>NC_137339.1:36682836-41682836 GCF_965287045.1 Carcharhinus amblyrhynchos | reverse complement strand
CACATTCTGTCCCCTCCTGTCCCCTCCTGTCCCCTCCTGCCCCCTTCTGCCCCCTCCCACCCCACCCATCACACCCACCACACCCACCACACCTATCACCCATCACAGGTTCCTCAGAGGTGAAGGGTGCAAATGATCCCAAAACCCTGTAGTCAACATCAGGATTAGAAAATCATACCCCACTGGCCAACAGTGGGTCACTGCTCTCATCGCAAATTACACCATAGGTTGGGGGATGGCGAACAATTTTGTCCCTTGATTTTCTGTTATATCTGATAATAAAAAATAAGTTGCATATTCGGGGTAAATGTTATTAAATGGTCTTTGCTATAATGATAGAGGCTTTTTGATCTGCTGATAGTTTGCAGTTTTAATAATCTATTAAACTATTAAGAATCCACATGCAGTTGGCAATTATTCAATCGGATTCAATAGGGCTAGAATATTTTAACAGAGGCTGCAGATAAATTAAACATTCGATGTATGGCAGATCCTAATGTCAAAGACTGATGGAATTTTTTTGTTAATTAAGAGTTCATTCTTCTAGCCAAGCTCCTATTTGTTTTAATAAATTTGCTGGTTGCATTTTCTCACCTGTGAAGAAACAAGGTCATCCTGACAGTTATTATTGTGGCAAATTGTCTTAATTACGCCCTCGAGATGCAATCCTCAACACATGCCTGGTTAAAATACAGTTTGGCGACACATGACATTATTAAACCCTAAAGGTAAGATGTCAATTGGTAAGGTTTTTAAGACAATCACATGCTTAACTCATTAAGAGCTAAGGTGGCATTTAAGTCAATTAAAATGCAAGGTGATTTTTTTTCTTAGCTTCTCCAAGAATGATAAGAGTGTTTTTTTTACAGTTAATTGGCTGGCTTTTCACTCTATTGAATTTTAGTTTCCAAATTTACTACTAACATATTGCTAAATGAAAGGCCTCTATCGGAACGCTACACTATGTGCAAATAACATAATACAAACATATTAAAAAATATTTTTTACAGATTATACTTGGGATGCATGGTCTTTGAACTTGTAATAAAACAAACAATAGCCATAGTTTTTCTATAATTAATGCTTGTTATAGTGGATTAAATTTGTGAAATAATTTCAATGTTGGTGGTAAAAAATGTGCATGCACGATTGACTTTTCAGCAGTGAGTAATGATTTTGTTTTTAGATCCTGAATATGCCTTTAAATAATAAGTGTATAATATTATTTGTTGTGATTCCGTTAAATGTGGTTTGGTTTGTTCTTCACGGTTGGCACTGTAGTTTAGTGGTAATTCGAATATTTTTGTGCAGCTTTCCCAGATTATCCAGACAAACAGATATCTAACATCTACCAAATTTCACATCATGTGACTAATATGCAAAGACTGGATCAGAAGGCTGGAGCACTCTTGTAAATAAAAATTCCATTAGAACATTGAACTTTGGTGTTAAAAAGACACAGCTTGTAATTGGTTACGGCAGATATGCGAAATCCCAGGGTATAATTTGAAATGATATTGGTTCCTCAAATTTGTTCTTCGATTCCTTTAATTTCTGTTAAGCCTATATGTATTCCAAATGATAATTGTCTACAAAACGATACTCACCGAAGTGACATGTCATCGACTTTATTAGTCAACTAGTTTCTGGACAATATGTTTTCTTCAAATTCTTTCTACACTTTTTTTAATATCTAGAGTGGAATTTCACAGCCTTGCTCGGACGAGGCTGGAAATTCCTGCAGAGATCAATGGAGATTTCCATTGTTGGACTCTTGATTCCAGGCGAAGTGGAGAGTTCTGGTGCTGGTCTCTAACATAGGTCAATTGGTTCTAGGTGTATAGAACAATTTCATTCATGATTAAGAACATACATTTCAGCTGTAACTCGTTGGGTGAGACCTTGCCTGCTGTTCCCGCCATGCTGCTGGTGCAGCAAGGTCGGAGAATTTGGCAGCTGGCCAAATCTCTGTTCGCTGCAGCGGGAAAGGAAAATCTCATGAGTGTGAATGGTGATAAGATTTTGCCCTTTGAGTTAAAACCATAAAATATAATGTCAAGCGTGGTTTCAAACCCATCATTAGAATCATGAGCACATCATCTGTGCTGTCAGAATTGCCCATCATGAATGTGATATTAAACTGGGACCACATCTGGCTGCTCAAATGGATGTAAAAGATTTCCAGCACCACTTAAAATAGAAGTAGAAGTACTTCTTTCATCCCTCAATCAACACCACCAATAAACAGTTTATCTGGTCCTCTATTTCATTTCTGCTTTGGGACTTCTGTGTATACAAATTGGCAGTGTGTTTCATCACGTTGGAACAATAACTGAACTCCAATAGTACTTTCTTTACCATGAACACATGTGAATATATTAGGCTGTTAAAAAGATATACATGCAACATTTTTCTTATTTCTTTATATGCAATTTCAAGTTAATTACCTACTTATCTGTTTGCATACTACCTAAGTATCATTTGTTTCTGATATTGATCTTTGATTTACTGATCTCTTTAAGTACCCATTATTTTCTTTCAATGTTTTTGACCCTTAATGGTAGTCTCATAAAATAATTATCTCCATTATGATTGATAAGCTAAGGACCTGAGAATGCATTATTTCCAGGCGTAAATGTGTAAGTGTGACTGCCAGGAGATGCTGGTGCAGGCTCTACCAAAATTTATATGGATGGGCTTTGGCGTCTTCAATGATGTAGGAGTACAACTGTGACTCCCATTCCAAACATACACTCCATGTATGTGGCCAAAGCCCCATAAAAAATTGTATTTTGCAACCCCTACATATCTTATATCCTGTCCTATCAGAAGTACAATCTGGATGCCCCCACTTATGATCCTTTTTTATTTAAAGAAGCCAGTTCAATGCTCCCTCCCCCATAAACATTCTGCCCATCCCCTCCACCATTACCCAACCTGAACTCCTTGGTCAGTCCCATGTCTGTGCCTTTTGACTATAAGTACAACCAGGGAGACCAAAAGTGTTGTCTTTGCGCTTGTACAAAACTGCCTCAATCGTTTGCAGATTGATAATTGTCTAAAAAACGATACTCACCTTCGTGAGTGTACTAAACTAGTATGAAGAATCATCAGCTACTCCATTCATGTTCCAATACTAGTCTGTTCCAATACAGCAAACTAATTGCTTCTGAAATGTAGTCACTGTTCCTTTGCAGATAACACCACACAAAAATCAATCAGAAGAGTGGATAATTAATTCATTACTTGATGTTTTCACAGAGATAAAAAATGATGTGAACTCTGGGAAAACTCCCCTGTTCACCTTGAACAGAAACACTTGGATCTTTTGTGTCAAACTGAAGAATGGGATCAATGTAAAAAAAAATGAGAATTACTCACAAGGAATGGTTGATGATTTTTAATAGATTCAAGCATTTATTACATGTTGTATCTTTATCAAACAATTCAATCTACTTTCTTCTTGAGCATAATACAGAAAGCCATAGAGCATACCTAGAACGATGAGCAAATGGGTTTCGCATTGGAGATAAGGAGCAGAATTTTACAACCTCATCACATCTATTTTATGGTAGGAAATGTCGTAAAATCGGGTGTGATGTGACCAGCAGGAATGGCACCCGTTTTCGTGCCCATTCCCATTTTACCAATAAAAAAAATTGGCGTAATCAGGACCCCACCCAAGATGGGCTAAACGTCAATTTTCATTTCCTTTGCATTTATCAGAATGTAATAAGCAAGCTTCACTCCCAATTGTTCCAGTTCACCTGCCTTAACCACCTCACTTACTGCAGCTGGAACTGGTGAAGAAAACACCTCCTCTATAAAAGTCACATTCGGGTGATCGAACAATGAAAGTGAGTGAAGAGGTAAGTCTTTTGTTTCAAACTGCTCTGTGCCCCGGAAGTTGGGCGGGGTTGTTTCATGATGCCATGTTGTGTTTTGGGTTGGGGGGACCTGCCAGTGTATGGGCGGTGGGCGCTGTTGTTGCTCATGGGCTCCGACTTCAGAGTCTTTGCGCAGACCTGGATCTGAGCACTGACCCCGGGTCTTAATGCTGACTCTGGGTCCTAGTGCTGGCAGCAACAAACACTGTTGCTGGTGTGGGATGGGCTGGAAACCCTCTGAAGTGGCAGTGCTGCAGTCTCAGGACTTATCAAGCAGCACTGCCTGGAGCCACTAGTATATGAGTTCTGGATGTGTGTCTATGAGTGGGGAGAGGAATAGAGGGTTGTTGCGTTGCCATTTTGGGTGGCTCTTGGGGGCATTTGCAGATTGTGGGTTGCTGGGGGGATGTGGGGATATGGGGATGTGTGTGGCTGAAGCTGGAGAGAGGTAGGGGGAGTGTGAGCTGCTGGGCTGGGAGCGGAGTTCTTTAACCCCTCCATCTATCTCTCTCGTTTCCCAACCATCCCCTCCTCCCTTCAGATTGATGAGATGGCTTTTTCAGTGCAAGCCATTAATTTTGCTGTTCTAATATTTGCTGCTGGAGCTGAGGAGGAGGAGCAAGAGGGTGAATTGTGAGCAGGGGAGGCCCAGGTCTTAACACTCAGAGGAGGAGAGGGGGATGGTTGCTGGAGATAGGACATGGTCACCATTCATCTTGAGGGCAGGAGGCAGGAGAAGGAGGGAGTGGACACCCTGGCAGTTCTGTACGCAAGTGTCCTTCAGAGAAACGATGGACATTGTGCGCTGCTGACAGCTCCAGCTCCAAAAGGAGACAGTGCAACACCTGTGCCATTTGTTGCAAGACCTTGCATCTCAGGGCAGCCGCCTTAAACTTTTATGCCATCGGGTTGTTCCAGATTGACAATGGAGACCTTTGTGGCGTTTCACAATCATTGGTCCATAAGTATGTGAAGGAGGTCACAATGCCCTGCATGCCCGGCTGGCCAGAATATCAAACTTGACCTGGACTAGGCCCAGCAGGAAACCGGGCTTGCAAGATTTGCAGCCATCGTGGGGATGCCAAATGTGCAGGGGGCTATAGACTTTACCCACATCTTCCTCAAGGCCCTGGTCAGGAACCCAAGTAGATTCATGAATAGAAACAGCTTCTATTCAATAAATGTGCAATTGATGTGTGACAATCAACTCAACATTATGCATATCTGCACCAGGCAACCTGGCAGCATACATTACAACTTCATATTCAGGAGTTCTGATATCTCGGAGGACTTTGGGGGAAGCCCAGGGTGCATGGATGACTCATGGAGGACATGGGGTACCTGCTTTGGGCTTGGCTGATGACACCTGTGCAGGGTCTGCATCTGAGGTGGAGACTGGGGTCATTCCATGGTATGGCCCATGTTGCCACCTATTCAATAGTGGAGCAGTGCATAGGGGTCCTCAAAATGCAGTTCAGATGCCTGGACCACTCTGGCAGAGTCTTACAATACAGCCCCCTGATATCATTCTGCATTGTGGTGGTATACTGTGCCCTAGACAACCTGGCACAGCAGCGAGGAGACCTTTTGGAGAAGGAGGACATGGAGGTCGCTGGGGAGGAGGCTGGCCAGCAGGAGGAAGAAGAGGAGGGGGAAGAGGAAGAAGAGGAGGATGATGATGATGAGCAAGACCCCCCCCCCCCCCCCCCGGGCACTGGAGGGCTGGCGGCAGCAAGGGTCAGGTATGCAAGGGCAGTGAGGGGGGGCCCTGACCACCATGCGCTTTGGTCAGTAGGGACCTGTGATGCCACATGTGGGGTCCATCCTCCCCCCCCCCCCCCCCACCTCCGACCCGCAAATCTCCCCTGCTCTGTGCAGTCCTACAATCTCCTGCAACATTGTAACACCAGAGTAGTGGGCCTGGGTATGCGTACCAGTGAGTTTTTGTGGCAGGCAGGAGGATAATGATGGTTTCCTATGCACCATTGTCATGATGCCCTGGTGCAAATTAGTTTGACTCATAGCTGAACTCTGCATGCATGATGGCACCTAGGCTAACATCTCGGTGGTGTAAGGGAAACCTAAACACCCATGCAGACCCTTAGGGCGGGGGGGGGGGGTACAGTGGGAGGTAATCTCTCCTGGGTTCTGGTGGTGCCCTGGCAGATACTGTAAGTCGCTGCCAATGCATGCCATGATCTGTAGCCAGTGAATGATGTGAACACTTTGATTTTGACAGTAGCAGTGCTCTGAGGGGCCTCCCCACTACTGACATCAACACGCAGGCTCCCTCCAGCGATCGTTGGGGTAAGTACATTCCTGTTAGAGATAACAACCAACAAATTAGTCACAGGTGTGGGGTGAAATACCATTTGTTGGTGCCAATAAACGTGCCTTCAAAATAAATGAAAATATAAAAATATGTGAACATGTGAAGTGCCTAAATATTCTATCTAACCAGTGTTGCCCTTCAATTGTGGCATCTTCATGCTGCTACAACTCCTTAACTTTACAAAACCTATCACAATGTCTCCATGTTTTCCAGGATTTACATCGGAGGTGAAGGTGGCCTGTGCCCTGTGGCTTGTGACTCCTTTGGCAATTGTCCTCTGGAGGGCTTGGACCTTGAGGGCCCTGACCGATTTCCAGGTATCAGGGATGTATGCATGACACCCTCTTCATCCTGCTGACTCTGAGATGCCCCTGTATCAGGAAGGCGGAGTCAGAAGAGGTAGACACAGCCACAGTCTTCTGGGTGGAAGATCATGGCATGGACTCAAGCCCTTCCTCCTCCCTTGGGGTTCCTGTGGGTCTCTGGGTCACTCTGTGGGACGGGAGTTGTTCTGCAATGAACTCCAGAAGCTCTGGCGTCACTCGGCCCAGCATTTCCTGGAGGGCCACCTGCGATCTTGCCACGGTGCCGAGCCATCTGCGATAGCCGTCTGAGTCAGGGACCACCTGTCAATGACCGCAGCAAGTGCCCACTGACACTGGGCCACACTCTGCAGCCCCTCAGCCATGACCCTCTGTGATTGGGCCACATTCTCAAAGGCTGCTGCCATAGCCCACTGTGTCATGACACTTTCCCACTGGGTCTCCAGCAAGCTCTGCCACCTCTTAGCCATGAGCCTTTGTGAGTGAAGCACGTTCTCAAAGACTGTAGCCACAGCCTGCTGTGTCTCTGTGCTGTCCCATTGGATCTCCTGCAAGTCCTCGAGCCTTTCGACCATGGGCTGCAGAATCTCAAGAAGCCTGTTGAGTCCCTCAGCTGTGGCCCACTGTGACTCGGCCATCGCTTGGAGCCCGCAACTCATATGAGGATTTTCTGCCCCAGGCTTTCCATCGCGGATGTCACCCTTGCAGTTTTGGCTCGGGAACCACAGAAGACAGGCAATAGCTTGTCCGCCTGAAAGCTTTGGGCCTCCTCCCAGTAGCCTCACAGTGACTCAGTGTGGCTTTCAGCCCCTTCTGCATTTCCTGGCTCTGTTGCTGCATCTCCAGCTGCTGAGGAGAAGTGACTTCAAAGGCCCAGCATGTCTACTGGGGTGAGCTGAGTCCTTGCTTCCAGCAGGCCCCTATGTGCCAGGGGCCTTGGATGTTCCCTTCTCCACCCAATGTACATCCGCAGGTGTGTCGAGCGCACCAGAGGGTGACCCAGATGCCTCGCTACTTGACTCATAGCTTGATCCTTTGATGTGAGATTCTCCGGGATGGTGAACTGTGAGGTGAAAGCTGATGTAAAACTGGCGCCGGCCTTGGACCTCCCTTCATCGGCTTCCTCCAAGGAGTCCTCCAAGCCGTCAGGACATGATGGGTGGAAGCAGTAGTGGGGGCCACGATGTCAGATGGTCCAGGGGCATTGGGGTCCGTTCCTACAACACAGGACACAAAGATAAGTGCAAAGGAAGGGCAGAAATCTAGACTGCATGCAACTTATACTTGAGATATCTCCAATGTGCGGAGATAAGTGCTCACTCCTATGCTCCAGCCTGACCATGCTGTCACAAATGGTTCACATCCCCTCCTCTCCTGTAAGCTCCAGCACCCACTCATCAAAGGAGGGTGAGGACCTGAATCTCAGGCGCACCATCCCGTCTTCACCCTCTCCCAACAATTATGGCATTCTTCTCCTGTGGGAAAAGGAGCTATGTCAAATCTAATGGCATGAGTCTGCAGGGTTTCAGCGAGTGGCCCTCAGAGGATAAGGGATGTACCACTCTTTAGGGGGTTGGAGGGAGGTGCTTGGGGGTCAGGGATTGGAAGCATGCAGGATGCTGGGGGTTTAGGGGGAAGATGCTAGATGATGTGAAACACTCACCCTTGCTGCCAGGATTAGATTGTTCAGTTTTTTGCAGCGCTACTTCCCAATCTTCCTGTTCAGTGCCTTGACACTAACGTACTGCCATTGCCTCCCAGGTTGCAATTCCATCCATTCCTCTGGGTGTCCTGCTGAGAGGAGGAGGGTAACCCGTCTTGCCTCCATCGCCTCCAAAAACCTGACCAGATCAGTATCAGAAAATCGGGGAGCTGTCTTCCTGAAGGCCATTTCTTCCTGCACTGCCTGTCTGTCTGCCCATTCTTGGGGCTTTTGTGGAGCTCTCCCTTGTTAGGGCAGATCAGCTGTAGGCAGTTTGAGTGAGCCATGTGCCCGTTAGGAGATCCCAGTGAGTTTAATGCAGTTGCCTTGTTACAATGGAGGGGAAGCCAATCCAAAATTTGCAGATGTGCTGGTGGAGGTCAAGGGGAATTTTTGCTTCAGTGATTATCGGGGACTGGGGAGAGGGAGGGTCATGTCTGTCAGCCATCGGGGCCAGGGGCTGATGAGGGGGCCATGTGCAAGTGATCTGGAAGTGAGGCCACAAGGGGGAGTAGTCTCCGATGTCCGTGGCGGGAAAGGGGAGACTGTATCTGGCCCGGGAGTGGGGGAGGGGGGGTTCTGTTAGGACAGCTGCTTTTTGTTTTAGCTTTTCTTGAGCGTGTGCAGTTTGTGGTTCCAATCTGAGCTGCTGGCTGTCTGGCGAGTTAAGCTCCACCCACTGCCTCTAGTAGCGAGAAATAGTCTAGTCCATATTTTCAATGTTTGAGTGCATACGACTGGGCATGAAAACTCACCCGAAAAACAGATTAGGAACTTTTCTGTTTCACACTAGCTGGACACTAAAATAAACTCTCGTAAAATTCTACCCAAGGTCAAAATCAAAAAGTCAGAAGGGATAACGAACATGAATAGAGTAGCTGATGATTCTTGACATATATGCACATAGAATGGTGAACCTATAACTTAAAAAAACCTCATTTAATATTTTAGAAATTTTTGTCAAGGGCTTTTCATTTGCTTTTTTCCGGAACTTTAATCTTCCCTGCAAATGTCAGCAGATAATAGTGCAGACAGCGACTGATGCTGTCATGCATGATTAGAGATCATCACAAATCGCCCTCTTTATTTTGGCAGAGATCTCAAAATACTTGCTGTCTTGCAAACAGAGACACATACATACATACACACACGTGCACACAGTCACAAATAAACACACACACACACACACACACATACACACACACATACACACAATGTAAAACAAAAATTAAGGATCACTGGTTCCTGGTTATGGGCTTGACTTCCTTATTCTTGGTTAGAATGGTCTGATTTATCTTCAAAAAATGCCACGCATACTGGAAATGTTTAATCAAAGTAAAACTGTTGGAAAGTCTCAATATGTCAGGTATCATTTTTAGAGGGTGTAAAATTGAGCAGGCAACAACACTGTTAGTCTGCAAGCATGACTCTGAGCTTCCTGTCGTCTATCATTGTAATTCTCCATCTTGCTCTCACATTGAGACCTCTGTCCTTGCCTTACTGCAGTGTTCTAATGAAGTTCAATATAAGCTTGAGCAGCAGCACCTCATCTTTTGATTAGGCACTTTACAGTCTTCCAACTCAACATTGGTCTCCTGCTGCACTGTAGGGAGTCTATGATTCATTCAGCCCATTGAGTCTGCACCAACAACAAACCCACCCAGTAACGTTCAACAATTTCACACCTTAATCTCATTCCCCATGTTGTTTCCTTTCATTTTGCAGGTTTTGGTTATACTCACCGATGTTTTATTTGTGCCTGGCACATTTTTTGGTTTGATTTATTATTGTCACACAGATTAGTATACAGTGAAAAGTATTGTTTTTTGTGCACTCTTTAGAAAATGTATATCATTGATAGAGAAGGAAATGAAAGAGTGCAGAATGTAGTGTTACAGTCATAGCTAAGGTTTAGAGCAGCGGTCTCCAAACTCCGATCTGGATGTGGCCCACTGCGGGCCGTAGTTTGGAGACCCCTGGTTTAGAGAAAGATCAACTTAATACAAGGTAAGTCCATTCACAAGTCTGATGGCAGCAGGGAAGAAACTTGTTCTTGTGTCGGTTGGTACATGAGCTCAACTTTTGTATCTATTTCCTGATGGAAGAAGAGAGAAATTCCCGGAAGTGCAGCGTCCTTAATTACACTGGCTGCTTTGCTGAGACAGCGGGAAGAGTAGACAGAGTCAATGGATGGGAGGCTGGTTTATGAGATGGATTGGGCTACATTCATTACCTTTTGTAGTTGTTTGTGGTCTTGGGCACAGCAGGAGCCATACTATGGTACAACCAGAAAGAAAGCTTTCTATGATGCATCTGTAAAAATTGATGAGAGAAAGTGGTGGGCTTTCTTAACTATAGTGTCGGCATGGAGGGACCAGGACAGGTTGTTGCTGATCTGGAGACCTAAAGATGTGAAGCTCTCGATCCTTTCTACTTTGTCATGTTGATGTAGACAGGGGCATGTTCTCCTCTATGCTTCCTGAATTCGATGACAATCTCCTTCGTTTTGTTGACATTGAAGGAGAGATTATTTTCGCTGCACCAGTTCACCAGATTCTCTATCTCATTCCTGTACTGTGTCTCGTCATTGTTTGAGATCCAACCCAATATAGCGGTGTCATCAGCAAATTTGAAAATCAAGTTGGAGGGGAATTTGGCCACACAGTCGTAGGTGTATAAGGAGTAGTAGGGGCTGAGAACACAGCCTTGTGAGGCAACAGTGTTGAGGATGATTATGGAGTGGTATTGTTGCCTATCCTTACTGATTGTGGTCTGTGATTGCTGAGATGTGATCTCAACTATGTTGTGTACAACTGTAGCAAAACTTCCCTAATTTTATATGAGAAATTGAATCTGGTCTCTAATTATCCATATGTTCTTTTATCAGCTGAACTATTGGGAGAATTGTATCCCATCAGATCTGCAACTTAGCCATCTTTGACATTGACAATGTGATGTCCTGACTCCTAGCGAGGCAGATGTGATCATTGGATAAGAAGGCGATTTCAAGGTCCTTTTCCCTTGTAATCTGTAGCAATGTGCAACTGTATAACTTCCCATCCAATAGGCTAACTGAAACTTGCTAAAGCTTGCCAAATTAGAGATGACAAGTTCAAATAACGTTTTGAGGGATTGAAAATCTGTGGAAGCTACACTATAGGCACTTATTTAAGGAAGGAAATCTCTCCCAATCCGCTCACAACTTTTAAAGCAAATATTATCAGAGGGAGAAGTAAGGCAAAAGGAGTGGAAAGTACAACCTGCGCAGCATTTTCCACGCACCTGGTTCAATCGGACTTGACATAATTCCGGATGCTGTTACACTGGGTCATTTGAGGTGAACCTGGGTAAAAGAGGGGCCTTAATGGAGGATGAAAAGGTTGACTTAAAATATCAACAATTTAGCCCCTTTACACAGAAGCCTGAAGCGATCATGCCCTGAGGTGCTATCCTTCTCCCTGCAAAGTGTCTGATTGTTTGGTTGCATGGGACGGGCAGCATGTGGTGACATTTGTAGTGCATGCCTCACATTCATATTCATCAGTGCTGGAAGTGGCAGGCACAGTTCTAACTTCACTGCCAGCTTCACAGCCTGAGGAATTTAATTGCCAGTTTTTCACAAGTAGAATTATTGGATCACCTTAATTAACTTTGTTTCGATGTCAAATTAAAATGAAAACTTTGCTCAGCCAATCTTTCATAGTCTAATTAACATTTTGTTTCACCCGATATTTTTTCTTGCTACAATCTCTTCACGTAGCTTCCTTAGCTGCAGCACAGAATTAACTCGATTTGGACACTCACTCAGAACGCTGAAGCTCATATTAAACCGAGATCAGGCAGCAGGAACTATGATCACTGGGTGAGGTATCAGAGAATGCCAGATTTTGTTTCCCAAGGAGAGGTGCTTCATCACAATGAAGTGTTCAAGTAATAATTGGGAAACACCACAACAAACAGAAAGAGTAGTGGTGTGTCTAAATGGTGGAGCTAAAAAAAACTGGGTTGACATGTAAACATTTTGGTTATAGTGCAACACAACATCGTCAGTCGCATTCATATTTATCTTCAGATACAATTAAATATTCTTTACATCTACCAAAGCAATTTGGTTAGAAGATAGCACTTTGCTTTATTTTAAATATTGAATTGCAGTTAGTGCTGATGTAAAGAGCATTTGATACAGCACAGCACTCAATCAAAGTTAAGCAATTTTGTAAGTCCTAATGTTGAATACTAGCTGAAAAATGACTCAGTTCAATAATAAAAAAAGCATGTCATATTGGGATGATGACTAAAGAAAATTAAAATTATACCTATTTGCTTATTTTTTAAAATTTCTTTTAATCTGTTCTCACAGTGAAACATTGCTGGCAAGGCTGGATTAGTTGCTCATCCCTTGCTGCCCTTGAGCTATGAGGCACCTTCTCGAACTGCTGCAGTCAATGTCATGAAGGCACATCCATAATGAGTAGGGACTTGCAGGGTTTTGACCCACCAACAATGAAGTAACAGTGATATATTTCCAAGTCAGAATGTGAGTGGTGTGGTGTTGAAGGAGGCTTGCCGATTTACTTCACTGAAACTTGAATACGGTGCACACTGCTGCCACCGTGCGTCTGTGGTAGAGGGAGTGAATGTTTACGGATGTGAATGTGGTGCCAATCAAGTGGGCTGTTTGGTCCTGGATGGTGTTCAGTTTATTGAATGTTGTTGGAGCTGCAATCATCCAGCCATGTGCACAAAGAATTAACTCCCCTCCACCAACCACCACCCCCCTCCCCCCACAAAGGATGGGGAGGACTCCCCATAAGCACTGGGGCACCCCCCCCCCCCCACCACCACCCTCTCCCTCTTCTCCTCCCACCCTCCCTCCCTCCTCCCCTCCCGCTCTCCCTCTTCTCCTCCCACCCTCCCTCCCCTGCCCTCCCATCCACCTCCCCAGTCACTGCAAAGGCATGCTGGCTCCCCCAACAAGGATGGAGAAGGTCCTGAACTAAAATCTTGTGAGCGTAAATTCCATTCTCTGCTTCCTGTGAGATTTAGCAGCCAGTACAGGATTTTCCACCCGTTGTTAGCACAACCTCAAATCTGTGGCTAAAGAGTGGAATTTTCTGTGAATCAGGAAAGTGGGGAGTTGGACTGAAAGTGGGTGGGTCTTCAATTCACATCCTTGGCAGAATCTTGTAAGGCTGACCAATTAAGGGCTAGCAATCAGGGTGGCTGTTTGTTCATCGGAGGCAAAGACTGAGGCAGTAGCCACATCGTCAGCTGATGCCACCAGATTGTGGTGCTACTTATAAAGGATTGCCAGCACTGAAACACTGACTCAGGCCTCTGTATTCACCTGTCTGGCCCCAAACCTACTGCAGACCTTTCCTTTCAAGACCTCCAGCCAGCAGTGCAGGCCTGCCAGCGAGGGAAAGCCCAGAGGTCAATGAGTCAGGCATAGCGAATGTCTGAGGAATGAAGGGCCTGTCGGCATGACAAATAGAAGATTCTGGGTGACTTCAAGATTCTGTGAAATCCAGAAAGAAACAACAGTAAAAATGGGTAAATAAGAATACTGGTCTGAACCGGTATTCTTTAAAAAAAAGCCAGTAAAAACTGGGAAATCAGAATTCTGGTCGTAACTGATTTTTCCAATTGGGAATTCTCTATATGTTCTTCTCCAGACTACTTGAGCGAGGTAGGAGGATTGTTTTCCCCACAGATAGAAGAAGGAGGCCTCCTATCTTACCAAATAAACCTGGGCAGACATTGCAGAGGAAGTTCGGAACCATGGATTGTTTAGGTAACCTGGTTGCAAGCACAGCAATGATCTATTCCACCCTACAAGGGTGAGTGCTATACCTCACTTCCATTACCCAGTCAATAAATGGACATTTGTGAGGATGCAGGGGGCGATGACCCAACCACATTGATAGCAGTGGGATGGGGCTGCAGTATCTCCCGGGACCCTGCAATGATTGTAACATTACATTCTGCACTCTCTTGTTACCTTCTCAGTGAACTATATGTTTTGTCTGTATAGTGTGCAAGAAGTGATATTTTTCACTGTATAGTAATACATGTGACAATAATAAATCAAATCAAAAATAGAATGGATGTAGTTTGGTCAAAGGGATGTGAGCCTGCCACTGCCCATTCTCACAAGGTTGCTCCAGAGTGGTCCAAAGCCACATGATGTCCAATGACCTCAAAGTCAGCAGCTAGGGTGCTGACTACTTTGGAGTTATATATACTCTTGTAGAGTGATTAACATTCATATTGTGTTTCTAGAAAAAAGGAGAGCTCACAATGCCAAGGAAAGTTCCTGGACTGGCCCACTTCCAACCATTCCGATGCCCATGGAAGAGATGGTTCTTGAGCTGGCAGAGCAGCATGGCAGCTGCTTCAGAATCACCAGCAAAGCAGGAGTGTGCACACAAAAGAGTAAGTAGCCTCATGATTGGGCATGAGGGAGCCTTAGGCAAACATGAGCAATGTTGTCCCTGTGTCCTCCACCCTATAAACATTAATCTGAACAGCAGCCAATTCTGGACACACATGTTTAGAAGAGCAAAACCCCATGATTTTTCTGTTTTCTTATGCAGGTCACATTTGAAAACAGAGAGCTTCAGACGCCAGTGAAAGTCATTTACATCTGGGACCCGAGAGGGGGTAGCGTCACATTTCCCTCTCAACCTCCACCAGTGCAGATAAGTTCCCCTTGGTTGCTATGTAGTTGCGTGTTGGTTTGGAGTTATAACCAGCCGAGTGTAGCACACACAATCCTTAGGCTGTGACAGCTCTGGTCACTCACAGACACTTGTAAGAGTGTGAGGTGCCGGGTTCATGCTGAGCCCTGGGTTGATGGTGTGACTTCAGCTTCTACAGCAAGGTGACAGTTCAATATGAAGATTTGGTGGAGGTTATAGATATCCGCCCTCTGGCTCAGAGACTGGAGGAGTCCATATAGGCCATGAGCAGCAAGTAATTAGGAATGCTAATAGAATCATAGAATCCCTAGAGCGCAGAAGGAAGCCATTCAGCCCATTGAGTCAGCACCAACCACAGTCCCACCCAAGCCCTAGCCCATTAACCCCACATATTTGCCCTGCTAGTCACCTGACACTGAGGGTCAATTTAGCATGGCCAATCAACCTAATCCGTGCACCTTTGGACTGTGGGAGAAATCTTAAGCAGCTGGAGGAAACCCATGCAGACACAGGGAGAACATGCAAGCTCTACACAACAGTAACCCAGACCAGAATTGAACTCAGGTCCCTGGCAGTAAGGTAGCAGTGCTAACCACAGTGCCGCCATGCCACACAGAATGCAATCACTTATTGCGGTGGAAATTGAATGCAAAAGTAGGGAGGTTATGCAGGGCAGTTGTGAGACCACATCTGGAGTATTGTCTACAGCATTGGTCTCCTTATTTCAGAATAGGTGTATGTGCATTAAAAACAGTTCGGAGGAGGTTTACCAGACTAATGCCTGGAATCGGTGATTTGTCTTATGAGGAAAGTTGGAAAGGCTGGGTTTGTATCCACTTGAGTTTAGAAGAGTAAGAAACAAATTGATTGAACCAAATAAAATTCTGAGAAGTATTGACCGGGTGGATTTGGGGAGGACATTTTCCCTTGTGAAAAAATCTAGAACTAGAGGTCACTTTTTAAAAGTGAGGGGCCACCTATTTAAGAGAGAAATGAGGAGAAATTGTGCTTCTCAGAGGGAGAACTCTGCTCCTCAAAAGGCAGTGGAAACAAAATCTCTGAATATTTTTAAGGCAGAGTTGAATAGATTCATGATAAGCAACGTGGTAAAAGATTATCAGCAATATTGAATTGAGTAACAATTAAGTCAGCATGATGTTATTGAATAGTTTGAGGGCCTACTCCTGTTCCTAGTCTGTATGTTTATATGTTTGTCTGGGCACTGTGATTTCTCTCCCATTTGAGCGTATAGCCTCCTCTCTGAAGAGATTGATGACTCTCCTGAACAGTTACATCAACAGTCCAGTCAGTGGCCGCTGGAGATGTGTGTCAACACCTATGTCATTCCATGGCCACTGTGCTCAATGTAGCAGCCATATCACCCCCATGTTGTCCCTCATGTCTTTCCAATTGCTGCATCAGCTCATCAGCTTCCATGGCACCCTCCTGGTTTGAGGACTTTGCCCTCCACTAATTTCTCAGGCCAGGGCC
This sequence comes from Carcharhinus amblyrhynchos, assembly GCF_965287045.1. Classification (NCBI taxonomy): domain Eukaryota; kingdom Metazoa; phylum Chordata; class Chondrichthyes; order Carcharhiniformes; family Carcharhinidae; genus Carcharhinus; species Carcharhinus amblyrhynchos. The sequence continues at coordinate 41,666,400 of NC_137339.1, read as the reverse complement.
TCCCCTGCAGTGGTGATCCTGTGAATTGAGTCATATTTAAATGGAACGATTCAGGCTTCAGGGGATATATGATCTGCTTGATGGATGGGCTGGTATATCACTCCTCTGATTCCATTGAGGGTTCCTCAATAGTGCCAGTAGCTATTTTGTTGATACATATCCCTTGTAGTAAAAAAATTCAACCTTGGAGGCTTACGGTAGGAGTGGAAATCCTGGGCAGCTGTGAGTGCCTGGGTACATAGACCATTGTGCTGCTTCCAAGTATTAAACACACACCTGCAGGGCTGTTGCCAGTGGTCACTGACTAGTTGCTTGTTGATGAAGGCTACTGGCCAGCCTATTGCTGGCCATATGTCCGTCACATTTTGAACCAGAGAGAATCCAGTGACAGCTTCTCTAGTTCTCTCAAACTGATTATCCAGACCAGTGAGATGTTGAATGTATTGGATTGTCTGCCTAAAGGGAGCATCAATCATCACCTTGATGCAATGAACAATGCCACACATACTATTCTTTTGGTAGCGGATGGCACGGTCACATAGTGGTTAGCATTGCTGCTTCACAGCACCAGGGACCTTGAGTGACTAGAGTCTGCTTGTGTCTGTGTGGGTTTCCTCAGAGTGCTCTGGTTTCTTCCCATAATCCAAAAATGTGCAAGTTAGTGTATTGGCCATGATAAATTGCCCCTTTGTGTCCCAAGATATGTAGATTAAGGGGATTATTGGGGTAAACGTGTTGGGTTACAGGGATAGGACAGAGGCTGGATCTAAGTAGAATGCTCTATCGGGGAGTTAGTGCAGATTCAACAGCCAAATATGCTCCTTTTTGCACTGTAGGCATTCTATGCTTCTTCTATGATGTCTGCAATGAGCCACTGAAATGAACTAGGGGTGTAAGACCTAAAGGCTGTGGTGACCATCACCACCATCGGGTGATGATCAATGCTAACAAAACTCAGCTTATGCATCATTGTTACAAAAAGATTTGTGATGGTCTCTCAGGAGAGACACAGTCTTTGACGAGTCTCCCACTTTATTATCTGGAAGTAGCTCATCCTCTGTCTGTATACCCTTACTACAAAGATGTTTCTTCCCCTTCTAGACCTGCTCACTGTAATCGCCACCATCTTCTTCCATTTCCCAGTGCGAAGTTTGCAGATGGACATGAAGTTGCTGCTGTCCCGATCCTTGTGTCCGCTCTTCCCTCCCTCTCAGGATTTCCTTTTTGCTGGAGGACCCTGAGTGGATGATGTCGATGGCACCTGGACATTGCTAGTCTGAAGGGCTACTCTGCCAGCTGCATCCTCAATTGTGTCTCTCTTCTCAGCCCACTGTCACTGGATACATATGCCAGTAGCAGATGGAAGTTCAGCCTGAAATCCCCAGCATATTAACACGCCATCCTCAATGAAAATTGCTGTGGTCAGCTTCCTGTGAAGAAAACCTGCATCATTCAATGGCTGCAAGTGCAGAGATGACTTCAGCTGCCACCTTATAAAATGCTTGCCAGAGCTCTGATGCCCCATATGCTCTGTACACTGGTCCATAAACTTCCCATTCCATTTGATGTTTAATCAGCTTAACAAGTTTTTGTTTGTTGTTTCTCCAGAAACACAGCTTGTTTACACTTGATTTGCCATAAGATATAGAACCAGCATGATGATTCATAGAATTAATAGAATATAATTCATGGAATCATAGAATCCCTACAGTGCAGAAAGAGGCCATTTGGCCTATTGAGACTGCATTGACTCTGATTGAGCATCTTACACAGCCCTTTCCCCACGCTACCTACATTGGAGATCTGTACCAAAGCTACTTTACACCCTAAATGCTTTTACACCCGCACTTGACCTTCAATCACCCACTTCTCCCAGCCTCCAAGGCCATCCACTATAGAGCCAGAATATTTGAGCCATAGAATTATTATGGCACTGATGGAGCTCGTTGAGCCTATCGTGTCTATGCCAGCTCTCTGTAGAGAAATTCAGTCAGTCCCAATCCCCGTCTTTGACTATAACCCGAATGTTTATTTCTCTTAAATATCCAGCCAATTACAAGTTGATTTCCAATTAATGGATGTGTTTAAGCTCTTCTCACTGTTGAAAAACATGCAGTTGACTGGCTAAATTTTCTACATTCCAGAATTTAAATGAAAGACTATAAAACAGGACTTAGGAGAGCAAAAGGGGCCATGAAATGTCCTTGGCAGGCACAACTAAGGAGAATGCCAAGGCTTTTTAGTGTATATAAGGAGGAAGAGAATAGCTAAGCAAAGGGTAGGTCCATTCAAGGACAGTGCAGGGAATTTGTGTACGGAGCAAGATGAAGTGGGTAAGTTCCTTAATGGGTACTTTGCATCAGTATTCACAAAGGAGAAGGATGTGGTGGATTGTGACTGTAGAAAAGAAGTTGTTGATGTTCTAGGAAATGTTGAAGTATAAGGAGAGGAGGTATTAGAGGTTTTGAAAACATTAAGGTGGACAAGTCTCCAGGGTCAGATAGGGTCTACCCCAGAATACTGAGAGAGGCTAGAGGAGAAATTACTGAGGCCTTGGCCAAAATCTTTGTATTGTCTTTAGCCACAGGTGAGGTACCAGAGGATTGGCGAGGAGCTAACATTATTCCTCTGTTTAGGAAGGGCAGAAGAGAATCCAGGAAATTGCAGGCCTGTGAGCCTTACATCAGTGGGGGAGGAATTATTGGAGAAGATTCTAAGGGGCAGGATATACTCACATCTGGGAGAAAATAGGCTTATTAGCGATGGGCATCATGGTTTTATAAAGGGGAGGTTGTGCCTCATAAACTTAATTGAGTTATTTGGGGAAGTGACCAGAAAAATTGACCAGGGCAGGGCAGTGGATGTTGTATACATGGACTTTAGTAAAGCCTTCAATAAGATTCCTCATAGCAGGCTAATACAGAAGGTGAAGTCACATGGGATCCAAGGTGAGCTAGAAAGATGGATACAAAACTGGCTTGGGCATAGAAAGCAGAGACTAGCAGTGGAAGGGCACTTTTCTAACAGGAGGTCTGTGACAAGCAGTGTTCCACAAGGATCATTGCTGGGACTTCTATTGTTTGTAATACATGTAAGTTCTTGGAGGAAAATGCAGGTGGGCTGATATGTAAATTTATAGATGATACAAAAATTGAGGGAGTATTGGATAATGAGGAGGATTGTTAGAGGACACAACAGGATATAAATCGGTTGGAGACCTAGGTCGAAAGATGGCAGATGGAATTTAACCTGGACAAATATGAGGTGATGCAATTTGGAAGGTCTTCTGCACGAGGAAAGCATGTGGTAAATGGTAGATCCCTTAGAAATATTAGCATACACAGAGATCCAGGCATGCAGTTCCCTGAAGGTGGCAACTCAAGTGGACAAGGTGGTCAAGAAGGTGGTGAGTATTGGAATTGGAAAATCATGTTGTAGCTGTAAAATCTTTGGTTAGTTGGCATTTGGAGTTTCGTGTACAATTCTGGTTGCCACACCACCGGGAGGATGTTGATGCATTGGAAAGGGTGCAGAAGAGATTGAACAGGATTTTGTCTGATTTGGAGGATACGGACAATGAAGAAAGATTGAACAAACTTGGATTGTTTTAGAACATAGAACATAGAACACTACAGCACAAACAGTTCCTTCAGCTCACAAGTTGCATCGATCATATCCATACCTACCAGGCCATAGAACTATCTGTAACTCCCAATCCCATTAAATCCCATGTACTCATCCAGAAGACTTTTAAAAGAACCCAGCTAGTTTGCCTCTACCACCACCGACGGCAGCCGATTCCACTCACTCACCACCCTCTGAGTGAAAAACTTACCCCTAAGATCTCCTCTGTACTTGCTCCCTAGCACCTTAAACCTGTGTCCTCTCATAGCGACCATTTTAGCCCTGGGAAATAGCCTCCGAGAATCCACCCTATCTATTCCTCTCAACATTTTATAAACCTCTATCAGGTTGCCTCTCAACATTCATCTCTCCAGGGAGAAGAGACCTAGCTCCCTCAACCCATCTTCATAAGGCATGCCTCCCAATCCAGGCAACATCCTTGTAAATCTCCTCTGCACCCTCTCAATAGCTTCCACGTCCTTCCTGTGGTGAGGCGACCAGGACTGCACACAGTACTCCAAGTGGGGTCTGACAAGGGTCCTATAAAGTTGCAGCATTACCTCCCAACTCCTAAACTCAATCGCTCGATTAATGAAGGCCAGTACACCATATGCCTTCTTGACCACATCCTCCACCTGCGAGGCCAGTTTAAGAGGCCTATGGACCCAGACCCCAAGGTCCTTCTGCTCCTCAACACTGCTAAGACTCCTACCCTTGATATTGTACTCCTTCATCCCACTGGGCCTGCCAAAATGGACCACTAAACATTTATCCGCGTTGAAGTCCATCTGCCACTTCTCCGCCCAGTCTTGCATTCTATCTATGTCACGCTGCAACTTCTGACATTCCTCCAGACTATCCACAACACCACCAATCTTCGTGTCGTCGGCGAACTTACTAACCCATCCCTCCACTTCCTCATCCAAGTCATTTATGAAACTGACAAACAGCAAGGGTCCTAGAACAGATTCCTGGGGCACTCCACTGGTGACTGACCTCCATGCAGAAAAAGACCCATCCACAACCACTCTCTGCCTTCTGCAGGCAAGCCAGTTCTGGATCCACAAGGCAACAGCCCCTTGGATCCCATGCCCTCTCACCTTCTCAGGAAGTTTTCATTGGAGCTTCGGAGGATGAAGGGAAACCTGATAGAGGTTTACAAGATTGTGACAGGCTTGGATAGAATGGATAGTCAGAGTCCTTTTCCCAAGGCTGAAGGGTCTATTACTCAGGGGCATAGGTTGAAAGTCAGAGGGGGAAAGTTTAAAAGAGATGTAAGAGGTTAGTTTTGGAACGTGCTGTCAGAGGAGGTGGTTGAAGCAGATTTTATGACAACATTCAAGAGGCATCTATGTAGATAGATGCATAAATAGGCAGGGAACAGAGGGATATGGATCATGTCAAGGCAAGAAAATATTAGATTAGAAAGGATTAGAGGGGCATGTCCTGTGCTGGACTGTTCTTTGTTCTAGGACAGAATGTTTTCACCATATACAGAAGAAATCATAGGCTGTCATGAAGTTTCAATGTTATTCATTTACAAAATTCAGGTAAAGACTACTATTTTACCTGAGTAAAATATTTTCAGTACTTCAGACAATAATCTTGACTTGTTTTGTCATAAGGAAACAATCTAAGCTCTTGCATAACCTTTTATTTAAGATGGTATTTTTACCTGTAAATCATGCCACCATCCCCCCCAATCTTGGCTCGGTGAAATGAATGTGCTTGTTCTAAGTAACGAGATGCTGAAATAAACCTACCATTACAATCAAAAACAAAAGTGCCATCTATTGTGTCTCAGTCTGATTTCACATCTCTGTTAGACTGGGCTCCAGCTGAGCAACACGAGACATCTCTGAGGATCCTCAGGCCTGGATTGTTTTTGAGTGCAAGAGAGAAATGACACTGGCAAAGCACAAGCCTAACAACTGATCATTTGTCAGACTGTTAAAGCAACCCCCCTGTTTACTTCCAACATATAACATTCCTGACAAAAGTGCCACCTCTCCCCTGCTTTTTCTTTTCATTATTGATGACAAATATACCCAATAATTGAAAGAAAACAAAACCTTGTTGTAACAATTTGGAATTATTACACTCTCAAATGGTGGAAATCTGAAATAGTAAAAGAGTAAAACTCTCAGAATTTAAAGAAAAGTCAATGCCAAAAAGATTCATTTAAAGCCATTAAGTGTGTTCCTGGAATCCAACACAATTGCTCAAATTTCTTTAGTACCACAGAATTACCTGGAAGGTCATTTCAAATATTTATCTAATTTTGACAAAAGACATATTTTGAAAAATTGGTTGTAAATTTTGCATTATTCTGATTTTCCAAAGGTAATGGCTGTGATTCTCCCAACTTGCTGCACTAAAAAACTAGTGCAGTGGGCCAAGAGAATTCCGTGGCACCCGATTTGCAGGGTTAGCTGCTACTCTGCAGTTGGGATCGGTGGGGGAAGGAGGGCAGGGTTACTGTTCGGGTTAGGGGGGGTGGGGTTGGTGCTGTATATCGCAACAGGCTGGGAGGAGGGGAGTTGAGGCTGGGCCCAGGAATGGTCGTGGGGCCATCAATTGGGCCGTGGAGGGTGCGGAGATCCGTTGTTGTGAGGGTCACAGGGCTGGCCAGCGATCAAGCAGGCCAGCAATCAAGAGGCCATCAGTGCGGGGCCATTGCATATGCGCTGACCTCAGCACTGACAGATCGGGGCACGTGCAGTGGCCCATTCACTGTGCTGATTTCAGCCTCTCAGGCAGGAACAGGTCCTGCTTTCTGAAATTTAATGATATTGACTCTGGTGGCCTCTGAAGTGCACAGAGTATGGGAGATTCTTCTCTGAACTCCCACTGAAAAAAAGCACCGTGAATTATTTAGTTTTCACGTGAATTCAACACTTAGAATTTTTTTGGGAGAATTCCATCCAATATTTATGGCTGTCTTACTTGTGCCATTGAACACTTTCCACTGCCTTCAAATTCCCGCTGTCTAGCATACTAATCCTAACTCATACAGAAGCCAATTTGATAGGGGGGCTTTTTGCTTGGCCTCATCTTGGTAGGAAAATCAGTTTTCTGACTTAATGCTGCCCTTTGGCGACAACACGTTGGGGCAGCCTAAACAAGTTCAGAATGAGACTTCTGCCCCTCAAAGGAAGGAAGTCCCACTCTCGAAAGCTGCCAGCCAATCTGACTGGCCAGCAACCCAGCAACTGAGTCATCCTAACAGTGCCAGAGTAAGTAGTAGCTTTGGCAGGGACAACTGGCAAGTCCCTGTCAGAAAGGGAAGACCAGTGGATGCTGGAGGCCTGAAATAAAAACAGGAAGTGCTAGAAAAGGTCAGCATCTGTGGAAAGAGAAATGGAGTTTACATTTTGAGTCCAATATGGTTCTTCGAAAACATGGATACTGGCCTTCGAGGTAAATCTGATGATTTTGTTCTGGGAGGGATTAGGGAACCTAGAGAGGGGTAGGAGAGAGTGGGATAATGAAGACTGGGGAGACACAAAGGGGAGGTAGGTGCCCCTGACGGGTGTAGGGTTCCCCTCAAGTGAGGTATTCCTGATTCTTTCCCACCTTTTACCCCGAGCTGCGAAAGTGTCAGGCTGGCTACTTTCTTTCTGCCTTCTCCACCCAGTGGAGGCAGACAAAGGCCTTAAGACGCCTTAATTGGCAACATAATGGGACTCAATAGGCTTTAGGATGGATGGACTGGCTGACATTACCTGCCACAAAATGGGAGACAGGATAAGGGTGGTTGGGGAGAGGTGATTAGGCCACCCGTTTCATTTTCCATGGAACCCTCCTCCACTGCCTTCAGATACACTGACGGCTGGTCATAAAACCCCTCCATAGCTTCACAGTGAGATTGTTCTTACATGTTTGAAATGTGTTCTACTTCCTTCCAGTGATCAGAAATGCAAAAAGTAGTTCTCCTTATCCAAGCTTTCGTCAATTTTAGGCTCAATTTCTCCAAAATACTGCTTGCCACGAACTTGGAATTGCTTACATTTTAGCAGCTCATATTTTGTCCCACACTATAAATCCCTGTTGCCCATCATTCCAAATAAAGTTAATGTATGTGGCTCTCTTTACCCAAAGCATTAATATCCTCAATCCCATTTTCAAACCTTTCAAGGTCATGTTATCTTTGCAATTTCTCCCAGTTCTACAATATTTCTAGCTCTCTAATGCTGTTCTGTGTATCACATGCCTACTGACAAGAGTTTCAGCCATCCCAATTATAGTTTCTGTAATTCCCCCTATGTCCACTTCTCTTTCCAACTTCAATAATTCCTGAACACTTTTAAAGTTATGATTGTAACTCCTTCTATCTCCTTAAATTTTTCTTTGCATGTGTTACCTGAATTCTTTTATCTACTTAATATTATTTTTCCCTTCACCACATTATTGCTTCTACTGTTGAAGTACAGCTCTCTGCATTCCCTTCCTAATCACCTCTGCTTTCTCTTTCTCTCCTCCTCAAAACCCACCTCCTCAATCAATTATTAGTCATCCTGTGCAAAGGTTCTCTGATTTAGGATTCGTTTTCCATATACTCGAAGACCCTTGGGCTATTTTTACACTAAGGACACAATATAAATGTGTGTTTTTGCTCACACATAGCTCTGCTGTGTTTGGAGCCCGGGGTTGTTGCGGCTTCCAATCATTTCTCACTTTATAGCGACATGAATGATGTTACGAAAAATTCTACCAGTTAAGTTCTTCAAGTCTTACTTGAAAAGTGATTTGTTTGCAACTTCTCTGCCAATTTTTCTCCCCCTCTACAACTTAAAATATTAACTTTTTGCAGATAGACATTATACCATTGCTGAGTCATACCCTCATGGGTTTCGCTGCAAGCTGCCAAAAGAGCAGAATATTCCATCATGTGGCTATGTGCTGACTCAGTAAAACCTGTTAAAGTAACAAAATTGGGTTAGGGCTTACTTGAGAATTTTCAATTCTTCACCAGTCCTTGATGGAAAAATTTCACTTTCATTCAGCAATAGCAATGTTTTTTGTAGCAAATAAACTCCATTGGATATGCTCAAAAGTGTCATCCTGTACGCTGCCATTCCAGAGAAGGTGACTGTAACACCAAAGGATGTACTAATTTTGATGCATCAACACTCATTAGATTTAGCATATATCAAGCATTAGCTTATCTTCATGTCTAAGAGGCAATGTCGCTCAATAACACAAACCGGAAAGGATTTGAGTTTGATTGCCAATCTGTGCTAATTAGGCTGCAGTTTTTCTCGACCAGGGAAGACAAACATTGTTACGGTTTCCATTTTTCATTGCAACTAATCTAAGTGCGTGGCTGTTGAATGGAACAGGTTGCAAGATGTCAATTAACGTATTTGGGTAGCACGATGGCACAGTGATTATCACTGCTGCCTCACAGCGCCAAGGACATGGGTTCAATTCTGGCCTTGGGTGACTCTGTGTGGAGCATGCATGGTCTCTCTGTGTCTGCGCATATTTCTTTGGGGTATTCCAGTTTCCTCCCACAGTCCAAAGATGTGCAGGTTAGGTAGATTGACCATGGTAAATTGGCCTTTAGTTTCAGGGGGACAGCAAGGTGAATACATGGATTTATGGGGATTGGGATTGTTGTCAGTGCAGGCTTAATGGGTTGACTGGCCTCCTTCTGCACTATAGGGGTTGTATAATTCTATTCTGCAAGGAAATTTGCAGAGAGAAATGTCAAGAAGTGAATAAAGACACCAGTCAATTAAATAGCTGAAATTACCCATTCATGCTGGTCTGGAATGAAGAATTATGGGGAGCAATCACTGGTTGCTGACAGAAAAAAATAAAATCCCTTTTAATTTACTAATTGATATGCTGAGTCCCCTGTGGTAATGCTAACTTTTCTCTTAAAGTAGTCTATAGTAGAGCAAAGATAAACACTTGAGGCTGAAATCAGCCTAGTCCAGCACAAAGGAAAAGGAAAGGTTGATTTATTTGTCACAAGCAGACTGATATTAACACTGTAATGAAGTTCTTGTGAAAATCCCTGTGTTGCCACACGTCAGTGCCTGTTTGGGTACAATGAGGGAGAATTTCAGGATGTGGGAGGAAACAGGACCACCCAGAGGAAACCCACATTGACAGGGGTAGAGGTGCAAACTCCCCACAGACAGCAACCCCAGCTGGGAATCGAATCCGGGTCCGTGGAGCTTTGAGGCCGAAGTGCTAACCACTATGTCAATGTGCTGTGTCTGCAGTGATTTGGTGACAGATTCCGTACCCAATCTGATCTTTCCACTAGAGTGCACATAGATAGTTTAAGCATATTTTGAGACTTGCTTCCTACTCTCACTGTTGATTTGAAATTAAAAGTCTGAACAACATTTTCCAATTCATGAAGAATAAAACTAGCACAGTGAAAAATCGGACGTCTATTCCCCCTGAGCCCACTTCCCACTTCTGTGTAAATCGATTTCACTCTTTTTAATTGAGAACACTGGAACCATTGCCTACATTAGCAGTTTGATTGAAGAATTTTAATGAAAAATATTAATTGTAACATTTTTACGCTTACTTATTTCTCAGCTAAATAAAAATGCAATATTAATGACCCCTCCCCACGCCTCCAGCCTCAGCACATCAATTTTAAATGTTCAGTTAATTTTTAAATCATTAGCTCAGCTATAGATTACGAGGTGATGCTTCAGATTTTTAAAATTTTACAGCCAGAATTCTTCAAGGTCCTACACCTCACCACCGCTGCCAATGAGAATGGAGAATTTGGTGGTCAGCCAAAACTCCATTCACTGTCGCAAGACTGGAGAATCCCAGCTGCGGACGAGGTCAGAGAATTCCAACCTACAGATATGAATAGCAAAGAAAGCACACATAACACTTATGAGAACCCCAATGAGATATTATCTCACAGAAACACTAAGAGACACTAGGCGTTTGGAAAATCATTTCCAGTTTAATCAACAAGGCATTTCCCTCTTCCCTGAGCACTGGTTTTAGAAAGCGTTCTCTCAGCAGGGAATCTTATCCACAATAAGTCCCTATTAGCATATTGCCTGAACACTAATTATGTTAATGTTGGGCTACATCATATAGGAATGGGTGGTGGGTAGTTGGGATGCGGAGGATGTGAACTGCTTACACCTGAGCATCCCCACCCTAACCCACCTACCCTGGAAGGAAAGTTGGTCAGCAGCTGGAGGAAGCAGCCATAACACACTGCCAGCAGGCCAAACACCCTCACTGGGAGACTTGCATCCCTCAGTGGACAGGAAGTCCCGCCTTTAAGACCTCTAGCAGTTCCAGTAATGCCAGAGCTCAGTAGTAACCCTGCCCAGACTCCAAGAAACAGCACGAAGAAGAGCAATCACTGTGGCGTGGCAGACTGGCAATACCCGGGCTTTTAATATAGGAAGGGGTCCGAGAGCCCAGGGAGAGGGAAAGCGGGAATGTGGACTGGGGTTTGAAGGTCAGGCAGCAAGGAATGACAACAGGTGACAACTCAGGGTAGAGGAGGGGAGGGGGATGGTTGTCCCCGATGCATACTCGTCAACCTCCTGAATGATGTGCCTCCCTTCCTTGCTTAGTCTTACAACTTTCCCCCAAGAACTGGACTTTCCACTCCTGCTTGCCAGCTCATGCCAATTATGTTATGGCATGAGCAGCGTAATATCCTTATCAATTGCCTAGTTAACCACTTGACCTTTAATTATTTATTTAAATGTGGCAAATAGTTTGCCAATTTTGGCAACAGCCCACCCGTTATATTTTAAGGGATAACTTTGGCTTCTCTTGATCCTATAAATACTTTAGGGGTTAACTTGGCAATGGGCATGAAGGGGGTGGGCTGGGCACCCCTCATATTTTATGTGGCCCTACCTCTGTAGAAAAGAAGCAGGGTTTTAAACTCAAGACAGTCAACTTCAATGCTTATCATCACTAGAATGTTCATCTTAAATCATGTTGAATAGACGTGCTTCCGAAAAATAGAATTTAATTTATTTTATCATCTCCAGGATATGCTAAAGTTCTTCACACTCAGATAGTTTTGGGACAATTGGTTAAGAGATCAGGATAGCGAGGAAAAAGAAATACACTTGCATTTCTTCAAATAAAGCTTTGGAATCTTTTAAATTTACCTAAAAATGACAGATGATGCAGCAACTTAACTTCAGAACTGAGAGCCAGCATATTTAGCAAGACAACCCTTTCTCATGTGTCAGCACTAATCATGTGCTCAATCCCAGCTTTGAACCCAGAACCTTGTGGTTCAGATGCAAGAACATACCACTGAATCAAACTGCTGTTTTATTTACTTCCTCCACCACTGAAGCACAGTAGCAACTGCGTGTGCTGTCTACAAAGTGCACTGTAAGAATTCACCAAGCCTACTTAGATAGCATCTTCCAAACCCATAACCACTACCAACTAGAAGGATAGGAGGAGTGATACCTGTGAACACCACGTACTGGAGCTTCCGCTCCAAGTTACTCATCATTCTGAATTGGAAATATATTGCTGTTCTTCTACTGTCGCTGGGTCAAAATCCTGGGATTTCCTCCTTAACATGAGTGCGGCAGTTCAAGTAGGCAGCTCACCATCAGCTTCTCAAGGGCAATAAGGGAAGGGCAATAAATGCTGGCCTAGCCAGCAAAGCCCACATCTCAAAAATGAATTTTAAGAATGTGTTTTCTCAATACCAGGCAGATAGATACCTACTGGATATACAATATCAGAGAATTGGGAATTTATATTGATTACAACCTATTATACAGGTTTATCAATTCTGAAATGTGAATTATCATCTCGACATTGCAATATTGCAGACAATCTTGAAGCATGCAATTTAATCATCAAACAAAACTTTTGAGGTTCATGAAAGACGAGAAGGAAAGAAACACAGACAAGATACAATAGTTACTTATCAGATTGAGTGTACGGTTGATACTGAGCATATTCCATAATTAGCGATGTTATCCAGATACGATGAACAGACCACTTGTGTGATAATCACATTAATTTAAAAAAGCTCAACTTTATATTAATGCGAGTATCGTAGCTGGAAAGGTGTGTATGGGGTGGGGCTGGAGGTGGGGGGAGGAGGGTTAATTCAATTTGTACACTGAGCATGTGCCAATTTGCAGTAATCTTTATGTTAAAATCTATACCAACATTATCAGATAAATATGTAGAATATCTATCTTTCCTCACCCTTACATTATGCAAGCCAGTTTAGTTGTTTTAAAGTGGAATGGTATAGTCATTCATTTGCCCCTATAATCAAATATTTATACGTTTATTGACTTTACTGCTCCCTTCCACCTACAGTATGCATGAAGTCCAATTTTTTTGATCAGCAGATTATATCTGTGAACTATTCTCTTTGATGGCTTGAGTATTCTACAGTGTGAAATCTTTTCTACTCAAGATCTGATCGCAATTGATGGGCCAGATTTTCATATCAGCATTGAGAACACAACGCCTAGATAATGCACAGGTGTTGACCTTGTGCCACATCAATGTTAGTAGCGTGATGTTATTTTCAAATGTAACTTTCCTATTTGGACCAGGGATGAGTTTGGTGGCCAATCAGCAGCACTAGCAATGGCCTGGAGTTGAGATATAAGTCCAGGTGTAGGTAGGCCTTTGAAAAGGTGGGTGGCAGCCATGACTGGGCCAGGTGCTTATTAAGGACATATCACAGGAAGGTACTGATCAGACCAGCAGTAGTACGGGCAGCATCCATGTGTAGCATCAAGCCTTTCCCATAGGACATTGATGGAAGCAGTTGCTGCGGGATAAGAAATTCTCTTCCTGGCTTCCAGCAGAAGAAAGTTTCTCATGAAACAGAGTGGCACGGTGGCACAGTGATTAGCACCAATGCCTCACAACGCTGGACCCGGGACTGATTCCGGCTTGGGTCACTGTCTCTGTGGAGTTTGCATGTTCTCTCTGTGTCTGTGTGGGTTTCCTTCGGGTGCTGGTTTCCTCCCAGAGTCCAAAGACGTGTGGGTTAGGTTAACTGGCCATGTTAAATTACCCTTTAGTGTCAGGGGGATGAGCAGTGTAAATGTATGGGGTTACGAGAGTAGGGCCTGTGTGGGATTGTGGTCAGTGCAGGATCGACGGGCCAAATGGCCTCCTTCTGTACTGCAGGGATCCTATGAATCTCTGATTCAATGAGATCAGCAATAGAGGCATCACATGGGGGCTATGGGTTCAGTGTCACCAAAGGTTCATATTAAGGATGGCATTCAAGTGACAAGGCTCAAACTCCATATGCAGCAGCATGCCTATGAGCTGAGCAGATTAAGTCTAATTCTACCTTGTATTGTTAGGGTAACTTGTTCTGTGCAACATTGAGAGGCCAACCACCCTCACAACTGAGGCATCACTGAGGACGCAACAGCTTACATCAGTGTCATAGTGAATAGGCGAGGGAAGCCAAGCCTCCTTCTTATCCTGCACAACAAGCACAGGATGGTTTGGATGGGTGGTGAAGTTACTGATCTTCATGAGTTCACACAGATGGAGGAAGCAGCACATGGTAATGCACAAATATCATCAAGGCATCAGCAATGAAGCGACTGGAAGTTGTGGAAAGCAGGCTAATTTGGTAACTTGAGCTCCAGCTGAAGGGCATGGAGGAAATCCCTGCCCACTGCGCTGTGGCTCTTTGGCTGCAGTCTTCTGTAGGATTGAATGTGCTAATGCACCCTGCTAAGTTGCCCAAGTTCTCACCTTGTCTTATCATCCACAGGCCTGTAGGTGCTCAAACATCCTGTACCTGTTGAGTGGGGGATGGGTGGACTTCATGACAACTGCACCATTGCTTAATTTCTCCACTGCACCCACTAGCACAGACACACTCACATTTGTTGGGCCTTTATCAAGATTAGAATAGGGTTCAAAGGGTGAGCAGCACATCACAACTGAGCAGGAGGAGAAGTGTGAGGCTGGTTCAGCTACAGGCAGTACCTTTCAGAGGATGGAGAGTACTATTCTGTTCTGGGTCAAGACGCTGGACTTTGGCTGTCTAGAACAAAAAGGGTCTTCCTAGAACATCAGGACAGACAAGTTCCAGAATGTCAGAGATCCTTGAGGCATTGCGGCAAATGGGCAGAGAGTGAAAGAGTCCATGCAATGCATGTGCTTCATCATGTCTCAGAGCTTTAACAGCATGAGCTCTTCTATTGAGAGAGTAGTCGCTCCTTTGGAAAGCCATATACAACATTGGTCTGAGTGGATGCAGGAGTAGCATGCTAATGGAATAAGTGTAACTGTTCATCACAGTGTTATTGATGGCACAGAAATGCTTGGAGAGGATTTGTGCATCAAAGTGAGGCACATCACTTTTCATTGCATTTGACGGGAACCTGGATGAAGTTTTCTCTGCTTTTCCATCGACTTATCTTGAATTTATGATCATTCTTGATGATTTCTATCAGCCTTGTACATTTTTAAAACTTATTGAGAAAGATTAAATGAAAGTTATGTTGGTAGAATACCTGAGTTTGGTGTAATTGGATGATCTGTAATGTGAAGAAATGGAAGTGGAGGAGACCCCACTTTGAGTGGCAATGGAAAGTTTCACATCTGTCTGAATGCTGGAGAATTTCCCTCTGTGATGAAATGTGAGTTGTGGACTGACCTGTGCTCATATACGCTCCTATGAAGCGCTCCCCCTGTAGCTGAAAATGAGGTTGAGGCTACCTGCTCCAATTTACATGGGCAGCTGAGATGCCTATGATTGCCTGCGCCCAAGTGAAACACTGCTGAATTATAAGTGGCAAGCAGCATTCATACCACACATGTGCCAGGCAATGACCATGTATAATCCTCATCACTTGATATTCAAGGTGTTACCATTGATGAATTCCCCACTATCAACATCCTGGGGTCTTATCATTGACCAGAAATTGAACTGGATTAGCCACAGACTATAGTGAGTCCTTCACAGGAGTGTATATGAGCATAGGCCAGTCCACAACTCACATTTCATCACAGAGGGAAATTCTCCAGCATTCAGACAGATGTGAAACTTTCCATTGCCACTCAAAGTGGGGTCTCCTCCACTTCCATTTCCTCACATCACAGATCATCCAATTACACCAAGATCAGACCACGTGCTCAGAAGTTTGCAGATAGCAACTCACCTCCTGATTCCCCAAAGCTTCTCCACCATCTGTAAGGCAATATTGGGCGTGTGATGGAATATTCTCCACTAGTAGAGTGCAGCTCCAACAATATCAAGAAACTCAATCCAATCTTGGGCAAAAATGCCACTTGATTGGCACACTATCCAACATCTTAAACTTTTACTCCACTCAACCACCAATACACAGGTGGTTTCAGCAGTACCTCTCAAATGCCTGGGCACTGAGATCCTTTTTCAAATAAGTTAACTATGTGTACATGATTCCTCACTGTCCTCTGCTATGTCTGTACTAGCTAAACTCTGATGCATTGCAGACATGCATGTTCTCTATACCTACCAATTGAAAATACCAAACTGGTTCTTTTAAAGTGAGACCTTTTAATTAGCTCAATAGTCAACTTAATTGGAGGGTAGCAGGTTCCATCCATATACCCTCACCCTACCTTCCATGCCCGGTGGGCACCAGGGGGACTGGAATTTTTTTATCAACCTCTTCAATCACATTTTGTATTGACATGTTTAAGTTTCCTTTGAGTTTCCATTTATTATAACGCAATGTCCCTTCAAGGGGTTGCCTTATGATTTATTCCTCGCATTGTTGAATTAAGAGGCACCCCCGCCTTTGAAAATCACATTGTGTTTTGAAGGCAGCAGGATTAATTTCCACCTTCCAGAAAAGTAGTTTAAAATTGTGCCAGCCTTCATTCCTGCCCCCACTGGCATGTGAAAACCAGCCCAAAAACTGGACCGTCGCAAAGTTTCCAGTGGGTAGAAATTCTAAGAACATGTTCCTTGATTATGTGTTTAACAAGCACAAGCAGTTTTGTTTGCTAATCTTCCTTAATCCTTTTTTCAGAGAGGAAAGAATCAACTAAACATGGATAAATAATCCATTACCGCTGTCTGCTTAAATTCTATCACTTTTTACAATTGTCAACATTGTAACTAATATTAAAGTTGACAGGAATTTATGTTTCTTTGATGTTTGTGGGCCTCAGTATAGTTTCAAAGTGATTTATTTGAAGGCAAAATGAAGCAATCTCAAGATCTTTATACACAACAGCAACTATGGAATTCTACCACATGTTAGTACGACAGACTGTTGTCTGGAATAAATAATTGTACCTCTGTCGTTTCAAAGCACAGCAATAAAGCTGTGTTCAAAATTGCAACCACAGCAGCTTCTTGAATAGAACTCTGTATGGCACTTTTGTTTTGACTGTTACAACCTCAATTGTGCTATTTCAGAAGTCTGTAAAATTAGTTTCCCAGACAATCTAATGACTAAAAGTCTGCCCCATGCTCAGAAAGCTATTTCCACCAGAAGGCCCCACCTCCAATGACTGGTATGTGCAGTGTTAGCTGATTTTAACTAGGCAGTATTTAACATGCTGCAATTGACATTGGTATCCTAGTCTTGAATGGGAAAATCTCAACGGGTTTGGGCTTCTCATGCCCTCCACAATTGTAAAACGTGCAGACATCATTTCTCAGTCTTTTGGCTAAGATCAAGCATCAGATCAAACACAAACTCTTAGGCTGATTGATGTAACAAATTGTCCCTAAATTAGTCTTCCCTCAATCTTCCCCAATAGGTGTAGACAAAGATCATGGGTAGAGGAGGGCACTCATAATGTTAAAATGGTGGTGCGGGCTCGTTGGGCCAAAGGGTCTATTTCCTGTGCTGTATTATTCTTTGTTCTTTGTTAAGATAGGGGGCAATGCCTCATTTGTAAGCTTGGATCTTGTTTGTCTCTATTGTGGGGACCATGAATTGGATTCAATTGGGATTTGAATTCGCATTTTGGAACAAGCAAGGAAATGGACTTGGGTTAGCCTGGCCCATTCGAACCATTGGCTTTGGAACATTAAGGATGGAGTAAATTTTTTTTAAAAAAGCTTGCAAACATCATTTCTCAGCTTTTCGGCTAAGTTCAAGTGTCAAATCAAGCCCAAGATCGGATGCCTTTTCTTATCAGCTTGGACCTTCTCTGTCTCTCTTGCGGGAACAATGAATTGGATTCAATTTGAACTTGAATTTTTTTTGGCACAAGCAAAGAGATGGATTAAGGGCTGCGCATTAGCTTTGTAACTTTAAGAATGGAGTACTTTTTTAAATTAGGCTGCAAACATTTACCTGTTCTTGTCAGCATGGATCTGGTGCATCCCTTGTTCGGGGACCACGGATGGATTGTTTTTTGAAGTGAGAAGATGCATTAGGGACTTGCCGCATTCACTCTACACATCGACTTTCTAACTCTGAGAAAGGAATACATTTTTTAATAGCCTGGAAAAGATTTACTGCCTAATCTCACACATGAAAGGTTCCAGCTTGGATAGAGCACCAGAAAGGTGCAGTTTAGCATTAGAGCATCAGATCAGGGCATTGGTGAAAGGAGGGGAGAACATCAGCAAAATATAAATTAGTGTGATCATGCCACTGACGCAGGGAACACTGATGATTATTACCAGCCAAGAACATTCTACAAGCACAAGATGTGAGAATTCTCCCAATTAAACCATTTTAAATGTATTGACTTTGGCAAGAAAACTTCCAAAGTTTCTCATTAATATTTGTGTTGAGAATATTAATGTAATATCAGTTATGAAACAAAGCACTTTGTTGAAACTAAAGTCATATCCATAATCCTTATTTACAGCAATTTGTGACGTAACTTCCATACTTGTATATTTAAGGACTACTTTTCCCTTTAGGAATTAAATTTAGTGCAATGTGTGTGAACTAATAGTTGTCCAAGATCTGGTGGAAAATGGGAATTAATTTTCCATATTTTATAAAATCATTTGAACAGGATTAAGTCGTTTTCCAGATCATTTGTTCCCCCACTCCATCTTTCCTTTCTTATTCCCAAGCTTATTAAAAATCTAGCTTTTCACTTAGTTTCTAATTCTGACTTGTGATGTTGTTCTGCCCTTTTCTCTTTGTAGTGATAACGTCTTATACTGCCAACATTTCCAGCTGTTTTTCTTTTATTTTCATCATCTCTTCTTCCACTCTACGATAGATGCAAGAAAATTAGCCTAAGAGGCCACTCTGCTTATTTATTATTGTACTGTGTGTGAGAAAATTATGAGTGGCAGGCCTTACGACAAATGAAGGCAAAAATGTAAAGCGTTTAGATTGTGGTATCGTTCTTGCAAAATGCTGGTCAACAGGAGTCCAAGCATACAGAAAGTGAATGGCTCTAATATGCTCATTATTCATCCAACTTGATCTGAAGACTTAGTGGTTGACAGGAACAGAGATAAGTCAGGCATGAAGGGAAGGGAAGTGAGACAGTTCTTTCAAACAGCTGGCACAGGCATGATGGACAAATATGGGCAGAAGCAGGCCAATCAGCCCTCCAGGCCTGCTCCACTATTCATTTTGATCATGGCAGATCATTCAACTCAATATCCTGATCCTGCCTTCATCTTGCCTTTGCCCCATATTCTTTAATCTCCTTTACCCCAAGAGCTATATTTAACTCCTTTTTGAAAACATTGTTTTGCTTTTACATGCATTCTACAGCAAATTCCACAGGCTTGCCACTCTTTGGGTGATGGAACTTCTCCTCATCTCAGTCCTAAAAGGGCGGTACGGTGGCACAGTGGTTAGCGCTGCTGTCTCACAGCGTCAGGGACCCAGGTTTGATTCCAGTCTTGAGTTACTATCTGTGTGAAGTTTGGGTCAAACGGCTTCCTTCTAAACTGTAGGGATTCTATGGTTCTACAATGTACCCTGTATCCTTAGACTGTGACCCCTGATTCTGGACTCCCCTGCCATTGGAAACATCTTTCCTGCATCTAGTCCTGTTAGAATTTTGTAAGTTTCTATAAGATCCCCCTTATTCTTCTGAACCCCATGAATATATTCCTAACCGATTCAGTCTCTCATAGAATCATTGAATCCTAAAGTGCAGAAGGATGCCATTTGGCCCACTGCACCTGCACCAACCACAATCCCACTCAGACTCTATCCCCATAACCCCATGAATTTACATTAACTAGACCTCCTGACACTAAGGGCAATTTAGCATGGCCAATCCAGCTAATCTGCACATCTTTGGAAAGTAGGAGGAAACCGGAGCACCCGGAGGAAACTCACACAAACATTTACCCGAGGGCGGAATTGGACTGGGTCCCTGGCACTGTGAGGCAGCAGTGCGAACCACTGTGTCACAGTGCCTCTCCTCATACATCAATCCCACCATTCCAAGAATCAGTCTGTTAAACCTTCACTGCATTCCCACTATACATCGTTTCTCAGATCAGCAGAGCAAAATTGCACACAGTATTCCAGGTGTAATCTCACCAAAGTCCTATATAATTACAGGAAGGCATCCCTGCTTCTGTACTTGAATTCTCTCACTATGAAGGCCAACATACCATTTGCCTTCTTTACCACGTGCTGTGCTTGCATGCTTACCTTCAGCAACTGGTGTACCAGGATACCCAGGTTTCATTGCACATTTTCCTCCCTCAATTTATAGCCATTCAGATAATAATCTATTTCTTGTTATGGTTACCAAAGTGGATAACCTCACATTTATGCACTTGTGCTTTATAAAGTATTAACAATATAAAATTAAGCCATTTGGCCCATTGTGTTTGTGCAGATTCCATTAACAGGCATCCATTTAGATTATACCCTTGCAAGATACTCTTTATATTTACTTTCCCTTTTCCCATAGCCCTGAATTTTCTCCCCTTCAAGGTTTTATCCAATTCCTTTTTGAAAGTTACTGTTGAACCTGCTTCCATCACCTTTTATAACTCATTGCACAAAACAATTTCTCCTTAACGCCCATCTGGCTCTTTTGCAATCATTTTAAATCTGTATCCTCTGGTACTAACTCCCTACTCACTTGACAAAGGGCCAGAGGCCCGAAAGCTAGCGGCTTTTGCTACCAAATAAACCTTTGGACTTTAACCTGGTGTTTTGAGACTTCTTACTGTACTGACCATTTTGCCAGTGGAAACATTTTTTCTTTATATGTTATAATAAAGTCCTTCTTGATTTTGAGGGTGCCTTTGAAATGTCCCTTTAACCTTGTCTGCTCCAAGAACAATCCCAGTTTCTCTAGTCTCTTCACTTAATTGAAATCCCTCATTTTTGGTACCTGAATCTATAAAGGCAGCAGGCACCGTAAAATCTATCCTTCTTACCTTTCTATTTTAGCATTAAGATACATTTTTGAGTTTTCTTATTATTTTGTGCCTCCACTCTTTGCCCAAGCATGAACTCTGATGAATTAAAATTCCTGATAATGCTGTTGACGAATTTGAGCTCATTGGTTTTCTGGTTGGCAAACCACACACAAATACTTAACACATTCAGACTTTATTTTAAATGAGTTAAAATCTGTCAAGGAACAATTCAAGTGGTAATCTATCATAACTTAATTTTCCACAAACTTCTCTCAGTAGAAAAATATATGCCCTATGTTGTCTGATCCTATTCTCAT
This sequence comes from Carcharhinus amblyrhynchos, assembly GCF_965287045.1. Lineage (NCBI taxonomy): Eukaryota > Metazoa > Chordata > Chondrichthyes > Carcharhiniformes > Carcharhinidae > Carcharhinus > Carcharhinus amblyrhynchos. Next base: position 41,645,157 of record NC_137339.1, on the reverse strand, counting down.
TTTCTAATGCAATATTTGGGGTCACTTGATTTAATCTTTTGATATTTATGTATCTCAATGAGGTCTTTTCTTGATCATCAGTCATGATGATTCTGAGCTGTTGATTGCTAATACGAAAAAATCATAATTTTATAAAGTATTTATTAATTCTGATGAACTAATTGAATAATTAATGTTTAGTTTTGAGTTGCACAATCAAATTAGCAGGCTATCAGTGACCTCAGTTTTGTGATTTATTGGCTAAATGTCACATTTGCCACTCTTTCCCTCTCACTATTAGAAATAGTAACAAAGAATAATGGGAGTGAAGTTTACCGTGGTCCATAGCACATATAGCAACAGGGCATCAACAGTCTATCCAATTCATTTTCCATTGAAGTCAATGTTCATTCAATTCTGTTTTCCATGTAAACAACAATTTGTATTCATGTAGCATTTTCACAGTAATAAGTCCAAAATTTGACAATGAAACACATAAGACATTATTTGGACACATGACTGAAAACTTATTCTTAGAGGTAGATTTTAAAGAGTGTCTTAAAAAAGTAGAGAGAAGTGCAGAGGTTTCAGGAGAGAATTCCAGAGCTTAGGGCTTGTGCAGCAGAAGGAATAGTCACTGAAGTAAGAAAATTGGGAATGCCAAGATTTAGGAATGAAAGAAGCATAGATATCTCAGAGGAGCATGGGTTTTGGCAGATTACAAAGGTACGGAAGGATGAAGCCATTAAGGGATTTGAAAACAAGGATAAGGATTTTAAAATCAAATCATTGTTTAACCAGGATGTAAGGTCTGCATATTCAAGGATGGTGGACAAATGGGACTTAATGTAAGGAACAGAAGAGTTTTGGGTGAGAGCAGAAAGAGCATTATTGAGCTAACGATATGATGTTGAGCACTAAAATACTACATGCTCTTGTAGACACCACAGCGAGGGGGGTGAATTCTGCTGCCATTCTGGCCAGCGGGATTCTCCTGTCTCATTGCAATGAACAAAGATTTGGCTGAGCGCCAAATTCGCCGGATAATTCCAGACCAAAATTTCACACATTGAGGTTGTGTTAAGTCCCTTAGTGATCAAAGCTTGCCTTCTAATCCAGCTCGTCTCCACAGAACAAAAATCCCAAATGTGTTCTGCCATTTTTAAAGGTCGAGAGGTTGTACCTTGTCACTCATAGTTCAATCAACTGAAGCTACTCAATTCTTGTCCCAAGTTTATTAAGTTTATCTTTTCCTTAACTGTCCACTTTCACTTTGCTTGTGACTTCAAGGTGAGCGCAACATTCAAAGCCTCCCTTCAACAGGGCTGGCCCGTGTCGGTAGTGATGCCGAAGGTGAGACTGGTTTGCCTGTCTAGCAGATCTGCTCACTGGTGGGTGTCCTGTGGTGCTGCTCACAGTACCTGGTGATGGTACCCATGCTGAGCGGGTGTCGCAGCTGCTCACGGAGGTGCTGGCCTTCGCTGGGACAACTGCATTCATTGCCTGCTGCAGGTTTCTGACAGGGCTGCACTCTGCCAACATAAACCAGCAAGGGGACTGGGGTTTGGGGCTGGGGGCAAAAAGGGGTGGGGGGGGAGGTGCTGTCCATGCTGTTGACAGAGTCATATATGCGGGTGAAGGGAACAAGTGAGAAAAGGTGCTGGAGTGCGGCTAAGATGGCAGACAGAGAGATGATGAGGAGAGCTGGAGACTGGTGTGGAAGAGGCGAAGGTATACACAGCTGGAGGGGTGGGTGGGATTCCTTCAGTAAGGGATGAGCAGAGACTCAAGAGCAGGGAAGGGAGGGAGGATGGTTAGTGTAGCACAAGATGGAGGGATTGCACACACATTCATTACCAAAGTGGGGTGTTAAAGCTTGAGAGGGAACCATTACACAGAGACTTAAGGACGGGGGAGACAAACATAGAAACATAGTGATGAAGGGAATATTTTATCATATAATACCCAACATAAAGATATCTACAGTTAATATTTCAATATAAGTTTAAGAATGAAATGGGCATTTAAATAATAGATAAATGATATTTTCAAAATAAATGTAAAGCTAATAAGCCTGCCAATATTAAATTGTAAAACTCAAGGTCTGATGGTGTCAGTAAATTAGCTAAAACATGAAACTCTGCGACAATGTAACTTGAATTTGGTATAGTTATGAAATCATGCAGTGATTAAAGGAACAAATAATATAATTTTGTATTTGAGAACAGGGAGTCCAACCTGGAACTTCTGCCAGATGACTGGGCCCTCATCCAGCTGATGAACCAGTTTTGACTGCTCCACAAAATGCTGAACAAGTTGAAATTATAGTTTTGTATTCCTAAGTAACTAGGAAGCCATTTTGTTTGAGGAGTTGAATTGAACAAACAGCAAACTACTATTCAACGAGTCAGGTTGTAATTTGATTTAAGAATACTGTCACAAATAGATTGACAAGTTGAATATTAAATGAGATCATGTTATAGTGGCACGGTGGCACAGTGGTTAGTACTGTTGTCTCCCAGTGCCAGGGACCTGAGTTTCATTCCCATGTTGGGTCTGTCTGTGTGTCCGCATGTTCTCCCTGTATCTGTTTGGGTTTCTTCCAGGTATTCCGGTTTCCTCCCACAGTCCAAAGGTGTGCAGGTTAGGTGGATTGGCCATGCTAAATTTTTCCTCAGTGTACCCAAACAGGCGCTGGAGTGTGGTGATTAGGGGATTTTCACAGTAACTTCATTGCAGTGTTTATGTAAGCCAACTTGTGAACTAATAAATAAAGTTAAAAAAAAACCTTTAAACTTAAGTTAAATGCTGGGTAATATCTAAGATTACTAAATTGTACAATTGCTCAAATTTCTGGCATGAAAGTGGAGATCTGCGGAAGCAACTCAAGGTGCTGTTGCGTCACCAGATCCCCCTTCGAGAAAGTATTGTGTTTATCTATTGTATGTTTTCTGTTCTTTGAATTTTTGTGCTTTTAAAACATAACTAGTTTTGAAAATATATTTATATTCAAACAGTTTTGTACACCTTTGAGAGATTTACTACTCCGTATTACTTTTTAGAACTTCTAAAATAATGGAATTACAATCTGTCATCACTTTCCAAATGCTCAGTTATTGCATCCTTAATAATTGACTTCAGCATTTTCCCCACCACCAATGTCAGGCTAACCGGTCTATAATTCCCGATTTTCTCTCTCCTTCCTTTTTTTAAAAAAAGTGGAGTTACATGAGCTACCCTCCAATGTCAAGAGTCTCAGATGATTCTCATCCTGGGACTGAGACCAAAAGATCTCATTGGATGATTAAAGGCAACCCTGTAGCTCTGTGAAACAATGTAATTTGTAACTTGCCAAGACACAAGTGCTTACACAACTCTACACGATACGTTGTAAATCCTAAAGTTTCCAAATTAGAAATGAAGATTCCTTCAGGAAAAGGTTTGACAAACCTCCCTGACATTACAGAAGGGGTGAGTAACTAACATGAACCTGAGTCTCACAAAGGAGGTAATCATGGACTAGGAGCTCAGGACCCATTCACAATCAGAGGGAATATAGATATGCCTGAACAATATAATCAAATCATTAGACCAATGTCATGAACAGCAAATGTACTTACAAAGTTGCATTATACATGCAGTGAGTGATCACCCATTTCCCCCATTGTGATTGCAGAGTTCATTACTGTATCTAATTATACACTTAATCTTGGTGCAGCCCTGACATCTGAAGAGAGGTGGAGGCAGCCTGCTGACTGCAATGCCCTCTTGTCTATAGTAACCTTGATGGGTATCCTCTACAGGCCTGAGACCTACGATTGGGTCTCCTGCTGTACACTCTCCCCAGCCTGTGGATCTGGAGATGATAGGATCACAGGCAGAGGGATTAGAAGCAGCTGGACATTTTCAGAGTCCCCTAGGTAGATGGCCCCAGAGAGTCAAACTGATAATCCTCCTCCTTGTGGGTGCCCAAGGCCCCCTTTCTGATTCTTTGTAGAAAAGGGGCTCCTGGAGTGAGGTCCCTGTACTCTTGCATCTTGCCGAACCACTGATGAATCCCAACCATGCCTGGAGCATCAAAGCCTCCAAGGACTCATTGCTAAACCTCACAACTCTTTTTGTCCTGGGGGGTTGGTTGGCAGGGGGAGGGGGGGAAGTGCTCCTCAGGGTTGGTGGTGAACACAGCTGGGCTGCAGTATATTAACATGCATGATTGGTTGGTGTTTAAACATGGTGTCAGAACCTTTAATCCATTAGGTAACAGCAGGGAAGACAAATCAGTGCCATGTCTGACCATGTGATACAGAGACCTAACATAAGAACATAAGAAATAGGAGCAGGTGTAGGCCATCCAGCCCTTCGAGCCTGCCCCGCCATTCAATAAGATCATGGCTGACCTGCTCAGCAATGCATAAATAATGAATTTCCAAGCATAAAATTGGGTGCAGTATTATGTGCTTCTGTCCAGCGAGATATGTGCTGTGTACCTTGCCTGCTGCCACACTTACTCTGAAGTGGAAAATTCTATCCTTTGTTTCCAAATGTTCTTCTGCTCCCTTCATTAGGACGGACTCTTTTTCCTATCTATCAATGTTAAGTTGATCACACAATTCCCTGGAAATGTTCCAGCCCTTTTTAGATATAAATATAAAAAAATGTAAATTGAATAAAAACATTATGATAGCTACCCACTTGCCTTTTTAAATTTAAAATGCACTTATCTCATTATTCAGCTCATCATCCAATATTATTTCTATCTGTTCAGTCTTCCCAGTGAATATCAAAGCAAAATAATTATTGAATATTCCTGCCAAATCTCTGTGTATTTGGCATATTATGCTGTCTGTCCCTTAATGGTCCCAATTCCCGTCCCAGCTTTGTTGTGCCTGTAAAATGTTTTACTATTTTGGTTTATGCTCCTTAATAATATAATTTTATTATCTCCATTTGCCTTCCTAATTGTTTTTGTTCTTACATTCTCTCCTAATCTTTTCATTTATTTTTATCATTTCTTCTCCCCTGTCTATATATAATGTATGCTATTTCTCTTATCCTCACTTGTACTCTCATGTCTTTATTCATCTGTGGAGTCTCATAAGTATTTAGTTTGTTCTTTCATTTCAGTGGAATACATTTTCCCAGCACTCTGTTCAATACAATTTTAAATATTTCCCACTGTTGTTCCACATTCTACTGTTTGACAGTTTAATTTCCCATTTTATTTCCCCATGTTCTGGTCTTGGCCCGTTATTCTCCAATCTATTATGGGAAGCAGGCAGGAAAGTGAACTTGAGGCCAAGACGAGGTCAGCCATGATTGCATTAAATGGCAGAGCAGGTTCAAGCAGCTAAATTGCCTACTTCTGCCCCTAGTTTTTGGGGACAGTTTTCTGGCCGAGCTTGCCCCAAAATCGGAAAATCCCGGTTTTTGAGGTTAACAGACCTTTCCATGGTCCATCCCTCGCCCTCTTTGATTCTCGTTGTGGGTGGGGCGGTAAAATTCACCCTCTTATGTTCTTACGTATTAACCTGGTTTTCATCACACTTAAGTCTGTTTGTACATTCTCCACTCTTCCAGTGCCCACTAAATGCCAGTGACCGCAGTGTCATTTTTAAAATAAGTTTTATAAATTATATACGTCACCATTAACAATTTTGTTATCAAAAGTCCAAAAATCAAGGATTTTGATATTTTGCCAACAATTTAGAGACAATCTGCTTCAAAGAAATCGAAATAGAAGTGGATCCTAACAGTTCCTGGCAAAGGGGATGCTATCTGCATAGCACTGGTAATGGTGGAACTGATACAAAGCTACTAAATGGCCTAGGAATTGGTTCACATCTTTCTTCAGGCACAAATCTAGTGACAAACAGGAAACCAAGACTGATGAGCAGAAGGATAATGCAAAAATGCTCTTCCTGTATCATCAATATGAACCCAACCCGCGGGGAACACTGTCAGCACCAAGAGGCACTGCGCTGATCGCAAAGTAAATGAGAACTGGCTGTCAGGAATACCAACGCTGGATCATTTGTGAATCCAGGTGATAGTGGTTGCATGTTGAGGTCAGGTACCAAACAATTTCAGGAATGGGCCTGGTATAGGTGTTCAATCTGCATGGATATTGGATCTTTGGATAACTGCTTCAGGTGGGTATTTTTAACCAATGCTTTAACCAATAGGGTGTTCACAGCATACTGAGTGCAGAATGAGCAAATATACAGTACCCTCAACATTGGACAATTCAAGGCTCATTTTTCACCTGTAAAATTGACATATCATAGGATCAGGACTGCAAAACTCATTAGCTCTTTCATTGCAAACAGAGACTTCGAAGGTTTGGTGGTCTACTAATTCTTGCTAACCAGCTGAAATAGGATAGAGCAGAAGTGATAAATGTGGAACAGATTTATGTTAGCGATTTGGACAAAAAAAGACAAATCAGTCAGAAGTGACTGCACACTCTCTGTTAAGTTTGAGTCATAGAAGGGGATGGGCATTGTTCAGTTTGGTCATCTGTCATATTGTCAAAATTATATATATTTGATTGCTGGTCTGAGTTTGTTGACTTCAGCAACGGCATTGGTTTGGATTTTACCATTGGATATAGTGCTGCTAGTCTGGAGACAGGAAAAGCCAGATATAATTCCTATTCTAAATGTCTATCCAATGACTTTTCATCTCCGTCTATTGACAGGCAATGGCCATTTCCATCACTCAATCCCAGCTATCACAGAATCATAGAATCGTTACAGCACAGAAGGAGACCATTTGGCCCATCATGTCTACACTGGCTCTTCAAATGGGAAATTAACTTTCTGCCCTTTTCTCTCTCCTTGCCATAACCCTGTATATTTTTATTTTTCAATTAACAGTCTAATTCCCCTTTAAATATCTCCACCATACATTTTATAGGTTATCATTGACCAGAAACATAACCAAACAAACCTTATAAATAGTGTAGTTTCAAATCAAGTCTGAAATTTAGAATTCTGTAGTGAGTAACTCATCTCCTGGCTCTTCAAAGCCTATCTACCATCTACAAATCACAAGTCAGGAGTATGATGGAATATGTCCCACTTACCTTTATGACTGCAGTTCCAATAACACACAAGAAGCTTGATACTATCCAGGACAAAGTAGCCCAGTTGACTAGCACCCATCCACCGCCTTAAACATTCATTTCCTCCACCAGCAGTTCATAGGGACAGCAGGATGCACCATCTACCAGATGCCCCGCAGTAAATTGACAAAACTCCTTCGATAGCATCTTCCAAAACCATGGCCTCTACCACCTAGCAGGACAAATCCAGGAGACACAAGGGAACAAAACGACCTGCAAGTTCCCCTCCAAGTCACACACCATCCAAACTTGGAACTATATTGCTGTTGCTTCATTGTCACTGGATCAAAGGCTTGGAACGCCCTCCCACACAGCACGTTTAGTGTACCTACCCTACATGGTCTGCAACAATTCAAGAAGCCTGTTCAATGCCCCAAGGTCTAGAGATGGGCAATAAATGCTGGATTAGATAATCACACAAATATCCCATGAGCAACTTGAAAAAATAGACTATGGGCGGAATTTTATGAGAACTGCTGAGGTTGGGTGAAAAAGAGAGTAAAAATTGGGCTTGACCATTCCTTTCTACTGGAGGGAGTGGGCAGGGCTTGAATCACCAGCTCGCCCGCTGTAGCAGCAGAGGGAGCTATTGCACACGTGCAGACATCTGTGGCTGCAAAAGCAAAATTGCAACTAGCAGGAAGCTAACAGATCTGAGAGAGGGACCTGTCAGACCTCTGCTGTAGTAGCTGGATTCAACCTCGCCCCCCCAACCCTAGCTATTGCAGGAGCCAGTAATGAGCCGCACACCACCTGGAAACATGCCACCCCCACCCCCACCCCGACATACACACAGCCCAGACCGATTTCCACCATGCCCCCCACTGATCACGATGCAGAATCACAGCTGGCCATCTCCCCCTCTACACAACTGGCCTATCCTGTCTGGCCTAGATCCCTTTAGACTCCACCCCCTGTGAGGCTTCTTACCTTTAAGACCCCTGTAGGACCCATCCTTTCAAGCCCCATCCCCATATGCCCTGCCCCCACAAGGCGTGCCCCATCACTGCCCAGTGAGCATTGTCAAGGTGCCTGGAAGGCATTGCAAAGGTGGCATTGCCCAAAGGGTGCCCCCTCCCCGCCCATAACCTCACCAAGGGGCCTCAATGGTCTCTGATTCTACTGGCAACAGCAATTTGGCCAGTCCCCGTTCTTGGGGACCATACATGATCGTTGCCGGAGAGAACCTCTCCCAGCGAGTCCACAAAGGCAAGTAAGCTTGGGTAATTCCATTCTGGGCTCATTAAATCCATGTACATACTTGCTGGGAATGGGCGGGAAGCTGAATGCATCAGATATCTGGTGCTGGTAAGATCGCAATGGGCAAGAAATTGGATGCAAACCTGATTTCTCGGCTCTCGCGCGATTTTACCTGCTCGATGGGCAGAGTGAGCCGATAAAATCGCTCTCTATAGGTGAGGAGTGAACAGGGTAAGCTGTGATGCCCTTTCACTGAAAAATCTGCCCGTTTCATTGTTACACTGGGAGGAGCATTTGAAAGGGCTACAGGATAACTGCTGGTATTGTACACTATAGTGTACTGAGCGTTCGCATTTTCAGGAGAGGAACGTCTCGCATGTTCCATTGTAGTGTCTTTGCAGCTAATCAGGTCAAGGCAGAACTATATCGTGCAGATACAAAAATGAGCACAATGTGCAGTGTGCTAAAACAAATTAGGGAATGAAGAAAGTCTCTCATACTGCTGCCAACCAGAAGGTTTATGTTTGTCTTCAGCTTCCAAATGGAATTCATTTGTTAATTAAGCCAAGAATACTTCATGTGGGAGAGACAAATAATTCTCTCCTGTGGCTCATTCAACCCGGAAATTGAAATATCAGAGGGACAATAAAGCAATTAGATCTGTAACATCAACATGCATAATTTTAAAATGGAATTTGGCATACATACTAACTGTTTGCAGGCCAAAATGAACATTCAAGCATTAGTTTGAGGGACAGGAGAGAGTCAAAATGAACCACAAGAGTAAAATTCGATTGAAAAAGAATTGAAAGTGAATGTTAAACATTTTACTGTCTTTTGGTTAAAAAAAATCCAGTAATAGAGCAAATTGCAAATGCAAAAGGCCTAGATGGGGCTGGGAAACTTTTTTTCTACTTGAGGATACTTTTGCTTAAAGTTGTCCAAAATAAACACTGTTCTGAGGCATAAGATAAAAATGTGGCATTTCTGATCCAAATAGGTAGGATGGAATTTTCCTCGTCCCACTCACCATGGAAATCATGGCACTCGGGATAGGATCATGTAATGTTCCATTGAACTCAGGTGGAATTTTCCGATCTTGGAGTGAGCACAGCTGGAAAATCTCGCATGCAGAATAAATGCATGGAATTAAGGCAATACTTCCAGCTTTTGATCCTTTTGATAGAAACATATCTGACTCAGAATAATTTATTGTTTCAGCTGCATCAGATGGCTGCAAATGTAAAACCTATTTCTGAAACCAAAAGCACTGATGGGATTTTCCATCCCTGCTGTGATGTGTTTTGCAGCGATGGGGGGATCCTCCATTGCCCAGCAGCGGAATATTCTGCTTTGGCAGCTGTCAATGAGGTTTCCTGTTGTGCACACTCTCCACCACTGGGGAACTGGTGGGTGGCCAGACAGACACCTTACCTCCTCCCGCCACCCCACTTTACCTTTCTCCCATATTACGATGGACAGTTAAGGAGTCAGGCAGCCCACTCACCACTTAAGGGCCTTATTCACCTCTGCTGCAATTTATTTGCTCTGCGGGGGAAGACAAAAGCAAGATGAACAGTCTGGCAGCTTTGACAGTGTGGACTACTGTCGGGCAAGAGAATGGGGTGCTGATCTCCTTTGGAGGATCCCCTAAGCCTCTCTAACATCCTGTGCCCTCTCCCCTCAGCCTCTTTAACCAATCCCTATTTTCCCTCCCACACCGTCTACTTCTTGGTCACTGGGGTTCTACAGGCTGTGTCTGCTCAAGCTTTCCAGACTTACCTGAAATCTGGAAGACATCTTGACTTCTGCATGAGAACTGGTTGGAGTCCTAGCAATGGACACCACTGTCTTCTATCACTGCCTGGACTTCACAACTGCCAGTCATTTTTGCCTCAAAGGGGCAAAAGTTCCACTCTGCATTAATTAAGGCCACACCCTGTGTGATATTGCTGTATGTCTCTGGATTTCACTGTGGTGATGTGCCAGTTGATTTTTAGATCAGGGGCTGGGTAATTTATGTCCCCCATAAAATAGAGCCCATGAAAGTGACTTCAGATCACTGGCAGGTGGCTACGTGATATCCATTTGGTGTTAAAATCAATGTAGAATATTGAAAAAAGGCTATGATTTAGGGTGCAATTTTATGGCCTCGCTTGTTCCGAAACTGTAAAATCCCGCCTGAGATCAGCTGACCTTCCCATTGTTTGCCCCTCACCCGTTCTGATTCCTGTGGCAGGCAAGGCTGCAAAATTCTAGCCATGGAATCATTGAGCACCTGACTCCATCTGAATTACAGGCAAATTGCTTCATTATGATGCTCCTCACTTTTCTTTGATCTCTCCTGATTGAGTTATATTAGAGTACGACTTCATAAGCGTTTGCCTAGACAATGAGTCCTTGAAATTATGCAGTGTGAATGTAAGCAAATGAGCAGCTAACAAATGCGCATTTGAATCCTTGAATATTGTAATAGAGCTTGTAATTGGTTTAAAATAAATTAATTTCAAGGCACAAGTATTGAGGATTCTTTGGCAATACATGCAGATTTGTGTTAGGTTCCTGTTAGAAATTACAGTTCCTATTTTTTAGAGAATTCTCATATTAATATTACACAAACTAGGGATTGAAATTGGAAATTGTTGGGCTGGCGTTGTTGGTTAAAAAACAGTCACAAGAGTCAATTTGTGGAGTGATATCCTCTGCCTAATCAGACAAGGGCCTTACCATATTGGCGTAGGCAGCTGCATTGGTGTTTGACGTGCACAGTGAAATCAGACATAATAGAGCTTACATATGTCAGTGAGGGGCTTAGTGCTGTTACACAGCTTTCTTTTGATGAAAGATCAACTAAACTAAATTAAGCAAACCGAGGAACAGAGTAAAAGAGACAGCTCCAGGGTGGCATAGTGGCACGGGGGTTAGCACTACTGCCTCACAGTGCCAGGGATCCAGACTCAATTATTGCCTCAGGTATCTGTCTGTGTGGAGTTTGCACCTTCTCCCCATGTCTGTGTGGGTTTCCTCCAGGTGCTCTGCTTTCTTCCCACAGTCCAAAGATGATTGGCCATGCTAACTTGACCCTAGTGTCAGCAAATTAGCAGGGTAAATATGTGACGTTATGAGAATAAGGCCTGGGTGGGATTGTGGTTGGTGCAGACTTGATGGGCTGAATGGTCTCCTTCAGCACTGTAGAGATTCTTTGATTCTATTCTATGATTCAACAAAAACAAATCACAAATGATACTTAAGACATCAAATTGAAATGTGATTAAAGGGATCAATAAGGCACAACAGCCCCTCCGGTGCCCAATGGGCACAGAAGACCTCAATGATACCCTTGGGCACTGCATGCTCCCTCTGAAGGGAAACCAGCCATGAATGTAGTCACAGTAGAGGGGCAGAAAGTCCCTTGGTTACCTACTGCCTGGATCTGATGATGACTGGTTTGGCCAGGCCCAAGAAGGAGGTCCTCCTCCCTCCCCGCTCCCCCTCTTCATCAGGTGCCTGTAGACCAGGAGTGTAGGGCTGAAGTGCAAACAAAACTGTAAGAGAAGACTTTTTTAAAAACTCAAAAGGGGATGCAGTCTAAGGCAACATGCATGAATAAGCATGCTCCATAGAGTTCAGAAGGCTGCAAAAGGGGCAGGCATTTTGGAAGTGCTGTTTCATAACTCCTGCATTAGATTGGTCAGCAATGAGCAGAGAGGCTCGTTCCATTCAATTAACTTCAGCAGCTGTCACTACGACCAACACCGCAGGATGGTACTGTTAAAGAGAATGTTCATGTGGAGCTGCCGGCGTAGGTATGCTCCTTACAGCACCACAGCATTCTGATCTCTTCCATAACGCTTCTCTCTTCTCCCCATCTCCCTTATGACTTAATGAGGAGGGGCTTGGGATTGAGATCCTGACAATAGCTAGGCAGCATCAAGCCTGCCAAATCACCCCACATATTAGGATTGGGGGTTATAGATAGGTCTATGGCTTCGTAGGTACAGAAGTGATGGGCGCAACTTGTGGGCCGAAGGGCCTGTTTGTACTGTAGTGTTCTATGTTCTATGCTCTATATTACAATGAGATAGGGATGCCAACTGTGATTCAATGTATTCCTGGAGATTTCATTACATGACTTGTCCCCAGGTACTTGCCATTGGGCGGCCAATACATCCATCCTTATGATGCACTCCTTCTTACACCAATTGGGAAATTAAAAGACTTCTCACCCAAGTAGATGATGCTTGACTGTCAGTCAAACAATCTTTTTCCTTTCTTATTTTCAATATGTTTGGGTCCAATAAAGAGAAATGCTCAAAGGAAATGAAAGAAAAAGCAATATTTTGCCAATGATGTTGGTACTCAGCATTGTCCTGGAGATAGATCTTCAATCTCTGGAGACTCCAGGCCATTCCTGGATTCTTGTCAAGCCTAATTTTAGATGCAGTTCAGGCTTCCTGGTTGGGTGGGACATGCACTGTCTGCTTTCTGTAAGTCACATGACCAAAAATGGATCAATACAAATTTTACTTTAATTTCTAATTTTATTTTCTATATTAAATCAAAAAACACAATGCCAGAAATATCTGGAAAAGATGCCACACTGAGACATTATATAGAAATATTTAGAACTGGAGAATCCCTGTTGTGCAGAAGGAAGTCATTTGGTCTGAGCCTGCAACAAACTCCGAAAAAGCTTTCAACGTAGTCCCATTCCTCCTCTCTGTTCTTGTAACCTTACATATTGATTATGGCCAATCCATCTAACCTGCATACCTTTGGACACTGAGGAGTAATTTAGCATGGCCAATCCAACTGACGTGCACATCTTTACGGGAGGAAACTGGAGCACTTGGAGGAAACTCAAGCAAACACAGGGAAAATGTATTAACTCCACAGTCACCACGGCCAGAATTGAACCCGGGTCCCAAGTGCTGTGAGGCAGTGGTCCTAACCACTTTGCCACTGTGCCACCATATATGCTTTTATTCTATTTCCTTTGACTACTAATCATGTTGGGTATCCAACTTTAGCTTTAGTGTGTGTTGGCAAAAGTGCTTTTCTTTTTCTTCGTTTCAGTTTTTTCTCATAGAAACTAATCTAGTGTAGAGCAGTTCTGTTGAACACAAGCCTACTCTCATCTCCATTTCCAGCAAAAGTGAGGAGGAGATAACTGACCAGATTTTTTTCACTTCCTTGCCTGAAGACTCCTAGATCCATGACAGCAGCCCTATAGTCCCAGTCTACCTGATGTATATTAATTCAGCAAAGGCAAATACTGGGATCTGGATCTGTTCAGATTATCAAGAATGTGATTATCAAGAACAGAAAGTGCTGCAAAATCTCAGCAGGTCTGACAGCATCTGTGAAGAGAGAACAGCATCAATGTTTCGAGTCTGGATGTCTCAGATGCTTTCAGACCTGCTAAGATTTTCCAACCTTTTCTGTTTCTGTTTCAGATTCCAGCATCTGCAATATCTTGCTTTTATCTGTGTGATCATTAATGTTGTACCACAGAATCCATCGAGACAAATTACATTTTCAAATCTTTACACCTTTGTTTTTTATCAGTGTCTCCAAAAAAAAATTCTATCAGCTTGGCATATGGATTCATTCGTTTGTGCTTTTTTTAAGTTGTGAAATGTAATGCTCTGGGTATGCTGTGAGGCAACAAAAACAACATAACACTACACCAATGCCGCACTGAAATGTTGCCAAATAAAATCAACATTACAATCTTGAGTGGGATCTATCTCTTTTTAGGAATGTGGTTGCCAGGCAAGGTGTGTTGTGTTGAGGCATTAAGCTGCCCTGTTTTGTTCTGGTCACTTCTGGTGTCCACATTCCCCAGAATAGACTTGGTAAAGGACTTTAATTTAATTTTCAACTACCATTCCCTTATTCTTAACATTGTACCTCAACTCTGGCCCTCGGCAGCACACAGACACATTCCTTTTAGGTTAAGTTGTCGAATAACTGTGATTAGGTGCCTCAAAATTGCAGATTGACTTTTTTTTCTCATGATAAAATGTTTGTATCTAATTCTGAGCAGGATTTTATTGGAATTAGTAGGAGGTTTTATTTGTTCTGCCAAGGGCAATTGAGAAGTGAAAACATAACTAATTACAATCCTCATGGAAATCTAAAGACTAAATAGCATTGAAAATTACAGATTGCCTGCTGTTATATTATGATATATTTTTTGGTATTGTTGAATGTATCTTAAGTTCTTCTGTGAAGATTAAGCCTTCGCTCACTCTGATTTCGCTCGCTGTTGCTTGTTCTATATTTAAGTTCTCAATGTTTTGCGCATTATACCCATGTGGGGATGGGATACCAATGCCAAGAATTGAGTTGTTTCCTCAGAATTAGCTATTTCAGAGAAATAAATCCATGGCTGAATATGGCTCTGTTTCTAAAGCTGATGAAAAGAATTTTCTCGGGTTTCTTCAGATTGATATGGATGGCAAAACTAAAACAAAAAGGCAAGAATTTGATTGCAGTTGCATTCCCTGGCTAGAACAATAACGGTTTTAAGTTGAGAATGAACTGTGTGTTCCTTGATTCACACATGGATGGCACTCACCCCTATAATCTTTATGCAGCTCCTGGGATCTTCGTAAACCAGGATTGACTTTGCGCCGATTTGAATCTTTATGTGATCTCCAGCCAAAATTGTGCATGAATATTCCCTCCAGAGAGTCTAACTCCACTTCACTATATTACCAGTTTGAGTCATGACACCAGATTGCAAAAGCTAGTGAGCACAAAAGTTAAATGTTACGTTCAACTATACATGGCATTTGTGAGACTGAAACTCGAATAGTGCGTGCAATTTGGGTCTCCTTATTTAAAGAAAGATATATATGGCCGGGACTCTCACCAAAAAAAAAATCCTGGGCCCATTCATCAGACTGAAATTCTAATTTCAATATGATACTCAGCTCTGTGCTGATTTCCACCGAGGAGCTGATTATGCTGAAAGGAAATGCTTGGGACCCGCAAATCTCACTACAGGCTCCCCACTGTTGTCTCTTGACAGTCTGCACGGCTGGACTGGGAGAATCTTGGCCATGAATGCATTGCAGGCAGTTCAAAGGAGGTTCATTAGATTGATACTCGGAATAAACAGGTTGTCATATGAGGATAGATTGGACAGATTGGGCTTGTTTCCACTGGAGTTTAGAAGAGTGAGGGGTGACTTGATTGAAGTTTAGAAGATCCTGAATGGAAGTGAAGTTGTGGAAGTGGGGTGAGTGCAGAACTAGGAGGCACTGTTTTAAAATTAGAATTCACCTTTGTAGGACAGAGATGAGGAGAATTCTTTTCTGTCACAGAGGGTTGTGCAATTTTGCAGCTCTGCCTCAGAGGTGGTGAAAGTGGGGTTACTGAATGTCTTTAAGGCAGAGATAGATTCTTGTTGGGCAACAGAATCAAAACTTTTCAGGGTTCGATAAGGAATGTGATCAGCCACATCACTCAGTGACTATCACTGTTTGCTGTGCACAAATATGGATTTGGGCCAGCGTCTGTGGGAGTTTGCACATTCTCCCTGTGCTTGCGTGGATTTTCTCCGGGTGCTCTGGTTTCCTCTCACACCCCAAAAATGTGCTCTTAGGCTGATTGGTGTTAACAAATTGTCCCTAAATTAGGAGTCTCTCAATCTGGTTATAATTCCTTTATTGTGGAGTATTGTAGGCGTAGACAAAGGTCATAGGTAGAAGAGGGCACTCACAGTGTTAATATGGTGGCACAGGCTTGTTGGGCCGAAGGGCCTGTTTCCTGTGCTGTGTTGTTCTTTGCTCTTTGACAAACTGCTCTGCTCACTGCCCGAGAGTTGTCGGGATCAGGAAATGGGAGATTCAGAAAAATTGAAGATTGCCAGACTGCCCAGGATGGACCCCAGTGCTCCTTTCTCCCTTAGGATGCTCGTGGACTCCTTGACTATTCCATGGGATGGAGGAGAAGCTAGAGTGAGCTGCAGGATCCTCTTTATCACCTGGCACTGCCAGTTCTGGAGACCTACCATTGTTTGCACCATGGTGTCAATGGAGCTCTGTTTACAGACAAAGCCCTAGAGCCCCTCAGTGATGGACCTCCATATCAGGGCCATGCTCTCAAGGCCTTAGCAGTGTCCCTCTGTGTCTGGGCAATGTTCTCAAGCCACTCAGCCATGGCCCTTAGAGACTGTCTATGCCTCAGCCTAGACATCCTGGCTACCCACTGCAGATGCCAACAATGCAATGTTGGCCTGAGTGCCACACATTACGGGCAATATCCCCTGTGAATAAATTCTCTGGGACTCCTCCAATTGGCCTTGCAGTTACAGGAATGTTGCTGACACTCCTTCCTGGATTCTCCAGTTCTGCCTCTGCACCTCCAACAGTTGATGGACATAATACCTGGCAGCGGCACAGCTGTGAACTGGAATCCAGCAGACTTCCGTGGGATGTTGCTGCCTCCACTTGATGTGCATCAGAAGCAGTGACCCTGAAGCCTGTCTGCTAAGATCATCCATCAAGGTATGTGTATCTGCGCCGGTGGATGGTTCAAGTGACAGCCTTTACACCTCTTCTGAGATGCCGTCGAGGATTGCGGGCGTGCTTTGCCACTCGATGGCCTGGCCTCATCGAATGGTGATCCTGCAAGACGGGGGACATGAATCCAGTAAATGGGAAAGAAAAGAGTCTGAGCATGGAAGAACTCACTTGAGGCAAGACATCTGGATGAAGATGTAGTGGATCCTCACTTCTCTGGTACAGCCAATCTTGCTGGCAGTAGCAACTTGCTCCTGGTACTCTTCTGCAAGCTCCATTGCCCTTTCAGAGGGCGTGAATGTATTTCAAAGGCTTTTAGCTTTCCATGAAAGCTCAGAGACTTGAAATTAGTGCTGTATTAAAACAATGGGGATAAGTGAACAGCTGCAGAAAAAGGAAATTCCTCCTTAGTGAAACTGAGTGACTTCTGTCAGTCAGAAAACTTCAAAGGGATCTTCTCACACCTGCAGCTTCCTACAGAGAGAAAGGGGAAAGGGCTTCTGAAGAATGGAATGTTGCAATGATTTGGAAAACTTCCAGCTGTACAGAGGGCATGGAAATTAAACAGACTATGGCACTTCAAAGGTTTTATAGGGTAGGGACAACAAAAAGTAATTTGTCTGACTTCACCGCCTTAAACAGATTTTCCAGGGCTAGAAGGGGCAATGTAGCCACAAGACCACTATCCCAGAAGAAAATTCTGAGGTCGACCTCTTGCCCCCAACCGAAGCCCAACCAATCCTCAGGTCTGTACACTGTAAGAGCAGCTTTCTCCTCTTCTGTGTCCAGGTGTTAAACCATGCACTCCTCACTTTCAATAGAATTTCATCTGTGTGTCTGTCTCCAGAACAACCAAGGTACATCGGATTTGTCTCCACATGGATTTAACTTACTTGAGGTCACATGTCCCCTCACCAAGCTATTCAATTTTACCTTGAAATAAAGGAGACAGTTCAAAACACACCCATCTTGAAAAGTCCAGTGCTCATAGCAACTGTAAATATACCCTTAAATAATATCCCTTTGGCTGCATTTTGAGTTGAATGGGACAACTTCACTGAGTCTTGTTCACCTCAAATGTCCTCAATCTCTTTACCATTGAATCATCGAAGTTAATGGGAAAAGATGATGAGACAGGCCTCAGTTTCTTTACTGTCTGTTTTACTTCACTGATCAAGGACAGCACGTTAGCACAATGGTTAGCACTACTGCCTCAGAGTACCAGGGACCTGGGTTCAATTCCTGGTTTGGGTCACTGTGTGGAGTTTGCATGTTCTCCCTATCTCTATATGGGTTTTCTCCAGGTGCTCCAGTTACCTCCCACTGTCTGAAAGATGTGTTGGTTAGGTGCATTGGCCATGTTAATTCTCCCTCAGTGTACCCAAACAGGGACTGGAATGTGGTGAGTAGGGGATTTTCTGTAACTTCAGTGCAGTGCTAATTTAAGCCACTAATAAATAAACTTTAAGATGCATTTCATTTCTTACATTGTTCAGCTCATTTTGCCCGAATAGATTCAGTTACCTGGAAACTTCATTACCTTCAAATGCCCTTGTTCAAAAAATAAATTTACTTTACTTTTATAAAAAAGGCAGTAAAACATTAGAGATTAGATGTCATTGTCCTGTAAATTATTCCAAGCTAATAGCTTTTGGAAATTTTCGTCTTAATTATTATGAAAGGCATGTACAATATGAGGTCATTAGTCATCAGATTTCTTTGTAAAACCCTGAGAACTCTGTCTCTCTTTTATTTATAGCTTTATATTTGAGCTTGAAGGCTGCAGAAACCATTAAGAAGTAATTTGATAATAAAATACAACAAATATTAATTGATTCATGGGATTCGTGTTTCACTAACGCTTTTGAGTTTAGATTTTTGAACGTGCTTTAATAGTGGCTG
The DNA here is from genome assembly GCF_965287045.1 of Carcharhinus amblyrhynchos. Classification (NCBI taxonomy): domain Eukaryota; kingdom Metazoa; phylum Chordata; class Chondrichthyes; order Carcharhiniformes; family Carcharhinidae; genus Carcharhinus; species Carcharhinus amblyrhynchos. Next base: position 41,626,419 of record NC_137339.1, on the reverse strand, counting down.
GGATTTCTTCCAGCGGAGCAGGCAGAGAGGGCAGCAATTTTGGAAAGAAGAGCAGGAAGGTAAGCTGAATTTTTGATTTTAAGTTACTTTTTCAGAGCTTTTGTTTCAGAGCAGCAGGAAACCGAAAGTTGGCCGCGGGGAGACCTGAGAAGGTTTTTGTATTTTTCTTTAAAAGGCACTTACTTCTGAGGTTTTGACCTCATTTTTCCAATGGAGCAGGCAGAGAGGGGAACAATTTTGGAGAGGAGAGCTGGAAGGTAAGCTGAGTTTTTGATTTTAGCGTACTTTTTTGGAACTTTTGTTTCAGAGCAGCAGGAAAATGGAAGTCGCCTATAGGGAGACCTGGGAAATTTTGTTTTACCCAATAAATTTGAATGGTGAGGAAACCCAAGACACTACACGTGTAATGTCTCCCTCCCTCCCTCTTCCTATAACCTAAAAAAAAGAACAGGTACGCTTTTCTTTTTCTTTTTCTAACTCTTCTCATCTTGTTGGGAGATTGGATGGAGAGGATGGCAGTTAGGTTGGTTCAATGCTCCTCTTGCAGGATGTGGAAAGTAGGGGAGACAATTAGTGATCCTGCTGACTTCACCAGTGGGGGGTGCACCCAGTTCCATCTCCTCATAGACCACCTTAGGGAATTGAAGCTGGAACTGGATGAACTTCGGATCATTCAGAAGGCAAAGGGGGTGATAGATAACAGTTATCAGAAAGTGGTAACACCTAAAAATGAAGCTAGCTGGGTGACAGTCAGAAGAGAGGAGAGAAGGAAGCAGCCTGTGCAGGGATCTCCTTTGGTTGTTCCCCTCCAAAATAAGTATACCGTTTTGAATACTGTGGGTGGGGTAGAATGACCTTCCAGGGGTAAGCCACTGTGACCAGGTCTCTGGCACGGAGTTGGGCTCTGTGGCTCAGAAAGGAAAGGGGAAGAATTGAAGAGCAATAGTAGTGGGGGACTCAATAGTTAAAGCCATGGTTACGTGGGCGCGAATGAGTCTCCAGGATGGTAGTCCGTCTCCCTGGTACCAGGGTCCTGGACGTCTCTGAGCAGGTAGAAAGCATCCTAAAAGGGGAGGGTAATCAGATAGACGTCATTGTCCACATTGGTACAAATGACATAGGCAGAAAGAGCAGGGAGGTCCTGCAAGAGCAATTTAGGGAGTTAAGTAGAAGGCTAAACAACAGGACCTCTAGGGTAGCAATCTCTGGATTACTCCCCGTGCTACGTGCTAGCGAGGCTAAGGGCAGGGAGATTGTGAAGCTGAACATGTGGCTAAAGAACTAGTGCAGGAGGGAGGGTTTCATATTCGTGGATCACTGGGAAGTCTTCAGGGAGGCTGGGACCTGTACAAGAAGGACGGGTTACATCTGAACTGGAGGGGCACCAATATCCTGGGTGGGAGATTTGCTAGTGTGGTTTGGGTGGGTTTAAACTAATATGGCAGGGGGATGGGAATCAGTACAATAGGTCAGGGAGCGTAGAGACTGGGGACGAGCATGGGGCTAAGACAAGGCTAATCGATGAGGAAGACCAATCTGGGGAAGGACGAACTCAGTGGGCCTGGAGGTCTGGAGTGTATCTGTTTAATTGCAAGGAGCGTAACAGGCAAGACAGATGAGCTTAGAGCCTTAATGCATGCACGGAACTTGGATATGATTGCAGTGACGGAGACTTAGTTAAAAGAAAGACAGGACTGGCAGCTGGATATTCCAGGGTATGTGTTTTAGGGGAGACAGAGTTGGGGCTAGAAGAAGTTGGGGAATAGCAGTGCTGGTTAGGGAGCATATTACAGTGGTACAGAGGATGGACAATTTGGAAGGATCATGTAATGAGACACTGGGGGTAGAGCTCAGAAACAGGAAGGATGCAGTCGCTATGCTGGGGTTATACTATAGGTCTTCCAACAGCCCATGGGAAGTTAAAGAATGGATTCTGGACCAGTGTAGAAAAAATAGGGTTGTTGTAGTGGGAGACTTTAAATTCCCTCGTGTAGACTGGAAATCCCTTAGGGCTGGGAGTCCGGACGGGGAGGAATTTGTAAAATGTGTCCAGGAAGGTTCTTTGGAACAATATGTTGATAGTCCAACTAGAGAGGGGGCTGTACTGGACCTAGTACTGGGGAATGAGCCTGGTCAGTTCATCAAAGTTTCAGTGGGGGAACATGTGGCGAACAGTGACCACAATTCTGTAAACTTTCGGATAGTCATGGAAAAGGATGAGGGTTCTCCTATGGGTAAGACAGGATTTAGTGGCTGTTGATTGGGAGAGGCTGTTCGATGGTAAATCCGCATCTGGCATGTGGGACTCTTTTAAGGAGTAGTTGATAAGAGTGCAGTTGATAGTTACAGTGCATGCGTCTGTAAAAAGGAAGGACAGGAAAGATAGGATTCGAGAACCGTGGATAACCAGAGAAATTGTGGACCTAATCAAGAAGAAAAAAAGAGGCATACATCAGATCCAAGAACCTAAAAACAGATGAAGCACTGGAGGAATACAGAGAAAAGAACTCAAACAAGGTGTTAGAAGAGCAAAAAACGGTCATGAACTGTCCTTGGCAGACAGGGTTAAGGAGAATCCCAAGGCATTTTATACATTTGTTAGGAACAAGAGGGTTGTCAGAGAAAGAGTTGGACCTCTCAAGAACAAAGGAGGGGAATTATGCTTAGAACCCAAGGAAGTAGGTGAGATCCTAAATGAATACTTTGCATCAGTACAGTGCGACCCTGTTATAACGCGATGGTTGGGGATGTTATTGCGAGAAAAGCGAGGTCACGCTAAATTGGGGTTCAAGAAAATCAGTGCTCAAACTGACCCAATGTTGACCTAACATCCTAAAACACTCCTATTGTTGCCCTATTTGACCCGGTTTTTGCACGTTTACCATCTGGCAAGTAAATTACTTTTAATTAAAGAATTCCATGAATAAATTGTTGTTGTCACTGTCAAATTTAAAACACAAATTAAGTTTTAGTAAAGCTTTTTAAAAAACAAAATAAAACAACAAGTTTATTTCTTTAAAAAGTGATTGAGTATTCCTTGCTTGAACGTGGCATTTCGCTGGCTTTGATCGAAATCTAGAATGATTCTGAGTTGGAGGATTTTTTTGCTCTGGAATGAGCAAAAAAAAGTTCCAATGATTCATCGCGTTATACCTGAATTCACGCTAAATCGGGGCGCGTAAAATTGGGGTTTCACTGTATTCACAAAGGAGGGACATGTTGATTGGTAATATCTCAGACGGATGTGTAGACCCATTAGAACAAATCACAGTTACAAGGGAGGAAGTGTTAGGTGTTTTAGGAAGCATTAAGGTAGACAAATTCCCAGGGCCAGATAGCATCTGTCCTGGATTACTGAGAGAGGGAGATGAAATTGTTGGACCTTGAACAGAAATTTTTGTTTCTTCATTGGACACAGGTGAGGTCCCAGAGGATTAGAGGATAGCAAATGTAGTCCCATTATTTCAGAAGGATAGCAAGGATAACCTGGATAATTATAGGCCAGTGAGCTTGATGTCCGTGGTAGGGAAATTGTTGAAAAAGATTCTTAGAGATAGGATCTATACACATTTAAAACTGAATAGTCTCATTAGCGATAGACAACATGGTTTTGTACGAGGGAGGTCATGCCTCACAAATTTGGTTGCATTTTTTGAGGACGTGACAACAATGATTGATGAGGGAAGGGCCGTGGATGTCGCCTACATGGATTTTAGTAAAGCATTTGATAAGGTCCCACATGGCAGGCTGGTGCAAAAGGTTAAATTTTACGGGATCAAATTACTTCGATGGGTACAGAACTGGCTTGGCCATAGAAGACAGCAGAGTAGCAATGGAGACGCCTTTTTCTGATTGGAGGTCTGTGACTAGTGGTGTTCCACAAGTCTCTGTACTGGGACCTCTGCTGTTTGTGATATATATAAATGATTTGGAAGAAAATCTACCTGGTCTGTAGTAAGTTTGCGGACAACGCAAAGATTGCTGGAGTTGTAGATAGTGGTAAACATTGTCAGAGAATACAGCAGGATATAGATTGGCTGGAAAATTAGATGGAATTTAATCCAGTTAAATGCGAAGTGATGCATTTTGGTAGATCTAATGCAGGGGGAGCTGTACAATAAAAAGCAGAACCATCAGGAGTATAGACATACAGAGAGATCTGGGTGTGCAAGTCCATAGATCCTTAAAGGTGGCAGCACAGATGGAAAAGGTGGTGAAGAAGGCATATAGCATGTTTGCCTTTATTGGATGGGGTATAGATTATGAAAGTTGGCATATGATGTTGCAGTTATCTAGCATGTTGGTTAGGCCACATTTGGAACACTGCATCCAGTTCTGGTTGCCACACTACCAGAAGGACATGGACACTTTGGATAGAGTGCAGAAAAGGTTTACCAGGATGTTGCCTGGTAGGGAGCGTATTAGCTATGAGGTGAGATTGAGTAAACTAGGGTTGTTTTCCCTGGAAAGACGGAGGTTGAGGGTGACCTAATAGAAGTTTATAAAATTATGAAGGACTTAGGTAGGGTGAACAATTGGAAGCTTTTTCCCAGGTCGGAAATGACAAACACAAGGGGTCATAAGTTCAAGCTAAGAGGGGCAAGGATCAATACAGATATGCGGGGGATGTATTTTAGACAGAGGGTGGTGGGGGCCTGGAATGCACTACCAAGCAAGGTGGTTGAGGTAGCACGCTAGGATCATTTAAGACATATCTCGATAGCCACATGAACAGACTGGGAATAGAGGGATACAAATGGATGGTCTAGTTAGGAACACATGATCGGTGCAGGCTTGGAGGGCCAAAGGGTCTGTTCCTGTGCTGTATTGTTCTTTGTTCTTTGATTGTTGAGTCATAGTCAATGTTCTACACTTACCATGGATTTTTCCAAGCTTTTACACTGCATTTCGCTGTAATTAGAGAAGCATTTTGGTGTGAAGCCCTTATGACCAGAGTCCTTTCTTTGAAACATAGTGGGGCAAACTCAACCTTCAAAGATGGATGGCTTTGGATCAGGTGGGAAGTTAAAATGTTAAAAATCTAAATTTCTCCACACTACAAGAAGGGTGTGGAGGCTTTGGAGAGAGTACAGAGAAGTTTTACCAGGATGTTGCTTGGTGTGTAGGGTATTAGCTATGAGGAGAGATTGAATAAACTGGGATTGTTCTCCTTGGAAAGATGGAGGCTGAGGGAGACCTGATAGAAATTTATGAAATTATGACAGGTCTGGATAGGGTGAACAGTTGGAAGCTTTTTCACAGGGCAGAAATGACAATTACATGGGAGCACAAGTTCAAGGTAAGGGGGAAAAGTTCAGTGGAGATGTACGGGGGAGGGGGGGGTTTCTTACACAGAGGGTGGTGCTGGTTTTGGATGCACTGCCGAGTGAAGTGTTTGAGGCAGATATGTCAGTGCCATTTAAGACTTATCTGGATAGCTACAGGAACAGACAGAGAATAGATGGGAATAAGCTGAAGGGCCACTTCCTATGCTGTACTGTTCTTTGTTCTAAACTAGGATCCTCCTTTTGCACTGGAAAGATTCAATGGGAAGTGAATTAGAGATGCCGACTGATGTATGGATGCTATTCCAGAGCTTGGGGACCTAGATATCTTTCAACCTCACATAGCTGAACACTTATTCAGCAATAGCATGAATCCCCCACCCCTGCAACCTGCAATGCTATTTAAAGGGGCCTTCACCTACTTACAGGTCAGTTGCTGGTTGATTTCTTCTGGTGGTTGCTTCAGTTCCATGTAAATTTATGCTTCAGTGCATGACTAGAAGAATTAAGCCTCTAACTGCACACCAAAGGTGTCTTAATACATTGGAGCACAGGGTAAGATCTTTCTCATGACATTAGCAGGGTGAGAAAACTCCACATATCATTGTTTCTTTTTGACAGCGAATGGGTGAACGTTTAAAACCCCTCCTGCCAGCGGGATTTCCCAGAACTAACGTCAATGACCTTTTGAATGACTTGCTGCATTTTACAGCCCCACCATCATCACAAAGGGATAAAATGCAGCCCAATGTATTGTTAAAATAGAGTTGTACCATTTAATTATATTAGATTTTTATGCTTTGAAAGCTGTCAGCTTTATATTTTCCTCCTTCCGTTAATAAGCATTGGCTTTATTCTACATCTCCGATAAGAATTGATGGGCATAATTTTACACCCTCAATCGAGCGAGATTGGAAAATCCCACCCCAGATCAACAGACATTTTCATTTTCCTCAGCCACCCACTCCAATTCCATGGCATGCAGGACAGTAGAATTCCAGTGGATATGTTGAATTCATTTTGATCCTGTCAGCACCATTACAAAATGCTTCACACAGTTCTTATTACAACACGTATTGATAACTTGAGACCTTAAAAAAAAACACTCTATGCTTCTAATAGATGGTCAAAATTGGCAATGTCTACAGGAAGTGGCACAGCAAATGCTGAAGGTCTTTTTTCTGCCTTCAGACTCCATGAACAGAGTACTTGCTCCCAGACATGGGTGTATTAGCTATTCCCCTTACAATAACTTGGCTGAAGAACCAAGGCCACACAATATCCTGACTTGGAACCATATTGTCATCCTTTCACTGGCAGTCCCCAGGGGAAGGCAATGGCCTCGTGGTATTATCGTCAAACTATTAATCCAGAAACTCAGCTAATGTTCTGGGGACCTGGATTTGAATCCCACTGCAGAAAATGATGGAATTTGAATTCAATAAAAAAAAGTCTAGAATTAAGAATCTACTGATAACCAGGGAACCATTGTCGATGGTCAGAAAAATCAATCTGGTTCACTAATACCCTGCAGTGAAGAAAATCTGCTATCCTTACCTGGTCTGGCCTACATGTGACTCAAGAGCCACAGCAATGTGGTTGACTCACAATTGCCCTCTGAACAAGGGCAACTAGGGATGGGCAATAAATGCTGGCCAGCCAGCGACGCCCATGTCCCACGAAAGAATAAAAATAATCTGGAAGCCCCCTTCCTAATAGTGCTGTCGGTAAATTCATTCACACCACAGGGAATCCAAAAAGATGGCTCACCACCATCTTGTTACGAATGAGCGATAGATGGTGGTCTTGCCAGCGACACTCACATCTCATGAAAGAATAAAAATCCTCTTTCTGCACTGCACTATGGTTAAGTTAGCCAACAATATTTTGTTTGATAGTAGTGCCATTTGAAACTACATTTGAAATTTTTGCTAAATTTATTGGGCTGCACAAAGCAATAAAAAAAAGCACAGAAATGAAATAAAAATTCAAAATGTAACATATAATCCAAGCACAAATTTTAATGTGTTCTGAAACACTACTAATTCACAGGTTTTATATTGTTTGAAGTAAAATGGCATTTGCAAATAGGATATTTTCAATGCAGAACTGGGGGAACTAAGAAGCTAATTGTTCACTAATGCTGCATCAATACACTGAAGCACATGCTGATACTTGTCTTAGCCACTCGATTAGCTTTATGAGAAAGCACATAATCATTTCTTTTTAATAATCAGCCTGTTTAAGTCGCCCAGTGTATATTTTCACTGCGAAGCAGGTGTCCTTTAGATCCATTTGTTACTGGCTGATTCCCGTAATGAGAGATATGGAGGGGTGGGAGAAGTGGAAGATTTGTGAGAAATCACCTCCGCCCCCATTCCCTGTAAACTTCAACCCCAAGTGTCAAATGAGGCTTGAGCATTCTGTTGATCCTGCGAGTGATGCCGTCGTAAGCCCGGGCAGGGTCACCATGACCTTAAGGTCAGAGGAGAGGAACCTGGCAAAATATAATCCAAAACAAGCCCTCAACAGTGGATCAAATGGAAGGCAGTCGTATGGCATCAATGGCTGGGATGGCAGATTAAGGCTGCAGCAGTAGGTAGATTCCCATTCATCAAGGTTCCCTTGCCACTGGAACTGGACCTATCCTCTGCCAAGGACCGTATGTCTGCTGATGCGCAGCAACATACCCACGTTAAAAGAAGTCCTGCACCAGGTGCCTACTTCGAGGAAACTAACAAACCCCCCACACAAACAAGTCTTGCGACAATTGGAGACAGGTAATTGTGACAGGACCATCAGATTTGCAAGTCCCTAGCTTCAGACTGGTATGTTGTTTCACTCTTGGAATAGCAATAGGAGAGCATTTTGGCAGCTTTTTTCACGACTGAGCAGCCCTCGTCAGGGCCCACTCTGTTCACCACACTGGGGGAAGGGATTAGAAAAGGTGCCGAAAACAGTCTGTTCTGTCTGCTCCCTGGTTGGAGAACTGCACCCAGCAGGCTCATCCACCTGCAGTCAGAAAATCAATGTTAAACTCAAATCCCAAACCTTCAACATACAGAACAATTGACTGGAATTGAGAACTGTCTTGTTGCTGGGAACCTGGGTGCTTCAACATTGATGTCAGCTGAGAGAAAAAGGTATGGTTACACCTCTGTCTCAAGGGGAAAACTCACAGATCAGCGCAGGATGCAAGGAATTGGATTTGTCATCAAGAACAAACTTGTCAATCAACTCTGAGCTCCCAGTCAGTACCCACCAGCATCTAATGACTTTCTACCTACAAGTTTCCAAGAACCAACAGGCAACCATCATGCATGCCAAAATCCCCAATCCTTGATGCCAAGGATGAGTCCAAAGAACACTTCTACTCCATCCTGAACACCATAGTCTCCAACATTCCTGAGGAAGATAAGATCATCCTTCTTGGCAACTCCAATGTCAGGAAAGGAAATATCAGAAAGGGAAGAGTTGGGAACTGAAACTTCAGTGGGGTTCTCTTACCAGATGTGCGAACACGAGCTTGTTATCACAAATACACCGTCCCACTCAAAAGGCAAGTTCAAGACTTTCTGGAGACGTTCACGATCAAAGAACTGGTACATGATCAACTTTGTCATTGTCCGATCCTGAGACCAAAAAGGATGCCCTCATCTCATTGAATCCCTACAGTGCAAAAGGAGGCCATTTGACCCATTGAGTCTGCATGACTACAATCCCACCCAGGCCCTATTTCCATAACCCCACATATTTACCCTGCTAATCCCCAACAGTAGGGTCAATTTAGCATGGCCAATCAACCTAACTCACACACTTTTGGACTGTGGGAGGAAAATGGAGCACCTGGAGAAAACACATGCAGACACGGGGAGAATGTGCAAACTTCACACAATGACCTGAGGCCGGAATTGAACCCGGGTCTCTGGCACTATGAGGCAGCAGTGCTAACTAACCACTGCGCTATCGTGCGCCCCAAAATGATCTCTGAAGTGATGACCAGTGCAGATGACAGGTGGACAGACCACCAGCTCATCTATGTCCATCAATCTCCAGCAGAAGCAGAAGATGACGAAAAACCAAGCATGCTGGTGAACATTCAATACTGCCTTCGCCAAGATCTCCAAAGTATTCATGTTAACAGTGTGGAGGAAAACTGGAAAGAGCTGTAAACAGCCATCATCTCAAGCTGTGAAGAAACCATTGGCTACAGGACCAGGAAACACCAAGACTGATTCGATGAGAATGATCACATCATCCAAGACCTCACTGACTAGAAGAAAGTTTGGCGTGCTTTGCAAAGCAATATAGCCAGTAAGGCAAAGAAGAGAACTCATCGAACAGCAGAAGTGAAAGTGCAAAGAAGAACTCGGGAAATCAAGAATCAATGATGGACTGAGAAAGCCAAGGAACTGCAAGCCTTCTCGACAAGCATGACACCACGGCATCTTCAGCGCCATAAGAAAAATACATCGACCCAACATCCTAAGTTTCAAACCTGTGCAAAATAAAGATGGAACCCTCAGAAAACATCAGCCTTTGATGGAGAGAACAATTCAAAGAAGTTCTAAATCAGGTTATAATTGTCAATGAGGCTTGAGGAAAACTCCCGCCTCCCCATCAAAGTTGACTTTGGGCCCCCACCAAGCCTAGACTTATTTGAAGCCATCATTAAACATGTGAAGAATGGAAAAGCCGCAGGAGTGGACAAGATTCCATCGAAGATTTTCAACCTTGGAGAAGAAGGGATCACTTGGCGTCTCCATCAGCTGTTACTGAGAATTTAGGATGGAGAATAAATTCCTGCTGACTTCAGGGATGCTGTCATCACCACCAGCTTCAAGAAAGGAGACAAAGTGGACAGAAGGAACTACTGAGGAATCTCCCTACTCTCCATCATCAAGAAGATCATTGCCCAAATCCTTGCTAGCCACCATCTCCCAGTTTCTGAAGAAATCTTCTGAAAAATCAGTGTGGCTTTTGATTAAACTGTAGAACAATGGGTGTGGTGTTCACTGCTCGACAACTTCAAGAAATCCCAGGAGAAACATGAACCACTCTACATGTCTTTTATCAATCTGGCCAACGGTTTTGACTCAGTCATCCGGTAAGTGCTATGGAAGACCCTATTAAAGGTCAGCTGTCCAGAGAAATTCATCAACATCCTTTGACTCTTCCAGAATAAGATGTTGGTGACAGCCTTCACCAATGGAAATAAGATGGAAACCTTTGAGGTCAGGTCTGGAGTCCAGCAGGAATGTGTTATCATCCCCATCCATTTCTCCATCTTCATCACCACCATCCTTCACCCTATCAGAAACACGCTTCCAGTGGAGTGGAATCATCTACAAAATGGACTGAAAACTCTTCAACCTCAAATGATTGAAGTCTAAGGAGACATAGGGACATAGCTCATGGAACTTTAGTATACAGTTGATGTTGCCATCCCTGCACTCTCAAATTCTCCAAGCCCTGCTTGACACTTCTGTGGAAGCATTCCAAAGAATTTGTCTCAGCCTCAACCTCAGGAAAACCCAAGTCCTTTGCCAACCAAACCCAGGGCAAGTTGCATTCTTTCCCTCTCTCTCTCTCCATTAAGATGAAGGGAGAAACCCTCCCAAATCAGGAACACTTCCCTTACCTAGGGAGTCCATGACACAATGGGCAGCATTGTCACCTCACAACGTCAGGGATCCAGTTTTGATTCCCGGCTTGGGTTGCTGTCTATGCGGAGTCTGCATATTCTCCCCATGTCTGCATGGGTTTCCTTCAGGTGCTCCTGTTTCCTCCCACAGTCCAAAAAAACATGCTGGTTAGGTGCATTGGCCATACTGAATTCACCCTCAATGTACCTGAACAGGTGCCAGAGTGTGGTGACTAGGGGATTTTCACTGTAACTTTGTTGCAGTGTTAATGTAAGCCTACTTCTGACACTAACAAATAAACTTGAAACCTTTTATCTAATGCTGCCATTGATGTAGATTTGCAACACCATATCTAATCCGCAAGCACTTTGATGACTTAAGGATGAGAATTTTCAACAACTGTGACGTTCGTGCTGACATCAAGACAGTGTAAAAGACAATCATCCTCCTAACTCTTTGATGTGCTCAGAAACATGGTCTAAGGACTGGCACAACCTCAAGGCCCGAGAAAGGTATGATCAATGCTGTCAATGATAGATTCTCAGCATCACTTGGGAAGACGAGTGTATTAACATTAGTGTCATTGAAGGAGCCAAGAGCACTAGTATCAAGGTCAAGATCATCCAAAACCAACTCCACTGGGCTGGCCATGGGTGTAGGACGTCAGAGTCCCGACTGCCAAAGCAAATCTTCATCCAACACAAGGAAGGTTCCTCCCAAGCAATACGATGACAAAGGAAGCACTTCAAAGACACGCTTAAGGCTTAGCTCAAGAAATACAACATAGACACCAACGCTGGGGAGAATTTTGCTCGGAAGAGACCTAGTTGCAGGGATCTCCTGATGGAAGGGATACAATTTTGAAGCTGCTCGACAGCAAGAGGAAATCTAGAAAAGGGGCCTGAGAAAGGAATACCACAAGAGATGGGAGAGATCCGAAATGAATATTTCTCATTGGTATTTACTGTTGAGAAAGGCATGTAGGGAACTTGGGGAAATAAATAGTGATGTCTTGAGGAGTGTACATATTATAGAGAAGGAGGTGCTGGAAGTCTTAAAGCTCACCAAGATAGAAAAATCCCTAGGACCTGATGAAATGTATCCCAGGATGTTATGGGAGGCTTGGGAGGAAATTGCGGAGGAAAGCCGGGGATACGAGCAATCTCGAATATAAGGACCGAATACACCTCACTGAAACATCTGCCAAGTGTACGGTTGAAGATGCTGCACTAGGATTGGGTTCAACAGCCACACAGAACCCTGACCTGTGACACTGAATTTCTTCGGTGGACAATCATACTCATTAGTGAATGATCACCAAAGAACAATCAACTTGCTTCACACTGTCAGATAATATGCTTTATCTTCTCACATTTCACCATTAAAGAGTCTGTCTTGGCAGCATTACAAGGCTTATTCCAAAACAACCATCTGCATGTGATTTATAGTTCAGTTTACATGAGTCCTTTGAACTCTAACTCTCTTGCAAATGAGAGTTCACTTTCCCATTGGTGGCTTCACCTTCCATTAACTGTCCCGTATCCTTTGACAGTCCTTTCCTCATCTTGAATGATTTCTTTTATGGCTATTCCATATTCTTGGCTAGAAAAGTGTATACCTAGTTTGGTTATTTTTGTCAAGAAAATATTGCTGAATCCTGACAATCCCTCAGGCTTTCTAGTCCTGGCAGGTGTGAATTGAAAACCAGTAAGAGATCCGCTGTCACAATTCTTCTTATCTTTGGATTCAGTAATTCCTTTAGTTCTTCTTTAAAACCAGGCATTACATTGTCATTGACATGGAGAGAAAAAGTCCTCCATGGAAACTGTTATTTAGGGCTTTCCGAAACCCTAACCACTGGACAAAAATAATGTGCAGGTGGAAATACAATTTTCCCCGGTCTTCACAATGGGCCCCTGACTTCAGAAGAGATGCATTTCTGTTTTGCACTCAAGTCACTCCAACTAGCAATAAAGCCACATAAAACTGATGTGAGGTCCGGAAAATGGAGCAAAATTGTTTATCCAGCAAAAAATGTTTAGCAATTAATGACCAGATTTGCATCTTGATTGGGATATAAAAATCCAGTCCAAGAAGTCTGATAACAGGTAGAATTGAGGGTACAGTCGAGAAAATATGAGAAATAAAAAGGGCAGATATGTTTCAAATCATCCAGTTCAAGTTTTAACTTGTGAAGCAAGATTCTCTGGCCTCTCAGTTGTACGTTTCCCATTGGCGGGAGGTGGCGCGTTGTTTGCTAGTGGAGGGATTCTCTGATCCCGCCGCTGTCAATGGAAATTCCCATTGATGCCACCCCACACTGGCAGGAAACCCATGGGCGGGGGTGTGCTGCCAGCAGGACCAAAGAATCTCGTCAGTCTGAACGGCTGGAGAATTCTGGCACTGATCTCCATTCTTTTCCATATCTGCAGGTTTTTAATGTTCAGATCTGTAAAAATGCTGTTAGGAAATTGTGTTGAAAGATAAAATAATTCATCCAATAATTGGGAAAATAATCTAATAATTGGTTATATAATTAAAGAATAACAAACTAATTTAAAATGGGAATTGCAGAAAGACAGGTTGGCTGAGTTGATGGGACTAAGGTTTTTGAGATGCTGTTTAGCAAGACCATAAATGGATGTTTATTTATGTCAGGGTTCCCCAAATCTTTCAAGAATTAGAATCCCTGGCGATCTTATGAAAGCATCAGGGAATCCCAAGCATTCTCATAATGTTGACAGCCGTTTTGATTTGCTGTGAAATAGGTATGAACATATATATATCAAATGTAAACAAGTTTTTTTTCTGGTTATATCTATGCATATATTAGGAATTAGGAAGAGGCACACAGTGCCTCTTTTCACCAGTTACATTGTTCCCCCACATTAACCCCCGGTCAAGCTTTCCTCCCATAGCTCCTGAACATCAGCCCACTTTAGGAGTGAATTATGTAAAATGTTCTTGTAAAAAAATAAGTTTTACCTTTTGTCTTTTTTAATGGGAGGAGTGATGCTGGAAAGTTCATACTCATATTGGATACATGCACTCCACTCTCTCTCCCTCTCTCACACACTCAGCCCACTCTCTTTCCTCACTCCAAGGACCGCTCAGAGACCCCATCTGACCCCACATTCTGAGTTCCAGTCTGCACCCCTGCTCTGGCACCTGATTCAGATGCCGTGCTCCAGCTCCCTCATGCTCCATCCTCCCTCCGAGGGCCGTTCCAGTGCCCAGTCCAACGCCTGCTTTTCCCATCAGTCGGCTGTCCATGTTCACCCCAACATGGAGAATTGCATTTCATGTTGTTCTCAGCTCATCCAATCGGAAACCAGCTTCTGATTGAACAAGGAACTTTGCATCATTTTTAAAGTTTTACAAATGAGTTTTTCTACTCGTTGGGTGCATGAAAAGAACTACAAATGAGTCTTTCCTGCTGCGGGCCCCTGAGAGGCTCCCGTGGACTCCTTCGGTTCTGCAAGCCCCACTTTGAGAACCCCTGACCCAAGGCAACAAACAGAGGATGCTGGAATAACTCAGCATGGCTGGTAGCATCTGTAGGGAGGGAGAACAGAGTGGATGTTTTAAGTGCATTTGGCTCCTTATCAGAAATGAGAGGGAGGGAAACTCTGTTAGATAGCGTACTGCAGCTGGAAGAGATTGTAGCAAAAGTGTGACAAACTTAAGAACATGCAATAGGTGACCATGTGCAGGGGAGGGCGTGCGGCGATTAGGGGAAGGAATGTTTTCCCTTTGAGACAAATATATATGGGTTACAAAAAGGGGGTTGAGGTGGAGGAGAAAACTCAATGTTTAAAACATTTATATCCCATACATTCCTTTTGTTTTACACCTTCCCCACAACGGGGCGGTATGGTAGCACAGTGGTTAGCACTGCTGCTTCACAGCTCCAGGGACCTGGGTTCAATTTCTGGCTTGGGTCACAGTCTGTGTGGAATTTGTACATTCTCCTCGTGTCAGTGTGAGTTTTCTCTGGGCACTCTGGCTTCCTCCCATAGTCCAAAGATGTGTGGGTTAGGTTGATTGGCCTTGCCAAAAATTGCCCCTTTGAGTTGTGAGATGCATAGTTTGGAGGGATATGGGGGTAGGACCTGGGTGGGATTGTGGTTGGTGCAGACTTGATGGGCTGAATGGCCTCCTTCTGCACTGTAGGAACAAGTACGAACATGCACTTTATCTAATTACTTTCTCACGACAGTGACTACTTTGTCATTTGAAGTTTTAATTAATGTTCAAGAACACATAACTTTCGTCATAGCTGCATAGTATCTTTCTTGGCTCTGGATGGGTCTCTTGGTTTCAAAGCAATACTTTTCCATGTTCCATCACCAGTTTCAAGTACTGCTGCTGTCTGATTTGACACCTCTTGCTAACATTCTGTCAGCAGCTTTGATTCAAAGAGTTTCGGTTTGTTATTGGCTGCTCTTAACCTCGGTTGTCAGTTTGACGTTTCAATGCCCTTCAATATCAAAAGTCAAAGCTTCTGACTCTGCAGGTATATCTTTAGTATATCAATTCCACTGGCAAGAAAAATAAAGTTTATTTATTAGTCACAAGTAAGATGATATTAACAGTCTAATGAAGTTACTGTGAAAATCCCCTAGCCGCCACATTCGGGTGCCTGTTCGGGTACACTAAGGGAGAATTTATCATGGCCAATTCACCTAACCTGCACATCTTTGGACTGTGGAAGGAAACTGGAGCTCCTGGAGGAAACCCACACAGACACGGGGAGCATGTGCAAACTCTACACAGACAGTAACCCAGGCTAGGAATCAAACCCGGGTCTCTGGCGCTGTAAAACAGCAGTGCTAACCACTGTGCCACCCAGAAAGTCATCAATTTTTATACAGCACTCGGTTTACATTGTACATTTCCAGCTTCACTAGGCTCTTCCAACATAACTCGAAACCATTCCTCCCACACCTGAGGTGAGATAGTGTGTGCCAGATCTGAAATACCACAGCAGGATATAGGAACGTGGTAAGATATGGAATGTGTCAGAGATTAGACAGATGCAGTTCAATGCAGAAAAATGTGAAGTGAAAGATTTTGGAAGTGAGAATAGGGAAAGGGAATATAGATTTCAAAAATGTAGGATATTACATGGAGCAGCAGATATACTGGTTCTTTAATAGATGGATGACAAGTGCATAGGGCCATGAAAATAGATAAAAAGAATCACTGCTAGAATGACAGAATGCAAAATAAAGAAAGGTATATTCAAATTATACATGACCAGGACTAAAAGTATTTTGGATTATTGTGTAGCTTTGAGCACCCTCAAATAGAAAAGACATAAAACTGACAAGAAAAATACATTGCAGGTCCACCTCTGAAGCATGAGGAGGCAAGAAGATAAACTTTACAAGTTTGGGCTTTTTTATTAAAACTGCAAAGAATGAGTGAGTGAGTGAGTGCATGTGGGTATAAATGAGAGAGTTTAATGGCCCTATTTTACTATTTTGATTCTGATGCTGGGCGGACTTGAAACTGGGAGTGTTTCAGATTGACTTTTCATCTCAGATGCCCTCATATGCACTCTGCCTGAAAAAAAAAAATCAGCAATATTGGATTGTGCTATAGAAGCCTGTAGGTGGGTCTTAACACATCCGAAACCCGGCAGTTCCGATCGGAGCCTCCAACTGCACATGCACAGAAAAAAAGATAGAATGCGGCTCCTCTGCCTCATCCCCCCCGGCTGGATAATGCCTCCTCCTGACCCCCAGAGACATTGCCCCACTGCCACATTACTGACCCCCTTTTGCCCCCCACCCCCTTGCCACCCAGGCTGATCATGGATCCCTGACCCCACTGATCTCAGAGAGAGTGGCAGTGGACCCCCTACCCCTCACTGATCACAGGCAGGGTGACAGCAGAACCCCCCCCCACTTCCCCTCACTGATCACAGGCAGGGTGACAGCAGACCGCCCCCTTCTCCCCCTGCACCAATTTCAAGCAGAGAGCCATTGGACCCACCTTCCCCATTCCCTCGAACCGCACCCCCATCGGCACTTACCTCTCACTAGCTGGAATGCCCAAATCGGACTTTTGTAGAGCATGTCTGTTTTGCACCAATTCTGGATGGGGGAATGCAGTGTTAAGGGGGAAGTGCTGGTAAGGTTGGGTACGCGGCCCATTAAGTCAATTTAAATGTATGCAAATACATTTAAGTGGCAATCGCCACCGTTTCAGGCCTGGGCCCAATCGCAGCCATTTTCAGGCCTTGGTAAAGGGGAACCGGCGTGGAGGCAGGCACGGATAGCACAATTCACCTCACACCCGACTTTACCAAGTCCTCGCACCCAAAAACAGGTGCAACTTGATGGTAAAAATCGGGCCCAGTATGTGTGAGACTGACTGAGTGTGTGAGAGTGAGGTTGTGTGATAGCAAGTCTGTACGAGATTGAGTAATTGTGTGTGAATGTGTGTGTGAGTGTAAGTGTGTGCACACATGAAAGTGTGATTGTGTGTGAGAGAAACGGACTGATTGAGTGTGAGAATGAGTGAGTGTATGAGTGTCTGATAGAGTGCATGAGTGTGTTTGTGTGAGGGAGAAAATCCTGGTACTAGGATTGAGGTGGACACACACACACACACACACACACACACGTTGCTTGGTATAAAGACACAATTCCCTTCTCTCCTGCTCCTCCTTCCTCCACAAACTTATCCACACACCAGGCTAGGAGACATGTAAAATCTAGGCTCAAAAATCTACCTGCTTCTGAACTCCCTCTTTTGCATGAATTTTGGTGAGGCCACCTTGAATGCCAAAGGTGACCACAAGAGTTAACTCACCTTGGCTGAGCCTCAATTCCCTTCTCCTTCACTGGTGACCAAACTTGTGGCTGAGTCTGTCTCTCTCTAGCTCTGCTCCCTAAGTGAAAAGGCAAAACAGTTTTTTTTGTTAGCTTGACTGCTTAGCACTTTTTAATGGTCATTTTTATTGATTACTTATTTTTTGAAATGATCAATTTATTGTTTTGACATTGATCGTTTATGTGGTCCTCATACCATAATTTTATTTTTTGGAATTCATGTTTAAAATGGTACTAAACCAGATCTCAAGCAGTTTTTGCTGAGTTTCTTGCTCAAAGTGAAATGGAATGCTCACAAGGAGTCTGATTGTTTTTTTGAAGGCTGGCAAAATTGGTTGGGGGAGGGAGGGGGGGGGGTGTGTGTGCAGGGACGATCTTACCAAAAAAATTTTAAGTGCTGAACGACTGTGAAAACAGGAGAGAATTGCACACATTTTTTTGGGTGAGCTCTCAGATGTAATCATACAGCACTTCTGTGCAAAAAGAGGGGGAAAATGTGGTTCACACCAGTAGGGGGAATGAACAGACCTAGTCTCACCATTAAGCCTGCAGACTATAAGAGAAGCTGTAGCGCATTTGTCTTGATGACTCAGTGTTTTGTGTACAAGTGTACATAGTACTGAGATCTGTCATTCCCCTTTAGGGACACTGAATTGCTCTCCCTGCCCCATCAATCGTTGGCCTCCCTGGCTGATCGCCATCCCATTATTACCCACTCCCCAATAACCCACTATGGCCGATTCCTGATTGCAGAATACTGAGACATCAAGATACATGCACTACCTCCCCTTGGCACTGCCTATTGTCTGGTAGGCAGTGTCAGGCTGGCACTACTATCCCCTGTCCAGACCATGTGGGGGGGCATCAACGGCCTCCATTCCCACTGGTGAGGTCATCACACCTATTCCCTGTTGATGGAGTCCATATGTGATTCTTGCCAGTTAGGACTTCCACTGGCGAGGCCTTTAAGGCAAGTGAGCACAGGCGATTCTGTCCCAGGCTCAATAATCATTGATTATACCAGCTTCGGAGCACAGGTAGTAATGGGAGAAGTGAGAAACCGGACAGGGAGTCGGTTTTGCGCCTCTCATGACTTTATCAGTTTGCCATGCCAATCGACCAGCTGGATAAGCTGGTAAGATTGCCCCCAATAAAAAAAAGGAGGTATTGGAAATGCATCAGTGTAGAGAAAAATGCCTTTGAGAGAATTATTTCAGGTTGTGGACCTTGAAGCATTGACTTTTTTTCCTTTAACCACAGATGCTGCCTGTGGAGAGAAAGAAGTCAATGCTTCAATGTCCACAATCTGCAATAATTCTCACAAAGGTGTTCTATTTATATTCCAGATTTCCAGTATCTACAATACTGTCCCCTTGTATTATATGCTCCATTCTGGGCAATTTTAAATGTGCTTATTTCAAATTTAGAACATAGTAAAACTACAGCACAAACAAGCCCTTTGGCCCACACATTACGCCGATGATATCCCTATCTACTGGGCTTACTTATAACCCTCAATTCTATTAAGTCCCATGTACTCTTCCAGAAGAAGTCTCTTAAAAGACCCCAATGAGTTCGCCTCCACAACCACCAATGGCAGCCGATTCCACTCACTCATCACCCTCTGGGTGATAAACTTACCCCTGATATCTCCTCTGTACCTACTCCCCAGCACCTTAAACCTGTGTCCTCATTTCTATTTTAAATAAGAAACTATTTACTCAATGCAAAGTGTAGATTTTCTGTTAATAGCTCCCAATTGTGTGGGTAGAAAAACCACTTTATTGCAGATAAATTGGTTGGTGCTAATTTACAGAATCATTTTGTCATTTTTAAACTTAGAAGTGAAACCAGGAGTCACGTGCCACACAATAAGTCACTGTTAGTTCAAGGTATTCTCATTTGTACATGAGACCGTTGTTTGAGGTGCTTCTGAGGCTGAAGTCTTCTGGATGTTGCTACCTGCATAACTCACAGGGCCGGATTTAAAGAAACAGAGTTTGCTACATAACATGAATGATCAAGTTGTGTTAATTCTCTGAAAAAAAAATGTGATTGTAAAGGGTTTCATACAGACAACTGAGTTTTCATAGAATCCCCACAGAACAGAAGGAGGCCATTTGGCCCATCAAGTCTACACCGACAACAATCTCACCCCATCCCGGTAACTCCATATATTTACCCTACTAATTGCCCCAAAATAGGGTCAATTTAGCATCAATCAACCTAACCTGCACATGTTAATGGAGTTTATAAATAGAGACATATGCTGAAAGTCTACCACCCTGCTCGCCAGCAGATCAGAGGGAGTGAGGGGTGGACAATGGAAATGCCTGTTGTCCTCGGGCAGGATTTTCTGGTCTCTCTCGAACGAGGCTGTACAATCCCACACACAGGATGGGACCTTCTGGCCGTGCCAAACCAGAAAATCCCATCCCAGGTCAACAGACGCTTGTATGGTCCTTGTCCTGCCTGCTACGATTCCTGTGGTGGGAAAATTCCACCCATACTGCAAAAGCCAAGGAGGTTTGTTAAACCAGTTCAACCCCACTGTGACTATGGTCCTCATTTCCTAATTCTGGGCTAATTAAGGATATGAAAGGCAGAGTTCAGGATTGTGTGAGGGTGGGGTTGGGGGGGGGGGAGGGGGGGAAGGTGGGAAGCATGGAATAATTGTCCCACAAATAGTAGAAGCATGAGAGTGCATGCTTTGTCTTCCTGGCCCTGCATGGAGGTGGCCTGATGTCTATCAGGTCATGGGCAGGGCAAGCGTGTGGAGCATTTGATGGGGCATTGCAGTTGCAAGGGGAATAGGAGGGGTCATGGGATGGAATAGGAGGATGGGTTGGGGTGGTGAGGGACGTAAGGGATGAGATTTTGGGAGACTTTAAGCAATGATGATAGCTGGGCTACTGTGTTGGAAAACAGAGGTGGACCTTTTGAGCAATCACTCCCACTCCTCCCACGCTCCACACACTGCAGACCTAAACATTGTGTGAAGAAACAAAGACCTGAGCAAGGTCATGTATGGTCAGATGTGCCATTCAGAAACCATGAGAGAGCACAAGTCATGTTTTCCAAAACCAACATTGGAAGTCACTCCCTCCAGTTTCTGTTTGGGTTCAAAGACCTTTAATACCCACATGCTTGTGGGAAATTCAGAATCATCAACACTTACAGCGGCTGTCTTTAATTATCTTGGAAACATTTTGGTCTTTGGGTAGGACCTTATTCCCAAAGGGGCACTATTTTAAAATTCTTCCATTAGTATTCTGTCTAAGATTTTCAAAATCTTGTTCAATGCTCATTGACATACAACATCTATTAAATAATTTCCCTTCTTCTAGCAAACTCGCTAAAATCTGAATCTGTTTCTTCCTTAAAATTCTAAACTTTTGCTTGTATATCTCTAGCACTCGTAGGCTGGGATTCTCTGATTTCGTTTACAATTGAGATTCTGCAGTCCTGCTGCAGTGAGTGGAGATTTGGTTGAGTACCAAATTCTCCATTCTTGCTGGCAGCAGTAGTGGGACATACGAGACCAGAGAATTCAAGCCATATGCACTGAGAGCATCAGTTTTCACTGTGTCACGTTCACTGAAAGGGGTGAGTACAATTCTAACATGTTCCCCTTCAACAAGCTTTGCAATAAAATTGTCCAACTTTCTTCTGCTCATTGCAGATTTGTAACAATTTCTCAAATGTCATAAAATACATATCAAATCCTTTCTCACTGAAATTAGGTACTAATTGAATACTCCTTGTCATATCAAACCTGTGTTTTCCTGCCACCCTTTATTTGCAATGTCTGAGCTTTGCTCTATGGCATTGAAATGTTCTGTTTATCTCTCTTTGAAATCCAAACCCAGGTTTTTGCCTTCCCTTTTCTATTGACCTCTCTTTTAAGTTCAAACCTTTTCATTTCACTTTTCTGAATTCTAATTTCTTCATTTGTAATTAAATTCTAGATAACTCAACCTGCTTACTTTGGGATCAAAAAGAAAATGTTGAAAAGTCTCAGCAGGTCTGGCAGCCTCTGTAAGGGGAGAAAAGACCTGAGGTGTTGAGACCAGATGATCTTTTTTTTCCCAAACTGAAAGGCAAAAGAAGTGGGAGATATTTATACTGTAGGGTAAGAGAATGAAAGATGAGTCATAGCCATAGAAACCAAGGAGAAAGGCTGTTAATGGTAGAGAGAATAGAATGTGTGAATGGTCAAATGACAGAGAAGCTGAAATCAGAGGGTACACTGTGACAGATAACAAAGACACCTATCTCAGATTCCTATTTATTGACTACAGCTCAGCCTTCAACACCATTATTCCTACGCAATACATCTTCAAACACGGCCTTGTTTCCTCCCCCTGCGACTGGATCCTGAACTTCCTAACTCACGGCCACAATCAGCAAGGATAGGCAACAACACCTCCTCCACAATCATCCTCGACACCAGTGCCCCACAAGGCTGCATTCTCAGCCCCCTAGTATGCTTCTCATACACCTATGACTGTGTGGCCAAATTCCTCTCCAACTCAAGTTTCAAGTCTGCTGATGACATCACCGTAGTGAGTTGGATCTCAAACAATGACGAGACAGAGTACAAGAATGAGTTAGAGAATCTGGTGAACTGGTGTGGCAACAATAACCTCTCCCTCAATGTCAACAAAATGAAGGAAATAGTCATCGACTTCAGGAAGCGTAAAGGAGAACATGTCCCTGTCTATGTCAGTTAGGAAGGGTTGAGAGCTTACAGGTTTTTGTGTCTAAATCACCAAGGACCTGTCCTCCATGCCAACACTATAGTTAAGAAAGCCCACCAATGCCTCTACTTTCCAAGAAGACTAAGAAAATTTGGCATGTCAGCTACAACTCTCACCAACTTTTGCAGATATACCATAGAAAGCATTCTTTCTGGTTGTATCACAGCTTGATATGGCTCCTGCTCTGCCCAAGACCGCACAAAATTACAAAGGTCATGAATGTAGCCTAATCCATCACGCAAACCAACCTCCCATCCATTGATTCTGTCTACAATTCCCACTGCCTCAGCAAAACAGCCAGCATAATTAAGCGCCCCATGCACCCCAGACATTCTTTCTTCCACCTTCTTCCGTCAGGAAGAAGATACAAAAGTCTGAGGTCGCATACCAACCAACTCAAGAAGATCTTCTTCCCTGCTGCTGTCAGACTTTTTAATGGAGTTACCCTGCAATAAGTTGATCTTTCTCTACACCCTAGCTATGACCGTAACACTACATTCTCTCATATCCTCCTCTATGAACAGTATGCTCTGTCTGCACAGCATGCAACAAACAATACTTTTCACTGTATGCTAATACATGTGACAATAATAAATCAGATCAAAATCAAGATGAAGATATGCAGGGAAGGGTTGCTATAGGGACAACTGTTGCTACAGGGTAGCTGTTTTCACACAATCATACAGCTTTTTAAAGCACAGAAGGACACCATTCAGACCTGTATCGGCTCTACGACTTAGCAATTCATTTCATGTCAATCTACCTTCTTCTCTCCTAACCCTGCACACTCTTTCTCAAATAACAGTCTAATTCCCTTTAGTAGCTTTTTTATTGTTGATCCGTTTTGTCGATAACTGGCATCCTGTATTGTTAATTGTTCCTAATTTCTAGAATGTTTGTTTTAATCTGGATTAATGTTGTTCTGTTGTGTTAAGTGATCCTCTAAAATTTTGCAGAGTGGGCTGATTGACAGGGAATAGATCATGTGATTGAATGGAACTAAGTTTCCACAGATAACTCATGCTTAGTTTCTTTTTTGGGAGCTTTGTAAAGAAGTAGATCTGAGCCTCCACCACACCCTTAGGCAGTGCACTCCAGTCCTTAACCACTTGCTGTGTTGAAAGAGATCCTTTGTGCATCGTTTTTGCTCCTTTTGCCATTTATTTTAAGCCTGTGCACCCTTGTTCTCAATCCTTTTCTGAGTGGGAACAATTTCTCCCTAGCTACTCTATTCAAACCCTTCATGATTTTGAATATCTCTATCAAATCTCCTCTCAGCCTTCCTTTCTCCAAGGAAGACCGTCCTAACTTCTTCAATCTATCTTCATAACTGAAGATCTTCACCCATGGAACCATTCTTATGAATCTTTTCTACAGTCTCTCTGATATCCTCACATCATGCCTCACTTGGATGCAATACTACAAATATGGCTGAATTAGGATTTTATACAAGTTCAGCATAAACTTCTTGCTCTTGTCTCTATGCTCCTATTAATAAAACCCAGGATACTGTATGTTTTATGAACCACATGTCTTGTTACCGCCAATGACTTGTACCTCCAAGTCCCTCTGCCCTGCATCCCCTTTAAAATTGTATCCCTTGCTTTATATTGTCTTTCTATGTTCTTCCTACTGAAGTGAATCATTTTACATTTCTTTGTATTGAATTTCATCTGTGCATGTCAGCCCTTTGTTTATGTCCTTTCACAATTTTACATAGTATGCTCTGCACAGTTCACAAAGGTTCCAAGTTTGTATCATCATTTTGAAATTGTGCCCTGTACACCAACATTTAGGATAGGCCATTAATATAGATCAGGGAAAGCAAGGGTCATACACTGACCCCTTGGAAACTCCACTACAAACCTTCCTCCTGACCAGAAAACATCCATTAACAAGTACTGTCTGTTTTCTGTCACTCAACCAATTTTGTACCCATGTTGTTACTGTCCCTTTTATTCCACGAGCCGCCAGGTCTGTTGCTTGCCATTCTCTTCCTCAAAGGTGTGCAGGTTAGGTTGGCTATGCTAAATTGCCCATTAGTTTCAGGGTGACTAGCTAGGGTAAATATATGTAGTTATGGAGATAGGATATGGGTGGAATTGTGGTCAGTGCAGACTTGACAGGCCTAATGGCCTCCTTGCTGACTGTAAGATTCTATGATTCTAAGGTTCAGTTGTGGAGTGAATACTACAACAATCTCTGCCATTTCAGACCCCACTCCCATCTCCACTGCCACGGCCTTCAAATTAATTTTAGTTAACTTTTGCAAGGCATTCACTGTCTCTCTTCAGAAACACTCTAAGAATGGAAACAGCCATGCTGACTTTTCAATATACAACAATCCTGTTTGTTTAAACTCTGACAAATTCCAGTGCATTTAATTGATTTATCTTTGGATTGATATCCTGAAGGAGCCATCAGTTTGTTACGAGACCTGTAGAGACTGATGACTTTTAAAAAGAGAGTTGAATTCTCAACGACTGCAGAGCAGGCAGGTCAGATTGTATGACACTGATTTGACACCAGTCCTGCCACTTGCAACCTTGGTGCTCCAGCCACTGCCCTCTTGTAACATTGTGCAACTGAACATGCATTCAGCAGCAAGGAGAATGCCTCCACATTACCACTTAAGGGGATCATTAACCACTTTCAGGTTAATTGTTGACTGATTTCTATAGGCTGTTGCTGAGCTTGTAGAGTGTTTAGTGATAAAAAACATATGTTGAACACATTGGTTCTGACTTTAAATGTCCTGCTCAGAATATTTGTTGCCACACCTTGCTGTTGTGGGTTGTCTCTCTCTTGGCAACAGTGAAAATGAGCAAGGTGACATTCTGTCAAGGGATATGGGGGGCTTCGGCGGGATCAGGATATTGAATTTGATGATTAGCTATGATCATAATGAATGGCGAAGCAGTCTCAAAAGGCAAAGTGACCTATTCCTGCTTCTAGTTTCTGTGACAGTGTAGGACAAACTGCTTAATGAGGAAATAGGAGGCAGCCCAGGAGTCAGCAGGAGGCTGTAACTGTCCACTGTCTTCAGGGAGCAATTCTTCTATCTCATTCTCAATCAGGAACAATGCATCAGAGGTCTCTGATTTACCAAGGAGCTGTTCACTGAAATCTGCCAACTATTGCAGCCTGAACTGCAACCTCAGCGCATGGCAAGGACAGCATTGTCAGTGGCTGTGAAGGTGACTGTGACACATTTTTATGCGTCAGTCTCCTTCCAATTTGCAGTAGTTGTTACTTTCAAGATGACCCACTTAGCTCACTGTCCACAGTTGTGCCAGACGTGTCACAGAGAGGAATACATTACATTGTCTCTTGTTAGAAAATTGGTGTGTCCACCACAAGATACAGAAGCTATGAGATGTGGGTCCAAGGCATCTCAACAGTGCTAAGTCTGAGGGTGAGCTGAAGCATTTGAATTACAATTTTTGAACCTTGATTGATACAATTATTGATAGGTGAATGAAGGTGAAGTGATGGCTGGGGCAGTGGGCGAGGCTAGTAGGATTTGGCACATAAGAATGAGTACTCGTGTGATTGATCCAGGTCTTAGGCACCAGACTGTTAACATTGTCCTCCACAACCGCTGTATTGCTTTCTGAGTGGAAACGTGAAGGGCCTCTTGGCTCACTGAGGGAAGAGAACCTCTCTACTCCTGTATGGCACTGATCCAATCCTATAAGGTACTTACCCCACTCCTGTAAGACACTGACCCCATCACCTCCAGGATAACATCCTAAAACTTGGGGACACACCCTCTTACTCCATTTTTGTGTTCTCTGAGCATTTCCCAATCCCCAATCTTGCCCAATTACTTCCAGTCCCTGCCACAGCTAGGTGGGGTTGGCTGACCCAAGGTGTGGCAGACTCACTTTAGGTCAAAAGAGCACTACATGAAAATAGAGCTCTCTACAGGCTTTCCGCTGTGCATTGAATGTTGTTCTGCACACAACAATAATGGAAACGAGTAGGCAGTATGACGCTTGCTCGTTGCATGCATCATTTCAACCCGGCGTAGGATAACTGTGAAAATGAACCCTGCATCTAAATTTAGCAGCTACGTAATTCAGAGCCTAAAACTTTAATCTTCTCATTGTCAAATAAAACGTCAGTAACCGGCATTCAATCCTTCATTAACTTACAAAGCATCAGCTTGTGAGGTGTCTTTCAGTGATTTGTGATTGCTAGTAATGTGGATCTGTACAAAGCCAGATTGTTCCTAAAACTTGTGGAAGTCACATTGAATAAAACAATAAGGTAGAAGAGGTTTAATGCCATGCAGGCCTTAATTTCATAAATTGGTTAAGTTTTATATCTGTAATTCTGTAAAACATCCCATGTACGCTCTACAGAGTAGCTTGCGAGGAAATACTTTGTTCACTGAAGGTGAATGTAGCTTGCATAACGAACCATCCCAAAATTGCACCTCCATGTAAAGACTGCAAGATGTTTCTTTGCTTGTTGTTGAAAATGTTGATTTTTGATTTAATATTTTTAAATTGTTTGTTGGCCCAATTTATTTTTACCTTTGAAAAATACTGCACCTAAAATATTAAATCTCTATCTCCATCATGAGAAACTCAACGATGAACTCCCTGAGGGAGATTTTCCAGTTATCCCTTGATCTATCATTATGTTCCTGCAAACTTTAGGTGGTGAAGAGTGGGAATGTGGACCCTTGTGCAAATGCACTTTTCTATATTGACTGATCAAATCAGGCCTCATATGACTGGGGCAGATATTTGACGCTCTGAGAAGCATTAATTCGTTGGAGGTAGACCTTTCTCACC
The DNA here is from genome assembly GCF_965287045.1 of Carcharhinus amblyrhynchos. Taxonomy (NCBI): domain Eukaryota; kingdom Metazoa; phylum Chordata; class Chondrichthyes; order Carcharhiniformes; family Carcharhinidae; genus Carcharhinus; species Carcharhinus amblyrhynchos. Next base: position 41,599,082 of record NC_137339.1, on the reverse strand, counting down.
CATTTAACTCCTCCGCATCAAACAAACTAAACTGTTGAGTTTCTCTCCCTTCATTGATCTCCTCTTGACAGCCAAATGTTTATTGATTTATTAGGGTCAAAAGTAGGCTTACACTAACACTGCAATGAAGTTACTGTGAAAATCCTCTAGTCGCCACAGTTCCGGTGGTACAATGATTAGCACTGTTGCTTCATAATGCCAGGGACCCAGGTTTGATGCCTGGTTTGGGGTCACTGTCTGTGTGGAGTCTGCATGTTCTCCGTTTCTGCATGGGTTTCCTTCCACAGTCTGAAAGACACGCTGATTAGGTGCATTGGCGATGCTAAATTCTCCATCAATGTACCAAACAGGATTCAGGGAGGGAAGTGGCCTTTAAATAGTCATTAGTTAGGGGTGTTTTGCCCTAAGCTTTGCCCATTTGCCATAAGATCATGCCGAAGTCAGGAATGGGCGGTTCAGCAATGGCAAAAATATTTACAGAATTTTACTGTCTCGCTCTTCACCTCGAATATGCAAATCCACCCTTTGGGGAGAATAACATTCTGTCTGCGACTCCTGAATGAATTTTTTTCCCCACAATAAAAATTAGAGTGCATGGAATTGGAGATAACCTGGATAGGACATTGGTCAGGAGACAGAAGGATAATGGACCTGTGTCCAAATTGGCAGGATGTGACTCGTGAGGTGACACTAGATTTTCACTACATTTATAATGATTTAGAGGAAGGAATAGTGAGCCACGAACCTAAATTTGCTGATGACACAAATTGGTGACACATGAATAAGAGATGCATATCATCTCAAAGGGAAATGGATAGATTATGCAAGTGGACAAAACTGGAGAGAGGGAATTTAATGTGGGATAGTACAATGTCATTCAATTTCAGCCTAAGAAATATAGATTAAAGTATTTACTAAATTGTGAGAAGCTAGAAACTGTGGAGGAACAAAGTGATTTAGGGACCCAAGTAAAGAAAGCAATAAAAGCTAGTGAACAAAAAATAAAGAAAAAGGTTAATGGAATGTTGACCTACATCAATTAAGAGTTGGAAAGTTATGTTACAGCTATATGGAGTTCTGGTTCAATCCCATCTGGAGCACTGCATTCTGAGTACTACACCTCAGGAACAAACTGGGGGAATGTGCAGATTCATCAGAGTGATACTGACTCTAAATAGGCTAAACATAATAAAACATAAGGGCAGGTTGTACAGTGTAGGCTTGCTTTCACTTGAGATTGGATGTTTAAGGGATGATTTAATTGAGGTGTTTAAGATGATTAAAGAGTTGAGAGGGTAGCTGTAAACAAACTATTTCCATTGGTGTGGAAGTCCAGAACAAGTGGGTAAAACCTACAAGTTACAGCTGGGCCCAAGCATTTCTTTCCATCAAAGGGAGTAGAAATCTAGAACACTCCCCTTCAAAAAGCAGAGTTCACTCAAAATGTCAAAACTGAGATTACTAAGTGTTTGTGGGCAAGGATTATGGAACCAGGGTGGGTAAATGGAGTTATGACATAGATCTAATCGAGAGCTGAAATGGGCCTGAGATGCTGAATGGCCTGCTCTTGTCCCCAGGTGCCTTTGTAACTGTCACTGGAGCTGCACTTTAGGGATTTATTTTGTTGGAATGTGATTTGGTAGATTTTGTTTTTCCGTGGGATATAATTGGGAATATTGTCAGGAGTATAATAATGGAGAGGTGGGTGGGATTTTATGGGGCCTGTAAAAGCAGGTAACAGTGGGTGGACTGAATTAATTAGGTGAGAACTGAAATTTTGCTTCCCCCTGCTGATTTAGATTTAGAGATTAACTATGCAGCGTGTTTGGGGTAGGTTGGTTTATACTTGTAATACATTTGCATGTATGAATACTTATTATATTGAAACTTTGTATAATTATATCCTATCTTCATGATAAAGTCAGTAATACACAAGAATTTCATAGCACCTGGATCATGTTTGTTTAAAGGAGCACTGCTGCTTTGTACAGTTGTGCCTTGAGTCAGCGGTTTTCCTTGTTGAATCCTATGGCATAAGGAAGAGGAGCAGGAGATTGGCAGCTTATAGGGAGTGTCAAGAGTTTAAGAGGGGAGTGCGAATGTATGGAGTCAGGTTGGAGGAGGGAAGAATGCAAGAGGGAAGGGCTTGATGTCCAGGGTGTGTAGGGAGGTTGGAACTACCAGCCACAGTAACAAAATCAGGGTCAATATTGTCTTCATCTTGCTCCATTTTAGGATGTTGGCTGGCTGAGGGTCCACCTACAACACTTCTATTCTCCCTGCTGAGAGTGATCTCAGGCAACGCCTTTTACACCTCAGAATGAACGGCCAGTTGAGTCTATAAGTTCAGCCGTCATAGGGTGGGTGAGTACCACACTGGACCCTAAACTGAACACTCAATAAAGTGTGCGCAAGAAAACACAACGACCAGGATTCTTCCAAAATAAAACTAAGGCTAGAATTTTACCGGCATGCCTGCCCCAAAATTGGGGCAGGTAAGAGTCTCAGAATGGCATTCTCCGTTGCCCTGAGGCAAGACCTTACGAGCCTCAGGTGGGGAAGGTGGTAAAATTCTAGTATAAGAAAGTGTCCAACAGGCAGGAAAACAAGAGTATTTCCCACCCGTGTTTTGGGCGTACTTACCAGAATGCATCTCTGACACTCAGCACTGCAGAGTGTCTCAGCATCATTTCTTCTGAAAAGTGTGGGCGGAGCCTATTCCTGCCTGGGAGACTGACAGCTCAGTGTTGTCAGTGTGGAGATCAGGGCATGAGCATTGGCCCCCACATTGCCGGCCTACCCCACAACACTCCCCCGGTTGCTGGCCTTCCTGACCCCCCTCCACGCTGGCCTATCAGGCTAGCCCACCACCCCACCCTCCAATCCTATGGCCAGTCCCAATCGCCTTCTCCCTTTCTCTCCCACCAATCCCAATGCAGAGTGGCAATGAGTCCTCCACCCCTTCCCCCACCAATCGCACCCCCCCCATAGGCCCCGCCTCCCTCGCAGCTCTCGGTGCCTGATGGGCAGTACTAGTTTGCCCCTTGGGTAGTGCCAGGTTGCCAGGCACTGGTTGGGGAGATAGATGCTAGCAGGTCCAGAGAATACCATCCCAGGCTTTCTAATCATACTTGTAATTTTCATATGATAATCAGCTCCATGCCAATTTCCAGCACAGAGCTGATTGTGCTAAAACAAAGCAGCTGGAAGACTCACGACTGGAACCTCGTTAAAGACAGTGCAGCATGATGGGAGAATCCCAGACAACATTGTTTCTTTCACCATAGAAAGATGTCCTCAACACCCCTCCAACAATCAATGTCTACCAACTGAAGTATTTCAGTACTTTTAGCTCTCTGACTAAACTAGTTCCATCATGATCTTGCACACAGAAATAAAGTGAAAACAATTCCATTTGTAATATTTACAAGTGAAATTTACATTTAAAAAATATCCATGCCACTTTTGTTCTCCCATTATGTCAATGGCAATTGAATTGGAAAGGAAAGTTGGGGTTGTGTTGCAGAACCCCGCTGTTTGACTAGGGCCCATTTTGAAAAGATACATAAATGGATTGCACCCAGACCCATCCTTCGTAACAGGAAACATCTACCCCATCAAGCCCTGTTAAGACCATGTATATTTCAGTAAGATCACCTCTGATCTCTAAACTCCAATTGGTATATCCCAACTTGTTTAGCCTTTTTTCATAAGATAAACCCTTCATCCCAGGAATGAGTAAAGTCAACCTTCTCTGAACTGCTTCTCATGCTTTTTTTTCAAATAAAGGAAATTAAAACTGTTCACAGTGTTCCTGATGTGGTTTTACCAATGCCATGTACAGCTGCAGTGAAACTTTTATATGCCCCTTTGCAATAAATGCCAACATTCTATTTGCCTTCCTAATAACTTGTTGTCCTAACTTTGTGACACCCAGATCCATCTGTTCCTCAGAGTCCTGCAACCTCTCTCAAAATAGGGCATTGAAATTCTATTCATCCTGCCAAGTCAGTGAGTTTGTATTTTCCCAAATTAAAATCCACCTGCCAATTTTTTTGCCCACTTCCTCAACCTATTTATATTCTTTTGTTGTCTCTGTACCTGCTCTTGACAGTTTACTTTCCTACCTATTTTGGTATAATCGACAAATTTAGCTATAAAACATTTGGCCATTTAGAGATTTAAAAAGTTGAGGCCTCAGCACTGATGTCTGTGGTTGGTTTCAGCTTGCCAACCTGAAAAACACACTTTTATCCTTACTCTCTGCTTCCTGTCGGCTAACTAATTCTATCTCCATTTTAATATGTTGCCCCCTAAACCATCTTGTATAGTAACCTTTGATGTGGCATCTTTTCTAATGCTTTTTGGTATTCAAAATAAACTACAATTAAACATTCCCTTGAGCCATCTTGCTTGTTACTTTCTCAAAGAACCTAAATAAATTGAAAAATGATTTCCCCTTCACTAAACAATGTTGATTCTGCCTAATCCCAACGAATGTGATGTCCTCATTCATAGAATAGAATCACAGAATCCCTACAGTGCAGAAGGAGGCAGTTTGCCCCACCGAGCTTGCACTACAACAACCGCACCCAGACCCTGTCCCAATATTGACCCTGCTAGTTCCTGACACTAAGGGGCAATTTTGTGTGGCCAATCCACCTAACCCGCACATCTTTGCAGTGTGGGAGTAAATCGGAGCACCCTTAGGAAACCGACATTGACACAGAGAGAGTTTGGAAACTCCACAGAGACAGTGACCTGAGGCCGGAATTGAACCTAGGTCCCTGGTGCTGAAAGGCAATGTACCATTTTGCATTAGTTAAATACGATTTCCCTTTCACAAAACCATGTTGGCTCTGGCTGATTATCTTGAACTCACCCAACTGGCCTTCTAAAACCTCTTCAATAGCTTTTCATGCTTTCACAATGATAAATGTTAAGCTAACTGGCCTATATTTTCCTGTTTTCTGTCTCCCTTCCTTTTTGAATAAAGGACTTACTTTTGCTACTTTCCAATCTAAGGGAACCTTCCCCACACCTCAAACTGTCTGCAGAGAGCACCCCATTTCTTGACTACATTTACCTTAAAAAAGGCAAAGGCATTCAGAACCGCATGAAGTCTCGATCACCATTGAGGTACAGAGCTTTAGGAAGTAAATGTCAAAAATTCAGTGCCTTGGTCCTCACAGCAAGTTAGATCTCAGCCCATTCATTTTTTGAAACAGAGTTAGCATCAAGCCCAAACTTGTTTCAAGTCTTTCTCATAATACAAATGAAAATGAGATTTGTGTACGAGTGAGAATTGCTGAAGATGTCTGTAAAGTAATAAACTGTGCACAGTTGAAGGGAAGATCCAAATTCCTGGAAAGACTTCAGTCAAAGACACTTAGCATGCTGGTAGATATCTTGCATCTATGTATTAAATATTAACCTTTGGACTGTTGGAAGTGATTTATTTTGTAGTCGGCACTTGTGCATACTCACTAGTTGGAATTTTACCACACTGCCCACCACTAGAATTGAAGTGGATGACAGGTGGACCATGGAAAGGTCCATTGAACTTGGGCAGGATTTTACGGTTTTGGGAAAAACAAGGCCCTAAGATCCCACTCACTGTATTTCTTCAAGCTGTATTCTGTTTGCACATTGGTTCATGCTACATATATTTGTAAAGAATATTTTGTTTATGGAAAATCTTTCATATTCTAGCTGATCTGTTCCAACAATACTCAGTGACAAAAACAATTCAGATGCTGCACTCTGTTTTGATTTGGTTTGCTATACCTTCTATCTACTGTTTGCTCTTTTTCTTTCTTGCCTTTTCACTTCCACTCATTTTCTGTCTCATTCTTTGCATTACACAACAGTCTCTAAACCTAGTTAGTGTGCTAATATACTGATATAATCTTCATAAGGGACTGGGTAAGCATGTTGTGCTTCAATATATTTAAACTAGGCATGCAAGAACAATTTTAAATCAGTATAAACCTGGATGGCATCAGCGATGTGTGTGCTCTACTCAAAAGCAAAATAAATACTGAATCACATGACACATTTCTCTTCTGATGATATCATGCTGCTAAACCTTAAAGTCACAATGCACTTCCCTCTTTCTTTTGAAAGATACCTTTCTTCCTTCCAAAGAAGTAGAACCATTTACAATGCATGTTCGTGTTTGGTCGCCATTAAATATATGCATGGAACTGATGAATCTATGGGTCTCTAAAATGTAAAGCATTTGTCTAAAGGTCTCTCTAAACAATTCTTGTGACAAGACTAAAATCTAGCACCTGATATCACACGGCTTCCAATGATTCTTACATAAACTAAAAAGTCAACTCCCATGGTGACAGGAACTGGGTATGCTCAAATCATGCGGTGGTGGTCTCATCAATTACTATGTGATTGACATTCTTGAATGTTGTTCCTGGTTGTATGTGGGATCTTCTCTCAATACAATTGGACTGTATGGTAGCTGGGGATCTGGAATGGAACTGATTTGCCCTTGTTTATGTCTCATCATTGCATCATTTGTCTTTTGTTTGTACTGACTTCACGTGACCTTGGTTCTGAAAAAATCCTTGTCACATACCTTCTGGGGAATCCTGGATGTAAATTTGTTATTTCAACTGTAAACTTGGCAATTCTGTACCTATAGTTTGCACATTGTTCATCTTCTGTTGTAGTTTTAAAGTTTCTCTCTATTTTCTTGGATACTGGAATGGGTAAATTGAGAATTAGCAATTTCACTGTGAGAATCATTCATTCAACTAAGCTGTTAGATCTACATTAATAAGGAGATTAAATGTAATTTATATTCTACTTCTCCCACATACTCTAAAATGGCTTACCAATAAATTGCACACTGTTATCCATAACAATCTTTCTAGATGCACCAAATAAACAGAAAATAGCACTTGTGCGCATGACAATTGTGCTTGTTATAATTGTGCAATTGTCGAAAGACAAACTAGTCGACAATGATGATGAAGTCAATGTCATGCATCTGAAAAGAAGTCACTTGCTACTTTAAACCAAGGATGGGTTGGAATTTCATGTGGGATCAATAGTATATTGTGCTGACTTGGCATAGGAGCTTGACTTGACTCAGAATTCTTGAAGATGGCTTCAATGTCGTTGCTCATTTCTGATCAATAGACAATCACTTTAGCAGGTCTTCTCATCTGATCTGTACCCATGTGTGAGTGATGAAGTTGTTGAAAAAAATCAGATCAAAGGTTCTGGTATGATGACCTGCCTACCTTTAAAAATGACTTTTCTAGAATCTGCAGAGGTAGTATATTGGCACTTGCCTCTATTGTTCTTAACCAATATTGAATAGTTACCAACTTTCTTAGGTCAGGTAATACGAATCTTGGCAAACATGTGGATGGTGTGATGATCCTAAAAGTTCTGACCTCTCATTTTCATTTAGTTTCCATAGTCAGTTTCCATATTCCAATTTACAACATACAAACATTCATAAGCATGCCACATGTAAAGTTACATAATATAATGCCAATTTAAGTAGTAGTTTCATAGATTTGCAACAAATAACAAAATATGTTAACTTATATATTAACTATTGAATCATAAAATTATATTTCAAATGTGCAAATAATAATAGGATTAACTACTTAAAATTAATAGCAATAAAATTTTAAAAAGCTTCAACATACCTTTTATAACCGCAGGGAAATCCTCTGTTTTCAGTGCAAAACTGCCATTCCTAAGCTGGACCTTAATGGACATTTGCAGTCTGGCTGAGTCATTTTGGGGGGGCGGGGGGGGGAGGTGCGTGGTTAGGATCCCCCTGCATCGCGCTGGGGTCTGTAGCGATGACTTCACTGAAGGCTGCTGCTCCCAACGGGAGTTCAAGAGCTATTTTTAAGCTCAGGAAAGTATACGAAAAGCTTTTTTATTTCTGGCGTCCTATGGTTCTCTGCCACTGATCGGAAGGTAAGGGCCGGAGTCTTTGCTTTTTATTCAATTTATTGTTCAGCAACTCTCAAAGCTACTCAGTATAATCACAACCTTCTCTGGCCTGTTATGATGGTGATTTTATTTTATTTGACTCTCCTTTACTCACTATTGATCCAGCCCAGACATAGGTCACTCACCTTTCCTGACTGAGCTAATGCCGTGCTAGCCCTCACGATGTGCTGCCTCATTCACTGGTCTGATAGGCCAAGCACTGCAATCTCACCAAGAGGAATCCATCTGCTTACTAGTTCTTTATTTGAGCGCTGACCCGGCATGATACCCTAAAGGTTTTTCTTTGCATTCACCAATCAAAGGCCTAAACACTTCTTGAAAGTAATCAAGACATCAATTATTTTTTCATACTATATGGCACAATCTAAAACCGTTCACCAAGTTATACCTGTATTTAAGCTTGCTGCCACACTGCCTATATCATTATAATAACATGACATGGTGATAAGGACCAATCACTCAAAATGAATTGGGTAAATACATTGTGGGTTTATTCATCAAGATTTAGCCAATGAGAATAGTTTAGTTACACTTGTCTTGGAGCTTTATGTGCTTTAAGTTTATTTATTTATATCACAAATAGGTTTCCATTAACATTGCAATGAAGTTACTGTGAAAATCCTAGTTGCCACATTCTGACACCTATTTGAATACAATGAAGGAAAATTTAACATGGCCAATGCACCTAACTAGCAAGTCTTTTTTCGACTGGGAGAAAGCTAGAGCAATCGGAGGAAACCCATGCAGACACGGGAGGATGTGCAGATTCCACACAGAAATGACCCAAGTGAGGAATTGAACCCAGAGGAACAGGTAGTATTGAGGAAGCAGCGGGGCTGCAGAAGGACTTGGACAGATTAGAAGAGTGGGTAAAGAAGTGGCAGATGCAATACAATATGGAAAAGTGTGAGGTTATGTACTTTGGAAGGAGGAATGGAGGCATAGACTATATTCTTAATAGAAAAATGCTTAGGAGATCAGAAACACTAGGGGACTTGTGAGTCATTATTTAAGATTCTCCTAAAGTTAACATGCATGTTCAGTCTGCAGTTAGGGAAACAAATTCAATGTTTGCATTCATGTTGTGAGGACAAGAATACAAGAGTAGGGAGGTACTTCTGAAGCTGTACCAGGCTCTGGTCAGACCCCATTTGGAGTATTGTGAGCAGTTTTAAACCCCACATCTAAGGGAGAATGTGCTGGTCTTGGAAAGGATCCAGAGAAGGTGCACAAGAATGATCCCAGGGATGAAGAGCTTGTGTGAGGAATGGCTGAGGACTCCGTATCTGTACTCATTGGAGTTTAGAAGGATGAGGGGGGATCTTACTGAAACTTACAGGATACTGTGAGGCCTGGAGAGAGTGGACATGGAGAGGATGTTTCCACTAGTAGGAGAAACTAGAACCAGTGGACACAAATTCAGGCTGAAGGGGCGATCCTTTAAAACAGAGATGAGGAAGAATTTCTTTAGCCAGAGACTGGTGAATCTGTGGAACTCTTTGCCACAGAATGTTGTGGAGGCCAGGTCATTAAGTGTCTTTAAGACAGATATAGATAGGTTCTTGATGAATAAGGGGATAAGGGGTTATGGAGAAAAGGCAGGAGAATGGGGATTTGAGAAAAATGTCAGCCGTGATTGAATGATGGAGCAGACACGATGGACCGAGTGGCCTAATTCTGCTCCTATGTTTTATGGTGCTGTGAGACAGCAGTGCTGACCACTGTGCTGTCCTGTAGTAAAAGCAAATGTGAACTGAAGATTGCATCACATGATGCACTTCTCTCCTAGTGATGTCTTGCTGATATCCCTTTAAGGCATATTCCAAAAGTTATCCTTTTACAGGTGAAGGTTGATTTAAGAAATACAAATTTAGCTACAAGACTGCAACACCATAACTTCAATCAAGTAAACCACCAACTTGCCGCCTTTTCTTCTTGCACTTAGCCCATCAGAAGGAACTTAACACCATCCAATATCCAATTCACCAAGCCTTCCCCAGGATCTTTTGTTCTTCTAATCATTGCTATGTTTGGCAAGGTGTCAAAACTGTACTCACTGCTCAGTTTATTTTATACTATCACAACAATCAAGAAAATATATTTATTTCATTAACAGTGCGAGGGTAATGATGAAAGCATTTTAACACTTGTGTACCAGGAAGTCATTATAGGTGACAAACGTACTTAGTACTTCACTATCGTCGAAGTGATTGTGTGTCTTTACTTCAGATTTCTTCCTTGTGTCATTCAATTTCTTCTGGCACTGTGTTGCTTTGGAGGTATTAGTTTTTGACACTAACCATGGAACTCATTCAACATTACCCCGTAGCTACTATTGTTAAATTCTTCAATACTTCATGCATAATGAATATTTCCCTCTGTCTTGCTGCCTTCAGCAATTTTGCTCTGTGCTATCAGAGATCTTAAGTATTCGCTGTTTTCTGAGAACTGGCAAACTATTCTGAACGTATAATAGCAAAAATGACTCTCCTGTTAACACGGTATAGGCCTTAAAGCAGTACGCGATTTACCAAATGCAGAGTCAGGTTCTCAAATTCTGAGGCAAAAAGCAAAATTGCTGTAGACATTTAAGGATTTGAAATAAAAACAGGAAAAGCTGGAAAACAGCAGGATCAGAAAGTTCTGACAGAGAATCAGTTTAAACATTGGGTAGATTGGAATGCCCTCCCTCATTCTGAGTTTGGTTGTGAACGAATATTTAATTGGACCAGAGATTGGCAGTTGGGAAGTCATATAACCACAGAATCCCGACAGTGCAGAAAGAGATCATCCAACCCATTGAGTCTACATGGACTCTCTGAAAGATTCTCCCCTTTACCCTACCCTCATTACGCCACACATCTTGGGGCACTAAGGAGCAATTTAGCATGTCCAATCGACCTAACTTGCACATCTTTGGATAGTGGGAGGAAACTGGAGCACCCGGAGGAAACCAGGGAGAAAGTACAAGCTCCACACAGACAGTCACCCAAGGCTAGAATCAAACCCAAGTCCCTGGCACTGAGGCAGCAGTGCTAACCACTGTGCCACCCTCAGGTCTCCAAGGGACCATGGTCCCTTTGAACCTCTGCCCTGAATAAGTCAGTTCTGGTCAATTGAGAGCCTTAAATAGCTAATTAATGCTCACACAAGGAACTTGCTATACAGGAAACACAAAAAGCAAACCTGATCAGACTGCAGCATCTTTGAGGTGATTGTGATGTCTTTACTTCAGATTTTGGTCTTATGCCATTCGATTTCTTCTGGCACTGTCTTGTTTTGGAGATGTTAGTTTTTGACACTCACTATAGAACTCTTTCAATATTACCCCAAAGCTATTCATGTTAAACTCTTCAATATTTTATGCTGACCTCCTCCCATCCCACTCTCACTACCGCCATCTGATGATCTCCCTCAGAATGTCATTCATTGGCAGCCTGGGGTCACTCGGCAATCTTGGGCCTCAGCTGGGTACATTTCTGTCAGCAACCAGCACCTCCCTCATCATGCATGTGACCGAGTTAAGAGCTGCCAGTCCTTCAGGACCTTTTAACCCCAGCAATGGAGAGCTGAGTGCCTGATTGGCACAATGTGATGGGCTTTCCCAAAAAGAGGCAACACAGGCCATAGAATCCTACAGTGCAGGAGGTCATTTGGCTCATTGACACTGCACCGACCACAATCCCACCCAGGCCCTATCCCCCGAACATTTACCCTAGTGCCCCCGACACCAAGGGACAATTCTAGCATGGCCAATCAACCTAACTCGCATGTCTTTAGATTTTGGAAGGAAACTGGAGCACCTAGAAGAAACCTAAGCAGACACGGGTAGAAAGTGCAAACCTCACACAAACAAACAGTCACCCAAGGCCAGAATTGAATTCAGACCCCTGGTGCTGTAAGGTAGCAGTGCTAACCACTGTGCCGCCATACCACCCTGCTTGACTGCACCCCAACCAGTGAGAAATTGCCATGGCCTATGTTAAATTCTGTCCATTAAATCTGTTTCTCTCTCCTCAGGTGCAGCACTTCATACTGCTTATTTTTAAACAATCCCTGGGCTAATCCCCAATTTCTGAATCTCGGCGTTGATGTCAAACAGTGAACTAATTGCAAGTTATGAAGAGGTTACTGTTCACTTCATTGACTCGGCAGAACCCACACTCCGCCCTACTTCTGTTCAGACTTGTACCTCATCAGAAAATGTAGCCCAAACAGAGAATATCAGGTTAAGAATGAGACTGTAAATGTTGTGGAGGAAAAAAGTGGAGAAAGAAAGAGAGCGGATAATAGAGAGTCAATGTTAAAATAAAATCAAAACAAGCAATTGCAGCTGGAGAAAGACTATTTTTTGTTGGCAAGTATCATTAAAACAGATCACCTAAAATACATAAACAAAATACTCATTAAAAATGCATGAAGCATAAACAGGCACCAAAGCTATGGGCTGCAAAAAAAAATCAATATTCTGCACAGAATACTGTTTAAATGGATATACACAAAATACAGATTATAAAGAAACTTTCAGCAGTCAAGACGTTAAATTTCTAATTCACAGATCCAGGGTGTCCTCAAGAGCACTTTTAATAGTTCATTGCCTTTTTTGCATATAATGCCAACAACAAAATAAAGTGGACCATAAGACCATAATTATAGGAGCGGAATTAGGCCACTCGGCCCATCGAGTTTGCTTCACCATTCAATCATGGCTGATATTTTTCTCATCCCCATTCTCCTGCCTTTTTCCCATAACCCCTGATCCCCGTATTAATCAAGAACCTATCTATCTGCCTTAAAGACACTCAATGACCTGCCTCCACAGCCTTCTGAAGCAAAGAGTTCCACAGATTCACCACTCCTCCTCATCTCTATTTTAAAGGATTGCCCCTTTAGCCTGAGGCTGTGTCCTCTGGTTCTAGTTTTTCCTACTAGTGGAAACACCTTCTTCACATACAGGATACTGTGAGGCCTGGATAGAGTGTAAGTTTCAATAAGGTCCCCCCTCATCCTTCTAAACTCCAATGAGTACAAATCCAAAGTCCTCAACCATTCCTCATATTCCAGGGATCATTTTTATGAACCTTCTCTGGATCCTTTCCAAGGCCAGCACATCCTTTCTTAGGTACAGGGCCCAAAAGTGCTCACAATACTCTAAATGGGGTCTGACGAGGGCCTATACAGTTTCAGAAGTACATCCCTGCTCTTATATTCTAGCCCTCTCGACATGAATGTTAACATTGCATTTGTTTTCCTAACTGCTGACTGACCTGCACGTTAACCTTCAGAGAATCTTGAACAATGACTCCCAAGTCTCTTTGTGCTCCTGATTTCCTGAGTATTTCTCCATTTAGAAAATAGGCTATGCCTCCATTCCTCCTTCCAAAGTGCATAACCTCATACTTTTCCATATAGTGTTCCATCCGTCACTTCTTTCCCACTCTCTTAACATGTCCAAGTTCTTTTGTACCCCCTGCTTCCTCAATACTACCTGTCCCTCAACATACCTTTGTACCATCTGCAAACTTAGCAACTGTGTCTTCAGTTCCTTCTTCCAAACCGTTAATGTACATTGTGAAAAGTTGTGGTCTGAGCTCCAACCCCTGAATCACACCACCAGCCATCCTGAAAAAGATCCATTTATCCCCACTCTCAGCCTTCTGCCAGTCAACCAATCCTCTATCCATACCTGGATCTTACCCTTACATCCTGGGCTCTTAACTTATTTGACAATCGCCTACATGGCACCTGGTCAAAGACAGTCTGGAAATCTAAATAAATCATGTACACTGGTCCTCCTTTATCTAACTTCCTTGTTACCTCCTCAAAGAACTCTAACAGATTTGTCAGACATGACCATCCCTTGACAAAGCCGTGCTGACTCAGTCCTATTTTATCGTGCACCTCAACAAACTCCACAATCTCATCTTTGATAATGGATTCTAAAATCTTGCCAATGACCAAAGTCAGGCTAATTGGCCTATGATTTCCTGTCGGCTGCCTCCCTCCCTTCTTAAACAGCAGTGTTATATTAGCTATTTCCAGTCCTGTAGGATCCTCCCTGCCTCCAGTGATTCCTGAAAGATCACCACCAATGCCTCCACAATTTCCTCAGCTAGCTCTTTTAGAACCCTGGAGTGTAGTCCATCTGGTCCAGATAATTTATCTACCTTCAGACTTACGGTTGCCCCAGACTTTCTCCTTAGTGATGGCCACTACACTCATCTGTGCTCCCTGATTCTCCTGGAGCTCTTGCATCACACTGGTGTCTTCCACTGTGAAGACTGATGCAAAGTAACTATTCAATTTCTCAGCTGTTGTTTTGGTTTGTATTATTACTTCTGCGGCCCTATTTTCCAGTGATTCAATGTCTATTTTTGCCTCTCTCTTACCTTTTATATAAAGAAAAATCTTTCTATCTTTTATATTACTAGCTAGCTTATGCTCACATTTCATCATCTCCCCCCTTATTGCTTTTTTAGTTGTCCTCTGCTCACTTTTAAAAGCTTCCCAATCCCCTGGCTACCCACTAATCCTTGCCATTTGTGTGCTTTTTCTTTTGCTTTTATGCTGTCTTTGACTTCCCTTATCAGCCATGGATGCCTTATCCTCCCCTTAGCATGTTTTGTCCTCCTTGGGACGAATTTCTGTTGTGCCTCCTGAGTAACTCCCAAATACTCCTGCCACTGCTGTTCCAGTGGGCCAAATTTTACCATTCGGAGGCTAACTGCTGGATCTGGATGTAAAATGGATCCAAACCTGAAATCCCCATTCCAGCGCGCCCATAAACTTTTTGCCAGTTCCAGTCCGATTCGCGCTGTGTGGCGGGGCTTAGCGCTGCTGGAATGATTGGAGCTCTGCACTGCACATGCGCAGTTCGAAAAAAACCTGAAACAGTGCGTCCGGGCACGCAAGACAAAACAGAGAGAGAGCCGGCGGGAGGGGAGGGAGAATGGGGGTTGGGAATGGGGGTGTGTATAGGAGGGTAGGGTGGTATGGGGGGTAGGGTGGAATGGAGGGTGGGAGGGTATGGGGGGGAAGGGGGGAGGATGAGCCACGATCGGACCCCCCTGGGAGGCAGGCCCCCCCCCCAGCAGACGCCTCCTGATCAGAACCTCCCCCCTCCCCCCCCCGAGGAGGCAGCCCCCGGCCCCCTTCCCCCCACAATCAGACCCCCCAGGGAGGCAGGGCCTCCCCAGCAGAGCACAACCCTAACCTGCCTCGATTGCTGCTATCCCTCCACCGTCCTTCTGACCTGCACTCGATGTGGAGATGTCGGCGTTGGACTGGGGTGATTACGATAAGGAGTCTCACAACACCACGATAAAGTCCCATTGGACTGGTGTTGTGAGACTTCTCACTGGACAACCTGCAGCACCTTTCTGGCCTTCCGCTGGATTGTGCCAGAAGTGGGGGGTGGGGGTTGGGGGCAGGCTCAGATGGATCTCTGGTGGGGGGGGGGGGGGGGTGGAGGAGGTGGGGAGGATTGACTTGGAAGAATCTCCACCACCACCCCCAACCAGGGGTCCATCTGAGCCTGCCCCCCCACCCCCACCCTTTCGGTATCTCCACATCAACGAGTGCAGGTCAGAAGGATAGTGGGGGGACAGCAGCAATCGAGGTAGATTGGGGGTGTGCTCTGCCGAGGGAGGCCTGCCTCCCGGGAGGGTGGCGGGAGGGGGTGGCGGTTTAGATCACGGGGTGGAGGGGGAGGTGGCCTGCTTCCCACGGGGTCTGACCGTGGTGGGGGGGGGGGGGGGGGTGGTGAGGTGCTGTTTCCCATGGAGGGGGGGTTCAATCACGGGGTGGGGGAGTGGGGTGGGCTGCCTCCCAGGAGGGGGTGGATCGCAGGGATTGTGCTCTACCATGGGGGGCCTGCCTGCTTTGGGGGTGGGGGGTCTGCTGGGGAGGGGGTCTGCCTCCCAGGGGGTTCGGATCGCAGAGGGGCAGTTCTGCCAGGGTGGTCTGCGAAGGGTATTCAAGGAAAATGGGCTTCGGAAGTTTCCCTGCAGAATAGGAATCCGCTTCGGATTTTTATTCTGCAGGTTGGTAACAGCGCAGATCTGAAGACGGTAAAGTGGGATTTGGTGGTAGAGTTGGGCGCGCAGTTCATTAAGTCGGTTTAAATGCACGCTCATGCATTTAAATCATCGCGCTGCCCAATTGGGGTGCTGTCGGACCTGCGCCCAAATCAGGTGTCAGTAAAGGCGCAATCTGCCCGGTTTCGGGTGCAGATCGCATTGCAGGCCCGACACCCGAATTTACTGCGACTCGGGTGTGAATTTTTGGTAAAATCGGGCCCACTGTCTTCCCTGCTAGGCTTCCTTTGCAATCAACTCTGGCCAACTCCTCCCTCATACCTTTGTAGTTATTTTTATTTAATTGTAATACCATTACATCTGATTCCACCTTCACCATCTCAAACTGCAGGGTAAATTCTATCATATTGTGGTCACTTCTTCTGAAGTGTTCTTTCACCTTTAAGTTCCCTAATCAAGTCATTACACACCACCAAATCCGGAACTGCCTGTTCCCGAGTAGGCTACGTCACAAATGCTCCAAAAAAAAACCTCTCAGACATATTCACTGACACCAATGACATTTATGTATATTCACAATAGCCCCATTAAAGTATACAAACTGGAAATCATAGAATCTGTACAGTACTGAAGGTGGTCATTTGGCCCATTGAGCAACAATCCCACCCAAGCCCAACTCCCGTAACCCTACATATTTAAACTGCTGACACCAAGGACCCGATTTTACTATTGCGTTGTGCCCGTTTTCGGGCTCGAAAACATGGTAAAGTCAGGTGTGAGGTGAATAGTGTGATCCACACCCACGTGTGTGCAGATTCCCACTTTATCAAGGCCCGAAAATGACTGCGATAGGAACTGCGTCCAAAACAGGCACAACGTGAACTTAAACGCATTTGTATGCATTTAAAATGATTTAAAAAGCTGGATGCCCAATCTTACCTGTATTTCCCCCTTGACCTTCACGTTTGCCCATCCAGATATGCTTGAAACAGACATGCTCGGCAAAGGTATGTTTCGGGCGCTCCAGCTTCTGAAGAGATAAGTTCAGAGCTTCCAGCAGCTGACTCAGATCGGTGGTGTGGGGGCGGAGGGGGGGGGGGGGGGGGGGGGTGGATGTGGAGAAGGGAGTCAGGCCAGGTCATTCTTTGGTTGGGGGGGCGGTGAGGGGGGGGGTGGTGGAGGAGGAGATGGGTCAGATGTATTTCAGGTGGGATGGTGGAAGGAAGGAGGGCCAGATGGTTCTCTGGTGGTGGGGGGGTAGGTAGGAGGAAGGCCTGGTCATTCTCTGGTGGGGGTGGGGGGAGGAGGAGGAGGCCAATCGCTCCCTGCTTGAGTGGTGAGGGGGTGGGGGAGGAGGAGGAAGAGGCCAGACCATTCTACGATGAGGGGTCTGGGGAAGGCAGGAATAGGGGGGTCTGCTGCCACTTTGCAGGCGATCGGTAGGGGAGATGTGGGGGGGGCAGGGGGTTGTGCTCGGTCTGGGTAACGAGGGGGTTGGGTGGATAAGGGGGACATTTATTTTGTGGGGATGGGTCAATATTTGTGGGGGCCACCTGCAAAAAGCGGGTAAACTGGCCCAGGAGCGATGTGACAGGGGAGTGTTTTTCAAATTTTGTTTCACTGTGCATGCACAGTTGAAAGCTCTGATTGGAGCAGCAGAATTTCAGGCCCATTAAGCCCCACCCACAGTGCAATTTAGATTCAGGACTTTTTTTGCAGGCTAAATGCAAATGAGGGGTGCTTGAGAACAGGTTTACAAGTCAGCTCTGAATTTGTCCAGATTCAGCACTTAGGGGGTGATTTTACCATTTTGATTCTAAGGAGAAATTTAGCATGGCCAATCCAACTAACCTGAACATCTTTGGAGTGTGAGAGGAAACCCGAAGGAAACTCACACAGATACGGAGAGAACTTGCAAGCTCTACACAGACAGTCACCCAGGTCCCTGGTTCTGAGGCAGCAGCACTAACCATGGTGCTGAAATGGATATCGGATTTGCCTGGTACAGAATATTGAGTAATTTTAAAATATTAATTAATTTATGCCAAGAACTGTTCGATGTGTTGAAGTTCTGTAATACAAGAAGATTCACCTTATCAGTTCTCCGCTGATGGCACTGCCTCAGGCCTCACCTAAATGGCTTTTCTTTGTGCGTGAATTTAGATAGTGAGGGGACAATTTATCATCACTATTTATGGATGGGACAAGGAGCTGGAAATTGAAAGGGCTACTTACAGGCTCATTCCTACTGAAGTCTTGCCTGTCGCAATGTTGAAGGGAACCAGGAAACAGATGAGCAGTGTGCCCATCTGAAGCTGGCAGGAGTCTATTTGAATGTAAGTAACAGACTCCTTTGCCCTATGTAGGGCCCTGTTGCAAATCTTGAAGTCAAAGGCTGCAGAATGCAACAGAGCAGCCTAGCCAAACTTTGTCTAGAGTTGTAGAATTATAGAATGGTTACAGCACAGAAGGGGCCCATTTGCCTGCATACTGTAAGAGCAACTCAGTAAATCCTACTCACCTACTGTTTCCCCATAGCCTTGTAGAGTTTTGTTTTTCAGAGGTTATTTAATTCCCTGCTGAAAGCCTTGATTGAATCTACCTCTACCACAGGCTGAGGCAGAGCATTTCAAACCAGCTGATTGTGTAAATCTGTTTTCCACTTTGTTGCTGTTTGATCTTTTGCTAATCATCTTGTTGTCTTCTGGCTCGCTATATTTGTGAACAGAAACATTTTCTCTCTATCAATTCTATCTAGATGTCTCGGGACTTTGGTGCATGGAAAATGGGTTGGGTACTCAGTGTTGTCAAGCAGTAAATGGGTCGGACAATCACTCCAGTCACTGTCCAGTCAGCATCTAAATCGAATTTTGTCACTGCCCCAGTCCCTGAGGGTTATCAAGCTATCCTCCCAGAGAAGCATCACAGCTGAACTCAACATTTTCTTCAGTCAACTCCTGCATTTTCCAGCCCAGCATACTGGGTATAAATTAACAGCAGGAAATTCTGAAACCAAAAGAGAAAATGCTGGAAAATCTCAGCAGGTTTGGCAGCATCTATAAGGAGAGAAAAGAACTGATGTTTGTATCCAGATGACCCTTTAGCAGGAAATTCTGACAATTATTTTCTTCATTAGTCTAGTTACTGAGGTCAGCTATTGCAAGCTACTGCTGGCCAGGTTGAGACAGCAAACAAGACACAGACCAATGCTTGTCCACGTGACTTTCCCAGTCTATATAGCTTGGCACCACATTGGAAGGTTCAGCAATCCACTCAGCTATTGGAAGAAACTTCAACATCCAAACAAGTTAAATAGATATTTAATATGTTTTTTAAAATCTCTGTATGTGGTTTTTCAGAAAGGTCAGTGTGGGGAGGGGATCCACATTTAGCTGGCCAACAGCAATGGTGGATTTTCCCATCATATGGTGTGGCACTCAGTCAAAAGAATGTTCTTGCACAGGATCCTCTCTGTATCATTGGCAGGGTGGTGACTGAATCACCCCCGCCACAATCACCCCAGTGCTGCAATCAATGGGGTGCCACACTTGAAGGCCTCCCACCAACTCCACCATGCCCCCCCCCCCAACCCCCCAGTGTATATCGCTACACTTTGCAAGTCACCTGGAAATGATTCTTTCCAAGAAAACCACAGCCAAGTTTTTGGATGGTATCCTGGAGAGTCTGTTTGATGCTGTAAGGGCCTGACATGATGTGCTGTACTTACACTCAGGAAGAAACCCAAACAGCCAAATCACCAAGCCAGCACAGGAGGCAGTTATTAATGGCAGTCAGTGCTAATAACTGCAGAAGAAGACAGCCATCCAAAACAGGAAGATGATGAATGATCTCTTCTGTTCACACTTATCTCTCATAGGGATCTCACTTATTACCAGCTCTAGAGATTCCATCTCTCACTCTCTCACACACAGCTTCATCTCACTTGTGGGTCACGTCTCAGCACCTCACTGGTCCCATTCACCATCCAGGCATCATTTTCACCTACCCCGAGATGCATCTTGCTTACACTCTCTCCATCTGTTTTCGTGCAGGTCAAGCTAGCTCATATTGGGGAAGGTAGAAAAAATGATTGCTGACGGGTGGAGAGGTGCCAGAAGTGAAGGTCCTCGTGGACTTTCGGGACAGAGCTACACAGCTGGCCAGGAAGGCTGCTGACTGCTCCTGTGCTGATAGTGAGGGTGGCAGTGATAACCAAGTGAGGATCCAGCGCTGCAACACCCATTCGACAATAATGCTGTGAGTGATATCTCCTGTTTCTCAGGCTCTGGCCATGCAGCAATGACTTCTCCTTTGTTTCACAGATGCATCTGGAATGAAATACCTGAGGGAATCCACCAATCAGCTACTCAACTCCAGCACTCTCACCCCAGAGGAAGAACTCTGATATTGAACAATCACAACGCTCACCCAATCCCTTCACCAGGACAGAAAGTCAGGAAGGGATGTCTTGTACACTGCTAAGAATGGAAAGGTCCATGGAGGCGTCTATCTGCCTTATGTCTGAGACGATTGTGCTGATACTCCAATGCAACAAAGTCAGCACAGTTAGGGTGGCAGCTGCCGTGGAAAACATGGTGCAAGACTTTTCTCCTGCTGCAGGACTTCATTGCTGAGATCTATCAATGCAAATGCCAGAGGACAAAGGGGTTTTTCAAGCTCACTTCAACAGGAAGAAACCAGGGGCCCTCGGGCACCCATAGGGAGGAGGATCAGCTGCTGCACACCTTGGGGCCATCCACCCAGGTGACTCTGGGAGTGTCCTGCCCATCCAAATCCCCACTTCCTGTGACCGCTTCAGCTCCACAGGCCAAGGAGAGTGGCACTGCCACACAGCAGGACCCCAAAAGCAGATTGGGGCTGGTCTTGGCTCTCCAGAGGATGTCCACAAGTTCATCACAGACAACAAGGTATGACAGACAGCCTCCAACTCTCAGTCTCTCTATTTCTTCTTTATGGACAAAATGCTTTGTCTGTATAGTGCTCAAGAAACCATACTTTTCACTGTATACTAACACATGGCAATAATGAATCAAATCAAATCCTGCTTTGGATGCATAGCGGCAGGTTAGAAGCTCTAGTTGCACTGTGTGAACATGGGTGTTAAGTACTTATACATAATGTTCATCTCTGTAAGTAAACTATCAATAATTGCTCCTTTCTCTGCCTCCTTGTTCCTGCCGACCTGAAAACTTGATTCCTGCAATAGGAAAAGACAATTTGTTCAGTCTAGGGCTTCATGCATGTGCTTTGAGTAAGGCTCCAGCACATTGTCCCTTCAGTGACTGAACACAGTCATGTCTGAATCTTGATGAGAGTGAGGATGTCTCCCACAATGTATAAAGCTAGCATCACTCATTTCAGTCATTCTCCCTGTGTACTCTTTGCACCTTTTGAGGTGTGGCTGGTCCCCAGTCCTCTCTTGCTTCAGCCTCTGGTGACACTGATATCTCATGGGTATAGTTCACAAAGGATGTCAGAAGATCAAAAGAGGTGAAACTTGCCCCTCTGCATCGTCATAATATGACCCTGATCACAGAGTAAGAGAGCTGCAATCAGCCAGACAGGAGTCAGACATTCAAGAAGCTCTGAGCATCTATGCACTGCCCCCACTGCAAGTTGTCATTATCCACTTGGAATGTAGGCACTATGGGGAACTGTACCTCCCCATGACAGGGGAATTATCACGAGATGTTACGCTGCCATCAGTCAGATGGGACAGCAATATTCACAGAAGCCATGTGAAGATAATGGGATGTCCTCACTGATGTTCTATTTGATTTATTGTCAATGTATTAGCATACAGAGAAAATGATTGTTTCTTGTGTGCTAGACAGACAAAAGATACCCATTCATAGAGAAGGAGAGGGTACTGAATATAATGTTACATTCAATGCTAGGGTGTTGAGAAAGATCAGCTTAATACAAGATAGGACCATTCAAAATTCTGATGGAAGAAGCTGTTCTTGAGTTGGTTGGTACATGTCCTCAGAAGGTGGGAGAGTATCTGTCCACAATGCATGGGGTCCTTGATTATGTTGGCTACTTTTCCGAGGCAGCAGAATTGTAGACAGAGTCAATGGATGGGAGGTTGATTTGCGTGATGGACTGGGCATTGTTCACAACACTTTGTAGTTTCTTGAAGTCTTAGACAGAGCAGGTGTGACACAACCAGAAAGAATGCTTTCCATGCTACATCTGAAGTTGAAATCTTCAGTGAGGAAGGTTTTCAAAGTTTGCAGAGGGATTTGGACCAACTAGAAAAATGGGCTGAAAAATGGCAAATGGAATTTAATGCAGACAAGTGTGAGGTATTGCACTTTGGAAGGACAAACCAAAGTAGAACGTACAGGGTAAATGGTAGGACTCTGAAGAGTGCAGTTGAACAGAGGGATCTGGGAATACAGGTACAGAATTCCCAGATCCTAGCACTTCAGGAACAGGAGCACAGCCTTGTGACCTGATTTGTTGAAGTGTGGGTGGACGAAAGAGCGGTCGGAATGTTTGATATTTATGAAGCAGTGATCTAGAATATTTGGGCCTCTGGTGGAACAGGAGATATGTTGGTGGTATCTTGGTATGACACTCTTGAGCTTGGACTGCTTGAAGTCCCCAGCCACAATGGACAAGACTTTGCAATGTTTCATCACAAGGCTATTTGTGGTGGTGTATATTTCATCCAGCACAGTCTTCACGTCTGCATGGGGTGGTATATAAACTGCTGTTAGGATAACAGGTGAACTCTTGCAAATCTAATGGCAATTAGCATGTCCTAAGCTTGCCTGCCTCATCTGAACATTGACAAAATTCTTTTCCTGAGGGCCTCCTCGCAGACTTGGCTGCTTTAATATCCTCCTCACTGGAGGAGATGTGCTGCTCCTCCATCTCTCCCTTAGGCAGTTCCTGCCCCCATTGCAGCGCCAGGTTGTGCAGGATGTAGCAAGTGACTATGACATGTGACACCTTCTGTGGATTGTAATGCAGGATTCCGCCAGACTGGTCCAAGCACTGGAACCTCATCTTCAGCCTTCCTATGGTCTGTTCCACCAAAGGATTGCTGCACGAGCCTCATTGTATATTGTCTCAGCCACACTTAGTGGCCTCTGCACACGGATCATCAACCACCCAGGGGAGGCAGTGGTGTAGTGGTATTGTCACATGGGCTATTAATCCAGAGACCCAGAGTAACACTCTGGGGACCTGAGTTCAAATCCCACTCGATATTGAAATCTCAATTTGGGACAGCATGGTGGCACAGTGGTTAGCATAGCTGCCTCATAGAACCAGGGATCTGGGATTGATTCTCCATGTGCGGAATCTCCATGTTCTCCCCATGTTTGCGTGGGTTTACTCTCAGTCTGAAAGGTGCATTGGCCATGCTAAATTTTCCCTTTGTGTACCCAAACAGGCACAAAAGTGAGGCAAGTAGGAGATTTTTGCAATAACTTAATTGCGGTGTTAATGTAAGCCTACTTGTGACACTAATAAATAAACTTTAAAACTTGCCCCTTAAGAGCCAACCCTGCAGGCATCTGAGAGCCACTCAGAATGTAGGAGTCATGCACTGTCCCTGAAAATTGAGCAAACTTGTGCAGGATGGATTTGATGTTGTCACACACCAGTGTGCAGCCAAGGATCAGGAGTGCTTTCCTCTGGCAGAGTGCCATTGCCAACTTTAAGGGGAAACATTTGCTTGCCCAGTCAGGCAATGGCACAGCCACACCGTGACTGTTGTGGATTGTGGAATGCTCCTAGACTCAAGCCTGGTCCCCTTCAACACCTCCCTATCCCAAGTCAGACCCAGGTACCTCTGAGTCAACCCTTTATCATGTGGAGCTTGGAATGCTCCAAGAGCAGCAATCAGTGGCACTCAAACCCCGAAGTGATGCTTGAGTGGGCAAAATTGCATGACTCATTTGACTGCTGGCATGCCAATTGAGTAACAGCTGAATGGCCACAGTTGCAACTAAACATCCCACCTCCAGGAGCATCCCCTCACACTGAGATTGAGTGGAACAATAAGTCCATGATGATGCCATTCCCTCCTTTCTTTCCAGCACCACCAGCCAACACACACCTTCCTTTTTGTCTAGGAGACCCTTCTAAGAAGCCTGTGGCCTGGCAGCAATAGGCATCCTCCAGAATAGTGTTTTTCAGACTTGACACTCAGCCCCTGCACTTCCCCCCACTTCCCCTCAGCTTTCTGCTCTCCCCAGCTATGCCCCTGTACCCTCCAGACAAATTCCCGACATCCTGGAGTCAATTCCCCAGTGCCCTTGAGTCAAACTCTCCCCTGACTAGAACTCGAGTAGCCGTCCTATATCCCCAAGACAACCCTGATATCCCCAGGTCAAATTCAGTACTCAGATTCAAATCTGATACCCTAGACTCAAGCCTGGTCTCCTTCAACACCTCCCCATCCCAAGTCAGACCCAGGCACCTCTGAGTCAACCCCTTATCATGTGGAGCTGCAAGCTGTCCTTCAGGGTCTACTTGCCAGGCACATACATTTTGAAGCCAATCATGATTTGCGCGGTTCTTCCATTAAGCCACCATGAATCGATCTTTTTCCCAGGGATGGGCTGGGGGTATGATTCCGGCATATGGGCCTGATAATGAGATGCAATCCTCCAATGATGGGGAGAGAAAGTAAGCTTTCCCATTGATGTGAAGCACAACTGAAGGGTGTCATAGTCTGCAGGGAGACTTAGATAGGTTGCAGAGCTGGGCCGAGAGGTGGCGGATGGAATTTAATGCGGAGAAGTGTGAGGTAATTCACTTTGGTAGGAACAACAGATGTGTCGAGTATAGGGCTAACGGGAGGACTTTGAATAGTGTGGATGAACAGAGGGATCTAGGTGTGTGTGTACATAGATCCCTGAAAGTTGGGAATCAAGTAGATAAGGTTGTTAAGAAGGCGTACGGTGTCTTGGCGTTTATTGGTAGGGGGATTGAATTTAGGAGTCGCAGTGTAATGTTGCAACTGTACACTACTCTAGTGCGGCCGCACTTGGAGTACTGTGTGCAGTTCTGGTCCCCGCATTACAAGAAGGATGTGGAGGCGTTGGAGAGGGTGCAGAGGAGGTTTACTAGGATGTTGCCTGGTATGGTGGGGAGGTCCTATGAGGAGAGACTGAGGGATTTAGGGTTGTTTTCGTTGGAAAGAAGGCGGCTAAGAGGGGATCTTATTGAAACATATAAGATGATTAGAGGTTTAGATAGGGTGGATAGTGATAGCCTTTTTCCTCGGATGGAGAAAGCTAGCACGAGGGGGCATGGCTTTAAATTAAGGGGGGGTAGCTACAGGACGGATGTCAGGGGTAGGTTCTTTACCCAGCGGGTGGTGAGGGATTGGAATGCCCTGCCTGCTGCAGTTGTAAATGCGTCTAGTTTGGGGGCGTTTAAGAGATCTCTGGATAGGTTTATGGACGAAAAGGGATTGGTATAGGCTAGTGGGTCATTGTTTTTGTAACTGGTCGGCGCAACATCGTGGGCCGAAGGGCCTGTTCTGCGCTGTAATGTTCTATGTTCTATGTTCTATGTTCTAACTCCTCACAATATTTTCCTCTCCTATTGCCGATGCAAACTGGAGCAGAATATCCCAGCTGGAAGGTTTATCTTTTTAACCAAAGTATCAGGGAGCTTATTGGTTTGTGCAGACATGTAGACAGATGCTCAATTTTCATTTCCTCAAATCCCTGAAGGAAAATAAATCTAAGAAAAAAGGTACATTCTACTCCTCTAAAATTCTCATTATACTTAACCTTAGTATAATCCAGCACCATTTAAAAAGTTATTTGGGGACCATTAAGCATATATTTTGGCATCATGAAATAATAGATTTCAGTGAAAAAGGTCCTTAAAATGATTGCTTACTTGTGTGCATGTGGGAATAACCTATCAACAAAAGGTTTCTGGAAAGCGATTAATAGATTAGTTAAATGATATTACCATTAGTTACTTTATATCATCAATGATAGGTTTTAGCATCTAATAGTCAGTAATTGTGCAGCATAATACCAGTGTGAAGTCAACCAACTGTTAATGCTTTGACTATTAGCAAATGGTGTGAGGCACTTTGAGCAGTAGCTGTTAAAATTGCCCCAGCTGTGACATGACTGCAACTGATGTAGAGTTGCCAGATAATATTCTGAGAAATTTTAAAACTTTCAAAAACAAACAGGAAAAAATACCAGGTCAGGCTGACAATCTTTATCTATCCAATTCCCTTTTCAGTTCTCTATCAATTTATTGAACAGTGTTTGTTTTTCTGCTGGTTCCCTCTGTTTCTTTAACTTAAGACTTCTTGGAAATGTCTATTCAATTTCATTGTTTCGCTTAATTAGCTGTTCTTTAACTTTCCAGGAAAAGAGATAGTTTTAAGGGAATTATACTTGTATTGTTGAATATTAGAAATAAGGTATGGATTTAAGTTGTTTAATTTCATGGTTCTGTGTAAGAAGAGTAAAACTTTAATTAGATTCATGTTAGAGAAAGGGGTTTGTGTCTATGGGGTTTGGTCGGTTCAAACTGTTCTATTGTGCTTAGAGAGGGTTACATCGCGAAAAATAAACACAGTGGGAGAAGTAAAAAGTTTTTGCATAGTAACCAAAAGTACATTTAGGGTAGAAAGGTTCTTTTATTGATTGTTTGTAACCAAATTCATAGCAGTTGGTGATAGGAAGCTAGAGAGTGAATATCTCTCTCAGCTTTGCTAGAAGAAAACCATTTGTGGAGTAATGGTTGAAAAAAATACAAGGCTGGAAAGTTAAAGAACTAATTAAATGAAACAATGAAAATGAATAAACATTTCCATGAAGTCTTAAGTTGAATAAAGGGAACCAGCAGAAGAACAGGATACTATTCAGTAAATTGACAGAGAACTGAAAAGAGAATTGGAAAGATGAGCAATTAGAAAGATATCTGAAGTAGTTCTAAGGTTTGGGAGAACTTATTACGGTTTGTGAAACATTATTTGAAATAATTGTGCAAATCGATGGTTGAATTTTGGAGTTTGTATAAAAGCATTTAAGATAAAGGAAACCCGAAAGGAGAGGTGGAAAACTTAGAGCTGGATATCCAGTTTAAAACTGGATCTGAAACTTTGTTTGACAGGATAGTTGGAAAATCTGGAGAAGATTCTTAATCCAAACAACTAATGCTGTACATTATCTGAAAGAAATTTTTAAAGTGTTCCCTTTTGAGAATGGTGTTTGGAAACACTCATGTGACAATCATCTGTGGGGGTGGTGGGGGGGGGGGCGCAAGGGATTGTGAGAAGAAATTCATAGAAGTTTGGTTGTGCGGCTTCAGTCGTTTGGTTTCAGAATGGGGCGTTATCTTTGAAAACTGCACACAATTGGGAAATTATGGGGAAGAGCGAAGTGTTATAATCAAACTTTTCATGTTTAATAAATGTTTTCTTATTATTAAAAAAATACTAATTAGCAGTTTTGTGACTGTTTGACCACAGTTCCTTTAAAAAGTAAAGTTTATGGTCTTCTGAGCCAGGAAACCATTCTGGGACAGTCCTACCCACTATCAACAACAACTGAGACCATAACAACACACTATACCTCAGGAAAAGCTTTGACTCTGTCAGCCCTGAAGGCTTATGGACTATCTTTGTCAAATTTAGCTGCCCTGAAATATTTGTCATCATCCTCCACCTATTCCATGATGACACATAAACCAAAACCCTCATCAACAGAATCATCATACACTTTATCTCAATGAAGATTAGGGTAACACCATGTTGTGTGATTGTGCCAATCATTTTCTCCAACTTTTTCACTGAAATGCTACATCAAACTATCCATTGGCATGTAAATAATTTACAGGACAAGAAATTATTCAACCTACACTGCCTTCAGTCCAAAACCACTCCAACTTCAGTCACTGATCTTCAGTATGCAGATGACACTTATGTGCACTCATTCAGAAACTGATCATTGCCGAACTTTCTGAAGCTAATGAGAACATGAGCCTTTAACATTGCAGAAACTAAAGTTCAATTCCAACCTGCGCCCACAACACAACAACTTTCCTCATTGATTAAGTTCAATGACGAGATCCTTAAAAATGTGGACCATTTGCTGTATCTTTAGAACCTCCTCTCGATTAAAGCAGATGTAGACACCAAAATTCACCATAGCCTTCAAAGTGCCATCTTAGCCTTCATCTGACTGAGGAATTTTTTAAAAAATCATTCACGGGATGTGGGCATCGCTGGCTGGGCCAGTGTCTATTGCCTATCCCTAACTGCCCTCCATTCACAGACCATTAAAGGACCAACTACATTGCTGTTAATTTGGAGCTACATGGCAAGGATGGAAGATTTCCTTCCTTAAAGTGAACCAGATGGGTTTTTATGACAGTAATTTCATAGTCATCATTATGCTTTTAATTCCAGATTTTTATTAAATTCAAATTTCACCACCTGCCATGGTGGGATTTGAACTGGGTCTGCAGACCTTGCCCTGGGTCTCTGGTTTACTTGACCAGTGACAATATCACTTTGCCACCAACTCCTCCTCAGCCGAAGTATTTGAGGACCACAGTCTCAAACTTGAGACTAAGGTCATGGTTTACTTGGCAGCAATAAAGTGCATTATGTGCTTCAGAAGCTTGATATAAGCAATCTCCACCCTACTTGTGAACTGTTTGAAACCTGGTGAAAGGGTAAGTGATCTACATAAATAGCCTGAGATAGGAAAACAACTGTTTCAAGGAATTTAAGTGGAATGGTGCTGAGACAGTAATGAGGTGCAATTGGGCAATTATTAAAGAGAAGCAAATGTATAGGAGCCTGCAGGATGGTGGTGATGCTATTGCTAAATTTATCATTGAATTTGCAACTGGCATGCCATAGAGGTTCGTTGCTTGGAGACCAGGAAGTTGATGTAGATGAGTTGGTGTCTTGTTATCATGTAAGTGTTGAAGAATAAGGAACTAGCTATGCAAGGTGGTCAAAATGCATTGAGACTGCCAAAGATCAGGTGGATGACAACACCGGTGAAAGGTCAACTGAATATCACCCCCACGAGTAACAGGAAACTGGCCAATTGTTGAGTCTCAAGAAGGAAGGTTCAGGCTATCTGGAGCCAATCATGCAGGCAGTATGCACAGAATGAGGTGTAAGAAATTGTTATCCAAGTTAAGAGTTAGCTAGCTCAGGGGGAAGTAGTCTTACCAACTAATTGGAGGCCAGAGGGCGAGAACTGATCATTCACTCTGGTCCGACTCTGAGACAGACCCAAGCAACACTGCCCACATGAATGTGAGTATAATTCTTACTGAGTGTAAGATTTTTGATTGCTGAATAAACATACTGTGTGCAAACAATAATTTGGTAATCTTGAGTTGTTGATACATAGACTAAACCTCCAAACCAGAGGTGTTCATCATCTAAACACTGGTGGTGCCTTTGCAAGATCCTCCTCCAAACCCAGCAGCAAGAAAGGCAACCCAACAGCAGTGTCTTCTGGCAAGCCAATATACAAAATACTGAGTCACAAATCATTCAAAACCTGCTCCACTAGGTGGGACATGTTGATCGTATGCCTGATACTATAATCCAAAGCAACTGCTTTATACACAGCTCAGTCTTGGCAAGAGACTCCAAGGAGAACAGTGGAAAATTCAGGGATGTCCTTAGAGATTGCTGAAGAGATCAAAGAACTCTGGGGTTTCTAGCTTGTGACCAATCAAGATTCAGGGAAATACTGAACACATCAAGAGACTTCATTGAGAAAACACAAACGTGAAAGCATGATATTGAAGAGAGTTCACAAACTCTGTGTGAAGTTTGCACATTCTCCCCTTGCCTCCATGGGTTTCCTCCAGGTGCTCCAGTGTTCTCCCACTGACCAAAAATGTGCAGGTTAGATGATTGGCCTGCTAAATTGCTCCTTAGTGTCAGGGAGATTAGCAGGGTAAATATGTGTGGTTACGGTGATAGGGCCTGGGTGGGATTGTGGTCAGTGCAGGCTCAGTGGGCCAAGTGGTCTCCTTCTGCTCTGTAGGGATTCTATGAATCTCCAAACAAATCATCTATCTTACCCTTCAAGTACCAGTCTGACATGTGGCAGAATCTCCAGATCATTAAGGGGATTGATCAGCTGACTCAAATCATCAAACCTGAATGGAAACAAATCCTCCTCGATCCAAAAGAACTGTGAAGAGACTACACAAAGGAAGAAATATATCCCCTGGACTTAATCCTACTTAGTATTCAGAATCCATTGATTGCAATAAAGCTGAACTCCAGGACTGGACTGAAATAAATGATACCAGCTGAGTTGCAAGTGCAAGAGATGATGATTAACACACAATTCCTTCATATGTGTTTGGTACTACAAGAGCTATGGGACTTATTGTAAGGTTTTTAAATTAGTAGCTTGTGCAGTTGAATTCCTGAATCTTTGCAAGTTTTGCAGTCAAATCTCATTCACATAATTAAAATCTGGCCCCTTATTGTCATCCGCTGGTCAGCGATCTACATGCTGGGGCCGTTTTTGCAGGTTGATGTGATAGAGCAAGCAGCAGGTGATTAATATTCTTAACGTTAATGCGGGAGTGAGGTGGATTAATGTACTGAAAGGCATCCACTAATTGGTTAAGGTAGCTGAAGTACTGCTTCAGGATACCAATGGCATGTTCAATAATAAGCCTGGTTATAATGAGTTCCATTATGACTGCACTCTGCTTTTATCCATGATTATTCAAGGATATATTGGTCCATGACTACACATGGTGGTCTTTGTCCTCCAGGTTGATTCCATTCTGATGCTACATGACACTGCAGACTGAAAAAATAAAATCCCTTTCATATCATACAAGGCAAAGTGTCACGTACAAAGTCCAAGCAGCACGGGAATACAAGTAATGAACTCCTAAATTGAAAAGTGAGCAATGTTACTGTCTCCCCAATTGCTGTAGTTAGTTAGTGACAAAAGTAATGAAATCATTTATTTCCCTTTAGGTAGTGACTGTCTTTTCCAAAGCTCAAACATTTACAGAAGTTTTCGATTAGAAATTACTGTTTGCAGCATTCACTGACAATTGCTTTACAATCAGTTCAGGGGAGGCATTAGCCCATTTCAGGCTGAGGTATTGCCATCTTTTGTATCCTTTTCTTTTGTCTATTTTGTGGTAGCTTTATTCAAGCATCGATGCTGATGGCATTGTTGTGGACAATAACTTTAACAAGCTATTATGTCTGAAAGTACAAGGGAACTGGATTTACAGCTATTTTTATTGCTGATTCATGGGCTAATGACCAAGTGAATTCAGCTCTTTAATTATGTGGGCTCAGAATTCCCAGAAAATCAAAATCAAAGGATCGTTGTTTATTTATTGTTGATGCTTCATTTCTGCTTCACAAATCTACTTCTCATGTTCCTCCCTTTCTGGACAGGTTCCATCTTCAATTTGCCCTTGTTGGAATAAATGTATTAGAAGATACAAAACCTTGCCTTTCAAAGGAGAAGGCAAGATGGGTATATATGGACTAACCCATTTGAACAAATTCTGTCCCTCACCTGTATGTTTTTCAAGTCCATACCAATCTAGGGTCCAACAGAATCTGAAATGCCCAGTGTTTCTCTTCCTGATTACCTTTTGAACAGCTTGATTGGTGAAAACCAACATGAAATAGTGAGGGAAGTGATAGGGAGGGTTCTTACCACCTAAAATGGGCAGGATTGGGTTAGGTAAGGCAGAATAGGAGGCAAGCATCTAACTGGTTCCATGGAGGTGGGTTGGCAGTTAAAATATTAGAATGAGTTTCCATGCCTCATTTGTGTTGTATTCACCATAAGAAATTTATGTTGATTAACCTCACAAAGTGAGCAGCATCAGAAAACATGCATGTTTCCAACTGCCAGCAGGAATCAGTAGGGCGATGCCTGTCTGGTCAACCCCCAACCCTGACCTTTCACATTTCCCTACAAGATGTCTGACTTCCCATCCCACCTCAGATCTCCAAACTCTAACCCTCCCCCACCGCCACCACTACCAAAGCTCCCCCACCTTAGGCTTTCAACACCCCCAGTAGATGCTGGAATTGGACCCACACCATCACTCCCTGTTGACGCCTACATCTACTTCATCTGACTCACTCTTCCAAAGATCAAGGCATCTGCTGCTGGCAGGCAGAACATGTTGACACCATAACACCTGTTCCCCTGCCAGTAGGCCAGGGCCCCAACAGGTCACGGCTTTCCAAAAGACACCTGCGAATGTCTTCTCAGGCAGCAGGGTGTGGCAGACAGCAGGCCACCTCAACCTCAGATCCTGGGGAGATGCCTAGATGTAGTAGTGAGGCTAGGAGGATGAAAAAACTGGAGTCACAAAGCATGGATATTAGTGATATTAGACATTTAGGGATGTAATAAACTGAGTTCATATATATTTGATTTCACTATGCATTAAAACTCACTTTTGTAACCGCTTTTAGAATACCAAATTTTCACTGACTGGCGACAGCAATGGTCCATCTAACATTGCTGTGAAATAAGCAGAGTGTCTGTGAGCTGCCATCAGATGAACAGCAATCAGGCATTTGAAGCATCTCAGAGGAGCATCATAGCCTTTTCCTCACTGCAAGTCATCATCACCCTACTGAATTGAATAGGCAGCTCACAATCATGGACTCCCCGTCACCAGCTCCCTGAGTTGTTAGCCCTCGTGAGCCTCCTGGGTTCATGGGAGAGGCCACATTCAGTAGGGTCACCCAAGTGTGCTCCCTAGTCCTGGACCTCCTGGAACCATGTCACAGTCTCCAGCCCTCCTGCCCAAATGCATGGGAACACAGAGCTCTTTCAGGAAGGTCTTGGGTTGCCTGCCCCTTCCCGCCTCCCCACCCCCCCCCCCCCCCCCCCCCCACCACCCCACTCCACCACGAAGGAAGCTCCACCAAACTTTGCTATGTGGGCACACAACCAGCCCAGCTGGCCAGGCTATATGGCACAGAACAAGAGCCCCCATTAATCCCCCACCTCCCACTCCATCTCAGTACCCCCCTCTCCCGATCCTTCGAATGAACTTACAGACCCATGCAAGGTCAATTACAGACCCCGACAGCAATGCTCTTGGTTACCTTCCACTCCCCAACAAGCTCCCCAGAGTCCTTTCTTTCCTTAGGTTTGCTGGTGGAGAATTCACCAGGGTGATATGTGTGCTCACCTCCAACCTCCCTCTCGGTGGTCATGGCAGCAGGACTCTGTTTTTAAGAACAGGAGTGATTTGCGCTGGCGTGACATCATGCCAACTGGCTGGAAAGATACATTGTCCACCCTCGTTGTATCGTGATGCCTGCTAATGAGATGGTAATACATCAAAATCAGGTTCTCGCTCTCCCCAGATGGGAACCTGATTGCATCACTTGAATGGCTGGGAAAATGGTAAACGAAAATGTTACCATCAAGATTGCATTTTCCACATCTCGTGAGATTTAGTGGCCATTACGGGAATTGCGCCTGTGGTTAACATGGCTAATAACTCGCAGCCAATATTCCAGGTTGATGACCTTCCATCAAAACTCAATAAATTCTGATGAAATGTCATTGAATGAAAACATTAATTCTTGTTTCACTCTCCACAAGCACTGCCTGGCCTGTTGAGTATTTGAGCATATTTTGTCTCTACTTCAGATTTCCAGCATTCACAGTATTTTGTTTTTGTAAAAACACTTAGTGAAAACTGTAATTTTAGAAACAATTACAAAGGACACTTCATCGTTCATCTATTCAAAGAGAAAAACTGCTGATTGTGTAAGACTGTTAAACCTGAGAACGAGTTCAATGTTACTGAAATAATAAGGGCTTGCATGGTTTTAATAGAGTGAAGGGCTATTACAAAGAACTGACTGATATCACTAAACCAGCACAATATGTCATTATAAATGCAAAGCAAAGCATTTGAAGGTTACTGCCTAGAGAAGAATAAACACAAAAATCTCCATTAGTTACCACAACTCAGAACAGACAGTAAAAGCAAACCTTCACAAATACCCAATTTTGCAGTATATTAGGTTACAATAAAAAGAGGTAGGATTGTACCTGGTTGGCTTTTACACTAAAACTTTGAACTCATAATAGGCTTGGTGCTGATTTAGCAGATGCGAAGTATGTTAAATAAATGCAGTTGACCTAACAAGATTGTTTCAGTAGATTTTTATAGGCCTCAGCTGGCTTTTGAAGTTCGGAGGCAGTTTTATATATTGTAACTTTAAAGAAAATCACTCACTGAGTGTGGGCTAAACTTGAGTTATTGTGAAGCTGAATGAAAATGGGCATCAAGCATCTGGGCCCAGACTTTTATGGAGTCAGGCTGAGTTGGGAGGCCATCACAGTTGGAGGGTAGGACGTGATACAGGGACTCCCACTCCCATTTCTGGCAATTTTAGTGGCTGTGGGATAAGGGTCCATTAGCGAGCCTGAACAGAGTACTCTCACTCTTGATGGCTCTATTATGTGGTGGGGAGGGATAGAGGGAGATGCACGTTAAAGCATCCCCTCTTTTCCCCAACAATGTTAATGGAACCAAGCCCATTCTGGTGGCTGACATACTATCACAGCAACTGAAAGGATTGGTCAACCACAGGGCAAGCTAAACATTCATTTTAATTGTATTGCCCTCTTATATTTTCATAAAGTTGTCATTTAATTACAGCCATTTATGTTGTTAAAGCTAGTATCCACTTCACACAGGCAATGCAAAAGCCTCTCAATGAAAAGTCCGGTAATGAATATGTAATTCAATTAAAATTACCACCCTCCTCTCAACTACGTAAACATTTCCAGTATGTCCACCTAGAAAACATTCTGTTCGGACTTCATCTGTGAAAATAGTTCCCAGGTGGCTTATTACGAATGCTTGGCTGAGTTCTAACAATGAACAGTCTATTAAACTTTCAACAGGCAATGTTTGTACAGTTAGAGTGGAGTGATATGTTTGTTTGACTGACATATTAGGGTAGGATTTTCCGGTCACTTTTGGTTAAAGACTGAAAAATTCCACCCAAGATCAATAGACCTTTGCATGGTCTGTGTCCCACCCACTATGATTCTCTTAGTGGGTGGGATGAGAAAAAATTCCTCCCATTATCTTATAATTAATCATTTTTTTGTGATTTTCCAATGCCTTTTATTTACACAAAATTAAGAGGTGTAGCATGGGTAATCGCTTTTTGCTGTTGCTATTATGAATGGCTGTGATTGATTGACACTTTTTTGAAGTTGTGAACAGCAATTGTCTATGTCAGTTTCTTCAGAATTTCAAAGACTTGACAGATTTGCCAATGATTCATCAGAAGTAGTACATCATGGATCCTAAAGATACATGGGGGACATGGAAGGGAAATGGGTGATATGAGAAGGAATGGGGGCATGGAGAGGCACAAGAGATATGAAGAGCCATGGATGAGCTGGGGAGCACTGGGGTGGTTATGGGTTTGGGGGGAGGGGGTAGAGAACTGAGGGCTTGAGGATCTCAGTCATAATTAAAATTGGGCTGATGTCCCAGTGAATGGGCCGTCCAACCTGCTAGCCTTGCCATCTGCCTATCTCTGTTGCTATTTTAGGCCTGCATATGGAGACACCAGCCCTATTTTCATCCCACCTGCACCTCCCAGGATGAAAATATGGTTAATGAAGGCCTCCTTAAAGTAGACGAGTTTGTGTAGTAAGGGACTTTCTTGCTCACGCTCCCTGTTTGTTTCACAGAAGTCCATCCGCAGAAAAGATTTTAACCGAAAGAAAATTTTGGGTGAATGGAGAATTGGCCAGCATGATTGCACACCATCGACTCCATACCAAGGCTGTTTTAGCTTCCAGACTTCATTAACATCCCACTACGAAAGACCCAACTGAATTGGGCCCAGAGTGGTAGTTCACTGGCAGGTCAATTGAAAGCTGTTGACCAGCACTCAGGCAAGTCGAGAGGTGGAGAGTTCAGGCACGGTGTCACAAGTGGGACGCCGAAGGGAGCCTGGGGTAGCAGAGACACAGGCTACCCTTGCAGTCCAGTCCCACCTAGCTCCACAAAGGAAACTTCAATACTTACATCTGCAGACCAGCTTTCACTGAGTGATCATCCACCATCTGCTCTACAAGCAGAAGGATTTGACAAGTTTACAAAGAACCAATAATACCATTCAGAACTTAACAGGTATCATTCTGGCAAGTTTACTTGCAATCAATCTTGTGTTCCCTACATTGCTGACACATCGACTGGCATGTGCATTTGTTCAAGGTATCCTTCCCTATTTGTGCTAAGCGTTCATTGCCCTAACTCTCTCATGCAATATGATACTGATCAATCTCTCCTCACTGATTGAAATACAGGAATGATTTCAGCTGAAGCAGAGAGGATTAAGAAAATATTTAGTAGTTTTTTTTAAAAATACGAGAGTTTCTGTTCGAGTGTCATAACAACAGTAAGGCAGCAGAAGACCTTTGGTTCATTTAACCAAGCAATCCATCATATTCCCTCAATGTATTTCCATTGACAGTGAATCCTCTTCGGTGACAAAAAAAACAATTGAGTTCCTTTTTGAACTCCATTAGGATTTATCTTTCCACCATCCATGCAGGCAATCATTTACATTTACAACTCTTTTGGAAAAAAATGCTTATCTAGTACTTCCTATTTTCATTTGCTATCTTTATACTTGACCTTAAAATTCTAAGCATGGCAGAAATTCTTACTTGGCTTCAACTCAAATCTGAACATCCTTACCATTTTTCCACCTCAATTTTTATTTTCTCAAGGAAGTAAAATCTGTCCAATATCTGCTTTTGCCAGGTGTTTGTCACAAGATCAGTACTCCTGCCTTACCTTAGCGGACTTCTTTTTTAGATATGGGAACTTTATTCGAACATCCTTTTGAACTCGGGGACAGCATTAATTCTTTCTGTAAGTTATTTAAGAACATAAGAACATAAGAAATAGGAGCAGGAGTAGGCCATCTAGCCCTTTGAGCCTGCCCCGCCATTCGATAAGATCATGGCTGATCTGTCGTGGCTCAGTTCCACATTCCCGCCCTCTTCCCATAACCCTTAATCCCCTCGCTTATCAAAAACCCATCAACCCGTGTCTTAAAAATATTTAGCGAGGTAGCCTCCACCACCTCAATGGGCAGAGAATTCCAGAGATTCACCACCCTTTGAGTGAAGAAGTTCTTCCTCAACTCTGTGCCTGCTGCATAAAGGTGCTTCTGGGAAGATTGGCTATGCTCAACATAAATCATTCTTCCCTCTCCGTAGAAGCTTGTTAACAACCCTGGTCTTCCTTTACTGATTAGGCTTTGGAGCACTATAACATTGCACTGTTAAAAGCCATCCGCTATTTAAAAGGTGGGGCTGGTTGAAAATTTTACAGGTGTTGGCTTGCATTAATTGATCCTGTTCCTTCATTTGACAGCTCATTGTCTGTATTTGAGTACACAATGTAAGATTGCTTCAAATAAACAGGAAAATCAGGTGTTAACAAGTCTGGTTTATAATACTTAGGAAACTTATAGAATGCTCAGTTAGTCTTCATTCTCTGGTTACAGTTTTGAATTTCATATACATGATGTTTCCATTGTAAGGATTCTACTGTGTTGCTTCCCTTTATCATGCATGAGTGTTTCTTGGATCAGTCTGAGACTACCAGTTGTGTATCCTAGAGTCTCAATGAGGTTATGCCAAAGAGTAAATGAACCACTAATTACATCAACATCTGTGTCTCTACAGTATCCCATATTTACATTCAGCGAGCCTTAAGAAAATTAGAGAAACATTAAATGTTTGTAGCCTGGTTTAATTCAACTGAAGGTTCATCTTAAGCCAACATACTTGACCAGCTTTATTTTATCTCTCCCTAATACACACTAACCTCATAGCTGCATGTGAGAAGTGATCTCTTTGCTTGATGCTGATGTGATTGATAGAGGTCATCTTCAAAGACACCTATCCCATTCCTTAGGTAACTAGCTGTGCTACTCACCGAGAACTATGTCCTCTGTTTACAAAACTTATAATAGCAGCTAGCTGTTTTCAAGATGCAAGATTTCATGCCCTGATTAGCTAGTTAACTTTATAATAACAAACCTAATTGATGTTTTCATCTGCTCATCATGCCAAAAGTAATACCCAGGACAGAGATAATCTTTTTCTCCAACAAACGAATCACAACAACTATATCTCACCACTCACATAT
The DNA here is from genome assembly GCF_965287045.1 of Carcharhinus amblyrhynchos. Lineage (NCBI taxonomy): Eukaryota > Metazoa > Chordata > Chondrichthyes > Carcharhiniformes > Carcharhinidae > Carcharhinus > Carcharhinus amblyrhynchos. The sequence goes on along the minus strand of NC_137339.1, from coordinate 41,560,824 downwards.
GAAGCTAATTACAAATAAAAAGAACTAAAGGTAAGAGCAGAATTTCTTTAAAAGCATTTTTTATTCATGTGAGTTTCTGCTGAAGAATTTAGATGCGATTGTAATTCTATAATACCTGCACTGTTGGAGGTGGTGGTGAGTTGAAATGTATTTTTCCCTATAGGCATTGGCAAAGGGAAATAAATGAGCTTGAAAAAGGCACTTGAAATTTGGCTGCATAAAACTCTCAGTTGATTAGCGATTGATTGCAGAATTAATGATCTACACAGGACAAACTATTACAAATGGAATCAACTTCCTTTACTTGATTATTATCTGACAGGAAGCTATTTTAACCAAAATAAATGCAATTAGAAACAGCACATTTATTAGACATTTTTCACAGCTCTCCATGTTGTATTTCCAGAAAATTACTTTTAAAGTATGGCATCTTGGGTGGAATTTTCCATTCCAGGAACAGGTTCCATTGCTGGGGTGGGAATTGGGACTGTTTGTTCTCATGGAGACAAGTGAGAATTCTCACTGTGTTGTGTGATGCCAGCCTCATGCCACATACAGCTGGGGGGATTTCCCAATTTTCTTTTGTGGTGGGGTGGGCTGGATGGTGCATGTGGTGCCATCATATCTGGGCACCATTTATCTGGCATCCTGGTATCAACTTACTCGTCATTGAAGAAGGAGATACCCTACGAAAGACAGGGACCACTTGCCCCCAGATTCAGTGACACATCCTTAGAGGCCCTTCTCAATGCAATGGAGGCCAGGAAGACAGTCCTATACCCAGAAAAGTTCAAATGTTCACACCAACCGAATATGGGAGGCAGTCTCCAGGAAGGTCAGTGCCCAGGGTTTCCACTAGAGGACTGCCCTGCAATGCAGGAAATGCATGAATGAACTCATACACTCAACCAGGGTAAGTGAAGCTTCAACTGCTCACATTCAGCTCTCTGAATGGGCACAGGGACTTCGACCTCAGTGGCAAGCAGGCCAACTCTGAAGTCCATGCGAAAAAGGCCTACTCAATATTGTAAGATGATGCCTCATAGCCTCATTGCAATCCATCTTGCCTGGAGGTGGAGAGGCCACTCTGGGTCCCTGACCCTTCCACACAGAGAACTCAGCTGCTGTCTGGGGAGGTGGGGGGAAGGGAGTTAGGCATTATGGGCATTATCTGTGAGCATTATCCCTCTCTCTGCATGTGCTGTTTGCACTGGAGTTCTATTTGCCTCAGAACCCTTCTGGACAACCTGCAATGCATCAGTCACGATGCACAATCTAACAGGTTCGCTGTAGGAATGGAAGCATGAGAAAGATACATGAAACCCAATTGTTCCCAACCCCGTCTTGTCTCTTTGCACAGGAAAAGTTGAGGCACAATGGGTGAGAGAGAAGATGGGCGGGACCAGCCTGGCCTCAAGAACATCGCCACTTTCAAGGAGTGGCCAGCCCAGCTGGCTGGGGAGGAACTGAACCAGTGATCTCGTGATCATTGCATGGACACTTATTCACAGCAGGAGGAGGCAGGGTCAACCAAGCTCATCGGCACTGGGAAGACTGCTGGAGAAGAACCATCTGCATGGTCCAAGTCAGGTGAGAAGTCTCTGGGATCAGCCCTGCACATGATGCAGAGGAGGCTGCAAGAGCTGAGGGCACATCAAGCAGAGGTGTCGGAGGCTCACAGCATAGAGGTATGTGAGGTGAGGGAGTCCATCCTCCTTCCCTCCGAAGAAGTGGTTCCAACATGTGCACACATAGACGTCTCAATGGAGGTCGTTGCCACAGAGAACCTGGTCTAGCAGAACACGAAGTTCAAGGAGTCAGACAGGAGCCGTCAGACACCCAAACAGAGACTGAGTGGCTGTGGGACATCCCTGCTCCCTCCACTTAGCACTCTCTTTAAGGGTGTTTGATCCTCCTGAATCTCCCTTGCCTGTGACCCCTCCAGCTTTGTCCTCTGTGACCACAGAGGGAGCAGCTACCCGAAAGCAGGACAATCAAAGGAAGCCAGGGCTCTTGGGCCTCCAGTCTTCAGAGGCTGGCTGCTAAGGTAATCCAAGACAATAGGGCAAATTGGTCAGCAGGCTGCCTAACCCCCTGCTGCAGATGTCTGGTGAGCACTTGGAAGAAGGAGTAGGGAACAAAAATATAATCCACTGTCTTTTTAATGTGGTCCAACATGGTTTATTTGCCATTAGTGGAACAAAATTTACTGTGCTAAATAGTTGAGAATAAATGCACAGCTTTAGCCTGATACTTCATTATCAGCATTGATCACATATCTGTTTCTTTGAAAATGGTCACCTGAATATAAGTATTTGATGGATACTTGTGTCAAATAAATGGAAACAGTGGAGTAAGTCATTCACTGTGATGAGTGCTTGTAAATACACTGTATAAAAAAGATTATATTGGGATACCTTTGAACTTGTATAATGCTTGAAACGATATTTGAAACTTGTGCATCTGATGTGCTAAGTGTAATTTTACAAGAGATAAATTTTAAATTTAAACTTTAATTTAAGCTTGTGAGTGTTTTCAACCGCACCATCCCCTCCACCTCAGCCGCCTCCCTCTGCCCCACCAACTTTTGAGGGACACCCCAGGCTGGATCTATTTCTGCTGGAATCATGCATTTACACGGGCTTATTTGATAGTAATAGTGGGATTACTATCAAATAAACTGGTTGGACTTAAACCTGGTGTTGTGAGACATCTTATTGTGTTTACCGCAGTCCAACGCCAGCATCTTGACATCTTTGCAAGGGTTTGCCAGAGCCCTTGCAAGCCATGGGCAAGAAGCCCCCCATGTGAGCTGAGCATTTGCCCTTCCCACACTTATCTGTCCCAACACTGGCATTATCAGTACAACGTGTTGGGGCTACCCTTCAGTTGTCCAGTTGAACTGTGCTGCACCTCTACCCACCCCCATTGCCCCAACTCCCGTGGAGCATCTTGACATCTCCACTCGAAACTCTCCGTAACGTTGAGTCAAGCACCTTTACCCCACCTCTGGAACCTACATTCTCCCACCCCATAACCATTGATACTCCCAGATGCCACATTTAACCCCTTACGATGTTTACCCTTCAACCTACCTTGTATCCCATACAGGCGAATGCCCATGTCCCTAACCGGCCCAAAGGAACCTGCTCCCATGAATGTAGATCTTCTTTCTCTTCATTCTGTTGATCCCCAGAATCAGCCTCTCTTTCCATATCTCCTCTAACAAGCCTCAGTATCCCTCAACAGCCATCGCTGAACCCCCAACTCTCTTCATAAAATGCATGATGTGAAAAGTAAATGCTGGGTATAAAGGCTGATGGAGATCCTATAATTTGTGGACACCAACAACATGTGCCATTGTCTCTTTGCTGTCAATGTGATCTATGGTCTTAGCATCTACTTAGACAGCCAAACATGAGTGGAGCTTAAGGGTAGAGAGGCAGTCAGTATTCACTGAAGGGAACATTTTGAAGGATGCTTCAACCTGGACTCTGTCTTTGACTTGAACATCCTCAACTCTACCCCTCAATATCATGTCTGGTTCAGTCTCGGTGCTACACAGGAGCAGAGTGAAGTTGAAAAAACCATTTGATAGCCAAAAAATAACAAGACCTTTGAAGCACATGTAATCCCTGTAGCAATTCTGAGGCATGGAGGATTTATACTCCAGGCACTCCAGCTGCAAAATCTCAATTCCCTTATCTGGGAATAGAATGTGTGCCAGGAGATCTCAGAGATGCTATGATTATGACTACAATCAAGAAGGGAGACAAACCCAATAGCAGTAACTAAAGATGAGACACCCTGCTGTCTGTTACAGGAGTGACCACTGCAAGGCTTCTCCTCCAATATTTCCACCAAGTAGCTGAAGAGCTCCATCCAAGTGGCTGAAGAGCTCCTTCCAGAGTCACAGTGCAGTTTTTGCCCATCAAGAGCAATCAGATATAATCTTCACTGTGTGACAAAGTCAAGAGAAAGGCATGGCACCAGCTGCGGTACATGTCCTTTTTAAATGAGAGAAAGCCTTTGACTTTGAGGGTTGATGGATCAACCTTCATAACTTTGGCCGCTTCACAAATTTGTCGCCACCCTATGCTTACTCCACGATGACACACAGGTTGTTATCCTCATCAATGACACTACACAAATCATCTCTAAGTGAAGACTGAGGTCAAACATGACTTTCATTGTACCAACTCTCGTCCCCATTTTCCTCATTTTGATACTGCACCTCCAGCAAAATATCCACAGATGTCAAGATAATAAACAAAACAAGAAATAATTCAACCCACACTGTCTTCAATCCAAAATCAAACTCACGCCAATCTCAGTTATTGAGCTTCAGTAGGCAGATGATGTTTGTCTGTATGTTCATTCAGAAACTGAGCTTCAGGCCATTATCCTACTCCAAAGCAAATGAGAAAATGGGCCTTTCACTCAAATCAAAAGGGATCAAAGGTTTTCTTCCAACAGCACAATATCTCCCCTTGTCAATGAGATGAACAGCAAGATCCTCAAAAATGTGGACCATTGTCTGCTCTTGGGAAAGATGTCTTGATGCAGGCAGACATAGATGATGAAATTCATCATCACCGCCAACGTATCAGCTCAGCCTTCATCTGACTGAGAAAGAGTATTTGAGGACCAAGATTTCAATCCTGAGACGAAGATCATGGTTCACTGGGCAACAGTGATTCCCGTGTTCCTAAGTGCTTTGGAGATTTGGACAGTCTAAAGCAGGCACTTCAAAGCATAGGAGAAGTATTGTCACTAATGTTTCACAAGATCCTCCAAATCTAGTAGCAAAAAAATCTGTCCCATATCAGTGTTCTCTTTTAAGCCAACATGTCCAGCATTGAGGCATTAATCATTCCAAAACAGCTTCACTCACTGGCATATGTTATTCAAATGCCTGACATCAGGCTCCTGAAGAAACCATTCAACTCAGATCTTAGCCATGGCAGGAGATTCACAAGGGGACAGTGAAAATGCTTTCGGGATACCCTGAAAGCATTGGTGAAAGATTCAAACATTCCTGCCGACTCACTGAAGTTCCAGGCTTTTTAGACCAAAATGAAGAATGTTCAATCTCAAAGGCAGCAAATGTATTAAGAGATTTCATCGGGAGCATGTAGAGGCACATTCAAGACATCAGACAGATAATACAAATATCCAACATCTCACTACTATCCTTTCAAGCATTAGCTTCCCCAGATATGGCATAGTTTGCAGATCAAGCATTGGAATTATCAGCCATCTCAGAACCTCGTGGGCTGAAGTGGGAGAAAATCATCCTCAATCCTGAAGAACTGCCTAAGAAGAAGAATATTTATACAGTTGTGGTATGCTGAAAAATGTAACCGTTAATTTCTCTCCTCCGCTTCCCTTCTGCTTGAAAATAAGTCAATAAATAAATAAAAAGATAAAGTGCACAGTAGATGCAGGCCTGCGCCTTGTACCAAGAAACTGGACCAGAATCCAACCACTGCTGCAGGCCCAATAGACAAATTGTAATAACAATGATGACCACGGCTGGAATTCTCCTCCAAAAATTCTATGTATTGAGTTTGTGTGAAAACTGGAGTAATTCACGGTGTTTTTTTTCAGTGGGATTAGAATCTTCCACACTCTCTGAACAGCAGAGGTCACCAGCATGAATATCATTAAAAACTGGGAGGCAGGCCCTATTCCCATTGGAGAGGCTGAAATCAGTGCGTTGAGCAGGCCACTGCACATACGTCGATCTGTCAGTGTCAAGATTGGTGCATGCACAGTGGGCCCGTACTGATGGCCTCATGATTGCTAACCAGCTTGATTGCAATACCAGCTCTTTGCACCCTTCCCCCTCCCCAAATGGCCCGAGTGCTGCCCCCTCAACCATTCCCAGGCCCAGCCCCGACTCCCTCTCCTGGCCTGCCCCGATCTTCAACCACCCCGCTGACAGTTGTTTCCCCTCCAGTTCCGACCCCCCACAACAGTCCTGGTGTCTTCATGTCTTCATCAACCCCCCCAACCCCTGCAGTCCCAAACCCCCTTGCTCCCAGCTGTGGGGGAAAGCTGAATAGGATTTAGAACATGTGCTAATATTAATTATCACAATTTGTGTGCCTCCCCAACAATTTCCAGTGCAAAGTTGACGCCGCTGGAAATTTGGCACTGGGAGATGCTAGTGGGCAGAATGTGAAATGCGGATCCTGCAAATCGAGCACCACTGGAATCTCCCAGCCCACCGCGCTAAAGATTTAGCACAGTGGGATGGGAGAATTGCCCCTTGCCCCATTTGTGCGCACTATTTTCTGTTCATCAAAATTAGCAGCCAAGAGATTTCCAGGTCTCCAACCCTCATTACCAATCAGTTTGCAGTTTGGTCCCTTTACATTTTTGTGTCTTAAAAATGTTTAGTTTCTCAATGACTTTGGTGTAAATGATGTCTGAATATCCTTTCTATTATTGCTCATTGAGTGATTATTGAGTGACACCGTTATATCCTCCCCACTTTATTTGCAAACTTATGTCTGCTGTAAGTACTCTGACCCTCCTGATCGGGTGGCTGTCATCCTATCCAGGCAAAACACATCTTTAAATATTCCTATCATAACTTAAAAGATTCTAAAAGCAGATTCTAATTTGATGCTAGCAAAGCTTTAATATAACATGTTTCAATGATGTAGCTACAGGAATCAGTAATAAGATCTAGGTCTTATCCTGATTGATAAATTTAAATCCAATCTTAACTTCAATTTTATCATGACTTTGGATTAAACATGTCATCCAATCAAAGAGAATTAGGCATGCAGATCCAATTTACAACGTGATTCACTTGCAATACAGTTTACACTTGGCACTCCAACAGAGGATTTCTGAATGCCAAAGGTTAAATATTTTGATTGATGTCAAAAAAGATATGCAGGGAGATATAACAATATTTCATGATAAGTTACACTTCTCAATTGAAACATTTTTCAGTGTGTGTGTATGGTAACAGAGCAATGAGTTATGTTGCAAAACAACTTCCAGGTTCCACAAGCACTGTTTTCCCTCTGAGATGTATGAATAGAACTGTAAACCTGCTTTAAATCTGTGAGTTGTTCTGTAAAGGGCATAGAGGAAAACTGCACCTGTGGAAATCTCACAGGCCCAAATTTTCACTCCTGGATTGAGTTGCACAGAGGCGGAAGTCTTCCGTCTCCATTAATCCGATCGTTACAAATGGCTATTCAAACGTCAGATTTTAGTCGTGGGGTGTGTTCAGGCTAGATTAGAAGTCAGGACAGAACTGAAGAGGATGCTGGTTGTAGGCTGGGCAGAAGGCCTGGGTTCCAGGTCTGTTAACAAGGCTTAAAAATGAAGAGTTAAGCATGAAGCTTCTCTCTGGCCCTCACTCCCCTACATACTCCCGATTTACCATCCATACTAACCTATGCCACCATGCTCAGATCTACCCCATAAATCCTCATATCCTCCTTGCCATCCTATGTTTCCCAATCCACTCCTGTGCATCCATCATAAGAAGATTGCAGAAAAAAATACTAAACTGTCTATAATTCTTAGTAAGTAACTAACTTTTTTTCCATATAATTCGCAGTTCCAATGCAGGTATTATCCAATTATTCAGTTGATGTTATTCAGAGTGTGGAATATTGTCAATCTACTTTAATGCATGAAGTGTAATAGGTAAGACTAATGAGTTAAGGGTGTGGATTGACACATGGAAGTATAATATTTTTCTCATCACAGAAACATGGTTGAGGGAAGGGCAGTTCTGGCAACTCAACATTCTTTAGACGTGTTGTACCTGCTGCACATTTGGTTTAATACTTATACAATGGACACAGAACTGTAAATCGACTTTTTGTTAATACAATAATATTTATTCATACACACAATTAATGTTAATCTTCCACACAATCAATATAAGTTATTTATAGAATACTAAAGATCAAGTTCAGTACTAGACCTTGACTTAACTTTTGCGTGACTGGCAAATACCCAGATGGATATTCGTCTTCATCTGCGTGTAGGCCTCTGTAGCCCTCAGTGTAGTCTGGTCCTTTGGTCTGGTCTGATACTCTGGCTCTGATCTTTCTCCCGTCATTAGTGTGGTGGCTATTCTCATGGTGGCAGTTGCTAGTGGTGGTCACCAATGTTGAGTTTAGGAGTCGGGAGATAATGCTGCAACTTTATAAGACCCTGGTTAGACCCCACTTGGAGTACTGTGCTCAGGTTCTGGTTGCCTCATTACAGGAACGATGTGGAAGCCATTGAAAGGGTGCAGAGGAGATTTACATAGAAACTTAGAACATTACAGCACAGCACAGGCCCTTTGGCCCTCAACGTTGTGCCGAGCTATGTCCAATCCCAAGATCAAGCTATCCCCTCCCTATAATTCTGGAGTGATGTTTACAAGGATATTGCCTGGATTGGGTGGCATGCCTTAAGAGGATAGGTTGAGACAGCTCAGTCTTCTCTCCTTGGAGAGACGAAGAATGAGAGGTGACCTGATAGAGGTGTATAAGATGTTGAGAGGTATTGATTGGGTGGATTCTCAGAGGCTTTTTCCCAGGGCTGAAATGGCTGCCACAAGAGGACACAGGTTTATGGTGCTGGGGAGTAGGTACAGAGGAGATGTCAGGGGTAAGTTTTTTACTCAGAGGGTGATGGGTGCAAGGAGTCGGCTGCCGTCAGTGGTGATGGAGACAAATTTGATAGGTTCTTTTAAGCGACTTCTGGATGAGTACATGGGACTTAATAGGATTGAGGGTTATAGGTACGCCTAGTAGGTAGAGATATGATCGGCGCAACTTGTGGGCCGAAGGGCTTGTTTGTGCTGTAGTTTTTCTATGTTCTATGTTCTGTTCCTGTCTCTTCCTCATCCTTGTGGTCATGTCATTTGTGAGACATGATCTTTCCATGATGTGCAGTACCTTTTATCACTCATTGGTTTTGTGCTCTTTTTGGACGGTGTCTTGATTATTACCAATCAATCGATCAGGATTTGATCACCTTGATCGATAAGAGTCCAATCAATTGCTGCCACACCTATCTCTGGAAGTGTACCCAACAACCATGCCTATAGATGCTCGAGGCACATAGGTCACATCCCTCCCTCCCAAATAAGGGGCTCAAGCTCTCTTTTGTCTGGCAAACAAGTATATTTGACCAGAGAGTGTCCATTGTCTTTGTGATGGTCTACGTCCTGTGTATTCTGTAGTCTGGAGCTGCAGTCTGTTTATCTCTGTCTGCAGCCTGAATGTTTCTGTACTCGGCCAACTCTCCCAGTGTGCTTTGTAGATTGCCATCGTTGGTGGTGGTTTGCCCACAGGCAAGACAGAGGAGGGGGTAAAAAGGGAGGTGAAGTAACACTATTAATTAAGGAGACAATTACTGTAATAAGGGGAGATGATGGGTAGGATTTTATGGCCTTGCTCATCTCGAAACCACAAAATCCCATCCGAGGTCATTTTCTGTCCTTGCCTGCTATGATTCCTGTGGTGGGCGGGGCAGTAAAATTCCGGCCGGTACCTTGGAAAGATCCTCAATCAAACCTTTGTGAATAGAACGTAAGAGTATAAATGGGACAGCCACATTACTGGGGGTCCCCAGACAGTCAGTGGGAAACAGAGAAGCAGATATGGAGGCAGTTCATTGAGATGTGTAAGCACAATAGTGGGGTAATTATATGAGGGGATTTCAATTTCCCCAACATGAATTGGAATTGTCATAGTGTAAAGAGTTTAGAGGGGGTGGATTTTTTGAAATATATTCAGGGCAGTTTTTGCATCAATTTATGGAAGGCCCAACAAGGAATGGTTCAATGCTGGATCTGGTTCTGGGGAATGAAGCCGAACAAGTGTTCAGTATGGCAGTGGGGGAGTATTTTAGTGATAGCAATTACAACACCATACAATTCAGGTATGTTAAGGACAAGGAGAAAGATGACCTGCAAAGGATGATCATGGATTGGGAGAAGACAGATTTTATTAAAATAAGGCAGGAACTGGGCAAAGTTTATTAGGAACAGCTCCTTGCAGGAAAGTCTATAGAAGAGCAGTGGGGGCATTTTAAAAGGAGCTGGGAGAGTACAAATCCAACATGCTCTCAATAGGGTGAAGTGTAGGGACAAAAGGATCAGGAACCCTGGATGTCCAAGATAATTTAGGAGAGGATATTGAAGAAGAGAAAAGCTTTTAACAAGTCCATATGACTTGTCTTTGTAGAATATTATGCATCAGATGGCAAGATAAAGAATCAGACACTGAAGTTCTCTCTAGAGCAAGTCTACCATCAGTCCACACACTGCTGATGACAACGTAGACCTGGTGGGCAGGTCATGTCATCCATATGCCAGATGAGCGCATACCCAAGCAGCTCCTTTTTGGGGAACTTTCTGCTGGAAGACGCTAGCATGGAGGGCAGAAGAGATGTTACAAAGAAACACTCAAGGTCTCCTTGAAATTGCTTGACATAGACATGACCATCTGGGAAACAAAACCGCGCTGCCTCATCCATGAGGGCTGTCAAGCTTACAAAGCAAGGTGCATTGCTCAAGCACAACTTAAGCACAAGCTGCACAAGTCCAGAGCCACCAGTGCAACAACTACAGTGCCTACACAAGTCTGGCCAATATGTGCCAGGACATTCCGTGCTCGAATTGGCCTGATCCGTCATCTTCAAACACACTGCATCCAGCCTCAAAATGATTAATGGTGTCGAGGTCCTCATCGATGATGATGGATGAACAACATAGGAATATAGTGAGTGCAAGACAGAACTTAAGAAAAAAATTAGAGAAAAATTAGAAATTAGAGAAAAATTAGAGAAAAATTAGAGAAAAAAAATTCTTGAGAAGGTGAGAGGCCATGGGATCCAAGGGCCTTTGGCCTTGTGGATCCAGAACTGGCTTGCCTGCAGAAGGCAGAGAGTGGTTGTGGATGGGGCTTTTTCTGAATGGAGGTCAGTCACCAGCGGAGTGCCTCAAGGATCTGTTCTGGGACCCTTGTTGTTTGTCATTTTCATAAATGACCTGGATGAGGAAGTGGAGGGATGGGTAAGTAAGTTCGCTGATGACACGAAGGTTGGTCGTGTTGTGGATGGTCTGGAAGGATGGCAAAAGTTGCAGCAGGACATAGATAGGATGCAGGACTGGGCGGAGAAGTGGCAGATGGACTTCAACGCAGATAAATGTGTAGTCGTCCATTTTGGCAGAACCAACGGGATGAACGAGTACACTATCAAGGGCAGAAGTCTGAGTAGTGTTGAAGAGCAGAAGGATCTTGGGGTCCGGGTCCACAGGACTCTTAAATCGGCCTCGCAGGTGGAGGAGGTGGTCAAGAAGGCGTATGGTGTACTGGCCTTCATTAATCGAGGGATTGAGTTTAGGAGTCGGGAGGTAATGCTGCAACTTTATAAGACCCTTGTCAGGCCTCATTTAGAGTATTGTGCGCAGTTCTGGTCGCCTCACTATAGGAAAGATGTAGAAGCTATTGAAAGGGTACAGAGGAGATTTACAAGGATGTTGCCTGGACTGGGAGGCATGCCTTATGAAGTTAGGTTGAGGGAGCTGGGACTCTTTTCCCTGGAGAGACGAAGGTTGAGAGGCGACCTGATAGAAATTTACAAAATGTTGAGAGGAATAGATAGGGTGGACTCTCAGAGGCTATTTCCCCAGGTTGAAATGGTTGCTACGAGAGGACACAGATTTAAGGTGCGGGGAGGGAGGTTCAGAAGTGATGTTAGGGGTAAGTTTTTCACTCAGAGGGTGGTGAGTGAATGGAATCGGCTGCCGTCAGTGGTGGTGGAGGCGAACTCGCTGGGGTCTTTTAAAAGACTTCTGGATGAGTATATGGGGTTTAATGAGATTGAGGGTTATAGATAGGTCTGTAGGTTGGTAGGTGTTGATGTGATCGGCACAACTCGTGGGCCGAAGGGCCTGCTTGTGCTGTAGTGTTCTATGTTCTATGTTAATAAAAAGGCAGCATGAAAAAGGACTTGTGAACAAGATTAGGCAGAATCTAAGATATTTTTTAAATATATTGAGGAAAAGAAGTTAACCAGGAAAAGAGTGGAGCTCATTAGAGACCAAGGGAACAATCTGTGTGTAAAGCCATAAGACATTAGAGGGGTGTTAAATGAATACTTCGCATTGGTCTTCACTCAGGAAAAGGAGAATGTAGGTAGTTATTCAGGAAAAGAGGCTATGAGGAACTTGCACAGTTTGACATAGGAAATGAGGAAGTGTCAGGGCTCTGATGAGCTTAAAAGTGAACAAATCCCCAGGCCCGAATGAATTGCATCCCAGGCTGCTGCAGGAGGTGAAACAGGAAATTATAGAGGGATTGACACACATTTTTAATTCCTCTCCGGCCGTGGGGTAAACATAGTAAGAAGTCTCACAACACCAAGTTAAAGTCCAACAGGTTTACTTGGTAGTACAAGCTTTCGGAGTCTCAGGCTCCTTCTTCAGATGAGTGAAGAGTCACTGATGAAAATGAACATCTCACTAAGGCCATCCCCACACCCCAACTTCTTGCCTTCGAACAACCGCACAACCTCAAACAGACCATTGTCCGCAGCAAACTACCCAGCCATCAGGAGAACAGTGACCACGACACCACACAATCCTGCCACATCTCTGCACGATGTGCCGGATCATCGACACCGATGCCATCATCTCACATGAAAAGACCATCCATGGTACATACTCTTGTGACGTGGCCAATGTTGTCTACCTGATAAGCTGCAGGAAAGGATGTCCTGTGGCATGGTACATTGGGGAGACCATGCCGACACTACGACAATAGATGAATGAACACCACTCGACAATCACCAAACAGGAGTGTTTTCTTCCTGTTGGGGAACACTTCAACGGTCACGGGCATTCACCCTCTCATCTTCGGGTAAACATTCTCCAAGGTGGCCTTCACGACACATGACAACGCAGAATTGCTGAGCAGAAACTAATAGCCAAGTTGTAGACACATGAGGCCTCAAGTGGGATCTTGGGTTCATGTCACACTGTCTGTAATCCCCATGATTTTCCTGGGCTTGCAAAATCTCACCAGCTGCCGTGGTGGAGACAATACACATCTCTTTAACCTGTGCTTAACCCTCTCTCCACTCACATTGTGTGTACCTTTAAGACTTGATTACCTGGAAAGACTCGCATTCCAACCATTATCTTGTAACTTGAGTTTGTGTCTATATATGCCCTGTTTGTGAACACAACTCCCACTCACCTGATGAAGGGGCAGTGCTCCAAAAGCTTTTGCTACCAAATAAACATGTTGGCCCTTAACCTGGTGTTGTGAGACTTCTTACTGTGCTTACCCCAGTCCAATGTGGGCATTTCCACATCATGGGGGAACTGCCAGAGGACCGGAGGACAGATAGTGTGGTTCCATTTTTCAAGAAGGTGACAGAGATGAACCAGGAAATTACAGACCGGTCAGTCTCACATCAGTGGTACTGAAATTATTGGAGAAAATTCTGAAGGAGAGAATTAATCTCCATTTGGAAAGGCCTGGGTTAGTTAGAGATAGTCAGCGTGGCTTTATCAGAGGGAGATCATTTCCTAACAAATTTGATTGAATTTTTCAAAAATCTGATTATTGCATGTGTGGACGTGTAAAGTTCTGTTGATGTTGTCAATATGGATTTTAACAAAGCCTTTGACAAGGTCCCATAAGGAAGATTGATTGATAAGGTTGAAGCATATGGAATTCAGGGAAATTTGGTGAGATGGATCCAAAACTGGCTTAGTAATAGGATAGAAAGGGTGGTGGTAGAAGGCTGTTTCAGTGACTGGAGGCCAATGTCCAGTGGCTTACCACAAGGATCAGTGCTGGGACACTTATTGTTTATCATATACATAAATGATATAGATGATGATGTGGGGGAATGATAAGCAAGTTTGCAGCTAACACCAAGATTGATAGGGTGGTTCAAAATGAAGAAAGTCGTAAGTTACAGGAAGATACAAATGGATACCAGAACTGCTGATAGTATTTGATCCTGTTAAGCGTGATGCACTTCGGAAGAAGGAGCAAGACAAGGAAGTGTTTATTGAGTAGCAGGGCACTGGGAAGCTCAGAGGAACTGACGGATATTGGGATACTTATTCACAGATCTCTGGAGGCGGCAGAGCAAGTGAATAGGATAGTTAAGAAGTCATGTGGCATTACATGCTTTTATCAGTCTTGGCATAGAATATAAGAGCAAGGACTTAACATGGAGTGGTACAGAACATTGGTTAGCCCATAGCTGAAGTACGGTGCGCAGTTCTGGTCACCTCACTATTGGAAGGATATGAAGGATATATATCAACCTCTTGGTTCATGGGGTCAATCACAAGGAGGCATAGTTTTAGGGTATGGGGCAGGAAATTCAGAGGGGATTTCAGAAAACATTTTTTCACTCAGATGGTGATGGGAATCTGGAATGCACTGTCTGGGAAGGTAGTGGAGGCCAGAAACGTTACAACGTGGATGAGCACTTGGAACATCATATCATTGAAGGATAAGAGACTAGTGCTGGAAAATGGGATTAGTGCAACCTTAGTAGTAGTTATTATTGGTACAGACTTGAGCTCTATGACTCTATGATTAGCACATTTCACTTTGAGAGACTGTGTGCAGAATATACTTTAACTCATTTTTAGATAAATGTATGATTTATGACTACGTATAAATTCAAAATACAGAAATCCTGGCAACAGCTTAATCCATATTTAATCATAACATTTCTTTGTAAACTAGACATGCATATTTCAGGATTCATTTGTATTTGAATTTTTACATTTTAATATTCTTATGTTCTTAACTCTCTTCTGAAGGTACTGACTGACTCATGCAAGTATGCTATACATCTTCCGGTATCTTTCTCAGGGAATAATTTGACGTAGGTGAGCCGATGAAGCAAATATCAACAGAGATTGAGGGTCAAGGGTTCATGGCTTTAAATGCATACACACTCTCCAGCGCAGGTCACTTACTAATGAACAAGAACTCCAGCAAATATTTCGTCCCTGACTCAGAGACACAGAGAACAATTTCAGCTCCTCCTGTGCCGCTCCAACTGAGATCAGTTCACTGCTCAGATTGTGAAGCTTATAAAGCAAATTAATTCAATGCACAGCCTCTCAATGCAAGCAGTTGATTAAAATGGAAGCGTATGTAACATTTCATGTTCCCTCAGAAAATCCATAGCCAGTTTAATGTCTTTGTAGGGTTCAAAAGGCACAATATTAGAATGCTGTAACTGTCAGGTGCCATTATAAAACCAAACCTGACACCAAGCCACAGAAGGAGACATAAGGCCTAATAAAGCTGATTTGAAGACGAACACTTTAAGGAACATCTAGTGATAGGCATAGTGGTATTATCGCTAGACTATTAATCCAGAAACTTAGCTGGATTTCTTAAATATACATTTCTTAAATTGCAGAACATTTGGAAAACTCTCTTTCTGTAGAAATGTTCTGGGGACCCAGGTTCAAAACCCACCATGGCAGATGGTGGAATTTGAATTCATTAAATAAAATCTGAAATTAAGAATATACTGATGACCATAAAAAAGTTGCTGATAGTCAGAAAAACTCATCTGGTTCACTAATGACCTTTAGAGAAGGAAATCTGCCGTCCTTGCCTGGCTTACTTGTGACATCAGGGCCACAGAAATGTTGTTGACTATCAGCTGCCCTCTGAACAAGGGCAACTACTGATGGGCAATAAATCCTGGCCAGCCAGCAATGTCCATATTCCATGAACGAATAAAAAAAAAATCTGAAAAGAAGAAAGCTTGGGAGAGAGATGGAGAGGTTTAGGGAGGAAATGCCAGAGTTTAGGCCCTAGGCAGCTGAAGACATGGTCACTAAGGATGGACTGATTAAAATTGTGGACGCTCAAGAATTGCCAGAGTGCTGATAAATTGGAGAGTTGTAAAGCTGGACAGGGAAATTACAGAAGACCGAGGGCATGGATAGTTTTGGAAACAAGGATGAGTATTTTAATGAATATTTTAAAATAAAAACGTTTTGTTAGTGAGAACTAATAGAGGTGAATGAGCAGAGGAAAGATAGAGAATGAGACTTGGTACAAATTAGGACATGTCTGCAAAGGGAAGAACCAAATGGATATCTTACCTCTCTGAAAGGCTGTGTTTAGAAGCAGTACTTAGAATTTTTGTCCATTCCCAGGATTTCTGCCCTTTTTCATGCCGAAAATGTGGGCAAATGAATCCGGGATTGAAAAAAATTATAAATTTCGCTCAAAACTAGAGAGAATCTATAGTGCAGAAGGAGGCTATTTGGCCCACCGAGCCTCCACCAACAACAATCCATAAGACCATAAGACATTGAAACAGAATCAGGCCACTTGGCCCATCAAGTCTGCTCCACAATTCAATCATAGCTGATATTTTTGTCATTCCCAATCTCTTGCTTTTCCCCCATAACTCCTGATCCCTATACTAATCAAAAACCTATCTATCTCTGTCTTAAAGACACTCAATGACCTGGCCTCCACAACCTTCTGTGGCAAAGAGTTCCACAGATTCACCATTCTCTGGCTGAAGAAATTCCTCATCATCTCTGATCCATCTGGGTCCTGTTCTATCCCTGTAATCCCACATATTTATCCCCTAATCCCCCTGATATTAAGGGGCAATTTATTATGGCCAATCAACCTAACCCACGCATCTTTGGACTGTTGGATGAAACCAGAGTGCCCGGAGGAAACCTATGCAGACATGGAAAGAATGTGCAAACTTCACACAGACAGTAACCGAGGTTGGAATTGAACCCGAGCCTCTGGCACTGTGAGATAGCAGTGCTATTCACTGTGCCACCAGGCACCCTGAATGTGCTTTGTACATGCAGCAGACAACCGCTGGGTTATTTAAAGCCATCTTTGGAGGTTTTACATATTTTCACTGCAGTAACAAAATAAATTTAAAATTAAAATAACTCCTTTCTTGGCACAGATTTTGACAAATTCAATCAAAATAAACTGGATATAGTTTGATCTTGTTTTTATTTTTCCATGTCAGATAGGTGATCTCAATAGTTCAATAGGTGAAAATATTCTACAAAGTAAAAGATTCATTCAGGTATATGGCTAAAATCTGCCTCAGCACCACTGCAAGTCACTTCACAACCTCATAATATGGAAGCCTTTAGTGAATGGCCCACCTGTTGCTGTTCACATAGCAAGGATGGCATGGTGTCACAGTGCTTAGCACTGCTGCCTCATAGCATCAGGGACCCAGGTTTGATTCCCAGCTTGGGTCACTGTGTGTGGAGTTTGCATCTTTTCCCTGTGTCTGGCTGGACTTCCTCTGGGTGATCCAGTTTCCTCCTATAGTCCGAAAGCTGTGCTGGTTAGGTGTATTGGCCATGCTAAATTCTCCCTCAGGACACCTGAACGGGTGCTGGAATGTGGTGATTAGGGGATTTTCACAATAACTTAATTGCAGTGTTGATATAAGGCTACTGGTGGCACAAATAAATACAGTCAAACATCAATTCCTATTCCACTCTATTTCATTAACATACTTACTACCCTCGAATAACACTTTGGTTTGCTGTAATCCAGAGGATGCAGTCCAAGATTGCTTTCTGGTTAATATTTTATAATTTTCCCCCAGTTTTACATCCCCACAATCTTCACTTTCTCACTTTATCGCATCTCCACTCCCTGTGTTGCTCTCTTAACATTGCTGAGCAATGACGTTCTTCTCACTGTGTTTTTCTTTGGTCCATCCTTAATTCTTAATAGCATGTGTGAAGCATATAAAATGCCTGTCAGTATTGCAGTTACTACCAGATACCTTCACTGTGCATGCATAATTTAATGGAAATTTATGAGTGAGTCAAATAGGTTATTTTCTTCCATTATAACTAATTTTTCCTTAGTCTAGGCTGGGATCTTTTTTTGTCCTTAGAGGAAACTGAACTTCAATAGGTTGAGTCCTGGATCAGAAGTGTTTTCTTGATGTCTATTGAGATTTAATGTCCTTTTTACTTTAGAATTAGCAGCCATAGTAATTGTGCGTGGAGGAATAACTGCATTGTCTTTTTTATCCATGTACCAAAAACTGTTCTTCAGATGAAACTACTTCTAATGTCTATTAAAGCACAGCTCCATGTTAAACACGCTTTTCTTGTTAAATGTTTATTACTGTCAGTTAACAGGTCGCACTTAAATTTGTTTAAGATTTACTTAGTTTCCATATCATGTTAGTTTTTTTCCTTTCAAAGCTCGTTTTTAAAGAAAGTTCAAGCACTGAGCTGAGCGAGAGATGGATATTTTCTACAACAAGAATCTTTCTGTAATCTATGCAGCATGATATGTAGCATCTCTTAATACTCGACATTTTGGAGAAAGATCAGAAGATCACAGTCAGAATTCTCTGGCTGTTCATGTCCTGCCAGTGAGAATGGAGAATTTAGGCTCAGCTGTATCTCCATTCACTATAGCGGGACTGGAGAATCCCAGCTGTGGGTGAGGTCGGAGAATCTGGCCCCACAGCTCTGCGTACCAGGCTGTCAGGAGTTGCTGCTCCTCAATCTATTGTGACTGCTACCGCCATCAAAATTACCTAGACCTTAACAAGGAACAGTGTAACAGACACAATTGTTGGGTGGGATTCTCCGGCCACGTGCACCCCATAACCAGAGAGCCCTGTCTGAGGTCAGTGGATGTTTGCGTGGATTAGACACCCTCCTCCCCCTCCCCCCAAGTCCACTCACTACAACTCCTGTGGAGGGAGGTACAGGAGAATTCCCTTGAGAAAACATCTAGAACCAGGTCTGAATCACAGATTGACATCTAGATAACACTCTGGGGAATGTGAGAACTTCACTAAATCTTAATGCCTCCAGGACCTTCCAAGCGTCAACAAGGGACACCATCATCTGGATCAGGAAACTTAGCATTTACAGAAGAAATGGTTGTTCTCCACCATGTGCTCACATTTTTAAAAATGTTTTTATTCATTCACGGTATGTTACTGTCACTGAAAAGGGCAGCACTTGTTGCCCATCCTGAATTGCCTTTAAGGAGGTGGTGGTGAACCGTGTTCTTGAACTGCTGAAATTCAGGTAGTGGGCAACTTCCTAGGCCATTATAGAGTACAACTAAGAGTCAGCCAAACTGTTTGGGTCTGGCATCACATTTTCTTTTATTCATTGAAGGGATAAAGGCTTTGCTGGCCATCTCTATTTGCCCTTGAGAAGGTGATGGTGAGTTACCTTCTTGAACTGCTGCAGTCCATGTGGTGTCAGTATACCCACAGTGCTGTAAGGGAGTTCCAGGATTTTGACCCAGTGACAATGAATGAACAGTGATGTATTCCAAAGTCATGATGGTGAGTGACTTGGAGAGGAACTTACATGTGGTGGTGTACCCATGTCTCTGCTGCCCTTGTCTTTCTAGATGGTGGTGGCTGTGGGTTTGGAATATGCTGTTAAAAAGCCTTGCTGAGTTCCTGCAGTACTGCTTGTAGATGGTACACATTGTTGCCACTGTGCATCAGTAATGGAAGGAATTAAATTTGTGAGTGAGGTGCCAATCAAGTGGCTGTTTTGACTGAGATAGTCACATTTTAAAGCTTATTTATTAGTCACAAGTAAGGCTTACGTTAACACTACAATGAAGTTACTGTGAAATTCCCCTAGTCACCACAGTTTGGCATCTGTTCAGGTCACCAGCACGTCTTTCAGAATGTGGGAGGAAACCAGAGCACTCGGAGGAAACTCACGCAGACACTGGGAGAACGTGCAAACTCCACACAGACAGTGACCCAAGCCAAGAATCAAACCCAGGTCCCTGGCACTGTGAGACAGCAGTGCTAACCATTGTACACCATAGTGTAAAACTTCTTGAGTATTGTTGGAGCTATAATCATCTGGACAAGTGAAGAGTATTCCATTACCCTAAAGATGTGCCAATTAAGTTGGCTGGCAAAGATAAATTGCCCCTTAGTGTTAAGGGACCAGTAGAGTAAATATGTGGAGTTAAAGGGATAGGGCCTGGGTGATGTTGATGTCCGTGCATGCTCCACAGGCTGAAGAGCCTCCTTCAGGACTGTAGAGGTTCTATGATTCTATGATTACATTTCTGACTTGGGCCTTGTGGATTGTGGACAGGCTTTGGGAAGTCAGGAGGTGAGTTACTCACTACAGGATTCCTAATCTTTGACTTGCTCTTGTCACCCCAATATATACAGGCCTAGACCAGTTCAGTTTCTTGTCAATGGTAACCGCCAGGATGTTGATAGTTAGGGATTCAGCGATGGTAATGCCAAATAAATAGACTCTCTTGTTGGAGATTGCAATTGCTTGGCTCTTGTGTGGCTCAAATGTTATTTGCCATCTTTCAGCCCAAGCCTAGATCTTGTCCAGGTCTCTTTGCATTTGGACATGGACTGCTTCAGTATCTGAGGAGTCAAGACCAGGCTGGGTAAAAATGGCAGAAGTCTTTCCCTCAAGATAACTATGGAATCGGCTGCCGTCAGTGGTGGTGGAGGCGAACTCGCTGGGGTCTTTTAAAAGACTTTTGGATAAGTATATGGGATTTAATGGGATTGGGGGTTATAGATAGGTCTATGGATTGGTAGGTGTTGATGTGATCGGTGCAACTCGTGGGCCAAAGGGCCTGTTTGTGCTGTAGTGTTCTATGTTCTATGTTCTAATACAATCTAGTAATTACATGACAAGCCATTACATGGAAGAGCCCAGCACATCAGTGCAAAAGATAAGATGAAGAATTCGCAGCAATCTTCAGCCAGAAGAGCCAAGTGGATGATCCAACTTGGCCTCCTCCAGTGGTCCCCAGCATCTCAGATACCAGCCTCCAGCCAATTCAATTCACCCCACGTGAATGTACATAAAAGGCAGGAAAAATCCAACCCGGCAAATTACCGTCCAGTCAGTCTACTGTCGATCATCAGTAAAGTGATGGAAGGAGTCATCAACAGTGCTGTCAAGCAACACCTGCTTCGCAATAACCTGCTCAGGGACACCCAGTTTGAGTTTCACCAAGGTCACTCATCTTCTAACCTCATTACAGCCTTGGTTCAAACATGGACAAAAGAGCTGAATTCCAGAGGTGAGGCGGGAGTTACAGCCCTTGACATCAAGAGTGCATTGGACTGAGTGTGGCATCAAGAAGCCCTAGCAAAACTGGAATCAATGGGTATCAGAGGGCAAACTCTCTGCTGGTTGGAATCATACCTAGAGCCACGAATTATTGCTAAGGATGGTTCCCTCTGAAAGCCAGATATCATCTTGAAGAGAGATAAAGATCAGCGTATTGTGGTGGTGGGCGTGACCATCCGGTTCGAAGATAACTGTGGCAGCTTAGAGAAGGCGTGGGAAGATAAATGCAAAAAGTACAACCATCTGGGACCTGAAATTATTAAGTTAACTGGAGGCCTGGAAATACGATACTTTGGATTTGTAATGGGTGCCAGGGGCAAATGGCTTGAAAAGAACAATGGTCCTGTGACGTTTCTGGGTATCAATAAATTTCAATCATTTGCTCAACAAATCTCAAGACTCACCTTGTCATTAACGTTGGAGTTATTAGGCATCTTCAACAACAGGTGAGTGACATCTCTACAATCAACATTCTAGCTTTGGAAGATAGTTGTGGTTATGGGGGATCAGTCCTCTCAGTTCCAGGAAATCTCTGCAGGAGTTCCTCACAGTCGTGTCCTAGGCCCAACAATCTTCAGCTGCTTCATCAATGATCTTCCCTCCGTCATAAGATGAGAAGCGGGGATGTTCGCCAATTACTGCACAATGTTCACCACGATCCATGATTCCTCAGATACTGAAGCAGTCCATGTTCAAATGCAACAAGGTCTGGACAATATCCAGGCTTGGGCTGACAAGTGACAAGTAACATTTGCGTCACACAAATGCCAATGCCACACAAATGCAAGGTTCCAGCTATTAACTTCCCAACATAAGAGCCTACGACCCATACGGGTACATGTAGTGAAACTTAGCTATACCAGTCTTTTTATGGGATATGTGGAATATTTTTTGTTCCAGTCTTATTTGGATCCCCTCCGTCAACTCTTTTTTCTAGTGTATTGGTGACTGTATTGGTGCAGGATCCTGTTCTCACCCTCCATTATCAAGTTTATCAATTTTGCTTCCAATTTTCACCCTTCTCTCAGTTTTACATGGCCCATCTCCAACTTTTCCCTTCCCTTCCTTAACTTTTCTCCCTCTTTTTCTGGTAATAAGCGTACAAGGCATTTTCATTTGAAGGACAGTGTTTCCTACAACTACATCAATTAAATTCCTTATGTCTTACCGGTTATAAGGATGCAAATTTCTTCTTCCAGTTTCTCTCTTTCTGTCACATCTGTTCTGATGATTCAATCTTCCATTTCTGAGATACTGAATGTGATTTTCGAGCTTTTTGCAGAGGGTGGGATTTTCTGATCCTGCCGATGGTGCTCATTTGCTGTCTATTTCTCATTGGCATTGGTACATTCAGTGGAAAATTCCATTGACAGCGATAGATCAGAAGGTCATGCTGTTGGCTAAAGGTGTAACATCTTCTGGTGATCTGCCATTTTATTTCTCCATTTAGACTTCTCTGTCCTTGGCTTGCTGCACTGTGGCAAGTTCAAGGAACAGTACCTCATCTTCTACTGAGGCAATTTAAACCTTCCAGACTTGATACTGAGTTCTAAATTTCACACTGAAATTCTATCCCCCCCTTCCTTTTGTCCTTGTCCGACCCTAGTTCAAAACCTGTTACATTTCTAACTTTTCACAGTCCTAATTAAAGGTCATTGACCTGAAATGTGATCCTCTCTCTCTCTCCACACATGCTGCCCGATCTGCTGAGCACTTCCAGAGTTTTCTGCTTTATTTCATGTGGGACATTTCCTTTGGGCCCACGAGACAGGAGTCTGTTTCATAAATGAGACAATGCAGATCAGTGTTGTTAATGCTGAAAATTTTGAGTAATGCATTATACGATTCAAGAGGGCATCCAGCTATGAGACAAATAGATGAAACAGATGTGGGAGGCATTTGTTTCGGAGGTAATTACTTTTTATGATTGCCATATTTAGAAACATATGCATGAGAAAGTGTCAATAACAAAGGAAAAACACTGCAAATGCTGGAAATCTGACATTGAAACAGAAACTGATAACACTTGGTATCACTAAGCAAATCAGACTGATGTCTGGTTGGAATGTTTCAGAAATATCCTGATTTTCCAGCCGGTTGTATTCGTAATTTTGCAAGGAAATAGAGTTACTCTGAATTATATGAATTGATTTCTTCTCTTACAAGATGCCTACAATAATGAATGCTGCTATTACTGTGACAGTGCATACTTGATGGCATCTCACATGTAGCCAGCTCTTTTCAAACAACTTGCAGGTATGCCAGCCAGGTATGCGTGGCCTTGGATTTCAATGGATGGCAGGTCACAAGTAGCACTCCTGCAATCACTGAAATGCACCGGCTGTGTTTTAAGCCCTTGTCATGGCATAGGAACTGCGATATTTGCTCCCCAGTCTTTCACAGTGCAACTGAAGTACAACTTTCAATCTAATGATAGACAAAGCCACTGTTGCAAGGGGGGTATGTGATTGTTATTGTACAGCCCAGAAGTTTTAGCATCTCTGGAGAATGAAGCACTCCCCTGCACAATGCTCCATGATGACCTTTTTGTAAATGCAAAGAGTTGTATTTGTCTCCAGCAACCATCAGTCTCAGTGCTGTGCCTCCCGAAGGCAGCCTTCTTCAACAAAACAAATGGAATTCTGAAAAAAAACAGAATGTGATGGAGATATTCTCTGACTCTTATTAATCTGCCTTTGCTCTTGAGAAAGGCTTACTTGCTGCATGCTTCTAGCAATTCCTCAGCAGACTTACTGTGAAGTGCAATTTTGCAAAGAAATATAAATATTTAACAAGAATATAGCATAATATAATTAGAGTCATAGAGGTTTACAGCAAGGAAACAGGCCCTTCGGCCCAGCTTGTCCATGTCACCCTTTTTTTTAAAACCCCTAAGCTAATCCCAATTGCTTGCATTTGGCCCATATCCCTCTATACTCATGTAACTATGAAAATGCTTCCTAAAAGACAAAATTGTACCTGCCTCTACTCCTACCTCTGGCAGCTTGTTCCATACTCTCACCACCCTCTGTGTGAAACAATTGCCCCTCTGGACACTTTTGTATCTCTCCACTCTCACCTTAAACCTATGCCCTCAAGTTTTAGACCCCTACCTTTGGGAAAACATATTGATTATCTAGCTGATCTGTGCCCCTCATTATTTTATAGATCTCTATAAGATCACCCCTCAGCCTTCTGCGCTCCAGGGAAAGAAGTCCCAGTCTATCCAGCCTCTCCTTATAACTCAATCCATCAAGTCCTGGTAACATCCTAGTAAATCTTTTCTGCACTCTTTCTAGTTTAATAATATCCTTTCTATAATAGGATGTCCAGAATTTCACACAGTATTCTAAGCGTGGCCTTACCAATGTCTTGTACAACTTCAACAAGACATTCTAACTCCTGCATTCAATGTTCTGACTGATGAAAACAAGCAAGCCAAATGCCTTCTTCACCACTCTGTCCACCTGTGACTCCACTTTCAAGGAGCTATAAGCATGGACCCCTAGATCTCTTTGTTCTGTAACTTTCCCCAACGCCCCACCATTAACTGAGTAAGTCCTGCCCTGGTTCAATTTACCAGAATGTATCACCTTGCAGTTGTCTAAATTAAACTCCATGAATAGGAAAGATTTTAGTACAGTACATTTGTCTTTTGCAGCCTCACAGCACCAGGGACCCAGGTTCAATTCCAGCCTCTGATGACTGTCTGTTTGGGGTTTCATGTTCCTCCATACTTGCATGGGTTTCCTCTGGGTGCTCCACTTTCCTCCCACAGTCTGAAGATGTGCAAGTTAGGTTGATTGGCTGTAATAAATTGACCCTTTGTGTCAGAAGAACTAGCAGATATTGCAGGATAGGGCCTGGGTGGGATTATGTTCAGTGCAGACTCGAAGGGCAAACTGGTCTGTTTTTGCAGCCTAGGGATTCTATGATCAATGGTACTTTTTTTAGAAAATGAGCAATTTCTTTCAGCCATCAGTAAGCAAATCAGGGTGCTGTAAGGCTGGAATACTTCAGAAATATCCTGATTATCCAACCTCTTCTATTCCTCGTTCAGCAAGTAACTGGATAGATTTGGATCTACTAATATCATTGAATGAATCTCCTTGAGCGACCATCTCTACCAATGTAAGATAATTGACAATTATATAGCAATGAAAAGTAATTGACAATCATACCCATCTGTACAGCACTGAGACTTATTGACAGTGATCCTCATTACTTTTTATAAATTAAACACCTTCTGCAATAAAAAGAGAAATTGCTGGAAGCGCACAGCCAGTTAAGCATTCCTTGAGAGAAAAGACAGTTTAATAAGATTCATGTTCTCTTTTCTTTTAGCTTTGCAGTTTTTTATTCTTTTGTTAACGTATTTAGCTCCTGGCTAAATACTCACCCCCGCCAGTCAGACCCTTGGTTTTGCAGTTGCATTTTATTTCATGCCAGCAAATGTGTGTTATTTTCTTATATTGTGCATGATGAAGTGAAGTGGGAAGAGGTTTGAGAAGCATGAACACTAGTAAAGATCAGTTGGGCTGGATGGTCTGTTTCTGTGTTGTAGCTTTTATGAGATTCTATGTATAGTCTTCTGCATTGACAATGATGTGAGGCACCTCATTTACACAGCCAAAGATGTTCATCATAAATCTACAACACCGTTAGATTGGCACATCAAGCACAATGCATAGCATTAATTAATCTGACAGCTGATCCAGCAATTTTATAAAGGTTTATTGCTGATTTATTCTGATTAACTGCTTAATCGTGCCTTAGTTATAATTCACCTGACTTCCAAGAAATGCACTGAATAAACGTATGCATTCCTTTGAGTGTACTTTAAAGGAAGGGAAAGAAAAACGTTAATTTAGGCACAGGCAGTGAACTAATGGCAAATAAAATTCTTATGAGCTTTTACTAGGGAAGATTTTCTGTATCTAATTAGAAATTTATTTCACAATGAGCCAATTCCACCATGGGACCAGGTTGGCCGAATAATGAACAAGCGCAAAAGGGAAAATTAAAACAATAAATAAAGGCATTTAAATCCAATTAAGATGTTCAAATAAAGGATGGTTTACTATTTATTAATAGCACATTAAGTCCAGAAGCACAATTGTGATTTTGAAAAAAGTATAATAATAGCAATGGTAATAGATTTAAATACATTGGTTTGCAGTTTCATCACTGAAGCAGGTAGCAGGGGCTTAGAAAATTCCTGCTTGAACCACTTGCCTCAGGAGAACGTGCCCGCAAAGGTGGAATCTTCATTGTTAGTAGGGCAGAGTTGAGGGGATGGGGGAGGTAGTTGGGGATGTAGGGGGCAGTGGTGGACTGGAATTGAGTCAGCTGACCTGGGAAAGAGGTTGAAAGCAGCCACAAGGGCTGATTGGTTGTTTATAAGGCAGGCTGGTTAAAAGGACCATGCTGTGCGATTTACTCCCAGTTAAAATAAAAACAGAAAGATCATCCAGCCCTTAAATCTGCACAACTGCCATGCCCCATCCATTCCTCCCCTTGCCCACTTGCTGTGCTATGCATCACACCCGTATGCCATGGTCCCTCATGTCCTCTACATCAAGCTATGCACCCCCTTACAGTCCATCATGCCGTCTACATTAAGAACATAAGAGCATAAGAAATAGGAGCAGGAGTAGGCCATTTAGCCCTTTGAGCCTGCCCCGCCATTCAATAAGATCATGGCTGATCTGTCGTGGCTCAGTTCCACATTCCTGCCCTCTCCCCATAACCCTTAATCCCCTCTCTCATCTAAAACCCATCAACCCGCGTCTTAAAAATATTTAGCGAGGTAGCCTCCACCACTTCAACGGGCAGAGAATTCCAGAGATTCACCACCCTGTGCACCCATTAAGCTGTGCACCCATCTAACCCATACTCTCTCATGCCCTCTGTCACATTATGCACCCACCCAACCCATGGACTTTCATGCCCCTTATGCCAAACTATAGCTGTTCCATGCTATTTATCCACTGTACACTGTTCTGAACCAAAAATCTCTATAGTGACAATAGGATATATAAATAAAACTTTTTTTTTCAAAAAAGTCATTCCAATATAATAAAAAAAAGTTGTTTCATTACAGTCTACTAAATGTTTCAATTATTCAGACCGTTTAAAGTAACAATAATAGAAACTGAAAGCACTTGAAATCTCTCAATCTTGTCAAATTAACAGCTGAGATCAGAGAGTGAGAGCTGTCAAATGTGCAATATTTTTCTCAGTACTCAGGAGTCTCAACAGAGAAATGGGTGCCTGGTTTCTTAACTAACTCTTATTATGCTTTCTTGTCATTTATGTCACTTTAAATTGTTCTGATTTGGGTAAAATACATCAGAGTAATATCCCTATAAGTGCTGTAAGATAAACCACTTTTAAGTAGGGAATGAAAACGATAAGTATGTAGCAATTACTTCATCCTCCACTTCTCCTCACAATCCTTAATCATTTTTTATTATTCCTTCTTCTATCTGAAATTTGTCTGCGGTTGTCTATTGTGATATTTTCTATTGACCTGAAAGCATTAAAATGACTTTGAATTAAATATAAATTTGGCACCATTTTGCTTTGCATCTTTATACTGTAAAACAAGAGATTAAATCACACCAACAGCTGCCAAAATCAAACATGAAGTACCTGTAAGTTAATAGAAACATAGAAACTAGAAGCAGGAGTAGGCCATTAGGCACTTTGAGTTCACTCCACCATTCATTTTGATCATGACTGATAATCAAATTCAATATACTGATCCCACCTTCTCCCCATACCCCTTGATCCCTTTAGCCTCAAGAACTATATCTAATTTCTTCTTGAAATCAGACAACGTTTTGGCCTCAACTTCTTTCTGTGGTAGTGAATTCCATACATTTACCACTCTGTGGGTGAAAAAAATTCTCCTCACCTTAGTTTTAAATGGTTTGCCCCTTGTTCTCAAACTATAACCCCTAGTTCTGGACTCCCCCACCATTGGGAACATTCTTTCTGAATCTACTCTATCTAACCCTGGTAGAATTTTTTAAGTTTCTATGAGATCCCCTCTCACTCTTCTAAACTCCAGTGAATGTAGTTTCTCCTCATATGACTGACCTGCCATCCCAGGAATCAGCCTGGTAAAACTTTGTTGTACTCCCTGTTTAGCCGGAACATCCTTCCTCAGGTAAGGTTAATGAGTTATATTTGCAATGAAAATTGTTTCATGATATTTTTCTGAATGGTTTCGCTTGCTGGTAAATAATTTGACATGAACTGCCATTAAATTGAATCGATAAAAAAGAGATGTGGCAAATAAAATTAATCAGACTATTTGATTGGAAAGAAATTTCCATTGTGCGGGGTATTCTGAGAGAGGAAAAGGGAACAACCAGAATTCATGGTCCGGGTGACCATCCTCTGCTGTGTTGTCCTCAAAGAGACAATCACCATAATCACCACACTTGTGAAAACAGATGCAAAGCATTCACTTAATACTGAGATTATGCCCCTGCCTCCAAAAGCAGATTTCCTTCTTTGTACCTAAATAGCTTCACTATTGCGTAGCAATCCGTCTTTTTTGACATGTTTACAAAATATCTTGGATCGCTTTCATGACACTTTTAATATTTTTTCATGCTATCTCTTTACCTTTCTTTTATCCTTTTATAATTTCCCCTGAAGTGACTCTACTTTGCCTGATTTTCTGTTGTATTCTATACCTGACTTTGACCATAAACCTTTTTCTATTTCATTTTAACCACCTTTCTTTTTGCCTTCCAGGGACCTCTAGAATTGGATATCCTATCATTCTTTCTTATGGGGCTATGTTGAGCTTGTTTCCAAACAATTATAGACTTGAAGGCCTAAAAATTATAGGGAAGGTGGTGGTGTAGTGGTATTGTCGCAGCAGATTTGAGGGGCCAAGTGGACCTACTCCGGCTCCTAATCCAGACGTTTGTGTGTTTATATGTTTTCAAGTCCATTATGTAATCTCCTTCCTAAGTTTAGAGACCATTGGGTGGCCCAGTGGCACAGTGGTTAGCACTATTGCCTCACAGCACCAGGGGCCCAGGTTCAATTCCAGCCTCAGGTTACTGTCTGTGTGGAGTTTGCATGTTAGTCTTGTTTCTGTGCGGGTTTTCTCACACAGTCCAAAGATTGCAGGTTAGGTGAATTGGCTGTGCTAAATTCCACTTTAGTGTGAAAGGGGTTAGCAAGGTAACTACATGGTGTAACGGGGATGGGATAGAGCGGAGGTGGGATTGTTGTCAGCATAGACTCAATGGGCCAAATGACCTCCATCATATAAATTTGACTGTCGGGATTTTATGACACTTTCCTTACGTAATCATTGATTACTTAAATCATTGGTGGAATTTAGCACAGCCAATTCACCTAACCTGCAATCTTTGGACTGTGTGAGAAAACCCGCACAGAAACAAGACTAACATGCAAACTCCACACAGACAGTAACCTGAGGCTGGAATTGAACCTGGGCCCCTGGTGCTGTGAGGCAATAGTGCTAACCACTGTGCCACTGGGCCACCCAATGGTCTCTAGACTTAGGAAGGAGATTACATAATGGACTTGAAAACATATAAACACACAAACGTCTGGATTAGGAGCCGGAGTAGGTCCACTTGGCCCCTCAAATCTGCTGTGACAATACCACTACACCACCACCTTCCCTATAATTTTTAGGCCTTCAAGTCTATAATTGTTTGGAAACAAGCTCAACATAGCCCCATAAGAAAGAATGATAGGATATCCAATTCTAGAGGTCCCTGGAAGGCAAAAAAAAGGTGGTTAAAATAAAATAGAAAAAGGTTTATGGTCAAAGTCAGGTATAGAATACGACAGAAAATCAGGCAAAGTAGAGTCACTTCAGGGGAAATTATAAAAGGATAAAAGAAAGATAAAGAGATAACATGAAAAAATATTAAAAGTGTCATGAAAGCGATCCAAGATATTTTGTAAACATGTCAAAAAAGACGGATTGCTACGCAATAATGAAGCTATTTAGGTACAAAGAAGGAAATCTGCTTTTGGAGGCGGGGGCATAATCTCAGTATTAAGTGAATACTTTGCATCTGTTTTCACAAGTGTGGTGATTATGGTGATTGTCTCTTTGAGGACAACACAGCAGAGGATGGTCAACTGGATTGACGGACTAATTGGGACTGAGAATAAATAATCACCCCCAGGGGAGGAGTTCTCTCTAGGCAGAAGGCATGTAGTGAACTGGGGCAGCAGGATGGGCTGCCAACCTCTGTACAGTTTTTCCTTATTAATAAACATTGTGTTACTGAAGAAGTCTGTGAGTGTGCATCATTACAACAATTTATTTATCAAGAGGGTGTAGAGATTTAAATAGGATAAAAAAAATAGATGGGGAGAGGTGTTAAATAGATTGACAGTACATTTGGTCCAGGTGGAAGGAAGCAGTGAAGGAGAAAACAGAGGCTTTGAATATAATCCTGCAATTCCTCATTAAACTTGGGAATGGTACCATATATGGGTAGCCTTCCATTCAAAAGTGGAGGCAGTGGCACAGTGGTATTGTCACTGGACTAATAAGAACATAAGAAATAGGAGCAGGAGTAGGCCATCTAGCCCTTTGGGCCTGCCCTGCCATTCAATAAGATCATGGCTGATCTGTCATGGCTCAGTTCCACTTTCCCACCCTCTCCCCATAACCCTTAATCCCCTTGCCTATCAAAAACCTATGAACCCGCGTCTTAAATATATTTAGCGAGGCAGCCTCCACCACTTCAACGGGCAGAGAATTCTAGAGATTCACCACCCTTTGAGTGAAGAAGTTCCTCCTCAACTCCGTTCTAAACTGCCCCCCCTTTATCTTGAGGCTGTGCCCTCTAGTCCTACTGTCCTTTCTGAGCAGGAAGACTCTCTCCACCTCTATCCTATCCATCCCATTCATCATCTTATATGTCTCAATGGGATCTCCCCTCATTCTTCTAAACTCTAACGAGTACAAGCCTAGTTTATTCAGCCTCTCCTCATAGTTCAACCCCCTCAACTCCGGTATCAGCCTAGTAAACCTCCTCTGCACTCCCTCCAAGGCTAAAATATCCTTGCGTAAGTGCGGCGACCAAAACTGCACACAGTACTCCAGCTGCGGCCTCACCAGTGCCCTGTACAGTTGCAGCAAAACCTCCCTACTTTTATATTCAATCCCCCTTGCTATGAGGGCCAGCATCCCATTAGCCTTCCTGACCACCTGCTGCACCTGCAGGCTGGGTTTTTGTGACTCATGCACAAGGACCCCGAGGTCCCTCTGCACCGTTGCATGCTGCAGTTTTTTGCCATGTAAGTAATAGTCCTTCCTACCATTATTCCTACCAAAGTGGACAACTTCACACTTGCCAACATTAAATTCCATTTGCCAGTTCCTGGCCCATTCGCCCAGCCTATCTAGATCCCTCTGCAGACTTTCCACACCCTCCGCACAATTTGCCGTTCCACCAATCTTGGTGTCATTAGCAAATTTCAACACCACTCAGTTCCCTCCTCCAGATCATCTATATAAATGGTAAATAGCTAAGGCCCCAGCACCGACCCCTGGGGCACTCCACTAGTCACCAACCGCCAATCTGAATAGCACCCATTGACCCCCACTCTCTGCCTTCTATTTGACAGCCAATCCCCTATCCACGCTAACACCCTACCCCCAACTCAATGCCCGCTAACCTTCTGGAATAACCTCTTGTGCGGCACCTTATCAAACGTCTTCTGAAAATCAAGAAACACCACATCCACCGGCTCTCCTCTATCCACCACCCTAGACACATCCTCATAGAACTCCAATAAATTTGTCAGACACGACTTCCCCTTAACGAAACCATGCTGCATCTGCTCTATCAAACAATTCTCCTCAAGATGCCTCGCTATTTTCTCCTTGATCACGGATTCTAACATTTTACCTACAACAGACGTTAAACTAACCGACCTATAATTCCCTGCCTTTTGCCTGCCACCTTTCTTAAACAATGGCGTAACATTAGCCGTTTTCCAATCTTACGGCACTTCCCCGGAATCCAGCAAGGTTTGGAAAATAATCATCAAGGCATCCACTATCACCTCCGCCATTTCTTTCAGAACCCTTGGATGCATTCCATCCAGTCCTGGGGACTTGTCCACCATCAGTCCCTCTAGTCTGTCGAGCACTGCCTCTCTAGTAACAATAATGTCATTCAGGCCCTCCACTCCTACCATCTTTCCATCGCTAACACCCAGCAAACTATTCACATCCTCCTCCATGAAGACCGAAACAAAAAAGTTATTCAAGGCCTCAGCCATTTCCCCATCCCCTACCACTAAGTCCCCCCTCTCACCCTCTAAGGGTCCAACGTTCACCCTAGTCAGCCTTTTCCTTTTTATATATTTATAAAAACTCTTACTATCCTTTTTTATATTTAGCGCTAGCCCAGCTTCATAGTTTATCCTACCCTTCTTTATCAACTCCTTCATCATTCTTTGTTGATATTTAAACCTCTCCCAATCCTCTTCTCGCCCTCTACTCTTAGCTACTCTAAACGCATCCGCTTTTAATTTAATACTCTCCTTTACCTCCTCCGTAATCCATGGCTGATTATCTCTCCTCCTACGATCCTTTTTGACCATCGGAATAAATTTCTGCTGAGCACCAAGAAAGATCTCCTTAAAGATCCTCCACTGTTCCTCAGCAGACCTACCTTCCAATGTGCTCCCCCAATCAACATTCGCCAATTCCTCTCTCATCCTATCGTACTCCCCTCTGTTCAAACAAAGGACGCAGGTCCGGGAACCCACTCTCTCCTCCTCCATCTGCATCAGAAACTCCACCATACAATGATCACTCTTCCCAAGAGAATCCTTCACCGCAAGGTCCCTAATTCTACCTACTAGAAATCCAGAGACCCAAATAATACTCTGAGGTCCCAAGTTCAAAGCCCACCATGGCTGTTGATGAAATTTGAGTTCAATAAAAATCTGGAATTAAAAGTATTAATGATGATCAGAAAACCATTGTTGTAAAATTCCATCTGGTTCACTAATGTCACTTTAAGGAAGCAAACCTGCTATCCTTAGCTGATCTGGCCTAAATGTGACTCTATACCCCCTCAAAGGCAATTAGTGATGGGCAATAAATGATGGCAGACAGTGATGCTCACATCTCATGAAATAGTACATGCTTAAAATGCTGGTTAGTCTCATGACAATGGTGTGAAAGCTTTCTTTTCTAATGCACTCTCTGAGCTATTTTTCTCATTACAGGGTTATTTCTTCAACTTAAATTTCACCAGCTGTCCTCAGAGCATTAGTCTGGGCTGTTGGAACATTAACTCAGTGACATTACTGCTATGCTGCCATCTCCCTGTATTTCTAGCCGTTATTTCAGCAGCTCGGCACATAGCCCTGGAATTGTTCTCTTCTTTCACTCTCTTTCACCCTTTAAAAGAAGTTCCTTTAAACCTATCTCTTTGAACAACCTTTTGATGATCTATCCTTATTTGGTTCAGTGACAGCTGTTTTTGGAGAATGCTGCTACCTTGGGTTGTATTACTATGTATGTATTACTGATGCTATAGAAATGTAATTTGTTGATGTTGTTGAAAACTATTAGATTTGATTTGATTTGATTTAATATTGTCACATGTATTAGCACACAGTGAAAAGTATTGTTTCTTGCATGCGATACATAGTATACTGTTCATAGAGAAGGAAATGAGAGGGCGCTATTTTATCATTTTGCTTCTAAGTGCTGGGCGCACTTGAATCTGGAAGTGTTTCAGATCTGACTGTTAGACTCGTTCTCTGGTGCCCTCATATGCACTCTGCCTGAAAAGATATCAATAACTCTGAATGACACTGCACAAGCCTGTTGGAGGGATTTAACAGGCCCAAAATCCTGCAGCTCCTATCAGTGCCTCCAACTGTGTAATTGCAGAGAATATAATGATAAAATGTGTCCCCCCCCCCCGCCAATTACTCATGGGCCAGATAATGCCTCCCCCTGGGCCCCAGAGACATTGCCCCACTGCCACAAAATTACTAACCCCCTTATCGCTCCACCCACCCTCCACCAGACAAATCGCAGTCCCCTCCCACTTCCCCCCATCGATCTCAGACAGAGTGGCAAGCAGACTCCCCCTTCTCCCTCACTGATCACAGGCAGAGTGGCAGCGGACTCCCTTTCCCTTCATTGATTACAGATAGAGTGGCAGCGGATCCCCCTCCCACATCACCAATCTCAAGCAGAGAGCCGTCAGATGCTCAGCACTTATCTCCTCTCTAAATGGAGTGCCTGAATCGCATTTTTGTGGAGCACGTCTGTTTCGCGCCGTATCTGGGTGGGCGAACAAAGTAGTAAAGGGGGAAGTGCCGGTAAGGTTGGGCATGCGGCCTATTAAGTCAATTTAAATGCATGCAAATGCATTTAAATGGCCATTGCACCCATTTCATCCATGATTCCAATCACGGCCATTTTCGGGCCTTGGTAAAGGGGGACACGGCACAGGGGCAGGTGCGGATTGTGCTACTTGCTTCACACCTAAATTTACCAATTTTTCACACCTGAAAACGAGCACAACTTGATGGTAAAATTGGGTCCAGAGAGTGCAGAATGTAGTATTACAGTCATAGCTAAGGTGTAGAGTAAGATAAGTCCATTCAAAAGCCTGATGGCAGCAGGGAAGAAGCTGTTCTTGAGTCAGTTGGTATGTGATATCAGAATTTTGTATTTTTTTTGATGGAAAAAGGTGGAACAGAGGATGTCCGGGGTACATGGCGTCTTTAATTATGCTGGCTGCTTTGCTGAGGCAGCGGGAAGTGTAGACAGAATCAATAGTTGGGAGGTTTTTTTGCATGATGGATTGGGCTACATTCTTAACCTTTTGTACTTTCTTGTGGTCTTGGGCTGACCAGGAGCCATACCAAGCTGTGGTACAACCAGAAAGAATGCTTTCTATGGTGCATCTGTAAAAATTGGTGAGAGTCGTAGCTGACATGCCAAATTTTCTTAGGCTTCTGAGAACGTAGAGGCTTTGGTGGGCTTTCTTAACTGTAGTGTCATCATGGGGGGGACCAGGACAGGTTGTTGGTGATCTGCACACAAACAGTTGAAGCTTTTTACTATTTCTACTTTGTCCCCATTGATGTAAACAGAGGCATGTTCCCCTCTACCCTTCCTGACGTCGATCACCATTAGAGACAATTATAAACCTTACTTGGAGCAGCATAGGATAATAAGAAGTATCAGCATGGAAAATTATATCTGAATAACCTGATTGAGTACATTGATGAGGTAACTGAGAGTTTGGATGAAAGTAATGTCATTGACGTTTGTATGTATCTAATTTCAAAAGATCTGATGAAGTACCATACAACAAACTTATTCAGGAATACAAGCACATGGGATTAATGGGAAAATTGTAACTAGGGTACCTCTTTGGCTAAATAATTAATATTGATGAACTGATGATATTTGAATGGAGAGATGCATGCTTTGGGGAACCCCCAAGATCACTTTCAGAATCAATGTTTTATATCACATGAACTTAGTGCACACCATATTGAAGTTTGTGGATGGTACACGTTTTGGCAATGTAGTAAATATTAAATGAGTTAATAGCAGACATCAGAAAGACATAGATGGATGAAATTAGAAGGCTAGTGCTAGATGCAATGTAATGCAGGTAAATGTGAAATGATGCATGTTAGGTGAAGCAATATGGAAAGGATATATATTCTTAGCTGGGATGGGGATGGAAATTTAAAATGGGTTGACAGGAAGGATATGAGGTGTCACAGTGGTGGGTGGGAGCATGAGTTGATGTGCATGAAAGATAGGGAGTGGGTGAGAGTTTCAGGGATGTGAGGGGTAAGGGCCAATGAGCTGTTTTTTTAAAACTTTCTTGTTTTACCGTAAATGCACTAGGTCCCAGAGTACTGAGGCTGGCATATAAACCATCTCAGAACCCAAAAATCCCTCTGGCTGCCTCCATACTGTTTCTGAGAGTGGTAGGCCTAACTCCTGTTAACACCCAATAACCCTCAACAATTGCCGAAATAAAATCAAAAGATTTGGGACTCTTTCTCCTGAGTTGGGTTTGTAGAGTCGGGAATTTTCCTGACCTATAACTTAGGGATTCTGGAGTGATAAATTTAGTCCTAAGTGAAAATGAATAGTACTGCTTTCCCAAGAGAGTAACCCGCCTAACTGCATTGTTGAGGAAAGACAGATTGCCACAAATGCAACATTAATGCCATTGTGATGATTTTCAGATAAATATTCTCATTATGGCATTGAGTGGTTTCAATTAAAGCAAACTTTGCTTTCCTAAGGACAAGGGAACTTTCATTCAGCACACTGAACATTTCTCAAGACTTAACTATATTCAGGGAGCAATACACATATACAAAATCCATTACCCTATGAAGGTTTTTGTTCTATTTTGTTGTAATATCAATTATTGTGATGGGAAACAGGGAAACCTGTTTTCTAATGTTGATATTTTTATTATATAATGCCGATACTAGTTATGATAAATTAATAATTAGCATTTTAATCCAAGGTTTGACAGTCTCTCCATCTATCTTACAGATATAAAATATCTTGCATCCCAACAAAAACAAATTTCCAAAGACATGATTTAAACACACAAACTTCTTCCAAAAACAGTAAAATGTGCAGTAACATTTTATGTTTGGGAATATTTGACTCTGTTGTTATTTTATCAAAGCCATCTATCAAGCATTTCATATTGGACATATTAGTCACCCACAGTATCACAATGCCATGTGCACTGGCTGCAGATCTATTTTAAGGACCAAGATTGATTTTTTTTTTGGTTAGGTAAGAGAATAAAGAAATATAAAGCAAAGCTATATGGAGCTGAGGTATAGATCAATCATGATCAAACCGGATCCTGCACTGACAACAATCCCACCCAGGCCCTATCCCCATAACACCATGTATTTAGCTTACCAATCCCCCCCTAAGGGAACAATTTAGCATGGCCAATCCACCTAACCTGCAGACCTTTGGAGTGTGGGAGGAAACCAGGATAGCTGGAGGAAACCCACACAGTCACAGGGAGAATGTGCAAACTCCATATAGACAGTCACCCGGGATCAGAATCGAAACCAAGTTCCTTGCGCTGTGAGGCAGCAGTGCTTGCCAGTGTGCCAATTCCTGTTCCTATGACCCTACAATCGGAGTGTACTTTCTTTGTCCATTCTAAAAAGTGCCAAAACTCAGAGATTACACTGGTGAACCTTTACAATGTACACTAATTAGCAGAAGATATCACCCATTGTTGCACAATTCTTCTTTCTAGGAAAAGTCGTCTAAATATACACTCAATCAGACTGAAATTCCAAAGCTCCCAACCAATTAACAGTTTATTTAAATAGATTATCTGGTTCTATATCTCACTGGTGTTTTCCAGAAGCTTGATGTAGCAAACTGCTGTTTTCCTACGTTACTGTAGTGATTACATGTCAAACATCTTCAGTAGTCATAAGATGTTGAGAGACACCCTGATGTCGGTGTAGGCTCGATATAAATGCAAAGCTTTCATCATTGTGAGGTTTGCAGGTTTTCTCCAGTAAGACAGTATCAGAAAAAAGTGCCCCACAAGATAATTGTGTGCTAAACTTTACTATGCAAAGAGTGGCTTCACAGGGAGCCACCAATGAGAAAGTGTGGGCCTGATTTTACCATTTTCATTCTAAGCGCTGAATCTGGGTGCAATTCAGATCCAACTTGGAAACCTGTTCTCAGGCGCCCCCATATATCCTCAGCCTGAAAAAAAATGCGAGTCTAAATCACACTGTGGGTGGGGCTTAGCGCACCTAAAATGATCAGAGTTCTGAACTGTGCATATGCAGTAAGAAAAAAATTTGAAAAAGCACGCCGCTATCAGATCACTCCCGAGCCATAGAAAGTGGAGAAAGCAGTCCAGAAATGACAAGCGGGAGCGATGGACCCCACTGACATCACTACATCACTGTCCCCACAACATAACAGTCCCCCTTACCCACCCACTCCCCCGCTGCCCAAACCGCTCATGACCCCCTGCCCCCTTCTTCCCCACTGATTGACGCAGAATGGCAGCTGACCCCCCTGCACCCCGCCACCCCCCGTTCCCTCCACCACCAGAGATCCATTTGGCCTCCCCCACCCCTGTCAGTGAGTGATCGGGCCTTCCCCCCCTCCCCTGAAACCAGAGAATGATCTGGCTTCACTACCTCACCGCCCCCCCCCGCAGAGAGTGATCTGGCCTCACTCCCCTCCCCCATCCTCCCCAGAGGTACATCTGTAAGCACCTCCTCCTCCCTTCCCTCCCAACCAGAGAATGACCTGGCCCAACCACACCCCGCCTCCACCCCATAACCCCACCACCAATCTGAGTCAGGGAGCCGTTGGAAGCTCTGCACTCGCCTCTTCAGCAGCTGGAGCTCCCAAAACAAACTTTTATCCAGCGTGTCTATTTCAGCACAATTCCGGTTTGGCAAACGCGGTGGTAAAGGGGGAAATGCTGATAAAGTTGGTCAGGCAGTTCATTAATTCAATTGAAATGCATGCAAATACATTTAAATTGCCATTGTGCCCATTTCGGGTGCGAATTGGATTGCGACTGTTCCCTGGCTTCGGTTAAGTGGCCATCTGCACGGATGCTGGCACAGATCGCATTAATGGCCTCACACCTGACTTTACCATGTTTTTGCATGTGAAAACACGTGCAACGCAATGGTAAAATCGGGCCCTGTGTTTTCGGTATGATGAAGAAGAAGAGTCTTGCAACATGGAGGACAATAAAGAAGTAGCAGGAGTTTAACATTTACTCTCAATTAGAGCTTTTGCCAGCAGCTCAATGAAGATCTTCAGCTGAAGAATCTGGGCTCCCATACAATAACAACCATGATTGACATCTGTCTCAATTCTTTCACTCTATAATCAACCGCATCTGTCCAAACAGCAAGTTACTATTCACGTGTCCTAATATTGAATGGTCACCGCCCACTATTCCCTGCACATAAAGCTTTCCAACTCCACTGTGCTCCAAATGCCTTACGGAGCGTAGCAAACTATGCACACTATTGAGTGTAAAGTGCTTTGGAACATTGTGAGATTGTGAAAGGTCCTTTTTTTCTTTTCGTCTTGTGTAATTCTTAAGTACTCTTTTATTTACTTCTGTGCTTTCAAAAAGTGCTCTTCCAGTGGCTGGAAAATCAAATGAGGTAGACTGCTGTGGTGTATTGAAAGTCTCATGAGATGTTTATGGCTGTGAATCATAGGGACTTGAGTCTGAGAAGGCTTATTTGCAGAGTCTAACAACTTAAGCATCTGCTATAACTATCTGGCTGAGTTTAATTTCTGGCTTCAAGATGACTCTGATTCAGGGGTTGCAAATTATGTTGTCCTCATGAGATATTATGTTATTTTCAATTTGCACTGTTCAATGTTCCTGCCTGAAAACAGATGTGAAATCCACATCGAAACCCAATTCATTTGATTTGCGGCCTGTCCAATTGGATAGTTAAGCCTAGAACCTGCATGGCTGCAGTATGAGCATCTTGAGCAATATGTTACAGACTACTGTAAGGACTCCTCAGCAGTTACCACCACTGTAGCCACCAATCACTCCATGGTTCACTGCAGAATGTCTATGTTACTTTTGTGCAAACCACACACAAACAGGTAATAGATATCATGGTTACATCCAGGATGATTTTACAAGCTGTCTGACAGGCAGTCCAATTTTGTCTGTTATTGTTTAAGCATAGTAATCATCCAATATTTTTCAAAAAGTGGAAACAGGGAAGTCTTCATTTCTATTGTCTTCAACATAAACTTTCCCTGTGGTTAGCTTTTATTTCAGCTTTCTTTGTATCTCATCCCGCTCTTGCTCGTGACTGATGCAATTCACTCAACTTCACTATTTAAGTCATGCAGAATCATTATTTCTGATTAAATAATTATTAATTAACAAGAAATTAATTATTAATTAATGAATAAGTACTTCCCATTAAAACTGCAACCTAACCTTGTCCTCCTTTTTCCTGGGTTACTCTTTGACCTTGTTACTAAATATATTGTTCACATTGTACTGTTATTCACTTTTACCCTGCCAAATGACCAGCAGTGAAGGAATGACAATATAGTTCCAAGTCAGAATAGCGCGCAGCTGGGGGAAGATTTGCTGGTGATGGTTAGCTGACCTGGTGTAAATAGAAAGCAGATGGTGATCGTGGGGGGAATTTGTGTCCCAGGGTGTGGCCCAAGTGGTTGTGTAAAGAAGTTCCTTTATTAAACCTTTTCTTTGATTTACTTTGTGAAATGAGTTCTTTTATTGATTGCAACTGGACTATCCTTTCTGCCGGATAAACATCCTACAATACCTCACTATTCACTGCCTGTCAATCGAAAAAAAACATTTATGCCAACTCTCTGCCTCCTGTCTGCTAATCAGCTTTCTATCCATCTCAAGACACGACCCACAATCCTATGTGCTTTAAATTTACATTGAAGTCAGCTATGTGAGACTTTGTGGAATGTCTTCTGAATTTAAATAAACCACACCCACCGATTCTTCTTGATCAACTTTACTAGTTACATCCTCAAACCATTCCAATAGATTCATCGGGCATGATTTCCCCTGTGTAAATTCGTGCTTCCCCAGCACATTGTTGCAGTACCCCATTCCCCCCAAAAGCATGACACTGGGGAGCCAGGAAGTTATGACTCAGAGGAGCAAATTTTCCCATTCCACCTATAATGGGGATCGTAGACAGCGAGGGGCAGGCCATGGAAAGGTCCGTTGACCTCAGGGTAGGATTTTCTGGGTGAGTGCCACCAGAAAACCTCACCCAGAATGTCTGAATGCATTTCACAGGAGTGATATAATCAAGCCATCGACTTGTTTAGAAGCTATCCTTGCACTGTTCCACAACCGTCCACTGAGAAGTGAACAATACTAGCCCAGAGTAACATCATCTGTCTATTGCAATGCAACTCACTTCTGACATGTACTACCTCACAATGGTTCAGATTGGCGATTCAACATATGGAAACATGCATTTAAGTTGTTCCACTGCAATGTCCCATGTACATCTCCATGTTGTTTCAAAGCTAAGCATATTTCTGATTTATTTGAACGTCACAGTGCCTGATTAAATATTACTCCAAGTGCTATCTATCTTTTAACATCTCTGCTCCAATGCACATATTGGGTAATTTTCCACCTAGCTCTCCCTTAATATTAAAGAGTGTGAAACATTTTTAAAAATGATCTCATGCCTCTCTTTTTGTCGCAGATTAATATTTTCTTTGGAGCTAGCATTGTTTATTATTGTTGGCAGTCTAGGCAGGTAATCTACCTAAGCCCTGTCTGACTAAGTTCAGTGTACGAGACTTCTTGAAGTGACCCCCCCGCCCCCCCAACTCACCACTCACTAAAGCCTCTCGTCTCATAGTTCTGGAGGACCCTGTATTTATACTGACCTATTGCTTTCATTCTCCAAATTGCAGCTTCATTCTTATAGAACAAATAGGTAATAAAAGACCGCTGGTTAAATAATCCTTTCTTGTTTTCATTCACTACCTTTGGATTTGAATTTCCCTTTGAACACTTAATTCAACCCAGAATGAAAGCAGAATTGGTCTAAAAATTTGGACAGTAGTTATGAGTAATGAACAACTATTAGTTGCAATGCCTTGGGGTGCAAAACGCTGATATCTAACAAAATATGGGCAGTACAGAAATATATAGATGTTACTTTTGAATTTACATTCTGCAATTTTATTTTCATATCACACAAGT
Organism: Carcharhinus amblyrhynchos; assembly: GCF_965287045.1. NCBI lineage: Eukaryota > Metazoa > Chordata > Chondrichthyes > Carcharhiniformes > Carcharhinidae > Carcharhinus > Carcharhinus amblyrhynchos. The sequence goes on along the minus strand of NC_137339.1, from coordinate 41,518,851 downwards.
TATGCAAATATAATTCAAAATGTAGAAAATCTAGATTTTGTAGACAAGTAGTTTTCTTTAATTCTCAATAAAGTTGCCATTGTTTTTTTTACGACAACTAATCTCATTACCCAAATATTCTGACAACCCAAGTTGCTGCGTGACCCACATATTCAGGGAGATAAAGCATTTTCCTGTAGAATGTGTTTGCCAAGTAATTCAGTAGCACAGTTTGAGGCACTATCCTGTGGAGAGATGGAATGGAGATTTATGCCCCAGCTTCTCACATGATGAATATCTGATCTCACTCAGGCCATTAGGGAGAAGGCCTGTGCAGAAGTGAGGTGCTTCTCCACAGGAAAGAAGGGAGAGAAATATCAGAGGAAAGTTAAGAATTTCACCATTAGCCTGACCTCTTGGCTAATCAGTGGAACATTTTAAGAAGGAAAAATTAAAGGAATAGGAACAGACTATGCAGAAATAAAACATGTAGGTATAATTGAAACAACTTGATGGAAATTCAACTGTTTAGTTTTGTAAGCTTATCCTAATTAAAACATCTGGATCAATGTTGATCTAAATACCTTATGTTACTGCTTCCATTAAATGGATATCAGCTTTGATGGCCTTTGTTCCGTAAATAATATTGATCATCCAGGACATGTTCGTCATCATTATAAAAGTCTCAAACTTCCTTGTTTAATGAATAGTAGGAGAATGTTTGTAATTAACTCTATCCTCTTGTCACCAATTCTGTTGCCCTCCCAGATCATTGTCTCAGGCTAAGCCAGGCTGGTTTTAACCTTGACATTGATTTGACTCTGAATGAGTTTATAATCTCATATTGACTTTATCACGAAAGCCACTCCTGCCTTTTTAGTAAGGCTTGCTTTCAATCCTGCCTCAGTTGTGGTTAAAACTCCAGTTTTGGACTCCATATCTAAAAAGGGATAGATTTGAACTAGGAGAAGAATAAATATTGACTGGATTGATCCTTGCAATGTGAAGTTATTCTTTCAGACAGCTTGAGTGGAGTAGGCTTAGACTCCTTCAGAATTTGAAGAATGGTGATCTCACTGAAACACATTCTAAGAGGGCTTGACAGATGCTAAGAAGCTGTTTCCCCTGCTGCATAGTCCAGAACTAGGGGGTCTAGTTTTGGGATGACTATTTTAGATTGAGATGAGCAGAAATTTCTTCAGGCTGAAGTTTGGGATTGTTTGGAATGTTCTACTCCAAAGATCTATAGCCATTGAGCATATCCAAGGCTGGCAGTGAAGACATCTGGACTCTAAGGGCATCAAAGGATGTGGGCATTGATTGGGGAAGTGGACTTGAGGTCAAGGATTAAACAAGACCTTATTAAAGAAATTATATGGTTGGGATTCTTTCGTCCTGTCCGCCACAGGAATTGTCTCAAGCAGGGAGTGGACCATGAGAAGGTCCATTGACCTCGAGTGGGATTCTCCGGTTTTGAGGCGAGCGTGGCCGGAAAATCCCGCTTTATGAATGTAAGTTTCTGTTGTCTAAGTGGTAAATTGTAGGTTTGTGTATCTTTTTAAGAATTCTTCCACTGGATGTGTCACTGGCTGGCCTGCATTAATTGCCCATCTGGCATTGCCCTTGAGAAGGTGGTGGCGGGCCGTCTTGAACTGCTGCAGTTCATGTGGTGTAGGTACACCCACAGTGTTGTTAGGGAGGAAATTACAGGATTTTGATCCAGTGACAGTTGAGGAATGGCAATATATTTCCAAGTCAGAATGGTGAGTGACTCGGAGGCAAACCAGCAGGTAGTTGTGTTCTCATGTGCCTTCTGCTCTTGTTCTTCTAGGTGGTAGTGTTTGAGGGTTTGGAAGGTGCTCCCTGAGGAGCCTTGGTGAATTGCTGTAATGCATTTTGTAGATAGCAGACACTGCTGCTACTTTTCCTCTGTGATGGAGGAAGTGGATGTTCAAAGTGAGGATGGGGTGCCAGTCAAGTGAGACACTTTGTCCTGGATGGTGTCAAGTTTCTTGAATGTTGTTGGAGTAGCAATCAACCTGGCAAGTGAGGAGTGTTCCATCACACACCAGACATGTGCCTGGTGTGTAGATGATGAATCCTTGGGGATTCAGGGGATGAGTCACTCACTGCAGAATTCCATACCGCTGTCCTGGGAATTCTGCAGCGAGTAATTCAGCTCCTGACTCCCCAAAACATATCCACCACCTCCAAGGCAAGTCTAATTTTGAATAATGCGATCTAACTTGTGAATCCTCAACTGCAAAGAGAAGCAAACATTCCTCTGTTTTCCATTAAATGAGAAAATAATGTAGGAACTGAGTGGGAACATGAATTTGGGACTAGTGCTGATATGAGGATAAATATTAGCCTAAACCAGTTGGACTGAATGGCCTGTTTCTGTGTTATACTTATGATGTAATCCAGCCAATACGAAAACCTGTGCAAAGATAGTCCCATAAAAGTTTAGAAGGATTTTGTAGTGGTCAGAAAATTTAACTGATTAGACGAAATATTGAGATATTACTGAAACACAGACAGTTTTAAGGTTAACAAATTAAAGGTTGATTTATAGTGTTTCGAATTCAAGCATCACACAAATGTCTTTGCTATCACCAACAGTAAGTGTCTTGCCTTTAAGTTACAGTGCAGATACTTATGGGAAAGAGGTGTTCCCTCTTGGCAAAAGAAAATGTATCATTTGCACAAATGAGCAAATGTCTTTGGTATTTTCATTATATGATAGTTCACATGCGCTCTTTGTACAGCCTGAGATCAAAGGGTTGGCATTTGAGAATGACTTTTACATTGCCAGTCATCCAGTTTACAAAGATATCATCTTGTGTGAGAGTCAGTGTGGCTTTTGCAGCTTAACTGCATAAAATGGGAAGTATGTACAGCAATATTTAAAGAATAAAGGATCAAAATTTATTCCATTTTATTTATTTATCAAAAACTTCCAAGATGTGCCTGCTTTTTTCCAAATTTAATCTGCATAGCAGTGTTTAACTTTCTTTGTTCTCCACAACCTGTCTCCCTTCCTCTATCTCCTGAAGGCACTGGAAATAATTCTCAAAAGAGATGGAAAATGGGAATTTGTGTCTGATGCTTGCCTGTAATTCCAGTTTTACGCTCCGACAATATAAATTCAAAATAGCCACCATTGAATGCTCTCTGATAATGCATTATTCATATAGAATCATAGAATCCCACAGTGAAGGAGGCCTTTTGGCCCATCGAGTCTGCACCAACCACAATCCCAGCAAGACTCTATCCCTATAATCCCATGCATTTACTCTAGATAGTCCCCCTGACACTATGGGGAAATTTAGCATGGCCAATCCACCCTAACCTGCACATCTTTGGACTGTGGGAGGAAACCTGAGCACCCAGAGGAAACCCTTGCAGAGAGGGAGAGAATGTGCAGGGCCTTATTTTACCATTTTGATTCTAAGTGCTGGGCAGACTTGAAATTGGGAGTGTTTCAGGTCTGACTTTTAGACCCGTTCTGAGGCGCCCCCCCCATACACAATCTGCTTGCAAAAGTATCAGTGAGTCCAAAATGTGCTGCACAAGCCTGTGGGCTGGGCTTAATGTGCCCAAAATCCTGCAGCTCCAAATGCCGCCCCTAACTGCATGTGCGCAAAATAATAGAATAATGCTCCCCTGCCACATCCATTCAGGGACGGATAATGCCTCCCCCTGGCCCCCATAGACATTGTCCCACCTGCCACAACATTACTGACCCCCTTATCCCCCCAACCGCCCCCCCCCCGACATAGACTGATTGCGGGCCCCTCCTCCCTTCCCCACTGATCTCAGGCAGACTGGCAGCGGAACCCCCCCCACCCCTACCCCCAGTCTCAGGCAGAGTGGCAGTGGACCCCTCTTCCCCCTTCCACTGATTCCAAGCAAAGAGATACACCCTCCCGCTCCACCCTACAGACATCAAGCAGGGTGATCTCTCCCACCACCAACCTCCCCCCTCAACCCCCACCACCCTGGACCCTCCCGCACAAGGCCCCCTCCGGACCCTAATGGATGTGTGACCCTCTCTCTCTCCCCTGTCCCCAGTCACTGAACGTATTGGAAAATAAACCTGTTGGACTTTAACCTGGTGTTGTGAGACTCCTTACTGTGTTTACCCCAATCCCACGCCGGCATCTCCACACCATGAACCAGTCATTGAGGCATTGATCCACCACCTCCCTTCCCCATCAGTACACTTGCAAGTACCTCACTTGCTTTCCCCTCAATGCAAACAAACAAACTGCATGGAACTTGCTGGAATGTTCTGCCAAGCTGCCTGCAGATGATCTGCCCTAACGAGGTTAGCTCCTTTAAAAACTCAGGAATGGACAGGCAGGCAGACATTCCTGCACAAAATATTTGTACGCCCAGCTCCCCCAATTTTCTGAGGGTTTTTCCTCCCCCAGGAAAATCCAGGGGCTCTGATGGAATTGCGGTCTGGGAGTAAGTCACCACCTTGGTCAGTGCCAGGGCACTGGCTCCCCGAACCGGGAAACAGTGCCAGAAAAAATCCAATGATCTCATCAGTGCAGCAAGGTTGAGTGCTGAACCCCTTCTTGCATCTTCCCCCAAATCTCCCCCAGATCCCCCCATCCCCAGCACCCTGCATTCTTGCAGCTCCTGACCCCCCAAGCAGCTGCTTTCTATCCCCCATAAGAGCCCCACTGCGCTTGCCATTGAAGGGCCACCACATGATACTCTGCAGGAGTCACAACACTATTTCTTTCATGGCTCCTTCTGTCTCCACAGGAGAAGACCGACCATAACACCCACGAGAGGGCAAAGACCAGGGTGGTGAGCCAGACCTTGAGTCCTCACCCCCTTTGAGGAGCGGTCGCTGGAGCTCTCCAGAGAAGGGGAGCTGCGAGCTATCAATGATAGCATGGCCAAGCTTCAAGACATGAGCACCTATCATTCCTCCTTTCACTTTGACGCAACTTTGTGGGAGCACAAGTTTCGGGTGCAAGGGGCAAGGTTTAAAGGAGATGTACGAGGCATGTTTATTTGCACAGAGAGGGCAGTGGGTGCCTGAAACTCACCGCCGGAAGAGGAGGTTGTGGACGGAAACATGATAGTGACCTTTAAGGGACACCTTTAGAGCTATGTGAATGGGATGGGAATAGGGGCATATGGTCCCCAGAAGGGTAGAGGGTTACAAATTAGATGGGCAGCCTAGTTGCTATGGGCTTGGAGGACCGAAGGACCTGTTTCTATGATGTAATTTCCTTGGTGCTTTGTTCTACGTTCACTGGAGAAATGTGAATCACATGTTTGGCACCCCAGATTCCTCTCCCTCCCTTGCACTTAACCTTGTGTCCTGTGTTGCAGATACACATGCAGACGCCCTGGGCTTCCTGGACTCCAGGCCCCTGCTGCAGCTCCTGCCCATCCTGGTCCACACAGCTCGGATGAGTCCTCAGAGGATATGGGTGAAGGGACCTCTGAGGGTGGCACAGTTTTGGAGTCAGCTGCCACCTCACAACCAGATATTGACACGTCAGTGGGTCCAGTTAGTGGTGAGGCTTCTGGGACACTCTCAGGTGAGCTGGACATATCTGATAATGTACATTAGGTGGAGGAGGGAATGTCCGAGTTCTCTGTCATGCAGGGACCTGCTGGAGGCGAGGACACAGCTGGCCCCAGGCTACATGCTGGGCCTCGAAGATCACTTCTCCCTCAGCTGCTGGAGATGCAGCAACAGAACCAGGGAATACAGGAAAGGCTGACGGCCACACTGGGCCAACTGCGAGGCTGTTGGGAGGAGTCGTCCCAAAGCTTTCAGGTGGACCAGCTATTACTAGTCCCAGGCCAACACTGCAAGGGAATGCCGGGGGCAGAAGATCCTCACCATGACTGGCAGGCTCCAAGTGATGGCGAGTCACAGCAGGCCACAGCTGAGGGCCTGAACAGGCTTCTCAAGATTCTGCGGCCCATGGCTGAGAAGTTCGAGAGCTTGCAGGAGACCCAGTGGGACAGTGCTGAGACTCAGCGAGTTACGGCAACAGCCCTTGAGAATGTGGCCCGGTCACAGAGGGCCACGGCTGAGGGGTTGCAGAGTGTGGCCCAGTCTCAGAAGGCACTTGCTGCAATCATTGAGAGGTGGCCCCCGGCTCAAGTGGCCTTCGCAGAGGGTTCGACCACCACGGTTAGAACGCAGGTGGTCCTCCAGGACTAGCAGGGCCAGGTGATGCTGGAGCTTCTGGAGCTCACTGCAGAAGTACTACCGTCCCATGGAGTGACCCAGGGGCCCACAGAAACCCCAAGGGAGGAGGAAGGGCTGGACCCCATGTCAGGGCCTTTCAGCCAGGAGACTGTGGCTGTGGCTACATCTTCTGACTTCCCCACTTCCTGACACCAGGGCATCTCAGGGGCAGCGAGATGAAGACAATGTCACAGAAACACCTCAGACATCCGGAAACAGGCCAGGGCCCTCAAGGTCCAGGGTCTCCAGAGGATGCCCGCCACAGACAATTGAGCGAGGAAAGAAGCTGGCTCCTCCACCTCCAGTGCACATTCTGGGCAGTCACTGAGACGTAGGGGTAGGCCACGTAAGGTTAGAAAGTTGTTGTTGCACTGAGATGGCACAGATGAAGGGCTGCACAAATTAAAAAGATATTTAAGCACCTTAACATTTTCTGTTCACAAGATTTTATCTTAGAGCATCTGATTTAAACACCTTTATTGCAATTAAATGTTTTTTCACCAACTGCCTGCGACTAATTTGTCTCAAATAGGGACCCTCTTCCATTGACGATCACCGGAATGATGCTTCAGGCTGATGTCAGTTGGGGAAGTCCCTCAATGCTGTGTCACTGAGAAAAGGAAGCCATTGGTTCCCCAGACCCTATGAGCTATTCCCTTCCATCTCCCACCCCAAGGCCCCGTATGGGGGTTTCAGATCCCTTACCTACTATACGGTTATGGACCCCGGTGTCAGTGTGCATGCGGATCTCAGACAGGAGTCAGACTAGTTTGCACCAGGGCATCATCATAATGGTACTTAGCCATCATCATCATCACCCTCCTGCCTGCCAAAGAAACTCACTAACACAGAGTACCCGGGCCCATCACTCTGGTGTTACAATGTTGCAGGATATAGAAGGAATTTGGGGGGGAGCAGTGGGGATGGAATCCACAGACACAAACCCTTAGCGACTGAATGGCCCTCACTGAACGTGCCTCATTTGAGCTGCCAGCCCTCTAGTGCCTGGGTGGTGTTACTCGGTGTGCTCTTCCCCCTGCTGGTCATCCTCCCGAGCGACACCCAGTTGGTCAGCCTCCACGTCCTCTTCCTCCTCCTATAGGTCACCTCTCTGTAGAGCTAAATTGTGCAAGACACAGCACTCAACCAATATGTGGGAAGAGATCACTGGGTTGTATTGGAGGGCCCCACCAGATCGGTCCAGGCACAGGAATCACATTTGGAGGAGCCCAGTGCACCTCTCCATTCTCACGCGGTGGCTACATAGGCTTCATTACAGCAGGTCTCCGCCTCAAACACAGGCCTCCATACAGGTGTCATCAGCCATGTCCAAAGCGGGTAACCCATTTGACCCATGAGCCACCCCCGCAGACTTCTCCTCAAATACCTCGGGGATATCCGAGCTCCTGACAATGAAGCGGTCGTGCACACTCCCTGGGTGTCTTGCGCAGACATATATAATGTTCATATTATGGTCACGCACTATTTGAACGTTCAAGGAGTGGAACCCCTTTCTGTTGATGAATCTTTGCAGATTCTGAAGGGGGACCTTAAGGGCGATGTGTGTGCAGTTGATGGCCCCCTGCACGTTAGGCATCCCCGCAATGCCTGCAAACACTGCGGCCCAGTCTTCCTGATGGGCCTGGTCCATGTTAAATTTGATGTACTTCCCAGCCCGGGCATACAGCTTTCTGTATGGCACAGGCGTGCACAGCTGACTGAGAGATGTCACAGATATCTCCGCTAAGGGTCTGAAGGAGCCAATCGCGTAAAAGTTCAGAGTGCCTGTCAATTTGACAGCCATTAAGAGTGGGTGGCCTTCCGCCTCCCCCCACCCCCACCCTGCCTCCACCTCTAGGTGCCAGGTCCTGCAGCAGATTACACAGGTGTTGCACTGTCTCCTGTTGGAGGCAGAGACCTCAGCAACACACAGTGTCCGATATCTGTTCAAATGTCACCCGTGCATGGAACTCCTGGGGCCTCTGCTCCCTCCTTTTCCTGCCCCCCCCCCGGGTGAATGGTGTCCACCACCTGCCTCTGTGGTCATCTCCCTGCAAGTGGTAAGGCCCGAGCCTCCTGTGCCCGCAATTCTACCTCCAGCTCCTCCTCTCAGCTCCAGCAGCAACCAAAACACCAGCAAGATCTATAGATTGCGTTGCAAAAGCCATCTCATCACTCTGAAGGTGGGAGGTAGGGGGAGAGGGGAGATGGAAAGGGACACATGTAGAGATTAAGGAACACTGCTTGCCCCAGCACATCAACAGTCACTGTCGAAACCTCCCAATTCCCCCAGCCACATGCTCCCCACAATCACAGCTCCTTGAAAAGCTGAGAGGCTGCAGCAGTGCTATTTGTAAGGGCTTTGTGCACATTCTTCAGCTGGAAGTGAGCTAAGTGCACTAGGACTCAGCAGCACCGCAAGACCTGAGGTCAGTGCTGAGACCAGGGTCTGTGCTGCAAATCGGATATTGGAGACTCTGTAGATCAACAGCTCCCCACCCCCCAACACACTCACAGAGTTGCCACCAACCCGAGAAAGAAAATGGCCACAATGAAAGGACACCCGTGAGTATCAGAAAGCCATCGGATGCTACGCACTTACCTCCTCACTAACCGTCATTGATGGAACGCTCAAATCGGACTTTTATGGAGCATATCTGTTTTGTGCTGATTCAGGATTGGCAAACACAGTGGTAAAGGGGGAAGTGCTGCTAAAGTTGGGCACCCAGCCCATTAATTCAATTTAAATGCATTCGTTTTTGGATGCGGTCCCTATTACATCAATTTTCAGGCCTTCTTAAAGGGGGAACCTGCACAGAGGTAGGCACAGATCGTGGTACTCACCTCACACCCAACCTTACCAAGATTTTGCGAATGTAAACAGGTACAAAGCGATGGTAAAATCGGCCCTGCAGAGTCTGTACAGACAGTGACCTAAGCCAGGAATTGAACCTGGGTCCCTGGTGCTATGAGGCAGCAGTGCTAACCACTATGCCACCTTGTCACCATCTGTGAAGCTGTCTCAGATTTTGATCTTTTTCAGTCAGCAAAATTATTGTTTCATTCTCCCAACTTTGTAATCTTTCCCAGTAAAGCAGCTTCAATATACATTGTATTTGACCATTAGAAAGACTTGAATCCAGGAAACGTTTTATGAATGTGATTGCATAAAAAGCAATAGCAAGCAAAAATGAAAAGAAAAAGTGATGAGTAATTGCTTCAGTAGAAAGAAAGCGGAGAACTTCCCTCAGAAAGAAAACTGCAAAACTTCTTTCTCATGTTGGCTATGCCCCTTTAAGATCATGCAGTGCTACTGTAGTGACCCTGTAGCAGTGTCACCAGAATTCTGTATCATCTGTTCAATGGGAATTTCCATCCTCACGGTGGGAATTTAGCCAAGAGCTTGCTGTGCATTTGTACCTTGTCCTAGAAATATTTGTCAGGGACTGGGGAGGTATGGAGGGGTGGGTGGAAGTCCCAGCCCACTCAAGGTGGAGGAGCTATTCGCCACAAGTTTTGTTTGTCAACTACCACAATAGTGTAAAATACAGTGGGTGGAAGAAGTGGTGCAGCATTTGAATGAATGAGCATTTTGTGCCACTGACTGATCACAATGGGCCGAATGGCTTCTTCTGCACTGTAGGGATTCCGTGATTCCATTTGGGTGGCATGGTGGCACAATGGTTAGCACAGCTGCCTCACAGCACCAGGGACCCGAGTTCAATTCCAGCCTTGAGTGACTGTCTGGGTGGAGTTTGCACATTCTCCCTGTGTCTGCATGGGTTTCCTCCAGGTATTCTGGTTTCCGGAGATGTGCAAGTTAGATTGATTGGACATGTTAAATTATCCCTTAGTATCCCAAGATATAGAGGTTGGGGGGATTAATGGGTGGATTTGTGGGATTACCAGTAAGTTGGTGCAGATTCAATGAACCAATTGGTCTCCTTCTGCACTGTAAAGATTCTATGATTCTGTTCTAAGATTCTATGATTCTAGTCTATGATACTATGACTGACTGAAATCATAGAATGATTGCAGTACGGTGGGAGCATTGTGTCTAGATCTCACCTCTATAAGATTTATGTCAGCTAGTCCCACTCGCTCACACCCCTCCAACTCCCCTTCCCTGTAGCTCTGCAATACTTTTCTTTTTGGGCGCTTACCAAAGTCAACAAATGAACCTGTCTGCCCCAGACTCTCAGGGAGTGCCTTCTAGGCTCTAACCACTTGCTGAATAAAGCCAGTTTCTCTTCAGGTTATGTTAGTTATTTGGCATTCACCTTATTCCAGTGTTCTTTGGTTCTCAGTCCTTCTGCCAAAGGGAACTGGTTCTCCCTATCTACTCCATCTATATGCTTCATGGCTTTGAATATTTCTAAAAAAATTACCTTGCCTGTTTTTCTTCTCTGAAAGGAACAACCCCAGCTTCCACAAATCATCCAGATAACTGAAGCCCCCTGCTATCCCTGGAACTATTCTAGTAAATCACTTCTGCAGCCTTTCTAAAGACATCACAACTTTTAAAGTATCCTAAAGGATAAACAGCGCAATTTACACCAGAAAATCAAAAAAAAACAATTGTAGCATTTTATGGTTGTATCTTATAGTAGTTACACCTTTCTTCAGACGACAGGAATATTTGTAGACAAGGACATAAATAAATTATATTTGACAAGAAAATATTATTATACTTCATATGCAAATAATCAGAAATTACATTTTTTAAAATCTTAAATGAAGTTTATCACAACGGTAAATATAGCAATTAAAAGCAGTTGGTACTCTGAGTGCCTATTATAAATCTGCAACATAAATATTCCTTTAGGTCATATAAGCATGATTATCGGCAACTGTATATGTGCAAAATTGCAGAAGTCGCATCTCCTTCCCTTCAACATTATGTTTATCAGGTGCTGCTATCTCTGTTAAAAAAACAGAAAGTGCTAGAAATGCTCAGCAGGTCTGGGAGGCAACGTCTATAGAGAGAGAAACAGTATTTTGTTAGAGACCTGAATCCCAAATTACATTATAAAGCCAGACTAGACCCCAAGAATCTTTCTGTTTTGACATAAATGTGAGGATAAGATTCTTTACTCCAGGAGTAATTGCGTTGACAAACTAGGGATCTCTTATAGTAAAACCAACTTTATTTAATAACATTGTTTATTTAGTAACTCAGGAAATGAAACAGCTTAACTATTACCCGTTTGAACAATATTTAAACATGAAAAGAAACAAGTCTAATCTCTCACTAGTCACTGCTTCAGTTCCAAATAAGCAATAGTCTTCTTACAGATTCAAGAACACTTTAAATACAGTTAACAACCATAGATATACTTGCTATAGGGGTGTGAATAGCCCTGAAGCTTTGGAGAGATATTGTGGAGAGAGCAGGTCACAGACTTCTATCTTTAAACAAACCCCAGCCAGAATTAAAAAGCTGTTTTTCTCTCTGCTACATACTTAATTCCTCCCATTATCCATATTATCATATGACCCTGTCAACCTAAACACATCTTTCATTCCTTTGATCAAAAATCCCAGGAGACCTTTTCTTTTTGCCAGTAAAATTTTATTAGCTCTGTCCCAAGTAAACACTACATGGCTAAAATTAGTAATTATTCTGCTTTCCCAGTATCTGAGCTGTATTCCTCTCCAGATCTTTACTGACTGTACAAAGAACCTGAACTTTAAAACATTCCCCTTAAACAAAAAATTCAAGCTGGCAGGATTTTCCCATCCCGCTGCAGTGAACGGCAATTTGGTTGTATGTTAAATTCACCAACCTCATTGCAGCGGGAGCATGCCGTGAATGGCTGATAAGATTGCACCCTATTTTGTATATCTCTAGCAACAGCACACTATCATCCCACATCAAACATGACCCTTCTTCAGAAACCTCAAACTCTTCATTCTGTTCTGAAGAAATTCGTGGGAATCAGAGAAAGCAAGACTGTGACTGAAATACAGAGATTGAGACTATGAGAGGAACGGAGAGAAGGAGACTGTGAGACGACTGTAAGAGTCTCTCAGAGACTGTAAGACCCAGGAGTATACAAGTGCAGTGATTAATGGCAGAAATATTTTGCAAAGTGACCTCACAGGACAAGGCGTCACTTTGGTGGGGTTTCTGTTAAGTTTTAAATTTAATTTAATTTCATTTTAATTAATTAATTGTAAAGGAAGACTGGGTAAATTATTTAGCGTAAAATTAAAGCCAATTTGATATTTTATCATTTAATTAAAATCACTATTCAATTAATCAGTAAAAGCTCGGGGATAAAGTTCAAATTAAATAACAAGTTATAGTAACACTAAATTGTTATCAATCTTTCAGTAAATTAACATCTTAGATCTAGAAATAATAAGCGGTAAGTAAGAACATTTGGTTAACTCCTTACAAAATAAAATGGCATCAACTGATTGCTGAACATTTATTTTAGTCTTCAATTTATTTCTGTTAGGTCACTTAATTGTTCAATAAATAGAGGCATAGCAGGGCAACTCTGACCTGTGGAGTTCACATTTGTTCTATATTGGAACACCGCGATGCTTTTCTTGTCCTGGAAAATATTATTGGTTCTAGCTGTTTGGGAGACTATCAAGCAGTCAAAGAGGACCTGGGAGGTTGGGCAGAAGCCCCTGGAGGGCATCTCATTCTCCAACTGGTACTGAGCTCTGAACATCCTAAGCGAATGTTCCACTGGGCAACAACAGTGGCACAGTAGTTAACACTGGTGCCTCACAGCGCCAGGGACCTGGGTTCAATGCCAGCCTCGGGTCACTTTCTGTATGGAATTTGCACTTTCTCCCCATGTCTGCATGGGTTTCCTCCGGGTGCTCCGGTTTCCTCCCATAGTCCAAAGATGTGTGGGTTAGGTTGATTGGCCATGCTAATTGATCCTCGTGTCAGGGGGATCAGCAGGGTAAATGAGGGTTCCGGGAATAAGGCCTGGACGGTATTATGGGATTAAAAATTCAATGGGCCAAATGGCCTCCTTCTGTACTGTTGGGATTCTATGATTCTAGTGCAGCCAGAACCAAGCCCACAGCATTATGCTGTCTAGGCTTTATGGGAGGCAGGAGAAAGATTGGAAAGTTAAGAGTATTGGGGTAATATTACAGTTAGGGGGATAAGCAGGTTTTTCTAAAGCCACATACTTAAATTCAAAATGGCATGTTGTCTCCTTGGTGCCAGGGTCACTGAGTATCTGCAGAGCACTCTGAGGGGGAGGTTGAACAGTCAGCAGTTGTTATCTCTATCAGTACCAGCCACCGAGGTAGAAAGAGAGAGTAGGCAGAGATCAGAATGATTCTAGCAAGCAGAATCTTAAATCTAATAATTCCTGGATTACTCCCTGTACTAAATACAAGTTAGCTTTGAAATTGGAGGGTAAAGCAGAATGAATGTGTAGCTAAAGAGACAGTGCAGATGGGAGGACGTTTGCTTCTTGGGACATTGGGAATGATTCTGGGGGAGACAGAACTTGTATTGTCCGAATGAGTTGCACTTGAACAGTGACAAGGCGCATGTCCTTGCAGGGTGGTGTACTAATGCAACAGAGAGCATTTCAACTGAATTGGCAAAGGGATGGGAACCATGGAGCATTGAAAGGCAAAACAAGGTGCACAAAGATGACAGAAAGTGCTAAATTAGGAGGTAGTAAGGCATTCAGTAGTCAGAGTGAATGCAGTAAGATCTAAATTAGGTTTACTGTGCATGTATGTGAATTTATGAAGTGTGATAAATAAGATGACGTAGTGGTGATAATGGAGACTGAATTGGATAATAAGTATTCCTCTATGCTCACATTGCAGAAAAACAAAGAAGGAAAGGAAGGAGGAGGGAAACCAGTGTTGGTTAAAGAAAGTATCACAGTCTTGGAGAGAAAGGATGTCCTACAAGGATGAAGGATGGAATCTATATAGTTGGAGTGATTTAAAAATATAGATGTGCCACTACACAACTAGACACATCCTATAGGCCACCATCTAATGGAAAAAAAATGAAGGAACAAATTTGCAAGGAAATTACAGAGAGGTACAAAATCTTGGAGTAGTAGTTATAATTAATTGTCCTAATATAGCTTGGCATGGTATTTGTATGAAGGACAGAGAGAAGGAATATTTTCTGACATCGGGAACAAAATGGGCCACGTGTCAATAGAGGAACATTCAGGAGTCACACTGATTATAAATTAGGCTTAGGTTAGCTATAAAAGAGACAAGGAATGATCCAAGTAAAAAATATTTGGCAAAGGGCCTATTTCAATGTGGTGAGAATGATTTGGGCCCAGTCCAAAGATGTACGGGTTAGGTTGATTGGCCATGCTAAAAAAAAATTGCATGTTAGAGTCCTGAGATGTGTAGCTTAGAGGGGTTAGTAGGTAAATATATAGGGATAGTGGGGTAGGGGCTGGGTGGAATTGTGGTCGGTGCAGGAATGATGGGCTGAATGGCCTCTTTCTGTACTGTAGGGTTTCTATGATTCTAGGTAAATTTGAATCAAAGATTGGCAGGCCAAACTGCAACAAGACAAAGGGCTGTCTTTAAAGAGGGAATGATTCAGCTACAGTCAAGGTACATCCCCACATGGGAGGAGAATTGGGGACAAACAAAGAGAGAGAGAGAGAGAATAGGATGAAGTTGAAATTGGTTACAAATGAAGAAGTCTGGTTGATAATTCCGGTGAGAGTCAGGCTGGATGTAGAAACTTTAGGAGGGAAACAAATAAATAAGAAGAACTGAAAGAGTGTGAGAAGAGATTGGTAGCTAACATAAAATGGATTCCCGAAGTTTTGATTTTCATTGCGAAAGAGCGATCAAAGGATGAGTGGGGCTGATTAGGGACAAAAAATAACAATTGCCCAAAGAGACAGAGGACAAGACAGAGCAACTGAATGAGAGTTTTACATCTGTCTTTATCTTTCATGGCAACAATATGTCCCATAGCTTCACAGCCAATGAAATACTAACAAGTACTCACTGCAGTAATATAGGAAATGTGGCAAAGTCCCACAAACAGCAATGTGTTAATGATGAGATCACCATTGTCTGAGGGAGAAATATTGGACAAATCTGTCTTTGAAATAGCTTCATGAGATAATTACATTCAGCTGATTGGGCAGTATTGGTTTTACATCTCATCTGAAAGATGGCACCTCTGGCAATACTGCATTTCCTCAGTTCTAGGTTGGAGTGCACCACTTTGGGCTCAATTGCCTGGAGTAAAGTTTGAATCCGTCATATTCTGATCGAAAAGAAAGTGTGTTACCACTGAGCCACAGCTACTGGCAATAAACCTGTTGCCAAACTTGTAACACAATGAAGTAATTGTCTTCCAGTATTGCAATTGGCACATTTGGTTTTATGCAGCTTTAAGACTTATTTCTTTTAAAATTCCTCTTTGGTAAGGTGCCAATATCCAGGTACTGCCAATAGTGGCTGAAGGCAAGGGGGTTGTTGTAAAATGTAGCATGTGGACTATTTGTAGCCTACCAGCCTGCGCCCCATCTCTCTCCCACCTTACAGTGAGGAACATGCAGTAGAGACATTGTGCGGCTCACTCGCCCTTGAGCCAATGATCACTGTAAAATGTCAACGTCAAGAGCATCTAATACTGATGTAACAATAATGCATGACTAAGAGGCTGTGATCTGATAGGGAGCAGAAGTACAATTTTGTGTGGATTACTGAGAAGTATATCGATCTTTGAATAAATAATAATATTTTCATATACAGATAACCATCTGTCGTGGTATTCTTAGAATAATAGGCAAACCCTAAAAACCCCAATCTAAACTCTGACACCAAGATAAAGCACCCAATCGAGTCTAACACCATGTAGGTAAACATGGCAGTTTTATTGGTGTAGGCTAACTATTGAGCAAGGGATGTACATGGTCTGGGGTACCGTGTGCCCTTGTGCACCTCCAAGATCATACCTCCTTTAGCCCTCTCTCCTAGCCTCTCAAACATGTAACCATGTTGGCCCCAGCAAGCTCACTTCCCTTACTGGAGCCTGCCAGCCAGGCCTGGCCAATATGCCAGACTTACCATCAGTCTGGTATCCCTTTGCTCTTTTTCTTCAAGGACTAACTGTAATGCCAGTATTGGCCACTGTGCCATCCTGGTGCTTCTGGGGGTGTAGAACCCCTGGTTATTCAGTTGGCCAGCAGCTCTCTAAAGGACAACACCCTCCAGACTGGGGTGGGGGGGGGGCGGCACTGGTGGGGGGAATGTGGGAGGCAGGTGTCTGGATTTTGGCGCAAAGCCAAACATCAAATGGCTGTGAAGGAGCCAGCATAAACAAAGGTACATTCCTCTTTGACTGTCAGGGGCAGGAAACACTGCTAATCAAAAAAATCGTGTCCTCACTGTGTTGTTTGATCTGATAATACAGAGGATTGTCATATTGCATCGTTTATGAAGTAACAAAGCCTATGTATCAGAGATATAATGCAACTATGGAAGTGCCTGTAAACAGATCAAAGCTTAGATTTATCATCAGTTGCTACCTTTATAGGGTTGAGAAACAGAAGCTGAATAGTGAACCAGTTGAAAAGAAGATAGTTGAAAGAAGGTTTCATGTAATAAATGAGTTCACTGGTTTGGAGGTATGAGGGTAAAACTACACTCTGTAAGATAGGATAATGCTGGAGATGTAAGGGATGAAAGTAAAGTTGTGGCCAAGGAATGAATAATTGAAGATGATGAGCTTTTCATATTTGTATTGGAGGTATGTTTGAGAGAGGGAGGAATGTTTGAGAAGGCAGCTTATGCTGCAGCAGGAAAGGTTACTCTTCTTTGGTATCCAATTTGAGCCAGCTTAAGGTAGTTAATGTCAGATCTAATAGCTGAAAGATAATGTCATTATATTGATTATGGTATGGTACGGTGGCACAGTGGTTATTGCTGCTGCCACACAGTGCCAGGGACCAGGTTTAACTCCTGGCTTGGGTCACTGTCAGTAGAGTGTGAATGTTCTCTCTGTGTCTGAGTGAGTTTCCTCCCACAAGTTGGAAAGACATGCTGGTTAGGTGTATTGGCCATTCTAAATTCTCCCTCAGTGTTACCCGGAGTGTGGCAACTAGGGGATTTTCACTGTAACTTCATTGCAGTGTCAACATAAGCCTACTTGTGACACTAATAAATAAACTTTCGAACTTTTGAGTCCTCATGTGCAATTTGCAGATTTAAGAAGACTGTCACACAAGGAAGGTCATTAACAATCTTTCTAGATATGGGCGCTGGAAATGGAACAGTGTTTATTGAGCTTTTTTTTTCAGTTTGAGTGACATAACTAGAATTATGCAATTATTTAATTAAATAATATCTAATCACTAAATGATCATAAATATTTCTGTAAAGGAAGCTGTGCCATATGTTTTATATCTACAATAAACCACTTCTTCATTATAAATGTTGGATAGCATTGCAGCCAAGAATACTTTAAGTCAGTATTGAGGTGGAAACTAGGCACCAGCAATGTTTATTGCTTTGTTTTTCTCTGTGAATTTATTGTCTTCCAAATATCAATTCACTTTCCACAGACTGTGTGCTTGCAACATTTTATTTCCTTCGAGTTTTATTTGAAGGAATTCCCTAATGGAATGAAGTCGAAATGTCATAAAATCCAGGTTTTACTTATCAGCAAACTA
The DNA here is from genome assembly GCF_965287045.1 of Carcharhinus amblyrhynchos. Classification (NCBI taxonomy): domain Eukaryota; kingdom Metazoa; phylum Chordata; class Chondrichthyes; order Carcharhiniformes; family Carcharhinidae; genus Carcharhinus; species Carcharhinus amblyrhynchos. The sequence continues at coordinate 41,500,980 of NC_137339.1, read as the reverse complement.
AAGACATAGACATGCATACATTAATATACCGTTTGTGTCATCAGGAAAATGGTAAAACTTGTCCTAAGCTGAGATCTCCTTTGTAAAATCTACTTTGAGTGTTATAATTCTGCCATTTAATAGTCTGGGTGATTCTTTGCATCATGGGTATAAAGGCATTTAAACTTGTCCCTGTGCCAGCAACAGCTTTTCTCTGTATAAAAAGTTACCATATCTGAATAGATTATTGGCACAAAATATAAAACCTTGAACGCATTTTTTAGAAAAAAAATGTTGTCAATTGCATTCTAAAATATGCCAGCATATAAAATTCACTGCTAAACGAGCATGGAACCATACACTTGTATTAGTGTTTCCGTAACTTTCAAACCAGTTGGTAACTTTATACCAGTAGGAAGTTATTAGCTGTTATATGATTGTGTAAAAATTACAGAATCACATCTGACCTCCTGCCAGCATTCAATTACTAGGACTGAATATCTGCAAAAATCATTTACCTTTCACCTGTTTCAATGAATTCCAATTATTCCATTTGTGTTTGATCTACCTCCAACTCCTTTCCTTCATTTTCCTGATTGTTCCCTGGTGTCATTGTGTATGCAACGCCATCACCGTGAATTTGAAGGCCTGTTGCTAATTGCAATAAATTAAACATATTTGAAGGAAATTTTAATTTCTAGTTTTTATGTTTGATGTGTATCTTGTCCTATTTTTTAAAAAATCATAACGTTACAGTAAATTATACTGTCCACTTAATAATATAACGCTGCAATGCATCTGGCACTGTTCCAGATTACAGCATGGTTCGTTTCCTCTGTGTGGCAGCTGAATAGCTCATTTTATCATCAAATGGTACAGAACAGAAAAAGGACATTCAGCCCGTTGTGTCTCTTTGAAAGAGCTATCCAATTTGTTCCACTCTCCTGCCCCCTCCCTTTATCTCTACATATTTTATTCTCTTCTTTAAGTGTAAGTCCAAATTGCTCATGTTCTATTTTTCAAGTAATTTGTTTTCAGGTAATGCCACTCTACCATAATCTGTCTAAACCATAATTACATCAAGAACAAAGTAAAGCTGCTGCAGGTTACAAATACATTATAAAATGTAGATCAGAAAACTCCACACAGAGATGAAATGAAGCAATTGCAATAATCCACTCCAGCCTCCGGGGCTGTGGTTCAACTGTTCAAGTCATGCCTGTCCTCCCTCCTCCCCTTCCTCTGACACCACATACACCTGTGAACGTTTAGGGGATGTGGGGATAATATGTTCTCATAAGCTTCCATGATTTACAGTGTCAGCAGAACAAGATCAAGAATCTGAAATGATCTAAGCTGGAAATGATGAAACAAAAAGGATATTATTCCATAATGATATGCCACTGCTGTGCACTGAACTGCAATGAGACTGAACCAAACTTACTTACAAATATTATGTGTTCTGATTTATGTTCTTAGGTTTGATTTATTGCATACTGATAACAATTACTGAATCATGTCGTCCATTATGTCCAAGTGCATAGTCTATGCCATTCATCACTGGAGCTATCTTCTTACTCTAATAAGCATTTCATTTATCTGGTACAATATTATGATACACTATTATACTGGTTCTAGTTTACTTTGGTTAAATGCATTTGTTAAGTCTGGGCCTCAGCTGTGGTGATTCAGCAATCAACCCTCAAACAACCTTCACCATGAATTATCAGGAAATAATGGCACAATAATTCGAGATGTCCAAGAATGATTTGCAGTAAAGCATAATAATTTGAGATGTCCAAAGATGATTTGCAGTAAGGCTCTTTGTCTTTTGGAATGCATCATGCTACCATTTCTACAAGTTGATAATGTTGCACCTGTATAGATACTTGACAGTGGAGTAATATAAAAAGAGAGATAATTGAATTTATAAGCAGGTTAAATACAGCCATTGGCATGTTTGAGGATGGTAGGATGCAACATTTGCAATTTACGAGCAACATTATATATCAGCAGAGGGAAACCAGAGTGAAAATGTAATGCTCTCTGGTGTAGGAAAACACCATCCTGAAAAATTGTCACTTTCAAACAACCAGATTATAACCTAGAAAACTATACATAATGTTTATTTAATTAGTCACAAGTAAGGTTTACATTAACACTGCAATGAGGTTACTGTGAAATTCCCCTAGATGCCACAGTCCGGTGCTTGTTCGGGCCAATGCAATAACCAGTACATCTTTCAGAACGTGGAAGGAAACCGGAGCACCCGGAGGAAACTCATGCAGATACCAAGAGAAAGTGCAAACTCTACACACACAGTGACCCAAGCCAGGAATCGAACCTGGGCCCCTGGCTCTGTGAGGCAGCAATGCTGCCATGACTTCTTTAGCAGAGTTTAATGCAGGCTGTTCTGTGACTCCAACAATTAAACGAATTGTCAAATTACACTGGACTGAGGGCCCGATTTTACCAACAATTTGCATCTGTTTTCAGGCTCGAAGTTGTGGTAAAGTCGGGTGTAAGGCCTTTATCACAATCTGCACTTGAGTTCGCGCAGATCGCCACTTTATCGAGACCCGCGAATGGCGGGGATACATTCTGCACCCAAATCGGGCGCAATGACATTAATTAATGAATTAATGAACTGCCTGCCTAACTCTATCAGCATTTCTCCCTTTACCACCACGTTTACCAATCCGGAACCGTGCTTTTAGGGACCTGCTGAATAAAAGTCTGAGTTGGGTGCTCCAGCCTCTGAAGAGCACGATCAGTGTTTCCAACAGCTCTCTGACTCAGATCAGTGATGGGGGAGGGGGTGGAGGCAGGTCAGATCATTCTCTGGTTAGAGGGGGGAGGAGGGGAGTGAGGTCAGATGTAACTCTGGCAGAGGGGGTGACTGATCGTTGTCTGGTGTTGGGGGGAGGGCTGATTGTTGTCTGGTGATGGGGGGGAGGATGTGGGTCAGATGTTCTTCTGGAGGAGAGGGGGAGTGAGGCCAGACCATTCTCTGGGGGAGTGAGGCAAGTTCATTCTTGGTGGGGGTTGGGGGGGGGTGGGAGTGAGACCAAATCGTTGTCTTGGGGGGGGAGGGAGAGGGAGGCAGGTCAGATGGATCTTTGGTGGGGGTGGAGTTGGAGGATCTCTAGTGGGGGGCAGATGGATTTCTGATGGAGGGGCGGGGGGGTCCGCTGCCACTCTACGGGTGATTGGTCGGGGGGGGGCAAGGGGGCAGTGGTAACAATCGGTCTGGGTAGTGGAGAGTGGTGGATAAGGAAGGCAGTGTGTGTGTGTGTGTCCCCTTATCCACCCACTACCCACACATATCACTGCCCCCCTTATCCACCTCCCCATACCCAGATTGATTGTCACCCCTACCCCCTCCCCCCGCCACTGATTGCCCGCAGAGTGGCAGCAGACCCCCTCTGCCCCCCACCAGAGATCCATCTGCGCCCCCCAGAGATCCAACTGCACCCCCCTCCATGTCCAACATACACTCTTCCTCCTGCTTTTCGCTCCCAGGCCGCTTTCTCTGCTTTCTGCATGCTTTTCCCAATTTTTCTAACTGCACATGCACACTTCAGAGCTCCAATTGTTCCAGCAGTGCTAAGCCCTGCCCACAACATGAATCAGACTGGAGATGGCTGAGAGTGTATGGGGGAGCCTGAAAGCAGATTTCTAAGTCAGATCTGTACTATACCCAGAATCGGCACTTAGAATGAAACTGGTAAAAATCGGGCCCTGAGACAACTTACAAATGTGAAACCATTTAAAATGCCCCAAGTTTAAACATAGATTGCCTTTACATGTATAGCAGACGTAACCAAAACAAATTTATTTAGAAATGGGTTTTATGGTGCAGTACATGTTTTCAAAATGGGGACATTATAGTGTAAAGCTATCGGCGATAGAATCAGTCAGTCACAAGCAATCCTCAGAACAGGTTCTGTTTCAATTCTACTTCAAAAATTTTTCAAAACTAGTTTATTTTTCTGACATTTGTTCGCCTCCAATGAACAACCCTCAAACAATTTTTGTAATAAATTATCAGAATGTAATGACACATTGGCCAAGAATTCTTTGCAGTAAGCTCTTTGCCTATTGAAATGTTTAAGATTCTCCAATTTAATAATGTTTTATTTGGATAGATACCTGATTGTCAACTCACAGGCATGTTATCGATAGACAGTAAAAAGCCACTACTTCATTAACTTGCCCTTATGCCTTTCTTCTTTCTTACATTGCTAAGAGTAAATAAAATAATGGATATTAAAGTTTCAAGTATTCAAACAGAAAGTAATAAAACCAACTGTACTAATAATGTGACATTAAACGTTTGAAGAATAAACGTAAGCTATGAGCAAGTCAGCAAGTCCAAGCCACCTTATAATTTTCCATAGATAATTCTAAATATAGAAAGTGTTTACTCTTGCATTGGTTAATATGTTTCCAGCATTTTACAAATGTTAGTGCTTGATACTTTGATCGTAATACATTTTCTTTCCTTTTTGATTCTACTTTCTGGATGCCAGAAAATAACTTGTCCTATTATATAGGAAAGCCTTCATACAGAAATAGGTGTAAAAAGGGTAACATCTATTTTAACTTTCAACAATAAGATACAGACGAGAAGCAGACACAAACATAATGCAGATTCTGACCATGCTATATTGGGCCACTAGGAGAAATAAAGTAGGTAAGCAATAATGGATGGTTGCCTATATTGTACCAGGGAATTGAGGTTATACAGGTTAATGCAATGGACAAGGCTGCAGGCCAAGCTATGAAATGATTTGTTATCTGCAATTCCATGATACAGTACGGTGACATTCAATCACAGTTTTAGGTACAACCTGCGTCAGTATTTAGTTTTCCCATTCTGTTCCAGCTTTCAAACATAATTATCTAGGTTAAATAAAACCTGATGTGTCTTCATTGCTGACAGGTTGAAAAAACAATTGGTGCACATTCTGTTCACGTGAATGAGCATGGGTTGCTTATCAATAAATATTGAATGTATTCAGCTGATCATTTACAGAGTACAGTAGCCTACGCATTGTATTACTGAACTTGCTAGATAGAGGCCTGGACTACTGATTCAGAAAGGCGAATTCACATCCCACCAAGGCAATAGGGGAGATGGTGGTATATTGTCAAAGAACTAGTAATCCAGAGGTCCAGGGACACACTCTTGGTATTCAAGGGGTTGCCATCATGGCAGATGGTGAAATTTGAAATCAATAAAATAATCTGGAATTAAAAGCCTAATAACCTTCACGTGAATCCAAATCTACAGCAATGTGTTTGATGCTACAATGCCCTCTGAAATGGTTCAGCAAAGCTACCCAGTTTAGGGGCAATTTAGGGATGGGCAATAAATGTTGGTCCAGCCAGCAATGCCCATATCCCATGAATGAATAGAATAAATGATAAGGAATTATGAGTTTTAAATTCAGGTAAATAAATAAATTTGGAATAACTGCTGGTCTCAATAATGATGACAATGAAACAACTGAATTGTTTTGAAAACCTATCTGGTTCACTAACATCCTTTGAGGAAAGAAATCTTCCCTCCTTACCTGATCTTTCCTATATGTGAATCCAGGCCCACAGCAAAGTGTTTGCTTCTTAACTGACTTCTGAAATGGCCTATAAAGCCATATCAAGCCACTGAAGAAAACTGGATATGCCTCTTAGCATTTACCTTGCTATTAGATTCAGATGTGCAGTGGCACAGTTTGCTTTTCAAAGCCCTCATTAATAATGCTTGACGATATGTGGCATAAATGAGGGAGCTGTCCCACAGACTAATCAAGCAATATACCAGCAAGGTCTTATTTATGGATTTATCAGCCAATGATCCAGACTCCTTTATCACCATTTCTGGGATTGCCTTGTTACACTGGCAAGACAGTCCCACTATTGGTCATAATACAGTAGAGTACAGTTGGGAGGGAACAGCATAAGGAATCTTCAACATTGACTCCAGATCCCATGAAGTTTCATAGCATTAGGCCAGACACTGGCAAAAAAAAACTCCTGCTAATTACCTCTGGCCACCTTCCCTCAACTGATAAATGAGGACTATTCAATGTTGAACAACAAATGGCAGAAGACTTGATGGTAGCGAAGAAGTTGAAAGCACTTTGAATTGGGTCACTTCAACGTTCATCACCAAGAGTGGCCTGTGAAATCTTTTACTCTGCCATTACCATAACTCAAAGAGACCAGCCTCAAAGAGGACTACCAGGTATTCCTGAAATGTTTCTCTCTGTGAGACTAGCCCCACCCAATCACATGTTTGTTTTCTGTCAATCAACCTAATCAATCCCACTCTGAAAAACCCCAGGGGAAAACACGAAAATAAAAACACTGCATTAGCTCATAATAAAATAAACACTGCAGCAACTAGGATCAATTATGTTGCTGCAATATCAACGGGGTTGTAGACAACCACAGTTGTAGACAAAGCAGCAACAGGCAAATAGAACAGACTTATTAAAAAGGTCCTGCACCAGAAACATGACACAAATATATTTCTTAAAGGCACAGTATTGTCACAACCATGAGGGGGGATAATTTGTAAAGTGGATTAGTGAATTTTATTTCAAATTTATTAATCAGCATCATCAGCAATGAAAATTGGAATGTCCGTTCACACAAAAATGAACCATGCTTTTTGAATATCACGGGATTTTAACCCACTTCCACCAATCCCACTCACTGAGTGCAGGGTCAGAATCTAATGGATAGTCTAATTACAGTCAGACCTTTCAGGAACATTGTTAGGAAATGCATCACTTCGGCACAGATTGTGGCAGAAGGTTGGCACTTTTTTGCAAATGGCACTTGATTCTAAGTTAATTGTGAATCTTAAAGGTGAGGTTGATAGTTTTCTGTTAATCATAGGTATTAAGGAATATGGAGCAAACGCAGGTAGTTGGATCACAGATTAGACAAGGTCCGATCGAAAGCAGAACAGACTCCGGGGTTAAATGACCTATTCCTTTTCCTATGTTCTTTGGTTTGAGCATCTAAGGAAGGACAATGATCTGAACCACTCAAGAAGGCAATTTTAAATAAAATCAATGTGGGAGATTGTTAGGGTTGCTTAGTTGCAGGTGAGGAATCCTTGATGACAGATAATGATACATTTTCTAGTTTTATGGTAATGGCAGGTAAGATAGATCTATCCATATTCTGAGTATCTAGGGTACTCTATGAAAATAAGGGACTGGGTAACTACCTGGACAAACTCCAGCAGAGTCAGGATTGGAGGGCACCTGTGGACATGATTCTAGTGGAACTGTCAGCATTAAGGCCTGAGGAAATTTGGGTTGGATTTGGAAACTTGCTCATTGCACTGATATGAGATCAGTGTCTAATCCTCTAAACAGATCAGTTCTGTTTCTTTAACTTACAACTGTGTGTTCTTTTATTTGGATGTTTGTGCCTGCCATGTGCATAGCTTTTTCTGTACTGAAGAACAAGCACAGGAGATAAATACTCCTTGCGACCAAGACTGCCTTTGACCCTGCTGAAGGGCTTGGAAGGGAGGTGTGTCACACAATGAGATCAGGCCTTATACTTGCACTGAGAATTAAAATAAAAATCTTGAAGTGTCAGCTTGATTCAATTGGTAGCACTCTCACTCCTGAGTTGGAAGTGAGTGAGTTCGAGCCCTCAGGAGAATTGAACATATATTCTAGACTGACACATTCTTTAAAGAATGCACTAATGTTATAAGTACCATCTTTTGGATGAGACTTTAAATAGCAGCCCTCGTTTCAGTGGAAGTAAGACTCCATGGCACTGTTCAACGAGGACTTGGAATTTGTCCTCTGTTGCAGTTGATACAAGCTTGTGGGGCTCGAACAGCCTTCTGTAATTACCAGCGTAGATTTGCTTAAGAACAGTCTTATCAGCCAGTAGGGATCTTGAGTACATAGTCAGGTTTTTGCTACAAATTTAGGTCGGTACTAGATTTTTTTTGTTTTATAATGCTTGGCCACTTCTACAAGTGTACCCATGATTGCTTGCTCAGTTGTCTGGATGGCTGGTTCATGATGCAGAACAATGCAACCAGTGCACATTTAATTCTCATTTTGGCTAAGGTGATTCATGAAGGCCTTCCCCGATGCCACAGGCGCGGTGATCCTCAAGTTAAATCCCCACCAATCTGCTCTGTTCCTGAAAGGGGCGAGCAGCCTATGGTCTTCTGGGAAGATGTGACTTTAGTTTTATAACCTCATGTTCTTTGCCATTTGGAGAATGATTTTACTGCTTACATCTATTTAAACACTGGTATAATATGGAGGAAACAACAATGGGCCCCTGAAGATGTACTAAATACTATTCTGTCTCACACACACCACATTTTGCGTTTTCATTTCTTATCCGAAGGCAGGAATAAGGGTGATATTGTGAAACAAATTCAGATTGTAAACTAAGAAACTTGCTTCTTTTACATGATGCACATTAAATAGAGTTTTCAAGAACTAAGGCTCACTGTTTAAAAATAAGGGGTCACCCATTTAAGACACAGATGAGAAGAATTTTATTTCTCTCAGGGGGGGTAACAAGTTTTGGAAGTCTATAAAAAAAAGGAATGTGGAGTCTTGGAATGTTTTCAAAGAGGAAGTGGATTGGTAGATTGGCTCGTGGTAAACAAAGGGGTGAAAGGTTACTGGAGGTAAATGGGTGGGGTGGAGCAGGGTTGGGGGTTGCCATCAGATCAGCCATGAGCTTACTGAAAATCAGAGTGGGCTTGATGGGCCAAGTTGCTTTTTCCTGTTCCTTGTATATACCACGAACCTATTTCTTTATGTGTCTCATACCATGAAAATAATAGAGAAACAAGAACTTGCTCTTCATAAGTCAGAAGTTTCTGGACATAAACACACTGCACACATTTATGCTTCAGTCTAGAACATCACTGCCGCCCTCAAAAGCTGAGAGAAAGCTTATTGAGAGAAAATAAGACCTCTCTGTCACTCAGTGTTCCTCATTCACACTGCCAAAGACTGCCTGTTAGCCATGTTTAATTAGGGTCAAGGAATTTAACAGATTGCAGCACCAACACAAATGTCTCCAAGCAACATTGTAAAGTTTTAGAAATTGTGCCTTATTCTAACTTGTAACATATGCAGCAAGTCCAGCTGCATTGGAAGGTAATTGAGTTTATTCCTGCATTTTATTACTTTATTAAAACAAAAGGGTGACTGCAATTCAAAAATACAGTGTGGCCCCATTATAACGCGATGGTTGGTGTCCATAAAACGTTATTGTGAAAAAAACGGGGTCGCGCTAAATTGGGGTTCAAGAAAATCAGTGTTCAAACTGACCCAATGTTGACCTAACATTCTAAAACACCCCTATTATTGCCCAATTTGACCCATTTTTTGCATGTTTACCATCTGGCAAGTAAATTATCTCTTAATCAAAGAATTCCGCAAATAAGTCGTTGTTGTTACAGTAGAAATTAAAACACAAATTAATTTTTAGTAAAGCTTTTTAACAAACAAAACAAAACAACAGTTTATTTCTTTAAAAAAAAGTGACCGAGTGTTCCTTTCTTGAAAGGAAAGAGCAAAAAAAAGGGTCCAATGATTCATTGCGTTATACCTGAATTCACGCTAAATCGGGGCATGTAAAATTGGTGTTTCACTGCACTACATTGGCTGTAAAGCGATTTGAAACAGCCCGCGGTGGTGAAAGATGCAATAAAATTGAGCAGTGATTTCTATGGATTGTGCACAACAGGGGGTACAAAGTTTTCCAAGCTTTGCCCAGCGAGAAGAGAATGCTGAGCCCTGAGGCGCTATGAGTGAGATGGAGGAAGCTAGGAGCTGTATCAGAAATTTAGCTTGGTATTGACATGCATGCCATGCACATTATCTGAAATTGCAAGGAGGATGGAAGATTCAAATTGAATTGCCAAATTGGTGGAATTGGGAATTGAGACGGCATCTGCCTTGGAAAGTGAGGATGGTTTCATGGAGTTTCAAGCAGATTACTGAAAGATTACATGCATACCATAACCCCGGCCATGCAGACTGTAGATGCCAACTTGAATGCCACCTTCAATAGGAAAAATTGGTATGTTTCCACACAACTATCATGAGCCAAGTTTGAAAGGGCTATCCCATGTTTCCTAAGAGTCAGCCATTAAATCTGCTTCTTGTATACTTAGGATTGTGAAGGTATTATGACAGTTGACAACTGCAGGAACCTCTCTTGTGGTTGACTATTCCTTGTGGTTCTTGGTTCCTGGTTGCCTTAGCTGCTGATCTTTATCTTCACTCATCTGTAACTGCAACACTATATTCTGCCCCCATCCTTTTCTTTTATCCCTATGTACTTTACTGTGTGCAGTTTTGGTCGCCGCACTTACGCAAGGATATTTTGGCCTTGGAGGGAGTGCAGAAGAGGTTTACTAGGATGATACCGGAGTTTGAGGGGGTTGAACTATGAGGAGAGGCTGAATAAACTAGGCTTGTACTCGTTACAGTTTAGAAGAATGAGGGGAGATCTTATTGAGACGTATAAGATGATGAATGGGATGGATAGGTTAGAGGTGGAGAGACTCTTCCCGCTCAGAAAGGACAGTAGGACTAGACGGCACAGCCTCAAGATAAAGGGGGAGCAGTTTAGAACGGACTTGAGGAGGAACTTCTTCACTCAAAGGGTGGTGAATCTCTGGAATTCTCTGCCCATTGAAGTGGTGGAAGCTGCCTCACTAAATATTTTTAAGACACGGGTTGATAGGTTGTTGATTGGCAAGGGGAATAAGGGTTATGGGGAGAGGGCGGGAATGTGGAACTGAGCCACGACAGATCAGCCATGATCTTATTGAATGGCGGGGCAGGCTCGAAGGGCTAGATGGCCTACTCCTGCTCCTATTTCTTATGTTCTTATGTGGAACTGAGACACGACAGATCAGCCATGATCTTATTGAATGGCGGGGCAGGCTCGAGGGGCTAGATGGCCTACTCCTGCTCCTATTTCTTATGTTCTTATGTTCTTATGTACATTATGAATGATATGTTTTGCCTGTAGTGCGTGCGAGAAATAATAATTTTCATTGTATCCCACTACATGTGACAATAATGAATCAAATCAAATCAAAGCTGTGCTTGACTTGTAATGGATACTCTGTGGAAATGCAGCCAGAGAGAAATATGAGTGTCCACTCATTTTGGCTATTCTTATCCCAGGGGTAATGTATCAATTCTCAGCACTGGGAAAGAAGCCATCAGTAACTGTGGGTGTCCCTACACTGCAGCAGTTCAAGAAGGCAGCTCACCTCCACCATTTCAATGAAAATGAGGGATGGACAATGATTACTGGTTGCATTCCATGTAAGAATAATTTTACAAAGCGTTAAATCTGCTAGACTGATTCCACTTGTGTTTGTGCTTGGAGCAAATGGGGATGAGTAATAGTGGATGTTGTGACATTAAAACAGAAAATGCCAGAAATACTAATTAGGCCTAGTATATCAATGGAGAGAGAGAGAGAGAGAGAGAGGATTAATGGACAGGATTTTCCAGCTCCCGCGTGGCATGTTTTCAGGCAGCAGGGGCAATCTCCCATTGGCTGGTGATGGTATGTTGGTTCCTGCTGATATCTACAAGGTTTTGCATGGTCCGCAGCCTCCGCCACCAGACAAGCTGCCGGAATGGAGGTGTGGGGCAAGGTGGAATGGGTGTCACCATCAGCAGGAGTGGAAGATCCCGTCCAGTGGGAAAGGCCGAAAAATTCTGCACAATGTTTCAAGCCTGTGGCATTTCACCAGGTGTGCTGTGACGTGCTCACTTCTTGGGAAACAGTCAAAAATCTCTGGCTGGTTCCTGGGAGACGCCTAAAAAAGGTGATTTAGTAGAGTGCTTGTTTAATGAGGTCTTTTAGAACATTATTTACGCAACGATCAACTATTGTGTCTGTTGGGCAGCCTTATTTAGATTGCTTTTAACTGTCTGCAATCTTTTTCCACATTCAAAACCAAGTTTTTAGGAAGGTGCAGACGATAATGAAATGGTGTAGTGCATTTTGCTTACCTGCAAAGACCTGAAATGGCAAAGAAAGTAATCTTCCTTCACTCCACTTCCAGCAGCATGGTCACAGCTTCATTAGGGAATCTTAGTGAACAGCTTCTCTGCAGTTCCATTTTAATGCCTTTAGCACTAAGCCAATGTTGTATCAAAAACACATTTTCCTTTAAGCAGTTGCTGATAACCCTCAAGTGCTTGGAGCAGCAAGTTAAGATTCAGGATTTAGATATTGATTTACAGAGCAGTTACTGGATGAGCCACAGGGCATGAGCAGGTGATGCTAGAAAAGCTGGAACTTGCGGCTGGAAGATTAATTACAGTGCCCACAGATTTGCACCTTAATGGACCTTCAGAACTGCTGCCTGAACGCTGACATTTGGGAGCTGAAGTGTCCAGCCTCATCCACGATGAAAACCACCAGACAAATATGTGCAGACATTTTTGGCTACTTCACAAAAAATGGAACTTATTGCATCCTCATGGTGTCCTCAGTTAAGTCCGCAGTGACAAAAGGTCTTAAGCCCACTTGGAATATCTCATGTGAATGCTCAGGCCTTGAGTTCAACACAGCATCACCATTCTTATCATATTTTAGTGCGCTGGGGGATTGCATGTTTTAATGAAGGGCAGCACAGTGGTTAGCACTGCTGCCTCATAGTGACAAGAGGTTATTGCAGAAGATCAGGGGGCATGGAGTTGGGGGTAGGGTGTTAGCGTGGATAGGGGATTGGTTGTCAAATAGGAGGCAGAGAGTGGGGGTCAGTGGGTGCTATTCGGATTGGCGGTTGGTGACTAGTGGAGTGCCCCAAGGGTTGGTGCTGGGGCCTCAGCTATTTACCATTTATATAGATGACCTGGAGGAGGGAACCGAGTGTATGGTGTCGAAATTTGCTGATGACACCAAGATTGGTGGAACGGTAAATTGAGCGGAGGGTGTGGAGAGTCTGCAGAAGGATTTAGATAGGCTGGGCGAATGGGCCAGGAACTGGCAAATGGAATTTAATGTTGGCAAGTGTGAGGTGGTCCACTTTGGTAGGAATAATGGTAGGAAGGATTATTACTTACGTGGCGAAAAACTGCAGCAGGCGACGGTGCGGAGGGACCTCGGGGTCCTTGTGCATGAGTCGCAAAAACCCAGCTTGCAGGTGCAGCAGGTGGTCAAGAAGGCAAATGGGATGCTGGCCTTCATAGCGAGGGGGATTGAATATAAAAGTAGGGAGGTCTTGCTGCGGCTGTATAGGGCATTGGTGAGGCCGCAGCTGGAGTACTGTGTGCAGTTTTGGGCGCCATACTTATGCAAGGATATTTTGGCCTTGGAGGGAGTGCAGAGGAGGTTTACTAGGCTGATCCCGGAGTTGAGGGGGTTGAGCTATGAGGAGAGGCTGAATAAACTAGGATTGTACTCGTTAGAGTTTAGAAGAATGAGGGGAGATCTCATTGAGACGTATAAGATGATGAAGGGGATGGATAGGATAGAGGTGGAGAGACTCTTCCCGCTCAGAAAGGACAGTAGGACTAGGGGGCACAGCCTCAAGATAAAGGGAGGGGCAGTTTAGAACGGAGTTGAGGAAGAACTTCTTCACTCAAAGGGTGGTGAATCTCTGGAATTCTCTGCCCGTTGAAGTGGTGAAGGCTACCTCGCTAAATATTTTTAAGACGCGGGTTGATGGGTTTTTGATAAGAGAGGGGATTAAAGGTTATGGGGAGAGGGTGGGAATGTGGAACTGAGCCACGACAGATCAGCCATGATCTTATTGAATGGCGGGGCAGGCTCGAAGGGCTATATGGCCTACTCCTGCTCCTATTTCTTATGTTCTTATGACTCTGTTTAGAATCCCGGCTTGGGTCACTGTCTGTGCAGAGTTCGCACATTTTTCCCGTGTCTGCGAGTGTTCCCTCTGGGTGTTCTGGTTTCCTCCCCCAGTCTGAAAGATGTGTTGGTTATGCGTATTGGCCATGCTAAATTCTTCCTCTGTGTACCCGAACAGGCACCGGAGCGTAGCAACTAGGGGATTTTCACAGTAACTTCAATGCAGTCTTATTGCAAGCCTACTCGTGACTTTAATACATTTTTGAAATAATACTGTACAAGATATTTCAAAGAAATGAAGCACTGAAGCCCCACTAACTGGGGACTAATTTACACTTCAGCTGTTTGCTGTGAATGTTTAATGATTTTTGACCTTGAAAGATTTCAGTTCAGCCATGTGCTATTCGATAGCTGTGGAGCAACATTACATCTTTTCGTTCTGATTGGGGAAATATAACGCACACTTTGCAAGTGGGCCAAGATTTGTGAAAGCAGCCTAGACTTGGATGGAAGAACTAAAATTCCATTCAGTGATGTCTGACTTAAAAGAAGAATTAGAAGCTGGGGGGGCTTTTGATGGTAAGAATATTGTGGTATTTAAAGAGTGGGTTGTTTCTGTGGGTTTCAGCAGAATGCAGGAAACTAATTTCTCCAAAAGCTAGTCAGAAGCAGGAATGAACAATTCTAACAGAAGTGATGATGTCCGCTGTGGCCGTTGTTTACATCTCCCGATGGAAAAAATATGCTCCTAAGTAGACATTCTACTTCCTAACAATGGATGGTGTAGGCGTTGGCAGTCATTGAGTGACTTGGACTGACTGAAGGAAACTGACTGTGAACAGACTGCCATTGTTTGACAATTAAAGTGTAGGGTGTAGTGTGATTGGGAATGAATGGCAACTTAAATAAAATGATTTGAAATAAGAGTTCAGGTGTGGAGATATATAGTACAAACCTGAAGAGTTTTACCTATCCACTAATGCAGCTGTCACACATGCAACAAGCATGTATAACTAGGAATCATGTCTCTCTGTGAAACAGTAAAACATAAATAAAACATAGTTGGAATAGAGGTGGTTAATATTGATTCAGCTGCACTTTAGTCTTGGCCACATAAAGCCTGTTCTTTTTATATCCTCACACTCTATCTTGCTGTGAAGTAATGGAAAAATATGTAGACCAATTGTCCAACAGACTGTGCAAGATGGAAGTCAACTGGCCAGTTAATCTCAGATGGATTCATCAGATCCCACAACCCATACAATTGGAGGGGTGGGAGAGGTGGTGGTGATGGTGGTGGTGGTGGGTGTCGACCTCTACCACTGGGTATAGGTATCCCACTGAATGTTGGTCTGGAATTCGGAACGAGAGGTCCAAGATGGAGCAGACACTGATTTGAACAATTTCTGATTCAGAGGTGCATAATGATGCTCATTCCATTGTCACGATAAGTCATGAAACAGTTTCATGAACTGGTTCCTATATTGCAATGGGCAGGCAAGATTTCAGGCAGCCTGACATTAACCACTACTTAAGGACTTCATTCTGCCTCTGCTAAAATTCTACCTAAGGCAGAGGAAGGCGGAGGCAAAGTGAGCAGCCTGGCAGCTTTACCTGCATGGCTACTATCAGACAGCAAGTGAGGCTGGGTGGGGGGGTGGAAAGGGACCTTTGTGCTCATCAGGCCCTCTCCCCACTCATGATTGTAACCTTTCCTTTAATATCATTGCGTGGTGACTGGGCTTTTGTCAGTATGATACTGACTGACTTTTTGATCAGGAGAATAGATAATCTGTCCCCCTGTAAATTTAACCCAACATTTGTGACACCCGACGAATAACTCCTGCTGCAGGTCAATGATCTTCCCATCCAAGCCTATATAACATTGAACTTGCTTTGATCGCAGATTCAGGATGGTGTAAGTGGTGGAGAGGCTTTTTGGAGTCAGGAGGTGAGTGACTCATCACAGAGTTCCCAATCTCTGACCTGCTCTTTTGTTTATATGGCTGGTCCAGTTCCATCTCTGGTCACTAGTAACCCTGCAGGATGTCAGTAGTAGGGGATTCAGCAATGGTAATGTCATTGAATGTTAAGGGGAGGTGGTTAAAAGCCCTCTTGTTGGAGATGGTCATTGCCTGGCACTTGTGTGATGTGAATATTACTTGCCACTTATCAGCTCAAGCCTGAATCTTGTCCAGACCTTACTGCATATGGACACAGATTACTCAGAAAAGCTCTGAATGATTTTTTCATATGTTGAGTCAGCATTGTGAAATATTGCTTTCAGGTTGGTAATCTGAAACCCTAACATCTCAAAATTCAAGTTTTATTTTGACATTCCAGTTGTCATTATGGTTTTAACTTGACTGTGTTTGCCAGTGAAGAAGAAATTTGCTATTAACAGACTCAAAATCAAGAAAATAAACATTTACCAGCAATAAAGATAAACAAACCTTGAACTCTGCTGTATCCGATTTTACACCAAAACAGTCATCTTGTTCTAAAAATAAAATGGTTAAACTCAGAAAAATATATCAGTGAATTGTAAGTATTTGCATCTGTTTCATATTTGAAGGTTGATTGTTTTTGGTTCTAGTTTAACTGATCTCTCTCCACCTGAAAGACAGAGAAGTTAAAACACACAATCCTGATAATTGTGTGTTCTGCTGTCTCACAATCTTAAAATAAGAGAAGATTTGAGAGAATTGTTCTAAATAACAATAAAACAAGAGACATTTTTGAGATAGTTCAATGTCAATTCTTCATTATTGGAAGTTAGACTGCAGCAGAGTAATCCCATTCATTTTAACTCCTTTATTTATTATAATGCAACTTCAAAGTTTAAAGTTTATTTATTAGTGGCTTACAGTAACACTGCAATGAAAAGGGCGATTCTCTCAAAAGTGCTGAACTAATGGGAAAACTGGCCTAGATCACAACTGTTTTTTTCAGTGCGGCTTCAGCCCTGAATCTCCCACACTCTGTGCAATATAGAGGTCACAATCGTGAATGTCATTAAAAGCTCAAGAATGAGGTCTATTCGCGACAAAGAGCTTGAAATCAGCGGGATGAGTGGGAATCCGTGCATGTGCACGTTGCTGGGAGATTTCTGAAAAGACCTCCCAGCATCCAGAACACTGCCAACCAACCCCCACAGACCTTGCTGGCCCCTACAAACACCCTCCCCCCCCACCTCACAGATATTGCTGCCCTCCACAGCCCTCCACAGATGTCGCTGGCCTCATTGCTGGCCCCCACAACCCCCCCACAGGTTTCGCTGGCCTCATCATGTGCCCCCTCTTCCCCTGCCCCTGCCCCCGCCCCACAGACATTGCTGGCCTCATCGCTGACCCCCACAACCCCCCCCACAGACATTGCTGGCCCCCTCCCCATACACACATTGATGCCACCCCCCCATTTCCCCCCACACACAGACATGAATGCCTGCTCACCTCATGCCCTCCAGATAATGTGGGGACCCAATCCCTCCACACCTTAAATATAGCATCCTCATTGCTGCTCTGCAGAGAACTTGCGTTGTACTGGCATGCACAATCCCAGCTTGAAATCATTCCCTCTCTTGAATGGAGCCCTGAGTATTGCACCCTCCCCTGGTCACAGCAGCCTATTGAATGGCAGCCACTCAGCACCCTGAGGGATGAATGACACTCAACTGAAAGCAGCCTTCAAAATTTCTCACAAGTATTTGTAGCCAATGGGCCCTTGACTGGCCACACTCACTGCACCTGCACTCCCCTAATAAGCCAGAGCTGTACATAAGCTGCAGGAATAGACACATAACCAGTCACGTCACAAAGCTGTCTGCACGCAAACTTGCACCCAGATTTACAGAGGCAGACCAGGAGTACCTGGTAGATGTGGTTTTGGAGAGGCGTGAACGGACCTTCCCTGGCCAGGGCTCTCACCCAGGGGGTGCATCTGCCATGGCATTGTGGGAACAGGTGGCAGAAGTGGTGAATGCCAGGAAGCTGACGCCGTGCTCTGGCCCGGCAGTGTCGAGAAAAAATGTACAACCTTCTTCGAGCAGCAAGGGTGAGTGAGCTTCCCACTTGAGCGCTCATGCTTGGCACCGAGCTCAAACCCTGCTTCGACACCTAAAGGGCATGCAACAAGTGACCCTTCCCCCAGGAACAGAATCTAACCCCTTCCCCTCACCCCTCAACGAGCACCTTCAGTGGTGACTGCTTTCCCTGAAACTGCCAGCACAATGCCCGAGACACAGGCACGCATTGTGTACCATGCGTTGCAATATATTAATGCTTGCTATCCACCTTATGTTCCCACAGGTAAAGAACATTCACAATGTATGTGAGATGACACAGACTGGTGGTGGTATGTCTGACCTGCGGCAGCCTACCAGCATCAAGGAGCATGCTGTGGAGATGGCAGGGGGCGTGATGGGCCTTCCCAATTGGTCACTGATTGATGTAAGTGAGCAAAATTGCACCCTGTACCTAGGTCCTCCTTCAAGTAAGTGTGATGCTGCATGGACTATTTTGCCTCCCTTCCCCTAATCTGTGTTCTTTATTACAGCTCTGGACCCAGAGGAATCTGGCCTTTTGGGTTGCCGTCACCCCTGCTGCTCTGAAGCAAACTGCCCCACGTCCCCCTGGATGACATCTCAGAGGAAGGCACTGACGAATCCTACAAGGGCAGCATTATTGAAGCAGCACTGGCATGTACCAGCATCAATGCACTAACACAGAGACTATCACCATGCTGGGTAACTTTAGTGTTGAGGCTTCTGGGTCACATGCTGGTGAGCACATCACAGACATTGATGCACGTCAGCTATTTAGGGGAGTCCAACAGAGTGCTGCTGCAGAAAGTGGTGCTGCCAACACAGCGTATGAACCAGGCCAACACTGTAGGGGTGCCGACCACAGTGGAAAGTTTAGTTCAGGGGTCTGTCCTCATGGGTGACTGGGTCCTGGCTATTCTGTAAGACACTACAGGCCACGGGAGACTGTGTATCTGGCATCCAGGAGGCACAGCGTTCGGGGGCTTGTAGGAGACGTTGCTGACCATGGCTGGGACTCCTGCTGGCATTCTGGAGACGCAGCAGGCAATGGCTGTGAACCTCAACAACTTAGCCCAGGCTCAGAGGGCTGCTGCTGAGGGGTCCAGAGCCTGGCTCACTCACAGGCAACGGGGCGTGCATCACAGCTGGACACCTTCACTTCCGATGTGTATCCTGGGACATCACTTAGAAGCTGTAAACAGCACAAAGTTAAAAATTTGTAGTTTGCTGGAGGGCACAGGTGAAGGCTACCAGAGTCAGGGTTTATTAATCAGTAATGTTAAGAACACAATAAACTGTTAATTGTCCCTCATAGCTGTGACTGATGTGTCTCTGATTCTCCCAACCCCTGCCTCCACAAAGCTGAGTGTTCCCGAATCCCAAACACAGAGATGCTGTCTGTTGAACCTTATAGACTCAGTCCATGTTTCAGAGTGCCCGACCTACCTCTCCCAACCTTTGGTGCAAATGCATCATCGCCTGACCTCTTTTGTCCTGCTCTTCATATGGCAGCATGCCCACCTCGCCCCTTCATCACTCCTTCTCCTCCTCCTGCTCCAGCTGGCCTCTCCACTGGTGGGTGATGCTGTGAAGAGTGCAGCAAACAATGATGATGTGTAAAGCTTGTACAGGTTCATCCTGGAGGCCCCCCCCTCCCCCCCCAGAGTGGTCCAAGCAGCGGAACTGCATCTTCAGCAGGCCAATGCAGAGCTCAGCGATGGATCGGGTAGTTGCATGGGCCTCTCCACCTCAGTCTCAGGCCTTCCCACAGGCGTCATCAGCCGTGACCCTAGCAGGTAACCCTTGTTGTCCAGTAGCCATCCCGGGAGCCTGGGCTGATCTTCAAAGAGCCCAGCGATATCCAACAGCCTGAGCACAAAGCTGCCATGGACACTCCCTGGATGGCGTGCATCGACCTGCATAATCTTCATTTGATGGCTGAAGAAAATCTGGACGTTCAGGGAGTGGAACCCCTTCCTGTTCACAAATTGTTATGGTCCTGCATGGGGTCCTGCAAAATGATTTGCGTGCCATCCACTGCGCCCTGCATATTTGGAATCCCGGTGATGGATGCGAAACCAAGAGCGCAGGCCTCCGGCTGTGCACGGCCCAAATTTATATAGTGCCTGAGCGTACAGGGCATCTGGGACCTGCCACACACATTTAAGAACATAAGAACATAAGAAATAGGAGCAGGAGTAGGCCATCTAGCCCTTCGAGCCTGTCCCGCCATTCAATAAGATCATGGCTGATCTGTCGTGGCTCAGTTCCACTTTCCCGCCCTCTCCCCATGACCCTTAATCCCCTCGCTTATCAAAAACCCATCAACCCTCATCTTAAAAGTATTTAGCGAGGCAGCCTCCACCACTTCAACGGGCAGAGAATTCCAGAGATTCACTTGTGCATGGAGTCCTGGGAGATCCCAGCTAGGTCATCGCTGGGAGCCTGGAATGACCCGGAGCCGTAGAAATACAGGGCAGCCATCACCTTCACGTTCCCAGGGAATGGGTGGCCGCTCCTCCCCTGAGATGCCAAGGTGTCGCACAGCAGTCTTGAGAGCCACAGTCAGCGACGGTACATCTCCTCCGAGAGGGCCTTGAAGGAATTGAGGGTCCTATCCCTCCTTGGCTCGGCACCCTCTGCCTTCTGGGCACCCTCTCGGGAGCCTGCTCGCCCACCTCCTGGCCCTCAGCTGCAGCCCCCTGCCCTCCTTCCTGAGGGACTAGTAGTGGCTGCTCCTGCGGTGGTCTCCTGAGCCGCCTCTTCCTCCTCCACCCCTGCTCCCATGAACATGGCCAGCTCCAGATCGAGTAAACCAAGATCCATCTGCACAGTGAGGTTTGGAAATAGCATAAAATGACAGATTACTATCATTGGCTGCATAGACCCAGCACCACCCCAATCCCTCACTTGGGACAGTATCCCCACTTGTAGGTGTTGGCAACACCACACAATCCATGGTGCCATGCATGGCCCAATAAGAAAAGTCTGAGATTCCCATTATGGTAAATGCTGGCACAGATTATGCAGGTCGGTGTGCAGTTGTGGGCAATGCGTGCCCTTGAGCCATTGCTATGTGTGCAACTGCAGCATCCACTACAGGCTTGTGTTGTTGGTCCGTGTCACAGGGCAGGGACAGACTGCAAATCAGCACCTGATGTGTGCCCAGTGACAGCAGATTCCATGCAGTCCATGTCTGCACCTCTGCACCCTGGCCTGGAACAGCAACTGCTTCATCTGGTTAGACCTCAGGCAGCACATGGTGCACTCCTTCCCCCCACCCCAGAACACCAGCACTCAGTAGAGTCCCTGACCACACCCCGCAGCAAGACAATGCCACTGCAAAGTAGTCTAGAGGGGAAAGCTGAGCAGGACTGATTGAGGGTGCCTCCCACACTGAACTGCAGCTCTGCCCTGTAGGGGAAGGGTTAGCAAGGCTCCTTGATGGAGTGGGGGCTTTGAAAATAGAAACCCCCCCCCAGCCCCCTACCCCAGTTATCACTGGTCCGTGAGCCAGCTCCTGAGGACAGCAGGAAGAAGCCCACCAGGCACCTCCAAGGCCTGCCTATAACATCCCTCACACTCCGCTAGCAGCACTCACTTCCTCATGCCAGTTCAAGGCTGCCACGCGAGGTTCAGATTTTTATACACCTACTTTGATTCGCACCAAAGTAACACCACACCAGAGGTGGAAGAGGCTAGCATGGGTGGAGATTGCTGTGTGGATTCTGATAGTGGCATGTAAAGGTATGTAAACTCATGCTAATCAGTGGCATGCCGGTTTTCTGTACGGTCCTGGTGGCGCCATTTTTTTCCAGTTGGGAGATGTGCACAGGTCATAAACACTTGTGGGGAACTCGCAAAATGGCCGAGACATGCATCTCCCGAGCAGACCGGTCAGAAAATTTGCAGGCCGCAATGGAAGAATCACCCTGAAGTTACATTGAAATTTCCCTAATCACCGCTTACTGTTTGGGTACACTGAGGGAGAATTTAGCATGGCCAATGCACCTAACCAGCGCGTCTTTCAGACTGTGGGTGGAAACCGGAGCGCACGGAGGAAACCCACGCCATGCACTTGGTTTCTGGAGAAGCTTGTGGTAAAGAGCCAACAATGGTTTTATAAGAGACTGTAAAAAGTCTGACAACACCAGGTTTTAGTCCAACCGATTTATTTGATAGTAAACGCACAAGCTTTCGAGGTTTCCCTCTTCGTCAGGTGAATGGAGAGTTCTGGCCTCGGACAGAGCATATAAAGCACAGACAGTTTAGAGATTACTGATTAGAATGTGAATCTTTACACCTAACCTGCTGTTCAAGTCCTAAAGTGGCTGACAATGTGAGTGGAAGGAGCACTGATCACAGGTTAAAGAGATGTGTATTGTCTCCAGACAGCACAGTGAGTGAGGTTTTGCAAACTCAGGCAAGTCACGGGGGTTACAGATAGTGTGACATGAACCCAAGATCCTGTGATCAGTGCTCCTTCCACACACATTGTCAGCCACTTTGGGACTTGAACAGCAGGTTAGGTGTAAAGATTCGCATTCTAATCAGTAATCTCTAAACTGTCTGTGCTTTATATGCTCTGTCCGAGGCCAGAACTCTCCATTCGCCTGACGAAGAGGGAAATCTCGAAAGCTTGTGCGTTTACTATCAAATAAATCGGTTGGACTAAAACCTGGTGTTGTCAGACTTTTTACTGTGTTTACCCCAGTCCAACGCCGGCACATCCACATCATTCATAAGAGACTCACGGAGGAAGGCACAGAAAGAGAAGTGACCATTTAGCCCATCATACATCACACATCATAGATAACCCACTCTATTGTAACGCCACCCAATGTACAATTCAAGAGGGGAAGGCTTGCAAATTTCCAGCCTGCGCCTTGAGGTGGACCGATCAAAGCTTAAATTCTCCTGTATCTTTAGGATTCCAAAAGTCCCAAAAACTCAGGAATTTTCAGATTCCATAAAAACATTTCTCTCAGTGGAAATGCTTATATTCCTCAGCCCTTTTATTTATCCAGGTCTTGATAAAAATATTGACACAACAGTGAAGTTTATTCTGCTGTGCTAATTTACCAAATTCATGCCATGAGATAGAAAATCACAGAGCCCGGCTGCAATTTTCTTTCATGCAATCTTGGTGTGTGATATTCACTAATACCAATACTGATAAAGAGATTTATGTCTTTCACTCACCCTGCCCCCACCTATTTCTTTGTGAGAAATGTTGGCCGCAATTCTGCCATCCCACTGCACTAATTCAGTGGGCTGGGAGATTGTTGCATTGGCCCTTTTGTGGGGTTCACATGCACACTCATGACCTGCTAGCGTCTCCCAGAGCCGGATTTCCGTCAGTGTCTGCTCTGCGCTGAAAATTGGCTGGAGGCGCAAAGACCATTAACATGGTCATTTTAATCTCATTTGTGTGATTAGCGGGCCTGGGACTGAAGTCTCTGGACCCGCTGGCATCCCCCCGCCGCCCCATCCTCTGCAATGCACAGTGTGGGATATTCTTTACTGAACTCCCACTGAAAAAAACATGTATTATTCCAGTTTTCATATGAATTCAACACTTAGAATTTTGGGGGGAGAATTCCACCCATTCTTTCTAATCTTTTCCCTGCGACCTCAGCAATGTGAAGTCAACTCACCCCTTTTTAAATAAACTACTTTACTTGAATCAACGTTCTGTATTCCTTGTAGAATGCTCCTTACAATCATTGCTGGCTCCAATGAAAAATATTCTGAGATTTTATTGCTCAAAAGAACCGGTTTCTCTACATAATTTAGACCAACATCTTTCCTTTGCCACAAATTTATCAATTCTCATGAATGCAATCAAAGTTCATTGCATGGCAGGATGCCCAATGCTGCAAAAATATTCTAAACATAGCCTCACCAATGCTGATACAAAGGTGGAATATTTTATACTGACTTACAGCCTTATGGTAAAAGAGTGACTGCACCGCAAATGTACTTCATTGGTTGTACAATGTTTTGCAAATGCCTGAGGTCATGAAGGATGCTACACAAATGCAAGTTTTTCCTTATTAGTTCAAAACCCTCAAAAATACAGCAGTGCACGACAAGTTTTTGTATTAACACTTCTTGCTTGATCGAATATTTTTCTTGAATGGCCAGCAATTGTTTTCTTTGTTCACCTTTGTTTAAAATGTCAGCTGTGGCTCAGCAGGTAGCAGATTCCACTCTGAGTCACCTAATTCCAAATTCAGTTACTGTTCTAGTGCTTGAGCACAAGTATCAAGGCTGATGCTCCAGTACAAGAGCTCTGCGCGAATTGGAAGTGCTGCCTTCTGAATGAGCTGTTAATTGAACTGGGAGCCTATCAGTCTGTTTGGGTGGAAGCAAAAGATTCCATGGCATTATCTAGAAGAAGAGCCGGAGAATTTATTCCCAGTAAACTGGCTGATATTTATCCCACAGTCAGTCTCAGAACAGATTATCTGCTCATTATCACGCAAGTGTTTAAGGGACCTTAATGTAAATTAGCTGCTGCGTTTCCAATGTGACAATGGTGACTACACTTCCAAAAGTACTTACTGGTCCATGAAGTGCTTCAAAATGTCTGATGATCATCAAAAGCACTGTATAAATTTACTTCCCTTATTATTTACCTTATTCCTTATTCCTTAGGGTGGCACAGTGGTTAGCACTGATGCCTTACAGCACCAGGGACCCAGGTTCAATTCCTGGCTTGGATCACTATCTGTATGGGGGCTGCACATTCTCTCCGTGTCTGCATGAGTTTCCTCTGGATGCTCCAGTTTCCTCCCACAGTCTGAAAGAAGTACTCACTCAGTGTAACTGAACAGGTGCTGGAGTGAGTTAGCTACAGTATTTTCACGATAATTTATTTGCTGTGTTACTTGTGACACTAATAAATAAACTTTAAAACTTATTGATTATGGATGACCATTCATATTTATTCATCTGTTGCAAATATCTCATGCTTATTTTCATGAAAGGCATTCTGCTGTTCTGCAGTCTTCACATTTAATAACTCTGGATCACTCTTTTAGATTCATCATTTGGAGTCAGTCATCGGAGAATTGTATACATTTCCAACTCTGGGAATTTAATCTTTGTGTTATGTTTCAAAATGTTTGTAGCAAACAGGCTTATGATTTTCTTACTCAGACAAAATCTTCCCCCAAGGTAGTTAAAATTAGAGGGATCAAAAATTGACACCTATGGGTCTGTACTAAGTAGTTACTGCTTCATAAAAAAGTCAAGGTAGAAGTAGACTTTAAACCTGTTTTGCTAGAACATTATGTATATATCATTACCGTCTAATTTCATTAAATGATGTGGAGATGCCGGCGTTGGACTGGGGTAAACACAGTAAGAAGTCTGACAACACCAGGTTTAAGT
Source organism: Carcharhinus amblyrhynchos (assembly GCF_965287045.1). NCBI lineage: Eukaryota > Metazoa > Chordata > Chondrichthyes > Carcharhiniformes > Carcharhinidae > Carcharhinus > Carcharhinus amblyrhynchos. The sequence goes on along the minus strand of NC_137339.1, from coordinate 41,475,698 downwards.
CCAACCGATTTACTTGATAGTAAATTTGCAAGATTTCGGGGTTTGCCCCTTTGTCAGGTGAATGGAGAGTTCTGGCCTCAGACAGAGCATATAACAGCACAGACATTCTGTCTGTCACATTTTCTCGCCCTTTGATGCCAGTTTATTTAAAGCTTTCTTGGGTCCCTTCTGGTGAGATAAAGAATTTTTAAAGGTCCACTGAGCTTGGGTGAAATTTCCATTCTTGGGATGCATGTAGCCAGAAAATACCGCCCTAAATTTCATTTAATCAAATGAAAAATAACAGTGCCTTCAAGTTTTCAATTCTTTTTTTCAATTTAACTTTGGTGCTCTTATCAAAAAATTGGGACATGTGACACTAACAATTAATATTCAAATTCTGTTTTCAAGTGAGTTATAGGGGGTTGACATTCAGTGGGAGTCAGTGCAGGTAAATAATTGTCTTACATCTCTAGTGCATCCTACAAAAGACGAGAGGTCAGTATTCAGACCATTGCTCACCGTATTACATACGAATGATCTGCAGTTGCAGAAGACACAAAAAGTGGAAATGCTATCAAGAAGATAGTAATAGATTTCAGAAGTGCATCGACAGATTGGTCAAGAGGATAAACATATGGTCGATGAAATTTAACACAGATAGGTGAGGTGATTTGTGTTGCTAGGAAGAACAAGGACATTTGATATAGATTACATGGTGCTATTTTAAACAGAGTGCAAAACAGAGAAACCCTGGGGATATACATATACAAATCTATAAAGGTATAAAGTCAAATTGAATACTGTGGCTGAATTTGACAGGTGCTGTGGGGCCAGCTCCCGCTGCTAGAATGTTGGGCATGAGTCTGCCCCCGCTCTGGGCTCCTGCGCCGTACCTATTAAACAGCCCACCGGCCTTTGAGGTGAGACTCACACCCCTCAGAAACAGGAAGTCCTGCCTCTGAAAGCTGCTGACCAATCAGATGCTGGCATCTCACCAGTGCTGGTAGTGCCACTGGGGATGATTGTCACAACTGATATTGCAACGAGGGCTGTGGGATGGCAAGCAGAGCTCAAACTGGGACTGGAAGTAAGCCTTGTGAGGGCCAGGCTGGCCGGCCAGAGTAGATTATCTGGAGGGTGGGCAACTAACGGGGAGGGAAGAGCAGTGTGCTCCAATTACCCCAGGAGCCCATTAAGGAGGGGTTCCCATTGTGCCTGCCACCAGCCATGCCAGAGACAACCTTCAGACCTTTCACCTTACTTACTAAATCCTAGTGGTGTCAGGATGAGGTCATTAAGAGGGAATTAATGGACCATTTATAGGGCTGCTTTGGGCCACCTGACACACGCACACTAGCTGCCCCCACCCCCTCCTCCTGAACCACCCCCCCCTCCTCCCCCTGCTGCTGGTAGAATTACAGAGGGAGCAGGGGTGGACAGGCAGGTAGGTGGCAAGCACCCATGCACCGTGTTCAATGAGCCCCTTTCACCTTCAAATCTGCCACCATGCGACAAGAAAATCCATCTTGGAGACAACAAAATAGGGGTAATACAGTAGGCTATTCAGACCATCAAATCCATTCTGGCTCTCTTTTACAAACAAACCAGCCTGCCCTGTACCACCACCCTTTCCCTGCAGCCAAGTAATTTGCTTTACCTTGAAAGACTTACCTAAATCCTTTTGAAAAGCCAATGATTGAATCAGCCTGCACTATATGTGCTTTCATTCAATACATTCCTGATCGTGACCATTTGAAAAATTCTCCCATCCTGCCCTCCATGAGAATTTTAGTGGGCAGCAGGTGGACCACGTAAAGGTCCATTGACCTTGTGCTTGAGTCTCTGTCTGTATGGACTTTGCACATTCTCCCTGTGCCTGCATGGATTTCCTCTGATTGCTTTGTTTTCCTCTCATAGTCCAAAGGAGTGCAGGTTAGGTGGATTGGCCATGCAAAATTCCCCTTAGTGTCAGGGGGCTAGCTAGAATAAATGTATTGGGTTATGAGGATAGTTATGAGTGGGATTATGGTTGGATCAGACTCAATAGGCCAAATGCCTCTTTCAGCATTGTAGGGATTCTATGATTCTCCGGTTTTGGGGCGAGAGCAGCTGGAGAATCCTACCTGTCATGCTTGCTATTTTTACCTATCGCCCTTTATTTGTGACCTCTATTTCTTGGTCTTTCTGCCACTGGGAACATGTTTCTAACAGGTGTGGCTTCAAATCTACACTTGTCCTTTGCAACACTTCCATTTCTTGAGACACTTTTATGTATAGAATTGCAGTGGTAGATTGTGGGAATGTCTCTTTATTTGCAATGAGGAAGAAGGAGCTTTGGGTGTGATGTGAAGGTAGCTCAAGGTGGATGAGCAGGCCTCTGAGCTACAGACACTGAGGCTCATCAGGGGGAGAGAGGGTGCCCCTAGACTGGCTAAATCTAAGGGTCAGGGACAAAAGGGGGCTGCTGGGAGGAGGAGGAAGGGGGGTGAGGAGCGGAGGCCTCAGCCTCTTAATCTGCATAACAGGTTTGAGGTTCTTGCTTCCACTCTGGAAGAGGACGAGGCAGGTGAGGTTGGTGAGCAAACTGCACACGGTACAGTGATGCAGCAGGACATAGGCAAAGAGAAGGGGAAAAGGAACGTAGTAGTGATTGGAGATAGTGGGGTGAAGAGTATTGACACTGTCCTTTGTCACAATGACAAAGTGCACAGAAGGGTGTGTTGTCTGCCTGGTGCTCGGGTACAGGATGTCGCAGCTGGGCTGCAGAGGAACCTGGAGTGGGAGGGTGAGAACCCGGTCGTTGTAGTACATGTGGGTGCCGGCGACGTAGGCAAAGTGCGGACTGAGGATCTGGGGAGGGAGTATGAGAAGCTGGGAATGGAATTAAAAAGTAGAACCGACAAGGTGGTCGTCTCTGGGCTACTGCCTGAACTGAGTGCAGACGGGCGTAGGATTGACAGGATAAAGGAAGTGAATGGGTGGCTCAGGGATTGGTGTGGGAGGAATGGGTTCGAATTTATGGGGCATTGGCACCAGTATTGGGGTAGGTGGGACTTGTTCGGGCGGGATGGGGTTGGTCTGAATCGTGCTGGGACCAGAGTGTTGGCGAATCGAGTAAAGAGGACTGTAGACAGGGCTTTAAACTAATTAGGGGGGGGGAGGGTGCGAGGGTAGGTGACGCTACGAGGTCTAAAGTTAAGGATAGGGTACAGGTAAGGGAAGAGGCCGAGGATGTCCCAATTGGTGGCGTTACGGCAAATAGGGTCCAGGTGAAGGCTGGGATGAAAGCGCTTTATCTGAATGCACGAAGCATTCGGAATAAAGTGGATGAGCTGGTGGCGCAGATCGACACAAATGGATACGATCTGGTGGCCATTACAGAGACGTGGCTGCAAGGTGACAGGGACTGGGAGATGAATGTACAGGGCTATCAAGTGTTTAGGAAGGATAGGCAGGAGGAAAGAGGGGGTGGCGTAGCTCTGCTGATTAAGGATAGTATCAAGGTGGTAGCAAGGGATGATATCGGAGCCAAAGAGCAGAACGTGGAATCGTTGTGGGTGGAGATTAGGAACAGCAAAGGGAGGAAGACGCTGGTGGGTGTCGTCTATAGGCCCCCGAATAATGATCTGGAGGTGGGGCGGGCTGTTAACACGCAAATAAGTGCGGCGTGCAGGAATGGGACGGCAGTAGTTATGGGAGATTTCAATCTGCATATTGATTGGTCGACCCATGTTGGACGAGGTGGGCTCGAGGAGGAGTTCTTGGAATGCTGCCGGGATAATTTCCTTGAACAGTGTGTGTTGGAGCCGACGAGGGAGCGAGCTATCTTGGATCTGGTGCTATGTAATGAGGCGGGTAGAATTAGGGACCTTGCGGTGAAGGATCCTCTTGGAGAGAGTGATCATTGTATGGTGGAGTTTCTGGTGCAGATGGAGGAGGAGAAAGTGGGTTCCCGGACACGCGTCCTTTGTTTGAATAGAGGGGAGTATGGTAGGATGAGAGAAGAATTGGCGAATGTGGACTGGGGGAGTGCGTTGGAAGGTAGGTCTGCTGAGGAGCAGTGGAGGATCTTTAAGGAGATCTTTCTTGGTGCTCAGCAGAAATTTATTCCGATGGTTAAAAAGGACAGTAGGAAGAGAGGTAATAAGCCGTGGATAACGAAGGAGGTGAAGGAAAGTGTTAAATTAAAAGCGGAGGAATTTAGAGTAGCTAAGAGTAGTGGGCGAGAAGAGGATTGGGAAAGGTTTAAATGTCAACAAAGATTGACAAAGAAGTTGATAAAGGAGGGTAGGAGAAGCTATGAGGCTGGGCTAGCACTTAATATAAAAAAGGATAGCAAGAGTTTTTATAAATATATAAAAAGGAAGAGGCTGGCTAGGGTGAACGTTGGTCCTTTAGAGGATGAGAAAGGGGACCTAGTGGTAGGGGATGGGGATATGGCTAAGGTCTTGAATAACTTTTTTGTTTCTGTCTTCACGGAGGAGGACGTGAATAATTTGCCGGGTGTTAGCGATGGAAAGGTGGTAGGAATGGAGGGTCTTAATGACATTACTGTTACTAGAGAGGTGGTGCTCGACAGACTGGAGGGGCTGATTGTGGACAAGTCCCCAGGACCGGATGGAATGCATCCGAGGGTTCTGAAAGAAATGGCGGAGGTGATAGTGGATGCCTTGGTGGTTATTTTCCAGACGTCGCTGGATTCCGGGGAAGTGCCGGAAGATTGGAAAACGGCTAATGTTACGCCGTTGTTTAAGAAGGGTGCCAGGCAAAAGGCGGGGAATTATAGGCCGGTTAGTTTAACGTCTGTGGTAGGTAAAATGTTAGAATCCGTCATTAAGGAGGAAATTGCGAGGCATCTTGAAGGGAATTGCTTGATAGGGCGGACGCAACACGGTTTCATTAAAGGGAAGTCGTGTCTGACAAATTTACTGGAGTTCTATGAGGATGTGTCTAGGGCAGTGGATAGAGGAGAGCCGGTGGATGTGGTCTTTCTGGATTTTCAGAAGGCGTTTGACAAGGTACCTCACAAGAGGTTATTGCAGAAGGTCAGGGGACATGGAGTTGGGGGTAGGGTGTTAGCGTGGATAGAGGATTGGTTGTCAAATAGGAGGCAGAGAGTGGGGGTCAATGGGTGCTATTCGGATTGGCGGTTGGTGACTAGTGGGGTGCCCCAGGGGTCGGTGCTGGGGCCTCAGCTATTTACCATTTATATAGATGATCTGGAGGAGGGAACCGAGTGCAGGGTGTCGAAATTTGCTGATGACACCAAGATTGGGGGAAAGGCAAATTGTGCGGAGGGTGTGGAGAGTCTGCAGAAGGATCTAGATAGGCTGGGCGAATGGGCCAGGAAATGGCAAATGGAATTTAATGTTGGCAAGTGTGAGGTGGTCCACTTTGGTAGGAAGAATGGTAGGAAGGACTATTACTTACGTGGTGAAAAACTGCAGCAGGCGACGGTGCAGAGGGACCTCGGGGTCCTTGTGCATGAGTCGCAAAAACCCAGCTTGCAGATGCAGCAGGTGGTCAGGAAGGCAAATGGGATGCTGGCCTTCATAGCGAGGGGGATTGAATATAAAAGTAGGGAGGTCTTGCTGCAGCTGTATAGGGCATTGGTGAGGCCGCAGCTGGAGTACTGTGTGCAGTTTTGGGCGCCGCACCTGCGCAAGGATATTTTGGCTCTGGAGGGAGTGCAGAGGAGGTTTACTAGGCTGATACCGGAGTTGAGGGGATTGAGCTATGAGGAGAGGCTGAATAAACTAGGCTTGTACTCGTTAGAGTTTAGAAGAATGAGGGGAGATCTCATTGAGACGTATAAGATGATGAATGGGATGGATAGGATAGAGGTGGAGAGACTCTTCCCGCTCAAAAAAGACAGTAGGACTAGGGGGCACAGCCTCAAGATAAAGGGGAGGCGGTTTAGAACGGAGTTGAGGAGGAACTTCTTCACTCAAAGGGTGGTGAATCTCTGGAATTCTCTGCCCGTTGAAATGGTGGAGGCTGCCTCGCTAAATATTTTTAAGAAGCGGGTTGATGGGTTCTTGATAAGAGAGGGGATTAAGGGTTATGGGGAGAGGGCGGGAAAGTGGAACTGAGCCACAACAGATCAGCCATGATCTTATTGAATGGCGGGGCAGGCTCGAAGGGCTGGATGGCCTACTCCTGCTCCTATTTCTTATGTTCTTATGTTCTTATGTAGGCAGAGGTAGAGGAGAAGATTGCTGATCCTGTCAATGCATGTTACCGTGACTGTCTGTTCAATGCAGTCTGGATCCACTCGAGTCAGGATCACCTTAGGCATGTCAAAGTATAGCACTTCTGAATGGCAAAGCTGTGAAGAGTAGGGCAAACTATTGGCATAATGAATACTTGGCTTGGAGCATGTGATGGAAATACTTAAATAAATTGGTAGAATTCATATCTATTTGGGATGTTATATTTTAGAACTGAGAAAATGGATACAGATTAAAATATAACCATCTTTACCCAGAAGCCTTCATACACAGAATAAACAATACTATCTTTAGAATTAGACATTTTTTATTTGATTTATCATCTATAAATCTATTGGGATACAGTGAAAAGTGTTGTTTTTTCCACACTATACAGACAAACCATACCATTCATAGAGTACATAAGGGAGAAGGAAACGGGAGGGTACAGAATATAGTTTTACAATCATAGCTAGGATGTTGAGAAAGTTCAGCTTAATATATGGTAGGTTCATTCAAAAGCCTGATGGCAACAGGGAAAAAGCTTTTCTTGAGTCAGTTGGTATGTTTTCAGACTTTTGTATCATTTTCCCAATGGAAGAAGGTGAAAGAAAGTATGTCCAAGTTGCGTGGAGTCCTTGATTATACTGGCTGCTTTTCCAAGGCAGTGGGAAGTATAGATGGAGTCAATGGATGGGAAGCTGGTTTGCATGATGGACTGAGCTACATTCACAATCCTTTTAATGAGTGTAAAAGACAGAATTAGATAGTATCTATCAGTTTTTTGTTTAGAAATAGATATAAGTTTAAGTGCCTTATTCACCAGCACAGGGGATTTAAGCTAGATTAATGATGCCACAGTGTGTTCCTATGGCCATTATCTCTTAAGAAGGCATCCTTAGAACTTAGCTTCGCAAATCATAATTGGACATGTTTATGAGAACGTACAAACCAACTCAAGAACAGCTTCTTCCCTGCAGCCATCAGACTTTTTAATGGACCTACTTTGCATTAAGTTGTTTTTTCTCTACACTTTAGCTATGACTGTAACACTACATTCTGCACTTTCTCCTTTCCTTCCCTATGCCTTTTCTGCCTAGCATGCAAGAAACAATACTTTTCATTGTACACTAATACATGTGACAATAATAAATCAAATCAATCCAATCTAAGCTGGGGAAGAAAATAATTTAATAATCTCTATTCCCTGTACACAAAAAGCAGGCCAAATCCAGGTAGCAAAATTACATAGAACATAGAACACAACAGCACAAACAGGCCCTTCAGCCCACTAGTTGCGCCAATCACTTCTTTACCTACTAAGCCATAGACCTATCTATAACCCTCAATCCCATTAGATCCCATATACTCATCCAGAAGTCTTTTAAAAGACCCCAGCGAGTTCGCCTCCACCACCACCGACGGCAGCTGATTCCATTCACTCACCACCCTCTGAGTGAAAAACTTACCCCTAACATCTCCTCTGTACTTGCTTCCCTGCACCTTAAATCTGTGTCCTCTCGCAGCGACCATTTCAGCCCTGGGAAATAGCGTCTGAGAATCCACCCTATCTATTCCTCTCAACATCTTATAAACCTCTATCAGGTCACCTCTCAACCTTCGTCTCTCCAGGGAGAAGAATCTCAGCTCCCTCAACCTATCTTCATAAGGCATGCCTCACAATCCAGGCAACATCCTTGTAAATCTCCTCTGCACCCTTTCAATAGCTTCCACGTCCTCCCTGTAGTGAGGTGACCAGAACTACGCACAGTACTCCAAGTGGGGTCTGACAAGGGTCTTATAAAGTTGCAGCATTACCTCCCGACTCCTAAGTTCAATCTCTTGATTAATGGAGGCCAGTACACCATACACCTTCTTGACCACATCCTCCACCTGCAAAGCCGATTTAAGAGTCCTATGAACGCGGACCCCAAGATCTTTTGATGCACTAATAATACTTTCAGCTATCAATCTCATAATATCAGTCCTCTGTTGATGATTAGAGCACTCTGATTGGGGTCATTACCCATGGGAGCAGAGTGTAAACTCTTGTACAGAAGAAATCCATGGATCTGATCCGCTACTCAAAATAAATCAGTAAAAAGTCCAACAACACCAGGTTTAAGTCCTCTTCAGGGAAAGAGGGAAACCTCAAAAGCTAGTGAGTTTACTATCAAATAAATCGGTTGGACTTAAACCTGGTGTTGTCAGACTTTTTACTGTGTTTACCCCAGTCCAACGCCGGCATATCCACATCAAAATAAATCAGAGAGAACAAAACAATGAAGGATGAGGACATCAAGGCACTTTGTTCATACTGTAGTGACATGGAGGGTACTCTAATGCATGTTATATTATCTGGGCATTGAAGGAATGGAATCCTTTCCTGTGAGTGCCCTTGAAGGCCTAAGCACTTTTTACTGAGTCAGTCAAAAACATTTTTCTAAGCAGAGAAAATTATAAAGACAAAAACAAGTTCAAAAGCATTCCCAGTCCGTGGGAATCAATATAAATTCCAAATCCTTCAAGTTCTGAAACTCTTCACCTTGATCAAGTGAGTGACACTGCCGCCCGTCAAATAGCTCAGCTTAGGTTCCTCAGAGTGTGACAGAAATGAAAAATCTGACCTTACAGCACTTTGAGTTGGGTAAATGAGGTCAGTGGAGATTCAATGAACAGATCATGAGAAGGTTCAAAAAGTATGAGGAAGGGAAGTGTTTTAAAAATATACAAGTAACAAAACAACTCTTAGATAATTACATTAATGAAACAATTTCCTACACCATTTATATACCACTAACATGCAGAAAATGGTAATTTGTCCCCATTGTTGGATTACAGAGCATTTCATTTTGCATCTGGGTGCTCTATAACCAAGTTGGAAAGGTTCAACAGTAACAAAGGGTGTCAGAAGTAGAAAATTGTTTAATTGGCCAGCAATGACATCTCTCATCTTAAATAGCTTAAAATTCACAAGAGTAAGTTAAAGAAGTATGTTCGCTGCCACCATTAAATGACAGATAAATAATGGTACTCGACTGCATTAGCATGAAAAGGCCTTTCAAGTATTAAAAGAGCAGCATTTTCACAAATGCAATCTGCTTTTTATCCAAAAGGTGATGAAGAAAAATTTCAGATTGCAGCCCCATCCTGAAACATAGCAGAATATTTTGGTGCACAATTGACAAGAAATAAAAATAATTGAAAACAATAAGAAATTTAAGACACAGAAATGGCCACTTGGCTCATCATGACCCTTACTAGTCAAAGAAGAGTTATCTAGCCTAATCCCACCTTCCAGCGTTAGGTCTGGTGTCCTGCAGATCGCAACATTTTATGTAGACATCCTAATGTGCTGAGATTTCTGTCTCCACCATCCTTTCAGGCAATGAGTATCAGATCACTCTTGGCACAAAAAGGCTCCCCTTTCTCCCCTTTAATAGTTCACCAATTATCCAGGGTTTTTGATTGCTCTGGAAAAGTCCTGTCTATTTTCTCCATTAAGCTTTCCCATAAGTTGATATATTTAAATTAATTTACCCCTCAGCCTCTTCTGTTCCAAGGAATGCAACCCACCCATGCTTTCCTCGGCACTGCATGTCTCTTCCATGCCATTCATGCTCCTTCTGTGTCCGCTCAATGTCCCTATGACCCTGTGCCCACCCGATATGCATAATAGAAACCATGAACAATATAATAAGGAGGGCAAGTGTTGAAATTAATTAAAAATATGTTCCGCAAGTAATGGGGAAGGCCTATATTTGTCAGCCTTTATTTCAAAGGGAATGGAATATTAAAAAAAGTAGGGAAGTCTTGCTAAATTATACAAGGCACTAATTAGAGCTCACTTTGAATATTGTGAACAGTATTGGTCCTCTGATCTAAGGTGAGGTACACTGGTTTTGAACACTATCCAGAGAAGGGTCACTAGGTTGATCCAAGGTATAGAGAGATTTTCTTATCAGGAGAAATTGAGTAGGTTGGGTCTGTACTCAAGGAGTTTAGAAGAATGAGAGCTGACGTTGAGATATATAGGATTCTCGGAAAGCAAAAATATAAGCATAAGATGCAGACTGGCACTGGGAAAATAAAAATCAAAATGGAAAACAGATCTCATGGTTGAGGTTGTTTAACTGAATGTTGAGTCCAGAATCTTGTAAGGTGTTTAATCAGAAGATGAAGTGCTCTTTTGAGGCCATGCTTGCAGACAGAGATGAGGTGTTTCACAAAATGGTTACTAGTTTTGTATTTTATTAGGATCTGGACTAAAATCCCAAGGTATAGTATGAAGTCAGACTAGGCCACAACAATTTTTCTATTTTAACATAGAACACTACAGCACAAACAGGCCCTTTGGCCCACAAGTTGACCCAATCATATCCGTACCTACCAGGCCTATCTATAACTCTCAATCCCATTAAATCCCATATACTCATCCAGAAGTCTCTTAAACGACCCCAACGAGTTCGCCTCTACCACCACCAACAGCAACCGATCCCACTCGCTCACCAGCCTCGGAGTGAAAAACTCACCCATGACATCTCCTCTGTACCTACTCTCCAGCACCTTAAACCTGTGTCCTCCCGTAGCGACCATTTCAGCCCTGGGAAATAGCCTCTGAGAATCTACCCTATCTATACCTCTCAACATCTTATAAACCTCTATCAGATCACCTCTCAACCTTCGTCTCTCCAGGGAGAAAAGACCTAGCTCCCTCAACCTATCCTCATAAGGCATGCCACCCAATCCAGGCAACATCCTTGTAAATCTAGATGTTGTAAATTTTGGCACAAATGTGAGGAAAGGGTATTTCTTTTTAGGAATATGGACTGAGTATGGATTTTTTTTTAAGTGAAAACAAACTTTGATAATGCAGTTTAAATATAGCTCTAACAAATGAAGCAGCTTAGCCATTAACAGTTGAACAATATTTTAAAATGAAAGGAAACAACTTTACTTTCTAGCTTATGACTGTTCCAGTTCCAACTAAGCCTATTCACACTTAAATCAATCTACTTTTAAATAAATATGGTTAGCAAACTCAGGCATACTTGTTTTGTTAATGGACTTGAAGCTTTCAGACAGAGTTAGGGGTCTAGAAACCTGCAAAACTCTTAAAACTTCAACCATGCTTCAGCTACAACTAATTGCTTTTTGCAAAATCTTTTTTTCTCTCTGCTATAGATTAAGGACTGCACATTAACTACACTAGGACCCTGTCAATCACTTTAATCAGAAATCCCAGGGGAACCTAAATAAACAAAAGTCCATTAACTTTGCTTAACGTAACTACTTGCAAGGTTCAAATGAGTAACTGTCTTTTCTCTCAAAATCAGCTGCATTTTCTCCAAACATACTGACTGCTTGTAGTGTAAAGCCAAATTTTTAATAATTAACATTAAACACAGATATATATATCAATATCATTGCATTACTATCATCACATTTGGTCTTCCCAATCTAAAGGAGGCCCCATTGGGAGTAGAGACTAAATTGAAAGAAGTATAAATAAATCACTGTTTCGCTTGGAAGATTGCTTAGGGCCTTGGACAATGAGGATAGAGGAGACAAAAGAGCTGGTGTTACATGTTCTGTGATTGTATGAAAAGGTGCTATGGGCAGGGGATGAGGTTTTTGGGGGTGATAGAAGATTGGATCAGTGTGTCCTGGAGAGTGTGTTTCCTTCAGAATGCTGACAGTAGAGATGAGGAGGAACATGTTTAATGGTGGTATCATAGTGGAGATGGCAGAGGATGTTCCTTTGAATATGACGGGAGAATTTCACGACCAGTGGGATCTTCCTTCCAGTTCTGCCAAAATTGATCCCTCATGGCAGGTTTCCTGTTGGTGCAGCTGGAAAGCAAAATAATTTGTTATTGATATTGACAGGACTGGTTGTTCCCAACAACAGGCATTGATGAGCTCCCTCTGCCACTGGAAAACCCGCTACAGGGGAGCCAGAAAGTCCAAGTCAAAGGCTGGTAGGATGGAAAGTAAGGACAAGGGAAGCCCTGTTGTGGTTCTGGGAGGGAGGGAGGGAAAAGGCTGAGGGCAGAAACGTAGGAAATGGATCAGGCATGCTATCTGGGGATAAGAATTCCACAGACCAACAGCTATCTGAGAAAAAAGTATCTTCATCATAGAATCACAGAATCCCTACAATGCAGAAGGAGGCCATTCAGCCCATTGAGTCTACAATGACCACAATCCCACCCAATCTATCTGAAAGGGAAGACATCTTATTTTTAAATACATTGCCTAATTCTTGTCTCCTCACAAGAAGAAAATTTCTCAGCAAGTCTTTTCACTATCTTATATTTTTCAATAAGATCACCTTTCATTCTTCTAAATTCCATTGTGTATAGGCCTAAGCTGGCCAGCCTTTCTTCATAAGATAACTCTTTGAACCTAGAAATAAGGCAAATTAATCTTCTCTGAACTGTTTCTAATGCATTTACATCCTTTTTCAAATAATGGGACCAATATCGTACATGGTTCTCCAGATGTGGGCTCACCAAAGCCCTGTATAGCTACAATAAAACTTTCCTATTTTTGTATTCTATTTGACTTCCTAATCACTTGCTGTACCTGCATACTGACCTTTTGTGAATCACGTAACCGAATACCTAAATCCTCCTGTGCCATCAAGTTCTTCCATCTTTTTTTATTTAAATAATATGCGGCTTGTCTATTCTTCCTGGTAGAGTGGACAAGTTCACATTTTCCCACATTATGCTCTAGCTGAGAATTTCTTTTCATTCACTTAACCTTTCTATCTCCATTTGTTGTCTGTTTACCTCCTCTTGATAACACCAAGATATGCCCCCTATCTTGGTGTTATCAGCAAATTTAGTTACCATACATTTGGTCCCTTCATGCAAATTATTGATATTGCTTGTAAATAGTTGATACCGCAGCACTATGGCAGACTAATATTTACAGCTTGCCAATCCAAAAACATTAATTTATCCCTAATCTCTGCTTCTTGTCAGCTAACCAATTCTTTATCCATGCTAAAACATTGCCCCCTACACCATGTGCTCTTATCTTGTGTAGCAATCTTTGAAGTTATACTTTAATGATTGCCTTTTAGAGATTAAGTGGCATCACATCTACAGGTTCCCCATTATTCACCTGGTTTGTTATTTCTGCAAATAAATCTTTTTAATTATATTTATTTTAATGATATTGTATTTTTAATAATAAATTAGTTAAACACAAATTCCCTTTCACATGTTGACTCTGCCTGATGCCATTATTATTTTCTCAGTACTCTGATATAATGTCCTTAATTCTAGCAGTTTCCTTACAACAGAGTTTAAATTAACATGCTACAGTTTCCTGCTTTCTGTGCCCTTCCTTTCTTGAACAAATGTTTGCTATTTTCCAATTCCAGATGGTGGTGGAGTCTGGAACTCATGTCCAAAAGCGTGATAGATGCAGAATCCTTCATTACGGTTAAAAATAAATTCTTGGATATGCACTTGACATAATCTTCAAGGTTTTGTCTAAGAACTGGAAAGTGGATTGGGTGCTGTAACACATTTTAGTTGGCACAGGCATCTTGGCCTTAATGACTTCCTTCTGCTCTGCAAATGTTCCATGTTTCAATGTACATCAGTTAAACTATTAAATTTTACAACATAGTTGTTGTAACAGTCTTTTTCTGTGATTTTAGAGCAGTTAATATCAAGAGCTTTTGGGCTCCTTAAACATTTACCACTTGAGGCTCTGTGGTCCCAGGGTTTAGCAGGACCTATTGGCATTTAGATTAACAAAACTTTGGCGATGCAAAAGATAACTAGTCTTTAGGCATGCATGAATAGGCAAAGATTCCACATCCAACTCTACTCAGTTGGTGTTAGATCTCAAAATAAGCCTTCTTGTACCCCCTATGGAGACTGCCACTTTCAGCAAAATTTTGCATGCTTTTAGCCTTCGGGCTTAATGAAGAATAGATTGCTCAATTGCTCTTGATCGCTAAAGAACATTATTGATGGAAAAAAAATTGTATTGGTCGAATTTAAAGTGACAGTTCTAATTAAAGACAAACATCGCAAGACGCTAACAAAATTCCCAAAAGCCTTTGGAAATAATTGGATCCATTTCTGTCCTGTTTACAGATTTTACCCAGGAAAGAGAGACAGGAGAACAAGAAGTGATAGGCAAAAGGAAGCCAGGGTGCTGTTTGGATGGAACACTGTTCTGTGGATTTAGCCATATTGTTACTAATTGGTATTATATGGTACACAGCAGGCAGGACCAGTCTGATAATACTGCTTGTTGAATATGATAGTCTATCTTTCAGACTGCGCTGCCAAAAGCAGGATGTACTATTGATTATTGTGCTTCTGTGAAAGCATTCAAGTGCGTGTATTGTCTGACATTCAGCAAGGTGCCATTCTGTCTGCTGTCCCACTTTCGCTTAGGAACAGTAGCTTCCACCAGCATGAGCTTTCTGCCAAAAATTAGTTGTGGTTCCCTCTCTCCACAGATATCTGGGTATCAGTGAAATAGACAGTTCTCTTCGCAAGCCAGATTATCAGTTGTCCCCTCCTTCCTTTGAAACAGCTCAATTAGTGGAATGCTTAATCAGGGAAACTCTCAGTAACGGCACAAATGCAAAGCAAAATGATAACATCCAGCCCTCAAATGAAATGGTCAAAAAGAAAAGTCCAATTACAACTGTCTTACCAATATTGTGTTTTCTTCATAATGTTTCATCCAGTAGAGGCTAATTACCTGTGGGCCTAATTTAGATCTGACATCAGCATATCAGGAAACAATCAGATAACATCCCCACTGTAATAATTTTACTAACACTGATCTCCTGCCACCAATCACCCTTTATTTACAGTTTATTCAAAATAGCATTCAGCAGCTTATAGAATGCAGGTCAGCCTCGAATCTTTCAACTGCTGGCCTGAGTGGAGCCAGCTGTTTTAAACCTCCGCCCCCGTCCCCCCCAACTCCCACACCCCTACACTCCCACACCCCTACACCCCTACACTCCCACACCCCTACACCCCTACATTCCCACACCCCTACACCCCTCAGCTGCTCCTTCCCTATTGGGTGAGCCTCTACTCACCTGATAGAGGAGCTCAGACACTACAAGGTCCAGGGAGAGGTTTATTGACGATCCTCCATTGCCATCATCACACCTACCCTATTTTAAGTGATGTACCTGGCTGTTAAAGTTGTTTGAGATTTAAATGTTGCCAGTAGTGGTGACCTTCACAACAGCTGTTAGTTTTTGTTGATGTTTGTTTGATCTTCTTGATCTTTATGAAACAGGTCACTCAATTTAGTGACAATTAACTGAGTGAATCTCAGCTTCCTCAAGCACTGCTTCTCCACCACATCTCAGTATAAGATTCTAGACTCCCAACTATGTGACTAATTGAACATAGAAATATAGGACAACAGGTGCAAGGGTAGGCCATTTGGTCCCTTAAACTTATGCCACTTAACTTCATGCTGATGTTACCTCAATGCCATCTTTCCCCACAATCCCGGTATTCCCTAATATCACTGATATCTAGGAGTCCGTTGAAATCTGATTTGAACATATTCAATGACTCCGCAGCCCTCTAGGGTAGAGATTTCCAAATGTTCACTATCCTCTGACTGAAAGCCTTACCTCTCATCTCAATCCTAAATGACCTACACCTTATTCTGAGACAGAGTTCCTTGACTCTATTACTACCGCCACCCCCCCCGCCACCCGACCCCCAACAACCAGGGCAAACACCCTTCACCTAACTCTTCTGTATTCTTAAATGAGATCATCTCTCAAACTTCTAAACTCCAGAGATTGAAGATCCAATCTTCCCAGTCTTTCTTCATTTTTCATCATAGAATCATAGAAACCCTACAGTACAGAAATAGGCCATTTGGCCCATCGAGTTTGCATCGACCACAATCCCACCCAGGCCCTACCCCCATATCCCTACATATTTTACCCACTAATCCCTCTAACCTACGCATCTCAGGACACAAAGAAGCAATTTTATCATGGTCAATTAACCTAACCCGCACATCTTTGAACTGTGCGAGGAAACCGGAGCACCCAGAGGAAACCCACGCAGACACGAAGAGACTGTGCAAACTCCATACAGACAGTGACCTAAGCTGGGAATCAAACCCGAGTCCCTGGAGCTATGAAGCAGCAGTGCTAACCACTGTGCTACCATGCCACCCCTGACCATAGAATTAGTGGGATTAGTGGGCAAAATATGTAGGGGTATGGCAGTAGGGCTGGGTGAAATTGTGGTCAGTGCAGACTCAGTGGGCTGAATGGCCTCTTTTTGTACTGTTGAATTTCTATAATTCAATTCTGCCATCCCAAGAAATGGAACAATCGTGCCACTCAGGATTTTAATATCATTAGCGGGCCCGGGACTGGAGTCTCTTTGCCACCTAGTCTCTCCCCCCAACCCCCCAACAGGAATGATTCACTCCAGCAGAGTTTGCAACAGCTCCC
Organism: Carcharhinus amblyrhynchos; assembly: GCF_965287045.1. NCBI lineage: Eukaryota > Metazoa > Chordata > Chondrichthyes > Carcharhiniformes > Carcharhinidae > Carcharhinus > Carcharhinus amblyrhynchos. The sequence goes on along the minus strand of NC_137339.1, from coordinate 41,459,021 downwards.
CAGTAGTCCAACCCTGCTTAGTGAAGGGAGGCCATGGATGCCCCACAGGAGGTCAGGGGTAAAAGGAGTACTCCGGGCATTGCCAGTTTGGCAGTGCCAACCTGGCCATCTGGTGCTGCCCAAGGGGCAAAGTGGCAATGCCCAAGGGGCAAAGTGGCAATGCCCACAAGACACAGGCAGTGCCAAGGATTTGGGCCAGAGGGGGCAGGGCCTATTGGGGGAAGATCAGTGGGAGGCAGGGTGTCCTGCTGTCGCTCTGCATAGGGATCAGTGGCAGAGAGAGGGAAGGGGCTGATCAGGTCTGGCCAACTGGGTGGGCTGCTGGGGGTGCTATGGGTGGGATTCTGGGGAGGTGGGGAGTGGGCGTTCATTGGGGAGATCGGGACTGCGGCGGAGTGGGGGTGGGGGGTGGGGGTGAGATCAAGATGGGCTGGTCCGGAGACATCCGAGAGGCCATTGATCAAGGGGATGGGGGAAACCAAGGTCAGCGATTGGGGCTTGCTGTGCTGGCCAGCAATCAGGAGGCCGGCAGTGCGAGGCTACTCAGCATGCACTGATCTCTGCTCTGACAGTTCAGCACATATGCAATGCCGTGCTCAGCGCTATGCTGCCAGCCTCTCTTGCGAGAAATGGCCCTGCTCCCTGAGGCATAGTGTGGGAGATACATTTTGAAAATCATACTAAAAAAAAACAACAGGAGTTACTTCCCTTTTTAGGTGAATTTGGCACTTAGAATTTTTTTGGGGAGAATTCCGGCTCAGCATTTTTAGAATAGAGGGGTTTTCCTGCTCTGCCATCTGGAGAGTTGATGGGGAGTACATTCCAGCCAACACTGCAGCTATTTCACACTCCAATAAGCATTAATTGAATGGAGGAGGGATTTCTGTCTCTCACCCCAAGTAAGACCTGCCTGAGACAGCAGTTGGCCAATAAAATTGGTCAGAACCTCTCTAGTTCCTGCAGTGGCAGAACCTTCTGTGAACTGAGGCAATGTGCCGTGCTGGGGCCTCAGTCGTAGCATATCAGGAAAAGATAATTTTTTGGGATCTCAGGGTGGAGAGATAGGGGAGGTCTGTGGGTGGGGTGTGGACAGTGGGTGTTTGGGGTTTCAGGGAACAGGCAGGGAGGCTTGGAGATCCAATGATTACTGGACCTGATGAGGCAAAGAATCCAATGTTAAAAGGGAGCTTCTGATGCTGATGACCTCCTATGTCCCTTCTTCCCCCTCGAGGCTGTACCTGGTCATTTTCGGTTTTGCCACAGCCAGAAACATCTTCAAACAGCGCAGAAATGGAGTCTGGGTGAAAAACAGTCCTAAAACAGTCAATAATTGGCCAGTTAGATGCCTCATTTGCAGCAAGGGCTGTATGACTCTTCTTCAGAGCTGTAAATCTGTAAACTGCAGGTGACAGCAGATTTGGGTGGCACAATAGCACAGTGGTTCGCACTGCTGCTTCACAGCTCCAGGGACCTGGGTTCGATTCCCAGCTTGGGTCACTGTCTGAGTAGAGTTTGCACATTCTCCTCGTGTCTGCATGGGTTTCCTCCAGGTGCTCCGGTTTCCTCCCACAGTCCAAAGATGTGTGGATTAGGTTGATTGGCCATGCTAAAATTGTTCCTTAGTGTCCTGAGATTTGTAGGTTAGAGGGATTAGTGGGTAAAATATGTAGGGACAGGGAGATAGGGCTGTGTGGGATTGTGGTCGGTAGAGACTCGATAGGCCAAATGCCCTGTTTCTGTGTTATAGGGTTTCTTTGACTTTCTATCCCTTTGAAATCCTCTGACAAAGAGGAGATGTAAGTTTCATCTGGAGTGCGGAAGGGGCGTAGGTGAGGTGGGGGGTGTTTCTGTCTGTCAGCTGTGCATTCAGCAATGAAGCTAAATCAGTATGCTAAATCTTTAAATCCCCTCCATTCCAATGGAATCCGAATAATTAAAGGCCAGTGAGCTTGACATCAGTGATAGGGAAATTTTTGGAGAAGATTGCTACGGATAGGATCTGTACACATTGGGAAGAGTTTGGCCTTATTAGCGACAGACACCATGGTTTTGTACAAGGGAGGGCATGTCCCACTAATTTAATTGAGTTTTTTGAGAAGGTGACAAAAATGAGTGATGAGGGAAAGGCTGTAGATATTGTCTACATGGACTTTAGTAAAGCATTTGACAAGGTTCCTCATGGCAGGCTGGTGCAAAAGGTTAAATCACATGGGATTAAGGGTGAACCAGCTAGATGGATTCAGAACTGGCTTGGCCTTAGAAGACAGAGGGTGTTTTTCTGAATGGAGGTCTGTTACTGGTGGTGTTCCATAAAGATCAGTACTGGGCCTCTATTGTTTGTATTATATATAAACTACTTGGAAGAAAATGTAGCTGGTCTGATTAGCAAGTTTGCAAATGAAACTAAGATGTTGTGGATAGTGAAGAAGATTGTCATAGAATACAAGATACAGATAGATTGGGAAATTGGACAGAGAAATTACAGTTGGAATTTAATCCAAACAAATGCGAGATGATACATTTTGGTAAATCCAGTTCAAGTAGGAGCTAATAAATAAATGGCAGAACCATTAGGAGCATAGCACACAGGTGGAAAATGTGGTGAAGAAAGCATATGGCATATTTGCCTTCATCAGCTGGGGCATCAAGTTAAAAAGTTGACAAATTATGTTACAGTTATATAAAATATTGGTTAGTCCACATTTGGAATGCTGGGGGCAACTTTGTCATTTGGACCCATTAATTCTTCAGTGGGTTGGGTCGGGAGATGCATGCATGCGCCAAATTGCAGGATTCACACATGCATTCCCGATGAATGTGTGTCTCCCATTGCTGAATATCCGGCGCAGTTGGGATCATGTTGGAAACTGGCAGGAACACCAGGTAAGTCACTTTAATCTATTCTTAATGTGATTTAAATGTGATTATCAGGCCCCATCCCTGATATTCACGGTTGTGACCTCTGCATTGCACAGAGTATGGGAGATTCGAGTATAAACTCCCACTGAAAAATCAATCATGATTTATACCATATTTCCCACAAATACAGCACTTAGAATATTTTGAGGGGAATCTCCCCCCAATTCTGATCACCACTCCATGAAAGGACAAGGAGGCTTTGGAGAGAGTACATAAAAGGTTTATCAGGTTGTTGCCTGGTGTGGAGAGTATTAGCTAGGAGGAGAGACTGAATAAACTGGGATTGTTCTCCCTGAAAGACAGAGTCTGAACGGTGACCTGATAAAAATTTATAAAGTTATAAGGGGCATAGGTAAGATGAGCAGTTGGAATTGTTTTCCCAGGGCAGATATGACAATTACAATGGGGCACAAGTTCAAGGTAAAGGGAAAAAGTTTCAGTGGAGATGTGGGGGAAGTTTTATACACAGAGAATGGTGGGAACCTGGAATGCACTGCCATGTGAGGTGGTTGAGGCAGAAACGTTAGTGACATTTGAGACTTAAATGCTTAAACACAGTGAATGGAGGGATACAGGTCTAGATGCTCCAGGTGGGACAACATGATTGGTGCAGGCCTGGTGGGCTGAAGGGCCGTTCCTGTGTTGTACTGTTCTTTGTTTGTTTTGTTCTTGGGTGATGGGGTGGCATGGTGGTACAATGGTTAGCACTGCTGCCTCACAGAGCCGGTGTCCCAGTTTTGATTCCTGGCTTGGGTTACTGTCTGTGTGGTGTTTGCATGTTCTCCCTTTGTCTGTGTGAGTTTCCTCCAGGTGCTCCGGTTTCCTCCCACAGTCTGAAAGATGTGTTGGCTAGGTGCATTGACCTGAACAGGCGCTGGAGTGTGGCAACTAGGGAAATTTCACAGTAACCTCATTGCAGTGTTAATGTAAGCCTTACTTGTGACTAGTAAATAAACTTTAAAAAAAATTATTTTTGTGTGTAACAAATTCAATGTGCAGTGCCTTGAAAGAGATTCCACTGACTACTCAATGGATTTCCATTCCAGCACTTGTATTTATCTTCACGCTTGAAAGAATGTTAAGTATCCCATTAATCATGACCATAATGTTGACAGAGTCTAAGCCTAATTGACACTCTGTAGTTTCATTCCCTTTTTGAAATAGTTTACAAGTGTCATCTCAGTTCCAGGACATCTCTGTAGGAGTTCCTTGAGGTATTGCCCGAGGCCTGAACATCTTCAGCTGCTTCATCAATGATCTTTTGTCCATCATAACATCAAAGTGGGGATGTTCACACAATGCACAGCATTATACATGACTCCTCAGATATTGAAGCAGTTCATGTTCAAATGCAACAAGATCTGAACAATGTCCAGGCTTGGGCTGACAAGTGGCAAGTAACAGTCACACCACACAAATGCCAGCCAATGACTATAACCATTAAGATACAATCTAACCATCACCTCTTGACATTCACCGGTGTTAACCATCACTGACTCCCCCACTGCCAACAATATTGAGGTTACCTTTGACCAGAAACTCAACTGGACTCACCACATAAAGATGGTGGCTACAAAAGCAGATCAGAGGCTAGGAATACTGCGGTGGGTAAATCACCTTCCGAGTCCCCAGAGCATGTCCATCATCTTCAAGGCACAAGTCAGGAGTGTGATGGAATACCCCCCACTTGCCTGGATAAGTGCAGCTCTGATAACACTCAAGAAGGTTGACACCATCCAGGACAAAACAGCTTACTTGATTAGCATGACATCCACAAACATCCACTCCCTCCACCACCGACATTCGGTAGCATCTGTCCACAAGATGCATTGCAGAAATTCACCAAAGGTCCTGAGACAGCACCTTCCAAATCCACAACCACTTCCACCGAGAAGGACAAGGGCAACAGATACTGCCAACTGCAAATTCCTCTCAAAGCCAACTTCCATCCTGACTTGGAAATATATCACTATTCCTTCGCGGGATCAAAATCTTGGAATTCCCTCCCTGATGGTAATGTGGATCAGCCCACAGGACATGGATTGCAGTGATTCAAGAAGGCAGCTCAACACCACTTTCTCAAGGGCAATAAATGCTGGCCAGCCAGCCACGCCCATGTCCTACAAATGAATGCAAAAATGTCAGGCTAACCGATCTGTATTTTCGTGTTTTATACCCTTCTTCCTTTCTAAAATAGTTGAGTTACATTTGCTATCTTTAGAATTTTAGAAGGTTGCCACCAATGCACCCATTATCTCCACAGTCATTTCTTTTAACACTGTGGTATGTAAGTTATCAGGTCCAGCGATTTATCAACTTTAAGTCCCATCAATTTCTTTAGCACTACAGTTTTACTAATACTAATTTCTTTCAGGTCCTCAATCACACAAGTGTCTTGACTCCCCAGTATTTCTGGGAACTTTTTATATCGTCCTTCCTGAAATCAGGCTCAAAGTATTTGTTTAATTTCTCTGCCAGTTCTTTATTACCAGTTATAAATTCTCCATTCTCTGCTTGTAACGGGCTCACACTCATTAGTCTTTACTAACCTTTTCCATTTTGCATACATATAGAAACTTTTACAGTCCATTTCTTTATTTCTTGCAAGTTCACTTTTATACTCTATTTTCTCTTTTATCATCAATTACCTGGTTCTCCTTTGTTGAATTTTAAAATGGTCCTAATCTTCATGGTTAATACTTCTTTTGACAACTTTACGGAGGCGATCTTATGAAAAAATTCAAAGTCCAGAACGAGTGTGAAGACAGGAGAGTTGGATCTGCTTTTTCGACAAATCCAAATCTCAAATTTTTATGTACTTAGTGCACAAAAAAGTCCTGAATTCTATTTTCTGCCTGTATGGTGAGTGGGCGGGGCTTAAACCACCAGGAAACCGACTGATAGATCTGACCGCACAGACCTGTCACACAGCCTCTGCTGCTATCAGCCACCTCCATGGCCTTCACCTGGCACCGCCCCCTGTGCCATCATGGAGCCTCATAGAGGCTTGCAAACCCAACCCCCAGCTGGACCAATTGAGTCCCGTGCCAATCAAACCAGATCAAATGATCCCCTCCTTCATCCCACCAATCAGTGTGTAGAGTGCAGCAGTCCCCTTCATTCCCAATCAGCCCATCCCTGGTCTGGCCCCATCCACAGCGCAACCCCCCCCCCCGCCCCCCACCAAGTAGGTCCTGCCTCCCTTGGCACTTCCCTGTGCTCTGTTCCAGGGTGTACAATAGGTAGTGCCAGGATGCCAAGCTGGCAATGCCAGAATACCATCTGGCAGTGTCAGGTTGCCACTTCCCAAGGGGCACCCACCCTTGCCCCCAACCTCCTGCAAGGACTTCAATGGCCTCCATTTCTACTGGTGAGGCCATCATGTCTCTTCCCCCATTGATGGTGAACCATACGTGTTCCCTGCCGAAGAGAACCTCCAACAGCAAAGCCACATAGGCAGGTAAGCCTGGACGGTTGTGGTCGGAGCTCGTGAATTTCATTTAAATCTACATTACAATACATTTAAATAATTTTTCAGCCTCACACCAAACCAGATATTGGGTGCCGATAATATGACGAAAGGCATGGAATCAGGCACGAGCCTGATTTCTTGGCTCACTCGCGATCTTACTGGCTTGCTCCACCGAGGTGCAATGGTAAGATTGCCCCCACTGACCCTCCCCTCCTTCCCCCCACCCCCCACCCCCCACCATATGTGTCTCCGTGATTAGCTTTGGTGCTCAGTTTGGATGCAACTAGGACATCTCATCTCCTGACCTCATTTCAGCTTTAATCAAGAATGGACAAAAGAACTCAACTACAGAGGTGTGGTGAAATTCACTCCCCTTGACGGCCAGGTCAAATTTTTAATGAGCATGCCACCCAGGAGACCTAGCACAGTTGGAGTCATAGGACTCAGGGTGAAAACTATCTGCTGGCTGGGGTAATATCTACACTCTCCCCAATCCTGTTATCCCCAACATCAACCCTAAGCATTGAGGATTCCCCCCTCTACCCAGCCCAGCACAACACTAACATTGGGACACTCCTCCACCACAATGCAAGCATCAGGGCACCTGTACTATAATGCCAACTTTGGGGCATCCTTACCACAATGCCAACATCACCAACCTCCCCGCCCCCCCCAGTGTAGTGTGAATCAACCTTCTTATTATGACCGTCCCCTCTTGCATGCAATGGGGCTCTCCCCTGTCACTGGCCCCACCAACCATCCCCTTTCCCTCTCCCCCGCAGACATTGGGACTCTCCACCAACCACCACTCCCCATCCCTGCCCTCCCCCTCCCCACTTCCTCCTTGCAGGCATCGGGGCTCTCCCCTCTCCCCACACCACGAAACTCCCCAATGGGACTGCCCAGAGGATCCACCCTTGGCACCTCCAGGTTGACGCTTTCAATGCACTACCAGCCATGTCCCTCATTATCCAAAGGTTACAACTATTTCTGCACTCTGGTGCGGCTCTCACGACTGGTTTTTATTTTTGAAAACCGTACACCGGTTTTCAAAACTCATGCCAACATGACACTGATTGTGACGATAAGGTGTGGGTGGATGTTACAGTATCAAGGCTGGTAATTACATGCCAGTTTATCAAAATGTATGAAAATCAAGTTCACCCCCTTCGTTGACGTGAACCTGATCACGTCACGAGTGGGAGTGAAGAATATCTCAAGCTGAGATCTCGCCTGCACAAATCCTGTTTTTGGCTGCTCGTGTGATTTAGTGGCCCACAATCAATGGGACTGTTAAATCATGATCAATATGAAATGAAGGGTACAAGTCTAAAGGGAATGCATGAGAAGCGGGACATTCATGTTTAAGTCAAAGAAGGTCTCAGGATAGGTTAAGCAAGTAGTTGATAAACCATACATCACCATACGTTTTAAAAATAGTGACATAGGATAATAAAAGCAAGGAAATAGTGTTAAACTTGTATAGGCCACTGGTTTGGATCCAGTTCTGGGCATCACACTTTAAGAAAAGTGTGAAGGCATTGGAGAGAATTCAGAAAAAAAAACCACAGGAATGGTCCCAGGGACCAGAAACTTCAGTTATGTGAATAGATTGATGACACAAAAACAGAACACTCCAGAAATACCCGTAGGTCTGTCAGCACCTGTGACGTGAGAGACAATTCATAGAATCATAGAACCCTACAGTGCAGAAAGAGGCCCTTCGGCCCATTGAGTCTGCACCGAACACAATCCCATCCAGGCCCTACCCCCATATCCCTACATATTATACCCACTAATCCCTCTAATCTACGCATCCCTAGACACGAAGGGGCAATTTCTTAGCATGGCCAATCAACCTAACCCACACATTTTTGGACTGCAGAAGGAAACCAGAGTACCCGGAGGAAACCCACGCTTACCCAGAGGAAACCCACAAAGTTGACATTTTCTTCAGAATTCTTTCTATTATTGGAGAAGTTGGAACTGTTTTCCTTAGAGCAGAGAAAATTTAAAGGAGATTTGATAGAGGTATTCAAAACCCTGATGAGTCTGGACAGAGTAGATTGGGAGAAAAACATTCCCATTGCTGGAAGGATTGAGAACAAGAAGGTCTAGATTTAAGGTAGTTGGCAAAAGAAGCAATTGCAACATAAAGAGAAATGTTTTCATGCAGCGAGTGATTACGTTGTGGAATGCATTGCTGGAGAATTTAGTGGAGGCATATTCAATCAATATTTTCTGGACTAAAGCATTACCTGAAGAGGAAGAATGTGCAGCATTACAGGGATAAGATAGGGGAGTGGGACTAAGTAAAATTTTCTGTAGAGGAACTGTTGGAGACAGAATGGGTCTGCTGGCCTCCTTCTGTTCTCTAACAGCACAATGATTCTATGATGTTCACAATATGAAAGTGATGCACACGGAGAGCATTTTAATGATGCCTTTAAAGACTCAAATATTTATTTACAAATTGCTATCCTATAAAGCAATCTATTCCCCTCCAAGGATACACCCTTTTCAGGTAAGACAACATAAGACACACTGCACTGCACATATGGTGACTGCATTTCGCTTCTGCCTCATGTCTCGCACCAAGCCCACCTCCAGTTCACCCACCTGGCTTGCTAAGCACTTTCATATCATTTCATGGACTCCCTGAAAAGGTACTATGAGCCCCAGAGATCCACAAACTGCTTGATAACCTCTGTTATAAATGACCATCTCCACATCTCTTACAGCTAAAAACTATTTGAGTAATTATATGCCACGATGTCTTGCTTCAAATTATACTTTTGCTGAGCTGACTTTGTTCCAGGCACTTAAATGGATATAGTTTTAAACTAGTATTCATCAGAATAAATTTTATGGATGTTAGGCTATATTTTAAGTGGATTCAGCTCCAAGTAAGATATATTGATAAAATGAAATATTGCCAATCTATTTATCTTGACCTCTTATTGTTTCTGGCACAGTCACCCAGTAATGCTGCAGTGAATCCCTTCCTTTTGCAATTCTCAGATTAAATAGCCAAAATATTTAAGACCTGAGGAATGAAGGGTTTAAATGTTGTAAAATTTGATGCTTTTACATAAAATATTGTTTCCAGGAAAGACTTAAATTTCAAATATGTTTAATTAAGTGGCTGTCTATGAAGACTGGGAACTTTCAAAGACCTCCAGCTCTGTAACCTTTCTCTGTGGTGGAATCCCTGTTCATGCAATTCAAGTTTTCAACAAACATCTGGCAGTCAGGAAAATATGGTTAGACTTGACAAAGATAATTTGTTTTGTTACAAAGCTGAGTTGGTGTTAAGTAAATACTCAAGTTTTGATATCACAGGTAGAATTCAGTTTGTATCCTAAGCACGTGTCACCCTTGTAGTGTTTAATGGTTTGATTCATCTGGGTTTGATGATGTTATCCTTGTAACTGAGCCTTGAATAATTACATGATTGCTTAAAATTATTGGTAGACTTAGAGAGCTAAGAAATCCAAGAATATCCTAAAGTGACTGAAGGCCATATTTTCACAACAATGGAGAGGCTCTCCATCTTGGTGAAAATCCCAGACAGGGCTCGTGATGCTAAGTACCCAAAAAAGCATTTCCTATTTACTGTAGGAGTTAGGCCAGTTTTCGCACATACACGGTTTACAGAGGCAACTGGCCATTTACATCATCAGCTGCCACCATTATAGTGAGATTTTGGTATACTAGGAGTGTGACTAGACCAGAGAAGAGGAAGTCTGAATTTGGATACTCCTTTGGATATGATCCACGAGAGTATCCTTTGGGATAGTTGAGGCAACTCTTGGACGAGGTAAGCTACACTTTGGAATTGTAACACCAACACCAACATGATCATGCAGAAAAAGTACATAAACTCATTGGAATGGTCAAAGCTCTCAGGGGAACTGTAAAAAACAACTGTCAAACTTTCAATGAACTATCAATCTGTCAATGGAGAGTCAAAGAACTGACAAAGCAGCAAATAAATTGTCAAGAACCGTAAATCCTGGGAAGGAACTGTTAATCTGTCGAGGAACTATCAAGCTATTAAGGAACTGTCAAAGAACTGTCAAAGTTGTCAAAAAACTATCAAAGTAAACTAGATGAGTTGGCATGGGGGTGTATCAGCAAAGGATAGTGTGCGATGGGCATTATGTGAGTTTGCATTAAATTGAAAGATGGACTATAAAGGCTATAGGAATGTGGGAGACTCAGGGATATGAGGGGCCGTGGATAAAGAGTAGAAGGCATGTGTCAGTATAAAGAGTATAAGGTGTTGTAATATACCTTTAAGAAATAGCAGGATTCCACCACCAGAGAAAAATTGAATTTTATCAGCTCCAGAACCAGTTCATTCTTCACTGGAAGATCATCCATGGTTCAAGATCAATGATTTTGGGGTTCTTGCTCACTGTGAGATGAGTAGTCTAGATGTAGCAACGGTAAGTAAGAAAGCAAAGCAAGTACATTGTCGCAGAGCAGAAGACCAGCAAATACTTGAGTAGCTCACAAATATTTGATATGACAGTAAATGCTATCAAACAATACTTTGAGCCGAAGAAAAGTGTGACAATTGAATGACACAAACTTTGCCAGAGATCCTAGGGAAATAGTGGGCCTATCAAACAACATCTGAAAATTGTTGTCTACACGTTTATTCTTTACACTAACTAATGTATTAATCCGTGACCAGCTAATTGCAAATCAATTCCACAAGTTAGGAAACATGGAGGATGATGATCCAACTTTGCAAAAGGCTGCGACCTTGACAGTTCAAAATTGAAGCTACCATTTTAGATTCAAAGAGTTTGCTCAGGAATGCACCTTTAGACTCAAGGAGTGGGGTTTTCTAGCCATGCTCACCCCAAAACCAGAAAATCCTGCCCAAGGTCAACGGACCTATGTGTGATCCTCCCCCTCCTTCATCCTCCCACCACTATGATTCCTATGGTGTACAGGGTAGGAAAAGTCCCCAAATGGTTGCAGGCACCATTTATCCCAAGTAGCTCAATTCAAAAGTTAGGATCAAAGAGTTCTCAGTAATCTCATTAAAGTATGCCCCATCTTGGTTAGATAGCATCAAAACAGTGTCCAAGTTGTGGAAGTGCTCATCAAGTCACAGCACTATGTCTGGTGCTTTCTGCCTGAGGGCAAAATTGCAATTCATGCTCTAAGTGGAGCCACTTTGTAAAGATGTCATCAAAGAAGATGTCATCGGCTCGACATGCGGAAGAGTCTCCCCCTCAAGTACCGCATATATATCCCACTATAAAATATAAAGCATTCACTTATCCTGAGGAAGGCAAGCCTGGTGGAAAGGATTAGTTCACAGAAAATGTGAGCACACCACAAAAAAAACAAGTTTGGAAGAGAGACCATTCCTGTGTGAGGAGGCTTTGTTTTGGACTCCCTTCTCCCTGTAGAGACATCTACTGATAGAAAACACTGAACATTCAAATGCGACCCAGGTAACGAAGCCTCTATGTAACCCACTGTGCCTAACAGTCATAAAACAAAAGGAGAGAAGAAGATTTGTCTATATTGTGGCCAGAAATCTGCCAGCAATGGAACATCACACACACACATCTTTTGAAGTCATACAGTGTCACTATCAGCGTTCCTACAGTGATAAAGCTTTTAGCAAGAATGATGGATAATGATGCACATTGGAACACACACCTGGGAAAAACATTACCAATGCTTATCAGTTGAATGGCATCATGAAGTGGAATATAAGATACTGAGTAGACCAATGATTATGAAAACAAATTCCCTTTTCCATTAAGTGATGTCAATCATTCAACTGATAATGTAATCACATTGAAAAAAACATCAAATTTGTCAATCTAATCAGAGATCAAAGAGACTTTTCACATTGTCAGCAAATAGGTAGTTTAAGTAATCTATATTTGTATTTTTGGGTCGTAGAAATAAGTTATAGATTTAGGAGAGTTTAATTATGTGTTTCTGTGCAAGAAAGATTTAAAACATTACTTCATGTGAAATAATGGTGTTTACATGTATGGGGTTTGGTTTCATTTCAAAGCTATGCCTGCATTGTGATTAAAAGGTTAATGATGTGAAAGTGAAAAGGGTTAAAGGAAGACTGAAGCACTTCAGGTTACAAAGATTTTTTTTGAGTTTAGTTTAAAGCTGGACTCAGTTGTAATAGGAATTAAGTAGCTGGAGAAGAAGCAACTGTCACAGAAACTTCCAGAAGCAGAGAGGCAGGACAATGGAATAAGTACAAGAAAGCAAGTCTCAGAAGCTGAAGATCATGTAGTTCTAGAAATCAAGAAATGAAAGAGAAGTCCCAGGAAGGCCAAAATCAAAGAGAAGAAAGGAACTGGAAGCTGAACGAAGGCACAGTGCACTGAAGTTAAAGAAAGGGACAGAGGGAGACTCTCAGTTAAAGATCGAGCTGGAAGGTGCTGCCCCGGTGAAGTTGGTTACAGAGAAGCCAGATACCTGAAGTGATCCTAAGGTTGATGTCCCTAATACAGCCTGTGAAGCAGTGGTATTCTATTGGCATGTCTGGCTACCTGAGAGATTGTATGGAAGTTTGAAAGCGTGTGACAATTCGAGGCAGAGGAATACTGAAAAGAGAAATTGAAACCCTGGTGAAGCATTTCAGAGAAAGCACTGTTTGAGAGAAGATTCTAAAGTGTGTCTTTTGAGACAAAGACTTGCAACACTTTCGTGGAAGCCAGAGTTCCAGTTAGGCCAACTGGTTCACAGCATGCTAAGCATCTGGGGAGACTTGATGAGAAATCCACAGAAATTCTATTAGGTGGCATCTACCACTTGTGTTCAAAGTGGAGTGGATCTGACCATAGCTGGCTTGTTGTTTTACAGGGACTGTGAACTTACTGAGAACAATATATCATTAGATACATTCTATAACTTGAATTAGCCTTAAAAATCTGTGTACACCTGTGAAGATGTAGGTGGGGTGAAAGAGTATGGTATTGTTGTCAAAGTTTTCATTCTTAATGAATACTGTATTATTTTGTTAAAAGCTAAGTGGCAATCCAGTGACTCTGTTCGTCCACCTCTTTAAAATAAGCAAATGTTACAGTCCATTGAACCAAGGTAACATTCTGGGACTTTACTATCAGCTGTAATCATAATATCTCAAAGACTATTTCTGCACTTAGAGAAAATAAACATGTTGAACTCTAAGAAATTATTTATTTGAAAATAAGATATTTGGTTAAAAAGGACATAAGACAAGATTTTCCACCTTTCCTGCCAGCAGGATCCTCTGATCCTATCAACGTTGACCCCCATCACTGGTTCCCTGGTGACAGGATGGTTGAGGCATACGAATTGCCATTGGCTTTGACAGGACCGGAAGCCACCACCAGCAGGCAATAGTGAGTCTCCTCCGCCATGGGAAACACATTACTGGCAGGGAGGGTGGGGGGCGGGGGTGCCAGGTTGGGGGGGGGGGGGGGCGGGGAGGAGCTGGAAAATTCTGGCCATAGTGTTCAATGGTTTGATTCTTCTGGGTTTGACAATGTTGGCCTTGTAACTGATCTGTGTATGCTTGCTTGATTTTTTAAGCATATGATTCGAGCTGGAAAGATAGGAAATCAGAATATTTCAGAAAAATATAAATTAACTGGAGAGAGCTTATGTGTACAAAATCTGAAAAGTTCTGAGGTGTTTTCAATTACTGTAAGTAAACCTGTTGTATCTTTTCATTTTTCAGAGACAAATCAGAAATCTAAGATATACAGAAACCTACTAAATATACAACAACACATTGTACCTGTGTGTTTTTAAATATATCTGTTTTACATACACATTACATCTACACATATACATATTACGTAAGCTTTCATATACTCATAGCACTCATGGCACTGTTCTTATATAGCTATTGTGATTGATTTTAGTAATGTGTAACAGTTGAAGACTATTAGCCATGTATCCTAATTTTGGAATACTTAGTTCAAACTTGTAAGTTTAATAACTTCTTAAGTTTTGTCATCATTTTTCATTTTCTATTACAGGTTTCCTCAACTGTTTTTGTAATGACTTTAACAAGGTCCACAAGCTGGACCTGTTAGAATATGAGCTCTTTGATTGAGACAGTTAATGCTTTCCAATCTTGGAGCCCTGCAGAGGTATATGATATGGAGTGGCCTGATTGCAGGCACTTAAGATATATACTCTGTACTGGGTATTATTAACTACTGTAAATAAATCTGGATTTGATGAAGGGACACCAGCCTCAGTGAGTTATTTCAGTTTTCTTTATTCTTGTGCCTTTATCAATGTGACACAAAAATGCTCGCGTCCTGTCTGATATAGAATTCAAAAGCAAGTTGTTTGAATTAAATAACAGAAAGAAAGGCTTTTGTACAAATATAGCACTTGATTGTGTGATAATGTCATCAGCCCACCGTAAGTGAATATTTCCCCAGAAATCCTATATTCTGAATAACATTAGGATGTTTTTTTTTCTGTATGTAACATGGAGTGCTGTCACTGTCATCTGAATGCTGAGAGGAGGTTAACCTTGTAATCATTGCAAGGTATCAATTATTTTTATAATTTGCTGTAGCATTCACATCTTTTAAAATATCTCCCCTCCTCATCTGAAGGAGCTGTTTTATGCTATCATACAGTTCAATGGTTGCCATAAATCCTGTAGTGCATTGCTCAAATGGCCAACCTTCATGATAGAAACCTCTCAGTATATGTCAGTGGGCTATTTGGCTGTAGGAGACTTACTTTTGCCGAGTCCAATCTGCTGCTTTGTGAGTCATCTCCATTATTTCCTTGAATCTTTCAACAAACTGTCTATAATTCAGCATATACTATGTTTGATAATGTTGATTTGTGAACTCAGCTTTGTTGCCACTTTTATGAGAAATGAATTCATTCTTTTTAAGCTGTTCCTGAGGATTTTACAGTCCACAATAAATTGTTTGCTGATTCATTAGAAAATGAGCCAAAATTGATTAATTTACTAAACTTCTGTCAAACTGCTAGAGCTTGTAAGAAAAAGGGGAGCATGAAAAGGAACTGTTGCAATTATAAACATTCACAAGCGACCAGGGAATAACCAGGCATTTAATGGCAAGAATCTCATACTGCTGGCCATTCGAGCCAAATTTATTGATGGAGGTGGGAAGGGGATTGGTAGTTTGAGGGTACCTTAATATCAAATTTCACAGGTAAAGTTCGAAAAGGGCACACTGAAAATACCAGCGGAAACTAAACCTGCTTGCATGTGTGAATATGCCACTGACTAAATTTATTATCTCAAAATTTGTTAACAACAATGATTTATTTATTGAGTTTTTTTTCTTTGCTTAGTGTATCTGTGCCCTGTTGACACCTCTTGGCTTTGGAAAGAGTTTATGGATCATCTGATCAAGCTTCAAGCTCAACTCACCCAACACTTGAAGCCTTACAAATCAATCATTCAGGTCAAGTGCCAGACATGGTTGGTTGAGAACAAAGGGGCTTTGCATTGCCCCAAGAAATGATGCATCCTCTTCCAGCATCATTTATTGTTTTTATTTATTATATTAGATTTTAACAGGAGCAGCAGCACATGTATTAAACACAACCTTTATAGCTGATCCGTGACAAAGTGCTGCTATGCTTGTCTCCCACTGTGTGCAGTTGGTAACACCCAAAATCTTAAAGTCGTGTGGAATTATTGATAAATCTTCAAATGCTGTTCAACAGCTCAATCAGCCGTGCAGAATGGATGAGCCCATGGTAAAAAGAACATAGCCTTTCCTTTGATTCACCTCTTTTGAAGGGCTTAAATTGCATCCTTGTGACAGGATTGCAAACTTATGTTTGACTTTGTGAACTTTTATTGGTATTTGGAATGCAAGCATTGCCATTTGTCAGGTTACGACAAAATACTTAAAAAAAAAGTCCATGGCTGTTCATTGCAGCATCAATCCACTCGACAAAAGGAGCTTAATAAGTTTAATGACCTGTTCTCATTTTTCCACTTTTTAGGTTATATATTTGAATGAAACCATTTAAGAGAATGAAGGCATGCATAATTAGCTTTCAGTCAAGGTTTTCAGCTGTAGTAGAGAAAACAAATATTTCCTGAAGAAGTTTAGTTTGATTTGTGGCTAGCCTCCACTAGTCAGAGGAGGGTATACATAATTCCCTTGATTAATTATAGGCAGTGTAACGCAGTAGCTCAAGTTAAATCAAAATGAAAGAAAGCATCACTCTCTCGAGCATTGGGATTAACTAACTAGGCATTATAAATTTGTAGGGCTTTTATTTTGAAGACTAAAGGTGAATGAATATGTATCCTCTGTGAAGAAGTTAAAGGCATTAAGCACAGCAGACTCCTGACAGTACCAGCAGTAATGTGAGCATTTCCGATCAACCTCAGAATTCCAAGCCCCTTTGAGCACGTGGCAATATGACTATTCCACGTACATAATGTTTTCATCAAGCATTATGTAAATATAATGTACACACTTGAATACAGTACGGACTTTTTATCAAGCTCTTACATCTTCCAATTGCCCGTATGGGATCGAACAGTTTGTGATGTATAATATTATAAACATTTAAAGCTAATTTAATTACAAAATAGTAACTGCAATACAAAAAGATCCTGGGTTTTAATTCTGTTGCAAAGTGCGATTAGGGGATGGTGCTGGAATATTAAACCCTTCAGTCAAACCTGCTGCCAGAGGGCTGTGGGATTAAAGTCTAAAACTAATAAGAGCAGTTGCTTCTTTCACTTCTGAGCATGGCTCTTTTCTCTGCCTTCAAGTGATCAATCTGTCACCATCTAGTTTAATAATTCAAAAGGTGCTTGATCATTTTAAGCTTCAGTACGTGAGTCTGTGGTTTATTGAATTTGCCTGATTTCTTTATTGGTTCAGGGCTGGATAGAGAGAGCTTAGTTATATTCAAGTGCACAGGGGCTATTTGAAAAATGTAAAGGTTCAGAAGCCATTACCAAAATGTAAACATGCCTTGTTTAAGGGTTGGGGTCTGAATGCAAACAATGGTACCACTGGGAAATGATGTACTTATGGGCCAATTTCACCTTCCAATCTAGAAAGCCTAAAAACCATGGGTGAACCATGATCAATATAACAAGACAGAGTTCAGCCAGGTGGTCCAAACTTCTCTATACTGATGCTGGTTCTTGTTTTTGCAGTCGCAACTCTTCTTCACCTTGTGTTTCTCTTAGATCCTCAACCAGTCTCATAATCCTTTTTTTTCAAAAGCTTGCAAAAGGGTCTTTAAATCATGGCAGTAGGAGAGGGGCATCGGGTGAGTGGAGCATGATGGATGGTGGGTAACCTAAGAGCACAACTGGGGATATAATCTTCTCATTAAATTTAACAAGAGACTTGAACACATGATATAGGTTCAACTCCAGTGAAATACCAAAGTAGTGTTACACTCTAGATGATGCCATCTTTCAGACAATCTGACCCTACCTCATGGGTAGGGTCAGCAATATATCCCATGGCATTATATCAAAGAATGGTAAAGAAATTCTCCTCCATATCTGTGAGGGATTTCCAAGATTTAGGCCCGATAACAGTGAAGAAATGGCAGTATACCAAGTCAGAATGGTGAGTGGTTTGTAGGGCAAATTACAGGTGGTGGGAAGGTGTTTACCATGCACCTGCTGCCTTTGCACTGCGAGATGGCAGAGGTGGCAGATTGTGTATAAGGAACCTTGGTGAGTTTTCACTATGCCTCTTGTAGATGGAATGCGCTGCTGTCACTGTCTACTGGTGGCGGAGGTAATGAACATTGAAAATGGTGGATCATCCAATCATCCAAATTGCTCTGTCCTGGATGGTGTTGAGCTTCTTGAATGATATTGGAGCTATACTGATCCAAGCAAGTGGATTACTTGCAGAAGGTGGACAGGCCCGGGGGAGTCAGGAGGTGAGTCATTCACTGCAGAATGGCTCAGCCTCTGACCTGCTTTCATCACCACCTTATTTTTATAGCTGGTTCAGCTTTTGATCAATGTTAGCCCAAACCCAGGATATTGATAAACGAGGATTCAACAATGGTAAAGCATCTGAATGCCAAGTGAAAACAGTTGGATTCTCTCTTGCTGGAGATGGTCATTGTTTGGTGCTTGTGTGCTGGAATGTTACCAGCCCTTTATCAGCCCAGGCCTGAATTGCTGATTGTGGACCTCCTTGCTACAATTTGACTGCCATGTTTTCCTACATTATAAAAGTCACTACATTTCCAAAATAAATGTATTTCTTTGTCTATGAAGAACTTTGGAATATATAGCTGGCTTTTGCTATAACACCTCTTGTAGTTAAGTTTACTGGTGCACGCAACTTTGGTTCTGAGGTGATCATTCCTCATATGTGAACTGCACTTGTGGACAGACAAGCTAATAAATTGCTAAGGTATTACACCTTATCAAACCATCTGCATCCACTATCCAGCAAATGTCATGACGAACTAAGTTGGAGTGGAGTAAAATGCCAGCATTTGCACATCAGAACTAATTTGGGGCAGGAAATCTGGTTGACATTTTCACTTTCTCCTTAACCCCAGTGGAATGGAGGGAGAAACCTGAGCCTCAAACTAGTACCAGCCAACAGAGCACAATACAATACATTACAAGCAAAGCTGGGTCTGCTTGGATTTGTGCTTCGTACTTCTTAGGCGGCCTTTCCTGTGTCTGCCATCAAAGGAGTTTCATGTGCTAATGATAACATAGATCATATGAGAATATGCATGATTAAAATAGTATAAGGTAGAAATTAGCCTAGTAATGCAAGAAATATGGGGCGGGATTGTCCCAGTGTTGAATTCATGGGAAAACAGGAGTAATTCATGCTTTTTTTTCCAGTGGGGGCATTCACACTAGAATCTGTGCAATGCAGAGCACACCAGCATGAATATAATTAGATTTCAGGGGCAGGGCCTATTCCCGCCCAGTAAGCAGAAACCAGCAGGCCTCTGCGCATGCGCAGTGACCTCAAACTGTCAGCCTCCCATTTGTAGTCCAGTGCAATCACCGGTCAACCTTGGCCCACACAGTATTGCCTCCAATGCCGTCATGGACTGATTGTGCCCTCCTCCAACCATTCCACCCCCCCACCCCACAGCTGCAGATCGCCTGGGGTGGGGGGGGGGGCCTAATTCCTCCCCCCCTTCACTCCAGTGGGGTCAGGCCGCCCCAAAAGTGGGGAGCTACTCTAAACCCCACTGGAGTGTAGCACTCTATTGGGGTGGGAGAGGCTAGCAGGCCCAGAGAATTCAGTCCCAGGCCCACTAATAGCATTTAAATGGTATGCCAACCCTGCCTCCCCACCAATTCCCAGCACAAAGCAGGCCGTGCCAGAAATCTGATGCTTGGAGATTCTAGCAGAGTGCAAACGTTTGCAGGAATCCCACGAGTCATATCCGTGGAATTCTCCTGGCCCATTGTGCTAAAAAGTCAGGACACCGGGTTGGGAGAATTGCCCTCATGAACTATTTTACACTCAAAAAGGATCACGCGAAAGAAAATCAGCAACGGAAAATTCAGAATGTTTTACAGAAAAATTATGCTGAAATGCAATTCTGAATAAGAGCTGGGAAGAAAAATGCGTTGGGAAAATGAACAAGGGAGAGATTCTCCCAGGCCTGTTATTAGAATGCACAGTAGACTTAATAATTGACTGTGCAGTCGCACCATTACTTCAAATCCTCTATAAAAGACCTTACTCTGCAAGTGTTTGCTATAATTGCCCAAGATATCATTTATATTACAAAAGCAGACATGTGCTGTCATTTGCATCTTGCAAACCTTTGACTAATGATCTTCACATCCCAAAACATTCCAGTCATATCATTAATTATGAATTAGCCAATAACTTATTATCATGATTTTTTAATACGGGAATTAATAAACTGATCCTGGACAGCAACCATAGGGATTGCAGGAAATTTGAAAATGAACTTCATAACTAGCTGAACATTTACCTTAATATGAGGCAGCATGGCAGTACCAGCCAAGGTATGTGGACATAACTGTAATAGGCTGAAGGTGATCTTCCAAATGCTAACTCCAACACCAAACAAAGCAAGGAACTGCATCTGCAATCTGTTCCTCACCCTCATTACTTACTCTGATCATCAATAATGATTAAGTGGGGAGATTGAGTTTGTGAAAAATCACTCCTGGGAATGATGTGCTAATTCCCTCTGGCAGCAAGGAACTCGAGCATTATGTTTACAATTGCATTTAAAATTCTTATTCAAATATTTCCTGAAGGAATCCAGGCTGTGATGTAGGCCTTTGATTAAATCATCTTGCGGCCTGATCTACCTGCTGCGCACTTCTGTCAAAATTTCCTGGAAAATAAGTTGAATGTGCTGCAGC
Source organism: Carcharhinus amblyrhynchos (assembly GCF_965287045.1). Taxonomy (NCBI): domain Eukaryota; kingdom Metazoa; phylum Chordata; class Chondrichthyes; order Carcharhiniformes; family Carcharhinidae; genus Carcharhinus; species Carcharhinus amblyrhynchos. The sequence continues at coordinate 41,438,253 of NC_137339.1, read as the reverse complement.
AAGTGTAATGGAGAATTAGCAAATTCAGAAGCAGAGTAGCAGATGGCTTCCCATTTCAGTCTTGAAAATCTTCGAAGTTTATATCATTTGAGTGCCCATCTGATTTATTTTTGAAATCATTCATTTCCACGATACTCAGGGACCACAAGTTCCAAGCCATTGCCACTCATGGAATAAAAATGGTTCTCTCCATATTCCCCTTGCACTTCTTGCCCAAGACTTTAAATCTCTGTACCCTTATCCCTGCACCATCAACTAATGGGAACAGCTCTTCCTTGTCTACCTTGTCAAAACCTGTCATACATTGTACACCTCTACCAAATCTCTGCTCAATTTCCTTAACTCCAAGGTGAATCACTCAGAGAAATTTTCGCAACAACTTCAACGCTGTGTTAATGTAAGCCTACTTGTGACACTAATAAATAAACTAAACTTTTCCGTCCTATATTGTTATAAGTAAAATTTTCGCCCTGCTGGAATAATTCTGGTAAATTTCTCATGCACACATTTGAGGACTTTTGCATCCTTTGGTGACCAAAAGTGGACACAATACTCTAGTCATGGCTAAACCAGATTTTTCACAGGTTCAGTTTAACTTTCCTGGCTTTTGCTTATTACTTCTTTTTATGAAGCCCAAGATCCTATTTGCTTTGCTAATCGCTCTCAATATGTTCTACCTTTCACAGATTGCTGCATCCCAGATCTCCCTATTCCTGCACAGTGAAGCTATGAAATAGGTTCTATGCATAGCTTCTTTGAAACAGTGCTATTATGTCCGTATTGTTTCTTGCTCTAGCCCCCTTGTCAAAATGCATCACTTCACACTTCTCTGTATTAAATTTGGTCTGCCATTTGCCTGCTCATTTTGCTAGCGTAGATATGTCCTGTTTTAGGCAAATTGTATCACTCTCAGTGCTTGTTACTCCTCCAAGTTTGGTATCATTGGCAAATTTTGAAATTTTATTCTGCATTCCAAGATCTAAATTGTCGATGGTAGTCATGATGTAGAGATGCTGGCGTTGGACTAGGGTAAACACAATAAGAAGTGTCACAACATCAGATTTAAGTCCAACCAGTCTATTTGATAGTAATCCCACAAGCTTTCGGAAACGGTGTTCCTTTGTCAGGTGTATGGAAAGTTCTGATCAGACAAAGGCATATAAAGACACACACAGTTTACAGAATACTGATTAGAATGCAAGTCTTTGCAGCTAACCTGCTATTCAAGTCTTAAAGATGCAGACAATGTGAGTGGAGATAGCATTAACATAGGTTAAAGAGATGTGTATTGTCTCCAGGCAGGACAGTAAGTGAGATTTTACAAGCCCAGACAAGTCATGGGGGTTACAGGTAGTGCCACATGAACCCCAGATCCCGGTTGAGGCCATCCTCATGTGCACGGAACTTGGCTATCAGTCTCTGCTCAGTGACTCTGCGCTGTCGTGTGTCGTGAAGGCCGCCTTGGAGAACGCTTACCTGAAGATCAGAGACTGAATGCCCGTGACTGCTGACGTGTTCACCAACAGGGAGGGAACAGTCTCAAGCTGGGAATCAAAACCAAGTCCCTGGTGCTGTGAGGCAGCTGTCCTAACCACTGTGCCACCATGAGTTTTCACTATTCACTTATGGCCTGTGAGGATTTCTAACACAGGTAGCATTTATTCCCATACCTAATTGCCCTCAAAATGATGTTAGTGAGCTGCCTTCTTGAAAAGTGAATCTTGTTGGTGAAGATACACTGCTGTGAGAGGGTTCCAGGATTTTGACCCAATAACAGTGAAGGAAAAGTGATGTGTTACTAAGTATGATTCACAATGTAATGCGCCTGCTGTATTCTTCAGCATCTCTGGTCATTTTAGTAACTGAGTTAACTTTTGGGCTGCCTCAGTCCAGGGGTTTTGATGGTCAGTAGTTTTATTCAACCCAATGAAAAACTTTCAAATGTCTTCCTTGTGCTATTTTACTTTCAAACTCGTTTTGCAATTCACCATAAAGTAAAACTTCCAGTCTATTACGATAATCAGCCAAATAACTTGCAGCTAAATATCATGCTTCATTTACTCATATTTTATATTGTAAAAGTGACATTGTATTTGTATTATTGTCCAAGTGAGTTTATAAACAGAACCAAACAAAGATAACTAGCCCTCAACAAAACTTTGTAATTATGATTGTGAAACTGGGCTAGCAGGCACTTTACAGTAAATCTGTAACATCCTGTGAAAATCTTATAATTGGTCTTGCAGCATAATGCAAATAATGACTGCTTTAATCCCAGGGATTTCTTTCTAATTGATACAACTTTATAATGTACTCAGAGATAAAAACGGTTCTTTGATCCCAATATATATTAACCAAAATGATTGCTATTTCACTATTTGTCTCGGCTTTAACAAAGTTTGTTACACCTTAGATCTCTTTCAATGGCCTCATGATTTTTATATTAAGGAAGTAGCATTCTTCATCAGATTCTGTGGTTTGTGAAAGGATTTCTACAATGTTAATATATCTTTCTTGATTTTAACAGCACAATAGAAAATATTATTAATTCTAATGGAAATGTACTAGATAAATGATCAAGAACATGTTTTCTGTTGATTCTACTGCCACCATTGTAAATGACATTTTTGTTAATTAGACAATGGTATTAATGATAATGTAAACAAGACATCAGATCAGATGACCAAGGGTCTCTGAACATCCTTTGCATGGTCCTACCTCGCCTGCTACGATTCTCGTGGCGGGTGGGACGGGAAAATTTCATTCTAAAGTGTTGAATCCCTTCACTCAATCACTTCACTCTATCACTTAAGCCGCTTCTGCTGTTGAGCATGTAAGTAACCTATTTCACAGCTTCACTGGTTTGACGCCTCATTTTCAGATAGGTCTCGGTTCCTTGAGCCCTTCAGGGTTTACATTCCATTGCAAACAAATAATACACGTTCTCTGGGCACAATACCCACCAACAAAGCCACATTCTCTTGTCCACATTTTTAAACACGTTCCCACAAATAATAAAATCATAACAAACATATATTAAAAGCAATTCCCATCATAAAAATCAAAAATAAATGTTTCCTCTGGTGCAGATCAATTAAAGTATTTGTTTAAACGTAAATTAGTGTTTTAAGCCATGTCTTCAAACAAACCTGCTGTATACGGCTCAGGCAACTGAATCATGAAACAATTAAATGTCTCTTTCTCACAAACAACAGCTGCAAAGTATTCCAACTGCCTTGACTATCCATTGTCACACTAATAGAAATTCAAATTAAACCCCTTAAATGTGGTTAAAGAATAAAATCCATAGATGTTACTGATCAACAATGAACTCCCAAAATTACTAGATTTATCAAAATTTTACACAGGGCAGTGGAAAATAAGGAAAGAAGAGGAAACAAATCATGGAATCCCTACAGTGCAGAAGAAGGCCATTTGGCCCATCGAATCTGCACTTACAACAATCTCACCCAGGCTCCAACCCCATAACCCCACATATTTATCCCAATAATCCCTCAAACCTACGCATCCCGGGACACTAAGGGGTAATTTAGCATGGCCAATGCACCTAACCCCTACATGTTTAGACTGTGGAAGTAAACCAGAGCACCAAGGGAAATCCACGCAGACATGGGGAGAACATGGAAACTCCACACAGTGACCCAAGCTGGGAATTGAACCCATGTCCCTGGAGATGTGAGGCAGCAGTGCGAACTACTGTGCCATCTTGCCGCCCCAGATCCCCGACCATGCCAACACCCCAGATCCCCCAACCTCATGGAGCAACGTGCCCAAGGATTGGTGGGTTGAGAATCAGCCTGTTCAATCACATGAAGACTGCCTGAAGCTTATGGGCCTGAATTCATTGACCTTAAATATAGGGAGAAGCATCAACAATAATGCACTAAAACCTGAATTTTGCTCTCTAACCCCATCTATCTTTTTATCTCTCTCTCTTCTCCTCTGAAGCACTCCTTAAAACTTATCTCTTTGATCATGCTTTTGGTTGCTTGTCTTAATATCTACCCACGAGGCTTCATGTTAATATAGTCCAATAATTCTCCTGTTAAGTACCTTAAGGCAATAAAACTGTCACAAAAATTTAAGTTGTGGTACATAAGGTACAAATGCAGAACTAGTGGTACATTTCTAACAGAAAGCAGTCTTCATCTTTGTTCATTGCTGTTCAATTAGTGGTATTTTTTCTGTGTCCCTTGCATTCCATCAGTTTCCCTTTGCTCAGTGAAGAAAGTGGGTAAAATACGTCAGTGTGGCAATATCCTTATCCATCTGGGAACTGCACTGGCATGACACAGATTATTATGCATTGGTTTACAATCCACATCTATGGACCCATTAATGTAGCTTATTGTAAAAATCGTAAAAGATACAATGATTTATCTGCTACATATAAATCTGAAGCTTCACTTCAAAATATATCCATAGTTTTATCCTCACACTTAGTAACAAATGTCAGCTGATGTGGTCCAACATCTGTTCCACCTTACATCTTGCCAAAGTTTAGCCATTAAATATAAGAGCTGCAAAAATGAAACAAAAGCCCTGAAACTCAATATGGACTCATTGTTCAGCTAGAGACATGTTTGGAAACCCTCAAAGCAGCGCCTTAGTTACACTCCAACTTTGCCTCCTATTTTAGAATGAGGAACATTTCATCATAGCATGTGGGTTCTGGGACCAGTGCTAGTGGCATTGGGGTAAGAACATAAGACCACAAGAAACAAAAACGTAAGTAGGTAATTGAGTCCTTCAAGTCATTCTATATGATCATCACTGATTCCTTTGCCTCAATTCCACTTATCTGGCCGCTGGCCATATCCCCTGATCACTTAGTGTCATGGGAACAACACATGAAAATAAATCACAACTGTGTACATCAAATTCGATTTGTTTCTTTAGCAGACTTTTGCTGAACTAAAAAGAAGTCTGCTATAGGTCTGATGACTCACAGAGTTGGCTATCTCTTCTGGAAGCCTCCACAAGTTTGTAAGAAAATATGAGCTCCTCATTTTTGTGGATTATACCCCATTGCAATGATATTACAGTCACAAAACCAAGGAACTCACAAACGTCCAAATTCTTTATTCTTACAGAGTTTTTAATAGACCCATCTCACACCTGGCAGTGTACAGACTCATTTCAAACAAAACAACTGCGGTGATAATGGATGTTGTTTGCATCTTATTAAGCTTACCCCTTTAGTAGAGTCACAGGATTTTTTTTTAATTCATTCATGAGGCATGGGCATCGCTGGCTGGCCGGCATTTATTGCCCATTCCTAGTTGCCTTTGGAGGGCAGTTGAGAGGCTGTGGCTCTGGAGTCACACGTAGGCCAGACCAGATAAGGATGGCAGATTTCCTTCCCTAAAGGGCATTAGTGAGCCAGGTGGGTTTTTTTCTGACAATCAACAATGATTGCATGGTCATCAGTAGATTCTTAATTCCATTTTTTTTAATTGAATTCAAATTCCACCATCTGCCGTGGTAGGATTCGAACCCTTAGCTAAGTTTCTGGATTAATAGTCTAGCGATAATACCACTAGGCCATTGTCTCCCTTGCTGTCTGCCCAGACAACAGCTGCCCAAAACAAGATCTTCAACATGGATGGTGTTTCTGAGGCTAACAACTGGGGCATTTTAAGCCTAAGCAAAGACCATACCCAGATACCAAATAAACATCCTTTTTTTTAACTCAATGTGGAGAAAAGAATGATCATTTTGAAATTCCCATATTCATTGGACAACTGGGAAACAATCAATCCACTAAGTTAATATCAACTTAAAGGACCGCCATCAGGACTATCAGGGAACCAAACAGTCTCTAATTATCACTTGTCAAGTGGTCCAAGCAAAGAAATCCCATTATGCTGCAACATCATTCTTCCCAAGGATTTTCATTCTTCTGTCTCCAACAATGAACTGTTATGGACTGAATTCCATGATGAATGTTTGTGTGTGTGTGTGTGTGTGTGTGTGTGTGTGTGTGTGTGTGTGTGTGTGTGTGTGTGTGTGTGTGTGTGGTGTGTCCACCTCCACAACACTAACCTGCTGAGAGAATCATAAAGAGGTTTGTTGCATCTTACATAGAAAGTCGAGCCACATAAACTGAGGGCCCTACTTTACCATTTTCATTCTAAGTGCTGGGTGGACTTCAAACTGGGAGTGTTTCAGATCCGACCTTTAGACCCGTTCTCAGGTGCTCCCATATGCACTCTGCCTGAATCACGCTACAGAAGGCCTGTGGGCAGGGCTTAACATGCTAAAATCCTGCAGCTCTGATCAGCGCCTCCAACTGCGCATGCGCAGTAAAAAAAATAGAAAAATGCTTCCCTGCCACATCCCTCCCAGGTCGGATAATGCCTCGCCTTGGCATCCACAGATATTGCCCCACTCCCACAGCATTAATGACCCCCTTATTTTTCCATTCCCCCACTACCCTGACTAATTGCAGCTCCCTGGCCCCCTTCCCCCAAATTGCTCACATGCAGACTGGCAGCGGACCTCCCTTCCTCTGTCATGGTTCTACCCCACCCATTGGCCAGGTAACTCAGGGAAATCTTTTACAAATCATCCTCAAAACTATTGGAAGATAAGAGGGCAGCATGAATAGGAACAGGCTGACACGCAGAAAGAAGAGTACAACTGAGGATGTCAGAAGTGCCTTTCAAACTCCTTCAAAAGCCTCTACGTCCCAATGAGATCAACCTCCCATTCTTCAAAATGTAATCTACAATTTACCCTGCTTTTCATGGTCCCTCTTATCCCAGGAACCAATCTAATGAACTTTTGTTATGCTACCTGCAGTATAAATATATCCTTCCTTGGTTATGGAGACCAAAACTTTATACAGTACTCAAGGTGTGATCTCAGCAAAGCCCTATACAACTGTGGCAATACTTCCTTACTTGTGTCCTCCAATCATTTTGTAATAAAGACCAATGTGCCATTTATATCCCTAATTGCTTACTAAACTTGCATTCTAATTTTCTGTGTCCCTGGTATGTGTGTACCCATGTCACTGAATGTCAAAATTTAGAAGTTTCATGCCTTTGAAGGAATATTTTGTTTTTCTATTATTACTACCAAAGTGAATAACCTCACATTGTCCTATATTATGTGGACTATCAATTTATCTTTGAAACCTCCTTACCATTCCATATAACTTTGCATCATCAACAAACTTAGATATATTACTCTTGGTCTTGTCATCTAAGTCATTAATATAGCCTGTAATCTTACATACTAACCTTTCTCGTAGCATCTTATTGAATGTCTTTTGGAAATCCAAGCATATTTCATCTATTGGTTCCCATCTAGCTACTCTATTAGTTACATCCTCAAAGGGCATTAATTAAATTTTCAAATACGATTTAATTTCATAAAATTGTATTGACTCTATCTAATCATGCTATAAATTTCTAAGTGCATTGTCAAGACAAACTTAAAAGGAGATTCCAGCATTTTCCCTGACAACCAACATCAAGCTACCTGGCCCGCATTTCCCTGTTCTCTCACTGTTTTTTTTCCTTGAGTAGGGTGTTATATTTGATAACTTACTATCTGCTGGGATCATTCTGAGATCTAGAGAATTTCCGAAAGTTATACCCATTGCATGGTCTGTCTCAACACTCTCTCTTTTGGAAAAGTAAGATGTTGGGCCATTGAGTTCTGATGCTTTGTAGCCTTTTTGTCCTTTAAGCTTCTTCAATATTTTTATCTGAGATATAAATTACTTTGAGTCCATTATTGTTCAGATTACCTCCTTGACTACTCTCTATTTCTGGTTTGTAATTTCTGTCTTCCAAAATGAAGACAAGACAATATATTTGTTCCATATCCTTGAAATTTGTTCACTCCCTTTGATAAATTCTTTCTTCTGCCTCCAAAAGACGAATGTTTACTTTAGCTACTTACCTATTTACCTCCTTTTTACATATTTGTAAAAGCTCTTACAATCCTGCTTTATGTTCCTGACTAGTTTACTGTCATTTGTCATATGTTTGCCTTTTAATCAATTGATTGTTAGTTATTTGCTACTTTCTAAAACTTTGACAATACTCAGGTTTATCTTTACAACATTACAAGCCTCCTTTTTTTAATCTAGTACTATCCTTAACTACCCTAGCCACAAATCGAGTTTTCTCTCTGATGGTTTTTTAGTAAAGCATGTTTTTGTTGAACATTTTGAATAATTTATTTAAATGTTTTCTAATGTGTGTTTACCTCCATACCTTTTAGTTTATTTGCTCATTGAAATTTAGCCACTTCTTCCCTCATACTTATGTAATTGACTTCAAATTTGGGTTTCTTGCTTTGGAATCAAATATCACACTTTAAAAATGTAATAAGGAATTGAATTGTATTGCTTTCCCTTTTTCACAGAGATTCTTTAACCATGATATTACCAATTAACTCTGCCTCATTACACAGAAAAGCTTTATCCTTAATTGGTTCCACAACATATAGTTGTGGAACCAATTAAGTAGTTGTGAAAGCTTTCTACAAACTCATTTTCCAGATTACATTTGCTCATTCGATTTGTTAAACCTATATGGCCCAGCATGGACTCTATGGGCTGAATGGCCTCCTTCTGTGATATAAATGGTTCTATAAATATGAAAGTTAGACATGATTATTACATTGCTTTTGCTAAAAGCTCCAATTACTTTTTATTTAATGCTCTGTCCAAACTATTATCATGGGGCCAATAAATTATTCCCCACATTATTTTTTGACCATTGTTTTTCATAATCTATATCTGTACCAATTCTACTCCCTACCCTTCTGAGACTTAATTCTTTCTTACTACTGTCATTATTCAGGATCAGTCCTCCTCCTTTTCCATTCGGCCTTTCTTTTCAAAATGTTGTGTAACCTGGACTATTTACTTCTCAGCCTTGGTCATTTTGACATATGGGCTGGATTTTTCAGTGTTCCATGGTCCCTGTCCCTGCAGCGATAAAGCCTGGGACAAGTCCATCCCCACTCTGGCAGTTTGTCCTGCAGGGAGTTAATGTTGGGCCATTCATTGATTTACCCAGGTCTTTAGAGTCAGGAGTCCCTTCAACAAAATCCCTTTTTACAAACTCTAACAGTGGTACACAGAACGCTAGTAGTTCGCAGTCTACTTCCAGGGGTGTCAGAGGAACTGACACTTCTGGTTAAGTACAAGGCAAAGACTCCCTGATTGGTCCATAAAATGGTTAATTAATCAGGGAGTTCATACACCAATAGGCCAACCTAAATGGCCTGATTGAAGTCAATACACTCCTCCCCTCCCCCAATGTCCGAGGAATCTTCAGGGTCCAAGTATCTCACTGGTCTCTACCTCTATTTCAGTGCTGGGTCTGATTCCTCCAATTCGGCATCTGATGGAGGAGGCTAATATCTACTAGCCACCCATCTCTTTCCACATGAATGTCGGACGGCCGGCTCGCCCTTCACTTCCAGCAGTAACGGAACAGCCACGGCTTCATCCACTGTGTCCATCTTGGAATCCAAGGTTCTCACCAGGGGTGCTGGAGAGGCAGAGCTGGCCCGTCGGGGAAGACTCTCCTTGGTCCTTGGCCCTCTGGACTGAGTTGGCTTTGGGACAGGTGACGAATTTGAGGCCTGCATCTGGTCCATGTGCCTTTTTTAAGATGGCCTCCCCCACACGTACCCAGTAGAATACAGGTCCCGCCCTGAACTGGACTGTTCTCATTGTCCATGTGGGACCATTTGTGAAGTTCCTCACCAGACTTTTTCGGCGGTGTTGAAATGCCTTTCAATGGCAACTGTTGTCATGGCCCTGCAATAGAATTCTTGGCGCTTTTCTACGTTTCCCCCCCCCCCCAGATTTGGGGAAGACCTGGTGGAGAGTCATCTGCCCATGAATAGTTTTGCCAGTGCTATTCCCATGATGGCGTGTAATCAGACAACCAGCAGAAGAGCTTGGCGTCTATTGATACCACTGGCTGTTTCTTTAACCCAGCTTTAAATGCCTGGACTGCTCTCTCTGGGAGCCTATTTGACGCTGTATGATATGGTGCAGTCCTGATGTGTTGATTCCCATTCATGAATCTGGTGAATTCTTGACTGTGAAAGCTTATCTATTGTCCAAGACTAACATCTCTGGAAATCCCGTGTGTCGAAAATGAGATGCGCAGCTTCTTGGCGGTTGTTGTTTGCTGAATTCACCTAGTAGACGTCCAACAATTTTAAATGGACATCAAGACCATGGAACACATTAATGGGCCTGCAAAATTGACATGCAGTCAAGTTCATGGTCTACCCAGCCATTCACAGAGGTGCAACAGGGCTGCCCGTGACACCTTCTTCCCTTGTTGGCATTTCTGGCACTGACCTGCTTTATCTCCGTCCAAGCCCGGCCACTAGACATTGCTCCTGGCCAGCATCTCCATCTTGGAGATTCCTGGTGACTATGATGTAATTTGGCCAGTATAGCCTGACGGCCTTGACTTGGGACTCCGGCCCATGCCTCCCACAGCAGTATCCCAGATTCTATGGTGATCTGCTCTCTTCTGCTCCAATAGAGGTGGAATTGTGGTCAGACTGGTCTTTCCATTTCTCCTGTTAGTACTAAGTGTTTTACTTTTGCTAATACCAGGTCCTTTTGTGAACATAGCTGTATGTTGTGTATAGCCACCTGGAAGTTATCCAGAAAGTTCAGCATCGTCACTATTTCTTCTCCTCTGGGTACCAATGATGGGGTGTCTGGCAATGGTGGCCTGCTTAGGGCATTGGCATTTGCTCCATCTGATACTGGTATGCTGCCAGTAATAATACCCAGCGCTGGATCTGGGCTGAGCCTATAAGTGGCACCATTTTGTCCTCTTTGAGCAAACCCAGCAACGGTTTGTCCTCAGTGCTGATCGTGAATTTCCACCCATATAGGTACTGGCGGAATTTCTTTACTGCAGAAATTATGGCCAATTCTTCCTTTTCAATCTGGGCGTACTTCCGTTTCCACTATTGCTAGGGTCCTGGAGGCATAGGCTCCAGACCGTTGCTCTCTGTTTTGCCATCTATGTGCCAGAACTGCACCTGTGCCATATGGAGACATGCTGCAAATGAGCACCAATTCCTTCCTGTGGTCATAATGCACTAAAACATTTGCTGAGAAGAGCTGTTACTTGATTTTCATAAAGGGGCATTCTTGGCTGGCAGACCATCCCCAGGCTTGCCACTTTTTTACTGGCTGAATTAAGGCATCCAAGACGGAAGTCCTGTTTTGATGAATTGCCCATAATTCGTCACCAGCCCTAAAAACGACCATAACTCCTGGATTGTGGTGGGGGCAAGAGCATCTTTGATTGCCCACACCCGATCCTCCAGAGGATGTAGGCCTGACCTATCGACTTTGTAACCCAGATAGGTTTACTTGTTTTACTAAAAAAACACATTTCTCCCTAAGCCCACATCCACTGCTGAAAATCTTCTATGGACTTCCTCCAGGTTCTAACCTTGTTTTCCTGGTGATGAGAACTTTGTCCAGATAAATGGTGACCTGTGGTAACCCTTGTAGCATGTTCTCCATCGTTCTCTGAAATATCACACAGGCTGACAATGCCCCAAAGGGTAATCCTGTTTAGTCAGCGTGTTGATTGTGGAAGATGTTTGTGGATCTTCATCCAGCTTCAGTTGCAGGTATGCATGACTCATGTCTAGTTTAGAGAATAAGAGTCCTCCTGCCAGCTTTGTATGTAAATCCTCAATCTGGGGAGTTGTGTGTTTATCAAATTTTGAGTAGCGATTTTAAAGAGAGCTGTGTTAAAATTGGAAAACAGCAGGAGCAGAGAAGGAAATGGAAAAGAACAACAGGGAATGCTGGAAAATCTCAGCAGGTCTGACAGCATCTGAGCGGCACAGTGGCATAGTGGTGAGCACTGCTGCCTCATAACTCCAGGGGCCTGCGTTCGCCTCCCGGCTTGGGTCACTGTCTGTGTGGAGTTTGTACGTTCTCCCCGGGTCTCCTCTGGGCACTCTGGTTTCATCCCACAGTCCAAAGGCGTGCAGGTTAGGTGCAGTGGCCATGCTAAATTGCCCCTTAGTGTCCCAGGAGCCGTAGGTTGGAGGGATTAATGGGGTAAATACGTGGGTTTCCAGGCATAGGGCCTAGGTGGGATTATTGTTGGTGCAGACTTCTTGGGCTGAATGACCTCCTTCTGCGCTGTAGGGATTCTATGATATTTGGAGCTAATGTTTCGAGTCTGGATGACGCTTCATCAAAGCTAAGAACAAAGAAAATTAGATGAGATTTCTACTAGTTGGGGGCGGGGGGGAACAGTAATTGAGCAAAGGAAATATAAATGTTGTTGAAGGAGGCTGACACTTTCCAGAAGTGTCCATTAAGCAATCAGAATGTGTGATTGGCTGAACAAAGGTACAGATTGTTAAGGGAAAAGCCCATTTTGACTATTTGCCCTCTGCTCTGCTCCTACTGAGTGGGGAAAGTTAAACTTCTTCCCGAATCTTTATATTTGATTATATTCTAGAAATTGACAAGGAAGTAATTGCAAAGAGATAATGATTTTTCTTGTGTTATTGTCTGTGATTTAATTTAGGGATTTGTGCATATGTTTAGTGCAGGTCACGAGCTCTCAAAACCTGCGACTGACCTTTGTGCTTTTTTTGAATCATCAAATATTTCTGTACCTCCTGTCACTGCTGCTTCCAGTGATGGACATGTGTTTCCTGAGATGGGTCAACACTGCAGCTGTACGTTGTCAAGGAGATTTTACAGGAATAGCAGACTATCTAAAGCAGCAAACTGCACTAGTATTCTGTCACCTTTTATTATTTATAGTAGTTGAACAATTTGCTTACTGGTTGAAAAGTGTGACTTGACTGCCTCAAGCATGATTCTAGTCATTCTGATTGTGATGACCCCTGGGATCAGTGGGAGGGCACCTGAATTTTTTGGTGCAGGTTCAAATATCACAAGGGATGCATTTCAGTGACTACCTATCCCATCCATCAAAAAATCCCTTGCCTATCCACCATAAGCCAAAGTCTGGCTCAGTTGCCTGGATAAGGGGATTCATCTCCTCACGAGTCCAAGCTTTTCAGTGGGGTCGCTTATCTGGGGAGGCACAATGTTACAGTGGTTAGCATTAGTGCTTCATAGCACCAAGGACCCAGGTTCAATTCTGGTCTTGGTTGACCGTCTGTGTGGAGTTTACACTTTCTCCCCCGTGTCTGCATGGGTTTCCTTTGGATGCTCTGGTTTCCTCCCACAGTCTAAAGATGTGCAGATTAGATGGATTGCCCATGCTAAGTAGCTCCTTAGTGTCCCAAGATGTATAGTTTAGGAAGATTAGTCATGGTAAATGTTTGGGGTTATGGGGACATGATGGGGGAAAGCACCGGTGCAAAATGTTCTGTCAGAGAGTCAGTCAGACTCGATGGGCTGAATTGCCTCCTTCTAAAGTCCTTCTATGAATCTGTGCTTCATTAATGCACTTGGTGTACTGGCCTGAAAGGATACTGGTAGCCTGGGCTACAGTAGAGCCAAGGCGACCAGTAAGTCACAGCGTAGAGAAATCTCACTGGCTGCTCCATCTTCCAGATGACATTTGCCTCATAGGGAGAGTGAAAATTTTGTCCTTTACATGGTGCACTGGCAACTCCTCAAAATATAATAACTGCAGTTCCACCATCCAGATGGACAGCATACTTATTTATCTTACAGGGATTTCCAGCCAATAGTGTTAAACTTTTCTCTCTAAATCTGTTGCTTCCTTATCATTAGTTCCAAGTTCTTGAATTGGCAAATATTCTGCAATGGAATCACAAAAAGCTATGTTAATTATACAGTCATAACCAGCTAAAACACTTAAAATAAAGAATTAATAAATGAAATCACAGGCAGACCAGAGGTGACATTTGGAACTATTCGTATTATCAACCACTGCCCTCTTTTTATGGTTATTTCTGATCTTGCATGGATTGTTCTTGGCTTCTGTTGGCACACCATAATCATTAAGAAAGTAATTGATAAATCTTTCAATTTAAAGTAACAAACACTGTAATTACTTCTGTCTCGTCAGATTGCATTATTTTTGCTGTGGTTGCACAACATTATCCAACTGTTCCAATTTAAGAGCACCTTTGCTTCAGTTTCCATCTTTTGCACCAGGGTGTTCCAGAACCAAGTGATCTCTACTTTTGAAAGGATTTATTGACAGTTTTCTCTCCCCTTTTCTCCCTTCAGAAGTTGGCACTGTAGTCAAGGCCAGTAATTAGTTTTTGGGTCCTGCCCTATGTGGTTGTTATTGCTGGGTGAGTCTTGGCAGTGATTCCACAGCACGGTTGACAATGGACAACCATCACAATGCTCTCCTAACATTCACACATGTCCCATTTTCACCAGGTGCCCCTGAATATTGGTCAAGACTGACGATATTGGATGTTTTTCCTATCCTTAATCTAAAGACACTCTAGTCAAGTGTAATGCCTTCCTTTTAGCCTGGCTGAAAGCAACATTTCTGAATGAGACATCAAGCCTTGGGTGTATGAGTGTCATACATTGCGGCTGGGAACAATTGCTTATCCATACATGCTCTGTGTATTCAGCTCCAGATGAGCAGGCTGTCTATTTGACTAATTGAATGGCCAGTTACCCACTGCTGTGCTGGGTAACTGGTTACTTTTTTACAATGTTATTTCACATTGATGGCCGGCTTTCTTGTCAGATTGCCTCAAGTCAGTGGAATGGCTTTGCATGGTCTGCAGAGAATTGCTACAGTACATCCTTCAGATACACACTGCAATCATTAGGTGGCATTTAATGGGGGAAATGGGGGTCTTGACAACTGGCTGGAGAGCTGGTTGGAGACCTGTGTCGGCTCCTTTTCAGAAGGCCTGCCAAATTAAATGCCAATTGAGGAGTGGTAGCTGCTGCCAGTAATGCAGCTACCCAAGATTCAGAAACTTAGAAGAATCCAGTTCTCAGAAGTATGTGATGGGGTGGGATGGATGGAATTATTGGGTGTGGTTTCTTGGGGGAAGGGGTTAAGGTTGGGAGGAAGTTCTGCCATGAAGGCTGGGGTCCCTCCCACCACTATCTTCTGAGTGCTGTGTATTTCGATCTGGCACTGAGTGCCATTGAACAGAGGACCCCAACTGGCAGCCTGTAAGCAACTCCAATAAGGGCTGCATTTTAAACAATGCTTGGCAAGACCCCATTCACTGAGACAAAACCCTTAAGAGGTATTAATTTCCCCAGGAGAACATCAATAAGCCGTCCCATCCGAGACTTAATCAGGGCAGAGTCAGGAAGGTGGCTGGTGGAGAGGCTCTGGGGAGTCAGGAAGTGAGCTGCTTGCTGCAGAATACCCTCTTCAGCCCTTTGATTTTATTTTTCCCTCCTTTCCCTGTCTCCTTCCCATTCCTATCCTCTCTTTTTTCTCTCCTTTCCCTGTTACTCAATGCTACTTCTCTTCCTGCTTCTCTAAATGATTCTACACCCAGAGATAACTTCTCTTCTTGCAAGAAGCCCTACCCAAAGCATGTAATGCTAGAATAGCCTCTGTACAGGAAGGTAGGAGTGGTACCTTCCACCCAATACACCCAATTTCTGCTGATCTTCCATGTATGAGGCAAATTGCTGAATGAACACTTGGGGCCTCTCAATTTCTCTGGGATGCATTATTTAAACATCACACGGAAACATTTGTTGCTCTTTCACATGCAACATTCCACTATGTCTAAACTAGAACAGAAGAATCATAGAATCCCTATAGTGCAGAATGAGGCCATTCAGCCCATTGAGTCTATACCAACCACAATCCCACCCAGGCACTATTCCCATAACCCTCATTCACACTGCTAATCCTTCTGACACTAGGGTCAATTTAGCATGGTCAATCAACCTAACCCGCACATCTTTGGATTGTGGGAGGAAATCAGCACACCTGGAGGAAACCCACACAGACATGAGGAGAATGTGGAAACTCCACACAAACAGTGGGCCAGAGGTTGGAATTGAACCTGGGACTTTGGCGCTATGAGGCAGCAGTGCTAACCACTGTGCCACCATGCCGCCCTCCATGGTGACTGAGAATCATCTGTTGAGGAAAAGACAACAGATTCTCAGGTGTCTTACTTAAGATGCTTCACTAACATTAGGAAATTTTTCAGGGAAGTCCGTAGCCATGAATGTAGAGGTTAGCACTGAGTGCCAAAAGTCAATTCCCAGGAATGTATCTTTTATTTTAGAAATGCCTATATGTCCTGCAGAATGAAAATATCATGTGCTTCTGCCATTTTTGGGTATCATGTTAAGTCTGTGATCAGATAAAAGCTGAACATTATTAAGAACAATACTTTCTGTTGACGTAAGCATTAAAATAGATGTCAGGAGCTGAGATGCCACATTTGTTGTGTTCATGTCTTATATTCAAGGGAATCTTGTAATCAAGTGAAAATGCTGCACTTGTGCATCTGAAGCTTGTTTTTCACAGGAGAAGTAATGGTGTGAAATTTACTGTCAGTGATGCGTGCTTACCTCTAACCTTAAGATAAGACGCGCGGAGAGTTCAGGTGATGTCTCCTGGGTGACAATTTCACCTCTATTGTGTTGCAGCTGACTGCAATGTTCCTTATTGGATGTTTCCTTCAGGCTGCCCAAGCAGCCAATCTACAAACTACTCTCCTCCCTCAGAAAGGAAATGGAATACAGTAAAATAAAATCACTTCCAAACATTTTTACATAAAGCCAATTAAGGATTGTGACTTACAAAATGGGCGAAACTAAAATATTCAAAGAAATGCCCTAAAAAGGCATTAAAAATTAGTTTAGTAAATCTGCTAAATAATCCCTGAACAACACTCTACAAACATAATAGGTAGGATTCTCCCAAAAAAAAACTCTAAGTGTTGAACTCACATAAAAAATTGAGTAAATCCAGTTGCTTTTCTCAGCGGGATTTTCAAAACTAACCTCCTGCGCTTTGTGTGCTGCAGAGTGCACCAGCATGAATCTCATTAGAAATCTGGGATGGGGCCTATTCCCACTGGAGAGGCTGGCAGCATAGTGCTGAACGGGCCATTGCGCATGTGCTGATCTTTAATACCGGGATTGGCACATGCGCAGTAGCCCACACCGCCAGCCACCCTTTCAAAGGCCAGCTTGATTGCTGGTCAGCCCCGCAATCTCTGCGTTACTGGCCATCCAACCCCAGCTTATTATCAACTGTCCCCATCACCTGCCAAACCACTGCCTACAAACCGCAGCCCCCCCCTCCCCCCCCAACTAAATCTTGCCAATATAGCATTTGTGCTTGAAAGAATTTGATTTAGTGGAGGTGTCTTGGAAGGATCTGGCAGTATAAAAGCTTAATGCTTTTAATGCAGTAGTAATCGCTTCTGTGAGCTGCCCAGTTCTTGATCCAACTCTTGGCTGCAGACCTTGTGAAGTCAATCTACAAAATCTGTGACATCCTGTTAAATGAAGCAGAGAGGGCAAAAACAGATTTGTTGTGACATGTCTAAATGACGGTTCCAGGGTCTATTAATGTGGGTCCTGTGGTGGTGACAGGTGCAAATAAAACATCACAGGTATTGTATTCACATTTGCTGAAAGAAATGTGGAGGAAGAGGAGATTGGTACAGCAGAAAAAAATCATTACATCACAAAGAAATGTAGACCTTTTGGCTATAACGTGTCAATGCATAAGCTTGGGCACATCAATCAATGTACAAAAGACTTAAATTGTTTGTTGACTTTTCTTCAAAACGAGCATCAATATTAACCCTACTGCAGCATTTTGTGTTTGCAGTGAAAACGAAAAGTTTCCTCTTCCAAACATCACATTCTATTATTAAAAGGATATCCATAGCTATTTACTGAGGCTCGGTTTAAAGGGGAAATCTCTCTGGAAAGAAACACAGGTAGAGATAGAATTATAACACGCTAGGGCAAATGCGATCCAACAATTTACAGTCAGAATGCAATCTCCCAACATCTGTGATGGTTTTAAGTGTTGCTTATTAAGTAAGTATATGAATTGTTCCAGTTTTAAGCTAAAAATATGACTGAATGCCATAATATGTGAAAAAAAATATAGGGGTGGCATTATTGATTATGTAAACTATTCCCTCCCTGAAGAGGAATGATGTAGCTGAGGGCGGGGGTGGGTGGGGGTGGGGGTGGTCGGTGTCAATATTTGGCTTACTTGGTTAAAAGGAAGGAACAATAGAACTTCAAAGTTGTAGTGTGTTAGAGTGGGAAGTTGGGGGGGTGGGTACACAGTGGGGGTGGGCAGTGGTGCAGCGGGAGGGATTCAATTAACCTAATATAAACTGGGATGGTAATCATGTAAAGGGAGAGGAAAAAGAAAGGAATTCCTGAAATGTGTACAAAAGAGGTTTCTTCATCAGAATGTTTCGAATCTTGGCAGTTGTTGCTAGAGGAATAGAATATAAAAGTGTTGCTGTTACTGTTACTGTACAAAGCATTAGTAAGACTGTACTTAGAACATTGTGTACAATTTTGCTCCCTTTGCTTGAGGACGGATGTAGTTGCATTGGAGGCAGTTGAGAGGAAGTTCACTAGATTGCTTCCAGAGATGAGAGGTTTGTCTTACAAGGAGAGAGATTGGGCAGTTTAGACCTATATTCTCTCACATTTAAAAGAATGAGAGGTGATCTAATTAAGGTGTACAAATTGAGAAGGTGATTGGCAAAGTAGACATGGAAGGATTGCCTATTGGATGCCAATCTAGAACAAGATGTAATAGTTTTAGAGTGGGGGTGATTTCACTTGATCTGATTTGATTTATCATTGTCACATGTATTGGGATACAGTGAAAAGTATTATTTCTTGTGCACTATACAGACAAAACGTACAGGTTATAGAGTACAAAGGGGAGAAGAGAGAAGTGAAAAATATTGGCAGTCATTCTCCCAAAGGTGCTGAATTAGTGGGAGAACTGTTCTAAATCCCAACTGTTCTGAGAGTTCAGCTTCTCACCTGAATCTCCCCACTCTGTGCGCTGAAGAGGTCCCAGTCCTGAATCACATCAAAAAACCAGGAGGGCAGGGCCTATTTGTGCTGGAGTCTGACAGTTCTGGAACTCTGCACATGCACAGTGGTCTGATCTGTCAGACTCTCCATTTGCTGGCCAGACCAATCACTGGCCAGCCTGGGACTCCCAGACTGCCACCCCAGTACCACCCCCAACCCCCCATGGCTCAATTGCCCCCCACAACAATTCCCGGGCCAGCCTTGATCCCCCCCACCCCGGAGCGCCCCGATGTCCAACCCACCTCCCTCAGTAGTGGTGATCCCCCATCCGTCCCTCGCCCTGTCAGAACCAACCCCCTCCCCCGCCTATCGCCACTGAGATCAGACTCCCCCACACTGGAGGCAGCCCCTCTTGGTAACCCCCCCGCCCCCCCTGCTGCCAGCCTGTCCCAATCACTGTCCTCCCTCCATCTCAGACTGATCCCCACACAGAGTGGCAGTGGGACCCCCCCCCACCAATTCTCCCTAGGCCCTTCCCACAATGGGCCCCATTCCCTTGGAATTGCCCGATGCCCAATGGGCAGTGTCAAGGTGCATCCACAGCATGGGCACTTAGCCCCTTGGACAGTGCCAGGGTCACAGGCTGGCATTGCCAGGGTGCCCATACCCTGGGGGCACAACCCCCTGCCGTCTCACCCTCTGGGAAGCCCCAATTTCTCCCTCTTCATTCCAGCGGGGTGTCCTGCTAGTTCCCTGAACTTGGAGAGCTAGTCTGAATGCCACCAGAATGAAGTACTCCTGGCGAGGTGGGAAGTTCAATCGGGACCTAAATGGTCCCGATAATAAACTAATATACATATTTCAAATACATGCAAAAAAGATGTAAGTATCTTACCTGCCTTCCCATCAGTTTCCAGCGTGGTCTAACCAGTTCTGGGAGATGCGCATGCATTCCCGGAGCATGAGCAAATCCCTGTTCAAGGCCAGAGATGTATGTCTCCCACTGCGATCCGACAGAAATGCTGCGGGTCACAATGGGAGAATCATGGCCATTGTTTCTGTACATTATGCAAACAAAGCATACTGTTTATAGATTACCTAGGGGAGAAAGAAAAGAGAATTTGCAGGGCATAGCATTACAGTCATAGCTAGGGTGTAGAGAAAGATTTTAATATATGGTAGGTCCATTCAAAATCTGATGGCAGCAGGGAAGAAGCTGTTCTTGAGTCGGTTGGTATGTGATCTAAGATTTTTGTATCTTTTTCCTAACGGAAGAAGGTGGAAGAGAGAATGACCAGGCTGCATGGAATTTGCGATTATTCTGGCTGTTTTCCCGAGGCAGTGGGAAGTATAGATGGAGTCAATGGATGGGAGGCTAGGTTGAGTGATAGACTGGGCTACTTTCACAACCCTTTGTACTTTCTTGTGGTGTTGCTCAGGGCAGGAGCCATACCAAGCTATGATACATCTAGAAAGGATACTTTCTATGGTGCATCTGTAAAAATCTGTAAGAATGGTAGCGGACATGCTGAATTTACTTATCCTCCTAAGAAAGTGGAAGATGATGAGGAGAAATTATGGCTGGAAACTTCCTATCCCTCCCATCACAGGAATCATAGCAATTGAGACAGAAAATTTGATCGACCATTTAAAGGTCCATTAACCTTGGCCAGAAATTTTTGGTCTTGATAATTGGCTGATAATAACCTCCTTATGTCTCTCAAAGAGTCGTGAGACTGTAGAATTCACTACCCCAGAGTTTGGTGGCTGCCAGGACATTGAGTAAACTTAACAAAGAGGTGAAAAGATTTTTAAATAGTAAGGGTTTGAGGGGCTATAGTGAACTGAAAAGAAAGTAGAGTTGAGGTCGAAATTAGATTAGCCATGATCATATTAAATGGCGGAGTAGTCACAAAGGGTTAAATTACCTACTCCTAGTCCTAGCACTTATGATTCTTATGATGCATGTCCAATGAGAAAGAAAGCAATGCTCCATCTAGTCCTGGAGAATGAAGTTGAGGAAGCGGGAAAGCAATTAGCAAACACTAACCATAATATAGGTTTAAAATACTTATGTAGTAACCTTTAAATATTCATTTTGATGCTCTGCAGCCAGAGGCTAAAATGTCTTATTGCTCTACTCAACTACCTTGGACTCTGTGCTTCAGCACGTCAATTCCTCACTCATGCTATCACTCTGAGTTGGCTCTGAGCTGTTGAGTGCAAGGGAGATGACGAATGACAGAGCAATTAAAGCTCACCAGTGTTGTCAAAGATTGAGGGGGCTGCAAGGAAATGCTCTCTGCTGAACCTTGGCCTGAAAGCTTTGAAGTTAAAAAAGCAATGATGATAACTTTGAAGTGGTTGAGCAGCATTGTTTATAAGCAAAGTGGGAGCTTGTGAAGAAATTGAAAAATGCATTTAAAATGAAATGGTAGAAATTCTGACAAAACCACTGAAGGCACAATCATTCTCACCACTTTTACCCCAACTGCCAGACCAGAGCAATAGTCAATTCTGACTTTGGGTTTCTCTCCACATGGCGGAAAATACCAGATGTTGGCAAGCATTCCTTAGAAATCCAGTCAGTCCAAATCTTCCCCAAATTTCCTCAAAATTTATTTCCCTGAAGTACTCATCCAATATTCTTTTGACATGGTTTCTGCTTTCGCCACTGTCGAAGGCTACAAATTCCAGACCATTACCATTCAATGCATAAATACAGTTCTTCCTTACAATTCTCTGCATCTCTTGCTCCTAACTATAATACTGTGTTCCTTGGTCTTTGTACCATCAGCTAATGGGACACAACTTTTTCTCATCTACCTTATCAAAACCTATCATTAGCTTGTACACCTCGATCAAAAATCCCTCCAACTGCTTTTGTTCAGAGGTGAACTAGCCCAGTTTCTCCTAATTTAATACCAATAATCTTTAATCCCTGGAACCATACTAGTAAATCCCTTCCTTACCCTCTCTCAGAACTCACAAACCCTTCTAATTTGTGGCGACCTAATTTGTGTGAAAGACTTTACTTGCAGCCGCAATGGGCTCTGTAAAGCTTCAGCGTAATCTCTCTGATTTTGTACTCAATATCTCAATTTATAAAGCTCAAGATCGCATATTCTTTGTTAATTGTTCTCTCATTAAGTCCTGCCCCCTTCAAAGATCTCAAATGTGTTACCCAGTTGGAAGATAGGTAATCAGGTGCTATTTGTGCTCATATTCTGCAATTGCAAGCAATGTATAATGAATGATAGGATGGGTAGTGTTAGGAAACAAAAAGTAGTTTTGAGGGATTTGTATTTATATGGGTAAACATTAGAAATAAAGTATAGTTTTAAGTGAGCTTAATTTAATACTGGAAGGGTAAAATCTATAGTTAGATTCATGCTGGACAAAAGTGTTTGGGTATGTGGGGGTTGGCTCAGTTCCAATTGTGTTTCGATTGTGTTTGGAGAGGACTATGGAGTGAAGAGTAAATAAATTAGCGCTTGTTGCTTAGCAACGGGGGGCCTGATAAGGCAGAAACGCTTTTAAGTTTTAGTTTTAGCTGGATACATTGCAGTTGAACCTTGTCACACAAGTGTTATTTAAATTAGCTGATCTGCAATTCATGATACAATCTTTCAGTTTCAGCAGGCAGAGTTGCCATTTTTTTCTCCATTTAAAACAAACTTTTCCTGTGGCTTCACTGTAATTCCTTGCATGTGAAGCAATATGAGATTTTTCTGGGCAATGTGATAAAGCAATTATTTAATAGATGTTTTTCGGTACCCACATTTTCTTGTGAGCACATGACAATGAGAGGCGATAGTTTATAAAATCGACATTGGTAAATGCTGAAAGCCAAGACAGGCTGAATGAGTTCTATAGCTGGAAGTTAGACCTCCCCTATTGCATCCTTCAGAAACCTACCTCAGCAAATGCAAGTTAGCTTTGTGTTTGTACCTTACAGAGAAGTGACAACAGTGTGTGAAAGAACAGGTCAGCAGAGGCAGAAGAAGTGCGTAAAATGTGCCCATTGGTAGTCTGTGCAAACAGTTCTGATTGATGCAGAATATTGACATGCAGCTGTTGTGGATCTAGGCTTTGATCATTACCATGGAAACCGCACTTGACAGTCAGCATGCATTGGGGCTTATGTCATAATGTTGGGTAGGGTTAAGACCCTGGAACAATTCAAAAAAAACTTTTCCTAATTTACTGATTCACTCTTTTATGGATTTCTGGATCTCATTCTGCTAATCTGTAATCAAATAATAATCTGGAGCTACCTTAATTTGTTGCACTTAATTCAATAATGTAAATTCTCCCTAAATTGAAGTAATCTATCCAGAGATGGTTACTTACATTGGTTAGAGGCAGAAAAGAAACTTTTGAAGTTGAAGAGTATGGAAATTTCCTTATTTCTTTGATTTTGAACTTCAGGTAGACTGGCTGAGCAATTGGAGCAGGCTATCACACAAACTAGTTTCCCATCCACTGATTCCGTCTACACTTCCCGCTGCCTGGAAAAAAGTAGCCAGCATAATCAAGGGCCCCATGAACCCCTTTTCCATCTTCTTCTATGAAGAAAAAGATACAAAAGTCTGAGATCACATACCAACTGACTCAAGAACAGTTTCTTCCCTGCTGCCATCAGACTTTTGAATGGACCTTCCATGTATTAAGATCTTTCTCTAAACCGTAGCTATGACTGTAACACTACATTCTGCGCCCCCTCCTTTACTTCTTACCTATGTAATCTATAAATTGAATGCTTTATCTGCATAGCGCGCAAAAAACAATATTTTTCACTGTATCCCAACATGTGACAATAATAAATCAAATCAAATATCACAAGAAACTGGCAGACAACTTTTTACCATGGAAATGACTCCTGTGGAGCTATGTAAGGATCCAGTCTTCTGCACTGGCTCAGCAAAGTGTACGCCTAGGAATTTGAAGTATCTTTAAAATTTGCTCACAAGCTCAAAATATGATGCCATAAATCAAAACTAAATGTGTCATCCCCACTTGCGTTGCATCAGTGCACAACAACCCAGATTTTCCGATCAAACTAGTGGTGCGACTGATGCATGCATCATTATTTATGTCCAAATTACACAACAATTTCAGGCGTGGGCAGATGTGTGGCTCAATACAGAAATCAGAATGCCATTGTGTGAGACGTGCCACTCTAACATTAGCTTCACTAAAAGAAGATCTTTTTTCTGAGTCACCATTCAAATGCCTGAAGTCCATGAACTTGGTTGGTAGCTAAGAATAAAATCACTCCAGAAAAGTAGGACGTACTAACTTATAACATCTTTGGCACTTATGATTAACTATTGCACGTCCTCTTTTTAAAATTCATTCATGGGATGTGGGCGTTGCTGGCTCTGCCAGCATTTATTGCCCATCCTTATTTGCCCTTGAACTGGGTGGCTTGCTCGGCCATTTTGGATGGTAGTTGAGACTACTGTGGATCTGAAGTCACATGTAGGTCAGACCGGGTAAGATTGACACATTTTCTTCCCCTAAGGACACTAGTGAACCAAATGGGTTTTCACAACAATGTTTCATGATCATCATTAGATTTTTATTGAATTTATATATCAATTTCCACCATAGTGTGAACTCTCAATGCTTCAGGCTGTAAATGTTGTTGGAGGCATTTTTAAATAACATTTTGTTTTACCTTCCTGCATCTCCTTCTTTCTTTAGCCAATCCTTCTCTACCTCTTCTTGTTTTGTCTTCTGTACCTGATCTGAAATTGAATCTATTACTCTAACTTACCTGGTTCAAACTTTGTGTAATTCGTTTGTGAATCTCATGATCTGATTGATTAAGGAGATATACATGTGCGCGACCTATTTGCTCAGATCATTGATGCCCTGCAGAGGGCATCACATCATTTCCATTTCCCACAGACAGCAACTGGCAAGAAAAAACATCAAGGGCAAGGACAAGTCAACAGTAAATTCTGGCCTAATGACCCTTTGGTCTGTCTCTGCTCCTTTTCCAAGCAAACTTTAGTTTTTTTTTAATCCATTGCAACTTTAATGTAAATGCATGTAGGAGTTACCAGGACAATATAGTGTATTTGTATAAATTTGATGTTTTCAAACAAAATAGCTATGCAATTCCCATATGTATGTTGTGGTGATAATGATGGCCAAAAATTCATGCTCCTATCAAAGCTACAAAAGTAAAGCTTGATTCAATAATGGCTTTGGGAGTTATTGCCACCAGATAGCTGAACACTGAGTAAATTAAATGATATTTAGAGGATGATACTTTAGCAACTAATAGGTCAAATGTTGGGAGGTACTTTTAAATCAGCTTTTCACAGTATAGCTTTAAATAAACTGAAGGGCTTTTGGATTTCCAAATAGTCAAGCAATGACAAGTAGACAGATCAGAATAATAGGAAGCAGCAACTGCATCACGGGCCAAATTATAGCAGAGTGTTATAAGGGAGACAGGGCGACACAAGGGTGAGCACTGC
This sequence comes from Carcharhinus amblyrhynchos, assembly GCF_965287045.1. Taxonomy (NCBI): domain Eukaryota; kingdom Metazoa; phylum Chordata; class Chondrichthyes; order Carcharhiniformes; family Carcharhinidae; genus Carcharhinus; species Carcharhinus amblyrhynchos. Next base: position 41,412,768 of record NC_137339.1, on the reverse strand, counting down.
TGCCTCACAGTGCCAGGGACCCAACTTCAATTCTGTTCTTGCGTAACTGTCGGTGCAGAGTTTGCATGTTCTCCCCATGTCTGCGTGGGTCTCTCCGGATGCTACAGTTTCCGTCCACAATCCAAAGATGTGCAGATTAGGTGGATTAGCCATGGTGAATTGCTCCTTAGTGTCCCAAGTCGTGTAGGTTAGATTTTAGATTAATTAGGGCAAATATGTGGTGTTACGGGGATAGGATGAGGGAAAGGGCCTGCGTATGATATTCTGTCAGAGAGTTAGTTCAGACTTGATGGGCTGAATGGTCTCCTTCTGCACTGTAGGGATTCTATGGATTACAACCAGCATTGCGACTAAACATACTTTAAGCAATTTTTCAGCTTTGAAAGGAGGAAAGTTACCTTTGTAATAGGAAAGATAGTGAAAGGTATGACAAAGGCAGGTGCATAACAATACAAGTTAAATTGGGTGAGTGTGAAGAATAGGACATGAGCTTAAACTATTGAAAGTGATTTTTCAATCGAACGGATAATTTCTGTACCAAACAAGCTTTGGAAGATTACAACTAAAGTGTCTACATTTCCCGAACCTGCTTCCTTTAAAACCTTGGGCGGAAACCATCAGTTTCTTGTACACTGGAATTCTACAGCCCTCCCTGCCACAGGAATCAGAACAGGCGAGGAATAGACCATGGAACGACCCATTGACCTCGTGCAGGATTTTACGGTTTCGGGACGAGTGGGTCTGCAAAATCCCACCCATAGTGTCATTAACGTAAAGTAACACACAGCATAATCCTAGAACTATTTCAAAAACAAATGGAAGCAATAAGAAGGGGGACTATTGAATTTTTCCAAATTGATGTACACAAATGTTCTAAAGGCCCCTTGTCATTTTTATATGAGGACATGAGATTAAAATGAGCTGAAGGAAAACCTAAGGCTAACATCAGAACCATTCATCCCACTTAGTCTGTTTCATTATACAATGAAAGCACAGTTAATCAACTCCATCACCTGAGCTGTCTCCATATTACTTAAAACTCTGAGTTAGCAGGGATCTATTAATCTTAGATATAAAATGATGTATTGACTAACATCTGCTGCTTTTGCAGGAACAAATTCCACATTTCTGCCATTCTTTATACCCTCATGGCCATTTGAATTATCTGGGGACTGTCTCAGAGTGGGCCTCTCTCTGTGGAATAAGGGTCTGCAACACGTAGGCTTAATGTGGTATTGATTATAGTGCCATCCACACAGTGATATAAGAGAACACATGACCCACACCGTCAGGAAATAGAGGTAATTTCAAGTCATTTATATTTGTTTTTGTGGGTCAGGAAACTTGTGTTTCTACATTTGAGGGCTAAGAAAGGGTTAAAACTTCGGTTTAAGCTTTACAGTTTTTTTTAAAAGATGCCTGCAACTCGGCAGGTTGGTTTAAATGCCTGAATTGGTTTTGTTTAATTGATTTGAATTAATATTGTCACATGTATTTCTATACCGTGAAAAGTATTGTTTCTTGCATGCAAAACAGACAAAGCATACCATTCAAAGAGAAGGAAATGAGAGAGTGCAGAACGTAGTGTTACAGTCATAGCTAAGGTATAGAGAAAGATCAACTTGATGCAAGGTAAGTCCATTCAAAAGTCTGACGGCAGCAGGGAAGAAGCTGTTATTGAATCTGTTAGTATGTGACCTCAGGCTTTTATATCTTTTTCCCAACGGAAGAAGATGGAGGAGAGAATGATCGGGATGTATGGTGTTCTTAATTATGCTGGTTGCTTTGCCGAAGCAGTGGGAATTGTAGACAGAATCAACGGATGGGAGGCTGGTGGGGAAACTATTTACGCTTGAGAAAGTGGTGGTGAGCTGCCTTCTCGAATCACTGTGCAGGTACATCTACAATGCTGTTCAAGAGGGTTTTCTAGGATTTTGACCACCAACAGTCAACTGCTTCAGCATTTGAGGAGTCGTGACTGATACTAAACATTGAGCAGTCATCATTGAACATGCCCACTCTTGATGGAATGATGGTCATTGACAAAGCAGCTTGGTTGGGCCAAGAACACTACCTGAGGAACTCCTGCAATGATGTCCTGGAGCTGAGATGATTGTGATGAGATTTTTACAACATAAAAGCAAATCCAGGACTTAAAAAAAATCTAAGCTGTTGCTTGGCAACCAGGGACCTACATTGAGACAGGAAGAGGATTTGAGTCAGTTGGAAGCTGGTGCTAGGTGCAACTGGATGAAGGACAGGGAACTGCAGAGAGCTGATATTTTAATCATCAAGGTCAATCAAATAATTACAGACTCCGGGGAGCAAGAGGCCTTAGATATATGATTACATCAGGTCTGGACAGAAGCTCAACAAGATAATATAGTCATTTGCTTGATGGGCCCAATAGCAGATGACATTATGGCTAGACAAGTAATTAACGAATGAGTTGCTGAATTTGAAGAGATACTAAAATACTTAAATGTTTATTTTAACCTAAAGGGAAACAAAACCCTGGAAAGGGCTAAATTTAATGAGCAAATCCAGCAAGGACATTTGATTCATTCGTTAGTGATCTACACAGGATGACCCAAGGCGGAATTCTCCCAAAAAACTCCAAGTGTTGAATTTGCGTGAAAAATTCACATTGGTTTTATTAGTGGGAGTCAAGGTTGGAATCTCCCATACTCTGTGCAGAGGTCACCAGAGTGAGTATCATAACATTCAGAGGGTGGGGCTTTTTCCTGCAGGAGAGGCTAAAATCAGCGTGTTGAGTGGGCTACTACACATGCGCTGATCTGTCAGTGCTGAGATCGGTGCATGCGCTGTGGCCCTGCACTGATGGCCTCGCAATTGCTGGTCAGCTCGATCACTGGCCAGCCCCGCTACACCTGCAATGCCGGCTCTCCAACCCCCCTCCCGCCATTGGTCTGATCACAAGCCTCTCAACCATTCCTGGGCTCAGCCCTAACTACCCCCCCCTCCCCGAAGTGCCCTGATCTCCAGTCCCTCCCCAACATTTCCCCCCCTGCAGTACGAACTCCCCCCTCCCCAGTAGGCTGAGTGGGCCTCTGTCTGACACCCCCGCCACCTCTGCTCAGTCAGTCAGATCACTGGCTTGCATTCTTCCCTTATGATCCCTATGCAGAGTGAGAGCAGGAACCGCTACCCCAACTGATCGTCCCCTCGGCCTTTCCCCACCAGACCACACTCCCAGGACCCATCCCCATTAGGCCCTGCCCACTTGGTACTGCCCCATGTCCCCTGGACATTTGCACTTTGCCCCTTGGGCAGTGCCAGGGGTTTGGGGCCTAATGAGTGCGGGATGAGAGAGTCAAGGCCCTAACATCTGAAATCATCGGGGTTGGAGTAGTTGTAGGAGTAACAGATGACGTAATCTCGGACATGTTTCAAACAAAGGAAAACTTAACTCTTGGGGAGCTGTGTGGATTGTTTGGCAGTATGAAATCCATGTTCAGCACAGGTCAATTTAAAGGGAGAAACCCAACAGTCCAATTCATTTAGCAGCACAGAAAGATGGCTACTCTTGGTCAAGGGAAGCAATACCCTAATTGACCACCAGAGTGACCATGCCAGTACTCCCCAAGTGAAATCAGTGTCCTGCAATTTCAGTCCAATACTTACAATGTAACAAATTTGAACACATTGACGAACATTTAAATGCACAGAAGACCCAAAGATGATTCATTAAGTTGAGAATGCATGTCACAAGGCAAAAGGAGACACAGCTATGCTGAAGTAGCTTTAAGGAATTTATATTTTTATTGGTAAACATTAGAAATAAGGTAAAATTTGAAGTGGGTTTAATTTAATGTCTCTTTGCAAGGGAAGGTGAAACTTATAGTTAGATTCATGCTGAGCAAAGATGTGGCCAATTGTTCAGTTCACACAGTCCTTCTATTATACTTAGAGATTATGTTTAGAGAGGATTATGACATGAAGAGTAAATAAAAGGCAGAAGCATTTGATCATTGCTTTGCAAATGGGGGTCTTTTAAGGGCACACAAGTTTTTTGGAACTTATTTTTTACAAACATATTGCAGTCGAAAGTAGTTCATCTATCTTTCACGTGCATATCTCTCAACCCTGCCAGGAGAAGAAATATTGTAGAGGACAAGAGACCTGAGAGGCAGACTTCCCAAAGAATCAGATGAAGTCCAATTAACCAAGGAGAAGAGACAGCGAGAATGACATAGGAAAACTGAAATTAAGAGAACGGAGACCAAGGTTCATGAGAATTCAAGGAAAAAGTAAACACAGTGTTCTGAGTGAAAGAGACAGTTGCAGTAACCAAATTTAATGTGGGAAAGGACATTTCAGAGATAAATCAAAGTTTGATGTCATTTTAATAGAATCTGGAAATTAGGAAGTTAAGCAATTGTGAAAAGTGGTACAGCAGTCAAGACAAAGACATCTTTAAGGAGGTGGTGTAAAATATGGATACTGGATTCATTGCTAAAAGCATAGCAGAAGCTTTGCCTGAAAGAGATTTCAGAATGCAAATCACTGATGGAAAGCACTGTTGTGGGACAAGGTTTTAAAGTGAATTTTTGTGGGAGTGGTGTTAGGAAACTCTCATGTAGCAATCATTTGGTTGGATTTTGAAAACAAATCTGCAGACACTAACTTGGGTTCAGAGCAGAGTGTGTGTATTTGACTGTGGCCAGTCTGAGTGCTCAGAGGGACTTTGTGCTTCTGAGATCTTTGTAACTTGAGATATATTTGTAGTAAATAAAAACATACAGTCAACATACAGAACACAATAAAGGCTTTGTAAGACCTAGTGAGTGTTACCTGAAATCCTACAACAACCTCCAGACAGTAGACGTTCATCAATGCCTAAGTGCCCAGTATACAGAGCAGGTGGAGGAATATTCCAGGATTAGTTGGCTTCTGATTGCTTGGTAGGCTGGGTTAAGTTTGCAAAGCCCTTTCATAGAATCATAGAATTTCTGCAATGCAGAAAGAGGCCATTCAGTCCACTGAGCCTGCACTGACAATGATCCCACCCAGGCCCTATCCCTGTAACCCCATATATTGACCCTGGTAAGCCTCCTGATACTAATGAACAATCCACCTACCTCGCACATCTTTGGAGTGTGGGAGGAAACCGAGGCACCCGGAGAAAACCCATGCAGACACAGAGAGAATGTGCAAACTCCACACAGACAGTGACCCAAGATGGGAATCAAACCCATGCCCCGGGTGCTCTGAGGCAGCAGTGCTAACCACTGTGCCACTCTTTCCAATGAAAATAAATGGAATCCCTCTGGTTGCAAGCCAGTCCTCCTTTCTCATATCACAGTGGCAGATTCAAAAGGAGGGAGATCCAAAATAGCAAGATTTGGCTGTGATACAAAATTAGAATTTGAAAAGTATCACCAAATGTTCCAATTTCAATAGCCTCATCACTTTCTCAGGACATCCCACTTTGTAAACAATAGACTACTTCTGAGGTGCAATCCTTGTTGTAGGCTTGGCAGACAATTTACACATAATAGGATTCTCCAAGTGGCAGATGAAGGGATAAGTAGTTAATCTGTTCTGGACACCCTTCATATAGTGCCAAAGCATCTTTTAGTGTAGAATCCAAAACCGTCCACAGTAGTCTAACCTTGATAATAATAAGGTTGTATGGATTCACAATTATCTTGTAACTGAGAATATATCTACATATACCTAAATTAGTAAATAATTTAAAGTTCTCATCTAAAAGACAAGGGACCACTCCATCAACCAGCACTAAATTGAGGTGTCAATCAGAACAATTTGCTTTTTCGGTTATGATCATTTTCTGATTATTATCACATTTCTGTATGAAAATTTGCTGTCAGGTTTTTTATATTACAACATTGACTGCACTGAAAAGCTATGCTGCAAAAATTAAAGATCATAAAAGGATCTATATAAGTCAAAGTTCTTTTTTTCTTTCTATCCCTGAGGAATACCAAATAAGTTGCAATATTGTTTGATAAAGTTCTCACAATCAAAAATGCATCTTTTAAATATTGGCACCAATGTTAAATGATGTCAGTATAAGGTAATAGCGCAGGATCATGTTCAGCATCATCATTTGGACAGTAAACTAGCAGAATGGATTTCCCAACACCCCTCTACTATACCACTAACACCCATCTCTTCCCTGCCCTTTATGGACCGTGGCCAGCTTTCATTTTCATTTAAATCAATGGAAATGGAAGTGAGGCAGCACAGTGGTTAGCATTGCTACCTCACAGTGCCAGAGGCCCGGGTTCAATTCCAACCTCGGGGTCACTGTCTGTGCGGAGTTCGCATGTTTCCCCCATGTCTGCTTGGGTTTCCTGCGGGTGCTCCGGTTTCCTCCCACAGTCCAAAAATGGCCAGGTTAGGTTGATTGGCCATGCTAAATCATCCCTTAATGGCAGGGGGACTAGCTCGGGTAAATGCATGGGGTAATGGGGATGGGGCCTGGGTGGGATTGTGGTCGGTGCAGACTCGATGGGCCAAATGGCCTCCTTATGCACTGTAGCATTCTATGATTCTATGAATTCAAGTTTCACAACAAGCCAAAGATGTCTCGACCAGTTTCACCTCCCACATAATGAAGTTCAAATTATTCCCAAATATAGGTAAAGTCCTCAATTACTTACTGTCTGGCTGCAAAACGTAATGAGCAGCAAGCCTCACACTGTCACCAGGAGATCAACCAGATGAAGTGTTTGTAGGCGGTGAAAAGTTTTGATCTTTTCTTATTGAATGTGAGCCAGAAATACTTAATAATCCTTAAGAATTAAAATGATATTTTCATTCCTTGAATTTCAGTAAGGTAGCCATAGGTCAATTATTATGCTTGCCATGTATCACTCCCACAGATGCTGCAATACGAGCTCCCGCTTTCCTCTCATGCTGCACAAATGCAAATTCAAGTTAAATCTCATAAATTTATGATTCCTTGGACAGCCAGACCTGATGGTTAAAGCTGTCATAATTATTGTATATTTTAATTCTTAAAGGCCCTGCTCTCAAAGAAGACTTGTCACTACCTGTGGTAAGCCAATCCCTAGTGTCTCATTAATACACTCATTGTCAATGATTGTGTGTGATTCTGACAGCGCCTGTTTTTCAGTATGAGCTTGCTGCATTCAGTTCATAAGGAGCAACTGTAAAAGGTTTCCAAAATAATATTTGCCTCATATATTTGAAGAGTGGAGATGGTAGAAGTGGGAGCTGTCAGGCCCGTGAACAACACTCTTCTGGTTTGTAAATGGGTGGCAGATTTTATAGCAGCCAGCTTCAAACTCACACAGCTTATCAGGAACATTCAAGCTCAATGTCCGTTCATGATCTGGGTGAAGTAGAATCAAAAGAGGAAATGAGATGGTGAAGACAGTGGATCTGTTACCCAAATATGTGTATGTTAAATCAGAGTGGCTTCACTATCATCTCAGTACAGACAGTGCAATAGTATGATGTATTTTCTGGTATTTAATGGTTTGATAGCCAAATGACCTCTATGGTACCTCTTATAATCACTCTGTTGCAAGGAGAACGTGTGCTTTCAGTCGATTATGGAGTCAATGATGCAATGATGCTAGACTCGCAAACAACAAGGCTTCAAGGTGCGCAGGATATAATTCAGCCCTGGCACTTGCTCACTCTGATGTGGAGATGATGGCGTTGGACTGGGGCAAACACAATAAGAACTCTTACAACACCAGGTTAAAGTCCAACCAGTTTATTTGATAGTAAACTCACAAGCTTTCGGAAACGCTGTTCCTTCGTCAGGTGTGTGGAAAGTTCTGACCAGAGAAGGGCATATAAACGCACAGATAGTTTCCAGAACTTGCTCACTCTAATAGTAAAGCCAAGAAATGGACAAAAGTGATATTGTTGCTGCAATCATTAACCAACTTGAAAATTGACATGTTGGATGACTAATACCAGCGGAGTAGTTTGGGAGAGTTTGAGAGAATTTTTCTTGTTCTATCGCATATTGACAGCACCAATTGTAATTCTAAAGTGCTTTGCAGTCATGAATTAATTTTGAAGTTTTGTTACTGTCTCAATGTAAAAAATATCAGCAGCTAATCTGTGAAGAGCACGGTTCCACAAACAATATTTCAGATAGTGGGATAATTCCTGACTTGTTGTCTAGTGTAAAATTAGAATGGTGGCTTCTCCAACCATCAAAGGAGTAAGAGGGGATAAAAATCAGGTGATTTTTGTGATAAGCAGCCTGTCCACAATGCCAGTATTATACTTGTGCAATTAATGGGAAATTAATTCACTGTATTTTAAGTTTTTAAAAGTTTAAAGTTTATTTATTAGTGTCACAAATAGGTTTACATTAACACTGCAATAAAGTTACTGTGAAAATCCCCTGGTCACCACACTCAGGTGCCTGTTTGGGTACACTGAAGGAGAACTTAGCATGTCCAATTCACATAATGAGCATATCTTCCAGAATGTGGGAGTATACAAGTTGGGAATCGAACCTGGGTCCTTGGCGCTGCGAGGCAGCACTGTGCTACTTTGCTGGTATCCAATGAACCGACTTCTAAGAAGTTGGCATTCATAGAAACATAAAAACTATAAGCAGGAGTAGGCCATTCGGCCCTCTGAGCCTGCTCTGCCATTCACCTTGATCATAGCTGATTAATGAATTCAATATCCTGATTCCCCCCTACCTCCGATATCCCTTGATTCCTTTAGCCCCAAGAGCTATTTCTAATTTCTTCTTCAAATCAGATAACATTTTGGCCTCAATTACATCCTGTGATGTGAACTCCACATATTCACCACCCTCTAGATGAAGAAATTTCTCCTTACCCCAGTTCTAAAAGGTTTACCCCTTATCCTCAAACTATGACTCCTAGTTCTGGACTCCATTACCATTGGGAACAGTTTTTCTGAATCAATCCTGTCTAACCCTGTTAGAATTGTATAAGTTCCAATGAGGTCACCTCTCACTCTTCTAAATTCCAGTGAATATAATCCTAACCAACTTAATCTCTCCTCATATGAGAGACATGCCACCTCAGGAATCAGCCTAGTAAACCTTCACTGTACTCCTTCTATAGAAAGGGCATCCTTCCTCAGATAAGGCATAAACTGCACACAATACTCCAGATGTGGCCTCTGTACAATTGCAGCAGAACATCCCTATCCCTCATACTCAAATCCTCTCACTATGAAGGCCATCATACCCCCATTTGCCTGCCTTACTGTGCCTGCATGCTTACTTTCAGCAACTGATGCACAAGGACTCCAAAATCTCATTTAGTATCCACCTCTCTCAATTTCAACCCATTCAGGTAATAATCTGTCTTCCTATTACTGCTAGCAAAATGGGTAACCTCACATTTATCCAGATTATATCATATCTGCCATGCAGATGGCCACACACTCAGCCTGTCCAAATCACACTGAAGCATCTCTGCATCCTCCTCATAGCTCACCTTCCCATTCAACTTTCTTTCATCTGCAAATTTGGAGATAATACATTTAGTTCCCTCTTCCAAATCATTAATATATAATGTGAACAATTGGGGTCCTAGCACAGGTCCCTGCAAAACCCATTTAGTCACTCACTGTAAATCAGAAAAAGACTCATTTATGTCAATTATTTTCTTTATGTCCGCTAACCAGCTTTCAATCCATCTCAAGACATAACCTGCACTCCCATGTTCTTTAACTTTACATAGTAGTCTGCTATGTGAGACCTTGTTGAAAAGCTTCTGAAAGTCTAAATAAATCACATCCACTGGTCTTCCTCAGTCAACTCTACTAGTTACATCCTCAGAAAATACTAATGGATTCGTCAAGCATGATTTCCCTTATGTAAATTCATGCTGACTTTGTCTGGTATACCACTGCCTTCCAAATGTTGAGTTATGAAATCCTTAATAATAGTAGCAACTTCCCCAGTGCCGACATTAAGCTCACTGGTCTATAGTTTCTTGTTTTCTCCCTATTTCCCTTTTTGAGTAGCAGGTTCACATTAGCTACCTTACAACCTGCAGAAACTATTCCAGAACCCAATGAAATTTGGAAAATAACCACCAATGGACCTACTATTTCCAGGGCCACTTCATTAAGTACTCTGGGATGAAGATTATCAGAACCTGGAGATTTATCCATCTTCTATCCCATCAATTTCCCCAAAACCATTTCTCTAAAATGCTGATTTCCTTCAGCACTTCACTCTCAGCATTTCTGGCAAATTATTCATGTCTTCCTTTGTGAAGACTGAAGCAAAATACAAATTTAATTCCTCAGCCATTTCTTTATTCCCTGTTATGAATACTCCTGTTTCTGACAATAAGGGGCCTACCTTCATTTTTGTCAATCTTTTTATCTTTATATATCTATAGAAACTTGTACAATCAGTTTTTATGTTCCCCGCTATCTTACTTTCATACATTATTTTTCTCTTCTTAACCAATCCCCTGGTCCTCTTTTGCTGAATTTTAAACTGCTTCCAATCCAAGTTGGCATTCGTCTCTCAAACAGTAGGAGCTCATGCACAGTGGAAATCCTATGAGCACCAAACTCTAACCTGGGCATGGCTGGACCTCTTCAGTTTCACTGTTCAAAGATTTTCCAGTCTGTCAGTTTCACTGAAGGAAGCACTGCCCACTATGCACTCACCTAGATGATCTTGGCGAGTTTCTGACAGCTCTGCAAATAGGTGGGCTGGCTGTTAAAATCAGAATGTTTATTTGCATATGATAATTACTTACCCAATAACCCCAAGGAATTTACCCATTCTCCTGCAAGCCTGAATGCTGTTGGAGTCCTGGCCCCATATCACTTTCCAAGGGTTTGACTCCCTGAATGCACCCAAACCCTCCTCCACTTGTCTATTATAGTTCTGCCTTAAGAACCTACAAACCAAACAAGGTTGTGTGTTTTGAAATTCTCACAGACAATTTTGAAGAGGTCAGATGCTCAGATGAACAGCCAATGTCAGCAAGATTCAAAATTTTGTTCTAATTCATCAACATGTTCACATACTAGTCTAAAGGGACTCATGGCAGCATCCTGCTCATGATCATATTTGCATATGAAAAGGGACAAATCCATGTATTTGCTGGGTGCTCCATTTCTAAAAAAGCACGCATATGCACGTACAGTCTGCCATATTGGAAAGCATGGTGCCCATTTTCTATCTGGAAAATAGACACAGTTCCAATGCATTTCTAGACCATAACTTCTCACAGGGCAGCTCACAGCATCAAATAAGAAAATACCAGGTGGAAAAATGTATTAAAAAAGTGAATCGTGTTAGGACCCAGGCCTGAAACTCCAAGGTGTTTAATGCTGTTAGCATAGACCTTAAGCTTTACAGTTGATTTTGGCACAGGAGAGAATAAGGTGTTTCATTCAAGGTACGATTCAAATGATCCACTAGACAGCTTTTATCAAACAAAGTTTATTTAAGATCACAGAGAAACTATAACAAGAATAATTAGCATAACTTATACCAATTACAAGGTTTAAACATGACACAATATAATCCTTAACAGCTAGCTATCTAAGTAAAACACCATCCAACAGACAAACGCCCTTCTTCAGATTTAGTAGAAACAGCAAGTATATTCATGTGATGCTGGATTTGCAGCTTTTAACACCTCAGAATCAGAGACTGTGATTGGTCCTTTGAATGTTGGATCTAATCTCTAAAGCTCTCCCAGTCTTTCAACTTTCAGAAATCTTCTGGAGTGAGAGAGACAGGAATACACAGCTTTCTTCCACTAGCTCCTGGCAGCAACAGAGAAACAAAACCAAAAACCGGAACGTTCAATGCAAAAAACTGTCTCCAGTCATATCATCTGACCTGTCAAACAACCGCAATCAAGTTCCACTTAGCAATCACAGGGGATACATTAAAACCACAGGAACACCACATTAGTCCAGATTAAAAGTAAATATGGTGTCAATCATATTGCCTGAGCAGCAATAAAGGACATCAGCTGCAGACACCATAGTGCCGACAATTGCTAGAGCCTACTGGAAACATTCTGCAGAGAAACATAACTAAAATACATTTTTTAAAGGCATAGTATGATCACAATTCGACAGAGTGTGGGAAGACATTGTGGAATATGAGAAAAGGAAATGTGGGAAAACAGAATGAAAGGAAGATATGAGCTAATGATTCAACCAGGTAAAATTGAATATAGCAGACTTCAAGAAGTAAGGGAGTTAACAGAAGTTCAGAATTCATTCTCTGCAAATGAATGAAGTAATATTAACTAATAGATAAACAAAGGTCAGTGCTGCAGGCCACACAAAAAAAGCTGCCGCTATCACTTCCTTTTAAATTATCTTCCGTAAAATCCTTGCTTCGTGTTTGTTTTGATTTTCATTCGATTCTCCAGTTTCTCAATTTTGTTTCTCTCAGGCATTGTAACCAGCAGGCATGGCACTTTGAGTGAAGAATTGATATCATTCTCTTCACGTCACCCGCTAGCTCAGCAGCAAGAAGCAACTTTCAATAAAGGAAAAGACTTGATGACGGAAGTTTCTCCTCTGCAAGTCCTTTGTGCACTCCCACTCAGCAATGAAATGCCACCCAGCAGAGCAGCAATGAAGTGCAAAACTTAACAGATCCAGATAGACCAAGGAAAATGACAAGCAGCCCAGGAACTCAAATAAATCTTCATGTTATTAACAGGGTAAAGCTTTGCCATTGGGAGCTAGCTGCTTTATGATCTTCAGATTTGTTTAATAATGCAGGGAAACAATCCCCTTGATTAAGATTTTAATCCTAACAAATTTACATACTCGGAATAAATGTTGATCTAGCCTGCGATTCCTACATTCAGTGAAAGAATGAATTAAAAAAGACTAAAGTTGTTTTATTTTAATAGCATATCATTGTATTTTTTTTGTAGGTGCATTCTAATGTAAGAGATTCAAAACTATTAACATTCAAGCAAAATATAGCTTTAGGATATTATTTCCCATTGACTATATCCATCGCAATATCATTCTGCTACTGAGTGTATTTTCCGAAATATGTTCTGGTGCTCCAGATTAATTTTCACAAATATATTTTGTGGTTGTCAACCATCTGATTTGACTGGTCTGACACAATGAATAATGTCTTCTCCAAAAGATGGGTAGTTGATTGAAGTTGTCATCTGGCAGCACTCTCCTGCGTGAGTTTTGCTTATGCATACATTTCTTAGCTGGCAATAACCTGCAAATTTATTAGCAGAGCAAAAGCAACACTTCATAAAGCAACAGTGTAGGGATTCACGATAAGGGGAAGGACTTCATGAGGGTTTATGAATCAATTATATTTATTGACATTTTAATTTATGTCACTCTCTTTAATAGGAAAATGAGTGGGAATGATGGAAGAAGCCTGTTAATAAATTATAAACTTGTTTGCGAGGAAATGTGTACGCGAAAGCTTGCCTGTACAGGCATTTTGATATATTAGTTTTCTTAACCCTGATCTCTTTGCAACAGCCACTAACTTTGAAATTTGCACTCCGAATAACATAAAGTTAGTGTCGGAATATGATACCACGTGCTTTTCTTTAATATCTCCGTAGATTTGATCGACATGATTGAATTCATCAAAATGCCACAAAAAAGATATTGTATAACTCTCTTGATCAGTCAAAAGGAATGTGTCTTTATCCTAGTTTAACGACTGCTAATTGATTCTGTCTGCTTCTTAAGGTGTTAATTATTCTTTGACGTCTCTCTCCAATCTGGTGCTACCAAAATATATGTTGTAGATTTACTTGTTTTTACTGAGAATTTAAGACTGAATTTTTCCACTTGAATTCTGATGTCAGCCTCAATTCTGGCTAGGGAACACAGACAGGGTCATGATGGGATGTCAGCCACCATCTTCCTTGAGGCGGCTGTTAAGAAGCTGCCTCCAGGATTCCCATTCAACTAAGGACAATGGGAAAACCAAGAAAATGGGCCGTTCAGTCATAGTGGCTACTTGATGTCCAGCTGGCAACCTTACCAGCAAAGACCGATGCTGCTCAGGCAGATAGGGCACTGTGAGAGGGTCTCAAAATGGAGGAATTCTCCCCATATACCTGATTGCTTATCACTGGGAAGATGGAGTTCATCCACATTTCTGCTACAGCTGTGGCCCTCACAGCCTAGCTGCTCCATGTTAGGCTGACTGGGATGAGGCACCAGGATGCTGCACCCAGTGAAAGTCTGGGCTCCAACCTGAGAAGGGTGTCCATTTGCCAATTGTCTCGATAACATCATCATCTTTTTCCCAATTTCAGAGAAGATTGCATAGAATCCTTACAGTGGAGAGGGAGGCCTTTTGGCCCATTGAGTCTGTACCAACCACAATTCCACCCATGCGCCATCTCTGGAACCCCACATGCTAATCCCCCGACGCTAGGGTCAATTTAACATGGCCAATCAACCTAACCTGCACATTTTTGGAGTGTGGTTACAGGGATGATGTGCAAACTCCACACAGGCAGTAACCCAAGGCCGGAATTGAACCCGGGACCCTGGCACTATGAGGCCGCAGTGCTAACCACTGTGCCACCGTGCTGCCCAAATTGGTCAAATAACGTTGAATGAAGAACTGCAAAGGTTTCTAGCGCATAAATGATACATCAATTTTAAATGTGCCACCACTTTTTTCCTTACTACCATCAATTGTCATTGTTGGATCTTCTGCAATAAAGGTATTGGTATTGAGGAATAAAAACTGTAGCAGATCTTATTCAATCCATAATATGTATAGACCAGGCAAGTATGGATTATCAAAGTAACATTTATTATTTTACACATGTTGCAGGATGTTTAAGATAGTGCACTGTCTGATATAGATTCCGTCTCCATGACCTTATTAGAAGTGACAATTACTCAATTTGATTTACGGACGTGAGCTTTTTTGATGACTCTCCCTTAAATATAAATACAGATTTGTATTGTTGAATCAGTGCCATTTCTGAATGTAACTGTTTGCTTTTTACTGGACCCATGATCAATCACTGCCATCAGCATGTAAGTATACCAGACAGGAGGCAGAAAGAAACAAAATTACATATCTCCATTAGTCTGCCTACTTTATAAAATTACTTCTTTTCTCTACTTTTCAAAATGAGCAATTTCTAGGTTGATAAAATGGAGGGGCAGCTGGAGTGAGATCCAAAAGCCTCGCTGTCCTCTAGTGCTGACACTCCTGGATTCCCACTGGTGCCTGCACCATGCAGTCAGGGCCCTGCACTTTGGAGTTCATGCCCTCACACATCGTCATGAGCTGAACCATGCTGCAGGCAACTCCCACCATGGAGTGCAGGTCCTGTGCTAAGGTCTCCACTGCAGGTGCCACCCTTTCAATATTGACCTCGTTACGTTGGAGTGACAGCACCATGTCGTTAGACAGAAGGTGATGGGATTCTTCCAGTCGGCCTTGTAGTCTGAGGAGGGGTGATGTCATCCTTTCTTAATGCTCACATCTCTGTCTTTGCAATTCCAGCAGCTTGAGGGTGACTGGATCCAGAGACACATCATTGGCAATGAGCTCAGTGGAGTCCTGGGCTTCGGCATCCCTCCGAGTGCCAATTTCCTAGGATGTCCATGCCTTCACCTGTTGTGAAATGTTCACCAGCGAGTGACCCAGAAGCCTGTGAACTTAATGATCTCACTGAGATGTCAGTATCTGGTGCCAGGTGCAGGTAACAGCTATGAAGACTCTTCCATGGTTGGGTTGGAGAAGTCTTCCCCAGAGCCCCAAGTAACTGATGGGTCCAGGAGGCGCAAGGACACAGAGAAGGTAGTCAAGAAGGCATACAGCATGATTGCCTTCATTGATTGGGCCTCTGAGTTTAAAATTGGCAAGTCACATTGCAACTTTTTGGAACCTTAGTTAGGCCTCACTTGGAATATTGTGTTCAATTCTGGTTGCCACACTACCAGAAGAATGTGAAGGTTTTAGAGAGGGTGCAGAAAAGATTTACCAGGATGTTGCCTGGTATAAAGGGCATTAGTTATAAGGAGAGGTTGGCGAAACTTGGTTTGTTCTCACTGGAACGATGGAGGTTGAGAGGTGACCTGATAGAAGTCTGCAAAATTATGAGAAGCATGGACAGAGTGGATAGACAGAAGCTTTTTCCCAGGGTGGAAGAGTCAATTACTCGGGGCACAGGTTTAAGGTGTGAGGGGCAAGGCTTAGAGGAGATGTATGAGGCAGATTTTCAACACAGAGAGTAGGGGGTGGCTGGAACTCATTGCCAGGGGAAACCGTGATAAGGTAGAATAAAATAGTTGGTTTATTTCACACATGCAAAATGCAGGAAGAGATTTCATAACATTTGCCCATTTTACACCCAAACAATAAAAGGGGGATGAAGGAAATAAAGGGATTAAAGACAAAACTGCAATAAAACCAAGAGTTATATTTTATTTGAGTCCAATGTCCAGATGTCTGAAGGCATATTCCTTCAGAGTGTAGGTGGCTGACTGTTGCAGGATGATCCATCTTTGTAGAAGTGAGGACTTCCACATGGGAGAAGACAAGTAGAGCTGAATTAGTCTTGAAGGCACAAAGGCCCGTGTCCTAGTAATTCGCAGTGGAGATGAGGGACAGAGCTCTTCCTGCCGCTACCTGCTTGATGGTAAGATAGTAACCACTGTCATGAGTTGCTTGTTTGGAGTGCGGTCCGGAAGGCCTTAATTGGTAGTGGTTTGGGGAGACCATCCATGGGGCTTCCTGTCACGGACTTAATTGGGATGGAGTTGGAAAGGCAGCAAGGTTCCAGCCAGTCACCCTCCTGCTTGATTAACCACCTCCTACCAGCAAACTTGCCATGAGTGAGAGCATTAAATTCCCCGCGTAGATCCAGTTGCAGCTTAGGAAGAAGCATTCAGCCCATCAAGTGCATACTGACTCTCCATGGGGCAACCCAGTCATTCTCATTCCCTCTCTTTATCCCCAATGGCCCTATATGTTTATTTCCTTCAAATGCCTGTCCTTTTAAAATCAGTGAACATCTTTGCTTCAACCAGACCAGTGGAAAGGGAGTTTTAGATCATTACTACTCACTGCATCAATAAGTTGCTCCTTATATTCTCCTGCATTGCTAATGGGAACAGTTTTTCCTTTTCTGCCTTATCCAAATCTATCACTGGCAGGAATTCTCTGACCTCACCAGAACTGGGATTCTCCAGACCTGTTGCAATAAGTGGAGCTCTGTCTGATTGCCAAATTTGCCGTTCTTGCTGGCAGCGGTGGTGGGATGAACGATCGGAGAACCCCGGCCATCATCTTGTACACCTCTCTTAGATCTCCCCTTATTCTCCTTTACTCCAAGTAGAACAAATCTAATCTAACCCATTAGCTAAAGTCCCCCATCCCTGGAATCATTCTGGTAAATCTCTCCTCCACCTTCTCAAGGATCCTCACATCCTTTGTAAATTGAAGAGATGCAAAGATGTAAATTGCAAAAATGATACACAAGGTTTGACTTAACTCTTGAGGGACATTCACACCATTTTGCTTTTGTGGTATATTGACTTCAACTTCAAACTGCATTTGCATTACAAGTACAATCTTGGTATAACCTGAAAGAGTTTCTTGAGTGTTTACAATGTAAAACACTCCTTTGGTGAAATGTAAGACAGACCTGTGTTGGACTGACAATTATAACCAGCCAGAGGCTTACCTAAGGCAAACCAGCCACCCCAAGAAAGTTTCAAAGGAACCATAAAAAGTACTTTTTTCTTGAATGTTGGCTTGCTGGCCGAACAGCAAACACAAAGTGAGAAAGAGAAAAGAATATCAAAATAACAGGGAATGAACCTCAGAACCAGGGATGGGATTTCCTTCAATATTGGCAGAGGCCAATGATGGATGGGAAAAGCAGCATTGAGCCCATTGATGGTAATGGGTGCGTCTCATAATGAAAGTGGCACTTAGTGTCAAAAATTTTCATACACGGGTTCCACCTCATATTGCTGATAGGTGCCCTCAGAATTACACGCCATTACCTCAGTGCTTCAATGGTTGCAGCACCCACATGTAAAGGCTACCCCTGCACACAACGAGTACATTTGTCACTAGAAGTCAAAGCCAAAAAGCACACTGCATCAAAATTAATTGATCCTTCCCTGAAATTTGTGCTGGATGCAGTGAAAGCCCACTATAATCTGATATGTGCACATTCTGGGTGAAGAACCGCCAGTAAGATCACCAGTCCAGCATGGGAGACAATGGCAGTAGTGGTGGTCAGTGCCAACACCCAGCAGAAGAGAACAAGCATCCAGTGTCACAGTAGGATGAATAAGTTCTTCTATTCTGCTGCCAGGCTAAGTCACTATTCTCATCATTCTCAGTTCATAGACACACACACACACACACACACACCACACACACACACACACACACACACACACTCATTATACATTCACAGGGATCTCACTCAATGCCAGCTGGAAAGAAATTATCATTAACTCTCCCACACACATCTTCATCTCCCCTGTGGGCCGCCTTCTCACCACCTCACTAGTCTCACTCACCATCCACACATGCCAGTCATCCTCAGCCCTGGCATGTGTCCTGCTTACACTCTCTCCATCTGCTTTCATGCATGACAAGCTGGCACACAACAAAAGGGAGAGATCCCAGATGAGCAGAGGGATGCCAGAACTCAAGGTCTTCATGGACAAATTCATCCAAATGGCTGGAGAGGACAACGACTCCGCCAGTGCTGACGGTGTGGGTGGCGGTGATAAACTAAGTGAGGATCCAGCATTGTAGCATCCATCAAACAACAATGCTGTGGGTCATGGCTCCTGTTTCTCAAGTCCTGGTCATGCACTAATGACCTCTCCTTTCTTTCACTGGCAACTCTGCGAAGCAGTCCAGGGTGTCCACCCAGCAGGTCCTCAACTCCAGTCCCAACAGCAACACAGAGGAGGGGTTCATAGACCCTGATATTGAAGCACAGCATTCACCCTCACTCTCCACCAGCACAGACAGACATCTTAGTGAGATTTCATTTTAGAGTAGCCTCAGGGTCACAACCTGGTGAGCGCATCTCTCTCTGAGTGCCACAGAGGCAGGGACATCCCAGGTTGTTGACATTCAGGCGATTGCTGGACGCCTGGAATCTGCTGAGATCCAGTCAGGTGAGCAGCCTCTGGACTCGGTCATATCCCAGTTGCTGAATCTCCAGAGGCAAACTTGGGAAAATCAGGGAAGCATGCCTGGAACACTGCTCAGATTGAAAGGACCCATGGAGGAACCTCATGTCAGAAATGATTTTTGACACTCCAATGCACCAAGGTCAACTCAGAGGTCACTTTTAACTTGCACTGCTGTTGGACATGCTCTTCATGGTGCAGGCACTTGCTGGAACAATCAGTGCCAACGCCAGAGGACAGCAGGGCATCTCAAGCTCAGTCCAGCTGCCCCCTCAATCCCAAAGAGGAGGCCAGGGGCCCTCAGACACCCACAGAGCAGGGAATCAGCTGCTGCACAGTACAGGACTATCAGGTGACTCTGGGAGTGTGTCACCCATTGGAATCTCCTCTTCCTGTGACTGCATCAGCTCCAGCTCCACAGATTGAGAAGGGTGGCACTGCTACACAGCAAGCCAGGGACCCTGAGGTCTCAGCCATCCAGAGGACACCCACCAAGATCATCACAGACAACAGGACATGGCAGATAGCAGGCTGTCTCCACCTCCGCTGTGGATATTGGGGATGTACTAAAACTTAATGGCGAGGTTAGAAAGGATAAGAAGCTCTAGTTGCAGAGTGTGGGCATGGGTGTTAAGTGCTTTTACATAAAGTTCATCTCTGTAAATAACCTCCCACTGATTACACCCTTTCTCTGGCTCCTCATTTTGATGAGTTTTCTTTCTATAGACCCAACCTGAAATCTGTATTTCTGTTCCAAGAAAGGGCAAGATTCTCAGTCCAGAGCTTCCTCCATGTGATTTCTGCAAGGTTTCTAGCATATTGGTAGCTTCCCTTCACAGTGAATGAACACATCAGTCATGTCTGCACCTCGATGAGAATGAGGATTCTCCCACAGTGTACAGAGCTAACAACACTCATTCCAGTCATTGTCCCTGTGTGCTCTCTGTGCTTTGGAGGTGTGGCTGCCCTCTTCATCCTATCTGCTTCTGTCACCTAGCTCTGATCCTCAAGGGTATAGCTCATGAAGGATGTCATAAGATCTGGAGATATGCCATGATATCACCCGAATCATCGAGAGTGAGTGAGTTGCCACCAGCTAGAAGCTCTGTGAGGATCCAAACACTGCCTCACCATGGGCAACTGCTCCATCATTATGATAGAAGTCTTATCACAGAGAATTTATGCTGCCTTGTGTCATACGGGAGAGCAATGCTCACAGAAGCCATGTGAAGATAATAGGATGTTCTCACTGAATGTCCTTATCATTCTCCATGATTCTAGTAGCAATATGCATGTCCCAAGCTTGCCTACCATTCCTAGACATTGGCATTGCCTCATGGCCAACATCCATTCCCTCAAGGACACATCTCCTTCAAAGTCCTCCTTATTGGAGAAAATGTGCCACTCCTCCATCTCCTCCTCGGGTAATCCCTTCTCTAGTTGTGGCGCCAGGTTGTGCAAGGTGCAGCAATTGAACATGATGCGTGACCACCCCCTGTGAATTGTGTTGCCAGGCTGTTCCAGGAACCAGAATCCCACCTTCAGCATCCCTGTGGTTTGATCCACCAAATTGCAAGTTGCAGCATGAGCTTCATTGGAGCTTTCCATCTGCACTCTGTGGCCTGTGCACAGGCATCATCATCAACCACTTCTTCAGTGCATAGCCTTTGTCCCTGAGGAGCCAATCCTATAGTCATTGTGAACCCCAAAATAGGTCAGGAATCTGAGAGCAGCTCAAAAGTTAGGAACCATACACACACTCTGGGAATCAAACACAGATCTGGTGGATTTATTTGGTGTGGTCACAGACAAGCTGAATGTTCAGCGAGAGGAAGCCCTCATGGTTCACATTTCCAGGGATCTCAGTGCTATGTGAGTGTACTCAACAGTACCCTGTATCTGTGAAAAAGCAAAGATATGCACAAAGCCAATCAATATTGCATCCAGGCTTTCCTGATGTCGGTCTAAATGTCTGAAGTTCTGTACCTTTGCGAGTCTCTTATTTCCTAGATGCATTTGTGTGAGGCCCTGGGGGGGAGCCACTGATGTAAAAATTGAGCATCACTGCAACACTCAGCGACGTTGGCAGTGGATGCCTTCCAAGTCCCTATGGCACCAAATCTGAGAGAAGGTGGCAGGTGTGGCCAGCCAGTTTCCTGGACATGCACGATCTTCAGCGACACTGGTTCTTGGACATCTGCAGGTATGTTCGGCGCAGTCTGTAGAACGTGCATCTAACGAGGCGTTTCTGAGTAACGGCTCTCCAGCCTCTCCAGAGCAGGACTTGCCAGTCCTTAGTCTTCGTAGTTCTGCTCTTTAGTGAGCCTCCATTGATGTCTTCTTCTTTCCAGTCCATGAGTGAGAAGAATGACAGTGAGATTATCAGGCTCCTCACTGTGGCATCTGACAGGGAGGCTTGATGGTTAACAATTGTCTCAGAGGGGACCACTCCTTTCATCATTTGAAGTTGCCTCGCAGCCCACTAACTCATGCCCTGATAATAACACTGATGCCCAACTGAAACAGGAGACTGGTAACTGACAAGTTTTTTCAATTAGTCATGCCATTGACAACATGCTCCCCCACCCCCAGTAGCTGAGTGTAACTGTTGCCCTGTCATGGCTCCACAAGTGCTGGTC
The DNA here is from genome assembly GCF_965287045.1 of Carcharhinus amblyrhynchos. Taxonomy (NCBI): domain Eukaryota; kingdom Metazoa; phylum Chordata; class Chondrichthyes; order Carcharhiniformes; family Carcharhinidae; genus Carcharhinus; species Carcharhinus amblyrhynchos. Next base: position 41,390,977 of record NC_137339.1, on the reverse strand, counting down.
TAACCTTCAAACTCCCCTCAGAGTTCCACTTACCAGTTGCATGCTTTTTGAAGCCAGTCGTGCTTTTATGCCGTTCTGAAACCATGTCACTGTGGATTCATAGAACCTAGAAGATAGGACGGTACAGCACAGTACAGGCCCTTTGGCCCTCTATGTTGTGCCAAGCTATGCCCAAACCCAAGATCAAGCTATCCCACTCCCTATCATTCTGGTGTTCTCCATGTGCCTATCCAATAACCACTTGAAAGTTCCTTAAGTGTCCGGACTCCACTATCACAGCAGGTGGTGCATTCCACACCCCAACCACTCCCTGAGTAAAGAACCTACCTCAGACATCCCTCCTCTATCTCTCACCATGAACCTTATAATTATACCTGCTAGTAACAGTTACATCCACCCAAGGAAATAGTCTCTGAACGTCCACTCTACCTATCCCCCTCATCATCTTATAAACTTGTATTAAGTCGCCTCTCATCCTCCTCCGCTGTAAAAAGAAAAGCCCCAGCTCCCTCAACCTTTCCTCATAAGACCTACCCTCCAAACCAGGCAGCATCCTGGTAAGTCTCCTCTGCATTCTCTCCAATGCTTCCACATCCTTCTTATAGTGATGTGACCAGAACTGTACACAATATTCCAAATGTGATCTCACCAAGGTCCTGTATAGTTGCAGCATAACCTCATGGCTCTTAAACTCAAATCCCCTGTTAATAAATGCTAACACACTATAGGCCTTCTTCACGGCTCTATCCATTGAGTTGCAACCTTCAGAGATCCGTGGATATGAACCCCAAGATCTCTCTATTCCTCCACATTCCTCAGAACCCTGTCAACCCTGAAGAAAAGTATTCATTCAATGCCTCACCTATCTCTTCTGACTCCATGCCCAAGTTCCCACTACTATCCTTCACCAGTCCTAACCTCACCCTGGTCATTCCTTTATTTCTCACACAGGAGTAAAAAGCCTTCGGGTTTTCCTTGATGCAACCTGCCAAGGACCTCTCATGCCCCCTCCTAAGCCCTTTTTTAAATTCATTCCTTGCTACCTTGTAACCCTCAAGTGAGCAAACTGAACCTTGTTTTCTCATCCTTACATATGCTTCCTTTTTCTTCTTGACGAGACATTCAACCTCGTTTGAGTGCCATGGTTCCCTCACTGGGCCATTTCCTCCCTGCCTGACAGGGATATACCTATCAAGGACAGGCAGTATTTGTCCCTTGAACAAGCTCCACTTTTCATTTGTGCCTTTACCTGGCCATGTGACCTTGTCCCTCTCCATTGCAATAATGAAAGACACCGAATTGTGGTCACTATCTCCAAAGTGCTCTCCCACAAACAAATCTAACACTTGGCCCAGTTCATTACCTAGTACCAAGTCCAATGTGGCCCCACCTCTTGTCGGCCTAGCCACACATTGTAGGAAACCCTCCTGCACACACTGTACAAAAAGTGTCCCATCCGAACTGTTCAACCTTTAAAGGTTCCAATCAATTTTTGGAAAGTTAAAGTCACCCGTGATAATTACCCTGTGACCTCCACACCTATCCATAATCTGCTTTGCCATTTCCTCCTCCACATCTCTATTACTATTTGGGTGTCTATAAAAACTCCTAACAACGTGACCAAACCTTTCATATTTCTAACTTCAGCTCATATTACCTCATTAGGCAGATTCCCCTCAAAATGTCTTTCAGCAGCCATTAAACTATCCTTGATTAACAATGCTACTTTTCCACCTCTTTTACCGCCTTCCCTACTCTTACTGAAACACCTATACCCCGGAACTGCCAACAACCATTCCTGTCCCTGTTCTAACCATGTCTCAGTAATGGCCACAACATCATAGTCCCAAGTACCAATCCACATTCCAAGTTCACCTAATTCCTGATGCTCCTTGCATTGAAGTAAATATATTTCAACCCACCATCCTGTCTGCCTGTACACTCCTGCGACCTTGATACCTTCCTCAGTACCTCACTACTCTCAACACTGGCTTCTGGACTACAGCTCGTTTTCCCATCTCCCTGACAAATTAGTTTAACCCCCCCCAATGAGCCGTAGCAAATTTCCCTCCCAGGATATTAGTGCACCTCTGGTTCAGGTGCAAACCATCCTGTTTGTATAGGTCCCACCTTCCCCAGAATGTGCTCCAATTAGCCATGTAAACGAAACCCTCCCTCCTACATCATCCCTGCAGTTACATGTTTATCTGCACTCTCTCCCTGTTCACTAACACGTGGCACTGGCAACAAACCAGAGATGACAACATGCTTTGTCCTGGCGCTCAGTTTTCATCCTAGCTGTGGCTTTGGACTTCTCGCACGATTTTATGCTCCTGTTGCCCAAATAACCCAATGTAAATGGGAACGGAAAATCCCAATCTTGCAGTGAGAGTGTGGGTGCTTCCAGAGTGAGGAGGAAGGGGGTGTATCAGTAAAAAGTGACCATGAAACTCTTCATAAATTTCCAAGAAAAATCTGTACCTCGGACTGGTCCACACTATGTGCTGTTTCACACCAATTGACTCATAACTGCTCTCTGAAGTGGCCACACAAGCCACTCATCAGATGAATTGAGGATGGGCAACAAAATGCGGTCTTGCCAATGATTAATTAAATGAACAATAATAAAAAAAGAACATGAACGGTGACAACACTCGTGCAGCCGGCCTGCTTGACACACAGAGCTGGAAGCAGATGGCACATTACACACTCAGCAGACACTTGTGACAACTACAACTAAAATATTCCCTAATAAAATCCTGAGCATGCATTACATCCATATCATCAATACAGATGGATGACTGAGTGAGAGAGTTTTGTTTGCATGTTAAGGAAAGCGTGTTGACCTGATGCTTTCAACACTGTGGAACTGAAGGGTCATGCATTAAAAACAGAAAGAAGGAAAAACAGCACAGGATTTGCAATATGCTTAAGTCATCACTTGCTATGAGAAATTGGACCGATTATACTTCAAAAACAAAAAAGCCTGTTTATTTTATCTGTGGTCCAAAAGCTGTAATATTGGCTGAATTGTTGCACAACATTACTGCCTACATGTAAAGGAGATAGCCCAAACCTTAATTACCACAGAATACTGTGAAGAATAAGTAAACAATTACACTGATACTTTTTTAAGTAAAATGGGATGCTCCGTGACTAGCATGAGATTAAACAAATAGTTCATAAGCTTCAAATGTAGAGGAATAAGCCACATACATCGAGACCTTTATATTTTACACTGGGTTGTCCTGCTTAGCCCATCATTATCATTGAGAGTGATTGTCATGGAACCACTCTTCCATGGAGCTGCCACAACCTGAATACTTAAACTGAAACAATTAATTCTCTTCCTCATCACCAAGCAAAAAAAAATATTTAATTCATTGAATACATTCAGGACAACCAGCTGGTGAAGGTTATTTCTGCAATTACATTTGTAATACATCTATAACTCTCAATATTGTTGGCAACAGCTTGCCATTATATAATGCCTTTAATGTAATAAAATGTACGATTAGCAGAAGCATTAGCAGACAAGTGTTAGGATAGGTGACCAAAAGTGGGGTCAAATAGTTCATTTTAAAGGCCATCTTAAAATAGGAGGAGAGAGGTAGAGACATAGAATGGTTTAGAGAGGAAATGCCAGGGCTTAAAGCCAGCCCAGCTGAAAGCACAACTGCCAATGATCGAGCAATTAGAATCAAGAATGCTCAAGAGAACAGAATGAGGCCATTCAGCCCCTTGACTCTGTTCTGCCATTCAATTAGATCATAGCTTATCTTCTATTTCTACATCATCTGAGTGCAAATATCTCAAAGAGTTGTTGGGCTCGAGCAAGATGGAGAGATGGATGGAGAAAAGGCTATGCAGGCACCTGAACACTAGGATGTGAATTTTAAAAGCATGGCATTGCCCAACTTGGGGTCAATGTAGATAGGTGAGGGCAGGGGTGATGGTTGAATACAACTGTGTATCCCATTTTACCACACCAGATCTTCCAGCCTTTTAAAATACTCTGGGTGGGATTTTCCAGTCATGCCAGCCTCAGGATTGGAAATTCCCACCCAAAGTCAATAGACTTTTTGCTCGTCTGTTGAATTTTCCACACCACCCAAGATAATTCCAAAGTGGATATTTCAATGCCTGACTCCTTCTCAGAGATAACAATTACAGTCATTTGCACCTACTGGTGTCGATAGGTTAAAAGTGGAAGAATAGTGTTTAAGTTCTAATCAATCAATTTTTCTCTCAATATAAAAAATATATTGCGAGAGAGAGAGAGAGGCAGAAACACACTGCCTTCTCCCATCAGATCCTGAAAGAAACTAAACCAAAACAAAAAACTTGGACTTTCCTGTGGAAATAAAAACTGCCCAGGTATATCACCTGACCTGTCAATCAACCCCAAGTCAAAGTCTTCTCAACAATCCTCAAAGGACCATTAAACCCCAGAACACTGCATTAACCCAGATTAAAATCAGCATGATGTCCATTATATTGCTTCAGCAAAAATTAGAGGATGCTGGTTACAGACATCCTGGTTCCAATAAAATGATAAGACCTGCTTGAAAAACCTGCAGAGAAACATAATTAAAATACATTTCTTAAAGGCACAGTATCATTTGCAAGACATCATTTGCTTCCAGGTCAATGCGTGGAAAAAGATTATGGGCAACATCATAATATCCACCTCTTAAAAGAGCCCAGCATGGCTTGAAAGTATCAGTGGTGTCCTTTGATTAAACTAATCTGTTGGATAAGTGTAATGACTTCAATCAGACCACTGAGGTTGGCCTGTTGGAATATGAACTCCTTAAGGAGTCAATTGATGGGCCAATCAGGGAGTCTTTTCCTTGTATTCAATGGGAGTGTCAGTACCTCTGGTGCTCAAGAAGGTAGATTGTTGACTGATAGCACTTGGAATTGTAAATAAAAGGATTTTGTGAAGCGACTTCTGCCTCCAAAGACTTCTTACGATAAGTATCATACTTAAAACACAACAGTGATGTCCATGATATGCCCTACTTTTCAATATCCAAACAATATCAATGAGATCAATTGAAGCTGAGCATGAGAGAGACCTGCTAAGAGCTAAGTTCTACGAACAATCAGAAATAAGTATACATCATATCTACGTACGCTCTGTCACACACACACACACACACACACACACACACACACACACACACACACACACACACACACACACACGAATATATATGTGGTAACAAGTAGCTTTCTTTCTCTGCCTCTGTTGATATCCATATAATGAGCAAAACTGATTCCTGTCCTATGACAGACAATGTATTTCTCAGTTTAATAGGTGCCATTTTGTTGACGTGCTTAGAAGGAAATTTAAAGATTTTCTTTGAAGTTGTACATAAACTTCAGTGATTGAAAATAATGCCATGTTCAATGCTGACAACCAGTACAAGCAGAAGGAGAACTTTATGATCCCAGAGAGAGAAGAAGTGATTCAAAATGTGTACAGTGCTGTGTGTTGTTTCAAAATGGTTCACATAAATTTTTTTCTAATATTTCACTTGTGCAGCAATTTTCTTCCCAATTTCTGAGGGCATCTTTGAAGCACACAAACAAAAAGGTAAAATACATCTTAAATGGATCATTAGCCAAAACACTTGATAGTTGATTTAAATAGAGAATGATTAGCAAAAACATAAATTATTCAATTCCCCAGCTTAGAAACGAAGCACACTTTAATAGAATTGAGCCTTGATGGGCATGTTATTATATATTACTTACCAAATCTGTACTACACCTTGGCTTTTAGGCTGACAAATTATGGGCGGCATGGAAGCACAGTGGTTAGCACTCCCCCAGCACCAGGGACTTGGGTTCAACTCCGACCTCAGGTCACTAGCTGTGTGAAATTTGCACATTCTCCCCGTGTCTGTGTGGGTTTCCTCCAGGTGCTCTGGTTACCTCCCACAGTCCAAAAGATGTGCGGATTAATTGATTGGCCATGCTAAATTGGCTCAAGTGTCAGGGGGATTAGCAGGGTAAATATGTGGGGTTAGAGGAATAGGGCCTGGATGGGATGGTGGTTGGTGCAGATTCGATGGGCCAAATGGCCTCCTTCTGCACTATAGAGATTCTTTTTTTTTATCATTTTAAACCAAAAGTAATGTTTCGATCTTTTATCATGCTTACAGGATTTGGAAATAAATATATCATAGTTTTAATTGCTAGATTTGATAACTGTGAATGGCGTAAGTGCTATAATATCATCAGAGTTAATTGAAGACTTTCATTATTTCATTAACTTCCAATAGACTCAGAGTTAAAAGTAATTGTGTTTACCAACTGCCTCATCTCTTTTAATCACCGCTCTCTTCAACTGAACTATTTAAATTACCATATTTGATAGGCTTTGTGATTTGTCTCATCAAACCATTCCATTTTTAACAAAAGATAACAAAACGAGGTGTAAAAATACATATCTGGGAACAGTGCTACGTGGAAAACCATAAATCAAAATAATCAAACTCGACAAACATCTCCCAAATAAAGATTAATATCCAAGATTTGTAACTTACACTTTAATACAAATAAAAGCCAAGCAAAGTTAACATGAATTAAAAGGTAAATGATAAATCAAATAAAAAGATAAGCTTCACTTTAAATAGTTAATAAAACAAAAGCATGCATTCAAAATCACAAGTATTTTGGCATTACATAGGAAAATAGTTCCACAATATACTGCTCTTTATTCACACAAAATAGGTCAGGAGTCCAATCTGACAACAGCTTTCACCTCCCGAGTTTCAGCTTTGATTTCATCAGCAAGATGCTCTTCTATGACCCCTCTCAGGTCATATCAGTCCTGATGGTGCAGCTTTCCAGCTTTCCCTTTCAACTGACCAGCTAATAACAACCTGCTTTAGGTTTGGACACTGTTTAAGCCTTAAATAGCCAAGCTTGTGTATTGCCACCAAGAGCTCCTGTCATCTTTTTTTACCAAGCAGGAAAACCTTTGCTTCTTCTTCTGACAAGAATTCAGTATGATCTGCTTTGTGTCTCTTTTTGGTTTCACTTCGTATCTGTATTTGTGCCATGTGCTGTAGCTCTCCTTAGTGTTTTTGTGTCTGGCCACTCACAATATCCATAATTTAACTCCCTCCATGGTGTTACTCCCAGGTCAAGAGTTGCCAGGTCACATGGACCAGTATTTTTTTCTTATCCACAAAATGTACAACAAATCACTTCAAAATTGTGGCAAATTTTAACAGCTCTTAAAAATATTTATTGATTACACAGACATTTTAAAGGAATTACAAACTGTCCTTACTGTACTGCTTCCACATGATCATCCACATAGAAATTTATAATAATGTGTTACAATCCACTGCAAACTTGTTAATTTATAACCGCCTATGTTTTTGATATGCATGTATTAACAATTTATAGATATAATATGTTTCTGATGTACAATGCAATAATAATTTTTGTCAGTTTTATGTCTTATATTAAGCATTCACTATCAAGTACAACTGAAGTAACAATGAATAATATAAATCAGGATTATTATGAAGATATGAATTCAAACATTTTATCTGTATGGATTAATCTTTAAAAAAAATGTACTCTTTGAGCTTCAGGTCTGTGGAAGACCCTAGTCTCCAGAATTATGATCCGTTCAGGAAAAGCATGAAGAATGGAAAGCTAACCCATGTGAAGGATACTGGGGGAGGAATTGAGCTCTGTAACAATTCTCCTTTAGTTCTGAACCATCCTTTTTAAGGCCAAAAATCAGATCCTAAACACTTGTGCACACTCTTGGCACAATGTGCTTCCGATGCCTTCTTGGTACACTGATGTACACAAGTGTGGCACAGTGGTACAGTGGCTAGTACTGCTGCCTCATAGCGCCAGGGACTTGGGATCGATTCCCAGCTTGGGTCACTGTCTGTGTGGAGTTTGCATGTTCTCCCCATGTCTTTGTGTGTTGCCTCCGGGTGCTCCACTTTCCTCCTACAGCCTGGAAGATGTGCTTGGTTAGGTACTTCGGCCATGCGAAATTCTCCCCCAGTGTACCCAAATAGGTGCCAGAGTGTGGCCACTAGGGAATTTTCACAGTAACTTTGTTGCAGTGTTACTGTAAGCCAACAAATAAATAAACTTTAAAAAAACTACATTCAACAAAGTTTGGAGATGTTAGGTTAGGACATTCATCAGCAAATTTGATTTGATGCCAGTGCTGCAATTTTAAAATGCACACTTCAGCCAGCACCTTATTCTAAACTTGCATGGCCAATCATGCTTTCTACAGCCTGAATGATATTCCAGTGGTGATACTTAAAAGCGATCATAAACCACATATGGATTAGTTGCTGGATTATTGCTTCTACTTGCTGATAAGATTGTATTGTTACTGCTAAGATTCTACTCATTTTGGAGCCATTTTATTACACCCATAGTTCACAATGCTGTTTTATGTCATCTGAAAATTATGTCCTGCACATCAAAGTTTAAGTCATTAATATATATATTAATGTTGCAGTTGTATAGAACGTTAGTTAGGCCGCATTTAGAGTACTGCGTCCAGTTCTGGTCGCCGTACTAGAGGAAGGACGTGGAGGCTCTGGAGAGAGTGCAGAGGAGGTTTACCAGGATGTTGCCTGGTATGGAAGGACTGGGTTATGAGGAAAGATTGAGCAATTTGGGGCTGTTTTCCCTTGAAAGACAGTGACTGAGGGGGGATCTAATAGAGGTATATAAGATTATGAAGGGTATAGATAGAGTAAACAGAGGTAAGCTATTTCCTATGTTAGAGACACAGTACGAGGGGCCACAGGCTTAAGGTGAGGGGGAAGAGGTATAACACAGATATTAGAGGGAGGTTTTTCACACAGAGGGTAGTGGGGGTATGGAATGCTCTGCTAAGTAAGGCGGTGGAGGCAGGCACGCTAGAGTTGTTTAAGAGTAACTTAGACAGGCACATGAGCGGGTTGGAGATGGGACGATATAGGAGATTGTTTTAAATAAAGTTCATAAGCATTGGGACATCCCTGGTAATGTAAAAGGATATGGGATGATAATAATGTTTTTTTCTCTTTTAATTCACAGGTTTTAAGTCGGTCCGCCTTGTTGTCCAACGAGGGGCATACAGGCGATGGGTCGCACTTGGGCTGCTCTTGAATGTTCGAGATTGGCCTCGTGCTTCATGTCGTTAGTGTGTGCTTAAACTGGACCAGATGCTGGGCAACACGACAGCTCAGTGACTATCACTGTTTGCTGTGCAGACACATGGGTTTGGGCCAGTGTCTGTGGGAGTTTGGCAATTCTCCCCGTGATTGCGTGGGTTTTCTCCGGGTGCTCCAGTTTCCTCCCACATCCCAAAGATGTGCTATTAGGCTGATTGGAATTAATAAATTGTTCCTAAATTAGTTTCCCTCAATGTGGATTGCCATAAAAACAATAGATAGGGGTCATGGGTGGAGGGGGGGACTGGTAATATTAAAATGGCGGCGCGGGCTCGTTGGGCAGAAGGGCCTGCTTCCCGGGCTGTTTTTTTGTTCTTCTTTATTAGAACAATTTGGTGTCCTAATAGCGACCTCTGGGGAACTCCGTGATAGGCTTTCCTCCAGCCCAAAGAACAGCCATTCACCACTTCTCTCTGTTTCCTGTCACCTAGTCAATTCCATATCTATGTTGTTACTGTCTATATTTTTTGAACGTTTTAATAGCCTGCAGGATTGTTTTGAAACAACTTGCTTCCAGACATTGGTGGTCAGTGAGATGTTCCCTTAGAATTGAGCATGAATGCGAGAATGAAGTGAAGGCTCACAGAGAGCAGGACAATAGAAAGGAGGAGCAGGGGAAAAGGTTTCACAGCAGAAGGCTACATTTTGTCCAGAGTCTTTGGGGAGAATTCCTTTTTAATTTAGCGTGGTCCAGTGCATTAGATATCTTTGCTTCAGGAGTCATGACTGCAATCCACATCTGAGACTACGGATGTGTCTCAATTTCAATCTTAAAGTAAAGTGTGGCTGCCAAGGTAACTGTGGCTCTTGATCTTTAGATATCTGACTCCTACATGCTACTAATGGAAAAAAATAAACAACACCTCACAGTTTACAATACATTGCTGCATAAGGAAGGCACAGAGTCTCTCTACATCATTTTGTCAGAGACAAGCTGTCAGAGTGAGTTGAAGGAGTTTGCTCAAATTGCTGGCTTCCCCATTGTGCAGGGTGCCACTTCTTGCAAGCACATTGCTTTATATTTGGCTTGTACAAACTCTGACATTTTCCTGAAACAAAAAACATTCCATTACTTGAAAGTGCACCTGAAGGATGACCATAAGCGATCTGCTATGCGGGTGAATGCCCAATAATTTGGCAGAAGTCATGATTCCTTCTTTTTACAGTAGTTGTCTTTTGCTTTCTGTTTTTCATCCACCAGTGTGCAATAGCCTCATACTATTTACAATCTACCTGATAGTGGTTAGTCACCTCACCAGAGATGAACCTGTCATTATTAACTCTTTAATCTCGGCCACCTCCGTGCCAAACATAAACTGACCTCCATCAAAATACATGATCAGCAGTTTGTTGATGATATTTATAAAGCTGTATGTTTTATCAATTATATTCTCAGTCAGCACTGTTACTTTCAGTATTTAATGCATGTATTAATGCACAAGGGACCAGGGTTCAAATCTGTACTCGGGCCACTGTCTGTGTGGAGTTTTCTCCCTGTGTTTGTGTGTGTTTCCACCAGGTGTGCTGGTTTCCTCCTAAAGCCCAAAGATGTGCAGGTTGGGTTGATTGGAAAAGCTAAATTGACCCTAGTGTCAGGTGGATTAGCAGGGTAAATGAAGGTTGCGGGAATAGGGATTGTGGTCAGTGCAAACTCGATGGGCCAAACAGCTTCCTTCTGTACCGTAGGGATTTTATGATTCTATGATTACGATGTCCCTCTGCTCTTGCACAACCCTTAGAATTGCATGCTTTGTTTTAAATTGCCTCTTCAAATTCTTCCTCCTGAAGTGAATCATTTCATACCTCCCTGCATTAAATGTATGTGCCACTTCTCTGCTCATTGTACCAACCCCTCTAAACCCTCTCAAAGTTCAACATTATTCTACGCATAGTTCACAATGCTTTCATATTTTTAGGTGCACATCTGAAGATTATGTGCACCTAAATTTAGGTCATCAATGTACATTAGTACAAATAAGTGTCCTGTCACTAGTCTCTGGAGATCGTCAATGCAGGCTTTCTCCAGTACAAAAAACAACCGTTCACCACTACTCTTTATTTCCTGTGACTCCGTCAATTCCATAATTATGTTCTTACTTTTGACTTTATTCAGTGAGCTGTAATTTTGTTCACAACTCTGTTGTGCAATGCTTTATCAAGTCCATGTACACCACATCACCAACTCTCGCTGTTACCACATTAAAAAACTCAAGCAACTTAATTAAATATGATTTACTCTTTAAAAAAAATCAATTTTCCTCTGTCTTTGAAAGGTGGAGTCAAAAGTATTTAAAGGAAACAAGATAAGAAATGAAGGAACAAAATGAATCACTTTACGTGAACGGAGAGGGTACAGTGCTCCAGTGAGATACACCTGTTTCCTCAGCACTCCCAATGCCTTGGAAAGTAGCAAGCGATGCATTCCCTGAACGAACTTCTCTCTTAAAAGCTGTAGGCTCAGATAACCACACCTGCATTTGATGTATAATTTGGCCTCACCTCTATGAATCCTTAGCTGTACTGAAAGAAAATCCATTTTACCATCAGGGCCAGAATTTTCCAACCCCCTTCCCACCCCACAGTGGGTTTTCCTGCAGTAGACGTAGCTCGCCATTGGCTACTGGCGGGATCTCCCAGTCCCACCAAAAGTCAATGGTGTTTTGCATGACTTACCTGTGCTGCCGCCGGTGGTTATCTTCAGAGCGAAGGGCCGGAAAATCTCAGCCCAGGTTGTGAATTGCTCTGGGATGTGTTCAAAAAGCTTCCCATTGTGTCAACATAAGAACATAAGAACATAAGAAATAGGAGCAGGAGTAGGCCATCTAGCCACTCGAGCCTGCCCCGCCGTTCAATAAGATCATGGCTGATCTGAAGTGGATCAATTCCACTTTCCCACTTTCTCCCCATAACCCTTAATTCCCTTGTCTATCAGAAATCTATCAACCAGTGACTTAAATATATTCAGCAAGGTAGCCTCCACCACTTCAACGGGCAGAGAATTCCAGAGACTCACCACCCTTTGAGTGAAGAAGTTCTTCCTCAACTCTGATCTAAACTGGCTCCCCTTATCTTGAGGCTGTGCCCTCTAGTCCTGCTATCCTTTCTAAGCGGGAAGAATCTCTCTATCTCTACCCTATCCATCCCCTTCATTATCCTATATGTCTTTATAAGATCCCCCTTTATCCTTCTAAACTCCAACGAGTACAGACCCAGTCTATTTAGTCTCTCTTCATAGTCCAACCCCCTCATCTCCGGTATCAGCCTCGTGAACCTCCTCTGCACTCCCTCCAAGGCCAATATATCCTTCTGCAAGTGCGGCGACCAAAACTGCACACAGTAAAAACTGAGTTGGCATTGGGGATAGTAAATAATCTGATGGTTTTCATTTAGTAATTCACCAAATTGTTTCAACTAATATTTAAATAGTAAGTGTTTTCTTGGGAATTAACATCTTGTAAATCTAACTCAGGCTTTACAAGACTGGTTCCAGGGATGAGAAACTTCAGTAATAAGGATAGATTGGAGAGGTTGGAATTGTTCTCCCAGGTGACAAGAGGGCTGAGATGATTGAGATGTTCATAATCATTGTGGGCGACACGTTAGCACAGTGGTTAGCACTGCTGTTTCACAGCTCCAGGGATCTGGGTTTGATTCCTGGTTCGGGTCACTGTCTGTGTGGAGTTTGCATATTCTCCTTGTGTCTGCGTGGGTTTACTCCGGCTTCCTCCCACAGTCCAAAGGTGTGCAGATTAGGTTGATTGGCCATGCTAAAAATTGCCCCTTAGTGACCTGAGATGCATAGGTTAGAGGGATTAGTGAGTAAAATATGTAGAGATGCGGGGGTGGGGTCTGGAAAGGATTGTGTTCAATGCAGACTCGATGAGCCGAAGGGCCTCTTTCTGTACTGTAGGGTTTCTATGATTCTATGAGGGGGGGGGGGGAGGTGGACAGATTAGATAGGGAGAAACTGTTACTGCTCATAAAAAGATCAAGAACGAGAAGGTGTAGATTTCAAAAGAAACAGATGTGATGTGAGAAAAAAGCTTTTTCATGCATTGCGCCCTATTTTACCCTTGTAAATACTGGGTGGACTTGAAACTGGGAGTGTTTCAGGCCTGATTTTTATCCCATTCTCCAGCACCCCAATATGCACTCTGCCTACAAAAAGCAGCGATTCCAAATCACACTGCAGAAGCCTGTGTGCAGGGCTTAGCACACCCAAAACCATACAGCTCTGATTGATGCCTCCAACTGCTCATGCACAGAAAATAAAATGATGGAATGCTGCTCCCCTGCCACATCATTCCTGGGCCAGAAAATGCCACCCCCTGGCCCTCACAGACATTGCCCCACACCCAAGCCTTACTGATCCCTTACCCCCTCACCCACCCCCACCCCCGATCTCATGCAGAGGACTGTCAGAGTCACACTGTCAGACGACACTTACCTCCTCGCTAACTGGAGCGCCCAAATCGGACTTATATGGAGCATATCTGTTTCTCGCCAATTCTGGATGGGCAAACACGGTGGCAAAGGGGGAAGTGCCGGTAAAGTTAGGCGTGCAGCCCACTAAGTCAACTGAAATGCATGCAAATGCATTTAAATGCCCATTGCGCCCATTTTGGGAGCAGTCCCAACCGTGGCCATTTTTGGGCCTTGGTAAAGGGGGAACTGGCACAGAGCTGGGCATGGATTGTGTTACTCATCCTAAATTCCAACTTCACCAAGTTTTCATGTCTGAACATGGGTGAAACGCTTGGCAAAATCAGACCCATTGATTTGCTTTGGTCTGAAATGCACTGCCTGGAAGCACAGTGGAGGCAAGTTCAGTCGCGATATTCATGAGGGCATATTTATTTGAATAAAGTCGATGTACAGGGTTATGAGGAAAAGGCAGAGGAATGGCACTAAGTCATAATGTTTGTTTGGAGAGTCGGTGCAGACATGATGGGCCAAGTGGCTTCCTTCTGCCCCTTAACAATTCTATGATTTATGTCAGCTACACTGTACAAATTAAACTAATTTCATGACCATTTAAAAGGCATTTTCACAAAGTGAGCTCAGAATTTATGTATGTGTATGCGGTGTGTGTGTGCATGTGTATGCGCGCGCGTGTGTGTGTATGTGTGTGCACGTGTGTGTGTGTGCGTGTGTTTGCTTGTGTAGCCCCCCTCCCTTCTAATCTGCGAGCCATTCAACTTAAATATAACCTAGCAAACTGGCTTCATTCTTCAAAAATACTATTGTGGAAAGTTACTTAAGTAAATGTGATAAGAAATTAATTAAAATACAGAAACAGAGATTAAAATGCAGAAAAAGGAAAAGTACTTAAAGAATCATACTTAAATACAACATTTTAAATCGATCTCCGAGATATTGCTGTGGATTCATTGCTTGAATTTCTTCTTTTGAAATGAAGGGGTTGAAATTTGAAGTTCAGTTGAGTAGCTGGTTTTTGAAGTTGAATAGTTAGAGTTTTCTTTTTGTAGATTGACTCAATACATAAAGCGATACTGGGTGAGAGTTTAGACTCCTGGAAGTTGCGGATATCCCAACACTTGAAGATTGCCTGTTTTCTTCTTAGCAAAATAGGGATGACTTTCTGGATGCCTTAATCTGTAAGTGCCCATAACATGGAATTTCAGCTCTCATATCTGGCTTATGGCTGGTTCAGCTGAGAGTTGGTATAGGTAAAGTCACTATCGTCTAAGGTGACCATAGGCTGCTCTCCCCTTTTGAGGAGAGAGAGCTGACTGATGGTGATTTAACCTGAGGATTGCCACACCGCAGGCGAGAGGCAAGGTTGAGAGGGTGGGACTTCATGAATAATCTCAACCATACAGGAATTGAACCTCTGCAGTTGGCATTGCTTTGCATCATGAACCAGCCATCCAGCCAACTGAGTTAACTGTACTGTCGTACACAAAATGGTTGATACATTAAATTGGAAGAGTCAATATTCCACGAAGAAAAGTTCAGTTGCGGTCTTTGGAAGAAGTCCGTCCTGTTAGTATGAAATTCACACCTTTCAAAAACCCAGTTGTGTTGTCTGAGGCATCGTTGAATCATTAATGGTGCTTACAGTGATTGATTCTGAGATCACACAATTCAACAATGTGTAAACGATCATTTGTGGAGACAGCTGTCTGCTGTGCCTTCCATTTTGAAATAATGTTTAAATCTCAACTTGATTTTTTCGGAAACGGGAACGTATGTTTTTAAACCATTTTCCTTAAAAATCTCCAATATCGTTATTGCATGGCTATGACACTATGATCCAGTCTAGGTTAAAAAAGTTTTTAAAAATTCCAATATTTACAATGGCATTATGTTATCTATACTTCGGTAAATGTTTCAAAGAAAAATGTCAAACGGGATTTAATACAGCCCATCACATTATGAGCCATTGTGATTGGCCCACTTAACCACAAGAGAGGCCTGCATCAGTCTTCCAGTGGAAGCTTCCCCCAATTAAGTTGGAAGATAGAAGCATTGGGCACGGGATTCCCATGTGACAGCAACTGAATGTCAAACAATGAGCCTTTCACACCCATTATCCCTGAGCTCATGGCAACTTAGCGGTGTCTCAGGGATTGAACACACTGGTCTTCTGCACTTTTGGAAGGCCATCAGAAACACATATTTTGTTTGCTTCTTGTGGAGGGGGACTTCACCAACAGGAATTCTGTGCCCTATCAACGAAGGGGCCCAGAATCAGGCTTGGAGAAGGGGTGATGGGTTATGAAAGGCAATGACTTGCCTTTGCCCCCCCAACCCCTCTCCCCTTCCATCTCCCGTGGCACAGTGGTTAGCACTGCTGCTTCACAGCTACAGGGACCCGGGTTCAATTCTAGCCTTGGGTGACTGTCTGTGTGTAGAGTTTGCATGTTTTCCTCGTGTTTGTGTGGTTTTTCTTCATGGTGCTCCAGTCTCCTTCCACAGTGCAAGGATGTGCAAGTTAGGTGGATTGGCCACACTAAATTGCTCCTTAGTGTCCTAAGATGTGTAGTTTAAGGGAATTAGCTTTGATAAATGGGTGGGATTACAGAGCTAGAGAGAGTTCTGGGTAAGATATTCTGTCAGAGTGTCAGTGCAGGCTCAATGGGCCAAATGGCCTCTTCTCACTGCAGGGATTCTATGATTCTATAACCTCCATCCTATCTCCACTCACTTGTGCCCTGGGAACCCTCCATGATCTTGGGTCAGGTGACAATGATGTGCAACTGGCCTCTGATTGGCCGGAAGTTCTCAGAACGAAGGATTTCCACTGCCTGGGACCTTACTCAAGGAGTGGGACTAATGGTGACCAATTAAATGGCTGGAGGCCATTTGATTCTGATGAGTGTTCCACAGTGTTGACTAAGGTTCCCTGTTGGTTCTCTGGCCAATGGACCAGACTTCTGTTGCCCCAACAAAATCCTAGTCATTGTATGTGAGATAGAAATGGGGATGTCTATGTAAGTCTATGCAAGGCTGACATCGCAGTGTAGTACTGTGCGAGTGCTGCACTGTCAAAGATGCCACCTTTTGGATGAAATGGTAAATCAAGACTCTGTCTGCCCCCTCATGGAAATGCAAAACATCCTGTGTAACTATTGTGAAGAAGAGCAGAGGAGTTATCAGATGTCCTGGTCAATATTTATTCCTCAATCTACATCACTGTTATATAGGTAAGTGGTTGCAGATTTGATGTTGATGTCATTAGGCTGTTGCACAGACTGTTGCTTTGCTTTAAATTTGCATTCTGTACAGTCAAGTGCTCATTCAATAAATCTGTTGTTGTTAGTTTGAATCTAAATGTGCGTACCCTATAATTTTCTTATTGTTTAAAATCCACAACCTTTAAAATAGTTAGGACATTACAATCACATAAATAGATTATCTGGTCATAATATATTGAGTACAAGAATTGGGAAACCATATTGCAGCTATATAAAGTCTTGGTTAGGTTGAATTTGGAGTATTGTATGCAGTTCTGGTCACCACGCTACCAGAAGGACGTGGAAGCTTTGGACAGAGTACAGAGAAGGTTCACCAGGATGTTGGTTGGTCTCGAGGATGTTGGCTATGAGGAGAAGTTGTATAAACTAGGATTGATTTCACAGAAAACACCATGGCTGAGGGGAGAATCATAGAAACCCTACAGTGCAGAAAGAGGCCATTTGGCCCATCAAGTCTACACTGCCCCCTATCTCCCTCAGGCCCTACCCCTATATTGCTACATCTTTTACTCACTAATCCCTCTAACCTATGCA
This sequence comes from Carcharhinus amblyrhynchos, assembly GCF_965287045.1. Taxonomy (NCBI): domain Eukaryota; kingdom Metazoa; phylum Chordata; class Chondrichthyes; order Carcharhiniformes; family Carcharhinidae; genus Carcharhinus; species Carcharhinus amblyrhynchos. The sequence continues at coordinate 41,373,498 of NC_137339.1, read as the reverse complement.
TCTCAGGACACTAAGGGCCAATTTTAGATGGCCAATCGACATAACCCACACATCTTTGGGCTGTGGGAGGAAACCCACACAGACACGAGGAGAATGTGCAAACTCCACACAGACAATGACCCAAGCTGGGAATCAAGCCCAGGTCCCTGGAGCTATGAAACAGCAGTACTAACCACTGTGCTCCCATGCCGTCCCCAGGGAGAAAAGCTTTTAAAATTATAAGATGCATAGACAGGATGGATGGTCAGAGGCTTTTTCCAAGGGTGGAAATGTCAATTACAAGGGGGCACAGGTTCAAAGTGAGAGAGCAAAAATTTAAGGCAGATGTGCGTGGGAAGTTTTTCCCTTGGAGAATGGTGGGCATCTGGAAGGCACTGCCAGAGGAGGTGGTGGAAGCAGGCATATTAATGATATTTAAGAGGCATCTGGATGGGTACATGAATAGGGAGGAAATAGAGGTATATGAACCGAGTAAGGACAGAAGGTGTTTTTGAGTTCAGTTAGATCATGATTGGTACAGGCTTGGAGGACTGAAGGACCTGTTCCTGTGCTGTACCGTTCTTTGCTCTTTTGTTCTATAACACTGCTGTTTGTGTGACTTTTCTCTGTTTCCTATATTACAATAGTGAACACACTTTAACACGGAGATGTCCAGTGTTCATGAAAAATGCTTTTTTTTTAAAGGTCATCTTTGACCTAATGTAAGAGTGAATGATTGAGCTTTACGAAACAAATAAGCAATAATAAAACAATCCTAAGGGAAAGAGTTGTAAATATAAGAATTAGATTGTTGGGCAAAGACAGAAAGATATATCGATATTTTCAAAATATTTTATTACATAAATGATACAGCAAAAAAGAAGATATTCAGGTTATTGTGCTTGTGATCATTCTCATAACTCAATCATTGCTCCATTCTTCTTCAGTTATAATATTATCTTTAATGGAAGAATATCTATTCTTCATTACTGTTTGATCTCCTGGAATGTATACTAATTTCACTTCCAAAAGGACTATTGATTCAAATAAAATATGTTTCACTGGTGCCTATAAACTTTTATGATTTTGAATGATTATTTTTCTTACAAACGAGGTCTCTGTTTTGTTCTATGGCAACGAATGAGCTTGCCCTTGTAGGAAATGTTTTCAAATGATTGTAAATAAAACTGAGAGTAGTTGTCAAACCAGCAAGAGGACATTTACAAAAATGAGTCATCATATTCCTGCTTCTCATGCCTGAATTATCACTTCATTGGACAGAGGCACCATCACCCCATAAAATAAGCACTGGACACAGCACTGGTACAGCTGCATTGGCAGGTTTATTTTACCAGAGTGACATTACCTTTAATCCACTGAGACCTGAAACTGACCCTTGTCATTAAGTTCTGACTGAATTACTGATACAAAGTGTCATGGCTTCTTCAGAATGGATAGTTCGTTTGTTCATAAGACAGATTCTGGTCTATTTTCTTCACTTTAGCAAGGTGACTTTTTTAGCAGTGTGAATCTTGTTCCATTTGTTTGGTATTCACGAAATATTAATTAGAAGATTCAACTGCACTGACCCACTTTCCAAATGGTTATATTGATTATATCGGTGAACAGACAGCACTAGTAATTCTGTGCCTCCAAGGCTCGAAACGGTAACAATCCAATAGGAATGGAGTTGGAAAAAGGAGGGTATGCAGAATAGCCAGTCTTGCATCAGTCACCCGTTCTATGCTCCACATGCCATGGGTGGTTCGGTTGACAGGATTTCAGACATGGGATATGACTGGTGCACTGCTGCCAATTTTGTGGTCAAACCTATATCCAACCTTATCTTCAATATAGCCAACTTTCAGCCTTTCTGTAGGTATTCTTCCAGTCTCCCACCCCCCTCACAACATTACATTAGAGTTCTGGTAGCATTCCTTATTTCCGCTCTCTGGATGAAATAAAGATCCCTCAGATCCCCTCTAAAGTCAGGGGATTGGGAAGCCTTTGAAGACTAACAGAGAGCAACTAAAAAGGAAATAAGGGGAGAGAAGATGAAATATGAGGGTAAGCTAATCAGTAATAGAAAAAAAAGATTGCAAGAGTATTTTTAAATATATGAAGGATAAGAGAGGGGCAAGAGTGGACACTGAACTGCTGGAAAATGATGCTGGAAAAGTAGTAATGTGGAATAAAGAAATGGTGGAGGAATTGAATAGCTGCTTTGCATCAGTCCTCATGGCAGAAGACACCAGTAATATATTAAAAATTCAAAAGAGCCAGGGGGCAGAGGTGAGTCTGGTGGCATCACTAAGGGGAAGGTGCTAGGGGAGCTGTAAAGTCTGAATCTTGATAAACCACCTAGACCAGATGGACTACACCCCAGAGTTCTGAAGGAGATAGCGAAGACATTGGTGGAGATCTTTCAGGAATCACTGGAGTCAGAGAGGATTCCAGAGGACTGGAAAATTGTCAATGTAATGCCCCTATTTGAGAATCAAGGGAGGCAAAAGATGGGGAATTACAGGTTGATTAGCTTGACCTTGGTTGTCGATAAGGTTTCAGAGTACATTATTAAAGATGAGATTTTGGAATACCTGGAAGTACATGGTTAAATAAAACAAAGTCAGCATGGTTTCATCAAAGGGAGGTCAGGCCTAACAAATCTGTTACAATTCTTTGAGGAGGAAATGAGCAGGTTAGACAAAGGAGAGCCAGTGGACATTACCTACTTGGATTTTCAGAAGGACTTTGACAATGTGCGGCACAGGAGGCTGCCAAGATCAGAGCCCATGGTGTTCAAGGCAAGGTACTAGTGTGCATTGAAGATTGGCTGACTGGCAGAAGAGACAGAGTGGGGATAAAAGGGTCCTTTTCAGGATGGCGGCTGGTGACTGGTGGAATTCCACAGGGGTCAATTTTGGGACTGCATCCTTCCATTCCACATATCAAAGATCTAGATGGAGGAACTTTGGGCATGGTGGCTAAGTTTTCAAATGATACAAAGATCAGTGGAGGCACAGGTAGTATTGCGGGGGACGGGGGAGACATCAGAGGCCTTGGACTAATTAGGAGTGTGGGTAAAGATTTGGCAGATGGGATACAACATGGGAAAGTGTGAGGTTAGGTACTTTGGAAGGAAGAATAGAGGCATAGATTATTTTCTAAATGGGGAGAGAATTCAGACATTGGAAGTGCAAAGGGATTTGGAAGTCGTAGTTTAGGATTCCCTTAAGGTTAACTTATAGGTTGAGTTGGTATTTCGGAAGGCAAATGCAATGTTAACATTCATTTTGAGAGGGCTAGTATACAAAAGCGGTGATGTACTGCTGAGGGATCATAGGACTCCGGTCAGGCCACATTTGGAGCATTGTGAGCAATTTTGGGCCCTGTATCTAAGGAAGGATGGGCTGACCCTGGAAGGGTCCAGAGAAACTTCACTAGAATGAGTCCAGGACTGAAAAGCTTGAAATATGAGGAGCGTTTGAGGACTGTACTTGATGGAGTTTAGAAGCATGAGAGAGGATTACATTGAAATTTACAGAATACTGAAAAGCCTGGATAGCGTGGACATGGGGAAGATGTTTCCATTAGTAGGAGACACTGGAATCGGAGGGCACTTTAAAACCGAGATGAGAAGGAATTTCATCGGCCACAGGGTGCTGAATCTATGGAATTCATTGCCACAGAAGGCTGTGGAGACCAGATCATTGAGCATATTTATGACAGTGTTAGATAGGTTCTTGACTGGTAAGAGGATCAAAAGTTATGGGGAAAAGGCAGCGAATGGTGTTTAGAAACATATCAGCCATGATTGAATGGCAGAACAGACTCAATGAGCCAAATGGCCCATTTTGCTCCGATATCTTATGGTCTTATGGTCCAAAACACTCCTCACCTTAAAACTATGTCACTGATCTTAAACATATCTGCCATGGAGAAAAGATTTTTAACATCCATCCTATCTATACCCCTTATAATTTTGATGGGAAGTGAAGCATTATTCATCCAGAAAAACAAATTTCCAATCTCAACAGGAAGAGATCACTTGTTAAAATTTAATTTCTTTAAATTGATAACTACACTAAAATAATCTAAAAGGAGAATTTTCATCTTCCCTTCTGCCATCCCTGCCACTCTTGTCATGCGCTATTGATCCACTCAGCGTTCCCAGAAAAACCTTTGTTTCTTTCCCTTTATAGCTCACATCATGGCCACCAACACAACATGAACACTGGTCGATAAATTCAATCAGTAAGTGATTTTGATAACATTCCCTTTATATTTTGCACCTGAGATCATTTTATAAATGCCAATATTTGGTTTTCAGTGTGTTCTTCATTTCATCCAATTCAAAATCTCCAGTGCTTTTGAGAGTGTGTCTTGGTGATTTTTGAGAGAGATCTTTTAATGGACATAATGCTAACAATAAGGCCAAACTGTGCTGTTAGTATAGCCTTGAATGCCATTCTCTTTATGATCCCCTTTTCTCTTCAAAACGTTGGTAAATAGATCGACAAATAGGCCCTGTGGCGCTGAACAACATCAAGGTTGAAAGGCAGAAGATGAATAAGGAGGTAGTGATTAGATGATACCAAGCTGTTCCACAGATAGTGGGATCATCAGTCTCTTTGACTCTATCTATGTCACTTGCTACATTCACAGAAAACAATGCAGAGAATGTAACTCAGCATGTCTTAATAACATTGCTGCGTAAGACAGTGTTTTATTCATCCAATATATGTTTGCATCTGTCAAGGAGTCAAAAGCAAATTACTTCCTTTCAAACTGTTAAATGTGGGATTTAATGACACAGAGTATTAGGATACTATGAACATTAACATCATTGCCCATCTACCCAAAAGAACTTGGTGTGGATCCAAACACAACAGATGCCAGCCATGATCCCAAGGGAATTAACTTCTGTCATTTTCCATCAAGTCTTTAACAAGTCAACACATCCTCAACAATATATAGCAGTACTATGACAATCAAAAACTAAAGGACAGATTTTCACTAGCGAGACGTAAAGGTTAAGTAGAGAAGCATCCTGATTTGATACATCTGTTTCCATGATAGTGACCACTGCATGCATAATTTTCACTAAGGATGAGGTTGAAGAGGGTTGGCGTGATCGAGTTGGGTCCATCACCTCCAGGGGTATCTCAGATGTTAGTGACTGCTGAGCTAGTCTGGTTAGAAGGCCCTCCTCAATCCCCTGAATTTTCAGTCCAGTTTTATAAAAGTCCTCACCTGTCGCCACTCACCAAAACCCTGTATCATGATACCAACATGCCATTTACATGGCCTCGTATCTCCTTCCGATTCCACTGATACATATGCACTGTGGTCAGTCCTCAGGGGCCATCTGAAGTTGAAGACAATTAAACTTCTAGCAATCTAAGAGGGCTATCATTCATACATACTTGACACAGAAAGAAAATCTCTAATTCATGAAACCCACGCAGAAATTGTAAATCTTCTCAAGTGGTTAATCTAATTGTAAAAACCAAAACTCACTTCCATTCACTAACCACGTTAAAGGCAGCTAATCTTTTAACAGGGTCTTAAAACTACCAAAAAAATCAACTCAGCCCACCTGCTGAGACAAGTGGTTTCAGACCATTTAAACTCCAGTCAAGCATTCATAATTGGTTTGGTTGTAATAACAACCCTTGGGAAAAGTCACCAATGAAGTCAATATAAACTATCGGAACAGATAGATTTTTTTTCTAAGCTGCACCAGATGACCAGTCAATCAATGAACTCCAGCTGTAGAAATCTGGTCTTTTTGGCAGGATTTTCTCATTCTGCCTGCTGTGGAAATTCTAAAGGGTGGGACAGAACAGAGACATCATTGGATTTTGCCAATCCTGCGTCTAACTCTAATTGACAACTGTAGCCAGTTCGTCATCTTTTAGAGCTGGGGATTTGAATAACATTAGATCTTGACATTTCAACACACCTTATTCAAACTTCAAGAGCATTAATGCCTTCTCTGTAAATTTGTGACTTCCAAATTGTGGGTGAAGGCCTTTGTAACAGTGTAAATAGTGTCTGTTTAAACTCATGAATAATTTAAAAAAAGGTCTCCTGAGTTCAAGCATATCACCTGTGTGATTCATACCCCTTTCCCCCAATGGTCAGAATGGGATTTATTGGGAATGGGGGTAGAACTTCCATATCTGCAACACTGCTTGCCATATTTAAAGGCATCTGGAAGTGGCCTGACTCCAGCCATTACATCCAAAGGATAGGAATCTGGCTACAAAACAAAACACAGATAGTACTGTGCTAAAGGTAACTGCTCAGATTGGCTAAAAATGGAAAGGTTGAGCTCCACGTGATCAGTGCTGGGACTACTATTGTTCAGCCTTAACATAGACGATTTGGACTTGGAATAGGATGAACAATTTCAAAATTTGTGGATGACACCAAATTGAGAGGAATAGTTAAAACAGTGGATTGTAACCAAATACAGGGAGACATTAATAAACATGCAAACTGGATGTGCAATTGGTGAATGAACTTCATTTTAGATGTGTAAAGTGCAATATTTTGGTTGGAAAAATAAGGCGACCACATGATCCTTGAAAAATAAGCACCTATAAAGAGTAAAGGAAGTGACCATTACCCAAATCACTAAAAGTGGATCTGCTATCTAGTACATCCATAAAAAAAAACAATGAAAGTGTGTGTTTGATTTCCAGAGTGTTAGAATTGAAAAGAAGACATCTCATCATAAGATTCCATAGAATATTTGTTTGATCAATCTTGGAATACTGAGAATAGTTCTGGTCTGCATATTAAAATAACATAATAATATGTTAAAATATAATTGAATAATATGATGAATGTTAGAAGTTCATAAACTCACAAAACTTGATAGAAAGTGTAGGCGGGCAGGAATTGACACCTTAGTTTGGTGCTTTGGGACCCAAGGGGGAATCAAGGAGATAAGTACAGAGGCCATTCCACCCCCCACCCACCTGGCTGCTGCCAATGCAGAGGAAGGAAAGCTCAAAGGTTTTGGGGATTTGGTGAGCTAGGACTAGAAGCGAGGGATTGACCTTGCCATCTCCTCTGGAATGGGGGGGTCTCATGGCTGGACTGTCCCTTCTAGCCCTGGCAGACCTGAAAGTCACCCCTGGCGTGGTGATTTCAGACAGGCCTGTGATCAACATCTTCATTCCTGCCTGTCAGCTGTGAAAATCTTGAAGTTGTCAACTCACTTTCATCACCATGCCCTCCAGTCACCTGGCAGGCATTTAAATCACTGAAGCTCTGAAGAACTCCATTCTGTAGCAAGGATTTCCCTTTCTCTCAATCAAAAGCTGTAGGTGTGAAAAGAACCCTTTTCGGTCCACTGACAGACAGGAAATGCAATTTCACTGAGAGGGGTTTCCATTGTTCACAGCCTTTGCTCACACAGCTTTTTATGTGAAGTCTCTTAGCCTTTCCAGCAAGGTGAACCTTTGTTTTTTTTCAAAGGAATTAAGTGGTTTCATTTCCCCTTTTGCAGAACACTCCTCCATCCCCCAATTCTCATATTCCCCACAGTGGTTGCCATACTCCAACTCCCAATCAAGCCCCAAGCCTGCCACATCTCTTCACCATTTTAACTGTCAAGACCTCTGCCTACACTACCTCCACCGGTGGATAAACCCAAGCACAACAGTCAGCCAGTGTCATGCCAGAGCTTAGAACCCTCATGACCTTGGAGGAGAGAGCAGTTGAGCTGCCTGAGGTGATAGTGAAGTGGAGCAGCAGACAAAAATGAATAACCTCAAGGTATGCAGTCCTTCTCCAAGTCTCAAGTGAGTAATCAACGTTTGCTCATTTATAGCCTGTGATGTCATCTCCGTTCCCTTTCAGGCAAATCAGTTGAGCTGTCAGGACCATCGTCACATCCCCTGGAAACCACAGACGTGAGATTCCTTGGAGCCCACCATGGAAGAGGCGTCACAGCTGTCACCCACATCTGGCACCAGCACAGATGCTCACACCTTGGTGGGTTCACTAATTAGGCAGATTTCTGGGTCACTCACTGATGAGCACCTCACACCTGATGATCTGCAGCAAGTGGGGTAGGGAATGTCCCAGGGTTCTGGCAAGCAGAGGAATGCCAAAGCCCAGGATTCTGTTGAATCCCTAACCAATGACCCTGGGCCTGATCACTCCAGAGCTGATTGAACTGCAAAAGCTGAGTCACAAGCATCAGGAAGGGATGACCGCATCCCTCCTTGGACTGCAAGGCTGACTGAAGGAGTCCCATCGCCTTCTGTCTGAGGAGATGTGTTGTCAGTCTGATGCAATGAGGCCAACACTGAAGGGTGGCATCCACAATGGAGACCTTGGTGCAGGACATGAACTCTATGGTGGGGGATGGCCACACTATGGTTCACCTCATGACGTCCATGGTTGAGGGAATGAACTTCATGGTGCAGGGATTCAGCTGCATATTTTAGGCACTGGAAGCCATGAGTGTCAGCACCAGAGGATGGCGGGGCTTCCGGATGTCACTCAAGCTGCCCCTTTATCCCACAGAGGAATGTAGGAGCCATCGACACCTGAAGGGAAGAGGATCGTCTGGGGCACAATCTGGGGTCCTCCATCCAGGAGACCCTGGGGATACCCAGCCCATCTGACTCCCCGTTCTCCATAAGTGACACACCTTCCCTCTACACACTGAGGAGGGCAGCACTGCAATACAACAACCCAAAAGTAGGCCAGAACTTTCAAAGTCCAGGGCCCCTAGGGGACACTTGCCAAGTTCATCTCAGACAACAGGGTTTGGAAATCAGTAAGGCACATCAACTTTACCTGTGGACCTTGGGGATACACCTAAACAATGCAGGAGGGTGAGAATGAGTAAGATACTATAGGCACTTAGGCTCCAGAATCATGCATTGAAAGAATGGGAACATCACAGTGAGCAATGAACATTCCTGACAGAGCCCTGACCCTTATTCCTTCATTCCTCTGGGATTTCCACCCAAGTGTTTCCTATGAATTAAGTAATTCTCGGCTTTCCCTCACATGATCCCCTCTGACAATATAGCCACATGCCCCATGGAGATTCAAACTACTCCACCACAATGTGTAGCGTGGACCCTTCATTCTCTTATAACATCATGTTGATGCTCTGGCAACACACTTCCTCTTGACAAAACACAACTGGTTCCAGAGAGGCCTGAATGTCAGCCACCAGGCTCCTTAGAAGAAGGGGTAACCATGCATGAAGGGAAAGTAAATCCTGTGAGTGAATCATCCCTCTGAGAAGGTGACAGTGGCCCCTACTGCCAGTGCCGAGCGAGGGCTTGAATGGGATTTTTATTGATGCAGGCTTGATGGGCCGAATGGTCTCCTTTAGCACTGTAGGGATCCTCCAATGTTGGAGAATGAAGATGGATTTCCAGGATGGAAGCTGGACTTCCTTGATGACATTGAAGCTGGAAAGTCTACCTGTTCTTCCCACCCATTGCTATGGTGTTCCAGGGTTATTGATGGCTCCCATCCACTTCCTATTGACAAAGCAGAACTGATTCCAGAGAGGTCTGAATGTCAGCCACCAGACTCCTTAGAAGGAGTGGTAACCTTGCATGGAGGGAAAGTAAGGCCTGTAAGCGAATTGTCCCTCTGAGAAGTTGACAGAGACCCTCACTGCCAACCCAGAGTGCCCCGATGTCCAGCCCACCCGGCCCCCCAGCAGTGGTGATCCCCCCACCCCCCTCACCCCGGCAGACCCCTCCCCTCCTGCTGACCTCCCCTTCCAGGAGGCAGGCGCCCCGGCAGACTACTGCTTCCCCCCCTCCACTAGTCCATCCCAATCGCTGCCCTCCCTCTATCCCAGACCAATCCCAATGCAGAGTGGCAGCGGGACCCCCCCAGCCCCACTGATTACCCGTAGACCCTGCCCACAGTAGGCCCCGCCCCTTGGCATTGCCCGATGCCTGATGGGCAGTGCCAAGGTGCCCTCTGGACATGGGCCAGGGGGCACAGGCTAGTATTGCTGGGGTGCCCGTGTCCGGGGGGGGGTCCCGATTGTCCCTCCTTCATTCCAGCGAGGTCTCCCGCTTGATCCCCAAACATGGGGAGGTACTCCAAACCCTGCCAAAATGAAGTACTCCTGGTGGGGTGGAGATTTTATCGGGACCAGCAAGTTTCTGACAATGACATTTAAAATTCATTAAAAAAAGATTCAAATGATTTAAACGTCTTCCCGCCGGTTTCCAGCATGGTCTGGACTCCGACTGTTCTCCGGCTCTCGGAGATGCGCACACATTCTCAGCGTATGTGCAAATCCCGGAACAAGGCCAGCAACACACATCTCCCACCCTGATCCACCAGAAAAGTTACGGGTCAGGGTGGGAGAATAGTGGCCAGAGAGTGTGTGTGTGTGTGTGTGTGTGTGTGTGTGTGTGTGTGTGTGTGTGTGTGTGTGTGTGTGTGTGTGTGTGTGTGTGTGTGTGTGTGTGTGTGTGTGTGTGGTGTGTGTGTGGTTGAGGGGGGTGGTGGCTGACAATATTGATGGAGGATAACTCAGGCACAGATGTCAGATGAGACAAAGCCGAATATGAATATCAATGTTGGCTATTCAGATGGGAATGTGAGGAGGTACCTGGAGAGATGGGACAAGTGGAGCTGTGAATTGGAATATTGTGCAGGAGAATGCTGGCAAAGTCAGGATGTGGGGCTTGGCGCCTGAATATATCACTTCACTTTCCTGCCTTTCTGTGGTCTCTGAACTGCTTGGGACACTGTGTCTAGGCTCAAGGAGTCACACCCCTGCTTCTCACTCCCTCAGCCACTTCCATCCATATCAGCTTGCTTTGAGAGACTGATCTCTTTCTCCCATCCTGGGAAAACGCCATTCTGATTATTTTGAATAGGTCTTGGTCAGAATTACATTTGTCTTCTCTTGTGCCTTGCTCATTTAAGGACATTGAAACAATTCCTGCATTTTTTTGTGTGATTTTTGTGATTTATTTGATTAAATAATGAAAATCCATACTTTGACAGAAATGGTGTGACCATTAGATTAGCTGGGAAACCTGGAAGTGGGAAGCTAATGTCATTGAGTGAAAGAACCACAGCAAAGTCCAACTCAATTACAAATGGTTTCCTAGACTACACTGGGCTTTCTGCCGTGAGCAGATACATTCAGAATCTATCCATAGGATGAAATTATATAGTGCAAAGTTTCAAGTTTCAAGACTGGTGACAATTCTATGTGAATACCAAGACCACATGGTGGCACGGTGGCACAGTGGTTAGCACTGCTACCTCTCAGCACCAGAGACCCGGGTTCAGTTCCCAGCTTGGATCACTGTCTATGTGGAGTTTGCACATTCTCCCCATGTCTGTGTGGGTTTCCTCTGGGTGCTCCGGTTTTCTCCCATACTCCAAAGATGTGCGGGTAAGGTAGATTGGCCATGTTAAATTGCCACTTAATGTCAGACAGACTAACCAGGGTAAATGCATGTGGTTATGTGGAGAGGGCCTGGGTGAGCTTGTGGCCAGTGCAAACTCTGTAGGTCCAATGCCTCCTTCTGCACTGTATGATCCTATACTCAGTTGTAATATGCCCAGGGTGTGTAGTGTCCTTGATTATGCTGGCTGCTTTTCTGAGACAGTGGGAGGTATGGACAGAGTCAATGAATAGGAACATTATGAACAGGAGTGCACTGTACAGCTCCTCAAATCTGCTCCACCATTCAATTAAATCATAGCTGATCTGTGCCTCAGTTTCATCTTTACTTTACATTTTTTGATGCCCAGAGGTAACAAAACTGTATCTGTCTTAGTTTTGAAAGCCGTTAGTGCTGATAAAATATCAGCTGACTCTGCTAATGCTTTCCTCCTAAGCTTTCCATCTCTTTCAAACAGCTTTAAAGCATGTTAGCAACCAGAAACAGATCTTATAATCTAGAATTTAGACTTAATTTTCTTTGAACTGCATTTCAGACGGGCTAAAAATATCCCAGAATAAATGAGAAGTACATACGGTAAACCAAAATAGTGCATCTCAACAAATAGTTACGCTTCCCTTAACGTGCCGACATCCTCTGTATGATAAATGAGAAAAATATCCTATTTCTGTCAGTGTAATCTTTAGTATGTCTGATGCATCACTGACCTATATCATTGTTCATTCTAACAAACTAATAGTAGTGTCATGTTATGTGAAGAGTAGAGCTACTATCTTTCAAATATAATCAGCAACTTTCATGAGGTGACATAGTAGAGTATAACACAATACTGAAGGATTGTTGGTTAAGAATAGAAGTTTTCTATCCTTGATTTAGGAAACCCTATGTTATAACGGTTTGTGGGGTGAAGAAGTTGCTTGTGATTTGTGAATCTATCCTTCATAAAGGGATTTATGATTTTCTTATGTATTGTACATAACAGGATTATTCCTCCCCACACTCCCATAACTGCCTCCCCCCCAAAAAAAACTCACTCCCATCCCCTCCACTCCAACTTCATAATGGTCTTTTCTCTGTACACTTCCACAGTAATTACCACCGAATGACTTTGCTTTGACATAGGAGCTTCTGGCGCCTGTGAGGTTGATTAACAGAATCTCCTGCCACTTCCAATACACAAAATGGTTGCTAGCCATTTGAGATAGAATCATAAAATCACTGAAGTGCAGAAGGAGGCCATTTGGCCTATCACTCTGCACTAATTCTCCAAAAGAGCACCTTATCCAGGCTCATTACCCACCCCCACCCCCCAACCCTCACCACCACTACCACCACCACCACCACCCCCTCCCCCCACCCCCCCACCCCGTCCTATCACTGTAACTCCATGCATTTACCATGGTTAATCCACTTAGCCTACACCGCTTTGGGCAATTTAGCACAGCCATTCTACCTAATCTGCCCATCTTTGGATATTTTAGATGTTGAGAATGGCCTTGAATTATATCTAATGATCCATATAATTCCAATATACCAGCAATATTTAAACATCTATTGTTATATTGCTGACTGGTCTGCATTCAGGGAGTTCAATGTGTCTTTAAATTACCCAATATATCATTGTATTAAGTTAAAATCTATTTGATTTCACATACAAGAAACACAAATCCAAAATAAATTCGCTCTAATCATGCCGATAATACCCCAAGATTCTCATTTGCTTCCTTAAGATGCACAATTGTTTGTATCTTTTCCTCAAAACAGGAAGTAATAAATACAGAATTGACCCTTCTACTTTCTTCTGAGGAGAAGGCGAAAAATTCCTTGCACCTGTAATTTGTCCTGTACACAAAAAGGAAGTTTTGGTCTCGAGTTGCTTTTTTTTTACCTTCAAATTCTAATTCATGTCCCCATATTTGGTTTGCTATCCGCTCAGCATCATACGATTTTGAGATAGGTTTCGGCAACAATTCTATTCCCAATTTCCATTAAGTGGACACCTCATCTTCAAACAAGTAGAAGCAATTTAAAGGCACTCATCGCCAATTTGTGATGACCAAGGTCCCAAAACAGTTTGGAAAAGACTGATCAATTGTCAGAATGCTGGGCAGGATCCTCCTGCACCAAGTTTACAATGGAGTGTTGTTGGCAAGCAGTGCAAAGTGATATTATTTAAATAAAATGTGAATGGAGTTACCGTTCCAAATCTCTAGAGGCCAATATACTTCTTCCCTAATGTTATCATAATTTCAGCACTCATGAAGTACCGTTTGTTCTTCTTTTCTATCATTATCCAGGCTCATGGGGCACCTCTATTTAACAGTTTTCTATTCCATGGAGGGAGTTTGATAAGGTTCACCAGACTGATTCTTGGGTTGGCAGAACTGTCGTACAAAGAAGGACTGGGCATGTATTCACCGGAGTTTAGAAGAATTAGAGGGGAGCCAATTGAGCCCCTCTGATCTTGCAAACAACCATTCCTCCCCAGTTGCTCCTTCCCTCTCAAAAGTCCTTATATATGTTGTGAGCTTTTAAATCCATGCCCATATTTCTAAATTCCATCCCTCCAATCAGGATTCCGCATTACTGATTTGGCACCTTGCCAAAGTCACAAAAATAGTAAACCATATCTCCTCATTCTTTTTTTGTCTTTCCTGAAACCTTTGATACAGTTGATCAAAACATCGTCCTCAGTAGTTTGTGGTGCTGCCTCACAATACCAGCGACCCAGCTTCAATAATGGCCTTGGGTGACTGTGCAGAGTTTGCACATTCCCCTCGTGTCTGCATGGGTTTTCTTGGGTGCTCCGGTTTTCTCCAACTGTCCAAAGGTGTGCAAGTGAGGGGGATTAGCCATGGTAAATGCACAGGGTTAAAAGGGTAGAGTTGCAGGGAGGGATGGGTCTGGTTAAGATGCTCTTTTGGAGAGTTGGTGCAGACTCGATGGAGCAAATGGCATTCTGCCCCGTGGGGATTCTATGATCTGTGTTGTATGATTCCAACACTTCTGCTCCATCATCTCATTGGCTGGAATGGCAATCACTTGATTCTATTCTTATCTATCCAACCATAGCCACAGTATTGCCTGCCTCTTCCCACTCTTGTACTGCTATTTCTGTTGTCTCTCAAGTATCTATCCTTGACCTTAGCCTATTTCTCATCTACATGATACCATCAAAGATAGACATTGCAACAAGAATCATCAGATAATAATCAGAAGTGATTGATTTCTCCTTCCTGTAGCTCAGTTGGTTGATTGCATTGGCACTGCTTGAATGTATTGGGGACCTTCCGGTTGCGATGTAGTTAGCTATTAATCCATCAGGGGTGTTAAATTTCTTTTTAATTGTTGTTAACCTGGTGAGCAGTCTACATGACTAATGGCAATTGTTTTCTCCTCAGACTATTTTCACTGGAATCATATGCATTCAAAATAAAAAAAAGGCCTCACTGAAAACGGCAAAATATTTTATTGTCAACTCAAACTGATCTGCAGTACTAAAAACACTACGGTTCCACTTATTTTCTTCAATCATTTTTTAATGCTGAAAGCATGTTCATAGTTGAACGTTAGCCATCAGTAGGTGATAGCAACACAATTGATTGACATGTTACAATAAATGGTAGCAACTGCCTTTTCAGCATCAAATACAAACTTCTGATTGCAAAGCAAAACGGAACCTCAAAGGAATTTTTGAAGATAATTGGATATACGAAACACTCGGTTAACTCATTGTCGACCACAAAAATCGGCTGAAAATTGATAACTGTTTCTTATCAATTTGTGTCTTGAAGAAGGAATGTTTTAAATTGGGGAATAAAATTTACCAGATGGACTATGCACACATTTATGTCAATTGCCTGTTTTTTTTTAAATTGTTTTAATTGGATGTGGACATCGCTGGCTAGGCGAGCATTTATTGCTCTTGAGAATGTAAGCTGCCTTCTTGAATTGCTAAGAGCGCATGGTGTAGGTTTACCCACTCTGCTGTTAGGGAGGATTGGGGAATTTTGTAAGTGAGGGAGTTCAACGTAGGGAGGAAGGAGGTAACATTCTGTTCCTCACAAAAGTGAGGTGAAATCCAAAGGCATTACTTACGTGTCAGATAGATGATTTGTGGGTTTTTAGTCTTTTTCCCGTCCAATCTGGGGCAAGTAATATAAGCTGATACTGGGTATTACATGTATAACATACCTAGCTAAACTATGTAATTCAGTTGCAGATGGTCATTGAATGTCACTCTATACTTGGAACCAAATTAGTTCCATAAAAACAAAATAAATATGGTAAAGAAGGAAATGTGTTGCAGCTATAGCATGTGGGCTGTGGGTGAACATTTGTGTGGCCTACAGCAAGCACATTCTTTCATGGGATGTGGACTTTGCTGATAAGGCGAACAGTTGTTCCCCATCCTTTATTGCCTCTTGAACTGCATGTCTTGCAGTTAAGAGTCAACCACTTTGCGATGGATCAGGAGTTACAGATAAGTCAGACAGGGTAAAGATGACGGATTTCCTTCTCTAAAGGGCACTCGTGAACTTATTGGACTCGTAGCAATCAATGATAGTTGTCATGATCACCATTACTAAGATTAGCTTTATTATCAGCTGCTGTGATGGGATTTGAATACGTGTCCCTGATTTTTGTGTTTCTCCATGAAAGGTCAATCCTTCCATCAGCCTCAAACTTGAGGCTGGATGGGAAACATCCTTTGATTTGTCTGTAAATGGCCATTATTGTTTACCATTTTGTTTATGATTTTTTTCTTGCATTTTATTTTAATTTCTCTCTTACAGGTCTTGCCTTTACCCCATTACTGTTACATTCCATCAGAGAAAATGGAAATCCTTTCTACAGCAACATCTCTCTTTAGAGCAGTTTGCAGACTCCTATAATCTGGTTTATATTTCATATCACAACCAGTTTAACTGTAGCTAACCATAATTGGACTCTGATCCTATGTTCCTATCTCCACCCAGATCTAGTCTGACTCCTGTGGTGGGGAAGTTGCTGATGTCAATCATTAAGGAGGAGATAACTGAACACTTGGGAAAAAAAGCTTGATTCACGAGTGTCGGCACAGTTTTACGAAGGGCAAATCATGTTTGACAAACTTGCTGGAGTTTTTTGAGGATGTAACCAGCAAGGTGGATGAAGGGAATCCTGTGGATGTGGTATATCTAGACTTCCAGAAGGCATTTGACAAGGTGTCACATAGAATATTGATCCAGGAAGTTAGATGCCAAGGGGGTTGAGTGTAGAGTATTGGCTGAGATAGAGGATTGGCTGACTAACAGAAAGCAGAGCACCGTGATAAATGGGTCCTTCTCTGAATGGTGAAATGTAACTAGTGGGATGCCACAGGGTTCAGTTCTCGGACTTCAACTATTTACTATCTATGTAAGTGATCTGTAAACAGGGACAGAGTCTAACATAGCAAAATTCACAGATGATATGAAGATAGGTGGGAGAGCAGGCTGTGGTAAGGAGATAAAGAGTTTACCAATGGATATTGATAAGGTAGGAGAATGGGCCAGAATCTGCCAGATGAGTTTAACATGGATAGTGTGAGGCTATCCATTTTGGCCAGAAAAATAAAAGGGCAAATTATTATTTAAATGGAAAGCAGATTCAAAGTGTGTCAATGCACAAGGATTTGGGTGTCCTTGGGCATGAATGACAGAAATTGGGTATTCATGTACAGCATATAATAAGAAAAGCAAATGGAATCTTGGCATTTATTGCAAAAGGACTGGATTGTAAAAGTAAAGCAATGTTGTTACAGTTGTGTAAAGTGTTGGTGAGACCACATCTGGATCATTGTATCCAGTTTTGATCTCCTTACATGAGGAAGGATCTGATGGCACTGGAGACAGTTCAGGGGAGGTTCACCAGATTGATTCCAAGCCCAAGCTGGAGTTCAGAAAACAGTTCAGAAGAGTGAGGGGGATTTGATTGAGGTAAATGTTAACGGGGATTGAACAAATCTGATTGAAGTAAATGCTGAAGGAAATTGAACAGATGATCCCTCTTGTGGGGAAATCTAGAACAAGCAATCAAAGATAGAGGGGGCGATTCTCTCACAGAAGTTCTAAGTGCTGAATTCACTGGAAAACTGAGGCAAATCAAAATTGTTTTTTCAGTGGGAGTTAACAGTCAAATCTCCCACATTCTGCAATATAGAGGCCACAACTGTGAATATAATTAAAAGCTTGGGGGTGGGGCCTATTCATGCCAAAGTCTGATAGTTCTAGGCCTCTGCGCAGTAACCCCAAACTGTAATCCTCCTGATGACTGGCCAGCTCAATTGGCTGGCCAACGTGGAACCCCCACAGTGCTGCACCCCACAACCATCCCAGAGCCCAATTGCGGCCCCCCACCCATTCATGGGCTAGCCCCAAAACCTCGTCCCAGAGCACCCCATTCTCCAGACCCTCCCCCCAACAGTGATGATACCACCCTGCAGACCTCCACAGCAGATACAACCATTCCCAGCAGACTCTCCCCCACAAGAGGCAGACCCTCGGCAGACCATTCCCCCCGCTGCTCCCCCCCCCGCCCCCCCGATCGCTGGTCTCCCTCCAGATTCGACCAACCCCCATGCAGGGTGGCAACGGGACTCCCCATTCCAAGGATCAACACGTAGGTCCTGCCTCCAGCAGGCCCTGCCTCCAGTAGGCCCCGCTCCCTAGGCCTGGCCTCTGTGGCACTGCCCCCTGCCCAGTGAGCGGTACCAAGGTGGCCCCGGGCATGGGCACTTTGCCCTTGAGTAGTGCTGAGGCCACAGACTGGAACTGCCTGGGTGCCTATGCCTAGGGGGCACCACCCCTGCCACCCAACCCTGTAGGGGGCCCCAACTGCTTCCCCTTTATTCCAGAAGGGTCTCCTGCTGCATCTCTGAAAGTGGAGAACTAGCCTGAACCCCATCAGGGTGAAATTGCACTGGCGGAATGAGAGATGCTAACGGACCCGGGTACTTCAGACCGGGCTCACTAAGCACATTTAACTAGTATTAAAATAAGACATAAATCGCTTACCTGCTGTACCCACTGGTTTCCAGCATGGTCCCGCTGTGCTGGATATCCGGTGCTCGGAGATGCACGTGCGGTGGGAACGCATTTTCGAATCCCGTGAATCTGCAGAAACATGATTCTCCTGGTCCACCACACTTAAAAAATTAGCATGGCGTTATGGGAGATTTGTCTCTAAAGCGTGAGAAGACAAAGGTTCAAAACTGAGATGAGGAGAAATTACTTCCCTTAGAGGGTTATGGACCTATGGAACTCACTGCCCCAAAGTGGGGGTAGAATCATTCAACAGATTCAAGAAAAAGATAGATATAAAGCAGAAAGTGCTATTGGGAGCCAGCAGGAAAGAGGAGTTGATACCAGGAAAAAATCAGCCATCATCATGTTTAATATTAGACAGGCTTGAAGGGCTGAATTATCCACTCCCTCTCTTAATTCCTATGTTCTTAGATATCATTCTCCAGCTGAAATAGATGATATAATTGTATAATGTCAAAATCATGATCAGAGCGTATGCCTATTTTCTAGTCTCGTTGACCAATCCTCTTCAGTTCAAGAATGGCACTGTTCTGTGCATTAGAGGTGTTGCACATTTTAAATATGTATTCACATTCTTTGTGAACTAGCAAGAATGGAGCGATCGGTATTTTCTTTCAAGCTTCTAAAGTTGCTCCAGGGTTAATGAACAGGCCTGATACTAATTAATTGTTGGCTTGTTAAGCAGCAGTAACTGGGATCAATTGACGCGAGATTAATGTGAAGAAAAATTGGCAGACTGCAGGAAAAAAGTGGGTGAGTGTCACTAAGTGAAACTGCTCTTGCAGACAGCCTGCACCAATACAATGGGCCGAGTGGCCTCCTTCTTTACTGTAACCATTCAAGATTCTATGAAAACTATAATCTATAAAATAAATATCAATTAAGTTAATTGACGGATAATAACTTCTGCTTGCCTTACATGTGATGTGAATGGTGTCCAGATTCAAGGTGGTCTTAAGGGAACAGAAGCTCAGTAGTTACTGAACAGTGATGCAGAAATGAGTGAATAAATTGTTCTAATCTTTTGGGCAGTGCACATGCACAGCAAGTCCTGTGTTGCCTGTCATGTTGAAGGAAGAGTAGATGCTGTAGTTGAGGACACCTGAGTAGATCTGAAGTTATAGGAGGACAACCAGCAGACCCTATATCCCCATCCAGCATGTACACCACAAGCAACAGAATTGTTTTGGAGTTGTCAATGAGCACTGTGGGAAATTGAAGCCATGGGTGAATTATGCCATTTTTTAAAACTGAGTCTTCGACCAAGTAGCAACATCAGCATTACATTTTCAGCAACAGAGAAAATGCCAACTGCACTAATTTACTTGGCACGGGCTTCCTCCAAGTGACAGCAGGAGGCTTGATAATAATCAACCACTTTGTGGAACACTGTTTCTTGGAACCATTTAAACAGCTGATCAGATAGATATTTCCATGCTGTCTATTTCATTACAGAATAGAAATGTCACAGAATCATACAATGGAAAAGGGGAATATTTGGCCCGTTCTGCCTCTGTTGGTTGTTTGAAGAGTGACCCAATTAGTGTCCTTCCCTGTCTGTTCCCTATACCCTTGAAAATATATCCTTCCCTAGTACATGTAAATAATATTAAATTGAATAGGAAACAGAGCACCATTTCAAGTTGAACCATAGCCATCAAACAAAGAGTTTTAGAAATATTTCGGTCAGAATTGATGTGAGGAAGTACTTCTTTGTAGAATAAAAAACAAAAATTGCATTCATTCTCAGGATTTGGACATCATTGATAAGGTCCCAGTTGTCCCAAGGAGATAGTCATATGATTGAGTAGCTTGCTAGGTATTCCAGATGGCAGTTATTCCATCTTCATTACAGATTTGATCTCATTCGAAGCCCAGTTATCAAATTTGCAGACCTATGTGCACCCCTTTAACTTCCCACAGTCAACTGCTTTAACTAGCTTTAACTTTTTTGTACCAATTACATTCTATTGCAATTATTCGTTATATCTAATGTCCTTTGGGAGATGAATATTGACCAAATTTCTTGTTACATTTTGTCTCCATGCTTAGTCAAGTTGTTCTCTTGTTGTACACTTCATTATGAAGAACAGTAGGGAAGATTTTAATTGACTCATCCATAACCTCTAACCTTAATTTTCCCGTGATGCATAACTCACTGGCTTAATTGTGAACTGATGTAATTTATCACAAACAATGGTTGACAGCTTAGAGACGTAAGAATTGACCATAAGGAACAAAGTTGCTGGCATTTGCACTTTGGAACTAATAGAATGCAATTCAAGCACAGAACAATTTAAAATAGTTATGTGAAATAAGGAAGCGTTCAAATTTATCACAGTGAATGAAACAAAGAGTTATAGGTAACTCAACCATTCTGCATTTCTCATGAAACTGGTTGTGTTCTTTGTAATCCTTCCTCACCATTTATCCTTGCCAAACATGCTCTGTTCCTTATCAGCAAGTAAAACTTTAAAATATGCTCTTTCTTCATCATCTCTCACCATTAATTCCTTCTGGCTGGGCCTTTTTGAGCCTGTCTCATTATTTGCACCTTGTTACATTCTGTTCTGTTCCTTCCAAGTGACTCATACTGCCCATTCTTTCTACACCCCTTTGTTCTTTCCATAGATTTTACTTCTACCAAGTTGTTAGGGTTTCCCTGTCCATTTCTCATTAATTGTAGCCCCCGGTTCCACTATTACAAACATTTCTCCCAAATCTCTTGTTATCTGTATTTATCTCACTGTGCTATTTAATGCCATGTTGGCTTCAGTTTTGTTGCCCTGAATCCCATTGCCTTTTTAAAATCTCTTTTTTCTTTGTTTTTCCTGCATCATAACTGAGAATTCTATTTGTTTTTAGCACCTGCATTGATTGTCACATTATTGTGCGAATGCAAACAAAATATGTGAATACAATTAACCAACGTTAATTGCTATTGCAGGCAAACATTATACAGAATATGCTAAAAAAGGCCAATTAGTACAACACAATTTAAAGCTACCTGAATTCATCAATGTCCTGTTTTCAAATAACATGGAATAAAATAATTGCTCTTGGAATGAAATAATATGCATAATAAAATCAACAGGCCATTTTCTCCAGAGGCATTAATTCCATCTTAATCATGGTCAA
The DNA here is from genome assembly GCF_965287045.1 of Carcharhinus amblyrhynchos. Classification (NCBI taxonomy): domain Eukaryota; kingdom Metazoa; phylum Chordata; class Chondrichthyes; order Carcharhiniformes; family Carcharhinidae; genus Carcharhinus; species Carcharhinus amblyrhynchos. Next base: position 41,351,882 of record NC_137339.1, on the reverse strand, counting down.
AATTTGGATTTAACTTCCCATTGAGAATAATGAACACACCTAAAAGTCTGACAGGAAAGATGTTTGCTGAAGCATGTATCAGTGCGATCATACAGACAGCAATAGAACTTCCGACAGATCAAAAGTTTACAATGAAACTTGTTTGCTTCCTATCTGTTCTGGTTGATAGCAATCTCAAACTGAGGGATAATTTGAACCCACCAAAATGGTGGGATTGGGTGCAGCAAAGTGATAAATTGTAGAAACCCTCAAACAACCTCCCAACCCACCCTGACCATGTCAACATCTTGTTTAAATGGCTGCTTTACGTGTGCATGACCAGATCACTCTCAGGAGACAGGTCAGTCATTTAAATATTTTAACAAGGTTGTGTGCCTCATATGTTTTGAGTATTTTAGGGTTAATGCTGCCTGTCTTGGTTTTCTGGGGTTCAGGAAACCTATTGGGAGGTGGTGATTATTGCAGGGATCAGCTATATGTTTTCCAGCACTGCTTGTGGGCCAGGAGGTGAATGGTATTTTGCCCCAGTCCCCCAAGGAAACTTGTTTCTCACTCCATGCAAATACTGGCCCTGGGACCCCTTTCCCTTTGCAATTGTTGATCATCATGCACTCCTAACCTGCCTGGCTCCATTCCCGAAGTGCGCATTTCCTAGCAGCACCCCATAATATTTCATGAAGTCAGAGCCGCTTCTTCGTGGCTCTTAGTTCACAGATCTCAGAGGAATCGTGATCCATAGCCTAGGTTCATGAAACTTTTGAAAGGTATGTTCAAAACCTCCATGTCCTGTCACTGCACCCTGTCAAAGTCCCCATGCCACCACCATGCAACTCATGACCCCAGTCCCTCCATTGGATTCTTGTAGATCACCGACCAACTCAATGCCAAAAAATGCCACCCTCTGCCCACCCCCCATCTACACGAATGGCCCCTCATAGCCTTCATATCAGCTTATAGCCCTTCCATGTCCAGTCACCCGGTATAAATTATGTAGAGGAACAATCAATCCTATGATTGGTGACCCGATTAGTAACCTGAGGCAGGAATTGAGCCCAGGTCCCTAGCGCAGTGGGATAGCAGTGTTAACCACTGTGCCATCATGCCACCCATGAAACGCTGTAATTCAGGGGAAATTACAGAAACATAATTCTTAGTTAAAAGAAAAATGGAATTTGTTTGAACATATAACACACTATTTTCTGGATGACATTATCACTATAGATATTGAATAGCAACAATAGAAATTGGGAAATTTTAACAAGCCAAGAGCTCAAATGATATCTTAAATTATTATTAACAACAGGGGAGAAAGATAAAATAATAAAGTTGCCTTCTCCTCTGTCTGTAATGAATGCGGATTATTTTTCAAAAAGGTGGAAGTGTGTGCTTCCCAAATCCTCATTAGTGTGCTGTCAGTTTAAAGGTGGCCAACAGCAGACTTTCATCGATTTAAACCAAGTGGATTATTTATTTACACTTTCACCCTGAAAAATACCAGTGTGACATTAGACACATACCACTTAGTCAAGAAAGATACAGTGAAAGAAGGTAATACACTCTACAAATATTAAGCCAAAAGAATAGTTATGGTTTTGATCTTTCTGAGAGTCCAGTGAAGGAGGGAACCTTTTTCCATTCTGCAATTGTAGTCCACATGAGTTCAAATAGCTGGGCTGGGATCTGGATTAACTGCAGCATTCTTTCAAAGTGAAGACTATTCAGCAGGTCATATTGTCAGGCTCCAGTGGCTATTGTAACTGGAGATCAAAATTATTCTCAGGTAAACTCGGGGATTTTAGTATCAAGCTGAGGTGGTTATTAAAAAGACTTTGAAGTCTCTCAGTTCATTAAAGGAAAGTGTGACAGAGTCTTTCTCTATTGCATTGTTGAATGTTGATCTCTATGCCGCCCAGGTCTCTGAGTTTTGAGATAGCATGATTTCAGCACTGTTGAATTATATTACTGAAGCAAGCTTCAGTAATGTAGTCAAAGGTCACTGAAATTTAATGGTAGTCTGTCACACTTAACTTGTGGATAACTGGCCTCATTAGCTTTCCTTTGTTGTATGTCAAATCTGTTGACATACTGGTCCACAGAGCAAACAAAAACAGAAAATGCTGGAAAGCCTGAGCAGGTTTGACCGCATGTGGAGCGAGCATACAGCTAATGTTTCAAATCTGGATGACCTTTTGTCAGACTTCTGGGTCAAGGGTCATCGCGGTTTCTACGTTCTGGGTCAAGCTCAAGACTCTTCTCAGTTTCTAAGGTGTGCGTTGCCAGTGAGGTAGGAGGCATCCGTGGGTGAAATATGCAGCAAGTTAAAACAATTAAGGCATTAAATAGCCATTTTGTGCCCACAATCTCTCTTTCCCAATGACACACAACAGCACAGCAATGTAAGCATTGGGTTTTATACCTGGGAGATATGCAGAGATGACTCACTCTGCTTATGTGTCGATTTTTATTTCAATGCTTCTACTTTCTTATTCTTAGCTTGGTACTTTCCCCGAATTGCATGTGGTACTGGTATTGTAAATTGATGTTTTCCCTGCTGGCTTTAGTGACAGTTTTTTTGGTCATTTTATCCACCCCCAGCTCATTAATTATACAGGCACAGACACCATGTCAGATTGCTGGTAGGTAGCCTCTGATTTGCCCACCATGCCATCACCTCAGTGCTTCTTCACTGTGACTGCCATATTTAAACTGTGCCTGTGCACACCTATATCAATCTATGCAGCTCAAGGCTGCTTCAGAACATAGAGCACAGAGATGACACACAAAGGCCAAAAGGATTGTTTCCCCCCTCATCACACCCCCTCCACCAACACCTCCCCCCCCCCCCCCCAAGTTCAGAGATGCCTTCCTAGGCCATATGCTGGACACTATGGAGACCTGCCACTATGTCCGTTACTCCTTCACTGGGAGCAGGAGTTCCAGCAAGGTGACAAGCCTGGTTATGGATGCATCAACAGCAGTAGTCAATGCTAGTGCTGCACAGGAGAGATTAATTATTCAGGGCACAAAGGGGATGAATGTCTCATCCAGTGTAAGCCAACCCTCTCATTATTCTCAACTCACACGTTCACAAGCCCTTCACACATTCACTGGCATCACACTCACTACCAGCTCAAAGGACATAATTACTTGCTTCTTCACATGCACCTTCAACTCTTCTGCTGATTGTACTCTCATTCTGTCCATGACATCGCTCACTATCACAAAGGTTAGGCAACCTTCTCACCTGGTCTGACACGTCACTTGCACTCTTTCCATCTAAACTCCCAATAAAAAAAACGTCATTTTTTTTTTCCAATTTTCAAGCAAATTTGACACTTAGAATATTTTTGGGAGAATTGTCCCCTATATGCAATTCCTTCTTGAAATCACACAACATTTTGTCCTCAACTATTTCCTGTAGAAGTGAATTCCACAGATTCACTACCCCCTGGGTCAAGAAATTTCTCTTGACCTCAGTCCTAAAAGCTTTATTCCTTATCCTCAAACTATGACCCCTAGTTCTGGACTCTCCCCACCATTGGGAACATTCTTTTTAAGTTGACCCTGTCTAATCCTGTTAGAATTTTATAAGTTTCTAAGAGATTCTGTCTCACGCTTCAAAACTCCAATGAATATATATCTAATTAACTTAATCTCTTCTCATATGACAGTCCTGTCATCCCAGAATCAGCCTGGTAATCTGCAGGACATGATCATGTACAGTAAAAGAGAGAAGTCTCAGGTGTGAAGTGATCATCTGATCATCATGGAGTTTAAGAATTGTGCCATTGAACTGGCTAGAGAAGATGAGGACCATGCCTGCAGTGACAGTGAGCCAAGAACCACATGAGGATCCTGATTGTCCAGCAGTCAATGCCACTGTAAGTGCACTGTTCTATTTTATATCTGGCTGCCATGCACTAATTATCTTGACTGTCTTTCTGAGTTTCCTTTATCAAGTGCCTGGGGCTGTACATTAGTGAGATCCTAAGTGCAGGATACCTTCCAGATGAACCTGACGGCAGCACCGTTAAAGATCCACCACAACACTTACCCATAACCTCCACCTCACACCTCAGTGGGATCAGGCTCAGGTTCACAATCTGGTGAGCACAGCACACAAATCTGATCCACAGCATGTGGAGGCAGGGGCATTCCATGTTGCTGATATTTGGAGGATTGCTGGAGGCCATGGATCTGTGGAGTCCAAGGCAGATGGCGAGCCTCCAGATTGGGTCTTAAATCAGTTACTGGAACTGTTGCAATAGTTAAAGGAATATCAGGAAGTGATGTCAGCTGCGATCTTCAGGTTTTAATGTACAATGGGGGGAGTCCATTTGTATTTAGTCTGAAGTCATCAGCAAGCAAATGCAGTGAGTTTGGCAGCCACCATAGGGACCTTAATCTGGGTCATTGATGTTGCACTGCTGTAGGAGGAGTGCTCCATTACTGTAGCCACTGGTGACATCAGTGGTGATACAAGAGAGGGGCCAGGTATCTCTATCTCACTCCAGCTGCCCTTTCTCCTCAGGCAATCAGCCAGGGGCCCTCAGGAACCCATAGGGAGGAGAAACACCAGCTGGACCTCTGCCAAAGACCACAGTTGGCATTGTGTTTTGAAAACACCAAGCTCTTGGAGAGTTTAGTCGGGCTTCAATCCACTGAAGACATTGGGTGTACTTCTTTGGCTATGGTTTCATTGAGCTATGTCAAGATGATTCAAATATGGAGGGACTCATTCAGTTCTGAGGCTGGCATTACCTCAGAAAACCATAGTGTAAATGTTTAGGTCAGTGCAGGCTTTTCAGCTGATTGAACATTCAAACATTGTGGACCAGAAACAGGATCCCTCAGATTATTCTGTCTTGGGTCCTGAGAGTTGCCTCCAGAGTCCCTTTTACCAGGAGTTTGATGCCTCCTGCTCTGGACAGGTGCACTGTGGGTGGCATCAATCGTTGGGTCACCAACTCTGATTCTCTGCCCAACTGGACGGTAATACTGGCTCCCGCGTTCAACTTACGCTTTGTGAGGTGGTCATTAAGTGAGATGCCTCCACGCTGGAATGAGAATCCAGGATCTTTGACCTCACCGAAGGAGCATTATTATGTGTCTTCTTGGTGTGGTGTCTGGACCTTATGAATCCTCTTGGCGTCTTGTATCTTTTGAGGTTTACTTTGCACAGCTTCCCAAAGTGTCCTATTTGGATGTAGATTCCCAGTTAAATCACCAGCAGCCAGCTCTCCTCTTCAAAAAGGAAAGCAATCTATGGTCGTGTGGCACTTCAGTAACTCTACCTTTACCATTCACCAGCTTTGGGATGAAAATGCCAGACATTGATTGCACCTGTAGGGCTGTTTTACTTCTCAGCACTGGCATGGTTAGTCTATTGATGGTTAGGGTGTTGTTTCCCTTGGCCTGAAATGTCCCTGTTTCTGTGTTGTTTCACTAACTGGACAGCTGGATTTATTTTATGCCATAGTTTGCTTTCTCTTCTTAATATAGATCTGTCCAGCAAACAGATGTCGGATTGCCTGACAATCTGAATGGCTTTCTCAAGGATAGATCTTCCATCACTTGACTCGTGTGTGAGAGTGTGTTGTCTGCCACTCCTACAGTTGATAGACACAATCGTTAAATTTAATGCTTTCAAGGATTTTGTAACTTCTGAGGTTCGAATGATTGCTGAATGATTTCCAAACTTTACGAAGTTTTGCAAATGCTTCGAGAGTTGCCAAGTGCTTCACGTCGTTAGTGTACGCTTAAACTGGACCAATTGACCAACACAACAGCTCAGTGACTATCACTGTTTGCTGCGCAGATACAGGGACCCGGGTCGGATCTCTGACTTGGGTCGGTGTCTGTGGGAGTTTGCACATTTTCCATGTGCTTGCGTGGGTTTTCTCTGGTGCTCCGGTTTCCTCCCACACCCCAAAAATGTGCTTTTAGGCTGATTGGTGTTAATAAATTTTCCCTAAATTAGACCGCCCTTAATCTGGCGCACACATAATTCTCTAAATTTGCACCCCTTTATTGTGGAGTCCAAGAGGCATAGACAAAAGGATTGGAATGAGGCACTCACTGAGTGTTAAAATGGGCAACGTGAGCTTGTAGGGCCGGAGGGCCTGTTTCCTGTGCTGTGTTGTTCTTTGTTCTTGTTCTTTGATTTGTTGATTTCTTAAGTAGCTTTTATATCATCAGATCTACTGAATAGAGTGGCATGTTAACTTGTTCATTTTCTGCATTTTTATCGAGATTTGAAGCAATCATATATGTAAGGAATCTCCTTGTCCAAAGTTCCCAATTTTGTGATTGATCTGGGCCCCAGTTAACACAACAATGCTCTGGAAGAGTGGATTTCTGATCCATGGTTTAAATTTTTAAATTGCAGGTCCAGCTTTATGAGATTTCTGCAAAACCAATATAGCACCACCATATGCTTCACTAAGGGTTTCCCTACTCTTGCTGGTTTTGGTGGGCTCTCACATTAATGGTGCTTGTGATTTCAGCATTTAAATATTTTCAGCAATAGCCATCTGGATTGACTGATTAGAGTCCTCCCCACTTTGTGCAATGTTCTCAGGATTCGTCAGTTGTAATTAATTTTTAATTGTTTTAATTCTTCATTCAGAACAAGATTGGCCGCCAGATGTTCAGGCACCCGACTTGGGAACCATTGAAGCTTGGACTGTGATTTAAATACCAATTTCTGACTGTTACGATCCAGTTGGTGTTAGAACTGGAAAGGGGGGATCCGGGAAGGAAACCCTGGCCCGAAGGATCAGAATAGTTATTTTTATTTTTGATTTTACCAAACATGGAGGAACCACTACAGCACTTAACATTTCTTCAGTACTTGTGTTATCCAGGAATTTTAATTTTTAGCTCGTCCCTGCTAGGTCTGCTTACTGTACATAGTCAGAGTAATGCAAGTGGACTTCATCGTAGAAATCCTACAGTGCAGAAAGAGGCCATCTGGCCCATTGAGTCTGCACTGGCCACAATCCCACCCAGCCCTATTCCCATGTCCCTACACACTTACCCACTAATCCACACATCTCAGGGCACTAAGGGGCAATTTTAGCATGGCTAATCAACCTAATCCACACATCTTTGAGCTGTGGGAGGAAACTGGAGCACCCGAAGGAAACCCACACAGATGCGGGGAGAATTTGCAAACAGACAGTGACCTAAGCCGGGAATCGAACCCAGGTCCCTGGAACTGTGAAGCAGCAGTGCTAGCCACCGCGCTACTGTGCCGCCCTTCCATGGATAGGGGATAGCGTGGATAGGGGATTGGCTGTCAAATAGGAGGCAGAGAGTGGGGGTCAATGGGTGCTATTCGGATTGGCGGTTGGTGACTAGTGGAGTGCCCCAGGGGTCGGTGCTGGGGCCTCAGCTATTTACCATTTATATAGACGATCTGGAGGAGGGAACCGAGTGTAGGGTGTTGAAATTTGCTGATGACACCAAGATTGGTGGAACGGCAAATTGTGCGGAGGGTGTGGAGAGTCTGCAGAAGGATCTAGATAGGCTGGGCGAATGGGCCAGGAACTGGCAAATGGAATTTTATGTTGGCAAATGTGAAGTTGTCCACTTTGGTAGGAATAATGGTAGGAAGGACTATTACTTACATGGCGAAAAACTGCAGCATGCAACAGTGCAGAGGGACCTTGGGGTCCTTGTGCATGAGTCACAAAAACCCAGCCTTCAGGTGCAGCAGGTGATCAGGAAGGCAAATGGGTTGCTGGCCTTCATAGCGAGGGGGATTGAATATAAAAGTAGGGAGGTCTTGCTGCAGCTGTACAGGGCACTGGTGAGGCCGCAGCTGCAGTACTGTGTGTAGTTTTGGTTGCCGCACTTGCGCAAGGATATTTTGGCCTTGGAGGGAGTGCAGAGGAGGTTTACTAGGCTGATACTGGAGTTGAGGGGGTTGAACTATGAGGAGAGGCTGAATAAACTAGGCTTGTACTCGTTAGAGTTGAAAAGAATGAGGGGAGATCTCATTGAGACATATAAGATGATGAATGGGATGGATAGGATAGAGGTGGAGAGGCTCTTCCCGCTCAGAAAGGACAGTAGGACTAGAGGGCACAGCCTCAAGATAAAGGGGGGCACGGTTTAGAACGGAGTTGAGGAGGAACTTCTTCACTCAAAGGGTGGTGAATCTCTGGAATTCTCTGCCCGTTAAAGTGGTGGAAGCTGCCTCGCTAAATATATTTAAGACGCAGGTTGATAGGTTTTTGATAGGCAAGGGGATTAAGGGTTATGGGGAGAGGGCGGGAAGGTGGAACTGAGACATGACAGATCAGCCATGATCTTATTGAATGGCGGGACTGGCTCGAGGGGCTAGATGGCCTAGTCCTGCTCCTATTTCTTATGTTCTTATGCGCATGGGATTATTTAATTCTTGCCTTTGACTTCCAAGCCTTTCTTTATATTTTCGGTCTGGCTATTTCCTTCAAGCCTTCACTTCTGGAGCCTTTCTTCAGGTCAGAATGATTTGTTGATTTTACCTTCAGTTTTCCAACAGTTTTGCTCCTCTGTAGTTTCTGTGAGATTTTGAGTTGTCCTGTTCATGGCCATCATATTGCAAGGTGTTTGGCGAACTTTGGTGGGTCCTATTAAAGTACTTGTAGTCCTAAGTAACCTCAGCAGTAAGTATTTATTAACTATGGCAAGCTATATATATGGGTACAGTAAAGGTCCAAGTTAGGAGCTGTCTCCATGCTTGCTTCAGCCCATGGCTCTGTCCATACAACACTGACCTTTAGATACAGGTCATGTGTTCACTTACTATGTGGGCAGCACAGTATGCAGTTTCATGCTAACCCTCTGTATAGTACAGTAATCATTGGAAGCTTATCAACTTGCTGCTAAATTAATTTATAGAGAATCATACAGCCAGATTGTCACATAAAAGTAACAGAGCTTCCAAAATTTAAACTGAATTTGAAAGAAAATTCTAAATGCTCAAATCAAATATCTTTGCAATGAAATGTACTCATTATCTATTAACAAATTATTTAAACCTAGCAGCCTCCCACATCATTCATTCCACTAATAGATCTTTCCTTCTCTTTGTCTACACAAGGTTTCAGCTTCAATCCTTCCCTCTTCACAGGAGTAAGATGAAGCTGTTCTGGTGTCTAAAAGCTGTCAAGATTTTTTTTTACCCATTGTATGCTTTGTAATGCAGTACACGATTGACCCTTGGCAGCACCATAAAGCAAACATTGCACTCTAGATGTAATGTTCCCTGCAAAGTATTAGTAATGAAAACAATACAATATATGTTTGTGAATAGTTTCCTGACCTGAAAGAACAGAAGGTAGCTGGAGTGTCAAAACATTACTCATGAACACTGAAGGCATGGGTGAGGATATAAAATTCATTTGTTAAAGATACAGTAGTATTTAAAAGGAATCACTGATATAAAATGCATGAGTAGATCTCTTGAATTCTTCTGAAGGAAATGTGGGAACAAATACATGAGTTTTTATACATCTTTTTTGGAAATTTCAAGTTAATTCTGTGGACGTGGGCATTGAGCGCATCTGTTGATATCTGCTAATGTTCTAGAGTTTTATCAATTGCTTTCCACATTTAGTGGTTGCTACATGAAAAACTATGGAGTCCAAAAGATGTTGGTTCAATTCATGAAGAAGCCAAGGAGATGCTGCATGTATGCATGAGTGCATCAACTATCAACTGCTTATGTGTTCCGTGCTGTTCAAGTGCCGATAAACATGATTGACAACAGATGATGATATAGATCAACAACATGATCAGAAAGTGAACTGGACCAGCCATATAAATGCTGTGACTACAAACACAGGTTAGAGGCTGGGAATTCTGTGGCGGCTAACTCACCTCCTGACTCCCGAAAGCCTGCCCATCATCTGCAAAGCACAAGTCAGGAGTCTGATGGAATATATTCCATTTGCCTGGATGAGTCCAGCCCCAACTACATCAAGAAACTTGACATCATCCAGGATGGAGCGGTCCACTTGATTAGCACTTCATCCACCACCTTCAACTTTCACTCCCTAGATTACCAATGCACAGTGGTAACAGTGTGTACCTTCTACAAGATGCACTGCAGCAACTTACCAATTCTCCTTCAATCGCATCTTCCAAATCCATGTCCTTCTCCAACTAGAAGAACAAAGGCAGCAGATACCTGGGAATACCAGCACATGCTGGCTTCCTCCAAACTGTAAGCCATCTTGACTTGGAACTATATCACCACTCCTTCACCGTCACTGTTTTACCACTAGTTCCCAAGTGATGTCCCCCAATTTGTTATGATTCCAGATGGGATACCTCCAAATTGTTATGCATCCGATGAGGAGGGGTGAACAGACTCCCTTTCTTCATTCAGCCCCATTGGTTGGCAACAAAGATAATTAAAAACAAATCCTTCCTTTGTTCATATTATTTCCCAGTCCAAATGTGTTTGTTTTAAAAGAAGCCAAATTAACTAGGCTTTCTTGAGCTAAAAGTGTGAGTTCACTTGTTACTGAAATGTGAGAAGTGAATCAAACACACCCAAATAAACACAGATGAGAAATGGGAAGTGAGTCCAGAAGTAAGAGCTAAGAAAAAACATATGCAGGTCAATACTTGGTTTGTCCATAAAGAATAGGTAGTAAAATGTTGAGGCTGTCAGGTTGGGTGATTCCAGTAGTGCTGACTTTATAAGTTGGGTAGTTGGTTTGGAAATTTTTGGTTCTTTAGCTTAGCTGAGAGGAGTTGTCCTGTTTTCTAATACACTGTAGCTTTTCTGGCTTGACTTGCTTTCCGCAATCAGAGAAAGAAAGTTTTTATCTGTAACAGTAGTGATGCCTCGGCAATGTTCTTCAGCTGTCACATAAGAACATAAGAAATAGGAGCAGGAGTAGGCCATCCAGCCCTTCGAGCCTGCCCCGCCATTCAATAAGATCATGGCTGATCTGTCGTGGCTCAGTTCCACATTCCCGCCCTCTCCCCATAACCCTTAATCCCCTCGCTTATCAAAAACCCATCAACCCGCGTCTTAAAAATATTTAGCGAGGCAGCCTCCACCACTTCAACGGGCAGAGAATTCCAGAGATTCACCACCCTTTGAGTGAAGAAGTTCCTTCTCAACTCCGTTCTAAACCGCCCCCCCTTTATGTTGAGGCTGTGCCCCCTAGTCCTACTGTCCTTTCTGAGCGGGAAGAGTCTCTCCACCTCTATCCTATCCATCCCATTCATCATCTTATATGTCTCAATGAGTCACACACAGCATTCACCAGAAAAGTAGACCTAGAACCCCAGACTAGCAGATTGAGACTAGGAAGATTTTTAATCCAATTTCTTGTGCATTCCTAGAAGGAAAAAAAAACACAAACATATCTGAGATATAACTCACAGGAGATGCTCTCTACTGAGATAGTAGTTAGCTTCCATTATCTCAACAGGAGATTACAGTTAATATTTTTAATTGCATCATTTTCATTAAAATCTCTCTATTTGGAAAAAGGTTGCAACATTTCATTGCCTCTCTCAGAACTAAGGATAATCCACATCAGAATTTCAGCAAATGACTACTTTGTAGCCTTAATCAGTGTTTACTTGTCTGTCCATTTTTAAAAATACATGTCTTATTTAACATTTCAACATGCCTAGAGCTGATTCATGACTATGATCTCTTAACAGGACAACTAAGTCAAAATTCTGGAACTCCCTCCCGAACAGCACTATGGGTATTCCTACAATACATGCACTGACACCTTTCAAGAAGGCAATTTACTCTCACCTTCTCAAACACTTAGTGCTGGGCAATAAATCCCAGCCTAGTCAGTGATGCCCATATTCCATGAAAGATTAAAGAAAAATAACATTGTTCCATTTTTCTCAAATTAGCGTCCAATAAACTTTGATTGTATTTAGATTGCTAAAAGATGGGGGAGGAGTATAAATTATCTGGGACAGAGGGAAAGTTTTCCATTGAATCCATATAATCCCAAACAGTGCAGAAGGAGGCCATTTGACCCATTATGTCTGCACCAACCACAATCCCACCCAGGCCCTATTTCCTTAACCCCACATATTCACCCCGCTAATCCCCTTAACACTCGGGTCAATTTACCACTGCCAATCAACCTAACCTACACATCTTTGGAGTGTGGGAGGAAACTGGAGTACCTGGGGGAACCCACGCAGGCACAGGGAGAATGTGCAAACAGACAGTCACCCAAAGCCAGAATTGAAACTGGGTCCCTGGCACTGTGAGGCAGCAGTACGAACCACTGTGCCACCATGCCACCTGGACGGGCCTCTGTTTCCTACACCAATCAATGGTACATATTGGGATTTTGAAAAAGAATCAGTAGATGAGAAAACATTTGGAACATATACAATCATGTCCTTCCAAACAGATAACAAAAAAAAGTTATAAATCAATTTCCCAGAATTAATTGCATGCAATTTACCCATTATTTAAATATTGAAAAGCAAAGAATGCTTGCATTGGAAATAAACTTCATTTTTCTTGGAAATAAATCTTTAGTCAGATCATTCTGTTGTTGGAAATTCAGCCAATCATTAACTTCAATGCAGTTTGCTGAAGGATCTTGTTGGCAGTACTGTATCTGTCATTTTTATTGTGTAGCGTGCTCTATTAAATATGTAGCCTTGAATGACATTATGAGGAGGTTTGCCTTCACAGTGCAGTAGAGCTCTGTGTTCTTGCTGTTTGCCAAGCAGCTAAAGCCAACAACAATAGTTGCTTCGAGTGACAACAATGTGGCTCCTTTCCAATCTGGTCTATTTTTTCCCCCCAAAAAAGACATTTGTGTTGCAATAAAATATGTCTATCCTTATTCGCATTCCCTGTTTCTGCAATTCTACTGCCAGAATCTTGCTGCTGTCCACTCTAGAGGGATGTTACTGACGGCCCACCCCTACTGAGGGTTTTCCAACAGCGAGGGCTGCGTTCAACAGGGAACTCCATTGAGAATGGTGGGATCATAAGATCCCGCCATCAGTGAGCAACGCACCGCAGACACGCCATGGGGAGGGAGAAAAATCTTGTTCTATATCTATCTTATTTCTACTGCTCACTTGGAGGAACTGAGAGCATTTTTACTCCAACTCATGTGACACGATAATTAGAATCAAGCGTACTGGAGTGTGAAAAAGATACATAGCGAAAAAAGTGACATTATAAGTCAAAGACAAATGGAGACCTTGTGAAACAAATTAGAACATTAGAAAAATGTGCTAAAAAGTAAAGTGAAATCTACTTCTTTATATATTAAGCAATAATGGGTTGGAAGTGTAATAATTGAAAAAAAAACACTGCTGAAGAATCTATTCTTTGGTAAAATAATTTGCTCTCACTTAAAAAGTATTTTGCAGTTATTGTTCCAATGCATTTTTTCAAGAAGGCCATATCTTCAATACAAAATTTTTAAGTTATTTTTCTTAATATTTGTGAGCATTTTACAATTGTTTAGTGGAGTTAGGGAACAATTCAATGAACCACTGTGTTAATACTGTTCATATTACAACACTAAATTAACTTCAAGACAAGGCTTTTTTTCCTATGAAATTAATTTTTCTCTCTTCTTCTTCATCCAAGGGTGGGATTAGTGGTGGAACCAGAAATTTTCTGCCCAAAATCAATGGGCTTTTGACTACTGTCCATATTTTCCATTTCCTGCCCACAACAGGATTAATTTTCGGGTGCGGCCAGATAATCCCAATCTATGTCTTTAGAGACCATACATCCTTTAATCTTCGCCAGTGCCTCCTTGAATCTACAAATGTCCCAAAGTTATCCTTTCAATAAGAAACAACCAATGTGACTCATCCCACAAATCCATGATTAAGTCTGGAAACTCAGTATTAGAACACATCAAAATGGAATGAAGGTAAGCCTAACCCATCAAGTCCAGCACAGTTATTGGCTATAATCCACATACAAAATGTTCTGCATTAATTATTCTCCAGTTCTTTAAAGCTTAAGCACAAATTGAAATTCCACCATACATACTTTTATTTCTAATCCTCTTTATGAGTTGAAATAAGGTGTCAAGCTACTTGGAACATAGAAACAGGGGTAGGTCATTCATCCCCTTGAGCCTATTCCACCATTCGGCTAGAACATGATCTGTATCTTAGCTCCCTTTACCTGCTTTGGCTTCATAACCATTACTACTCTTGCCTAAAAGAGTACCAATCTCAGTTTTGAACTGTTCAATTGACCTCGGTTAAATGGCTTGTTAAAGAGAGATCCAGATAACCACTAGCCTATTTGTGAAAAAGTGGATTCTGACATCACCTCTGCATTTTCACTTAATTGCTGTGTTAATGTAAACCTACTGTGACACTAATAAACAATCTTAAAAAAAAACCCTGTCTCGAGTAATGCCTCCTCGAATTTCCTTCCAGAGGGAAGAGCTTCCACACAATCAATTCCTTTAAACATCTTGGAAATCTCAACTGGATCACCCATTAATCAGTCATATGCAATAAGAATGCAAGCCTAGTCTAAGCAGCCTCTTAATTTCATTCCTTTAGTCCTACTTTGAATTCTAGTGAATTTGAGTTGGACATTCCTGAGGCAAAGTCTCCTTCCTGAAGTGAGAACTGAACAGATCAAACAGGGGATATTGAGTGCCTTACATAACTGTAATATAACTTAACCCTTTTGCATTCCAGCTTTCTTAGGATTCAGGCTGGATTAGTACTTTCAGTTGAAAAAAATGCATAATCAATTATCATAATTATGAATTAATATGTTTGTTATCAATATCGCACAGTGCAATTTTGTTCCAAACATCCTTACTTCTCGATTTTGAACTCTGGCCATTTATCCTCCATACAAACATTCCCCTCTACCCCAGCAATAAACTTGAGCATTGCTGATAAAAAGGGACATGGCCAGCATTTTCCAGCTGCACTTGCCCCATGATCAGAAAATCCTGCCCGGGGTCAACGTACATTTACATGGTCCGCAGCATCCCCCACCGCCCCCCAACTCCTCACTACAATTTCCTTGGTGGATAGGACAGGAAAATTCCGCCCATGCTGCCAAACCTTTCTGTCCTGCACTTATCAGGACAGATACGCAAGAGTACCAATTCTAAAAGGAAAAAAGAAATTATCTGGTGTGAGAAGAGAGGGCTGATCAGTATGTTTCTTTTTCAGTAACATTCAGATTAAAAAAAATCTCAGACACATTCAACAAGTAAGACAGCATTTATGGAAAGAGCAGAATCTTGGCACAGTTGTTATGACTGTTGCCTCACAGCGCCCGGGTTCAATTCCGGATTTGGGTGACTGCCTGTGTGGACACTCCCCATGTTTGCATGGGTTTCCTCCCACAATTCAAAGATGTGCGGGTTAGATGGATTGGCCATGCTAAATTGCCCCTTAGTGTCAGGGGGACTTGCTAGGGTCAATGCACGGGGTTATGGGGATAGGGCCTGTGTGGGATTGTGGTTGCTGCAGACTCAATGGGCTGTATAGCCTCCTTCTGCATTGTAGGATTCTATGATTCTATGTATCACGTGATAAGAGTAGGAAGATATTACAGAAAAACTGCATTTCAGGAGGCAAAGGACGTAGGGGTATGAATAAACACATGGACAAGAGAATAGAATAGAACATAGAACATAGAACATTACAGCGCAGAACAGGCCCTTCGGCCCACGATGTTGCGCCGACCAGCTTTTAAAAAAAAACAACACTCACCCACTAATCTAAACCAATCCCATTTCGTCCATAAACCTATCCACAGATCTCTTAAACGCCCCCAAACTAGGCGCATTTACAACTGCAGCTGGCAGGGCATTCCAGTCCCTCACCACCCTCTGGGTAAAGAACCTACCCCTGACATCAGTCCTATAACTACCCCCCCTTAATTTACAGCCGTGCCCCCTCGTGCTAGCTTTCTCCATCCTAGGAAAAAGGCTATCACTATCCACCCTGTCTAAACCTCTAATCATCTTATATGTTAATAAACAGGATAATCTATAAAGTGTTGAAATGGTAAACAGGAAATGTTTCAAAACTGATTGACCCTTAGAATACCTGATAATCTCATCCCATGATGTGGGTATGCCGGCGTTGGACTGGCGTAAACACAGTAAAAAGTCTGACAACACCAGGTTTTAGTCCAACCTATTACCTATTACCTATCAGTAATCTCTAAACTGTCTGTGCTTTATATGCTCTGTCTGAGGCCAGAACTCTCCATTCACCTGACGAAGAGGCTGTCCCCTCGAAAGCTAGTGAGAATATTATCAAATAAATAGGTTGGACTAAAACCTGGTGTTGTCAGACTTTTTACAATCTCATCCCATACATACCTTGGGGAATTGTACTTACTGACTCACTAATGATCACTCCATGGCATAATAAATTAGTGTGCCAATGCTGTAATGAAGTCTCAGTTATTATTGCTTCATAATATTTTCCAGGACACTGCCCCATTATAATAGGACGTCTATGCAGGTGGATACAAAAGAAAAAGAAAATGATGATATGAATGCCTTAAGCTTTTAATTTTGCTGAAATTTCCTGAAACATCTGCTAGCACACTGACTAAAAACAGAAGTATCATCCACCTCACTCCATTGAACACAACAGTAATTGATGTTTTCCTATATTTAACCTGGTTTTCACTCTAGATTTATTGGTTTTTCAATATTTTCATTGATACCTTTGAAATGACATGCTAAACATACTGATTAGGATTTGTTATTATCACTGAGTTACATATAGCATTTTACACTTATAATCTGCCTTAATCTTTACCTTCATAAATAAAATCAACCTTGGTTTGTCAATGAGGAACCTTCTCCCAGCAAAGATTCACTTTTGGGTAGATGAATATGTAATGTTACAGATTTCTTGCGTTTGATTTATAAACAGAACTGGAGAGTCTCAATTCTTTCCTAATTCTCCTTGGAAGCAAAATTGGCTTCTCCAGGTAGATTGCATACAAAAGCCAGGGCCACAGGCAGAATGTGGACTTTAAACCAGCAAAGCATAACAACAAAGTAAGTGTTTGAAACATACAGGGGGTGATTTTGAACCTGCACTTTCTGTCTACGGGAATGTGCTCAACATGCAGAGAGTGTTATTCCACAGGTGAGTTTCCAAGTTTCGATCTTACCGGCCTCTCGTTGATGAAGTGGTGAAAAACAAACAGTGGGACTGAAGAAAGTATATTTAATACATTAGCTTGTCATTAGTGATATTCTCCCTGTGATTTCCCTCCTCACTGGATATTCAATGGGTGTCAACGGGCCGCCACACCAACACCATTTACAACAGGTTCACTTCAAAGTGAACCTGTTGCAGGGATCTCGCTGGGGTTATAAAGTTGAGCATGGGAGGCAGAGGGACATTCCCAGGCAGTGGCCGAGCAATGTCCCCTGGCACTGCCACTTGGCACAGGTTGGCATTTGCATGTTGGGAGCATGCCCTGGGGGTGGAGGATTCATTTAGATGTCATGGTGGCCAGGAGGGGACAGATGTGTAAGGGATACAGGCGATGGCTGTTGTGTGGGATGATTGGCAGTGGAGGTGGATGCTGGGGGTTAGAAGTGAGTGGATGGGGATGGAGGAGAAGGTAGGAAGGTGTCAATGATGATTGGGGCAGTGGGGAGGGGGACAGGGGGTTGGGCGAAGTGCTGACTCTGATTGGGGGTGGGGAGCAGGGTCCTTGAGACCGTAGTGGTCAGCGGGGGAGTTTTACTCAGGCTCTGATTGGGTGCCCTTTGATGATCTATGAACAACAGGGTAGTGTTGGCGTGTAGAGACCTGCCCCCACCCCACCCTAGCCACTGCACCCTCTCCCCCCCAACCCCCTCAACTCCCCTTCCATATGACAGTTTTTCTGGAGGAAAGCACATCAGTTTTCTCACTGGAAACACACACTGCCATTTTCTGGTAAGGTTTCACCCACTAACTTGAACATGGAACCAATGAAAAATGAGGTCTTTTCCCACTTCTATATTCAAGGCGCATGCCCTCAGCTGGCTTTCTCACTTTCCTCTGACCCCCTCTCCAAACTGCAAACTCATCCCCTGCGTGACATTCCGACCACAACACTCTCGATCATCACTGGCCGCTTTCCCTTCTTTCTGTCCTAGCTATCATTACTCTTTCTACTGACCATCGCTGCCCTACCTCCCAGAAACTCTTGTTTCTAGTTGGCTTCCTTTCCCAATAACATCTCACTCATCCACCTACACCCCACATAACACCCCACCTCACCAAGCCAACACCTTACTACCCACCACCAACCTTCTTGGTCTTTATAGACTTAATTGAGTATTTGTAGCATCACAATCATTGAGTCTGCTTCACCAGCATTCAGCTGAGTTCATCTATTAGGCTTGCCAGCTCACTGATGTCTATTGTATATCATTAAGCACTGAAGGCTTATCAGTGCAGGTTCAGAAAACACACCCTAAAAACCCAGGTACCTGTTTTGATCAGTTTTAGAGGCTTTTATCCTTCAATGGAAACATCCCTCCCTCTCCCAGAACTAACACTATCTCTTCATCCGTGCAGGAAAATAATAATATTACTGCTTCAAAATCAAAGTCCATAGTCAGCTGGCTTCTGTTTAATGTGCACTGTATTTGATGAATTCACAAAACAGTTTTGTCATGTCTTATATTCCTTGAGCAGACCACCTGGGTTTTTGGTAAGATTCGGTTAGGGATCAATAGAGTTTTGGTTAAAGTGGACGAAGTTTTAAGAAACTTGCTAAGAGAATATATTCCACAGGTTTTGAACACACAAAAATAAAAAAAAATCACTGTGCAAGGTCAGAGAGATAAAACAATTTACAGTAGCTTTCCTATATTCTGACATTCAAGGTTAATATGAAGTACATATGAATGAACAGGCAAACTATAGTTGAACACATCACTCAGCACAATACATGTCAAAAAGCAACTAAGTGAGTCCATGGATTTCTCAGCAACTCACCCAGGTGTCAATAAATACTTTGAGCCAACCCCAATCTCTCAGGAGGGATTCCTGTCTTATTTTTATGATGCACACAGACCGACGTCATTGCCATTGAACTAACTTAATTGATAATACATTTTCCTAACATGAACACACATCTACAACTCATCTGAAACCTTCTGTAACATGTCCTATCTGACCTGAGGCCAGGTGACCCCATGCACGGTCTAACATCTAATTCTAGTGTCCACAACCACAATCACCTATTATCATGACAAGAAAAGAACACTTCAGGCTAATTGCTTTTAGAACACAATGTGTTCTGAGCATAGCTTACTCAAGTATACAAAGACTCTTATCCATCCTTTCACATTCTGTCTTGATCAGTTGGTTTTGCCTTCTACTCATCGCTGTATCTCTGTTTTTTTTCACAATTCCTCCACTGCAAATTCTGAATAACAACAGAGGTGATTTGGAAGGACAAGAAGCCTTCTTCAAGTCTGTGCCATTTTCAGAATAATTAGATATATTTCAGGATTCTTGGGGTTATCTATTACCTCACTGGTGAATTCTGATTCTTAATCCTTAGATACACTGTCTGCTTCACAGAGTGTGCTGGGGATTCATGCTGGTAAGTGGTGGTGGGGGGTGGGGGGGGCAGCGGGGTCCAGTCCCACTCAAAAGATTGGCATCAGCGTGCTGAGAAGCCTCTGTACATGGCCTCCTGATGGCTTCATGATAGGATGAGAGAGGAATTGGCGAATGTAGATTGGGGGTGCAGATTGGTCGGTAGGTCTGCTGAGGAACAGTGGAGGATCTTTAAGGAGATCTTTCTTGGTGCTCAACAGAAATTTATTCCGATGGTAAAGAAGGATCGTAGGAGAAGAGATAATCAGCCGTGGATAACGAAGGAGATAAAGGAGGGTATTAAATTAAAAGCTGATGAGTTTAGAGTGGCTAAAAGTAGTGGGCGAGAAGAGGATTGGGAGAGGTTTAAATATCAACAAGAATTATGAAGAAGTTGATAAAGGAAGGATAGACTATGAGTCTAGGCCAGCGCTAAATATAAAAAAGGATAGCAATAGTTTTTATAAATATATAAAAAGGAGGAGGCTGGCTAGGGTGAATGTTGGACCCTTAGAAGATGAGAGGAGGGACTTAGTGGTGGGGGATGAGGAAATGGCTGAGGCCTTGAATAACTTTTTTGCTTCGGTCTTCACGGAGGAGGACGCGAATAGTTTGCCGGTTGTTAACGATGGAAAGATGGTAGGAGTGGAGGGCCTGAATGAGATCATTGTTGCTAGAGAGGCAGTGCTCGACAGACTAGAGGGACTGATGGTGGACAAGTCCCCAGGACCGGATGGAATGCATCCAAGGGTTCTGAAGGAAATGGCGGAGGTGATAGTAGATGCCTTGGTGATTATTTTCCAAACCTCGCTGGATTCCGGGGAAGTGCCGGAAGATTGTTACGCCGCTGTTTAAAAAGGGTCGCAGGCAAAAGGCAGGGAATTACAGGCCGGTTAGTTTAACGTCTGTTGTAGGAAAAATGCTTGAATCCATCATCAAAGAGGAAATAGCGAGGCATCTTGAGAAGAATTGTTTAATAGAGCAGACGCAGCATGGATTCATTAAGGGGAAGTCATTCTGATGAATTTATTGGAATTCTATGAGGATGTGTCTAGTGCGGTGGATAGAGGGGAACGGGTGGATGTAGTGTTTCTCGATTTTCAGAAGGTGTTTGATAAGGTGCCGCACAAAAGGTTATTACAGAAGGTTAGGGGACATGGAGTTGGGGGTAAGGTGTTAGCGTGGATAGGGGATTGGCTGTCAAATAGGAGGCAGAGAGTGGGTGTCAATGGGTGCTATTTGGATTGGCAGTTGGTGACTAGTGGAGTGCCCCAGGGATTGGTGTTGGGGCCTCAGCTATTTACCATTTATATAGATGATCTGGAGGAGGGAGCCGAGTGTAAGGAGTCGAAATTTGCCGATGACACAAAGATAAACGGTACAGCAAATTGTGCAGAGGGTGTGGAAAGTCTGCAGAGGGATCTAGATAGGCTAAGCGAGTGGGTGAGGACCTGGCAGATGGAATACAATGCTGGCAAGTGTGAGGTTATCCGCTTTGGTAGGAATAATAGTAGGAAGGACTACTACTTACATGGTGAAAAGCTGCAGCATGCTACGGTGCAGAGGGACCTGGGGGTCCTTGTGCATGAGTCGCAAAAACGCAGCCTACAGGTGCAGCAGGTGGTCAGGAAGGCAAATGGGATGCTGGCCTTCATAGCCAGGGGGATTGAATACATAAGTAGGGAGGTCTTGCTGCAACTGTACAGGGCACTGGTGAGGCTACAGCTGGAGTACTGTGTGCAGTTTTGGTCGCCGCACTTGCGCAAGGATATTTTGGCCTTGGAGGGAGTGCAGAGGAGGTTCACTAGGCTGATTCCGGAGTTGAGGGGGTTGAGCTATGAGGAGAGGCTGAATAGATTGGGCTTGTACTCGTTAGAGTTGAGAAGGATGAGGGGGGATCTCATTGAGACGTATAAGATGATGAATGGGATGGATAGGGTAGAGGTGGAGAGGTTCTTCCCACTCAGAAAGGACAGTAGGACTAGAGGGCACAGCCTCAAGAGAAGGGGGGGGCAGTTTAGAACAAAGTTGAGGAGGAACTTCTTCACTCAAAGGGTGGTGAATCTCTGGAATTCTCTGCCCGTTGAAGTGGTGGAGGCTACCTTGCTAAATATATTTAAGACGCGGGTAGATAGGTTTGTGGTAGGCAAGGGGATTAAGGTTTATGGGGAGAAAGCAGGAATGTGGAACTGAGCCACTTCAGATCAGCCATGATCTTATTGAATGGCGGGGCAGGCTTGAAGGGCTAGATGGCCTACTCTTGCTCCTATTTCTTATGTTCTTATGTTCTTATGTTCACCAACCCACACCCCATTCGCTGGCTCCAACCTCCACCAACACCATTCGCCGGCCCTGACTCCCTCCATCCTGAATGCTGGCCCCAACACACAGCTCCCCGCAATGGCCAGCCTGAATATCCCGCCATGGCCAGCCCAGATCATTCCCCCTATCTTCCCCACTGATTGATGTACAGAGTGTACAGGGGTTCATCCCTTCACCACAACCAATTGGCCCACCCCTGGTCTTGCCCTGCCCCCAGAAGGCCCCACCCCTCAGGTCCTGACTCTTTGGCACTGCCTGGTGCCCATTGTTCAATGCCAGGGTGCGCAGTGAGCAGTGCCAGGATCCCAGAGCAGAACCATAGGAATTCCCTGTTTTTCCGGTTTCTGTTATCTGTTTGGAGTGTGCACTATCTAGGTCCTTGGTTCTCTTGAGATACCTGTGATCCCTTTCTGATGAATTCTTACTTTTTCTCCCACGTTCAATTCAGACAGAGGTTGGGCTCCTCCATCCAAGTACCGTTCCTGCTTCTGCTGTCTCAATTTGAGCAGCTCATGCATGCTACAGCCCATTGACCTTGGAAATAGCAGTTGAGGCGCAGTTGGAAGCTTAGTTCTTAGTCTTCTTCCCAAAGGGAGCTTGGCTGGAGATAATTCAATGCCTCCTAATGCAATATTTCTGAAATCCAGCATGGCTCGATCAGAATCAGTGCCATCCGCCCTCACCTTCTACAGCAGGTGTTTTAAGGTCTGCGTTCCATCATTCTATTGGATTGTGAATATTTGGCAGTTGACTAGTGTGGTGAAACTCACAGTCTGGTACAAGTTTGTGAAAATCAATACCTGAGAACTGTGGACCGTTGTCTGAGATGAATACTTCAGGAATGCCATGGTGAGCAAAAATTGATTTCAAATGATTTATTACAGCGATGTTCTAACTATCACTTCTCAGCAGCACTGACACAAAGTACTTTGAGCTAAGAACCTATTGCTAGCAGGTACTCACTGCTGTCAAATGTGAACACGACCACTCCAGTTTCCTGTCAGGGCCTTTCTGGAACACGATGCAGTTGGAGTGATTCTCCTTGCTTTGATACACTGTACTTTTGGCACATTGTACACGCCATCACTCTTTCCCCAATTTGTCCTACAATTTCAGGCCAATACATTCCCCTGCCCCCACCAATTTTTTGGGCAAACTTAGTTGGTTGAATTTCTGGCACTCTATGATTCACAGAGTGTGCTGGGGATTCATGCTGGTAGTGAGGGAGAGTTTGGCCTAGCCTCACCCAAGAGACCAGCATCAGTCCATGGAGCAGGCCACTGCATATGGCTTCCCGATGGCTTCCCCATCCCGCACCCTGGTCACTAGTTCCTATCCCGTCACCTCCGGCAACTCCTCCCCCTCCTCCCACCAATCACTGGGCCCGATACCCTCCTCCTGATTGATTGCTCTGACACACACACCCCAGTGGCCAGCCTGACTCCCCCACCATGGCCAGCCTCGATCATTTCCCCTTCCCTTCCACATAGATCACTGTGCCAAGTAAGCTGGTCTTCTCCCACCACCAACTCCACTGCTGTCTGGGATCTTCAGAGCTTCTTCTGAGCCCTTTTCATTTAAAGTCTGTCACTGAAAGCCCTTTCTCTAATTGGATCATCTTTCTCTATTCCTTTTTTTTTAACAGAACTGGGACCTTTTCTTGTTTCTGTCCCTTTTCTGGGGTGTTTTGTTTTCAACCTCTCCCTTTTCTCTGACTTTGGAACCTTGCCCTACCCCCTCTCCCTTTGGGACTTTCCCTGTCCCTTCTCCCATGAAACTTGTCATCAACGGTCCTCTGTTCCCAGTCATATGACCCAGATTTTGCATTTTTCCATCTCTGTGTCGAAGCTCTAAACATATCTTTGGCCCTTATACTGCTGAATTTTGTATGTGCAACCTCCTTCCAGTTTGGGCATATGTGGAAATTCCAGGGTCTGTCTGGATTTGGAGTCCCCAATCTATGATTTCACCTCCAAGGTAAGTCTGACTTCTATAATACATGCATTCCAAATAACACAGGGACATTGCTTGGACACTGAGTTCTCATGCACTCATTTGGACACGGTCTTCACATAATTGTAACAAGCAAACCTTGGAGTTCAGAAAGTTGGAAGAAATCCGCAATCGGTTCCAAAGTTTCGCTGAATACCTTGGACCAGTGAATGCCATTTGGCTGATGTTCTGCCAAAGTGTGTGTCTCAAAGAAATGAGAAAGTGGTAAAGTGCTTATCTCGATGAGTTCAGCAAAATGGAGGAAATCCACAATCGGTTCCAAAGTATCTCTGAACACCTTCGAGCAGTGAATGCCATTTGGATGATATTCTGCAAATGCGAAATAGGGCATTGGTGAGGCCGCAGCTGGAGTACTGTGTGCATTTTTGGGCGCCGCACCTGCGCAAAGATATTTTGGCCTTGGAGGGAGTGCAGAGGAGGTTTACTAGGCTGATACCGGAGTTGAAGGGGTTGAGCTATGAGGAGAGGCTGAATAAACTGGGCTTGTACTCGTTAGCGTTTAGAAGAATGAGAGGAGATCTCATTGAGACGTATAAGATGATGAATGGGATGGATAGGATAGAGGTGGAAAGACTCTTCCCGCTCAAAAAAGACAATAGGACTAGGGGGCACAGCCTCAAGATAAAAGGGGGGCGGTTTAGAACAGAGTTGAGGAGGAACTTCTTCACTCAAAGGGTGGTGAATCTCTGGAATTCTCTGCCCGTTGAAGTGGTGGAGGCTGCCTCGCTAAATATTTTTAAGACGCGGGTTGATGGGTTTTTGATAGGAGAGGGGATTAAGGGTTATGGAGAGAGGGCGGGAAAGTGGAACTGAGCAGCAACAGATCAGCCATGATCTTATTGAATGGCGGGGCAGGCTCGAAGGGCTGGATGGCCTACTCCTGCTCCTATTTCTTATGTTCTTATGTTTTGTATGGAAAAAGGTGTGTGTTGTCTTCCCCTTGGAGTATACATTCTAAATAAATAATTCAGCAGCAAGTTTTTGTGAGTTTAAAAATGAAGAAGCTTACTTATTCTTATATACCTACCCTAAATTAAATAGCATGTCAGATACATTCAGCCACACACACACATACATGCACACACACACACTCACACACACACACACACACACACACACACACACACACATATAAACACAAAAGGAAGTGCTGACAGCAGGTTGTGAGGTTTCTTGCAGTTGAATAATTAGAAGGTTAGTTCTCAGTCAAACCTTAAAGTAGAAAAGGATAGGAGTGGGATTCTTTTCTCTATTGAGATTTCCTGTTTCAATGTATTATGGTTGATTACTTTGACAGCTTCAAGACTTGTAGTTAGTTCATGGTCTGGTTTCCTGACCAGCTGATGACAAACTCTAAAAAGCTCTTGGCTGACTTTTAGAAGCAAACAAAAACATGGCTGCTCCTATGTGGCTTTTCACAAGTTCAGGTCTGTTTCCAAGTAAGGGGTGGCATTTATGTTGCTTTCACATCCTGTGTTGTTGGTTAATACTTTTGAGTGTTTGAGACAGTCATCGTGATACAATGGGATGGTGATGGAGGCCATCCATCTGTCACCAGTCACACGTTGAGAGGCCGCCTGGGGTGACTGCATAATAGAAACAGAAAGTGCTGGAAAAATTCAGCAAGTCTGGCACCAACTCTGGAGCAAGAAACAGGTTTAACATTTTGGGCAGAACTTTCCCATTCCACCTGCCAAAGGAATCGTAGTGGGTGGGAGTGGATCGTGCAAAGGTCTGCTGTCCTCAGGCAGGAATTTCCAGTCTTGGGGTGAGCACGGCTGGAAAATCCCATCCTTTGAGTCCAATATGCCTTCTTTAGTATGATATTATCTCTATAGATTTTTGTGTTGGCCCATCCTTAAACTAAGAGAGGTGGGAATTCCCCAGCTGGCAGCAAGTATCCATATTTAATTGGCTGACTGCCTGAGATGTGATATTGGCTGGAGCTCAAACGCCAAAGTTTGTCTGATTTTCAGCAGCCATTTTAATAGCTTGTTTGTGTCTGAATTTTAAAGTATTGACTGAAAGTTCATACTGCACACCTCCTAGGAGAGCATTAAAGATATATGGCATACTTTTTCAGACAAGAACTGAGGATTCTTCCCCAGAATCCTGCACAATATTTATCCTTCAACTACCATCATTGATTCAGAACTTGGTCATTATCACATATTGTTTGTATGAGTTTGATGTGTGGAAGCTGACTGCCGTGATTCCTACATGACAACAATGCCTCGATTTCACCACTACTTAATTGGCTATAAGATGCTTTAGGATGTCCTGAGGTCATGGACTAGATAGGGTAGATGCAGGGGAGATATTCCCTATGGTGAGGGGGTTCAAAATCAGGGGTCCACCATCTGAGGATTCAAGGTAGACCATTTAGGACGGAGATGAAGAGACCTTTCTTCGCCCAAAGAGTGGTGAGCCTGCGGAATTCATTACCACAAGAAGTAGTTGATGCCAAAACATTGAGTGTATTCAAGAGGCGGCTGGATATAGCACTTGGGCTGAATGAGATCAAAGGTTATGGGGAGAAAGCAGGATTAGGCTATTGCATTGGATGATCAGCCATGATTGTAATGAATGGCGGAGCAGGCTCGAAGGGCCAAATGGCCTCCTCCTGCTCCTATCTTCTATGTTTCTATGTTTCTATGAGTTGATGGTAGCATTCTTTAAGTGCATCAGTATTCTGAGTGACATCTTACATGACATAAGTATAAGACAAATGATTGAGAATCTGGAATCACCAGTAGAAAATATCATCTTAACTGTGCTGACATTCTGATACGCCCGTATCTCTGTCTCCCACTTTAAAAAACTTATTTCACAGAATGTGGGCGTCATTGGCTAGGCCAGCAGTTGTTACCATCCCTAATTGCCCTTGAGTAGGTTGTGGTGAACTGTCTTCTTGAATTGCTGCAGTCCATGTTGTGTAGGTACACCCATAATGCCGTTAGGAAAGGAAGTCCAGGATTTTCAAACATGGCTCAGTCCTACATTTATTACTGCTGTCCAGGTTTCTATCAAAAGAATCATTTCAGACATTCTTATTTCAGTCTGAGTTTAACTCCTATAGCTGGTTACGCTTGCTTACAAAGAACAGTACAGCACAGGAACAGGCCCTTTGACCCACCAAGTCTATGCCATCACATGACACTTCACTAAACTAAAGGTCTTTTGCCTCCATACATCCCTCTATCCTCTGCCTATTCTTGCATCTGTCAAGGTGCCTCTCAAACATTGCTATTGCATTTGCTTTTACATCCATCTCCTCTTACCACTCTGTGTAAAAAACTTGCCTCTCACATCTCCTTTAAACTTTCCCCCTTTTACCATAAATCTATGTCCCCTAGTGATTGATATTTCTATCCTGGGCATGCTAGTATCAATCTGTAGTTCAAGATGAATATTGGAGCAATAAGCTACCTCTATATACAATTAAATGATTAATTTATTTTTTGACATGGCACAAAGCAAAATAGCCTTTGGTTTCATTCATGACCTCATAAAAATACTTTGTTCTCAAATGCCCATCAAAACATCAGCGGATAATACAAAATCTTTAAACAATTAGCAAGTGCTTGTTGCTTAGCTTTAAGTAACTGAGAAGCTGTAAAATGATGGTTTGGTATTAGTCTGTATGCTGCGTTTAACATCATTCCATCAGGTTGGATTGAGCGTTTATTTAGGATTCTATTGTCAACTTGATTTTCTACCTGCCTGGCGTTCTGAAAGAAATGTGTACATGAAAGAGATGCCATTCAAGAAGATCATAAAGGAAACTCTTAAGAAGGAAAAGTCAAGATCACATGTAACTGCACAAGACTGAGAACAAAACTCCTTGAATAATATGCATATTAAATAGTTAACCAGCTGTGATTTTTGAAAATTACAAAGATCAAATTTGGCAACTAATTTAAAAAAATGGTATTTTGTTTGTTTTATTTTTGTGGGATGGAATGAATTGCTGTTGTGATCTGGCACATACAAACAATATTTTACTGCTGTTACCTCAGCGCATACCACCTCCTACATTCAATTGTTTCTTTAAATTCCAGTGGATAATAGAGTGCTCGCACTTCCACTGGCAGACATCAATAATAACTAGAAAAAAGAACATGGGTTCAATCAGTCTAGACCGTAGAGTACCATTCAACACATTCCATCACATGTCATTCAGCTCACTCCCCAGGGGCTGGTGACTGACTGAAATCACAAATAAAATGGGCTTTCGTATCTCGTCCCAATTTTTTTTTTGTTTTGTCATGTCACTTTTATTTTGTTTCTTTGACTTCCCAGCTTCTCTACTTTTTTTTGTTTTCTCTATTTTATTTGATTTTCAGTTTCTTTGTATTTTCCCCTCTCATTCTGGGTACATCCTTTTCTATTTCCAATTTTTGGCTAAATTATTTTCATTTCTTTTATTTTCTGTTTCACTTCCTAATATTCTCCACGTTCCGCCTGAGTAATGTACATTTTATTAGGTTAACTATTACCTGTTTTACAAAATGATATTGTTTTAGAAATCAAAGTCAATTGATATTTCCCATTTCCCCAAATCTCATGGATTTCCTGGCTACCGTAAGATCTCAGCTAGGAAGAGAAAGACTGATACACCCTTTACCAAGCCACTTACATATCTCAGAATGATTAAAGTGTATGCCCTTCTTAATTATCCTTAAATTCCCATAATTGTGTATGCCCAGGGTGATAAACAAATTGAAGTTGACTGTAAGTACACTGATATTGATTTTAAGCAGTATACTTTCAACAATTTCTGTCATTTTTTAATTTGAACTAAACAGCTGTCTATTAATATGGCTGATCACTTGACAGATTAAAAGTAAAAGTGCGACAAATTAGACAAGATTGTTAAAGAAATTTTCAAAGGGCAACCTACACTGTGGTAAATGCACACATTATTTTACACTTTCAACGGCCATTGGGAGTGATCAGAAGGAAATGCTCAAAGTTGTCCTGTTACAGCTATCCTTTATACAGATCATGCTAATATATTCAAGTTTGTCCAGATCTAATCACATCAGCTGTCTTTTATACAGATTGAATCAGACAAATGTATTCAATTCTATACAGATCAAATCATATTCCTCAATACAATGGATTTGTGACCTTGATAACCAGGTCTTCTCCAAATACATTTACACCCATAACTAAATTACTTATGTGGCTGTAGCTTTATTTTCCACAAAGCATTGCATTCTTTGAATGCCTTCATTTTATTCAAGTCATGCTTTTCTCTCTAACCCCTATCAAGCCATGCTAACCCATATTTTCTAAATTACCCCTTTTTGTTTATGTTCTACTTTCTCAAGATGCATTGGGATTAAGCAGTCGATCTCTTATCTAAGTAAAAATATCAATGCCACCAAATTTAGGTATAAAATGTCACTGATTGGTGATGCATTAAGCTTTGCTTGGCTGTAATAAAATATTACAGATTCTTTGCAAAACCAATGCCCCAGAATTTACTAGGGACAGTTCTGGGAACCCATTCAAGGTAGATGGGTTGTACCTGAACAGAACTGGGACCAAGTTTATAAGTACTGTTGGAAAGAGTTTATTTTAATTTGACAGGGGGACGGACAGCAGGATAAAACACTAGAGCAAAGTACACAGAGGATTGAAGGAGACAAATAGCTCTGGATTAAATGGTACGATAATTGGACGAGGTGGGTGAGGAGTTTACATCAGCATATGTATGGATCACGTTCAATAAGGTTTTATGCACAGCATGCACAAATTGGTACAAAAGACAATGGCCAGGAATTTCCAACGCCACCCACTGCTAGGATCTTCCAGTTCCACTGAAAATCAATGGAGCTTTGACTGAGTTGCTGCATCCCCCATGGTGAGTCCCACCATGATGAGGTTGGAAAATACTGGCCCCTGAGATAGAGACAATATCAGTGAAGTGGCTCAAGGAAGGGGAGAGGTCAGAATTTTAAGCTGCCACATACAAGGAAGTGTAGAGAAGAGAGAAAGGATGGAATGGGAACATTGATAAAAAATCTACTATAGAACCAGAGATGGATGAGTTAGTTCAGGAGGTCTGGTGATGTGATGCATAACATCCCTCCCTCTGAACCAGAATCTGCAGGCTTGAGTCCATTTAAGTTGATGGTCACACAATGTGCATTCGTCCTGTGGGCAAAAGATTGATTGTCAACCTGTAAGTCCTTCTGATATACATGTGACAGGCGATAAAAGCAGGAGAGTTTCCTAGTCAGCCAGAACCAAGTGGTAGCTGCAATGCAACACCATCCACAGATTAAAAGACACCACACACAAGCTCTTGCCATGGGCTCTCTGGCAAGCATCCTTCACGGCATTTGGCATCTGATCTTCAGGTAAGCATTCTCCAAGGCAGTCTACACTACATACGACAGTGCAGAGTCGCTGAGCAGAGACTGACAGCCAAGTTCCACACACATGAGGATGGCCCCAACAGGGATCTTGGGTTCATGTCACACTACTTGTAACCCCTATGACTTGCCTGGGCTTGCAATATCTCACTTACTGTCCTGTCTGGAGACAATACACATCTCTTTAATCTACGCTTAATGCTATCTCCACTCACATTGTCTGCACCTTTAAGACTTGACTAGCTGTAAAGACTCACATTCTAATCAGTATTCTGTAAACTGAGTGCGTGCCTTTATATGCCCTGTTTGTGATCAGAACTCCCCACTCACCTAATGAAGGGGCAGAGCCCCGAAACCTTGTGGTGTTTGCTGTCAAATAAATCTGTTGGACTTTAATCAGGAGTTGTGAGACTTCTTACTGTGTTTATCACAGTCCAACGCCAGTATCTCCACATCATGTATAAACAGAGCAGCAGTAAACTGCTATATCTACTTTTGACTAGATATCTCGTACTGGAATTCTATTAAACATATGGTCTACCATCTGTTTCCTTCTTACCTTTTGCATGGCATCTTTCTTTCTGCTGTCGTCTAGTAATCCTCAATGTAGCCAGATTTCACTTGTTGCAATTGTCCTAAACCACAAAACTGTCCCTGAGTTAGCCCTCACAAGTATCATAGGTAAATGTTGTAGGAGGTACAAAAAACAACAATGGTCCTCTGGAGGGTGATAGTCTCAGTTTGAAATGGACCTTTCCATTTGACAGATTAAATGGAACTTAATTTTGCATTTGGCTTTATCTGGCCTGGGTATAGTGTACCGCTAAGAAAGCTTTGTTTTAAATCATGATCTCTGCAGGTCCCAGCTTCAGTGTTTCTCATTGCTGCTGATCTGTCTACCAGGTTTCCTTTTATTGCCATTTAACTAGTTTAAATGGGGTTGTTTATGTTTACTTTGGGATTAGTTTTATGGCCCTGCATTGTTAGGAGAAAAAGGTCATGTCTTCAGGACGGGTTTCTTTCCTTCCTAGGAGGTTTAAGGGCTTTTTTTTCTATTTGGTTGCAGTTTGAGTTTTGGTTTTGAGAAGGGACAGCAAGCTGAAAAGAAGTGTTTCTCTCTCTCTCCCCATTTTATTTGGAAATTCTGCTGGTTATCTGAAAACAAAGCTTTACCTTTTGGAAGGGGAGCATCCGCTATTGGTGGCTTGATCAGAGTCTCTCTGGGATTCTAGGAAGCTGTTCTGACTTCAAACTGTTCCTAGTCTATCAAGAGAACTGCAGAATTCATCCAAAGGATTCAATTCCAGTTATCACATGAGCATTATCCTTTGCTATGTTGAACATGTTTAAAGGGTTGTTTATGGGATTGGTTTTGATTGGAACATCTTAAGTATATATTTGCTGAGGGTTATACATTATCGTGGTTGCTTTGTTTTTGTTTGTAATTGAAAAAAAAAGTTCTTGCTAATTTTCTTTCTATACATGTTATCTATATTTTTAACCAAACTTTGTTTGATAAAAGCTCCCTAGTGGGTCATTTGAATCATACTTGAAGTGAAATATATCATGCTTATCCAAGCCAAATTCAAGGTGCAAAATTTATGATTCAGGCAGGCTCCATAAAACAATTTGGAGTTTGTGACCTGAAGCATAACATATGTAAGATGTTGCATTTAAGTGTTTGAAATGAGAAACCTCACATTTGCCAGCTCTATCATCCCTCACCATGACGATCATGAAACTTAAAAAAAAATCTTTATCCCTGCTTTTTTTAAGATAGTTAGTTGCAGGATATGTGGGAAAAAGCCCACAGAATAGCAGCAGTAATGATGTGCAATGCAGAAGAGCACCCTCCTATTGTTCCCAGTTTTATGTAAGGACAATTATGAAAGAAATGGACATATCACCTCCTAGTCCACTACCGATTGGATAATGCTGATTCTATCTCTTGAGATAGCTTAGAAAGAAACAAACCAATAAGCATTTACAGTTGTGGTAAATTCTAATGCCGTTGGCAATATGATTGTTTTGGTGGAAATTGTCTATGGAGCAGAAATCAGGAGACAGCAGGAATCCATTAATGCCTCCTTGATGCAGTGAAACCTGCAGTACCATCTGTCCACAGCATTCGCAACTCAGCCTGGTACTCTAATCTTGGGTAAGAATGGGTGTGGAGAGTCCAGCTCAGGTGAAAATGAACCTATCCAAAACCCTTCTTCCATCGTTTTCTATTTTCAACAATATACACCCAACAGAAAAATACCCATTCCCTGCAGTCCAAACTTGCATAGACTGTGACAATCAACACCCATCTTGAAACAACAGAATATAACTGCTGTTCATGGACTATTTTTGAGGAGCTCGAACGGTACCTTCCTGGTGAGAAGTTTGAGAAAGCTGCAAGCACTAATTTGCATTTCATTTAAATGGAAAGCTGCATTTGAATAAAGATTTTGCACAGTACGTGCAAGAATATTTCTGGCAGGCCTAAAAGATTAGGTGGTAAGTACCACATTACATGACTTGAATGAGGATCCAAGAAAATGAATCCATCTGATTTACTAGCCCTCACCTAGCGGTTTTGCAGTAATTGGATCAATTGTGCTAACCGGAAACTTGATGTTAAATATAGAATCATAGAATCCCTACAATACAGAAGGAAGCCATTTGGCCCATCGGGTCTGTACCGACCGCAATCCCACCCTGGCCCTGTCGCTGTAACCTTCATTTACCCTGCTAATCTCCCTAACACGAGGGCCAAATTAGCATGGCCAATCAATCTAACCCGCACATCTTTGGACTGTGGGAAGAAACTGGAGCACCCAGAGGAAAACCATGCAGACATGAGGAAAATGTGCGAACTCCATACTAACAGTGATCCAAGGCCAGAATTGAACCTGGATCCCCAGTGCTTTGAGGCAGCAGTGCTTACCACTGTGTCACCGTGCCGTGAATATTTGACAAAAATAACATATTTCCCTTTCATGTAAGCACATTAGGATACTGAAAAAAAATGTTAGGAGTTGATTTGTAGCAATGATTTTAATGAGAAAAAATGCTAATGGCGTTCCAAATCAAAAGTAATAATTAAAGGTAAGACCAAAACACATTTGCATGCAGGAATTTTGCAGGGAATATTCCAGTTAACTATGCTTTTATTTTCATTTGTTCCTAGGAAATGAGCATCACTGACAAGGCTGACATGTATCGCTCATCTCCAATTGTCTTTGAAAATGTGGTGATGAGCCAACATCTTGAACTGCTGTCATCTGGGAGATACAACAAATGTGCTATTTGTAGGGGGAGTTCCAGGATTCTACCCAGTGACAGTGACGGACCACTGATGTAAACCAGGGTGCTATTTGACTTACAGGGGAACCTAGATGACATGGTGGCGTTCCTGTTTTTCTGCCCTCCTTGTTCTTTTAGCTGGTAGAAGTCATGAGCCTTGGGGGATTGCTGTAGTTTATTCTATACGTGGCACACAATGCTGTCATGAGGTATTGCTGTGGAGGTCTGTGCAGTGATAAATAAGCCGGATAATGTCAAACTTCTTGAGTTTTGTTGGAGCTGTACTCATCCAGGCGAATGGAGAGTATTCCATCACACTCCTGAATTACGTCTTGTAGCTGATGGACCAGGACTTGGAGAATCAGGAGGTGAGTTACTCTGAGCTCCTGATTTGCTCTTGTAGCCACTGTATTTATATGGCTGGGCCAGTTCAATTTCTAGGCAGTGGATCTCATCCCCCCCAACACTCCTATCCCTGCATAATGTTTGAGGATTCAGTGATGATAGTCCTGTTGATTGTTAAGGGATGATGCTTCGAATCCTCCTTGCTGGAGATAATCATTGCCTGCCACTTGTGTGACATGAATGTTGTGCTACTTGTCAGCCTAGGTTTGAATGTTGTCCAGGTTTTCAGGATGTAGGCAATGTCTGAGAAACTGTGAGTGTTGCTGAATCTTGTGTGCCACCATCAGTGAGCATCTCCACTCCTGGCCTTATGTTGGGAGTGAACACCATTGCTGAAGCAGCTGAAGATGGTTGGATCGAGGGCACTACCCTGAGGAGCTCGCTGAAATGGTTGCCCTCCAACAAACACACCATCTTGTATGGAAGTAAAATACTACAGATTCTGAAAATCTGAAATAAAATAAACCACCTTATTTGTCGAGATATGGCTCCAAACATTCAGGAGTTTTCAGTTCTGCTGAGGCTTCTTTTTGCCACATTGAATGAAATGCTGTCTTGATATTAAGGGCAGTCACCCTCACCTCACCTCTACTATTCAAATCTTCCATCCATGTCTGGATTATGGCTGCAATGAGGTCTGGAGATGAACCCAAACTGAGTACCAGCGAATGTGTTGTTTGCTGAGCAAGTGCTGATTCATAGCATTGGCATTAACACCTTCCATTAATTTACTGATATTTGACAATAAGTTGATGGGCCATCAATTGGCTGGATTAGACTTGGCTTGTTTTTTTTTTGTGTGGACATTCCCAGGTGTTTTTTTCATTATTAGATAGATGCCAATGTTGTAGTGCTACTAGAACAGTTTGGCTAGGAGAATGGCTACTTCTGGAGGAAACACCTTCAGTAGCACTGCCAGGATGTTGTCAAGGCCTATAGCCTATGGCTGAAGACTGATATCTGTGATGGTGGGGGCCTCAAATGAAGGCTGGGATAAATCATTCACTCCATACTTCTGGCTGAAATGCTTTAGCCGTACGCTTTGTACTGATGCGCTGGGCTCCTCCATTATTGAAGATGGAGATGTTTATGGAGCCTCCTCTTCCTTTAAGTTGTTTAATTGTTCACCACCTCTCACACCTAGATATTGCAGGACTGCAAAGTTTTGATCTGATTTGTTGTGTGTGGAGTTGCCTTTGTCTATAGTATTTTTACTTTCACTGTTCTGCATGTACATGGTGCTGCGTTGCAGCTTCAACAGGTTGGCACACTATTTTTAGGTTTGCCTAGTGCTGCACTTGACATGCCCTCCTGCATCCTTCATTAACCAGGGATGATTCTCTGTTATAACATAATGATAACATGAGGGATATGTCAAGCCATGAGACTGATGGCCCACAGTGCCTTAAGGAAGCCCAGTTCTAAGCTGCTACATCTGTTCTGTATTTATACCACTTGGCATGATGGTCATGCTACACAATAAAATAGAGCATGTCTTCACTTTGAAGAAGGGATTTGGACTCGACAAGGACTCTGTGGTAGCAACTACTGCTATGCTGTCATAGCAGATGCATCTGCAACAGGTAGAATTGTTAAGCTGAACTCAAGTAAGCTATTCCACGTTGTGGGTTCTCTCACCACCTGTCACAAGCCCAGTCTGGCAGAAATGTCCTTCGGGACTTAGTCAGTTTTATCAGTGATAGTGTTACGAGCTGCTCCTAAAGTCTCCTGACTAGAGTCCATTCTGTCTAATCTCAGTGCTTCTCCCATGGATCATTTGAATTGAACAATTATTATTGATTGTTATTCAGTTTTTAAGCGATAGAGATCCTCTGCTAGTTCAGTGCATAAACAACATTTATCTTATTATCTGGACAGCATTTGTGTGAATAGTAACTCCCCTCTTCCCACTTCCACACTCTCCTCAATGTCTAGAAACTCCCATTGATTGTCAACACTTAGCACAATCAAAAATGCCAGGTCTTCATTCTTATAAATGTTTTGGCCTTAATAAACAAATCAATAAAACATTGGACAAATTTTAGTTCCTGGCTTCACCTTCTTCAGGATAGATTGTGGTGATTCATATCCAGCTTTGTGGCAAATCTTGGAATTTATGAATTCTTAAGTTAATTGTGCTGCATCAGTCGACTGAGTACTGATCAGCTTGCTAAATTGGCTTGTGACAGCTTTTGACAACTGAATAAGCCTCTAGATTTGCAAGCCTTCTTATTGTGGCTTAATTTTAAAGGGATTGTAAATACTGAAGAATATCCAGATTTGAGGCTTCAGACTGGGACAAATTTCCTTAACACCTTTCAAAGTATTACAGAACTGTCATTGACCACTTGGAGGTAATGTGGGTTATTTATATCTCTTCTGTTAATGCAGACGCTGCATCAAAAAGCATTTTCTATAATGTAACTCTGACTACAACAGTTTTGGTGTGGCTCCCAAAGATAACATTGTAGGTTGCCACTTATACTTTCTATTCCTTAATATTGACATGTTGATTTTTCTGAATTTTGTTTTGCTGACTTTTACATTATCACAGTTCAATTTCAATAGTCTACAGCACTGCAGTTCATGTATTGCAAAATTCTTTACATAAACTACAGAGTTAGAGCAGTGTGCCATGGAAGTATATTAAAAAGAAGATGGATTTTGAGATAGATAACTGATGACTTTGATTGTGAGAATCCATGAGGTGGAAATTAAACCAGTTATTTGATTTGGTGAGTGTTTTTTTGCCTTCATCAATAAAAGGATGTCAGTTCTGGAGAATGGACACATTTATCTTTTTTGCACCAAGAGAAAATTTGCAAGTTCCTTGCTCCTCGCTCAATGGGAAAATATATCAGAGCATTTTATGTGGAGATTTTAGATGTAACAAGTAACACAAGTGTTGTATCCATTCTAATGCCTTCACATCCTTCGTAATGATCAATGCTCAGAATTGAATGTAATTCTCCAGTTGAAGCCATTCCAATGTTTAACAAATATTCATCATAACTTCCTTGCTTTTGTAATCTATGTCCCTGTATATAACAGCTATGCATTTTAATGGTTTTGAGGGTGTTTTATTATCCTGGAGAGAGGATTGGCTGCCGAAAAGGAAACAGAGGAGAGGATTTTGTGAAGCTTCTGGGAGCGGGAAACAAGGCAGGCGGGGCAAGGGGAGGCAAAAAGTCAACTTCTCAATAGTGCGATGAAACTATAGAATTAAGTTGGAGGTGGATTGATGGCAGATTGAGATTCCTGACAGCAAGCATCCAGAACTTTTTTTTAATACATTTGCAAATCATGCCTGCTCATTGAAAGGAAACCAAACCAGAATTAAGTGGATCTTTCCAATTAAGTAATCATAAACAAGAAACAATTAACTTTAGATTTACAATCGCTTAACCGTGGCATTCAGCAAATGAACTCGTGTTCCTGGTGGATTTGGAATGAGTAGGAGCTACTTCTTCCACTGTGGAGAGCTTTGTTCAACTGCCAGAAAGCATCAGCATTAGTGGTTGAGATGGCTGATGGTAATAAAAGGCAACAAGGCGTGGCTGTTGAAGGGAAGGAGAGAGGCAGCAGCTCTGTGAAGTGTCATGGAAAGACAGTAAGAAGTCTGACAACATCAGGTTTAAGTCCAACTGATTTATTTGAAAGTAAACTCACAAGCTTGCGAGGTTTCCCTCTTCGTCAGGTGAATGGACAGTACTCTCCATTCACCTGACGAAGAGGGAAACCTCGAAAGCTTGTGAGTTTACAATCAAATAAATCGGTTGGACTTAAACCTGGTGTTGTCGGACTTCTTATTCTGTTTACCCCAGTCCAACGCCGTCATCTCCACATCAAGTGTCATGGAGTCAGAGAGAAAAAGCTAGACCATAGGATGGCCAAAGTGGATGGATGGCAAGTTGAGAGTAACGGAGGGTGGGGGAAGTTCCATTGTGCCAGGGTGAAACTGAAGTATTAATGAGGGAGTATTAAAAGTCTACTGAAATAGGGAAAGGATGATGGAGTGAGGTTTGAGTGTAACAGAGGGAAAGTCAAAGTTGATTAAGAGAGAGTGCATAGTGATGGATTAGAAACACAGAAACATAGAAACTAGAAGTGGAAGTAGGCCATTCAGCCCTTCATTATCATCATGACTGCCCATTGAATTCAATATCCTGTTTCCCCCCATATCCCTTGATCCCTTTAGCTCCAAAAGATATATCTAATTTCTTCTTGAAATCAGACAATGTTTTGGCCTCAACTACTCTCTATGGGAGTGAATCCCATACATTCACCACTCTCCGGGTGAAGAAATTTCTCCTCACCTCAACTTTACAAGGTTTACCTCTTATCCTCAAATTATGATCCCTTGTTCTGGATTCTCCCACCAGCAGGAACATACTTACTGAATCTACCCTGTCTAACCCCGTTAGAATTTTATAAGTTTAACCGGGTTACACTTCCTGTTCCAGGATCATTGTGGGAGTGTCCATGACCATGGCTATATCAAAACGTTCTCTGCTGTGAATGTCAAGGATGGAATTGACTATGTTGGGTAGCTGGAGATCAGTGTGTGGCTGTTGTGAAGTATAAGGCTCCCCCTCACAGGTCAAAAGTGCTCAGGAAGTAGTCTCCTGCTGTCATCCATGGGAAACAGGGCCTTCTGCTGCTCCCAGGTAGTCTTGAGGTGAATCTGCAGGGAAGAATTCATGAACCGTGGGGCCACTGTTTAACACAAATATTTTCCTCTTTTGTACAGTGTTGCAGCAGCTTGAGTGAACAATAGGTAGAGAGCAGGTGGCAGGAGCTCCAGCAATACAGCTGCCAAGTGGAGAGGGAATGGTATCAGTTGCAGGGATCCAGATGATAGGTATGACAGATGGTAGCTGTTATAGTTCCCAAATTCTCCTCTCAGCCAGCGAGTAAAATGTTCCTGGCTTGCAGAGAATTATACCTTTCTGGATGTCTTTAAATGTGTCAATTGGACTTTTAATCCCATGAGGGCTACACTGTGATCATGCAGGGTCATGCACTTCCTGTCTCACCACCAAAAACCTGCAGCAGGGGTGGAGGTAGCCAACTAACTGATATCTAACTGATACTGGCAGGTATCCTTTGGTAGCCTGAGTTTGGAGGGCCCTGCTCAGGGACAGAAGAGAGCACGGGCGTAAGGGTCTCTGAATGGTTGCATACCTTGTAGCGCTCTGAGTGGAGGCTTCTAGGTGGTGGAGACAGAAGTCTGGATGATACTCATCCTCCCTGTGGGTGCCAGAGGGTTCTGACCTGACTTATGTAGGAGATAGGGCACCTGGACAGAGAGTCAATTTGCCTCATTTCCATGTGGACTATATTCTGATGATGCCCAGCAGAGTGTGTGGCCATACGCGAGTACATATCTGGCAGGATCTTCTGCAGCAAGGTCTCTATGGTGGTTGCCAACCTTCCCATGGTGATCGCAAGGTGCGTGCAGATCAGAGCCATCACACCAAACAGAATGTGAATGGACATCTCTATCATTCAGCATGGTGCGCTGAGTAATTGTTGAAACTCAGCCCAATATTCTGCTGCCTCCATTTGCATCTTCACTAGTGAGTTGACAGCTGCCCCTAGAGGCTCACCATCTGACTGGAAATGAGCAGGTGGCTGGTCTCCAGCAGCCCACAAAGTGCTGGAGACCTGGACTGTCCCTGCTTCTGATTGCAGTAGGGACATCTCTATGAGATGTTCTCCAGAAAGTGATGCTGAAGCAGCGCAGTGGGTCAGAAAATGTCAGCAGGTGGCCAAAAGCGGGAATTGTGACTGGCATCTGGCCGGTCGTGATCTTCCCAACCATTTTTTTCCCATGTAATCAGCCTCATGCAAGGGAACAATGAGAGGCTGATTACACTCCAAAAATTTTGATTTGTATCTATTTATTGAGCCTCAGACACAACCATCTGGGCTGGCTAATGTTTCTAACTCCACTAGCAGAGGCCAATACCAACAAGGATCTCACATGGTCCCCAACAACAGTGACCAGTTGTGGTGGCCTCACTAGGGGACAGAGACCATTGAGGCCCCCCCAGAGGTCAGGGATGGGGCTGTGGGTGTCCCTTGGGCAGTGCAAGCCTGGCACCGCCAGCCTGGTACCCTGGCAGTGCCAGTCTGGCACACTGGCACAGCCTATTGGACAGTGCCAAGGGAATGGGGCCTGAGGGGGCAGGGCTAGGCAGGTCCAGAGCCAGACCAAGGGATGTGGGAAATAGGAGAGGAAGGGTTAAAGAGAACTATTCACAGGAGGGGAGGTAGGGGCTGGTGGTAAGACTGACGATTCGAGGACAGGGCCAGCCATCAGGAGACTAGGGCCACCTACAAGGAGGCTGGCCATCAGCGAGGGGGTTCAGGGCCAGTGATCAGAGGAGCAGAGGTTTGAACTGACGATTGGGTGGAGAGAAAGGCCCAGACCTGTGAGGGGTGAGGGGGTCAGGGCCAGTGATACCAGTTGGGGGGTCATGGCTGGCTATTAGTTGGAGGGCTGAGGCCAGTGATCAGATGGCCGGTGAATGTGGAGTGGTGGGGACATGTCAACTGAACTCCCAGTATACTGGGAGATTGATGCATGCACACTGGCTCTCTCAGTAGTCCAATGCTGGCCCCTTGGGCGGGATATGCCCCTGCCCTCTCCCCCCCACTGGCATTAGTCATCTGACGGCCTTTTTATTGCACAGAATGCTGGCAATTTATTAAACTAAGCTTGCCCAAAAAATGGCAGGAAAATCTCCTGTTTTCCTGCCCTTTGGGCGCTTAGTTTATTTTTCGGAAAATTGCTTGCATTATAATTAAGTAGACAAACTCAAATTGTAATTGGACAACCATATGCCAATGATATATGTTTTGGAATCCCATTTATTAGTTGTGAATGGACATAGAGATAAACAAATGTACACCTTTGATTTGTAGATATTAATTACTTGTAGTTGAGAGAAAGAGTATATAACTGCCATTGTAATTCAGGAAGTCTATCTTTGTGGCTGACAGGTTCCCTTTCTATAGCTTGAATAAAGATCTTGAACTTGAATTCTGAGTGTCGCCTGGTCAGCAGTGAAGTATACTATAGTCGAATAGCCATAAAACTCCATAACATATGGAACCATCAAAATAATCTTCAGACACTATCTGTTGTGGACATCTAAAAAAAGATAGAATACTATATACTTTTAGACTTCCTTTGTAATGAAAATTGGTAAACATTTTTTTCAGGAGTGATTTAACTCCTTTTCAGTGTAATTTGTGATGTGACAGAAATTTCACGAACTGGGAGCAGAGGTGAACCATTTTGGATTACAGCATTTAATAAATTGAATTATTTAGAAATGTTTCAGGAAATAAAGTGGCATTGAACTCTTGACTCTGATTATGAATATCCCTATAAATAGTGGCGGAAAAACCATTGTAGCGACCAAAACAAAAGGAAAAATACATTTCATGCTTTTATTTTACTATTTCAGTTTTGCAAAGGACTGACAGAATCTCATTAGTACAAACTCACCAGGGTCTTCCAAATAATTATCTACAAACTTTATTTCATCTAAGCTGCACGCATTGTTACACGTTGTAAAGTTATGAATTTGGAAAATTCCGAATTAAATGGAATTCATTCTGGCCAGCCATGTGAAAAAAAGTAGTTCTGCTCCATCAGTCTAGAGTATAGTATCACCATTACTATCAATTCATCAATATCAATCTGGATTTTTTTTTTAGTTATGATGTGTCCAGAAAATGTCCTAACCTCCTCTCTATCCTCGAGTCTGTTTATCCCTCATAAACTAAAAATGGCTGGTCATCTTGTAGGATTTGTCTGTTCCTCTGTAGTTTGTTGAATTGGGAAGTCAGTAAGCAATAAATATGCCGATATAATTCCCAATAAAATAATATGGGTTTGGA
This sequence comes from Carcharhinus amblyrhynchos, assembly GCF_965287045.1. Classification (NCBI taxonomy): domain Eukaryota; kingdom Metazoa; phylum Chordata; class Chondrichthyes; order Carcharhiniformes; family Carcharhinidae; genus Carcharhinus; species Carcharhinus amblyrhynchos. Next base: position 41,309,964 of record NC_137339.1, on the reverse strand, counting down.
ACACTATGGACTCTAATGCCCAAGTACTCATATCCAATCCAATGAAATGCAACTAAAATGTGTTAATATGTCTATAAGTCTTATGTCTCACCACAGAAGTTAAAATGAGAAATTAGAGAGGGCGAAGGAAAATCCTCACTTTCCAAAAGTTGGTGGGTATTAATAGGTTTGGTAGTCTTGGTTCATTTTGTTTATCATACATTCATATAGAACATGTTTCAGCTTTGAATTCATAAACTAAGGACAAGAAACAGGCCTCCCAAACCCCAGACCTCTGCAACCTGTTTTCCAGAAGTGGAGGTAGCTCACCATTGCATGCTGGTGGGATCTTCCGGTCCTGCCGCTGCCTATGGTGTTTTGCGTGGCTCTCACCTTCTGTTTGCCGGGGAGCCCACTGCATGGGGATTGTTGTCATCGGCAGGGCCGGAAGATCCCACTGGCAGGAAAGACCGGAAAATTCAAGAAGTAAATTAAAATTCAATCCACTCCTAAGACAATTATTTCATCAGTTTAAAGACTACTAACACTGATTTGTATAGATTTTGCAATTTACTGTTAAAAGTAGATGGATAAAGGTCCCAAACTGTAATCAAGGTTGAATATGGTATGGGCACATGCTTCATTGAAACACTCATGTCAATCTTGTCTCTACAGGAAATTTCATTTTTGTGCTTTTTTTTATTCGTTCTTAGGACATGGGCATTGCTGGCTGGCCAGCATTTATTGCCCAATCCTTGTCGTCTGAGAACAATTGAGAGTCAACCACATTGCTGTGGCTCTGGAGTCACATGTAGACCAGACCAAGTAAGGATGGCAGATTTCTTTCCCCAAAGGATATGAGCAAGCCAGGTGGGTTTTTCTGACAATTGACAATGGATTCATGGTCATCAATAGATTCTTAATTACAGATTTTTTTTATTGAATTCAAATTCCACTATCTGCTGTGGTGGGATTTAAGCCTGGATCCCCAGAACATTAGCTGAGTTTCTGGATTAATAGTGCAGCGATAATACCACTTGAAGATTGCCTCCCTCCTCTTTGTTGTGCCTGTTACACCTATAAATAGCACTAAGATAGGAGTTTTCAATATATGCATTGTTAACTTGCCCTGTGCCCACAACATAATATTATTATGGCCAATTTGTTGTGTTGAAACAATGGTGGAACTACTGTATTCATGTTATAGCATAGACTGGACCACCACATGGCCCGCAGGCCACAACTTGGTCTACCATGCCTCTCTATCTAGGCCAGGACCTCACCATTCAAAATACAGGTAAGTGCCAGTGAAATATCTACAAGTAGCTGCTCTTACAATCACAGACCATTTCTCTCCCACCTCTGCTTTTGCTGGAAGGTAACTTTTCCCTCTGCAACCTGCAACTTAAGCATCGATACTAAACTGCAACCAAATAAATTGCAGCTTGTTTTAAAATAATCTTGTAAGCAATATATTACAACTGGCAACAATCTTGTGGAAATTTCACATGCAGCAGGAATGGAAAATGCTTTAAAAATTGATTTCTATGCCAGCTGTGACTCAAGACACAAAGGAAAATTTAAAAAGGAAATGAAAACATTGGAATAAAATGAAGAATATAGGTCATAACCAATAACAGACAGCGAGCAGTGATTTCAACACTGAAATAGAAACTTGCCGTTCAGATGTTATAAGCCTTAATGTGATTCATCTCACTGCACTTGATATCTTCCACGAGGGGATTTTCATAGGAGGTGCAAAATGAGTGCAGTTGATCGTCACATTAATTCAAAAAGTTCAACGGATTTTCCTTCAATGAATCCTTAGAGGGAATGGAGATTAAGTTTGTGTAAGATTGTTTCAATCTTTAATTATCCATGGGGGGAAACGGGAGTTAGCAAAGAAAATACATTGAGATATACACTACTGGAGCTGTTGGTTATGAACCCATTGAGCTCTGTCACTTTTGGACTCAGTATACTGCTCAGAAATATTTAATTGTTCGTGCAAAATGTTTTAGAGGCATGTCAATCTGTGGGCTTTTCTTCAGTTTTGGACAGCAACATGACCAAGTGGAAGACACTAACACCTGGTGAGTAATTCTTTGTCACAAAACAAGCTATTACAAAACTGTAATTTGATTTGATATCTTCAAACAGAATGCTGCCATGCAATCACTTCTGTTATTTTATACGTAATAATTCAAAAGTTATACGTGCCTTTCAAAAGGAGAATATTACGGGCTGGAGCTTGCTGTCACAAATCAGTCCTGCCCTGTGCGGAAATATAATAAGGCATGATGATGTAGCATCAACAATGCTGTATCATAACGCCAGTCTCCAAAATTCTGGAAGGTGAAATAGGACAGAAATTGGCAGGCTGCTTGCCATTTTGAAATAACTATTTAACAAGTTATTGAGCTTATTAAAGACCTGATCATTTGTTTTACAAAGAACAAAGAACAAAGAACAACACAGCACGGGAAACAGGCCCTTTGGCCCAACGAGCCCGTGCTGCCATTTTAACATTGTGAGTACCCTCCTCTACCTATGACCTATGTTTTCTTTTTGGAGTTATGAAAATGTTTGGAATGTCTCACTGTGATGAGATGACACAAAGGCAGATGAAAAGGCCAGTCACTAGGGCCAAGGTTGAACGTAGCAGCAGATTTTGCTGGCAAAGGTGATGGAGTCTGCATGAGTTTGTTTTTAAATCGTTTTTGAGCGATCAATAAAAATTAAAGACACATTCGGACGGGAGGGATCCTTTAAACTTGTATTCATGGCAAACTTCCTGCCTGTGGCTTTATTTCTCTGCAGCATGACATCCTGCACACGGCCCCACCCCTCCCCCCCACCCCTCCCCCCCACCCCCAGGTGCATTCCCCACCCCCCACCCCCCCACTCTGGCAAGTCTAATTGGCCTTTTTACCATTGGATAGTCACTAATTAGCCATGCAATGCTGGACTGGATGATCTGAGATGGTGACGTGGGATTGAATAGACCACTAAATTTCTGTTCTGCTTGCCTGCCCACCACCCCCCACCTCCCGCCCCCAAGCCACAAAATCCAGCCCTATGTTACCGGCATGCAAATAAATTAGACAGATACAGTTCACAGAAGTATGCTTTACATACAACATTGTTAAAGTGCATTTACAAGCTTTTGCTATTTTTGTGCAAAATGTATTGTCATCCCTTTAAAGGCTATTATCACTCCATATGCAAAGGCCCAGGAAACTGTTTATGTAGTTATTTTGTAAACCTTTTGTGAGCTAAGTAGCTTAATTAAGTGGTGAAGATTTATAAAGAAAGGATTTTTATTCTGTTTCATTGTCTGGTCAACATTATTTGTATCCTTATCATGACAATACCATTTAGCGTTTATAATTTATATATTTTCAACTCAATTGTTAAAACCTAATCATTTAAAGGGGCATTATCTGTATGAAACAATAGTAACAAAATGTACCTTTTATCTATAAGTAAACAATCATGATATAATGCAAGAGAGAACATCACAATAAAAAAATGGAGTCAAGTGGTGGTGTGTGTTAAAAAAAACATTCAAAACGAAGTTCAGAGTTAGAAGCACTAAAAATTTTGACTTTGCTATCAACAGGAGCTTAACATAGACTTGGCTAAAAATGGGAACTTAATATTCTTAGTTAGCATAATTCTGGAGAATGGAGAGGAGAATTGGAGGTAATGACAGTTTAGTAATGGAATCTAACTCAGAAATAGATCATAAAAATATACTAGGGAATTGAGACAAAATCCATAAGACCAGATCTAGGAATAAAAAGGGTATCAGTACAATTCCCAATGTGTTTTAGTCCACAAAACTTTGGGGAATGAGATAGATGGGGATGTCTTCAAGACAAGAGCAATAGGACAATGAGTGATTTTACCTGAACCAAGGTTGTGATTAAGTGTTTTCTGCATGTTCACCCCTTTTTATTTACTTGTTTTTTATTGATTTAATTAATCAATTTTAACATCCAAGATGTTCCAGGAGACCAAACTTGTTGGAACCTGGCAGAGAACTATTGTGTTTACATTATTGTATAAATGCACCAGTTGCTTATAAGTAATTGTACAAACACGTTGTGGTTTCATTCATTGAGACAAGGGACATGGGACAGTTTTACAGAGCTATAAATCTTGAAAGCACCAAGAGCAAATCTGACCACTATGTGCTTTGCTTAAAAGCAAAAGTGAAACTAAATTAGATCGCCTAAAGTGCTTTCCTTTAGCGATTTCATCCTTCTATCCTGAAAAGCATATTACAGCATCCCTCTTTCTTTTTAAAGATTTTTTTCCCTTTCCCCCTTCCAAAGAGGCATAATTATTTATAATACATGGTCATGTTTAGAAACCATTGCATAAGTGTATATGGTGAATCTACGAGTCTTTAAAACATTATGGGAATCTGTTAGTACACCTGGGTCTTGTAATGGTAACATTGTCCAGGATATTGCACCTGGTTGCATTTGTGATCTTGTCCAAGACACAATAGGACTATATGGTGGTAGAGGAGCTGGAATGGGTTTGATTTGTGCCTGGTTACATCTCATCATCATGCCTTTGTTTGTAGTGACTTTATAGCACCTTGGTTCTGAACAATTCTTTGTTACCTCAGCTGGTTGTCATGCCCCTTTTGAGGCATGCTGAATGCAAACTTCTTGGCCCAACTGTAAACTTTGCAATTCTGTACCTGTCTTTTTACCTTGCATGTTGGTTATCTTCTCTTATAGTGTTAAAACTTCATTTTCTGATATAGTGGAATAGGTAAGTATGACAATCCCCATGAGATCCATGAGGAATCACTGATTGATCTCCCTGTGAGGCTGGTTGAGTACGAGTTCCCTTGGTAACAGGTAATATCTTGCCCAGCTGGGACTCATTACGCTAAGTCTTTTGTAAGGCAGGCCCCGGAATGGGCCTGCTGAACTAATTGTCCCAGGAAGGAACTAGTGTGTGTATATTACAGTAATGGTTTTATTTTTCATTCTGTAAATTAACTATATTCCTTTCCAGTTGGGATTCCTAAGTTATCACAATAAGAAGAGGTAGATTGGCATATGCTGGTCTGCCAAACATGAGCTCTTCAAGTGATAGATTGGTTGCACTCGGGTGTAACACTGCAATGTCTCGATCACATGAATTTGGGATTTCACAATGCAAATCATACCTTCAGCTCAACTGATAGATCAAGAGAAATGAGGAGAAGTGATTGATATTCCACTTCTCAGAGATATCCTGCACTGGATAACTAATAATTATATTTAACGATCTCTCTAGGCACACCAAATAAACTGAAAATGGAACTTAGAGTGTGCTCAACAACTGTGCATGACATATTGTGCAACTGTCAAATAATGGGGTGTTTCATGAAACAGTCGATGATGACAGTGAAGTTAGTGCCTTGGACATGAAAGAGGTCAGATGATATATTGGACAAAGTGATCAGTCAGAACTTCATGTGGAATTGGTGGTTCTTTGTGCTGACTTGGCATACTCTCTTAACATAAGAAATAGGAGCAGGAGTAGGCCATCTAGCCCTTCGAGCCTGCCCCGCCATTCAATAAGATCATGGCTGATCTGTCGTGGCTCAGTTCCACTTTCCCGCCCTCTCCCCATAACCCTTAATCCCCTCTCTTATCAAAAACCCATCAACCCGCTTCTTAAAAATATTTAGCGAGGCAGCCTCCACCACTTCAACGGGCAGAGAATTCCAGAGATTCACCACCCTTTGAGTGAAGAAGTTCCTCCTCAACTCCGTTCTAAACTTCCCCTCGTTTATCTTGAGTCTGTGCCCCCTAGTCCTACTGTCTTTTTTGAGCGGGAAGAGTCTCTCCACCTCTATCCTATCCATCCCATTCATCATCTTATACGTCTCAATGAGATCTCCCCTCATTCTTCTAAACTCTAACGAGTACAAGCCTAGTTTATTCAGCCTCTCCTCATAGCTCAACCCCCTCAACTCCGGTATCAGCCTAGTAAACCTCCTCTGCACTCCCTCCAAGGCCAAAATATCTTTGCGCAGGTGCGGCGCCCAAAACTGCACACAGTACTCCAGCTGCGGCCTCACCAATGCCCTATACAGCCGCAGCAAGACCTCCCTACTTTTATATTCAATCCCCCTCGCTATGAAGGCCAGCATCCCATTCGCCTTCCTGACCACCTGCTGCACCTGCAAGCTGGGTTTTTGCGACTCATGCACAAGGACCCCGAGGTCCCCCTGCACTGTCGCCTGCTGCAGTTTTTCTCCACGTAAGTAATAATCCTTCCTACCATTATTCCTACCAAAGTGGACCACCTCGCACTTGCCAACATTAAATTCCATTTGCCATTTCCTGGCCCATTCGCCCAGCCTATCTAGATCCTTCTGTAGACTCTCCACACCCTCCGCACAATTTGCCTTTCCACCAATTTTGGTGTCATCAGCAAATTTCGACACCCTACACTCGGTTCCCTCCTCCAGATCATCTATATAAATGGTAAAAAGCTGAGGCCCCAGCACCGACCCCTGGGGCACTCCACTAGTCACCATCCGCCAATCCGAATAGCACCTGTTGACCCCCACTCTCTGCCTCCTATTTGACAACCAATCCTCTATCCACGCTAACACCCTACCCCCAAATCCATGTCCCTCGACCTTCTGCAATAACCTCTTGTGAGGTACTTTGTCAAACGCCTTCTGAAAATCCAGAAAGACCACATCCACCGGCTCTCCTCTATCCACCGCCCTAGACACATCCTCATAGAACTCCAGTAAATTTGTCAGACACGACTTCCCTTTAATGAAACCGTGCTGCGTCTGCTCTATCAAGCAATTCCCTTCAAGATGCCTCGCAATTTCCTCCTTAATGATGGATTCTAACATTTTACCTACCACAGCTGTTAAACTAACCGGCCTATAATTCCCCGCCTTTTGCCTGGCACCCTTCTTAAACAACGGCGTAACATGAGCCGTTTTCCAATCCTCCGGCACTTCCCCGGAATCCAGCGACGTCTGGAAAATAACCACCAAGGCATTCACTATCACCTCCGCCATTTCTTTCAGAACCCTCGGATGCATTCCATCCGGTCCTGGGGACTTGTCCACAATCAGCCCCTCCAGTCTGTCGAGCACCGCCTCTCCAGTAACAGTAATGTCATTAAGACCCTCCAGTCCTACCACCTTTCCATCGCTAACACCCGGCAAATTATTCACGTCCTCCTCCGTGAAGACAGAAACAAAAAAGTTATTCAATACCTTAGCCATATCCCCATCCCCTACCACTAGGTCCCCTTTCTCATCCTCTAAAGGACCAACGTTCACCCTAGCCAGCCTCTTCCTTTGACATGTCTTATACTTCTTGATGATGACTTCCATGTCATTGTTCATATCCAGCCAAAAGACTGTCTCGTTTGCACATAAACACACAAATTGTTAGCTCTGGATACTTTGAGGAAACATCTTTTACGTCGTCATGACTAAAGAATCTCCCTTTTCATAGAATCATAGAAACCTTATGGTGCAGAAGGACTAACCCTAAGTATTACCCTGCTAATCCAACTGACACTAAGGGGCAATGTTCCATGGTCAATCAACCTAACCCGCACATCTTTGAAGTATGGGAAGAAGTATAGAGGAAACCCACACAGATACAGAGAGAACATGCAAACTCCAGACAGTCACCTGAGGCCAGAATTGAACCTGTGTCCCTGGCACTGTGAGGCAGCACTACTAATCACTGTGTTGCTGATTTGTTAGGTATGATTCCAACCAGTGGAGAGTTTTCCTCTGATTTCCATTGATTTCAGTTTTGCAAGAGTTCTTTGAAATTACATTCGGTCAAATGTTGCCTCTCTCTCACCTCACCTCTTAAACCCAGCTCTTTTTTCCATGATTGGACCAAGGCTGCAATGAGGTTGGGAGTTGAGAGTCTTTGTAGAATCCAAACTGAGTGACAGGGAGCAAGTAATTGCTGACTAAGTGTCACTTAATCACTTAATCTTTTGAAAATCCCTTCTATCACTTTTCTGATATTCAAGACGAGACAAATGGGGCGGTAATTAGATGAATTAGATTAGTGTTCCCCAAGACATACGGGGGGATAATTTTCCACATGGCCTGGTAGATATCAGTGTTGGAGTTATATTTGTTTGGCAAGAACCATGGCTCATTCTGAAGCATAGGTCCTCAGTATTATTGCTGGAATATTGTCAGGCCCATTGACTTTGTAGGTTCCAGTACTTTCAGCTAATTTTTGATATAAGATTTTTCCATTAATCAAGTAGCATAGCAAGGCGGGAAATATGAGTGGGAGACGAAAAATTGGGCTTGTGCCTGATTTCTTGCTCTCTCAATATTGTCAGCACCATTCTGTTGGTATAATTAGTCTCATGCCCAGGAAGGGGGTGAGGCTAATTTAAATATGTATAAGCTCATTTTAATGTTAATAATGAGCCCAGGATGTAATAGTCTAGGTTTATTTAGCCTTCTGACCTCACTGGTTTAGGTCCTCACCAGCGAGGATCATAGATAGTCCCTATCAAAGGGGACCTGATGTGATGGTCTTGCTGGTGGGACTGGAGGCCATTGAAGCCCCCCCCAGGTGGTTAGGGACGGGGCTAGGCAATGCCCTATAGGCAGTGCAAGCCTGGCACTGCCAGCCTGGCACTGTCACTGTGCAGTGCCAAGGACATGGGGCCTGACAGAGCTGGACATGATAGGGGTGGTGCCAGACTGGGCAATCAGGAGGGTAGCAATCAGTGGGGATTGGTGGTGGCAATTAGGAGGCCAGCAATAGGTGAGGCTGGTGATTGGAGAGGCCAGCAATTGGGATGGGGTCCATGGAGTTGGTGTGACAACTGGGGAATGGGGGCAATGTCCCTTGGTGGGGGGGAGTAATAGATCTCCCATTATACTGTGTACAATACGCTGCCCTTAGCAGTTTATAGCCAACTTCTGGCATAAATAATCTCAGCAGGGAGGGGCAGGAGTCAATGGCCTCTGCATTGCACAGTGTGCCATAATTCACATAATTTAGCTTGCTGGTAAAAAGGGTGAGAAAATCTCTTGTTTTCGAGACTTCGAATTTTTCTGAGAAAATTCTACCCCAAATCATTTGTGGACCCTTCAGCTTTTCTGCTGTTAATTCTCATGTGTTCAGTCTGTAGAGAGCTTAATTCCCAATTGTTAGGCAAAATTTTTATGCCTTGTCTGTCTAGTTCAGGCAAACCTGAATCAAGAAACCATTGTTCTATATATTGTTTAAATATTGTGAATTCGGATAGGAGGTCAGTTGCATTCCAATTCAAACTGGGGAATTTGACAAATTTCCTTTGACTTTCTTTCTTCTATAGTGCTTAGATGAGTGTCCCCATAGCTGATTTTGAAAATTTTACCCATAATAATCACAGCTTCTCAAGACTGATGTTTCGAGTTCTTTGTTGTTTGGCTTTCTCTCAATTGATGCAGCCCACTCTGTAGTCTCTGGCCCATTCCAGCTATGCTAACCTGACACTGATCCTATCAGTGCCCTGCCCCATTCAGTGATCTGATAAACTATGCATTGCAATCTCACCATGAAGGATCCACCAACTTAAAAATTCTCTGTTTGAATACTATGTCACCATTGTGCTGCTCTGTGTCACCGCCACAATACGATTTGGACACTCTCTTACACTGCAATCCTACTGTAGTCTGACCAGAATCTCTTGCCATGAAGTATGATCTATGACTGTTCACCATGCTGTATATGTATTTAATCCTACTGGCAGACTGAGTGTAATGTTGATTTAGAAGAAGCTGTTGCTGCACCATGTTGTGGTTTTACATTTATATAAAAACACAAATTGCTCATAAGAGACTGTGTAAGCACATACTGGGTTCGTTCATTGAGACTAGGCACATGCAGACAAAAACATAAAGTTTGAAGGCAATAGCAATAGAGCTGATTACTGTGTGCATTACCTTAAAGCAAAAATGAAACTAAACTGGATCATATGATACACTCCTTTTCCAGTGATGTCATGTTTTAGACCCTTAAGGGCATATTACAACAAAAATAAATATCAGCTTAAGTTCCATGGTGTAAAGTGTCCCAAGACAGACTAGAATAAATGTAACCTTTTGACAAAATGGAAAATGGATTTTAGAATCCACCCAGGATTCTGGCTAGATCAATATGTTTCTAATCCAACAAGAAAAAAAAAGCAATACACTGTGGATGCTGGGATAAAAACAGAAAATGTTGCAAATAATCAGCAGGTATTCCAACATCTATAGAGGTAGAAAATGTTAACATTTTTGGTTGATCATTTTTCATCAGAACACTGTTCCTCGTTGGAAGCAAAATTGTTTGATTTGCTTTGAGGAATTGAAATCAGATAAAGTTCCAAATTAAAAGTAGAGGAACAATTGGAAAATAGAGACTGCAGCACAGTTAGGATTATTGTACAAATAGAAAAGGCTGCTGGGGGATTGGTGACAACCACTAAGAGTGGGTGGGACGAGGGTAGCAAAGTAATTAAAACAACTGAATTTGCCATTGTGATAGCAACCTGGCTCCAATGCATCCACTGGCAAAGGTGTACTTAAAGGCCTGCCAGTAACCAAGTTGTCAAAGTTGAGGTTTTAACTGGTGCATGTTGACAGATACTTATTGAAGCAATGACCTTGCTTAGGAGAACTGGCTGTGGTATTTTGCATTGAATTTGACTTACCTTTACCTTACCTAACAAGAATCTATATACCTCTACCTTAAAACTCTCCAAAAGACCATCTCACCCAGGTCCAGCCCCCGGTCCATCCTATCTCCATAACTTCATGCATTTACCATGGCTAATCCACCTAATTTACATACCTTTGGACTGTGGGAGGAATGCCTGGAGGAAACTCACAGAGACATAGGGGGAACAAGCAAACTCCACACAGCCAACCAGGGCTGGAATCAAACTCAGGTTGCTGGCACTATGATGCCAAACCTACCAATCAGATAAAGATCTATGTTTGCATACTCTCTGTTTTCTTCCAGTCATACAACTTTCTATCTATGTTAGTATGTTATCCCTGCACTGCAAATTTTTATTTTCGCAATAACCTTCAACGTGTCACCTTATCAAATCCAAATGCAGCATGTCAATGTGCTTTTCTTTATCTAGAATAAATGTCAATGATGCTGGAGTGAAAAAAAGGCAAACTTCATTGATGTAGAAAGGGATCTAGCAGAAAAGTAAACAAATGGGTCAGTGGGCCAATGGTAAGAAATCTTCAAATATGAAATATGTTGACTACAAATTAATTACATTGCTAATATGTGAAAAAGAGAACAACAATTAAAGTGAGTGTTTAATAGTCAATGGGCAGGAGGTGAAATCTGGTGGTCTCCATCTCTCGCAAGGAATTCCCAATAGGGAGAAGTGGGATGGAAAACCTGAGACAGGGGAGGCTGAAAGAGGTAGATGTCTACTCTTCTGGAAAAAAAAGAGAAAAATTAAACTTATCTTTCTGGGCCTCTTCTGGCCTTTCACTTTGCCAGGTCATCTGGTCATAGTGGGGAAGCCCCCTTATTTGCTATGCAATTCAGATCTCAGCTTGAAGCACAGATTGGGTGCTGTTGACATAATCAGAACCAAGTCTACATATTTGAAAAGGGCCTTTCCATCTTGGAGCGGTTGTCTCATTGCCAGCACTTTAAGGTTCACTTTAAACAGACTGGGTTTTTCAGTTTTTAGTTTATTAGTGCCACAAGTGGCTTTACATTTACATTGTAATAAACTACTGCGAACATCCCTTAGTCACCACTCCAGCGCCTGTACACTGAGGGAGACTTTAGCGTGGTCAATGCATATAATCAGCATGTCTTTCAGACTGTGGGGGGAAACCCACGCAGACACAGGGAGAATATGCAGACTCTGCACAGACAGTCACGCCAGTTGGGAATTGAACCTGGATCCCTCGTGCCATGGGGCAGCAGTGCTACCCACTGAGCCACTGATTCCAAATTGAGGTTTAACATTACCGGTTGGAGTGTCAGTGAAGAGAGATCATAAATTTAACAGTATTGATAGGATAGTGATGAGAGTGTTCAAGAAAAATTATTTTGAACTAGGGGATTTGGGTCCAGGATGTCTTGTCACAGAAAGTGCTTGAGATAGAGATCATTGCATCTTCTCTGGGAACTTTGGACGGATATTTCAGCTGAAATAAAGTCTATGTGCAAATGACCTTGAGGCCGATTTTGGATTGCACAAAAAAAGAACAAACACAGATGAAATTAATTGCTTCCTTCAGTGCAGAAAACATTTTTGTTTCTATATCATCAGGTTTCTTCACTTCAACTAGTTTAACTTGTGGATCGCACTTGCATCACACATGCTAATTGTTGAACAAAAACAGGTGGAAAGATGTAGTTGGTGGGTGCTTGGCGCAGTCAAGTGGCTGCCAGGATTGGGGGTGGGGGGGTGGGGTGGTGGTGAGTGGAGGATGGGAGGGGATGGGGGTTGGGGGGAGGGTGGAAAGTTAAAATTCCATCAAAAATGATTAAACTGTCACAGTGTTGGAATAATCAGCCTTTCTAACAATATCTTTAAGTCAGTATTTCTTTTGAAAAATAACATCGTAACTTCACTTTCATAAGCTGCTTCTGTGATAATTTTACCCGGTTCCATGGCCGTTCTACCTACTTTAATTTTGTTTGCTCTTTGCAGGCAAGCATTATTGACTGAAGTGGAAGGAGAGTGGTAATGTCCCTCGGTGAGTGATCTGACATTATTGGGTGCCAGGATTAACGTTGCCCCTGAATGAACATTTCAATCGTGAATCAGCCAGTTTTGTAATTTTCCAGCTCATGCACTTGGCAGCTGAACCAAACTCTCAAGTTGCAACAATAAAGGTACTCAAATGACAGGTGCATCTTTATTGCAGTAATCTTAACTCCAATATACCGTACAAAAGCCTCAATACAATTTTAATTAAAATAAATAAGTCAACAAAGTAATTCAGTTTCCATATTCGGTCTCTGGTTTATTTTTATATTTTGTTTTCAGTTTTACGTATTGTTTTCTCTGCCAAACCCTGGCTATAAACACAGATTACAGATTAGGTGAATTTAGTTGTGCCAGAAAAGAAACTGAAAGGCATAGCCTACTGATGTACTTTAGATCCTTCAGGGTATCAACAAGTTGGAACAGTAAGAAGCTGTCAGTTCCAAGAACAAAAACGAGGAGAGTCAGGGGATAAATCTTAGCAGAAGGATGGTGACTGAGCAGAGCAGATATAACTAATTCGCATGGAGGCAGTGCGTGTTTGAAATGAATCCAAAAGGTTTATTTGGAATCACAAGTTTTCGGAGTGCTGCTCCACTCACCTGATGAAGACGCAGTGCTCCGAAAGCTCGTGATTCCATATACACCTGTTGGACTTTAACCTGGTGTCGTGAAACTTCCGACTGTGCCCGCCCCAGTACAATGCTGATATCGCCCCACCATTTTTAAAATGGACTATCAAAGGCAAGGGTTAAGGTTGATAATGTGCCAGCCTGTGCCTCCTAGCACTGCCCAAGGGGCAAAGTGCCCATGCCCTAGGGGCACCTTGGCATTGCCCACCAGGCATGGGGCAATGCCAAGAGGGTGGGCCTAGGGCAGGGCCTGGGAGTGAGGCCAAAGCTGTGACCAGTCGGGGCGGAGGTGTCCCACTGCCACTCTGCAGACAGGATCGGTCGGGGTTGGAGGAAGGTCAGTAATAGGGGCAGGCTGCACGAGATGGGTGGGTAATTTTCTGCAGGGTCTGCCTCACGTGGGGATGTTCTGTTGTGGTGAGGGGAGAGTCTGCCTCTTGGGGGATGTCTGCTTCCCGTGGGGGGAGTCTGCTGGGATGGGGGCTTGTGGGGAGGATCAGCACTGCTGGGGGATGGCTGCAGATCGGAGTGCTCAAGGACGGGCGGGGGTTTGGGGTTGGCTGAGGAATGGTCATGAGGGCAGCGATTGGCTGTGGAGCAGTGGTTGTAGGAGCAGCACTGTTGGGGTGCCTGGCTGGTTAGTGATCAAACTGCCCAGCATATGGGAGACTGACAGTTCGGGGCCATTGTGCATGTGCAGAGACCCAGAACTGTCAGACTCTGAAATGAGTGGGCCCTGCTAATGTTCACGATTGTGACCTCTGCATTGCACCGAGTGGGGAGATTAGAGTCTGAACTCCCACTGGAAAAACAATTGTGATTTACACCATTTTTCCTGCAAATTCAGCACTTAGAAGTATTTTTTTAGAGAATCACCCCCATTGAGTGTATTTCACTCCAGATGGGTTTCTTGCCTTTTTATAAGAGTGAGCTTGTTCAGGCTGTTGGGGCATTAAGTCTGCTTGATTTATCCACTCTTCCCGTGAGATCTCAGGATATGGCTTAGTGTCCATGCTCCTGGCCCCTCTTCACCCTGAGTCTGACCCTCCAGGGCAATGGTTCATGCCCAATGTTGTGACTGCAATACATTTGTTTTGTCCTTCCAGGACAGTTGCCAGTCTGTGGAGGAGGCTTAGCACTCTGAACAGTGGGTGATTGCAGTGTACATTGCCTGGATGTACATCACAGTCTCTGCCAGAGCATGCAACCCTTCTGGTATATCCACCAAATCTCATACACCTTGCATTGGGCATCCAGAATCTGCTTATAAGGCCTGCTCTATTACACTACCCCACTCTATCAGCATCCTGGGGTTACCACTGATCATCAAGTGAATTGTACCTGCCATATAAATACTATGGCTACAAGAGCAGGTCAGAAGCTAGAAATTGTATAGTGAATGACTCATCTCCTGGCTCCCCAAAGTCTGTTCACTGTCTACAAGGCACAAATCAAGACTGTGATGAAATATGTTCTATTTGCTTAGATGAGTGTAGCTCCAACAACATCCAGGGCAAAGCAACTTGTTTGATTGGCACCTCTTCTACCATTTTCAATACGTACTCCTTCCACCACCGATGCATGATGGCAACAATACTTACAATATACACTGCAAATTTAAGCTTACATTTTAGTGTCACGAGTAGGCTTACATTAACACTGCAAAGAAGTTATGTGAAAATCCCCTAGTTGCCACGTCCGGCACCTGTTCACATACACTGAGGGAGGATTTAGCATAGCTAATGCACATAACCAGCATGTTCTTCAGACTGTGGGAGCACTTAGAGGAAACCCATGCAGACACGGGGAAAACATGCAAACTTGTACAGACAGTGATCCAAGCCAGGAATTGAACCCGGGTCCCTGGCGCTGTGAGGCAACAGTGCTAACCACTGTGCCATCATGCCACCCCTCGCCAAGGCTCCTATGATATTATCTTCTAGACCCATGACCTCTAATATCTAGAGGGGCAAGAGCATCAGATATCTGGGAACACCACCACCTGCAAGTTCCCCTCCAAGCCACACACCACCCTGATTTGGAAATATTGTTCCTTCACTGTGGCTAGGTGGACATCCTCGAAGTCCCTCTCTAACAGCACACCAGGTGTACCTACACCACAGGGCTTGCAGCAGTTCAAGTGGGCAGCTCACCATCACCTTGTCAATGATACTTAGGGATGGGCAATAAATGCTAGCCTAGTCAGTAATGCCCCGTCCCGTAAATCAATTTTAAACATTTCTCCAGCAGCTGCACATCTGAATGCGAAGTGCTCTCATCAGATTGCATCCGCTCTTGTTCTGAAGGGTTAACCCCTGTCAAACTGCCAGCTTCTGCAATGGTGTTTGGAACAGAGACAGGTGGTTTCATCGAGCATTCTTCCTCATCCTCAGAGGGAAATAATGGAGCTGACATCTTAGGCCATGGAAGAGACTTCACCTGCACAAGGGAGACAGAAGAAAGAGCTTTAGCTGGCTTTCCAAATTTTTCACAGTTGTGCAAGTTAAAGTGCTCAGTTGCTGCGTTTTCCCAACAGGTGGGAATTGTTTAGACCCTCTCCATTGCACTTGAAGCCCTTGATCCGTAACAAATTCAACTGCAGTGTCTGATAAAAGATCGGTCAGATGAAAGGCTTTCTATCAGCATCCATGTGCAATATGAGACATGATACAATGCAAACACTGCACACACTTGCACTAACATCAAAACCTTTCCACTAGGAAGCTTCACTAGTTATTAGCACAGAGATGGGAATTTTAAGATTCGCTGACCATGCCAAAAAATAATTCAGCTCCCTGCTGTCCTATCCCCTTTGGTTCTGGTTACAGCCATTTGCTATCGCATCAGATCCATACCTTCCTATAACCTCGCCTCTGCCAATCAACGAAAGGATTCAACTAAGAGCAGGAAATTCTCCTTCTTGGCCAATGATAGGATGACAAGTTCAGGAAACTACCTCTAGTTTTGCTTCCTTCCCTGACATCGTTGGCACACTTCTCCTGCAAAGTATAAAAGTGTAATGCCTAACACTAAAAGGTGGCTCACTCACCTGATGAAGGGGCAGCGCTCCGAACGGTCATACTACCAAATAAACCTGTTGGACTTTAACTTGGTGTTTGAGACCTCTACCCGAGTCCAACACCAGCATCTCCACATTACGGATGCTGATAGAAAGCCTTTCATCTGACGGATCTTTTATGAGACAGAGCAGTTGAACTTGTTACCGATCAAGGGCTTCAAGTACAATGCAGAGGGTTTAAACAAACCCTGCCCACTGGGGAGACACAGCAACCTCAGCGCAAAGCTGTGTGTATACATTGGGACTGAGTGTACAGTTGGGCAGACAGGACCACCCCAGGTGAAAATGACATCTCCTCTCTCTGTCAGAGGACTTCAAAGAGGTCTGCTCTCACCTGCAGCTTTTGTCAGGGGGAAAGGAAAATCCTTTGCTGCAGAATGGAGTGCTGCAATGGTTTAAAATTGTACAAGGTGACCAGGGAACATGGAGATTAAAGTGACCTGGTCAATTTAGGATTGCACAGCTGACAGGCAGAAATGCAGAAATTGTTCATGGGCTACCTGAAACCACCATGCCAGAGGTAATCTTCAGGTTTGCTAGAGATAGAGGGGCATTGTAGTCATGACACCCCACAACATCATCCAGCTGGAGAGTGATAACTTGTCCCCAGCCTGAGTCCACTCAATTCCCACTACTCTTGAGGGACCCTTCCTCTGCAGCCTGACAGCTGCATAGGGGCAAATGGTCACTGGACCTATGTCCTCGAGCCCCCATGGAGTCCATGGCATCAGATCAGTGTGTCAGTGCCGAGGTGCCAGGGGCAGTGCACTGTTGGCACTGCCGAGCTGTTTGACCTGAAGGGTGGCTGAGTGCGGGGTCTGCGGGAGGAGGTGGGCTGAGTGGGGGATCGAGTCACTCGGGCTGGGAATGTAATCAGCACTGGTAACAGAGCCTGGGAGTGTCATAGTGGGTTTGGCAACTGACCATCACATTGTCAAGGGTAATTAGCTTTTGGTCAATAAATGCTGGCTTAGCCAGTGATGCTCACATCCCATGAATGAATAAAAAAAACAATCACAGGATATGGGTGTCATTGGCAAGGCCAGCATTTATTGCCCATCCCTAATTGCTCTACACATGGTAGTAGTGAGTTGCCTTATTAAACTGTTGGTGTTCGTCTGGTGGAGGTACTCCCACAGTGCTGTTAGGGAAGGAGTGCCAGGATTTTGACCCAGTGAAAGTTAAGGAAACATGACAAAATATAGAGCAGCATGTACTTGAAGGGGAATTTGAAGTTGACAGAGTTCCCAGGCACTTGATCCTTCAAGATGCTAAAAATAGTGGATTATAAAGGTGCTATCAAAGAAGCTTTGACAATTCAGCTGTAGTGCATCTTATAAATGGTACACACTGCTGCCACTGCAGTGGGAGAAGTGAATGTTTAAGGTGGTAGGTGGGATCCTAATCAAACAGCTATTTTGTCCTGGATAGTTTTGAGCTTCAAGTGTTGTTGGAATTTTATCTAGATACACGGCATGTATTCTGTCATACTCCAAACTTTGTCTAGACTTCAGCTCTTTTAGCTATTTTTGGTCCAAAACTGAAATGAGGTCAAGAACAGAGTACTGCTGGCAGAGTGTAAACTAAGCATCAGTAAGCAGGTTATTGCTAAGCAAATGTCACTTGATAACTTTGATGTTTAAGAGGAGGCTGATGGGTTGGTAACTGGCTGGATTCCATCTGTCCTGCTTTTTGTAAACTGAAGATACTTGGGCAGTTTTTCATTTTGTCGGGTAGATGCCAGATTTGCAGATATATTGGAACAAGATGGTCCGAGCACAGATTGTTCAGGAGCACAAAGTTACAGCACTAAAGCCAGGATGCTGTCAGGGGCCATAACCTTTGCATATGCAGTGTGTTCAGCTGTTGGTATCACATAAACTGAATGGAATCAGCTGCAGGCTGGCATTTATGCTGGTGGGGAGCTGAAATGGATCACCCAATCGCTTCATCTGGCAGAAAATGATTGCAAAAGTTTTAGCCTTATCTTTTGCATTCATGTGCTGGGCAGCTTGCAGGTGCAGCAGGTGGTCAGGAAGGCGAATGGGATGCTGGCCTTCGTAGCGAGGGGGATTGAATATAAAAGTAGGGAGGTCTTGCTGCAGCTGTATAGGGCATTGGTGAGGCCGCAGCTGGAGTATTGTGTGCAGTTTTGGGCGCCGCACCTGCGCAAAGATATTTTGGCCTTGGAGGGAGTGCAGAGGAGGTTTACTAGGCTGATACCGGAGTTGAAGGGGTTGAGCTATGAGGAGAGGCTGAATAAACTGGGCTTGTACTCGTTAGAGTTTAGAAGAATGAGGGGAGATCTCATTGAGACGTATAAGATGATGAATGGGATGGATAGGATAGAGGTGGAGAGACTCTTCCCGCTCAAAAAAGACAGTAGGACTAGGGGGCACAGCTTCAAGATAAAAGGGGGGTGGTTTAGAACGGAGTTGAGGAGGAACTTCTTCACTCAAAGGGTGGTGAATCTCTGGAATTCTCTGCCCGTTGAAGTGGTGGAGGCTACCTCGCTAAATATTTTTAAGACGCGGGTTGATGGGTTTTTGATAAGAGAGGGGATTAAGGGTTATGGGGAGAGGGCGGGAAGGTGGAACTGAGCAGCGACAGATCAGCCATGATCTTATTGAATGGTGGGGCAGGCTCAAAGGGCTAGATGGCCTACTCCTGCTCCTATTTCTTATGTTCTTATGTTCTTATGTTCTCTGCCCTCATTGAGGATGGGATTGTCTGTGAAGCCTCCTTATCCCTTAGTTCTTTATATGTCCACCACCATTCAGGGATGTGGTGCAGGACTGCCTGGTTTTGATGGACCAGGCTGAAGGGGCAAAGTGATCTGTTGGTTGCCTTTGTTTAACTATGTCTGAGGCATGCTGCTTCTGCTGTTTTGCATGCATGTAGCTTCACTAAACTGGTGCTTCATTTTTAGATATGCCTGGTGCAACTACTGGCTCTTCTGTACTCATCTTTGAACCTGGGTTAGTACCGTAACTTGATGGCAATGTAGAGTGAGAGATGATGCAGACCATGAGGTAGATTGTGATTGAGTACAATTCTGCTGCTACTGACTGATCACACAACTTCATTTTGAGCTGCAATATATGTCCTGAATCTATTATGTTTAGTATGTGGCATTGCCACACAAGATTATAGAGGGTGTGCTTAGTGTGATGATGGGATTTTACTTAGACAATGCTGAGGGCTCAAAGAACAAAGAAAGTTACAGCACAGGAACAGCCCGTCGGCCCTCCAAGCCTGTACCAACAATGTTGCCTTAATTAAAACCCCCTATCCTTCCAGGGATGATATCCCTCTATTCTCATCCCATTCATGTACTTGTCAAGACATCCCTTAAAAGTCACAAAGGGATCCCTCCTAACTGTATATCTTAGAGCTACCATCTTTGGTGGATTTATCCTGGTGGTGGGACAGAGCATCTCCAGACATGGTGGGTGAAGATTCAGGACCTTTATCGCATTGTATGTGTCTGGGAGTATCGCAATGCCAGGCTGTTGTTTGGCTAATCTGTGGGATAACTCTTCTAATTTTGGCACAAGCCCTTAGATGTTAGTGAGGATGACTTTGCAAGATAGACTAGGCTGATTGCGTGTTCGTTATATTTGATTTTTATTTCATTTGTTTATGGTACTTGGGCATAACTGGACCAGCGTGTATTGCCCATCACTAATTGCCCTTGAACTGATGGCATATTGGGACATTTCCGAGGGCATTGCTGTGGATCTGGAGTCACAAGTAGGCCAGACTGGATTACCTTTCCTAGAGGACATTAATGAACCTGATGGGTTTCTTTGACAATTAACAATGATTTCACAGTCACCATTACAGGACACATTAGCCAAGTGGTATTATCACTAGACAATTAACCCAGAAACTCAGCTAATGTTCTGGGGGCCCAGGTTTGAATTCCACCATAGCAGATGGTGGAATTTGAATTCAATAAAAAATATCAGGAAGTAAGAATCTACTGATGACTATGAAACCATTGTTGATTATTGTGAGAACCCATCTGGTTGACTAGTGTCCTTCAGGGAAGGAAATCTACGATCCTTACCTGATCTGGCCCACAGCTGATTCCAGAGTCACAGCAATGTGGTTGACTCACAACTTCCCTTGGGCAACTAGGGATAGGCAATAAATGCTGGCCAGCTAGTGACACCCATGCCCCACAAATGAAAACAAAATTAGACTTTTAATTCCAGTTTTTAATTGAATTCAGATTTCACCACCTGCTGTGGTGAGATTTGAACCAGGGTCCCCAGTGCATTACCCTGGGTTTCTGGATTAGTGCAGTGACAAGGTCATATGATCATGAGAAATATGAGCAGGAGTAGTCCTACTGTATGGAACATTGAGCTGGCTCCATCATTCAATAATTTCATGGCCAATCTGATCATAGCATTAAATCCACTTTCCTCCTTGTCCCCCCATAACCCTTGAGTCTCAAGTTGATCAAAAGTCTGTAAAACTCAGTCTTGAATACATTCACTGAAGTTCAGTGACTCAAGGGACAACCAAGTTGAATTTACACGAATGTTTTCTGGGGTTGAAAAAGACATTTTGCACATAGTTGAATGAATTTTAAGCTTGCAAAAGGCTGGTAGGTTGTCATGGTCAGTTTACAGAAATGAGATAACTTAAATTAGATTGTTGTGTTGGTTTGAGTGGCTTCCTAAGCTATTCCAGAGAATTGGCTGTGGGTCTGGAGTTACATGTAGACCAGAGGAATAATATGGCAGATCTCTTCCCTAAAGGACTGTAGTGAACCAGATTGGCTCTTATGATCATTCGATGGTTTTGCGGTCGTTATTACCGATACGAGCTTTTGCTCTGTTTTGTATTCTGTGCAGGCTGGTGTTACTAAGACCAGCTGGTGTTTGGTGTGCCAAGATTTCCTACAAATTGTTGACTCTGATCAAAAGCTCTGTGTGGCTCTTCACAAAGTGTTGAAATTCCATTGAATGTTACTTGGGAGAGAGCTGCGAATGCAGGTGCAGTACATGCTGATGTCAGGCAAAAACAGTCAGGCACACCATCCCATCATGACTTCCCATAATTTGGTGTCTCTGGGAACACAGACCTTTAGCGCAGCCAGATTTAGCAATTAATGGCTTGGCAGTTCTTTTCTTTCATATCAAATTCCTTTTACCCTCGGGTGGAAAGTTCCAGGTCAGCATGAAAGAAATCACAGGCTCTATTCAATTAGGATTCAGCTGCAAATGGACCAGGGAGCAGCAGCAGCACTCCACAAGCGGCACAGAATAGCTACAGCAGACACAGAGGTCAGTGGAGCAGATGCAGGTCATGAGTGTCATGCTGTTTGTACAGCCAGACTGTGAGTTCCCCACTGCACCCTCTTCAGGAAATTGCAACCTCAAATTGCAAACAGAAGCCAATTCAGCTCAACTTCTGTTGATATTTTCCTTCACAGTTTGAATTCTGTTAAACTCAACTAAAAGTGACAACAAAACGGAGCAGTTTTCTCGAGCATATTCAGTGAGATGGTGTTACTGGAGTGCAGCCTGGCTAGGCAGAGAGTCAGACCTGCCGTGTTACCACCCCGTCGATATCTTGCGTTACTTCCCACAAGGGACTGATCCAAACAGCTTTGCTGAATTTACCCGAATATTTTCAGGGAGCAGGTTGAATGAAACGTTTGGCACATGGTTGGATGAATTTTAAACTGGCTGGCTGTCATGATCAATTTACTTGGACTGGATAAATTAAATTGCATTTTTGTCACAGGTTGGCTGAGATTTTCACCTCTTTCGGATGAATGAGTTCCATGATTCCATCAGCTATTCAATGAAAATGGAAAGCCAGAGGTTTGGTCACTCAAAATGCTAATTTTAAAATAAAGCAATATCTCATTAATAGTGAAGACCTCTGAAGAATTTTTTTTCTGCCCTCTGGAAGTGTATAATGTTAAAAGACACTTTTTTCTCCAAACTAAGGCCTGAATTTTTGCTCTTGTGAAGAGATGGGAGAATTCTTCATTCTGTGACCCCAACTACTGAAAAGTGCCCTGGAAGTGCAGATCGCTGTTCTGAGGGATGGGAGGTGGGGAAATGGGTAGCTTTTATGGGAGTCATGCAGCACAATGGCACATTGGTTAGCACTGCTACCTTACAGTGCCAGAGACCTGGGTTCAATTCTGGCCTTGAGTGGCTGCGTGGAGTTTGCACATTCCCCCCATGTCTACATGTGATTCCTTCGGCTGCTCTGGTTTTCTCCCGCACTCCAAAGATCTGTAGGTTAGGTGGATTGGCTGTGCTATATTGGCTCTAAGTGTCCCAAGATGTGTAGATTAGGGGGAATGGTGGAGTTAACACACGTGGTACGGGGATTGGATCTGGGTGGGTTGCTCTGACAGAGTGTTGGTGTAAATTCGATGGGCCAATGGCCTGCCTCTGCACTGTAGGAATTCTATGTCAAACTGGAATGTGTCAGCAGGGATTGCTGGCTGTGAAAGTGGGCTGCTTGTAAGATCCACCTTGGTATTTTAGCACTTTGTGTAAAAATAAATTAAATTTTAAAAAGTCCTCCGATGCCACAACCTTGCATTCACCATGCACCATCCAGGCCAACGCATGCCATCCCATGCTCCGCCAAATGAAACTGTCATTGATAAAAGCCAATTCATTATATTTAACTTCCTTTAATACTTTAGAAGAACAAGCACTTGCAATCATAGTCCCACTTCAAAGCCTTTGTAAGCGCGCTTGGAGCAGTCACTCAAATTGAATTGATAGGCACCTGACTGTGATAAGATAGGTTGTGAAATCAGTCATGCAGCACTAATTCTGCAATGACCCTCAGGTCTATATTGACAAAGTGAAATAGCAAGAACTAATTTTTTTTTAAAAAAGTGTAGACAGGTTTTTCCTTCCCCAAACATTTCAAGGCCAGGAAATTTAAATGCTTTGACAGCTCGACAGACATTTGACAGTCCCCTTGGCAGTTCCCTTTAATGTTTCCCTTAGACAACTGCCTTGACAGTTCCCTTGATAGCTTGACAGCTTCCTGGACTGTTCACTTGACATTCATCTTAATACTTCAAAGGAGCACGATGGTTCCACAGATTTTATCTCTTTTTCACACATAGTTGCGTCTACTTTTAACAATCTCAAAGGGAAGTTTACCTCTCCCCTAGTAAAAGGGCACCTAAATTCTTCAAATATATCCTTGGACTGCATCCAAAAGAGTACCTTCCCTCTTCAAAAGGAAACCAGTGGGAATTCCCATTGACCAGAGAATCCCACCACTAGAAAAATTCCCATGGGCGGGAAACATAAAGCTGGGAGGTCGGAGTCTCATCCTTTATCTCCAAAGCAAAGACCATCAGTAAGATTAGGCATTCTCTGACTAGGTTCAACATGCATAAGCTGTATTTCCAACTCCTTCTTTGCAAACATCAGATTAGACTGAAGGCACCCACAGTTTAACATCTGCAGCTGCCTCATGAACCACAAATATCCAAAGTTTGACCGACCCTCACCCCTCTCAAAATGACTGAGTTTAGGGATGGCATTTTCAGATTCGGATCTCTGATGCCACCTTCATAAAAATGGAGAGCCTTTCCTTCTATGCAAAAATTCAGTGTCTCTATCCAGTAATATAGAGCATACAACACTTGGGCTGCAAGCTGATACAGAAATGATTTCATAAACTTAAGGAACAATGCCAGAGTGCTCTGGCACTTCAAGCTCTATCATGTCCTTGAAGAAAGTTACAACTTGATCAAGCATATATTTGTCAAGTCCAGTACTGGAAATTTGTTGTTTATTACTCGCTTTGACAAGTTTCTTTTTGTTGATATTGTTGACAATGTGGACAAGCTCAATGACTAAATTGGATAGGTTGAATTGAACGTGTATTGTTTTCCACAATGTTTGACTGGCATTGATTTTAGGTTTTATTTTACTACACATTTTAGGACAATAGCATCTCTAATATATGTGTCAACAATATTGAATATCCAGGTGGGTAAACAG
The DNA here is from genome assembly GCF_965287045.1 of Carcharhinus amblyrhynchos. NCBI lineage: Eukaryota > Metazoa > Chordata > Chondrichthyes > Carcharhiniformes > Carcharhinidae > Carcharhinus > Carcharhinus amblyrhynchos. The sequence goes on along the minus strand of NC_137339.1, from coordinate 41,285,500 downwards.
GTATTGTTCTCAGGTGGCTGCGTGCCCCCTTCTCTATTAGAGATACAGTTCATTACATAAAGTGAGAAACACCTCTCCACATCAAACATCAGGCAGGTGAAGAGGCAAGTCCTAAGTCTATCTCAGCTGGAATTAAACAGTGTTCGCTTTATTCTGAACCATGGGTTAGCAAGCTAGCTAATTCAGTTAACTGCACCATACCTGTGTGTAAAAGATTATAAATGTAATAATTTCATCAATGGGCTCAAATAACAGATTGTGAGACTGAAGCTTGACCAGTTCATAACTATCGGAACCCTCCAATTAAATTATGCTTTCATGAATGTATTGTTTTGTTAGGTATACTACTGAGGCTAATTTTATTCCATTTTTAGTCTATTCCTTTCAGTACCAACAGTAAAAAGTAAATACAGAAAGGCACCCACACTGGTGGATCAATGGCTATGACATGGTGGGGACAACTTTAGCGTTGTGTTGGGCCCATTTTGGGCACAAACATTTGGTAAAGTTGGGCACGAGGCAAATAGTGTGATCTGTGCCCACTTCTGCGCTGGTTTGCACTTTTCTAAGGCCCAAAAATGGCTGCGATTGGGAACTTGTCCAGAAAGGGCACGATGTTAATTTAAATATTTTTGTATGTATTTCAATCCACTTAACGAGCTGCACACCCCACTTTACCAATGCATATGCCTTTACTGCTGTTCGACCAATCCAGAATCGGCCTGGAGCAGACATACTGGATAAAAGTTTGATTCGAGCACTCCATGAGTGAGGGTTAGAGAGGGGGGAAGTGCCCACCGTCGGACGGCTCTGTGTTGCTCATGGGGGTGGGGTGGGGATCCTTTCATGGCAGCCATATTGTGTTTCAAGCCTGGAGAGCTCTGTGAGTGTGTGGGGAGTGGGGGTGGTGGGGAGGGGGCTGTTGCTCAGCGGGGTGTCTGATGTCCGATTTGCAGCACAGACCTGGGCCTCAGCACTAACCCTGGGTCTTGGGGATGCTGTTGGGTTCTAGTTCCAGCTGAAGGATGCGACCAAAAGCCCTTTGAAATTGCAGTGCTGTGAAATGGAGTATACATTGCACTCAGAACTTTCCAAGCAGCAGTGTCTGTGCTCACTCCTGCTTGAGTTCTGGGTGTGTGTTACTGAGAGGAGGATGGGGGTGTGGGGCGGGTGGTGTTGATGCGGGGCATGTAGGTGGGGAATGGAGGGGCTCTGTTTCTGTGGGGATGAGGGTGGGGAATGGTGGACTGTGTTGATGGGTTCCCTGTGGTTGGGGAATCAGGTGGGTAGGGGGTGGGTGGGCAGTGTGTGTTGCTGGGCTAGGTGCAAGTTGCATTCCTTAACCTTTCCATGTGTTTCTCCCCTTCTCCAAATTCCACCCGCCTTTAGAGTGACGAAATGGCTTTTGCGATACAACCGATTGATCTTGCTGCTCTTTTGGTTGCTGCGGGAGCTGAGGAGGAGGAGTAGGAGGATGAATTGCGGGCAGAGGAGGCCCAGGCCTTACCACTCGCAGGAGTAGAAGGAGACAGCCAACGGAGAAAAGAAACTTGCCCGGGGGGGGGGCGGGGGACGTGCAAAGGAGAAGGAGTGAGCAGAGACCCCGGCAGTTCCCAATGTCATTTGAACAAATGTCAGACACCGTGCGCTGCTGACAGTTGTAGCTCTGAAAGGAGACAGTGTCACACGCGTGTCACTTATTGCAGGACCTGGCACTTGGAGCAAGAGGGAGCACCCACTCATGGTGGCTCTCAAATTGATGGCCGCTCTAAACTTTTATGCCACTGGCTCCTTCCAGACCCCCAGCAGACATGTATGTTCCATCTCACAGTCAGCTGTCCACACCTGTGTCAAACAGGTCACTGAAGCTCTGTATGCCTGGGCCTGGACCCAAGCTCAGGGTCAGGTTTCGCTGTATTGTGGGGATGCCTAATGTGCAGGGAGCCATCAATTGCACCCACATCACCCTCAAGGCCCCACTTCAGAATCCACAAAGATTCATCAATCGAAAGAGGTTCCACTCCCTAAATGTACAATTGGTTTGTGACCACAAGATGAACATTATGCACATCCCCGCAGTGTGTATGACAGGTTTATCCTGAGGAGCTTAGGCATCCCGGAGGCCCTTGAGGAGGAGACCACGCTGCAGGGATGTCTAATGGGTGATATGGGGTGCCTGCTTCGGACTTGGCTGATGACGCCAGTGCAAAGGTCTGTGACTGAGGCAGAGACCTGCTACAATGAGGTCAACGTTAATATACTACAATGGGGCGGCACGGTAGCACTGTTGCTTCACAGCTCCAGGGTCCTGGGTTCGAATCCTGGCTTGGGTCACTGTCTGTGTGGAGTTTGCACATTCTCCTTGTGTCTGCGTGTGTTTCCTCCGGATGCTTTGGTTTCCTCCCACAGTCCAAAGATGTGCGGGTTAGATTGATTGGCCATGCTAAGAAATTGCCCCTTAGTGTCCAGGGATTCTTAGGTTAGCGGGATTAGTGGGTATAATATGTAGGGATATGGGGGTAGGGCCTGGGTGGGATTGTGTTCAGTGTAGACTTGATGGGCCGAAAGGCCTCTTTCTGCACTGTAGGGTTCTATGATTTCTATGAACATTGCCACCTGCCCTGCAGTGAGAGGTGCATTGGGCTCCTGAAAATGGGGTTCAGGTGCCTGGACCGCTCTGGCTGGGCTCTCCAGTACAGCCCCCTGATTTCTTCCTGCAGTGTGGTGACGTGCTGTGCGCTACACAACCTGGTGCAGCAGAGAGAAGACCCTTTGGAGGAGGGGGAGGATGTGGAGGCTGACCAGCCAGGGATTGCTGGGTGGGAAGCCACCCAGCAGGAGGAGGGGGAAGAAGTGGAGGAGGATCACGCTGAGCAACATCACCCAGGCGCTGGAGGGTTGGCAGCAAAAATGTGGCATGTGAGTGCACCTAGGGAGGACCTGATCAGCAGGCACTTTGCTTACTAGGGGCCTGTGTTTGTGCACATGGGATCCATTCATCCTCCTTCCCCCAGCAAGTCCTACTATCTCCTGCAACATTATAAAGCTAGAGTGGCAGGCCTGGATACACTGTATTAGCAAGTTTCTCTGGCAGGCAGGAGAGTGATGATGACTCGTGAAGCACCATGATGATGATGCTGTGTTGTGAACTATTCTGACTCCTACCTGAGCTCCGCATGCACGTTGGCACCTGGGTCCATGTCTGTGTAGTGAGTGAGAGATCTGAAACCCCCATACAGGGCCCTGGGGCTGGTGGGGTGGGGGAGTGGACAGAATTGTTCTGGGATCTGGGGAACCAATGGCTTCATTTTCTCAGTGACACAGCAGTGAGGGTCCTCCCCAACTGACAGAAACATGAAGGATCTCTCCAGCAATCATCAAGGGGAGAGGATTCCTGTTTGAGGCAAACCTGATTCAAATTGTTCAAAGGCGGGTTGTGATAAAACATTTATTGATTACAATAAAAGTGTCTAAATAATAAGTTTAACATAAAATCATGCGTACGGAAAACATTAAGGTGCTTAAAAATCTATCTAGCTAGTGCAGCCTTTCAATCGTACCATCTCAGTGCAACTACAACTTCCTAACCTTACGTGGCCTACCACTACATCTTCATGTTTCCCCAGAATGTGCATCGGAGCTGGAGGGGGCCAGCTGCCTACCACACCCCATGACTTATGACGCACTTGGCAGATATTCTCTGAAGGGTCTGGACCTTGAGGGTGTCTGGGATGTTTCCATGACACCCACTTCCGTCTGCTGCCCCTGATATGCTCCAGTGTCAGGAAGGAAGAGTCAGAAGGTATAGCCACGGACACAGTCTCTTGGCTGGAAGGCCCCGACATGGACTCGAGCTCTTCCTCCACCCTTGGGGTTGCTGTGGGCCCCTGGATCACGCCATGGGACAGCAGTGCTTCTGCAATGAGCTCCAGAAGCTCCGGCGTCACCTGGCCCTGCCAGTCCTGGAGGACCACTTGCGTCCTACCCGTGTTTGTCGAGTCCTCTGTGATGGCACCTGAATCAGGGACCACATGTCAATGGTCTTAGCAAGTGCCCTCTGAGACTGGGCTATTGCTCTGCAGCCCCTCAGTCATGACCCTCTGTGACAGGACCACGTTCTCAAGGGCTGCTGCCATAGTCCACTGGGTCTCAGCACTGTCCCGCTGGGTCTCCTGCAAGATCTTGAGCCTCTCAACCATGGGCTGCAAAACCTCGAGAATCCTGTTGAGTCCGTCAGCTGTGGCCCTCGGGACACCACTGTGGCCTGCTGTGACTCAGCCATTGCTTGGATCCTGCCACTCATAGTGAGGATTCCCTGCCCCAAGCTTTCCACTGCGGACACCACCCTTGCAGTTTTGGCCTGGTAACCATGCAAGACAGGCAATAGCTGGTCCATCTGATAGCTTTGGGACTCGTTAACCACCTCGCAGTTGGTCCAGTGTGGCCCTCCTGCATCCTCTGGCTCTGTTGCTGCGTCTCCAGTAGCTGAGGGAGAAGTGATCTTAGAGAACTAGCATGTAGCCTAGGACCAGCTGAGTCCTTGCCTTTGGCAGGCTCCCCCATGCCAGAGGCCTCAGACGTTCCCTCCTCCACCTGATATACATTATCATATGTTTCGTGCTCACCAGAGAGTGACCCAGAAGCCTCATTGCGAACTGGATCCACCCTATGTGAGTGTATCAGAGATGGTGAATTGTGCGGCGGAAGCTGACACCAAACTGTGCCACCCTCCAAAGACTCATCTAAGCTGTCTGGGACAGGATGGACAGGATGTACAGGAGCCGCAATGTGGGTCATGATGCCAGAAGAGCAGCACGGCAGCACAGTTGTTAGCACTGCTGCTGCACACTCCAGCGACCTGGGTTTGACTCCCCGCTCAGGTCACTGTCTGTGTGGAGTTTGCACATTCTCCTTGTGTCTGTGTGGGTTTCCTCTGGGTGTTCCGGTTTCCTCCCATAATCCAAAGATGTGCATCAGCTTCCACCTTACAACACACTATCTCTGATACACTCACATCAATGGATCCAATTAGCAATGAAGCTTTTGGGTCATGCTCTGGTGAGCACAACACATATGATAATGTAAATCAGATGGAGGAGGGAACATCCAAAGCCTCTGACAAGCAGGTGGCGAGGACTCAGCTTGTCCTCTAAGATCACTTCTCCCTCGGGTTGATTGGTCAGGTAAAATTGCCCCTTAGTGTCCTGAGATGTGTTAGAGGGATTAGCAGGTAGGAATATGGGGGTAGGGTCTGGGTGAGATTGTGGTCGGTGCAGACTCGATGGACCGAATGGCCTCTCTCTGCACTGTAGGGTTTCTGTGATTCTAAGACCTCAGGGCATCTGTATCTGTTCCTGCAACTCAGGACACAAGATTAAGTGCAAGGGAGGGAGAGGAATCTGGGATGCAAAAAATGTGATTCACATTTCTCCATTGAACATAGAACAAAGCACAAAGATTATATCACAGGAACAGGCCCTTCGACCCTCCAAGCCTGCAGCGACCATGCTGCCCATTGAATTGTAACCCTTTGCCCTTTCCGAGGACATTTGCCCCTATTCCCATCCTATTTGTGTATCTGTCAGACACCCTTTAAAAATCATTCTTGTATCTGCTTTCATGACCTTCCCCCCAGCAATGAGTTCCAGGCACTCACTACCTTCTCTGTGCAAATAAACATGCCTTGTACATCCCCCTTTAGCCTTGCCCTTCGCACCTTAAACCCGTCTCCTCATAATTGCCTCAAATTGAGTGGAGGAATGACAAGTGCTCACTTGTTGACTCCAGTCCGACCATGCTGTTGTTGACAGCCTGGATGTCCCCTTCTCTGGACAGCTCCAGCCTTGCTCCTCAAAGCGGGTGAGGACCCAGAGGTCAGGCTCACCATCCCCTGTCTTCCCCCTCTCACGAGTGTGATGGTTGGTCTTCCCCAGAAGGGGCAGGAGCCATGAAAGAAATTACGGTGTGACTCCTGCAGAGTATCAGGGCCTTTAGAGGGGAGGCAGAGTGCTACCCTGGGGGGGCGGGGGTTTAAAAAAGGTGTGAATTGTCTCAACCCAGTTAGTGAGATTTTGCAAGCCCAGGCAAGTCGAGGAAGGTTTTGGAGTTGGAAGTATGCAGGGTGCTAGGGATGAAGGATCTGGGGAGATCTGGGGAAAGATGCCACAAGGGATTCAGCACTCACCCTTGCTGACTGGATGAGATCATTGACAGTCTTGCGGCTCTGCTTCCAGTTCAGGGGGCCAGTGCCATGGCACTGACTGAAGTGGCGATTGTCTCCTATGCTGCATTGCCATCAGCCCTCTGAGTCTGTGTCCTGCTGAGGGTGTCACATCTCACCTCTGCTGCATCCAGCAACCTGCTGAAGTCACCCTCCGTGAATCCGGGTGCTGGTGTCTTGGATATTTTTTGCCTGCACTGCCTGCCTGCCTGCCTATCCATGCTTAGGGTTTTTTATGGAGCTGCCCCTCGTTAGGGCAGATTAGCTGCAGGCAGTTTGGCAGAGCATGCCAGCAGTTTGCTTGTTAGCATTGAGGGGAAGGCAAGTGAGCACTTGAAGTGTGTGGGAGGAGGAGGGGGATGGGTGGGGAATCAGTGCCTCTATGATAATTCAGGGGCAGGGGAGAGAAAAGGGTGTGTTATACAGCCATCGAAGTCAGGGGGAGATGGGGGTCTTGTGCGGGAGCGTCCGGAGTAGGGCGGGTATTGTCACTCTGCCTGTGATCGATGGGGAGGGGGGGGAGCGCTGAGATCAATCTGTCTGCGATTAGTGGAGGGGTGGTGGGATCAATCTGCCTGTGATCGGTGGGGGTGGGGTGGAGGCACTGCTATTCTTCCTGCGATTAGTGGGCAGGGAGGATGGTCAAAGAGCCCTAAAGACAGACCTGAAACTCTCCCAGTTTCAAGTTCACCCAGCACTTATACAAAAGATGGTAAAATAGCATCACGAAAGTGCATTGAATAGTAATGTGATGGGGGTCCTTGGAACCTCCAGTCCAAGATAATCAGCAAAGGTTCTGACCCCTTTTCTCAGTCCCATGTTTAAGTTGATGTGTTTAAATAAAATTGAGTTCAATACTATGTATTCTTCGAAAACAAGCATGCAATCAAAGATAGCAGTTCATGTGCTGTACCTGAAATAAACTCAGGGAGATATGCTATAGTGGGTAGGTGGAAAGCAATGGGAGAGGCATTTCAGTTTTCTGTGAAAGGATGAGCATAAGCGTGTATCAGCTGATTCTGCCAATTAGTATATCATAACAAAATATTGGTGGACCATGATATGCCAATCTGTGCCACCACAGAAAACATTAGAAACAGTTAAACATAAAATATGAATATTTTGACTTTTTACTTGTTCACTGTCACTTTAAATAAGTTCATATTCAAAAGCACAATCCAGCAATGTGTAATGCTGAATTTATATTGACAAAATGAAGAATCACAGCCCTGGCATCTGGTAACTTCACTTCTGCTGTATTGATATAGGGAATTCTTTATTTCTCACTGAAAGATTCTTCAGCAGTTGTATAGTTCTCAGAAAGAAACACTTTGTGCAGAGCAGGAGGAGACCAATTGATGTTCCTACCTCTCTCCAACCTCCCTCCTGCTGATTGTGGTGCCTATCTGGACTGTCATGATCAACAGTCTTCCAACTTTCCCCAACAACAAACTTTAATTTGGTGCTCTCCCACCCCACTACCTGCGATTCACATTCCTTTCATATCCTCTACCCAATTAATGGCATCTTGTACTGCCAGGAAGCTGCAACTCACTCAGAACAATCCTCAAAGGCAGACTGCAGCCATGATTGGCTTTTCCCCTGCCTTAATTACAGAATAGAGAAGGTAGAAGATGAGGGTGCAGAGAAGTGGCCAGTGAAAATGTACTGCACCCACTCTAACACAGTAACTCATTTCGATTAAACCTTTTCTTCAACATAAACACTAACTTATGGCTCTCCATTCTGACAGCTATACATTAATCAGAGTAATTAGTCAGGTTTCCTGACCGACAATTTCAAATTTACTTTCTGGCCCTCCCCAGTCCACTAAAAAGCTCCTAAGGAGCTGAACAGGCAGAGGTGAGTGGGTTCCAATGCCTGCCCTCTCTTTGAAATAATGGTGTGTCCCAGAATCATTAGGACATTGACACACCAAATGGGAGTGCTATTTTAAAAAATGTGTCCACACTGATCACACCACCATAACCGATTGGAAATCACATCACTTAAATTGTTTTATCTCTATGACCCTTCAATAGTCCTGTCCCTCCAGAAACCTACATTTCGGTGTCACCTGTGTATTAGAAATACATTTTTTTAATACAGTCAAACATTTAAGAATGAAATAAATTATTTCGCTATCATTATCAGAATTATGATGAAAATGAACGTTATCAAAATGAGAGGGGATCTCACAAATACCAAGGGAGGCCTCTAGAATAAGGGTTTATGATTAACCAGATGCATTATAATTACTTTTGAAGAGCTGGTGTTTTATTGGAAAGGGGAAAAATCTGCAGGAGTATCACACAGAATAAGAGAAAGTTGTAAAAGTGAACTGCATATTCAACAAGAATACATTTCCAAAAACCATAATCAAATTGGCTCAAGTTGATGTCTTGCATGAGTGACTATAGTTCACTTTCACTGGGAGAGCAGACTTTAAGCTTCATTGGAACAGGTAATAATCTTCTAGCTCATGTTTTAATGAGCTCATTGTCTCCTGTTATAGGGTAAGCATAACTAGATGCTATCCTTAGCATATGCTGTGTGCAGATGTGACAACGATAGGAGTTGACAAGGAGGCAGAGTTGTGACTTATTCAACTTAGGTTCAACTTATTTACCATTAAACGCCATTGGGCAAATCCTGTCTCTTTTAAATTCTTTTTTTTATTCATTCATGTGACATGGGCATCGCTGGCTGGTTAACATTTGTTGCCCATCCCTAGTTGCCCTTGAGAAAGTGGTGGTAAGCTGCCTCCTTAAATCATTGCAGTCTATGTTCTGTGAATTGATCCACAATGCCATTAGGAAGGGAATGCCAGGATTTTGACTCGATGACTACGAAGGAATGGCGATATATTTCCAAGTCAGGATGGTAGATGACTTGGAGGGTAACTTGCACGTGGTGGTGTTCCCATGTATCTGCTGCCCTTGTCCCTCTAGATGGAAGTGGTCATGGGTTTGGAAGGTGCGGTCTAAGGATCTTTGATGAATTTCTGCAGTGCATCTTGTAGATAGTACTCACTGCTTCTACTGAGCATCGGTGGTGGAGGGAGTGGATGTTTGTAGATGTCTTGACCACAATGTGCTGGCTTGCCCTTAAACTACGTTATCTGATAGGCCCAGTATAGGAAACATGCTCAGTCTGTCAGGAAAGGCACTGCAGCACATATTAAATATCAATGGTACAACAAATGTTCTTTAAAAGATGCTGAGTAATCTAGGAAACAATGGGCTAGAAATTGGTGAGCTCTGGTTTTTGAGCACTGGGGTTGCAACTTGTAAGCTTCTTGCACCATTTCTAAATGGGATGGACCTTACTCAGAATTGATCCATTCATCTGACTCCTATGATTATGGTATAGCCCCAGTTGATCCCACAGTGCAATCCTCTCTGTTGTGCTGCTGGCAGTCTCTGTCCACCAAAGAGGACAGAGCAATTTGGTTAGCGAGCCACATGGTCCAAGCAGTCATCCCTTTTAAAAGCTCAGTCCCTTTCCATAAAACAAAAACTGCACCAATGCTGGATATCACTTAGAGTCAAGGGGCATATTACATTGTATCAAGAAAAACTTCAGTGATGGCATCCTGGTGGGATACATGGAGGCCAGCAGAGATGTCATGTTTTCATGAACTGCACCTTCTGCAAAAGTTGCCCCAATTCCATTAAAATTGACCCCCCTAATGGATCTGGCACAGGCTATGTACATGTGTCTTTATCCTGGGCCATCAAAAACTGCCAGAAATGGGAATGGGGTTGGCAATGTGTGGTCAAATTCCTCACCAATTCAATTTTCAAGTTTGTTGATGACACCACCACAGTAGGTCGGATCTCAAACGATGATGAGACTGAGTACAGGAATGAGATAGAGAATCTGGTGAACTGGTGCGACAACAATAATCTCTCAACAATGTCAACAAAATGAAGGAGGCTGTCATCAACTTCAGGAAGCACAAAGGAGAACATGCCCCTGTTTACATCAATGAGGACGAAGTAGAAAGGGTCAAGAGCTTCAAGTTTTTAATCTCCAGATCACCAACAATCTGTTCTGGTCCCTCCATGCCAACACCATAGTTAAGAAGGCCCACCAATGCTTCCACTTTCTCAGAGTGGAAATTTGACATGTCAGCTATGACTCTCACCAACTTTCACAGATGCATCATAGAAAGCATTCTTTCTGGTTGTATCTTAGCTTGGTATGGCTCCTGCTTTGCCCAAGACTGCAAGGAACTACAAAAGGTTGTGAATGTAGCCCAATCCATCAGGCAAACCAGCCTCCTATCTATTGACTCTGACTACACTTCCTGCTGCCTCAGCAAAGCAGCCAGCATAATCAAGGACACCACACACCCCAGACATTCTGTCTTCCACCTTTTTCCATTGGGAAAAAAATACAAAATCTAAGGTCACATACCAACTGACTCTGGAACAGCTTCTTCCCTGCTGCCGTCAGACTTCTGAATGGACTTCCCTTGCATTAAGTTGATTTTTCTCTACACCCCTAGCTATGACTGTAACACTATATTCTGTACTCTCTTGTTTCCTTCTCTATGAACTTTATGCTTTGTCTGTACAGTGCAAGAAACAATACTTTTCACTGTATGTTAATACATGTTACAATAATAAATCAAATCAAATCAAATTCCTACAACCGACATCATTTCTAAATGCCATTTTGACACAGGAAGAGGCAAGAAAATCTAGCCCTGTACTTCTCTGAAATTTGCCCATTATAGTTTCTGCCTCTATTATTGAATAAAGTAGCTTTCTAATTAGCAACTTTGTTCCATTTCAAATCCTTATTTAGGATTCAAGTTTTGCAGCAACATTATAGGAGCCCTTGCCCTGAGTGTAAGTTTGTGAGGTGGCATGCCCACATTATGTAGAAATTCTGGAGGGTATAGACTGTCATCATCTTCTATGGAGTCAATGCTAATGTATTCTCCTAATTGACCCGAAAACGTTTCTGAAAACTTTTCATTCAAATCTAGTGCAACTTCATTTTTAGCATATCGAATAGCTTTTGAATATTAAGTGGTGTTAAATATATTATTACTTTTACCAAGTAGGAAAATCAATACCATTTGACTCCTTGGAAAAACAATTTTCTCGTATTTCTGATTTTGCATCCCAATAGAAAGAAGTCAATGTACAATCAATTGTTGAACGTTACACTCTCATGTGACTTGCCAGCCAAACAACTCTGTCCTTTTTTTTAAATTTTGAGGATGGAATTCTTCAACCTTTCACACCTTGCTGCCACTGCCAGGGAGAATGGGGAATGTGGCATTTCATTTGCATCAGTTTTGGCATTATATTGCTTTTGTTCTAACAGTTTTCCACAATAGTTGCTGGGTAAAGTTGCTGAGTAAGGGTTTTGATGTTGATTTTAATTTATTGACGTTGGATGGGGATTCTGATATGGATGTAAATTAAGGAATGGTAGATCCATAATGGATTACATAAACATAAGAACGGAAGAACTAGGAGCAGGAGCACACCTGTTCTACAATTCAATACGAAGTAAGAAGTCTCTCAACTCCAGGTTAAAGTTTATTTGGAATCATAAGCTTTTGGAGTGCTGCTCCTTCCTCAAGTGAGTCATTACAATATGGTTGATCTCATCTCGGTCTCAGCTCCACTTTCCTGCCCACTCCGCAGAGCCCTGTGTCCCACTACTAAATAAAAACCTATCTATCGCTTCTTTAAATTTGTTTAGTTTTCCGGCATGCACTGCACTCTGACAGATTCGTAACCGTTTGAGTAAATTATTTCCTCCTCCTTTCTGTTTTAAGTTTGCCATTCCTTTGCCTTAGGAAATCTCATATCGACTGTAGTAAAGTTCACAACAAGGTCTCTCTTCATCCAGCCGTATATGATGAATGTGATCTCCTTCCTGTTTCCTCCTTCTCTTCCCCCTCCTTCTTCTCCTGAGGTTGCCTCTGGATCACAGGAGGTAGTGGCTGGGCCTCTGTGATTGTTAGATTGTAGAGGATGCATCATATCATCACAAATATGGGCACCCTCGTGAGTGTCTTTTGTAAGGCTACATATGTTCAATTGTTGGTCACTATCCTGACAAATCCACGTGCTCTTTAATCCAGCTATTCCCTCCCCCAGCCAAAGGGGATGAAGTCTCCCTTCTTTGCATACAGTCCCCTAGTAACCTCCCTGATGTATTTATAAATGACAAGCTGCAAGATGTTACTGATACCACCTGCTCCCTGTTGGAAGGAGCCTTTGGTATCAGAATGTTAGAGGGATGATCCTCCAGATATCATCATCCTGGTTCTGAGGCTCCAGGTCAACGTGAAGGAGCTGCCACAACTCTGCAATGACCTCCTCCATGGATCCTAGTTTCCTCAGGGACTGTTCCTGGCTCACTCCCTAGTAGGAGCATCATACTCTTTGTGAGACGGGCCTTCTATGGAGATCTTTTGTTCTCCCTTCTCACAGAATTTTTCCTCCCTGTCTTTCCCTTTCCATGTCCTGCTCTTGTTGCAGACCAGGCTGAGCTGTAACTTACCATATCTCTGTAAGCCTTCTCTTCCTTACTGTTGCAGCAAATATCTCCAAATTGTTGCAGTACTGCAAAACAATGCGAACATTGTCTTAGCAAAAATAAGCTAAACAACCCTGGACGACATCGCAGACCACATCCCCTTTGCTTCATGATGCTTTTTGCCTTATAAGTGATTAATGAAGCCGTTACCTCTCTATGCACCAATCAAATTTGGTAGCATGGCTTTGTGTCAGCCTGACTGACTGACTGACAGCGTGATAGTGTCCATGAAGGTCTTCAGGCACACACAATACCATGCAAGTACACAGAAAGCAGTCAGTGATGCTTTGTAGGCAAGAAAACCTCTGGGAAGCCTGCTTGGCAATGCTGAAAGTGATGCTGCATGACTCAATTTCACGGCCAATGAATTGTACTTTATCCCCACAACAGAAGAAATATTTTTTTTCAACAAGACTTTTATTGAAGAGAAGGTCAGCTAATGTGATCAGAGGGGGGGCCGGCAGTGATTTCTGGCTTATAAATGTCAAATGTCTACTTTTACAGATTAAACATGACAGGATATTGGCCTTCAATAATGAAATCTCAAGGATGATTTTGAAGAATGTGTATAAGGAACAGAAATGTTTATTTTATGCTGTGGAGGGGAGCAACTTGACCTGCTGTTTGAAGCAAATTTGAGACAGCTTCACTTGTCACACATCAGATCTGAGTGAATACTTTGTTTCGTATTCTAGTAACATTCTGGGGTGTAAGACTTGATAAAGAATTACCATACAGAGACTCCTATATCTAAAATAATGAAAACTGGTGCATTACCTATCACATCTCCACTTGTTGTTGGTATAAGATTTCACTCAATGATATCAGGTAGGTAACAGTCTTGCTAAATTAGTATAATGTGTCTTTTTCACCTAATTAGATCCAAATAGTGGTGTTTGGCAGTTGTCTCCAGACAAATAATCCAGATTGCTAGCCACTTTGATAATGTCATTTAGTCATTATTGTTTTCACAGGTTACCATTTGGAATTGCTTTTGCACCTAAGGTATTCCAAAGAACAGCATCCAAACCCCTGAAAGGCATGGAAGGAGTAACATTCCTTATAGGTGACATACTCAGAAATGGTTCATCGAGGGAAGATTGTGATGTAGAGCAGTTTTCAAAGATATGAAAGTCACCAAAGTCCCAGTGAACTATAGGCTGCTCCCCCCTTTACTGAGGGGAGGGGCAACATTGAGAAGGCAGGACCTTTATGAATAACCTCAGTCAGTAGGGGAATTGAGCCAGTGCTTTTGGCATCATTCCACATCACAAACCAATTATTCAGCCAACTGGGCGAACTGACCCCTGCCACAAAAATATACAGGAAGCAGATTTGATGTTGAAAGAGGAATGTGAATTTGCAAAGCCTATGACAAAATTCCTCGGGCACGTTGTGCTAGCTTCAGGAATAAAATCTAGCCCATAGAAAAGCAAGGTGAATAGGAAGTCTCAGTAGTCTAGGAACATCATGAGGTTGCAAAGATTCCTGGGGAAAGTCAACCAAGTAGCTAAGTTCTTACCAAATTGGGTGGGAATCAGTGAACTGCTAAGGCAGCTGTTGAGACAAGCTCAAAAATGGTATTAGAAAGTGGACGAGCAAAATGCATTTGAAGGCTTCAAAAAATTTCTAATTTCACCTGAAATTCAAGTGCTCTATGATCCAGGATAGCGAACAGTTGTAGCAGCAGATGCATCATCCAGAGGCTTGAGTGCAGCTTTGTTTCAAGTATAAAAAGTTGGCAAACAAAGACTAGTTTATAATGCCTCAAGATAACTGACAGGCCCTGAGAAAAGGTATGTAACCATTGAGGAAGAAGAATTGGCAGCCACAGCAGCATGCAAGAAGTTCTCTGACTGTATAAGCTTAAAGTTTACAATTGAAACTGATTGCAAGCCTTTAGTTATTGTTCCTAACTTAAAGGAAATTACAAAAATGTTGCCTCAGATTCAGATGAATGAGATATGATTCAGTGATTGAGTACTCAAAGGAATAATCAGACCGACGACAGCAGTAGGAGGAGTCAAAACAGGATGATTTGAATTTCATTGAGGAGGTGGAATCATATAATTTACTCATTACAAAACAGTTTCTGACCACTAAGAAGAAACTATGAGAGATTAGGCAAGCATAACATCAGGGCAAAGAATAAATCCAAATAAAAATAGAATTGACAGACTGGATGGCCAGATTATATTCCTAACAACCCAATACTATACCAATATTTTTGACAAAGAAAAAATCTCACAATCATTGATGATTTGTTATTTTTGAGTGACAAGATAGTCATTCCTAAAACAACTCGACTTCAAATTCTCCAAAAAATATGTTTTGTTTTATTAGTGTCACAAGTAGGCTTACGTTAACATTGCAATGAGGTTACTGTGAAAATCCCCTAGGTGCCACACTCAAGCACCTGTTTGGGTACACTGAGGGAGAATTTAGTACAGCCAATGCACCTAACCAGCATGTTTTTCGGACTGTGGGAGGGAACTAGAGCTCCCAGAGGAAACCCATGCATACACATAAGATTATATTTATACATTTGAAAATAGTCTTCCAGAACATTTCCCCAAAGGATATCCTACTTGGTTAGACAAACAAATTAACATTGCAAAGTAAAATCACTGTTGCTGTGGAATTTCCAAAAAACTTTAATACAAAGCCCTTCTGGAAAAACAGCCAGTTTTCTGGGTTGGCCAGAAACTCTTCACTTAGCTTCTTCATACCACAGTCCAAGAGCAGAACACACTGAAGAAAGTCTTACATGGCCACTCTCCAACATAGCTCCCAATCTTTTTTCCAATGTCCTTATTTTTCTTTGAAATTTACATTTCCCAGAATACAAAAATCTTTACATTCTCTATATTGCCCCATTTTTGGTTGAAACAAAATTTAATGACACTGCCTTTTTTATTTTTGACTTCTTTCAAGTTGTAAACCATTTTTACTTACCTTTGAAATTTAACAATTGAACACAACAAACCTCCTTTCCCTCCTAATGTAAATTCCTACCCATTTCCTATTACTTACAGAAAGTTCAGATTGGCCATATTTACCTCAAATGCATGCCTTTGACATCTGGATGTCTTTGATCTCCTCAACCCGGCAGACAAACTGTCTTCAGTCTTATTAGTCATTCACGCACACACGCATACACACGCATGCACACACAAAATCACAGCCACGAGCCTGTTTCACAGAATAAAGCAAAAAAAACTAAAATAAACTTGAAATATAACTTTTCTTCACCCATTCTAACATCAGACAATAGTCTTCAGTTTGCTAATGAGGTGTTCTGCAACTTTACCAGGAATATGTTTTCACACATGTGACTATCGCGCCTAGATATTATCTGTGGAATGGAGAATCAGAAAGCGGAATTCAAGCAATCAAGTATTGTTGAAAAATAATATGAAGATGTTAATTTAACCGATCTTAGCTACATAACCCAATGTATAGGTTCCCACCTTCAGAAATGTTGACAGCTATGAACACAACTTACAGCTTTACACAACAAAGACTACAATCTAACATTAACTCAATAGACCATGAAGATGTTCGAAAATGTGAGGAGCGGAAAAGACCTAATCAAGTCATAATTTCAACTTGAAGCACAGAACAGGGCACATAAAATGGAAACAGCCCAGGTAAAAGATTATGAATATGAGACCAAGAAAAAAAAACCTTGGTAACAGAAAACGCTCCACATCCAAGGTCTCATAGAATAAAAATGGATCAAAGAAATAAAAGGGGGGACCGAAAAATCTTGATATCATCAGAAAGGAAAGCAATGGAACTTTGGACCTATTATTCAAATCCCGCTGGAGGCAAGAAACAAGACAAAACAAGACAATCACCAAGGAGCAAGACTTTCACATCAATTGATAAAAGAGTGCAGATCATACCCAAACTCTTAGTGAGGTAAGGACCAAATCAGTGAGATTTGTCAAAGCACCAGAGAGATAACCTGTGAATTTTGGTGTATACAGTTGGAATAAAGACTTAGCAGAGATGTGGAGTTCATTAGAAACAAGTAATACTGAAGAAACTATGACTCTATAAATGCTGATGTAGCGTTTATGCAATGTAATATAATTAAATAACTTGGATTGCGAGGGAAGCAGAACTACAACCTCAGGAGAGTTTCTGAGATGTACATATGTCTGTAAATTGCAACCTAAGGCAACTTTCTTAGAAAAACAGGCACATTCTAAAGAACCTCATCTAGACTCTGAGCACACAGTGAAACATTACGCACTGGGGCTGTGATTGTTCTCAGAACCGGAATAAATGAGTCATTGAAAGCTCATAGAGCATCTGTCACAGGAGACAGAAAAAGTTGTGGAAAATGTTGATGGTAGAGTTTGTTGCTCAAAATTTCACACCAACATTAATGAGAAGTGACATTGAGATGTTTGCAATCTCTACTGTGTGATCCTTAAAATAACATGGTGCTTCATCATCCATGATAATACACAGATGCCGCACCTCATATTTTGAAATAGATTCCTGTACTTGTTGAGCTGATGAAATCTTCTTTGACCCATACACTTTTGTGAAGTGGTTCATCTTTAAGTATAAGATACAGTTTTTCCCTTGAGCTCAACATAATGTTGTGAACTGATGAACAAGCACGTAGTTTTAGCACATTTCTGAGGGTATCTGACCATGATCTGGCCATGTGTTTATTAACCTGCTAAGGTCTTGTTGGGCAAGTGTGCCTGTCACCCTTATTCTCTGGGTGCAGAGCTGTACAATCCCTTTAACTAAAACATGATTCAATTTAAACTGTGAAGTTTAGAACTTTATCTAGGATTAAATGATCATCTTTCATGAATAGGTGTCCTCTAATTTGTGGAACTGAAGTTTTCACAATCAGTTGGTCACAAATTAGTTGATGAGTTATTGTACCAAATTTACATATGGAGGCAAACTGCCCCAACACTGCAATGTATTGTTTCATGGGCTTACTGTGGCTTCTCTTGCCAATGTATATCATTCATTTGTTAATTTTCCTTTGGCCCAAAGTTTTTGTCAGGAGTCAAAAGTGAAAGAGTTAAGAGTTCTCTTTGTCCCCAAATTTAGGGGTTCATGCACTTGCATGGCACTAATGTCATTTCCACCAAAAGTATTTGTTGTTATACAGTCATAGAGGTCTACAGCACAGAAAAAGGCCTTTCGGCCCATCTAGTCTGTGCCTGTCAAAGACAAACCATCCCACTATTCTAATCCCATTTTTAGCACTTGGTCCATAGCCTCATATTCCTTGGCATCACAAGTATACCTCTAAATACTTCTTAAATGTTATGAAGGTCTCTGCATCTTCCATTTCCTGGAATATTAAGCAGCCAATCCTGCCTCTCTCTCAGCCATGCCCCAGTGGCAACAATGACATTCTATCCCTGTCTTTATTTGTGTCCTCGACTCATTTATCTTGTTCATCGGACTCCTTTAAATTTAAATAAATACTAACCATTCTTGCCAAGCTGCTTTAGTAGGCTGACAGTTTCTATGTCTTCCTGACTCATTTGCAGCCTCTTCTCACTTTGGCTGTGTAAATCCCTGCTGAACCTTCTCTCAGGGTCACACGCCCTTTCCACGTTAGTTTAAACCCTCTCCAACAGCACTAGCTAACTGCCCTGCAAGGACGCTAGTTACATTTTGATTCAGATGCAACCCGCCCACCTTGTATAGATCCCACCAATTTCAAAAATTGTCCCTATGTCTGAGCAATCTACATGCTCCCTCCTGCACCATTTCTCCAGTCACACATTCATCTGGACTAACCTTCTATTTCTAAACTCACTATCTCATGGTACTGGGAGTAATCCAGAGATTACTACCTTCTGGTTCCTGTTTTTTAATCTATTTCCTAGCTCCCTCTTTTTTGCTTGTAGGACCTCATCCCTTTTCTACCTCAGAGTGCAGTTCAGCTGTTCAGTGACATCCTTTACCCTGGCACCACGGAGGCAACATTTCATCCTGGAATTCCTTTTGCAGCCACAGAAACACCTATCTGTTCCCCTTATGATTATATACCCTACCACTGCCACTCTTCCTCCTCCCCTCAGATCCACACATGGTACCATGAAGTTGGCTGCCACTGTTTCCCTTTCACAGTCATCTCGCCTAACAGTATCCAAAACGGTATGCCTGTTGGAAAGGGGGATGGCCATAAGGGATTTCTGCAGTACGTGCCTTGCTCTACTCTATCTGGGTGGTTACCCATTCCCTTCTGCCTGTTCAAACTTTACCTGTGGTGTGGCTATCTCACTGAATGAACTATGCATGACTTGCTTAGCATCACAGATGCTCCATAGTGAATTCATCTTCAGCTCCAGCTCTGAAATGCAGTTAGCCAGCGGCCTCAGTTGGACACACTTTCTGCACACATAGTCACCAGGGATAAATGAAGCTTCCATGATTTTCTACGTAGCAGAAGAAGAGAATATCACAAGTCAGCTCCCCTGCCATGATTACCCTATAGCCTTCTATTTACTCCCTTTTTCTAACAAAAAAAAATGCTTGTATAAGAATTCCATTAAACTTTCATCCCTTATGCTTACTTTACTTCCCTTGTTCTACTTTGCTTATTTATGTTGCTTTATTACATTGATCCTGACTTTACTTTTTGTGCAGTTTTTCAATTAATCTGCTCTTCCAAAAACAGAAAACAACCTCCCTCTCTCTCTTCATGTAACTTCCACACTTACCAAACTGCCACTCTCTTTGCTCATTGCACACTCTGCGTTCCTACAGAATATACCTCTTACAAACTATGAACCACAAAATAAAGACCTTATAAACTATAAGCAATAAAAATAATAAATACTTACTTAACTATACTCACCCAACCAGTTGCTTCCACTTGCCTGGTGTCACTTTGGGATCCTGGCATTACCTCAGGAGCTCTGAACTCCAAGTTAGCACTCAGTTGTATTGAGTATTGTCTGCAGCTCAGTTCACCTTAGCACACATAGTCTCGCAGTCCCTAAGCACATGCACCCTCAGGCTTCTTTGCCTATAGATGTGTTGGTGACTCCATAACTGGAGGCTTGACATCTGCGTGCAGCACTGCATTCATCCTGTTAGATCTCAGAAGGTGGTTGAACCACTTCATACTAGCTTGGTATGGCTCCTGTTCTGCCCAAGAATGCAAGAACCTACAAAAGGTCGTGAATGTAACCCAATCCATCATGCAAACCGGCCTCGCATCCATGATTCTGTCTACATTTCCCGCTGCCTCCGCAAAGCAGCCAGCATAATTAATGACCCCAAGCATCCCAGACATTCTCTCTTCCACCTTTTTCTGTTGAGAAAAAGATACAAAAGTCTGTGGTCATGGACCAACCGACTCAAGAACAGCTTCTTCCCTCCTTCAGACTTCTGAATGGACCCACCTCGAGAGAGTTGATCTTTCTCGACGCCCTAGCTATGACTGTAACACTACATTCTGCACTCTCTCATTTCCTTTTGTATGGAGGATGTGCTTTGTCTGTATAGCATGCAAGAAACAATACTTTTCACCGTATACTAATACATATGACAATAATAAATCAAATCAAACTGAAAATCAAAATTCCTGCACTTTTCTTGTTGACCACATTTCAGTTGCTCACCTCTTGAGATACCTCCAGCCATTCTTGCTTTATCTGTCTGATTAGCTGTCTGACCACACTCTGGAGACGTAACTTCCCTCCATTCTTCCACCACCGTAAAGAGCATTCTCAGAGAGATGTTGGCAAATTGTGGTGCTGCCCTTCCATGGGTACACACCACAAACCTAATCCATTATGACTCAACCTCCACCATAACCAAAGATGCCAATGTTCACAATCATGCTTTCCTGATGCCCTTTAAAAGGGTTACGAGGATGTTAAAAGATTTAGAAATATGCTATTGTACATATGAATGGATATACATATGACAAAATGATTCCTGTTGGAAAAAGACCCAAGTACATGCCTTTTAACATTATTAGAGATTTTGATAGAATTCCCCTGGTGGTGGGATGCTAATTAGGCACATTAATAAGCCACTTGAGAACAATTATACCTGAAACCAAATGTTATATAACTTCTGACCATTTCTGGGCTTTGTGGGGAGAATGATTGATTCATACATAGATGCAAGATAGTCAGATTTAGCTGCAGTTAGCCTGCAACAAATGCTTTCAAATGTACCAAGATAGCAAGGTGAGAAAAATGGAAATAAAAGACGTTGGAAACATTTAGCAGATCAGTCATTATATGAGGAGAGAGGCAAGTAAAGTCAAGTTCTGAAGTGGATGCCCTTTTGTTATAAACAAGAGAGAGCTTAAAGGTTGAAAAGAACAAATTAACTCCTGGAAATATTTATTTCATGAGTGATTAGCAGCAGGAATAAATGTTTGAGGCCACAATGTTAGATCTGCTTATGCAATCGATAGGTGCTAAACTTGGAAGGTGGTAACTTGATATTCCAAAAAACTGAGAAGAAACAGGTTGAAAGGTCAACTTAAGTAGAACATGCCTTAACTGGGACCAGTTGACAAATGAATGATTTTGTTAAATTGTTTACTCGGTGGATATCTAGCTTAATCTATTTTGTTCATACCTTGGAAGGATCTTATAATCCTGAAGTAAAGACAATAAGTGACAGAAGGTATACGCTCTCTTACTGACAATAATCAGCATGCTTTGTATCCAGTGATCTGGCTGTACAGGTACACAGGTCACTAAAAATGGTAATGCAGGCGGAGAAGGTAGTCAAGAAGGTATACGGCATGCTTGCCTTCATCGGCTGGGCATTGAGTTTAAAAATTGGCATGTTGTGTTGCAGCTTTATAAAACCTTAGTTAGGCCGCACTTGGAGTATAATGTTCAATTTCTGGTTGCCACACTAGCAGAAGGATGTGGAGGCTTTGGAGAGGACACAGAAAAGATGTACCAGGATGTTGCCTTGTATGGAGGGCATTAGCTATGAGGAGAGTTTGGAGAAACTTGGTTTGTTCTCACTGGAACTACGAAGATTGAAGGGCGATCTGATAGAAGCCTACAAGATTATGAGAAGCATAGACAGAGTGGATAATCAGTAGCTTTTTCCCCAGGCTGGAAGAGTCAATTATTAGGGGGCATAGGTTTAAAGTGAAAGGGGCAATGTTTAAAGGAGATGTACCAGGCAAGTTCTTTTCACACTGATATCACTGCCAGGCTAGGTGGTAGAACTAGGTAGGATAGTGACTTTTAAGGGGCATCTTGACAAATACATGAATAGGATGGGAATAGAGGGATATGGTCTCCAGAAGAGTAGTGGGTTTTAGTTCAGTCGAGCAGCATGGTCAGTGCAGGCTTGGAGGGCCAAAGGGCCTATTTCAGTGCTGTAGTTTTTTTTGGTCTTTGAAAGGAAGTGTGTCTTCTCTTACTCTTGGAATGTGTATTCCAATTAAATCATTCAATTGTAAGCTTTCACAATTTTAAAATAAAGAAGGATATTTATTGGCACATTCATACAACACCAAAAATAGGACTAATAACACTAGACCCAAAACAACAATGGGGTTAAAAAAAAACTAGGAGAGAAAAGGGTATGATGCAAATCAGAACACCCAGAACTCCAAATTCCCAAACAGACTGCGGGGTTCCGAGACAAATATGTTGGAATTTTACTGGCATTCCTGCCTCGATCCCGGGAGTGGGCAAGCCTCAGAGATAAGCTTTCTCTGTTAACCTCGGGCGAGATCTGATGAACCTCAGGCTGGTGTGCCGGTGAAATTACGCCCGTTGAAAGACATAATAGCACAATCCCAGGGGCAGATAGCAGCCAAGCACCCTCCCAGGGGAACTCCCCGGGAAGGGACATGGGGGGACAGCCCACCCCAGCTGGGGAAGGACGAAAGGGGAACAGACCTGGGAAGAGGAACAACATGCAGAATGCCACATCCCACACGAACAACACAAAGAGGGAACACCAACATGGCAGAACTAAAACAGTCACATACATCAGCAAAAGAAACCCACACATAGGACGGGACAAGACAGAAACACAAACATACCACAGAATCAGGGACACACAGATAAGAAGACATGGACAGCAGAATCCAAACACAACAGACAGAGAGGCACAACAGAGAGGAAAGGGATGGCCACATGGAACCACCAACCTAGCAAATAAACCATTCCCAAAGAGACCAGGAACACAACCGAATAAGAATGTTCAGAATGTACAATATGGAGGAGCACCCAAACTTCCACCAAAAAATCAGGGACTCTCACACCAATAAAACCCATAATAGTCATGGGAGACTCAAACCTGAGCAAGATTAACTGCTGCCCCAATGGGGCACATAAATAGATAGCTTCCTGGGGGCAAAACTTATACATGCTCAGTCAATCCTGGAAAAACTACGTCCCCATTAAACATTAATCATATTAGTAGAGATCAACAACAGGAAACAGAAGGGCCACAACTACCAAGCAACTACAAATACCCCCGAAAACAACTCGATTAAAAGTTCCTAATGGCTGCATTTTACTGGTAACCCTAAATTACAGGACTTTCCTAAAGAGGAGGAAACAACCATATGAGAGATAAATAAATTCATAAATATGCAAGACCACATTCTGGCATTCAGCGATAAACTCTTTAGGATGGGACAGGATAATACCCATTGGAGAGAAGCCAACAGTCCAACATATGATCTCAAAATGGATGGAGGCTTTAACTAAAGTGCACAGAAGACCAACTGGGGGTACATGCAACCAGGATTACATATCCCCTAAGCTAGGGGACACAAACGTAAACTTGAGCACTATCTTCCAAATAATAGAAACACAAAGAAGGACCTCAGTGAGGAGCCTTTCCTACATAGCCACAGAAATGTGAAACCCAGCCAAATGGAAGAAGATCTCAAGGAATTCTACAGAAAAATGAAACTAGTAGACCACTTTGAGGGGAGGGACTCAGATAGGCCCCCATTCACACCAAAATCCACATGGAAACTCCCCAAGGACAAAGTCAGCATGGAGATCCTCAAATTCATTGCAGCAACAAGGGAGAAAACAGCAAGGATCCCACAATTGAAAAATAAACCAAATCTCACGAAAACAGAAAGACAGGCCATGAGGGAACTCTGAGAGAATGGGGACATAATACACGGCAGACATTATCATCATTTACAGACAACTACATATATTCAAGGCAAAGAGACAACTCCGCAAGAGAACATTATAAACACTTAGAGAGACCAAACTATCCAGAAACCAGGCAAACCATAGAAAACATCCTGAATCAACAATTAGCAGACAAAAGACAAAGGAAATATCTATTAGGTCAGCACCCAGCTCCAGGATCTTCTTTATGCTCCCAGAAATGCACAAACACCCAGACAGATGGACAATAACCGGGTAAGTACCCACAGGCAGACCCATGATATTGGATTGTGGTAGTGAGTCCTACAATATAGCCAAATATAACAACTACTTCCTGAACCCAATATCAAAAACAAAATCCAAGATGTATCAAAGACACCTACCATTTTGTACAAATGGTGAACTCCCTTGCCATCCAATCAAACAGCCTTCTGTTCACGATGGGCATTGACAGCCTATACACAAACAGTGTATAGAGAAACAGACAGGGGAATTGGGGCAGTAAGAAAAACTTTCTGAAAGCTCTCCAGGAAGGCAGACCAGATGAGGAAATAATTTGATTACTGCACGTAGGACTGATTAGGAATGACTTTGAATTCAATAATAAGTGCTACCTGTAGGTCAAGGGCAAAAATTTTATACCAACTTATGCAAACATCTATATGGCAGAATGGGAAAACAGCACCTTTAGGAAATGCCCCAAAACACCACTACATTACTCCAGAAACCTAGATGATATCTGGGAACTATGGACACACACCGAGGTGGAGATGAAGGACTTCACCAACACACGAAACAACAACCGCCCATCAATTAAAATCAAAATGACAATACATAAGGACCAAATGGACTTCCTGGACATAACAGTATTTAAATCACCACACGATAATGCAAGCACTTGCAAATTGGCCACTAAAGCATTCTTCAAGCCCACAGACACACAAGCACTCCTGCATACAGCCAGCTACCACCCACTGCATACTGGGATTAGTAAAATCACAACTGTCCTACTTCCACCAGATATGCAGTAAACATGCAGAGTTTGGAAAGGCAACAACAACCCTTTTCCAAACACTTAAATGGAGACGGTACACCAAGAGATTCCTGAGACAACTCATAACAAACTTCCTATGATCAAAAGGAGAACCAGCACAAAGAGATCATACCACCCACAGAATAGAGAAATAAGTAGAATAGTCAAAAACAACTGTGAAAACTTGAAAAAGAATAACAAAACCTTAGAGAACTACAACATATTGGCAACTTATAAAGGACACAAAAATCTGAGGGACATGTTAGTCAGAAAAAGGGTAAAACTGCCCAAGGAGGGGAAAAGCAGAAATAAAAACTGCCAGCCTGCAAACACGTGGTAAAACCAGACGAAATAAAAAACCTTCACACTAACTATAGCATAACACTAAAATCAAAAATCAGATGCGATCAACACAATGTGGTGCATCCCATTCGGTATAAAACATGGAAGATAATATACATAGGAGAAACAGGCAACACACAAAAGGAAAGCCTCTCAGTACACCCCAGTGGGATTAGGACAAAAAAGGAAAACAAGGCCATAAACAGACATTTCATGCAACATGGCACTGAAGTCCGAACTATCATGGGAATATGTACAAATGTTCACTGGACCACAGCAGAAGGAAAACAAGCAGAGAATGTATGGATCTATAAAATAAAAACCTTATTCCCTAATGGCCTAAACCTAGAACACAGGAATACACAAACCACACAAGAACAAGGATAGATATGAATCTAAAAGGTCAACTACCCAGTCCATAGAGATCCAAAACCACAATGAACTATAAATAACTGATGGAAACCAATAGCGCAACCAAGCAAACACTACTGAAAGGAATAAAGAAACATAACACAACTGGGAAGCCATAACAAACAGTTCACATAACAAGAGGGAACCACATAATAACCTTTTACAAACTACTAAGCCCTCCAAAGTCTGGGGATTTCCTCACACACACACAGGAGAAAAAGATAGATAAAGGATACTGAGACTGGAATGTCAAGATAGGGATGTATTACTAAATAATTGCATCCTAAGGGACAACTCTCCCGTAACACCCCTAAATATATACTGCTAAACAAAAAAAAGAACACCCAGGCTCTCCATGGACCTCTTCAGAACGAAAACAGAACGAAAGGCCCAAAACTGGCTTACTGCCTCACCAAGACCATCCCCACGACACAATCAATGGCAAAGGCCAGACAACCCACAACAAAAAGGAAGATCACCCTTAGAGCACAAATAAAAAAAAACCCTCCTTTTGTCTTTCCCCAAAATAACCCCAGGCTCAAACATGAATCAAGCCCCCCCGCCCCCTCCTCATTTTTTTCTCCAAACCTCCCCCTTCCCCAAACAGATGCCAACAAGGAAGCCAGGAGAGCAGAGCAGCAGAGAGAGAGGATACAGAGGAACTACAACAAAGAGGAGAAGTGATGGAGCAATGAGATGGCACACAAGACCAATCCAGAGGACACAAGGCAAATGGGCAAGAAAGGACAAGGATGAAATAGTGATAAAAGGGGAGATAGACAACAAAGAAGAGGGCATTGTGAGAAGCCAGACATATAAACCGAATACATGAAATCATTCATTTATGGACGGCACAGTGGCAGAGTGTTTAGCACTGTTGCCTCACAGGGTGAGGGACACAGGTTGGATTCCCAACTTGGATCGCTACCTATGCAGAGTCTGAACGTTCTCCCCGTGTGTGCTTGGGTTTCCTTCGGAAGTCTGGTTTCCTCCCACACTCGAAAGATGTGCTAGTTAGGTGGATTTGCCATACTAAAATTCTTCCTCGATGTACTCTTCCACAATAACTTAATTACAGTGTTAATGTTAGCCTACTTGGAACACAAACAAATAAATAAATAAATAGTTTGTCAAAGAAGTAGTTTGTACTGCCAACAAAGGTTCCGGTCTCATACCAAATCTATAAACCTTCCGGATCAACAAGGATGTCCTGACACACCATTGCTCCACTAACTAATGCCTCCACACTGGCCTGATACATACTACCCCAATCCACACCACCCCACCCTGCCCACCACAACATAAAATATCCACAAAAATAAAGTTATTGCATCCCACTAGCTCAGATAGCCCCCTTACCCCGCCCACCCCAATACACATACACGGGAGGCATAAGAGCTAAGACACAGGAAGACAACAAACCACGCTCCAACCCACTACCTATCCAGCAACATCCCTATCAGGAAATCCCTAGCAATCTTCCCCCACTGCTTGACCTCCGCCAATAGCCCAATTACTACTCTTAGAAGAAGCCCCCCACAATCCAGAGACTTACTCAGCAACATGCACACAAAACCTCCCCAGCCAGGAAACCAAAATAAACTCTCCAACACACATATGATCTTGACAACACAACAAAAGTCCCAACCTAACAGTCCTCCCCAACACACACCATCTCAACAACCACCTCTCCCTAACCACCTAAACTACAGCAGAACCGATGCACCCATTACCCCCTCCCTCCAGGGCTCTTGACCAACGACAACCCATGCCTTCCCTTTTCTTCCCCCAAATAAATATACCCTACCATCCACCACCCCGCTCAAGAGAAAAACTAACATGAGTAATCAAAAAAAAAGGAAAAGGCCCAGGAGACAAGGAGATAAAATGCCACAATATAAGGGCAAGGTATTGCAAAGGGCAACATGGGTTGGATGTGAGTTGAATGAAAAGAGGCAGAGCAAAAGAAAAGGGGAATTTTCCTCTGTCCAAACCCCAAAACCCCTAATTAACCCAACATCACACATTCAGTCTCATGCATGCCCAGAAACATAACCTCACACACAATTACACAATGATTGAATACATATAAAGATAGTGCACTTTTACAGATTACTAATAATTCAGTCTCTACCCGATGATTTCCTGTCTCCTCAGTGGGAGGCCTGTCATTTTTTGAATGGATTTGATTATGTAAAGTTCAAGGGAAGGTACTGTAAAATGAAGAATTCACAAGAGGTTGTGTGTTTTCTGTGTGGTTGAATACCTAAGGGGTTGGTTCTCAGATGAACTTTCAAACACAAACAGGTTGAGTATTTTGACTGCTTGATGACTTGCAGCTAGTGTCGATGTTTGGTTCTCAGAGGAGCTGATGACAGTTGGTCCTGATGACCTTCTGGGTCTTGAAGTAATATGGACACAATCTTTGAAACCAATTTCAGTCACATAACTGCTAGGTTAGCAGTTCTGAGGCCCTTTCAATCTAGTTTGGTTGGGGAGGTCATTGTGATACAATGGGAATTGATAATAGCCATTGAGTTTCAATCTTCCCTCCTGCCAAGTATGAAACATGAAGTCGGGCAGTTTAGCTGTTGGCCTACTCTTAAATAATGAAATCCACAAATGGCATCCTCAACTATGTCCTTATGTAATTAGACATTTGTCAAAGGCTTGATGTGAGACACTGTCCAAACACCAAGTCACACATTTTGCAGCAGCCATCTCACCAACTTGTTTGTGTCCAAATTTTAAAAGTTTTGACTGAAAGTTAATAATGTGACAAGTCTTTGTTGGGCATGGCAATTATATTTATAATTTCTACTGTGAGTGTGGGAACACATCTTTCTTATCTGTACAATACATGCTATGTAGGCACAGGGACAGCTTTTCAATACTTCACTCCACTACTTCAAAGCTCCAAAACTACAATCTCTCACAATCCTAACACTGTGACTCATTGACTATGATTAAATATTACAAAAAGTATGATATATATTTTCAAACTGCAGGTCAAGAAGCAATTGCAGAAAGGAATCCATCAGAGGTAGCATTGTTCAGTATTAAGTCCTGTAAGGCTGTTGTAGTTGATATATATTCTGGTAATATTTAAAATGCAACTGAGTCATGTAGGAAGAAATTGAAACCAGTCCCATGACACGTTATTAAATATTCAATTTATGAGGCTATTCTTGGGCATTTTTTTAACTTTCTGAAATGCTTATCCATGCTTTTGTTGGCAGCAGACTCAACTAGTTCAGTACTCTTCTGGCTAATCATCTAACCACTTCTTACATTTCTGCTCATCCTAAACTCTGTTTCATATGTCCTAACTGGTACCAAGTCTCATTCACCCATTAGCCTTGTACTTGCTGATTTACATTTACTCCCAGGCCTGGTTATTTACCATGCTGGAGGGCCTCTCCACTGCAGCAAAATTGGTGGGAGAGGCTGTAATACATAAGTCCCTCTCCCAAAAATGACACCTACTGTTTTCACTGGAGTAGGAAGGGATCTTGGCCAGGATTTGCGCAACCCCTTTTTTAGATGCAACAGCCCATACAAATCAGCAGCAGTCTTCACTTGTGTGATTTGGAAATGAGAGCTTGCTGAAACCCGACGCGCATCGATTAACCTGATAGGAGTAGGTCTGAACTTTGTGGATTCATTTGGATAGCTAGAGCATCTTTTTAGAAAGGTAAGCAAACCTTTTGGACATAGTCCCCTGATAGCTTCCGTGGGAGATCAGTTGCTTCTTGGAAAAGGTGAGGCATCCATTGAATGCTAAAGTAGGCATAAATGTGCTTACAAAGAGCCTAAATTCTTTGCAATTCTGAAGTTCACTGGGACAGCCAAAACAACTGTTAAAAAATATCAAGATGAACTGTCAAAGGGAGTTGTAAAGCTGTCAACGTATTTAAAATTCCTGACCTTTTACGCTTTGAGAAAAAATCAATCTGAAGAGCTTAAAAAAAAGATTGCTTACTACTCCGGAGTAGGCCTTAAAGTTGACATTATTTTATTAGTGCTGCCTAACTGGTGTCATAACCATCACAATCATAATGGGATGCCTGTAGTTTGATCAATTGTTTGTGGACTCTTTGAAATGGGACTATGAGTTCTAAGGATTGTTTTTATAAGGGATTATATAATTGAAATAAATGTTTATTGTTGTTGTTGTTGCTGCTGGTTATGTAGAAATTTAAATGTAATAAGTGGGTTTTTATGAAGCAGCAAGATTTGGACAATATTTAAGCTTGGGCTGACAAGTGGCAAGTAACATTTTCACCACACAATTGCCAGGCAATGACAATTTACAACATGAGAAAATCTAGCCATCAACCATTGACATTTAATGGCATTACCATCACCAAATCCCCACTATGAACATCTTGGGTAATACCATTAAACAGAAGCTGAACTGTGGTTACAAGAACAGATTAGAGGCTAGGTATCCTACAGTAAATAACTCACTTCCCGATTCCCCAAAGCCTGTCCACAATTTACAATGCATAGGTCAGGAGTGCAACGGAATATTCTCCACTTGCCTGGATGACTGCAGCTCTAACAAACACTCAAGAAGTTTGGCACCATCCAGGACAAAGCAGTCCACTTGATTGATACCCCATGCATAAAAATTCACTCCTTCACCAACAGAAAACAGTAGCAGCAGTGTATACCATCTACAAAATGCACTGCAGCAACTCATCAAAGTTCCTTAGGCAGCACCTTCCAAACCCATAACAACTGGCATCTAGAAGGACAAGTGCAGCAGATACCCAGCAACACCACCAACTGAGGTTCCCCTGGGTGTTGTATTATGCTTTTCTTACTTCTATATAAAAAAATACATCATTGTAGTGCTGACGTACAAGAAAGGCCTTCTCCCCAGCCCACTCCTGAACCTGACATCCTCAGTACTTGTTCCTGAGTCACCCAGCCCAACTCACAGGGAACCAGGAAAACCCAAATTCCTGAGCCACCTTGTCCTGCCACAGGAAACATCCTGAATCTGTGCTGCGGGGAGTGAAAATTGAGGCTGCAGTCTGTAAAACCTGGATTTTAAAATTTGCATCCTTGTTTTCAAATCCTTCTATGGCACCAATCCCTACCCTAACTTTATAACATCTTTCAGCTGAGTAACCCTTTGAACTCTCTGCATTCTGCCAATTTTCAATCTGCATCCTTATTTATAACTGCTGTACTGCCAGTGTTTCTGCCTTAAGTGGCCTAGACTCTAAGTTGTGGAATTCCCTTTGTAAACCTTTCTGTCTCTCCCCTTTCTTTCCTTTAAAATGCTCTTCAAAGTCTTATGTTCACCTTTCCAAGATCTCATAATGTTATAATCTCTTCGTGTTGAATTTTGCCAAATGCTTGGAAAAGCCAGTAAAATCTGGGAAATGAATAATACTGGTCTGACTAGCCTTTAAAATGGAATTCTAGTTAATGTACAGTAATTTCCAAGATTTGCTGTTTTTTGCCCCCCTCACGAAACTTCTTCAATGCTTCATTACATTAAAAGAGAAGGTGGTGGCATAGTGGTAAGGTCACTGGACTAGTGATCCAGAGATCCAAGGAAATGATCTGCAGACACAGGTTTGTATCCACAACTGTAGTTGGAGGAATTATGGATCACTAAAAATCTTGAATTAAAGTGAAATGATGACAATGAAACCACTGTTAATTGTCGTTAAAGCACATTTCACTCACTCCTGCCCTTACTTAGTTAGGTCTATATGTGACTCCAGACCCAGAGCAATGTAGCTGATTCTTAACTGCCCCCAAAAATGGCCAAGCAAGTCATTGAGTTGTACCCAACAATTATGAAGCCAACAAAAAGGACGGACGACCAAAAATGACTGTGACAAACCCAACCCTGTCAACCCTGTAAAGTTCTCCATCTTAACATCTGGGAGTTTGTACCAAAATTGGGAGAACTGACTCACAAACTAGCATGAGTCTGACATGTTCATCCTAACCTCTTGGCCTAACATATTACCACTCTAACATGACCATCAAACCAGTGATCAACCATGACTCAGTGAAGAGTGCAGGCAAGCATGCGAGGGGTAGCATCAGATATACCCTTAAATAAGGTATCAGCCTGGTGAAGCTACAAACCAGGAATACTTACATGCAAAATAGCAGAAGCAGCAAGTGATAGACAAAACTGAGCAATTCCAGAACCATCTAAGCTCTGGGGTCCTGCCACATTCAGCTGTGAATGGTGGCAGACAATTAAACAACCCACTCAAGCAGGAGGCTCCACAAATATTCCCATTTTTGATGTTCAGGGAGACCAGCTCATCAGTGCAAAAGATAAAGCTGAAGCATTTGCTACAATCTTCAACCAAAACTGACGAGTAGCAGAACAATGAGACTGGTATTGGTGCATGTACAAGCATAAGCCTGTAGCCTATTCATTCTATCCAATATGCAGAGCCACAGAGCTATCATATTTAATCTTGATTGACTGGATTTTGAAGACAGCTGCCTGGATGCTCGGGGGAAGAGTTAAAACCACTTTACACAAAGAAAGCATTAAAGAGATTAAAGTGCCCTTTGTGCATATAATGCCCTGACTGGAATCAGACTGAAATAATAGAGTTAAACAGAATTGCATTTGGCTTGTAAACTGTTGATTTTTAGTAGAAATGGCCCTGAACAGAAGCATAATCACAAGTAGCAAAATATGGAACTAATTATAGACAGAAATACAAAGAACTATTGAGTAATTATAGCTGAAAATTATTTGAATATAGAACATTGAAAAAGCCAATAGTAAATATATATAAATTATAAATTAAGAAGTTCTTAAAAAGAGCTTCACTTAAACATTTTTTTTGTGCTTAATCTAAAGAGACAGCAGTAATTTGGAATTATATCTCATATCTCTTTTGATCCTACCAGACATTCGAGGCACATTTTGACATCAGAATAAACTTGTAAAATCTTAATCGCAAATAAAGTTAATTTTCAAATCAAGTGGCAAGTGAGAATTTAAAACTGTTAAGTCGCAAGTCTCAAAAGCCTGTTCAAGATATATTACCACTGCAAACCAATTAAAGATTACAGAACTTCTCAAAAAAAAAATGAAGCAGTCTTCACTCTTCGTTTTGAATAAGGAATCCACAAGCTTAGCAGGGTTTAATAGGGCACATGCCGAAAGAGCAATATTATTATTTCACCAGCTCTGACAAACTTGAGCTTTTGGAATTCTGTCACTCTTTGAAGACAGCCAGTGTATGTTTTTTCAGTTGGCCTAGACAACAGAAGTTATTGCTACAATTAATTTAAATGGTTGGAAAGTCATGCACAGCGCATGCCTAATTTTCCAATAACTAACAGCAACATGCTAAGTTTTCAAATGACGTTTACAGTTCCACAGCATGCTGTGCTTATCTCAGCCGCTCATCTGTGTGCGTGTTCGTGTGTGTATCTGTGTGAATGTGTGTGTGAGATGCATGATATTGTTAACATGTGTGCATACCTCACCAGTTTCTAGTGGTGGAAATTGAACTTGCTGATCCATGAGGCTGCTTGCATGCAATGTCTGTTTTTGGGTAGGTGAGGGGGTGGGTGGGAGTGAATGTGTTTTAAGTTTTAAGTTCAGTTTAAGTTTATTTAATAGTGTCACAAGTAGTCACACATTAGCACTGCAATGACATTCCTGTGAAAATCTCCTAGTCGCCACACTGCGGCGCCTGTTCAAGTACACTGTGGGAGAATTTAACATGGCCTATACACCTAACCAGTATGTCTTTCTTGCGTGGTAGTTCAGTGTAGGATGGGAAGGGACTGTACTTACATTGAGCTGAAAGATTCTTGTGGACCTGCGTGGGCAGTCTTGTGCACCCTGGCCCTGCAAAATTATTTAGAAAATGCATCCCCTTTTAGAACATCCTCTCGTAGTACCTTTCAAAATTTCTAAGTGTTTGTAGAAATGGGCTTGACTTTTGGTCCATATGCTTGGCCCATTTCTTTTTGGAAGTAGTAATCAGGTACCAGACCCTGGTTTGCATAGTTAAGAACCACCAACCTCTTTGGAGCAAAAGTGCTGAGTGTTAAACACTTGTCTGAGATTTGTCAGGTGATATCAGTACAAAATCTCATCAACAAACATGGAAGCGGTGGTCAAAGTTTTAAGAAAGGCAATCAGCAGTCCAATATATCACACCTCACTCCTTGATCCACCCCACACTGTGCACATGAATGGACGCCAGATAAATAGATAATGTTACTTGGCTGCATTGTCTCCCATGATTGAGCCACCAATCTAGTGTTTTTTTTTGGATACACAAATGAGAAGGAAAGTCACTTGGCCAAAGGCTACTGCGTTGCCTGCCACACCGTACCCAAACACAACCCAGCTCCCTCGAGAGAAAGAGGAAGATATTTGGTAAAGGTAGTGTTATTAAAGATGGATAATCGAGAAGTCAAAATCCATACACGCAACAATAGCTTTTCTTGTGCGGCGCAGGGAGAAATCTTGCAAAGGATTGACTAACTATTCAGTCAGATTTAGGAATGAAATGAGTTTGTTAAACTTTCAAACTAAATAAACAGCAGAACACAATCTGTGCTGGAAACAAAAACCCACGAAAAACAATTACAACCAAATTGAAAAACGCTGAATGGATCTAATTTCTAAAGAATATTTTGTGTTTGTATGTTATGAAGAAAATGTATTTACATTACATTGTTCTTGTCCCAGAAAACTAGCTTTTTATTGTCACAGGTTTTAAGCGTCATTTGGCGTCAAAATTTCAAGCTCAGCATTCAAGGTGGTTCCTAAGAATGCAATGCTTTGCATTTTTTTCACAGAATAAAATAAATCTATCTGAATAAAATCTTACAGGCAGATATTATAGTGTAAAGGGTTAATATTGAATATGCAAATATAGTACAAAGGGAAATAAAGGGAGCACTAGGTTCAGGATTCTCATTTACCTTCAGGAAGTGGAGCATACCTGACCTGTGAGGGAACATGAGGTTTGGGACCCTCGCTTATCTGCAGGGAGTGGAGAGCATGGAACCTGTGAGGGACACTCTTCAGGAAGCCGAGTTCAGAAAGTGATATGGGGCCAACCAAAGCAGCTGGCAATGAGTAAGTCCTGGTGAGTATTCTCAATCTATTAAATTAAGTCATTGTTTAATGCTGAGAAAGGGAATTAAAAAAAGAGTGTAGAATAGTACTATACAATTATAATAGACGTGTTTGATAAGAAAGAATGGCCCTTCCTGTTTGTGTTCTACATTAATGATTTGGAAGTGAATGTGGTGCGGGGGGCGGCCACATTTAGGAAATTTGCAGACAGCACAACAATTGGACGTGGATAATGTAGAGATAGCTATAATCTCCACAACTATATAGATGGACTGGTGGAGTGGGCAGTAAAATGGCAGATGGATTTTAACATAAAGAAATGTGAGGTCATGCATTTAGGGAGGTCAAACAATTATAGGGAGTAAACAATAAATGGGGATATACTAAAAGTGGGAGACAAAGTGAGAGAGATCTTGGCTTACAATCACACAGGTCCATAAAGGCAGCATTTCAAGTAGATGAGGTTCTGAAGAAGGTATATGGAACGCTCTCATTCAGTGGCAGAGGTATAGAGTATAAAAATAAGGATATAATGTTGGAACTCTGTAAAACACCATTGAGGCCACAATTGGAGTATTGTGTTCAGTTCTGGTCACCACATTACAAGAAGGATTTAAGTGTTCTGGAGGGAATGCAGAGGAGATTTGCAAGGATGTTGTCAGAGCAAGAAAAGTGTAGCTGTAAGGAGAGATTGCGTAGGTTGTGGTTATTTTCCTTGGAACAAAGAAGTCTGAGGGATGATTTGATGGAAGTGTACAAAATTATGACAGGACGAGATAGAGTAAACAGCATAAAATTAATTACCTTGGTGGAGAATTCTAGAACCAGGGGATTTGGATCCATGATAAGTGGCAGAAGGTGTAGGGGGGACATGAGGAAGAATCCTTTTATGCAGAGGATAGTGGATGCCTGGAATTTGCTGCCTGAGTTGGTGGTAAAGGCAAAGACCCTAAACTCTTTAAAAAAAGTGCTGGGATCTGCACCTTAAGTGCTGAATGCTACAAAGCTATGGGCCAGATGAAGAAACTTGGGATTAGAAAGGGCATGTGGGGGTCATTGGGCTAGCATGGACAAGATGGGCTGAATGGCCTCTTTCTACGATGCAACTTTTCCATGGTTCTGTATAGTCAACAAGATCACTGATATAAGGTCACATGATAACAAAGCATGGAGAGAGACAGTTCCATGTAGGATATCTTGTCGAGACTACCTTGTAAATTGTTAGTATAATGTTAAATAAAAGGCAAGGGGGTAATTTTCCCAGCCTACTGTGCGGCTCTGGTGGCGCAGCGGGCTGGGAGACATAAGCAGAAGGCATGAGGCGGTCTTCCCGCTGGGAGTCACAACCTCCACATGTCTCTGCCTGCTGGAATTCCGGCGCCCTCAACTCTTCACTGGAAATGGAGCTGAATAAGTTATGCAGGCGACAGCTTTAATATCATTAGTGGACCCGGGACTGATGTCTCTGGGCCCACTAACCTCTCCTCCCCCGCCAAGAGTGTTCTACTCAAGTGGGGTTTACGTAGGTCTGCACTAGTGAGGAGCTGGTGGCCTGACCCTGATGGAGTGAACGGGGACTATGGAGGCACCCCAGGAGGTCAGAGGTTAGGGGCAGTTGCCCCCTGGGCACTGCCAGTTTTGCAGTGCCAGCCTGGCCCCGGGGAGAAGGGGAGGGTGCTGGTCTGGACACATCTAGAAAGCCAGCGATTGGGCTATGAGAGGATCAGTGGGGTAGCCTTGCATGGTCATTATGCTGACCAGCTCAATCGATGGCTAGCGACTGGGAGGCTGATAGTGTGGGCTCACTGCACTACACTGACAGATCAGCGCATGCACAGTGGCCTGCTCAGTGTTATGCTGCTAGCCTCTCCAGTGAGAATAGGCTCACACCCGTTTTTCAGTATGATTCACACTCGGGCTCTCTGTGATGTACCATGTGTGGTAGATTCATTTTGAAAACCCCGCTGAAAAAGCTAATGTGGTTTATTCCAGTTTTTACGCGAATTTGGCACTTAGAATTATTTTAGGAGAATCTCACCCAACGCTTGTTAATGGTATTGCCTCCAGTCTTACCTATCAGTCACAGGTCACATTCCTTATCCAATACATCAATAACAATGAATGGGAGGAGCAAGGATGGAACCGATTTCAGCTCAAGAACAACTTGAGAAAATAATTCACCCTACTCCAGAAAAAGTGACAGGAAGAAGATGAAATGGAACAAGTCCCACCTCTCTGACCACATGAAAGGCTGAGGTCAAGCCAAGAATAGCAGAACTGGCATTGTAAGTTTATTAGAAACAGAACTTGGGACTAACAAGTAGGACTACCAAAGAGCAGCTCAATACCTCACTTTACACCATCAGCAGTAGTACAGACCATGTTATGGTCAAACAGGGAGTTAAAAAAAGGCATAGAATCAAATAAAGGAATCATTAAAACCTTTGCTGCTTAATATAACATTCATAAAAACATGATAATAGAGCAATGAAAATTTAACGGATGCACCTAAAGACTGGGAGAGAGCAGAGTTTCCATTGCTAATGCCCGTATCGATTAGCCAAAAATTGTGAACATGGAGCCCTGAAGGATAAGCTAATTAGAGATTGTTTTGTTGTGCTTTTGAGGAGGTAGATTTATACAATTCACTCACAATAAAACCAGAAGGGAGCTGAACGAAATACACTGATCACAGAAAAAATGAAGAATGTGCTAAATTGAGAGCATGTTGCATAAATGGATAAAGAGATGATGTTCCTCACAACATCATCCTAAAACAATATTTTGAGCAATGGAGGTATCTCAATACTGTGAATGATTTATCAATTTATGATGAGAGATTGGTCATACCAAGAGTCTTCAAACTCAAAATGCTTAAAGGAATACACCAGGGACACCTAGGCACTGCAACATGCCGGGTTAAAGCAGGACATTTTTTTTTGGTGGCTAGAAAATTCAAAATCACAATGTGACATGATTGTGAGCTGTACCACCCTGTACCATCCATTGCCAAGAGCAGAGAGAAGTTTTGATGATCCCATCATTTCAATCCAGATCTTGGGAATGTTTGGAATGGATTTTTTGTGATCAAGGAGAAGACATTTCTCAGAGTTGTCAACTGTTACTCCTCGGATGGAGGTTAAATGTCTTCAAGGGACAAATTCAGAAGGAATAATCAATTCATGAAAAGACATTTTTGCGACATGGCAACCCATATATTATCAATGGAGACAATTGGTTTCACAATTTGTGAATGAATGGTCTAGTAAATTTATGGAAGAATATCAATTTGTTCACAGAATTAGCTCTCTTAGGTACCCTCAAACAAATGGTGAAACTGAGAGAGTAGTAAGCACAGTCAAAGCTTTGTTGAGAAAGAATGATATCTCAATTTAACATTGACCTAGCATTCCACATCCTTTCAGAATGGGTGAGCAGTCCTGGTCAGAGCTTTGATCTACATATTCATCTTGGGAAATATGTGAAAAGCTTTCTTGTAAACTGCAACCCGAAAAGTTATGTTAGATGATTGGAGAAGATATTGGGCGGGACTTATCGTGCAACCTGATGCATATTTCATGGCGGCGGGAGGTGGCCATCATTGGCCGGCAGACGTTCCTGTCATTATCAATGGGGTTTCCTGTTGAATGCACCCTTTGCTGCTGTGAAACCCACAGTGGGAGTGCAGAATCGGCAGGACCGGAAGATACCACTGGTGTGAATGGATGGAAAACTTCGAACTTTGTTGAACAATACAACAGAATGAGAAACCATGGAGTGTTTCAGGACTTGTATCTATCCCACATTAGGAAGACTGGAAAAGTAAAACAAATAAAACAACTAAAATGCTTCCTTTCTCAAGATTAGCAAGTGGTATCTTAGGATCTTACAACACTGAAGGCCAACCAGCCCATTTTTTGTACATGTTGACCCCACCAACTCTGCAGATCTTTCCCTTTCAAGTACAAATCCTAAACGTCAATCGGCTTCTATCATCTTTAATACAGTGCTTTCCAAATCATAACAACTCATTATATTTTTAAAAAAATAATCTCCTCTCTGGCTCTTACTTCCAAATGGTAAATATGTCTTCACTATTGATTATTTTAACAGGTTAATTGGGATTATTTTTAAATTGAATTATTCCATACTGCAATCTAACATGTATTTGATGCCTTCTTTTGAAACTGAATATTTTCTAGGTGGACATGTAGAAAGTACATTTTAGGGTAGTTTGTGCTTTCTTCTACACATTGCATCATTAATACTTCTGCAAAGTATCCGGAGGCTATTTTTACATTGACACTTGACCATCTATGTGTGTTTTTACAATGCTGTAGCCTCCACTGCTGGAGCATCATTTTTTGAAAACCTGGTTTTGAAAACCTGTACACTGATGAGTCGCATTTCCATCTCTGTGAACGCCTCCTTTTTTTGATGACGATTCTGATGCATTTTGGGTACCTGTTTGTAGTAGCGTGATCCTTGAATGGGGGGAAGGGTGATGTTCCGAGAGTCACATGACTAGCATGAACCCTATGGATCACTCCAATGAGAAGCTGAGCCAATTGGCAAAAGGGCGCAGACCACGGGTTCAGAAGGAACTGGCAGTTGGAGCCTGGGATTAGGGTTAGGGTTAGAGGACCAGTCACACTTGTAGTCTTGCCTTACCTTGTTGGACATGTATATAAATATTCTATTAGCAATAAAGCCTTTATAGTTAAAGCCTTTATAGTTAAAGCTGCATCGAGGTGCCCTTGATCTATTAAACATTCCATCAGCAATTTTGTCCCCTGTGCAAAGGGCATGGAATAGTTTTGCTTAGAAGAGCAATTTGCATTGATTTGCATTCATTTCTTTACCTTTTCAAATATTTCACAGCTTAATCGTACATTTGCATATGTTGTCATATTACTTATTGGGTGTAAAAGTTAAATTACAGCTTTTGCATTAACTACAATACACCTTTATTTCCTGTATAGAATTCAAATCTTATTGGTTCAGTGTGATTTAACCCATGTGGGAACAATTAGACTGCAACATCTGAAAGCCAAGAAAACAATATGCATTTTAAAAGAACAGTCAACCTATATTTGTCGTTCTCACAGGCATGTTAATTCAGCATTTATATCTTGACGGCTCTCTGTGGGCTGATGAATATTATACAAGTAATACACAGTCTGCTAAAAATTAAAATCGTAAAACAGAAACTTATTGAGAATCAGCGAGAATTTTAATACTGTAATCCTGCAGCAGAAAATGCCATACTTGGCAAATATTGTTGCCGCAGCAGCAATACCTTACAAATAAATAAAGCACTGTATCCAATTGTTGGCCTGCAGATCCTGTAGCTTAATTTAATTAAGTGAAGAGAAATTTTTCATCTAAAGTCATCTTCATCCAGGTAGAAGGGAACCTGCACCATGTCAATGGAAGAAACTGTCACCTTGTAGGGCAGAATTCTTCGATCGCGCTGATCTAAAAGCCGAAAATTCCCACTGGACCGTTACATTCTCTGCAACCCGCCCACTAAAATTCCCGTGGCAAGCAGAATGGGACAATGTTGGTGCAGGTAAAGGCATTGATTTAAATGTTTGATGGAGATTAGGCAAGCAAATGTTTAGGCCTTTGCCGATGCACTTAGCTAGAGGGCAAAGACAGTTTTCATTAACAGACCACATTTAAACATGATTGGAGAGCTACAACACATGCCTTCTAGGTGGTTAGCTGATTGGGCAGGCCAGAAATCTAATGGGCTGGACACAAATTAATGGCAGCCATTGAACTGGTTAATGGAAAGTGAATGTCTGAAGTTGGAGGCACTCCGACTTTACTTGGAGTTCTCATATTCTC
This sequence comes from Carcharhinus amblyrhynchos, assembly GCF_965287045.1. NCBI lineage: Eukaryota > Metazoa > Chordata > Chondrichthyes > Carcharhiniformes > Carcharhinidae > Carcharhinus > Carcharhinus amblyrhynchos. Next base: position 41,244,836 of record NC_137339.1, on the reverse strand, counting down.
TGAAGCTGTTCTGCAGGAGCTTGTAGAAGTTTTGCCCCTGAAGAGTTGTGAATGATGTTGAACATTGAGCAGTCATTAGCAAAGATCCCCAGCAACCATAATTGTCACAAAGGTTCATTTTTTTCAGGCCGCGTCACACTCTGTTATCTCCAGAAATGGTCAAAAAGTAATTAAAATGTAAGACTCCTCCTGGGCTGCCACAGAATCTTCAAAGGGTACAAGACTTCTTCTTGGCTGCCAGTGAATCTTCTAAGAGTGTGACGACTCCTTAAGTTCTGAGAGAACAGGAGGGGTCTTCAAAGGATCTCAAGCAAGCCACAGACCTGCAACTATACCCTGAAGGATTGAACTGGTTTACTGGTTTCATCTTCATCAGTATACTTTATCCTTATCTGCATTTAAATCTTTGCATGTATTCAGTTAGTAACCTTATTAATTTTACTTGAGTAACTTACAGCAGTTATTTGTAATAAACAAATCTTTATCATGTTTAGAAATAAAACTTTGCTGCTGGTTATTTTTCAATTGAATCACCAACAAATTTTAAGGAGGGGTGGGGGGGTCTCCATACACAGAAATGATTAGTTCATAGACCACTTTGAGGAAACACTTTTTATCTGGTCATGACACAATAATCTTCCTTTTGTCAGGTATGACTCCAACTAAGGGAGGGTTTTTCCCCGGATTCCCATTGACTTCAGTATTGCTAGGGCTCCTTGATACCATACTTGGTCAAATGCTGCCTTGATGTCAAGAGCAGTCTCTCTCACCTCACCTCTTAAGTCCAGCTCTTTTGTCCATGATTGGAGCAAGACTACAATGAGGTTGGGAGCTGAGTGGTCTTGGTGGAACCCAAGTTGAGTGTTAGAGAGTAAGTAATCGCTGAGTAAGTTCCATTTGAAAGCTCTTTTGAAAATCCCTCCCATGACCTTTCTGATGATCAAGACTAGATTGATGGGGCAATAATTGGATGGATTTGATTAGTGTTCCCCAGGACATACCTGGGGAATTTTTCACATGGCCTGGTAGATGTCAATGTTGTAGCTGTACTAAAACAGCTTGGCTAGAACTATGGTTCATTCTGTAGTACGTCTTCAATATTATTGTTGGAATATTGTCAGGCCCTGTTTCCACCGCTTTCAGCTAATTCTTGATATCATTATAATGAATTAAATTATCTGTGGCCTGGGGGCTTCAGAAGAAGATCAAGATGGATGGCCCACCAGCACTTCTTATTGAAGATGGTTAAAAACGCTTCAGCCTTGTCACTGATGTGCTGGGGTTCCCCAACACAGAATGGTGATATGTGGCGTGTTCTCCTCCCATTATATGTTTCATTACCTACCACATTCATGATTAGATGTGGCAGTACTGCAGAGATTTGATGACCATTGGATGTGGGATTGTTTAGCTCTGTCCATTGCACCTTGCTTTTACTGTTTGGCATGCAAGTAGCCCTCTGGTGTCCTTCACCAGGCTGACTCCTCAACTTTATATATAGCTGGTATTGTTGCTGTCATGCACTCCTGCACTCTTCATTGAACCAGGGTTGAAGTCTCAGCTTGATGGTAAGTGTAGAAGAGGGGATATACCAGGCATTAAAGATTGTGGTTAAATGCAATTCAGGTGCTGCTAATGGCCCTTTGTACCTCATGAATGCCTACTTTTGAGCCACTAGACTTGTTCAAAATTTATCCCATTTAGCACAGTGGTAAATCCACCCAATACTACGGAGGGTATCCTTAAAGTGAAAATGGGACTTTGTATCCGTAAGTGTCAGATTGAATGTTGAGGACTCCCAGGGCAACTCCCTCCTTACTGTATATCATTGTGCTGCCATGTCTCTGATGGGTGTGTCCCCAACTGGTGGGACAGAACACACCCATGGATGGTTGTGGTGGTGCCTGGGACAGTGGGCTCTATTTTACCAATTTGATTCTAAGTGGTGAGCGGACTTGAGAAACTGTGAATGTTTCAGATCTGACTTTTAGGCCCATTCTGCCCCTGTACATACTCTGCCTGCAAAAATATCAGTGAGTCCGAATCACGCTGCACAAATCTGTAGGTGGTGCTTAACGTATCAAAATGCTGCAGCTCCGATCGACACCTCCAACCACGCATGTGCAGAAAAAAAATAGAATGTTGCTGTCCTGCCATATCTCTCCTGGGCTGGATAATACCTCCCCCTGGCCACATAGATATCGTTCCACCCCCACAACATTACTGACCCCCTTATCCTGCCCCCAACCCACCACCTGCAAACATGGGCACTGCCTCCCCCTCCCACCCCGATCTCAAGCAGAGTGGCAGAGGACCCTCCCCCCCTTCCCCACACTGATCTCAGGCAGACTGGCAAAGGAACCACTTCCCTCCCACTGATCTCAGGCAGAGTGGCAGAGGACCGCCCCCCTTTCCCACCCCCGCCACTGATCACAGGCAGAGTGGCAGCGGATATGCTTACCCCAACCCCCCGTTCCCGACTCAACTCAAGCAGAGAGCCGTTGGACCCACCGCTCCTTTCACCTCCCCCACCCCCACTCCTGACCCCCCTTCCTTCCCCACCGATCTCAAGCAGAGAGCCTTGAATGCTTGGCGCTTACCTCCTCACTATCCTTTACTAATAGAGTGCCCAAATCTGACTTTTATGGAGCATATCTATTTCACACCAATTCCAAATGAGCAAACGTGATGGTAAAGGTGGGGAATGCCGGTAAAGTTGGGTGCGCAACTCATTAACTCAATTTAAATGCAAATGCCCATTTCGGGCACGGTCCCAATTGTGTCCATTTTTGGGCTTTGATAAAGGGAGAACCAGTGTGGAACCGGACACAGATTGAGCTATTCGCCTCACGCCTGACTGAACCAAGTTTTAGTGCCAGAAAGTGGGTGCAACGCAATGTAAAATTGGGCCCATTGTCTTTAAGGTATGATTTGGTGAGTATGACTAATTTGTGGGAAAAATATTCCAATTTTGCCACAAGCCTTCAGAGCTTAGTAAGGAGTACTTTGCAGGGTTGACAGGCATTTCCAGTGCCTTGGCTGATGTCAGATGCTCTATCTGGTTTCATTCCTTTTAGGCTTTGTAGCAGTTTGACACAGTTGAATGGGTTTCTCGGCTATTTCAGAGGTCTATTAAGAGTCAACCACATTGATATGGATCTGGAGCCACATATAGACCAGACCAAGTAAGGACAGCAGATTTCTTTCCCCCAAAGACATTAGTGAACTAAATGGATTTTTACAACAATTGACAACGGTTTCAAGATTGCAATCGCAGAGATAGTCTTTTAATTACAGATTTATTAATTGATTTTACATTCCACGGGCTTCCATAGTAGGATTTCAACCTGTGTCTGGACTTCTGGATTACAACTACATTTGCTAGTTATTTTACGTTGTTTTGATATTCCTATTTAATGTATGTAAAACGCAACATCTTCACCTTTTACTCATCAACACAAATAATTTGACCCTGTTGTGTTACACGTGAGCTTATCTACGAATGTTTCTAAAGATTTCTACTAGAGTGAGAAACATTAACCACACACAAATTTCAAGATTATTCAGGTAGTATTTTAACGTTCTCAAAAATAGCCTAATTCTGTCTTTTTCAGCTGTACTAATTCTCCCAGGATAATGGCGTGCTCTCACCAAGAGTATTCCTGGTTCAGAATGCTCATGATGCAATGTATGCAGAATGCATGCTTGAAGATGATTCCATACTAAGTAAAATTAATCCTGTATGAAACTGTATTAGAAGCTTTTAAATCCATCTACGTCTCTGTAATTCAGAGTCCAACTAAGTAACATTCATAATATCCAAAATACCCACTATTTTCAGTGAGCTGTCCTTGTTCAGTACAACTTGTTTTTTTAAGGATGCTTCTTATTTTGCAATGCTGCCCTCTCTTTGTTTTTATTTTGCCATACCCCATTTATAATCAGCTGCTCTTTCTCTTGGTTAGCGTCAAGCAAGTGGTTCTCTTGCACAATTCACAGTTCTAGTGCCACTACACAGCTCCACTGCGGATGCCTTTATCAAGGGATTCGGTGTGTAAAAAAACTCTTAACCCCTTTCCACAGGGATCATATTCCATCTGGCTCTTCAATGGAGGACTCAAATTGTCCCCACTTGCAAGTGGTGTGGCTGACAGTCAAGCACAGATAGGTGAAGCAGATCCTTGACTAATTATAATTCTGTTCAAGGCTTTTGGATGCTGCAGTGTGCTTGTGTCTTTAACTATTTGAAGGAAAATGAAAAAAATGAAAAACAGCAATCAGTCAGAACAAGTTTCAAATAATGCATAACCTTAATTTCAAAGCCTTAAAAATTAACTGTCCAAGGAATCTAACCTTCCTAAATGTTCTACGCTTACTTCTTAAATATTCTGTCTGAATGATTTAATTGGTAAATACAGATGGAAAGTATTTATTTGGCAATTAATTAAATTAAGCAGATTTTGATTATACTTTTTTTCCACACTAAGTGGAAAGTAAATGGACTGAGAGAAGAACATCACAGATCATTGCTGTCATTTGCAAATAAATTTTAATTAAGAATTTAACAGGCTTATAAATTTCAATAACCCAGGAAGCAAATTCCAACAAGGAATGACACACAAGTATTCTTCTAACCCCCCTCAGTTCACTTGATTTGTTTCATTGGTTATTGAAATATTTCAATGTAGGAATATGCTACTAACCATCCACATTTAAAAATAAGTAAACTGTACTCTAGACAAAAAGGCAAAAAGTTAGATATTAACATTTGTTCTAGTAAGTTGCAAAAATATAAACGACAATTCTAATTAAAACAGATCTCACCTTCTTAATGGTGTCTACAGCTTTAGCTTGAGTCATTTGGTCAGACTCTTGACTTATTCTATTGTTCTAATTTTTAGTCTGTTCTTGTGGATCATTTTTAACACTCAAGTTCTGATTATGTTATTCTGTGATGGAATATAAATTAGAACTGTAATCAATTTCTTGATGTGGGAATAATATTTCAATTGCTCTTGTGGGCCCTACTTGAATCTTACTTATTAGGGGGTCATCGAATGGGCCTCTTGAAACAGCTGACTGCTTTTGGGTCACATGAATGTGTGTCAGCTTGGACCAACGCAAAGGGGGAATAGGCAAATCAGATGTGGAGCAATCCTGGGCCAGTAGTGTTGTTGTGCACTGCATCAAGACTGACCATGTGGACTTACTTCAAGCAACCATAACGAAAACTTTGTTCACACCTCTCCAACAGAGATAACAGCAGAGAAAGTAGTATAATAACAGTTCTTACAATGGTTTTCCTTATCACCAGTATATTTTCAACAAAAATAATATTTTTTGACGTGAAACAATGAAAAAGAACAGCCTCTTTCTTCCTTTTTTCTATGTTTTCAATTAACCCATCTGGCTTCTTTCTCTCCCTGAGTGGATATCTTCCTCTATTTCCAATAGCTTGACTCCGCTATATCAAAATCTCTGCCTGTATCAACCCTTGACTACCAACTACACTTAATGGTTCATGCTGTGACAGTGATTGATTTGTTTTAATCAAAGGTGCTGGCTCATTTTCCTTCACCGGGAGATTCTGTGATTCTAGCAAATTTTCAGTTTCTTTGGGACTTTTGTTCTGGCTTTCACTTTGGACTGTGTTAGTTGCTTAATTACTTAGGAAGACAATCAATAAGATGCACTATCATATTCAACCCTTACACTCTCTTAAGTGGAATACTATTCCATGTAGCCATGTTGTACAAGGGGATTTGATTAGGAGTTTCTTGCACTCTCCTTGTGACAAGGAAGAGAAGGAGTGACCTGAAGGAACTTGCTGAACTACCACGCATACCAAGCGTAAGCCATTGCTGGACAAACATGCTGACATTCAGAAAGTTCGACTCTTTTGTCCCTGCAGTGGAAGACTAGGCCTAATATGTGGAATGGATGAAGGATTTGTTCAAGCCAACGACATAGTCTCAGATGAGAAGCAATGGGTTATCCTGCTGACTGCTTGTTGACTGGCAGCTTTTGCTACTATCCGTTTAACTTTCCCGCAGGCACCGTTCACAAAATCCTTCCAGGAGTTGACGGACTTAGTAAAAGAATATTATGACTCTAAGCCACCTCTGATCCTGAGAAGATACTGGTTTTACTTGGCATCTCAAGAGACGGGTGAGTCAATCACTAGTTTTCTGACAAGATTAAGACGATTGGCAGAGGTTGGTGAATTTGGGGTGACATTAAATGAGATGCTCCGAGACCGATTGGTGTGTGGAATCAACAATATGGCCATACAGAAATGCCTGTTGGTGGAGGCCCAGCTGGACTGTAAACAGGCATTTCAGCTGGCTTTGTGTTTAGAGCGGCAAGCGGAGCGCTGAAGCTACAGGGTATTCTGATGGAGTTAGATGCCAACACCAGTGCAACTGCGTTAGGGGACCACCAATACAGGGCAGACCACTACAAGGTGGCCCTTCGGAAGGATTCAGATATGAAGCAACGCAGGCCTGCCTACAGAACCACCCCAAGGCAAAGCTGGCTTAAGTCTAGAGTAACAGCAGGCCCTGCAGAGCCCCGCCCACTTGACATTGCACTGATTGCCAGTATCAGAAGGTGTGGAAGAAAAGCAAGGCTCCAAAACCAACATTTCCAAAAAGAACACATAGGCCTAAGGACAGGAGAATGCACAATCTGGAGGAAAGCAAATGAGAGGATTCCTTGGACTTTGGGGGAAAGGGGTGTGATGACTTTAGTCAAGCAAATGAGGTTGACCTGCTGGAGTATGAACTCCCTGACTGAGTTCTAATTGATGGCCCAAACAGTGAGCCTCCAGTTTCCTCCCACAATGCAAAGATGTGTGGGCTAGGTTGATTGGCTGCGCTAAATTGACCCTAGTGTCAGGGGTGTTAGCAAGGTAAATATGTGGGGTTACAGGAATAGCGTCTGTGTGGGATTGTGGTCGGTGCAGACGCGATGGGCTGAATGGTCTCCTTCTGCACTGTAGGGATTCTATCTCCACCTCCTATTTTGTTCATTTTCAGCCAACTTTGAAACCTTTGTTTTGTAATTATACAACTCCTCTTTATTAAGCGTAGAATTCCACCATTCTCCCCAAATAGGTGTCTAGCACCATTTGTGCTCAATCAATTATACACTGTATTGACTCACAGAGCTGTACAGAATCACAATGGACACACAGAGTAATCTTCCAAACGGTTCAGACTTGCTCACAATCCAACTTGTGGAGTTCCAAAATGTGTATCACATATTCTTCAGTCCTTAACTCTCAAATGAAATGTAAAAGAAAAGAATTCCATTCCACCCTTGTCACCATCTTTCTGCAGTTGACTGCATGGAGAAAAGCCTCACTGGCTGGGATTTAGCCACATGGGTAGGTATCATTGCGAGCGGGATGTGAAAATGTGTGGAGCACTTGAACCTTTGAGTTTCAGCGTTTCTCCAAAGTTTTCTGCCCCATCTGCAACAATCTGCTGGTATCAATGAAAAATCCCTCCCACCGTGTAGAGACACTGAAAACAGCTACGATGAAAATTTTATTTACACAGCACAGTGGTACAGTGGTTAGCACTGCTCCCTCACAGCACCGGGGACCAGGCTTGAGTCAACCTTGGCTGGCTGCCTGTGTGAAGTTTACATGTGCTCCCGTGTCTGCTTGGATTTCTTCCGGATGCTTCAAATTCCTCCCACAATTGAAAGATGTGCAGGTTAGGTGGATTGGCCATGCTAAATTGCCCCCTAGTGTCCAAAAATGTGTAACTTAGTTGGATTAGTCATGGTAAATGCGCAAGATTATAGGGATAGGGCAGGGAGTGGGTGTGGGTAAGATACTCTTTCAGAGAATCAGTTCAGGCTTGATGGGCCATATGGCCTCCTTCTGCACGATAGGATTCCATGGTTCCCAACAAAGAGAGCAGCAGAGAAGGCAGTACAGTAAAGCTCCACTACTCACATGGGCTATGTTCCTGCAAAACCTTGAAAAGGGTGAAATTGTGAAAGAGAGCATGTTTTTGAATGGGACACAATTCGATATGTTCCAGCCATGCAAAGGAAGCATTGGTTTGGGCTGTCACAATGCTTTACAATAACCTGTGTTTCTTTTCATTGACAGTGTTAAGCCTGAAGTGCAACCTCCGCGTTTTTTTGCTTTTTCTTTCTGATTTCCAGCACTGGCAGTTTTATTTGCATTTCATTTAAAAATTGCAGTAAATGAAAAAGAGAAACATTCTGGTCCAACAAGGGGTTAAATATAGCCTGGAAAATTCCTCTTGAATTGCCCCCCTCAGGTCACAAAAGCCCGACAACGAGGTCACATGAACCAAGGATTATGAAGATTTACAAAGGCACTTGCATTCAGTATTACGTGATTTTTGTCTGCAGTAGGAACTTGTCCAGTTCCCTCTGACAGCATTCAGAGAGTCAACACCTACTACATCAGCTTGTATTAGTTTGCCGAGGCTTACTATCCTGAGAAAGACAAATCACCTAATATCCAGGCTATTCCTACTTTCTGATAGTTTAAACTTGTGTCAGCTTCTCCCATACCCTTCATCCTGGAATGAGCTGCAATGTTATACTGTGAGAAAAATCTGATTTGCATATTTGCAAGCAGTCATTGTAAAATGCTGCAAAATTCGGACACTGCAAATGTAGATCAGCAAACCTTGGTCACATGATGGGTGACGCGGTGGTGAAAATAGCAAAGCATGAGTAAGTGAAAGGCAGGACTTCACTGTGCAGCAAAATGCTCATTCTTACAACGTAATACAAGTGACTCAGTATTTGAGTGGGATCTGGATGTGCAGACTACCCAGTGGGATCATCTCTGGCTGGATTAGCCAGCCAATGCTGGAAAGAGTGTGTGCAGGATACACAAAGCGCCCAATACTGCCAAGATCCCTACCATACAGAAGGAGGCCATTTAGCTCATCAAAATAATTGGAGTCATAACTATTTTTAAATTGGCACAGTGCCTAATTTTATTTTTAAATTCATTCATGGGATATAGGTGTCACTGGATGGCCAGCATTGATTGTTCTTCTCTAGTTACTGAGGGCAGTTGAGAGTCAACCACGCTGCTGTGGTTCTGGAGTCACATGTTGGTCAAATCAGGTAAGGACTGCAGATTTCCTTCCCTAAAATGTTAACCCATTTGGGGTTTTTCCAATCGACAATGGTTTCATGGTCATCAGTAAATTCTTAATTCCAAATTTTTTTTATTGAATTCAAATTCCACCACCCGCCATGGCGTGATTTAAAGCTGGATGTCCTCAAAGTATCAGCTGAGTTTCTGGATTGATAATCCAGCAATAATACCACTAGGCCATCTACTATCCAGTTCAGCTGAATTCTCTGGCTGTCTCACAATAGTCATGATATGAAGATGCCGGCGTTGGACTGGGGTAAAACAGAAAGAAATCCCACAACATCAGTTTAAAGTCCAAACAAGCTTATTTGTAGCAAAAGCCTCAAGCTTTTGGGACAGCTTGTCCCTTCCCCAGCCGCCTGACGAAGGGACAAGCTGTCCCGAAATCTTGTGGCTTTTGCTACAAATAAACTTGTTTGGACTTTAAACTGGTGTTGTGGGATTTCTTTCTGTCTCACAATAGACATGAGGGAGGATCACTGTAGCTACAACTATGATGGAAACAAGGAGGTAAATCATTCCTCAATTTAACAGTTTGCCCAAATAAGTGGGTTTCCTCTGGGTGCTCTGGTTTCTTCCCAGAGTTCAAAGATGTGTAGGTTAGATTGACTGGTCATTCTAACTTGCCCCTCAGTGTCAGGGAGATTAGCAAGGTAAATAGGTGGGGTTATGGGGATAGGGCCTGGGTGGGATTGTTGTCAGTGCAGATTCAATGGGTCAGGTGGCCTCCTTCTGCACTATAGGGATTCGATGATTCTATGAATACCGCAGGTCAGGAGACCCCTGACTAAGCATTCTCAGTCTTGTCAACCAAAAACAAAAATATTGTTCAATAAAAAGCTTGGTTTCTTTTATGACAAAGTAATTGAGGGATAACAGTTCCTCACACCAGCCTCAGTTGAGCTGGTAATTTCTTCATAAACATGAATTATTTTCTCCACACCAGTTCTACTTTAGAACTCCCTGAGTGAGGCTGTCAACTTGATGCCAATTTGCACTGAATTGTGGGCAAGCTTACTGCTGCAGATCCATGCCCATTCAAAATTACATTGAGACTACAAACTGTTGGATATTTACTACTGGTAGAAAGACTCATACCTCATAAATTTGGAATTTGCTGAAAGCTGAAAGAGGTCAGAATAGAATGAGTTACCTCATTGTGGCACTTTTTCCCTTGAACATATTCCTCCGTAAACATTTAAAGCTTATCCCTCAGAAAGAAATGGAAACAAATCTTCAGAAGTGAAGAAAAATAAAAGGGGATCTTTGAGAATTGGTAATTAATCCTGCAGGATTACACTGATTTTACAGGTCAACTTCTCTCTCCTTCGTCACAGAAATACAGAAGTGAACTTTAATGCTAAGAATTTGGTTCAATAACAGCATAAGTGAGACAAGGTTGACATCAACCCCAGGTATAGATTTCCTTGCAATTGTGATCTCCCAAGGATTTAAATCCTTGATTCAATAAACAATGTGGAAGCTCAAAGAAAAAGTGAACTGAGGACAGTCTATGAAAAAATGTGCAGTTTTATTTATGTTGGCTGTCAAAGGATAACCCAATAACTCTTGACACAAAGGCTATAAGAACATTAGGAGTACAGCTGGTAGATTCAACTATCTCGTAAATTATTCTTTTAGTACCATATTCAAAATGAGTAATAATTAGAAATTAATTTTAAGTATTTGGATGAAGCAAAATGCTGAAAACACTGTCACTGTCACATGCCACCCTTTGGAGTGGCATGGTGGCACAGTGGTTAGCACTGCTGCCTCACAGCGCCAGGGACTCAGGTTCAATTCCTGCCTCGGGTGACTGAATGTGTGGAGGTTGCACAGTCTCCCCGTGTCTGCGTGAGTTTCCTCTAGTGTTCCGATTTCCTCCCACAATCCAAGATGTGAGGGTTAGGTTCATTGGCCATGCTAAATTGACTCGAGTGTCTGGTGGATTAGTGGGATAAATGTAGTTGGTGCCAACTCGATGGGCTGAATGACCTACTCTGCACGGATTCTATGATTCTAAGTCATTGCAATGTTTATTTGAATTTAAATGCCTGGAATAGCAAACACAAGCATGGCAAAAACAATGTAAGATCTTCCACTTAGAAGTAGAACACTGGGCTTTTCCCATAACTTCCTCAGATTCCCCAAGAACCCAATTCCTTCTTGGCCTATCTGCCTTAGCTGGTTTCCCATGATGAGGACATTAGATAAATCTGTGTTATTGGACCCTGAATCAGCATGCACTGAGTTGTGCCGCATTTGTACCAACACAAATGAAACTGCCCATTCGAACTGTTTGCACCAGAATTTACTGAGTCCATTCAGGTCTGTTGATGGAATTGGTGACATTAATCCAGTGCAAAATAGAAGTAATCTGCTCAAAGTATAGACTATAGCGTTTTTTTTAAACCAATTCAGGGTGAAGCTAACACTGGCAGGCCAAGGGAGCAGCCGATAACTGCAAAGTACTTGATTCATTCTGTTCACTGTCCACTCAATTGGGTAAAGATTGATTTTGTGCCACTTTCCAGGAATGTATACCACCAAAGTCACTGGCCGAGGCAGGCAAAGATGACAGAGCTATAAAAGTCCGCAAAGTCAATGAACAAGCCTCCACCTCCATAAAAACAGACCAGCGAACAGACTGCTAGGTTTCCACCGGACAGATGTGATAATGGTGCTACGAATCAGCTCTCCCACCTGTAACACAAGCTTGCAGTTCTGAAAGGAGTTCAATAACTTGCCCAAGGCAAGCAAGGTAACACATTTCTCCCTCTTTTTACTCGGGCATCAGTACAATATTCACCTTCAAATGTACAAATATCCCTGCATATTCCACTCCAGCTAATATTAACACTAAGTAAGTTTCTTAAACTCACTTTCTGCACCATCATACATGACTGTAAAACTTCAAAAACTCTGTATAACAACAATAACTTATATTTATACGGCATCTGTGACATCAGAAAATGCCCCACAGCCTTATGAAACAAAGTATCACACCAAAACACATAAGAAGCTATTCGAACAGATGCCCAAAACTTAGACCATTAGACCTCGAGATGTAGAAACACGATTCGGTCCACTGAGTTTTACCCACTATTCAATAAATTTCACAGATTCACTACATGCTGAGTGAAGATATTTCTCCTCATTTCTCTTTTAAATGGGTGACCCCATACACTGAGATTATGCCCTCTGGTCCTAGACTCTCCCCCAGAAGGAAACATTCTCTTAGTACCTATCCTGTCAAGTGCCCTGAGAATCCTAAATATCCCAATAAGATTGCCTTTTGTTCTTCCAAACTCCAATGAATACAGACCAAGCCTACTTAAACTTTCTTCATAAGAATTTCTCTCCATACTTGGGATTGGCCTAGTAAACCTCCTCTAGACAAGTCCTGCCTCCAATACCAGCATATCTTCCCTTGGATAAGGGGATCAAAACTGTTCACAATATTCCAGGTATAGTCTAACTCGTGCCTTGAATAATTTATAAGATTTCCTGACTTTTTTAAGCCATTCCCTTTAATGTAAAGGCTAACATTCCACTTGCCTTCACAATTACCTACTGAACTTTCATGTTAGCTTTTTGTGCTTTATGAATGAGGACCCCCAATTCCTGGTGTGTTGCAGTTTTATGCGGTATTTCTCCATTTATATAATATTCAGCTCCTTTATTCTTTCTACCAAAGTGCATAACTTCACAGTTCCCTACATTATATTCCAGCTGCAAAGGGTTTTCCCACTCACTTATCCACTCTCATTTATCACTTTGTAGACTCTTAATGCCATCCTCACTACTTGCCTTCCCCCTATTGTTGCGTCATCCACAAACTTGGTAACAGTACATTCACTTCTCTCATCTATATCATTAGTATAATGATCTATATCATTAGTATAAATATCTTAGTCTCAGCACAGATCCCTGTGGCACTCCACTAGTTACAGGCTGCCACCCCGAAAATACACCTCTTATTCCTACTCACAGTCTTCTCTCAGTTAGCCAATCCTCTATCCAAGCTAATATATGATCACAAACACCATGGGCTCTTATCTTATTAAGCAGCCTTTTGTGTGATACTTTATCAAACCCTTTTTGGAAATCCAAGTATATTGATCAAAGTAGCAGATTTTATGGAGTGCCTTAAAGGAGGTAGAGGGACAGGTAAGGAGCTTATCCCAAATCTTTGGCCCTAGGCAACTGAAGACATGGCCATCAATGGTGGAGCAATTAAATTCCAGGATGTGCAACAAGTCAGAATTAGAGGAGAACAGATACCTCAGAGGGTTGTGGAATTGGAGGAGATTATAGAGATAAATCCTTGTGAAACATCAGAAGTAATGTAGGAGGAGGAATAAAAGCCATTATATGTGATTCCCAGCTATGATTAGATTGGTAAGAGAAGGAACAGGTTAGAGCAGGCCCATCACAGTGAAGAGGTACTGGAAAAGAATGGTGTGATTACTTATGTTGAAAGCTGCAAACAGATCAAAAATGACCAAGGGACAGCTTTTACAATTGACACAGTTACATAGATGTCATTTGTGAATTTGATTCACAAAGAATTGCTTTGTTAAAGCAAAGGAGACAGGAACCTGAATGGAGTCCTGAGAAAGGTGGGAGTGGATAGGGTGGCAGCAACACATTGAAGGATTTGGGAGAGGAAAAGGAAGTTAGAAGTTAGACAATAGTTCGCATTAGTCTCTGAAATCATATCTTTATTTTTAACTGTCATTCTTTCTGGTTGTATCACAGTTTACAACCAGAGCTCCTGCTCTGTCCAAGACTGCAAGAAATTACAAAGTGTTGTGAATGAATCCCAGTCCATCACATAAACCAGCCTCCCATCCACTGACTGTCTATACTTCCCGCTGTCTCAGGAAAACAGCCAGCATAATCAAGGACCCTACGCAACTGGGAAAATTTTCTTTCACTTTCTTCCATCAGGAAGAAGATACAACTGTACTAACAAACTCAAAAATAGCTTCTTCCCTGCTGCCATCAGACTTTTGAATGGGCCTACCTCACATTAAGTTGATCTTTCTTTGCACCCTAGCTATAACTATAACACTACATTCTCCACTCTCTCTTTTCCTTCTCTATGCACTGTATGCTTTGTCTGCATAGTGTGCAAGAAACAATACTTTTCACTGACACATGACAATAATATATCAAATCGAATCAAATCCTGTTTCACCTAGTGGACAGGTTTCAGCAGCTGGTCTTCATCTAATTCACTTGTTTCAGAAGGCATGTGCTCACAATGTCTATGGAACTAAAGGGAGTATCCCTGAACTGAATGAGATCACTCCCTTTGGGGACCAGGCCATGGAGCCTGGTGAGGAGGCCCTCTTGTTGTTGTTGGGAGAGATAGCAAAATCAGGGGATAAATTCTACTGCTAGATTATTGACTTGATGCCTGCAGTTGAAACTTTCCAACTCAATCTCTGTCCCATTAATCCTAGTACGGCACTGCAATCCTGTACACTGATTAAGGCATGAATTATAGGAAGTATGAAATGCTGGGAAGTAACAGTTGACTTTTGATCTGTGACTTCAAACTTCACCACCACTTGCAGTTTTCTTTGCCTTATGTTTCAGTTTATTATGGAGTACACAACAGGTTTGTTCAGAGCGTACCACAGATATCTGCATTAAGGAAAAAGATATTTCACAAATTTATTTGTGATACCATGAAGAGAAACGTTGTAGCAGTAAAACAATTTATGTGATATTACTGTCAGCAACATGTCTTGTGATCAACATGAACAGACAATAATGATGTCAAAATGTTTGAAACAATGTTTTGAAACAATGGGCTTCAATATTAACCATCACCTAACCCCAAACACCCCTCCTTGCAACAAGCATCGGGAAGGTTAAATATTGAACATTGGGGAACAAGTTCCCAAGGTGCTGCACGCACAGGGGTTGGGGAACACAGCAGTAAAATGTGAGAGGGGGAGTTACAAGTCCCAGCACATTTTAACATTTTACAGTATTTCCCATGGGTCAAGAGGAAATGGGGTACTCTTCACTCCCAGATCCTCAGGGAAGCCTCTGGTCTCCTTTTCACTGATTGCAGCCTTTCCTTGCCAACCAACCAACTTTGCCTCCCAACTAACAAAACCTCCATTACTCCGTCCCAAGAGTCGGATTCTCCCCACCCTTCCCAAACCCTGGACCCCTTCAACATCCTTCCCATACTTTGCCCCACCAGTCCCCATCCTTCCACCCTTTCACAATACCTGCACAACTGACTGGGTCATTCCCCAAGGGCTCTAGTGATGGTTTTTCCTCCCAGCAGTTGACCAGCCTATCCGTCTGGTAGTCTTGCTAGCTACAGGATTTAAAAATGAAGAAGAACATTATAACTAAATAATAAAATTATATTTTTGTTTCCATTAAGTTCAGAAGGACTTTTGTGTCCCTAGTCTTGTTGGGTTCTCCTCTCCCTTGCACCTTCCTGTGATCCCACAAATATCTGAGTCATTATGCAGTATTTTACAGCTGCTGTCATCCCAAAACCGTAAAATTCCAACTGAGATTAATGGACCTCGGCATGGTGGCACAGTGGTTAGCACTGCTGCCTAACAGCTCCAGGGACCATGGTTCGATTCCTGGCTTGGTTCACTGTCCGTGTGCAGTTTGCATAATCTCCCCATGAACTGCGTGGGTTTTCTCCCAAGGCCCAAAGATGTGTGGGTTGGGTTGATTGGCCATACTAAATTGCCCCTTAGTGTCCATAGGTTAGAGGGCTTAGCAGGGTAAAATATAGAGTTATGGGGATAGGGCCTGGATGGGATTGGTGCTGGTGCAGGCTTGATGGGACAAATGGCATCCATCGGCATTGCAGGGATTCTATGATTTTTCCAATGGTCTGCCCCTTGTTCACTCTGATTTCTGTGGTGGGCAGAATGGTAAAATTTGCCTCAGTAAAGAAGGCCATCAATTAGGCCCCTCTGTTTCTCTTTTAAGTAGAAAATCTATTGAGGTTTATTCAAAATTCTCAACACAGAGCATCAGAGCTCCCAGGCTCACGATAAACATACATCAGTAGCCTTAGAAATTTATTATCAGTTCGCATACTCTGGACATCAGCTACATTTCTATACCTACATCAATATGCCTTCAACTGAGAACAAAGAATGATAAACATGGCTTCTTCCCCATTAGACCACAAAGGACTGAGAAAAAAGATAGAGATTAGATACATCATGGCAATGCATGTAAAAATCAAATTCAATCACAAAATCCTCCTGGAAGATAAATTTTCAAAGGTTTAAGGAACAGATAAAATTCAATCTTGTTGCATTATTGAATGTTGTCTCATATAGAGGCCTTGAAGTTTTTATTGTTGAACAATAATTGTTTATTAATAATATCATTTTATATATATATTTATAGAATACAGTCCTGCCTACTTCTACCAGACTCACAGCTACACTCTGCTGTTCCCATGTGACTCTCTACATCGTAGTGTGAACGTGAGTCTTTCCACAGTCCCAGATACCCAAATTCTACACTCCTGCCAAGTCTTTGCCCAAAAGTAATTGCAATAATGTTTGCATGCTACCCCTTCTCCCTCAGGTCTCTGACTTTACAGATTCAAGTGGTCTGGAGAATTCCAGATCTCATTCTTTTCAGGTTTGGAGGAATGATGGTCTCACCTGCTTTGGGCTGGCTTTGGTGGTCTGGAATTGAAGTTGTAATACCTGGTGTTTCAAATACTCAGGTGTAAACAACTGGCTCATTTCTTGCACTCCTCAATCTTGTACTTTCTTTTGTCAACAATCTGTCTTCTTTTGTCAGATATCTTGGGCTTAACTCTCTCATTGCAAAGGGAATTCTCACTCTGTTTATTGATAGACTGGGTTGGATTTCTTTCTTGGTGGGGTCTGCCAGGTTCTTCCTGGAAATTGAAGGTTTACCTCCTTTGTGTTTTTATGCATCCCGTCCTTGAACTCAACCTGATGTTTAGTCTCTAATGTTGCACTGTATTTCTTTATATGTACTTGTGTGTGCTGGGTTTTGTTTTGGTGAATTGGTGGTTGCTTCTCTTCTGCTCCAGAATTGGCGTCATATTGTGCGTGTGAGCTTGAAGCTCTAGCACCATTGCTGCAATATTGCCTGGTTGTGTGACAGCAACTGTTTAGAACATAGAACATAGAACACTACAGCACAAACAGGCCCTTCGGCCCACAAGTTGCGCCGACCACATCACCTACCAACCTACAGACCTATCTATAACCCTCAATCTCATTAAACCCCATATACTCATCCAGAAGTCTTTTAAAAGACCCCAGCGAGTTCGCCTCCACCACCACTGACGGCAGCCGATTCCATTCACTCACCACCCTCTGAGTGAAAAACTTACCCCTAACATCACTTCTGAACCTCCCTCCCCGCACCTTAAATCTGTGTCCTCTCGTAGCGACCATTTCAAACCGGGGAAATAGCCTCTGAGAGTCCACCCTATCTATCCCTCTCAACATTTTGTAAACTTCTATCAGGTCGCCTCTCAACCTTCGTCTCTCCAGGGAAAAGAGTCCCAGCTCCCTCAACCTAACTTCATAAGGCATGCCTCCCAGTCCAGGCAACATCCTTGTAAATCTCCTCTGCACCCTTTCAATAGCTTCTACATCTTTCCTATAGTGAGGCGACCAGAACTGCGCACAATACTCCAAATGAGGCCTGACAAGGGTCTTATAAAGTTCCAGCATTACCTCCCGACTCCTAAACTCAATCCCTCGATTAATGAAGGCCAGTACACCATACGCCTTCTTGACCACCTCCTCCACCTGCGAGGCCGATTTAAGAGTCCTGTGGACCCGGACCCCAAGATCCTTCTGCTCCTCAACACTACTCAGACTTCTGCCCTTAATAGTGTACTCGTTCATCCCGTTGGTTCTGCCAAAATGGACGACAACACATTTATCCGCGTTGAAGTCCATCTGCCACTTCTCCGCCCAGTCCTGCATCCTATCTATGTCCTGCTGCAACTTTTGCCATCCTTCCAGATCATCCACAACACCACCGACCTTCGTGTCATCAGCGAACTTACTTACCCATCCCTCCACTTCCTCATCCAGGTCATTTATGAAAATGACAAACAACAAGGGTCCCAGAACAGATCCTTGAGGCACTCCGCTGGTGACTGACCTCCATTCAGAAAAAGTTTGACTCTGACCTCAGGGGTTCAACCTTCTGCTGCTGCTCTTTTTCCTCTGTGTCTTCTGTTTTAAGTATGCAGGAACTCATCTGGTGTTTGGCTGCTCTAACCAAAGAAGAGTATTTTTAAGATCATGCTCATGAGCAGACCTCTCGGGAGTCTCCGAATCAGTGCAGTGGTCTCCAGTGGTCCTTTTTATGTTTTCTGCCATTTTCAGATTGAAGGCAATATAGGCATTTCTGCTGTGGAAAGAAAATGGTTAGTTGTGGATAATATACATAATTTGGATTATTGGCTTGTTATCATATTGGAGAGGCACTTGAATCAAACCTGTGCTTCAAGTTTGGTTCCTCTGAGACCAGAGAATGGTGTGTCAGTCTCCATTGTCACGGGTCTTTTAACCACAGTTCTTGATACGAAAGGGTGTCACACCAGCTCTTGATTATAACTTGAAATTTGTGCACTGACTATTTATAGATATGTCAGTATTCTAAAATGTAAATCTAAGATCCTTTATTTCTCCCAAGCAGCATTGTTGGATTCCTTCTTGGTGTATTTCATTTATTTCATGGACCCATTTTCTGGGATCCTCCGCGAGGTTTTGGATTTACATATATTTCCAAAGTATCCCAGGAGCTTGCAGTGAAATCACTATACAGTGATGTCTGGACTTGTTCATGCCTCAGAGCATGTTGAATTGTTTGTCATCAGTTTGTGTCTTTCTTGGGTACCCCTTTTCTTGTCCCAGAGTCTCCTAGTCCTGTTTTTGACTGTTGGGTTTACTTTTAACTAATATTTAACTTCACAATGCAGCATGGATCACATTTGCTGGTAGACTTCCTATTGTCTGACATTTTCCATAGATTTTTCCAAAGTCAGATCTTCTTTAGTTGGAGTACATCTGAAAGAGTATCATTGGCCATGCTCACAACTATTCTGTCCCTAATGAGCACCAACTTAAGATCACCATAGTCACACCATTCAGTCAATCTGTATAAAACATTTATAAAAAAATTCTATTGGTGTTCCCTCGGCTTTTGGACTCCCTTGTTAAATTTTGCTCACACCAAAATGTTATTGCTTCCTTGGTTAAGGTAAGTGTCAAAGGACTTCATAACTTCTTTCAAGGTTATTGGAAGTTTCATTTACTCTTTGGCAAATATATTGTCAGCAAGTGGACCAATTTAATACCATAGTGTGATCACTTGTTCGGGCTTTGTGTTTTTATTCAAGCTGATGATATCTTAATAATCTTCTCCTCCATAACACTCAATTCTGAACTTGGACTAGCCCTTGTATATGCCATAATTTGTCTGGCAATATTGATTTCCAATTCATGGCTATTTTTAGCACAAGGAAGTACAGTTTTTTTTTCTTTCTTCCCATGCTTACTGGCATTTGGCAGGCTTCCATCATGGTTATGTAACCATTTAAATTTCAATGGTTCTGCGGAAAATCTTTGGAATGAATCATTTGGGCCAGTTAGTTGCTTTCCAGGACTTGGAGAATCAAATTGGAGCCAACTTAATTGCTCTGATTTATCCTTTTATTGCTCATGTACAGTTGACATCAGTTATTGTGCCAAATCTGGATCCAATCTTGTGTGTACTGCAAGTGCACCCATTAAACAATTGGTCTGCCAGTGTTGCAAGATCATTGCACTGAATTTAAAAGCTCATTTCAGCACTTATTGTTGGAATTTGCACACACTTTTGTGATCTGGTTAGACCCTTTGATTCTACTTTTGATTGAGTCTTGCAACATACCTGAACATGCTCAAATGGAATCTTTTATACTGCACAGTGAATCTTTCTTTCTCCTGCCTTCTGCGCATACAATTGAGATTCTTAGGCAATTGCCAGCTGTGCATTTAAAGTTTTGAAGTTAGGTACACTTCTCTCAGGTTAAACTGCTTTTCTTTCCTGTTTCATTGTTAGGGATTTGAGGGTCCTTCACTTGGTTTCCACTATATTATGTGTTGTTGTATGTTATATGTATACATATATACAGGACACAGTCTTGACCACATTAATTCATGCTAATGTCTGCCTGACTCACTACTAGACTCTCCTATTCCCATGTAATTCTCTACATAGTAATGTGGGGAGTATTGTTTCCCAGGCTCATATTAACCCTTACAGTCTCCAACACCATAATACAGTGCAGTAACAACCCACTCCAAAGGATTTCATGTCATCTTCGGTCAATATATTGTTCACAGCTATATATATCTTCTGATGGATTCTACTGAGTCAGAATTAAAAAGGATGGATTATTGACTTTACCTGTTGTCAAGCCCAGACCTGTGCTCGAAGTCAAGATACCCGAGAATCGGCAGATTCTTGTCCTCTAGCTTTATTATAATATTGGAGGGGAGCTGCTGGTACTAGATCCAATTCCACCAGTAGCTCATTCCATTCTACCTAGACTGTTGGTAGTGGCCTTCAGGAAATACTGTGAAGGGTGATAGAGAAGGCAATGAAGGTGTAGAGAAGTCATTGGCGGGATTGTGAAATGAAGCCTCCTGGCTCCACAAAATATTTCTACATAAATGAAATGTATCTGTAGTTGATGGCTGCATAGGCCTCTGAAGAACCCCTAAAAGAAAAGTTATGACACCTACGTCATTCATTAATGCTGAATTTTACACAGCAGTCCTTCAACAGACATTAAGCTGAGAACTAATAGCCTCAAGTTGGAATAACACCCATTTTGTCAGTTGGAGAGGACAACTAAAAGAATAAACCTTGCCTGCTCATTCCGCTGCTAACTTGCTAGTAATGCTGCAGAAAATTGGACACGAAGCATAATTATTTATATCAAGTCTATTAATGCTTTCAAAACACTTACACATTTTATAATTGAATATAATTCTATCATTAACACTAGTAAAGGACCTAAGCTCTTATAAGTCAAATTCTAACAGATCTCATCTCTATTTAAATATTAGATGTAAATACAAATCCAAGTGTTTCAGATAATTTCCCTTGAGTATTTGCTATGCTAAATTATTTCAATTGAAGAAGAGATATCAGGAGCAAAAATTGTATTCTTATCCATTCTCTGCTTTCTTTCCTTTGTATAGGATGCTTTGTCTATACAGTGCACAAGAACAATACTTTTCATTGCATACTAATACATATGACAATAACAAATCAAATCAAATAAAAAAAGCATTATAAACAGAAGAGTGTTATGAATTACGGTGTGTTTCTAAATATTAATTTTCAATGGCGTGTATAAGTGCAATACATGGGAGAACATAAGAACATAAGAAATAGGAGCAGGAGTAGGCCAACTAGCCCTTCGAGCCTGCCCCGCCATTCAATAAGATCATGACTGATCTGTTGTGGCTCAGTTCCACATTCCCGCCCTCTCCCCATAACCCTTAATCCCCTCTCTCATCAAAAACCCATCAACCCGCGTCTTAAAAATATTTAGCGAGGCAGCCTCCACCACTTCAACGGGCAGAGAATTCCAGAGATTCACCACCCTTTGAGTGAAGAAGTTCCTCCTCAACTCTGTTCTAAACCGCCCCCCCTTTATCTTGAGGCTATGCCCCCTAGTCCTACTATCCTTTCTGAGTGGGAAGAGTCTCTCCACCTCTATCCTATCCATCCCATTCATCATCTTATACGTCTCAATGAGATCTCCCCTCATTCTTCTAAACTCTAACGAGTACAAGCCTAATCTATTCAGCCTCTCCTCATAGCTCAACCCCCTCAACTCCGGTATCAGCCTAGTAAACCTCCTCTGCACTCCCTCCAAGGCCAAAATATCCTTGCGTAAGTACGGCGCCCAAAACTGCACACAGTACTCCAGCTGCGGCCTCACCAATGCCCTATACAGCCGCAGCAAGACCTCCCTACTTTTATATTCAATCCCCCTCGCGATGAAGGCCAGCATCTCATTCACCTTCCTGACCACCTGCTGCACCTGCAAGCTGGGTTTTTGTGACTCATGCACAAGGACCCCGAGGTCCCTCTGCACCGTTGCCTGCTGCAGTTTTCCTCCACGTAAGTAATAATCCTTCCTACCATTATTCCTACCAAAGTGGACCACCTCGCACTTGCCAACATTAAATTCCATTTGCCATTTCCTGGCCCATTCGCCCAGCCTATCTAGATCCTTCTGTAGACTCTCCCCACCCTCCGCACAATTTGCCTTTCCACCAATTTTGGTGTCATCAGCAAATTTCGACACCCTACACTCGGTTCCCTCCTCCAGATCATCTATATAAATGGTAAATAGCTGAGGTCCCAGCACCGACCCCTGGGGCACTCCACTAGTCACCATCCGCCAATCCGAATAGCACCCATTGACCCCCACTCTCTGCCTCCTATTTGACAACCAGTCCTCTATCCACGCTAACACCCTACCCCCAACTCCATGCCCCCTGACCTTCTGTAATAACCTCTTGTGAGGTACCTTGTCAAACGCCTTCTGAAAATCCGGAAAGACCACATCCACCGGCTCTCCTCTATCCACCGCCCTAGACACATCCTCATAGAACTCCAGTAAATTTGTCAGACACGACTTCCCTTTAAGGAAACCGTGCTGCGTCTGCTCTATCAAGCAGTTCCCCTCAAGATGCCTCGCTATTTCCTCCTTGATGACGGATTCTAACATTTTACCTACAACAGACGTTAAACTAACCGGCCTATAATTCCCCGCCTTTTGCCTGGCACCCTTCTTAAACAACGGCGTAACATTAGCCGTTTTCCAATCTTCCGGCACTTCCCTGGAATCCAGCGACGTCTGGAAAATAACCACCAAGGCATCCACTATCATCTCCGCCATTTCTTTCAGGACCCTCGGATGCATTCCATCCGGTCCTGGGGACTTGTCCACAATCAGCCCCTCCAGCCTGTTGAGCACCACCTCTCTAGTAACAAGCACCACCTCTGCACACTGGGTATCCAATGCGGGACAGGGTCATTTTAATTCTCAGGCCTCAATTAAATCCACGAGTAATTGGTCCAGTCCAAGCCTTGAAATGGGACTCTGAGTGACACCTACCAGAGGGAATTGTTTCCAGCAACAATTTAAAGCATGAAGGATTTTTCTCACACAGTGTATGTTATGACCTGGGATGCACTGCCTGAGAGCCGAACCCATAGAATCCTCAACAAGTTACAGTGCAGAAGGTGTCCATTGGGTCCATCATGTCTGTGCCTCCCAAAAAAAAACTAGCTAACCTGTTTAATCTCACATTCCAGCATCTTATCTGTAGTCTTACATGTTACACCACTTCAGATGCAGATCCAGGTAATTTTTAAATGAATTGGACGTCTTAGTCTCAACCACCAATTCAGGCAGTGAATTTGACATGCCCATTGCCCTCTGGGTGAAAATGTTTTTCTCATGTCCCCACAAATCCTTCTATTAATCATCTTAAATCTATGCCCCCTCATAATTGGCCACCCAGTTAGGGGAAACAAGTCTTTCCTGTTTACCCTATCTAGCTATTCATAGCTGTTCTACATTGCATATACTTTCTTCACCACCTTAAGTGCTTTCTCGGCAACCTTCAAGGATCGCCTGACCTGTAGTTTATGGTCTCTTCCTTCCAAACTCCTCCTGTTTATTGAGTATCCCCTTGGTTTGTTTGCCCTATCCAAATGCATTACCTCATTTTTCCGTATTGAATTCCATTTGCCACATTTCCACAGTCAACCAAACCATTGATATCATTCTGGAATTGAGAACGATCCTTGTCACTATCAACTACATGGCTAATTTTTGATTCATCTGCAAATTTCCCAATCATCCCTCCATATTTACATCCAAGTCATTAATACATACAACAAACAGCATTGGCGCTGATATTGAGCCCTGTGGAATGCCATTGGGAACCATTTTCCATTTACAAAAACATTCATTGATTTTTTTTTCCTACCGCTGAGTCAATTTTGAACCTAATTTGCCATCTTCCATTGTAATCCGAAGGACCTCACTTCTTTGACAGTCTGTGTTGTGGACAAACGCCTGACTCAAATCCATGTTACTGACATCCACTGCATTATTCTCATCAATCCCCATCATTACTTTAAAATTCAATTCAATTAGTAAGACATGATCTTCCCAAAACAAAGCCGTGCTGACTATCTCTGACCAATGCCTTTCTAAGTGATGGCCTATCCTGTCCCTCAGAACAGATTCCAGTAATTTGCCCACTATTGAAGTCAGATTGACCAGCTGATAATTTTCTGGCCCAACGCTTCTACTTATTTTGAATAATGGTACAACATTTGCAGACCTCCAATCCTCTGGTACCTTGCCAATATTTAGTAAGGATCAGAAAATAATGCAGAATGTATGTAATTTGCTCTCTGGTATCCTTTAATAGCCTTGGATATAATCCATCTGTCCCTGGTGATTTATCCGCATTCAAGAATGTTGGTCCCTCCAGTAATTCCACTCTCATATGCTTACTGTATCTAAAAGTTCACTCTCCTTCACTTTGACTAGAATGTCAGCATCATTCCTCTCCTTGAAGACAGAGACAAAATTCTCATTGAGAACTGTGCCCCAACAGGTAAGTTACTATATGGACTTTTGTTCAATTCTACCTGTTCCATTGTTAGTCTCTGCTCTTAAATTACTGGGAAAAAGTCTTTGGATTTTCTTTGATTTTATCTGCCAATTTTTTTTTGTGAAGTTTTTGCTTTCCTAATTTATTTTTTCACTTCACTCCTATAGTTTTCAAGGCTTACAACATTAATATTCTGGAACTGCATTAAGCTATCTTTTTCTGCTTAATTAAAGGTTGTGTGCCTTATGCTGGAGGCTCTAGATTTGGAAGTGCACTCTTTATCTTTATGGGAAAATTGTTGATGAGTAGGACATCAGAGAACTCCTATGCTACTTGTTCAGTTCTCTAGGACTGCCTGCCAGTCATCAATTCTCTTTCTCCTTCCAGACTCTGAAGCTGCGATGTGGCCACCTTTCTGAATGTACTATCCATATAGCTCTCAGCCTTTTGGATGCACCCACAGTAACTCCAAACTCTGAGCTCAGTTTTCTGCAGCTGGTTATGCTTCCCGAACTTAAGCTTGTTTAAGATATCGATAGTGTCCATGACTTCACTCACAATACAGGAATTGCATTCCATGTGACCAAGCCGTCCTACCATGGCTTCAATTTGCTTCCCTTACGTTAACTTTATTTCACTTTGATTTAGTTATATTATTTTATTTTACTTGGCATTGACTTAACTTTACTTCCCTATTGCCTGCATTTCTCAGATAAATCTCAAGGGCT
Source organism: Carcharhinus amblyrhynchos (assembly GCF_965287045.1). Classification (NCBI taxonomy): domain Eukaryota; kingdom Metazoa; phylum Chordata; class Chondrichthyes; order Carcharhiniformes; family Carcharhinidae; genus Carcharhinus; species Carcharhinus amblyrhynchos. The sequence continues at coordinate 41,219,235 of NC_137339.1, read as the reverse complement.
GTTTCTTTTAAAATATGTGTTTTGCTAATGTTCAACTGCAGTTTCTCACCAACCAATAATTTTATATTTCTCCTATAGTGTTACCCTTGTATTTTTTTCAATCTCAGCCATCCCGTGCAGCTTTTCAACTCCTGACCTCCTGGAAGCTGAGAATAATAGCGAATGAAAAATAAAAATGATAGAAAAGCAGACCTTCCACCCCTCCTCCCCAAACTCCCTTGCTCACTAAACTCAAGGTAATTAGCTGCAGTTAGTGTGGTGGATGCAGGCTCAATTGAGGCATTCAAGAGAGAATTGGATTGTTATCTGGAATAGAAGAATATGCAGGACTATGGGAGGTGTTTGGGCATGGCACTGGGTAAATTGGACTAACGAAGATCTGATGGAGACATGATGGGCCATATGGACATCTGTGTTGTACTAATTCTGTGATTTGTGAGGCAGCCATGAAAAGGCAGTGCAAGCAGGGTCTTCCAATATTTTTAAGGCAGCAGTGGATAGGTTCCTAGAAAGCAGGAGGGTGATAGGTTATTGGGGAAGGCAACATGCAGATCTGAGGTTACTATCTGATCAACTATGATCTTATTAAAGGGTGGAGCAGGCTCAAGAGACTGAATGGCTTACCCCTGCTCCTCGTGTGCATGCCTGTATGAAAGAACAATTAGAAATAAGGATTAGAAATCATATCAGTCAAATAAGCCACCCCATACCCACATCCCATGATGGGAGGTAGGTGCCATTCCAGGATTTCACTGGGTTCATTGGCTGAATGATTTAGTGGTGTCAGTGCTGGTGAAGATACAAATCCATATTGTGCACATTAACCTGTCTCCATTCCTCCAGTGATGCAACACTGAGGTGACAATGTCTAAGCTTTGCTATCAGTCATATTTCTTCAGTAATTGCAGTGATGGGTGAACCACTGCTATACTAAGGACCCAATGGTACACATCAGAAACTATATTCCCGATCCCAGACGACCAGAGTTTCACCACAGGAGACTGATTAGCGCTAATGAAAAATATGAAAAGGGTAACTTCAATTGTTGAAATACTGTGGTTTTTGCTGTATGTAAACCATGCTTAAATTAAATACATAGTACAGCAAGTACACAGCATGAATCTACCTTTGTGCTTTTGTCTAATACTATTTATTTTATTCCATCTGAAACAACATACTGCATCAAAGCAAATAAGTGCTGAATTTATGTACATCAACAGTGGGTGGTACAGAACTGTTGCAGCTGAGCTCATACGGGGCAAAATAAAACTTGCATTGCCTTCATTGAGTTTATTCTGTTTCTGTTCTGTCACATAACATTGCAGTCACATCCATTATCTGCAGCGCAGTCTGACAGTTAGTCTTTTACTTTACCAATATAAATGACCATCCAGCTCTGTAATAAAAAAAATGTTTATTTATTACAACTTACTTCAATGTAGTGGTGCCTTTCATTATGATCACAAGGCAGGAAAGAAATATTTAAGTCCATTGTGGGTATTCACATGACTGGGAAAGACAGCAACCAGATTATAATTCTAAACTATCAGAACCTAAAACACTGCACTGTTGAATATCAATACGAGCACTGCAGATGTTATTTGTTGAGCAAGACATATCCCAGAGGAAAACTTGTCTTACTGATCATAACCTTTTATTTTGCATTTTGAAAATGAAGGAAAAATCTACTGATCCCAGGAGCATAGAACCCCATGAACACCTTCAGGATTTTAAAATTTAAAAATGTTTTTTTTTAACAAGGAGAAGGAGATCTTAATCATACAAGATTAAAATTACACAGTTAAAAGTTTTATAAAACATTCCCCAAAACAAACCATTTGGTCAGTACACTCAAGTAAACATCCTCTTGGTCACATTCTCTTAAAGATTTTTATTTTTAAAAACCCATTAATATTACCCCAAGACAAACTGCTGTCACTTTATTACATGTATACCTCACAACTTCTCCCTCACTTCCAAGTTGTGGAAATCCAAGAACATTCTGAAACCTAACTGCTTTCTGAAACAAGATTTTTTTTGGATGGCTGATTCTGATTTTGTACCTTTTCTCAGCATAGAACTCATCTAAGGACATTTCAGCTGTATATCTTTCCTTAAATGTATGTATTTTTTTCTATTGTGCACAGCACATTTTTGAACTCAGCTGCCCCCAATATGTAAAATTCCTTCATGTTTTCTCACTGCCTCCAACTTTTGTCAAATAAAATTTCATAATCTTTCCTTGTTTACTTCTGAACATTTTGAAAATTGTAAAAGTCCCTTAATCTCCATTTAATTTTATTAGCTGAAAAATCAAGTCCCTATCTATCTCCAAATGCAAATTTCTAAATTCAAACCATTTACTTACAAATTCATTTCAGTATGCCCTCTTGTTACAAATGCATGCGTTTAACAGCTTTTCCTCATTAATCTCTCAACTCTGCCAGGCATGTTTCCCCAGCTTAACTGAATAATTTACACAAAAACACAAATGCACACACACACACACACACACACACACACACATACACACACACACACACACACACACACAGGCACATACCTTTGCTAGTTTTACAATTTAATCTTTAGTTCTACAGGCAGAATATACTGAGCTTTTCAAAATGTAATGATAGAGAAGAATCATTACATTTATCTTTGCGGTTAAACTATTTTAAAGGCTTCTTACAGAGCTACATTTATTAGCCCGCTTCACATTGATTCTGAAATGATTTTAGTAATCATCGCTTGCTCAAGTGCTTTATTTCTTAAATACTGTGACAATCAAAGATACAATTGAAAATTCATGTCATATGCATTGGGAACTAGGCCCATTTACTCTTCCTCTATGTCAATGGACTATAAGCTCTAAGTTCCAAGTTTTACTATGAAAATACTGTGAAAAATTCCAAGATTTCAGATCTGCAGATGCACTGAGAAACCCCAGCTGGAGCTTCCCAGGTAACATTTGCATGGTAATTATTTAAGCAGTGCAAACCTCTGACAAGCAATTGCCCTGCGCTGGAAACCATCCAAACTTTGTAATTTAAATCACAATGATTCTAACTGAATTATATCAATATTTATCCTGAAACTGTTCGAAGAATTAAAACCACATTTAACTTCCAGGTAGTGATTTTACAGACCCACACCAATCCTCCCATGGGACTCCTCCCACATCCCCAAACCGCCAGGGGATTCCCCCTCAACCACAGGATTCTGCCCCATGGGACTTCCTCCAACTCCTGACTACCTCTCCAATGTCCAGACTGACCCATATCTCCAAACCCTAAATGAACCTGACAGCTACCCCCAAGGCCCAAACCAGCCAGACCAACTCCCCTCCCAATGCTCCCCACTACCCTGTACCCGCAGACCCCATCCAACCAGTAAGTCCCCACAAGGGCCTAATCCTCCCACCTCTAACGCCTTTATTCCAAAGGCCAAAAGGCCTCTTCCTGCTCCTATTTTTCATTAAGAAGTCTCACAACACCAGGTTAATGTCCAACAGGTTTATTTGGAATCACAAGTCCCTTCATCAGGTGAGTGGAAATGTGGATTCACCAACATGGCCTATATAGACAGACTCAATTGCAAGATAATGGTTGGAATGTGAATCTTCCAACCATTATCTTGCATTTCAACCATGATCTTGTAATTGTGTCTCAGCCTATATTCGCCGTGTTTGTGAACCCACCTCTCCATTCACCTGATGAAGGAACAGTACTCCGAAAGCTTGTGATTCAAATAAGCTTGTTGGACTTTAACCTGTGTTGTGTGACTTCTTATAGTGCCCACCCCAGTCCAATACCAGCGTCTCCACATCATGCTTTTTTTTAAATATTTCTATTTATCTAAATTCTGGTAGGATTCTCCCATGTCTTATGGATTTATGACTGTACTTCTAAGTACAAAGAGAGAAGAGCCACAAAAAAACTAGTCCAAAATTCTCCCACCAGCGTGCATCCCCGTCCGTGGATCTCCCACTAGAGTGAGTTGACATCAATTCTCATTGACAGTGATGGGACCAGAGAATCCCACCGCTAACAGGCAACATGCTCCCTCCTGCTGTTAGGAAACACATGGTTTGGAGGCCAGAGAATCTCAGCTCTAATGTTTGTCATGATGTCATGAGAGGACATGACGTTCGGAATAACCTAAAAGAAATTTGACAAATACATTGAAATGCTGATCGTGTCTCTTCAGCCCCGTGGAATGCTGAAAACAGTGTCGGTAATTTTCCTTCACCATGCAAAATCATCTGAAATCTGTTAGTTATTTGCCAGAGTGCTTGAAGGATAGATTGCAAATCCATAATCAGGGCAATGCTACTGATTGCACAACTACAAATATTGAACTTGTGTGTGTGGAGTAGGTCAGGTTCACCCGTAGAAGAACCAGCTATCTATTTATACCTTGCACTTGATGATTGCAATTTCCATAATCATAATATTGCAACATATCAAACTTGTACAGGTAGGGAATAAATCAATCAGCAGGTAGGAAGCAGTCATTTTAAAAAAATTTATTTTATTTATCCTCAATTCAAAAACAACCTTCAACGGCTCATAGAGAGAATAGTAGGTTCTCAAAGGACTGTGGGGAGGAGTTTTCACTTTGAGCACAGTCACAGCCCAGACACATACAGTGGCTAATATTGCACATGTTTTGTTCTGGAATCTCTGGTGAAGCTAATTTGCATTTTGCTGAAGGCAAAATCATCCATGAACTGGTACAATCAACTAGTTTTGAATGAATTGCTGTTTTAAATACTATTTACCATTGGCACTTGTTATTTATTCTTGAGAATTCATGAAATTGGAGGCATCTATTGGCTGGGATAGAGAATTGGGTAGAAGATAGGGAACAGAGAGTAGGGATAATCAAATTGGCAGGATATGACTACTGGTCCTTAGGGATCTGTACTGGAGTGGTAGCTTTTCACTAAATATAGGGACAATTATAGAGACAAAATATTAACTGATGATGACACCAAGTTAGGCGACATAATAAATAGGGAGCAGGAAATAGTGCAGGAGAATTGATGGATTAAATGACTTTAGGATTTAGGAGCAGTCCTTCAGCTTTTTGAGCCTGGTCCACCATTTGATAAGGTCATGGCTGATCTGATTGTGGTCTTAATTCCAGCTTTCTGTCAAACCCAAAATCCTTGACTCTTTTATCTATCAAAACTATCTCCTTCAACCTTGATTAAATTCAATGACCCATCCTCCAGTCTTTTCTAGAGAAGAGAATTACACAACCCTCTGAAAGAAAAGAATCTCTTCATCTCCAACATAAAAGGGAGATCTTTTATTTTTAAATTCTGTCTCCTCTTTTTAGTCTCTCCCACAAAAGGAACGGTAACACAGTGGTTAGCACTGCCGCTTTACAGCTCCAGGGACCTAGGTTCGATTCTTGGTTTGGATCACTGTCTCTGTGGAGTTTGCACATTCTCCTTGTGTCTATGTGGGTTTCCTTCTGGTGCTCCAGTTTCCTCCCACAGTCCAAAGATGTGTGGGTTAGGTTGATTGGCCATGCTAAAATTGGCCCATAGTGTCCTGAGATATGTAGATTAGAGAGATTAGTGGGTAAAATATGTACGGATATGGGGGCAGGGCCTGGGTGAACTTGTGGTCGGTGCAGACTTGATGGGCTGAATGGCCTCTTTCTGCACTGTAGGGTTTCTATAATTCTATGTGCCCAATATCCACCCTATCAAGTCGCCACAGGATCTTATGTGTTTCAAAAAGGACACCTTTCATTCCTCTAAACTCCAGTGGGCATAGACCCAATGTAGAATAATAGAATCCCTACAATGCAGAAGGAGGCCATTTGGCCCATCGAGTCTTTACGGACCACAATCCCACCCAGGCCCTATTCCGGTAACCCTGCACATTTACTCTGCTAATCCCCCTGACATTAGGGTCAATTTAGCATGACCTATCTACCTAATTCACGCATCTTTGGACTGTGGGAGGAAACTGGAGCACCTGGGGGAAACGCAAGCAGACACAGGGAGAAAGCGCAAACTCCCACAGACAATTACCCGAGGCCAGAATTGAACTCTGGTCTTCGGCGCTGTGAGGCAGCAGTGCACCATGCCGCCCACTAAGACATGTTCAACCTTTCTTCAATCACTGTCATTCATCCTAGGACTGTATTGACTGAACTTTCTCTGAACTGCTTCAAATGCAATTATATCCCTTTTTTCAAATAAGGAATCAAAAACAGTACACTGTGTGAGAAATAAAAGCAGAAAATGCCAGATTGACTCAGGAAGTCTGGCAGCACCTGTGAAAAGAGAAGCGAAGTTAATGTTTTAAATGCTTATGGCCCTTTTACGGCATGAGAGATAGAAATGGAAATGTAATGAATTATAGAATTGGAGAGAGGGGTGAAGTAGAATGGAAAGTCAGGAATAAGTCAGAGCTAAAGAGGTATTAACAAAGATGTCATGGACATAAGACAAAGGGGGTGGTTTGCCAGTTGTGGTCCTACCAATGTCCTTTACAGCTACAGTAAACTTCTCAATTTTTATATTACATCCCCCTTGCAATAAACACCAACATTCCATTAAGCTTCCTAATCACCTGCACTACCTATATACTAATATTTGAGATTCATACATTAGGACAACCAAATCCCTCCGTACCACCGGATTCTGCAACTTCTCTATATCACATTAGTATGCTGCTATTCTATTCGTCTTACAACAGTGGATAAGTTCACATTTTCCCACATTAAACTCCATCTGATTTTTTTTGCCCACTCACTTAACCTGCCTATATTCCTTCATAGAATATTGTCTCCTCTTGAAAACCTATGGTCTTACAAATCTTGGTGTCAGTGGCAAAGTTAGCTGCCTTCAGTTTCTTCATCCATATCACTGACATTGATTGTAAATAGTTGAGACCCTAACACTCAACTAGGTACAGAATGCCAATCCAAAAATGATCCATTTATCTCTACTTTCTGCTTCCTGTTAGCTAACCAATCCTTTATCTGTGTTAATATGTTATCCTCTACACTCTGAGCTCTTATTCTATGTAGAAACCTCTAATGTGGCATCTTAGAAATCCAAGCACACCACAGCTACAGGCTTCCCTTTATCCACCTTGCTTGTTATTTCCACAAACAATTGTAATAAATTAATTAGTCATGATTTCTCTTTCACAAAACTATGCTGACCCTGCCGGATTCCATTTTGATTTCCGAGGTACCTGCTACAACATCCTTAATAACGTACTCTAGCAATTTGTGTATGACTGGTCTATGATTCCTTATTTTCTGTTTCTTCCCTTTTTTGAATAAATAAGTCACATTCACTATTTTCCAATCTGCTGGAATCTAAGGAATTTTGGAAGATTGTAACCAATAGCTCCACAAACTCTGCAACCACTTATTTTAAGAGCCTTGGATGAAAGTTAGTAGGTCCACGGGACTTTATCAAGCTTTAGATCTAATTGCTTTCCCAACTTTTTTCCCATGGAAAAGGTGATTGTTTTAAGTCCCTCCCTCCCTTTCATTTCTCGATCTTCCAGTATCTTTGGGAAATCTTCCACGTCCTCTACAGTGTAGGCAGAAATTATTTGTTCAATGTTCATTTCCTTGTTTCCTATTATTAATTCCCAATACTTACTCCCTATAGGACCAACACTTGCATTAGTTATTCTTTCCTGGTTAAATATTCCTGTTTTTATATTTCCAACCAGTTTTCTCTCATACTCTAATTTCTCTCCGTTTCCTGAGTAATTCTTTGCTGGTTCTTAAAATGTGCTCAATTTTCTGACATACTACTAATCTTCACAGATTTGAACAGTGTTTCTTTCAGTGTGAAGGTATTCTTAATTTCCTTATTGAGCCACAGAATCTTCCTTTTCCTCAATTCTTTCTGTTGGTTAGGGATAAATATTTTCTGAGAATGATGTGGGTGGCACAGTAGTACAGTGGTTAGCACTGCTGCCACAGCATTAGAGACCCCGTTCAATTCTAGGTCTGCATGGAGTTTGCAAAAGTGAATAACCTCAAATATTCTCACATTAAACTTAATCTGCCATAGCTTTGTCCATTCAATAGCTACAGTGTAGAGAGACTATACAGGAGGAAATAAATGCGTTGTGTAAGAAAACTATTGCAATAGGCATGGGTAACTTTAATCTACATGTAGATGGGGAAAATTAAATTGGAAAAGATAGCTTGGAAAATGAGTTCATACAGTGCATTCAGAACAATTTCTTAGAACAGTATGTTCTAGCACCAATCAGGGAGCAGACAGTTCTCAGTCCGGTAATGTGCAATGAGATAGGATTAATCAATGATCTCATAGTGAAGGGGTTCCATAGAACATAGAACATTACAGCACAGTACAGACCCTTCAGCCCTCGATGTTATGCCAAACTGTGAAACCAATCTAAAGCCCATCTAACCTACACTCTTCCAATATCATCCATATGTTTATCCAATGACCATTGGCGAGTCCACTACTGTTGCAGGCAGGTTAAAGTGATGAAGTTCGTGATGAGCTTGAAGTTAAGATGTGTAGGTTCAAGACTAGAATTTTAAACGTGAATGAAGGTAATTAGAAGGTAGAATAGCAGGCCAGTTAGTGTGAACAAGGTTAAAAGGTAGGACATTAGTGATTTTAGATTAGTGATTATAGTGATGCAGATTGTAAAGGAGATATTTAATCATAGAATCCCCACACTGCAGAACCTACACATCTTGGGACAATAAGGGGAAATTTAGCATGGTCAATCCACCGAACCTGCATATCTTTGGACTGTGTGAGGAAACTGGAGTACCGGGGGGGAAACTCACAAAGACACGGAGAGAATGTGCAAACTCCATACAGACAGTCACCTGAGGCCAGAAATGAACCCTGGCACTGTGAGGCAGCAGTGCTAACCACTGTGACACTGTGCTGCCAGGATATTCTCTGGAACATTGAAGATGAAAGGGTAATATAATTGAGCTGTTTAGTATGATTAAATGGCTTGAGAGGGTGGATAAAAATTAACTAATTCCACAGGTAGGAAAATCCAGAACAAGGAGGCGTTAGCTTAAAATTATATTTTGTCCATTCTAGGGTAATGTTAGAAAGCAGCTGTTTGCTTCAAGGGTAATGGAAATCTGGAACTCTTTCATCTAGAAAGCTCTTTATGCTTGGTCAATTGAAAGTGTCAAAACTGAGATTTATAGGTTTGTCTGTCACCTAAGTTTTATGATATGTTCTCATTCGCTGAGCAATGCCACAGGAGATTCATAGACGATTTAAAAGTGATGGTCTTCTTTCAAGTAACAATATCTCATGGACAATTCACAAAGAATTTTAAGAAAGAGTAATAAGCATTATGGAAACAAGATGGGTACTTGACCAGCTATGATCTAATTGATTGAAGCAACTGAATGGCTTACTCCTGTTCCCAAATTTTTCTAATAGCAAAGAAAGAAAATTAACTGAATTAACCTTTCCGTTAATTTTATATACTCTTGTATTTGCAACAGAAGTCTAACCCAATTGATAACAAAAAAAGACTTTGGTGTTTTATTACATATATTAATTGATTTATTCATGCAATTGTGATACTTATTTATTAATTGAGTTGAATTTTATAGGGATCAGTGAAAATCACTAATGTCATCTTTTCCAATACAAACTTCAAACACATTTGTTTCTAATTATTTCAATTGAGATGTGAATCAATTTTAATATATTTTAAACCTGTTTTCACTGTAATTAGTGAGCTTGGGACTTAATTCTCCAGGCGCGCTAGCGTCTCTTACCCAGCCAGAATTTTTCATTCCAGTGGGATTTACACTAGCTCTCCACTTTTAGGGGACGATCCTGCTGGAGTGTGTGGCGGTAGGGGGGGGGGGGGGGGGCAACGGGAAGGTGCCCCTGGGCAAGGGTACCCTCCCAGTGAGAGCCTGTGCCCTCTGACACTGCCCAAGAGGCAAAATGCCCAGGCCAAGAGGCATCTTGGCAGTGGCCCCCGGGGCATGGGGTAGTGCCAAGGAGGAAGGGTGTAGGGGTGATTGGTGGGGTTGGTGGGTCCCACTGCCACTTTACTTTTGCGATTGGTCAGGACAGGACAGACGCCAGTGATAGGGGCTGGCTGAAAGGGGGCTGTCTGCTGGGTGGGAGGGTGGGGGAAAGGGGGCTCAGCTAGGGGTAGGGTGGGGTGGGTCTGCCTCCTGGGGCATCTGCACTGCAGCTGGAGGGAGATTGTCAAGAAGGGGGGTGCTGGAGATCAGGAGGTTCAGGGTAGGGGGAGTAAACTCCCACTGAAAAAAAAACGTGAATTACCCCAGTTTTCCCGTGAACACTTAAAATTTCTTGGGAGACTTCCGCCCTTTCATTCACTGTGAAAAACTTGACAGAAGGCATCTTACTTTGAAATCTTTCAAGGTGGAATATATCATTATTTGGCTATATCTCTAGCACAGAACATGGTTTAATGGAAAATTTGAATGAGTTGAATACATGTTATTACTCCTCATTCATTCCTCTGGCACTGATTTCGACTATATATTCTCATTAACTGAGCAATGCCACAGGAAAATCAAAATTTATAAGCAATAATCTTTTTTCTAGTAACAATATCACATGTAGAATTCACAAAGATTTTGAAGCTGCAATCACAAAAATTGACAAGACAGTAAACAGTTTAGAAAAGCTTAAAATACTCCTTGAAACTACTTGAGTAAGAGGGGTGAATGCAGGCTTAAACCAGTAACTTAAGGACAGATATCAAAAAGTTCATTCTCTTACAGAAAATGATCAATACTTGCAATGAGCTTCCAGCCAGAATAGAGGAATTGAAATCCTTGAAATTGTTTAGCTGATGCTAGAAATTTCTGGATGGATATATTAAAGTGTGTTGAATGATCTTCCTCACTCAGATGTACTTTTGATGTTGTGATATGAGGTCAAATTATTTATTTATTAATAACAATCCAAAAATATTGTACCCCAAGGCTGATGGACAGGGGAAAAAACAAACCCTGCAGTAACTCATGCATAGGATTCAATACAAAACAACATAAAAAACAGCACACTATAAATAATGCAGAGCTCAGATCCTGAAAGACCTGCGGGGAAGATTTTTTGATGAATGATCTTTTGGTGTGGCTCTTAGTTAAGTTAAAATACTCCTCATGTGTGAAACAAAAGTATATTTTAGGTAACCGAGTTTGAGGTGTGACAATCAAAGTTCCGGTTGCCTGTCTGCCCAGACTTGGCATTGCGCATTGCCACCTCTCCAAGATTGGCTTAGAGTGTCTAGGAGCTGAAGGTCAACCTCCAGGATAATGCTGTGTGCAGCCTTGGAGAAAACACATCAGGTAATTAATCTCACTGAGAAAGTATGAGCCTTACTTCGGCCTTATTTAGCAGAATCCCATACAGGTGTATTTCACGTTTTGAGCAGTGGAAGTGAAGACTGGTGGAATTTCTTGTATAGGTGCAGTAGGAAGGGTGCGAGTATAAGAAGTATCAGAATCTTTCAGCATCAGAAAAGAGGTCAGAGACCCATGAGAGTTAGCGTATCATGCCGCGTCAGGCAAATTGCCACATTGCTAAACATTTTCTGAAAGCGTGCATTTGAGTGGAACAAATTTTTATGTGTACTGAAACAGGAGATTGTTTAAAGGTTTTGCTACACAGAGATAACATTCCCTCATATTTAATCTTTGCTAAATTACCTAATTGAGCTAATTTACATATTAATCTTCATCTGTCATAGATTACATATTAATATACCCATGGCTCAGAAGGAGCATTTTAGATCCAAGTCAAATGGTTGTGGCTTTAAAGTCTGACATCCCGCAACTGAATATTTGATCTCAGCTGGTTACTGAAGGAATGGTGTCAAACCCAGGCCAGGTGGAATAAAAAGATACCATTGCTATATTTGAAAGAGCAAGGAATGTCTCCTCATATCCTGGCCAATGTTTATCCATTAACTAACAGTGTTGTAATTGACTATTTGGTTATTTAACTCACTGCTGTTTCTGGGACCTGGCTATACGAAAATTGGCTGTGGTGTTTCCTTATAATCAAATGGACCTGACACTTTAAAATTCTACTATCGCTAATGAAACATGTTGGGACATCCATTGATCATGAAAGATACAATATAAATACATTCCTTCTTTCTCATAGAAGCAGTAAAGATATTTTGGAAATCCTGGGCTTTTAATTCCAATGACCTGTAACTTCCAGGCTCCTCAGTATTGGATTTGGGGGGCTACCTCAGTGATGTGCTGGGGAATCCCTCTCAGAAGTTCCCAGGCAAGTGTTTACCAGCATTTGTCCAAAAGGGAGACCCTCCCCGAGACAATTGCACTGTGCTGGGAATTGTCCAACAAAGTGATTTAAATCGTTAAGTTTGGATGTTTTTGCCAATGTTACCCTCATAGTTGCTCTGAAAGACTGAGAAGGAATAAAATTACATCCAACTTCTGTAATTTAAACACGCAGACCAGACTCCATCAGGATGTTCCCAAACCACCAGCAGTTGCATTGCAGGATACTTATCCAATCCTTCGACACTACAATGGGGCTGTATGAGGAAGCCATAATTGTTTTCCCATCATACCAAACCTGTACAGAACTGGATCCAGGGTGTGACAAGGCCAGGAAAGGTAAGTTTTAAAACTTACTTGGGAATTTCCTTGAAGGTTAGAAGAATCAGTCGTGCTCCTCTGCGATCTGCAAAAAAAACATTGGGCAAGATTCTCTGGCCTCCCCTCAACATTTTTCTTGATGATGGGATGCAGCACATCTATTGCTGGTGGCAAGATTTTTTGATCTTTGCATTGTCAATGGAAATTTCCACTGAATCCAACCTGTGCCAGAGGGACCAGAGAAACCCCCCAGTGAATGGCCAGAAAATTCCAGCCATTGACTTCTGCCCAGAGCATCCTTGTCAGTTTGAAACTGACCATCTGCTTTAATGACAGTAACTGTTCAAGCGGGTCCCCATCAGGGGCTTCCTATTGTCCCATTCCCGCCCTGTAAGTCATGCGGTGATTCACTTCAGTTGAAATGGAAGCATCTATAGTCGTGAGGCTCAGGAATTAAAATATTTCAGACCTCAAGGGATACCAGCAAATGAACTTGCTGAGTGTCTCATCTCCCATCCACCCCTCTGCAATACTCAGGAAACAGCGATATCACTCGGTAAAATGACCTCATTGATCTCCTGAAATGCATCAATGATTTCACATCAGCCTTACACAAATTTCATGCTTCCTAACACAGAGAGTGAAATATGTGCACAAAGAAATCCATCTGAATGAATGGCACCGATCCAACTGCAAAGACTTAAATGAAGAACCCCCCCAAATAATATTTATAAAGTAATTTGCTGTTTTGTTCATTCTGTAATACGGTGTCATTTCAGAATCAAGCACACGTTTATAGAGTGGTCTTTGTATCTGCGAGGAAATAAATGACAGCAGGAGTTTGAGTTAATTCCTTGGTGGTTAAAGATATCTATGTTGAGGGGAGAAGGGTCTAGAATACCAGTAGTGATGACATGTGATTGTGTTCCCAACATCATGTCCTCTGCCTGCTCAAATAGTCCTGCACTTTTAAACACATTTGAAATAAGCTCCTCTGAAGTATGGAATCAAACAAAATTTGACTTGACCTCAATGCTTACCTTCATGCCCAACCTTTAATCCTCAACTAACATCAACAAAATTAACTATCTGGTCATTTACCTCTTGTTGTTTATACGTGCAGATTATCTAACGTGGTTTCCCACATTAAGACAGTGACTGCTTTTCAGAAGCATTTTATTCACTGTAAGATGTTGAAGTATTTTCTAAGAATATGCTATTTTGAAATATATAAATGCAAGTCTTTTTGTTGGGTTTCTAATGGCAGCACAGCTTCTATAAAGGCTGTTACCTCGACCGCTGATAAGGTTGTTTTGGGTGAATTGAGGAGAGCCTTTATCATTGGTTACTAACGAGTACCATTGCAAGGTTCACTGACTTCACTGAATTCTCATTTCTGCTTCAGTTCAGTAGCTAAATATAAGCCGTTCCATTAGATACACAGCTGTTATTATCAGTAAGTATAACCATCAAGCAGAAGGAGGTGGAACACTTATTATTTGTGTATCAGTGACAACTTCTTATCTCCTTCATACTTGAAGCTCTATCAGAATGTTACCTCCAGCCAGACCTTTTTATTACAAGGAAGCGATTTCTCACAAATCGGCAAAACACAATCTGAGTGACTTCTATTTCTGTCCAGCATGATGTTGAATTAATAGGTCTGCAATGGATTTTGGAATTCTTCATAACAAATATATGAAATGCACAATGCAAGACTGAAACACAAAGATGCAAGGATCAAAATAACGATATTTCACTGTATGATCAACCTTGGCAGTAAAGGCCAACAATTGAGAAGCATCTCCCAGCTTGTTACTAATGGAAAAAAAAGAAGGCTCAGGCATATAAATATATAAAAAAAACACAAACAGAGGAATTCCTCTACCCAATTATAGTTTCAGTTGAGGAGAACCAGTTTCATTACTGACAGGATAAATTACTTTGTGTGTTTCTGGCCCTCAGGTGGTCTTTCTGCAATTATAAGAGTGCATTGTCCAAAGTAAATAATGGGAATAAGCCTTTCCCGTTTCCACAAAAAGCTACCTTTGTATGTACTGAATCCAATCCACAAGGGAGAAGCATTTTGAATGCAGTGAGTTTTTTTTCCCAACTCAGAGCAGGATTTCATGGATATCTTGAGGTTCTCCCACTCTCCGTCTCACCACCATCTCACCCCGACCCCCCTTGTACAGTTTGATGTAAAACTGGCTCTGTGCCATTGGGCTAATCTGCAGCCAATTAATGCTCTTTGCAGTGTTAACTAACTTGAGATGGGCCTACCACCTCCATCAATTGACTAGTTTAAATCAAATCCAGTTCAGGGTGGAGGGAAAGGCAACCATGGGATTTTACAGGCCCTTTGCCGGCCCACCCAGCCGTGGCACCATTCCATGAAAGATTTTTTTCTATTGCTCAGTGGATTTCCTTTATCATGAGGTTGAATGTGCTCATTCCTGATTTTTGGCGAGCTACAGCCAAACATACTCATCCATAGGCAAGAATAAAATTTGGCTCTGTGTTTTCAAGCAGCCATTAAAAATGTCAACGAGAACCAGCAGAGCAGTGAGATGTCACTCATTAGTGGATCTTCCATCAGGCTTTCTCCGACAAAAAAAAGCTACAAGGCCTTCTAAAGCACACCAGAAACATAACAATCATGCGAATAGGGGAGGTAGCTGTGCAGTGGTATTGTCACTGGGCTTGGATTCACAGCTGTGCAACTACATTTTAGTTCATACTTAAAAGCATGTTTCCACTCAGCATTTTTAATATTCCATTTCTTCTCAGCAGAGAATGTCACAGAGTGTGAGATTAGATGCCAGATGTCCTCAAACACCTTAACTTTGTCCTCACACCAACTCTGAATGTCTGATGTTCATGGGGAGCATCCTGCATTAATGATAACTATAGCCGGGGGCCTCCAACCTCGCCCACGGCTGGCATTCTCCAGTCCTGCTGCAATGAATGGAGTTTTGGCTGAGTGACGAATTCTCCATTCTCGCTGGCAGTGGTGGCAGGGTAAACGAGACTGGAGAATCCTGCCCTTGACTTTGTTCTGAATGCACAATAACTGTTCAACTGATTAAGAGTATGAGGATTGGAGGTAATAAGAACAGATGGATGGTGGTGGAAGGGTCAAGAATTGGCTAATATTCAAGGCTGATGGCCTTCATTATTGGCAGTCTTGTATCACCATTGTATTGGAAATGGCTTCTCCGCGGGGTCTGGAATTATTATCCAGGTATCTGACACACCACAACAAGTCAAACTTTATTAATAATTTGCATGGCCTCTATCATTGCCTCCATTCTCTCTAACTTGACTTAAAGCTTGTCTGCTTACCTTCTCTGTACAATAGGAGAAGAAAGCAGATCTTACTATGTTAGTGTTTATTTTTGGTGATGTGCTTTCACCAGTGCTGAGAACAAATTCCCACGGACCTGCATCCACACCATACGGGAATGATGGATCAACTCATTCCAGGCCATTGTCTTGTCCAGTGCACTCCAGACTAATTGCTAGGGCCTATTCAGAAGTGGCTGTTGAAATTTGATGTGTGAAAATCCTCATCATCATCATCTTCATCCTACTCCTCACTCTCCTCCTCTCATGTCTTACAGCAACAGTTATGGAGTCTTTATGTGAATACATCTGGACTTTTAGCAGGGGTGGCCAGAGTGGGGGAGACGGCATTGCTGTTTGATGCTAACCAGGATCAATGAAAATCAATGTTCTGTCCCCTGGTGTCCTTTTCACACTTGGAGCAAGCTTCTGGTCATAGAATCCTGCTCCACTTCTTGTTTTAATTTTCAGGAACTTGCAGCTTGGTAATTCTGTTTAAAATCATCACTTTTCAACTCTGGACACAGGGTAATCCTCTGGGGACCCAGGTTTAAACCCCACCACAGCAGATGGCAAAATTTGGATTGAATAAAAATTTGTAAATTGAAAGAAGTCTATTGGTGACCACAAAACCATTGTTGATTTTTGGAAAAAAAATACCATTTGGTTCACTGGTTTACCATTTGGTTTCATTTCAGAGAATGAAATCTGCTGCCCTTATCTAGCCTGGCCTAAACGTGACTCCAGATCCACAGCAATGTAGTGGACTCCTAAATTAGGAGCGGGCAATAAATGCTGGCCCACCCAGCGATGGCACCATCCCATGAAAGAATTTTTAAAAACCTTTCCTTTATCATGAATTGAATGTGCCCATTCCTGAGTTTTGACGAGCTACAGCCAAGCATACTGCAACCTGGCTGATCACCATTGACAGAGCACATTGGCACTCCAGTCATTTTGCTCTCTGCAATGGTGCAAAAATTCCTTTCCTCGCAACCCTGGGAAGTGGCCATTCAAAGAGCTTAAGCTTTTTTTATCTGGACATTTCCCAAAGCCGAAATAATTCTTGCATGATTGGGAGGAATAGGAAAAATGATAGCACTCAAGGATTAAAATTCAAAGCCATACCCTGATACTGAGGCATCACCCCAGTAAAATTGTTCCTTTTCCAAGCTCAGTGATGTGTTAAAGAAATGCAGCCTATCTGCTGAGAAATATCAATAGAAGACAACAGGATACTTTACAACTTCATTGTTGATTTAAAGTAAAGAAACATAGAAACTAAAAGCATGAGTTGGCCATTTGGTCATTTGAGCCTGCTCCGTCATTCATTTTGATCATAGCTGATCATCGAATTTGATATCCTGATCCCCCCTTCCTTCCATATCCCTTGATCCCTTTATCCCCAAATCTGGTTGCTTTGTTTAGCTGACTGAGACTGAATAAGAACATAAGAACATAAGAACATAAGAAATAGGAGCAGGAGTAGGCCAACTAGCCCTTCGAGCCTGCCCCGCCATTCAATAAGATCATGGCTGATCTGTTGTGGCTCAGTTCCACATTCCCGCCCTCTCCCCATAACCCTTAATCCCCTCTCTCATCAAAAACCCATCAACCCGCGTCTTAAAAATATTTAGCGAGGCAGCCTCCACCACTTCAACAGGCAGAGAATTCCAGAGATTCACCACCCTTTGAGTGAAGAAGTTCCTCCTCAACTCTGTTCTAAACCGCCCCCCCTTTATCTTGAGGCTATGCCCCCTAGTCCTACTATCCTTTCTGAGCGGGAAGAGTCTCTCCACCTCTATCCTATCCGTCCCATTCATCATCTTATACGTCTCAATGAGATCTCCCCTCATTCTTCTAAACTCTAACGAGTACAAGCCTAATCTATTCAGCCTCTCCTCATAGCTCAACCCCCTCAACTCCGAGTAAACCTCCTCTGCACTCCCTCCAAGGCCAAAATATCCTTGCGTAAGTACGGCGCCTAAAACTGCACACAGTACTCCAGCTGCGGCCTCACCAATGCCCTATACAGCCGCAGCAAGACCTCCCTACTTTTATATTCAATCCCCCTCGCGATGAAGGCCAGCATCCCATTCGCCTTCCTGACCACCTGCTGCACCTGCAAGCTGGGTTTTTGCGACTCATGCACAAGGACCCCGAGGTCCCTCTGCACCGTTGCCTGCTGCAGTTTTTCTCCACGTAAGTAATAATCCTTCCTACCATTATTCCTACCAAAGTGGACCACCTCGCACTTGCCAACATTAAATTCCATTTGTCATTTCCTGGCCCATTCGCCCAGCCTATCTAGATCCTTCTGTAGACTCTCCCCACCCTCCGCACAATTTGCCTTTCCACCAATTTTGGTGTCATCAGCAAATTTCGACACCCTACACTCGGTTCCTTCCTCCAGATCATCTATATAAATGGTAAATAGCTGAGGCCCCAGCACCGACCCCTGGGGCACTCCACTAGTCACCATCCGCCAATCCGAATAGCACCCATTGACCCCCACTCTCTGCCTCCTATTTGACAACCAGTCCTCTATCCACGCTAACACCCTACCCCCAACTCTATGCCCCCTGACCTTCTGCAATAACCTCTTGTGAGGTACCTTGTCAAACGCCTTCTGAAAATCAAGAAAGACCACATCCACCGGCTCTCCTCTATCCACCGCCCTAGACACATCCTCATAGAACTCCAGTAAATTTGTCAGACACGACTTCCCTTTAACGAAACCGTGCTGCGTCTGCTCTATCAAGCAGTTCCCCTCAAGATGCCTCGCTATTTCCTCCTTGATGACAGATTCTAACATTTTACCTACAACAGACGTTAAACTAACAGGCCTATAATTCCCCGCCTTTTGCCTGGCACCCTTCTTAAACAACGGCGTAACATTAGCCGTTTTCCAATCTTCCGGCACTTCCCCGGAATCCAGCGACGTCTGGAAATTAACCACCAAGGCATCCACTATCACCTCCGCCATTTCTTTCAGGACCCTCGGATGCATTCCATCCGGTCCTGGGGACTTGTCCACAATGATGAAGTGGTTTACGTTGCAAAGGTTTTCCACCCAGCTATTCTTAATAGGATATCATTAAAATGATGGGTGGAATTTCAAAGTGGTTGAGGGAATGGGATGCAAGGCAGGGGTACTGTTTTGGGGAAGCCCAGTTGGGAACTCTGTGCCGCATTATGCTGGCAGCAGGGAGACAGTCACGCAACAATGCCTCATGGTAGCCGCAGGAAATTAACTGAGCTAGTTAAAGACGTACTTCTGCATCATTTGCATCTAAGTGCACGGCATTTAATATGGCCATGCAAATTAAATATGCAGCATGCAGGATTAATAGTTGGCAAACCCTTAGCCATGCAAAGTTGGTGAATCCAGGCAAGGCCTCAGGCTCTGAGCTGAAGATCGGGCCTTCTATTGGATTGTAGAATGCCACGGAAAGGTGAGGGGAGACCAAGCTGAAGGGCAGTAGAGAGGAGCTCTACTTAGCTCCTTTCAGTGGAGAGGGGCTGAGGGGAAGTGGCGAGGGAGATGAGGGGCAATGGAGAGGAAATGAGAGTAGTGGAAAGGAGCTAAGGGGCAGTGGAGAGGGGCTGAGGGACAGTGGAGAGAAGTTGAGAGGCAGCAAAGAGGAGCTGAAGAGCAGCCATTGGATGTTGCAACCTCTGAATGAGGCAAGCAAATGCACAGTGCCATTGGCAGCATGCAGTTGGAAAGGTCTGGGAGGCCTCTTGGAAGATAGTCCATACCAGGGCAGTGACAATAAAGGGGGAGTGAATCGGAAATCAGGCTCATCCACCCAGTCTTCCTGGACCCCCAAGCCAAGGGGGGAATAACGCAGTGGGAGGGTGAACCACGTGCCAGAAACACCAAAGCCCAGAGCAGCAGCAGTAAGAGATGCAGCCTTTAGCTAGATGGACCTCCAAAGAACGCTATGGGGAATAGGAGCAAAACAAGCTCCACAACAGTACACGCTGCATATCGGAGTATTCAGGGCTACATGAATTACCTACAGATATTGAAACAACAGTGCCAACAAAGGGAAACAGCAAACAAGATCTATACAGTGCTACAAGTTGACCTGAAACTCAGTGGACTGGTGGGCACCTAAAGCCAATGGCTCTGACAGTGACCTTGCATTAAATATCTATGTACCTTCCCAACACTCATTTGATGTGCACCTCCTTTCTGCCCAATAGTGGAGACCAGATTGAGTTCTCCTTACTGTTTTCACTCTGCATTCAGACCTCACCATCCACTACTGCCTAACAACCTGCTCTCTGGTCAGGTCCCGGCCTGTTCCCCTGCAGCCCACAGGAACACAGTTGTCTAACCCACCTCCACTGTTTTTTTCTTTCTCGCTCTTTCTTTCACTTGCTATCTTTGTTTCTCTCTCATTGTGTGCTCTTTTCTCTTGCAGATGGATGGATACAGTAAGTCTCCATGCAATGATCAGCTGACCACATGCATTGTTGCCATGTCTCTGACACATGATGGGGCCTCCCAGATGTCTCACTCATCCGCCAACACTCATCAGACGTGGGGGACTTGGGATATGAGTGGCAGATCCCTGCTGCCCATATTTCTCATGAGGCAGCATCCACTGACAGGCAAAATTCCTTCACCCACCTGGCCGGTCCCTCATCAGTTTGAGGCACATCACATGTTGCCCATTTGAAAGTGACAGCACACAAAGCATTTGGTTGCACTGACCCCTGGTGATGTGGAGGAGCTCACTGTCCTGCGGGTGACGCTGCCACCATGTGAGCTGCTGAGGCACTGCCAGCTTCATCCAATCTTCCTTGATTGGGCGGGAGGCTCTTTGCATTCCGTCTGAAAGGAGTAGTACCTCCTGCCCTTCCCATGAAGCATGGAGGACAATCAGGTTTGGCTGGCTGCTTCTGCCCTGAATGGCATTGGCTGCCACTGGGACACTCATGACTGAAATTAAATTCCACCAGGTATATTTTGGCCAGTGAGATTCAGTTGTGCAAATGGGCCACGTAAATATATATAACTGGACCTTCCGTTGAAGGTTGACCCGAAACCCAGTGGACTGGTGGGCACTTAATGCCAGTGGCTCTGACAGTGACCTTGCATTGAACCTCTATGTACCTTTCCAACACTCATTTGATGTGCATTTCCTTTCTGCCCAATGGTGAAGAGTTCTCCTCACTCTGCATTCAGACCTCACCATCCAACATTGCCGAACAACCTTGCTCTCTGGTCAGGGTCAGGGTTAGGGTTAGGGTTAGGGTTAGGACTGCGTAACCATTTGGTATATCATTGCATTAATGGGGAGATGTGCTCATGTTAGGATTTAGTGCTCCCTGTGTTTCAGTTACAAAATTGTACTTTCATGGAACTCTGTTTCTGAAAACACGAATCACTGAGGTTTTTATTACTCCTCCCACTAATGCACTTACTTGAAGAAATTCGAGGCACTTTTTCTCACCGTTTCTTTTGTTCATAAATACTGCAATCACTCTTGTGTAACTGGCCATCCCCCTGCTTCCCATTATCAGTGTCTTGAAAGTAAATCAAACAATGCATGTGGGAGGAGCTCACGTTA
The DNA here is from genome assembly GCF_965287045.1 of Carcharhinus amblyrhynchos. Lineage (NCBI taxonomy): Eukaryota > Metazoa > Chordata > Chondrichthyes > Carcharhiniformes > Carcharhinidae > Carcharhinus > Carcharhinus amblyrhynchos. Next base: position 41,197,675 of record NC_137339.1, on the reverse strand, counting down.
TAATGCTAATTTATTGTTAGTGACAACGGGAGCCGACTTCAAACTAAGATCAGGTTTCCAGTCTTAGTTTTCTAAATTTAGGGCCTTTCAGAGTGCAGTCGTAACTCCAGTTCACTCTCACAGTTCACTAAGTGGGTGCTCATAGCAGACAATATTAAATGCTTCAGATATGCTGCTTCAGTTCATCATTTCTCTTTGGGATGTGGCCATCACTGGCTGGCCAGTATTTATTGCCCATTCCTAATTTCCATTGAGAAGGTAGTGGTGAGCCGCCTTCTTGCACGGCTGGAGTCGATGTGTTGTAGGTACACGGAGGGTGGTGTTAGGGAGGGAGTTCAAGGGTTTTGATCCAATGACAGTGAAGGAACAGAGGTAAACACGAGGATTTCTACCGTCCCACCTGCCACGGAAACAGAGTGGGCAAGGGACAGGCAACGGGAATGTCTATTGACCTCGGGTGGAAATTTCCAGTCTTGCCTTAAAAGGGGAGCTTAAAAGTTGGTGATCCCATGCATCTGCTGTCTTTGTCCTTTCAGGTGGTTAATGTTGTGGATTTTGAAGATGCTGTTGAAAGACCTTGATGAGTTGCTGCAGTGCATCTTATATGTGGCACGCACTGCTGCCACTGTGCATGAGGGGTGAAGAGACTGGATTAGGTGTCAATTAAGCGGGCTGGTTTGTCCTGGATGGTGTCAAGTGTTGTTAAAGCTGCACTCACCCAGGCAAGTGGAGAGTGTTCCACCCTGGCTTGTACCTTGAGAAGGTGATGGTGAACCACTGCCTTGAACCATTGCAGCCTGTGTGATTACAATCTTTAGGGGGCCACAAGGGCATACCTCTCAGTGGTTCCCCTAGTGATCTGGAGGCCTTTTTCGCTCTAACCCGAGGTCTAGCTGTCATTTGGTAGGATCGGCACTTTCCTGCCTGCCCTGTGCTGTGAAGTTAGCGTTTGTAAAATTATAAAAAAAGTGCTAAGAGATGTAAAATTTCATCATTCTACTAAAAAAAAAATGCAAATACACAGAGAGAGTAGAATGAAACATTGGGCCCGATTTTACCATTGCGTTGTGCTCATTTTCAGGCATGAAAACTTGGTAAAGTTGGGCATGAGGCCATTAATGCAATCTGTGCCCACGTCAGTGCAGATGCCCACTTTACCAAGGCCCCAAAATGGCCATGATCCGAACTGTGCCTGAAATGGGAGCAATGGCGATTTAAATGCATTTGCATGTATTTAAATTGAATTAATGGGCTGCCTGCCCAACTTTACCAGCATTTCCCCCTTTACCATCATGTTTGCTCATTCAGGTCTGGCGCGAAACAGACATGCTCGGCAAAAGCTTCTGAAGAGATAAATTCACAGCTTCCAATAGCTCTCTATTCAGATCGGTTGTTGGGAGAAGCGGGGAGGGTGGGAGGAGAGAGGCAAGCCAGATCATTCTCTGGTGAAGGGGAGGAAGGAGGAGGAGGCAGGTCAGATGTATCTCTGGTTGGTGCGGGGGGGAGGGGGCAGAGAAACGAGAGAACCCTGAACATTTTTTGGCGCAGGGGTAGGGAGCGGGGTGGGGGGGAGGAGGCCCAATCATTCTCTGGTGCACGGGGCGTGGAGGGAGGGAGAAGGGAGGCCCAATTGTTCTCTGGCGCTGGGAGAGAGAGGAGGAGGCATGATCATTCTCTGTTGGGGGGGTGGGGGCAGATGGTGTTCGAACTGCAGGGGGGAGGATGGAGCCCAGATGGATCTCTGGTGGGAGTGGGGGGCAGGAGGAACCATTGCCATCTCTGTGGGCAATCGGTGGGGGGGCAGGGGAAACCCCTCTCATCTCTGCGGGCAATCGGTGGAGGGAAGGGGGCAAAGGGTTGTGATCGGTCTGGGCCGCGGGGTATAGATGGATAAGGGGGACAGTTATGTTGTGGGGATGGGGCAATGTTTGTGGGGGCCATCACTCCCAGATGACATTATCTGCTTTTTGTGACCTAGGAGCGATGTGACAGGGGCGTGTTTTCCAAATTTTCTTTTCACTGTGCACGTGCAGTTCAAAGCTCTGATCGGAACTGCAGTGTTTCGGGCGCAATAAGCCCTGCCCATAGCGCAATTCAGACCCGCAATTTTTGTGCATGGAGGCGCCTGAGAGCAGGTTTCCAAGTCGGATCTGAATTGTACCCAGATTCAGCACTTAGAATCAAAATGGTAAAATCGGGCCCAATGTTTCACAAAGCAAGGCAGTAGCATCGTCAGGACAACAGGCTGTTTTGTAGTTTGCCCAATCAACTTAAATTAAGCATTTGAATAACAGCCTATCAGATTTCAATTTGATATTTTGGTAACCTGTAAACCATTCCTATTGTGAGGATTTTGGTATATCATCAGCAGTATAAAGCCAGCTCCCAGCTCTAAAGAGCCAGGCAGCAACTGCCTCTGCCACTGACATTTATTTATGTCTTAAAAGAAAGCCTCATCTCAATAGTGAAGACAGAAGAAATCAGCAAAGGAAACAAAAGATTCTAGAAGATAAAACCTGGCTGTATTTTAAGAGTGATTAAAAATGTTTTTTTTTGTTAATAAGTGGGAATTGTATTGGTCTAAACAGCATTCACTGGATGCTGAAATAGTGATTTTTTTGGTTTATTAATAGTTTAATTGTTCATTGTTAGATAAATAAAATGTTACTTGTTGCTTTTACAGAGAGAGTCTCCGATAGTTATTTTGATTTAACCACTAAAAGTTGCTGAAACACAGACATTGCCCCTTCTCACACATTTCTTAACAGATTATGAAGGGAGGTACTTTTCTTTGGAGGTTCCTGTGTTAGCTCTCAGAGAGTGGATCAACTTTTCCCTTCATAACACCCGGTTCGTGATTGGCTGGGTTAGTACCTCCATTTTGTTTATTGGCCAACCATCATTTAGCCATGCTTAGCTGGCTCTTTCTGCCCCACCTGTTAGGTGAGGAGTTTTGACTCAGTGACAATGCAGGAACTGTAAAAGACTCCACGTCAGGATGTTATGTGACTTAGAAAGGAACATGCAGGTATAGTGTCCCATGCAGCAGTTGACCCTGTTCTTCATATGTTAGATCGTGGGTTCAGAAGCTACTGTCAAAAAGCCTTGGTGAGTTGCTACAGGGCAAGTTGTTAGTGGTACACACTGCTGCTGAGGTGCACTAGTGGTGGTAATCGTGAATATTTGAGGTAGTGGATGGGGTACTAAACAAGTGAATTGTTTTGTCCTAATGGTGTTAAGCTTCTTAACTGTAGTTGGGGCCATTCATCCAAACAAATGGGGAGGATGTCATCACACTCCACACTAGCATCTTGTAAAAGGCAAAAAGGCTTTGGATGGTTAAGAGGTGACTCACTCACCACAGGGTGCCCAACCTCTGGCCAATTTTTGTAGTCAGACTAATCATGTGGCTTGTCCAATTAAGTTTCTGGATAATGACAACCCTCAGGTTGTGGATAGTGTGGGATTCAGTGGTGGCTATCCTGCTGAATATCAAAGGGGGATTAGTTTATCTCATTCTTCTGGATGGTACTGACTTCTGCTAGCCTACTGAATAAAATGTCACAGAGTAAAATTATAATAGAGAAATATATGCAGATTGCAATTGGCCCCAACTCTTTTAGTAATAATAACTGAGGATCCCATAACAGTTGTTGATGAAACATGGTAGGAGGGCATTGATTTTTCTCCTGCTAAGATTTGCTCCACATGGAATTGCTAATCTCACAAATTCTAAACTAGATTGACAAATGCAATGATTTAGATAATGGATTTTTTTGCACTTCCTGACTTAAAATAATGCAGTTTCAGTGTGCTCTCTTTCCAGTTTGTGAGGTGTTCAAATTGTACATTTGACATGAAACTAAAAATGGAATTTTATTTGAGTGTTTGTGCCTCAGCTGGCAGGTAGTATTAAATCCTGGTCCATTGTTGTTAATTAGCCACATAAGAAAATACATTCTTATAGGAACACAATTAGGCCATTCGATTCCTCAAGCCTATTCAGCCATTCACGTTAATCATGGTTGATATATACCTGGTTTACCTGGTTACCTCCATCTACCTGGTTTAGTTCCTAACTCTCAATATGCCTGCCTAACGGAATATCATCAATATCAGCTTTTGAAAGTTCAAACTGACCCAGTCTCAACAGCTTTAGGGGCAGATTTATTGAAACTTCCAATATCCTTTGTGTGAAAAAGTGCTTTCTGAACAGCCTCTAATTTTAAGGAACTATGCCCTAGTTCTGGACTCTCACAATGCTGTGGATATTAAAATAATAGGTGCAATGTCACTGGAGATCCATGGTTCAATATTCAAAATGTAAGGCTTCACAGGGCATTTGGCAAAGATTTTGGGTTTCCTGGCAACCTTACTTCTATTTAACATCTGCAGGAGCATTAATAGGCTGAAGGGACAGAACTTTCCCTCGTCATTCTGGCAGTAGCCCCACCTCAGAGAGTAAGTGGTTCCAATATTGTCAATAATAGCAGTGGTTGACACATGAGCTGCAAGTGGTCCCCAGATTCTGGAGTCCAGGAGCAGGCAAATGCAGAGGTGGGAATTGGGATGGGGGGGGTACTACCTTACAGCAAGGAGGGGAGGTGAGAGCCAGGGAAGCGGAGAAAAGCCAGATAAGAAGGACCATCTGCGGGATGTAGATTTTGATGCAATGCTGATGTGGACAGAGAATTTTGAGGAAGATGTACCCCACCTTCAGCTACCCATCTGAGCCATGAGCAAATTCCGTCCTGCCCTCTAACTCCATCCCTGACCTCTTCTCACCTGCCCCCGCATTGAAGCTGGAAGGGGAACAACCCTTAAGTTGTCAATTATTGGCTGCTTAAAAACTTTACTTGGACAAGGGGAGGCAAGCCACCCTCAGTTTTACTCAGCCCCTGTAAAGTTGTAGACAGGTCGGGGGCTGGGCAAGAGGATGGCAGGAAGGCCATTTGGACCTCCCCCTGGCCTGGAAACTCAGAGGCAGGGGATTGTAAGATTCTTCCCATTGTGTCCATATGTGCTGACTGGTAAATTTTCCAATCCAACTCACTGCAGGAGTAGTCACGGGTGGGACTGTCAATTCGAGAGACCATTTAAAGGTCCACTGATCTCAAGCAGGAATTTCAGGTCTCAGGGCAAGCACGACAAGAAAGCCCTGCAGAAAATTAACTGTTCGCTATTATAGATAAGCAAGATAGGTAGTGAACCAAAAGGAGGCTGCTAGAAAAGGTGAGGTGACACTTGTTGCTAGGGATCAGCTGCAATCTTTTATAGGTATATATTGTGCTGAAACTGAAGCAAGCAAATGATGGTCAGGCATACATTGGCACTGTGGTTGAGTTACCCGACCAGGAATTCTGGGACCTGATGAATAATCTGGATATATATAGGTTCACCTTCTACCAGGGCAACTTCTACCAGGGAATTAAATTCAGTTTATCTCATTAACCTGCAATGAAAAGTTCATATCAGTAATAACAAATATGCAACGATCGGATTGTTGTGAAGACCCATCAGACTCATTAAAACCCTTTAGAGAACGACATCTATCAATTCTACAATAAAAATTAAAGCAAAATGTTGCAGATGCTGGAATTGGAAGCAAAAATGGAAAATGCTGCAAAATTTCAGGAGCTCTGACAGCATCTGTGGAGAGAGAATACAGCCAACGTTTTGAGCCTGGATGACCCTTCGTCAGAGCTCCGACTCCAAACATTGGCTCTGAAGGCTGGATAGTTTGCTACGGACAATGGTCTGTTTGAGGTTGTTTGAAAGTAAGAAGTGGGGGTGTGGGGATGGCCTTGGCAAGACATTTGTCTTCATCAATGACATGTTGAAGACTCCGGAGAAAATGTCATAGCTTCCCTGCTCCAGGGAAGTACTGGATGATGAAGGGTACTCTGTCCATCGTGTCCTATGTTTGTCTTCTGAGGAGATTGGTGCGGTTTTTCGCTGTGGCGCATCAGAACTGTCGATTGATGAGCCGAGCGCCATATCCTGTTCTTATGAGGGCATCTTTCAGCGTCTGGTGGTGTCTGATGCAATCCTCCTCATCTGAGTAGATCTTATGTATATAGAGGGCTTGTCTGTAAGGGATGCCTTCTTTAACTTGTTTAGGGTGGAAGCTGGAGAAGTGAAGCATCATGAGATTGTCCATGGGCTTGTGATACAGTGAGGTGACCATCCTTAATGGAGATGCACGTGTCCAAGAATGCAACCAATTCCAGAGAATAGTTCATGGTGAGTCTGATGGTGGGATGGAACTTGTTGATGTCATCATATAGTTGTTTCAGTGACTGTTCACCATAAGTCCAAAAGGAGGAAAATGTCATAGATGTACCTAGTGTACAGCATCGGTTGAAGGTCCTGCGCGGTGAAGAAGTCTTTTTCAAGCCTGTGCATGAAGATGTTGGCATGTCGAGGTGTGAATTTGGTCCCTGTGGCTGTTCCATGTGTCTAGATGAAGAACTGATTGTTGAAGGTGAAGACATTGTGGTCCAGGATGAAGCGGATGAGTTGTAAAATTGCATCTAGAAACTGGCAGTTGTTGGCATTGAGTACTGAGGCAGTTGCAGCGATACCATCATCGTGGGGATGCTGGTGTAGAGCGCCGAGACATCCATTGTGACGAGGAGTGCTCCTGGTTCAACTGCTCCACGTGTGCTGAGGTTCTGTAGGAAGTCTGTAGTGTTATGACAAAAGCTAGGAGTTCTTGTACAATAGGTTTCAGGATGCCCTCGGTGTAGCCGGAGAGGTTGTCACACAGGGTCCCAATTGCCTGATACAATGGGACGGCCAGATGTGTTTGCCTTGAGGATCTTTGGGAGACAGTTGAGATCTCCAACACGGGGAGTACATGGGATGAGAGCACAGAGGGTGCTCTGAAGTCTTGGTCAGAGTGTTGATTTGACGGGTGTGTTCTTTGGTCGGATCTGTGGTTAACTGTCTGCAGTTCCTTGTTGTTCAGTTGTTGGCACACTATTTTGCAGTAATCCGTTCTATTCAGTATGACAATGGCCCCTCCACTGTCTGCTGGTTTGACGACAATGTTGCGGTTGGTCTTGAGAGAGCGGATGGCGTTGCTTTGTGCTTGGGTGATGTGCAGAGCTGGCTTGTGAGTGTGGTTGATGAATCTTCAAGACACACGACAGCGCAGAGACACTGAGCAGAGATTGATAGCCAAGTTCCGCACACATGAGGATGGCCTCAACCAGGGTCTTGGGCTCATGTCACACTATTTGTATCCCCCATGACTTGCCTGGGCTTGCAACATTTCATTTACTGAACTGTTAGGAGACAATTCACATCTCTTTAATCTATGTTTAATGTTATCTCCACCCACATTGTCTGCAGCTTTAAGACTTGATTAGCTGTATAGGCTCACATTCTAATCAGTATTCTGTAAACTGAGTGTGTGCCTATATATGCCCTGCTTGTGATCAGGACTCCCCACTTACCTGACGAAGGGGCAAAGCCCCAAAAGCTAGTGGTGTTTGCTACTAAACAAACCTGTTGGACTTTAACCTGGTGTTGTGAGACTTCTTACAGTATAAAGCTGCACAGCATTTCATTTAACTGTTATCCGAAATGGCCCAGCAAGCCTTGCAGTTGTATTCAGCAAGGTTAATTAAGGATAGACAATTAATACTGGCTTTACCAGTGATACACAGATCTAGTGAATGAATAAAAATAGCTTACAACTTTTCCTCCTTTTGCAAGTTACTACCTGATCCGAATGGACAAAAATATCATTCTTTTTTCATCTGGGAGTAACTAACAACTGTTGCTATGTAAAAAAAAAGTCTTCAATGCATTCTTGACATTAACAAGCAGTCATCAGGTTCTAAGTGAATTCTTTTCCTGCCCACTTATATTGTTCAAATGTCGAGATTTTCCACAGGATAGGAAACTGCATAGAGAGAATAAAAATGCATTTTGCAGCCTTTTATGAAAACTATTAGGAATTCTCCAGCCGTTCACACCAGAGGGATTCTTTGGTCCCACTGCAGTAAATGGAGTCTGGGTGCCAAATTCTCTGGCCTTGCTTGCAGCAATGGTGGGGTGTGAATGGCCGGAGAATTCTCAGATTTCCTCATCTGTTAAATTACTGCACGTCTTTGACATAAGTCATGGATGCTTTGCTGCTTATCTCGACTTCCTCCTTGAGTAGAGCATACATGTCAAGGACAGCCAGGCTCGGTTCAAATTGCTCTCCTACCAGATTGCATTTTTCGATTCAAAGCAGCTTTACAGTGGAAACAAATAACACTTCTCAGCTTTAGAACAAAAGCACTGTCATGGTGGCGTTATCAGGAATCAGTATGCATCAGAGAATGGTCAAACAAGGTAAGAAGAATTGAAATAATGCAGAACACACTTGAACTAAATGAGTTGCTTTAGACAAGGTAGGCAGTGAAGAATATGAATTAACAACATGATGAATACAGTAATGTGCAAATACGAGGGAAGTAAATTAAATGTAGATGAACTACTTAAGTTAACAAGAAGCAAACAAATGTTGTGAGCAGAAAAAAGAGAAATTATTTCATTGCCAATTCCACAAGGATCTAGTGATGACACTTAAGTGTTTTTATATTGCATGCACAGCAAATCTCTTGTATCAGTCATGCTCATGTTTACCTAATGTGCCATGTAGCAAGAGTAATAGAGTAATTGTGGGGGATTTCAATCTACACAGAGTGGCCAACTTAATTAGCACCATTGCTGAGGGAGGCAAATTCTTAGGTTGAATACCTGATGGTGTCGAACAGGATGGCACAGTAGCACAGTGGTTAGTACTGCTGCTTCACAGCTCCAGAGTCCTGCATTTGATTCCTGGCTTGGGCCAATCTCTGTGTGGAGTTTGCACTTTCTCTTCGTGCCTGTGTGGGTTTCCTCCCACAATCCAAAGATGTGCAGGTTAGGTTGATTGGCCGTGCTAAGAAATTGCCCCTTAATGTCCAGGGATGCGTAGGTTAGAGGGATTAGTAGGTGGGATATGGGGGTAGGGCCTGGGTGGGATTGTGTTCGTTGCAGACTTGATGGGCCGAAGGGCCTCTTTCTGCACTGTAGGGCTCGATGAGTATTTTAAGGGACCAACAGGAGAATTGGCTGTTTTAGATCAAGTATTGGTGCAATGAGAAAAGGCTAATTAATAATCTTGTTGTAAAAGAGTCCTTGGGGAAGAATGATCATAATATGTTGGAATTTTACAAGAAGTTTGAATGTGATATTGTTCAATCTGAATCTAAGGTCTTTAATCTAAACACAAGAAACAATGAAAGTCTGAGGGGCAATTTGGCTTGAGGTAGATTGGGGACATTAAAATATATGACCTGTATGTGGGAAAAGAAAAACATGTTTGGAAGAAATCTGTAAATGACAAAACAATTATAGTGTCATGAAATAGAGGTGAATGCAGATGGGATGTTCGTGTTAAATGTTCGAGGGCTTCTTCAGTGATCTGAGGATATGGGAATGGTTGCAAAAGATAGAACTTGCCAGGGTAGGAATACCATTTAGAATCATAGAATCCTACAGTGCAGAAGGAGGCCACTCAGCCCATTGAATCTTCACTGACCACAGTCCCACCCAATTCCTATCCCCAGGACCCTGTGCATTTACCCTTGCTAGTCCCCCTGACACTAAGGGATAGTATAACATAGCCAGTCCATCTAACCCACACATCATTAGACTATGGAAGGAAACCGGAGTACCCGGAAGAAACCCATACAGACATGGGGAGAATATGCAAATTCCATACAGATGGTGATCTAAGCCAGGAATCGAACCTGGGTCCCTGGCACTGTGAGGCAGTGGTGCTAACCACTGTGCTAACGTGGTGCCCAAGATCTATGTACCACAAAGCTGTTAACATTTTATACATTACCGCTGACATTTGCAAAGCTGTCACACAACCTTACATGTACTTAATTATTTATCCAGCATACCACACACAAAAGCTGCAACTTACAGATGAAGACCCAGACACACCAACATCTTAAAAGAGCCTGACACATTGAAGCATTGTAATACAAGATAGTTTCATGATGTATGACTCCTTTCTGACAGGCAGGCTGACATCTAGGTTGGATATATGTTTATCAATGTGTGTGAGCTCTAACATTTCCCACTCATCAGGATGATTTCTCCACAACAGCACAGAAGCAAAATACTTTGAATGCTTCAAGCTGAAATAATGAAAAACAGAAAAAAAACTGCACTTGTGCAGTGGGTGAGGCAAATCTGTGGAGTGAGAAACAGTTAATGGGCAGGACTTTTCTGATTCTGTTAAGGTCCCAATGTTGGGAGCAAAATGCGTGTCCACATCATGCGCAGCCTACTCGTAGACTGCTAATGGTAAAGCCATCTAACTAACAATGCTGAGCAGATCATAGTGCAGGCAGCTTGCACACAGCTGTAGTTGTGCCAGAAACTTGCGGAGCATTCAGGCAACTTCAACCCAGAAGGTGGAAGGAGGAAGTGGACAGTATAGAAGGCAGTGCTGGGTGAACATCAAGCAAAGCAAGGATCACCACAAGCTTAGAACATAGAACATTACAGCGCAGAACAGGCCCTTCGGCCCACGATGTTGCGCCGACCAGTTAAAAAACAATGACCCACTAATCTAAACCAATCCCTTTTCGTCCATAAACCTATCCACGGATCTCTTAAACGCCCCCAAACTAGGCGCATTTACAACCGCAGCAGGCAGGGCATTCCAATCCCTCACCACCCTCTGGGTAAAGAACCTACCCCTGACATCCGTCCTATAACTACCCCCCCTTAATTTAAAGCCATGCCCCCTCGTGCTAGCTTTCTCCATCCGAGGAAAAAGGCTATCACTATCCACCCTATCTAAACCTCTAATCATCTTATATGTTTCAATAAGATCCCCTCTTAGCCGCCTTCTTTCTAGCGAAAACAACCCCAAATCCCTCAGTCTCTCCTCATAGGACCTCCCCTCCATACCAGGCAACATCCTGGTAAACCTCCTCTGCACCCTCTCCAAAGCCTCCAAAGCTTTAGTGATATTTTCCTTAACGCTCTTATACAAGTAGTCTGTGAAAGTAGGCAGCTCTTTTCTCTACAAGAAGGAATGAGGAGGTGACCAGACATAACAAAGAAGACAAGGATGTTGGTGGATTGGTGTGCAGCCGAGAAGTTGTAGCTAGAACCTGGGCCCAGTACAGGAGTGACTCACTATGGTCTGGAAAGTTATGTTAACTGTTGGTAACTAGAAATCCAGCATTAAGTGAAAGGAGACCACAAAATCCAAGGCCAGTGGTGCATCCATGCATGGATCATTGTCAAACACCAATGTTGATATTGATACACCTTGTCATCATGCACCAAGGACTTGTGCTCAGGCATGGGTGACAGCTGCATTGAGATAGTTACCTCACCATACCATACCCTAGGCATGACACTAAATATTCACATTGCTCAGATTAAGCACAACACAGGCATTATGAGACACTACTGACATTGCCCATATTCATGTTTATAGAAGAACTATGTTTGGGATGCCAGGGAACTTCAACATATCAGTCTTAGAATTGCCATTGCTCACTGACATGATACCAATGGGCAGAGACTTTGGAAATCCAATGAGTCACAGTGTGGCAGATTACCTCTGAAAGCAAGGGAGGTATACAATGCATGGAGAGTTGCATTCAGCATTCCCCAGACCTTGGATAGCATTAGACTCATGTGTAACCCCTCAACACCATTTGAAGCATCTCACATAGAAATATAGAAGTAGTAGCAGGAGGAGGTCATTTGGCCCTTTGAGCCTGCTCTGTTATTCGACATAATCATGGCTGATTGTCAATAACATAATCCTGCTTTCTCCCCACAACCTTTGATCTCATTCACCTTGAGTGCTATATCTAGCCATCTCTTGAATACATTCAATGTTTTAGCATCAACTATTTCATGTGGTAATGAATTCCACAGACTCACCACTCTTGGAAGAAAAATGTCTTCTCATCTCCATCCTAAATGGCCTACCCTGAATCCTCAGACTGAGACACCCGGTTCTACCCACCATCGAGAACATCCTCCCTGCATTTACCCTGTCTAATCCTCTTAGAATTTTATAAGTTTCTATGAGATCTCCCCTCATTCATCTGAACTCCAGTGAAAACAATCCAAACCTAGTCAATCTCTTGTCATACATCAGTCCTGCCATCCCCAGAGTCAGCCTGGTAAACCTCTGGGATCAGCCTGATAAACCAGGTGAAGATGGTGGCATTGGTTGTAGAACTATCTGTTACACTTTAATTTTTTAACTCCAGCAGGTCCTGCATCAGAGGAGGGACAGATAAATAATGCAACTATCCTGGAAAGCTACAGGATGTAGAGCCATTGAAGACACATCACCACTTTATCCCTGTGCACTCTCCATGCAGGTATGCACACACTGCTATTTCTTCACCATTGCTGGGCCAAAATCCTGAAACTCCCTTCCTAACAGCTCGTTGGGTTTACTTACACCACATAGACTGCAGCCTTCAAGAACACAGCTTACCGCCCTTCCTCAATGGCAATTCGGAATGGACATTAAATGCTGGCCTAGTCCTCATCCCATGAAGGCAATAAAAGAAAATATATATGTACCTGCAATCAATATGAGCGCAGTTTGAAGTTGTTTCTTTGAGTAATCATTTTGACATTGCTCATTTTACATAATTGCAGGTTTGAAAGAGCAGACTGTCAAAACTGACACTCACTTACAAAAAGAGAACCATCTCTAGAACCATCTCACTATTTCCAGTTTGCTGCACAGGTACATGTTTCTGTAGCTAATGAGCTTCAGGAAATTGCAACAAGCAAGTAGTAATGCACTTGAGCGAAGGAGCAAATGGCATGGTAGAATAAGAAGAGAAATTGGAAGCCCAGTGTGTGACAGTCATCAGCACAGCCTGTGTAAAGTGAATGCTGACATTGAAATATCACCGTGCCCATTCATTCCAATGCTGTCTTTTCCACGGGGAATAGACAGCACAATTCAACAGTGTGAATGCATCTATGCACTGTAGATTGAGATAACTGAGATCAGGCATTTTCAATTTGTGAATTTTTTCCCTACCTCAATGTTTAAAGATGTGCGTTGGCAAAGTTTTGCTGCTGCAACAAAGGCTATCTTTTGCTTTCACTCTCTCTTCGGATATCTTTCACAAGTGTGAAACAATACTTCCCAGCAGGCTAGGAGATGATTAAACCTTAGGATAATGTTTCATTGTTCATCAGCTCATTATTTTAGAAATAATGGACTAAAGAAGTAGGAAAGAATATTCTGGAAATATTTTGGGGTGGGATAATTGCAGTAATTGAGTCATCCATCCTTGAACATAAGTACCATTTGCCTTGTGATTCACCAAATTAGAGAGATTTATTAGTGCTAAGATCTGATGCTGAAATGCCTAACCACAGACTCTGAAAATGTTCAGATAGTTTCCCTGAGGTTCAGTGAAAAGTTACCGGGGAGTTCTAAATGGAAGCTGGCTAGTATAGGGAACCAAGTCCAACTAATGCTGGTTGAAGCTCAAGCTTGGCACTGACAGAGATCTAAGGGTGATTTGAGCTTCTCAAATGTTGTCCAACCATTTACTTGGCCAAGGAATGATGAGTGATCTGGAAGAGCTAAAAGTAAAAAAAAACTCTTCAAAATGAAGGAGGAAAGATTCACACATTTATGATACGTAGCACAATTAGTAGCACACCTTCTGAAGAATTGGATGAACACTTTCGCCAACAGAAAACACATTCTCTGACAGGTAAGTCTTTTAGACAGGTTGGGTGTAACTCCCTGGCCTCCCAGCTACCTGTTTCCCGCCTGCAGGAACTGGTGTATTGTTTGCTAGCGACGGGATTCTCTGGTTCAGCCCCTGTCAATGGGAATTCCTATTGATGTCATCCCACAACAGTGGGAAACCTGCGTCAGGACTGGAGAACCTGGTTATTCCAGAAGTAAATGGCAACTGATGTGTTGAGCCAGTAAGTACTGTCGTTTCTCTTCATTTTATTCAGTAGCTGTAAAGTGATTTAGGGCATCCCAAGAGCATGAAAGACATCTTTTCTTCTTCTTTCTTCAGCTACCATTTTCCCAGATCCGCCAATGCCCAGGTTCCCATTTCAGGCATGAAATAGTCTGCCCATGCTGCGTTTTCCCGCAAAGTAACCACAGCACCACACAAAAAAAAACAGAATCCTAAATCAAAGGCTCAAATGATCCCCAATTTCTACCCATACCCTCCTTAGTGCAGGAGGCTGAACTGGTGTTGGTTAAATATCAATGTGATTGCCAAGGTGCTTTCATCAGGATCCTCTGCTACAGACCTTCGACTTTCTGCTGCCGGGGCAAAGGTCATGAGTTTCCCTGGAATAATTGGCAACTAGTGGTCTCTTGAGCAGAAGAAGTGTTAGGGCCTCATTGAGGAATTGATCAAAATTCTCACTTTGGTAAGGTGATCACTTTAAAATATATGTTTTTTAATTGTAAACAAAATATGTTTCTTCATGGGCACAGACTGCGATCTATTTATGTGATTTATTTATTTACTTTTTAGCATCACAGGTAGGCTTACGTTAACACTACAATGAGGTTACAATGAAAATCCTCGAGTCACCACATTTCGGCACCTGTTTGGGTGCGTTGAGGGAAAATTTAGCACGGCCAATGCACCTAACCAGCACATCTTTATTTCTCTCAGAGGAATATTTACTGTGGAATTATTTACTGCAGAGGCTGGGTTGTTAAGTAAGTTCAAAGCTGAGAATAATCAATTTTAAATCAGTAAGTTAATCAAGGGTTATGGAGATAAGGTGGGAAAGTGGACTTCAGGATTATCATATCAGATCAGTCAAGATCTCATTGAATGGGCAGAACAGACCTGATGGGCTTAATAACCTGTTTTGTGCCTACCTTTTATGGGCATCATTCCACTGGAAATTGCAGAATCAAGCATTAAAAACAAAATGTTGTTGGATAAATTTAGTATATATTATAATAGTATCTAGTATAATAGTATAAATGTAAGTGTGATTAAAAAGAATTGTAATTCATGTTACTTCCAGCACCAAGACCCAGGCTAAGTAAAGATTACAAGATAGAAAACATAGAAAATAGGTGCAGATGTAGGCCATTTGGCCCTTTGAGCCTGTACCACCATTCGATATGATCATGGCTGATCATGCAGTTTCAGTATCCACTCCTGCCTCTCTCCATTCCCCTTGATCCCTTTAGTCACAAAGGCCACATCCAGAACTCTCTCGAAAATATCTAATGAACTGGCTTTCTGTTATAGAGAATTCCACAGGTTCACAACTCTTTGAGTGGAGAAATTCTTCCTCATCTCAGTCCTGAATGACTTACCACTTATTTTTAGACAGTGACCCCTAGTTCTCCACTTCCTCAACATTAGGAACATTCTTCCCGCATCTAACCTGTCCTGTGCCATCAGGATTTTATATGTTTCTATGAGAGATGGTGGCCAAAAGTTGTTTGAAAATTCTTAGCAGCAATTTCATTGGTTCATCCAATCCTTTTTATGCAACACCTTTAACTGACTGTTCATTGAACAGATAAGAAAAAACCCACCATGGTGTGATTTCAACAACCAGCCATAAAGGACAAAGTTCTCAAGTGGATTCAAAGGTGGTATGGAAGGGAAGAATTCGTCGGGAGGCACATAAACTGGTTTAATACCAGTGTGAACTTCCCATGGGATCTTCCACTGGTGCCTACCATGAAGGATCAGGAAACCCCTGGAAAATATTTATAGGATCAAGAGAAATCAGAGTGGAAGCCAGCATGAAACTCATTTGCATTCCACTATTGAAGGCCCAAGCACTCACACCCAATTTTCCATGGCAAAAGTGGGAAAACATGCAGATGCGGCACACGTTTGGAAAAGATAACATTTAGATGTTAAGATTTACCTGAACAATGGCTGGGGCTGATGTGAAAGTTAAATTGTAGTTCCAGCTATGGTCAAGTACTTAATTCACTTTGTTCTGCAAGATTAAGAATGTTCACTTCAAATAAAACAATAAGTATAATTAAACCATAGTCAAAAGCAGTTAAAAACTGGCAGATGCTGGTATGGAAAAATCAAGTTACAACAATTGTGGAAATTAAGTTATGAAGTTATGACAAATAACTTTGTTAAGTAATGGAAAATGTTTATTAGGAAATAAGACCTTCAGTGAGGCCAATGCTTATGTTCTCAGAATAAGTAACTAATCTAAACCTTGCGTTAGTTTCATAAACACTTGGTTTCCAGCCTTGACCACAGGATGAAAATAAGACCCTTTCAATTATAAAATTCCAAAAAGCAAGACATGGTGAACTTCTAGCTTCAGAATGCTCCTGGAGATCTACCTTCTTCCTCTGGAGATCCATATTCTGATCTTGGAATGCTCCCAGAGGCTTAGCTTCATCTTCACGAGGTGCATCTTCTTCCTTCAATGGTGGGGCAATGATGTTGGGAGCCTTTTTAGGGTGGTGCTGTTGTGTAGAATGATGGATATGGCACAATCAGCCCTACCCTGCCATGGAATACAATGTAAATAATAATTTTGATTCAATTTACAAAGCAAGTTCCTTTACATCATGTAATATTTGTAAAATTTGTGGGATGAGAAAAAATGTGTTTTATGCTTTTTAATTTCTTTTTCATAGGATGTGAGTATTGCTACCAAGGCTGGCATTTGTTGTCCATCCCTTATTGCCTTGACCTGAATAGTTTGCATTGAAGAGCATCGTAGGTGCCAACCACAATACTGTGGGTCGGGAATCAAATGCCAGACCAAGTAAGGGCAGCAGATTTCCTTCCCTAAAGCACATTAGTGAACAAGATGGCTTTTTGCAGCAATCAATAATAGCTTGATGTTTACAGTTAATGAGATTAGCTTTCAATTCCAGATTTTATGAATTAGCTGACCTGATGAGATTTAAACCCTGTCTCCAGGTTATAAGCCTGAACACCTGGATAACTAGTCTAGTGACATTACCACTACCATTCCATCATTGTTTAACTGGGTTAATTGCATGCACTAACTAGAGAGGAAAGCATGGTTCTAAGCGATACCATCCTCCCCAAATTATTTCAGTACTTAGGGGATGAGAAATTGGCCTACTCTTGCCAAGTGCTTTCTCATTTAAGTGGTGCATGCAATTAGAGTTGTAATATCTTGGAAATTGCCTGTCTCTTTTACAGAGGTTAACATGGTTTGCTAAGGGATAGTCCACTTTAGTATTCAGTTATTGTCCATCTATGCTTAACATATCCCAACATATAATATCCAGCAAGCAAGCAATGAGCACACTTGTACACACATTTGGTTGCCTTTGTTCCTACAATACATAATTACACACCAAAAATAGGAAAACACAATTTTTAGAACTTGTAGCTTTACTTCAGAGTTAAGAAGTTTGGGACAGAATTTTACATTGCTCAGGTGGGTTCTCATCTAACCCAGGTGCGTATGAGATTATGCAATATTAAGGTTAGTTGGCACACAATGGTCTAAAGCACACCCAACAACAATCAAAGCAACAATTTAGCCCATTAAGGGGCCAATTAACCACCATTTTACATGGTCTATCTGTTTTTCCTGTTAGCAGACAGGTCCTTACATTTTAGTTTTAACCTTGATCCATGGCAGGATAAGCTGTCAGGGCTGGAATGAAATTCCAGGGCGGCACGATGGCAGAGTGGTTCACACCGCTGCCTCACAGTGCCATGGACCCGATTTTGATTCCCGGCTTAGGTCACTGATTGGATTGTGCACATTCTCCTTGTGTCTGCGTGGGTTTCCTCCGGGTGCTCTGATTTCCTCCCACAGTCCGAAAGTTTTGCTGGTTAGGTACATTTGTACCTAACTTCTCCCTCAGTGTACCTGAACAGACGCCGGAGAGTGGTGACTGGCGGATTTTCACAACCTCATTGCAGTGTTAACGTAATTCTACTTGTGATAAATAAGCAAACTTAAAAAAAGACTTTAAATTCAGAAAAGTGTCTGGGGACTAAGATTTGTGTTTAAATGTGCTGCCCAGACATTCTTTGCATAGTTTTACCATCATGCTTTATTTTTCTTGGTCAACAGCTCTTTGACTCAGCTCCACAATGGCTGTCCCCTCAGGGAGGACAATTGAAGTGCCAGCCTGCACCCTCCCTTCTCTTGATGCTTGCCCTCTGCCCCCCTCCCTGGCATACTCAGCCATTCAGAAGAGTGTGTTTCACACTAGCTGCCAACCAATGTGGAATTGTACTCTGGGGCAAACCAAGGGCAGGATTGCATTTTCACCCTTGTTTCCAAAGCCAACGAATGTGTGCGCCCAATGGACAAACAATTCAGGCCTTGTAAATCCTCAACGTGAGATTTTCAACACTTTGTCATTGGCATAGCTATCCATTCAATTAATGTCCTAAGCATATAAATGTTGGTCGAAATTCTGTGATAAGTTCTGGGAAAGACATGCTGTGGAGGAAAATATCCTCCCAGTCAGCCCATTCTTGGTAAATCAAATGATTTAGCTTTTGAAAAGTTATGAACGCTGAGCTACCAGCAGGACAGGAGATTCTGCCTGGAAGCTGTATATATATGTTTGGATTTTGGAATACATTTGCAACAATTTAAAGAAAGGTAGGAATACAATGTTCTGTTCCTGCTTATTATTTTCCTTGTACCATATCTACTTATCAAACGGGTGGGTCCATCCCTGCTGAATGGAGCATTCACTTGCATTGCCAACACATCTCTGACATCAAATGTACATTTTGCCTCCATACATTCATCGACAGAGAACCTTAAGGCTCTATTTTTGGTTCTCTGATATTGCCTATCATACATGCTATCTCTCAGCAACACTGTCACAAAAGCTGGAAGTCTTCACCACTGCCATCAAGAACGGAGAATTTGGCACTTAGCCAAAACTCTATTCATTGCAGGGGAAGCAGAGAATAGTAGCCACAGGCAAAGTTGGAGAATTCCGGCCTAATTATAATCTATTGCTTTCTGGCACCAGACTTGACTTCAAACCTATGCTATGTGATGAGACTCAATGGCTAACATCAACGTGTGCAGGAGCCAAAACTGTAAGTAACATTCAGAACTGTAGTATCAATGCATGAACATAAAGGGCAGCATGGTGGCACAGTGGTTAGCACTGCTGCCTCACAGCGCCAGCGACCTGGGTTTGATTCCCAGATTGGGTTACTGTCTGTGCAGAGTTTGCACGTTCTCTCCATGTCTGTATGGGTTTCCTCCGGGTAGTCTGGTTTCTTCCCATAGTCCAAAGATGCGCGGGCTAGGTGGCTTGGCCATGCTAACTGTCCCTTAGTGTTAGGGTAAATTCATGGGGTCATGGGAATAGGGCCAGGGTGGGATTGTGGTTGATGCAGACTTGATGGATCAAATGGCCTCCTTCCATACTGTAGAGTTTTATGATTCAGAACATCTTGAAACTTATATTTTCTATCAGTCTTCCTCATCTTGTTTTCAAGCTTAGCTTTTGGTTCAAATTAGCAAGCGGAGAAATATGGACCCTTCATAATTCTTTTAAATTGCTTCCAGTCATGGATGAGCAGTGACTAGTCATTTTACATGTTCACACCAAGTGAGGCAAATGTCAGGAATTGTGAAGGAATTAATTCAACATGAAATGAGATTAAGGAGTCAATAGTGGGTGATGAAACACACTTAATGGTGACATCAAATAAGATGATATTAAGTCTTATTTGATCTTTGTTCCTATATCTGAGATGTGGACCTGAAGCCTCATCAGAGTGGGCTGAGACACTCTGAATATTTAATATTATGGGAATCAAATTGATTTGAGAATCTTTTCATTGCATTCAACTACACTAATCTTACATTACACATTTTGTGCGACATGCACTTTTTACCTTGGTTTGATTCTTCAGTCTCTCTCTGTTCAATTAAGCCACACAAAAATAAATGATAATAGATGACCCAATCTGTTGGCAAGGAACTCCCAAGGACTTGTTTATGACTTCAATGCCTATGTGCAATCCATTGAAGCTGTCACTTTATACTGTGATGTATTGTAATGTGTTTCTACGATTACAGGGACACTTGAACCGCTCGGAGGGTGTTAAAATGTGCAAGCAAATAGCAATGGATTAACAACAATGTGAACCATGGGAGGGAAACGGATAGAAGTTTTCAGTCTCAATATAACACCACAATTATTCAAGCTGTTCACTTAAAGTTAATTGCAGCCATCTCTCTGCTCCAGAGTAACACCGAAAGACTCTAATAACTACTTCATTAAAAGAAAAGTCCTAGTCTAAACAACTTATAAAGTGGATTTCTCTCATTTCAGGCACTTGGAAGAAATTCATTTGTATAATTTAATTTATGGAGTGAAAACAAATTGCTTTCAACAGGGAGTGCCCATTGATTAGCACAAAGAAAGATCATTATCAGCTTCCTTTTCAGCTGCACTCCTTCAATCTGAAGAACATGTCATTAGGAAAAGAGATCAAGACGCCAGCTGTCACTCTTACCCGGTTCTCCACCCACCCATGTGTCAGTTGGAGGGTGTGTGTGTGTGTATGTGTGTGTGTGTGTGTGTGTGGTGGGGGGGCGTTGTGTGTAGTGGGAGGTGGGGGTGGAATGGTGGAATCATGGAGGTGTTGCAGTAACCTTCTGTGGTTGCCTTTCCAGCTACACTTAATCCCTCCCCCCACCCAACTCAATTGGAGACCATGAAGTGGCCATAAGAGCTGCATGCAGCCTGACATCTTTTTTTTAGCCAGTGGGAGGTTACTGTACGGGCCTTAAGGGAAAGGAACAGAATGGGGAGTGTCTCTTTCATGGGCCATTTTCTGATCAGAGGGTCCACCTAATGTTGCCCCCCCACTGCCCCTCCCCACCCCCTACAGCCTTTCACCTTCCAGGTGTCTGCTCCTTCTTGGTTTGTGCAATCTGAACCTCATCTGACCACCAACATTTCACCCCAGTGTCTCCTGTCCTGCCCCCATTAAGTAACCCCACCTCCATATCTCCAATTTACCTACCACCTGGCTCTAGAGTCTTCTCCTTCAGGAACTGGATGCAACTCCAGCTGTGGCCAGCACTCCAAGTGGAGCTGCTGGGATCAGAACTACTACCCAATCAGATTGACTGGCAGTTCTCAGAGGTGGTATTTCTTCACCAGATAAGGATGGAAGGTCAGTCTGCAACTAACCAACTGTTGGAACATTAAATGGCTGTGGGAAAACCTGTCAGAGAAGATGCTGGTTTCACCAAGACTTATTCAGTGGCACAGTATATAAATCCAGTTGTCTGTAAAAACCTGCCCAATAACTGCAGTTATTGCCCAGAAATGAGGGTGAGTTGGAATTTCGGACAGAGTGACAAATGTGACAGAACAACCAGCAGGAGTATAATACTGGACTCTGTGATATGGTTAACCTTGTCTTCCACTGAATTGCTTCATTATTTATTATTTGCAGTCCATCCACTAATAGACTGAACTAATCTTTTTAGGCATAACCTCATAATGGAAAGGTTATGAAATCAAGGTGTTATCCTTTAATATTCATCATTCTCCCATTTTAAAGTTGCAACCTCAGTAAAATCTATTGCATGGAAATTAAATTGTCTGATATTATCATACAAACACTTTACATATTTGCATTAAATCTCTTTTTTCGTCTATTCAACAGAGGTATTAACCTTTAAATTAAAAAAAGGGCTTTGTTAAAATACCAGCAAAGAAATTCTTACCAGCATTGGCACTGCTGTAATTAGTAAAGATAGAACTCTGCAGAGAGAGACTTTTAACAAAGCTGCCATTTCATTAAAATGTTGACCTTTCTCTTAATTGGTGCGCTCTTTTTCAGTTCTATAATCCAGGCTAAACCGTGCAGGTGAAATAAGAGTTGGGAATTTGGAACTGTGATTAGTCCCACTTGATATTGTATACATGCTTTCCTTACACTTACTTGAATGTCTAAGTTAAAGACAAGCCTTTGCTTGAACCTCCTAGTATATTGCAAAATTAGCTGCAGTTGTTATAGACAAGCATACACCTCTGTCCTTTATGGTGCCGGCTATATTGAGAAAGCTTAACTGAAAGTGATTGCGTCCAACGTGATTTTTTTTAATATAAATTGTATATTTGATCTGTTTTGCTCCAGGTTGGATTTGCAAACTGTTGTCAACATCAAGAAAATTGTCTTCTGAGAAATTGGTCCTATTATAGGTCATTGCTAATTTTCTTTCTGTAATGTCCCATCTATGTTAGGGGTTGTGGATTTTAAAAAGAAAAAGATGTGATTTGCACATACAGATTCAAAATAACAACAGCAAGGTTTATTGAGGAGATGCTGCATGTAAAGGGTAAAATATTAAACTGAACAGGAGACTGTGAAACCCCCCAATGACATTACCATAAAATCATATGACCGGCTCTTAAAGCAGTCATGCAACCACTTAAATATATAACAATGTCCCCGTAGCTTGAGAGTGTTCCATGCACAGGATGATTTAAACATTGTACTACATATCGATATTGTCAATCTGACTAAATTGGAAATTATTTCATTACAGACACTCACACCTCTCTGCTTTCTGGCATTGCACGAGAAGGTAGCTCTGCTGCCGACAATGCTGCCACTGTATCTAGACAAACTACCAGTTATGTGGCCTCAGTTACATTTTCTCCTTAAGTGTGACTGATGTAGGAGTCACACGCATACAAAGAATATGCGTCAAATATGCTCTTTATTGTGACTTGAACTGGAACACAATATAAGTGCAGAAGCATATTTACATATCTTACTCTGTCAGTCTACATCCACAATTTTCGGGCATTTAAGATGTCACTTTACTTCCTTCAATGACCACCCCCTCCCCCCAATAAAAAATTCTTAAAGTGATACAACAAAAGCTTCTGCTTTTATTCTTCATCAGAGATATAAGGTAGAACTGCAAAAGCTACTCCCACGTAGTGTTGAAAGCTGAGCGCAGGGAAGTGCAGCTGACAATGAGAAAAGTGTCAGACCGGTGAAATGCCTTCCTCAAATTTGGCAATTGATTCTGAAGCAGTGAAAGCGCACTCTGAAAGAAGAAGTGTTTTTAACCGCAGCCTCTCTATGATCATTGTTATAGTTTATCTTTATGTGAGTATGTCCATAGTCTGTATACACCATTGGAAAGGCTTAGTTGACAAGGCAAGGCATACTAAGAGTTCTCCAGAAGTGCAAACTATTGCAAGCTTTGAATAAAGAGCTCACAATATGGTATTTCAGTCCTATTCACATAGAAACTAAAAGCAGACCATTGGCCCTTCAAGCCTGCTCCACCATTCATTATTCTTATGGCTGATCATCATGTACTTTTGCCCTCTTTTCCCCTCATATCCCTTGATCTCTTTAGCCCCAAGAGCTATATCTAATTTCTTCTTGAAATCAGACAATGTTTTGGCCTCAACTACTTTCTGCGATAGTGAGTTCCAAACATTCACCACTGACTGGATGAAGAAATTTCTCCTCACCTCGGTTCTAAAAGGCTTACCACTTATCCTCAAACTCTGACCCTAGTTCTGGTCTCCCCCACAATTGGAAACATTGGGGGTGATTCTCCCACTGCGACCCACAACTTTTCTGCCAGGTTGGACTGGGAGATGCGCATTGTTGACCTTTTTCCAGGATTTGTACATACATCGGGAACGCATGTGCATGTCCCAGAGACAGAGAACAGTTGGAGTCCCTACCACTCTGGGAATGGGCAGGAAGACAGGTAAGTGATTTGATTTTCTTAATGTAGTTGAAAAATATGTTTTGCATGCAATTATTGGGAACTTGCTGGACCCGATTGAATTTCCCACCCTGCTAGGAGTACTTCATTCCAGCGGGGTTTAGAATAGCTCCCCACGTTCGAGGAACAGATAGGAGACCCCACTGGAATGAAGGGGGGGTAATCAGGGTCCCCCCCAGGGGTCAGGTGGCAGGGGCTTGTGCCCCCTGGGCATGGGCACCCTGGCAGTGCTAGCCTGTGCCCCCTAGTACTGCCCAAAGGGCAAGGTGCCCATGTCTGGGGGCACATTGGCAGTGTCCACTGAGCATCAGGCAGTGCCAAGGGGTTGGGGCCAATTGTGGGTGGGGCCTAGTGGTGATTGATAGGAGTGGGGACGGCGGTGGGGGTGGTCCCACTGCCACTCTGCACTGGAATCAGTCTGGGCTAGAGCCAGCGATCGGGGCAGGCTGGGACGGGGGTGTGGGGGGGTGTAGTTTGCTGGGGGGGCGGGGGTTCTACCAGGGTGAGGAGAGTGGGGGGGGGGGAATCACCACTCCTGGAGGAGGGGCTGGACATCAGCGATCGGCATGCTCCGTTATTTGGGGGTGGGGTCAGGGCTGGCCTGGGAATTGTTGTGGGGTCCACAAGCTGGCCAGCAAACGGGGAAACTGACAGATAGGGACCACTACACATGCACAGAGTTTCAGAACTGTCAAACTCTGGTCTGAATAAGCCCCCTGCCTGCCCGCCCCCCCCCCCCCCCCCCCCCCGCCAAGGCTTTTAATAATATTCACAATTATAGAACATAGAACAGTACAGCACAGTACAAGCCCTTCGGCTCTCTATGTTGTGCCGAGCTATGTCCAAACCCAAGATCAAGCTATCCCACTCCCTATCATTCTGGTGTGCTCCATGTGCCTATCCAATAACCGCTTGAATGTTCCTAAACCTAATTGTGATTTCTGCATTACACAGAGTGCGAGATTCAAGTGTGAAGTTGAACTGAGAAAACAGTTGTTATCTAGAACACTTTTCCCACCAATTCAGCACTTTTGGGAGAATCGCCCCATTATTTCTGAACCGAACCTCTCTAACGCTGTAAGTTTCTATGAGAACCCCATCTCATTCTTCTAAGCTCCACTTAATAGAATCGTAACCAACTTAGTCTCTCCTCATACGATGGCCCTACCTGCGTGATTGGTGAGTTTGTGGTTGTAGGATTTGAAAATGCATGACAGGCATATAAAAGCAAATTACTGCAGGTGCTGGAAATCTGAAATAAAAGCAGAAAATGTTGGGTAAACTCAGCAGGTCTGGCAGCAACCGTGGAGAGAGAAACAGAGTTAAGGTTCTGAGTCCCTATGACCTTTCTACAGAGTGAAGAGGGATAGAAATGTGAAGGAATATATAGTAGGAGAGAGGGGTGGGGGGAGGAGATGGAGGATGTGGGACAGAATGGAAGGTCAGGGATAAGTCAGAGCAAAGGAGAGATTAACAAATATGCCATGGACAACAGCCATGACTGGTGCTCTTCAGTGTAACTGATCAAAGCCTTCCCTGCTTGTAGTTTCACTAAAGAAGTATTTCCCATTGTGTATTTGGCTCTGTAAGCGTAATATGTTTCTGACAGGTCAGCAACCAGGTTGCAGGGCTGGGGAATCCAGGAATCAGAGGAATTTACTGATTAGCAATCTTATTTACCGACCTGACTGATCCAGAGGCGTGCCCCACTCACTTCCAACATTGCCCCAGGGGAAGTGGGAAGACAGCAGGGTAACACTGGAATGCTGACCCAATGTCAATTTCTGAGGCATTCCCACCTTGTTTGCCCTGAATCCCCCTCCAACAAACTGGGAAAATTCTGTCCAAAGCTTTCAATTTTGTTAACATAAAATTTGTAATTGAGGCCTAACAGTTGTATAGAACCTGGAGTTGCTTATTTTTAGTCTCCTGCCTAAAATAGATATATTCTGCTTGCTTATTTACAAGGCTATCTGAAATCACAGAAATGTTACGGCGGAGAAGGAGACCATTCAGCCCATCGTGTTTGCACCAGCTCTTCAAATGTGTATTATGACTTAGTGCCATTCTCCTGCTTTATCCCCGTACCCCTACACATTCCTCAAGTGAATCTGCCTCCACTGCACTTCTGGGAAGTACAATACAGACCCTGATCACTGGCTGTGAGAAAAAGTTTTATTTCTCTGTGTGACAGGCAGGTCTTTGAACATTCAAGGCAAGTGCCCCACCCGCTCCCTCAATCCTCAACTTTCAAATGGTGACCATCGGTTTCTCAGCGAGTAAAAAGACAGGTCAGCTCCAGGGGCAGAACATCCTATCCCCATTACACTGGGTTCCGATGAAAACGCATCTACTTGCTAAATGAAAATTGATTGATGTTGCTGAAGTTCACTGTTGCAGTAGGGAATGAGCCAAATGATTAAAAGTTCAGGGCCATGGTAATCCTGACAGCCATGCGATCCGTTTGATGGAAGCTTGCTGGAGGTCAGGCTCCAGATTGTATAAGTTTGTCACAGTCTAGTGAAAAGGAACAGTTTTGATCTGACATTCATAGGTAGATGTGCCTCTACTGCTCGATGTGACTTTGATGCTGAAGATAGCTAAGGGCAGACTATCTCTGAAGATTTGTCTTGCAACCCTCCTTTAACAACCTTCCCCCACAAATACAACACGGGGAAAATCCTTAATCACTTCAATGCCCATTTTATAAAGTGGAATCACAGCAGCAAATAGCTTTCAGCCCAGACCAGAGTGAAATATTAGAAAAAAATTATAAGTCTACACTAACAAGCACTGAAAATGTTTACATATTATACAGTTGATTCTTGTTCATAACTACCTGAATGGTCATACAAGGGGAGGTGATGGCCGAGTGGTATTATCGCTAGACTTTTAATCCAGAAACTCAGCTAATGGTCTGGGGACCAGGGTTCGAATCCCACCATGGCAGACAGTGAACTTTGAATTCAATAAAAAATATCTGAAATTAAGAATCTACTCACTGATGACCATGAAATCATTGCCGATTGTGGGAAAAACCCATCTGATTCACTAATGTCCTTCAGGGAAGAAAATCTGCTGTCCTTACCTGGACTGGACTACATGTGACTCCAGAGCCACAACAATGTGGTTAACTCTTAACTGCTCTTGAGCAACTAGGGATGGCCAATAAATGCCAACCAGCCAATGATGCCCATGTCCCACCAATGAATATAAGAAAGTAAGCTTTCCCAAATCTACGAAAATGTCCGACCATAATTGTAATCATTGATGGGTTTTAAAATAATGAATGACAAGTATTAATGCAATAAGGAAAATTTCTTTGTGGTTGCTGTCATCTGAATGCAGCAGGTTTTTCATAAAAGATGTAAAGTAGCATTTATTTTTACTTTTCTGCTGGGTACTCACTTTTCCAAACTTGGTTAAGTCATAGAATCCCACAGTGCAGAAAGAGGCAATTCGGCCCATCGAGTCTGCACTGACCACAATCCCACTCAGACCCTATCCCACATCCCTACATATTTACCCACTACTCCTTCTAACCTATGCATCCTGGGACACTAAGGGGCAATTTAGAATGGCCAATCAACCTAGCCCACACATCTTTGGAGTGTGGGAGGAAACTGGAGCATCCAGAGGAAACCCACACAGATACAGGGAGAATGTGCAGACTCCACACAAACAGTGACCCAAGCCGGGATTCGAAGTCAGGACTCTGGAGCTGTGAAGCAGCAGTGCTAACCACTGTGCTATTGTACTGCCCATCATTCATGTGTTTCCTGCAATGAAGCCAGGAGTATGGCCCAATGCACCTGCCACTGATCTCCTGGACGACCCGCAACCACACCAGTTCCCTTCTTTCCCTGGGAAGAACATCACTCTTAGATGTCTCACTGAAGGCAATGCGTAGTGAGATCATGTTGCAAGTCTCAACCACCCTGAAGATAACTGGGAGTTCACCATTTCTTTCTTAAAAGTTCCAGCTTCTAATTCCATCTTTAGATTGGTCTATTCAATGCTTCAATTGGATTTGCATCTTGCTTGTCTGCACCAACACCCGCTGCCACTTACTCAATCCAGAACCAGGAGGAGTGTAGTTGGGTGGCTGCGTTAAGATGCCATAAACTGATGCACTGAAAGGTTTTCTAAATCTCCCACCTGGTATCATTCTCCCCTGCTCTGAACACAGTTAACATCAGGTCTACGGGTGGAATTATCCACCTCGCTCCACCCCCACAAACTCTGGCAGTGGGGCGGGATGGGGGGGAGCAGGGGGGGAGGTGGTGAGCAGTGAGTGTAACCTAAATCTGCATGAGATAATGAAGTGCCAAATGAGGTTCATAAATAACCAATTAATAGTCACAGAATGGTCATGTTCACAGCTGCTGGTATTTTACCAGTGACATTTGGGGGGTGGTAGAGATTGGAAGGAAGAGGGAAGCACACTCCACATGGCAACACCAAGAGGTGAAACCCAGGGGTTTATTATCAGCTTGGGGTGAGGGTGTGGGCAAGCTCCCTCATGTTTATACTATGCTCAACAGTGAACCCCCAAAGTTACTTGCCACCCCGCCTCAGCTGTTTCCTTGCCCACTCTCTGGAGTCCGATCCCCCATCCCACCCACTGCTCATGATGGTGTTGTTGGGGCCAGAGATTTACAGAGAGAAGTCCTGTCCTGTGCTAATTAACACTCTAATGACAGCAAATTGACTCTGGGGGCATCCAGGCCAAGAGGAGCTTTTAAACTGAATGGGGCAACCACCTCACGTAAAATTCAGACCTATGTCTTTCAGGAGGTGGTTCATTGTATGTTTACCACTCTTGGGTGAAGATTAGATCAAGGCTCTTCCACTTAGTTGAATGTTCAGTCATGAGGAATCACAATTTCAAGCTGAGGGGCAGGAGATTTAGTGGGGATGTGGGGAAAAATGTTTTTACTCAGAGGGTGGTGACAGTCTGGAATGCACTGCCTGGAAGAGTGGAGGAGGTGGGTTGCCTCATATCCATTAAAAAGCACCTGAATATGCACTTGGCACATTGTAACATTCAATACTATAGGTCAAATGCTGGTAAATGGGATTAGGTAGGTAGGTCAGGCATTTCTCACCGAACGTTAGGTGTCGATGCAGACTTAATGGGCTGAAGGTCCTCTCTGATTCTGTGATTAAGACATTGCCGTTTTAGACCTCTTGACAGAGAATAAAAGAGCTGTTTGATGGGGAAATTATATTAGAATGCCTAAATTACGCCCACATATAAAAATAGATTGCAAAAGAAGCAAAGCATTTTCAATCAGTTTTCAAACGTGTGTGAGAACTGAAAGTCTGGAATGTCAAGGCGCTTATCTTTTTCTGTAAAGTTTAAAGAAAAGCAGAAAGCCCTGCTTGAATCTACACTTCATAAACTGGTGCCTGTACTAATTTTCTGAAACATTAAGGTCACTCGAATTTACAGCCAGTCAATGATGAAACGTGCATTGGGTACATTCCAGTGATGGATGGAAGCCATGCTGATGAATGCAATAGATTAGCCCAATGTCGCAGATTATATTGCTTTCATTAGCCAGAGTTGGGATGCACACTTCACCCACATTATAAACACACTAATAATGGGTGACTAGGGCAAGGTGTATAGTGAAGATGAGACCATTTATCCTTTATTACAGTTGGATGCTGTAGCTTGAAGCACATTCTCAGTTGGGGGCAGAGGGTTGCTATGCTGAAGGGAGAGAAGCAATTGTACAGGATAAGGATGAGGGAGGTTTGCAGAAACCTAACCATGACAACTAATTGTTGCAGTAGTCGTCCAACCCAAGGGCAAAACGGTAGACCTGAGTGTTTCTTGTAATAGCTGGCTAATATCATACACTTATCCAAAGCTATCATTAGTTAACTGATTTTCATTCTAATTGAAGGCAAAACACACATGACCACATATTCCAAAGTTGAATGAGACCCTGAAGGATAGATTTTACAAGTTGTTGCCCATTACCAATAAGTTTTCCTGATCCAGTTGTTCTTGCTTATCACACCTGACAATTCATATCCATGCAGAGACATGCAACTGGAACGTTGGAGCTATGAGTCAAAGTGTATCATGAAATGGAGAAGTACCTGGTATGTTCCTGCATGTGCAACAATTTAAAAAAAACGTAACAGAGGTGGATCTCCAGTGTTTGATTTTACATTGTGCGATTTAAAGCCACATGCAAAGGTACATGAAATCTTAGGTTAATATGCGTAAGCAAGTGTTTGTAGTGATATTGGATCCATTGGTTGTAATCTTCCAAAATCATCTAGATACTGGTGATCAGTTTTGCATCATCTCTCCATCTTCTCTGATTGTCCCCGCGTTGTTTTGCTGGCAAAATCAGCTTCACATCCAGAAAGGGCGTGAAACCGATTTAAATATTAATGACATGCTTTTGATTGCTTTACATTTTATTAATGAGTCCTGGATATTATCTTACTTTTACCACATCATCACCCAAGGTTCTCCCCAGTGAGAATCACATATGGTCCCCACCAATGGGTCCAGACATGATGGCCTTGCTGGGGAGGGATGGAGGCCACTGAAGCCCCTGGGTGTTCAGGGGCAGAGCAGGGCAGGGCAGTAGGACAGTGTCTGCCTAGTACCCTGGCAGTACCTGCCTGGCATCCTTGCAGTGCATACCTGGCACCCTGGCAGTGTCCACCTGGCACCCTACCACTGTCCACTGGATACCATAACTATGCCAGGGGTAGTGCCAAGAGGTGGAACCAGAGTGGGGGCAGAGTCAGAGTGGGCTGGAGACAAGGTTGGAGCTCTGCAGGGAAGGAATTCTGCCAGAATGGGAGAGAATGGGAACTCTGCTCACTGTCCTACATTGACTCACAGCTGCGCACTGTGCACAAAGGAGAGCTCAATGACTGGTTGGGTGGCAGCCTGGGCCTCATTATAGGGGATCTCCACCTCGGTCTCGGGCCTCTGCACTGCTGTCATCAGCCATGGCATCAGCAAGTGGATCTTGCCCCCGGGTGGTCCTCGAAGACCCTGGGGATATTTGAGCATCCCAGGATAAAGCTGTCATGCTTTCATACTCAATGCACCTAGAAGTCAATGACTTGTAGCCTGACAGAGAGTCAGATGTTAGCCCCCTCCCCCAACCTCAGGGTGTTCTTCCCGACTTCTCTCTCTGAATGACATACAGCCAGTTCCTGGCACGTTTCAGTCATGTGACCCACCTCCTGCCCCAACACAGGAACTTGGCCATTGATAGCAGCATGTGGCAGTGTGGCTGACCTCTGTGGTGCTCATGTAAACAAGCAGGGTGGATCTGAGGAGGCTGTTATTGGGGAACACTTGCAGTATGATTTCTGGGTATAGCCACCTGGATGTCTAGTACAAACTATCCTTCAGGAATGTCATGTTGTTCGGACAGAAGAAAGAACTTGCCTAATTTCCATGCAATTAGATATTAAGGTGTTCACTCTAGGAAGCACTTCAGTGTTTATACAGTGTGAAGAGCCGTGCCGACAAGCTCCATTGATTGAGGCAACAGCTGCCAAATCAGGGTGGCACAGTGGTTAGCACTTGTTGCCTCACAGCACCACGGACCTAGGTTCAATTCCAGCCTTGGGGCACTGCTTGTGAAGAGTTTTCATGTTCTTCCCATGTCTGCATGGGTTGCTTCTGGGTGCTCTGGTTTCTTCCTACACTCCAAAGATGTGTGGGTTAGGTTGATTGGTCATGCTGAATTGCGCTTTAGTGTTGGGATGGGGGGGGGTGGTATTTAGCAGGGTAAGTAAGTGGGTTATGGGTGGAAATGTGGTTGGTGCAGATGGGCCAAATGGCCTCCTTCTGAACTGTAGAGTTTCTGTTTCTGTGTTTGTAACTCTTAGTGGGGCCTGGGATGGAATGTCAAAAATAAATCACAGTCTTTCAAGCAGGGAAACCAGTGCAATATTAGTGGACTTTGCAATTGGCATCGTAGGCAGTCCCCCAGGAGATTCTCAGCAGCCAATGGGAATACTTGTCACACTAGCCCCAACGCAGCTCCGACCTGTGGATCTCCAAGCTGCTAAATCCCCTTAAGCTCCTGCATTTTTGAAGGCCTCCTGCCTTTCCCCGCACCATAGCAGTGACTGACTTACCCTTTTACACCCTGGAAGTTAATACTAAATGATACTCAGTCCTCATTCATCCTCACAATCCATGGCAGATGGACCACACTTCAAGGGGCCAGTAGTGAATGGTGATCATGTTGGGAGGGGGCGGGAATATTGCAGGAGGGGGCATGATTATATACCAAATTCTCTAATGAGATTGAGATCAAGTTAATCTCATGCTAATGAGTCTCACACCCTTTTTTGAGTGATTTGCTGTTTGCATCAGCAGAAAGGGACCAGGAAGAATGCAATGATTTGGCACCAGTCGCAAAACCAGTCTTTGGGCCCATGTGCAATGTTCCTGGATCTGTACCAAGTGCAACACAGCTGGAAAATCGCTGCCAGGACCCATTGTGTTGGGGATCATATATTTGCATTGATTTGGCTAATAAATAGGAAGCAGGAAGTTAGGTTAAACAGGTCATTATCAGGTTGGCAAACTGCAACTGAAGGAGCGTCATAAGGATCAGTTTCCTTATTTACTATTTATATTAATGTGTTGGACCAAGGGACAGACTGGCAACCAAATTTGCTGATGATACAAATAAAAACACAGAAGCAAACTGTGTGGAAGATACAAAGAATCTGCGAAGAGATACGGATAGGTTAAGCGAGCGAGTAAACATTCGGCAGATGGTGCATAATGTGGGAAATGTAAGATATCTACTTTGGCAAGAAGAATAGAAAAGCAGAATGTTAATAAAATGCAAAGAGATTGCAGAATGCTGCGGGATGAAGGGATCTGGTTACTTTTGTACGTGCATTACATAAAGGTTAGCGTGCTGGGGCATTGAGTAATTAGGAAGGCAAATGGAATGTTAGCCTTTATTGCAAGCAGGATGGAATATAACAGTGGGGATGCTGTGCTGTAGCTGTCCAGATCATTACTGAGACCATACCTGGAGTACTATGTGCAGCTTCAGTCTCCTTATTAAGGAGAGACTTAAAACTACTGAAAGTAGTTCAGAGAAGGTTTATTGGCATAATTGTTGGGGTGAAAGAGTTGTCTTATGAGGAATGGCTGAGCAGTTTGAGCCTATACTCAAACTGAGTTTAGAAGAATGAAAACTGATATTATTGACATAAAATAGATTATAAGGGGGCTTGACAGGGTAAATGCTGAAAAGATGTTTCCTCTTGCAGGGGCATCTAAATCTAAGGGCCACCATTTAAAAATAGGGGGGAAGTCACCCATTTAAGGTGGAGATGAAGAGGAACCTCTTCTCAAAGAATTCTGTTTCACAGAGAGTCGTTGAGGCTGGGTCATTGATTATATTCAAGATTGCATTAGACAGATTTTTGGTCAACAAGGGAGCTAAGGATTAAGAGGGACAGGCAAGAAAGTGAAGTCAAGGCCACAATCAGATCAGCCCTGATCTTGACAAATTGTGGAGCAGGCTCAATGAGTTAAATGGCCTACTGCAGCACCTATTTCCTCTGATAACTGTTTGATATTCTATTTGCAACTATTTTCTGGGTATCAGATGTATGTCTTATTGCTTCAATTCATTATTTTGTCATATTATTATCATTTCTGTCACTCAACCATATCTGGTCTTGTATCTAATCACAATCTATTTATTCTTTCTCCCTCTTTCTCTTGTCCTGCTCAACATATTAAAATTAATGTTGCTCCCTTTTCAAAAAAAAAACACCTTGCTCTGAGTTGTAATTAGGACACAGATTGCTAATTAATGTTTCTAGTTGCATTGCAAATTGTGTTGGATACAGTTCGATTTGTTTGTGGTTTATATTGTGATCCTGGCTGCCAACCTGCTTCCAAATGAGCTGACCTCCTGTGATAATCACAGCAACAAGTCTCACAACACCAGGTTAAAGTCCAACAGGTTTATTTGGTAGCAAAAGCCACTAGCTTTTGGAATGCTAGCTGCCCCTTCGAGAACTCCCACTCACCTGATGAAGGGGCAGCCAGCGCTCCAAAAGCTCGTGGTTTTTGCTACCAAATAAACCTGTTGGACTTTAACTTGGTGTTGTGAGACTTCTTACTGTGTTTATCCCAGTCCAACGCCTGCATGTCCACATCACTCCTGTGATAATAACAGGCCAGCTTCTTATAATATTAAAATGTGGCTACAGCACACAGTGTGTAAGAAGCATGGTTGCACTGCTGCCTTACAGCACCAGGGACCTGGGTTCAATTCCAGCCCTGAGTCACTGTCTGTGTGGAGTTTGCACAATTTCCCCATGTGGGTTTCCCTCGGGTACTCCAGCTTCTTCCCACAGTCCAATGTGCTGGTTAGGTTGACTGTGCACGATAAAGTAACCCTGGTGTCAGGCGAATTGGCAGGGTAGATATGAAGGTTTACGGGAATAGGGCCTAAGTGTGATTGTGTTTGGTGCAGACTTGATGGGCTGAATGGCCTCCTTCTGCACTGTAGGGATTCTATGATTTATGAACTATGCTTGGTAGTGCCCAAAGTGAAGGGTCCTTGAAGGTGTACTGGGTAGTCAGAGTAATTTAGGAAGCAAAACAGAGGGTATCCTTCTGATAATATTTTTAATGCATCTTGAGTAAAGGGGTGGCACAGTAGCACAGTGATTAGCAGTGCTGCCTCACAACTCCAGGGACCCGGGTTCGATTCCTAGCTTTGGTCACTGTCTGCGTGGAGTTTGCACATTCTCCCTGTGTCTGTGTGGGTTTTCTCCGGGTGCTCCAGTTTCCTCCCACAGTCCAAAGATGTGCAGTATAGATTAGTTGGTCATGCTAACTTGCCCCTTAGTGTCCTGGGATGCCTAGGTTAGAGAATTAGTGGGGCAAATATATGGGGTTACGCGGATAGGGGCTGGGTGGGATTGTTGTTGCTGCAGACTCGATGTGCCGAATGGTCTCCTTCTGCACTGTAGGGTTTCTACGATTCTATGATTCAAAGCATTGCATAACATAGCTTAGGCCTTTCTGAAATTTGGGCCCGCAATCTGTATTATGTACTGGCTGAGATTTTCCAGACCTTCCAGCCTCCCATGTACTGACTCTATCTATAGCCAACTTAATCAAGGATACATCCGGACGCACTCTTTTCCACTTGCTTCCATCAGAAAAAGATACAAATGTCTAAGATCACGTACCAATCGATTCAAGACAGCTTCTTCCCTGCTGCCATCAGACTTTTGAATGGGCCTACCATATATTTAACTGATCTTTCTCTGCACCTTAACTATGACTGTAACACTATATTTTGCACCCTCTCCTTTCCTTCTCTGTGTGTATTCTATGAACAGTGTTTTTTTGGTCTGTATAGTGCACAAGAAACAATACTTTCACTGTTTACCAATACATGTGACAACAATAAATCAAATCAAAGGTGACCCCTCCTGTGGTGGGACAGGCGAGTCATGGAAAACACCCTGGACTTCTGTGTGACTGGAAGATCCAATCTTGGCAAATGTGAGCCACCTCTTCCCCTGGAAAACACACCTCGAGGGGGACCAAAAAGACTCCACCCACCGCTTCTGCACGAAGTCTAATGTTCCATCAAAGCTTCTAATTCACAATGGAACAAAGGTGGCAGGGCACATTAGGATATAGTGAGAAATTTTAGGCTCAGTGCCCAATACGAGAACGCCAACACTTCAGTGCAATGAATGGCTGTCATTGCACTCTCAGGCTCTGTGTGTTAATTATTCATCAGAGCTCTCCATCAATACAAGTTGCATACTACATTCTAAGCATATTCTCTGAGCCTTTTTAATTTTTTCTTAGGCATGTCAGCCAGCATTCAGATAGTGTTGGCATAAACACGAATCTTACCATTTGTAAATTAACTGTTTGAAGTGCAAGAGCTGTTTGAACTCAATCTAGCTTAACAAACAAAGCCCTCTGTGAATGGTGTTTTTGGACTGGTGTGTTGTCAAATGCAGCTGGGATAGAAGCTTCAAAAGGAAATAGGATATGTAAACCAGCAGTTTTCTCGACGCGAGAAAGCTACCACAAGCTCCAAATACAATTCAGGTTTTCCAGCAGGAGAAAAGGAGTTATTTTCTAAGATTGAAAATGAAAACTAATCCTCTCATTCCACATCACAGGTTGTTTGCACGTATTTCTATTTTTGTATCCTTCCTAGAATTTTGCTAATATCAAAACCAATGTCAATCCTAAACTGCATGGCTATGCAGCAATTTGAAAACAAGCAGTGCAATAAACAGGCCACAGACATCAAAGACAAATCAGAAGTATCATTGATCTCTACTGCTGTAATTTACATGTGAATGAACAGGTCCTGAGCATAGTTTTCATGGGCTATTCTTGGGACGATCCTGGTCATTTGCTGAATGAATTGTGCCCAAGGCCACTGTGGAAATAAGGGAGGAGATTGCAGGAGTTCTGATCCAAATTTTTAATTCCTCTCTGGCTACAGGGGAGGTCACGATGTAGAGATGCCAGCATTGGACTGGAGTAAACACAGTAAGAAGTCTCACAGTACCAGGTTAGAGTTCAACCAGTTTATTACTATCAAATAACCGGGTTGGATTCTAACCTGGTGTTGTGAGACTTCTTACAGGGAAGGTGCCAGAGACATCTGGAGAACAGTTGAAGTGTTTCTGCTATTTATGAAGCATTGTAGTAATAAGCCAGGGGATTACCAGTGAGTCTCATGTCATTGCTAGGGAAACCAATGGAGAAAATTCTGAAGGAGGGTATCTATCTCCACTTGGAGATACGTGGCTTGATTAGGGATAGTCAGCATGACTTCATCAGAGGGAGGTCATGCCTTACAAATTTGTTTTTTTTTGATGAGATATAGATAAGGGTAGTACAACTGGTGTAGTTTATATGGATTTCAGCAAAGCCTTTGACAAAGACTCACATGGCAGACGTATGAAGTAGGCAAATGCACTTGGGATGCAGGATAATTTGATAAAGTGGATTCAAAATTAGCTCACTTGTAAGAGACAAAGGATGATGACAGAAGGCTGCTTTAGTGACTGGAAACCAATGTCCAGTGTCATACTACAGGGATCAGTGCTTGGTCCCCTTTTATTCATCATTTATATAAATGACATAGATGACAATGTGAGGAGGCAGGATTAGTAAGTTTGTGAATGAAGCAAAAAATGGTCGGGTAATTAGCAGTGAGTCTTGGACCACAAGAAGATATAGATGGGATGCTCACATGGGCAAATAAGTGGCAGATGGACTTTAACCCTGAAAAGTGTGATATGATGTGCTTTGGAAGGAATAATTTGACAACAAAATATTCAATGCAAGGCATGGGACTAGGAAGTCCTGTGGAATAATGGGACGCTAACGTGTTTGTCCACAGATCTCTGAAAGCAGAAGGGCATGTTAGTAGAATGGTGAAAAAGATATATGGAATATTTGCCTTTATCAATTGAGGCATAGATTACAAGAGCTGGGAGGTCATGTTGAAGTTGTATAGAACTTCGGTGAGACCATAGCTAGATTACTGTGTGCAGTTCTGGTCGCCACATTATTGGAAAGATATAATTGTACTGGAAGCGGTGCAAAGGAGATTCACCATGATGCCGCCTGGAATAGAACATTTCATTTATGAAGAGAGGTTGGATAAACTCGGGTTGTTTCCTTTGGATTAGAGAAGAATGAGTGCCATCCTAACTGAAGTGAACAGGATAATGAGGGGCATAGATAAGGAGCAGCTGTGCTCCTTAGTTGAGGGTCAGTCATGAGGGGAACATAAGTTCAAGGTCAGGGGCAGGAAGTTTAGGGTGCATGTGAGGAAAAGCTTTTTTACCTAGAGGGTAGTGATGGTCTGGAATGTGCTGCCTGAGAAGGTAGTGGAGGCAGGTTGCTTCACATCTTTTGTAATGTACCTGGATGTGAACATGGCATGTCATAACATTCAAGGCTATGGGCCAAGAGGTGGTAAATTGGATTAGATGGGAGGTCAAAAGAGAAAATGTTGGAAAATCTCAGCAGGTCTGGCAGCATCTGAAAGGAGAAAAAAGATCTGATATTTCAAGTTCAGATGCTTTGACCAAGGGTCATCTGGATTCGAAACATCAGCTCTTTTCTCTCCTTACAGATGCTGCCAGACTTGCTGAGATTTTCCAGCATTTTCTCTTTTGGTTTCAGATTCCAGCATCCGCAATAATTTGCTTTTTATTAGGTGGGAGGTCAGGTGTTTCTCATGTGCCCATGCAAGCTCAATAGGTCATAGGGCCTGTTCTGCACTGTATAATTCTATGATTTTATGAGCTGTCCACAATCCAGACCAGTTTAACAGAGTAATCCAATGGTTGCAATTTTCTAATTGAGTTTAATGCGCACGTAGATTGTCTTTTCATATTTTGTGAGAGAGCCTTATTTTAACTTGTGAAAATAGATATCCTCGTCACAAAACCATTTAGCTCATTCTTCAAATCCTACATGAATTCCAACCTATACTGGATTAGTCAATCTAAAACATATAAATATATGTCTTATATTCTCACATATTTTTAAATGCACATTCAATAGACTCCTGATGCAAGTAAAGCATTTTGTAGCAACTGCCCTTCTTTTGTATTGCATTATTATTCACTGATGGGAGCAATTTTGCACAGATTGCTACTCAAGGGTGGACTGGTTATCACAAAATTTCCCAAAACATGCAGCCTGATTTAGCTGACTTTGGAATACTCGAAAGGGTAAGCTTTCCAGTCCCACCCACCATGGGAACCATCGCGAGCAGGAAGTAAAGTCTGACAGACCATTTAAAGGCCCATTGACCGACGGCAGGTATTTCCAGTCTTGGGCAGACACGACCAGGTAATCTCACACTAACTTTCAGAAACCAATCTTTCCTGTGGTCCTGAAGAATCTTCCATGTACTTTGTCTCACGGATTGTCATGTGCTGTTGTTATCTGTGAGCCACCCCACCAACACCACTAGCCCTCCGCCCCCAACTACCACTCCCCCCAAACCCCAACACTCCTCCCTCCAGCTTATATGCCTAGACTCTCAATCAGAGCTTTGGTATATGGTGGCATGGGGACACAGTGGTTAGTGCTGTTGCCTCATAGCGGCAGTGACCTGGGTTCGATTCCCAGCTTGGGTCACTGTCTGTGTGGTGTCTGCACATTCTCCCTGTGTCCTCACGGGTTTCCTTTGGGTGCTTCGGTTTCATAAGAACATAAGAAATAGGAGCAGGAGTAGGGCATCTAGCCCTTCGAGCCTGCCCCGCCATTCAATAAGATATGGCTGATCTGTCGTGGCTCAGTTCCACATTCCCGCCCTTTCCCCATAACCCTTAATCCCCTTGCCTATCAAAAACCTATCAACCCGCATCTTAAAAATATTTAGCGAGGCAGCCTCCACAGCCTCACAGTTTCCTCCCACAGTGCAAAAGACATGCTGGTTAGGTGCATTGGCTATACTAAATTCTCCCTCTGTGTGCCCGAACAGGTACTGGAGTGTGGCAACTAGGGGATTTTCACGATAATTTCATTGCAGTGTTAATATAAGCTTACTGTGATACTAATAAATACATGTAAAACTTAAACTTGTGTACATTTCTCTCCAGCTATTTATAGATTTTTCGTTGGGTTTGAGCATCCATCCCTTATCCTATCGTCACAGTTTGACTCGGAATTCAATCCTGCATGGACACCATCATGCTCCAATGCCCTGCATGCCTCTGCTCTGTAATTAATCAAAATCAAATGGCATGTATCTAATAATATTTTTCAGTTGTGCCTGATGGGCACTGCAGGAACAGGGGTGTATTATTGACCCTCTTCGTCAGGCTTTGGATTAATGTTTTAAGCTTCATTTGTGATTTGTTGTCTGTTTAATGCAATATCCCACTTATGGGACTTCCTGTTTACTTTTTTCCTTGGTTCATTTGATTCAGCTTAATTGGTTAATCATTTATGTTAAAACAGGAGTGTATGCCAGGTTGGCATAAATGGATTCCACTAGTTGAAACTACAGCAAGTGTTGTGTTGCAGTCAAAGAGCTGAAGCATTTGGAGGTACCCATGGTATGAGAAATCTAAGAAGAAGAAAGAGAAAATAAGCAAGTTGAGGAGCATTAACATGGAGATGCAAAGGCTGGGAGAAAACTAGCTTTGTTCACATTAAAGAGAGAAAAAGCAGTGTCAGAAATAGCTCTTAACCCTGTTGAGTGGCGAAGGCTCAATGATAAATGGATCCAACCAGATGGTGAATTCCAAAATAAAACACAAGTGTTTTTTGTTTGTAGGTTTATTCACAGGATGCAGCATTATGGATCTTTGTCTCCTGTTATCCTAGTGACTCAGTTGATTATCTTCATACGTGACCTTAGTGCTTAATATAAACATCACCCATGTATCTTTAACTACATAATCAACCAACCATTATTGAGGCAAACCACAAAACCAAAGCATAAATGTAAATAGGAGGGGAAAAGAGACAAAAATATATATGAAAGGCCATGAGCTTGCAAAATGGAAATGAAGAATTTGTGGATGAATACTGGAACAAAATTGATTCGAACTCCAAGTCAGCCATTCCATCACATGGTGATGCAGAACATGGGAAACAGCAACAGAAATCCAAAGCCAAATGAAAACCAATCCCTCTTAAGAGAAACATGTGATGGATTGGGCTACATTCATGACCTTCTGTAGTTTCTTGTGTGAAAGACATGAGACATGAGTTTGCATGAATTTCAAGGAAATGTATTGGGAAGAGGAAGGACAAGGAAGATATTATATAAAAAAAAGTTATGCCTTTGCTACACTTGGGTTGACAAAGTGCATTTGATTACAATCCAAAAAATGCAATAATTTAAGCATCTGCACAATGGAGTGATTTAAACATTGGTTGAAGAGATTAAATTAGTGAAAATGCAAAAAAAAATCAGCAGATGAGGAAGATTTGATTTGATTTGATTTGATTTATTATTGTCACAGAATAAAATCTTCCTACATCAGGAGGGCAAATCTCTGAACTTAAATTATAAAAATGCATGTTGGGATCCTAAAGAAATCAGTAAGTGAGGCCAGACATTAGGGGAGTAGGGTGTTCAGATACTAGGGTTAAGAATATAGGACACTGGGGAGTGT
This sequence comes from Carcharhinus amblyrhynchos, assembly GCF_965287045.1. Classification (NCBI taxonomy): domain Eukaryota; kingdom Metazoa; phylum Chordata; class Chondrichthyes; order Carcharhiniformes; family Carcharhinidae; genus Carcharhinus; species Carcharhinus amblyrhynchos. Next base: position 41,156,695 of record NC_137339.1, on the reverse strand, counting down.
CAGACACTGGGGGCGTGGGACACTGGTTATGAGGATTGGGTCAGGTGGTGGGAGTCAGGTTGGGAGTCAGGTAATGATGTCATGTTGGGGTCCTGTTCTGACTGGGTCAGGAGTACGAGTCAGAGGGTGGGGGTGGAGCTGTGTTGAAGGATAGTGGTTGGGGCAGCAGCTTTGGGGTTGAGAGTCCAGGGCTGGTGGTTGGGACAGGGGGCTTGGGGTATTACTCAGCTGGGTGAGGAGAGCAGTTTCAGGGGCGATGGGTAATCCCATGTGATTCAGTGGTCAGGCTGGGGTGGGGGCTACTTTTTTTAGGGGGAGTGCAGATTCCCAAGTGTATCTTTGGGGTGTTCCCCACAAGTCAGAAGTCAGGAAGCTATAGACCTATTGTGTTTGATATCTTTGTGTTAAAAGGTCAAAAACACACCAGTTACCAGTTGTGATTGTATAACAGATTAGGAGTACAGGGAAGTCAAAGAATGCAACTGCATTCCTGAACAGAATGGTATCACTCAGTCTCAGACCTATTCTGACTTTGTGACCTTTCTATTAAGTCTCATTCTTTTCATACTCAGTATAGTTTATGAATAGCTGAAAACATATGTTTAGAGTAGTTGGAAGGTCAAGAAAGAGGGGATACAGATACTTGATTAAATTGAACAAGGATCAAACACATTTCTTTACACTTAGTTGTAAGGCTGTGGAACTCAGATTTCAGATTAACACCTGAGGCAGCAAGATCTGCAGTGACAAGTGACCCTCATGATTTTATCCAAAAGAAAGCTCAGCTCCCCACTCAAATGGGATGGAAGTCAAAAGTAACCTTCAATTTTTCAGAGCTTTGACCAGATCCAGTCTGGAGTATTATGTTCTGCATTGGACAGCAAACTCCAGGGGAAATGTTATCCTTGGAGGCCTTATACCAAAGGTTCACCAAAATTATGAGGGCTTAAAGAGATCAGCTTTGAAAATACGTATCATTAACTTTTGTCTCCACTCCTTCCTGTTCCCTAGCTACTGACTCCATCCCTCTCATTGGTAACAGCCTGAGATTAAGTCAGTCTGTTTGCAACCTTGGTGTTACATTAGATTCCGAGGTGAGCTTCCAACTTTATATTTGCTCCATCACCTATTTCTACCTTCATAAATTGCTCAACTTTCCCCAAACCAGTTCATGCTGAAACCTTATCCATGCCATTGCTTCCTTTAGACTCAAGTATTCCTACATCTCCAACATTCTACTCTCTCCTGGCCATGTCTTAATTCTCAGCAAATCCTGTTTCCTTCGCACTGCTAATCCACACGGCTCCCAATAAAGATTTGATTTTAAAATTCTCAACCTGGTTTTCGTAGCCTTTTCCCTCCCGATCATAACGTCCTCTAACCCCTCAACGCTCCAACATATCTGCACTCTTTTAATTCTGGTCTTTTGTGCATTACAGGTTATATTTGCTCACCATTGATGGCTGTACCTTCAGTTGCCTGGTGCCCCCAGCTGTGGAATTTCCTCCCAATACCTCACAGATTTGTTAGGCAGAATTCCCCCAATGGTGAGAAATTTGGAGTGATCTACACCAGTCCGTCAGGCATGCTCCATACCACAGTGGTCCCACACTCGTTACTTTTTGGGAAAGTGTGAATTACATGCAAGTACTGGAGGGGCAGGGCCAAAATACACCTGTGATCCTGGCTGCAGAGACCTCGGGAGCTGTTTCACAAGGGCACTGGGTGACCTTCTCCTTCTCCCTCTCTCAATGGACCTCCAGACTCGCCCTCCGCATTGGCTGAATGTTACCCTACACCTGCCCCAACACAGATCATTGGCATCAGGGCATCAAGGCCCTTTCAATAGACTCTGCCTGCCTGACCCCGACGTGTCTCCCCATCCTGATCCCAAAATGAGCCCCTGCCTGACTACTGACATCACCGCACTGTCCCAACTGCCCCCCCCGACCCCCGTCTTAGACCCCACAGGCTCCACCTCCACTCAGGCCCCACCCACATTAAGGACTCACCTCCTTGACACTGCCCCTGGCATACTGACAGTACCACCCAAAGGCTTCAATGGGCTTTGAGCGTGGCCATCGCATCTGGCCTCCACTAGTGGAGACCAGTTGTGATTCACGCCAGTGTGACAACCCGGTGGAGAGGTGCGAACATTCTGGGAGGGGGACAATTGCGTGCCGAATGCGAGATTGAGATTGAGATTCAGTCAATCTCATGCCAATCAACCTCACATCTAGGTCCAGTTTACACTAATAGAAAGTGACCGGGACAATGGCTAACTGTTTGGCACAGGGTGTGAAAGCGATTTTTAGGCCTACACACTATTTTCTGGAATACAACTGTGGCGAGGCTGGAAAATCACTCCCACTATCTAACTTTCCTGCTCTGAGACATTAGGGGTAGGATTCTCCAGCCTTTCACACCAGTAGGATTCTCTTGTCCTGATAGAGTGAATGGAGATTTGGCTGAGCGCCAAATTCTACTTCTTCACTGGCAGCAGTGGCCTACTTCTTTAACCAGGTTTTTAGTCACCTGACCTAATGGGGCTAAGTTTAATGTCCCGCCCGCCGTGGGAATCGAAGCGGGCAAGGGGCAGATCATAGGATGGCCCATTGACTTCAGGTGGGATTTTCTGTTCTCGGGGTGAGCGTGGCTAGAAAATCCTGCCAATGTCTCCTTACAGTTGTTTGCTGTCATACTTTGTTTCATTCCCTTAAACGTGCTGTTAAGATACAACACTGCTGTTATACATTTTGGAGAATCGAAAGGTAATCTGACTGATAAAAAGGATCAATGTTTTCCATAGGGGGAAGGCATCCTTGCTCCCAGTGCATTGCAAAATTAAAACCAAAGCCTTTAACTCTGTTTCTTTCTCTGCAGATGCTGCCTCACCTGTTAAATATTTCAGCTTGCTATTAGAAAAGCCTCAACTGTATTCCCATGGCACCATGCAGCATATCATGCCACCTGGGATCAGGAATCTGGGCAGCAATTAGCTCACCAGCATTTCACAAGAGTCAATCTGCAATAAATTCTTCCTTATCGCTACCAGCCCTTGCTACTCCACATCTGGTCGCAGATGATAGCCACTTGCTGTCCAACTAATAGGATAGTGAGTCAGTAATATTTGGATAAAGAAAATAGTTCTCTGTTCAATATTACTCTTCCCTGAGGTTTGAATAGTTTGTAGGAGCCAAATTAACATTCCAAGCACAAGGCTCAGCAGGAAATCCACATTTTTTTACCTGTGGGCAATCTACTAACAGCATAATAGTATGGATAATTTAACAAAATATCAACAAAAGTTGCTTCTTTTCCATTAGTACAAGGAGCGAGGCCTTTGAAGCATCTGAAACCCGTACAGCCAAAGTGCAGCTCTAACCCTTTTTTCCTATGGTCCTACATATCTCCCACAAAATACTTGACTCCACGTTCACATATATCTATAGTAACCGCTAGTTAGTCCGGCTACGTTTAAGATTGTTTTTATGACAGGTGCATCCTTCTCTGCAGATCTTTGGAGTGAATCATCAAGTACACCACCCACTAATGTACACAGAAACGCCAGACTTCAGTGAAGATTCAGTGCTAACTATCACAGTCACAGGATAATTAAGCAAAATCATTCCTCGGAGACAGCACTGATAGACATTCTACAATTAGAGCTCTTGTTCACATTCACAATTGCAAATGAGGAGACTTAAAAAGTCACTTTGAAGCCTTTACAGCTTCATTGCACATTATAAAGATTAATGTGGCCTTCTCTGCCGTATAGCTTATTTTACTTTCCTTTTTCATTAGCAGCCTTTTTTTTAACTCCCAAGTAGACACCTTTATTCGCAGCACCAGAACTTAAGAGATTCTGTTGGCATTATTAATGCTTCAATGCTTAGCTGACAAAATTAACAGATTAATGCTCAACTTTCTCATGTGCGACTTCACTGTTGGCTAGATCAATGTAGGTGTGAAACCTTCTGAGTTAACACTTCTGTTAAAATAGCAAGCAAGGGTTTAAATGTTTGCCAGCTGAAATCACCAGCAGTAATTTTTTATGCTTAAGGTGTTTATTATCTCACTGCCCAGTTTTTATTTTGCCGGCTAGATCACATAAAAGGAAAGATTACGTTCATATTGTGTTGCATCCAAAGGCACTTTACAGCCAATGTATTATGTTTGAAGCTCTCCTGTAGGAAAAAGTGTCAGTCAGTGTGCACTCAGTAGATCCGACAGGCAACAAATGAATGAATAACTGAATAATCCTTTTTTGGCTGGAGAATGAAGGCTGGCCAGGATCCTGGGGACACATGTTGGCCTTCCTTTGAATTATGCCATTCGAACAAGACGGCTCTCAGTTTATCATCTCAGCACTGGAAATGCAAAGCTCTCTCAATATTGCACTCAAGTGACTGTCTGAATCACATTTAGAAAAGATGCAAAAAACCTCCAAGCATGATACCAGATCTGAGAGGTATTGACGATCAGGAAAGGCGAAACAGATTGGGGCTCTTTTCTCTGGAAAACAAAAGGCTGAAGATAACTCATAATAAATCTATTAAATATTTTAAAAAAATGTTTGACAGAGGAAATTGAGAGAGGATGCTTCCATTTGTGTGGAATCCAAAACTGGTTGTCATAAATGTGAGATGGACATATTTGAAAATTCACTTTTTTCTGTGCCCCTCTATGCTAAATTAGCAATCTGTGAAAGTTGTAAAAATTAAGGTAAAGGATGTTCCACTGCTTGCTGCATTTGTTCCTGCATAGTAACAAGGGCAGGATCCTCTTGTGATAGGTCATCAGATCAGTTCAGGGGTCAGTGAACAGCAGAACTGATGCAGTCAGCTTTTTTAGTCAGCCAGCAATCTTCCAGGCAGGGACAAAGACAGGGGATAGAATCAGGTCCTACTTAAGTTAAGGTATAAGGAAGGATCAGAGAAACCAGGTTCCATGTTAGGGAAAGGGCTGGGCAGGGCAGGCTTCAGTTAAAGGCATTTAAAGGCATGTTTTGGAGCAGTCGCATTCCACTTGGCATCACAAAAGAATTGAAATAGTGCTTATGAGATAGTGTTTGTGTGGTCTAGGAAATCTAGGGGAATGAAATCTCAGAAGATGCGTTTGAAATCTTGCAAGATTGACCATCATTATAACCATCTAAGTTGGAGAGACTTTGGAGAAAATTCCAGGATGAGGTTACTATGTTGAAAATTGGAAACCCTCATGAGAAAGACAGAGCTTCAGTGAGATTTGTTGATTAACAGTGTGACTAATATCTGGGTAGGTGTTGTAAAATCCATGGAATTCATTTTGTTACATCTGTCATTTATTTTGTTGTGTGGTATGTTCAACCACACTTGCCTCGTTAATTCACATATATATCACACTTGCCTTTATTGTTACATTATAAGATAAACATCATAAATTGTTTAATGGCAAAATATTGCAGATGCTGAAATCTGAAACAAAAACAGAAATTGCTGGAAAATGTCATCAGATCTGACAGCATTTGTGGAGAGAGAGTAGAGCTAATGTTTTGAGTTTGAATGACTCTTCATCAGAGCCCTTTTTTAAGAACAGTGACTTGACTTTTGGTCATGGTCTGGGGGAGGCAGGAGAAATCACCTGAGAGTTGGCGCTCAGTTTCTGTGACTTAGAGGTCAGTATGCCAGAAAACAACCACACCGCCCTTGTTGGTGGGTTTGATGACAAAGTCAGGGTTGGACATGATAAAGCGAAGTGCAGCAAGTTCAGAAGGAGCCAGGTTAGAGTGGGTGAGAGGGACAGTGACATTGAGATGGCCGATGTCATGCCAACAGTTCTCAATGAAAAGACCAAGAGCAGGTAAGAGGTCAGAGGGAGGTGTGCAGGTGGAGCAAGAATGCTGGAGATGGATGAAAGGATCTGCTGAACAGGGGAAGATTTCTGCCCAAAGAGGTGAGCACAAAGATGAAAGCATGGAGAGAAGAGTTCAGCATCATGTCGAGCCTGGAATTCATTTAGGTGAGGACATATGGGTGTGGAATTAAAACTAGAAGATGCAGTAGGCCATTTGGCCCTTTGACTCTACTTATCTTTCATTATGATTATGGCTGATCATCAAATTCAACATCTTGTTCCTTCCTTCCTCTTGATCCCTTTAACCCCAACTACAGAGGAATTTCCTGCTGTTGGCTACAGGAAGGTCATCATAACAGTCCTTTCACCTTCTCCCTATGGCGCAAGAGCTGCTCCCAGAGTCGCAACATGGATTCTGCTTGCTAAAGGTAAAGGACATGATCTTCACCACGTTGTAACTACAAGAGAAATGCAGGGACCACCATTAACCCTTGTACATGCCCTTCTGTGACATAAAAAAGGTCTTAAACATGCTCAATCATGAGGGATTATGGAGAATCCGCCACCATTTTGGCTGCCCCCAAAGGTTTGCCACCATCCTCCAGGTGTTCGACAATGACATACAAGCCGTGAATCTGAGAAGTGGATCCACCTCAGCTCAATTCATGCTTGGACTTGGGTAAAACAAAGCTGTGTCACCACACCAATGTTCACTTCAATCTTCCTTGCTGCGATTCTAGATTTCACCTTCAGCAAGCTGCCTGCTGAAGTGGAGCTAAACTACATAACAAACAGGAATCTGTTCAATCTCCACCATCTGCAAGCCAGATCGAAGGCCATACCATTCTCTATTATCTATAGTACATAGACTATGCTTGTGCTCATGCAAACTCAGAGGCCAAGATCCAAACCATCATCTACACCCTAACCATACGAGAGCATGGACCTTATGTTTACAACTGAAAAACAAAGGTCCTCAGCACAGCACTACAATCACCCCTCCCCATCCCATGCCCCATCCCCCCAGCCCCACCCAATTATCAAAATCCATGACGAGCCCTCAGACAATGTAGATCTCTTTCCTAATGCCTAATGTCAGTAAGGGCAGATATCGACAGTAAGGTTCAACACTGCATTCAGTGTACCAGTGAAGACCAGGGTCTCAATCCCAGCACCAAATTCATGGCCTACAGTGCAGTAGGCCCACCCACCTATAAAGCTCAGAGGCATGGACATCAAGCACCTTAAAATCTTGGAGAAGTGCCACCAGTGCTGTCTCCACAAGATACTGCAAATCTATTGGCAGGATTGGTGTACTAATGTCAATGTTCTCACTCAAGCCAACATCCCCAGCATCAAAGCATTGTGCCCAATCGATCAGTTCTGCTGGGTGGACCACATTGTTCACAGATGTGACACAAGACTTCTGAAAGTAGTGCTCCACTTGGGACTTAAACACAGCAAGTGAGGGCTTCAATGACAATTTCAAAGCTTTCTTGAAAAAAAAATTCCCACTGACATCTGGGAATCTCTGGCCCAAATCCATCCCAAGTGGAGAAAAAGCATCCAAGAAGGAGCTTCATTGAAAAAAATTCCCAATGATGTCTGGGATTCTCTTTCCCAAAACCATCCGAAGTGGAGAAAAAGCACCCAAGAAGCTGATTCTCTCTTCCACCTTCTTCCGTCGGGAAAAAGATACAAAAGCCTGAGGTCACATACCAACCGACTCAAGAGCAGCTTCTTCCCTGCTGCTGTCAGACTTTTGAATGGACTTACCTTGCATTAAGTTGATCTTTCTCTACACCCTAGCTAAGACTGTAACACTGCATTCTGCATTCTCTTGTTTCCTTCTCCATGAACAGTATACTTTGTTTGTATAGCACGCAAGAAATAATACTTTTCAATGTATGTTAATACATATGACAATAATAAATCAAATCAAATAATAAATCAGATCAGATCAAATCAAAATGAACATATCTTGTTTCATTACCAAGAGCAAGATTAAGCCAGATATTGACAGGGAAAGGAGCATGTGGCAATCCTGAAACCCCACTCACCCACTCCTCTAGCAACTGTCTGCCCCATCTGTAACAGAGACTTTGGGTGGGATTTTATAGCCTCGCTCAACCTGAAACCGTAAAATCCCACCCAAGGTCAATGGACTTTTCCATGTTTCACCCCTCACCTGCTCTGATTCCTGTGGTGGGCGGGACAGTAAAATTCCGGCCTATAGGTCACTCCTCGGTCATCTGAGAACCCATTGTTAGTGTGGAAACAAATCATCCTCAAGCCTGAGGGACTACCTAGAAGAAAAAGACTCAACTAAAATTGATGCATGGCACTGTCTAAAAATGTGCAGTTTTTGGATCATACTGATTTTTAAAGCCGGACTTAAGGCACTACTGAGATTGAGGTGAATGGGGTAGATGCCTTAAAGGGGAAGCTAGATAAGCCTAAATAAAAAAGTAAAATTTGGGGGAGAATATAATAGAAGGTTATGCCATTAGATGAGATGAAGTGGGTTTGGAATAGGTTTGCGTTGAGCAGAAACACTGGCACAAACCAGTTTGACCAAAGCACTGTTTCTAAGTTCAATGTCATTCCATATGTTGATATTTAACAGGTGGCTTGAAGTCACAACCTTCTAACTCAATTATCAATAGAGCTACTTTAATTGCTTGTTTTAATGTTGGGATTGGAATTGGAGATTTGCCCTCATGGACAATTAATTCCTGTTTACATTAATTCAGTTGTGCACATCACTCCCTTCCCACTCACATTTTCAAGTCCAATCTATCATATTACTTCTGACACCCACTTACCTTGCAAGCATATATATCAAAATCTTCCTATGTACTACTTCTGCTGTCTATCAATCCATTTACCAGTTCACTCACAGTGATACTTTATGCAATTTTATGCCTCCGTCTAATATTTGAATTTGGAGAAAAATGTGCGTGTTGGTACATACCTGGTGGTCATATTTTATTCATAAGCCTTGGTAAGAATGTTTGCAAGCTACTTGAAAATAAAATGCAACAAACCCAAGACCACTTGGTCCGTATCAAAAACACAAATACGTCACTAATATCCTCGCACGTACACCCACAACACATACACAAATGTAAACCACATGCATGCACAAAAACATGTATACACAAGTATGCAACACACCTAAATCAACACACCAACACACACACACACACACACACACACACACACACACACACACACACACACACACACACACACACACACACACACACACACACACAGCCAGACCAATACACGCACACACACACACACACCTATCAGAAATACACACACACAAACACACTAACACACAGCCATTCACTCATAGGTGCACCACCAAATGCAAACACACATGAGCACCCAAACCCGGACTTACATCCACAGGCCTCTGTGCAGATCAACATCCACACATACCAAGACAGTGGGTAGCACTATTGCCTCACAGCACCATCCTGTCTGTACAGAATCTGTACATTTTCCCTGTGTCTCCGTGGGTTCCTGCGGGTGCTCCAGTTTCCTCCTACATCTGGAAAGGCATGCTGGTTAAATGCACTGGCCATGCTAAATTCTCCCTCAGTGAACAGGTGCCGGAGTGTGGCGACTAGGGGATTTTCACAGTAACTTCATTGCAGTGTTAATATAAGCCTACTTGTAACGATAATAAATAAAGTTACATACACACACAACCAAATACACAAAAACACACAGGTGCATGTGCACACGTACACACTACCAGCAGAAGCTTGTCCATGCTTTCCCCCCATGGAATGCTGGGGCACTCCCAGTCCTGAGGCACTCCCAGTCCCGCCTCAGCTGAGATCAATGTACCAAAGAAATAAGGAGTGAAACCTTATGGCATTTCATGATGGCTCAGATACACACTTCCTACCCAGGAACCATGCATTCTCAAGCAATGTCATCCAGATCAGAAGATGTCGATTGTTAGTACATATATTGCACAAATTGTTAAACTACATTATCAACATTGTTTTTAATAAGAATAATTTTCAAAGCTGCTATCATTTTTGAGAACAGATTGTTGATGACCAGAAGTCCTAAGTACTTGCTCCAGCTCCAATGTAAACATCATTTCACTGCATAGGATCAGTGGCTACAATTAGAGGATTTCCTTTCATCAATTTATATTACTTTAGATAGAAGTGTCACAGAAGACAGGATTTTGCATGTAGATTCATGTCAGATATTATATGGATAATGATTCCATTGAAACATTGACACCATGGGAAGGATTTTACGGCCTTGCTTGAGTGAGACTGGAAATTCCTGCCCGAGGTCAACAGTCATTTCCGTTGTCAGTCCCTCGTCTGCTTCGATTCTGTGGCAGGCAAGACAGTAGAATTCCAGCGCATTTCTTGGATGGCACAGTAGCACAGTGGTTAGCACTGCTGCCTCACAGAGCCAGGGATCCGGGTTTAATTCCGGCCTTGGGTTACTGCCTGTGCAGAATCTGCACACTGTCCCCTGTGGGTTTCCTCTGGGTGCTCCTGTTTCCTCCCACAGTCCAAAGATGCATGGGTTAAGTTGATTGGCCATGCTAAATTGACCCTCGTGTCAGGGGATTAGTGTGACACATGTGTGGGGGTACAGGAACAGTGCCTGGGTGGGATTGAGGTCGGTGCAGGCTCCATGTGCTGTACTGTACTGCACTGTAGGGATTCCATGATTCAATGAGTTAAATAGCCATCCACTGGATCCTCCACCTGCTATCAGTGTGGCAGCAAAAGCCAAGGTCCATTATACTCAGGTAACAGAACTTTCATACCACAGGTGGTTCTGTAATACCCTATCTATCATCTCAAGTTGTGCAATTACTCTGTGCGCTGATATGTTTAGTCATGTTCTGTCAGGGAAGTTATGTGAAGTCCTTACAATAACTGCAGGAATAAAATTTGCTCTTGGCCCACAGTTTAATATGCAAATAAAGTTATATATTATTGTTTTCTTTTGTGCCTGGTTTATTGAATGCATACCCCAGGAAAGCATTGTTTAGGCTTGAAGCTTTTCAAAGAACGTGACTGGAGCAGCTTTGTTTCTTCATGGATAGGCTGCTGACTGTATTCGACAGCACCTTTAGTTGGAATATTAAGAGGTTCAATCTCAACTCATCAGCCTGCAGTAAGATTTGTTTTATTCATCTAGGTTTTTTACCGGTTCTTAAGAATAGTAGAAGAATAGGAATGAACAATTTATTCCATAAAAATGTGAGTGCTGCTCAGTCAGATTCTTAGCTATGTAAATGAACTGAAACTCCTCAGGCATCACCAGGTTGATCTCTTAACTTTGTGTGGCATACCCCGATTAAAAGGTATCAAAAGAAACATCTGGTGTTGAACTCATTCATTACAGCCATTCTGCCCACCATGCTTGCACCAGCTATTTGAAAGGGCGAGCCAATCAATTCCACTCCCTTCCCATTTGCCCATTTTATGACATTTCTTTCTCCCTTTCAAACATTTATCCAATTCCCTTTTGAAAGCTATGATTGCATTTGCTTTCATTGGCCTTTCAGGCACAATGTGTAATAACCTTCATCTGCATCCCCCCATCTGTCTCTTTTGGTAAAAATGTATTGGAAAGTATTTGGAAAGAAAGTATTACTGGTTTAAGGGAGCAGTTTAAATGGATATGAATCTAGCCATTTTGCTCTTCTGTGGAGAAGAGGTCCAACATAGTGAGAGTGAAGGAGCAGGAAACTAGATTAGAACATGGTTCAAGGAAATGCCCATCTCATTTCTTTGCTACCACAAAACCTTATTTGAAAGATGATATGTGAGTTTTCCCCTGCTCATTCCCTCCGACTCCGCCACCCTCCCAATGTTATTTTTGGATAAGTGACTAGCATGTTCTTGGGCCCCTCTGGGAGTATAGTGCACTGCTATCAGCTAAAGGAAGTTACACAAATAGGGAGGGCAAGGAAATGGAGCAATCTGAACACGTGGCAGAGGGGGGGTGGGTGGTGGTTGGAGAGGGTTGGGGGAGCACGATTCTTCCCAAAAAATTCTAAGTGCGTGAAAATTGGAGTAACTCCCGACAACTTTTTTTTTAACACGACTTTCAAAATGAATCTCCTACACTCTGAGCACTGCAAAGTGCTCCAGCGGGATTCACTCTGAAAATCAGGGGGCGTGGCCTATTCCCACCAGAAAGGCCGGCAGCAAAGTGCTGAGTGCGCCACTGCTCATGCACTGATCTGTCAGAGCAAAGGTCAATTGATGCACAATGGCCCTGCACTGCCATCCTCCCGATTGCTGGCCAGTCCCACAACCCTGCTTCGCTGCCACACCGACCTCCTCCCACCTCCCGACCCACTGATCACTAGCCTCTCCAGGCAAACCACAATGTTCATCCCACCACTCCCACAGCAGTCCTGACTCCCTCTCACCCCACATCTCCAAGCACTCCCTGCCTGGATGGCCAACTCCCTTCCCTCCCTCTGCCACTGATCCCAAATGCACAGTGGCAGTGGGTTCCCCATCCCCACTGATCGGCCACCCAAAAGCCTCCCTTCACCCTCTGGCCCTGCCTCCTTGGCACTGCCCAATGTCTGGTAGGAAGTGCCAAGGTGCCTCTTGAGTATTATTTGTTTGCCTTTTGGGCAATGCCAGGAGGCCAGGGGTCAGCCACCTGTTTTCCATTAGTGGGGAGCTATTGTAAACCCTGCTGGGACCACTCCTCACTGGGAATGGCGGGGGGTGAGGACATGGGGAGAGATGCTAGCAGGTCCAGACACTTCAGTCCCACGTCTTGAAATTCAAATTTAAATATTCCACATTTATGGTAACTCCAAAAACATTGGAGCCGGAGATTTGCTTGAGCAACACAGTGGGCTGGGAGAATTGTCCCCTGCTGCCCACCTCGCCCCCCCCCCCCACCCAAGGTTGAGAATCCTCAAGATAAGGGGGGGGGCGCAGAGTTGAGGGGGAACTTCTTCACTCAAAGGGTGGTGAGTCTCTGGAACTCTCTGTCCTTTGAAGTGGTGGAAGCTACCTCGCTGAATATATTTAAGTCACGGGTAGATAGGTTTTTGATAGACGGGGGAATTAAGGGTTATGGAGAGAAAGCGGGAAAGTGGAACTGATCCGCTTCAGATCAGCCATGATCTTATTGAATGGCATGGCAGGCTCGAAGGGCTAGATGGCCTACTCCTGCTCCTATTTCTTATGTTCTTAGAATGTTAAATTCAACAATCAAACATTTAATCCATTGATTGTTGATCTGTGAATTGCAGAAGAATTACAGATAAATAGTTTCTAAAACTGAACGATATTAAAATATTTTAAATTGTGAAATAAACTACAAATGCTTCAGTACTCCATAGAATAATCTGCTAAAATGTTCCTGAATGCACCAAGCTCTTGCACTATATTAGCATCAACAACTATTAAGAGAATAACTGAAGCAATTAAATTCAAGCCATAAGCTGTCTGTTTGTGATTGTTGGTAGCTTTTTACTATGTTAATATGTGAAAATCTGGGTTTGTATAAATTGGTTTGAATTAAACATAAGGATGCTGATAATTTTTTTACTTGGTTCATCATTTCAGCTTTGTGAGTCTGTAGAACACAATTTGTTTATTACATTTTGGGGCAGCACGATGACACAGTGGTTAGCACTACAGTGGCTGCTCTCAGCGCCAGGGACCTAGGTTCTATTCCCAGCTTGGACCACTGTCTGTATGGAGTTTGCACATTCTCCTTGTGTCTGTGTGTGTACCTCCGGGTGCTCTGCTTTCCTCCCACAGCCCAAAGATAGGTTGATTGGCTATGATAAACTGCCCCTTCGTGTCAGGGGAATTAGCAGGGTAAACACATAGGGGTTTATGAGGAATAGGGCCTGGTTGGGATTATTGTTGGTGCAGGCTCAAATGTCCAAATGGCCTCCTTCTGTACTGTCGGGATTCTACGGTTTTAAAGAATCCATGAGAAAAGGTTGCTAAGGCTGTGTGTGGTCCTCCAGTAAAGCCTGACTAGAAAGCTATGACTAATCAGTTCAGTCCCAATTTTAATGTTAAACATTCTAACCCTGTTTTGAGATAAAACTTCAATGTTATTTCATTACTTATGGTTAAATACATAACATTTTAGGAAGGAGAATAGAGTTGGTTGAAACACTGACATTTTTCTGCAGTACAGGCTTTGGAGATGAAAGTAATTAAATTGAGGTAATTCATCATATCACTCTTAGGAAGTTGTAGTTACATCTTGACAAGCTTACAGAGGCACTATCCCTTAGAAATATGAGTCCATATATTTATCATAGTAAAGTTGGTGCTAAAAAGTGACAAAAAGAAGTAACATCCAAATTAGCATGAGCCACTCCATGATGAATATCCAGCCAAGCTCTTAGAACAATTAGTACCATGGTTGACCTATCTACTGCTGTTTTAGCATTATCTTTCTTCTTAAACCAATTAACATATATTTGTTACGGCACAGTTGTTTTAACACTCTAATGGATGTCTGGGCTCTCAGTCAAGTGTCATTAGGCATTCTTGGCTGAGAACCCAGACATCCATTATAGTGTTAAAACAGCCCCAGGGAAAAGATTGACAGCTCCATCTTGCTGATCTCTTGTGTAAATAAATTACATGAAACTGACAGATGATAAAGGAATTTCAATTGCTGGCAGTTGCAACTATAGATACTTTATCAGGTCTGGCTGAGTGACACCTTTATTGGGCTGCTTTGAAAGCAAATTCTATGAATTCATGACTTTTAAAAGTTTTTTAGCACATCCTATTTATGTAATTGGATGAGTTGGATTTATACAGAATGAATATTGGGTGAGTGGGCATGCAAGTACATAGCATTGCAAGGAACATATGAATGGCCATGGGGTGAGAGAAGGGAAATAGTTTGGCATTAACAGTATGAGGGGCCATTGAAGATGGGTAAAGGGTATCAGATTGCATGAGTGGGACATGGGCAATGTAATGTGTGGGGGGCAATGGGGCAAAGGATTGTGAAGGATAAGGGTCTTCCTATTTTATTGTAACTGACAAAGTCATAAAGCACTGAGCGGGGGTGGGGCAGGGGTTCACTTATCCAGCTTACCTTCATACCTGGTTGTCCCTGTGGCTGCCCCTGAACTCATTCTTCATAGAATCATAGAAACCCTACAGTACAGAAAGAGGCTATTCAGCCCATCAAGTTTGCACTGACCACAATCCTACTCAGGCCCTACCCCATATCCCTACATATTTTACCTCCTAACCCCTCTAACCTTTGCATCTCAGGACATTAAGGGGCAATTTTAGCATGGCCAATTAACCTAACCCACACATCTTTGGACTGTGGGAGGAAACAGGAGCACCTGGAGGAAACCCACGCAGACATGAGGAAAATATGAAAACTCCACACAGACAGTGGTCCGAGCTGGGAATCAAAGTCAGGTCTCTGGAGCTGTGAAGCAGCATGCTAACCATTGTGCTACCATGCTGCTAACCACTGTGCTACCATGCTTGGCTCCAACTCCAGCAATCACTCACACTGCTGCAAATGCAAATTCCAACTTTGTGGGTGATTTCCTCCTGAGGTGGGCACGTTGAGACAGGAAATTTCTCAACTACCATGAACAGCTTCAAGGATGAAAATCCAGCATTAAATATAAGCTGGAACCCAAGTGCAATACTGAGGGAACTGCCTCAATAACATCGTTCAGCTGAAATAGACACTGATCACCATTTTCATGGATTAGTAACTTGTCTCTGTCAGGTAGGAGGGCTGAGTCCACAGTGACTCCACTCTGGCTTTTTTTTATTGAAAAAGTCCAGACTGCAAGCCAATTGAAATTAATGACAAATCCTTCTCAAAATAGTTCTGTATGTCTGGCTTTAGAGCTGTGATAAATTGAAAGGTGTTTTAAATATTTATCTGTAAAACCAATACTTTACAGGTATCGTTGCTGAGGATCTTGACTTGACTGCCAACCTTGTATATCAGAAGGTTGGGCATGCGCAGTTCAAAGTTTTCAGGTGATAGGAAGTCATGGGCTATTCACATCTCACTGTAACCAATCTATTGTTATGCCCAGGAGGCAACAGAATTACAGTGGTGCAGAATTATCACAGCATGCTGAGCGTTCAGGATTAACATCAATTAATCTGCACTACGAGCTGTAAAAAGTAGTTCAATAAATAGTGCCAATATTTTTGGTTCATCAACGCAGCTTTCAGCTTTTGGAATTCATGCCCCTGGTAAAGGCACTGCCCCCTCAATAACTTTTCCTCAATGGAAGTGTTTCTCTAAACAAACCAGGCAGTGCAATAGGCTGAGCAAAAATCAAAACGTGAGCAAGGTGAGTTTGAAATGAATTAACTTGCAGAGCAAGGTGACCCAGTAGTGCGAAAGAACACACTATATTTTTATTATTTTTGTATTGCTAGCAAATCTTTGGTACCAGTTCAATCATGTCTAATTTTAATCTGATCATAACTCTTACACGCTGTTCACTTACTATGAATGGCTCAACAATTTGTCTCAAATCTAGTCACATTAAATTTATCATGATCGTACACCACAATTTCACCACATGACTATATAAATGTTTGCTCAGTCTGTCTTTGAAGACATTGAAAAATTACAAGTGCGAAAGGCAAAGGGGTTCAATCCAGAAAAGCACGGAGATATTATTGCTACACTCTTTCTATCACACAATAAATATAAGGAAGCGAGAAACGAATACCCTCAAAATTAAAATGTTCCAACTCTGTCCAAGTCCCATAATGCCACAGAACCCAAGCTTTTAACACCAAAAGCATGCAAAAGGTTTGGATCTTGGGATAAAGCTGGATAGGATTCGAATGCTTGAGGTGCAGCCGTACCTTCCTTCACTTGCATTCCTCTAAATTCGTCAGTCAATAGAATACTCAGTGGAATTTTAATGTTGAAAACCATGGTTGTTGCTCATAATACAGGCTGTGGGGAAAAGTATGAACAAATGTGTTACAGCGCATGAGTACCGGAGGTTAGAACCCATAAGTAATGCAGATACAGCAAACCAGAAAGTACCAAAATATTCTTTCAAACAGTGGAAAGTTATCCATTTAAAGTGCAAATTTCTAAAAGGGAGTTCCAGCAGCATTTGCTTAAAATTGGATAGCAGCGCTGAAAGATAAAGGCAATTACTAATTTAAATATGGAAACAATTATTATGCAATTCATTACAATTATTAATGGGGCTTCTTGTTTATGATTTAATCATTGGTTATTCTGCTTGCACCTACTAGCTTGCTTTAAGGCACGGTCTGTGGATGTGTGGGTGTACACACACCGAAACATCACTTAATTGTCCCTACATTACTCCATGCACAAGGGTTGCTGGATCATGCATGAAGCCCAGGAAGGCTCAAAGCTTAACTGACAGTTTCCCAGCAGAAACCTTCAAGGTTTTTCTGTGCTCCTGGCAGTCACTGGGGTTAATTTCATAAGAATTCTGCAGTGCTGCAATTGCCTCTGGCAGCATCCCACTGTGAGTCTATTCAAGATATGCAGAGAAACAACCAAGTATTGCCTTTTCTCAATTACAGCTGGCACTTTTGAAGTGTCTACCTGTCAGGCATCTTCGTACACTTCCAGATTTTACTTTGTAATATTGAAGTTAGTTCTAATTGGACAGGAATAGTGCAATCATTTCTAAGTTTTTTTTCAAATAGATTCCGGTTGGCTGCTGCACATCTTTTGGATGTGATGTTAAACCGAGATCCCATCTGTCCTTCCAGCAAGTGATTTCATGTTAAAATTTCAAATAATCTAATTTCATTGCTTTTATGTCATTTTGAGGTATCCTGAGGTGAAAAAAAAGTGACATCTAAATTCAAGAGTGGAATTTTCCAAAATAATGGCGAAGTGTCAGGCTCTGAAAACGAATGTGTTCATTTCCAGGAGAAACAATCCAGTTTTCTCACCAGATCTTCTCATTCTTTTATCCACACCAGGATAAAAGAGCATGAGGAGAGCAGTGGAGTCACAGGATAAAAGATCATGAAGGCAGCGGCGGTTAGACAGGATAAAATAATGTGAACATTTTTTAGGTAAAAGCTAAAAACCAATTGAAAATATTTTTAAAAATTAAAAACTAATTAAATGCAATTGGGATGGAGGGCCAGGTGTTGTGCCTGGGAGCTGCATGATGTGGGAGCTGGTGCACTCCATTGTGGTTCCTAATGACCACTTCTATAGGTTGCTCGAGGAAATGCATCTCAGAGCTGATGAGCTGAAGTCTGAGTTTCAGACGCTGCGGCACATCAGGGAGGGGGAGGGATAGCTGGATGCTGTGTTTCAGGAGGCTGTCAAACCCTTTAGATTTACTAGCTTAAATTCAGCCAGTGGTCAAAGACAATGGGGTGTGACTGTGAGTAAGGCAGGTAGAGGAATCCAAGAGTTAGCACTGCAGGAGAGTCACCCTTTGTCCTTGCCCAACAGGTACAAGATTCTTGCTCCTTATGTGGATGAGAGAGTGGACCATAGGTAGGATGAGCAAATTGATCACAGCACCATGCTTCAGGGAGTTATTCAAGTGGACCAGGTGGGAGGGGGAGGAGAAGACAAATGTAATTGTAATTGGTGATAGTATAGTCTCTGTAGCCAGGGTCAAAAGTCTCGAAGGCTGTGTTGCCTGCCTGGTGCCAGAATCTGGAATCTTCTCTGGGCTGGAGAGGAATTTATGGTGAGAGGAGGAGGAACCAGTGATCGTTGCCCATGTTGGTACTAGTGTCATAGTAGAATGAGGAGGGAGGTTCTCTGTTGGGAGTTTGAGGAGTTAGGCACTAAATTAAAGAACAGGATATAATTTCTGGATTATTACCTGAGCTGCGTGCAAATCGGCAATAAAATTAGAGTGATGAATATATTGGTCAAAGACTGGTGTGGGAGAGCTGTGAATTTGTTCGTAAGACACTGGCTTCAGTACTGCGAAAGTGGAAGCTATATCGTTGGGACAGCCTACATCTGAACAATGCTGGGACTGGTGCTCTTACAGACTGAATAACGACAGAACTAGAGAGTGGAGTGAGGGTTCAATTGCTTGGAAAATTAGGATATCAAAGTTAAAGGGAGGAGAGTAGCTTCGTGGTCAATCTGAGTATCAACAGCAAACTACAGGTAGGGACAGATCATGAACATTATGAACTCAATGAGTTAATTATCACTTTCTTGGGCTATGGGTATATCATTAAGCATACCGTAAATATATGAATATTGTTGACAGTGTTATAATCAGATTTATTTTGACAACGTTATCTTGTACAAGGACTCATACAAGAGTCTTAATTGAAGGGGGGAGGGTTCCAAGAGCAGAAGATTTAAAATATTACTGGTAGATGAGGGAGCGGTAGCACAGGATATGAGGGGAAACTTGACTGTCATAAAAGGACAGGCTGGGGCAGAAAATGTAAACAAAAGTATGCAACACAGAGCAAATCCAGACTTATGAGCAATTGTAAAAAAACTAATTTAAATGTTCTTTATCTGAATGTACAAAACATTTGCAACAAGATAAATGAATTAATAGCACAGATTGCAACATATGAGTATGATGTATTAGATAATACAGAAATGTGGTTGGAAGGTGACCAGGATTGGGTGCTCTGCATTTCAGGGAGTACAATGCTCCAAAAGACCACGCCAAAGTGGAAAGTAGGTGATGTAGCATTGTTAATCAAGGAAGGTTTCAGAGCAGCGCTGAATCCTAAAATAAAGGCAGTGGATAATGATGTAGAATCAGTTTGGTTTGAAATCATGAAAAGCAGGGCAAGGAAGAGTAATCTGTAGACCACGTCCCCACCCCGCCACCCCCCAAAAATCTATACATGTGGTGCATTAGCAAGACCTTTGTTACAATTTATCAAAGATGATGAGGAGGAAAAGAATTATTGAAGAAGCCAGAAATGCCCTAGAGATATTTGAAGTACAGAATCTAGCTGTGTGCAAGGTCTCAATACTAGGCCATCTCCCTCTAACCTAGTTGCAAGGTCACACAACACCAGGTTATAATCCAACAGGTTTATTTGAGTGATTTCAAATAAATCTGTTGGACTATAATCTGATGTTGTGTGACCTCGCACTTTGTCCAACCCACTCCAACACTGGTATCTCCACACCATGTCCAATATAGTCAGTAGCAGGACCTCCACTACTGCACTGGAATGTCCGCTAGTGAACAACACTTGAGATAGTAAGCAAAATCAGTCGGTTATTTTTCCCCAGCATCTTGCTGCCATTTAAATGCAAGGGGTGGCCAAAGTTATTTCATGCCAAGGGTGGGTATCCAGGAGTTTGTCTTCCTGTCCCATTTTCTGGCCAAATGCCCCCTGATTTCAGCAAAGGAAAAAACAATCTAAAATGTGAACTGTTGGTTGTGCAAGTTGATCACATCAGGCTATAATTTTTTTGAATACTTCCACAACACTTTCCACAGTGTTGCCAATTATGCCTTAATTATATGCTGACAGTTATTGTGTAAATGTTTTACAGCGAATACATACCACATATCCCACAGAAACATCATGCAGTTTGCACACATTAACGTCAGTGTTGTTTCATTAAGGGACTCTTTCATGAATGTTAATTAATTACAATGAGATAACACTTTATTTTCAATGAGTTAAATTATCACCTTTTTGGGCTATGGATATATCATTAATCATGCCATAAATATATGAATATTGTTGAGAGTGTTATAATCAGATTTATTTTGACAACATTCTCTTGTGCAAGTATCCTGTTGTTGGTTTTTGTAAGTAGGCCCTTAGTGAAACATTAATGGTGGGTTAGTGTACGTTTAAAGCTTTCAATTTCTGCAAACATTTTTATTTAATACCTTTTATTTTGTATCGTGGTTCACTTAGTCCGACTTACTCTGGTGAGATCTGACTACACTCCTCCAGGGACATCCACCTTGATGCCCATGGGTAGAGCATGTCCACCTGCTCTTCTGAGAAAGAGGTCATGTTCCAAGAAGCTGCAAACAGCAGCATCAATCTGCCATGAAAACCTGAGCCTTTTGACACGCTGCTGTTCAGACTTGTTGAGAAAGCTGATCTTCGACCGATAGATTCTGTGTTAAGAAGGAGGGGGTGGAGTGGGGGAGGATGGGGGTTGTTGGGGTCATATGTCTCACTTCCTTTGAGCTGTGTGCACTCCTCTGTGCCATGGGGCCATACCAACTGGTGCTGCTGAATGTGCCAGTGTTGTTTCTCCTCTTGCTCCTCATTCAAGGTGTAATGTTAGGAAGCTTAAGCTGTCCCTTTGCTGTAGTGAAGGCCAACGACAGAAAAGTGCAAGACAAGCAAAGTGTCCTCCAAGAAGCAGACAATCAGCTGTGAGCAGTGAAAGCATTCTCTCAATAGAAGCAATGTCAGTAATCGTCTCCCAGTTGAACCACGGCTGGAGCTCTTCAATTTCACTGTTGAAAGTCTTCTTGGTCTGTTAGTTTCACTGAAGAAGTGTCGCCATTGACCTTAGTGACCCCATCCCTCAGGAAATAGATGCGATGAGTGTTAATGACCCAACTGAATATTTGACTTACTTACTCAACTGCTTCAAGGAGGTTTCCCAATCACCTGTGGCACAGTGACATAGCGGTTAGCACTGCTGCTTCAAAGCGCCAGGCACCTGGCTTCAATTCCAGTCTTGGGTCACTGTCTGTGTAGAGTTTGCACTTTCCCCCCGTGTCTGCGTAGGTTTCCTCCAGGTGCTCCGGTTTCCTCCCACAGTCCAAAGGTGTTTTGGGTTAGTTGATTGGTTATGCTAAATTGACCTAGTGTCAGGGAGATTAGTAGGATAAATATGTAGGGTTAATATAGGGCCTGGGTGAGACTGTGGTCGGTGCAGAATCAATGGTCAAATGGCCTCCTTCTGCAGTGTAGGGATTCTATGAGTCTATGAAATGCACCTGGACACAAGCCAAACATAATGGAATTATGTTGAGTTCTTGATCCAACACCTCATAGAAGAAATTTAACTTCCAGCATCCATCTGTATCTGTCTCTCCTTTCTCTTACAAGTGATATTTAATTGAAGAATTCACACATGAATATTGATTAACTGCAATAGAATATTTAATTTTTAGCTAGGTAAATTATTACCTTCCTCAGCTATGGACATATCATTAATAATTGGAGGACTCCTCAGTGAATTTGTATTCATACATCTGTCTTCTAGTTATTCCTGATCATTCCATTTGACATGCTTATCTTGTTGAGATCATTAATTTCTTCCATCTACTTTCTCATCTTAGTAGTTAACAACTTAAAGTTCTTATCATTACTTAGTTCTATCCATCTTAGTATTATTTTGTCTTTTCTTTTGCTCCATCCATCTTTCCTCTCACTGATGCATTATTGTTTATCATCCCTAAATCCACATTCTCAGTAGCTTTGCACTGAACCTCGCTTTGCACTGAAACTTCTGGGAGTTCGATCAACCTATGGAGTTGTAGTAAGTGTAACTGTGTAGCCATGTGTGGTGTAATCTCCATTCCGTAGCCTGGAAATGTGCTTATTTGCATGGAAGTTGGACATTGTTAGAATGGCATCCAGCTAACAAACACCAGGCCTCTGGCCTTCATTTCTTAATTTTTGTATCCTTTCCTCTTCAGCTTTTGACTATTACATTCTTCTGTTCGATGTAAACATACCAATATATGCCAAAGGTTGGTGAAATATGAACGTGGGGTTTGTTTTGAATGGAGGCAAGACAATATACAGATTATATTATGTAAGAGGCTAAGTATAATACATCCGAATCCTACTCCTCTGCAGTAGTCTGAACACAAATCATAGGACTCGTCCATCACATCCTGTTGAATTGTCACTGAATGATAGCTGTTGGAGAGATGTCTCTTTGAAGATCTACATACATCATATCACAACATCACCCTTTTTCTAAACTAATGGATTACCTTTAAAGAAACCCTTCTACAAGACAACAAAGGAAAATAACATTTGTGACTGAATAAGCCATCATACAAAGCAATAAATGTGCAAGTCTCTGAAACATATCCGCAGTTTGTCTCTCCCCAGAAGGCTGCCCCTTCAATGCCGCTATCTAAAATTAGCAGAACTCTTCTGCATGAGTGTGAGAAATGGATGACGTGGAGAGAGGGGAAACAATATCAGCTTGGATGGTGACTATGAAATATCAATAAGAGGTAAGTGTAAATTATTAATGAGGGTGAGTGTGAGATGTCAATGAGGGTGAGTGTGAGTTGTCAATGAGGCTCAGTGTGAGATGTCAATGAGGGTGAGTGTGAGGTGTACTTGCACCTCTCTCGGGAAGTTTGTTCACTCTCTGGGTGAAAACAATTTTTTTCATATTACTTTTACTCCTTTTGCCAAGTATTTGGAATCTGTGCCATCTAGTTCATGGTGTATTCCTGAATGGGAAATATTGGTCCTGCCCATACCTTTCAGGATCTTGAATATTTCTATCAAATCTCCTGTCAGCTTTCTTGTCTACAAGAAAAACAGTCCCAACATCTCCACTTTATTCTCACAGCTACAGTTGTTTAACTCTGGAATCATTCTTATGAATCTCCACTACACTTCAATGACTTAATGTCAAGTTATGTAAAAGCTCTGCCCATATTATCCAGTCAATGCAGATAGTTTACAATCCATTCAATGAAAATGACTATTTATTCCAGTCAATAACAATAACTTGCTTCAATATGTTGCCTTTACTTTGGTAAAATGTTGCTTATCTCTTGCTCCCCCAATGCTTCGTGCTAAATTCTTGAAAGAGAGCGCATGAAGACATTGACAGTCTGCAGTTGGCCTGGTTTTGTTGCATTCTGTCAAAAGAAAGCAAAACTTGGCCCTGATGGCAGAAACGTTGGCATACAAAAAGTAATTGGAATAGAAACTAATGCCAATTGTACTCATATTGGTCTCCTGAATTGTCCCTGGTCACCGAAAGGAGGTATTTTCCAGAACTATTTCCACTAAACTGAATTTTTTTTGAAAGCCTTTATTGTCCTTCTCAGGAGATTACAATAACAAGAACAGTTAGTATTTATACCACTTCCCCAACATAGTCAAACATCATAAGAGCTTTATTAAAGACAACGCACGATATGGGATGTTGGAGCTGATGACCTAAAGCTTATTCAAAGAAGGTTTCATAGAGCTGAAAGGAGGAAAGAGAAAAGAGCAGAGATTTAGGAACAGAATTCCAGGTAGAGATCTTGGCACCTGAAGGCACACTACCTGTGGTGAGGCGGTTAAAATTGGGGATGCTCAAGATAGCATGCTGGATGGCGCGGTGTGGTGTTGTGGGGTGGGGTGAGGTGTTTTAATATGTGCCATTTGGATGTTTGTTGAGGTCTACCATAGTTTGCATGTGCAAAACTCTCTTGGGAGAGGTAGATTTTCAATTAATGGCTGAATCAACATTGTGTTTTGCAATTAAACATTGGATGCACAGGTTTCTCAGGCCCTCAAGCCACAGAGTCTTTATGCCCACCAAACGTGTCAGGGAACAGGCCATCAGCATAATGAAGATACATTTCACATGTTGAAACAGATCTGGAAGCACCTTTCTCCAAGTTCCCAAAATGGTCTTTGTGTAACATTGTACAGTGGAGAGGTTTGGACCAACAGAAAGAACAATTCGAGGAGTCCAGAGGATTTCAGATGATTCTAAAGAGGAAGATGAGGAGGAGGGGAAAGGAGCGTAGGGAAGGAGAGGAGGAGGAAGAGGTGAAAGTAGCTTTGGACAATTAATGCACCAGCAGTGACACCCATTGCTGCCTGGAATGCTCAGGACTGATTTTTTCTGAGGTTCACTTAGATCCCCCCTGTGCCCATCTAATAATTTTTAAATTATTGTCACTACTAGGCTTATAGTAACACTGCAATGAAGTTACTGTGAAAATCCCCAAGTTGCCTCTACACTTAGGGAGAATTTTTTAGCATGGCCATTGCATCTAACCAAATTGAAAAAGCCATTTTTGCTTACCCCATGACCAAATGCCTGCAAAATAAAGCAGTTGCATAACCAAGAAGCAAAGCTTTCTCAGGCCCAACACTGCTTGAGCCTCCTGGGAGGACCCAACGCCCTTGTTTTGGAGAGTTCAGTGCTGGAGGAATGTAATCTGTGAGAGCGGTGGCTGGGTTTCCTGCTTTCCATCCCAATTAAGTCTGAGCTGGCAAGATCCAATGATGGATTTCATGTCCTGGTGCCAACTGATGTCCTTAAGTTGGAAATTAATATCTAATTCAGGGCCTCATCCTGCCACAGCTGGACAAACAAACCCATGCTTGGTTGCTTGGGGGAAGGGTTACTGCTTGTTCAAAGGTCCTTACCTGACGAAGGAGCAGCGCCCCAAAAGCTAATGGCTTTTGCTACCAATTAATTCCGTTGGACTTTAACCTGCTGTTGTGAGAATTCTTACTGTGTTCAAAGGTACTCGGTGCCTTACCGAGGGATCAGGAAAGGGGAGCCCCAGGAGCGTCACCTTTTCTGTTGAGCCCTGCTCCCTCCTTGACCTCTGTTGTGCATTGTGAAGTTGATACTAGGAAGCACAGAGAGTTAAAAACTAACAGAACTTTATTCATAATGTGCACTCACTACAGCTGCTTCTTCACTCCGGCAGTTTCCCAAGCAAGCGACCTGTGATGTCACTTCCAATGGTGAATTGACAGTGCTTACTGCAGCTCCTGAGACTCAGTATAAATATGTAACCTCCCCGATCACATAAAGACCGTCCCAAAAATCAGTCACCGATGGCCTGGAATCCAGTAACCAACCTGGACGCCGGCAGCAGACACCACCTCCCAGAGGCTCTGCCATTCAATTAGCCAATGGCTGTGATTGACTGGCAGTTCTTGGTGGGCAAGATCTCCTAATTGGGGTACTTAATCCCAGAGAAGACCCACCACTTTGTCCAGTTAATTGCCTGAGTGAATCTTATCTATAATTTGACAGGCTTTCCCTGGAGGGGGGAACATGGATTTGCCAGCTTCAGGTGAGAACCCCACAGCCTTCATTAAACCCAGTCTCATGTCTTTGGATTCATCATCTTGCAACAGCAAAGAAGAATTTCCAACCAGAAGCTATTGCCGGAGAAGGCAGGAAAGGGGAGCAAAATAATGATGTGGGCCATTAATAAAACAAAAACTTAACTTTCTAACAATGTGTTTATATCCCTAAGGGGTAAAATGAAAAACAGTCACAAAGCTAAGAGATAACACAAAAAAATGCTTATAAAAATCAAAAAAAAGTATGAATCCTGGGGAACAAGAGAAATGCAAATAGCAAATTAAGAGGTTGAGCTACACAAAGGGAGGATGGAATGAAATTTGAAACGAATATCCAAAAAGAACACAAACCTTTTTACATATATATTTGGGAAAGTAGGGTGGTGTGAAGAAATGTTGGCCCCTGGAAATGTGATGACGTTGATATTGCTAATGAACAAAGTCAATTTAGGACATGTTGGATAATTAATTTACACCCATATTTACAGTAGAAGAGGGAGGGAAGCATCCCAGACATCCCAAGGAAACTAATGCTGAGTCAAGGATAGCGACCCACCAAAATTAACGTAAGCAACATATCAGTAATTAAGAAAATAATGGTACTGATGGCCAACAAACTCCCAGACCAGATTGTTTGCGTCCAAGGATTTGAAACAAGTAGCTGAGAACTATAAAGTTCCAAAGTTCTATATATTTCTGCTAGACTTTATAATACTTTAAAACACAATTTCCTTTCATTGAAGGTAACTGGTTGGAGACACAGATAGAGCCTCCTCAGGGATCTGCTTGGAGGCAAATGCCATGTGACCTGCTCATTATGCAGGCAGAAATTTCAATTGAAACTTATTCTAAGCAGAGTGCAAGCTTTTACAGGTGCACACAAAGGAAGAATCAGCAAGCCTTCCTCCAGATGCAGGTTAGAGGCAGTCAGACTAAGAGTTTAGAGGGAGAAGATCCACAGAAGATGCAACTATGCCAGTTGAAAAGGACTGTTTTTAAGGTAACCACCAAGCAGAGGGCTGATGAGGACAGAAGCCATGTTCAGGCAAACAATGATTGTGAAGATTTAAGGATCCATGAAATCATCAGAATTACCTTGCAATGGGAAATCCATTTGATTACGTTGATAGAAGCAATTATTTAAAAGGACAATGGAAGATTCGCTCTGGTGAAGAAGAGAGATAAAATCTCGTTAGAGCCAAGAGAAGCTTTGAAATTTGAACCCGGGTCTATAGAGACTGCAGTGAAATATATAAACCCAATTGTGTTAAGTTACTAGTGCATGCCTTTTCTGTAGTTTAGTGTATTAGCTGCGTACAAAGTAGTGTTTGATCTATGTTGATTTTAGTTTATTTGTTGCAATAAAAGTCTTAAAACATTAAGGCCTGGATTCTCTAATCTTGTCCATGGCTGGGATTCTCCAGTCCCGTTGCTGTGAATGTAGATTTGGCTGAATGTCAAGTTCTCCATTCTTGCTTGAAATGGTAGCGGGATGTGTAAGAACAAAGAATTCCAGCCTGAATCTTTCAACCAAACATTTGAATCCAACACTGAAAAATTCAGATTTTTAAAACATTATCTGTCTCTGTGGGGATCATTACACTATCATCTTGAGAGCTCTTTCTTTAGATTGGAAAATTGTACATGTTAATATACTAGCTACGAAAGAAACAAGAAGGAAATCAGGGAATTCTAACCTAGTTGGGAAATAATTAGTCTATAATTAGTGATAAGACAGCTGAACACTTTGAAAATATTTAGCTGATCAGAAAGAGTCAGAATGCATTTGTAAAGAATAGATCATGCCGAATAGATATAGCTGAATTTTTTGAAGAGGTGACAAAATTAATGGATAGAGGAATGCTTATGGACGTTATTCAGATGGATTTCCAGAATGCATTTCACAAATCCCTTATAACAGACTATAAACTGAAGTTGAAGCCTGTGGAAACAAAGGCAAATTAGTGACCTGGTTAGAATATTGATTAAGTGTCAAGTGACAAAAGTAGGGATAGTGGGCAGGTGTTCTAATTGGCAGGAGGTGATAAATGATGTACCTCAAGGGTCTGTGCCAGGCTTCAACTATTCACTGTACTTGTTATCAATGTTGATCATGAGATCGAATGCTACATATCCATGTTTTCCAAGAACAATGGTCAGGTGGCATTATAAACAGTGTAGATGAAAGCATAACATTACAAAAGTGCATTAATAGACTGAGGAATAGGCAAAGCAGTGGCAATTTGATTTCAATGTAAGCAGATTTGAGGTTACTCTACTTTGTCCCTAAAATAGATAAAATAGAATAATTTCTTAAAGATGAAAAGTTAGAAATATTGGAAGACTAAACAGTCATGGGGGTCCAGGTCTTAAAATTGTTCATTAAAATGTCATGAACTAGTGCAGAAAATAATTTAAAAGCTTGTGGAATGCTGCACTTTATATCCAGAGGGTTTGGATTATGCTACTGCTTTGCAAAGCACAGATTATACCACACTTGGAGAGCTCCGAACAAGTTTGGCTACCACACCTTAGGATAGATATATTGGCCTTGGAATGAGTATAACGTAAGTTTACCAGAATCATATCTGGATTACAGGAGTTAAACTATGAGGAGAAACTACACAAACTAGAGTTGAATTTCTCAGAGTTTAGAAGATTAAGAGAAGACTTGATCAAAGTTGTCTGAGATATTAAGGGGAAATACGTAGGCTAGCAACATAGAAACTATTTCTGGTGCTTGGAAAATTTAGGATTATGGGCATTGTCTAAAACTAAGAGTAAGACCCTTCAGGGAGTAAATTACAAATCATTTCTACATACGAAGGATGCTAAAGTTTGGAACTCTATTCCATAAATGGCAAGTAACGTTAATCTTTTAAAGCTGAGATTGAAATGTTTTTGTTATCCTGTGGTATTAAGGAATATAAGGCAATGGAGTTAAATCATTGTTCAGGCATGATCACATTAAATGGCGGAACAGGTTTGACGGATTAAATGGCCAATTCATGTTCATATGTAAACACATTCAAACGTATTGAGGTTTTGATACTTCATAAGGCTCTGGTCAGACCACATTTGGAATATTGTGAGCAATTTTGAGCCCCGTATCTAAGGAAGGATGCATTTGCCCTAGAGGGGGTCCAGAGGAGGTTCATGAGAATGATCCCAGGGATTAAAAGATTGATGTATGAGGAGCATTTGAGGACTCTGGGTCTCTACTTGATAGAGTTTAGAAGGATGAGGGGGGATCACATTGAAACTTATAGCATACTGAAAGGCCGAATAAGTCATTGAGTATATTTAAGACAGAGATATATAGGTTTTTGATTGATAAGGGGATCAAAGGTTGTAGGAGAATGGGTTTGAGAAACTTATCAGCCATGATTGAATGGCAGCACGGACTCGATAGGCTGAATGGCCTAATTCTGGTTCTATACTTTCTGGTCCTATAGTCTAATGGCAATTACAAATTGTCCAAGGCTGGCACAGTGGCACAGTGGTGTGGCATGGTGGCATAGTGGGGTGGCACAGTGGTTAGCACTGCTGCCTCACAGTGCCAGGGACTGGGTTCGATTCCTGGCTTGGGAAACTGCCTGTGCTGAGTCTGCACGCTCTTCCCATAGTTTCTTCTGGGTGCTCCAGTTTATTCCCACAGTCTGAAAGATGAGCTGTTTATAGGTGCATTGGCCTGCTAAATTGACCCTCAGTGTACCCAAGCAGGTGCCGGAGTGTGGCCCACTTAGGGATTTTCACAGTAACTTTATTGCAGTGTAAATGTAAGTCTAGTTACATTTAATAAATAACTTTTTCCAGCACCTCAATGTAATGCAATCACTATCAATTCACTGGAAATAGATGAAGACAACTCAGATCTCTGTTCTGGCTATTTAAATGTTTTGGACACACATTCTATGAGCGCCTCAACAAAGAATGTGCTGCCTGCACCTATTCTGATTCGGCCATCAGGAGGCACTATATGGGGATAGAGACTGAGGTGGGCACAATAGGTGAGGATTGGAAATTCTTTAAGCTGCGTCTGACTTATGTATTCTCTTTCACCATCATCCATCTCATGGCTTGGCTACATTTGTCCTTAGCAATGTACTAGTGAACTGTTTACTGTAGCCCAGTGGGAAAATGAATGGCCAATGCCAGGATATCTTCATCCTTTTAAGATGCCATTCACAGTGTGCAAGACATTGGTAAAGGCCTGCATGCTCTCAAGTGATCACTATGTAATATGTACCATCCAGATTGTCGCTCATTCCTTGGACAACAAAGTCATTATAAAGGCCTGTAACACCATGCTTGTTGTGGATTCCTCCAAGCTCTGTGGAAGCATGATTAGTGTAGCTGGAATTATTATGTGGCACATTCTCTGGTGTTGTATCAGAAATATCCTTTTCATCATTGGTGCCTGACTAACAGCATCTGCTTCTAGCTGAGCAGAGCTTGGAGCATTCTGTTCCCTCAGATACATTTTCTCTCCACTGTTGTCCAAGTCCCCACCATCTGTCCTTGCTCAGTTGTGGGCCAAGATCCAAAGTTCACACTGAGCCAAGGTTCCTGCCACCAACAACCCACTCAATCACATACCATGAATATTGGGGGCGAGACCACACTGCTTTGCCACTGTCATTTAATGGCTATTGTGTTCTTAATTGGCTTGAGACAAGACTTCCACCCCATTTAGGGAGGAAGTCCTGCCTTTGTGAGCTGGTAGCTCTATAATCTCAGCATGACCACTGGGACAAGGCAGGGGAAGAGGGAGATGCACTGGGGCAAGATCTTAGGAGAATCTTTAATGGGCCCACCAAAGCCCATAAAGGAGAAAGCCCACCCTCTTGCTCAGTGGGGTTGAGGGTGAGGAGGGTGGAGGGGAGTGGAAGAAAGCTTTTCTGGGCAGGGCAGTTGAAGTTGAAAGGCCAGATGATGAACTCCAGGAATACATTCACCCACAGTTGGCAAGCCTACATCAAGGACAATGGGACCATGTTCCTGTTACTGACCACTTGTGCCATCTTAAACCACTCAATCTTGGTTTTCCTGGCCAGGGTTGCTCATCCTGTTGTGAGGTAACAGTAGATTCACCCTTATAGTTGCCAGCAGCACAACCTGAGGCTGGTCATAACCACTGACCTTCTAACTTCCATTGCAATACTTCTTCCCTTTTCCTACTTCCTGCTTCTTCAAGTTGCATGTTAGTTTTGATAATAAAGCTCTAAAGATGTAGTTATTTTGCCTTGGGTGGCTGTCAGTAGAGAGTTTGCTCATTCTCCCCCTGTCTGCATGGGTTTCCTCTGGTTGCTTCGGTTTCCTCCACAGTCCAAAGATATGCGGGTTTGATTGATTAGCCATGGTAAATTGTCTCTGTGCAGGTTAGGGGGAATTGATAGGGTAAATGTGTGGGGATAGGGCAGAGATTGGGCTTGAGCAAGATGCTCTGTCGGAGAGTCGGTGCAGACTCAATGGACCAAATGGCCTCCTTCTGTACTGTAGGGATTCTATGCTATTTTATATGCAAATCTGTTATGTTCAATGGGTCAAAAATGCAACTGCAGAGATTTTTTGTTAACTGCCAACTTTGAGAAACTTACAGATTATGTACACTTAGTGACATTTTAGTCAATGTCTTGATACACGGCGGCATTAATTCCAGAAAATCATAACACAATAAACCTATTTTAGGAGTTCAGACCAAAATGTGGCATTAGTTGTAAAATACAGTCCTCTCTAAGCAGTGATTAGTGAACACGCACATTATAATGTTAATCACTTCCCATTAAAGAAAACATTTATCTTAAATAATATTTAATCATGCATCCTGGGGCTTTATGGAGACAAAGTGCTGCCATGTAGCCATGTTAATTTTCAACAAAAGGCCCGCTGGGTTTCAGGATAACCATATCTACATGCAGCCTAACTAATGGTATTTAAAGCAAGCACCACAAAATGGCATGTTATTATAACAATATTACTAGAAAATAAAGCTGGGAGCAAAGTGTTGGCTTCACTCCCTCCTGATTGGCCTTCTGCTCCTCCATCCTGATTGTTCTCTTCTTCCAATTATTCCTCCCCTCCTCCTGATTTCCCCTGTCCTCTCTCCTTCCTGGTCAATTGGTGTCTGCAGGTCACTGGCAATATGTAGCTGAGGCCTAAGGCCCAATATATATATGTCTCTTCACCTAGAAGGTGTCAAGTCTGAAAATGGTTCTGGTAAAATTCAGTTCCCTCAACTATAGCTTGAAACAGGCTATACTGCTATTGAACAATTTTACATTTGTCTCCAATGGAATAACTATCTTAGAAGAACAATTTCAAGGTTTAATTAAAGTAAGAATAACAGCAAGGGACACTTGTTGAAGGTGATGGGGAGTCTTTCCTATTAGCTGGAGAGCTAGCAAAACCTCCACATCACCTCCGTTAAGAAATCTCCAGCAAATTAAGTGTCCCTCAAACACTTGACAAGCTAACCTCAGGTCTTCCCTGGGATCAAGAACCTCAGAGTAGAAGTCCTGCCTGCTGAGTGCTGTTAACCCATCTGAGAATGGCAGCTCTATTGAATATCAGCACCAGCTGGAAGGCAGTGGCTTCAGCACCCATCTGAATCTTGGATCATGGATGGACATAGGCACACAGGTGAGCGATGGTAGGATAGAGTTCATGGGATGGGAGAGCAGGAGGACTAGTGGGGAAGGGGAATATTGCCAGGGTCAACGGAAAGGGCAGGAGATGGTTCTTGGCATGCCCCTACCTACACATTCCCAATGCCACGTCCCTCCATCAGGCACTTAGTGCCTTGGAACAAGTGTTCCCCCAATCAGTCCACAAGCAACTCTGAGCTGATTTGCTTGTCAGGCTCTCCCTACAGCGAGCTCCCTGCCTGCTGCTGGTTTCGTACTAGTGGCGGCAGTGTGAAATCCCTAATTGTCCACTTATGGGTCTCAATCGGCAATGGAGAGGAGCGGGCATCCACACCACAGACTTGATTGAGTTGGACACAGGAAGGCAGTAGGGTCCTCGCTCACTTTCCTCCAGCTTGATTAAATATCCCCTGCCACTATACTCACCACAGGGGACGCTTTATATTCAGTACAATTTCACCACTGTGAAAATCTTGGTGGATGGGACAGAAAATTTGGCGCTCCATTTAAAGGCCCATTGACTTTGGATTGCATGTTGTTGAAAAGTCCCACCCAATGCTCCTTACAATTATAACAGTATTAATAAAGGAAGATGGAAACTGATTGAAAATTTATGTTTGTATGAATGTTCGGAAAAAATAGGAAATTTATGGCATAAAATAGATACATTTAAAGAATTATGTTCATGTTTGGAAAAGTTTCGCTAATAGTCTTGAACTTTGACAAACTCTGGTTCACTATGAGGAGAATAAATCTTAAAAATACAAAATGCAACAGCAACCAGCAAAGATGGAGTTGAAGCAGTATGTTCATCATGAAATTTATGACATAAGTGTCTATTTTAGCACTCAGATCAGTCTTCCACTGACACTATGCCACATGAACCACAGGCTTCTTGTTCATTATTGCTTCAATGTGGCTCATTATCTAGAATTTTTCAAGGAAGAAATACCCTCATGTCCCAACTGTTTCCTCTCCTGAAGTTTCTGCTTGACCTAAAATTCTCTCAATTTCTCTCTGCCCTCTTCTCTTGTGGCCTGTCCCCAGGCCAAACGTCAACTCACTCATTGTCAGGAAACATGTGAATCTTACTTCCAGGTGATTATCCTTTGGTTTATAGATCATAGAATCCTACAGTGCAGAAGGAGGTCATTCAGCCCATTGAGTCTGCACTAACCACATGCCCTATTCCTATAACCCCATGCATTTACCCTAGCTAGTCCGCCTGACACTAAGTGGCAAATTTAGCATGCCAATCCACCTAACCCTCACGTCTTTGGACTGTGAGAGGAAACTGGAGCACTTGGAGGAAACCCACGCAGACACAGCGAGCATGTGTAGACTCTGCACACACAGTGACCCAAGCCGGGAATCAAACCTGTGTTCTGTGAGGCAGCAGTGCTAATCATTGTGCACCACGCCGCCCTTGCTTTATACTTCCTTGCTTCAGGGGAACTGCCTCTGCCTCCTCACACTTAATCTCAATTGAGATTAAGAACATAGATTTTGGGAATAGCAAACTGAACTTGTGCCCATTTGCAGCTCCAGACATCAATGACTGTGTTCACTGTCTGGCTGGATTTTGGAGATTTCCGGCATGAAAGAGATTTCACTATTTTGTCAATAAAATTATGTTTGGCTAAAACATGTTCCTAGCTGATTCTTAATCAACAGACTAATCATTACATTGCCTGAGGGGATGATTTCTTGTCTTCATTCTTGTAGCAAAAATTGTAAACGTGAGTGTAATGATCACGTTTCTGATTTCCCTGCAAATACTGAACTGAAAACAAAACCTTTGCCTTCCCCTTCATACTCACTCTGGTTCAGTTTTCAAATTCAATGTTTAACTTAATACTTAACAGCATTTGGGTGCCTTAATTATTACTTAACCGCATATCAAATAACCTTGTAATTGCACCAATGCAGTCCAGGTCCACAGCAATTCTACAGCATTGCTTATCAAATTCTGAAATTGTACAAGAACAGAGCAAATGCATATGCATATCAGTCATTGAAATTCTAGTCAAAGCAATGACATACAAAGTTATTTTAGATTAATTACAGACAGCACCTGCGTCCTATATCCTGGCTAATTTCATACTGTGCTGCATGCATAGCACAGTTTTTGCAAGTTTAATTAAGAACAGGGCAGCTCACTGACAACATTAATTCTGTGTTCGCCAAAGATACAATTTGTTTTACATTTGTAAAATTTTATTTACTGCCTGTTCCCCTTTATCATTCCACCTTCATTGATCCCTTACGCCACAAATAAATAATATTTAATCCCCCAGTAATTGGTTCAATTAGTGATAACGACTGGTCTAGCTGCATGTACATGAATTTTCTCCATTCAGTATAGTACATTTTCGTTATGGGAGTTCGGGGTGTTTTCAACAGAAAGCAGGTAATCCTTGCTGGTGTCACATTTCTGATGTGTATTCCACAGCAATGGAATTTTTGTTTTGCTTTCCAATTTTCTCTATCAGTCTTTCCCTCTTCCTTTCGAGTCTTGAAGGGACTGAATGCTCGGAAATAGTGTGACTTTACGGATCAGACTTGATCTCTGATAGCTTGCTGAATTGTCATAGGATTATAGAATCACTACAGTGCAGAGGGAGGCCATTCAGCCCATTGAGCCTGTGCCAACAATAATCCCACCCAGGTCATATCCCCATAACCACATGTGTCTACCATGCTAATTCCCCTGACTCTGAGAGGCAATTTATCAAGGTCAATCAATCTAACCTGCACATCTTTGGATTGTGGGAGGAAATCGGAGCACCTGGAGGAAACCCACACAGGCATGGCGAGAATTCCAAATTCCACACAGACAGTCACCAGGGCTGGAATTGAACACTGGAGCTGTGAGGCAGCAGTGCTAACCACTGTGCCACCGTGCTGCTTGTCATTATAGTCAGTGCGGGAAAGTTATTAAGGGCAGTCAGCTAGTAATCCCAGTTGGGAGCTAAAGCTGACTTTTCCCCTTGTTAACCCGAGGGATATTGAGGCAACTTTCTCGCTGCCCTATAGTGTGATCACCAAATTCACTGCCATAAATTAGAAATTGAAACTGGAAACTTCCTAATCTGTATTCTCAGCTGCTCATGAATAAGCCTTAGCTGCAGAGTTCAAAGCTAAGCCTAGCTCTAGAATGTATGAAAAGAACTAAGCTTAAGGGGCTTTGTCAAAATACTAATTAAAGACTTTTTTTCTCAAGGTGGGACGTTAAGTGTCCTTTAAACTCTGCTGAGATCTCATTTTTTATAATGAGAACTACCCTCAACCAGAAGGCATTAATTTACCTGTCGATGGATGCTTAAAAGTTTTCGTTCAAAGTTGAAGTATAGAAGACACTTTCACACGGTATTTGTGCTAGTTGCATATTTGCTGCATTGTATCACAATATGAATCTAAGAGGAGGAAATGTGACTGCTACAATATTCAATTGGAATTAATAGCTCTCTGCAAGTTATACTGAGCCTATTACTGGCTTGAGAATTTACAATTGAAAATCTGCAAATTGCTGTAAAGAGTAAGTGGAAAATAGCTTTTTCGCTAAGTGCAGACAGGCATCCAAAAAATTGCCAAGTAGCTAAACTATTTTTATTATCAATCAGATGCCACTTTGTGGATTCAATGCCTCCCATCACATTTTCTGTTAAAAAAAACTTATGTTCATTCACAATTTCACATAGCAATCAAACATTTTCAGCATTGATCTTGTCATTCCATTTTGCACCTAGTTGAGCTACCAAAGTACACTCGACATCTGTGGAAGCAGTGTTGTTCCGCTATAATGGATCAATTCAAATGGACTATAATAAACGTCTCTCAACTTCCAGGTGTCTGTGTCTCGAGTATATACTTTCAGTATTCCATCTGTTCTCTCAGGTGAATGCAAAAAATCCCGCGGAATGTAATTCACATTGTAGTTATCCCCGATGTCGTAGCCAATATTTATCCCTCAAGTAACAGCACTAAAAACCTGGTCAGTGTTGCATTGTATTTTGGTGCACTAATTGACTGCTGTGTTTCCTATATTACATCAGGGACAACAATGATTCAAAAGTGCCATTAATTATAGGGTGCAAGTCAACCTTTAAAACTTTGAAAAATCATAGAACCGTTACAGTGCAGAAGAAGGCCATTCAGCCCATCGAGCCTGCACCAATAACAACCCCAACCACACTCAATTCCAGTAACCCCACATATGTAGCCTACTAATCCCCCTGACATTTATGGGCAATTTAGTATGGCTAATCCACCTAACCTGCATATCTTTGGAGTGTGGGAGGGAACTGGAGCATCCAGAGGAAACCCATATGGACGTAGGGAGAACATGCAAACTCTACACACACAGTTACATGATGCTGGAATTGAACCCGGGTCCCTGGCACTGTGAGGTAGCAGTGCTAATCACTGTGCCATTGTGCCAACATGAAATCATTTCAAACATGGGGGTTAACTTCTATGCCAATTATAAAATGTGAACCATTGCTGTTGGCACGGGAGGGCCCATTTCTGTTCATCAGTCACCATGCATGATCTAATTTTTGAGAGCATGTCTTAAACTCTCATATATCTTCTTGGTAACGTGACCCATATTATCCCAACTTACAAGACAAAGTAACCCTCACTGGGCCCCATATGCTATTTTAGAAAATGCAGAACTTCATTATTTTGTCATTTCTAAAAAGTTGACTTTTTGCTGAACCAAAAAAAGATGGTTTCCCTCAGGTTT
Organism: Carcharhinus amblyrhynchos; assembly: GCF_965287045.1. Classification (NCBI taxonomy): domain Eukaryota; kingdom Metazoa; phylum Chordata; class Chondrichthyes; order Carcharhiniformes; family Carcharhinidae; genus Carcharhinus; species Carcharhinus amblyrhynchos. Next base: position 41,119,430 of record NC_137339.1, on the reverse strand, counting down.
TGTCCCATGTTCTGGAAGCCACCACTGGGAGTTACAAGACAAAAGAATCCTCACTCAGCCTGGGGAATCTCACTCCTCACTGTCAAGATTCTTTATAACCAACAAAAATAGAAGGATTCAAAAACTGACCCCCCCAGCCTCAACTATCTCAAAAGAGCAGAGATTGAATCCAGTAATATCTGAAGAGATATTAATAACCATCTTGCCCCTCTCCTATGGAGGAACAATGAAATTCTGGCCAGAAACATAGAAACTGATAGTTAAGTGGCAATTAACCATTAATGGACCATGTCACATGACCCAAACCTCTGATCTTTTCAGACAGTTTTAACATTACAGCCAGAATTTTACAGTCCCAACCACCACAGGGATCATAGCAGGCGAGGGACAGACCATGGAATTTAAGCTGGATTTTACAGTTTTGGGATACCCAACGATTCCACCCAACATCTTTAGCCTAATTAGCAGTCTGCTGTTTAACATCCAATTCGTGAACCACCTGAAAGCAGCCCTCAGGCAGAGCAACAGCCGACTCAATGAAGCCTGTCTCTGTAGTAAGGTTTCTTATTATCTGCGGTACTGACCTGATCTCTGTGCACCAACCTCATCTCGCAGTATCAGCACCAAATGTAAAGTCACTTCTACATCTCCTGTCTTCAGCCAGCTAAACTTCTTTATGAAAGAATTCCTCATTGGAATTTGACTCTGGAAATCACATTAACTAATACTAATTTCTGCCGTTCTTATATTATGACTATCCATAGTTATAAAACTCATTTTGTGTGTGTTTAGCACAGTGGGTGGTTGTGAAGACTCCTCCCCTGGGTTTTTAATATGAAATAAACTAACCTTCTGAGTTCATTATAACACAACTTAGTAAATTGGATCACTAAAACTGAGGTTTTAAGAAAACATCCCCCACCTCACCCTCCATATCCCACCACACATTTTAAAAATACATTAAAATACCTACTGTTTACAGATGGATGGTGAGAGGGAATAAGTCCAGTTTGCCTGTTTCCCTCCTCTCCCTAACAACTTAAATATGTATCTCAAAGCTGAGAAATTGAGAGCAAATTCTAATGCGAGTACAGCCCTGAATATGAAATGGTAATGGGGAAGATGGTTGACTTATACACTGAGCATTGCCTTAAGTATGCATTCTGGTGCTGATAAAATTTATTTTATAATGTTTACATGCTGTGATCTATGGTTTTCCGCTGCACATGTGATGTCTCAAAGTTGTGTGCCACTTTCCTTCTAAGAAGCAATTTGGATCACTCTAATGAAAGAACTGATTGCTCACTAAGTGACATTTGGAATAGCTTACAGTTCTGATTGCAAAAGAATCCTGATATAAACACCATTCAACTGGTAGTCTAGGCCAGGGTATATTTTTGTTTCCTGTGGCTGGGATCAATTTTCTTATTGTAAGATAGTTCCCAGGATTACCAGATTTAATGCTCCAAATTCAGTAAATTTAAATAATTCCCCATAGCACTCATCGGAATTTCAATCCATAAGATTTGCTTGTGCTATGAAAGTAAATGGCGTGCTTCTGATATTTCTGGCAGCAATTGAAAGAAGGATTTATTTTCCTGTACTAGAAATTAAATGGTGCTCATGTAAAAAAAAAACATTCAGTAGCATTTCAGGTAATTAGGGAACAAAAAAATTTAAAAAAAGGATCTCCAAGATTAAACTTCAAAATGAAGAAAATCGCTTTTTCCAGTTCTTTGACAATGCCAGCAATAAAAGCACAAAGGTTGGCAGAGAAATTGTTCGAAAATCCACACATGCCTGTCACAGTTGTTAAATCTAGTTCCTCGTGTTTGTGCTTTAACAAAGAGACATGCTTTCTGTTAAATTTCCCCCTCCAGGTCTGAGCTACTGTCTTCTGTTTTTTCAACTGTTCAATGATGATACAAACACTTCTACTCCATTCGTAAAGCTTCTAAACCCAGTATCCTAAACACTGGTGGCTTAAGCCGCATTAGAACTTCCCTGTGAAGATGGGAAAGACTGCAGTCTACAATGCCTTTTGCCAGTTGTCACAGTGGATCTAAATCACTTGCTTTATTTGGCATCTGTCACGTCTAACAGCTATCAACCAACACAAGTCAACAATTGGCACAGAATTCAATATGAAGATAAGAATTAAGAGTATTAATGATTTTAAAAAATCTACAAAAGTTGAACACTTAATCACTCTGCCACAGTTCTACTCTCTGCACAAAGATTGATTCCAAGAGCCAATTTTTAGGAGGGTATAAAAGTCATTAACAAATCATTATCTGGATGTATAAGAAGGGAATCATTTACTGATCCTTGCTCAGTTATGCTCAGTTAAAGACAAAGTGCTTAGTGATGCATCAGAGTGATTTTTAAATCTTCCTATACAGAATTAAAAATCAGTAAATGGGATCTTGCCACGACGGTTGATTGGTGTGGCAAGAGATAAGATAGGACAAGAGGCAAAAAAGTGGGTTTGAGTCTAATTTCTCACCTCTCACGATCTACAGCCTCATTTTGCCAGTGAAAGCAGCCTTGCACTCAGGAAGGACACAAGGCTGATTTCACTATTTTGTGACAAGATTTACATGTCATTAATGAGCCCTGGACCCAATTGTCCAAGCTCATTTACTTTAGTCCCCTTGCCGGTCGAGGTACTCACTGGCGAGGATCACAGTTGATCCGCACTAAAGGGGACCAGATGTGATGGCCTCGCTGGTGGCACCAGAGGTATTGAAGCCCCTTGGGTGATCAGGTATAGGGCAATGGCATGCCAATGGGGTGAGGCCTGAAATGAAATGGGAGGAACCTGAGGGGTGGAGCCTGATGGGGGCAGAGCATGATGGCCAGAGGCAAGAGAGTAGGGAGGGGAAAAGGGGAAGCTCTACAGAATGGGGCATTGATCAGTGGAGGCAGAGGTCAGCGGGTGTGGGTGATGATCGGGAAGTTGGGGCAGCAGTCAGGCGGTGGGGGCAGTGATCAGGGGAGGGGCAAGTGGGTGTAATCAATTGGCTGGGGCAATGATTGGCCAGAGAGGCAAACGGCTGGTGAGGTTGGGGGCATTGTGAAGGGGCGCAATATGTGTGGAGGGAAAGGTGGTATGCAGGGCAGCGATTGTGAGGCAGGGGTGATATCCATAGGTAGAGTGTGGAGGGGGGGTTTGCATGCTGTGGACACAGTATACTGGGAGATCGGGGCACCTGTGCAATGGCAACTGAAGCAATCTGCTGTTGGCTTTCCCTGTGAGCATAGGCTGTGCGCACTCCTCTAATTGTCTGAATGACCTGACAGAGTGCCATAAATTCATGCAACGTAGCTCACTGAGAAAGCTGGCAAAAAACCTACCGTTTTCGCATCTGTTCAACACTTCGATTTTTTTCGAAAATTCTGCCCATTAGGTGTGATTCACATTCCAGTATCCCCTCACTAAAATACAACAAATAAAACCTCAAAAATAACATGATTATGAGAGGTAACAGCTTTATCATACTATCTGGTGGTGACACATTTCTCACCTACACACACACCATCAAATCTACTGGTATGGATTTACACTGGAATGAGAAAAGGCTATCTAATTTACTGTAAGAGTTAGGTTCCTTTCTGGGCCTACACTGCTTATATTTCTTAATGCTGCACCTTTCTGACACTTGGAAACTGTTCGAACTTCTTTTGAATTCTTCAGCTGACCAGCATTTGTACTGTACTGTATAGCTAGCAACAGTGACCATTAACAATGTGATATCACTTAATGATAGAAGTAATTCCGGCCAGAATTCTCCAGCTTTGCCCAAGGCTGAGGTTTTCTCCCCACTGCTGGGAATGGATATTTGGCTGAGTGCCAAATTCTCCCTTCTCTCGGGGAGAGGTAGCAGGGCGTGTGAGACCAGAGGATCCCAGCCTCTATCTTCTGTGGGTACTGCAAGTGTTTAAAATTTGTATACTGCTATATAGGTTAGTTAATGAACTGGCTGGAATGTGCCACTTCATTCAACACATCTTCACTCTATCATTTTGCCAGTCATGTTATTAAATTGTTACTGGAAATAAAGGCAATTAACTTCAAGCATTTATTTGCTACTCGTTGACCTATTATTACTTATGTTATTCCATTGGGTTCTTCTGCTTGTTTGCTGTAAGTTCAGTTGGTGAGTGGATGAATCCACCTGGACATTCATCTGTTCAATTGCACTGAAGCCATTAGATTTATTTCCCTTATAATAAAGTCCAACTATTGCTCTCAATTAAAGGTCAACTTAACATGTCCATAAGTCGCAGGATTATGATTCTAATTTTCTTTTAAGACTGCAGTAACATTGGCAGTTTTGCAACCTCCAGCTGCCATCTCTGCACCCAAAGAGTTGCCAAGCGCCTTTTCATTTTCCAAATTTCTCCTCTCCTCAAGCCAGTGATCCATGTAATTTTACAATCATAGAAACACAGCATGATGCAATGCAGAAGCAGACTATTCATCGTATTATGTCTTTAGAAAATGAAGACCTAGCCATGCATCATATGCCAGCTTAAATGGTGAATGCTGATGTTTATGAACCTATATAATGATGATTGATATTGCAGGATTGGTAACTAAAAACTAGTTACCCGTCAGTGACTGCTGAGGTCCTGTATGAGCTGAAATGTTACTGAATGGGGAGGGACTGCACCCTTTCATGACCATATTGCCCTCTGTAATCAACAGGTTTACCATGAACTCCCAACGCGTCAGGTCTGACTGTCTCCTGTTCTGCTATCCTGTCTATCACTGTCGCTGCCTGCTCTATTATGGTGTTGCAGAAGTAAAACCCTAACTCTTCCTCCTGGGCCCTCACTCAAATATCATGAGCTTGTTTTTTTCCCTGCAAGGACAAAAGAGAGCAAGATAAGGCACTGTTGTCCTTTGTGTCCAGTATCATCCGCTCCTATCCATTGTGAGCTGCATGAGATGGTGGCAGCATTCATCTCAGAAGAATCAATAGGCTACTTGAAATCTTTCAATCACTAAATCCAAGTTCTTCTCATCTGCAACGAGGCTACTTTTGTTTTGGCTGGTGGTGTCCTCCTGTCACCCTCTTGGGATGAGAACCTCCACTCCTGCAAATACTTCAACATTAGATCCAGGTCAGCATTGAAAAAACGAGGTGCCTTGATGCCAGGGCTTCACATCTCCTTGGACACTTTGCTTTCCTCTGGTGCTCTGGAAGGCTTTGGCACCATTAGGTTTCTGTGTCAGGACAGCCAGCAGCCTCAGTCCCACACTTTATTTTAACGCGCCTTCGCTCCAGCCCTCATTGGCTTCAACTGGACATGTACCTGTATCCTTATCAATTAAGAGCTGACCCAAGAAAATTGGAAACTGAATCTGATCCCCTCCTGAGGCAGGTTTCTGAAAACCCAAAAACAATCCCCGGCAAAAATTCAGTTCATGGAATTTATTTACCACTGCCATTTTTTCTGTGTGTGTGTGTGTGTGTGTGTGTGTGTGTGTGTGTGTGTGTGTGTGTGTGTGTGTGTGTGTGTGTGTGTGTGTGTGTGTGTGTGTGTGTACACACATATAAACATGTATATGTCCATGTCAGCAATCTTCAAAAATAAGAGGATATGAAACCCACTTAGTCATATACCCAAGGACAATGATGGATGACTTTTTTTTACTTTGTGTTTCCAGTTCATTATTAATCTAATTTAAAGGAAAGCAAACATCCTTCCCTATGCTAATGGCAGCAGTCCTGATTTACCTGTGATGACACTGCTTGGAGTTTCTCAGATTGTATCAAGTGATATTGTGTCTCAGCGGTAGTGCCCCTATCACTGGACCTAAAGATCCAGATTTGAATCCAATGTCAGGACTTTTTAGCCACAGAAGAAACATTCAACTTGGGTCGACAAAACAATTGGTCATAATTCCAGCATTAGAATTTTATAAATGGTACAGTGTACGCATCCAATTAAATCATTAATTGACTCATATATTAAACCCTAGTGTGCACAGCATGCACATTGGAATGGTAAGAAATAGGAGCAGAAGTGGGCCATTCAGCCCCTCAAGCCAACATTGCCATTCAACTAGATCATGGCCAACCGTCTACCTCAACAACATTTTCCTGCACTCTCTCCTTATCCCTTGATGCTTCTGTGTGATGCTGTTGCATCATTTATCACCATGATAGTGCATTAAAGAAACATACTCTATAATACATCATTCCACATGCTCTCATGATGTACGGTGGGTGCAGGAGTTCAGTTGATAAAAAGATCGAGAGGAAGAAAATGGGTATAATGGACTTTCTACTTCCCACATGTCACCAACATACCTTCCACTTTATAGGTTAAAAATATAGAAAAAAGGTTCGCTCAAAGAAAACTAATGCTGCGAAGCTGTCATTGTTGGATTCTTTTAAAGATCATCAGAAATATTGAACAGTAGACTAGCTGCTCAGAAGTTTCTCCTGACATGCCTGAGGAGATAAATCTCTTGGCAAACACTTTGAAGAGAAGGTTCGTATATATATATGTCCATTTTACAGGAACAATGAAGTACGATTAGTTCAGTCAGCCCCTTGATCTTGATCTACTTTTCAATTTGATCACAATTGATCTGTACGTCAAGTGGATTTACCCACTTTGTTCCAAATCTCTTGATATCCTTACCCAAAATAAATCTGATAAATTAATTTAGCCCATTCACCTGATTGTTTTTATTGGTATAATACCCGTAAAAATCCCTTTTATGCCTTTTAAATCAAATGTTCCTCAGCATGGGAGCATCAGAATTCTGAACAGGTAGATATCAATGCACAATAGGCACTGCTGCTACTAATTGAAATATAAGGCAGCATATGCTTTTTCTGGATATTGCTCATTATGTAAAGATGGAGGGAGCAGCAATTCAGCATTCAAACAATGGAGCAGTTTAACATTGCTGAAGATAAAATGACATTAAATCATCTGTAGTACGAGGCAGGCCATTCACTCAAGGGATGACAGCCGATTTGGCAATAGTTGTGTGGTAAAATCCTTTAATTGGAACTTAATTAAATAGGATGATAGACTAATGGCAGAATGTTTGCCCTATTAAAGCCGATATTCACAAGGCAGAAAACTAGTTATATGACTCATCTGCTCCAACTGATGTTGCCTTTCATATTATCTCACTCTTTTGCCCACATTTAACCCCTTCTCTCAGTGCCACTAGTGCAAAGCATAACTCCAGATTTCAATCATTTTACCACATGGTTGAAATTTTTCTCAGTTTTAACTGCTCTTGATTGCTGATGAGTTATGCTAATGGAAGAAAAACACAGTCAAGTGAAAAGTTGTGAGTTAATAGTGTCATTGATCACTCCAATTTTTTTATTCATTCATGGGACATGGACATTGTTGGCTGGCCAGCATTTATTGCCCGTCCCTAGTTGCCCTTGGAGAGCAGTTGAGAGTCAACCACATTGCTGTGGTTCTGGAGTCACTTGGGCCAGATCAAGTAAGGACAGCAGATGTCCTTAAAGGACAATAGCGAACCAGATGGGTTTTTCCAAAAATTGGCAATAGTATCTTGACCATCAGTAGATTCTTAATTCCAGATTTTTTTATTGAACTTAAATTCCATAATCTACCGTGGCGGGATTTGAACTCAAGTCTCACGTACATTAGTTGGGTTTCTGGATTAATAGTCTAGCAATAATACCACTAGACTATCACCTCCCCGCTGATCAAAGTCAATAGTTGTTTCATTTAATTCTGTGTCAAATTAATTTGACTTTGTATCGTGAGTAACATTTTTGAGGAAGTGAAATGCTAAATGGATATTGGAAAGTGCCCTGTTGTTGTACATAACTGGGGTGGCAAGTTTCCCATCCTGCTGCGCTTTTTTTTTAGCTCAGTGGGCCGGGAGGGGCTGGGAGACTCGAGTGGCAGCGTATTTGTGCGATACGGGCTGGGCGTCCAAGCCTCTGCACATCTCACAGTCTAAAATTTTTGGACAGAACCACTCTGAAAAATCAGTGTAACGGACATTACCAAGCATTTACATAGCTTAGTGTGTTATTAGCTGGTGTGAGATTAGAATCTCTGCTCCCCCTAGCGTCTCCCCCCACTCTGATACGACTTCATGCTGTTGGAGTTTCCAACAACTGTATAACAGTTGGGAGCTGATGTGGCAGCGTTGAACAGGAGTAAGGAGGTAAGCTTTATGGAGTTGCTGCTCCCGGACTGCACGGGTGATTGGAGGCTGGAAACTTTCTATTGGCAGTGGGACACTTCCAGAGAGCTGAAAGTTGCTATCCCCAGGCCCAGGGGAGTTATAGTCTCTGTGGGGTGGGATGTTGTCCTTCGCCAACTGTGGGTGATGCTGCTGTCTGCAGCCCCTGGGCTGTTCCTTTAGGATGGGATCCTTTACTGAGTTCTGGTCAGGCTGCTGTCTGCAGTCACTGGGTAGTTCCATTTTCTATCTGTGCACCATGTGCTGCTTGGCGGCTCTTCACTTTAGGCAGCTGGTGCTCCAAGCAGGGGTGTCCTGGTTAACAGAGACACACATCCTGTATGTACCCTGGAGTGAAAGGGAACCCAGTTGGTGATCATTAGGAGCCTGTCTCTGCCCATGTTGCTGGCCTACAACACATGCCTGAAAGAGAATGCTGTAGTTGCACTCATAGCAATGGCTCAAGGTACACACCTGCACACAAACCTGCATGGTCTCTCTCTTGCCGTGTTAACAGTGCCAATGGCAGGTAACCTAATCAGGTGACGCATGGCACCCCAGATTGTGTTGTGTTGCCAGCATCCACAAGTATTGGTCCCAAGTGAACGCTCGGGGTGGGGGGTGGAATATAGGTAGATGGAAGCAATGACATGTATTTCTCAATCTCTCTCTCTCTAACCCCCACTGTGCAGAATGGTCTTATTGATATAGGGCTGGCCATTATGGTAGTGGCTGAGGAGGAGTAGGCAGCTGAGGAGATAGATGGTGTAGGGAGGCCACACGAGGAGCAGTCAGTGGCAGGCTCTCAGGAAGGAGGGCAGGGGGCTGCCACTGTTGGCCATCAGATGGGAGAGTACCCTGCTGAAAGGGTAGCAGGAGAAGGAGGTTGTGGAGGCCCAGACATTACCAGACCAGGACATCTTTTGAAGGACTGTTGGAGGTTATGTGCCATTGCTGGCTCAGCCTATTCAAGGACACAGTCTGGCACATGTATGAGGTGCTCATAAGCCTGGCACCTGTGCGCAGAGGCAGCTATCCATTGCTTGTAAAAGTTAAGGTCACAAGACACTGAATTTCTATGTAATAGGCACATAGTGGCAACCTTTGTGGAATCTCTCAGGTCTCCATCTACAGATGTATTTGCCAAGTGACAAATGCCTTGTTGACCTGGGCAGGCCAATCCACACACTTTGACGTTGGGCTGGCTCAGCCGGAGGCCCAGATTGCAGGCTTCGCTGCCATTGCTGGAATGCACTATATCCAGGGGGCAGTGAATGGGATACACAGCATCCTGCAGTCCTCAATGCAGCTGGAAGAGGAGGAGAGGAATATGATTACCAGGCAGAACTGGAGGACTGGCCATATAAGGAGCTGGAGGATGGAGGACAGGCGACAATGGCAGATGCCTGGATGGGCAGAACAGCAAGGGAGGCTTTGAAAGCAGCCCGCTTTACCTAGCTGATGATGTCCAGTGTGGGAGCTGCTCCAAATATCCTTCCACCACATCCCAGGGGTCATAGCCGCCACCTCCCACAACTCAAAGCTGGCCACTCAACCCACATGACCCTTTCCCTTCCCCACCCTCTCTCAGCCCACCTTTCCGCCCTTCCCCACCCTCTCTCAGCCCACCCTTCCACCCTTCCCCACCCTCTCTCAGCCCACCCCTTCACCCTTACCCACCTTCTCTCAGTCCATCCCCCACTCTTCCTCACCCTCTCTCAACCCATCCCCACCCTTCCTCACCCTCTGTCAGCACAATCCCCACCCTTCCCCACCCTCTCAGCCCATCTTCCCCAAAGAAACTCGAGAAACATCACAACTGATTAATGGGCCTGGACTGGCATTGATAGTGAGCCTTTGGTGAAGGCTGATGGATGATGATGACTGGCTGTAAGGCACACTGGGATCCTGCCCCTGGTGCCACTCAAGTGTGACTCCTACCTATTCTCCAAATGCACACTGCCACCTGGGCCCACGTACCAGTGATGGTTGGGAACACAAGTGTGTGGCAATGGGTCCGGGGCGAAGCAGAGGGGGGAAAGGCAGGGAAGGTGCATGACTAGAGGTGGTGTGTGATTAAGGGTCTGGGGGATGCTGGGAAAAGTAGGGCAGGTGGTGTAAAACATTCGGCTAAGGCTCTGGTATCGTACAGCAGAGCTGCCTGCACCTCAATATGTGGGATTAGGGTACACTCAGCTCTGAGGGGGGTGGATTGGAGACAGATTAGTTACAGCTGTGAAGTGCAAATAACATTTAATTGTGCTTTCGATATTTTCCAAAACTTAACCCTGACCACTGGTAACTTTCACCCATACACATGCCCTCTTAGTGACCCCACGTCTTTCTAATCTGGTGCAGCCTACTGCTTCGTCTAGGTGCTCCCCCAGGATGCACACCAGAGGTGTAGGGTGTCCAGCTGTGATCTGCACCCTGTTGCTCATGATGCCCTTGGCACCATCCCCTGGTGGGGCCGAAACCTGGAGGGTCCCAGCCGACTTGTGGACAACACTGATGTCTCCATGCCACCCTGTTCATCCAGCTAGTCCTGAGATGCCCCGGTGTGAGGGAGGGGGGAAATCGGAAGGTCTTAGGACATCAGGAGTCTCCTAGATGGAAGGCCCCGATATGGGCATGAGCCCTTCTTCCTCCCTCAGGCGGAGGCTGGGCAGGGAGTGTGTGGGGGGGAGGAGGTGGGGTGGGGGTGGGGAGGTGGGAGTTGGTGTAGGTGCTGGAGTCTCTGCTATTTCTATATAAATGTAGGGTTAAAAATCCAGTCTGCACGGTATCAAACTTATGCATGGAACTCAAATTTTTGGAGTGCTGTAAGTGTGTGATTACAAATAAGCAGACATTTACAGAAGGAAGCTAAGTGAGCGTAACTCTAGTAAATTAAATGTAATACAGTTCAATGGAAGAACAGAATGCTGCAGGAAACAATGTTGGATATATTTATATCATGAAATATGTCATGCTAGTTAGGCAAGACCCAGAAAGAGAGTAACAAGGAGCAGCAACAAAGTAAACAGAGGTCATGAACAAGAACAACATAAATGTTTGTGATCCTATTTTTATTAAATCCTGGAGCCAGTTCGTAAAAAAGGGACATACAGGATTCAGTTCTCTATTTCTTATCCCAATAATGTCCTCTGTTCTGAGACTACCAATTTTTTCGGACACAGTTCCAACTGGGAAAGCCAATTGCTGGGTAGTCAGGAGGAATAATTTCCAACCGGCCATAGGGGGTCAGTCAGCAGCCCAAAAAAACTTGTTCAATGGTTCCTCTTAAACTGTTTTTTGTTATTTCAGGGGGAAGAAACATTGGGGAAAAGTCATTTTTAGCCTTCAAAAGCAATTAATTGAAGGTTATTGTATGTGAGCGCAAGCCAAAAGGAAAAGGTTAAGCCAAATCCTTGTTTCAAGCTAAACTGTCATGGTAGAATCTGAGAAAATAATTACAAACTGATAGAAGAGGCACTCAAGACTGTTGTCAGGAAGCATTGCTTCAAACAAAATAATTAGCAAGTGCCATAGATGCGTTCAGGTAACTACACCCAAAAAACAGATGGGATTTTTAAGACACGGGTTGATAGGTTTTTGATAGGCAAGGGGATTAAGGGTTATGGGGAGAGGGCGGGAAAGTGGAACTGAGCCACGACAGATCAGCCATGATCTTATTGAATGGCAGGGCAGGCTCGAAGGGCTAGATGGCCGACTCCTGCTCCTATTTCTTATGTTCTTATGTTCTTATGAAATTCACCCATTTTCCCACTCACTGGGCACTTAGTTTTTTTTGGGAGAATCCTGGCCCCTTTGGGAAGATAGAGCCAGTTGGCGCTGAGACAGAGAGATGGGGACAATGCACTGAGAGGCTGCAGTGTTTTTTAATGAGGTACTAAATGGCAGCCAAGGGAAAACAGAAGGTGATACTGCCCACAGTCTGTTGCTCACAGACTTGCAACTTAGTGAGGACCTTGATGTCACCTGAGGCTCCAGACACAAAAACCTTCAATCAGTTAGTCAACTTAGTCAAGGATCACCATAACACCTGACCTTTCACAAGGAAGGTGATAGACTAGTGGTATTAGTCCAAGACTATTAATCCAGATACCCAGCTAATGTTCTAAGGACGCAAGTTAGATTCCTAACACAGCAGATGGTGGAATTTGAATTCAGTAAGAACTATGTGGAATTAAGAATCTATGACCACCATTGTCGCTTGTTAGATAAAACCCATCTGGTTCACTAATCTTCTTTAGAGAAGGAGATCTGTCATCCTTACTCATTCTGGTCTACATGTGACTCCAGAGTCACAGCAATGTGCTTGACTCTCAATTGCCCTCGGGCAACTAGGGACGAACAATAAATGCTGGCCAGCCAGTGACGCCCATGCCCCTTGAATGAATACAAAAAAACCTTCCATAATCATGCAAAGATATCAATTTCATTCTGCAGTTAGAGAGCTAATATAGATGATCTCTGGCTTTGTGGCCAGGCTTTGATGGCTGACTGAGCGCTGTGAGCTTAGGCCTTCATTGGGAGACATGTTGAGGGACCATTTGGTTTGTGGGATCAACAAGTCCTAAAAGAAACTACTTGCTGAAACCAAGATTTCACTGGAGAAAGCAGTAGAGTTGGCCCAAACGATTGAGTGCACTGAGCAAGGTGTATGTGAGTTGCAAGTCATGTAGAATGAGGTGGACTAATTGTGGTGGCTGCTGCTAGAGACAGCTCGAATGCGGATGCGGTGGAGCTTGAAAAGAGTCATTTAGCAGTGGGAGTCTGAGACCTGTGTTCAGTGTGGGGGAGACCACCCTCATGGGATGTGCCAATGCAAAATCTTATTGGCTTCAAATGTAAAAGGAAGGGTCACCCACCAGCTAGGTGTAGAGTGAAACAGCAGCACAGAATATTCAAAGAAAAAATAAATTATTAATGCATCCCCTGTTAATAAGCTGGTGGAGGAGGAACCGAAGGAGAGATCTGAGGTTTCAACACCCAATCAAGTTGAACTCAGCAAGGTACCAACTATAGAGATTCCCCTAATGGTAACAACTTTCCCCTGAAGATCGAGGTTGCCACTGGCATGACAGCCATTAGGAAAAATACATTAAAACAGATTTAGAAGGGTCGACTGTTCTTAAGCCTTAACCAATCTGAGGCTACCTTGGCGATGTATAGCCAATGGGGCAAATGTTACCATCTCAACCGCCACGGGAATCAGAGCAAGCGAGGAGTGGACCGTGGAAAGGTCTGTTGACCTTGGGCAGGATTTTTTGGTATGGGGGCAAGCGAGGTTGGAAGATCGCACCCAGTAGGAATAGAAAGGAGATCATCTGTGCTGGTATTCCACAAAAACCAGTCTGCCCATCATGGTGATTGAAAGATAGAGAGCCAGATTCATGGGACGGAACTGGTTAAAGCAAATAAAACTGGACTGGCTGGAGATACTTTAAGTCCAGTATGGAAAAGTCCAAGAGCTCGTATGGAAATATCAGGAGGTATCCCAGAGGGAACTTGGCAAATAAAAGAGGTTAAAGTTAAAACTTACTTGAACCCCGAGATAAAAACAGAAAATGCTGGAAAATCTCAGCAGGTCTGACAGCATCAGTGGAGAGGGAATAGAGCCAACGTTTTGAACCTGGCTGACTCTACGCCTAGGTTCTTCCAAGCTCATCCAGTGCTATATTTGTTACATCAGAAAACGGAGCTCAAACTGAAAAGGCTGGAAAACTGATCATTTAAGATTGAGATGAGGAGAAATTACTTCACTCAATTGGTTGCGAACTTTTCAACCAGGCCTCTCTGGTGAGGGAGGATTTTTAAAATGTTATTTATTATTGTCACATTTATTAGTAAAGTGTGAAAAGTATTGTTTCTTGCACACTATACAGACAAAGCATACCATATATAGAGAAGGAGAGGAGACAGTGGAGAATGCGGAGTTACAGTCATAGCTGGGGTGCAGAAAAAGATCAACTTAATGTGAGGTAGATCCATTCAAAAGTCTGATAGCAGCAGGGAAGAATTTGTTTTTGAGTCAGCTGGTATGTGATCTCAGACTTTTGTATCTTTTTTCCTATTGGAAGAAAATGAAAGAAAATATGTCCAGGGTGCGAGGGGTCCCTGATTATGCTGGCTGCTTTTCCAAGACAACAAGAGATGTCGACAGTGTCAATGGATGGGAGGCTGGTTTGAGTGATGGATTGGGCTTCATTTGTGACCTTTTGTAGTTTCGTGTACTGGGTGGCATGTGACTGCTTCCATACCCAGGCAGGCAATGAGGTATTTGTGGTCCAACGAGAACATGGATGCTGGCCTGTAACCAAGGGTTCACTTCCAGCTTCCTTAACGATACCTTGTTTGAGCAGGAAAATTGAGATTGGAAAATTCCACTCAAGTTCATTCAATTTCACATATGAGGCCTTTAATAAACTACTTGCTACATGGGGGCAGATAACAGTGCTCATCCATTCCCTTTGAGATGCACAGTGCCAGGAACACTGGATGTGGTTAAGAAGGTGTATGGTGTACTGGCCTTCATTAATCGAGGGATTGAGTTTAGGAGTCGGGAGGTAATGCTGCAACTTTATAAGATCCTTGTCAGACCCCACTTGGAGTACTGTGTGCAGTTCTGGTCACCTCACTACAGGAAGGATGTGGAAGCTATTGAGAGAGTGCACAGGAGATTTACAAGGATGTTGCCTGGATTGGGAGGCATGCCTTATGAAGATAAGTTGAGGGAGCTAGGTCTCTTCTCCCTGGAGAGACGAAGGTTGAGAGGCCACCTGATAGGGGTTTATAATATGTTGAGAGGAATAGATAGGGTGGATTCTCGGAGGCTACTTCCCAGGGCTGAAATGATCGCTATGAGAGGACATTGGTTTAAGGTGCTGGGAAGCAAGTACAGAGGAGACATTAGGGGTAAGTTTTTCACTCAGAGGGTGGTGAGTGAGTGGAATCGGCTGCCATCGGTGGTGGTAGAGGCGAACTCACTGGGGTCTTTTAAAATACTTCTGGATGAGTATATGGGATTTAATGGGATTGGGAGTTACAGATAGTTCTATGGCTTGATAAGTATGGATGCGATCGGCACAACTTGTGGGCCGAAGGGCCTGTTTGTGCTGTAGTGTTCTATGTTCTATGTAACACCAGCAGCAAAACAGTAATTCAGACAGAATTGGCATTTTTGTCCACAGTTAGCTCACTTCTTGTCCCTGATAGAGCCTGAGAATCTTGCCTAGGAGGGCAGCACAGTGGCACAGTGGTTAGCACTGTTGCCTCACAGCGCCAGGGACCAAGGTTCAATTCTGGCCTTGGGTGACTGTGTGGACTTTCTCTTGCCCTATCTCCCCATGTCAGCATGGGTTTCTTTTGGGTGCTCCAGTTTTGTCCCACACTCCAAGGATGTGTGGGTTAAGTGGGTTGGCCATGCTAAGTTGCCCCTTCGTGTCAGGGGGATTAGCCGGGTAAATACATAGAGTTACGGGATTAAGGCCTGAGTGGGATTATTGCCAGTGTTAGTTTGATGGGATAAATTGCCTCCTTTTTCACTGTAGAGGTTCTATGGTTCTATGATTTTCTTAAACAATTGCATAAAGCAGCTGCATAAAGCTGGTTATTGAGTGAATTAGATTGAAATATTAGCGAGTTACAAGCCCAATCAACTGGAAGTGCTGTTAGCTATTTTAAGTGTTGCCAGAATAGTCATTATTAGGGATATGATACAAGCATTTACATAGTGAATCACCACCTTTCTCTCTTCATTAGGTTATAATACATCTGAATTAAATATCAGAATCATAGTATTTCTGTTATCTCTGATAATAGGAGTCCAGTCAATATTACTTCTGTGGGATTATATTGCAGAAAATTAGCAGATAGCATTCAGTCAGCTAAATTCAAAACCTTTTATGTAAAGTCTTGGAAATAAAGAATTGGCTCCCCTATTGCAAATCATATTTATGAAATAGCTATTATTTCAGCAATGCAAATTCTATTCAGGTGTTCAGTTCCTTTTTTTGTTATCGAACATACATCAATCTAAGGTTCTTTTATGAAATATGGAATTCCAACTATTTCCTTAACACTTAATAAAAGATAATGTCATAGAGCTATTACCTTTCCTAGTTGGACATTAGTGAAGTAAGCATTAAAAAAATAGGTTATTGCACCTCTGCATTTTGCACTTCACCTTTGGAGCTGAAACTGGATAACACAATAGCAGCTTTTTTGACATCAATTCCCATTATGATTCTCAGTCGCAGCGAGAAGTTACTGCAACACGAAGGCTGCAAGGACGTTTTAAAAGTCATTAACATAATACTGTTTTAAATATGATCAAATTATCATTAATATATGTAAAATATATCTTTGTGATGAAAGGTTAAAACTTTCCAAGGGCACTGCAAGTTCGGGAAATTTTTCAAGGTGTCCTTTAGTCACTAAATGCCTAACGTAAACAAGAGTTGAACTGGTTGAGTGGGTGTTTTGCAAGTATGATGGGAACTCCAGCCTTAACTGAGCCCTTGGTCTATGACTAGTGGCAGGTATTTGAAGCATTGGTGCTGAACTTTATTTGATATAAAAATGTTCAGGCACATTTTTTCATGATACGTTTCTGCTCCTCAAATTCAAAGTGTGCCGTTCTCCACACTCGGGTATCATTAAAATGTTTTGTGGATCAATGCCTTTTTGCATAGAGATATTTCAGCATGTATTACAGTTCTGTACAGGTTTTTTCTGTCATTCTGAATCTGTTCCTTTAAGTATAATGTGCAGTTTGAATGAATGGCAAATCTCCAGAGACTGTAGAAGTACAGAATTGCTCATGTTAAAGAAGAGGCACCCCTCTACATCTCAAGGTATGAGTTTCACTTCAGTAATTGGCCTGACATATTCTTCATTACATTGCTATTTCTTTCAACTTGAGTCCACCACATACTACAGTTAGCATTTTAATGAGCCTTAACCTCTGAAAATTAAAAGAAGTCTCAATGCTAGACTATAGCTGGAAACTGTGGATCATGCCAGCCATTTTGTCTACTGCCATCTTTATTCCCTTATTTTCTTTATAACTTTCTTCCTAATCTCCTTCAACTTCTCCATCAGTTTTCTTAAATCCTTCATGGGCTTATCTGACTTCCCTCATACCATCTATTAACTCATGTCCTGCGCTTCAGTCTAAATACTTAATCTTCTCCATGCTACTTTCAACTTAAAGGAATGAATGTTATACATTAGGTTCAGGAAAACTGTAAACTAGTTCTTCATGACTTATTTTACCATTCCTGTACATGAATACATTTTCTTCATTGTATCTTAACTATGTACTTCTGATCCTCTTTCCTTCTGAAATATTTTATCTATTTAATTTCATCACAATTATCTCACTTATGCATTTAATTGATTCCCTCATTGAGAATACCATGGAAATGCTTATTCTGTTGTGGATTGTGACCCGTAGCATTCTGTAATTTAAGTACGTGGCACTAAAACAGTCGGTCCTTATTAACTTCTGAGAAAAAACGTGCATGCTTGGGGTGGAATTCTCTCAAAAGAATTCGAAGTGTTGAATTTCTGGGAAAACTGGAGTAATTCACGCTGTTTTTTTCAGTAAGAGTTCATTCTAGAATCTTCCACACTGTGCAATGCAGATGCCACCAATACGAATATCATTAGATTTCAGGGGACAGACCCTATTCCCATCCAAGAAGCTGAAAACACTGGGTCTCTGCACATGCACCCGTTTGCTGGCCAGCTCAATCGCTGGCTTGAAAGTGGGGACTAATGTAATCCCTGCTGGAGTGAAATACTCTGGTGGGGTGGGAGTGGCTCGTGGGCCCAGAGAATTCTGTCTCCAGTCCACTAATAGTCCCGCCTTCCTGTCGCTTTCTGGCATGGAGCAGACCGCTTTGGAAATCCGGCGCTGGGAGACACCCGCAGGATGTGAACACTTGCCGGAATCCCATGAATTGTCTCCCACACAATTCTCCCGACCCGCTGCACTAGAAAATTAGCATAGCAGGATGGGAGAATCGGCCCCTTGATGTCTTTAGAACAGAGAGCTTGTCAGAGTGCATAGACCATTCTTTTCATTTTCTAAGAACTATAGATTCTGGACTTTGCAATTTTCCCTTTGCTATTTTTCAACTTTTGAAGGATTAAATCATTAAAATGGTATGGGTTTGATGGTACCATAGCCCCCAGTGCCCCAGGACATCATCAAGTGGCCATTATTCATGTGCAAACTGAGATAATGAGGCTATTTGACTACAGTAACCATATAACCAAGCTTGATTCTGTTCTCATTCCCTGTTCACTGTCCACAGGAGGAACTATGGGCTAACAATCCATTGTGGAAGCCTTAGCTGATTTTTTACTTCCTAACCTAAAAGACCAATTGTGGTGCCCTAAATAATATCCCGTGAGGGATCAGATAATACGGAGTGAGCTGAGTATTGAATCAGAGTCCTTTCTAGTCAATCTAGCTTAACTACTAATTGGACTGACACACTGGAGCATGAGGAGAGCTTTGCAGTAATTTTCTTTTCTCAAAAAAGCAGAATGAACTGCAAAATTTTGTCTAACATTTTGCAGTTTATGACTCAGACTGCGCAAAGATTTGCCTAATTTACGGTTTTCAGATTTTCTTTTCACTAAACGTACAAATGCAGCATTGTAATCCTACATCAGATACTTGGTAATAAGACAAGTCAAATTACAAATTCCGAGTCCTGTCCAGGAGGTATTTTATTTAAACCGAATAGCAGCTTGAGCTAATTAAAGGGTTTAAAGCAAAGGGATTTTTTTTCATATTGGGTGCAAAAGCTTTAACTTTTGGATTTGCAGCATCATTGTAACTTTTCCAGCAGTCAGGAGCAATTACTCCTTTCACTTTAATATTCATCGTGGCGCAGCAAAAGATGGGAGTGTGGCTTTCGGCAGTCTATCATTTAAATTATGACACAAGGATGATTCCACTCTCGTCGCTCCCCCCTCGCCCCACCCATTGTGCTCCATCTGGTATTACAATACAGCTTAGAGCTTTTACACATCTTGGTCACAATACTTGTCAGAATAAATAACCCTTTGTTACTTCTATCACTGTGGAGTTGCAAAACAATAATTTGGATCCGGCACTTTATTTAATTTCTTAATGCAAGAAGAAAGCACAAGAGCCATTCAAAGATTCGGTATTAATAAACCTTGTTCACATTGGAATATCACTGTGTCATTTTTGTTTGGGAGGTTCGATGCTTGTTAGGATGAGGGATCAAAAAAACCATCATTTCTACGTTTTTCTATTTTATGAACAATTATTTCCCTGAAAATCAAAAATATGAAGGTTCACAGAAATATATTGATTGTACGTCTTAGTACAATAGATGCCATAGACACCATAGATGCATGTAACCTAGAGTCGAAACAGATACATCCTGAGAGGCCTTAGAAACATAAAACCTCTATAGGCAGGAAAGAGTCATTCAACTCATCAAGTCTGCACCAACCCTCCGAAAGAGCATCTTATCCACCCTCACCCAATCCCTGTAACTCCGTGGATTTAACTTTGTCAACTCACCTAACCTGCGCATTTTTGGACTGTGGAAGGAAACCAGAGTACCCAAAGGAAACCCATGTAAACATGGGGGAAATATACAAACTTTGTAAAACTTTGCCATTTCAGTACTTTTTTCAATTTATTCTTGAGCTCTGAACAATACTGGTGAGGCAGTGCTTTATTGTCCACTCACTGGATGCAATTAAACGCAAACCCCACGCCTCCTGACAACTTATTTGGTGGGACATTTAATCAGGTCGGGTACTGATCCCACTGCCTTCTTACTTCCATGAGAGTAAGTGTGGGGCTGGAAGTCTTATAGACAGTCTCCACACCCCCCACCCCTCCCCTTCAGGTCCTCAAGTAGGCAATTAATGTTACTTAAAGGCTTCATCCTACCACCACTGAAATTCACCCAGCAGCGGAATAGGGGAGATGTCGCGTAGGAAACCCAAAAAAGCAAACCAACCCTAGAGAAGGGAGAAAGGGGTTAATGGGGGTGAGATTGGGGGTGGGTGCTTTGTTTAAAGGCACTCAGCTCCTGATCAGGGATCTCAGCAATGGAAGAACGGGGGCCAGCTGAAAGCTAGCCCTCTACCCTTGCTTTTGACCTCCTTTCCCCTATCATGTGATCCCCTAACCTGCGACATCCGTTCCATTATCACTCACTTTCAGCCTCAGGTCTCTTGCTGATTCTGGCTTTGTTGCATTGCCAGCAGCTGCCATCATTCTCAGGCTGCTCCTGAGAGCTGCCAGCCTCTCACTGGCTGGCAGATCTCAGTGGGTGGGATGTCTGCCTCTGTTATTCTTAATCACAGGAAGGCTCGATGATAACCATATAATAGATACTTAATACTAGCGGGCCTTCCACCAGTGAGCCTTCCCCAAGGAAAGTGATGTGGGGTTCTCACCAACTCTCCATTTGATGGACATGTCCCTCATCACCTAAATTCCACCCATTGTTTTCCTTCAGAATCTAGTTCCTTCTTCTAAACCAAGTGACTTAGTATCACTTCAGAGTGAACAAGTATTTTGAGATAGGACTGGAGCCACAGATAGGCCAGACCAGCTGAGGATTGTAGGTTGCCTTTCCTTAAAGGGTATTAGTGAATCACGTTCTGACAACTTTGTGGTCGCTTTTACTAATACCCACTTTTTCTCTCCTATGGTTCTGTACTTAAACCCAAGGATTGAATAAAGTTTGTACAATATGCGCATCATTTTTAAAATATATCCACTCAAAACTGCGAGGGAATCATTGAGAAGCTAAACTGAGCATGGCTCCAAACTAAAATGCCACCATTTGGACAGTTGCTTCTTACTAGTATTATGGAAATGATGGAACAAGCAGGAGAATGCTTCTATTTCTCACGTGCTGATTCTACTTCAGCTGCAACTACAGCTAGACAGCATTGGTATTCTGAATGCATCACAAACAATGCTGCATTCGTAGAAAATCAACAACAAAACCGTTAACTACAGAGCAAATGCAAGGATGATAAAGGATAACAAGCCAATAACTAATCTGCGTCTGGTGTACCAGCTTTATTCACAGGTGCAATTCTGGTTTTGCTGAAATTAGGTTAAACAATACTTGTGCATATCGCAAGCTCCAGCAAACTGATATCCTGGCAATGCATATTGGTGGCAAAGTCTTCGTTTGGTAGCAGCTGTCTTATAACAGCAGAAGGATTATAGGAGTACAAGAACATGCGCTCTGGGGTTATAAAAATATACCAGCAGAGTACACATTATTTAGCCTTCCCATAGCAGCAATATCTCAGTTGATTTCTGCTCAGCTGTCAAGTTCTCATAGATCTGTACCATTAATTGCAGTGATTCAGAATCATGCACGGTATTTAATCCACTCTGCCCAGATATGAAAAGGCCACTGCTGCCATTAATTCATATGTATCTTTCTATCATTTCAGGCTTGAGGCCTGAAGAGGATCTGTGAGTGAGAGAAAGAGAGAGAGAGAGGGAGAGAGAGTGTGTGTGTGTGTGTGTGTGTGTGTGTGTGTGTTGCTCAACATGTAAACATATATTAGGAGCAGGAAGAATCCACTTGTCTCCTTCAGCATGCTCTGCTATTCATTAAACTTATGGCTGATCAACTTATCATGTCCTACCTACCCCTGATAACCATTTGCTTGCTTACTACCTTAAAAATCTTCAAAGATTCTGCTTCCACTAACTTTTCAGGAACAGAGTTTCAAAGATTCATGACCCCCTGAAAGAAAACACTGACACTCCATCTCTGTCTTAATTGGGTGGCCTCTTATTTTTAAATAGTGGCTCCTAGTTCATTCACAAGAGAAATCATCCTCTCCACATCCATCCTGTCAAACCCTTTAGGATCTTATAGTTTAAAGTTTACTTATTAGCTTCACAAGTAGGCTTACATTAACACTGCAATAATGTTACTGTGAAAATCCTCTAGTTGCCATACTCCTGTTTGAGTACACTGAGGGAGAATTTGGTATGGCTAATGCACTTAAACAGCACATCTTTTGGACTGTGGGAGGAAACCGGAGAATCCGAAGGAAACCCATGCAGTCACAGGGAGAATGTGCAGACTCCGCACATACAGTAACCCAAGCCCGAATCAAACCCAGGTCCCTGGAGCTGTGAGCAGCAGTGCTAACCACTGTGCTACCGTATTGCCCCTAAAGGTTTAAATCAAGTCGCCTCTTACTTATCTAAACTCCAGTGGATACAAGCCCAGCCTGTCCAATAAGACAAATGGCCCATTCCTAGTATTAGTCGAATAAATATTCTATGGGCTGCTTCTAATGTATTTACGTCTTTCCTTAAATGAGGAGACCAATACTGTACACAATACTCCAGATGTGATCTCATCAAGATCCTGTACAACTGAAGCATAATCTCCCTACTTTTATATTCAACTCCCCTCACAATAACCGGAAGTGTTTTATTAGCTTTCCCGCTTGCTGTATCCGCATACTACCCTTTTTTGATTCATGCACCAGGTCACTTCAATCCCTCTGAATCGCAGAGTTCTACAATTTCTCACTATATAGATAACATGCTGCTTTTCTATTCTTCCTACCAAATTGATAATTTTGCATTTGCCCACATTCTCCTCCATTTGTCAGTTCTTTGTCCATTTACTTAACCTAGCCATATCCCTTTTTTATCTCTTTATACCTTCTTCACAATTTATTGTCCTACCTATCTTTGTGTCATCAGCAAATTTAGGAACCATACCTTCATGTTAATGGCTTTTTGACATCTTACAGAAACACTGCTCTTGCAGCTACCCAAAGTTCACCTGCATTACTATTCTTAAGAAGACTGTTCAGAACTATAATTTGTTATTACCTCGAGTAACATCAGAGATAGTAGAGCGTTAACAACAATCTCAGGTTGCTAGATAAGAAGTGAGGGGTCGGTGCTGGGGCCTCAGCTATTTACCATTTATATAGATGATCTGGAGGAGGGAACCGAGTGTAGGGTGTCGAAATTTGATGATGGCATCAAAATTGGTGGAAAGGCAAATTGTGCGGAGGGTGGGGAGAGTCTACAGAAGGATCTAGATAGGCTGGGCGAATGGGCCAGGAAATGGCAAATGGAATTTAATGTTGGCAAGTGCGAGGTGGTCCACTTTGGTAGGAATAATGGTAGGAAGGATTATTACTTACGTGGAGAAAAACTGCAGCAGGCGACGGTGCAGAGGGACCTCGGGGTCCTTGTGCATAAGTCGCAAAAACCCAGCTTGCAGGTGCAGCAGGTGGTCAAGAAGGCGAATGGGATGCTGGCCTTCATAGCGAGGGGGATTGAATATAAAAGTAGGGAGGTCTTGCTGCGGCTGTATAGGGCATTGGTGAGGCCGCAGCTGGAGTACTGTGTGCAGTTTTGGGCGCCGTACTTACGCAAGGATATTTTAGCCTTGGAGGGAATGCAGAGGAGGTTTACTAGGCTGATGCCGGAGTTGAGGGGGTTGAGCTATGAGGAGAGGCTGAATATACTTGGCTTGTACTCGTTAGAGTTTAGAAGAATGAGGGGAGAGCTCATTGAGACGTATAAGATGATGAATGCGATGGATAGGATAGAGGTGGAGAGACTCTTCCCGCTCAGAAAGGATAGCAGGACTAGGGGGCATAGCCTCAAGATAAAGGGGGGTGGTTTAGAACGGAGTTGAGGAGGAACTTCTTCACTCAAAGGGTGGTGAATCTCTGGAATTCTCTGCCCGTTGAAGTGGTGGAGGCTGCCTCGCTAAATATTTTTAAGACGCGGGTTGATGGGTTTTTGATGAGAGAGGGGATTAAGGGTTATGGGGAGAGGGCGGGAATGTGGAAATGAGCCACGACAGATCAGCCATGATTTTATTGAATGGCGGGGCAGGCTCGAAGGGCTAGTTGTCCTACTCCTGCTCCTATTTCTTATGTTCTTATGTTCTTACGAGGGAAAAACAACACTAATTGCAACAAGGAGAGCAAGTGTTCATGTGTAACTATGTCAGGAATGAGAAATGGGTACCAGCCTTAGTTTTAGCAAAAACAAGTCCAATTTCTTACACGGTTCAAACCAAAGATGAATTAGTTTGAGAATGCCATGCTGACCAATTGGCATTGTCTCAAACTGATTTCTCAAAATGATTTCTCAGAATTGTCTCCAGGTGTATCAGCTTTTTTCCTTCTCTAATGTTGGGCATACGGAAGACTTAGTTGAATGTGAGTTGCCTGATGATTGTGTCTTTGCTACTGTACCAAGAGAGAGAATGGTGTAGAATTAGTCCTAAGAGAAGAAGTGTCTTCTGAAGTTCCAAACCACGTATCTATGGTCAAGAAAAGTTGAATTCCAGAATGTTGTATACCACCAAAGAGGTATAAACATCCTCCTGATCAACTTTCTTATTGACTGTATACAATGAGTAATGATACATAATACTGTGTCTAGGGCATTAATGATCCAATGCAGTAATTTGTTATCCTGAAACAGGAGTAAGGGGGAAGGAATATCATATACTTAAGTGGTTGCATGGTTGCTTTAAGAGCAGGTCACATGATTTGATCATGAGGTCATTGGGTGTTTCACAGGTTTTTGTCTTAGTTTCGTTTCTGTTCTATGCGGAGAATATATCTTACAATAAATTATTTGTCTTACTTTGAATCTACATTTTTTTTTCTTTTTGTATAACACCCACAGCCTCTAACATAGTTAGGAATTACACATACATTAGCTAATTGGGCAGAAATAACCAGCCCTTGTGCTCAACTGATGCTTCCATTGTCACTTCACTTGATTGAACTCCAGTCTCATCATTCACAATGGAGTGTCTGCTGTGGTGTCCTTGGTGAATTGGTGGTGGATGCTTTGTGTGTGTATATAGGCCTGTGGATCTGGGTCTAGTTTTGGGTGTGCATATGTTTGGTGTGCCTGACTGCACGTAAGTGTGCAAGTGTGCCTGCTTGTATGTGTGCAGTAGTGGGGTGGAGCTGTGTGAGCGCAGGAGATGGTAATGGTCTGTCAGTTAATGATTTGGAGTTGTATTGTTATGATCACCCTAGAGACTCACAACTTTATGGAAAGGTATTTGTGTTTCCAGTGACTCATTACAACCAAGTGAGTAGTAGACAGTCTGTCTCACTAGCCTAGACATCTGGCAAAGAGAGTATCATTGAAACTCATTATGCCTGCAAAGATGCTAATATCATCATCTAGTTCCCAAGCTTTGCAAGCGATTTTGACCAGAAATACAGATGTTTTCTGGTTTTGTCAATGATGCATTTATTGGCAGGTGAGAGTGGAAAATTTGGCCTAAAGTTGGATTCCTGACAGCAGAGAAACAAGTCAGAATTTTCTCCTTACTGCTTTCATGGTGGAAGATGGTGGATTAGCTTTCCCTACTCATCCATGTCAGGAATGTTATTTGCATGCATTAGCACTGAGCGCTCCTGAAGTCACCCAAGGGGATGGCTGTGGGGTGTCCAGCTGCTAGTCTTCCTCACTTTCTCCTGCCTGAAGACCTCTGCCTGACTGCTTGAGGAGAAGGGGCACCTGGAGGAAGGTTGAGATACTCAGCTCGCCTCCTTGCTTGCGATTAATAGATCCCACCAATGCCTACAGCTGTGGAGTGAAGGTCCAGGCACCAATCCGGTAGAGCCTGCTGGATCAAGGGCTCCAAGGTGGCCACCACCTTTCCCATGGAGACCTTGAGGCACTTTCATATTGAAGCTACAATATCATACAGAATACAGACGTATTGCTCTATCCTTCAATCTAGTCTGTTGCCTGACTCTCATAAACCTGCCTGATGTTCTGTCTGCCTTTACATTTCCAGTATGTTAGTGACCTACTGGGAGAGGGCGAGGCCTGAAGAGGAACAGGTCTTAGGTGGAGGGACGTTGCATGCTCTGCAACTGGGATCAGGAGGGTGGGGGAACGCGCATTATAAACTCTCCAAATGGCGATTGGCCAGTTTGTGCAGGAGATCGGTCATTGCAGATGGGCAAGGATTAACTGTGTAGCCCTGCAATAGAGAAGAGGATGGTGCTCGGCCGTGGAGGCTAGCTATAGCTGGGGAAAGGTAGTGACAGATCACTGTATTCTGTGCTACTGCACAGAACAGAGAGAGACCTGCACATGCATAATGGTGCCCTCTGCTGCAATCTTCCACTTTTTGGTGAGTATAGGCCCTGCTCTTTCCCCTACTGGACAGAAACAGATCTAGCTTCATTTTTTCTTCAAAGTGAGATAAGATGCGACTTTTAACTTGCCCAAAAAAGTGCAATTCATGCCCATTCAGTACTTTTTTTTGTAAGATTGCACCTCCTTATATGGAAATGAAATCAGAGTTAATATGAATATGCTAAGTGTCAAGGGATTCAAATGGACATGAGACAGTCTTCTCAAGGTAAGATCCTTACCCACCACTGCCTGGCTCTTACTGCAGTTATACTGTCATTTGTGCACTTCACTGTCGAAAATAATGATGATATAGGTATATATTTAAATTTAGAATCGTAATGATTACAGCATAGAAGAAATCCATTTGGTTCTTGTGTCCATGCCAACTCTCTGTAACAGCAATTCAGCTATTCCCCATTCACCTATTATTTTCTCACAGTTCTGCACATATTATTCCTTGGAATAATTATCCAAAACTCTTTTAAAAAGCAAATTTGTAGTTTTTAAAGGGAAACCTGCATGGACAATGCTGAGGCAAACATAAAATGAAGGTTTTCTTTAAATAAACATCACTGCATTATAAAAGATTGTAAAATTTTGGATTAAATAATCACCTGTCACTTTTCATTTTCTTCTAACGGAACTTTAACTTTTAAGTTATTTTTAGTACTTCAATTTACAGGCCCAAATTTCTTTCCACTCCAGAGGAACTCTCCTTCCCAGCATGTTCCAGAAAATCCCAGCAATGGCTTAAAATTCTTAAGTACTGCTTCTGAACCCAGCATTTCCCACTTTGTTGGGCACGTGAAGGTATGTCCCAAGTTGTGGTATTGACACAATTTTTAAAAGCTGCACACATTTCAGATTGAAATGGCCTATTGGAATTCAAGTTGACGGGGAGAATGAGAGATTGTAGGAAGTAGGACAAACTGCTTGAAGACGGAGGAGGAGGGAGAGAAAGCCTCACTGAATGGGGTCAGATATATGCCTGGGTATTTATATTTGTTTTACAATTGCAGCAACGGCCATTGTTTAAGATAATTTAATGTCAGTAAAAACATTGTGACTGATACCTGTCAACAGTTGATGTGACAACTTCAACGTCAAGGCAAGATAAGTTCAGCATTGCCTCTAAGTTCCAATGTCTCTGAATGCTTATGCATCTTACTCTTTCCTAGCTGCTGCTGGATAGAGAAGAAATATTCCACATTTTGCAATATGCTTCTGTAACATAAAGGAGTTCACTGAGGTTCCCTATACACAGAAAGACAGCTTCATCCTGTACCTTCTTTCCAGAGCCAATTCTGTAGAGTGAGCAGAAAGTTTGGCATAGCTCATAAGGATCACAAGAACTAGGAGGAGGAGAAGGCCATCTGGCCCCTCAAGTTGCTCTGCCGTTCAATAAGATCATGGGCCGATCTTTTTGTGGACTCCGCTCCACTTACCCACCTGCTCACCATAACCCTTAATTCCTTTACTGTTCAAAAATGTATTTATCCTTGCCTTAAAAACATTCAATGAGGTAGCCTCTACTGCTTCACTGGGCAAAGAATTCCACAGATTCACAACCCTTTTTTGTGAAGAAGTTCCTCCTCAACTCAGGCCTAAATCTGCTTCCCCTTATTTTGAGGCTATGCCCCCTAGATTGCATGTTTTCCCAAGATAGAGAGTGTATTTGACTGCATACATATTGTTTTTGTGTGTGCGTCATGTAATTTGGTCATTTTGAACCAGAAGAGATTCCTTTCCTCAGTGTGTAGCTGGTGTATCTTCCGGCAGGGCACCTATTACTTTGGCAGTAGCCATGAAGTGTTTGTTCTATGACAGTTCAGTGTGTCAGCTGCATTTGACCTGCCAAGGCTACTGATCAGCAAGGGTTATATTCATGGCATTGTTCATAACTTCAGTCTGGAACATAGGCATACTTTGAGCACAATGGTACCTCAAGGATTAATATGCAGAACACCACTGTCATCTTGAAGCAACATATATCCAATACCTGGACCGCTGTGGAGGGGCGTGTATCAAGATTTGTAGAAGTGTGCTGTATCCTGCAGAGTCTAGCCACGATGAGGGAACAGCCATTGCCACTAGCTTTCAGATGAGAAGAGTGAGCATGAGGAAAAGGATAATGAACAGGAAGTAGAGGAAACGTGACAAGAAGTGGAGAACACAAAGAGGAAAGGAGGATACAACATTGACAGCTCATATCAGCCTGGGTTCTAACGAAAGAAATATGCTTCCAATAACCTCCAACATTCCTCCCCAGTCGCCACAATCCTCACCATTCCTGTATCACTGATCACCACATCCTCGGCTTTCTGGCAACATAAAAAGTAAAATCCAACAGGAAGCGTGCATTCAAATCTAATTTTATCAATTCAACCATCACACAGTGAAATATTACAGTTGCATATTCCTTAGCTCTTTGTTCATGTGCGTTAGTCTATTTTAATATCCTTATAAGTCGCTCCTTGTTGTCTCTGTTCTGACAAATCATTGCAAGATTCTGCCCCATGACTTTATCTTGTACAATTTGCTTTTATGGGCACCTTATTAAAAGCCTTTTAGAAATCCAAATGTACTACATCTACTGGTTCCCATTTATCTATTCTGCTTGTTCCATCCTCAAAAAGCTTCAATAAATCTGTCAAAGGCTCTGCCTGATTACAATCCAATTTTCTAAATGTCCTGCTGCAACCTCCTGAATAGATTCCAGCATTTCCCCAATTTCAGAATGTTTGCCTAATTGGCCAATATTTTCTGTTTTCTGGCTCCCTCCTTTCTTGAATGGTAGTATTGCATTTGCAATTTTTTAATTCTCTGGACCTTCCTGACTCTAGATAATTTTGAAAGATTGCAACCAATGGGCATCCATTATCTCTGCAACCATTTTCTTTAAGATCCTGGGATTCATATCAGAGGCTCCAGGGACTTGTCAGCCTTTGGGCCCATTAGTTTTCCTCATAGTTTTTGGCTAGTGATCATGATTGTTTTAAGTTCCTCGCTTCCGTTTGCCTCATGATTTTCTATCATTTTTCAAATACTTTCTGTGTTTCTGCTGTAGAGACAAAAGCAAAAAACCCTTGCTCAATATCTCTGCTATTTTCTTGCTTCCCATTATTAATTCCACAATCTCCCTCTCTAAGGCACTAACACTTGCTTCAGCTATTCTCTTCATTTTTATATAGAAGCTTTTGGTGTATTTTTATATTTCTTCTTAGTGTTCTTCTGTACTTTAAATAAGGAGAAAAAGAGAAGGACAGAAGGAAAGAAAGAAGGAAAGACAGACAGATTGAAGCTGAATTATTGGGCCCCATTAAGTCAACAAAGAATACAGATGAACCCTAAAATATTAATGCCATCATATGTGCCAGTTTCTGGACATTGTAACCAGCAGTGGCCATTTTAGTGCAAGCGGGTATGGAGCCATCAGGGCTAGCCAACCCCCACAGGGAAGATAGCTGGTTAGGCTTATTAAGAGTATTACGTTCAATTAAAGGGGGTCAACTGAAATTTTTCAGCTGGGCTCCAGTGGGCACTTCCATCACACTGTTGGGGAGGTAGATCAATGATCCAGGATTTTGGCCCATATAGAGCGTCGCACATGTCTGCTGCTCTGTCACTTTAACTTTGACCAACACTACTGAAATATGGAATGAAAATGAGAAGGCAGTATAGTGGACATCTGAATCAATATCCCTCATTTTACTCCAAAGTAAGCCCAATAAGAGCTTAACAGAAAATGCCCAAATTTCAACATGCCCACTTTTTGCCTGAAGTGCATTTCCGATTTCTATATTAATCCAACAAATCACTTGGTTGCGCTGCCAAGAAATCAGCTCTGCACTGCAACTATTAATAAAGCTATGTTGTTTCCAGCACACATTGAATTCTATTGCTACCGTAATTGGCTGAGGAGGATTAACATGGGGGAGAAGAGGCAGACTGTGATGTTGGGTGATACACAAGGCCTACTATTAATTCGCATCAGAACAAAACTTGTCATACCTGCTGTGTCAGGCATTGCTGTGTGGGAATGACTGAAAGCCAGTGCATAGGAGGCAGAGGCGTAGCAGGCGAATTGTGACAGCGATCTGCTGTCTATTCAGTGAAGACCTCCCAAAAGCATTAAACATCCACACAATACTCCCAGCAAAGTCAATACTTCCCTCACATTTTATGCATTGGACTTACTTCAAACTAGCACCAGTGACATCTATAGTGTCAACCAGTTTGTTATTCACAGAGGTTCAAGAAGGTCACAGATACATTATTCAGTAAGGTCAGCAACATAATTACTTTCATCACTGATCAGTAACAACAACAAAGAGGGTGGCATAATTTACAGGCTGCTGGTTTTCAAAGCATCCAAATAATCATTGATTATACAACCCTGCTACTTTTTGATCCCCTTATATATAATGCAATGCCCTTATAATGGAGATAGTTCCAGGGGATTTTCACAGTAGCTTCATTGCAGTGTTAATGTAAGCCTACTTGTGACAACAAATAGATAAATTTTAAACTTTAATTGTTCAGCTAGCTGACATGTGACCAACACAAAATATTACACGCAAATCCCTGCTTCCCTGAAAGATGGCAGGTGACATTCGTGTAAAGTCCACCCTTTGTACCTCATGACTTGTTATATTCTTTGGAAAGATGCAAAGTGCAGTTACAACCAGGATGAATATCAGAATATTGAATATACCACAGAGATCTTGAAGCGCTGCTGTAGACATGTTTACAACTCTCACCCCCCACCCACCATCTCCGCACTGTGAATAATTGTGGTCCATTGCATACAACAGACCTTGATCCTACAAAGACACCTCACCCTGGGAGTAAAAGAACAGACTGTTGTAACTGTAGCATAACAAAGGAATAAAAGTGACAATTGGGAATCAGCTGCCAAATAATCAGTCAAGCAAAAGAGATGAGTGTGCTAGACGTCAAACTGTAGATCATTTTCTCTCCAATGTTCTGGGAGTCTTTTCCATTGATCTGCAGAAAAAGCAGAGCTAGAAAAGTCAAGGCATCTCTGTATCTGTAGTTCAGAGTTATCTCTATGTCTGAAATTCAATCATGTTGAAGTCAGCAAATAAATACAAGAGCATTCATTCTGGGCAGTTGGTGAGTGACGGTTGAGTACCTGCATGAATAAAGTGAGTTCAGAGATTCCCAGGGTCATTGGACCCTGAGGTAACATAACTCCTTTAAGGGGGCATTCCCTTAGAGTCATACAATTGGGCCACTCCCCATAAAATGTCGAGGTGGGAAGCTGAGCCAATTGAGTGCAAGGGCACGTATTGAAGGTGGGAGAGGATCTTCAGTCGGAACTGGAGAGAAGTGTTGTAGGGTTGCATAGTTCATCCTGTCTGATGCTTTATTGTAATCACTTATTTATCATTGGCAATAAATTCCTTTATTACTTTATGCCACAATGAGTTGCCCTCGAATTATTATTCTGGCAATGAGGAAAAACTTTCAAAGTCGTTAAGGGTCACCGTGCACAACTAGAGGAGGAGGAGATACCAGCAGCAAAAATACAAAGAAATAAAATGCACATCTGCAATAAAATGCCTTTGATTGAGAAAGTCAAACTAATTGATCCTGAAGTGGAAAACTGGAGACAGTATATCAAAAGGTTGCATTACTTGTTTGCAGCAAATGAGTGAACTGCTGAAGAAAAGCAAAAGGTTATTTTGTTCACAGTCTGCGGCCCACAGACTTAGTGCATGTTGTTTAATATCACCTGACACTCCAGATACAATGGACTGGATTTTTCCACTGTGTTCTCTTTTGAGACCAAAATTCTTGCAGATCAATGTACCTTTAAATGGTCTGCCAAGTTGTTTGTCCTACCCACTACAATTCCCACAACAGATGGGACCATAAAATTTACCCCAAAATCTTATTTGTTGAAATTTGTAGATTAGATCAAAGTGAATAGAATATAGAAAAATCACAAAAGTGTCTGAAACATATTTTACAAAGGTTCTGTTTCCAAGGAGGCACATATAATCACTGTCCGAGAATTTAGATATATATTTTTGAAAACATATTATACTCTGTATTCACCTAATTCACCTTCTCATTCACCTTAGCTAATAACACAATGCACAATGGGACATAGTCAAATAAAAAGAACCATATTCCTCGGAATAATGTAGCTACTAAGCAAAGGGAAGGACAACTCTTGTCAATATCTCTAGACAGTCTTAATAAATAGAATATTCACTGACCAAGGACACACAAGGGACCCCAGACAGTTCTAATGAATAGGACGTACAATACACCAGATAAGAAGGTCTAGAAAGAGTGTCAGATGACTGAGAGAAAGACTTTCAAAGTCCACAAACTCATGTACTTCCATGCTATCAGAGGGTAAATGTTATTGGCTAAGGTAAATATTCTCTACGAATAATGATTGGCTCATACCCAGTTGGGGTGAGCAAGGGGTGGGCAAATGACTTTTGAAAATTGTATAATTGTAATTCTGAGAGTGATGTAATTTCAGTGTGATTTGGAACTGCTCCAAATCTCTCTGTCTCGAACGTTGAACCAAGCTTGAAAAATAAGAAACATCTTTAACCAGGGTACTTGCCTCTCTTTATGTTAGCTGAGCCATAATTAAGTGAAAGCTCGCATAATACATGGTTTCTGAAAACCCTCCTACAACAGCATTGAGCGGAGGAGCTTGTTTTCAGTGTTGTGATGAACACTCCGAAGAAGCCTGCCGGTGCATAAAGGATCATTTAAAAGCATGGTGCAATGTGAAACAGTCAGGATAGAATGTGCAAAAAGAAAAACCACAACAGTTACTTTATCTTATTTTAAAAAACTGGATGAGGAGCCGGACAAGGGACTCGAGTCATTTACCCTTAACCAGGCCCATCTGAGTAAAATGCCCCCTATCAAGATAGCCTCAATGGTAAATGGCAGATCTCTTAAAATTGAAGTCGACAGAGAGACTGTGGCTAATCATAGAGAAGCAGGTATTTTGTTCCCTTCAAAACGGTCTCTGACCATTGAAATTGAACAAGTCAGGAGCCATATTGTCTACATATACTGGAGAATCATTGCAGACTTTAGGTCTGCACTCATTGTCCCTATCCACAAATTGGATTGTATTGTAAGAATTTGTGGCAATTATAAATTGACAGTCAATAGAGAAGCTCAAATAGACCAATATCCCATTCCTAAAATTGAAGACCTCTATGCCAAACTAGCTGGGGGTTTAAAATACACAAAGTTAGACCTCAGTCATGCTTACCAATAATTGGAATTTGAAAAAGACTCATAGAGGTTGGTGGATGGCATGGTGGCACAGTGGTTAGCACTGCTGCCTCACAGCGCCAGGGACCCGGGTTTGATTTCCGGCTTGGGCCACTGTCTGTGCAGAGTCAGTATACTCTCACCATTCCTGGATGGATTCCCTCCGGTGCTCTGATGTCCTCCCACAGTCCAAAAGACATGCTGGATAGATGCACTGGCCGTGCTAAATTCTCCCTCAGTGTCCCCAAACAGGTGCCCAAGCGTGGCGACTAGAAGATTCTACAGCAACTTCATTGCAGTGCTAATGTAAGCCTATTTGTGACACTAATAAAATAATTTTATAAACTTTACCATCAACACTCACAAGTGTTTATATCAGTATGCGTGTTTACCTTTTGAAGTCTCATCAGCCTGTACCATTTTCCAACATATGACGAAAAGTCTATTGCAAGGCATCCTGAATGGCAGTGATCTATCTTAACAACATTCGAATCACAGGAGCCTATACTGAAGAACACAAATCAAACTTGAAGATAGTTTTGAGAAGATTTAAAGAAGCAGGCATTAGGTTGAAATGGGTGAAATGTACTTTCTAGGCAGATAAAGTTACATACTGGGGTTTGGAGTGGATGAAAAAGTTTTATGTCCTTGGGAAAATAATGTTAAAGTCATTAAAGAGATTCCACAGTCAAAAAATGTATCAAAATTAAAGCCATTCCTTGGAATGGTAAATTATTATGGTAGATTTTTACAAAATGTAATCATCATCTTAGCTCCATTCCAGCAGCTGCTAAAGAAACATCAACATTGGAGGTTGAGAAAAGAATGAAAAGAAGCTTTTGTAAAATGTTATCAGGTTTGCAGGCATTGGCATCGTTGGTTCACTTCGATCTAACCAAACCATTAGTAGTTTTCTGAAATGTATCACCGTATGGCTTGGGAGCAGTTTTGTTCCACCGGATGCTTGATGAAGTGGAAAGGCCAATTACCTTTGCGTCGAGAACATTGTCAGATGCAAAAAAAAATTCCCAGAAAGATAAAGAAAGCTTGGTGATCATATATGTAGTCATGATGTGGAGATGCCGGTGTTGGACTGGGGAAAAAAACAGGAAGAAGTCTCACAACAGCAAGTTAAAGTCCAACAAGTTTACTATCAAGTTTACTATCAAATAAACTTGTTGGACTTTAATCTGGTGTTGTGAGACTTCTTACTGTTCATATATGTAGTCAGAAAGTTTCATCAGTACATTTATGGCCAACAGTTCACAGTAGTTTCAGACCACAAGTCGTTGTTAGCTTTATTCAGAGAAGAAAATCCAGCGTCGTCAATTTCCTCAGCAAGGGTACAGAGGTGAGCTCTCTTGTTGGCAGCATGCATAGAACATAGAACATAGAACACTACAGCACAAACAGGCCCTTCGGCCCACGAGTTGCGCCGATCACATCAACACCTATCTATAACCCCCAATCCCATAAAACCCCATATACTCATCCAGAAGTCTTTTAAAATGCCCCAGCGAGTTCGCCTCCACCACCACTGACGGCAGCCGATTCCACTCACTCACCACCCTCTGAGTGAAAAACTTACCCCTAACATCACTTCTGTACTTTCCTCCCTGCACCTTAAATCTGTGTCCTCTCGTAGCGACCATTTCAACCCGGGGAAATAGCCTCTGAGAATCCACCCTACCCATTCCTCTCAACATTTTATAAACCTCTATCAGGTCGCCTCTCAACCTTCGTCTCTCCAGGGAAAAGAGACCCAGCTCCCTCAACCTAACTTCATAAGGCATGCCTCCCAGTCCAGGCAACATCCTTGTAAATCTCCTCTGTACCCTTTCAATAGCTTCTACGTCTTTCCTATAGTGAGGCGACCAGAACTGCGCACAGTACTCCAAATGAGGCCTGACAAGGGTCTTATAAAGTTATACGTTTCAGCATAAATATCAAATCAGATGCACTCAGGGTGTTTCCTTTGCTATAGACAATAGTTTCACCATCAGTCCCACAGGAGATAGTGCTGGTGCTGCTTTGAGTACAAACTTTGCCAGTGTCAGCTAAACGCATATGGATGTAGACAGAAAAAGACCCAGCATTATCAAAAGTTACGAAGATGATAATGATGATGCAAGGGTGACAATATGATAAGTCAAAGCTGCTAAAACCCTACCAACAAAGAAGGATGGAAATAATCTATGAAGGTGGGATA
Organism: Carcharhinus amblyrhynchos; assembly: GCF_965287045.1. Taxonomy (NCBI): domain Eukaryota; kingdom Metazoa; phylum Chordata; class Chondrichthyes; order Carcharhiniformes; family Carcharhinidae; genus Carcharhinus; species Carcharhinus amblyrhynchos. The sequence continues at coordinate 41,083,526 of NC_137339.1, read as the reverse complement.
TTGTTGTAAGGGGCTAGGATTGTCATCCCGTCTCAAGGGAGACAATTTTATTACAGGAATTGCACGACTCACATCCGGGATAAAGTAAGATGAAAGCACCAGCCAGAAGTTATGTTTGGTGGCCAGTCATTGATAAGGAAATCAATGTTCCAGTTGTGAGCCCCAACAGGCTTTGCTGCTGGCAATTAATATACATCCTTGGGAAAGGCAAAGTAGACCCTGGACAAGAATACATATAGAATTTGCAGGATTATTTATGAGTCATATGTTTCTTTCATTAATGGATACACACTCTACTTGGTTGGATGCCCAGTTGATGAAAACCACGATGGCCACTGTCATCATTGACAAATTGAGGAAAATGTTTGCCATTCATGACATCTTGGCGGTCTTAGTGTCAAACAATGGCACATCATCCACAGCAGAGGAATTACAAAATTTGTCAAATCAAATGGTATTCGCCATGTTAGGTCAGCACCTTATCACTCAGCCTCCTATGGATTAGTGGAACATGCTGTACAAATGTTCAAATCAGTGATGAAAAAGCAATTAAATAGGCCTCTTCTCCGAGGTAGAGCAGTTTTTAGTTGTGTCACAACACTACGCCAAATGCCAGGGTGAGCTACTAATGGGACGTTGCTTAAGGACAAGTTTTGATATGATATTCCCAGAGTTGGCAGGGAGTGTGGAGGCTAGGCCAGCCTCTCAGAAGGAAAATCATGACTCAAAGAAAAATCACAGAGTCTTTCAAGCTGAGGATTTAGTCCTGTTCAGAAAGCAAGATCTGCATGGGTGGCTGGAAAGATTGTGGAAAGAACAGGATAGAGATACAAGATTATTGTGTCCAGAAACATGTAGACCATTCGAGGAGAGGAGCGCCTGATACAAGGGATCAATAGGCAATCCCTGCAATGAATTTGGATACACCAGGTTTGGTGGTAGGAATCCCGGACCAACCAGTAGTTTCTGGTTGGTAGCAACTGAAGATACAGTAGCTACCGAGGAGATTTCCAATCTCAGATTGTTGAGTTTGCCTTTTGCAGCTGTCCAACCTGATTCTTAATTCCCAGAAGAGCCCAGTACAGAGTTGAGACATTGTACCAGCGCTCAGAAACCTTTGGATTAGCTACACTCATGAGTTGTTGCCCTGGGGTATTCCTGATGTATTTTGCAATTGGTTGCTTATGTTAATGATGTTCCTTTTTTTGCTTCCTCCAGAGGTGAATTCAGGAGCTGGTGGGTAAAGAGTGTGGTGGCATTGCCCCTTTAAAGGACATTCCCTGAGCATCATGTGATTGGGATGGACCCTATGGAGTGTTGATGTGGGAAGCTGAGCCAATTGAGTGCTAGGGCATATATCCTGGGTCGGGGAGGATCCTTAGTTGGAGACAGAGAGGAGTGCTGTACAGCCACTTAATTTATCCTGTCTGCCCCTTTTATTGTAAATACTTATTTATTATTGTCAATAAATCCTTTGTTAATTTTGAGCCACATCAAATCATCCTCGATTTATTACAGACCCAATGTTATAGATCTGAAATAACATGACATCTACACTCCATAGTCTAACATCTAGCCCTTTTAAGTTGAAAGTCTTAGGTTTGTGCAGTAATAATGTGAATATTCATGAGCAGTGCTCCCACTGTGACTATGATTAGGATCACTGAGGATCATTGTAGATGCCCATATTGTCACATAACCATTCATCCAGTACTATGAAGCTCTGGATAATGCACTCCTGAACACACCTCCTATGATCTTACATTGTACTACATTAATACAAGTGGCTCAAATAGATAACCCTGCTCCAAAAAGCAATCTCTTGTTTGTAAGCAGTGCCTGTGATGTTTGAATCCTTAGAACAAAGCCAGAAATCATGCTGGACTTTGCTTTTCAGCAGCCAATACTATTTGATCCATTTCATTCATGTCTTTGGCTTATTTTGTGCTCAATCACAATGTATATATCCTCTAGGCCATGTACCAGCAATGAGTACAAGGAAACCAATACTTTCATCATCTCCTGTTTTACTTTGGTCTCCCTGCCAATAATATCTTTGTTTATAAGAACATTAGTTAACATGTTTAAGCAGAAAATTATTAGATATTTGGAACTGTTTTTTTGTACATTTATTTCTGGCAAGTGCATGTCATATCTAACCTGACAATAACACTGGCTTTTGCAGATCAAAGGAGATTTCCTAAGATCTGACATGCTTTCTCATTCATCCTGGATTTCAGAGACCACATTTACCCTTTCAACAATTCACTCCCAATGTCTTAAGCTTCAGGAGAGAGAGAGACAGGGAAGAAGGAGATGGCCATCAAATGGAGAACTACTTCCTTTAATTGCCTCCATTGTGCAAGGGAATAGGCAAGTCATTGATCGCAGTGGACTTTCTTGTGTCATTTCATAAATTTCAGTGGGTATTCAATACTGTTAAGTGTTGACCATGAGGTTTAGTGTAATGACTTCAATCAAGCCATTGGAATTGGCCTGTGGGAACACAAACTCCCTGATTAAGGATCCAATTGATGGGCCAATCAGGGAGTCTTTACCTTGTACTTAACTGGGAGTGTCAGTTTCTCTGACATTCCTGGAGGTAAACTGCTAGCACTTTGTGTACTGCTGTAGCGTTTTTAAATATAGAGCTTTTTGATGAAAGGACTTCTGCCTCTGAAGGTTGATTACATTTAGGAACATAGCAACTAAGGAGCAGGAATAGGCCATTTAGCTCTTTGATAATGATAATCATTCAATGAGATAATGTCTGTTCTCATTGTGGTCACACTCCATTTTGCCATCTGCCTCTGAATGCCCTTGTCTTCCTTGTCTATAGAAAACCTGTCTAGCTCTGCCTTTCTGGGAAGAGAATTCCTCATGCTAATCAACCTCAGAGAAAAATTTCTCCTTGTCTCCATCTTAAATGCGAGACCTATTGGGTGAAATTCTCTGGTCTCCAAGCTGTATGTTTCCAGCTGGTGGGAGGTGGCACGTTGTTTGGTAATGGTGGGATTCTCTGCTCCTGCCAGTTCTCCTGCCAGAGAATTCCCATTGATGTCACCCCACGCTGGTGGGAAACTCACAGGTGAAGGTGTGGTGGGTTGGGATTGGAGCACCACCGTGAAAGCCGGAGAATTCCGGCCCTTATTCTTAAACTGTGATCCCTGGTTCTAGTCTCTCCCACAAGGAGAAACATCCATTGCGTATCGACCCACTCATGTTTCCTTTTGTATATTTCAATAAGATTACCTCTCATTCTTCAAAACTACAATGGGTGTAAGCCCAATCTGTTCAACTTTTTTTCTTAATATAGGCTGCTCATCCCAGGAATGAGTTGATTGAACCTTCTCTGAATTGCTTCAATTGCAATTATACCTTTTATCAATAAGGAGGTTAAAACTGTGCACAATATTTCAGATGAGGGCTCACCAAGGCCCTGTAGAGATGCAGTACAACTTCCCTCTTCTATATTCCATTCCCCTTGCAATAAACACCAGCATGCAAATTGCCTTTCTAATCACTTGCTGGACCTTGTTTTGTTCCTGGTGTTTCACTGATGGCTGTGCAGCATTATTGTATAATTTACACGATATTTCAAGCCAGAAAGAAATGTTAATTCATGAACATGATTAAACTGGCTGGAAAATCTAAAGCATCAATCAATTAGGCCTTTTCATACCACAGAACATAATTTCAAGATTTAAGTTCTGGCTGTTGTTAAACACCATGTTTCATATCAAAATTGAATTGAAAAGATAAGTTTTCAAAATACCAACAACAGCTTTCCCGAATGACCTGATCAGCAGTTCTTAAAATGGCCAAACGTTTACATGACTTCACCTTGCAAATTACAGAGTTGGCAGAAAGGAGTCATGCTATCTGTCTGGAAGGAGTCCAGCAGGACCTAAGCTAAAGCAAATGTGAAGGGTGACATGGTGGCTCATAGTGCCAGAGATCTGGGTTCCATTCTGGCCTTGGGTGACTGTCTTTGTGGAGTTTGCACGCTCTCCCTGTGTCTGTGTGGGATTCCTCTGAGTGCTCCAATTTTCTCCCACAGCCCAAAGCTGTGCAGGTTAGGTGAAGTGGCCATGCTAAATTGTCCCTTTGTGTAAATAACTATGTAGGTTAGTTGTGGTAAGTGTAGGGTTATGGGGTTAAGGTGGAGGTGGTGGTGGGTCTGGGTAAAATGCTCTTTTGGAGAGTTGGTGCAGATTTGATGGGCTGAATGGGCTCCTTTGCACTGTAAGGATTCTATAGATTCTATGAAGCATCCTCTGAACTATTCAAAGACTTCCAGACAGAGTTTGAGTATTTCAGGTGGGTATGGACTGAGCTGTAAACACAATAACTTTGAACAATAAATCCTGACTGAGAAGTGGGCTCTGCTGACCATTTAATCTAATTGCTGTTAACATTAGACCTGGAATGAGGGTTCTCCAGCTTGCAATGACCATATTTAGTAACTGACTCATTTGTGAATGGAGGTCATGTGATAGCAAGCTAACCCTTAAAAAACTGCTTTTCCAGGGTCAGTGTTAAATAAACAATGAATGGGTAACAACAAGAAAAGCATTCATCGTTTGCTCCTTCTCTCTCTTCTCAGCCATCCTGCGAGCGTGTACCCTGCTTGTATGTATCAGTTCAGCCAAATACTGCAGGGAGCAGCTATGTAAACTAAACAGATTGTCCATCAAGGCTTAAATCATCTCTGCATATAACCTGTGAAAAATACTAAACATTGCCAGAAACTATCCAATGCATCAACCTTTTGGGCACTCTTAAAGGATTTAATTTACCTGACCCCTCTTCACACCCATCAATAGCCCCCTCTCATCATCCACTCCTTACAATCCACTTCTGCATGTGTTTGTGAGTCTCTTGGATACATGCAAGAGTAAGGACTGGGTCATTTCTATTTTGTACAGTTTATTGGTGTGAAGGAAAATAAATACTATTTCCTTAATCCTGTGTAGTTTAGGTGGATTGGCCATGCCAAATTGTGTTTTACTGTCCAAGCATTTGTTGATTAGTGGGGTTACCAGGGCAATTGCATGGGTTTATGGGGATAGGACAATGGGTGAGCCTGGATAAGAGCTCTGTTGGAGAGTCGGTGCAGACTCGATGGGCTGAGGCTTGTACTCGTTAGAGTTTAGAAGAATGAGGGGAGATCTCATTGAGACGTATAAGATGATGAATGGGATGGATAGGATAGAGGTGGAGAGACTCTTCCCGCTCAAAAAAGACAGTAGGACTAGGGGGCACAGCCTCAAGATAAAGGGGAGGCGGTTTAGAACGGAGTTGAGGAGGAACTTCTTCACTCAAAGGGTGGTGAATCTCTGGAATTCTCTGCCCATTGAAGTGGTGGAGGCTGCCTCGCTAAATATTTTTAAGAAGCAGGTTGATGGGTTCTTGATAAGAGAGGGGATTAAGGGTTATGGGGAGAGGGCGGGAAAGTGGAACTGAGCCACGACAGATCAGCCATGATCTTATTGAATGGCGGGGCAGGCTCGAAGGGCTAGATGGCCTACTCCTGCTCCTATTTCTTATGTTCTTATGTTCTTATGTTCTGAATGGCCTTCTTCAGCACTTAAGGATTCAATGATTCCTATTCTTTTAAAACTTACAAGAAAATCTGTCTATGTGTGTCTTTTCCAATTACAGCACTTAAATAGTTAAACATTCACCAGGCTGACAAGCAGACTTGGTAGTATGATGGCACAGTGGTTAGCACTGCTGCCTCACAGTGCCAGGGACCTGGCTTCGATTCCCAGCTTGGGTCACTGTCTGTGTGGAGTTTGCACATTCTCCCCGTGTCTGCAAGGGTTTCCTTCGGATGCTCTGGTTTCCTCCCACAATCCAAAGATGTGCGGGTTAGGTTATTGGCCATGCGAAATTGCCCCTTATTGTTAGGGGACCAGCTAGGTTAAATGCATTGGGTTATGTGGATAGAGCCTGAGTGGGATTGGGGTTGGTGCAGAATCAATGGGCCAAATGGCCTCCTTTTGCACTGTATGAATCTATGATACAAATTAATTTTTAAAATACCTGCTGTGGTAAACCGTGAAGCAGGAACAATAGATTAGTAGTAGGCCATTCAGCCCATCTAGCTTATTCCTCCATTCAACACAATCATGGCTGATCATTCATTTCAATGCCTTTTCCCCCCACACGATCCCCACATCCCTTTTTAGCATTGGATCTTATAAATCTGTCAATCTCTGTTTTAAACATACTCAGTGACTACTCATGCACAGGCAGAAAGAGAAGGGAACCATCTTACCACTACTCACCTGGCCATAACACAGTATTTGTGTTAGGAATGGTATTACACACATTAAATTTTCAGTTTACTGAATGGTGTGAAAATAAACAAAACAATCCATTGTCGTTTTCCGCCTTTATTATGAAGATAATCAAGTGATTACGAGCAGCTGTTGTAGCTTATGATATTATCAGAGCCCTTGATTACATTGCTGCCTTTTAATGAATCTATGGTGCTCATTATTCTTTGTACATCTTAATTGGGTTGGGATTTGCTAACATTTTGAGGCATGAATTATGTGACTCGGTATGTTTATTAATTTTGGTGAGTGACTGAACTGTCATCTATCAGATAGATGAATAGCCCAACACGTTACCTGCTTAACACCATTCATGACATACATTGAAAGTGAAAGCTAACTGATTAAAGTGCAGAGGGAAAGTATAATGTTATGAGCAGAAAGAGATAAAAACAGCCAAAATACATTATTGAGCCCAATAGACCTCAGAGCAGGGAAGAGGATTATAACGATAGCAACAGCAGTTAAAATGCAGTCAAGGATTTCTAGCATGTGCACAGATGTAGCAAAAAGTTACAATTCCAAAATGTATACTTTTCTTTACAGTTGCCAAATATCTCTGTCAAAGTAGAATCAGCTCACCATTAGCCTTCTATAAAACACTAGTTCCTTTTCAAATACATATTCAGAACGTATGTCAGTTACTCATTTTTCTCCTCGGGATTAATAATTCCTTCCTAACCTTGATCTCTATTATCTAGAAGGACAACAGACACCATGGGTGGGATTTTACATTCTTTATCGTCCCATAGAAAAAGAAAACCATAGAAAAATTTACAGCTCAGAAGCAGGCCTTTTGGCCCTTCTTGTCTGTGCCAAACCATTTTTTGCCTAGTCCCACTGATCCGCACTTGGACCACATCTCTCCACACCCCTCTCATCCATGAACCCGTCCAAGTTTTTCTTAAATGTTAAAAGTGACCCTGCATTTATGTGGCAGCTCATTCCACACTCCCACCACTCTCTGCATGAAGAAATCCTCCCTAATATTCCCTTTAAACTTTTCTCCTTTCACCCTTAACCCATGCCCCCTGGTTTCTTTCTCCCCTAGCCTCAGTGGAAAAAGCCTGCTTGCATTCACGCTATCTATACCCATCAAAATCTTATACACCTCTATCAAATCTCCCCTCATTCTTCTACGCTCCAGGAAATAAAATCCTAACCTATTCAATCTCTGTCTATAACTCAGCTTCTCAAGTCCCGGCAACATCCTCGTGAACCTTCTCTGCACTCCTTCAACCTTATTTACATCCTTCCTATAACTAGGTGACCAAAACTGTACACAATACTCTAAATTCGGCCTCACTAATGCCTTATACAATCTTACCATAACACTCTAACTTTTATACTCGATACTCCGACTTATAAAGGCCAATGTACCAAAAGCACTCTTCATGACCCTATCCACCTGTGGCGTCACTTTTAGGGAATTCTATACCTGTACTCCCAGATCCCTCTGTTCAACTGCACTCTTCGGAGTCCTACCATTTACCCTGTACATTCTACTTTGGTTTGTCCTTCTAAAGTGCAATACCTCACAATTGTCTGCGTTAAATTCCATTTGCCATTTTTCAGCCTATTTTTCTAGTTGGTCCAATTCCCTCTGCAAGCTTTGAAAACTTTCCTCACTGTCCTGAAATTGTAAAATCCCACCGAGGTCAACAGACCCTTCCAAGGTTCACTCCTCGCTGCTCCAGTTCTCGTGGTAGGTGGGATGGTGAAATTCTGACCATAGAAACATATTCCCCTCTAATTTGCAGGAGATTCTAACTCGGAAATATGTTAATGTTCCCTCATTGTCACTGGGTCAAAATCCTGGAGCTTCCTACTTACACTACCATAGGAGTTCTTTCACCACACATTGCTTATTAAGATGAGCCACATTCTCAATAACAATTATAGATAGTGAATAAATATTGGCTTTAACTGCCAGCAATGGTCACATCTTGTGAGTGAATCAAAACAATTGGCACCACAGTAAATAAGGTTTAAATAGTATTAAAACTTTGTTTTTCAGGCACAAAACATTGGTTGTGTGTCATACAAGCCCCATACCTTTACAAACAAGCCATATAATTTCCAGGGAATGTGACCTGTACTTCAAAAGTTCAGCAACATAAATAATTATTTTAGCCAGCATATTCACAGATAAGTATTGGAAGCAAGATTTATTAAACTCTTGCATGTTAGAATTTTAGGGGTCCCCGGGGACAACCCTCCCCGTCAGGCTCTCCTGCCTGGCCCCCTACCAGGCGTCCACCGGCCTGGCATTTAGAGATGAGACCGCCTTTGCCCGCCGCCGGGCAATAACCGACAAGAAATGTGGGGTCTCAACTCTAGCGGGGCGCTCGAGGGCAGAGAGTGCCGGCGTGTTGGTGTAGGGCCATAGCCCGACACACGCCGTCACGCCCCGCAACAGCCAGCGGCGGAGTTCCAAAACAGTGAGTAAAATTTTCCGTTCTGTTCACTTTTACTGATGCACTGTAGAAAAAATTCTTCTTGGTTGTATCACAGCTTGGTGTGGCTCCTGCTCTGTCCAAGACTGCAAAAAAACTACAAACGGTTTTGAAGGAAGCCCAGTTCATCATGCAAAACAGCCTGCCGTCCATTGACACTGTCTACCCTTCCTGCTGCCTTGGAAAAGCAACCAACAAAATCAAGGATCCCACGCACTTCGGACATTCTCTCCTCCATCTTCTTCTGTTGGGAAAAAGATACAAAAGTCAGAGGACACGTACCAACCACCTTAAGAACAGCTCCTTCCCCGATACCATCAGACCTTTGAATGGGACTACCTCGTATTTACACCGAGCCTATGACTGTAACACTGCATTCTGCACCCTCTCTTTTCTTCCCTATGTGTGATATGATTTGTCTGTATGGTGCACAAGAAACAATATTTTTCACTGTATATTACAAAGAACAAAGAACAACCCAGCATGGGAAACAGGCCCTTCGGCCCAATGAGCCCGCGCTGCCGCATCTTCCTACACCTACCCTGCCCCGTGTGTATGTGAGTGGAACCCCTAATGTAGCCAGATTCAGGGGAGAATAGTGTCAATTTGGTACACCAATCAGCCTAAGAGCACATCTTTGGGGTGTGGGAGGAAACCGGAGCGCCCGGAGGAAACCCACGCAACCACAGGGAGAATGCGCAAACTCCCACAGACACAGGCCCAAATCCATGTATCTGCACAGTTAGCAGTGCTAGTCACTGAGCTGTTGCGGTGCCCATCTGCTGGTCCAGGATTAAGCACACACAACGACACGAAGTACTAGGCCACTCCTGGAAACTCCAAGAGCAGCCCACGCACGACCCATCGTGTGCATGCCTCTCATTTGACAACAAGGTGGACCGACACCTGTGGAATAAAAAGACAAAACATTAACATGTAATTCTACATTTCCGGTGTTGTCCCAAGGCTCTGACCCTATTTAATACCCTCTACTATAACCCTCCATCCTTGTTTCGCTCATGTGTCTATCTAAGTAAACCTTAAACAAGTCCAACGTTCCCGCCTCCATCACCCTACTCGGTAGTGCGTTCCATACCCCCACAACCCTCTGCGTGAGAAACCTTCCTCTCGTATCCAAATTATACTTCTCCCCCCTCACCCTTAGATTGTGACCTCTCGTAATTGTCCCCAATCTAGGGAAAAGCCTACCACTGTTGACTCTATCTATTCCCTTCAGTATTTTATATACCTCTATCATATCCCCCCTTAATCTCCGTCTTTCTAAGGAGAAGAGCCCCAGTTTCTCCAACCTTTCCTCGTAACTCAGTCCTTCCATGCCAGGCAACATCCTGGTAAACCTCCTCTGCACCCTCTCCAGGGTCTCCACATCCTTCCGGTAGTAAGGTGACCAGAACTGGACGCAGTACTCCAAGTGCGGTCTAACCAACGTTCTGTACAACTGAAGCATTAGACGGCAACTCTTATACTCTATACCCCTTCCTATAAAGGCAAGCATTCCATAAGCTTTCTTCACAACCTTCTCTACTTGTGTTGACACCTTCAGAGACTGGTGTACCTGCACTCCCAGGTCCCTCTGTATTTCTATACTCTTAATCGGCCTACCTTTTATCACGTAACTCCTCCCTGCATTATTCCTTCCAAAATGCATCACTTCGCATTTGTCAGGATTAAATTCCATCTGCCACCTATCTGCCCAATACACCAACCTATCTATATCCTGCTGTGTCACCTGACAGTCCTCCTCGGTATCTGCCAATCCTGCCATCTTGGTGTCATCCGCAAACTTGCTGATCACACCACGTACGCCCTCTTCCAAGTCGTTTATATATACTACAAAGAGGAGAGGTCCCAGTACTGAGCCCTGTGGCACACCACTGGTGACTGGCCTCCAGTCAGAAAAGGACCCTTCGACAACTACTCTCTGTCTCCTATTGCCCAGCCAGTTTTCGATCCACCTAGCTACCTGTCCTTGTATCCCATGTGCCTTAACCTTTTCTACCAGCCTACCGTGAGGGACTTTGTCAAACGCCTTACTGAAATCCATATAGATGACATCAACGGCTCACCCGTCGTCAACCGTTTTTGTCACCTCCTCGAAGAATTCTACCAGATTCGTAAGGCAAGACCTCCCCCGAACAAAGCCATGTTGCGTATCCCTAATCAGATCGCAACGCTCCAAATGCTCATACATCCTATCCCTAAGAATATTTTCCAATAATTTTCCTACCACCGATGTCAAACTCACTGGTCTATAATTACCAGGGTTATCCCTACTACCCTACTATTAATACATGTGACAATAATAAATCCAATCAGGTGCAGGCTCAGGCAAGAAAACCACTGTGCAGCTCTCCAGCTACACAGTTGATTTTCCTCACTAGATGTTGCAGCATTGAGAGTAAAGGGTGTGCTGCAGGCGTCTCTGATGATGTCGGGGCAGGTCCTGATAGAGCCAGCAAATCTGGCTCCATGGAGATCGAGGCGCTTTTGTTAAAGGGCACCCCCAATCTGTATTAAAAATATTCCCACCTCATGGATACAGTATCGTTTGCACTCACAACTAACATAAGCAGAAAATATCCCCCCGTATGGGGGCAATTCTCCCATTGAGACCCGCAAATCTTCTGATGGATCCTGTCCAGAGAATCATGTGTCAGCCATTTTGTGGGATTTGCGGATGCGTTTCTGACGCAAGCTCATCCCCCAGAGCCAGGGAACAGTTGCAGTCGGGACCATGTTGGAAACTGGTAGGAAGAGAGGTAAATGATTTTAATATGTTTTAAATGCATTTTATATCTATTTTACATGTGATAGCATCTCCCACCGCACCAGGAATATTTCACTCTGGCAGGGTTTAGAGTAACTCCCCACATTTGGGGAACTTGCAAGAGACGCCGCAGGAGTGAAGGGGGGCAATTGAAGCCCCCCACAGAGTTGGGCAGTGGGGCATGGTGCCCCCTGGGCATGGACACCCTGGCAGTGCCAGCCTATGGCCCCAGCTCTGCCCAAGGGGCAAACTGCCCATGCCCAGAGGGCACCTTGGCACTACTCACTGGGCATCGGGCAATGCTAAGGGGCGGGACCTATTGTGGCTGGGGCCTAGGGCTGATTGGCAGGGTTTGGGGGGGTCCTGCTGCCACTGTTCATGGGGATCAGTCTGCGTTGGAGAGAGGCGAGTGATCGGGGCAGGCTGGGGGAATGCTGGTCTTCTGGAAGGGGAGCTCCTGTCCTCAGGGAGGGGTTTGGGAATTGTTGTGGGGGCCACAGTCAGGCCGTGGGAGGGGGCTGGATGGGCAGCACTGAGGGGATCCCAGACTGGCCAGCAATTGAGTTGGCCAGCAAACGGGGAGACTGACAGATCGGGACCACTGCGCATGTGCAGAGTTCCAGTACTATCAAACCCCAGCACGAATAGTCTCCACGCCCCAGCGTTTTAAATGATATTCACGATTGTGACCTCTGCATTGCACAGAGTGGGCAGATTCCACTTTGAAGTTGAACTGGGAAAACAGTCATGATCTAGACCAGTTTTCTCGCCAATTCAGCACTTTTGGGAGAATCGCCTCCTGTATTTCTACTATTTCCCTATCAAACTCCTCTGTATATTTTACTACCCTATCTCTAGCTTCTCCGATTTATTTTTGTTAATTAAATAATCCATCTCATGCTTGATTTCTGTTCATGAAGACCTGATGATTTTTCAAACCTGCGCTGTTCATTTGTGCTCCCTTGCCTGTCTTCCCATTTCAGCACCATTTTCATTATGCAAAGAACTGATACGCAGTAAATCAGCTCAAATAGACACTGCAGCAATTAGATAGTCATGGAATTGTGCAGCTCAGAGGGAAGCCATTTGGCACTTTGAACTCTCAATCCTCCTAAATCCCTTAGTTCCCTCCAAGCGCATGAACATTTTCAGGAAAATTTGTTGGGGTATATAAAGTGTAGTCAATCCATCGCTGCCCATTTTCCAGCCCTATTAAAAATTAACTGCAGCTCATTATCTCATTTATCTCCTAGAGCCTTTACCTTCCCAATCTCCGGAATAAACTTAGATAATTGTTAGCAAAGGCAATACAGAAAATTGAATTCTGACTTCATGTTCCATAGATTACCAAGTCTCAATTTAATTACCACTATATAGAGAGCCTAAAAGGTTTGGACCAATAGGTGTGTTTTCTTGTACTGACAAAATGAAGCAAAGTTTATCGTGCAAAATATTCAAGCTAATTGGCATACCATGGAAGATACTAGAAAGGATATTGTTTTAGTCTGCCTTTGTTTATAACACTTCAGATTTGCTCCATTCCCCAGCTAGCTCACTTAAAAGAGTCTTCAGCCTTGTTGCATTCATCACTTCTTTTGTTTGTCTTTCTATTCTCTACAAGCTGAGTAATTCTTTGCACGACAATGTCTAATGCGTCACTAAGGTTTCTCCACTTCAAACAGAATCTACAAAAAAGTTTAAAAGATTCATTGCACCTTATAATGAGAAATTCAAATGTTCAAGCTATCAACTTTTAATGATGATGCACTGTTAATTAAATGGAATTAAAAGCCAAAAGTAAATAAATGAACTAGGAAATTTGATTTAAATGTATCTTAATTTCTCTACTCACCCTAACTCATTTCTAAACGGTTTTTGAGATGAAAATAATAAACCCATAACCCAAACGTATATGAGACAAATAATGTTGGCTGAGATTCTTTGGCTTCCCAGCCAAGTGTTCCCCGAAAGAACCTCCCCCCCCACCCCCTCCCCACCCTGCCCCACCAAGCCAAGTGTTTACCACCGGCAGCAGCCTATGACTGTGCAGCCAAATTCCCCTCCAATTCGATTTTCAAGTTTGCTGACGACACCACCATAGTGGGTCAGATCTCAAAAAATTACGAGACAGAGCACAGGAATGAGATAGAGAATTTGGTTAACGGGTGCGGCAACAATAATCTCTCCCTCAATGTCATCAAACTGAAGGAGATTGTCATCGACTTCAGGAAGCGTAAAGGAGAATATGCCCCTGTCTACAGCAATGGGGATGAAGTAGAAAGGTTCGAGAGCTTCAAGTTTTTAGGCGTCCAAATCACCAACAAACTGTCCTGGGCCCCCCATGCCGACACTATTGTTAAGAAAGCCCACCAATGCCTCTACTTTCTCAGAAGACTAAGAAAATTTGGCATGTCAGCTACGACTTCCATCAACATTTACAGATGCACCATAGGAAGCATTCTTTCTGGTTGTATCACAGCTTGATATGATTGCTGCTCTGCCCAAGACTGCAAGGAACTATAAAAGGTCGTGAATGTAGCCCAATCCAACACACAAACCAGCCTCCCATCCATTGGCTCTGTCTCCACTTCCCACTGCCTTGGCAAAACAGCCAGCATAATTAAGGACCCCTCGCACTCTAGACATTCTCTCTTCCACCTTCTTCCTTTGGGAAAAACGTACAAAAGCCTGAGGTCACTTGCCAACTGGCTCAAGAATAGCTTCTTCCCTACTGCTGTCAGACTTTTGAATGGACTTACCTTGCATTAAGCTGATCTTTCCCTAGTCCCTAGCTATGACTGTAACACTACATTCTGCACTCTCTTGTTTCCTTCTCTATGGACTATGTTTTGTCTGTATAGCACACAAGAAACAATGCTTTTCACTGTATGTTAATAAATGTGACAATAATAAGTCAAATCAAATCAAATCAAAACTGGCATTCTTTTTGCTAGCAATGGTATTCTCTGGTCCCGCTGCTATCAATGAGAATTCCCATTGTTGTCTCCCATGGGAAAGGGGTGTACTGCCGGTGGGACTGGAGAATGATGCTTGCGTGTATGGCTGGAGAATTCTGACAGTCATGTATTGCTCTCTCTAGTTGCAACAGGTGCCCTTTACCTTAATTTCTGCCTTAATCTAATCATTCAGACGCCACAGTGACATTTTAATTTCCTTATAAACAGATGTTTACCATAATCAGTTCATTAAAAATACTCCTGTGCTATAACAGGTCGAAATATAATAAATGTAGCCAGTAATGCATATTGTTACAAGATGTAATGTACATTAATTAATTAAGTATTTTAACAAATCCTGATGGGAAGTTCTTATGAAGAAAGGTTAAGCAGGTAAGGCCTATGCTCATTTGAGTTTAGTAGAATGAGAAGTGAGCTGATCAAATTATGTGATTCTGAAGGTTTGACAGGGTAAATGCTGAGAGGATGCTTCCCCTTGTGAGGAAATCTATAAGTCGGCAGCAAAGTTTAAAAATAAGAGATGTCCCATTATATGAATTAATGCAGCGTGTTTTCATATTGTCAATATGTATCAAAGTACATTGCACCTCATGAATTACTTCTTCAGAATGGTCAGTTTTGCTTTCTGGGTAAACATGGCAGCTAAACATAGGAAGATGTCACAAATAGCGAATGTCTGAGCGTTCAGACATTCTGGCCTGAATTTTTACATAAGCTGCGAGGCTCTCTTGTCTTAACTAAATGTCGACAGTGGAACAAATCAGAAAGTCCAACCCCAAAACTAAGTGCTCATTTTCACGGGGCTGTATTCCAATTTGTACATCCTGGGTATCACAGAAACAACCGAATGTGGTAAAGTGCAGCTGTCTCACTCAAACCTGATTTTGACTAGTGGAATATCCAAGATATGACTTGTGCGCTTTAGACCTAGTAGGACAAGATCCAAAGTTGCCGGAGTTATTGGAGAGGTAGGCTACCTGTTTGGATATGGTTCTGGGACACTTTTGGGAGAGGTCTGGTGTCCTTTGGGATCATTAGAAGTAGACATGAATGTGCATACAAAGGTTCATGAACTCAATGGAACTGTCAGCCTCATTGGAACTGTCAAGGGAGATGTCAGGAGAAGTATCAAGGAAATTTGTTAAGCTGTTAAAGGATTTAAATCTCCTGCCATTTGGATATTAAAAAAAACTGCTTGCAGTGTTAACAAAAATCAACACTTGCTATTTCACCCTGTCTGTGGATATAAACCTGAGAATTACTATTACAGCATTAGTGTTGCACGACCGATTTCACAATCTTTCATTCTCGAAATCAGTTCAAGTTTGGTTATCAATTCCATATAGTTACAAACTCTTTGACATGGGTCTGTGAATACAAATATTTATAAGATATTAAAAGGAAGTTAATGCAGTGAATAGCGTTTTATCAATAAGTGTGCTTTTAATAGTGAAATCATCAATAGATATCTAAGAATTTCATTTAATTTCAGTGTGGCTCCTGAGATCTTCCCATGGTCAATAATGGTGAGTTGGCATGGTTATTGTAAGGGCAAAGTGTAGAGGGTATGCAGCAAAAGTTTACATGAAAAGCCCTCAGTTGGCATCGGGGCTATAATGGGCCGTAGAGGTAGGTAGAGGGGCATGCTCTGACATAGGGTTTATGAAGGCCAATATAGGTGGATAGAGAAGCTAAGCTGGTATAGGGCCTATGAAAGATTTTGGGAGATGCGTGAGAACATAGTCTGGTACAAAGTGTAGGAGGGGTCATGGGGTGTGGGTGAGTGGGGCATTGAGTGGCACCAAGTTCATGTAGCCACTGTAAAGAGCTATCAGGTGGTATAAAGGGGACTGCAAAGATTCAAGAGCTGGCTGTAAGGCACAGATTCTCATGAAGGGTATGAGGGGACCATGGGGTGTGGGTATGGGGTTTGAGATGACATCTGTTGGCATGGTTGGGGCATGGGAAGTGTGTCGGGGGAAAGAAGAGGTGCGAGGGGTAAGGGTAGAGTTTTTTTTTATTCTCTTTGTAATATCATTGACAAAGTGCCGGAACGCCAAGGCAGGTCTTTTGCCAAGCCGGTCTTCTCACCTATCAGCCCTGGACTGCCTCCAGGGTCATCCGCTACAGCTCCCATTTGTACCCATTCTTCCTCCGGCCAGATTAGAAACTCCTGGGTCACCTTTACCAGGTCAGATTTGGGGAGCTGGGAACTGTCCCGATCCAGAAGTGAAAATTCAGGCATCTGATTATGATGCTGTTAATAGAAGGAGAAACATTAGACAGGACATTACAATTACTTTCTAAGGACTAAGTTGTATATGGGGAACTCCAATTGGCCCAAGCTGGGGAGAATTAAAATCAATCCTGAATTCCTTTCCAGATCCTTTATCTTTATTTCACCTGTAAATCTGTGCACACATCTGCAAATGGACTGATCAGTGACGACAGGTAGCCCCGTACATCTGGTAAAATCACTGAAACACAGAATGACACAGTGCAGAAGAGGCCCTTTGGCCCATCAAGTCTGCACCAACACGTGAGAAATATCTGACCTATCAGCTTAACCAGCACCTGGCCCATTGCCTTGAATATTACGATGTGTCAAGTGCTCATGCGGGTACATCTTAAAGGAGTGAGGCAACCACCATCCTCCCAAGCAGCGCATTCCAGACTATCACCACCTCCGGGAAAAAATGTTTTTCCTCACATCCCCCTTAAACTTCCTGCCCCTCACCTTGAACCGATGTCCCCTCGTGACTGACCCTTTAACTAAGGGGAACAGATGCTCTTTATCCACTCTGTTCATGCTCCTCAAAATCTTGTACACCGGGATCAGGTCATCTCTCAGTCTTCTTTGCTCCAATGAAAACAACTCAAACCTATTGAACCGCTCTTCATAACTTAAATATTCCATCCCAGGCACCGTTCTGGTGATTCTCCTCTGCACCCCCTCCAGCACAATCACATCCTTCCTATAAACTGGACACAGTTATCTAGCTATGGTCTCACCAAAGTTCTATACAACTTCAAAATGACTTCAATGTTTTTGTAATCTACGCCTCAATTGATAAAGGCAAGGATCCGATATGTCTTTTTCATCACCCTACGAACAGGCCCTTCCATCTTCTAAGATCAATGGATAAACACACCAAGAGCCCTTTGTTCCTCAGAACTTCCCAGTATCATGCCATCCACTGATACTTCCTTGTTAAATTACTCCTTCCAAAGTTTCAAAATTCCATCTGCCGCCTATTTGCCATTTGCCCGTTCTTTCTATATCTTCCTGTACCTCAGATACTCAACCTCACTGTTAACCAGACAGCCAATCTCTGTGTCATCCACAAGCTTACTAATCCTGTCCCCTCCCTGCCACATAGTCATCAATGTCATTTATATAAATGAGGAACAATAGGGGCCCCAGCATCGATGTCTGTGGTATGCCACTGAACACTGATTTCCAGTCGCTAAAGCAGCTTCTGTCATCACGCTTTGTCTCCTACAACTAAACCAATAGTGAATCCACCTTATTAAATTACTTATATCCAATGTGAATTTGCCTACTTTATAAGTCTCCCATATGGGACCTTGTCAAAGACTTTACTGAAATCCATACATTCTGCATTAACTCTGTCATCCTCATTTATACATTGGTCACCTCCTCAAAAAATTCAATCAAATTTGTGAGGCATGACTCCCCTTTGACAAAGTCATGTTGACTACCCGTGATTAAACCTTGCCTCCAATAGTTTCCCTATCACTGATGTGAGACTCACTGACCTGCTGTTCCCTGGCTTATCTCTGCAATGCATCTTAAATAACGGAACAATGTTAGTTGTGCTCCAGTTCTCTGGCACCTCCCCAGTGATCACAACACCACACAACCCTGCCACAGTAAACTGCAAGACATGATGGATCATTGACACAGATGCCATCATCTCACGTGAGAACACCATCCACCAGGTTCACAGTACATACTCCTGTGACTCGGTCAACGTCTACCTGATACGCTGCAGGAAAGGATGTCCCGAGGCATGGTACATTGGGGAGACCATGCAGACACTATGATAACAGATGAATGAACACCAGTCAACAATCACCAGGCAAGACTGTTCTCTTCCTGTGGGAGAACACTTCAGCAGCCACGGGCATTCAGCCTCTCATCTTTGGGTAAGCATTCTCCAAGGTCAAATGACAATGCAGAATCACTGAGCAGAAACTAATAGCCAAGTTCCACACACATGAGGACAGCCTCAACTGGGATCTTGGATTCATGTCACACTATCTGTAACCCCCATGACTTGCCTGGGCTTGCAAAATCTCACTAACTGTCCTGGCTGGAGAACATACACATCTCTTTAACCTGTGCTTAACCCTCTCTCCACTCACATTGCCTGTATCTTTAAAACTTGATTACTTGTAAAGACTCACATTCCAACCATTATCTTGTAAGTTGAGTTTGTGTCTATATATGCCCTGTTTTTGAACACAACTCCTCACTCACCTTAAGAAGGAGCGACACTCCGAAAGCTTGTGCTTCCAAATAAACCAGTTGGACTTTAACCTCGTGTTGTGAGACTTCTTACTGTGCTTACCCTAGTCCAATGCCGGCAGCTCCACATCAGATCTCCTCTATGGCGAGAGAGGAATTAACAATTTGAGTCCAAACCCATGCAATCACCCCCCTTGCCTTGCACAGCAGCCTGGGACACAATTCATCCATACCTGAGGATTTGTCCATTGTTAAGCCTGTCAACGCCTCCTCTGGCTCCACCCACGGATTTCCTCGGTCCTTAATGATTTTCCTGGTTGTCCTCTTCCCATTGATATATTTATCAAATATCTTGGGATTTTTGCCTACTTTTGCCACCCAGATTTTTCTTACTTCACTTCTTTGCTCTCCAAATTGCTTTCTTAAGCTCCACCCTGTTCTTTCTGTACTCCATCACTGATTTGTTTCTTTTGTACCTGTTAAAAGCCTGTCTTTGTTTTTAAACATCTCTGCAAATTGTGCACATATATTTACCCTTCAATTTCCCTTCAACTATCTGCGGGTCTATAATAAATACTTAGCAATGTGCCTGCCAATTTTTTATTCCTAAGCTCTACCCATAAAACCTCATTCAATGTCCCCTCCAAGCTATCATCCCTCCTTACTACAACAACTAACTCCTTAAGGAGTAATGTAATGCCTCCTCCTCTTTTACCCCCTCCCTTGTCTCCCCTGAAGATTCTATATCTTGGATTGTTGAGCTGTCCCTCCCTCAACCATATCTCTGTGATGACTACTAAAACCCAATTCCACACGTCAATCCTTGCCTTAACTCATCCGTTTTAAATAATACGTCTGACATTAAACTAGAGGCTATCCAGCCTTGCTTTACACCTTTGAAACTTAACACAGTTGCATTCCCTCTGATCTGATTTTTTTACTGTATTGTGTTGTGTCCCTATTATAACAATCTGTGAGCCCTCCCCCTGTTAAGTTAGTTGCCAAATAACCTGTTAATATTTATTGTACAGTTTTGTAAATAAAACATGACCATTTGTGCAAAAGGAAAGGAAAATCAAAATGGAAAGACCATGAGTGGAATTATATCACAGTGAAAAGAAGAAGGGAAGAAAGTATTGGTGCCAATGGAAACAGCGGGGGAGGGGGGGCTAACATTTTACTTTTATCCATTAACAGAATATTCCACAGCATATGCACTGTATTATGTAAATTGGAACATATTGTTGACGCCATTCGTCTCCAATATTGAAGAAGGCCATTTTGAAGAAGTAGGGGTGCGAAGGCTGCTGATGAGTTTTGTTTTAGTATGACAATTTCTATTGCAGAAAGGACAGGACAATGAGGCAGGCAGGTTGTTGGAGACACTGCTCTCATGGGTTTTGCCTGCATTGTGCTTGTTTGGGCTGACACACTATCCTTTGATCCTCATATGCTGGTGTGCCTTTGGCATTTGCACTCCTCCTGGCTGAGCGATCCTCTGCAAGGGTCTCCTATGATGCAGTGTCAATTTTAAAGTCCAGGAGGGAGGTTTTGGGGTATCCTTGAAGAATTTCTTCTGGCTGCCATAGAAGTGTCCTCCCTTCTGCACTAAAGAAGATTAGGCAGTTAGTTATTAGGTATTCTAGCCCACTGGAGCAGTTTACCTCGTAACATTGTGAAGCTGCTGACCATGCTGGTTGTCCCAGTGACTTCTGTGTCTGGCTCTTTGTCTTACCGTTTGATATTGAGGAGCTTGCGGAAGCAGCAAAGATGGAAACAATTGATTTTCTTTGCTTGCTGCTGGCAGACAGTCCAGATCTCACTTGTATAGAGAAGGGTGCAGAAGGCAGCGGCTCAGTAGACCTTGAGCTTGATTTTTAGGTTCAACCCTGTATGTTTCTATACTGAATAGTGAAGCTTTCTGAAGGACGCATTGCCTTGGAAATTGTGGCATTGGCCTTGTCAGCAATATGAACACAGCATGAGAGAGTGCTGTTTCAGTAGGTGAACTTGTCCACAGCAGTCATCTTCTGGTCATTTACTGTCGGCTTCCTGGTGCAGGTTGGAACTTGCCTTCTGTTTTCTTTGCGCTGAAGGTGAGACTGAAGTTATCATAGGATGTGGAGAATAGGCACATAATGTGCTGCATGTATACCTCTCTTGTCACATATGTATTGTGACATATAAATACAAAGGCATGCTTAAAGAACATTTAGCAACAACAATTTGTATTTCTAAAGCATCTTAAATGTAGAAAAGCATTCTTAGCTGATTTGTTGATCATAATTGAACAAAATTAGACAAAAAAGGCAAAATTGATGCAAAAAATGATAATATGCTCTCATAATATTGGTCACACAAATAATTGAATTAAAATAAATTAATGGATCAATTTTTCCAGTTAACATATCACCTCCTATTTTAAAGAAATTATTGAATTTGCACCTTAAATTGCCTCACAGAGGTCGGTTATTATTTAACCACTTGCTTTGGCCCAGAAGTTGAACAGTTTTGAGTTTATTTCTTCAGCAGGTAAATTGTTCTGAGGGCTTGTTAAAGCATCAGATTTTTATTTATTTTTTCTTACTTTTCCTTTTTGTCTCTTATTGCTCTCTCTTCATACAATTTTTCTTCCTGTCATGCCCAGTACACAGTAAAAAGTCTGACAACACTAGGTTTTAGTCCAACCGATTTATTTGATAATAGACTCACAAGCTTTCGGGGTTAGCCCCTTCGTCAGGTGAATGGAGAGTGAACTCTCCATTCACCTGACGAAGGGGCTAACCCCGAAAGCTTGTGAGTCTATTGTCAAATAAATTGGTTGGACTAAAACCTGGTGTTGTCAGACTTTTTACTGTGTTTACGCCAGTCCAACGCCAGCATACCCACATCATGCCCAGCACAGACATGAACGTAATACAAATGTGAAAACTAGACATTTCAAAATGGGCACAACTGCTTTCAAGATGAATGGTAGCAAACCATGTGACTTTGAAAACATTGACTCCAGGCTCACCTGAAACAAAAGCAAATACTTAATTAAAATATGGACAATCACAGTCACTTGTGAAATTCACAAATCTCTTTGTAAAGGATGAACTGTCAATAGAAAGGACTATCACATACCAGCCAATTTGTCTTCCACTTCAACATGGTCTGTAGAGATTACTGAAACTCAATACCCTTTCTGAAACACAAAGAGATAATTCAATTGAATTGGCTGCATCAGAAGACTCAAAACATGAAAATCCCAGCACACAACCCTGTTAGGAAAAGGAATTTGGACTTGTAGCAGGTCACATGAGTAAGATGCCATGTTTGTTACCTGTTTGAAAATAACAACAGAAGCTCTTGTGAGCAAAAATACCAGATTTCAAGTAACCATGCATGCAAAGTAACACAGCACTACCTTGAAATTAGGAGAAGTATTCTTCCCCAACCTGCTCCAATTTCAAATTCACCTGAGAACAGGTTTCCTGATAATTCAACTTCAAGAAGCCTCACTGAGAATTCACTGTTCCTCACAAGGCTTCCACTTCATTTAAAGCACTAATTCATCTAAGAAGTTACAGGCCTGCAATGAAAGGGGATTGACCTAATTACTAATTATAATTTTGTGGTTTTATTCTTCATCAGTGTCTAATCTTTATGTTTATGATTTTATGTGTGAGATATCACATTGGAATCTCTAGGGCAAATGTGTGATAATAAATGTATATTTTTTTTAATTCACAAAAGCTTGCTTAAAGTATTAACTGAATAGCATTGGTTCATCAGTGCTGCAACACAACCTGGGCAAAACACACTTAAGTCAACATCATATGGCCATTCATTAGTTTCCCAAAACAAAACTGCAAATACTTTACTCCTAACCTTTCTTCCTCACTAACATGCGCAAAGGCAGTATCACCAATTTTGATATATATTTGCAACAATTTAATATAAACGTATATTTTGGTTAGTAAAAGTGTGATTTCTACAGGACAATATCAACAAAATTATTTTGGCATTACCACAGTGTGTAAGATTTCTATTTCATGTTTCTTTCAAAGCTGAACATCTGAAAAACTCTCCAACTGTACATGCTGTACACTGATAGTAAACTCACAAAATATGCTTAAAATATGCTAAAACGGTTCCTGAGTTACAGTGATTCCAATTGAATAAATTGCTTGAAATTAGCTGTAGGCTTTCTATAACTGATACATATTTATGAAACGTAACCTTTCTCTAACACTGACATTTTGATAGTACAAAACAAGGTCTCATTAAATTCATGACATCATACTGCAGGCCAGCATTCAAAAATGCAAGTTCAAATTCAGTTAAAAATGCAGACAAGATAAAAAGGGATCCTTACCATTGCGTCTGGTGAAGCTAGTTCCAAATTCAGAATATGTGAAGAATTAAATGGCTGAACATCATTTAAAAAGTGCAATTTCTCAAGGTTCAAACCACATTGCAGAGTTGATTTTACTGCACAGGGTGTCCAAATAGTGCTGGAAGTATTGGCACCACTTGCAAGCCAGCTAGTGCTAATTCTTTACCATCACTGCGTCCCTTATCATCCTGAGGCTAAACTTACTATGTAAAACATTTCTTCTGGGAAATACATGCTCCAGTCAGGAGAAAATTGCACTTCATTCCAAAAAGTGAGTCTGCATATTTCCAGGCTATTTAAGTGCTGCCTGACGTAAGCAACTGAATGATCCTGTTGGACAAAGTTAGATTTTCATATTGAGAGAACATTGCAGAACGCTGCCTTCCTTTTTCCTCGCTGCTCTGTTCTGTACACTTTTGTAAAGTGGCTTATTTGAATTCAGACAAAGAGAAGCAGCCAAAATCTCTTAGATGGCTCTTTCACTTAATTCTTTCCAAAATTACCATCAACTTTCATTAACAAAGTGCAGAAATCTTGATTCCAGTGAAAAAAATCCACAGCAGAGAAAGACAGACCCAGATTGACTTGGAAAACACAATTAGTGTTGCCCTTGCTTTGGTGTGAAACTCACGATCAGGCTGAAATAGGTGACATCTTTTTTGCTGAAGCAATGACATCTCATACGTTGCTCTTCAGTGAGGGTGAGATAGGAAACATGCTCTCTGGTTACTAAGGCAATCCCCTGAGATCACTTTGTCTTTGAGACAAGGAAAAGTGTGCACCACAAAATCTAGCAAAATCTTGCTCTCTTTATGCAATGTCAACTTTTCAGTCATGAAACACACTGGGACAACAATGAAATGTTAATCAGCAAACTGAAATGGAAAATCAACAGTGGGCCTTGGGGGATTGCTGGCCTCATTGTGGTAGGGTAAAGATTGTGGGCCTTGTGTTGAAGAGAACATATGAACCTGCGGATTGGGTGAGGGGGACACCATGAGTCTGAGATGGATTTGGATTTTGGTGAGGGAGGGAGAGGTTGTGGGGTTTTGGGGACCATGTTGGAAAGAACCAATCATGGGACCAAGGGCCAGGATGTTGGACATCAGTGATCGCAAGGAGGAAGTAAGAGGAAAATGACCTAGGGGGCGATTCTCCCTTCCCACCGCTAATGTTTTAGCGCAGTGGGCCAGGAGAGTCACATATTGGCTGATATTGTCATGAATTAATCATGTGATATTACTCATTACCCAATCTAACATAGCTTGCACTCTGGTTGGCTCTGGAATGTGCTGAGTTAAGAAACTGTCCTGAAGACACACTATTAACTAATCAACTAGGTTACCTTTGCCAATCTGATATATCCAATCTATACATAGATTGAAATCATCAACTATTATTGATATACATTTTTCACAAGCCTCCATTATTTATTTGTATATATCCCATCTTACAGTGTGGTTAATGTGATTTTTTTGGGGCGAGGGGGTGCTTGGGAGGGGGGAGAGAGGCTATAATCCATTCTCACAAATATCTTCTTACCCTTATTATTTCTCTTCTCTACTCAAACTGACTCCAATTCCCGATCTCCAGAATGAAGGTCATCTCTCTATTGTACCAATGTCATTCTTAATTATTAGGGTTGCCTCTTCTTTTTTCTGAGATTCCTATCCTTCCTAAAATTCATTTCCCCTTCAATATTCAATTGTCAGTCTTTGTCATCTTGCAGCTTTGTCTCTATAAAGCCAACAAGAGCTTACATATTTATTTCTATTTATACTGTCAATTCACCAGTTTTGTTACAAATGCAACATCCGTTCAGATACAGAGCTTGTAGTTCTGTCTTATTCCTATTTTTGTAACCTATAGCCTTATTTATTACTCATAGATTTATACACTCTGTCCCCTCCTGCCACACTTTGCTCACCATTTCTCTTTAATTACCTTGCTCTCTGACCTTGCCTTCACTGTTTAATTGAGCTCAGAGAATAGAGTAACTGGGTGTTGGGGAATCTCAGTTGAGTGGAGTTGTTGATCAGGTGTTAGTGATTTTTGGAGTGTGGGCAATCATGTCTTGATGATTTATCATTTTGGTGATCTCAGTGGGAGGGAGGTTGGGTTTGTGGTCTACAGTTAGCAACCTGAGAGGATTGAGTGGTCAGGCATTGGCGATCCAAGTGTAGGGAGGATGGTAAGGTGGCCAGATGTCGATGATCTCGGTGTAGGGGTAAGGAGTGAGGAGGTGTTCAGAAAGGTGTTCAGGGAAACAGTGGTGCAGTAGTATTGTCACTGGACTAGTAATCCAGAGACCAGAGAAATCCTCTGGGGACCAGGTTCGAACCCCTTCACCGAAGATGGTGAATTCAATGGAAGTAAAAGTCTAATGATGACCATGAAACCATTGTCGTTGTTGTAAAAACCCATCTGGTTCACTAATGTTTATTAGGAAAGGAAATCTACCATCCTTACCTGTCTACAGTGGTTGACTCTCAACTACCAGCTCAAATGGCCTAGCAAGCCATTCAGTTTAAGGGCAATTAGGATTGAGCAGTAAATGATGTTCCAGCCAGTGATGTTCACAGCCCATGAATGAATAAAGATCACAGTGCAAAACCAGGACCTGGTGTTTGTGAGTTACTGATCATAGGGATCAGGAGCTGTGGGAGGCAGAGACAGTAAATCAGGGAAGGTTTTATTTTAGTGTTACATGATGATATAGGTTCAGTTATGGTGTTTCCTTTTTATTATTTTCAAACAGCTCAATAGATTTCTATTTCTGATCTGTGACTGATTCTGTCAAATCAACATCGCTTGTCCTCTAGCTCGCTGAATGAGTGTGCTGTCAAGTGAGCAGAAAGAGAATAATCTTTGCCTGTCCTACCCTGATTGTGGATAGATTTTCACTCTGTTACGTGTGTGCAGGCAGAATTGGGCTCAGCTGTGATGCCCTACTTTCTCAAATAGCCATCCCCCTATCCAGGCTCAAAACGGTTTTTTTTTGTTTAGTTGCTGTGCAGCTGACTGAATCATCTCCCAGCAAGAACGGGAATAATTGAAAAAAAGTTGAATTAGTGCAATTGTGGTTGAGAGGCATGAGTTCAGTCAGAACAGAAGAGTGAAAATACCAAAATTGCTAACTGGAGGAGGAAAGTATAATGCAGGATATGTTATTATCTGACACACAGTGGGAGCTTTTCTTTTCGGTTCCTGACCTTTCTGGAGATACAACCGTGCCAGGACTTGAAATGAGTTATAGAATCTAAAACCCCCCTTGTCACAGAAACAGCAGCATGAAATTTTTCACCACGGGAAGGAAAACATTTGAGATCCTCAGCCTGCAATTGTATTCAATCAGAGCACAAATGGGACTTCCAGTTTTCCAGACATATCTTGTTTGAGGCTAAGTATAAAAGGGGCTGAGTTTTCATTGGAGCTCTCCTGCTTGTCTGGCAATAACTTTTGTCAGAGGGAATTCCAGAGGAACAGTGCTCCTGCCATTTTACTGGGATTTCTGCAGTTCTTCTAGTGAGGATATGACAGGAATCCCTGGAAAATCCCGCACATCTTTGTTTCCTGCTCTTTAAACCACCAGCAGCATGGTGGCACATTGATTAACATTTCTGCCTCACAGCACCAGGTTCAATTCCGGCGTGGGTCAATGTGTGGAGCTTGCACTTCCTCCCCGTGTCTGCGTGGGTTTCCTCCGAATGCTCCAATTTCCTCCTACAGTTCAAAGATGTGCAGGTTAGGTTAATTGGCCATGCTAAATTGACCCTAGTGTCAGGAGGATTAGCAGGGTAAATGTGTGGTATAAGGGGATTAGACCTGGGTGGGATTGTAGTCAGTACAGATGCTCTGAATGACCTCCTTCCATACTGTAAAGATTCTATGCAAAGAAAAGGATCTAAAAATTCTATTGCTCCACATCAATTGTCCATTGTGGGCATTTGAGCATCTAATATGACACTTACTATGCACTAGATAATTCTATTGACTGCTATTTTGGACCAAGTTACTCTGTAAGCATCACGCTGCGTTCCAGGGCTATTTAAACCATTGAACAAAATGTTCAAATTAGAATCTTATACTTTCTGTCCTTCCTCCAAGTACTGGACACAATGCATGATAAAACCAACCAGCAGCACCAGATGCTAATAGGTAGGGAGGACCATTCAGCCGCTATTTGTAGGGTTTGGCCATTGCTTCAGATTAGTTGTTGGTTTGTCACGTCCTGATCAGGCAATTTCTGGCCAAATTTCTGGTCATGCTGGAAATGCTGCAAAAGGTTAGGGTGCACGGAGTTGGGGTAAGGTTTTAGCGTAGATAGAGGATTGGCTGTCTAATAGGAAGCAGAGAGTTGGAATCAATGGGTGCTATTCTGGTTGGCAGCTGGTGACCAGTGGGGTGCCGCAGGGATCGGTGCTGGGGCCTCAACTGTTTAAAATTTACATAGATGATCTGGAGGAGGGGACTGAGTGTAGGGTGACGAAATTTGCAGATGACACAAAGGTGAGTGGAAAAGCAAATTGCGTGGAGGGTGTGGAAAGTCTGCAGAGAGATCTGGATAGGGTGAGCGAGTGGGCGAGGACCTGGCAGATGGAGTATAATGTTAGCAAGTGCGAGGTTATCCACTTTGGTAGAAATAATAGTAGGAGGGATTATTATTTAAAAGCGAAAAGCTGCAGCATGCTACAGTGCAGAGGGGCCTGGGAGTCCTTGTGCACGAATCGCAAAAACCCTGTCTGCAGGTGCAGCAGGTGATCAAGAAGGCGAATGGAATGTTGGCCTTTATAGCGGGGGGGATAGAATATAAAAGCAGGGAGGTCTTGCTGCAACTGTACAGGGCACTGGTGAGGCCGCAGCTGGAGTACTGTGTGCAGTTTTGGTCACTGCACTTGCGGAAGGATATATTGGCCTTAGAAGGAGTGCAGAGAAGGTTCACTAGGTTGATACCAGAGATGAGGGGGTTAGCCTATGAAGAGAGACTAACTAGACTGGATCTGTACTCGTTAGAGTTTAGAAGGCTGAAGGGAGGATCTTATAGAGAAGTATAAGATAATGAAGGGGATAGATAGGGTAGAGGTAGAGAGGTTCTTCCCACTTAGAAAGGATAGCAGGACTAGAGGGCACAGCCTCAAGGTAAGGGGGGAGGGGGGGGCTGCAGTTTAGATCGGAGTTGAGGAGGAACTTCTTCACTTAAAGGGTGGTGAATCTCTGGAATTCTCTGCCGTTGAAGTGGTGGAGGCTACCTTACTGAATATATTTAAGTCATGGGTAGATAGGTTTCTGATAGACAGGGGAATTAAGGGTTATGGGGAGAAAGCGGGAAAGTGGAACTGATCCACTTCAGGTCAGCCATGATCTTATTGAATGGCGGGGCAGGCTCGAAGGGCTAGATGGCTTACTCCTGCTCCTATTTCTTATGTTCTTATGTTCTTAAATAAAACCGTACCTTCTGAGAGAAAGTTTTTTTTTATTCAGTTGTAGGACATGAGTGTTGCTGGCTGGCCAGCAGTTATTGTCATCCCTGGTTGCCTTTGGAGGCAGTTGAGATTCAACCACATTGCTGTGGCTCTGGATTCACATGTAGACCAGACCAGGCAAGGACAGCAGATTTCCTTCCCTAAAGGGCATTAGTGAGTGAACAGAATGGGTTTTTTCTGACAATTGACATTGGTTTCATGGTCATCAGACGATTCTTAATTCCAGATTTTTTTTAATTGAATTCAAATTCCATCATCTGCCATGGCAGGACTCGAACCCGGGTCCCCAGCTGAGTTTTTTGCTTCGTAGTCTAGCGATAATACCACTGGACAATTGCCTCCCCTCAAGATTTTCTAGGCATTGCACCATTTTTATCTACCTTTGAAACATCTGACTGCATTCATGTGTGGATTGGTCAGGGGGATGGGCTGTCTGTGGAACTGGCAGCCCATTCCCCCAACCAGACTACACATGACTGCAGTCGGATGTTTCAAAGGTAGATAAAAAGCATGCAATACCTAGAATGAGGAGATGGAGCAGCGAATGTAACAGGAGAGAGCAGGAACAGTTTGCAGAAAAGGATGGAGCAGGTCCACACTTATCCAGTATGAGACTGAGAAAGATCTCAGCTGCTTCTGCTTTGCCAAGGAAGCTATCAGCAAAGCTATGTCACCCATTAGTGCCTCAGTTTAAACGTGTAACCAGAAACACTATCTGTGGTTCTCATGGTCACCATGGTCCTTAACATTTATTGTAGAATACCTATAATGCAGAAGGAGGCCATTTGGCCCATTGAGATAGCACCGACCACAATCCCATCCAGGACTTATTCCTGTAACCACAAATATTTACCCTGTTAATCCCCTGACACTAAGGTCAATTTAGCATGACCAATCAATCTAACCCACACATCTTTGGACTGTGTGTGCTGAACACTGTGCCATCGTGCTGTCCTGTGCTGCAACCTTTTTGTAGTTGGTGACATCAGCTGCATCGACCATCTTCAAAAAGCATTTAGAGAGTGACAGGGATAAGGTGGGTGTAGAGAGAAAGGGACCAAAAGTGGGCAATTGGGACTAGCTTAGGAGTTAAAAAAGGGGGCAGCATGTACAAGTTGGGCTGAAGGGCCTGTTTCCATGCTGTAAATCTCTATGACTCTATGACTCTACCAGCCCAGCACTGAATGAGGGAGGTGACAGACGCTGCCCAAATTTGGTGTTTTTCTTAGTAGAAAAATAACTTGTTTCATCAACAAACAACTGTTTCTAAAGACATGGGTGTCTGTGCCCAGTTCTCTGGCAGTGGACAATACTCATTTAGTCTGTCTAAATTCTGAACCTGAACATCATTTATTGAAGAATAACACCAAAGCAATCAATATATCTTGAGATAGAAGGCTGCTGCATTTCCATCAAGGACACTTCAAGCAGTTGTGATTGGTGACCAGGACCAAGATGCAGCATTTCAGTGTGGGCCAGCTGACTGAAGCTGTCATAATGAGAGAGGAGAACAAACATATCTTCTATGGACTTATGGATCCTCTCCTACACTGTGCCTTCACAGTCCTGTACTATGTATGATGTGCAGCCCTAATGTGACTCTTCGGAAACCCCAATCGAATTTGGCCTAAAGCCAAGATGGCAGTCATCTCAGTTTCCATGGTGTATCTTTTTCTTCCATTCCAATTCTCTTCCTGCACCTAGTGGTTCACTAAGATTGACTTTCATCTGTTTCAATATATAGTAATTCTCAGAACAGGCCACTAATCTGTTGCCAGAAGCTTATAGTTTGAGGATTCGCAATTCCACATCAAGCGTAGCTCACCAGGATAAGTAATTGAGCCAAAACGTTGTCTGATTTCAAGAGGAAATTAGATGTAGGTCTTGCGGCTAAAGGGATCAAGGGATTTGGGGAGAAGGAGGGATCAGGATATTGAATTTGATGATCAGCCATGATCAAAATGAATGGTGGAGCAGTCTCAAAGGGTCAAATGGTCTACTCCTTCCCCTATGTTTTTATGTTTCTCCCACTCTTACCACCAACCATTAGTCTGTTTAGAAGGATTTGCACTCAACCTGTTTGATCGCATTATGAACCAAGGGTGGGACCCAAACCCGAAGCTTCTGGTTCAGAAGCGGAGACACCATCCACTGCACCACAAGACTTCCTTATGGTGTATTTGTTGTACCTTATCGGTTGATGCAATTATTGTGCAGCTAAGTCAAGCTGATAATTGCAACAATCATAAAAGAAAAGGAAGTTACATTTTCAATGGCCATCGTCTATGGCTATCCTGCTGGTTGGTATTGGCTCTCTGCAAAAACAAATCAGCTAATTTCACTCATCAGCCCTTTCCCCATAGCCCTTCAGTTCCCCATTTCCCTTCAGTTGCATATCCAATTCTATCAGCAACGGAATCTGCTTCCATACATACTTTCAGACAATGCATTCTGGATTGCAAACACTCTGCGTCAAAAAGCTTTCCTCATGTCACCATATCTTCCGCCTCCTCTGATTCTTCATCCTTCCAACATTGGAAAGCATTTCACTTTATCTAATCTGACTAGGTCCCTTGAGATTTTGAACGCTTTTATCAAATCTCCTCTCAGCCTTGTCTGAGCAAAATAACCTCCTTCTTCGATCTATCCATGTAGCTGAATTCCCTTGTCCTTGGAACAATTCTTGTAAATCTTTTCTGCACCCTCTCAAAAGCCTTCACATCCTCAAGTGCGGTTTCCAGCATTGGACAGAATACTGTTGTTACATATAAATCTTCATCACAACCCATCCTTCATCCAAAGGGGATTCCAAGTCTGGCAACAATTGATTAGTGCAGAAAGCTTGAAATCGGCAAAAGAATTCCTGCAGCACCTGCCTCAGCACTCCCTATAGTCTTTAACAGCTTCGAACAACAATGGAAAGCATCAAACACTTGTGGAATTGTACTAACAATCATAAAAAAATCAACTAGCAACTAACCTGAAAGGAGCTGAGTAACCTTTTAAACAGCAGTCATGGGATGTGTCCTTTGTGCTAGGGAATGTGTGCTGAGCTGTGTCAGGTTAAGTGAAGGTGTTAGCTGGAGCATCAATCTCCATAAAAGCAACACTATGGTCAAATCAGCGATTGCACTTTCATTGACATCATGAGCTGCATACTATTGGCAGACATTATTATAGAAGATTAGAAACCTTACAGTGCAGAAGGAGGCTATTCGGCCTATCGAGCCTGCACCAACAACAATCCCACCCAGGCCCTATGTGCATAACCCCACATTTTGAGCCTGCTAATCCCCCTGAAACCAAGGGGCAATTTAGCATGGCCAATCCACCTAACCTACACATCTTTTGACTCTAGGAGGAAACCGGAGCACCCAGAGGAAACCCATACAGACACGGGAGAAAATGCAAATTTCACACAGACAGTGACCCAGGGCTAGAATTGAACCCAGGTCCCTGGTACTGTGAGACAGCAGTGCTAACCACTGTACCACGATGCCACCCTGCACTTAGCTGCGCTTAGCCTGATGTTTTCATTGAGCTTGGCTGTTTGGCACAAGTTGTGCAGTAGTGCATGTATGTGTGCATAGAGCTTACTGCATTTTCAACCCCAAAATTGCTGCGACCAAGCCAAATTTCAAATTCTATGATATTAATTTTAGTCATCAGGCACAAACCAGTACATTCTGATCTCAACAGAAAACCAGCAGTACACTCAGCTAAATTATACACAACTCTAAAGCATCCTGGGAATGAACAACTTAACCATTTCATTATTTGTAGCTACAGTTTAAATGTACAAGTCATTTGTAAATCAGCGAAAGCAAAAATATTCTTCATATGAGGTGAATCTAAAACCTAATTCTCTACGTATGAAATTGAGATATTCTACACGATCCTATTGTTCTCCCTCACATTCTCAGCAATTAGAAGGGAATATCAGTTTCATCTGATTTCTGCCCATTGTAAAATTCTTCAATAAAAGCACAAGTCATGGGTTGAAGTAACCTCTCGTCTCAATGCAAATCTGATTTGCTGCATTATTGTTTTGATTCTTATAAAGACATGCACTGGAATTTTATCACCCCTCCCACTGCAAATTGGAGCTTGCAAGGGGTGAACAATGGAAATGTTCATTGACTTTGGGCAGGATTTTACGGTTTTGGGGCGAGTGAGGCTATAAAATCCTACCAATGCTGCTCCAAAAATAGGCTGTGAGCTTCTGTTGGCTTTCCATACTCCAGTCTATCAACACAGGTCTAGTCATAATTAATGGAAAGCTTCAAGGATCCCTGTTACATCTTCATAGCACCTAAGGCAGTTCCAATACTCTTCCTTCTTCCTCGCAGGCCAAATTATTCATTAATAGAAGTGAGGAGAAGAGGAGTGAGAGCACCCATGAAGATTGCCTCTCTGATTGAGGAGATCCCCTCAAAGATGCGCTCTTAGGCTGATTGGTCTTACCAAATTGACACTATTCTCCCCTGAATCTGGCTAAGTTAGGGGTTCCAGTCGTAGACACGTAGGGTAGAATAGGTGTAGGGTGATGCGGCGGCACAGGCTCGTTGGGCCGAAGGGCCTGTTTCCCGTGCTGGGTTGTTCTTTGTTCTTTGTTCTTTGTATCAATATGTGCATCATAATGAGTCTTCAGGTTTGGGGGCCTGTAGAGTTCTTGGCCGTCTTGGACTTTGCTAATTCTCAATGAAAACTCATCTTTACACCAAACAGGACGTTGGGTCTTTACTTATCCTTAACAATAAATAAATGTCCCTCTCTTTCATTTCGAGGCAAGACAATGCTGAAGAGCTGAAAGAAGACAACACTCATGGTCAGCCAGCATTGTTTAATCTTACTTTAGCAAGCACCATAAAATCTTTAATGCATTATAACACAGAAATGTGATCCATTGTGCCTTTGCCAACTTGTTGAAAGAATTGTCTGATTTGATCCCAACTTTTCCCCCCTTATCAAACAAATTGCTTCTCTTCACAGGGATGTCCAATTTCTTTTGGCAGTTTCTATGGGAATGTGATTCTAACACTCTTTCGAGTGAGCATTTCAGATCATAATGACCCTCTTTCTGAAAAAAAATCCTAATTCGTTCTCTAACTTCTTTGCCAATTATTCAAAACATGAGATATCAACCCACTAGCCAGAAGAAACAACTTTTCCCTACTTTCTATATTAAAACCTCTCAAAATGTTATTAGATCTTCCCTTAACATTCCCTGTTCTTTGGAGAATAATCCAATGTCTCCACATAACTGAAGAAGGTAATGTTGGAACTGTACAGATCATTGGTTAGCCCACAGATGGAGTACTGTGTGCAGTTCTGGTCACCTCATTATAGGAAGGATTACACTGGAGGAGGTACAGAGGAGATTTACCAGGATGTTGCCTGGGTTGAAGCATTTGAGCTATAAGGAGAGACTGGATAGACTTGGGTTGTTTTCTCCAGACAGAAAAAGCTAAGGAGGAATGTGCTTGAAATGTATAAGATTATGAGGGGTATGGACAAGGTGAATAGGAAGCAGCTGTTCCCCTTGCTTGAGGGCTCAATCACGGGGGTTCATTGTTTTAGGGTAAGGGGCAGAAGATTCAGAGGGGATTTGGGAAAAACTTTTTCACTCAGAGGATGGTGGGAATCTGTAACGCACTCCGTGGGAAGAAACCAGAAATCTTACAACCATTCAAAAGTATTTGGATGAGCATTTGGAACTTCATAACTTTCAAGGATATGGGATGCATGCTCGTAAATGGTATTAACGTGACTTTAGCGGTAGTTATTGTCAGTGCAGATTCCATGGGCTGAAGGGCCTCTTCTGCGCAGCACAATTTTTTAAGTGGATGCACTCGTCCCAAGACCAGAGAAACCCACAGAAGGTCAGTGGACTTTTGCATGTTCTTATTCCGCCCGCTACGATTCCTATGGCAGGCGAAATAGGGAAATTCCACCTTATGACTCTATGACTACCATCCAACAAGATCTCCTCTGAAGCCTCTTCAAGGTCTCGACATCCTTCATGCAGTGTGGTATCCAGAATTATACAGAATAGTTCAGTTGATGCCTAATCAATGATATCTGTAATGGTTTTTGCACCATTTCCCACTCTTTGTATTTATTGCATTTACACGTATACCCTCCTAACCACTTTATTAACTTCCCCTGCCACCTTCAAGGATTTGTGGATATGCACCCATAGGTTCCTCTGCAGCCCACTCAAATAACATCATCTGATTATGCTTTCTCTCCATGTTGTGTCTTTTAAAATGTTCACTTGATATTTAGTCACATAAAATTACATCTGCTATTTCACCCACCTCTGTTTTCCTGAAGCCTGTTACTGTCCTTATGTGTATAATCTGCAAATGTTTGAAATTGTATTCTGTATACAAGTCCAGATAATTTATAGATAAAACAAGAAAATGAGTGGTTGTAAGGCTGATCCAGAAGGTGTTCTACTGCACACTTCTGCCCAGTCAGAAAACCATAATTCACCACAAGTCTTCAGCTCAGACACTACAACATTGATACTTCAGTGGACCCATTAGATAGTTCTGCATTTTGAGACTCACTGACCATTGCTGCATGGAAGAATGGACAGTGAGATTTGAAAAAAAAAGTCACTTCCTCCCAGGAGAACTTGTACCACAACCCTGCTGTAGAGGGAAGAGGTGAGAATCTCAAGGGCAAAACCACTGATGCTGAATGTTTTTTATTCATTTATGGGATTTGGGATGGTGGCTAGGCCAGCAATTATTGCCAATCCCAGTTGCCCTTGAAAAGACGATGGTGAGCTGCCTTCTTGAACCACTGCAGTCTGTGAGGTGTTGGTACAACCTGTGTTGTTAGGGAGGGGGCTCCAGGATATTGACCCAACGACAATGATGGGATGGCAATATATTTCCAAGTCAGGATGGTGAATGACTTGGAAGGGAACCTCCAGATGGGTTCTCGGGTACCTTCTGCTCTTGTCCTTCTAGATGGTGGTAGTTGTGTGTTTGGAATGTGTTGCCTCAGGAACTTTCCTGAGTTCCTGCAGTGCATCTTGTAGATGGTGCAGATGGCTGCCACCGCTCTTTGGTGGAGGAGAAATTGAATGTTTGTGGAAGCAATCAAATGGGCTGCTTTATCCTGGATGGTGTCAATCTTCTTGAGTTTTGTTGTTGCTGCATTCATCCAGGCAAGTGGACAGTATTCCATTACATTCCTGACCTGTGCTTTGTAGATAGTAGACAGGCTAGGGGAGTCAGGAGGTGAGTTCGCCACCAGAGGATTCCTACTCATTGACCTGCTCTAGCAACCAAAGTATTTATATGGCGAGATCTGTTCAGTTTCTGGTCAATAGTAAACCCTAGAATGTTGATAGTGGGGGATTCAGTGATAGTAATTCCATTGAATGTCACAGGGCCATGGTTGGATCCTCTCTTAATGGAGATTGTCATTGCCTGGTATTTATGCAGTACAAAGGATACTTGCCACTTGCCAGCCCAAGTCTGGATATTGTCCAGGACTTCCTGTCTTTTGACATGGATGACATGGCTTCAACATCAGAGGAGTCATAAATGATACTGCAGTCATCAGTGAGTATTCCCACTTCTGAACTTATGATGGAAGGAAGATCATTGAAGAACCTAAAGGTGGTTGGGCTAGGACGTTACCCTGAGCGATTCCTGCAGTGATGTCCTGGAGCAGAGAGTATTGACCTCCAACCATCTTCCTTTTTGTCCAGTATGACTCCAACTAGTGGACTGTTTTCCCCCTGATTCCCATTGACTCCAATTTTGCTTAAGACTCGTTGATGCCACACTTGGTCGAATGCTGCTTTGCTGCCAATGGCAGTCAATGTCACCTCACCTCTGACATTCAACTCTTTTGTCCATGTTTGAACCAAGGCTGTAACAAGGTCAGGAGCTGAGTGACCCTGGGTGGAACTCAAACTAAGCAACCTTGAGCAGGTTTTAGCTGAGTAAGTGCCACTTGATAGCACTATTGATGATCTCTTCCATCATATCACTGATGATCGAGAGTAGATTGATTGGGCGTTAATTGGCTGGGTTGGATTTGCCCTGCTTCTTATGTATAGGACGTACCTGGGCAATTTTCCACATTACCGGATTGATGCCAATGTTGTTGCTGTACTGGAACAACTTAGCTAGAAGTGCAGTAAATTCTGGAGTACAAGTCTTCAGTACTATTGCTGGAATATTGCCAGAGCCCATAGCTTTTGCTGTACCTAGTGTCTTCAGATATTTTTTGATATTATACGGGATGAATCAAATCAGCTGAAGACTGACATCTGTGATGCTAGGGACCTCTGGAGGTGGACGAGATGGATCATCCATTTGTCACTTGGTACTGCTTAGCGCTGTCTATTACTTGCTGTCTTATGCTGTTTGGCACGCAAGTAGTTCTGTGTTGTAGCTTCAGCAAATTGACACCTCATTTTTAGGCCAGACCATGTAAGGATGGCAGGGATCCTTCTCTAAAGTAAATTAATGAACTTAAAGGGATTTTATGACAATAGTTCCATGGTCATCATTAGATTTTTAACTCCAGATATTTAAATAAGTTTTTAAATTCCACCTTCTGCCCTGGTGGGATTCAAACCCAGGTCCCCAGAGCATTACCCTGCATCTCTCCTTCATCTTGTCCACTGTCTGCACCCGTCTTGCATCCGATTTAGCTCTTGACAAATTTTCATCCAGTCTAAATCTAGGATGTACTTACCTTTTAATAGTTGTTGGCTGCCGTTCACCTTTGTCAGATATTCCTGATTTCATTCAGCCACACATTCTGCCAAAGATTTTAATATGGAAACAATAGGAATTTAACATACCATTCCAATTCTCTCTCTAAATCTAATGGTACATTAAGCAGACTTTTGTCCGTTTCCATAGCTAGTAGTTCATTAAATAGGTCACTAGTCTGTCACCAAGGACTTATATGTTAAGGGGCGCCACTCCACATCAAACAAGGCTGACCAGGAGTCTCTCCCGTTCTTACCACCAATCATTGGTGTAGTGATGTCCTGATCACTGGTAAGGATATGTAGTTTGATACTCAACTTGTTTAGCCACGTTAAGAATGCAGTTTCCTTGGACTCAAGTGGCCTCAAACTCAGAGGCATGGACACTATCCACTGTGCCACAAGACCCCCAGCAATTTAACATGTTTGCTATGGAACCACATGAGCAAAAGCAGTATTGTACTTTGAGGGAAATATTCAGTGAAATGTACAGCTTGTATTTATTCTCCTATCATGCTGACTTTGATGCAGAATTAACTGATCACATTACAACTGATACATCTTCCACAGCAGTTCTTACACAGACCTAACTAAGGTCGACATTAATAAGTCTTAAAGGTTATAAGTTCTCAGTAAAAATCAGTTAATTAAGAGTCTTATGCCTTGCATAGACATCTGAGATTGTTGTAAACACATGAACATTAACGTCAATCCAAATAGATGAGGAACGGAGATTTGTTTTCTAGAATTTGGCAAAGCTATAGAGTGAAATATTAGGCACAGTGTTTAACTTCAAACAACAACCTCTAGTTTTGTTACTTGGAGCACTCCCTCAGGAGATCTGTCTTCACGTCAGGTTTCAGGTGAAGGATGTTGTTCTTAATTCTCAATCGATCAATGATTTGTTTTATACAAACAATGGATGTGTGAGTAGAGCAGGTTTATAATTTAGGAAGAAAACTAAGCCCGCTCCATAAAATAATTGGTTAACCGTTTTGAAGGCATGGGAGCGCTTTGGGTTGGGATTTTCTGCCACTCCTCCCCCCTACCTCCACCAAACCCCCCATGCCCCCCCACCATGACCATGGTGGTTCATCACTGGTTGGCAGTGAGACTTTTCCAGTCCCACTGAAGTTAATGACTAGTTGTGTTGCTCACTAGCTTTACTATTTGGAAAAATGTCATGGGGGGCACCTTTGGATGAGCCAGAAGATCCCACCAGTGGGAACAACTGGAAAATCCCACCCTTAATATTTCTGAAAGCTCTAAGTTTACAAAATACAAATAAGAATACAAAATATAAATAAGCCAATCCAACACACAACGTAATTACAAAGCAGCTTGAAGCTTTGCCCTTGAAAATTAAAGAAAATTTCATCCATTTTTTGAATGTACCAAAGCAATTCACCAATAAAAATAGTTTACACTTGAAGTGCAGTCACTGTGGCTTCATAGGCAAAATGTCAAGTCAACTTATGCATGTTAGGGTCTCTCAAACATTCATGAGATAAATGACTGGATAATCCACATGTTGATGCTGATTACAGAATAAACACTGGCCAAGACGAGCAAGAACTCTCCTGCTACTCTTTAAATAATACCATGGGATCTGAGAGGGCAGCTGGAGCCTTGGTTTAACTTCACATCCAAAGGATGTCACCTCCAACAATGATTAATTTAATGAAGCACTCTAATCTTGATCAGAGAATGTCTTCAATTGCAATATTCAATGTGAACTTGGTGTTCCTTTAATTCTCTTTCAAATGGCTTCAAAGGATGTGTGGGGTTGTGACAAACATAAAGCTAACATACAGAAACTTCCAGGTTATTCTCTGTGCCACAAATGAGAGTCAATGAATTATTACGGATATCTGACAAAGCAAGGGGCAAATCAAGAACACAATAGTAAGTTAAGTGGATACGCTTTAAATAGGAAATTCTTATAAGGTGCTGTAGGAGCATTAAATCCTACTAATGATAGATCATAGAATTCTACAGTGCAGAAGGAGGCCATTTGGCAGTTCGAGTCTACACCGGCCACAATCCCACCCAGGCCCTATCCTTATAACTCCATGCATTTACCCCAGCTAGACCCCCTGACACTAAGGGGCAATTTTTAGTCCTGGTAATCGAACTAACCTGAATAATTTTTTGACTGGGAGAAAACTGGAGCACCTGGAGTAAACCCACACAAGACACTGGGACAATGTGCAAACTCCACACAGAAAGTGACCCAAGCAGGGAATCAAACCCAAGTTATTGACGCGGTGAGGCAGCAGTGTTAACCATTGTGCCACTGTGCCACCATCAGCCAAGTTGACAAGCTATCTGTGAAAGTTGTCCCTTCCTTCCTGATGTGCCAGAGCAAAGCCTCCAGCTTTAAAGAATTGAAAGCTCGTCTACCATCCAATCTGTGACAAGTCTGAATCTGGCTAAGTATGCAACAGATTGCAAAAACTGCAATTTGTTGCATACGTAGCTGCAACAGAAATACTGCAAGTGCATGAAATTGGAACTACTGCAGCGGTAAATCCAAAGTAAGTAACAAATGGAGATTAGGTAAATGATTTCTGAAACAATTTGCACTTCCAGAGGAATTTTCTCCAAACTAAATTGCATCATAGAATCTGTCAGAAGGGAAAATATATTTACAGTGTGTTTGTTCTAGAACACTATGCACCGTACATATTTTAATAGATATCTTCAGAACTAACATTACTAATGAATCCCCAAAGATAATTACAGATCAACTACTGTGCCTTGGCATTTACAGGTGTCTTGAGTCTTCATTTAAGATTTGCAGTTCACTAACAATGCAATTTTGACAGCCAGCATAGAGATTTATTGCACATACTATGCTGTTTGGGGCTGAGCAGCAGTGTCCTGGTCTCCAAGGACGCACTCTGATAGATGATGTTTCAAGTAAGGACACTGAATTTTGTTATTCTCAGCAGCTTCTTGAATAGTAATGAAGCTCTTCAAACTGCAGGTTAGGTAGGGTTTGGAAATAATACACAATGTACACCTTTTGCTGCGTAGGATTCATTTCCCTTGGCAATTAGGGATTCTGTTTGAGAAACAATAAACCAGTGTAATTATATGTAGACATTTAAAATTACCCCTGCTCTCGAGCATATGCCTTTCCATTTACTTGGCATAAGGAAGTGTTCCAATGGTGTGAGCTCAAGGAGTTAGCACATGATCAATAGGTCAGCTATGAAAATTAAACACAGACATTTTGTAAACGCAAAGAAAAAGAATTGAAAGCAGCTGGTGAGAAAATGATAATATGCCGAGGCAACCATTACAAAAATCAGGCTAAATTTTCTGTTTTGCATTATGCCTGGTGACTTTTCATTGCTTGGATTAAATTCAGTTCAGAGCCATATTCAAATTGGAATACAAACTGAGGAAAATTTCAATTTTTTTTCCCAGCATTCAGGAAAACACTGAGTAAATCAAATTCAAATTTTCCAGAATGTAGTACTCATCTTCTGAAACGTTGACTGGAATTCTCCATTCTTGTAAACCCTGCCACTGTTGCCAGTGAGAACACAGAGCTTTGGCAGAGCGTCAAATTCTATTCATTGCATCGAGACTGGAGAATACCAGCTGTGAGCGAAGTCAGAGAAATCCAGATATTGTCCTCACACAAAGATTACTGTATTTTATGACAAGATAATGCATTTATTTCAAGAGTAAATGTATGAGTGTTTAATGCTAATTCATCAGTCTTTAAAGAGGCTAACAACACCCTTTTTTTTATTCATGGAATGTGGGCATCGCCAAATGAGACATCATTTATCGCCCATCCTTAATTGTCCCTTGAATTTTGTTATTCTCAAGGAAGTTAATCACTTGGTTGATGTACACAGACAAGGTTTGATTTTAGGCCATTTCAGTGTCAAGTTGTGGGTCTGGGGTTACATATAGGCCAAACCAGCAGATATCCTCCCATGAAGAACATTAGTGAACCAAGATGCGTTTTTAACCAATTCATGATCATTCATCAATGTTTTATTCCCGACTTTATTGATTTGATTTGGTTTGATTTATTATTGTCATATTTTGATTGGATTTGATTTATTATTGTCACGTGTATTAACATACAGTGAAAAGTATTGTTTCTTGCGTGCTATTCAAACAAAATGTACCGTTCATAGAGAAGGAAAAGAGAGAGTGCAGAATGTAATGTTACAGTCATAGCTAGGGTGTAGAGAAAAATCAACTTAATGCAAGATAAGTCCATTTAAAACTCTGACAGCAGCAGGGAAGAAGCTGTTCGTGGTACATGACCTCAGACTTCTGTATCTTTTTCCTGAAAGAAGAAGGTGGAAGAGAGAATGTCAGGGTGTGTGGGATCCTTAATTATGCTGGCTGCTTTGCCGAGGCAGCAGGAAGTGTAGACAGAGTCAATGGATGGGAGACTGATTTGCGTGATGGATTGGGCTATATTCACAATCTTTTGTAGTGTCTTGTGGGCTTGGGCAGAGCAGGAGCCATACCAAGCTGTGATACAACCAGAAAGAATGCTTTCTATGGTACATCAATAAAAGTGGCTGACATGTCAAATTTCAAAAGAACAAAGAACAACCCAGCACGGGAAACAGGCCCTTCGGCCCAACGAGCCCGTGCCGCCGCATCCTCCTACACCCAATCTGCCTTGCGTGTCTGTGAGTGGAACCCCTAACTTAGCCAGATTCAGGGGAGAATAGTGTCAATTT
This sequence comes from Carcharhinus amblyrhynchos, assembly GCF_965287045.1. Taxonomy (NCBI): domain Eukaryota; kingdom Metazoa; phylum Chordata; class Chondrichthyes; order Carcharhiniformes; family Carcharhinidae; genus Carcharhinus; species Carcharhinus amblyrhynchos. The sequence continues at coordinate 41,041,131 of NC_137339.1, read as the reverse complement.
GGTAAACCAATCAGCCTAAGAGCACATCTTTGGGGTGTGGGAGGAAACCGGAACGCCTGGAGGAAACCCACGCAACCACAGGGAGAATGCGCAAACTCCCACAGACACAGGCCCAAATTCATGTATCTGCACAGCTAGCAGTGCTAGTCACTGAGCTGTTGCGGCGCCCGTCTATCGGTCCAGGATCAAGCACACACACCGACACGAAGTACTAGGCCACTCCCGGAACCTCCAAGATCAGCCCACGCACGACCCACCGTGTGCATGCCCCTCGTTTGACAACAAGGTGGACCGACACCTGCGGAATAAAAAGACAAAAACGTTAACATATAAGTCTGCATTTCCGGTGTCTCCCGAGGCTCTGACCCTATTTAACACCCCCGACTATAACCCTCCATCCTTGTTTCGCTCATGTGTCTATCTAAGTAAACCTTAAACAAGTCCAACGTGCCTGCCTCCACCACCCTACTCGGTAGCGCGTTCCATACCCCCACGACACTCTGCGTGAAGAACCTTCCTCTCATATCCAAATTATACTTCTCCCCCCTCACCCTTAGATCGTGACCTCTCGTAATTGTCCCCAATCTAGAGAGCAGCCTCTCACTATTGACTCTATCTATTCCCTTCAGTATCTTATATACCTCTATCATGTCTCCCCTCAATCTCTGTCTTTCCAAGGAGAAAAGTCCCAGTTTCTCCAACCTTTCCTTGTAACTCAGTCCTTAGCCTTCTGAGAAAGTAGAGGTGTTGGTGGGCTTTCTTAACTATCGTGTCAGCATGGAGGGACCAGGACAGGTTATTGGTGATCTGGACACCTAAAAACTTGAAGCTCTTGACCCTTTCTACTGCATTCATCCCTGTTTCAGCTTTCACTAGCTGCCATAGTGGGATTTGAACCTGGGTAATCAGAGCATTATCCTGGGTCTCTGGTCCAGTGACAATACCACCATGCCTCTGCCTCCCCACATGTGGATGTCACAGAGAGAAGTATCACTGAAAGAAAAAATTAAACTCTTGGTTGTTGAACACAACCAAGGATCAAATTTAGTGAAAATGACACAAAGACAGGAACCCTGCTTTTATCTCTACTTACTCAATGGGAATGGGATCTGCAGCAGGTTAGAACAACAGTAAGGAATTTAACAATATGTTCTTGATCCTGTCCACGGACACTTTAAACACACCTTTAATGGAGGAAGCCAAGGCTGCCACCATAGACGGATAGTTAAAGGGCCTCGTGAATACATTTAAATTGTGATCGTTTAATGCAATTGAGACCAATGCCATATAATGTAACATTGAGGCAATTTCTTCCAGCACAAACTAGTAAAAGCAGCCGACAATTGGGTTTGGGGGGGCAGAAGATTCTAGGAAATTAAGTAATTTTGATTGTTTTTGGGTCCTTTTGTGGGTCAGAGGGGGCAGAATTTTTCTTCGAGGCTCCAAAAGTGAACATTCAGTCAACCCTATCCCAGCTAGCCTTCTCCTAATTATGAGGTCTCAGTGATACAACTTCCTGACCTTTGGACACTAATGGAATCCAGGGAAATAGTGGAAGTTAGGAGGGTCGAATTGCAGTAGAGAGAAGAGATCTTTGAAAACGGGGTTGGGTGTTGACCATACAGATGGTGAGATGGGAGATGAGATTGGGGATGAGGGATTGGAGGGAGGGTGGTAGAGTTCTTCCAGCTGTGGAATTGCCCCAGTCACAGGGTTGGTTCTAATCACGTAAATTAATTTGATTGTGGGGAAATTCTGAACATAGTGTGACAGAGATTGCAAATGATGGTCAATGGGATAGATGTTGCTTGGGACTCAAAAACATCCAAAGAGTTGTAACTAACATATGAAGTGATCAGGCTGTCAGTCCAAGGGCTATAAGCTCTAGCCTTTCCCACAGGCAGCAAAGCAGCTGAGCAATTCCACTGTTTAAAGGCTTTCCAGCTTGTCAATTTTATACTAGTGAATGCATCTTAGCTGCATCTTAAGTTTGTTCACCTTTGCGAGTTCCACACAGCTCAGGAAACTGGCTGCTGAAGCCAGAACTCAGGCTTAATTGATTAAATATTTAAATTCTTGACCCGATGACTCCACAGATGTTCCCATTTGCCACCAAACACATGCCAGTAAATCCCAGAAGCGGACAAGACCAGGCTGGGTTTCTGACATGTTGGCACTTTGCCAGACTTTATCTGTGTGCCCACCCCAAACTCACACCCTATTCTCCTTAGCAGTTAAAATTCTGCTCACAAATGCAACAGAAATGTAGAACAATAGAAAAGTTACAGTGCAGAAAGAGGCCATTCAGCCCATTTGTCTATTTTCCAACTATCATAGACATCATTTGAAAGGACCTTTCAATGAAAGGTTTCTCTAACTCCTCTTATCTTTTGAAACCACATTAATATTCACTTTTCAACTGAAGGCTTGTGTGAAACGGGAGCTACACTTCTGATTCATAAAAACAGTTCAGCCATATGACATCAGACACAGTAGTGAGTGTGATCTTACTTTCCTTAAGTAACTTTTATTGGAATTCTCAAATCAAGTCAACTGGGGCAAACTTGCTCTCCTTTAGGATAGATAGAAATAGCTTTAGTTTCTAGTAGCCTCTGAGGAAAACGAAAGTTCTCTTTTTAATGTAAATCAGTGCATATAATGAAGCTTTTCTGAATTGATTTTTACATGACAAACTCCAGGAATTTTGAGTGGAGTTCTATATCCATTTAAATTCTGCTGATGTTGTCTCAGAACTGTACAAGATGGAGGAAGATAACTTGCATTTCAGCGGGGAGCTCAGCTATTGCACCATACATCCATAAGAAATGGCCACACCGACATTTGATACTTCAAACCTAAGGCATAGATAGTTCATGTGAGATAAAAGGATAAAGCAGGCAATTATAAGAATCCTATCATATATGCAAAAAAACAAGTGATCTGAATCAATCCAATAATCATAAAAATATTTATTTTGGCTGCACATATTGTTGTCATGTTGCCTATCCCTTTCAGAGTTTTATTTTGATCAGAACCTTGTGATTTCTATTTTTCTTACAGTACTTCAGCTTCAAGCATATTGATACAGGTGACACCGTACAGGATCTTACTAAACCCATGAGCAACTTGTTGTGTTGCAACATTACTGGAAATGAAGCAGTGTAGTTGCTGGTCCATTGCAATGCCCTAACTATGTTAGGGGTTGTGGGCTTTACTCACACACAACGGATTTAAAGAAGAACTGCTTTCTGCACTGCATCTAGTACAAAACTGAAAGTAAAACAGCAGCCTGATCACACACCCCAATGACATCACTATCAAATCATGCGATCAACTTTTGATACAACCTGCAACATTCCTAAATATGACATCCATTATGATTTCCAGATGGGTTAGTCATTCAAGACAGCCCGATTGAAAAAAAATGGTTCTCCTAACCATTATTAAATCAGAGAGTTTCCAGAGATTGATTAGAAACCATTGAAATTATGGTACAGAAAACATTATTTGATTCTGCCCAAAAATAATACGAAGAGATAGTTATCTCCATAATCCATTCCAGTTACAAGTGCATCTTCTTGAAGAAATGAAGGCTACAGTATTGTCTTTCAGTATTCTTTTTGGGCAATTCAGAAAGGAAACCTTTTGTTTTGAGAAAGAACAATTGCCATTCAATTTTTTCATTACACTCACTCAGATGTTGGATTAAAAAGTGTCAGAAAGACTAAAGAGATCTGTGGAAAATTCATGGCCAAAGTTGTACCCAGCATCCGTGACTTGCACTGCACTGTGCCTCAACAGTAAGATACATTACACATTTGCTGCATTCTAAGTTCTGGTGCATAGAAATCACATTAAACTGGGCTTGAAGTCATCTGTAGATCCTGCTGTTTCACTGCTGGGTTGCTTTTCTCATCTGATATACTGACTACAAATTGGATGAGAGTAAATCGGGAGGTAGATTATTGCTTTTATTCTGGAATTTTAAAGGAATGTCTGTTGAAATGCAGCTTGTATTTTAAAACTGTGAAGCAGATTTATGTTAAACACTGAAGATGTATTCTATATATAATAATCTATGGCAGTACATACAAATGGCAATATCTGCAAGTGGAATGGCTTGTTTTCCCAAAGAGGAGAGTGTGACAAAAGCTCTTTAGTTAGAATCTTAAACATCAATTGTTATTGTTTCATAAAATCTCCGAACACGTTGAAAATCTTGTTAGCAGTTAAATATCTGAACGTAAATTAGCAACTCAAATGTACAATCCTTGGAATATATATATTAATAGACTACCCGCAATCATAGATTCGAGCCAGGGCAGATGCTTTAATATCTATGGTTAGATTTGTACCATGTTCTGTCATCCCCTAGCTGGGAGACTTTATGCTCATTTTAAATGCACTAGCATGCACTAGCAGTACTGTAATGAGACAAGATTAATCCCATATGCTACATTCTCGAGCTAGTTGGATTTCTCAATGTTTTTATTCATAAATGAATGTAAAAGGCTACATGATGGCGCACATGCTCCCCTAGTCACTGTTCCATTGCAATATCTAAAAGCGGGTGAGTTGAGATTTCCTGTACACGGAATTTCTAGTTAAAAAGCAGATGCGTTCCTTACAACAGGTTCACAATTCGCTTGAAATAGTCAACAGAAGAAACCTTGATGGATTCTATAAGAAGTGCAGCAAACAAACACACCATTACTCTTTATTTTGTTGAAGAATCTAGGGACTATGGGACAATACTTTGGCTTTAATTTAGACAAAATTTAAAATTTCATGGGGTTGCATTAGCCACTAATATGTTAATGTGTTTTGGATGACATCTTTTCCATTATCTGCTTCCTTTGCCCCACTACCTTTGCATTTAGCTGTATAGGGCCTTGTTTGGGTTTTGAAATATAACCAGGATGATAGCACCTCAGACTTCCCATAGTCAGATGACTCTGCCATGTGCACTCTGCCCCTGCAGGAAGACATCTTAAGATCAGTTCAGTAAAAGCCACAAACTGACGAAGTGCAGCTGTCCTAATACCTACAATATGGTGTCAGGAGTGGGCAAAAAAATAGATTTTTGCATCCTGCAAAAAGAGTAGTGAACCAAGGAACATAGACAGGTTCAAAATCTGCCCACTGGAAAAGCTTCCGAAAAGCACGCTCAGGCTACAAGTGAAACTATGGCTGCAGAAAAGTAGGGATAAAAGAAAAGCACACATAGGTTACAAGTAAAATTTTTAGCTTCAAAAAAAAGAAGAAAAGCAAAGAACACATAGACTTCAAGCAAAATTAGTGCTGCAGAGTAAAAGACAACACAGACAACAATGGCATGAGAAAATAAGTGAATAAAAATGGCTACAATAAATCTTCCAATCCTATCTGCAGCCAAATTGAAAAATGATGCATGGCAAAATTGGCAGTTTTGGCAGTTACAATGGCAATCTCTGCCCTTGCAGACTTAATAAGAAATATGAAAGGGAAAGAGTAACTATACTTTTAACAAAGCTGGGGGAGGGGCAGTCTCAAACAATGCAATGTGAAGATGATTTATTTCTGGGCTTCGGCTAAGAGCAATTTTATATGCATTTTGAAGAACAAATCTTGAATTTTCCCTTGTCAGTTTAATTCATTTAATGCCCAAGTTTTATATAACTGCTATCTTTATTCTTCTTTCTGGCTCTATTCTATTTTTGCCAGTGTCAGCTGTTATTGTGGTGTCCCATCCACCTGCTCAAAGAAGGAAAACACCGAGGCAACCTGTCAAGCCTCAGCATTGCCTACACCTGATCATCCAAGAGACGAATCCCTCAACACGGAACATACTGTTTTTGCTGCCATATCTTCTCTCAGGTCAGAACCTTGATATAACATTGACAGCAGAGTAGATTTTGTATCTCCTGAACTTCAGGGTCAGATTAGTACTACCTGAGAGGAGCCATGACCTCCGTTAACTCAGTCCATGCTATTTGTGCTTTGTGTGGGGAGTGTCCTGCAATCCCGAGCACTCCACCAATGAATATTCAGAGAGAGTGAAGCAGCTTGAGAATAAAGTGGTCTTGCTCTCATCTGTCATCCAGGTTAAGGGCAAAAACCCAAGGCCTTGAACTCAGATTGTGATCCAATCTGAGGGTTTTTGGGGTGGGGTAGGACTGTGAGGGCCCTCTTCTTGCTGCATTTGCAGAACAACTACTGAAGGTTGTGCTGGATTTGCCTGAGAGTTATGGCACAGCACTGTCTGCTGTCCAAAACAAAATCTGGACTGAGGCCTTTCATACCATTACTATCACATCAAGGGGGGCATTCTACAGCTGGCATGACAAAAATGTACCCTGCTCTACAAAGGCAACAGAATCTTTTTTTTTATATTTCACTGAGGCAGTAGCCAAGAAAAGAGTTTCCTTTCTTGAGGTTCTTCCTTTCTAGAGGTTAAGGGTCTCCTGCAGTAATGTCTGGGAGAAAGATTTAGTTTAGATTTAGCAGTCTATCCTGCCTGACTAAGGGTCACAGATAGCAAAGGAGTTCAGAAAATATTCTTTGATCCACAATCACCGAAAGTCTGCATGATGTGAAGTGTGGCTCCTGATTGACTGATCTATTTGATAGGCCGTAATATTGGACTGTCAACATTCAATCGGATTTCAGCTGTGGGATGCTTCATTTTCTCTATTTGTTTGAGTGTTTTATTCTCCTTTCTACATCTGCCCACAGCATATTACTACTGTTGAATGCTGATGGCAGCACAATATTAGTAGAGGCCACGAAGGTTAAAGTCTGATTATGATATTGCTAATTGTGATAACTCTTTCAGTATGGTAATCTTACTGCTATTGTTGGGCTATGTATTTTTTGTAGCTGGGGATGATGCTTATGCTTTGCTCTTGTTTGGGCTTTGGAGCCAAGTTCCTTTTGGGTCCAATCCTTAAGATGGCAATGTTCACTTCTAGCTTTTGAAGAGAGGGAGTGGGTGCAGCCTTTTGTTTGCGGGAAGGCCGGAGGTGGGGGCTTTTTTCTGTTTGTGTTCCTTTTCTCTTTTGTCAATCTTTTTCTTTCTTTGACTGCTCTTAAAGTAGAGGTTGTTAATTGGTAATTTGTTTCAATTTGGTTGCCTCAATTTGGTGTGTTAATTTTTTTGTGGAAAGACACCTAAGAATGTTTTACTTAATGGGCGGGATTTTGTGGTCTTTCTCAATCTGAGACCAGAAAATCCCTCCCGAGGTCAATGGATATTTCCATTGTCTGTCCCTTGCCTGTTCTGAATACATGACAGGCAAATATGTACAAAATGTCTGCAAATTCTGTTAATTGCAATGCAAATGGAGTGAATCACACTATGAAATTCACTGAGGTTTTATTTTTCACCTGCAGAAATGTATTTTTCTTCAAACAATCCACTTGAGCACTTTAGATCATTTAGATCCAGGAAGCAGCAGGTCTTTCACCCCAAATTTCACTCAAAATCATGGGTTGTTGCAATGTTGATTCATCAAAATCTCCCATTAGTCTCTTCACATATCATAGCAAAGTTCTTAATTTTTTTATACGTGTGTGGCAAATCTACTGATATTAATCCTATTATTTGTGTTTTTGTGATAATTCCCGATGATTCCTCTCTGATGGGGAGGCAGTGGTGTAATGGTATTGTCAATGGACTTATAATCCAGAAATTCAGGTAATGCTGTGGGGACCCAGGTTTGAATCCCACGATGGTAGATGTCGAAATTTTCATTCAATAAAAAAATCTGGAGTTAAAAGTCTCATGATGACCATAAGCCATTGTTGGTTGTTGTAAACCCCTTCTTATTCACTAACTGTCCTTTAGGGAAGGACATCTGTTATCCTTACCTACTGTAGTTTTATTGCAACTTTGGACCCACAACAACATCATTGATTCTTAAATGGTCTATCAATCCATTCAACTCAAGTGCAATTAGGGATGGATAAAAAATGCTGCCTGGCCAGCGATGTCCATATCCCATGGACAAATAAAAAAACAGCTGTGCGTCATCGCCAGTCACATGCCTTTGCTTCATTAATTGTACATCGACTTATTTTATTCAATTTATTTTGCAGCTTCACCTTTCCACCTGAGAAGGGTCACAGAGATTATGATATTTCTTAAGCTTGAAAAGATTAAATATATTTCATGTGGATCAAATAAAAAAATTGAATCAGTCTGTTGATATTTTGATTTTTTTTCCCTTCTGAGTTAAATATTTCTGTCTATTCATTTTTTTGCCTCTCTTTTCATCCCCTTTTCATTTAACTTTACTTTGTCTGCATTTTACAATGTACCTTTTAATAAAAACAAATAAAGTTTGAAAAAAAAATACTATTGGTGAGAGACTATACAAAGTGTATACTACCATAAGTCTCACAGACAAGCAAAGAAAAAAGATGACAGTGATTTCAAAAGCCTTGAAAGCACATTTTGAACCCTGAATGCATATTACATATGAAACATATGCATTCAATGCTAGAGTTTGGAGTGAAAACAAAACCATTGAATGGTATGTCAACGTGTATGTGTGGAAGCTGTGAACCATCAGTTACAGCGTAAGGCTGTCAGAGCAGACCAGGAGGTAAGTTATATTGAGAGACTGTGCAGGCCAACAGAGGTGAGCAATCACATACAAAGGGCAGGAAAAAAATACTGTGAAATACAGTACACGCTGGTAAAGAAGAATTGTCCAGCATGGGGAAAACAATGTTTTAACTGCAAGGAGCAGAAGTATTTTGCATGCAAGTGCTTGGCTAGAAAAACACAAAAGAGGCCATTACAAATGGCCACTGGAGAGATTTCAGCAAACAGGTTTGATGAAGTACTACACAAAATACAACAGGTTAGTTTAGTCAAGGCCATAGGTGACAAGTGGCTTGTGACCATTACTTGTATCAGGCAACAAGGAATGTCAGCTAGACACTAGAACGTCATGTAACATCATGACCTTCACAGACCTGTGTGAAGTAGCTCAACATGGTGATCTGAAAATTAAGCCTTCGAAAATAAGACTGATGCTATATGGTGAGAGGACAAATTAGTCTGACAGCTCAATGCAATGGCAAGAAGGAAGATCCTTGAGTTCCAGTTCATAGATGGGATGCAAAGACCGCTTATCTCAGCTGAAGCGAGTTTCAAAGTTTGGTTGGTAACCCTGAACATGCCAACAGAGAAAGGGCAACACAAGACCCCAGAGCATGTGCAGAAAAAGACTCCAGAGAAGAAGACAGAAGAGCCCAGGGAGAGGGAGACAATATTCAAGTAAACCATAGGACGATGCTGACCATGTCAGTGCAATGAAAGTCACGAGCCAAAAATAAATATTCTTGAATACTACAGTGCAGAAGAGGCCCTTCAGCCCATCAAGTCCACACTGACTCATGAAGGGCCCTGACCAGCCCACCTAATCTCACTTTCCAGCACTTGGCCCATTGCCGCGTATGCTTTCTACAGGAAAATATTCACATCAAAGCTGAATTGGAAGAGTTGTAGGGCAAAATTCTGGTGAAAACATACAATAATCTTAAGTCTTCAATGAACAAAGCTGTGCAAGATATGACAAAAAAAATTCCAGGGACATCACAAAGATATCAGGAGAAAGGAATGACCCACAGTTGTCAATTCAAAATGGGAGTTGAAAAAAACTCAAACCAGTTAAGGGCACAACCACAGGCATATACACTCAATGATCAAAGCTGCTCCTTCACTGCTAATTAGCCAGTCAGGGAGAAGGATTCTTACCAGGCGTACTGAGTACAGAACTACTATCAATCTCAGGTGACCATGAATCCCAAGCAACTAAAATACAACAATAACATTCATTATATGCACTATATAAATGTAAGTTGCATAGGAATATGGCAACAGCAGTCGGCCATCTGGCCTCACAAGTCTGTTCCTTCAGTTTGTTCATGGTTGATCTTACCACTATCCACCTACCTTGGTTCCATAATCTGCAATGTCCTTACTTAGAAAAATGTCTTTGAATATCAGCATTGAAATTTTCAATTGACCTAATTTCAACAGCATTTTGGTAGGAGAGAGTTCCATAGTTCCATGAACCCTTAAGCATAGCAGTGTTTCCGGACATCACAGAAGAATGACCTGTCTTTAATTTTAAGGCTATACGCCTCATTATGAAAGCCTTTGCGAGAGGAAATGGTTTCTTTCTACCTTCCCTTTCAATTGCTCTAACCATCTTAAACATTTCCATTAGATCGTCACGTAATTATTCATGCTCTGGGGAATACTAACAATTTAGTTGATGCAACCTGTTGACTATTATGTTAATATGATTGTGTGGACTTATGAAAGTGAGTAGAGAACTACAGAAAACTCTGTTATGAACAGCAATTTGGGAATATGTGATTGGACATTTGACAATCTTTCTAATGCCCTACTGCCTTCACATTGAAAACACAAAGGACAGGAACTTCTGTTCCCACTAATTGTTAACCACTGCCATGGGTTCCCCAGCTGCAGAAGATATGAACAAGGGGAAACCCATTTTACAGTAGTGGGGCAGGGAGATCTTACTGCTGAACACTGATGGGCCATGCCTGTAAAACACACGTGGCTGGAGAGAGAAAATCCCACCCAAGATGTGGAAAATGCTGACTTTCCCTTCATGGATAGAACCATAGAATGGTTCCACCAGAGAAGGCCATTTGGCCCATCAAAACTGTGCCAATCCTCTGCAGATGCAATTTAGCTAGTCTCACTCCCCTGCCCTTTTTCTTTAACTATACATCCATTCAGATGTTGATCCCATTCCTTTTGGAAAGACTGATTGAATCTACCCCCAGCACTGTCTCAGGCAATGCATTCCAGTTCATAACAACTTGCATGCCATCATGAAGAGAAAATGTGAACACTTTGGAAATGATTTTAAGTGCTCTCTGAACAAAAATGCTCAGGGATTATTCCCAAGTTTATTCCATGCTGCTTCTAATGAAGGCAGTCACTGTATACAGGTAGTCATTCTCTAGAAACATGTCCTTCTCTTTCATCTCCACTTAATTAGCTGAAGTATTTTTCAGCTTTTAATTAGTTTTATCATCAGTTGTGTTGCAGTGACACAGTGGCACAAAGAATTTCAATTGAATCTTATATTTCAGCAGATACTTATTAATGGGTTTATTGTACTGTGCTTTTTTTGCCATTCCAGCTTTTGCTTAGGAGTTACACATTTGTTATTCACAATGCCAGCCCGAGTGTCCTCAATCGAAACTCACAGCTTTCCTCCTCCCAAGCTGCAGGCTTTGCTTTGGTATTATACATCTGTTCTTCAATCAATTTTCATGTTGCGATACAATAATGAGGCAATGTGTTGCCACACAATATGTTCCACATTCTTTTTTTCCTCTTGGATTTTGAAATTGATTAATACACACAGTTCCAACTAGAAAATGGTCTTAATGGAGTTTAGGTCTGAGGGACACAAACTGTGCTTTTAGTTTTCTCTAGAGATCCCCTGATTCAGCTGTAGGGTGTTTTGAGAAGGGCGTTTTGTAACACTGATGTAACCTTTCTCCACTCCATCCAACAGAACAGAGGGGATACACTAATCAGGAAAGGCTAACAGGCTGGGAGCTCTACTTTTTTCTTTTAAAGGAGGAAACTGTGAGGTAACCTAATCAAAGTCATTAAGATTTGGAAGAAATTTGATAGGCTGGGTATTGGGAAAATGGTCACAGTATTAATCTGAAGATAGCTTCTGTGTGGGAATTGCATGGGGAAAGCCAGAGGTCAGCTCAATGGTTCTGTTCCGAAGATGGGTCATATTTATCTCGAAACGTTAACATTGTCCCTTTCTCCACAGAGTCTGCCAGACCTATTGAATGTATGAGTGATGAGTCTTCTCATATTCCTTCATGTGCAATTTTCTCTATTGCACATTCCAAACAGGAGTAAGAGCCCCACTGTTATTCCAGACACCCTCACTGACAAGTACGGAAGGATGCTTCCTGATCTAGTAAGGCACCTAATACTCATTCCAATGACTGGGGCCGGAATTTTAATGCCCGGCCCTTCATGGGAATCGGAGCAGGCGAGGGGCAGACAATGGGAAGGTCCATTGATCTCGGGCACGTATTTACAGTTTTGGGATGAGCGAGGCTGTAAAATCCCACCCTTGATGTCAGGTGCCAAATCTGAAGGAGTGAGCCAGCTTCTTAAGCCTGTCTCCTGGAACAAAAAGATATGGGAATTTTGGACTACCAGTGTATAAATACATCATGTCAGCTTCCAGACATGTTGCAAATCTGTTGCAAACCTCTTCTTGTGGCTGCATTACAGGATGAATATCCCTTGTAATTCATAAAAAAAACTCTTGGCTGTTTTATGTTACCTGTCAATACGGAGGAAATTTATATAAATGTTAACTGACAATCCAGCGACTGACCTGAGCATCATTGCACAGCAGACTGGGAGATTTTGATAGCTTGTTAGAGAAAGATCTGGAGGCGTAACATTTGATGGAGGTTGCCACTTTCACAGTAATGCATGATACTGAGTGAGCACTAGATCCAACAAAGAACAGATTTTCCAGGTAAGAGGTAGCAAATATGGCAGCATGGTGACACAGTGGTTAGCACTGCTGTCCCACAGTGCCAGGGATCCGGGTTCAATTCCAGTCTCATGTCTGTGTGGAGTTTGCACATTCTCCCTGTGTCTGTGTGGGTTTCCTCTCAGTGCTCTGGTTTCCTCCCACAGTTCAAAGGTGTGTGGGTTAGGTTGATTGGCTATGCTAAATTGATCCTAATATCAAGGGTTAACAGGGTAAATATGTGGGGTTACAGGAATAGGCCCTAATCAATTGATCAGAGCAAAACTATGCAGGCTTGCCACACCCAATCATCAGTAATGGTGGATAATTAAACAATAAATGGGCATAGATACCTTCATGAACATCCTTGTATTCAACTTGAGTGCAAACGGCAAGGCTGATGTCATAGAATATCATAGAATCCCTACAGTGCGGAAGGAGGCCATTTGGCCCATCAAGTATGCATCAACCACGGTCCCACCTAGGCCCTATTTCCGTAACCCCTCATTTTTACCCTGCTAGTCCCCTGACACTAGGGTCAATTTAGCATGGTCAATCAATCTTACCCACACATCTTTGGACTGTGGGAGGAAACTGGAGCACTCAGAGGAAACCACGCAAACATGAGGAGAATGTGCAAACTCCACACAGACAGTCACCCAAGCCAGGAATCGAACTCCAGTCCCAGAAACTGAGGCAGTAGTACTAACCACTGTGCCACCGTGCCACCCAATGTGGGCGCAATAATCTTCAGCAAGAACTGTCAATTAGAAGATCAATCTTAGCCCTGTCCTGAGCTTCTCACCATCAGAAATGCCACTCATTAACCAATTTGATTTGTTGTAGTGATGTCCTGGTCGATGCAGGCTCAATGGGCCGAATGGCTTCCTTCTGCATTGCAGGGATTCTATGATTCTATAAAATGACCAACTTACATGGGAAATCCAACCAAAGGAAGCATTTCTCTCCTAAACAGTCAAGGAATCTGTGCGTCTTCTACAAGCCCTGTGACATGGGTAATGCCTCCTTCGACTATTGCCTCTCTCCTGATCCATTTACAGCACTTTGTTGCTGCCATGGATGGTGATGGTCTTCCTCTTCCAACGTTCTGTCAAACAGATCTTGCCAATTAAAAATCATTCAAGGTTCAATAAAGTGATATCCGCCCATGCTGTCTGCCAAATATTTGTCAAGGGAAATGAAACATGACCCACCATTGAACTTAATTAGATGGGTCGGTGAAGGCTTTGAAAGCTCAATTGAACTGCTGCTCACCTTCATTTCCATTTTCCTGCTTAGTTTCCTAAGCCCTGGGAAACTCCTGGTGCTCAAATAAAATTTGGAACAAAATTAAAAGCATTTTAAAAATACCTCACTAATTTCTTTGAAGAACATTTCTTGCACTCCAAGATTGACAGCATAACTTGGCATGGAAACCTCTTACTGATGACTATCTACTGACTCCCCTCAGTTGAAGAATGCGTACTTTTCCACGTTGAACACTACCTGGAAGAAGCACAGAGAATAACAAGGGTATGGAATGTATTCTGGGTGTGAGACTTCAATGCCTATTACTTAGTGTCTCAATAATGCAAACATTGATTGAGTTGGGCTTGTAACAGATGGTGAAAGAACCAAATTGGGAGAGAAACCCACTTCAGTTCAGCCTCACCAATACAGTTGTGCAGATGCATCTACTAATAACAGCTTTGGTCCTTTTAGAGACAAAGTCCAATCTTCATAGTGAGAACACCCCTCAATTGTGCTATGTGGCAATACCACCATGTCAAATGGAATAGATTCATAATGGATGTAACGGCTTAAAACTGGGTTTTTAAGAGAAACTCGCCGAAATATTGCTGGCATTAATGTCAGCAGTATCGTACATTCCCGCCAATGGCGCATCTCTGCCATTGGTTTCCTGGTGGTGAGTGAAGGGAAACCCCATTGACAACAGTGGGACCATAAGATCCTGCTATCAGCAAGTGAAGTGTTACCTCCCATTGCTGCAAAACACGTCATGGAGGAGGAGGAAAATCCTGCCCATCATGGGCCCATCAGCAACAGCAGAATTGTATTCTATTATCATATATATCCTCACAACCCAGCATACCCTTCACTCTGCCATTACCATCTGGCCAGGAGATAAATCCCAGTTCCTCAAGGACTGAACCAGACATACCTGAAAATAAAGTGCCAACTTGCTGAAGTTACAAACACAGGACTACAAACATGCGAAACAACAAAAGCATAATGACATAGAGAGATCTCAGCAATCTCACAATCAATTGATCAGGCCAAAATCATGCAGTCCTGCCACATGCAGTCAACAGTGCTGATGGATAATTAACCAACAAATTGGCAGAGGAATCTTCATGAATATCCCTCAAGTTGCATTCAACTTGAGTGCAAAAGGCAAGGCTGATGTGTGTGCAATAATCTTCAGCAAGAACTGTCAAGTGGAAGATTTAACTTAGGCCTGAGATTCTCACCCTCAGAGATGCCATTCATTAACCAATTTAATTTGCTGTAAGTGATATACCCAAATGGCTGAGTGGACTGTACACAGCAATGTTAATGAGCTGGACAATACTCTGGCTGTAATTATCTATATTCCAAAAACAGCCACACCTCAAACCAAATTGCAACACTGGACTTACCAAACACAGTAGAATACTCATTCAGGAATGTGCTGTCAACAAAACCCAGAACAAATCCAATCCAAACAATTATCGCCCCTCTTTTGATCATTACCTAAGTCATGGATGGAATTGTTACGACCAATTCCATACGAACTCTTAGAGCCCAGCGACCATGGAGCATCTGGTGGCCAAGGTCTAGTTTTCTTTGTAGCACGGGCTACAAGATATCCAATGTCTGAGTGCCATCATGGATGCTCAAAGTGAGGCCACAAAATCTCTGATTGTAGCTATGAAAACTCAGACTGTTGTCTGTAGCACTCCAGAAACCTGTGCTCCAGAATATGATGTGATTGCTGAGGCACAAACTGGGGAGGATGGCAGTGACTCCATCATGCACAAATGTCACCTCACCCGTGACACTCCGACAGCGCCCTTGCTGCTGTCCATCCACCAGCCAACCCAAGCTGCTGCTGCCACTTGGTGGTGCATTTCAAACTTTGGTCCACAAGGCTCAAGGCTGTTGGAGGGCATTCCGTAAGAATGAAAGTAAGCAACCTTTCACCAGCCACACCCAAGATACTGGGATAGCACTATATAGGAGCCTTGGTCAAGCAAAATCACCCACAAGTCAGACACTCAGGAAATGCACAATGTTGAAATATTGAAGTAAGCCATATATTATGTGGAATGTTGATGGATATAATGAATAAAGAATGGTTCATTTTCCAGCTACTTTTATTCCAAAATTTTAGCCAAGCAGGCAACATAGGGGCACATAACCAAGGGATGGTAAGGTGGGGAAGTATGGAGCAATGGTGACCTGGAGATTTTATCAGGGGAATCAAAGTCTGCTTAGAAGGGAGTTTTGGATGTTTCCTCCCTTTTTCCTCCTCGTCTTGAAGTCAGAGGTGAGGGCCGAACCCTTAAGGTGGCAAGTTGTGGAGGACATAACAAGCCACCACAATAGTGGGGACCTCCTCCAGTAAGCAATGTATGTGTCCTCTGAGCACTCCTGGATTATTGTTTGAGAACACTGATGATCTGCTCCATAATGTTCCTAGCTGCAACATGGCTGTGACTGTAGGGGTGCTATCCATTTGTGATCATGTTCAGAGGAGATTCATTAGCCATGTATACAACGGGTAACCCTTATTGCCAAGTAGCCACTAATGTTTGGAAGATAATTGTAATGTTGGACTGGCAAAGAATAAAAGAATTAAGACCACTGCTAGGGCAACAGGAATTCACCTACATGATGGTCTGGGCATAGTTGAAACCCAATCACATGTTCTGAGCCAGTTCCACATTGCAATATGGCACCAGCAAGGCCATGTGTATACAGTCAATGATTCCCTACACCATGGGGAAACCCCACTATTCTGGCGAAACCACATGTCCTCTCCTGCTTCTCACTGCAGACAGAAAACAATGAGATCCCCTGTCCTTGTGCATCAGTCTTCTGTATCCTCTGCATTCTCCCAAATGCAGCAATGAATGGCAAGACGTGAGATGTTGGTGAGGTTACTGGCTCCAGTCTGCAAAGTTCCCCTGGGATAGAAATTGAGGGCCACAGTGATCTTCACAGCCACTGGCAGCACTGCCCTCACTTGACATCATTATGCACTACACGTTCAACTGCATGGGTATCAGGACCAGTGAAATCCAAAATGGCAAGACAGGTGCCAAATCAACATTAGACACTGACTCAGGTTCTGATCTATGCACCCTGCATGCTTTCCAGCACATGCAAGGTCTCCACTCAGACACTTCAAAAGATAGTAATCAACGTGGGCCTTGCTGAAAGTTGTCTGGAGTGACCACTTTTTCATCACCCAGTTCCCATTGCTCAAAAAACAGCAGAGTTACAGAGCCAAATTCTGTGCCCTATCGTATACCTGCCTCATGACAGTATACAGGCAATATCTACCAAGCTGTCCTCATGTGATGGAAACAACATTGCTTCTTACAGTTTGTTACACTGTTTTTGCGGTAACCTAGCACCTTTAAACATCTTTGGCGTGCACTTTTTGCCAATTAGAACATTGAAAAGGCTTTTAAATCAAATCAAATGACCCAAATGCACTCAAATAAAAGCAAGATACTGTGAATGCTGGAAATCTGAAATAAAAACAGAAAATTCTGGATAAACTCATCAAGTCTAGTAGCGTCAGTGGAGAAACTGTAGAAGGATCAGTCAGATCCAAAACATCATGGCCACAATTTTCCCAAAGACTGACAACAGGGCCGGATTTTCTGTCCTCGCTCACAGTCAGGAGTCTCCCACCCTGTTGCAGTGAACCGAGATTTCGGTGAGTGCCAAATTCTCCATTCTTGCTGGCAGTGGCGAGGACAGCCGGAGAATTATGGCCTAAGTGTCACAATGGTGATAAAGCAGGAGCAATCTGCGCTGGTCTGTTCAGTGCGCACCAGACCACAATTGTCTCACACTTCCTCAGTTCTTGGGAGAGTGGTGAGTTGTGTGCCAGTTCTGGGAGTGGTGTAGTCTAAACACACCAATGAACCCAGCTGCAAGGCATTTGTGTGCCATTTAGAAGGGACAACCTGATCCCACAGTGCACCGGGAGACGCCCTCCTTTCTTCCACAAACACTCCTTAACGATGGCATGATTTCCCCATCCCTCCCCAACATGGATCACCAACATCAGGGCATTGGGGCCCTCCCAAAGGGTCCCTCGTCACGGCCTCCGATATGGCCCTTAACATGCCCCCATCATGACTCCTAACATGCCCCCCATGACTCCAGCCCTTCACAATCCTCCACATAGTTCCCCATCATATCTCCCCATTATATTCCCCCAGCCGTAGCCCCTGCTCAGGCCTTACATCTTTGGCACTGGTGGCAATTTGGCAGTATCTAACTGGCACTGCCTGGGTGTCAGCTGGGCACTACCAGGGTTCCAAGTAGGCACTGCCAAATGGGCACTGCCCAACCATGTCTCCAACAACCCAAGGCCTTCAATGGCCTCTGAGCCCTCTGGCATGGCCATCACGGAACAAACTGTGCCAGAAATTTGGTACTGCAAGGTGCTATCGGGCGGCGAACACTCATGGGAACCCCACAAATCGCCCCTGCGCGATTATCCCGTCCCATTGCGCTAAAAGATTGGCACTGTGGGATGGGAGAATCACTGTTTATTTCTTTCCACAGATGCTGCCAGATTTGCTGAGTTGAACTAGCATTTGCTGCTGTTATTATGATCTAATATGCATTCAAAAATAATATCAAATCTACCTAAACGGCAGTGATTTATTGCTGCATTTAAGTAAAATACTGTTTCTGATTTCATTGAAAGTAATCACACTGAACATCCCTTAGGATAGGTTTTACTCGAGAGAGTTTCATGAAGAGATAGAAGTGTTCAATTTATACAGTTAGTGGCTCAACTGCACAAAGCCGTTTGAAGCTTCCCATTTTATTAGAGGAAAAGACTTCAACCTATTTATTTTTGGCTACATTATGTGCTCATTAAAAGGTGCCCAAAAATATATGCTCTATTTGGTTTCGGCTTTATTTTAATCCCACTTTTTTTTAAAAGAGCAAAGTGTAAGCATGAATCACCATGCCTAATCTGATTAATGCTGTCAGCTCACAGCCTATTGTTTAGCCACCCGATACGTTTGATGAAAACTTCAAGTTGTCTTTCTGTCAGTGTCTCAATGTTGTCAGATAGTTCCCTGGCTAGGTCAATAGCCTAAAACCTGTAAAATGTATTAAATTACCATCTGATGTCAATGATGGCAGCAACTCATGTGACATAATGCTCATCTTTTTCAAATGATTCAAACTGGGTCACTGTATTGAGTTTAAGGTGCTGTAAAATGTCAGACAAGTCCTTGTAATCCTTGAAAGTCTGCCAGTATCCTTCTGCCTATTAGGCACCAAGGATTCCTCCCACGGCAAGAGTTTTCACAGCCACTATTGTTGTATAATATTATGTAAATTACCATGTAAATTGCAAAATAAAATTTACCCCATCAGTATGAGAACTGAAGTTCAGCATCTACAAAAGGACATGCTGATGGAATTGTATATTTTTATGTTGATTCACTGAAGAATGTTAGTGCTGTGGAATGGAAGTCACCCCCTTGTCAGCAACAACTGATCCCATGACAGGCATTTGCTGCGGAAAGCTTTGTTTAACATTAAATTTTAAAGTTTATTCATTAGTGTTACAAGTTTATGTTAACATTGCAATGAAGTTACTGTGAAAATCCCCCAGTTGTCACACTCTGGCACCTGCTCGGATACACCGAGGGAGAATTTAGCATGGCCAATGCAGCTAACCAGCATGTCTTTTAGAATGTAAGGAGGAAACCAGAGCCCCTGGAGGAAACTTACACAGACATGAGGAGAATGCTCACACTCTACACAGACAGTGACTCAAGCCGGGAATCAAACCCAAGTTCTGGCGCTGTGAGGCAGCAGTGCTAACCGTTGTGCCACCATGCCGCCTACTTCTCTAATCCAATGGTGTCTTTAGCCCAAACATTCCTAGCGTGATATGTTCTTCTATGTCTCAATCAGCCACTGTATGCATTCTTACAGTGACCTTGTCAATTAGTTCCAAATTAGGGACTGGTGGTGGAATCTTTTGGAGGGGACAGGAGTATCAGTTGGAGCGCCAGTGAAAGCCACACACCCTTTCTTTTCAAGGAAGCCTACAGCTTTATGTAGCATCAATTGACAGAACAGTAGAGGATATTTTTTCTTGGGATCAAGGACCCAATCTGGAAGACCCCATTGCTGAGAGCTGCAGGCCAATCAGAAGCCGTATTGAAAGGTAGCCACCAAAGAGGTGGTGGTAGTTGCTGCAGTTACAACATGCCGATGAGACCTAGAGTCATTGTTGGATCCTTAGCCTGAAATGAGTGATAGTGAGGGGATAAGGGTTGTGGGTTGCAGGTGGGTTGCAATGGAGTGTGGTGTCATCAGTAAGGACAAAGAGGTGACTTTCAAAGGATCACCATCTTCTCAATTCTGGGTTCCTTCATCAGGCACCAAGTGTCTAACACCAACTCCTGCTGCCGCCCCATGAGCCTGCAAACAAGCACTCGGGAGTTCACATGTCATATCCCACACAGGTGAGTCTCCTGCCTCCCATCAGGTTAACATTAATGTTTCAAGGATGAATCACTTAAGTGCCCATTAATTATAAAGATCACAGTTGGCAGTGCCTCGCTTGAGTGCAACGGGTCTACAAAAGCATCAGTAACACAGTTTCAATCAATTGATGGGAATTGGAAAGCTTTCAGATCAAATCTGGAGTCAAGCCAGGGACTCTTCCTTATGGGTTGCATAGCATCTGTCACCGAGTCCATCAGGAAGAATCCAGGCATAAGACAATCCCAGGCAGTGAAGACACGCAGGTCAAAGCCCCACTATACATGAATGATATCACCGAGAACACAGCCTTGTGGGGCACAGGTGTTGGGAATGATTGTGGAGGAGGTGTTGTCTATCCGTACTGATTGTGGTCTGTGGGTTAGGAAGTTCAGGATCCATTACAGAGGGAGGAGCCATGGCCCAGGCCATGGAGCTTGGAGATGAGTTTCGTGGAAAAATAGTGTTGAGGCTGGAGCTGTAGTCAATAAATTGGAGTATGACATAGGTGTCCTAGTTATCTAGGTGTTCTAAGGTTGCATGCAGGGCTAGAGAGATGGCATCTGCTGTGGACCTGTTGCAGCAGTAGGCAAACTGTAGTGAGTCTAGGAAGCTGGAGTTGATTCGTGCCACGGCAAGCCTTTTGAAGCACTTCATAATGATGGATGTCAGAGATATCCTGATTCTGTGCTACAGCTGTCACCCAAGCCATCTTCAATTTCATCTGGAATGAGAGAGATGTAGTGATATTTCTCAAGGTTCATCCCGAGCAGCTCTGTGATGCAGGATTCTGTGCTCTACAGGCTATTCCCAGGGACTCCAAGACAAACATAAACTGATGCTGGCGGGTCATTAACTTGGTGAATGTCGATATTGAGTCTGCCCAAAAGTTGTTGATCTTACAGTACAAAGAGTAATCTCTGACTGAGTGTTGCAGATTGCACATTTCAAGGACCAGGACTACATCCTGAGAGATGCACACAAGCTTGGGGCAGCTACCACAAGGCACAATGGAGAAAGGCTACTGTGTAAGGCCTTTCAGCCGATGTAGATTGAGGGGGTTGAAAACTGTGTAAAATTCCTTAGACTGTGTGCTTAAACCGAATCATTCATAACTATATTGAAGAATCTCAGAGTGTAACTTGACGGATTATATAGTTTGAACAGAATTGTACTCTGTGTAACAACAATATTGAAATGGGTCACATGGTGGCACAGTGATTAGCACAGCTGCCTCACAGCGCCAGGGACCCAGGTTCAATTTCAGCCTCGGGTCACTGTCTTTGTGGAGTTTGTACATCCTCCCTCTGTCTGCATGGCTTTCCTCCAGGTACTCTGGTTTACTCCCACAGTCCAATGAGTTAGGTGGAATGGCCATGTTAAATTACCCCTTAGTGTCAGGGGGACTAGTTAAGGTAAATGCATGGGGTTATGGGGATAGGGTCAGATGGGATTGTGGTTGGCGCAGACTTGATGGGCCAAATGGCTTCCTTCTGTATTGTCATGATTCTATGGTTGTAATCTTTGCATTACTGAATGGAAGCACATCAGAGTGCATCTTTATCCCCGAAGGAAACATGAATATCACTGAACTTCCTTGCCACAACAATTTGAAATGTTTTAGAATGTCCCTTTCAGATATTTGATGAACAAAACATATTTTTGCAAAAAAGTGCTGGCGTGGGGTGGGAAGATCCTCAGAAAGCTTTCATGCCCAGACTTAATTAGGGTGGCTGACTAAATGCGACCGCACCATTAGAGTCACCAATCTGAGAGGGCACATTTGTCCAATTTTGTGACACAGGCCTAAGGTGTAGGAGAACTGGATTGAGAGAGGCAAGCATGTTTTGCAGAAAAACCTTACAAAGTAGAGAAAATGTTTATCCCAAGAATCTAATCTGAATTTGAATTTCTCCCAAAGGTGAAAAGTAAGCCTTTCTGCTCACACTTGTTTTTAAATTCTTTACTTGTTGTTCCAAGAAGAGCATCAACTTGGAAGCACCATTCCAATCCACTACTAGCCTCAGCATTGCCCTCCTTGCCCAATGGGATTGGCAAGGTTTCAGAGCTCCTGGCCTTATAATTGGCCACATGCTGAAGCATCTATACATTTAACAGGATGCCAAGCCAAAATGCTGAATGTAGTGCCGCTGAGTTTCTCAGCCTTTATTTTAACTGTGCTCTTTTCATGTCCTAACTAATATTATAAAATTCATTTAAGTTCTCATATCTTCTCGTTCAGAAGAGATCCCTATAAATTCAGCAATTTTCTATTCTAACACCCAGTTTACCTGGTGAAGAAATAAGTAATTTATACTAAAAGCTATAAACATTATGTGGAAAATAGCAGGGAAATGTGTCCAATCAGCTGAGGTGGAAATGTAAAATTCCTTCCTGCAGCCGTAGGCCCTATTCCTTTGTAAATCCACCTTCTAACCCCAGCATCAAGGGCCAGTGGACCTAGCAGGGGTGAGGTAAAACTTTTAAATCCCAGGGTCAGTTGAGTGTTGGGAGGACCTTGCTATTACCAAGCATGGTTAGCTAGTGGTTGGCACTGTTGCCTCACTGCGCCAGGGACCCAGGTTCGATTCCCGACTTGGGTCACTGCCAGCGTGGAGTCTGCACATTCTCCCTGTGTTTACATGGGTTTCTTCTGGGTGCTCTTGTTTCGTCTAACAGTCTGAAAGACATGTTGTTTAAGTTCATTGACCATGCTAAATTCTCCCTCAATGCACTGGAACAGCCACCCAGTTCTCATTGCTCTTAAATATGCGTAAGTTTAAAAGGTGTAAATTGCACTCTCAGCTTGTACATACTCAGCCAGAAATATTTTTTGCCAGTCAATGCACCATGACAATGCAGAAGTATGTTAAACAGTGATTAATGCATGTTTTAATATATTGAAGTTCTATAGTAATAAACAAAATAATTTACCTATTTGCCTGTTGAAAATTTACTTCCTGATTTAATGCTTGGAGTGATCTGCTTATTATTGTCTTGACTGCAATTGATTACTGGTGTTGTACACGGCATGTAGAAAGCTGTACTGCAATGTTCAGCATGAGTGGTCAAACATGCTCTTGTATTTATGCGGCTTCAGTATTCTTGTTGCGACTGCATAGTGTCTGTCAATAAAACCAAGAATACTTTAGATTAGGAACTGGAGAATGCCGCTGAGACCTTAGAGTCTGCTCCACCATTAATTAGATCAGATGACCAGATACTCTCTCAGTCTTGAACAATTCAATTCTCCCAGCATCAAACCTTTTGATGGAAAAGATTTCTGTATTTCTATTACCATTTGTGTATAAAAGTGCTTCTTGATTTCATTCCCAAGTAGTCCAGCTCTCACCTTATGATGTGGTTTCTTTGTTCTTGATTTCACCCAGAGAGAAAGTAGTTTTTGTGTACCTATCCTAATAAATTTATTTAATGCATCGAATACATCTTTATAATTCATAATCTCTACATCATTAATTTTTAATTTCTGTGTTGTGATAACAATAATTTATGTCATTCACTCTTAATGAATATTATCATCTCACTCATTCAGACTGCACATGGTGAAACTAGCTCTCCTGCAAAGCAATTTGCCATACACAAAGTATACTCAGAAGTCAATCTTGGTATAATTTTAGCATCGAGATCGTAGCAGGCACAGTTGGGAGGAGAGGACAACACTACTGGCCATATGTTTAAAAGAAGATGCCTGGGCATATTCTGGTCATTAAAGGCATCCTTAAAGGGAGTTGACAAGGTTTCAGGAAATGAAGGAGAATTGTGACCTGGAAACAGTTGTATGAGAAAAGGTAAGATTTTTAATTACTGCTCAATGCTTTACAATGAATTGAAAATCTGAAATTTGCACCTCAGCAGTCTTTACATTTATTGTGAGGTTCTGTTCCTCCTGATTTAGTGTTGACTTTGGGCCGTGGCTACATAAGCAACAGAAAACTGGGCATCATCGCAGTCTGCCTTGGAGGGAATTGGTAAGAGTGGGGCATCATTGGCCAGTGCAGTAGGACATGCCTTTCAAATGTGGCTATGTTGAATGATGCTGCAAGAATAAGAAGAAAGTACTGGATTCCTGGTGAGATTTTTCATTTAATTTCAGGTATCAATGAGCAATTATTTGGTCAGGGCAGGGGCTTATCCTGCCTGTGATGGAAAATAGGTGTTTGTGGATTAAGAGATGGATAAAAGCTGTAACGGGGCTTGTGACCATTGCCACTGAGATGCTTCCAAAGAAACCATGTTAGAATTGGACAGGTGGCAGAGTAGTCAATAGCTGTCATCAAGTATCAATACGAGGGCTATCCTTTATTTTGGTGTGCTTAAACTACAGGGTTGAATTCTTCCAAGTTTACGGCAGCCTGTTTGGTGGTGGGCATGGTGGGAGAAGAGCCAGAAATCAGTTTCACACTGGCATGAATTTACAGTGGGATCTTCCACTGATGCCCACCATGGAAAACCTGGCAGATGCCAGTGAGGACTTCATTTGCATCCTGCTAATGGGTTGCAGGTGAAAGTTCACCCACTCCGCAGCCCCCCACACCAGATTCTCTGCAACAACAGCAGGAAAACATGTCGGAGTGAAACATGTCCAGAACAATGTGGCATACAGATGTCAGGACTCATCTGAATAATGCCTGGGGTTGCCTCCAGACTTCAGGATTACACACTATCCAAGCCTAATCTGCACTCTTTCCACACCCCTGCACCACCGCACTCCCCCTGCGCCCCTCCCCCACCCCGCTATTGAATATAGTGTGAAACACTCGGATGCATAATTATTAAGATCAGAGCCAGAAGATTTATTGGGAAACACTTCAAGTTCCTAGCCCTGTCATAGCATTTAGGGCCAACCTTGTCCGCAGCTGGAATTCTAAGGAATCCTACCCCAGTGAACGGTGATTTGGCTGAGCATCAAAGGGTGGGGGAACGAACGGCTCAAATTCCTAGGCAAAGTGTCTAAACATCAAGATCTGGTATGTTTTTGTCCTTAGCCTGCATCCAGGTGGTTAAGGAAATTTCAGCACAGAGTTCACTGACACTGATTTAGTTAAAATTGATATAGCTGTGTCCTGTGCAGAAATGAGGCAAACAAGCAAAAGGGGAAGTTTGAGTGCCATTCTGATTAGAGGCAAAATGGAAGCATGTACTCCTTTTTCTTTAGATTTGTACAGCATTTGGGAAAGAACTGGGGGACTCATAAACCTTGGGTTCTTTGTGCAATATATCAGATTTACTAGTTTCCATAATCACTATGGACATCAAGTATGCATTTTAATCATAGAATTCATAGAATCTTAGTATCCCTATTGTGCAGAAGGAGGCCACTCGGCCCATCAAGCCTGCACCAATCACAATCCCACCCAGACCCTATCCCCATAGCCCCACGTATTTACCCTGCTAGTCCCTCTGACACGAAGGGGCAATTCAGCATGGCCAATCAACCTAACCCAAACATCTTTGGGAGGAAACCGGAGCACTGGAGGAAACCCACACAGCCACGATAAGAATGTGCAAACTCCACAGAGACAGTGAGCCAAGCCAGGAATCAAACCCAAATCCCTGGCACTGGGATTTGAAGCAGCAGTGTTGAGCACTGTGCCACCGTGTTGCCCATGTGCCACCATGCCACCCATTGATACACAAATTAATTTTCTCTTATATGTAATTCATTGGTCTTCCATTTCAGCAGGTGAGCCAGCCAATTAAGAATGTGTATAATAATTGGGCACAATGCAATCAGGAGGCTTATTTATAATTTCTCTTAGCATCCATTTAGGGCCCATATCATTACTGTACTATTATTGGCACGCAACACATTTTCTAGATCTCTGTAAGGTCTTCAGAGCTACTGACATTGTGTCCACATTGTTTATGATGTAGCTGCTTCCACTGGATCATATTTGACAACTTACTTTCTGGACCAAAACTCATTCACATTTCAGCATTATATGGTTTAGAGCCATATTCAGCTTGGCTGCTATACTTGACCTTCCTTTGTACCTGCTGATCTATATTCAGGAGAAAATGTCTGCATTGCACAATTGAATTAATAAAGCTTCTTTAAATTTATGCTGCTTTAAGTAGCTTATTAGCTGCTTGAGAAGTTAAGGACTATGGCTGTAGGTGTTCCACAATTGGCTCTTTCCACATTACCTAGAATGAAAACACATTCTCATGGTGCACCTGTACTATGAATTCTGTCCATTTTGTCAGCACATCGAGAATAACAGCCATATTTAACCAATTTTCACAGAGGCAAAATCACAGCCCTGTGTCTCATGCAGATAATGTCAAACAAAGATTGAACAACTAATCATGATATCAATATGCTTATACCCTCCATACAATGAACACATGGGTGTCCTTATCTAACTCATGAGGAACAGTCTCTAAGATATTACAGCATAAACCTTTTGATTTCAGTATTGACATTTTTCTTGGAGAAAAGAACAAAACTGCAAGGACTCTACCTAAATCCTTTCTGATTGCATTAGTATTTGGCAGATTCAGAGTGTAGGTCTCCTTTAACACTCATGCTGTATTAAACTAAGATGATTTTTTTCAAGTTATTCCTTTTCTTTTGATTTTATGTCAGTCATTTGAAAAATATGACATCATAATTTCTATAATTGTCTCTTATTTACTGAGCTGTAATTTGATTTGCACTGGTGGGGAACTTGCTTTTTTCTTTTCAGTAAGCCATTCTATTTATAGAATTATAGTATCCCTAAAGTGCAGAAGGAGGCCATTTGGCCCATCGAGTCTGCGCCAACAATAATCCCACGCAGGCCCTATCCCCATAACCCCATGCATTTACCTTAGCTAGACCCCCTGATACTAAGGGGCAATTTAGCACAGCCAATCCACCTAACCCACACATCGTTGGACTGTGGGAGGAAACTGGAGCATCCGAAGGAAACCCACGCAGAGAAGGAGAGAACATGCAAACTTCACACAGACAGTGACCCAAGCAGGGAATTGAACTTGTGTTCCGGCACTGTGAGGCAACAATGCTAACCACTGTGCCATTGTGCCCTTCCTTCATTTTTAGGTTTTTAGCTTTCTATCGCCCTCTTCCTACAGTCTTTGTATTACAGGATAATTAATATTGCCACCATTAGCATTAAATTTTCATCAAGGCTCAGTGTGAAAATTAAAAGAGACTAATTCAGTTAGAAAGACATCTAGCATCCATGGGAAACAAGCTGTCATTTTAGAAGCTGCAGCATTTTCTTTCAGCTCAATCTTTGAATAAAAATTAATAATCTGTCCCTTCGAACATAAACCAGGCAGGCACTGCTTCTCACCAACTTCAAAATGAACTGCTTTGCCATTAATTAATTCCTCTAATGCTTGGAAGATTAGTTCAAGTTCTCCATGTTAATTGTCTAAATGAGTAACTGCACCGCGACGACAATCATTTTTATTTTGATATTTATAATGTGACAGATGCAAACTCCGGCTGGTAACTGTGCAAAAACCCTAATGGAGGCTGAGGGTCATGAGGTTCCGGTGAAAGTGATTATATCTTTTAGCTGTGTTGACACTTATTATTTCAAGCGGCAGGAAGGGAAAACCATCGACGTGAAGGAAAATCTAACTGCTGTTCAGTCTGAAAAGGATAAAGCACAGACCGAAAATACTTCAGAAGAAATAATCCCAGATTTGATGGCATTGTGGGTGGGTGGGTGGGTGTGTGTGGGGGTTGGGGGGGTGGTGCAGTGGTTGGAAACGGGGTGTGGTGTGGCGTTGACAAGAAAGGCACTGGAATGTCAGCATTTCACAATAACCACTCAAAATGCTCACAGTCTGATGATGAAGTGAACACATACAGGACACAGACTGTTAGCATTTTGAAAGGGCTATTACAGAATACTAAAATTCCAGCACTTTTTCATGTGTCCTGTACATATTCACTCTCATTAAAGAACAGGTTTGAAAGAATTTATACTCCAGGATGTCACTTGGAGTTTATTCTTTTTCTTACTGAATTTTGTTAATATTTTTAAAATATTTAGGGGATAGACCTGCTGAATACAGGAGGACAGATCATGAAAACCGTTTTTTATATACCTTTACCCCATTGGGGCAGACAAAAAATAATGCTGAGCTATTATTTCAAAGATGAGGTAGCGATATTCTTGCCCAATACTTCTCCCTCAATCAACAGCATTGAATAGATATGGGGCGAGATTCCCTGGTCCCTTCGTCGTCCAGTACTTCCCCGGAGTGGAGAAGCTACGACATCTTCTTCGGAGTGTTCAACATGTCATTGATGAAGACAAACATCTCGCCAAGGCCATCCCCACACCCCCACTTCTTGCCTTCAAACAACTACACAACCTCAAATAGAGCATTGTCTGCAGCAAACTACCCAGCCATCAGGAGAACAGTGACCACGAACCACACAACCCTACCACAGTAACCTCTGCAAGACATGCTGGATTGTCGACATGGATGCCATCGTCTCACGTGAGACCACCATCCACCAGGTACACAGCACATACTCTTGCAACTCGACCAACGTTGTCTTCCTGATACGCTGCAAGAAAGGATGTCCCGAGGTATGGTATATTGGGGAGACCATGCAGACGCTATGACAACGGATGAATGAACATCACTCGCCAATCACCAGGCAAGACTGTTCCCTTCCTATTGGCAAGCACTTCAGTGGTCACGGGCATTCGGCCTCTGATCTTCAGGTAAACGTTCTCCAAGGCAGCCTTCACGACATACGATAGCACAGAGTCGCTGAGCAGAAACTGATAGCCAAGTTCTGCACAAATGAGGATGGCCTCAACAGGGATCTTGGGTTCATGTCATTCTATCCGTAACCCCCATGATTTGCCTGGGCTTGCAACATCTCACTTACTGTCCTGTCTGGAGACAATACACATCTCTTTAACCTAGCTTAATGCTATCTCCACTCACACTGTCTGCACCTTTAAGAATTGATTAGCTGTAAAAATTTGCATTCTAATCAGTATTCTGTAAACTGTGTGTGCCTTTATATGCTCTGTTTGAGGCCAGAACTCTCCACTCACCTGACGAAAAACAAACCCCGAAAGCTTGTGGGTTTACTATCAAATAAACTTGTTGGGCTTTAACCTGGTGTTATGAGACTTCTTACTGTGCAGACTAGTTGCCAGGTTTCTAACACTACACCAATACCAAAACGACTGAAAATTGATTTGGAACATCCTGAAGTTGTGAATAGTGCTGCAAAACAGCACATTTTCCTTTCTTTTCAGTGGGATTGGAAGCAGGAAAATGAATTCATTTCAGCACACCTTGGAGCAGCACGGTGACACAGTGGTTAGCACTGCTGCCTCACAGCGCCAGGGACCTGAGTTCAATTCTGGCCTCAGGTGACTGTGCACATTCTCCCTGCATCTACATGGATTTCTTCCAGGTGCTCCGGTTTCCTCCCACGGTCCAAAGATATGCAGGTTAGGTGGATTGGCCATGGTAAATTGCCCCATAATGTCAGGGGGATTAGCAGGGTAAATGCATGTGGTTGGGGGGGATAGGGCCTGGGTAGGATTGTTGTCAGTCAAGGCTCAATGGGCTGAATGGCCTCCTTCTGCACTATAGGGATTCTATGATTCTATGACATCAAACGCTGACTTAAGTATTTCAGCAGAATTTCCCTGCTTTCAACACCTTGCATTGAAGTGCCTCTGCACAAATTCAGGCAAATGAGGGCTGCCATGTTTAGAATGCAGCAGGCTTAGGAGGAGGTTGATCAACAAATTGATACTTCATTGCACCCCTCAATGGACGGAAAGTGGGCTGGAAGAAAACTATATCGCCTCACAAGGTTTAGTCAGGTGAGCCAAGTCAGACGTTTAGATGTGAAAGGAATACAAATCACAAGAGGGTTCCTCTCAACCATCATATCATGACTGAGTTAAGTTCTCAAAATGCAGCACTTTTTGAGCGTTATGTGGGTCACTTTATTATGGAAGATGTCCTTTATCATTGCAAATTAAAACTGGAACAATTGCTGCATTTGGGAAGGTGAGCCCAAACAACCTGGCTGCATAATTCATCTTCATTTCCTCAAGAATAAGCTGGGGTATAAAATGGACATTCTGGAACAACTGAGCTGAACTCCCTGTGAGACACTTAAATTTTAAATCTGCTCTTCACATAAAGCTGGGCACGAGTACACTCATTTTCCACTCGTCTTGTTGCTAGGATACAAATAACAGGATACACATTGAATGGACACCGAGTAGTTGATTTATTGCAATAGGTAATATAGGTGAGGGTGTGTTGGGACACGGCATTGTGCACAAGTAGAAATTGCTCACTGATCAGGTTAACATGGCAGTCAGTTAAAGGTCTCATGCAAGATGCATTATCCTTGCTGTCTGGAAAGGTGCTTCACAGACCTGTGCTTGGGTCATTGTCAGCAGACTTGTGCTGTGCCTCAGTGTCAGAAGATTCCTCTATATTTGGCTGTGGCTGGATGTCCTCACTGGGTAGCTGTGAAAATGTAGCAGGCTTATGTACTCTTGGAAATCAATGGCATAAACACTCGCAATTTATCTTGGTACCTGAAGTGCTGCTTCAAGATGTGTGCAGTGTATTTCGTATTAAGCAGATGGCTTTCATGGGCTTCATTGTACTTTGTCTGAGTTGCTACTCATGAGCAAAAGATTTGAGAGAGTACTTTTGTCTTCCTGAAGTTGTCCTTGATGTCTCTATTCTTCAACAAATACCTTCGGCAAAAATAATTGGCTTGTAATGAAAGTATTGCAACTGACGTCTGAAGGGTGAGCCTTAGCTTGCATTAATCTACGTCTCGCTCAATACTGAAGCCCCTTGCATTTCATGAAGAACATGTGATTTGTGTCTGAGATCCCGTTATCCTTTGGATACCACCAATAACATCCCAGGATTCCCACAGCTTACTGTGTGGAAAAACTGGGATGCATTTTTCCTGATACTCAGTGACCTGATTGATATATCTGTGCACTGCTGATTCGCTGAGGTGGCTGATTTCCCTGATGTAATGGGTAAACATATTTTTAAGCAGTCTAATGGAACTCAAAGCAAAACAACCCTGCACTGTTAATGAATTCCAAAAGGTTTTATGTCAGAGCATTATTTGTCTGCATGTCTCTGTCACTGGAATCAGATGCTTGTCTTTTATTGAAAAAGATTGAATGGAAATTCATTCCCTACAATGTCCTCAGTAAGTACCATAATATGTTTTTATTTTTGACTGGAGAGAGTAGCAAGCATTTTGCTATGAAAAGAGTACCCATCTAAAGGCTACATAATAATGTCACACTGTATCAGTGCAGTGAATCGCACCAGCGATTCCAATATTAAAATAACTTCTGTTGTAGAATGTCCCAAGGTGCTTCACAAAGGAAACAAAGACATCCAGTGACAGCAGGAGAGTTAGCAGGTTGATGACTGTGTCTCTGTGATAGATGTTAAAATGGGATTTCAAAGGCAAATAGGTAAGTAGCAAAACAAGGGGGTGGACAAAGAGGCAAATATCAGGAGATGTTGAGAGCTGTCAAAACAACAGAGTTTGTTTGTTACTAGTGCTAGCTCTCTAAATAAGGTTGATGCTTGTTTTACTTTTTTATGGTGAAATACTGCCACAAATGGATAGTAAATATGGAGGCTCTAATAGGCCTGTAGTCAGGGTGACAGCAGAAATCCTGTGCCTTACTTCCTTAATGAGGGAATCTACTAGTTGAGCATTGCTAGGTTTTAATTTATAAGTCTTTCCCACATGTTGGACTCTGTAATGTTGGTAATTAATGCCAGCACCTATCACTGTGATTGGGATTTCACCTGAACTGGCAGGGCTACAAAGGTGGAACTGGTAGTGATTGGTCAAGACCTTTCCACTTCAACCTAAAAACATCGCAATGTAGATTGCAGGAGTAGGAGGAGGCCATTATGCCTGTAGAGCCTGGTCCTCCTAAACCATGGCTGATCCTGTTTTGGCTCATTCTGCTTCCCTGTCTGCCATCTGTAGCCTACATTTCTGGAGTGATTTTGTGCCAATTGGCCTATCAATGGCCATCAAGTCAGCGTCACGAGATGGAACTTGAAGTGGTGGCCAAGACATCACTTGACACAGAAGGAGATGCTGGTGGCATGGTCAAAGGACCACAGTACCTGAGCCTGAAGCAAGCTGTGACCAACAGGTAGCCTGCAGTTTGATACGTGCCCCCTTTAGTCAGGGACCATTGCTCTTCAACCTGAAACCAGCCACTTTCAGCCTCCCCACTTCAGGAATCCCATCAGCCTTGTACCAGCAGCCAACAAGGATACCACAGCAGCCACTCCATTGTGAAAGATGAGATTGGAGTTCCACCAAGTGAGAGCGAGTCACCTTAGAATCAGACAAAGTATGTGTGATTCCTAACTTTGTTCAGGATTGTGAGTTTTATACAAAAAGAAAACAGAAGTGGTGGTAGTAGAGACAAGTACAATTTTGTCTTTCAAAAAGCATTTAGACAGTTAATGGGAAAGATTGGTATAGAGCTATGGGCCAAACCTGGACAAAAGGTTAATGGTAAAAATTAAGTGACATGGACAAGTTGAGCTAAAGTGCCTCTTTCTATGCTGTTAACCTCTATAACTCTAAATGGTTTACATATGTAGATTTAAAGTAACACACAACAGATTTATTGTAATAGAACAGAAAATGAAGCTAAGATAGAAGCCTGTGAAACACCCAATGACTTCATGATAAATCATGTGACCTGCTCTTAAACATTTAAGTGATTGCATGATTGTTTTTAACATCTCCCCCCTTTACTTCTGTTGTCATGATAACAAATTACGACATAGGATCGATAATGCCCTAGACACAGTATTATGTATCATTATTCATTGTACTTAGTCAATAAGAAAGTTGATCAGGAAGATATTGATTCCTCTTTGGTTGTACACAACATTCTGGAATTTAACTGTTCTTAACACTAGAAGTGTGATTTGGAACTTCAGAAGACACTTCTTAGAACTAATTTTACATCATTCTCTCTTGGTGCAGTAACAAAGACACAATCATCAAATAACACAGATTCAACTTAGTCTTTCATAGTTTTATTCTCAACACTAGGGACTAAAGAAGTTGATACTTCTAGTGATGATTCAGATAAATCATTTTGAGAAATCAGTTTGAGGTGACTACAACTGGTCAGCATGGCATTGCCAAACAAATTCATCTTTGGTTTGAACCGTATAAGAAATTGGATCTGTGTTTGCTCAAACTGTGGCTGGTACCCATTTCTCACTCATGGCATAATTACACACGAACACTTGCTCTCCTTGTTGCAATTAGTGTTGTTTTGCCCTCACTTTTTGCCCTGGCTTTTCATCTAACAACAGGAGATTGCTGTTGATGCTCTACTATCTCTGAAGTTACTAGAGGTAATAACAACTCGTAGTTCTCAACATTCTCGTTAAGAGTAGTAATGCAAGTGAACTTTGGGTAGTTGCAGGACTAGTGTTTCTCTAAGATGTCAAAAAGCTATTCACGTGATATGATAATTAATCTTGCACTCTTGAAGCTTTTAAAGAATGTTTCAAGGATTGTACAAATCTTTAAGCTAATCCACTGGTTGATAGATGATAAAGTGCAAATTTTATATGCTGAATAATCCTCAAATAATCCTAAACTGGTGAGAGTAGAAGCTCCAGAAGCAGTGATGATAGCAGAGGGTAATACAGCTGTGTATGAAATTTTGAGCCTGCCACAGTCTTCCTGAGCTCTTGCAGCAAGAGGAAATCTGTAAAGATCATTCCAGATGTGAAGATGCTGGCATTGGACTGGGGTAAACACAGTAAGAAGTCTCACAACACCAGGTTAAAGTCCAACAGGTTTATTTAAACCTGTTGGTTTATAAACCTGTTGGACTTTAACCTGGTGTTGTGAGACTTCTTACTAAGGTCATTCCAGGTCAAGGACGTTACGGTCTCTATAGAAAAAAAGACCAATGTATGTTCCTAGCAGCCAGCTTAAAGGAATCACACAGCTAGATTTCAACAGAAACTAAAACCAACATCAAGTGGACATTATTGTCTCAGCAACTAATATCCAAACCTGCAGGAAATACAGCCCTTATTGCATTTTAACACACTCAAATCTTTGCCACATTTGTACTTGAGAATCTGTTCTTGTAAAGACAGAAAATCCACAGACAAACCCACTTAGACTTTTGAATGGATTCATTTTCCTCCCCATTTTGCTGAACCAAAACACTCAGCAACCATCAAAACTTGTATTACTCGTCCTTCTGAGAATTCCTGAATCAACTTCCAGTCACAAGGCTTGTTTTGATAATTACTTTCTCTGTCCATGCCAGGACAAATCTTCCAGTGACCTAAAATATCTGCAGCTTCCTTCTCTTCACCCAGAGGACAGGCTTTCACGAATGTTCTTCCTGATAGCCAGCAGAAAATAACTTTTCCCTATAGCCCACAACAGCTTCTCTCTCCCACTCTCCCTATTCCTCTGCACCCAATGTTTAATCCAAAATATCTGAGAATCCGTAAATCAGCCCATGGCTTTGTCTTCAAGTGTTAAACTTGGCTGGTGGATTTCAATAGAATTTAACCACAGCCCCCTTTCACTGGGATAGCCAGGTTACATTTGCTTATCGCTGGTCAAAACTACCAGGAGTTCACCTGTCCCTTTTCATTCCATCATTTTACCTTGGATTTAATGAGGCAATTAAAAATGTAACCAGCCTGTAAAACCTTGCATTTGTAACATAGACTAACCATGTCAACAGCCTGCCTCCAATATGTATGATAGCAAAGGGGAAGTACCACATGCGTACACATGTAAAGAATTAGAAAATGACTCTAGATGCACTTGGGCCTCCTGAATACTTAAAAAGCCAAAGGATTTGGTGTGCAATAATTTTTACAATAAATGTTTAATTCTGTTTTTGAACCTTTCATCTCAGCATTAGTGGCCATTCACAGGACAATGTTGACAATCTGTGGACTGGCTGAGGTTGACCTGGCATGTGCTCATCTTCAACTTGTACATCGCAGAAGTGACAGTTATTAGTGGATGAGGGGCTCCTCGAGCTTCCAGATGATGTGCTTGGCTGTTGTGTACCAGAAACATGGATCTGTATTTGTCTGGATGGCTGAAATGATAAGAACCAGAAGAAACAAGTGAGCTAAGTATCTATCATGTCTGACTTACCACTAAATTTTGGCATTCTTCAAGTACCCTCTGATGGTTGTCAGGCTGATATGGTTCCTCTTTGGAATTATCTTCCTCCTCATCTGGGAATTCATTGTGCTGCACTATACCTTCAACAGCTGGAGCTTTCCCAACTTGCCAAAGTAGGTTTTATAAAATGCTACAAACTACACAATGTGCTGGTTAGATGCATTGGCCATGCTAAATTCTCCCTCAGTGTACCCGAACAGGCACCGGAGTGTGGCATTTAGGGGAATTTCACAGTAACTTCATTGCAGTGTTAATTGAACCTAATTGTGACACTCATAAATTTTTTAAAAGTCTGATGTTCTCTACTGAAAACAGCATCTGTCACCACCTTAATGCAGTGATGTCTGACAGATTGGGAAATGCTTAGCATGTCCCCAAGGGCCCCTGTGATGAGCTGGAAGCTTAAAAATTCAGTTTGATTGTGACCTTGAGGAGCAGTGACATCCCATGTCTCCAGTACAATCAGAACTCCCCTCCTCTGCCATCATGGCACATAAAACAACCATGACCTCTCGACAATCTTCAAACATCTGGATGTGGCTCATCCACTGCTCCAATCATTGTCCCTGCACCAATCTCTGCATGCATTCCCCTCTGCAGCAATCTGCTGCTTTCTCATTATAGGGCTGCCCTGCAGTTGGCCAGGAGGTAACTGCTCTCCATGTCCAGTTGGCTGCTTCTCTTGCCACATCTCAAATTCTCCTTGCTGGATCAAACTCCTAAGGCCCATTCCACATGGCACTGCCGCTAGAATGGGCCAGTTCCCCATGCTTGTTACCAAGGCCAGTCCCTCTGAGGCCCCTCTCCAATGAGTCCCCTGAGTACCCTGACAAGAGAACCAACTGCTTAAGGAGGCCTCAAGTTAAAATAAATGATTATCTTCTCCTTCCTTGCAATGAAAATAAAAAGGCCTCAAGGAACTAAATAATGCTGAGACTCCAATCTTGTATGCAGCAATGTTGTAAGCAGCAGCTAAAATTACTGCCAGTGGCCTCCTCAATCATCTCAATTGGCCTCGGGTTGCTCAGTTAGAGATTGCGACTTGAACCCCCACCCAACTTGCCATCTGATGCTGGTGAAATTGCATCCGGGTGTCATGGTAGCTGAAGGCCTGAACCAAGGGCATTTCCTACAATTTCCTGCATCCACCCCCTAACCCCTGATTTGGCTTCCATTGCTGCCCATTCTCTTGAGATAAAATTCTAACTCATGTTTTGAAGATTGATAGGGTGCCTGTGCCGGGCATGTGCCTGTGCCGGGCATATGCCAGAAATATGCAAAGTAGGCAGATCAACAACTAATGCTGACCTGGTCCTCAACTTGTTGTTTTTGAACTTGATGCTTCTGTTCTTAATACGCACAGCTGAACATAGGGTGTTACTCATGGAATTGAACCTGAGTAAAGACAGTTTGGCCACTGGCCGCCAAGGTTACCGTAATCTTAAATCTTTGCTAAAGTGGGTGACATTGCCGACATATCTCACATAGCCACACATTGTTGCATCCAGGAAATCACCAAACTCTGGACGCAGAGAGAAAAGACTACATTGTTTTCTTCCTAAGTAGAGGGAAGCAGTGTGACTTTGTCAGGTTAGTGAGCTTCTCCATAGTGCAAGGAGCCATTGACTGCACTCATGCAGCCTTGTGGGTGCCATATATCAATGTAACAGACCCACAAAAGGTGCCACTCGCTGAACTTGGAGGTACCATATCCAGAGCATCACATCATTGAATTCCTGCTTTTTGGGCAGCAGTCATGAAGTGTCATTCTGTGTTATGCTGCTCTCACTTCCATTGAGTTTTTTCTTTAACTTTATTTATTAGTGCCTCAAGTAGGCTTGCATCAACACTGAAATGAAGTTACTATGGAAATCCTCTAGTTGCCACATTCTGGTGCCTGTTCAGGTGCACTGAGGGAGAATTTAACATGGTGAATGCACCTAAGCAGCATATCTTTTGGGCTGTGGAAGAAAACTGGAGCATCTGGAGGAAACCCACACAAACATGGGGAGAACATGCAAATGCCACACAGTCTCCTAAGCCAGGAATCAAACTCAGATCCCTGGTGCTGTGAGGCAGCAATGCTAACCACTATGCCACCATTGTACCCACATTGAACCAGAGGTTGGCTCTGAAGTGACAAGTGTTATCCGTGGCACACATGGCTAATGACTCCCCTCCACAACCCCACCAGACATAGACAGTGCTCACTTAGAAGCACAATGCATTTTATAAAGTTTAAATTTATTTATTAGTGTCACAAGTAGGCTTAAATAAACACTGAAATAAAGTTATTATGAGAATCCTTTAGCTGCCATATTCCAGCGCCTGTTCTGGTATACAGAGGCAGAATTTAACACAGACAGTGCACCTAACCAGCATGTCTTTTGGACTATGGGAGGAAACCCATGCAGACATGTGCAGAACATGAAGACTCCACAGAGCCAGTGACCCAAGGCCAGGAATCGAACCTGGGTCCCTTGTGCTGTGAAGCAACAGTGCTAACCACTGTGCAACCATGCCTCTCCACATGCTACAATCCTAAAAATGGACAAGCATCTTAACATTTGATTGCTGCCTGCATTATTTTTAATGGGCATAAGTTAATTGTGCATTGAGATCTCTTTGCTCATTATCATGCCTTATCCAATTTTTAACCCTTTAACTTTTACTTGTCAATCATGAGTCAAACCGCAATGAGATTATGCAGCTATAATCACTGGCTAATTACAGCTTTACAGTTGTATGTAAAGTAATGGTTTAAACAGATGTTTTTTGAGTAAGTGAATTAATAAGGAAGAAGAATCCATGGGAGATAAGAATGTTAACGTTGGAAAAGCAAGTGTGGTATGATTTTGCAATGAAATAAACTATGCCCAAATGAGACTGGCAGACTTGGAAAGTGACAGATTCCGAAGAATAAATAGCAACTGGAATTATTGTTAACATGTGTTGAATAACAATTAACTGCAGAAAGACTACTGTGTTAAGGTACATGCTAATATAAAGTGCAATAGCCACAGACTGTTAATTGAGCAAATTGAATTGCGCATGCAGTACGTACAACTAAAGTGAAAAACAGTCACTTCAATTTGTTTGCAAACACTTGAGACTTAAGATGCAGGACTCCAATAGTGCCTAAATTTCAGCAGTGCAAGTGTTCTTTTTATAGTTTCCCATGTTGATTTATGAACTAGTGTCAAGATAATTCAGCAAAAAAAGTAAGGATACTGTTGCCTCTTTCATATGCAAGTAGAACTGTGGTCTATTGCCAAGCAAACAAAGTCACAGGGTTAATCCTGGGAGGTTTGCAAAACTAATTGGTGCATTGCACACAACCTGCATGGTCACTGGGCAACACCTGTTAAAATTTACCTATGGCACATCACTATGTAACAGCATACAAAGATCTTATTACTCTTTAAGATTTAAGGAAACATGTGAATCTGATCAGTGTTTCTGTGATCTCTAGGATGCAGTTCAACATTATGGGCTGCAAGATGCCAAAATAATCAATCCCGTAAGAACTGGAAGTAGTCTATGACACAGAAATTCATTGCTGTTGTTATCTCCACAGGCTACACATTGGGTATCAGTGAAGGTGAATGACGGTCAACATGTGACTGATGGCATATATCATTGAGTACATCTCTCCTGAGGCAGCCACAGAGTGTTGTTCTGTCAATGTCAAAGAACCGCTCTGTAGCTTCTATGAGAAGGGCAATATTTCTTGCACCAGATTAGTTTGTCCTTTCCTTCCTTCTTTGACTCCTCCTATAAGATCTCAGTCACCAGAGCAATCATTCCATTTGCAAACTACCTCTGAACTCAACAGTCCTGATATTTACGGGGAAAGTGCAGGGATAGGCTGAAAAATGCAAAGAAAATCAATGAGACGGTAGGACACGGAGGTCCTGCTGAATCTAACAATAGAAACACATTGTAATTTTGTTTTCTTCCATTTTCTGCATGACAGCTGGTTAAGTTGAAAGTCTCGCTTGCTGCAGGGTAGAAAAATCAGCCTCCTGCCTGGCAATTGCCTGGGTAAAGAAAATTGGAAGAGAGATTGGGAAAAAGGAGAGTAAAACTGGTAAAGGGGACATCCTGAACATACTGCACTTCCATTTTGCATGTCAAATAAAGGACTGGCCCAGGTCACCTGAGGGGACCTTAAATTTCAGGATAAATGCGTAGTGCAGTGAGGTAAGGCTCGAATTCTGATCAGTGAATTAAAAAAGGTTTATTAACTGAATAACTATACACATTACAGAGCAAAGAAAAGTGTCTTAAACTTCACAGGCCCAAAACTCGGACTGACTGGAACAAGTCCAGGCAAGTCTCAGTGAGTCCCCGCTCGGTTTCCAAGAGTTGGCGGATAACACACTATAACCGATTTGCAGAAGCCCAATGCTCACTTTAACATTGATTGGAAGTGGCCAGGCCTTCCATCTGCCCTTGAAAGAAAGTTCTATCCATGAGAGCTGTGGGCAAATCAGATTGGTCAACAGCTCTCCAACCAGTTAGGTACAACACTGTTGTGGCCAGAAGGGGTACTGCAGTGGCAATACTCTGCTTAAGTTCACCACCTTTCAAATTGCACAGGCAACAATCTGCAATCCATGCATCACTCATACAATGAGAACAGGTCCAACCATCATAGATTTTATGAAGCAGAATACCATAACAACTTGCATGAACCTGAAGGTAGCACTTTGCACACAATATCAACAAACTAGTTCCATTTTCTTCAATTAATGAATTGGTAGGGTAGATATCATTATTTTCTTCGCTGTATGTGAAGCATATTTCTGGAATGAGTGATTTAGTTTCAAGTTTTGTTGGTTTGAGTTATAAGGAGAGGCTGGATAGATTGGGACTTTTTCCCCTGGAATGTAGGGTGATCTTATAGAGGTTTATAAACTAATAAGGGGCATAGATCAGCTAGATAGTCAATATTTTTTCCCAAAAGTAGGGGAGTGTAAAACTAGAGGGCATAGGTTTAAGGTGAGGGGGGGAGAGATACAAAAGTGTCCAGAGGAGTAATGATTTTCACACAGAGGGTGGTGAGTGTCTGGAACAAGCTGCCAGAGAGCATAATAGAGATGAGTCCAATTTTGACTTTGGAAAAAACAGTTAGACAGTTGCATGAGTCAGATGGGTATAGTGGGATATGGGTCAAATGCGGGAAATTGGGACTAGCTGAATGGTTAACAAAAAGAGCAGCATGGACAAGTTGGGGCAAAGGGCCTGTTTCAATCCTCTAAACCTTTATGACTTTATGCAGTTTTCTGCCTGGAGCTAAGTCCCGGAACCATTGAAAAAAAGTATGGCCTGGGTCCCAAAGGAAGAAGAATAGGAGATGCTCTGGGGGAATCGAGAGAGGGACGATCACGATTCTGAAGGTAGATAGAGCAGGGGTGGGAGGTTGGAGGGGGTGGGTGGCAGGGGAGGGGGGGGAGGTGGGAGGCCCTGAGCTCCAAGGTCTGAAGCGAGCTTCTGATTGAGCGTACTCCCATGCCTACCTTCCTACTTGAGAAGGAGAAAAGATTTTTTCTCATTTTCCTATATTACCCACACCCACTTCTGCCAGCCTATAAGTTGAAGCTGGGTGGGAAACAACGATTAAGTGGCCACTTATGGGCCCTAATAAGGTGACAGGGCAGGTTGTGATCAATATGTTTGCATGTAAAGGATGTGTGTGCTTTTTACCCTCAGTGTGGCTGTCCCATTTAAATGATTCCAGCAGCAGGTGAGTTGAAAATAAAACAGGTGATGTTCAAAATAAATGTCTCACTCAAACTATCACACAAGACGAGATACAGATTAAGGTAAACAATACGATGACAACTTATAATTATCTCAGTCTCTTTTGTGACTGGCCTGTAGCTTCTTAGATGACAATGATGCTTTAATTGAAGTGAAGCTCTTCTAAAGCAGGGGAGTCACAGTAAGTGGCAATGTTTCTTACAGTTGATTTTATAGTAGGTTTGTTCTCGGGTGATCTTGAATTTGAGGTAGAAGGGTATCCTCCCACTTTTAATGTATTGTTGTTTCTTATCTTAGGAGTTATATCAATTTTGGTTGAACCTTGGCTGAAAGCAACTTGTTGAATTTTTCAGGTAACAACAAAATGGTTTTTTATCATTCCACTTGTCTAAGTTCAAAACCTAATGAAGAAGAACATCATTCAGCCCATTGAGTCTACACCAATCTCCAAAAGAGCATCTTACCCAGGTCCACCAACCCATTTATCGTGGTTAATCCAAATAACCTGCACACCGAAACCGGAGCACCTGAAGGAAACACAAGCAGACAAGGGGAGAACGTGCAAACTCCACACAGAGCGATTATACCAACAACTTGGGGATCTGGTCCAGGATCAAAACTAATCAGGTGCTGGTGGTGGCATATGTTATAGAGGGGATGGGCAAGAAAAATTAGATTCATATTGATGCTCTCTTCCAAGCAGGAATTTCAAAAAGTGGAACTGATATATTGAAAGAATTTTAACCTGGAGGAGTGTATGGAAGTATAGGCTTGGAGGTCAAATCCAGCAATTAAAATGAACATGTCAGCAACTTTCAAACTTCTGCATTTAACTTCAGCACATAGAGGCTGCTTGGGACAGACGGCTTATTTACATTCCGAGATCACTCAGTCGGAATGAGATTTCAACACATTTAAAATTTAACATCAACCAAGGGTTTCCTGGAATTCCTGAAACTTGATTTTGTGGTGAGG
Organism: Carcharhinus amblyrhynchos; assembly: GCF_965287045.1. Lineage (NCBI taxonomy): Eukaryota > Metazoa > Chordata > Chondrichthyes > Carcharhiniformes > Carcharhinidae > Carcharhinus > Carcharhinus amblyrhynchos. The sequence goes on along the minus strand of NC_137339.1, from coordinate 40,998,831 downwards.
CAAGAACAGAATAGTAATTGAAGGACTCACAAAAATACTGCATTAAATAATCTATACTCATAGTTGCTTTCTTACATATTAACAGGAAAGTATTATTTTGGTTCAGGACTTACATTGATGAGGTTGACATTATTGCCAACCATCCCATCAGTCACCTGCTTGGTACACTTGTGGGCCCTCAATTGGGAAATCCTGCTTACATCTGTTGAAGAACCCCAGAGTAATCCAGGGATACAAATTGTTAGGGCAATAGTCACACGATCGAAGACGACTATTGGACTTGGAGATCAGAATCTTGGCATCAGTTAGTTCATTGAGGCCTTTTCATTTTCCTCTGGGCCTTTTCGCACATGTTGTCGGAGTCCATGGACTATGCAAGCAGTGACTCTTAAGAGGAATGGAGGCTCTCCAGATCTCATGCTTACCACACACTAGCTCAGATGCTCAAATGCTGGGAGAATCAATAAGACTGACAGTTCGGTTTCCATCTGATGGTTCACACATCATTTGAGAGAAAGAGCAGAAACTAGTTACAGGGAGAGAAATGTCTGCATCAAAGGGCATGCCCTCTGCAAACTCTGCTCAGCTGGACACAGGTGCCCTGTATATTCGAGACAATCAATAAAACAAAGAATGGCACACCTTGTTAGATGTATGAAAATCTTGCAACACTGGCTGATAGGTTCAATGCAGAAATCCAAAAGTGGTTGTTGGAGGTATGTTACCCTACTGTTAACTTCAGAAAAACATCTCATTTTCTGGCTCACCATTGAAATGCATTAAACAGCATGGAGTCTAGTACATATGACTCACCTTGCTATGGAAAGTTAAGGTACCATTCCAAATTAAATCATCTATTTAATGTTATGATTAATATTAATTGCTGGTAGTCAACCTCTCTGACACTGAAAATTGACCATTACAACAAAGAAATCTTATTCCTTTAGATTTCAATTGTTCTCAGGAAAACAAAAAATGTGAAAAAAACATTCTTTTTAACTTTTTTCCCATTTTTACTCTCTCTCTTCTAATCCAAACTTTTTCCTTCTTGCAGTTTTGCTTTCAGTATCTGATTTGATACTGAATTCATTCATTCTTCCACACACTTCCTTCCCAGTCCTTGTGCTGTTCATTTCACAGCGTTTCAAGTGGATTTATGAAGGAGATCCTATTCACTGCAATCCCAGACACCCCAGATAAAGTTATCAGTTAGCAATTTCAATATCATAGTACAAATTGTCTCTTAAACCAAATGTACATGGGCAAGTCTGATGCAATGGCAGATGCTGTTAGATGCCCCACCAAATGAATTATGGCCCTATATCTTACTTCTGACACTTGCATAGATTATGCATGTATGCTCGTCTACCTAGATAATTAAAAATTCTAATATCACACATTAAAACTTGCAAGTTGGTATTAAATGTATGCAACTGTGAGCTCAGAATTATCCTTTTCCCAATGGTTAAAGTACATACTATAACCATCAATTCGTTAAAATACCGATCATTATTTAAAAAAAAATCTTCATGGAATGTGCATTGCTAGCAAGGCCTGCATTTGAACTGAGCAAATTGCTAAACCAGAGTCAACCAGACTACTGTGAATCTGCAGTCACATGTAGGCCAGACGAGGTAAGGACGGCAAATTTCCTTTAAGAGCATTAAAGTTGAACATAAGAACATAAGAAATAGGAGCAGGAGTAAGCCATCTAGCCCTTCGAGCCTGCCCCGCCATTCAATAAGATCATGGTTGACCTGAAGTGGATCAGTTCCACTTTCCCGCTCTCTCTCCATAACCCTTAATTCCCTTGTCTGTCAAAAACCTATCTACCCGTGACTTAAATATATTTAACGAGGTAGCCTCCACCACTTCAACGGGCAGAGAATTCCAGAGATTCATCACCCTTTGAGTGAAGAAGTTCCTCCTCAACTCTGTTCTAAACTGCACCCCCTTTATCTTGAGGCAGTGCCCTCTAGTCCTGCTATCCTTTCTAAGCAGGAAGAATCTCTCTACCTCTACCCTATCCATCCCTTTCATTATCTTATACGTCTCTGTAAGATCCCCCCTCATCCTTCTAAACTCCAACGAGTACAGACCCAGCCTATTTAGTCTCTCTTCATAGTCCAACCCCCTCAACTCCGTTATCAGCCTAGTGAACCTCCTTTCTTTCTTCTTTCTTAATGAACATTGGTAAACCAGATGGGTTTTTACACAATCGTTGACTGACTTTATATTCTACATTTTATGAATTGATTTCAGATTCCACATTCTGCCATAATGAGATTTGAACACTTGTTCTCAGAGCATTAGCCTGGATCAACACTATGCCACAATCATCCCTAATAACGATTAGGAAGTTCTCCCTGAAAGATATAAAACAGAACCACATACATTGCTGAAAAATGTCATAGCGGTTTCAGTTATCAGTTAGGTCCCTGTTCCACCTGAACATGTAACCTACCAAGTGGCTCCTCTTATACTGAAGTCCTTCTTTCAAACCTTTCAGTACAAAATTTACATTTTCATCTTACTTACTTAATTCAGATTTTTCAGTTTATTAGCACAAAGATACTTTATGCATAATATTTTTTGAGAAAATTATTACACCTCCAAAAATTATTCTTGTTGCTTCTTTCCAAAACTTTTTCCTTCTCTCTTTGGGTTTGAGATTGAGTTTTGCTTCAGATGCTGAGTTATGATTTTTATCTTGACCTCGGGTAGTGTGTAAACACAAGAGATTGATGCAGCATACATGATACAATTTGTATCCTGCTGCACTTATAACATCCAAACAGCACCACAATAGGGAGCAGGGAGAAAATAACTAGGAGATGCAAGAAGGAATATTGGCCATGATCCAGCAGAAAAGGGATGGCAGAACTGGAAGGATGTGGGGAAGGACTTGCTGCTCCAACTCCCGTTTGCGTTGTGATCTTGTGCCAGCTGCACAATTAATTGATGGCTGCATTGAAGGAAAATGCTAGCACTACATTTAGAAGGTCATCAGCGACTGAGTCCTAATCCAAATGACATTTTCCCCAGCAATCCCACCTGCAACCACCCTGAGAAGATGCCAGAATCCAATGAAATCCCCCAACATCCCCGAACTTTCAATCTTGCCTTACCCTTCCTGGTGTCCAGGTCGCATCAGAGCCCACCCTCCCCCTACCCCGCCAACATCCTTACAAGAAAAATTATAGTTGAAAACCCTTGTCGATATGGCAGAAGCAAAATCCCAGATGGCGCCACAGATTGGTGACAATTCTTTGCATGTTCCCCTCCATGGTATCCAGGCAAGATGGGATGTCCTCTTCCCCTGGCATGTAAGGGACCATTCAGCATGACTAATCTGCGCATCTATGAACAATGGTAGGAATCCGGAGCACCCAGAGGAAACCCATGCAGGAAAGAGGAGAACATGCAAACTCCAAACTCCAAGGCTGGAATTGAACCTGGGTCTTTTAGCATTAGGAAGCAATAGTGCTAATCACTATGTCACTGTCATCATTTGAAAATATGAGGAGTGGTTTGCAACTTGCCACTTGTAAAATTGAAACACAGCATGGTGATGTTACAGACGGGGTGAAACCCGACTTTGTGTGCTGATGTTGGCGACCCAACTTGACACCACCTCTTGGAATCTTACAGACCCTGGCAATTTAATAGCTGTCCATCACTGCATCAGCAAAAATAAAACCATTTATGTTTCCCCCCGCCAAGTTCTTTACACAATCTTAATGATTAAATAGCTCACTTAGAAACAATAGCAGTTTGCGTTTACATGGCACCCTTCACAATGACAGGGCAGCTATAAAGGCATGTGAGTTATTGTCAGTGGGAGGACATGTTTCATTCACTACACTTCAGATCCCCTATTACCATGGGTGCACAAGAAATCTGCTTACTGATTTGAAGATTGTGTTATTTGATATTAGCTCCTTGCTAGCATCCAATAGTTTACCTGAAATTAAAGCCCTACATCCTCATCATTGCACCAGAAGACACATCTATGTTTCTTTTATTGAAAAGGCCAGTTGAATCATTCAAACTGTGTCAATGTAATCAATTATTGGAGCATATGTCTTATAATTGTATTCTTACTGCTGTTAGCAACTCTGACCACAAAGTGTATTATATATTAAACAGGACCAACCTCAACCAGAGGAACTAATATCATTATCTTTCTTGACCAATTACCAGCTAAGGGTCGATGTTAGGACTGAGATACATTTTCAGACTTTTTTTGAAAAATGACAGGCAGTGAAATGTCTGCTCAAGGACTCTGGGCTTTGTGATTCGAGTGTTTCATTTTGATCTCGGCAGACCTTGACAAATTAATTAGAATACTGCCTCCTGGTTCCGGCTAGTCACTGCCACTCACACAAAGAGAGAGAGAGAAAACATATCAAAAAAAACAACTGTCTTTGATCAGATGAATAAAACTGCAGTATAAAATGGTATGCTAAAGCCCAACACATTCAAAACAATTCTGAGACAAGATGTTTTATACTTCAGTCGATAGCTCAAAACACATTCGGCTTAAATAATATGCTGTAGAAATGAAAGGCATTTCAAACCAAGGAAGAAGCAACATCGATGACACAATGAGAAGTTGGACCAGTGCCAGCCCATAACAAAACCTTATATTTGCATGACCTGTTTTATCAGTCTCTTGAGCTGAGGACCTCTATCACCGCATCTCTCAAACAAAAAGAAACTACTGTTTCTTTCACCATGCAGGTTGTCGAATCCATATTTTTCTTTAAAGCTAGGATTCTTTTTATAACTTTCTCTCTTGCCTATTGTGCCTCCTGTTATTCCTCGTGTTTTTTTTTCTCCCTTCCATATTCTCTCACCATCTCCTGACCTGATTAAACAGTTTTGCAACTCTCTCCTAATCTGAATTCAAGACATTGAATGTGAATTAAATTGCAGTTAATCTCCATTGCAAATTAAGGTGGTACTTAATGGGCAAAATTCTATTATCATCACTGTTAGTTCCACCGCTAATATGATTGGGTGAACATCGTACAATACTTAAATATTCATTCAGCAGTACTTTGTATCACATAACATCATCAAATAGAATTCTTTATCAGATCGATGGTTGTTAATGACATGATGCATGCTCTAATAAGTGAATATGTAAATCATGTTTTCCATATCTTGCTGGTGCTGCAGTTCTAGTGCAGCAACACTGGAGAGAAATAATCTCCCAACACGTAATGATTTATATTCTTCAATCACCCAAATTAGAGCACCTCTCTTAATAATAATTAAAACTACAAAAGCACCTGAAATGGCAAGGGATTTGCTTAGATTCCACTTCAGACAAGCCAAGGAGTCCTTATAGTGTACAGCATAAAGTTAGAAGCTCTGCTCAGGGAGCTGTGAAAAGATAATTATCACAGTGTCAGTGTGGCATACCCTACATAATTACAGAGTCAATGTGGTGTGCATGGTAGCAATAAGGCTAAGCACTGAATTGATATGCACTCTCCTATTTGCATTTCTTCCACTGCTGTAGGAAGCAGGGATTCAGAATGACTGCAGGTTCAAGTGCAAAGCAGAATCTGGATCCTTCAGCAACACCTTCCAAAACCGCAACCTCTACTGCTTAGAAGGACGCAGGCAGAAGATGCATGAGAACATTATCACCTGCAGATTTCCTTCCAAACCATCCACCATCATGACTTGGAACCATGGGCAGGATTTTCTGGCCCTACTCGCCCAAAACTAGAAAATTCTGCCCGAGATCAATGAATCTTTGCATGGACTGCCCCAGCTCGCAATGATTCCCATGACGAATGGTATAGGAAAACTCCCCCCTACATCACCGTTCCTTCATTGTCACTGGTCAAACTCCTGAAACTTACATTTAACAGCATTGTGGGTGTATCAACTTCACATGGACTGCAACAGTTAAAGAAAGCAGCTTACTACCAATTTCTGAATGGCAACTAGAGATGAACAACAAATGCTAACCAAGCCAGCAATGCACACGTCCTGTGGAAGGATTTTTAAAAAGTGACCAATCTTCCTCACAAACTCATAATTCCTGGAATTCAAACTCTGAGATTCTAAAACAAATGATTCCTGGGCCTTTGTCTATCCTTGGTGAGAAGGACCACAAAATTATTACTGTTTCAGTCGTTCCTTCTTCTGCTTTGTTCGTCATTAAGTCAGGTGTCCAGGAGTGTAGAGAATTGGGGTTGTTGGAGAGGGATACAGGGGGTCAGCAGTAAGGGTGGGGGGATGACTCTCAGTGGGCCATCTCTTCCAGATGTCCAAACATTCGATCAGGCAATAAGTGTCTTTATGGAAGGACACCCCACCTCCCAGAGGTGACAGGCTGGCCAGACAGTTTTACCTGTCATGTACACCAGGTGGCAGCAGGCCTACTTGCTTCATGGGCTAGGTTAACAGGTTGTTTGGTATTTTGTGCCTTCCCTTTGATGCCTCAAATTTGTCTCTGCATGTTACTGTCAATGTTTGTCCGTGTGTGCCATGCTTTCATGAATGAATCTTCTCCATTTTGGTTGGTCACATGTCAGGTACTCCAGTGAGACAGCGGGTATGTTTGACCTCTTCAGGGAAACTTGGCAAACATCCCTGAAACATTTCCCCTGTTTCCCTGGGTGTCACCCACCATGACCAAGGGCCAAGTCGAGACATTGCTTCAGGATTCTGGTGACTGACATTTGAATGATACATCCTGCCCACTGGAGCTGGTTTTGGGTCATTGGCTCCTTGAAGCTGGGAACATTGGATTGGGAGAGGACATTGCTGTTGGACCACTTCTGTTGTCACAAGAATTGGGACACTTTTTGAAAATGAATTTATTTGGCGTGGACTTCACTTGCAGGACCAACATTTATTCATAGAATCATAGAATCCTACAGTGGAGAAGAAGGCCATTCGTCCCACTGAGTCTACACTGACCATAATCCCACCCATGCCCTATCACCATAACCACATGCATTTACCCTAGTTAGTCCCACTGACACTAAGGGACAATTTAGCATGGCCAATCCATCTAATCCGCATACCTTTGGCTATGGGAGGAAATTGGAGCACATGGAGGAAACCCACGCAGACACGGGAGAACATTGACCAACTATAGTTACCCTTGAGGAGGTGGTGCTGGACTGCCTTCTTGAACTGCTGCTGTTAGGGAGGGAGCTCCAGGATTCGGACTCAATGACAGTGAAGGAACAGTGCTATATTTCCAAGTCAGGATGGTGAGTGGCTTGGATGGGACATTCCAGGTGATGGTATTTCCACGCGTCTTCTGCCCTTGTTCTTCTAAATGGTATTGGTCATGGATTTGAAAGGTGCTCCCCTGTTCTTACAAAGGCACTGGTACTTATACTTTTCTGTTATTTTGAGGTGTCTGTTGTGGGTTATCCAAGCCTCTGAAGCTTACAGGCGATCAATGCTGTTAAGTAAACCATAACCTTACCCTCAGGTTTGTGGTCCTGCTCTACAACATAAAACATAAAGTGCCATTGTTTTCAGTGTCCACGTACAAAACTTTATCTTCAGCTAGAGCAGTTCAAATTAAACTAGTAGATCCCAGGTACAAAGGAAATATCTTTTTAACTACACACAGGAACACTGATATTTAATGAAAACATATCTTTAAATGTTAATACTTCATCATTATAACTGCATCATATTACAATTGCACGCATGCTATTGAAGTTGTTATTCACTTTATTAGGTGCAAAATAACAAATTGAAATTGTAATCTGGACAAGCTTTTCTACAATTAATGCCTGTGGCAATTTACAGAACAGGGGGGAAATATGGTAAAGTGGTACAATCAGACAACCCAAAATTTCTCAATGCCTAATTCTTCTTTCATATACATTGTTCAACAAATAAAGATGAATTCTGCATTTTCACTGAACATGATAGGCATATGCATCAATAACCTGTCCCAAGGGCAAATGAAGAAATTTAAAGCACTTTGCTGCAGCATAATATGCTGACTTGTTTGAATTGATACAGTGTTAGAATTCAACACCTTATGCTTTCCTGCTCATGTGCACCTGGCATAAACTTAGACATTTCATTAAATGTTCAACATTTGTCATGCTGCTCTAGACATGACTTTGACAGATGACCACTTCCCTCTAATGTTATAAGAGACAGGCTCTGACATCAAGTCTACTGACCTCTTCCTGTCTCTTGCCCTGAACAGATCTGGATTTGAGATTTGTTTTTCTTTGCAGCACACCAAACACAGTTACAATATTCCATCATCAGATGCAGAGAGGCTTTTGTAAAGAGCCGGCAAAGCTGCCAACTACAAGATGTATGGCTGAGCTTTTGTTTATGGGCTTCAATCCTTCTTCCAGCTTTTCTAATAAGGGGATAATATTATTTACCCAGTTTGCAATGGAACTGGCTCAGGAACTGAGGGCTAATTTTATAAACATACATTTCCAGTGTGGAACCTCAGTTACTTATATATCAGGTATCATGACATTATGAGAAACATATCTGCAATTCCCCAACATGTGCTTCCTTGTGGGGGTGCATCCTGTAAGGATTGCACCTTTAAAACTCATCACTTAATGTAACGGAACAACAATAGCAAGATAAACTCAAGCTATGATAACACTATTATACACTATAGATGCAATTCTCTGCTATTCTTTTTCCCTTCTAATACTCCCATAAATGGTCTCAATTTATTTCTTAGCTAATGAAGAAAATAGTTCCAGATGTCTGAAGGTAGGTGCACAATGTGCTCCATGTAGGGGCTAAGACTTCCATTTTTCTCAATACCACAATCAGCATTAAAAAATGTGTATTTATTATGTATCTTTCATAACTTCAGGACAACACAAAGTGCTTTATAGCCATTGCAGTATTTTTAGAACATAGTCACTATGGTACTGTAGGAAATGCAGCAGCTAATTTACACACAGCCAAAGTCAATGGACTTTTGACTGGCTTGCTACATTTTATGACTCTTCCCTCGCAGCGAAGGGACCATAAAATTCTGCCCCTTATATTTATATCTCATCTGAAAAACTCACGCCCTGATTTTGGGACAGGCGAGGCTTGCAGAACAGCATTCTCTGTTGGCCTTGGATGCAATCTTATGAGCCTTGGGTAGGCGTGTTGGTAAAATTCCAAACTCCATCTACAAAAGTGCAATACTCCTTCATTAATGCACTACTGAGTGTCCAGTTCGATTTTTGCACTCTGGTTTTTGGAGTGGGGCTATCAACCCACAACCTTTTGACTCGGGGGCAAGCATGTTACTAACTAAACCTTCATACGGAGTCTGAGATCTCATACTAACAGACTCAAGAACAGCTTCTTCCCTGCTACCGTCAAACTTTTGAATGGGCCTACCTTATATTAAGTTGACCTTTCTCAACACCCTAGCCATGACTGTAACACTACATTCTGCACCCTCTCCTTTTCTTCCCCCACCCACCCCATGTACACTTTGTGCGGTATGTTTTGTCTGTATAGTGCACAAGAAATGACAGTCTTCACTGTACACCAATACTTCTGACAATAATAAATCAAATCAAATAAACAACAGCTCCTTCTAAGAACAATATAATGGCCATTCTCCAATAAGGCTGAAATGAGAAGCACTGGAACTGCATGGTGCCCATTTGAAAGATATTAGTTTGAGTAAAATTATGCAGCCTCTGTGTGGTATCATCTGCCTCATGGTTGGTGTCCTTCCCCATATTGACTCATTTCCTCACAGTTGTACGGACAGTTAACAAACCTTCACTGGCTGCTGGAACCCAAGCTTTTGTTCATAGTACATCTAACATATTACAAATGGGGGTCCTGGAGCACCAGATATTTGTATTGATAAGCTGACTTTCAGCTAACCAGTAAGGTGAGCACAGTTGCACACAGAATCACATACACCATCTGTCTTCCCATCAATAAACTTGACTTGCACACAAAAGATTGGCAGTTCCTGCCCAACCATTAGGATTTTTAGACTTGGACAATGCCAAAATATTTTTTTCCTGCTTGCCCAGTTGATACAGCAAATGTTCATTTAAATGTATCTCAAAGAATATTATTCAGGCTATGATGTTGCAGTAATGTATTGCATAATGCCTGACCTTAGGATGTCTTTTATGATATCTGGAAGAACTCCAGGATAGATATTTAGCAAAAATCTCTATGGTGACTTTTTGAATGCAGGTCTGATCGCAAAAGTTGTCAACATCATTAATGCATTTGAAGGGGCACAACTTCTGAACATCTTGTCACTGCCTCTGGAACAGGGGGGTGGCATATCTATGCCACTCCCAATTCATTGTGTTGATGTCGATGCAGAAGATTTTTCTCCTACTTCTGCAAGTCTTGTAGATTATTCACTTATTCACCATATCCCTTGCATTCTTCAGCAAATACATAGTCATCATCAGCCCAGTGATGCAGCATTGACTGAGTGCCTTTTGAACTCACGTTTTTGTTGTTTGAACTCTTTGATTTGATTTGATTTGATTTATTACTGTTACATGCATTAACATACAGTGAAAAGTATTGTTTCTTGTGTGCTATACAGACTGTTCATAGAGAAGGAAATGAGAGAGTGCAGAATGCAGTGTTACAATCATAGCTAGGGTGTAGAGAAAGATCAACTGAATGCAAGGTAAGTCCATTCAAAAGTCTGACAGCAGCTGGAAAGAAGCTGTTCTTGAGTGAGTTGGTATGTGACCTCAGACTTTTGTCGGAAGAAGGTGGAAGAAACAATGTCCAGGATGCTTGGGGTCCTTAATTATGCTGACTGCTTTTCCAAGGCAGTGGGAAGTGTGGACAGAGTCAATGGATGGGAGGCTAGTTTGTGTGATGGATTGGGCTACATTCAGGACCTTTTGTAGTTCCTTGCGGTCTTGGGCAGAGCAGCAGTCATACCTAGCTGTGATACCACTGGAAAGAATGCTTTCCATGGTGCATCTGTAAAAGTTAGTGAGAGACGTTGCTGACATGTCAAATTTCCTTAGTCTTCTAAGAAATTGAAGGCATTGGTGTGCTTTCTTAACCATAGTGTTGGCATGGAGAGACCATGCCCCTGGCATTTGAACTTCTTCTTCATTCACAGAATGTCAGCATGATTGACAAAACCAACATTTCTTGCTCAACCTGAATAGAATTGAGAAGATGGCGGTGTGCAGTTTCCTGAAGCTGTTATAGTCCCCGTGCTGAAGGTTCTAAGAGGGAGGATGTTCCAGCATGTTGACCCATTGTGATGAAAGAGCAACAATATAGGATGTTGGAAGGGAACTTGCAGGTGGCAATGTTTCCATGCATCTGCAGCTCTTATTCTTCTCGGCTGTAAAATATGGCAGATGCTGTTGAAGAAGCCTGAGCAATGTACCTTAGCACATAAGGCAGCCATAGGCTGGAATTCTACAACCTCAACTGAACTGGGATTCTCCAGTCCTGCTGCAGTGAAAGGAGTTTTGGTTGGGTGCCAAATTCTCATTCTTGCTGGCAGCAGTGACAAATGAACAACAATGGAGAATTCCAGATATAGTGTGCAGTTGGTGGAGGAAATGAATCTTTATGTATTGGGGGGGGGGTGCAATGGAGTATGAATCAAGTGGATTGCTTTGACTTGGATTGTGTTGAACAACATGAGAGATTGTGAAATCTACTCATTCAGGCAAATGGAGAGGTTTCCATCACACTGCTGACTTCCACCTTGCAAGTTTTAAGGAGGATTGGGGAATTAAGAGTTGAACAGCTCACTAAAGACTACCCAGTGTCAGGCTTATTCCAATAAGTACAACATTCATGTACCTGGCTCAGTTGAGGTGGACGTCAGAGGTTCCATGGCTCTATGTCAAAGAAGAATAGGTGACCTATCCTGATGCCCTGGGCAATATTTATTAACCAATGTCACTAAACAGATTATCCTGTCATTATTCGGTTACTGTTCTTCAGAGTTTGTTGCGTGAAAATTAATGGCTACATTTCCTACATTACCTCAGTGACTACGCTTTACAAGTACTTCATTGGCCGTAAAGCATTTCAGGATGCCCTGAAGTCATGAAGGACACTATGAAAATACACGTTATTTTATGTTGGTGTGGCATTGAGGCTCCATGGATGCCTTGGATATGTTCTTGATGTTAGTAGTTCAGCATGATTTTGATGCCAGGAAATTGCTGGTGGTATTGATATTGAATGAGAAGGAATTTGGTTACAGATGACTACTTTTGCGACATGAATGTAAGTTCCCACTTATGAACTGAAGATTGAATGTTGATTTGGTATTACTGCATGTGAATGTGACCTATGATATTATTTTAGGCATGTGCAAGTGCAGTCAAGCACAGCAAAATTCAAAGAATAATCCAACTTGATCAAAGAAACATCATTGGTGAAGCAGTTCAAGACTGTTGGGTTTTGAATGATGCCTTCCAGTGTTGTCCTGAGGTTGAAATATTTATAGAATCAGAGAATCATAGAATCCCTACAGTGCAGAAGGAGGCCATTTGACCCATTGAGTCCACACCAACAACAATCCCACCCTCACCCTATCCCTGTCACCCCACATATTTACTTTGTTAACCTCTCTGATACTAAGAGACAATTTAGCATAACCAATCCACCTGCACAGCTTTAGAGTGCAGGAGAAAACTGGAGCACTCGGAGGAAATCCACACAGATATGAGGAGAATGTGCAAACTTCGTACAGTCACCCAAGGCCGGAATCAAATTCAGGTCCCTGGCGTTGTGAGACAACAGTGCTAACCAGCCAGTGAGAGTCAGTGCACACAGTCAAATATGGGTAATTATCATGTTGCATAATTTAGACTATGATAAGCAGGATTACATTTTCCTGTGATCTATGATTAACAAGAATTTAATTAGCCAAAAAAAATGCATTAAATGAGTATTGAAATCTGTTTCTCCTTCTTACTCCCAACCATACATTATAGACTATGGTCAAAATGCAGCAAAAACTCCATAAAGGCAATCTCTCAAAATTACTCCATAATAATGCACGATTAGCACTTATCCTATCGAGTATCAGTGATAATATATCAAATCCTAAGTGTTTTTGATTAGTTAAAAATTCAGATGAATTAAAGAGAGATCTTTCTAAAATATTTTTTCCAGTTCTAGTTTGATGGTGACTTCTAATTCTTTGTGGTGTTGCCGCATAAACGTATATATATATATATTATATTGATTCTCTGCAGCACTAGCCCTTCTGCATGAGTACAACTTCATTTTTCATGTCCTTCGAATATGCTGATACAAAAAAAACATTTCCATACAGCATTTGAGTTCCATTATACATTTCCTCTACAGAAGCCTTGCTGCTTTTAGCTGAAATGAGCAGACAAATCTCAACAATTTTCTCTCACTTTATTTCTGTCATCTTCATCTAACAGCACTACTTGCTTCAGGGATGTGATAAGACAGTTCCATTAGATTTATTTGCATTTTGGTCAAATGTCCATTCTCCATGTATAAGCATTGACAAAGGTTCATGTTCACAGGCTAATTCATGAGAAACAGCGTTGCTAACTCATCCATAAGATCATAGGATCCTGTGCATTCCGGCAGTCAAAAGCCATTTGAGACACCTGGACTTGTTTCCCCATTCACTAACATCGTAGCTGACGTGATTATGACCTTAACTCTTTTTTCCTGCCTGTCCCCATAACCATTAACTCCCTTGTCAATCAAAAAACTGTTTAATACAACATTGAATATATTGAATGGTCAAACTCCACTGTTTGCTGAGAAAGAGAATTCCAATGATTACTGACCCTTTGAGAGAAAAAAAATCTTATTCCCATCTTAAATGGAAGATACATATCACTAAATAGCATTCCCTAGTTCTAGATTCCCTCGAGAGAAAGCACCTCAGCAACTATCCTCTCAAGCTACCTCAGAAGATTAGATCTTTTGGGGAACCATGGGTGACATGGTGGCAGAATGGTTAGCACTGCTGTCTCACAGCACCAGGGACCCAGGTTGAATTCAGGGCTCAGGTCACTGTCTGTGTGGAGTTTACACGCTCTCCCCATGGGTTGACTCTGGGTGCTCTGGTTTCCTCCCACTCTCCAAAGACGTATGAGTTATTGAAATCATACAATACAGAAGGAGGCCATTCAGCCCACCGAGTCTGCACTGACCACAATCCCACCCAGTCCCTACCCCCATATCCCTACATATTTTACCTACTAATCCCTCTGACCTACACACCTCAGGACACTAAGGGACAATTTAGCATGGCCAATCAACCTAACCCGCACATGTTTGGACTGTGGGAGGAAAACGGAGCACCTGGAGGAAACCCACGCAGACATGAGGCGAATGTGCGAACTCCTAGGGTTAGGTTGATTGGACATGCTAAATTGCCCTTGGTGTCAGGGGAAATAGCTAGTCTAAATACATGGGGTTATGGGGATAAGGTCTATGTGGGATTGTGATCGATGTAGACTCAATGGGCCAAATAGCCTCCTTCTGCACTGTATGATTCTATGATCTTTGACTGATGGGCTGGAAGGTTGGTGGCAGGCCTGCCCACAATCCAGACAGATGCCCTTCAGCAATTTAATACCGGGAGCAGCATGAATTGCTTTAAGGCAAAATTTTCACTCAGATCTTGAGAGCAAATGCCGTCTAACAAAGCTGTCAGCCATTCATATGGCCTGCAGCTCAGCAGTTTCGGCAGAGTGGCTTTTCTTGAAGAAAAGGAGCTCAGACTTACTGAAGGTAAGATCAGGATATCGTTAAGCGGAGTAGGGGTGAAGGGTTGGGGAAGTGAGGGCCCAAGTTTCAGAGACCAGGCCATTTAGTAAAGAGGGAAGGATGATCCCCTTTATCCACTCTGAGTATTGCTGAGAAAAGAAAAGGGACATGCTGTTGAAGCTTTTTGTCTTTCACTCGCCAGGGCAGATTCAAGCATGGTAAAGAAAGAAACAATTTATACTGCATGAGAAAAGGGTACTGATTGGTTTGTAAATTGGCTCTGATTTGTCAAGACATTGCCATGGAGAATGCAAGAGGGAGCTACTGTCCTCCCACACATTTGTTTAATTCAACAAACTCAATGCCTGGATATGTTCCACTTGCTCACAAATCCATATGAAGGCACCTGTCCTCAGCTGATGAATCCTTGTATGAAGTTTTACTTTTTCAGTGGAATATACATTTGTTCTCTAGTCTTCCATTTATATTATCATTCAGCAAATGTTCTTTTTATTATTTTTTTGTGGGACGTGCACATCACTGGAAAGTCCAGCATTTATTGCCCCTCTCTAGTTGCTGTTGGGAATGTGTTGATGAGCTGCCTTCTTGAACCAATGAAGCCTATGTAGTATAAAAAAAGAGTTTATTTACTCATTACAAGTAAGGCTTACATTAACAGTGCAATAAAGTTACTGTGAAATTCCCTTAGTCGCCACACTTCGGCACCTGTTCGGGTCAATGCACCTAACCAGCACATTTTTCAGACTGTGGAAGGAAACCAGAGCACCCAGGAGAAACCATGCAGACACCTGTACAACGTGCAAACTCCACACAGATAATGACCCAAGTTGGGAATCGAACCCAGGTCCCCTGGCGCTGTGAGTGCTAATCACTGTGCCACTTTGCTACCCAGGTGCATCAAATGTGCTGTTCAGGAGAGACTTCCAGGATTTTGACATTGAAGAAGTGGCACCGATGAAGTGTGATATAGCTCCAATCAGGGTGCTGTGTGACTTTGGAGGTGACCCATGACATCTGATGCATTTGTTCTTCTACGTGGTGGAAGTTGCAGATTTGAAGAATGCTGTTTTGAAGCGTTGGTGAGCTGCTGTGATGCATCTTATATATGGCACACATTGTGATCAGTGTAAGCTGGTGATGGAGGAAAGAAATAATTAAGTTGGCGAATGGGCTGCTCATCTAGCAGTCTGCTTTATCTTGGATAGGATCAAGTTTCATGAATGTTTTTGGAGCTACATTCATCTAATAAAATGGAGAGTATTCCATCAGATTCCTGATTTGTATTATGCAAATGTTGGGCAGGCTCTGGAAAGTCAGAGATATGTGTTAGTCACTGGAAAACTCCTACTTTGTGACCCATTCTTGTTGACACAATATTCACATGGTTAAACCAGTTAGACCAATGGTAGCTTCCAGGATATTGATGGGAGATTTGGCAATGACAGTGTATTTCATGGTCGTGCTGAGATTTTGCTCTTCTTGGTCACTGTCTGGCACTTGTCTGAGCAATTCTCCATGGTATCAGGTAGATAACAATGTTATAGTTGACTAGAACAGCTTGCCTAAGGATGTGGCTAGTTTTGGAGAACAGGTCTTCCAGTCTTTATTGCATACAGGGCCTTTAGCTGATCTTGACATCGTAGATTCAATGAAACTATGATGATGGGGGCCAGAGAAGGTGGTTGAGATGCATTGTGCAATCTTGATTGAAGATGGCTGCAATTGCCTGTCTTTTATACTGATGTACTGGGCTTCCCCATCATTGAGAATGGGGATGTTTTTGGAGCCGCCTCCGAATAAGCGTTAGCATTTCTTCACTCTAGCTTAGAATTGTTGAAGTAAAATGTGATGAGTGATCTCCAAATTTGACAGATTTGCACAATGACTTTTGCAACCTGTGTAAAATAGGTGGTATTGATTCAACTGCATGCTATTCATCTCTCCAGAACTGTTTTGAAAGATGTACAATGAGCAATGATCAATATCACTTGTTTTACACTATTGTCTAAAATCAAAATGACCCAAATAAGTCCAGTCTCATAATCCAGTTATCGGCCTCCTGGAATGTCCTATCAGCTCTACTCAGATAAATAATTATCTATCAGTTACATTTTTTTAAAACTGCAAAGTTGATTTTTTTTTGTTTGAGGGTTGATTGACCTGACAGTTATAAATTAATTTCTCTATATTTGAAGAATTAATCCTTTAAACTTCCAAATCACACCCATCTATCATAGTGTCATAGAGTTCTACAGCACAGAAAAAAGCCCTTGAACCCATTGCTTCTGCACTGGTCAAAGATAAACCACCCAACTCTTTAAATCCCATTATCCAGCATTTAGTCCATAGCCTTGTATGCCTCAGTATTGCAAGTGCACATCTAAATACTTCTTAAATGTTATGAGAGTCTCTGCCTCTACCACACATTCAGGCAGTGAGTTCAAGACTCCCATCACCCTCTGGTTGAAAAAGATTTTCCTCACGTCCCCTACCAACCTTCTGATCCTTACCTGAAACCTATGCCCCCAGTCATTATTCATATTAAGAGAGGATCTTTTTTGCACACTTGAACACTTTTCTGGCATGAGTAATGTTTTCAACCAATATGGATGGATATACGTTAGTTCCATTTGCAAGTTATCTTTCCTACTTTATAGTGGTATTGTTGCCTTACATTAGTGATCTTCTTTATGAGTCAATGAACTCCTTGACTGATTTCAGGGCTTTTATAATATTGTATCCTGAGGTTATCTGCATGTTGTTTTGCTTTTTATTGCCATCACATAATAGTTGTTGGCCCTGAGGCATAAACTGGATGTTATTCCTTATCAATCCACCAGCACTTGTCCAGGCTAAGCAGTCAATTAGACTTTTGGAATTTGTCGCTGAAACATGACTGCAATGCTTTGTGTGATTTGTAGCTATGTGAATGAATCCTTTACTATTTGGACAGCTTAACTATCAACTTAACTGATTAAGAAATATGATAGGAGCAATAATACAGCTTGTGTCACTATTGGTGTGGACTCTGCTTCTCTGGTTCTCAATGTGGGATTATTACAACACAGACAAGAAGAAAGATAAGCTTCATCGCCATTCATTTTGCAACTACCACAGTTGCAAAAAAAAGCTACTACAATTTCTTTAACAAAGTCGGGATAAAAATCACTCATTACTTCCTTTTTCATTAACGCTCTTTGGGAGAGTCAGATCCCTTCTGCTCATAATTCCACACTGCCTTGAAGTATTGTAATTTTTCTTGACTAGAATATGATGAGATTGTGTTCAAAGCTTCCTGGCTTTTCTCATGTGGCCACCAGCCTGGTAATAAATACAAAGTAATGAGAAAGCAAGGATTGTCTAATTTTACAAAGTACACAGCTGCCACATGATCCACAAATTCCTTGAGGCTTCTAATTCTTTCCCTTCCAAACATGCTTTATCACCACATTTAAATTTATAATTATTAAACAAATTTTAAAAAAACTATTCTGTTTCCTATTCTATTCCAAGCATGGAAATCTGACATGCAGGGTTAAAATTGAATTGCTGAAGTGGAATGAAGGGCAAAGTGCTTCACTTCAACCTCTTTCATAAAGCTTTGATGTTATCATTACTTCTGTAGCTGCTGAATACCTTTCCTCCAGGGCTTCAAGTATTTACCACATCTACATCCTAGTTTGGAGAACAGAGAATGCTAGAAAAACTCAGCAAGTCTGGCAGCATCTGTAGGGAGAGATAACAGAGTTAATATTTCAAGTCTGTTTGACTCTTCATCAGAACCAAGGTAGTCAGCTACATGCAAACAACTTCAGTATATAGAACATGAAACTTAAGAATGTAGGACAGCAACACTGAGTGACAACAAAGAATGCTACTATTGCCAGGGATTTTTCTGCAACATGAAAAGCATGTCTGAAGATTTTATAACTAGTGGACTTACAGCTCCAATTATGGTGACCTTGGATCTTATGAATTGTACTTTACTGATGCTTGCTTCTTAAATGAAATAACCACCTTAGTTGTAAGAATGACAGTTGGAAGAGGTTACAATCAGAATGATTGCAAGACTTTTAGTGACAAAAACTCACAACATCATGCTCCTCAAAATGAGTTCTGAGACCCTGCATGAGTCTCATTTGTTGCAAACTTTGCTGTTGGATCCACAGTTTGAACTGTTCCACAGTTAACTCAATTTTCAAGGTTTGTTTAAAGTTTATTTATTATTGTCACAAGTATGCTTACATTGATACAGTAATGAAGTTACTGTGAAAATTCCCTCGTTGGTGCTACAATTGATAGAATTAGATATTCATCCAGGGCAGGTGTCTAGCAGGAAGCTATTCTTCTGAATTGAGTCCCAGCCAATCAAATGCAGCCGAAGGCCATGACGTCTTTGAGCGTTAGAACTCATTTAAATGCAGCAAGTCCACTCACACTCCATTCAGCCTTAGAAAGGCAAGCCTCTTTTACTTTGGGCTACTG
Organism: Carcharhinus amblyrhynchos; assembly: GCF_965287045.1. Taxonomy (NCBI): domain Eukaryota; kingdom Metazoa; phylum Chordata; class Chondrichthyes; order Carcharhiniformes; family Carcharhinidae; genus Carcharhinus; species Carcharhinus amblyrhynchos. The sequence goes on along the minus strand of NC_137339.1, from coordinate 40,979,607 downwards.
AAAGCCTGCATCAACCTGGCAGTTGAACCCAAAACAATGGAATTGGGGCCTTGATGTCACATTAGAACCCAATTTGAATAAGGTTATGAGTTTCCCATTGTACAAAATATGAAATATAATTGATTTCTCTATCAGTCCATCTCATTGAAGATTGCCCTTATTAAAGGGATTAATTAATTTGCAGACATTCTGATGCATACTACCCATTATTAATTTTCTTATTGTGATTAGACCTGTTGTACTTTCAACATTTATTCATTTTTATACTTCTTTAATCACATATGTTACAAACTTTGTCAGGGACACAAAAGGTGTTTACTAACAAGAAAACATTGTACAGAGACTGGTAGCCCACTGGCCATTTCAGTCTTCTACATGTCTTCTACATGTTTTCAGACTGTCTTTTGCCTGAGAGGGAACTCCATTCCCTGGGTGATGACCAGCTCTTGTCCTAATGGGTTTCCTCAAGCCTGGTGACCCTAATCTGCTCTGCTACCCTGAAAGGGACAATCACCATAGCTTCATATTACTGCCTAATATATAAATATATGTTGGCTGTTTTAATCTGTAAACCACTGGACTGTACCTTTTAGTTTAAAGAGAGTTTGGTAATGAAGCCTGAATTATCTTCCTTCCAGTAAAAAACTTATCGCAAGAAAGAAAACTGTTAATTAAATGTTTACACATGTCTGAGAGGACAAAACATGGCCACAATGTTTGGATTCATTATATAAACTGATAACCTGTGCACTGCATTACTAATCTTCAGCAGAAAGAGAAACATCCTGACATCTAATCTTCTCCTCTGCTGAAATAGTTTATACACATGAAGGTTAAGAATTCAAGAAAACACCTACTAGATAATTTTGATCCCCAGAATTGTAATAATTGTTTAATCATATATTCTGTACCTTTTATTAATTATAAATAGATATTTCATGAACTGGGACAATGTTACAGAGAGATGTTAACATCCAATTATAAAAATAAACTGGGATTGATCAAGACTGTCAATAATGAGCTGTAATATCTTGTCCTAGACTGTTTAGATGATAATTATAGTCAGTGAAAACGGAATCAAAAAAAGCAAGATTATTTGGTTAGTACCTAGATCCCAATGCAACATCCCATCGCTTATATTGGAAATGCTTTGAGATAAATAAATTAAAGTCAGAATGCCAAAAACCAATGAGGAAAGATCATTCACCTCAGAACAGAACAGAATGTTGCAAGGCAGGTCACAAATCATTAAAACAAACTTAGTAATCAATCAACTAAAAATTGAATACTTTCTATTAATTTAAGTAGAACTACTTCAGCAATTTCATGAACATTTTCTTTTCAAAGCTGTCTCTGGGAAATACATATTGTATTTTCATATTGACAATATATTGATAAGAGTCACTGTATTTCAGGAATAACCCTAAGAAACATGTGTGTTAAAGGAAAACTATATCTATAGAAAAGTGCTCCACAAAGTGTTATAGGTATATACAAGTTCAAAGTAAAATATATAATTGCATGAATTTCACTTGGTGTTTACATGACAAAACAAATCCAACATCCACTGGAACACATTCAGAAAAATTTTTGCCTATCCGATATCCTTGATTTCTTTGAAGAAGTGATATCTCAGAATAACTGAGGAAAGCCATTTTGTACATCGAATTACAGAGCCTACAGCAGAGAGAAATAAAACATTTGGCCCAAGGCCCTGTTTGGGTTTCATCAGAACCACTTGGATCAAGCATAATCAAAGATTTCAATTCTAAAGATGAGGTGAAAATGATGGGCTTTGACATTAAGACTTTGACACTGTGTGGCAACAAAGGGATCTAATAAAATTAAAATCAATGCGAATCAGGGACAAACTCTTCACTGGTTAGAGTCCTACCTAGCATAAAGGAAGATGGTTGTGGTTGTTGGAGGCCAATGTTGGTGGGGTACCCTACAACATAGAGGGTCTCCTGTATGGTTGTGGGCTGCTGCGCTCTCTACAACCTAACTCTGTAGAGGAAAGACAACCTAGGCCTAGAGGATATGGGTGAGCTCCAGGTCTCCTTGGATGAGAAGGTTATTGAAGAGGGCGGTGGGCCTAATGATGCCGAGGAGGGAGAGGAAGAAAGCTGCGCAGTGGAAAGGGTCAGAATTGGCCATTGAGCAAAGGGATGGCCTGATCGCTTCATTTTGGCAATAAGCAGGAGTAACAGGTGGTGAGGTCTCCCACAATGGATGTCAGAACAAATCAAAGATGCAGTGCCAGCTTAATCTAACCATTTGGATACACATTTTCAATGGCATGTGTTGCAGCTATTGGCCTGACTCTGCAGGAGAATGACTTGCAGTGAGGACAAAGCAATGCTTCTCTGACCGTCAACGATATGTCTGACTCCTGCCTAACAAAGAGCTGCATGTGCTGTGCCAGTGAATGGGCACATCATGGCCCTTCGAGTCTGTACCTACCACAATCCCACCCAGACCCTAACTCTGTAACCTCACATATTTACCTCTAACCTATGCATCCCAGGACACTAACTCAGCATGGCCAATACACCTAACCCACAAATCTTTGGACTGTGGAAGGAAACACCCAGAGGAAACCCATGCAGACATGGGCCGAGTATGCAAACCTCACACAGGCAATGACCCAAACCTGGAATCAAACCCAAGCCCCAGCTGTGAGGCAGTAGTGCTAATCACTGTGCCACCATGCCACCCTCTTTATTTATTCGTCACAAGTAGGCTTACATTAACACTGCAATGAAGTTGCTGTGAAAATCCCCTAGTTGCCACATTTCAGCTCCTGTTTAGATACACTGAAGGAGGATATGAACATGGCCAATGAACCTAAACAGCACATCTTTCGGATTATGGGAGGAAACTGGAGCACCCAGAGGAAAGCCACGGAAACAACGGAAGAACATGCAGCTTCTGCCCAGACACTGACCCAAGCCAGGAATCGAACACAGGTCCTTGGTGCTGTGAGGCAGCAATGCTAACCACTGTGCCACCCTGCTGCCTTATTGTGAGTGCATTTTGGGCACTTCTTTCAGCATTGCCAAATAAAAGACACTACACTGTCCCACTTAGCCCCAGTAGTGTTTATTGGTAAGTTCAGCACAGAAATTTGTTGCTTTGGCATAATTTCTATTAACTTATAACATTCAATTATGAAATCTTATCTCTTCGTGCTAGCACTAGTTCATAATATTGTAGCAAGATGTAGCAAGAAAGGAGAAAAGGAACAAGAAAGATGATTTTGGATGAAAATAGTAGTTTTCTGATTGGTTTCTTTGTACATTTTACAGCTATCTTTGAATAAAGTAGTTTGTGCATTTGGCACATGATGAAATGCTGAAGAATTCAACACTCACATTGTTAATGCAACTTTGTAATTTATGCTGCTATCAGGTTTATTGGCCAGTTGTAGTAAGATAGATAAATAGAGGGAAGGAGAGTGAGGCAGATAAATAGAGATACAGCACAAGCCTCCTTTGGGATCCATAAAGATATCTAGAGCAAATCTTATGAGATATTGGATGATACATTAAAGAGCCATAGATCTGTCATATCTTATGAAATATAATAGGATATCACAGAAGACTTAGTAAGTCCTACAGGATTTTGTGGCAATCCAATGCACTGCCATAAATTCCATTGAGTAATATTAAAAGATATTATTATTTTGCATCATTAAAAAAGCAACCTATTGGGAGTGTAGAAACTGTGAATGCTAGACCCCTTGAACACTTGAACTCTTAATAAGTAAGTAAAATAAATTTACAATTGCAATGCATTAGCTGATCGACGTTCGGTGAGACATTCTCCTTTTGTCTGTGTACATTTACCATATGCTACAACATTGTTACCATTAGTCTTGAAGCTGGAGCATGCCTGGGGTGTTCAGCTGATAAACAAGCATGTCTAGATCACTATAGTTCCTTGTGAGCTTCAGAGATCAATTAGAAAACAACTGGAGTTAAGATTTTCAGTTCCGAACCCACAGATAGACATTACTCCTCTTCTAATTTTAGTTCGAAACACTTTACTTCTATGATAAAATGTAAATAGTTGGTATGTAAAATCAGGAATACTTTAAGTATGCGAAAGCCCTTATTTCAATCCTGCCTGCCTGCAGCGGGACTGGTATATTTGGGAATTTGCAAAGTTGTTTTGCTGGTGGCCATTCTAACTGATGTGTTTTTTTCCTCTCGGGACAGGCAGTCTCTCAGGTAAACAGAAACTTAATGAGAATAAAAACATGATGCTTCAATAATATCATTCGCACACACATGCCATTTTAACTGAATATTTGATAAGGCTCTGCCCCCACTCCTGTATCAGCCATCAGGCTGCTGGCTGGCAGATTTGCAGCTGGAAGAGGCCACAATTTTATTTTTATACTATTTGTATTAAGGATTGCCTCATAGGCTGGAGGAGGAGCAAGTGTGCTCTTCGGAACACCACAAAGAAGTTTTGGGCTTAATTTGCTTCCCGAAACTGCACAATCACCTGAGGACTGAACCTTCCTGCTCCCAAATCTGATCAAATGGGCTAATTGTTGGGATCTGACCCTCACATGCTTAGCAGTGACCTTTTAAGGCCTAAATCTCTGCTTCCCACATCAATCTATGGTGATTGTCCTTTTAAGGAATCAATATGAAGAGTTTGTGTCACATGGGGAACAGTGTGGACATTCTCCCTTGTAAGCATGGGCTTCCATACTCAGAATCATCTCGGGAACTGATTCCAGCTACAAGGCTGCAAGTGCCTGTATAGTTTTAATCTATAAATAAACAAATTGTGTTTTCCCTAAGCTGGTGAATGAACATCTTTACATTAGGTGACAAAGATTAAAAACTATCCTCTGATTGTGAGTATCCGATTCACATTAAATTTGAGTGAAGTTGAGGGAAGTAAAGAGTGTTTATCAAAACCTGCCTGTTTGGATGGACAGATCTATTTGATCCCTCCACGGTGGACTGGGCAAAACACATAGAGCAATTTGGGTATTACATCCAAGTGAATAAAATAAGGGAGGAGGCAAAGTGCAAGGCAATTTTGCTGAGTGAATGTGTAATCCAAACTTGTAACCTGATTTGCAGTCTCACAACTGCAATCACGCCTGACTCCAAATCATTCAGTGAGCTCATGGAATTGGTAAAGTCATGTTGCCAGTCTAAACCATCAGTCATTATCCGGAGATTCATTTTTGATTCAAGGGAGAGTGCCCCAGGCAAAATGATTGTAACTTATATCCCTAAACTGAAACAGATATAATAGTATTGTGACTTTGGAGCCACTTTGAATGATATGCTACAAGAAAGGTGTGTGTGAATAATGAGGCAATTCAATAGAGATTACTTGCAGGGATTGATATAAATTACAAATGGCTTTAGCTGATGTTTTTTTAAAAATGTTCAATTCCTTATTTTGACCATGCTTGAACTTTGTGGATGGTAGGGAATGTGGAATGTTTCATCTCCAACCATTTACACACTACCTTGAATACTCGCCCACTGAAATGTGTGCCTTTATCTGACTCTATCTGCAAGGATATACCCCACTGGGGAATAACTTCCTCCAACATTATGCATATCATAACATTGGCTGAGCAGTCTCATGCGGGAAAGGCTTTTACCCATTTTTTCACCTGAAGCCATCTTGTGTCAAATGATATTAAGTATGCTTTTTCTTCTTGACTTCAAATTCAACTAAAAATGCCCTTTTTATATAATTCTCTCTTTCATGATCATTGTAAAATTCTCTTAGGGTTAGTTTCTCTATTATTCTGACTTTCTAAAAACAGTTTTTTCTTATAATTTAGGTGATATCGCCCATTTCATGGCAAAAGGATCTCTGACTCTAAATCTTAGTTTAAATCTCCCTTATACAGTTCCAATGTGGCAAGTGATGGCCAGAATTGCTAAATCAGTTCTCTTAAAGATTTGTAAATAGTATCCCTTTCTCCCCTAATTTTATTTCCTATTTCATCATACCATTTACATCTGCATTAGTTACTGTCTTATCTTATTCAGCTTGTCTGCATGGTATTCTTGTATTTTCTTTAATACAGAAATCAAAAATCCCTTTTGGATTCCAGTTTTGACACATTTTGATTCTTTGCCTGCTTTCCCTTAAGCAATGTTTTATTTTTTAAAAACCCACTAAATGATTGTAAATACTGATGAGAAATATTCATTTAGGATCTCACCCATCTCTTGTGGATCTGCACATAGATGGTCTTGTTGATCCTTAAGCAGGTGGTGAGGCAAACCATGTAAAGGTCCTTTGACCTCGGAAGGGAGTTTCTAGTCTGGACTGTGGCCGGAAAATCCCGCCCCTTTTCTTTGTTTGGGAACAAAGTGACTGAACAATTTCGAAACACGTGTAGCTTAATTTTAAACTCAAACGCCAGCCTTTTGAATACTAGCTTGGTTTGAATTTCTTTAAACAGAATGTCGCAGCAGTTCAAGTTAAATGAAGTTTAGTCTTCATTTTTGATTTGAGTTAATTTATTATTGTCACTAGTGAAAAGTATTGTTTCTTGCATGTTATACAGACAAAGCATACCGTTTAAAAGAGAAGGAAGGGAAAGAGTGCAGAATGTGGTGTTACAATCATAATGAGGGTGTAGAGAAAGATCAACTTAATATGGCTTAAGTCCATTCAAAATTCTGATGGCAGCAGGGAAGAAACTGTTCTTCTGTCGGTTGATACTTGTCCTCAAACTTTTGTATCTTTTTCCCGATGGAAGAAGGTGGAAGAGAGAACATCTGGGGTGCATGGGGTCCTTGACTGTTTTTTTGAGCGGGAAGTGAAGACAGAGCCAATGGATGGGAGTTTGGTTTGCATGATGGACTGGGCTTTGTTTAAGATCCTTTGTAATTTCTTGTGGCCTTAGACAGAGCAGGAGCCATACCAAGCTGTGATACAACCAGAAAGAATGCTTTCTATGGTGCATCTGTACTGGTTGGTGGGAGTCATAGCAGACATGCCAAATTTCCTTAGCCTCCTGAGAAAGTAGAGGCGTTGGTGAATTTTCCCATCCTAGCTAACTCCACAATTATTTTTCTCTAATTAAATACAACAATAAACAAAATCTCTTACTAGCATATCTCAAAACAAAACAGTAAGTTCATTTGCTATGTTTTAACTTTAACTGTTCCTTACTTCCTAATGCAAGGGAGGGGGAAATACACAAGGGGAAATGAGACCCAGAGAAATATCACAAGTCAACTCAGAAGTGGATTCTATTTCCAGTCTTGGGGTGAGACTGAGGGTAGCTTCTCCCTCTGTAATCACACATAAGAAGCCACACTTATCCTTATCAACTTTCATGCAGCTCTGAATGGACTTCGCTTAAGGTTTGCAAAATGATTTTTCATCGAAAGGGAATTGTTTTCAACAAACCTCTATTTCATTTATGGTTTGGCCAACCTAATTTTTTCATTATATTGATCAGTTTCCTCTGCCTTCTGGTGAGTTAAAGTAGCATTGTCCGCTCTCCTCCCGACACCTCAACAAATTCAAGTTCTTCAATTTAGTCTTCTCCTATTTCTTCGGTTTACTAGTCCTACTGGCTAGACCATGAGGCCCACGGGCTTAGTGTCGTCACCCAAGGGACAGTTGATCACTGTTTTTATTGTACTGTGATGGACTTGCCCCTATATGCTTAATGGTGTCGCAGCAAATTGCAGCCACCTTTTCTGGATTTTAAGAATCATAGAATGATAGAATCCCTACAGTACAGACAGAGGCCATTCAGCCCATCGAGTCTGCACCGACCACAATCCCACCCAGGAACTACCCTCATATCCCTACATATTTTTACCCACTAATCCCTCTAACCTACACATCTCAAGACATGAAGAGCAATTTTAGCATGGCCAATCAACCTAACCTAATTTTGTGGGGAGGCAATGGCTAAATGATATTATCACTAGACTATAAATCCAGAAACTCAGCTAATGTTCTGGGGACCTGTGTTTAAATCCCACCATGGCAAATGGTGGACCTTGAATTCAATAAAAAAAAGCTGGAATTTAAGAATCGACTAATGACCAAGAAACCATTATTGATTGTTGGAAAGATCCATCTGGTTCACTAATGTCCTTTAGGGAAGGAAATCTGTCACCCTTACCTGGTCTGGCCTGCATGTGACCCCAGAACCATAGCAATGTGGTTTACTCTCAGGCAAGTAGGGACAGGCAATAAATGCTGGCCAGTCAGTGATGCCCATATCCTACGAATATTTTTTTTTAAAAATTGTCATTAATTTGTCAAATCATTTGTAAATATAAACTGGTGACAATGAATACCCCTTTTCTGTTATTTGTCCTTTTTCTAACCCACCCACTAACATTTCGGTTCCTTAGGTTTATTATATGGATTCCAACTTTCATTCTGCATTTTCTTAATGATACTTGATTCATCTTCTGCTACAAATTTTGTGATTGAACTCTCTGCGCCTCAATCAAGATCCACAGCTTTTGTAACCACATTGACATTTTTTATCCTTGTCTCCACTGCGGCACTTGCCAACTTTAGGAAGGTACAGTATATAATTGTGTGCTCAGGCAAGAATTCTCACTGTGCTGCTTCAACCAAACACTAGTTTGCCAATGCAGCTTCACCTGACTGCTAGCCCATCTGTGCTCGCTAATCATTCGCAACCAATTCTGCCAGCTTACTTCTGAGGAACCAACATCACAGTCAATGTTTGCAAACTTATTTCTGGCTGTCAGCAACAAGGGGTCCGGCCTGATCTGCATGGCTTCAATTGTTGCCTGCTTGCTAACAGCAGCCAGCCTTTATGACTCTTCTTCCTTTCATGGACAAAGGGTGGAATTTTCCTGGCCCACCTGCCTCAGGATTCATAGTAGGTGGGACATGGACCATACAAAGGTGGGATTTTCTGGCCTCGGGATAAATGTAGCCAGAAAATTCTGCCCAAAGAGTTCAGCCTCCTTGTACAGTTTTGGCTACATAATCCACTTTCCCAGTGCCACTTATCTATTACAAGCTGGTGTAAGTTCTCCTTTATTACATATAAAAACCTTTTCTTTTGTTCATTAATTACTCCTACATTACAACGCAGAGGTTAATCCCCTTTACCTCGCTTCGTAATCTGGTTAAAGTGTTCTACATTAACATTCATAGGTTCATTAATACAAAGACCTGACACTTGTTTTAAGTGAACAATTAACAAATTATTTTATTCAATCAACCAAGGACTTTAACCAAACCAGCAATATTTCAATCAAAGGATAGTTCAACTGAAATGCTGTTCAAAATAAAGACAAGGACCATTCAGTATTAAAATATCAGAATCTTGGCCACTCTCAAAAAACTACATACAACCAGGTCTGATGATTTGGAAAAGACTTGGAGTTCTCCACTAGTTGTCTGCTTCTATAAGCACTATCTGATTTAGTATTTTGCTCATTAGAGGGTGATTTATTTTAAGATCTCTCTGAATTTGGCAAAGTTAAGAACCAACTGCTAGTTGATCTGACTGCCCTTAACTGCTTCAGTTGGTCTGGCTCCATTTCCGGTTGGACCCCTGGCTCAACCCCTGGTGGAACTGCACTGAAGCCTCTTTTATATTCCTGATGACCGATGCATTCTTTACATCAGGATTGGATTGATGCTGACAACAACAGCAAATTCAAATCTGATATGTCCCTGTTAGCTGAGTGTCTTCTCTAAACTCATAGACTAATATAATGCAAAAACCTGCAGAGCTAGTTACCAAGGCAACTCTGATGTTTTTGGTCTCTGAAACAAATGTTGCAACTTGGAATCTGTGTGTACTCTGCATTTTAAACATCTCAGCATTCAACAAAACCAGCTTTTGAAGGCAGTGACACAAACAGCTTTTAAAGGGAATCACATACTGTTGATTCCTCTCTACTGTTTTACATTTTTTTACAGACATTCTGTTCATCTTTATACATTCAACTTCACAACACTTAGAATTTTCTTTTTTTTTAGATTTAGTACTTTTGATTCTTGACTGGATTGTGCTTGGGTGGTTTCACTGCACTAATGATAGATGGTCAATAAATATACCCCACTCCATTGCAGGATCCGATGTGGGTATCCTGTTGACTATGCCAGATTGTTATCATCAATTTCCTATGAGCTAATTGTAGAAGACTCAGAGCAGGTTATGGTCATTTATTCAAGCATTTGCATGGAGAGCACTACTTCAAAAGAAAGGTCTCTGAAATAGACTTTGGTGTTCACAGAAAAAAATGCATATACTTATATCATGTTTTGCATGTACACAGGCATTGTTTAAATTTCAATCCAACAATGCATATACCAAAACAGACACATCTTGTACTAGTCACATGTTATCCTTGCACCCACTGCAGAGACTTCCAACCTATCTTTATTTGGTCCTCTAAGACAGTTGTTTTTGCTATCCTACTCTCGGGCTTCATTATTGCTAAAAGGGTCAGCTTGTGCAGTTATTGCAAAGTGCTAAGCACAGCTAGAAATTCTGCTGACTTTAAGTTGTACTGAAGTCAACCGCTGCTAGAATGTGTTTGATGCCAACTTTGGAATTAAGAGAAAAACTGGTCCTTTGTGACAAAGATATCTGTAACCATTTTATATTATTTTCTTATTCAAGATTAATTTTTAAACCTCATTACATAACTATATTAAAATCTCAAATTTAGTCATTTAATTTACCCAACACAAAACTATTCTGCCCCAGTCGCATTGGCAAGAATTCTGGGTGTTAATTCTGTTCACCTACGAACATACATTCAAGCACTGGCCTCAAACACATGTGGCGAATGTAGATGCACTCAGCCACTTACCTTCACAAGAAAGTGTTACAGAAAATTGTTATGGTGTTGAATTTTTGGACACTTTACCAGTCTCAGCAGAACAATTTATGTACTAAATCAAATGAAATCCACTTCTTTCCAAAGTGAGACACAAGATACTTAAACTTTGGGCCAATGAACCAGTCTCTGAAGAGATGAAAACATTTGTTACCCATGGGATGAATTGAGTTGGCAGGATGGCATCACATTCTAGGGAGCAAGAGTGGTCATCTCTGTGCCAGGCAGTGAGTCACTTCTAAGGAAAATACATAGTGCTCATCTGGGCATCACAGTGATGAAAGTGCTCGCCAGAAGTTATGTATGCGGTGGCCTGGCATTGACATCACCGACATCAAGAGCCTAATCAAAGACTGTGAAGAGTGCTAGCTGCAACAAAAGTTGCCTGCTACAGCCCCACTGGAAATAGCCTAGCCAGCCATGAGTAAGAATCCGTATTGATTGAGTTAATCCAATCATGTACACAATATTTCTGCTCATTGTTGATGCACACTCTGAGTGGATAAATGTTTTTGAGGTGATGTCTCCTACATTGCATGCAACCTTTGAATGATTATGCGAATAGTTTCCATCCACAGAATACCTGAAGTCAAGTGTTTGACAATGGAACCGTTTTCACAAGTGCTGAGTTTCAAAACTTCACCACATTCAATGGTATAAAGCACATTAAAACTGTGCCTTTATCACCCAACATCCAACAGGCAAGCTGAGTGAACTATCCGAACTTTTAAATCTGGTCTAAAGAAGCAGTCAGGAGAAACCCTGGAGACCAGAATCTCACGCTTTCTTCTTGGCTACCAAACCACTCCACAGGCAACAACAGGAATCCTGCCAGCAGAGTTGTTAATGAACCTTCATCTCAGAATGAGACTGAGCCTCATGTTTCCAAATTTGTCAGGAAGGTGAGAGTCCAGCCAAAGCAGTCAGGAGGCACGTTATAATGCATGACAGTCAACACAATTGATTATGATGGATGACACTGGTTTTGTAAGGAATTTTGGCAATGGGTTGAGTTTGATCCCTGGAGTCATGTCTAAAACTGGACCCGTGTCTTATCAAGTGGACATGGAAAGTAGGATCATCTGAAAACACACAGATTATTTCAGGAAAAGGAAAATGCCCCAGCAGTCAGTTTTGCCATCAGGAAGTACATTGCTATCAAGAAATATTGTTGATAGCTTTAGCACTGAAGTACCTCATTGTCTTGTGGCTAGTACAACTAACATCTCCAAGGACATGGATAGAACTGGACTGCCTATGCTTGAAGAGGCGCCTATCATTGTGGTTTTGGCTAACAGCAAGTCTCTGTATAGTTTTAAACCGTAAATAAATGAGCTCTGTTTTTCCTAAACTGGTGAACGTCTTTACACAATCCCAATGTTTTTGACAGGAATCTCATTTAACTGAGGTCTGTTAGTTAAAATATCCCAGGCATTGCTAGTGGTTTAATTAAAGCTAACATTGGCTATTACACTCCATACATTTGCCTCAGGTGAAAATTGGGGCTAAAATGTTTTAATTTACCTATTATGAAGTTTCACCTGATGAAAAAGAAGTGCTCTGAAAGCTCATAGTTCCAAATAAACCTCTTAGACTCTGACCTGATGTTGTGAGATTTCTTACTGTGCTCAGCTCAGTCCAGTGCTGACATCTCCGCATCATACCTATTAAGAGACCACCCTTGGGGTCAGCGATGATTTGCGAGTGTGTTTATAACTTTTAGCCACTATCCTGTTCTATCCTTCATCAGTTTGCCCACTCACTACTGCTTAAATTTCAATCAGCACCGTGTTTAAAGTGATAAAGTTCCACTTCTCTTGATGGTAATTAACAGTATATTGCTTGTAAATTCAGAAACCTTGTTGGAACACAAAATGAAATGCTTGGTTTCCTGCTTTTATTGGTGTCTGGGACAAAGTGTTCATTTTAAACAGAGGAATGCTGTTTCAGGATAACAGGAGCATTATAATGTGAAAATGTATTATCACAGTCAGAGCAGGTAAATTGCTGCCGTGTAACATCTAGCAACAAATCCCATGATTTTCACCCTGGAGTGCAGCTTCCCTCATCAGTTTGCCCACTCACCACTGCTTAAATTTTAATCAGCAGTTTGTTTAAAGTGATAAAGTTCCACTTCTCTTGATCAGCTTAAATGTGAAAGAAACATCCAGCTGGTTAATGGAGGAGCTGCTTGTACTGTCAGCCCATTAGTTCAGATAAAGTTCCAACTCTACACAATGCCAATAATCTTTGTAGCTGCTAACTGTACAGCCAGCTGTTTGAGCAACCAGCTTTGTGCAGTGTTAGGCTGACTGAGGGGCTATTTAAGCTGTGCTGCTTAAAATTACAATTTGAATGCCAGAGAGAGGGATGATTGGACTGCAAGAAATGTATATTCCAAAAATGTACCCTCATTTTTGTGTTGCGTAATGTATTAATTATACTTGTAGTCCACTGCTCATGAACAAAGACTAGTAAAGCCCCAAATTTCTATTGCAAATCAGCACGTGGGTTTTCTGACACTATGTGGACCGCAGGGGTTTCATGAGGCAGTTCATTATTGTCGTCAGCAGTCCTTCGATTTGAGGATTAACCTTGATTTACGGTTGTGGATTTCTGCCACGAGTCCTCGTATGATCGAACAGGTCAATTCTCAAAATTGTACACATGGGGTAAGATGTCACATGAGGTTCGGAATTTCAGATTTGCATCCTCTTCTGCTGCTGCTCTGCCTCATCATTGAGGTGTTTGGAATCAAAGCATGACACATCTTGATGGCTGAGTTGTTGCCATTTCGAACAATTGGTAGCAAACTCCTCCCAGTCATTAACGTCAATGCTGCCACACTTTATCACATCACATCAGCTCATCGTCACATTCTCAAAGGGCAATTAAGGATGGGCAATAAATGCTGTCTTGCCAACAATACCCACATCCAATGGAAGAATATAAGATAGTGTATGCAGAGCAGTTGAGGATGAGAAAGAGAAAAATGAGGAGACAATCATTCAACCCAACCTGTCAAGAATCTTATCATACAACAGTGGGTGCTATTGAACAAAAGCCCAAATCTTCAGCTGTCCCACACCTACCATTCCATTGTCACTGACCACCATTCCCTGAGTAACAAAGCTGAAACAAAAACCACCACAAAGCAACCATTTTATCAGTCAAACCACACAATATTCCAAACACATTTTAACTAATCATCCTTGTGAATTCCCTTTATGGCTGCCCTTGCAGGTCCCTTTGCTGGACTAAGTGCTTCTACGGAGTGCTACACCAGTGGTTGCCACATGGCTGGTGGAAAACTGCAGCCTTTCACTGGAGGAGACCGTAGGTGGCCTTGAAGAATGACCTGGCACAAGAAGGCATGGTTTCACACTGCATCACATGGATTGCAGGTGACTGAGGTCAATAATCTTAGCTCCGTTCTGATGAAGAGTCATTGAGACTTGAAATGTTGGCTCTATTCTCTATCTACAGATGCTGTCAGGCCTGCTGAGATTTTCCAGCATTTTCTGTTTTCAGATTCCAGCATCTGCAGTATTTTGTGTTTAGCCAAGCACACTCATCTGCCATTTTGCCTTTAAAGTGTGCATATGCCTGGCCACGTGACAATCTGGAATAAGCTGCACATTGTAATAAACAAGTCACTTCCAACTGCGTGCTTGAGTGGGGCCAAGGCTGAGCATCAAACCACAGCAGCAAAAGCATAAGCAGATGGTGGGAGAGCAGGGAACACTGCAGCTGTGATTGGAGGAGCCGCTGGTGTGGGTGAGAGGGAGTCTGTTGGAGAAGAAGTGAAGAGGTGAGAGGGAATCTGTGACTGGAAAATCTGTGACTGAGGAATTTAAAAAGGAGGTCAACAAGAGAGTGTCAGAACCAATAGGCAAAAAGCCTGAAAATCCACTGGAAAGACTTGGAAGATATTAGCCCCAATAATAAGTTTTTCCAAAGCTGAAGGAGAAGGAACAAGGACACTAGAACATAAGAATGAGGCAGAAAAATGAATACAGCACAGTGTTGTTCAATTACTGACAAATGGTAGAACAATCCAACGCCTGATGGATGATCTAACAGCTGCTGAAGAAAAGATGTTGCTGCATGAAATGACTGTGAGGAAGGTGCCACACAGTGTTGCTCCGTGCCCAGGTGACAGCATGCACCACTGGTCAAAGTCTAGGCTAGAGTCTCTTGTTCCTATAGTTTCTGGTCATTGTCTCCAGTTTACAAAATAACTACATGTATCCTGAGAGCAGTTCTGCAACTTGCTTTCAATGAGAAAACATTTGCAGATAAAATTGGTAGGATTCTGATGGGTATGGCAAGTGAGAACGCTCTCACTGTGAATCACTTTAAAAAGTATCCTATGATTATCGTAGCAACAATACCAGTTCAGGGGTTGAGAATTATGGAATGAGTAATTCACCTCCTGAATCTTCAGAACCTGTCCACCATGTACAAAATGCAAGTTAGGAACAAGATGGATTATTCTTTACTTGTCTGAATGAGTACACTTCAGCAATTGTCCAGGAGCCCAACCAAGTAGTCTGCTTTATTGATGCTCTATTTATCACATTATACATTAATTTCCTCCACCATCAATTCACAGTGGCAGCAGTGTATACCATCTACATGATGCAAAATGGTAAATTACCGAGGCTCCTTTGATAACACCTTTCAAACACCTCATCTCTACAACTTAGGAAAATAAAAGCAGTAGGTGCGAAGAAAGACGAACATCTGCAATCACCTCCAAGTCACACATCATCCTGACTTGTCACTCACTATATTACCAATGCTTCACTATCACTGGGTCTTAACATTGGAACACCCTATTGCATCAAAGATGGGTCTACGTCACATGGACGGCAGGGGAACGTAGGTGGCCTTGTGCAAAAATCACAAGGAGTTGGTTTACAGGTGCAACAGGTAATTAAGAAGGGAAATGGAATTTTGTCCATCATTGCTAGAGGGATGGAGTTTAAAAACAGCAAGGTTATGTTGCAGCTGTATAAGGTGCCGGTGAGGCCACACCTGGAGTGTTGTGTACAGTTTTGGTCTCCTTACTTGAGAAAGAACATACTGGCACTGGAGGGGGTGCAGAAGAGATTGACTAGGTTGATTCCAGAGTTGAGAGGGTTGGCTTATGAGGAGAGACCTTACTCTACACCCTAGGTATGGCGATAACACTACATTCTACATTATCTCCTTTCCTTCTCTGTGTACTGTATGCTTGGTCTGTATAGTGTGCAAGAAACAATACTTTCCACTGTATACTAACACATGTGACAATAATAAATCAACTCAAAAAATCAACTTATGCAAACCTTCATTTGCATTCAATTTCAATCTTATTAGTTGGCCTGGGACTGAAATCTCAGGCCTGCTAGTGTCTCCCCCTCCTTGCCAAGAGTATTTCACTCCAGCAGGGTTTAATATAACTCCTCACTTGCGGGGAGCTAGCGACCCATCCCTGCCCCCATTAAGGTCTCCCAGAGAGTAGGGCAGTGGTGGGGGGGGGGTGGGGGGGGAGCGGGGGGCCTGGATGCCAGATTAATGTGCCAGACTGGGTCCCTGCCACTGCCAAAGAGGCAAATTGCCAAGAGGTGGGGACTAAAGGGGAGGGACCAGATGGGGTGATCAGTAAGAGCGTGTGGGGGGGTGTCCCATGGCTACTCTGCATTTGGATTGAGTGACAATGGGAGGAAGGCTAGCAATCGGGGCTGAGGGGGAGGGAGGCGGATGAGAGGTCAAGGCTGGCCCAGGCATTTTCGGGTGAGGCAGGGGTTACAGGGCTGGCCAGTGATTGAGCTAGCCAGTGATTGGGAGGCCGGTAGTGCAGAGCCATTGCGCATGCATCAGTCTCCATTATGACAGTTCGGCACATGCACAGTAGTTCGCTCAGCACTATGTTGCCAGCCTCTTCAGTGGGAATAGGCTCTGCCCCCAGCTTTCGACTGATATATGCTAATGCACTCTGAAGTGCAGGGACTGTGGGAGATTCATTTTGAAACTCCCGCTGAGAAAAAAACAGCATTTACTACAGTTTTTATGTGAATTTGACACTTATGGCAGTATTTTACCATTTTTTGTCCATGTGCTGGGCAAACTTGAAACTGGGAGAGTTTCAGATCTTTCTTTTGGGTGTGCTTTTAGAATCCCCCATATGCTCTCTGCCTGCAAAATTTTGAGTGAACCTGTTGTTCGCTACAAAAACCTGTGGGCAGTGTTTAACATGCCCAAAAGGCTACAGAGGGAGATAGCGCACATGTGTGGGTCTCTGAGGCTGCACATGTGCATTAGCAGTAGCAGGAGTCTGACAGACAAAGAGACCTGTCAGGCCCCTGCTACTGCAGGCAGCCTGAAGCAATTTGCTCCTTCTCCCCACAGTCGTGGGGGTCAGCTGTCAGATAAAATTCCCTGCTAATCCCCTCACTACCTTGACCAATCATGGGCTCCTTCCCTCCCTCCTCCCTCACCAATTGCAGCCCCACTGCCCTCCCCCCACCAATCACTGCAAAGTGGCAGCAGGCCCCTTCCCTGATTAGCCCCACCTCCTACTGCTCCACTTTAGCTCTGCCCCAACTGGCTGCTGTCCCCAGTGATCCCCCCCCATTATCCCTGGCATTGTCCAATGGGCATTGCCTAGGTGCCCAGTGGACATTACCCGAGTGCTAGGTTGGCAGTGCCAACGGGCACCTCCCCTTGGTTTCGGCCTACCCGGGGGGGCCTCTGGTTCCAGTGGCGAGGCCAAGTCAACTGCTCTCCGTTCATGTGGAGCCTGTCTATTCCTCACTGGCGAGAACCTTTCCTTGCAAGGTCATAAAGGCAGGCGAGCTTGGACAATTGAGCACTGGGCTCGCTAATAACATGTAAATGCTTCTTTAAATAAATTTAAATAATTAACTTACCTCTCGCCCATTTCCAGTGACAGGCTGACTGCGCGGGAAATCTGGTGCTCATAAGATGGCACCATTTGTGAAAACACTTTATGCCCCACTTTATGAGTATGTTGTGCCTGAAAATGGGTGCAGCGTGATGGAAATATCACCCCCTTAGAATTTTTTGGATGAATCACCCCCAACATCTCCAGAGGAGTTGAGGTCAGTGACTTTCCAAGCATCTGAAGTCCAACTTCAGCACTGTCATTGTTGGTTATCTGATTGTCATGTGATTTTTATGTTTCATTGATGGGGTTCCCTTACTTGTCGTCAGTCAAGTTTAAAGGGGATATTCTTTGTTACCAAGCAGCCATCCTTTAGGGCTGTTGTATTCCCAAAGAATTTGGACTGTTTGGTCTGCCGCAGGATGAAAACATCACCGCAGCTCCCAGGGAACTCGATGCACATCACATAAAAATTTTCTTGATGTTGTACATTGGCTGAACATTCAGTGAAGGAAATCCCTTGCAGACAACAAGTGCTCCCTGTTGATCTGAAGGCGTCTGTTTAATGGTGCGCTGATCCTGTAGGAAGCTGGCCAAAGCAGCAAAGCTGAGCACCAGCTCATTCTGGCTAGTGTCATCATTACAGGAAAAGTTATCACAAATGCCAGCTTTTGCCTTACAGCTCTTTTGTGTAGTTGAGTGGGAGATCCTGGATGTGGTTCCACAAACTCCCTGGAAGTTTTGAAGGGAGCAATGGGTGAGTTTCCCAGCCAGTGAGAGTTAAGAAAGCAGTAATGAGCATGGAGCATTTCATTAACCCCAAGAATTGCCTTGTCAATTTAATTTCAAAGGCAACTTTGAGGAAATGAGAAAGCAACACAGGTGTTGTGAAATTCAAATGTCACGGGGAATCTTGCTGAAGTACTGTAGTTTAAATATTATAAGCTGTAACTGCATCTCCTGAGGGGATGGAACGTCTGAGTTAAACCCAGAAATCAGTGCATTGACACCAACTTCTGGTCTGCCTCCATTTTCAGAAAATTTAACCATTAACCCTAACCCTGATCCATGCATTTTGATTTTAAAATTCCGATTTTTGTTCTTTTACAAAGTCAAGAATCCCAACTCTTTTTTAACGGCCTTTGCAACTTGTCCTTTTGTATCTGCACCCTCAGGTCACTATGTTGCTGCAACCTTGCAAAATTGTACCATTTAATTTATATTGTGTTTCCTTATTCTTCTTATTAAAATGTATCACTTCATGCCTCTCTGGGTTACATTTCGCACTGGTATGGAGACAAC
The DNA here is from genome assembly GCF_965287045.1 of Carcharhinus amblyrhynchos. Classification (NCBI taxonomy): domain Eukaryota; kingdom Metazoa; phylum Chordata; class Chondrichthyes; order Carcharhiniformes; family Carcharhinidae; genus Carcharhinus; species Carcharhinus amblyrhynchos. The sequence goes on along the minus strand of NC_137339.1, from coordinate 40,960,551 downwards.
AATGGATGCAGGTCGACGGTTAATTTCACAGTGCGTCAGCGTGCCAGTTTGTCAGAACTATCCCATTCCTCAGATAGTTTCCAGGAGGTGAAATCGGACTGAAAGTCTACCTGTCAGTGAGTGGCGGTTAGCCAGTTAAGGTAAGCCTTGGCAGCACATCAGCTGTCTGGAAGTGGCCAGTCAGTGGCAGACTGGGATCAGTGGTCCAGGCAGACTCTGCTGGCACTCCATCCAGCTACTTGACCACAGCTACACAACCGTGGCCTGGTGGCTGCGGCTATTTTATGTTTGAGATTTGTTCAAGTTGAGAGCGGGAACTCAACATGGTACTGCTACCTCTCTCTATGTCTCTTACCTGCAACAGTAAGCTGCCTTCTGTATGGGAGGGCTTCTTATTGACTTCCTAGCATTGTCAGCCTGCCTGCTGTCCTTAAAAGTTGTATTTTATAAGTTTATTTATTATTGGTCATAATTAAGCTTACACTAACACTGCAATGAAGCTACTGTGAAAATCTCATAGTCGCCACTCTCTGGCACCTGTTCGTGTACACTGAGGGAGAATTTTAGTGTGGCCCAATCCATCTAACCAGCACATCTTTCAGACTGTGGGAGAAAACCAGAGCACACGGAGAAAACCCATACAGACTCTGGAAGAACTTGCAGACTCCGCACAGACAAGGATCCAAGCCAGGAATCGAACCTGAGTCCCTGGTGCTGTGATGCAGCTGTGCTAACCACTATGTGACCATGCTGCCCTAATTGGATGCTGAGCATATCCTCCAGCCATTAACTCTTCAATCGAAGGAAAAGCATTGCCAGTGACTACCCCAACACATGTCAGGATCGGGATCCCCATTTGACCCCAATGTCAAAGTCACAAACCTTATTGTAAAATCCTATCCCCACATGTCTGCCATTTCATCATTCTGTCTGTGTTGTCCCTGATGTCTGTTACCATCCTCCTCAACGTTTTCCACATTTCCAGGTTGGAGTATTGTAAAATTAGTAGCAAATTAGTGATTATCTATTTCATGATAAAAGATTTAGATAAATTAGTAGGAACATCATAATAATCAAAATTTTACCTGAATGTATTTTATTTACAAGAGCAGGGAACAAGAGGAGGAGAATTCCTATTACCCTGTGAGTGGATCATCCACCACCATGTGGTACGTTCTACTATTGCAGCAAGTGTCATTCCAACTTCCTTTTGACTACAATGGTCACTGAACTTTTCAAAACAACAAGCGCAAGGGAAATCTGTTTGGTAATGTCACAACAGTAAAGTTACACTCGATGCCAAACAGCACTAAAATCACCCCCATGTCGAAAATATCAAGTGCTGTTATGTCACCTGTCATGTTTACTGCTTGCAAGTCATAAAGCATGAGTGCCTACCAGAGGTAGAGCAAGGATCAGTGGGCTGGAAAGGTTACACAGCCAAAGATTCAATATACTTTGCTGGAGAGGAAAAAAAATCAGAAACAAATTGCTCACTCTCAAAGAACATGCATGTCATTCCAAACTCTCAATTTGAAACATAGCTTATGACTCAACAACTGGAAACACTGTTTGTTGTTTTCTTTTACACTCTGGCAGACCTGAACTTATTTAAGTCAGAACTAAAATTAAATCAAATGAGCTTTGGATTCTGCTCTGACCAGACTGGCAGAGGACACAATGCATTGTCTTGACAAATTGTCTGCAAATTCCTTAATTAGATGGACGATTGATAATTGATGGATTCTTTTCTCAACCACCTCCTTGGTTCTCATTTGGGAAACCACGGGGGGTAGGGGAGAGAGAGATAGAGGGTGGGGTGGTGAATGTAAGATAAAGCAAATACTGTGGATGCTAGAATCTGAAACAAAATCAGAAAATGCTGGGAAATCTCGGCAGGACTGACAGCATCTGTGAGGAGAGAATAGAACTAATGTTTCGAACCACGATGACTTCTCGTCAGAGCTGAAGACAAAGAAAATAGGATAAGATTTATACTGTAAGGGGCAGGGTGTATACTTGATCAAGATGTCAAAGACAAAAAGACAAAGGGAATGCAAATGGTGGTGTTAAATGCTAAGAATGGTGCTAATAGCATCCATTAAAAGGATGTGAGAGCTGCATAGGTTAAAACGCAAGATCTTTGCACTCTCCACTTCCACTTCTTCAAGCATCCCCAATTATTGTTATTCTCTGCCCTCAGTTACCCTGGTCTCATGCTTTGGCATTCTGTCCCTAAACCTTTCCTTACTACCTTTATCTCTTATTTTAAAGTACTCCTTTAAAATCTACCTTTTTGACCAAGCTTTTGGCCAGCTAGTTAATATCAGGATATCAATATTTGTCTGACAATGTTCCTGTTAAATGCTATGAGATGATTTATTATACTTAATTTATTATATAAATCTTTCTATTTTAACAGGAAAGCTGAAAGTGAGGGAAAATGTGTCTGAGGGAAGTAAATAGAGGAGAATCATAGCCACAGTTTCTGGAATAAAGGTTAAATTAGCAGGCTGTAACTTTCAGTGTGCCATTCTGGTTAGCTAAATATTACAATGCCCACTGCGTAAAATTGTTAGACAACTGAATGTCTTGATTAATGGTGAGTACTCAACCTGACAAGGCTCCTCAGCAGAAAGTTTGATCAGTTTTAACTTCTATCCATTCATTTCTTTGTAACATGAAAGTTGTTCCACTTAGAAACATGATTTTCAGCTGTAGCACAAGTCAGTGATCTATGGTGACCCTTTGCATTTTCATCCTGTAGCCCCATTAATCACTTATTAATGATTCTTTCTAGCATAATGCACGTGTCAGGGGAATTCATTTCTAAAGAACACACTGAAATAATGATACACTGAGAAAGAAATCTGTTTAAAGCTCTACACAGTGTGTGTCTCAACTGCCGAGGTGATACGTTGCACTGAGGCACATAAAAGAAGTGGCAAAGCCATCATCTTGTACATCAGGCTAAGTCCACATGTATAATTATTATATCCAGTACCAGGCATGGACAATCCAAGTTTTTCCAAATATCAAATTTTCCATTTCAGAAAGAACTATGCTCTTGACACTTGCTTTGTTGATTCTGCATGAGAGGATATCAAGGGCAAAAAGAAAAATATAGACTAGGATTCGCCCCAAAAAATTCAAAGGGTGCATGATTCACGTAAAAACTGAAATAACTCCCTTATTTTTAAAGTGAGATTTTCAAAATGAACCTCCAATACTCTTGAGCACTGCAGAGCACCCTAATGAGACTCACGATGAAAATCCGAGGGCGGGCCCTATTCCCGTTGGAGAAGTCGCCAGCATAGTGCTGATGGGTCAACATTGTGCACTTCTGGACTCCTGATCGCTGGCCAGCTCGATTGCTGGCCACCCCTGCAACCCAGCATCGTTACTTGCAGAGTCCCCCCAGCCCCCTCAATCTCCAGCACTCAAGCCTCCCCCACTTCCTGACCCCCCTGTCCCCCCAACCCAATTCCAATCCCCCTGACTGTACGCCACCCGATAGTGGTATACTCCGCACAGATCTATTCCCCGGAACCCATTCCTCCCCACCACCGCCATCCCCCAGCATCCACCCCTTCCCAACAGTCAGCATTGAACATAAGAACATAAGAACATAAGAAATAGGAGCAGGAGTAGGCCATCTAGCCCTTCGAGCCTGCCCCGCCATTCAATAAGATCATGGCTGATCTGTTGTGGCTCAGTTCCACTTTCCCGCCCTCTCCCCATAACCCTTAATCCCCTCTCTTATCAAGAACCCATCAACCCGCTTCTTAAAAATATTTAGCGAGGCAGCCTCCACCACTTCAACGGGCAGAGAATTCCAGAGATTCACCACCCTTTGAGTGAAGAAGTTCCTCCTCAACTCCGTTCTAAACCGCCTCCCCTTTATCTTGAGGCTGTGCCCCCTAGTCCTACTGTCTTTTTTGAGCGGGAAGAGTCTCTCCACCTCTATCCTATCCATCCCATTCATCATCTTATACGTCTCAATGAGATCTCCCCTCATTCTTCTAAACTCTAACGAGTACAAGCCTAGTTTATTCAGCCTCTCCTCATAGCTCAACCCCCTCAACTCCGGTATCAGCCTAGTAAACCTCCTCTGCACTCCCTCCAGGGCCAAAATATCCTTGCGCAAATATCCTTGATCAGTGCCTCCCCTCCCTCTGCCACTGATCCCTATACAGAATGACAGCGGGACTCCCCATCCCCATCTCCATCCCCATCCCCACTGATCTGCACCCCCCCCACATAGGCCTGGCCCTCTCTAGCCCCACCCCCTTGGCGCTGCCCAATGTCCAGTGGGCAGTGCCGAGGAGCCCCTTGAGCATTGGCACTTTTCACCTTAGGCAGTGCCAGGGGGCCAGGCTGGTGCTGCCAGGCAGGCAATGTCCAAGGAGCACACCCCCCTACCCCTTACCCCGACCTCCTGGGAGGCCTCTATGGCCTCCCTTTACTCCAGCAGAGTCGGGCCCGCAGCTGTCTGGGAGCTGTTGTAAACCCTACTGAAATGAACCACTCCCAGTGGGAGGAGTGGAGAAGCTAGCAGGCCCAGAGACTTCAGAATCCTCAGATATTAAAATGAAGATTTTAATGTTCAAATCAACTCTGCGCTGATTTCCCAGGCCTAGAGAAATGTTGAGGCCAGGGCGCCCAACAGGAAGCCCACTAAATGGCCTTTGTTGATGTCTCTCAGCCCACTGCACTGTTCTGCACATTTATGTTTTACTGAAGGTAGATAATGGTGGTAGCTGACAAAAGTGGTCCAAGGAGTTCAGTTGGCACTTTAAAGATTGCAAAGAGACCAATGTGTCTCATTTCATAGAATCCCAACAGTGTAGTAAGATGCTATTCAGCCCATCGAGCCTGCACCGATGACAATCCCAGCCAGGTGCCATCCCCATAACCCAATATATTTACCCTGCTAATAATCTCCTTAAAATTAAGGGCCAATTGAGTATGGCCAATCCACCTAACCTACATATCTTTGTTGTGTCAGAGTAAACCGGAACACCCGCAGGAAACCAACACAGCCACTGGGAGAATGTGCAATCTCCATATAGACAGTTACCTGAGGCTAGAATTGAACCCTGGCACTGTGAGGCAGCAGTGGTAACCACTGTACTACCATGCCACCTAGATTTGTATTGACCATTTGAAATTTAGCCCTGTCTGATCTGGCTTCCCAGGCCTTTGGAAACTTACCAGCTGAACTAGTTAAACTAACACAAGGGACTGCTGTATCAGGGGTTAAGTGCCTTTCCATCTGTGTGCAAAATACCATCCTGGCCAAAGCCCCACAATCTGATACCCTGCCCTTCACCTTTAAGCTTTACAATCTGTCTTTAATCTCCACTATTAGGCCCCTGATCTCTATCCCTGACCAATAGGCCGTCAACAAGCTCCACTCCCCCCTCCCCCCACAACACCTCCAAAGGGCTGATCCAGGGATTGCGACCACCACCTCCCCCTCCCCCCCCACCCGGCTCCACCCCCACACTCCGTGAACACTATTCAGGACAGGGAGCTACCTGGTGCACAGCCCTCTCCAAATAGTTCAATCAGACAGGTTGTCAAGCAGGGAATATCTTGGTGGCCTATACCAAACTCCACAACGTGCAAGGAAACCACAGCTTGTGAGTGCCTCTTGACTCAGCACTGCCCAGCAAATCATGTCATGTTAATATTTCATCCACTATCTTTCATGTCAAATGAAAACAGCAAGTACAGGGAACACATATGATGCCGGGCAGTGTCCGCAGAGTGAGATGAAGGGAGGATTATTGCAAAGGTCATCAAGCTGAAATAATAAAGCTAAGTTCCTTGCTGTACTGACACTCCGTAACCCAATTATCTGTTTTTCAATTCAAGCGCTGAACATCCACAGTATTTTGACATGGGTGTTATTTCAAACATCTTTCTTCAGTCATAATTCTTGCAACTTAAATGGCCATGAAAACACTGAACATTTTCAAGTAAAAGTCCTCACTCTATTACTTTTTGTGAAGACATTAGCCTGTTTAAAGCAAAGGCTTTAATCCAGCCATTAAAATAGCCAAGATGGAGAGAGAGAGAGAGAGAGAGAGAGGAATTTCAGGTAAATACTATGGGCCCGATTTTACCATTGCGTCACATCTGTTTTTGGGCGCGAGAACGTGGTAAAGTTGGCTGTCCGCACAGATTGCCACTTTACCAAAACCCAGGAATGGCGGGCGATTTGGTTCACCCCAAAACGGGTGCAATGAAGATTTAAATGCACTTGCATTAATAAACTGCCCGTCCAACTTTATCAGCATTTCCCCCTTAACCACTGCGTTTACCAATCTGGAACTGTGCCATAATGGACTTGCTAAATAAAAGTCTGAATCAGGCGCTCCAGCTGCTGAAGAGCACATTCAGAGCTTCCAAAGACTCTCTGACTCAGATCAGTGGTGGGGGGGATGAGGGAAGCGGGTCAGATCATTCTCTGGTTGGGGGAGTGAGGGGAGGAAAGTGAGTCCAGATTGTTGTCTGTTTGGGTGATGGGGGAAGGAGGAGGCAGTCAGATATATCTGTTGGTGGCGGGGTGAGCTGGGGGAGGAGGGCCGATTGCTGTCTGGTGGAGAGGAAGGAGGAGGTGGGTCAGATGTTCATCTGGAGTAGAGGGGGTGGGGATTGAAGCCAGGCCATTGTCTGGGGAGGGATAAGTGAGGCCAAATCACTGTCTGGAGGGCAGGGGTGAGTGAGGCCAGGTCGTTGTGGGGGAGGTGTGGGAGTGCATGGTTGGCTGTGAGTGAGGCCAGACCATTCTCTGTATGGGTGGGGGGTGAGTGAGGCCAGATCATTGTCTGGGGAGGAGGGTGGGGGGGGTAAAATGGGGGAGGGGGTGATGGATATCTGGCAGGGGAGCAGATGGATCTCTGGTGAGGGGGGGGTCAGATGGATCTTTGATGGGGGGGTGGGTGGGTCCATTGCCACTCTGCGGGCAATCAGTGGGGGGGGGGCAGGGGTTGTGATCGGTCTGGGTAGTGGGGGAGTGGAAAAAGGGGACAGTGGTGTATGTGGGGGGTGGGGGGATGGATAAGTGGGACAGTGATGTATGTGAGTGGTGAGGGGGTGGATAAGGGGGACAGTGATGTGTGTGGGTAGTGGAGGAGTGGATAAGGGAGACATTGATGTGTGTGGGTAGTGGAGGGGTGGATAAGGGAGACAGTGATGTCTGTGGGTAGTGGAGGGGTGGATAAGGGAGACAGTGATGTGTGCCAATATTGGGTAAGTGGATAAGGGGGACAGTGGTGTGTGTGGGTGGTGAGGGAGTAGATAAGGGGGACAGCGATGTGTGAGGGTACTGGGGGTGTGGATAAGGGGGACAGTGATGTTTGTGGGTAGTGAGGGGGCGGATAAGGGGGATAATGATGTTTGTGAGTAGTGGGGAGGTGGATAAGGGGGATAGTGATGTTTGTGGGTATTGGGGGGGGTGGATAAGTGGGACAGTGATGTGTGTGGGTATTGGCAGATGGATAAGGGGGACAGCGATGTGTGTGGGTAATGGGGGGAGTCAATAAGGGGGACAGTGATGTGTGTGGGTAGTGGGGGGTGGATAAGTGGGACAGTGATGTGTGTGAGTAGTTGGGGGGAGTGGATAAGGGGTATATTGATGTGTGTGGGTATTGGTTAGGTGGATAAGAGGGACAGTGATGTGTGTGAGTAGTGGGGGGGGTGGATGAGTTGGACAGTGATTTGTGTGGATAGCGGGGGGGAGGGTGCGCGGATGGATAAGGGGGACAGTGATGTGTGTGGGTCATTGGAGGGGGTGGATAAGGACGATAGTGATGTAGTGGATAAGGGGGACAGTGATGCCTGTGGGGGTCATCACTCCTGCTATTCACTCCCCGGCCACTTTCTCCGCTTTCTGCAGCCTAGGAGCGATCTAACACGGGTGTGCTTTTTAAATTTTTTTTCTAGCTGCGCATGTGCAGTTCAGAGCTCCGATCGTTTCGGCCACGCTAAGCCCTGCCCCCAGCACGAATGGGACTGGAGATGGCTGAGTGTGCATGGGGTCACCTGAAAGCGGATCTCCAAGTTGGATCTGCATTACGTCTAGATTCAGCACTTAGAATGAAAATGGTAAAATTGGGCCCTACGTGTGCAGCTGCATCACAGAGTGTAATTTCAGAGCCTTTGTTATACACCTAATTATACAGACAAAGGATTGCCCTGACTCTCTTCAAGTGATGATTGCAACAGTAATTTAATTCCAGCAAAAAAGAACTACATATCATTCCACAGGTGCCCATTTTCTTGTTCAACTATATCAGTATTGTTAAACCATTCAAGGCATTACATTACCTGCTGCTTTCTCACACAAAACACAAAAGGAAAGCAAAATCTCTTAAGAGCTTTGGCAATTCAAGGTGCTCAATTCAAAAAAATTAATGAACAACTCGTGAACGTTATATTTCTTGTTGTAGTAATTGACAGTGACTCGATGTGGTTCAAATTAACAACGGCTTTATTATCAACAATAAATAATTATACATACTAAAGGTCAGACTGAGTTAATTATGAGACTGATCAGCTCTGCTCCCAGCTCCAACTGTGTGCCCTCACTTCTGGTTGGCTCATCTTTCCACCTGTACAATTCATTGACCTGACCACATGACCCTTGGGTAATGCGCCATTTAGAGGGCCACATTACCATAATCCTTCTAAACCGGAAGGGCATAAATATTCTGGCCAGGAGGTATGCTGGTGTCACATGGGAAGATATAAACTAGTTTGGCAGGGGGATGGGAACCAAAGCAAAGGTGAATTAACAGAAGGGGAACGAGAGAGTAGAGCCAGTAAGACTCAGAGAAAGAGCAGGTAGGGTGTGATTGCTAACCAAAGAGGGTCTGGTGGACTGAAGTGCACTTGTTTCAATGCAACAAGTGTACTTATTAGTGAGAGGCAACATGGTTTTGTGAAGGGGAGGTCATGTCTCCTAATTTGATTGAGCTTTTTGAGGAAGTGACAAAGATGATTGATGTGGGTAAGGCAGTGGATGTTGTCTACGTGGACTTCAGTAAGGCCTTTGACCAGATTCCTCATAGAGAGGTTGGAGAAACTTGGTTTGTTCCCACTGGAATGACGGAGGTCGAGGGGTGGCCGGATAGAAGTCTACAAGATTATGAAGGGCATGGACAGAATGGATTGTCAGAAGCTTTTTTCCAGAGTAGAAGAGTCAATTACTAAGGGGCATAAGTTTAAGATGCGAGGGATAGGTTTAAAGGAGATGTACAAGGCATGTTTTTTAACACAGTGGGTGCTGGGTGCCTGGAAATTGCTTCTGGGGAAGATAGTGAAGGCAGATACAGTAGTGACTTTTAAGGGGCATCTTGACAAATATATGAATAGGATGGGAATGGAAGGGTATGGTCCCTGCAAGGTTAAGGGGTTTTAGCTCAGTCATGCAGCATGGTCGGTGCAGGCTTGGAGGGCTGAAGTGCATGTTCCTGTGCTGTAATTTCCTTTGATCTTTGTTGCCCCTTAACTCCAGAATGTACCTATGGAGGAACAAATAAAAAGATTAGTCAAATAAACATTTTTTTCATTCAAGGACAACGGGAGTACCCCATGGAAAAACTCATCATTGGTTCAGTCAGTCCAGAGGCTTCCTGACTCTGTTGGAGCACTTCAATTCTGTGGTAGTCTTTTCGAAATTTGAAAAATCAGACTAGACAGAGGCAAGAAGCAGACTCTTCAATCCAGATGCTCCAGTTTCCTCCCAATTAACCTAACCAAAAATATGCAGGTTAGGTTGATTGGCCATGCTAAATTGATCCCAGTGTCAGGGGATTGGCGGGGTAAATGTGTGGGGTTGCGGGAACAGGGCCTGGGTGGGATTGTGGTCGGTGCAAACTTGATGGAATCTGCACAGTAGGGATTTTTTGATTCACTGCACCTTCTCCAGCTCATTGGTAGAAAGCATGGAGCAGCCTAAGGAATAGCTGTTAATGACAGGTCACTCATGAAAACAGCAAAGGTTGTTGTACTTAATGATGAAATAACAAAGTAGAGGGAATGGGGACCATGTCGAGCAAGTGGATGGATCTGAAGGATTAGAATGTGTACAAGACGAATGATTTGAAAGGCAAAGTAAAGAGAACGGATGGAGCAGTGAAAAGCAAAATACTGCGATCTGAAACAAAAACAGAAAATGTGGAAAAATCTCAACAGGTCTGACAGCCTCTGTGAGAGAATAGAGCCAACATTGAGTCAGGATGACCCTTCACCAGAACTTACATAACATTTTGAAACAGAACTAAAAGTGATAGTTTTGTTGCAGCCCTAACTGACAATGATTAACTCTTAACCCGTTAAAAAACCAATATGGTGTGGGGCAGTAAAATGCTGAAGCAATTCGGCACAATGCTCTGGGTTACATATGATATAAAATAACCATTTTGTCCCTTTATATTCGGGATGCAGAGAAACTTCAGCTTGGCAACTTTACACAATGACAGGACTGCTCGGAGTCAAGCAGAGTGAATTTCTTTCAAGGTGAGGTCATAGTCTTAGGATAAAGGGTAGCAAATTTAAAACAGAGTTGAGGAGAAACTAACTGTGGAATTCACTACCTCAAAGTGTGGTGGATTTTGGGACAGTGAGTAAATTTAAGGAGGAGTAAGACATATTTTTTAATTGGCAATGGGTTGAAGAGTTATGGGGAAAAGGCAGGAAAATGGGGATGAGGAGCATATCAGCCATGATCGAATGGCAAAGCAGACTTGATGGGCCGAATGGCCTAAATCTGTTCCTATATCTTACGAACTTGTGAACTTCTGAAAAAAAAAGTAGCTCACTGTATTCCTTTCTAGAATTGAAAATTTAAGCTTATTTTTGAATAGGTCAGGTTTCAGAATTTTACTACAAATAAAAGCTGCAATTTTGTACTGCACTGAATCTTTGAAGGAAGGTGATGTGACCTTGGTAAAATGTTTTTCTGATATCTTGACTGTCGACTATTATAATCACTTTTTTCTTTGTCTTCTGAACACCAAACAGAATCAGTAAAAATGGAACATGCACAAGGTTCTGCCTTCTGGGCTTCAGGGGAAAGAGGGAAAGGAAAGCAAAGCATCTTTCTCGATGATGAGTTGCTTTGCCTGTATTGTTCTCGCTCCCCGAAGGAATGCCCAACAAGCAGCACTCCAGAATGTTCAATGTGTTCAGACATTATTTGACGTTGCATCATTGATGACATCGAAATAATTTGAAGTGTGCCATTGTAGAGTGGAGCATTTGCATATTCTTTTGGAGCACACGGGTTTGTTTCATTTGTCAGAAGAAAGGCTCTGCTATTCAAACAGATTCTTCACAAAAAGAGGAAGTTGCTTAAGAAAAGCAGCCCTGAAGCTATGCCATGGGATCTCTATGCATGAATGCTGAGCATCTTTGTATGAAATGCCATCCTCTGTTCTTTTAATACAGATCTTTGTTAAACATTTGAGCCTACAGATTCAGCAAGGGTTCTCCCTGTGGAAATTCCAAACTGAGTCCCACAATGTAAATTTGTGGCCAGTGTATGCCTATTGTTTGCACAATTGTTGGTAGTTTTAATCTGAAATTTTAACTTGATGGTGTTAATTTTGACTCTGTGTAAAACAGTTTAATGGACATCAGATTAGTTGCACATTTTGTCTCTCCTGTTGTTTTTATTTCCACTGAAGTCAAAGCATTGGGAGTGTTTTCTTCAAATACTTGTGTTTGGCTGTTTAAAATTCTGCCTTTACCCTGGAGCCAAGTAATCCTGGGTACCTGTTTCATGACAGGAAGTGAATGGGGAAAAAATAGCAGAGAATGGCAGAGCACATCAGCACCACATCCTTCCACTGAAAACATGGGCAAATGCCACCAGAATTGTCCAGAACCAGCAGTCAGAAATTGTGCAGCCATGGAAGTGTATGGGCTTGGCACAGTGAACCTCTACTCCCAGCTGCCATATACTTAGATTCATATAAATATTCAGTTTGTTTACCAGACTATTACAAGTTTCAGGCCTACAGTGGACATTCTTTCAGGCTCAGTATTGCTGATCTGTTTTGTTACATAAAAACCTCCTCATATTTCATGCATTAAATAATTTGCAGCCCAATATCTGATAACCTGTTATATAATCTGAATGTTATGATTGCAGATGCATGGCCATGTATGTTCCTCCAGTGTTCCTAGTGGGACAAAGGGCAGAATTTTGCGACCCCAAATGCCCATGAGGTTTTCCAGCCCTGCTGAAGACAATGGACTTTTGAATGGCTCACTGAATTTTCCAGCCCTGCCTCTGCTGCAATAGGACTGTAAAGTTAATAAAATCACAAGTTGATTTACATCTCCAAACAAACAGAGATGCAAATCTAATGTGCTTCCCATGTCGTGGTTGATTCAAGATTTTCTGGGGGACTTTGCCCCAGTTTTAAATCTAGCTTTGTTCTGTACCAATCTGTCCAGATCCTGAGGGTAAAGTGACCTCCTCACTGTTTCCCTCAGCAAGCTTTCAAGCATTCACTCAGAACATAGTTTGAACTGCCTCTTTGCTGCTATCTCAGAACTGGAACTTAGACCCCTGGTCTATTCCCTTCAAAGGAGTTAGCTAATAAAGTAATCAATTAAGCTAAATATTGCATCTTGAGTTGCAGGCTCCTCAGAAATATCCCCAGATGCTCTCAATGTGAATATAGCATCATCCTGGTCTACATAACTTACCCAAGGATTGAAACAGGTCTTTATTGCTTGCAGTCAGACAGCGTTTCACAGAATAATCCATCTAGTTTTATAATTTGACAAAAATTTTTACCTCCAAATCTACCATCTCCTCACTCCAAGCTCTCAGCCCCACTGAGTCCTGAGCTGATCTGAAATGTCTGTGAGCTGAATTTAAAAGTATGATTCATAATAAATTGCCTTCGGATTCTTTCATGGCCAAATGCTTGAAAATCTTAAAATGCTTCACAGACTCTGATGTTATTAATTAGAAAGATTTTTCCCCCCATCTCTTTAAATTCAACTCTATGTTCTGCAAATGGTTCCTGTTAAGATTAACCAGGCTAAGTCCTTTTGAGCATTTCTTAGATTGGGAGGAAGTCAAATTAAAGATAATGGGATTTCTATTACCAGTGTGATATTAGTAATGAGACCATTTGCACAGAATTTTAGTAAATGAGTAGGACAATGTATCATTAAAATAGGAGACAAATACATTTTATAAAGTGCACTTGTGTATGTATTACTAATAATGCACAGCATAATTTCAACCCTGATGTCTCTATTAAACTGGACCATGACTGGTGCATATAAGCATGAAACGTTGGCACTAAGGACACAAAAACTCCTGCAGCTACAATTGGATACTCTGACAAGCTAAGTTATCTGTTCAGAGAATACTGGGAATAAAGTTGAATATATTGCCACTCCTGTTATTAACTGTAATTCCATCATTTGATCTGAGACTGAAACTCACTGACCACAATCACTGAGCCCTGTTTGACCATCAGCAGAGCTTGCAACCCCATGCATGCCAGCCATTGCTTAGCTGGTAACAAGCGTACCTCTATGTTCTAAAATAAAAATCATCTTGCCTGTAGTTTGGATGTCTAGTTTTTTTAAAATAACGTTAGTGTAGCATCCGTCTTGCATCTTGGTGCTTATTCATTCAGAGTGATGCAGGAATTAAATTGAATCCAAATTAGGCATCCTGACATCACATCAATTGAGCCATGTGCCATTAGGGTAGTATCCATCAAGGACCTTCCAGAAAACTCACAGTATGTCTGGGCAGTGGACAGGGCTGGAAAATCCCTGCTATAGATTTTAAATGGCTGAGGCTCCAGCACTGCTTATTGTTGCACCCTACTGTCCACCTGATTTTGATTCCTACTCTCCGTTTTCTGTCTTTTTACCAATCAAAGAACAAAGAAAACTATAGCACGGGAACATGCCCTTCAGCCCTTCAAGTCTGCACCGATCATGCTGCCTGACTTAATTAAAACCCCCTATCCTTCCGGGGACCATATCCCTCTATTCCCAACCTGTTCATGTATTTGTCAAGATGCCCCTTAAAAGTCACTACTGTACCCACTTCTGCTACCTCCCCTGGCAATGATTTCCAGGCACCTATTGCTCTCTATGTAAAAAAATCTGCCTCATATATCTCCTTTAAACCTTGCCCCTCGCACCTTAAACCTATGCCCCCTAATAATTAACTCTTCCACCCTGGGAAAAAGCTTCTGACTATCCAGTCTGTCCACGCCTCTCATAATCTTGTAGGCTTCTATCAGGTGTCCCCTCAACCTTTGTCGCTGCAGTGAGAACAAACCAAGTTTCTCCAACTTCTCCTAATGCCCTCCATACCAGGCAAAATCCTAGTAAATCTTTCCTGTAGCCTCTCCAAAGCCTCCACATCATTCCGGTAGTGTGGTGACCAGAATTGAACACTATATTCCAAGTGTGGCCTAAATAAGGTTGTATAAAGCGGCAACATGACTTGCCAATTTTTAAGCTCAATGCACTGGCCAATGAAGATAGGAAGCATGCCGTATGCCTTCTTGACTACCTTCTCCACCTGCATTGTGACTTTCAGTGACCTGTGTGCCTGTACACCCAGATCCCTTTGCCTATCAATACTCTTAAGTGTTCTGCCATTTACTGTATATTTCCTATCCATATAAGACCTTCCAAAATGCATTACCGCATAGTTATCTGGATTAACCTCCATCTGCCATCTCTCCACTCAAGTCTCCAACCGATCTATATCTGGTTGTATCCTCTGCTGGTCCTCATCGCTTCTGCAAATCCACCAACCTTTGTGTTGTCCGCAAACTTACTAATCAAATCAGTTACATTTTCCTCCAAATCATTTATATATATTACAAATAGCAAAGGTCCCAGCACTGATCCCTGAGGAATGCCACTTGTCACAGCCCTCCGTTCAGAAACATACCCTTCCACTACCACCTTCTGTCCTCTTTGACTAAGCTAGTTTTGTATCCACCTTGCCAGCTCCCCTCTGATCCCATGCAACTTCACCTTCTGCACCAATCTGCCATGAGGGACCTTGTCAAAGGCTTTACTGAAGTCCATGTAGACAACATCCATTGCCAAACCTCATCAATCATCTTCATCACTTACTCGAAAAACTTGATCAAGTTTCTGAGACATGATCTCCCCTTCACAAAACAAATTGCCTCTCATTAATAAGTCCACTTATTTCCAAGTGGGAATAAATCCTGCCTTGAAGAATCCTCTCCAATAATTTCCCTACCAGTGATGTTATGCTCCCCGGCCTGTAATTACTTGGATTATTCTTGCTACTCTTCTTAAACAAAGAAACAACATTAGCTATTCTTCAATCCTCTGGGACCTCCCCTATAGACAGTGAGGATACAAAGATTTCTCTCAAGGCCCCAGCAATTTCCTCCCTTGCCTCTCTCAGTATTCTGGGGTATATCCCATCAGATCCTGGGGACTTGTCTACCTTAATGTTACTCAAGAACCCCAATACCTCCTCCTTTTTGCTGTTTTACCACCCTTTTGAGCACCAAACATGTTAGTATAAAATTGACTAAGGTTAAAAGGACCTATTGGGTTCGACACAGCTGCTTCTGCCCTCATGGATGCTTCCCATCTTGCCACCGTGACATCATGCTGAAGAGTATCACCATTTCTCTGCAGCAATGGAAACCAGGTGCCATGGCCACAGTGAGAGGATCGGAGGCTATTGAATTCCCCTGGGAAGGTCGGGGACATGGCCCGTCAGTGCCCATCGAGTAGTGCCAGTATGGCACTGCCTGGTTGGGCACCATAAATGTGCAATAGGCAGTACCAAGGGGGTGTGACCTGAGTGGGATGGGGCTTGAGTGAAAGTGGGGCAATGACTGGGGAAGGGGGGATTGCTGTGGTATGTACAATGACAGAGGGACACGTGCAGAGGAAACTCTACCAGGGAGATGGTCAGCAGGAGGAGAACATGCGTGAGGGCTATACAAGGAGGGATCATGCAGGGGGACAATGCAAGCTGGGTCTACATTACATGCAGTGGTGAGCCGCGAATGGGGGAGATGCCTCAGGAGAATCCTGACACCCCAAACTCAGTGACTCATGGTGTGGGTGGTTGATAATGCCACGCCAATGATTGGTGTTAGGATTGGGAGGGAGGTTGGGGGTGTGATGGGAGGAAGTCTAATATCTAATGTCCATGGGAGTCAAAGAACAAAGAACAAAAACAGCCCGGGAAACAGGCCCTTCGGCCCAACGAGCCCCCGCCGCCATCTTAACACCACCAGTTCCCCCCTCCACCCATGACCCTTGTCTAATGTTTTATGGCCATCCACATTGAGGGAAACTAATTTAGGGACAATTTATTCCTGCCAATCAGCCTAACAGCACATCTTTGGGGTGTGGGAGGAAACCGGAGCACCCGGAGAAAACCCACGCAAGCACGGGGAGAATGCGCAAACTCCCACAGACACTGGCCCAAATCCATGTGTCTGCACAGCAATCAGTGATAGTCACTGAGCTGTCATCTTGCCCAGTATCTGGTCCAGTTTAGGCACACACTAACGACATGAAGCACTAGGCCAATCTCGAACAACCAAGAGCAGCCCAAGTATGACCCATCGCGTGTATGCCCCTCGTTGGACACAAGGCGGACCGACTTAAAACCTGTGAATGAAAAGAGAAAAAAAACATTATTGTTGTACCATATCCATTTGCCTTACCAGGGACGCCCCACTACTAATGACCCTTATTTAAAACAATCTCCTATATCCACCCATCTCCAACCCAGTAATGTGCCTATCTAAGTTACTCTTAAATGACTCTAGCGTGTTTGCCTCCACCACCTTACTTGGCAGAGCATTCCATACCCCCACTACCCTCTGTGTGAAAAACCTCCCTCTAATACCTGTGTTATACCTCTCCCCCCTCACCTTAAGCCCATGGCCCCTTGTTTTATGTGTCCATGGGGGAGTTCTCCCAGTTCAGGAGGCGACCAGGCCGCCCTGCGCAATAATACCTGTACACCTTGCAGTCAGCTTCACCGGTGTACTAAGACTTCCCGTACCCGGCTCAAAGCTCCCACTTTTCAGGAAACTGATCTTCTAGTTGAAAGACTGCGGGTTGATCTTGCCAGCTCATCATGCTGGTCGATTGGCATGGCGAGCCAGTAGGTTTGAGCAAGAGGTGAAAAATCAGGTACACACCTAGTTTCTTGTGTCTCAATCCGCCAGTGGGCGGGGCACCAGGCTGATTTAAGTATTTATAATCTAATTTTAATATGATTAGTGAGCCCGGGATGCATTTGTCTGGGATCACTTGCCTTAATGATCTAGCTGGTGGAGATCCTCACAATTTTGTGCCCCCTATCTAAGGAAGGATGTTCTGGCCTTCAAAAGGATCCGGAGGAGGTTCACAAGAATGATCCCAGGAATGAAAAGCTTGATGTGTGAGGAGCATTTGAGAATTCTGAGTCTGTACTCGATGAAGTTTAGAAGAATGAGGAGGGATGGAGGGTGGTTGGGGGGGGATATCATATTAAAAAGCCTGAATAGAATGGACGTGGGGAAGATGTTTTCCTCAGTAGGAGAGACTAGGATCTGAGGGCACAGCCTTAGAGTAAGAGGACAACGACCCTTTAGGACCAGGAATGGCAGGAATGTCTTGAGCCATAGCGTGGTGAACCTATGGAATTCATTGCCACAGAAGACAATGGAGGCTGGGTCATTGAGTGTATTTAAGACAGAGATAGATAGGTTACTGATTAGTAAGGGGATCAAAGCTTATGGGGCAAGGTGGGAAAATGGGGTTGAGAAACTTATGACTGAATAGTGGAGCAGACTCGATGGGCCAAATGGCCTAATTCTACCCCTATGTCTTATGGTCCCCATCGACGGGGACCTAATGTGATGGCCTCGCCAGTGGGGATGGTTGGGAGCAGAGGTGAGAAGTGTCCCTCTTTGAGACCCTGGCAGTGCTAACCTAGCACACTTGAAATGCCAACTGGCACCACATGCTGGCAATGTCTACCGAACACCCTGGAATGCCCACTAGGCAGTGCTAAAGGGGAGGCAGGGCTTAGCAGTTGCATGCTCTGCATCTGGGATCGCTGGGGCAGCGATTGGCCTAGAGTGGGGAAGGGAATAATCGGGGGGCAGAAATCAGCCAAAGGTGAGAAGGGAACAGTGATTAGCCAAGGCTGGTGAATAGGGTGGGAGTTTACAGGTGCCATGTCCAAGAGGCAGTGACAATCTCAAAGCGCACCCTGTACTCTTGACACAGTGCACTGGGACATCACGATGCATGCATAATAGAGCCCTTTAACAGTCTGCAGCCAGCTTGCTGGCAAGCTTAGGCCCGCCCCCTCCCCTGCAGGTGAGAATCTGGTTATGGCTCATTTCTGAACTGAGTGTCAAATGATATTGTTTCTCCCTGTGCCAAAGTAACTGGTCTGAAACTCTCCTGTTTTCACACTCATTTGGCACTTATAAATTTTTTCGTAAGATCTTCCCCGACATGTTTGTGACCTGCTAAAAACAAACAATGATTTTGAAATAGGACTTTGGTTATTGCATTCACCTAACTATATTTCAGGAGTGGATAAGAACTCTTTTTGCACCAGGCTTGCATCTAGATGAGCCAATAACATGATTTAAGAACCATTTCTTTGTAACTTGTAAAGGTATACTATTGGGAACAATCTTCCAGCTCTGCAGGCTGACAGCATCTTCTGCTGATGGTGCATCCCCACTGCATGTTTCCGGGTGGCAAGGGGAGGAATCAATGGGAAATCCCAAGGACAGCAGCAGGACCAGAAAACCCTGGTACCGGCCAAAGGCTCACTCCATGCCACCATTGAGTAAAACCCCATAGGGAGGCCAGAGGATTTTGGCAACTGTGTATGCCTGTGTGTGTGTATCTGGGTGTGTGTGTATGTGTGTATGTGCCTGTCTGTCTATGCATATCTGTGTCTGTCTGTGTTACACTCAGCGGTTAAGAAACACATCTTTTTAAAAAATACACAATGATTACGGATAATAAGAAAAGGGAACAGGAGTTCCAGTTCTCTTGTTTCAAAATCCAGATATTGTACTTCCACTGGATAATAAACTCTGCTGATAAAAATTTCAAAGAGATTTGTCAAACACGATTTCTCTTTCATGGAACCATGCCTTTATGCCTTTCATTTTTTAAATGCCCTATTACCACTTACTTATTAATGGATTTCAGTAATAGGGCTTACTGACCTTGAGTTCACACGTTTCGCTCTCTTTCTTGAATCTTGATTTTTCTCTATGCTTTTATAAAATGCGAATGTCGCTGGCAAGGCCATAATTTTCTACCTGTCCCTAATTGATCTTGAGAAGATTGTACTGAGCTGCCTTCTTGAATCACTGCAGTCCCAGGGGTAGAGTGATACCTGCTGTTGGGGAAGGATGTACCAAGTTTTTGACCCACCAACAGTGAAGAAACATCAATGTATTTCAAAGTGAGGATGGTGTGTGGTTGAAGTGTGTCATGAACATATGAGGAGGAACAAGCTTGCTCCTCTATTTTCCAAAATCTTATCCCTGTGATTGTCTTTTCCCAATCCAAATGAACTTACTCTTCATACGGAGCCAATTTAACCAGGCTCACTTGCGTCAAATAAACATTCAATTTATTAGTTATTCAAGCCCAAGGAAAAATAATGAAGAAGACACACACAGGTCAGAAATGAGAAAGATAAGAATCAAAATTAAAGTTAGAAAGAATATAGAAATCAGTCCTTGGTATGTCTTGAGGCATAGATGGTGATATGTTGCAGCCATTAAGTTGGGTGATTTTGATAGAGCTAACATTGGCAGATTCACAATTTATTGGAGACACTTACGCAGCAACTTGGAGACCCAAGCAGAGGTTGTTTCGTGGGCTCCCCAGTGGGCCAGGGCATGGGTAGAGGAGTTGAGGCTGGCCCGGACATATTCCGACAGCTGGACAATGATGAACTGGCCAGCAATTGGGAGGCCGGCAGT
Organism: Carcharhinus amblyrhynchos; assembly: GCF_965287045.1. Lineage (NCBI taxonomy): Eukaryota > Metazoa > Chordata > Chondrichthyes > Carcharhiniformes > Carcharhinidae > Carcharhinus > Carcharhinus amblyrhynchos. The sequence goes on along the minus strand of NC_137339.1, from coordinate 40,940,521 downwards.
GTTGGGCCACTGGATGTGCGCCAATCTTGGTGCTGATAGATTGGCGAATGAGCAGTGGCCCACTCAGCGCTATGCTGTCAGCCTCTCTCACAAGAATATGCCCCACCCACTCTATTTCATGCTGGGGCACTCTGAAGTGCAGAGAGTGTGGGAGATTCATTTTGTAACTCCAACCGAAAAATCCAGCAGGATTTATGCCAGTTTTTACATGAATTTGACTCTTCGAAATTTTTGGGTCCCCAAATTGTCCCCCCACCCCCCACCCCCCTCAAGAGGGAGAGATGACCTGGTTGTCTTTCTGCAGGATTAACTGAAGGGGCTAACCTGTTTCTTTCTGCATGTTGCCTGCGACACAATCTGCCTTCAGCAAGAAAAAGGGATACTGTTCTTCTTCCTTCTTCTGCCATTGTTACTCATTGGACTTCAGCCAATTTTCTCAGAGTATTCCAAGATGGAAGAAACAGACATGTTTTGCATTTACAGTCTCAGAACTTTTTCATTATAGAATCATAGAATCCTACAGTGTAGGAAGCTATTTGGCCCATCGAATCTGGACTGACTCTCTGAAGGAACATCTTACCCACCTATCTCCATAACCTCATACATTTACCATGGGTAATCCACCCAACCTGCACATCTTTGACCTGTAGAGAAATTGGAGCACCCGAAAGAAACCCACGAAGACACAGGGAGAATGTGCAAACTCCACACAGACAGTGACCCAAGGCCAGAATTGAGCCTGGGTCCCTGGTGTTGTGAGGCAGCAGTGCTAACCACTGTGCTACCCTTTACATATTCTCAGATATAAATCAACAGGGGAACATTTATTTGGATATCCTGATGAGATATAGGAAACAGTCTGCACAAAACAGGAGATTAAAGCTGAGTATTTCCTGTATTTCCCATATCCTTTCTTTCAATTGTTCCTACTTGAAGTGGACATTGACATCTCCTCAGGTGTGTAATTCCAAGTTCTCAGTATAATCCACATAGGAATTTTCAGAAAGTGATCACTTTACACTATCAGCCATCTTTTGATCAGTGTCCTCATTTGTATTTCTTTAAAAAGACATGTTTTTCTTAAAAAGTTTAACATGCCCGTGGTTAGTTGGTGAAGCTGTAGCCCATTTCTGCAATACTTCCCTGATGTAAGGAATGAAAGGAGAATGCTTGCTGTCAAGGTTTCAAATTTGTTGTGTCTCTAGTGGAAACCCTTGCAATAAAGCTGGATTAAGCACCATCAATGGGGTTTGGTTGTTCTACCTGACTCTTACTCCCAAATTGCTATTAAGATCCATACTGTTCTGGAGCAGATTGTGCTTTGCACCTAGGCATCAGCCTCATGCTGTCTTTCAAACAAGTTGTCCCTATGCAAATTTGTGTGGCTGTTGGGCCGACCTGTTCTTATCAGGTTTAGCTGTTTGCCTGTCTCTGTAGCTTGTGAATTTACCAGCCGAAACCCAAGCACTTTTACAGGTCTAGGAGGTTAGTTCTTCACCTCCTTTCAGGAATCTGGTTCTGGTCTTTCACTTTCAGTGAGAGTTCTTCCTCTCAGTTCTGACTGAGGTCTACTGCTTGGTTTGTTTCATCTGGCTTATCATGGCTGATCCCTGCACTGGTTTCCCTGCTATTTGCCTTGTGATCTCCACTTTGGGGCAGGCTACCTTCTCTTTCTCTTCTATGAATCTGATTCCTATGGTGAAAGCGGATTGTGACCCAAGTTTAAGCCTTGGTATTGAGTCTGAATTCATTTCTTGTACCTCCCCGTCAGTAGGCACTGCCTTAACACAATGGAGTTTGTTGGGATTTAGGAATGAAACTTTCACATTTGATTTACCAGTTGGTAACTCTACATGGATTTCATTGGTATGCACCTTGTGGTTGCTACACATTGACTACTTCAGGGGAGACTCTCCTCTTTCCCTCTAGGAGAGCCTTTTTCATAACTTGTCCCACATACTTTTGGATCCTACTAACCCAGCTGGAAGTTCAGCTCCAGCCATAGTCCTCTGTTGCTGTTCAGCTAAGTGGGGCATTTCCTTCGCTCTTCCCTAATTGGGAAGTTCCCCGTTCCCCATTTGCCACAAAGCTTACTATCAAACAGAACACTGGTTCATCTGCATCCTCTATTGTCTTGGGAATTTGCCTTCGCCTAACCTGTTCCATGTCTTCTGCAACAATACCACCTTAAAGTGGACTTTTGGTTCCTGTCATATTCCCTCATGGCTCTTTGATCAGGTGAGACATTTCCCTCAATGACTTTGTCTTGGAACTCCCCTGGCCCCTATTTAAATCTGTGAAAAATGTTTTGACTAATCGAATTCCCAGGTTACCCTCTTTACCTGTTTTAAATTTCACCAGTCCTTCCTGAACCCTTGTTAACTTTACAGACCTAATCTTGTACTTTTTAACTACTCAAACCATCAGAGGTTCCATCTATCGCCTCTTTTTGGGCCCTTGAATTTTCTCCAGATCTCGACACCTCCCGAGACTTTGGCTGTGTGCTTCTTGCCTCTTCAATTGCAAATAAACATTCAAAGCGCTATTGCCCTTTTTAAGGCCTCTGAACCGTTATTGATACGTCGTATTTCTACAGATCCCATCCAGCCTTTTCAGCTTCTTTTGATTCAAGAGGCTTCTCTCCGACTACTGAAGATGCTACTGCGTTCAATTCTGCTAAGTCATTGCCAAATACCTCAAGACAGGCACTGTCTTTCTTGATCATATGATATGGCCTCGCACACTGTTCTCCATGTCAAAAATCACAAGACTACCCTTTCTGTGTATTTATTATGAACTACTGATGGTTCAGGGTTTACATGGTGGTGAGACAAGCCTCTAGAAGAAACTACCCAGAAGACTTTCCCAGGGATCTGTGCTAGCCCCAACCCTTTTCAACCTCTACACCAATGATTTGCTTCCAACCCTGTTTTAGAAATTTATTTATGTTGACAGTATCTGCTGTGTGAGGCTTGGAGTTTTCTAAACTCTAGGCAACACTAAACAAAACTGTTGCAGGACTGGCCAACTACTGCCTTCAGTCTAGCAGTAACAAATCAGTCGCAAATATATTCCACCTCCACAGTGCCAGTGCCAAGTCTTCAGTGGCGAGAGACTGGATCACAAACAACATCCCATTTATCTTGGTATTACCCTTGACAAAAAGGCATCTGAGCAAGACAGCACCAAAGATTGAAGCATGAAACAACCTCTTCAGCAAATTTGCTGGCTCTTCATGGGGTGCACTTGCTTAAACATTAAGGGCCTCAGCTCTTGCCACTGCCTATTCCACTGCAGGGTGCTGGTGCACAGTACAACTTATCCCATGCCAGTCTTGTAAATACCCAGCTCAACACAGCAGTGCGTATCATCTCAGGTACCTTCTGATCAACTCAACTCCTCTGACTCAGGCTTGAGCAACATCCCACACCCTCACATAAGGAGGGAGATTGTAATACAAAACTTCCTGGAGAAGATGTACATCAACCCCAAGCCTGGCGTTACACAAGCACCTTACCTGTCCACCTTCTGACCACCTCCCATTGTGCCAGCCTGTATGGCTAAGACCACTGTACCAAGGAATTACAGCAGATGCCCAGTGGCAGCAGGAATGCATCCAACATGTCAGTCTTAAATACCATTCCTCCTCACAGATCCCACAGCCCAGCCACCCAGCTTCAGCCTGCTACACCAACACGGGACACTACCAACCATTCCCGATATGGTCAAAACCTTTGTGCAGCAGATTGGCACAAGTGGGACATTGCAGGGAACCTAGACTGCAACAGTGGGTTCATCCCGATCAATGAGTCACATCACTGAAGATTGCCCCCGGACAAAGCAGAGGATGCAATGTTCTCCATTTTGCCGCTATGAAATCTGCTCCCAGACTTGGTGATTACTGCACACACATTAAAAAAAGAGCAGATTGATCCAGTGCACAGGCCCCATGGTCACCATTCCTGACACAAGGTTACATGCCAGGTGCACCTGGTATATCGGGGTGGGCATGTACCCTTCTCTAATACTCTTTACCACACCTTGGCCCTTACTACGCTCCTCAGAGGGAAGGTCATGCCTTGCCCCAGCTGTAAAGTTTAGTTGGCCGTGATTTCCCTTAGTATCACAGTAGGCTTAGCCACTTCACCTTCCCTCTTCCCTCCAACACAAAAATCTTGTAAATCTCAGGGGTTTGTTTAGATTCAACTGCACTCACAGTAAAATGTCTACAGGGATTCTCAGCCATAGTCAAAGCCATAGTTGGTTCTGCTAGGCCTGTCTGACTGACTTCCATGTCCTGCACAGATGTATGTCATAGAATCCCTACAGTACAGAAGGAAGCCATTCAGCGCATCGAGACTGCACCAATCACAATCCCACACAGGGGCTATTCCCGTAACCCCACTTATTTACCTTGCTAATCCCCTGACACTAGGATCAATTTAGCATGGCCAATCAGCCAAATTCATAAACCTTTGGATTGTGGGAGGAAACCCATGCAGACACGGAGAAAAAGCGCAAACTCCACATAAACTACGACCCACGGCTGGAATTAAATCCAAGTCCCTGGTGCTGAGAGGCAGTGCCACTGTGCTGCCCCCGATAAATCTCATGGATTCTCCCCATAATCTCCAGTGTTTGGCATTTTGGTACCCTTTGCAATGATTAGTGGTGACAAGGAAAGGGTCTCTTCTGGGATAAGGGTTCGTGGATCATCAGGCCTGCCTGGCCTCTGTTGCCTTTTGTTCCTCTATGTGTGTTCTTAACGGGAACAGCATGGAACTTTCAAACTCCTTGAGGAGAATTATCTCTCAGAGGTTTTCATAACTGGCTTCTGTTTTAAGTGCTTGCATCCACAGGTCAAAAGCAATTTGCTTAACACTTTCAAATTCTGGTACATCTAGTCAGGCCATTTCCTGAGGGTAGTGCCTCCAGCACTAACTGTTATGTTGTTATATTAGTCCATTTTTGCTGCCTCTTTCCTCAGACGACAGGGGGTAAACCATAAGCTTTTCCTGAAAGCTTCCTTTGCAATAATAGGAACAAATGTTGGACTTACTAATTTAAGTGCTGTGCCAATCATCCAAAAGAGATGAAGATGGCTTCTACCTCTGCTTCTAGGGTTTAACTGCACAAACTGGATTTCCTTAGCCCTAACATCTGACCTAGTGGTGTTCAAGGGACACAGTAGAATCCCTGCTTCTCATCTCAGGCAGATTTAAGTTAAACTCCCTCTCCCCCCTTTTCTGCCTCTCTTTACCTGAAATTTCAATGCTAATTTCCTCTGCTCCAAGATTTCTCCACCGTTACTCTATCCGTTTCATCATCCTCAGTTTCCCCTGCAGTTGGTGGTCCAATCCTTTTATCATTTTGGGATTCCTGGCTTTCGGGCAAATTTCTGGCTGCGATTCTCTCAAAAGTGCTGAATTGGTAGGAAAACTGTTCTAAATCCGACTGTTTTCTCAGTTCCACTTCTCACCAGAATCTCCACACTCTGCCACTGCAGAGATCCCAGTTGTGAATATCATTAAAAACCCATTGTGGGGGGGTGGGGGGGGTATTCATGCTGGAGTCTGCCAGTTTTGGAACTCTGCGCATGTGCAGTTGTCCCGATCTATCAGACTTCCCGTTTACTGGCCCAGCCCAGGATCACCACAGTGCTGCCTCCAGCTCCTCCCCCCCCACCTCAACATGGCCTGATCATGCCCCCCACAGCAATTCCCAGGCCATCCCTGACCCCTCCCTGTCCTGGAGCATCCCGATACACAGCCCACCCACGCAGCAGTGCTGATCCAACCAACCCCCTCATCCCAGCAGACCCCTCCCTTGCTGACCTCCTGGCGTCAGGCACCTTTTCCCGGAGGCAGGCCCCCTCCCCATCCTGGCAGACCACCCCAATCACCGCCCTCCTTCCATCCCAGACCATTTGCCATGCAGAGTGGCAGCAGAACCCACACCCCCTTAATCGCCCCTAGGCCTACCTACAAGAGGCCCCTTCCCCTTGGCACTGCCCAATGCCCAGTGGGCAGTGCCATGGTACCCCTGGGCATGGGCACTCTACCTTTCTGGTAGTGCCAGGGGGTACAGGCTGGCAGTGCCAGGGTGCCCATGCCCAAGGGGCAGCACTCCCCCACCACCCAACCCCCGAGGTGGCACCGATTGCTCCCCCCCCACAGCCTTCATTTCGGCAGGGTCTCCCACTAGTTCCCCAAATATATAAATCCCATGAATGAAGTACTCCTGGAGGGACTGATTATTGGGACCCGAAAGATCCCGATTATCACATTTATGACATATTTAAAATACATTTTAAAATGATTCAAGTTACTTACCTGCCTTCCTGTCGGTTCCCAGTGTGGTCTGACCGGCGATTGTTTGCCAGCTCTGGGAAATGCTCGTGTGTTCCTGGTGCACGTGCAAATTCCATTCAAGGACAGCGACGTGCATCTCCCACTGCAATTTGCCAGAAAAGTTGCTGGTCGCATCCTCTATTTCGAAGTGCCTAGTTAGTTCTTTTCACTCATTGAGGGAAAAAAAACTTTTAAATTCACACAAATGGTGTCCTTCCAGAAAAGCACTGGCATCAAACTTGGACATTTTCGCATTACAGACTCAAGAAAACCTTAAATTGGTTTTGAAGAAACAATCTATCTTCCCCACTCTCTCTTTATGACTGTGGGAACAATCCCTGGAACGAGTCTTCAATTCTGTTATGACTGGGTGATGAAGTATAAGCCAGCACCTGGCTCCTCCAACCTCTCTGGTCAGAGAGAACAAAGGTCTATGTTCCCTGTGGATGGATGAATGCACGCATGCACACGCAATTGACTGTCAACTGCCCTATGGCAAATAGGGATGGGCAATAAATGCTGGCCAGCCAGTTGCTCTCATGTCCCACAAATGAATAAAGAAGAGAAAAGTGCACACTTATCTAAGAAATGAGAAAGTTAGGAGTCCAAATCAAACTTAAAAGAATATACAAAACAGTTCTGGGCTTGTCCGTGAGGTGTAGATGGTGACACATCATGGTTGGTTAGTTGGGTGGTTTCAGCAGAGCTGATTTTGGCAGGTTCCCTGTCTGTTATAAACACTTGTTTGTTTCTCCCCAGCTGGAGATGACCTGGTTGTCTCTCTGCAGGATTAACCGATGAGGCTGTCCTCTTTCTTTCTGCCTCCTGCCTGCTAGATAATCTGCCTTCAGCAAGACAGAGATATCCTGTGGTTGTTTCTCTTCTGTCACTGTCGCTCATTGATCTTCAGCCAATTTTAACCCATTTTCTCTCCCCATTCCTGATTGAGAGAACTGGGCATGTTTTGCAGCTGTAGTCCATATCACTTTCATCTCAGAACTTTTTTTAAAAAATACATTGATATAAACCAACAGGAGATTTTTCTTTGTTTTGGATATCCTGATGAGATGTAGGAAACAGTCCATTCTTTCCACAACACAGGAGATTAAAGCTGGGATTCTTTGCATTTTCCATGTTTTTCTTTCAAGTGTCTCTATTTGCAAAAGGCCCTGATACCACTTCAGATACGAAATCCTGTGTGCGAAGGATAGTCTGTCAGTATAACTCACATCAGAATTTTCCAGAAATTTTACAGTACCAGCCATCTTTTGATCAGTATTTTTATTTGTATTTCTTTAAATAAAAACACAACGTTTCCTTACGTTCAAAATGCTGGTAGGTATTTGGTAAATCTGTAGCCCATTTTTGTGACACTTGGAACTTGCAAGTGGTGGTGTTTCCATTTGTTAGCTGCCTTTAACCTTCTAGTCATGGGGTTCAGAATGCTCCATTGAAGGAGGTTTGGCAAGTTGTTGCAATGCATTTTGAATACAGTACACGCTGCTGTCATTGCAGGTCATTTGTGGAGGGGTTGAATGTACAGGTTGGTAGATGGAGAGCCAATCAAATGGTTTGCTTTGCTCTGGATGGTATAAATCTTCTTAAGTGTTGTTGGAGGTGCACACATTCAGGCATGTGGAGAATTTTCTATCACATTCCTGACATGGACAGACATTTGCAGACAGGAGTTGAGTCCTTGTTTGCAGGATTCCCAACCTCTGTTCTGACCTTGCACTCATGGTATTTACATCATGCAATTATTAGTGAACCTCTGACCTCATGATGGGAGGGAAAGTCATTGATGAAGCAGCTGAAGATGGTTAGTGCTCAGACTATCCCCAAGGAACTCCTGCAGCAACACCTTGTTGAAAATTATTAGCGTCTACCAATCACCACCATCTTCCTTTGTGTTAGGTATAATTCCAAGCAGTGGAGAGTTTTCCTGCTGATTCCCATTGACTCCAATTTCACTTGGGCTCTTTGACACACGACTTGTATAAGTGCTTCTGTGATGTCAATGACAGTCACTTTCACCTCACTGAGTTCAGCTATGTCATCCATGTTTTGACAAAGACGGTATTAAGGTCAGGAGCCAAAAGGCCCTGGCAGAAACCAAACTGAGCATCAGTGAGCCGATTATTGTTGAATAAGTGCTGTTTGATAGTACTGTTGATCACATCTTCCATCCTTTTGATGAGGATCGAGGGTAAACTGATGGAGGAGGTATTCAGTTGACTGAGATTAGTTCTGTTTTTGGTGAACAGGGCATACATAGGAAAATTTTGATCTTGTCCAGTTGAGGCCATTGTTGTAGCTGTACTGATCTAGCTTGGCTAGGGGGACTGTTAGTTCTGGAGCACAATTAAGTCCTTAGTGGTACTACCAGCAAGTTGGTCAGGGCCCAAAGCCTTTGCATTACTAGTCCCTCTTGGCTCAGGAGTTGCATGCTATCATTAATTAGACCATGCTCCCTGCCATTGTTTAGGCTGAGTCTTTAAAAATCCAAATGGGCTTGTCTGGAACATGCCATGAATGGTTGGAACCCAGAACTGTTCTCAACTTCAAGATCCTGAACTGGGAATGAAAATCCAACCCATAACTTGCCACCAGACAAAGGTTCTCCACAATTAATACAAATCCTCAAACATCCCCTTGAATACCTCTTTCTATACCTGTTTTTTTATTTTTAAGGTGGTAGCATGGCTCCTTTAAGGTGGCCATCCCGGAGTGCCACATGAATGGGACAGATCCCACGAAAGGCCATGTGGGAAGCCGAGCCAATCAAGTACAAGTCCTGGGTTGGGGAAGAACCTCAGTTGCAGCCAGGGAGGAGGGAGTAGATGCATATTGCAAATCTATCAGAGCCTTGACTGTACATTTAAACATTGTTGGTAATAAACACTTTATAATTTGAAGCTGCAATGAGTCACCTTCAAAGTTATAACACTGGTGACAAGAAAAAAATACTTGTTAGTCATTGGGAAATCTGCGTGCAACTAGAGGGGGAGGAGAGAGACCATTTACACTATAAAGAGATAGGTACATGCACCACATAAAAATGCCTTTCACTCAGCATACTGAAAGGCTGCAGTATTTCTTCGTTGCTAATGAGATCACAGCAGAGGAAAAACAAAACAGTCTGTGACCCACAAACCTATATCCTAGTGAGGAGTCCAACATTGCCCAAAGTCATTTGATCAGATAGTCAAAATGGTCAAAAATAATTTTCCAGATTCTTTACTCACTGAAGGACATAGTACTAAATTGGGACATTCCTCAAGGGCCCAGAAGTCTCCTGGCCAACTGAACTTGTGATGAGCTTTTCCTGGGATGTCCCTGGTGTCTTGTTTTGCTATGCATGCCTAAGTTTAATGGTCCTTTTGTTTCATTTATAGCTGGACTCAGGCATGGGGCGGGAAGGAATGTGGTAGCATGGCCCCTTTAAGGGGGTGTTCCCTGAAAGTCATGCAGATGGGGTCAGACCCTATGGAGAGGCAGTGTAGTGCAAGCCAATCTGGTGCAAGCAAACACATCCTGGGTCAGGGCGGGATCTCAGTTGGAAGAGAAGAGACTAGATTTGTATCTTGTCATTCTGTCAGACCCTTAACTGTACATATACAACAATTGTGAATAATAAACCAGTTATAACTTGAAACCACAACGAGTCACCTTTGAAGTTATCACAGTTAGTTAAAATTATGTTAACTCCCATTTAAATATATATTTAAGCATAGTATGTTGAATAGAATTGAATTAGAATGGTTGCATCTCACTGGATTCTTCATTATTAAAAGACTCAAAATAAATTATACTAAAATCTTATGAAGTACATGCAACTGGCCTTTGAATGAAGGGTTTTAGATTGGAACTCTGAATGGGTATCTCAGATTCAAACTGAATAATTAAGCAAATATGTTTGAAAAGAATGAAAGAATTTCAATTACCTTGGTGCAGGCTGTACCAGTTTACCACCATGACTCTAACTTTAGCTGTAAAATAACTATATTTTGTGAAGGCAGTTCCCTTTTCAATTCAGCAATGCATTATTGAATTACCATGAATGGTAACAATTTTACTGTGGTTACCATTTTCTGTTGTTATTGGTTTCCAGTTTAAAGTTCAAATATATTTTAATTTTACACCATTTGCAGAATGCCAACCAACAAAAGTGAAACATTTGGCAATTTGTTTCATTTCTTGCAGATCATTTTTTACAATTTAGCTTTTTCCTGAATGCATGATGTCAGATAGATCCTAATCGAGTTAGAGTCCTTTACCAACCCACCCTAGGGCTAAATCCAATCTCTCCCTCCATCAAGATCAACAAAGAAACCTTTGCAGATGTGGAGCATCTGCCCTACTAGGGAAGCCATCTCTCATCTAAGGCTGACATTGACACAGTGATCCAACATCGTAGGCAATCCGTGAGCGCCACCTTAGATTAAGTCTTCGATGACCCCGACATTCATGGTGACACCAAGATCCTCATGTACAGGGCAGTGATTCTCCTAACCCTTCTATATAGCCCAGAAACTTGGACTACATGCAGATGACACCTCAAGGCCATGAAGAGGCATTTACAATGCTTCCTGCGATGGATTCTCTACATCAGCTGAGGGGATAGGCTTACTAACTTCAGTGCCCTTGAAGGAGCCAAGAGCACCACCAGGGTCATGAACATCCAAAATAAATTCCACTGACTTTGCCATGTGCTTAAGATGTCAGAATCCCAACAGCCAAAGCAAATCTTCTTCAATTAGCGCAAGGGAGGCTGCCAAACAAGGGGAGGACAAAGGAAGCATTTCAAAGACATGCTGAAAACTTACCTCAGGAAACATAACACAGACATCAATGCCTGGGAGACCCTTGCTCAGAAGAGTCCTACTTGGAGGAATCTCCTGATTGAAGGGACCCAATTTTATGAGGATACCGGAAGGAAAGAGAGGGCCCGGAAAAGGCAATGGCCTAGTGGTATTATCGCTAGACTAGTAGTCTAGAAACCCAGCTATTGTTCTGAGAACCCAGGTTGAAATTCCACCATGGCAGAACTTGAATTTAATTAAAAACTCTGGAATTAAGAATCTACTGATGACCATATCGGAAAAACCCATCTGGTTCACTTTAGGGAAGGAAATCTGCCAATTTTACCTGGTCTGGACTATACGTGACTCCAAAGACATAGCAATGAAGTTGACTCTCAACTGCCCTCAGGCAACTTGGGATGGGCAATAAATGCTGACCAGCCAGTGACGCCCATGTCCCACAAATGAATTTAAAAAAAGAAGACTGAGAAAAGAACTCCAGTGATCTCGAATCCAAGGATAGGACTCACCTCCCAGCAACACCTGCCAAATGTGCAGTTGAAGATATGGCTCTAGGATTGGGCTCATCAGCCATGCAAGGACCACAGAACCCATGACCAGTGACACAGAATTTCCTAGGTGGACAATCACACTCGTTAACATGTGACCACCAAAGAAGAATAGAACATTTCAGTTATAATCCAAGGTAACCATTGTGATTCTGTTTGAAAATAAATTTGAATGTGTCTTGAAATACTCTGAGGTAAGTTTTTGAAAACCATTTAATAAGCTAGCAAAACGGCACACGTATTGCCATGGTTTAATATATTGGCCAAGTGCATATCATAGCTTTCACTATCTATTTTAATAGTTTTTCTATTCATGTTCCCCTTTCATCAGAATACCATGATGTGCTACTGTTTTTCATGCTTGCGGTAGCAATTGATTTATCCTTTCAATCTCTGTAGAATTGCTATCATTTTAAGGTTTAAAGCAAAACACAAAGTGGATAAATCAGAGTTGCAGTTTGGAACACTAGCCTAATTACAAACCAGATCGTCAAAACAAGATGCCACAATGCCGAAAGTGATTGACAGCACTAGCAAATGGCTGGCAACTTATTGAGAAAGGATATCTATCTGGATGAAGGCAATCAGAAGTAACATACTGAAAGTTTCTGTTGATGCTATCGTACACCTGGGCCCAGTTGTCAATCAGCCTTGAGTGTACCAATTAAAAATATTCTTACAAGGTGAGAACTTGCTCCTCTCTGTTCCACCTCCTCAGTTGGTTACAATCAAGGGTTAAGTTTCTTATCTGCAAAGTTTTCTTGAGTTGAGGCATAGATTTTCAAACATTGGAGCTGATTTGGATTTGTTGGCTTCTTGGATGCAGTCAGACATAGATGATGTTACAATTATTACATGATTGCAGGTCTGTCAATTAAAATAAAAAGAAAATACTGCAGATGCTGGGATCTGAAACCAAAAGAGAAAATGCTGGAAAATCTCAGCAGATCTGGCAGCAACTGTAAAGAGAGAAAAGAACTAATGTTTCGAGTCCAGATGACCCTTTGTCAAAGCTAAAAGGCAAGGAAAGTGGGAGATATTTATACTACAGGGTGAGGAAATGAAAGATGAACCATAGCCACAGAAACCAGGCAAAAAGACTGCTCTCTGTGGACTGCCATTAGCAGTCTTTTCCCTTGGTTTCTGTGGCTATGACTCATCTTTCATTCCCTCATCCTGCAGTGTAAATATCTCCCACTTCCAATCCCTTTTAGCTTTGACAAAGGGTCATCTGACCTTGAAACGTCAGTTCTTTTCTCTCCTTACAGATGCTGCCAGGCCAGCTGAGATTTTTCAGCATTTCGTCTTTTGGCTGCCAATTAGAATTTTGCAGTAATGTAATTCTTCCCTTTGAAAGCCATGTCATGCATGGAGCAGTTCCAGGCTGCAGACGTTGAGAAAGCTGTGCACAACTGCCATTTGAATATGGTGCTTGGAGTGAGGATGCAGTGAGTTTACAGCAAGGCAAGTGAATCATGGCTCCCCGCATGATCTAGTGTGTTTCTTGTGTGTGCATAATTAACACAGTGGGAAGCGGGCGATGCGGAGGGAAAACCCACCATTGTGGCCATTAAAGTTATCTTTCACATCCATCACCACGCTTAGTTCTAGGCGGGAAAAATCCAGCCCATTGTTTCAATGCCTAGCACTTTGAATTTTAAACTCTCTTGCTTTACACTGCCCTGAGGGTGATTTGCTTATATTTCATCTTGGAAGGTGGCCTTGCATTTTGAAGCATTTTAAGTAGTCAAGTGCTGAAAATGCTTAGAAGGTCAGGCAGTATCTGAGAAGAGAAAAATCCACAATTCTCTTTCTCCCTTTACAGATACTATCTGACTGGTTGAATAGTTCCAATGTACTTTATTTTTACTTTGGATTTCCAACATCCCCAGTATTTTATTTATTACTGGTTTAACCATTTATTTGCATTATATTACACTGGATGTGACCTTGTAAACAAACAAATCATTGGATCGAATATAATTCTGATAGATGCATAAAGCTCAATGGACTTATTCACACATGATAGTAAATTCTTGACCGTACATAAAATAAGTTAATATTTGTTAAAAAATATCCAACAACTAAATGTAATCAATACTTAAGGGAACCACACGTGAGGACAGCTATGCCTTTTAAATGTGTTTTTTTAATGTAAGGTAGAAGTTTTAGTTCAGTATTTTTATGGTAACTGAATTGGCTCCAGTGCTAAAACTAAAGTAGAATTCTATAGCCTTGAAATGATGCTCCAGGATATGAATATACGAATGCTCAACATACTCAAAATTTCTCTCTGGTGGCAATCTGTTTACAAAAAATGGATTCAGTGCTTTTTTCCTCTTCCTGCTTCTGGCACAAGAGGCAAACAAAACACATGCTTACTCTTTCCATAGCTAGTTTTTCCTAGAACAGGAAATAATCCTAATACCAGAGGCTGGACATCGTTTGCATCAAGGATGGCTGACCAGAAGACTCTCCCATTCTTACCATCTGCCATAGGCATGTTTGGAACATTTCCAGGCTGGTAATCAACTGTTTAGTTACTCTATGAGAGCATCTTCCATGGCCATCAGGCTCGGGAATGAAGCATGAACCTGGAACACCTAGCTCAGAGACAGGGACACTACCCATTGAACCTCAAGACCTTCCAATGGACTTACACAGGTGCTGTAATAGGAGAGAGAAAGGAATTTTAACATTGACAGAAATATTTATCCATAAAGTTTTCAGTTGCCTCAAGACTTCCTGCCCAACGATTTTAACGGAGAGAAACTTGACCCATTTCTTTGATTCATAGACACCTCATAACTTTAATATTCTGATGATTTCCACAGAACCAAATGTTAATTATTGTTGGTCAGCCAAATTTTGTCTTGCCCACTACAATTCCTGCAGTGGGCAAGATGGGAAATTTTTGGCCAGTATTTATGTTGGATTTTACTGGGGTGTGCTGTGTTCAAAAATGATGCTCAGAAGTTGACTATCTTACAACTATTTTGTGCTAAGCAGGGTGCTAAGTCAGTCATGGTGAAACATCTGCCCCCATCTGGAGAGGAAGTCCCATGTTAGTTAAATAGGTGTTGGACAACCTCTCAACTAGCAGCTCTGTCATCGCAGCAGCACTAGGTCAGAGCAGTGGTCACTGCTGGAATTACAGTCAGCCTCTGCAAAAGAGGAGAGTCTGAAAGTTAAGCCGAGGGTATGCTTTTCACTGCGTCACATCTATCCACTATCAGTTTCACTATTTATTATTTGCAAAACATTCAAAATGATTTACAATTCTGTTAACAGTTTACATTAATGCTATCAACCAATGCATGCAATATTTATATGCTGATTTAACACAGTGCACTTACTGTATTTTCTGCCTTGTTTGAGGCCATTGGTATTTCTCTATGATTGTTTCACCAGCTATAGCTTACCTCCAGCACATTCTCACATGGATCACTTTAAAAACATTGGATATCCAACAACTATAAGTCAAAGTGACCTTTCATGGTTCTGACAAAGTCACCTCACTTTGTTTATCTCTACAAATGCTGCTTGACCTACTGAATATTGGTGAATATTTCCAGCGTTTTCATTTAAGATGGAGGGATTATTTTCATCTGATTCTTCATTGCTTTAAAAGGTAAAATCAACTTTTTAAACTGATTTGCAGAGGTGAGATTTTAGGATACTTGAATGATAAAAACATAAATGCTTGCACCAGAACCCAAGAAGAAAAATCTGTCAGGAAACAAGTATACTCAGTATTGGCTGTGCTCCATTTGGTCCAGACTAGTAAACCTCTCTGTACTCACAAGATGGAAGTAAACAGTATGTAAAGTTACAACTTTTGAACATTGTAAATTTCAGTTCTATTGAGGAAGAGATTTCTTATTCTTAGACTAACTCTTTTTCCTGCTGCCTCAAGACCTATTTTAATTGACATCTGGGTTCATGGTAAGTACTTAGCATTTTCCCTAAGGAAAAATATACCAAAGACATTTTATTATGGTTTTATCATCACAACTCTAAAATATAAAACATTTAAACATCAATTTCCATATTAACTGGCAGTCATAGTTGATGTGACACATAAATGCAGCATTCAATGGGATTATCACTTTGAGTCCTGACAAGGTGTCAGACTATCAAGTTTTTATGCAAAAATGTAAAAATGTCTTCAATTAGCCAATTTCTGATGTGTTGTAGAACCCTGTGTGGAATAATGTTGCACATCTGTGATATACTGATTGTGGCTATGAAGCATAGCCTGGTCTCCCAGTAATACCCCATTCATTCTATTTGCATCTTCAAATAGTGCATTGCTGCCAATGCACGGGCTCCTAGGAAAATGTTTCAAATTAAATGGAGGCTTTTGCAGAAATGCGACAAACAGAATTAATAGTGCACGAATGCTCAATGTAGGTTTCAGAAAAGGTTTCTTAGCAAAGGCGGTAGGCTTGCAGGTTTGTGGCACATTATCTCTGCTTCAGGAAATCAATTAAAGCAAGTTAACCCAGTTGACCCTTCCATGAACAGACTAGATAGGCAATGTACTCACTTTGACAAGTCCTCACCCATCATTACATAATTCAGTACAAGACTTGTCTTTATGCAACAATATCAAAGTCATTTGATACATATTAATGATTTGGATTTGGTACAGGGGACAATTTCAGAAGTTCCAGGTAACACAAAACTTGGGTGTGTAGTGAACCCAGGAGAAGATTGTAATAGACTTAACAGGATTGTAGATGATTGAATGAGTGGACAGATAAAGTGCAACAGATAGTGTGCACTGATGTATTGTGGTAGGAAGAAAAAGAGAGACAATAGTGCAAGAAGAAAGAGACTGGTTGATTCTTGTGTGTACATATTTGCAGGTAGCAGGTGAAATAGCTCCTCAGAGGGCTGGAATCAAACCCAAATGCCTGGTATTATGAAGCAGCAGTGCTAACCACTGTGCCACTGTGGTTGGGGATTCCAGAACTGGGTTTCCCTTGCCTCAGGATGGCAGAATTTGGCTTGAGCTCACAAAATCCAGCCCTCAGACTGATGTCTTGCAACCTACCATATTTCATAGCATGGTAAAATTATTTTCCATGAACTGTGCAAGCTTCACTGAAGCTTGGAAAAATGATGAACATTTGTGGCACTTTGGATTTCACCAAGCAGCACATCACGATCGTATGAAGCAGGCATGGCAGCGACATCCATGGAAAAGCTAAAAGGATTAAGCTTCTTCTGAAGAGTATCAGATTTAACTGTTCATAAATTAGATTTAATTAAATGACAATTATCCCCACAGTAAAACAGGGAATTGTCATTTGCTTTTTTTTTATATCTTGATCTTTTTCTCGCTGTTTGTCTTTTGTTCACCTTTTAAGTGACTGGCTGTTCCTGCTTTCTCTCTCCAGCTTCTCATCTCTCAAGCTAGTCAATTATTTTCAATAAGAAACTTTCTTCCATCACAACAGTGACTGCCATTCAAAATTCTTATCGACTGAGAAGCACCTTTTGAAGTGGTGGAGATGTGAAAGACTCAAAAATGTAAATTGTTTCTTTCTCTCTCTAGGCATTGCTCTTTTCACTTGCTGCATTTTTCCAAGATGATTTTTCATTTCCTTTTGTTTTCTCCCACCTTAATTGTGAGAATGAAAATTTGAATTATGTAAATTAATATTTAATTGAAATGGGAATTTAGAATGGATGCTCTGCCCTTCTCCCACTGGTCTCTCTCTCTCCAGCCTCCCAGTGAAGCTCAATATAAACTTAAGGAATGCAATGTTGTGACCTAATTATTTCAATATTTCATGAAGAAAACTTGTGTTAAACAAACATTATGAAGTAAGAACTCAGATAGTCATGCTACGTTTATAGGAGGATTCATAACTACCAACTCAACTGTTTCAGCAATCAACCACCTAGTGAATCACAGCTCATCAGCAGAATTTGCTTTCATACAACATTTTCTCTTCGTTTGACCTCATTCTGAAATGATTTGTTTTTATCTTGTTTCACCATAAGTGGGCCTGTTAACCATTTATCAACTGAAGTTCTGGGCAATCCATATCCAAGATTCTGCTGCTACTAATCCTTCATTGTTTGCTAGGAGGTATAGAACAGTTTCATAGATTTATTTTACATGCCACCTCCTCCCCACACAAGCTTAGAAAGTGCCTCAGTTTTCAAGAAGAAATTAGATATAGCTCTTGGAGGTAAAGGGATCAAGGAATATTGAGGTGAAGGTGAGATCAGTTTATTTATTTTTTTATTAATTCATGGGACATGGGCATTGCTAGCTGGCCAGCATTTATTGCCCATTCCTAGTTGCCCAAGGGCAGATGAGAGTCAACCACATTGCTGAGACTCTGGAGTCACATGGAGGCCTGACCAGGTAAGGATGGCAGAATTCCTTCCCTAACAAACATTAGTGAATCAGATAGACTTTTCCGAAAATTAACAGTGGTTCCATGGTCACCAGTGGAGTCTTAATTCTAGGCATTTTTTACTGAATACAAATTTCATCATCTGCCATCACAGGATGCGAAGCCGGGTCCCCAGAACAATAGCCAAGTTTCTGGATTAATAAGCTAGTGATAATACCACCAGGCCATTGCCTCCCCTCATTTGATGATCAGCCACGATCAAAATGAATGGTGGAGCAGGTTCAAAGGGCCAAATAACCTACTCCTGCTTCTAGTTTCTATGTTTCACTCCAAACTAAATTTAGTAATGTGCAACAGGTGGAGTAGTGTCTACATGTGTGGTGTGTTGGGGTACGATGAAGGGCTGTCCAATTTGCAAGCCTGGTAAATATGCGCCAGTTACTTCAACAGAGTGTGTTGGTGTATTCATCCACAATAGCAGAGGCATTTGATTGTAATCCTACCCTTCAGCTAATCAAATCTGTGCCAGTTACATTAAAGCATCAGGCTTACTTCCATTTAAACATGTCAGCTAAATGCATTAGATGCTACCATGAGTCCCTAAATGTATGTGGAATTGATTGAAGTACAGCAAATCTGAACAGATTAATTTTTCAAATCAAAGTAAAAACCACTTGTTAATGGTAATCCATATATCATTACACAGCATTTAATTTCTGTATTGAAAATCTGACAATCAATTAAAGCATCCCTACTGGTGCTATATAAATTAGACCGCACTAATTTAATAGCTGATGGCAAAAACATGATACAACCAACACATTGTGTGCTGTAGGTATAAAAAGATGGAATCAGTGAAGCAGAAAACATAGAAAATTACTTCATTTCTCTCATTTTTTAACCTATGTTTTAAGGAATATGGGAGTTCACGTTGGTCTTTCTGCTTTCTTACTTCCCTTTGGGAATAGTTTTTTTCACAAAACTCTCTCATTTCCATCTTGTTTAAGCAATGTCTAAACCTTGATGCCACTTTTCCTTTAATACCGGTTACATTCATTTTTACCAACATGTGTCATGTGTATTATGCAACAGTTTATCAAACAGCTTTCTGGAAAATTAATATGTAGATGATCCATTATATTTTCACTATTAAAACGATCAATTACTTCCTCAAATTTAATTGTCAGACATGATCTCTTCATTTTCTTTAAAGCAAATTAACATGCCCAAAGAAGGTCTTTTAATCGCAGTCATCTCAACAATCTGCTGCTGAAGTTTGGAGGGAGGGGTTATAAATTGGCAAATCCGCAAAATCCATTTCATTCCTAGCACTAAATTGAGTCTGACCAATTATGACTTCATCAATTGACAATGCTATGAAGAGACATTTTACTTAACAGTTTTCCCTCAGTAGCTCATTGGCACCAATACCTACCTAATGGATCACTGTTCATTCCTTATTTGCAGTTCTGTGAGGAAGTCCCCACTTCCTCACCAGCACCTCATTTCTAAAATAACATCACCATGTGGTTCATTCCACTTCAGATTCAGTTTGGGCAGTTGGTGCTATCGTTTTTTAGCACAGGGATTGGCATGCTGAGCCTCAACCAAGGAAAACCTACTCATTGCATCTTTAAGGCATTCTACACCCCTTAAAAATGGTTTTGGTTAACCAGATGGCAGGCTCATTCATCTGCAGTGATGATCTGGCCTCCTCTGGTAAGGTTTGTGTGTCCATGGACTGGGTTACCACACAATCAGGGAAAATGTCAAGGACTTTCTCCTGCAGCCACTCGGTCTCCCTGACCTCATTTGGCATCTTTAAAACTGGTGGGGTTGCCACCACTTCTGGTGCCACCAGATCATTGAAAAAGGAATAAGTCAACGTTGCCCACAGGTAAACTGGGGCGGACTCCCATAGTCACATTTCCTGAGAGGTCACACTCCAGGTGCACCCAAAGTAATGGTACTTCCATGGGATCTCACATCATACCCCTTACCAGCACTTTGGCCTGTACTGGACTCACAAGGGGAAAAATCATTCCACTTTCCAGCAGTAAAGACTGGCTGGCCCCATTATTCCTCAGAAAAGTCTTGGCTCACACACTGTGCTCTAGAGAACTGGGGACACCTTTCCTGCAGACACAAATATCTTTATAACTCTGAGGGAGTTTGCTAAAGTCAGCCACATTCACATTTACAGGGGCCTATTGCTGTGGTGAGAGTGATAACCTGGTCTGCTGTGTTCTCTACCTGACTCACTTTTTCATATGTCTCTCAATGAATCCTATGGGTTTTTCTTACAAACTCCAGAAACCAGTGCAATGGTAAATCATAGAAACCTACAGTACAGAAAGAGGCCACTCGGCCCATCGAGTCTGCACCAACCACAATCCCACCCAGGTCCTACCCTCATATCCCTCCAGTCTTATGAAAAAGGAAACATACAGGCTTCTGGACATCACTGCTCTTCTCAGTTGCTGGCCTGAGGAAGGGTCCTCTGTGTTTCCCTTCTCCCCAGGAGCGCTTGGTTTCCAATCAGACCCCATCTCCAATCCTTTTCAGGTTATTGGCAGTGATTACAAAGGAAGGCTTTTCTTTGGGATGAGGGTTTCTGGACCAGATCAGAATTATCAGTGTGCTGTCTACTTGGATCTTTTAACTGACTTGGGTGCCATCCTGATCTTTTCTACTTCTATGTAGAAAACATCCCCTTTTAGCCTCACCTTCTATTTGCCCTTGTAGGGCTTGTGAATCCTTCTCAGTTCCCAGCACTTCTGTAGATCCCTGCTGACTTTCTTCAGCCTCTCTGGACTGTTGTTGACTTCCTGGCAGGTGTTAACCCCCAGCTTGCCTCATGTCCTTCTAATTTCCTAAACAGTTCATGTATTATTACCTCACTTTCTTGTTATTGTTTTTGGAAAGCTTTCTCTCCCTTCTCTCTCTCTCTCCAACTTTCTTCCTTCCCTCTCTCTTCTTTCTTTCCCCAGTTGAAATTCTCGCGTGGGTCATTTTTGTTCTGACTCTAATTTCGGGAAATCCATTTAGCCTGTTTCAATTTCTTTAGATTCACAATCTAATGGGCGGCCCGATAGCGCAGCGGTTAGCACTGCAGCTTCACAGAAACTGGGACTCGGGTTCGATTTCGGCTTGGGTCACTGTCTATGTGAAGTTTGCACGTTCTCCTTGTGTCTGTGTGGGTTTTCTCTGGGTGCTCCGGTTTCCTCCCACTTTCTGAAAGATGTACTGGTTAGATGCATTGACCCGAACAGGCACTGACTAGAGGAATTTCACAGTAACTTCACTGCAGTGTTAATGTAAGCCTTACTTGTGACTAATAACAAATAAACTTTAATGTTGGGGTTTTCCAGCCCTGCCTGCCACTGGGATCTTCCAACCTTACCGAAAGTCAACATTGCCCACAGCAGGTATCACAGCCACAGCAGGGCTGGAAAATCCAGGCCCAAGAGTCCAGCCACAACTTCTAAAATTTCTGGTTTCCTGGCTTTTGGGCAAAATTCTCATCTTATCTGCTGAGCTACATTTTACCTCTTTGAGGGAAGGAGCCCTAAACTATTAAAAATGATCTCAATCTAGTGTAGCAAGGTTGAATGTGAATGTTTTTAACACATTCACATTGTGAACACTTGTTTTTAAATGTTTTTAATGTTTTAAGTGTTTAAATTGTTTTTAAAAAATTATACTTTTTGGGAACAATTTACTTACCCCAGTCCAATTCCCTCATGTTATTTTCCAAACCAAAAAAAACTCTAGATAAAACACGACCACCATTCAGATGCCACATGCATTCATCTGGACCCACATACAAGTACAGCTAACAGAGCAATAAGGAGAGGCTTATATGTTTTACTTTTAAGTTTATGAAAAATAAAACAAAGGAGTGAATGGTTAGCTGTTCCATGTCTGATTTCTTGAGTCCTAATTGCACAAACTTACCAAATGGCTGCCATTGGCTTCACTGAGCCCACAATTTCCCCTCAACAGAATCAACAGCAATGTTTTCTTTAACTTAACTGGGACCTTCGGTCTGTTACACTTGAGGGCTAACTTCCCAAAGCTGACTGCCTCAAACTGATCACTTCCTGGTAATTTAATCTCCTTTTCCAAGACTGGATTTTGCAGGATTTTAGAGACAGCTCGCAGGCATTTAATTACTGGCACAATTTTAGCTTTTTACCAAACAGCTAGCTTCACTGAGCTAGCAGTGCTCTCGAATTTCTCTGAGCTCTAATATTCTCAGCTGTCCCAAGCAAATACTTCATTCGGGCTTCCTTAACTCCATTGAAAGATGTGCTGGTTAGGTGCGTTGACTCGAACAGATGCCAAAGTGTGGCGACCAGGGGAATTTCACAGTAACTTCATTGCAGTGTTAATGTAAGCCTTACTTGTGATTAATAAATAAACTTTACATTACTTACTTTGTTAACTGCACCAAACTATCCATGACTTTTAGCCCTAACCTTTTTCCACAGCATGGAGCAAACAGATACTGGGCCATTCCCAGAGCCCCATTGCACATCCAGTTTACAGCATTGCTGCTGCCTGGAAACTATTCCCTGACTGATGTCATGAATGTGCCTAGTAACAAGCACTACCAAAATGTACCAAAACTAACAGGTAGGAGCCACCAGCATTTCAAAAGCTGTTTTACAGGCTGCAAGTCTCACCATAGAGAGATTAGAAGGTTTTAGACAGACGAGAAGAACATATCGTCACGCAAAACATCTTAGTTAGATGATTGAACCATCAAGGGGAGACATACATATATTACTTTTTTAGAGCCACAGAAGCTAAGGGGACAGACAGCAAATACACAGGAAGAACAATCAAAGGGAAACATTGTATAATTGCTAACTGTTCATGGATGCAAGGAGACAGATTTCACCTGTCAGTCTGGAAGTCAGGGGTCTGGAACGCATTGCCAGCAGTGGTGGTGGAGGCAGATTTGCTAGGGGTGCTTAAGGGGCTTTTAGATAAGCACATGAATATGCAAGGGATGGAGGGATATGGACCAAGGGCTGGCAGGACTAACTTGTAGGCTTATGGGAACAAGCGGGATTAAATTGGTCAGCCATTTCAAAGAGCCACGACAGGATGATGGGCTGAAGAGCCTCCTTGTGAGCTGTAAGATTCTAAGATTCGCTCCCTCAGTTTAACAATCAAACTCACTTTAATCCATCTGCTTTCTCAGCTGAGATTTTCTCTTTATTTGTCTTTATTTGTGGTATATATGGATTTTAGTAAGGCGTTTGATAAGGTTCACCATGGTAGGCTTCTGCAGAAAATGCAGATGTATGGGATTGGGGGTAATCTAGGTGCTTGGATCAGGAATTGGCTGGCAGATAGGAGACAGAGGGTGGTGGTTGATGGTAAATATTCGTCATGGAGTTCGGTTACGAGCGGTGCGCCTCAGGGATCTGTTTTGGGGCCACTGCTGTTTGTAATTTTTATTAATGATCTGGATGAGGGTATAGTTGGGTGGATTAGTAAGTTTGCTGATGACACCAAAGTCGGTGGTGTGGTAGATTGTGAGGAAGGGTGTCATAGTTTGCAGGGTGACTTAGACAGGTTGCAGAGCTGGGCCGCAAGGTGGCGGATGGAGTTTAATGCGGAGAAGTGTGAGGTAATTCATTTCGGTAGGAGTAACAGATGTGTTCAGTATAGGGCTAACGGGAGGACTTTGAATAGCGTGGAGGAGCAGAGGGATCTAGGTGTATGTGTACATAGATCCCTGAAAGTTGGGAATCAAGTAAATAAGGTAGTTAAGAAGGCATACGGTGTCTTGGCGTTTATTGGTAGGGGGATTGAATTCAGGAGTCGCAGCGTCATGCTGCAACTGTACACAACTCTGGTGCGGCCGCACTTGGAGTACTGTGTGCAGTTCTGGTCCCCACATTACAGGAAGGACGTGGAGGCTTTGGAGAGGGTGCAGAGGAGGTTTACCAGGATGTTGCCTGGTATGGAGGGGAGGTCCTATGAGGAGAGACTGAGGGATTTGGGGTTGTTTTTGCTGGAAAGAAGGAGGCTAAGAGGGGATCTTATTGAAACATATAAGATGATTAGAGGTTTAGAAAGGGTGGATAGTGATAGCCTTTTTCCTCAGATGGAGAATGCTAGCACGAGGGGGCATGGCTTTAAATTAAGGGGTGGTAGTTATAGGACAGATGTCAGGGGTAGGTTCTTTACCCAGAGGGTGGTGAGGGATTGGAATGCCCTGCCTGCTGCGGTTGTAAATGCGCCTAGTTTGGGGGCGTTTAAGAGATTTGTGGATAGGTTTATGGACGAAAAGGGATTGGTTTAGATTAGTGGGTCAGTGTTTTTTTTAAAAAAACTGGTCGGCGCAACATCGTGGGCCGAAGGGCCTGTTCTGCGCTGTAATGTTCTATGTTCTATGTTCTATGTTACTACTTGCTCCTTTTGCTTTTCTTTCTGCTTCATCGTCTTGTCTTGCCTTCCTATTCCATATTAATTTAAAGACAACCACAGCACTAGTAACTCTCTCAGTAAGGACACTGATCCCAACCTCTCAGATAAAGCCTATCCACCCTGCCTAAGCCTATCCTGCCCCAGAAATAGCCCCGATATGCCAGGAATCTGAACTCATCCTTCCATTGTCACCTCCAGATAGACAATTCACACTGTGATTACCACTGTGGAGATCCTGCTCTTTAAACCATATCCAAATTCCTGAAACTCATGTTTGCAGAATTTGAATTTTAGTTTCTTGTCACATCATTACTTCCAAAGTGACCCGCACCTGCTCTTTGCATTCTTTCCCCCTTCAAATAATTTGTTCTGTCGAGAAGACAGAAAAAATAATCACATTCTGTGTGGAATAGCATTCCTTAAAACTGCCTTGAAAACTGATCTTTAGTTTGATCTGCAAGTGAGCCACACAGCGACAACCTACCTCAAAAAAATACCAAAAAGCACTGATTGAAATGTCTGAACATAATGCCATGAAAAACAGCCAGCACATTTAATGCCCAGGCCGAAGGAATTCATGGTTTAATCTTTCACGCGCAGAACAAATTTCCGGCTTTTTAAAAGGTGTCTATCCCTTTGCAGAAATGATGTATAAGATTAGGTTCCTTTGACGGTAATGCAACTGAGGGAGTTGCTGATGAATTCTGATTGCTATTGTCATGACCCTTTTCATCAGCACTTCATAATCTCGTGGCTGTCCTAGATAGTTGTACATAATGTATACTGGTGAGAATTCGTAATGCTGCAAACAGGCATCCAGAAGTTTCTCCTTAAAGGGTTTGCCATTATCTGTACGGTAGAGAGGCATGTCCTGTGTAAGTGATTAGAACTCCAATGTTTAGCAACAATGGGTGGCATGGTGGCACAGTGTTTAGCACTGCTACCTCACAGCACTAGAGATCTGGGTTCAATTCCAGCCTCGGATCACTGTCTGTGTAGAGCTTGCACGTTCTCTCCATGTCTGCATGGGTTTCCTTAGGGTGCTCCGCTTTCCTCCCACAGTCCAAAGATGTCCAGGTTAGGTGGATTAGCCATGGTAAAGTGCTCCTAGGTGTCCCAAGATGTGTAGGTTAGTGGAATTAGAGGGGTAAATATGTAGGGTTATGGGGATAGGGCCTGGGTGCAATGTCAGAGGGTTGGTGCAGATTCGATGGGTCGAATGGATACCTTATGCATTGTAGAGATTCTAAGAATTGACTTTATTTAACAGAGACATGTGTAATTAGGGGTTACCTTATGAGGAGAGATTGAGTAGACTGGGCCTGTACTCATTGGTATTAAGAAGGTTGAGGGGAGATCTTTTCAAGGCATATAAGATAATGAAGGGGCTAGGCAAGGTTATTTCCACTTACAATGGAAAGAAGAACTGGGGGCATAGCCTCAAAATAAGGGGGAGTCAATTTAGAACAGAGTTGAGGAGGAACTTCTTCTCCCAGAGGGTAGTGAATCTTTGAAATTCTCTGCCCAATGAAGCAGTAGAGGCTACCTCATTAAATGTGTTTGTCACAGATAGATAGATTTTTAACCAATAAGGGCATTAAGGGTTATAGGGAGTGGGCAGATAAGTGGAACTGAACCCACTATCAGATCAGCCATGATCTTATTGAATGGTGGAGCAGGCTTGAGGGGCTAGATGGCCTACTCCTGCTCCTATTTCTTATGATCTTATGTAATTAACATGTAAAGCAATTATGTGGACCAAAAGATCATAAAATTTTGGGATGTGAGTTAAGCATGTGAGTAAATGTGCTCAAACCTCCTCGACCAGTCACAATTGCCTATCACTCATTCCATACTTGCCCATAATAATGACCCCATTCACTCACCTGATAATAATGGAAGGTTGGTCCTGCCATTACAGAGTTGGTAATCCAGTACCTCAGTCAGAGGGTTATGTGTCACCACAGAATGTAGCTGATTGACTAGCCAGGCAAATGGCCCTGGCTGGACACACTGATTCAAGCTTATTAGTACTATGTGCTGATGGATGGTCAATGTTAACTGTTCCTCTCTTTCTATGGATGCTCACTGAACACTTGAGTAACTTCGGTATTTTCAGATTTTATTTCAACCATAATCATTTGGCTGAATATTTCAGCCACTCCAGGTTGGTCTCGGAAGCAGAAGAGACCCAAACGTAAAAAGAGACCAGCCGGTACGCTGATTTCCTGGCCCTTCTCCTGATGCCCACCATTTTGGCTGAAGCAAGATGAGGGCCCAATAAGACTGTCTGTCCCCATGGGGAGGGTGGGGAATAAGATTCATTAAGAGTTTTATTAACCAGGGATTAAAGAGGCCAACTGGAGTTTTCCTGTTCACTTCCTGCATCACAAAACTGGATGTGGGTGCCAGTATTGTAGACAGGCAAGCCTACAGGTTCCCCTTGCTTGCTTGGTGAGGATGCAACCAAAGGCTGCCATGTAGTGGGATCAGGCTAATTTCCCTTGTTTTATTTAAACCTTATAAAAGGCTGGGACAGCAGCTTTCTGTTGTTGCTCCCCAGAAAGTGAAAAAAGTAAAAATGGGGGAATGTGTATATTGGTCCAAACTGGCCTTGTTCACCATAAAGTGAAACACCAGTAAAAACAGGGAAATAAAAATAATGGTCCAAACTATTGCTTCCTTATTGGGACCCATTGAGTTACTAAACACTTACTGCAACTGAATGCTCCTCTGAAGCTCAAAGGCCTCTGACTGGCTCTCCCAATTTGAGAGCCAGCCACCACCGTTCTTTGGACAAAGAACCTATCGCCATGGCAATTATAGTGGAGGTGGGGGCGGTGGTAAAAATTTCATTACATGACTGTCTTCACCACAACCACACACCAGGAGTGAATGCAGGATGCAGAAACAGTCCCAGCTCCTCTTTCTCACCACTGAGGTGAAAATCCAGCCTATCAATAGGATCTGAAAGAGTAGATGACCCCTATCTTGGTACTCGATAAGAAACTTCAGATGCAATCTCGCCAGATGCTCACGCCACACTCCCGCTGCAGCAAAGTTGAAGAATTTGGCGCCCGTCCAAATTTCCATTCGCTACAGTGGAATAGGAAAATCCTGTCATCGTGAGTGGCTGTAACATTCCGACCTTAGTCTTTTGTGCTGATCATTTGTGAAGTTTTATTCTATTCAACACAAGCAATGAATCTGACACACACAGTGCATCTTAGCCTTGGTTTTCTCCAATCTGTACCTCAAATCTCTGGAGACTGGTAAAGAGTTTGCTCACCAGGTTGAGGAAATAGAAACTAGATTTACTTGACTTGAGAGTCTCAAACATGTTGACACATCTCTATGAATGTCAGATGCTTGGCAATAAAGGTCTTCTAGTCAATGAATTCAGTAAAATAGAAAATCATAACAACTCCCATGTATTGTGTTCATGTCAACCATTAACAAAAGAATAAATAACCTGTTGACAGCTATGTTAAAATTTCTAGCCTTTATGTTGCAAAGAATAGTTTGAAGTCTGGGATGAGGCACTTATCTCAATTTGGATGTCTCCTGTAAACAGCAAGTGCATGGGGAACGATTCTCCAAAAAAAATTGTAAGTGCTGAATTGGCAGGAAAAATGATGTAAATCACAATTGTTCTTTTCAGTGGGAGTTCAGACTAGAATCTCCCACACTCTGTGTAATGCAAAGGCCACAATCGTGAATATCATTAAAAGCTCAGATGGTGGGACCTATTCACGCAGAGTCTGATAGTTCTGGGCTTCTGCGCATGTGCGGTGGCTCCAAACTGTTAGCCTGCACTTTGCTGGTCAGATCAATCTCTGGCCAGCCCGGGACCCCCGCAGTGCTGCCCACCCTCAGTCCTGACCCCCTCCCGAGTCCTGCCCCCATAGCCTGATCATGACCCATACAAGAATTCCAGGGCCAGCCCTGACTAGCTGCCATCCCGGAGCATCCCAATCTCCGGTATCTCCCACACTCCCCAGCATTGACAATTCCCCCCATCTTGCCAGATCACCCCACCCCCCACCCCACTCCCCCCACCCCGGCAGACCACCCTCCCAGCTCAACCCGATCGCTGGCTCCCTCCAGCCCTGACCGATCCCCATGCAGACTGGCAGCATGACCCCTCCACCCCCATCAATCTCCCCTTAAGCCCTGCCTGCAATAGGCCTTATCCCTAGGCCCTGCCCCCTTGGCACTGCCCAATGCACAGTGGGCAGTGCCAAAGTGCCCCCTGGGCATGGACACTTTGCCCTTTGAGCAGGCGCAACAAGCACAGCCAGGATGCCCATGCCAAGGGGCACCAACTCCCACTACTCAACCTTCTGGGGGCCCCAATTGCCCACCCTTCAGTCCAACAGGGTCTCCTGCAAATTCCCCGAAAGTAGGGAGCTACTATAAATCCCACCAGAGTGAATTTGTACTGGCGGGTTGGGAGATGCTATCAAGCCCAGAGATTTCAGTCCGGGGCTCGATAATCACATTACAAATAGATTCAAATCACTTACCTGGTCTTCCCGCCAGTTTCCTACGTGGTCTCGACCACATCTGCTTTCTGGCAATGGGAGATGTGTCGGAAATGCATGCACGAATCGGCACACACACAGGTCGCCCAACCCAATCCACCAACATATTAGTGGGGCGTAATGGGAGAATCGCTCCCATGTTTTCTCATGTTGCCTGCCACACAGTCTGTTTTAATCCTTATACGGTGGACAAATAATGAGTAGACGTCTTATTAGTACAACCAATATTTATTTAAACCCACACAATCAATAATCACCAACCAAATCAACAATAAGTTATCTTACAGAAAATACTAGAATTCAAGTCCAATACAAGACCTTGACTTAACTTTGCGTGACTGGCAAGTACCCAAGTGGATATTGGCCTTTATCTGCGCGTTGGTCTTGGTAGTCGTCTGCATAGTCTGGTCCTTTGGACTGGTCTGGCACTCTGGCTCTGGTTTTCCTTCCTTCCTTCTCGGGTGTGGTGGCTCTCCTCTCACTGGCGATGTTCACCATTGTTGTAGCTCGTTCGTGGGGTCAAAGAGAGAGAGAGAGATTCCTGGTTGTGCAGCATCCTTTATACCCCGTTCGGTTTCACGCCCACTTTTGGCCATTGCCAATCAATTGATCAGGACTTGATCACCCTGATTGATAAGAATCCAATCAGGTGCTACCATGCCAATCTCTGGGTGTGTCTCTAACGTTCATGTCTATAGGTGCTGGAGGCACATAGGTCACATACCTCCCTCCTAAACAAGGGTTCACGGTGCCCTTATGTCTGGTACACGACCCAGTGTGACCAGAAAGTCCCTTTCATCCTGGAGATGACCCATATCCTGCTTGTTCACTCATCAGGGTTGCAGCCTGTTTGTCCCTGTCTTTAAACTGCAGCCTGTTGGTTTAGTTTCTTGCCCAACTGTCCCAGAGTGCTTTACAAAAGGCCATTTTAGATGGCTTGTTTGGCCACGCTCAACAATGTATAACCTTCCAATATCAGAAGGTACTAGGAGGAATCTTCTCATATTTTTTTCCAGAGTATCAGTTTCAGCAAGAAAATCAGTGTATTGATGCACAGCCGAATGTTCTCTCCAGATTCTCTAATACCCTGCACAAGCATCAGAGCAAACTCCCCCACCCCCAACCTCCACCAGCTTCCTCCCTGCCGCTCACAAATAAGGGGAACCCCTCAAATGAGGCTCTGTAAAGGACTCACTGGGCACTGCCGGGTATATCCCTCTCGCCCCCGGGGGCTATACTTACCTTTGCACCCCAGGCAGATTTCACTCAACTGATTCAAGTTTTTAAAAATCTATTGTTAATCTTGTTGCATAATGTCAGCAAGGTATGAATATTCAGTGATGGGGGAACATATTGCAGCCCTTTAGTCATCTTAAACTGTATTAACATGAGATTCCCTGCATTTTCTGGGCAGAAGCCTATGAGGGGGTATGGTAATTCAGAAAACAAGATCTTGTTGACGAAAATCTTGCTTCCCAATTCTCATGATATTTGGGGCCACTAATGGCGAATTCAGGCTCAAAGTGTATCATGAAGCAAAATGTAGAAGAGCATGAATTTTATATTATATCCAAATTTTTGTGATAATATATTATGTTATATTAAAAAGACGTGAAGGTCGGGATTTTACATCCCTTCCTGCTGTGGATTGGACATTTATGTCCAAAGTCAACTGACCTTTAGCTACTTCAAATTTTCTGCCAAAACCACATTGATTCTGAGCAACAGAAAATCCCGATGCAATTGGTCTTTTTAAAACTGAAACTATGATGCAAGTCATTGGGTGGAGCAGCAGATCAATATCGTCTTGCTACTGGGATCATAACCTTAATCACAAGATTATAATATTTTCCTTTGATATACATTACCTTCATATATGTAATGAATTCTCAATCTGAATTGTGTTCACATAAATCCACAGTTTACAACTGTATTTAGATTATAAATAAGCCTAATTGAATGATATTGCTTTGGGCAATTAAATGAATAAAGAGTGCAAGATGGAAAGGTCACAATTGTGTCATTGAGTATTTCTGCAAAGTTGGCTTGTGCTGCACTTTTGGAATAACATGCTTTGCAAGACGTGCACTCCAGGTCACTCACGTCAAAGCTGACCAGTACGACTGTCACTTTTCTGCGTGCAAACTGCAAGCATTTTCTGCCACTGTTGAGTCTTATTTTAATTAGATGAGGTGACAAAAGCACATACTCTATTTTGCAGAAGTAAAATGAGTTTCTGTTCAGCTCTCATGGGGCCTCTGATGTACAGAGTGACAAATACCAAACTGGCACAAGAATGTGATTCTCAAGCAACAATTTGACATTTCCATTAACTCCATGTTCTTAGTCAGCAGACACTTGCATCCAATGAATTTTACACAGTTCATTGTCTTTTCAATTCTATTTGCAATGTTTAATATTCATATCATAGTCCTGTAGACAAAATCTGCTTACATTTTTACATCAATCTGCTTTATCTTTCATTCTGTCATGAGATGTGGGTGTTATTAGCAAGACCAACGTTTGTTGCTCACCCCTACTTGCCCTTGAACCAAGTGTCTTGCTAGGCCTCTAAGTTAAGAGTCAGCCACATTACTGAATCTGGAGACATATGTAAGCTGGGTCAGGAAAAGATGATTTCCTCTGCAAAAGGACATTAGTGAACGATACAGATTTTTATGACAAACAACAATGGCTCCAACTCAAATATATTTTAATTTACAAACTGATACTTAAAAGTTGCATCAACTTAAGCTCCTCGTGCTGAGTGTGAGATTCTCTGGCCTCCTCCCAGCGCTTTTCTTGGCAGTGGGAGGCAGCGTCTCATTCGCTGGCGATGGAAGCTTCTGGTCCCACCGCTGTCAACGAGAATTCCCATTACAGCCACCCCAGGGGAAACCCCAGCAGCAGGTACACGGCCGGGACCAGAGAACTCCATTGGCATGAACAGCCAGAAAAATTTAGCCTAATACTCAGGCTGGAGAGCAAAGAAGCAAGGCTGGCTCTTTTCCCTGACAACAGCAAAATTGCCTTATGGAGTAGCATACATATTGAACAGAAAGGTACTCACTTGCTTCAAACCCTGTGGGGGAGCATTTGGTCTCCATTTGGGATGTGCTGAACTGGATCTGTCAGATTCACAAGGTGGTTAAACTTAAGGGCAGCACGGTGTCCCAGCAGTTAGCACTGCT
This sequence comes from Carcharhinus amblyrhynchos, assembly GCF_965287045.1. Lineage (NCBI taxonomy): Eukaryota > Metazoa > Chordata > Chondrichthyes > Carcharhiniformes > Carcharhinidae > Carcharhinus > Carcharhinus amblyrhynchos. The sequence goes on along the minus strand of NC_137339.1, from coordinate 40,908,241 downwards.
GCCCCACAGCACCAGGAATCCACGTTCCATTCTGGCCTCAGGTGACTGTGTGGAGTTTACACATTTTCCATGTCTGCGTGGGTTTCCTCCAGATGTTCCGGTTTCCTATCACAGACCAAAGATGTGTGAGTTAACTTGATTAACCATGATAAATTGTCTCTTAGTGCCACAGGGATTAGCAGGAGAAATAGATGGGGTTACAGGGATGGGGCCTGGATGACATTGTGTCAGTGCGGGCTTGATAGGCCCATAGGCCTCCTCCTGCACTGTGGGGCTCTATGATTATATATTCCAATTTATATTCCACCAGCAAAGTACTGATGAGCAAAGAGCTTTCAGCAATTTACAGCACACTCTTGACACTGTAGTGTTCTAAAGTAGTGAATTGGCTGTTATTAATTATGACTGGAGTTAAATAGTTCGATAATATTATTTACAGAATGATTCCAGAGCAAAAACAGAATGATGCTAAGGCTGAAAGGATTAAATTATAGTTTGCAAGGACTAGGTTTGTATCACTTAAGCATAGAAGATTGAGGAGTAATCTAATTGAGTTATTTAAGATGATTAAAGGATTCTAAAGGGCAGATGAAAAGAAGTTATGGTTGAGTTTTCATGGCGGAGACAGGAAAGTCAGGCTTCAGGATCTGGACAGATAGTGAAACTGGCAGGCTAGAACACCTATCTCTATTTACTGAGAAATCAGCTCAGTTTTAATGATTGTCAGACCTCTCCCCCCTCAACTGCCACTCATGTCATGCCTATCATACCCCCAATGCCCCTTCCATGCCCCCTTACATCTCTCATACCATGCATTATCCTCCAAGCATCCTGCATAGCCATTCATCCAGCAGGACAAACCTCAGGTTGTGTTTAAAATGTTTTATACATATATATATATCTCAAATCTCAATCAAACACACTGAACTAAAAAAAAGCCATTTCAATGTTCTTTTTCTTCCAAAAACAGACAACTAATCCTTTAATAACCTCTAAAACCTGTAAATTTAAAATGCCTATTCAACTTTCTTCTGAGATATATGGTTGTGGGCCATTTGAAACTCAGCCAAGCATTCATATTGGCCTCAGCACTAATGATAGTAGCCCCAGGGAAATGTAAACTGTGGAGTCAAAATAAAGATGGCTTTTTTTTCCCCCAAAGCTACACCAGAGGTCTTGTCAATTAACGTTGTCCAGGAGCAGGTAGGTTTTTTATTCTCTCAAGCACATGGTAATGTCTTGAGATGGATAGAAAGCTGGTTAGCACATAGGAAGCAAAGAGTTGGCATAAATGGGTCATTTTCTGATTGGCAGTCAGTGATTATTGGGGTTCTGCAATAGTAATGATTTGGAAGAGAAAACAGAATGTATTATCTCCAACTCTGCAGATGATAAGATTGGGTGGGCGGGTGAGTTGTGAGAAGGATGCAGAGATGTTTGAGAGTGATTTGGATAGGCTGAGTGTGTGGGCATCTGCATGGCAGATGCAGTATAATGTGGATAAATGTGAGGTTATCCACTTTGAAAGCAATAATAGGAACACAAATTATTACTTAAATGAGTGTAAACTGAGGGAGGTGGATCTCAATGGGACCTTGTAATTCTCATGCATCAGTGCTAAAAGTAAGCACACAAGTGCAACAGGCAGTAAAGAAGGCAAATGGTATGCTAGTCTTCGTAGCGTGAGGATTTGAGTATAGGGATAGGGATATTTTGCTGCAATTGTATAGGGCATTGTTGAGGCTTCACCTGGAGCATTGTATGCAGTTTTGGTGTCCTTATCTGAGGAAGGATATCCTTCTACAGAGGGAGTACAGAAAAAGTTTACCAGACTGATTCCTGAGATTGCAGGTCTGTGATATGAGGAGAGACTAAATTGGTTATATTCACTTGAGTTTAGAAGAGTCAGAGGGCATCTCATAGAAACTTACAAAATTCTAACGCTTGGACAGGGTAGACTCAAAGAATTTCCCAATGATGAGGGAGTCCAGAAATTGCAGTCATAGTTTGAGGACAAGGGATGAAACTTTTCGGACTGCAGTGAGGAGAAACGCCTTCACCCAGGAGGCTGATGAATGTGTGGAATTCACTGCCACAGAATGCAGTTGAGACCAAAACATTGCCTGATTTCAAGAAGAAATTACATGTAGCTCTTGGGGCTAAAGGGATCAAGGGATATGGGAGGAAAGGGGAGGGGGGCAGAAACTAGGATACTGAATTTGATGATCAGCCATGATCAGGATGAATGGCAAAGCAGACTCGAAGGGCCAAATGGCCTACTTCTGTTTCTAATTTCTATATATCTGTGTCAGTGAAAGTTGCTGATTTTATTTTTCAATTTGAAGACAACTGTGAACATTTAAGTTACTTCAAATTATTATACTTGAGGTCCATTTTCTTCAGTTTTGAATGCATTGGATAAAAGCCAACTTATACATGTAGGAGAGAGCACTATGGTCGATCACTGTGTGACAAACAAATTGAACTTCCAATGATCGCATCTAAAGATTGAAATTAAAAGAACTTTTTTTTTGTGTTTCAAAGCTTGCCAATAGAAGGGTTGCAGGAGCAAGTAACTATTTTATTGGTTTACCATTTGGGACTAGAGTTTCCTCTGTGCCTCATGTTTCCTCGGAATGGCTGTAAACCACATCAATCTTCATGAATGCCCTTCATTAAGATTGCGAGGGGGTGGGGGTAGGAATTAGTAGTGTCACCCCTGCAATGGAACTGGAATGGGTGGGAGTGCTGCATCAAGATGGGCTACTATCACGCTAATCCTGTGTCAGTAACAACAGCTGGAAACAGGAGTAGTATACGGATCTCAGAATCAGGTTGCACCCACCATTCTTAAAGGGATACAGATTCATCACGACTTGCTGAAAATTTGGGCCTGTTTCTCAGGTCGGGATGTCTCGAGTATAGGGGCGCGACCTTAAATTTAGAGTTCAGTAGTTCAACGGCACCCAATGAAGCCAATGCCCTCTGTTGGCATTTTCCCATCCTTAATAGGATGACAGTACTAGTCATAGTGGACATTCAATTGGCTGCCATTGGTAAAATGTAGCCCTAGGTACTGATGCTCAGTGATACAGGGTTCTCTGCTGCCCCATTTTTGGCTCCAGTGGCAGGACTCCTGCTGTCTTTGGGAAAGGCCAGCCACAGATGGAGAGATGTAGGAACAGTGGTGCATGATCAAGACTCATAGCCAGGATCATGAGCATGACATGTCCCTGCCAATAGATGGGGTGGGCCCTTTCAAATCCCATTCACTTCAGCCAGACTGTAATATCCCACTGGGCATGAAGGGCTGTACAATCCTGGCCACAATCTTCTTCAAGTATGTGAAAAAACTCAGTCACTTTTAATTTGGGAATTTCAATTCAATTTAATCGGTTCACATTTATGGAAATTGGATTACACATTAATACATAAAGGGCTGAAAAGAACTAAAATAACTTTAAGATATCACACTCGAGGCAGAAGGATAGTTGACAGAGGATGCAATAAATATTTGGTGAGGCTGGGAAGAGGCACTAAAAACAAATTCAATGGGATTGCTCACATTCTGGTATCTCAGGTTAGCACCTTGCTCAAGCTTATGGAACAAGGCTGTGTGTAGGATAGAGGCTTGTTAACGTTTAAATATTTGTAGAGGTATCAATCTTTCACCTGGGAAGGTTGCTTCTCTCTATCTAAAGAAAGAACGTGGCAAGTTTTTTTTTGTTACATTGTTTTCAAATATTATACAATGTTATTGTATAACATTACCAATGTTAAGACTTGTTAAATAATAAATAACAGCTTTCAACCAGCCTAAAACCGAAATGTGCTTACCTCTGGTTAGTTACTTATTGGATTCTTTCTTGCAGGTAGCTGCACAAGCAGAGTTAAAATGTTTAGCTATTTCTGTAGGTTGCAAATTTCAAATGAACTGATGGACACACTTTAGCTCAAGGCAAAGATGATGTAGAATTCATGGAGGTATTTTGAATTCCATTGTGGCCATTGTTCTTGCTTGGAAACTCACCTCTGATCAATTAAAATATTTCAAACTGATCGGTGGGTCAAGCATGCAGGCGTTGTTAACTGTACAAGTTGCTTGCCCACTGTATTTGTATGTGCAAACACTATTTTAACAACTGTGAGTATCTGACCATCTAAACTGCATCTCAGAGCTCCAGCTGTGATGTACCTTGATCCACAATATCTACAAAGGAATTTAACTGACAGTACATGAAGACAACAGCCAGTCTGAAGCTCGCAGTGAGGGCGTTAGCTAGAAAATGCTACAGCAACAGGTCACCACCTAAGAAATGGACAACCATTGCGGATGTAGTCCCTATTTTCAAGAAAGGGAACAGAGATAGCCCGGGAAATTACCGACCGGTGAGTCTGACCTCAGTGGTTGGTAAGCTGATGGAGCGGCTTCTGAGGGACAAGATTTACGAGCATTTGGAGAGGTTTGACATGATCAGGAATAGTCAGCATGGATTTGTCAAGGGCAGGTCGTGCCTTACAAGCCTAGTTGAGTTCTTCGATAATGTGACTGAACACATTGACGAAGGAAGTGCCGTGGACATGGTGTACATGGACTTCAGCAAGGCGTTTGATAAGGTCCCCCATGCAAGACTTCTTGAGAAGGTGAGAGGGCATGGGATCCAAGGGCCTTTGGCCTTGTGGATCCAGAACTGGCTTGCCTGCAGAAGGCAGAGAGTGGTTGTGGATGGGTCTTTTTCTGAATGGAGGTCAGTCACCAGTGGAGTGCCCCAGGGATCTGTTCTAGGACCCTTGCTGTTTGTCATTTTCATAAATGACCTGGATGAGGAAGTGGAGGGATGGGTAAGTAAGTTCGCTGATGACACAAAGGTCGGTGGTGTTGTGGATGGTCTGGAAGGATGTCAAAAGTTGCAGCAGGACATAAATAGGATGCAGGACTGGGCGGAGAAGTGGCAGATGGACTTCAACGCGGATAAATGCGTAGTCGTCCATTTTGGCAGAACTAACGGGATGAACGAGTACACTATCAAGGGCAGGAGTCTTAGTAGTGTTGAAGAGCAGAAGGATCTTGGGGTCCGGGTCCACAGGACTCTTAAATCGGCCTCGCAGGTGGAGGATGTGGTCAAGAAGGCGTATGGTGTACTGGCCTTCATTAATCGAGGGATTGAGTTTAGGAGTCGGGAGGTAATGCTGCAACTTTATAAGACCCTTGTCAGGCCTCATTTGGAGTACTGTGCGCAGTTCTGGTCGCCTCACTATAGGAAAGACGTGGAAGCTATTGAAAGGGTACAGAGGAGATTTACAAGGATGTTGCCTGGACTGGGAGGCATGCCTTATGAAGTTAGGTTGAGGGAGCTGGGTCTCTTTTCCCTGCAGAGACGGAGGTTGAGAGGCGACCTGATAGAGGTTTATAAAATGTTGAGAGGAATGGATAGGGCGGATTCTCAGAGGCTATTTCCCCGGGTTGAAATGGTCGCTACGAGAGGACACAGATTTAAGGTGCGGGGAGGAAAGTACAGAAGTGATGTTAGGGGTAAGTTTTTCACTCAGAGGGTGGTGAGTGAGTGGAATCGGCTGCCGTCAGTGGTGGTGGAGGCGAACTCGCTGGGGTCTTTTAAAAGACTTCTGGATGAGTATATGGGGTTTTATGGGATTGGGGGTTATAGATAGGTGTTGATGTGATTGGTGCAACTCGTGGGCCGAAGGGCCTGTTTGTGCTGTAGTGTTCTATGTTCTATGTTCTATGTTCTATGTTCAAAGAGTTAGTTTAATGTCAACAATTAGTGCAGGGTTTGTTGTATTGATTTCAAGGAGAATAGTGAAGTCTATATTTACTGTACAGTTATTGTTTGTATTCAATTGTGTTCATGTACTGCAATTTGGTTTATGGTTTACAGCCTGAGCCCCAGTCAAATAGAGTAGATCTAGTATTCAGCCAAGCAAGGGTAAGGAGCCCAGTGGCATGTGGAAGCTTCCAATAAGCTGGAGTTTGATCCCTGGACCTTGCTATATTTGCTTATGCATTTGGAAAAAAATAGGCTATACTATGGTTACAGAAATGGCCAATGACACTGAACCCAAGGACAAATCTACTGTATAAAAAAAAACCAGTTAAATTTTAAAGAAGTTTGTGATATATAGCATAAACCGCGTTTGTATGGTTTGAAGCAATTGACATAATCAATTACTTTCACACAGATAAGGAGAGAATTGAAAAGGAAAAAGACTGCCAGCTGAGAAAGAGGAGAAGAAATTAAATCAAAGAAGAGTGAAAGGTAGAGCACATGCTCAGAGAAAAGTTATAAGAAATGAAAATGTTTATATTAAGATTTAAAATTAGGAGAGCACAGTTGGCAGTCTTACAACACCAGATTAAAGTCCAACAGGTTTATTTGGTAGCAGGAGCTTTCAGAGAACTGCTCCTTCATCAAGTGAGTGGAGAGTTGGGTTCACAATCAGGGTAAAATTCAGTGAGGAAGTTCATGAGGGCTTTTATTCACCTTTTGAAGTGAGGCTTGTGATGTTCATATATTGTGATTTTCAATGTGAAATACAAGAGCAATGACATGCATCACACTGCAACATTTATTCACACAGTGCTCTCCTCCCACGTTTGACAAACATTAATCCCTTACCTGGTACAGTTTCTAGCTGCTCTTTGACTATTCATCATGTGTGAACCTTCACTGTGAGTGTCAGCATTGTATTCATAGCTGAAGGGCATCACAGCTACCCAATCCTGTTCTCACCTTGCACACTCTGAGTTAGGTCACTGAATAACAAATCAGGAGCAGGAGAAAGACCAGTGAAGGAAATAACATTCACCTCAATGTATCTGAGGCAGATACATGCCGCTGTACATGTAGCCTTTAAAAGGCATTTTACAAAGTACAACATAATAGACTTGTAAACAAAATTAAAGTCCATGGCATTAAAAGAACAGTGGCAGGACAGATCCAAAATTGTCTGAAATTGAGGAGTGGTACCTAAGAGTTGACAATAAGAACAATGCTCTTTTTGATATATATGAGTGACCTCGACATGGGTATAATTTAAAAGTTTGCAGATGACACAAAATCCAGGAATATAGTAAATCATGAGAATGGTAATAGCAGACTTCAGTGACTGCACTTCAATGTTTTTTTCTATAAGTATTTTGGAAGAATTTTAAGAGACTTGGAAAGTATACAAATAAAAGTCTTTCTTTCTTTGCAAAAAGGTTGATAGAAAAACAGCACAACTTTCTTAAGGAAGTAGAAGAGATTTTATAACTTTGTTGCTTGCTGCACATAATGGAGCATATGGAAAATATGAGTTAGTTCAGACCATGCATAACATCTTTCAATGATGTCCTACCATTGCAACCCCCATTATAAAGTGTAATTTTCCTTACCCTTTCCTTAACTTTCCTCATATTCTATCATGATTTGCTTCAACAGCTGTGTTTCTTTGGCCTTATTTCAGTAGGAATTCTATCACACTATATTCCACAAATATGGTATGTGGTTTTCCAGCCCCACTACGCCAGTCAGCGAGAGACCAGTCACAGGAATCGTGACCAGCCAGATGCTGGTTGGAATTTTTCCAGGCCCTTTTTTAATGACATGATGAGCCTTGCACCAGGGAACAATGTAAGGCTGATTTTTTTTGAAGGTACCATACTGGATCAGCTCTGACATTGTTTACATGCCTGAATTCCCAGCTGACTAATTGAAAGAATCATAAAAGATTTCAAATTTTAAAACAGTTATTGTAATGAACAAGCTAAAAGTAACATTGCCCAAATACTCTTTAGTAGGCATTCTCTAAATTGTGTGAACTATTATCACAATACCAACAACCAAAATGCCCCTCCAAGAATATCCTCAGCTCCTGAAGGCTTGCTTCATTTTTTACTTTACCAGCTGAATAACATCTAATTCCAAAACTTCCTCTAGCCAAAGCTAGGCCATTCTTCTAACCTCATTGAATTGTTAATGAATTTGGTCTCTTCAATCCAAGAATAAGTTCCCACCCACATTCTGCATGTTGGACAGAGACTGTAGCTCTCTGATTCTTGCAGATTGACCTGTCAATGAAATACAGGAATACATTCAGAAAAACCAAGTGAGCCAATACAATGGCTCGCTATGGATTTTTCACCTCTCAGAACTGAGCTGAAATTTTATTGCCCCATCTGCCACAGGAATTGGAGCAGGCAATGGGCGGACAATGAGATAGTCTGTTGACCTCGGGTGGGATTTTGTGGTTTTGGGATGAGTGACATAGTAAAATCCCACCTCTTAACTCCATGGCAACATGACTCAGATAATCTAACATTGTTTGTGGGGAAGTGGGAGGAGATCTGGCAAGGAGCGGTAGTTTATTATATTTACATTCATTAAAATTAATGTAAGTCAGGTTTTTGCCCATTATTGGAGTATACCTGATTTCGCGTCAGCAAGGGGCTGCCAATTGCGATCTTGCCGGTGAGCATCCAGATTTCTGGGTTTTGCCAGAACTTGAGCCCCCACCACTGACCTTGCTGATGGAAAGTGCCAGCTCAAGATTCTGCCTACTGTAACATTACACTTCATTCTCCTACATTACAATACTGACTGCAATTCAAAAGTATCTCACTGGTTGTAAAGCACTTTGAGATATCCTGAGGTTGTACAAAACTTTCTATTTTTTTCTCCTTTACAGATGTATCAGAACCTTTAACATACTAATCAGACAAAAGTCAAGAAATAGTCATATTTTTCGTGGTTAACCAAATTGAGAATTTTCTCACTACCACAATTACATCGATATCTTTCCTGTGTTCAGCTGGCTTGGTGGGGGCAACGTGAGTCACACATTTGTTGGTCCCATGCAGGCTCATACCTCAGTGCAGTGTTGAGAGAGTGCTTTTAGTTCCAATTACCTGATCAGAATGTTGCTAAAATCATGTAATTACCGTTTTATTAGCAGAATCGATGCAAGTACTCCGTTTCAGATTGACACATTTTGGATTATATATTGATAAAAAAAATCTGTTAATTATAGAAAAAGCCCCAATCACAAGATAAACAGGTAAATCCTGAGCAAACTGACAACTGAGATGCTTAGCATGTGGCAACAGACCTTCAAATGAATATACTTACATAATTCAACCCTATATCTGCTGCTGCAGAAATGTGCTGAGGAATAAATCTCCTGGCCGGAGGTCTTGTGCTGCAGTGGGTTGCGTCCCTGCCTCTAAGCCAGTAGCTCTGCATTCTAGTGCCACCCGGGACCTTATGGCCAAGGAAGGTGTGTTCATAATGTAGTGGGATTGTTGTCAGTGCAGACTCAATGGACTGAACTCTATGTTCTATGTAAGTTATAATACAGCCAAACAGGTTGAGTGCCGACCCTCAAATCCTTCCAACATAGCTGGTTAAGAGCGGGAGAGACTTCTGGTCAGCCACTTTTGATGTGGCGTGGCGCCCCTCAAGCTGAAAGCTTCTGGCAATAGACTAGTGAACTTTCCAGGAATTACTTGCTATAGAATCAGACAAAAGTCCACCTTAATGCACCACTAGGTGCAGAAAGAGAATTGGAATGAATGTTGCACCAGTTCGGATGGATTTCTAGAAAAATGGCATAGAATTTAGAGACGATAAAATGTCACATCTCACCAGCCTCATCTTAATGGTTGTTTTTTTTTTAAATTTTCCCTTAATAAATTGCAGGCAATCCAATTGAGAAGCATTTACAAGTCTGTAGCAAGCATTTCCATTCAGTAGGCTAGAATAGAACCATTAAAACACTTTCAGGATAATATTTAAATGGACTGTCCGACATACATAAATTCCTAGTTTGAACGGTATGAAAGTGGTTTCAGGGGAACTTTTAAATTTGTGATACGAGACAACTTCTGCCTTCCACAAAGTGGTTTCAGTTGATTTGTGTGTTGTGTTCCACCGGAGGTCTAGGCTGAAAGTAAATGGGAAAATAATCTAATTTACATTTTCACTCTACTTTATTGAGATTGTAGGTCTTTCTCCAATAAAAGTATACATCAAAGTTAAATCTAGTGGGTCTTCATAATTTCATCAGGTTTATATTATCTTCTAACCTGAAAGATATACTTTTTCTTTAATGTTTGTATTGCATGAAATAACATGTTGCACAATTTTAAAACTTTTACAAAACTAAGAAAAAAATACTGGTAAATATGCATAGCACCATTCTAAGGTACAAACTTTGAATCCCAATTATTTTACTAGTATGACAGTTTGTATCAAACTCTTGTTTAGTATTCATTTGGCCTAAAATTTTATGGAACATCACATTTATTTGAATAATAGTCACAAGCTATTATTTTTATGGTCTGAAAAATATATTTTGTAATAGGCACTAGCTCATCACTTTCTAGACATAATTTTAATTGCTTCTTTGGAACAATTTTGCCAATTTATCATGGTTTTATACATCAGAACAGGAATGGCACAGTGCTTACCCTTTAATCAGAAACTCATAGGTTTTAGTTTGAGTGCTACGATCAACATTGGAATGGCTATTCAGCAAACCTTGTTGGAAAGTGCTGTGTTGACGCCAGAGGAGTAAGATCGTATTTGATTATGATAACACTTGCTGTCCAATCCTTCTAATGTTTAACCAAACTCTCACACAATGGTGAGGAGTTTTCTCTTCTCCACTGGAGTGTTCGCAACTTTCCATCCATTTAAATGAATGGATGATATATCATTAGCGCAAAGGTAGAAGGCCCTAGCTTTACCTAATCAACGCGTGTGAAGAATGGACAATACGGGCAAAGGTTGTTGAGCTCCGTTGGCATCAATGGAATTGAATGCCAATTTAAATTAATGATTTCCAGAATGAACTTTAAGAAATGGCTTATAGTATTCTTGCTCATTTGCAAATTGGTATGTTCCATGGAAAGGTATTCCCTTGACATTAACTCTGCTAATAAAATGGATATGAGATGGTTTTAACAACACGCTGATCAAGTAATTGGAACTGAAAGGACTCTCTCAGCACTGCACTGAGGTATTAGCCTAGGCCCTTAGATCTTCTGACATCAACAGATCATAGATAATTGAAGGAAATGTTAATGTCTTACTGAGAGTTTGGTTAGAACATAGATTTGTGTTGGTTAGGACATGGATATATACATTGGTTATCTAAGCAGAGGTAGCTTAGGCCCATTGTTGGAACAGCATCATTTCATTACACTAGAGGAGATTGAGATTGTTGAGTAAAAATGAGGAATATTTACAGATATAGAGAGTAGGTGGGGAATTGAGATGAGATTGGTAGGCTCATGTGGCAGAAAATATTGATGGAAACTGAATGGAATGAAAAGCCTATGTAGGTGTGACAACATTCCAAAAACAGAACCAGCCTGAGGTTGTCCCACACGCAAGGCTAATGTTGACTTTCAATTCTTTTTCTTGATCAGCTGTATGTTTGGCATGCAGAAATCCATTGCCATGTTGAAGATTCTGCAAATCAAACTACGTACAAGTTGCAGTTATCCATATGAAGTTTGACTTCTTTCTGTGTCAGGGTATATATTGGTTATTTAAGCTTAGACACAGACTGATAATACCAAGGAACCTCAAGTGTGTGCTGAGATCATGTATATGCTCATCAAAGCTCGGGCAAAAATCTGTAGTTAGTACCATAACTCATGACAGGCCTCATTCCTTTTTCACCCCTGTGCTCCTGACCAATATTTCAAATTCTCATTTATGAGTGAAAATCTGCCCGTGGTATTGTCCCTGTCTCTCTTTCTCTCTCAATCTTGGTGACCATCACCAGTCCTACAGTGATTTGAGAGCTCTGTATTCCTGTATCCTAACCTCTCATGCATCTCTAAATTTCTTTGTCTCACCAGTGTTGGCCATGTTTTTAGCTGCCTACACACTACACTCTGGACTTCCATCCTAAAGACATCTATCCACCTCTCCCTCCTTCAGCTCTGATGAAGGGTCACGCAGACTTGAAACATGTCATCCCTGGTGAGATTTTTCAGCATTTTCTGTTCCTGTACCCACCCCTTCGTCCTCCTTGAATGTGCTTCTTAAAATCTATGTCTTTTGCCAATCTTTTAGTCATCTATTTTAATGTACCTGGCTCAGTGTCAATTGTTGTCTGTTCATGTTCCTTTGAGGTGCTTCACAATATCCGGAGTGCTATATCAATGTCAATTGTTAATGTCCAGCGTTCAGTGGATTCCTTCTGTTCAGCATCGTGTGACTGACTAAAATATTAAAGCTCTTCTGCAGCTGCAAAGCCTGAAGCTGTCATGTGATCGCAACATTCAGTTCAGCTTATTTGCTGCATCTCAGATTTTAAAAGGATCTTTTACTGAGCCTTGCTCCAAGACCTTCCCCAGTCTTGGATCTGATAAAATGTGGCAGTTCTATCTCAAACTGTAATGAAAATAACCACAGATACTGGCTCATTCTTTCCCTTCCTGTGGAGCATGTACATTAAAACCGTGTCCATTTTAGATTGGTTATTTGTGGTTTTGGCCAAGTAAACAGTTCGAGCAGTTCTAAAGTACATCCCTAATGGCCCTTTCAAACGGGCAGGCTGCAGTGTAATTTGTCACACCTGATTTCAAAATACAAAATTCTGTTTCTTAAAATGAATGATTGGTCAGAGACCCAAGAAACATTAGTGTTTCCCACATGGTAAATTCCAGCTATCAGCCAGCATCACTTACTAATACAGTGCGACTCATAGAAGGGCGATAAAGAGAACCGGAAGATTTATCAGAGTACTTCTTCAGTGCGCACAAAGTTGCAATTTGAAAGGGCATTGGGAGCCATCCATTTTCTGCCATTCCCCTCAAACACAGGCTATGTGGGAAGAAGTTGGTGAGAAAATATATTAAAATGAAGAATTATTCAAGAGAAATTGACATTTGGGTAAGTTCTTGATTAGGTGTAAAACTAGTTCTGTATAGAAGTTTAGCATCATAGAGGTTTACAGCATGGAAACAGGCCCTTCAGCCCAACTTGTCCATGCTGCCCAGATTTTACACTAAGCTAGTGCCAATTGCCCGCATTTGGCCCATATTCCTCTATATCCATCTTATCCATGTAACTGTCAAAACGCTTTTTTTAAAAAAAATTGCACTTGTCTTTCCCCTGATAGACAGGGGAATTAAGGGTTATGGGGAGAAAGCGGGAAAGTGGAGCTGATCCACTTCAGATCAGCCATGATCTTATTGAATGGCGGGGCAGGTTCGAAGGGCTAGATGGCCTACTCCTATTTCTTATGTTGTTATGTTCTTATGTAGTTTGAGACTCCCTGACCTTTGAGAAAAGATGTTGACTACCTACGTTATCTATGCTCCTCATTATTTTATAGGCTTCTGTAAGATCACCCCTAAGCCTCCTACACTCCTGGGAAAAACGTCCCAGTCTATCCAGCCTCTCCTTATAACAGAAACCATCAAATCCCAGTACCATCATAATAAATCTTCTCTGCACTCTTTCCAGTTTAATAATATTCTTTCAATAATAGGGTGACCAGAACTGTACACAGTATTCCAAGTGTGGTCTTGTACAACTTCAACAAGACATCCCAACTCCTGTATTCAGTGTTCGGACAAATGAAACCAAATATGCCGAGTGCCGTCTTCACCACTCTGTCACCTTGTGACTCCACATTCATGGAGCTATGAACCTGTACTCCTGGATCTCTTTGTTCTATAGCTCTCCCCAATTCATTACCATTAACTGAGCAAGTCCTGCCTTGGTTTGATCCACCAAAATGCACCACCTTGCATTAAGCTAAATTAAATTCCATTTTCCATTGATTGTCCCATTGGGCCAATTGATCAAAATCCTGTTGCAATCTTAGACAGCCTTCTTCACTATCTACTATGCCATCAATCTTGGTGTCATCTGCAAACTTACTAACCATGCCCCATAAATTCTCATCCAAATCATTAATATAAATAACAAATAACAGTGGATCCAATACTGATCCCTAAGGCACACTGCTGGTCACAGGCCTCCAGTTTGAAAAAACAACAATCTACAACCACCATCTGTCTTCTGTCATCAAGTCAATTTTGTATCCAATTGACTACCTCACTCTGGATTGCATGAGATTTAATCTTATTGAACAACCTAACATGCGGTACCTTGTTAAAGGCCTTGCTAAAATCCACGTAGACATCGTCGGCTGCACTGCCTTTATCGTCCTTCATTACCCCTTCAGAAAACTCAAATTCGTGAGACATGATTTTCCACACAAAGCCATGCTGATCTCAAACACACCCCCGCCTGCATGAACAAAAATTGTTCATTCAATTGATTCCAATAGAGAATAAAATTGGACAATTTTGATCACCTCCTGAGTGATTTCATTGACCTTAATAATAGAAGGATCCTGGTCAATGAGTTCACTAAATTGACCCTGAATTTTGCATGAGCATAGGAAAACTGACAATCTATAAGGGGCAATTTTGAGCCCGCACTCTCCATCTGCGAGAATATCAGCTTGTGATTTGTAACGGTGAGTTTCTGAGTTTTGGTCTTATCAATCCTTCACTGGAGGAATGGTGTGAAGCATGCCATGGGACTGCAGAAAGCTCATTTTAGTACATTAACAGGTCATTAGTGAGCACTCCCTGTGGTACATCCCCCCATCACCAGATATTCTGGTGGGCACCACTGTGCTGTCATACCAGTGCTGTTTACAACAGGATCATCTAGATGTGAACCTGTCTTTGGGGTCTCCCTGGGGTTGTAAAGATAAGTATTGCCACCATGAGAGAGGGACATGGGCAAGAAGTGGTCTGACAATGACTCCTGGTACACTCCCTTGGCATAGGTTGGCACTGCTTGATTGGTATTGTGCCAGATCAGACTGTAGTGGGATGGGGAGGGAGTGGTTCTGGTAAAGGTACTGATGTTTGGGAGTTGAGGGGGATGGAGGCCTGAGATTTTTGTGGTGGGCTGTCAGGGTGGGAGGATGTTCACTCACGTTCTCATCAGGACGCCATTTAAAGATGGTGCTCCGATATCATGGCAGCGGGATTTTGCCATGTGTTTAAGCCCCACCCCCTCCCAAATGATGGCATGAACCATGCTCCCTTGACTTTTTTTGGAGGAGTGTCATACGATTTCTCTGGAGAGAAACACACTGGTTTTCTCACCGGAAACAACTCGCTGTCAATTTTGGTCAGTTTTCGCCCATAGTTATCAGCCAAAAAGTGAGTAGTAGATTTCCTGCAGCCTAAAGCACTATCAGGAAATGATAGCTAACTATTAATTTGAATACCAGTGAGCATTGGAATTGGGAAGAGCCTAGATGAAAACCATAACAGTGACTCTCCATTAAGGGTAGACTTTCCTGGCCCTGCCTGACACTGGGATTGTATAATCCCACCAAAAGTCAGTTGACATTTGGCTGGTGTAACATAAACAGGGCCTAGTTTTAAGGCTGACAAAATTGGATATCCTAAATTAAAGAATTGGGCATATTAAAAATCAAACACAGTCAAACCTCAAGCAGGCCAGTTGTACAATACACAAACCTGTCTGGGCCTGATTCATCAATCTCCCCTGCACCCTACTGATACTTAGTAGGAGATCATTGCACCCCATTGAAATGCACCAGCCCATTGTTAGAAGCCCAGATCGGGCCAGACTTTCTGTCACCACAAGCTCTTGCAGTTGGCTTAATCTGATAACAGGCTACATGTAAGCAACAGCATGGAGATGGACACCTGAGGGCGGACCCTGATGTCCTGTCAGACAGACGTCAAGAAACCCACTGCGTATTGGAACCCCCTCCTGGGACCTCATTGGCCAGAAGCCAGAGAAGTTTCTGGAAAGGCAAGCAGGCAGGGGATAAAGGAGCACATTTTCAGACACCAGGAGTGAAAACTCGATGAAGGAGGCGACCCTTGGCCATTTGGAAGACTAACCAGAGAAGGAAGGAAGGAAGGAAGGAAGGAAGGAAGAAACTGCCATCAAGACTCACCTTCGTGACAACAGGCCAGAGGGACTCAGGGAATCGAGCCTGCGGTTTTAACCAAACCATCTTTGCAGGTAGTATATTTGATTTTGGGGTATTCCCTTGCTTTATGTGGGTAATTTAAGGGTTAGTAGTGTTATTGTTAATAAACTCGTTGAACCTTTACTTGTGTTTGTCCTTTGTCCATCTTGCAAATAAGGGCAGCGGGGTAAAACATTGGAATAAGTAAACTGGTCTAAAGTATCAGAGGTTTTAAAATTACAACACTGGGCTGCAAAATTGCTTCATCATTGCTATTGGAGATGTATTTTGGTAAAGAGTTCATCAATCTGAATGGATTTCCACTCAAACTACTTTCAGGATAAACAATGCATGCCAGCAGCAAACAATCAACATCCTGGGAGTTACCATTAAACAGAAACTGAACCAGCCATATAAACAGTCACAACATGTGTAGGTCAGAGGCTGAGGGTAACTCAACTCCTGACTCCCCAGAGCCTATCCACCATCTATAATGCACAATTCAGGAGAATGATGAAATATTCTTCACTTGTCTGGATGAGTGTAGATCCAACAGCACTCAAAAAGCTCAATGCCATCTAGGATAAAGCAGCTCACTAGACTGATACCCTAGCCACCACCTTAAACATTCACTCTCTCCATAACAGATGCACACAGGGCAGTGTGTATCATATACAGGATGCATTGCAGCAACTCACCAAGGCTTCTTCCATAACATCCTTCCAGATTTGTGACCTCTGCCTCCTAGAAAGAGGAAAGTTGTAGATGCATGGGAACAACACCACCTACGGTTTCCCCTCCAAAGCAAACAACATCCTGAGTTGGAACTATATCACCATTCCTTTAACGATGCTTGGTCAAAGCCCTGAAACTGCCTGCGTAACAGCACTGTAGATAAACCTACCCACAGACTGCAACATTTCAAGAAGGCAGTAGCCCCTCGCAAATTCTAGCCAGTTAAAATAAATCCTTTGGCAGTATGGCTTTGTACTTACAATAAATTCAAGATGGTATGAAGTAGGACTAGGTGGAAATTTCCAATAGCAACATGAATAGGGGAATGATGAGCAGGACATTGTAATTACATTTAGTACAACAGACCTGATATAAATAAATAGAAGAAATAAACAAAGGAAATCATGCATTTCTTTTCATAATTGGACTCAGAGACAACACTTTGTTTTATTATACTCAAAAAACTGGAAAAATTTAATCTCAGGTATACTTAGTAGCTTACAGCAAAATTGGATTTAAATGTGTGACCATAATATTGAAAGTGAATGGTTTCACCTACTAGAAATGCATGCAAAAACACCCATAAATATCTCACTTTATCTCTGGAACACTTTGAGTAAGTGTGTTAAGAATAGGAATACTGAATGCTTTTGAAAAGTATTTCTCCAAAAATTAAACTTTTCATTCACAATTTTACTCAGCTTGAAAATGTGTTTTTTTTTGCTGAAGACCAGAAATGCTCAATAAACTAAAATATTTAAACGTGCACACCAGTAAGATAAGCTTATTCAAAGTATCAAGTTGCAGAACAAAGTTTCAAGCCTATGAAGAAATGTGATTACCTGCAATTTGCACTCACTCCGGGGAATACTAAAAGATGGCAACAGATCAAATGTATTTCTTACAGAACACCTGATTCAATATAAAAACACATACTGGTGAAAATGAGTTCAATGGCATTAAGCAGGTAATCAGATCAGGAACCCTTGAGGTTAAACGCAATTTATCCTGCTGAACAACTTGCAAACTGTTTGCCCAAAGGCTGCACCAATTAGAAATAAATAGGCTGAAGTAATGGTTTATATCACAAATTGGAATTGTACTTCCAAGCTTTGTCAAGCTCTGGACATTTCATTATTATTGCAGTCTGCCAAGGCTCCCATGGTACTTTTTACAGACCATTGTGAGGTTTGGGAGTACAATTTATTGTTAGTTGTTGTTATAATGTAGAAGAAAACATGCTTCAGCTATCCATAATATGAGGAATTAGAACAGTAGGGATTATTAAAATTTTGAAGAAATAAGTAAGTGAATATAATTACAGTCAAGTCTTATTACTTCCTATGTAATCTTCACTACAGTGCCACCTGCAGCCACACAATAATAAATTTTCTCTTATTGTTTAATATTGTGCTAGCTGTCACCATGAATACAGTAGTACAAATTGTTTTATTTCATAATGTAGGAATATTTGTGTTCTGATTATTTGATGAGCAAATTAAAAATTGCAAAATAGTTTTGTTCAATCCTTAGAGGAAATTAAAATGCCAATTAGTGAAGCCAAGGGTGAAGGAAGATCATTCATCTTTGGTCAAAATACTCAAATAAAAGTACACTCTTTATAATGTGAGTAGGTTGTTAGGCAACTGAAGGAGCAGGACAAACAGGGAAATGAGACTTGCTAATAGGCTTTATTTTTTTAAGTAGAAGCTAATACTGTGTACAATTATCTCATCATAATAGTTCGCAATATTCAATCAGGAGGAAACTGATATCTTCACCCAGATCTATCAAGTGGTCTAACAACATTACATATTCTATATCAATACATCTGTTTCTTATGAAATTGTCTGTTTGAGGATATTAACCTCACTCTGCGACGGTGGAAATGCTCTGGTGCAAAAGCATGGAAGGAGATAATTTATTCAAATCATCAAAAATTAATCCCGCCACCTAATGAGCACTTGAAATGTCATAACATTCAAGGCTATGAGCCGAGTGCTGGAAAGTGGGATTGGTGAAGAAGTAATGTAGGTTTGTCAGCAGACTTGATGGGCTGAAGGGCCCCTTCACTACTGTATGACTGTGACTCTCATGCTCTTCCCTTAGCCCTGGCTCATGCTTTATACAAACTTATCAGGCTGAATTTTCAGACCTGGCTAAGCTGGACCGGTCCCGAAAATTATGAGACCTATTGGGAGCCAATTTCCTGAATCAGTTCCCAGTTTTGGCCATTTAGTCAACGTAGGTTTGGGGCCCGATAAAATTCACCTGCCCCATGAAGTGGGTGGGAAATTCAGCTCATTAAGAGCCTTGTTAACCAAGAACTAAGGAGGCAGAATGGGATTTTCCAGTCAGCCTCCAGTTTTCTGAAACAACACAGGGAGGGCTAGGCGTAATTAAATTACCCAGAGTTGGGTGCCCAGCAGAAGAGGGAGCCAATGTACCAGGTAGGCCTACAGACTTCCCTTCCTACCTGGGTGGGGGTGGAGCTGTGCATACCATGGATCCCCAAACCTCCACTGTGACTGTTTCTACGTTAGTATTTTTTAAGTGACTGAGTGATTCTTGTTCAATCACTCTCTGTTATGTTCTTTCTACTGCAGCTGGATGATCCGCTGGGCTTCTGATTGGACTCCCAGCTTGGAGAGCCTGCACACAGTTACTAATTGAGCAGGGAACTTGTATTCATTGCCAAGGAGGCACCCTGGTCAAAATTTGATGTCAGCGACTGCTCATCCACCACCACCCCTCCCCTGCCCCCGTCCGAGAAATAGTCCAGCTTCTGTTTCCCACCCCACTCCATGACTTTGATGGCTATGGAAGATGTGGTTATAATGTGGCCAAAACAGGTTGCTTATCGGCCTGCAAATCCTTTCAATAAGCTTATGGC
Source organism: Carcharhinus amblyrhynchos (assembly GCF_965287045.1). Taxonomy (NCBI): domain Eukaryota; kingdom Metazoa; phylum Chordata; class Chondrichthyes; order Carcharhiniformes; family Carcharhinidae; genus Carcharhinus; species Carcharhinus amblyrhynchos. The sequence goes on along the minus strand of NC_137339.1, from coordinate 40,888,620 downwards.
TAACAAGCTGTCCAAGAGAAACAAGGTGTGAAAAACAGACCATAGCATGTACTTTGTCTGCCTCATGCATTTCCTGATGTCCTTCTAAGTCAAGTCTACCTGAACTTGCCTTTTCAGGAAAATAAGTGTTTGAACCACTAGATCTTTGTTCACTGACATCTTGCACTATTGCGGATTTTAACACCCCCACTGCTTGGTGGAAACCGGGTGTCAAGGACATTTAATATGAGACCAGTCACTTACTCTTTTCACTCTAATCCCTGCCTTCCTATTGTGGCCTAATCTTAACCTGGATGGGGGTGGGGTTGTGCAGGGTAAGGATATCACCATAGGGTGAGATTGCACATGCACAGGATTAGGATGAGGACTTCATTGGGGAAGTGCACAGACAAATGCTGCTGGGTATGCTTGGTGCATTGGAACGTGAAGGGGAGGGACACCAACTTGGCATAGACGTTTGTGCAGAATTTGGAGATTATCCTATGTAAAATGGAAATGATGACCAACTCCTTTCACACATTTTTGGACCCAGCCATGATACAGAATTTGATGTTCATTGTTACAATTTGGTTGCAGCACAAGCAGCAGTTAGCTGGTACCTGGATTGCCAGTGGAAGCTCAGACTGTCGTCATTCAAAATCAATTTACTATCATGCAAACTCAGACTGCTGCCACCATGGCTATAAATAAATGGTTGCACTTAAGGGAACGTGCAAGCTCTCGCAATATTTCAGCAATCTGTCATCATCGTAGAATCCTTACAGTGCAGAAGGAGGCCATTCAGCCCATCGCGTCCACACTGATCATAATCCCACCTAGGCCCTATCCCCATTATCCCATTTGCCCTAGCTAGTCTCATTTCACTAAGGGGCAATTTAGCATGGCCAATCCACCTAACCCACACATTTCCTCCAATACATGATTAGAATTCCTGAGGTGTCCTTCCGGGGGAGTGGCTGTGATTCCAAAGAGCACAGACCCGCTGTCTTTTCTCAGCATTTCACCATTTGCCCTACTGCCATTGTCACTTCACGGGGCTCTTGCCATTGACTGCTGCCCAGCCTAAAGTGCTGCCAACCAAAACCCCGGCAGTGAAGCCTTCAGTCAGGACTCCTAGGTCCAGACCTACACAAAACCATCCTGCAAGGCCATGTCCATGAAAATCTGCAGCTTTTCACCAGCCAAGCTGCAGCACTGCATAGGCACAGGAGAACAGGCAAACACACACTTAAACATAGAAACAAGAAGCAGGAATCGGCCATTTGGCCCTTCGAGCCTGCTCCACCATTCATTTTGATCATTGGATTCAATATTCCCCATCACCCCATATCCCTTGATCCCTTTAGCCTCAAGAGCTATATCAAACTTCTTCTTGAAACCAGACAATATTTTGGCCTCACCTGCTTTCTGGTGGTCGTGAATTCCACATATTCAAACCTTCTAAGGCACACACTGAGAGACTCATAGATCATAGAGGCTCAGAGGCCATTTGGCTCATCGAGCCTGCACCGACAATAATTCCACCCAAATTCTGTCCTATCCCCATAACCTCACATATTTATCCTCCTCAACCCCCTGACATTAAGGGGAAATTTAGCATGGTCAATCAACCTAACCCGCACATCTTTGGAGTGTGGAACAAAACTGGAGCACCCAGAGGAAACCCATGCAACCATGGGAGAATGTGCAAACTCCACACATTGAACCCGGATCCCTGGCATTGTGAGGCAGCAGCACTGTGCACTGTGCTGCCCCCACTGAGGTGGACTGATGCACAATAGTGTTTAACTTCTACTGGAATTCAATGTGGAATGAATCAATTTGTAAGTTTGGTTTATTGTGTGGTCGCTTTCATTTTGACAAGTCATTGACAGAGGGAAAGTAAAGTGTGGGGTTGTTGGTCAGTGGGAAGTCGAGGTGGTGATTACTGATTTCACACTCAAATTAGCTAAAAGACAGTCTGGGCAGACAGAGGTCTTGTTTGTCTCTTCCCTCCCTTCCTCATCTTGCTTCTGTTCCTGAGCTGTTTGGTCTAAAACAGGTGACAATAGCTGTTACTCATGATTATTGGGAGATGCATTATGCAGCATAGTTTGCTGAATACTGCAGGGCTCCCTCAGAGGGATCCAGAGACTGAAAGCAGTGTTTCAGCTCACCAGTGACCTGATCTATCACATCTCATATGGCAGCCTGGCTTTCATTATATGGATACTGCCTTCTGATAAGCAGCTGTGCACCAGAATGATCGGCCATGTCGTCAGCAGAGAGACTTTGTCACCCAATAGCCACTCATTGGCTTGTCAAATTGGCTCAAATGCCACAGTGAACTGCTGCAGAACGAAGGCATGTTGGCTGCTGGTAGGGCGTTGAGCTGCAGGATATGCTGTATATGGCCACACACCAGCTGTATGTTGAGAGAGTGGAATTCCTTTTGAATTCAGTACATGGCAGAGTTAATGCCCCAAAGTAATTTGGCTGCAGTCTATGGCACTCTGCACTATGGGGATGTCAGTTATCTGAGTGAAGCTCTGTGCTCACACTCCCTGCTTCTCTTGGGCAAGAGAGAATGAAGTGTTGAAGCGAGATGCTTTCAGCGCTCTTTTACATAAAAGTGGATGGTAAATTGCAAGTGTCTCCAGTTTCAGCTGGAAGAATCCAGGGGCATAAATGTTCAATTCCTCCATCACCTTCACAGCCACAGCCTATGTGGACCTTGCTCTTCTCAGAGGTTGCAGTTGTGGCTGCAGCAAATGCCAGACTTCAGTGAGGACATTCATACGGAGGCACAGATACCTTATATTATTTCCACTGAGGTTCAAGTGGGAGAATTGCTCCTTGAACAGCCTGGGTGGATATAGCCTTCTCCACTTTGCCCTGTTTTGTGGGCCACGCTCATTCTCCCTGTCGTTGTGTATTCCAGTGGAATGCACACCATTTCATCCATTTCAGAGCAGCTGGTGTGTGCAATTTTTTTTAAATCAAGAAAACATTCTTCAGCACCTGTCACACCATTCCCTGCCACGTAAAAGGAGTATGGAAACAACAAAAAGTGGTTCAACTGAAAAAGCACTGGAATAAGTCAACTAGCAACTAACACATAGCGATCTCTTTAAATAGCAACAGTGGGAGTTGCTTCCTGCTGCTGAATGAGGGTTCAGCTGTGGAATGTTACTAAAGTACATCACTGGAGCCTTGAGTTCCAAAGTGGCACTTCTGTCACCCAATCAGCATGGTGTGCTGGCTGACATCTTGATCTGTTGTTCTATGCGCATCTGATGGGCTGTTACCATTGTGCTCACTGCTGTACTCACCAATATAGTGCGAGGTGAAATTCACAGTGGAAATGCAGAGGTGCGCAGGTGTCGTCTTGGTCCCTGAATGCCACCCACTGTACCTAAACAGGACTGGAGCTATCTTGCCCAATTTTACATACTTTATGTATTTTTGCATTTGCTCCAATATTAAATATATATATATAAAGTTTCCTGACAAATTTTGCCAACACTAACATTGTGACCAACATTTCTGTACATTGTGTAAATATGAACAAAAAATTTGCCTGGCAGAGTGGTGTGCAACCCAGTCACATCATTGCATTTTGCACCAGTCAGAATTAGGTAGAGTAGTCAAAAACTGGTATATTCACCACAGAAGAATTAAAAGCTAAACTCTGTGCTGTCTTAGGAAGCTTAACTGGTCTTTCCATCTGATCTTTCTCTATTGCACTATTGCAATAAATGACCAGAATGTCTGCATTAAAATTAACTGAGCCACGTATTTACTGTTCAAAATTCAGTACTAGTGTGTAAATTTAAATATTTGCTGGTCAGACACTTGTCAAAAAGGAGTGTAATAGAAACATAGGCTGGAATTTTACAGGCTGTCTCACCATGGGAATTGGAACAGGGGCGGGATGAACAATGGAAAGGTCTGTGGACCTTGTGCAAGATTTCCCAGTTTTGGGATGAGCAAGGCCATAAAATTTTGCCCATAGTCTGTGATTTTACCAGTTCACCTCACCCATCGATGGGCAGAGCAAGCAGGTAAAATTGTGTGACATCAGAGAAATCAGGAGCGTGCTTTCGTGATCTTACCAGAAATAGATTTCCGGCGCAGTCAGCCTCTTGCCTATTTTTGGCAAGAAGCTGAATATATTACATTAATTTATTCTAACTTTCATTTATATCTGGTTATTGAGCCCAGCGCTCAATCGTCTGGGCTCACTTGCCTTTGTGGCCTCACTGGGAGAGGTTCTCTCCAGTGAGGAAAACGTCTGCTTCCCATAAACAGAGAATAGTTGTGTTGTCCTTTTCAGTAGAAACAGAGGCCATTGAGCGGGGTAGGGGTGGGGGTGGGGGTGGGGGGGGGCGGTGTTGGGGGGGGGGCGGGGGCTGCCTTTGGGAAATGCCAGCCTGTGTGAAACCTGAAGGGGTGGTCTGATCAGGTAGGGGGAGACCATTGGACATTCTGTATCAGGTGTGTGTGTGTGTGTGTGTGTGTGTGTGTGTGTATATGTGTGTGTGTGTGTGTGCGTGTTGGGGAGGTGGGGTGGTGCTCTAGCAGCCGAGCCCTGATAGTGACTGACAGTCGGCCTCTGTCAGATCTCACTGTTGGAATTGTGCACGTGCAATAGCTCCCCTTGTTGGTTGAAGCTGGTTTGTGAATTAAGCCCCACCCACTGTTTGAAATAACCAGGTCCATTTCTTTCATGCACTACGTACATAAGATTAGAAATAAAAACTCACCTAAACAAAAAATAAATCTGCAACTCTCCCATTTTCACGCTTGCTGGACAATTAGAATTTTACAATTTTTTTCTCGTAAAATTCTGCCCGTACAGTCTAAAGTGAATAGGGAATGGAACATGAGAGACTAATGAAAATTTGATACTAAATATAAAAACTGTTTGTCAAATTGAGATTGTAATTAGTTCATTAATCATTATTAAAAATAAATCAGAAAAACATTTTCATGATTGAATGAAAGGACTTTACAGCTTTGCCTTACTCTGCTAAAGTAGGCAAGTTTTAATTATTTCTATCCATGTGTAAAATCCATTGACGTTTCAGAAAGTATTTCTCGATCTGACTTTTGCATGTTTATTCTACTTACTGGAATTTGATGTAAAATGTTTTGAACCCTCTTCAAAAAAAATTACCGACATTCACCACCTAAGAAGCAAAACTGAGTGAGTAGTGTCATTGGGTGAAACTTTACAGGAATTTGGCAGAATGTTGGTTCTGGCATGATAAACTGAAGGATTCCCACCAACACTGCCAACTGAAGTTCTGGCTGAAATTTATGCCATATTCGTAAAAATTTCATGAGTGTGAGAATCATGCTAGCTCACAGTGTGCTCCCTCGGATCTGTCCCAAGGAATGACAGTCAAAATGTCCGCACCCCACTTTTGAAAGATGCCCCAACTAAATTGTTGGATGGTCTGTAGCAGAAGCAGGATGCACACTACCCCCGCTACTCCAGAGCAAGGCTTTCCAGCAAGATCCACCATCTCCAGCTGGGATGCAGTGGTGGTCCTTGTGGCTACTAGCTCACCCCAGAAGAGGATGGCACAGCAGTATCTTTGCTCAACCACGGTAAGTGAGCCACCTCCAGTATCTCTCTGGAGCCCCTTGCACACCCCTCTCACCTCCAGTTCCATCTCTCACCCAGCCACCTCAGGGGTTGCCAACACTAGACGTCAGTCCTTCTTCCCTCAATCACCATGTTCCCTCAGCTGCTTCCCTTAGCTGCTGCTCCTCACAATCCACTCCCACTTAAATTCCACGCTTATCACACTTCAATCTCAACACCCACCCACACTCTCCCTATCTGTGCCATTGCAGGACAAACGCAATCACAACAAGCATGAGTGGGCACAGCCACTGGAGTCATGCCAGAGCGCAGAGCCCTTATGCCTTTCGAGGAGAAAACACTCTAGCTGGTCAAAGGAGCCTGCCTGCTCTGATAGTGAAGAGGGGTCAGCAGACAAATTTGAGAATCCTCATGAAATGCTATCTTTCTCCCAGTCTTAAGTGAGTAATCAATGTTCTCTCCTTCATCCCCTGTGATGCATGAATGCCATCTCCCTTCTCTTGTAGAGGAAGCAGCAGAACAGGACAGACCATGCCCCCTGAATCCACCGGACTTAAGCAGTTCTGAGGAAGATTTCTTGGACACCACTGCTGAAGTGGCATCATAGCTGTTACCTGCACCCAGCACTAGTGCAAATACTCACACCCTGGTGGGATCACTAAGTAGACAGGCTTCTGGGTCACTCACTGATGAGCACCTCACAGCTGAAGATTAACAGCAGTTGGAGGCAGTGAGGTAGTGAGGGAGCCAACACTCAGGGATGCTGGAGTTCAGGACTCTGCTGGGTCTCTGGCCAATGATGTGCCCCTGGGCCCGGTCATCCCAGAGATGATGGAACTGCAAAGGCAGAGTTAAGAGCATCAGAAGCGGATGACAACATCCCTCCTTGGGCTTCAAAGCCAACTGGAGGAGTCCCATCACCTGGTTTCTGAGGAGATGGGTGCCCTCATTGCAGCATAAGACCAACATTACGAGGGTAGTGTCTGCAGTAGAGAACTAGGTGCGGGACCTGCACTCCCTGGCAGGAGATGTCCACACCATGGTTCACTCCATAACCTTCATATCTGAGGACGTTAGCTGCATGGTGCAGGCATTGGTGGGAATTCACGAGTGTCAGGGCCAGAGGAAGGCGGGGTTCTGAACCTCATTCCAGTGGCCCCTTTATCCCCTGGAAGAGCACTGAAGACACTGGGCACCTGAAGAGTTGAGGACTGTCTGGGACACTGTGTCATTTGATCTCAAAAGCTATGTGAATCCCTGCACACACCCAGCACTTCATCCCTGACGAGTGAGAGAACGGCTGTGCTGTCTCACTGAATAAACTATAGGTGCCCTGCTACACTCAACCACTCACCACCCCCCCCACTCCCCCACCCCGTCCCCACACACACCAATTCCCAGAAACCCTTCCCACATCTCCATTCACTGAAGGGACATCCTCCCCCAATGCTCCCGCACCTCCACCATCAATACTAGAAAACTTTTAAGAGTGCAATATTGAACAGTGCACCAGAGGCCAAGGCGCTGTCAAAATGCTGTGAACCTGCGCACCTGAGGTGCAAGCTGAAATTGAAAAGCTGAGCGCAAAGAGGCCCACAATGCCTGATGCTCACATCGAAACAGTTGTGAAGCCCAATCATGTGTCTGTTCATTGGCATGGCACGTGCAACTCTGTGAGGCAGGAGTCAGACATATCGCTGAGGATAAGAGGGGCATCGCCATGTCCTCGCAATAAATCATCATCATTCGCCTGCAGAATCGGGCCCTGCCATTGAAAATGTGCAACATTGGTTGGTTTGGTTTTACCTGACACCCATGGGGATAGGGAAGGATTAACATGGGCTATGCCTGTTCATCGCCAAAGCAAGATGTTACAAGGGCCTCCTTTGCTTGGTGGCCCTTTCTGGCCTTGTCCACAGCCCTGTCTTCCTCCTCAACTTCATCATGCCCATTCCCTGCTACAACACTAAGTTGTGGAGAGTGCAACAAACCACAATAATGTGGGAGGCCCTCTGGAGGCTAAAAGCAGGGTACCCCCCAGTTGATCCAGGCACCAGAACTGCATCTCCAGCAGTCTGATGATCTGCTCCACCAGCACGCATGTTGAAACGAGAGCTTCATTGTATCGAGTCTCCACTGACGTTTGTGGCCTCTGCCACTTTGAGTGGGCACCCCATGTTCCTGACACCAGACACTTCCAGCCATCACACTCTCTCAAAGACTGCTGGTATTCGTGAGTGACCCAAGATATAGCTGTCATGGGTACTCTCCTGAAATGATCACGTTGCTGAGTGACTTACATTGTGTAGTCATTGATGAGTTGGACATTGAGGGAGTGGAATCCCTTGTGGTTTATCAGTGGCACAGGTGATGGTGACCCAGGAGCCATGTGGGTGCAGTTAATGACATCTTCCACCTGATGCATCCTTGCTATGAGGTTGATATCTATGGCCCTAGTGGTCTGGCTTGTTTGATCCCAACTCAAGTTTATAAACATCTCTGCCCTTGCACACCTGGCATCTGTAACCTCCCTGATACATTTTTGAGTGGCAGACTGATGTGGTAGCCCTTGCAGTTGTGGTACATCTTGACAAGTCACGATCACTAGAATTACAGACATTTCATCAATTGCATCCTGTCCCATTGTGAATCCTGCTACCCTTGAAAAGCCTTGTACCATCTCATGCTTTTTTCTGATATGTGAGAAGACAGTCCACGAGGATAAATGTAAATGTCAGTGAAAACTGCACTCGGTTTTCCAGTTGAGTTCCCATTTTCTTCACCAAGTCTGCTGGAGATCCAACATCAATGCCAAAAAAGAGAAAGCAAAGTCTGCATTTACATGTCATGACCTCAGGAGATCCCAAAAGAGATTTCAAACAATGAAGCAACTTTGAAGCATAGTGGAAAACATAAACATTTTGTACAAAGCAAATTCCCACAAACAGCAATGAAATGAATAACCAGATCATCTGTTTAAGAAATAGATATTGACAGTACAATGGAAAATGCCCTGGCACTTCTTCACATTGTGCCAGAGGATCTTTTGCAACCTTCTGAAAGCAGGCACTTTGGACGGTGTAATACTCCCTCAGTGCTATACTCACATGTGGGCCTGATTATGTACTAACGTCTTGGAATGGGATTTGAACTCACAATCTTCTATCTCAGATGCAAGTCACCACTCAGTGAAGGCTAATAGAAAAGCTATTGTTGTGATTTCCAAAGTCTGAATTATTTAGAATTACTCAGAGGTTAACATCTCCGGTTGCACGTTCAAGTGATTTTTGATTAGGATATTCTTCGGAGATTTCCCCACCTTGTCTACATTCCCTCGCTTTTCCAGAGTGTAGATTGTAATCAGAATGTAGCTGCTTGTAATCAGGGTTTGTCTTCTTGTAAATGTGCTTTCTGCCGCACTTCTTTTCAAAATTTTTTCAAAATTGTTGATGGCGGAATTGATTCAGCTCAAAGCAATTTTTTGGCCGTTGTGTTACTGGGTCAATAACTTTGCTCTTTTGGCAAGTTCTGCTCTGGTGCCTCTCTCCCAGGGGCTGTGCTGCTCCTTCAGTTAAGTACGGTGCAGATATCAGTGAGAAAATGTTAAAAATGCACTGTTAACTTCAGAAATCTCAGCCAGCTATATCAGCTTGCTGTGAGTTGTGCCGCACCTGAACCTATGAATGCAGATTTTTGTCAGTGCATTATTCACCTAGGAAAGTAAAAACGTACCAAGCAGCAGTTGGAAAAAATTCTTAGGGATAGGATGTATGAGCATTTGGAGCGTTGCGATCTGATTAGGGATACGCAACACGGCTTTGTTCAGGGGAGGTCTTGCCTTACGAATCTGGTAGAATTTTTTGAGGAGGTGACAAAAACGGTTGACGATGGGCGAGCCGTTGATGTCATCTATATGGATTTCAGTAAGACGTTTGACAAAGTCCCTCACAGTAGGCTGGTAGAAAAGGTTAAGGCACATGGGATACAGGGACAGGTATCTAGATGGATTGAAAACTGGCTGGGCAATAGGAGACAGGGAGTAGTAGTGGAAGGGTCCTTTTCTGGCTGGAGATCAGTCACCAGCGGTGTGCTGCAGGGCTCAGTACTGGGACCTCTCCTCTTTGTAGTATATATAAACGACTTGGAAGAGGGCGTACATGGTGTGATCAGCAAGTTTGCAGATGACACCAAGACGGCAGGATTGGCAGATACTGAGGAAGACTGTCAGGTGACACAGCAGGATATAGATAGGTTGGTGTATTGGGCAGATAGATGGCAGATGGAATTTAATCCTGACAAATGCGAGGTGATGCATTTTGGAAGGAATAATGCAGGGAGGAGTTACATGATAAAAGGTAGACCGATTAAGAGTATAGAAATACAGAGGGTCCTGGGAGTGCAGGTGCACAAGTCTCTGAAGGTGTCAACACAGGTAGAGAAGGTTGTGAAGAAAGCTTACGGAATGCTAGCCTTTATAGGAAGGGGTATAGAGTATAAGAGCTGTTGTCTAATGCTTCAGTTGTACAGAACATTGGTTAGGCCGCATTTGGAGTACTGCATCCTTGTTACCTTACTACTGGAAGGACGTGGAGACCCTGGAGAGAGCAGAGGAGGTTTACCAGGATGCTGCCTGGCATGGAAGGACTGAGTTACGAGGAAAGGTTGGAAAAACTGGGGCTCTTCGCCTTAGAAAGACGGAGATTAAGGGGGGATCTGATAGAGGTGTATAAAATAATGAAGGGAATAGATAGAGTCAACAGTGGTAGGCTTTTCCCCAGGTTGGGGACAGCTATTACGAGAGGTCACGATCTAAGGGTGAGGGGGGAGAAGTATAATTTGGGTACCAGAGGAAGGTTTTTCATGCAGAGGGTCGTGGAGGTATGGAACGCGCTACCAAGTAAGACGGTGGAGGCAGGCACGCTGGACTTGTTTAAGGTTTACTTAGATAGACACATGAGCGAAACAGGGATGGAGGGTTATAGTAGACGGTATTAAAAAGGGTCAGAGCCTCAGGAAGACACTAGAAATGTAGTATTACATGTTAATGTTTTGTCTCTTTTAATCCACAGGTGTCGGTCCACCTGGTTGTCAAACGAGGGGCATACACATGGTGGGTCGTGCGTGGGCTGCTCTTGGATGTTTCGAGAGTGGCCTAGTACGTCGTGTCGGTGTGTGTGCTTAATCCTGGACCAGCAGACGGGCACCACGACAGCTCAGTGACTATCACTGCTGGCTGTGCAGATACATGGATTTGGGCCTGTGTCTGTGGGAGTTTGCGCATTCCCCCTGTGGTTGCGTGGGTTTCCTCCGGGCGCTCCGGTTTCCTCCCACACCCCAAAGATGTGCTCTTAGGCTGATTGGTGTACCAAATTGACCCTACACTATTCTCCCCTGAATCTGGCTACATTAGGGGTACCATTCACATACACACGGGGCAGGGTAGATGTAGGAAAATGCTTTGTTGAAATGGCAGCGCGGGCTCGTTGGGCCGAAGGGCCTGTTTCCCGTGCTGGGTTATTCTTTGTTCTTTGTTCAGTTTAAATCTATTTTTATCTTCAATCTTAAAACATCTAGACACAGTTTGTTTTCTAACACATTTTACAGTGCATGACCCAAATAATTATTGTTTCACTGCAACTGTGTATATTATAGCATCAACATGGAATGAACACAATTAATTTTATTCAGTAATGCATTAATACATTCATAAAACAATACTTCAAACAGTTGCATAGAGGCTACTGGAATTTTAAAAAAAAGGTCAGACCAAGAACCTGACTCAATGTTATCCAATTTCAAATAAAATAAAACATTTATATGTGGTACAGACATATTCCTGCGCCTCTTAAAAACACCAAATTATTTCAATCTGGGCAGATATTGGAGCACAGGAGGCAAAATGGATCCATCTATTTGCTCCATAGGCATCCCTCACAGAGGAAATCAATGTGTCAAGTCCATTTTGTGACTCTAAGGAAGCATTTATTCGAACTGATTTCTCATGTTGAAATCTATTTTAGAATCAAAACCAAACATGTGAGGTAGATGCTTGTAAAGGAGTCTATGGATGTTAGTAAGATGCAACTAACAAGCCTTCAGCTTAACAAATGTCCATTCTCTCTGACAGCTGTGAGACAGTTGTGGTCCGGATCTTCTGAAGTGAAACATACGGGCATCTTCTTTCTTCTGTATTTCTGATAAGGACAATTAATTCATTCTGTCCTATCCTCTTTTAGTACATGGTGCTCAGTTTATCGTATGTGTAGAACTTAAATATTATAAAATCAGAGGAAGTTTACAGCACAGAAAGAGGCTACTTGATCCATCAGGCCTGCCCCAGTCAAAAACTGAGCCACCCAGCCTAATCCCACCTTCCAACATTTGGTCCTTAGCCTTGCAGATTACAGCACTTGAGGTGCATAGCCAGACATCATTTAAAGGGGTTGAGGGTTTCTGCTTCCGTAACCCTTTCTGACAGTGAATTCCAAATTCCTACAATGCTCTTCATCTTGTACATTACAATCTGCTACCGATGTCTATCTTCTTGACTTGGACAAGTTAACAAGGTCATTAAAAAAATCTGAACTTTGCATTAGATACTTATTACGATGGCCACGGGGGATCTCCCCTATTACAGGAGTGGAGGCTTGCTCAATAAGGAAGGAGATGCAGGAGGTTTAAAACCAGCTGGCTCCACTCAGGCCAGCACTCAGTAGATGCAGGATTGATTTGTACTCTGTAGCCGTTCAGATATCGCTTGTTGGTGATGGAAGCTGGCCTTGGTGAGATGATTACAGTACTGAAAATGTTATTAAAATACCTGTTGCAAGGAAAGGTTGCTGGAGTATTTAATGCATTACAAGTCCTTTTGAATACTAAGGAATCTCCTTGGCTATGTTGGAATTAGTCTGAGCTTACATGGCTGTAAACTGATTCAGCGTTTGGTTGGTGTGTTTATCATGGTTGAAAGATTGCCAGTACATGGAAACAACAAGATATGGGTGTGAGGCTTACGGCAATGCTACTTGTGTATGAGTGAGGTGATGTATTAATTGTGATGAATACAACTTGTGTGTCAGTGATTGGGGGATGGTGCATTGAATACTATGACAAATAGTATAGTTGTTGTTGGTGTAGTTGTACAGCATTTGAGGATACATTAACAGACTTTGACTAGCCATGCGAGGCCATTAGATTGCTTGTGGCACTGCATTCACGTTTTAGGGGTTAGATGCTTGCCATTAACCTTCACTACTACCTGGAACTCTGTCATTGCAAAGTTTCTCATGAGTGCTTCCTGTTCCTGGACCAAGGTCTCCAGAAAAGGCTCTGAAAATACAGGAGCATGCTGTCTGCCATTGGTGCTGTTTTCCTGCTTTCTCCACTTCAGAATCAGTTCTAGAATGAAATCCAACATCTGCTCCACCATAGTGTTCCTCCACTTAAAGAGCAGATTAGTTCAGGATGACTTTAAATCATGTTTAGCTTTTCACAATTTTCGATCTTCTGTTCAGTCATGCAGCAACTCAATGTGCTCACTGCTAGCTGCCTGCAACAGTCATTTCAATTAGCAGGCAACATCAAGTTTGTATGCTGCCTGCATGGGAATCAAGTTAATCTTCCATTGTGATCCCTGTATCCATTCCCAAGACCTGCCCAGCTTTGTGGCTTTTTTCTTTGTTGTGGGTTTATGTTCCAACTGCAATATAGGTACAAGTTATAGCTCACCTAAGCTTCCTATGTGTTTCTCAAGGGGAGGTTTGCAGTGGAAGCCGCATAAATCCTCAGAAGGATGATCTCATCAGGTGAAGACTTTTCAGTAGGCCAATATTCTCCCAGTCTCAAACACAAGAGATTCGGGATCTCAAAGGGATCAGCAGGAGAACAAAGACAAGATCTTCAAAGTTCCTGTGGAAGGAGTACTGCCACCATCTTTGTCATGGTTCACACCACAGGCAGGCAACACTGAAGAGGAACTTTTGAAAGTATGTGAAGGATACTATGCAAACCCTGCATGGGTTATAATTCTATCATTGGTTAGAGCTTGGAAAGAATTGTTTGTAGCAGGAAAATGAATTTCTACTTAGGTTTTCATAGTGTCCAAGTTTATAAAACATTTATAGGTTCGGCCAACCCGGGTTGTTTAACATATTACAAAGAAACATAATTTACTTGATTCACACAAACCCCAGAGAGATTATGTGATAACTGACCATATATAAAGGCTTCTCTGCAACTCGGCATTGAACTGCCACTTAAATCAATAGTTCATCTAAGTGTCTTAGACTTCCTGGTGATGAGTAATGATGGTGAAAGATTAAATAGTCCAATTACAATAGAAAAGATTACTGAGGGAGTTAAGAGTTGCCAGTTGGATAAGAAACTAGTGAAGATTGATAACCAGTTGATTTTGCGTCATTGTTTCAAGATGCACCATTGCTCATAGAATTATCGTACCCCACTGGACATAGTTCATTGGCAGAGATGAAGATTGTGTACAGTCATGTAATAAGAAAGATTGCCCTAGATAATTGTTTTAAAACTAATGATCCTGCTTAGATTTGAGTTTAAAATTTTAGCTACATATTTGGACATGATAGAGTGGGGATTAGTAGTGGAAAATTGCAGGTTCTCCAGTAATTGTGAGCTTGAAATTCAAGGGAGATTCTCATAGGCCAGGAGTTTTAGGACGACAGGATTTGCCTTTCAATCATCTGAGGAATTGATTGCGATTACATCCTCGCTAATACTGTCAGCCCCACGGCCAGTTAACACTCCGACATCCTTTTAATTTGCTGGAGGTGGGACTCCTACCCCTCACTCAGGAGGATGTTCCACCTCAGGAGAGCTGTCAGCCAATCTGATTGGCCGACAGCTCTCTAGTCCCGGCATCACCAAAAACTGCAGTGGAGGGCCTATGGCCGCCATTCTCCCTAATTGGGACATAGCACCCATGCTGATGGGAAGCAGGAGTGTTTCTGTCTGGCAGTGTCTGTTGGGTGGATTCACCCAACTGAAAGATGCAGTTGAGGCCATTTCACGAAACCCACCGGCCAGTCCTGCTGCTCAGAGATGGGGGCACCCTGAAAGAAAAAGAGGCAGGCCCCCCTTTTCCATAAACTGAAGTGGTACCCCGCCACTGAGCAGGGAAGCACCACCAACCCAACACTACCAAAGGAAGGGCATCCTCCCCCCACAACCCACAAATAAAAATGGGCATGTTCAAACCGCACCCCCCTCCCTAAACTAAGTCCCCCTTCCCCACAGAAGTCTGTTCTCCCTCAGACCCCACATTCATGTCCCTTTCACTCTCAGATCCCCTGGTCCCTTTCAGACCACACACATTGGCAGTGCTGACAGTGCACTGCCCTCTGGCACTGACACCCTGGCCTGGTGTCTTGGGCCCTGAAGAGGATCAAGGAGGTAGGTCCAGTGGCCATTTGCCTCTCTGCTCCTACCAGGCTGTAGAGGAAGGATCCCTCAAGGGTCCCGGGTTTTGTGTGGGCTCAGACTGGGGGCAATGGGTTGACCTGGCCACTGTCCTCTGGAACGTTGGGACTCGTGGCTAGTCCTGGCAGAATTGATGGTCACTCCTGGCATGGTGATTTCAAGCAGCCTGGTAATCACTGACTGCATTCCCGTCTGTCAGCAGTGAAAATTTTGAAGTGGCCAGGTCACTTTAATCTTCATGATCCCCAATACCAGGCTTTTAAAATCATTGCAGCACTCCGTTCTGAAACAGAGATTTTCCTCTCTTCCTGTCGGAAGCTGTGGGTGTGAGCAGACCCCTTTGAAGTCCTGTGACAGAAGAGCGATGTCAATTTCACCTGGGGGCAGGGGTGCGAGGGTTGTACTCAGCCTCAGTGTATACACACAACTTTGATTTGAAGTCTGAGCTGAACACATAAAGGGAATTGTCACTGGATGGATGTTATCTTGATGTGCAATTGTATGCTCCTGCAAAAACAAACTAGGCTATGGTGTCACTTTTGTTATTTCTTTGCTGGTTGTATTAGAATGATGAGAAATCTAACCTCCAGGTAAAAGCTGTTTGTTTTAAGGAGGCCTGAGTAATTCTTTAACCAAGATTTTTATTTAAGTAATCAACTTGATCTTTGAGTTCTACAAAATATTGATGCACTAACATCAAAATATACCTGTAATCTTAAGCATAGAACGGATTCTCCAGTCTCATGCGCCCCACTACAGCTGCCAGCGAGAATGGAGAATTTGGCGCTCAGCCAAACTCCGTTCACTGCAGCGGCAACAAAGAATCCCAGCCGTGGGCAAGGTCAAAGTTTCCGACCTAAAGACATAGGTCAGAGCTCTCCGGTTGTTCGCGAGTGGAGGATTCTCTGGTCTCTGGCAATGCACTCCGCCACGTGTTTCCCAATGGCGTGGGATGGATATAATGGGAAATACCATTGACAGCGGTGGGAGGCGAAGATCCTACTGCTAGCAAATGGCGCACGGCCTCTTGCTGCTGAACAGCCCACTGATTGGAGGCAGGAGAATTTCATCCATAGGCTTATTTTTTACTTTGTATAATGCGCACCCTGTCTCATAAAATGCTGCTGTTTGATATAAAATTGTACAAGTTAAACACAGGCAAATGTATAATTTGCGATATCAAAGCGTATAATATGAATGGTAATAAATCCTTAAACATAAGAACTGGAAGGACACTTCTTGACCTTTTGAACGAGTGTTGTAGGACTGTGTATACTGGTTCTTTGGAGATAACGCAAAACAAGCAATAGAGAATTAGAAGCCTGTTTTATACTCCACCCAATTTTCTTTTCATTATCTCTCATTTTGCATTACTGTTGAAGGCCAATTTCACCAACAAAATATCCAGATGGAGAAAGATTGCCAGCAAAATATCTTTAGCTAATGTTCGAGGGCTATGGCCTCGCTCCACATTTTGTAAAATGTATAAATAATATTAACATGCCTAATGCATAAAATCTTAAAAGCTGGATAAAGGCTTGAAAAATGTCTGAAACAATGACTCAAATAAAAGAGACTTCCTGGAATTCAGAACAGCTGCAACCTTATTATCACTGGAGGGCTGCTAATATCCCGGCGACAGCAGAAACCAAATTCCAAGGAAATTGTAAAAAGCCCATTTATATTTCTAAGGCCAATCCAGATTACCTGTCTGCTTGGACAGAGGGCAAGGAAACCTCTTGAAATTATTAATTACTGAAATATTAATTATCTCAATAATCTATGATGATGCCAGCATTGGACTGGGGTGCACACAGTGGAAAGTCTCGTGGCAGGCAGAGGAATTCATCAGGTGAATGTGGCCTCGGAGTTTTTCCATAAATCCTAAGGGGCCAACAGTGAACCCAGCAAAATGGAGCAGCTGACAGAGAGCTCCATGATGCAGCAACTGAAGAGGGGAGAGTGAATTGGACTCCTCCGCAAGTCTGCTGTCCTCGACTGGACATGCGTGGGATCTGAGGTTCATGCAAGGCCTGGATAGAGTGGCCCTGGAGAGGATGTTTCCATTAGTAGGAAAAATTAGAACCAGAGGGCACAATCTCAGGAAAAGGGACAGTCCTTCAAAACACAGATGAAAAGGAATTTCTTCAGCCAGAGAGTGGTGAATCGGTGGAACTCTTTGACACAGAAGGCTGTGGGGGCCAGGTAACTGAGTGTTTTTAAGATAGAGATAATTAGGTTCTTGATTGATAAAGGGATCAGGGGTTATGGGGAAAAGGTAGAAGAACAGGGATGAGAAAAAGGTCACCATGATTGAATGGTAGTGCAGACTTGATGGGCCAAGTGGACTAAATCTGCTCCTGTTTCTTATGGTCACATTGCATGTAACCCCCACAATTTGGCCTGCGCTTGAAAATCCTACCAACTGCCCTGGCTTGAGAAAATTCACACGTCTTTAACCTGTGATTATTTAACCCCTCTCCACTCGCACTATCTATATTTGTAAAGACTTGATTGTCTGTAAAGACTCAACCATTATCTTACAATTGTGCATTTGCCTATATATGCTGTGTTTGTGAAACCTACCTCTCTAACAGCCTGATAAAGGAGCAGTGCTCCAAAAGCTCGTGATCCCAAATAAACCTGTTGGACCATAACCTGATGTTGTGAGACTTCTTATTCAATTATCTAGATAAAGGAATATACATTGTTTTCCAAGCAAATGTGGAGTTGTTGGTGTCACATGATCCACCCCGACACTACTCCACTCCACTGGAACACGTAATATTGCCCCATGGAGCTCCAAGGCTCAGATTGCCTTTTTTCCATCTAGCAGGCAGGAGCAGAAAGGGCTCCGTCTATATTTAAATACCTGACTTCCCACCTAAATTGTTTACATTGCAAGTTCGGAACTGGTTCCTCTAATACTAACTCATCTCTACATGCCTATCCAATCCATGGAAATCATCTCTACTGACAAAGTGAAACATCCAGCATCAGCCTTCAATCTACTGACTTTGTGAAAGAATATACAAAGAAACAACCAAAGAACAAAGAACAACCCAGCACAGGAAACAGGCCCTTCGGCCCAACGAGCCCGCGCCGCCGCATCACCCTACACCTATTCTACCCTGCGTGTCTACGAATGGAACCCTACTCAGTCAGATTCAGGGAAGAAATAGCGTCAATTTGGTAAAAACCGATTAGCCTAAGAGCACATCTTTGGGGTGTGGGAGGAAACCGGAGCGCCTGGAGGAAACCCACGCAACCACAGGGAGAATGCGCAAACTCCCACAGACACAGGCCCAAATCCATGTGTCTGCACAGCCAGCAGTGCTAGTCACTGAGCTGTTGCGGCGCCCGTCTACCGGTCCAGGATTAAGCACACACACCGACATGAAGTACTAGGCCACTCCTGGACTTCCAAGAGCAGCCCACGCACGACCCACCGTGTGCATGCCCCTCGCTTGACACGAGGTGGACCTCCACCTGTGGAATAAAGACAAAAAATATTAATCATACAGCCTGCCCTTCCGGTGTCTCCCGAGGTTTAACCCTATTTAATAGCCCCTACCATATCCCTCCATTCTCGTTTCACTCATGTGCCTATCTAACTGCATCTTAAACGAGTCCAACGTTCCTGCCTCCACCACCCTACTCGGTAGCGCGTTCCAGACCCCCACAACTCTCTGCGTAAAGAACCTTCTTCTCACCTCCAAATTATACCTCTCCCCCCTCACCCTTAAATGATGACCTCTCGTGTTCGTACCCAGTCTAGGGAGCAGTCTCTCACTATTAACTCTATCTATTCCCTTCAGTATCTTATATACTTCTATCATGTCCCCTCTCAATCTCCGTCTTTCCAAGGAGAATAGCCCCAGTTTCTTCAATCTCTCCTCGTAACCCAGTCCCCCCATGCCAGGCAACATCCTGGTAAACCTCCTCTGCACCCTTTCCAGAGACTCCACGTCCTTCCGGTAGTAAGGTGACCAGAACTGGACGCAGTACTCCAAATGCGGTCTAACCAACGTTCTGTACAACTGAAGCATTAGACGGCAGCTTTTATACTCTATGCCCCTTCCTATAAAGGCTAACATCCCATAAGCCTTCCTAACAACCTTCTCCACTTGTGACGCAACCTTCATGGATTTGTGAACCTGCACTCCCAGGCCCCTCTGTATGTCTATACTCCTAATCGGCCTACGTTTTATCACATAGCTCCTCTCTGCATTATTCCGTCCAAAATGCATCACCTCGCATTTGTCAGGATTAATTGCCATCTGCCACCTATCTGCCCACTGCACCAACCTATCTATATCCTGTTGTATCACCTGACAATCCAGTTCCGTACCCGCCAACCCTGCCATCTTGGTGTCATCAGCAAACTTGCTGATCACACCACCTACGCCCTCTTCCAAGTCATTTATGTAGACTACAAAGAGGAGAGGTCCCAGTACTGAGCCCTGCGGCACACCACTGGTCACTGGCCTCCAGCCCGACAAGGTCCCCTCCACAACTACCCTCTGTCTCCTATTTCCCAGCCAGTTCTCAATCCACCTAGCTTCCTGGCCTCGTATCCCATGCGCCTTAACCTTTTCTACCAGCCTACCATGAGGGACTTTGTCAAACGCCTTACTGAAATCCATATAGATGACATCAACGGCTCTCCCATCGTCAACCGTTTTTGTCACCTCCTCAAAGAATTCCACCAGATTCGTAAGGCAAGACCTCCCTCTAACAAAGCCATGTTGCGTATCCCTAATCAGATCGCAACGCTCCAAATGCTCATACATCCTACCCCTAAGTATTTTTTCCATTAACTTCCCTACCACCGACGTCAAACTCACCGGTCTATAATTCCCAGGGTTATCCCTACTACCTTTTTTGAACAACGGGACCACATTTGCTACCCTCCAGTCTTCTGGGACCTCACCTGTGTCCAAAGAAGAGACAAAGATGTGCGCCAGAGGACCAGCAATTTCATCTTTCGCCTCCCTAAGCAGCCTGGGATAAATACCATCAGGCCCCGGAGCTTTATCCGTCCTTACGCTACCTAAAAGCCCTAGCACTTCCTCTCTCGTAATAACTATATCCTGCAACTGAACCTCCGCTCCCTCCAAGAGACCGCACGATTCCGAACCCCTCTCCTTCGTGAATACCGACGCAAAGTATTCATTCAGGAGCTCCCCCATTCCCTCCGACTCAATACATAACTCTCCACTCTTGTCCCTAAGAGGACCAATTTTCCCTCTAACTACTCTCTTGCCTCTAATATAGGAATAAAATGCCTTTGGATTTTCCTTAAGCCTACCAGCCAAAGCCATCTCATGCCCTCTCTTCGCCCTTCTAATTCCCCTTTTTAGCTCCCTCCTACTCTCTCTATATTCCTCCAGCGCACTCTCCGTACCCATTTGTTTTGACCTAACATACGCCTCCCTCTTCTTCCTGACCAAGTCTTCAATATCCCCCGTAATCCACGGCTCTCTAATCCTACCTTTCCCATCCTTTCGCTTAACCGGAACATACCTTCCCTGCAACCATTTCATTTTGTCCCTAAAAGCCTCCCACTTGCCAACCGTGGACTTGCCAGCTAACAGTCCCTCCCAATCAGTGTCCTGCAGCTCCCTCCTAATCCTGCCATAGCTCGCCTTTCCCCAGTTCAGCACGCTCCCGTTCGGACGGCACTCGTCCCTTTCCATTTTTATCCTAAAGTAGACGGACTTGTGGTCACTGTTAGCCACATGTTCGCCTACCTCTACCTCACCCACCTGCCCCGGCTCGTTTCCCAACACTAAATCCAGTATAGCCCCTCCCCTAGTCGGGCTAGTTACATACTGTTCTAGCAACCCTTCCATAACACATTTCACAAACTCCTCTCCCTCCGTACCCCCAGCTCTAGGTCCCCTCCAATTCACTCCGGGAAAATTAAAATCACCCACTACAACCACTCTATTCTTCCTGCACCTGTCCAAAATGCCCCTGCAAATGCCTTCCTCCACTGACCTCGGGCTGTTGGGTGGCCTATAATACACCCCTAGCAATGTGATCTCTCCCTTTTTATTCCTCAACTCCACCCACACTGACTCAATCCCTATCTCTTCCATATCGTCCTCCCTCTGCACTACTGTGATGTTTCCCTTGACTAACAGTGCCACCCCTCCACCTCTCTTCAACCCTCCTCTGTCACACCTAAAACACTTGTACCCAGGAACATTCAGCTGCCAGTCCTGCCCTTCCCGTAACCACGTCTCCGTTACAGCCACCACATCTAACTGCCTCACAAACATCAAGGCCCTAAGCTCATCCGTTTTCCTTGCCACACTCCTAGCATTGAAACAGACACAGTTCAACCCACAAGTGTCCCTCGGAACCACCTTCTCCCTTATAATTTTCCTTTCACCCGACTCTCTCCCAGCCACCTCCCCACCCCCCCTCCCTATTAGTTTAAATCATTCCTGAACACCCCAGCTAACCTCCCCGCAAAGACACTAGTCCCCCTCCCGTTCAAATCCTCCCCACCCCTCCTGTACAATTGCCTTTCTCTCCTAAACACCTCCCAGTGATCCACAAAAGTAAACCCCTCTACCCTACACCAGTCCCTCAACCATGCATTCAACTGCATGATCTCGTCATTCTTAGCCCTGCTTGTACTGGGCAACAACCCAGACAGTGCCACCCTGGAGGTCCTGCTCTTTAGTTTGGCCCCCAACTCCCTAAATTGCCTACGGACCTCTCCCCTACTCCTCCTTCCTATGTCCCCCTCCCCTACGTGTACTATGACCTCTGCCTGGGTCCCCTCCCCACTGGAGTTGGATTCTGGGCTCTCATGAAACAATGATGCCATGTATCTTTTTATTTTCTCTACCCATCTTTTTATATATAAATGGGTGGGGAGTCATGCAGCTGCAGCCCTTTCCCAGCATTTTGAATGTGTACAAATAGTCCTCTGAGTTCACCCTATCTGAAGTTTGCTGAAATATACCAAAACTACATCACCACTTACAAAGGGGAAGTCAAAATCAAAGGACCTTTCTGATGACAGATGAGTGGTGAGAGGAGAAACCAGGGTTGTTTAAATTAAACCCCCTTCTGTGTGTAACACCAGTTTAAAAATCTATTCTGTGTCATTACAACTTAATAGCCTTCTGTTTTTCTTCATAGCTTTGATACTCTAATCCCCTGTACATTTGCATTATGCAATAATTAATTCCAATATTCAATAGTACATACAGGATTTATATGGTGGCATGGCAGGAGATTAGATATTTAGGTTTGTTTTCCCTCAGGGACTTTTAAAATCTTACCGACACATTAAATATTTGATTACCTCCAAATCTGGCATTTTGTGAATAAAAAATAAGTCCAATAATGATGTTCATTAGCACAATTTAAATTTTTTATTCTGAATAGTAGACGTATAACTTAATAAAATATTGCTGAATTACTAATAGTTCTAAAGAGTTTAGGGATGATCCTTAACTATACTCATGGTAGCAGAGCAGGTTGGCATCCAAAGGAATACTTCAGCGGAAATAAAAATTGAAACTGTTCAAAAGTGGCTTGTTTAACTGTATCCCAGTGGATACAATTTAGAATATCATTTTAAAACTAGGATTTTGCCAATATAAACCCATGCTTAAACCCGTGCTTCGCTGTAACAGGCAATGTGGCAATTTTTTCTATATCAAGCATTCTTTAAATATAACTCATTTTGCAGAGATAGTACATCATAGTGAATCTCATTAATATTATTAACTTAGTGATAAATAGTTAAAGTAATTAGTGGCGAAGGGCTGAGCGGATTTCCCATTTTGCAAACTTTAGTGTGACATTTGAAAGTATAGTAGTCCATTTTGACAAGTACGAAACCATGAATAGGATATATAGATACACACAATAGAATTTATTGAAACAACAAGTAAGTAATATTAATTGTTTTCTACTGGGTTGAGTTTATTTTTTTTAAGAGAAATTAAGTTACAGAGGGTGGAAATTAATGCTCACTCATGTCATGTTGGTGTCAAATGTGGTGGATATGCCTTTAAGGGATATCAGCATAGCATCACTAGATGGGAAATATGTCATGTAACCACGGATACCTCCAAGCACCATTATTCAATATCTCACATGAAATGATTAACAAAACCGAAAATGATGTTGGTATGCATGACGAAATGAAGAGCAGCGATCACGTTTCACACTATCATCTCATGGAAAACAAAAGTACCAAGTACGCTCACGCTGAAGTGATTGCCAAGATTCAAATGATCTGCCCTAAGAAAGCTGGAAACTATTTGTTACTGGCCAACATTTGACCTTCGCAAATTCTAAACTGCGTATACCCACAGACATTCAAGGTCATGGCAAAACCTGCTGCTGTGAAACTTTCTGCATACAATGCTTCACTAATTCAATGTACAGGATCCATTGTCCTGGAGTGCAAGCACAGTCAATCCTCCTGGATGTCACAGATGTTCTACATCAGGCAAACTAATTTCCAGCAATTGCAGGTTTACAAGAGCGTTGCAACCCGACACGAGTAGCAATCCATGGAATCAGTCAGGTGTCACAAGCAGATCAACCTCAGAAACTATTCCTAACATCTTAGGTCATGACCAAATATGAAATAATTCAGAATGTTTCAACAACGTTGGCAGTTTCAAGGGAGCTGCAATATTATGTTTGCAGGAGCATGCAAGTCCATTGATTGATCAATCACGAAATGAAGGTCAAACAAAACAAAACACTGAAAGTTGGTCAGGTTGATTGATTGGCCATGCCGAATTGTTCCTTAGTGTCATGGGGATTAGCATGGTAAATATGTGGAGTTATGGGGATAGGGCCTAGGTAGGATTGTTGTCGGTGCATGCTCGATGGATCAAATGACCTCATTCTGCACTATAGAGATTCTATGATTCTATTCTATGGAATCATTAACATACAAGAGCACACAGATTGATGTAGCTCGATCACATGTGTCTGAAAGAAAGACACATCATTGAGAATATGCCTCAATCCATGATGCTTCAAAACAATGTTACAAAATTATTCTTACTAAATACCCACATTGGGTCTAACATTTTCGGGTGCAAATTCTTCTCAAAACTTGATGTCAAGCATGGTTCCTGGTCAGAACCTTTTGAACCTACAAGAGAAGATGCCCAATAATAGGTGATGATAGAAATGCAGGTACAGAATTGCTAAGTTTACAATTGGAACAACAAGTTCACATCCAGGATTCCTTAGAAGGTAACCAGCCAATTGACAAAGATTTGTCCAGAACCAAGGTCAGCATACACTGATGTGTAATGGTGATGTGCAACCAAGGACAAATCAGATCCATTCAAGCTCCTCAACCACCATGCAGTCCTATTGCATCAAAGACAAGGGTCCCAAATGCAGTCAAAAACAACATCCAAGGATTGTAATCCCAACCTCCAGTCGAGGTTACCTTCACAAGACCTGGGTGTTCCAGTCAATTACATTTCTGTATCAGAGGCTCACAGTTTCACCAATTCTGCGCATTTATGTAATGGTAACCAATCATAAACATGTATTGTAAATAGTCAAACTTCTTTAGAAGGGGGGAGGTGTGGGGGAGAAACATATTTAAAAAAAGCAAGAGGGATATTGTTATATCCCTTCAAGGATATCATCTTGTCATCACTATAAGTGAAAGGTGATCCAATCTGAGTTCCACTTTTGCTTTGAGTAGAGCACACCACAACTTTGATGTCTTCAAGATATAACTTTTCTCATGTGCTTATTTTTAATGAAACCACAATATGCCTACCCAAACCAGATGGTGCTTTGTGTCTTGTACAATAAATAATGTTCATCCAGCAGAAGGCACTCTTCAGTTATAGATAATAAAATGAAACAAAATTTACTCCAACAGATAAATCAAAGAAAAAGGCTCAATAAAGAGACTTCATTACTCAAACATTTGCAGCCTCATCTTTGGTCATTCCAATCACAACCTCAATTCCCAACAGATTCTTATTTATACCGAGTCAGCTGGTCAGCCAACCATCACATAATTTTGTCATTGGTTACATAGTTTACTGGGCCAGCTGACCCTTACAGCTTATTACCATTCATCACACTACAACAGATCCAATGTTATCATTGGTTACATTCTAACGAATAAGGTATTATGTGATTATAATAACACGATAGGCCCTTCTCAGCTCCGCTGTTATTAATTCTGTAGTGAATGTGCTTGTGTACGGCCTTCCTGCCCTGCTAATTTGAGGCCCTTAAGTGGGCAATTAATTAATGCCCATTTAAGGTCCTCACCTCACCGCCACTGGAGTTCACGCATTGGTGGGTGGACTACTTGCCTTGTGTGAAGCCCAAAAAGAAAACAGCAAAGAAATTGCTTGGAGGTTTCTGGTAGTAGGTGGGTCTCCCTCAATCAAAGACTTACAGTCCCTGTTCGTGGGACCCAATGGGAGGTGGCCCCCTCCCCCTCCATGCTGCTGAGGCCCCACCTTGTGACCCTTCCCTCTCTCACGATCCCACACCCATCATCACCCACACATGGCCTGGCTCCCTCAGTGTTCCTGGGCCTCAGGTGAATGCATTACAGGCAGTATCCAACACTCCCTGCTGCACCACCGAGCAATGTTGAGCTGGTGGCCTCTGATAGGCTGGCGACTCTCAGTGGGCAGGACTTTGCTCCTGGTGTCCTTGATCCCCACCCACTGTCCAGTTAACTGGGCTTTCTTGAAAAGGCACAGCGAAGGGCTCGTGCCAGCTCTCCATTTCACCTACATTAAGTTCTTCCCACAATATTCAACAAAATGTATGTGTGACCACTAATTGAAATTCCTTAGCACAAATTTTGATGTGCAATGATCTTAATTTAAGTCAGTGTTATCAGACGGTAACTACCTGAGTATAATCTAAATTAGCATCACTAGTTAAACAGCAAAAATAACTTGATTTGATTTGATTTATTATTGTCACATGTGTTAGTATACAGTGAAAAGTATTGTTTCTTGTGCATTATACAGACAAAGCAAATCGTTCACAGGTAAGGAAATGAGGGAGTGCAGAATGCAGTGTTACAGTCATAGCTAGGGTGTAGAGAAAGATCAACTTAATGCAAGGTAGGTTCATTCAAAAATCTGATGGCAGCAAGGAAGAAGCTGTTCTTGAGTCGGTTGGTACGTGACTTCAGACTTCTGTATTCTTTTCCTGATGGAAGAAGGTGGAAGAGAGAATGTCCAGGATGTATGCAGCCTTTAATAATGCTGGCTGTTTTGCCGAGGCAGCGGGAAGTGTAGACAGGGTCAATGGATGGGAGGCTGGTTTGCATGATAGATTGGGCTACGTTCATGGACTTTTGTAGCTTCTTGCGACAGAGAAAGAGCCATACCAAGCTGTGATACAACGAGAAAGAATGCTTTCTATGGTGCATCTATAGAAGTTGGTGAGATTCATAGCTGACATGCCAAATTTCCTCAGTCCTGAAGTCAATGACAATCTCTTTCATTTTGTTGACATTGAGAAAGAGATTATCGTCGCCGCACCAGTTCACCAGATTCTCTATCTCTTTCCTGTATTCTGTCTCGTCATTGTTGGAAATCTGACTCACTACAGTGGTGTCATCAGCAAACTTGAAAATTGAGTTGGAGGGGAATGTGACCACACAGGTCATAGGTGTACAAGGAGTATAGAAGGGGGCTAAGAACTCAGCCTTTTGGGGTACAGTTGTTGAGGATGATTGTGGAGGAGGTGTTGTTGCCTAACCATACTGACTGTGGTCTGTGCGTTAGGAATTTCAGGATGCAGTCACAGAGGGAAGAGCCTAGGCCCAGGGCACTGAGTTTGGAGTGAGTTTCGTTGGAATAATGGTGTTGAAGACTGAGCTGTAGTCAATGAATAGGAGTCTGATATAGATGTCTTTGTTATCCAAGTGTTCCAGGATTGAATGTAGGGCCAGGGAGAAGGTGTCTGCTGATGACCTGTTGCGGCAGTCAGTAAACTGTAGTGGATCCAGGCAATCCAGGAGGCTGGAATTGATTTGTGCTGTGACTAACATTATGAAGCACTTCATAATGATGGTTGTCAGTCACTGGATGACAGTCATGAAGGCACGCAGCGTGGCTTTTCTTTGGTATTTTGAGCACCATTCAGAAATTTCGGAACTGGCAAATAGTTTCTGATTTTTTAAAATTCTTTCATGGAGTTTGGGAGACACTGGTTAAGCCAGCATTTATTGCTCACCCCTGAATGCCCTTGAGGCAGTGATGGTGAGTTGCCTCCTTGAACCATTGCAGCAAAAAAAAGGAAAATAATACGGATGCTGCAAAAACTCGGCAGAGTAGGAAAGCAACTATGCGGAGAAGGTGGCAGAGTTCATGTTTCAAGTCATATTATTAAAAATAATTCATATTTAACTCAAAGTGTAACTTTCCACAGACATTGCCAGAACATTAACCCTGAATTTTATTGGTAAATTTCCCTAAAAATATGTTTTTGAAGCCGAAAGGTGATCCAGAGCCCGATCAGGTAAAATTTAGATACATCCACGGTGCTGGTATGGAGGGAGTTCCATGGTTTAGACCCATCAGCAGTGAAGGAACAACAGTATCTGTACAACTCAGGATAGAGTTGTGGCATGGAGGGAAACTACCAGATAGTGGTGTTCCCATCTATCTACTGTTCTTGGTGATAGAGTTCATGGGTGGGATTTTCCAGCCTCGCTCGACTGAGGCCAACAGACATTTCCATTGTCCAGCCCTTGCCTGCTCTGATTCAGTGGCAGGCAGGATGATAGAATTCCAGAACATGAATTCGGAAGGTCCAGTTGAAGGAGTTTTCATGAGTTACTGCAATGCATCTTGTAGATGGTACACACCATTGTCACCGTATGTTGGTGGTGGAGGGAGTGGATATTGAAGATGGTGGATGGGGTGACAATCAAGTGAGGTGGAGGGTATTGAGTCGTCTGAGTATTGCTTGAGTTGCCCTCATCCAGGCAAGGGGAGAATATTCCATCATACTCCTGACTTGTGCTTCGCAGATGGAGGACAAGCTTTGGAGATGCAAGTAACTTGCCACAGAGTTCCCAGCATCTGACCTGTACTTGTACCCACAGTATTTATTTGACCATTCCAGTTCACTTTCTAGTCAATGGTGCCCCTTGGAATGTTGATAGTGGGGAATAATGCATAATATTAATGACATTGGACATCAATGGGAGACAGTTGCATTCTCTGTTACTGGAGACAATTGTTGCATAGCATTTGTGTATCTTGAATTTTACTTGCTTATCTGCCCAAGCCTGGATGTTTTCGAGAATATGGGCACATAGAGTTTCAGCATCTGGGGTGTCGCAAATGGTGCTGATCACTGTGCAAACATCAACAAATATCCCCAATTCTGACCTTGTGACAGAGGGAAGGTCATGGATGAAGCCACTGAAGATTGTTGGGCCTAGGACACTACATTGAGGAACTCCCACAATGATATCATTGGAATGAGATTATTGTCACCAACAACTACAATCATCTTCCTTTATACCAGGTATAACTCCAACTAATGTAGAGTTTTTCCACTCATGGCCATCCGTTTTGCTGGGGCTTCTTGATGTCACATTTGGTTAAATGTTGACTTAGTGTCTTTATCTAAGTCAATAGCCTCGCTAAATGAGGACACTTGTCTCTCACCTACTTTTAAAAACAGTGGCATGTAAGCTATTGGGAAACTGTGAACAAACTTGGGATGGATGTGCATGTTGTGTATCAAGCTGTCAAGAGTATATATTTATAACTGGCGTACTTTGATGCTAATTACCTGACATTTACAGAGCCACTGCAACTTTGATATGAAATGACTTGCACTTTTGCTCAAGAGATTTACCAACTTTAAATGACCCTTATCATAAGATTTGGACTTCTACGGTTTAGGTGACCTAAAGCTAAGTCAACTGAGATCAATTATTTGATTTGATGATGGCAAAGTCTACATAGAACTAGTTGAACGGTACAAAAGTATTCATAGTTATTTTTCTTAAATTGGACTTTTTCCAAGCTCAAGTATCTTATCACATTTCAACCAAACTGTCATCAAAAATAGAAGACCTTTGACACCAGGGCTGGAATTCTCCCAAAAAAACCTCCAATTGTCAAGCTCGCATGAAAACTGGAGTAATTCACGTTGATTTTCAGTCAGAGTTCAGAGAAGAATCTCCCACATTCTGTACAATGCGGAGATCACAAGTGCGTGTGTCATTAAAAATCAGTGTGTGAGGCCTGATTCCCACTGGAGAGGCCGGCAACAAATTGCCGAGAGGGCCATTGAGACTGCGCCAATCTGTTCGCACTGAGATTGGGCATGAGCAGCGGCCCGTATCTGCCGGCCTCCAGATCACTAGCTGGCTCAATGGCTGGCCAGCCCTACGCCCTCCCAGCCATTCCCGGATGAGTCCCAAAACCCCCAGTGCTGGCCCGCCCCTATCTCCAGCACATTCCTCCCCCTTCCCCTACCCCTCCCCCAACAATGGCACTCTGCCCCGCAGTCCTGGCTCCCCCTGCTGCATTCCCGTACCCCTCAGAAGGCTGACCCATTCCCACTGACCCCAGCCTGCTCCGATCGCTGGTCTTTCTCTTTCCCCACTGATCTTGACTGTAGAGTGGCAGACGGAATCCACCCCCCTCCCCCCACCCCCGCCCCCACCTCCAATGATTATCCCACCAGGGTCTGCCCCCTTTCTCCATAGGCCCTGGGATCTTGGCATTGCCTTTTGCCTGATGGGCAGTGCCAAGGGACTTCCTGGGCATTGGCACTTTGCCGTTTGGGCAATGCTGGGTGTTCAGCTTGGCATTGCCAAGGTATCAATGCTCAGGAGGCACTCCCATGCTGCCTGACCCTGGGGCCCTAATTGCCCCCCTTCACCTGTTAGTGGGAAGCTACTGTAATCCTCGCTGGAGTGAACCATTCTGGCGGTCGGGCCCGGAGACTTCTGTCCTAGGCCCGCTAATGAAATTTAAATATATTTAAATCACTATTTAAAAAGTCTTGATGCCTCCCCTCAGATTTCTGGCACAGAGCTGATAGTGCTGGAAATCTTGGAGACCCAATCTGGGCTGGAACGCATGTGTGATCCCCCCGGAATTGGACAGTGCGAGAACTTCCTGGCCCGCTGAGCTAGAGATGGGGAAAATCATGGCCCAAGTTTATACCTACTACATAACTGTATTTTCTCCACTTACCTGACTGAAATCTTTTCAGGTTGGCACCAGCTGACTTTCAGGTGAGAAAACAGAGATTTGTTTTGAGGTAAGCTTTGGACTGTAGGGAGAGATGAGGCTGCACCTCTGACCATAAGCAAAGCTTTCTGCAGCCACCACCTCTTCCCCACCCCCTCCCAATGCCCCCTTTAAATGTCAGGTCTTCCAAGCCCTGGAAAAAGCAACCTGCAGACAACGTTTTCATTGATTGCTAACTCTGAAGCACACAGCCTCACTTAACTATTAGGATTCTTTAGGTGCCTCTCAACAGCAGGTTACTCACCTATTCCCAAGCCAAGACAGTTAAGCTGGAAGTGGAAGATTTTGCAGTTGGTTGGGATCAAGTTTACAGAATTGTTTACCATTTCGAAGGAGAACATTTGGCCAGAATTCTACTGACCTGCCCACCATGAGAATCAAAGCAGGTGAGGGGCAGACAATGGGAGGTCCATTGACCTCAGATGGGATTTTCCAGTCTCGGGTCGAGCAAGGCCATAAAATTCCATTGTGTCTTCACCGGCTGTCTGAATAGCAATTCATCTAACATCATTACCCTACAACCTTGCACATTCTTCCTTTTCAAATAATGGTGTAATTCCCTTTTGACTGCTTTAATCCACCACACTCTCAGGCAATGAATTCAAACCCTAGCCAGCCACTGCATAAATCATTTCCTCTTCAATCGCTTTCCTTTCTTTTATTACTTACTTCCAATTTGTATCCTTGCGTTCTTGATCCTTTCGTAAATAGGAACAGTTTCTCCCTATCTACTCAATTCAGACCCTTCATGATTTTGAATACCTCTTAACAAATCACCTCCCAACCTCTTTTCTCTAAGTATAACAGTCAGACCTTCTCCAAGCTATCTTCATAACCAAAATTTCTCATCCCTAGAACTTTTTTTGTGAATCTTTTATCCACTCTCTCTAATGCCTTCACATCCTTCCTGAAGTGCTTTTGATTTGATTTATTATTGTCACGTCCCTTAGTATACAATGAAAATTATTGTTCTTGCACATGATAGAGACAAAGCATACCAAACATAGAAGAGGAAAGGAAAGAGTGCAAAATGTAATGGCTAGGGTGTAGAGAAAGATCAACTTAATACAAAGTAGATCCATTCAAAAGCCTGTTGGCAGCAGGGAAGAGGCTGTTCTTGAGTTAGTTGGTACGTAACCTCAGACCTTTGTATCATGTTCTCAACAGAAGGTGGAAGGGAATATGTCCGGGGTGCTTGGGGTCCTTGATTATGCTGGCTGCTTTCCCAAGGCAGTGAGAAGTGTAGAGGGAATAAATGGATGGGAGACTGGTTTATGTGAGTGCCTGGGCTTCATTCACGACCTCTTGTAGTTTTTTGCAGTCTTGGACAGATTCACCAGGGGCTGGGGATTGTAATAGGTAGGATGGAGTTCACTCAGTTCAATAACTCACACGGTTTTCCAGATACATTGTTGAACTGAAATATATTCAATAAACACATACTCAGCAAAACAGAAAAGAAAGGAAATAAACATCAATCTTTTCTTTGAGCCTAACTTTACACAATATAATCCCTATCTATACCTGGATGGCTGATTTGTTTCCCAAGAAAAACTCAAGCAACAGTCTTTCAGAAGGACAATATACAGAGGCAAGGTCAAAACACAGAAGAGAAAGGTTACGAGAGTGGGTTCTCATCTAGGCCAAAGTTCAAACTAATTCAGAGCTTTTGTACAGTCCAGAGTCAGCAACAAGCACACAGCAAATGTTTCATTCTCCAGGGCATCCTCTTTTGAACTCACCAAGTTTGGCTGTCCCCTTTTAGCAGGACCCATTGTTCTGCTTATATAGTCTATCAAGACTAGACAGTCAATCCTCATTGCAGTCATTCGTGACGGAGGTCTTCCATCAGTCTGTCATATGAATTCCAAATTGACTTCATAAGGTCATTTTGGTCGAGGGAAGCTCTATCAAGAAATTGGAGTGTGTTATGGAAAGTATTACCTTTCCAGCGCACAACACCATATTATAATGATATAAAGGCACCAATCCCTCATCCAGGACAGGATGAACACATTGTGCGTTCATTTACTGAGGCTAAGCGTACAAGAACATTCGTATAAAGATAGAAAGCTTGAATGAATCAGCAGCGGAGCTGTGCGTGCTATAACTGCTCACAGATCAAAGTGAAACTGAGACTGGATCACATAAGACCCTTCTAGTGATGGCATGCTGCTATCCCTTAAAAACATTTAAAACATTCCCCCCCCCACATTCTTTGTAAATATGCTTTCCCCACTTCTAAAGAAATTTAACAATTTATAATATATATTCATGTTTAGTTACCATTATATAACTGTTTAAGGCTGGTGAATCTATGAGTTTCTAAAGCATAAGAGGTAATCTACAGGTATGCCAAGACCTAGTAACGGTAACCTTATCTAGAGTTTTTTGCTCACAGTGAGCTATGGGATTGTTATCCTTGGAGTTTGTTCCTGGTTGCAGTTAGATAAGACAGCACAGTGGTTGAGGAGCTGGAATGGATCTGATTTGAACATGGTTGTGCCTTAAAAAATGACTGTTTGTAACGACTTTATAGCATCTTGGTTTGAAAGAAATCCTTGTCAGTTTGGCTAGTTGCCATATGCCTTCTGTGGGATCTTGGATGTGAACTTTTAATTCCTACTGTGGGAAGCCACTATTTTATTTTACTTTTATTTTTATTTTACTTTTTTTATATAACATTTTTATAATATTTTCTACAATATTAACATTTTCACATGGGATAAATCCTACTGCACTTGTGCTGGGGTCATGTTACAATGTTACAACATGTTGAGTTGTGCTGCTCTGCTTGTCATGTTTGCTAGCTTCAGCAGAAACTACTAAATCATGAACAGTGCATGATCAGAGGTCAGAACCAATTAATATAACCCACCTCTCATATGTGTTTAATTAACTAATGAATGTAAATGGGTTTTCTCTGAAGTAATGTGCGATAATGACTCTGTAAGAGAAAACAATAGTAGAAGAAGATGAAAGAGAAGATTGATAACATGTTGACTGTGAGATAGAGAGAGAGAGGCTGAACGAGGCTGAGAAGCTGGTGGACATCTTGTAATGGTAGTCTGAATGAACTGCTAATAAACTCATATACTTGTAGCAAAGACCATGAGTGAATTCTTGAATCTAATACTACTATAAACTTCGCAATTTTGTACTTGGTCATCTTCTCTTGTGGATTTAAATGTTACTCTCTACTTTCTGAGAGAATAGAATGGGTAAGATTGGTAATGGAGTTAATGATAATGATGTAAAGTGAGTGCCATGGGCATGAAAAAGATTGGATGTGATTTTTGACCAAGGATGGCTTTGAACTTGATGTTGAATCAATGGTTCTTTGTGCTGACTTGACATGTGTCTTGACATGCCTTGCACATCATGATGACAACTTCAATGTCATTGTTTATACTCGGCCAATTATCTCTTGTGAGTCTACTCATCCTATCTATGCCCACATGTGAGTGACAAAGTTGTTGAAGAATATCATATTGCAAAGATGCCAGTTTGATAGCTGGCTGACTTTCAGGAATGACTCCATGTCAAAAACCAAACTTGTCCTGGCTAATGTCTGAGTGGACATTCCAAACTGAATCAAGCCATCCTGAATGATGTGATGTAGAATCATTTGTTGTTTCTTCTTTTACCTGCTGGCATTTCAGCTGCAAAAATGTACCAGGTTAGTTGACGGACTTGCATTCTCCTGCAAGTGTAACATTGCAGATCCCTGTATACTGCCAGCTTTGTCAAAACCTTTTGGATATTGAGGCAAGAGGAGTAGTTTCTGAGGTTGATCTGCCCTGTAAGGTCTGAATGATTCCATGGATTATAACTTGCGCGAGTTTAGGGCATGCCATTAGACCTAACAAGCCAACAACTGGGCTTGTACTTAGGACTTACAATTTCCATCAATCTGTGCGGATTGCTTCATACTTACATCTATCCTTGAGTAGCTCTTCAATACTACATGTTTTGGGCTTGTATAGCAGGTTTTTCTGGAATACATCTATGGGAATGGATGTGATTAGCAACTCAACAATACTATTTGCTAGCTCGACATTTGAAAAATCACAGTATGTACTAGTTTTCTGTATCTGTTGATGAAATGGTCTTTGTATTCCGTAGGCTGTTGTCGAAATTACATTAACTCTAGTCAATGAATACAAATGTTTAACCTGACACTGAACCAATCTTCCTATGTTGCCTATATCGCTTCAGGATCCTATGGCTCTTCTGCTATGAATTCCAATGTGTTCAGTCTGTGTAGACATTCATTCCAAATTACGAGGCAAATTTTTATGGTTCACTTGTATGGTTCGGACACACTTGAATCAAGAAACCATGGGGACGATTCTCCCGGCCCGCAGTGACACTTGAATAGCACAGCGGGCCAGGAGACATCAGTGGGGGGCCAGCAGTGGGACTCGCAACTAGTGTTTGGCAGATTGTAAGTCTCCCAGGCCATGTTTCTCAATGTAATCAACCTCACACCCAAAATCTGTATTCTCAGGCTCACTGGTGTCTGCCTCCCTGCTGGGAAAGGTTCCCATCAGCGGGGATTGAAGCTGGTTCCTATCACCCCACTGAACAGTACTGAGGCCATTGAGGCCCTTCCAGGAGGTTAAAGGCAGGGGCACCTTTTGGGCAGTGTCAGCTTGCCACCCCTGCACTCTGGCACTGCCCACCTTGGCATTGCCCACCGGGCACCTGGCAGCATCAAGGGGATGATGCCAGAGAGCAGGTGGGGCCTATTGGGAGGGGTGATCAGTGGTGGTGGGTTGGGGTCCCATTGCACAATCTGCATTAGGGATGGTGGTGTTGGGCGGGAGGAGGATGTTTAAGGCTGGCCATGGGGGTGGGGAATCGGGCCTGCACATGGGGGGAAACAAGGCTGGCCATGGGTATGCTACCAGTCAGGTGGGATGGGGATGCAGTGCACATGCGCTGATCTCCCCCTGAACAAATTGGTGCATGCGCAGTGGCCAGCTTAGCGCTGTGCCGCCGGCCTCTCGAGCAGGATGAGGCCCCCCACCACTTACCGGCATGAATCTCTCTGAGGCACTTTATGAAGCACAGAGTGCCAGAGATTCATTAAATTAGTTACGCCCAAAAAACAGGTGGGAAAAAGTCCCATTTTTCTGCCCATTGGGCACTTTGTTTTTTTTGGGAGAATCGCCCTTCCCCCATCACCTCCACCCCTGCCCCCCCACCCCTACTCCACCCCAGCTCTGTATGGTGTTTAAATATTTTGAATTTGGATAGTAATCCTAATTCAAATTAGTAGTTTCATGGACTTTCTTACAATATCCCTTTAGCCTTCCTCTTTGTTTTAGTCAATTTATTTTTCAGCAATTCCTGAAGCCACCTGTTAAAATTGCAGCCTTCTGTGGCCTGATTTTTTGAATGAAGGTTTTGTTTGAATGTTATCGTTTGACGCTTGCTTGCTTGTTATCGGTCTGGCCCATCTCTTTCGATGCGCTGTCCCATTCACTGAACTGACAGACCTAGCACTGCAATCTCTCCACAAAGTGAGAGCTTAACAGTTCATTATTTTAACACTATCTCATGGTGGGTGGGATTTTCCAACCCTGCCCACCAGCCGGATCTTCTGATCACCAGCGTGTTCCCCAGTGGTGGAATGGGCAAGCTATGCAAATTCTGTAGATTTCAGTGGGACTGGAAAATCCCACTAGAGGCCAATAGCGAGCCAACTCTGCCACTGGTAAACATGTTGCGGGAGAAGCTGGAAAATCCCTACCATTGTGTCTTCAAGGTTTCTTTGTGCAATCACCTTGCTGCAATTTCAGCACGCCCTGAGTTGCAAACTCATTGTGGGCTGACCAAAATGTCAAGCGCATCTCATGTCATGAAGCATGATCTAAGGCTGTTCACCATGTCTTGCTGCCACTGTATGAACAGTCCAATATTTCCTCCTCTTCCTTCCACTAATAAGCAATCATTTGCAGAAGCTTTTTCACATGCTTCACAGCTGCAAATGGAAACAATTTCCAAACCTTGAATAAAGCAACATTTGCATGTTCAATACTTACAGATTACACCATAAGACCATAGGATATAGGAGCAGAGTTTGGCCATTCAGTCCATCAAATCTGCTGTGCCATTCAATCATGGCTGACATGATTCTTACCCCCATTCACCTGCCTTCTCCCCGTAAACCTTGATTATTAATCAAGAAGCTATCTATCTCTGTCTTAAAAACACTCAATGACCTGGCTTCTACAGCCCTCTGTGGCAATGAGTTCCACAGATTCACCACCCTCTGACTGAAGAAATTCCTCCTCATCACAGTTTTAAAGGATCATCCCTTCGCTCTGAGGTTGTGGCTTTGAGTTCTCGTCTCTCCCACTATAGTGGAAACATCTCGTTTATAGTATAACCAGTGGTATTTCATGAGTGGCATTTATCCAATGTGCCAGCCAGCTGCCTAATCGTCCTTTGAAAATCAGGCATCATTACCAGAGGGCCAGCTGGCCTAGGTCTGTTTGGTGGTGGTCGGGCGGACAGTTGTGGGTGAGGCGAGGGGGTTACACAGTAGTGTTCCAGGGGCAACATGAACCTGTTGAATGTAGTGACCTGAATCTTTCTGGAGTGGGGCATCTTGCAACATTTCCTCCTCTGCACCATTCAGCTCTAAAACCTTTTGCGTTGCAATTTGCTGGAAGTGCAAAGCTGCTAATGGCATGACAAAGGCTCAGGGCACCTGGGACTTCAGTGAATAATGGAATTAACAGTGTATCTCCTTAATTGCATCTGAGAGAGGGCACATAAATCAAGGAGAACACATTACAAAACAATCAAGCATTGCAACATTTCAATTGCAAACTTGTTGCATTAATACTTATAACCACTGACCATTTTAACTGAATGCAGCAAAGGAGATTGAAAGAACCTCCATTTGTACATGTAATCATATACAAACTCTTTACTTTCAGGAGATATTAATTTTCTTATTGGATTGGCATTTTGTTTTGCCAAATGTGTGTCATATTCTAAACAGTACATCAACACAAGCAAAGTGGGAGAAGCAATTAGCTACATATATAGTTATTTACTCTATTTGTTGAAAATGTTAAATGCATTGTATTCAAATAATTACTTAAGGCATTGATTTTGGTGAATGTATGGTACTTATTATTACGATGTACTTAAATAAATATGGAATATGGGGTGGGGGGTGGTCTCCATACAACTATTTTACAGTATATCATATACCCTAAAAACAGACAGGCCATGTTCTTACTGCCTGCTCACACCACGCTCTTTCTGCAGCAAAGTCAGAGAAATATAGGATATACTGCACGGAACAGGTCATTCTGTACCTGTCATGCCAGACATTATGATCTACTCGAATCTCCCATCTTTTCTCAATATTCTCATCTAAATCTACCATCACAGCCATTAAGTTCTTTTTGCCACATGTGCTTGTCTAGTTTCCGCTCATCAAGAGAATTTGGCTATTATTACTATTGAACCAGCAAAGTGAGGAACATCCTTCCTTCCACATCACTTCACTTTGATTGTACAGTAAAATTGCAAAACAAATGTAATCAAACTATATCTTGAACTTCAAAAACTGTATTATCAATAAACTAGGCTCCTGGAATAGAGTTCTGTTTAAAGGAACCTCAGATTGGAGAATCCATTGTGGAGGCCAGCATAGCTGATTCATTATACTCTTGATGTGCCGGTGTTGAAATCAATGTTGTTATGAAGGATTGTCTGCAGCTTTGAATCCACATCCACACACCACCATACGAGCATTCGTTCATAGTTAAAGCTCTGCAATCAGACATTAAATTTTAAATCTTTCAAAATCATGGGTGAGATCACGTTAAAGCAGTTTTAAAAATTGAGCCTATAACCTTGCAGGCAAGAAATAACGGATCACCCAAGCATGGTTAATGTTTCATTAATATTATTGAAGTCTGAAGGAATGGATTAAAGCATAAAATCTCTTTGAGCCAAATTGCAAGAGTGGAAATAAAGAGTGCAATTTAAACTAGTAAGGCATTCAGAATTAATGCTTGCAGACGATGTGATTAATGCATGGAATGGGCTTTGGATAGAATAGTTTCGGTGATATGCCCTAATTATTGAAGAAACAATTGGATACTGCCAGTGTCTTTTTTTTAACTTGATAAATAAGATGGACCAAATGGCCTTTTCCATCAATAATTATGTGAGCAAGGATCAATAAATAGCAATTAAAGATCTGATGATAATGTATGTTAAGAAATTCTCTTTATTTGCTTTGGGACAACAAAGGAGCTCAAAGCCTTCAGAGACAAAGCTTTCCTTATAACACTAGTCATCACCTAGTGACAATAGGAATCAATATAGTTAGCTATCACACACTGTGGCAAATTCCCAAAGAAATGTTCTTGTGAAGAATTAGTAGGTCTGCAGATGGAGTCCAACTCGTTGTAGATTCTCTGTAATGTTTCCCAAAATGTATGTAATCTACAGATGAAAAGTCAATCTCTTGTAACTGGTGAAAATGATTAGTTCACTTGTCAGGTCTATGCATTCAGCCTGTTGACCTACCTCTAATCATTATATCATCATGTCCATGATCAAGGATCAGTCTGGAAGTTAGGTGTATTGAATGATTATTTTCAATAGCTTTATCAGAGGGTTTCAGTCAATTTAAGTAGAACCGAAGAAAATATGAAATAAGCATCTCGGCAAGGTTCCTTCAACTGCATCTTCCAAATCTGTGACCTATACCAACTAGAAAGACAAGGGCACCACCAGCAAGTTACATTTTTAGACACAAACAATCCAGACTTGGAATTATATTGCCTTCACTGTTGCTTGGTCAAAATTATGGAACTCTCTTCCTCACACATTATGTGCATTCCTACACAACATGGATTGCATTTTTCAAGAAGACCGATTAACACCATTTTCTGAAGCACAATTAGAGATGCACAATAAAAATGCTGGCATTGCCAGAGATGTCCATCTCCTGTGAATAAATATAAAAAAAAACTTGATAAAAATAAGAATTTAGAAAATGCCTTTCGCAGCTTCAGGACAAACCATAGAACATAACAGCCAAAGAAGTACAATGGAAGTACAAGTTACAACATAAAACATGACAGTCTATTTGCATTACAACTGGGTCTCACAAATAGCAATTTGAAATGGTATTCATTTAAAGATGAAAAATTAATCTCAATTTTGTATATTAAAAAAGGTTTCCTAGTTTATACTGCTTTACCTGTTCACTAATATAACTTAAGCTCACAGAGGCTATTAATACAAGCTATAACAGAAAAGAGGCTTCCTGCATTGCACAGTACAGCGTAATGGATAAGTGTGAAGAACCTTGCATTTAATTTAATTTGCAGTAACTCCCAGCTTTATTAATACTGCATAAGAGAATGGGGAATAAATGCAAATATGCAAGGATCACTGCCCAACGCTGCCATAGAGGATTATTGCATAAAAATAGGTCCTTTGGCCCAACTCACCCAGAAATCTTGACAATCGTGGCAGTTGAACCCTCACTCCATAAAGACTGGGGCTTAAATCCAGCACTTTAGATCACTCAGACACATTACCCCACGTGCCAACACAACCAATAAAAGAAAAAGCAGTTATTTAGGCACTTCAAAAAAAGCTCACCTCCTGTTTCCACTCTCTCTTTATACTACTGGTGAAGCGATAAATCTTTAACATGGTCAGACTGTGAATTTTTACCGCATCTGGAATTGCCTTAAGTGATTTATGGACAAAGCCAAGAAACTTTAGGGGCTTTTATATTATGTAGGAATGCAGGAAACATTATAATAAATACTGTGGATGCTGGAAATCTGAAATAAAAACAGAAAATGCTAGATAATTGTCTATTATTGAAGGAGCCAGCAACATACACAAAATTCTGGAAAACTTTTGCAGCCTTTCTTTGGAGACAGGTAAGGCAAAGTAAGATATGTCATTAGTTTCCATTATTTAGATTTCCATTCTAAGTTTGCTTTATATATAATATGGTAAGAATGTTTTTTTTATTATCAATCTGTTTTTTTTCCCCATGCTTACAATGTTCACCATCATAAATTTACTCTCTGAAACACATCAGCAGAGTAAATGGATAAATTGGAAAAATTCAGCAGGTCTGGCAGCAACTATAAGGAGTGAAAAAGAAATAACATTTCGTGTCTGTATGACTCTTCTTCAGAGTAGTGGATGTGGTATCTGAAGAAGAGTCATACGGACTTGGAATATTAACACTACGGGCGGAATTTTCCTGTCCTGCCCACCATGGGGATCGTAATGGGCGAGGGATGAACCATGCAAAGATCCGTTGATCCCGTGGGGCGAGTGCAGCAGGAAAACCCCACCCTATTTCTCTCTCCACAGATGCCGTCAGACTTGCTGTGGGATCTTCCAGCATTTTATGTTTCTATTCATTGCAGTTCTCCCATTCATTGGCTGAAATTCAGGGTATAAGTGCCACATGCTTCAAAAATTGGTGGCATCTCCAAATGTGTCATTTGGTCAAAGGATTTGGTTCTCGGATAATGTGGGAAGTTTGGGTTTCCACTGATTTAGGTGAATCGGGTCACCAGGTTTCACAATGGAGCTGACAGTGACCCGTATCTGATTTAAAAGTAAAGGAGCGCAACAATGCCCAAAACAACAGGAATGAAACAGGAAGGCCATAAGAAAGCACTGATTATTTGATAAGCTGAACCTGATTTTAAAAATACAGTTAAAGAATCATATTAATTTTGATAATGTCCCTTAGTCTTTTATGCTATATATCGTTTGAGAAACCTCCATGTCTCTCACATGTCCACAAATATGTAACTATGGTTATATCACTTTTCACGTGCATACGGGGTGATGGATCCAGGAACAGCCTATATTTTCTTATTGTACATTGGGCCATCTAAACTCAAAGTGGACTGGGAGGTATTTCTAAAAAGGGTTAATTTGTTCTCTGATTATCATATCATCAAATGCCAAGAAATGTCAATGTGACCTAAGCTTAGATGTGAAGGATGAATAGAAAGCTAACTGCACTGTTCTTTTTCAGGGCTGTTTGGCAGTTTAGAACACATTGATAATTAAGGTGAGAGAAAACAAGGAAGGTTTTCTTCACATGGAGCAGTTTTTTGTTTGACAGATTCCACAGCTGGCCAATTGTGGATGACTGCTGTGCTGGTTTCCACCCACTGTGGTTTAAAAGACTCTCAACCGTGTCTGATCCACCTCCTGAGCCAGTGCTCTCACCCTCTCCCTTCTATCCCAGAACCAGGATAGGGTCTCCCTTGTCCATCACCCCACCAGCCTCGCATTCAAAGGATTTGACAGAAAACATTTGGTTCCTTCTAAATGTGCAACTGTTTTCTTGAGCACTACATACCCTTGTACTCTTGGCTTCCTCCCAGAATACAAAACAGTCCTGAGTCTTCTCTGCCAACTGGTTGTTTGATTCTTTCAGAGTGCTATTAAATTCACTTTGTTTTGCTTTGTAATTTTCCAAAGGAACACATCTGACCTGAGGAGTTCTTTTAGCGTGTCCTTCAATAGGTTTTTCTTTCTGTGGCAAAGCTCAGTTGCTTCATCATGTAGTACAACAGTCTCATTGAGTTTGTTCTGCCATTCTGCTGCTCTATATTCTGTCATTTTGCTAAACGTATATGTACTGGTTTTGAGTTTGATCTTGAAGGACAAGTAACTTTCAATTCTTATTTTCTTTGTTTAGCTCTTGTCTCCTCACTCTGCATTTCTGTCTATCACTATGCCACTGCTGATCACTCCAATGCTGCCAGTTCTGAAGAAGCATTCAATGGCCAAAATTTTCCAGCCATTCCCATTGGTGGAACCAGAAGATCCCACCGCTGGCCAACTGTGGATGAGGTCCTGTGCTGTTTTCCACCCCTATGGTTTACAGCAGTCTAAGCCATGCCCAATCTATCTACCGGGCCATTGCTCTCACCCTGTCCGCTCTCTCCCAGAACCAGGATAGGGTGTCCCTTGCCCATCACCCCACCAACCTTGCATTCAAAGGGTCATCCTCTGCCATTGCTGCCAACTCCAGCATGATGTCACCACTCATCACATCTTCCCCTCACTCCCCCTGTAAGTAATCCTCAGGGACCATTCTCTCTGGTCTACTCCTCACCCACTGCTAATGGCACCTTCCAATGCAATCATAGAAGGTGCAATATCTGCCCTTTTTCCTCCCCTCCGTTCACCATCCCAAGGCCTAAACATTTTTCAGGTGAAGCAGAGCTTCATATGCACCTCCTTTAATCTGGTCTATTACATTCGTTGCTCCCAGTGAAGTCTACTCTACATTGGAGAGACCAAACACAGTGTAGGTGACCGCTTAGCGGAACACCTTCGGCCTATCCACAAGCAGGACCTAGACCTTCCTGGTGCTTGCCGTTTCTAAACACCACCCTGCTCTCCTGTCCGCATGTCCGTCCTTAGTTTTTGCAATGGTCAAGTGAAGCCCAACACAAACTGGAGAAACAGCACCTCATCTTCTGATTGGACACTTCACAGCCTTCTGGACTGAACAGAATTCAACAACTTCAGAGAGAGCATGACTCTCCTCTCCACCTTCCCACCATTTCCATTTATTTTATTTTATTTCTCCTTTTCATTTTATTCATCAATTTTTATTACTTTATATTCTTATTTTTGTATAAAGTCTCACTTTCCATCTTGTTTTGCAACCACCTCCCCCACCCCCCCTCCACCCCACCTCACCCGCTCAGACCAACTGCCACATTCCTCAGGTTGTCCTTTGACATTGCGTCCAATCTCTTAATGGACATCCTTAGCACCATTCTCAGCCTTTATCATCACCATTTTCATTCCCTTTGTCTTCTTGTCTACGCCATTCCTATCAATTACAGCCCCCCTCCATGCCTCCCTCACCCTCATTGTGCCGATTTTCCTTCTCTTGAGTTCTGACAAAGGATCATCCAGACTCAAAAAACATTGGCTTTACTCTCTATCCACAGATGCTGTCGTTCGTGCTGAGATTTTCTAGCATTTTCTGCTTTTGAATCTTTTGGCTTTATTCTCTTAGCAAGTGCCTTAAATCTCAAACTTTTTCACTTTAAACAAAAGGTTCCTGGTTCCTAACTGATTATAAAATGGATTTGCAGTTCTGGTCTAGGATTATAACAAATGATATTTGAGGGTCTCAATCCACTGCCAGTACTGGCCTTATTAAACAGGTAGGCTGCCAGGTTTTCCAAGCTGAGTCTGAAAATCACCTCAAGGTGGGGAAGAGAATCCCACCTCTCATGCTCAGACAGCTTCTGTCCAACGAATGAACACAATGCTGGCCAGTGTCACCCCATGGGAATTTATTCCCTGCAACCACACATCACCACCTCCCCCCCACCTCCTTTCTGTCCCTGGTCTTCCCCTTCATCGTATTAG
Source organism: Carcharhinus amblyrhynchos (assembly GCF_965287045.1). Lineage (NCBI taxonomy): Eukaryota > Metazoa > Chordata > Chondrichthyes > Carcharhiniformes > Carcharhinidae > Carcharhinus > Carcharhinus amblyrhynchos. The sequence continues at coordinate 40,844,862 of NC_137339.1, read as the reverse complement.
TAACTCTAATGCATCCCTTGCATTGACTTGTGCCCCATGGCTTCATGGCTGCGCCTCCTCCTGGGACTACTTCAGTGGCGACCATTCCTGGCAATCATTGATACCGAAGTTTCTAATCACGTTGGACTTTTGCATGGCAGGGAGAGTGAACAGAGGTGACACAGGGCTGCTGAAAGGGGAGGAGGCGGAGGAAGAGGGGAATACAGCTCTCAGCACAAGGCCTTATGCACTCAGGATGTCCAGGAAACACTTCTCTGATCTCAACATGAACAAGACACAGTGTGTACATTGTATCTATTTCGATAAAGAGGCGCTCAATAAAATCTGTGATCTCTTGCAAGAAATTTGAATCTTCACACTATGATGAGGATAGTGCTGGCAGTCACTGTGAAAATAATCATAGCTATGAACTTCTTGGCCCGAATTCTCCCATCCCGTTCATCACTGTAGTTTTAGCAGGCAGGCTGCAGACAATGTGAAACTTTATTGACAGTCCGGTGGGAATTTCTGGATTTTAGACCAGCACAGCCCACCCCTTAGCTCTGGGAGCTTGCCAGGCTGATGTAGAAAATATACATAAGCTCCTGAAATTTGCCATTCACTGCATAAAGTAGCTGATGCTCTCTACACCAGTGGTGGGGACCAGAGGAAAGCAGACAAGAACATACAGGTAGCTTCAAGCTTCATTGGCCAAATGGCATCTCCTTACTGCAGAGTTCCATTTTCTGAAAATTCATAGTTTTGCAGGTGCCACAACTAGATGCAAAGGTGTTCCTGAAATGGCTTCACTCCCTCAATGTAAAGCTGCTCTTGGACCAGTAGTGCATTCTGCAGGTCAATGCCCACTATCCCAGCAGCGACATTGCACCAGTCTACTCTAACATTAGTATTTAAGCCAACATGAGGGATCAGAGGATGAAAAGAATTATCTGCTGACAACCTGGCTCATGTCTGGTGTACGGAACCCAAGAACACATGGGAATTAAGACTATTGCATATAATATCATCGAGTAGAAGTGCTTAGGCAATGCTTCCTCCGTCTTGACCACTCTGGACAAGTACTACAATATTCACTGACTTGGATGTTGTGATTCATGATGGTCTGTTGTGTGCTGTACAATATTCCCAAAAGCAGACACAGCTAGTACCACAATACAGGAGGAGAAGAAAAGGAGGAGGCAACCAACCAGCTGAGATTACCACAATAAGCTCACCTGTGAATATAACCCTAATTCCACATTCATCAGCAGTCTCTCACTTCGTCTTTCCTCTGTTACTGACCATCATAGCCTCCTCTTGGCCTCAATGCTGAGATCGAAACCATCATAAAACAAATGTCCCAAACCAACTTTATCAAACAAACTATCTAACATTCCATACAAAACAGATCACCCTTTTACATTCCCTTAATGCCTGTCTTCTATGTATCTTCACTCTCCAACATTGTCTCACTCCAGTGGCTGCAGAATTGCTGGTGGAAGTCTGTAGATTTTCAGTGAGGGAACAACTCAGTTAGCCTCTCAGGAAGACCTTGAGTCATGGCTAGGAGACCCAACATTCCATGGTACCATGGTGACAGCAGCAGTAGAGGCTGGCTGACTGGCTTGCTGATGATGGGCAACTGTGGGGTGTTAGTGGTGAAAGTCGAAGACCAGAGGAGAGGACAACATGTACATGATCCATGGTGCCACTGCCACTCCCCATAGGCAGTGTCTCAGCAACTTATTGGAGAAGAGATTGCTGGATTACTGTGAGAGTCTGCCCCTTTGAGCACTGAGGCTGAGCCAGAATGGAACCAAGCTGTGCTTATAGGCCAACAAGCTGCTATTGTGTGGCTTCATTCTCTGCTCCCACTGCCACTGGGCGGCTTTTGTTTGTGTTGCAGTGAAAACTGAGACAGGGGCCATTAGGCACAAGTTTTAATTGGCCTGAAGTTGGCCATCATTTTGATACTGTAAAGGAATGAACTAGTTCCTTACAATATCCTATGTGAAGTTGGTGTCACATCCTCCGTGACAGTGACACAAGGCATACAGCCAATGCACCAAGCATTTCGTAATGCATGCCCATCAGTCTTCCACTGTATGCTCGCCTCATCAAAATTTCCAACAGATCCCTCTATAGCAGAACATATATACCACCACATCCTCCATGGAAATGACACTGGTTTGACCCATTCCTCTGCCACCCATTGTAAATCCCAATTCTATACCATCTGAGCTGGTAGCTGTGAGATCGAGTGGGGGTGTTTCATCATCATCAAACTCTTCTTTCTGTTGTACTTCTTTTTCTTGACACCGCTCCCTAGCCTGCCTTTAAGAACTGCCACTTAAAGTAAAGTTAAAGTTTATTTATTGGTCACAAGTAAGGCTTACATTAACACTGCAATGAAGCTACTGTGAAAATCCCTTAGTTGCCATGTCCAACGTTTATTCGGGTCAATGCACTTAACCAGCACGTTTTGCATGATGTGGGAGGAAACTGGAACACCCGGAGGAAACACATGCAGATAAGGGAAGAATGTGCAGACTCCGCATAGACAGTGCCCCAAGCCAGGAACCGAACTTGTGTCCCTGGAGCTGTGAAACAGCAGTGCTAACTACTGTGCTACAATCCTGCCCACTTCTTGGTTATCTGAAAGGAGAAAAGCACAACAGTAAAGTTGAGATAAGGGGAGAGGGCAAAGAAGAGTGCACGCTTACTCCATGCAGCTTGGTATTCAGAACAGATTGTGGGAGGAGGGGGATATGTGATGTGAAAAAGAGGATTAGTTAGGAACAGATCATCATCTTCAATTCTAAAAAACCAACATCTGGTCACAGTCTCAATAAAGACTAAAGATAGTGAACACTGTCTCTTCCATCAGGTGAAAGCATGCAGCCATGCTATCCGGTTAGATACTCTTTTCTTCAGTTCTATGCCGCCTTGTCCATCAATAAAGAGAGAGAATGCATTTGCATATGTAGTGCAATGTGTTAGGATTATGTAGTTGTCATAGTTGTTAGGATCCCAGACCAGAATTCCAAGGTAAAGGAAGAAGCCAACTACATCCCAACAATTTTTCTACTCAGGCATAAATGTGAGAAAAGGATGCTTCACTTCAGAAGTAATTCCTCTGTCAACTTAGGGATCTTTTATCAAAAAAAGTTTTATTCATAAAAGTTTAGGCATAACTCTTACAAAATAAAACAGTTTAGCTTTTAAGAGTTGAGCAATCTTTAAACATGAAAGAAACAACTCTAATTTCTAGTCACTATTTCAGTTCCAATTAAGTAATATTTCTCTTATAGACTTAAATATGGTTAGCAAACTGAGGCATACTTATTTTACATTGGCGAACAACCTTGAGGCCTTCAGAAAGGTTTTGCAGAAAGTGTCTTTGTAGAGCAAGAGAGCAAACCTCTTCTTTAACAGCTCCAGACAGTAACTTCCTTTTAAAATAAATAAAATGAAAGAAAAACCTGTTTTCCTGCTAGATGCCTAGTCCCTCCCCTTAACTGCTACATGACCCTGTATGCCTAAACAACATCTTCCATTACGTTGATCAAAAAACATCCCAGGAGTCCTTTCCCATTTATAAACAAAACTTATTAAACTTTCTGCTAAGTAAACAGTTCCATGGCTAAAATGAGTAATTATCCTATTTTCTGGCATCTGCTTGATTCCCTCCAGACAAACCAACTCCCTGTAACAAAATACTGAATCTTAATGCAGTACTCCTTAAGCATAAAATATATCAGTAGCACAGTTTCATCACACCGTGGGACAGCTGTCAGTAAGCACAAGGTGTGAGATGTAGGTGTAAGGCTTGCACCAGTACATGAGAGTGAGGTGAGGCTACGGATATGAATTGTGAGTCATTTCTGGTGGGCACTAGCAGTATGTGAGTGAAGAGGTCACCGTGCATTAAGCAGTGCTTGAGGCTAGTAGTTTACTAAACAGGATATGCATTTTGAAGATGCATTTACTTACTTCCAGAGGGGCAAATTTTTCACACAGAGGGTGGTGAGTGTCTGGAACAAGCCGCCAGAGGTATAGTAGAGGCAGGTACAATTTTGTATTTTAAAAAGCATTTGGGCAGTTACAAGGATAAGATGGGTATAGTGGGATATGGGCCAAATGCAGGCAATTGGGACTACCTTCAGGGTTTAAAAAAGGGGCAGCATGGACAAGTTGGGCCAAAGGGCCTGTTTCCATGCTGTAAACCTCTATGACTCTATGACCTTGAGCATTTGAATGACTTCTTTCTGTGTTGCATATTGGTCCTTGGGACTACAATGCTGGCATTGCCCTGTATATTTCTCTGATCCCATTGCCTTCTCAGAGTTTTATGAAGAGTCTCCTGGTCTCTGGAGGATGGTGAACCTCTCTCCGCCTGTCCGCCTCCTGCACCAAAGCCTACAGAGCTGCAACGGTGCAGCACTGTAGGCTTTGCAGCCTGTTTTCCACCATTCAATTTCTTTCCGAAGTCTAAGTCATTCCTGCAATGAATTACAGCACTTGTTCAAGCTACAACACACCTTTAAAAGATGCAGGCTTAACTTAATTAATGCAGGTGAAATTGAACTCTTGCTAGCCTGCTCTACATAACACCTACTCTCATGTGTAATCACTCAACAGCAGGTTGTATTAAGTCCACACACTACAATCATATAAATGAGCAGCAGCACAATGTTTGCATCCTACCTGCATCGTAACAAATAGGTGCAAATTAATCTCACATCACGATCCTGACACTCATTTTTGCACCGTATCCTTTTCTTCCAATATGCTTCGCAGCACATCTTCCTTACATATAAGTTAGGAAGATGTGATAAATTCTCTACTACTGCGATATAAGCTTCAACAAGTGGTTAAAAACAAACTTCATCATTAACGAAAATAAGGTCCATTTGGAAATGGCTTTTGTTTTCACTTCAGTCATTAGGAAGGAATTTCATTCACTTCTGACTAATTTAATTTTAGAGGCATGGTGTTAAATTAGAAAGCTTGCCAGTTAAGCCAAATGAATCTGCATTTCTGCTTGCTACATGATTTCTCCCATTGGAGACGCTTGTGATTTCATAATTGATGAAGATGAAATACTTTGATGAATTGGTCTAAGTTCTATTGGAACTACAGTCAGATTTATTCATTACTAAAGGAGGTACCAACATGTACAACCTTTTGCAAAACTGTGATTGTCCTTTTGCAGAGACCTGGTATGGCTAGGTAAGATATATGTCATCAGGTTTCACATTACGTTATTTGGGCTTCCATTGCATGTTTGCTTTCTATATGATACAACATAGAAACTTCTTTTATTAGCAATCTGTCTTTCCATATCTACAATATTCAGCATCATGTATTTGCTCTCTAAAACAAATTAGCAGAGTAAATGGATTAACTGTTTGATGTATTTTGGCACAAGGTAGAGGAAGAGGTAATATAAACTTTAGGGCACTGTTTAAAAGAATGTGCAGGGACAAAGGGAATTGGAGATGCATGTGCATAAATTCTTAAAGGTGGCAGGATGTATATAGAGAGTAGTTAGCAAAACATTTAAGACCATGGGTTTCACAAAGAAAGGCGATGAACAAGATTTCTCCGGTTTCTTTCGCAGCAGGACACTTTGCTAGTGAGAATGGAAAATTTGGCACTCCAACCAAAATTTCGTTCATTGTCAGTAGCACTGGAAAGTCCCAGCTGTGGTCGAGGGCAGAAACTTGCGGATAATGATTACAAAAGCAGGGATGATAAGTTGAACATTTATAAGGCTCTAGTTTGGCCCCAATTAATGGGCTGCCCCCAGTTTTAGTCACCACCCATTCAGAAGGATGTAAAGATCTTTAAGAAGGTGCAAAAGCAATTTACTGGAATGTTTTCAGTAATGCGAGATTTTAGTTACAATGTTAGGTTGGAGAGGCTAGGCTTGTTCTCCTTGGAGCAGAGGTGTTTGGTGGTGATTTGGTAGTGATGTACAAGATTATGACAGATTTGAATAAGACAAAGAAAAGCTGTTCCCAAGAGCTGATCGTACAAGCTCTGGGGGATCTTGGGCAAGTGATGCTGGAGGAATATGAGGAAAATAATTTTTAGGAAGAAAGTGGGAATGACCTGAAACTCACAGGCCGGAATTCTCCAGCCGATCTCACCCTACTGCGGCTCCCAGGGAGGACAGAGTGTTTGGCGCACAGCCAAATCTCCATTCGCTGCAGTGGGAGAGGAGTATCCTACTGCCATGAATGGCTGGAGAATTCCACTGACTACCTACAAGGGAAGTTAGAAGCAAAGATGATCAATTGTCTCAATGAGAATTGGGCAATTGTATTTGCAGGGCTGATAAGAGAGCCTGAGGAAATGGGACTAATTGGATTGAGTGCTAACATGGATTCAATGAAGTAATTAAGTCTAGAGGCAACAACGACATGGATGAAGATTTCAGCAGCAAATGAACTGAAACAGGCATGTGGTGATTCAACAATTTTAGTAGGGGAACATTTTGGTTCTCATCTTTCTATTACCAGTTCCTTGATATGAAGTTTGCTTTCACATAGATGTCCTCATGACAGGAGCAGAACAGGACAAAGAAATGTAAGACATACATAGGAAATGCTAAAGAAGAAGGATGAACAAGAAGCCATCCTTCCATTAGTCTGAAGCCCAGATTGTATTCATAAGGGTGAATCAGTAAGATCTGCTCAAGGAGGCATCAATTCAGGGGAAAGATATAAAAGAAAGTAATTTATAAAATTTTAATGGAGATGCAGGATTTGAGAGGCATGAAAATTTATATAAAGACATCTTTGAAAGTAGCAGAATATGTTGATACAGTTGTTGAAAATCATCTGGGATATTGACTTTATTATTAGATACTAACACTATGAAGTTATGCAAAACCTTTATAAATCACCAAGTAGGCCCCAGCTGGAATATTGTTTCCAATTTTATGTACCACATTTTGGGAAGTATGTCAAGGCCTTGGAGAAGATGCAGTGAAGATTTATTACAATGTTATCTTTGAGAGACTTCAGTTAAGTTGAGAGGCTAGAGAAGCCAAAATAGTTCTGTTGAGACCAGAGAAGATTAAAAGGCCACTTAATAAAAGTGTTCAAAATTATAAGGCATTTTTATAGACTAAACAGGGAGAAACAGCTTCCATTGGTCGAAATGACAAAAAGGGAAATGAGTTTTTTTTTACACAGTGCCCATAACTTCCTCAGAGTGGCAATTTAACAGTTAATCCTTTTGGTTTGATTTGATATGTTATTGTCATATGTATGAGCATACAGTGAAAAGTATTGTTTCTTGCACGTTATACAGATAAAGCATACCGTTCACAGAGAAGGAAATAAGAGGGTGCAGAATGCAGTGTTATAGTCATAGCTAGGATGTTGAGAAAGATCAACTTAATGCAAGGTAGGTTCATTCAAAAGTCTGATAGCAACGGGGAAGAAGCTGTCCTTGAGTTGGTTCGTAACTAACCTCAGGCTTCTGCATCTTTTTCCCAATGGAAGAAGGTGGAAGAGAGCATGTCCAGGGTACATGGGGTCCTTAATTATGCTGGCTGCTTTACCGAGGAAGCAGGAAGAGTAGACAGCACCAATGGATGGGAGGTTGGTTTGGATGATGGACTGTGCTACACTTAAGACTTTTTGAAGTTTCATGCGGTTTTAGGCAGAGCAGGTGACTTATCAAGCTGTGATACAACAGAAAGAATCCTTCTATGGTGCATCTGTAAAAATCTGTGAGAGTTGTAGCTGACATGCCAAATTTCCTTAATCTTTTGAGAAAATAGAGGCGTTGGTGGGCTTTCTTAACTATAGTGTCGGCATGGGGGGACCAGGACAGGTTGTTGGTGATCTGGACACTTAAAAACTTGAAGCTCTCGACCATTTCTACTTTTTCCCCATTGATGTAGACAGGGTCATGTTCTCCACTACAGTTCCTGAAGTGGATGACAATCTCCTTCATTTTGTTGTCATTGAGGGAGAGATTATTGTTGCAGCACCAGTTCACCAGAATCTCTACCTCATCCCCGTACTTTGTCTTGTCATTGTTTGCGATCTGACCCACTACGATGGTGTCATCAACAAACTTGAAAATTGAATTGGAGGGGCATGCAGCCATACAGTCATCGGTGTATATGAGTATAGTATGGGCTGAGAACACAGCCCATTTTGGTGTTGAGGATGATCATGGAGGAGGTGTTGTTGCCTATCCTTACTGATTGTGCTCTGTGAGTTAGAAAGTTCAGGATCCAGTCACAGAGGGATGAGCCGAGGTTCAGGCCATGGAGTTCGGAGACGGGTTTCAAAAGAATAATGGTGTTGAAGGCTAGATGTAGTCAATAAGTTGGAGTCTGACAGAGGCATTTTTGTTATTTAGATGTTCCAGGGTTGAGTGCAGGGAATTGCAAAATGCCTGTGTTGGTCAACCTTCCTAATTTAGGCGAGTCACGCTGAAGAAATGAGGCAGCTCAGTGACTTCAAACCTAAGTGTAAAAGGAGTGCAGTGAAGGAGGATCTGCCCCCTTTTTACTGCACTGGCTGCCATAAAGCGGGTGAGTTTAAATGTCCCATTGTCAGGGTTTTCAGACATCGGCAATGACGATGGAGGGGGGAATTTCAGGTATCAGTCAGGGTGTCCACATATAGGCGGGGTATGGGTGTGTGTCCAAATACCAGTGGGGGTTCACACATTGATAGGTTCAAGTACCATTGAAGGGGGGGGGGGAGTTCAGACATCGGTGGGGGGATGTTCAGACTTTGGTGGGGGAGGGTGGGGTTGGGTCAGACATGAAGGGGTGTGGATTGGACATTGGGGAGGTGGGGTACACACACTAGGGAGAGCCCAGACATGGCACAATCAAGTCAGACATTGGGTGGTGGGGAGACATCAGGAATACCACAGGGAGGTTGCTGCTTATTTAGGCTGGGCTGTTGGGTATGTTCTGGAGTGTAGTGGGCATGGGTCATGTATTGTTTGGTTTCATGTCTGGATTTTGAACATAGTTACTCTGAAATCAGAAGTGCTTTATCTCCTTCTCACCTTTTCAGAGCAACTATGAGGTTAAAACTGGTAGGATCATCCAAAGTCAGCAGTTTAAATCACTTTGATGGTTCTTGGTATAGCGCTATCGTCCAGGGGAAGTTAGCACTTCTGGACAATTGCCAAGTAAATCCTTAAATGGGAAATTCCGAGAGGGATTCTCCAGGGTATCCTAAACTCACTGGGGAAAAAAAAACTGTCCAAAAATGCATGACCGTCTTCTGAACAATTCAGGGTCATAAAACTAATCCCAGAGCAAAAACAAACAGTCACATTTAAACCACTTAAGTAACAATAAAAGGACTCATTGTAGTCAGCCTGGCAACATAATGACATCAGCTAAGGTTGTAAGCTGAGAAACATTGCTTATGAGAGCTGCAGAGATCATGATTTAAAAAAGAAATTCTTAAGGGTACACTAACATCACAGCGCTATGATCCTGGGATTTTACAAAGGCGGACTATCCTGTTACAAACAAAGAATCCAGCTACTTTGTGTCCACAGGCAACTTATAAAATTCTAGCATAGCCCAAGATGTTCCTCTCATTCCGTTGCTGTTGACAGAGATGTGCTGGGTTACCATGACTGGCGATCAAGGGCTTATGACACCAATAGTTTGTTTTGTAATCCAAGCAGCTCTTTTATGCATTCATTCTGTCTGTGCTCTAGGGTGAACTCCTGTGCTTCTAAGACATGATTCTTTAAGTAGCCACATCATCATGCCTTACAGTGACCACTCAGTCTACAGCTAAGATAGTTGACCTTTGGGCTTATCGGAGGAATCTGGTCTTCCTTTTCCCATTTTTAGGGGTCTTCTACCCCCTTTCATATTGACTTCTCACATGTTGCTGCACTGTCTGAATTCTCCAACCCCACAGTGATGGGAGTTCTGCCTGGGAACAATCCTTCAGACCTGATGTCCCCAAAGATACAGGGTCAGGATAAGGGAAGTGTAAATCCTACCCAACTACAGTATCATTACTAGGAGGAGAATTCAGCCTTTAATTCCCTAACCACTAAACGTGATGAAACGTTGTTTGAATTTTTTTAAAAAGTAGTTAGCAATAAGCAGTGAAAGTAGGAAATAGTTGCAGCTGTAGGACTTATAAAAAAGTTGTTAATCCTAAGAAGCATTGCTGGTCTGGAAAAATTGCAGTTGTAGGGAAGCAATTATGTATAGACATGCAATGACTGACAGGTTAAACTACGAAAATATGTTTGCATCTGCTTACAGCTGCATAGCAATAAGCAATTTACTAGGCCTCCATTCGAATTCACCTGAGAGAGGATGACAGCACTTGAAGCGCCTTAAGGAAATTAAATGTTTTACCTCCAACAAAATGATGAGCGAGTAAGGAAAGAAAATGTCATATTACTGATCACTTTAGTAGCTCGCTGCAATTTCAGATGAAATGCATTTATAGGAATCTTTGCATCTCACTTCAGGGGGAAACCTCCTTGGTGATGCATAGCTAAAGTCTATAAGGGCAATGAACGACTCAAGCTAGTTGTTTGCATAAACATAGGGTGGAGCCAGCTGAACAGTTGCTGTGCTTTTGCCAGCTGTCAGAATTTGCAGATGTAACCAGCCAGATTTCACAAAAATAGCTCCCCAAAATATCTATCTCCAAAAAGGATTTTGCATCTCAAAGAAAAACTGACAAGGTAAGATTGACTGAAGAAGTTAGACAGTTGCAAACACCAGTCCAAGAGAAGTAAAGCAGCTCACTTTAATGTTATTTGTCAGCATTCAGCATTTTTACTGGACTGGTATGCATCATTTCCTCTTCTCACTATATAGCAACCGTGCAAACAAATGCAAGAAGGCTTGTTTTGAACAGAATTTCTAATCAAATAATGAAACTAAATCGCAAAGAATAAAATGACTAGAGGAGGACAAAGCCTATAATTTGCCTCTTACTGTTAGTTTTTTCCAGGGTTATGCCTAAGGTTGCAAGCAAATCATAAGATGATCTACGGAGAAAAGTGAGAACTTGTTAGAAAAGGAAGAACTTGCATTTCCTCCAGCAACTCTCCCCATTGCAGGATGTCCTGAATTTCTTGCTGTGGTGCAGGAAAATGCAGCAGTGGATTCTGCACAGTAAGATCCCACAGATCAGCAACAGATCATTTATATTGCTGTTGTTTCAGAGATAAGTATTAACCTTGCACACTGAAAAAAAGAGCAACGTTCAGCAGTTTGGATGACCTCAAGTTGGGAGATGGTGCATGTAGGTAGGCAGGTCAGGAGAGATTTAGAGCACGCCAAAATGTCCAGAGATAATAAAGGCAGGAATGACTGGTTTCGTAGAATCATAGAATCATACAGTGCAGAAGAGGTCCTTCGGCTCATTGAGTTTGCGTTAGCATGTGAGAAACATCTGAAGTCCCACCTAATATCATCGACCAGCACTTGGCCCATAGCCTCAAATGTTATACTGTGCCAAGTGCTCATCCAGGTACTTTTTAAAGGATGTGAGGCAACCTGCCTGTACCTCTACGCAGTGCATTCTAGGCCATCACCACCCTCTGGGTAAAAAGGTTTCTCCTCACAACCCCACTGAATCTTCGTCCCTCAGCTTGAACTCTTGACTGACTCTTCAACTAAGGGGAACAGCTGCTCCTTATCTACTCCGTCCATGTTGGTCATAATCTTGTACACCTCAATCAGGTCACCTCTCAGTCTTCTCTGCTCCAATGAAAATAACACGACGTTCTTACTGTGTTTGCCCCAGTCCAACGCCAGCATCTCCACATCAATGAAAACAACCCAAGCTTACCCAACCTCTCTTCTTCATTTAAATGTTCCATTCCAGGCAGCACCCTTGTGAATTTCCTCTGCATCCCCTCCAGTGCCGATATGAAATTCATTTTCAAGGCTTTTCTCTTCCTCTCTTATTTGCGAAGCTCAAAATTCCTCTAGCCACCTTCCTGACAGTATATCCTTTGATGACACTTTAACAATCTGCTAAATAGCGAGTTAAAGTTTTTGAATGACGGTTTCTCTTCTGAACATCACAGCTTGCCAACTGCAGACATTCAATTCACATTACTTGCAGTAGTCATTAATTACAATGATTGATGGGTGCCTCGGAAGAAATTGCTGGAACATTCTGCTAATCACAGCTACCTTCTAAGGAAAATTGACGTAGAAAATTAGCACCCTCAATCTTCTCCTTTGACCCCATTAACTCACTGCTGTTTTTTACTTAGAAGGATCATGTCACAAATCAACAATGTTAACATCAGTTACTTTTATTTACTGACTCTACAACACCCATAAAGAATTAGTGTTAGAATAAAGTAGCTGTAATAAACTCAGGATGACTTGAAGTTACTTCCTTTCAATTCCATTACATCTATTTGAATTATTTTCTTTACAATTGATTAATACTTTTTACCACTAAAAGTAAGAAGCTAATAAACCTATCAGATGTAGGAAAAGGATTATGACCTGTTTAAAGATTAGCAGCTTTATTTTTAGTATTCAGCGTCAGGGGGATTCTCTGATCCTGCTAGCCCCGGTTGTGAACTGCAATGAGCCGAAAAATCAGGAATAGTGTGAAAGGAGGTTTCGTGCCGGTCACTAAACTCACTGTAAGCCTCCTGAGCTGTGCTGCTGGCATTGATATGGTTCCCAACTAGGCCGGCCAGGAAGCCTATAAATTTTTAAATGCACCCATGTTACACGTATCCAGCACAACGAAAATCCCCTCACGATTCACCCACCTCCCCAGTGAGATCAGTACCGGCAGCCTTTGGTACAGGTCCTTCAAATGAGGGCCTAGGGTGTTGAATCCTGAGGGTTGGGCGATAACCATTAACTCCACAGCAATCATAGAATAGAATCATACAGTGTAGAAGAAGCCATTCAGCCCATCGATTCTGCACTAACACAATCTCGCTCAGGCCTTATTCCCATAACCTCATACACATCTACCCCAGCTAGTCTCCCTGATAGTAAGGCGCAATTCGGTGTGGCCAATCAACAAAACCCACACATCTTTGGACTGTGAGAGGAACCCAAAGCACCTGGAGAAAACCCACACAGATATGGGGTGAATGCACAAACTCCACACAAACAGTGACAGAAGCTGGTAATCGGACAGGTAACTGCCTCTCATGGGCAGCATGATGGCACAGTGGTTAGCATTGCAATGAGGCAGCAGTGCTAACCACTGTGCCATCGTGCTGCCCACGAGAGGCATTTACCTGCTCAGTCCAACCGCCTCATGTCGGCATAAGGTTTATCTGATCTGACTCCCCATTCAGCCAGCCTCACCCTTTAGATGCCCCACTGAGGCCCCCTTCCCCTCAGATATTCACTGAGGCCCGCTTTCCACTCAAATCCCACCCCCCCCCCCAGTCAGGCCCCTTCATCTCAGATGCCCCCCACTCTCCTTCCCTCTCAGATTCTCACTCAGCTTCACTACCCCCTCCGACATCTTCTCTCAACCACCCTTCAGGACAAGCACCTTGGCAATGCCAACAGTACACTGGCCCCTGGTCCCCTGGTACTGACACACTAGCTTTGCACCATGAGCCCTGTGGGGTCCTGAGGATGTAGGTCCAGTGGTCATTTTCCCCTCTACTGCAGAGGATGGGTCCAGCAAGTGTCCTGGGGGTTGGGTGGGCTTGGACTGTGGATGAAGGGTGGACCTCATAACTCTCCACCAAGATGGGGGTAACACGGTTGGACTACCCCTTCTAGCCCTGGCAAACCTCAAGATTGCTGCTGGTATGTGATCAATTTCTGAATTCCTGCCTGTTAGCTGTGTACATCCTGAAGTGGGAAGCCACTTTAACCTCCATGCACCCACCCTCCCCCCAACCCCCCACCCCCCACAGTCACCTGCAGGATTTTCAATCATATTGTAGCATTTTCACACCCGTTATATTTCATCCGGACCTGGTGATGTATGTATCTTCAAGTATTTTAGTTTCTTAATAATTATTAAGACATTGATCACAACTTTCCTCATAAGATAATAGATATTCTTTGTCACTTTTGTTATATATCACGTAGACTCCTCTTCCTTCAAGTACCACGCTCTAAGAGTGCACTGGTGACTATGGACTTCCATTGGATTGGTCAATGATTATGCTTGGCCAAGTACTGCTGATGCTTTCTGCAGTATTCCTGACAGGAAATTTCCCATACTTACCACCTGCCATCAGGCATATTGGAAAGAATTTCAGATTAATAATCAACCTGTTTGACACATTATCAACACACATCCTATGGCCATCATGCTTTGGCTATACTGAGACTTGAAGCCAGAGATTCTGGCACAAAGGCAGGGATGCTATCATTGCAGCACTACAAATTCCTACTGGAAATACATTTAAAGAATTAATAAGCGCTTTCTACTGTTTGACTCAGTGGTTCACCTTTGTTTCTTCCTTAATAGTATGTATTTTCTGCTTTGATACTTGCGTTGGTTCTTTGAAAGATTGATTTGCCCTGTGGGTAGAGGGATACATGCAGATATATTTATGTGAGTTTCCAGAAAACATTTGATAAGGTGCCAGCCACATCAAAGGTATTTATGGAAAATAAAAGCTCATGGTAGGAGGGGGTTAACATATTAGCATGGACATAAAATTGGCAGAAAATAGAAAGTATGCATAAATGGGCAGGATGTGACAAGTGGAGTTCTGTAGGGGTCTATTCCAGGCCTCAATGTTTTACAATTTACAGCAAAGACTTAGATGTAGAGATAGTAGCTAAATTTGCAGACGGCACAAGGATGCGTAAGAAAGTATATTTTGAAGAAGACATACAGGCCCGGATTTTTCAGCTACCTCATGATGGAATTTCTGGAGGTGGAGGTGGCCCGCCATTGGCAGGGCAGGTACGATATTCTAGTCCCGCCAAAGGAAATGGTGCCTTTCTGGCTTGTCAATCAGACCACTGGGGAATCCAACAGCCAATGACAGGTTACCTCCGCCTCAGGAAAACTCATAGCAGGCCAAGCCAGAAAATCTAGGCCGAGGAATTTGCAAATGGACATGGATAAATTGAATAATTGGGCAAAAATCAGGCAGGCAGAGTATAAGTTTATTTCATTTGATTTATTACTGTCACATGTGTATTAATATACAGTAAAAAATATTGTTTCTTGTGCATTATACAGACAAAGCATACTGTACATAGAGAAGGAAAGGAGAGAGCGGAGAATGTAATGTAACAGCCATAGCTAGTGTGTAGGGAAAGATCAACTTAATGCGAGGTAGGTCCATTCAGAAGTCCGATGGCAGCAGGGAAGAAGCTGTTTTTGAGTCGGTTGGTACATGATCTCAGACTTTTGTATCTTTTTCCAGACAGAAGAAGATGGAAGAGAGTATGTCTGGGCTTTATGGGATCCTTGATTATGCTGGCTGCTTTTCTGAGGTAACAGGAAGTGTAGAAGGTATTAATGGATCGGAGGCTGGTTTGAATGATGGACTGGGCTTCATTCATGATCCTTTGTAATTTCGCAGTCCAGGATAGAACAAGAGCCATACCAAACGGTGATACAACCAGAAAGAATGTTCTCTCTGGTGCAGCTGTAGAGGTTGGTGAGAGTTTTAGCAGACATGTCAAATTTCCTTTGTCTTCTGGGAAAGTAGAAGCGTGGGTGAGCTTTCTTAACTATAGTGTCGACATGGAGAGACCAGGACAGGTTGTTGGTGATCTGGACACTTAAAAAACTTGAAGCACTTGACCCTTTCTACTTCATCTCCATTAATGTAGTCAGGGGCATGTTCTCCTTTACGTTTCTTGAAGCTGATGACTATCTCCTTTATTTTGTTGACACTGAGGGAGAGATTATTATTGCTGCACCAGATCACCAGGTTCTCTATCTCTTTTTTAAAATCATAGGTCGCCCTTATAGGACAGAGGTGAGGAGAATTTTCTTCTCTCAGATGTTATGAATGTTGGAACATAGCCCTTTTCAGAGAATGGGTCACGTGACTCTGGGTGTGGAATGATCTGCACAGGGACCACCCTGAGGGCAGTTGTCATTTGGAGTGTGGAGCGAGTAAGACTGCAATAAATACCTTTGTCACCTGATGACTGTCTGTGGAGTGTATTGGTGAGGATACTCCTCAGTGGTAAAGAACTTAATGCTGGCAATGAAGGTTAGAGTGACCTGCGGTTCGTAAGGTGAAGAAGGGTCAGGGATCATCTGTCATGATCCACAGTGCAGAGTATAAAGAACACCCTCGAATGATGGGTAGGGTCATTGTAGTAAAAGGACAGTGTGGGAAACAGTGAATTGGACAGATTTACCATTGCACCCCTGGAATGGGCAAAGGGGCCTTGGGAGCATGTCCAAATAGACATTACAGGGCCAGTGGAAGGCTATATGTTACTGGTGACCGCCGATGCACACTCGAAGTGGCTGGAAGTGATATGTATGAAATTGACGATTCCAGAATCGACCCTTGTCAACCTCGATTACATGTTTACTGGGTTTGGATATCCAGACCAGGTTGTAAGTGACAATTGCAGATCATGTTACCAGGACTTTGAAGAGTACATGGAACTGCACAGAATTCATCATGGGAAGTCTGCACCCCACCACCCATGGGCCAACAGAGCGTTTTATACAGTCTGTTGGAGGCTTCACAACTGGAGGGATCATTGATGTGAAGGTTAAACCAGTTCTTGAATATGTTTAGGAACACTCCCCATGCAACAACTGAATTCTCCCCAGCAGCATTGATGTTAGGGAGACAGTTACGTATAATGTTTGACCTACTGAGGCAGGATGAGACAAGACAAGTGGTGATGAGGAACCAGAAGGCACAGGTGGGCCGTTGAGCGGATGCCAAGCTGAGGGGGATTTCAGAAGGGTGAGTTGGTACTGGCCAGAAACTACGCTTTGATGGAGAAATGAGTTCCAGCCGTGACTGAAGCCAAGACGGAAACTAGGAATGGCGGCTCCTCAACATGGAGTGGGGGCCCCATCTACAAATTCAGAGGGGTTCTGGACGGTGCCAGTGGAGGTACCAGGAGAGGGAGGGATAGAATCAGCAGATGCTCCTTCCGCAGAAAAAACTGGAGAGCCAGCATTGGCGACTGACAGTGTGCAAGAAGATGGGTCACTGATGGTGGCTTCGTCAAGACCACGATCGTCGGACAGAAATATAATATTGCCTCTGTTTCCCAAGAAACAACCCTCACAGGACCATCAGGACCGTCAGCATCCACCCCCGCCACCGCTCACTCCCCGCCTCCTGCCAACAGATTGACCATGTCAATGTAGGATGGACATATGGATGAGGAACTAAACAAATAAATGTATTATATTGTAAATATGCTATGGGTTCATCACAATGTATTGGAAAATTATGTTAAAAAATGTGTAATTGTAAGTAAATAATTGAGATGCTGTTGCGGGTTTGGGGGATTGTTGTTTAGAGGGGAGGAGTGTTATATATGTTGAGGCATAGCCCCTTTAAGGGAAGAGGTCAGGTGACCCTGGGTTTGGGATGACCTGCCCAGTGACAGCTCTGAGAGGGCAGTTATCATTTGGAGTGTGGAGTGAGGAAGGCTGCAATAAATACCTGTGCCCCCGGCGCCTGTTTGTGGAGTGAGTCCTCGAGGACACCCCTCAACAGTATAGAAGTTAACACAAGACACTTTGGAATTTTTTGCCTCAGAAAGTAATGGAAGCGGAGCCACTGAATATTTATTAAGGGAGAGGTAGTTAGATTCTTGTTAGGCAAGGGAATCAAAGGTTATCGGGGATAGATGGGAATGGATCTAATTTGAAACACAAATAGATCAGCCGTGATCTTAATGAATGGCAGAGCAAGCTCGAGGGACCAAATGGCCTACTTCTGCTTCTGTTTCATATGGTCGTATGATGCTACAAATATATAGAAAGATTTTTAGTTTTGTCTCTATTGCACCTATTTTCATTTATATTCCCTGATCTTTCTTCCCTTTGAAATCCACAAACAATTCACCCAGTGTAAATGTTAGATTGGACTCTTGGTGACCTCCAGCTATGACTCCATAAAGTTTATAAATTCTGGGGAGTTCACTGGAACGACATAACACCAAATGGGCCATCTGGGCAATTTGAGGCCCACCTGTGTTACCTGGCATGGGAGATGTCACCTCACGACCATAGAGGTCACAAGGTTTAGGTGCTTCTCCCCTACCTAGAGTATTTTCCTGCTGTGTCTGTGTCGATGGAGGAACAGAGAAAATGATACAAATTGTTAAGATATTTAGGAAGTGACCCAGATCCCTAAAGTGAGTTGCCTACCCATTGTTTGGCAGATTGATTTTGTCTGCTTGCTCCCTGCGTATCAGTTCACCGTGTTTTCATAGGTATGGTATCATGTTGTACGGCAAACCGGGAGTGTGGGCTACGGCGGGAGAGGAAAGAATAGAAAGGGTTAAACAGACAGTCTGACTGTAGTACCTGCACTTACTGCGGGCAGACACATAACAAATTACAAATAACTACATCCCAGACGGCAATAAACAGTCACACCCCAGGTAAGATCTTTCAGAGGTTAAAGCATCAAAAAGAGAATTGATACCACTTTCTGAGACTCCACAATGTCTAGAGGAGCCATTGAGCCTCCAGAAAATGAATCAAGTATCAGGGAAATGGGGACAATTAGCACACCATTGAAATTGGTTTGATAATTACAGTGCTATGGTATTGCAAACAGATGGACAGGATGGGTAGAATTCTATGAGATTTTTACTAAATGTCCAAATAGTCTGAAAAGGGGAAAATTCCAGATCCATTTTTCAGGCATTTTTTTTGCCCAATCTTATGCACTCTGTCTCTGTAAAGATGGGTTAGTCAGTTTCTAGTCACAGAGGCTGTGGGGCAGGGCTTAACTTGCCAGAAAGCCTGTAGAGGGAGGTATTGTGCGTGTGTATATCTCTGACGCAGCACATGCGCATTTTCAGTACCAGGGGTCTGACAGAGACTGAGAGCTTCAGGCCCCTGCTATTGCAGGCAGCCTCAACTAGCCTGAGATGTATCCCCTGCCACGCCACTGCCATCCAGACCGATAAAGGCAGAGTGGCAGTGGTCCTCCCTCTCTCCCTTACTGATCACAGGCAGAGTGGCAGTGAGCCTCCCCACATCTCCATTGTCCCGCCCCCCCCCCTGCCCATTGGCCACCCCTCCCCCCATTGGCCCCACTGCCATGGGCCATCCTCCACAGTTCCCAATCCCCATTGGCGCTATCCTGGCACAACCCCCCCCTCCCCCCCATTGGCCTCACCCCTGGCACAACCTCTGCCCCAGCATATCGATGGGCAGGGCAAGCCCTATATGTTCAGAAAATTATTAAAGATAAAGCACACAGGACAATGGATCAGCATAATGTGATCAAAACAGAACTTGAAAAACTTAAAGTAACAATATAATGACCTAATTGAAATATAGCACATTGTGTGCAAAAACATATATGAATGTATGAGAACCTATGATGGGTGGAGTACCTCTGGAACAAGCTGGTATCGCATTTCCGAATACTGCTCTCCCTCATGCATGTTGAATAAAGCCATTTTTGTTGATGTTCTATATGGTCTCAGAAGACTTAATTTGTTCATCCCCTCTAACAGATGACAATTAAGTCACAGCCACTGTATCACTTACCCCGCTTAACTCACCCGTGTTAGGTGGAGACTGTGTCCCCAAAATGTATGCCTAGATACTGGAAGGTCATGACTCACTGCATTCAGTTCACCATCATGATTCAACCAGGAAATCTGATTCTCCTCATATGCTGCAAAGTTCACGCCGTGTGTCTATTTTTGTGACAGTGATTCCTGTCTGGATGCCAATGCTATTAACAGCCTTAGTTTCCAGTCTTTCAGAGAAGACCATTGCCATGGTTAAGGTGCTGTAGCTGCTAGTGGGAGGCAGGCACAGTGAGGAGAGAGAAGGAGCCTATAATCCTTGACTCAAGGTGAACAGAGTCTGATCCCCGGCAAGATCCTACCTTAAATATCTGTTCCCCAGTCCGGGCTGTGATTGGATTCTCAATCAAATCAATAGAATGGGGAACTCTGATCCTTTTACATGAGCAGAGTCGCCCTATCCTGGAACATGGAATGTGGATATTTTGACTTGATTTATTATTGTCACATGAATTAGTATATAGTGAAAAGTATTGCTTCTTGCACGCTATACAGACAAAGCATACTGTACATAGAGAAGGAAAGGAGAGAGTGCAGAATGTAGTGTTACAGTCATAGTTAGGGTGTAGATAAAGGTCAACTTGGTGCAAAGATGTGTTTATTTGGATGTGTTTTCTGATGGGGCAGCTTGAGAGCTGCAGCAGACTGTGATGGCAAGTAAGTAGGGGAGAAGCCACTGCAACATGGAGTCGTTGACTCATCAACATTTTTAAAGGCTTCATTTGAAAATAGTTCCTGAGCCTGGTGACTGCTCTGGGAACGCTCTTCTCTGCAGGGAGGCCTGTGGATGCTTTTGCACCTAGTTGGGTAGGGAGGAACTGGAGGCCTACCTAGAATGCTGGCCTACTATTGAGTACACAGGCCCAAGCACCTAAACTGACCCTACTGGTTCTGGAAAATGTTGACTAAAAATCTCACCCCCACTCCCCCAAGTCCAGTTTGTGTGGAGGTTATTTGATTGGGTAGGAGAGTGCGTACACAGGATGCTGACACCTTCTTGACTACACCCTTCAGGTAGGAAGGGTGAAATCAACTCCAGCCAAAAGACAATTGAAGCCCTTAAGTAGCCACATATGGATCTTACCCTGGAATTCAGCAAAATCCTTTTTGGGGTTGCCAGAGGCCTATCAGGAGAGAATCTCTCCATCTCTTATTCCCATGTAAACTAAATCCTCTTTGAGGTTAACAGCATCTGCAGCATATTTTCTGAGATTTTTTTGTGCAAAGAGACTGCACTCATTACTTTTATCTCCTAACACATGCCTCCATTAGTAATTACTCTTTCCATTGTTCCAATACTAATCATGTACTTAACAAAGGATTGAAAATAGTAATGGATGCATGTAGGAGATGAAAGAGCAAAGAACCTATCTGGGCCAATAACCTGCTCTCCAGGCTCTAATTAAGGCTGTGGCAATATCTAGTTTCTCGGATGGACTGCACCTTTGTTTAAGCTGCACAATGCAAATGTGAAAGGGAAGGTGAATGGCGTTGCAAAAAGGAATATTGATTTTTCACTTTGAACTTGCGTTTTTAAGTCCTTCTTCCACAATTCTTGCCACTCACACAGGTCTCCAGTTCATTTTAAGAATAAAGTGTTCTATGCTCATTACCTGCAACAAATAAGTAATTAATGAATGTAGTCATGGTATAAAAAGTGAGGGTTCCTGAACAAAAATGGATCAATAGATATATGGGCAGGATATTACCACCTTGCTTATCCTGAAACCGTAAAACCCCACCCAAGGTCAATAGACCTTCCCATCTCTACACCTCGCCTGCACCGATTCCCTTGATGGGTGGGGCGGAATAATTCCAGCCTTAGTGTTTACAATATTACAATTATGCAATGGTGACTGTAATAATCCACCTCCTGTTACAACTGAATTAATCGTGGGGAACTGGGAAGGAAAATAATTCATCTGTAGAAACATTGGTATCAATGGGTGTTATTCTGATTGGTGGTTGGTGACTAGAGGAGTGCCTCTGGGATTGGTGCTGGGGCCTCAGCTATTTACCATTTATATAGACGATCTGGAGGAGGGGGCTGAGTGTAAGGTGACGAAATTTGCTGGTAACACAAAGATGAGTGGAAAAGCAAATTGTGCGGAGGGTGTGGAAAGTCTGCAGAGGGATCTGGATAGGCTGAGTGAGCGGGCAAGGACCTGGCAGATGGAGTATAATGTTGGCAAGTGTGAGGTTATTCACTTTGGCAGAAATAATAGTAGGAGGGATTATTATTTAAAAGGCGAAAAGCTGCAGCATGCTACGATGCAGAGGGGCCTGGGGGTCCTTGTGCATGAGTCGCAAAAACCCAGTCTGCGGGTGCAGCAGGTGATCAAGAAGGCGAATGGAATGTTGGCCTTTACAGCGAGGGGGATAGAATATAAAAGTAGGGAAGTCTTGCTGCAACTATACAGGGTACTGGTGAGGCCGCAGCTGGAGTACTGTGTGCGGTTTTGGTCGCAGCGCTTGCGGAAGGATATATTGGCCTTGGAAGGAGTGCAGAGGAGTTTCACTAGGCTGATACCGGAGATGAGGGAGTTGGACTATGAAGAGAGACTAAATAGACTGGGTCTGTACTTGTTGGAGGTTAGAAGGATGAGGGGGGATCTTATAGAGACGTATAAGATAATGAAGGGGATGGATAGGGTAGAGGTAGAGAGATTCTTCCCACTCAGAAAGGACAGCAGGACTAGAGGGCACAGCCTCAAGATAAGGGGGGTGCAGTTTAGAACGGAGTTGAGGAGGAACTTCTTCACTCAAAGGGTGGTGAATCTCTGGAATTCTCTGCCCGTTGAAGTGGTGGAGGCTACCTCGCTAAATATATTTAAGACACGGGCAGATAGGTTTTTGGTAGGCAGGGGGATTAAGGGTTATGGGGAGAAAGCGGGAAAGTGGAACTGATCCACTTCAGATCAGCCATGATCTTATTGAATGGCTGGGAAGGCTTGAGGGGCTAGATGGCCTATTCCTGCTCCTATTTCTTATTACGAATGCATTTATTACAATCTCCTCTGGCTTGCGTTTCCAGCATAATCATAAAAACTTTATATTTTTACTTGAGATATTGACCAAATAACTTCCTAAATGTTTATGTTCCTGTACTTCCTCAAGAGGCTAAGGAAATTCAGCACGTCTGCTACAACTCTCACCAATTTTTACAGATGTACCATAGAAAGCATCCTTTCTAGGTACATCACTGTTTGGTATGGCTCCTGTTCTGACCAAGGCTGCAAGAAATTACAAAGTTGTGAATGAAGCCCAGTCCATCATGCAAACCAGCTTCCCATCCACTGACTCTGTCTACACTTCCCACTGTCTCATTAAAGCAGCCAGCATAGTCAAGGACCCCACGCACCCCAGACATACTGGGGGCTATTCTCCTATCCTGCTGTGCAAAAATGTTTAGCGCAGTGGGTTCGGGAGATTCAAGCAGTGACCGATGTACAGAATCTGTGCGGAGCTTCCCACCCTGATTGTGTCTCCTAGCCCCGGAATTACAGTGACATCAGTTCTGCGCTGGAAATCAGCAGGGAGCTGCACATATTATTCAAATACAGATTTAAATAGAGCAGACCTGAGACTGAAATCTCTGGGCCAGTTAGAGCTCCCCCTCCCGCCAGAGTGGTTCATTCCAGCAGGGATTACTATAGCTCCCCTTTTTCAGGCAGCTGGCAGCCCGACCCTCTTGGAGTGAAAAGGGTGCATTTGAGGCCCCCCAGAGGATCGGGCACTGAGTGGGTGATACCCACTGGGCATTATCAGCTTGGCAGTGCCAGTCTGACTTCCTGTAACTGCCCCAGGGCAAAGTACCGATGCCCAGAGGGCAGCTTGGCATTCCCCACTGGGCATAAGACAGTGCCAAGGAGATGGTGCCAAATAGAAGATGGGGCCTGATGGAGCAGCATCTAATAGGGGGGGAATCAGTGGGGATGGGGGGGGGGAGGGGGGTCCCACTGCCACTCTGCAGAGAGAATCGGTGAGGGAGGGTACGGGACTATTGGTGGGGGATGGAAAGGATTGGGTGGGAAGTAGATCGGAGCTGTGAGGAGTGTCGAGGCTAGCCTGGACATTGTTGGAGGGCCAGTGATTGGGCTGGGGTGTTGCTGTGGGGGGAGAGAAGGCCGGTGATGTTGTGGGGTGGGGGGGGGGGGCGGTTGCTGAGCTGGTGGCCAGCAATCGGGACACTGGCAGACACGGGCCACCGTGCATTCACCAATCTCAGTGCTATGCTGCCGGCCTCTCCAATGGGAATAGGCCCCGCCCACAGATTTCTGACGTGATTTACGCTAGTGCACTCTGCAATGGATAGAGTATGGGAGATTCATTTTAAAACTCCCGCTGAAAGAAACAAGGTGATTTACTCCAGTTTTCACATAGATTTGATACTTCAAATGTTTTTGGAAAGATTCTGCCCATTCTCTTCCATCATCTTTCATCAGGAAAGGAACAAAAGTCTGAGTCATCTGCCATCCGACTCAAGAACAGCTTCTTCTCTGCTGCCACCAGACTTTTGAACAGACCTAACATATTAAGTTGATCTAGCCTAGCCATGACTGTAACACAACGTTCTACATTCGCCCCTTTCCTTCTCTATGAATGGTATGCTTTGTCTGCAGAGTGCAAGAAATAATACTTTTCACTGTTTACCAATACATGTAACAATAATAAATCAAATCAAAATAAAAAAATACGCAAAGTGACTAGAACAGTTCCTTCTCTAAATTTTGTTTAACAAGTGAGAAACAACTTTTATTTACATAATGCCTCTCATGACCTCAGGATGTCCTGAAGTACTTTACAACCAACTACATTCTTTTGAAGTGTAATTGTGTTGTGTTGTAGCACATTCAGCAGCTAGTTTTTTTCACACAGTCAGGTCACACAAACAATAAGGTGACAATGAGCGAATAATCTGTCTTGGTAATGTTGGTTAAGCAATAAATATTCTAGTTCAGCAACAGAGTTTATGTTAAGGTCCATCATTTGGACTGCCATTCAGAGTTCCTTCAATCATACAATTCCTATATCAGGATGTCTTTTGAAGTCTTGGGTGGCATCACCGCTATTAATGCAAGGCAGCTCCTCGTTGATATTTTCGCCTGTCACGTGGGAGACAGGGGTTCAATTCCCTGGTGATGAGCTATGAAGTTTGTTCGACCTCAGGGTGTGTTTTGCAATCTTGCGGAGTCTGTGGAATGTTAAATGTTATAGGCTGCTCTCCCATTTAAGTTATCTCAAAAATCCTTTACTGATATTTTGTTTGTACTTCAGTTCCATGCACCCGGGGGATGAGGAAGGTGGAGGATCTCCTCGAGAACCTGTCCCTGGGCCTAGCCAAACGAGCTATTAACAGGCCCAGACAGTGGCGATTGAGGGGGGCCGTCCAGCCCGGCTGTCTGCCCCTCTATTGCGACTACATATGTGGCCGGGTGTCCCTGGCAGGGAGCATGTGATGCCTGAGGGCACCATTGAAGCCTTCCATGCTCGTTGGGCACCGCAGGGCCTGTGTATATTATTAACCCCTTTAATCACATTCTAGTTTAATGTTTTAACTTTCCTTTCTGCTTTGTCTTTTGTTTCAGGTTGTTCCCTTCCTTATGGGGGCTGCCCCTTTCAATTTATCCCTCAAGTTATTGGATTTAGTTTATTTGTTTTGCCAAAAAGAGTGGCAGTGTCCCTGATTCTGGGTCAGAAGCTCTCGGTGAAGTCCTGTCCCAGGATTTGATGGCCAAGGAAGGTGTGCTTATAAAAGTATGGCCACAAAGGTTAAACAGCAATCTGTAAATCCTTCCAACTCTTGCCAGAGGCAAGGGGTCAGCTATGTGATGGAAAGAAAGTTGGAGCTTCTACCATCACTATCCATAGTTTGAGATGGCAAAGTGCATTTGAAAGTGTACATTGCCACAGCAATTCAGGCTCACTGAGTGAAATGGTAACACACCAGCACAACTACATATTCTTATCAACTCAAAAAGAAGGTCCACTCAATGCAAGACTCTTGTCAGTAAGATTAACTATAACACATCTCAATGAAACTGGAGCACAGGCTGAAACTAATTAGATTTACTTAATATAAAACTCCTCTGTAACTCAACCACCTAAAGTTACTCCATGCACAGATTAGCAATTTACCTTTAATATGTTTTACTGATGTACAGAGGGATTCAGAGAAGAATTAATTTTTGGAAATTATACTAATCTAGAATGGGCAATTGACAGCAGCAGATCAGAAATTATAGAACAAATTCAACAAAGAAAACACGTGAACTGAACAATAATGGAGAAAGTGAATGCGTCTTACATAGGAAGGATGAAATAAATGTCATTACACCTCTAGGGAATTCTCTTCCTCACTCGGAGACCCCCCACATTGTGTTTGTTACACCAGAAATACAAATTTAAGACTCTACAGGCCAATTTTACCATTAAGTTGCAACTGTTTTCAGGCGCAAAAACTTGATAAATTCAGGCGTGAAGCGAGTAGTGCAATCTGCACCGGCCTCTGCATCAGTTCCCACTTTACCAAGGCCCGAAAATAGCTGCGATTGGGACCATGCCTGAAACTGGCAGGACGGCCATGTAAATGTATTTGCATGCATTTAAATTGACTTAATAGGCTGCATGCCCAACCTTACCAGCACTTCCACCATCATGTTTGCCCATCCAGAACTGGCGCGAAACAGTCAAAAGTCCGATTCGGGCACTTCAGTTAGTGAGGAGTTAAGTACCGAGTGTCCGATGGCTCTCTGCTTGAGATTGGTGGCGGGGGATGGGGAGATGGGTCCAATGACTCTTTGCTTGAGACCAGTGGGGCGGTGGGGGGGGAGATGGGGTCTGCTGCCTCTCTGCCTGAGATCAGTGAGGGTGTGGGGGGGTGGAGAGTTCATTGCCATTCTGCCTGAAATCAATGAGGGGGACAGGGTGTCTGCTGCCACTCTACCTGAGATCAATGAGGGGGAAGATGGAGGAGGGGCTTACAATTGGTCTGGGTGGCGGAGGGAGTGGGGGTTAAGGGATTCAGTAATGTTGTAGGAGTTGGGCAATATCTGTGGGGGCCAAGGGGAGGCATTATCTGGGCTGGGAGCGATGTGGCAGGGGAACCGCATTCTGTAATGTTTTTCTGTGCATATGCAGTTGGAGGCGCCGATAGAAGCTGCAGGGTTTTGGGTGCGTTAAGCCCTGCCGGCTGACTTCTGCCATGTGATTCAGTCTGACTGATGTTTTTGCAGGCAGAGGGACGCCTGAGAATGGATCTAAAAGTCGGATCTGAAACACTCCCAGTTTCAAGTCTGCCCAGCACTTAGAATCAAAATGGTAAAATAGGGCCCTACCCATGAGATAAGTTTTCTTCTGATAACTTGCATTTTATTGAATTATCCACAATCCTTCAGGGAGGATTACATTCAGCAAGCACAAGTTACAGTTGCAACGACAATTAAGTTGCCCTGGACCCTTGGCTATTAGAGGCTAAAACCCGATCTCCAACACCACTCCTAACTTAATTTCCTAATCTAATACTTACAGTCTGCCTCAGTGGCCTTCTGATGGTGGTGTAGGCCCTGCAGTGGAGCTGACCAAGCTCTACCATCTTCCTTGCCAGTCTGCAGGAACTGTAACGTACCCCTATTTCTGTTAATATTTATGCCACTTTCTTGCTGCTGGCTTGGCTATGTTGTCCCCAAATCTGGTAAAAAGTCTGACAACACCAGGTTTTAGTCCAACCTATTTATTTGATAATAGACTCACAAGCTTTCGGGGTTAGCCCCTTCGTCAGGTGAATGGAGAGTTCCATTCTCTCCATTCACCTGACGAAGGGGCTAACCCCGAAAGCTTGTGAGTCTGTTATCAAATAAATAGGTTGGACTAAAACCTGGTGTTGTCAGACTTTTTACTGTGTTTACGCCAGTCCAACGCCGGCACACCCACATCGTCCCCAAATTTAGCAGTGTTCCAAACCTTTAGCTCTGATTGATAACTTCTGTCCTCATTCTTGAAATTATTCTTAAAATCTTCTGTGAAAGAAAGAAAATCACCTATGTCCTGCTGATAATTGACTTCTGGAAGACCAGTCTTTCACATTTCTTCCCTTGTGATTTGCAAAATACTTGAGCTAAATCTCACTCTGTTACCTATTTTATTTTTAAGATCATCAGGCCTTAATACCTTCCTCGAATGTGGTTGCAAGGCATAGGTATTTATTGCGTATTTAACTGGATTGTGTAACTGTCTTCTTCCACTTAAACTTGTAACTTCGACAGAATCTCATACAAGGAGTTAACTCCTTGTTATTGTCACTTCTAATTCACAAACAATATTGGAGAGTTCAAAATCTGACAGAGGGAGCGACCTAGCAGTCTTAGCAGATAGCCCATCAAAGCCCTCCATCATAGCTCCATATTATAGCATCATATCATAGCCCCACTCAGGCCCCATCCCCTTGGTACTACCAGTGACATGTTAGCAGTGCTCAACTGGTACTGCCGGAGTATCAGGTGGGCACTGGCTGATGGGCACTGCCCGGCCATGCTCTCGATCAGTCAAAGCCTTCAATAGCCTCTTGATCTGCCCTAGTCTCCGCTATCACTCCCATGCAATGTGTGATGCTCTGCTGAGAGGTGGGAATAATCCTTGGCCGGGGGGGGGGGGGTGGGGGTTGGGGGTTGGGGGGGGGGGGGTGCGGTGGGGAGAAACAACCACGTGCTGAACTTGTTAATGATGAAACCAAGTCAATTTCATGGTGAAATCATGTTTACACCAGTAGAAAGGGGAATGGGACAATTGCAAACCATTTAGTGCTGGCTGCAGAACCAATTTTTAGGTCTGCACATTATTTTCCTGGATCGGCGGGATCTGCACTTGGCACAGCGATGAAAGAAAATCACCCCCAAGGTATTTTAGAACAAAGTATACCCACTTCATACAGGTACATTTACTGCAAGACTGTAACGGATGTGAAAGCTGCAAGGCTCTTAGGAAGAAACAATGGGAAGGCAGAATCAGAATGTTTGTGCTATTGAAACAGTGATTCCTTTAGACTCTCTCTGCTGGTATATGTGTACAGTGGCCTTAGTGGACAAAATGTATAATTTTCAATACACTACAGGAATGGTGTGATTCTTAGGGATACCAAGCATCCCAACTGTTCTGCCCTCAGTATCAGCTTCATTATGGAAGGGTGATGCAAGTGGAAAAAACATTCCTTATCAGAACGTCGTGGTCACAGTATATAAATACTATTTGCATTTCTTCGGATATTCCCTCCATCTTGAACAGTCCTGTCGGCATTCCCAGCGGTGGAACCTGCCAACCATCCTTAATTGGACTGGGCTCCCAGAGGTGGCCTTTCAATTAGCAGCATGTGCAAAAATCTCCTCCAGACCTTGGAACTAACATCTAGCTCCTCC
Source organism: Carcharhinus amblyrhynchos (assembly GCF_965287045.1). Taxonomy (NCBI): domain Eukaryota; kingdom Metazoa; phylum Chordata; class Chondrichthyes; order Carcharhiniformes; family Carcharhinidae; genus Carcharhinus; species Carcharhinus amblyrhynchos. The sequence continues at coordinate 40,815,753 of NC_137339.1, read as the reverse complement.
TCTCCACTCGCCAGGCCACCATTTCTTTAAGGATGAATGGTAAAGCCTGCTAATTTTGGAAAGATCATAACCTGTTTATTTTTAAATTGGGTTAATATTTCTAGAAGAATGAAGAACAGAGAAATAACATAAGCATACATTATCTATTTATCCAATGACATTATTAACAGCAATTACCAGGCTTATTTCTCAAATAAAACAATGGCTAATATTATTGGTGTAGCTAGCATGTTGTTGTTCCTGCAAATTCCATTGAACAATTACAAATTCAGTTTACCTGTTCAATTACCACCAAGAAGAAATGGTCAATTGTATAAAAAAAAGTTCTATAAATTAGAAAATCTATGCCCCTTAAGAATCATCTGATCCTAACCTTATTTTTATTCATTCATGACATGTGGGTGCCACTGAATGGACCAGCATTTATTGCCCATCCCTAATTGCCCTTGAACTAAATAGCTTGCTTGGCCACTTTCAGGGGGATTTTAATAGTAAACTACATTACTGTGGATCTCAAGGCACATGTAGGCCAGACCAAATAAGGATGACAGATTTCCTTCCCTAAAGAACATTAGTCAACCAGATAATTTTTTACAACACCATGGTCATTGTTGACTGATTCACTTGGTCACTTAATGGTCACTTAATCCTGACCATAAGGTCAGGGACTTTAACACCAGCAATGTTTTCATGGCCATTATTGGCTTATTAATTTGAGATTTTTTTTATTGAGTTCAAACTTCATCATCTGCCATGGTCGGATTCAAACTTAGGCCTCCCAGATCGTTCCCCTGAATAACACCATAACACCATCATGCTAGCACTTAATCCTGACCACAAGGTCAGGGTTGCACTGTGGCACAATAAGGGCAGCACAGTGGAACTGTAGTTAGCACTGCTGCCACACATGTCAGGGGATTCAGGTTCAATTCTGGGTTGTGGAGTTTGCACATTCTCTCTGTGTCAGTGTGGGTTTCCTTCAGGTCTCCTGTTTCTTCCCACAGTCTATAGAGATATGCAGGTTATGTGGATTGGCCGTGCTAAATTGCCCCTTAGTGTCCCAAGATGTAAAGGCTAGATAGATTAGCCATGGTAAATGTGTTACAGGGATAGAGTGGGGGAGAGGGCCTGGGTAAGATACTCTGTCAGGGAGTCAGTGCAGACTCGATGGGCTGAATGACCTCCTCTGCCCTGTAGGTTTCTATGATTCTATGAACTTCAAAAATTCATGATTAATCCTGCAAGTCTTTACCAATATATCTTTTGTGGGTGTATACCCACAATCGTCTCCTTACAGTGAACAAATGAGGTATCCTTGCCAATTGCATGACACTCAAATACCACTGCCAAGAGCTCAATTTAACATATCCGCAGCTATTGGGAGCCAGGACAAGATTGGCAGCATGCAATATGTAAAGAACAGTGTAAACTTAAAATAACAGCAGTGTTAAAAGGCACAGCTGACTTATGTAAAACAGAGGAGTGAGGATGATTCGGAATGATGCCCCTTAGAAAGCTTCCCTGTTGTTCCATTTACTTCCCTTCCTTTCTTGACATGTTATATACAAATCTATTTACTTCAGTGACAATTTGGCAGCTGATAATGCAGCTGCAGTTCTCTCACAAAGTGAAATGTTTCTGAGGCTATTTTAAGTATTAGAAAAAAGCCATTTAATGGTTCAAAAAAATTATCCCGTTGTGCATGAAAAGACAGCAATATGCCATTGCACAGATGGGTTAGGCAGGTAACTTGTATTTTAAAGGTCATATCCTCACTGAAGGCTCTTCTGTGCAAAAGATTCTTCTAAAGCTTTTACTGTGAATACATTTTGTAAAACAGAATAACCCACTTCTGGTTTAGATCTGAAATAGACAGTTCTGAAAAATTTTCTATTGTAAAAGTCTGTTTAAAAATTGTATTAATATATAATTTTAGATACTCAGGTGTTTTGTTCCTCGCTCAGTTTTCCAGTTATATAAGATCAATAGAGGACAGTGAATCCTTTCACTGATGCCCATTCACAGCACTTTCGCTCCAAAGGCCTTGGGAATATGAGATAGAAAAATAGAAATCTGCTCCAGCTGCCGCTTGGAATTTCTTCTCATAGCCAATTTTTAGGTCAGTGTAAGGAAAATACAGTGAATCTCTATTGGTGTCGTGCATCATCTTGCAAGAGAATCAAGAGAATTGTGAGATCTATCAGCATTGTGGTAAGGGATGAAGTTTCAGTTTGACAGTACAAATCTCCACAACTATTGAATTTAACATTTTTATTAGTTTCTGGAGAACTGTCAGTTGGTCATTTGGCCTCTCTGATTGATTGTTTATTCCAAAATGTTTCAGGGTTTTTGTCTCTCTTGGCAGACTTTTATGAGAAAAATTCTAATTGTGCAGCTAGCTTGAAAATGGGAGAGTTGCGGATATGTTTTTGGGTGAGTTTTTACTCCAAATCCTACACACTTGGCACATGAAAAGGATAGGCTGGACTGTTTCTAGCTAACAAGGGCACTGAGTAGGGCTTAAGTCACCAGCCAGCTTGCTCAGGCAACTGAGAGAGTTATTGCACATGTGCAGACCTCTGTGGCTACACATGCGCAACTGTAACAGCAGAGGCCTGATAGAGAGAAACAGCTGTCAGGCCTCTGCTGCTGCAGCTAGCCTCACCCAGCCCCCACCCTGCCGCCATCATGGAGGTCCATGGCCGATTACAAGCCCTACGCCACCCAAAGGTGAAGTCTCCCGGCTGCCCAGAGTGACAGCAGCCCTCCCCCCTCCCCCCACCCCCTACCGATCACAGCTACAGACCACCAGCAGGCCCCCTTCCTTCATCCACCAATTTCATACAGAGTGGCAGCAGGCTCCCTTCCTCCCCTCATGAAACAAACATAAAGCAACAGTGGGCCCCATCCCTCTCACACTGATCACAGGCAGAGTGCGCAGTGCTCCCCACCTCCAATCAGGCCATCCTGGCCTGGCCCCATTCCATCTAGGTCTTATCTCCCTTAGCCCCTCTTTATCCACATGCCTTCATAGCCCCGCTCAGACCTCTCTCCTGGAACTGTCTGGTGAACATTGCCAAGGTGCCAAGCTGGCAGTACCAAGGTGCCGGTAAGATTGCAAGAACCAGGAAATTGGGCGTGATCCTGATTTCTCAGCTCATGCGATTTTATCAATGGGTGGGGAACCAGTAAAATTGCAGCCTTTTTCTCTCACTCGTTCTCATCAATTGGTCATTATTCTCACTTTGCTCTTTAACTATGAGCTGTCATTGAGTAGAATGTTTGCAATTTATGGCCAAATGCAAAACATAGCTCAATCTCATCAGAACCTTTTGGGTTGGCTGGCTGTAAATATTTTCATTGGTGTTCTTCAATTTTTCATCTTGATTTCATCAGAAGACAGGTTTGACTACCCATCTTCAATGTGGGCAGGGCAAGGAAGCAGATCCAAATCCACTCCAGCTGGAACAGGGATGGAATCCCATGCTTTTGCAACAACCTAATCCACACCAGCCACCCAACAGCCTGAAGAGTCCAAGTTGCTGCAACACATTACCCATTTGCATGCGCATTGTATGTAATGGACAGTGATTTTCTTTCAAAGGCTGACCAGGAATCTTTCCCTCAGCTGTCTGCCATCAACGTATGTTGGAAGGATACTCACAAACTTGATGCTTAACCTGTTTGCCAAGTTGTATGCCCATCTTTTTTGGGGTGGGACTTGAACTTGGAGCTGCCGGCTCAGAGGCAGGGGCCCTATCACTGAGCCACAAGACTTCCATTGTTATGATCACAGCAGATGTTATTTACTGAGCAAGCCAAATCCAAGGGGGAAACTTGTCTTATTGGTCATAACCTTTTTTTTCATGTTCTGAAAGAAGTTAAACAACTACTGATCTCAGGAGCATAGCATTCCAGTAACACTTGGGACATTTTTTTTAAAAGTAATAGATTTATTAACAAGAACAAAAGAAAAGTAAGCACACAAGATTAAAGTTACACAGTTAAAACAGTCTTACCAAACCTCCCCCAAAAAATCCATTTAGACAGAGCACACAAGTACCTTCTCGGTAACACTCTCATAAAATGTTAGCTCTAAAAATCCAGCAATATTACCCAAGACAAAACTAAAGATATACTACACACCTTCACACTCTCATTTACTCTGCTGTGGAAAACCAAGTAAATTCAGAAACACGACTGCTTTTTGAATCAAATATGTTTCTGGTTTCTGGATGGCCATTTGCCTCAGCATAGAACAGTTCTCATCCCAAGATTTTCCCCACATAGCCAACATGTCACAGCTCAATATATTTCTTTAAATATCCTTTTTTGTCCTTTCATCTTTGATACCATTATCCTTGGCACTTCTTTGAATTCAATTCTTCCAAAATATATAATTTTTTCATGCTTTCCCATTGCCTCCACCGTGGGTCAAATAAAATTTGATAACCTTCCCTTATTTATTTATCTAACCTTTGTAATTTGTAAAAGTTCCTTACTCCCCTTTGAAATTTACTAGCTAAAAGACCAAGCCCCTATCTATCTCCCATTGCAATTTTTAAAACCTAAGCTATTTACTTATAACTCAACTTCTGATTACAAATGCATGCATTTAGCACCTTTACCTCCTTTATTTTAACTTTCCCAGACTAGTTTGCTGGAATTTTACCGCCTTGCCCGCCCAAGGCTTGTAAGATCCCACCTGAGGCCAACGGAGAATGCTGTTCTGTGAGGCTCATCCGCCCCTTTTCTGGGGTGGGCATGCCAGTAAAATTCTTGCTGTTATCTGTCTCCATTAACCTAGTTCTAAATAAACAACTGGCACCTTTAATGATGTGTTTTTTTTTTGGAATCTTGCTAGAAATGAAATGCAATATCACATCCAAGTTCCATATCATTGAAGGAACTAGATGCACTTTGTTGCTGAGGTCCCAGTTTTATGAATGGCTGCTTTGGCAAAAATAAGCTAGTCACTCACGTAACATCAGCTCTTTTCTATCCTCACCTGACAAATAGACTTTTTTTATGGTACTTTATTCCTAATCAAAAAAAAACAATTAAGTCCAAACATTGTTCCCACATGAGGGTCAAACCAGATCCAAGTAGACAGGATGCGTAGATATTGCATCCCATTTTGGGCTTGATCAAACAAGATCCAAGCTGACAGGCCTTACAGGCTCTCCTGGGCTTGAACTAATGCTTCATCTTAGCCAAAAGGCCAAGGTTGGGCTTTGAAAAATTGCATCAGGTAAAGCCTCGATTTAACCTCATTGGCTACCTGGATCATTTACTCTACCCAAGGAAAACTACGACCACAGGCATCAGCACATCCCTGGTGCAATGGGCTAGCCACATCCTCTGCCTGATCTGCCCTGACAAATAGACCATTACAACATCTCAAGAGCGTGTGGTCAGTGAGAGTCAAACCACCTTAATGGGAGTTCTTATTGTGACTATAACAGTCCTCCATCTTGGTTGGACCATCTAATTTGTTGGGTTCTCTACTATGTCTTATCACCTTCTTTTCTACTGCCCTTTTTCCTCCATTTTATATTTTTACCACATCTGAAATTCAGCTGTGAGAACAGCATTAGCCGGGTAATGTCACACCAAAAAAAAATCCTCTTATGCTTATGCATTTTGAAAAGGCCAATGTGTAATCACTTCTACTCAGAAAATACCAGCTGCTCACGTTCTGATCCACAGTTCCCCACTGTTAGATTTATTAACCCCTTAACGAGTGGATTTCATGCCAGTTGAGTATTACTTAATTGCAAGAAAAAATGTTTCTTGGAATGATATAATTATCCAATTTCCAGAAAATCAAAACTCTTGCCTGCAGCATTTTCTAAGCAATATGATTTTAATGAAATGATGAATCAGCTTTCAGAGATTTTTGCCTTTCGACATTGTTTGCAAAGGGCCCAAAATTCAACTAGACAAGGACATGGTGCCCGGTCCATGATCATAGATCATAGATCATAGAAATCTACAGTGCAGAAAGAGGCCCTTCGGCCCATCAAGTCCGCATCGAACACAATCCCACCCAGGCCCTACCCCCATCCTACACATTATACCCACTAATCCCTTTAATCTACGCATCCCTGGATACTAAGGGGCGATTTCTTAGCATGGCCAATCAACTTAACCCGCACATCTTTGGACACCATGAATATATGTTATTCCCTTTCTCAATTTTCACAGCTTGCTGTTTGTGTATTCCCCATGCCTTTTATCCTCAGTATTTGAAGCACTCTCTTCTTTTCACACCATATTTCATAGCTTTCAATAGTTTTCTATTAAACACTTTTTAGGTCCTTTGCCCTGATAAATCAATTTCCTAGATTGCAGTATACGTTTGTCTTCCCCTCTGTCACCTGTATAATTTGCAATCTTGTAAAATAATTATTTACCTGTTTAAGATTTAGTCTTGAGGAAGTGCATGCACCTGAAACATTAAGTCATCTTTTCTCTTTGCTTTGTGGTTTCAGCCACATCTGTTTCAATTCCAAATTTCCGCATTTGAATTTTTCACTTGTACTCAAAGTCAGGTCTCTGCCCTCAACAAAGCAGTCGAGACCCAGCCATACCTTCTTCCACAAACCAGCAGGGACTGCAATGCATATTTTTGTCTTTTAACGAGGCACTAGCTGTATGCTCAGAATTGGGTCAGAAAATTGTGTAGCCACATTCTCTCGACTTGATCAGAAAGTGCATTGCTGCGCGTGTAGCATCTGTAGCCGACCTTGCATCATTTTGTGATGCCAACCCATTTTAATAATCTTCATTTATTCATTGCACAGGCAACTGATGCACAAGAAGCATACTAAGGTCAGAACAGGTGGGGATTATCAGTGACATCCACATCCCATGAAATATATTTTTTGAATGTTCTTGGCTTATAAAGTGAGCCAAGGTAATAGTATCACAATTCATTTATAAAGCATAGACTTACAATAAAGAGCAACAGTACTTGCCTTTCTTCCTAATGTTGCTTCACTGAGTGAACTCAGACAATCTTTAACAGGCTGATATGGATAAAGACTGTTCTTGGTCTCATTTTGCTGTTGGCACAGAAACGCATTGGCCCCAATTCTTTAGCCATTCACACCGGTGGGATTCCTTGGCCCTGCTGGCAGTGCACTGAGTGTTGTAGGTTGCCTGGCAGCATGAGGTGACTTCAGTGACAATTCCCATTGATAGCAGTTGGACCAGAGAGTCCTTCCACCAGTGAATATCACGTCACCTCCCACCACTGAGAAAAACACTGAGGAGAGGCCAGAGAATCTCACCTCATGTTATTTTTGTGTATAGATCCTTGAACACCTGCAGCAAATATACAGATGGTAATATTCTACGGGGCCGCTCCCACTTCTTCGTAAATTTGGTGAACCAACCGTTGAAACTGTACCCCTACCCCCACAAAAAGTACAAAGTCCAGTGCAGTCCTGATGTCTTTTCACTGATTTCTGCAGTGGCAAACCTGGGGAAGGGGATCCTCACCGTGAGTGGCAGGCTCCAAGCGATGGCCGAGTCACAGCAGGCCACAGCCGAGGGGCTTCTCAAGATTCTGTGATCTATGGCTGAGAGGCTCGAGAGCTTGCAGGCGACCCAACGGGACAATGCTGAGACACAGTAAGTTATGGCAGCAGCCCTTGAGAACGTGGCCCAGTCTCAGAGGGTCATAGATGAGGGCTTGTAGAGAGTGGGTCATTTTGGAGGACCATGGCTGAGGGGTTCCAGAGCGTGGCCCAGTCGCAGAGGGCACTTGCTGCAACCACTGAGAAGTGCCCCCCCCCACAACTGGATTCCACCCTTTCCCCCGGTTGAATATGTAGCGCTGGGCACACTTGCTTGATGATGTCTGCACCTTCATCATCTATGCTTTTTCACGTGGAGACCTATGTGCAACACAAGTGTTACATAAGAGGCTGGTACATAAAGTAAAAGCCCACGGAATTGGAAGAAGTGAGTGAGATGGATTGAAAACTGGCTGTCACAGAGAAAACAGGCAGTTGGCATAAACGGTCACCTTTCCCCACAGATGCTGTCAGACCTGCTGAGATTTTCCAGCATTTTCTGTTTTTTCTGTGGCATAAATGCATCCATTTCAGAATGGAAAGAGTATCAAGTGGAGTATCACAGGGATCAGTTCTTCATCTACAATTGTTCACTATTTATATTAATGGCCTGGAGGAAGGAACGGAATATAAGACCTCCAAATTTGCCAATGGTACAAAAATAGATGGAAGGGTAGGCCATGATGAGGATATTGTACCATCTCTTCAAAATTAACTACTATAAGATCTAACCAGTTGGTCAGTCCTGTGGCCATCAGTGTACATGTAAATAAGTCAGTTTGGAAAGGATACACAGAGGTTAAATAGCTGCTTTCCTTATTTTGCCATTAAGTTCATTGTAGACTATTATCCTTCCTTTTCTTTGACTCCAATGACTCACAGAGCTACAATCTCAGCTAACTTTGAATTTGGCATTTTGCAGATTACCACCACTTTGTGATTTTGTGCAGCCAACCTTTCAGAAGCAGACAAAGATTTGGCTTTTAAATATCAATTAGCTTAGTATGGTACCCCAAGGGTGAGCATATACATGGGGCAGGATTCTCCAGCTGCACATGCCTCAAGACCAGAAATCCCCACCCAAGCTTAATAGAGCTTTGAATGGTCCACCAAATTTTTGGTCTTGCTCGCTACAGGTGGACCAGCTATTGCCTGTACTGCGTGCTTCCCAGGCCAACACTGCAAAGGTAGTGTCTGCAGTGGAAAGCCTGGGGCAGGGGATGCTCACCATGACTGGCAGGCTCCAAGCGATGGCCGAGTCACAGCAGGACACAACTGAGGGACTGAACAGGCTTCTTGAGATCCTGTGACCCATGGCTGAGAGCTTGCAAGAGACCCAGCGGGACAGCGCTCAGACGCAGTAGGCTATGGCAGCAGCCCTTGAGAAGGTGGCCCAGTCTCAGACGGTCATGGCTGAGGGGCTCCAGAGCATGGCCCAGTGTCAGAGGGCTACGGCTGAAGTGTCCCAGAGTGTGGCCCAATCTCAGAGGGCATTTGCTGTGGCCACTGAGAGAGGTGGTCCTCCAGGACAGGCAGTGGAGCTCACTGCAGAAGCACTACCGTCCCATGTAGTGACCCAAGGGTCCACAGGAAACCCAAGGAGGAGGAAGGCTTGAGCCCATGCCAGGACCTTCCAGACTGTGGCCGTGGCTACACCTTCTGACTCTCCCCTTCCTGACACTGGGGTATCTCAGGGGCAGCGGGATGAAGAGGATGTCATGGAAACATCTGAGACATCTGGAAGCAGGCCAGGGCCCTCAAGGACGCCCGCACACGCATCACAGGTCAGTAGGCAGCTGCTCCCCTCAACCTTCGATGTGACTCTGGAGAGTCACTGAGATGTAGTGGTAGGCCACGTGAGGTTAGGAAGTTGTAGTTGCACTGAGATGGCATGAGTGAAGGGCTGCACTCGTTAGAAAGATATTTAAGCATGTTAATGTTTCTGTTCTCAAGTTTTTATGCAAGAACGTCTTATTTAAACATCTTTATTCCAAATAAATGTTTTTTCACCACCCACCTGTGACCAGGCCCACCAGTCTGATGTGATGGTGTTGCAGGATGTAGAAGGAATTTTTTTGGGGGGTGGATGGAATTCACAGAAAATTGCCCTTAGCAACTGAACCACCTGATGATCAGGGCCTTTCTTGCTGCCTCGTGCGCCTCCAGTGGGCTGCCAGCCCTCCAGCGCCTGGTTGCTGTTGCTTGGCATGCTCTTCCTCATCTTCCTCCTCCTCCTCTTCCTCATCCTGCTGGTCATCGTCCCCAGTGATGCCAGGCTGTTCAGCCTCCATGTCCTCCTCCTCCTCCTCCAATAGGTTACCTCTCTGCTGTTCTAGGTTGTGCAAGGCACAGCATGCCACCACAATGCAGGAGGAGTTCAGGGGGCTGTATTAGAGGGCCCCACCAGATTGGTCCAGACACCAGAAAGCATTTTGAGGAGTCCAATACACCTCACCACTATTGCACGGGTGTCTACATAGGTCTCATTATAGCGTGTCTCTGCATCAGACACAGGCCTCCGCAAAGGCGTCATCAGCCATGTCCGAAGTGGGTAACCCATAACACCCAGGAGTCAGCCTTGCAGCCTGGGCACCTTCTCACATCTCTCCAGGATGTCGGAGCTCCTGACAATTAATCTGTCATGCACGCGGCCTGAATGTCTGGCACAGATGTGCATGATGGTCATATTGTTGTTGCACACTAGCTGAACATTCAGGCGTGGGATCCCTTCCTATTTACAAATCTTGGTGGATTCTGTAAGGGTCCTTGTGGGTGACCTGGGTGCCGTCAATGGTCCTCTGCACATTTGGCATCCCCACAATGACTGCGAACCCTGCAGCTCGGGCTTCCTGATGCTCCTGGTCCAGGGTGAAGTTGATGAACTGGCCAGCTAGGGCATACAGGGCTTCAGTGACCTGCCTCACACAGGTGTGCATGGCAGATTGAGAGGTACCACAGACATGGGTGTGGAAAGAGCCTGCAGCAGAGAAGTTCAGAGTGGCTATCAATTTCACAGTCATCAAGAGTAGGTGCCAGATTGGGCAGGTATTTCACGGTCTTCAATCAGAGTTGGGGACATTGGCATGGTGTCAGGCATCTGCTCAAAGGAGAGTCGTGCACGGAACTGCCGGGGTCTCTCCTCCCTCCTTCTCCTATGCCCTAACGCTGGGTGAATGGTGACCACCTCCTGTCTCTGGTGGTGGTATCCCTCTACTCCTATAAGTGGTAAGGCCCCGGCCTCCTGGCCTGAAATTTTTCCTCCTACCCCTCCTCCTCAGCTCCAGCCAAGAGACCAGCAAGATCTGTTGGTTGCATAGAAAAAGCCATGTTGTCATTCTGAAGGGGGTGGAGGGGAAGATGGAGAGGCTATGGAACGCTGCTTGCCCCTAGCACATCCACAGTCACAGCCTCCCCATCCCAATTCCCCCATCCATATGCTCCCCACAATCATAGCCCCTCCCAATTGCCCAGCCATACACTCCGAACAATCACAACCCCCCAATTCCCTCATCCATATGCTCCCCACAATCACAGCCCCCCCCAATTCTTCCAGCCAAATGCTCCCCACAATCACAGTTCCCCCCAATTCCCCCAGCCACATACTCCCCACAATCACAGCTCCTTGCAAAGTTGAGAGGCTGGAGCAATGCTATTTGCAAGGGCTTTGTGCACATCCTTCAGCTGAAAGTGAGCTGAGTGCATTAAGACCCAGCAGCACTTCAAGACCTGAGGTCAGTGCTGAGACCAGAGTCCATGCTCCAAATTCGACATCAGAGACTCTGAAGAGCAACAGCCCCCTCCCACTCCATATACTCGCAGAGCCGCCACCAACTGACACAGAAAATGGCTGCAACCGAAGGATATCCATGAGTAGCAGAGAGCCGTCGAATGCTATGCACTTACCTCTTCATTAACCTTCATTGATGGAGTGCCTGAATTGGACTTATATTGAGCATGTCTGATTCACGCTGATTTCGGACTGGCAAACACGGTGGTAAAGGGGGAAGTGCTGGAAAAGTTGAGCGTCCAACCCATTAATTCAATTTAAATACATTCAAATGCATTTAAATTGCCATCACGCCCGTTTTTGGGCGTGGTCCTGATCGTGGCCATTGTTAAAGGGAGAATGGGTGCGAGGCGGTCGCGGATCACGCTACTCACCTCACGCCCAACTTTACCAAGTTTTCACGCCCGAAAATGGGTGCAACTTAATGGTAAAATCGGGCCTGAAGAGTTTCTACAGATACGTGAAGAGAAAGAGGTTTGTGAAGACAAATGTCCTACAGACAGAAGCGAGGGCATGTATAATAGGAGAGAAAGAAATGGCCAAGCAACTGAATACATAACCACTGGTTATGTTTTCACAAAAGAGGACACAAATCAGATACCAGGAATGTTGGAGAATGCAGGATTTAGTGTGAGGGAAGAACTAAGGGAGGTCAATATTAGTGGAGAAACGGTAAAGGAAAAATTGATGGCATTGAAGGCGGATAAATCCCCAGGACCTGATAATCTACATCCCAGCGTACTTAAGGAATTGGCTCTGGAATAGTGGATGAATTGGTAGTCATCTGCCAGGATTCTATAGACACTGCAGATCGGAGGGTAACTCATGTTACTCCAGTATTCAGAAAGGGAGATAGAGAGAAAAGAGGGAATTATAGACAAGTAACCTTCACATTGGTAGTGGGGAAAATTCTTGAATCCATTAATGAGGACTTTATAGTGGAGCATTTAGAAAGCAGTGGCAAGATCAGAGTCAGCATGCATTTATGAAGGGGAAGTCATGCTTGACAAATCTGTTGGAATTCTTTGAAGATGTAAAGAGTAGAGTTAACTAGGGGGAGCCAGTCAATGTAGTATATTTGGACTTTCAGAAAGCATTTGACAAAGTCCTGCATTATAGATCATTGTGCAAGATTAAAGCGCATGGAATTAGGAGGTAATATACTGAGCTGGATAGAAAATTGGTTGGCAGAGAGGAAACAAAGAGTGGGAATTAAAGGATCCTTTTCAAATTGGCAGGCAGTAACTAGTGAGGTGCCATAGGGATCGGTGCTGGGATTCCAGCTATTCATTATATATATTAATGATTTGGATGAAGGAACAAAATGTAACATCTCAAAGTTTGCAGATCATATCAAGTTGGTTGGGAGGGTGAACTGTGATGAGAACACAGAGATCCTTCAGAATGATCTGGATAGGTTAAATAAGTGGGCAAATCAATGGCAGATGCAATATAATTTGGATAAGTGTGAGGTTACTCACTTTGGAAGCAAAAACAAGAAAGCAGATTACTATCTGAATGGCTGCAAATTGAGAGAGGGGATTGTGCAGTGGAACCTGGATAGCCTTGTGCACCAGTCACTGAAGGTAACATGCAGGTGTAGTAGTTGGTAAAGAAGGAAAATGGCATGTTGGCCTTCATTGCAAGAGGTTTTGAGTATAGTGCAGGGATGTATTGTTGCAATTATACAGGGCTTTAGTGAGGCCAACGCAGAGTATTGTGTGTAGTTTTGGTCTCCTTTTCTGATGAAGAATGTTCTTGCACTTGAGGGAGTGCAGCGAAAGTTTACCAGGCTGATTCTGGGGATGGCGGGATCAATGTATGAGGAGGGGTTGACTAGGTTAAGATTTTTTCGCTGGAGTTCAGATGAATGAGAGGGAGGATCTCATAGAGACTTATAAAATTTTAATAGGACAGGATGGATGCAGGAAGGATATTCCCGAAGGCGGGGGAGTCCAGAACCAGAGATCACAGTCTGAGGATTAGAACATGAGAACATAAGAACCAGGGGGAGGAGTAGGCCAACTGGTCCCTTGAGTTTATTCTGCCATTCAATAAAATCATGACTGATCTTTTCATGGAATCAGCTCCACTTACCCGCCCACTCACCATAACTCTTAATTCCTTTACTGTTCAAAAATTTATCTATCCTTGCCTTAAAAACATTCAATCGGGTAGCTTCACCTGCTTCACTGGGCAGGGAATTCCACAGATTCACAACCCTTTGTGTGAAGAAGTTCCTCCTCAACAGTCCTAAATCTGCTTCCCCTTATTTTGAGGCCATGCCCCCTAGTTCTAGTTTCATCTGCCAGAGGAAACAACTTCCCCATTTCTATCTTATCTATTCTGTTTTTAGTCTTATATGATTGTGTAAGTTCTCCTCTCATTCTTCTGAATTCCAATGAGTACAGCCCCAGTCTACTCAGTCTCTCTTCATTAACCAACCCTCTCAACTCCAGAATCAACCTAGTGAGTCTCCTCCGCACCCCCTCTAGTGCCAGTATATCCTTTCTCAAGTAAGGAGATCAAAACTGTACACAGCTTGATTGTTTGCTGGAGCAGACGAGTGAAGGAGCAGAGAGACAGCTAAGATTTTACCTGTTAAAAACCAGTTTAAAATAAGTTTAAAGCACTTTGTTCTTTGTAGAACTGTTTAAAGCATTTATTTATTGTATTTACTGCTTTAAGAATTCTGAGGGAGTGGTTAGCAGGCAGTTGTGGTTCATCAGATTTAAATATCAACTGACCACAAGGTGAAGCCTTCCATTGTTTGCTGGAGCAGACGAGTGAAGGAGCAGAGAGACAGCTAAGATTTTACCTGTTAAAAACCAGTTTAAAATAAGTTTAAAGCACTTTGTTCTTTGTAGAACTGTTTAAAGCATTTATTTATTGTATTTACTGCTTTAAGAATTCTGAGGGAGTGGTTAGCAGGCAATTGTGGGCCATCAGATTTAAATCAGCTCCAGGTTTAAAAGGAGGCCTGGTGTAGACAGCGGGCAGCGTCTGAGCGGGCAGCGGAGTGAGAGGGAAGCAGAGTGAGCTACTAGGGCTTAATATCAAAAAGGGCTAGAAGGGAAAAAGGCCAGGTGAGTTCGTTTGAAAAACAAAAAAAAACAAAACAAAAAAATTTTTTCAAAACTACTACAGTAAATAATGGAGGGGCATGTGATGTGTGGTTTCTGTATGATGTGGGAACTGGTGGACCCTAGGGTTCATCCCAGTGACCATGTCTGCAGTAAGTGCAGGTTGCTGGAGGAGCTCCAGCTCAGGGTAAATGAGCTGGCCTCTGAGCTACAGACACTGAGGCTCATCAAGGGGAGAGAGGGTGCAATTGTCAATGGGGTGCAAGTGACATCCACCCCCCCTAGACTGGCTAACTCTAAGGGTCAGGGACAAGAGGGGGCTACTGGGAAGAGGAAGGGGGGTGAGGAGCGGAGGCCTCAGCCTCTTAATCTGCGTAACAGGTTTGAGGTTCTTGCTTCCAAGTTGGACGAGAACGAGGCAGGTGAGGTTGGTGAGCAAACTGCACACGGTACAGTGCTGCAGCAGGACATAGGCAAAGAGAAAAGGAAAAGGAATGTAGTAGTGATTGGGGATAGTGGGGTGAAGAGTATTGACACTGTCCTTTGTCACAATGACAAAGTGCACAGAAGGGTGTGTTGTCTGCCTGGTGCTCGGGTACGGGATGTCGCAGCTGGGCTGCAGAGGAACCTGGAGTGGGAGGGTGAGAATCCGGTCGTTGTGGTACATGTGGGTGCCGGCGACGTAAGCAAAATGCAGACTGAGGATCTGGGGAGGGAGTATGAAAAGCTTGGAATGGAATTAAAAAGTAGAACCGACAAGGTGGTTATCTCTGGGCTACTGCCTGAACCGTGTGCAGATGGGCGTAGGGTTGACAGGATTAAGGAAGTGAATGGGTGGCTCAGGGATTGGTGTGGGAGGAATGGGTTTGAATTTATGGGGCATTGGCACCAGTATTGGGGTAGGTGGGACCTGTTCGGGAGGGATGGGGTTGGTCTGAACCGTGCTGGGACCAGAGTGCTGGCGAATCGAGTAAAGAGGACTGTAGACAGGACTTTAAACTAATTATGGGGGTGGAGGGTGTGAGGGTAGGTGACCTTACGAGGTCTAAAGTTAAGGAGAGTGTACATGTAAGGGAAGAGGCCGAGGATGTCCCAATAATAGAGGGAGTAGGGGGCGTGAGTATAGTTGGTGGCGTTGTGGCAAATAGGGTCCAGGTGAAGGCTGGGATGAAAGCACTTTATCTGAATGCACGAAGCATTCGGAATAAAGTGGATGAGCTGATGGCGCAGATCGACACAAATGGATACGATCTGGTGGTCATTACAGAGACGTGGCTGCAGAGTGACAGGGACTGGGAGCTGAATGTACAGGGCTATCAAGTGTTTAGGAAGGATAGACAGGAGGGAAAAGGGGGGGGCGTAGCTCTGCTGATTAAGGATAGCATCACGGTGGTAGCAAGGGATGATATTGGAGCCAAGGAGCAGAGGGTGGAATCGTTGTGGGTGGAGATTAGGAACAGCAAAGGGAGGAAGACGCTGGTGGGTGTCGTCTATAGGCCCCCGAATAATGATCTGGAGATGGGGCGGGCTGTTAACGCGCAAATAAGTGCGGCGTGCAGGAATGGGACGGCCGTAGTTATGGGGGATTTCAATCTGCATATTGATTGGTCGACCCATGTTGGACGTGGGGGGCTTGAGGAAGAGTTCTTGGAATGCTGCCGGGATAGTCTCCTCGAACAGTGTGTGTTGGAGCCGACGAGGGAGCGAGCTATCTTGGATCTGGTGCTATGTAATGAAACGGGTAGAATTAGGGACCTTGTGGTGAAGGATCCTCTTGGGGAGAGTGATCATTGTACGGTGGAGTTTCTGGTGCAGATGGAGGAGGAGAAAGTGGGTTCCCGGACACGCGTCCTTTGTTTGAATAGAGGGAAATACGGTAGGATGAGAGAAGAATTGGCGAATGTGGACTGGGAGAGCGCGTTGGAGGGAGGGTCTGTTAAGGAGCAGTGGAGGATCTTTAAGGAGATCTTTCTTGGTGCTCAACGGAAATTTATTCTGATGGTCAAAAAGGATAGTAAGAGGAGAGGTAATAAGCCGTGGATAACGAAGGAGGTGAAGGAAAGTGTTAAACTAAAAGCGGAGGAATTTAGAGTAGCTAAGAGTAGTGGGCGAGAAGAGGATTGGGAGAGGTTTAAATGTCAACAAAGATTGACAAAGAAGTTGATAAGGAAGGGTAGGAGAAACTATGAAGCTGGGCTAGCGCTTAATATAAAAAAGGATAGCAAGAGTTTTTATAAATATATAAAAAGGAAGAGGCTGGCTAGGGTGAATGTTGGTCCTTTAGAGGATGAGAAAGGGGACCTAGTGGTAGGGGATGGGGATATGGCTAAGGTATTGAATAACTTTTTTGTTTCTGTCTTCACGGAGGAGGACGTGAATAATTTGCCGGGTGTTAGCGATAGAAAGGTAGTAGGAATGGAGGGTCTTAATGACATTACTGTTACTAGAAAGCCGGTGCTCGACAGACTGGAGGGGCTGATTGTGGACAAGTCCCCAGGACCGGATGGAATGCATCCGAGGGTTCTGAAAGAAATGGCGGAGGTGATAGTGGATGCCTTGGTGGTTATTTTCCAGACACCGCTGGATTCCGGGGAAGTGCCGGATGATTGGAAAACGGCTAATGTTACGCCGTTGTTTAAGAAGGGTGCCAGGCAAAAGGCGGGGAATTATAGGCTGGTTAGTTTAACGCCTGTGGTAGGTAAAATGTTAGAATCTGTCATTAAGGAGGAAATTGCGAGGCATCTTGAAGGGAATTGCTCGATAGAGCAGACGCAGCACGGTTTCATTAAAGGGAAGTCGTGTCTGACAAATTTACTGGAGTTCTATGAGGATGTGTCTAGGGCAGTGGATAGAGGAGAGCCGGTGGATGTGGTCTTTCTAGATTTTCAGAAAGCGTTTGACAAAGTGCCTCACAAGAGGTTATTGCAGAAGGTCGAGGGACATGGAGTTGGGGGTAGGGTGTTAGCGTGGATAGAGGATTGGTTGTCAAATAGGAGGCAGAGAGTGGGGGTCAACGGGTGCTATTCGGATTGGCGGATGGTGACTAGTGGAGTGCCCCAGGGGTCGGTGCTGGGACCTCAGCTTTTTACCATTTATATAGATGATCTGGAGGAGGGACCCGAGTGTATGGTGTCGAAATTTGCTGATGACACCAAGATTGGGGGAATGGCAAATTGTGCGGAGGGTGTGGAGAGTCTGCAGAAGGATCTAGATAGGCTGGGCGAATGGGCCAGGAAATGGCAAATGGAATTTAATGTTGGCAAGTGTGAGGTGGTCCACTTTGGTAGGAAAAATGGTAGGAAGGACTATTACTTACGAGGCGAAAAACTGCAGCAGGCGACGGTGCAGAGGGACCTCGGGGTCCTTGTGCATGAGTCGCAAAAACCCAGCTTGCAGGTGCAGCAGGTGGTCAGGAAGGCGAATGGGATGCTGGCCTTCACAGCGAAGGGGATTGAATATAAAAGTAGGGAGGTCTTGCTGCAGCTGTACAGGGCATTGGTGAGGCCGCAACTGGAGTACTGTGTGCATTTTTGGGCGCCGCACCTGCGCAAAGATATTTTGGCCTTGGAGGGAGTGCAGAGGAGGTTTACTAGGCTGATACCGGAGTTGAGGGGGTTGAGCTATGAGGAGAGGCTGAATAAACTGGGCTTGTACTCGTTAGAGTTTAGAAGAATGAGAGGAGATCTCATTGAGACGTATAAGATGATGAATGGGATGGATAGGATAGAGGTGGAAAGACTCTTCCCGCTCAAAAAAGACAATAGGACTAGGGGGCACAGCCTCAAGATAAAAGGGGGGCGGTTTAGAACGGAGTTGAGGAGGAACTTCTTCACTCAAAGGGTGGTGAATCTCTGGAATTCTCTGCCCGTTGAAGTGGTGGAGGCTGCCTCACTAAATATTTTTAAGACGCGGGTTGATGGGTTTTTGATAAGAGAGGGGATTAAGGGTTATGGGGAGAGGGCGGGAAAATGGAACTGAGCAGCGACAGATCAGCCATGATCTTATTGAATGGCGGGGCAGGCTCGAAGGGCTGGATGGCCTACTCCTGCTCCTATTTCTTATGTTCTTATGTTCTTCCCCCTCACCAGCACCTTATATAGCTGCAACATAATCTCGCTGTTTTTAAATTCCATCCCTATAGCAATGAAGGACAAAATTCCATTTGCTTTCTTAATTACCTACTGCACCAACTTAGAAGGAAGAGTGAGGATCTTATTGAAAATTACAGGAAACTGTGAGGCCTGGATAGAGTAGGCACGGAGAGGATGTTTCTACAAGTAGGAAAAACTAGTATCGGGGGCACAACCTCAGGCTAAAGGGACGATCTTTTAAAACAGAGATGAGGAGGAATTTCTTCAGCCAGAAAGTGGTGAATCTGTGGAACTCATTGCTGCAGATGGCTGTGGAGGCCTGGTCATGGAGTGGCTTTAAGACAGAGATAAATAGGTTCTTGATTAATAAGGGTATCAGAGGTTATGGAGGAAAAGGCAGGAGAATGGGGATGAGAAAAATATCAGCCACGATTGAAGGGTGGAGCAGACTCAATGAGCCAAGTGGTCTAATTCTGCTCCAATATCTTATGGGCCTGGTGTCTTTTGTTTTTTACCTCCTTCTTGTCCAGCCAACTTCACTGAACATTGTGTTCATTAAGTCTAGAAAATTTTTCATAGAATCCTTACAGTGCAGAAGGAGGCCATTCAGCTTATCAAACCTGCGCCAACAACTATCCCATCCAGGCCCTATCCCTGTAATCGCATACATTTACCCTGCTAATCCCTGTGACACTAAGGGATAATTTATCATGGCCAATCAAGCTAACCCATCTATCTTTGGATTGTGAAAGAAAATTGGAGCACCCAGAGGAAACCCACACACACACAGGGAGAACCTGCAAACTCTACAATAACAGTCATCCAAGGCTGGATTTGAACCCAGGTCCCTAGAGGTGTGAGGCAGCAATGCTAACCACTGTGTCACCATGCCACCTCTTTCCTGAGCGCTCTGAGTTTCTCACTTGTCTGGACAGTTGCCCTGGATACCAACATGCCAGCCCTCTCCTGTCATATTTGTTCCAATAACTCTTGAATTGAAACATCACCAAAACAGCACATGGGCTGAAAAAGAATGATCTTATATCCCATCAGTCTGGGTTTGAAACAATTTAAGACCTGGATGTGAGAGTGCAATAGGCTGATAGATTATGCCAACTTGAAGTACAGGTAGCTATAAATGTCTTTTTTTTAATAGGACTCAGTAAGTTATATTTCAATAAAATACACCTCCCCTTTAAGCATGGCTTTCAATTACTGAGCAAGACTGAATTTCCCATCTCCACAAACATTGAGTATTATTCTTGCCAGTGGCTTACTATTGTTATAATAATGAGATTGACCCTGGAAAGCTTGATGAAATCGAGCCCCCCCTCAATAGAGTGAATGCAAAATTCACCACACAGCCCTTCCACCCACACTGCACTCGGGCCGAAAATCCAACATTGCTTTCTGCAGCCGATCTGGGATGATGCAAATTCATGACCGAGAGGAAAAGACAACATTTGTTTGCCATGGAGTAGAGGAGGCTGGGGGGGAGGGGTGCGAAATCTGATAGACAGTATACAAAATTATGCAAAGCATCTTTTCCCCATTGCAGAGGTGTCTGAGACCAGTGAGCATTGGTTTAAAGTGAGGAGTAAGTGGATTAAAGGGGATCTCAGGAAAGATTTTTTTCACCTAGAGGATGGTGGAAATATGGAACGCATTGCCTGAGAGGTTGGTGGAGACAGGTATTCTCGCAACATTTAAGAAGCATCTGAATGAACACTTTGATGAATGGGATGGCTAGGATAGAGGTGGAGAGGCTCTTCCCGCTCAGAAAGGACAGTAGGACTAGGGGGCACAGCCTCAAGATAAAGGGGGGGCGGTTTAGAACGGAGTTGAGGAGGAACTTCTTCACTCAAAGGGTGGTGAATCTCTGGAATTCTCTGCCCGTTGAAGTGGTGGAGGCTGCCTCGCTAAATATTTTTAAGACGCGGGTTGATGGGTTTTTGATAAGCGAGGGGATTAAGGGTTATGGGGAGAGGATGGGAATGTGGAACTGAGACACGACAGATCAGCCATGATCTTATTGAATGGCGGGGCAGGCTCGAAGGGCTGGATGGCCTACTCCTGCTCCTATTTCTTATGTTCTTAATCGTCATGGTATAGGACAATATGAAACAAGTGCTGGTAAATGGGATTGGTATAGATTGGTATTTGATGGTCAGCATAGACAAGATGGGCCAAAGGGCCTGTTGCCTTCATGCACAACTTTATGAAGGATGGTCTCACCAGCTTGTCTCACTGGGTCGATCGACGAGGTGAGCCAGTGAGATCGGGTGAGAAGCGAAAATTAGGATTACACCCTATTTTTTGCCTCTCTCTATCTTAACAGCACTAATTTGCCAGGGAAATCCATCAATGTGGACCAGATGTGAGGGCCTCATAAGTGGGAACAGAGGATATTGTAATCACCTGGATGACTGGGGGCAAGTATTAGAAGGCACCATGGCATCCTGGCACCGACCACTAGACACTATGGTACAGCCCATAGGCCACCTCCAAGGGGGCAGGACTTGAGGTGGAAGGACTGGCCTGAAGAGAATGCCAATGCACCTAACCAGTACATCTAATTGAGGAGATGAAGCAATGGGGGAGCTCCATAGTTGGGGGAGGGGGGTGGCTGGGGGTAAGGAGTAGGGGGGGGGGGAAGAGGGAAAGCTGCAATGGGGTGGCATTTGGGGAAGGGAGAGGATTTACCAGCAGGGAGGGTGGGGAGTGATCAGCAGTGGATCTTGATGTCCTTGGGACATTGCTGCATTGCTGGGAGGAGATCTTCCAGTGTACTCTGTATCCTATGTGTACACAATACACTTGGACTTTGGGAGCCTGTGCAATGGTACCCTGAGAGCTCAGCAGCCAGCTTCACTGGCGAGGTGAGGGTCTGTCTCACCCCCTACTGGCGAGAATCGCATCCTGGTACTTTTTTTGATTAAGTACCATAAACTTGCTGAAAAACAAAGTCGGAAACTCTCCCGTTTTCTTGCTTGGTGGATTTTTTAAAGAACATAAGAACATAAGAAATAGGAGCAGGAGTAGGCCATCTAGCCCCTCGAGCCTGCTCCGCCATTCAGTAAGATCATGGCTGATCTGTCGTGGCTCAGTTCCACATTCCCGCCCTCTCCCCATAACCCTTAATCCCCTTGCCTATCAAGTTCCATCCTATGATTCTAACTGTAAAAATACTAACAGCTTCCCACAGTTTGCAGATTACATTCAATAGCAGCATAATAGAAATAGAATATAAACAAGTGTCAAAATGGACCAAAATAAAGCATTAACTGCAATTAGAACTCTATACCTCCAATTTTATCAAACAGTATTACTAAAATAACTCCAATTAATATTTTTACAAATGATGTCTGATGATTCAGATGGAAGTGTTTTAAAAAAGTTTATTTTATTCATGTCACAAATAGGCTTGCATTATCACTGCAATGAAGTGACTGTGAAAATCCCCTAGTCACCATACTCCAGTCCCTGTTCATGAACACCCAGGGAGAATTTAGAATGCCAATGCACCTAACCAGTACATCTTTCGTATTGTGGGTGGAACCCACTCAGACACAGGGAGAATGTGCAAACACCACACAGACATTGACCCAAGCTGGGAATCAAACCTGGGTCCCTGGCACTGTGAGACAGCAGTGCTAACCACTGTCCCTTCGTGCCACCTTGTTCAGGTACACTGAGGGAGAATTTAGCATGACCAATGCATCTAACCAGCACGTCCTTTGGACTGTGGGAGGAACCCGGAACACCCAGGAGAAATGCACACAGACAACGTGCAAACTCCACACAGACAGAGAGTCAAGCTGGGAATCAAACCCAGGTCCCTGGCACTGTGAGGAAGCAGTACTGATCACTGTACCACCATGCCCATCACAAGTGAAAGCTCTTATGAAGTATACGTGTTTAGCAACTTTATCGCTCTACTCTCTAATTAGAGGTCTTATGGTGCAGTGGGTGATGTTCCTGCCTCTGAGCCAGTGTTCAAGTCCCACCAGACACTGATTGCCATGGAAGGTGCATTTGTGACGTGGCCAAAGAGATTGAGAATCATCCTGCATATACCTCCAATGTATGGCAATGAAAGGTAGCAAGAACGGGAGAGATTCCTTCTCAGTCTTGTATTGGAAGGAAAATTGTAGCCTCTACCATGACGATCCATAGCTGCAGACTACACCATGCATGCAAAGGATTGCCACAGCAATGTAAACTGTAGCACGGCCCATTTTATTTAAGGCATTTCACCTGACGAAGGTGCAACACTCCAAAAGCTTGTGATTTCAAATAAACCTGTTGGACTATAACCTAGTGTGATGTGACCTTTCATCTTACTTCAGGCAGTAAAAGTACAATTCATCATTGATGCGATTTAAATGACGGTAAAATCCCCCCAGTTCTTTGATATAAACAACATTTATTCTGTGTAAACTTTATTCACTTGTTCTCAGCAAAACCTCCAACCACATAGGCTGAACACTCGCTTAATAAAGGCACTTCTAAATAGCTCTGGTTGGGAAAAAGAACCAAATTAAATATAGCATTGTACAGTGTGATACAAGGAGCCACTACAGCTTTAAGAACTGATAACATTTATCACACATATAATTACATTATTTTCTGGGCACATGGCCAGATGCTCCTTGCAATTTTTGTGGTTCTTTCAGATTTGTAATGCAAATTTCATAGAATCATCCCCCTGTGAAATAATATTAACACCGAGAACCATCTGTCAATGAGCTGAGTTTCAGAATAAGTTTGATGCAGCTGAAGTGGTTTGCTCACTTAGTCAATAGAAGAGACAGAAATGGTGCTTCTATGCTGAACAACTCAAATAAAAAGAAAATATTAAAACTCTGAAGATAAATGATGGGTGGTAAAATCTCACAGAACTCAGATGGTAACTACAGGGGAGCAGGCAAGAAAAATGTTTCATTATTTTGGAGTTGCTAATTCCAGAACTTGTAAAGCCACAGCATGATCTACTTATCACATCATTTTCCTCATGTTCTTTGCAAATACATTTTTGATTTTAAATTGTAAGGGGCCTTCAGATAGTTTTATAATGGTCATTGGTACAGAGGGCAGCACCGTGGCACAGTGGTTAGCACTGCTGCCTTACAGTGTCAGAGACCCAGGTCTGATTCTCGGCTTGGGTCACTGTCTGTGCGGAGTCTGCATGACTCCCCCCTGTTTCTGCATGGGTTTCCTCCGGGTGCTTCAGCTTCCTTCCATAGACCAAAAGATGTGCTGGTTAGGTGTGTTGGCCATGCTAAATTTTCCCCCAGTACACCCAAATAGGTGCCGGAGTGTGGTGACGAAGGAATTTTAACAGTAACTTCATGGTAGTGTTAACGTAAGCCTAATTGTGACACTAGTTAAAAAAAATTAGGGAACTACTAGGTCTGCTGAGGAGCAGTGGAGGATTTTTAAGGAGATCTTTCTTGGTGCTCAGCAGAAATTTATTCCGATGGTCAAAAAGGACCGTAGGAGGAGAGGTAATAAGCCGTGGATAACGAAGGAGGTGAAGGAAAGTGTTAAATTAAAAGCGGAGGCGTTTAGAGTAGCTAAGAGTAGTGGGCGAGAAGAGGATTGGGAGAGGTTTAAATGTCAACAAAGATTGACAAAGAAATTGATAAAGAAGGGTAGGATAAACTATGAAGCTGGGCTAGCGCTAAATATAAAAAAGGATAGCAAGAGTTTTTATAAGTATATAAAAAGGAAGGGGCTGGCTAGGGTGAACGTTGGACCCTTAGAGGATGAGAAGGGGGACTTAGTGGTAGGGGATGGGGAAATGGCTGAGGTCTTGAATAACTTTTTTGTTTCGGTTTTCACGCAGGAGGACATGAATAATTTGCCGGATGTTAGAGATGGAAAGGTGGTAGGACTGGACGGTCTCAATGACATTACGATTACTAGAGAGGCGGTGCTCGACAGACTGGAGGGGCTGATTGTGGACAAGTCCCCAGGACCGGATGGAATGCATCGAGGGTTCTGAAAGAAATGGCGGAGGTGATAGTGGATGCCTTGGTGGTTATTTTCCAGACGTCGCTGGATTCCGGGGAAGTGCCGGAAGATTGGAAAACGGCTAATGTTATGCCGTTGTTTAAGAAGGGTGCCTCTCCACCTCTATCCTATCCATCCCATTCATCATCCTATACGTCTCAATGAGATCTCCCCTCATTCTTCTAAACTCTAACGAGTACAAGCTTAGTTTATTCAGCCTCTCCTCATAGCTCAACCCCCTCAACTCCGGTATCAGCCTAGTAAACCTCCTCTGCACTTCCTCCAAGGCCAAAATACCCTTGCGTAAGTACGGCGCCCAAAACTGCACACAGTACTCCAGCTGCGGCCTCACCAATGCCCTATACAGCCGCAGCAAGACCTCCCTACTTTTATATTCAATCCCCCTCGCTATGAAGGCCAGCATCCCATTCGCCTTCCTGACCACCTGCTGCACCTGCAAGCTGGGTTTTTGCGACTCATGCACAAGGACCCCGAGGTCCCTCTGCACTGTCGCCTGCTGCAGTTTTTCTCCACATAAGTAATAATCCTTCCTACCATTATTCCTACCAAAGTGGACCACCTCGCACTTGTCAACATTAAATTCCATTTGCCAATTCCTGGCCCATTCGCCCAGCCTACCTAAATCCTTCTGCAGACTCTCCACAGCCTCCACGTAAATTGCCGTTCCACCAATCTTGGTGTCATCAGCAAATTTCGACACCATACACTCGGTTCCCTCTTCCAGATCATCTATATAAATGGTAAAAAGCTGAGGCCCCAGCACCGACCCCTGGGGCACTCCACTAGTCACCAACCGCCAATCCGAATAGCACCCATTGACCCCCACTCTCTGCCTCCTATTTGACAACCAGTCCTCTATCCACGCTAACACCCTACCCCCAACTCCATGTCCCCGACCTTCTGCAATAACCTCTTGTGAGGTACCTTGTCAAACGCCTTCTGAAAATCAAGAAAGACCACATCCACCGGCTCTCCTCTATCCACTGCCCTAGACACATCCTCATAGAACTCCAGTAAATTTGTCAGACACGACTTCCCCTTAACGAAACTGTGCTGCGTCTGCTCTATCAAGCAAATCCCCTCAAGATGCGTCGCTATTTCCTCCTTGATGACAGATTCTAACATTTTACCTACAACAGACGTTAAACTAACCGGCCTATAATTCCCCGCCTTTTGCCTGGCACCCTTCTTAAACAATGGCGTAACATTAGCCGTTTTCCAATCTTCCGGCACTTCCCCGGAATCCAGCGACGTCTGGAAAATAACCACCAAGGCATCCACTATCACCTCCGCCATTTCTTTCAGAACCCTTGGATGCATTCCCGCTCAGAAAGGACAGTAGGACTAGGGGGCACAGCCTCAAGATAAAGGGGGGGCGGTTTAGAACGGAGTTGAGGAGGAACTTCTTCACTCAAAGGGTGGTGAATCTCTGGAATTCTCTGCCCGTTGAGGTGGTGGAGGCTGCCTCGCTAAGTATTTTTAAGACGCGGGTTGATGGGTTTTTGATAAGAGAGGGGATTAAGGGTTATGGGGAGAGGGCGGGAATGTGGAACTGAGCCATGACAGATCAGCCATGATCTTATTGAATGGCGGGGCAGGCTCGAAGGGCCAGATGGCCTACTCCTGCTCCTATTTCTTATGTTCTTATGTTACTTGGATAAAATGGCTTAATTCCTGTAGAAGAAGGATGCTCGTGCTTTAACTTTGAGTCACTGAAGAGTCTACTATGGAGCCTAGAATTTATGCCCTTATTTTATGGCAGGTTCCCATTGATTTACATGTATATTCAAGCTGCTGATGTTAGCTGAACATGATGTTCTGATTTAGGATTTATTCACCAGTGAAGACTTTCCAAAAGCTCCCAATGCACAAATTTCAAAGAGGAAAAATGAGTAACAAATACGAGCTGAAATAGCCCTGAACTGTTTCGAAGCTGGGTCTCGTGAGACCCCGCTTTGATGTCCCGTAGCGGTTTTTATTTGAATTTTCCAGCAAATATGCTAAACTCCAGCTTCAAAACTGCTTCCAGTTGTTTCAGTCTCTTTCCAAAGTAATCGTCTTCCCTCAAAGATGTGCTTTGCACTGCATCCACTCAAAAATAAATCCCAGCCACCATCTAATGAACCAAGCTTGAAACTGGCCACCAGAATTCAATCACAATGTTTGTCAGTATTTGCATGCTTTCTGCCTTGAGAGTTGGAGATTGAGATTGCAAGACAGATGACTTTCCTTAGAGCAACAAACACAATTTCCTCATGTTGATCTAAAGTTAGGCTGGTGAACATTCCAATAATTGAAATGTTGCAATGTGCAAAGAATTTTCCAGTGCTTTGGAATTTGAAGGAAAGATTCCCAACTCTATCTGTTACACTGAGAGAACCCGTAAAAAATTACCATACGGGTTAATTTAATATTCTGGCTGCAGATTTTCTGCTCCCCAGTGTGGCGAAGATGCAACTGGGGAGCAATGAATGTCACTCAGCAGCTACCTGTACTATGGTGATGGGTCAGGGGAACACAGTGTGAAGAAAAGAAGCCACAGGAGGTGGTGACTGTTGTTGCCAGAGGCAATAGCACATGAAGTCATATAAATTTAAACTAAACTAGTCATATAAATTTAAATTAGACCATCAGCAGTATTGTAATATCAATGCAACATTATGACTGCCAGTGTTCACTGCATTCTTAGCAGTGTTTCATGCTGTCTTGCATTTACAAGAGATGATTTTGGTCACATTTCACAACACGGTGTAGCTTTTAAATCTGCACTGGCAGGGTTATGCACTCTGCACAGGTCATTATCTGCTTGTTTATCTTTTCTCCTTTACTAATGGCCAGATTAAGTCACACAGTAGGAAGTCCCCCTTGACTGACCTTCAACAGCAGCCCCCATGCCTTGTGCATTTATGCTTACTCCTTTCTTATTTTTCATTCTGACAAATGGTTCTATAAACAAATCCTGAGATTCAATGAGAACACAACTTACTGTGGTAGCGTGAATCAAAAAAATGGTGAAAAACATCCAAAAAGAATGATTAAGTGGGTGAAAGTCAAGTGGGTGCTGCAAAATAAGCGGTGTTGCGTTTGTTGCCTGTCATACATTGATGTCAGTAGAACTTTGAAAGGACACTGATTTTGATTGATGGTGTAAATCCTGTATTCTATGTTTTCAGCCAGTCCTAGCTCTAAATAAACATGCCTCGGGTTTAGGTGTAACTGTAGGATCAAACAAAAGGGCCGACAGTCTATGTGATTATCACAGAAACTCTATAGTGCAGAAAGAGGCCAGTTGGCCCATCTGACCACATTCCCACCCCATGTATTTAACTTAGCTAGTCTCCCTGACACTGAGGGGCAACTTAGCATGGCCAATCCACCTAACCTAGAGTGTGAGAGGAAATCGGAGCAGCCAGAGGAAACCCATGCAGGCACGGGTCAGACACTCCTCATTCTTTTCTCCACTTCTGGTCATTATATGCCAAACATATTCAGTTGCATAGACTGTCCGTTCTGCTTCTCCATGGTTAAAGATCGCTCACCGAAACACAGCAACAGACGTTTTCATATGCTTCATATCGATGGTATTTTATGTAAAAATTAGCGTTCAAACACAACACCAGTGAACAGCAACAAAACCAACTTGCATTTCCTTTGCACCTTGAATAGAGAAAAACATCCCAAGGTGCTGCATTCAGGGTAACCCCCAACAGTCTGTCAAACACGATTCCTATGATTCATAAAATAATGATTTACTCAACTCATCTGCCCTGGGACTGCTTTCTACTGTTTTGAGTGGGACACTAATAAGATCATTGGCATGAAAAGTAGTTTAGAGACTTAACAGATCATGTGTTATCTTCTTCAGGAACTAATGTAATGTATCAGAGGGTATTTCTTCATAACACCTTCTATTACATATTTAGTACACTGCGATTGTTTTATTCTTTCTTATAAAGTTACCATTTGATTATAGTATTTCAAATATAGTCATGTTCCTTTTACAGGGCAAGAAAATAGCTTGCTTCACTTCTTAGCATTGAGTATGAGTCCACTTGGGAAGGCCATAAAACCTGAGACAACACGCACTTTGCCTACACTCTCACGTTGCTACTCAGTTCAATATTAAATCAAGAGTCCATCTTGTTTGCATTGCAGTCACAGCAGGGCACTTGTGAATATGAATGTAGTAATCAAGAAACAGAACTTGAGAAAAAGAAGCTTCTGTTACCATAGGAACGCCTAGAATGGTTACATTGCTAAAATACCAATACAGGCTTCATGCCACCTGGGTATTGAAACTAGGGAGGTACAGGTATGGAAGGCATGCAGAGCCTTGAAATAAGCCGTAATCAGAAAGTATTTTAACATTACTGTTGAGAAAACACTATGGAGAGCAATGGTTAAAAAACGTTGCTCATCGCTACCTTCTTAATGACAACTAGGAATGGGCAATAAGTGCTGGCTTTGCCAGTATTGCCTTCGTGAACAAATAAATAAATACACTAATGATCTCCATGAAATGAACCTTTTCATTTATTGTACTCACCAGAGAATTACCTCAATGGGCTCTCAGAGGTCTTTTGAGAATATGGCCAGAATCTTCCATTCTGAAGAGTTTATTTATTTAATTGAAGTTTATTTGTTCTATTAGTCACAAGTAAGGCTTACACATTAACATTGCAGTGAAGTAGTTTGGTGGCAGGCATGGAAATGAGAGTGATTGCTGCCATGGGCAGGACAGCTGCATTGCTCAGCTCATTACACTTGCATCCTCAAGGAGCCCACCGATTTTTGTGATGGGGGCAGCCCGGATGTTGCTGTACCTGCCATTACCTTATGGAGTTAAAGGCCCAGACACCATATTTTAAGGGCACCAGGACATCCCTTCAACACTTCCCTTCTAACCATTTCTTCCTCCCTTGCTCATTCTCCATGGAGCTTACACTGTCACTACCCAGTCTCAAGCACAGACTAGCATTTATTGATGCTCCTCAAAGGGAACAGTACAATGGCAACATGTCGTTAATCATGGAAGAAGTCTATCTTGGAAGTATATGCCACTTATGTGCGGACATCAATGTGAATGCTTTAATTTCCCTTCGACGGGGGCATGTTAGTTTGGACAGGGAATTTAATTTGCTAAAGGCGAGGTGGTCTTTTAATAGGGATGTATTTCATGCTAATGCATGCAAATAGGCCCTGTTGGCTGGAAGCTTGACAACCCCTTTAAGCCACCTTTAAAACAACAAAAACATAATTGCTAAATTTTACTCTGCAGACAGGAAACTGATTTTTGGTTTTTCATCAAATTATGCTCCTCTCTGCCCACAGTGCTGCCCGATGTTGGCGAGAGTGGAAGATTCTGTTCTATGTTTTCTATGGATATATGGAGCATAAAAATATCAGCAGATTTCAATAAAAATGTCTAACTGAGCAGCTTCTTCTCATTATTAATTAGTGTCATGCATATTTGGTGCAGGGATGGGGGTGGGGTGGAGGGGTTGGAGGGTTGCTGTGGGAGTTGGCCCCATAACAACAATAATGGAACGTGAATGTCTCTTAC
Source organism: Carcharhinus amblyrhynchos (assembly GCF_965287045.1). Classification (NCBI taxonomy): domain Eukaryota; kingdom Metazoa; phylum Chordata; class Chondrichthyes; order Carcharhiniformes; family Carcharhinidae; genus Carcharhinus; species Carcharhinus amblyrhynchos. Next base: position 40,785,610 of record NC_137339.1, on the reverse strand, counting down.
TGCCAGAACAATGAAGGCTGACTCATTGAAAATTACATGGACAGTTGACAGTGAATGAGAATGTGCATTAATTAATGACAGTGCTCTTCCAAAGTAAAAGGCCCTTTATCTTCTTCTTAAACAGTGGCTTATCTCCAACAGCTCTGTTACAAAAGAATTATACTGTGTACCAACACAAGAACAAAATATTAGCATTGACTTTTGAAAATATTTAAGTCACACAATTGCATTCTTAAGATGAATGGCAATGCAAAAGATTAGGGGATGCATGGTGATGTAGTGGTTAGCTCTCCTGCCTCACAGTGCCAGGGGCCTGGGTTTGATTCCAGTCTTTGGCCTCTGATCTTCGGGTAAGCATACTCCAAGGCGGCCTTCACAACACATGACAATGCAAAGTGACTGAGCAGAGACTGATAGCCAAGTTCTGCACACATGAGGACAGCCTCAACTGGTGGAGGTAGTTGAGTAGTAGCAATTTGGCCAGGGAAAATGAACTGCAAATGAACTGCATTTTTTTCAAGGTGCGGTAACAATTGGTGCGCCAGTTCCTCCTGACTCCATATTCAGACAAGTTATTTTGGTAACTGACTCTGTTGATTGTAGTGTGCACTAACTTCTTCCAGAACCACCTGATATAGTATATGTAGACCTGGCTTTACTGTATGAAACCAGAATATGCTGTCTCATGGCAAATCAGTTTTGCAGTGGATATCTCAAAGAAGCATTAGCAAAGGGATTGCTTCAGTTTCAGGCATTGATACTGTAAGGCAATTTTTGTGCATTAGTAACAAAGTGAAGAGCACAATTTCAGCTCAAAATGAAAGTGCCTGAATAATATCTACTGTCCATATTGAATAGAATCCCTACAGTGCAGAAGGAGGTAATTCAGCCCATCGCGTCTGCACTGACCACAATCCCACCCAGGTCCTATTCCCATAACCCCACATATTTACTTTGCTAATTTCCTAACACAATGGTCAATTTAGCATGGCCAGTCAAACTAACATGTACATCTTTGGACTGTGGGGGGAAACCAGAGCACCTGGAGAAAACCCACGCAGATATGGGGAGAACGTGCAAACTCCACACAGACAGGGACCCGAGGCCAGATTTGAATTCAGGTCCCTGGTGCTCTGAGGCAGCAGTGCCAACCACTTTTCCACCATGCCGCCCCACAGGCCAGTCGCTCTGGGTTACAAGCCAAGTAGCAACCTTCACATTATTATATCCGTAATATCAACTTGAATCTGTATCTTCAGCTGAAGATGAATTTTCAACCTCAAGTGTGCTGTCACAGCAAAGGATTAAGTGAATCAAAGACTTGGTGTTTGCTGGCAGGCAGAAAATTAACATAAGATGCACTACACTCTTATATACTTCGGAAACAGTTCAATAGCTGGCTGCAGGCAACCTTTCATTTAGGGAATAGCATGCAACTAAAAAACACAATTAAAAATATGGGGAAATAAAAATAAAGTTAATGAAAGATTCAATTAATTATTTTGGAGCCAGACCAAGGTGCAGGTTTGCAGGTTAAATGTTCTATTCCCTTTCACTGGACAACCTTTGATTTGCATATTTAGAAGATTGATTTTTTAAGAATTCATTTACAATATGTGGGCGTCACTGGCTAGACCAGCATTTATCACTCATCTCTAGTTGTCCTTGAGAAGGTGATAGTGAGCTGCCTTCCTGAACCACTGCAATCCTTGAGGTGTAGGTATGCACACAGTGCTGTTAGGGAGAGAATCCAGGATTTTGATATAGTGACAGTGAAGGAATGACAATATCTTTCCAAGTCAGGATGGTGAGTGACTTGGAGGGGAACTTCCATGTTGCCAGGTATCTAATGCCCTTGTACTTCTAAATGGTAGTGGTTGAGAGTTTGGATGATGCTATCCGAGGAGTCTTGGTGACTTCCTTCTCCCTGAATGGAGTTTGGTTACAAATTCGAATCCCAAGTTTATAAACTGAGTTAACGTGAAAGAGGAAAGAGTAAATCTTACTAATTACAGGCTTCAGTTCACCAAGAAATATCATAGAGTCAATTAAGGCTATATCTGTTTAAAAAATGAGTAAAGAATTCTGACAACATTTAGAGATTACGCAGCCATAACCCAATAACTTCCATTCCATTAATGCCTGACTCTGATTGATTAATGTAATTTGGTGACTGGTATTTAGCTTGCAATAATGGGTGACTTAGTGGCTCGATGGTTCGCGTTGCTGCTTCACAATGCCGGGGACCTGGGTTTAATTCTAGACTTGGTTGACTGCCTGTGTGAAGTTTGCATGTTCCCACTGGCCAGAATTTTATTGCCCCACCTGCTACAGAATTGCAGCGGGTGAGGGGAAGACAATGGAAATGTCCATTGTTCTCAGACGGGATTTTATAATTTTGGGGTGAGCGAAAAATCCTGCCGTTCATGTCTGCGTGGGTTTCCTCCGGGTGCTCTGGCTTCCTCCCACAATCCAAAGATATGAAGTTTAGGTAGATTGGCCATGCTAAACTGACCATTAGTGTCCAAAGACGTGTAGGCTAGGGGGATTAGTGGGGCAAATAGGTGGGGTTATGAGGATAGGGCCTGGATGGGATGCTCTTTGAGAGTTGGTGCAGACTTGATGGGCCAAATGGTCTCCTTCTGCACTGTAGGGATTCTATGAGTCTAATGTACAACCTTAGTCAACGTAACTATTTTCTTGAATTAAAGGCTCCTGATGGTATAGAATAGGAAAAAGCAATAGTTTAACCTCAATATTGATTAGAGAAGATTTGTGCTCAATTGTATCTGTGCAGCTGTACTTATGACTATATTAGTAAACAAATTGGAGCAATTTTGAAAGATTGGCAGCATATTAATGTTTGGTGATAGTATTTATCATAGTTGTGTCTGCAAATAATTGAATGCTGAAAATGACAATCAACTTTAACCTGATTTCAAAACTGCATTTTTCAGATTGAGAACCTAAGTGCTTCCCACCGCTAGCTTTTTCCTGTAAAGAATGAGCAGCTCAATGACCCATTGTTACTTAGACATTAGGTAAAGATTTTCAACATGCTCAGAATTTTCAAAATCTGCAATGACCGATTTGAGTTGACAATTGTTGGAGGCATTAATTATTGTCCATTGAACTGAATGCCAGCACTACATGTCGCAATGGTGACTTCAGCTCAAATGAACATCATTGGCTCCAAAGCACTTTAGGAAGTCATGAGGTCATGGAAGGCATGTTATGAAGAGATTTGAATCCCAATGCAGCAGTTGGTGGAATTTAAATTCAATTAGTAAATCTGGAATAGAAAGCTCAGCAATGGTGGCCATCATAACCATCATTGATTGCTGTAAAAACCTATCTGATTTATTAGCGTTCTTTAGGGAACGAAATCTGCCATCCTTACCTGGTCTGGCCTACATGTGACTCCAGACTCTTGGGGCAGAATTTGAGGCCTTGCTCGTCCTGAAACCATAAAATCCCACCCAAGGTCAACAAATCTTTCTGCGATCCGCTCCTCACCTGCTCCAATTTCCATGGTGGGCGGGACAGTAAAATTCCAGCCTTAATCTGGTTGACTCCTAATGATCTCACAAGCCATTCAGTTCAAGGGAAACTGGGGAGGTAATGGCCTAGTGATAGTATTGTTAGGCTATTAATCCAGAAGCTCAGCTAATGTTCTGGCGACCTGGGTTCGAATCCTGCCATTGCAGATGGTGAAATTTCATTTCAATAAAAAAAAGTCTAATTAAGAATCTACTGATGACCAGAAAACTATTGCCAATTGTTGGAAAAACCCATCTGGTTCACTAATGTCCTTTAGGGAAGAAAATCTGCTGACCTTACCTGGTGGCCTACATGTGATTCCAGAGCCACAGCAATGTGGTTGTCTTTCAACTGCCCTCTGAACAAGGGCAACTAGGGATGGTTAATAAATTCTGACCAGCCAGCGAAGCCCATGTCTCACAAATGAATAAAAAAAAAGGGATTGGGAACAAAGTTAGCAATGCCCACGTCTCATGAAAGAATAAAAAAGGGGAAAAAAAAGTATGTTCATTCTTTTACTTTTTAGGTTTCAGAATAAAATCCTGGGACATAGTTTCATTGAGGGACTGGGTATTGCAATGGGTTAGAACACTGTTTTTTTTCCTTGGCACCTTGGTCAGCTCCAGCAAGATTAGATGAAAATCCTTCAACTCCAGGTCAGAGCAAAATGAATTGAGACATTATAGTTTCACCAAGTATCAGGGAGAAATGTTGACATGGAATATCAGAATGGTGGCAATATTGTAATTGAAATGCAACCAGGTTATAATGAAATACCTGCCATATTTTTGTGTTCAACTCTTGGGGGGTTCCTTTTTCTGATCAGTAACTGGGTAAATGATGCAAGACCTCAAGATGACAACAGAACAAAAGAGAAAATGCTGGAAAATCTCGACAGGTCTGGCAGAATCTGTAAGGAGAGAAAAGAGCTGATGTTTTGAGTCCAGATGACCTTTTGTCAAAGCTATGAGAAGGGGTCATCTGGATTCAAAATATCAGCTTTTTTCTCTCCTCATAGATGCCACCAGACCTGCTGAGATTTTCCAGCATTTCCTCTTTTGGTTTCAGATTCTAGCATCCGCAGTAATTTGCTTTTATTTTTTGACAACAGAACAACATCACTCTGAACATCCACAACGAGAATTCATCATCAAATAACCGTGTGCATTACAGGTTCCCTTCACCTTTCAGAATTAGCTAAACATGACTGTTCTTAACCTTGTGTCATGCTTTGAATTCCTCCCATGCTGTTTCTAATGATAAAGAAATCAGATCACAAATTGAATACAAATTATTTAGTTGGTTAAGACATGGGCTGTGATTTTCCTTTCCCATTTATATTGGACAGGTTTGGCAGTAAGGACAATAAATATCATGAGAAGACCTTAGACAAGTTTTCTATTTACATAAATGTAGGATGCCTCCCTATGTAAAATATAACTTCCAAGGCAGTGAGATGTCGGAATGACATGTTGTGTGACTGGCTTTAAGAGGTGTGCAGCTGATCAGCCGAATTCCAGAGGGGAATGCACTCAAACTGGCACGGCGCCTGCAGAGCAGCCAGTGGGAGGTCAAAGGTAGGTCTTCACAGCAGCTTTTTCTGAGATGCTCGGTAGTGTCGGGGCACAGACTTCAGTGCAGGAGTGAAGTGAAGGAATGGAAGCCCAGGGCAAGGGCTTCCATGTGTTTGAGGGATGGGGGAACCAGCAGGGACTAAAGGTATTGTGCAATCACAGGGAGGGGAGCAGGGACATATGGAGTTGGAATGAAGGCAAGGGCAAGGCAAATGGACAAAAATGTCAAAAATGTGCACTGTGTTGCAGCTGATGGTGTTTATGAAGATAAGAATGGCTGGCTATGTGGGTGGTGAGTGGGGCCATGGACAGGAGGAGGACATGACATGCAGGGGAGATGAAGATGTGTGTGGGAGAGTGGGTGGTAGTGCCCCTTGAGCTGACAGTGAGTGAGCTCCGTGTGGAAGTTTGATGGGGTGTGAGCCTGTGACCTGAGAGTGACCAGAAGAATAACTTACTTTGGTGGAACGGATAAATTCATTCATCCTCTTTGGCATTTGTCTTCTCCTGCAGGGTGTAGGCACTGACCACCATTGTCACCAGTTCTCATGCTGCATTGGTCATCTGAGATGCAAATCTTCACCAAGAATATGGGTAGAGCTTATTGTGGTGGGACTCCACTGAAACATTTGCAGTTTCTCAAACAAGGAGAAACATTTATCCAGGACAGAAGTTAGGAAACACTTTTTCAATCAGGGTTAGAATGTAAAATTCCCACAAATATTTATGGATTCTTGCTCAATTAATAATTTAAAATCTGAACTTTTGCTGGATAAGAATATGAAAGGACATGAAGCCAAGGCAGATGGATGGGGTTAGGATACAGACATGACCTCAGGGGCCAAGTGGCCTATTCCTGTTCCAATGACCTTACATTCCTGTGACTTGGTCTCTCTTCAAATTGTGAGAATTAAATTAAGGCAGCATTATGAATGTTTTAACAAAATGACAAAAAATTCATCTTCTGAGGAATTCTCAAGTTATCAACTGATTGCATTGCTGCCAAAATACAAGCAGGCAGTGATAACACAGAGAGAATTGAATCCAATCAAAGATGAATGAGTGCATTTAAACTGCAGCAAATTGGATCTGATGGGAACTCAGACTATTCAGTCATTTTTTAGGAATATCTGACAAGCTTTACAATCTAAATGCAATATTGGTCAGAAAGTCAGGGCTGAAGGTTCATCCCCATGCTGTGGAGATTTAACTTCACCTGGGGTGAACTGGGGTGAAGTTAAATCTCCACCCCATGATGGTAACTTCAATGATTGCTTTCCTGCCACACTAACAGCTGAGCCTTCACTTGGGTGGTAATCCGGTCACTCATGGCCACAGTAAAAGTTAGGTCTACAGCAGGAACAGGGGAATTGACTGGCATGTATTGGGAGGAGTGGTGGGGAGTGGTGGTGAGGTGTGGTAGTGAGTGGATAAACAAGTGGCAGGGATGGAAGGGAAAAAGTGATTTGGGCATTGCCAGATGGAGAGGACCACCAATCAGAAAGGCAGAAAGGGGAGGTTACCAAAGCAGGGTAGGGAGAAGGGAGGGATCAATGACTAGAGGAAGGATAAGCCAAAGGAGTGGCGATTGCAGAGTCCACTAGGGACAGCCTACAGATGGGAGATCTGATTCCAAGAGAAATGTCAGGTCCTGAGCTGGTGGGAAATCAGGGCCTCATACCAGGATTAATGGCAACCTTAGGCTGAGGGATAGTGATTGGGGCTTGGCAGTGGTGGTGGTGGGGCAGCAGGGAACCAGAGCCTGAGGAAGGGTATTGAGGGACAAGGGGAATCAATCGTGGAGATTTCTTACAGTGGTCGAATGCTTGCCTTGATGAAGCTGTCAGAGTCCTCACAGCTCCAGAAAGCAGACCTACAGCAGAATAACAATGAGACTCAGCACCCATTATCGTATATCTAACTTGAATTGGGTGCATTATTACCCACATTTCAGTTATAGCCAGAAACGGATGGGTTGGGATGGAGTTTGGGTGCAACACAGTTTTCTGATACATTCTGAACTAAACCAAACCCAGATCCATTCATATTTCAGTCTGTTGCCATTTCTTTCCTGCTAGACTGGCCATGAACAGAAATTACGGCAGTGACATGAAGCATGCATAAAAAAAAGTCTTATATTTTCGAAGGTATTTTTCTGAAAGGATTTGCAGCACAAGCACACATCAGCAACCATGGTGGAAAAATAAACTTAAAAAATGAAATGCCTGAAAATACCTGAGTCAGAAAAAGAGAAATCTCAAACAAATGAAAGATCATAGATGTGGCTTTGGCCACACTATCATCAGGATCACATTATCATCATAAATTGGGTTAGTAATTTATAAGTTCTTTATAGACACATTTTCTTTTTCTGAACAGAGGCCTAGACAAAAGGTCAAGACCAATAAAGAGGATACCATCAAGCTGAGAAGGATTAGTAGAGAACATCCTTCATTTAAGCCATTCTTGGGGTTGCCTTTCTTCTCATTAATTTTATATCCTTTCCTTCTCTGCTGAATGTGTTGTCTCTTTCCCAGGGCTCTGATCCACGAACAGCAAACTACCTTCTGGCATGTTGTCCAACTGACCATCATTCACCTGAGTCATAACAGTGACTGCTTGGCTGGCAAGAGTCCAGAGGGGTTGAGCTAGTGGCTCTTGTTATCACCTAATATTCACCCCTTCAAGTTACCAGCAGGGATTATTCTAAGTCAATCAGCCACATGAATCTTGGAAAAGCTTATGTTAAATTGCAATCCCTGACTGATTAATTAGCTCAGTATAGATCAAACCTGGAATGTTCCTGATCCCTGTAGTCAGGTGACTCAATGCAAGAGCTTGCCGAACCATGAGAGGCTAAATATAGATTATAAAAGCCTTATGTTACAGGCCTGGATCACCCCAAGGAGGGAAGGACATCTGAGGGAGGGAACTACACACTGCTGAACTCCTTTCATTTAATGAAAATTGTCAAGGCTGAGTAATTTGGGAAAATAAATGTGCAAATTGTGCAAGAACATGCTGTTAAACTTTTCATTAATTTTAACAAACTAAAGTTTTATTTTGGTTCATCTAGCAATAAAACCTTCTTGGCAAAAATATCACAGGGGAACCTTCGCACTCGACACAAACTTTAATCCATGCTTCTACACGTGCTATCTGTCTGGTGTCAAAGTGCAAAATGATAAGGAGTTGTCGCATTAATTAAGTCACAGCCAAGGGCTCAACTGAACATATTAGTGTGTCTTCAACATTATGAGCAAGCTAGCAAGTTAATTAGAACATGTAAAGTATTCCCTGGCCTGGGTTCTTGTAATTTTGTATTATTAATTTGAGTTATCCATAGATGTGCAGCAGTTATGCAGTAGTTATCATCAGTTGAACATTTTTGACTCCAAACTAATTAAGTTTTTAGAAAACTGCATTTGGAATCATTTAATGAAAAAGGTGCCAACTCTGCTGTTTGATATCTAATTTAACTAGTTATAAATTAATAATATTTACTGTAGTGGGGCTAAAACCAGGAACTCTTCTTATTCAAAGGATTCATTCATTAGTGCATCAAGAATAATATGTCTTAACTAGTAATCAAAACAGTGCAATTCTTCAGAGCAATTGAGAGAGTAACATTGCTGTCTTGCAATGCCAACTGCATTAATAATTCTGGAAATATTTATTAGGTCATGAAGCATCTTTGGAGACAACAGCAGTTAATAGGCAGAATTATAACTGCCAGCAGGGTTCATGAGCTTGAAGGGCAAAAATCCTGAAAAGGAGTATCAGGTCAGGAACTCAATGTGATCCAACCTTTTCTGGATTTAACCTGGACAGGTTTTCTTGCAACCAAGAGCTTCGTGGGGTTGTCAGGTAAGTAATTACAAGAGGCAATTCGTTGATGATTTAATCCAGCATTTTGGCTTCAACAATCAACGTATGGGTTTCTCGATCTATGAGGAACTCGCCAGAGTCAAGGGCGCAGTGTGGAATGCCTCTTCAGTGAAACTGACAGGCTGAGAAGCATTCAAAGAATGAAACTGAATAGCTGCAGCCTTGCCTATGTGAGAGGCTGGTGCTCACAGCAATTCGACTGAAAGTGTGCTTTTGCTGCATGACAGATAATTTCCAATTTCTTGGAAGTCACTTTACGTATCTTGCACTTCATCCACTTAAATCTGCAACTCCCTGCTGTCAGCTTAAACTGTGATGAAGAACCAGCACCAGCAACACCAGCAGTAGCAGATGACATCTCCTCAGCCCATTGAACAGAGCGGATGGACACTGAGATGCAACTCCAAGTAGGCAAGACCCTGAACACAGAGTCTACAGGCAGGGGATCAGCTCAAAGCAGTGCCTGAGGATGCTCAGGCTGTTGGGACAGGGCACGGTTAATATTTGCAGCTGCGAGGAAGAAGGCGTCTTCCCAAGGAAACAGACGAGCAAGAATTTTGTGGCCAACACTGTAGAAGCCCAAATGTGGCTTTCTGCCTCGCCAGGAGTTGACTTCTCCTGTAAGGTGAGTAAACAGAAAATTATAAGCGTGAGAATAGGATTGCTTGAGGAGCAATCACCCTAACCTGCACACCTTTGGATTGCAGGAGAAAACTGGAACACCTGGAGGAAAGCCACAGACAGGGGGGAGAACGTGTAAACTCCACACAGACAGTGACCCCAATTGAACACAGATCCCTGGCTCTGTGAGGCAGCAGTGCTAACTACTGTGCCACCATGCCGCCTACCTTTCATAAGGTGATTGAACCTCTTGGGGCTTTGTCTACAAGTTCAATGGATCACACTCCTGCTGCTCATTACTCCAGTCTCTTGTAACACTGTTTGGTTTGGGAGACTGGCCTCTTCCTCACATTCCTGGAGAGCAACACTTCACTTCAGTCCTTCAGAACTACAGCAGGGTCTTCAGGTAAGAGAGAGAGAGAGAGAGAGAGAGAGAGAGGCTTGGGGCATACATTGCCCTAGGTCTCCTTTCCATTCCGATGATTGCTGAAGTCTTAGGAATCAATGCAGAGTTCAACAACCCTGCTCATCTCTGTGACTAGAAATCCTTTTACGTCAGACTTGCCAGACTGTGGGTAGAAGGTGAGGAAATAGCACTGTTCCTTCAGTCAGCCAGCATAGAAAACATGGACTGAACGGTCTCTTTCTGCGCTACAATCATTCTGAGGTTCTCTCCAGCGCTTGGCCTAATTAAAGGTGATTGAGCCTCCGAAACATTAAATGCAGTTCAGCATGAGAACAGCTGTTCTCACCTGTTAGTTAATTAAAATGTCTTGACAAACAGTATGAATCTGAAAGGAATATAAAGAACTGCAATCTAACAGCAGGGGTTTGGTCTCCATTGCCAACTAAACAAAAATTAAGGTGAGTCAGTTGACCGGTTGAAAGTGATGAGGCTGCAGTCTGAACAGTTTCAGTAGAACAAACATATAACAACTTTGCAGTACTTGACATCAGATTTGTCCTTCAAAAGCACAATTTTTCCTAATCAAGCCTACTTCAAAAAATTCTTTCAATGCTGTCTTTAAAAAGAACACAGCAATCACAAAACCAAAATCAAAGGATTGAGTTTTTTCAAGAGAAGAAGGATAATATATTGTTCTTCAGGCCAAAAAAAGTTAGTTTCTGATTTCTTGGGACTGACCAACTCAAGTTTGCAAGAATTGAACTCCCAATTCAGGAACAATAAGCTATGTTGCATATTCTAGCCTCTCCACACCTGATAACATGTATTATCTACCTGCTACAGATGTGTCTCTTGTGTAAAGGAAGATTATGGTCTGCAGAAACCTATTTAACATGCAATGGACTTGATTTTATTTTTTTTTCGAGTTCCAGAATCACAAGGAGATTTTACCTCTGTTGTTTCTCAAAGTGGTAAACATAATGCAATTAATCACATTGAGTTGACCTTGAATAACAAGGTCAAAAATTGTGCATTTTTTTAGCATTAAGATCAAATTTCAATAATGTAATCAGTTAACTAGAGGCATTAATCTAATTAGGGTGCTTAGTTAGCTTTATATAAACGAACAGTTCCAGAATAATAAAAAAACAAAGGGCAGTACAGTTGAAGAGCAGGTCACCATCAGACCATGAAACATAGGAGCAGAATTAGGCCACTTGGTCCGTAAGGTCTGCTGCGCCATTCAATCATAGCTGATATTTTTCTCATCCCCATTCTCCTGCCTTTTCCCCTTAACCCCTGATCCCTTTATTAATCAAGGACCTATCTATCTCTGTCTTAAAGATACTCAATGACTTGGCCTCCACAGCTTTCTGCAACAAAGAGTTCCACAGATTCACTACTCTCTGGCTGAAGAAATTTCTCCTCACCTCCGTTTTAAAGGATTGTCCCTTTAGCCTGAGACTATGCCCTCTGGTTCTAGTTTTTCCAACCTGTGGGAACATGCTCTCCATGTCCACTCTATCCAGGCCTCGCAGTATCCTGTAGATTTAAATACGATTCCCTCCTCATCCTTCTAAACTCCAACGAGTACAGACCCAGAGTCCCCAACTGTTCCCCATACAACAAGCTCTTCATTCCAGGGATCATTTTTACGAACCGCCTCTGGAACCATTCCAAAACCAGCACATCCTTCCTTAGATATGGGGCCCAAAACTGCTCACAATATTCCAAATGGGGTCTGACCAGAGCCTTTTGCAGCCTCAGAAGTACATCCCTGCTCTTGTATTCTAGCCCTCTCGACACCTGATAACATGTGTTATCTAACTGCACCTCCCTTCTCTTCCTCAGATTGTCAATCTACATTTCTAGTGATAGATCATCAACAAATATCCACTATCAACCCACTGACTGCTATAGCTAGCTTGACTGCATTTCAGTCAATTAAGGGTCCTTTCCAGTCTTGCACCTCTGTCTTCACCTTCCCAAGACCATGATAATGTTTCCCCTTGTCTGCCCTTGTACTAATCTTCAAATTCAATGAATCATTATCCACCACTTCTTCCACAACCAATCTTCCCTTCCCCTCCTCTTTCAATGTTCAGAAGGGACAGTTCCCTTCATGGCTCAGTTGTTCATTCTTCAATAACCTACAACAAATTCTCCCCTTTCCACTACATTTTCCTATAGAAGCTTAGGAGATGCAACACCTGGCTTTTTATTTACTCCTTTCTGACCATCCAGTTCCCCAGTTGTTCCTTCCAGAGAAAAGAGTGATTTATTTGTACTTCTTTTAATTTATTATTCTATATTCACACCTTGTGATGCACTCTCCTTTACATTAGAAAGATAAAATGCAGATTTGCAGAAGACCTCTTGTGATATGTCGTGTGGTCTAATCTACACTGGTGATGTTTCCCTCTATCCATAAGTGACCCTGTTCAGGCACAGGTAGATTACTTCAAAAATACTTTATTTACACTATATATTTGACGTGCTACTATATAAGCACATCTTTCTTGTATGTAGACTATCTCATCTGTTTTATAGAGTTTCTAACACATGACTGCTTATGTTACATCATGATACACATCACTTTCTAATTACAATAACTATTCATCAATTATATTAAACTCTGTTCAGTCTGCAGATGCCACCCAGTTCTCCCCTTCCACTCTGGTTCTGTGTCCATGGCTATTCCAATGATATTTAGTGCAAAGCAGAAGGCTGGCGTCTCGCTTTTCAAGGACAGCATTCTGGACTCAACACTACTTTCAACAACTTCAGATAATAACATCGTCCCCTGTTATATCAGATGGCATCTGTTGGTCATATTTCTGCTATTCCCATTTGCAATCTAGACTTATCCTTTTGTTTCTTATTTATTACCATCACCTTTTGCCTTGTATTATCCCTTTAGTCATTTAATCTCTCCTTCAATCCTATCACAGAAGAAAAGCCATATTACACTTGAAACGTTGATGTTTCTCTTTCCACAGATGGGGTGGCATTGGATGCCCACTACCCAGCTGAAGACAGTCTATGGCCCAATCATCTGGTATAGTGATGTAATGATGTCATGGTGCCTCTAGAGAGGCGGCACCTCCTGCAGACCTGGACCTCAGATATACTGAGGTGGCTGGATCGCTGACTGTATATTTTGGCAGCAGGGTAGTGGAATCTCCTGTGATACCATCCATCTTGCTCTCCTTGCTGGCTCTGCACCTCCTGCACCTCCTCCCCCATAGGTCTCTCTCAGGGATGCTGGCTGCAGCCACCTGGCCTCCTCTTCCTTCGGCCCCTCTCTTCCTCTTCAGAGAAGGTCCCACCAGCAATGTAAACAATCCCCATCTGCTGAAATGCAGATGGCACTTTCTCATGCTCCAAAAGAGCCCACAAGGAGTCCTCAAAACATAGCCAACAAACCAAATACTTCAGCAGAAACTACAGGTAAGGCTCTGAAATCTCAGCACTGAATCTCCAGCAAACTCTTGCCTGAATCCTGCCCTTTGAAGACAAATGAGAAAAATAGTTTTGCTGCCTGTCCATGTTGCCCATGCGATGAGCAATAAATCACACAAGCAATGTAATATCAGGATTAATTGGGCTGTTAATGGGCATACTTCCCATTTAATTGTTGACAGGTACACTTCCAACTCCTGAACATTAACTGTAATGTTGCACACGAGCACAAAGACATGGCCCTTTGTCTTCTTGATCTATTTCATGCATTTACAGATCTGGCGAATGCCCACACATTCAACATTATATTCAACCTTATACACATTCAAACATGAATTTGTTTCCACCTTCAACAAACGCTGTCTGATCATTACTGATAACGTCAGAATAAACGCCCTTTGCATCTTACAACAATCCTTGGTCCAAATTTCAAGTAACAGATGAATGCCTATTGTACAAAATGTTTGCGTGCTCTTAATGTTAACTGCAAGTTCTGGCACTTGGTGTAGTATTTTGACATCCTTTAATTAATAGTTACATAATTATAAGTTACCTTAGTTGATAAAATTTTCTGTTCTCACAGCGCTTTATTTTGAATAAAGTGTCGGTTTCATATCTTGGTATAAATATAATTCCAATATAATTGAAGCCCCAGTTTGAAGGTCCATTGATGGTTGCCATCCAGCCCAATAACTGCCAATTAGATTTGCCTGAGAGTTAACTCACTTTCAAATAGAGTCATCCAATATTTAATTCAATAGCTTGCCAATTTCTGAACTCAAGAAACTGCAATAATATATGCATTAAAAAGGAAACATCAGTTTCAGTAAGAAACTGCATTGGCTCATTTCCACAAGAGAATTGGACAAGCTGCTGATGGGAAACATGCAGGACTACTGAGAAAGGACCAGGAAGTGGTTGCTATGGTGTAAAAAATTCAATGATCTGATGGAAGTGGTCAAGGTCATTGAGCAATTCTTCAAATGTCATATCCTACCAACTGCTTTACACATTTTTCAACCCACCACACTAGCTGTATCCTTGCTTTAGTGAGTTCATTTCCTCCTTCCACAACTCAACATTTTGCATAGTCCTTGTTCTTTTGTACCTCACCGAATTTCTTTGGACCATATGTATACACAATGGGATATATATTTAGGCGAAAGCTAGCGTCATGGTCAAGATGATGGATTTAGATGAGAAAAGGTAGGAAAAGGCTTGAGCGCATCATAAATATTGACATAGACAGGTTGTGTCCAATGGCTACTTCTGTGTCGTATGTCCAATGCAATCCTATGTAATATAAATATACTTAATTATATCAGTGCTGACAATGATTTAAATATTGGCCCACAGATAGCAGTGGAGTGGCAATTAAGTTGGATTGCCACTAGACTTGTAGTTACTTAAGTAAAATTCAGCTGCTCCTATCTTGCCCGACCTTCAAACTCAGGCTGGGTGAGTTCTGTACAGCACAGGAGATTCCTTCTGTCCAGGGCTGCAGTGTTGGAGGGAAGGAGAACTTGCCACATTTTTTACAGAACCTGCTGCCATAAACCAGATAAGTTGAAATATCCAGCCACTTTGATAAGCCAAAGGGAGGTAAGGGGATAAGGTAGGATTTGAAGGAGTCTGACCTGGCCTGGGATGATGGGGAGCTGGGGGGAAATCAGGCAAAATTACCTGAGAGGGGTGGGGCAGTTGTCAGGTCAGGCATCGGGGAGAGTGAGTTGGGCTAGGTCAGGCCTATTGTGAGTTCAGGTTGGATTGGGCTTGGAAGGGTCCCCTGGGAGTTAGGGAGAGGTCAGCACAATAACTATACAGCAGCTGGAAATGGTTTTAATTCTTCTAACATTATTTGGGTAACTATTGTTGCATGACATTCAGAACCATCCAAAGTTTGCAATCTAGGTCACATTTTAGGATGGTTCCTAGTGCAGGGCAATTGCCCAAAGGAAGTTTAAACTTCTCTAACAATTGTCCTGCAATCATTACCTGGGAATGTCTGGGGAGTGGTGTGTGTGTGTGTGTGTGTGTGTGTGTGTGTGTGTGTGTGTGTGTGTGTGTGTGTGTGTGTGTGTGTGTGTGTGTGTGTGTGTGTGTGTGTGAGAGGAGGCGGGAGGGGGGCAGTGGGAGGCAGTAGGAGTTTCCAATGCAACTTTGGGATACCCCCCCAATTACACTGCTTTGGAGCTCAGAAGTTACGGTCCATTATGTTCAATTTCTCACTGAGTAAAATAGAATTCTTTTTATTGTATTATATATTACTCAGATTAAGATGCAGTGATACAGAAATGTCTGTGTTATGGAAATGGATTTGGGTGCATAATGAAGTAGACGGGTTGTATAACTTTGGAGTTGAGTTGGGAGTCTAACATCCAAGCAATGAAAATGAATGATTGTTGAAAAAAATGACAATTCAATGTAGAAGTCTCTTTGGCCCATTACGTTGGTGTTGATGCTGGCTTGTCATCACAGCTATTCACTAATTTACCTGCTTATTACATTTTTTTTATATATGTTCCTTTATTTTTTTTTCCTAAATGTTTTTATAATCCAGCCATGAATTATATAGAATTGACCACTTGTGTTGATGTATTTACTAATCCAAATATCATTGAACAAGAGCATTTCTGTTGCATTTTTCTTTAAGGTTTTAAATGTAATGTTTCTGTTAATGTTTTCTTACCCCATGTAAATAATCTTTACCCGCCCTCTGAAACCTTTTCAAAAATTTGAGTATTTCTATTAACTGTAAAGTGGCAGTAAAATTTTGAGATCAAGGGGAAGTATAACCCCAAGCGCATAAAAATTTCTGTCTTTTCTTTTTCAGAGAAGACAGTTTTTGTTCTCCAACTGCATAGATATCACCACCCTTTGGCTTATTTTAGGAACATAGGAATTTAGGAGCTGGAGTGGTCCATTCGGTCCATTGAATCTGATCTGTCATTCAATTAGACCAAGGATGATCATCTACCTCAATGTCACTTTCCCACACCATCCCCTCAACCCTTGATGTCATTAGTACTCAGAAATCTATCAATTTGTCTCTTGTACATGCTCAATGATTGAGTTTCCACAGCCCTCTGGGGTAGAGAATTTCAAAGATTCACCACCCTTTTGTGAAGAAATTCTCACTCATCTTAGTCTGAAGTGGCCTGCCCCATATTCTGAGGCTGTGTCTCCTGGTTCTAGGCTCACCAGCCAGGGGAAACATCCTATCTGCATCTAGCCTTTCAAGCTCTGTAAGAATGTCATCAGTTTCAAGGAGATCACCTCTCATTTTTTGAAACTTTAGAGAATGCAGGCCCAGTCTTGCCGCCATCCCAATGATTAGTCTGTTGCACTCCCTCTACAGCAAATCTTTCCTTCCTCAGGTAAGAAAGCCAAAATTGGACACAATACTCCAGGTGCAATCTCTTTTATCCCAGTGAGCCTATTTACATGACTTAATATGAAATGTATGGTGTAGTAACACCCTGATTTGGTGTATTGGATTTTGTAGAGATTGGGTGGGGGGGGGGGGGGTGCTTTATCTCAAAGAGGTAAAGATGTGGTTGAAAAACAGGAAATAAAAGCACTTAGCAGCTTTAAAGTTGCCTGCAGCTACAAAGCAGAACAAGGTTTTTTTTAACTATTGCAGTTAGAAACAATGGGGGGTGTACATTCAGCTGTTAGGGGAAAGATAGATAAACAAACCTCGACCATTAAACTGTTAATCAAAGGCTAGTTAAAGGTACTGGACCTGGAATTTAATGAAAATGCAGGTTTTCAAAGGTTTGTCAGAGAATTCAAATGACTTGAAAGGTTTTGAGCTTTCTAGGAAGGCTCACAGACTTTCAGTTAATACAGGGTGAAAAGAATGAGGCTGAATAAGTAGCTGTGGAGAAGGGAATGTCGCCCCACAAACCCAAGTGACACAGACTTCTCATATGAGTCAGAGAATTTCAAAGGGTTTTCTCACAGCTGCAGCTTTTTAGAGACAGAAAGGGGGGATGACAAGAGGGCTTTGAACCAGGCTTCAAGCTTGCTAATTACATTTAAAAGTGGGATTTTGTGTATTTATCAGGTTCCCTCCAGCTGTGGGCAGGAACTTGATCAGGGCTGGCAGGGCAGACCGGGTGAATCGCGATGAGCTTGCTGCCCACTAGGGATCCCAAATTATCCCCAGCGCCCTATTCAGCAGGCAGGCAGGATTTCTGTCAGCGGCAAGCAGGGCTGGCAAATCCCGCCGAATATCTTCAGCCTCTGCCTCAACTTCATAGCACCACCACAGATTCCAGGGACTGGATTTTGTAAAAGGACGGGGTCCAAATTGGGGATGGGGATGTGTGCAATATGGAGCCACCAGCCTGCATGCTGATTCTCCACCACGAATCATGAAAACTTTGACAGTGGGTGAATCAACCAGCTGGGTGAGCCAATGAGATTTCATTAAGTGGCCCTTCTTACCCCAACTGGAACTTCTACTTTGCAAAGCAAGCAACCACATCAAAGTGGTAGACTCAGAGTGGAGAGGGCAAGAGAAGGAATGGGCTATGATTGGTCATATGATGCACCATCCCCTTACCTGTAATGGCCACAAGGTCAAAGCAATGACTGCTGGCTATCCCTTGGCCCTCCAGGATCATGGCTAAGCAGCTGTCTCATTTTTAAAGAAGTAAACCTGCTTGCTCTTGTCTTTTGTATTCTGCATGCTCAAGTCACCAGCTTCCACCTCAACTGTGGGGTTGCTGCTCTCTAAGTGATGGATGGGACAACGAATATGGAGAAAATGCTCAAAACATAAAACTTTGAGTGCTGCACCACACTATGGACAAATTATCACTTTCACTTTCTTTTATGGCTTTGCTAAATCTTGTATTTGTTCCAGAGCTGCTATTTGTTACACAGTTTTCCGACTGAATTGACAGAACTCCCAATAGTTAATGCTATTAATACAGCATCCCATTTTCAGGAATTGATTTCTGCTGCAATATTAGCAATCTTATTAGGTGGACTCATTAATAATGCCAATAAATTCCTTCTATTTTCATCCACTAAGGAATACAGTGTGTCATTTAAAATTCTTTCTAATCTTTTTAGAACTAATTACGTTTACTTAATTCTCTACTGTTAAATTGGGTTTAATGTACAATATAAACAGAACGTAAGTAGAATACATTATAATATCCCATGGGATATTATGTATAGTTGTTTCCTGTCAGAATTACGAGAATTGAAATACTCATTAAAAACAACGACTCCATCAGCCATGGGAACGCTGCAAAACTAAATGTGACTTTAAAGGGAAGAAGTTTCACTCATAATCAAACCCTTGCTCACACAACTATTTGCTAATAGGCAGCTACCACAGCTTCATTTGTTTGAATTAACCTATCAGTTTGTGACTTTCCTGACCATGAATGGGAATGCTAGCCACACAATTGACATCTAACTCCAACAAATGTTCCAGTCAAACAATGCTCTTCTTGAAGTGAAGCCTGTTGAATTTTCCCCAATAGGATGCATCAAGTAGGCAATAAATTATTATTGAGGTGAGCCTATATTCTATACACGTCTATTTTCATCTTAGGATCTGGAAATTTGACTTTATGAAAATTATTTAGCTAAAAAAAAATCCAGTTCCACAATGATATGTTAAGCATCATCCATTGACTCTGTCTACACTTCCCACTGCCTCAGAAAAGCAACCAGCATAATTAAGGACTCTACACACCCGGACTACTCTCTTCTGTTGGGAAAAAGATACAAAAGTCTGAGGTCACCAATCCAAAAACAGCTTCTTCCCTGCTGCCATCACTTTTTGAATGGAGCTACCTTGAATTAAGTTGATCCTTCTCTACACCCTAGCTATGACTGTAACACTACATTCTACTCTCTCCCCTTTCCTCCCCTATGTACAGTATGCTTTGTCTGTATAGTGTGCAAAAAACTGTACACTTATACACGTGACAATAAGTCAAGTCAAATTAAATCAAAATCATGTACAGTTTACAGACAAAACATTACTCCAGTCACTTATTTTCTGCTAATTTTCTCTCATTTAGATATTGACACCAACATTTGTATCAGAACCTGTCCATGTAGACTTGCCACACTGTAATATGTCCATCCCACACCGGTGATATTAAATTGCCTCACTTTGGAATTTTCTCCAGTTCCTCAGTCCATACGGCCAAGAAATGTTTGTGCTTGAGTCAATCATATTTCTGTTTGCCAAATTGGCTTTAACGTTTAAATATTTAAGGATAATTTATGACTTTAAAACGAGGATTGAATTACCTTGGTCCGAGTGTCCTCCGCCCTCTCATCTTGGGTCATCTGAGGTTGCATTTATTCTTGACTGTCTATGCACAACAACAAAGGAAATCAGTTGGCAGACCTTATACTTGTATTGCAATTTTCAATCAACAGTTCCTTATACTGATATTTATTATACATCATTTCTGGCCATGATAAAACCAGTGTGTGTGTGTGTATGTATATACATGAAACAATGAGCTCATGTACTGTTGTAAAAATGTAATATACTCAGAAATATTCTATGAATCGAGCTGAAGTTGATGGAGGAGCCATGAATAATGAGCTGTGGTTTTATACACAGAACCATCATAGTGGGTTTGAAGAAAATATGTATGCAACTCCAACATCCCAGTTCAATCTACCAATGTCAAATGGCTGGTGCTCATCTGGAAAACATTGCACATCAATATTCCTTGATGGAAAATCCATTAGAAATGCTCCACATTTACTTGCATAGCACTACTGTACTACGTTCTCCTTTCAATTGAACGGTAAACTTGTCATCATAAGATTAGCTGTCCAATCATGTACATGTTCAATTGATGCAAATTAATCAACCTAATTACCAGGAGATAAGCCACTTGACCTTTGTTTAAAAAGTCGAGTGATGTTTCCATTGTTAGTCTTTAGTGGAAAAGGAAATCAAAAAATGTAATCAAGTCGCACACTTCAAAGACACTGAGGTTGATGATCGGATGAAAAAAAATTAAATTGCTTGAAGCTATTTGGTTTTAAAAGATGTTCTGATTTTGCATTTACATTCAGTTGCCTCAAAGTGAATTGTCAGTGTTACAAATTACGGGATTTTCATTAAATTGCCCTATTTTAGGTACATGTGGAGTGATGGTAGATCAAAACTACTACAAATGAAAAACCTATCATTAGAGATCTGCCCATTCCCATTTACAGATGGACCATTTATGTCAGCCAGCAGTCCTACCAAAAACAAGTGGAACGTGTATTTTGAGTTAAGAATAACAATGAGGCAGAGGTGCTCACCGTTATTCGGAGTAAATTGGACGGTAACTTCCTGAGTTTGTACATGTTCAGTTAGATGTGGAAATCAGGAAGCTGCTGCCAATTTACCCTGTTAGTCCATAAGTAGCACAATGCCAGTTCCTCGCTGCACACCACTAAAATCCACAAATGAGTGTGAATTTCCTGTACTTTCCCATCACTTACTGACTAAATGAGAAATGTGAGGGCTTGTGTTTTCAGATGCAGTGATTTATTTTTATTAGTGTGAGAGTTTTAATTACTGCCAAAGAGCTTCTCCAGCATCAAGTATTCACTTCTTCAAAGTGTGGAGTCTAGTTATATTGGAAATTTAAATTGATAACTTTTTTTAACCGTTTTCCTGCCTTCTTTCTCTCTCTATTTTACTTACCAAGCATGATTTTGCAAAAAATTAAATATTCTAATTTATACTTTATGTCTCAGCGATAATTCTTCAATCTGATTTGTTGTTTGCCTTGTTCACATAGACCTGTGACCTCTGCAGAGAGTACCTGATCTCTGATCTCTAAGAACTGTAATTTGCCATTCAAAAGCCCACTGCAATTCAGTGGGCAAACAATACAAGTAATATCCCATTGCTGGTTTACTAAATTTACTTAAGCTTGATATATAGAGCTTTATTTAAACACAGGTATTCCCAGCTGTCCCTCCCAACTTCCCACCATCTATTAGCTGCAGGATCAGAATGAGCATCTGCAGTGCCAGGTTTCTCTCTGTGCTGTCCACCAGTATTCCAGTATCCTTGCCAGCCTGCCCATTGGAAGCAAATGAGGCCCAGTCACAATCAGGCCTCCTTCTGATATTGTTGCACTGCTGAAGCAGTCACTCTAAGCAATGCACCCAACATACCAAAAATCAGCCCGCCCATCGAACTGCAAACACAATAGGGTCAACTGCTGCAAGAAACTTAAAACATTTGCAGGAAAACAAAATGGAGGAAAGATCTCTGATACGGTGGAGGGAAAGAATGATAAATGGCAGAAGGAATGACAGCGCAAGGGAAAAGAGGATGGTAATGTTACAAGGAAAGAAACAAAAAATAGGTCCTGAAAATATCAAGGTGAAGCTCACCAAACTGTTGTCAGTCTCCTGTTGTTCGAGGCCAGATTATTAAGAAAATTGGCTCAGAAATTAATCTGTTGTTTAATGTTATGAGCAAGCATACACCATTCACCCCATTTTTAGATTGCCCACATTAGACTTCAGCTGAAGAAAAATACAGAGCCCAGAATTATCGGCCTTTCACACCGGAGGGATTCTCCAGTTCCAACAGCAAGGACCCGCACGCGTGGGTTTCCTGCTGGCATGGGGTGACATCAGTCGGAATTTCCACTGGCAGCAGTGGGACCAGAGAATCCCACCGCTAACAAACAATGCGCCACCAGGAGTATAGTGAAAGTAGAAAGGAACATAAGCATGGAATGAGGAGGGCAAAAAGGGGCCATGAAATGTCTTTATCAAATGGGGTCAAGGAGAATCCCAAGGCTTTTTATGCATACATTAGGAGCAAGAGGGTAGCAAGAGAAAGAGCAGACCCAATCAATGACAATGGAGGGAAATTATACATGTAGAGACAGGAAGTGAGTGGGATCCTTAATGAGTACTTTGTATCGATATTCACCAAGGAGATGGACATGATGGATGTTGAGGACAGGGTAGGTGTGTGAACGCTCCAGAGAATGTCAATATATTGAAGGAGAAAATGTTTGGTATTCTAAATTGCATTAAGGTAGATAAGTCCCCAGGGCTAGATGGGATCTATCCCAGGTTTCTGTGGACGGTAAGGGGAGAAATAGCTGGAGCCTGAACAGATATCTTCACATTTTTTTGACCACTGGTGAGGTTCCAGAGGACTGAAGAATACCTAATGTTGTTCCCTTATTTAAAAAAGGAAGCAGGGATAATCCAGAAAATTATAGGCTGGTGAGCGTAATGTCAATGGTGAGGAAGCTTTCAGAGAAGATACTAAGGTACAGGCTATATGCACATTTGGAAGAAAATGGACTAGTTAGGGGCATCATGGTTTTGTATGGGAAGGTCATGTCTCACCAACTTGAGATTTTTGAAGAGTTGACAAGATAATTGATGAGGGAAGGGCTGTGGATATAGTTTTTATGGAATTTAGTTCGGTGTTTGACAAGTTTACACATGGCAGATTGGTACAAAAAAATAAAATCACATGGGATTCGGGTAGGCTGGCTAGTTGAATACAAAACTGGCTTGGTCATAGAAGACAAAGAGTAGTTGTGGAAGGGTATTTTTCAGAATGGAAATTTGTAGCTCGTGGTGTTCTGCAGGGATCAGCGCTGAGACTTCCGTTGTGCCTAGTACATACAAATAATCTGAGCGGTCTGATTACTAGGTTTGTGAATAACACAAAGATAAGTGGAGTTGCTGATAATGTCAAGAATTGTCAGAGGATACAACAGGAAATAGATTGGAGACTTGGGCACTGAAATGGCGGATGGAGTTTAATAAGGACAAATGCGAGGTGATGCATTTTGGAGTATCAAATTTAGTTGTGCATTTTACTCTAAGTGGCAGAATCCTTAGGAGCATTAACATACAGAGAGATTTGGGTGTGCGAGCCCACAGTTCCCTAAAAGTAGCAACATAGGTGGCTAAGGTGATTAAGAAGGCTAATGTCATGCTTGCCTCTATTGGCCGAGACATTGACTACAAGAGCACAACAGCGCAAAACATAAGGCTGAAGTATTTGCAGCAATCTTCAGCCAGAAGTGCCCAAGTAGACGATCCATCTAAGCCTCCCCAGCATTTCAGATGTCAGTCTCCAATTTGATTCACTCCATGTAATATCAAGAAACAGCAGGGGGGCATTGGATACTGCAAAGGCAATGGGGCCTGATAACATTCCGGAAACAGTACTGAAGACTTGTGCTCCATAACTTGCTGCTCCCCTAGCCAAGCTCTTCCAGTACAGTTATAACACTGACATCTACCCAACAACGTGGAAAATTGCCCAGATATGCCCTGTACATAAAAAGCAGACAAATCCAACCTGGCCAATTATCGCCCAATCAGTCTACTCTCAATCATCAGTAAAGTGATGGAAGGGGTCATCAACAATGCTATCAAGAAGTACCTGAACAGCAATAACCTGCTTAGAGATGCCCAGTTTGGGTTTCATCAGGGTCACTCATCTCCTGACCTCATTACAGCCTTGATTCAAACATGGACAAAAGAGCTGAATTCCAGATATAAGGCGATAGTGACAGTCCTTGACATCAAGGGTACATTTGACTGAGTGTGGCATCAAGGAACCTTAGCGAAACTGTAATCAATGGGTATCAGGGGGCAAACTCTCGGCTGGTTGGAGTCATACCTGGTACATAGGAAGATGGTTGTGCTTGTGGAGGGTCAGTCATCTCAGCTCCAGGACATCTCTGCAGGAATCCCTCAGGATAGTGTCCTAGGCCCAACAATCTTCAGCTGCTTCATCAATGAACTTCCCTCCATCATAAGGTCAGAAGTGAGGATGTTCGCCAATAATTGCACAATGTTCAGCACCATTTGAGACTCCTCAGATACTGAAGCAGTACATGTTCAAATGCAGCAAGACTTGGGCAATATCCAGGAATATCCAGGCTTAGACTGACAGTGGCAAGTAACATTCACGCCATACAAATGCCAGGCAATGACCATCATCAATAAGAGACACTGTATCAATTGCCCCTTGATATTCAATGGTGGCATCATCACTGAATCCCCCACTGTCAATATCCTTGCAGTTACTATTGACCAGAAACTCAACTAGGCTCGCCACATAAACACATGGCTACAAGAGCAGATCAAAGGCTAGGAATGCTGCATTGAGTAACTCACCTCCCCAAAGCTTATCCACCATCTACAAGGCACAAGTCATGAGTGTGATGGAATACTCCCCACTGCTTGGATGGGTGCAGCTCCAACAACACGCAAGAAGCTTGACTCCATCCAGGACAAAGCAGCCTGTTTAATTAGAATCACATCTACGAACATTCAATTCCTCCACCACCGAGGCTCAACAGCAGTGTGCGCTATCAACAAGATGCACTGCAGCAATTCACCAAAGATCTTTAGACTGCACCTTCCAAACACACAACTACTTCCATCTAGAAGGATAAGGACAGCAAATAAATGGGAAGGCAACCACCTGCAAATCCCTCACCAAGCCACTCACCATCCTGACTTGGAACGATATCACCGTTACTTTGCAATCACTGGTTCAAAATCCTGGAATTCCCTCCCCAATGGCATTGTGAGTCAATCTACAGAACATGGACTGCGGCAATTCAAGTGGGCAGCTCACCACCACCTTCTCAAAAGCAACAAGGGATGGGCAATAAATGCTGGCCAGCCAGCGATGGCCATTTCCCACGAATGAATTTTAAAGAAGGTTGGGAAATCATGTTGCAGCTATATACAACATTGATTAGGCTGCATTTGGAGTATGTGTGCAGTTCTGGTCACCACGCTACCAGAAGAACATGGAAGCTTTGGAGAGAGTGCAAAGAATGTTCTCCAGGATGGTGCCTGGCCTCAGGTCATTGGGCATGAGGATAAGTTGAATAAACTAAGATTGTTTTCACTGGAAAGGTGAAAGCTGAGGGGAGATCTGATAGAGGTCTACAAAATTATGAGAAGCATAGGCAGGGTGGATAGTCAGAGGCTTTTTCCAAGGGTGGAAATGTCAATTACAAGAGGGCATAGGTTCAAGATGAGAGGGGGAAAATTTAAGAATGTGAGAGTAAGTTTTTCACGCAGAGTGTGGCAGGTGCCTTGAACGCGCTGCCAGAGGAAGTGTTAAAAGCAGGCACTAGCAACATTTGAGAGGTATCTGGATGGGTGCATGAATAGGGAGGGAATAGAGGGCTACAAACTGAGTAAGTAGATAAGGTTTCCTTTAGCTTGGTTAGGGCATCATGATTGGCATATGTTTGGAGGGCAGAAGGGCCTGTTCTTGTACCATGCTTTTCTTTGTTCTTTGTTCACCTCCTGTCGGGGAGAAACACATGGCAGGAAGGTCAGACAATCTTGCCCAGAGACTTTTGTCTCAGTTATGACAGGCCAGGAGGAATATGTACCTTCAACAGTTGGACTACTTTATCTTCTCCCATTTTTCAAATTGGACAATTACTGAATTGACAAGATGACTCCAACTGATCACATGCTAAGTTCTGGAAGTTTCTGAACAGCTTGAAAGGGAGCAAAGGCTGACACCTCACACCTCCTGGAATGTAACACCCCTAGCATCACATAAACATTCCACTCAAGCCAACAGAATGCTTTTGCAGACAAGCGCCAGGGTTCTCCCAGCTCTTTGCACTATTTGAGTTGTGCAGCGGGCCAGGAGACAGGGGCCTTTAGTTTGTGACTGGACTCATAGAACATAGAACTGTACAGCACAGTACAGGCCCTTCGACCCTCAATGTTGTGCTGAGCTATGTCCAAACCCAAGATCAAGCTAGCCCACTCTCTATCATTCTGGTAATCAAAATAGTTCTGCGCAGGAAATCGGTGTGGACCTGGTCAGCATATTGAAATTTGAATTTAAATATGATTATTGGGCCCAGGACATTATCCTCCAGGCCCACTAGCATACAGCCCCCTTGCCAGGAGTGATTCCCTCCAGTGGGGTTTACAACTGCTTGTCACTAATGGGGAACAGGTATCCTCACCTCACTGATGAGGACACAGGCCATTGAGGCCCCCTGTGAGTTTGCGGGCAAGAAGGGCTGCCCCTTGGGCAATGCCAGCCTGGCAATTCCAGCCCAGCACTCTGGCACTGCCCATCAGGCACCAGACAATGCCAAGGGACAGGGCCAAAGAGGGACTTGACATATTGGGGGTGGGGCCTATTGGTTGGAGTGATCATTGGTGGTGGGAAGGACCTGCTGCCACTCTGCAATAGGATTGGTGGGGGAGGGAGTGGAGGAGGACAATTGGGGCTGATTATGAGGGCATGGGGGATAGGGGCTGTCCTTCGGAGGGGGGGGGGGTTGGAGATTAGGGCTGGCCTAGGGGGAGCTCTGGGAGGTTAGCAATCGGGTGTGGGGTTAGGGGGTCCATCACAGGGAGGCCGGCAATTGGGGCAGATTGGGGGAAGGGGCGGGAGGGGGGGGTTCGGGAGGCCAGCGATCAGGAAGGGAAGGCCAGCAATCAGGGTGGGGATTTGGGAATGAATATGGCCAATCAACTCAACCTGCACATCTTTAGACTGTGAGAGGAAACTGGAGCACCTAGGGGAAACCCACGTAGACAAGGGGAGAATGTACAAACTCCACACAGACAGTGACCCAAGGCTGGAATTAAACCTGAGTCCCTGGTGTAGTGAGGCAGCAGTGCTGACCACTATGCCACTGTGTCGTCCCCAAGGTGCCACTCAGGTATTGCTAGTTTGCCCCTTGGGTAGTGCCAAAGTGGCACTGCCCATGGAGCTGCCCCCCTTTTCCCTGACCTCCTACGGGGCTTCAATGGCCTCTCTTCCCTCCAGCAGGGTCAGCTGCCTGACTCTGTTCATAGGGAGCAATTGTAAACACCGCTGGAGTGGACCATTCCCGGTGCAGGGAGAGATGCTAGCAGTCCCGGAGATTTCAGTCTCTGGCCCAATGATGCCGTTCAAATCGTGATTTAAACATCGGAAACTGGCACAGAGCTGATGACACAACAAATGTTGGCCCAGGAGAGGCCATGGCCTCCCCTGATGTCTCCCAACAGCACAGCAGGCTGGGAGATTTGCCCCAGCACCACCCCCCCCACCTCCCACCCCAACCCCCCACCTCAACCCCCCAGCCCCCCCCCACCCCCAACACCCCCCCACCCCCAACCCCCCCACCCCCCACCCCCCACCACCCCCCACCCCCTCACATTTTATTTTATCATACTTCACGTTTTCTGTGCAAGTGACTGGAACAGCTCAAAAAAATGATCAAAGGCTAGTTTAAATAATTCACTGATATGGACCAAAACTTTTCTACATTGCTGTAGAAACTGCTATCTAGCAATAACCAGATAATCTATCCTGTTGCAATATTAAAGGTACCTGCAAATTGGATTAAGAACTGCTGGAATTAACTGTTGAATTAGCCCCAGTTATTAGCACAATTTGCTCATAATTACTATGGCACAAAAAAAATCACATTGGTCATCATTAGCAAATGGAAGTTGTAATAAGTATGCTACGTTCAGGTAAATTGGTTCAAAAATTGATTACTGCCAGCACTAATTCTGCCCAACTAATTCTGTAAATAATCAGACATAGCCTGAAGGTGAAATTCAGACCCAGTTACCTTGAAGCACCTCAACCAAATGGCCACATGGCACATGCGACTCAAGAATAGAAACATTTGGAGGCTACTTAACCAGGAAGCACATCACAGTCAAACTGTCCTCACCTGATTATACACACACACATGCACACACGCTCTCACACGTACACACTGACTCTGGACGGATTAACAGGATGATGAACAGTGATCAAGAGCATGACCTCTGGATGTTTGTTCCTCTCTCTAACCCAGGGGGACTCAGATCAATCATTGTGTCCTGACTGTCATTTGTGCTAAAGTCAGTTCATTTTGTGCTGCAGTCAACACTTTGATGGATGCAGTCTGATTAGAATCTCCAGCATAAATTATGATCCATATATCCTTTCTAATATATGAAAATAATATATGCAGGGATAAGATGGATAAACTATTTCCTTGGCTGCAACATTTTCAGTGATTGCAATATTGAAATTCAACCTCTATTTGTTTTATTCTCATACAAATGCAGAAATGAATTGTGCAGTTGCAGTCATCACATATAGCTCAAAAGTCTTCCAGTACTTAAGCAGAAAATCAATCTCAGTTAAGTGTCAACAGTGACTCACATGGTGCTGTTGTTTAAACCTTTAGATAATTCTGTCGCAAGAAAGATTGATTATTTCCATTGAAAAATAAAACAATCAGATTATGCGGCGAGATGGTTATCCAAACAGCACAGACAGTTATTCTCAGCAGACCTGATTGCATTACATTTAAGCTGCTGTCTTAAACTGAACAGAGTAAGAAATCTCACAACACCAGGTTAAAGTCCAACAAGTTTCAAAACCTGTTGGATTTTAACCTGGTGTTGTGAGCCTTCTTATAGTGTTTACCCCAGTCCAACGCCAGCATCTCCACAAGCTGAACAGAACATAGATCATCTTCTAAATCACCAACTGATGACTGTCTTAATGGGCATTGTTACTGTGGCTTTCACATTCTCATCACTGTGACATCTCTAACCTTGCAGAGCTCCAACAGAATGACAATTATTCATTAATTGTCATTTTCAGGAACTAGGTGGTGATTCTGTCATTTCTTAATATTTGATATGATAGATTCAGAGGATTTTCAAATGCTCTTAATATTTTAACAAGTCCCAGTGGCCCAACATAAGTACTATTTTTCTACTTGCATTTAATTAGGTCAAGTTCAATGCTGTTCATTATAATTGTATCTTTTTCAGAAATAAGAGAAATGGGAAAACATATGTTTTCTTTACAAATACATTTTTTTGCAAATGTAATGCAGTTTGAAAGGCAAACGGGACCCAAGTGGGTATTTTATTTTCCGCCTGCATACTTCAGGCATTTTCCAACAAGAATAAATAAAGTCGCTTTTGCTTGAATTTAAACTTATTCTATAAATCTTTTCTGTGCAACTCACTCAGCCTCAATTGGAAGGAAAAGGCAGTGGAGGCTGTAACCACCTTTTTAAATAAATTCTTTCACATATGAGTCACTGGCTAGGCCCACGTTTTTTGTTGTCTATTCCGAATGTGCCTTCAGACAATAATGGTGAACTGCAGTCCATGTCATGCAGATACAAAGGCAGTTCAGGGATTTTGACCCAGCAATAGTGAATGTCTGAGGGGAACTTGCATGGTAGCAGTGAACAATGCATCTGTTACCTTTGTCCTTCCAGTTAGTAGAGATCATCAAAGGTGCTGAAAGTTGTGCTATCATTCACAAACATCACTACTATGACCTTGTGAATGAAAGATGGTCATGAAATAACTGAAGATGCATGGGCCTAGGATATTACCCTGTGTAACTCCTGCAGCAATGTCAGGGGACGGAGGAGATTGACCTTCAATAACCATCATCCTTTGTGCTAGGTATGATTACAGCTTGTGGAGACTTTTCCCCTTGATTCCCATTGACTCCAGTTTTACTCGGGCTCCTTGATGGCACACTCAGTCAAATGCTACCTTAACGTCATACCTCAGGAGTTAACCTCTTTTGTCCAAATTTGAATTAAGGCTGTAATGAAAGCAGGAGCTGAGACGCCCCTGCCGAACCCAAACTGAGCAATCATGAGCAAGTTGTTGCTGGGTAAGTGTCACTTGGTAGCACAGTGGATGACATTACATTTCTCATGTTCAAGATTAGTTTGATGGAGCAGTAATTTTCCAATTGGATTTGTCCTGCATTTTCTGCACAAGGCAAAGCTGCTCAGTTTTCCTCATTACCAGGAAGATGGCAATGTTGTAGCCGGACTGGAACAGCTTGGGTTGCAGCTTGTTTTGGAAAACATAACTTCAGTACTATATGTCAGGGCACATGGCCTTTGTGGTATCCATTGCTTTCAAACATTCCTTGATATTTAATGGAGTGAATTGAATTGGTTGAAGGCTGGCATCTGTGATGCTGGGATCTCAGAGGAGATTGAAATGGATCAACAACTCAGCACTTCTAGCTGATGATTGCTGCAAATACTGTAACCTTACTATTGAGGATGAGGATATTTGTAGAGCCTCTTCCTCCAGTGAGTTGTTTAATCATCTGTCAAAATTCTCAACTGGATAAGGCAGGGCTGCAGAGCTGGATCTGATCTGTTGATTATGGAATTGCTTAGCCCTGTCTAACATGTGCGGTTAATGCTGTTTGGCATGCGAGTAGTCCTATGTTGTACCTTCATCAGTTTGACACCTCATTTTCAGTTATGCCTGATGCTGCTCCTGGCATGCCCTCCTGCACTCTTCATTGAACCAGCATTGATCCCTTGGAATCGATGACAAATGTGGGCCGAGCCAACGGCTCATTGTGTGAAAGAGTGGTGGAGTGGAGGATATGCCGAGCCATGACAGTAGAGATTGTGGTTGAGTACAATTCTGCTGCTGCTGATAGTGCCTCATGGATGCCCAGCCTTGAGTTGTTCGATCTGTTCAAAATTTATCAGATTTAGCACAATGATAGTGCCACACAACACGATGGAGGCTATTCTCAATGTGAAGGCGGGCCTTTGTCTTCACAAGAACTATGTGGTGGTCACTCCTACCAATACTGCTATGAACAGATGCATCTGCAACATTTGGTTGGTGAGGGTGGGGGTCAACTATATTTTTCATTCTTGTTGGTTTCTTCATCACCTCCCACAGACCTGTGCCTAGATTTTGCGGCCCAACAGTGGCGGCTTTCTCACAGGTGATCCACGACCCACTTAAGTCCCATTGACTTTGCTGGGGTCAGAAAACCCTACCCCTAATCTAACAACTACCTTCTTAGGACTCAGCCTTGCTGGTCAGTAGTGGTGCTCTGAGCCACTTTTGAAGATGGACATTACAGTCCTCCACCCAGAGTATATTCGGTTTCCTGGACATCCACAGTGTTTCCTCCAGATGATATTTTACATGGAGGAGTACTGATTCATTGGCTAAGGTGGAGCTGGTTGGGGGGAGTAGTGGAGGGGGGGGTGCAATAGGTGGTAATCAGCAGGAGGTTTCATTGCCCATGTTTGACCTGATGCCATGGGGCCCAGAGTCAAGTTGAGGACACCCAGGACAACTCCCTCACAATTTTAAATCACTGTGCAGCCACCTCTGTCAGTGGGCAGGACGTAACCCAAGGATGGTAACAGTGATGTCAGGAACATTATTTATAAACTATCATTCCATGAGCATGAACCATGTCAAGCTAGTCTGCGTGAAAACTCTCCCAATTTCAGCACAAGCTACCAGATATTAGGAAGGGGGACTTTGATGGGTTAACTGCTGTCCTTTCCAGTGCCGAGGTCAATGCTTTATGATCTACCTGGTTTCATTTCTTTTTGTATGCTTTGTAATGGTGTGAAACAATGGCTTATCATTTCAGACAGTGGTTAAGAGTCAGACAGCTGCCGCATGACTATGTAAGGACAGCAGGTACCCTTCCTTAGGAGGAGACTAGATATGGATGGCAATCAGTTACCATCAGTGAGATTAACTTGTTTATAAATTCTAGATTTTTAATCTGAATTTAAATTTCACCAGTGCCTGAGCATTACCGTCACCTTCCATCTTCTTGATCCTCTACAAAACTGATCCATAATTGCATAGAAAGATGTGGATCTAACAGAAATATCAATTGGTCACATTGAGGGAGATTTTCAGTTTGGCTAGGAAATGGTTGTGGTTTTTTTTTATTCGTTTGTTGGACATGGGTATCACTGGCTGGGCCAACATTTGTTGCCCAGCCCTAATTGCCCTTTAACCGAGTGACCTGCTAGGCCATTTCAGGGGGTATTTAAGAGTCAACCACATTGTTTTGGGTCTGGTGAAGCCAACAGTGGCAAGCGAACCATAGAATCCCTATAGTGCAGAAGGAGGCCATTCAGTCCATCGAGTCTGCACTGACCACAATCCTACCCAGGCCCTATCCCCGTAATCCCATGCATTTACCCTAGCTGGCCAGGAGATAAGCAAGTGCTAAACAATGCTTATTTCACCAAGGGGAATAAATGTAGGCACATAGCTATACAACGCAGAAGAAGTGAGTACCTGCAATTGCCTTGGCTCGAACTAGCCTCATATTGTACAAACCCAGTATGAACTGGAGTTTGGAGACACCATGCTGATTCGATGCTGGCTGCCACTGTGGCTTACCAGAACCATCCTCACTAGTTTCTCCTACTATCGGTGTGTCAGCCGATTCTGAAAGTAATAGTGATCTTATCACCATTGCCAATTTCCCTGTGGGGAATGATACTGTGATCCCCCTCCAAGGGAAGAAATATCTAGTGATGTGCCTGAGCGAGGGATACAACCAGTGAGGACTCAACAGCTTCTCAATCACCTCTCATATTGATTGCGTTGCATTTAGTCCAATTTCATAACCTAATGTGTTCCCAGTTTGGTGATGAGATGTATAAACACCTCTGCGAATGATAGAGGGAGTGGGACGTGGGCTTACAAGTAAAGGGGGAAGGATATTGTGAATTTAGGGAGTTACCAGCCCCTTTAAGAGGATGGTCATGTGATCATTCAGCAACATCACAAGCTGGGAGTTGGGGATTGGAGCTTTAAAAATATACCTCCTGCTGTTTTTATTAAAACAATGTGGACCTCCTGAATGGAACTGATCTCTGCATCCTCCAGTCACAGACAACACAACACATCTAATTGGCCAGTGTCTCTGGAAGGCAGAACATCTTCTCAGATGGGGGCAGAAATCACGACTTCCGACACTTGGTGACCTTAAATCAGGTTGTTGCTTCCTTGCCCTGCACTGGCAGGTTCACCCTTGACATTTCAACTAGCAGTAATCAGTACTGGACCACCATTTCACAAATAAATTCGGCTATAGTCTCAAGTTGAGGTTGGCTATTTAGTACTGTAAAGGAGAAATGTCTTCACTCAGAGGCTTGTGAATCTTACAAATTTTCTAACAAAGGAGTCGTGAATGTTCTGTTGTTGATTATATTCAAGGCTAAGATTGATGGATGTTTGAACAAAATGCATCAAAGGATACATGGATAGCACAGAAAAATAATTAAGGTAAAATACTCTATCAAATGACAGAGATAGTTTCAAGGTTTGCATTGCTTACTTCTACTTTTATTTCATATGTTCATACATTCATAAGCCTGGAGAAATGGGACTGGAATTTTTGCTGCACATTTTACACTTTCTCTTTCAATGTTGCATTCAAGGTGCTATAACAGTTACAGGGTCCTAACATAGGCAACTAAACAGCTTGCTACCACGGTTTTGACCAGGAAGGCTCGGTGTCCTTCCCAAAGGCCTTTCTGAAATCTGTTTAAGGCAGATCTCCCCTATACACCTGACTGGCAGTCAGGTGAAGAGAAATCAACAGCCAACAATCCAGAATCTGCAGCAGTATTTCCTTTATGCCACCTTTCACTTTTCCAATTCACAATCCAACTTGGATCTCACAAAACTCATCTAAGATATGTAACTATAAAGAAAATAGCCCTAGGCTTCTAATCTTGTGATCGTGAAGCACATTTATATAAAATAGAAAGTGCTTCTTGATTTCACATCTCAATGGCCTAATCTTAGGATGTCCAATCATTCTTGATTTTCCATTAGAGGAAATAATTTATTTATCTATAACTTTTCTAATTATTTTAATATTATAAACATAAGAATAATTCCTGAAAGAAACTATTTAGTAGGAGATGCTTGCATTCCTCCCTCAGATAACTTACTTTTCTATGGATTGCTGTTCTACCTCAGTCGTTTAAAACTTGGATTATCTCCATTGTTCTGATGTGATGTACACCTATCTTTAAGGTCACAGATATTTAGCATGTTGTTCATCACTATTCAATAAGAGGTAGGATCTGAAATGTAATCCCACAACTCTGTAGACAGAGCACACCAGCAATCCTACATGACAGACATATCTACATAGTTTTCCAGTTACTATTGGCCATATGTAGTCTTATCTTCAGATACATTGGCTGTAATTCTCCTGAAAAAGATTCCGCCAGTGGGAAAACTGAAGTGTTTGCTGCTGGTGCTGGCTGCATAACCAGGTGGGATTCAAACACTTTTTGGCTGCAAAAAAATCTCCAATGTGAAGCATGCTGGTGAGCCAAGCTTCACAGAGATCCTTCATCAAAGGAACACCAGAGTACAGTGCCAGGTCCCTCTCCCACATTGTTTTACCAATCCTTGTCTTATGATTGATACATTTTCAATAAACAGAAAAACACAACACCCATAACTTTGGTTAACCAATAACTACTTAAAAATACTGTCCCTGCCATTTCTTAACTGTATTTTTTAAAGAAAATTTAAAAGCAAGTTCTGATAACTTGATTATGACTTAGTTTTATGGAAAGTGATATAATGACAATATTGTTTCCTTCATGATATTTGGTCAATAAATCAAGTAGTTCAATGTTCAGTAATAATTTTGCCACCAAAAGGTTGCAAATTTATTGGAATCAATCCTGTACCATAATTGTATTGGTCAGTTACTGTAACACGGAGTCTGTGATTCATAGGTTAATATTATACAAATACCGTGTTTTATCAATACACAGTGCCTGTTAGGCAAAGGAGCTGTGGGGAGTGCATTGCTAAAAAGAAATATTTTTGCTGACTATATATTGGCAAGGGTGCAAACAAGTTGTGTAAGGCATGGCAGTTGCTGAAATATTACTACAACCAAAGGCAGCACAGGAAGCTTGGCTGAGTGCCAACGTGATGAGCAAATTATAGACATTTGAAAAAGTTAAAGCTAAAAAGAATCGTAAGAAGTGCATAAAGGGGAAGATGGCAGAAAATAGTATGGAGAAGGCAATTTGGAACAGGTAGAGTGTGTGTAAAAGAGAGAGAAATGTAGGAGAGAGAGAACGAAATGGAGGGAAACTGGTCTAAATCTACTTAGGTGTTCTCTTGTTCCCTGAGTTCTTGTTACTGTTTTAACTTGATTCGCCTTTCAAATAAATTGATTTACATTCCTATTACAATGCATATTACAAAAAGCCAATATGTTCTTGGGTCAATTTAAAAGTTAATGTATTTGATGAGATTTTCCAATAAAGAACTGTGGAGGATTCAATTGAAAGGCCTGCTGATTTCTTTTTACTGCTAAATAGATCCAATTGTGTACATTATTTGTGTATATTTTTTGGCAATACCAACCTATTAGACATTGAAATGCATGTTACTTTGAACAAGAGATTACATGGTAGATAGTGAATCCAATATTTAGTTAAATATGCAGAAGTGTTTGACCTCAGCGCCATAATGAAATGAAGCATTTAAATTTAAATTGAGTCCCCATTCCTCCTGATGGAATTGAGACCGAATGAGTTTTTTTTCCAGAGAGGTGCCACTAGTCATTTCAAACATGGTTTACTTTAGCCAGCAGGCCTATTGTATCTCTATTAGCTATGATGCTTAATTTCATTAGTTCTAAGCTGAGGGTGAAAGTGCTTAAAGAGGACCAGACTTTTTCTGGTCAATAAAAGAAACAGGGGTTAGTGGGGTTAGAGGGGTTAGCAGGTAAATATGTAGGGATATGGGGTAGGACCTGGGTGGGATTGTGGTTGGTGCAGACTCGATGGGCCAAATGGCCTCCTTCTGCACTGTAGGGATTCTATTAACTTCTATTCGATTAACATCATGAGCTCAGTAGTAAAAGAATTGGAAGACTAAACTGAGCCAGAATATGAGTCTCATCTTAAAAACTTACTTCAGAAAGATCTTCAACATTGTGTGAACAGTTATTTTCATTAAATCATTTTAAATTCCTTCTGGTGGTTTCTTCTTGTATGCTCTCCTCAGATGTATCATATGATGTTATTAGTTTTTACAATATAGTGCAGGCCATTATTTGATTTGATTTATTAGTGTCACATGTATTAGCATACAATGAAAAGTATTGTACATACAGACAAATCATACTGTTTATGGAGAAGGAAAGGAGACAGTGCAGAATGTAATATTACAGTTACAGCTGGGGTGCAGCAAAAGATCAAATTAATGCAAGGTAGGTCCATTCAAAAATCTGATGGCAGCAGGGAAGAAGCTGTTCTTGATTTGGTTGGTGTGTAGTCTCAGACTTTTGTATCTTTTTCCGTATGGAAGAAGGTGGAAGCGAGAATGTCCAGGGTGTGTGGGGTCCTTAATTATGCTGGCTGCTTTGTTGAGGCAGCAGGAAGTCTAGATAGCGTCAATGGATGGGAGGTTGGTTTGTGTGATGGAAGGAAGGTACCTTCACAATGCGGCCTAAAGATTGAATATCAACGAGCAAAATCCTTTCAATACTCGCCAATGGCAGATAGTAAGACAAGAGACTCCTGGTCAACCACAATTGATGCAGAGTGGCGTCCCGCAAGTTATAAACCTCTAGTGACAGGATAGCGTCCTATTCCAGGAAACACTAGCTACGTAAGTAGATGAAAGTCTGTCTTTTACACCAGTCGGTCCGGGAAGAGAAATAATAACAATAGGCCATTAGGCCTAAAGTTCCTCCCAGCTTTCACGATTTAACCTTGTGAACAAACCTTCTCTTTCTTTCTTCATATATTTTTCCAGCTTTCCCTTATATGCAATTATGATAATTACATCAACCACTTCTGGTAGCAAGTTTCACATTCCAACCATTCTCTGGGTAAAATGGTTCTTCTGGAGTTCCAATTGGATTTATTAATGACTATTTTGTATTTATGGTCCCTAGTTCCAGAATCCCCCATATCTGGAAAAATCTTCTCTACCCTATTAAACCTCTTCATACTTCTAAAGACTTAAGGCAGGCCACTCTTTTGTCACCTC
This sequence comes from Carcharhinus amblyrhynchos, assembly GCF_965287045.1. Classification (NCBI taxonomy): domain Eukaryota; kingdom Metazoa; phylum Chordata; class Chondrichthyes; order Carcharhiniformes; family Carcharhinidae; genus Carcharhinus; species Carcharhinus amblyrhynchos. Next base: position 40,748,260 of record NC_137339.1, on the reverse strand, counting down.
TTTACTGGAGGAAAAAAGCACTAACTAGTTCAGTCTTTGCTCTTCAGTGTAAGGCTACAGGCCTGGTATCATCCTTGTAAATCATTGGCTTGTGTGGCTTCAAAATAATTTAAAATAAAACCTATTATTTTCCTTCTGTACACTTTGGCCTCCTTATTTCTCTCTCATAAGTTTTTAATCTGCTGATCATCATCCTTTTTCCTTTTCAAAAAACAAATCCCTCATTTTTTCTGCTCCTCTGGCTGCTGTATAATGAGTTTTTGATTAGCTATTTAAAGCTCATTTTCAGACAACCAAAATCCTCAAACCTGATGAGGAACGCAATCATGACGTAGCTGAAATCATTTGAACTTTAGATTCATTAAAATAAAGCTTTTCCAAACAGGGTTCGTAATTTTTTTTTTGGGGGGGTTGGGGCACTGATTTTGAGTTCCAGCATTGGCTGATATTTGCTGATGATTAAATTGTATCGATCTTTAGCTCATCCAAAACACCTGAACCTAACCTAGCCCTAAAAGCACAAAGAGCTGGTTTTTAAACCAGGCATGTTGAGGGATGATCAGCCCATTATATGTAGGAGGCGGGCCAGTCCTTGAAGCCTTTCAAGGGTCCAACAGCCTTTATTTTAAATAGGTCTATAATTCTTACTGCTGTTGTCCAGGTTTACTGGACCTAGGCACAGACATAGAATCCTACAGTGCAGAAACAGGCCCTTCGGCCCATCGAGTCTGCACCGACCACAATCCCACCCAGGCCCTATCCTTACACATTTTACCCACTAATCCCTCTAGCCTACACATCCCAGGACACTAAGGGGTAATTTTAACATGGCCAATCAACCTAACCCGCACATCTTTGGACTGTGGGAAGAAATCGGAGAACCCGGAGGAAACTCACGCAGACACAAGGAGAATGTGCAAACTCCACACAGACAGTGACCCAAGCCGGGAATCAAATCCAGGTCCCTGGAGCTGTGAAGCAGCAGTGCTAACCACTGTGCTACCGGACCTTGAGTAACCCAGTGTTAAAAGGAGCAAAGGAGAGCTAAATCAGTAAAGTAAATGATGTCAATCACAGAGCTTCCAGTTTCCTTTATTATGAAGCATGTCTTTCTTTTCGACTCTGTCTTGCTGTCATCTGTCTTTTTCAGACACAAGATCACTGGCTGCCCCTATCAACTTACCTGTAACATCTTACATTCTACCTGAACCACAACCAATCTCTCACCCTCCCATCATCACTTAACATACCTGTGCCTTGGCTGTGGTCTGCTTTGGAGCCTTCCTTGCCTGATAGGGTTCGCTCCCAATCCTTGCCTTCTGCTCAGAAACTGCACTCCAGTAAATACAATGGCTGGAAGTAGACCTCTCGTTAACCAATAACATAGATTGTTGTTTGAAGATCACAAGAAGGTCATGGAGATTATCTTTGCTCTTCAATCCAAGGAAATGAAAAATATTTAGAAATAAGCACTTATGAAAGAGATTGAATGTAAAAAAAACTCTAAATGTACAGCGAGAAATCTACTGGAATGAGGAAACAATGCAGCTTTTTACTGATAGAGCAATGCAGCATCATAAACTCACAGCAATTTTTGTGAGAAACTTTGATGATATAAACAAATAATAAGCTGAAGGAATGCCAATTCTCAAGAAAGAACAATTGAACACATAGCAGTTAAAATTTAACACGCCGAAATATGAGCTGATGCATTTTCGTCGAAGGAATGAAGACAGGAACAGCGAATTAAATGATTCAATTTTAAAAGGGGTGTAGGAAGAGAGAGATCTATGGTTGAATGTTCATACATTTTTGAAGGTGGTAGGACAGGTTGAAAAGCATCTTTGGCATTATTAATAGAGGAACAGCATAGCAGAGCAAGAAAACTGCTAATTATTTACAAAATGCTGGTTAGGTCTTAGCTGAATTGTATTGAATTCTGAGCACCATGCTCTAGGAAGGATGTAACAACCTTGGAGAAGATACAGGAGATATTGGAAACAATGGACCCAATTTTACCATTCAGGCACAAAAATTTGGTAAAGTCGGACATGAAGCGATTAGCGTGATCTGCGGCTGCATCCGCACAGATGCCCACTTTACCAAGGCCCAAAAATGGGGGCAAACTGAACTGTGCCCGAAACAGGAGGGAGGGGAGCAATGGCGATTTAAATGCAATTGCATGCACTTAAATTGAATTAATGGGCTGCCATTTTACTTTACCAGCATTTCCCCCTTTAGCATTGTGTTCATGTATCCAGATTCGGTGCGAAACAAACCTGCTCGGCAAAGTGCACCAGCTTTTGAAGAAGTAAGTTCAAAGTTTCCAACGGCTCTTTGACTCAGATTGGTGGTTGTGGTTGTGGTGGTCGGGGGGTTGTGGTGGTCGGGGGGTTGTGGGGGTGGGGGGGGGAGCGGGGGGGCGGGGGGGGAGCGGGGGGGGCGGGGGGGGAGCGGGGAGGGCGGGGGGAGCGGGAATGGGGGGTGGGGGAGGAGGTGGAAGGAGGCAGGCTACATCATTCTCTGGTGAGGTGAGGTGGGGCGGGGGGGAGGAGGGAGACCAGATCATTCTCTGATCGAGAACGGGGGGACGGAGGCCAGGTCTTTCTCTGGCATGGGGGGAGGGAGGCAGGGAGACCGCTGTTGGTCTGTGGGTGATTGGTGGGGGGAAGGGAAGCAGAGGGTCGCACTCGGTCTGGGAAGTGGGGGAGGACCCTGTGGTTAAGAGGGGGAAGTTATGTTGTGGGGGGTGGGGTGATGTCTGTGGGGGCTATCGCTCCTGCTTTTAGCTCCCAGGCCACTTCATCTGCTTTTTGCAGCCTGGGAGCGATGTGACAGGGGCACGTTTTTCAATTTTTTTTCACTGCGCATGCACAGTTCAAAGCTCCGACTGGAGCTGCAGCATTTTGGGTGTGATAAGCCCTGCCCACAGATCGATTCAGACTAGTGATTTTTTTTCCGGCTAAGTGCGTATGGGGGCGCCTGAGAACAATTTTCCAAGTTGGATTTGAATTGTGCCCGGATTCAGCACTTAGAATCAAAATGGTAAAATCGGGCCCAATGTTACTACAGGTGTGGAACTTCAGTTATTTGTAGAGTCTTCAGAAGTTGGGAATGTTCCTCTTAAAGAACTGAAGGTAGGAGGAGATTTATTTGAGGTGTTCAAAATCGTGGATGGACCTGAACAGGTAAATAAGGAGGAATTGTTTCCATGGTAGCAGAGTTAGGGATGATGTGGGTATGCCGGCGTTGGACTGGCGTAAACACAGTACCAGGGGATTTAGATGAATGATGTTTGGCAAAAGAATCAGAGGCTACTGAAGGAAACATCTTTAAAAAATAAATTGCTGTACCCTGGAATGCATAATCTGGAAGGATGGTGAAAATAATTTCAATAAAATAATACAAAAGAAAATTATATAAATATGTGAAGGGGAAAAATTACAGGGTGATGGTGAAAAAGCGGATCAGTAGGATGAATTAAATAGCTCTAGTAAAGAGACATCATGGCCAAAATTTTAACACCCCGCCCACCATGGGAATCAGAGTGGGGGAGGGGCAGACAATGAAAATGTCCGTTGACCTTGGGCAGGATGTTATAGTTTCAGGATGAGCAAGGCTGGAAAATCCTGTCCCACAACTTTGACAGGCTGAGAGGCTTCCGTAGTACTGATTATTCCACAATTCAATGAATAAGGAGAAATAATCTACACCTTCTTTCAGCATTCTGTTCTTCTAGAACGCTTAGAATATATACAATGTGAATTTATATCTGCCAGGGAATTAACTGACTACCTGATTGCAGTGTGCTCATCATTTCAAATAGATATATCTCCTTTCCTGAGAAATAAGGATGGACCAACTCTATAATGTTCAATTCTATTAGCATCAGTTACTGTTCTTTACTCATACCATTTGTCTAGGTATAACCCCAAGGAAGGTGTTCTAATCTGTGGCGAACTGTGAACTGTTTAGGCTAGGCTCTAAGCAGTGTGTCAACACACATGATATTCAGAACAACAAATACTGGATATACTGTAACAGATCAGATTGTAATGCTCTTTTAGAGTGAGTTCACTGAAAAACATGAAGGCAACATCATTTTGCATTCGTGCAACACAATCCTTGGTAGATAAGGGGGGGCGGTTTAGAACGGAGTTGAGGAGGAACTTCTTCACTCAAAGGGTGGTGAATCTCTGGAATTCTCTGCCCGTTGAAGTGGTGGAGGCTACCTCGCTAAATATTTTTAAGACGCGGGTTGATGGGTTTTTGATAAGAGAGGGGATTAAGGGTTATGGGGAGAGGGCGGGAATGTGGAACTGAGCCACGACAGATCAGCCATGATCTTATTGAATGGCGGGGTAGGCTCGAAGGGCTAGATGGCCTACTCCTGCTCCTATTTATTACGTTCTTATGTTCTTATTACAGCTACTGATAAAAAAAATTCATTAAGGAGTCAACCAGCAAGTGGAAAGAAGCCAAATTGTTGGTTTATTTGTTGAAAAAAGTACTGCGTTAGGACTTGGATTCCAGCACAATGTGGTGATATAAGGTTCAAAACGATGGAAAAAGAGCATACCTATATGGTAGCAAGTGAATAGAATCATTTAAACCTCTTGACTGCTCAAAAACTAAAAATGGTCCAAATGTAAAACGTATTTTTTTTTAAATGGAGCTTTGAGGTCTGTTCCTCATTTAGGCTTAATTCAGTATGAAGAAAACTCTTTTTAGCACTTAGGCTATGGGTCCCTGTGCACAGCTTGTGATGTTAAATGTCTACATGAATAACAAATATCCATTTACCCAGCACAATTACTTCTCCTATTGATTTCTCTGTTTTCCATAGCATTAAGACAAAAGAGGCCATTTCCAATGAGGAATTTATTTTATCCCAGTTGAAAGCTGATAAATATACCATAGTTACTCTGGCAACAAAAGGGGCGCTAATCCTTCAACAGTAACTTGTGTGCAATTCAGGCTCAAGGGGTTTATTGGACAAGTTTTAATTTAAAAAGGAAAGTAAAGTATTGCAGATGCTGGACATGTGAAATAAGAAAAGACTGGCAGCATCTGTGGAGACAGAACCTTGACCCAGATTTGTAAGTCACGCTGGGAATATCAAGGTACTGACTGTAAAAATAACTGTGCCCTGACCTTGTTGCATCCTTCTAGTCAGGTCTTCTTAGCCTGGTTGCAGCATTGATTCTCCAGTGTAGACGTTCATGGGGACCACTGGCAAAGAGGTGCACCCACCCCCTCCCCTTTTGACAACATCAGCTGCCGTGTTCAGTGCAGTTGGAGAGTAGATGAGTGAGAGCAATTACGGGCAGGTGAGCGAGTGAGAATAGGCGTACATGAGTGCATGGATGCACAAGAGCGCAAGTGGATGAATGAATGTATTATTTATTCCTGGGATGTGGGTGTTGCTTTCATCTGCCCATCCCTAATTTCCCTTGAATTGAGTACCTTTCAATGAGTCTGGGGCCACATGTAGGCCAGGCCAGAACAGGTAAGGGCTAGTTCCCAATCTACTACTGAATTCATTCAATTGCTATTCAATTTATCCTACTCATTTGTTCTTTCTCCATAGGCCTGCATTTTATTCCTATTCAAATATTTGTATAATTCTCTTTTGAATTATACTATTGAATCTGTTTTCACCAGGTTTCCAGATAACAACAAATCAATATGTAAAAAAAACCTTCAGTAGCATCTGATTCTTTTGCCAATCTTAATGTGTATCCTCTGGTCCCCAACCCTGCTGCCACTGAAAGCAATTCCATCTTATTTATCCTATGAAAACCATGCATGATTTTGAACATCTCAAATAAATCTGCTCCTCCCTTCAGTGCTCTAAGGGGAGCAATCCCAACTTCTCCAGTCTCTGCAAATAACAGAAGTTCCTCATCCCTGGTCCCACTGGGAGTGGGGGCGGTGGGGGGGTGCGATTCTCCCAAAACTGCTGAATTGGCAGGAAATCTATTCTAAATCCCGACTGTTCGTGTCAGTTCAGTTTCTCACCTGAATCTCCACACTCTGTGCACTGCACGGGTCCCAGTCGTGAATACCATTAAAAATCCAGGGGAGGCATAGAATCATAGAACCCTACAGTGCAGAAAGAGGCCCTTCGGCCCATAAAGTCTGCACCGAACACAATCCCACCCAGGCCCTACCCCCATAGCCCTAAATATTATACCCACTAATCCCTCTAACTTACGCATCCTTGGACACTAAGGGGCAATTTCTTAGCATGGCCAATCAACCTAACCCGCACATCTTTGGACTGTGGGAGGAAACCGGAGCACCTGGAGAAAACCCATGCAGACACAAGGAGAATGTGCAAACTCCACACAGGCAGTGACCCAAGCCAGGAATTGAACCCAGGACCCTGGAGCTGTGAAGCAGCAGTACCATCCACTGTCCTAACATGCCGTAGGACACGAATAGTCCGGCAGGGACTATTCATGCTGGAGTTTGACAGTTCTGGAACTCTGTGCATGTGCAGTGGCTCTGATCTGTCAGACTCCTTGTTTGCTGGCCAGCTCAATCGCTGGCTGGTCTGGGACCCCCAGAGTGCTGCCCCCCCCCACCCCCAGCCCCACCCCAGCATGATCACAGCCTCCACAACAATTCCCATGGCCAGCCCTGACCACCCCCCCCACCCCATCCCCGTCCCCTCCCGCCCTGGAGCACCCCGATGCACAGCCCAACAGTGGCAATTCCCCCACCCACCTCACCCTGGCAGACTCCCTGTCGTTGACTGTCCCCCACCCAAATCGTTCCCTCCATCCCAGACCCATCCAGTCTGCAGAGTGGCAGCGGCTGATGGGCAGTGCCAAGTTGCCCCTGGGCATAGACACTTTGCCCTTTGGACAGTGCTGGGGGCACAGGCTAGCACTGCCAGAATGCCCTTGCCCAGGGGTCACCACCACCACCCCCTCCCTCCCCCCAACACTGCCCAATCCCCTGGGGACTCCCGATTGCCACCCCTTCACTCCGGTGGGGTCTCCCGTTAGTTCCCTGAACGTGGGAGCTACTCTACATCCCTCTGGAATGAAATACTCCCAGCGGGGTGGGAGATTCAATCGGGACCTGAAAGATCCCGATAATGAACTGAAACATATTTAAAATACATTTAAAAAAGATTTAAATTACTTACCTGCCTTCCTGCCGGTTTCCCAGCAACTGTTCACTGGCTCTGGGAGATGTGCACATCCGCAAATCCCTGTTCAAGGCTGACGACGCGCATCTCCCACTGTGACCTGCCAGAAAAGTTACGGGTCGCCATTATTTCCAATATGTCCTGTATCCTCTCCAAGGTCTTTACATCCTTCCTAGAGTGGGGTGCTCAGAATTCAGCTAAGACCTAACTAGCATTTTGAAAAGCCTTCTTGCTTTGGTACTCTGTTTCTCTATTAATAATGCCAGAAATGCTTTTTAACTTGTCCTACCACCTCTTCCTACCATCTCTCTTCCTACACCCTCCCTTTAAAATTAAATCATTAAGATCACCCTTCCTGTATTTATTCCTCCTACCAAAATGCATCACCTCATACTTCTCCGTATTAAATTTTAACTGCCATGTGTTAAATTGTTCTTTCTTGAAAATTGGCATTCACTCACTTTATTATTTGTTTATATCATCGAAGTTTCTCACACAATTTTGCTGATCTGTCAAGAGTTTATGATGCTGCACTGCTCAATCAGCAAAAAGCTGCATAGCTTTCTAATTTCAGTAAAGAGATTCCTCGCTATGTATTTATAACTTTTTCCTAACACAATCAATTTCTTAAGCACTTATTTCTAATGTATTTCAAAATACTTTTGATTTATGAGATTTAATAGCAAAGATAGTTTCCACAATCTTCTTAATATGTGCAAACAACATTCTACGTTATCCGTTAAAGAGAGGTCTACTTCCAGACACAATATTTACTGGGATGGGGTTCCGGAGCAGAGGGCAAGGATTGGGAGCAAACCCTGTCAGGCAAGGAAGGCTCTGAAGGAGACCACAGCTAAGGCACAGGTATGTTAATTGGTGATGGGAAGGTGAGAGATGAGGTCTGGTTCAGGTAGAATGTGAGGTGTTAACAGGTAAATTAGTCTTTTTTTAAAATCATTCATGGAATGTGGTCATCACAAGCTGAGCCAGCATTTATTGCCCATCCATAATTGCCCTTGAACTAAGTGGCCTCCTTGGCCTTTTCAGATGGCATTTAAAAGTTAACCATATTGCTGTGGATCTGGACTCACATGTAGGCCAGACCCGGTAAGGGTAGCAGATTTCCTTCCCTAAAAGATAGTAGTGAACCAGATGGATTTTCTAAGACAATCAGGAATGTGTCTCTAAATTATTAATTCTGTGATGATACCACTACGCCATTGCCTCGCTTAAAGTTGAGTCTGGAGGAAACAGTCACCAGATTTTTACCACCCTGCTCAATATGGGAATCGGAGCAGGAAAGGGGCAGATCATAGGAAGGATCATTGATCTCAGGCAGGACTTCACTGTTTCGGGATGAGTGAGGCCACAAAATCCCACCTGCCCTCTCCCTTCCTGGTCCACAAGGCAGTCAGTGATCTTGGCCATGATTCTCCCATCCCACAGCGCTTATTTTTTGGTCAGAGGGCCAGCGATCGGGCCGTGGGGAGGGTGGGAGTGCCAGCAATGCAGGAGTCATGGGGCTGCCCAGCAATTGAGCTGGCCAACAATCGGGAGGCTATCAGTGTGAGGTCACTATGCATACACCGATCTTGCACTGACAGATCTGCACATGTGCAGTAGCCTGCTCAGTGCACTGGTTTCAGCCTCTCCAGAGGGGATATCTTGCCCCCTGAAATTGAATGATATTCATGCTGGTGGCCTCTGCAGTGCACAAAGTGTGGGAGATTCTTCTCTGAATGCCACTGGAAAAAAAAGGCATGAATTACTATAGTTTTCACACAAATTTGACACTTAGAATTTTTTGGGGAGAATTCTGCCCATGTGTCTGAAAGAGGTAAATGACAACAAGACAGAGTTGAAAAGAGAGACATGCTTCATAATAAAGAAAACTGGAAGCTCTGTGATTGACACCATCCTACTTTATGTACCCAGCTCTGCTTGGCTCCTTTTAAATCTGGGTTTCTCTAACAGCAGCAATAAGAATTACATTAATTAAAATAAAGGCATGTAATGTCTTTAAAGGCTTCATAAAGGCCCACGTCCTGCTAATGGATTAGTTGACCATTCATTTCTTTCCCAAAAGACATGAAGAACCAGATGGTTTCCAGCAATTAGTGATAGTTTCATGGCCAATCATTAGACTTTTAATTCCAGGTTTTTCCTGAATTATATGTCACCACCTGGATTCAAACTCAGGTCCTCAGAGTATTACCATTGATCTCCAGATTACAAGTCCAGTGATAATACTACCACAACATCACCTCTCCTGTGTAAATGTGTGGGTGAATGAGTGAGTGAGTGAGTGGATGAGTGAGTGTAAGTGGGTAAGTGACTGAGTAAGTGCGAGTGTAGCAGAGGATACAGAAATCCCCGCTTTTTACAAACTATTAAAACAAAGTAGATTAGTTCAAAATCAAGACCACAGTGTGACTTATATCAAAGCTCACATGATGTAACATCAAAGAGAAGTTGGAATCCTCCGACTATCTCTCTCCCGCAACGTGTTGGTAAAAGAAAGAATATCTTTAATTGTATACTGTCCTTTGCAAGTCTTTGTGTTCACTGAGATTGCCTGAATACAAGGCCCCCCACAAGAGGGACGCCCTGAGAAAATCCCCTTACAGTAGTGAGTGAGTGAATGAGTGCAAGTGGGTAGTTGTGTGTGAGTAGGCAATTGAGTGTGAGCAGGTGATTGAATATGAGTGGATGGGTCAGTGAGTGGGCAAAGGAATGAGTCGAGTGAGTGAGTGAGTGAGTGGAGTGGAGTGAGAGTGAGAACAAACAAAGAACAAAGAACAAAGAACAACCCAGCACGGGAAACAGGCCCTTCGGCCCAACGAGCCCGCGCCGCCGCATCGCCCTACACCTATTCCACCCTGCATGTCTACGAATGGGACCCTACTCAGTCAGATTCAGGGAAGAAATAGTGTCAATTTGGTGGAAACCAATTAGCCTAAGAGCACATCTTTGGGGTGTGGGAGGAAACCGGAGCGCCCGGAGGAAACCCACGCAACCACAGGGAGAATGCGCAAACTCCCACAGACACAGGCCCAAATCCATGTATCTGCACAGCTAGCAGTGCTAGTCACTGAGCTGTTGCGGTGCCCGTCTATCGGTCCAGGATCAAGCACACACACCGACATGAAGTACTAGGCCACTCCTGGACTTCCAAGAGCAGCCCACGCACAACCTGCCGTGTGCATGCCCCTCGCTTGACACGAGGTGGACCTCCACCTGTGGAATAAAGACAAAACATATTAATTATACAGCCTGCCCTTCCGGTGTCTCCCGAGGTTTACCCTATTTAATAGCCCCTACCATATCCCTCCATTCCCGTTTCACTCATATGCCTATCTAACTGCATCTTAAACGAGTCCAACGTGCCTGCCTCCACCATCCTACTCGGTAGCGCATTCCAGACCCCCACAACTCTCTGTGTAAAGAACCTTCCTCTTACCTCCAAATTATACCTCCCCCCCTCACCCTTAATTGATGACCTCTTGTGTTCGTACCCAGTCTAGGGAGCAGTCTCTCACTATTAACTCTATCTATTCCCTTCAGTATCTTATATACCTCTATCATGTCCCCTCTCAATCTCCTTCTTTCCAAGGAGAATAGCCCCAGTCTCTTCAGTCTCTCCTCGTAACCCAGTCCCCCCATGCCAGGCAACATCCTGGTAAACCTCCTCTGCACCCTTTCCAGAGACTCCACGTCCTTCCGGTAATAAGGTGACCAGAACTGGACGCAGTACTCCAAATGCGGTCTAACCAACGTTCTGTATAACTGAAGCATTAGACGGCAGCTTTTATACTCTAAGCCCCTTCCTATAAAGGCTAACATCCCATAAGCCTTCCTAACAACGTTCTCCACTTGTGACACAACCTTCATGGATTTGTGGACCTGCACTCCCAGGTCTCTCTGTACATCTATACTCCTAATCGGCCTACCTTTTATCACATAACTCCTCTCTGCATTATTCCTTCCAAAATGCATCACCTCGCATTTGTCAGGATTAAATGCCATCTGCCACCTATCTGCCCACTGCACCAACCTATCTATATCCTGTTGTATCACCTGACAATCCAGCTCTGTACCCGCCAACCCTGCCATCTTGGTGTCATCAGCAAACTTGCTGATCACACCACCTACTCCCTCTTCTAAGTCATTTATGTAGACTACAAAGAGGAGAGGTCCCAGTACTGAGCCCTGCGGCACACCACTGGTCACTGGCCTCCAGCCCGACAAGGTACCCTCCACAACTACCCTCTGTCTCCTATTTCCCAACCAGTTCTCAATCCACCTAACTACCTGGCCTCGTATCCCATGCGCCTTAACCTTTTCTACCAGCCTACCGTGAGGGACTTTGTCAAACGCCTTACTGAAATCCATGTAGATGACATCAACGGCTCTCCCATCGTCAACCGTTTTTGTCACCTCCTCAAAGAATTCCACCAGATTCGTAAGGCAAGACCTCCCTCTAACAAAGCCATGTTGCGTATCCCTAATCAGATCGCAACGCTCCAAATGCTCATACATCCTACCCCTAAGTATTTTTTCCATTAACTTCCCTACCACCGACGTCAAACTCACTGGCCTATAATTCCCAGGGTTATCCCTACTACCTTTTTTGAACAACGGGACCACATTTGCTACCCTCCAGTCTTCTGGGACCTCACCTGTGTCCAAAGAAGAGACAAAGATGTGCGCCAGAGGCCCAGCAATTTCATCTTTCGCCTCCCTAAGCAGCCTGGGATAAATACCATCAGGCCCCGGAGCTTTATCCGTCCTTACGCTACCTAAAAGCCCTAGCACTTCCTCTCTCGTAATAACTATATCCTGCAACTGAACCTCCGCTCCCTCCAAGAGACCGCACGATTCCGAACCCCTCTCCTTCGTGAATACCGACGCAAAGTATTCATTCAGGAGCTCCCCCATTCCCTCCGACTCAATACACAACTTTCCACTCTTGTCCCTAAGAGGACCAATTTTCCCTCTAACTACTCTCTTGCCTCTAATATAGGAATAAAATGCCTTAGGATTATCCTTAATCCTACCGGCCAAAGCCATCTCATGCCCTCTCTTCGCCCTTCTAATTCCCCTTTTTAGCTCCCTCCTACTCTCTCTATATTCCTCCAGCGCACACTCCGTACCCATTTGTTTTGACCTATCATACGCCTCCCTCTTCTTCCTAACCAAGTCTTCAATATCCCCCGTAATCCACGGCTCTCTAATCCTACCTTTCCCATCCTTTCGCTTAACCGGAACAAACCTCCCCTGCAACCATTTCATTTTGTCCCTAAAAGCCTCCCACTTGCCAACCGTGGACTTGCCAGCTAACAGTCCCTCCCAGTCAGTTTGCTGCAGCTCCCTCCTAATCCTGCCATAGCTCGCCTTTCCCCAGTTCAGCACACTCCCGCTTGGACGGCACTCGTCCCTTTCCATTTTTATCCTAAAGTAGACGGACTTGTGGTCACTGTTCGCCACATGTTCGCCTACCTCTACCTCACCCACCTGCCCTGGCTCGTTTCCCAACACTAAATCCAGTATAGCCCCTCCCCTAGTCGGGCAAGTTACATACTGTTCTAGCGACCCTTCCATAACACATTTCACAAACTCCTCTCCCTCCGTACCCCCAGCTCTAGGCCCCCTCCAATTCACTCCGGGAAAATTAAAATCACCCACTACAACCACTCTATTCTTTCTGCACCTGTCCAAAATGCCCCTGCAAATTCCCTCCTCCACTGACTTTGGGCTGTTGGGTGGCCTATAGTACACCCCTAGCAGTGTGATCTCTCCCTTTTTATTCCTCAACTCCACCCACAGCGACTCAATCCCTATCTCTTCCATATCGCCCTCCCTCCGCACTACTGTGATGTTTTCCTTGACTAACAGTGCCACCCCTCCACCTCTCTTCAACCCTCCTCTGTCACACCTAAAACACCTGTACCCAGGAACATTCAGCTGCCAGTCCTGCCCTCCCCGTAACCACGTCTCCGTTACAGCCACCACATCCAACTGCCTCACAAACATCAAGGCCCTAAGCTCATCCGTTTTCCCTGCCACACTCCTAGCATTGAAACAGACACAGTTCAACCCACAAATGTCCCTCGGAACCACCTTCTCCCTTATAATTTTCCTTTCACCCGTCTCTCTCCCAGCCACCTCCCCACCCCCCCTCCCTATTAGTTTAAATCATTCCTGAACACCCCAGCTAACCTCCCTGCTAAGACACTAGTCCCCCTCCCGTTCAAATCCTCCCCACCCCTCCTGTACAGTTGCCTTTCTCTCCTAAACACCTCCCAATGATCTACATAAGTAAACCCCTCTACCCTACACCAGTCCCTCAACCATGCATTCAACTGCATGATCTCGTCATTCTTAGCCCTGCTCATACTGGGCAGCAACCCAGACAGTGCCACCCTAGAGGTCCTGCCCTTTAGTTTGGCCCCCAACTCCTTAAATTGCCTACGGACCTCTCCCCTACTCCTCCTTCCTATATCCCCCTCCCCTACATGTACTATGACCTCTGCCTGGGTCCCCTCCCCTGAGAGTGAGTGAGTGTGAGTGAGTGAATGAGTGAGACAGTGAGCGAGAGTGAGTGAGTGTGAATGAGTGAGCGTCAGTAAGTGTGACTGAATGGGTGAGACAGTGAGTGAGTGAGTGAGTGAGTGAGTGAATGAATAGTAGTTGGGTCAGGGGTTGGTGGATAGTTTGTTTGAAAGTTGGAGTCAAGTCAAGGGGTAAATGTGTGGGGCTGTGGGGTTAGGGTCTGGGGCCAGACTGTTGTTGGTGCAGACTCAATGGGCTGAATTGCCTCCTTTTGCACTGTAGGGATTCTATGATTTCTATGATGTTGAATCGGGATCCACTTGCAACTTTCTCACAACAAGTGGTTTTGGTGCCAGCTGGGAAGTCCCTTGGATGTGATATGTTAACAATTGGTCCAATTAAAAAGGTAAATTAAAAAATTTTTAGTCCTTGATTCCCTCTTTCCTAACAGCACTTGTTTCATGCTGTGCTTGAAAATTGAGGGGTTTAAAAATTCCATACCTTTTCCAATATGAACACAACAAGAGGAGTACAAAGGCCAGGCAAGTAGTTACACTGACCAGCAACTGTAAGCTGATCCACAAACGCTTGTTCCAGAGGAGATCCTCCTCTAGTCACCCCTAACCAACCAGGAAGGATAGAGTGGGGCGGGAGGTGAGTAAGGAGTATTAGAAGGCTGAGCACCCTCAAGAGAGAGGAAAATTCTGGGGGTCTTCCTCAGAACAGAAATTAAATGCACTGAAATGAAAAGTGAGGCCAAAATGTTGGTGCGCTATGACAGCTGAAGAATAGGGCATAGCCGAGTCAACTGCTGGAGGCTATGAGAAAACCCAGTGGGATTTATCGATGCAGCATGCAGAGAATGGGAGTCAATCAGAGAATAACAGACAAGGCTATGGTTCTGACTTGCAGGTGCAATTGCCTCTTGGGGTACTCCTAAGAGGGTAAATGAGGTTAAACAAATCCCTGAGAGTTAATGGGATTTTGTATCCAAAGCAAGGCTGTCCACGTTGCCCCAGGGTAAAGCGAGTAGGCTTGTAGTAATACTGAGGAATACAGGGGTCAGCCAGATTCTACAGCTGGGAAAAGGCAAGTCTTTCTCAACAGAGAATGCAATGGGTGCCAAGGTGCTGGTCAAGGACATGGAAGGAGGGGATGTTGTGGTATTATCACTAGACTAATAATCTAGAGACAAGGTAATGCTTTGCGGACATGTGATCAAATTCCACCATGACAGATGGTGAAATTTGAATTCATTAATAATCAACAAAAAAAATCTAATGATAACCATGAAATCATTGTCGATTATTGGGAAAACCCAACTGGTTCACCAATGACCTTTAGGGAAGGAAATCTGCCATCTTTATCCAGTTTGGCTACATGTGACTCCAGCAATCACAAAATCACAGCAATGTGATTCACTCTTAAAAAGACCTAACAAGCATTACCGCAATTAGGCAATAAAGTAGGCAATAAATTTTGGTCCAGCTAGTGGCACCCAGATCCCAGGAACAAATTTTTAAAAATCCTTATACCAGGTACCTCTGGAGTGCAGGGCCAATGACTGTGAGAGTCATGCCTAGTTTGCCTTGGTAATAGTCCACTGGGATCAAAGGTCTCAAAGAAGCCCATTGTGGTCAAGGAGACTGAAGAGCTGCCGGAGAAACTGTTTGGTCTTTGGCCAGACAAGCTCCATCAGAGGAAGCTGAAGTTGCATTGCATATAGTAATAATTAGATCTTTCTTGTTAGGGGTCCAGCAAGCTGATTCACAGTTAATAACTACTCACACTGAATCTGAGGCAGAATGCTGCTACACTAAAAACAATGTGCTGATGAGGAAATGGAGACCTCCCTCAGAGATCTGCAAATGAGGAGTGGACAGTGATTTGCCAGGGCAAATCCTGCAGTACCCTGAGGAGATACCAGGGGCAGCAGTTGCTGTAGGAAGTACCCCAGCTGAAGTCAGTGGTGTTCCACTGCTCTGCCAGGAAGCAGAAACCATCAGAAAAACCAAAGCCATGATTCTCCCGAATTGGGATAATGTGCCTGCAACAGCAGGAAAACCAAAGAGTTTCGTGCTGAACCTGGCAGCGTCCGTCAGGTGGGAAAATCCAACCTGGTCGATGCAAATTTCTGCATTCAGCAAATCACACGGGCCATTCAAGTTCTTTGGTCATTTAAATCTCTATGCCCCCTGGACAACTGAAGGTCTTCCAAACCAATGCAGCACTCCATTCAGCATAGAAAGCTCAGTCTTTGAAATGTCTTCAAACCATCTGAAAAGTTTTGTTTGCATTCAATTTCAATTCAGTCCTTTGAATTCCCATTGATTGACAGCTTAATGCTTTTTACTCACCATTCAGTCAGCTGTGTTTATTTACATTTCCCTTCACACCTGAATGCATCCCATGTACTCCCAATGTTCCTAATTGCAATGTTTACACAAAAGAGGAAATGGAAAGCAATTAGCTGGTTTGAAGTTGCCTGCAGCTGCTTGTGAATGGAAACAAAGGTTTTAGAGGGTTTGGAAACATTCCAAAGACTGAGCTTCTACAAAGGTCCAGAAACTTGAAATAAATACAGTATTAAAACAACAAGGCTGAGTGAACAGTTGTGGAAATAGGATTCTTCCCCTCCTCCCCTTCCCCCCTAGATAAAAGTTACTGTTTTCTGTCAGTAAGAGGACTTCAAAGGAATCTTCTCACACTTACAGCTTCCCAGACAAAGAAGGGGACTCCGTTCTGCTGAATGGAGTACTGTAGTGATTTGAAAGACTTCCAGCTGTTCAGGAGGCATGGAAATGGATGGTCTTAAAGGATAGTAATGAGTATTTTACCACAGGATGGTGTTTGAATTCACCATCCTGAAACTGAACAATGTTTTTTTACAGAAGGAACTTTCAAAATGCAGCAAATGAAACAACAACATAACTTACTCCAACTTATAAATCAAAAAAAGGGGTTTAATAAAGAAACATAATTACTCCAAACTTGGAGCCTTGCCCCGGGCCACTCCAAGCCTTCCACAACTTTCCATAATTCCTTATTTATAGTGAATCAGTTGGTCAGCTGACTATTGCATCAGTCTGTGATTGGCTCCATGTTTTACTGGGTCAGCCGACTATTAAATTGTGTTCCCATTGGTCATATTACAGCCAACACAAATTTGTCACCGGTTACATTCTAACAAACAACACCTTTCTCAGAGCTAGAAGGGAGGGGCAATCCAGCCATGGGACCGCCCCCCCTACTTCCTGGGAGACGGCTATCAATCCGCAAGAAATATATTGTAAATAAATGTTAGTTATTTCATACCTAATTGGTGAGTTAATGTTATTTCACTTGGAAAAATGTATCCATTAGAAAATATGCTGACCCAAAAACGTTTCCACAATTACCATCAATCATTTGACTCAGCCTTATTTGTCAGCCTTAGACTACATGTACTGATCTCCTATTCTCAGCTTTTAATCAAATATTAAAAGCGGAGGCGTTTAGAGTAGCTAAGAGTCGTGGGCGAGAAGAGGATTGGGAGAGGTTTAAATGTCAACGAAGACTGACAAAGAAGTTGATAAAGAAGGGTAGGAGAAACTATGAAGTGGGCTAGCGCTTAATATAAAAAAGGATAGCAAGAGTTTTTATAAGTATATAAAAAGGAAGGGGCTGGCTAGGGTGAATGTTGGTCCTTTACAGGATGAGAAAGGGAACCTAGTGGTAGGGGATGGGGATATGGCTAAGGTCTTGAATAACTTTTTTGTTTCTGTCTTCACGGAGGAGGACGTGAATAATTTGCCGGGTGTTAGCGATGGAAAGGTGGTAGGACTGGAGGGTCTCAATGACATTACTACAAAGAACAAAGAACAAAGAACAACCCAGCACGGGAAACAGGCCCTTCGGCCCAATGAGCCCGCACCGCCGCATCACCCTACACCTATTCTACCTTGCATGTCTACGAATGGAACTCTACTCAGTCAGATTCAGGGAAGAAATAGTGTCAATTTGGTAAAAACCGATTAGCCTAAGAGCACATCTTTGGGGTGTGGGAGGAAACCGGAGCGCCCGGAGGAAACCCACGCAACCACAGGGAGAATGCGCAAACTCCCACAGACACAGGCCCAAATCCATGTGTCTGCGCAGCCAGCAGTGCTAGTCACTGAGCTGTTGCGGCGCCCGTCTACCGGTCCAGGATCAAGCACACACACCGACATGAAGTACTAGGCCACTCCTGGACTTCCAAGAGCAGCCCATGCACGACCCGCCGTGTGCATGCCCCTCGCTTGACACAAGGTGGACCTCCACCTGTGGAATAAAGACAAAAAATATTAATCATACAGCCTGCCCTTCCGGTGTCTCCGAGGTTTAACCCTATTTAATAGCCCCTACCATATCCCTCCATTCTCGTTTCACTCATGTGCCTATCTAACTGCATCTTAAACGAGTCCAACGTTCCTGCCTCCACCACCCTACTCGGTAGCGCGTTCCAGACCCCCACAACTCTCTGCGTAAAGAACCTTCTTCTCACCTCCAAATTATACCTCCCCCCCTCACCCTTAAATGATGACCTCTCGTGTTCGTACCCAGTCTAGGGAGCAGTCTCTCACTATTAACTCTATCTATTCCCTTCAGTATCTTATATACTTCTATCATGTCCCCTCTCAATCTCCGTCTTTCCAAGGAGAATAGCCCCAGTTTCTTCAATCTCTCCTCGTAACCCAGTCCCCCCATGCCAGGCAACATCCTGGTAAACCTCCTCTGCACCCTTTCCAGAGACTCCACGTCCTTCCGGTAGTAAGGTGACCAGAACTGGACGCAGTACTCCAAATGCGGTCTAACCAACGTTCTGTACAACTGAAGCATTAGACGGCAGCTTTTATACTCTATGCCCCTTCCTATAAAGGCTAACATCCCATAAGCCTTCCTAACAACCTTCTCCACTTGTGACGCAACCTTCATGGATTTGTGAACCTGCACTCCCAGGTCCCTCTGTATGTCTATACTCCTAATCGGCCTACCTTTTATCACATAGCTCCTCTCTGCATTATTCCGTCCAAAATGCATCACCTCGCTTTTGTCAGGATTAAATGCCATCTGCCACCTATCTGCCCACTGCACCAACCTATCTATATCCTGTTGTATCACCTGACAATCCAGTTCCGTACCCGCCAACCCTGCCATCTTGGTGTCATCAGCAAACTTGCTGATCACACCACCTACGCCCTCTTCCAAGTCATTTATGTAGACTACAAAGAGGAGAGGTCCCAGTACTGAGCCCTGCGGCACACCACTGGTCACTGGCCTCCAGCCCGACAAGGTCCCCTCCACAACTACCCTCTGTCTCCTATTTCCCAGCCATTCTCAATCCACCTAGCTACCTGGCCTCGTATCCCATGCGCCTTAACCTTTTCTACCAGCCTACCGTGAGGGACTTTGTCAAACGCCTTACTGAAATCCATATAGATGACATCAACGGCTCTCCCATCGTCAACTGTTTTTGTCACCTCCTCAAAGAATTCCACCAGATTCGTAAGGCAAGACCTCCCTCTAACAAAGCCATGTTGCGTATCCCTAATCAGATCGCAACACTCCAAATGCTCATACATCCTACCCCTAAGTATTTTTTCCATTAACTTCCCTACCACCGACGTCAAACTCACCGGTCTATAATTCCCAGGGTTATCCCTACTACCTTTTTTGAACAACGGGACCACATTTGCTACCCTCCAGTCTTCTGGGA
Source organism: Carcharhinus amblyrhynchos (assembly GCF_965287045.1). Lineage (NCBI taxonomy): Eukaryota > Metazoa > Chordata > Chondrichthyes > Carcharhiniformes > Carcharhinidae > Carcharhinus > Carcharhinus amblyrhynchos. The sequence continues at coordinate 40,728,812 of NC_137339.1, read as the reverse complement.
CCTCACCTGTGTCCAAAGAAGAGACAAAGATGTGCGCCAGAGGCCCAGCAATTTCATCTTTCGCCTCCCTAAGCAGCCTGGGATAAATACCATCAGGCCCCGGAGCTTTATCCGTCCTTACGCTACCTAAAAGCCCTAGCACTTCCTCTCTCGTAATAACTATATCCTGCAACTGAACCTCCGCTCCCTCCAAGAGACCGCACGATTCCGAACCCCTCTCCTTCGTGAATACCGACGCAAAGTATTCATTCAGGAGCTCCCCCATTCCCTCCGACTCAATACACAACTCTCCACTCTTGTCCCTAAGAGGACCAGTTTTCCCTCTAACTACTCTCTTGCCTCTAATATAGGAATAAAATGCCTTTGGATTTTCCTTAATCCTACCAGCCAAAGCCACCTTATGCCCTCTCTTCGCCCTTCTAATTCCCCTTTTTAGCTCCCTCCTACTCTCTCTATATTCCTCCAGTGCACTCTCCGTACCCATTTGTTTTGACCTAACATACGCCTCCCTCTTCTTCCTGACCAAGTCTTCAATATCCCCCGTAATCCACGGCTCTCTAATCCTACCTTTCCCATCCTTTCGCTTAACCGGAACATACCTCCCCTGCAACCATTTCATTTTGTCCCTAAAAGCCTCCCACTTGCCAACCGTGGACTTGCCAGCTAACAGTCCCTCCCAATCAGTGTCCTGCAGCTCCCTCCTAATCCTGCCATAGCTCGCCTTTCCCCAGTTCAGCACACTCCCGCTTGGACGGCACTCATCCCTTTCCATTTTTATCCTAAAGTAGACGGACTTGTGGTCACTGTTCGCCACATGTTCGCCTACCTCTACCTCACCCACCTGCCCCGGCTCGTTTCCCAACACTAAATCCAGTATAGCCCCTCCCCTAGTCGGGCTAGTTACATACTGTTCTAGCGACCCTTCCATAACACATTTCACAAATTCCTCTCCCTCCGTACCCCCAGCTCTAGGCCCCCTCCAATCCACTCCTGGAAAATTAAAATCACCCACTACAACCACCCTATTCTTCCTGCACCTGTCCAAAATGCCCCTGCAAATGCCTTCCTCCACTGACTTTGGGCTGTTGGGTGGCCTATAGTACACCCCTAGCAATGTGATCTCTCCCTTTTTATTCCTCAGCTCCACCCACACTGACTCAATCCCTATCTCTTCCATATCGTCCTCCCTCTGCACTACTGTGATGTTTTCCTTGACTAACAGTGCCACCCCTCCACCTCTCTTCAACCCTCCTCTGTCACACCTAAAACACTTGTACCCAGGAACATTCAGCTGCCAGTCCTGCCCTTCCCGTAACCACGTCTCCGTTACAGCCACCACATCTAACTGCCTCACAAACATCAAGGCCCTAAGCTCATCCGTTTTCCCTGCCACACTCCTAGCATTGAAACAGACACAGTTCAACCCACAAGTGTCCCTCGGAACCACCTTTTCCTTTCACCCGACTCTCTCCCAGCCACCTCCCCACCCCCCCTCCCTATTAGTTTAAACCATTCCTGAACACCCCAGCTAACCTCCCCGCTAAGACACTAGTCCCCCTCCCGTTCAAATCCTCCCCACCCCTCCTGTACAATTGCCTTTCTCTCCTAAACACCTCCCAGTGATCCACAAAAGTAAACCCCTCTACCCTACACCAGTCCCTCAACCATGCATTCAACTGCATGATCTCGTCATTCTTAGCCGTGCTCGTACTGGGCAACAACCCAGACAGTGCCACCCTGGAGGTCCTGCTCTTTAGTTTGGCCCCCAACTCCCTAAATTGCCTACGGACCTCTCCCCTATTCCTCCTTCCTATGTCCCCCTCCCCTACGTGTACTATGATCTCTGCCTGGGTCCCCTCCCCTTTCAAAATTCCCTCTACCCTTTCCATTATATCCTTTACCCCTGCTCCAGGGAGGCAGACCACCATCCTGGAGTCGCGCCTCTGTCCACAGAACCTCTTATCAATACCTCGGATCCTCCCATCCCCTACCACTATCACCTTACCAGCCCCCTTCCGTCCCTCTAAGTCAGTCTCCCCTTCCTTCCTATTTTTCTGTGCCCCTGCCGACGAACCTTGGGGGGCCTCCGGGGAGGCCGGGGGACCCTGACTACTCTTCTTCTTCCTCTTTCCCCTCCTAACAGTCGTCCATCCTCCCTTCTCTTCAGCCCTTGAGACCTCCTCCTGCTCATGGTTCCCAGCCATTATCTCCTCGTTCTCCCTGACTAGAAACGCATCTTCCAGCCGCCCCTCGAGTTGCCTGACCCGAGCCCTCAATCGCTGCAGTTCTAAACATTTACTGCAGATGTGTACCTTGGGGACACGTGACACCACCAGGAACTCCCACATGTGGCACCGGACGCAACTTACATTCCTCCCTATATTCCCTACCATGTCCCAACCTCCTCTAAGTGCCCAAAGGTAGAAATCTGTCACTCACCTTCTCTAAGCCTACTCTCCCCTAAGCCCAGCGAGCCAAAGCCCTTCTCACTCAGTTCCCACTCACTCCACTGCCCGCTCCCAACGCTGCCCGCTCTATGCTGCTACCCCTTTTTTATACCCCCCGCTCCCCCTTAACGACAATCCCCTGGCCTAACTTCCGGTACTGTTACTAGAGAGGCGGTGCTCGACAGACTGGAGGGGCTGATTGTGGACAAGTCCCCAGGACCGGATGGAATGCATCCGAGGGTTCTGAAAGAAATGGCGGAGGTGATAGTGGATGCCTTGGTGGTTATTTTCCAGACGTCGCTGGATTCCGGGGAAGTGCCGGAAGATTGGAAAAAGGCTAATGTTACGCCGTTGTTTAAGAAGGGTGCCAGGCAAAAGGCGGGGAATTATAGGCCGGTTAGTTTAACGTCTGTGGTAGGTAAAATGTTAGAATCCGTCATTAAGGAGGAAATTGCGAGGCATCTAGAAGGGAATTGCTTGATAGAGCAGACGCAGCACTGTTTCATTAAAGGGAAGTCGTGTCTGACAAATTTACTGGAGTTCTATGAGGATGTGTCTAGGGCGGTGGATAGAGGAGAGCCAGTGGATGTGGTCTTTCTTGATTTTCAGAAGGCGTTTGACAAAGTACCTCACAAGAGGTTATTGCAGAAGGTCGGGGGACATGGAATTGGGGGTAGGGTGTTAGCGTGGATAGAGGATTGGTTGTCAAATAGGAGGCAGAGAGTGGGGGTCAACGGGTGCTATTTGGATTGGCGGATGGTGACTAGTGGAGTGCCCCAGGGGTCGGTGATGGGGCCTCAGCTTTTTACCATTTATATAGATGATCTGGAGGAGGGAACCGAGTGTAGGGTGTCAAAATTTGCTGATGACACCAAGATTGGGGGAACGGCAAATTGTGCGGAGGGTGTGGAAAGTCTGCAGAAGGATCTAGATAGGCTGGGCGAATGGGCCAGGAAATGGCAAATGGAATTTAATGTTGGCAAGTGTGAGGTGGTCCACTTTGGTAGGAATAATGGTAGGAAGGATTATTACTTACGTGGCGAAAAACTGCAGCAGGCGACGGTGCAGAGGGACCTCGGGGTCCTTGTGCATGAGTCGCAAAAACCCAGCTTGCAGGTGCAGTAGGTGGTCAGGAAGGTGAATGGGATGCTGGCCTTCATAGCGAGGGGGATTAAATATAAAAGTAGGGAGGTCTTGCTGCGGCTGTATAGGGCATTGGTGAGGCCGCAGCTGGAGTACTGTGTGCAGTTTTGGGCGCCGCACCTGCGCAAGGATATTTTGGCCTTGGAGGGAGTGCAGAGGAGGTTTACTAGGCTGATACCGGAGTTGAGAGGGTTGAGCTATGAGGAGAGGCTGAATAAACTAGGCTTGTACTCGTTAGAGTTTAGAAGAATGAGGGGAGATCTCATTGAGACGTATAAGATGATGAATGGGATGGATAGGATAGAGGTGGAGAGACTCTTCCCGCTCAAAAAAGGCAGTAGGACTAGGGGGCACAGCCTCAAGATAAAGGGGGTGCGGTTTAGAACGGAGTTGAGGAGGAACTTCTTCAATCAAAGGGTGGTGAATCTCCGGAATTCTCGGCCCGTTGAAGTGGTGGAGGCTGCCTCGCTAAATATTTTTAAGACGCGGGTTGATGAGTTTTTGATAAGAGAGGGGATTAAGGGTTATGGGGAGAGGGCAGGAAAGTGGAACTGAGCCACGACAGATCAGCCATGATCTTATTGAATGGCAGGGCAGGCTCAAAGGGCTGGATGGCCTACTCCTGCTCCTATTTCTTATGTTCTTATGTTCTTATTATAGCTTAGTTTTAGCTGACTAAGGGACCCTGGTGGCCTTATTCTCCTGAGTTGTTCGGAGATATGCTTGGCAACTCTCAGGAATAAGTAAGACTGTGTTAGCAAAAGGTTAGTTATTTCTGGTGGCAAATGCCATGTGAGTGCAGTTTTCCATGTTGGGTATCTGTGTCTCCCAGCAACCAACTTTCTTGCATCACCTCATGAGCTGGGTGGTACAGCTAAAGCAGGTTGTATAACAGTGTCTGTCCCAAAGTTTCCTTTGTTCACAAAGACGAGAATAAAGTCCAATCCCCACCTTCTTCCTCCACATTGCTCTCTGATTAAAATATTAACACAAAGCCTGCTGGGATTTGTGAGCATTTAATCAATTTCAACATTTCCTAAAACTAATTTGTAGCATTTAGAGTTTTCAAATGAAATGATTTTACAAATCCAAGGAGCTTTCACACATGCACCCACTCAAAGTAACATAAAAGGACAGGTGAAATTGTTGCAAATGTGACTTTCTGCAATGATTCCTTTCCAACATCATTTGTTCAAATGTTTATCATTCCTGAACTGGAATACTTGAATTTTTATTACTAATACTGGTCAACAACACTAGTGGCTTGTCCCAGCTATACTTATCAAATGTAAATTAAAGGACAAAAAAAGGCTATTCATGCTGCCAATTCTGCTCCTTCCACAGACCAATGCAATCCACTCTGTTTTGGACTCAATCCAGCCCACTTAAACTTCTAAGCACAATTTCAGAATATTTATTCAAAATTATATCATCCTTTCTTCACTGGCAGCCTATGTTTTCATGATATTTTATAGTTCCACGATCTCAGCAATTGTCACCTCCATCTGAAGTTATTTTATTGGAACTATCCAATTCTTCCCGAAAAGAAACCATTGATACAGCATTAACTACTTTAGCTGGGAGACTATTTCACGTATAAGCAATCCTACAACAAAAAGGTGCTGCAGCAAACATTGCTGGGGGCCCTTTAATTTTGTATTGATGTTTTATAGTTCTGCTCTGACAACTCAAGGTAAACAGCCTGCTTGCATCAACATTAACAATTGCTTGCAGCATTGTCTCTGCTTTTGCTCTTTTCTTTCTTTAAACCCATAACAATCTTACCTGCAGCTTTCAGCCTGTACCTGAAAAATAGCCCCAATAATTTGAGAAGTTGTGTTCTCTCAAATTATGAAGAATATTGACGAATTAGGGAAGATGGAAAACCTGCTTAAAATGTGTGGAGAGAGAGTAGAGCCAGCATCTCGATTCTAGTGACCCTTCGTCAGAGCTGAGAGGAAAGAGAGTCAGCAGAGATTTATACAATGAGGGTAGGGAGGGGGTGGTGGACTTGGACAAAGAGAATGTAAATGAGCATGCAGAAGGTTGAGAATGCGTTGAAAGTGTCCATTAAGTGATCAGAATTTGTTGAAGGCAAAACAAAGGTAGAGCTTGGTAAAGGACTACTTGACAAATGTGACATTTGGCCGGAAGAAAGTGGGGGTGGGGGGTTAGTGCGGGGGATGGGGGGGGCGGGTAGTGGGGCAGGGTGGGGGGGGTGCAGGGGTTGGGATAGGGGAGGAGTGCGATAAAGTGGAGAATGAGATGGAATGAAATTAACTAAAATGAAATAAACGAGGTATATTTATTCGTGACAAGTAGGCTTACATTCACACTCTAATGAAGTTACTGTGAAAATCCCCTTGCCGCCACACTGCGGGCCCTGTTCAGGTACTCTGAGGGAGAATTTAACATGGTCAATGCACCTAACCTGCACATTTTTGGACTGTGGAAGGAAACCGGAGCATCCAGAGGAAACCCATGCAGATACAGGGAAAATGTGCAAACTCTACACAGACAGTGACCCAAGCCAGGAATCGAACCCAAGTCGCTGGCACTGTGAGACTGCAGTGGTAGCCACTATGCTACCAAGCCATGGAAATGAGGTGGAGTGGAGAGTTCATGCTCTGAAGTTGTTGAACTCAATGTTTAGTCTAGAGGCTATAAAGAACTTAATCAGAAGATGAGGTGCTGTTCCTTCAGTTTGTGTTGGGGTTCGCTTGTTCAGCTCTGATGAAGAGTCATCTAGACTCGAAACAGGGACTCTATTCTCTCTCCATAGATGCTGTCAGACCTGCTGAGATTTTCCAGCACTTTCCTATTTTTGTTTCTGATTCCAGCGCTCACAGTTTGACCTGTACAAAATACTATTCATCACTATCCTGCTCAGATGTATGTGTCCCAAAGATATTGGATCTAGGAATAGAATGTTTCTTTCACAACTCCCATCTCTTCCTGCTCTAACCTAATCAGAGTTTTTTACTTTGGGCCTTAAATGGATTTTTAAATTATCTTATGAATTTTACCAAAATGAACAAAAAGCTTTGTTACTTCAGCTATCATTTTGACTTGAAATACATGGAAGAAATGTGAAATCAATTTTCTGTGGACTTCTAATGATAAATCACATGAATAACAAGAAGAGTCCTGAGTTTAGATAGCCGCTATTTCAGCTTACCTTTGTTTTGTGAAAGGCTTTCTGCGACAGCATTCATATCCAACCATTGATTTGTGATTGCTTTGATATCGCCTCGTGCACTGATCACTTATTCTCCTCTGATGCAATTTAAATGAGTGTCTCTGAAATCGACACACCAAAATCCCAGACATGCTGGGGCCTATTCTCCCATCCCACTTTGCTGATTTTTTTAGCACAGTGGACCAAAGAAGTGTCAGCAGGGCTGTATAGTGCAATCCACGCTGGGATTTATGGTGCCATCGGTTCCGTGCCACAAAGAGGCATGAAGCTGAGTTAGTTATTCAGGAGGACATTTTAATTTCAATTAAATATAATTAGTGGGCCTTGGACTGAAGACTCCAGGCCCACTAGCCTCTCCCACCCCACCAGGAGTATTTCACTCCAGTAGCTCCCCATTAACAGGGAACTGGCAGCTTGTTCTGTTGGAGTGAAGTGGGGGAAATCAGGGCCCCCCCCCGAGGGTCGAGCAGCAGAAGTGATGCCCCCTGGGCATTGGCACCCTGGAAGTGCCAGCCTGGGCACCCTGGCACTGCCCAAAAGGCAAAGTGCCAATGCCCAGGGGGCACCTTAGCACTGCCCATCGGACATGGGGCAGTACCAAGGGAGGCTGGGCCTGATGCGGGTAGGGCCTCTTGGGGGCAATCAGTGAGGGGGGGGTCCCATTGTCATCCTGTATTTGGGATCACAAGCAGTCAGAGAGAGGCCAACAGTCAGGGTTACCCATTGGGGTGGTGGTTATGGGGGACAGTCTGCTTTGGAAGTGGGAGGGGGTCAAGACTGCAGGGAGGGTCAGGACTACAGGGCAGGTGGTGACGCTGTGGGGGATGGGGGGGGGGGGGGGCGCGGTGAAGGGGTTTGAGGCCGGGCCTGTGCATGTCGCAGCTCCAGCAATTGGGCTATGGGGTCCGGAGGGCTGGCAATGCGGGGGTGGGGGGGTGATCGCAGGGTTGGCCAGCAATCGGGAGGCCGACAGACAGGGGCCACTGTGCATGGATTCAATTCCAGCCTTGGGTGACTGACAGATTGGCGCATGTGCAGTGGCCCACTCAGTGCTAATACAGACAGTCTCCCAGGCAGGATTGGCCCCACTCACTTATTTCTAATGTGATTCAGGTTTATGCACTCAGCAATGCAGAGTGTAGTAAACTCTTCTCTGAACTCCCACTGAAAAAAAATCATGATTTTCTCCAGTTTTCATACAAATTCGAGACTTTGAACTTTTTGGGGAGAATTGCCCCCACTGTGTCTGTTATGCACTGGGGTAATTTAGAATGGATTTAAATTTAAAAACACATTGTGCAGAATAGACTCGGGAACAACTTCTAATTTCTTCTTAAAATCACACAATATTTTGGCCTCAGCTATTTTCTGTGATAGGGAATTCCATGGATTCACTCCTCCCTGGATGAAGAAATGTCTCCTTACCTCAGTCCTAAAAGGTTTATCCCTAGAGCTGCTGCCTCACAATGCTAAGGACTCAGGTTCAATTTAAAACCTTGGGTGACTGTGCAAACTTCATACATTCTTGCTGTGTCTGCGTCGTTTCCTTTGGATGCTCTGGTTTCCTCCCACAATCCAAAGATATGCAGGTTAGATTGATTACCCATGACTAAATTGCCCCTTAGTGTCAGAGGTAAATACTAGGGATACAGGGATCGGGTGGAATTGTTGTTGGTGAAGGCTCAATGGAGCGAATGGTCTTCTTCTGCACTGTAGTGATTCTATTACTCTATTTTATGATTCTTATCTTCAAACTATGACTCCTAAATCTGGATTCCTCCATCATTGTGAACATTCTTCCTGAATCTGTCCAATCCTGTTAGAATTTTATAAATTTCCATGAGATCCCTTTCATTCTTCTAAACTCCAATGAACATAAACTTAACCAACATAGTCTCTCCAAATATGACAGACCAGCAATCAGTCTGATAAACCTTTGCTGTACTCCCTCTACAGTAAGGACTTATCTTCCTCAGATAAGGACATCAAAACTACACACAATACTCCAGATGTGGCCTCACCAATGCTTTGTACAATTTCATCAAGACATTGCTATTCCTATAGCAAGATCCTCTTGCTATGAAGGCCAACATACCATTTGTCTACTACCTGCTGTACCTGCACACTTACTTTCAGCCACTGATGCACGAAGGCATCAAGATCTCATTGACTATCCACCTCAATCAATTTACACCCACTGAAATAATAACCTGCCTCCCTATTATTGCTACCAAAGTGGATAACTCCATATTTATCCATGTATACTGCATCTGCTATCTATATGCCCACCCACTCAGCCTGTTCAAATGACGCTGAAGCATATTTGCATCCTCCTCACAGCTCACCCTCACCCAACTTTGTATCATCTGCAAATTTGGAGATAATGCATTTAGTTCCTCTTCCAAATCATGGATGTATAACATGAGCTCATTAATATATAATGTGAACAGCCACATTGGATCGAAACAACCACCAGCAAGGCTGGTGAAGGAGGGTAGATAATAATCAAAGTGTGGTATCAATGTGGCAGCAACTCAGTGAAATTGTTTTTGGGCCCATGAGCAGCTGATCTCCATAAAGGTGCTAAGTAATTGAACACTGAGCTAGGCACCTTTGGTTCCATTCCCTATAGGACTGGTTTGGGATTTTGCGCAACTCACACTCTGACCTGTTAATACCAAAGATGGCAATAAGGGCTCTGGGCACCAGAATTAAGGACAGAACAACGAAAGATTTGAGAGAAATCTGAGCTGATTAGGTGCTGCTAAAATGGATTTGTAAAAAGATGATAAATGCCTATAGAATCCTACAGTGCAGAAGGAGGCCATTCAGCCTATCGAGTCTGCCCCAACTACAATCTCACCCAGGCTCCACAATCCATGTATTTACCCTAGCTAGTCCCCATGACACTAAGGGGCAATTTAGCTTGGCCAATCCACCTAACCCACACACCTTTGGACTGTGGGAGGAAACCGGAGCTCCTGGAGGAAACCCACGCAGACATGGGGTGAATATGCAAATTCCACACAGATAGCGACCCAGGCTGGGAATCAAACCCGGATCGCTGACGCTGTGAGGCAGCAGTGCTAACCATTGTGCCACCCCCCAAAACATAACTCCTTTATATTTTTTGGATAAATGACAGTAGATAAGTGAATGCCTATGCAGTCAGACCTCAACTTGAAGGCACCCACTTTCCAATAAATGACACTTATAACGTTTATGAATTGATAGCTCATGTTGACTTTACAATATCATTTTCAACTTTAAAACACTAGTCCACAGAACAAGTTCAAAGATTCATACCTGCACATTGACGTTTTCCTCTCCAACTCCCTAATTCGAGCAACAACTCAGTTGTTGCTCCAATGCATTTTTACTTGGTGATTCTTTTTATTTCCAAACATTTTCTTAAAATTTCTATTTACAACATTAATTTATTGCTTTATTACTTTTTCAAAATAATTGATTGTTTATAAAATTCTGGGTTATTTTGATGAAAGTAGGGTATCAAACCTTGGTTCAGGAAACAATTCTCCCACTTATAACATTATTCTTAATGGAAAATCGGTTCGGACTTATAACATTTCAACTTAAGACCTGGCTCTCAGGAACCAATTGCATCATAAATTCAAGGACTGCCTGTATAGTTTACATGGACTTCCAGAAATAACTTGATAAGGTTCCTCAAAGCTCATGACATTGAAGGCAAATTATTAGGCTGCTAAGAGAAGTAGGCAGTTGAAGACAAAGTGTGTACTGGGCATGTACTCAAATTAAAAGGAAGAGATTTGCAAGTATTTCCGCAGTTTATAAAATATAAAAATTAATGTATTATTTCTGTTTTTCTGGCGGACTTGAGCTGGTTCACATTTTCGCACCCATTTCATCTCCACCTTTCCCTTTTCCCTCTGAGTTTAACCTCCATAATATATATTCCTTTAGGCCTGTTGAGGATTGGAAGCTAATTTGAAAGGTACTCATTAAGCTGACCCACACCGGCTCCAGAGCAATGCCTCAGTTTTAAAATTCTCATACTTAGTTTTAAATCCCGCCTTGCTCTCGTCCCTCTGAGATCTCTGTGCTCCTCTGATTTTAGTCTTATGCCAATTCTAATCACTCCACTTTTGCCAGCAATGCTTTCAGATGCCCAGGCCTTAAACTCTGGATTTCCCTCCTTAAAACTCTTCACCTCACAACCTCTCCTTCAAAGCATTCCTTAAAACCTATCTCTTTGGCCAAGCTCATGGTCACTTGTCCTCCTTACGTGGTTCGGTGTCAAATGTTGCTTGATAAGATTCCTGTGGAGCACCTTGGGTCAATTTATGACATTAAAGGTAGATTATAACTGTAAATTATTGTGGTTGTAACAAATTTGATCTAGTGTCCTACAGTCTCACAGAGGGAATGTAATATAACAAATCATTCAGCACTCACCAACTCACAATGTGTTTTTTTTTAATCTTTGATTAATCAGCAGCAATAATGAAGAAAGCACGATGCACAGCTTCATATTGACATGTTGCAGTGAAGCACATCAATAAAGTGGTTAAGCATTCATGCCCACCCAAAGGGCTGGCTGATGAGAAACATATATCCACAACTACTGCTGAAGGTCAACTAGTTGATACACGCATGGCATTTTCCGAAAAGTTCAGTAATGGTCTACGTTGGGCAGAGAATAAAATCAGTTCTCTCATCAGCTTTCTTCAGAGCGTTTGTTTTACTTCCTGCTCTCAGCAAACAAGAAAATAACAGCCAGGGACTCTCATGAATCTTAAAATCAGCACCGAAGGAATAAAGATTCCCTGTAGACATGAACCAAAATGGACTATGACTGATGTTTATGCTTGTCTTTCTGTTAGTCATTATTCTCTTGGTGTGTGGCAGGAAGTTTAAGCCTAATCCAAAAATGTGGTCGAAATGTTGTCCAAGGCGACAGGACCCTGCGCATTCTATTGGAAAGAAAGTAACCCCTGCATGCTCACCTCCTTCTATTTGATCTCCCTCCATCCGCAACTCTGCTCCTTCTTCTTGCTGCTTCCCCTCGCTTGCTTCCCCTTAGCTGAATGGATTTCCCAGAAGGATTCCTAAATGTAACGCCAGAAGAAATAAAAATAATTTTAGAATGCCCGACAATAATTATAAGCATTTTGAAATTGTCCAAGTCGCAAAAAAAGGCTTCAATCTGACACAGGCAAAGCCTCTCCTAAATCTTTCTGCAGTCTTACCCAAAAGCAACAGAAGATCTCTTTAAAATCATTGGAAAAAGCTGTCACCCAACCCTTACCATCCACAGTTTCTGAACAGTAGCAGAATTGTCGATTGCAATACAGGCCAGGATGAAAAAAGCACCAATAGTTGTAACTGCGCCATCTGACCCCGATGTGAATTTATTCCGAGCAGGTTCCAGTGGCATGTACGGATGTGGAGATTGAGGCCAGCCCAAAAATTGAAATAGAAGGAAGTCGAGAAGTAAGTGCTTCAACCATCAAGAGGTGCCCTGTTATGGGGCAATAAGAAGTGAACTTCAAAAACTTTCAGAGCTTTGACAGAAAAACGTAGGAAATCTGTGCGATTTTTTTTGTATGGCAATGACTAAAAATCTGTGGTGTGGTGCGGTCCATTTGGTTTCTAACTCATTCAGAAAGATAATGCATATCCTGAACAAGTAAGTCTGCGTCTGAAACGATGGCTGACAGGGATGCTGCTGAAAATGAATCAACTGGTAAAACAGTAGCCGGAAGTGTCGCAAAAACTTCCTTTCAGCACACACCTTTTGAAATCCAAATTTTTGCATGTTATTTGTCATAGACAATATATTCAGCGGCAATCCATAAGCACATCTTGCAACTGCACCCGATGAAAGTAAATCAATACACTGCAATTCTTAAAATTTTTTAATTCATTCTTAGCGTGTGCAAAGCCAATGTTTATTGCTCACCTCTAATTGAGGGTGGTATGGTGGCATAGTGGCTAGCACTGCTGTCTCACAGTGCTAGGGACCCGCGTTTGATTCCCGGCTTGGGTCACTGTCTGTGTGGAGTTTGCACATTCTCCCTATGTCTGCAAGTGTTTCCTCCGGGTGCTCCTGTTTCCTCCCACCAATCCGAAAGACATGCTGGTTAGGTGCATAAGTCATGCTAAATTTTCCCTCAGTGTAGCCGACCAGGTGCTGGAGTCTGGCAACTAGGCGAGGGTTCATAGGAACTTCATTACAGTTTTAACGTAAGCCAACTTGTGACACTAGTAAATAAAACTTAACTTGCCCTTGAAAAAGTGGTGGTACCTATTACAGAATGACTAGCTAGATCTTTGTAGGTGGCAGGTTTGCTTTGTTAGCTCTAGACTGGGAAAGCGTGGCAGAATTCCTTCCTTTTATTAGTGAAGCAAATGTTTTTTTTTATGATAATCCAATAGTTTCATGATCATTTTTTCAGTACCAGTATTTAATTTCAGATTCATTAATAATGTGAATTTAAATCACTCCAGCTGATGTGGGATTTGTCTCTAGAGCATTAGTCTTGGCCAATGGATTATTACTGGCCCTAAAACATTCCCATTATGCCACTTTCCCTTGTTTTTGATAACGATTCAGCACTCAAATTACTTTCCTGACACTTTCTACTTTACAATGTGAGGACACTCCAGAAGTAATTCAATGATTTTGAGATATTTTGGGATATCCTACAGTCATGAAAGATAACAGGCACAATTGTCAAAAAGAAGAGATGGTATATCCAACAGTGTCAGTCAGCGCAATCCCAATTGCAATCCTTCCCCCTTGATAATGCTTTTGAAAGCACAGGTCTTGCCATAACTGAATGTTTCACCATACTATAGGTTACTATTAATCAGAAACTGAACTGGGCCAGTCACATAAATACTGTGACTACACGGGCAGGTGAGAAGCTTGGAATTCTGAGTGGACAACTCACTCCCTGGTTCTCCAAAGCCTGACCATCATTGACAAAACACAAGTCAGGAGGGTGATGGAATAATCTCCACTTGCTTGCACGAGAGCAGCTCCAGCAACGCTCAAGATGTTTGACACCATTTGAACAAAGTAGACCACTTGATGAGGATCTCAACCAGTACCTTAAACATTCCCTTCCGCCACCACTAGCAGCAGAATATACCACAAACAAGATGCCCTTCCACAGGGCACTATGGTGGCACAGTGGTTAGCACTGTTGCCTCACAGGTCCAGGGACCCGGGATCAATTCTGGCCTTGGGTCACAGTCAGTGTGGATTTTGTACATTCTCCCTGTGTCTGTGTGGGTTTCCTCCGGGTGCCCTGGTTTACTCCCACAAAGATAGATAGGTTATGTTGATTGGCTATGATAGTTTAACCCTCGTATTGGGGGAATTGGCAGGGTAAATGTGAGGGGATGAAGGGGTGGGGTCTGGGTGGGACTGTGTTTGGTACAGACTTGATGGGCCAAATGGCTTTCTTCTGTACTGTAGGGATTCTATGAACTCACCAAGGCTCCTTAAAAAATACCTTGAAATCTGCAAGCTTCACAGGGCCGCAGAAATATGGGAACAGCATCTGCTGCAAAATGTCCCCCAAATCACACGTCATCCTGATTTGAACTATATCATCATTCTTTCACTGTCTCTGGGTAAGACTCCTGGAAAACTCTTCCTAACCAAAATGGGGTAAGGATGGACTGCAGCAGGTTAGGAAGGTGTCAGCAGTACCATTTTTGAAGTGTAATTAAGAATGCAGAGCAAAGCGATGGCCCTGCCATTGACACTCACATCACATGAAAAAAATGAAGAAAAGGTTGTCAAGTGTGCCAGTCATTAAAGTTCTAACAGTAATTGTATGGAAATGAAAACCTGAGTAACCGTTTTTGCCCTGGAGGACAATGAAGAAAGATGATCTCACCACACACACACATGCAATGGAAAATAATGTGAGAATCAGCAACAGGTTCTTGTCTCTTATATGAGTAAAGTCATAGAACAATGATGTTAGATATATATTAGGATACAGCTAGAAGTGTATTTATATCTCGGTCATCTTGCTGCGATTTCTGATGTCGATCTGTTTGCACATCTCGTGAAGACAGTGGCCTCTGCTGGTAGCAATGGACTGTTGCTACATAAAAATTGTAATCTTCAATCTTTTCCCCTTTTTTGGTAATGGATTAAAAGATACTGACTGAGTGTTTGGAAACAGATGGCTGAATTTTAACTTTTAGATCTGATCACAGCTGGCGAAGCTGGCAGCAGGTAGGGACCCAAAGGTTTATGGAGCATGCTGTTCCACAGCACTTTAAATGACCCACAGCTTCCAAGTTACCCGATCAAGTGGAGCAGGTGGATGTGATTTCACGCTGCATCTGACTGTATTTAGCATTTAAAGGGACCCTGGTGAGAAACAGAATGGAAGCATTCTACATCTGTCAACTGAGAAACAACACCAGAATTGATGAGTCTTTTATTTATTCATTCATAGAATGCGGGATGGGATACGCACATCGCGCCTGTTTCAGCTCAGCAAAATAAGTGACAGCCATTTGCTGATTCATTCCTCAAGATAATGCCTTGGCCAATCAGCTGGCTGATTTAAATTTTAAACAAAGCTTGCAGTTAACTACCAGTCACCATCAACTGCTGCAGTATCCATGGCAACATCCCCATCAATCAATTGGAGTCCATTTGCTAGCCAGGTTCAATTCTCGTTTCGGCCAAGATTACTCATGAAGGCTCCACCTTCTTAACCTTGCCCCTCGACTGAGGTGCAGTGATCTTCAGATTAAATCACCACCAGCTCTCCCCCTCAAAGAGGAGAGCAGCCAATGGTCATCTGGGACTTTGGCGACTTTACATTTATGAACCAATCAGCTCTCTCTTCTCATTCAGTATAAATAGTTGTTTTTCCCTTATATTGTATTCTTGTGAGGTGTCCTGGTGAAAGCAAGACAAAAAGTTTCAACAAATCTTATTTCATCAATACGTCATGAACCACACTTATGTTATCTGCCAAGGTGTCCCAACTAGAAAAACAATGGTTTGTGATGGTGTATACTTTTGTTTTTGGAATGGTGTGAAGAGTCGCATGAAACCCCAGTGAGAGTAACCAGTCCATTCATCATACAACAAATATTAAAGACTATTTGTAAATTTTTTAAAAAGACAAATACATATGAACAGGGCTAAAAAACTAAAACATAATTAAGTATTTGAATCTCTAAACACATAGTTTATGTAGATATTATACCTTGTTCCAAAATATATCTATGATGTTTAAGGTTTCCCACTTCCCAAACAACATCCAAATTAATATATCCATGCGTAAAATCCAGCTTGTTGTCATCATACAATACAAGGCTGAGGATCAAGTCTGGAAAACATCATTTCCTTGTCCAACGAAGATATTTGAACTGCCTTCGCAGAGGTTTCCACACTGCCTTGCCTCTAAAACTTAGAGACGTGCTTCACTTCCTGGGTCTGAGTGCAGTTGGCTCTAAGGCTGATAGATGTGAACTGGCCCCTCAGCTGCTAGATGTAAACTGGCCTCCCTGCTGCAAAGCTTGCTGACAATTGTAAAATGTTTCCGCTTTGATTCTTCGTTCTGTGTATTTATCTGCCCGCATCTCTCAAATTCCTTGCCTTTGGAATTAGCATATGTATACCTCCACTGATTTCTCAATCATCTATGTAAGCTATTTCCAACTAATAGGGTGATTTACACCTGGTTCTATCTAGATACCTGCTAATATAATTACTAGGAAAATTATAACTTTTGAATGCTGACTACTGCTGTCCCCAGGCAAATATATCTATCTGTTGCAGGGCAGATCGCATCCTATCGTGCCTTTACAGAATCAGAGAGTCATACACTGCAGAAGAGGCCCTTCAGCCCATTGGGACTGCAGCAACATGTGAAAACCACCTAGCCTCCCTATCTAATCCCAATTACCAGCACTTTGCCCATAATCTTGAACGTTATGATGTGCTCATCCAGGTACTGTTTAAGGAATGTGAGGCAACCCAAATCCACAACTCTCCCAGGCAGCGCATTCCAGACTGTCGCCACCCTCTCGTTAAAAAAGCTTTTCCTCACATCCTCCCTAAACCTCCTCACCTTGAACTTGTGCCCTCTCATGACTGACCTTTCAGTTAAGGGGAACAGATGCTCCCTACCCAAGATGTCCATGCCCCTCATAACCTTGTACACCTCAATCAGGTTGCCCCTCAGTCTTCTCTGCTCCAACGAAAACCCAAGCCTATCAAACCTCTCTTCATATCTTAAATATTCCGTCCCAGGCAACATCCTGGTGAATCTCCATTGCACCCCCTCCAGTGCAACTACATCTTTCCAGTAATGTGACAACCAGAACTACACACAGTATTCTAGCTGTAGTCTCACCAAAGTTCTGAATAACTTCGACATGACCTACCTGTATTTGTAATCTATGCTTTGATTGATAAAGGCAACTGTCCCTTTCTTGACTTGTCCCTACCCCAAAATTTTGACATCATTTTCCAGTCGATGTGTTCAAAACTATCAGCAATCACTGACATTCTCAAGGGCCACGGTTTGTGAACGAATAGTTCAAAACTATTAACAGGCTGTGGATTCACACATATAATCAGTTTGCCACTCCACCCACAGGCAATGGAGAGACTGTAAGAGCCATGAAAATGTTATAGCCAAGAATACTGACTGGAATTCAGCCCTGCTGATTTGGGAGCAACATTTTTACACAATGGCTTTTCACTGGCGGAGCTGATCGTCGGTTGATGACAAATTCTTTTGTTGCAGTGTAACCTGC
The DNA here is from genome assembly GCF_965287045.1 of Carcharhinus amblyrhynchos. Lineage (NCBI taxonomy): Eukaryota > Metazoa > Chordata > Chondrichthyes > Carcharhiniformes > Carcharhinidae > Carcharhinus > Carcharhinus amblyrhynchos. The sequence goes on along the minus strand of NC_137339.1, from coordinate 40,711,232 downwards.
AACCCAACATTAAGGCAGACAAAAAGTGAGGAGTATGGAGAATGGCCTACTTTTAGTATTTAATCAGAAATTCTGGTTTAGAGATCAAAAATCCTTACACAAATCAAGCAAGCATGTTCCTATTTGGTCCAAACACCATTAGGCATGTTGAGCAGAAACAGGAAAGCCCTAATCTTATTAAATCCTGCAAGAACACATGTTTGATTATCATAAGCTTTGGGATGAAGGTCCCAAAGACAAAGAGTACATCAATCAACTTGCAGAATGCTGACTCATCCGCCTGGGTCAAGCCTATCATCCTTGCTCAACAGTGACAACAACAAGATCAGGGAGAGCTTTGAGGGCACCAAAAGACTTAACCTCTGAACATTGGACTTTGTGGGAAGATGATGTGTGGTGATTGGCATTTTAAGGACAGCACAGCAGAAGAGGCTTGAGGGACAATTGGGGCTGAGAGTGGGTAATCACCCCAGGGAGTGGAGCTCTCTTTTAGGCAGAACATAGCCTGAGGGCATGTGCAAGACATGTAGGGACCAGGGCAGCCAGTGGGCTGCTCCAGGATAGCAGGGAGGCAGCCAGCCTCTGTAAAGTTTTTCCCTGTTAATAAGTATCCTTGTTTGTCTCTGATAAATTCTGTGGGTACATGCATTACATGGTGATAGTGTAAATGTAATGTAAGTAATTTAAGAAATAGTTTAACATTGTTGTTAAGGCAGTTGACATTATACTTAGGGCAGATCATCAACCCCTACAGCCCAGATGCCCCCTTGATGGCCAGCCCAATCCCAAACCCCCCAACTTCCATGGCCAGCCCAAACCGTAATCCCCTCCCATGGTCAGCCATATCCCCCCTCCTCACTGCCACCCCTGCTCGCCTCCCTGTCCCTCCCTCCTCTACTGATCCCATTAATCACTGTGCAGAGTTCACCCCCCTCATCTCACCATGACCTATTGACCTGCCTGCAGTCTGGCTCCGCCCCAGAAGTCAATTCCCCCTCACATCCTGCTCCCTTGGCACTGCCCAGTGACCAGTGGTCAATGCCAGGATGCCCTATTGGTATTACCAGGATGCCAGGCTGACATTGTCAAGGTATCAGGCTGGCAGTATCAGGCTGGCACTACACAAGGGGCACCACCCTACCCCCAACTTCTCAGGGAGCCTCAATGATCTCTGCCCCACCACTGAGGTCATCATGCCTGGTCCTCATTGATGGGGACCAGCTTTTATCCATGGGAACAACCCCTGGCAGGGAAAACATTCGTGAACGATACCATTTCAGGCTCGCTAATGAGTTGGAAATATCAATTTCCCAGTGCGAGGCTGATTATGCAATAAAAAAATGGCCTGGGGAAGTTGAGATCAGCTGGACTCTTAAAAAAAAACCCATGGCAACTTTCCCACTAATATATTCCAGCCCACTGCGCTACTTGAGCACTGCAGCGGGCTGGGAAAATCGCGCCCATGAATTTTATGCAGTTGGCCTCTGGAGACTGTCCCACCATTCAGTAAAATCATGGCTGATCTGATTTTAACATCAACCTCTCATTCCCACCTACCTTTGATAGCATTTCACTCCCATGCTTGTCAAGAATCTATTTAGCTCTGCCTTAAAAGACATTCAAAGGCTCTGTCTCAATCATCTTTTGAGGAAGAGATGTACTTTTGACGAGTCTGACCTGAGTCAGACTAGAATTACTCAAGAATAGATGGAAACCTTCCCATTAGGCCATAAGCTAACCTGCCCCCCCAAAAAAAGAGTTGTGCTTCCTGAGAGTCCAAATTCTCAACCTCAGGACATTGTTTGCAGAAGCTCTTCAGTGCAGTGCCCCAGGCTCAACTGGCTCTGGCTTACTTACCAATCACCTTTCCACCAGCCTAAGGTCAGATGTGAGGATGTTTGTGAATAATTGCATATTATTCAGTGCCATTTATAAGTCCTGAGATACTGAAGCCGTTTGCAACAAAGCATAGTCAATATAGCAAGTGGTAAGTAACATTTACACCCCTCAAGTACAAGCTAGTGATAACCTTCAAAAAGAGAGAATCTAATTATCACCCCTTAGTATATGAATTAGGAGCAGGATGAGGAGGCCATTTGGCCCCTGAAGTCTGTTCCACAATTCAATAAGATTGTGGCGGATCTGATTGTGGTCCCAATTCCATATTCATGTCTACCCAAGATAACCTTTGAGTCCCTTATTAGACAAGAATTTATCTACCTCTGCCTTAGAAATATTTATTGACCATGTGCCCACTGCTCTCCTGGGAAATTTCACAACCCTCCAAGAGAAAACATTTCTTCTCATCTGTCTTAACTGGGATCCTATTTATTTTTAAACAGTGTCCCCTACCTCTAGTTTCTCAGCATCTCTCAGGATATTATATGCTTCAATAAGATCCCTCAATCTTCTAAACTCCAGCGGTTAGAGGCCCAATCTGTCTAACCTTTCTTCGTAAGATAATATCCCCATCCCAGTTATCAATCCAGTGAACTTTCTAGTCGAGTGAATCATTTTTGACATTGAATAGCATTACTATTGCTGAATCCTCCACATTCTGATGATTACTGTTGACCAGAAACTTGAGTGGAGCAAGTAAATCTTGTGCTTTTACAAGCTGATTTAGAGGCTGTGATTTCTGCAGTGAGTAAGTCATCTTCTGACTTCCCAAAACCTATCCATCATTCATAAGGTGCAAATAAGGAAGGTGATGGAATAATGCTCACTTACCTGGATGAATGTAGCTTCAACAACACTCAAGAAGGTTGACACAATTCAGAAGAAATCAGTCTTGTTGGTTTGGTGCCGTGAGCCAAACTGCAAGCTGTTTTTAGAGAGGCTATGTTGAAGTCAGAACAGCTACGTGCCTGCAAGTGGCAGGTAACCAACTGAGGGCAACAAAGGACCTTATATACTTACTTTCCACATTGACCAAGATTTCCAGTCAGCATGTGGACTATGTTTGATGGACCAAAGCACAACCAGTGAACTAAGGCGGCCTCGTAATTAATTCCACAGTGACACCCAACATCACCATCAGGCCACAGTTGTACTTCTTGGCCAATCAATGGATAGGTTACCAGGCTGGTGTAGCAATTTCAATTGAAAAACTATCTGAGTTTTTCATGTAAAGGAACTATCTGACTTTGTTCATGTGTCAGCTGGACTGCCTCCCAAAGCCCAACCTGCTGCCACTCCAATCCCCTACCAACCTCATGAGCCCAGCCACCATCATTAAATCAGGCCACAAACTGCTCCCCTGTCATTAACTAGCTGATTCTATAAAAATTGAAGTGGGCATTTTGGAACACATTGTGCAGAGTCAGCACGCAGCACTGGTCCCAACTTTGGACCCCCGATTGCAGAATGGAAATTACGGCTGTTAATAAAACCCTCAGGGAGCTATTTTGGATAGAATATAAATTGATTTCACCTTCTTGCACAAGACAACAACATGTTCCTTTCTTTTTAAGTTTGAAAAATCAAACAATAAATTCTGAAGAACACTTTTGTCTATTTTTCTAATCATTTGCTTGGATTAAAATGGAGAAACTAAATTGGGCTGAAGGTAAACTATTGAGGTTTGTAATGATTTTTCAACTTAATGGCAAAGAATGGCAGACACACACATTTTCAATCAGCCATGCCCATTGGTGTGTACTCACATTTAGCAGGAAACAAATTTCCAATTAACTGGAAAGACAAAACAGGCTTATGTAGAGTAAGAATCAATATTTGATAAGATATCACAAACTGGCAGATGAAGGAAAGTAAACTAAAATCATTGTCAGAAAGCAAAATTGTTCTGGTAAGGACCATAAGCCTCATGTGGCAGAGGTACACAGAATGTTGTAAGGGATAACATTTGCACTGTTAAAAATAACATATTGCTTGTGATGTATTTAAACGCACAATGTGGACCCTGATCAATATTTTATCCAAAACCTCTGTTTGTGTATATTGGAGCTATGTAACAACCACAGTCTAAACATCTTCACTATTCATAATACAATGGAGAGGAGGCAGACAATGAAGAATACTCATCACAATTCTTTTTCTGCACAAGGAAGTTGTTCGTACATAATTTGACAAGGCAAAGTAGCATATCAATAAAGGGAGGAAAATAATTAAGGTTTCTTGGACTTGATGGAAGTGTCAGCATTTTAGTGTGATGACACTAGGTGGGTTACAAAATACTCAGCTGCTCCACAGTGCTTACCCTGAATTCCTAACAATTTAAGCAAAAGCATCATTTCCAACTAAGCCAAATGTGGGTTAGATAATTGCTTGTCAAAGCCATTCAAAGAGATAATTGTGCAATTCAACCACCAGCATAGACTTGCTTAACTGCAACTGAATTTCAAATACAAATTGCGTGAGATTTTAACCAACTCAAACCCATCCACCTGGAGTTAAAATCAAGTCCATAATAATACCTCACCCTGGAGGTTGTCAATGACATCACGTACCTCGGATGAACAAGTGCCACAAACCTATCCTTTTGATGCAAAATCAGTACCAGGATCCACAAGACTGCAGTTGTCATGTCAAAACTAAGGAGTCGAGTGTGCACCGACAGCAAAAGAACTGGAAATACAAAACTACATAAATATCAGGTATGTTTTCTCAGCATCTTCCTTAATAGCAGCTAAGAATAGACAACTTATGGTAGGCAAGAAAAGCAACTGTACAGCTTCTACCTCCACTGCGTCAGACATCGCCTGGCAAAGATAGAGTTCTGAACTTTGAAGTATTCCAGCATGCAGGAATCCCCAGCATGTATGCTCTCAAATTAGTGCTAACTCTGTTGGCTGGGTCATGTGAGCCAAATGGGTGATGGCCGCATTCTCAAAGACATGATCTATGGTGAGCTTGCTATCATGAGGCCTCACATTGATCAGGAGTAGAATTGATGCATGGGAAATCCTTGCTGCTGACTGGAGTGCCTGGAGAAAAGTAGTTAAGAGGTTGAGGAAAACACAGAGGACAAAAATAAATGACCAGATGATAGAGTCAGTCTTTTGGATGGGAAATGCACCAGTTGACCTTGGGCCATTTATGCCAGCAGCCCAAGACATGGCCACTCACAAATTGGTCTCTGCAGCCACACCAGATATTGTTCAATTCAGAAATGACATGTATCCAGCACATTGCATTGTCTCCTCAGATGAATGGATGCCATCACATTACCAAAGCAATAAATCATATCTGGTAAATGGAGTCATTTATGTCAAACAATCAAGCCGACTTGAAACATGTATTGTGCTTAAAATCCATGAAAATGTAACGCATTATGGTGAGAATGAAATGTACATATGTGGGAGCGCTTTTGCCAAAGTCCTGCAGGTAATTATTCAAGAAATAACAACACAATCTAATCATGAATCACCATGGTTTTCAATGAGAAGAATATTATTCTTATTGAAAATTTAATAAACAAGATAATTGGAGTCAAGGACTTGTCACGATTTTCCCCAAAGGGTCTGCTGAAGCAATGAGTGGTCATTACCACTTGGAAAATACTCAAAACACATTGTTGAATGTTCAAAAAGCCAGCTAAAGACCAGCACAAATTCAAGCTAAGTCTTCTCAATTTAATGCAAGCCTGAATCTTTAAAGGTTAGTGAGGTCGGGGGATGGGGGGTGTGGGAAACCAGGTGGTGGCTGGGTGGTCAGCTCTGGACGGAGCGTGTGCATGTCAGCTACAATTCTCACCAATTTTTACAGATGCATGATAGAAAACATTTTTTCTTGTTGTATCACAGCTTGGTATGGCTCCTGCTCTGCCCAAGACTGTAAGGAACTACAAAAGGTCATGAATGTAGCCCAATCATCAGGTAAACCAGCCTCCCATCCATTGACTCTGTCTACACTTGCCACTGCCTCAGCAAAGCAACCAGCATAATTAAGGGCCCCACGCACTCCAGACATTCTCTCTTCCACCTTCCTCCTTCTGGAAAAAGATACAAAAGTCTGAGGTCACGAAGCAACCAACCCAAGAACAGCTTCTTCCTTGCTGTTCTCAGACTTTTGAATGGACCTACCTTTCATTAAGTTAACATTTCTCCACACCTTAGCTACGACTGTAACACCACATTCTGCACTCTCTCATTTCCTTCTCTATGAATGGTATGTTTTGTCTGTATAGCATGCAAGAGACAATACTTTTCAATGTATGTTAATACACGTGACAATAATAAATCATATCAAATCAAATCAGAAATTACTTACATCAGGGAAAGACATGGGAATAGCACAGCATAGCAAAGAGTGGTCTTCAATGTCTTCTGATGAAGTGGAGGAGATCTTAGCGCAGGCGGTTTGCAAGACAAGAGAAGTCCTCTGTCCACAAGGGATCAAGAGGCAATCAAACAAACTCTGAGGAGGTAATGGGAACAAATAGCTGTGGTGGTGAATGCTAACAACTAAATGAAGCTCCATAAATGGTCAAAGTTAATAATATATGAATATATGTCTTCAAATTCCATAACTGACAAAATGCCTCATGCATTTCTCAAAAATCATACCCTCATCACTATCTACCACCAATCATGATTCACACCCAAGATTCATACCTTCACTCTCACAATCCTGCAAGCCCCACATCACACAGCTTGCAGACATTGTCAGCTATTCAGCTTTGACAGCCACATCACACATAAACATCGCACCACTCACTCACTATCTTACTCCCAGCTCTCTTGCAGGTTAGGGTGAGACATTGCTGAAGGCAGGAGAAGAGATGTTGTGTGGGGGAAGGAGGGCAGGAAACACTGCTTGCCATCATTGTGAAGGGTACCTCCTGGATTTATAAAAGATAGGTCATACCTGATGAATCTAATCGGATTTTTTTGGAGATGTTGCAAGAGTAAAAAGCATGGGGATGGCTATAGTCTTCCATAATATTGGCCATCCACACAAATCTCCAAATTTTGACAATGTGTCTCCAATTTCTAATTCCTATCCGTTTATATGTATGTTGATCAACAGTGACACCAGCGTGGATTCCTGTGGAGCTCACTTCTATTTAGTCCTATCCTCTTTTTCTGTTTTAGCTGTCGTTTATCCCATTCTGCAACATGATTCCCTAAGCCACATTCCTTGACCTTTTTCGTGAATCTCTTCTGCAGGATTTCAATGACGGTCTTTTAAAAGACCTGGTAAAACATATCCACTGCTTTTGATGTAATTTTTTCACTATATTCAAAAATGTTGTTGAACATTGGTCTTGTTATTTTAGAAATTAATATTGATTACATCTAATTCTATCTGGAGATAGTAAAGTTTCTGCTTTAGCTAAATAGGGACTATTTGTACCCAATATTTTGAGAAGTCTTTTTCTCCCCTCAAGTTTCTGCTCAAATCTATTTACATATTGCTAAACATTCATCGGAAACCACCCGACCTCGCCTTCGGCTGGGATTCCTCAGTGCCACAGGGATGAACGGAGTTTTGTGAGAGCCAGCTTCTCCAACCTGGCTGGCAGCAGGGGCTGGGGTAAATGAGAAAGGAGGGAAATATGTAATGAAACAGCACAACTGAGCAGTGCTTTAGAAAATATTTTATAAATAGAATAATAGGCTTTAAAAAGTCTTCACCGATGTAAGAGTCCTAATATGGTGCAATTTGATGAATGCAGCTGAACATTCTTCGTCACAAACAGGAAACATTTTTCATCACAGGACTGAATTTTTGCTGTCTGTTTCCTCTCATAGTCCAAAAAGGTGTGCTGGTTAGGTGCATTGGCCATGCTTAGTTCTCCCTCAGTATACCTGAACAGGTGCTGGAGTGTGGCGACTGGGGGATTTTCATTTCTTTGCAGTGTTAATGTAAGCCTACTTGTGACACTTTTTAATCTCTTTTCCAAACCTATTATTTTGCACCTTGGCACCTTCAACTTAAGTATTTATGTACTTTATGTATGACATTTTCTTCAGATTCAATTTTATTCACACCTCTTTATTTATCTATGGTATCTTATTCTTGGGCAGTTTGTTTTTCTTTAATGGAAAATATTTCTCCTGAACCCTTTTGATCTCCCTTTTAAATATTGACTACTGGTATTCTATTTCTTTGCCTGTCAATACTTTTCTCCATCCTTCTCTGTCATTGTGGACTTTCTTCCAATCTATTACTTTGGCCCCTGAACCATCCATATCTCTCTCAATCATTACTTTAAACACTATGGCATCGTGATCATTACTCTCCTGATGCCCTCAGACACATAGCTTTCTTATCTAATCAGGATCATTTCCTATTGCTAGGTTTAATAGCTCCTCCTCCCTTGTTGCACTTCTTATGTGCTGGATCAAATATATATTTCCTTGTCTCCTTTCACTTCTTTTTGCTGCCAGTTTATTTAAATGATTTAAACTGTTTTGATTCTGTGTCTTTCTTTCTTCCTTACATTACCTGTTTTTGTTGCCACTTCCTTTGCACTGCTTCTTGGCATGTAATGTATCTCAAATAATGTGATCAATCCCTTTCTGTCCCTTACCTCAATCTATATACATTGTGTTTCTAGCTCTGTTAGTTATGTCCATTAGCATTGATTCTAATTAACACTGCTTTCTGATCTCCCCATTGCTCTGTCATTCTCTAATATTCCTAAGCACATTATAGATTGTACTATAAATATTCAAATCCTATATTGCTTCTACAATCACTATTACATAATTCTTCATTTTTAATTAGTGCCCTTTTTAACTTGCTTCAATTCTTATTTGTCCATTGTGGTGGTGCTTGCTGATCTTTACTTGACAACACTTCAATTCTAAAACCCTCATCACTGTATTCTTTGTTTCCCCTGGCGTCAGCCCTCCTTATTTCTGACTTTTCAGCTTCCACAAGACTTCATTATCACTGTGCTCCTCACTTCTGCTCTCTTGCCCATCGCTTCACAATTGATGACTGAGATTTCAATTGCCTTGGCATCAAGCTTTGGAATTCCCTCCCAAAACCTGTCTGCCTCTCCACCTCCCTCTCTTGTGTTCAGATGTTCCATCTTGTGTCAAATTTACAGTCATCTGCCCTAATACCTTCTTTTGTGACTGTGTCAACAAATATTAAATTACATAGCTCTTAAATATCTTGGGGATTTTACATAATTACAAAAACAAATTATCATTGTTATTGTACCTCCAACTCTCCAATTTTATTTCTGATGGTGCAGACAATTTGATATACTGCATGTTTTATGTTCCAATTTCATTTATGTTAAGTATCTTATTGCTTTTTTGCTCTCTGAATATTTATTTTACCTCTCTCTATTTTCGTAAACTGACCTTTGCTCTTTATCCCTTTTTATTTCTTATTTTCAGGTTAATACTATATCCACCCAAAAAAGCCTCCCTCTGCCTTTAATAATTTTAATGTCCTTCCCACTTATCTTCTCTGAAGGAACTTTGCTCTGTGTGTAGCCTATTCCAGCTGTTCAGCATCTTTGTCCTGTCTTTCACAGACAAGAAGTATTCCACACCAGATATGTTCTGAATGTGTTTTTCCCAATGCCAGTATGTGATTTGGTTAGCAATCACAACTTCGTATTCTTACTTTTTGATTTATCTGCTACATCCTGATACTCTCTCAGTGTGCCTTGATCCTCCATTATTGCTAGGTTATTACTTCCAGCATTGACCATGATAACTATTTCTTCCCCATCCTTTTCCAGCCATTTCCAAAGACTCCTTGGTCAAGAGCCAGTTAAATAATATATATCCCTGAACTCCTGATTGTAAGTGCAGAGGATACCCAGCATCCTACTAATAACTGAGTCCACTAAGATGACAACATTTCTATTCTGCCTACCTCTGTTTAACATTAGTTTGTTAGCCCACGGAGTTAAAGTGATTTGAATTAATTTGATTGCTGAATTTAATATATTTAGCTAAGTGTGTCTGATGTTGACATCCATTTTCAATTAATTATTTACTTTCACGTTGTTGACAGTAAAGTTCTCGGGCGGAATTCTCCCAAAAAATTCCATGTGTCAAATTTGTGTGAAAATTGAATTAATTGATGCTTTTTTTTCAGTGGAAGTTCCGAGAAAGAATCTCCCACACTCTGTGCACTGTAGAAGCCACCAGAATAAATATAATTAAATTTCAGGGGGCAGTGGAGGGGCTGAAATCAATGCACTGAGCGGATTACTTCGCATGGTCGAATGTGTCAGTGCCAAGATCGACGCATGTGCGGTGCTCCAACTGAGGGCCAGGCCAACAACCCCTGCAATGCTGGCTCTCTACCTTGCCATGACCTCATTGCTGCTCCTCAACAATTCCCAGGTCCAGCCCCGACACCTCTCTCTCCTATCCTGTCCCAATCTCCAGCCCTCCCCCGATCATTCCCCCCACCCCGTGTAGTGCCGAACCCCCCCACCCCCCTACCCCCAGCAGGCTCACCATGCCTCCTCCAGCCCTTCCCAACTACTGGCCTCTCTGCTCCCACCACTGATTCAGTCTGTAAAGTGGCAGCAGGAACCCCCACTCCCACCCCCTAGGCCCTGCTCCATCGGGCCCTGGCCCCATATGCCCTGCCCGCTTGGCCATATCCCATGCCCACTGGGCAGTGCAAAGGTGCCCCTGAGTATTGATACTTCGCCCCTTGGGCAGCGCCAGGGTCACTAGGTTGGCACTGACAGGGTTTCAATACACTGGGGGCACCACCCCCTGCCACCCAACCTTATGGGGGGGCCACAATTGCCCCCACTTAACTCCAGCAGGGCCAGGCCACTAGCTCCCTGAAAGAGAGGAGCTACTGTAATCGCCACTGGACTGAAACACTCAGGCAGGGTGGGAGGGACTAGTAGACTTGGAGAATTCAGTCCCAGGCCAGCTAATCATTTTTAAATTAAACTAAAGTGACCATTTAAATAATCTTTATGCTGCCCTGCGGATATTTGGCACAGAGCAGATGCCGCCAGAAACCTAGCACTGGGAGCTGCAAGCGGGGCACAAATGCTGGCGTGAACCCCGTAAATTGACTGATGTGAGAATCTCCCAGACTACTGCGCAGCGTAATGGGAGAATCACGGCCCTTGCCTCTGCCTCTTATATTCAAGTCAATCCTTAAGTAGTTCCCCAATCAATTAATGTTAAAATATCATTAAATAATTGGTCACTTTTATTCCCCTGGCTCTGTTGCTCCTTTTTTTTTGTGTGTGTCAATTACAGTCCTGGGGCTTTTCCAACCTGCCTGAAAATCATGCACATTTTCACTCTCTCCAAAAGAAAGAGGGGAGGGGGAAGGGGATTGCACTGGACCCGTTCGCTGATGGAAGAATTCCCGATGGCCCGCTGAATCGAGCATCAGCACAAAAAGAAAACAGGATCCCTGTCGAGCGTGAGGGCTATCAGGATTTACGCAACCCACCCCGTTGGGTTCCTGCCCAGAGTGACTGGCATCTCAATTACTATGCAAACCAACTAATTGTGGTACAATTAGTGGGTTGGATGGCCCACTCCCCAACCTCCCCACTGCTCCAGAGGGAAATGCACTGAGTGGGCTTTGGTGCTAGTCATCACCATTGTGGGCCAGGCTCGCTCGACCTCAAGGGTGCAGGGGAGAACCACAATGCCTCAGCAAGGAATGGCATCCTCCCCACATCCACTCAAATAAAGGTTCATCTCCCCCCCGACATCATGCAGGAATGAGGGTGACTCGACCCCACCTCAGCCCCCCTCCCTCTCTGTGACCCCCACTCGGAGCCCATTCCCTTGAGACCCTCATACAGACACCCCCCCCAGACCTGACTCAGACCCCCCCCTTCAAGCCACACAGATTGGCAGCACCATTGGTGCACTTCCCCCTGGTATTGCCACCCTGTCCTGGCACCTTGGGCCCTTAAGGAGGTCAGGAAAGTATATCCAGTGGCCATTCATCCTCTGCTGCTGCCAGGCCGTACAGAGAGGGTCCTCCACAGGTCCTTGGGAGTTTGGTAGGCTCGGGCAAGGGGCTGACCTCACCACTCTCACTTGGGATCGGGGTCTTGTGGTGGGATTGCCTCTTCCAGTCCTGGCAGACCTAAAGATCACCCCGGCATGGTGATTTCAGGCAGCTCTGTGGTCAACATCTTCATTTCTGTCTGTCAGCTGTAATATCTGAAGTGGCCTGATCACTTTAACCACCATGAATCCTGAACAGCTGGCATGCTTTTAAATCACAGTGGAACATCATTCTGCAGCAGAGATTTCCTTTTGTCTCTGTCAGAAACAAGTATGAGCAGACCCCTTTGAAGTCCTGTAACAGAGAAATGATGTCAATTTCACAGAGGGGTTCCCTTCTCCACAGGCTTGCACTCAGCCCCAAACTATTTAGACAGCTTTTATTTGAAGTCTCTGAGCCTTCCTAGAAAGCTGAAACATTTGAAATCCCTTATATTGCATTGAAAATCTTTGTTTTCTTTTAATTTTATAATCCAGCGCTTTGAAAAGGCTTTCATTCACTCACAGTTTAATGGATTTCTACTCAGGTTCCAATTAGTTGTGTTTATTGACCTTCCCCTTCACACTTGACTGCATCTCAAGTGCCCCCATTTGTTCCTAACCATTATGTTTACAAAGACTCTGAGCCTGATTGACAGCTGTGGCTTCTTCTAAAAGAAATAAGTTATCTGAAAAAGGGAGGCCAAACTCTGAAAAGCTGGGCTGGCCAGCATGATTCATGGGATAAGTTCATTTGCATCTGTCAGGTGGGTGAATCCCACTTGGCAGACAGACAGTGCCAGTGGGAAACATTCCAATTTTCCTGCTAGTGTGGGCCCCTAGCCAGTTTGGCTGAATTGCGCCGAGTTGCTTTTTTAGCATTTCACAGATCTAAATTAGTTCTAATGAATTAAATTCTCTGAGACATAGGTTTAGGTTTTGCAGCCCCTATATGGGGTCAAAGTGGGTCAAGAAAATAGTGGCTGGGACACAGATTCAGAAATCTGAGGCCAAACCAATCTTGAAGTGGGGCATCAAGAAGGCATTAAACCTTTTATTTATCTTTGCCTGTACATGCACACTGCACAGTTCAACTTCTGGGCCTCAAAGTAAATTATTTCAGCGCACTGAAATGCTAAAAAACAGATAATCCTCACTCCAGATCAAGTAACAAGTTCAAAGAATCCCTACAGGGAACTTTAAAACGAAGAAATGTTTTCATAAAATAAACACAAAGTGAAATTTAGTGTTCCCCTTGAGGCAGGTTTGAAGGTGGGAGGCTATTAATTTTGGCGAGAGATACAATGTGAATATCTCATCACCTTCCTGCCTCTGGCCGATTAAATACAAGGTGGAAAGATTTGTGGACAGCCTTTCAGTCCAGACACCAATTGAGGCCATTAAGTGAGCAATACCCAGTCAAGTGTCTAATTCCACCACCACTGGTATTCAACAAATGGCAGGTGAGGAAGTTATCATGCCTCAAGCCCCAGAAGCAAGCATTGTCTTGCCCTCACTCACCTTTGGTCTATGGTACCTTATTGATCCTAGGCCTCTGGTGGGTGCATTACTGCCAACTGCCACTTCTCCCAATGGTGCTGACAGCATTGGAAAGCCTTTGATTGGCTCCCCAGCTCTCAGGGAGTAGAAAGGAATTTCGGGGAATCTTCACCCTGGGGTCCTGAGTCCCGTGGAAGGCTTAATGCTGGCCAGGTAAATGCTTGATGGACACTTACCATCAGTGAGCCTTCCCCAGCAGAGATAATGTGGGGCTCCCACCAGCATAGATGTGTGAGACCTCCCCCATAACAAATATTCAATTCTATCCATGGAGTGTATTTCCACTTGTGCAAAAGAGCAAAATTAGAAATCATCAATGCAAATATCAAAATAAGACTGTCACCAAGAAATCAAAGTGAATTCAGAAGAAACATCTTGATGGTATAGATGGCAAAGCTTCTCCATGCCAAGGTTGAATGTGTGTGGGATTCATACAGATTAGTCCTCTTAATCACGTACACAAAAGTTGGGTCTGATATTTTGATTAATTAATTATTTCCTGTTCCAAACCAGACACAATTCCGATTGTAACAAATACAATCACCCCAATTTGTTTGTGTTTGTAATTGTTAGATAAAAGCAAATGATTGAGGATGCTGGAATCTGAAAGAAAAACAGAAAATGCTGGAAAATCTCAGCATCTGTGGGGATAAAAGAAAGCTGATGTTTTGAGTTTGGATGACCCTTCGTCAGAAAATTTCTTGGTCCGACTATCCTAGTTATGCAGACAGCCACAAATTTTCTATTGAGATCATTATAAATATTAGTCCCATACTTCAGAGAAGTACTGTTAGCTGCTTTGATTTTGGTATTCCATGTTCAGTGTTTGGATTGACTCAGAATTAAGTGCAAACTCTGGTGTTCTTGGGGTTAAATATAAAACTGACATTAAGTCATCCGTTCCTGTGACCTTTCGGAAGGCTGAAAGACACATGAAACTGTAAATGTGACTGGTCTGTGGTTGATTTTTCAATAAACCAGTGCTTTGTTTGATCTCCATTCAGAGTTGTAACTGGAGAATGTTTCTGTCTTACCAGAATAAAACATTGTTTTTACTGCTTATGATATCCTCAGATAATTACTCTTTTAAACTGAATTTCCCCTTTGCTTTGAATGAGAAGAGATATTTGTTCACTTGACTCTCCAGCATGGTTCACAACATTGGTTGCCACATTGCCAACATTTGTGTGAATTTTATGATTTAAGAATTTTTCACTGATCATAATTTTTCTTTATCACTGCAATGATTTTTTTCAAGGTATCAACATTGCTTAAATGAATGGTATGGATCGCAATGATTAAATAGCACATTAAAATGTAGGAGCTATCGAGACCAGACATTTGATCTTCAAGTTCTTCAAACTCCTCGATCCATCCTGCTTAGTGCTAATCTATTGTACAAGACCCTGTCCTCTGTGCTGCAAGAAAAATCCTGTCCCATTCTCCAAAAGAAAAGATATTCATGTCTTCTCGATGCTACACCTACACATTCTAAAAGGGAAGTAAATATAGACTCCATTGGTAAGGTAACAATCAAGTTTTGCTGATTAGTTATCACAGAAAAGATATATTCTCATGGAATGGGATGAGAAAAATAATATCAGCATACTTACAATAAAAACATTTGCTGTTGATGGATGCATTCACAAATGTCTTAGAGACAGCTTTACTGAATAATATGTTAAAGAACTAACTGGGGAACAGGTTATTTTAGGTCTAGTTTTATCTAACGAAACAGTGTTAATTAATAATCTTGTGGCAAACAATCCTCTAATAGGATTGAATCCCACATTAAGTCTGAGAGTGATGTGATTAAATCGGAACCCAGAGATTTAAATTTAAATAAAACCAATTACAAAGGTGCAAGGGTGAGTTGGTTAAGACAGATTGGGAAATTAGATTAAAAGATTTGATTGTTATTAAGTAATGTCAAGCATTTAAAATAATTCATAATTCTCAACAAGTACGTATTCTCTACTGAGGGCTGATTTGTTCATTTGGCCGGATGGCCTTTGTGTGGTTCAGGATAATGGCAACAGTTCACTGTCAATTCCCATTCTAGCTGAGCTAGACTTGGCACTTGCCTTTTCTTCCAGCTTCTGAAAGTGGAAGGCATTGACAAACCACAAAACAAAAACTGCTAAGAAAAGTGCTCAGGCTTAAAGCATCAGCAGACAATGAGCCAAGGATCCCTACAAGCAGAGCGCACATCTATTCCCTACAGAAAGAAAAGCTCTCCTGGAAAAATTTTACAACCTGGCCAACATAAGAATTCAAGGACAATGTTAAACAACAAGAACAGAATTACAATGTTGCAAGAAAAGAGCCGAAAGATTTGAAGGGTTTTAAAAAAAAGCAACAAAGGGTAATCAAGACATTGATAGAGACGGAAACAATAGAATGTGGTGATAAAATAGCAAACTGTATGTAAAAGGGAAGAGTTTAGGAAATGTAAATAGAGATCATTTATGGCCTGAAACAGGGAGATATAATTTTAATGGATGTTAAAAAAAGGTGGAATCCTCCCAAAAAAATTCTATGCACCAAATTCATGTAAAAACTCGAGTAAATCCCATTGGCTTTTTTCAGCGGGATTTTCAAAATGAATCTTCCGCAGTCTGTGCATTGCAAAGTGCACTGTGTCAATATATTCCTATCCCAGAGGATGTCAGCATAATGCTGAGCGAGCCACTGCGCATGCGTAATCTCTGCTCTGAAAGATCGGTGCATGTACAGTAGCCCGCACTGGCAGCCTCCCAGTTGCTGGCCAGCTCAATCATTTTCCAGCCTCACGATCCTGCATCGCTGGCCATGTGACCTCCCCACCACATGATCACTGGACTCCTGGATGTGTCTGAGCCAGCCTCGAACACCCCCTTCCCCCCCTTGCAGTCCCCAAACTCTCTCCCAGCAAGCTGACATCCCTGATACCCTGATGTCCAGCCCCGATCACTGGCCTCTCTCCTTCTGTCACCAAGCCCGAGTGCAGAATGGCAGCATGATCCCCCAACCTTACCCCCACCAATCTTCCCCCAGAGGCCCCACCCCATTAAGGCCCACCCCTTGGCACTGCCCAATGCCCAGTGGGAGGTGGACATGCTAGAGGCCTGGAGACTTCAGTCCTGGGCCAGCAAATGAAATTAACATTAACATTAATATTCAGCTCTGCACCAGAAGTTGGTGTGGAGTTGACAATGTCGTAAATCCGGTGGCCAGAGATAAACAGAGGTCCAATGGAAAGTGGCCTCCATTTGGGTCTCTCATTTTCTGTATGTCTTCACAAAAAGAACTTTTCAGAAATTGTACATAATTATGGGTCAAATAAGTGTGAGGGATATAAGTAATTAATAGTCTTAAATAAAAATTACTAGATTAAACACTGACCAATTCCCCAAATCTGATGATCAAGATATTAGGTATTAAGAGGGGTAGCTGCAGAGATATTGGAACACAAGAACAGAAGAAATAGAAGCAGGAATAGGCCATATATCTTGTTGAGTCTGCTCTCCTCATTCAGTACAATCTTGGCTTATTTTGGACTTCAACTCTATTTTCCTGCTCCCCATAGCCTTTAACCCCAAGACACCACAAATTTGTCTGTCCCAGCCTAAAATGCATTCAATAATGAAGCATCCAAAGCCCTCTGGGGTAAAGAATGCCAACGATTCATAACACTCTGAGTGAAGTCATTTCTCCTCATCTCAATCCCATGATCAGCCTCTTATCCAGAGACTGCACCCCTTTGCTTTAGACTCCCTCACCAACAGAAACAATCTCTCAACATCAAATCCTTTAAGAATCTTAAATTAGAGCAAAATACTGTTGAAGCCATAAATCTGAAACAAAAACAGATGTGGAAAAGCACAGCTGGTCTGACAGTATCCGTGAAGAGAGAAAGAGTTTATATTTCAAGTCCATACAGTTATTCAAGAGAAGTTTTACCGATATTGTGCGGAATTTTCCAACCATTCATGCCAGCAGGATTCTCTGGTCTTGTTGCAAGTGAACAGTGATTTGGCCCAATGACAAATTCTCCATCCGCAATTGCAGTGTTGGTAGAGCTTGAACGGCCATTAACTCTGTTTCTTGCTCCACAGGTAGTGCCAGACCTCCCTTCCCACTAGCTTGACATCATCAGCAACATTTGATACATGACATTACTAACTTAATGAAGACACAGAGAGTAGAGGCCCCAGCACTGATCCTTGCAGCACTTCCCTATTCACTGCCTGAATAGCCCATTGAAAAAGCCCATTTACAACCAGTATCTGCTTTCTATTCCTATCCAGCCCTCTATCCATGCTAATAAATTACAGTCAACTCCATGAACCCTTATTTTGTCTTTGTGTCACGGGCTTTTTGGAAATCCAAGTATACTACATCTATTGGGTTCCCTCTGCCAGCCTTAGAAGTTACATCCCCAAAAAACTCCAATAAATTTGTCAAATAGGATTTCCTCTGAGTAAAACTATGATTACTTGATTTAGTTTATACAATGCTTAATAATAGATTCCTGCATTTTCCCAACAATTGATATTCGGCCTGCAATTCACTGTTTTCTCTCCTTTCTTGAAAAGCATTGTAACATTTGCCAACATCCAATCTAAGGGACTGTTCCCAAAACTGAGGAACTTTGCAAAATTCTAGCTAACACATCCATATCTCTGCAGCTATTTCTTTTAGAATCCATCCACCATCAGGTCCTTGAGATTTGTTAGAACATAAGAACATAAGAAATAGGAGCAGGAGTAGGCCATCTGGCCCTTCGAGCCTGCCCCGCCATTCAATAAGATCATGGCTGATCTGTCGTGGCTCAGTTCCACTTTCCCGCCCTCTCCCCATAACCCTTAATCCCCTCTCTTATCAAAAACCCATCAACCCGCTTCTTAAAAATATTTAGCGAGGCAGCCTCCACCACTTCAACGGGCAGAGAATTCCAGATATTCACCACCCTTTGAGTGAAGAAGTTCCTCCTCAACTCCGTTCTAAACCGCCCCCCCTTTATCTTGAGGCTGTGCCCCCTAGTCCTACTGTCTTTTTTGAGTGGGAAGAGTCTCTCCACCTCTATCCTATCCATCCCATTCATCACCTTATACGTCTCAATGAGATCTCCCCTCATTCTTCTAAACTCTAACGAGTACAAGCCTAGTTTATTCAGCCTCTCCTCATAGCTCAACCCCCTCAACTCTGGTATCAGCCTAGTAAACCTCCTCTGCACTCCCTCCAAGGCCAAAATATCCTTGCGCAGGTGCGGCGCCCAAAACTGCACACAGTACTCCAGCTGCGGCCTCACCAATGCCCTATACAGCTGCAGCAAGACCTCCCTACTTTTATATTCAATCCCCCTCGCTATGAAGGCCAGCATCCCATTCGCCTTCCTGACCACCTGCTGCACCTGCAGGCTGGGTTTTTGCGACTCATGCACAAGGACCCCGAGGTCCCTCTGCACCGTCGCCTGCTGCAGTTTTTCGCCACGTAAGTAATAGTCCTTCCTACCATTCTTCCTACCAAAGTGGACCACCTCACACTTGCCAACATTAAATTCCATTTGCCATTTCCTGGCCCATTCGCCCAGCCTATCTAGATCCTTCTGCAGACTCTCCACACCCTCCGCACAATTTGCCTTTCCCCCAATCTTGGTGTCATCAGCAAATTTCGACACCCTACACTCGGTTCCCTCCTCCAGATCATCTATATAAATGGTAAATAGTTTTGCCATTCTTTTTTTACTGTTGATATTGATTTCCTCAATTTCTGCAGTCTCTTTAGCCTCTTGGTTACCATTTATTTCTGTGTGAATCTTGTGTCTTCTATTGTGAAGACAGGCACAAAATATTTGTCCAATAACTTTGTCATTTCCTCGTTCCCCATGATAATTTCTCCTGTCTTTGCTTCAAAGGGTCCAATATTTACTTTAGCTGCTTGCTTCCATTTTATATTCTGAGAAAATCTCTTATAACCTGTTTATTATTGTCTTGGCTTGTTTACTCATATTCCATTGGTGGGATTTTCCATGCAACCCACTGCATGTTTCATGGTGATGGAGGCAGTCCACCATTAGTTGGCAGCGGGATCTTCTGGTCCCGCTGCAGCATTGAATGCACTCCTCATCATCTACAGCAAACATATAGCGGGGCTGCATCATCAGTGGGACCCGAATATTTTATCAGTGTGAATTTCCAAAAATTTCCACTCTATATTTTTCCCTTTCTATCATATTTTGTTCACTCTCTGTGGATATCTACAACATTCTGAATCCTCTGACTTGCCACTGTTTTTTGAAAGATTATAACTTCTCCTCAAATTTATTATTATCCTTAACTCCTTCAGTGAGCCTTGGATGGATCTTTCTTGCTGTGTTTTTCTTTTTCAATGAAATGCATTTTTGTTGAAAATGTTGACATGTTTCCACTGTTCATTTACCACCACATCTTTCAGTCTATTTATCCAATTAATCGTAGTCAGTTCTTCACTCACACTGATGTAATTGGCTTTGTTTAAGTTAAAGATTTTTGTTTATGATTGGAGTGCTGCTTTCAAACTTAAGATGGAATTCAATGGAATTTTGATCACTATTTCCCAGATCATTTTTATCACGCCATTCCTAATTAATCCTGCTTCATTACACAATACTTTTGTACATAAATCTCAGGACATTAATATGCAGGTAAGGATTCTTTTCTTTCAGTTGCACCTCCAGTACTGTGACCGATTTCACTCCCACTTAAATCCACATAGTGGACTAAAGGATGGATTTACAGAAGAAAGCAAAGAGGAAGAAAAACAAAAGTTAGAGACAGCAGCAACTGGAGGACATGCAAAAAGAGTAGATGGAAAAAGACAAAGCATAAAGAAAGCTTGCAGAAAAGAAAATTAAACAATTTAGAATCCAAGTTGAGCAGAAGTATAGATACATTTTATTTCCTGAGAGCAGTGAAATCCAATTTGCTTAACTGAAGAGAAATGAAAAGAACACAAAAGATTATCGACAGTGGCATATAAATGATAGGTATTTTAATAAACCTGTTCCCCAGAGACGCTCAAATCAAGTTTTCACTATTTGCCTTTTGGTCTTTGGAAGCTGACAATGTTACTTTCACTCTGAAGAAAAATCTTAGATCTTGGAGGAAACCTCTCTTGGACATTTTTAGTTGTGAAGTAAGTATGTGCCTTCATTACATGTTAGCAGCGGAAAACCTGATTCAATTACATTTCCAGTGGATTCAAGTCATATTGGACTTCTAGTTAATATATCTTTGCTTGCTTATTTTGCATAATGCCTTGGGCCTAGGTTGCATTCCCCACCTAGCTTTCTGTTTTGAAAACCTTGTCTCTAACCAGTCTCTGCTTTTCTTCTGCTGGTTCAGCTTCTTTGCGAACCTGCATGAATCTTGTGAACAAATTACAAGGACTATTGAAGCCTGAAGCAAAGATTTAAACCAAAGGTTGAAAGTGCAGTTTTACATTTATCAGATCAAACCGTGGAATCTAATTTTCAGATTCAATTTTTTGGAGAAAACATTTGACAAATATGGAGAAATAAAGAGGCATAATTTATAGTTAAATGAATCAAGAGCAATTTAATCAAGTTGATATGAATACAATTTGATATTTCTTGTCACTGATGCAGATGCTGGATTTCTGCACTTAGTCGGATAATAGTTTCAGAGAATGAAGAGCACAAAGCAGTTCCATTAATGCTATAACTTAGAGCTGTAGATTTATACATGGAATTAGTTTAGAGTTAGGATATGTATCAACCTGGTAAAACAGTTGCGGTTAAAATGTGAATTCACAAATTTAAGCTGATTGGCATCTTTTGGGACAAGTTTAATTGAACTAAATTGTGATTTTTTGGAAGCATCATTCATAAGCAAATGAAATAATAACTCAAGGGCATGATTTTGTAAAGTGACCTGCAAGGTGCTTTGTATTGTAAACAGAGGAGGAAGCAGTTATGTAATTGCTAATGGTTTATCACGGCATAAAGATTTTAACCCTTAAACATATATTAACACAGAATCTCAAAATTATTTATTACAAAGTTTTATGCAGCAGGAGATATTAAATGCAATAGAAATGTCACTATGGCGTGCAATGCATCTATGAAGCCATACTGCCTCTGGCGTTTTGGGCCTTTGCTTTCATGATATAACACATTTGAGGACCATAGGAACAGAAATCCATTTAGACCCTCAAGCCTATTCTACTATACAATGAGATAATGGCTGATCTGTGAGCAAGCTCCATAAACCTGCCTTAACCTATGTCCCTCAATACCTGTGGTGCACAAGTTCTAATAACCTCAGATTTCAAATTTGCAATTGACAGAGCTTCAATTACAGGGGGGCAATTTTTCAAATGAGTAGCCTATTCTTGGTGACTTTCTACTTTTTTCAAATAAGGAATACTTTGCATTAGCTCTTAGTAAGCTAAATTTTCAGAGTCTCATTTCCAGGAACGTTGTTGAAAATGGGAGAAAAATTGGAAGGATTGGGTATGAATGGCTCATTGGTTATTACTATTCCACTTCCTATTATCAGTCGGTCACTTTTACATATTAGTTTATTCATTTCTACTTCTCCATTCAATTTACCATATTTAAAGAAAAGGTGATAAGAAATGACAGATATTAATGAATGTGTATGACTTGACAAGCAATTCATAGATTATCTTATTTATATACGGTTGAAAATTGCTTCTCAGGACTGGAATGTCCATTGGGTGTGTTATAAGCCAGCATAAAGGTTCAGCAAGAAGCCCAAATCTTTTTTTGGAGGTGTGATTTGTCTTGTCCCATAAAAAATGACCATGGGCAAACCTTATCATAGAATCATAGAACCGTACAATGCAGAAAGAGGCCCTTTGGCCCATCGAGTCTGCACCGACCACAATCCCACCCAGGCCCTACCCCCATATCTCTACATATTTTACCCGGTAATCCCACTAACTAAGCATCTCAGGACACTAAAGAGGCGATTTTAGCATGGCCAATCAACCTAACCCGCACATCTTTGGACTGTGGGAGGAAACCCACACATACACGAGGAGAATGTGCAAACTCCACACAGACAGTGACCCGAGCCGGGAATCAAACCCAGGCCCCTGGAGCCGTGAAGCAGCAGTGCTAACCACTGTGCTACCGTGCTGCCCTATAGGAGGTCAGCCGCAATCCTTTTCAGGACCATTACTCCTGTCTTCCGATGTCTATTATATTGAGCAACTTCTCATCCACTGTATCTATTGATGCACAAAAATAATGTTTGGATCCTGCAAACTGTACAAGATGCTAGTTTAAATATTTCACAAAGGATACTGTCTATTTCTGGTGTGAGTCCAAGCTGCCAACATTGAGGCTTGTCTGAAAACAGAATTGCTCCCTCTGGCCACTTAATCACCATGATAGATGAACCTATCTGCGCACACCAAGACTTCTAGCAGGTCAAATAACTTTATCAACAGAAGGGTCTAAACTAAAGCAAACAGCACCATGGTAAAATAGCATTCGTCACTAATCATCAGTGTTCCAGTTGTTATCCCCCACTCACTATCGTTGAATATAAAATAGTTGCCTTTATCCGTTGATGAAGTGTAGGAAATTAGCCCAGCGAGTGAGGTACCAAACTATATGGAGCCAAAGATACAGTTCTGATTCTCTTGTCAGTTATAACTTAGGCTGATCTCAGATATTTGGGCTGCTACAATTGAAAAACTGGGTTTCCTGACACATCATTGCCAGCAAACAATACTCTTTTCAAAGGAGTGCCAACATTGGGCTACATTTTCATAGAATCAGAGAATCCCTACAGTAACCCCACATATTTACCCTGCTAGTCACTGAGTGGCAATTTAGCATGGCCAATCAACTTAACCCACACATTTTAATGGTGGATGGGTGGCTCGAACTGCACCCTTGCCCCCAAGAGAAAAGTCAGCGGGAAACTGACTCGCTCTGTGCAAGCTCGCTCCACAGTCGATGGGCTCAATTTGCTAATAATGGTTTTTAGCCAATCACTTGCCTTTGGGAGCTACTGGCCAATCCACTTTAGTAGGATAAATAGAAAGGATATTTTTCAAATGGCGGGAACCTAGGAAATGTTTGCATTCAGAGGAACCTGGCTGTCCTCATACATACAATCACAGAAAGTTAATAAGTAAATACAAAAAGCAATTAAAACTCAAATGGTGTGTTAGTTTTTGTTACTTAATTAATTCAGATTGGGAAGTCTTACTACAATTTTATGGAGTATTGGTTATGCCCCAGTTGGAGCAACGTATGGAGTTTCAATCTCCTTTCCTATGGAGAGGCATTCTTGTTCTAGAGGAGTCCTAGGAAAAAAAGAGGTTCTCCCATGAGGAGAGATTGAGTGGAGTAGGCCTTCATTTCCTGGAGTTTAAAAGAGTGAGAGGTGATCAATTGAAACATAAAATTATTAAAGGAGACTGACTCGATATATATTAAGAACATGTTTTCCCTGGTTTGGAAATTTAGAAAGCAATGTTATATTGTCAGAATTTGGGACAGAGATCAGGAGGAATGTCTTAACTTAAAGAGTTGTGAATCCTTGAATTCTGTACACCAGAGAGCAGTATGTGCTCACCCATTAATGATATTAAAAACAGAGATGAATAGACTTTTGGCCCCTAAAGTAGTTAAGGCATAGGGGTACAATTACAGGTGTGACACTACTGTGCCTTTAAGAAACGTTTCTCTGCAGTTCTTTTTAGACGGCCTTTTGTGATTGTTGCCAACATATCTGAGTCGATGTCCTCTTGTTGTTGTTAGTTAGGCAATAGCTTTTTTGTTTATTTTTAATGTGGGCCCTATGTGATGTCCTGGAGTTTTACGAGTTTTATAAGCATTTTGAATTGTTGGGGGAAGAATGATTGACAGGGTGGGTAGGACAGTTTTTATTTTTCTCACAAGAGTTTTCTAATTTCAGTTTTGGTTGCTGGCTGGTTAGAAGTTGTTTGGACTTCAGGCTGGATGGAATGTGTTTGTGTCTCTCCCTGGTATTAGAAATTCTGCTGGCTAGTTGGAAGCAGTCTTTCTTATTTTTCTGGAGTGAAACTTTTGCCACTGGAGGCCTGCTATCTCGAGGCAAGCAGTGGCTCTAATCCGACCTCAAGGTGTGCTGGAAGCTCCAGGGCTGGGAAGCTAGAGTTTCAATTCTCCATTCAAAGAACTAATTTACAGCAGAGCTGCACAATCACATGAGCTCTCTCACCTTCTGTGCTAAAGCTGGAATGAGTGTATGTTTGGAAGACTGTTTGGAACAGTACATTGAGCTGTTAAGGTATATACAATGTGAGGATTATTCTTTTCCTTGTTTGTAATTGGTGCCACATTGATAAACCATCAGGACTGAGTTTTCCTGGTACCCTAAAGATTGACTCTGGACCCCATGAAGTCTTATGGTATCAAGGCAAACATGGAAGACAGCCTCCTACTGATCATCACCTACAGCACCCCAAAGCACTGAGGGTGGCAAGGGTGCAGAATGTAGTTTGCGACGGGGACTTCAACACCACCAAGAGTGGTTTGGTAGCATCATTTGGTAGCATAAAAGAAATTCATCCCAAGGAGGAGGGAACATGCTAAGGGGAGGACAAGGCATCCATGGCTGATGAGGGAAGTCAAAGACAGCATAAAAGCAAAAGAAAAAGCATACAAAGTGGCAAGGATTAGTGAGAAGCCAGGGGATTAGGAAACTTTTAAAAGTGAGCAGAGAACAACTAAAAAAGCAATAAGGGGGGTTTTAAAGCAAATATGAGTGTAAGCTAGCTTGTATTATAAAAGAAGGTAGGAAGAATTTTTTTCAACATATAAAGGTAAGAGAGACAAAAATAGACATTGGACCATTGGAAAATGAGGCTGGAGAAGTAATAATAGGAAGCAAAGAAATGGCAGAAGAATTGAAAAGTTACTTTGCACCAATTGCCACTGTTGGTGAAACCATTTGGGATACCAGAGGTCCTGGAGAATCGGTAGCACAGGTGAGTGCAGTGTCCATCACTAAGGAAAAGATTCTGGGAAACTGAAAGGCCTGAAGGACCGGATGGACTATACCCCAAGGTTCAAAAAGACATAGCTGAGGAAATTGTGGAGGCATTGCTGGTGATTCTTCAGGAATCATTGGAGGCAGGGAGGGTCCCAGAGGATTGGAAAGTAGCTAATGTAACACTACTGTTTAAGAAGGGAGGAAGGCAGCAGACAGGAAATCATAGGCCAATTAGCCTGACTTTGGTCATTGGCAAGATTTTAGAGTCCATTATTAAAGATGAGATCACAGAGTAGTTGGAAGTGCGTGATACAATAGGGCTGAGTCAGCAGGGCTTCGTCATGGGGAGATCATGTCTGACAAATCTGATAAGGTTCTTTGAGGAGATAACAAGGACGTTAGATAATGGAGAATCAGCGGACATGATTTATGTAGATTTCCAGAAGGCCTTTGACAAAGTGATGCCTTGGAGACTGTCAAATAAGTTAAGAGCCCATGGTGTTAAGATCGTGGCATGGATAGAAAATTGGCTGACTGGCAGGGGGCAGAAAGTGGGAATAAAGGGGTATTTTTTCAGGATGGCAGCTGGTGGCTAGTGGTGTGCCTCAGGGGTCAGTGCTGGGACCACAATTTTTCACAATATACATTAACAATTTGGAAGAAGGAACTGAAGGCAATGTTGCTAAGTTTGCAGATGATACAAAGATATCTAGAGAGACAGGTAGTATTGAGGAAGTGGGGAGAGTGGTGGGGTGGGGGAGGTGTTGCAGAAGGACTTGAACAGGTTAGGAGAGTGGGCAAAGGAGTAAGTGATGGAATTCAATGTGGAAAAATGTAGGTTATGCACTTTGGAAGGATGAATGGAGGCACAGGCTATTTTCTAAACAGGAAAATGCTTAGGAAATCAAAAAGTCAAATGGACTTGGGAGTCCTTGTTCAAGAATCACTTAAGCTTAACATGCAGGATCAGTCAGCAGTTAGGAAGGCAAATGCAATGTTAGCGTTCATGTTAAGAAGGGTATAACACAAGAACAGGGATGAACTTCTGAAGCTGTACAAGGCTCTGGCTGTACTCCATTTAGAGAATTGTGAGGAGTATTGAGTCCTGTATCTAAGAAAGGATCTGCTGGCCTTGGAAAGGGTCTAGAGGAGGTTCACAAGAATGATCCCTGGAATGAAGAGCTTGTCATACGAAGAGCATTTGAGGACTCTGGATCTGCACTCGTTAGAGTTTAGAAGGATGAGGGGAGATCTTATTGAAATTTACAGAATACTGTGAGGCCTGGATTGAGTGGACATGGAGAGAATGCACTAGTAGGAGAAATTAGAGCCAGAGGGCACAACCTTATACTAAACCCTTAAAACAGATAGGAGGAGGAGTTTCTCCATCCAGAGAGCGGTGATTCTGTGAAACTTTTTACCACACAGAAGGATGTGGAGGCCAAGTCAATGAGTATCTTTAAGACAGAGATAGATAGGTTTTTGATTAATAATGGGATCAGGGGTTATGAGGAAAAGGCAGGAGAATGGGAATGAGAAAAATATCAGCCATGATTCAATGGCAGAGCAGACTCGATGGGATGAGTGGCCTAATTCTGCTCCTATGTCTTATGGGCTTATGGTTTTACTAACTAAGTTGGCCAAGTCCTAAAGGGCATAGATGCATCTGCCCATTACAGTATTGATAGGAGTGATCACCACACAGTCCTCGTGGAGACTAAATCCCATCTTCGTATTAAGGATACCCTCTATTATGTTGTATGGTACTATCACTATGCTAAATGGAATCAATTTAAAACAGAACTCGCAACTCAAAACTAAGCATCCATGAGGCACTGTGCATCATCACAGCAACAGGATCATCCTCAACCACTGTTGTAATCTGTAATCTCATGGCCTGGCATATCCCCCATTCTACCATTCCCCTCAAGCCAGGGGATCAACCGTGGTTCATTGAAGAGTGCAGAAGAGAATTCTAGACACACCTAAAAATGAGGTCTCAACTTGGTAAAGCTATAAAACAGAACTACTTGCATGCCAAACAGTGAAAGCAGTGTGCCATAACAGAAACAATCTCACACCAGCAGATCAGATTTAGGCTCTGCAGTCCTGCCACACACAATCATGAATGTTGGTTGACAATTAAACATTCAAAAGGAGGAGGAGGCTTCACAAATATCCCCATCTTTAATGATGGAGGAGCCCAGCACATCAGTGCAAAAGACAAAGCTGAAGTATTTACAACCATCTTCAGCCAGAAGTGCCAAATGGATGATGCATCTCAGCCTCCTCCTGAGGCTTCAAGCATCGCAGATGCTAGTTTTCAGCCAATTCAATTCACTCAAAATGATAGCAAGTTACTGAAAATCCTATGTGCCCTTAGAACATTCTGGCAATAGTACTGAAGCCTGGTGCCCCAGAACTTGCCAAGCTATTTCAGTACAGCTACAATACTGGCATCTACTCAGCAATGTAAAAAATTGCCCAGTAATGCCATGTCCACAAGAAGCAGGACAAATCTAACCTAGCTATTTACTGCTCCATCAACCTACTCTCAATCATCAAAGTAAGTGAAGGAGTTATCAAGAGTGCTACCAAATGGCAGGGTCAGTCAGCTGCTGATGTCATTGCAGCCTTGGACCAAACATAAACAAAAGAGCTGAACTCAAGTAGTAAAGTGAGAGTGACTGCTATTGCTATCTGGACGGCCTTTGACCAAGTGTGGAGTCAAGGAGCCCTAGCAAAACTGAAATTAATGGGAATAAAGGAGGCAAACTCTCCATTGATTGGACTCATACCTAGCACAAAGGAAAATTGTTGTGGTTGAAGGTAAATCATCTCAGTCTCAGGATATCGCTGTAGGAGTTCCTCAGGGCAGTGTCAGCCTAATCATCTTCAGCTGCCTCATCAATGACCTACCCTCCATCACAAGGTTAAAATTAATTATTACAATATTTAGCACCATTTGTGTCCTCTGAGGTCACTATATGCAACAAGATCTGGACAAGATTTATGCTTGGGTTGATAATTGGTACATAACATTTGTTCCATACAAGTGCCAACAATGACCATCTCCAACTAAAGAGAATTTAACTATCTTTCTTTGACATTCAATAGCATTACCATCACTGAAACTTCCACTTTCAACATCCTCCGGTTATCACTGATGATAAATTGAACTGGACTAGCAATTTAAGTACTATGGCTACAAGGGCCAGGCAGAGGCTAAGAACTCTGTGGTGCATAACTCTCCAAAGTGTGACCACACTTTGGGGAGTTACACACAAACTCCCCAAAGTGTGACCAGGCACATGTCAGGAATGAGATGGAATACTCACTACTTGCCTGGATGAGTGCATCCCTAACAGACTGAAGAAACTCAACACTATCTAGGACAAAGTAGCCCACTTGATTGGCAATCCATGCACCATCTGAAACATTCAACCTTTTCCACCACTCCCATACAATGGTAGCTATATGTACCATCTACAAGATGAGCTGCAGTAAGTCACCCAGACTCTTTCAACAATATCTTTCAAACCTCTATTACCGAGAAGGACAAGGACAGCAGGTGCATAGGAACACCACCATGTCCTCCAAGTGATACACCACCTTGACTTTGAACTATTTCATTGATCCTTTACTCCAGGTGTAAAACACCACATAGAGTGTAGTGATCCAGGGATGAAGCTCACCACCATCTTCTCAAGGGAAATTGGAGATTGTCAATGCATCCCATCAATATTTTCATAACCACACCTCCTCACAGCTTGCTTTTACAGCCAGCTATGCAATCATGATAGGCACATCGCACTACACTAATGTACACGTCTTCATCTCCCACACTGGACAATATGGTACAGAACTGCATGCAGTAGCAATTAACCAGAGGCAGGTAAGAACAGCTCATGTCCAAATTTCAATAGTGGAGACAGTACTTGCCATCATTACAGTCGTCATGACCGAGACCATGACTGAAACCATGGCCAGAGGTTGAAGTATTTTCATGTCTAATCTTCCTTCTCACATCCCACATCTCCTTTCTCCCATTAGCTGCAGATGGTGCAGGTTCCAGACTTGGACCCCCTTCCATCTTCACATTACTGACCACCATGACTACCGTATCAATGTTCAAAGGCATTTACAGCGTTTAACAATTTGACCTTCAACAGATTGCTTGGATTGTTGAAGAGTCATTCCAGGGACCAGCAATCACTCAGTACAACAGAAAACTGCTCTTCCTCTCAGTATTACACCATCTGCTATCTACTACTGACACTTTGTCCTTGTTCATCATAGAATCCCTACAGGAGAGAAGGAGGCTATTTGGCCTATCAAGTTTGCACTGATCACAATCCCACGCACACTCTAAACCCATAATCCCACATATTCCCTGACACTAGGATCAATTTAGCATGGACAATCAACCTAACCCGCACATCTTTGGACTGGGGGAGGAAACCGGAGCATCTGGAGGAAACCCACGCAGACATGGCAGAAGGTATAAACTCCACACACATAGTGACCCAAGGCCAGGATTGAACCTGGGCCTGTGTGTTGTTACTTGTCAGGCAGCTGGCACAGCTGTTACCACCCACTGGTAGCACAAAGCCTTGCCTTTCGTGAGATCATCCTCTAATGTCATCTACAGCCTCCTCCACAGAACATGAGCAGTCTTACACCAACCATGCTGCAGTTCCTGGGATAGTATTGAATAGTGTCACTCAGATAGGCAAAGGCACACCAAAGATAAACTTTAAGGAATAAGCAAGTGTGGTTAGTTAGTACTTTGTGCAATATGGTTTAACTTGACTTTGAATTTTTTTTAATTTGCACTTTGGCCAAATGGATATTGTAATGGTCAGTAATATAGGAAAGGTGTGAGTTTGTTGATGGATGGGGAATTGTGCTTGTATTTATTTGTTCTCAGTCAGAAAAGTCATTTATGATCAGCCAACATGAAACAAGCTGCCTTGACTGCCTCCTCCATTCCTACTGATATTTCAATTGTTCTTTCTCTTTCTCCAATTTCTAAGTAAAGTTTATTTATGAGTCACAAGTAGGCTTACATTAACACTGCGAGAAAGTTACTGTGAAAACTCCTTAGTTGCCACTCTTCGGCACCTGTTTGGGTAAACTGAGGGACTGTGGAAGGAAACCAGAGCACCTAGAGGAGACCCACCCAGACAGAGAACGTGCAGACTCAGTACAGACAGTGACCCAAGCCAGGAATCACACCTGGGTCCCTGGTGTTGAGAGGCAGCAGTGCTAACCACTGTGCCACCCTGCCACTCCACTGATGAGCATATCTGTGGTCATGTTTCTCCAAGGTCAAGAGGACATTCTTTCAATGATAATGGTTATTTATATTTCTCCTCTTGCTCCTTAGTTCATTGATACACAGCTATGTAATTGGAAAGTGTTAATGAGGTTATGCAACATGTAGCCGATAACCATCAATCTCGACACACGTCCTAACGAGCACTGGGAGACTCCTCTGGAATGGTCAGGTCAGCAGAAATGTTAATTCCCAACACAATTGTCTGCTCTGTCATTTTTTATTTGGAAGCACAAATTGTAGATTTGAGTCCTATAGAGTAGATGCCCATAGGATACCTGCAGAGCAGAAGGAGGCCATTCAGCCCATTGAGCCTGCACCAAAAGAACATCTTAACCAAGCTAAATCCCACCCCCCGTCCAACACACACTATCCCATAACCCCACTTTTACCATGGCCAATCCATCTAACCAACTCATCTTTGGACGCTACGGAACAATGGGCAAATTAGCATGGCAAATCCACCTAACCTGCAAATCCACTCTGGGAGACTGCTGCACTGTTAGAGATAGAGGCATTCAATAAACATTTAGCTTCCTGGATATTAAAGAGGACAATGAGGTGGGTACATAAAATTCAGCTGACCACCATTCTACCTGCAAATAACGCCACCATGGAAAAAACAAATATTTATTGGTCATTCAAGTCATTGCTGTTTTGGAGATTCTACCATATTTTTCTCAAGAACAATAGGCACCGCAATCCAATCATAATTAATCAAATGAAGCACTTGAAGAGATGACACTTAATATCTGACAATTCTTCTTCCAGTATAGGTTGACAAAATGCACATCTAAAAGCTAAAAAATGACAGAGTATTGTGAAAGCAGCAAATATGAGTGCCAAGGTATTTTACATTTTGCACAGGGTGGGCTGTTTAGAAAGCAATTTAATGTCAGAATGTGGGCTGTCAGGCTAGAAGCAGAAAAGCAAAAATTTTCTCTGCTTACCTGCAACAGAGACTGCAGAAGAATAAAATCCTCATTTTTCTCAGTCCATGGTTTAAAAATAACTCCCCGGGTTAGTCATTTTCCCAGGACTAATCTAAATTACCCAATGTAGAATGATAAAATATCTTGTGGCATTGTGAGATAATTTAACTCCCTAGAGAAATCCTATATATAAAAAACAATAGTAATGCCAGGATCAGGAACCTATTGTTATATAAAATATTGTCACCTGAATGAACAGGGACAAATGGAAACCTACGAAACTAAAATTATCCGCACAGCTAAACAGGGGGATGGACGACCCAAGAAAATAAAAGCATTTGACATCAAAATGAACAGAGATGAAAAAGAATGTCAGTGGCTGACGAAAGAACACAAAGAAAATGCACAAGATAAAAGGAGTGTTGTCAATTGAGCAAACAATATCCTGAGCACATAATAATATCATCATTCAGGGTCAGACACTCAGAGCTACAATGCACATGATTAGAATTCATCAGATAAGTATAGGTTTTACGAGTGCTTTGTTGAACTGGGAAACTTTGTCATAGATACTTGGAGGAGACTGTTCTTGAAAATAATAATTATTTTTTTTCTTATTCACTTACAACGTACGTGTGCATGTAGCTCATTACTTATCAACCAGCTGGACATAAGGATTATAAAACCATCTCCAAGGGTTGGCTATGAGCACTGCATTCATTATTTTTTTTCCCCTTGCTGAAAATCTAATAAGGACAATTGTTTATAATCTGGTAACTCCTTACTATTTCAGAAAATTGCAGAACTAATCAGAACAAATCCCTGGACAAATCAGCTGAAGGCACAACTTCAAAAACAAATCAAGTTATTTTCTACTAATCCTCCCTCTGTCTTTCAATTGCCTCTGCAGCTTCCCGATTCTCTTCATGATCTTCAGTAACCCCGTTCTGCCTGCCTTTCTTATTCCTCACTAGAATTCATTTACGATTAAACAAGCACATTCCGGCGTAATTCTTTTGGGTTAAGTCATGCCTGGGCCTAGAAAACATCTTCCCTTCCTCCTTGGGCTGGCCTACCTTGAATCAAACTGCAGATTCATTTTCTTTGAAGGTTTTATTAGTCTGAAGTACTTGCTCATTGTCTGATGGGATGTGAAGCATCCCACAGTCCGTAGCTTGGTCCATATCAATTCTATTATGCAGCTGATGTTAACATCGCTACCTATATTCATATCGATTCTACTTCTCATACCCATCAGTTGCTCTTCATCTTTCATCTCTCTACTGTGCCTAATGACTTCAGTTACAGCCCGCATTAACCATTTCTTCAACTGCAATATTGCAGTGTGCAGAGTGTTCCCTGGTTTCCACACTTAGACACTGAATCATACTACAATTGTTACATATTGAGGGCTTCTAAAGGCTTTATTGCCTACAGAATAATAATATATGTGTCCAACAAGGTAAGACTAGGCTATAAGAGTGCCTGCTTCTCCGGATTCCCTCTTCAACCCATGGCTCGCACCCTCCCGTTGATTGGCTCAGCTTCCTGCCAGCTGGGTCTGCTGCCATTCTGCCTGAGATCAGTGAAGATGAAGGGAGGGCCTGCTGTCATTCTGCCTGAGATTGGTGAGGGGGAAGTAGGGTTCACTGCCTCTCTGCCTGAGATTAGTGGAGTGGAAGTAGCATCCACTGCTTCTGGGAGAAAGATGTCTGCCAAAGTGCACAAGGAAGTATGGTTGGAAGTCACTGAGGAGGTCAGTAGCTGGAATGTTATTCCATTCTCTTAGGTAAGAAGTCTCACAACACGATTTTAAAGTCCCACAGATTCATTTGGAATCACAAGCTTTCGGAGCACTGCTCCTTCATCAGGTGAGTCTTGATGTTATATTGATAGCTGCGATTTCTTGGAGATCCTCTCTACTTTGAGCCAATGGTTTGTTGTGTCGATAGTAGTCATGAGGTAGAGATCATTTCCTGATGAAGGAGCAGTGCTCCATAAGCTCGTGATTCCAAATAAAACTGCTGGCCTTTAATCTAGTATTGTGACACTTCTTACTGTGCCCACTCCAGTCCTGCGTTGACATCTCCACCTCATGATTTTCCTCGGTATAATAGCATGGTTTAAACAAATATGCCTGATATGCCCCTTGCCCCAGTTCCCCAATTCTCCTCTGCCATATCACTGCTTGTCATATTGACATGGAAGTGCATCTATCCCTTCTTACTTCCTTTCTGTCCATCTATCACTGACACATGTCCTCATCTTAATGTAACATCACATCTGTTCTTTGCAGATATCCTCCACAAATGTTGCCATAGAGTCAAAATAATTTATGGCTCAGAAGGTTGTCATTCAACCCATTGAATCTATATGAGCACCTTCAGGGAGAAATGCAGCCAAAATTGCCTCTTCCCATCTCTTCAGCTGAAATGC
Organism: Carcharhinus amblyrhynchos; assembly: GCF_965287045.1. Classification (NCBI taxonomy): domain Eukaryota; kingdom Metazoa; phylum Chordata; class Chondrichthyes; order Carcharhiniformes; family Carcharhinidae; genus Carcharhinus; species Carcharhinus amblyrhynchos. The sequence continues at coordinate 40,677,043 of NC_137339.1, read as the reverse complement.
ACCACTTGTCTGCACATTCTGCTGATCCATCTATGTCCTGCTGCAGGGAATTTGTATCATGCTCACTGGTTGCTACTTCTCCAAATTTGGTTTCATCATAAATTTTGAAATTTTACTCCATATTTCAAGATCAGCTTCAAATTTTTAAGTGTCCAGATAACCAACAACCTGTCCTGATCCCTCCATGTCAACATTATAGTTAAGAAAGCCCACCAATGCCTCGAATTTCTCAGAAGACTATGGAAACTTGGCATGTCAGCTATGATTCTCACCAGCGTTTAGAAATGCACCATAGAAAGCATTCTTTCTGGTTATCACAGCTTGGTGTGGCTTCTGCTCTGCCCAAGACCACAAGGAACTACAAAGAGTTATTAATGAGGGCCAGTCGATCACACAAACCAGCCTCACATCTCTTGTCCACACTTCCTGCTGCCTTGGAAAAGCAGCCAATATAATTTAAGGACATACTTTCTTCCACCTTCTTCTGTTGGGAAAAAGATACAGAAGTCTGAGGTCACATATCAACCGACTCAAGAATAGCTTCCTCCCTGCTGCTATCAGACTTTTGAATGGACCTAACCCTTACTAAGTTGACCTTTCTCTACACCCTAGCTATGACTCAAACACTACATTCTGCTCTCTCCTTTCCTTCTCTATGTTCAGTATGCTTTGCCTGAATAGCATACAAGAAATAATACTTTTCACAGTATACTAATAAATGTGATAATAAATCAAATCAAATTGAGATAAAGGAAAGAACGCACTGACCCTTTGGGAATATAACTGTATTTTAATACCACTCTTCAGTTCAGAAAAGCAACTGTCTATCATGATTTGCTGCTATCTGTCCTTAAGACTTTTTTTTTATCCACTGGCCATCCTAATCCAGAAACTTCAATTTTGTTAATCAGTCTTTTATGCGGCACTTAGGCAAATGTTTTCTTAAAATCCACATAGATAACATCCATCACATTCCCTTGTCTGTCCGCCATCGATGTTTTCCATCTCTCTTGCTTTCTGGTCTCATCTTTCCCTGCTTGCAGGTGAAGGGAGCACAGAAAGCCAGGAAGAGGCAAAGGTGGCCCTTAATGGCATTACTGTTACCAATTTCCTCACTATCATCAGCTTTTTCGTTATACCACTATCAGAAACTGAACTGAATCAACCATATAAAATGCAATGACTACAGGAGTAGGTCAGGGGCTTGGAATTCTACAGTGAGAAACTCATCTCCTAACCTCCCAAAGCCTGTCCATCATCCACAAGGCATAAGTGTAGTGTTTTGTATAAACCTGAAGTGGTGCTGTATCTTAGGAATCTTTTCCTCCAAAGCCCCCAAATTACGTGATTGACCTTTGATTGGTCAGAATTGATTTGGAAGTGTGGAATTCTGATCCATGGTTAATTTTTTTTTAAGCATATGTTCTGCTTTAAGAGCTTTCTGAGCTTCAAGATGTCATCGCTGTTCACTTGGAGTCAAAAGAGTTTCCCTCACTTGCCGGTTGTGATAGGCTCTGCTACAATGTCCATCTACACTCAGATTGGAGAAATTTCTACAAAGGCTGCCTGAATCGAGCGCCTGCAAAGTTTTCTTGCTCATCATCTTATTTGAAATTTGCGCATTTGCCAAATCCTGCCTTTAGTTTTCCCTCAGCTTAATTTAAAAGTCACAATTCCCCGGATAATCCAATTATTTTTATTCATTCTCGGAATAAGCTCAGATGCAAGCTTTGGCTCAGGAATCCAGGTGGTTGTGGTGCTTTCAGAAATGGGCTACTCTGGCTTTTAGAAGACTGAAAACATTTTTTAACCTCCTTTTGGTCAAAAACTTAATTTTTTAGCCTATTCCCTACTAGGTCCTTTGATCCTGCACTCTGTTACTATTTAAGCTGAACATCCATGTGATTTCTGGAGTCCTCAGCTGCACAGTAGAGTTTATTTTTTCTTCTACCCTCTCTTTCCAATTGGGAAAATCTTCTGTCAGGCAATATCCCTCCACATCTTCATTTCATCTGATGAAGGAGCAGCATTCTGAAAGCTCTGATCCCAAATAAACCTGTTGGACTGGTGTTGTGAGACTTCTTACTGTGCCCACATCAGTCCAATGTCGGCATCGCCACTTCATTTTAAGTGCTTTTATATAAGTCAGACTGCTTTGCCAATTCTTGTTCTCAATCCTTCAGCATTTTCTTTGCATTTTTCTGTGAAGTTTTCAGTTTTTCTACAAGCTGCCACCACCTTGTACTGTATTGGACACAATTTGTTAGGTGTAAAGAAGTCTTTGTAGTTATACATAGATTAACTGCAAGTCTTTATTGGCTCCTGAACTACTTACGAATCTACAGTAAGATGTCCAATGTAGGAGCACTCTTTATGCTCATTGATACACTAGACTGAATCTAGGTGTGGTTCATATGTTCTCCTACATCACTGTGTGGGTGGTACTATACTCAGCCCCACAGTCAACCCAAAACGTGTCAGACCCTAATGTTACAGAATTATATTGCTGTTTCTTCACCATCAAAACCGTGGAACTCCCTTCTTAACAACACTGAGAGCCTACCTACAGCGCATGAACCTCAATGGTTCAAGAAAGTGGCTCACCACCACCAATTTCTCAAGGGCAATTAGGGATGGATAACCGGCCAATGATGGCCTAGCCCACATGCCATGAAATTAAAAATAATTTTTAAAAAGTTGATTTCAAACACATTTTTGGAGGACCATGTCCCAGTGGAAAAATGTAATATTGTTTTCTGGGTTGTGACTTTACTGAATGCATTTTGCAGTCAGTTTTGTGCCCTGCACTCAAAGTGCTTTCTTTCATGCGGGGTTCCAATAGCTAGCAAAAATACACAGGCACGTATTCCATAAATCTGGACTGATTATAAACCCTTATCCCAGAAGTATGGCTTTCAGATTTCTAATTGGCCTATAATCTAATGTCACAGCGAAGGCAATAACCTTTATTTTCAAGGAAGCTTGATGAGCTCCTTGATTAGATGTTGGAGCTAAACTATTTTTTTTCAGCTTATTACGTCCACATACACACAAAGATTGAGTTCAATTCCAGAGGTTGGTAGCAGCATTCAAGATTCTCATAATGATTGTCAAGACTGTGAAATGAGGTAGATTACGGACATGCTGGCTCCGAGTTGAGCACAAATCTGTTCTATTTGTGTTGGGAAAGTAGGGTAGGGTCAGCTAATTATTTTCTGTGCACTACTTTCAGCAGAACTGGCATTTGTATAAGAGAGTTTACTTTTTATTTTGCACAAGGCACACAAAAGAAAATCTCAGTGTGTTCACCCGATAGTAATGAACAATTCAATTCCTGCTTCTTTCCCTTATGCCTCCAGTCTAAAGATGAGAAGGGTGAATATAGCTTTCCCATCAACTAATGTAGCTCAGGTTGGAGATCAAGCCTACAATCACCCTGGAACTGATGCGAAATATCCAAAGATCCTGAGGGCAATTGGTGTAGAAATAGCCTATTGTGGCCTTAATAAATGGCTACTTAAGGGCTTCATTCTGCCTCACCACTATTTTACACACAGTGAGGGGATGCTTTTAGCAGGCTGGGCAGTTTTAGTTACATGCACTGGTGTCAGGGATGGGGTGAGGAAATAGTCTGAAATTGTACCTTGTTTGCAGCTCTTCAACACACATCAGAAGCACCCCACTTTATGGCCTTGCTCCAATTTAACTCTCCCCTCCTGGCCTTTTGGACTGCACAACTGCAACCTAACTCTTGCAGTCCCACACAGCACCAGAATGCAAGGCACTGCAGAGATTGCAAGCGGTCCCACAGAGGAGGTAGCATGGAACCTGGACTCCTGGTAAGCCTGGGATATTTTGGGTGGGGAGGGATCAGGCACTGGGCGTTGAGGGTGGGGGGAGGCAGTGGGTTTTGGAGGCTGACAGGAAATACAAAGGACAACGTTCCATCTGATGGTAGAGGTTGTGGTGTCCTGATGCATACAGGACATCCACAAAGCATGTACTCCCCTTCCATCATGCCTTTTCACCAGAATTGGTGAAAAACAGCCTTCCCACTCATTTGCATTGGAATTAGGTCCTTAATTGTAATGTTAAGGGCCTCAATAGGCCTGAGGGCAGACAGTCTAGCAGGCTTGAGGTGAGTGGATATGGGGAATGGCTCCAAGGTGGGCTGGGAAGTGGTGGGCTCACCACCCTATCATATATTATATGCTCCCTGCCTAGAATATGCCCAATGGGGATGCCAAATTCACCCATTGTTTCCCTCTTTCAAACCAGTTTTAATTCAGAGTTTTAGAGTGATACAAACAGTTTCTTAGTGGGGTTAAAATGGGTCACAGTGTCCACTGGATTTTATTCTTCAACTGCTTCTGTTTACAATTTGGATGCAGGTGAGGGAAGGTGATGTCTAAACAGTTCATGTTAAAATAGTAATTGAGGTGAATCGGGAATAGTGATTAGGTGATGGTACCGGACTTCAAAACATTATGGAATCTTAAAAGGTAACTTGAGGGAGGGGGATGAATCAGGAAACAAATGATTTAGAACAGTCTAATAACTGGTCTATATTTACGAGTGTTAAATAAGAATTTAAAATAAGAAATTGACTCTTAGGGTCTGATTTTGCCATCAAGTTGTGCCCGATTGGTAAAGTTGGGCATGAGGCGAGTAGTGCGATCCACGCCCACCTCCGCACTGGTTTCCTCTTTACCAAGGCCCCAAAATGGATGTGATTGGAACATGCCCGAATCAGACATAATGGCCATTTAAATTGAATTAATATGCAAACTCCATACAGACGGGGCGGGTGGTGGCGGGTGGTGGACGGGTTGGGTTGGGGGTGGGTTGGGGGGGTTGGGGGGGGCAATGGGAGGGGTGGGAGAACCCACTCTTGATGGCTGTCAAATTGACGGCTGCTCTGGCTTCTTCCAGACCCCTAGCACAGATGTGTGGCATCCCCCAACCAGCCTTGCACACTTGTGTCAAGCAGGTCACAGAAGCCCTGGGGCTGGGCTGCACATCAAATTTAACCTTGGGCCAGTCCATCAGGAAGCCCAGGCTGCAGGGTTCACAGCCATTGCGGGGATGCCTAACATACAGGGAGCCATCGACTGCACATGCATCGCCCTCAAGGCGGAGATTCATCAACAGAAAGGGATTCCACTCCCTGAATGTTCAACTAGTGTGTGACCATAATATGGACATTAAAGGTGTTTAAATCAAATGTTCCAACATTAAAAACTTATGAAAAGAAAATGTTAAGGTGCTTATACATCTAACGAGTGCAGCCCTTCATTTGTGCCATCTCAGTGCAACTACAACTCCCTAACCTTAAGTGGCGCACCACTACATCTCTGTGACTCCCAGAATGTACATCAGAGGTGGAGTGGGCCAGCTGCCTACCATGCCCCAGGGCTGTGATGCGTGTGGCAGGCGTCCTCTGGAGGCCCTGGACCTGCTTCCAGATGTCTGGGATATTTCCATTACACCTCTTTATCCTGCTGCCTTGGAGATGCCCTGGTGTCAGGAATGGGGGGAGTCAGAAGGTGTAGCCGCAGTCTCCTTGCTGGGAAGCCCTGGCATGGGCTCAAGCCCTTTCTCCTCACTTGGGGTTCTTGTGGGCCTCTGGGTCACTCCATGGGACAGTGGTACTTCAGCAGTGAGCCCCAGAAGCTCCGGCATCACCTGGCCCTGCTAGTCCTGGAGGACAACCTGCGTCCTACCCATGATGATCGAGCCGTCTGCAATGGCCACTTGAGTTGGGGGCCACCTCGCAATGGCTGCAACAAGGGCCTTCTGAAACTGCTCTACAACCCCTCACCCATCTTCCTCTGAGACTGGGCCATGATTTGCAGCCTCTCATCCATGACCCACTGTGATTGGGCCACATTCTCAAGGGCTGCTGCCATAGCCTGCTATGTCTTAGTGCTGTCCCACTGGGTCTCCTGCAAGCTCTCAAGCCTCTCAACAATGGACCATAGAATGTCAAAAATCCTATTCAGTCTCTCTGCTGTGGCCTGGTCTGACTCAGCCGCAGCCCTCTGGGACTTAGCTGTGGCCTGCTGTGACTTGGCCATTGCTTGGAGGCCACCACTCATGGTGAGGATCCCCTGCCCCAGCCTTTCCACTGTAGACATCACCCTTGCAGTGTTGGCCTGGGAAGCATGCAAGATAGGCAATAGCTGGTCCATCTGAAAGGGTAATACAAGGAAAAGAGAGGAATCCAGGATACCAAGCACATGATTCATATTTCTCCATTGAACATAGAACAAAGCACTAAGAAAATTAATCACAGGATCAGTCTCTTCGGCCCTCCAAGCCTATAGTGACCAGACTGCCCATCTAATTTGTAACCCCCTACACTTCCAGGGACCGTACGCCTCTATTCCCATCCCATTCACATAGCTATAGAGATGCCTCTTAGGGTCACTATCGTATCTGCGTTCATGAACTCCCCCTGCAGTGAGTTCCAGGCACCCACTACCCTCTCCGTGCAAATAAACATGCTTTGCACATCTCCTTTAAACGTTGCCCCTCGCACCCTAGAAGTTGCCTCAAAGTGAGTGGAGGAACAACAATAGCCCAACTATGCTATAGCTGACAGCCTGCATTTCCTGCAAGGGGGTCCGCTGCCGCTCTGCCTGATATTAGTGGGGAGGAAGAGAATCTGCTGCCACTCTGCCTGAGATGGGTGGGGGGGGGAATGGGGAGGGGCCCGTGATCGGTCTGTGTAGTGGGAGATGGAGGAATAGAACATAGAACCCTACAGTGCAGAAGCAGGCCCTTCAGCCCATCGAGTCTTCACCGACCACAGTCCCATCAGGCCCTACCCCCATATCCCTAAACATTTACCCGCTAATCCCTCTAACCTACACATCCCAGGACACTAAGGAGCAATTTTTAGCATGGCCAATCAACCTGAATAAGTGGGTCATTAATGTTGTGGGTGTGGAGCAATGTCTGTGGGGGCCGGGAGGGCATTAACTGGCCTGGGAGAGATGTGGCAGTGCAGCGAATTCTATCATGTTTTTTCTGTGCATGCGTAATTGGAGGTGGCAATCAGAGTTGCAGGATTTTGGGCGCATTAAGCCCCATCCACAGGCTTGTGCACTGCAATTCGGATCCACTGATATTTTTTGCAGACAGAATGCATGTGGGGGTTCCCGAGAACAGGTCTAAAAGTCGGGTCCGAAACACTCCCAGTTTCAAGACTGCCCAGCACTTAGTGTCAGGGCGACCAGTAGATTAACTATGTGATGTTACGGGGATAGGGCCTGGGGTTGTTGTCGGTGTAGGCTCGATGGATCGAATGGCCTCCTTCTGCACTGTTGGGATTCTATTCTAATTAAAGTTATAGATGTTCCAAGGCATCTCATAAAAACCCAAACGAAGGACAGCAGTGAGTCAGGAAGAGAGGTGAACAAATGCTTGATGCCAGGATTGGGTTCTAAGGAGCATTTTAAAGACAGACAGAGAGCTTTATAAAATCACAGAATCACTCTGTACAGAATAGGGTCATTTGGTTCATTGTACCTGTGCCAGTTCTTTGAAAGAGTTAAGAGTTAAACAGCACTTTGAAAGGTCCAATTAGTCGCACTCTCCTGCTGTTTCCCCATAGTCCTACAAGTGCTTTCTTTTCCAAAAATATACCAAATTCCCCTTTGAAAGTTATTATCAAATCTGCTTCCAATACCCTTTCAGGCTGTATATTCCAGATCACAGCAAATCATTTCATCTCTGGCCCTTTCAATTATTTTAATTCTATGGCTTCTTATCACTGGTCCTTCTGTTACTGGAAACAGTTTCCTCTCATTTACTCTGTTAACACCATGATTTTGGACATTATTGTAAGATTTAAAACAACATTCTAAAGTTTGTAGTTATAAATGGGTATGAACTTTAATTACAATCTTTTATTTGCAAAAAAAGTAACATTTTTTAAACTTTTTTTTACCTCCTGCTATTTCTCCATAAACACATTAGCCCAGATTTTCCAGTCTCCAGAATTTCCTGGTGTACGACTCAAGATGCACGTTGGAACCCATCGGAAGTCCCGACATGCTGACTTCTGTGGGAATTTCCTAGGAAGTTTGAACAACTGATGGGCACTTTCCTTGCTTCCTGGCACCCTCTGTGCATGGCTTCAATCCTAGCCAGATAGTTCGAACAGTTCCATAGGACTTGTCGAATAATTACTGTGGAAGTGTTAGAATGGAAAACTTCTAATCCAACTATGGCGTACGTACAGAACTGCACCCCCAGTCACTTCCTATGATGCCCAACTCTCCCTTGATCCTTCCTTTGTACCCTTAGTACCCTCCCCCCCCACCAACTTCTCAATAACCCCATGACCTGACTGACAATCCCTGACTACCTGGTTACCCCCAGCCTGACCCAACTACTTCCAATCACCCGACTAATCCCCTGATCCAACCCAATTAACCCTCAATCTGAGTACTTCTTCTGACCCAATGAACCCCATTCCACCTACTCACCTACTCTACCTACCTGCCATCCTACCCACCAACCAACCCGCCCAGTTTCCATCTACTCCCTGACTGATTTATGTCACCTGCCCTATACCCTGGCCCACCTACCTATTCTACTAGCCTACCCATGCACTCATTCATCCACTCATCCATTCATTAACATTCACTTTAGATCTTTAAACTTACCAGATGGCAGCTCATGCTGTTAAATGAGGGTATATCTCATCTTCACAATGCTACAGAGCTGTGAGGGTGTTTTCTGAAGAGTACTGTGCGTCTGAGCCTGACTTCTCCAAAAATATGAAGACCCAGCAAGAAACACAAAGTAACATCTAGCTGAGGAAACATTAGCATGGAGAAGCAATATATTGATAATTGCCACTTTGAGGAAGATTTGGGCCAATGTCCTGAATCAAGTTTTTTTTAAGTTTATGTTTTTTAAGTTTATTTATTAGTGTGACAAGTAGGCTCACATTAATGCTGCAATGAAGTTATTGTAAAACTCTTCTAGTTGCCACACTCTGGCATTTGGATACGCTGAGGGAGAATTTAGCATGGCAAATGCACCTAACCAGCATGTCCTTCGGATTGTGGGAGGAAACCGGAGCACAGGGAGAACATGCAGACTCCAACAGACAGTCACCCAAGACTAGAATTGAACCTGGGTCCTGGCGCCGTGAGACAGCAGTACTAACCACTGTGCTACTGTGCCACCTTGCACGGCAAACAGTTTCATCTGAGCAAGTTTTTGGCTGACAGATTGATTTCTACCTGTTAATTCACACATTTCAGCTCGGAGTCTAGGATGAGCCTGGAGTGATGAAAAGTCCAATTAACCTGAAGGACCACACAATTCACAACTTAGAATTTAAATATCTCAAGTAAAATTGATCAAGGCACCTGGAATCTTCATTCCTTCAGCACTCTGCCTCCATTTACCTTAGAAACAATAGTTTGGAAATATAAATGTTTATACCAAAGAATTGCAACCTATAATAGATTCCTTGTTCGTTTCAGTTCATGCTTAACTGCATATGTTTTGTCCTGACATTTATAAGTAAGAAAAGGCATTGTTCCAAATTAAAATGATTGAACTGTATTGATATCTAAACATTAACTGCAGGGCTAGGAGAACCTGAAGGTGCAGTTAAGCAAGTGCATTATGTTATTTCAAATTTAAAATAAAATTTGTAAAGAAAAATCGGAGAAGGGTTCAAATCTTACTTCAGAATTTGATGGTCTAGGAATGCATGTACATAATGAGACCAAATAGATTCAGTATCAACCTGTAAATCCTTCCCGCATATGTCAATGGCGGGTGGCAAGAGCAGGAGAGATTCCTGGATTTTCGTTAGTCATGTGACAGAAGGGAAATTGGAGATTCTACCACCACCACCACTCATGTACACCACACTCCAATATGCAAAAAGGGAGGTAGAGAGGAAACAGAGTTATAAATCAATAAGCCTAACATCGGTAGTGAGGAAATTCTCAAATCCATTATCAAGGACTTTGTAGCAAACCATTTAGAAAGCAATGGCAGGATCAGACAGAGTCAACATGGATTTACAAAGGAGAAATCATGCTTGACAAATCTGTTGAAAGATGTAACTAAAACAAAGAGAAGCCAGTCAACGTGGTATATTTGGACTTTCAGAAAGCTTTTGACAAAGTCCCGCCATAAGGGATTATCATGCAAGATTAAAACGCATGGGATTGGGGAAAGTGTATTGAGATGGATAGAAAACCAATTGGCAGAGAGGAAACAAACCGTAGGAATTAATGAGTCCTTTTCCAATTGGCAGGCAGTAACTACTGTGGTGCCTCAGGGATCAATGCTGAGACCCCCAGCTATTCACAATATATATTAGTGACGAGGGAACAAAATGTAACATCTCAAGTTTGCAGATGATACCAAGTGGGTTGGGAGGATGAACTGTGACGAGAATGCAGAGATCCTTCAGAATGATCTTGACAGGCTGGATGAGTAGCTAATCAATGGCAGATGAAGTATAATTTGACTAAGTGTGAGGTTATTCAGTTTGGAAGCAAAAACAAGAAGGCAGATTATTACCTGAATGCCTGTAAATTGGAGGAGGGGTCTGTGCAGTGAACCTTGTGCACCAGTCACTAAAGGTAAGCATGCAGGTGCAGGAGGCAGTAAAGAAAGCAAATGGTATGTTGGCCTTCATTGAAAGAGGTTTTGAGTACAGGAATAAGGATGTGCTAAAGCAATTATATAGGGTCTTGGTGAGGCCACACCTAGATTATTGTATGCAGTTTTGGTCTCCTTTTCTGATGAAGATGTCTTTCTCTCAAGGGAGTGTAGCAAAGGTTTATTCCGGGGATGGCAGGACTGATGTATGGGGAGAGATTAACTAGATTAGGATTGTTTTCACTGGAGTTCAGATGAATGAGGGGGGTCTCATAGAAACTTATAAAATTTTAACAGGAGTAGACAGGGTTGATGCTGGGAGGATGTTCTCGATAGTGGGGGGGTCCAGAACCAGAGGTCACAGTCTGGGGATTCCTGGGTAGACCATTTAGGATGGAGGTGAGGAGACATTTCTTCACCCAAAGAGTGGATTGGCCAAGCTCAATTGCCCCTTAGAATTCTAGATGTGTAGGTGAGAGGGATTAGTGAGGATATGGGAATAGGACCTAAGCTTCGATAGAGAATTGGTATAGTCTCAGTGGGCTGAATGTCTTCCTTCTGCACTTGTAGCGATTCTATATTTCATCATCCCTATGATTCATTACTAAGGAAGTAATTGATGCCAAAACATTGAATGTATTCAAGAGGAGGCTAGATATAGCACTTGGGGTGAATAGGATTAAAGGTTATGCGGAGAAAGCAGGATTAGGTTGCTGAGTTGTACGATCAGCCATAATCATAATGAATGGTGGAGCAGGCTCAAAGGGCCAAATAGTCTCCTCCTGCTCCTATCTTCTATGTTTCTATATCATGTGAAAGTGCACATTGCCAAACAGCACCTCAAAATGGGGGGAGGGTTGTGGAGGAGAGATGGTGGTGGGTAGGTTTGGCAATGCATTTTGGCTCAGCAGCCCAGATGCTGCTATAGATCTGATTGATGCCAACAGCACAGAGTTTGATCCTCATCCCAGCTAGGGTAGATTCAAGGAACTTCTTCACTCAAAGGGTGGTGAATCTCTGGAATTCTCTGCCCATTGAAGTGGTGGAGGCTGCCTCGCTAAATATAAAAAAGGATAGTAAGAGCTTTTATAAATACATAAAAAGGAAGAGGCTGACTAGGGTGAACGTTGGACCCTTAGAGGATGAGAGGGGGGACTTAGTGGTAGGGGATGGGGAAATGGCTGAGGCCTTGAATAACTTTTTTGTTTCGGTCTTCACGGAGGAGGATGTGAATAATTTGCCAGGTGTTAGCGATGGAAAGATGGTAGGAATGGAGGGCCTGAATGACATTATTGTTACTAGAGAGGCAGTGCTCGACAGACTGGAGGGACTGATTATGGACAAGTCCCCAGGACCAGATGGAATGCATCCAAGGGTTCTGAAAGAAATGGCGGAGGTGATAGTGGATGCCTTGATGATTATTTTCCAAACCTCGCTGGATTCCGGGGAAGCGCCGGAAGATTGGAAAACGGCTAATATTACGCCGTTGTTTAAGAAGGGTAGCAGGCAAAAGGCAGGGAATAATAGGCCGGTTAGTTTAACGTCTGTTGTAGGTAAAATGCTCGAATCTGTGATCAAGGAGAAAATAGCAAGGCATCTTGAGGAAAATTGTTTGATAGAGCAGACGCAGCACGGTTTCGTTAAGGGGAAGTCCTGTCTGACGAATTTATTGGAGTTCTATGAGGATGTGTCTAGGGTGGTGGATAGAGGAGAGCCGGTAGATGTGGCGTTTCTTGATTTTCAGAAGGCGTTTGACAAGGTGCTGCACAAGAGGTTATTACAGAAGGTTAGGGGGCATGGACTTGGGGGTAGGGTGTTAGCGTGGCTAGGGGATTGGCTGTCAAATAGGAGGCAGAGAGTGAGGGTCAATGGGTGCTATTCGGATTGGCGGTTGGTGACTAGTGGAGTGCCCCAGGGATCGGTGCTGGGGCCTCAGCTATTTACCATTTATATAGATGATCTGGAGGAGGGAACCAAGTGTATGGTGTCGAAATTTGCTGATGACACCAAGATTGGTGGAACGGCAAATTGTGCGGAGGGTGTGGAAAGTCTGCAGAGGGATCTAGATAGGCTGGGCGAATGGGCCAGGAAATGGCAAATGGAATTTAATGTTGGCAAGTGTGAAGTTGTCCACTTTGGTAGGAATAATGGTAGGAAGGACTATTACTTACATGGTGAAAAACTGCAGCATGCAACGGTGCGGAGGGACCTCGGGGTCCTTGTGCATGAGTCGCAAAAACCCAGCCTGCAGGTGCAGCAGGTGGTCAGGAAGGCAAATGGGATGCTGGCCTTCATAGCGAGGGGGATTGAATATAAAAGTAGGGAGGTCTTGCTTCAACTGTACAGGGCACTAGTGAGGCCGCAGCTGGAGTACTGTGTGTAGTTTTGGTCACCGCACTTAAGCAAGGATATTTTAGCCTTGGAGGGAGTGCAGAGGAGGTTTACTAAGCTGATACCAGAGTTGAGGGGGTTGAACTATGAGGAGAGGCTGAATAAACTAGGCTTGTACTCGTTAGAGTTTAGAAGAATGAGGGGAGATCTCATTGAGACATATAAGATGATGAATGGGATGGATAGGATAGAGGTGGAGAGACTCTTCCCGCCCAGGAAGGACAGTAGGACTAGAGGGCACAGCCTCAAGATAAGGGGGGGGCAGTTTAGAACAGAATTGAGGAGGAACTTCTTCACTCAAAGGGTGGTGAATCTCTGGAATTCTCTGCCCGTTGAAGTGGTGGAGGCTGCCTCGCTAAATATATTTAAGACGCAGGTAGATAGGTTTTTGATAGGCAAGGGGATTAAGGGTTATGGGGAGAAGGCGGGAAAGTGGAACTGAGCCATGACAGATCAGCCATGATCTTATTGAATGGCGGGGCAGGCTCGAAGGGCTGGATGGCCTACTCCTGCTCCTATTTCTTATGTTCTTAAGACTTGTCTTAGGCATGGTGGGCCCATTGCTGTGAGTGAGAGCTGTCTTCTGATGTGACAACTGAAACAGAAAAGGAGAAAAAATATCACTTGCCCATGTCATCTTGTTGACATTAAAAGGGGGAAAACAATGAAAAGGAATCAGCCTTTAAATTATTGCAATATAAGGACAAGAAATTAAAAAGCTAATGGGTCATAAACAAAGGCTCAGTTCGGTCAATGTACAAAACATAATCTGTTTATTTAATAAAAATTACATCTGAAAATAAAACCTATTATTCTTCAATATAGCAATTGAATCCCAAACATGATTTTCAATGTATTTATTGGCAAATTAAATCCCACATTGAGCATACATCAATTGGATGCATTTTAATTTGGAAACTGGTGCTCTCTCATAGCCTGCATATCTTTAGATTGTGGAAGGAAATGGAGCACCTGGAGGAAACTCATGCAGAGCCAGAGACCCGGGTTCAATTCCCGGCTTGAGTCACTGTCTACATGGAACTTCTCCCCGTGCGTCTGTGAGTTTCCTCCAGGTGCTCCGGTTTCTTCCCACAGTCTGAAAGATGTGCATTGACTTGAACAGGCACCAGAGTGTGGCGCCTAGGGGACCTTCACAGTAACTTCATCGCACTGTTAATGTAAGCCTTCTTGTGACTAATAAACTTTAAATTTTAAGTTTAAAATGTGCAAATCCACAGATAGCATATGAACAAACATAATGAACATAAGTCAATTCCCACCCCAGTAATGTATTCAAATTGATCGAACAGAAAATTTTCTCCTCCCCATCAGATATCCAAATAACAATTTCAAATTTTACATCCTGGCTTGTAAATTCTGTTTACAAGCGTTGTCTGATTCACAACCCAAAGGAGGGTGACGTTATAAATCCAGACTTCTCTAACATGCAGAATAGTAACAGATAGCTATGGAATCGTAAAGTTGTGGGTTCAGATCTTACTCCAGAGACTTTACAAAGTCGGGACTGACATTTTAATGTGGTTAATGAAATGCTGCATGTTGGGAACTGCAGTCTTTTGGATGAGATGTTCAACCAGTGTCCCATCTGCTTCATTATGTGGATATAAAAGATCCCAAGGTATCATACTGAAGAAGAGCAAGGGAATTCTCCCACAGTCTTGACTAATATTTTTCTTTGAGTAACTTCATTAGGAAATATATCTGGTTATTATCACATTGCTATTTGTTGGATCTTGCTCTGAGCACATAGTTTCCTATGTTCAAACAGTGACTAACTTTAAAAGTGCTTCTTTCTCTTTAAAGCACTTTAGCGTATCCTAAGGTCTTGAGATAGACAAGTCTCTCTTTCTTTTGTGAACATGTTAGACAACTGTTAAGTTTCTGACTGTTCAAGCATCATCACCAGTGACAGACTCATAAGGATTTTGCATGTTATCAGAATTCCAAGAATAACTGTACTTTTGACCAAGTTATAAATCATTTTAATCTCTTTCCCCTCAACTCCAGCCCCACCTCCAAGTTTTCTCCTCCCTTGAAAGCATTGATTCTTACTCGGATACATTGCCAGATGCAGGCTGTGCTCTGCAACAGTGCCCCAAGTGCCACTTTTCAAATTTGAGCCAAGTGAATGCAGAAGGTTATTCAGAACAGGCCTCATAGAAATCATTGAAACCCCACAGCACAGAAGGGGGCAATTCTCTCAGTGAGTCTGCACTGACAACAATCTCATCCAGGCCCTGTTCCCATAACTCCACATATTTACCCTGCTAATTCCTCTAATCTACACATCCTGGGACACTAACAGTGAATTTAGCAAGGCCGGTCAACCTAACCCACACATCTTTAGAATGTGGGGGGCGGAAACCAGAGCACCTGGAGGAAACCCATGCAGGCATGGGGAAAATGTGCAAACTCCACACAGACAGTGACCCAAGCCAGGAATCGAACCCCAGACCCTGGAGCTGTGAGGCAGCGGTGTTAAACTCTCTGCCACCATGCTGTCCCATGGCCTCCTCTATGTTTTCACCTACAGAGAACATTAGAATACAGATCAATTCTGTTCTCACCTCACATTCACAGGTCTACAGTTCTCAATAGGAGTATGGAGGCTGTCCCCTCAACGCGGTGTGTTTTGTGGTAGTGGAGTTGGTCCACTAATGGCTGGCAGCAGGATCTTCTAGTCCTTCTGCTGTCAACAAAGTTTCCTGTTATTCACATCTTCCACCACTGGGAATCCCGTGGCAGGGCTCACCACCAATGGGATTGGAAGATCTTGTTAGCAGGAATAGCCCGAAAATCTGGCCATTGGATAAATCAGAAATGAGGACACTTTTTTTTCTCCATATCCCGTGAGTGGATCCAATCATAACACCTAAGCTGCTGCTTCAACTGAGATAAATGAATTCATGATGTGGATGTGCCGGCGTTGGACTGGGGTAAACACAGTAAAAAGTCTGACAACACCAGGTTTTAGTCCAACCGATTTATTTGATAGTCCCATTGTGAGTTTACTATCAAATAAATCGGTTGGACTAAAACCTGGTGTTGTCAGACTTTTTACTATAAATGAATTCAGCAGAGTGTGGGGAAGCTATTGACTTTCCAAATTACTTAGCCTATTACAGCACTAAATAAGGTTTTTAACTACTTGGCCACCATAGAAGTTGCCACTGTAATAAAATAACCAACTGCACTCATGAACCACCTGATTCAAGTTTTGTTAATACAACTTATTGAGGTGTTTTACTTCTTGGCACAATAAATATGGCTAACATATTTTCCTTTATGACATTACATCAACTTTCCTCATCCAAGAAAATGTGTACAAAAGGATAGTGTAATAAGTCTTCAGAAAAATAAATCCCTCACCAAAATGCCTTTATTTACAATTCCAACAGCAGCACATCGAGTGTTAGCAGTCTACCTTAGGGAGTCCGAGAGGAACTGACTTGCCTGGTTAAATGCAAGGAAAAGACACCCTAATTGGCCCATCAGTTGACACCTTAATCAGAGAGTTCATATTCCAATAGGCCAACCTCAATGGCCTAATTGAAGTCACTACAGACATAGAACATAGAACATAGAACATTACAGCGCAGAACAGGCCCTTCGGCCCACGATGTTGCGCCGACCAGTTAAAAAACAATGACCCACTAATCTAAACCAATCCCTTTTCGTCCATAAACCTATCCACGGATCTCTTAAACGCCCCCAAACTAGGCGCATTTACAACTGCAGCAGGCAGGGCATTCCAATCCCTCACCACCCTCTGGGTAAAGAACCAACCCCTGACATCTGTCCTATAACTACCCCCCCTTAATTTAAAGCCATGCCCCCTCGTGCTAGCTTTCTCTATCCGAGGAAAAAGACTATCACTATCCATCCTATCTAAACCTCTAATCATCTTATATGTTTCAATAAGATCCCCTCTTAGCCGCCTTCTTTCTAGCAAAAACAACCCCAAATCCCTCAGTCTCTCCTCATAGGACCTCCCCTCCATACCAGGCAACTTCCTGGTAAACCTCCTCTGCACCCTTTCCAAAGCCTCCACATCCTTCCAGTAATGTGGGGACCAGAACTGCACACAGTACTCCAAGTGCGGCCGCACCAGAGTTGTGTACAGTTGCAACATGACGCTGCGACTCCTAAATTCAATCCCCCTACCAATAAACGCCAAGACACCGTATGCCTTCTTAACTACCTTATCTACTTGATTCCCAACCTTCAGGGATCTATGTACACATACACCTAGATCCCTCTGCTCGTCCACACTATTCAAAGTCCTCCCGTTAGCCCTATACTCAACACATCTGTTATTCCTACCAAAGTGAATTACCTCACACTTCTCTGCATTAAACTCCATCCACCACCTCTCGGCCCAGCTCTGCAACCTGTCTAAGTCCCCCTGCAAACTGTGACACCCTTCCTCACAATCTACCACACCTCCTTTGGTGTCATCAGCAAATTTACTAATCCACCCAACTATACCCTCATCCAGATCATTAATAAAAATTACAAACAGCAGTGGCCCCAAAACAGATCCCTGAGGCACACCACTCGTAACCGAACTCCATGACGAATATTTACCATCAACCACCACCCTCTGTCTCCTATCTGCTAGCCAATTCCTGATCCAATTTCCTAGACTACCCTCAATCCCATACATCTGCATTTTCTGCAGAAGCCTACCATGGTGAACCTTATCAAACGCCTTACTAAAATCCATATATACCACGTCAACTGCCTTACCCCCATCTACCTCTTTGGTCACTTTCTCAAAAAACTCAATAAGGTTAGTAAGGCACGACCTACCCGCTACAAAACCATGCTGACTATCTCCAATCAATTCATTACTCTCCAAATAACTATAAATCCTATCCCTAATAATTTTTTCTAAAACCTTGCCCACAACAGAAGTAAGACTCACCGGTCTATAATTCCCGGGGAAGTCTCTGTTCCCCTTCTTAAACAATGGGACAACATTCGCTATCCTCCAATCTTCCGGTACTATACCAGAGACCAACGACGACCTGAAGATCAGAGCCAGAGGCTCTGCAATCACCTCTCTTGCCTCCCAGAGAATCCTAGGACAGCAACAGGCACAGCAATAAGTTCAGCAGTTGTTGAGAAACTCCATTGGGCCAAAACAATCCTGATGGTCTCTTTGCAAGTTAACTACACAACATTCAACAAAGTCTAACCCTCAACAGTGAAAATAATACATGAAAATACATAGCCATCAGAGCAAAAATTCTGCACTGTAGGGATTCTATGGTTCTATATGAAGGCTGTAGGGGCCAAGTCACTGAATACATGTAAGAAAAAAAAGGCCTAAACTCTTCAATGTGTCAAGGGGTATGAGGAGAGTGCGGAAGCATAGTGTTTAGATAGAGGATCAGCCATGATTTTTGTCTCTGTTTCTATGTATTATGTCTCAAAAGACTCTCTCTAAACTAAGGAATTTAAAGTTCAATTTATCAAACACAATAGAATGCACCCTCCTAGACATTCTGTTTGAAAATTTCAGTGCTTATCTAGTTTGCATTAAACATCAGAGAATGCTGACCCATAGGAAATACATATTGCATTACATTAAACTGCTTTGAAAGCTGATCGCATTGTACCAGTCAGATAATCAGTTCTGACAGGAGTATATTTTATGGAACAAATGATCTGGCCACATTAAAGATGTGTAAATATGATGAATGGAACAATGAGCTAATTGCATGGACATAACCGAATGACGTATAACTAAATAAAATGCATTTAGATAAAATTCTCACCACATTAAGGTTTGAAAATGAATTTTCATTACAAATCATACCTCTTTATATTTTTGTTTTAAAGTAACACTGCAGCATGTGAACTTGGTTTGAATATTCTGTGTTGTTTATCGGAAGCTATTTTGCAATTTCTTGGTGCGTAGGAGTCACTTTGTGTCTCTCTAGTGCTATTGGAGCAGGACTAGCTCATTTAATCCCTTGAGCCTGTTCTACTATTTAACAGGATCATGGCTGACTTGCAACATAACTCACCTTTGTTCCATATCATTCAATATTTTGGACAACAAAAATCTATCAGTCTCAATTCTAAAATGAGCAATTGATCTAGAATCAATTTTATAAACTCCCTCAGAGAATTTTAATTAAATATGTAGAAATACATTGAAAATTTCTACCATTGTGTTACTTAATTTCACTCTACAATGTCTAGTTCTAACTTTTGCCCATCTGTCTTAGTCCTAGCCCACCCAAACAGTTGACATTTCCTTGTTTCCCTTAATATCTTGAAAACTCTGATCAAACCACCTTTTAATCCAGGAAATATTCCAGGGGACCAAACCCTAGTTAAATTCTCTTTGTAGCTTAATCCTTGGAGCCCAGGTAAATCTACTCTGCCCTACTTCCAAACCAATATACCTTTCCTTGATTGTGGTGCCCAGAACTGCTCTCTGTATTTCAGGCATGGTTTAATTCAGGCTTTGTATAGCTAAAAGACACCTTCTACCCCTAGCATTCTACTCATCTAGATATAAAGGCCAGTATTTGTTTAGTCTTTTTTTGTTGTACCTCTTCATATTTTAATGATTTTGGGGGAGTAGGTTTGGGGGGAGCCAACACTCTTTGGTCTACCTTTTCACCATTTAGAAAAAAGTATTCTGTTATGTCATTTTTTAGCCCAGTGGATGATCTCACACTTGTCGAAATTGAAGTTAATTTGGCCATTTGATTATCAATATTGCTTTGTTATTTTAGTTTCCATCTACACTACTGCCAATACTGCCCAGCCATATGTCACTGGACATTTGGAAATGTGATCTTTGGTCCCTAATTAAACAGTACAGTGAATAGCTGAGTCTCCAATACAGATCCTGACAAACAAAGTCCCTACCCAGCATCCCTACGCTCAGTCTCCTTCTGTTCAACCTTTTTCCTAACCAGATCAATAATTTGCCCTCAATTCCATGAGCTTTAACTTCAGCTCACAATCTCTTCTGAGGAAATTTATGAAATGTCTTCTTGAAATCCATATAAATAACGTTCACAGACATTACGCTGTCCAGTACTTGCTCTGCAAAATCATTCAGTTAGGTTTGTCAACCATAACCTTTTTTCTCTTTTCTGGTACTATTACCTGAGAGGGCATCAGCGACTACAGGCCTCTATAGTGGATCATCCAGGCTAATCACTGAAGAGGTCATTCTTTCTCTACTTCGTTTTCTTTTACAATCAATGGCCGTGATTCTCCCAGAAGTGCTGAATTGGTGGGAGAACTGTTCTAAATCCCAACTGTTCTGTCAGTTTAGCTTCTGATCTGAATCTCCGCACTTCATGTGCAGAGGAAATCCCAGTCGTGAATCTCATTAAAAACCCGGGGGAATGGTGGGGCCTATTTGCGCTGGAGTCTGACAGTTCTGGAACTCTGCGTATGCACAGTGGTCCCGGTCTGTCAGACTCCCAATTTGTTGGCCAACCTGATCGCTGGCCAGTCTGGGATACCCACTGCCCCTCCAGCATCCCCCCTCCCCTTCCCCCTCTCAAGGCCCAATTGCGGCCCCCACAGCAATTCCCAGACCAACATTGAGTCCCCCCATCCTGGAGCATCCCAATGTATAGTGCCCCCACTTCCCCCCCCCCCACCCAAGCTATCCCAATCGCTACCCTTCCTCCATCCCAGACTGATCCTGTCAGCAAAGTGGCAATGGGACCCCCCATCCCCATTCCCACCAATCACCCCTAGGCCCCACCCACAATAGGCCCCACTCTCTTGGCACTGCCCGAAGCCTGGTCGGCAGTGCCAAAGTGCACCCTGGGTATGGACACTTTGCATCTTGGGCCATGCCAGCAGGCATGAACTGGCACTGCTAGGGTGTCCATGCTCAGGGGCACCACAACCCCCGCTGCCTGACTCCCGGGGGGGGGGGGGGCCCCGATTGCCCCCCTTTCATTCTGGTGGGGTTTCCCACCAGTTCCCCGAATATGGGGAGCTGGTCTGAGTGAAGTACTCCTGGCGGGGTTAGAGATTCAATCGGGACCTGAAAGGCCTCGATAATTAACTCACATTTTTTAAAAAAATTAAACGACTTACCTGCTTTGCCGCCAGTTTCCAGCATGGTCTGGCCAGCGACTGTTCTTGCCGGCTCTGGGAGATGCGCATACATTCCTAGCACATCCACAAATCCCTGTTCAAGGCCGGAGATGCGCACCTCCCACTGCCATCTGACAGAAAAGTTGCGGCTCACAATGGGAGAATCACGGCCAAGATTTCCCCTCAGCATCAAACTTTCTAAATCATCATTTCTTATTACTCGCCTAACCAATTCCAACTGTTCCTTCCTGAGCTTGGTCTGCAGAGCTCTTTTGCACTCAGGATTCTGCTTGCACCTCTTCATTGGCAGTGTGACTTTTTCAAGATGTCTTCATTTTCCACCTCAAAAACCACAACTCTGCAGCCTCAATTCTTCTCCATGTTTCTTTGCTGATTTTCCAACACACGCTTTCATATGTTAAAATTTGTCTGTTTAAAAATTCTGAGATTCTGCTGAAATGACTAAATTCATGATTCATTTTGAGTTGATTATAAGCTTTTTCATTTTTTGAAATGCATCTTTGGCCAATTCCGTCATCTCATGTTTCTGTCTGATGTTAACATACTCCCAAGGATTCACCTTTTAATCATTCATTGTGATCTTACATTCCAGCATGTATTTTTGGATATCACTAGACATTTTGTTTTCTTTATGCTTTGATTTCTTTTCAATTGATATTCATCCCTTTCTTCTCACTTTCAATCACTACTCCATCCAAAGCCTTTTGCAGTTTCTCTTCAGAGCTGCCAATAGAAATCGCATCTTACAAATTTGTGACCTCCAACTCATTCCGTACATATTTTCATTTGGGGAGAAAAAACACCCCTGCCGGACCCCTCTTTTAATCTTCACAAAATAATATTAAGCCCATTAGGTGCAACAGTTCCCAACTAGACTTTCAAGTTATATGATGGCACAGTGGTTAGTGCTACTACCTCGCAGCACTAAGGTCCTGGGTTCAATCCTGGCCTTGGGTGACTGTGTGGGGTTTGCACATTCTCTCCCTTGTTCCTCTCTCTTCTACAAAACTGCACTGATGAATTGAAATTTCTGTTTTTATCTTGCTCTTGTTCCTGTTCATTAGCACTCAAGGAAGGATTTTAGCAAGGTGACTCATCAGATGGAGTTCACACTCAGTTGCTCCAGGCTTTTTAGACAGCGCAATAAATATTGATTTACTAATGTCTTCTGGGATTTTTCTCATGTCATAAAATTCATTAAAGTTGAGAGTCAGTTTGTCTATTCCAAAGTCTTCTAAACTTCCAATACACTCAGTGGTTACTTCATCAGGGCTTCTGTCTTTTTTTTTTCATTTTATTTATTGCTGTTCTAATTTTGTATTTCGTGATATTTGGACCAATTATAGAAACTCAGGAACTATAAGCATGAATAGGCCACTTGGCCCTTCGAGCCTGCTCCAGCACACATTTTGATCATGGCCGATCATTGGATTCAATACCCTGATGCCCTCTTTGTCACCCCCCCCAAATCCCTTGATCCCATTAGCCCCATTTCTTCTCATTTCAGTCCTAAAAGGGTGACCCCCTAATTTTAAAATGGTTCAGGACTCACCCGCAAGGTGAAACACCCTTTCCATGTGCACCTGGTCAGTATCATTCAAGATTTTATAAACTTCAATCAGGTCATCTCTCACTTTTCTAAACTCCAGTGGAAGCAAGCCCAGTCTGTCTAACCTTTCCTCATCAATCCAGTAAACCTGCTCTGAATCCCCAATGTATTTACATCCTTCCTTAAATAAGGAGTCCAAAATGGCATGCACAGGTGGGATTTTCTGGCAGCGTTTGCCCTGAAACTGGAAATTCCTGCCTGCAGTCAATGGACCTTTTCATTGCCCGCGTCTCGCCTGCTCTGATTCCCATGGGGTGGAAGGGGAAAATTTGCCTTGTGGTCACACCAATGCTCTGAATAACTGAAGCATAACATTCTTAGCTTTATGTTCAATTCCTCTCATAATAAAGGATAACATCCCAGTAGTCTTCTTGATTGTTTGTTGTGTCGGCGCACTAGTTTGTGCACTAGAACATCTAGATCCCTCTGCACTTTGGAATTGTGGAGTCCTTTAACATTTTAGAACTCTGTTTTTTTTTATTCTTTATGTCAAAATGAACAACTTTACATTTTCCCACATCATACTCCATCTCTTTTTACTCCAGATTATCCCCACTCACTCTACCTGCCTATGTCAGTTTGCAAAGTCCTCAAGTTCTCCTCACAGCATACTTTCCTACTTACCTTTGCATCATCTGCAAGTTTAGCTGCCATGTCTGCACTCCCGCATCTAAGTGGTTGATATAAATTGTCAAGAGTTGAGGACTCAGCACAGACCCCCGTAGAGCTCCACATGTTACATTCTACCAATCAGAAAAAGACACATTTATGTATACTCTGTTTCTTGTTAGCTAGCCAACCTTCAAGCTAGGCTTATATGTTACCCTTGACACCATGAGCTTTCATTTTTGGCAGCAACCTTTGATATGGCATTCTATTAAATGCCTTCTGGAAATCTAAGTATCGTACATCCACTGGTTCCCCTTTATCCACAACATATGTGACTCCTTCAAAAAACTCCAATAAATTGGTTAATCATGATTTCCCTTTCACAAAACCATTCTGACCCTTCCCAATTATCCCGAATTTCCATCAGTTATCAGCTATAACCTCCTCTAATGATCGATTCTAACACCTTCCCCACAACAGACATCAGGCTAACTGGCCAATAGTTTTCTGCCTCCCTCCTTCCTTGACTAGGTGGGTTATATTTGATACTTTATAGTCTGATGGAACCTATCCAGAATCTAGTGAATTTTGGAAAATTAACACCAACACATCTATTACCTTATTAGCCACCTTGTTTAAGACCTTATGCTGAAGCCCCTCAGGACCCAAAGGCTTGTCAACCGGCAG
Organism: Carcharhinus amblyrhynchos; assembly: GCF_965287045.1. NCBI lineage: Eukaryota > Metazoa > Chordata > Chondrichthyes > Carcharhiniformes > Carcharhinidae > Carcharhinus > Carcharhinus amblyrhynchos. The sequence continues at coordinate 40,652,973 of NC_137339.1, read as the reverse complement.
CACCACCAGCCTGCCCATACCATCTCCCTAGTATATCAACTTCATCAAGCTCTCCCCCACCTCCACCACCCCCCGATCCACAGCCACCATTAGAATGCTACTTGTATCCCTCACAGCAAAAACCAAAGCAAAACATCTATTCACTTCATCTGCTGTTTCCTGACTACCCGTCAACTTCTCACTCTCACTCCCTGACTATCAACACTCATCTTACTCTATTTTTTAAATACCTGTAGAAACTCTTGATGTCTGTATTTATATCTCCAGCAATCTTACTCTCATACTCTAATTTCATTTCTTCTGATCAACCTTTAGGTCATTCTCTGCTGTTCTTCATCCTCTGACCAATCATTTGACTGCCACTCATCTTTACATGGTTCCATGCCCTTTTCCCAAGTTTGCTACTTCGGTTAACTTCTTTACTTAACCATTGATTGTGTCTGCTCCCCTGAGAATGTTTCTTTATTGTAGCAATATACTTATTCTGAGTATTCTGAAATATCCCCTAAAATGCCTGCCACCATTCATCTGTTGATCTATGCTCTAGTCTAGTGTCCTTGTTCACTGCTCAGCTTTTATACGCATATAATACAATCATGTATTTTTCTTAATTCTTGTCTTTTCTCGTATGTTGTCCTAAAATAATTTATGTATGTATTCAATCCCTCTCGTAAGTACTTGGTCCTTTTCCATGATAATTTCCCCATGTTTCACTTTGATGCAACCACCAGATGTACACCCAACCTTTCCTGTGATTTCCCCGTGACATTATGCTTTTTTTTTTAAGTCTTCTTTTTTATGTTTCTCGATTCCTTCGCATTTTCCCACCACTTTTCCTCCTCTTCAACATAGTTTTCTTTAATTCAGCTCTCTGTATTGAGTAGTTCATAACTAGCCTCTTTAATGTTCCTTTATTTCCCAAACTTCTTCAGCTTTATTTTGATGGGGCAAACGACAGGTGTATTCCACAGTCAGTGCCCAGCTAGGTTCTTGCTTACTGAACTGCCTTCCGGAATCTGCTGTTTATTGCCATACATTCCATCTAATTATTGATTCCATCAGGACTTTTCCAGGCAGATTTCCTTTTTGGATGCACCTTTAATCAGGGATTTTAAACAACCTGATCATTTGATGCTGTTAGGGAAGACCAGAAATTTCAATGTATATTATGCAATTGTCTAGACTCCAACTTTTGCATTTGATTTTGACATTAGGGTGAGCACAAGATGTTTCATTCTAGGCATGATTCAAGCGACCCACTTGGAAGCTTTTACAAACTTTAATTAAGAGCGCAGAATATAACAAAAAGAATTAGCATAACTCTAACCAATCAAAATACTTAAACATGCCAAAGTATAATTCTTAACAGTTAGCTATCTCTATTGTTCCAATTTAAAGAAATGGGGATGATTGGAATGCAGCAGGCTGGGATACTCAAGCAGAGGCCACTTAGCAGTTTCCCATTGGGTGTCACGGCCTCCACAAATCTCCAGATGCCGGACTTCTGGTGCTGTCAGCTCCACCCCAGAAATTGGCTCAGAGGTGTATAAATTATTTAAATGATGATTTGCAACCATTTAGCAGGCCCAGGGCTGATATCTCCAGGATCACTAGCATTCCCCCCCTCAACATGAGGAGTGTTTCACTCCAATGGGGTTTACAACAGCTTCCTACTAACGGCGAGCTGGCAGCCCTATCCTGTTGGCGTGAAGGGGTCCATCAAGGGCTCTAGGGGACTGATGTAGGGGGTGGGTATCCCTAGGCATTGCCACCTTAGTAGTGCAAGCCTGGCCCCTGGCACTGCCCACTGGGCAAAGTGCCAATGCCCAGGGGCATCTTGGCACTGCCCACTAGACATTGGGCAGTGCCAAGGGAAAGAGACCAGAGGGGAGGCCAGGCCCACTGGCACTCTGCACTTGGCAATGACAGGGGGAGGGAGGCCAGCGATCGGGGCTGGCCATCAGAGAAAGGGTATAGGGTCAGGGCTGCCGGGGGGATATCTGGAGGGGGGTGGGGGGGAGGGGGGTGCTGGAATCAAGGCTGCCCCAGACTAGTCTGGGAGACCAGTGATCAGGAAGTTGGCAGTGTAGGCTACTGTGGCCTCGGTGCTGATCGGTGCATACACAGTGACCCACTCAGCACTATGCTGACAGCCTCTCCAAGGGAATAGGTTCTTCCCCCAGATTTTTAGCATAATGCACACTAGGGCATGTGATGCAGAAATTTGCGCAGAGGTGTATAAATTATTTAAACGATGATTTGCAACTGATCAGCAGGCCTAGGGCTGACGTCTTCAGGATCACTAGCATTCCCCCACCCCACCTCTGCATCCACCACCACCCACCCCTCCCCCCCGCTCCGCCCCCCTACAACACGAGGAGTGTTTCACTCCAATGGGGTTTACAACAGCTTCCTACTAATGGGGAGCTGGCAGCCCTATCTGTTGGAGTGAAGGGGTCCATCAAGGATCCCTAGGAGACTGAGGTAAGTGGTGGGGGAATAAGGGGGTCAGTTATTCCACTGAAAAAACAATAGGATTTACTTCAGTTTTTACGTAGATTTGACACTTTGGGTCCAATTTTACCATCGCATTGTGTCTGTTTTCGGGTTGAAAACATGGTAAAGTCGGACATGAGGCGAGTTGCACGATCCACGTCTGCCTCCACGCCCGTTCCCCCTTTACCAAGGGCTGAAAATTGCCATTGTCTGGACCGCGCCCAAAATCGGCTGCATTTAAATTGACTTAATGGGTTGGAGTCCAACCTTACCGGCAGTTCCCCCTTCATCATTCAGCGCGAGACAGACATGACCCACAACGGTCCCACTTGGATGCTCCAGCTTCTGAGGAGTTAACTTCAGAGCTTCTGGCCACACTCTGACTCAGAATGATGGTCGTGGAGAGGTGGGGAGAAGGGAGGTAGGTCAGATGGCTCTCTGCTGGGAGGGGCAAGGGGGTCCTCTGCCACTCTGTGTGGGATCACTTGGGAGAAGGGGGTCTGCTGCCACTCTCCAAGTGATCGCTTGGGGGAATGGGGGGCAGGGGGTCACTATTGGTCTGGGTAGCTGGGGGTGGGGGAATAAGGGGGTCAGTTATGTTGTGGGGCTGGGGCAATATCTGTGGGGGCCAGGGGGGCATTATCTGGTCCGGGTACTGTGTTTACTCTCGTCCAACACCAGCATCTCCACATCATGACCACCATCGACACCGCAAACCGTCAGCTCCAAGTGGAGAGAATCTCCAAGATGGTTGCACATTTTGACCCAGACATCAAATTTCTACAGTCATCCAGTACTTCCCTGTTCATTCACACGACCAAGTAACTTACCATTAGCTCAGCACTCTGTATTCCTGTTACTCCTTTCAAAGTGAATCACTTCACACTTTTCCTCATTCAACACCATTTGCCACCTCTCAGCCCAGCTCTGCAGCTTATCTATGTCTCTTTGTAACCTGCGACATCCTTCCGCATTGTCCACAACTCCAACAACTTTAGTGTAATCTGCAAATTTACTAACACATCCTTCTATGCCCTCACCTAGGTCATTTAAAAATGACAAGCAGCAGTGGCCCCAAAACAGATTCTTGTGGTACACCACTAGTAACTGAACTCCAGGATGTACATTTCCCATCAATCACCCCCCTCTGTCTTCTTACAGCTAGCCAATTTCTGATCCAAACCGCTATATCACCCTATATCCTGTGTCTCCATATCTTCTGCAATAGCTTACTGTGGGGAACCTTATCAAACACTTTACTGAAATCCACATACACCAAATCAAGTGCTTTGCCCTCATCCACCTCTTTGGTCACCTTCTCAAAAAAAAATCTTTGTTAGACTTTAACTTAGTGTTATGAGACTTCTTACCGGGAACGATGTGGCAGGGGAGATTTTTTCTATTTTATTTTACTGCGTTTGCACAGTTGAAGATTCCAATTGGAGTTGTAGTGTTTCAGATGAGATTAGCCTTGCTCACAGGCTTCTGCAGCGCGATTCAGAATCACTGCTTTTTTTTTTCAGGCAGAGTGCGTATGGGGTCGCCTGAGAATGGGTCTAAAAGTTGGATCTGAAACACTCCCAGTCTCAAGTCTGCCCAGCACTGATAATTAAAATGGTAAAGTAGGGCCTTTAGAATTTTTTGAGGAGAATCCCATCCAATACCCCCTTAGGCATACACCCTTCTTCAGAATTAATGAGCACAAAAGCAAGTACGCTCATGTGGTGTCAGATTTACAGCCTTTTAACAATTCTACACAGCAGTTTTCAGAGAAGATTATCTCCTCAAACAACAACTCTCAGAGAAAGAAACATTCTCATGCAGAAGAACCTCAGATTCCTGGCAAATTTCAGTTTTTAACTTTAGAGGGGGGAAAAGAGAAGCACTGCTCTCTCTCAACTGCAAACAACATCTAAACAGCAACTATATGCAAATTCTGTATAAGCCCTGCTCCACCTAGGCATATGACCCTGTCAATCACCGCAATCAAGTCCTACTCTTCAAAACCCGAGGGGCTCTTAGTTCACAGTATTGTATAGCCATATGCTTTGTTATTTGAAAACATGCAGTACTAAACTCACTATACAAAAAAGACAATATTTTCCAAGTTAAAGTACTTCATCACAAAATTCCTACATTAGTCCAAGGCAGCACAATGGTTAGCACTACTGCCTCACAGTGCCAGGGACCCGGGTTCAATTCTGGCCTCAGGTGACTATCTGTGTGGAGTTTGCATGCTCTCCCCATGTCTGTGTGGGTTTCCTCCGGTGCTCCGGTTTCCTCCCACAGTCCAAAGATGTGCACGTTAGGTTGATTGGCCGTGCTAAATTGCCCCTTAGTATCAGGGGGATTAGCAGGGTAAATATGTGGGGTTATGGGAATAGGACCTTGGTGGGATTGTGGTTGGTGCAGACCTGATGAGCTTGCAGAGTCAAAGAGATTTACAGCATGGAAACAGGCCCTTCAGCCCAACCTGTCCATGCCCCCCTTTTTTTTAAAACCCATAATCTAATCCCAATTACCTACATTTGTCCCATATCCCTCTGTACCCATCTTATCCATGTAACTGTCATGTCTAACTACTTTTTAAAAGACAGAATTGTACCCACCTCTACTACGATCTTTGGCAGTTTGCTCTAGACACTCTGTGTGAAAAAATTGCCCCTCTGGACATTTTTGTATCTCTCCCGTCTCACCTTAAACCTAGGCCCTCTAGTTTTAGAGTCCCTACCTTTGGGAAAATATATTGACTATCTAGCTGACCTATGCCCCCTATCCAGCTGAATGGCCTCCTTCTGCACTTGAGGGATTCTATAAATTATATGGATTGTTGCAATTAAGATCAATTATGTTGCTGCAGCAAGAATTCAGGATGTCGATCACAGACAAAACAGCACCAATAACTAAAACAGATCCTGCACAAGAAACATGAGTGAAATACAGTTCTTAAAAGCACTGTCATCACACTGTACATCAATCAATCCACATCTCCCTTCATTCAATGGAATTACCAAAGCCATGAAGTCCAGCTATGCTGCCTTTCCAAAAATAACCTATTTTGTGTTCAGAAGATCCCTTTACAATAAGTGTTTTAATTCAAAACTTTATTACTTCGTATTCAAGCCTACATAAATGGTACCATCCACCCTGGAAAATTGGGCCATGTTTACCCCTGTTCTCTGTACCATAGTGGCTCAAAGGTCAGCAGCTTGATCTCTGACCAACCATTTATTTTTGGCAGTGTGCAAAAAAGTGCCTCTTTAAGTTGTTTTGTGTGGCCATGCACACATAGCTTGAAAGGGGTTGACTTAAGCATGACCAGCAGAGGGACATTTGAGTCGCTGCATAATCACACACTTTACAGGGAACATTGCTGCTGCCAAATTTAGGTCCAGGGATTGATCTATGGACTTATCAGATCACTTAGTTCCCACCCTTCTGGTTCAGTGCATCTTGAACCAATCTCCTTCTGATGCCAAATGATTAGTTATTCTAAGAAAATGACTGTGGATGGTCTGCAGACGGTCAAAATGATTTCTATTATATGCAAAAAAGAGAATTCCAAATCATTCTCGCTCTCCAAAGCATTTGCTTTCAGAGAATTTAACCTCTTTGGAGTAAAACTTAATTCCATAGTAATACTTTTAAACTAAATCATCTCAAAATTGTCTGAATACCCACAATAATTAGAAATAATTTCTTTCTGCTCAGTGCAAAGTGTTCACTGCTTCCCAAACCTTGGCAGTTGTCACTGGCTCATGGCCCAAAAACAATTAATGAAGATAAGACCGATAAAAAGTGAATTTCTAGAGAGCTTTTTCCTCAAAAACAGCCGTAGCTGACAACACATGGAACAGGTAGGGTCCTATGATCTTTTGAGCCTGTTTCAACATTCAGTTAGGCCGTGGTTGAATTGCATGTCAACTCCATTTTCCCATCTTCATTCCATTCTCTTTGATCCGTCTACCTAATGAGTTTAAGTTTATTTATTAGTGTCACAATTTGGTTTACATGAACACTGCAGTGCTTGTACAGAAACACCGAGAAGTAATTTTGCATGGCCAACGTACCTAAGCAGCATATTTTTTGGACTGTGGGAGGAAACCGGAGCACCTGGACGAAATCCATGCAGACACAGGGAGAATGTGCAGACTCCACACAGACAGTGACCCAAACTGGGAAACAAACCTGGATCATGGTGCTTTGAGGCAGCAGTGCCAACCACTGTGCCACCATGCCACCCATCTAGAACACATCAATTTCAGTGTTGAAATCTTCAAACTTCTTTTTGGAGAGAGTGTTCCAAATTTCTATTGGTGTGTGTGATAAAATTATTTCCAGATTTTGCTCCTGAATAACATGGATCTAATCTTAAGACTGTAGAAACATAGAGATAGAAACACAAACTAGAAACAGGAATAGGCCGTTTGGATATCCGAACCTGCTCTGCCATTCAATATGATCAAGGCTCATTCTCTATCCCAATGCCATTCTTCCATACTCTCCCCATACCCCTTGATGCTATTAAAATCTAAAAGTAGCCATTCCTTTCTTGAATATATTCAGGGACTTGGCCTCCACAGTCTTCTGTGGTGGAGAATTCCACAGGTTCACTACCCTTTGAGTCAAGATATTTTTCCTCATCTCAGTCCTAGCCAGTCCACCCAATATCCTGAGACTGTTTCCCCTGGTTCTAGATTCTTCATCCAGGGAAAACATCCTCTCTGCATCTAGTCTGTCTAGTCCCATTCAAATTATATACATTGCAATCAGATCTCCTCTCAGCCTTCTAAACGTGGCGAAAAACTGCAGCAGGCGACGGTGCAGAGGGGCCTTGGGGTCCTTGTGCATGAGTCACAAAAATCCAGCTTGCAGGTGCAGCAGGTGATCAGGAAGGCAAATGGGATGCTGGCCTTCATAGCGAGAGGGATTGAATATAAAAGTAGGGAGGTCTTGCTGCGGCTGTATAGGGCATTGGTGAGGCCGCAGCTGGAGTACTGTGTGCAGTTTTGGGCGCCGTACTTCCGCAAGGATATTTTGGCCTTGGAGGGAGTGCAGAGGAGGTTTACTAGGCTGATGCCGGAGTTGAGGGGGTTGAGCTGTGAGGAGAGGCTGAATAAACTAGGCTTGTACTCGTTAGAGTTTAGAAGGATGAGGGGAGATCTCATTGAGACGTATAAGATGATGAATGGGATGGATAGGATAGAGGTGGAGAGACTCTTCCCGCTCAGAAAGGATAATAGGACTAGGGGACACAGCCTCAAGATAAAGGGGGAGCGGTTTAGAACGGAGTTGAGGGGGAACTTCTTCACTCAAAGGGTGGTGAATCTCTGGAATTCTCTGCCCATTGAAGTGGTGGAGGCTACCTTGCTAAATATTTTTAAGACGCGGGTTGATGGGTTTTTGATAAGAGAGGGGATTAAGGGTTACGGGGAGAGGGCGGGAATGTGGAACTGAGCCACGACAGATCAGCCATGATCTTATTGAATGGCGGGGCAGGCTCGAAGGGCTAGATGGCCTACTCCTGCTCCTATTTCTTATGTTCTTATGAATCAATTATGACACCTCTTATTTTCTCTACAAGAGAAAATAACTTCACCATTTACAACCTAGCCAATGTTTTAACATCTTGATCACATCATTCTTTTAATTCCAACATTCATAGGATAACATGCAAAATTTGTCACCTGTAATAACTTCAAAGACAACTTGTTGTGGCTAGAAGTTAAGAAAGATGTAATACCAACCATATATGTATTCTTGTACAAAAAATCATGTGACAAAACTACAATACACATTTACACTCTTCAACTTCCTGGATCCAATTGAGATTTCTCCCCGACCCTGGATGCACACTCTTGCACCTAATCGGCTCAGCTTCCCATGCTACCTCTCCATAGGGTCCAACCTGATCACGTGACCCTCAGTGACTGCTCCCTTAAAGGGGCCACACTACCACATCATTCCTTCTCATCTCATCGCCCTCTAAGTTTTTGCTAAAAAGATGACAAAAATCTAGTTTTACTCCAAAGTATCAATTTGTTTTTGTTGGCTGGCAATGACAGAGTATTGCTCATCAGTGTAATCACCAGGAAAGAAGTCACCAACAGAAAAATCTGAAATCTAATTTAAAGCTCTGTTAAGACTTTCTGTAAAATACAGTAAATGTTAATCTGTCTTTCCTCTGTTAAAATTATTTCAAAAGCCAGACTCACCCTCCTTCGTCGTCACTGCAAATTGAACAGTAATCAGCTTTAAGTGCAACTTTATTGGTCAATTTATACAAAGTTCAGAAGTTAACTGAAGAAAATACATTGCTGAACAATCTTAAAAAGAATCAATTCATAAATCATTGATTGAAGATGTGATTCCTGAAAATGTGTGAAATATATATTGCTCCTGTTATTTCATAATAATTTGCTGACATAATTCAAGTCAAAAACCAATGATTGAGATGTTACGTTCATAAACCCAAGAAACAACATACACTACTGACACTTATCACATCAAAAATGATGATCTATATTGCTATCTATTGACAATAAAGCTAAACTTACCAATAAAATGCATGTTATATCACTGAAGAAAACGGTGAAGCTAAAGTATAAATTCCATATGATTTATTGACACTGTGGGTTTAATTTCCTTTCACTTCTGGGAATTGGATTCATATCTAGCTCAGCTTGATGTCTCAGTCTGCTATGTTGCAAGGACTTGAGCAATTTCAACAAAGGTTATTCTGCGCCCGTAGAATGAGAGAGGGGAGAAAGAGAGAAAAGGGTACTAGGAGAGATGGGAAAGATGAATGATAGAGAAGAGAGGAAAACGAAAATGTGAAAAAAGAGAGAAGAGGGCATGACATACTGGCAACATCATTAGACTAGTAAACCAGACGTTAGTGCTCTGAAGGCATGACCAGAATTTTCCGACCATTCATGCCAGCAGGATTTTCCCATCCTGCAGCTGTGAATGGAGGTTTGGCTTGTCACCAAAATATCCATCTTTGCTGCAGTGGGAGCGGATGTGAACAGGCGGTAAGATAATGTCCATGTTTCAATTCCCACCTTGGTTGCTGGCGGAATTTAAATTCAGTCAATAAAACCTGGAAAACAAAGCTATTCGCAGTAACTTTGGCCATGACAATTATTGCTGATGATTGGTTCACTAATCTCCTATAGGGAAGGAAACCTGCTGTCTTTACCAAGCCTGGCCTTCATGTGACTCACAGTGAATATGGTTTACTGTTAGCTGCCTAACAAATTATTTAGTGGAAGGACAATTCTGAATGGGCAACAAATGCAGACCTAGGCAGAAAAGCCCTATCCTGTGAAAAGAATAAAAGGGCAATAAGTTAGATGAAGAGAGAAAAAGGAAGGTAGGAGAAAAGAGAACAATTTTCATTTTTATTTTAGCAATCACATCAAATCAATACGGATAGGTATGTTCTCTGCTCCAGCTGCCTTGGACCACATTAAGAGTACCTTCAATGTCAGGATGAGCAGCCATTCTCACCTTCCTTCTTGTTTCAGAGAATGTCTATTTGTTGAACATTCCAAACGGCCTCTTGGTTTTCAGAATGTTGGATACTCTTCTGCAATGTCCCCGCTTTCTCATTCATACCATAGTTTACCACTTGCTCTATCAACCTCAGCTTCTCTATGATTGACAACACTTTCCACACAGATTTTGCCATATTCATTTGTTTTGCACACTGCTTCAGTGAGAAACTTTGATGTGAAATGATGCCCCTCCAGGTTTCATATTTGTGCACGCATAGGTCTAACTAATCGGTCTGGTCACATGACCCTGGTAGAAAAGCCATCTTGCTTGCACTTCTTTTGAAAAGGATATATACATTTTTTTTTGTTGCTAACACAAAGTAAAAGTTTGATTAAACCAAATCAAATACTGTGGAATTTCAGCTACGTGTGGGGCATTGTTCTATGGCTTTTGCCATTCTGCTGGAGGAATTTAATATCATGTGAGTTTGATTAATGGAGATTTCACTACATGAATTATTAATATATTGTGGTCAATATAAGCTATATATTACATATGAAATAGCAGCTGTGTCAAGGATCGATCTTATGGATTTACTAGAAAGCCCACTTAACCACAAAGTCCTTAAAAATTATGAACTTCCTGAGTAGAATTCCAAATTTTTAAAAATTTATTCATGGGACATGGGCATCAATGACTGGCCAGCATTTATTGCCTATCTCTAATTATTCTTGAGAAGGTGGTGGCCAGCTGCCTTCATGAATTGCTGCAGTCCACGTTAAGTATTTAGCCAGCAATTCTCAACCAACTGCACATCCTAATCAACCAAGTTGGGTACAATCTTCAACAAAATGACACGCTTGCAGAATCATCTCAGTTCTGCTCTTGGTCTCGATGCCACAGATTACCTACATCTGCATTCTCAGGGACAACGCTGTGAATTATATAGCTGAGCCTAGTCAGTCAACTACTGTAAGTAACAGTTATAGTACCCTTCTATTTGCCTTTTCCAGCTCCTGGATCATATTTTTTTTCAGCCTGCCTGCATTATATTGCAGGAGGTCTGAGTTTGGACGGCTCTGTGCCTTTTATCTAGTTTCACCAGTTGCAGTTTTCCCGGAAACCTGTTCCAGGAATAATGTAGGGGGGAGTTATATGGTAAAGGGTAAACCCGTAAGGAGTATAGAATCGCAGCGAGACCTGGGGGTGCAAGTGCACAAGTCTTTGAAGGTGGCAGTGCAAGTAGAGAGTGTGGTGAAGAAAGCCTATGGTATGTTAGCCTTTATAGGAAGGGGTATAGAATATAAGAGCTGGAGTCTAACGTTGCAGTTGTACAGAACGTTGGTTAGGCCGCATTTGGAGTACTGCGTCCAGTTCTGGTCGCCTTACTACCGGAAGAACGTGGAGACTCTGGAGAGAGTGCAGAGGAGGTTTACCAGGATGTTGCCTGGTATGGAAGGACTGGGGTATGAGGAAAGATTGAAGAAATTGGGGCTCTTTTCCCTTGAAAGACGCCGACTGAGGGGGGATCTAATAGAGGTATATAAGATTATGAAGGGTATAGATAGAGTAAACAGAGGTAAGCTATTTCCTATGATAGAGACACGTAGGACAAGGGGCCATGGACTTAAGGTGGGGGGGAGAGGTACAACACAGATATTAGAGGGAGGTTTTTCACACAGAGGGTAGTGGGGGTATGGAATGCTCTGCCAAGTAAGGTGGTGGAGGCAAACACGCTAGAGTCATTTAAGAGTAACTTAGACAGGTTGGAGATGGGTGGATATAGGAGATTGTTTTAAATAAGGGTCATTAGCATTGGGACGTCCCTGGTAATGTAAGTGATGGTAATGGTATGATAATAATGTTTTTCTCTTTTCATTCACAGGTTTTAAGTCGGTCCACCTTGTGTCCAATGAGGGGCATACACGCAGTGGGTCGTACTGGGGCTGCTCTTGGTTGTTCGAGATTGGCCTCGTGCTTCATGTCATTAGTGTGTGCCTAAACTGGACAAGATACTGGGCAAGACGACAGCTCAGTGACTATCGCTGATTGCTGTGCAGGCACATGGATTTGGGCCGGTGTCTGTGGGAGTTTGCGCATTCTCCCCGTGCTTGCATGGGTTTTCTCCGGGTGCTCCGGTTTCCTCCTTGTAATAGAAGTAATCAATGTCTGGTCCGCGAAACAATGCCTCCTAGATCACAGAATGTTAACAGGGCACTCAATACAATCCAAAAACACATTAAAGATTCTTCAACACTAAAACTTACAAAGCCCTATTTGCGTATGTACCAGACTACATACATAAGCAAACAAGGTGATAAAAGCCCTATTTGCGTACATAAACAAAGGTATACGTGCCAAACTGCACAAGCAAGTAAATAAAGGTGATGCACAGTAACTCACGTAATCGCGTGAACTACTCGGGAACAGCGCGTGAACACTCTCAGGACTGTCATTGATTGGATATCAGAGCAGAGGAATGAGCCTGATCAACTCATTCCTCAGCCTTTAAAAAGGGGGATTCCCATTGTCTCGGTGGACGCTCAACCGTGGGATAAGCGCGCATCGCCCGGTCGTTATCGGGACAACATGTTGGTCCTTCACCGAGACTGAAATGGGCTCCCCAGTCGTTGGAAGGATGAAGGCACAGTCCTGATGGTAAATATATGTAACTCTTCTTCTTAATACCGTCTGTAGACTGTAATTGTAGCTGTTCTTTTTTTTGAGTGCTTAATACTGTATGTATAATGTAATTGTATACCATAGATAAGTAAGGATAAATAAAGGTACGAAGTGTGAACCTAATCTTGTTGTATACCGAATCATTCTCTCACTCTCTTGAGTCTCCTGCAAAATTATAACTTTCGTACCATAACACTCCCACACCCCAAAGATGTGCTGTTAGGCTGATTGGCAGGAATAAATTGTCCCTAAATTAGTTTCCCTCAATCTGGATGACCATAAAACATTAGACAGGGGTCATGGGTGGAGAGGGGGACTGGTAGTGTTGAGATGGCGGCGCGGGCTCGTTGGGCCAAAGGGCCTGTTTCCCGGGCTGATTTTGTTCTTTGCTCTTTGTTCCCTTTTAGTTTGAGGCTGACTCAAACAAAAGTACACATTTTGAAACCAGGCCACCAAAGATTCGGTAAGTCATCTGACCAACACCTTGCAAATGCCCTCCACAGGCCTTGAAAACTATACATTCCATCACAAGATTAACCTAAATTATGTGTTCAATTCTTGGAGTTGCATTGGAACTTTTTCAGAGTAGAATGCAATCCACTAAGCCAAATTGACACCAAGTGATACAAGTTTACAATATTAAACAAAGCTATTGATTTCAGGTTTGGATGGCAGCTGAGTGGATCGCATTCCAATTCCAGCCAGTAGACCTCCATTCAACTTTTCATTTTTCTGGGAGAGATCTGTCTTTAGCTCTGACTCCAAACAGGGAGCCACAGAAACTATTTTTTTTGTTTTAAACAGCTTGAAGATATTTCAATTGTGTTCAGCAATAAAAAGGGTTAAAAGCCCCGTTTTATTCTTTCATGTTTTAAGAGTACTGCTGGCTATGCCAGCATTTATTGCTCATTCTTAATTGTCCTTGGAAAGTTGCTGGTGATCTGCCTTCTTGAACTACTGCAATCTGGTACATGTACACCCACTCTGAGACTTGGAATGGAGTTCCAAGGTTTTGATCCAGTGGCAATGAAAAGAAGGCAACACAGTTTTAAGTCAGGATGGTGAGTGGCTTGGAGGGGAACTTTGTTCTTCTATTTAATAAAGGCCATCGCTTTGGAAGGTGCTGTCAAGTGACGTTTTGAGTGTTGCTATTGTGCATCTTGCATACAGCACACAATGGGCCTGATTTTACTATTTACATTCTAAGTGCTGAATCTGGACGTAATGCAGATCCGATTTAGAAACCTGCTTTCAGGCGCCCCCATACGCACTCAGCCATTTCTAGTCCCATTCGCACTGTGAGTGGGGCTTAGCACACCCAAAACGATCGAAGCTCTGAACTGCTCATGTGCAGTTGGAAAACAATTTGAAAAATCGTGCTCATGTCAGATCACTCCCAGACTGCAGAAAGCAGCCGGGGAGCAAACAGCGGGAGCGATGGCCCCCACAGACATCACTGTCTCCCTTATACACCCCCTCCCACTACCCACACACATCACTGTCCCCAGTATCTCCCCCGGCTGACATCACTGACCCATTGTCCACCCTCTGCTACACAGACTGATCGCCACTCCTGCTTCCCCCCACCACGAATCGCCCACAAGAGTGGCAGCAGATCCCTCTGCCCGCCCCGACTCCCACCCCACACCCCCCACCAGAGATCCAGCTGACTCCCCTCCCCCACCAGAGATCCAGCCCACCCCCAAACCCCCCCTCCCCCCCCCCCCCCCAGCCACCCCAAACACCCCCCACCCCCAAACCCCCCCTCCCCCCAAACCACCCCCCTCCCCCCCAAACCACCCCCAAACCCCCCCCTCAACCCCCCAAATCCCCCCACCCCCCAAACCCCCCCTCCCCCCCACCCCCCCCCACCCCCTCCCCTCCCCAAACCCCCCACCCCCCCCCTCCCCCCCTCCCCTCCCCCCCCTCCCTCCCCCCCCCCTCCCCCCCCCCTCCCCCCCCCCCCCCCTCCCCTCCCCCCCCCCTCCCCCCCCCCCTCCCCCCCTCCCCTCCCCCCCCTCCCCCCCCCCTCCCCCCCCTCCTCCCCCCTCCCCCTCCCCCCCTCCCCTCCCCCCCTCCCCCCTCCTCCCCCCCCTCCCCCCTCCCCTCCCCCCCCTCCCCCCCCCTCCCCTCCCCCCCCCTCCCCCCCCACCCTCCGCCCCCCCCTCCCCCCCCCTCCCCCCCACCCTCCGCCCCCCCCTCCCCCCCTCCAACCCCCCCCTCCCCCCTCCCCTCCCCCCCCAACCCCCCCCTCCCCCCCCAACCCCCCCCCCGCTATCCCCCCCAACCCCTCCCCCCCCCCACCCCCCCCACCCCATCCCCCCCCCACCCCCCCCCTACCCCCCCCCCACCACCCCCCCATCCCCCCACCCCTCCTCTCCCCCCCCTCCCCTCCCCTCCCCCCCCACCCCCCCCTCCCCTCCCCCCCCCCCCCAACCCCCCCCCCCTCCAACCCACCCTTCCCCCCCCCAAACCCCCCTCCCCCCCCCTGGGTTGGGCTGATTCACCCTAGAGTCGGAGGTTAACAGGATAAATCTGTGGGGTTACAGTAATAGAGCCTGGGTGGAATTGTGGTCGGTGCAGACTCGATGGGCCAAATGGATCCTCCTGCATAGTAGGGATTCTATGAATCTATGATCTCCAACCACTTCAATCATCTTCCTTTGTGCCAGACATAGCTCTAACCAGTCATTCTATGCCCAAGTTCGGTGGTTAATTTATCTCTTATCTTTGTGTTTTCGAAAGGATTATAAGGCTCCGCTTTGCACAATTGGACCAAATCTCCAAATCTTTTCTTAATTGAATATAATCTCCAGTATTTGTCACATGCTGCTGAAAATGTGTAGCTCCTTGCAATGGAATCAAGTTAGTGAGGACGAAAATGACTCAATCCTGAATGTAACTAACCATGCTTGGTCTGTACTGAGCAGTACTGATTACTCCTACAACAAGTACATTCACTGGTGCTTAAGCAGCTGATTGTTCCAGTTGTTTGGCATTCCTTTTGAATACTCTACTCAGAACATCATCATTCTTATGGTTATTGGGTTTTTCTGCTTAATTCAGTTTTTGCAGATATTGTCCATGTTATTGGTGATTAATTCCAGACCAAGTTGAAAAAGAAATTGGGCTGCTTCAGTTCTAACTGGCTTCAAGTGACACAGAACACACAATCCTTCTCTGGGAGAGGTTTTGATTTTGATTTGATTTGATTTATTATTTATTCATATATTAACCTACAGTGAAAAGTATTGTTTCTTACGTGCTATACCATTCATAGAGAAGGAAACAAGAGAGAGTGCAGAATGTAGTGTTACAGTCATAGCTACTCATATGAGGTAGGTCCATTCAAAAGTCTCAGAGCAGCAAGGAAGAAGCTGTTCTTGTATAGGCTGGTACGTGACCTCAGACTTGTGTATCCTTTTCCCAATGGAGGAAGGTGGAAGAGAAAATGTTCAGGGTGCATGGGGTCCTGAATTATGCTGGTTGCTTTGCCGAGGCAGCGGGAAGTGTGAACAGAGTCAATGGATGGAAAGCTGGTTTGCATGATGGATTGGGCTACATTCACAACCTTTTATAGTTATCTGCGCTCACTAGGTATTTAGACCAGATGAATCGCACATTTGAGAAGACACACTCAGATAACTGTTATGCAGTGCTTAACTAGCTCTGGATTCAGAAAGTGCTCTTACCATTTTTTATGAATAGTTCACAAGGTGAAGGAAAAGTGATCTAAGTGATCAGAGGGCTTCTTTGTTTTAATTGCTTTGCATATATCAGGAAATGCTCCTTGCCATGCAATATCATTAAGGATACCACCATAGTGCTGTGAAATATTTTTGCCAGTCCTAATAGCACCTCATGTTGTAACCAATCAAAGCAGCGGCAGCTTTGTTTTAGACATTTATGATATAAATTCTCCTGGCTGCTTGTGCCTGTTAGTAGTGATGTTTGGCTATAGGTCACATACCTGACTGCAGTCATAATGAATGAGATCAAAGGATATCATGGTGGACAAATTTATGATTTTGTCCTCAATCATAGCAAACAATGTGTTTTGCATTCTTGTTGTATACTCACTCATCTCTGTCAAATTCCCAGGCCATAGGCATCTTCTCCTTTCTGTCAAATTTTCCATCATGCCTCCATCATGTGTGTAAGCTGCTCTGCGTCATCCTCTTCTGGACCTTTCTTTTGTGTCTTGGCTTATCTGATGACCACCCTATTCCCTCACACCATTATCACTTTTGCCATTTAATCACTCCTGTGTTACACTCTCCAACAGACCTTCCTATTTGTCCTTTGAGATTGAGCATCACTGCAATTGGTTGGATAAAGACAGCCTAATTTGAATAAAGGATCAGTTCTATAGAGCTTTGGGAAGCAGCTTGATGAGTGTAGTTAAGAGAGATTTACTTACACAGTTTGAAAGATGTTGACAAAGAGAACTTAAGGATAAGGGTACATTTTAAGGGACTTCAGATGAAGATTCAGCTGTGAGGGATAAAAGAGGGGAACAAAAGAATGGTTGAGTTTATGGAAGACACTATCCCAATAACAGGGCTGACAGATGGAAGCTTAGTTTCCTTTGCCTCATGGGCTTAGAGTGTGCCTGTGAGCTGAGGTCATCATATCAGGTGGTTATAGAGACCTGCAGCCTCTTAAGTAAAAGGAATGCTTGAATCAACCAGATCAGATCATAATATGTTTGCCTTTGGTTTTTTTCAGGGCATTCCCAGAGATGCAATTACTTTCACATAAAAGCAGGTCATTAATGGGATGTTTGCCATGGGAGATATGAAAACCTCCCTGTGATGATAATAGCCACAATGAGTAGACACAATGAGTATTGCATGTCCGAATGGCTTCGCAACAGTGGCATTGAGAGAAAGGATTTGGTAACATGAGCACCCACAACCAGGAACTTGCATCAACAACAAGGAATTTCATTTCATCAGGGTTCAGCTGGTTTGTAAACACAAAAGATTTTCAGGCACATCAGCACCAGGTTCCCTGGGAGCTGCCATAAAATGTAACGAGAATATTTGTTAGCACCCTGAACAACATTGATCAAAGTGCCAGTTAAAATATATAAATGGAGACAAGGAAGCCTGCAGAATGTAAATGGTGTTCCATTTTGCTTTGCTGCATCCAAAATGGTGGGACGTATTTTGACAGAGATCAGTAGTGCCTCGTCATAACTTAGATATAAATTTTGTGCTTGTCATGTAGAATTAGATCCTAATAAAACAAAAACACACAATCCATTTAAGTGTTCCCCACGGATTTTATGCAGTGTTGGCAGCAGTCCAAGGCGATGGGTAGAGCAAAGCAAATGGAGTGAGAGAGAGAGACATCACATTACTCATTTCAGAACAACACAATGGGCTGGATTTTTCTCTTGGGAGCATATCTTGAGAGTTGGGTCATTTCACGGCTCACTAACTGCACTCCTGACTTGATGTAAAGCTTTACCTGGGAATTTTGTACTATCAAGCAGTGATCGAATTCTCAGTGTAATTTGTAAGCTGCAAACCAGTGTGTGTGCAAAGGCAGGCTGGTTAGAAATCTCACCTTGGTATTCAACAACAGCAACATTCATTAAAGAGCTCTCCAAATGTTGCCCACACCCCTGTCACCCCGTGCTCCACTCCAAATGCCATGTATCCTCAATTAGTTTTCCCTATGTACAGTCCTCAGGTTCCATGTCATATCAATGGAAAGTATTTTCCATTCCTTTTGAAAAAACAGAGCTTGCAAAGCTCCCAGTAAACATATGGTCATTCACGTGGAGTAAAACAAATCATTCTTACACTCGACAAAAATCTTCTAGTACGTTCAACCTTATTAACTTGTGTCAACAAATCAGAAACCACAAAGGCACAATATATTACAACTTATTTAAATTAATTCTCAAATAATGCACTCCTACTGTCCAAAACCTTAGCTTTTGAAACTCAGCCAAGCATTCAAAATGACCACAACTGTTAAAACAGTGGATTATTCTCCGAGATGTAAAAGAACAGAAGGTGTTCCATTCAATTTCAAAGCAGAGTGCTTGTTAATCAATGAATGGGAATACATGGTTAGATTCTTTTCAATTATTAAATCAATTTTTTAAAAATATAAGTCAGATTAACACTCCACTTAAATAACAGTTCAAAAGATGACAGAACAGCCTGACAGGCATTTGGAACATTTTTCACTGCATTATGATAGGACTATTTCCCATGATGAATCATTGGATTAATAGCACATTACACTATAATGCAAAAACTAGTTCTGACATTTGAAAGTGTCAAAGCATTTTACACACAAGTCCTGCTTGTTCAAATGTTCTTAACTTTGGGTGTGTTTTAAAATACGCCTTCAAATCCCTGCATAATGAAGTGAAAATTCATGTGAGAGGAAATTTGATGTGCACCCCCATTTAAAATAAGGAACCTGGCAGGGGGTATGGGGGAAGATCAAGGCAGACCGGGGTGGGGGTGAGAGTGGGAGGTTCAAGGCCAGCAGTTGGGCTGTGGAGTGATCAGAGGGGCAGTGATGGGGGGTTGTGGGACTGGCCAGAAATCAGGCTATGGGGGGGCGGGTGGGGGGGGTGGATCAGTGAGGCAGCTTTGCAGAGTCACTGTGCTGGCCAGCGACGCGAAGGCTGCTAGTGTGGGACTACTGTGCATGTGCTGATCTCCGCTCTGACAGATCAGCACATGCACAGTGGCCCACTCAGCGCTATGCTGCCAGCCTCTTCAGAGGGATAGGCCCTACCCACAGCTTTTCAGTGTCATTCAGGTGCTAGGGCTTTCTGGAGTGCACAGAGTGTGGGAGATTCATTTTGAAAATCCCACTGAAAAAAGAACAGTGGGATTTACTCCAGTTTTTACATGAATTAAGCTTTTAGAATTTTTTTCAGAGAATCCCACCCATTATCTGTTAGAATGGGGGCTGGACTTCCAAATCCAGATGCCACCCAAATATTCTCAAAGTCCTCATGATCTCCTGCAAATCATATCAAAAAGTTCTCAACACAAAAAATGACAGAGGAAAATGATGTGGAGTTAAGATGTGGTGGAAAATCACCTTCCCACTTAAAAAAAATCAAAGTATTGTCATTCTCGCATCAAAATCCACCTTCACACGTAGATAGTGTGATCTTTTAAGAGGAAGATTTGAAAAACAAAATGGAGTAGAGTTTGATGAGGCCAACGCCAATCTTCAAGCATAAAATGGGCACAATTCTGGAAAGCATTGCAGTCATCAGCCCATGCCCAATGTAAACCTTGGGCCACTGTTAAATTTGTAGACTCCATTTTCTTTTTAGGGATGTCTCCTAAATCATGCGTCAGGCACCATGGAGTGCTACCAAGTTCCATGACAGTGCGGTGGAGGTGTCTGCTTTAGGGCGGCACAGTAATACAGTGGTTAGTGCTGCTGACTCACAGCACCAGGGTCCCAGGTTTGAATCCCAGCTTGGATCACTGTCTGTGTGGCGTTTGCACTTTCTCCTCATGTCTGCATGGGCTTCCTCTGGGTGCTCCTCCCACAGTCCAAAGACGTGCAAGTTAGGTGGATTGATTTCTTAGTATCAGGGCGGCTAGCTAGGGTAAATACATTCTTATAATAAAATATAAGGCCTGGGTGGGATTGTGGTAGGTGCAGACTCAATGGACCAAATGGCTTCTTTCCGCGCTGTAGGATTCTATGATTCCATTGTCTGTCTTAGTAAAGAGACATTCACTATGTTGAAGGATCTGTCTGTAACATTCTATTGGACCTCTCCTGCTCATTACTGACCTCTGGGACAAACACTGACAGATGGGCTCTTTGTAAACTTTAAATAAAAATCTTACTGTGGAATCGGAATGAGCAAAGATCCTCTCCCATTCCATAATCCTCACACTCTGAAATGTCAGTAAAAGTATAGCAACTCACTTATAAAATGTTAATGCATTCCAAGAATCAATCTCAAGTCTAAATTAAGCCTCCCAATGCCAGATTTGGTTCCAAAAACAAGCCTTGGTGAATTTCTACTCCAGTCTGTTTGGCAATTTATGGAAATGGAGACTCAGCTCCCAAAGGCAAAACAATGATTTAGTTTTAATCTCAACATGATCCTAAATATCAATGAATTTGCTTTATTAATAAAAACACTCTTTGAGAAAACCTCATTCACTATGTTTAATTTATTTTATTTCTTATAGAAACAGACATTAGAATTACTTATCCCACTTGAAAGAATGTATAAGTAATTAAAGCTGTAAATCAAACTATGAATTGACAGGTACCCAGTTGTGATTATGATAGATTATCAAATCAATCATGCAGCACCAATCTTGTAATGATAGATCCCAGGCTTACGTCAGAGTGAAATAGCAAGCACTGATTTTTAAAAACATTGGAGACAGTTTGTTTTTGAATAATTAAGGGGAAAGAATTGTAAAAGTCTTGATAGCTGTCAACAGTTCCTTGTGGTAACTCTCTTGACAGTTCAGTGAGCTTGCAATTCCAATGAGTTTATGTACTTTTTACACATATTCAGGTCTAATTTTAATAATCCCAAAAGGCACCTTACTTCAATCAAAAGAAGTCTGGGACCATGTCCAAGAGAGTACCCTTCCTCCCCAAAAAGCTCTGGCAGGTCTTCACCTACCAGGTCTAAAATTAAACAAATTGTGTTCCACACTTATGAAAATTAGATCAGCCTGTGGCAGTTACACTTTAACATATGTAGCTGCCTCTGTGCAGTTGCCCTGATTCCTCCCTACTACCCTGTAAAAATGGTAGGTGCTCAGTTCTGGCACAAGGTTTCTGTATCCAAGTTCTGCTGCTATTTTTGAAATGATGGAAAGGCTCTCTGTCATTCTGAAAATTTAGGTCTATGGCTAAGGAAAACAAAAACATGTATGTGGTTACATCTTTACTGAGAGTTATTGGTGAACAAAGAATTTTATGTTCATTCTTTGTAGAATCCCTACAACGCAGAAGGAGGCCATTTGGCCCACCGAGTCTGTACTGACAATTCCACCCAGGCTCTATCCCTGTTACTCCAAGCATTTACCCTGCTAGTTCACCCGATGCTAAGGGGCAATTTGTAATGGCCAATCAAACTAACCCGCACATCTTTGCATTGTGGGCAGAAACCAGAAGACCCGGAGGAAACCCATGCAGATGTGGGGAGAACATGCAAACTCCACACAGTCATCCGAGGTCGGAATGGAACCTGGATTCCTGGTGTTGTGAGGTGGCAATGTCAACAACTGTGCCACATTGTCGCTCCATGTGCAATAATGTTCTTCTTCACAAGAGTCTTCAGATTCTCAGCCACCACCTTTTATCAATATTTAAAGGATCAAACTTTACAGAGAAAGGAAATTAACTTGCTGTAGAGTATGTGATACAAATATAATAATGGCCATTCAATTACACCAGCTTCAACATAGCTTCAAAAAAATAGATGCAAGTTGTGTGTCAATAGTCATATATTTACCTCAAATTCTTTTTATTTATTCTTTCAATGGAAGTGAACATTGCTGGCTAGATCAGCATTAATTGCCCATTGCCAATTGTCCTCAAGAAGGTGGTGGTTTTTGATTATTTTGAACCACTGCAGTCCACATGTTGTAGGTACAATCACAGTAATGTTTGGAAGGGAGTTCAAGGATTTTGACCCAGTGGATGTGAAGGAACAAAGATATATTTCTAAGTCAGGTTGGTGAGTGGCTTGGAAGGGAACTTGCAGGATGGTGTTCCCAAGCATCCATTGTCCTTGTCTTTTAAAGTTGCAGAGGACATACGTTTGGAAGATGCTGTCCAAGGAAAGAGCCTGACACATGCTGAGTCAGAAGCGCTTGTGTCCAAGCTTGAAATCAAGTTTGACAAGCAAAACTATGCTTCGACAAGCAGAACAGGTGGCACGGTAGCACAGTGGTTAGCTCTGATGCTCCACAGCTCCAGGGACCTGGGTTTGATTCCTGGCTTGGGTCACTGTCTGTGGGGAGTTTGCACATTCTCCTCGTGCCTGCGTGAGTTTCCTCTGGGCACTCCGGTTTCCTCCCACAGTCCAAAGAAATTGCTCCTTTGTGTCCTGAGATGTGTGGATTAGTGGATAAATATATAGGGATATGTGGGTAGGGCCTTGGTGGGATTGTGGTTGGTGCAGACTTGATGGGCCAAATGGTCTCTTTTTGCACTGTAGGGTTCTATGATTCTATAATTCTACAACTGGACAATTGGCTGCCTTTAAAAATGAGACCATTTAGGTGACCACTTAGGAGACCATTTAGTAGAAGTGCATCCACATAGCAGGAAGGTCAGGATAACAAATCAAGAGTTTCTGGATGATAAAAGAGAGAAGGATAAGTATCAAAATAATACATTTGATGTGAGACAGATTATACAATTGAGAATCTTGCTCACGATAGAAGATTCATGGGGGGAAAATAAAAAAAACAAGTATGAGAGCCAAGGGAAAGTACATGAAACAGGCAGTAAACATAAAAGAAAATCGGAAAGTTTTCCATAAACATATACAAAGTAAAAGGGCAGGAAAAAGAAGAATGTGGCTGATTAGGGACCCAGGGTCATGACTGAACTACTGAGGTGTCA
Source organism: Carcharhinus amblyrhynchos (assembly GCF_965287045.1). Lineage (NCBI taxonomy): Eukaryota > Metazoa > Chordata > Chondrichthyes > Carcharhiniformes > Carcharhinidae > Carcharhinus > Carcharhinus amblyrhynchos. Next base: position 40,629,690 of record NC_137339.1, on the reverse strand, counting down.
TAGTCATTAGCACTGCCGCCTCACAATGCCGGGATTGGGTTTGATTCCTGACTTGGGTCGCTGTCTGTGCGGAGCCTGCACGCTCTCCCCATGTCTGAGTGGGTTTCCTCCAGGTGCTCTAGCTTCCTCCTACAGTTAGAAAGACGTGCTGGTTAGGTGCATTGGCCATGTTAAATTCTCCCTCAGCGTACCCGAATAGTGCCCGAGTGTGGTAGGTAGGGGATTTTTAATGTATTCTTGCAATGTTAACATTAGCCTACTTTTTAGCATGGCCTACGAACTAAACGGAAACTAAATGAATGCTTCGCATCTGCCTTTACCAAGGAAGAAGATACTGCCCAAGTCATAATGAGAGGTGGTAGTGGAGACATTGTGAAAAATTTTAAACCCCCTGTGTGGAGTTTGGTGGCAGAAACAATGAATAAAATCTGTTACCTTCCCACCTCTGCACCAATTCAGTCTGTGGTAGGAAATCAAAGCAGTTTCCCACTCTGTCATGAATTGAATCATATAAGTGGGAAACTAATGCACAAGGGCCTCATTCCACTGCTGCTTGGATTCACCCAATGTCAGCTGAAGGGGCCCACCGTGCAAAAAGCCCAAAAAGCAAACCCTGTCAGGGTTACTTGGGGACAACCAATGTGGTCCCTCAGTCAAAGATACTCAATGCCTGATTGAAGGATCTGACATGAGGAATGGTGGCGTGTGTAGGAGGAATACTGAGAGTTACCCACCCCCTCCCCGCCATGCACTTGCTGCCAAACCTCCTCCCCTTGCAAACTCACACTGTGGTTCTCCTCCCATCATCATGTGACCTGAGTCCGCAGTGATCTGGGCTATAGGTGCATTGCTGGCAGAAGCTGTTCCATCCCAAGTGATACTGTCAAACAACGAAATGTTGTCGAGCAACAAAAAGTTATTAGCCTTATATTGGCTGGCTGCTGTTGCAGGTGGGACTTCCATCTCCAGAAAAAGCTCATGTCTGTCCTGTTAAGTGTCTGACTGGCACAGTGCTGCAGACCTGGGTAGCCTACATAAAATCTGCCCATTGGACTGGTCCAAAATTGATAATGAAGTCATATTGGATAAGATGGCAGTTAAAGTTGAAGTTCATAAGTCACCTGACCAGATGAGAAGCATCTAAGGAATACAGAGAGTGTAAAGATGAAAATCATGGAGGCACTGGCCATAATTTTCCAATCCTCCTTAGGCACAGGAGTAACAAAGGACTGGAGAATTGTGCATGTTACACCATTGTTTAAGGCAAGCAAGCATGATAAACTAAGCAACTATAATCAGTTTAAACTTGATGGGAAGGGAAGCTTTTATAAACATAATTCAGGACAAACTTTATCGTCACTTGGACAAATGTCGATTTATTAAAGAAATGTAGCATGGACCCTTATGAGGCAAATCATATTTAACTAGCTTGGGTTTGTTGATGAGGTACAGAGCAGGTAAATGAGTGCAATACAATTGATGTGGTTTATATGGACTTCCAAAAGCATTTGATAATATGCCACATAATAGGTTTGTCATCCACATTAGAGCCCATTGAGCAAAATAAAATGTAGCAACGTGAATACAAAATTAGCTGATTGACAGGAAACAACGAGTAAAGGGAAATTGTTATTTTTTGAACTGGACTACAATTGGTACTCCAGGATTGGTATTATGACCCATATTTTTCTTGCACACCCAACTTAGAGTTGGCCGTCAAAGCGCAATTTCAAAATTTCTGGATAGTGCAGGACTTGGAATTATTATGAACTGTTCAGGAAGATAGTGAGGAAATCTAACCTCAAAAAGAAATAGGCTGCTGTAATGCTGTGGATAAGCATCAGCTGAAGTTTGAAGCAGAAGTGTGAATTGATTCATGGAGATAATTTTAAAAAGAAACAATTCAAAAGGAAATGCAGAAACAGAGACACCCCGGGGTTCATGTGAATAAACCATTGAAGGCATCTGGAATCTTGGGCTTTATACAGAGGAATATAGAGTACAAAAGCAAATAACTTATAGCGAACCTATATTAAAAGAAAAATTTATTTGGCCTCAAGTGGAATGTTGTGTTCATCAACACACTCCAGAGAGGATGTATAGGGATTAGAGAGGGTGTGCAGAATAGATTCATGAGAACGATGACAACATTGGCCATTTGGATAAATTGGAGATGCTGGGCTGTTCTCCTTGGAGAAGAAAAGATTATGAGATCTGATGGAGAAGTTTAAAACCATGAAGGATCTCGAAAGATTAGATAGACAGAAATTGTTCCCATTGGTGGAAGGGGCAAATATCGGAGGACATTGGTTTGAGATTGGCAGAAGAAGCAATGATGAATTGTAATGCATTAAACCAGTTAGAATTGGGAATGCACTAGCTGAAAGTATGTTGAAGACAGATTCAATCGAGGCTTCTGAAAGAGAATTGGATAATTATCTAAAAATAAAAACTTTGCAGTGTGTGAAAAAGGTGGTAGAATGGGACCAAGTTAATTATTCTCGCACACAGGTAACATGGACACTACTGGTCATATTGCCTCTTCCTGTGCAGCAACCTTTGTAACAGTCCCACGATTCTAATTTCTGCTCAAGACACTTGAGCACAAAATATCAGCTAACGTTCCAGTACAGTCCTGAGGCTTCAGCTTCGAGAGGCTCTATCCTTCCCTCAGGACATTTCCATTCACATTTGCTGAAAACCTGTTGTATGTCTAACTTTTTCTAGGATAAACTACATAACTAAATCATCTTTCAGTTCTGGTTAAAGGTCATCAACTTGAAATATTAACTATTTGTGTCTCTCCAGCTGCTGCCTGACCTGATGAGTATTTCCAACAGTCTTTGTTTTATTTCAAATTTCCAGCAGCCCCAGTATTTTGAATTTGTTGCAGTACTGACAATGTATTGCAGCATCAAGAGTGACATCTTGTAGATACGACTTCAATTGAAAACTCCTTCACTCCTCTCAGTTAAACATCAAGGATCCCAAGGCATTATTCGAAGAATAGAAGAGGAGTTCTCTCCAGTATGTTAGTTAACACTCATCCTTCAAACAACATAATTGAAACAGATTATATGGTTATTATCATATTTCTGCACAGATTGGCTGCCTTCGATACCTGAATATCTGGGCAGGCTTATCCTCCGCTGTTGCGGTGTTTCATGGCAACTGAAAGCATCGTGCGCTTGCTCTCAGCAAGATATTATAATTCTGCTGGTGTAAACGGCAGCAAAATTTTGCCATCTGTCTCAAAATAGCAGTAAGCAATTCAGCCCCTTGAGCTTTTTTCCCTTTCCGTAGACCATGGACTGATCTGTGCCCCAACTGCGTATACTTAACTTCATTCCAAAGCACAGGATGTCCTTACCAAAGCATGTTGAGTTATTTCATTTAAAGCTCAGCATTTAAGGGTCAGAGTTCTGGATTTCCACCACAGCCTTAAAAAAGAGATTGTCTTGATTTCATTCCTAAATAGCCTTTATCATTTTATGAGTATGGTCCCTAGTTCTGGGTTTCTTCATGACTGAGATGGCTGCTCTGCAGGTACACCAATGTTCTTCAGCATTTTAATTACCCAAGTTATATCGCCCCTTTCATATCTTAGTGACTGGAACAGGTCATAATACTCAAATAATACAGCAGTCTGACCACAGGATTGAACAGCTTTCACCAGAACTTCTCTGCCTTGCTATATTCTCTGAGTTAGGGTTGAAAATGTTATTGGTTTTGGTGGATGCTGCTCATCTTTGCTTTGGTGTGTTGTTCGTTGCCTGCTGATTGTCTTTCAGCTTCACCTTCAGCTATTTTTGACACCATTTAAGGAATGTACACATTCCTCATTTTCCAATGTCCATCTTTGTTCTGAATGGTTTGTCTGAATATTTCTGCAATTTCAGCTGCCTTCTGATAGCGATTAGCACTGCTGCCTCACAGTGCCAGGGACCCAGGTTCAATTCTAGCCTTGAGTGACAGTCTGTGTGGAATTTGCACATTCTCCCAATGTCTGCTTGTGTTTCCTCCGGTTTCCTCCCACAGTCCAAAGACATGCTGATTAGGTGCATTGGCCATGCTAAATATTCCCTCAGTGCTTCCAAATAGGTGCCAGAGTGTGGTGACTAGGGGATTTTCACAGTAACTTCATTGCAGTGTTAATCATAGAATCCCTACAGTGCAGAAGGAGGTCATTTGGCCCAGTGAGCCTGCATGGACCACAATCCCACCTGGGCCCTAATCCCTTAATCCCACATATTTACCCTGTTAATACTCTTACACTAGGGTCAATTTAGCATGGTCAATTAACATAACCTGCACATCTTTGGTACTTGTAAACCTGCCATGCTAAATTAACCCGAGTGCCAGGGGATTATGGGAAAGAGCCTGGGTAGGATTGTTGTCAGTGCTTGATGGGCCAAATGGCCTCCTTCTACACTAAATGCATATAATACCCATAAACAAACATTTAAAAAAATCAGCACTATCTGAGAATTTCTGAGTCCAAGTCGTTGATGCAAAATAGGAACAGTTGTCATCCCAGCACCAAATATCCCTCTTACTGCCCATAGTTTTCTAGCCACAGAGAATCTCTTATCCTGTTGTAATTTTTTTAATGCAGCACTATGTCAGTAACTCTCTAAACAGAAATATATTAGAACCGTAAGGTTTTTGACAATCCCCCGGATTGTGAATCAGGAATCTCCCCATCTGAAGTTCTGTTAATATTGAAATACAATTTTTGTTGTTCAGCATGGCAATGGGAATGGGCAGTACCAGTTAATTAAAAGTACCAATTAACAAGGAGTCCCATTCCTCCAGAAGAAGATGAGGTGCTGCCCCAATTGAGGGGAAAGTAGCAGGATAGACAATGGGAATCACAGTAAAAACATCACATCTGAAGACCAAGCCAATGCTACAACTGACACCATGACCTCAAGACTGGCCTTAAAAGAAAAAATGAGCTGACAATTTCACAGAGAATTGCTCTAAGTGATAAGTGCCATTTCCAAATTTCAGGCAGTTTCATGCAATCAGTCTGGCAGTTTAAACCAATTGGAACCAAACAGGTCACCACCACAAGTGAGGGCTAGGATACTGAAATTTCAGAAATTCACGACTTGGTTCTTCATTCTAGATTTTCAGTCAGAAAATTGCTGGCTAAGCCCTCCTGTCTCTGGACAAAGTACTTGCAATGTGGGACATTGATAGGTTAGAGGGCAGGTGCAGGCGTGGGCTGCAATTGGGCCAGCTGACTTGGGAGAAAGTTTGGAGGTAGCCACAATGGTTGTCGGGAGCCAAGGCATGCTGTTTATAAAGTCCACTTCAGTGTGAAGTCCCTCCACTCCTCACCCCCCAAACATATCACAAAATCCATCTATTCTAGCTCAGATCCCCCACCCACTCCTTATAGCTTCTCAAGTTCCCAATACCAAGATCTTCCCTTCCAACCACTACTATTGCCTCTTATGACACCTAGTCCAAAATGTGTCCTTGCCCACCTCTTATGGCCCTTTATGCCCCACATGCCAGTCTATACTCCCTGTAATTCCAGGCCCATTGACCCACTATATACTATGTGGAACCAAAGAACCGTATAGTAATAGCTGGACAAGTTTAAATAAATTAATTCATTCATAATTCTCTACTACAATGAAAAAAAATAACTGAGAGACAATAAACATATCTAGAAAATGATGTTGAGGAACAGGCAATTTTTGATCTCATATCGTGCAATAACAAAAGGCAGAATTGATAATCTTGCTGAGAAAAAGTCTTTAGAAAAGAGTGATCACAAAATGGTAGAATTTTCCATTAAGTTTGAAAACTTAGGCCTTTAATGTGATCAAGGGAAACTATGCAGGTTTCAAAGGCAAAATGGCTACAGGGTATTGGGAAATACATTAAAAGATAAACAGGCAACAGCTAGCATTTACATAGTTAATACTTGATTTACATCAAATATACACTAATTTATGGCATAAAACGCCAACTAGGAAAATGAGTTAACTGTGGCTAACATAGGAAATTGAAGCTTGTATCAGGTCAAAGGAAGAAGCATATTAATCTGTCAAAAAATGTCATGAACATGAGGATTAGGACCATTTTGGAATACAGCAAAGGACTAGGAAATCAATAAACAAAGGGGAAATAAGATGTGAATGTGAACTAGCAACAAATGTAAAAAGCAGACAGTAAAATAGGCATGCAAAAAAGGAAAATATTAGCAAAAACAAACATGCCTCTATTGCTGGCAGAGACAGGAGGATTTATAATGGGGAAATGGCAGAGAAGCTAAATAATGAATTTTTATTTGTCACATAAAACAAAAACCTCCCAGAAATAATAGAGAACCTAGGGAATAGTGGGAATGAGGAACTGGAATTCATTAGTATTAGTAAAACAATAGTCTTAGAAGAAATTAATGGGACTGGAAGTTGATAAGTCCCCATGGTCCAATGACTTACATCTCAGAGTGTTGAAAGAGATTGCTATTGATATAATGGATGCAATAGCAGTCATTTTCAAAATTATATAGATTTTGGAATGGTGCCTGCAGATGGGAAGGTAGCAAATGTAACCCCACTATTTAAGAAAGGAGGTAGTGAGAAAACAGGGGATTACAGACCTGTTAGCCTTACATCAGTAGTACGGGGGTGGGGGGGGGGGGGAGGTGGTGGTGTGAACTACAATCTATTATAAAGGATATAATAGTTGGACACTTAGAAAATAATGATCTGATTGGGTAGAGTCAACATGGATTTATGAATGGAAGATCATATTTGACACACCTGCTGGAATTTGTTTTGTGCATGTTACCAACAGAATAAATAAGAGCAAACCAATGGAAATGGTGTACTTGGATTCACAGATGGCTTTGGATAAGGTCACGCTCAGGAGGTTAGTAAAATTAGAGCATGGAGGATAGGGGTAATATACTGACAGAATGACAGACAGAAAAGAAAGAGTCAGAATAAATGAGTCCGTCTCAATTTCGTAGCCTATGACTGGTTGGGTAGCACAAGGATCAATACTTTGGTCCCAGCCATTCAGAATTGACGTCAATGATTTGAACGTCGGAACCAAATGTAACATTTCCAAGTTTACAGATGACATAAAACTAAGTGGGAATGTATGTTGTGTAGATGCTGCAAAGTGGCTTCAAGGGGAGCTGGACAGGCTAAGCAAGTGGGCAGGAACATGACAAATGGAATATAATGTGGATAAGGATGAGTTTATCTAACTTGGTAGGAGAAACACAGGTGCAAAGTATTTCTTTAAATGGTGAGAAATTGGGAAACACGCAAAGGAATATGGGTGCCCTCGTCAGTAGTCACTAAAAGCTAACCTGCAGATGCAGCAAGTAAATAGAAAATATGGTGTATTGGTTTCTATCGCAAAATGACTTGGGTTTGAAGCAAAAATCTCTTGCTTCATTGTATAATCCTCGGCTAGACTGCACCTGTATTTATTTGGACTGGGTGCCTTCCCAAGGAATAATATATTTGCCGTAGAAATGGAGCCCAGTGGAGGTTCACCAGATTTTTTTCCTGGGATGGCTGCAATTTTCTATGAGAAGAGATTGAGGGAACTGGGCCTGTATTCTCTAGAATTTAAAGGATGGAAGAGTGTTTTAGTGGCTGGGGAATCTAGAACTAGGGAATATAGTTTCAGAACAGGTGACAAGCCATGTCATAGAGTCATAAAGGTTTACTGCATGGAAACAGGCCCTTCAGCCCAACTTGTCCATGCCGCCCTTTTTTTTAAACCCCTAAGCTAATCCCAGTTGTCCATCACACCCATGTAAGTATTCAAATGCACAGATGTATATGGCACTGATATGAGGAGGAATTTCTTCACTTAGATGATATTGATTCTTTGGAATTCTCTATCCCAAGAGGGCTGTGGAACCTCAGTAAATAACTGTGATCAAGACAAAGATTGATAAATTCCTAGATACCGATGATATCAAATGATATGGGTATTGTGGCATGGGAAAATAGCATTGAGATGGATGATCAGACAGAATCTAATTGACTGGCAGAACAAACTCAAGGTGCTGAATGGCCTTTACTTGCTTCTATGTTCCTATTTACAGATAGTTTAAGAAATAACTCACCTGTTCAAATTTATGTCTAGTTGGAGTAGAAAGACTACATTGATTAGAACTGTAGAAAAGTATTGGATTTTCAATAGCACACCCAATTAGTGTTTTCTCAAATACAGGCTCAGCATGATGATAGACATCCCCTGTGTATACCTCATCGGCTAATTAACAGTTGGCAAAGTAACTAACCCCTCACTGTGCCACTTTAAACATTCAATTGGTATGTGACGAAAACTGAGTAGTAATCCAGAAGGCTATGGAACTGTGAGCCAATGGAATTTGCTAGATATCCCACCAACAACTGTTGGCTGCAATTCTCCTTCTTGTTCACACCTGCTGCTAATGTTTCTATTAATTAGAAACCTCACTGGGAAAACTACACAGAACTGAGATTGGGAAACCTCAACATGTATTTTTTTTCCAAACCAAAATCACAGACATTTCAATATAGGATATTAGCCCTTACTGAAGACCCAATTCTTGTGAAAGAGCAGTGACTAAATGATGACACATTGCAAACAAAGTGGTGGAATTTTCTCTTTTTTTTGACTAAGTGTCAACTCAGGTGGAAAAAGCAGGATGTCACCCACCACCTCCACAATCCGATTTTATCGGGCACCTGATCTAAAATGTTACAAAAAAGAAAATCCCCTCCCAGTGAAAATAGTTGTAATTAAAAAAAATTACTGAAAAAAAAATGCCACGATCCATGGGATTTGACTTCAGTCTCCTTGGTATCTGTAGTCGCATAACACAATATTAATAAAATAAAAACAACATTAATGAAGTTGTTGGCCAATCATAATGATTAACCTCTGCCAATTTATCTACAGGGGATCCAGCCATGAAGGAAGAGAAACTCCAGTGGTGGACAGCTAGGGAAACCGCAGCCTTATAACGCAGCTCCATAGCACCTATCGTTACAGTGCAGTGGGTACAATTGTGGGAGCAAAAATAAGTGTTGGTGCCGAATGTATTGGCTACCATCTTTCTGAGAGTTCAGCAACTCAATATCATGTTTAGGCCTGCACTATACTGTCACTATACTGGCATGACGTTGGACTGCTGCCTGCATATTTGAATGTGCCCAGGTTATTTAAGTTTCACAATCCTGTGCTTGTTTTGAAGGGTAATCAGATTTTTGGCCCCATTGGTCCAAAGTAATCTGTTCCTCCCAAGCATGTTATACTTAGCATATATCAAGCCTTAAGTTACTCCAATGCAAATATTCATAAAGATAACACATTTATATCTGAATTAACTATTTCACCATCTCTCCGGGGAACCTGATCATTGATTTATCACTTATTCACTGAAATAAAACAGTGGATTTACACATCCAAAAATGGGGAGGCTGGTACCAGGAGTTGTGCATGGTGGCCTGGCATTGATGTTAATAGAGAGCCTAATCGAGCCCTGTCAACTGTGCCAACTGCAACAGAGATTGCCTGTTGCAGCCCCACTGCACCCTTGGGAATGACTTGACTGACCTTGGATATGAATCCATATCGATTATGTTGGTCCATGTGAGGCACAAGGTTTTCCTCTTGTGATTGATGCACACTCTAAATGGATGGACATTTTTGAGGTGAAGTCACCTTTATCACATGCTGCCATTAAAAGATTGCACAACTGCTTTTCAACTAATGGATTACCTGAAGTAATGGTGTCAGGCAATGGAACCGTATTCACAGGTGCTGAGTTCCATCACCTTCAATGGTATTAAACACATTATAACTGTGCCTTATCACCCAATATCAGTTGACAAGCCAAGAGATATGTCCAAATTTACAAGTCTGAACTAAATAAACTGTCTGGAAGAATCTTGGAAATCAAAATCTCTCAAATCCTCCTTAATTATTTTACCATTCCACATGCAACATTGGGAGTTCCACCAGCAGAACTGCTAGTGAAACATCATCTCAGAACAAGACTGAGCTTCATGCTTCCAAAGCCAGGGACAGTAGAAGCCAGTCAAGTAAGTCAGAAAGCAAGCCATGGTTCATGCTGTACAGCACCATCATTGATGAGAAATGAAGCTGTGAGAAGCTTTGGTAGTGAATCAAGTTGGATGCCTGAAATTATTGCCTCTCACTTCAGACAGAAGAGGATATCAAGTGGTCCACTTCTTGATTATTTTTGGCAAGTCTAGCAACATAGCCAAAACATTTAATGCCATGATGGTTTCTGGAGTACAGGTGATAACTTCTTGCAAAGATAGACAGCTAAGAGCATCTGCATTCGCTAGGTGTGTTCCAGGTCAGCACTTGAAAGTATACTCATAGGCAGACAGCATTAACACCCGTCATTGAATTCTTACTAAGGTAATCAACGAGATTGTCTTATCTTCTTTGAAGAGCGGTTCCTGGTCAGAAATAATGGTGAAGTGTCCGTCATGTAAGTACTGGTAGAATTTCTTGATACCAAAGACTATTGATAATCCTTCCTTCTCAAGTTGTGATTTTCGAACATCTCATCTAAAATCCCCTCCTACCTGCATAACCTGCAGGTTGTATCCAAGCTGTTGTTTCTGCAGATTTGTTTTGAATTTATTCTATTTTGGGCACAGATCATGACATCTCATTTTAATCTTCTGGATAAAACTAAGCACTTTCACGTCATAAAGGCAGTAATTGAATCATTTCTAGAAGTTTTAGTGCCACAAGTAGGCTTACATTTAAACTGTAATGAAGTTACTGTGAAGATCCCCTAGTCACCACACTCCAGCATCTGTTCAGATACACAAGGGGGCAATTTAGCATGGCTAATGGACCTAACCTTTCAGACTGTGAGAGGAAACCAGAGCACCCGGAGGAAATCCACACAGACACTAGGAGAACATGCAGACTCCACACAGACAGTGAAACAAGCCGGGAATTGAACCTGGGTCCCTGGTGCTGTAAGGCAGCAGTGCTAACCACTGTGCCGCCATGTTGCCCTAGGAATAGCCTAATTTACATGAAGCCTCCTGATTCCCCATCCCCACCGTAATTCTGGTTGCCCTCTTCTAAATCCCCTTAAAAGCTGCAATATATTTTTTAAACCAGTGAACAGAATTGCATTTCTGATTTATAAAGAGTTATCTTATTATCTCCGTGTGTGATTGAAGTTCATTCCACAACATAGAGCAATAGCAATTTTTAAAATAACATAACTTACAGGGTGTGGTCATCGCTAGCCAGGCCAGCATTTTTGCCCATCCATAACCATTTCAGAGTCAACCACACTGCTGTGATCTGGAGTCATGTAGGCCCAGATTGGGTAAGGATGGCAGATTTCCTTCCCTAAATGGACATTAGTGAACCAGATAGACTTTTATGCCAATTAACATCATTTAGATTCTAATTCCAGATGTTTACTGAATTCAAATTTCATCACCTGCCACGTTGGGATTTGAACCCAGATCCTCGGATATTGCCCTGGGTCTCTGGATTACTAGTCCAGTCACAATACCATGGCATCATTACTTTCCCTATATTACAGTGTACACTGTCGGAAATACCAAAATTGAGACTTGTTTTGGCCAGAAGAGCTGGCACAGAAAATGGTTTCATTTGCCATTCATTTGCTGCCAACTGCATTGCTGCTCACAGCAGAGAAACAGAACCTAATGGTGTGCCTTATTTCTCAGACTGCAGCAGCACCACCTTCTTTGCAAAACAGCATCGCACAAATTGCCAAGTTATTGCTAGTGGTTTATAAAAGATGCAATAACCACAAACTATGCATATCATGATTAACAAAGCTAATTTTTTGCTTTCTCACATTCTCAAGGTGCATGTTTCAAGAAATGATGGCAGTATATTCCCTGACATTTTACCCACATGGAAGAATAAAAAAAACTCGCTGGCATGATGCGAGTAGTTTCCCATTCTACATTCCCTTCAGGCACTGCTACGCACTGCACATGTAAAATCAGCCTCAAACTCTCATCCTACTGCAACTTGCAGCTTTATGGAGAGGCGTATGATTTTGCATTCAAAAATAAAGCCGGCATGAGTCAGAACAAAATACTTCAAAATCAGATTTTAAGAAAAATAGACAGGCAAGAATCAAACCTGCCTCCCATCCATTGACACTGTCTACACTTCCTGCTGCCTCAGTAAAGCAGCCAACATAATCAAGGACCCCGTGCACCCTGGACATATTCTGTTTCACTTTCTTCTATGGGGAAAAAGATACAAAAGTTTGAGGTCATGTACCAACCGACTCAAAAACAGTTTCTTCCCTACTGCCATCAGGCCTTTGAATGGACTTACCTCACATTAAGTTACTTTTTCACTATACCCCATCTATGACTGTAACACTACATTCTGAACTTTCTCCTTTCCTTTTCTGTGAATGGTATGCTTTCTCTGTATAGCGCGCAAAAAACAATACTTACCACTGTAAACTAATAAATGTGACAATAATAAATCAAACAAAAGAAATGTAATTTTTTTAAATTCCGCCTAACAGAAACAGCATTCGACTTCTTCATTCAACAACAACCTGCATTTAAAGTACCTTTGATGTGGTAAAGTGTCCCATAATGCACCTTTGGAGGATCATCAAACAAGTTTCAATGTGAGTAACTTTGGAAAATATGATTAAAAGCTTGGTTTTAAAATTAGTCTTTAAAAGAGTGTCTTAAAAGGAGGGGATGGATATAATTGGCAAAGAGGTTTAGGGAGAGAACCCCAGAACTTTGAGCCTGACATGTCCAAGGAATAGCCACCAAAGGTGGAGTGAAATACCAGCAGTGAAGGAATGCAGAGGTCTTACAAGGCTGTAAGTTTGCAAAAGGTTACAAAGAAAGACAGGAATGAGACCATGAATGGATTTGTATGCAATCATAAGAATTTTACATTTGCAGTTTTGCTAGACAATTGGCCAATATCTGTCAGCTAGCTCTAGGGCAATTGATGAACAGGACATAGCGTGCAAGTAATTACGGGCAGCAGAATTTTGGATGAGCTAAGGTTCATGGAGAGTAGCATGCAAGGGACTTTTTTTTTAAATTCATTCATGGGACATGGGCATCGGTGGCTGGCCAGCATTTATTGCCCATCCTTAGTTGCCTTTGAAAAGGTGGTGGTGAGCTGCCTTCTTGAATCACTGCAGTCCATGTGCTGTGGGTTGACCCACAATGCCTTTGTGGGAGGGAATTCCAGGATTTTGATCCAGCGACTGCAAAGGAATGGCAATATATTTCCAAGTCAGGAAGGTGAGTGGCTTGGAAGGGAACTTGCAGGTGGTGATGTTCCCATTTATCTGTTGCCCTTGAATTCTAGATAGAAGTGGTCATGGGTTTGGAAGGTACTGTCTAAGGATCTTTAGTGAATTGCTGTAATGCATCTTGTAGATAGCGCACACTGTTGTTACTGAGCATCGGTAGTGGAGTGATTGAATGTTTGTAGATGTGATGCCAATCAAGAGAGTTGCTTTGTCCTGGATGGTGTCAAGCTTCTTGAATGATGTTGAAGCTGCTTCCATCCGGGCAAGTGGGAAGTATTCCATCACACTCCTGACTTGTGCCTTGTAGATGGTGGATAGGCTCTGGGGAATCAGGAGATGAGTTACTTGACTCAGTATTCTTATCCTCTGAACTGCTCTTGTAGCCACTGTGTTTATGTGGTGAGTCCAGTTGAGTTTCTGGTCAATGGTAACCACAATGATGTTGACAATGGGGAAATCCTCCTGCCAGAACAGTAATGGAATAGCAAAGGCATGAACCCTATTAGCTAATATAATTCACAGCCCTGTGAGGATACTGCTTCTTTTCCAGGCATGTATCAATATTGCATGTTGCCTCTAGGAAAGTGGCAGCTTTCAAGGATTTGATGTCTGAGAAGTTGAGGGGAGACCAGAGGAGAAGCTTGGGTTTACTTGTGGGAGATCCAAGAAGCACTCCTTTCCCTTTTGTTCCCACAAAAGAAGAGTCTTTAACTTACCTCAGAGGGCTTCACTGACTTCCCACCAACTCCAGTGTGATGGTGCCCACACCAAAGCAGGATGAAATGCCATTGGAGTCCCATGGTGCCAAGAGCTTCAACCATTAAAACAAAAAAGCATTACAATAGAGAATGAAATGGGAAATGTAGCCTCTCCATTTTAATTATTCCACCTCATGCTGATCAAGGAGACTTAAAATCCCCTTTTATATTTTTGTTTTGTTTGCTCCAAAGCAAATCTCAGTCTAGATCATTTAACACAGTGCAAGCCGATCAGAAAGCTGCACTTGAGCGCACAATCTCTTGGCCTTTAATCATCATGACTGAAATTTTCTAGCCACTGCAAATCTTGTTAATTGACCCTCTGGATGATAGCACAAATGGAATGCTATGGAGATTTTAATGTTTCAATACATATAACAGCGAGGAAAGGTCTTTACGAAGTTATGGTAAGAGATGTGGCCAACCTATTTTAATCAAGTCTATGGTTTTGAAAGGAGCAGGGGCCCACACACCTCACAACTGTCTTTGCCCATTGGTGACAACTCTTCATCTGTCAGAGCAGAACTTCAAATCGTGATTTCACTCCTCAACAACACTGTGGTTGCCTTCGCTCTTTGATGAAAAAAAGGAGCTTCACAGCTACACTTAATATTTCACCAGAAAGGAAAGTAAATGAAGGCAATATGTTCATTGTGGCTGATGATTGCTGTTTCGTGTGAAAGCTGCATCTCTAGCAAAATTGCTAAATCTGTTGCTGATTAAATCATAAATTGTCTGGCCATGGTTCATTTAACAGCCAATGATTATTGATGTGCTTTTTAAGATATGTGTCATTCAGAAAGGTAATTACATGCTGCAAATTGAAAAACTGTAATACTGTCTCCCTCACTTGTTTTAGCAATTAAATTTGAATTTTACAGATGGCTGGCTGCTCTGTATGCTGCAACAATCCCAAGAGACTCCAAGTAAGAGTTAATTAGTCCATTGACAGTGTATGCATTAATGCTGGATACAGTTGTGTAGTGCCCTATGAAAGCTCTCGCATTATCCAGCTGCAGCCGAATTTACTGTTTGCAAAAGGTGATGACCATGCCTTTGTTACACAAAAAGAGGAATACTGCAGATGCTGAGAATCTGAAATTAAAAACAAAAAATTCTGGAAAAAACTCAGCCAGTCAGGCAGCATCTTTTTGGAGACAGAAACAGAGACAATCATCGGAAATCTACCAGCTCACCCGTTACGGAATTGGAGCAGGTGAGGGTAGAACAGCAGAAATCTCCGCTGACCTCAGGCAGGAATTTCCAATGTTGCCCGAGCAAATCCCACCCATAGTTTAAGGTTTATGATCTTTTACCTTTGTTACAAACTGTTCACACATAATTAGATAATTAGTTAGCTTGGGAAAAACATAGGCACATCTTTAAATAACATAAGAGATCAATATACATAACCCTATATCAGGCAGATGGCTTATGCTTCTCCCAGTCACTTGGTAGGGTTGCTCAAATCGTCCGTACTTGTAGAAAGAGTAATAGCACATTCTGACTGTAAGCTTGTGAAAGTCTAGTTCTATAATTGATTGAGCAAATCTAAACATCAGCCAGAGTAAAATGAAAACTGATACCACAGTATGTTATGAGCTGTCCATCCATACTTTTAAAACTGGACAAGTACAGACTATTAAATTGGTCATTGCAAATCATGTGAACTTGGACACTTTTTGCTTTAAACAGTCCTTATTCTGAAGGGCATGCTTGATAGGGCAGTTGGACTTCCCCAGTATGTTCCAACTCCATCTGAGGACACAACCTCTTAGAAATTTGATGATCAGAAACTTCACAGCTTGTTGACAATCCTTCACTTTACAAGACCGTCGCTTCAACTCGAATGCATCAACCACAGTGAAAAACTACAGGCCTGCCATGAACAAGACTGAGACCATTGTAAGCTGTCCTAATGTATTAACTTCATCTGTACCTAATCTTTGTGTGCGGTGAGAGTATGTGAAATGAATGAATGAAACATTCCATTGTTTTTGGTGTAAGTGATTGAGAATAACAAACGTCTTTGTTTTAAAGCTCACAAAAGCCTGCTGCTGTAAAAATATATGACACACTGATCACAGGCAGTGAAAGAAAACACACAAATTTTGGCTGTGACAAAACTTTCAAACAAAGATTCTCAGTTGCTAGGTTAACTTAATCCAATTATAAACTGGAGAAACCTACAGTATGAGTTTCTACAAGATCAGCAAGAACAGATTAAACCAAAAATTTGTTTGCACAGTGCCACTTCAAAATTATGTAATGTAAACTTCTGCACATAGGCTCCCTGCTGCAGTTGGTAGCACTCTTGCCTCTGAATCAGAAGGTTGCAATTTCAGGTTCCACGCCAGAGACTTCAACACTAAAGTCAAAGCTAACATTCTGTACAGCACTGAGGGAGTGCAACACCATTGGAGGCTCCTTCCTTCAGATAAGATGTCAAACTAAGACAACAACTGTCCTTTCAGATGGATGTACATGGCACCTTTGAAGAAGAACAGGAGAGTTATCTGTAGTGCATAAGCCAGTAACTATCCCTCAATCAACATTCTTATAAAAAGCAAAGTATCTATTCATTTTCACATTGTTGCTTTTGAGACCACGTGGTTAACAAATTGGCTGCTGTGTTTTCTTCATTACAACAGTGGCTAAAGTACAGTAGCTCTAAAGCACTTCGTGGTGTCTTGAGATAAAGAAAAGAAGGACAAGGAACAAAGAAAAGTACATCACAGGAACAGACCGTTTGATCCTCCAAGCCTGTGCTAATCGTGGTGTGCTAAACAAAAATAAAATCTTTTGCCCTTACTCGTTCTGAATCTCTTCCTATTCATGTACCCATCCAGATACGTCTTAAATGTTGCTAACGTGCCTGCTTCCACCACCTCCTCTGGCAGCGCGTTCCAGGCACCCACCACTCTCTGGGTGAAAAAATTGCCCCTCTCACCTTGTGCCTTTGCCCCCTTGTAATTGACACTTCCACCTGTGGAAAAAGCCTCTGACTATCCACCCTGCCTATGCCTTTCAATTTTGTGGATCTCTACCAGGTCTCCTCTCAGCCTCTGTCTTTCCAGCAAAAACCATCCTAGCTTAGTCAACCTTTCCTCATAGCCAAAACCCTTGAGACCAGCCAACATCCTGGTGAACCTTCTTTGCATTGTCTCCAAAGTTTCCACATCTGTTTGGTCGTGTGATGACCAGAACTGTACGCAATACTCCAAATGCAGTCTATTGAGATCATGAAAGGCAGCATACAAATGTCATACAGCAGCCAGGATTAACACCCCAGATTTAGCTTGACCATCTATGCCCCCAAATGTTTTACCCTAGAGAGCTTAGGATGTTCCATCTGTAAATATATTCGAGAGTGAAGTCAATCAACTCTTGGGCACCAAGAAAACTGAGGGATAAGACAAGAAAGGGGTATTAATGTAGAAGTTAGCCCATGAGAACTTGTTCAGTGTAGGCTTTGGCCTACTTTTGCTCCTTTTTCAGTTAACCTAATGACACAACAGGCAAAGAACTTGAGCTGCAGCCGATCGCTTGTCAGAATTATTCAGGTGGGCTTCTGTTTTTTAATGTAGAAGGTAGTAATCTGAGACCATGGATATGGCTACCTCAACTATGATATTATTTCCTTCTGTGTTTTGATGACTCCTTGCTTCAGTGTAACCAGCATATTTCCAGCAATCACTATTTGCAAGTTTGCAAACTTGACCCCTTCTCTTTTTCGTATTTTGCCCCTTTGAAGTGAGTCTTTATATTTATTCATGATACTCATATCGATTGCTCAAATAATTCCTCCGGTTTTGCATCCATTTTGATGTTGTTACATTAGTTGTCCAACATCAAGTTGTGGACAGCCCAAAATGTTTCCAATTCAGCGTTGAAGCCATAATTAATATATTCAGCCACCTCTCCCCTATCCATATGCCTATCTACCATTCCTCTTCCTTCACTCCCACAGTCTGAATGAGATGGCTAAGAAAGCAATTGCTTTAGTGAATCAACAATTATTTAACAACAGAAATGTTCTTCATTTTTAATTGAAAGGGTTTTTCAGACTCATGTCTTGATATTAGGCTCAAAATCCAAACATTACTGGCTCCAATGGATTGTACTGTGATGCAGGTGGAATGTGTCTGAAGTATAGATATTGTCATAATCCTAATGTTTAAATGCATCCTTCAAAGGTGCAACAATCAATTAAATTTTCAACCCTAAGGTGGTCCAGCAACTTGTACTGGTGAAATTAATATGTTAATTTTCTGTAACACACACGACTGATATAATAAGCTGAGAATATTACTTCTGATTGCCATTTGCAAGAAATTCTAAAACATGGGTCTCAACCCCCAGAATTTTTAGAGTTCTTATTATTAATTCTGGATTAATTTTTTTGTTTACAAGAATGGGATTACTGGCCTTTTTCTTTATATTTTGTTGGTTTTCTATTGGACATCACAGAGGTGCACAGATTTCTGAAATTGATATTTTGAGAGTGAAAATGGGAAAAAAAATAATGGCCAAAGTGTCTCTGTAATAATGAGCCTCTAACGTGATTCAAGCAGTTTGATTCATTTAACTGATGGAACTGTTGAAAAGTTAATTGAGTTAGACTTTGGATAAAAGTAAAACAATGAAATTTGAAAGCAAATGTTACATAGGGCAGGCACTAAATCATTTACTAATTAGCCCTCTTGCAGCGAAACAGAAGCATGCCTTCAGTGGGTGAGAGTGGAAGAAACAGTGGTATGTAATACATTACAAGTCACATACAGCTAATTGGAAACCCAGTTGTGGCTAATTGCATTCCTTATTAGAAAATAAAACTGAATAATAGACACCATCATTGGGTTTGTGATCTCAACTTTCAGACACACATAATGTAGATTTGTGAACTTAAACGCTCTTGATTATGGTTTGGTAACATGGAAAACAGAGTGAAAAAGTTGTTTTGATCATTGTGTATGCTTTGCTTACCAATCATTGGTGATGGCTCAGCATAGTGAGTGATAAAGCTGGACTTTAGCATCAAGTGACCGAAAAGACAACCATTAATGGCTCAACCAATAATGCAGTAAGAAGTGTCACAACACCAGGTTAGAGTCCAATCAGTTTGGTCCTGGTGCTGTGATACTTCTTACTGTGTTTACCCCAGTCCAACGTCAGCATCTCTACCAATAATGAGCAGTTCAACCGGAGCAGGTCACGACAAAGAACATACAACATCCAAGTGTGTTCTGGATGGAGAATAGGGGCAGTTCTGACATGCCTTATATGCAAAGTCAATATTTTTAGCAATTATTCTGATGAAGAATAAGTACTATTTGCATCTGTTGAACAAAGGCCTTGGAGATGAACTGAGAAAAAATGTAGAAGTGCAAATTTTGATTAAGGAAAAGGACTGTGATATTTCATATTTTATGTAAGCAAAGGTTTTTTAAAAAATAAATATATGTGCAAAGTACTTTGAGTTGTGCAAGGTGTTTTCTTCCAATGTGTGTATATGGGAGCAAAAAGGTGTCACAGGAACATGTCTGTGGCTAGTTTCAAAGGGCCAAATGGCCTCCTCCTACTCCTATCTTCTAGTCCATGGGCAACACTTCATGCAATTCCAAGAAAAGATGATGGACAATATTCTGGAAAGAGTTAACAAAGGAAGAAGTTGAATGAATAAATGAAAAGAACAAAGCTACAATATGAATATTGCTTTAAAATAACAGTACAGGCTATAAATGAAGACAAATGAAAGTTACATATCATAAATTCTGTCAAAATATTAGTTCAAGCATAAAAATTAAAATTGCTGAGATACATTCATGTATGCATAGCTTAATATAAACCAGAGGAGAGCCATGTATTATAATGAATGATGGGTTTAAAAGAATGAACTTCAGCTTTAGGCCACTGAAGGGTCGGAAAAATGATTAAAGGACAATTCAACTTCAAAACAAATATTAATCCATACCAATATTTCTATTTCACTATTCACCCAATTATGAAATGCTAACTAAATATTATGCAATTTTATTTTTCTTCTGATTGCAAATTGAAGGTTGCTTTAAACATTTTGGTGTGGAATTATATGAATCTGTACTTATTCTCAAATGTTTAAGGGGCATTATTTTGTCATTATTCCACAGATCTCTTACATCTTAAATATGCTTGGTTATAGAATGATCTATGTACCAGTCTCTCCCAATCTAATGTACAAAGATCAGAAGGGAAGGACATTGGGATCCAGCTGGAAAGGCAACAGTCTCTCCAACCAAACAACATGGATATAAGTGACCAAGAAAGTTAACAGTAAAAGTGTGGTCCCTTCAATCTGGAGGCGATTCACCAAGGGGGTCCAGGACCTTAGGAGAGCATGGCATTACAGTGGCATCTGAGTTGATCCAAATACAGGTGGACTGGCCATGCCAAATTTTCTCTTAATGTCCCAAGATGTATAGATTAGGTGAGGTGGTGGGATAGATACTTGGGGTTAAGGGGATAGGCAGGGAAGAGGATCTGGGTAAGATAATCTGTCAGAGAGTCAGTGCAGGCTCAGTGGGCTGAATGGCCTCCTTCTGCACTGTAGGGATGCTATGATTCTACGATAAAATTTCCAGTGCTTTTTTTTGTCCCCCGAACAGACTTTTGCGTGACTTTTTTGAATTTGTTTATCTCTGTCATTGTTGGGGAATTTAGTTAGGGATATGAAAAATACCTTAGCAACTTCAAGCATTAAATCAGCTTCCAGATACAGTCCTCAGCAATCTAAGCCAGCCATTAGATATGATCCATGATAAGAGAATTATTTATTGTATGAATACTGCACCAAAATATTACAATAAAATATGCAGCCCACCAGCATTATCCAAATTTTTAATTGAATTTCTGTTCAAATGCAAAACAATCCTTTGGAAAATTGAATGGATTCATTGTTTACTGCATTGCTTTCTGTAGTGTGTTATTACAAAGTTCCCAAGTGATATGTTATAACATGCATCTACTGTTTAACATAATAAAAAGAAACTGTTTAAAGCTGGCTTTTGATTAAAGGTACTTAGAAGCATAAGGAGCTGCTTGATAATTCCAGTGCAGCTATGCCCTCTTTCCAACTTAATGTCGGTATACATGAAAAACGTCCATGTTTTATACCTCCTACAGATCTGAAATATATGAAACCCCTTAAGAAACATAATTTACCAATCTCCTGATATTCCCATGAGCAAGAGGGTTTGCAAATTGCCATGCAGAGTTGAGTTGTACATCGTCACAACGTTTGAAAACTACAGAAGAGTAATTTAATATAAAACAAATAGCCGTGATGCAACTGCGAAAGTGTGACACCTCCTACAGTATGTATGGCGTACACAACAAGATATGAAGATGAATTTACTTTCTCTACTATTTCTAATCACACCAATTTAACAAATTCACATCAAATACTTTTTTTTCTGGTAAAGTTGTATAGCCATATCATTGACTCACCATTTATGGCTTATTTCCCCAAATATGGTTCAATTCTTCAGTGCCTTTAACTGCTTACTAAACATTATTTATATCATATATAAAGGGCGTAATTATTTTCTTCCACAGAGGCTCAGGTGACTGAATATTGTTTCAAACTCCATAAAGACTCTCAAATATGGTATAGAGAGTTTAACAAGAAGATACAGTAGTTAATAAATCCGCTGTTCAGCAATAAAATTTTGAATAAGAGTTCAAGTCTTAAGAAACTGCAACGTTCAAGAAAGGAACTGCACAAAACATTTGAGTGCATGCTATTTAGTGAAAAAGTGTATGAGGGAAGACAGTCTAGAAAACTGGAAAATCTCAACACATCTGACAGCTTTATGCTAACTTTGAATCTGGATGATTCTTCGTGAGAGTTATCCATACTCAAAATATTAGCTCTGTCATCTCTCCACAGATGCTGTCAGACCTGCTGAGCTATTCCAACATTTTCTATTTTTGTTTCAGATTCTAGCATCCGCCGTAATTTACTTTTGTCCTTGCCTATAGGCCAGTTAGGCCAAAAGACCTGTTTTGTGCTATGGTTTCTATGTAAATTTACCACTTTGCATTAAATGGTATGCCATTTGACTTCATCTGTTCCTGTATATTTTACAATAATAATCCCCTTGGCCTTTGATCGGTCAGATATGTGTAGAAAGTATAAAGCAAACAGCTGAAGTGGGAAACCAAGATTTGGGAATAATCCCATTGCCTATGTGTATCACTTGCTGATTAGACTGGAGAATTGCTAATTACTGCCATGAAAAGTAATTTTAACTTTCCCTGGACGTGCTTTAGATTACAAAACTCTGGAGAACAACACTTATCTACAGTAAGAATCAGGGGAAGTCCAACATCTGTTTAAATGCAGCTTTCAATTATCAGTATAAATTTGTGGCATTTAATCCAGATGAATCCTAGTTTAAAAATTACATTTCATGCCATTACTGGCTTTGAGGCAATGTTAGTGGTCATTAGATTTAAACTATTTACTCTATTCTGTCAGTGAAGTACAATAAAACAGTTCAAAATCTTGGATATGTGGTCATACACAAACTACAAATTAAAGTCAGATGAATCCTAACCTGGATGTCTCCTACTGATGATAATGTAAATAGACCAGGTCTATGGAACCAATGAGTTGATTATTTACTGTAAACAGATGAGAGCTCACCATTAAAACATTGCATCTGGTTTTGCTAAGAAGCGATTGAATGGCAGTTGCAATTCATTATCGTCAGTGCAGAAAGAGGCCATTTGGCCCATCTAGTTTGCACCAACTAGTTTGCAAAAAACTGCAGCAGGCGACGGTGCAGAGGGACCTCGAAGTCCTTGTGCATGAGTCGCAAAAACCCAGCTTGCAGGTGCAGCAGGTGGTCAGGAAGGCGAATGGGATGCTGGCCTTCATAGCGAAGGGGATTGAATATAAAAGTAGGGAGGTCTTGCTGCAGCTGTATAGGGCATTGGTGAGGCCGCAACTGGAGTACTGTGTGCATTTTTGGGCGCCGCACCTGCGCAAAGATATTTTGGCCTTGGAGGGAGTGCAGAGGAGGTTTACTAGGCTGATACCGGAGTTGAGGGGGTTGAGCTATGAGGAGAGGCTGAATAAACTGGGCTTGTACTCGTTAGAGTTTAGAAGAATGAGAGGAGATCTCATTGAGACGTATAAGATGATGAATGGGATGGATAGGATAGAGGTGGAAAGACTCTTCCCGCTCAAAAAAGACAATAGGACTAGGGGGCACAGCCTCAAGATAAAAGGGGGGCGGTTTAGAACGGAGTTGAGGAGGAACTTCTTCACTCAAAGGGTGGTGAATCTCTGGAATTCTCTGCCCGTTGAAGTTGTGGAGGCTGCCTCGCTAAATATTTTTAAGACGCGGGTTGATGGGTTTTTGATAGGAGAGGGGATTAAGGGTTATGGGGAGAGGGCGGGAAAGTGGAACTGAGCCACGACAGATCAGCCATGATCTTATTGAATGGCGGGGCAGGCTCGAAGGGCTGGATGGCCTACTCCTGCTCCTATTTCTTATGTTCTTATGTTCTTATAACTCTTCAAAAGAGCATCCTACCCAAGCCCTGCCCGCCACTCTATCCCCATAACCCTATGCATTTAGCATGGCCAATCCACTAAACCTGCACATCTTTAGACTGCGAGAGAAAACTGGACCACATAAAAGAAACTCACACAGACATGGGGAGAATGTGCAAACACCACACAGACAGTCACCCAAGGCCAGAATCGAACCTGGGTCTCTGGCACTGTGAAAAAGCAGTGCACCAGATATACATTTTCACTTTCTTTGGGGTTTTATATGTTAAATTGCTATCAGCTAAATAGTGCAACACTTCCCATGAGGTATTTGCTAACAGTGTAAGTAAGGTGAGTAACTGTCATAGAATCATAGAAACCCTACAGTGCACAAGGATGCCATTTGGCTCATCAAATGCAACAATCCCACCTTGGTCCTATCCACATTACCCCACATACGTACCCCATTAATCTAAGCATCCTGAGACACTAAGGAGCAATTTACGGCACCTATTCCGGATATCTTTGGACTGTGGTAGGAAACTGGAGCACTTGGTGGAAACCCATGTAGACAAGGCAATGACCCAAGCCGGGAATTTAACACAGGCCCTGGAGCTGTGAGGCAGCAGTGCTAACCACTGTGTCACCATGCTGCCCCTGTGTACCTCTTTAACTCATCAGAATGTAGCATCAAAGAACAAGAGAGCATCAGAATAGTAAATCTAATGGGAATTAGATACAAAGCAACATTAAGAGAGTGAAAGAAAGATGGAGTTAAGAGAGAAATGCAAGAAAGAGACAGAAAGAAAAGGAATAAAACATTTATTTTCTTTTAAAACTCCTCTAATAGTTAAAAGCTGAAGCAATGATACTCCACACATCATCATTTATTTTTAATATTAAAGAGATAATCTGATAGTAATTAAGATGCTTTTCATCATTGCAAGTATTCTTAGATTACATTGGACAGGTCCTAGCTTTGTGTTACAAGTTTAATCAGTAATTCTAGGAACTCCACAAGATTGAAAACATTTGAATTAGTGGTCAGAGTATGGGATGACATGTCAGATGTCAGAAAAGCAGTGCCCTTGGACAACATCAAGCTTTTTTTGTATTTTACAGGGCATCTACACTCACTGGAAGTGCGATCTTATTTGCACATAAATAATGGTGAGCCCATTAACCTCACTGATATTTTCACAACAAAGTCTGTCTTGAAGACTGGAGGGCTCTGATTCTGTTCAATATTAAGATTTCAGCCACTGAAAGACAGAATTAGCTAAAATCAGTCATGTGCATCAAATTAAAGCAAATTGTAAGCAAATCAAAGAAATATTCCACTGAGGACAGTCTATCATTATTCTGGGCCTTCAGAAAAATATAGTATAGTCAATAACTAACCCAAAGGCTGAACCAGTTTCTTTTGGCAGGTCAGTGAATATTATAAAAGTAACACAAACAAATGCAACAGAGAGTTGCACATTTTAAATTTAGTTAAACCCAGTTGTTCATTATTAGGTGTCAGGAATAGTGATAATTAGATACAAAAAACATGTGAGCTTAATGACACGTTACTTTAGTTAAATTCCAATCCAATGTGTTTAATTGACCTTTTTTCTCCCCAAACAGTGGGTTGTCCATTTAATTAAAACAGCTTGGCATCTTGATTAAGCAACCCAATTTAACCTGTGGTAAAGTGACAGGTTAAGAATCTTGCACCTTCAGCACTCCAACTAACCATTGCTAAAAAAAATTTAACTTGGCTCCAGAACATCAGATCCAACAGCTGTCCCTTTTAGATACATGGATGTATAGAAAACTTGTC
The DNA here is from genome assembly GCF_965287045.1 of Carcharhinus amblyrhynchos. Taxonomy (NCBI): domain Eukaryota; kingdom Metazoa; phylum Chordata; class Chondrichthyes; order Carcharhiniformes; family Carcharhinidae; genus Carcharhinus; species Carcharhinus amblyrhynchos. The sequence continues at coordinate 40,604,248 of NC_137339.1, read as the reverse complement.
GTTGGTAAGCTTTTAAAATAAAGCAGGAAAACTTGGAAAGTGGTGTATATTATGTGTGTTCGTGTGATCAGTGTTATCAAGCCATACTTGCTTTGAAGTAGAACACTTACTTTGGGTTCTGCTAGGGTCGCTGAGCTGCTGGCCTCATTACAGCCTTAGTTCCAACATAGGCAAAAGAGGAGAACACCAGAGATGAGATAAGAGTGACTGCTCTTGGCATCAAGGCAGCATTTGACTAAGTATGCCTTCAAGGATCTGTTGAAAAATCCAAGCCAGGAGAAAAGCCTTCTTGTGGTTGGAGTCATACCTGGAGGAAGATTGTGATGTTTGGAAGTCAATCATTTCAGTTCCAGGATATCACTGCAGGATTTCCTCAGGGTAGTGACCTAAGCCCAATCATCTTCAGCTTTATCCATGACTTTCCTTCCATCATAAAATCAGAAGTGGGGATACTCAATGATGATTGAACAATGTTCAGCACCATCCATGACTCGTCAGATAGTGAAGCAGTGCATGTTAAAATGCAGCAAGGCCTGGACAATATACTGTCTTGGGTTGACAAGGGACGAGTAATATTCATGCACATGTGCCAGGCATTGACTATCTCCAACAAGAAAGAATCTAACAATCACCCCTTGGCATTACCAGCGCTGAATCCCCCACTATCAACATCCTGGGGTTACAATTGGCCAGTGACTGAACTAGACTGGCCACATAAATAATGTGACTACAGGAGCAGGTCAGAGGTTAGGAATCCTGTAGCGAGCAGTTCACCTCCTGACTTCCCAAAGCCTATCCAACATCTACAAGGCACAAGTCAGGTATGTGATGGAATACTCTCCACTTGCCTGGATGAGTGCAGCTCCAACAACACACAAGCTCAAAACCATCCAGGACAAAGCAGCTGGCTTGATTGGCATCCCATCGACAATCAGTCATTCACTTTTTTCCTTACCAATGAACAGTGGCAGCAGTGTGTACCATTTATAGGATACACTGCAGGACCTGCCAAGGTTCCTTAGGCAGCACTATTATTCAGCACAAACCCACAGAAGGACAAGGGTGGCAGACACCTGAGAAAACATCCACCTGGAAATTCCCCTCCAAGTCACTCACCACCCTGACTTGGAAACATATTGCTGTTCCTTCATTGTTGCTGAATCAAAGTCTTGGAACTTCGTCCCTATCCCTGGGTGTACCTACACCTCAAGGACTGCAGCTGTTCAAACAGGCAGCTCAACATCACCTTCTGAAGGTGAACCAAGGATGGGCAATAAATGGTGGTCTAGCCAGTGACACCCACATCCCATAAATGAAATAAAGAAAACTATGCTGATCTTGGAAGCAGAAATATGCAAACTATAAATTATCTTCACTTCAAGTCATTTTTGAATCTGTAATGATTAAAACTTTAATAACTTGGTGAAAATCAACTCAAGAAATGTTACTTTTGTTCAATATAAATTAATCAGGAATTCTGACGTGCAACAATTAAATATATCACATTTTATGATATTATTTAATTTTGAATTAATTTTTGATAAAATGTACTCCACAATTCTAATAATTGACAATTAATCCCATTGAAATAATCTAAAATTCTACTTTGAGTTCATAGAATTCTCCAAGTCTTTTTTTTACACTAGGTTTGCAGAAGGGGGAATTGTGAGGTGGTGATGGCAGGGTAGGGATAAGGGTGATCAGCAGCAAGGGCAGGGACACTGCTCTCAATGAGACCCCTCACTTCCGAATGTTAGGTCCATCAATCACTGCCTGTGAATGAGAGTCACCACCCAACCTCTGCCCCTCAGGAACCCACAAACCAGAGTGCACAGGTTTGTTAGTCATATTCCCTATGAGGCAAGCCCTCCACTAAGTTAACACCAACAATGATGAGATTAGTGGTCGTTTATTGCCCCCTATGAATTTTAATTAGTGTGGAGTGGGAGGCCACCTTGCCTCCAATTTAATTGGAATGATTGCAAGGTGAGATCTCAGCTCACTGTCCTGCTGCCTGGATAAATGACCCCAGCCACCAAACCCGCTCAGTATTGTTTTTCTTCATTTTCACAATCCAAATTATTTGATATGTGGTCATGCCTACCATGGTGCTTCTATATACTTTCTGCATTGAATCATAACCTGTACATCAACAGCATCAGACAATAGGAATGCATCACCTTTCGTTTTTTTTTTAAAACATTATTTGATAAAACTTCAATTCCTTGCTATTTGGCCTCATGATAAATAGCTCCTGTTAATCTATTATAGTCAGGAGAATAGGGCTACAAGAAAATAAATTGAAATCTATACTCTCATTATTACCAACAGTATCTAGTTTAAAAAAATACAATTGTGCTGGCTCAGATATTGTTAATCTTAGAAAAACACCAACAGCTGCAACATTGTGACTATCTCACTTTCAAAATTGCTTAGGGGTGGTTTTCCCTTGATAATTTAGGCAGTTAAGAGTTTGAAATGACCAAAATGATGAGGTTAAACACTGGTTTCACTCACGTTTTGCATAATACACAATTTTGTAACGGAATTGAAGCTTGTGATAAAAACAGCTGCCCAGAGGAATGCGAACAGGTTGATTGCCATTTAAGTTGCCAGCCAGTTCTTGTTAAGGTGGGAGAATGGCATTTTGGCAGATCATGTGTGACCTAACACCCTCTCCAATAGTAATCAGTTAATTAGAACTAAACTAGCCTCTGAAAGTGTTTTTTTTTGTTTAAATCACAGTGGCGCAGTGGTTAGCATTGCTGACTCACAATGTCAGGGACCTGGTTCGATTCTGTGTTTAGGTCACTGTCTAAACCCCGTGCGTGCATGGGTTTCCTCCGAGTGCTCCAATTTCCTCCCACAGTCTCAAGATGTGCAGGCTAGGTGGATTTGCCATATCAAATTGCCCTTTAGTGTCAAGGGGATTAGCTAGGGCAAATGCATGGTTCAACCTGGGGGAAAGATGTTGCCCTCGCCACTCTCTGCCAGGATGGGGGTATCATGGCTGCACTGCCCCTTCAAGTCCTGGCAGACCTGAAAGTAATTCCTGGCGTAGTGATTTCAGGCAGCCCTGTGATCAACACTTTCATTCCTGCCTGTCGGCTGTGAAAATTCTGAGGTTTCTTAATTGCACAGCTCCCGTTTAGGCTGTTTTCACCCTGTTAACAAAATAACCGCTAATTTCGTTCTTAAGTATCTTTGCAAGATGTTAAAATTTAGAGACCTTTTGCACAATTCTCTGACCTCTTCAGACTGCTGGTGGGAGTCACAACCAGTGAACGGGACATCTGCTGAAAATTGGGGTCCCCCATAAGCATGAGAATGATTCACCCGTCCCTCCTTGCTGGCCCCGATAATTATGCAAACCTACTCATTTGAACATCATTAGCAAGTTTGACAGACCATTAACCAGCCTCCTGCCATTCACCCAGCCCACCAGCGGGAATGACAACAGGTGGGCTTTATATGTACTACCCACAGATGAGGGCATGGCATGCTGAACTTCAAAGGTCCACCAACCCCTCAGAAGGCTATCCTCCTCCCCCTGCCCCCTCCCATACACCAGGCAGGCGTGAGGATTAGCAGACCTGATCCCCTCAGTCCCTTTCTCCCTCAGACTCCCCTTCATACCCCCACTGTCATAGCTTATGGCCCCCTACAGGCCATATGGTCCACCAAATGTGCACTGCCACCAGCACCAGCACCAACACCCTGGCCTTATGCCTTGTGTCCTGAGGGGACTTGAGAATGTAGGTCCAGTGGCCATTTGCCCCTCTCCTGCTGCCAGGCTGCAGATGAGAGGTCCCCCAAGGGTCCTGGAGTTGGATGGACTTAGAACTGGGGGAAGACATTGACCTCTTGATCAGAATGCAGATGTCATAGCTGGACTGCCCCTTCAAGACCAGGAAGATAACTCCTGGCATGGTGATTTCAGGCAGCCCTGTTTTCAACAGGTCAGGAGTGAAAATTCTGAAGCAGCCAGATCACTTTCATCCTTATGTCCCCGTGTCACCTGGCAGGATTTTAAGTCATTGCAGTACTCCTTCCTGTATCAGAGATTTTCCTTTCTCCCTGTCAGAAGCTGCAGGTGAGAGCAGACTCCTTTGAAGTCCTTTGACAGAGAGGAAGTGTCAATTTCATCCAAGGGGGTGGGGTTGCAGTCTACCTCGCTGATCACTCAGCCCGAATGTATGCACATAACTTTGATTTGAAGTTGCTGAAGCTTCCTAGCAAGCTGAAATCTTTGAAACCCTCTCCATTCCAGTGGAAACCTTTGACCTATAAAAAAATTAATGCGTAGTGATTCAACTGACAGCTCAATGGATTTCTGTCATCCTCCAGTTACCTGTGTTTATTTCCTTTCACATTTCAATGCACCTCAAGTACTCCATTTATCCTGAACCCAATGTTGACAGAGCCTAAGCCTTGACAGTTTGTGGTTTTACTTCCTCTTTTGCACTTCAATCTTCATCCTCTCCTTTCCTTCTTGGTATGCTTTGTCTGTAATAGCATACAAGAAACAGTAATTTTCAATGTATACTAATACATGTGACAATAAAAAATTAAACTATAATCGTTTTGAAGATATTATTGAAATCATTAGAGAATCCCTGCTTGTTTCCTGAAAAATACAGACAGATCATGTATCTTAGAAAAAAACTAAACCCTTTTGTTGGCATCACTGGCGTTGTTGGAGTAGGGGAATTATGTTCTGGTGCATGCCCAGACCGAGCTGATTTAACCTTGGATATCAAGCCTTGTGGGTTGATCTTCCATTTTAGTTTGGCTGCATGGGTAGTGGAAGTGGCTATTTGATCACTTGGCACATGAAATGGATGGTGAGCATAGTATCTGCTTTTTTTTGGTGTCACTTTAATAGGAAATGAGTTGAATCTCATTAATAATAGAACCTAAATGGTGTTTTTGGGATACCTAGAGGCAGGGGTAGTTCGCTTTGTTCAATGTATAGGAGTGATGTGACTATTCTTTGCCTGTTGGCCATTTTTTAGGATGTCATTGAGCAGGTTAGGAGAGTAGTGGCTTTGTTTATCTGGCTCAGGTGAACATAACATAAGAACATAAGAAATAGGAGCAGGAGTAGGCCATCCAGCCCTTCGAGCCTGCCCCGCCATTCAATAAGATCATGGCTGATCTGTCGTGGCTCAGTTCCACATTCCCGCCCTCTCCCCATAACCCTTAATCCCCTCGCTTATCAAAAACCCATCAACCCGTGTCTTAAAAATATTTAGCGAGGCAGCCTCCACCACTTCAACGGGCAGAGAATTCCAGAGATTCACCACCCTTTGAGTGAAGAAGTTCCTCCTCAACTCCATTCTAAACCACCCCCCCCCTTTATCTTGAGGCTGTGCCCCCTAGTCCTACTGTCCTTTCTGAGCGGGAAGAGTCTCTCCACCTCTATCCTATCCATCCCATTCATCATCTTATATGTCTCAATGAGATTTCTTTGTTTCGGTCTTCATGGAGGAGGATGTGAATAATTTGCCAAGTGTTAGAGATGGAAAGGTGGTAGGACTGGAGGGTCTCGATGACATTACTGTTACTAGAAAGGCGGTGCTCGACAGACTGGAGGGGGCTGATTGTGGACAAGTCCCCAGGACCGGATGGAATGCATCCGAGGGTTCTGAAAGAATTGGCGGAGGTGATAGTGGATGCCTTGGTGGTTATTTTCCAGACGTCGCTGGATTCCGGGGAAGTGCCGGAAGATTGGAAAACGGCTAATGTTACGCCGTTGTTTAAGAAGGGTGCCAGGCAAAAGGCGGGGAATTGTAGGCCGGTTAGTTTAACGTCTGTTGTAGGTAAAATGTTAGAATCCGTCATCAAGGAGGAAATAGCGAGGCATCTTGAGGGGCATTGCTTGATAGAGCAGATGCAGCACGGTTTTGTTAAGGGGAAGTCGTGTCTGAAAAATTTACTGGTGTTCTATGAGGGTGTGTCTAGGGCGGTGGACAGAGGAGAGCCGGTGGATGTGGTCTTTCTTGATTTTCAGAAGGCGTTTGACAAGGTACCTCACAAGAGGTTATTGCAGAAGGTCAGGGGACATGGAGTTGGGGGTAGGGTGTTAGCGTGGATAGACGACTGGTTGTCAAATAGGAGGCAGAGAGTGGGGGTCAATGGTTGCTATTCGGATTGGCGGATGGTGACTAGTGGAGTGCCCCAGGGGTCGGTGCTGGGGCCTCAGCTATTTACCATTTATATAGATGATCTGGAGGAGGGAACCGAGTGCAGGGTGTCGAAATTTGCTGATGACACCAAGATTGGTGGAACGGCAAATTGCGCGGAGGGTGTGGAGAGTCTGCAGAAGGATCTAGATAGGCTGGGCGAATGGGCCAGGAACTGGCAAATGGAATTTAATGTTGGTAAGTGCGAGGTGGTCCACTTTGGTAGGAATAATGGTAGGAGGGATTATTACTTACGTGGAGAAAAACTGCAGCAGGCGACGGTGCAGAGGGACCTTGGGGTCCTTGTGCATGAGTCGCAAAAACCCAGCTTGCAGATACAGCAGGTGGTCAGGAAGGCAAATGGGATGCTGGCCTTCATAGCGAGGGGGATTGAATATAAAAGTAGGGAGGTCTTGCTGCAGCTGTATAGGGCATTGGTGAGACCGCAGCTGGAGTACTGTGTGCAGTTTTGGGCGCCGTACTTAGGCAAGGATACTTTGGCCTTGGAGGGAGTGCAGAGGAGGTTTACCAGGCTGATGCCGGAGTTGAGGGGGTTGAACTATGAGGAGAGGCTGAATAAACTAGGCTTGTACTCGTTAGAGTTTAGAAGAATGAGGGGAGATCTCATTGAGACGTATAAGATGATGAATGGGATGGATAGGATAGAGGTGGAGAGGCTCTTCCCGCTCAGAAAGGATAGTAGGACTAGGCGGCACAGCCTCAAGATAAAGGGGGTGCGGTTTAGAATGGAGTTGAGGAGGAACTTCTTCACTCAAAGGGTGGTGAATCTCTGGAATTCTCTGCCCGTTGAAGTGGTGGAGGCTGCCTCGCTAAATATTTTTAAGACGCGGGTTGATGGGTTTTTGATAAGAGAGGGGATTAAGGGTTATGGGGAGAGGGCGGGAATGTGGAACTGAGCCACGACAGATCAGCCATGATCTTATTGAATGGCGGGGCAGGCTCGAGGGGCCAGATGGCCTACTCCTGCTCCTATTTCTTATGTTCTTATGTTCTCCCCTCTTTCTTCTAAACTCTAACGAGTACAAGCCTAGTTTATTCAGCCTCTCCTCATAGTTCAACCCCCTCAACTCCGGTATCAGCCTAGTAAACCTCCTCTGCGCTCCCTCCAAGGCCAAAATATCCTTGCGTAAGTGCGGTGACCAAAACTGCACACAGTACTCCAGCTGCGGCCTCACCAATGCCCTATACAGCTGCAGCAAGACCTACCTGCTTTTATATTCAATCCCCCTCGCTATGAAGGCCAGCATCCCATTCGCCTTCCTGACCACCTGCTGCACCTGCAGGCTGGGTTTTTGTGACTCATGCACAAGGACCCCGAGGTCCCTCTGCACCGTCGCCTGCTGCAGTTTTTCGCCACGTAAGTAATAGTCCTTCCTACTATCATTCCTACCAAAGTGGACCACCATGCACTTGCCAACATTAAATTCCATTTGCCAGTTACTGGCCCATTCGCCCAGCCTACCTAGATCCTTCTGCAGACTCTCCACACCCTCCGTGCAATTTGCTGTTCCACCAATCTTGGTGTCATCAGCAAATTTTGACACCATACACTCGGTTCCCTCCTCCGGATCATCTATATAAGTGGAGGGTATATTAGGTAGGGGAGTAAGTTGCCCTGCTATAAGATGCCCCTTTTGGGGGCACTTAGACTGCTCTTTGTCCTGAGATTTGGTTCTGCTAGGGATGTAGTGCCCTGTTGGTTGTGGGAGCATCAGTTCAGCATTGTTGGAGACTCTATTTGGTTGGAGATTTGGCTGGTAGGAGGAGCAGATCATCTCCTTCAAGTTATATGGAGGCTTCCAATCTGTCTGTCTTCTAGGTTTGGGTTCTCTTTTGAGGAGGTGGAGGGGTGGTGGTGGGGGGCGGGGGGACAGTGTTGATAAAGGCTCTGATTTGTTATAGTTAATTTAGGAGGGTTTCCCTTACCTTGTCAGGAAGAGGAGAATCCTCCTATCTCTCCCTGAGATACCCTGTTGATGAATGTCTTGATAATTCTTCTTGCCCTCATTAGTGGAAGTTGCCTTGGTTGAAAATTGTTTAAATTTTCCAGTGATGGGAAGCCTGATCCATGTCTCTGATATGGCTGGAGAAGAGTGGGGTTTGTGATACTGCGAACCTTTGCGAGGTGTACAAATCTTTAATTTACTGGTTCCTGCACATGAGAGCATGCCACATTCTTGTACCAATGTCAGTATCTCGAGTTTCCCCATTTGTTTGAGTTATCCTTTAATTGCTTGGAGGTCTTGGGATGTTGAGTTAGTCCCAAATTGGTTCTATATTTCCCCAAAAGGGAAGGCCTATATTGTGTAGCTCTGTCTTTAATATCCTATGGAGGAGGGTGTGCGCCGTGGGATCATGTGCTTACAATTGTATCCAGAGATCCCACATTCTCCCTTATGTTATTTAGTCAGAAGTAGACTTATATTAACATTGTATCGAAGTTATTGTGAAAACCCCTAGTCACCGATAGTGCCTCATATATGTTGTAAGAATTCACAATGTGCCTGGAACAATATATGAAAGGTATTATAAAGTGAAAAGGCGTTATAAACTGCAAATTAACCAAATATTATAAGCTTAAACTGTATTTTCAATATATATGTATTATGCGCCTTGGCAAACATCGTTCAGGACGTAACATGATGGGAAACACAATGGTAATCAGACCAACTTCTTTACTACAATAGACCATAGAAAGGCAACTTCTGTTATCTGTTTTTGGATATACGAAAGACAAGTTTAATCATAGGCCTGCTATTTAAGTGAGTAAATTGGTTCATGGGTAACGAGGCTGGAGCCCTCTCTCAGGCTGATATAGGAGGCCCAGATTCCAGCAAAAGAGTGATCCCTTTCACCAATTAAAAAATCACAGATGTTAATAATAGTTTTGGACACTGCTAATGACCTGAGTTAGGTTTCCTAAAGGGAAGGAAACTATTTGGGCATAAGTAATGTGCCATGTAGCTGGAGAACCATCAAGGCGCTCGACCATATGTAGACAGTGGCTGGCTCATGCACAAGGAACTCACAGGGAGAGATTCCAGAGGTAGAGAAGGGACAAGGCCGTGTGAAAGAACTGGCAGGGAAAGGTCCCAAGCATACAGATCTCCTGTGAGATACTTATGAGAGACAGAGGAGCGGGTTAATTTGTTGGTATAAAACATCATAGAACATAGAGGGGAGTAAAGGGTTAAAAGCAGGCATGGACTCTGTGTATGACACAGAGAGAGGGGATGTAATTGTGCGATTCATGGTCATTCTCAAGAATAGGAATCCAACAGAGACTTGAGCTCTGCCATGTTGGGAAAGGAAAATCAATTTCAAGATGGCATTACATTATGTCTGAAAAGTTACAAGGAGAGTTAACTGTTTAACCACATAGTGGATTTAATTTTGTATCTGCCAGTGTTGGTTACAGAAGCAAAGTTGTAGAAATAATTAATCATCCAAATTTTGGGCTAAACTGGAGAGATTGTAAGTAAGTGTAAACGTTTTAATTCAGTAAGGTTATTTAAAAGTGATAAAATTATAGTTAATTTTGGATTAATCTGGATCAAGCTTGTTGTTACTTTCAAAATTGTATTCTTGATAGAACTGACAATGAAAAGATAAATGGAAAAAATTATTCCAGAGTGTTTGAAGTGATAATGTCAGTCTGAGCAAATTTACTCCACTCCTGCTGAAACAAGCTGAGAATTAACCTATTCTGTACCAGACAGGATGGATCTTTGTATTGTAAGTTTTGTTTTAAGATATCAAATCAAAAATCTAAAGGAAAGGGGAATTACATTAGGTAGAATGAAGGGCATGTTTAATGATGGTAACTATTATAATACAATAACGCATTCTCGTTAAAATGTGTGACATAGATATGCAAAGTAGTGAATCAACCACAAAACTGGAGGACTAGTTCTGAACACAAAGCACAACCTGTTGTAAATTTTGAATATGGGAAGGTTGAAAACTGTATTAGATGCCAGATGGGCTAAAAGGGAGAGCCTGCCTATATATAAACTTGACAGATTAATATAATTAGAGATGAGGTAAATAATTCAGTGGAATAAATGAGAAAGGAAAATGAACAGGGTAATAAAAAGATACATTATAGAGGAGCTGATAGTAAACAGAGGAAGAGAGAATAAAAACTGGGATTCATTGAATACAAGTGAGACATTTAAAGGGATTCTTGAAAGTAGAACACAGTTTAGGTGATAGCTGTAGATGAAGGAACAACATTTTCTTAAAGGAAAGAAGAGATAAGATAGACTAATGGCCAGTTGAAAGCCCAAAACACTGTTTTCTGAGTTTGGGATGACTCTGACATAAAATGTGCTGTAAGCAAGTTACCTTAATTATGTTATTTAAGATCAGGACAAACAATTAAAATAAGTTATGGCCGGAGGTCAAATTGAAAGATTTGATCTCTGTTTCAAAGATTATTGGATTATAGTATTTAGGGGGAAAAAAAGAGTTTCCAGAGGACTGGAGGAAAGTTATTTGTGTCCAAAGGCTTTTCAACAGAAAAAAGGTAAGACAAGTATTGAATACATTTAACTATTGCAGGAATTTTGTGGAAGATTATACCCAAGTGGTAAAGCTCTTTCAGGGCTTGATAAAGGGAGGAACATAAGAACATAAGAAATAGGAGCAGGAGTAGGCCATCTAGCCCTTCGAGCCCGCCCCGCCATTCAATAAGATCATGGCTGATCTGTCGTGTCTCAGTTCCACATTCCCGCCCACTCCCCATAACCCTTAATCCCCTCGCTTATCAAAAACCTATCAACCCGCGTCTTAAAAATATTTAGTGAGGCAGCCTCCACCACTTCAACAGGCAGAGAATTCCAGAGATTCACCACCCTTTGAGTGAAGGAGTTCCTCCTCAACTCTGTTCTAAACCACACCCCCCCCCCCTTATCTTGAGGCTGTGCCCTCTAGTCCTACTGTCCTTTCTGAGCGGGAAGAGCCTCTCCACCTCTATCCTATCCATCCCATTCATCATCTTATATGTCTCAATGAGATCTCCCCTCATTCTTCTAAACTCTAACGAGTACAAGCCTAGTTTATTCAGCCTCTCCTCATAGTTCAACCCCCTCAACTCCGGCATCAGCCTAGTAAACCTCCTCTGCACTCCCTCCAAGGCCAAAATATCCTTGCGTAAGTGCGGCGACCAAAACTGCACACAGTACTCCAGCTGCAGCCTCACCAGCGCCCTGTACAGTTACAACAAGACCTCCTTACTTTTCTATTCAATCCCCCTTGCTATGAAGGCCAGCATCCCATTCGCCTTCCTGACCACCTGCTGCACCTGCAGGCTGGGTTTTTGCAACTCATGCACAAGGACCCCGAGGTCCCTCTGCACCATTGCATGCTGCAGTTTTTCGCTATGTAAGTAATAGTCCTTCCTACCATTATTCCTACCAAAGTGGACAACTTCACACTTGCCAACATTAAATTCCATGTGCCAGTTCCTGGCCCATTCGCCCGCCTATCTAGATCCTTCTGCAGACTTTCCACACCCTCCGCACAATTTGCCGTTCCACCAATCTTGGTGTCATCAGCAAATTTCGACACCATACACTCGGTTCCCTCCTCCAGATCATCTATATAAAATGGTAAATAGCTGAGGCCCCAGCACCGACCCCGGGGCACTCCACTAGTCACCAACCGCCAATCCGAATAGCACCCATTGACCCCCCACTCTCTGCCTCCTATTTGTCAGCCAATCCCCCATCCACGCTAACACCCTACCCCCAACTCCATGCCCCCTGACCTTCTGTAATAACCTGTTGTAAGGTACCTTATCAAACGCCTTCTGAAAATCAAGAAAGACCACATCCACTGGCTCTCCTCTATCCACCGCCCTAGACACATCCTCATAGAACTCCAATAAATTTGTCAGACACAACTTCTCCTTAATGAAACTGTGCTGCATCTGCTCTATCAAGCAATTCCCCTCAAGATGCCTCGCTATTTCCTCCTTGATGACGGATTCTAACATTTTACCTACAACAGACGTTAAACTAACCGGCCTATAATTCCCTGCCTTTTGCCTGGCACCCTTCTTAAACAACGGCATAACATTAGCCGTTTTCCAATCTTCCGGCACTTCCCCGGAGTCCAGCGAGGTTTGGAAAATAATCACCAAGGCATCCACTATCACCTCCGCCATTTCTTTCAGGAAGGGCTAGTCAGGAAAAGATAGAGAGTGGGGAGAGCAGAAAGTAAAGGCTTTTACAGATTTGAAGCAGGCTTTGGTGACAACCCCAACTTTGGTCACCAAATCATTCCACATTTTCTGTGAGGAAAATGATGGAATACAGGCAACTGTAGTTCCTCAGCAGCATGGGGACAGAGTGTTACTCTGCTCAGTTACTCAGTTGACAGAGGGATGTATCAATGTGTGAAGGCAGTACTCGTGCCTTGTGGGTAGTCAATGCTTTGGAGCTCCTCAACTTAAGGGGAAAATATAGTCATCCATAGCCATACTCAAGAATTTACACCAGGCAGCCAGTGCTCCTTTAAAAGCAGAAGTAATGAAAGTTCAAGCTCAGAGGAAAATTAAGAATAAAGTCCGGCAAAGAAACCATTTTGCCGATTAGGCAGCAAAGGCCTTAGGAGAACAGGATTGGGAATGGACACAGCCTGTAGGGTTGGCAGCTGTAGCAGCTGAGGACAGTTCAAGTATTGATGTAAAACAAGTGCTTGAACAAGCAGATGAAGAGGAAAAGGAGCAATGGAAAATAGATGGAGAACGGAAAGGACATGGTGGTGTATGGAGGAGAGAAGGGAAAATAATAGTTCCTGAAATAATACAGCATTCGCTGCTGAAGATTTATCACGGCACAGCAGATACGAACAGGGACAAATGCTTGATTTATTGAAGAAATGTTAGTATTGTCAGAAAACCTGCAGTGCACTCTAGTACTGCCAAAAGTCAACCCAGACCCAAAGAACCCTGGGTATATTTACAAATGGATGTTACAGGGCCATTACCACAGATACAGGGAAAGTACTGGTTAGTAGTTGTAGACCAGTTTCCTTGATGGGTTGACGCATTCCCATGCAATGATGCCACAACTACAACACTAGCTGCGATATTGCCAAATGAGATAATTCCCAGGTGGGGAATGCCTCTTTGGTTAAATTCTGGTCAGGGAACTCATTTCACAGGGAGAGTTTTGAAAGTGGTATGCCGTATATTGGGAATAAATGAGAGGTTTCACATACCATATCACCCCCAGAGTTGAGGGATGGTGGAGAGGATGAATTGAATATGGAGGGATCTAGTAGACCATCTACATTTTCACAAAAAGCAGGTGATCATGCAACTGCAACACAAAGATTGGACTAAATTGGCAGGAGAAAGTACTCCTAAGTTGCCTTCACTGGGAGATTAAGGTAATGATGAAACTCATGACAGACAAAAAGGGGGTAGAAACTCACTGGGAAGGGCTTTTTGATGTGGTGGTTACAGGGTAGATATATGGCCTACTTGATGAGAAGTGAGGCCTGCGTTGGAGACACTGGACTCAGTTAAGGTCATACCCCTGTGGTTCGTCCCAAGATAGTGAACCTCACCCAGCAACTGAAAGGTTTAATATAATAGTAGAAGTAGAGAGAATCTGATTAGATCACATTTATTCTGATTGCTAAATTTAAGGTCACGAGGCCACCTGGATTCTACTACAGATTATGTGCACAGAAGATCTTTGACCTGCCACAGCTACAATCAAGGCACAGCTCCAATCAAGATTGACTGGATATCCCCCAACACTGAAGCAAATCAAGTCGCGAGCACACGCAAAGTGTGGAGCAGTGATTGTGCAAGTTTTGTAAACAAGCTGTATTATTACCTGACATTTATGAACAATTGTGTTTGATTGTAAGATAGAAGTTGTAGATACTGCTTTAATGAATGCATGTGACTATATCTTTTTAGTATTGAATGTACAGATTTTGACTCAGGTGGGACCAGCAACTAATGTCCTTCAGCGTTCCTCTTGGGAGGTGCATATTAATATATACGGCACACACATATGCTAGATTGACCAGTCAGGTGGTGTTGCATATGTTCGGGGAATACTGTAACAGCCAATGTTCTTAATGTGGTCGGAATTAGTATCGGTGGATCAAACAGTCCAGAATTTCAAGTATCCTGGAGACCCAATACTAGGATTCATCAATAGAGAGGTAAGGAAAGAATTTCATAACAGTGAGTCTTGTGCGGGGAAGTTAGGTGTATATGTGTTTATATAACCTATCTATAACCCAGGGAAACCAGCTCCTAGTTTAGCTTTAAAACAGCAAACAACAAAGCAAAAGGGACATATTGTGCTAGAAATATGGAAGGCCAAGGGAAAACTTGGGCATGGGCAAATGTGACCACATAGTCATTAAACCATCCGGCTATGCCTGAGTCCACCCGGTAATGACCAATCCTGCAATATTTCTTATTGCTTTAGAGGGGGCAGCACTTATCCAACTGTCAATAGAACATATTAGATTTTTGGGAATGGGGCATATCCTTGGCTCCCTGTCAGATGGAAAAAGTCATGTTATCTTGGATATGTAATCCCATACATGTATTAACTCCTAAATTTCCTCCCCTGCCAAAATATCGACAAACTATAACAGAAACATAAGAACATAAGAAATAGGAGCAGGAGTAGGCCATCTAGCCCTTCGAGCCTGCCCCGCCATTCAATAAGATCATGGTTGATCTGTCGTGGCTCAGTTCCACATTCCCGCCCTCTCCCCATAACCCTTAATCCCCTCTCTTATCAAAAACCCATCAACCCGCGTCTTAAAAATATTTAGCGAGGTAGCCTCCACCACTTCAACGGGCAGAGAATTCCAGAGATTCACCACCCTTTGAGTGAAGAAGTTCCTCCTCAACTCCGTTCTAAACCGCCCCCCCCCGTTTATCTTGAGGCTGTGCCCGCTAGTCCTACTATCCTTTCTGAGCGGGAAGAGTCTCTCCACCTCTATCCAATCCATCCCATTCATCATCTTATACGTCTCAATGAGATCTCCCCTCATTCTTCTAAACTCTAACGAGTACAAGCCTAGTTTATTCAGCCTCTCCTCATAGCTCAACCCCCTCAACTCTGGCATCAGCCTAGTAAACCTCCTCTGCACTCCCTCCAAGGCCAAAGTATCCTTGCGTAAGTACGGCGCCCAAAACTGCACACAGTACTCCAGCTGCGGCCTCACCAATGCCCTATACAGCTGCAGCAAGACCTCCCTACTTTTATATTCAATCCCCCTCGCTATGAAGGCCAGCATCCCATTCGCCTTCCTGACCACCTGCTGCACCTGCAAGCTGGGTTTTTGCGACTCATGCACAAGGACCCCGAGGTCCCTCTGCACTGTCGCCTGCTGCATTTTTTCTCCACGTCAGTAATAATCCTTCCTACCATTATTCTTACCAAAGTGGACCACCTCGCACTTGCCAACAGAATGGTTCTTTGGCATATTGTTTCCCCAACATGGAACAGCTAAAGCGATTCATGAAATTCCGGTTCTACGGTCCATTTTGGAACAAGTCACCAGTGATAAAGCAACTGTATTGCTAAGGTTAATGACGAGATGGTAGCCATGTGCACTTTGGTACTTCAACACAGATTGTTATTGGATTACGTCTTGGCGGCAAGGGTTGGGATCTGTGCAGTCATTGGATCACAGTGTTGCATGTACATGCCAGATAGTCCAGAAAATATAACTAATCTGGTTAATCATATCAGGAAAGAGGTGGAGAAACTCAAAGATCCTGAACCATTTACCTTAGGTGGTTGGCTCTCAGGCTGGCTGGGCTCCTTGGGAACATCAATCCTGCAAGGGATTGTAATATTCTTCATGGTAATCTTGGCACTGATGGCACTGTCAATGTGGTTAAGCGTGCTTGTGCAATGTTGTCCAAGATCACAAAAGGGATGGTACCAGTGATGGCAGTGAAGTTGAGCAAGCAAGGATACAAAGGGACCAATCATCCTTCAGGACACAGGAACAAGTATTAGGATACTTCTATTTTGTGGCCTTATCTTGGGCTATAGCCAAGGGCCAAAAGCAGGGACTGAATGGGGTGGTGGTGGGGGTGGGGGGGAAGGAGGGGAGTATAGAATTTTAATAATGAGGTCCTTCATTTTGGTTTTACCATAATAAGAAGACTAGGATAAAGTAATTATTAACTGCCTCATATATATAGCAAGAATTCACAATGTGCCCAGAACAATATATGCAAAGGTATTATAAACTGCAAAAGTATTACAAACTGTACAACCACAAATTAACCAAGTATTATAAGCTTAATCTGTATTTTCAATTTATATGTATTGTGCGCCTGGGCCAACTTTGTTCTGAATGCAGCATGATAGGAAGCACAGGTAGACAGACCAACTTCTTTAATATAATAGAGCATAGAAAGGCAACTTCTGTTATCTGTTTTCGGATATATGAAAGGTAAGTTTCATCATAGGTCTGCTATTTAAAGGAGTAAACTGGTTCATGGGCAGTGAGGTTGGAGTAGTCTGTCAAGCTGATCAAGGAGACCCCGTGAAAGAGTGACTCCTTTCACCAATTAAAAATCACAGATGTTGGCTATGGCCTTGGTTACTGGTAATGACGTGGGTAAGGTTTCCTAGGTAAAGGGGAAGGAGCCTACATGGGCAATAAGCTAATAAACTCCAATTCCTGTTGACAGGTAGAACTTTATTGGCTGAGGTAATAATGTGTGATGCTGTGATTGGGCCCTCCAGTCTGATTGACGGGACTGGGTAGGATATTGAAATGTTCACAATATAATAATTTTACCTTACAATATTAGGTCAGAAAGGACAGTCATCCTTTATTGACTGTCTCTCTTCTGATGCATGCATTAGCAAATAAATTCCTTTTCATTCTTGAACAAATACTGTCATTTGCGGTCTATGTATTGGTTGAGTGACGTTCAACAAGTACAGAGCACCCCAGGGGATACCTCAGAAAATTCCTCTTACAAACCGTATGAGACAAGATGCCTCCCACAATAATTGCAATAAGTTTAAGCTTAAGTTTAAAGCTTATTTATTAGTGTCACAAGTGAACTTACACCACAACAGAATTACTGTGAAAATCCCCTTGTTGTGTCAGTCTTCACAGTGGAGGACACAAATAGCATACTAATAATTGACCATCATGGGACTGTAGGGGGTGAGGACCTTAAAATGATCACTATTACTAAAGAGGTAGTGCTGGGTAGGCTAATGGGACTAAAGGTGGACAAGTCCCCTGGTTCGGATGGAATGCATCCCGGGTACTAAAAGAAACGGCAGAAGTAACAGCAAATGCATTAGTTGTAATTTATCAAAATTCACTGGACTCTGGGGAGGTGCCAGCTGATTAGAAAACAGCTAATGTAACGCCACTGTTTAAAACAGGAGGTAGACAAAAGGCAGGTAACTACAGGCTGATTAGCTTAACATCCATATATGGGAAAATGCTGGAATCTATCATTAAGGAAGGAATTACAGGACACCTGGAAAAGAATGGTTCAATCAAGCAGACGCAGCATGGATTCATGAAGGGAAAATTATGTTTGACTAATTTAATGGAATTTTATGAGGATATAACGAGTGCGGTTGACAGAGGGGAACAGGTGGACGTGGTGTATTTAGATTTCCAGAGGGCATTTGATAAGGTACCTCACAAAAGGTTGCTGCATAAGATAAAGGTACACGGAGTTGGGGGTAAAGTGTTAGTGTAGAATGAGGATTGGCTATCTAACAGAAAACAGAAAGTCGGAATAAATGGGTGCTTTTCCGGTTGGCAATCAATGACTAGTGGCGTGCCACAGGGATCGATGCTAGGACCTCAACTATTTACCATTTGCCACATACATAGATGGTCTGGAGGAGGGGACTGAGTGTAGGGTAACAAAGATGATACAAAGATGAGTGGGAAAACAAATTGAGTGGAGGACACAAAAGTCTGCAGAAAGATTTGGATAGGCTAAGTGAGTGGGCAAGGATCTGGCAGATGGAGTGTAACATTGGTAAGTGTGAGGTTATCCACTTCAGAAGGAATAATAGACTACTATTCAAACTGTGAAAAATTACAACATGCTACTGTGCAGAGGGACCTGGGGGTCCTTGTGCATGAATCACAAAAACTCAGTTTGCAGGTGCAGCAGGTGATCAAGAAGGCAAATGGAATGTTGGCCTTTAACGCAAGAGGAATGGAATATTAAAGCAGGGAGGTCTTGCTGCAACTGTACAAGGTACTGGTGAGACCGCACCTAGAGTACTGCGTACAATTTTGGTCCCTTTATTTAAAAAAGAATATATTAGCTTTGGAGGGGGTACAGAGAAGGTTCACCAGGTTGATTCCGGTGTTGAGGGGGTTAGCTTATGAGGAGAGATTGAGTGGACTGGGCCTGTACTCATTGGAGTTTAGAAGGTTATAGAGACATACAAGATAATGAAGAAGATAGATGGGGTAGAAGCCGCGAGGTTATTTCTACTTGCAGTGGAAACAAGAACTAGGGGGCATAGCCTCAAAATATGCGGGAGTCAATTTAGAACAGAGTTGAGGAAGAACTTCTCCTCCCAGAGGGTAGTGAATCTTTGGAATTTTCTGCCCAATGAAGCAGTAGAGGCTACCTCATTAAATGTGTTTAAGTCACAGATAGATTTTTAACCAATAAGGAAATTAAGGGTTATGGGGATCAGGCGGGTAAGTGGAACTGAACCCACTACCAGATCAGCCATGATCTTATTGAATGGTGGAGCAGACTCGAGGGGCTAGATGGCCTACTCCTGCTCCTATTTCTTATGTTCTTATGTGGCCACACTCTAGCGCCTGTTCAGGTACACGAAGGGAGAATTCAGCATGACCAATGCACCTAAACAGCATATCTTTCAGATTAATCAATGATTGATAATTGGAAAAATTTGTATGAATATTCACTGGTCTTTTTTATATGTTTATGTTGAATGATATTACTCTGTACAGTACTAATTTTGGGAGATCTGTTGAGTTCTGTGGCAAATGTAAATGGAACCTTTCCAACAAATACATTCATTTAAATAAAAGTCCAACAACATTTAGGTAGTCAATGGGAAGAATTCTTGCCAAATTCCACGTGAGTATTTGAACAGAAATGGTATGCTTATCAATCAGGGCTCAAAACGACATATTCAAACTACTTGTGGTCATTAGATTCCACCTCTTGTTAGAATCATAGAAATAAGAGAGTCATAGAATCCTTACAGTGCAGAAGGAGGCCATTCTACCCATTGAGCATGCACTGACAACAATCCCACCCAGCCCCTATCCCCATAACCCCACGTATTTATCCTGCTAGTCCTCATAATAACTGACAATTTAACATGGCCAATCAACCCAGTCTGCATATCTTTGTTCCTGAACTAAGGAACTGTACCCAAAATAAATTCCATGGCAAATACCATTTTCTTCAAATATAAATATTTCTTCAAGGCTCAAGATAGTCACCAATTCTTTTTAAGCTGCATACCAGTTTTCTCATCTCAGCCAGAAATCTGTACACAAAATGGAAAATTCTGCCCCATAAATTGCCCAGAAAGAAACAAAATGAACATTGAAGCAGGTGCACTTTTTTCTTGCCTTAATAACTTGCAAATAATTTTGCATAAATTTGCATAAGTCCACTGCATTCACACTTAATGGTATAATGAAAATATAGGAAATTTCAAAGCAAAGAAACATAGGCATTTGGAGGGAAAATAAACCAAGGGATTAACAAAAACCATAAATCGTCATCATTTCTCTCAGCATCGATTTAACTCCCTGTCTGAAGATGTCACATGATTTTGAATTTATTTCCTTAACTGGAAGCTTTTTCTACGTATCTACTATCCAAAAAGGTAGACGAGGACAGTGCAGTTGATGCTTTTGACAAGGTCCCACACGGTAGGCTGTTGCATAAGGTTAAATCTCACAGGGTCCAGGGTAAGGTAGCCAAATGGATGTAAAATTGGCTTGTGAACAGAATAAGAAATCTCACAACACCAGGTTACAGTCCAATAAGTTTATTTGGTAGTAAACGTCACTTGCTTTTGGAGCGCTGCTCCTTTGTCAGGTGAGAACTCCCCACTCACCTGACGAAGGAGCAGCACTCCAAAAGCTAGTGGCATTTACTGTCAAATAAACATGTTGGACTATAACCTGATATTGTGAGACTTCTTACTGTGTTTACCCCAGTCCAACGCCGGCATCTCCACATCTTGATGACAGAAGACATAAGGATTGTTTTTTGAACTGGAGGCCTGTGACTAGCGGTGTATCTCAGGGATCAGTGCTGGGTCCACTACTATTTGTCATTTATATTAATGATTTGGATGAGAATTTAGTTGGCATGGTTGGTAAGTTTGCAGATGATACCAAGATTGGTGGCATAGTGGACAGTGAGGAAGGTTACGTGGATTGCAATGGGATCTTGATCAATTGGACCAGTAGACTGACAAATGGCAGATGGAGTTTAATTTAGATAAATGCAAGGTGATGCATTTTGGTAGATCGAACTAAGGCAGGACTTATTCAGCTAATGGTAGGGTGTTGGGAAGAGTTATAGAAAAAAAGAGATCTAGGGGTACAGATTCATAGCTCCTTGAAAGTGGAGTCACAGGTGGACAGAGTGGTGAAGAAGACATTCGGCATGCTTTGTTTTGTTGGTCAGAACATTGAATACAGAAGTTGGGATGTCTAGTTGGAGTTTTACAAGACATTGGTAAGGCCACACTTGAAATACTGTGTATAGCTCTGGTCATCCTATTATAGAAAGGGTATTATTAAACTAGCAAGAATGCAGAAAAGATTTACTAGGATGCTACGTGGATTTGATAGCTTGAGTTATAAGGAAAGGCTGGATAGATTGGGACTTCTTTCTCTGGAGCATAGGAGGCTTAGGGGTGATCTTATCGAGGTCTATAAAATAATGAGGGGCATAGATCAGCTAGATAGTCAATATCTTTTCCCAAAGGTAAGAGAGTCTAAAACTAGGGGGCATAAGTTTAAGGTAAGAAGGGAGAGATACAAAAGGGTCAAGGGGACAATTTCTTCCCACAGGGGGTGGTGAGTGCTTGGAACAAGCTGCCAGAGATAGCAGTGGAGACGGGTATAATTTTGTCTTTTAAAAAATGTTTAGACAGTTCCATGGGGAAGATTAGTATAGAGGGATATGGGTCAAACACAGGCATGAGGGACTAGTTTGGGGTTCAAAAAAAAGGGGGTAAGATGCAGCAAATCCATCATTTGGATGAAAGCCATAGGATAAACAGACATTATATTAAACCTGATACAACATGTCCCATTTCAAGTGGAGCAACAGACATTGTAAAGACAGAATTATTTTAAAAGGTTACATTCAAGCAAAATGGCTGCAAACCAGACATCAGAATATACAAACCACCAGACCATCCAAGGAGTGAACAAAGGGGGCTATGAGTCATGGCAAAGCTATCTGATAAAATTATGCAGAGGGGTGTCGATAGCCCTGACCAATTACAGGAGAGACAATGGAATGGAAATGAGTTTTACCCCAGCTATATAGAATAATGCCTCCTCTAAAGGCAAACGTTTAGCAGTTCCAGAAAACCACCTTGGAATACATAATAGCTCATCAGATACCTCCTAAACCAGTCTGGGCTCTTCGTCATTGAAACTGATCAAATCAATTTCATCCTGAAAGTAGTTTGCAACCCATTGTTTTGAAACTGGCCAATGGGAGGAGTCAGCCAATTTGATTAGGAACTGCCTTTAAAAAAAAATCGAACTCTGGCGAAGGACAAAGAGGAGAGGTGGTTGACCTCAGTAGTAAGCTCAGAAAGGAGTTCTGTGAAGTCTGGGACAGGAGGATTGTGAAGTTGGGAAGGAGTGAATTCAGGTGTCCAGCTGGACAAATACTTTGTGGCAGAGGAAATAACAAGGAAGATCCAGCTGCAAGGCAAGACATCAACTAGTTTCTCAGCAGCAGCAAGGACATTTTGTTTTTAAAACAATCCAAGGAGCGGTGAGTATATTGTCTCAGCCTTCAGAAATTCCCCAATTAGGTAAAGGTTGAGGAGGGGTCTAGGATTCCTTTTTTTTGTGTAATTTGTGTAAATCGTGCAATGCTAAGAGTTTACGTTGCGCTGTTAGAATTTTATTTCCATAGCATAGTAGTGTAGTGTCTGTGTTTTATTGACTGAGTTTGGTTGGCGTTATTCTTGAATAAATTATTTTAAAATTAACTTTGACTAGTCTCTCTTTCTCTCTCCATCTTATGTGTCACTAAAAGGCCAGAACATAATTCTGGGGTACAGGAGCATAAATGGGTCAAGGACTTTGAAACTGCTCATGCAAGGGAGCCTACGGGTCAAGAATAAACAGTGGTCCCTCTCTCTCTTGTGAAGCTGTCCAAGTGTGACACTTCCGGGTTGTGAGTTGAACACCGACAGGAGAAAGACACTCATAGTTATCAGTGGCATCTGGGATTAGTCTGTGTGGAGAATAAAAGGACCTTTACAGGGGTGGCATGGACAAGTTGGCCAAAGAGCCCGTTTCCATGCTGTATCCTATTTTTTGGGGGGGACACTTTTCTAATTGTTACCGTGTTCAAACCTTCTTATTTTTATTTTAGTCATTTTTTGTGAATTATATTTTATTGAAATACGTGTCAGCATGTCAAGTGCAGCCCTTGATTAAAAAGAAGGAATTTGGCTGTTTTACATAAAGATTTGGGAATTTGTATTCCTCCTGAGTACCACACTATTTTTGTAGCTCTTTGATTTTCACACTATGCCTCATTGAAACAGATTAAGCGTGATGAGCGAACAAGCTTCTAAGAATTATAAGCTTTATCAACACGGCTACAAGCTATAATTTAACGTCCATTTGTATTCCTGCAGAATTTACAGTGACTGTTAGTCAAGGATAAAGTTTCCCACAAATGGCAACGATTAAAACAATGGAAATTAAAGTCAGAATCCAAAGGCCCCTAAAAGAATTTTAAAAGTAACCTGTAGCTTGCACCTCTAGAACTTCCTTCAATACAAAGAACCCAACGTAGAAATAACTTACCTGGGTGCAAGCAAGAGAAAAACAAAAATTAAGGGAGTACATTATTACTCATTTACACTATTATTTCCTATTGTAGAAAAAATATGAATTTTTTGTTGAAGCTTCCATCAGGAAAATTTGCTGGAATACCAAACGTAAAAGAAACAACAATTTGAGCTGTATGAGTAGAGAGTGCTAATTGATAGAGGGATGGCCATGGAGAATACACCAGGTGACTGATAGCTAACTGTCAAACATTGATTGAAATTATAATCAGGTTGACTTTGATTGATCAAGGCATTGCCCTGAGGAAAGACTGTCACTTATTTTGCTTAGTTGAAATAGTGACAATGTGTGTTCATGTTCTTTATGTCTAAAAACTAAAGGGGTCCTGCATGATAATATATGTCACTTCAAATTCCTTTTCTGAATGTGACATTCTCTTTTAGATGCCTTTGGAGTTAATACTTTATCTGGGAGCTTGTTTCACATATGCACAATCCTATGTACGGACACTTTTCCAATATTAATATACAGGTTCTTTGACGACAGAGTGGAAATGTACACACATTGTACCTCTTTCAGCTAAACAAAATAAGTGACAGCAAATGACAGCTGGTTTATTCCTCATAGAAATGTCTTGGTCAGAATCAAGTTGCCTGGTTTAATTTTCAAACAATGCTTGGCAGTTAACTGTCAGTCACCATTAACTGGTACATTCTCCATGAGAATGTCTCTACTCAAGTCAACCTGCCAACCACTCTCTTCTCAGGTACTATAGATTGCTGTTTTCTTTACATTTGATATTCTTGTGAAATCCCCTGATGAGTGCAAAACAAAAACTTTTTTTTTCCAGCAATACCAAAATTATTTTGTTGACAAAGTTAATTTTGTTTATCAAGTATCAGAAACATAGGATGTCACTTTGGGTGAGAAAACCTGCATAATTCGCAGAATCAGATCACAATTTTCCTACACTAATGGCATGATCTTACGATCTCGTCCTGCCTGACTTTCAACGAGGCTGTGGTACGATTGGGTGAGAGGCAAAAAACGAGAAATGTGCCTGTTTCCCGCCTCCCCCAATCGTACCTGCCCTGTTTTGTCAGCGAAATCGGCTTTGTGCCCCAGAAAGGACAGGAACCGAATTATGTCTGGGAGTGGTGGCTGGGAGGATTGCAACAGGGTTTTGCACGAGTGCTGAAGGTGCTAAACACCTCACGGCCCCATTCTAATGCCATCTGTGCCGGTCGTAACACAGCCGTAAAATCACAGCCGTGATTTAAGATATAATATAATTTATGTTAACTTTGGTATTATTTTTGCGTTCATGTTCTCTGCATTCAGCTAATTCGATCCTTTGTAATATTCATTCACTTTATCAATATTACAACTCAATCACACACTGCTAAATAAATCAATTCTACTTAACAAATTATTGTAGCCTTTGAATGATTCCTCAATGAAGATGGTGTGCACGATCCCTGAACTCACCAAGTATTATTCTTGCATCTAGATAAGCATAAATTAGATAGGAACTGCATTACTCTGCGGTTTTGAGATGCACCATTTCAATTTATCATTTTCCAATGCTGAATTCTTGATCTTGACTGAATCTCAGAGAAAGGCAAATAAAATTGAACTATGAACTTACTCTAATGCATTTATTATTATCTTTCGGAGTTGGAAATAAGTCATTTGCTCAAGTTTTCAAATATTAAATTCCGATAGATGCAGAGGAACCTGATAAGGAAAATAAAACTGTATCCGCATAATTGGCATTCAAAACCAGGTAAGCATCAAACTGCATCTTTTTGTAAAATTTTTATGAAACAAAAGCAGTAGGCATCCGAATATCTGTTGCTCTCCAGCAGGTTCAGTTTGACATGGAATGTAATGTATGCTTTAATAACAGAATAGTATATATAAGCATCGTGATCACATTGAGAATGAAATGTGAGAGAGTTGTCCTAAACAAACTGATCAAATTCTGGAAGACAGAATTTTATCTCACTCATCAGAAATGGGTGACATTCTGGCACCTACCAATGTTTCTGCAAACAAAGTAAAATTATTTTGTCTTTATCAGTTAATTAGAAAAATGCTGCCCATTAAAGCTATAAATATCAAGCATAGCCATAGCATGAAGAACATCAGAAACATAACACATTCTCATGACTAATCAATTTCGTTGGGCATGATTAGGTACTATGGGACACTGATCTACGGATAATTAGTTTATCCATAATTCCTAATTCATGTTAGCAGAAGCATTAATCAAATTACAGAATATGAAATGTTTTCTACAATAGTAAAAAGGAACTTCACATGTCTTCAGCATTCATAGATACTGTCAACTGGTGTCATTGAAATGTGTTGATCTTCATGTTATTGCTTGATAGAAGTGCACAAGATCAAAAGTAAGACAGATCAACAGACATGACCCTGGTACCCAAAATCTTAGTTATCAACATGAAAACTTGCATTTTAGGTTAATAAGCAAGAAATGTAGTACCAGAGCAGATCCATCAGCACAGCTTAAAGATAGCTAATCTAATTTACTTAGAAATATCAGTTTTCTATTGCAGATATTTTACACATATAAATATTACCACATCCTTGTATGGCACAGAATTTATCACATAATGTGACAATATTGCACATTGCAATTGAAAGAACTTGCCCTGATAAATATTTATTGTTGATATGCCCCATGGTAATATTTAACTTTCTTTCAAATCACTGATACTATTTAAAACTACAAAATAACAGAAGAAAAGAGAACAGTGTGAAAAGTCACAGTGTATTTTACATTCATTATGGGGTGACATGGTGGCACAGTGGTTAGCACTGCTGCCTCACAGCATCAGGGACCTGGGTTCGATTCCTGACTTGGGTCATTGTCTGTGTGGAGTTTACGCATTATCCCTGTGTCCATGTGGGTTTTGTCCGGGTACTCCAATTTCCTCTCACACTCCAGAAACATGCAGGTTAGGTGGATTGGCAACGCTGAATTACTCCTTAGTGTTAGGAAAACTGGCAGGGTAAATAAGTAGGGTTAAAGACAAAGGATTTGGGTGGGATTGTTGTCAGTGCAGGCTCAATGAGCCGAATGGCCTCCTCCTGCACTGTCGGGGTCCTGTGGTTTTTAGAGGTCAGAGGTCTCGGAAAGTTGTAAGGCTACTGGAAGTTATAGTGATAGGGAGGAACAAGGCAATGAAAGGATTTGAACACAATGGTGAAATTTTTTTAAATCAAGGCATTGGTGTATCAGGATCCAATGAAGTGTCAGAGAATACAAGAATGATGAGTGAAAGCAATTTGGTGCAAGTTAGGATACAAGGAACAGATATTGAATTAGCTCAGCTTATGGATCTCATAGTGAAAAGCAGCGTTGCATAATGGGCAATGGTTGAAATTAAAAATGTACAGTGTAATTTCTAAAATTGTTGCTGTGTGTATGGCTACAAATGATGAGGAGATCCAACATGGATCAGCTGCACCAGCTCAGCAAACTACGACGGCCAGCGTTTGACAGTGAAAACGTCCATAAATCAATAAATGTTCTAGTGTACAGAACAACTGTAATCAGCAGACCTGTATGCATGAAAATTCCAGCAGCCTTCACCCCATCCTCCTCATTTAATGAGAAGTCTAATGAATGGACGTTAGCATCCTTCCTGAAGCCAGTTCCACAAGCATTCACAAAAACGCCTGCAACATTGATTTTGATGGACTGGGCACATGGGGTAGGATTTTCCATGCTTGCCCTAAAAGTGGAAAATCCCACCCATGGTCAATGGACCTTTGCATGATTCCCCCCCCGGCCTCCACCAATTTGGTTCCCATAGTGGGTGAGACAGGAAAATTCCACCCTCCATCTTAGTGGCTGAAAAGCATCTCCTCCATCTGATCCTGTTTTCTCAACTCTCAAATGCCCAGCATTGTAAGGGAGGACAAAGAAAATGCTTCAAAGGCAATCTGACGCTCTCCTTGAAGCATGGCAACTTTGATCTTAATGAAGGGAAGGAGTTGCTATCAATCATTTAAAATAGCGACGACCTGTCCAGTAAGCCGCATCACGCTTTGAGTCATAAAGTTTAATGATGAGGCAGAACAGAAGTAGAGAAGGAATGAAAAAGGGGCAAATCTCACACTCCAGATCCCATTACCTCATGGGACATCCTGCCAAATGTAATGGGTCAAGAATTAGCCTGTTCAGTCAAATGAAGATCCAATAACTTACAAACCACCTGCTTACTGAGATGAGGTCAACTTCGAATAGAGGGAAAACCAATGATGAAGTTTGCCACATAACATGCTGGGAGGTTTGAGAAGACTGAGGTGGTCACTTCTACCAATACTTCAAGGATAAATTTGTGCCATGCATATTTGTGAGGGCAAGGGCAAGTAGATTCTTTTCCTCCTTTGTTGGTTCTCTCACAACTTGCCATGAGCGCAGTCTGACTAGTATTTTTCTTTGAAATTAGGCTCTGAAGTATTAGTGTGTAAACATATTTGTATGAAACATGTCTTCTACGATTTTAACGGAGGAATTTACCAACTTATTTTAACTTGTAATTTTTGTGCTTACTTTCTTTCAAACTTTATCACAGCTACGCAATAATTGTTTTCTCAAAGATCTGCATTTGTTTGCTATATGTTGTCATCTGGTGCATGTTTTTGATTTTGATTTGATTTATTATTGTCACCTGCATTAACATACAGTGAAAAGTATTGCTTCTTGCATGCTATACAGACGAAATATGCAGTTCATAGAGAAGGAGAGAGTGCAGAATGTGGTGTTACAGTCATAGCTGGAGTGGAGAGAAAGATCAACTTAATGCAAGGCAAGTCTTATTCCCAATGGAAGAAGGTGGAAGAGAGAATGTCCAGGGTATGTGGGGTCCTTAATTATGCTGGCTGCTTTGCTGAGGCAGTGGGAAATGTAGAGAGGGCAGAGCAGGTGCCATACCAAGCTGTGATACAACCAGAAAGAATGTTAGGGAACTTGGGGAAATACATAGTGATGTCTTGAGGAGTGTACATACTGCAGAGAAAGAGGTGCTGGGAGTCTTAAATTGCATCAAAGTAGATAAATCCCCGAGACCTGATGAAATGTATCCCAGGACACTATGTGAGGCTAAGGAGGAAATTGCGGGTCCCTTAGCAAAGGTATTTGAATCATCGATAGTCATGGGTGAGGTGCCTGAAGATTGGAGGATGGCAAATGTTGTGTCTTTGTTCAAAAGGACTGCAAGGAAAAGCCTGAGAGCTACAAGCCAGTGAGCCTCTCATCTGTGGTGGGTATGTTGTTGGAAGGTATTTTGAGAGATAGGATCTACAAGCATTTAAAGACGCAAGGACTGATTAGGTACAGTCAGCCTGGCTTTGTGAGTGGAAAATCATGTCTCACAAATTTGATTGACCTTTTTGAAGGGGTAACCAAGAAGGTAGATGAGGGCAGTGCCATTGATGTTGTCTACATGGACTTTAGGAAAGCCTTTGACAAGGTACTGCATGGTAGGTTGTTGCATAAGGTTAAATCTCATGGGATCCAGGGTGAGGTATCTAAATGGATACAAAATTGGTTTCTTGACAGAAGCCAGATGATGGTTGTAGGGGGTTGTTTTTCAAACTGGAGGTCTGAGACCTAGCGGTGTGCCTCACAGATCAGTGCCTGGTCCACTATTATTTGCCATTTATATTAATGGTTTGGATGAGAATATAGGAGGCATGGTTAGTAAGTTTGCAGATGACACAAAGAACGCTGGTGTAGTGGATCATGAAGAAAGTTATCTCCGATTGCAACGGGATCTTGATCAATTGGGTCAGTGGACTGACGAATGGCAGGTGGAGCATAATTTAGATAAATGCGAGGTGATGCATTTTGGTAGACTGAACCAGAGCAAGACTTACTCAGTTAATGGTAGGGCGTTGGGGAGAGTTACAGAACAAAGAGATCTAGGGGTACAGGTTCATAGCTCCTTGAAAGTAGAGTCATAGGTAGACAGAGTGGTGAAAAAGGCATTCAGCATGCTTGGTTTCATTGGTCAGAACAGTAAATACAGGAGTTGGGACGTCCTGAAGAAGGGTAAAAGATGTTGGCAAGGTCACACTTGGAGTACTGTGTACAGTTCTTAGTCACCCTATTATAGAAAGGATATTATTAAACTGGAAAGAGTGCAGAAAAGATTTACTAGGATGCTACTCGGACTTGATGATTTGAATTATAAGGAGAGACTTGATAGACGGGAACGTTTTCCTCTGGAACTAGAAGGCTGAAGGGTGATCTTCTAGAGGTCTATAAAATAATGAGGAGCATAGATCAGCTAGATAGTCAATATCCTTTCCCAAGGTGGGGGAGTCTAAAACTAGAGGGCATAAGTTTAAGGTGAGAGGGGAGAGATACAAAAGTGTCCAGAGGGGCAATTTTTCATAGAGGGTGGTGAGTGTCTGGAACAAGCTGCCAGAGATAGTAGTAGAGGCAAGTACAATGTTGTCTTTTAAAAAGCATTTCGATATTTACATGGATAAGATGGGTATAGAGGGATATGGGCCACTTGTGGGCAATTTGGACTAGCTTAGGGGTTTAAAAGAAAAAAGGGCAGCATGGACAAGTTGAGTCGAAGGGCCTGTTTCCATGCTGTAAATCTCTATGACTTTATGACTAATACTTTCTATGGTGCATCTGTGAACATTGGTGAGAGTCGTCGCTGACATGCCAAATTTCCTTAGTCTTCTGAGATAGTAGAGATGTTGGTGGGCTTTCTTAACTATAGTGTCACATGGGGACCAGGACAGGTTGTTGGTGATATGGACACCTAAGAACGTGAAGCTCTTGATCCTTTCTACTTTGTCCCTGTTGATGCAGACAGGGGCATGTTCTCTTCTATGCTTTCTGAAGTCGATGACAATTCCATAGTTTTGTTGACATTGAGGGAGAGATTATTGTTGCTGCACCAGTTCCTCTCATTCCTATACTCTGACTCATCATTGTTTGTGAACTGAACCATTACAGTGGTGTCATCAGCAAACTTGAAAATCAAATTGGAGGGGAATTTGACCACACAGTCATAGGGGTATAAAGAGTATAGGCTGAGGACACAACCTTGTGGGGCACCAGTGTTAAGGATGATCGTGGTGGAGGTGTTGTTGCCTATCCTTACTGATTGTGGTCTGTGAGTTAGGAAATTCAGAATCCAGTTGCAGAGGTGGGGGTGCCAAGGCGCAGGCCACAGAGTTTGGAGAAATGTTTTGTGGGAATAGTAGTGTTGAAGTGTTGAGCTGCAGTCAATAAATAGGAGTCTGACGTAGGTGTCCATGTTATCTAGGTGTTCCAAGGTTGAGTACAGGTCCAGGGGGATAGCTTCTGCTGTGGGCCTGTTGCAGTGGCAGGCAAACTGTAGTGGATTCAGGTAGTCCAGGAGGCTGGAATTGATTCGTGCCATGACTAGCCTTTTGAAGCACTTCATAATGATGGATGTCAGAGCCAGCGGCCAATGGTCATTAAGGCACACTACTTGGTTTTTCTTATATGTCTGTGTCATGTCAGCTGCCTTGCTGCTTATTGATGACAATTTCATAACAATTTCTTACTAAACACAATTTCAATTTAATTGACTGCAATTTGCATGTATTAATGCATATGCAAAATAAATGTATTCTGCAATTTGTCTTCAATTATAATATTTGGACATGTGCCAAAAATAGGAACCAAAATGTCAACAGACCGACTGTAATTCTCACTGTTGGAAAACCATGCAATTTTGTAAACTTGAACTGTAGTTGCACAAATGATGCGACTTAAACTGCATATATTTTTCTGAAGTTGTAGTAAATGCAAACAATGCAAGGGTCATTTTGGCATTTTGTCACAACAGGCAAGTCATTAATGAATGAAATATGAAAGGAACTCTGGTTATTTGAGATGATTTATAGAGTTTAGCACAGCAAGTGGAAACTACTAAATCTTTATAGATAATTTACAATACTTTAGGAGACATATCCTGCTTTGCCTCCAGTTAGCTAGAAGAATTTAAAGACTAAAAAGAATTATATACTCAAAAGCACAGAAAGAGACTATTTGACCCATCATACCCATGCTTGCACTTTTGAAAGAGCTATTTAATTAGTCCCACTGTCCTGTTGTATCCCTTTGGCAGTAAATCATTTTTCCATCAAATAATTATTCAATTCCCTTTTGAAAATTACTATTAAATTGACTTCCACCATCCTGTCAAGCACGGCTTTTCAAATCATAACTTTTTATAATTATCCTCATCTCTGCTCTGGTTCCTTTGCTAACTACCTAAAATCTCTGCTCACTGGATATCAACCCCCCTGCAAGTAAGAATAGTTTCTCCCTATTACTCCACCAAAAACCCACACAATGTCAAAATTAAATCTTTTAACCTTTTCTCCTCGAAGGAGAACCACCCCAACGTCTCTGGTTTATCTTATATAACTGCATGACAAAAATGTTTTTTTTGTTAAAGGTAAAGTCACCATACCCCCAGATGACCATAGGCTGCTCTCCCCTCTTGAGGGGGAGAGCTGACTGATGATAATTTAACCTGTGGATCACTATACCTCACACGAGAGACAAAGTTGAGAAGGCAGGCCTTCATGAATAACCATTTGGAGGAACTGATCATTATTAGGACAGTCTTGATCCAAGTTATCTGTGTGCAAGGGAGAGGTCTTTTAATGGGGAAGTCACTTTAAAGGAAGTCATTTTTCTGCTCCGTTTCCCTGCTTATTTTGGATTTGTCACTTTGCACGGGGCAGATGTGTGTATATTTGCGTGAGTGGGGTAAAAAAAAAGTTCAGAGGATTATAAATGAAAGAAATGTTCGAATAGTTGAGTAGTACCATGCAGCATTGAACATTTTCTTCAAGCGTTCATACACTAATACAACGAAATATACAAATGAGAAAATAAAATGCAAAAAAATTACCACAGGGCAAGACTGCATAAAACATAAAAGCAAAACTATATGGATGCCATATATGTAAAATAAAAGCATAACATGTTGGAAATATACAATACGTCTGGAAAGAGAAGCAGAGTTAACGTTTTAGGCCTGAGACCTTTTCATCAAGAAACCCTGATAAGCTGCACCGAAATGTCTTGGCCAAGACTACGCTTCCATTTTAACTAACATAATCTTGAGAGTGATTTGGTAAGTTTCATATTTGCAAAGTTTGTCCCTTAAATGCCAGCATATTTGGCACTTTCGTTAGCACATTACTTATGGCATGGAAAATATTATAGAAGAGGGTGCTTCACTAAAATTATGTGTGGATATTTAGGAGATTTGAAAATTTATTTTGGAAATATAAAGCAGAAGCTAATGTTAAATTCTGCACGGAGGGGGTTCAGCATACTGAATTCTACAGGGATCTATTCCAAGTCTGGCTTTGCTTAAATTATTCATAAAACATAATGCAGAAGGGAATATATTTAGCGGTATTGAATTGGCATTGATGACAAGTTACACGTCCATCTGTTCAGTCTAAAATTAATTGATAACATTGAACAAAAAAAAAACAGACTAATAATGATGAATTGAATATGAAAAAATGAAAGGTTAGTCACGCTTCTTATTCCAGTATGCATGACACACACATATGGAACACATTTTCATTGACAATTTGAAATACAGGGAAGGTTTGGGAGTTTGACTATTTACTCAAAATATTAATTTTATCAAAGCTTGGTGTCATTGAAGCTCATCAAACACTGGGCTACATCAATAGCAATCAATTAGGAATGGAAACAGAGTACTTTTGCCTTTTATAACTGGAATGACTTCTTACTGATTGAATGAACTACAATGGATCCAATACCCTTTTCAACACATTATATCTCATATTTCAAGAAATGTTTACATTCTATTTTTTAAAAACTCTGATTCTAAACTTCCTGGTGTATTCTTGAATTAGTGGCTGGACTTTTTCTCTGGGCTTCTGTGGTGATATTTTGCATATTTGATTAAACCTCAAGCACATTTTTGAATTGTCAATAGAGATCACATCGGATATTTAAGGATATTCATCACCATACATTACAAAGACTTTGACATCGCTACTGTATGCTGACTTGAGCTAGATACACAAGGTTGACAACATTTGTGTAATGGACATCATGCACAATAAATTTGAGTTGTGTAAAATTGAAACGTGCCCTGTGTCCTTTATTTATGACTACAATGTCAGCATCATCTCCTTTAATGGAGACTGGGTGGGTGGCGACCATCTGGCATATCATCTGACATAATTAAAGGGACCATAGGTGAAATTGCTTAATAGGTTCTAATAAGCTTCATAGTAGAAACGTCACTGGTGGTTCTGAATGACAGACAGTTGATCTGTATGCAGACAGAAGCAGTCACTAAGCACACAACGTATAACATGTGGCCAATCTGTCAGGGCTGCAGCTGAGGAGACAGCAATGGCTATCATAATCTGCACACATCTGGTAAATGTAGGATTCAAGGTGAATAGAGAGGTCATGGACATTAAACCATATAAATATTGCTAAGAACCGATGGATGCAGTGTGATGTATTTTTTTATATATGTGGGGAATATGCTTGTAGATCACAATTTGGAAATGATTATGGTGAATAACTGCTACTTTTAAAAAATATAAATAGCAATGCTTGTACTTAAAATGGGGAGAAACATTTCCCCCCAAAAATGAAAAAAAACATATAAGGCTCAAACCTGAAATGTAATCATTTATTCAAGAAAATAATGAAACGAGGCACTGACGATGACAAGCACAGAGAACCAGCAGTCATTCATTTCACAAGATGTTTTGGTATTGCAATGTTACCAGCGGATTTCCTGTCAGTTGATCATAGAGTCAGAATTTGACAAGTTCTTGGCATGAACAAATGCGGCCTGCAAATTCAAAGATGGCACATACAGGTGTGGCTCAGTGGATAGCACTTCTGCCTCGCAGTGCCAGGGATCCAATTCAATTCCCAGTTTGAAATTTGCACATTCTCTCCACGTCGGCGTGGGTTTTCTCCAGGTGCTCCGGTTTCCTCTCAGTCTGAAAGATGTGCTGGTTCAGTGTATTGACCCCAACAGGCGCCGGAGTGTAGCAACTACGGGAATTTCACAGTAACTTCATTGCAGTGTTAATATAAGCCTTACTGGTGACTAATTAACTTTAACTTTTTAAGCTTTAAAAGCTTGTATACAAAGTAAAATTAATTAGAATGCTACCACTGTGTGTCCCAGGAAAATCAACTCTGATGAATTAGGTTAAGAAGAATGGAGTGGATTCTCAAGCCCTGTCAGATGGCCCAGGGGAAATCCAGATGCCATGCTGAAGGAGGCATCAGTCAAAAGTTGGGATTTTTGCCAGACGTGAAGGCAATTGGGATCTTTAAAACACTAAGTTGCTGGAAGGGCAGGTTCATTCAGAGTCCTCCGCACCAGCTTGACATTGCGGGTCCTAATCCCTAAAGTTTTATTTTTCTAGATACCCAATGCTACAATGGAGAAAGTCATCATTGGTGTCAATGGCTTCTATGCTTCTTTTTACTGCCCACTATCACGCAGTCAAGTGAAGATAACATTCTACCCAGAGACAAATCTTAATCTATCTAGGGGAAAGCAAAGGTCTTGGGGGTAATTGTCCCATTCCAACCATTAATTCCAACCGGCCTATGACCCTGCACCCTCCAAGATGCAAAGTGCCCATGCCCTGGGGAAACCTTGGAACTGCCCATCCAACAGTGTCAAGGAGGTGATGCTGAGGAGGTGTTAAGCAGGCAGGGTCAGCTGGGGGTGATTGGTGTGGGTGGGGGGGGTACTGCTGGCACTCTGCAGACAGGATCAGTTGGGGTTGGAGGGAGGCCAGTGATTGGGGCAGGCTGGGGGAAGGGGGGGTGGGTCGTGGGATTGATACTGCTGTGAGGGGGTGGGCATGCGGAGGGGCACAGACAGGGCAGTGATTGAACTGGACAGCAAAACAAACCAGAGGCTGACAGACCGGGGCCACTGAGCATGTACAGAGTTCCGGAACTACCAGACACTGGTGTGAATAGGCCCCACTCACAGCGTGTCCCCAACCCCCACCCCAAGATTTTCATGAGATTCACAATTGTGACCTCTGCATTGCAGAGTATGGAAGATGCGAGTCTGAACTCCCACTGAAAAAACAATCATGATTTACATCATTTTTCCCGTGAATTCAGCACTTAGAACTTTTTGGGAAGAATCACCGCCCCCCCCACCCCCCAACTGACACATTTGCAAGTGTTACATATGCAATGAATGTCTGACTTACACCTTGACTAGTTCAAATATCA
The DNA here is from genome assembly GCF_965287045.1 of Carcharhinus amblyrhynchos. Taxonomy (NCBI): domain Eukaryota; kingdom Metazoa; phylum Chordata; class Chondrichthyes; order Carcharhiniformes; family Carcharhinidae; genus Carcharhinus; species Carcharhinus amblyrhynchos. The sequence goes on along the minus strand of NC_137339.1, from coordinate 40,568,659 downwards.
TTCATAAGAAAACAACAAATGGCAATAAAATCACAATTAACACAGCAATGCTGATTGCTTGAAATCTGAATAGACAGAAAGATGATACATAACTACGCAGCAAACAAGTAGGAAAACTACCAATGAAGAATCAAGAAACAACTACCACTAAACAACTTGCAATGTTAGATAAGGAGTACTAATGAATTAGTCTTTTCAAGATTTTGGGTTGCGATCAAGGTTTCAGAATGGCTTTGATGCAAAACTTAACTAAAAGAATGAAACAATTCATCTCAAACTCAAACTTACTCTATAGCAATTTTTTCTTCTAATACATTGTTTTCATCAGTGAATTGCATTTCATCAATGCAATGTTTGTTTTTGCTTTGATACAGCAATCATTTGCTTTATTTCCTTTCCTTGACTGTTCTGTAAACCTTCCATCACAATAATCATCAGAAAATGTTTTCCTGCCTCATACTGACTTCGGTAGAGTGACAGAGCCATTTACAACATAGGAGGAGACTTTCTGGACCAATGAGTATATTCCAGCAGAGCAATTCAATTAGCTCTATTCTCCCTTTTAGTCCAGTAGCCCTGCAAGTTTATTTCGTTCAAATGCCCATCCACTTTCCTTTTGGAATTGTTGATTGTTTGCAAATTCGTTAACTTTGTGATTAGTGAGTTCCAAATTATTGTCATTCATTCTTCATCTCATTACTCCTGCACCTCATGCCCAAAATTTAAATGTGTCCCTTAGCCTTTGTAACAGTTTTTCCTTGTCTGCCTTATTCAAACCTGTGATAATATTGTATGCCTCTATTAAATCTACCCTTGATGAACTTCCCTCCAAGAGGAACAACCCCAGGCTTTTCACCCAAACATTGAAACCATCACCCTCCATTCCTGGAACCATTTTTTTAAATCTCCTCTGTGCCCTTCAAGTGCCTTCTCATCTTTCTTAACAATGTTATGACCAGAAGACGACACAATACTCTAGCAGCCAGAGCTTTTTATAGGTTTAGCATTACTTCACTGTCTTTATTTCTGCCTCAATGCCTGTATTTGTGAAGCCCAAAATCCCATGTGCTTTTCTAATCTTCAAAGATCAACATAGATGCATCCCCAGATCCATCTGTTCCTACACACTCTTTAGAATTGTGCGATTAAAATTATGGGGGCAATCTTGAGCCCACGCCCCAGCTCACAGTCTGTGTGAATGCCGGCAATAGCCATTGTGTATATTGGGTACATCACAATGAGTTACAGATGAATGAAAGACAAATGCTAGATATGCCCGAGAACATCCTGTAGTAATGTTGCTCACATCTGCCAGCTTCTCCATGATGACATGCACCCACAAGAACTTTCAGGCAATCCCATCCTGTTGTAATTAAAGGTCATTCTAGCCTTAAACTTCTTTGCCTATGATTCCATCCAGGGTTCCATTGGGCACCTGTAAAGCGTTTCTCAAGTGCATCTAAAAGGCTGCACATGATGGAGGAGCCCATCATATCTGTGTAAAAGATAAGGTTGACTACCATCCTCAGCCAGTAGTGCCAAGTTGTTGACTCATTTCAGTCTCCTCCAGAGGTCGCAACATAAGTTGCCAGTCATAAGCTAATTCAATTCACTCAATGTGATATCAAGTAATAGCTGAAGGCACTGGATACTGCAAAGACTATGGGCCCTGACAATATTCCGGCAAAAATACTGAAAACTTGTTCTCCAGAACTTCTTGTGATCTTAGCCGAGATGTTCTAGTACAGCTAGAACACTAACAACTACCGGGCAATGTGGAAAATTATCCAGGTATAACCTGTACACAAAAACAGAACAAATCCAACCTGGTCCAGTCCATTCTCGATCATCAGCAATACAATGGAAGGTATTGTCAATTGTGCTTACATACTAATAATCTACTCACTGACACTCAATTTGGGTTCCACCAGAGTCACTCAGCCACTATTCAATTCAACACCTCCATTGACCTCATTACAGCCTTAGTCCAAACATGGGCAAATAGCTGAACTCAAGAGGTGAGGTGAAAGTGACTGCCCTTGACATTGAGGCAGCACTGGACAGAATTTGGCATCAAAGAACCCTAGCACAACTGAAATCAGTGGGAACCAGGGGAAAACACTTTGCTAATGCGGAGGCTGTAAGATATGCATGACAGATTTTGAGCGTGTGTGTCAGGGAGAGCTGAAGTGTATGAACGTTAGGAATGAATTGTGATTGATAGAGATTGTTTATATGCGGGGATGTTGAATTGAACAGTTGCTCAGTGTTAATGGTTCAGATGGTCGGGTATGTATGACGTTTTAAGATGCATTCACTGACCTTTATTACTCATGAATAATCATTGAGCTAGTTATGGCATTACAACCAGGTCTAGAGAGTTGTCTTGACTGTGACAGTCATCTGTACCATAGGCTTCACAATGTTTGTCCAGAGGACCTTCTAGCTCCCAGTGGATTGAGAACAACTTTCCTCGTATCCATCTTTTGCACCAAGGCCTCCAGAACAACATCTGGGAAACTTACATCATGCAGTCTTCCTTGTCACTATTTTTCAAGGTCAAAGTCTCTTCCCCAGCCAATTCCAGCAGCTACTGCAGCCAGAATACACCACGGCTTTAACATGTGCAGGTTGACTTGTAGTACAGGTTACCTTTAAATCATGCTAGATTCACTCAAAATCTCATATCTGTTTTCAAAATCTATCCACTCTTTCCCCCAAATTATCTACAGCACATGGTGGCTAAAATTTTCTGGCTGTTCATGCAAGCAGGTTTTTCTAGTCCCGCTGGTGGCACACCTCTGCCACAGGTTTCCTGGCATCAAGGGTGCATTCAGTGGAAAACCCCATTGACAATGATGGAACCAGAACTTATCACTGGCCCATGGCCCTTTCGTGGCAGGCTGTGTGGAAAATTCCAGCCCCTATCTCTACAGTCATTTGTTTGGAAAAAAACACCTACAATGCTGAAACTCATTTGCACTTGAAATTCAGCCAAACATTCAGAATGGTCACAACAGTCTTAACAGTACATTCTTTGAAAAAAAAGGAAAGGACATAAGGTGCTCATTTCAATTTTAAAGCAGAGTGCCTGCCAGTCAATGTACGGTCAGATTGCTTTCAAGTGTTCTTTTCTTTCACATGTCAAAACCAGTTCTTTTCTTTTAAATCAGCTAGAATTATTTAAATCACAGCTCAATAGATGACAGCACAAAGCATTTTGTAACTTTTCACTGCGTTATGGTACTTTCTCCAAGAGAGAAGTGCTACAATGCATGTGAGCAAATATACAAAGCCAGTCAATGTAAGAGCAAACTTAACCTTAAAGCACAGATTTCTTTGATGAATCATTGTGTAAAAACCACAGAAATTTATCATGACATTTGAAGATATGAAAACTTTTCAAGTTTAATTTTCAGAATATTCCAGACTCCTCATTCAGCTTTCCATTTTCTGAATCAACTGGTTCTACACTAACCCAACAAAATTTTAGTGGGATTAAAAACTCTGTACCAGCAGATTAAAATTGTGTGGGGGAGAAAATCCAATTTTAACACTCCCCATCCTGTTTAAAATAGGGAATACTATCTCAGCAGTGAACTCAGAGGCAGATGTGGGGTTTAGGAGTATGGTATCTTTTGAATGCAAAGCATTCCAAATCAGCAATTAGGCCACCGGCAAGTCGGAAGGTCCATGGTGAGGTGTATGCCTAAATCATCTATAATTTCTAAATTATTAGTAGGATGATGGGGGTCAGGAAAGCAGAAGAAAAATCAGATTTTCTCCCAAACAAAAAGGTTATGGCCATTGGCACATTGACACAAACCTCTGCACCTAGATGAAAATCTGGCCCAAAGTACTTACTAAGTAATACCAACAATAACTGGTAGATACCACAGTTTCTCTCTTTTATAATAAATGGTTTCACTCTCTCTCAAGTTATGCTTTTACTTTTAATGTCAAAAGATCATGGCCGGGATCTTCCAGTTGTCCATGTTGGCGGAGGTTCACTGGTCCCACTGGCAGTGCACCAACACCCCCCCCCAACCCACCCCCACCGGTATCCTGTTAGCATGGGGTGACATCAATGGGAATTCACATTGACAGCAGTGGAACCATAAAATACTGTCACTAGCAAACAACACACTACCACCCATTGGCAGGAAACATGCTGTTGGGATGCCAAAGAATCTCACCCCAGACGTTTGAACCTCTTCCAATCAATATAATGCTAGCTGACACTTCAATACAATATAGTTACAAGTTGTCAGCTTTCACTTGAGAAGTAAACCTGGATGAAAAATAATCCTCTCTCAGTAGAAGGGTACAGTATTGCTAAAATACATTTCTCATATAATTAAAAAAGGTATTGTGAAACAATAAATTAAATTGTAATATTTAAAAGCTGCTGATAATTAAGGATATCACTGCCCACTCACAATATTTCAAATGTTCAAACTTGCCCCAAAGCAGCAGAAATCATGTTGTTGACTTTCAGTTTGCAATAACTAGATTTTAAAATTAAAGTTGCTGCAATTACAAGACATAGAAGAGGGGAACAAAAAGGCCAATTTTAAATTCAGGTAGATACATGTACATAATATAATTTTCAAGTTTAATGCCACTAAAAAATTGAATGGCAGGTTTTCTCAGTACTTGTAAGGAAGAAACTTGTTGTGGACATAAATATTTATGACCTTCATTATTTGTGTGAGCTTCCCAGTCGGTATTGACTGCATTTTTTTCTATACCGAACAAGCAATAAAGCACACCAACATACTATTGATGTCAGAAGTTTAAGAAATATGTTGTTGTTATGTCCTCCAGATTTTTGCAGCAAACTCCTTTGCTAATTAAGTCAACATCTGTAACAGAATGCTATAAATGTGCCCCTTTGTGCATATTTACATACTTTATTAGGCAAGAGTATCTGTCTCCATAATTTATTAAACTATTGTTCATTTGACAATAATGTACTAAAACAACAGAATATTTTAGTTCACTCAGTAAAGCTGTTATACTATTTGATATCAAAATTATTATTCCTTGAAGCTTGTCAATGGAACTTACATTGCAACATAATTCATTACTATATGCAGCATAATTTTTATCTTTTTTATCTTAAACACTGATAATTAGAAAAGGAACCAAGTATTGCAAGTATTCTTGGATATATTAGGATGCAGAGGATGATTCATTAATTTTGAGATAACCAGGATTGAATAGCTAATTAATTGTACCATCATCAGTAGGCAATAAACCTCACTTTGTTGATGAGTTTAAAAGTCTGCTTATCAGAGACTCTTGGATTACGAACTTCTTTGTGCCAGAGTGCTAAGAATTTGCATGGGCAAGGAGTTTGAATAGAGATCAGCACGCCCAGCTTTGATTTTAACACAAGTAGTCTGATGTAGTTAGGACTAAGGAGGCACAAGAAAGACAAGTTAAAAATAAATAATTACCATAATGATATTGATAAATCAGAGAGGAAAAAATACAAGACAGGCTACATCTACATATGAAAACAAATCAGGTTAGGTGTGTGAAGATTGTCTAACAAAGAATTTTCTTGCATCCCAAATCGAAAAGAGATGATAAACAAGTTGGACATAAATATGATGACATTTTCTAGTTCAGGAAATCAAAATAAAGAAAAAAAAGAGGTAAACGAAGAGACATGCATGGTTCAAATATTTTATGTTGAGAGGAGAATTGAAGAGGAAAGTAAGATTTCTACTGACATATTAAAATATATATAATATTATAGATGTATTGGTGGTCGTCTTCCAAAATTCTTTTGATTCTAAAATGGTTCATGCAGATTGGAAGAAAGCAAATATAACCTTAGTATTTAACAAACGAGATAGAGAGCAAACCAGGCCTGTTAATCTGACATCCATAGCAGGAAAGTGTTGAAATCTATTGTAGAGGTAACTAAAGAAACTTGAGAAAATAACTGTAGGGTTTGGCAGAATCAACAAGGCTTTATGAAAGGTGGTTGATCATCCTTTTAGGAGCAACACAGTAGAGTGAGGGTCACATGGCCTGTTAGCGTGTGAAATCATCCCGTGGTGAGAGGGACTCGTCAGAATGCCTCTCATTGAGTGAACAGGCCCCTTTGGCTCCTCCGTGGAGGACTGGATACAATATTTTGAGCACCTTGGGTACTGTTTCCAAGCAAAGAAAATAGGGATGGAAGTGAAATGCAAAACAATTCTCTGAAATGTTTGTGGAACTTATTCACAGTCTCAGCAAAGCAGATCAGGAGTGGGACCAATTGCGATCCACTTTTGTCCAAAGTGAGAGATTAAATACTTACAGCAATGGTAGATGAGCCAGTTTCTGAGGAAATTAATCTTTACCCAAAAGAATGAATTGAGTTGTCAGAATGGCATTATACTGTGAGCAGTAAGAGCAGTCATTCCTGTGCAAGGCAGAGAGCTGTTCCTAACTGAATTACATAGTGCTCATTCTGGCATGTCTAAAATGAAGATGCTTGCCAAAAGTTGCGTCTGGTGGTTTGGTATTGATACTGATAACAAGAACTAGTTAAGCACTCTCAATAGTGCCAACTGCAACACGGGTTGCCTGTTGCAACCCCACTGCACCCTTGGGAATGGTCTGGTAGACCATGGATATGATTCTATGCCAATTATATGGACACAATATTTTTGCTTGTGACTGATGCACTCTTTAAATGGCTAGGCATTTTTGAGGTGAAGTCACCTATATTGCATGTTACCATTGAAAAATTAAAGCCAATGCTTTTCAACTCATGAATTACATGAGATTATGGTATCAGGGAATGGAACCATATTCAAAAATGCTGAGTTTCGAAACTTCACCACTTAAACACATTGGAACTGTGTCTCACCACCCAGAATCAAACAGACTAGCTAAGACAGCCATCCAAACTTTCAAGTCTGACCTAAAGCAGCAGTCAGGAGGAACTTTGGAGACCAAAATCTCATGATTCCTCCTTAGCAATCATAAACTTCACGTGCAAAGGGAGTTCCACCATCAGAACTGCTAATGAAATATCATCTCAGAATGAGACTGAATCTCTTGTTTCCAAAATTTGTCAGGAAGGACAGAAGCCAGCCAAAGTAATCAAAAAGCAAGCCATAATTCACATAGCACAGCATGATCATTTATGGTAATGAAGCTGCATGTGTGAGGAACTTTGGTAGTGGATCAATTTGGATCCCTGAAATTATTGTCTCTAAGATTGGAATCATTTTATACCAAGTGGGCATGGAAGCATGAATCATTTTTAAACATATGGACCATATGGGGAGTACAGAGACACTCCATCAGTCAATGTTGCCATCAAAAAATGTGTTTGAACCTCTAAACACCAAGGTACCTGGTCAATCTGTTATAGACATAACTAATGTCTCCATGGAAGCAAGAAGTAATGAAGAGCCTGAGCCAGAAGGGGTACTTTTTATGGCAGTTCCTGCTAATTTCAATTCTCTGGAAGCATCTGAGATGGTAGAATTATATCACTCTACAAGAAACAGAAACACCCTCAAAGACTTGATTCAGAATTATCCAACTCATGTACATAATGTTTAGTTAATATTTAGGACTGAGTGAATTAGTTAGTGAAGATTGCATAAAGGATTTTAAGGGGGAAGGATGCGATGATTCTCTCTCTAAGAGCAACATGGCAGAGTAAGGATCACAAAGCCTGTGTGACCAATTGGGACTCAGAGTGTGGAATCACCCCATAGTGAGAGAGGTTCCTAGGTAGAGATGTTTTAGGAGCTAGTTACAGCCATGAGGCTGCTGTAAAATTCTTACTAATATATAAATACCTTTTATGTTCACTAATGAAGTTTGTGAAAGTGCATCATTACAAAAGGGAAACCATATTTGTCAAGCCTGTTAAGAGATTTTTGAGGATGTAATAACAGAATAGTTAAGGGGAAACAAGTGGATGCGGTCTATTTTAGATTTTCAGGAGGCTTTTGAAAGAGGTCCCACTGAAGGGGTAGAATTTTGATGGAGAAAATTGATGGAAGAATGTATTGGAAAGGCTGGTTAAGCTTAGAGTGGATAAGTCAGATGGTTGTGGATGGTTCATCCCAAGTAATTAAAGGAAGTGTGATTGAGGTAGCCAAAAGGGCTTGCCATAATTTCTCTATTTTCCCTATATACAGGAGATATACAGAATCCTTGAAGAAAGGATTCAACAACAGTCCTAATTGTACTATAGACTGGTCAGTTTAAAATCAGTGGTGTGTAAGACTTTTAAAATAATAATCAGGGGAAGAAAATCAACAGGTGCTTGAAGAGGTTTGAGTTAATTAAGGTTAGCTGGCACAGGTTTGGAAAAAAACAAATCATATTTGACTAATTTGATTAAAGTTTGTGATGAAGCATGTTGATGAAGGGAAAGGTACCTTCGTGAATTTTAATTTTTGCTAATTTCCAGTCCTTTGACACCTCCTCTGCATAGCGGGAAGATTGAAAAATTATGCCAAGCCCTTCCAGCTATTTTGATCATACTGTCCTGGCAATGCCTGCATTCTTATGGGATATGGAGAAACGTCTCTGTTTCTGTCAGTCATAATGGCACAGGAGGCGGCAAACTCAGCTTATCCTGGAGCGCAATCCAATCAGCCCCATTGCCCAGCTCAATATAAGGAACTGTGCAAGTTAATTTGCTTCAAGTGCCAAGCCAATTTCCTTTCTGAAATCATTGACCTTATAGCTTCAATCATAATCCTAGGCAGAGATTTTCAGGCCATTACCACTTATCGTGTGTAAATATTCATCCTTTCATTTCCCCTACATCTCTTGCCCAAAACCTTAAATTTGTACCATCAGCCAATGGGAACAATGTATCCTGTCTGCATTATCTAAACCTGTCATAGTACTGAGCACTTTATCAAAGCATTCCTTAATCTCTTATGCTCCAAGGAGAACTACTCCACCTAACGTTGTAGCTAAAATCCCCCATCCCTGGAAACATTCTGGTAAATCTTATGTGTGCCTTCTCAAAGACCCTCACATCTTTCCAAAAGTGTGGTGATCAAACTGGAAGCTGTTTACTTTGCTTACCACTCTCTCAATATATCCTGCCTTCTTCAAAGATCTATGCATTTGATCAAAAAATAAGTGAAAATAATTATCTAGGAGCCACACAGGTTTCCATGAGAATACTTGGTTGTTAGAGAAAGGGAGTTCTACCAAATTGCGTCCCTCTGGTCTCTTGCCCCAGGCGTGACTTCAGTCATCTCAATTTCTAGTTTGGGTTTTTCTCCATTCTCCCATTTTCCTTTCATCTGCATCAAACCCATTACATTTTATTTTCCCTAGTTCTATTGAAAATTCATTGACATGAAACATTAACTCAGTATTTCTTTCTCATCACAGATGCTGCCTGATCTAATGAGTATTTTTTCTGATTTCTAACAGAAAAAAGCAAAGTACACTTACCAAAAGGGAAAATATTTGCCCCTTCATTGCAATCATGCTACAAATTATAGACTAGGGAATCCATTTCAAATCTGCTCGCACATTAAGACAGAGTTATAGAATCCTATAGTGCAGAAGGAGCCCATTCGGCCCATCGAGTCTGCACTGACCACAATCCCACCCAGGCCCTATCCCTGTAACCCCATGCACTTCTGACACTAACAGGCAATTTAGCATGACAAGTCTGCCTAATCTTTGGACTGTGGAAGGAAACCAGAGTACCTGGAGGAAATCCACGCAGACGCGGGAGAATGTGCAAACTCCATACAGACAGTGGACCAAGCTGGGAATCGAACCCGGGTCCCTGGTGTTGTGAGGCAGCAGTGCTAACCACTGTGCCACTGTTGATTTATGAATTTGATTTAACTTTATGGTGATAAACAACCAGACCAAGATAGACAAAGGAGGACTTCCCAAATACATTTAAAGGAAGTATGAATGCTGCAACTTCATTTGCAAAAATATGAATTAAAATAAACATCATGACATAAATATGATTCATGCTTTTGTATTGTTTTGTTGATGATGCATTTTTGACTCAATATTTACTTTCACATTACTGGGCTCTCATGCTACTAGGGACAAGTGAAGCAATGGCTCTTGAAGCTGTATATCTCCTCTGTTGACTCCCTTCACAACTGTCACTATTGTTGTCTGACAGATTGAATGAAAAAGAGGTTGATGTGATTCCAATTTATGGATTATATTCTACATTTTATATGGCCAGTACTCTACAGGTTCTGTTGTGAGACGTTCCTGCAGTCAGTTATTTTGCTGTGGAATCCTGCGTTGACAACGTTGCAGAAGTGTTCCTTTGAAAGACACAAGGATATCAGCTTCAGCAGGTAAGCCTCAGCAGGAATAACAGACAGCTGAACTTTTTTCACACAACTAACTTCCCTGAGATGCATCACTGATGGCACACGTATCAGCCATTTGTGCACTAAGTACCCATGTGCAGACATAAATCAGCGAAAAGAACCTTATTTCTTAATTGTCCAAATGTATTCTGAAAAATATTCATGTGTCATGCTTCCCAGGCTGAAAAGATATTGAAACCTGTGATGGACAATAAATGTCGACCTTGCCAGGGACATCTATGGTCCATGAATGAGCAAAAAAAAAATAATAATTACCTGTCAGTGTGACAGCTGTTTGAGGATGAAGGAAGAGTGGATAATTGACTCCTGGAGAACATTGAATATATGGTACAAGTACTTTTTTATATCCACTGCCAGCCCACCCCCACACAAAAGCAAAGCTGAATTTTAAAGGTGCACTTGTGAAAACCAGAGTACATAGCGAATAACAATTTGATATGTTGAAGGTGCAATTCAAATGCATGGAACTCTGAAGATGGAGGGAACCTTATTATAGTAAGCCTCTGCTTTGTACCAGTTGGCATTTTGCCAAGAAACATTTCTTCTGCCCTGTTACCAACAGTGCTTTGTTCAATTATGCTTCATCCCTGCAGTATCTACAAAAAAAATCTTGCGTTGTGCCTGTGGGCCAATGTTTCTAAGTATGTGTAAGTGATGATGCAGAGTGCTATAATAATTTGTGATCTTAAGGGGTTTGCTGCAGACCATTGCATTCTTCTCCATCTATAAAGCCAGCAGAGGCAATATTATTCGCTCCCCGACAGTTCTGCTCTGACTGTTGTGTTGGATTAGCGTGCACAGAAGCACATATCTTGTTAAAAATAAATAGTGCATTGCATGAATTTGATACTTACCAGCTTATCTGTATCTATCTCCATTTACCTCACGTGGTGCCTTCCACGATTGTTATGTCAATGAAAAGTGTCCTTTTTTCAAAGTGTATAACAGCTTCAGAAATCTGAAACTTTATGGGAGAGAAGGGAGCCATTTGGCCCATCATTTCTGTGCCTGTTGAAAGAGACCTATTGTGCTTTCCAGCTCTTGGTTCATAGCCTTCAATAAGAGCTTCAAACCTATGTCTAAGCACTTTTTTGATCTGTAACAAGCGTTCCTACCTCCACCATCCTTAATGAGTTGCAAATCCCCACCGCTCTCTGTGTAAAAAGATTTTGCTTCAACTCCCATCTAATCTCTCTTCCAACTCCTTACATCTATGAACGCTGGTTATTGACCTCCACATTACCAAAGATAATTTCACTTCCAAAAGTATTTTACTGGCTGAACAACAGTTCAGACATAAAACGTGCAATGCAAATACAAGTCGTTTCTTTGCTAAGTGAAATGGGTCCTTTGTAAACTCTATCTAGACTCCTTATAATTCCATGTACTTCAATTAAGTCTCCCCTCAGCTTCCTCTGTTCCAAAGAAAGCCTTAATTAAAAGTAGCAGCTAATACAAATAATTGTATGTAAGAATATTGATATGCATTAGGATTAGGGATTAAAACCAGAATAATTATTCCATTGTAACAGTTTGGCTTTACAAGCGTAACATTTGGAATTTATTGTGTATCTGTTTCTTTTGCTATTTCCATGCTTCTTGTGAAATCCTTCTTATGTCTGTAACAACATGTTTATAATTTAGGTTAGATGCAAATATTATTTAATTGTCAGTTGATACAGAACTTGAATATTGATTTTTTAAAAAAAAATCTTGCATTTGGCAATCTTCAGGACAAATGCAAGAATACCAAATTTCAACTGATCACAACAATTTATTCTACAGAAGGGTACTGATTGGTTGGCAAGCCAACACTGATTGGCTGAGATGTTGCTATGGAGAAAGAAATAGGAACTATAGGCTCTACAAAGATGTGCAGGTTGGGTGGATTGCCCATGCTAAATTGCCCTTTTATGTCCCAAGATGTGTAGGTTAGATGGATTAGCCATGGGAAATGTTTACAGGGATATGGTGGGGAGGAGAACCTGGGTAAGGTACTCTGTCAGAGAGTTGATGTAGCCTCAAAGGGCTGAATTGATTCTTCTGTAGGGCTCTATGATGTTAGAATTCTGAGGTAATTCAAAAAAGCATTGCTTTTGGTGGGAGCTTTCTGTGCACAAAGTGGCTGTTATCTATATTACAACATTGATTTAACGCTTAAAGTGCTTAATTGGCTGTGAAGTGCTTTAGGATGTAGTCATGAAAAGTACAATATAAATGCTTGACTTTTTTCCCTTTAACCTTGCTTTTTATTCCTTTCTCTTCCATAGATCAAGCAATCCCTTATCATCATTTACAGTGGCTCAGTGGTTAGCGCTGCTGCCTCATGGCACCATGGACCCAGGTTCAATTCCCAGCTTGGGTCACTGTGTGAAATTTGCACATGCTGCGTGTGTTTCCTCTGAGTGCTCCAGTTTCCTCCCATTGTCTAAAGATGTGCAGGTTAGGTGGATTGGCCATGTTAAGTTGTCCCTTAATATCAGGGGGACTAGCAAGGGTGGATGCATGTAGTTCTGAACTATAGGATTCTATAACTCATGAGTTCCACATTTTTAACCTATCTTTGGGTAAAAGAATAAAGTAAATATGTAGGTTTGCTTATACACAATGATCAATTATAACCAAATGTAGACTGGAGCTAGCTCTACTATATGAAAAAGAACTAGACTCATTGAAGAATGAAACATTCCTTCTCCTGCCTTTGAGAATGCTATTCCAAACTTAATTGACTGCCTCCTGCTGCTGGATCAGCATACCGTCTGACTGTGTCTGTTTACAAGTGTAAAATAACACATCTGCTGCCTATTTAACTGACAAGGTTACTATAAATTTGTCAGTGGCTTTATGCAGTACAAGATCAGTCAATCCTGAGATCCATTATCTGTCATATAATTGGCACCTTTTAAGTTGTTTCTTGGTGAAATACTCTGCCCAATTCACATTGTCGAATCTCCACTCTTCTCAAATAACACCAGAATATTTTTTTCCCACTTGATAGATAGACAATATCCTCCATTGTTGCATAACCTTGCAGAAATCTATCATCATTCTTGACATCATTTCAATCAACAATTACTTGATGACAAGAAAAATGTTGCAAACAGGTGTGATCCGTTCTTATCTCAGTAAAATATTTTCAAAGATAATTAAAAGGCATTCATCACATAACACAAAAAAGGACAAAGCATTAACAAATCTTTTCAGCAAAACATTGTTCATCTCCAGCAATTTTCAATATAAAAGCATATATATACAATATATATATACAATACAATATATGTGCAATATATACAAGTGTACAGTGGGTTTGTTTAATCGCACAAGAGGGCCTCATAATATTAAAATAAATGACTGAAAAATTAGTCAGAGCGCGTAAAACAAAGCTTCACAGGGAACACTAATTAATCCACAGGTTTAAAGTAAAATTATTAATCCCATCCCAAAGATTATGCACATTCAACTCATACACACAGTCTCAAGTTAGAATTGAAGTTTATGATAGTTAACAACCAGCAAAGATGGACTAAACTGTAATCCATAGAATCTTTTCTAGGTCTCCCATACCCTGGAATAGATTTAGAGGAAAATGTTTCATATCTCAGGGGAAAAATATTGAACGAGAGAGACTTTTTAAAAGTTTATATGCTTAAAAAGCAAGAACCTTCTCCAGAATTATCTCAATCTTAAATCATAGAAACAAGAAGCAGGAGTTGGCCATTTGGCTCTTCGAGCCTGCTCCAGCATTCATTTTGATCATCGAATTCAATATCCTGATTCCCCCTTCTCCCATTTTCCTTGAGCCCTTTAGCTCCTAGAGCTATTACAAATTTCTTCTTGAAATCAGACAACATTTTGGCCTCAACTATTTTCTGAATTCCACACATTCACTGCCTTCTGGGTGAAGAAATTTCTCCACACTTTTTTTCTAATTCTGGACTCCACTACCATTGAGAACACTCTTTCTGAATCTACCCTGTCGCACCCTGTTAGAATTTTGTGTTTCTATGAGATTGGCTCTCTCTCTCTTCTAAACTCCAGTGAATATAATCTAATTGACTTAGTCTCTCCTCATATGAAGGACCTGCCATCCCAATAATCAGCCTGGTAAATCTTCAGTGTACTCCCTCTATAGCAAGGACATCCTACCTCGGATAAGGTCACCAAAACTGTGCACAATCTCCAAATGTGGCCTCACCAATGCCCTATCCAATTACAGCAAAACACCCCTGTCCCTATACTTAAATCCTCTCGCTATGCTGGCCAAAATACCATTTGCCTTTCTTTGCTACCTGCTGGATCTTACTTTCAGTGCCCGATGCACAAAGACACCAAGGTCACCTCCTCTCTTAATTTAAACCCATTCAAATAAAAATCTGTCTTCCTATTATTGCAATCAGAGTGGATAAGCTCACATTTATTCACATTATACTGCATCTGCTATGTAGATGCTCACACGCTCAGCCTGTACAAATCATGCTGAAGCATCTCTGCATCTTCCTTACAGCTCACCCTTCCATCCAACTTTGTATTTTTTGCAAATTTTGAGATAATACATTCTCTCTTCCAAATCATTAATATGTAATGTTAACAGTTGGGGTCTTAGCACGGATCCCTGCCGAACCCCACTAGCCACTGATTGCCAAAGATCCATTTATGCCAACTCCTATCTGCTAACCAGCTTTCTATCCATCTCAAGACACTACACTGCAATTCCATGTGCTTTAACTTTACATAGTAGGCAGTTATGTGATACCTTGTCAAAAGCCTTCTGAAAGTCTAAATAAACTACATCCACTGGTTCTCCTCAGATAACTCTACTAATTACACCCTCAAAAGAATTCCAATACGTTTATCAAGTATGATTTCCCTTTTCTAAATCCATTCTGACTTTATCCGATTATACCACTGCCTTCCAAATGCTGACTTTATGAACTCCTTGATAATGGACTCTAACAATTTCCCAAGTATCGACATCAGGCTCACTAGTCTAGAGTTCCCTGTTTTCTCTCTCACTCCCTTTTTGAATAGCAGATTTACATTAGCTACCGTCCGATCTGTAGAAATCAATCCAGAATCCAAAAATTTTAGAAAATAACCACCAATGGATTTACAAATCCCATTGCTACTTCCTTAAGTACTCTGGAATGAAGATTATCAGGACCTGGAGATTTATCCATCTTCAATCCCATCAATTTCCTCAAAACCATTTCTCTACTGTAATTGATTTCCTTCAGCTCCTCACTAAAATGGCTTCTCCCAGAACTTCTGGTACCTTATTCATGCCTTCCTTTGTGAAAACTGAAGCAAAGTAGGAATTTAATTCCTTGGCTATTTCTTTGTTCCACGTTATGAATTCCCCCATTTCTGGCTGTAAGGGGCCTCTTTTCATTTTTCTAACAGGTAGCATCAATGCTTTTGTCAATGTGTTGGTCACTTCTTCCAACTGCACTTTATAATATTGAATTACTGGTCAAGGGCAATCTGGGAATGCATACATGGGCTAATTGTTTCTCCTGGTAGATATAGTGATGGAGTGCGACTCCAACCCTTCTGCTTGACTCCTGATCGAAAGACAATTCCCAAGTTGGGCCCTATTTACTACTCGGGATGGGATAAACGATAAGAAAACTATTGGAAAATAATTTGATCTCATGGCAAAGGTTAATTCCTCCCTCATTTGTTACTGTTCTGCTTCACTTCAAATCAGTAGATGTAATTCTTTAACATATAGATTAATCCAGCACCATAATTATATTGCCTACAAAATAGCTCCAGCAACATAAGCCCCTACTTATGTAGTTATCCAATGTCACTGTACAGAAGAGTCATGCTGTATTACTGTGTGTGTGTGTGTGTGTGTGTGTGTGTGTGTGTGTGTGTGTGTGTGTATGAAGCCCTCCTAGGATCGAAGTGTCTATCTGAAGATTACAGCATGAATCATTGCACTGCTAACTAGTAGGCATTCATGTTAAACTGATGAACAACTTGAAAAACTCTGAGAGCTTAAAATGGGCTAGCAGTGAATAAGCAACAAGATGCCAGGCCTCTCCTTCTGGTGGGTGGGCCTGGACCATTATCTGATAATTGGTACAGTATAGTACATTATTACCTTGTCAGCTTCCATGTATCTGCTCCCAGGTCCTGCAGATCCTATGAACAGTATTGATCTTTGTCACTTCTCACAGTCCATTGTATTTGCGACGCTACTGCCCTTTGGGTAGGTTGCAGTGCCAAAAAGATCAACCCTCCTCACGCAACATCACATCTCAGAAATATGGATCTTCACAGTTATCTCAGACCCTGTTCTCTGCCTCCAACCCTCAGAACTTCAGCGTTACTTCTTTGTCGCCATAAAATTGCCAGATGTTTCTTCTTTTGCCTAATGCATCCTTTAGATAGGATGGAATGTACTGTGAAATTACATCTTTTGCTAATTGTTTACGGCCATTTGTATGGTGAGAATTCTGTCAATTATCAAGCAAAGTGCTTAAGAGATGAAACCAGAAAACTGAATCCTCTACCAAGCAAGAGAATAAGTTGCACATAAAACAGCTGCTCCTAGATGGTCTGGAATGTGTAGTTCAAAAATATAGGAAACTACTGGAATCTGAAACAAAAGTTCTGTTAGTGAAGGAGTTCTAGAATCTTGATCCAGCAACAGTGAAAGAATAGTGATATAGTTCCAGTTCAGGATGGTGAGTGGTTTGGAGGAGATCTTTCAAGTGTTGGTGATCCAATGCATCTGCTGCCTTTGTCCTTCTGGGTGGCAGCGGTCATGGGTTCATGCATTCCGTACATGCTACACACTGCTGCCACTGTGCATAGGTGATGGAGGGAGTGAACGTTTGTAGTTGGGGTGCCAATCCAGCTAGTTGCTTTATCCCAGATGGTGTCAAGCTTCTTGAATGTTGTTGGAGCTGCACTCATCCAGGAAAGGGGAGGAGAGCAGGCGGTAGCACAGTGTTCTATTCACTGGATTAATTATCCAGAGACCCAGGTTAATGCTCTGGGAACCCAGGTTCAATTTCTACCCTGGCAGTTGATGAAATTTGAATTCAATAAAAATCTGGAATTAAAATCGAATGATGATCATCAAACTATTGTTGATTGTCATAAAAAACCCATCAGGTTCACTACTTTCCTTTAGGGAACTAAATTTGCTGTCCTAACTCAGCCTGACCTATATGTGAATCCAGACCCACAGCAATGTTTTTGACCCTTAAAATGGCCTAGCAAGCCACTCAGTTCCTGGGTTGTTAAAGATGGGATTCCAAGATCCAGTGAACAAATCTTAAAGTTGATGTTATAGACTCCAAGGGCAATTCCCTCACATCTCTATACCACTGTACTGCAACTTCTGCTGGTGGGACACACCCATAGATGATGATGGTATTGTCTGGGATATTTCTGTAATGTCTGCTTCCACGAGGGTGACTATGTCAGACTTGACTATTCTGTCAGACAGCTCTGCAATTTTTGGTACAAACCCCAAATGTTAGTAAGGAGAACTTTGCAGGGTTGAAAGTTTGCTGCTGTCATTTCTAGTGCCTAGGTTGATGCCAGGTGGTATCCCCGGTTTCATTCCTTATTGACTTGTTTTTAGTTTTTTTATACAACTGGCTATGGCTTGCCTCACTGTTTCAGAGGACATTTAAGTGAATGACATTGCTATGGGTCTGGTGTCATAAATAGCCATGATGTGGAGATGCCAGTGTTGGACTGGGGTAAGCACAATGAGAAGTCTCACAACATAAGGTTAAAATCCAACAGGTTTATTGAGTAGCACAAGCCACAAGCTTTCGGACCGCTGCTCCTTCATCAGGTGAATGGGAGTTCTGTTCACAAACAGCATATAAAGACACAAGCTCAATTTACAAAATAATGGTTGGAATGCAAGTCTTTACAGGTAATCAAGTCTTAAAGGCACAGACGATGTGAGTGGAGAGGGGGTTAAGCACAAGTTAAAGAGATGTGCCACACATCTCTAGCCTGTACTTAACCCTCTCTCCACTCACATTGTCTTTACCTTTAAGCCTTGATAACCTGTGAAGACTCGCATTCCAACCATTATTTTGTAAATCGAGTTTGCGTCTTCATATGCCCTGTTTGTGAACAGAGCTCCCACTCACCTGATGAAAGGACAGCACTCCGAAAGCTTGTGTTATAAGAAGGCCAGACTGGGGAAAGGTGACAAATTTCCTTCCCTATAAGAACGTTAATGAACCAGTTTTTTAAAAATTGACAATCAACATTGATTTCACAGTCATCATTTTAATAGATATTTATCGATTTCAAATTAGACCTTTGAACCCAAGTCACCAGAGCATTACCCTGAGTCACTGGATTACTAATCTGTTGATGATACCACTATAAAAAAGCTAATTGTCTTAAATATGAATTTATGTTCAGTTCTAATTATTAGTGTACACATTTTGAATTATTAAATTATCACCTAATCTTTAAGATGTATGATCGCAAAATCTCATTTCATTTGAGTCCTCACTTCTATCACTCTCATTTGGAATTGACCTTCCCATTTTCTCAACTGCCTGAAAATATTGAAACAGATATTGAATAAACCCAAGGAGGTTTAAAGTGGAAAAACATTCTGTCAAATCCACAAACGTGGAAATGGAGATAACTGTGCAAGAATCGGTAGGGTACGCACACATTATTGACACAAGATCCATAGCTATTTTGGCAGACTGTTCTTGGGCATACAGTCATATCTAGGCATAATTGTGCACTCCTGAATCTGACACCAGATAAACTCTTCTTTTAACTTTTAATCCCTACTTCACTGAATCACTCTTTTAAATCTTCTAACTTTTGTATTACAGCTAGATTCCTTCACACTGTGGCACCCACTGCATTTGAAAGAATTTTTTAAAAATGAAAATGGATGTTAGGCTCTTTATATAATGGATGGGAGAGTCTTGCGGAACAATGGGTACTATTCCTGTCTCTCAGTCAGAAGTCCTGGGTTTGAATCCAAGATTCATTCATAGCATGGTCAAATAAGTTGAATGTGTCAAACTGCAAAATGCTTCCAACACACCAGTGGCTGGTGGTAAGAATGGAGAGATTCCCTAATCAGCCATGCTTGATGAGGAGTGGCACCCCTCAAATGGTGACAAACTAGCGACTTATTCCAGGAATATCTCGCTATGGAAAGAAACAAGTCTGCTTCAGTGCACCATTAAGTGCAGGAAGAGGATTGGAATGGAATATATAACGGGCGGCCAATCCAATGACAACCTTTTTGGATCATTGCCCAAGACAAATTTCTGCTTCTTAATGTTAAATTTAGATTTAAGATATCATTTGTTCCTTTTATTTGATAAGCTGATTGATTTGAAGAGAGAAGAAAGGGTGTTTGGGTTAAATATTCAATTATGCAGTGACCTTTTTACAGGTGCACAAAGGAGGTCCAACATTTTAATATGGTGGGTGAAAAACACTGCACGTATACACCTGTCCCCACACAGCCACCTTGGATTGGATCGGCCAACAGGCATCCAAACCTGTGCCAGAGGTGTTAAATAAACTTGGGGAAGGGACGATCTTACCAAATAAATTCCAAGTCAAAGAAGGACATGAAAACAGGAGAGTTTCAGATTCATTTCCTGGGCAAGTTCAAATCTGCAATTCTATATACAGTGCATAAAACAACAACAGTTGTTTCTCACCTGGAGGGAGGCAATGGGGCATAAGTCACCTGAATGCTGGCTGAAAACAGCAAGAGGGCACCATTGCATGTGTAGATGTCTAGAAGCAGAAACCAGTCACAGCCTCTGCTGCTCCATGACCCCCACAAAAGCAACCCGTCCCCTAGCTACCACAGGGGCCCACAGTCTATTGCAATACCCACCCCCCCCCCACCAACACACCCAGTCCGATTCCTTTCTCCCTCCTCCCGCCATGGTTGGCAGCTCAACTCCCAACCAGGGCCAGCTCTGATCAACCTCTCCCTCCCTCCTCCCGACCGACCAGCTATCGCCAGTCTGGATCCACACACCACCCCCCGCCCCGAGTAGACCCCATCCCCCTTCAGACCCTTCCCCAATGCCAGGGTGCCAGGCTAGCCATGCTCAAGCTGCATCCCCCCGACCTCCCTGGGGAAGGGGGCAGGGGGCTCAATAGCCTCTGGTTTTACTGACGAGGCCATCACGACTTGTCCTTGTTGCTGTGGAAACTCTCTCAGCGAGGCCACACAGGCAAGCCAGCCCAGATGATTCCATCCCAGGCTTATTAAATCAATGTAAAATCAGGTTGAAATATATTTAAATAATTTATTCAGCTACATGCCGAATATGGGCATTAGGCTGATTGCACCAGATAACCAGTGCCAGTATGATCACAAGTCAAGTAATCGGGGATGAACCTGATTTCTTGGCTCTCTTGCGATCTTACCAGCTTGCCCTGTCCATCAGCCAATGGGGCGTCATGGTCGGCTAACCCCCAAGTGCTCTAAACTCACCCAACAGATCAATTTACAATTAACCATCAACAAGCACTGCAAGTGTGCTATTTGCATCTCCTCCATACAGATTAGTTACTGTATGGTGGCTATTTAACCTCTGGTCATCTCCCTCATTCCACAAGATTGCTGTTTTCAATTTTCAAAAGTTAATTTCAGTCATGGGTGGTGTGGCAGATTTGGCTTTGGGGTTGGATGTGGACGGGAAGCAGCAAAGAGGACTGAAGAGAAGACAAGGGAAGAGGAGAGCATTGGTCAGGAGGGTATGTTTACAGTGGATCCTCCCCATCCCAGATTTTTCATTTTACGATGTGGTGGTTGGGGGAGGTTGCTGAGTTCTCTAGCATTCTAGAAAACTCACATATCTTTAGCTGAAATTTTAAGACTTCAGAAGATGAATACTAATGCAGTCTGAGTCACCATTCCTAAGTATCGAAGGAGAATGTTACTTCATTTTCCTTCCCGATCACACGGTATTCAAACTACTTACAGCCCTCCTTCCCCCAGTTACTTTCTCTACTTGCTTTTGAAAAAACTAATTTGCTTTACATATTCTTATACAATGTTGCTAAAGTGCTTTCCTCCAGTTGAAATGTCTAAATATTTGCTATATTTCTCCCAATGTTCATTTATTATATTGTTGTGCAACTTATTCTCAAATATTTTCTGTATTCCCATATCCATTCCTCCTATAGTTTGATTGTGTGACTTCCTTACTTTTCATCTTTCTCAATCATGTTTTGTACATTGACCATTCTTGAGACTGCTTTGTTTTGATAATTTACTAAATACATTTTGAATGGTTTGACTCAGGATATACACAGGCATCATGGGGTGAAATTTGCATGAGTGCTTTTTAAAAATAAACAGATGCATAACACCGCTAAGCTGGTGCAGAGTGAAATTTCAAACACTGTCAGAGCATTCAGCTAATCCTCAAATGACTTCATCTGTCTCAGACAGGGTGTAATTGTCCGCCTTGATGCTTTACGGAGGACATGAATTGCATTTATCAATTAGAAACAGCAAATTATTTTTGAAACATCAACAATTTATTCACAGTTTGCAAAATTTGTGCAGTTATTCCAGGACATCTTCCTCTATTTAGCTAGGCTGACAATCCAATACAGTATTCAGGTTTGCTGAAAAAGGTCCAGTATTTTGAATGAGACATGAAACCGATTTCTCTGCAAAAAGCACAATAGCAGAGAAGAGAAGGGGAGTTCTGCCTGTTGTCCTGACCAATATTGATCCTTCATTCAGAATCATCCAAACACTATTTTGTCATCATCACATCAGTGTCAGTGTACTTGCTGTTTGCAATTGACTGCCGCAGCTCTTACATTTCATCAGTGACCAATCTTCAGAAAGAGTGCGCAGCACTTTGCAACATGCTAAAGTCATGAAAGGGGCTAAAGCAATTCCCCTAATCTAAAACAATGATTGAACAGAGCAAGTAGAAAAATACAGCTGCTAAATTTGATCTTTGACCTGTTGTACCTTCCTAACAATGCAACAGAACATTTTTTTCTAATATTGGAGAAATTCTGACAGTGAGGAGCTACTTTCACCCCAAGGGATAATCCTATAATTCTGTTGCTCAAATTTATTGTAATTATAACTATTCCTTCAACAATTTCTACCAGATGGTTTGAACCACGTTCTGTATCTTACTGATGCTGTGCGCATGGAGGTGTTTCAAATGCTCCTTTCGTGTAGTCATATCAGGTGTTTGGAACAAAAAAAATGACCAATTATGTAAGAAAAATTAGATCACCTCAGTGTGAGAAAGAATATATACCAGAAGAGAAAATGTAAATGAACTGAGTGCTGTACAAATGCCAGCTTTTCTGGAAGAAGTTTTTTTTTTATATTGCACAATCTGCAGTCTTTGGTGAATTATGGAGTAATTTGGTTCTTTTCCACATGACTGTGGGATGATGAAGTACTTGTGATCTGCTGATGTACTCACCAAAGAAGAAAGGAGAATGATACAGTCTCCAGGTCATCATAAAGTAAACACAACTAAGTTTGATTTCTTTGCATTCCTAACTTTCATTTTATAATGAGTTCTTCACTTGCATTATTTGATGTTCGCAGATTCAAAACTTGTTTTACATGAAGTACCATGATAGTCAGACAATATACAGTGTTGATGCTGCTGGAAAAAAATAGGAATAGAGGGAAACTTGCAATTTCTCAATTATAATTGAGACCATAGTTAGATGCACTTAGGAGCATGAAGGTGGTGGAAAGCATCATAGATAGGAGCTTTAGAGAAATGGTCACACCAAGGTGCATGCAGGTAGATGGGTGACCACGAGAAGGGATAGGCAGTCAGTGCAGGAATCCCCTGTGGTCGTCCCCTCTCTAAAAAGTAGATTATTTTGGATACTGTTGGGGGAGATGGTCTACCACGGGATAACAGTAACAGCCAGAGCAGTAGCACTATTGCTGGCTCTGTTGTCAAGCAGGGAGGGACAAAGAGCACTAGAGCAATAGTTAAAGGGGACTGTATAGTTCAGGTTGCAGACAGATGTTTCTGTGGACATGTTGGAGACTCCAGGATGGTACATTGCCTCCCTGATGCTAGGGTCCAGGATGTTTCTGAATAGGCAGAAAGTATTCTAAAGGGAGAGGGTGAAGAGCCCGAGGCCATGGTATGTATTAGTACTAATAACATCGGTAGGAAGGGTGATGAGGTCCTGCAGTAGCAGTTTAGGGAATTAGAAAGTTAAAAAGCAGGACTTCTAGGCTTGCAATTTCAGGATTGTTCCTTGTGCCATGTGCCAGTGAGACTAGGAAGAGGAAGATAGTACAGCGCAAAACCTGACTAAATAGCTGATGTAGGAGGGAGTGTTTCAGATATCTGGACCTTTGGGATCTCCTCTGGGGCAGGTGGGACATGTACAGGAAGGATGTAATCTAAACTAGAAGTGCATAAATATTCCGGCTAGGAGATTTGCTAGTGTCACAGGGAAGGATTTAAAATAGATTGGCAGGGGGGTTGGAACCAAAGCAAAGGTGAATTAACTGAAGGGAAGCTAGAGAGTGGGGCCAGTAAGACTCAAAGAAATGGCAGGCAGGCTGTGGTTGCTAGTCAAAGATGGTCTGGTGGACTGAAGTGCGTTTGTTTCAATACGAGAAAGGCTTGAATTAGTACTTGGAATTATGATGCTGTTGCTATTACAGAGACATTGTTAAGAGAAGAACAGGATAGCAGCTTATTATTCCAGGATACTGATATTTCAGGCAGGAGGGAGGAGGATGTAATAGGGGTGGGGGAGTTGCACTACTGGTTAAGGGAAATCTTCTTTTGGACTCATGGCGAACAATTGTTGAAACAATTACATGATGACATCAACAAGTTCCATCCCACTATCAGACTCACCATGGACTACTCTGTGGAATCACATTCTTGGAGGCACGCATCTCCATCAAGAACGGTCACCGCAATACTTCACTGTACCGCAAACCCATGGATAACCTCACGATACTCCAATTCTCTAGCTTCCATTTTAAACACGTTACAGAAGCCACCCTTATGGACAAGCCCTCTGTATTTTCAGGATCTGCTCAGATGAGCAGGATCATCACAGACACCTACAGAAGCTGAAAGACGCCCACATAAGAGCAGAAAATGTTGCTCGACTCATTGATCGACAGTTCCGACGTGCCACCTCCTCAGAAGACAAACACAGGACATGCTGGACAGATTACCCTTCATCGTCCAAAAATTCCCCGGAGTGGAGAAGCTACGTCATCTTCTCCGGAGTCTGCAACATGTCATCGATGAAGTCGAACATCTTGCCAAGGCCAACCCCACTTCTTGCCTTCAAACAATTGCACGACCTCAAACAGACCATTGTCGCAGAAAACTATCCAGCCTTCAGGAGAACAGTGACCACGACACCACACAATCCTGTCACAGCAACCTCTGCAAGACGTGCTGGATCATCAACACGGATGCCATCATCTCATGTGAGAACACCATCCATGAGGTACACGGTACATACTCTTGTAACTCAGCCAACGTTGTCTACCTGATACGCTGCAGGAAAGGATGTCCCAAGGCATGGTACATTGGGGTGACCAAGCAAACGCAACAACAATGGATGAATGAACACCACTCAACAATCACCAGGCAGGAGTGTTCCCTTCCAGTTGGGGAACACTTCAACAGTCATGGGCATTCAGCCTCTGATCTTCAGGTTAGTGTTCTCCAAGACAGCTTTCACGACACACGACAATGCAGAATTGCTGAGCAGAAACTGATAGCAAAGTTCCACACACGAGGATGGCCTCAAACGGGATTCATGTCACACTATCTGTAACCCCACAACTTACATGGGCTTGCAAAATCTCACTAATTGTCCTGGCTGGAGACAATACACATCTCTTTAACTTGTGTTTGGACTTCTCTCCACTCACATTGTCTTTACCTATAAGACTTTTGATTACCTGTAAAGACTCACATTCCAGCCATTATCTTGTAAATTGAGTTCATATCTGAATATACTCTGTGAACACATGTACTCACTCACCTGATGAAGGAGCCGTACTGTGAAAGCTTGTAGTGCCAAAAATACCTGTTGGACTTTAACCTGGTTCAGTGAAACTTCCTACTAAGGAGAATATCACAGCTGTATTGCGGCAGGGCACCTCGGAGAGCTTATATAGCATGGCAATATGGGTAGAACTCAGGAATAGGAAGGGTGTAGTCATAATGTTTGGGGTTTACTGTAGGCCACCCAACATCCAGCAGGAGATAGAGGAACAGATATGTAGGCAGATTTTGGCAAGGTGTAAAAGTAATAGGGTTGTTGTGGTGAGAGATTTTAACTTCCCCTATATTGTCTGGGACTCATTTTTGTGCTAGGGATGTGAATAGGGCAGAGTTTGTAAGGAGTATCCAGGGGGGCTTCTTGAAGCAATATATAGACAGTCCAACTAGGGAAGGGGCCATACTGGACCTGGTATTGGAGAATGAGGCTGGCCAGGTGGTTGATGTTTCAGTAGGGGAACAATTCAGGAATAGTGACCACAATTCAGTAAACTTTAAGGTACTGATGGACAAAGACAAGTGTAGTCCTCAAGTGAAGGTGCTAAACTGGGAGAAGGCTAATTACAACTACAAGCGGGAGCTGAAGAACGTAGATTGGGGGCAGATGTTTGAGAGCAAATCAACATCTGGCATATGGGAGGCTTTCAAGTGCAAGTTAATAGGAAGTCAGGACCAGCACATTCCTGTAAGGATGAAGGATAAGTATGGCATGTTTTGGAACCTTGGATAACAAGAGATATTATGAGCCTAGTCAAAACGAAAAAGGAAGAATTTGTCAAAGCTAGGAGGCTAGGAACACACAAAGCAAATGTGAAATATGAGGAAAGTAGAAAGAAATTTAAGCAAGGAGAAAGGAGGGCTAAAAGGAATCACAAAAAGTCATTGGCCATCAGGGTTAAGGAAAATCCCAAAACTTTTAAAAAGCAAGAGGGCAGTCAAGGACAAGGGAGGAAATCTATGTGTGAAGCTAGAGGAAATGGGCGAGGTATTAAATGAATACTTTGCATCAGTATTCACCAAAGAGAAGGAGTTGGTGGATGATGAGACTGCAAAAGGATGTGTAGATAATTTGAGTCATGTTGAGATCAAAAACGAGGAGGTATTGGGGGCCTTGAGAAATATTAAGGTAAACAAGTGAACAGGGCCTGATGGGATGTATCCCAAAGTACTGAGAGGGGCAAAGGAGGAAATTGCTGGGGCCTTGAGAGGAGTCTTTGTATCCTCACTGGCCAATTGGGAAGTCTGAGAGGATTGGAGAATAGCCAATGTTGTTCCTTTAAGAAGGCTACCAAGTATAATCCAGATTATTACAGGTCGGTGAGCCTTACATCAGTGGTAGGGAAATAGCTGGAGGGGATTCTTTGACACAGGATTTACTCCCACTTGGAAATAAATGGACATATGAACAAGAGGCGACATGTGTGTCCTATTAACTTAATCAAGTTTTTCGAAGAAGTGATGAAGATGATTGGTGAGGATAGGACAGTGGATGTTGTCTACATGGACTTCAGAAAGGCCTTTGACAAGGTCCCTCATAGAAGACTGGTGCAGAAGGTGAAGTTGCACAGGATCAAAGGTAAGCTGGCAAGATACAGAACTGGCGCGGCCATAGTAGACAAGAGGGTAGCAGTGGAAGGATGCATTTCTGAATGAAGGGCTGTCGGCGTTCATCAGAGATCAGTGCTGGGACCTTTGCTGTTTATAACATATGTAAATGATTTGGAGGAAACGGTTTGATTGGTAAGTTTGCAGATGGTGGATTTGTGGAAAATGATGAGGACCATCAGAGGATATAGATCGGTTGGAGATTTGGGCAGAGAGATGGCGGATGGAATTTAATCTGGACAAATGTGAGATAATACATTTTGGAAGGTCTAATAAAGAATACAGTGAATGGCAGAACCCTTAAGTGTATTGATAAGCAGAAAATATGGGTGTAAAGGTACACAGGTCACTGAAAGTGACAACACAGATGGAGGAGGGAGTTAAGAAGGTGTTGCAGTGGAAATTTTTCCTGCTTTTTGACTGTGGTAGAGAGACTCAACAAAATTTGTTCCAACAAAACAACTTATCTTTATTTCCGAAAGGCTGCATGCAGTATATGGCAGAATCTTGGAAACAGTGAGCAGTCTGTACAAACTGCTGATTCTATCCCAAAGCCACCCCAACTACAAGAATCAATTCAATCATTATACCTTTTTCTTATCAGCTTACATGACTTCAGGAATTCAATTCGTAACACAAGCAGTAGTACGCCATTAATTGTATTATGATCCGGTGACCTCTGAAACCCCTCTGTCTCATCAATAATATCAGTATCTTGTCCTTTGAAGGAACAGAAAGGTTCCGTGATCTCTGACCATATCTTGTTTTCTGATGTAATAGAAGGTTCTGTGATTCTGAGCTTATCTCGCCTTACTCCTCCAGGCCTAAGTTATGTGGAGTCAGCCTGATCAGTTCTTGACCTTCTTCAGTCTTATTCATGTCTTAGGTTATGCGGAGTCAGTGTTTCTTATTTTTTTAACCAAATACTTGACCAATTTTCCCATCATGCCACTACTTCATTCGTACAACTTCACAAAGGCATACAGCATGTTTGCCTTCATTGGTTGGGGCATTGAGTTTAAAAATTGGTCATGTTGCTGCTTTATAGAACCTTATTTAGGCCGCACTTGGAATATAGTGTTCAATTCTGGTTGCCACACTACCAGAAGGATGTGGAGGCTTTGGAGAGGGTACAAGAAAGATTTACCAGGATGTTGTGAGGTATAGAGGACATTAGCTATGGAGGAGAGGTTGGAGAAACTTGGTTTGTTGTCACTGGAATGATGGAGGTTGAGGGGGCAACCTGATAGAAGTCTACAAGATTATGAGAGGCATGGACAAAGTGGATAGTCAGAAGCTTTATCCCAGCATGGAAGAGTCAATTACTCGGGGGCATAAGTTTAAGGTGTGAGGGGCAAGGTTTGAAGGAGATGTTCGAAGTAAGTTTTTTTTATACAGAGGGTGGTGGGTGCCTGGAACTCACTGCTGGAGGAGTTAGTGGAAGCGAATACGATAGTGACTTTTAAGGGGCTTCTAAACAAATACAAAAACTTCTACTGTTGCTTAGTTTACAGAAACATGATAATACATCTTACTATTATGCTGGTGCAAGAGCCACTGCTGGTGGAGAATTTCACACAGCAACCAGCAGGAAAAGTAGTGGCATTGTGGTATTATCAATGGACTGATGTCCCATAGCAAGATCTGGTGACCTGGGTTCAAATCCAACCACAGCAGATAGTGAATTTTGAGTTCACTGAAAACCTGAAATTAAAAGATGATCATGAAATAATCGTCATAAAATTTATCTGGTTCACTAATGTCATTTTAGGGAAGCAAATCTGCTGTCCTAATCTGCCCTGGCTTACATATAACTCCAGATCCATAGCAGTGTGCTTGACTCTCAAATGCATATGAAATGGAGGGCAGTTAGGGATGGGCAATAGATGCTGGCCCAGCCAGCAATGCCCACATCCCACAAATGAATATAAAGAAAGCAGGATAACCATATGTTTGCCTTGTTGGAGACACCACTAGCCATTTGTAACAGAAGAAAATCCCCCGGAAGTAAGTTGGAAAAAGAACGCCATCAGTGCTACTCCAGACAAAATGTAACAAAGAAACAGACAGATAGAGACAGTTCTCCAACACCATCCTAATGGTTTTTAAGATTGGCATAGCAGTTGAATTCTGTGCAAGGAAAGCTAATAGTTGCCTGTGCGTATCATACTAAAACAACAAAAAATCTGTTAGTCGATGGGATACCAAGCTAAAGAGAAAAAAAATGTTGCAATGTCAGAGAAAGCCAACTAGATGGATATGCTAGGACATGGTGAGAGGTTGACAGGCTGGTTTTTAATCAATACAGGACTGCAAGAATTTCCAGATCAACTCAGCCTTGATATAAGTCAGGCAGTCAGAACTGGAGTCTGGAGAAATTGTTATGTCAATATAATTGCTCCAAGTGTGGAAGTCGGTCATGTGTTTCCAGATGCCATAGTACATATAGGTAACGAATGAGAGAAATCATAGAATGATGTCACAAGGCAGCTTCTAAGCATAATCACGGACAGGAGAAATTGACTGAAGAGATACCAGAAACAATTCAATGATTACCCACTCTCATTGTGGAACTATAGCAGTAAGATCCTACTTGCATCTGCTGAGGAGTACAGCTCCCTTCGTGCACCTCCAGACCATGGCATTAGTTCCAATTTCCACCTCTCAGTGTAGGAAAACTGTCATCCTGACATGGCTTGCCTCCAAAGGAAACAGCTTCTCTCTATGTACCCCATCAACTCCTTTGATCATCTTAAACATTACAATTAGATCACCCAATAATCTTACTCAAGAAAAAACAAGAGTAACCCATGTAATCTACTTACAGTCTTGGAATCATTTGATGAATCTTCAGTTTATGCCTTCCAAGGGTAATATACACTTCCTTAGGAGTAGTGCTCAGAATTGAACACAGCGCTCTAAAAGCTGTGTATAGCTGTAATATAACTCCATCCTTTTATATTCCAAACCTCTTGAGATAAGAAGTCTACATTATACTCATTGTTTTTCATGTTTCTGGATTGGTTCACTACCTCTCCGTGAATTCTATAGCTGGGTTTTTAAATCTGTGCTCACCGAGTGTCTAAATTCTCACTAATTAAAACAACCTAACTACATGGCTCGGGCTATCTTGTACTCTAACATTGTAATCAAGACAGGGGACAACACTGGTTTGAAGAGGAGGGTCGTAGAGCATTCCAGGAGCAGCACAAGGGCGGCACGGTGGTACAGTGGTTAGCACTGCTGCCTCACAGAGTCTGGGACCTGTGTTTAATTCCCGGCTTGGGTCACTATCTGCGTGGATTTCCTCCGGGTGCTCCGGTTTCCTCCCACAGTCCAAAGATGTACATGTTAGGTGGATTGGCCATGCTAAATGGTCCCTTAGTATCAGGGGATTAAGAGAAAAAAATATGTGGGGTTATGGGATAGGGCCTGGGTGGGATTGTGGTCAGTGCAGACTTAATGGGCCAAATGGCCTCCTTCTGCACTGTAGGGATCCCATGATTTTTCTCAGGCCCAAAGGGAACATCTTCACTTCTCCACATTAAACTTCATTCAATCTTCTCACGACATGTTGCCTGGCCTGATAGCGCAGATCGCTCAGGAGTTAATGGAGAAATAGAGCAATAGTTATCAGCATACATATGGAAACTGACCCTGTGTCATCATTGAGAATCCAAATAAGTCATTTGTCTTGTTGGGGTGAGCACTGTTTTCTGAATACAACATCTCATGCAAATAAGACAAATCATAATGAATGATGTAAAAAAAAATTCTCCCATTAATTATCTTAATGAAAAAGCTGACACGAGTACCTAACAGCTAGCACATAATGGTTATTTTCAGAAAGTTTAAAATGTTAGTTCTATTCTGTTGGGAACGCTATAATTTATGTAGTGCTGTTTCCACCACAAAAGGACTACAGGGAGTCAGCTATAGGACAGGCACTGGACATGAAGATAAATACAAAGCGTTATTCAGCTTCTCATTAATAGAAGGTTCTTACATACTTCTTGCAGTCTCTGTGGTCAATTTATTCAAGAGAGGCTGCTGACATGTTGCAAGATTCATCAAAATACCTCGACCAACAGCGGGTGAGAAAATGATTAGTTATTCAGTAAGAATTGTATGTCTGATTTAATGAAGCCATTTTACTGTTTTTTTTTTAAGTCTGTTATTTTGCTTCATGAGTTCTGTTGAGAATTGTTTGATCAAATAACTTTTCAGGAATTCAAGTGGGAAATTACGCTGGTCATTTTATTATCTCTAGAACTTTGAAATTGCTGCTGTACATTTGTCAGGTATTATTTTATGCTGGTATGAATACATATTTAATGGGGTCGCCACTTCTTTAATAAATCTGAATTATTATTTTTCATCTAATGTCATGGGACATCACAGCTCAAATCCCCATCACATCACAAGAGTTTCTACAGGGAACAAATAAGTGATTGCCTCAAACATCATACTGATAGAAGAAATTGTGCAGCATTATAAACAAATTGGAAAAAAAATGTCAACCAGTCCAAAATAAACCAATAAAGTCATTCAAAAGAGGTGCCACTGCAAAGCCAGCACAAAATGAACCACACTGTTTATGGCAAAAATGCTGCTTTCTAAGCCAGCTTAATGTATAGCTACCAATATTTCTGAGCTAGCTTAATGTACCACTACCAGCAATGCTAACGGCATGTCAAAAATTATGGCCATGATTTTGCCGTTTGTCCCAGGGGTAATTGGTGATGGAGCTGCAAAATCTCAAGAGAGTCCAAAAATGGAACTATACCAGTGACACAGTGGTTAACACTGCCACTTCATAATGCAAGGATCTGGGTTTGATTCTCAGCTTGGGTCATTCTGCAGACTTCACACAGACATTTCCCCATGTCTGCATGGGTTTCCTCCAGGTGCTCTGGTTTCCTGCCACAGTCTGAAAAATGTGCTGGTTAGGTGCATTGGCCATGCTAAATTCTCCCTCAGTGTATCTGAACAGGCGTAGGAGTGTGGCAGTTAGGACACTTTCACAATAATTTCATTGCAGTATTAGTACAAGCCTACTTGTGACTTTAATAAAGAGATTTCCCATGGCAGGGCTGAAGCCCTGTAGCGAGGTCTCCACTGTGGCTGCCACCCTTGCAGTGTTGACCTGTCTTGAAGTGCTGGCTAATGGCATGCTGGCCTTCATAACAAGAGGATTTGAGGATGTCTTCCTGCAGTTATACAGGGCCTTGATGAGGCCACACTTTGAGTATTGTGTGCAGTTTTGGTCTCCTAATCCAAGGAAGCACATTCTTGCTATTGAGGAAATCCAGCAAAGATTCACCAGACTGATTCCCGGGATGGCAGGACTGACATATGAAGAAAGATTGAATTGGCTGGACTTGTACTCACGAGAATTTAGAAGAATGAGAGGGGATCTGATAAGAACATATAAAATCCTAATGGGACAGGACAGGGAACATGCATGAAGGATGTTCCCGATGTTGATCTGCTTTCCAGACACTTGCTCCCTGTTCTTGCCCCTCTGAGGGTCACAATCTAAGAATAAGGGGTAAATTATTCAAGACTAAGATGAGGAAGAACCTCTTCATTCAGAGAATTGTGAACCTGTGGAACTCTACCACAGAAAGCTGTTGGGCTAATTTGTTTGATATGTTCAAGAGGGAGCTAGATGTGGTCCTGCAGTTAAAGGGTTCAAGGGGTACGGAGAGATAGAAGGAGTGGGATACCAGAAGTGCATGATCAGTCATGATCATATTGAATGGCGCTGCAGGCTCCAAGTGTCTGGTCTATTCCTGAACCTATTTTCTATGTTTCTTCTTGAACAAAAGGTATTGGGACTCCTCCAGCTAGACTTTCAGTCTAAGGAGTGAAGCTGACATCCTATTCAGATGGTCCCGAATTTGCCTTTGGAATTCCTGCAACTGAGGCACGACGGAGTCCTGACACGCGTCCTGGCCTCCAGCAGTCCTCCTTGTGCTGGCTCCCCGAACCGTCCCTGCTCTTTGCCTGCTGTGGATCAGACATAGATGTTCAGCAGTGTGTTTCCCCAATGCCTTTCTATTACTAAATACCATCAAGATGTGAATCCCTCAGTGGTAGAGGTTGCAGGTGAAAAAGTTGCCACCTCCACAATCTCCACTCTGGAGAATTCATCTGTGCTGCTGTCTGGGTTGGTAATGTGGGTAGCACAGGCACTAGACACAATGATAGAAGAGACAAGACTCATGTGAGATTAGTGTGATGGATTTTGGTGCTGTGAGTTCTCACTTGGTTTTCTGGTCCCTGCTTGCCTGTGACATAAAAGTGGACCTTTTCCTCAGCAGCCAGGTGGAGGACTCGTGTGAGTGGTCTGTTCGCCCCCAGCAGATTGAGTTCTGAACTGCTACATGACCATACACCTGCATTGTTGAAGGATTATAGAATAGGAATGGCAGAGATTGTTGGATCGGAGGCTATGATTTGCATGGAGGATGATAGAAAAAGAAGAAAGGACATGGCAAGCAGATAGTAGGTGAAGGACAGACGGGATTACAGGGTTGAAGGAAGGGAATGGCAGAATAGAAGGTGTGAAAAGGGAGTAGAAAGGACAGGGGCAAGAACAGGGAGCAAGTGCCTGGAAAGTAGATCAAGAATGAGGAAGGAGGGGAAATTACATGAAGTTTGAAGAGATTGGAAGGATATTGGATACTGGAAGGGTCATACAGCAAGATGGCTTTTTGGTTAGGAGCTGATCTGGGTTAAGTTGATTATTCACATTGCATTTCTGTGCTACCGACAATCCTGGACACCACATCTCCTTCCCACTAACTATGATCCAAAAGCTGGTCTGTGACACTTGCTCAATCCTTCCTCATGTCTGGTATGCGCTACCTGCAGCCTAACTCACTCTGGTTTGCCATTCGGAAGCAAGCCTGTGGTGCGCCTCAAATCCAATCCATACATGGAATGTTTTGTATGTTCCAGTATTACCACTAACATCAATTTAAACCTCACATTGCTCTTTCAACCCCATCAAAAATGTATGTTTTCCTGTGTAGGAAATAAAAATGATGGCAAACGTTAAAAAAAACTATAGTACATAAAAGCGTGTTTGCAGGGGCATTAAGGAAAATGAATTTTTCTCAGGTGGATTGACTGAACTCTGCGATCTATTACATCCGTATTGATTATTAATGTAAACCCTCACACTTCTTCATGGATGACGACTGTTCTCTTATGGATGGTGCAACTTTGCTCCCCAGTAACAAACATATTCCACACTGCACACATAAACAAACTAAAAACAGCTTTCTCACTGGCAGAACACACAGCACTGCTATAAACAGGACACGGTCCAAATCACATATCACAGCCTTTCTCTGCAGTAAACTCTTAAGTGTGAGAACATCAGTGTGTATCTTTAAATCAGCTGAAACTTACTACCACTACAACCCGTTATTTATATAAATTAAGGGAAGGATGAACACAGGTGGAGGCCATTCATTACTCAAGCACATATAAAGAGACATTTATTGGTACTGTGGCGGTGACTTAAGCTTAGGAATTATACTTTTGCATCGTTTCATTTTGTGAACAAATCTTAAACTGATTAAAGATTGACTTTAGAATCCAAATGGCCAATTCACCAAATGGCTGTCCAAAATTCAACACAGCCCACTCCTTATTTTAGCTCCAAAACCTTGCAATTTCACAAGCCTAATGACATCAAAGCTGTAATAAAATATATCTATACATTCACAGAGAATTACATCCTTACCTCGGTCTGTAAAAATCTTGAAGAAAACAAATCTTCACATACAAGAGCCAAATATGATCCAGAGATATTAAATGATATAAAAGATGAAATATGCACCCTCCCTCTCCCCATTTCTCTACTTACTTTCATAAGCTCTGTTACAGATCATGCTTTTCCAGTACTAAGGGCTAAAATGTTTGCCAGGATACTTATTGGGCCAGCTTCTGTATGGAGGGAAGCAGTGTGGAGTTTTAATGGGAAACTTGGAAGTCAAGGCTTCCTGGTATCCTGAAGAAGGTGGACATTCAGAATAGGCAAAGGACCAGTTGAACCCAATTGCTGACCCCATGGATGAGGGTGTGTGCAATTTCTCATCTGCAGAAACCTTTCATGGTGGGTTCTGCTAGGGGACCACTCAGCAGACTGAGGCAAAGTGATTCTGGTTCACAATAGTGCTGCAAAAGCTTTTACCTTTTGCCTGAAGACATCTTCACTTTGCATCTGCAGTTACATTTCCCGAGGTTTGGGGAATTCATTCATTAACAGGAATACTTTCAAGGCAAGTTAAATCAAAGGCTGCCAACCTCATTACATGTTAAAAATACAAATGCTGCTCCTGGAAATGGGTTAGTTTTCATCCATTGACCCACCACCATTAAACCTGGGAATCATCAGTTTGGAGCTGGCTTCCTGATGTATTTGGATCTTTTCCTGATCTAACGCGTTACCGACACTCAAGCCCACGTTCTCACCCAAATCACTAGATCACCTTAAGTTCCTTATGTGTTCAACCAGAATGAACACAACATCTGATTCATTGCTTTTTACAGTCATTGAGACAAAAAGACACTAAAAGGATAAAGCACCATCCTTGACTAACTAAGCAAGTTAAGGATGGTTTCAAATGGAAACAAAAGATGTACAATGCTGCAAAAATAAATTGTAGCCAGATCATATAATCCCAACAATGAAGAAGGAGGCCATTCAGCCTATCAAGTCTGTACCGACAATATTCCCGCCATGCCCTGTCCTCGCAACCTCATGTATTTACCCTACTAATGCCTCTGACACCATGGGGCAATTTAAGCATGGCCAATCAAACTAACCCGCACATCTTTGAAGTACGAGAATAAACCGGAGCACCCAGGGGGAATCCACGCTGACACAAAGAGAACCTTCAAATTCTAGACAGTCACCCAAGGCTGATATTGATTACGAGTCATGGCGCAGTGAGGCAACAGTGTTAACCTCTGTGCCACCATGCTGCCCAATGATTGAAGGAAACTTACGAAGCAGCAAGAAAAGAAGGAAAATGAAAGAAAACTGGCAAGAAATACAGTGAGAGGGTAAAAGCTTCTACATGTGTATAAAAGGAAGAGAGTGGCTGCAGTGAACTGAGGGAGACAGAGAGTGGGGAATTGATACTGGGAAAGAAAGAACGGCACAGATTTTGAACAAATAATTTGTATAGATACAAAAATACATTCAAGCAAAGTAGAAAATCTTGAGGCAAAAGAGAAGGGGAAAGTTAAAACAATCCCAATTACTAGAGAAAAATTAGTAGAATTAAAAGCTAACAAGTCCCCTAGTCCTGATGACCTGCACCTTTAAAGGAAGTGGCCACAGGGTTACTGAATGTGTTAGTTGCATTCTTCCAATGTTCTCTAGATTCCGGAAAAGCCCCTACAGATTGGAAAACTTCTATTCAAAGAAAGAGGCAAAACAAATCATGAAATTATAGGCCAATTAGCCTAACAACTGACATTGTTGGGAAATCATGCGACAAACCTATCAGCATTCTTTGAGGAGAGATAAACAGGGTGGATAAAGGGTGAATAGCAGATATAGTATATTTGGATTTCCAAAAGACATTTGATATGGTGTAATATAAAAGGTTACTTCACAAGATAAGAATTCATGGAGTTGGGGGTGATATATTAGCAAGAACAGAAGAACTAACAGGAAAAAGAGTCAGAATAAGTGGTCATTTTCAGGTTTGCAAACTCTAAGTAGTAGACAGCCACAGGCGTCAGATCTGGGGTAAAATTTGGTAGATGATAATGTATAGTGCAGTCTGAGGTTGCCCACCTTTATCGTCAACCAACAGCCAGAGCTGGTGCAAGAGTATTTACTTAGTGCCTTGGGCAAATGGCAGCCTGGTGTTTCCCCCAGCTATTAACTTTCAAAAATGAATACAAAAAAATGACCCACTATTTACAACTGCTAAAGACGTCAAACTCAAGGCTAGCAGTTATCCGTACCCTGCCCTCACTCTGGTCTCAGTCTCCCACTGTTCTGCCTCTGCAGTATCACGTTTCTCCTGCCATCACTCACTAAATTTGCATGCTCTGCTCTCATATCTCTGTGAGGCCTCAAACTGGTATCACTGCAAGGTCAGCTTTCTGATTGATTCAAAACATTGAACTCTTGGGTAACCAACATTGTTGATTAAGCAGCAGCTCCATCCACACATTCCAGGTAACAGAAATGAACTACATAGTGCATATGAATTTAAAAACCTGCAGATCCCTCAGTCCCACTCTTACACAACTGCCCATTGATTTGATGTGACTGGAGGCTAACTCGACACTCTCATCACCATTCCTTGTCCCAGTCTGTCAGGAAACCCCCTCACCTCTGCTAGTTCCTCGGTCCATCTTTATTCATACTCAGATCTCTATTTCAAAAGACTATTTTCCTGAATTTGAGCCCCAAAGCAAAGGAGTACAAGATCCTCCCACTGCAGATCATTTGAGGGTAGCAGTTGATTGAACTGAAGGACAGGATGACCATGAGCACCTGAACCTGACTAAGTAATAAAGCTAACAATGGAAGAGAAAAAGCACGAGGACAAGCGGTGCCAGAAAATGGATCATGGGATTTCTGGGAAAAGTGAAAATACTGAAGATGGTCACCGTGAAGAAGGAGACTTAAACTAGGTTAAAGGGCAGCCATGAGCAATTGGGTATCAAAATGATTAATGGAAGAGAATGGGTCAGAGGTTTGATGAAACAAGAAAACATTCAAGTGAGTGGAGGATCAGTGAGCACATGTTGGAGGGCTCAAAGCAAGGAAAGCAATTGGATGGACAGCGAACACACAGGATGGAAGTCACGAACTGTCACTGACGAGTATATATGAAGGGGATGAAAGAGTGTCCACTTATTTCGGAACATTTCAGAGGCACTGAACTGAAAAGGACATAAAGATTTAAAATGATAGGAGCAATGATGAATGCCCGAGTTTCAGTTCAATTTCAACCACCGCCCCCCTTCCCTCACAGCGCCAGCACACCACCTGACCTTCTTACATCACAACAATTAAATGCCCTTTAAAAGCACTTCATTGACCATGGAGCACGTTGAGATAGCCAAAGGTTAAAAAAGGCACCATACAAATGCCAGTCTTTCTTTTCAGTTCTGAGTCATGCTATGAAAAATCTGCATATAGGGGACGTCAACAGGTAGAATATTGTCAGTAAAACATCAAATACTCACTGTTTAATGTCCTGTATTGTGATTAACGTCCATTCTCCTGATTTACTTGGCCTCTTTCTTTCTCTGGTGGACTGTATAACTGGGACACCATCTCAGCTGAATTCTCTAAGGATTGTCATTAACATGGAGAGTGTAAGCAACAGCAGTGCTAATTAAAAGTGGTAATAGAATACTTCAGTTGAATGCTTTGATTAGTCTGCCCTGATGCTAATTAGTGACACCCTTTGGCATCATTGGAAAAGAAGCAAATCTGTCCTTCAGAATAGGTTATTGTAAATGTCTACATTTCGTTTCCTGAACATGTGGGGGTTAAATGGCCCTATACAATATTAAAGATGTGCGGGCTAGGTTGATTGGCCATGCTAAAATTGCTCCTTAGTGTCCTGAGATGCATAGATTAGAGGGATTAGCAGGTAAAATATGTAGGATATGGGGGTAGGTCCTTGGTGGGATTGTGGTCAGTGCAGACTCTATGGGCCAAATGGCCTCCTTCTGCACTGTAGGACTTCTATGATTCTATGATTAATGCCAGAGTGTTGACATGAAATTTTCCTTGCTGCTTGTTT
The DNA here is from genome assembly GCF_965287045.1 of Carcharhinus amblyrhynchos. NCBI lineage: Eukaryota > Metazoa > Chordata > Chondrichthyes > Carcharhiniformes > Carcharhinidae > Carcharhinus > Carcharhinus amblyrhynchos. The sequence continues at coordinate 40,529,842 of NC_137339.1, read as the reverse complement.
AATGAAGGCATTAACTCATTTATTTTCAGCTTGTTAAAACCTTTGTTAAAATAATGGCTTCATGTGGATAGATTAATTCATTCAAATGCTAAAATCACATCATGTAATTTGACCCAGCAGTATTCCTGTAACCTTTCAACCATTCCCAATGGAAAGAGATGATCGAGGAGATTTTAATGCTTAATTCATGAACATTTGTGCCACCACCTGGAAGATTTGGACGAGCAAATGAAATAACGTTCTCAATCAAGTCTGAGTAGAAGTAAACTTGGAACCTGCAACCTTAATAATGAAAGAAAAATGAGCCACTCAGTTCACATGAGCTATGATCTTATTGAATGGCACAGCAGGCCCACTCCTGTTCCTATTACTTATGTTATGTTCTGTCACAGTAGTTACCCTTTTAGCATGCTATGTTTCATCAGAGATGAGCGACCACTGTAAATCATTCAGTTCATTCAAATCTGTCCCCATGTGTAACTTTATTTTATTACAAATAGGTAAATAGATAGCTGATAAACAGAGCAACAAATAACATGACCGCTTTGGATTTTGGTGCCTTTGTCTTGTTTTCATGATTATATTGAATATTTAACATACATTTGTTACTTTTAAACAGCAGGCAGTGTTATATCCTCACGCACACATTTACTAATTCAGATCAAGCAAGATAAATTGGACTTTCAGGAGATGGAGCATAAATTCACCAGAGTGATACTGAAGTTCAAAGGGTTAAATGATGTTGCATAGTCTACACTTGTATTGAGATGGTTAAGATAACTAAAAGAATTGATAGTTTCTCTCTGCCTTTAGACTATTTCTCCTCTCCAGGACAAGAGGACGAAACCTTCATGATCATTCAGAGGCAATGTCAGGAAAACATATTTTCACATGAAGGGTAGCCAACACCTGGAACCTTCTCCCCCACTAAAGGTCAACTCAATTAAAAAAATGTCAAACTGAGATTGATAGACTTTTACTACAGGAACAAGGTGGGTAGTACAGGGTTATGATAAATGAAAATGTAGTAGTTATGTTACTGGACTAATAATCCAGAGCCCTAGACTACAGAAATTAGTTCAAACCTCAACATGGCAGCCGAGGAATTTAATATTGGTTAATTGAAGAAATCTGAAATAAAAAATTAGTCTCGGTAACGATGATCATGATTGCTGTAAAGATCCATTTGGAATTCAAATGTTCCTTATGGGAGAAAATCTGCCGTCCTTCCTCATTCTAGACTCCAGGCTCACAGTAATGTGATTGATTCTTAACCATCTTCTACAATGATCCAGTAAGCTATTCAGCTACTTAAAAGGCCAAGAAGAGGAAAACAAGATAGACCACTCTACATCAACCCAGGCAACAAAGGCACACTCAACAAAGTCAACTTTGCAAATTCCTCCTCAGTAACATCTGGGGGCTTGTGTGAAAAGTGTGAGACAGTCCTACAGAGTTGTTAAGTACAGCCTGAAATGTCATACTCACTGAAATCATAACTTATAGCGAATGCCCAGATTCCTCCATCACTATCATCGAGAACGCTCTGTCCCAAAGCAAACAGTCCCACCAGAGTTGGCAGCACAATGGTATTCAATCAGGACAGAATGTCCCAAAGAGTCCTCAACAATGACATCGAACTTCATGAAGTTGCATATGGCATTAGGTCTGACATGGCCGAGGGAATCAGCCTGTCAAACACTACGATCCTCCTTTAGTTGATTATCAGTACTATTCATGCTGATCAACATTCTAAATGAAAGATTAAAGTTCCTAATGGCTGAGAATGCACCTTGGGTAGAGGACTACAATGTCCATCATCAAGCTCAATAGCACCACTACTGACAGAACTGACTGAGTCTTATATTTACAAATTCTTCAAATAATTTAAATTGATTACATTTTTTTCTTTACTCTTACTATTTCCAAGTCGTTAGTTGTTGTAGCGTTCAATGTTGGACTCAGTCAAAGTGTGATATTCCATCAACAAAGGAGTAGAATTGACTTCCCCTCTTAAATTTTCTTTGTATTCTGCGGATGACAAACTCCTCTGAACACTTTTTTTTTGTCTGAGGGAAGCCTGTAATTTAAAAATCACTGACTTTCTCAAAGTTGTGAAAGCATGTAATTTCAATGTGAAGAACGTTTTAGATTGCTGCGCAGTCACACACATTGAAGAGGAGGATTGCTCTCCATCCATTAGTCCCATTCTCCCTCTCCGCGATGGTCCCCATCCAACCACAGCTCTCACAGGTCTCAATCCACTTCTCCATTAGACCACATTATGGCCACGACTCTCCCATCCCAATTCACAACTTTTTGGGCAGATCGGGATGGGAAATGTGTGTCACCGGCCTTGTTCTGGGATTTGTGCGTGCTCCGGGAATGCATGCGTATCTCCCAGGGCAGGTGAGCAGTCGCCAATCAGACCACACTGGAAATCAGCGGGAAGACAGGTAAGTAATTTGAGTCTGTTTTAAATGTATTTTCAATGTGTTTTCAATGTAATTATCGGGAACTTACCGGTCCTGATTGACTCTTCCATCCAGCCAGGAGTACTTCATCCTGGCAGGATTTAGAGTAGCACCCCAAGTTCGGGGAAATACTGGGAGACCCTGCTGGAATGAAGGGGGGCAATTGGGGCTCCTCCCGGGGGTCAGGCAGTGGGGGTTGCCCCCTGGGCATGGGCACTCTGGCAGTGCCAGCTTGTGCTCCCAGCATGCCCAAGGGTCAAAGTGCCCATACTCAGGGGCACCTTGGCACTGCCCACTGGGCATCAGCAGGATATAGATAGGCTGGTAAATTGGGTGGAGAAATGGCAGATGGAATTTAATCCAGTTAAATGCGAGGTGATGCATTTTGGAAGAAATAATGTAGGGGGGAGTTATACAATAAATGGTAGGACTATTAAGAGTATAGAACACAGACGGACCTGGGGGTGCAAGTTCACAAGTCCTTGAAGGTGGTAGTACAGGTGGAGAAGGCGGTGAGGAAGGCATATGGTATGATTGCCTTTATAGGGAGGGGTATAGAGTATAAAAGCTGGTGTCTAATGTTGCAGTTGTATAGAACATTGGCTAGACCAAATTTGGATTACTGTGTCCAGTTCCGGTCGCCGCACTACCAGAAGGATGTGGAGACCCTGGAGAGATTGCAGAGGAGGTTTACCAGGATGCTGCCTGGTATGGAAGGTCTTTGCTATGAGGAGAGATTGGGCAAATTGGGGCTCTTCTCCCTGGAAAGACAGAGAATGAGGGGAGACCTAATAGAGTGTATAAGATTATGAAGGGTATCGATAGAGTGAACAGTGGGAAAATTTTTCCCTGGTTGGATACGAAAACTGCGAGGGGCCATGGGCTTAGGATTAGAGGGGTGAGGTATAATTTAGATGTTGGAGGGAGGTTTTTCACACAGAGGGTTGTGGGGGCGTGGAATGCACTGCCAAGTAAGGTGGTAGAGGCTGGCATGCTAGAGTTGTTTAAGGTTTATCTAGATAGGCACATGAGCAGACTAGAGATGGAAGGATACAAAAGAATGTTCTAGTTAAGGATCAAGAGCCTCAGGATGTTCCTGGGAATCAGTAAATTACTATGGGCCATCCAACATATTTTATGGCTCACCTGTCTCTTACATTTGAGCTTCTGGGGATCTTCCGTGAATGTCTGTATAGGCTGTGTATGTTTATTGATGTCTCTTCTTTTACATCCACAGGTGATTCAGTCCACCTTGTTGGCCAACAGGGGCATACACGCAATGGGTCATGCGAGGGCTCCTCCTGGATATTGCTTCAAGAGTTGCCTAGTGCTTCACGTCATTAGTGTACGCTTAAACTGGGCCAATTGACGGGCAACACGACAGCTCAGTGACTATCACTGTTTGCTGTGCAGATACAGGGACCCGGGTCGGATCTCTGCCTTGGGTCGATGTCTGTGGGAGTTTGCACATTCTCCCCATGCTTGCGTGGGTTTTCTCCACTTGCTCTGGTTTCCTCCCACACCCCAAAACGTGCTTTAAGGCTGATTGGTGTTAAGAAATTGTTCCTAAATTAGACCTCCCTTAATCTGGCATACTTAAAATTCTCTAAATGTGCACCCCTTTATTGTGGACTCCAAGAGGCACAGACAAAAGTCATAGGTAAAAGAAGGATTGGAATGAGGCACTCACTGAGTGTTAAAATGGGCGGCATGGGCTTGTGGGGCCAAAGGGCTTGTTCCCTGTGCTGTGTTGTTCTTTATCCCAGGCTGGCCAGCGATTGAGCTGACGACCAAACAGCGTGTGCACAGAGTTCCAGAACTATCAAACTCCAGTGCGAATAAGCCCCACTCCCCTGGGTTTTTAATGAGATTCACGATTGGGACCTCTGCAGTGCACAGACTGGGGAGATTCGGATGAGAAGCTGAACTGACAAAACAGTTGGGATCTAGAACAGTTTTCCTGTGAACTCAGCGCTTTGGGAGAATCGCGAGTTATATTTCTATTCTCACACATCCCAATTACTCCTCTTCTCACTTGTTCCATCTCTCGCTCCATTCATCCCTCATATTTCCCACCATACCTTTCCTCTGGCAGGTCAGATTAGGTGTGATTCTTTCACACGGCCTGCTAATTTTCTAGTGCAGCAGAGTGGGAGAATCTCGCAGTTGGGTGTGCGCAGAATTCGCGAATGCATATCTCCCAGCACTGGATTTCTGGCACCATCATATCTGCACTGGAAACCAATGGGAACACCAGGTAAGTAATTCTAATCTGTTCTTAATATAATTTAAATGTAATTAGCAGGCCTGGGACTGAATTCCCCAGGGCCGCTAGTCTCTCTCACCCAGCCAGAGTGTTTCACTCGAGTGGGGTTCACAGGGGGTCCCCAGTTTTGTGGAACTATCAGAATGACCCCACTGCAGTGAAGGGAGGGCAATCAAGGCCCCCCAGGAAGCAGGGAAGTAGGGGGTGGTGCCTCCTGGGATGGGCCTGTGTCCCTGGCACTTCCCAAGAGGTAAAGTGCCCATTGGGCATTGGGCAGTGTCAAGGGGCGGGGTGGTGTCTGGTAGGGGCAAGACCTGATGGGGCAATCAGTGAGGGTGGGGGTCCCATTGCCACCCTGCATAGGGATCGGTCAGAGCAGATCAGTGTGGGCTGGGGGGAGCTGTCTGCTGGGGATGGCGGAGGCCAGCCAGGGGGGTGGGTCTGCCCCCTCTGGAGTTCTGCACTGTGGGGGAGAGGGGGAGGGGACTGGAGATCAAGGCGGGCTGTGGGGGGGTGGGGGGTATGCCTGCTGAGCGGTCAGCACTGCCTTGGGGTTTTGGGACTGCTGGGGGAAACTTTTTGCCGGGGGGGGCGCTGGAGATCAAGGTTTTCCCGCGATGTTGGGAGGAGGGGGTCAATGATTGAGTTAGCCAGCAAAGAGGAGGTGGACAGTTCGCTGCCACTATCACTATAAGGACCCAGGTCCTGAAATTAATATCCTATTGACCACAGTGGAAAGGTAATAATAGTAATTGCTCTGCTATTATACATTATTTTGCACTTCAGGATTCATGGCTAATAATGTAATTAGGGTTCATAACATGATAATGACATTATTATTAATAGAACAGCTTTCAAAGTGTTGTAATAATTTTAGATACATTTAGAGGCATTGTCGATAAAGATGTAAGTTAATTTGCAATTCTTAATGCAAACCAATAAAAAACATTGTTATTCAGACAAATGTGAAAAAAATTGCTGAAGAACTTCAATATTGCATTGGGATATGTGAATCTTGATTTCTTTTAATATAAACTACAGCACACATTTTACATACAGCCAATAAATATTTACCTCCAGAGATGATGGATAAGAACTCAGCCTTGGGGAGACTGAGAAAGAAGAAACTGTAACGGCAAACAACGTGAGAGTTGCCAGAGGCCTGTGTCTAATCCCAACATAAGCCTGCAACTGAGAAATACCCTTAATTCAACAGTTATAAGCTCTAGAGAGATAAGGGCACTTGGAAACCACATCCATCACTTATTAACCCAGAGAGGTGTTATCTGAAGTGAAGGAATAAAATTGTAATATTAAACATCCACCAGAAGAGTCCACTAATCCTTTTGGCTTCTCCTCCTCCTAATAGAGGAGCACTGGCTTTTTTTACGCTTAATGGATGAAATTTTATGCCTCACCTCAAGGTGGGCTGGTCATTCGGGCGAAGCCATAGAATTGGGAGCCATGGTGGTACTGATGTACTTATTGCTCACCCACCTCAAGCTGGTATTTTACCAGAGGCAGGGGAGGCATCAGGGAATCCATTTGCTCCTGGGCCAATTTATGGTCACACAAGGGCCACTTCTCACTACAGCTGGTATTTTACCAGAAGCTGGTGGTACCTATAGGATGAGGCTGCCAAGTGAAACCCAGCAGTCTTTTTGTAAGTTGAGGGGATTCTTCCTGTTCAGACACTTGTGTTCAATGGACAGCTGTCTCCCACTTAGTCTACCCACCTGCGTGTTCCCCGCTGTCTGGCCTGACATCTGCTTTGAATTAATTGTGAGGCTTAGCTCAATTACAATTACAAACTGATTTGGGACAACATTTCTTTTGGAATTATAGCATTATTCAGCACAGAAGGGGCCCTTCCGCCCACCAAATCAACACCAACATGTTAGAAACACTGAACTCCCACTTAATCCCATCTGTCAGCATTTGGCCCATAGCCCTGAATGATACGATGTGTCAAGTGTTCATCCAGATACTTCTTAAAGGATGTGAGGAAAAGTTTTGAAGTTTATTTGTTAGTCATAAGTAAAGCTTACATTAACACCAGAATGAAAAATTACTGTGAAATTCCCCTACTCGCCGCAGTCCGGGTCAATGCACCTACCAGCATATCTTTCAGAATGTGGGAAGAAACTGGAGCACCGAGAGGAAACACATGCAGACACAGGGAGAATGTGCAAACTCCACACAGACTGTGACCCAGGCTGGAAATCAAACCTGGATCCCTGGCTCTGTAAAGCAGCAGTGCTAACCACTGTGCCACCATGCCATCCTTGCCTCTACCATCCTCTCAGCTAGTGCATTCCAGACCATTACCACCCTCTAGGTAAAAAGGTTTTTCCTCACATCCCCTCTAAACATCCTACCCCTCACCTTGAACCGATGTCCACTTGTGACTGACCTGCCAACTAAGGGGAACAACTGCTTCTTATCCACTCTGTGCATGTCTCTCATAATCTTGTACACCTCAATCAGATCGTGCCCTCAGTTTTCTCAGCTCCAACGAAAACAACTCAAGCCTTTCCAATCTCTCTTCATAACTTAAATGTTCCATCCCAGGCAGCATCCTGGCGAATATCCTCTGCATCCCCTCCAGTGCAATCACATCTTTCCTATAATGTGGTGACCAGAACTGCACAGAGTACTCTAGCTGTTGCCTCACCAAAGTACTATACAGCTCCAACATGACTTCCCTGCTTTTATAATCTCTGCCTCGATTGATAAAGGCAAGTGTCCCTTACGCCTTTTTCATGACCTTACTAATATGCCCTTCCGCTTTCAGAGATCTGCAGACAAACACGCCAAGTCCCTTTCTTCCACAGAACTTCCTATTATTTTACCATTCATCGAATAATTTTTTTGTCAAATTACTCCTTCCAAAGTGTATCGTCTCACACTTTTTAGGATTAAATTGCATCTACCACTGATCTGCCAATTTGACTAAAGCCCAAGACAATCCATCTCACTGTTAACCATCCGTCCAATCTTTGTGTCATCTGCAAACTTACTAATCCTACTCACCTCATAGTCATCAGTGTCATTTATACAAATTATGAAAAATAGGGGGCTCAAAACAGGTCCCTGTGATATGCTATTGGACACTGGCTTCCAGTCACTAAAGCAGTCTTTTGTCATCATCCTGTCTCCTACAACTGAGCCAATTTTGAATCCACTTTATCAAATTACCCTGTATCCCACGTGAATTTACCTTCTTTACAAGTCTCCCATGTGGGACCTTGTCAAAGGCTTAGCTAAAATCCATATAAACTACATCAACAGCACTGCCATCGTCTACCCACCTTGACACCTCCTCAAAAAAAATCAATCAAATTTCTTAAGCATGACCTCCCTCTAATGAAGCCATGCTGACTATTTCTGATCAAGCTTTGCCTCTCCAAGTAGAAATAGATGTTCTCCTTCAGAAGTTCCTGTAATTGTTTCCTTACCACTGACGGGACATCCACTGATCTGTAGTTCCCTAGTTTATCGCTATAAGGCTTCTTAAATATTGGAACCACGTTAGCTGTTCTCCAGTCATCTTGCACTTCACCGTGGCCAGACAGGAATTGAAAATTTGAGTCAGAGCTCCTTCAGTCTCCTCCCTTGTCTCCCACAAGAGCCTAGGGCACAATCCATCTGGACCTGGAGAATTATCCATTTTTTAAGGCTGCCGATACTTCCAATATCTTATCCTTCCCTATGTTAATTTGCTCAAAAAACCCACAGTCCCTCTCCCTACATTTCATACCATCGTTCTCATTTTCTTAGATGAAGATGGATGTGAAGTATTCATTCAACACTCTACCAATGTCCTCTGGCTCCACCCACAGATTGCCCCCTTCGTAATCTTCTCTCTCCCAATCCAAAACATTTTTTTGCAGCTTGTCTCTTCCCTTGTCCACAACAAGCTTAAATTGTACCATGTTGTGATCACTATCACTAAAATGCTCCCCCACCACAACTTCAACCACCTGACTTCATTCCCCAGAATCAGGTCCAGCACAGTTCCTTCCCTTGTTGGACCCTTCACATATTGATTTAAAAAGTCCACTTGTACACATTTCAAGAAATCTACTCCATTCAAGCCCTTAGCACCACGTATATCCCAGTTAAATTTGGGAAAGTTGAAATCACCTAATACAGTAATTTTATTGTTTTTGCTTCTACACACCTTCACAAACTGAGCACATATTTGCTCCTCAATATTCATCTGACTATCTGGGGTTCCATAATAAACACCTAACAATGTGGCTGCCTGTTTTTTATTCCTAAGTTCTACTCACAAAATTTCATTTGATGCCCACTCTAATATATCAGCTCTCCTTACTGCAATAACTGACTCCTTAACTATAATGCAATGCATCCTCCTCTTTTACCTCGTCTGTCTCGTCTGAAGATTCTGTATCCCAGAATGTTGCATTGCCAATCATGCCCTTCCTTCAACCATGTCTGCGATGGCTACTATATCACACTTCCACATTTCAATCACTGCCCTCAACTCATGCATTTTACCTGCAGCACTCCTAGCATTAAAGTAGAGATTTGATTTGATTATTATTGTCACATGTATTAGCATACAGTGATAGGTATTGTTTCTTGCATGCTCTACAAACAAAGCATATCATTCATAGAGAAGGAAAAGAGAGAGTGCAGAATATAGTGTTATAGTCATAGCTAGGATGGAGAGAAAGATCAACTCAGTGTGAGGTAGGAACATTCAAAAGTCTGATGGCAGCAGGGAAGAAGCTGTTGGCCTTACTCCCTTGAAATCTAATACAGCTGACTTGTTTGTTTTGCTGTATGATGCTGTGCCTTTATTCTGCTAACAGTCTGTGTCCCCTCCCCTTGCCAAATTAATTTAAACTCCTATCAACAGCACTAGTAAAACATCCCGCATGGATGTTAGTCCTGTTCTGGTTCAGATGTAAATTGTTCTGTTTGTACAGGTTCCACCTTCCCCAGAAATGGTTCCAGTGATCCAGGAATCTAAAACCCTCCCTCCTGCACCAACTCTTAAGCCACGCATTCATCTACACCATCCTCCTATTTTTGTGCTCGCTACGCACATGGCACTGAGCATAATCCTGTGATTACAAATTGAGAGGTTTTCCTTTTTTCCAAACTGCCTAACTTCCTGAATTCTTGATGCAAGACCTCATCCCTCTTTCTATCTATGTCATTAGTGCCAACATATGCATTGACTTCTGCCTCATCACTCTCCCCTTTCAGAATTCCCTGCAGCCATTCAGTGACATCCCAGATCCCAGCATCAGGGAGGCAACATACCACCCTGGAGTCACATTGATGACCACAGTAATGTCTGTCTGTACCCCTGACTATTGAATGCCATTTATGGGGGCTCCAGATTCCTTCTTCCTCACTGTTTATTCATAAAAATTGACCATTTAACAAGATGAATATGCACTTGTCTTATTTTTGCAGTTACTTAGCTCGACAGGTTTGCAGTTGTAACTGTTTAAGAAGCTAACAGCCTCCTTTGGGTTATCTACATTCTGACAACTTTTAAACAAAGGATCTTTAGATCATCTGAATTAGTTTTTTTTTATTATGTCTTGATATATTGTGACTTGTTGCTTACATTCAAATGAACTTATCTACCATGCTTTGCAGCTATGCTACATATAGAATATAATTTTTATCGATATACTTAAGGATATGACAAATTAGTTTAACAGTACTATAACAAAATTAGTTTAAACTCCTATCAGCAGCACTAGCAAAACATCCTGCACGGATATTATTCGCATTCTGGATCAGATATAAACCATCCTGTTTGTACAGGTCCCACTTCCCCAGAAATGGTTCCAGTGATCCAGGAATCTAAAACTCTTCCTCCTGCACCAACTCTTAAGCCACACACTCATCTGCACCATCCTCCTATTTTTGTGCTTGCCACACACATGGCACTGAGCATAATCCTGTGATTACAACCTGAGAGATCTTCCTTTTTAGTATACTAAATCCTGCACAAATCCTCCTGTTCCCCGTCCTGGTGCCCTGTGAACCCAGAACCTAATACCATTCAGTAAGGCCTGCCAGCTTGGCCCTGCTGAAATCCCAACTTGACCTGGAAGTCTAGCAACATGACTCCTCTTGGATGAAGGCTGCCTGCCACCCCAACAGTGACCACCACGTCTGGTGGTGCTGCTGGGATTCGAGGGCTGCTGACAATCATAATTACAAACCCCACCCCTCCTCACCCCTTCCCTTCCCTTCCTACCCCACACACACCAGCCCCATTCCCCCCACCAGCATCTGATAGTCCAATGGCTGACAAATCACTTCAGTGTGAGCTGATCAAACGGAGATGAACTCACTCCCCTGACTTTTCAGCCAGGTAGTTGGGTGTGGAAGTGGGAGGCAGGGAGTGTGGTTTGGTGGGCAGGGGAGTGTGGTGGGCACCACCATCTTCACGTTAAATTCTACTCAGTGAGTTGTATTTTGTTGGGAAGGCTTAAGGCATTACTTTTATTCATATGTTTTCAATGACAACCTATATACAGTGTTTTCAATGTGCCTGCAGATGTAAACTGACCTAGTTCACCAACCATCATCAATAAAACAACATCATTAACTTCATAGCTAATATATAAAAAAGATGTTGCACAGCACGGTGCACATAAAATAAAACAAATTATCGCTTTGGATTCATTTCTGCAAAAGCAGGACTTCTGAAGTGTAAACAGAAAAAACTGGAAACATACAGCAGGTCAGGTAGCATTCTGTGGAGAGAAACAGACTAATGTTTTAATCTGATGACCCTTCATTAGTTTTTTGAATTCTGTTCTGACTGAGGAATGTGAAAATAAAAGCCTAAGTGCTTTTCAAGCCATAACTGTGTGAAGCTTTGTATTGTTGAGTACACTGGGTGTTTTGCATCTGTTTGTGAATGTCTGCAAAATGTCAGTGTAACTGTAAAGTGGATTCCCACACATTTTGTTTTATGAATTTGCTCTTGTGATGTGAATAATGTTCACAATGCAGCTCTTAATGCCCAGCTCCTGGTGCCCTGAAATAGGTGACGGGAAGTGGGACTTCTTGAAGAACCAGTGTCCTTGCAATGATAATATTCACCATGCAGTTGGACAGGCAACTCTGGGATTTTGTATCACCAACAACAAAACAACACCAGCATATGCCGAAATAAGGGTGATTCAGAGAGAAACTTGCGGGTGAACATCCCCATGATGCTACTGCTCTCGGTGTCTACCTTGGTGGTAAGAGTCATAGGGCTACAAAGTGTTGTCAAACTATGTTTGGCGAGTTGCAGTTTTTTGCAGATGATTGACATTGCAGTCTCAGGTGGAGAAATTGCATGATTAGCTCAGAGCAGGGACTCTGATTAAATGGTGGACGGAATTTCCAGCCACGCTCGCCCCAAGACCAGAAAGTCCTGGGTCGCATGGTTCGTGTCTTGTCTGCTACAATTCCTATAGAGGGTAATTTCCCAATGGATGCAATTTCTCCAAATTGCACAGTTTAAAGGTTAAAAGTTTATTTATTAGTGTCACATATCAGCTTATATTAACACTGCAATGAAGTTACTGTGAAAATCCCCTTGTCGCCACGCTCCCCAGCCTGTTTGGGTACATTGAAAAGAGAACTTAGCATGGCCAATACACCTACCCAGCACGTCTTTTGGGCTGTGGGAGGAAACTGGAGCACCTGGACGAAAGCAGCAGACATGGGGAGAATGTGCAGACTCTGCACAAACAGTGACCCAAGCCAGGAATCAAACCCAGGTCCCTGGTTCTATGAGGCAATAATGTTAACCACTGTGCTGCTGTGCTGTCCACAGAATGCAGGACTAGGCAAGAAAATCTGTGAGAGACTTGTGAAGCCAGTTTCACAAACACCTTTTCTAGCTTGGTATAACAGCACTCTGTGCAATTTCAAAATGCAAGTCAGGATCACACAGCCAGCTGAGGATTTGTGCCCATGGCTACCAGGGATGCTACATCACAGCCAATGACTTTTACCCTGGATAGGATCACATTTTGAATGTCACTGTAGGTACCCTCAAATAGATGAGTGATGAGAATTCCATTATATTCCTGACTTGAGTGTTGCAGATTGTGGAGTGGCATTCAGGGATCAGGAGGTAAGCTTGCTTTATAGACAATGTGTTGATATAGTCTTTCCAGTCAAAGAACTAGAAAACTGATCCACATTAATGTTGGTGAGAGCTTGGTGATGATAGTGTTGTTGAAGGTCAAAGGAATGTAATTTTCCCTTTTGGCGCGGCACAGCGGCTCAGTGGTTAGCACTGCTGCCTCACTGCGCCAGGGATCCGGGTTCAATTCCGGTCTCGGGTCACTGTCTGTGTGGAGTTTGCATCTTCTCCTCGTGTCTGCGTGGGTTTCCTCTGGGTGCTCCGATTTCCTCCTAAACTCCAAAGATATGCGGGTTAGGTGGATTAACCATGCTAAATTGCCCCTTCTTGTCAGGGGGATAAGCATGATAAATATGAGGGATTACAAGGATAGGGTCTGGGTGGGATTGTGTTTGGTGCAGACTCGATGGGCCAAATGGCCTCCTCCTGCACTGTAGGGATTCTATGGATTCTATGAGATTCTACCGCAGTTTCTAAAGTAGTGAATAGATTTAAACATAAAAGAGTCATCACCAAACAAATCCAGTCCTGACCTTATGACACAGAAAAATTCCTTGATGAAGCTGCAGAAGTGAGTTAAATTAAAAACACTGTCCTGAGGAACTTCAGCAATGATGTCCTGGGGTGAGAATGACTGCAGTCCATCAGTCATCACTGTTTTTCTGTGCATCTGATATTAGTTCTGTCATTGGAGGATTTACTCTGTTCCCACCAAAACATGCAATGACAGTTTATTGGTATGTGGGCATAATTCAACAATACTGATGACTGCCTCTACCACTAATGATTGGGGAGAGTTTAAGAGGGAAGAAAATAAACAACATCAAAGTAAGCCCTCAACCAAGACAATCACAATGCACAATATCACTAATTTTGAACAGTTTCATACAAGCTTAACTCTCTACAGAGCTAGCTCTCCCCAAATCATTCCACAACACCATATAGATTTAAAAACTTGTAAAAAAAAACTTCCAGTTGATGCCATACATTCAATAGGGCAGATAATTACCTATATTCATGGACTAACAGATCAAATCATCAAAATTGATTTTTCCTTATACTGAGGGATTCCAGATTTGAATATAGACAACCAACAGATGGAGACGATGTCTTACAAATCAGCCAACACCTTAAGTACAGGTCTTCAAGACTAGGTAGTACAGTAGATAAATTCATTTCATAAGCATTGTTGTCAATATACCAATGATAACTCTCTTACAAAATAACTCAATGATTAAGATATAAAGTTTCAAGGTTCACTTTCATGGCAAGGAATCCTGAGTGCTATTGGCACATTGGTGAAATGGTACAGGTGCCTGGGATTTTCCTTTCATGATCAATGGTACACCCTAGTTGTGGACATAGGTGAACAGAACAAGTCCTATGCCACACAAAAAGAACAGAGATTTCTCCCAGTGTATCAGCCAACATTTGTCCTTCAACCAATACCATCAAAATAAGTCATTAATTTGCTCTTTGTGGGACCTTGCTGTGTGCAGATGTTGCTAATATAACAATGATTGCTTTTTTTTACAAAAAATGTTTTGTATTGGCTGTAAAACTTTTCGATGACCTGAAAATGTGATAATGTGCTACATAAATATAATTCCTTTCTTCCTATCCTCCCCCACATGTATGTGCACACTTGAACTCAACTGAAGGGCCATTCAGCCCACTCCCACAATGATCAATGACCTGAAATATTTACTTAAAATCATAACTATTCGACATTATCTGTGAAATCTGAGTTAGAAACATTTCAACATATGTAATTGAAAAACCTTTCCATGCATAGATCTAAGCATTGCTTATTATATTTTGATGATCACACACTATCAGTAAGAGAAACTAATAGATTTGTTTTGTCTTTATAACGGTTTTTTTTGTTTCTTACAAACTAATGATAAAGTGTAGTTCTTCTGTTAAATATAGGATGCATCACAAGTAAGTCTATTTGGGCTGTGCTGGCTACAAATAACTGAACATACACTGATTACAAGAATGTGGAGAATTGTTCACACACGATTGAAGAAACTGCAATGACTGGTAGACAAAAATACCAATACTCCGGAAATATTTTAAAACAAAAATGAAACAAATGGTTTGTTAATCTATCATGTGGTGGTAATGGAAGAAATATTTGAGTCAGAAGATTGTGGGCTTGAGAAGCATAACCTGCACCTGAGTATAATCCATCTAATTGGGCAGAATTCTCTCATCCCACCCACTCTGATGAATATCGAACAGGAGCCAAAAAAAATGGGATAATGGCCAGTGTAAAAATCACACTGCAATTCTCCCAATGACAGGTTAATGACGAGTTGGTCTTCTTGCTGGCTAGTGGCGTGAATGCAATTTGCATTAATTTCCATCTCATGAATGGGTGGCGCCGTGGCATAGTGGTTAGCACTGCTGCCTCACAGCGCCTTGGACCTGGGTTCAATTCCCAGCTTGAGTCATTGTCTGTGTGGAGTCTGCATATTCTCCCCGTGTCTGCATGGGTTTCCTCCGTGTGTTCTGGTTTTCTCCCACAGTCAAAAGATGTGAGGCTTAAGTTGATTGTCCATGGTACATTGCCCCTTAATGTCAGGGGGGACTATCAGGTTAGATACATGGGACTACAGGGATAGGGGCTGGTGGGATTATAGTCTGTGCAAACTCAAAGAGCCGAATAGCCTCCTTCTGCACTGTAAAGATTCTATGATTCTATTCTCTGATTCTATGAATGCTCATTAAAACACAGGATATCAGTGTTGCATCAGGCCTTCAGACCTTGTGTCATACCAGCATGAACTGAGTCTAAAACCCAATTGTTAAAGAGTGGCATACACAAGGCTGTCCTCAGTTTGCAAGCGATTTTGAGGTAAGTGTAATAGTGCTCCTGATGCCCTGGTTCCGGCCCTCCATCTCTATGCTAAGCTGGTCATCAAGAACAGCGTCATGCTGTTGGACCCATGGACTCTCTAAGAGTCACTAATTCAGATCAGTGCATATCTGGGGTTTGGGAGATCAAGGGTCTACTTCTCCCTTGGTGCCACACACCAGTATCTATCTGGAACAGACTGTGCTATGGGATTCCTGCAGCCTCCACAATAAAAGGGCCAAAGTTCAACCAGCAGTGGAGTGTGAGACAAAAGGTATGGCTTTCCCCATAATTAAATAATTAAAAGTATTTCCTATATCTAAGCTGCTATTTAATAAGGTTAGAAATTGAAAACAGTTAGGAAGGTTTGTAAACAAATATATTTTAAATAGCAGGAAATGAAATGAGGTGTATTTTCTAATCAACCTTGATTAAGGTTTAATAACAATTTTGTAAAGTTGGATTTGAAACTTCCATTGAGTTTATCCATACCAGCTGAGTAATCGCGATTGGCGAACAAATTTGTTGTTAAATTTTATTTATTAGTCACAAGTAAGGCTTACATAACATTGCAATGAAGTTACTGTGAAATTCCTCTAGTTGCCACATTCTGGTGCCTGCTTGGGTCAATGCACCTAACCAACATGTCTTTCAGACCGTAGGAGGGAACTGGTGAACCCAGAGGAAACCCACACAGACACAGGGAGAACATGCAAACTCCACACAGATTGTGACCCAAGCTGGGAATTGAACTCAGGTCCTTGGCACTGCGAGGCAACAGTGCTAACCATTGTGCCACCATGCCACCTCCTTATTGTTATCATTAACAGAACTATGGACATATATGGAGCATCGACAGCCTGAGTAAAAATGCCAAGCAACTGTATATGACCCTAATCAATCAAATTGAAAAATTCTAAAATTAATAGCACAGAGACTGAGAAGGAAGTATAAGTTAGAATGGTTATTCAATGTCAGATCAAGTGTGAGCTACAATTCTTTCAGTTTGGGTTGCTACCATGCACCATGCGCACTGACACACATGTTGTAATCTGGAGCTATGGATACTGATGGTAGAGGCTCCAATGTTCTGCCCATCACATGGCTGACCAGGGGTTTCTCCTGCTCGAAACATCAGCCATTGACATGTGATTGAAGGATTTGCAGGGTTGATACTCAACCTGTTTGGCCACCTTATGAACACCTTGGCCATCAAGTTTTGGGATGGGAAAAGGGCCTGGGAGAGGCACGAGCAGGTGCTGGAAGACACCAGGGCCCTGAAGCTAGAGCGGGCCAGAGCTCACCTGCCTGAAACCCACCAGAAAACCACAAAGCTACCCAAAGGACAGCAACAGCAGTTTCTATTCAGAGCTGCTGTCAGGGGAGTGCTGTCGGTTGAATACTTGCTTGAAAAATGCTAAGTCAAATTTCTGTCATTACTTTACAGCTGGTTGAATGCTTGGGCTGGGAGAGTCTGTCAGTAAGGGGTGAGAATGGGTGGTGGGGATCGATAGATGCTGGATGGATTGAGGGAATGAAAGTTGTTAGGCCTCAGAGGAGGTAGGGGGCATAAGGCTGTGAGAATCGAGGGTGGGTGAGGGTCACTCTTAAGGTTTAGTACCACAAAATTAAATACAATATACCTCGAAAAATTCTCTTTTGAATTAAAATCAGCATACAAAGAACAAAGAACAGTACAGCACAGGAAGAGGACCTTCAGCCCTCCACGCCTGCACCGAACATGATGCCTGCCTAAACAAAAACCATATACACTTAGGGAGTCCGTATCCTTCCATTCCTATTCTATTCATGTATTTGTCTAGATGCCCCTTAAATGCCACTATTGTACCTGCTCCCACCACCTCCCCAGCAGCGCGTTCCGGACAATCACCACCCTTTGTGTATAAAAACTTGCTTCACACATCTCTTCTAAACTTCTCCCCATGCACCTTAAACCTATGTTCCCTCGGACTTGACTTTCCTATCTAGAAATGAGCATCTGACTGTCCACTCTGTCCATGCCACTCATAATCTTATAAACCTCTATTAGGTCACCCCTCAACCCCCATCGTTCTAGTGAGAACAAATAGTGTTTATCCAACCTCTCCTCATAGCTAATACCCTCCAGACCAGACAACATCCTGGTAAACCTCTTCTGTATCCTCTCCAAAGCATCCACATCTTTCTGATAGTATGGCGATCAGAATACAACTACCTAAAGTAGTTAAGTACAATTCTGATGGTGTGTTGTGTTGATGTGTCAGAGGCTTAAAATCTTAGACATCATCAAAATAAATGTAAGAATCTAAAAAAAAAGGAGGGGTGCAAAATCGGATATTGTCTCACTATCACCCATTTTATTATCTTGGAAAGTCTAGGAATGAAATTTCAATTTTACACTAAGAGATCACTTAAAGAAAGGTGTTGCAAATCTTTACTCCTTCCTAGGTTCACCCCAGATAGTCTATAAGTTCACAGAGAAAAACACAATTTGTATGACAGTTTCTGGGGAAGGAGTAACTATCCAGCCCTTGAGTTAAGACTGTACTGAATATATGTGCCATGTAGCATTCTAAACTGAAAAATCCAGAACAATCATGTAATCTATACTTTTCCTGAGCTGTTGGTAGATGTCTGACTGACAAATCCTGGGGATACTGTCATTAGTGTAAAAGGGTGGCATTAGTGGTACATTGTGGGTTGGTGCCAGAGTTTTCAGGTTGGATGACAAAGTTGAACTTTTTGTAAATGTAGTGACTTCTTTGTAGCCACTTTCCTAACATCAGTTGATTCCTCTGTGATTAATATTCCTAAGAGAATGAGCATTGGCCCTCCAATTTCATCATTACAGTCACCCTGTCTACTGCATGCAGGTGTAATGAAAGAAAGATACAACCAACACTTATACAGCACCTTTCACAATGTCCCAAATTGCTTTACAGTCAATTCAGTACTTTTGAGTAGGCAATGCTATCAAATGGCGAAGCAAGTTCAAGAGGCTGAATAGCCTACCCTGTTTAAAATATGTATGCTTACATGTTATTCTGTATTGACGAGATGAGCTGGGCTAGATGACCCTTGTCATCCATCATTATTTTGCAAACAGAAGGTGGAATCATGTCTGTTAATGGAAGTTTACTGTGAGTTGGCTTTCTGGGATGAAATTGTCACAACAGCAGTGTGTAATGTGCTCATAATGAATCAGTCACCAGTTTTACACATCACATGATTCTCAAGAGTCTTTTCCATTGATATCAACCTTGTTGTTTTATTATCTATTATCCAACTTAGTTGGGGTTTTCTGAGATATTGAAATATTGTGATGTTATCTACATGATAGCTATTGAAAATATATTGTAATGAGAAGCAACAGACACCAGAGACTTGCTGGTCAAGAAAACACAAGATGTAATTGTGAACTATTCAGTCTTTGTCCTCTGGCCTCTTAAAATTTAGACGGGGGCACCTGAGGGCTCCAATGCTTCTCACTGACAATGAAGACCTATGTTGTTCAATCATTCCGCTTTCTTGCTCAGGAGTCATTTAATCTTCTTCCCCTGTGAGATTATTGATAAAATAGAATTCAATTACACCCCTCATATGAAATAATTATATTGAATAATGTGATGCCACCCAGACACAGGAAAGTCTTCTAATTCTACAGAATGGAAAAGATCTTATGAAGTTCATCTGTATTGCAAGTATTGAATTTTTCACTCAAATACACTGCAATATGCAGAACACATTATAGATAGTTAATCAAATATTTCCCTGTTGGGTTAACATTATTACACAAAGTTGTTAAAGCAAAATTTGTATGATTTGGTTTATTTAACAGTCATGATGGGATCAGCTATAGAGAACACACAAACTAACACTGCATTGCATTGTTGCTGCTCATGTTATTGACACAAGCTGCGTATATATTAGACAATAATTATAACCAGATGTCAACAATGGGTATTATTATTTTACTGGGACGTTTCTGTGATTGTTTCGTGAATTCATCGGCAAGTCTTGAAAGGGGGGAAAACATTAGTAAAGTGGAGGAGGGAATAAGAGGCCTGGGAATAGGGGAAA
This sequence comes from Carcharhinus amblyrhynchos, assembly GCF_965287045.1. Taxonomy (NCBI): domain Eukaryota; kingdom Metazoa; phylum Chordata; class Chondrichthyes; order Carcharhiniformes; family Carcharhinidae; genus Carcharhinus; species Carcharhinus amblyrhynchos. Next base: position 40,510,013 of record NC_137339.1, on the reverse strand, counting down.
CAGTAGAGCTCTTGATTTCTCTCTCTGGCCTTGGATAGGACTCAGAACTGTTGACTGAGAGGCAGGGATGTCAGTCAGATCAAGTAGTGAAAGAAAGAGCAGCAAATCTGATTAAATATCAGACCTGAAACCAAACACGTTAAAAATCTATGAACAATCTATTGACTGATGAAACGTTTTGGATGACCTGAAGATGTGATAAGATGCTGCAGAAATGGAGGGGGAGATTTGCAACTTTTCTGATGGGTCGGGCTGGAAGAAGCGCGTCATTGGCCTTTTTCCAGGATTTGCACATGCGCCGGGAATGCATGCACATCTCCCAGAGCCGGAGAACAGTCCTGTCCAGACCATGCTGGAAACCGGTGGGAAGACAGGTAAGTGATTTGAATCTTTTTTTAATGTAGTTTAACATGTCTAGCATTTCATTATCGGGAACTTGCTGGTCCCAAATGAATCTCCCACCCTATCAGGAGTATTTCATTCTGGTGGGATTTAGAGTAGCTCCCCACATTTGGGGAACTCGAGGGAGACCCTGCCGGAATGAACGGGGGGGGGTGCGCAATCAGGGCCACCCAGGGGTTGAGTGGCAGGAAGTGCTGCTCCCTGGGAATAGGCATCCTGGCAGTGCCAGCCTGTGCCCCCCAGCACCACCCAAGAGGCAAAGTGCCCATGCCCAGGGGCACCTTAGCACTGCTCAGCAAGCATCGGGCAGTGCCATGAGGGCATGGCCTATTGTAGGCAGGGCCAATTGCTGCCACTCTGCATGGCAATTGGCCTGGGCTGGAGGGAGGGCAGCGAATGGGGAGGGCTGGGGGGCATGTTCTACTGGGGGAGTGGGGTCTGACCCTGCAGGGGGAGGGGAGGAGAGCCGGGAGGGGCTGGGGGTGTCTGCCAGGATGAGATTGTGAGGGGATCGCCACTGCTAGGTGTGGGGGGGCTGGAGCTGGACACCAGGGCACTCCGAGGCAGGATGGGGGTAGGTCAGGCTGGCCCTGGAATTGTTGTGGGGCTGTGATCGGGTCATGGGTGGCAATGGAGGGGTAGCACTGTGGGAATCCTTACTGTGGGCTGTTCAGTAATGGGGAGACTGATAGATCAGGGACACTACATGCGCAGTGTTCCAGAGCAGTCAGACTCCAGCACTATTGGGCCCCACACCCCTGCAAGTTTTTCATGACATTCATGATTGGGACCTCTGCAGTGCACAGAGTGGGGAGGTTCGAGTGTAAAGTTGAATAGAGAAAACAGTTGTAAACTGGAACAGTTTTCCCACCAATTCAGCACTTTTGGGAGAATCGTCCACACACTTTCTTTCTTCTTATTCTCCCTTACATGCATGTGTATTTCAATCCATTAAGTCCACTTCCTCTTTAAATGTCAATGAACTGAAATTCTAAATCCGTTTTTTTCCTCCACACATGCTGTTGAACAACTGCATATTTCCAGCATGCTCTGTTTTAGTTCAGATTATGCTTCAATCTATTTCATGACTTTAAATGATAACTATTTCATATGTCCTGTAAAATTTGAGATAAAAATATTCAAATATATTGATATAGTCCATAGGTATAATCATTGATGATTATATTTTAACAATCATTTTCAGAAAGAAACAGATTTGCTTTATTTTTGTAACAATTGTTTTGACTCTTACAAAGTTAAAAAAGTAGTTCCCCTCTTAGGTGTAGATTACATTACAAGTAAATCAATTTGGGCTGTACTACATGCATAGAACTGAACTTGCACTGATTACAAAGATAAAGAGAACTATTGATGTCACCTGAAAGAACGACACTAACCGTTAGATAGACAACACAAAGTTCTAACTATGTCCTACAACAATGAAACCAATCTGTTAATGGTGAAATTGGATGGAATTTTGGATCAATAAATTGTTGATTGTGGCTTGTATGCCACATCTGCTCTTTAACGTACAATGTAACAGACACTCCAGTGCTGTCCTGAGGGACTGCTGCACTATTGGAGATAAGTTCTTCAGCTGAAATTTTCTGTGAGGTGTAATCCATCTCTCAAGGGCATTGTTAAAGATTCCATGACATGCTTCAAAGCAGAGAACAGTTTTTCCTCATGCCTTGAGCAACGTGGCTAAACATTGTATTAGTCTGAAAAGAAAATAGTCTGCATTTTGTCTTAGTGGGTTTGAGTAATTTGATCAAATCAAGGACATTAATGGAAATCAAAGCTCTTGAGAGCAATTGCATAAAGATCAAGAAAATAGGAATCAGTGTCAGATCTCTAGGCTTCATGAAAACTGTCAGATGGTTAAAAGGCGGATTAATGCATCAGGTTCTAAACAATGTTTGAATTCAAGGGTGAAATAATCATCGTTGAGACTTTCCAGTCATGCCGCAGCGGGTTTTCCGGCATAGGAAGAGACTGCTCAACCTGTTGTGTTCTTGCCAGCTCATTGCGAGAGCAACTTCTTATCCAATCCCCAACATGTTCCCTGCAAATCCTTTCTTTTCACAGTATTACCCTTTCGAAACCTGGATTGAACCTGCCCCCAAGCCTGCACCGACCTTGCTGCCCAACTAAACTAAAACCCCCTACCTTTCGGGGGACCATATCCCTCTATTCCCACCCTAATTATGTGCTTGTCAAGACACCCCTTAAAAGTCACTACCGTATCCGCTTCCGTTACTTCCACCAGAAGTGAGTTCTAGGCACCCACTACTTTCTGTGTAAAAAATCCACCTCGTCCATCGCCTTTAAACCTTTGCCCCCTCGTAATTGATTCTTCCACCCTGGAAAAATGTTTCTGACCATCATGCCTCTCACAATCTTGTAGACTTCTATCAAGTCGCCCCTCAGCCTCCAGTGGGAACAAACCAAGTTTATCCAACCTCTCCTCATAGCTAATGCCTTCCATATCAGGCAATATCTTGACAAATGCCCTCTCCAAAGCCTCCACATCCTTCTGGTAGTGTGGCAACCAGAATTGAACATCATATTCCAAGTGCAGCCTAACTAAGGTTCTAATAAAGCTGCAACACCCCAGCTGATGAAGGCAAGCATGCCATATGCCTTCTTGACCACCTGCTCCACGTGCATTGCCACTTTCAGTGACCTGTACACCTAAATCCCTTTGCCTATCAATGCTCTTAAGAGTTCTGCTATTTACTGTATATTTCCTAACTGTATTAGACTTTCCAAAATGCATTACCTCACATCTGTTCAGATTAAACACCATCTGCCATGTCTCTGCCTAAGTCTCCAACTGATCTATATCCTACTGTATCCTTTGATGGTTCTCATCACTGTCCGCAAATCCACCAACTTTTGTGTCATCCGTAAACTTACTAATCAATCCAATTACATTTTCCTCCAAATCATTAATATATATTACAAACAGCAAAGGTCGAGCACTGATCCCTGAGGAACACCACTTGTCACAGCCCTCCATTCAGAAACACGCCCTTCCACTGCTACCCTCTGTCTTCTTTGACCGAGCCAGTTTTGTATCCACCTTGCCAGCTCACCTCTGATCCCATGTGACTACACCATCTACACCAGTCTGCCATGAGGGACCTTGTCAAAAGCGTTACTGAAGTCCATGTAGACAACATCCACTGTCCTACCTTCATCAATCATCTTCATCACTTCCTTGAAAAACTCAGTTGAGTTTATGAGATACGAACTTCTGTTCACAAAACCATGTTGCCTCTCATTAATACGTCCTCTTATTACTAAATGGGAATAAAACTGTCCTGAAGAACTCTCTCCAATAATTCCCTTACCACTGGTGTATGGCTCACCAGCCCATAATAAGTTGAATTATTCTTGCTACCCTTCTTAAACAAAGGAACAACATTGGCTGTTCTCCAACCTTCTGGGATCTCCCCTGTGGCCAGTGATGATACAACAATTTCTCTCAAGGCCCCAGCAATTTCTTCCTTTATCTCTCTCACTCAGTATTCTGGGGTATATCCCGTCAGGCCCTGGGGTCTTGTCCACCTTAATGTTTCTCAAAAACCCCAACACCTCCTCCTTTTTGATCTCAACATGACTCAAATTATCTGCACATCCTTTCCCAGACTCATCATTCACCAAGTCCTTCTCTTTGGTGAATACTGACGCAAAGTATACATTTAATACTCGCCCATTTCCTCTGGCTCCACGCATAAATTCCATCCCTTGCCCTTGAGTGGGCCAAGCCTCTCCTTGGCTACTCTCTTGCTCTTTATATATGTATAAAAAGCCTTGGGATTTTCCTTAATCCAGCTGGCCAATGCTTTCTTATGAGCCCTTTTAGCCCTTTTTACTCCTTGCTTAAGTTTCTTTCTACTTTCCTTGTATTCCATACTTGATCTGTGTATTCCCAGCCTCCTAGCTTTGGCAAATGCTTCCTTTTTCTCTTTGACTAGGCTTACAATATCTCTCGTTATCCAAAGTTCTCAAAACTTGCCATACTTTTCTTCATTCTTACAGGATTGTGCCGGTCCTGAATCCCTATCAGCTTAAACTTGAAAGCTTCCCACATGCCCTCAAACATACTCAGGTTTTGCATTCAAGAACTAACCACTCATTGCTGCAAAGTTTTCCCTCAGGTCACCTTTGCTCATTTTTTGCAATCACCTTAAATCTGTTTCTTTTGGCTCTGAATATTTCTGCCAATGGGATTGGTTTCTCTCTGTCTGCACTGTCCATGTCCCTCAAGATTTTGAATACCTCAATAAAATCTCCTCTCAACTCCCTCTTTCTAAGAATAGCCCAGCTTCACCAATCTATTCACAGAACTAAAGCCTCTCCATCCTGAAAACATTCTTGTCAATGTTTTCTGCATTCTCTCCAATGCCTCGCAAACTCCCTAAAGTGTGTTGCCCAGAATAGGACACAGTACTGCAGTTGAGGTTGAACCAATGTTCTATAAAATGTCATCATAACTTCCTTTCCTTGGTATTATATGGTTCCTAAAAAAAACAGCATCCTATATGCCTCACTAACAGCTTTTGCAAGCACATTTGTGCAGTAGTAAAGATTTGTGCGCATGTACCCCCAGGTCCTGCTCCTCTTGTACCCCTTTTCAAATAAGGCCTACTTCTGCCCCTATCTGGCAGCACAGTGGCACAGTGGTTAGCACTGCTGCCTCATAGCACCAGGGTTTGATTCCCATTTGGATGACTGTGTGAAGTTTGCATGTTCTCTCTGTGTCTGTGTGGGTTTACTCTGGGTGCTCCAATTTCCTTCCACAGTCCAAAAATGTGTGGGTTAGGTGCATTGGCCATGTGAAATTGCCTCCCCGTGTCAGGGGGTTTGCAGGGTAAATAGGTGGAGTTACAGGGATAGGGCCTAGGTAGGACTGTGGTAAGTGTAGACTCGATGGGCCGAATGACCTTCTTCTGCAAGGATTCTATGGTCCAGTTCTAGAGCTGGCAACTGCTCCTGCCTGGTGTTGCTGGGACCATGATCCCATTGGCAATACTTGCTGTCTCTGAAGAGCTAACACCCCACCTCCAACCCATAAATGGCTAACGGACCATGAAATGATTGTGAGGCAATGTTTGTTCCTCTGGTCAGGCTCCATGCTGACATCTTAGTTGGTGATGGGGAGAGGTGGCTACCCGCCCCCCCCCCCCCCCACCCCAACCACCACCCCCCAGGAACCCCATAAAATCCATCCCTTGTATATATTTTTAATTTAAGGTGTGGATCAATTCACCAATAGTTTCAACTAGTATTCATTTAAACTAAAAGATCATAAAACCAACAGAATGTGATGCCAATTGATGACTTGAATCTGGTGTTTATATTCTTTTCTTGTCAAACCAAGCATTTACTTCACAAAGTAAACTGAGCTAATTTTAGCATGAGCGAGAACAACATTATGTATGTGACAGCAATGATTCTCAACATGTGAATGCTGCTAATGTTTCAAAAGCTCAAGGCAACTTTCATTTGTACAAAGTGCTGTCCCTACCACATATAATCCCAAAAGCAGAAACACAGACCCTCATGCAATACAATTTCCCCCTCTCACTTTTAACCTATGCTCCCAAGTAATTGACTCTTTGAATGGTGCTTAGTGGCAAAATCTAGAATTCCTAGAGTGCAGAAGGAGGCCATTTATTCCAAGTCTGCATCAATTCTCACCCAGGCTTACCCCGTAAGCCTATGTATTTACCCTGCTAATCCTGTAACTTGCATATATCTTGGGACACTAAGGAATAATTTAGCATGGCCAATTCACCTAACTTGCAAGGCTTTGGATTGTGGGAAATAACTGGAGCACTCACAGGAAACCCACGCAGACGCAGGGAGAACATGGAAGCTCCACTCAGATGGTCACCAAAGGCTGGTACTGAACACGGGTCCCTGGCGCTATGAGGCAGTAGTGCTAACCACTGTGCCACCATGCCCTCAAATCAATGGATTGGGCATAGTCAAAATTTTCTGACTGAAATTACAGCTATTTAATTGCCCATCTCATAATAACTTGCATTTCTATGGCATTTTTCGGGTAAAACTTCTCAAAGTTCTTTACGGGAGAAACACATAGATAAGAAAATATAGTAATGTAGGTGACCAAAAGCACAGTTACGGGGGATTTCGAGGAGGCAATTTAATGAACAGAGAGAGATACAAGAGCAAAGGTTTTTAAGTGGATAACTCAGGAAAGAAGAATGCTTGTGGAGATTACTGAGAGTGGGTGTGATGTCTTCTGGGACTTGGCGCAGGATGTAAGTTGGAAAGTTAAGGGTAAACTGAGGCTTGTTTCAAGTATAGTATTTGGACTATCAAAGATATCATTAGAGAAATTGTAAAAATCACCAAAGGATTGGCCAGTGCTCTACTATGGAAAGAACTAGGTGGATGTTTATAACCAAAGCGTCAGAGAATCTTCAACTATATTTTTATATCAAAATCATCATCAAAAAGACACTATTTTGATTATCTTGCAAGCTTAGAGGAAAACAGGCGAAGCACTTAAAGTAACTCACAAAGATAGCTAAAGTATCATCAGCAAAATAGTCCACTTGATGGTTTTGAAATGGAAGAAATCATTTTGAACCGTGGCTGCGGAACAATTCAAATCGCACTTCAGAGAGCTGGTTAATGGCGAGGAAGTAGAAATAGAAATTCCCATCTCCTTTCAGCTCTCCAGAGCTTAACTTTCAATTGAAAATAGTAAAGGAGAAAGACTGATGAAAACGTTCAGGTATTTGCTGCACAGACCCCAATCATGCCTGCATGTTATCAATGTCAATATTATGATAAAACTGCTCGAAGAGGCAACTCACTCCTGCAAATCGAAACAACCCTAGTTCACATTATTTTACCTGATATGGAAGTTATGAAGTTATGAGAAGCAAAGAAAAACCAATCTCTGTTCAATCCAACCCAAGCTATAGATTTCAAAAAAAGGAAAGGAATAAAGCTCTCCATGACCATTATTTGTTGAATTGACTGTCTAATTATAATTGTTAAAACTGACAGCAATATTTCCCAGAAATTGTGCATGGACTCATTGCACAAACCATAAGTTCACCATCAGAGCAAAGCCCCAAACCTTTTGCGAAAAAAAAACTGCAGTGTTGTAACAGATATGTGTCACAATTTTCCCAGTCCATTGCCATACTCAAGTCACATAGCAAGCCGGGAAATGTCAACGGGAGGCTAAAAGTGGGACTTACACCCGGCCAGTTACAATCTTCCCAGGTCATTTGTTTCAATGTATTCAGCTTCACTCTTGGGAAACAGCGTGAGGCTGATGACAAAATGGAAATCAGTATTTACGTCTATTTAGCAAGCCCGGAACACAATAGTCCAGGCTCACCATAGTTTCTGGCACCACTGGTGGAGGTCCACACCAGCAGGGATCACGTAACAGGGACTAGACCTCTGTGGGAGACAAGCATGTGCAGCGTGTAATCAAGAAGGTTAATGGATGCCATTCTTTACGATGAAAGGAATTGAACATAAAGGTCAAGATGTCATGCTTCTGTGGACTCGGCATTGGTGAGACCACATCTCAATTACCCTGTATATTTTTGGTCTCCTTATTTAAGGTAGGGTGTAAATGCTTTGGAGACATTTCAAAGGAGATTTACCAAAATGATGCCTGAAATGAATGTGTTGTCTTCTGAGAATAGGTTGGAAAGGCTGGGCTTATTTCCATTGGAGATTTGGAGAGTGTGGGGTGATTTGATTAAAATATATAAGATCCTGAATGGTTGAGATAATGTGGATGTGGAAAGGATGTTTCATTTTGATGATGAGCCGAATACCAGGGAACACTGGTTTAAAATTGGCGGTCACTCTTACAGGACGAAGATGAAGGGAATTGTTTTCCATTATTGACAACTGCAAGGATCGGTGGCAACCCATGGTAATTTGGTCAATAACCTGAATTCAGACTTTATTTTCATTTCATTAGGATACAGGAATCTATCATGCTTGTTTTGACTGGGGAAAATAAAACAGAGACATGATCCAGCAAAACACGATAAGGTTATGATGATTTGCAGATTGCGTTAAATATAGTCTGAGGATGTGAACCAAATTTAACAAGTCTATAGTAAGACTCAAATTCATTTTTTTAACCCAGAGCAGATAAATTGATCAGATTTTTATCACAGGTAATGTTGGACTATGCTTAGAATAATCCTGGATGATTGCCATCCAGTGATCACTTTTGAAAGTTTGCACTTATGGAGTGATAATAGGTTTGGATTCAGCTGTGGTGATAATTTAACATCATTCTCCCTCTGAGCTTTCAAACGCTTTTTAATTTATTCCTACCTTTTCTTGCCTCCCACATGTTGTCTACATTCTTGGTTATTCTGGGAAAACCCTGAGACATTTGCCTGACATAATTTTTTACTGGAGTACTTCATGCACCTGCACTTATTCCTTATTCTCATACGCACTAGTGAAATTAAAGTTATTACCCAAATAAAGATTAATGTCTCTGAACCCTAGTATCAGGTACAGCCTTTTTTTCCTGATGCATACAGCTGTTTTAAATTGTCTTATTTATAAGGTGGCAAGTTACAATCATATTGTGAAAAGTAGGTTACTATATTGGGCAATTCTTCACTTCTCCATTCTCAAGGAATTTTATTTGATAGTGAGAATGTTGTTTCTTCTCTATGAACAGTACGCCTTGTTTGCGAAGCATGCAAGAAACAATACTTTTTATTGTGTACTAATACATGTGACAACAATAAATTAAATCAAATCAAAATCAAAATTTTGTTATTTGTTTATTCAATTCCAGTGGTGCAATTAATTTCTTGCAGTTTCCTATTCTCTAGAACATGAAGGGAGGCAAAATTAGAATTATAGGTGAAAGCCACTTTCCCTGTTTTATATGCCCTCTGCTCATTCTCCCAGTCAATATGAATAACAGAAAAAAAACACTGTTCCACCCAAATCTAGAAGCCAGCTGAGCTATGCACAGCCTTCAAGTTGGCTGAAGAAATAATTCAGCACCATCCCTGATCATTCGTTATACATTACTGAAACTTATCAGAAATTTAGAAAACATTCAACGCTTGTAGAATTGCAGCAATAACCAGAATAATAGCCCAGCAACTAAACTGCAAGGATGTTTCCTTTAAATCGGTCGTTTTGTGGGATTCCCGCATGTGTTCGCACCATGCTTGCATCTCCTAGCGCTGAATTTTCAAGGAGTCAAGGAGGGGGTGATTAGGGCCCCTCAGAGGGTTGGGCGGTTGGGAGATGGTGTCTCCTGGGCATGGGCACCGTGGCAGTGCAAGTCTGTGCCACCTGGCACTGTCAAAGGGGCAAAGTACCCATGCCCAGGGGTCACCTTTGTACAGCCCATTAGGCCTGGGGCAGTGCCAAGTAGGTGAGCCCTGGGGACGATTGGTGCTGGTGGAAGATCCCACTGCCACTCTGCCATTGGGATTGATGGGGGCAGGATGAAGGCTAGCATTCAGGGCAAGCTGAGGGATGCAGGGGGGGTGGTGTGTCTGCCAGGGATGGGGGAGGGCGTCTAGCAGAAGGATTCTGTCTGTAGATGGGTTGGCACTGCGGATGGTGGTGGGAGGGGAGGTGGGATGCAGGAACTAGAAATCAGGGCGTTCCATGACAGGGGAGTGGAGTTTGAGGCTGGCCTGGGAATGGCTGGGCTGGCTGCACTGCGGTCCCATGGTGGAGTTGGGTGGGGGGGGGAGCGGGCAGCACTGTGGGGGGTCCTGGGCTGGCCAGCAATTGAACTGGCCACCAAATGGGAGCCTAACATTTTGGGGCCATTGTGCATATGCAGAGATTCATTGATTTCAGCCTTTTGGGTGGGAATAGGCCCTGCCTCTGAAATCTATTGATATTCACACTGGTGGCCTCTGCATTGCACAGGCTGTGGGAGATTTACTTTCACAATTGTTCCCTGTTGATAGTTCTCCTTCATTGGCACCTAGACTTGGCTGGGATGCAAAGGTTTTGTCCTTGTATGATGATGATTCCAATAGTTGGATGGTGTTGGTTGGGGCAGTTGGAGACAGCAGAAGTGATTAATTTCTCAAATCGGCAACATTTCAAGGCTTCTGAATTTAAAAGCTTAAGGCATTATCTTTACCTGATCTGGCATGGATAAATTAAATAGATTTGTTCATTCCAGTTACAAATGAAACAGTATTTAAACCATTTTTGAAGTAATATAGTTCCATGCAGGGCCAGAGGAAGGAAGCATAATAAAGCAAATGGTGTGAGTTCCATCCTGGCTAAGATAGACTTTGAATATGTCTCTTTGTCCTGCTTCTAGGAGCAGAAGGCAATGGCAAACTACCACTGAAAAACAGCCAAAAAAATGGCTCAGGCTGAAACATCAGCAGACAATGATTGGCCTGCCTCCAGGCAGAGTGAGCAGGACGTAACATAACGACATTATACTATGCACAAATGCTTGGTTAATTTAAATCATGAAAAGTTTAATTAATCAGTTCAGTTGAAATAAAGAATAACTTTGTTCCCTGGTAAATTATCTTGAAAGTAACATTGATGAGTCTGTGTTTTTCCTTGACCTGTGTATTGTAGTAAAAATAATGAGGCTCTACATGCCCTCTACTGTTATGGTGTAAATCAAACAACAATCTCCACATGTGCAGTGAAACACAAATGTTACTGTCTGCATTCTCATTCTCTTTGAAAAGCTGTACTATACTGGTATCTCAACAAGAGACACGACAATGAAACATATAGAAGGATGCCACATTGTCATGCTCACATGATAGATAACTGTGAAACTCACCAGAAAATGCTTGGGCTTGTCCATTCCAGTGTAAGCACAAATTTAGTGGTGTGATAAACTCCAGTTGTTGCCAATAAACTCCATAGCACTGAAAATTAATTTCTACAGGTATGGAGTTTCATTCCTTTAGATTTGAATTATTGTTGGAAACATTTTCTAACTTTTTGGCTGGAATTTTCCATCCCGCCACTACTGCAAATGAGGATGGAGAGTTTGGCGCTCAGCCAAGTCTCCATTCACTGCAGTAGGACCAGAGAATTCCATAGGCACGAACGGCCAGAGATTTCCAGCCTTTATTTTACTGTCTCTCTTCTTTTTCATTTTGCTTTCTATGCATCAGTGGGAGTAAATTAAATATTCACAATTACACTTTGTGGTTCTAATTCTCAGGCTGGGTTTTCATTCGCATCAGGGACCCAATGTGGAAACCAGTTCGGGAAACTAAGTGGGAAAAATAGCCTAAGTGAATATAAAGCACCAGAGTGTCTTTGTTTATAGAAGCTAAATGGTAATTGTCAACTTCTGGCTAGCACATACAAGCTGAAAGTTACAGAGTGTAGAGAAAGGCTTAGTTTTATTAAAAAAAAACATTGCTGGCCCCCAGAGCAGCTGTTAATTTATATCAAATAATTGCAGATGTTGACATGAAAGTTCTACTTTATGAGCTAAAATTAGGAAGAAAACAAACAGATTCTTTCTAAATAAGCTTCCCCAAATTCAAATACCTGTTTAATGTTATATCAACTTGCATTCAGGGAGTCTCAGTTCAGCATCTGTTTGGTCTTCCGGGGGCTGGGAGGCAAGTCTGAATTAAATAGGCTAACAAAAGACTAAGTTACTTAAATATAGTGTTAACCAGAATATAAATTGAAATTTCAGCTAAATTTATTTTGTGATACCTTTATTTGCTACCCTCCACAATTGTTGTTTTAATTTAAATGTTTCTTTTGACAAATAACTTTTATAAGCATTGAACTGCTCAAGAATAAGGATAAATTCTGAGAACCAAGATTTAATTCTTCACTTAGGCAAAAGCTAGATTTGTATGAAATCCAATCAGATGAGCAACATGAGAAAGCAGCTATGGAAAAGATTATCCACCATCAATCCACAAACCATAAGAGAAAGAATTTGCATTGATACAGTAACCAATGTGTAAAGTTGTTGAGTAGAAAAACATAACAGCCCAATTTCGCACACTATGCCGCACAGGTAGCAAATGAAATACAAGTCGTTTGTTTTCAGTGGTGTTGCTTAGAGGAAGAATTTTAGTTAGAACACCTTCCCTCTCTTCTTTTTGTGACATTATTGAATTTTAACAGTTCAGCTGAACAGACAGATGAGGCTCTAATTTAACGTCCAATACAAAAAAGGTGCCTTGAACAATGGAGTTATCTACTCTGAGTGTCAGCTCATCTTGTGTGTACCAGGTCAACTTTCACACAGAATTAAAATCAGGGATGGGAAATATACAAACCATAGCAGGGAATTACCTAAAAAAAATTTGGAAATAATGGCTGCGATTCTCCTATTGCGATCTGCAACTTTTTTGGTGGGTAGGGATGAGAGACGCGTTGCTGACTTAATTGTGGGATTTGCACATGCGTCGGGAATGTATGCGCATCTGCCAGAGCTGGCAAACAGTCACTGGCTAGACCACTCTGGAAACCAGCAGGAAGGCAGATAAGATCTTTGAACCTGTTTTTAATATGTTTTAAATGTCTTTTCAATGTAATTATTGGGAACTTATTGGCTGCAATTGAATCTCTCAGCCCACCAGGAGTATTTCATTCCAAAGGGCTTCAGACTAGCTCCCCACATTCAGGGAACGGCCCGCTGAAATGAAGGGAGGGCAATCGGGACCCCCGCAGGGGGCCTTGTGGTCAAGGGGTGGTACCCCTGGGTATGGGCACTCTGGCAGTGCCAGTCTGTGCCCCCGACACTGCCCAAGAGGCAAAATGCCCATGCCCAGGAGGCACCTTGGCATTGCCCATCAGCATTGGGCAGGGCCAAGGGGTAGGGCCCATTGTGGGCAGCACTTAGGGATGATCTGTGGGGGTGGGGGTTCCATTGCCACTCAGCATTGGGATTGGTCTAAGATGGAGGGAGGGCAGTGATTGGGGCAGGCTGAGGGGGGTGGTCTGCCAGGTTGTGGGGGGGGGCTGCCTTCTAGAATGGGAGGGTCTGACTCTGCAGGGGACGTCAGCGAAGGGAGAGTTGTACCTTGATGAGGGGGATGGGGGGGCAATCACCACCGCTGGGTGGGGTGGGCTGGATATCGGGACACTCCGGTAGAGGGGGTCAGTGCTGGCCCAGAGAGTTGTTATAGGGGCCATGATAGGGTTGTGGGGGGGCTGGAGGGACAGCACTGGGGCTCCCAGGCTGGCCAGCAATTGAGCTGGCCAGCAAACGGGGAGTCTGATGGATTGGGGCCACTATGCATGCGCAGAGTTCCAGAACTGTCAGATTCCAGCTTAAATAGGCCCTGCCCCCCTGGGTTTTTAATAAGATTCACGATTGAGATCTCTGCAGTGCACGGAGTGCAGGGATTTAGGTGAGAAGCTGAACTGACAAAACATTCGGGATCGAGAATAGTTTTCCAGCCAATTCAGGGCTTTGGGGAGAATTGTGGCCAATTTTCCCGATTGTCAAGAGAAATAAAGAAAACTCTCGAATAGTCCATTGTTACATCTCAACTATTCAAACTTGGCTTGCTGTCCTCCCAATATTATCAACACCATTCATATCATGTATCGAAACAAGGCCCATGTCATTCTAATCAAATATTCCATTTTAAATCAGTAGATCTGGATAAGAAACAAAAAAGGTGCAATTACGTACCTATGTGGAGTTTGTACATCTACCCCATGTCTGCGTACGTTTCCTCCAGTGCTCCCATTTCCTCCCACACTCCAAAGATGTGCTTGTTAGGTTGATTGGCCAGGCTAAATTTCCCCTTAGTATCAGGTGACCAGAGGGGAAATACGCGCGGTTAAGGGATTAGGGCCTGGAGATGGGGGGAAGGAAAAGGGGAGGAATTGGTGCCAGTAGATTGCTAATTACAAAAGTTACAGCCTTGATCATATTAGAGTGCAAAGGTAAGCTTAGCAACTATTGGCAAGATCCCTAATGTCAGTGGTGGGGAGGCTTTGAGAAATTATAATTCCAGACAAAATCAATAGTCATTTGGGCAAATGCATAAGGCTAATTAAGGAAAGACAGCATGGATTTATTAAGGGCAAATTGTGTTTAACTAACTCACTGGAGTTCTTTGACAAAGGAATAGAAAAGATTGATGACGGTAATGTTGTTGGTGTATTGTGCATGGACTTCCAGAAGATATCTGACAAAGTGTCGCACAACAGATTTGTGGGCAAGTTATAGCTCATTGGAATAATAAAGACAGTAGCAAAATGGATACGAAATTGGCTAAGCCAAAGCTTGTAAGTACTGTGAACTGTGAGAAGAAAAGCATAGAACTTCAAAAGGACAAAGACAGGTGGGTGGAAATGGGGGACAAGTGACAGATAAAATTTAATGCAGGGAGGTGTAAAGTGATTTATTCTGGTAGGAAGAATGCAGAGCGACAGAAGAAAATAAAAGGTACAACTCTAATAGTTGGTGAAGAAGCAGGAGGATCTGAGTGTATATGTATAGTCATCATTGAGGTGGCAGGACAGATTGAGAGAATAGTTAATTAAACATATGAAATCCAGAACTTTAACAATAGGAGTATAAAAGCAAAAGAGTTTATAGAAATCTCTGGTTTGACCTTAACTGCAGTTTAACATCCAGTTCTGGGCACCACACTTTAGGGTGGGAATGAAGGCATTAGAGAGGGTGCATAAAAAACAATGAAAAATGGCTCCAGGGATGCGGAATGCAAGTTTTATATAAAAAGATTGGGAAATTTGGGTTTATTCTATTTGGAAAAGAGAAGGTTGAGAGGAGATTTGATAGAGGTATTCAAAACCATGTTGGTCTGGACAGGCTAGATAAAGAGAAACTGCTCCCATTTGTAAAGGGATCAAGAACTGGAGGGCAGAGATTTAATGTAATTAGCAAAAGAAGTAACAGTGACATGTGGAGAATGATATGTTATTGGGATCTGAAATGAACTGCCGGAGAGGGTGGTGCTAGTACGCTCAATCGAGACATTCAAGAGGGGATTGCATTATAATCTGTAAAGAAAATATTTGCAGTGCTGTGGGCAGAAGGCAGGAGAGTGGAACTAGGTGAATTATTTCTTCAGACAAGCAGCAAAGGGCTAATGCCTCCGTTTGTGCTGTTACTATATAATGATTATATGATTAACTGCATTACATGGCAGCACCAATTAAAAAAAGGGGTGAAACTGCCCAAACACATTTCAAGTAAGATTCTCACAGTCAGCAAGCGAGTCAAGCTTCACGGTTTCTCATTCTGGGCTGAATTCCAAACAGATCCTTGGGTGAAAGGATAGTGCGCTAACCCACTGCAGCACCCAGTCCTGCCACAGTATAAAATTGTCGATGATGCTGAAATTTAATAAGGTTACAGAACTGCTGTGTTGAATTAAAAACGCATATAAATGTGATGATTCATGAGTTTGTTGCTCATTCAATAAATGAGTGAAGTATTTGTTTTAACACTTCCATGCGGTTCTATTACTGGAACAGATGGTAAATAGGTTTTATTAATAAAAAAAACATAATTAAGGATGGGAAGGCTGCAGTTCAAATTTCACTTTATACCTTTGCTGAAGTTATCAAAGTTCTCCTCAGCTATCCGTTCAATGACTAGATGCCAGAGCTCTATTTTGAAGAGGATGGCACAGAGGCACTGCTGCTTCATAGCTCCAGGTTCAATTCCAGCCTTGGGTGACTATCTGTGTGGAGCTTGTATGTTCTCTTGTGCCCACGCTGATTTCCTCTAACAGTTCAAAGATATGCAGCTTAGGTTGATTGGCCATGATAAATTGCCCCTTAGTGTCAGGAGTATTAGCAGAGTAAATATGTGGGGTCCGGGAATAGGGCCTGGGCAGGATTATTGTTGGTGCTAAATTGCCTCCTTCTGCACTGTTGGGATTCTATGGCAATTTTTAAAAAATTCTTTATGGAGTTAGATCATTTTAAGAATAGATTTTGCAAATGTTACTCTTTCAAAAACAAATCAGTATGATGTTATTTTTAATTACCGCCTTTTTAAAAGTATAAATTTCAATGTTGAGAAATGAACTCTTTTTAAGTTCTAATTCAGATAGATTTCTTCCTGAAGAAGGTGGTGCAGAATGGGGGAAGGCTAGTCCTTGAAAGCCAGAGAAGAGGTTTTGCAAAGTTCTGGCTGAATTGAGTAACAGAACCTGGCTTGCATTTGTTTACCAGCTGCAGCCAGCCAGATTGTGAAGCTGACACATAATCCTTCGATATCAGGCCAGTGCCATGCAGCAGCAAAGAACTCGAAATTTTCAGCAAGAACGGTAAAGGGAGAAAGATTGGATTCAGGAGCCAAGGGGAATCGGGGAGCTCAGGGGGTGGGAAGGTAGATCTGCGTACAGAGCTGGCAAAGACAGGCAGACTGGTGTCAGGAGAAATGAAAGGTCAAAGGCAGATTGGAAGCTCGGACTGAGATGAGGGAGATCAGTGGCCTCACAGAGGACAATTGGAGGGTCACAGCGTGGGGTGATGAGATCTGAATAGTCTTGTGGATTTGTCCATTCATAGGGGCTGAACCCAAATGTGTGAAGTCAGTGAAGATACCCTGGATCCAGCAGTTTTTATTTCTTTCAGCTGACGAGTTTACCAAGATTTAGACAATACACCCAGTCAGGGTTAAATTTAAAGGGCAGTTAAATATGAAGCATCAGCTTCAAAAGAATATGTAGATTTGCAAACTGCCTTCTGTGAGAGGTTTATGGCCTCTCACGTAATGGCCAGCTTCTGTTAAAACAGAAAGTGGGTGGGTTGGAGCAGACTGTGGTCAGGACCAGATTTTTAAAAATACATTTTAACATCCCCTCTCACCCAAACTTACTCAGGCCTTGGAGTTAAAATTCCTGCGATGCTGTCAGAAATAATGGTAGATGTGACACTATGTGTGAGGCTGTGTTTTATTGTGACACATTTTCTCCTTACGTTTCAATATTTCTTATGGGCACAAAAATCTATTTTTGAAAAGCATAGCACGGACTGAACATTGTTACATAGAAATTGGACCTTGTACAATAACCATGTTTGGTTGAGTGATTTTCCAGGAGTGCGTGGCAGCCATCTGAAACAGGAATTCGGCTGTAACGAGCGTGGATAAGTGATATAAGCCCTGCTTTAGAGCCCCGTGGCAAAATTCAATGGCCAGAATCTGCCGTGGAATGGCAATTACTGTCAAATTACCACTCTGCGCCTTTTTATTTACCTGAGTTTGGAGTTGCACATTTTTCACCCGGGCCTGTTTAAGAAATGTGCAGTTCAGGATTATCAGTGCAAGTGAACTCAGGTCCCCACTAGATTTAAAGGTCCCAAACACTTTGCCAAGAGAGAAGTTAAGTGTGTAAGGGAAATGGGGAGGGTGGGTTGGGGAGGAGATTCAGGATGGGTTGGAAGGATAGCCGGGAGGAGGGTCAGGTGAGTAGTTGAGGGAGGGAGGTCAGAGTGTCAAGAGGACAGTCAGTGGGGAGGGTAGCTCCAATAAGATTTGGGGAGAATCAGTACCATAGTTATCCAAGAGTTTGTAATGGATTTAATCTTTCAAAATTTTTCTGGTTGACTATTCTGCTAAGAGAGTCAGAACAATCTGAAGTCTTTGATTTAAATCAGAGTTCCGGATGTTTCCTGGCACAGGGTAAATTCCCAATGGAATTTGAAGTTCCCTAAGAAATTCCCGTACAGTTCTAGCATAGGGATTTCCAGGGCATCCTCCAGTGCACCTTCCAATGTTGCCCATGAGGTGCAAACTACACCACCCCCTGCCACCTCTGCCCCCATTCCCCCCATCTCTGCCCCCATTCCCCCCACCCCCCGTCTCTGCCCCCATTCCCCCACCCCCCATCTCTGCCCCCATCCATTACATTCCCCTGGCTGCTGGCAGCAAGAGAAATGGCGCAAAATTTATTTCTTTACATGGCCTGTGGCATTGACACATTTGATCTGGAAACCGGGCGCCAGCACATTTATACTCCGATTTAGTTAAAGCTATTTGAGGACAGTAAACCGAATTGAAGATGACCTTATAGAATAAATCATCTGACGTCAACTAGTCGCACCTTTAACATTCTAGCAGGAATTGCAAGTTATCCACTACTCTTTGAGTT
This sequence comes from Carcharhinus amblyrhynchos, assembly GCF_965287045.1. Classification (NCBI taxonomy): domain Eukaryota; kingdom Metazoa; phylum Chordata; class Chondrichthyes; order Carcharhiniformes; family Carcharhinidae; genus Carcharhinus; species Carcharhinus amblyrhynchos. The sequence continues at coordinate 40,491,495 of NC_137339.1, read as the reverse complement.
TGAAAACAATTTTAAAATTTTAATAGGACCAGTAAAACAAGTTGGAGCCTCCAAAAATAGGAAAGTTCTAACTATTTAGGGGTTGTGGGTTTTACACAGAAAGTAAGGACTCACACACATAGATTCAAACAAACACACAACAGGCTTTATTGAAACAGATGTTCTCTGTTCTGCATAGAATGCAAAACTGAAAGAAAAACAGCAGTCTGTGGCAACACTCTAATGACATTATCATCAAATCATGGGATCAGCTCTTGAAACAATCTGCAACCCTTTTAAATATACAACAGTTTTTAGTTACAATGGTACCATTGACTTTGCTTATATGCAAGCAAGAAATAAAGAGCCAAGAAACTCGCCTTATAGCATCCTTCAACTACACGCATCTTACTTTAGCAGTTTAGGCAATTACCCATTTTTACTGGAATTTATTTCCTTTTTTTCCCCTTCGAGTTAAATAAGAGAGGAAATAACGTACAACATAACATGAGCAGCAACTAATTAGGTCAGTAAGTGGGTCAGAGCGTGCTGTAAGAACATTGTCAAAGCCAAACAGCTTGAAATGACCCTGTGCAATAATTACCACACAATTATTCACACAGTATAATCTCAAGGTCAGGATGCTTAAATGCAATTTTTAATAAAGTTGTCAACATATCAGAGCAATTCTGAAAAGGTCAATAAAAACAATAAAATCTGTATAGAATGAATGTGGAATTGTAACAGAGCTATAAATCAAACAAATAGTTTTCACGAGATCGCAATAATTCTGATATTGAATTAAAGCTTTTAACACTGCAAGCCATTATTGACTATAAATATAAGAACTGATATTTAATGTACCACTCCATAACTTATAAAAAGCCAAGTTCACTTGATTTTGCGTTGTCACATTTTTGTCACATTCCCCATTCTGTGCCCGTCTCTGTCCCTTTCTTCTTTCTCTCATCCCCACTTCCTCCCTTTATTCTCATGTTTTTTTCATCCCCTTCTTCTTTCTCTCCTATCTTTCTTCCTCCGCTCCCTCCTCTGCCTTTCCTTCCCCTTATTCATCTATCCTGCTGTTCTTTCCTCATTCTTTCTCTTTACCTTACCTTCTCCACATTCACCACCTCATTCCATTGCCTCATCTGCCTGTAAACATTTTTCACCTCTTCCCTATGCATGTTCCACATTCTCTCTGTCGCTATCAACCCTCATCTTCTACCTCCCACCAACGGTCCAGTAACTTTTTTTCCATAGGAAAATTATTTGTCTCCATGGGGATTGTTGCACCGCCAAAAAAAATGCAATTTTCTCTGCATTTTACACAAATTAAATGATTAAGTAAAATTGAGTTATCAGTGTTGTTTGAAATAAAATTGTTATTATGCCGTTGAGAGGAATTAATGTATACATTGGGAGATAGAAAATGTTTATGTGATGCTTTGGTATTGACCTTGTACATTGCACTTGGGATAAGTCAGTCAGGCCCAGGCAGTGGTAAATGACCATCTGTTCAGAAATTGGCCTCTGGAGAACTTGCCTCCTCGGTGTGAACTTGCAAATTGTGTAAATCTACTGGAGGAAGTAAAGGGTGAAATAAATATCATTCATTGCCATGTAAGTAACTAAGAAAAATGAGGAAGACATTCTAAAGGGAGATGCAAATGGTAGTCCTTTTGTGTTTGCTGCACTATAGTCTCTGACTCCTGGCTATTAATTGCCCTTACATTGTCATCAAATACACATCACGCAAATGCCCAGAGCTCTGAAAAAGCGTTTTCTTACATTTATTATGAAATAGTTGCTGTCAGAGTTGCTCAGCTTCTCCACATTCTGCACATAACAACATCTTACAGAGAGATTCAACATTCACATACAAGCTACAAGATGGAAGTTCGGCACTCACCTAATAGATACCCACTAAACACATTAGACAAAGTTGGTGATTGCTTATTTAAGTGTAAGTGAATTTTTAACAGCATTGTAAGTCTTAATTACTAACAAACAACTTTTCTGGCACTTAAAATCTACATTTACAAGTGTGACAATGCTATTTGCTGGAGATTTTTTAAAAAAATAATGAATGCATTTTTAAAAAGTCTACTTTCTTCTCGATATAACATAAGAAATAGGAGCAGGAGTAGGCCATCTGGCCCTTCGAGCCTGCCCCGCCATTCAATAAGATCATGGCTGATCTGTTGTGGCTCAGTTCCACATTCCCGCCCTCTCCCCATAACCCTTAATCCCCTCTCTTATCAAAAACCCATCAACCCTCGTCTTAAAAATATTTAGCGAGGTAGCCTCCACCACTTCAACGGGCAGAGAATTCCAGAGATTCACCACCCTTTGAGTGAAGAAGTTCCTCCTCAACTCCATTCTAAACCGCGCCCCCTTTATCTTGAGGCTGTGCCCCCTAGTCCTACTGTCCTTTCTGAGCGGGAAGAGTCTTTCCACCTCTATCCTATCCATCCCATTCATCACCTTATACGTCTCAATGAGATCTCCCCTCATTCTTCTAAACTCTAACGAGTACAAGCCTAGTATATTCAGCCTCTCCTCATAGCTCAACCCCCTCAACTCCGGCATCAGCCTAGTAAACCTCCTCTGCACTCCCTCCAAGGCCAAAAATATCCTTGCGTAAGTACGGCGCCCAAAACTGCACACAGTACTCCAGCTGCGGCCTCACCAATGCCCTATACAGCCGCAGCAAGACCTCCCTACTTTTATATTCAATCCCCCTCGCTATGAAGGCCAGCATCCCATTCGCCTTCCTGACCACCTGCTGCACCTGCAAGCTGGGTTTTTGCGACTCATGCACAAGGACCCCGAGGTCCCTCTGCACCGTCACCTGCTGCAGTTTGTTATTTCCTGTACATGATCTTACATTACTTATTCTATTTTAACTTGCTGTTTTGGACTCTGCAGGTTAAAAATACAATTTCTGTGAAAATGGGACTTGCATATTACAATGCGTGATTGACCTATAACTATATAAGTAATGCGGGCAGTTAATAAACGTCATAATCTCTGCTTACATAAATTCTTGTGATGTGCAGTCAAGCATTAAGCTCTGAGTGTCTGCTCAGCTCAGCAGGGGTCTGACGTTCATGCAGTGCTAGCACCACTTAAAGCGAGACTGCACCTGTTAGAAGAGAGTACAATCTTGCTGCAGCAGAGGCTGGGAGAGGTGCAAAGGGAGTTAATGAGCAGGGAGAGAGCATGTTCTCCAGTATAATGTTTAGAGGCATTGATAAGGAACCAGAAATCCTCTTCCCTTAGAGTGGGAGAGACAAAATTGTGGTGGAGAAAGGGAGACTCCCTCTGAAGAATAGGTTTGTTTCTAATTCAAAGAGCAACAGCTGCCTAGTCATGTTTGTGGAAGCAAAATCCCACAAAGTACAGCCATTGGCCACAGTTGTGGCCCAGCAGCTATTCTGGGTCATGGGAAGAACCTCTTGTGTGATCCATTGCCATGCACACTACCTCCTCTCTGGATTCCTGCTCTCAGCACCCCATGTTGGACAGAAAATCCCAGCCAATGTAAGAATGGGGCCTGCATAAGCCCTGCAATTATCAAAAATGGGTTTCAATGGGCTTCCCTTGAGAATGCCCAGTGTTGCCAGCCATGCCAAAGTGGTGCAATCCAAAGTAGGGGACCAAAGCTGCATAAGGTTACCCTGTCATGTGATCTGCAATGTGCCCAACTTAAACCCAAGTCAGAAATAAGATAAATTAACCTCGACAGACAAGTCACAACTAGTACGAACTTATAAAGTACACTTGTAAGAGCAGATTCAAGAACGATAAATCACATGGGTTTTCTCAGCAGTTCACCCCACACGTACTGCATCAATTTTACCCACAAGGGAGGCGATTCTCCCAGCCCGATGCACTGCTTTTGTAGCACAGTGGGCCGGGATAATGTAGCGGAGGACTGTTTGCTGGCTCCCCACTGGGTACCTCACCTCTGCACGACCCCAGATTTCCAGCGCCTTCAGCTCTGCATGAGAAATCAGAGTGGAGCTGCATAAATTATGTTAATGATCATTTGAATGTTATTAGTGAGCCCAGGACTGAAATCTCAAGGCCTGCTAGTGCCTCCCCTCCCTTGCCCCACTAGCATTGGTTGACTCCAGTAGGGTTTAGTACAGCTCCCCACTTCTAGGGAGCTGGTGGTCTGAACCCGCTGCAGCGAAAGGGAGGGAAATCAAAGCCTCTGGACATTGCCAGTCTGGCAGTGCCAGCCTGGGCCCCCAAGGGGCAAAAGTGCCAAAGCCCAGACAGCACCTTGGCACTGCCCATCCACCATGGGCAGGAAAAAGAGGGCAGGGCCTTATGGGGGGCTGATGTGGCAATAGGTGGGGGGGGGGGGGGATGGTGAGATTGGGTATACCACTGCCACTCTGCATTTTGGGCTGAATTACAGAGGGTGGGAAGCAGGCAATCTTCTGGTGGAGTCAGGGCTGTGGGGATTTGAGACTTCAGGAGTTGGGGAGCTGCCAATAAGGAGGGAGGGGAATCGGATGATCAGGGCTGTAGGGGCAGGGTTTGAGGCTGACCCGAGCATGTTCGGGGGGACCAGAAATCAGGCCGGGATGAGGGAATAGAGGGAGTCGCACGGCTGGTGACGCAAGGGTTACGGGGCTGGCCAGCAATTGGGAGGCTGGCAGACAGGGACCACAGCGCTAACAGATCAGTGCATGTGCAGTGGCCCACTCAGCACTATGTTGCTGACCCCTCCAGTGGGAATAGGCCCTGCCAACTGATTTTTTACATGAATCACACAATGAACACAGTGTAGGAGATTCATTTTGAAAATCCCACTGTAAAAAACATTGTGAGTCACTCCAGTTTTTAAGCAAATTCAACGCTTAGAATTTCTTTGGGAAAATTGCTCCAAGATTTGTTTTCAATCTCATATTTTTCTTTGGCAGGATTCCAGTCTTCTATACAATGGCACGCTACTTTCCAAAACCTCCTCTCAGCTTCCCATTCGTTAAAGTACCATGGGTCTATGAGAATCACCTTTATCTTTGCACAATATGGCCAATTCTACTCATTCAACCACATAAGTGAAAGAAAGAGCAACAGCAATCCTAAGCTTGATTTCCAACCGTTCAACAATCTCCAGTCAGTTTTCCAATCACCTTTTCTCTCCAGCTCAGCATTTACCACACAGCCTCTTTTTTAACTGCTGTCATGTTGGTACTACTTCCAGGTCATAGTTGTCAGGTCACATGGACAAGTATTTCTTTTTATCCAATATTTATAACTGATCCCTTTACAATTGATACAAATGTTTAAAAGTCATTTTCAAACATTTAAAAACAACTACAGGTTCCCCAAACGTTTTTAAATAATCAAAAGGTTTCCTTTATCTCAATTTGCCACAGGACCATTGCTTCAACAGTTCACTGATCAGTTGGATGAGGTTTCTCATAATAGCCAGACTCTATTATATGTGTGTGGCTGGATTGCTGGGTGGAAACCTGGGGGACAATTCTCCCATCGCGACCCACAACTTTTCTGTTGGGTCAGACTAGGAGATGCGCATCTATGGCCTTTTTCCAGGATTTGCGCATGAGCCAAGAATGCATATGCATCTCCCAGAGCCGGAGAACAGTTTTAGGCCAGACCACACTGGAAACTGACAGGAAGACAGGTAAGTGATTTGAATCTTTTTTTTTAATGTAGCTTACATATGTTTAACATTTCATTATCAGGAACTTACGAGCATCAGGCAGTGCCAAGGGGTGGGGTCCATTGTGAACGGGGCCTAGGGCTGATCGGTGGCGATGGCTGCTAATCTGCATGGCAATCGGTCTAGGATGAACGGAGGCAGCGATTGGGGCGGGCTGGTCTTCCGGGGTGGGGGGGGGGGGATGTCGGGGGGGGCTGGGGGGGTGTGGGTCGGGGGGGTAGTCTGATGTCAGCAGGGGGCTGGGGGGTCTGCGGGGTGAGGGGGGGTGGAAATCACCATTGCTGGGCGTGGGGAGCTGAATATCAGAGCATTCTGGAATGAGGGGATCAGGATTGGCCCAGGAATTGTTGTGGGGGCCGCGATCAGACTGGGGGAGGGGGCTGGAGGGGCAGCACTGCGGGAGCCCCAGTGATTGAGCTGGCCAGCAAACGGTGAGTCTGACAGATTAGGACCACTGAGCATGTGCAGAGTTCCAGAACTATCAGCCTCCAGTGTGAATAGGCCCCTGCTCCCTGCATTTTTAATGATATTCATGATTGTGATCTCCGCAGTGTGCAGGGTGCAGAGATTCGAGTGTGAAGTTGAACTGAGAAAACAGTAGTGATCTAGAACAGCTTTCCCACCAATTCAGTACTTTTGGGAGAATCTTCCTCCCCTCCCCGGTCTCCCACAGTCAACCTTCGATTTGATGTTTTGGCTGAAAATTTGCAGGAATAACAGACTACCACAGATTACAAACATCAAGAGAGATACCTGGATTGTGTGAATTCATCAGCACAATGTGCTGAGTGTGGTCACACTTTCAGTGGGTGGCAACCTTTGCTGTTTCAATGCATCTTAGCATCAAGACTCAGTGCTCACAAAGTCACATGTGTACAGTCTATAGCACCCTACACCATGAGGCAGCCAGTTAACATAGCACAGACTTTCCACCTGCTCCTTTCTCTGGATACCAAGAGCTTTGATCATCTCCCAGATGCACCGGCAGATGGCAAACTGGGAAATGCTGGAAAGGTTGTCTGCTCCAGTACGATAAGAAGAAATCAAGGGACACTGGTATGTTCACAACTACTGTCAGAATCATCCTCCAAAAACATGAAAGATTTTAGTGAACATCTCTTTAATGTAGCAGCGATATCCCAAGCAATGTTTCTGGCCAAGGTGGAAAATTGGGTAGATGCTCTTAGAAGACCACACATGATTGGTACGGTACAGTAGCACAGTGATTGGCACTGCTGCTTCACAGCTCCAAAAACCTGGGTTCAATTCCCGCCTCAGGTCACAGTGTCAATGTGTGGAGTTTGCACATTCTCCTCGTGTCTGCATGGGTTTCCTCTGGGTGCTCCGGTTTCCCTCCACAGTCCAAAGCTGTGTGGGTTAGGTTGATTGGCCATGCTAAAATTGCCCCTTAGTGTCCTGAGATGTGTAAGTTAGAGGGATTAGTGGATAAATGTGTAGGGATATGGGGGTAGAACTTGGGTGGGATTGTGGTCGGTGCAGACTCAATGGGCCAGATGGCCTCTTTCTGTACAGTAGGGTTTCTATGATTCTATGATGAGGCTTTCTGCTGAGATTGATTTTCCCCATTCTCCACCCTCTGTTGGCAGCTTGTCCTCTTCTTTGCTGCCTCCACACTATCTCCATCCCATGCTGTAATCCAAGAGTGATGGCTTCTAAAACCCTCATGACTGAGACCAAGTGCCAGGCCCACAGTTCTTGAAGTCACAGACAACAGCTTCTCCACACGCAGCAGCAATCTGTGTCAAGTTCATCAGCTGTAACTGTATCCATGTGCAGGTCAAACAGTGTGAGTAAAGTGCACGTTATTCATGATTCCTTTAAATGGCAATAGTGAGGGTGCTTCCTGCTGTGAAGTATAGCAATGTCATTAACCTGAGTGACAAGCTCCACAATGGCAGCACTAGCACCAAATCAGTGCTACTCACTGACTGGCTATCTGTCTATTCTGCATATCTCCAACACACGCTTCTCAGTACTGCCTTCATTAAGAGGGCAGTCATCACAGGCATGCCTGTTGCCATGATGCTTTGCAGCAATCTGCCTTTGGCTAAAGAGAACAATGATTCTTAAAAATACATTATGCATTAAAATGATCAGTATATATGTTTTAAATCATAATCACTTGTTTAAATCTCTTACTGCATTTCATATGTGTGCAAACTGCTTTCCAGTCGTCCCATTGTTTAACCTATTCACGTAAGTCCCAGATCACCTGTACAGGGAACAGCGCTGTTTCATCTCTTTAGCACAAATCACAGCGTAAAAATGCACAGAAAGCAAGTACAAGGCATACTGACTGCCATGCATTCATTACTGACAACAAAAAATATGCCTTTTTTGTCTTGGGAAACCACAAAATAACAATATAATTTGTGCTGAAATAGGGTCTGTTATTTTAATGTGATATCTTCAAAGCTTTCAACATTTTCAAAGTTATTTTTTAAAGCTTGATACCAGTGAGATTATTAAATTGCATTTACCGGCTGCTCTCATACTGGTGGGCCTTCTTCTTCAATTGCTATAGTCTTTGTGATGGTCATAGGCTGGGATTTTAGCACAGGGGAAGAAACAATGAAACACAACCAGGTTAGAATGATTTGGGTGGCAGGAGGCAGGGAGGGGATATTGACAAAGTTCCCATGATGTCACTAAAGTCCTTTTTGTTAATAGAGATCATAGAGATTGAAAGTGCAGCTGAAGTAAGCCTGGTAAATTAGCGTACATTGTGACTAAACACTTTGGCAACAGAGGGACTGCACCTTCATAGAATCCCTACAGTACAGAAGGGGGCCATTCGTCCCATCGAATCTGTACCGATCACTATCCCACCTAGGCCCCATTCCCGCAACCCTACACATTTAACCCGCCAATCCCCCCGACATGAGGGTCAATTTAGCATTGCCATTCAACGTAACCTGTACATCTTTGGACTGTGGGAGGAAACTGGTCCACCTGGAGGAAATCCATGCAGACACAGGGAGAATGTGCAACCTCCACACAGACATGACCCATGGCTGGAATTGAGCCTGAGTCCTTGGCACTTTGAGGCAGCAGTGCCACCGTGCCGCCCAGTCAAATGGCAGGGATCCAGTCATGCAGAATCACAGAAGTCTTAAAATAAAAAAGACCAAGATCAATGACAAAACATTTATTTACAGTGAAACAAGATACATTTTAAACTAAAATGCATGTGTTTTGTTCGGTTGGAGTGACAGTAAATGGGATCTGTTTTCGACATATTCAAAATAATACTCAACTCTCCCTGAATAAAATTGACTTTAACCAAACATTTCTACATATGTGTTCCCTTTTGATTCTCTCTTTAAAGTATCATACTGCTCTAAGAGCAATTAGTACAAAGAATGTCAATTACAAAGCCATTATTGTCTGAATTGTAAAGTTGTACTCCTGTGAATAGACATGTTCTATCATCGAACGCTACCTTGATTTATTTGGTGGGATAAAAATGGCGTCACAGTTGAATTATTTATCATAGAAACAAACACCTCTTGAACCTGATGATTATACTTAGACAACAATGGATGAGGGATAATTAATGCAACGTTTGATCTCCTGTGTCAAAGGTAAATGGCACTGAGAAATGTCTCTGTAGGTAGTATAAATTATAAAATAATACAATACATTTCCGCAGCGGAAGATGCAGCAGGCATGAAAAGGTTATGTGAAACTTTGTTACTCGGGGCTATCACTTTATATTGATTTTCTGAATTGATGAAGAATGTTGAAGTACAGATAATGCAATTGATGTGCTCTGGTATGCAGGTCTAGTTTAATCACAAGAAACTGAAGTTTGCTTCATTAAGAACCAAACTACAGTTTTGGTTATTCAGAGGGTGTATTCTGGGATCGAATGGGCTGCTCTCATTATGCTCTCAGGTTTATTTGTCTTTGGAGATATCTAGTAGAATTGTCTTGTCTTCGTAGTCTGGTCTACAGATGACCAAATGTTAGACACATGTGGCTTTTACAGACATTACATTCGCAGTATCAGCCACCTTTCAGTAAATCTGAAATGCAAATGTGGCTAAGGTTCTTTACTCGGCAATCCTGGTGCACCTTGTGTTGTGAATAGCTTGTATTACTGTTAATCATATAAAATCTTGCTGCTGATGAGGTAAAAGATAGATGTTTTCTTCATTTCAACCCTCCTACTACCCACTCCCAAGTTGCCTTCTTTCATTCCTTTCATGGAGTGATTTTAAAAGACAATGGGTGGAATTTTCCCATTTGTCATCTGTCCCGGGCTGGGGAAGGAGTCAGGGGAAGAAGGGGGAAGGGGGAGACTGACAATCTTGTTGAGGGTTTACGTGCCATATTTCTAAACTCATTGATAAAAAAAGAGACCCAAGACTTGGGTCTCACAATGTCATTGCTGATGGGGTGGGCTCTAAATGATCCCGTCCACTAGCAACTTAGGTTTTTAAATGGTGCACCAATCAAAGGATATACAAAAATGGAGACACCAGATCTCCCACAAAAACTCACCTCTCCCCCATGATTTTACCCCTCCCCATCCCCATCATGATACCTTCCCACGAAATGCCCTGGCACTTCCTTCACTACTGGGAGCAGTGCCAGGGTATTGGCTGGGCATGATCTCTCCCCATCGGCTGAATGCACTTGTGCACTTCCAGCAGGTTCTACTTGCCAGATACACATCATGGGGGACTTGTCGTGATTCACAATGGCATGCCCTCAAGCCAAGGTGGATGGACAATTTAATGTAGGGGAGATTATCGGGTGTAAAGGCCTGATAATGACATTTAAATTTATGCACTGACAAAGTTCAGCGTGTTCGAAGTTCGAAATTAAATTCAGGTCTGATGAAGCGTCATCGAGACTTGAAATGTTAGCTCTATTTTTTCCCCACAGATGCTGTCAGACCTGCTGAGATTTTCCAGCATTTTCTGTTTTTATTTCAGGTTCCAGCATTCGTAGTATTTGCTTTTATTTTAATTTATGCAATAAATTTATGGAAATCCTGACTTTGAACATTAGGATTTCTGTTACAAAACCATTGAGGGGTGAAGACAATCAATTGGGGGAATCCCATTAATGTAAAAGCTCCTCCCTTGTTCCTTCACCCCAAAAATTGGAATGGAAAATTCCTCCAGCGCTAGCATTTTTCAATGCTGCTGTCCTCTGGACAACTAATGACTTAAGTATTTTAATGCAATAACTATGGCTTTGAATCTTAAAATGATAGACATTGTTTTGCAGCAATGCCTGGAATAACATGTGATTGTTTGCTGAAATGTTGGGAGAAAAAAATACTCTCCAATGTTGAAACCAAGTGATGAATAATTCCAAATAAAGAAAACTCGAAAAAAGTGAGTATTTACATCAGTTTGATTAATGTTCTTCCAAGTTGAATATATTTGCTGGAATAGTCTGACCAAATCCTTCCAAAGCAAGTACCCAATTATCCCCCAGTTTTATTTGATCAGAAATGATTCACCTGAACCATATGTAAGTGAATTAAATTTTCAGTGTAGCAGAATGATAAAAAGATTAATTTAACATAAAGTGATAGATCAAGTAACTTGGAGACACTCATTTAAAAATAAAGGTTTGTTGTGACATTGAAATGCTGTGAACATATCAATGACTTGGCAATATGTATTAAAGACATTTTTATGCAAATTATTAGCACAGGCAATGAAATATTTAACCTCAAATTTATTTAGAAAAGATCCAATAAATTCAACTTTCGAGACAAACAGCCTATTCAACAAATGCAGGAGACTGCAGAGCTAGGAGTTCTAATACATACACAGGACAATGCTGCCCTCTATCCACTTCTTTACGCTAAATGAAAAGGAGCTCAAATTGTCACACACAACTCTCAGAAGATCTGAGATGATAAATTTGGATCAGTAGCACTGCAGGTGGTAGCATTACTGTAACCGAGTACTCGACTAGGTGCGGGCACTCGGTTACAGTATGTGTGGCATGGCCAGGCAGTGTTCCAGCTTGGAGCAGGGGCATTCATGCAGGAATCACCTTTGAGTATTGGAAGCAATGGAACCCATGAGATCATGACATTACATAACCACTCAGGCTCATGTGAGGTCCATGTTGCAAATTTGGACCAGTTAGGCCCATTTGTCATATTGGCACAACAGTTGTCACACAACAATGATCAGGAGCAGGATTTTACAGCCACTCCTTCCTAGCAGGATATTATGGTCCTGTCAATGTAAGCAGCAATTTAAATGGTCCACCACATCCAATATGGATTTGGTAGTCAGAACAGCTTGACCCAGGTGTTCTGCTACAAGATGCGTCCTGCACCTTTACTATTTCATGGATCAGTCAACTAGGTTTAGATCATGTATTTTTGACTTGTTTCAGCTTAGGCTGAGCTATTGGATGCTCTGTGTTTTGTGCTGTTAGTGGATTTTTAACAGCCAGTGCTTGCAGCCATTGAAGTCAAGGGAATAACCACATTAGGAATGTGGGTTGTGGTGGCAATGTCCCTTGGTCTGCAACAGGATCAGGAAAACCAAGCTGAGGGTTCAGAGGGGAAGCTCTGTGCAAGGGGAAGAAATCCTAATAGGTTAATAATGATTTTTAAACCATTAAGACACAGACAGAATTATCAGTATTGAGTTAAATTACTTTAAAACAGACTTATAAGCTAACAGGAAAGCAGTTTATACACATATGAAATGCAGTAAGAGATTTAAACAAGTGATTATGATTTAAAACATATATATTGATAATTTTAATATATAGTGTATTTTTAAGAATCATTGTTCACTTTAGCCAAAGTCAGATTGCTGCAAAGCATCATGGCAAAGGGCATTAGGATAAAGCCATATTCTAAAGGAATACTGAAATCTTGAAAATATGCGAGTTTTATCAGAAGAGTTTCTAATGGTAAGAACATTAAAATAACTTCATAAGTAGTATTTATTCACTGCCCAGATAAGATGGATGCATGTCTAGATATGGAAGCATGTGTTAATCTGGTTTGATGTGGAGATACCGGCATTAGACTGGGGTAAGCACAATAAGAAGTCTCAGAACACCAGGTTAAAGTACGACAGGTTTATTTGGTAGCACAAGCCATAAGCTTTCAGGGCGCTCCTCCTTCATCAGGTGAGTTGGAGTTCTATTCCTAAACAGGGCATATAAAGAACAAACTCAATTTACAAAATAATCATCAGTGTTAGGGCCGCAATTCTTTATGATTTACATAAATGATTTGAAGTTGGGGATGAAGTGTAGTGTGTCAAAATTCACAGATGACACTAAGATGAGTGGCAGAGTAAAGTGTGCAGAGGACACTGAAAGCATGCAAAGGGATATGGATAGTCTAAGTGAATGGGTGAGGGTCTGGCAGATGAAGTACAATGATGGTAAATGTGATGTCATCCATTTTGGTAGGAATAACAGCAAAATGGACTATTATTTAAATGGCAAAAAATTGCAGCATGTTAATTGCAGAGGGACCTGGGTATCTTTGTGCAAGAATCACAAGGAGTTGGTTTGCAGATGCAGCAGGTAATTAAGAAGGCAAATGGAATTTTGTCCTTCATTGCTAGAGTGATGGAGTTTAAAATCAGCGAGGTTATGTTGCAGCTGAATAAGGTGCTGGTGAGGCCACACCTGGAGTACTGTGTACAGTTTTGGTCTCCTTACTTGAGAAAGGATATATTGGCACTGGAGGGGGTGCAGAGGAGATTCACTAGGTTAATTCCGGAGTTGAGAGGGTTGGCTTATGAGGAGAGACTGAGTAGACTGGGGCTTTTCTCATTAGAATGCAGAAGTATGAGGGGAGATCTTACAGAAACATATAAGATCATGAAGGGAATAGATAAGATAGAAGCAGGAAAGTTGCTTCCACTAGTGGGTGAAACTAGAACTAGAGGGCATGGCCTTAAAATAAGGGAGAGCAGATTTAGGACTGAGTTGAGGTGGAACTTCTTCACACAAAGGGTTGTGAATCTGTGGAATTTCCTGCCCAGTGAAGTAGTTGAGCGTATCTCATTGAATGTTTTTCAGTAAGGATAGATACATTTTTGAACAGTAAAGGAATTAAGGGTGATGGTGAGCTGGCGAGTTAGTGGATCTGAGTCCGCAAAAAAAAAGCTATGATCTTATTGAATGGTGGAGCAGGCTTGAGGGGCCAGATGGCCTTCTCCTGCTCCTAGTTCTTATGTTCTTATTAAGTGCTTCCTTTCCATTCTTTCAAAAATCAAGATGGTGCCAAATTGAGGCAACGTCTTGCAAGTTTTCATCAGCACACCTCTAATTTTATCATTTACTCTCGTTTTATGCTTTTAAAGCTTGTGCTCTAACTCTTTTAAACCCTCTGATAATGTCCTTTGATATACTTTATATTAAGTTGATCCTTCTCCACAGCCTAGCTATGACTGTAGCACTACATTCTGCACCCTCTCTTTTCTTTCTCCCCAATGTACTCTACAAACAGTATGCCTTGTCTGTATGGCACGCAAGAATCAATAATTTTTACTGTATATATGACAATAATAAATCAAATCAAAGCAAATGTCTGACCCCGCCAAAACCATTATTTTGATGGATGCAGCTATCCTGCTACCAGTCACAATGTATTTATCCTATGACAATTGACCCCATCAAACAACAAGGTTACTGGGGTACATGGGTTACCAGCTCTGTACTTGGCAATTCATATCTTCCATCAACAATTGTGTGGTATTTTGTATGGATGATATGCCTGCCATAGCCGAAAAGACAGTGAGAGGTGGGTGTGAGGCTGAAATTACTGGAAGGTGGAGTATATGAATATTAGGCAGGAATCCTGCTGAGTAAGTGACGGGATAACTAAGTATTTTGTCCGTTGAACCATGAATGGCTGATGGTTTGGTGAGTATAAGAGGTGATGTGAAGATGCATTTGCTAACCATCACCATGCCATGTGAAATCATTAAACTTCTTGTTGTACTATTGCCATATCCTCAGGGTCAGATTCCAAGCATTTATCTCCTACTCCTTTTGGAAGGTCTAATGTGAGTTCTTCCTAGCCTCCCAAGAAACATTGCCCCTCTTTTCAAGTCTACCTCTGAGACAAGTACCTCCAGTACAGCATCTCAGAATCGTTGGACTCTTTCCTTTGGCCAGAGCTCCATTTTTCTTCACCATCAAATCTTCAACTGTGTATTCCTCGCAGACCTGGATTCTGCAGCGGAAGAATTTTTCAAGAGGGTTACACTGTCCCTAAGCTCTGGAGGCCAGCTGAAATATCCAGACCAGAATTTTACCAGCACACCCGCCCTGATTCTGGGGACTAGTGAGGCTCGGAGAATAGCATTCTCCGTTGACCTCGGGTGGGATTGTACAAACCTTGGGCAGACATGCCAGTAAAATTCTGCCCCCTGTGTTTAACTCCCAGAGCCTTAGGCCCCACATTGTGCATGCAGCCATCCAGCCAGCAGACCGAGTTGTACTTGGCAGTACACCACATTCTCGTAATTGTGGAGGCAGGAGGAAATTTATGTTCTGTCCACCTCAATGAGAACTGGTACAAGCAGGTGATGAATCATGACTCTTGCACCCAAATAATCAAATTGTTAGGTCTGAATATTCCACTTATCCTTCAACATTCATACTTCATTATCTTTTACAGTAGATGTTAACGTATGTTATCCAAACCATTGATATAAAGTAAAGTTTATTTATTAGTCACAATTAGGCTTACATTAAGACTGCAATGAAGTTACTGTGAAAATCCACTAGTCATTATATGCGTGTTCGGGTACACTGAGGGAGATTTAGCATGGTCAATGCACCTAACCATCACGTCTTTCGGACTGTGGGAGGAAACCAAAGCACCCAGAGGAAACCCATGCAGACATGGGGAGAACGTGCAAACTCCATGCAAAGAGTTACATAAGATCCTATCTTAAAGAAAGACTAAGAAACAGTGTTGGTAAAAGAACAGTCCCAGTCAGGGACATTTGAAAAGTTAGCTTTAAAAATAAGTCCGAAACTCACAGGGCCACAACAGATTGAATAAGTGTTGAACTGAAACTCACCAACAGGGAGTATGATGAAGATGAGTCACCTGATGAACAGTAGTTAAAACATAGCAGTGTTACTTGAAATTAACTCTCCAATCAATACAACAGGACTCAAACACTCTGATAAAGCAATTACTCAATATTGCTCTCTATTTAAAGCGACTATATATTATAAATTTCAGGGTTTTCTGAAATTAAAGTCATGGCTGGAATAATTCAAAATCCACTTTAAAATATCAAACAATTTTAATATCAATTTAGCCCATTGTGCTTTCGCTGGCTCACCTATTCAATTATTCCCAAAGCCTTGCAATTCTATCCTTTTCAACAACCATTCAAAGTGGTGGCATTACAGTGATCCAGATTCACACTTTATACCAGTTGGATGGTAAAACCATTAATGAACCTACTCTCAAAATCCTCCTGTATCATTAAAAGACACCCAGAGGAGTGCTGCAGGTCAGCTGATTTTAGTGTATTTATTATTGGAAGTTACTTTTTGAATCGTGCACACAAAAGCCTTGGCAGCAGTTTGGGAACTTTGAAATTGAACAGCGGAGCTTGTGGGCAGCAATAATCACAACCAATCTCTATTTGACCTCTTTTGCTGTGACACCAGGACATACAGTTTCTTTTCAATTCACTTTGCCACTGAAATGTCAATTTTATAGAATTTCAAAAGGTCCTCCATTAGCAATGAAGGTGCAGACCGTTTACTGAATTACGTGCAATAGGAAACTTGTATCGTGAGCAACAGATTGAAGTTGGTTTCTATTTTGATGGCAAATGGGGAGTATGAACTGCCCAGTATAAATGGTTGCCCGCCTGAAGAATGAGTGTTATACGTAGTGGGATGTGTGTGTGCGTGTGCGCGTGTGTGGTGGTAGGGAGTGGGAAGGGGGAGGAGGGCGGAGAACCTTTGTACATCCAATTACCTTTTCAGGCTTACCATTAAATTCACTCATGCTACACTTTCAAGCAGAATATTCAAAGTCTGAACAAAATATACTTAAGAGTGTTAAGTATTTAATTAAAATTGAATTATTACAGCTCTCTTATCAAAGTAAGCTTCTTGAAGCTCATTTCTCAACCCATTCCACCACCAAAACATTAAGTAAAATAGCAATTATGTTGGCCAGATGGACAGGAGCCATGGGTGGAATCTTACTTAAACATGGCAGAGCGTTGGTTTGGTGAAAAAAACGACATGGCTTTCTCTTCTGATCTTATCACTCACTGTTCAAGAAAAACAGGGAACATGTTTCATGTCATGTCATGTGGAGAGGCTTCCATCTGCCCTTACTCTGCCCAACTTACTAGCTGATTAATATTAGTGATAGTCTCAGACTCCTGACTATCAACAACGCCGCCAATTTTTGTGTCATCTGCAAACTTACTAATTATACCTTCTATATTCAATTCCAAGTCATTAATGTGTATGACAAACAGCAAGGGTTCCAGCAGCGATTACAAAAGCAACACTCCATCATCACCCTTTGCCTCCAAATTAACAAGTCAATTTTGGATCCAATTTGCTTCTTTTTGAAGTGTTGATTAATTCTGTCCCTCAGACTTCTTTTGCAATAATTTCTCTACCACTGATGTTAGACTAACTGGCCTGTAATTACCTCTACTGCCCTTCTTGAAAAAAGGTACCTCATTAGCTACCTCCAATCAACGAGCACTTCATCTATGGCCAGTGAAGATTTAAATACTCCATCAGGGTCCCAGCGATCTCTGCCCTTGCCCCCCAAAGCAGCCTGGGATACATCTCATCAAACTCTGGTGATTTATGTCTGCTAAAACATCTAATATCTCCTCCTTATCAATCTGAACATGCTTTAGAATTTCACTTTTAAATGAAATCCCCTGTTACAATATCTTTCTCCTTAGTGAATACAGATGAAAAATATTCAGTGAAGACCTTGCCCACATCCTCTGGCTCCACGTACAGAGACCCACTTTTGTCTCTATTGGAGCCCCCTCTTTGCTCATCCACTTGCTCAGAATATAGAATCACAAAATCCCCACAGTACAAAAGAAGGCCATTCAGCCCATCAAGTCTCTCGATCACAATCCCACTGAGACTCTATTCCTGTAACTCTCATTTACTCTGCTAATCCTCTAACACTGGGATCAATTTCATTACTGCAGGGCTACTGCGCATCTGCCGTTCTCGGTGCTGACAAATCAGCGTATGTACAGTGACCCGCTCAGCGCTATGTTGGCAGCCTCTTCAGTGGGAATAAGCCCTGCCAACAGATTTTCAACCAGATTTACGCTATGGCTCTCTGCAGTGTACAGATTGTGGGAGATTCATTTTGAAACTCCCTCTGAAAAAAAACCCAGCATGTTTTACTCCAGTTTTACGTGAATTTGACACTTGGAATTTTTTTGGGAGAATTTTCCTCCTAATTTTCTCAATATATCTGATTTTACAAAGGAGAGAATGTCACTCATTCAGTTGCCAAAGATCATTGGGCCTCAGACAAAATAATATTATGTGTACTCTAATTAACTATCATCCAAAGAGATTTTCCCTTGAATATTTCAATTGCAGACATCACAAACTACAGAATCTGAGTCATTTTGCTGCCATGCATTTTAAAAATAAAAGAAGTGTTCTTAATGTTTGAGAATTCTCAACAATAATTGTATTTCAAACCCACTGAAGTTCCTCAAGTACTGGGAGACCAACAAAACATACAGCAAAAGGCAAATTGCCTGTTTCTTCTTTCTCTAGGACTTTCCTGACTTCCTTATGAAGGACATGATCTCCACATCGCCCCCTCACTACATCCTCCCCTCCCCCACCAGCGCCTCAGTTTTACATTGCATGGGCTCCAGATTCCAGAGCACACCAATCTAAGCTAGTGATGAGCAACCTGCAACCCAGGGGCTATATACAGCCCAACTGGGTTCTGAGAGTGACCCACGAGACACTTTGTTGACTACTGCTCATGCACAGGGGTGGCACACTCTACTGATTTCTGTCCATGTAGATTTTTTTCCTACTGGTATGACTGCACGTGAAGCATGAACAAGTGAAGTGAGGTGCAGGCCAATTGCATACGCCATTGACCATAAGAGGCTTGTGCTCCCTTTGCGCCCAAGCGTAAATATTTCTTATTTTTTAACCATTTGAAGTTGATAGTTCTATTAATATATGAATAATCAAGCATTTTCTATAGCTCGTTATGAAATATTTGGTGTGAATTAAATGTATTTAACCTTTCCCAGGGGGCCATAGCTAGTGAACAAGCCAAATTTTAATCTTACAGCCCACAGAGATGAAATAGGATTATTCATGTGGCCTATTCACTAGCCTAAGTCACCCATCACTGCTCTAGCCTAAGGTTCCACTGCAGTTGTGAGGTTGTTGAGACATTAAATCATGTTTCTGGCTGTGTCGGGTGTAAAATATACTATGGCACTATTGAAGTCAAGAATGGAAAATTTCCCCAGTGTCCTGTGCAATATTTATTCATCAACTGACAATGCTTTTTGTGGCAGCCAGCTGTGCAGAATATGGCTAATGCATTTTCTATATTACAACAGTGATTATACTTCAAAAGTACATCTTTTGGAGATCAAAAATAGGCCTAATCCAAATCCAAACTTTGCTTTATACATGCAATCCCCTCAGTGAATAGAGGGACATTGGTATCAATTTGTTTCATGGCTGCAGTGGCATGTCTGGAAAAACACAGAAGCCCCAAGTCTCAGAGGACTTCAGAACCTTGGGTACCGTGTACAGTTTTAGTCCTAGTCTCTTAGCTTAAAGAAAGGCATTCTTGTACTGGAAACAGTTCAGAGAAGGTTCACTCGGCTGATTCCTGGGATGAATTGAATTTCTTGTGAGGAAAGGTTGAACAGATTGAGTAAGGGCAATCAGCATGCATCTGCAGACATAAAGAGGAAGCAGAGATGGAAAGAATTTTATCAGAGGAGAAGCCAGCATAGAGCTGTGTTCTGTTTGGCAATGAGGAGAAAAATAGAATTCCTGAAGCTCTTAACGATGTGATGAATGAGCGAACTAAAAGGGACTGAATCAAAATAACTCAGGCATGCTAAATAGCTGAGAGTTTATAGCAGAGGACCAGATTGTTGGCTCATTGGTTGAAAAAGAACATTTAGAAAGTTACATCATCAGGTCTGATGCAACTTGAATGAGGGAGAGGGTTCACATAGATTTGTGCTTTGGTGTTGATCGTACCTGCAGACCAAAATTTATTATAAGTTTGCTAGTGAACATGACTTGAGGGCTGAATCAATTGTGTCAGAAAGGGAGAGACCCTTCATACCTGTGGCTGAGGTAGAAAACTGGGGGTTAGGGTTTTGTATGAAGAATTAGCTTTGTTGTACCAACTATTTAAACTGAAATGGTTTTATTTGAAGTATCAAGGGTTGTTAATTCATGGGTAATTTACATTAGTTCTGATTTGTGTTGAAGTAAAAGTTACAAAAAGTGAAATCTTATTAGTAATGTCTTCATTTGGGGAAAAGGGGTGTCATTTGGTAAATGTAATTATTTTAGTTTGTGGTTCCCTTGTAACTTGCAGATGGTGGTGTTCCCATGCATCTGCTCCTCCATCAACATAGGCAGTAGAGGTGGGTTTGGATGTACTGATGAAGATCCTTAGCAGGTTGCTGTTGTGCATCTTTGCGATGGCAGATAATGCAGCCACTGCAAATCAAATGTGAAACGACTGAGTATTTAAGGAGGTGAATGTGGTGCCAATCAAATGGGCTGCAATGCCCTGGACTCCACGAAGCTTCTTTGATTATGTTGGAGAAGAATTCATAGAGGATTCCATCACATTTCTACTAACTGTGCGTTGTAAATGGTGGATTGGCTTGGGACAATCAGAAGGTGAAATACTTACTTCAGGATTCACAGCCTAACTTGTGGTGAAGAATATTTAAGTGATTGGTCCTGCTCAGTTTCAGCTCAATGGTGAGCTGAGGGCACAGACTTCTTCAATCTCTGAGCGATGTGTGTTTGGAACGGAACACTATGAATACAGTAATTATCTAGATTTCTGACCTTATGATAGAGGGAAGGTCACTAAGCTTCCTGTCTCAATTTCTCCAATGTTGCCATCACCACCATCTCGATCTTTCCTTTCATAAACCACAAAGGCCAAATCTTCCAAGGAAGAGCAATTACTGTTGATTGCCATGCAATTCCTATTGTTGTTGTTGTTATTATTGTTGTTCACATATCTTCACACTGTTTTTTTTACCCTTTGGGTAATAATGGGGGAAGTAGTGGAAGGATTTCTGACCTGATTATCAGTCCATTGAACTGATTTGAACGCTCTTTCCATGGTGAACACGATCTGGCGTTGCACTCAAAATTGGAGCTTCTGGTCCAATCTAACAGGTGCTACCACTGAGCCAGATGGCCTTCACTCCACTCCCACTTACTTAATTTGTATTGAAATTCCATATTGCCCAGACTTCCAAAATGGGCCTCCTCAGAAATGTGGAACATATCTATTCAGGGAATCAATTCATGTGGCAAAGATCATCTGGGGAAGCCAATCCATGACTTCTTTTTATGTTACTAGCTGCTGTATTCTGGTAAGTATAAATGTCCTAAAGTGACTTTGAGAAGCTATGGTAAGAGGGTAATATAAATTAAATGAGTGACTGGCAGATGAGTGGGTAAGGGGTTGGGGTGGCATTAGCATCATATCTAGAGCTGATTTAATTCATCTAAGCTTTTCCTGAGTCATTATTCCATTAAGTTGAAACCATCGAAAATCTCCAACTCTTAATGCAAGAGTTTGAGAGGGCCCCAGTCACATGGGAACTTGCGAGGGGTTTCCCCCATCACATCTTGGGACTAACCTCCAGGTTCCGACCATTGAACATTCTAGGTCCTCTGCTCCAAAAACCTAACTGCCGAGTCCAATCAGGTACTCACTCAGCATTTCACTCCATTTCCTTTCAGATCATTCAATGAAGAAAAACATCTCTGTTAATATAGATTAAAGTTGTCAGCTTTCATCCTTGTGGAAGGATATGGTTGTTATAGAGTGAGTGCAGCAAAGATTCCTGGGATGGCAGATCCATATGAGGAGAGACTAAATCGGTTAGGATTATATTCACTGGAGTTGGAAAAATGAAAGGAGATTCATAGAAATTTATAAAATTCTAACAGTATTAGACAGCTAAATTCAGAAAAAATGTTCCTGATAGCGGGAAGTCCAGAACTCGGGGTCATAGTTTGAGGATAACGGATAAACATTTTAGAACTGTGGCGTAGAGAAATTTAGTCACCCAGAGAGTGGTGAATGTAAAATTTACTACTGAGGTGAAAACTTTGTGTGATTTCAAGAAAAAAATAGACATAGCTTTTGGGACTGAAGAGATCAAAGGATATCAAAGGTGGGAAATGGTGATCAGGATATTGAAATTGATGATCAGCCATGATCATTATAAATGGTGGAACAGGTTCAAGAGGATGAATGGCCTGCTCCTGCTAGTTCCTATGTTTCTATGTTTCATAATGCATGGCAGTAGATTTCTCAATTGATTAAAACTGATAAAAGCTTTTTCAGGCTGTTAACTTAGTTAGAAACATACACAATGCTTTCAATATCAAATACCATAAAGTACATTTATGGAAGGGCACTGATACCCAGGAAGAACAACATATTAACAGCTTGTATGAAAATACGTAAGAACAAACACTCCGGGGGCGGTGGGGGGGGGGGGGGGGGGGTAGACTTTTCAGCCCCGTTTTCAGCAAGCGACAAGGATGCAAGGCGTGGAGATTCCAACAGGATCCACTCGGGAGGACTGGGGGAGACTTCCATGGGGAAGGGGTTCCATAGGGAAGTTTCTGGCTCCAAGTTATGTGATGGAAAGGTGGGGGCCTATGGGGTGTTAATGGAGGTGGGGGGGGGGGGCTGGCGGGGAAGGAGGGGTGTTTCCATGGGTAGGATCCAGTGTTCATGGGGGGGATGGGGTCAGGTTATATGGTGGGGAGAGACAGCGGAGGGGAAGGGGTATCCATGGGTGGAGTGCAGGGGTGTTCCTTGGTGGGGCAGAATCCCTGATTGGTTGGAAGAGTGGCATTCCCTGGGGTGTGTTAGTTTCTATTTTCTTTTAGATCGCTGTGCCCTTATCTGTTAGAAGCCGAGATTACTGGTGAGCCATGCTCTAGAGGACATCTTGGAACCTTTCCCTTAAGTACTTAAAAATACAGCGGGAACCCAATAAAAAAGCTGGCGAACAGCCCTCTGCTTTTCCTGCCTGAGACAACACTTAACAAAAATGGAAAAATTCCAACCTGTGACTGGACTAATGCACAGAATAAAACTATTATGAACAGCTTCTAAATACCACAGGTGTTCCTTTTGCTCTTCTTTATTTACTAAAGAGCAATTTGGGATTGCTTTGGCAGAAGTTGAATTGCAACATCTTGAAACATGGTCAAAGGGCAACTTGATCCTTTTGAGTATAATCATAATGAAAATGTGTAATTCTTCACAAACTAGCAAATAATTTTGACTGTTTTCTTGTTGCAACCTGGGTTACTGTGATTACATTTCAGAAATTAGAAAGAAAAGTCAGGATGGGATTTGTGATGTCTGAAGAGAAAGAACTGGAAGAAAGTGTTCTTTCAGAAGGAGGACGATCTATAGAGGCATGGCTGTTTCCATCACTGAACTTGAAGTGTTGCCTAATCTATGAAGAAATTGAAGGAACCAATGGAGCGACAAGAATGGTCAGTGATTCTACTGGGAACAGCTTGGATTCTGCAAAAGATGAAAATGTTTCAAAGGAAATGACCTGATAACTACAAAGCAAGTATCAGTCATTTAAATAATGACTATGTGATAGCATCAGAGTCGCTTCATTTAGAAGCTGTTTAACAGCATTTATTTATATCACATTGGGCAGATTTCTCCCATCCCACCTGCAATTGGTTTGGTGGCAGAACAGGAGTGGTGGGTGAATCTAGAGAGAGTCAAAAATGTTAGAAAGCTGCAAGTGTAAAATCACATTGCAATTCTCCTGATGGTAGGTTAATGGAGGCTTTGTCTTCCAGCTGGCTGGTGGTATGAATCTTCATTAAAATAGCTGCGCATCAGAATCCAGGGGGATGCTGAGCAACAACGTGAGCACCATGATATCACTGGGGAGGGGAAATGCAGGAGGCGTGCTCATGGTACCCTCATAGCTGAAAAGTTCCAAGTGAAACAAAGCTGCATCCAATCATCAGGAGACAACTCTTCTCACCCTCCAAGCCAATTTGTGACTTCTGAGGGAATAACTCCGCAATCATTGTTAGG
The DNA here is from genome assembly GCF_965287045.1 of Carcharhinus amblyrhynchos. Taxonomy (NCBI): domain Eukaryota; kingdom Metazoa; phylum Chordata; class Chondrichthyes; order Carcharhiniformes; family Carcharhinidae; genus Carcharhinus; species Carcharhinus amblyrhynchos. Next base: position 40,467,448 of record NC_137339.1, on the reverse strand, counting down.
ACAGACTTCACACTTGAATTTAAGAAGCTCACAATTCACTAGTATCAGATTTTAGCTGTGGTCATCGGTCTCCTGAGAATATGCTCACTCTGCACGCTTAAGAGGATAATCTAACTTGACTATCTGCCCCTTTGCCACAGCTACCTTCATGGCCAGTTGTCCCTGGAGAAGTACACAGGCATTATTGAGACCTTCCATGCTCATTGGGCTCCACAGGGGCTGGGTTATATTATTGGCCCTTTTCATCACATTTTGGTTTGCTGTTTTAAGTTTCCTTTACACTTTGTTTTTTGTTTTTGTTTATTCCCCCCGACCCAACCCCCAATAATTTAAGGGGTGCCTCTTTTACTTTGTACCTCAGCTTATTTGATTTAGTTTATTTGATTTGCCAAGAACATTGCCAGAGAGGATTCTGAGCGGCGATACACCCTGGGAGAGTCCTGAGTGGAGACTTTGTGTGTCTGGCTGACTCGCATCCTTCTCAGAGCGTCAGAGGTTCCCTGTCTGACTCCTGCAAGAAATGGGGAACTGTGCCTCATCCTCATTTGCCTACATCCTGATGATCGCTGGTAGAGTGTAAGGCCATGGAATGCATGGCAGAGAACAAATCTGACAGGATCTGCTGGACCAAGGTCTCTATGACAGTTGCCAACCTTCCCATGATGACCTTGATGCATTCACATGTCAGAACAACAACATGAGACATGAGAATGAATTCTTCCATCATTCGCTCTAGTCTATCGAATCTCTGCACAATGTTCTGCTGCCTTCTTTTGCATCTCCAGACAGAGGCTCATCATCCGACTGGGGCTGAGCACGTGGCTGGTCTCCAGCAGCCTTCTGAGTGTCACCTTTTCTTGCTTCCAAGTGCTGTGGGAATAAGTGTGTTCTCCTGAAAGTGACCTTGAGTCTAACTTTGAACTATTGCCCTATCGAGGTGTGTCTCTGCTCTGATGAAGCACGCAGGTGAGCTCTATGACTGTTCTTCCTGAGCCCCCCCTCATTTTCAGATGTGCTCTGGGGGCTCAGAGAGCTGTTGGGCTAGCTAGCTGGCCACGGTCTGCTGGTACCTGCAAAAGATAAAAGGATAGATTTAGTGGATGAGCTGAAGCTATTTCTGAGTACATGGTACTGCTGTGGGTTGCACTACTGGATGAAGTGAAGGAGCTGAGATCTAAACTAGGTTGTTGCAAGAGGCCAAGCTTTGTGTTGCCACAAGAGTGATCTCTGCCCTCGCAGCACTGCAGCAGGCTCCCCACTCACTGAGGGTGAGCTTATCTGTCATTTTACTACCCCCCCCCTACCCCGGAAACCCCCATGCCAAACCCCACCAATGCCCCTCCTGTCTGGGTCAACTCTCAAGTTTGGTCTGTTTAGAGACAAAAGAAAGAGATATGATCAGAGTAGATGGAACAGAAGTTGTGTGAAATGTATATTGTTTGCGCGTGTGTGTGTGTGTGTGTGTGTGTGTGTGTGTGTGTGTGTGTGTGTGTGTGTGTGTGTGTGTGTGTGTGTGTGTGTGTGTGTGTGTGTGTGAGCCCTCCCCAGAGGGGCCGAGATTGGAGTTCAAATGCAAAGACAGATGGGATGGTGATGTTGAGAGAATGTATGTTGACATATGTCCACCGCTAATGGATATGAGGGATCTGTGAAGAGAGTAGTCATTTGAGCACATGGCAACATGCTGGTGATTTAATATTGCAGGGAGCCGAGAGAGGATTTACCCTGGCAGAGCAGATAAGATCATTCTTCTGCTTCCTTCACATCCACGCTGACCTCTCAGGATGGAGAGATGAGCTTAGAATGTTTTCCCAAACCTTCCCTTGGCCATGTCAGAGGACTGGGATACCCCACATAAGGACCTCCAGGGCTCTGGTCCAGTGAAAGCTGGTGTTGCCTTCTACTTGAAGTTATTAGCCTTTTGCCTCTGAGGCAGCAGGGTGGCACAGTGGTTAGCACTGCTGCCTCACAGCTCCATGCACCTGGGTTCCATTCCCGGATTGGGTCACTGTCTGTGTGGAGTTTGCACATTCTCCCCATGTCTGTGCAGGTTTCCCCCGGGTGCTCCGGTCTCCTCCCACAGTCCAAAGATGTGTAAGTTAGGTTCATTGGCCATGCTAAATTGCCCTTCAGTGTCCCGGGATGCTAGGTTAGAGGGATTAGCAGGGTCAAAACGTGAGGTAATGGGGATAGGGCCTGGTTGGGATTGTTGTCAGTTCAGACTCAACGGGCTAAATGGCCTCCTTCTGCACTGTAGGGGTTCTATGATTCTGACAACCTGCATGGCATGGTGAAGACAGATGGGCTGGAGAGTGTGATGGGAGTGTTATGGACCATTGTTTAAATATGGTACTGGGACCTTTGAACCCAACAACTGACTGTGGGCAGACAAATCAGCTGCCGGACCGTCAGGTGATACAGAGTGAATGCCCCTGAGCAAAATTTAAGAGGTTCAAAAGCTGAATCTGCCATTCTGGCCAGTGGGATAAGCTTCCTTGGAGACCCCATCACCACATTTTCTCAAAATAGGAGAACTCTGCCATTATTTGATGCATCTCACTGAGGAGGAAAGTTACAACATAATAAGACAGTGCCTTAGATTGTAATTTTGTGACCAAAAATAGGCAAAGAAAGCTACATTGTTTCTCAGAACGGAATCATGTGGTTTAATTAAAACTTTGTGATACAATTAGAGATAAAAATGATGAATTAAAATAGGAAATCAGAGCTATTGATATCAGAAGGAAGCACTTAATCATAGGAATTGATACAGCTTTTAATTTCCCACTTCTGTATAATTACTGCAATACTACAAAGCAATCAAATTTTGGAATCTGAAGAATGAACATTTACTTTTCCTCTACAAATTATGTGATAAGGCTATAAGTACAAAAGATTCCCTTTAGTGTATATCTTCCTTTACTTATCTTGTTCCGGTTATTTAAATTTAAAGCATTATTTCAACATCTCGCTGCAATATTGCCAATTATTTTGCTAAGTTTACTGTATTCTTCACTAGCTGCCTCTCTTGTACACACTTCTACACATTTCACAAAACCATCTGATTTTCAGCAAGTGAGATCAAAGGGCAGAGTTTTCTCTTTCTAAGGCAGTTCTCTGGATTTCTGTCTCAATTGTACGTTCATTCACCAAAAGGCCAGAAGGTACTCCCCATGTGCTGAACTTATTGTTTGAGCTCACACTTCTGTGCTGTACTGAAGGATTACTTGATTGTTTGAAGGGATGTGCTGCAAGATGAAGCGCTAAGCCTAACCAACTGGTTTGGCTGGATAAAGACCCCTATTATACAATTGGGGGGAAGGGGTGCAGAGCAGAAAGTTCCTCGCGTCTTCGGCATAATTTGTCTTGCAATTGAAATCTCAAATATAGATTGATGGGTCACTCCTCGCATGCTGTTCACAAAATCATTTTTTTTTGCAAAATATTTGTTGCCGTTAGATGTGAACAGCAACCATTGTACTTCAAAGTAACTCACTGGTGCCCAGTCTTTGGAGACATTCCTGAGAGATATATAAACTGTGATATGAATATTAAAGTCCTTTTTTCTTTTCCTTGTATTTGTTTCCCACAATGTTTACTTCTAAAGCACTTTGTATGTATTGCAGAGCCTGTTCCATTGAGCTGTTTATTTTCGATTCATATAACTTAGCATCCAATAGACAATGGCCTGAATCCTCCAATACAGGGAGTAGTGAATGAATTGGCTTAAATCGCTGATGTACCCTGAGACCCTGAGTAAGTCCTAACATCCATACATGCATGATATTTACACAAGAAGCTTAAACTTCCATAATGTTAGTGTACCTTTAAGAATTATTTTTTATATTCATGCTCACAGCCTTAGGTGATGTCATTGTTGGAAGGAGAAAAAAAATGTGCAGCTCAGTATCAGGGATTTCATTTTCAGATTGGAGCTACAAGTTAGAGCTGAGTTTTAGAAGGGACAGCAAGCTAAAAAGAAAGGTTTTCTCTCTCTTCCTGTTGTTTTGAATGTTCTGTTGGTTTCATGAAGGGTGAAAATCTGTTGTTCTTGGGGGCTGGATCAGAGTCTCTCTAGTGCTTTGGAAAGCTGTCTTTTCTTCAACCTGTTCGTTGGAACAGAATTGGACTGCAGAATTCAATTAACGACTTTGATCCCAGTATTACCTAAGCATTAGTCTGTGCTGCGTTAAACCTGTGAAAATAGTTTTTCGTTGTCTATGGGTTTTGTTTTTTATTGGAACACATTAGAGATATTCATTACGTGTTATACATTATAGTGGTTGTTTTGTTTCTTGTTTGTAATTGATACAAGTTCTTGCTAATTTTCTTACTATACATGTTAAATAAACTTTGTTTGGTCAAAGCTCCCTAGTGGGTCTTTTGAATCACATCTGAAGTGGAACATATCATACTTATCCTAGCCAAATTCAAGATGTTAAACTGATCATTCAGGCAGTCTTCATAAAAAACTGGACGTTCTGAATTGAACCATAAGACTTCTTATTGCTGGTTTTACCCTGCACCATTCATTGAGATTGTGGCTTCTCATCACTATTTCCAGACAGATGTTGGACTATTTGACCTATACTTATACTTACCCTGTTTTCTACCTTTCTATCCCTGCACAGTGCTCCTCTGGACAGTTCTTATCCCCCCCCCAGTCTCACATGACCAACATTAGAAAAGTCAGCATTGTTGAGGACTGTGCGGTTAGGCTGGGGGGGGGTGGGGGCTGGGGTGGGGTAGGGGGTGGGGGTAATGAACATTGTCCAGAGGTGGGAAGTGAGCACAGTTTGGGGAGTTGAGGGGGATAAACATTGTTGAAGAGTGAGGTTGCAGTTTCAGAGATTGACAAAGTATATTTAAAGATGGTTTAAGACATTGAAATAAAGGCAAATGTTGAGTTCATGATGAAAAGGGAAGGGGGCATATGGTGTTGCTGGAATTATACTTCTTACTTGGTCTTCTGACTCTGATCACTGTTGGATTCCTGTTAGCTTTCCAGAGCAGAAGATGCAAACGCTCCAAGTTAAAATGATAAGTGGGCATTTGTAATCACACCCACTCAACCACTCGTAGGCCAATTGGACATATATTTTTGTCACTACCAGTACTGACTGCAACTGCTGAAAGAGACACGTATCATTTCCAAACTGGATGAATTCCTCCGAGAACTCCATTGCAGCGGGTGAGGCAGGCACGGAAGATGGGGAGACTGGCAAGATGGCAGGTGTTCGAATGCAGAGTTAGATTAGGAGGGGTAGTCAGACTGGGAAACAATCGGGTGATCATGTAGTCACAGAGGTGGTCTGACCAGGTCAGAGAGCAGCTGTTGGCGGGGTGGGGGGGAGGAGGGCTCATCCAGTAGGCAGTGTGGTCAGGTGGTACGGTTGGGGGTTGGGGCAGTAGTCAGGGTTCTGAGGGGTAGTCAAGAGAATAGTGTGGTCAGTAGGAATTGTCGGGTCAGGTAGTCGGAGGGTTGTCAGTGGGTAGGCTGGTAGGCGAGTCAATGGATAGGTGGGCTGGGATGGGTAGGCCGGCTAGATTGGGAGGGCTGAGACATTTAGCAGTGGGTGGGAGGATTAGGTGGGTTGGGGGCGGGTGAGGTGGGGGGGACAGCTAGGGAGAAATCTGGGAAATAATGTGCTCAGCAGGGGTAATCATGTCAGAGTAGCTGTCAGGAAATGAATAAATGTTTGCAAGGGGTCAGTCTGTAGTTATGAGGGGCTAGCTAGGTTTTTAATCTGTCTAACATCTCTTGGGTAAGTACATTGGAACTGTCTGAAGTCTCTGGTCAGAATTTTACCACCCTACCCACCACAGGAATCGGAGTGGGTGAGCTGTTGGGGGGGGGGGGGGGGGGGGGGGGGTCTGGAATATGAAAGATCTGTTGACCTTGGGTGGGATGTTCTGGTTTCAGGATGAGCAAGGCTGTAAAATCCCACCCTCTAACTCTAACTCAATGATGTTCACAGAGGGTCCTGTGGAGCAAGAGAATTGCTCAGCGGAGCTTAAACTTCTCAGGCAATTCCCACGGAGGTCAGGGTGTTAGGACTTCCACAGGTTCCCAACATGCATCTTGGGTCTAAATTCTTATGTCCAAAAATGAAATAATCTTTAAAATAAAGTACATTTAAAATAAAAGAAATATAATATACAATTAACGTGAAAAATGTTAACCATAAGTACTCTCCACATTTTGGACTGGCCTGGCCCCATCTGGTGGCAGACATTGGTCAGTGCAGGTAACAGCCATCAAAGTACCAAGACTTGGGCCACAATTCACCTGTTTTGAGTCTAAGTACCCACGCCAGCAGGAAAACCAAAATGTTTCACACCAGTGTTAGCAAAGGCTGTGAGGTGGGATTCACCCAACCCTAACCATTTAAATTTATGCAGAGCTTTAAACACCCTGTCAACTGGTGGTTCAGAGATCTGGGCACCCTGACAGATGGCCTCCTTGCCCCCACAATGGAAATGATGATTCTCCCCTACCCCATCCACTGCTGAAAAGAAGAGCATCACCAATCCCTCATCACAGTGGAGAATCCCTGTACCACCACAGAAAAAACGAGTCACTACCATCCTTTCCTCCCACCTCTGCCTCCACACCACGCAGGCATGAGGGTGATCTGATTCTTCCCCCCACCAGCCAGAGGCCTCAATGTATCTCTCACCACAAGAGAGACACTCCCAGGTGGACCCCCTTAAAGCCCCATCTGGTCAACCCTCTGAAGAACATTGCTCATGACCCTCCCCAAGATCCCCAGTGCCAACCTTGTACTGGTCCCTGACAGCCTGGGCTTTTACTCCAAGGAGGGTTAAAGAGGTAAGTGCAGTCCTCATGTGCCCCTCTCCCACTTCCAAGCTGCAGAGGGAGGATACACCAGGCTCTCACCCTGGATCGGAATGTAATGACAAAACTGCTCATTCTAGCCCTGAAAAAACTGAACATTATTCTTAACACGGTGATTTCAACCATTTCTCAGATTAAAGTCTTCATTCTGGTCTGTAGTTGATAAAACATTTGAAGTAGCCTGGTCACTTCAATCTCCTAATACCTGGCAGGCTTCCAAATATCAGCAGCACTCCATTTTTCAGAATGGATTCCACTTTCTTTCTGTCAGAAGCTACAAGTGTGGGAAGACCACTTTTGAGTGCTCTAACTGAGGAAATGTCACTTCCACTGCATGAGGGAGGGTTCCCTTCTCCACAGCTGCTTATTCAGCCCCTTTTTTCCAACACTGCATTTATTCCTGGTCTCCGAGCCTTCTTAGAAAGCACAAATGCTTAGAAATCCTTTGAAGTCCTTTGCTTTCTTTTGAAAAACGTTGCTTTCATTCAATTTCATAGGGCAGTTTAACAAGATATTAAGTGGCTACTTAATGGTTTTTGTACAGCATGCAATGTCTATCTTCCCCTTCATGGTTGAATGCATCTGAATTTCCCCCATTGTTCCTAACTGCGATGTTTATACAAAAGAAGAACCGAGAGCACTTAGCTGCTTTTGAAGTTGCCTGCAGCTGTGAGTCTGGGTGGGAAACTGATTGGGGCTAGCAGGGCAGGCCAGATAAATGGTGACGCACCACAACAATCACATTTTAGCACCAATGCTCCATTCAGCGAGATGTTGGATTCTTGCTAAAGGTGAACGGGACCGGTGAATCTCCCCCTTTAGTATGAATTGAGAGTGGGGACAGGATTGAAATGGAAGAGAAGCCAACTGAAAAACTTTTCAATGGTCACAAGGTGACAATGGACAGGGACTTCAGAGGTGAGAATGGAGGGTGGGAATAGGAGCGGAAGAAGAGGAATGTCAGGCCTATAGGTGAAGGTGGGAGAGAGGGCATGAGAAAGGGCAGGAGAGGAGAAGCTAAAGATCTTTTCAGTGGCGAAAGAGGACAGAGGGGGTTTTAAAAGGGTGGAATGGGAGGCTGAGAGATGAGGGACTTCAGCAGGGAGGGTTGGAATGGAAGCATTGGGGAAAACATTGTGTGTGCATATAGAACGCAGGATGTTTGTGACAAACATTTTACAGTGAACCTTGCACAATTTAACGGGTATATTGCCACTATTTTATTAACAATATTAACTGAACCAATGCTAAATGGTGATATTTTTGTTCCCATTCCAAACACAATAACGTTTTTTAAAACAGTCTCATCACTGTCGAGACAAGTCTTGCCAAATCAGTAATTGGCCTTGGGTAGATACATCTGACCAAAGTGTAATCCATTCAATTCAAGTATATGCATCTCATGCAATTTGCTCATATGTATTTTAGATTAGTGGCTCTTTCTGAATTTATCCATTTAAAGTCAAATATCTTGGATCACTTTACTAAAGGTATTTTTCAGTCGTATTTTTTAAAAGTGAGGGAATCTGTTTGAAGTCTTTAAAAGACGATACACATGACAGAGAACTTCAATAATTGGTGAAAAAAGAGAACAGAATTGCCTTTTTGGAATTATTATTTTTAATTTAACTCAGTGCTTGCAAACTATTTTTATTACACACGGCTACGCTACGACCCTAAAAATATAATGTTACTGTTATTTTCTAACTTCTCTTTATCATTTAATAAACACTTCCAGTTAGAGCCAAATCAGCATAATGTCATATTATTGTGTCACCTCCTGAAGAGAAGGAGCGCAAGAGTACAAACCAATCGCTGGAATAAATGTCATATTTTGTTTGTTCCAACCCTAGGTATGCTATGAATTTGTACAAGTATTTGTCCAAATGAAAAGATTTCCTTCGGGCTAACATCTGAGAGTCACCTAAAACATGGGAACAAAAAATATTTGGAATGTAAAAGGAATAACGGGCCGCACGTATAACAGTGGTTAGCACTGCTGCTTCATAGCTCCAGGGAGCTGGGTTCAATTCCTGGCTTGGGTCACTGTCTGTGTGGAGTTTGCACATTCTCCTCGTGTCTGCATGGGTTTCCTCCGGGTGCTCCGATTTCCTCCCACAGTCCAAAGATGTGCGGATTAGATTGATTGGCCATGCTAAATTGCCCCTTAGTGTGCTGAGCTGCGTAGGTTAGAGGGATTAGTGGGTAAAATACGCAGGGATATTGGGGTAGGGCCTGGGGTGGGATTGTAGTTGGTGCAGACTTGATGGGCTGAATAGCCTCCTTCTGCACTGTAGGGTTCTATGATACTAAATAAAAAGAAAACTCCAAAAGTAACTGGCTATATTTTAAGTAAATGGAACAGTACCAGAAAAGTGAAATATATATTTTTAAAGTTTTATTTATTAGTCACAAGCAGGCTTACTACCACTGCAATGAAGTTACTGTGAAAATCTCCCAGTCGCCACACTCTGGCACCTGTTTGGGTATGCTGAGGAAAAATTTAGCTTCATCAATGTCCCTAATCAACACGTCTTTTGGACTGTGGGAGGAAACTGGAACACCTGGAGGAAACCGTGGGGAGAACGTGACCCAAGCCAGGAATCGATCCCACGTCCCTGGCGCTGTGAAGCAGCATGTTAACCACTGTACAATATATATGTATAGGAAAATAAAATTGTCTGCCTAATAAGTAAGGGTTGCACATTAATAATTTTTCATGTCATTACGTGAAGTCAAATTGCATTGATCCAGCGAAGTGAGGCTATTCATTCCTTTTGCCCTGACAGCACAGTGGTTCGCACTGCTGCGTCACAGTGCCAGCGACCCAGGTTGGATTCTGACCTGGGTGTCTCTGTGTGGAGTTTGCACGTTTTGCCTGTATACGTATGGGTTTTCACCAGGTGCTCCAGTTTTCTCCCACAGTCCAAAAAGTTGCAAGATTATGTGGATTGGCCACGCTAAATTCTCCACTAGTTTTTATGTATGTGTGCATGTGTCAGTATGAGTGTGGCTATGTTTGATGTGGTGTAGTGCCTTCAAGATATATGCCCCAGCTGACACACTGTGTGACCAGCTCAAGGATTAATTAGCTACAGAGACAGATGTGGAAAGGTTGAGAGAGAGTAGCGTAGGGTTATGCATCTATAATTTTTCAAACAATTATGCAAAGTCAAATTGCATCAATTCAGCAAAGTGGGTCTATTAATCCTTTTCACCCTGTGTATTAAATTTTACCTTTAAAGAAGAAGAATGTTTCAAACAATATTGACTTGTGCTGTGAGCTCAGATCATTCTTCTGTAGTGAATGCAAGTGCAAAAGATATGATTATCTAACCCAGATCACAAAACAATGCTGCTGTTACTCTCCAACATTACGCCATTGTAAAAATAGATACAGGGTAATTTGAATCAACTCTCATTGAAATCAGGTTCTCAAAACCATTTGAGCGTGCAACTAATTGAGAAGACTTAAATTCACAACAGAAGCAATAAAGGGACTTAAGCAGAAAAACCTATTTGCTCTATCGATCTGCATTTTTGCCTTGGAGTGTCAATATTTAAATCTTTGGATATCCCTAGTTGTATGAGGGGACAGTCTTGACAGTGTACTTACCTTTGGAAAGATCAGCATTGTCAGCAAACAATTTGATAAATATGCAAAGTGATTTTAAAAGGCTGAGAAATAAGATTAATAATAAACAATCAGTAGCATAGAAGAATCCCTATAGTGCAGAAGGAGGTCATTTGGCCCTTTGACTCTGCACCAACTCTCCAACAGAGTATTTTACTCAGGTCCTATTCCTGTAGCCTTATGTATTTATCCCACCAACCCCTCCAACTTACATTTCTTGGGACATTAAGGGGCAATTTACTGTGGCCAATCTTTCTAACCTGTACGTCTTTGGACTGTGGAGGAAACACATGCAGACACAGAGAGAACATGCAAACTCCAAACAGTCATCCAAGATTAGAATTGGTCGCTGATGCTGTGAGGCAGCAGTGCTAAGTAGGCTTATTTAAAAAAAAATCATTGACAGAAAATCAAATCAGATTTTTAAAGATTTCTTTAAGATGTGTTGACAAGGTCCAAGGAAATATTCATTAAGAGATTTATTTTCTCCTTAAATCCTTTGACTTTTTTTCAATTATAAATATTCACATTCTCTGAAGTGTAACTCCTGTAATAAAGGAAACATGGATCTGTAGGAGCCATGTAATTTTCCTCAAAGTCATTTGAAAGAGAGAAGCTAAGAATGATTTCCCGAAAAGTATTTCTTCTCAAGTCTGTGCTTAAATATGATACTTAGGATATGCATATTCTCCCAATCTTGTTATTCTGATTTCAGTTTGTGGTAATTTAAAACAGCATTACAATAAAAGATCACAAAAAAAAACATATACTGAATCATGCACATGGGTTATAACAATGAAGTTCCACATTAGATAACTCAAAACCTCTGCCAATCAAGTGACGAATTTTCACTTTGTATGAATACAGCTGATATTTGAGCTGAACTTACAGCAACAAACACTGAATATTAATGAATTCTATCACATGGGGCCACATTAATGTAATACAATAAAACATCAGGACATGTATAACTTCCCTCCTTGTGGTTCAAAGACAAGTGAATATTTAATTACTAATTTCTGATAGATGGCCTGACCAATTGTGTTCCAAACAGCTGCTGCCAACAGATAATAATTGGAATGTTACAGCAGCAACAGTTAGGGTGAGAAAATCACCAACTGTCTAACACCAACATCCCATTCTTTCAAATATTGTTTGAATGTCTATTGATCTTGTATGGTAAACATATGACTGTAAAAGACAAGGCTGAAGCATTTGCTACTATCCTCAGTGGGAAGTGGCCAATCCATCGTGGCCTCCTCTTGAATTCACCAACATCACAGGTGTCAACCTTCAGATAAATAGATTCACTCCATATCACAGAATGCTGAATGCAGCAAAGGCTATGGATCCTACTATCCCTGCAGTATTGAAGACATGCTCCAGAACTAATGACTCCCCTAGCTAAGCTGTTCCAGTGCAGTAACAACAGCAGCATCTAATAATGAGGAAAATTGGCCAAATACATCCTGTACACAAAAAGTAGGGCAAATCAAATCCAGTCACTTACCATCCCATCAACCAAGTCTTTATCGTTAGCAAAGAGATGCATTGACAATGTTATCCAATGGTCTTATTCAGCATTAGCCTGCTCACCCATGCTCAGTTGGGTTCTGCCATGGTCAATCAGCACTAGGCTTCATGACATCTTTGATCCAAATATGACACAAAGAGCTGAATTCTTGATGTGAAAAATGTCTGACCTTGGTATCAAGGCAGGATTTGACTAGCGTGGCATCTTGGAACTCTAGCAAAACTGAAGTCAATGCAATTCAGGGGAAAACTCTCCCTTGGTTGGAATCATACCCAGCACAAAGGAAGATGGTTGTGGTTGTTGGAGGCTAATCATCCCTATTCCAGGTAAGAATTCCTAGGCCCAGCTGGAGCAGACGAGTGAAGGAGCAGAGACAGAGCTAAGATTTTACCTGTTAAAAACCTGTTTAAAATAAGTTTAAAGCACTTTGTTCTTTGTAGAACTGTTGAAAGCATTTATTTATTGTATTTACTGCTTTAAGAATTCTGAGGGAGTGGTTAGCAGGCAGTTGTGGGCCAACAGCTTTAAATCAGCGCCAGGTTTAAAAGGAGGCCTGGTGTAGACAGCGGGCAGCGTCGGAGCGGGCAGCGGAGTGAGAGGGAAGCAGAGTGAGCTATTAGGGCTTAATATCAAAAAGGGCTTGAGGGAAAAATGGCCAGGTGAGTTCGTTTGAAAAACAAGAAAAAAAAAAAATTTTTTTTCAAAACTACTACAGTGAATAATGGAGGGGCATGTGATGTGTGGTTTCTGTATGATGTGGGAACTGGTGGACTCCAGGGTCCATCCCAGTGACCATTTCTGCAGTAAGTGCAGGTTGTTGGAGGAACTCCAGCTCAAGGTAGATGAGCTGGCCTCTGAGCTACAGACACTGAGGCTCATCAGGGGGAGAGAGGGTGCCATTGTCAATGGGGTGCAAGTGACATCCACCCCCCCCTAGACTGGCTAACTCTAAGGGTCAGGGACAAGAGGGGGCTGCTGGGAGGAGGAAGGGGGGTGAGGAGCGGAGGAAGGAGAGTGGGGAGAGGAGGGAGGAGGGTGGGGAGCGGAGGCCTCAGTCTCTTAATCTGCATAACAGGTTTGAGGTTCTTGCTTCCAGTCTGGAAAAGGACAAGGCAGGTGAGGTTGGTGAGCAAACTGCACACGGTACAGTGATGCAGCAGGACATAGGCAAAGAGAAGGGGAAAAGGAACGTAGTCGTAATTGGGGATAGTGGGGTGAAGGGTATTGACACTGTCCTTTGTCACAATAACAAAGTGCACAGAAGGGTGTGTTGTCTGCCTGGTGCTCGGGTCCGGGATGTCGCAGCTGGGCTGCAGAGGAACCTGGACTGGGAGGGTGAGAATCCGGTCGTTGTGGTACATGTGGGTGCCGGCGACGTAAGCAAAATGCGGACTGAGGATCTGGGGAGGGATATAAAAAGCTGGGAATGGAATTAAAAAGTAGAACCGAAAAGGTGGTCATCTCTGGGCTACTGCCTGAACTGAGTGCAGACGGGCATAAGGTTGACAGGATTAAGGAAGTGAATGGGTGGCTCAGGGATTGGTGTGGGAGGAATGGGTTTGAATTTATGGGGCATTGGCACCAGTATTGGGGTAGGTGGGACCTGTTCGGGCGGGATGGGGTTGGTCTGAACCATGCTGGGACCAGAGTGCTGGCAAATCGAGTAAAGAGGACTGTAGACAGGGCTTTAAACTAATTAGGGGGGGGAGGGTGCGAGGGTAGGTGACGTTACGAGGTCTAAAGTTAAGGATAGGGTACAGGTAAGGGAAGAGGCCGAGGATGTCCCAATAATAGAGGGAGTAGGGGGCGTGAGTATGGTTGGTGGCGTTACGGCAAATAGGGTCCAGGTGAAGGCTGGGATGAAAGCGCTTTATCTGAATGCACGAAGCATTCGGAATAAAGTGGATGAGCTGGTGGTGCAGATCGACACAAATGGATACGATCTGGTGGCCATTACAGAGACGTGGCTGCAAGGTGACAGGGACTGGGAGCTGAATGTACAGGGCTATCAAGTGTTTAGGAAGAATAGGCAGGAGGGAAAAGGGGGGGGCGTAGCTCTGCTGATTAAGGATAGCATCAAGGTGGTAGCAAGGGATGATATTGGAGCCAAGGAGCAGAACGTGGAATCGTTGTGGGTGGAGATTAGGAACAGCAAAGGGAGGAAGACGCTGGTGAGTGTCGTCTATAGGCCCCTGAATAATGATCTGGAAGTGGGGCGGGCTGTTAACGCGCAAATAAGTGCGGCGTGCAGGAATGGGACGGCCGTAGTTATGGGGGATTTCAATCTGCATATTGATTGGTCGACCCATGTTGGACGCGGTGGGCTCGAGGAGGAGTTCTTGGAATGCTGCCGGGATAGTTTCCTTGAACAGTGTGTGTTGGAGCCGACGAGGGAGAGAGCTATCTTGGATCTGGTGCTATGTAATGAGGCGGGTAGAATTAGGGACCTTGTGGTGAAGGATCCTCTTGGGGAGAGTGATCATTGTATGGTGGAGTTTCTGGTGCAGATGGAGGAGGAGAAAGTGGGTTCCCAGACACGCGTCCTTTGTTTGAATAGAGGGGAGTACGGTAGGATGAGAGAATTGGCGAATGTTGACTGGGGGAGTGCGTTGGAGGGAGGGTCTGCTGAGGAGCAGTGGAGGATCTTTAAGGAGATCTTTCTTGGTGCTCAGCGGAAATTTATTCCGATGGTCAAAAAGGACAGTAGGAGGAGAGGTAATAAGCCGTGGATAACGAAGGAGGTGAAGGAAAGTGTTAAATTAAAAGCGGAGGAATTTAGAGTAGCTAAGAGTAGTGGGCGAGAAGAGGATTGGGAGAGGTTTAAATGTCAACAAAGATTGACAAAGAAGTTGATAAAGAAGGGTAGGAGAAACTATGAAGCTGGGCTAGCGCTTAATATAAAAAAGGATAGCAAGAGTTTTTATAAATATATAAAAAGGAAGAGGCTGGCTAGGGTGAACGTTGGTTCTTTAGAGGATGAGAAAGGGGACCTAGTGGTAGGGGATGGGGATATGGCTAAGGTATTGAATAACATTTTTGTTTCTGTCTTCACGGAGGAGGACGTGAATAATTTGCCGGGTGTTAATGATGGAAAGGTGGTAGGACTGGAGGGTCTTAATGACATTACTGTTACTAGAGAGGTGGTGCTCGACAGACTGGAGGGGCTGATTGTGGACAAGTCCCCAGGACCAGATGGAATGCATCCGAGGGTTCTGAAAGAAATGGCGGAGGTGATAGTGGATGCCTTGGTGGTTATTTTCCAGACGTCGCTGGATTCCAGGGAAGTGCCGGAGGAATGGAAAACGGCTAATGTTACGCCGTTGTTTAAGAAGGGTGCCAGGCAAAAGGCGGGGAATTATAGGCCGGTTAGTTTAACGTCTGTGGTAGGTAAAATGTTAGAATCCGTCATTAAGGAGGAAATTGCGAGGCATCTTGAAGGGAATTGCTTGATAAAGCAGACGCAGCATGGCTTCATTAAAGGGAAGTCGTGTCTGACAAATTTACTGGAGTTCTATGAGGATGTGTCTAGGGCGGTGGATAGAGGAGAGCCGGTGGATGTGGTCTTTCTGGATTTTCAGAAGGCGTTTGACAAAGTACCTCACAAGAGGTTATTGCAGAAGGTCGAGGGACATGGAGTTGGGGGTAGGGTGTTAGCGTGGATAGAGGATTGGTTGTCAAATAGGAGGCAGAGAGTGGGGGTCAATGGGTGCTATTCGGATTGGCGGGTGGTGACTAGTGGAGTGCCCCAGGGGTCGGTGCTGGGGCCTCAGCTTTTTACCATTTATATAGATGATCTGGAGGAGGGAACCGAGTGTAGAGTGTCGAAATTTGCTGATGACACCAAGATTGGGGGAACGGCAAATTGTGCGGAGGGTGTGGAGAGTCTGCAGAAGGATCTAGATAGGCTGGGCGAATGGGCCAGGAAATGGCAAATGGAATTTAATGTTGGCAAGTGTGAGGTGGTCCACTTTGGTAGGAATAATGGTAGGAAGGACTATTACTTACGTGGCGAAAAACTGCAGCAGGCGACGGTGCAGAGGGACCTAGGGGTCCTTGTGCATGAGTCGCAAAAACCCAGCTTGCAGGTACAGCAGGTGGTCAGGAAGGCGAATGGGATGCTGGCCTTCATAGCGAGGGGGATTGAATATAAAAGTAGGGAGGTCTTGCTGCAGCTGTATAGGGCATTGGTGAGGCCGCAGCTGGAGTACTGTGTGCAGTTTTGGGCACCGCACCTGCGCAAAGATATTTTGGCCTTGGAGGGAGTGCAGAGGAGGTTTACTAGGCTGATACCGGAGTTGAGGGGGTTGAGCTATGAGGAGAGGCTGAATAAACTAGGCTTGTACTCGTTAGAGTTTAGAAGAATGAGGGGAGATCTCATTGAGACGTATAAGATGATGAATGGGATGGATAGGATAGAGGTGGAGAGACTCTTCCCGCTCAAAAAAGACAGTAGGACTAGGGGGCACAGCCTCAAGATAAAGGGGGGGCAGTTTAGAACGGAGTTGAGGAGGAACTTCTTCACTCAAAGGGTGGTGAATCTCTGGAATTCTCTGCCCGTTGAAGCGGTGGAGGCTGCCTCGCTGGGTATTTTTAAGACACGGGTTGATGGGTTTTTGATAAGCGAGGGGATTAAGGGTTATGGGGAGAGGGCGGGAAAGTGGAACTGAGCCACTACAGATCAGCCATGATCTTATTGAATGGAGGGGCAGGCTCGAAGGGCTAGATGGCCTACTCCTGCTCTTATTTCTTATGCTCTTATGTTCTTATGTTCATCCTCATTGCTTCATCAATGGCTTTCCCTTCAACTTAAAGTCAGAAGTGGGGATGTTTACTGATGATTTTCGAGTGTTTAGCCATTCACAACTCCTTGGGTACTGAAGCAGTCTGTGTCTGCAAGCAACAAGACCTGGGCAACATTCAGGCTGAGGCTGATCTGTGGCAAGTAAGATATGAGGGCCAAGCAATGACAATCTCCAACAAGGAAAAAAAGGAAAAATGTAATCATCGCCCCTTGACATTCAATGGCATTACAATCACTGAATACCCCACTATCAACTTCCTGGAGTTATCATTGACCAGAAACTGAACTGGGCAGCCATATTAATTCTGTGATTACAAGAGCAGGTCAGCATCTGGAAATTGTGCAGTGATTAACACACCTCCTGATTTCCCAAGCCTGTCCACCATCGCATGATATATGTCAGGAATGTGATAGAATGCTCTTCACTTGTCTGGATGAATGCAGCTCCAAAACCATTTGACTCATTCTGACATTTTTGACTGCAATGTTTGAGAATAACCTTAACAGTCAAGTTTGGTAGACCAAGCTCAAGCTTGTCGTTGCCTGCCTCCTCATCAAAAGCTTACTGGGTATACACCCTGTAGTGGAGTGTGGAGTTGTTCCTTTAAATTTATTTTCAAATAAATGAAATGGAAAAGGCAAGTAATGTGAGCCGGTTTTCAAAGTTTACTCAGGGTAGGAGTTAATAGCTGTACCTTAATGAAGAAATTTAAACTTCAAAAAACTCTGTAAGCCCAAATATGCCAGCTTACTTAAATTTGGCATTTAATTTTACAGATAAGTTGCCAAAATTAAAAACAAGATCTTAATGTTCAGAGTCAATTCTATAAACTAGAATCTTGAAGATAGCTGAAAACCAAATTACTATGATCACAATCAGAAGAGAGGTAACGAAAGCGATGCATATATAAAATCCGAGAGAAATATTGCAATAAAGATTTGACCAGAGCATCAATAAGTACAGAGGAAGACAGGAGCTATCTTGAGAATGTTTTCTCCTACTGAATCAGTAGTCAATGGAGGTAGAGCGTCTCCTGCGATCAGTGTTACTGCTGAACAGCACTGACCCAGACAGGTGCCATGAGCACCGGTGACCTGCAAGGTGGAAACTTTGCTGCGTCATTAATTTAAAGAGAGATCATGAAGAATTGGCTGACAGCTGAGCCCACAGAAAATGATAGGGTCTCTGCAATGCCATCCACCCTCAGTGGAGATTTCACCTAAGGACATCAATTACTGACAAGCCTGGTGAATTTTACTTGGCAATACTTGCTGGGTTCAGGCTATAAGAAATCTCAAATCACTTGAGATTGAGGGTGATTTTTGCTCCTATTTGCTTAAATGCTACAAGAACCAGAACCCATAGATGTATAAAACTGACGGCAGGAAAATGCTAGCTGATCCAATAAGCCTATCCCACCTAATGACCAAAATCATGGCTAATCTCTCCCTAACCTGCCTTCTTCAACATTACCCTCACCTCATGGGCATTTAACCTTTATAAAGAGGCAAAAAGAGATAACAAAGAAAACAAACTTGTAAAATTCCTTTTTTATACTCCTTAAATTAATAACATCATCCACAAGATCAATTGGATTTTGTGTTAACAACAAAAACACTTAGTTTTTGGATAATGCAATCTCTGCCCCATTCAGGAACAAATAAATTCCCTCTGTGAGGAATGCAGTAAGTCAGAACTCACGACAACAGCCGGCAGTCTCTTCCAGAGGCTTGCAATTCCTTGGGAAAGGAAGAAACCACCTGCTTAATCTTATGCTTAAAAAGTTTAAACCCATGTTTTGTTGTTCCTATCCAATCTGGTAAAGGAGGATACTCTATAAATGGAGGCATTACTCAAGCTCTTTTTGTAGACCTGTATCAGGTCACCAGTAAGCTTAAACTGCTCTGAAGTAAATCAATCAAGGTCCTTGAGTCGATCTGAGTAGCTGACATCCTTGAAGCTCAGAGTCATGGTTGTAAGCTTCTGGACCTTTTCCAAGGTCACTATATCACTTGTTAAATTGGTGTACCAAAACTAGGCCTCTTACTCAAGACATGTTCTGACCAGAGATCCTTGTAATCAAAATGATGTAATTCAATTTACACTGAATGGCTCTGTTAGAACAAACCAATATCTTGCTAGTTTTAGTTACAGTTTCTCTAAAGTGTTCATGAACTTTTATTTTTCTGTGCACAATTGCACCAAGATATCTTTCTATGCTCAGTACCGTTCCCTGCAGATATTATTTTATGTGGGCCTGGGCAACGTGCATGACAATGCGTTTATCTAAATTGACCTCCGTTTATGAATGATTTGATTGCACTCCTCTGACACCTTGAACTTTGCACAGATTTTGCTGTCATCTGCAATCTTACTTTCCACAATCCCAACACCAATGTCCAAATCACGAATCCCTGGGGATGCCATTAGCAACATGTCTCCAAGCTGAATCATGCTCGTTAATGACATACTTTTGGCTATGCATTTGTAACAGATTCCGAATCTAGCATTTTAAACTGACACCACAAGATTTTATCATAAGTAAATTAATCTGAGATGACCTGCCTTGTCAGTCAAGAAGTCATTGAACTCAGCCTTAAACTTTTCAATGACCCTGCCTCCTCTGTTCTCTGCCGAAGAGAATTCCACAAACTAAAAACTCTCTAAAAAGAATCTCATGTCCTTTTTAAATAGAAGACCTGCCATTTTTAAACCGTGTCCCCTTGCTTCAGTTTCTCCCACAAAGGGTGACATTTTTTAAGCATCCACCTTGTCAAGTACCCCTCAGGATCTTATGTTTCTATAAGATCATCTCGCAGTCAACTAACCTCCAATGGATACAATCTTAGGTTGTCCAATGTTTCCTGATAAAACAACCCTTCCAATACAGGAATCAGTCTGTAAACCTCTGCATTGCTTCTAGTGCAATTATATCTTTCTTAAATAAGGAGACCAAAACTGTATAGAGAACTCCAAATGTGGTCTGAAAATGTCCTTTACAACTGCAGCAACATTTCCCTACTTGTAGGGAAAGTGGCATAGTACTATTATTATTAGTAATCCGCAGACCCAGCTTAGTGCCTGGGTTTGAATCCCACCATGGCAAATGGTGACATTTGAATTCAATAAAAATGTGTAATTAAGAGGCTAATGAAGGTCATGAAACCATTCTTGATTACTGTAAAGTCCTATATCGTTCACTTATGTCCTTTAGGGAAGGAAATTTGCCATCCTTACCTGGTTTTGCTTACATGTGACTCCAAATCCACAGCAATGTGGTTGACTGTCAACTGCCCTCAGGAGTGATGAATAAATTCTCGGTCAGCCAGTGACACCCACATCCCACAAACAAATAAAATAAATATTCCTTGCAATAAATAACATGTCCCATTCACGTTCTGAATCATCCAAAAAGCCAGCTTTTTACAATTCATAGACAAGGACACCCCGATTCCTCTGCAAGATAGAGTTCTGCAACCTCTCTCCAATTAAATAATATACTGCTTTATTACCCTTCCTAAAAAAATGGACAAGTTCATATTTTTCCACATTATACACCATCTGCAAATAATTAGTACTGGAAGGCAGTGGTTAACAAGGTATACGCCTCAAAGAATTTGGTAACAGTTAATTCAAGAAATTCAGGATGGCACAGTGGTTAGCACTACTACCTCATACCGCCTGAGACCTGGTTTCAATTTTGGTCTCTGATCACTGTTTGTGTGGAGTTTGCACATTCTCCTTGTGTCTGCATGGGTTTCCTCTGGGTTCCCCGGTTGAGTGGATTGGCTATGCTAAATTGCCACTTAGTGTTATGGCCACTTGGAGGGTAAATATGTGGGAATACAGGGATAGGGGATCGTCTTTTGGGTCTGGATCAAGTGTCTGGCCAGCTCGGCAGATTGGAACATTCGGTCACAGTCAATTGTCATAACGTTTGAACCCATTGTCACAATTTTCTAAATCACTGTCACAACCTTTGAATCCTTTGTCGCAACATTACACCATTTGTTCAACAAAACCACTGTTGGGATTGTTGCCAGTGCAGGTTCAATGGGCAAATGGCCTCCTTCTGCACTGCAGGGATTCTATAACTCTGTGATTCAAAGAAATGTTGGTTAAGAATTTTGTCCTTGAAATTAACAAATATTGTTGTTTATATTGACTGTTATCAAAGCATTCAGGAAGAGAAGTCTACATGCCTTTCATATTTGACTTGATTTTGATTTATTATTGTCACATGTATTAGCATACAGTGAAAAGTATTGTTTTTTGAGCGCTATGCAGACAAAACATACTGTTCATGGAGAAGGAAACGAGAGAGTGCAGAATGTAGTGTTACAGTCATAGTTAGAGTGTAGAGAAAGATCAACCTAATGCAAGGTAGCTCCATTCCTAGTGGGAGAACATGGAAGTGAGAATGTCTGGGGCATGTGGAGTCCTTAACTATAGTTGCTGCTTTTCCGAGGCAGCAGGAAGTGTAGCCAGAGTCAATGGATGGGAGGCTGGTTTGCATAATGGATTGGGCTACATTTACAACCTTTCATAGTTTCTTGTAGTCTGGGCTGAGCAGGAGCCATACCAAGCTGTGATACAACCAGAAAGAATATGGACAAGATATAGTGTACCATGCTGTTCAAAGGTCGGAGGATTACAATAATTCCTCAGAGCGCTCAAAGGATAGCAAAGTAATTCATTTTGTGTGGTCAGGGCAAACATCTGTTCTATGTAAAGTCAGTTGCATATTTTCCACCATCAAGTGCTGCGTGCTGACTCGAAGCATGTCTTTGTGAACCATAGATTGAAGGAGGTTAACTCAAGTTGGATGATAACATCATCACCATTGGTTTAACAGAATTTAAATCTCAAGTGATAGTGTGAGAACTATGGGTGCAATTTTCTAGAAAAAAAACACTAAGGGATGGATTTTCCCATTCTGCTCACCATGGGAAGCATAACGGACAAGGGACAGACCATGGAAAGGTCCGTTGAACTCAGGTGGGATTTTCCAGTTTTGAGGCAAGCATTGTCAGAAAATCCCAACGGCTGGGAAAATGGGAGATTCCCTCCTCACCCCCCTCAATTGCTGACTCCAGCCCCCTGTCCCCACCCTTGGATATCACTGGACCTGACCCCCCCCAAACCCCTCACTCATCTCCAGACATTGCCGGCCCAGACACCCCCCATCCCTCCAACCTTGGACATTGCTGGACCCGATGCCCCGACATCATTCCCCACCTCCGGACATCCCCTGCCCCGACCCACCCCTCCACCACTGGACACATCGGCCCGACCCTCACTGCATGGATAGCTGGCTTCCTGATGGCCAGCCCCAGTTTCTGAGTGCTGGTCCATCCACTAGCTCCCACCCCAATGCAGAGTTCTCTTCTTCCCTCGATTCCTACCTTCTTTCACCTCCTACTGTGGCACTGCCACTGTTTAGCCACTTCTAATGCAGTTAGGAGCCATTATACATGATGCTAATCAAATGCATTGACACCTGTAGTTTTTGGTAAGATTCAGTTCTACATAATTCTGGTTACCAATAATGTGCCAATAAAAAGTATCACTCGTTGTCAACTGTTGAAAAATTTGTAATACTTGTTCATCCTTCATCATGAAACTTATGAATATAGAATTTGGAGTGACTCATCACATGCCTGTGATGACCTTCAACTGACATGGAAGTAGAATAAGAGTATTCAAAATAAACCTTGCCCAACTGACTCAATAATTTTATGTCTGTACTCCCAAGTTAGATACTGGGTTGTTTCTCATGAGACTGTCCCTACGGTCCAGTGAGGTTCTCATTTTATAATCATTCTAGGTGCCCATTATCCTCCAGATAATACTAATTGGATGACAGTCTAGACATTACTCCACGGAAATGCTCAATGGAGCTTGTCCATTGAGGTGGGTTAGGGCTCAGCCCGACATTTAAATCACATCATTAAATTAACAGTGTAATCAGAACACTAATCCACACATTTATAAAATGCAGAAGAAAAACAGGAATTAGATAACTACAAAAAAATCAACACATTATGACTTTCATAATCAACATTTATTTCATCATGTTTCAAGGGCAATTAGAGATAGGCAATAAATGCTTGTCAGTGATGCTCACATCCCATGATAGAATTTAAAAGGACTACAATAGCGTTCAAATTCTTTTGAAGAAATATGATCCTTCCTAAAATCCTCATTTGGTCTGATTGCAGTCTGATGTCATTTCATTTTATGTGACATATATTCTGTGAGCATATTGCCATGTTTTATGATGAATATAATCAGCAAGATGTTTGAAGCAGGAAGAATCTTGAAAGCTCAGGAGAAACTTTACCCATACTGTAGATAAACATGGAAATTCACTACCAGTGAAAACATGGAAATTCACTACCAGTGAATTCACTACCAGCTGAGGCAAGTAGCTTAAATGTATTTAAGGGTCAGCTTATGAGGGAGAAAGAAATATCAAAGTATATTGATGGTAGATGAGAAGAAGTGGAAAGAGGCTCATATGGAGTATAAATATTAGCGTGGACCCAAAGACTTAGTTAAAGGGATAGGTTTTAAGGCACATGATGAAGGAGGAAAGTGGGGTAGAGAGGTGGAAAGCTGCCGGGAGGAAATTGTCAAGCCTGGGCAACTGAAGGCATGACCACAATGTTGAAGCAATCAAAACTGGGGGATGCACAAAAGACCATTATTAGAGGCGCATAGCTATTTCAAGAGGGTTTTGAAATGGAGAAGATCACAAAGTTAGGGAGGGGAGAGTCCATCGAGGGGTTTGAAAGAAGGATAATAAAGTAGTTCTGGAAATGTCTTGGCCATAAACTGGTATAGATCTTGGTTATAAAGTCGAAAGTGAACAGAAGGTAACTTTCATTTGACCATCAGAATCTAAATTCAAATCTAATTCATAATAATGAGTTAACTGTCTTCCTTTGTAAGGGTCCTGTAAAGGACAACGTGATGTTTAACAATGCTAACTCTATTTTTAGTGACCACAGTCTATAGCATAAGATGCAAGCTTAGTTGGTAGAGCATGAGACTCTTAGGCCTGCCACAGGAATCATAGCTGGCGAGAGGCAGACAGTGGGAAAGTCCGTTGACCTCGGGTGGGATGTTACGGTTTCAGGGTGAGCTAGGCTGCAAAATCCCATCTTAATCTCAGGGTAGTAGTTTCATGCCCCACATTGGACACTGTTGTTAAGGGTGTTATAGTGGCACAGTGGTTAGCACTGCTGCCTCACAGCGCCAGGGACTTGGGTTCAATTCCCAGCTTAAGTCACTGTTTGTGTGGAGTTAGCACATTCTCCCAGTGTCTGAATGTGATTCCTCTGGGTGCTCCGGTTTCCTCCCACATCCTAAAGATGTGTTAGTTACAGGTACATTGGCCGTGCTAAATTGTCCCCCAGTGCCGGAGTGTGACGACTTGGGGATTTTCATAATAACTTCATTGCAGTGATACTAATAAATAAATAAAGATGGTTAAAAAAATTCATACAGGTATAGTGGTGGGTAGGGTTCCTGGTATATTGAGTGTGAAGTCTATAGCATTGAGGAGAAATTGTCATTGTCCTGGAATATTTCACATTGAGTTAATTAAGATGGACAGGACTTAGCCTCAAATGGGAAATTGTCAGCCGAATCACGTCATCTTGCTCTAATATACTGTTATTGGTTGATTATAGCAAAGCATTGACCAGAAATCTTTATCTTGTATAGTGAATGCTACATGCTCTGTAAAGGAATATGAATGTGTAAACATTATAATACTAAGCAGCACAGGATAAGCTGTTATTATGGCTGTTATAAGCAATTTTAGTAGAGTCTCATGATTGAAATGCTTTATCCAGCCCACTTTGTTTTTTCTTCTTTTCTGATTTCATTTAAATTCTTTATAATGGCCACAAGTAATCCAGGGAGAAAGTTCCTTCATCAATCACTTAAAGCTATGTTGAATTATTAAAGTTGAGAGTCTAGTCTGAAAGTACACAAGGTGAAAATAAACACAGCAAACACATCACTTCACTGCAGATTTCTTCTCCTGTACAGGCCTCTCGTGTAATCACTTATAGATAAAATGCAAGGGTTTCTTCAGGGCAAATAAAGCATTATTTCAGCAATGTGTTAAAACAATATTCAGTTCACAGTAAATATAGTGTGCTTATTATAGTTTCTAGTATTTATTAAGTACATTAGTCAATCTACGAGCAACCAGTGCAGGAAATGATTGTGTAACTTTGGAAAACAACATTCATTCTTTAACAAACTTGTGAAATGCTAATACTATATAATTTTGTATAAAATAGATCTGAAGTCATGTAAAATGGTTTTGGGTGCTATTGATAAGTGTGGGCTATTGAAAAGTGTGGGCCATTTCAATTTAAAATTGTTAGTCCAACAGCTCACAGTCATTCATACTCTGGTCTCTGATATCCCCAAATGAAAATACTCTGAAGATTACTACAAGAACGCATGAAAGATCCGGCGAGTGGAAGCAGTGAACGTGATGTACTAAAATGCAGGAGCAGAGGGCTCAGGGAGTTTATTCAGTGAGCAGCTGGGTCACATAGGTCAGAAACCAGCCACATTCTATCCCTGACTTTGCTGACTCATCTGATTTTAACATGGATGGTAACAGGGTGTGTGTATGGTCAAGTGCTGGTAGGGGAGGAGAGGAGGAGCAAGGGGGTTTGATTCAGTTAACCTCAACATCTCTAGGTTAGTAAAAGGAAAGTAAACTCAGATTCCTGTCCAATGACCCTGCTCAAAGTGCAAAAAATGGTTAGACTCAGCTGTAATATCTCCAGCTGTAATATCCCCTGCCGCCCCTACCCCCCGCCTCCCCCATCTGATCCCAAGTTACACAACATACAAACACTCTTTGTCAAAGTGCTCATTTGAGTGAGATACTAAAGACTGTGGTTGTGAAATTGTGCCCCCCATTTATGCCAACACTTCCAGCAGGGGCAGAGAATGAGGAACTGGCGAACAAATGAATCCAGCCAAACATTCAACAAAGGAGGAAATCAATTTATGTGGTCTGGTTACATTGTAGTTATTGTGCCGATGTAATATAAAAACTACTGTATAACTGACACCGGCCTGCTGAAGTGGAAAGCACAAACTCAGTTTGTGGTTATATCCTGACACAGATTTGCACTAGATGCAGTGTAACTGCGACCAATGTGAAGCAAACCTTGAAATAACAATGTTACATGTATAATGCTCGTGGACAGTGACCTACCCTATTCTGTCTCCAGTACCATTAAAAATGTAGGTGGCATTTGGATGCTGATGAGTTTATCTGAACAAAAAATAATGAGGATGAAGGAGTTGGTGTTATTAATCACACCAAAATGTTTATTTGAAAATAGACAACAGTTAAAATTTTAGATTTCCTCTTGGAGACTACAGGAAGATACTGTAGCATAATCAAACATGCCAGATCATGTTGGAACAAATGTTGTTGCCAAGGTAATGGTGAGACTATTGACATTATTGTTATTGCATTACTGTTATTTAAGTGCATTGGTTCAGCAACTTCAGGTGCATAATTAAATGCAGAAATCGAAAAGTTACAGTTGGATGATAGTTGAAATATTTGTGTATAATGTATGTTGTGGTCTGGGGCGCATACACCCGTTTAAGAGTGTGGGTCAGGTGACCCCTGCGGAATAGCTCCTCCCAACGTGGGACCCAGTTGTGCAGTCTTAGATCTGACTGTGGAACAGTGCAAACCTACAATAAAGAGCTTTCAGTGTTTAAGTTGCCAAGCTTACCATGTGGTTCCATCAGACACACACATAACAACAGTGTGCTGTCATTAGCTTGGTGAAAATTGCTCCCCATTCAAATGCGTTGCGTGAAGTCCCTGTTCTTGAATGGCTGCCATGGTGTGGAGATGCTGGCGTTGGACTGGGGTAAGCACAGTAAGAAGTCTCACAAGACCAGGTTAAAGTCCAACAGGTTTATTTGGTAGCACAAGCCACAAACTTTCAGAGCACTGCCCCTTCATCAGGTGAATGGGAGTTGTCCTCACAAACAGGGCAAATATAGACACAAACTCAATTTACAAGATAATGGTTGGAATGCGAGTCTTTACAGGTAATCAAGTCTTAAAGGTACAGACAATGTGAGTGGAGAGAGGGTTAAACACGGGTTAAAGAGATGTGTATTGTCTCCAACACTTACCTGGAGAACGCTTACCTGAGGCATTGTACACTGGGGAGACCATGCAGACACTACAACAACAGATGAATGAACACCGCTCGACAATTGCCAGGCAGGAGTGTTCTCTTCCTGTTGGGGAAAGTTTCAGCATTCACGGGCATTCAGCCTCTGATCTTTGGGTAAGTGTTCTCCAAAGCGGCCTTGACGACACATGACAACGCAGAATCGCTGAACAGAAACTGATAGCCAAGTTCCACTTCAGCAGACCAATGTCAGAATCCTTCAATCTGAACAGTTGACTTGCTTGCCCTGTCAGATTCCAGATGCCCTGTAGAGTCCTTTCTATCACCCACTTCTAAAGACATGCTGTGTAAAATATCATTCACATTAAATGGATAAGAGGAAGTCTAACTAATGGCAGGTGTCATTCATTGGCCTTCCACTGAAATATTTGGGCCATTGCATCTATAATTTAGAAATATGCAATGTATTTTTGTGTATTAACTAATTAAAAATAATTTAACAATACAAAAAACAGTTGTATGCCATATTTGAACAAGCTTCTCATAATTGGACACAATGGCCAGAATTTTACTGCACGCCTACCCTGGATTTGGGGCGGGAAAAGCTCGCAGTGTAAGATCCCTCGGGTAGGATTTTACAAGCCTCATCGGAGTGAGGTCATAAAATATTGGCCGGTTTGTTAAATGCAACTATACTTTAAATTGAATGATTCATTTGACTTTCAACCCAGCTTCATTTTTTTTTTGCCACTCTTGTGCATAATACTTTAGACAAAGGAATGTCACGTCTTATTGAGAGCTAATGCAATGTTCAGCCAAGTTGAAAGCCTATTTAGTTCTGGTATGTTGGATACCATGGAGCAAGAATTCCTGTGTCATTATGTGTTGTAATACCATAAAATTTTCTGTGTTTAATATTCTAAACACTTCCTAAAAGAATGTTTACAACTTCACTGCAAAGAGTGAATAAATCTTTGCAAACACATTTACAATTTTGCTGCCAAGGACAACCAGAGCAATTCTTAATCCCTTCTATATTATTTTGCCTTATCTCCCAAATGTGAAAGAAATCATTGAGATTATGCAAGTTGCAAAAGTAACTCACCTCCTGACTCCCCAAAGCCTGTCCACCATCTACAAGGGACAGGACGAATTACTCTACACTTGCTTGGATGAGTGCGACTCCAAAAACACTCAAGAAGTTTAACATCATTCAGGATAAAGTAGCGCACTTGATTGACAATCCCATCCATAAAGATTCAGTCCCTCCACCACTTGTGCACAGTGGCAACAACAAATGTGTGCTCTCTGCAAGATGCACTGCAGGGCCTCACCAAGGATTCTTAGCCAGCATCTTCCAAACCCAATGACCACTACCATCTAGAAGGATAAGGGTAGCAGATACCTGGGAACACCATCACCTGGAAGTTTCCCTCTAAGACACTCACCATCCTGACTTGGAAATATATCGCCATTCCTTCAATGTCACTATGTCAAAATCATGGAATTCCCTCCCTAAAAGCACTGTGTGCATACCTGTACCATATGGACTGCAGCAATTCAAGAAGGCAGCTCACCACTAACTTCTCAGGGGCTATTAGGGATGGGCACGAAATACTGGCCTAGCTTGCAACAACTACACCCCAAGAGTGAATAAAAACACAAAGATGTATTTAATAACTGCGATTTTTTTCTCATGTTCTTTTGTGATTGCAGTAAATGAATAATCTCACGACTATTTGCAATTGCCAGCACATTTGTGAATAAAGAACACAAGTGACATCTACTGTTGGAAAAGTGTACTACACAAAGGCTAAAAGGACTGGTGGAAAAGTTGTGACATCTTTAAAAGTATGACACCAATCAGAAACACTAATTTTGTTTTCTGAGCTGCTTCTATCTTTCACAACTTAATTTATATTGTTTCACAAAAACTTGAACAAAACTGTTCTATATCAGTCAGATGACTTAAATGCTGTATAACAAATTGGAGCATTCCAAAGATGTGCGGGTTAGGTTGGTTGGCCATGATAAGTTGTCTTTTCGTGTCAGTGGGACCAGCAGGGTAAGTATGTGGGGTTGTGGGGATAGGACCTGGTGGGATTGTTGTCATTGCAGGTTCAATGGGCCAAATGGCCTCCTTCTGCACTGTAGAATCTATGATATTGGAAAAACCCCTTGACCCTATTCTGCCACTCAGTGAGATCATGGGTGATCTACAAACTAAATCCATATCCCTGCTTTTGCCCAAAATCCCTCAATATCTTTGGTCAACAAAAATCTGTCAATCTAAAATTAACAACTGAACCTGTGTCAACAGATAAAAAAACAGAAACTGCTGGAAAAACTCAGCAGGATCTGTGGAAGAGAAACAGAGGTAGCACTTTGAGTCCGCACTGAGCTGCTGTATCAACTGCTGTTTCAGGAGTGAGTTCTAAACCTTTACCATACCTTTTCACTTAGAAAGGTTTACTCATTTCACTCATAGAATCCCT
Organism: Carcharhinus amblyrhynchos; assembly: GCF_965287045.1. Lineage (NCBI taxonomy): Eukaryota > Metazoa > Chordata > Chondrichthyes > Carcharhiniformes > Carcharhinidae > Carcharhinus > Carcharhinus amblyrhynchos. The sequence continues at coordinate 40,437,919 of NC_137339.1, read as the reverse complement.
ACAGGGCAGAAGGAGGCCATCTGACCCATTGAGTCTGCACCGACAACAATCCCACCCAGGCCTTAGCCCCTCTATCCTGCTAATCTCCCTGACACTAAGGGGCAATTTAGCATGACCAATCAACCTAACCCACACATCTTTGGAGTGTGGGAGGAAACCGGAGGAAACCCATGCAGACACGGGGGAGGGGGACATGCAAACTCCACATAGATAGTGACCCGAGGGCTGAATTGAATCAGGCCCCTGGCACTATGAGGCAGCAGCACTAACCACTGTGCCACCATGTCACTCCTGAGAAGATTGTATAACAGCATTTTTACACAAAGTACAAGCACATTGATCCAAATTTAAGTCTCAATTCCCCGTAGCATAACTATTAGAAATTCTTCAGTTGAGTGCTGGTTTAGCCATATTTTTGTTTATTAATCCATCAGAGCAGTAACTAATGTCACATGCCTTCAACTAGCATTTTGACAAAATTACTTCAATGATGGGAAAAGATATATCTGCTACAATGGCAGTGCTTCACAGTCACCAGTAATGGACTATTATCATCTTTCATGATTTCAGCAATCTTAAAGCTGGTTTTCTTTGCAACAATAGTTGATAGACCATTTTGAAGTACGAAATAGATTTAGCAAAACGTAATTTATTATTCATAGAGAGTAGTGTATATTTTAGGACCTTTTTGACACATAATTATATTGTTACATTATTTGTGAAGGACTAGGAGCTAATTGTTATGTGAATATATATTCCGGGCTGCAACATTTTAGTGATGGAGAGCAATCATGTTCCAAGTAACAATATATCAGCCTATCAATCCATCAGCCACATTGAGAACAACAAGAAATGCACTTGAAGCAGCTCCAACAAATGTGATTATTTCTAACTTATAGGAATCAGGATATATAACACAAGTATTTTATAACACTTTACTGGGGAGGCGATGGCCTAGTGGTAGTATCACTAGATTATTAACCCAGAAACTCAGTTAATGTTCTGGGGACCCACAGCAGATGGTAGAATTTGAATTAATTGAAAAAGAATATATATCTGGAATAAAGAATCTACCAGTGACCATGAAACCATTGTTGATTGTCGGAAAAACCCATCTGGTTCAATAATGTCCTTTAGGGAAGGAAATCTGCTGTCCTTATCTGGGTCTGGCCGACATGTGACTTTAGAGCCACAGCAATGTGGTCGACTGTCAACTGCCCTCAGGCAACTAGAGATGGGCAACAAATACTGGCCAGCCACTGACACCCATGTCCCACCACTAGATTCAAAAAAATATGTAGTAAAGAGTGAATCAGTGAGTAAATGTAAAGTGACATCCAACAGAGTCCATCGATAATTGGCAAACTTTCATGTTATGGACATCATTACAGTGTCATAACTTCCAGGAGAAATGGCAACATGTTCTTGCAATATTTAATGGGAAGCTTCATTTCTACCTTCCTCTCCTGATCATGCCAAGTGAACCATAACAATTCAACCAGGTACAAATTATTACAAAATACTACCAGTCTCAACTGAGTACAGATCTTAATGCTGATTATTTTTTAACAAAGTCAGCTAACATTAGGTTACACCAAAGAAGCTCTTACGCTACATCTTCATCCATGAATCTGACAAATCAAGACCTGGGGTACAACACGTTACTAAAAATAACGGCAGACTGACAGAATTTAACTCTACATTGAAGTGTCTGTTCCCTATTCCCTTCTCTTCAGTGGTGACTCATTAATACCTGGGGCTTCCAGAGGATGGAGAAAGGGTCTTATTTATTAAGAAAATGAATAAAATAATGATAATGGAACTTTCATGTCACTAAATAAGGTAGAACAGTTAAAAATAACAAAAAATTTACACCACATCATGGTCACATTACCCTGCCATCTCGCCAGCCACTGAATCGAAGCACGCGAGGATCCGACAACAGAAATCTCTGTTGCCTCGGGCGGGAATTTCTGGTCTTGACCGAGTGAGGCTGTAAAATCCCACCCATGTGTAAGATCTATTGCCCACTTCAGAATAACCAATTATGGTAAAACATTCAGGTGCATAAAGTCAGTAACTTCATCTTTAACTTGTGCTATCCAGCAACAGGGGATCAGTGAAATGTCCTAAGCTGTTATCCAAAAAAAACGACAAAGATAAAAAGAGCACAGAGTGTTATAATATTAAATTTTGTTCAAACATGAACAAGAGAATGACACGCAATACAGCTTTGGAAATACAAACAACACAGATCAATATCACTGGATGCAAAATATGTGAACTTGACACTAAACAAAGTCAAAATCTTTTGGATATATCTAGCCAAAACATGAAACAGTTACATCAGGATATCTGTCCTACTTCAAATTCATTTCAAAAACAGCAAAGCTCCAGAACAGAAATATATACTGTTCTAAAAAATGTGAAGATTGTGAATATTGAAATCAGATTGTGTTTATGTATTAAAATAGATCCTCTTTTACATAAATGGCAACGATAATTTTCCTCTTTTTAAGTTAACTACTGATATAAACACATCAATAACCCATTAACTGCCCTTCTGTGGGATTGCATGATCATGTTTTGAGGGGAATAAGGAACACTATCTGAAGGTTAAGCCTAGCATGGCAGCTTAACACAGGGCAGCTCCAATAGGTTACTATCTGAGGGCCAAGCCCAGTATGTGTCCGGAATTGCTTAACAGCAGCTTTCAGGGAAGGCTCAGTGAGACCTCCCTGTTGTTACTCCTCCACAGGGTAGCCTGGCAGCTATGACCACTGTTTATTTGAATCAAGTATCAATACCCTTTCAGAGTCCCAAGATAAGACTGCTTTGGCAATTGACTCCGGCAGTGGAAAAGCCAATCTCTCTTGCCATCCTTTCAAGGCTTCAAACACTCGGATTGACCTTGCAGCCTCAGGAACCCATCGACCATCTGTAATTGGATGGTGGACCTGGAGGAGAACTTTTAATTGGCTGTTAATGGGAAGACCTCTCAGACACGCACCAGATGGTCAGTAGAGCAGGGCCGGGGCCAGGAAATGGTCCTGAGTCATATTCATAATCTAAAGTCATAAGAAATTAAGATTAAATTTTCTAATGCCAACTATATTGATATAGCCTATTGGCAACAAATGTCCAGGGTCACAAAGACTAGTGTGATACCAGATAATTGCCAGCACAATTGGAACCATATCTCAACATGAATTTGGCACTTTCAGAAATGAGGAATGAGGGTAGAGAAGGAAGGAAAGTCAAAATCGCCAGAGATAAAAGGGATAGCCAGAAGTTTGAATATATAAGTTGTGAATCTTGACGTACATCTATGTGCAGATCATTTGGTGGTATTACAGAGCCTCTTATTAATGCAAGCATCAAAGGAATAGGCAATTGACACCCATGAAGACTGGGGGCATTGTGGTTAAACCCTCAAAAGCAGCGAACTTGTCCCAAACCCAATGTGTCAGCTGCCACTTGTTGAGTAGTGGATAGAGTGTCACATAAGTGTCCCGCTTCTCCAATACATTTCAATCAGCCTCCCACAATATAACTGACAGTCTAAGTTAAATTTGACCTGGCTGGGTTTTCCTGAGCTTCTGGGATATGGGTGAGATTCTCTAGCCTCCCAGCCGTGTATTTCCCACCAACGGGAGGTGGCGTGCTGTTTGCTAGCAGTAGGACTGTCTGGCCCACTGCTGTCAACAGGAATCCCCATTTGCATCACCTGACGCCAGCAGGAAACCCACGGGTGGGGGTGTGCTGCAGGCAGGACTGGAGACCCCCACCGGCACGAACAGCTGGAGACTTCCAGCCATGGTGGCAAAAGTAAGACAGGAGCTGCTAATTGCAGAACTGCCTGAAAAATGTATCCTCAGAGCTTTATGGCACTCATTTAGACAACACACATGTGAGCTAACTCTACCACAAGTTTAACTGATTTCAAAGAGTTTCTTAGAACTCTTTTGAGTGTGAATAAAGGAATTATGCTGTTAGAGTGCAGTCTGTAATTACTCTGCTACTGGGTCTTGCTGCATGTAACTATTTATGGTGTCCATCATTTTAAACCCATTGCTCCAGTATTCCCTTTGGGAATCCAGGTAATTGTAAACATCTACAGATTTTAGGCTCCAGGATCTGCTTGGTGTACAAAGTAGCTGAATTTTCAGAGTTGATGTATGTGCAGTTTTATCAAAAGGTTCAACACTATGCATCATCAGGGCCATTAATTTCCAGTGACTGAATAAATCAAATTGTTTTATTTTCACGCCAATTCATTCTGGAACTGGATTTTCACAGTAACTTCATTGCAGTGTTAACATAAGCTGACTTGCGACACTAACAAATAAATAGTTATTTTGGGAACTGAATTACACAATTCTGCCAAGTTTTACGTGAACATGACACATGACCTTCATTATTGGATGTTTCTTCATGTAGCAAAATAGCAGATAAGACGTGAGTGATTAGAGATTGGATCTTTTTTCGTAATTACGTTGAAGAAGGATTCATAGGATTTAGCGCCAGTGGGGAAAGGGATTTTGGTAGCACTAAGGTTTTTGAGATTAGCAGAATAGGAGTGGAGTATTTGAGCCTGGAAATGCTGAGGGAAGGGATCTTCAGCTTTGCTAAATGTGGTTAGGACATAACGGAGTGCAATATTAAAGCATTCTTGGAGTGCTGTAATGCTCAACAGTGGGCACCCTTAGATTCTTCTAGCCAGATGGAGGAAGTTGGGAGCTTCGCAATGAGCAGATGCTCACAAGGTTTGATAACTGTGGTTAAGTTGGCAGCACTCTCAATTCTGCATCAGAAGGAATGTGTTAAAGCCACACTCTTGAGTACATGATCTCGGCTGGCAGCACTTCAGCACAATACCCAGTTAGTGCTGCACCGTCAGAGTATTAAGCAGGGTTTTCTCGACTTGCCAATATTGGGCATCATCACAGGTGGGACAGGAAAATTTGAAGAGTGTTTAGCCATCATTTGGGGGTCATCTTACCAGCTTGTCATGGTCGATCAGCGTAGCTAACTGGTAAGATTGTGTGTCTGATGAAAAGCTGTGTTCACGCCTGGTTTCTCACTCTCGTGATCTTGGAATCATAGAATTCCTACAGTACAGAAGGATGCTATTCATTGTGTCACTGTGCTGCCCGACATTGTGAGTCTCGCCAGTGGGTCCTTGGGCACTGCTCACCGGGCACTGGGCAGTGCCAGAGGGCAGGGCCAGATTGCAGGAGGCAGAGCCATGATGAGAGTGGGGGCAATAATGGACAGGTAAGGGGGTAATTCTGCATTGGATATCAGCTGGGGGGGGTTGGGGGTTATCAGGGTAGCGGTTAGCCGGTGTGGTATCATAGCGGTGTTCAGCCTGGTGGGGGAGTATTGGTGCCAGGGAGGCCAGAAGGATGGGGTGAGTGACAGATCTCTGTTCTCATACACTTGTACACAGAACACAGAGATCAAGGCGCTTGCACAGTAGCACCTCTCGCAGCTAGCAGCTAACTTTCCAGTGAGACTAGACCGCGTCTGCTCCACCTACTGACGTGAATCATACTTTGACTCTTTTTTTGAACTAAGTGCCGTACAATTGCATTTGAGAGCTTAACCAAAAAAAATGGGCTTGATTCTCTCCCATTTTCACACTCGTTCAGCACTTATAATTTTTTTTGGTAAGGTCACCCCCCCCCCACAATAGACTTTTGGCCGTTCTCTAAATTTTTCTGCTCTATTTACAATGGTGTTGACCACAGGTGGGACTGGAAAATCCTGGCCATTATCTTTCAGATCTGCCCTCTCAGATAGAAGCAAAGGATCCATGGGACTATTTAAAGAGCAGCAGGGAATTCTTAATACTGTCCTAGCCCATTTGTATCTCTCAACCAGCATCAATAAAAACTGGATATTGATTCTAACAGCATATTGGGTGTACAAATTGCCATATTATGTTTTTCCCAACATAATATGGCAATATTCAAAAATGTTTCATTGCTGCCACGCATGTGGAGATGTCTTGAGGGTGCTATATAAATGCAGGTTAATTACTTAACTGCACTGCAAAGTTTATAATCTTAATATTTGATAAAACTGGTAACTGTACAATGTGGGCAATCCCTCACTCAGGAATATTGGTATCTGTCATGCTCTGATTTGCAATAATGAGTGAGGGAATAGCTGAGAATGATGGCAGAGAGCAGAATGGGGCAGTTCCATCACAGAATCCGGGACCATTGGAGAGTAGGGTATGAGCTAGAAATTGCAAAATATACCTGCCAGCCTTGGACCCTGGCAGTGCCAGCCTTGCACCCTGGCATTCCCACCAGGCAGTGCCAAGGGGCAGGCCCTAAGGGAAGGGAGGGGCAGATCCTGGAGGGGCAGGGCCTGAAGGGAAGGCAGTGCATGAGGACTATATGCTCCACATCAATATGGTGGGGGTCATCAGGGCAGTGATTGGCTGGGATGGGGGTGAACAAGGTGGCGTTCGGCCAGGGTGGCGGGGAATTGGGGAGGTGATCAGCTGGGAGTCGTGATCATGGTTGGAGATTGGGGGGCACGTTTGGGGAAGCATGATCAGGAGGGGAGTGAGGGTACAATGTCCGGATTAATGGGGGAGTGACAATCTCCCAGTGTACTGTGTATCCATGTACACAGTGCACTAGGAGATCAGGGTCCATGCAAAGTAATGCTCTCTGACAGTCTATAGCCGGCATCCTGATGTGAATTGACTCCATCTACTCCCCCTACTGGTGAGAATTTCACGGCCTTATTTTTGGAGAGAATCACACTTCGTCTCATTTTTTTCCTAAGTGCCATAAGATGGTGTTTGGGAGCTCCCGCAAAAAGTGTATGTGATTCTCTCCTGTTTTCATGCTTTTGTTCAGCATTTAGAATTTTTTTGCTAAGATCGCCCCCTCTGTATTACTGACATGGATTCATTAGAAGTTGCAGGAGCACATAATCAAATATTTCTTATTAAACAAATGAGGATTCCGAAATCTAATTTAAACAGAAGTAAGTGGAGGTAGTTCCCCATTCCCTGTAGGTTGCAATGTAGCTTTTAGGTCTGTCTCACCACAAATTCATACAGCAATTCAATTTTTTTGTTGAAAATAAAGAGTGAGAAGTTATTATACCAGGAAAACCTCTTGCATTGGGGAAAAAAACTTCTTTTCTACAATTATTCCTTTCACGTTCTTAATGTTTTTTGAATGATATCTTTTAAATTGTGTATACAAATAAAGCAGGTTTTCATAATACTTATATACTTCCTGTGTTTGGTATGTCTCCGTCTCAGACTGCCTCTTCACTTTTAGCATTCTTTAATAGTGTTCGTACAAATATCTTTATCTCCTTGGAAAATGGATTATCCGGATTACTGGCACATCATTTTTAAAAATATACAAATGAATGAGTGTTGTTGCAAACTGAAGACATGAATGCAACATTAGATTAAGAAATTCATGGTGACATACCCTGGGATATTGGCCTAGACTTTATAGTTATACTGACAATGAAACTGCCAGTGTTCACCGTCATTACAACTGTGAAAGTGACAGAAACATTGGCATGTGCACGGTTAAATGTGGAAATTCAGAACTTACTGTCTATGATTCACTGTTCTTCTGCAGGTTGTGCCTTTGAAGTTCCAGAAGATGGAAATAATCTAAAATTACTTGAATTGACATCAAATTCAAACTTTTACATAGTTAGTCTCACTGGAAAACCTCTTGAAAAATTGTTTATGAGCTGTAATTAGGTAGTTATTGGCATTCTAAGTTCATAAACTTTAATAAACAACCAATCTAGCCCTGAAAAGTTAACTTTATATTGGTAGGGTATCAAATGTCTCCACTTTAATCATATGTCAAAAATGTATGAAATTTTTATTTTTTTTAAAGTTTATCTTAATCCCATCTGTATGTCCCAGTCTTTACCTTGCTCTCTGTAAAATGACTAAAAAGTGAAGGGTAAGTGATTCTTACTTTCTTTGTGGCTGTGTGTGAGAATTTTTCAATGTGATTGGTGCTGAGTCTGCTTGATGACATCAGTGTTGTGGGTCATGGGAGATACCTTGAGCTGACACTGGAACGAAACTAACATTGAGGAAGGTGAAACCCATACCACAAGACTTCTAAATCTTTGTGGGCAGCTTTCTTCGAGGTCAGTGAAACAGTGCTTTATTCAGCCACTGTCTTGAAATAGATCGATGTTGTCACTGGAAATCTCCATCCTCATCCAGTGCTGGGATTCTCCGGTGCTGCTAAAAGTGAGTGGAGTTTTGGTTGGAACGTTAATTTTTCTATTCACACTTGTAGCGGCATGGATGAAATCAGAGAATCCCGCCCTGTAATTCAATACATGAGTATCTGCTTGTAACATTGGACTATAACTTTTTACTGTCCATCTGTTTACTGTGTGAAATTTTATGGAAAAGGGTAAGTAAAAATAAAGAATTTAGCTTAATTGTTCATTCCTTCTCTATCATACAGTACAACAGTGACTACGTTTTGAAAAAAGAAATGGCTGTATGGTCATTAAAAAGTGTTATATAATTGCAAGTCATTCTTTACATACTAAATTCCTACTGTGGTATCAAAAATGAATTGTGTTGCTAAAACACTTTAAAATTAATGGCCTGGATTCTCTGATTTAATTCCCCCCATTACTGCTGCCAGCTAGAATGGCAGCATAGTGGTTAGCTCTGCTGCCTGACAGTGCCAAGGACTGGGTTCAATTCCCAGCTTGGGTCACTGTCTGTGTGGAATTTGCACATTCTCCATGTGCCTGCGTTGTTTTCCTCCCACAGTCCAAAGATGTGGGTTAGGTGGATTGGCTATGCTAAATTGCCCCTTAGTGTCAGGGGGACAAGCTAGGGTAAATGCATAGGTGGGAATTGTGGTTGGTACAGACTTGATGTGCCGAATGTCCTCATTTTGGAATTTTGTAAGAATTTGGCACCAAGTCAAATCTCCATTCACAGTAGTGGGACTGGAGAATCCTAACCACCGGTGAGGCCGAAGAATTCTGGTCAGTATATTTATTCAGAAAATCTTTCCAATCTTGATTAATCATACAATCCTTGATGCCTGGTCTATTAGAATATTTTTCTGGTGTTCTCATTATAAATATAAGCAAGGTTATTATCATTTAGATTACATTGCACTATATAAAGATTCTAGTCTGGAAGTTTCCATTGTTCAGAGTTTTGTTTATCACAATACACTAGATTGGTGATTTCAGGAAATCTACCTTTGAGTTTCTTTTTCATCTCATCTTTAGTATTGTGCAGAAGGAAAATTTTATTGGTTAATTTACAGTTTGAAAATTATTTTCTTAAATGGTGGGGATGGGTACAGCTGTTCATTGAAGTGAATAAAACTTAGATATAATAAATAATAGTGAGTCATGTGACTGCCAAGCCTTACAACCAATCAATACCACATTTTAGAAATTGTAAGTGAGCTGGTTTTGTCATTGGTTTGGGTCTCTTTGGGTAACAGTGCTCATCTTGGAACCTACAGGAACTACTCAATCTCCTTATCTAGGTGGAGGTCTTTTGAGAAAGTTTTGATCTGGACAATTCAAACACAGAGGACAGTATTATCTAGGCAACTTTAATAAGAAAATACAATGAAAGTCAAAAGAACTTTTTAAAGAAGTGGGTCGATTTGAATAAGTCCATTGATCCTTTCTTTTCTTCAGTAGATTTTTATGATTGCTTCTGCTTCGTTAATTATTTTTCAATGTCTACAATGATATCTAATTAATATTTTTCTACCTACTGTCCTGGTTCATTCTCCAGATCTTTAGTCGCAATGTGCTGTCATTGCATGGAAACAAACATTTAAATCAATCAGATGTAAGTATGACAGAAGTTTCAATAACTACAGATCTATTATGCAATATAATGGACAAAATGGGCACTTTGTGAGGGATTGTTTTATGTATAAATGTGACTAATCTAATTCAATGAAGTCTGAAATATGCTAGACAGATGAATAATCCTCCTGAAATAAATTTAAATAAATTTTTAAAAAAATGTTGGGAAAGACAAGCTTTCTGAGAAACATTGCGAAGATAAATGCACAATTTCCCATAGTTATTTTCCTAATTGCACTGATAATTTCACTGTATGTTTATCCTGTTGTCAATATACATTCCTTATTTAAATAGACTTTGTGAAACAGTTACCTTCTTTCTATTCATTCATGGGATGTGGTCACCATTGGCCAGGCCTGTATATTCATTGTCCATTCCTAATCACCCTTGAGGTGGTGGTGGTGAGCTGTCTTCCTGAACTGTTGCAGTTCATGTGGTATAGGTGCACTCACAGTGTTGTTAGGGATGGAGTTCCAGAATTTTGACCCAGTGACACTGAGGGAACAGTGATTTCTTTCCAAGTCAGGATGGTGTGTGGCTTAGTGGTGAACTTGCAGGTGGTGGTATTCCCATGTGTCTACTCGTACTTTTGCTTCCAGGCGGTAAAGGTTGTGGATTTGGAAGTTGTTGTCAAATGAACCTTGATGAGTTCCAACATCCTGTATATAGTACACATGACTGCAACTGTGCATTGGTGGTGAGGGAGTGAATGTTGAAGGTGGGGGATTGGGTGTCACTTAAGTGAGTTGCTTTCTCCAAGTGTTGACCTTCTCGAATGTTATTGGGGCCACATTCATCCAATGACTGGAGTGTGTTCCATCTCTTGGCTTGTGCCTTTTAAGTAGTGGATAGGTTAGGGGAGTCAGGTGGTGAGAATTCCCAGTCATTGACCAACTATTGTAGCCACAGTATTTATATGGCTGGTTACGTTCAGTTTCTGGTCAATGATAACTCCCAGGATGTTGATGATAGGGGATTCAGTGATGGTAACAACATTTAAAGTCAAGGAACAATGGTTAGACACTCTTTTGTTGGAAATGGCTTTTGCACCAAACTTGTGTGATGTGATTGTTACTTGCCACTTATTAGTCCAAACATGGGATACAAAATAACACTTCTGACAGGACTCTTATCAATTCATTTATTTGTTGTATTCTGTTTCATTTTGAAATGAATTCAAGAAGGTAGTATTATGTGAATAACTTTCAAGGAATTAACAACATTGTATGACCATGGAGGGTGAAGTTGGTGTGAGATTTGCTGAGAACCTCTGCAAATAGGTAGATATGTTCACCTTTGTTCTGATATTTTCATTACTTTGTATCAAAACAACAAACTCAAAATAATGTTAACATTATTACTTCAAACAAGTCAAATGCAAAAATTCATCACCCAACGGCAACCATTATTTAAATGAAAATAAAACAGAAAGTACTTGAAATACTCAGGAGGTCTGGCAGAATCTTTAAAGAGAATAACAGAGTTAATATCATAACTGGGAAAAGTTAGAAACATAATAGGTTGTGACTGAGTGAAAGGTGAAGGAGGAGAAATGGGTAGAACAAGGGAAGGTTAATGATTGGTCAATGAAGGACAGGAGAGATTAAATGACATAGCTTTTCACAAGGCAAGGACATGGACATTTGGTAAATAAAGAAACAAAATATATGCCCCGAGGAGATGTGAATGGTAGAATCTTGAATAACTATCATCTGAAAGCTAAGTCAAGGAAATGAGAGAAAAAAAGAGAAATGAGCAAAGCAAAACAAAATAACATGGGGTTGGAGGTTCTGAACTAAAATTGTTGAACCGTGTTGAAGCCAGAAGGCTGTTAAGTGCCCCTTAAAAGATTGAGGTGCTATTCCTTGAGCTTGAATTGAAACATCTCATTAGGCCAAGGACAGAAATATCAGAATGGGACCAACGTGGACAAGCAAGTAACTGGAAGTTCAGGATCGTGCTTGGAGACTGAACAGAGGTTTTCCATGAAACAGTCACGCAGCTTGTATATGATTTCCTCAATGTCAAGATGACCACATTATGAGCAGTGAACATGGTATACTAAATAGGAAGAAGTTGAAGTAAAACACGGTTCCACCTTGGAGGAAGTAGGATTTGGGGCTTTGAATGGTGAGAAGAGATTAAGGATAATTGTGGCATCTCCTGTGTTTGCATGGAATTGTGTCGTTGGAAGTTGAGACAGTATTCTGTATGACTGAAGGGTGGACCACAGCATCACAGAGGGAACCATCTCTTTGGAATGATGAAAGGAGGAGGAGTAAGGTATATTTACTGGTGGCATCATGGATGGCAGACCATCATTCATTGAACATACAGGCTGATGGGATGGGAGGATAAGAGGAACCCTATTGTTGTTCTGGGAGGGAGGGGAAAGTTTCAGAGCAGAAGTGAGATAATTAGAGCAGGTACAGTCAGGGGAATTCCTCCTCGAGGGAAAAAGGTTCATCAGAAGTGTTAGTATGGCATGTTATCTCATCGGCACAGATACAACAGAGACAGAGAAACTGAGAGAATAGAAGAGCGTTCTTTCAGAAAGTGGGTATTAGGAAGTGTAGGCAAGATAACTGTAGGAGAAAGTGGAGTTATAATTAATACATAGTGATAATCTATCATGAGAATTGGAGGCATAAAATTCAAAGGAGAGTCAGAGATGGACCACATCAAGGCAAAGAGGAGAATGAAAATTGGAAGCAATGTTAACTAATTTTATTTAGTTCCCGTTTAGAGCAGAAAATGGAGCTGATGCAGTCATCAATGTGCCAAGAAAGAAGAAGCATGAAGAAGGCTAAATAGGACTGGAACAAGGAAGGTTTTGCATATCCCACAATAAGGCAAGATAGCAAGGAGCCATGTGATTCCCAGAATAGAGTTGAAAGTTCAGTTGTCCAATGCAAAATCTAACTCAGTCAGGCAGAGGAGGGTGGTAGTTGTCGAAGATTGCTTGGGCAAGTCATGATGCAATACTACACAACTGATCCAATGAATGCCTGTATTTGCGACAGGTATCAAGATTTGCTATTCAAAAACTATAATTCTTAAGGATCATGGGGTCTACGTTTTTGTCTGGATATGTTTTCAGGTGCAAATGACCACACTTTGCTTTTGTTGGAGGCAATCCAATTTTCTTCCAACAAAAGGAAAGTCTTTTGTAAGGAAAACAAAGTTAGTTTTAAGGGATTTATAGTTGTAAGGGTAAACATTAGAAATAAAGTATAGTTACAAGGGGATTTAATTTAATGTTTGTGTGGAATCAAGGGTAAAACTAAGAATTAAATTCATGCTGAACAAATGTGTTTTTATGCATGAGGGGTTGGTTCAGATCTAACCATGTTTCTATTTTGCTTCGAGAGGGTGATGGCATGAAAAATAAATAAACCAGCAATTGTTAACTAACAACTGGAGACTCTTTAAAGGTAGAAAGGTTTTTAAGTTTTAATTGGATATTGCAGTTGGAGACAGGACACTGGGGAGTGAATATTTCTAAACTCTGCCAGGAGACACTGGATAGGACAAGGGAGTTCCAAAGAGGCAGTCTTCTCAAATAACCAAGGATTTGGGAAAGAAAGAATGTTTTAAGACAACTGAAGTTAAGAGAAGAGACCAAGGTATTTGTGATGTTAGTGTACTTTTAAGAGTTCTATTTTAAATCATGTTCTCTGTAGTTCACAGCCTTAACTGATGTCATTGTTGCCAGGCTGTCTTTGATGAGTCATTTTATTACTCCTTGAGTGGTCCAGATGGTGTTGTTCATTTCTACTGTAGGATTGGTTTTATGATCCTGCATTGTTAGGAGGAAGATCATGGATTCTGGTCAGTTTATTTTTCCTTCCTAGGGAATTCAAAACATTTTCTGTTTTGGCTGGCAGCAATGTTTAGTATAGAAGAGAGTGGACATCAGACTGAAAATAGTGGCTCTCCCTAGGTTTTGCAAGTTCTGCTGATTAGCTGAAAGCTAGGTTTCTTGCCTTCTTGGAGTAGAGAATCTGCTGCTTATGGCTTTTCAAGAGCATCTCCCTGGTCTGGGAAGCTGTTCCAACTTCAAACTGTTCTCTGTCTATCAAGAGAACTGCAGAATTCATCCAATGGACTCAATTCCAGTATCACGTGAGCATTACACTTTGCTGCGTTGAACATGTTTAAAGGGTTTTGTCTAAAGGAAGCTTGGTTTTGATTGGAACATTTTAGATAAATTTGTTAAGAGTTATACATTATTGTGATTATTTTGTGTCTGTGCGTAATTGATAAAAGACTTTGCTAATTTTCTTTCCATATATGTTAACCACATTATTAATTAAACTTTGTTTGATAAAATCTCCTTAGTGGGTCATTTGAATCATACCTGAAGATAAACTTTTCATGCTTATCCTAGCCAAGTTCAAGATGCAAAATTTATGATCCAGGCAGGCTCCAGAAAAACACTTTGGAGTTTCTGACCTGGACCTTAACATATTGTTCAGGGGGAAGAATAAACTAAGTGTTCTGAATTAAAGAGACAATTACAGTAAACAGATTTCAGTAAGAAAGCAGGTTTCAGAGGTAATTCAAAAGTTTGATGCCAGCTTAACGGAGTCTTAGAATCAAGAGTTAAAGCAACTAGGAACAACTTGTACAGCAGCCAAGACAAAGAAATTCTCAAGAGGTGGTGTAAAACCTGTATTAGATTCATTGTTAAGTAGAGTGGGGTCTTTATTTAAAGGATGCATTTGGAAAATCTGGATTGGATTTCAAAATGTAAAGTGCTAATGGAAAGCATTGTTGGGAAAGGAGATCATAAAGTGTGTTTTGGGGCATGGGGTTTGGAAAATCTAATGTGACAATCATTTGGGTATATCCTGAGGAAAACTTCAAATACTAACTTGGGTTCAGAGTGGAGTGTACCAATCTGTGTGCTAAAAGAGATATTGTGTTAATGAGATCATTGTAACTTACAGTGTACTTTGTAATCCAAATAAATTATAAAATCTGTATCTATTTGTTAAACTAAGGGGGTGTAAAGGTGTAGTTTATAATAATCCAATGTTTCATGTTTAATAAATGTTTTTGTTCTTGTTATAACTAATTAGTAGTCTTCTGACTTGTTCCTCCACATTTTCTGAAACAACTGTTTTTGAACCAGGGTTCCATTCTGGGATCTTCCCATTCAGGTATAACACCAACTGGAATGGTAACATCTATCCCTGCTAATGCTGGTTCCCCATTTTACAGGGAAGAAAAAATTAGATTTCCTCCTGCGCACCATTGCTGCCTAGAAATTTGAAGTTTTGGAAGTCCATCGAAAGTATGCCAGGTTTGAGAGTTTGTGAAGAAAATGGAAACCCACTGAGAAATCTGGCACATTCTGAAAAATAATTGCAAATTATCTTGACACCTTCAAATATCACTCTAAGATGACTTATTGCAATGTATCACAACATTTCTCCAATGGGGAAAATACCTTAATGTATTAAATCATGTAAAATAAAATTCTCTGCCATCATGTTTTTATGCTCCAAATTGGTTGGATTTATTTAAACCATATCTGGCTGGTTTATTAAACAAAAATGGCTCATCTAGGTAGAAGTTGATATCTGTTCTGTTAGTGAAACAGAAGCTTTTGTTATGACAGCTGTTCCATTTAAAATCCTTGGCTGGGTTCCAAAATCTTCAGCTCAGCAGGTGGTCTTATTGATCAAAGAATTATTGAAACTTTTACAAGCTCAGGAGAACAGAGTACATCTCTGATGCGGATACTTATTCCTTTACTAACCAATTGACAGCTCAGGAATTACAACTTTATTTTTTCCCAACAGTTTGCTTTGTCCTTTTTCAATGAGAGTGAGCTCAAATTCAGATTTTTCTTAGATTGTTGGCGGTTTCATGGTTTTTCCAGTAATTTAAAAATAATTCCCTTTGCGTAACCCAAAGCATTGTACGTAGTGCATGTTGAATGAACAGCCATGGAGGATGCATAGGGGCATGGGGAAAGGTGAGGTGGAATATATGTGGGACAAGGGTTGAACAGGTGGAGGACTGAGGTTTAGGGGATCTGGGCTGCTTTGTTGGCAAACTGTTGCAGACTTTCATTGTATTCATACCCTTCATGCACTCCATCAATGCTTGTGAAATCCATGTGGGAAAAGGTTAAAACACCAGAAAAAAAAATCACACAAATCATTTTTCAATCTATGACAACAGGCAGCACTGTGGCAAGCACTGCTGTCTCACAGCGCCAGGAACTCAGGTTTAATTCTGGCCTCGAGTGACTGTCTGTGTGGAGCATACATGTTCTCCCTGCGTGGGTTTCCTTCGAGTGCTCTGGTTTCTTCCCACAGTCCAAAGATGTGCAGGTTAGGTTGCTTGGTCGTCCTAAATTACCCCTTAGTGTCAGGGGGAACCAGTAGGGTATATATGTAGAGTTACAGGGGTAAGGCCTGGTAGGATTGTTGTTGGCGTAAACACGATGGCCGAAATGGCCTCCTTCTGCACTGTAGGGATTCTATGCAGTAGCCGGGTTTTCCTGAGTGCAGATGAAAATTCAGCCCTTGGAAGTTGTGCAATTTCTTATAATCTCACTAATTACAGGTGTCTGCAGGAAATCACTTAGGTTACCCTTGGTAACTACAGATTCTGTCAACCATATCTTCTTAAACATGTCCTGTATGTGAGATGAATGAAACCGTGTGTGTTTGGAATTCACTTGCAGGGATGTTGGGGCTGTTCCTTCAATAGGAAATCGTCAGTCAGACTATATCCCTGGAGCAGTTGCTTCAAAAGGTTTATTGCCATAACAACATTTTGCTGCTATTTTGCATGACAGCAGATACAAGTACACTTTTGAAGTGTTAATTTTTAAATGTACTGAGCAGCACCAAACCATTTTGATCTAATCAATCAATAATTAAAATCACATTTCTAGGCACCCTAATCATATAGATAATCTCACTGCCTAGTATAACTGAATTGTTAGATTTTCACTTTTTAACCGAATATTGCTGGTCTTTCTTTATACATTTCCACACTAAATTAAATGACAGGTGATTCCCTTTCTTCATTCTTTGATTTTTTTTCATTTGAACACCCCTTGTACTAAGCCTCAGTATAATTATAGCAATAAGATCTTGCAAATCTCAAGTTGTTCATTCCATTGCTGATCAGACTAAACATTGACAGTAATCGGCATCTAGTTAACAGATGGTGAAAGAGTTTGAAGTCCTGCTTCTCCCCATAGCAATGAATTCTGCTGGTGTGTGGGACAAGACAAGAAGCAGCAATTTGCAAGCTGTGCCTTAGCAGCACTGCAGTCAGGTTTTAAGCAGCAGTGACAGATGATCATTCGGGGAAGTGATTCTGGTGACAAAACAGGAAACCATTAACAACGCTGGGCCCCAGTAATCTATCAGCAGTATTAACAGCAGCTAACAAATAGTAACCAGGACTTTTGTGGACTCATGGAGAGTCTGCCCCTTATCAAAAATGTTGCTGGGACCCCAGATCAGGAAAACCTGCTTCCAGCCCATGTCTTTGTGGCCTTCCTCTGGATGCTCCAGTTTCCTCCCACAGTCCAAAGATGAGTGGGTTAGGTTGATTGGCCATGATAAATTTCCCCTTAGTGTCAGAGGGATTAGCAATGTAAATACATGGGGTGACATGGATAGGACCTGAGTGGGATTGTTGTTGGTGCAGGCTTAATGGGCCGAATGGCCTCCTTCTGCACTATAGGGATTATATGATTTCCAACAGATCCTATTTTGCTGGGAAGGGACAAGGGACAGAATATGATTCACACATTCAAAAATTTGAACCCAGCAAGAACATTTGAATTCCGAGCTGATTTTAAACTGACCATATTTTCACTGGAGCTATGACATTATTCTCGAGTGTATGACTGAGAATTTTTAAACAGAAATTCAACTAAAAGGTGGAGAGGATCTGTGGAGCTGTCAAGCTATTTAAATTCCAAGCCATCCAAGTTTTGAAATTAAAAATAGTCTTCTGTTTCTACGTTAAAAAAATGGCAGTTGCAATTTCAATAACTGTTTGTTAACATATGGCTAATGGCTATCATTCTATTGTTATTACTACCTAACTGCTTCCATAACCTGTAATTATCACAGTGACGGTGGGGGCTGTAAGTTCACAGTTTGATTGACAACCCCAGGAATTTATTAACGGATCCACTATCTTTGAAGTTGGACTTTGAATACAATTGTTTGTTGTTATAAGGGATCTAAATGCCTGAGAGGATTTAAATGCACGGAAGGGACTTCTATCAACAAGGATG
This sequence comes from Carcharhinus amblyrhynchos, assembly GCF_965287045.1. Lineage (NCBI taxonomy): Eukaryota > Metazoa > Chordata > Chondrichthyes > Carcharhiniformes > Carcharhinidae > Carcharhinus > Carcharhinus amblyrhynchos. Next base: position 40,419,759 of record NC_137339.1, on the reverse strand, counting down.
TTTTTGATATAATAAATACAATAATAAATACTTAGTTTTGCCATGGTGGACACAGGAGTTAGCATGGAGGGTGCAAGGGGAAAGGGTAATGGGTGCGGGATTAATGTTGGCAGTAAGTTGATAGACAGCCTACACACAATGATGGGAATAAGCGCAGTGGTCATGTATTGGCATTAAAATGGCACTAAGCTGGCATAAGTGCTATAAGGGCCATAGGGGTTAGTGGTGGGAGTGGATTGGCATCATGGGTATGAGCGGGCCAAGGGCAATAGTTAGAGGGGAATGGGGAGTGCAGGACACGCTATTCGGAAGTACTTGGGAATGGTTTGACATGATTTGGCACAGGTGGAACATGTGAAAGGTGTGCAGGGTGTGAGGGAGTGTGAGGGTTGAGGACTAGAGGCTGTAATATTCAACCACACAACTGGAATGAAGTTGTACAGCAGGCCTTTTAACAGTATGAATTTGGCATTTGGCAGTCCATTTGGCTGCCACCAAACTGTTTCTGGATGGGGGTAGTGGACAGTGCGGAGAAATGGGCCCAACTCCAGCATGCACCTATGCCCCCCTCCGTGCCCCCCCACTCCCCCTGCCACCGTCTCCCCCCTCCCCTATCAAGCTCACAGAACAAAGATCCCATTTTGGGGGCACAATTTTCCCAAAGGTGCGTTCAGCAATCCAGTACGTTTTCTGGCTCTGCACGCCCAGTCTGGGGGTGAAACTTGGACCACGGCACAGGCACAGCTGACGAACTGGAGTAGCTCATTAGCCCTAATTTTGCCTTAACTCATTTAGTGAGTTCTGAGTGGGTTCAGGTAAGACCCCAAATTTATACCCTGATTGCTTTCAGATTCATTTGAAATTAACAGAGTGTTAAGTTGGGAGATGCAAGTCAGGCATCCAGCCCAAAGAGCCCCAGACTTGGTGGGTTCGTTAGGTTAAAATCAGGTCCATTGTTTCAAGGTCAATAATGTTACAATCAGATATTTATATGGATACCCTGAATATTTTGATGTGAATATAGTTCCAGCTTCAGGAGTAATGTTTGTTAATGCTACAAATTACATAATGAATCTCACAAAATGCAAGATTCATTTGCTCTCATATATTGGATGCAGCGTAATTACAATACAACTGACTCAATTTTTTTTGTGGATAGTTTAACTTTTAATTCTGTTCAGTTTTAGGTATATGAAGCTCTGCTATGTTGGGATAGGGGAAATGGTAAGCATCAAATACCAAACCCAGTTCTGACAATGATTCCTGGCGAAGCACTAACCTTTCAGATACCTGTGCTGCATACACTGAATTTCTTATTTCAATTTCTGATTTCCAGGATTTATAGTTCCACTTGCTGTCGCTCTGGTCTCTCCACTTGTCCTGTATGGAACAAACCTGTTCATGTAATAGTTACTTGTGTGTTTAGTTTAAAAACGGACAGCAGATTGGCTCCCTATTGTTCAGCAACTCAGTCAACTTAGGTATCACATTGAGAACATTAATTTTCTTCATACTGGTGCTAATACTTTGAATTGTTGGGCACACTTGAACTTGACAAATACCGAACTCAACTGCTCAGCTAATGACTGAAAACAAAGATGTTAAAAATGGTAGAAGTAGAGCAAATCCAGAACAATTCTCTGAAAACCACAAAGATTACAGTCTAATGCATAAACATCTGTACTTCCCATTCACTTTGCTAAGTCTTGAACCTCAGGGATTGTTCCTCTGATTAAGTTTCCATTGCTGGATTGATAATTGTATGGTGTTCCAGAAAACAAAATCAATAACAGCTGCCAAAGCAACACCGCTGTAATGCAGAGTAGTTTGCACACCTCAAGACAAACCTGAAAACACACAAAATTATAAGTTGTACCTTACTAAAGCCTAAAAACGAATCCGCGTGTTAGTGAAAATTTGTATCTGCAATCCTCAGTAAGCAGCACCTACATATCCAACCACATGTCTGTACAGTGCCATGGTTCAATGGCAGGTGATTAATTTATTGTTAATAAAAAGAACAATTTTGCAATGCTGCTGCCAAATCAGCACAGTCTTGAATCCTAGTGCTTAACAAAAATACTTGATTGTCATGGTCGTAAATGATGCCGTACATTTTGGAACACAAGCTCAAATCTTTAGAAAAAGCAAACCTTTCTGGCTGTGCATTTAGTTCAATCCTCCTCCCCTCCCACCCCCCTCTTGAGTTACTGCAACTCTTGAAGAGGAAGTGCGAGTTTGTAAAAGAAAGGGGATCGCAAATATCATTCAAACTCCGGTCCATCTCGCTCAGCACTCCTCTCACTTGTTTTGTTGAGCAGGTTCGGTGTCACAGTCAGAAGCAGAGCCATTAGAAAATGTTCCAGCTTTTGGAAGCTTTTGTCAGTGCTGTGAGCTGTAACTGGGGATGGTTTCTGCACGAGGAATCCTCAGTGGATACGAATCATCTAAGAACAAAGGTGGTGGGGGGGGGAAGATACCAAGACTGTTTTTAAAATTAAATATAGACAAGAACAAAAATCACCATTGAACGAGTCATAATTCGAACTAAATGGGATAATCACTGAGTCCTCTTTATATTAAATTCCCCTTACAGCTTCAAAATCTGAATATTTTCATGTGTAGGATCCTTTTTAACATCAATCCATTTTGTATCGTTATTCATTTATTAACCTACAAAGCAACATCCAATTTTTGGATGTACGTTAAGGAGGATTTTACTAGCTGTTGGCAAAATAACATTGGATACGCTGTCAAAATTTACATTCTAATCGTGTTACCGTCAAAGCAGAACCCAACACTTTCACCATTCCTTCAGTCAATTTTCAGTGATTGAAGACAAGAAATTTTTAAAGTACTGTCAAAACTTTAGTCTTCTATCATGCCTCCAGGTGAAATATTTGCGAGAGGATTTTTAAAGACATGTACAAAACACTTGTTAAATAAGAAAAATAGAACATAAGTCACCAGGAGTGATGACCCCAGACCATAAGCTCATCTTAAGACATTTTTTAAGGCACTTTGTGCTTTCAGTAGCCACAGAGAAGAAGTAGATTTCACATGGGAATTGCTCAAACAAAAACATCATAATAAATGAAGATGCTATGTTTGTTTATTCACCCTGGGATCTCATTGGATTCCAGCAAAACTCAGTGTTTTCCACCTTTGGCACCAACTAGCAAAAACACACTCTGCGCCACAAGTATCTTTTCTCTCTTTCAGCTCTCTAAAGACATCAGTTGATAATCTATTCACCCCACAGATTTTCTATTCTTTACTGCAGTTTGGCTCCACAGATAATGGACGTCATCATCAGACAGCACATCAAAAAAGTGGTCCTTCTCATGTACTCTATGCGACTCAAGGAAGTGCCTAGAGTCATAGAAGTAGACAGCACAGAAAAAGGCACTTTGGTCCACTGCATCTGTGATGGTCAAAGGCAAACCGCCCAACTATTCTGACCCCACTTTCCAGCAATTGACCCATCTGATGCACAAAAGTACACAGTTTCAACTGACCAGTGATCAGAAGTGAGAGCGTTGGCTAATTTTCCTTGCCTTGTCAAAGAAGTGCATAGTCAACCTGAAGTAATCTGTTTACCCAACAGAGTACAACCTAATCCAGCACTGTTTGGGAATCAAAACTGGGGCTGTCCAGCTATGTATGAGTTAGTTAATCATTGGAATAAATCTCATAATCACTAAGGGAAGCCCGAACACTGAACATTTATGGTAGAAGTTGAAAAAAATAGCAAATACACAAAGCACAGTGCACTGAAATTTCAGTTTATTTTATAACCCAGTGATAAGACTCTGGTTGAATCCAACGCTTTGTTAGAGAACTGAATCTCAAATTCAGGTACAGAGGAGATGTTAGATGTTAGGGGTAAGTTTTTCACTCAGAGGGTGGTGAGTAAATGGAATTGGCTGCCATCGGTGGTGGTAGAGACAAACTCGCTGAGGTCTTTTAAAAGACTTCTGGATGAGTACATGGGATTTAATGGGATTGGGAGTTATAGATAGATCTATGGCTTGGTAGGTATGGGTATGATCGGTGCAACTTGTGGGCCAAAGGGCCTGTTTGTGCTGTACTGTTCTATGTTCTATCTCAACTGTAGACATTGGTCAACTCCGAGCAGTTGGAACCTGGATCTGCACACTCATGGAGAGGTCAACATTGAGCATGTGGCACCTGCAGGCCCACACCCCCAGACAGGAGACAACATTAAAGGGAGACTTGTCTCTTAGCTGATTTTTCTAAAGTCAACTCAGTAGTGGTATTGGTGTTCACCTTCCCTCTCAGCTTCAATTGGCCAATGGGTCTGGCTCAGAACTTTGGGAAACTGGGAAGAAACAGAAAGTTCGAGAGGAAAGAGCCATAAAATGGAAACCCACTTGTTAACTAGCTTGGGATGTTGTTAGCATTATTTTATCTACTCCAAGGCCAAGATACAACCATTGCAGAAATGACACTGTGGAAATTTGTAGCTATAAAATAAAGAAGCTGGATATGTTGCTGGAGGAAATTTGATGAAAAACGTGAGTAAATGTTACTGCTCCTGAAGAAGAAGCTGTAAGTAACTGATCAAAGATGATAGAAAAGCAACATATTAGTGGACAGTTGTGACACTGTTCTAATTAACACCGTGGGGCATTTCAGTGAAAGCAGCTCATAAGTCATATGCTGACATATGTAATACTTCACTCCAGGCATTGTACTTAAGAGACACACTGACTCCAATAAAGTTACAAAAATTGACAATATTTAGGTCTCAGAGTATTGCTCGTACACCACTTACAGCACAGTCATTCCAAAAAATACATGAAATATTTTAGCTTGTCCTTTACTGACAGAATAGGCTTCAAGACTATATTTGTTTTCTTTTTGAATACATATGCCATCACCTACTTCTAAAAGATTGTCAAAACACCGACCTACTGCAGTTGAGGGATAGTTTTGTGTGTCCCTCGGAACAGAGGCCAGCTTTATATTATTGTTAACTTTTCAAGTCTGTATGACTTTTCTTCAGAGCTCTAAAGAAGTCATGTGGACTCAAAACATTAAACATGTTTTTCTCTCCACAGATGCTATCAGACCTTTTTTCCAGCATTTTCCAATTTCATTTCAGATTTCCAGAATGCACAATATTTTGCTTTAATTGAATGTATTGCTCTCGGACTTGACAGCAAAGTATGCCTCAAGGTATCTACGGAAACAATACCTCCGTTTATGCAGTTTGGTCCATGCTGGCAAAATGAATCATTTAATCTTGGTTAAGGAACACAGTACTAAGTTCATTTACTTTTTTTTAATGAGCTCACCAGAAGTACCTTTGCCTTTTTCATTAAGTGGTCTGAATCTCAACAACTTTGCTGCAAGAAAATATTTACCACATCTCTACAAAATTTTGCAACAATGGACTGATCTATCAAAAAAAATTACAAAATAAATTAAACAACAGCTTCAATGTAAGCCTATTTGAAGGTTTATCATTAAGTTATCTTCTGACCCGATTCATGCAAGATATTTGGCAAGATTTTAAGTCACTGGAAACCTATTAGAGTTTAAGTTTTTTTTTAAATTATTTATTAATGTCGCAAGTAGGCTTACATTAACACTGCAATGAAGTTGCTGTGAAAATCCCCTAGTCGCCACACTCTGGCCCTTGTTCGGGAGAATTTAGCATGGCTAATGCACCTAACCAGCACATCTTTTGGACTGTGGGAGGAAACCAGAGCACCCGGGGGAAACTCACACAGACATGGGAAGGACATGCAGGCTCCGCAGAGACAGTGACCCAAGCCCGGAATCAAACCCAGGTCCCTGGTGCCGGGAGGCAGCAGTGCAAACTGCTATGCCACTGTGCTTCCCTGAGTTTAAATTGGACCCATTGTTTCAATTTTCATAAATAGAAACTGTTTGTGAGGTACTATGAAAAACAAAAATTTTCATGATATAACTTGTTTTATTCCTTTATCAGATCGGTCCATGTGAAAATATTTACTGGACTAGATTTTCAAGCAGATAAATGCCAACAGTCAGCAAATCTAATCTATTATTTCAGTCTAGTCCCTGTCTCCTTCCATTCTCCTACGTTTTTTGCTCATTATTTTGAAACCTCTTTCTTGTTTCTTTCTTCACTTAAGTAATGTTTAAACTATACTACCGTTCAACTAAGAATAAAAAACGTGCAGACCTTAACGTGTTTACCATTTGTCCATTTTCTCCAATCTGCAGATATAGCAACTTTCCTCTCTGCAGCCACAAGATGGCCCTATCTGTCAAATTCTATATACAGTAAAAAGTCTGACAACACCAGGTTTTAGTCCAACCTATTTATTTGATAATAGGTTGGACTAAAACCTGGTGTTGTCAGACTTTTTACTGTGTTTACGCCAGTCCAACGCCGGCATACCCACATCACAAATTCTATATAGACAGTAACTAGGTTTACTGAACAAGAATGTGCAGATGCATTTCCAATTTCAAAATACAGAAATTTGACATCAGGAAATCTTTTGGTTTAGTTTGACAGAAATCAATGCTTGGTTTATTGTTAAAATTTGTTAGGTTTTCACCTGAGTTCATCCTTTTTTCACAGAATTGAAATACTTTTGGAGATCTGAAATCAAAATAGAAAAGCTGGAAATGTTCAGCAAGTCTGCTCGCATGTGTGGAGGAACCGAGATAAGGGGCAAAATGTAATGTTCTCCCCTGAAGGGAGTTTGGTGCTGCGGTGAGAGGGGAGTTAGTTAATTGTCAAGAGGGTAGTGAGTGGAGATCCCACCTCAATCTTTGTTGAGCTTGTGATGAGAGGGCTTGTGGATAGCCTTCCCAAACCCCTGGCCAGTGAGCCCTTCAAGTCAGAAATAATGCCCATTGAGAGCCATTACTGCCGATCACTCTAATCTGCCCCATCCCAGGACTCCCATCCCCTTCTCACTTACCTGTGTTCTGGGTCACGTGATAATCCTGGGCCTCAGGTGAGTGCTCTTCAAGCAGTGGCCAAGACGCCCATTACTTCCATTAAATCCAGCCCAATCTTTAAGATTAATGATATTTTATTTCCTACCTTTTCACATTATCCAAGGATGTTTTGTGCCGTTCTGCACAGTCACTGGTCATGCATGTGGCCCTGAATCTATAAAGAATTCCTGCTTGATAAAACATGTGGCACTTGGTTCTGAAAACTCTTGCACAATTTTAATTGTTGTGCATGTGTCTGTATAATGCACATAAGGAACACAAAAGAATCAGTGATGCACACAAGTTACATGGAATGTGATCTCAGAAGTGTGTGTGTGTGTGTGTGTGTGTGTGTGTGTGTGTGTGTGTGTGTGTGTGTGTGTGTGTGTGTGTGTGTACACGTTTTTTTTTGAAGAATCAAACTTCTATTAATTTCCAATCATCAAACCCCATCATAACTATATTTACTACACCATGCCGCTGTGACTAAAAAAGGCAATATTAATGATACACTGGACTGCATCGAAGGATTATGAAATATACTGGAAATAACAATGGAAAATGTCAGCTAAATTCAAAAGTACCAGCGCGTTGATTGCTTTAGAACTAAGTGGTTCATTTTATGTTTCCACCGGATAATGCGAGATGGTTTGTCTTTATTGAAGAACAGAAGAGGACCTAAATCAAGTAGAAGGTTAATGTCTGAAATGGATTGTAATTTTTCTCAGATGGTTGAAATTTGCTCCAATGTCTTTTATCAGATGTGAGCAAACCTGATTTTGAAAGAAATTTTGATGAGCTTTAGGCTGGAATGCGAAATATCAAATAGAATGCATATCAGTGAATTAATTGTGTTATTTAGAAATAAATTAACATAAGAAAGGGATTTATACTTCAGATATTAACCATGATATGTTTGCACACTGACAAAAAGATTAAGGGTGCGATTACCAGCTCGCTGCACCGCACGATCAGTGTGGTGAGCCCGGAAGATAGCGAGAGAGGTTAATAATACCACTGTGTATAAATGTTATTTCCTCTTCCTCAGGGGCACAAAGGTGAATATAACTCCCGGGAGAGAGGAAATAACACTTATACACAATAGTATTATTGATATTAATGGTATTATTGGCCTCTTACGCTATCTTCCTGGCTCACCACACTGATTGAGGGCAATAACATGGCAAAGCCTGCTGGCACTCCACCCTAGGGACAGGTTGGCATTGCCAGATTGGCATTGCCCACTTGGCACCACATCTCTGTTATCTGGCAGTGCCAACCTGTGCCAAAGGACAACCCCAGTGGGAGCATCATTGGGGAGAGGGTGTTCATTTATATAAGAACATAAGAACATAAGAAATAGGAGCAGGAGTAGGCCATCTAGCCCTTCGAGCCTACCCCGCCATTCAATAAGATCATGGCTGATCTGTCGTGGCTCAGTTCCACATTCCCGCCCTCTCCCCATAACCCTTAATCCCCTCTCTTATCAAAAACCCATCAACCCGCGTCTTAAAAATATTTAGCGAGGCAGCCTCCACCACCTCAACGGGCAGAGAATTCCAGAGATTCACCACCCTTTGAGTGAAGAAGTTCCTCCTCAACTCCGTTCTAAACTGCCCCCCCTTTATCTTGAGGCTGTACCCCCTAGTCCTACTGCCCTTTCTGAGCGGGAAGAGTCTCTCCACCTCTATCCTATCCATCCCATTCATCATCTTATATGTCTCAATGAGATCTCCCCTCATTCTTCTAAACTCTAACGAGTACAAGACTAGTTTCTTCAGCCTCTCCTCATAGCTCAACCCCCTCAACTCTGGTATCAGCCTAGTAAACCTCCTCTGCACTCCCTCCAAGGCCAAAATATCCTTGCGTAAGTACGGCGCCCAAAACTGCACACAGTACTCCAGCTGCGGCCTCACCAATGCCCTATACAGCTGCAGCAAGACCTCCCTACTTTTATATTCAATCCCCCTCGCTATGAAGGCCAGCATCCCATTCGCCTTCCTGACCACCTGCTGCACCTGCAAGCTGGGTTTTTGCGACTCATGCACAAGGACCCCCAGGTCCCTCTGCACCGTCGCCTGCTGCAGTTTTTCGCCACGTATGTGGTAGTGGGCTGGAGTAAGCAGAGGAGCAAGGGACCCCAGCAATGACCATTTTGAGGTGGGGGTTAAGGAGGGGGTGAGGAGGCTGCAGGCTTTGACTCTGGGGGGATGGGGATGGTATTACTGCCCTGATCGGGGCATCCTTTCAAGATGGTGCCCTGACCTCAGTGCATCCAGGCTTTGTCGGTGTGTTGAAGCCGCACCCCACTGCATGACCACATGAAATACACCCCCTTGATTATTTTAGTAGTGCGGAGTAAGACCTGAAGAGAAAACTGGCCAAAACACACAGGATTTCTAGATGGAAACAACACAGCAACAACCCTCCTCCACCACCATCCGTCGCTTCCCCCTCCCCTCACCCATTGCGGAGAACTAAGGGGCTGACATTCAACTCCAAACCTCACCGCACACCCCCCTCACCCCCCCCGCCCCCCAACAAATCATCAGCCATTTTCTGGAAGGTTTCATCCAAAGTCTTGCAGGATAACCTTGAGAAACCCAAACTTTCCTTATAAGGCATCTAGACAGCAGCTGATTGGCAGAAACATCCTGAGAGAGGACAACAGATTTGTACACTAGCAAACCCCACTCCACCCCGGATAGTGCCTCAGAAATCCTAGCAATCCACTGGAAGACAGTTTGCTGGACTGAGAATCCACAGCTATACTGGCAACAATCCAATCTTTCAGGGCAAAATGTTGGCCTTTCATAACATCCATCCGATATTCTGATGCAGCATCCAGAAAGTACTTGGCTTTTACTTATCCTGCAGTGGAAGTTGAAATGTTGCATCATGTTTGGCCCAATGAATGTCCTCAAGACATTGGCCACCACATGCATGCTGGAAAGGATGGACTCCAAACTCAGTGCAAAATCATGTGCTACGTTGGTGCTAGGTTCCTCCATGTTCCTCAACAGTGATTGTAAACTCTGCCAGTGCATCAAGCATTTCTACATGCATGTCCACTAACTCTTTCCTGTATGCTCTACCATTGAAGTTCTGTCTTGTGTTCTCTGCAGCCTTACCTTCCAGCAAGCCAGCACCCGTGCTATCTTTTATCTTTGCACTGGTTACAGGCCTTGTACTTAGTATCTTATGATGTGCATATCCTACTTCGATGCTGTCCTCTGGGATGTTATGACCTCATTCAGGCAGGCATGGCAGTAAAATTCCAGCCTATGTCAGTGTTTGAGGTAATGACTACAAGTGTAAAAGTGAATGAGGGTGGTTCTTCATCATCACTGTCTTCCTGTTCTTCCACCTCTACAAGGCAGTCCTTAGGTATCCCAAAAGGAGAGAGACCCAACTGCTCTGATGAGGTGCTTGGAGGGGTGGAGAGGTGGAGGGGTGAGTGGGGAGGCAGGGGGGAGGGGGAAACAAGAGATACATGTTTATCCAAACGTCAGCTTAATTATCAGGAGTGATTGTGTGATGAGAGAGAATGTGAGGAGTAGGTATGACAATTCCATCACTTTCAATCCTTTCAGTCAAGTTGCTGACCATAGACTCAGTCACACTCACTCCCAATGTTGGAGAGCAGCAGCTCTTGAACTGGGGTAAGGATACTTAGTCATGTCTCTTCCCCCACCCCCCTCACCCCCCTCCCCCAGTTAGATGCCTTCTGTTGGGTGTGATGCAATGTGTTTGGATGCCATGGCTGACAGCATTGAATGACTGACACTGATAAATGAGTTGCAGTGCTAATCAGAACGTGTGTGAGAGCGAAGTGAAGCTGTGAATGTTAGTTTTCAGTCACAATTGATAGCGAATATTGATAGGCCTGCGATAGGGGTGTGGTAGCTGGTAGCAGGGTAGTTGGTGGGATATGACATTTGAAGATACGTTTACTAACTGCGATCACTTGTGGGAGCTCATTCTTTCTGCATGATATCCAGGCACTCAAGGATAAACTGGTGTCAGTGACCCGCTTGCACCCATTGCCTTCCCAGCCTGGCCTCCTATAGACAGAGCACCAGCTCCTTCACCAAAGCCTCCAGTGCTGCATCAGAGAGCCCACTGTCTATCATGTTGTGTCATTCCTGTCACTTTCCCAGGTCAAAGAGCAAATGAATTCCAGCACCTACCCGGGACAAATTTCACCTCTCCTTGAAAGGTGAAGGGTGGTTTTAACTAGTGCAGACTCGCTTAAACTCATGTTAGCCTCTCATTTGCCACCCCCACTCAGGTAGCCAGCTTGCTGAGCTCTGGCCTGATGCTGCAATTATAATAAATAGGCGACACAAAGTCTGTGCGCTGCCTTCATTGGCACCCACGGGGCCAAGTTAATTGTGCTTTGTGGTCCTCAGGCATGTTTTTTTGGGTCTTATCCAATTCTTAAATAGACGAGTGAGGATTTTTCCTGCATGAAAAGTATGTGTGCTTGGCGATATTTTATAGGTTGGGCGAGAAGAAAAGATTCTTGTCACACATCCAAATCAAGAATATCACTGACATTTAAGGGAGAGAGGATATTTTCTTATTCAGACAAACATCAAAATAACTAGACCCCTGTGAGAATCACGGAGCAGAGCAGATCTACCCACAATCCTTGGCAATGGCATCCTGCGCATACCAAAATAAATATGTAAGGATATATCTTCGATATAACAGTTCACGTAACTTAAAATAGAGCAAATAGATCAATAAAACTGAAAATAATCAAAGAGTTACATGAATAGTGTGAAATTGTTTTTGAATTTGTGTTCAAAGGCACCTCAAGGTCTGACGCTGCTGAATGGACAAAGATTTAAGAGGACTCGTGCATAAAATAGAATCCATACCAACAAGTCTGTTCAAGCTACTTATTTTGGAACATTAAATAGGAATGGCTCCAAAGATGAAGGACTTTCAGCACCTTTCTACCCATTTCTCCTCTCTTTGATTTAATGGATGTAAAGATCACTGCAGTAACTCACTGAGACTTTTCTTAAGAACATAAGAAATAGGAGCAGGAGTAGGCCATCTAGCCCTTCGAGCCTGCCCCGCCATTCAATAAGATCATGGCTGATCTGAAGTGGCTCAGTTCCACTTTCCCGCTTTCTCCCCATAACCCTTAATCCCCTTGCCTACCAAAAACCTATCTACCCGCGTCTTAAATATATTTAGCGAGGAAGCCTCAACCACTTCAACGGGCAGAGAATTCCAGAGATTCACCACCCTTTGAGTGAAGAAGCTCCTCCTCAACTCCGTTCTAAACTGCACCCCCCCCCCCCTTATCTTGAGGCTGTGCCCTCTAGTCCTGATGTCGTTTCTGAGTGGGAAGAACCTCTCCACCTCTACCCTATCCATCCCATTCATCATCTTGTACGTCTCAATGAGATCTCCCCTCATCCTTCTAAACTCTAACGAGTACAAGCCCAGTTTATTCAGCCTCTCCTCATAGCTGAAACCCCTCAACTCCAGTATCAGCCTAGTGAACCTCCTCTGCACTCCCTCCAAGGCCAAAATATCCTTGTGTAAGTGCGGCGACCAAAACTGCACACAGTACTCCAGCTGCGGCCTCACCAGTGCCCTGTACAGTTGCAGCAAGACCTCCCTACTTTTATATTCAATCCCCCTCGCTATGAAGGCCAGCATCCCATTCGCCTTCCTGACCACCTGCTGCACCTGCAAGCTGGGTTTTTGCGACTCATGCACAAGGACCCCCAGGTCCCTCTGCACCGTAGCATGCTGCAGCTTTTCGCCCTGTAGTCCTTCCTACCATTACTCCTACCAAAGCAGATAACCTCACACTTGCTAACATTGTATTCCATCTGCCGGGTCCTCGCCCACTCACTCAGCCTATCTAGATCCCTCTGCAGACTTTCCACACCCTCCGCACAATTTGCTGTTCCACCAATCTTGATGTCATCAGCAAATTTCGACACCTTACACTCGGCTCCCTCCTCCAGATCATCTATATAAATGGTAAATAGCTGAGGCCCCAGCACCAATCCCTGGGGCACTCCACTAGTCACCAACCGCCAATCTGAATAGCACCCATTGACACCCACTCTCTGCCTCCTATTTGACAGCCAATCCCCCATCCACGCTAACACCCTACCCCCGACTCCATGCCCCCTAATCTTCTATAACAACCTCTTGTGCGGCACCTTATCAAACACCTGAAAATCAAGAAACACCACATCCACTGGTTCCCCTCTATCCACCGCACTAGACACATCCTCATAGAATTCCAATAAATTCGTCAGACACGACTTCCCCTTAACGAAACCGCGCTGCATCTGCTCTATCAAACAATTCTTCTCAAGATGCCTCGCTATTTTCTCTTTGATTACGGATTCAAGCATTTTTCCTACAACAGACATTAACCTAACCGGCCTATACTTCCCTGCCTTTTGCCTGCTACCCTTTTTAAACAGCGGCGTAACATTAGCCATTTTCCAATCTACCGGCACTTCCCCGGAATCCAGCGAGGTTTGGAAAATAATCACCAAGGCATCCACTATCACCTCCGCCATTTCCTTCAGAACCCTTGGGTGCATTCCATCCGGTCCTGGGGACTTGTCCGCCATCAGTCCCTCTAGTCTGTCAAGTACTGCCTCTCTAGCACCAATGATCTCATTCAGGCCCTCCACTCCTACCATCTTTCCATCGTTAACACCCGGCAAACTATTTGCGTCCTCCTCCGTGAAGACCAAAGCAAAAAAGTTGTTCAAAGCCTCAGCCATTTCCTCATCCCCCACCACTCAATCCCCCCTCCCATCCTCTAAGGGTCCAACATTCACCCTAGCCAGCCTTCTCCTTTTTATATATTTATAAAAACTCTTACTATCCTTTTTTATATTTAGCGCTAGCCCAGCTTTATAGTTTATCCTTCCTTTCTTTATCAAGTTCTTCGTCATTCTTTGTTGATATTTAAACCTCTCCCAATCCTCTTCGCCACTCTAAACGCATCAGCTTTTAATTTAGTACTCTCCTCTACCTCCCTCGTTATCCACGGCTGATTATCTCTCCTCCTACGATCCTTTTTAACCATCGGAATAAATTTCTGCTGAGCACCAAGAAAGATCTCCTTAAAGATCCTCCACTGTTCCTCAGCAGACCTACCTTCCAATCTGCTCCCCCAATCAACATTCGCCAATTCCTCTCTCATCTTATTGTACTCCCCTTTGTTCAAACAAAGGACACAGGTCCGGGATCCCACTTTCTCCTCCTCCATCTGCGTCAGAAACTCCACCATACAATGATCACTCTTCCCAAGAGGATCCTTCACCACAAGGTCCCTAATTCTACCTGTCTCATTACATAACACCAGATCTAAGTTAGCTCGCTCCCTCGTCAGCTCCAACACACACTGTTCAAGGAAACTATCCTGGCAGCATTCCAAGAACTCTTCCTCAAGCCCACCGCGTCCAACATGGGTCGACCAATCAACATGTAGATTGAAATCCCCCCTAATTATCACCGTTCTATTCCTGCACGCCGCATTTATTTGCGCGTTTATAGCCCGCCCCACCTCCAGGTCATTATTTGGGAGCCTATAGACGACACCCACCAGCGTCTTCCTCCCTTTGCTGTTCCTAATCTCCACCCACAACGATTCCACATTCTGCTCTTTGGCGCCTATATCTTCCCTTACTACCACCCTGATACTATCCTTAATCAGCAGAGCTACGCCCCCCACCCCCCGACTTTTTCCTCCCGTCTATCCTTCCTAAACACTTGATACCCCCGGACATTCAGCTCCCAGTCCCTGTCACCTTGCAACCATGTTTCTGTAATGGCCACCAGATCATATCCATCCATTTGTGCTGATCTGCGCCACCAGCTCATTCACTTTGTTCCAAATGCTTCCTGCATTCAGATAAAGTGTCTTCATCCCAGCCTTCACCTGGACCCTATTTGAAGGAACACTACCAACCTTACTCATGCCCCCTACTCCCCTTATTACTGGGACATCCTTGGCCTTTTCCTGTACCTGTACGCTCTCCTTTACTTTCGACCCTGTAATTTCACCTACCCTCGCACCCCCACCCCCCCCAATTAGTTTAAAGCCCTATCTACAGTCCTATTTACACGATTCGCCAGGACTCTGGTCCCAGCACGGTTCAGACCAACACCATCCCACCTGAACAGGTCCCACCTACCCCAATACTGGTGCCAATGCCCCATAAATTCAAACCCATTCCTCCCACACCAATCCCTGAGCCACCCATTCACTTCCTTAATCTTATCAACCTTACACCCATCTGCACTCGGTTCAGGCAGTAGCCCAGAGATAACCACCTTGTTGGTTCTGCTTCTTAATTCCATTCCCAGCTTTTCATACTCCCTCCCCAGATCCTCAGTTTGCATCTTAGCTTCTACATTAATGATATACAATGAACCAGACAAACTTCACTGATTATACAGACTTTTTGTCATAGTTACAGCTGAGGTATTTTACACAAAATAAAATTTTATTGAAGCCACGTAATATTGAAAAATGATTTTCAGACTCATTGGCTGGGAATTGGTAGGCGAGTCAAAAACCTGTTGACGTGCAGCAGGAGTGGAGGATCCCAGTCGGAAGCGGGGATGCAGGTGGAAAATCCCACCCATTATGTACAATAGAAGCATACAGAGGAAGCAATCAGAAAATGTGTCTGTCGGTGTGCAGGTAAAATAATGGTGATGGCCTGGTTGTGGGGGCTCATCTTGGTTGCACAAGTTTCACTATAGACATCCAACTCTTTGAACTGTCTTAGAATCCAGACTAAACTGCTGTGATTGAAAAGCTATTTCCCTGTT
Source organism: Carcharhinus amblyrhynchos (assembly GCF_965287045.1). Lineage (NCBI taxonomy): Eukaryota > Metazoa > Chordata > Chondrichthyes > Carcharhiniformes > Carcharhinidae > Carcharhinus > Carcharhinus amblyrhynchos. The sequence continues at coordinate 40,403,955 of NC_137339.1, read as the reverse complement.
CTGTGAAGCTTTCTCGGCACTGACAGTTCCTATTAGGTAAAATCTCACAAAATAATACTGCCCATAATTTAGCTCTTGTTGCCAGCTTTGCTCAAAGAAGCCATAAAAGTGACTGATGACAGAAATAAAACAGTCACACAGCACAGTCGACTCTTTTAAGATTGAGGACTATATAAATAGAGAGAATTTCTCTCTACCTGCTTCTCTTATTTCAGTAGATGGGACTAAGACCCAATCAAAAATATTCTGTGCTATCATCACAAGCATGAGTACAGTAAATAACTATGACATTTGTTTGTTCAATTCAGTTGGGTAGATGGTTAGCATGTGGCTCAGATTAATGCCAGTGGCATGGGATTCAATCTCTGTTCTGAATGAGGTAAATTTGGGGTCTGCCCCCTTGCCTTACTCTTAAAAGGTCAAGACATTTTCCTGTGGCTTAGTGAATAATTGCCTTCGGGCAGAGAACTCAAGAGGAAGGAGGAAGGAGGAAGGAGGAAGGAGGAAGCAGGAGAAGACAATGTCTAAAGAGCTAAAGTCCGGTGGTGTGTCATTATCAACACTAGTTTTAATGATTGCAGCATCTGTAAAAATCTTCTAGAAACCTACGAGAAGAATTTCCACATTGTTGTGCAGGGTTCATGGTTGTAAACTGGGTGCAATGATGATAAATTTAGTAGTGTGACGGCCTGTGCCTATTCTGTCCCTGTGTTCAGGTCACTGCTGAATTTGTCAGAACTTTTTTTTTAGGTGGCTCTCATGTTTGACAGAACTGTACTCCTCATTATAAGGCTTCATCAACCTTTTTTTCTCCAGACATATTAAAATGTACATTGTGACAGAAGCATACTTTCATATGTCTTTCAGACATCAAATAACTTCAATGAAAATTGTCTTGTGTCCATGCAAGGTGTTTCCTGCATTATTTCAATCCTCAGGAATATCTGAATCAATTTTCCCAACAGGCAGGTAGAGTAGCCAGCTGTCTGCAGTTGGTAAGAGGTTTATGTCCAAGGGGAAGTGATCGCTTATATGGACTATTTTCTAACTCATGAAGCCAGCCAATTATTCAATAATCTTTTGGTTGTTTTAGTCCAAAACAAAATTGAGCTGCTGCTGCCTTAACAATGTTGAAGCAAAAGATGACTGTATTTGGATAGAGTCCAGAGGCGAGTAATGTTACCATCATTAAATGTTGTTCCAAGAACACACATTATGCTGTGTTCCAAACAAATTTCCATTTATCAATGGTAGTACACAGAGGCTTTGGAAGAAGACAATGGCTACATTTTTCTTTAAATTAATTTCACAGAAGTAGGGGTGTTTCTTGTGCTCTGACTGTGAACACTACTGGCTCATGCTCAACTTGCTCCATGAAGCAACTGTGGGCCTCAGCTAACATTTTGCAAACAGATAGGTGCCTTTCTATATTAATTGCAATAGAGTACTACATCTTTTCAACAAGAAAAGCCATTTCATCTAAACAGGCTAGAGGCTGAATTTGTGGTAACTACCCATTTGGAAGGATGGATCTGTCCCCTAAAGTACTGATCAATCTGATTTCTGTCAAGATGTTTATCTTTGACATTATTTGCATCATCTCCTATCAACTGAAAATACGTGGATTTGTTGAGCACTCAGATCAAATCGCCTAGACAACACTTTCAATCCACACAGATCAGCAGGAGAATGACTGGAGTGAACATTTCCATTTTATGCTATGACAAATAGATTTAATGCACAGGACTCTTCAAAGCATAGCTCATTTTTAAGTAGATGTAACCAAGACATCATGGCTTCAGTTGTTGTTCTCAGCCTAAATTTATTAATGCCCAAAATCTTGAGTGATCCATGATAGGCTAATTCGAGAACCATCCAAATTCATCCTTGATCCTCAACATCACACTTCTGCTAAATTACAGGCATAAAGTTGGCTCCTTAATGCAGAACACTGGTTGGCACTTGATCAGTTTTGTTTGCCTGGGTGTTAGTCAACGCCCACAGATGAATCATGGAGGAAGGCAGTCAGGAACAAGTGTGGGTTGGCAACAATTGTAGTCTTAATGTGGAGGTGTTATAATTCCAGTTTATAAATGGACGTGAAGATCCCAGAATGCAAACTGGTTCAGAAGACCCTAACTTTTACTCTTTTTATATAAATGTGGAGGAACAGAATCACAGGACCACTAATTAGTTTTAACAATAAGAAAAAAAAACATTTTTATTAAACATGAAAAAAATTATAACACTATACTCCTTTACTCCCCCTCTATTTTAACAATTACAAACAGATTTTAAGATGAACACAGATTACAAAGTACATTTTAAACTAAAATAATCTCATTAACACAAAGTCCCTAGTGTCTGTGCCTTTCTCCTCAGAATCCTCCAAATGATCACATTAGAGTTTCCAAACTCCACTCCCAAAAACATGCTTTAAAATCTTCCCCCATAATAAAGCTTCCATTAGTGGTGGTATTTCAAAATCCAGACAAGGTGTTCCAAATTAAACTTTTAAACAAAGATTCTGCTCTACTTTTAACAGTAAATTCAGTTCAGGTTTAACACCAACCTCTTCAGGATTTCTCTGTTTTGACTGTTGCACAAACTCTTGATTCCCAGATTCTATTAAAATGCAACCAGATGTTTGAGTTATTTTTGAAGTCTGCTGCCCCACTTTAAATCTGATCACTACAATTATCTCTTTACCACAGGACCCTTTACTTACTCTTCCTTGAATTCTACTGAAAAATACTTTGGTCTCTGCTCTCTTAACTTCAGTTATCTTAAGTCATTCGTTCTGTCCCAATTCCCTTGTCATCTGGACAGTAACTGGCACTCTTTAGGAAGCCTTCCTTTTTGCATCTGCTGACTTGCCCAGTCTTTCTCCTGGTAGAATTGAGAGACATTCACTCCATGATTTCCTGTTTCCAACTGCCAACAAATTCCAGCTAAGATTCCAACGTAAAAGTTTCTTACTTTACGAGGGCATCCACATACATCTGCTGACCTATTTTTCACAGTGTAGCCCACTCTAAGCACAGCAGAATCAAAGCTGGAGCTTAACCAACCCCACACTTGTGAACACCTTTGTCCAGCATGGCATGAATCTAACTACAGGTTTTGATCTTCCAGGCATTGAAAAAATAAATAAAATATACTTAAAACTATGTACTATTGCTAATGTTTACAAATACAAAAATAACTCCCTTAAAACTATCTTTATTTTCTCAAGTGAGGAATAAGAAATGTTTATGATTTTCCTGACTCTGTTTTAAAAAAAAACTTATTTTCAGGCATCTTCTGATGCCTCTGGTGGTCACTTTAAAAGCCATTCTAGGGCCGGAGAAAATACCTGTGCAAGCTCTGAGTTGTTTTGTTTGGGCCATTTAGTTCCTGACCACATTACAACCTTGACCCATCGTGGAAAAAGAGAATAAGGCAACTGCCCTTTGTAGGTAATCAGCATTTAACCGAATGTGTCATCAATGAAGCAAAATTAAAAGTCAATTCAAATCAGGGAAAAGCTTTCCACTTTTCAAAGTCATAACTGGCACAAAGGAATATGGTCGCGGTTGCTGGAGACCAATCATGGCAGTCCCATGACATCGCTGTAGGAGTTCCTAGGTCCTATGTTGTCTTCAGCTGTTTCACCAATGACCTTCCTTTCATCATAAGGTCAGAAATGGAGATGTTCCCTGGTGATTGCTACTCCTCAGACATTGAAGGAGTCTGACAAGAGCTGGACAACATTCAGTCTTCTGATGGCAAGCAACACAAGTGCCAGGAGAGAATTTAACAATCCACCTTCTAAATTCCGTAGCAATAGAACATAAGAACATAAGAAATAGGAGCAGGAGTAGGCCATCTAGCCCTTCGAGCCTGCCCCGCCATTCAATAAGATCATGGCTGATCTGTCGTGGCTCAGTTCCACATTCCCGCCCTCTCCCCATAACCCTTAATCCCCTCGCTTATCAAAAACCCATCAACCCGCGTCTTAAAAATATTTAGCGAGGCAGCCTCCACCACCTCATCGGGCAGAGAATTCCAAAGATTCACCACCCTTTGAGTGAAGAAGTTCCTCCTCAACTCCGTTCTAAACCGCCCCCCTTTTATCTTGAGGCTGTGCCCCCTAGTCCTACTGTCCTTTCTGAATACCATTGCTGAATCTATCAACATTTGGAGGCTTACCGGAAACTGAATTAGGCCAACTATATAAATACTGTGACTACAAGGTCAACTCAGGGAGATGGGAATCTTGTGCAAGTAATTCACTTTTGATTCCTCACAGCACGTCCACCATTTACGTGCACACGTCAGGAGTGTGATGGAATATTCTGCATTTTCTTGGTTGAATGTGGCAGGCTAAGTTTAGGAAGATGATAGTTTGCTTCACTGCATTTAACTGTGTGTTGAGCATTGGAATCACACCCTAGTATGACAGTCTCTGTCACAGCTGCTGCAGAAAAGACAATGGGCTAAGAAGGTGCACAATTTACTGGTCTTTGTTTCCTCTGGGCTGTCTTTTCAGCTAGCTGAACTTTTTGTTTCTGCTCCCTTTCCCAATGCCTTTCTAAACAGTCAGCTTCCAGATATCAATGACGATCTTCCTATTGTCAGTTTCAATGTCCACCACCTGCATTCCTGGCTTGCAGAGGTCATTGCAGCTGAGGTCATGACCCAGTGGCCAGTTCACTGTACAGAAATTCATTTGGGTAAACAGCCATCTGATGAACGTGGCCAAGCCTAAAAACCCACTGCAGTTCCAAGAACACCAAAGGAGCTCAACATAATCCACGACAATGCAGTCTGTTTAATTGGCAGCTCATACACCAGTTTAAATATTCTCTCTCTCCACCACCAGCACACAGTGGTAGCAGAGTGCACCACCTACTAGATGGAGCAACTTGCTAAGCATATCGGCAAAGTCTACCACTTCCTAAAATACCACCTGCAAGCTCCCCTTCAAGTCTCACACTTCACTGACTTGCGACTAAATTGCTGTGCCTTTGTTGCTGCTGGGTCAAAGCCCTGGAACTCCCTGTCTAAGATGTGCTGAAGTACTTAGGTTAAAGGTAGTAGTTCACCACCACTTTCTCAAGGGCAGTTAGGGATGAGCAACAAATGCTGGGCTTTCCAGTAATGTTCACAGCCCAAGATTGAAGGGTGAAAATGTTTAAACAAACCTTAGAAATAAATATTAAACAATATTTAAATGAGGCCTAAGCAATCATCTGACAAATCACAGTTGAATTTAATAGTGGGTGAAGGCTGTTTTCTTGGTAAGTTTATCATTGTACCCAATTTGAACCTATAAAGCAGGCAAAGTGATATTAAATTTTGATCACTAATTTTACACAAGCAGAAATCTGGAAAGTTAGTAGTAATAGAGTGGCATCTTTTCAGGTAGTGCTTGATAAGCAAATAGCACTGAAAAACAGAGTTGGTGAAAATATTAACCAATGAACCTTTGCACCTTTGTCAAACCTGTCACCCAAATTTTCCATATACTTGTCTGGAGTCCCGTCTGCAGTTAACATTCAGCTCCCATAAAAAAAACTATCAGATAATGTCCATGGACCTGTTTGCAGCATGGCAACCAAGTACAGACTAATTCACTAATTCATCTAATTAAATCAATCCCCATAACCCCCCCCGGCAAGCCGTTTACTTCAAAAAGAGTAGATACGGTGCTCATTAATCAAACACTATCCAAGTGTGGAAGTTGAAGGGATTTTCGTTTCTGCACTGCCATTATTCTCTTGGAGCTGAGCAACAAGCTGAAATTCCTGCAGTTCTCTTGTTGCGGACAGGCTATGATGCACGTATTTTTGTGACAAAAACAAGAATCCTTAAACGTTAAGTAGTTCCTCACTAAACATTCACAGCAGATGGCTTATAACCACTGCTGGAAACTGCATAACCTCTAAATATACAAAGCAGGGAAAAAAAGCAAAGAGTATTCTATCATAAAGTATCAAGATCCATAAGTTTTGCTTCAACGATAAGCAATTTTCTCTCATTCCTTTATATCACACACATTTAATCACAGCATACGCTGGTTTTCATTTTCCAATCTACTGCAAATTTCCTTGTACCTACCTTCAAAAATATGGAGTTGGTTTACACTGTGTTGTCTTGCAATATGTTGCCAGTAGGCACTCCGAGGAAGAGGCATTATAGTGCCCAGTGAGGCTGTTCTTTCATTCCCTTTGATTTGATGCTAGAAGAGAAGTATATCGAAAATCATCAGTTTAATAAATTACACATTAATAACTTGAACTTAAGTGTCTTGTTGGTACAATCAAAACATTAATTTTACGTGTGTTTGAAGTTTTAAAATAACTTAACCTGTGGTCATATGAATAAAATATAAACAAGATTACAATGATCATTTATGGTAAACTAATAATTGTAGTTTAAAAGTCATTGCAAGGGAGGTAATTTGAATGATGTACTCTATGGGCTGAAATTTACACGTGACCTGTCCTCCGCATAAAGGTCAGAGGTGAATCTGCTTCTGTTTCCTTTGCTCACCCTGCAGCTATTTAATGGCTGCCAGGCTTTTAATTGGCTGAAGACAGGATTTCTGAACATATCAGAGAAGTCTTGTCTCCTAAAGTTGTCAGCCAAGCCAACCCAATGGGCAGTTCTCCAGTTCCAGCAGCATCACTGGGAACAGTGGCCACTGTTGTGACTACTCAAAGAGGCACCTTTGATGGTGCACAGGCATTCAAGTAAGTCCTGGCTCTCACTGTGCAAAGGTTGACAGGCCCTGGTAAGGGATATGGAAGGCAACAATTAACTGGGCAATGGAGGTCGTGGAAGATCCTGGAGTAGAGCCTCTGCTGGACACAAGATGCCTGGACAGGAGACACCCAGCCCCCAGCTTGGCCACGTGGTCACCAGTCACTTGGCAGCAGCCTCCCTCATCACATCCATTAACTGGCATGCAAGAGTCTCAATTGGTTAGGGAGAAGTTTTAAAAATTCTTTCATGGAATGTAGGCATCACTGGTAAGGCCACCATTTGTTGCCTATCCCTAATTGCCCTTGAACTGAGTGGCTTGCCAATACCATTTCAGAGGGCGATTAAGACATTGTTGTAGGTTTGGAGTCGCAGGTAGGCCAGACCAGATAAGAATGGCAGCATGCCCTTCCCTAAAGGCATTAGTGAACAAGATGGGTTTTTACAACAATGGTTTTATGGTCACTGATACTGAGAATAATTTTTCAATTCCAGATTAACTGAATTCAAAAATCACCAACTGGCATGGTGGGAACTGAACCCTTGTCTCCAGGACTCTAGTCTGATCACCTAGATTACTAATTCAGTGACATTACTACTTTGCCACAGGCACCCCACATCAGTGGACTGCTTGGTGCTGCTGTACCATGCAAAAAATACCCTCAAGGACAGGTAGGCAATGGACTTGGCATTGCTGCCATGGTACTCATTTTTACACTTCCTCGCATTCCCCCATGCCCCACACTCACCAGCCATGCGGTCTCCAGACAATGCTGCAGCCTTATAAATTCTCATGGTATCTCAAACCAATATCCTTTCAGGGTTACATACACACTTGGCTTTTTTTTTAACAAAGTAAGTGAAATGAATGTCTCAGTCATTGCCTTCTGAATGACCTATTGTATAGTCCTTTGTAAAAGTGAAAGGGTACATGAAAGTCAGTGACAAATGAGAAATGAAGCATATTTCTCTTATAATGGAAAATTCTGGTACAGTGAATCTCTTGAGAGATTTGACTTATTCTGCAAGCTGGCATCTCTTTGAGGCTGAATAAATATCCAAATAGATTTTGAAACTGCCATGCTAAATATATTTCACAGTCTTGTGACAACAAAAATACCACCAAAAGACATGGAATAAATTCTGCTCATTTTATGGGACACAATGAGCCATGGAATCTTAAGTAGCTCTCTAATTGGTATTAAAATAAAAGGTTATCTTCTCAGTAGCTGATGTGGATGAAACCCTTGGATCTCAATTAGTATGTAATGAATTCAGGTCATAGATCTGCCACATTAGTTAAATACTTTTCCTTCCATTTGGGTCTGTTTCAATAGATTTCGCTGGTTTACTAAATGGAGTTCCATGTTAATAGTAAGGCATTCCATCCGATGGTTGGGGTTGGGGGGTGGATGATAAGAGGATGGCTGCGTTGAAACCATTTGCAAAATAATCTGGCTTGATATTTTAAACCTAAAACAAGTTAAATGGAATTCTTTACTGCTTTCAAACGTTGGAACAGAATCTTCTGCGGATGCAAGATAAATTGAACGATTTGAAGTAATTAGCAGGCTTACTCTGCTGTTCACCTCCCAGGTATGTTACTGAAATCCTAGTGCAATGTTAGGATATTGATAGCACTCTTAAATATGTTGGGAGTTGAAAGCTACAAATGAGAACCAAAATAATTTGGCGTTATGTAGTCAGAAACAATTCAAAAATATAACATAGGACATTGTGGAAATATGAGTAAATGGACTTGCAATAATATCACAAATAGTAAAGCCTTTCATAAACATTTTAACAAGCAAAACAATAATTAAACAGATCAGAGCATTTTATTATAAAACAATATCTAGTTATGGATGATGGTGTTTTAGTAGTGTTTTAGCTTTATGAAATGAATTTGTTGGTGTGCAAAAGAGAAATATTACACGATATTTGGAGATAATGGTTGAAAAAGAATTGAGTTTGAAGAGCTTATCCAGCAATTGGTTAAAATGGATAAAAGGAACATAGTAATAGAGGTATACAAGGATTATCAGAAGGCGTTTTAAATGTCCTAAGGAAGATTGACACCAAGAAAAGAATCAGCCATATGAGGAAATGCAGCTATGTGGATGGAATGTTTACTAACAGATTGAAAACAAAGAGTTAGGTTAATGTGTTTTCAAATCGCAGAGGTGTTGGAAATCATGGATTGGTTAGTGCTGGGTCCAATTTTATTTCCATAGCGTACAGGGCATGATATAGAAGTTTGCTGCTGACACAAAAGGTTGGGCAAACAGTGTGAAGCTCTCAGACAGATATACACAGGCTATCGGAATGGACCGATGAGGCTCAAATACATTTTAATTGAAAAATATGTGGTAACACATCTTGAAAGGAAACATGAGAGAACGTGAGCATACATTCATTGACAAAAGAACCATGGCATGGACAAGCAGAGGAAACTTGAGTTTTAAATACATAATTACCCAAACACCGAAGTTAGATATAACAACAAAATAAAACTGCTTTTTTTGTTTAGAATTCAAGACAGAGTACAAGAGTACAGAAGTAGTGATAAATGTGTGTAAGATGATGGCTTAGCCACAGAGCAGTCTGCAGTTTTAGGTGCCTTAAACATTTCTACTTTCTCAGGAGACTCAGGAAATTTAGCATGTTTGTACAACTCTCACCAACTTCCAGTCACATCATCAAAAATATTCTTTCTGGTTGTATCACAGCTTGATATGGCTTCTGCCCAGTCCAAGACCACAAGAAACTACAAAATGTCGTGAATGAAGCTCAGTCCATCACGCAAACCAGGCTTTGAGCCATTAAGACTGTCTACACTTCCTGCTGCCCTTGGAAAAGCAGCCAGCATAATCAAGGACCCCACATACCCTGGACATGCTCTTTTCCACCTTCTTCCTTTGGGACAAAGATACTAAAGTCCAAGATTACATACCAACCTACTCAAAATCTTTTTCTTTGCTGCTGCCATCAGACTTTTGAATGGACCTACCTTGCATTAAGTTGACCTTTCTCTACACCCTAGCTATGACTGTAACACTACATTTTGCACTCTCTCCTTTCCTTCCCTATGAACGGTATGCTTTGTATGGTGCACAAGAAACAATATTTTTCACTGTGTACTAATACATGTGACAAATCAAATAAAATCATTACAGGAAGAAGCTTAAATCCATAAAAAGCGTATAGTGAAAAGTGACAAGATTACAAATAATGGAGGCTGCTGTCCCATTTTAATTAATCCAACTAAAATGGCCCTCATGTCGCTTCACTGACTGTTACATTGAATTAATTCTCAAAAATATCTCTAATCTTGGCTCCATGTCCAGGAGTCCATTTCACGTGCTGAGGATTTTTTTTGTATGTAGCAGAAGTTCCTGACATTAGTCGTGAATTTGCCTGATTTACCCCTATCACAAAGAATGATATAGGAAGAGACTATTTGAAGAAAACACGAATAAAGTATCTGAATCAGTAGAAGATACATGACAATAGACAAAGAGCAGGATAGTGGTATGAGTTGTAGATTGCCTTGGCAAAGTACTGGCATTGTGACCTGAATAACCTCCTCTGTGCTGTGAGGTTTTGTATGAGGCAATGGCAACAACAGCAGTGATGCAACATTTTTTTTGGCCCAATACAAAAAACTCCTCCTCCTCTTCCCCCAAGCCATTCATGACTTACTCCTGAGTTTTGCTACATCTCCGTTGCAATCTCTCCCACCTTCCAATAATCACAAAGTTTGTTCCACCACCTTTTATATATAATCCAATACATTTCTCCTTCTATTTCTGAACAGGAGTCATACAGACTTGAAAATTGACTCTATTTTCTCTGCCTACATATGCTGTCAGACCTGCTGAATATTTTCCAATATTCCCTGTTTTTAGCACCTGCAATGTTCTGCTTTTGTTATTATTCAAAGTACCTGACCTATCTGTTAGATACATGATGTGAATTGAAATAAAATGTCACCACAGTCCCGGCGGACCACAGGCTGCTCTCCCCTTTTGAGAGAGACTGCTACCTGGTTGTGATGTAACCGGTGGGTCACCAGATCTCAGGCAAAGGTCAAGGTTGAGAAGGTGAGGCCTTCATGAATAACCTCAGCCTGTATGAGAATTAAACCCGCACTGTTGGCATCGCAGCATATCACAAACCAGCCACCCAGCCAACGGAGATGTGATGAAATGCAGGTCAATATTTTGCTTATCTTCCACAATCAATCTCTTGTCAAGTTTTACTGCCTTGCAAAAATGCATTTGTTTCTTAGTATGTATAAATAAAGTACACTTAAATGCCAATCTTTTTTATTCAGCTGATAGTCTGGTTATTAAATATATCTCATGCTATTTTCTGGGCTTTAACTTCAATTGTGCTTGGTAGATGCCATTTATTTGACGACCGGCTCTTCATCCTTTGTCAATGCTACCTTCTAACTGCTCACTGGGGATGCACGAGGGCTGCCTGGGGTTTACGTTCAGCTCAAAATTACTTCTTTCATAATTAATGAACTATTTGTGAAACTGCAGTTGGACACAGGATTCCTGGAAATACTATTATGCCAACAATAATGGAAAATGTGCTGCCAACAACAATGCAACTATAAGCACGTTTTAAATGTTTCTCAAGCACATAACCAAATGTCAAAACAAATTGTCTGTGAGGCCACAGAGTGTAAGGAAATAGGCACCGTGATAACTGAGAAAAGTATGATTTACAGAATGACTACCATATGCTGGTTATCTCTCAGGCAGAAAAGTGCAAGGAGATCTTTGTCCAAGAAACTTGGCCCTCAAACTATACAAAGGAGATGCAAGTCTGATGCCATTACCTTCCAGAACCAATATCATCTTGATAACTAATGTGAGTGGCAAAATAGCCTGAAGGAATTGCTTTCAAAGTCATTTTGATGAAAATTTGAAAACAGGCATTACGTGCATGCTATGGTAATAAAACATGCCCATTAGAACATCTGGGCAAGATCCTGAGCCCATTCTCTCTATATGCAGGGAAGGGAAATGTTGGTTTTGATTGGCAGGGTTGGGGATGGAGCCCAAGACTTGTGTAGTTGGGGGGCAGGGAGAGGGGAGGTTAATTTTTCCTGTGATCAGGGTGCCCTTTTTGACAGAATGTCAGAAGATCTGGAGAGAAAACCAACCCGTTTCTCAGAAAAGAAACACACCATTTTCAGTCAAACCCTGATACTGCCAAATTCCCAAATTCTGGTTAAGATCACACCTCCCCCCCCACCCCCCTCTGAATTTAGTCTGAAATTTTTGGTTAAATTCATAAGTTCATTCAATATAGAAGCAGAATTAGGCCATTCGGCCCATCAAGTCTGCTCCACCATTCGATCATGGCTGACATGCTCCTCATTCCCATTTTCCTGCTTTCTCCCCATAACATTCCAACTCATTACCAATTAAAAATCTGACTAACTCCTTAAATTGACATTCTGTCCCAGAATTAATTGCTGGTACGTGTGATGCACTGAAGCATGAAGGGCAAGATCTTTAAACACAGCTGGCTGAAGCCTGAGTAGAAATCCAATAATCTGTGAATGAAAGCCTATGCCAAAGCACTGAACTATGACAGTGAAAGAGACTGAAGGATTTAATTGGAATAGAAAGGGTTTCAAAGGTCTCAGCCTTTGAGCGGGGCTTAGAGATGTCAGATAAAAGCTGTGTGAATACATTTAGGCTGAGTGAATAGCTGTGGAGGGAAATCCGCACCCCTCACCTACCCCCGCCCAGTAAAATTGACATAGTCACACTGTCAGAGGACTTCAAAGGGATCTGTTCACACCTGCAGCTTTTGACAGAGAAAAATGGAGTGTTGCTATGATTTAAAACCCTGCCAGCTATACAGGAATCATGGAGATTGAAGTGACCTGGCCACTTCAAATATTTACAGCTGACAGGCAGGAATGATGATGTTGATCATAGAGCTGCCTGAAATCACCATAGCATGGGTGACCTTCAGGTCTGTCAGGGCTAGAAGGGGTACTCCAGCCACAAGACCCCCTTCCAGGGGAGAGTGCTGAGCATCTCCCTTGAACCCACACAACCTCCAGGCCTCAAGGGAGATGCTCCCTTTGCAGCCTGGTAATGGCAGAAAGGCAAGTGCTCACTGGACCTATTTCCTTGACCACACTTGGGGCCTAAAGCAGCAGGCCAGATTGTCGGTGCCATGGTGTGAGGAGGTAGTACATTATTCATACTGCCAAAGCACAGGGCCTGATTGGGGGGAGGATGGGCTGTGCAGGGGTCCGAGTGGTGAGGGGGAGTGAACATGGGTCTGAGTGGTGAGGGGCCAGATTGGGGAGCACTAAGTGGGGAGCAGGGCAGATTGGGGATCTGAGTGGGGGGATAGGCTAAATGAGGGCTCTGAGTGAGGTAGGGAGTGTTGAATGGGGGAGCCATGCTGACCAGTAGGCTTCCTGTGATGTACAAATTTTATATCCATCAGGTGGGTGAATTGCACCTGACAGATGCTCCAACTGCCAGCGAGAAACCCTCCAGTTTTCCTGTTGGCATGGGTACTTCCACCCTTCGTATTTCTTAATTGCAAAATAGTGACCTCTGCAACGTGTTACTTGTTCTACTAGTACCGAACTTGCAATATTTATCATCTTGCATTCACCAAAGAGGTAAGCCTTTCGACAAGACAATGGTTCAAAAAGGCATGCTTTTACAAGCGAAGAATCACTGATCAATTTGTGTATTTTCTTGGCTTCGATCTCAGGGTCTGGGGAAGGGGTCAATGTGCAAAAATGAGGCTGAGTACGAGCACAGGGCCCCACTATCTGCCACTGGCTCAGGGACAGACGAAGAGGATGTCTAAGTTCCTGGACGCGGCACTATATGTTCTGGTGGAAGTGGTCTAGGGCAGGAGAGAGGCCCAATACCCGCAGCAGAGGAGGGATCCCACCTTGCCCTCTTGTCCCTCACTCTTGCAGAAGCTAGTCCAATGTTCTTTTCCTGTTCCTCCTGCATACCCTTTAGTAAGTTGTGCAGGACCAAGCATTCCATTTTGTCATGGTGATTCTGAGTGGGGTCCCAATGAGGTAGAGGTTTTCAGTAGAGTTCAGAGAAACCCTCTGAAAATTTCCAGAGTAAACCTTGGTGGAGTGTTGGTGGAAGCTTGTCAAAGTGCCCCAGGTGGGGTGATCTCCTGGTGTATCGTAACAACCCTCGTTAAAGATCCACCAGCAATTAAACAGTGAAAGCCGAGAACAGATTTAGCATCACATCAATAGTCCAGCAAGGACTTGTGCATTCCTTGTGCTTTCCTATTCAGCTAATTGCTGTTAGGCTGCAACTGAAGTGCTATCCACAAAATATGCTCGGCAGCCTCTAAAATGAGCACCAGCAGGTAACTTAATTTTTAATCAAGGCCTTATCAATCCTCTGGGCAGCCATTCTGAGCACGCATTTCAATTCAATTGCCAAGGTGGAGTCTTTGCTAAGCATGGGCAAAACCACTACTCAAGGCTCCATCTTGGCCACCTCAAGCATCCAGGAAAAATTGCTGCCCATCTCATAACTCTTAAAAGAGCATAACAGGTAGACTTGAAGCAAAATAACACACAACAACTTTCAATGATATAATTCAATTAACAGAGTAAAAATGTTCCAGGTCGCTTCACTGGAGAATAATTTTTAAAAAAAAAGCCACATGAAGGAATATCAGGAGAGTATTCAAGTGGTAGGGCAAAGCAGTTGGTTTGATGTCCAAATCATATGTGGACATGATGAAAACAATAGATGTTTCCAAAAATTGCAGAGAAATATTTGCAAGCAAATGTCAGAAAGTAAGGTTCTGAGTGAGAAAATAATAGTCATTTAAGTTGTCTTTATCCAGATTGAGTTGAGAAGGATATTTCTGTGCACTGTACGGAAACTTATCTGAGTTGCATCATTCTGTTGTAATTTCTTGCTGCTTTTACATTTGAAGCAACATGTGGTAGCTCATTAGAAATTAAACACTTTGGGTTGAAGTTTCTACCAGTAATCAGATAATTTGCCTGAAGTTGGTTAAGCTATATAAAGGATCAAGGCATTTTAAGAGCAAAGTTAACTTCAGTTTCAGGAAGCTTTAATACTGATTTTTAAAATATCCACCCCACATTGCAGGAGGTGGCCATTTGGCCCATCGACTCTGCACCAACTCTCTGAAAGAGAATCTCACTTAGGCCCATCCTCCTGCTCTATCCCAGTAATCCAACACATTTATCATGGCTAATCCAGCCAAACTACACATCTTTAGACATGAAAGGTCAATTTAGCATGGTCAATCCACCCTAACCTGCACATCTTTAGAATGAGAGGGGAAACTGGAACATCCGGAGGAAACGCACACAAACATGGGGCAAACGTGTAAAGTCCACACAGACAGTCACCTGTGGCTGGAATTCAACCCAGGTCCCTGGCGCTGTAAGGCAGCAGTGCTAACTATTGTGCCACCATACCATCCACAATGGTTCAGTACAGCTTTTTAAAGTCATTTTCAGTAATTTAAAATCAGAGGTGGTGGGCTAAATACTCTTATTAAAAATGTTTTTTTATTTTCAGCTGCATTAATAAAACATTACGAGATTACCACTCAAATACAACACTTTTTTTTAATGCAATGGAAAATATCAACAATTATGCTTTATTAATTATTGCGTTTTATGCCTCAGAGATATACAGAGATGATACACTTTAGCCTATGTGTGTGTAACAAGAGTTTCATTCAATACTTTAAAACGTGTGCTCTCCTATCTTTACTGCAGCTTGCCACAGGTTTGTTTATTCTTCCAAGTCACCACATTCAGGCTTAACACATTATACATTGAGAATAGAAACAAGATACACACAATAAAATACTAACCACTGAATGACTGAATATTGCACCAAATGCAGGGAGTTCATCAAATCATCACATTTGTAACCTACAAATGCAAATAAACTTGAGCAGAAACCTAAAACAAGTTCAAACCAGATTGCCGACCGTAACAAATTAGAAACTCTACCATTCTCTTGACAAATCTATAGCAGATTTATAATGAAGCATAAAAACACCCACAAAAATTCCTAAAGTGCACTGAACTGTTATATATATCTTCTGCACTTTGCCGTCAGTAACAGGATAACTAGCAAGGAAGAATCTGAGAAATAAAATATCAGAGACACCAATGCTTCATTTTTGTCACAGGCCCAATATTGTTTATTTATCAGCAAGAACAGTTACTCTTTGAAAGGAGTTGTGCATTGAGAACTAGTGTCTGTGCAACTGGTGTTCATTTTATTAATTTACTGAAGGCTTCAAAATAGCACACAAATACGCAACTCATTTCAGAAAAAACTTGAACCAAAATTTCACTTTGGAAAAATGACACATGTTAAAGAACTGTTCGTGCCCAGGTCACCAGCTGTGCCTGGAATGGAAACTTTATCACCTACATGATGAAACCATAGCTAATTTATTTATACGGTGAAAACTAGACAAATTTTAAGATGATATTTTCATCATCTTATATTTGGCCATTTCTGATTAAGCAGGTGTGCTGCTAAAAGGATTCAATAATTGTTCCCAGAACTGTGTTCGATACAGATAAAATCCTAGTTAATAGAGATGAATATGTTTGGATAAATCCTCTCTTTGATCTGGATTAAGGTTCTGAATTGTATTTTACAGACATTGGGCATCAATTATCTTTAACACAGCTCCTAGTTTCAGGTGAAATCTGATAATGTTCTTCAATAAAGCAGCTATAAAAAGTGACAGGCAAAGCCCAAAGTCATCTGGGAACCCAATCTGATTAAATTCATATTTAGCTGAATGCAGAGCAAAGCTTTTGTGCCAAGTCAACAGGTTATAGGCAATATTGTAAGAAAGAGCAGTTTCAAAGTGTATAATTCCCGAGGCCACCATAGGCACGGAACTGTAGAAATAAGTCAAATACATTGCAACTATAATAATGACTCTTCCATATCTTTCAAGCATCAGATGAAACTCAAAAAACTTGGTAATCCAATTGTGGAGTGTAGAATAATGGTACAGATTGGGCCACTGAACTTTGAGAAACAACATTTAAACTCTCTGCAAAGTCTGGCAACATCACACGAAAGGCACAGAATCTCATTAAGTTTGTGTGAGGCAAAAATGCTAACATGCACCTATTGCGACAAATGGTCTGAGTACTGTAGAAATTGCTCGCATTTTTTTAACGATTATACAAATGCAAAAAAACCCCACATCTTCTCAACATCTAACAGAAAACAGCAATTCCCTTATCTGAGAGAGTTATCCTTTGATCTGAAAAGCAACCTGGAAAGTTTTCACTGGTGTCCCTGTCATTTGCAGGAGCTTGTCACCCTTGCATGAATAAATTGAATTGCTAGGTCAGGGCCAGAAGCTGTATAGCTAATCTAATGCTGTTTTCCTGTCATCACTTTACCTGAAGACAGAGTCACAGAGCGTGTCCATTTTGACTGGCTATTTGAAGCAAGAAGATTGTATGAATTTAAAATGGTTTACAGCGGCCGATAAAATATACTCGATATTGCACCATATTTCAGCAGCATTACATGGGAACTGCCTGTAAGTATCACTGTACAATTGATGAAACAGAGTTTTGCACATGCCTATTTATATGCAGTGCATTGTTTACTGGTTAACTGCCCGTAGTACTAGAAATGATCAAAAAAAAGATTTGCTAACTTTGAAACTAGTAACGCAGTTCAAAAAATTCATCAGTATTTAAGAAAATTAAGTATAAAAATGGTTATAAAAATATTATAACAACTCCAGAGAGGATCTTATAAATCACTGGGGAGGCAGTGGAATAGTAGGTTCAGATTCCAGCATTCACAGTAATTTGCTTTATCCAGTGGCATAGTGGTATTGTTGCTGGACTAATAATCCAGATACCCAATGTAACACTCTAGGGACCTGAGTCCAAATTCCACCACGGTAGATGGTGAAATTTGAATTCAATGAAATTTGAATGATCATGAAACTATTGTCAAGTGTTATAAAAACCTATCTGGTTCACTAATGTCTTTTAGGGAAGTAAATCTGTTGCCCTTCGCTGGTCTGGCCTATATGTGACTCCAGACTCACAGCGATGTGATTGACTCTTAAATGGCCCCGGGGATGGGTAATAAATACTGGCCCAGCCTGTGATGCCCACATCTCACGAATGAATAAAAAAGTCCTGAACACTTAAAAAGGATAGTCACTTACAACAGCCAAAACACGCTGGCCGGAATTTCCCAGCATCATATCACAGCTGCTGCTGCCAGCAAGGATGGAGAATTTGGCATTCAGCCAATTCACCATTCACTTCAGCAGGACTGGAGAATCAGAGAGGCGAGCAAAGTCGGAAAATCTGGCCCACTAAGTGCTATTCTTATTCGGATTAAAAGTGCCAGTATGGGTGTGTTAGTTACTCTGCTTAATTTGGTCAATGGAAAGAGGGAAGTGTTTGACCTTCCCAGCTGGATTCATACCTTCAGCCCTATCAGCTTAAATGAAACAAATTCAATCATCAGTTGAATGCTTTTTTTTTGTTTATATATCCAATCAAGTCCAATCCAGAGTCTCAACAAGTTGAGACATTCCCGATCCAAGCTGACAAGACAGGGCTCTCACCTCCTGTCTTGGGCTTGATCTAAATGATCCAAGCTGATTGGAGTAGGCATAGCTCCTCCTTCAAGGCTTGATCTCATTTGCATCTTAGCCAAAAGGCCGAGGTGCCACTTTTAAAAATTGCTTCAAATGAAAATAAAATGTAACCTAATAACTTCAACCAAGCACAGCACGTTGATACTACACTTGATCTTAGCGAAAAGGCCGAGAAGTGAGTCAGTTGAATCATTGCTGTTTGTACTAACATCAGCAACGTCTAGATGCACAAACAGCCAAAGCATAAATTTGTCTGCTCTTGTTTACCTGTTATCTGGACTAATAATCCAGACACTTTTGTAAGCATTATTCTTTCAATTCACTCCTTCCTTCCTTCACTCATGCTGCAGCATGAATTTCAACTGTCCTTATTTTAGCAACTGTAATTGAAAGTTTTGTTTTTAATTTTTAAGCATTACCCCTTCCCCCCCCACCCCCATACAAGGCGGTGCATATAGCGGGCAAATTGTATTTGCGTAAATGTGCTGCTATAAACTGCAAAGACACTACTGCTAAATTCTGGAGAAGTCAGAAGACAGATTACCCTCTGCACATTTAATTTCGATATTTAATTTAGCCAAAGTTCTGATAGAAATGAACTTACACCTTTGATATCTGGGTGGTAATTGGACAGACTGCTCATCTGCCTGATTTTCATTCAATTGAATTGATTATTATTGTCACATGGGATACAGTGTAAGGTATTTTTTCTTGTGAGCTATACAGATGAAACATACCACTCATGGAGTACATAAAGGAGAAAAAAAGAATAGAGTGCAGAATATAGTATTGCAGTTACTGCTAGGAGGTGAAGAGGTAGATCAGCTGAATATGTGATAAGACCAGTCAAAAGTCTGATGGCAGCAGGGAAGAAGCTGGTACATGTTTTCAGACTTTTGTATTTTTTTCCTGAAGGAAGGTAGAAGAGAATATATCTGGAGTGCGTGGGGTCCTTGATTATGCTGGCTGCTTTCCTGAGACAGCAGAAAGTGTAGATTCGTGGGAGTCTGGTTTGCGTGATGGACTGGGCTATGTTCAGAACTCCTTATAGTTTCTTGTGGCCTTGGGTCAGAGCAGGAGTCATAGCAAGCTGCAATGCATCCAGAAAGGATGCTTTCAATGGTGCACCTCTAAGAATTGGTGAGAGTCAGAGTGGGCATGTCAAATTTACTTAGCCTCCTGAGAAAGTAAAGGCATGGGTGGGTTTTCTGAATTAATTAATGCAATTTGGAAGAGATGTTTGGCAGAATAATTCACACAGATAAAACCTGAAAATCAGACTGAAATTCTGCTGTTAGCCATTTACAGTATTTCAAAATTCTAAGTATATACTTTCTATTTATGTTTATGATTTCATTCCAAATGTCAAAATCAACAGTCTTCCATTGAATATTACAACAATTCAGTTCCTGTGAACGACTGACAAGGAGGAAGCCAGCTGGAGGACAAAGGGTATTGCACCTTCCATAGTAGGCTGTAAGGATTGCATTGCAAATTTAAAGAACTGATAACCTTGTGAAATGAGGTTGGATTGTGAATCAAGTACTTCTCAGACTGTTTTACAAAGTCACTTTACCTCCATTATTGTCTGACCTGTAGTGCCGCTATTGAAATAGTTGGTAATGGGAGACTGCAATGCAGGTAAGAGAGGAGCAGATTTATCATAATATCATAACTTCACAAAAAAAACATTATTTCTAAAGGTTACTGAGGTCTCAGAAAAAATATATAAAAGCTATTATTGCAGATTTTGCACTTCTACCTCTCTCTGACCCATCAATTACAACCATGTGTTTATGTTTTTGAATATACCACTACCAGGTATCTATATACAACACAAATCGAGTGTGACTGATCTGATAAGGATCCCGTGTTTGTTAGTTTAAGTGTAACTATAAATTTATAATCACATTATACCTAATGGCAGCATGATGGCATAGTGGTTAGCACAGCTGTCTCACAGCTTCAGGGGCTCAGGTTCAATTCCAGCTTTGGGTGACTGCCTGTGTGGAGTTTGCACATTCTCCCTGTGCCTGTGTGGGTTTCCCCCCGGGACGGGGAGTTCTGGTTTCTTCCCACAGTCCAAAGATGTGCATGTTAGGTGGATTTGCCATGCTAAATTTCCCCTTAGTATTCAAAGATATGTGGGTTAGATAGATTAGGCCTGGTAAGTGTGTGGGTGGGGAGGCGACGTGGGTAAAATACGCTGTCAAAGGGTTGGTGCAGCCTCGATGGGCCAAATGGCCTCTTCTGCACTATAGGGATTCTATGATTATAAACATCATTAGGATGATTCTAAAAAGTTTATACACCAAATCATTTAGTTCTGTATGACCAACTGAATAATAATAAATGAATAGTTAATATGATGGGTGAATCCTTCTGGGAATCCATATTTCCTATTGTATTTGTAAATGTCTTAACTAAAGGTAGGGTATAGAAGGAACTCACTGGGCTCAATTTTACCATTGCATCATGCCTGTTTTCAGATGCGAAAAGGCATGAAGCGAGAATGACTATCCGTGCCCGTTCCCCCTTCATCAAGGCCAGAAAATGGCCACAATTGGGACTGCACCCAAAATGGGCATGACGGCAATTTAAATACATTTGCATGCATTTAAATTGACTTCATGCGCTACCAGCCCAGCCATACCAGCATTTCTCCCTTTACCACCACATTTGCCCATCCAGAATCAGAATAAAACAGGCATGCTCCACAAAAGTCTAACTCATGTGCTCCAGTTAGTGAGGAGGTAGGTGCCAATCATCCAACGGTTCTCTGCTTGAGATTGGTGGGGGGTGGAAGGGAGGTCCACTGCCACTCTGTCTGAGATCAGTGAGGGGGAAGGGGGGTCTACTTCCATTCTACCTGTGATCAGTGAGGGGGAAAACAGGGACGGCCACTGCCACTCTGCCTGATCAGTAGTTTGGGGGGTGGGGCGGGGAGGAGTTGGGGGAAGCGCCCGTGATTGGTCTGGGTGGTGGGGAGGTGAGGAGATAAGGAGAGGCAATATTGTGGGGTGAGGCAATGTTTGTGGGAACCAGGGGACAGCATTATCCAGCCCGGGAGTGATGTGTTAGGGAAGCCACATTCTATCATTTTTCTTTCTGCACATCTGCAATTGGAGGCACTGATTGGAGCTGCAGGGTTTTGGGTGTGTTAAGCCCTGCCCACAGCCTTGAGCAGTGCAATTTGGATTTTTTTTCAGGCAGAATGCGTATGGGGGTGTCTGCGAATGGGTCCAAAAATTGAATCTGAAACACTCCTAGTTTCAAGTCTGCACAGCACTTAGAATCAATAAGGTAAAATAGGGTCCACTCTGTCACAAGGCCTCCTAATTATCATTGTAGCCAGTTTCAAAGATTTTTCTGCACTGGCTATACAAAGGAGGGACTGCCATTAATCTTACACCAATTTTGTAGACAGAAGGTGCAGCTAAATATGAGCAAGTTTATGCCATTACCACAAGTTTTAAAAAAGACAAGAATGAGAGAGACATGGATTGTTTCACCAAGGTGCTAGGGGAGATTAAAACAGTAACAATGGGTTGCATGTGATGACAATGACTTTGGTGTGAAAGTGCAGATCATGACAATAAAAGCCTGAAAGCAATAGATTTTTTACAATGATTTATTTGAACAATTGCATGACAAGATCAATTCTACTGATTTTTTTAAATTATAATTTTAGAAAGTCAGCCTGCTTTATTACATATTTGGAATAAAATGTAGTTGTTTCTGCATTGTGGGATTATTACAAAATTAGTACAACCCTACATAGCACTCTGCAGACTTGTAATTTGTCTACGAGACAACTTCAATTAGCAAAGAATAAATCTAACCCAGATAAATTTGAATCAAAGGTGAGCATCAATATTGTAACTAAACCATGGGCTGCCTTTAAAGAGATAGTTCAAGCAGTGTCAGGGATATTCCCACAAAGGTGTGAAGTAGGGCAAACAAATCTAGAGATGAAAGAGATAGCGATTAAAATGAAGCAGAAGAGGTGTGATTATGTCAAATGGATAATGCAACTGTGAACCAGGCTGAATATAGAAGGTTCAAAGGGAAATTGCAAAAGCAAATCAGGGAAGTGTAGAGAGAATATGAAAAGAGACTGACAACTAACATAAAAGGAAATCCAACAGTCTTCTGCAGGCACATAAATAGTAAAAAGATTTAAGAAAAAAATAGAGCCAATTAGAGACTGAAAAGGAAATTTATAGATGGAGGTACAGGACATGGTTGAGATATTAAATGAATGTGTTGCATCTGCCTTGAAAGGGTTAATGATCACACACATTTATAAAAATCGCATAAGCTAGAAGCTGTATCTCACACACAGGAAAAGCTATGTGAAAACCACAGGTCTTAATTAAAGCAGACCCAGATAAGAGTTAAGGACCATTTAATTGAGCAATGTGCAGTTGCAGCTCATGTTTGCCCATTAGAACAAGGAACAATGGAAAGGAAGGTTGCATGCCATTAGAGATATAGCCATCATTGCTTGAAGATATTATAATTAGGAAGACATGCACAAGTTAAAATTGGACAATTATGCTCTTATGTACGCATGATGCAAATGTAATCAATAGCTGTAAATGGATCTAGACATAACTTTTATGTGAATCTTTGATTGGTATATTCTAATTACTTACAGTCAAATTTGAAACTATAATTGCTTGAATATTTCTGAATTCTGCACTTCGACTGGTTTTATTTGCTTAGTAGGGCTGCAGCTATCAATACATCATCTTGAACCACTCTGTGACTTTGTCTGGCTACTTGAGGAGAATGGTAATTTTAATTACAACAAGCAAACACCATAACAGCTCCGCAACATGCTTTTACCAAGGAAGATGATATTGCCCAGGCCATGGTGAAAGAGGAAGTAGATACCTGAAGGGTTTAAATTAATAAGGGTGCATAATTAAAGCAGATAAGGTACCAGAACCAGATGAGATGCATCCAAGGATACTAAAAAAAGTGAGGGTTGGAAATTGCAGAGGCATTGGCTATACTTTTCCAATTTTCATTAAACTCAGGACTGGTGCCAAAAGACTAGAAAATTGTACTCTTATACAGCCTTTTGTGAACAAGATAAGCCCAGCAATTACAAGTTATTGAATTTAATCTTAGTGGTGCAAAAACTTCTAGAAATTATAATTCAGGACAAAATTAACAGTCACTTGTACAAATCTAGTTAATAAATGAAAGCCAGCATAGATTTGTTAAAGGCAAATCCTATTTGACTAATTTAATTGATATGGTAACATAGAGGGTTGATGAACATAAGAAATAGGAGCAGGAGTAGGCCATCTAGCCCTTCGAGCCTGCCCCGCCATTCAATAAGATCATGGCTGATCTGTCGTGGCTCAGTTCCACATTCCCGCCCTCTCCCCATAACCCTTAATCCCCTCTCTTATCAAAAACTCATCAACCCGCGTCTTAAAAATATTTAGCGAGGTAGCCTCCGCCACTTCAACGGGCAGAGAATTCCAGAGATTCACCACCCTTTGAGTGAAGAAGTTCCTCCTCAACACCGTTCTAAACCGCCCCCCCTTTATCTTGAGGCTGTGCCCCCTAGTCCTACTATCCTTTCTGAGCGGGAAGAGTCTCTCCACCTCTATCCTATCCATCCCATTCATCATCTTATACGTCTCAATGAGATCTCCCCTCATTCTTCTAAACTCTAACGAGTACAAGCCTAGTTTATTCAGCCTCTCCTCATAGCTCAACCCCCTCAACTCCGGTATCAGCCTAGTAAACCTCCTCTGCACTCCCTCCAAGGCCAAAATATCCTTGCGTAAGTACGGCGCCCAAAACTGCACACAGTACTCCAGCTGCGGCCTCACCAATGCCCTATACAGCCGCAGCAAGACCTCCCTACTTTTATATTCAATCCCCCTCGCTATGAAGGCCAGCATCCCATTCGCCTTCCTGACCACCTGCTGCACCTGCAAGCTGGGTTTTTGCGACTCATGCACAAGGACCCCAAGGTCCCTTTGCACCGTCGCCTGCTGCAGTTTTTCCCCACGTAAGTAATAATCCTTCCTACCATTATTCCTAACAAAGTGGACCACCTCGCACTTGCCAACATTAAATTCCATTTGTCATTTCCTGGCCCATTCGCCCAGCCTATCTAGATCCTTCTGTAGACTCTCCACACCCTCCGCACAATTTGTCGTTCCACCAATCTTGGTGTCATTAGCAAATTTCGACACCCTATACTCGGTTCCCTCCTCCAGATCATCTATATAAATGGTAAATAGCTGAGGCCCCAGCACCGACCCCTGGGGCACTCCACTAGTCACCATCCGCCAATCCGAATAGCACCCATTGACCCCCACTCTCTGCCTCCTATTTGACAACCAATCCTCTATCCACGCTAACACCCTACCCCCAACTCCATGTCCCCGACCTTCTGCAATAACCTCTTGTGAGGTACCTTGTCAAACGCCTTCTGAAAATCAAGAAAGACCACATCCACCGGCTCTCCTCTATCCACCGCCCTAGACACATCCTCATAGAACTCCAGTAAATTTGTCAGACAGAAAGTAACGCTGTTAATATTGTGTACATGGATTGCCAAAAGGCATTTGATAAAGTGGCGCACAACAGACTTGTGAGCAAATGGAATTGAGAAGTAGTAGTGAATTGTTGTGTTTCAGATTGAAGGAAGGCTTATTGTGGAGTTCCCTGGTAATTGTTCTTAGGACACTTGCTCTTCCATAATATATATGTATCATTGACTCAGATCTTAGTCTACAAGGCACAATTTAAAAATCCACAGACAATGTCAAAGTTAGAAGTACTGTGAACCATGAGAATGATAATATAGAAATTCAAATGAGCAAAGACATTTTGGTGGAATGGCCAGGTAAGTGGCAGATGATGTTTAACATAGAGAAGGCGTGAGTGGTCTCATTTTGGTAGGAAGAATGCAGTGAGACAACATTAAAAACATAAAGGGGTGCAAGGATAGAGGGATCTGGGTGTATTCCTAAATCATTGAAGGTGGTATGGCAGTTTGAAAGAGCGTTAAAGTGCAGTGGGCCACATCACTGTTTTACACAAGTTTAACATAATTTCCTGCACTTATACTCTATGCCCTTATTGATAAAGTCCAGAAGGCGTTAACAACGCTCTTTCAAACTGCCATACCACCTTCAATGATTTAGGAATACACCCAGATCCCTCTATCCTTGCACCCCTTTATGTTTTTAATATTGTCTCACTGCATTCTTCCTACCAAAATGAGACCACTCACGCCTTCTCTATGTTAAACATCATCTGCCACTTACCTGGCCATTCCACCAAAATGTCTTTGCTCATTTGAATTTCTATATTATCATTCTCATGGTTCACAGTACTTCTAACTTTGACATTGTCTGTGGATTTTTAAATTGTGGATTTTTAAATTACACTTTAGGAAGGATCTGACAGCACTAGGGGAGTTGGTTTCAGAGAAGAGGAACTTCAGTTATTTACGAAGATTGGAGAAGTTAAGACAATTCTCCATGAAGAAAGAAAATTGAGAGGGGATTTGATAAAGAAATTCAAAATTATGTGGGATCAGGACACAGTACACAGCAAGAAACTGTTCCTATTGATGCAAATATTGGCAACCAGAAAGCACAAATTCAAGGTAATTGTGACATGAGGAAAAATTATTTCAGACAGCAGATAGTTGGGATCTGGAATGTACAGCCAGAAAGTGTGGTGGAGGCAGGTTCAATCATGGAATCCTTACAGTGCAAAAAGAGGCCATTCAGCCCATCAAGTTTGCACCAACCACAATCCCACCCAAGCCCTTTCCCCATAAGCCCACATATTTACCCTACTAATCGCCTTGACACTAGGGTCAATTTAAAATGGCCAATCAACCTAACCCACATCTTTGAACTGTGGGAGGAAACCGGAGCACCAATCAAGATATTCAAAAGGAAACTGGATAATTATCTGTAAAGAAAACTTTTGCAGGGCTACAGGTAGGCGGCAGAGGAGTGGCATTAAGTCCTTCAATGGGTTGGCACGGATACTGTAGGCCAAATGGCCTTCTTCTGTAACCATTCTATCATTCTATAAGGATCAAAACAAAATGAGGAATGGAATCATCAGTTCATGTTCTACAACTCACCTGTTAGAGTTCAGAGTTGCAATAAGCTACTGAAATTCCTGGCCGGAGACCGCTTGATAATGTCAGTGGGTTTAAATGGAAGCCCGCTTGTCAGCACTGTAATTTCTCACTTCAGTGAGCACGAGTACCAACAAACTAAACTACAATCAATCAAATAAAAAGTGTGCATTGATTTCTCTGTCATTGTTCATTCAGTTCTACAAATTGCAGAAGCAGTGATGGTCTAGAAAAGGACAACATCTGGACGTCACATATATTTAGTATCCACTTGTATGAAGCTGTTTACAGTGCTAAAATAAATATGGATTGCAATTAATCAGCACCAGTGTTGGAGGGATGTTCATCAATCTGCATTAGTCTTTACTCTAGAGAGTAACTGAATTAATCAATTTATCAATAAACTACACCACAGTATAAATGCTTCCATTCAATAAAGAATAAAATAAATCTCTGTGATTTTTTTCACTTAATTACTACAGGAGCCTTTGCTTCTCATGAGATCCTGTTGATCTTTGAATTGTAGCCCATAAGCAGCTTCACTTATTTAAACACAATAATTACTAGTATTTTGCTCACATTGAATCCCATCACTGTAACGCTACTGCTATGAATTCCAGTTTACTGCATGTAACTATGGATACACCGCTAACAGTTATTCGCTTTCTCAAGAGATCATAGGCCCTGATTTTGCTGGCACAGTCGCCCGAGGCTCGTAAGATCGCGCCCAAAACCAACGGGGAGTGCTGTTCTGCAAGCCTCTCCCACCCCGATTTCGGGACAGCCATGCCTGAAAAATCAGGGCCTTAGATTCCTAGCTTTTTTTTAAAAACAGCAATTTGCATGGTAGTGGGATCAGGGAGACATAGAAACTCGATTGTGATTGATTCCGGGACTCCACACATTAAGCACATCATGTTTTTAAAGACTCCACAAAGTGGACCGGATTTTCCCGAGAAATGGAATTATTTGATTTGTTTCTAACTGCCTTATTATACAGTTGTTAAAAATTTGAAGAACCCTGCACCAATTTTAACTTAATGCTTCTGATAATGACTGTTTCAATGCTTTGAAGAGGTATTGGCGGTCTTTGTACCACAAAAAAAGGCATGTCTTTTCTCGACAATTCCCATTGCGATTAAGATTTTTGAGTGAAATTGGCATGGAAACAAGAAATTAAAGTGACCTAGAAATCTTTGAAGATCGTCTTTATCTAGAGGATTGATATGGCCTTAATATCCTCTATTTCACTTGGATTGGGACATACACCAGCACTGGAATAAACAGAAGCAAAAAAATTGATCTGCTTCATGTTGAGTTTGCATTTCAGACTGTTGAGCACCAATCATCCATTAAGTGCTGCTTGCATCAATAAATGCAGGTGATGGTCAAGTTCTTGTTTTGTTCTTCCCACAATAGCTATACAAGCTGTGGTACAGATGCATCCTGGTGCAGTCCACATGAGCTTGAAAGAGATCCAGCTAACAGATAGCCCAGAAGAAAGTATTATCCGAATGGGTTACTCAATGTAGTAAGCTCTTGTGTCTTCTCCATGAAATGTAGTGACCAATAACTGTGATTGGCATAAGCTTTTAGGAGAATTTTGCCCCTGAAAATCTTGGATTTAACTCTTGTCCTGTGGGTAAGGACAATGTTTCATGGTTGCGTTTAAATGTTGTGGATCATGGCTCACCCTCATTCTTCTTTATTGAACTGCATCTGTTTGTGTGCACTTGTATTCTTCTAACAATCCTGCCTTTCTCCATATTGTCTAGTTCGACCTTCAATTTGTGTAGTATGTGGATGCTGCACTTACATGTGGATCAATTGATGGACCAACATTCTCTTTCAAGTGTAATGCTGCAGCTCCCTTAAGCTATCAATTTTGTCAAATCGTTTTGAGAAATCCATGGCCTCTGTCTTGGCTGCATCTATTCAATCACAGGTCATCTGCCAATCCTTACATACCTCATACATACCTGAATGTTGGTATATAAGAGATAGTATGAAAATGGATTTATCATTCTGAACTTGTACAGTAAATTTCATTTTTGTTGTTCAAAACCCATGGAGTCTTATGGCTTTATTCCAAAAGCAGATGTCTTGAATCTCAATCTTTATTTACTTAAAACAAAATACTATTGATCCCTAACCAGATCTCTCCCAGGTGTCCTAGGGCCAGGTCAAGGATTATAACAAACATAATACAGACTTAACACGAGCTTCTACATAGAACAATCTCCATGTTCTGTTGTCACAACTCTTTTGTTACAGATTATATATTAATGTGTTTAAAATGAATCCTTTCTCCTACATGTCTCCAAGTCTCCGACCTCTATAAATATATTCGCAATACCTCAGATACGTGAATAATGCAACCACAAAAAGTTACATCACGGTATTGTAAATTTAAGTAACATGTAACTGACTTTCTAATTGCAACCGACTGCCTACTTCCTGTGCTCTGACACTGAAAATTAACTATTTCAAGTTAAAGTCTTAAAGAAGGCATTATTTATTCATTGTTGAAGATTTAAAACATTTTTTTTGTTTTAATATTTTTCTTCCTCTTAAACTTCTTTTGTCTCTGTTTATTTCTCTTTTTGTACCCGATTTAATTGATCCACTCTACATTGCAACTTTTCCCTGCCCCTTTCATGTTTATGTCTTCATGCTTCAGTTCCATCAGTTAACAAGGTACACGGTTGCTGGCCCTTGTTCACTCCAGTCCCAAATGCCTGGTTTCCTCACTGTGACAATGTCTGTTTCTACTTCCTGATCTTTGCTGGGCAAAAAAAAATCACAGCTTCAATATGCAGAAGCAGATGTAAATAATGGCAGATACTGTTAGCTTCCCGATTACAACAAATTCTGTGCCATTATATCTTAAAGTTAATGCATAACTGAGATTGCATTTATGAAATGAAGGACAGTTGGTTTTGAACGTCTTAGGTCAGGCTGCAACTGGGACTTTGGTACAATAAATAATAGAGCAAAAATAACGTGGGTGTTTGACATCTGAAACAAAAATCAAAAGAAAATGACAGAACGCTCACCTCATTGGTTTAGGCAGCATTTGTGGGGAAAAAAAACAGAAGTTTCATGTTTAGGGATGGAATTGGGGATCCTCTTGGGGAGAGTGATCATTGTATGGTGGAGTTTCTGGTGCAGATGGAGGAGGAGAAAGTGGGTTCCCGGACACGCGTACTTTGTTTGAATAGAGGGGAGTACGGTAGGATGAGAGAAGAATTGGCGAATGTGGACTGGGGGAACGCGTTGGAGGGAGGGTCTGCTGAGGAGCAGTGGAGGATCTTTAAGGAGATCTTTTTTGGTGCTCAGCGGAAATTTATTCCGATGGTCAAAAAGGACCGTAGGAGGAGAAGTAATAAGCCGTGGATAATGAAGGAGGTGAAGGAAAGTGTTAAATTAAAAGCGGAGGAATTTAGAATAGCTAAGAGTAGTGGGCGAGAAGGGGATTGGGAGAGGCTTAAATGTCAACAAAGATTGACAAAGAAGTTGATAAGGAAGGGTAGGAGAAACTATGAAGCTGGGCTAGCGCTTAATATAAAAAAGGATAGCAAGAGTTTTTATAAATATATAAAAAGGAAGAGGCTGGCTAGGGTGAACGTTGGTCCTTTAGAGGATGAGAAAGGGGACCTAGTGGTAGGGGATGGGGATATGGCTAAGGTATTGAATAACTTTTTTGTTTCTGTCTTCACGGAGGAGGACGTGAATAATTTGCCGGGTGTTAGTGATGGAAAGGTGGTAGGACTGGAGGGTCTTAATGACATTACTGTTACTAGAGAGGTGGTGCTCGACAGACTGGAGGGGCTGATCGTGGACAAGTCCCCAGGACCAGATGGAATGCATCCGAGGGTTCTGAAAGAAATGGCGGAGGTGATAGTGGATGCCTTGGTGGTTATTTTCCTGACGTCGCTGGATTCCGGGGAAGTGCCGGATGATTGGAAAACGGCTAATGTTACGCCGTTGTTTAAGAAGGGTGCCAGGCAAAAGGTGGGGAATTATAGGCCAGTTAGTTTAACGTCTGTGGTAGGTAAAATGTTAGAATCTGTCATTAAGGAGGAAATTGCGAGGCATCTTGAAGGGAATTGCTTGATAGAGCAGACGCAGCACGGTTTCATTAAAGGGAAGTCGTGTCTGACAAATTTACTGGAGTTCTATGAGGATGTGTCTAGGGCAGTGGATAAGGAGAGCCGGTGGATGTGGTCTTTCTTGATTTTCAGAAGGCGTTTGACAAAGTACCTCACAAGAGGTTATTGCAGAAGGTCGAGGGACATGGAGTTGGGGGGAGGGTGTTAGCGTGGATAGAGGATTGGTTGTCAAATAGGAGGCAGAGAGTGGGGGTCAACGGGTGCTATTCGGATTGGCGGATGGTCACTAGTGGAGTGCCCCAGGGGTCGGTGCTGGGCCCTCAGCTTTTTACCATTTATATAGATGATCTGGAGGAGGGAACCGAGTGTAGGGTGTCAAAATTTGCTGATGACACCAAGATTGGGGGAACGGCAAATTGTGCGGAGGGTGTGGAGAGTCTGCAGAAGGATCTAGATAGGCTGGGCGAATGGGCCAGGAAATGGCAAATGGAATTTAATGTTGGCAAGTGTGAGGTGGTCCACTTTGGTAGGAATAATGGTAGGAAGGATTATTACTTACGTGGGGAAAAACTGCAGCAGGCGACGGTGCAGAGGGACCTAGGGGTCCTTGTGCATGAGTCGCAAAAACCCAGCTTGCAGGTGCAGCAGGTGGTCAGGAAGGCGAATGGGATGCTGGCCTTCATAGCGAGGGGGATTGAATATAAAAGTAGGGAGGTCTTGCTGCAGCTGTATAGGGCATTGGTGAGGCTGCAGCTGGAGTACTGTGTGCAGTTTTGGGCGCCGCACCTGCGCAAAGATATTTTGGCCTTGGAGGGAGTGCAGAGGAGGTTTACTAGGCTGATACCGGAGTTGAGGGGGTTGAGCTATGAGGAGAGGCTGAATAAACTAGGCTTGTACTCGTTAGAGTTTAGAAGAACGAGGGGAGATCTCATTGAGACGTATAAGATGATGAATGGGATGGATAGGATAGAGGTGGAGAGACTCTTCCCGCTCAGAAAGGACAGTAGGACTAGGGGGCACAGCCTCAAGATAAAGGGGGGGCGGTTTAGAACGGAGTTGAGGAGGAACTTCTTCACTCAAAGGGTGGTGAATCTCTGGAATTCTTTGCCCGTTGAAGTGGTGGAGGCTACCTCGCTAAATATTTTTAAGATGCGGGTTGATGGGTTTTTGATAAGAGAGGGGATTAAGGGTTATGGGGAGAGGGCGGGAAAGTGGAACTGAGCCACGACAGATCAGCCATGATCTTATTGAATGGCGGGGCAGGCTCGAAGGGCTAGATGGCCTACTCCTGCTCCTATTTCTTATGTTCTTATGTTCTAATTCTCCTCACCAGGGGGTTCAATGGCCAGCCTGCCTGACCACGCCAATGATATTATCGCATGTAGCAAGATATTCTGGGCAAAAACAGAAAAGACTCAAACATTTCAGCAGGTTTGACAGCATCAGAGAGAGAGAGAGAGAACAAAGCAAATGTTTAAAACGTTAACACTGCTCTCTCTCCACAGATTCTGTCAGACATGCTGAGGTTTTCCAGCATTTTGTATTTATGTTTCAGATTCCGGCGTCGGCATTAATTTGCTTTTATCATGATATTCGAGGCACTTTGCTTGGTAACAGCTCAATTGACTATTAATCATTTATTTAAAACAGCGGGGTTGGGAGGCCTGCAGATTTTGACACTTGCCCAACTACGACATCATGGGGTCCAGCTCAGGGATGGGTGGGTGGATGATGGACTTGTCAACGGCACATATATTACATGCTCCACCCCCCCAAAAAACATACAAGTTGACACACTTTTATACACACCTGTATGCTAACAAAAAATGTTCTCGTGTCATAGCCCCATATGACAGTACAAGTATACCTACATACATTTAATCTAGTATGAGAGTTCAAATGGGATTGTAAAATGATGTGCAGGCATCCACAGATCCCATTTGATGTGTAATTTCGTAATCACGTAGAAATGATCGGCTTTGTGGCCAGAAACACCCCATCAAGTGCAGACCATTATAAGTACAATCTGATTATCTATGGGGCTCCCACTTCATTTTTGATTCTGTAATCAGGTTACCTACATGGTACAGAATATGTTGTTAAATGGAAACAACTGTAGCTTATAATGCAAAATTTAGTCTGTTCCTTCAGGACCAATGGAGGAAGGTTTCATTCGGGATTTTACAGTCTCACTTGAGCGAGACTGGAAATTCCTGCCAGAGATCAACAGGGATTCCAGTTGTCGGACCCTCACATGCTCTGATTCTGTGGTGAGTGAGGTAGTAGAGTTCCAGCACAGGTGCCCACAGCTCTCACTGAAAGAGATTTTGTCAATCACATTGTAATCGAATGCTGTCCAGCCAAATTCAGATGCCTCTATGCCCATGAATCCACACCCGCTGAATGAGTTCAGTAATCAGATAAAGGCAGATTATAATTCAAGGAAATTGCATTAAAGCAACACTTCAGCATTTGTTCCACATTCAGAACTATTTGGTTTGTAGACTTCAAAGTCCACTCAGTCTGCTATTACCACATAAACGTCTAAAAGTGAAAGCAACAGTCAATTAGAGGTAGGCAAAATTCTGGTATTATAAGATGGAGCCACTAAAATATGGTGGCCCATTGCTTTTCCTGAATTCTCGGTTGATTTTCCTCCCCTTGTATGTCTTTATATTTTTATGCGCAATATACAGACGAAAAAGCTGAAGATAATGCACTGAAGGACTAGCAGATTTCAGTTTAGTTTATGCCTGTGAAACAAAAAACAAGAATATGACTGGCTACTTTATCTGAGCTCACATTCAGCAATCACAGACTCTGTCCCACAATTGAGGCTCTCTGAACTTCTTCTGAAAATAAATAAACAAAATG
The DNA here is from genome assembly GCF_965287045.1 of Carcharhinus amblyrhynchos. Classification (NCBI taxonomy): domain Eukaryota; kingdom Metazoa; phylum Chordata; class Chondrichthyes; order Carcharhiniformes; family Carcharhinidae; genus Carcharhinus; species Carcharhinus amblyrhynchos. The sequence continues at coordinate 40,370,391 of NC_137339.1, read as the reverse complement.
GAACTCATTTTGACAGTTCAATGACAAAGTGACGGAAGCGTTGGTAGTCACCTTCACTGGATCAAAGAGAACTCGTTGATGAGACAGCAAACATGAATGCCCTTCAGTTATATCCTTCTTGGGGCTAAGTACCATGCCACAATCAATTGTAACACAAAAAACCTCAAGTGGTCTGATTGGGCAATCAGTTGACACAAGACCAATACCAACTTTGCATCAGCTAATTGCTGTGCTCTTCACAAAGAAGATAACCAGTGTGTGATCTAAAGTTCCTAGCAAATGTTGAACAGTAATTGGGCACCAGAAGATTGAAGCTTTTTACAACTTTTCCTGTGCCACCTGGAACTCATACCAATGTTAATTAGAAAGGAAGCACAGAACATCATTGCTGATGGGATTCACACCATCTACGAAGTTCCACACCTTGCAGGAATGGGTAATACTGATCCAAACTATGTCACTACATTTTCTCATTTTTTCATCTGTTTACTCTTTGCCTTTTTCTTCTTCCTTATGGTTTCAAGGGTTTGTTTTCTGTTTTCATCAGTCCCCCTTTGCTATTACTTATTCAACAAAATCCCACCAGTCACTCTTCCTGGTGTAATCAGATTTCAAGTCAAACATATTGGTCATCAAGGTAATTCTTGTGTAGACTTTTCTATTTGGAAAATTGCAAAAAATTCAAATCCATAATGATAGAAGCATTTGACTGAAGCAAAGGCAAATAATTAATAGTGGAGCAGGGACCATCAGTGGTTTGTGCATTGTATTTACTATCTTGAGTTTGAAACAACCCAACTCTCACACTCTCAGTGCTGATAGAAATGAGTTTTGGCATTCCAGTTCCTTGTGAATGCAACCCTGCAGAACAAAATAGCTCAATTATCTGGCACTGAACTGCCAATTTCTGCAGAAAGGTCAGAAGGATGTGTGTCGTGGAAAAAAAAACACACTGATACAGGAGGAGGATACTCTGCTGAGGTTGGTGTTCAACAGTTTGTGACCCAGTAAAAGGAAACTTGACCATATTTCACTCTACCCAAGAGAGCATTCAGATGACCAAAATGAGAAAGAGAGTGTTCCGCACGTAGACAAGGAAAATGCGATAAGTAGCTAGGTAGGGAAGACTGTCAAATAAAATCAAAGATTCAGGATATTTGAAGTTTGCATTCCTTTTACAAATTTAGGATATTTAATCAATATCCTAATAGGTTGTAAAATGGAATTGCAACCGTTTTTAATCCTTCCATGGGATGTGGGCATTACTGGTTGGAGCAGCATTTATTACCCACCCTTAATTGCCCTTGAAAGATCAATCATATCGCTGTGAGCCTGGGACCACATATAGCCACACCAGGTAAAGGTGGCAGATTTCCTTTCCTATAGATATTAGTGAACCAAATTGGTCTTTACGACAATCAACAATGGTTGTTTTTAATTCCAGATTCATATTCAATTCAAATTTCACCATCTGTCATGGTGAGATTTGAACCCAGGTCTCAGAGCATTTCCCTGAGTCTCTGGATTATTACTCAGTGACAATTCCATGATGCCATTGCCTCCCTCTTCAACATGCATTATTCTTGCAAAACAGCACCTCAGCTCCCTAGACTTAGGAATGGAGGTGCCTCCCTCCACACAGAAAGTATTTACTCAAAAATAGACAGAAAGTTTAAGGGTTGGATATATGTGCATTTGAGAAGAATCTGCAGACCTTTAAAAGTGGTTGATACTTGAATGCAGAAGGCCCCATTTTTGATAGGTCCCATTATTGCCAGTAAGGGAAAAGGTGTGTGTGTGTGTGTGTATGTGTGGATTACACATGAACTCAGCAGAGCCATTTGAACTTAGAGCTGAGTTCAAATCGATAGTATTTTAGCTCTGTAAAGGACTTGATCCACAGTGTAGAAGTCATGAATTTATGGAGTTGGTGCAAATACTCTTGAAGGACTGTGTGAAGTTTAATTGTGATAATCTGTGATTTAAAATCACCCACTCTTTAGATGGTACACCAATAAACTAGCTACAGCTGTCAGTCACAGTTTAAAAAAAAATGCTAGACGGCAGATGGGTAGCGTCTGTTAGAGCAGACTTTTTCTTTTATTGACTCGTGGGAAATGGGCATTGCTGGCTGGTCAGCATTTATTGCCTATCCCTAGTTGCCCTTGAGAAGGTGGTGGTGAGCTACCCTCTTGAATCGCTGCAGTCCATGTGCTTGGGTTAACCCACAATTTTCCCCAAGGTTTCTTCATGAATGTTTGACCAACTTCAAAAGCTACAATTAACTCAGCAGGGGTTCTGAGTTCACAGCTTATTGACATGTTAAAGAGTCTAATAAGGAATTAGCCATCTTTAATGTGGGATACTGTTGTAAAACTAGAATACTTATCCTGAATTTCAGGAACTACAAGTTCCCAGTGGACCTCAGGACTTCTCTGCATGTCCAAGGGAAATACTGCATCTGTGCTGTTAGTTGATTTCATGGTCTTTTGGCCAGGAATTAGCTCCTTGCATAGGTGACCCGAAGAGGAGATTCATTGCAGAAATGTCCCAGAAAACAGGACACAAGGAGGGGGACATGGAGAAGGTCCTAGGCCAAGAAGTGGTCCCAAATCAGGGAGTGGGACAAAAAGAAGTACCAGATGGAAGCCTCAAGTTAAGGGACATGGACAGGAATCTAAAAAAAGGTCCTGTTAAGTTATATTAAAAATAAGGAGCAGAGAAATAGAGGTGTCGGTGTGGTAGTAAAAATTTGAATCAGCTGCTGACTGACAGGTAACAAAAAGGGCACAGGCAAAGTGGCAGTGTTGGGGAACAAAGATTGTAATCCTGAGGGTGGATGACAGATACTTGCTCCATGAAGCCACTGTCACTAAATAATGTGATGGAGGGCTAATGCTGGACAGGAAGCCTCTTTGAAGAATTTTAATCCACAACGATGATGGCCATACTATGAGTTTGTATGACAGCAAACTAACCTTGCATGACAGAAGCCTGCTCTCCAACTGCAGGACTCAGATATTCGGTGGTTATACTCAAAGCCACAACATTGCCCATCAGATGCTGCATCATGATTGGGTTCACAAGGGAGCAAACAGAGCCGTCCACCACTTCCTTGCTGCAAAGGATGGGCACTGAGTTCTGTGCAAAGTTGGTACTTGACACTTCCGTGCTTCTTGAAATTGACTGTTGGCTTTATGCAAGATCCTCAATGGACCAAACATTTAAGTTAAGTTTATTTATTAGTGTTTCAAGTAGACTTACATTAACACTGCAATGCAGTTACTGTGAAAATCCCCCAGTCGCCATACACCCCGGTGCCTGTTTGGGTACATTGAGGGAAAATTTAGCATGGCCAATGCATCTAACCAGCATGTCTTTCAGACCACGGGAGGAAACCGGAGCACCCAGAGGAAACTCACACAGACATGGGGTGAACATGCAAACTCCACACAGACAGTGACCCAAGCTGGGAATCAAACTTGGGTCCCTGCCGTTGTGAGGCAGCAGTGCTAACCATTGTGCCACCGTGCTGCCTATAATGTCATATTGTCCTTCTGTCGACTGCCTCAAAGTCCTTACGAGTTCTCTGCAACAGAATTTTGTGAGATTGCATCCCTGAGCAAGCTGACACCTGTGCTACCATGCAAGTCACTCCTAAACCCCACTCTGTTTGCTGACTACTCACGGTTGGTGTCTCACCACATGCAGATTCTATCTCTAATCTACTATGTAGAAAGCCAGTACCCAAACCAAATGATGTGCGTCTTTACTATTGCTCTCTTGTTGGTATTACTTCAATGCCTGCCTCAGGTTGCATCTCTGAAGTATCTGAAATAATGTGGAACAGGGGTAAGTTTGAGGTGGCAGTAAGGGTAGGTGAGAGCACAGCGTATGAGCTATGTGTTTGACCACTTGCGGCCTGTAAATAAGAGAATGGGGGGGGGTGAAGAGAAAGTGGGATAACATATGTGAGAAGGAAAATTAGGTATGAGGTTGCAGTCATCTTCAATGAGTTTCAACCATGCCTCTGGTAGCTGCCTCAGCAATGGTTGTTTGCACAGTTTGTTCCACGGGTGTTAGGACATGCAGCAATGCTTGACCCCTTTCCCTCCACCCGCAGTGCTGAGTTACTCCTGCTTCCAGCGATGCACCACCTTGTCCTACAAGAGAGTGGAAGCGTGCCAGTGAGGTGTCTTGCCACCTGCTTGGCAACTGATTGAATAGGTAACTGTGTGTGCAAGCTGTGAGATGTAGTTGTGAAGCTTGTAGCAGTGCTATGTGTTGAGGATGAGTTGTGGCAAAAGCATATTAGGTATGATTCCTCACTGATAGAAATTGTTACTATGTGTGTGATGGGATATGGAGAATTGAGGTTAATATTATAGTTTTATGGGACATGGCATCTGAAGATGCATTCACTGACTTTGCCCACTCATCGAAGGTCATTTGACCTTTATCAGCATGGCATCCAGGTCCTCAGTGCTTGAATACTGGTATTGCTCCCAGGGCCATTTGACCATATGTTTGGAGGGCCACTTGACCCATGCAAAGACAGAACATCTCTCTTCTTTTTTTAAGAAAATCATAAACATTTTGTCTACCATTACATTTACAATTATGTTCTATCAAGTGAATAGTGGAAGTGCACTTCCTACATCCTTTTTGATCATTTAAATTATCTTGGAGGTTTTCACTTAAACAAAGGAAAGAGAAATGTACATTCAAGGACGACTTGGTGTAAGAACTGTAATCGCAATCAGACTCAAATTACTTGTGCCCTTGTTGGTTGACTTGCCTCAAGCAAATGTCAATAACAGAAGCTTGCAATTGGAGTAATCAAATTAGATCACTAATTTGGCTGATTATTAATCACAAGAAACATTCATTACAGTCTGTCTCAAAGGAAAATAAATTAAATGACAAAGTATGCCTCCATTTTATTGCATCAATTCTTTAATTAAAATAGCTGTGGATTTTGCAGCTGCAGAGGAGTGTCAAGGGAAGGATTAACAAGAATGCTCTTGCTAAGTTATCAAGTAATTGTGGTAAAGACGTACATTTGCGATGTGGAGTGTGAACATTTGCGGGTTGCACGTATTAGTGAAGTTAATTGAAGCGCATCTACACTTTGTCAGAGAGTGACCCCAAACAAATAAGCAATGACTGTGATGATTGCATCATCATAATCAAAGCTTTTTATCCCCCACAATGGAAATAGTTCCACACATGATGCTGTTGCCTCTCTTCTGCCTTTCCTCATTTTATCCCCTCGCAGCAAAACTGGATGCAAGAAGTATTTTCAACCTAGTTGATCCAAAATCAGGTGTCCAACTTTTAAGATTTTGACTGTTGACTTTCCAGAAGTACTGAAAGGTATTGCTTTCCCAATATGCACCTGTCCTTTACCAGACAAAATGGCAGCAACAATAGGCACCATTTCTAAATGCCCTGATAGCACATTGCTTACAGAGTTAGTGATGTCTCAAAAGTTGAATATAAATTTGATACTACGTTGGTGCTGTATGTCTATTTTACATTGATTGAATTATTCTCATTTGCAATACCATTTTCTGCTTGGTTCATTCCCTTTTTGCTCATTAATTCTCTTCGCATTCTATCTAGTGCGCACAATAGGAAAAGCTTAGTGTAATTCCGCTCAAGTATTTATTTTGAACAACAGATCAATTTACATATTGGTTGCCGCATCACAAATTGACCTATATTTAGCAGGTTATTTTAAAACAGGGAGAAAAAAGAAAGCAAAATAAATATTTTGTCGCAGGTGAGAAAGAAATCTCATGGAGAAAACTGGCTGATACAGTCCAGTTTATAGCATGTAAAAAAATGCAGTGCTATGGGAGATAAATGCTGCTTCGACAAGAAGAATACTGTGCCAAACATGTTGACTACCATTCCTGCAAGATAAGATGCCACTTTACATCTGTTTGCCACAGCAAACAGCTCTTAACAAACCAGTGATAGGAAATCAGCCAAGATCATAAAGCAATCAGGAAACTGAAGACATTTAGGGAAATTGAAGAAAAAATGATAATTCTGGGGTGAAATTGCAGGATCAAATGTAAACCATTGGGGTCCAGATATTTAAGATCAAAAGAAATAAAACAAACTTCAAGTTAGATCCTGGAGCAGCAGTTCCAGTTCTGTCAGACACAGAAAATCAGACATTCTCCAGCCATCAGCTGATAGACTCAATGGTCCAGGAGGTATTCGGCTGGAAGTCAAGGGTCAGTTGACTGCTCAACCCCAGCATGAACGATAAGAAATCACAGAAACTTTGGATATGATTTGCAATCAAGAATGTTCACTGTTTAGTAGAACAGCTTGCACAGAGTTATAACTCATCGATAAATTGATAATGCTTAGAAAAAGCCAACAATACGCTGGGCAAAATTCCGAAAGCTATTGCGAGACCTGGGAAGCTGAAAACAACCCATCACATCATATTGCAACTAGATGCAAAACCAGTGTGCTTGTTCAACCCCAGGAAGGCTCCACAATCATTTTTACAGGAGGTGAAACAAGAAATTTAATCAATGTTGCATTGGGTAATCATGTCACCTGTCATCAAACTCACAAATTGGCATTGAAGCATGGTTCCCATATCAAAACTGAGTGGTTCCCTCTGCAATGGTGTTCACCTCACACAGTTAAATGAGGAAATGGAAAGTGAGATCTACCCCATTGGCATTTGTGGATGCAAGTTGGACAAAGCTAGTTTTGATTCACGCTTATACAAAGTAGAACCTTAAAAGTGGTTTTTGGCAGCAACCTTTGCATAAGGAATCCAAACCACCGACAATACCGTAAGCACAGTGGTTAGCACTGCGATCTCACAGTGCCAGGGACCCTGGTTCAATTCCTGGCTTGTGTCAGCAGTTGTGTGGAGTTTGCATGTTGTCCCTGTGCATGGGTTTCCTTCCAGTCTTAAAAACATGTTGGAAGGTGCATTGGCCATGTTAAATTCTCCCTCAGTGTACCTGAACAGGCACCAGAGTGTGGCAACTAGGGGGTTTTCACTGTAACTTAATTGCAGTGTTAATGTAAGTCTAACTGTGACACCAATAAATAAACTTGAAAGAAAACATTGATTATACCCTTTGGGAGATATTGCTTTAATTGCCATCAGGGCTGATCCCAAAACACCAAGGCCACAAAGGATTTTCTATCACCCCATAATGTTACAGAGCTCAAACAATTTATGGACATGGTCAGACAGGCAGAGAACCTGACATGCGAAGGTCTGACATGGTGTTGGGGAGAACATCAGCAAATCTCATCACAGAACATCAAGAGCATGCTGTTTTCATCAGGCATACTGGCACAGAATTGCCAACAATTGTTGCTGCGGATGTATCAGTGACCAGACTAGAAGCAGTATTCTTCAAATCCAGAGAGACAGAAGGCACAGAACCATTTATTATGCATCTGGGCCATTGACTGAAATAGAACAAAGATATACTATAGTCAAAAAGGAAGCACCGACAGCAACATGGGTCTATGATAAGTTTGCCAACTACATAGGGCTTTGGCGGGATTGTGGTCGGTGCAGACTTGATGGGTCAAATGGCCTCCTTCTGTACTGGAGGGATTCTATGATATTGCTTCATTGAAATGTCCATTGAAAGAGGTTGGTCTATGAACAGAAATTTTAATGATCTAATTGCTTTGGGGAGAGCTTGCTCTTTTGTTGGTAAACCAACAAAGCATGATTTGATTGTCGAGGATTGGTCCAATGGTTCCCCAAGCTGTTATCCACAGTGACCACAAGCATGGGTGCGACCTGAATATGTAGAAAAAGTCCTTGGCTAGAGTCTGGCTAGCATTGTCCAATATGGAGAAGTAAAATTTTTACAGAACGTATAGTAAGGGATATAATATATGCATCATATGATTCTGTCTTCATCTACTTCACTGCAGGTGATAAGTTTGAAGCTCCTTCTCCATTCATCTTGCAATTACTCCTGCCTAAATTCCTAGGCCTAAATCTCATTCCCTGAGTTCCTTAAGGCTTACTAATCTATCTTTGGTTGTGGACATTGAGATATGATGCAAAAATGCACGCATGAGAAGCTTTTGGGCAGTGAAGGAGAAATCTCAAATAAATTGACTCAATGAAATCTGCTAAGCATTGCAAGGTCCTGGAGGTGGTACTATATGCAGAGGTACAATTTGAAGTTGAAAGGTATGCAATTTGTCTGCTAACCGGTGAATGGGTATATATGGCTCTCATCCTAAAGCATGTTGACAGAGATCCTACAGCCTTGGTGGTTAGAGGACATCCCACTCTGGGTCTTTGGTGAAGCTGGAATGCAAAATGAGCTAAGCATGTGGACTGGATTCTAATCCACTTCCTGAGCATAGCATCAAAATCCATTTGGTTGTACCAAATTAACCAAATGGATACAAAATTGGCTGGATGACAGTAGCCAGAGGGTGGCTTTAAAGGGTTGTTTTTCAAACTGGAGGTCTTTGACCAATGGTGTGTCTCAGGGATCGGTGCTCGGTCCACTGTTACTTATATTATGTCATTTATATTAATGATTTGGATAAGAATTTAGTAGGCATGGTTAATATGTTTGCAAATGACACCAAGATTGGTGGCATTGTAGACAGTGAAGAAGATTATCTAGGATTGCAGTAGGATCTTGATCAATTGGGCCAGTGGGCTGATGAGTGGCAGATGAAGTTTAATTTAGATAAATGTGAGGTGATACATTTTGGTAGATCGAACAGGGCAAAACTTACTCAGTTAATGATAGGACTTATAGAACAAAGAGATCTAGGGGTACAGGTTCATGGGTCATTTAAAGTGGAGTCACAGAGTGGTGAAGGACATATTTAGCATGCTTGCTTTCATTGGTCAGAACATTGAATACAGGAGTTAGGACATCTTGTTGAAGTTGTACAAGATATTGGTGCGGCCACACTTGGAATACTGTGTGCAGTTTTGAAACTATTTTAGAAAGAATATTATCCAACTAGAAAGAGTGCAGAAAAGATTTACTAGGATGCTGTTCTGGGATGATCATTAAGCATTAGAGTGTCCCATCCTCTTACTCTGCAGCACAGCAAACCACTCAGTGACCATTAAAGTCAATGTGATCACTCACTTACCCCAACTCCAGGCCTCACAGGTCAATATTTGCTAACAGTGCTTTGAATGAAACTACATTTAGTACTCCTAATGCAGGAAACTTATGGCTATATGCCACTGCCTCCCTTCCACATACACACACACCCCCATCTGTCACTCTGCTGGGTTTATGCCTATGGTCCACATACAACAGCAGCACAAACTGTGTTATTCAATCAGCATTGGACCACTAACAGTGTGTGAAACTATCATATCAACAAATTCACAAGATTGGCTGTTAAACGGATTAACACAGTGGAGTATGTTTCTAATTATAGTTCTGTATTCTGGTCAAGCCGGATGATCTATTTGCCACTCCATCCACGTAGACTAATTTATCCTCAGCCCACCTCTCAACCCTGTCCAAATTCCACTTCTCAACAAGTTCCAAGCTTATCACACAACACCATCTATTTTCTCTCCAAACAGTAATCTCAAACCATGATTACAAAATAAAAATATTGTGCATTGACAACAAATGTAATATTGATCCAACTGAGAGACAAAGCATCCTAGCCCACTCACCAATTCAGCCCTCATTTATTATTCCATCTGAACTACTGGTTGTTTCTATTTTGTGTAACAGGAGACATTGCCACATGCCCCTCCACTTATTTTGTGGCAGTGGCGAGACCCTGCCACAGATCTCCTGTTTATTTTGTCACAGAGGTCAACGCCTTGAGCAGTTTCCTCCTGACTTGCTCGCCTCTTCTCCTGCACAATCTAACTCCCTGGAGTTAGTTCTCATTAAAAGTAAATCAAGTCAATTGGATCACCAGTTCCAGTTTACAAAACAATTACTTCATTCAAGACAGAGCACCGATACAGTGACACATGTACAAATCTGTGTTTCAACCTTCATCAAAGTTGTGCCACAACTGAACAGAAAATGAACAAATGTATTAATATGCAATTTAAATTATTTAATGAGGAAATTAACAATGCACAAATTAAAATGACTCGATCTTCCAGGAAGATTTAAAGTAAGTGAAATGGCACTGCTCAATGCACTGGCACAATTGAAAGAGTTAATAAATATATGGTGCGGCCACTGTATAATTTTTATGTTTCTCATGGGAAAATGTAGTCAACATATTTTACACAGTACGAAAAAACTCATTTCTATTGAAAGGTAAGAAATTGAATTGCCAGCTTCTTTCAGAGTCACTGATGTAGGTGGACATACAAATACTTATCCATATCACTTATTCACAATTATAATATTTATATACAATATGCATCACTGACAAACCGTACAAGTAAGAGCTCATCATCATCATTTCTAGGGCAACTTGGGATTATCCAGACAGCGACACCAGATCCCATAAATATATTTTTAAAATTTAAGTATTTTTTTAAGCACTTTTCGATGTTCTACAAATATTTCCTGCAAACTGTAAATAATCTGCTCCATTATTAGAAAACATAGATTTGATTACTGAACCAGAATACACTAACAAAATAAACATCATAATATGTTTTGCCATATACTCATTACTGTTGATAAGTTTGCCATTTAAATTTGAGATTGCCACATGTTATGACGGAAATTTTTGCTTGCAATGCAAAAGATACCCTTAAGTTGATGTGATGTTTTATATAACTTTCCCTTTACCACTTGATTGAAGTTTTAAAGGATTATTTGTCGTGATTTTTTTTGTTCATCTGTTGAAACTGGGAAATGTTCTTAATTGAATAAAGCACAATGATCTTGTGATATTTGCAGGTCATATTTGAGTTGTATGCACTAATCTATTTTCTAATCAACTTAACCTGCAGCTGTGAATTGGATCTAATTAACATATTCTAATGTACATTTTCCAACAATGCACTCAGTTTTAGAAAGAGAGGAGATATTGTATTTGATTTATAGGCAACTATCCAATTAACTTAATTTGTACATGAAAGTTCAACCAATTAGCATACTTCATTAATATGCTGCTGCTATTAAAATAATGATTATGTACTGCAGAATGTGCATACGAGTAATTGTCTCCTGGAGATACGGGGAAAATTTAATTAGCGTATCACACAGAAATAAATCTGATCTGATGGCACAATTTATTAATAAATTTCTCACTATTGGCACTTTCACAACAATCACTTGTTGTTGGGGAAGAGGTAGTAAAACTAACAACAATCTTATTGAGACCTCCTTTGCCAACACCTCCTTTCTCCTAATAAGTTACTTTACCCAAGCAACAGAAAATATTATTCAGTTTTTGTTTAACCTTCACTGGAGATCTAACTATAATCTGGAGAACAGAAGTGCTGACCACCAAATGGAATGACAAAAATAACTGCTTAATAACAGTGAAAAATCGGGTACAGAGAGTGAGGTAGATGCTACCGATTATGTTGCCTGGTTCCGAAACTGTCCGGGGGAACCCACACTCTGCGCCAGGATTTGCACACTTTGGCCCATTTGACCCAATTGGGCCACGTGACCCTCCAAAACTTTGCCCTCTTACAGGGGTTTGATACTACAAAATACTAAAGTTGTCGCTTTGGTCTATGTCCACATATCTTGGTGCATTTTCTAAAAAATATTTTGAAGAGCACAATGAATTTCTCATAAAATGGAATTGTTGGATTGTTCTGTTATTTTGTGAAATTATCAATAACAAGGCAGGGTCATTTGTTTAATCTTTTCTTAAACGGCCAGATGGACATATTAACAAGACTGGAAGTGCTGTTATTCCATTCTTGCTGTTCAGGTGTCATGGCCTTGAAGTTTAATGTTGATTTATTAATATCACAAATTGGCAATGGAGTTATTGTGAAAATCCCTGAGTCACCACATTCCAGCACCTGTTCGGGTACATTGAGGAGAATCACAGAATCCCTAGTGCAGAAGGAGGCCATTTGGCTCATCGAGCTTGCACCGACAACAATCTCATCCAGGCCCTATCTCATAACCCCATGAATTTACCCTTCTAATCCCAGACACTAAAGGGCAATTTAACAATCTTTCGGACTATGGGAGGAAACTGGAGCACCCGGAGGAAACCCATGCAGACATGGGGAAAACGTACAGACTCCGAACAGACAGTGACCCATGTCGGAATAGAACTGAGTCCCTAGTGCTGTGAGGCAACAGTACTAAACACTGTGTCACCATGACACCCTAAGAAAGTATTGCTAATGCTTGTCAAGGTACTGCAGTAGTCTTCTGAAGCCTTTTGTAGGTTCTGGCTGATGAAGAGGTTCTCCCACTCTTACCCGTTGCTCTTTTGGAAGGATTTGAAAGTTAGTAATCAATCTGCTTGGCATATAATGAACGCATCTTCCGTGGCTATCAAGTCCCAATTGGCAATCTAACTCAGAGCTTCTGGCACAGAGACAGGGAGGTTACCACTGCATCACAAGACCTCCTTGCTATTACACTACCACTTAAGGTAATAAAAAAGTTACAACAGAAATTGAAAGTGAAACTGTGAGACCCTCTAAGGTTACGTAACAGGTTTTAAGCTGTCACTGTATATAAAACTTAACCCCAATAAAATGTTAAAAAGTGCTGAGAATTCTCATGCATTTATTAATTTAGAATGTTTTAATAGTTCCACAGAGTTACAAAGGTGTCAGTACTGTCTCAGAAGTTGGGTGGGAACAGAGAAATTGTAGTTTGAGGTTAGGAAATATGGAAGAATGAATTTCCTTTGTTCAATCCTGCTTAATCTTTTTGTTTCCTGTTGCCTGCCATAGCCAACCATGTTGAGAGGCTGTCAGGTGGTAGACCTTTGCCATTAAGTCATAGCCTGGGAACAAAGAGGGGCGGAATAAGTACTGAGGCTTCCAGGCTGAAATGGGAGGGGTGCAGGGAGATTAGAAGCATCAGGGAGAGAGGGACGTAGATTAGAAGGTCTGGGCAGGGAGATATCCAATGGGGGTGTAGGGGAAGGGGAGAATGGGAAAAGCAAACAAGCTGGATCCAGCAGTCCTCACATTCCTTGAGAAACCCAGCCAGTCATGATTAAATTTAAAATGGTGGTTAGTTTCGAAGCATACATCATAATTATGAAATTTGACCAATGTATTTGCCTCTGTGGGCAGGCTGGCTGCCGACCTATCTCTGTTCCAACTGGAAGTGATGTCAGATATAGTTTTTCAGTTTTTTTTAAATTTTTATACACTATTTTACTAATCCCACCATTTCTTTTTGGATTAAAATTCCACAATAGAGTCTAGAAAGGCCATTCGGCCTTCTATTCCTTTCTCTCTCTCATCTACTTCTCCAGGTTCCCTGTCTATGCATCTATCTCATTCACTGAACAAGTCCTTGTGGAAGCGAGTTCCCACATGAAAACATGGGAGCAGGAGAAGCCATTTTGTCCTTCAAATCAGCTCCACCATTCAATAAAATCATTGTTGATATGAGGTGGTCTTAACTTCACTTTCTTGGAAAAGTGGCAATATTCAGGAGTCACCTTGGCACTGCCCACCAGGCATTGGGCAATGTCAAGGGGACAGGGCCTAATGAGGGCAGGTCAATCAGTGGCGGTGGGGGTCCCACTGCCACCCTGTACTTGGGATTACGAGCAGAAGGAGGGAAGGGGTGACGGGGACTGGTCATTGGGGTGGGTGGGGGCCACCAGGAGGGTTGGGACTGCAGGCAGCGGTGGGGGGGAGAGGGGGGGGGTGGCCTGGACACATCTGGGAGGCCAGCGATTGAGGTGGGGGATCTCATGGCCAGTGATGTAAAATCACGGGGCTGGTGAGCCATCGAGCTGCCCAGCAATCAGGAGACCGGCACTGTTGGGCTACTGCACATGCGCCGACCTCTGCAATGACAGATTGCTGTACGCACAGTAGCCCGCTCGGTCTATGCTACCAGCCTTGCCAATGGGAATAGGCCCAACACCCAGCTTTTCACTGCAATTCATGCTAACGCACTCTGCAATGCTCAGAGTGTGGGAGATTCATTTTGACAATCCCACTCAAAAAAGCTACAGGATTTACTCCAGTTTTCACACAAATTCGGCACTTTGAATTTTTGGGGAGAATTCCACACTAAGTGATCCTGCATCCATCATTGTTTAAAGAAGTGTGTTGTCATGTCTGCCCCGTGTGTTCTAGCTACTCATTTGGTCCTGCATCGGTGGGTCGGAGTGCCACTGGTACTCCTTTGCTCATGTGGCTTCTGCCTAGCCTCCCAGTTGGTGTTTTTGGCGTCCGCACTGATCCTCGGCATGGCGCGGGTGTGCGTTTCTGTTGCCACTTCGTGCTCTTTGTCCGTGTGGGTGTGTACTGTGTCGGACCGTGTTATGTGCAGCACGATAGCTCAGTGATTAGCACTGTAGCTGCACAGCTCCGGGGACCTGGGTCCGATTTTCAGCTCAGGTCACGGTCTGTGGGAGCTTGCACATTCTCCTCCTGTTTGTGTGGGTTTCCTCCGAGTGCTCCGGTTTCCTCCCACAATCCAAAGACGTGTGCCTTAGGTTGACTGGCAAACTAAATTGACACTAATTCATTTGGCTGACCCTCGTGACCCTCATAGAAACATTTCTCATATTCATTTTGAATGGAAGACCCTTTATTTTGAAACCGTTTCCCTTGTTCTAGATTCCTCCGTAAGGGGAAACATCCTCTGAGCAGTTACCCTATCAAACCCCCTCAGATTCTTATATAGTTCAATAAGATCACATCTTATTCTTCTAAATTGCAATGAGTAAAAACCCATTCCTCATAAGGCAAACTCTTCATCCCAGAAATTAACCTATTAACCCTTCCTTGAATTGTTCCCAACAGAAGTACATCCTTCCTGAAGTATTGTGACCAAAATGCTATTCGGTACTCTCAGTGGTTTCACCAAGGCCCTATGCAACTGTAGCAAGACTTACCTACTTCTATACTTCATATTCCTTGCAATAAAGGCAAACACTCCATTTGTGTTCCTAATTACCCACTGTACATGCATGCTGACTTCTTGTGATTCTTGTACGAGGAGCCGCAGATCCCTCTCTGCCAGAGCATTCTGTACATTTAAAAATTCTACTTTCCTATTTCTCTTGTCAAATTGGACAGCCTGAATTTCCCACACTATGCTCCATCTGCTATTTTTTCCACGCAGTCACTTAACATATCTGTATTCCTTTATAGACACTTTGTATTCTCCTCATAACTTGCTTTGCTTTCAATCTTTATATTGTCAAC
Organism: Carcharhinus amblyrhynchos; assembly: GCF_965287045.1. Classification (NCBI taxonomy): domain Eukaryota; kingdom Metazoa; phylum Chordata; class Chondrichthyes; order Carcharhiniformes; family Carcharhinidae; genus Carcharhinus; species Carcharhinus amblyrhynchos. The sequence goes on along the minus strand of NC_137339.1, from coordinate 40,355,081 downwards.
AGATTTGGCTACAATACAAATGGTTTCTTCAAGTCATTAACATAGATCAAAGGTAACTGAGGCTCCAACACTGATCCTGATGGCACTCCAAGAATTACAGTTTGCTATCCTGACAATGACTCATTTATTCCGACTCTTTGTTTCCCATTAGTTAGCCAGTCCCCTGTCCATGTTAATACATTACCTGCAATCTTATGAGTTCTTATCTTCTGTGGTAACCTTTTATGAGGCACCTTATCAAACGCCTTTTGGAAATCCAAATTCACTATGGCCAGGATTTCCCAAAAAAATGAAGTGCCCAACAGGCAGGAAAGCAGGAGATTTTCCTGCCCGCTTTTTGGGCGCACTAAGTGGAATGAATCTCCGGCATTCAGGGACCTTCATGCCATGAGTGGAGGGTGGGGCCTCATCCCACTGGGGAGGCTGGATCCAACATGCTGAGAGGGCCGCTGCACATGTGCCAATCTATCAGTAGGAGGATCAGCGCATGTGCATTGCACCCCACCCCCACCCATTGCCAGCCTCCCAAGCTTTTCCCAGGCCCCCCAGCCCGATTACTGGCCTACCCAACTAACCCCCTACTGGGCCAGCCTGAATCACCAGCCCCAAAACCCATCCCATGCCCAGCTCTGATCTCGCCCGCACCCCCCCCACTGTGTGCAGACTCGAACTCACCTGCCCCACCCTGTGCAGCTCAGATCTCACCCCCCCCCCACCACTGTGTGCAGCCCTGATTTCACCCTTCCCACCATGTGCAGCCCTGATCTCAGCACCCCCCCCCCCACCGCATACAGTCCCAATCTTGCCACCCTCTACTGTGTGCAGCCCCAATCTTGTCCCCCCCAACTGCGTGCAGCCCTGATCTCACCCCCACCCCTACCGCGTGCAGCCCCGATCTCGCCCCCCCTCAACCACGTGCAACTCCGATCTCCCCCCACAATGTGCAGCCCTGATTGCCCCCCATGCTCATTCCCCCACTGATCTCACTGCAGAGTGTGCTACAGGCCACGCCACCAGCAATTGGCCCTATGAGTAGGTCTTGCCCCACTCCCCCCACCTTCCCCAATAGGCCCCCCTTCTGCCCCTGGTCCAGTGACCAGTGGGCAGTGCTAGGGTGCTTGGTGGTTTGCTTTTTCTAAAAAAAAGCCTTATTAACTTGTGCCACTCTATTTTGGGCCCATGTTAGTTTTAATAATATGATCATTCCTGTGAGTACTGAATAGATTTATATATTAAATATTTAATGCCAAAATACTCATTTGGGCCTGAGAGTTAGATTCACAATCAGGGAGCATGAATCAGGCACAGTCAGGATAGATCAAGAGAACATAAGAAAATATCAAGAAGAAAGAAAGTCTATTTGGCTCATTGAGTTTGTTCCCTTTGTATTTGAAATCTTCTAGCCCTGAATCCAGCAACACTTTAAATTCTCCTAATGCCTTCGATTCCACTCCATAATAATCCAAATGTTGCGAACGTCTTTATATTTGACATAATTCTGGTTAAATTTTCAGACAGATTGTTGTTATATAATTGCAGCTGTAGACATAAACATGGCTAAGAGAACATTAGGTCAGCACTAAGCTCTCTTTTTAGAGATAGGAAGAAAATGAAAATTCTCAGGATTAATTCAAGGACAGTGAAAATGCAAAATAAGGGGCATAGAGAAGCAAACAGCATTTGGAATACTTCAATTATGCACAAAGCAGGTGGAATATTAAAAAAAAGTCTTGCTCTTCAAGGAACAAATCACAAGCTATGGGAGAAAAAATTCTGACGCTTTAATTACATTATGTGCACCGATCTTCAGATATATTGGCCAAGTAAATTGACTCAGGAATTTATATATCAAAGATCTTCACATATAGAAAAATGATATATTTTAAAGCTACCTATACCACATAATAATCATCTTAGCATCCTTAGGGACAGACAGCTGATAGTCAACAGACAGCCTGAGCTCTGGCATTTTTAGGTGTTACATTTGAGGATTAGAGACCAGCTAATGTAATTTTGTTTGTAAAATAGGCACAGAGCCAGGAATTTTAGACGTCATTCTGACATCAAGATGCTCACTTAAAGACTGGAAAAGTTAAAAGGATTAATCTGGGTGGTATTAGATGAGATGGTTCACTCACACAATCAAATAGAGTTCTTTGAAGAGACAATTAGCAAGCTAAATCAGTGGATAGAATTTGACTTCCAGAAGGTATCTGTGATGTTTTACTCGTTGAGGCTTTCAAAGCAGCTTACGCTGTCAAATTTCCCCATTGAAGGATCTTAGTATAGTCCCTATTAAAGGATTTTAGTATAGAGTACTACAGAGTAAATGAAAGAAAATAAGAATAATTAGGAATGCCCTGATGGCCCTTCCACCATCTCACACTCATTGTTGAGCAGCAGAAGCCAGCATCCCCAACGTACTTACCCGTGAATTTTTCTCCCTTTGTAGCATCTGCTCATGTTGTTCTGCTATGGCCAGTGCTGCGGAATGCACTTTCTGGTAAATTGCCTCGCCTTCTCTTGTTTGGAAGGTGAATAGACCTTCCCCTGTGTCACACATTCTGTCAAGATACAGAAAGAGAATTAGCATGTAGTAAAATGCAGTTTAAATGAAACATTGGTGCTGGTACACGGATACTTTTCAATATCGCAAATATCACAATTTTCTATTTTATTTTTGTCGATAGCCATTATAATCAATCATCCATTGAATGGCAGAACAAGTCCAATGGGCTGAATGGCATACCACTGCCCCTATTTCTTACATTCTGTACATTAGAGAGCATACAAAAGATGTTCTAACTTTATGAGTAGTCTCAGGATTAGTTCAACTGCAGATTTCCACTAATGCCACTGCAGAAGTAAACTGTAATCTTGTGGAAGATACCTCCACTAGAAAGACATTTAAGCCAAATTGTACACAAAGAATCTATAGAATGAACTTTCAAATAACAGTACTCAGCCATGTAACAGTGGATACAGCAAGACTCTTCTCATGATTTAATATTCATGCAGTAAAATCACTGCAAGGTGATTCTTGTTAGATTCTCTGTATTGTACTGTCGTTGAAGGGATTTTCACTATTGAAGACAGAAATTGGAATTCCGCTGCAACAATGTCCAAGAAATACCTCACCCTCCATCCCAGTACTGGTGGATAATGCAAGAGTGTGCATGTATTGGTCAATAATTGGACAAGTATCTGGCTCTGTTGCTGTGTTACATGTGTTTTGTGTCAAGTTAAATTGGGACATTGCAAATGCATTTCCTTTCCATTAGCAATAGTGGAAACTTTCCAACGCAGTTGAATCAGATAGAGCTAGAAAACTGGATAGGGAGCTATTTGATTGAATCCCTGCCCATTTGTCCATTTGTCAAGTAGACATTGAGAAGTTACATCGAGTGTCTGGATCAGGAAATGTATACTCATTGTCATGTGGAACTAATCAATTCACCATGCTAATAACGGAGAGATGTCAAACACTGTATGAAATGGACTGATACTATTAGCAATATAGCTATGTAACAAAGGTCGTAAAACATGAATGTTTACATTATAGAGCAGGGGATGTTGGAACTCGCACAGGGCACTCATGCAAATTAACTTTCATCTTTATTCTGTTGGGCCCTGTATATTTTAACAGATTACATTTAAACTGCTGTGTAATTCTTCACAGGCATAAGAGTGAACATTTAAGATATCCTGTTATTAATCTTGTAGTACCCAAATTAAACTACCTAAAGGAGATTTATTCCAAATGTTGTTCTTACAGACATAATCTCTTCCCCAGATATAGATGGAATAGAAAATATAATTCCACAAATTGGATCATTAATCCACAATAGTCCTGGGCAGCACTGCGATTGATTTTACCTTACACAAATCCAACATAATGCACAACATTGTTTTGTCATCAGTCTGAAAACTTCATGCCATCAATTTTCTTAATTTTAGAATATGACATATTATAGTATTGGACAAAAGATGTTAATAATTCTTACACTGAGAGTGTACATGAACTGACATATTCTTTAATATATTCATTGAGAATACAGCATTTTTTTTTGACTCTTCAATTCTATCTCATTAGATTTCATTTGAGTTATATGATTAATGCATATAGTATTTATACACACCAATTGGTGCAGTTTTGAATATTTTATCAGTGACAATGGAAAACTGGTACTACTCATGAGAATAAAACAATGTCAGAACTTCTTTAGTCTAACAAAAATAAGAGCAAAAGAAATAGGAACAGTAGACCATTCGCTTCCTTAAACTCATTCCATTTTCACTCAGATCTCAGCTGATCTGATTATGGTCGTATCTCCACTCACTAGCCTGCCTCTCCATAACACTCGACTCCCTTGCCAATTAAAAATCTGTCGAACTCAGCCGCCACTCCTTGCTAGGAAAGAGAGAGAGAATCCCAAAAACTAATGACTCTGAAAGAAGAAATTTCTCTTCACCTTAAATGGGAGACCCCATATTTTGAAACAATGTCCCTAGTTTTAAGTTTTTTCTCCAGAGGAAACATCACCTCAACATTTAACCTGTGAAGTCTCTTCAGAACAATACATGTTTCAATAAGATCACCTCTCATTGCTCTAAACTCCAATGAGTATAGGAACAGTTTGCACAATCTTTCCTTATAATACAAGCTCCTCATCCCAGAAACCAGCCAAGCAAACATTTTCTAAACTGTTTCTAATGCAAATATGACCCTCCTTAATTAAGTACGCCAGTAAAGTGAAATGTACTGTGCACATTACTCTATGTGTGGTCTCATCAGTGACCCGTACATTTGTAGCAATACTTCCCAGCTTGTAGACTTCATTCCAATATTCCATTTGCCTTCCAAATTACTTGATACACCTGCTTGCTGACATTTTGTGATTCATATCCAAGAGCAGCCAGATCCCTCTGTACTACAGAATCCCTGTCTCTTTGTAAATGAGATTTTATTTTTCCATTCTTTTTGTCAAAGTGAACAACCTCACACTTTCCAATATTGTACTCTGTCTATCAATTTTTCTCCACTTGCTTAACCTTTCTACATCTTTTTGCAGGTTTCTGGTATCCTACTCACAATACAGCAGATGTGGTTTCACTAATGCACTGTATAACTGAAGCATAACTTCCCTACTTTTGTATTCAATTCCAATAACAATAAATGATAACATTCTATTAGCTTTCCTAATTACTTGCTGTTCATATATACAAACGTTTTGCAATTTCTGCACTGGGGCACTCAGATCCCTCTGCACTCGGCTCTGTAATCTCTCACAATTTAGATAATATGCTGATTTTTTAAATTCTTCTTACCAAATGGACAAGTTCACATTTTCCCACATGATATTGCATTTGCCAGACCTTTGCTCACTCATTTAAACTGTCTAGTCATTTATAAAAATCATCAGTGACTGAGGTCCCAGCAGTGATCCCTATGTGTACACAGCTTGTTATATATTGCCAACCAAAAAAATGACTCTTTATGCTCACTCACTGCGTTTCCTGTTAGCTAGCCAACCTTCTAAATCGGTTGAACATGATTTCCCTCCATTCACATGAATTAGGTGTTCAAAATCTTAAATGTGAATGTTAAACCCAATGAGAGCAAAGAAGAAAGAATAGCACAGCACAGGAACAGGCCCTTCAGCCCACCAAGTCTGTGCCAACACAGATACCTCTCTAATCTAATATTTTCTTGTCTCTACATAGTTCACATTGCTCTATTCCCTGCCTATTCCATATCTATCCAGATGCCTCTTGAATATTGTTATAGAATCTACTTCCACCACCTCCTCCGGCAGCGCACCCCAGGCATCCTCCACCCTGTGTGTGAAAAACTTGCCCCTGGCATCTCTTTTAAATTTCCCGCTCACTTTCAACCTATGCTCCCTGCGTAATTGACCCTTCAACCCTAAGGAAAAGACTCTGACTATCCACTCTATTCAAGCCTGTCATAATCTCATAAACCTCTATCAGGACCCCCCTTATCCTCCACACACCAACGAAAACAATCCAAGTTTGTTCAAGCTTTTGTCATGGCCCATATCCTCCAAATCAGGCAATATTCTGGTAAATCGTTTCTGTACCCTTTCCTTCCGGTAGTGTGGTGACCAGAATAGGAAGCAATGTCCCAAACGCAGCCTAACCAGAGCATGATTTTTCCGATATACTCAATGTCCCAAACGATGAAGGCCAGCACGCCATGAGCCTTCTTGACCACTTTGTCCGCTTGAGTTGCCAGCTTCAGGGAACTATTGTTCTGATTGCCTAGATCCCTCTGTATGGTAATATTTCTAACGGCTCTACCATTTATTGTATATTTTCCTTCTGCAGTCAACCTTCCAAATGAGATCACCTCACATTTGCCAGGTTATATGTGCTTCCAGGCATGCTGATCACACACGCTCGATGAGCAGAAGATTCGGAACAACATCCTCTACTGTGAAGATGGATACAGAATACCTGTTCAAAGCCATTTCCTTGCTTATCATTATTAATTCCTGCATTCTCGCCCTCGCAGGCACGAATGCTCACTTCAGCTATCCTTTTTCTTTCAATACGCTTCAGAATATTACTGTTTGTTTTTATTATTCTTATTATTTTTCTCCCATACTCCAATTTCTCCCTCTGTTATATTTTTAAACATCTTTTGCTAGTGAATAAAATGTTCCCAAACTTCTGGCCTACCACTAACCTTTGCAGCATTGTATTCATGTCCTTTCAATTTGATAGCACCCTTAACATCCCTGGTTAACCAAAGACATGGCATTTTTCTCAGGGTTTTTCTTCTTTAATGAAACATCTTCAATTTCTGCCACTGTTTTGCCATGTCTTCCTGTTTAACCTATTTTTCCAGTCCATTTTAGCCAACTCTATCTTCAAAGCCTTGTAATTATAATTTCTTAAGCTTAGAACACTTGATAGGAACCCATGTTTCTCACCGTCAAGTTAAATGTGAAATTCTTATTTTGAGGATCCTTTGCTATAAGGTTTTTAATTAACCATGTCTCATTATACATTGTGAGGTACAACACAGTCTATTCCCTGGTGGGTTCCAGAACTTATTGTTCTAGGAAACTGTCTTAAATACGCTATAAGCTCACCTCCAGGCTTTCTTTGTCAATTTCATTTGTCCAACCACTGTGAATGTTAAGTCACCCATGATTATTGCAGTACGTTTCTTGTAAGTACCCTGTCGTACTTACTGTCTTCAAGGGAGTTTTTGTCTTTGGGTTGTGAGGAGCTACTATAGCATAAAGCTTTCCTCAATTGATAAAATACATAATATTAAATTCCTTTTGCTTCTAATGCAGTTTTACTCTTATAGGAAGCTAAAGAAAAGCAAGGCCAACTTGAAGGAACTTACACTTCTTTGAGCAATAAAGTACGAAGACTGGAAAGGACTATGATAAGCACTCTTTGATTTTCAGTTGATATTTCAAGGAATCAATGATTTCTTCCAAACTAATTTTTCTCCATTATTACATAAGATATGGGTGTTTGTGCCAAAGCCAGCATTTTTTGCCTGTTCCTAATTGCATTTAACTGAATTGCTTTCCAAGCCATCTCAAAGGATAGTTAAGGCTCACATTGTCATGGGTCTGGAGTCACATGTAGGCCCGAGTGGGTAGGGAGAACAGATTTACTTCCCTGAAGGACATTAATGAACCACATTGGTTTTCTGACAATTAGATAGTTGCATGTTCACCATTATCGGTACAAGGTTTTTATTCCAGATATATTTATCAACTGAACTTAAATTTACCCAGCTGCCAAAGACATTTGTATTCATATCTCCCAATTATTCATCTGTGACTCTGGATTACTAATGGAGTAACAGCATTGCTATAATTTCCTGCAGCAGTCATTTCAAGGAACAGCATGACTTTCAGTAAAGCAATATCCCAACTCCTCCCTTTCCAAATTAGTGCAGCTCTCTTGACAATTTCACAATATAGCTGCTCAGGTTATCGATGTAAAACCTTAGGAACAAAGTCAATGGCATACAATCCTTAATTATCTACAATTAATTCAATACTTTGCTGCTGCCTGTGAACATTTTTCTATGCACCCTGGTTCAATTATCCTGTTTTTCCCTAACCCTTCACCTGAACATAACACTTACTTGATTCTCCATCGTCAACACCATGGGATTTTGACAAGTAAACATAAATTAGACACATGAATCAAAAAACTGCCTGACAACATTTCTCAAAATGCTGCATGATGACATTTATATTCCCTTTCAAATGTAGTTAGATATTGAGTATAGAGAATGAAATGAATAACTGGTCTTCACAGTCTGACTCCAGAATGTCCATCAAAGAACATACGACAATATTGAAATTCACCAAGTTAGCTCCTGATGGATCTTCTGTCAAAACATTTCGTTGTAGTAAATCCCATACACATCAATGTTGTAATCTATGCTCCACTGGTTATTTAATCCTTTGAATTCCTGTCTACTGGGATTAGCTTGAGAGCACAAGCTACTTATTTTAGTCCCTTTAGAGCCATTGATGAAATGTAGTTCTTAGGCGAAGGACTGGAGTTCCACAGAGTTTGTGTAAAAGATTTAAAATTGCAAGAAACTCCAATATCCCATGAGATAACACATGGATTGTAACTAAAATATTGTTTGTTATGTGTGATTAAATTGTAATTGTTCTAGCAATCTTACATAATTGCTTCAGTGTGCTTTCTCCCAGCTGAGCCATTTACTATTCGCTCACAATAAGCAAGCACCAAACCTTTTGTAATGTGTGTGTAACAATGTACTGGAAAATATTTCAAGTTGATTGCCTTCACTGTACACATAATAATGAAATCATAATGCGCTTGAATGACAAATGTATAATTTGATCAATCTGAATATGTAGAGAATATTCTATTATCTCAGTTTTTTTATCTTACAGTAGGCCATGGCTCCATTGGTACACAATCCCTCAGTATTTCATTAAAGCAGCCATTGTCCTAGCAAATATTTTCAAGCCATTTCAGCAATGGAGGATATCAGAGTTTATTACAATCCTCTCCAGGCAATTGTTCACAACAGCAGAGAGTTAACAGACATCAGTCGTGAAATAAGTGGTTGACTTTTTCCCTCCTTATTTTGAGAAAGTTAAGATCGGATGCACCGATCCAAATACTGAGAGCCAAGTCCAACCGGATAATTCCGTTCAGACGAAGAATGAAACATGGGGGGTCTAGACATCCCTCTATCAAACCACAGAGTATCATCCACTAATACAGTCATAGAATCATAAACGTTTAGAGCACAGAAACAGGCCCCTTGGCCCAACCTGTCCATGCCACCCTTTTTCTTTTAAAACTCCTAAGGTAGTCCCAGTTGCCCGCATTTGGCCCATATCCCTCCAAACCCATCTTACCGATATTGTACCCGCCTCAACTACTATCTTTGGCAGCTTGTTCCTTACACTCACCACCCTGTGGACACTTTTGTATTTCTCCCCTTAAACCTATGCCCTCTAATTTTAGACTCCCCTACTTTTAGGAAAAGATATTTACTTTCTAGCTGATCTATGCTCCTCATTATTTTATAGACCTCTATAAGATCACCCCTCAGCCTTCTACGCTCCAGACAAAAAAGTCCAAGTCTATCAAGCCTCTCCTTATAACTCAAACCATCAAGTTCTGGTAGCATTCTAGTAAATTTCTTCTGCATCCTTTCAATAATAAGGTGACCAGAATTGTACATTGTATTTCAAATGTGGCCTTACCAATGTCAGGTAGAACTTCAACAAGACATTCCAACTCCTGCATTCAATGTTCTGACCAATGAAACAAAGTATGCTGAATGCCTTTTTCACCACTCTGTCCACCTGTGACTCCACTTTCAAGGAGCTATGAACCTGTACCCCTAGTTCTCTTTAACTCTCTCCAATGCCCTCCCATTAACTGAGTAAATCCTGGCCTGGCTCATTCTACCAAAGTGAATCACCATGCATTTATCTAAATTAAACTCCATCTGCCATTCGTCAGTCCACTGGCCCAATTGATCAAGATCCCATTGCAATTGGAAATAACCTTCTTCACTATCTACTATGCTACCAATCTTGGTGTCATCTGCAAACTTATTAACCATGCCTCCTATGTTCTCATCCAAATCATTACTATAAATGACAAATAACAGTGGACCCTGCACCGATCCCTGAGGCACACAGCTGGTTACAGGTCTCCAGTTTGAAAAACAGCTCTCCACAGCCATGCTCATGCTTCTGTCATCAAGCGAGTTTTGTATCCATTTAGCTACCTCACGCTGGATCCCATGAGATTGAACATTATGCAACAACCTACCATGTGGTACCTTGTCAAAGACCTTACTAAAGTTCATGTAGACAATATCAACGACATTCTTGGTTATCCCTTCAAAAAACTCAATCAAATTTGTGAGACATGACTTTCTACTCATAAAGACATGCTGACTGAATCAGTCCTTGCGTCTTTAAAAGCTTGTAGATCCTGTCTCTCAAAATACCTTCCAACAACTTATTCACCATAGACGTGAGGCTCACTGGCCTGTAGTTTCCAAGCTTTTCCCTGCAGCCTTTTTAAACAAAGGCATAACATTTGCCCCCCTCCAATCTTCAGGCATCTCACCTGTGACTATCGATGATTCAAATATCTCTGCTAGGGGACCTGCAATTTCTTCCTTAGCCTCCCACAATGCCCTGGGATGCATTTCATCAAGTCCTGGGGATTTATCTACCTTAATGCGCTTTAAGACTTCCAGCACCACCTTTTCTGTAATATGTACACTCCTCAAGACACCACTATTTATGTCCCCAAGTTCTCTCACATCCATGCTTTTCACAACAGTAAATACTGGTGAGAAATATTATTTAGGATCTTACCCATCTCTTGTGGATACGCACATAAACTCAATTCATCAGGAGAATTTAAATCAACATATCTTGAAGGTGCTACTATTTTAATATGTATCAGAAGGTTAGGTTTATTAAGTTTAGAGAAGTGCTTCAGAGAGACTTGATTGAGGGCTCAAAATAATGAAGGGACTTAACTGTGCCACGTGACGATGGGTGATTGACAGTACATAGGTTGGGGAGACCAATTGTGGTGTTTGTTCCCTTAATGGGGCAATCTCCCAATAGGGCCACATGACATGGGCAATCAATCAGGGATGTGGGCATTGGGGGGGAGGAATCACACCAGCAGGTTCTGGCTTCTGTATTCAGATTGATCCTAGGAGCTAACTGGCAGCCATGGGGCTGCAAGCCTCTGTATTATAGTTATATATAAATAAATGTTGCAGATATTATGTCGCTAATTGGTGAACAGGAATTATTACATTGCCATTAAAGATAAAAGAAAAAAGTACAGTAGTCCCAAGATTGAGAGTATAAAATCATGCTCAAGTTCAGTTCAAACTGAGGAACAGAAAAGTGTTTGCAGATAAGCCCTATTTGGATGAATATACCATTTTGGTGTCTCTGTGGAGGATTGGACCCAATAAATTGAATGTTTGGGAATTATTTTAGGCCAAAGCAATAGCGGAAGAGGCACGTGTAGGACCCAAGCCTACAATTTAATATCCAGGCTCACATCCCCAAGCACACTTGACTCCAGAAATGAGGAGTGTGCGCTGGTTGGTTGGCAAGTGGACTCAGATTGATGGAAGTATTGCCATGGAGAATGTAGTATGGAGCAGTTAACTGGGCAGCATGTTGGCAAGCTGCCTCATAGTGCCAGGAACTCAGGTTCAATTCTGGTATCTGTGTGGAGCTTGCACATTCTCCTCATGTCTGCATGGGTTTCCTCCCACTGCCCAAATATGTGCAGTTAGGTTGTTTGGCCATACTGAATTGACCCGAGTGGCAGGGGGGATTAGCAGGGCAAATCTGCAGGGTTACAGGAATAGGGTCTGGGTGGGATTGTGGTTGCTGCACTCTCGATGGGCCGAATGGCCTCCATCTGTTCTGTAGAGATTCTATGAACTGCCCAGCTTTGTTCAAATTCAAACTGGGAAGGCTGGCCCTGATTGTCAATGCAATGCCTGGGGAATGCACCACGGAATGACTCCTGTTTAAGCAATTGTTTTGATGAAAAAGGTGCAAATTCTGCATATGCTCTTTTTGTCTGTAAAGTACAGGGGCCTGAGTGTGAATAAATGTGGTTTCTAGCAAGCAGAAGTGAACCATTCTGACAGCCTGACTGACAATCTTAAATTGGGTGTCAGTGCATTGCTTAGTGCCAGGATTGTTTAGCAAGCATCATCCCATTGTGGAATTACATTGAGCTGGACACTATGGGTGAGATTTTCTGCGCCTCCCACTGCATGTTTCATGAAGGTGGCCTGCCATGGGCTAGCAGAGGGATCTCTGGTCCTATTGCTGTCAATGGGATTCCCCAAAAGTGTGGGAATTTCATTGAAATCCATCTTAATATGTTTGCATACACTTAAAGGACTCTTTTTTACATGTCCCAACCAAATAAAGAATTCCCCACTCACCAACCTGGCGATGTTTACAGCAGGTGTTTAAAAATATGAAACAATCTAGGGGAACCTGCCCAGGGCGAGAAGGTAAGTATGTTCTCCTGTGGGGAGAGGAACATGGCTGATCAAACTCCATATACTTCTGCCACATGAAATTCCACTCTTGAGAGCCCATTTGTTATATCTATCTTTGTGGATATTTCTGGTACTGATGCCAGCTGTCCTGGAATATAATCTCACCACATGAAATGTGATGGTTGCGTTTCCAGAAAGGTTTCACTGAAATTTTAATAACTCACCATCCATTTTCCACTTGAGGATCCTTGTAAATCCTCTCAGTAATTTATATTACATTCAGAAGGCAAGATTACACATTGCATCAAGGCCACTGAATTTTAAAGCTATTATAAACTAGGTTCTTTATCTAACTTTTACGGTTACAGTGCTTCTCACATTGAACCGTTTCTATCATGAAACGGAACTTAATATTCAGTCTTCAAGGACCATTGAAGAGGTTATTCATGAAATAATAGAGGAGCAAGCTTACTACTGTAACTTTATACAGATATGTTTGCTGGAGTAATTTTACGTATTATAATATTCTGCATCAGAAATTCACAACATTCACTTTATAACAAAACGCTATATTTTGAAATTGACAAACTATGTATATAAATAGCAATCACTACCCAGACTATGCAAGTGGAAAGGTCTATTAAACTGAAGGTGACAGAAAAACACAAAATGTTTTCAATTTCAATTCAATCAAAAATTCGATGAAATCTTATTCTTTTTTTGGATGTTTTCATGCACAAAATTGTAAAAATACACAAGTTAATTGTTAGCTTGTAATGTCTGTTTGAAACTGAACCAGGAGAAATTATATAATGGTGCAAAATGGAATCAGGGGACGTCAATGGTTTGTGTTGCATTCTACTTCTTTCGGTTTACAATGTTCAATTGGCCTTTAATGGCACAGATTTTTCAGGAAAAACTCAATAATGATCTTTTCAGCATTTGACAGGATGGAACCAGTTGTGTCATTGTAATATTTTATTGGAAGGAAACGGGGTACAACATACATGCTTCCGATCAGTTAGTTATTAATCATTGGTGGGACTCTCCTGTCTGAGTCAGAAGGCTCTGGATTTAAGTCCCACTTCAGAGACTTGAGCTCAAAACCTTGCTTGACACTCCAATGTAGTTCCAGGAAGTGTTGCATTGTTGGAGTTGCCATCTTTTGGTTGAGATGTTAGACCTAGGCCCATCTGTCTGCTCAGGTAGATGTAAAATTGCCATGGCATTATTCAAAAAAGAGAATGTTCTCCCTGGCGTACAGCGAATGTTAATTCTGCAATCACTTTCAGTAAGACACACTGCCTTCATGGGACCTTGTTGTGTGTAATTTAGCTGCCACGTTTCTTACATGACAAAAGTACTCCCTTGGCAGTAAAATGCATTGGATACCATGAATGGTGGCATAAAAACAAAGTTCTCTGTTTTCCTTTCTTTGTTATTGAAATGCTGTTCTAACAGCCCTTTGAACAAAAGGGATTGCCTGGCATATCACCAACCTATACAGACCAGAGACTCTGATTATATTCCCAATCATTATTAAATTAGCTAATCAACAGAAGCTGGTGCAGTGGAACTGAACTCACTCCCTCAAGTGAGGAAGTTGTTCAAAGAAACTTCTAAATTGTCTGCTATTCTGGTCCCAGTTGATGCTAATACTGGACCTGTCAGATCCCAGAGCAAAATTTGTCTTGACGGATCCTATGTCTTTTTTTAGACAAGATAGGATCGTCTAAATGGAATGAAAGTTGCTGAACAAATTCATAAATGAATTTTTAACACAAGAAAAAATGAACTATATTACAACAGACAAAAGGTTTGCAGGATCTCAGTAAAAACCCAAGATGATGATTTGAATGTTCAATATTTTTTACTCCCAGCAATATACTTACAGACACATAAACCAGTGAAGGTATACCACTGCCTCGATGCAAAGGTTTCTTGCTTGGACATGGCATAGTTTCAATTGCATTTCTTCCAGTCAATTCCTGAACATTCACCCAATTTTTGTTTCACCCAATTCATATATCCTTCTAGACACCAAAAAACTATACTCTAAACTCCGTCTTCCAGTTACATCTCTGCTAAATAGATGTGCCTTCATACATCATCATGTGGGTGGTATTGTCCTGCATCTCACATTAACCCTTTATGTACCAGATCCCTTCGCTGTATACAAACTTCAGGGAGTCAGGAGATGAGTTACTCCTCATGGAATTCCTGGCCTGATTGCTCTTGAAGTAACAATACTTATATACTTATCCCAGATTCAATTTCTGGTCAATGGAAATTCCCAGGATACTGATAGTGAGGGATTGAACAATGTTAAGGGGAGGTGGTTAGATTCTCCCTTCTTGGAGATAGCCATTTTTTTACAGTGCCTTTCTAATCGGTGCAAGTTCCAGTTCAGTAGGAAGTCTATGAGCACAAGAAAGGGTTGGTACAGTTTGTCCCATGCTTACCACAAATCTTGCCCACTGAATCTTCTGACCAGAATTATGCTGTAAAATTGCCTGATCACGCTGAATATTAAAAATATAAAAGGCATGGCAACAGCATAACAATTCTCCAGATTTGCTATTCATGCACACTATACGGCTGTTCAAACTACAAATTAGATCTCCAGCAGAACTTGTTCAAACTGCATGACTTTGAACCTAAACCGATTGTAGAAGGTATTTTGTTAACTTGAGTATTGGCTAGCGGCTGGAAATTGACAAACTGAGTCCATCAATCTACTAGACTTTCTAGGCAGTTTGGAAAGGCAATTATTGACAAAATGTATTAAAAGTCATATAATATGAGTTTTAAATCTGTTTTTTCAATAAATGTCTCACCGTGGAGAGTTGAGCAATGTGACAACACACCCATATCATACCTCATCAAAACATTCTCAATTGAACTCTGCCTTCAGATAATTGGCTGAAATTAATCATGAAGACAATCAGTTTACAGTGCTCAAAATGAAACATGATTAGTTAGCTTGGTGTGAAAAACTATAAACTCTCACACTATGGCAGACTCCATTTTTCAGACTAAACCAAAATAAATTCACTCAAGGGTCATTCATTCACCCCTGTCACTTTATGATTTATAGCTGTTCTAGTTCACTTTATTTTCTCAGATTTTTCAAAAAACTCAGAAACAATACGTGTCCACATTTTTATCAAAGGAAATAAGGGCAAATATTAACAAATAATGATAAATGTGATTAAAATTGATTGCAAAAAAAAATCCTGTTCAACAATATGTTTGCTTAACGGTGACCAGCATGTGCAATTAATTTCACATATTTCTCAGAGGTTACAAACTGTATTACGGACACGACATGGGCCCCAATTTTTACTGCAGGCCATTTTCAACTGCTGAAGGGCAAAATATGTCTGCTGCAGTAGAAGTGAGGCCATTTAAATGACCAGGCCTACTTTAACTTCAGTTTCCATTCCAAAAGTTTAAAGTTTAAAAGTTTATTGCATCAGTGTCACAAAGAGGCTTACATTAACACTGCAATGAAGTTACTGTGAAAATCCTCTAGTTGCCACATTCCGGCGCTTGTTCAGGTACACTGAGGGAGAATTTAGCATGGCCAATGCACCTAACCAGCACATCTTTCGGACTGTGGAATGAAACCACAGCACCTGGGGGGAATCCACACAGACACAGGGAGAACATGGAGTCAGCATAAAACAGCGTCCCAAGCCAGGAATCAAATCCGGGCCCCTGGCGCTATGAGGCAGCAATGCTGACTACTTTGCCACCGTGCCACAGGTGGAAAGCAGATGAAATCCAGCCTTCCCCAGTGGACACGTTGAGATTGTCAGCTACACAGTTGAAGGGCAATCAAATAAGAGTTAGCAGCATGGTCAGTTTACTGGGGTGGAGAATCAGTTAGCTGGAAGTTAAGACAAGCAGACCTAAAGATTAGGGGGACTTCTGATTTTTTTAAACTACTGAATTGGCTTTTAGCCAGATTACAGGTGTATTGATTGGTGTATATGTGGAGGGCACTGCTAAGTTCTGATCACAAAGATGGTCCGATTAGGGAACCTCGTTGAGGGCTTGAAGCCAATTCAAGTGATGAGTGTGTTGGGCTGTCACCTACAGCTGTTTAATTTTACAGGAATAAAGTCCCCCATCTTTAGAAGGGTCTTTAACAAGAAATCTACACGATTAGCAGATTCAAAAATAATCTCCAGCTTTATTGTTTTCTTTTTCCAGACAACAAAGACAAATGAATAGAAAAAACAAATGGTTATTATTTCATCCTATTTTCAGAATTCCCATGAATTCACTGCTATCATTAAACAATGGCAAATAATATGCCAATTCATCAATGGATTCCTGACCCAAGACATATAACAGGGAGCCCTGTTTGGGCCATTTATTAGAACAAAACTATTTAGCTAATTCCAAATTCTTTTATCTTGGAGCTTTGCCCACTCTACCATGGTAGCATAGTGGTTTAGATGGGTCTGGGTAAGATGCTCTTTCGGAGAGTAAGTGCAGACTCAAAGGGCCAAATGGGCTCCTTCTGCGCTGAAAGGATTCAATGGATTCTACCACCATAACTTTGGCAGAGGTGCCTCCACTTCATGGACTTCACAGCATTTCTTCAAAGCAAGTTAAATGTTATCGCCACAAAGCCTCAAGATGTTAATGCTAGTGTCAATGTCTTCTTTCTTAGACTCTAATATAGAGAATTGAGGTAAACATGAACCAACAGGCAAATTGTTGTCAACTACATCATAAACTGGGCACCAAAGGAAGACACAGGCATAACAAACACTAAAATTTATTAGCAACCCATCCAGATGTCAGCGATCACTGTGCATCACAAATAACCCTTTCGAACTCATGATGAATTTCAGCTCCTCTCTTTCTACTCATTGATTTCCTTCAACAGAAGCTTGAATTCTATTTGTTTTCCATTTGTTGAATTCCATATGTTTTCGGCATCTAAACATCACCAGACAAGGTGCTATTTCAGATACAACACTGTTTGGTACCTAATAATATTCTCTGCATTTTGCCTGAACAACGTTCTGCAACTATACATCAGCAGAAATGGCCCCAGGTATGCCAGCGTTATTTCTTAATTAGAGTAATGAATAGCTACTTTTTATTGCATTTAATTGACATAGCTTTAATTATAACCAGCACAGAATTTACAAAATACCCTTATGCTGGCCCCCAACTAATTTAGAAGACTTCCTTATTCATTGGTCTAATTGTCTCAAATTAGCAGTATAAAATCAGGTTGGATTACAACTCTAAACCCACGGTCCACTGTTACAGCAAATCTCATGTCATTTACGAGTAAATCTTAAAAATTAATGTTCTCAAGTCAGTACCATCCTCATGCTGTGGGTCCATATAAACTAAAAACTAGAAATAGATCGTTCAAATTCATTTCATGGGAAATTATTACAGTGGGTGACAATTGTTATGTCCCACCAGAAGTGAAAATATTATTATAGTCACAGACCAGACCCCAATTTTGTTATGATGTCCATTGATACCCACTTTTTTTTAAATGATCCAACTAGGTACCACTAGCCTTTGCTTAATGTGGAAAGAAAAACCCCAAGTATTTACTAAGAGAATAAAATTACAAGATTCCACAATTCTAAATAGATCTATGATCTAAATCAACAGAAGAAAATTTACTGTTGTTAGGGACCAGATCAGAAACTCCAAGGTATGTTACAAAGTTAGACTAGACCCCAACTATTTTTGATTTTGGCCTTAATGTGAGGATAAGATGATTCACTCCGCATGTGATTCTATTGACCCACTAGGAAGCTTTTATCAAAACAAACTTTATTTAACAATACAGTTTAACGAAAACAAAAATCGTGTAACATTTACCAGTTGAAATACTTGAACATGACAAGCCGCCATTCTTTACTGCTAACCTATTTCTATTAGTCCCAATTGCTGTAAATCAACTACACCATGAACCATTTCTTCCACCAATGGAAGACACAAGCATAACAAATTGCACAAATTTATTAGCAACCCACCCAGACATCAGTGATCACTGTGCATCACAAATAACCCTTTTCAAACTCATGATGAATTTCAGCTCCTCTCTTTTTACTCATTGATTTCCTCTTCAAAATCAGTTAGCAAACAACAGACTTATGTGCTGGTACATGGGCTGCTAATCCTCATTGCTCCAGAACACCTCTGGAGAGAAATACTTATTTTCTAGCAGATCCCAGACTGTGGTCTTCAGAGAGAGAGAAGAGTTCCTATTCCCTGCAAACCAAAACAGAAATATACCTGCTTGTCTCTGTAAGCTTAACTCCTCCTATTAGCATAAGACTTGGCCTCTGTCATTCAACCCAGTTAGACCCTGATCTGAAACCCCAGCAGACAACCCAAAAAAAAAAATTTGCATTGGTTTATGTTAAAATAAATACTCCAATGTCTAGGATCAATTAACCTTCTACATTCTCAGCATGTGTGCTGCTTGGAGCAGACAGATCAGTACCAGTTAAACAGAGCAGGCTCTTAAACGTACCCTTAACATCAACTATGATATAATACATTTTTAAAGGCACAGTATTATCACACTATACAAGAGTCAGAAAAGTCAAGAAATCAGATTGGTTTTGGGGATGAAGGGATTGAGGAGAGATTAAAACATTTGGGCTTGCACTTATTGGAGTTTAGAAGGATGAGCGGGAATCAGATCAATGTAAAATTTTAAAAGGGATTGATAAAGTAAATGTAGACTGAATGTTTTCTCTGACGGGGCAATCTAGAACAAGAAGTCACACAAATAGGTTGCAAGGTGGTAGATTTGAAACTGAGATGAGGAGGAATTACTTCTTGCAGAGGGTGGTGAATTCATGGAATTTTTTCCCATAGCACAGTGGAATATGAGTCGTTGAATGTTTTCAAGAGGGAGATAGACATATCTCTAATAAAAAGAGAAAGGATATGGAGAACAAGGAGGTAGATCTGAGATCAGGAGGAGATTAGCCACGATCTGATTGAATGGCAGAGCAAGCTTGAAGGGTTGAATTTGCCTACTTCTGCTCCTCATTCTTATGTCCCTAAGTTTATGCCTCTATCTTGTACTCTAACATGGAGAATTAAGATGAGGTAAACATGAATCAACATGCAAATGTTGCCAAATACACCATAAACTGCATGTGAAATGAAAGACACAACCATGACAAATCCCATGAATTTATCAGCAACATATTCAGACATCAGTGATCACTGTGCATCTCAAAAAACCTTTCAAACTCTGTCTGCCACAATGATGAATTTCAGCTCCTCTCTTTCTACTCTCTGATTACCTTCAATAGAAGTTTGAACTCTGTTTGTCCCAATGGCTGCTCACTTCTAGCTACTCAATCACTTCGCACAAGATTGCGTCCCACAGGACAGAAAGGCTACATCCCAGCATCTAACCATCAGAATGATTTCAGCTGACTAGCTGATGAGTATAACACCTCTTTCTCTGGGCTTCTCTGAGCCTCAACCCCCAGCTGCACTGAAAAACTACGACTCTTGGACATCACAGAACTCCACCTCTCAAATTGCACATAACTATCAATTGAGACTGGGCTTGTCAGAGCCCCAGATTCTCATGGGCTTCCTTGAGCCCTAGCTGCACATGGAGTTAATGCCAACATCACCGCTGCTGCCTGACTCACCGTGGCACCAGACACAGGGCCCATAATAATTGTTTTGCGCCACGCCCCCAGGAGTCAAAAGAATATCAGAAACCAAACATGTGCAATACATCACCAGTCATATTCAAGATACTCCAATGCAACACAGGAATACAAATTTCTTCAGTATCAAAATTTGCTATACACATTTTTGTGATGAAATAATAAACACGCAAACTGAGTAGTTGCTTTCTGTAATGGAACAACACTTTTTCCATGCTTTAACGTCAAACTCAGCTATTGAGTATAAAGAGATCAAGAATAATAATCTGCTACAATTTTTGATTTGGCTGAAATTATTCTTGTTACTTGACTGCTTGTTTCAAAAGATTAGGAGGAATAATCCATTTTGCAAATAACTAAAAATACAATTGTCTGGTTAATTGAAAAATATTGTGCTTTCCTGAAAACTCATGAGAATTAAAACCGATTATTTTTGCAAACATGATGTTAACTTGTTCAATAACTAGAAGCAGGAAAGACCTTCAGCCCTTGTCTGTCATTCAACAAGATCATGGCTGATTTTCTTCAGTAATACCACTTTCCTACAAGGTCCCAAAAATTCACAATTCACCTGGAACCTAAAACCTACTAACCCCCACTTTGAATGTACTCTTTAAGACAGTGATACTCTTTGTACATGCAAAAAGGGATAAAGAAGTAGCACTGCTGTCTCACAGTGTCAGGGACCTGGGTTCAATTCTGGGCTCCGATCACTGTCTGTGAAGGTTGCATGTTTTTCCCATGTCTGCGTGGGTTTCCTCCAGGTGCTCCAGTTTCCTCCCACACTCCAAAAATGTGCTGGTTAGGTTGATTGGCTGTGCTAAATTGCCCCTCAGTGTCAGGGGATCAGCAGGGTAAATTTGTGGGGTTAAGGAGACAGGTGGGATTGTTGTCAGTGCAAGCTCAATGGGCTGAATGGCCTCCTTCTGCACCATAAGGATTCTATGAATATGTAATTTTGAAAGTCATGTTGACCTCAGAATTCACTTGTGACAGTTTTATGTTGAATCTGATCAGCATGTAATTGGATTTTAATGCAATCTTGACCAGAAATTACCTCAGACAAGAGAATATATACTATTAAGCTGTGGGCAATTAAGTGATGACACTTTGAATGCTGAAATGTTTTATTTTCATTCGTTTCAATCACACTGTATTCACATGGATGGCTAAATTAAATAAATAAATTAAACTAATTGTAAAGTTAAGATACATGCAACTAAATAAAATGTATTAATTCACCATAGTCCTCTAGCAGAATTGCTTACAGGATTCAGTTATGTTCTTTTATAATATTAGGAGTATTACCATCGTGTTACACATGCTGTATTGTTAAATTCTGTCAGAGAACCTTTCTTGCCGATGTATAGCCCAGCAACTATTGTGCAGCTTCTGATAACTGTAGCAACCGTCTATAGTCTGAAGGAGCAGTGTGCAACAAATTTACTGATCCCAACAAATCTCTTAATTAAAACACAATAATATTACACAGATAACTGATACTGAGATACACTGCCTTAGGTGTTTCAAAAGTGACATTTATTTACCAATTGCAAAATTTCTTTTGAATAGATCTTTCATGGGATTAAACAGTATGGATAAAGCCAGCATTTGTTGCCCATTCATAAATGCCCTCGAGTCCAAAGATATGTGGGTTGGGTTGCTTGGCCATGCTAAAATTGCCCCTTAGTGTCCTGAGATGCGTAGGTTAGAGGGATTAGTGGGTAAATATGTAGGGATATGGGGGTAGGGCCTGGGTGGGATTGTGGTCGGTGCAGACTCGATGGGCAAATGGCCTCTTTCTGTACTGTAGGATTTCTATGATTGATTCTATTACAATAATGGTAGTGAGTTACCTTCTTGATTCGCTGTAGTCCAGCTGGCCTAGATACACCCATAGTGTTATTAGGAAGGGATTGCTAGGTTTTGACCACAGGCAATGAAGAAACAGTGAGATAGGCTCATGTCTTTCAGTTTGTGAATCATCAGCGACTGGATGTCCAAATCAAAATGTGTGTAGGGACCCCATCGGAGCTCTGATGCACTGACCTCCAGCAGAATTAGCTGGGAAGTTTCCATGTTCCCCCGGATTTTCCATGAAAGTCTCCAACTCTGAGTTAGAGTCGGAAGCATTGGACAATTCTGGCATGCTTCCCTGAGTATGTAGGCAGGAAATGATAGACAGAGAAATGCTAGTCTTGCTCCCGGGATTACAGAGATGTGGGGGACAGGGCAGGGGGAATGGGCCTAGGTAGAGTGTTATTTTGGAGAGTCAGTGCAGACTTGATGGGCTGACTGGCCTCCTTTTTTACTGCAAGGATTTTATGGACTCCTAACACTCCAACTGCAGACTAATTTGAACTGACCCAGCTACCCTTCTGGGCCACACTTCCCACCACCCAAATATCGACCTAATGATCTGATTTGATTTATTATTGTCACATGTATTAACATACAGTGAGAAGTATTGTTTCTTGCATGCTTATACAGACAAAGCATACCATTCATAGAGAAGGAAATGTGAGTGCAGAATGCAGTATTAGAGTCGTAGCTAAGGCGTAGAGAAAGATCAACTTAGTGCAGGGTAAATCCGTTCAAAAGTGTGACAGCACTGGGGAAGAATCTGTTCTTGAGCCGATACGTGACCTCAGACTTTTGTATCTTTTTCCTGATGGAAGAAGGTAGAAAAGAGAATGTTCAGCGTGCTTGGGATCCTTAATTATGCTTTGCTGAGGCAGCGGGAAATGTAGACAGAGTCAATTGATGGGAGGCTGGTTTGTGTGTGTGATGGATTGGGCTACATTCATGACCTTTTGTAGTTCCTTGCATTCTCAGGCAGAGCAGGAGCTATACCAAGCTGTGATAAAACCAAAAAGAATACTTTCTATGGTGCATCTGTAAAAGTTGGTGAGCGTCTGAATAGCCCCTGAACGACTACACTTCTCAACATAACCAATTATCCCTTGACTTACACACGCACCTCTCCAGCTACCCATCTGCTATCCAACTCATCTGCTACCCAACCACATGCCATCTCACCCACCTTCCACCCTAGCCAATCTATCACCTTGTTCATTCACACGTTCACCTGGATATTTAAACTTAATTTGCAGCAGCTAATGCTGTAAATAGGGGCATGATTTTTCTCCCCTCGATGCTATGGTATTTGATGACAATCTTTGTAGGACTGTATGGTCTGCATTTCTGATGAAGATAGCCTTGGGAGACTTGGCCAAAAATGTTGGCCGTTGAAAAGTTTGAGGCACATTGCAATCTGAGGATGGCTGCTTTCTCATGGAAGGTCCAGCCCATATAATTTCAAGCCAGGATGGCTTGTGGCTTATAGATGCTGTGTACATGCCCTGGACTTTCTATGAGACAGAAGGTGCTGCCAAAGGAGACTTGGTGAGTTTCCATGGTGCACCTTGTGTAGGGTACATAAGGTTGGCAATTGCACCAGTCATAGAGAGTGAAAGTTTAAGATGGTGGACGGCGTGTTGATCAAACAGACTGCTTTGTTCTGGACGTTATTGAACTTCTTGAGTTTAGTTGAAACAGTGCTCATCTAGGCAAGTGGAGAGTATTCCTTCACACTCCTGATTTGGGCCTTGTAGATGCTTTGGGGAGTCAGGAGGTGAATTACTCACCACAGAATTTCCAGCCTCTGACCCACCCTTGTAGCTACAATATTTGGATGACTCATCCAGTTATGTTCCATTCAACGATTAATCCACATAATGTTAGTAGTGGGGGATTCATCAATAGTAATGCCATTAAATGTAAAGGCAAGATGGTTAAATTCTCTCCTGCTGAAAATAGTCATTGCTTGACACTTGTATGATATGAATGTTACTTGCCATTTATTATCCCAAGTCTGAATGCTGCCTTGTACTGCTGCATATGGACATTTGCTTCCGTGTCTGAGGAGTTACGAATGAGATGCAAGCAAGTTGCCTTGTTCCTGACTATAAATTTTCTAAATCCACTAGGAATTTCCAGAATTTCACTTACGCAGAAATTAGGGCAAAATTTATAATTATCTTTCCAATGGGAACGTACGTCCAAATGTTCCACGGCACTCATATGCTTACATCTGAATGTAAAAACCTGTATAAAAAATGCAACAGCAGTGTTACTAATGAGGTCCACAGCAATATGGTACACACAGCATATGTCATTCTTCAGAGTGTTGCTTGGAAGTTGAAGGTAGGTGTCAGCCTGCTTCTCTTCAATTGTGTCAAGGAAGAAATTTCTTCAGAGTGGATCCAGTGCCTCAGCAACATTTGCATTTTCACCTGGGAAAATGATTCCAGCTGCTTGATCTGACTGAACACCTGAGGGGGTGGGGGCATGACAATTCTCAGGTGCATGGAGGCTGACAGAAGTTTGGTTGCGTGTAACACAGATATCTGTAAGAAACTTGATAAAAACTAAAATCGCAGCAAAAAAATTACTATCAAACTCCAGAGATAAAGCTAGGAAGTTTGATGATTCTTCAATTAAGCCTAGTAAGTAGTCTCACAACACCAGGTTAAAGTCCAACATATTTATTTGGTAGCACAAGCTTTTGGAGGGTCGTTCCTTCATCAGGTGAGGTGAAACAATTGAGCTAACATCAGGAGCTCTTGGGCTCTGTTGAGTTTTTTTTTAAATTCATTTATGGGGATGAAGGACCACTGGCTAGGCCAGCGTTCATGCCCATCCTTTGTTACCTCAGCAGTGGCTTGCTCACCATTTCAGAGGACATTTAAGTGTCAGCTACATTGCTGTGGGTCAGGAGTCACACATAAGCCAGTCCAGGAAAGGACAGCAAGTAAAGTTTATTTATTAGTTACAATTAATGCTTATATTAACATTGCAATGAAGTTACTGCGAAATTCCCCTGTTCGCCACAGTCTGGTGCTTGCTCAGGTGAATGCACCTAACCAGCACGTCTTTCAGACTGTGGGAGGAAACCAGAGCACCTGGACGAAATCCATGGGGAGAATGTGCAAACTCCACACTGGCAATGGCCCAAGCCAAGAAGCGAACCCAGGTCCCTAGCGCTGTGAGGCAGCAGTGCTTACTATGCTACCGTGCCACCCATCTCCTTCCCTAAAGGACATTTGCGAGACAGATGGATTTTTATGGCAGAAACACATAATCACAGAATACTAAAGTGCAGTAATAGACTTGCACACCTAACCCCACCTGCCAGCACTTGGCCCATAGCGTTCAATGTTATGACCTGCCACGTACTCATCCAAGAACTTTTTAAAGGATGTGAGGCATCCCACGTCTACCACCAATGCATTCCAGATTACTTGGTAAAAAAGTTTTTCCTCAAATCTCCCACCCTTTACTTTTAACTTGTGTCCCCTCTTAACAGACCCTTCAACTAAGGGGAACAGCTGCTCTCTATCCACTCTGTTGACAATGATGTCATGTCATCATTAGGTGTTTCATTGGATTTAACTTCCATCTCCAGTGATGGGATTCAAAACCAGGTTCCCAGAGTACTACAATAGGTGCCAGAACTACTAGTCCAGCGACAATACTATTATGCCACCATCTTTCCATGTATACCACCACCTCCATTGTAAATTTATCGCAGGCAACACTGATTTAGTAAACCAGTCAAGTTACATGAGCTAGAACACTAAAAGCATTAATCTGTAATTAGGTAGTTTGCATTAAATGCACTTACTCAATTTGCAGTACAACACTTTCTAATTAAGCTCCAAAGCTTATAATAACTGTTTATGATACTCGTTATTCAGAAAATCGGTATTCATAGATTGAAATTTCCAATATTTTTTGCTCCACTTGAAGGACTGCGCTACTTTGATTTTTCAAGGGTACTTTTGTTGGACATTTGACAGTCCCACAGGATTCCAATAACGTTTTAAATTTAAAGCATTAATAGCAAAAGGACAGTATGAACTTGTGTTGAGACACTGGAGGAAATGTTATGCTCTCTATCATGGCATCTTTGGAGGTGGGGGAGGGGATGGAATCTGGCAGGAGGGTGGCATGCATGTACCCCACTGCTCTCCCTGCTCCTCCAACATTAAGTGCAGGATGGGAAAACCCACATTTTAACTCCCTGCCCAGCTGCCAACTGAAGCCCCTACATAGGTAATTAGTGACAACTTCAGGGCTTCATCGTACTGTTGATCCAGCAGAAGGAATTCTTCAGTTATAGGTATTAAAATGAAAAAAAAACTTACTCCAACTTATAAATCAAAGAAAAAAAAGGTTCAATACAGAAACATCATTACTCCAACACTTGAAGCCTCATCCTAGGTCATTCCAAGTTCCCACGAGCCCCAGCGGCTTCTTATTTATACTAAGACAGCTGATCACCACACTTTTTGTCATTGGTTACATAATTTACTAGGTCAGCTGGCCTTTACAGCAATGGTTTCCACAACAGATCCAATGTTTTCATTGATTACATTCTAACATTCACTGCCACTAATATTAGCCCAATAGTTGGCAGCTTTGCTGCCATTCCTGGGAAGGAACTCCATTATTTGAAGACACTCAGCACAGTGCCTTACTGAAGGATATATGATGAGGAATGATGGAGCGCACTGAAGACCACCCCTCCACAGCCATCTTACCCACAACCTGATTAAAACACTCCCGCCAAGACTTATCCTGGCCTGGGCCGCTTCCCAATCCTGGGCCTCCAGTTTCTCTGCAGCAACTACTGCCACCCTGGTGAGCAAAATACCTACTGGCCTCTGACTGTCCAGAAGTTCTCCGGGGTGGAATTTCCACCCTAATAAACCTTGATCTGGAGACGACCCAACAGTGGCGACAAAGTGCCTGAGAGCTCCATTCTGGCTTGTCTGAGGGGCACTTCATACATGTGGGCCTTCTTGTAGGAAGGAACATAGGTTTCTCACTGGCTCTCCAGCCAGCAAGCAAGACTCCCAGCTTCCATAAATCCCCCCGACAAAGAAAAATTCAAAATTTGTGTCAAAATACAATGTCAGCTTTTGTCTCTATTGATCAGAATATTCAGTTGGCAGGAGGAAGCCATTCAGCCCATCAATCCTGCACCACTAACAATCGCACCCAGGCCCTATCCCCGTAACCCCACATATTTACCCTGCTGGTTCTCCTGACACTGGGGGGCAATTTAGCATGGCCAATCCACCTAACGTGCACATCTTTGGAAAGAAACCGGAGCACCCGGAGGAAACCTACACAGACATAAGAACATAAGAAATAGGAGCAGGAGTAGGCCATCTAGCCCTTCGAGCCTGCCCCGCCATTCAATAAGATCATGGCTGATCTGTCGCTGCTCAGTTCCACTTTCCCGCCCTCTCCCCATAACCCTTAATCCCCTCTCTTATCAAGAGCCCATCAACCCGCTTCTTAAAAATATTTAGCGAGGCAGCCTCCACCACTTCAACAGGCAGAGAATTCCAGAGATTCACCACCCTTTGAGTGAAGAAGTTCCTCCTCAACTCCGTTCTAAACCGCCTCCCCCTTATCTTGAGGCTGTGCCCCCTAGTCCTACTGTCTTTTTTGAGCGGGAAGAGTCTCTCCACCTCTATCCTATCCATCCCATTCATCATCTTATACGTCTCAATGAGATCTCCCCTCATTCTTCTAAACTCTAACGAGTACAAGCCTAGTTTATTCAGCCTCTCCTCATAGCTCAATCCCCTCAACTCCGGTATCAGCCTAGTAAACCTCCTCTGCACTCCCTCCAGGGCCAAAATATCCTTGCGCAGGTGCGGCGCCCAAAACTGCATACAGTACTCCAGCTGCGGCCTCACCAATGCCCTATATAGCCGCAGCAAGACCTCCCTACTTTTATATTCAATCCCCCTCGCTATGAAGGCCAGCATCCCATTCACCTTCCTGACCACCTGCTGCACCTGCAAGCTGGGTTTTTGCGACTCATGCACAAGGACCCCGAGGTCCCTCTGCACCGTCGCCTGCTGCAGTTTTTCGCCCCATAAGTAATAGTCCTTCCTACCATTCTTCCTACCAAAGTGGACCACCTCACACTTGCCAACATTAAATTCCATTTGCCATTTCCTGGCCCATTCGCCCAGCCTATCTAGATCCTTCTGCAGACTCTCCACACCCTCCGCACAATTTGCCTTTCCCCCAATCTTGGTGTCATCAGCAAATTTCGACACCCTGCACTCGGTTCCCTCCTCCAGATCATCTATATAAATGGTAAATAGCTGAGGCCCCAGCACCGACCCCTGGGGCACCCCACTAGTCACCAACCGCCAATCCGAATAGCACCCATTGACCCCCACTCTCTGCCTCCTATTTGACAACCAATCCTCTATCCACGCTAACACCCTACCCCCAACTCCATGTCCCCTGACCTTCTGCAATAACCTCTTGTGAGGTACCTTGTCAAACGCCTTCTGAAAATCCAGAAAGACCACATCCACCAGCTCTCCTCTATCCACTGCCCTAGACACATCCTCATAGAACTCCAGTAAATTTGTCAGACACGACTTCCCTTTAATGAAACCGTGTTGCGTCTGCCCTATCAAGCAATTCCCTTCAAGATGCCTCGCAATTTCCTCCTTAATGATGGATTCTAACATTTTACCTACCACAGACGTTAAACTAACTGGCCTATAATTCCCCGCCTTTTGCCTGGCACCCTTCTTAAACAACGGCATAACATTAGCCATTTTCCAATCTTCCGGCACTTCCCCGGAATCCAGCGACGTCTGGAAAATAACCACCAAGGCATCCACTATAACCTCCACCATTTCTTTCAGAACCCTCGGATGCATTCCATCCGGTCCTGGCGACTTGTCCACAATCAGCCCCTCCAGTCTGTCGAGCACCACCTCTCTAGTAACAGTAATGTCATTAAGACCCTCCAGTCCTACCACCTTTCCATCGCTAAAGAATGTGCAAACTCCACACAGACAGTGGCCCGAGGCCAGAATTGAACCCAGGTCCCTTGCGCTGAGGCAGCAGTGCTAACCACTGTGCCACCATTTATTTCGGTGGAGTGATTACTATGGGTAGATAATATGGTCACGTATGGCATTCCAAGTTCTGAATCTGCCATTAGTGCACACTCCGCAAAATGACAATTGCTGTGAAGTAGCAACAAAAGTAGATTATAGACCGCCATCCTGAGTGCTGGAGACCAGGTTGGCAAGTCTCTATAGCTGCAAGTCATGACCTAGAACAAGTTAAAGGTCACCATTTCAGAGGGCAAGGGACAGTTTCAGGCGACCCATCAGAAGGTCAATTGAGTGCATCGACTAGATATAGTGAAGGTTTATAAATGTTCTAATCCGGCTAGGTAATTAAATTGGAAATTTAGTTCAGGGTTCTGAAGGAGAGTGATACAGACACAGAATATTAATTCTGTTTCTCTCTCCATAGATGCTGTCAGACTCGCTGACTCTTCCCAGCATTTTCTGTAAATTTTAAACTAATCTCTGCAAACTGTCAACTTTAATAGATGACAGAAAATTTAAAAATATCAGACAGCTTCCCACCTTCTGGCATTGTACATTTATCACAAACCTCCATGCAGATATCTGCACTATTGGACCAAAGAAAGACGTGTTCTAGAAGTGGGAAATCTGCTCCCAGATTCAGTGAGGACACTCTGCGTAATCTACCACTCATGGCTGCACACCAGCTTCACACTGACTGAGTGGAAACTCTTTCTGTTTCTGAAGGTGCAAAGCTGTCCAGCTGGAATATCAATGGCTGCAACCGAAGGTGAGGAGACATTGCTTCACCCAAAGAATGGCGATCCTATGAAATTCATTACCACAGGAAGCAGTTCATGTCAAAACACTGAATGTATTCAACAGATGATTAGATATAGAACTTGGGTCAATTGGGATCAGAAGTTATAGGGAAAAAGCAGGATTAGGCTATTGAGTTGGATGATCAGCCATGATTGTGATGAATGGTGGAACAGGCTCGAATGGCCAAATGGCCTCCTCCCGCTCCTACGTTCTGTGTTTCTAAACATGCAGTCAATGGCTCTCTGTAACTTGTGGAAACCTGCAATTGCTACAAATCCTCAGGCTCTATCCATTTCACTTTGGACACCCAGTGTGAAGGAGATGAAGGAGTCCTGACCTTTAGGATCTTGCGCTGCTCTATCCTCTCCCTGAGGAATCATAGCTTCCTGATCCACTGTGTCCCCGCCCCCTCCTTGCTCTTACCCCACTCATCTTACTCATCTTCCTAATGCTTCTCTCCTCCCCAGTGAAGGTTTGTGCCTCCAACTGAGACTGCAATCTACATCTGCGTCCAAGAGTTTTCAGCCATCATGCCTGGGGTAGGCAGGAAAATATTCAATGAAAAATCAAAAGGCCCTTCTGAGTGAGAGGAGATTTCTCCTCATGAGAAAATATCCAAACTGTCAATGTGCACACTCAAATGAACAGTCCCTGCAGCCAATTACGTTTGGACTTTAAAGCTGAGAACTTGGGCTCAGTTGCATTTTTAAACCCCACCCAAACAAATCTGCCCCTAAAAAAGTGGTTTCCTCACCTTTGATAGTTCTCACGCTGAGTGGAGTATTATTGTCTTTGTACCACATTACTGAAGTGAGATGAATTATCAATTAGCTCAATTGCCTTTTAAATTGATATTTGAACAACGAGGGTGACTCCCTGTCCTGTTGACCTTCCTGCATGCGCTGTAGTCGAAAACCAGCGTGACGTTGTAACCAGTACCCTATGTCATCACATTCCATAATACATTCCAACAAGTGGGAAATGTGCCCAATCATACAGCGTATTATTCAGCCCTCTTTCTGTAACGTGGAAATATAAAGTCATGTGGTATTATTACTTTTGGAACGTAGAGTGGCTAATAATCAATGTTTAAAGTCATTTTAACTCAAATAAAAAGAAATTAAAATAATTTATTCCATTTATAATATGAAATGAATGCAACTTAGTTGTTTTTTGTTAGATCAACTCCACACCCAACGCACAGAGAAATTGTTCACTTTGTCATATAATTGATTGGAAGCAACATGGCACAATATCCAATGCCGAACTTTAAAAACAAACCTGTAGCCTGAAAAATTGGTTCCATAGCATAAATGGAACTGGTGCAACAGGAAGCAGGGCTGTTGGAAATGACAGACTAGCTGCTCCCCACCACATGGTCTCATGAAGGAATCTGTCACTAGGCACTTGAAGGCAATCTGAGGAGGAGATGGTGAAGGAGTTAAAGAAAAAGGAAGAGGAGGAGGCAAAGACGTTGGAAGCAGAGAATAGGCACCCAGAACCACTTTGCCTTGACAGGCCGTCGAGGCTGCTGAGACTCTCTTTTCCATAAAATATTGTTCCATCATCACCATTCTCCACCTTTCAATCCAACTGTTATGTGCCATCTCAAGAGTGCAATTAAGAAACACTTCATGGTCAGTTGCTTTCTTCTTCTTTAACATCTGTTCATCTTAAAATTGATCGATTTTTATTAGCCAAAGCTATTGAGGGATATGGAGTAATGGTGGGTATATGCAATCAGATCACACATCAGCCACAATCTCTTTGAATGGTTGAAGACTCAAGGGATTAAATAGACTGGTCCTATTTCTATATGCCTTTTGTTGCAAACATGTGAAGTACATTTCCTGTAAAGTATGTAAAGCAGTTTGTGTTAAAATTAGTGCATGTCAGTAAAATCCTGCCATGTCTATAACTGGTCAATAATTTCAACTGCAGAACACTGTTTTGAGCAAAGAATTGGTTATTCAGAAAGTAAAAGATTACACTACAAAAAGGGCAAAGGGAATGGGATGCTCAGAGAACTGACACAGACACTATGGCTGAATGACATCCATCTGTATTAATACATTGTTGATTTATAATAGCTATTTTGGTGCTTTTTTTCTAAGGGCCTGCAGGGGAAAGATCTCTGTTAGCCATGTGTAGTAATTTCCTAAACATATTCTTTATAAACCGGTTTACAATTTCATTTCATTTCCAGCACCGGGGTAAATGGTTTTCTTTGGTGAATGCTAACAGGCGATTTGTTTTTGCTGTTATTACTAAAATATTTATAGGATCAAGAGAAATCAGAGTGTAGTACTATAGATAAGTCTACTTCTTAATGTGGGAATAAGGAGACACCATTTAGTGCTTACAAACAAAAAAGACAACTATTCTATGAAGCACCTGCCAGATTTTCTGGACTATCCACAAACTGTATTTAATCTTCTAAATCACACACAAATAAACTTGATGGCTACAATATATATTGTTTAGCCATCTGTGTAAGTTTGTAAATAAGGAGAAAATCAAAATGTTACCCACAGTTGCTCATTAGATTGCAATATTGGGCTCTTTGAAGTTATGGTTATGAAATAAATCAAAGGCCAACAACTTATGCAGGGAATAGCTCAAAATTATTCCAGTTATGGGCAGAACTTTACAGGCTCTCCCACTGGCAGTATTTTCCAGTCCCACCAAAGTCAACAGACTTCTGAATGACTCTCCACATTTCCCACCTCCACCACCATCACGATGGAGCCTTAAAATTCCATCCATTGTTTCTGAAGTATTTTTGGTAAAACGTGAACTAATGACTGAATAGACCGAGTGAACACATGATAACACAGTGACTGAAGCACAGGAGGTCTCCCCAGAGCATGGGCAGAGTACAAGCATGTAACAGCTGCTCAGACCAGATTTTGGGAACCCAAAGTCCAAAGAAGTGAGGGTTAGGTTGATTGGCCATGCTAAAATTGCCCCTTAGCATACTAGGATGCTTAGGTTAGAAGGATTAGCGGGTAAAATATGTAGGTATATGGGGCGAGGGCCTGGGTGGGATTGTGGTCGGTGCAGACTCGATGGGCCGAAGGGTCTCTTTCAGCACTGTAAATGCATGGCTGTTGAGTGTTATGTTCTTCGCTGGCAGATAAATGTTTTCAAACTTTTAAAAAATTGTTTTGCAGTCCTCTTTCTCCTCCTCCATTTGAAATATAAATTATTCAAACTCCTCAATGGCCCTGGGGATTTAATAAGGTGTAAGCTTGTACCTTTTGATTTATCCGATAGTCCAACATCTCAATATATTGCTATTCCTTTCCAAACTTGGCCAAGTTGTCTGCAATACTTGCATCAAGCATCCTGTGCCATAGTGCCAACTTCTGACATCACACAGAACCAGGAAGAACATGCAAACTCCAAATGACAGTGACCCAAAACGGGAATCAAACCTGGGTCCCTGGCACTGCGGGGTAGCGGTGCCAACCACTGTGCCACTGTGCTGCCCCAATAGCTGCTCAGACTGATGCATAAATTGTCATGGGTCCCAGGATTCTTTGGGAATCCTGCACTTTCATGGATAGTTTATAGGTTTCTTTTATTAAGCAAAACTGATGTGGATCCATTTAGATTCATCTTAAAATTTCAAAAGGAAGAGCAATGCTGTTGTGGTTACTGTTATGAGTAACTCCCACATCTCAAGCATCCAATGAGCTTACATAGACTTTCACGGTTTTCTTCAGGAACATTGATTTTCTTGGCTCATGAGCCAAACGGAGTTGGATTTTATCTTTTACCCTGTATTGTGCAACTCTTGCTCCATAAATAATTTATTTGACTTAATATATTCTTGAATTAATTTACTTAAATATAAACATGGTACTCTCTTTGATGGCCAGAGCTTCAAAGGAGTATGTCAGGCAAGAAGCTATATGAAATACTGCTCTAAGTGGATAGCTTTACTCAAGAAGGAAATAAAGAGGAGTTCCTTTACTATAATTATACCGTGGTTATCACCAGGCCATTTTGAGTACAATGAGATCACAGAAAAGGAAGCATCTTGCCAAATGCCACAGATTAGATCAAAGATGAAAGACTAAATCAGAAACAACAGAAACAGAGCAAAGTCACAGAAAGAACTGAAGCATGCCCTGTGGATCTTAGTGTCATTAACCCCGTCCGAGTTGAATCGAATCTGAACTTGATATCAGAGTCTGTGTTAACAACAATTAGTACAAGATGCGTAAGTAAATCGTTTTAACTGCCCAATTAACTTCAAGTGGATTAAAATATATAAATTGTACATTTTTATGGGAAACTTAATGGAATAGACGATGCATACCACGTGAGAAATTAACAGAGTTTTCCACAATTAATATTTCAATCTAAGCAGTTCTCAGAAGTGCTGGTCCAACTCAACTTCCGAGAAAATTCCATTTCAGTATCTCTCTGGGCTTAATTATATTATCTTCTTCCACAACACACTTCCATATTTGCATTTGATTGGTCAGACTCGACACTTTCTATTTCTACTGCTGATGCATTTTGCTGGGAGTCATCATTTGCATTTGTCATAACATGAAATATAAATGGAAACTCAAATTAGAATTAAATATATTAAATTGCCACATGATGTTATTAGGAGGCAGATTGGAGGCTGAGGTTTAAAAACTGAGATGCAGACATGAAATAATCTTGTGGTAATAGCGATAATTACCTTCTTAGCCATGACTAACAGAATATTTTAACCATATTGCAATGTTGCAACCAACATCACAAACAAGCAATTATTTCTCCCAAATACAGGCAAATATATCCAAATTGGTGAAGGAAAAAGACTTTGGCACTGAAATTGGAGTTCATTAGAATGACAAACACCAATTTCAGGGCACAATGATTTCATGGTTGCTGGCGATGACAGATAAAGGTTCACCTGAAAGTGGCTCTGAGTCATTTTTCAGTAGCCTGGAAACTGCCTAACACAGACTACTAGGGCGAGATTTTCTGGCTGTGCTCACCCCAAGACCAGAAAAGCCCATCAGAGCTCAAGGGACCTTTGCATGGCCATGTCCCGCCTGCGACCATTCCCATAGCAGGTGGGATGGTAAAGTTCACCCCCAAGTCCTTTACATTATAGACAAGGAGTTGAATGTTTTTTTAAATTTTATTATTCACAAGTAGGGTAACATTAATACTGCAATGAAGTTACTGTGAAAATCCCCTAGTCACCACACTCTGGCACCTCTTCGGGTACACTGAGGGAGAATTCAGCATGGCCAGTGCACCTAACCAGCAAGTCTTTGGACTGTGAGAGGAAACTGGAGCATTTGGAGGAAACCCACACAGACATGGAACGTGCAAACTCCATACAGACAGTGACCCAAGCCAGGAATCGAGCCTGGGCCACTGGCACTGGGAGACAGCAGTATTAACCCCACAGGAATCTGTCTGCATGAGCAACACAGCTCTTGTGGCCTGTCCTGCTAAAAATACTTCAGCTGTCATTGCTGCAAAGTATATTAGTGTAAAATGCAGCAGACAGCACATGGGGGGCAGCGGAATAAAATTTGGCTTGTGGAGAGAAAGCCAGAGATTTGGAGATTGAGTAAAACGCTATTTACCAGGAATGTTTTTGTCCAGAAAAACTAGCATTCTTGAATATCGCTGAAGGGAGAGAAATGTTGCAGAAGCTTTCCATCTTGCACTCATCAGGATAAATACAATAATGACAAATTTCAAACGATCATAACAATTTACACAACAGGAGAAAATGATGCTGATTGGTTGGCAAATCAACTCTGATTTGTCAAGGCATTGCCATGGAAGAAGCAAAAGGAAGACATTGGCTCCCCAAATCCCCAATTAAAATTTAATTCAAAAAAGTCACAAGACTCGAACATATCCCAGATAGAGAACAGAACCCTGTGTATGAATGTATGCCACTTTTAGCAAGTGTCAGTGAGTTACATTACTGGCTCGACTAATTATCTTAAACTGGTGACATTGTAGCTATTGGCACTCCCAGGACAGTTCAGCAAGTGCTTTCCAACTGATGTTTCACACTGCTATTATGCATTGACTACATAAGGATATTTTCCACTCAAAGCTACTGTCAGCACAAAAAGACATCCTGCCTACCACACAATTGAGCAATGGCACATATAAATTTTAATATCAATGTAATACTAGAAACATGGACCGCGTTTCCCAACAATCATAGAACATTACAGCGCAGTACAGGCCCTTTGGCCCTTGATGTTGCGCCGACCAGTGGAACCAAGCTAATGGCCCTCTAACCTAAACTATTCCAATGTTATCCATATGAACATAAGAACATAAGAAATAGGAGCAGGAGTAGGCCATCTAGCCCTTCGAGCCTGCCCCGCCATTCAATAAGATCATGGCTGATCTGTCATGGCTCAGTTCCACTTTCCCGCCCTCTCCCCATAACCCTTAATCCCCTCGCTTATCAAAAACCCATCAACCCGCGTCTTAAAAATATTTAGCAAGGCAGCCTCCACCACTTCAACGGGCAGAGAATTCCAGAGATTCACCACCCTTTGAGTGAAGAAGTTCCTCCTCAACTCCGTTCTAAACCGCTCCCCCTTTATCTTGAAGCTGTGTCCCCTAGTCCTACTGTCCTTTCTGAGCGGGAAGAGTCTCTCCACCTCTATCCTATCCATCCCATTCATCATCTTATATGTCTCAATGAGATCTCCCCTCATTCTTCTAAACTCTAACGAGTACAAGCCTAGTTTATTCAGCCTCTCCTTATAGCTCAACCCCCTCAACTCCGGTATCAGCCGAGTAAACCTCCTCTGCACTCCCTCCAAGGCCAAAATATCCTTGCCACTGACCATCTGAACGCCCTTAAAGTTGGCGAGTCCACAACTGCTGCAGGCAGGGCATTCCACGACCTTATTACCCTC
This sequence comes from Carcharhinus amblyrhynchos, assembly GCF_965287045.1. NCBI lineage: Eukaryota > Metazoa > Chordata > Chondrichthyes > Carcharhiniformes > Carcharhinidae > Carcharhinus > Carcharhinus amblyrhynchos. The sequence goes on along the minus strand of NC_137339.1, from coordinate 40,318,159 downwards.
TGAGTAAAGAACCTACCTCTGACATCTGTCCTATAATTACCACCCCTTAATTTAAAGCTATGTCCCCTTGTGTTAGCCATCACCATCCGAGGTAAAAGGCTCTCACTGTCCACCCTATCCAATCCTTTGATCATCTTGTATGCCTCAATCAGGTCACCTCGTAACCTTCTTCTCTCCAATGAAAATAACCTCGAGTCCCTCAGCCTTTCCTCATAAGACCTTCCCACTATACCAGGCAACATCCTGGTAAACCTCCTCTGCACCCTTTCCAATGCCTCCACATCTTTCTTATAATGCGGCGTCCAGAACTGTATGCAATACTCCAAGTGCGGCCACACCAGAGTTTTGTACAGTTGTAACATGACCTCACGGCTCCAAAATTCAATCCCTCTACCAATAAAAGCTAACACACTGTACGCCTTCTTAACAACCTTATCAACCCGGGTGCCAACTTTCAGGGAGCTATGCACATGTACCCTGAGATCTCTCTGCTCATCAACACTACAAAAAGTCCTTCCATTAGCCCTATATTCTGTACTCCTGTTATTCTTACCAAAGTGAATCACCTCACACTTTTCCGTATTAAACTCCATCTGCCACCTCTCGGCCCAGCTCTGCAGCTTATCTATGTCCCTCTGCAAACTGTAACATCCATCCTCACTGTCTACAACTCCTCCAACTTTGGTGTCATCAGCAAATTTACTAATCCATCCTTCTACACCCTCACCTAGGTCATTTATAAAAATGACAAACAGCAGTGGCCCCAAAACAGATCCTTGAGGTACACCACTTGTAACTGAACTCCAGGTTGAATATTTCCCATCAACCACCACCCTCTATCAGCTAGCCAATTCCTGATCCAAACTGCTAAATCACCCTCAATCCCATGCATCTGCATTTTCTGCAATAGCCTACCATGGGGAACCTTATCAAACGCTTTGCTAAAATCCATATACACCACGTCAACTGCCTTACCCTTATCCACCTCACTGGTCACCTTTTCAAAAAACTCGATAAGGTTTGTGAGGCACGACTTACCCTTCACAAAACCGTGTTGACTATCCCTAATCAATTTATTTCCCTCTAGATGATTATAAATCCTATCCCTTATAATTCTTTCCAAATCGGTTGATCAAGTCAAACAGCATGTTCCTTCCGTTGTATGGAATATGGCAAGTACAGGATTGAAAATGGAGGAGTTGCTCATGTGTCCCAATGTGGCTTGTAGCTTTGAGCACAAGCTCTTTATAGAATTGCTAACCTCATTTTAGAGCCACATGCACTCATATGTCTGCAGGAATTGTGCATGGATGGTTAGAGAATGTATGCCGTGCAACTGGAACCGACCAGTGACGGTAGTGAGTTTTCACGATAGTTGTGCCCCAACGTGTGCCCTTCTCCTCCCATCCATTGTGTCAACCAAGAGTGGAAGTACTCCCTGAATTAAATGAATATGCCACCGCTCAGGGGACACCATCATCATCACTGGCTTTCTTGACCTCTCTGACAGAGGGACTATGAGGGCCCTCTGACACAGGCTTCTCTGATTTTCGTATACACTTTTTGAATTTTGTAACATCATGTAAGTATTGACACAAGATGTGTGAACCTTCTTTTATTAATGGCAGGAGAAAAGAGGAGTGAAGCGGTGAAGAGAAGCAAGAATTCATGTACAGTGAGGATGAAACCGCTGGGCAGAAATTCATCTTTCATTAGCAGTAAGAGTGGATCTATTTGGGGTCACGTTTTGAATAGAAGTGTTCTCACAGGCATTTCAAAGTGACTTCCGATGCCATCCTTCTAAGCCAGTGGGACTCAGCTGAAACATAGCTGAATAGGTGATACCTGATTTTGATGGTATTCCGATAAGGCATTCGAGCTCAATGCCACACCTGGCCACCTCCCTGCGCAGTCAGGCCAACTTTGCATTCTGCATCTTCCCCCTGTGCCTCCTCTTTCTCTGGTGAGCTGTTTCCACCTATGCTGTCAACCTTTTGAATGTTTATACCTCTCAGGAATTCCATACACAGAGTTCAGCAGATTAGCATGACATGTGAAAACTTTACAGCAGTGTGCTATAGATACCATCTGACCTATATCTTCAGAAGCCTTCTCGATAGTGGTTCTCACTTCCGTATGCTCTTGTATGGGCTCTCGTAAAGGGGTGAATAACCATTCCAAAATCCTTGATATGGCAATCATTCCAGATTTCAGATTTTCCCAGATCTTGGACATCTAACATGTACCTGCCTAAAACTAAAACTGATTAAGACTCCAAAACAGGAACAGACCCTGGAACTAGACCAACACATCATTTCAAAAATGGTCAGTTTTCAGACAGTTCTGGTTTTCGTACAGCCAGATTTTTGGATCACATGCCTGCAGTAACCTCTTTCTCTAAGTATCTTACCGGTGAAGTGTGATTCTCAGGCTTCAAAATTGACTTCTAAGAATAAGCTAAAATACAAAGGTCTATGTATTTGGAATAAGAAAACTGGGAAATACTTTAAAAATGGCACTATTAAAACTCTAATGTCTAAAATTTAGATTACACTATTTTTTGCACACGGGGACCTAGATCTCAGATCTGTACACACTTATTCCTTTGGTAGAGGCAAGCACATAAGTTCTGTAGCGTGGTGCCGATTGCCTGTCACACTTCCAGCTGTCTGGCCATGCAATGCGGAGCCTAACAATGCATCAATGCATGATGCAGCCAACCTCAAGGCCTAAAAGTCAGACTTTGTCTTAAAATATGCAGCAGTACACAGAAATCATAGAAACCCTACAGTACAGAAAGAGGCCATCTGGGCCATTGAGTCTGCACCGACCACAATCCCACCCAGGCCCTACTCCCGTATCCCTATATATTTACCCACTAATCCCTCTAACCTCTGCATCTCAGGATACTAAGGGGTAATTTTAGCATAGCCAATCAACCTAACCCGCACATCTTTGGACTGTGGGAGGAAACCTGAGCACCCGGAGGAAACCCACACAGACACAAGGAGAATGTGCAAACTCCACACAGACAGTGACCCAAGCTGGGAATCAAACCCAGGTCCCTGGAGCTGTGAAGCAGCAGTGTTAACTACTGTGTCGCCCTGAATGCCCAATACGCAACTGAAAGCTGACAGGAAGTGAATTTGGAGAACTGCAGGTGCAGAAAAACAGTGCACCAGACTGGGGAGAGTTCCAAGGTTAAATTAAGACACTGGTGACCCGTGTTTCCATGGAGGGCTAGGAAGCTCTCACACAGCAGTTTCAAACGGAATGGGAGCATGTGATCTAGAATTTGGTCCAGAGGACCTGGCAGCAGTACAGGAATAGTCAAAGTTAATGAATGCCTCCACCCTTGACTTTTCCTACCCGCTGCACCACCAACTCTCGTGTTGCTCAGTGCAACTCCACATCCCCATCACTTATCTAGAAGCACAGAGAATTCACACCTAACATTGGGCATGCATCCCCAGCTTCACACACCTTCCAATGATATCAGCCTCACAACTACCTCTCAGTACATCCACATCTCTCCAGTTATTCAGGCATGACAAGCACTGACACCTTCCCTTTTCTTGCAGAAGAAAGTGGCATATAACTCAGAGAACCAGAGAACTAGCAGGGCACTGGTAAATCTCTATCCTCTCAGCTCCCATGAGGGGTGATCTTTTATTTGTAAAGGAATACTTTTTGTATTTTATAGCATCATGTAAATATTGACACAAGATTTGTGAGCCTCCAATAAACCATTGAACCAGACCATCACCATACCAGTCACGAGGGGCACATCAATACTTGGCTGGAGAATAACTGAGCCAAGACAAAGGCACCACTAAAATCAGCTCTGATTTTATAACAATTCAATATCAGTGATCAGGACCAAGATTTAAATGTAATAAGTCCCACAACTTAATATGATTTAAGCCATTTAATCTGTTAATTATACATAAACTAGTTTTAACTGAACACTTAAGAGAAATTCTGATTAACAATGCATTGTTCCATATTGCCTAATCCATTTCAGTACAAGAATGCTAAATGTGCAGACAGTACGAATGTCACTTGGGTTATTCATCACCCAAAACCTATTCATCAAAATTAATACAGTGATTTTAAAGAAATTAACCTTCATCCAAACATTGTGAATTTCAAGTTACCAAATTGTAAATGTATAAATAGTTGATGTGACATACAATGACACCAGTGTGTAATGTGACGTTTTGCAAGAACACATTCAGTCCCTTAATTGGACTCAAATCCAATTCTCAAAAGATGCAAATTCAATAAACAAGCCGAACTGTATGGATGACCTGAGCTCAAGGGAGAAAGTTAAACCTCACACTATCAGAAGTCAATGTAAGTTGCTTCTGGTTCATTTCGGAAATAAACTGAATAACATCCGACACCATTCAAATACCCATATCACATTACTTTTACTAGCTAAATGGGTTATTATAGCAACAGCAGGTCAAGTCTGGCCTCGAACAAAAAGAGAGCTTTCCAATTGTTCTGCAACTTAAGAAATTTGGAACGCTTTAGATTATTTTCAATACTGAATAGGGCTTTGTTGTATGCGTTGTACATTCAAGTCACTGACACTGCAGCAGAGGATCAGAATCCCTATAGTGCAGGAGGAGGCCATTCAGCCCATCCTGCCTGCACTACACTCTGACAGAGCATCACACCTAGGCCTATCCCCCACCTAATTATATTCTAATGAGGCTGTGGCCTAGTGGTATTATCATTAGACTATTAATCCAGAAACTCAGCTAATGTTCTGGGGTCCTGGGTTCAAATCTCACCACGCAGATAGTGGAATTTGAATTCAGATAAAAAATATCTGGAATTAAGAATCTGCTGATGATCATGAAACCATTGTCAATTGCCTGAAAAACCCATCTGGTTCATTGATGTCCTTCAGAGAAGGAAATCTACTATTGATACCCGGTCTGGCCTACATCTGGCTCCAGAGCTGAACAGTGTGGTTGACTCTCAACTGCCCTCGGGCAATCAGAAATGGGCAATAAATGCTAGCCAGCCAGCAACACCCATGTCTCACGAATGAAAAAGAAAAAAATATTATTTTAAATTTATGATCTCTTATTGGTGAATTTGATAGATCTATTGGTTTGTAGGTTGACACCAGAAGAAGGAAAAAACAAAGTTGCTGGATTGTCAGAAAAATCCAACTGATTTACTAACGTCCACTTGGACATTAATTAATTAATGTGCTTCTCATTCCACCTTTCACTATATATGAATGTAGTGTCATGTAATGGGGGGATATAAACTGAGTGAATGCATCAGAGCAAGCAGCATCCAGAGCTTCAAGTCCACTTGCTCTTCAGTTTTCAGGCATGGAATATTTTAACTGCTGGATCTCAAGAGGTCCTGCCAGCTAGCTGCCCATGTGAAGCTTGTGGAAAAAGTTAGATGAGAGTCTTAATTGTCTGAAGTAAAAGTCCATTTAAAATGCCAGGTGGGGATTCAGCAGGTAATTGCACATTCACCTGAGTCCCACCAGACCAGGCAGTTTAATATTTCCATTGTGATCCATCTCCCTGAATCAAGCACATTCCCAATGTCATCAGGGTTACTTGGTTAGGGAAATAAATGCAACATTCCCAATGTTGTTCACATCATGAGAGACGGTAAAAATATGGGGTCTGTAGTTTATTATTTGTACAAGTTATTGACTGTAGGGTGCATAGTAAATTCTCCAGACCTCAATAATGATCTTCCCATTACTCTCGGCTTACATCAATATCCAAGGCAGTTGCACCAGCTGCAGAATTATGCAACTGCCACTATTACATGATTACAATTATCATTTAAGAATGTGTCCTGTTTAATCTGGCCTGCAGACTGTAAAGCCAAACCTCATCAGCACTTGTGCTGTTCAGAGGAAATTATCTCAGAAAGATTGCAGCTGGTCTTTCTAAGGCCTTTTATAGTCGAATATCTCTTGTGTGGAATTCCAATCTGCAGCAATTTTTAAACAGCAAGGTGAAGAGATATGTTGATGTTTCATCTTGAAGCTTTTTGTTGGAACCCTTCCATAAAAGCGATTGTGGATAAATCACCTTATATCTTGCACCCATACTTTGCATTTTCACTTAGCCTTGACCAAGTTTTACAAACAGTTCTTCTTAAGGCCATTTGTGTAGTTTGCATGTGACAACCTTGCTTCTGGTAACAAATGATTGCAAGCTCTATTCATCAATATAATTGTTGTGGTGCAGGAGGAGGCCATTTGGCCCATTGTGTGTGCACCGGCTCGCCAATATTACATGTCCTGCAAAGTAAGCAATTCTGGCAATACAGTTGAATGAAAACTACAACTGAAAGTTTCTCATAAACTGGGAACAATAAACAGGATTTATTCAGAGAGGGCCATACTATTTTCTATCAATAGCAACATGTATGCTATAAAGATAACTCAACAGATTTCTCCCTCTCGTAAAACTGACAGTTCTGAATTTCCTCACTATTATTATGCTATTATTGAACAAAACAATCAAGGAAACATGTTTATGGATTCTATTTGCCACTAATCCACTAAACATGAATGTCCTTGATCTTTTGCTGGATTCACAAGCTGTCCAAGTGCCTGGCAATTGCTGTGTCTGAGAATTGTCTGCTTTTAGGTCACTACTGCACTCAGACAATATAAAACAACTGCAGGTATCGCCCCTATTTCCGCCAAAATTTGGAGTTTGAGATCTCAGAAGGAATCTCCAAATTCTGTTTGATATCTGGCCTCACAGTTGTTCTCCAACTCATTTTCTCCCCCACAATTTTGCGCAGCATCTTACCCCTATCCACAGAGCTAGAGTCTCAATCCACTTCTTGATTTTTGACTCAAAGCTCTCTCTGTGCACACTCAGAATAACCTTGGAGAAGGAATGACATTCCCCATGGACCTACTTCCCACAGGAGCATTGGAATTAAGAGCAGAAGTAGACAAGTTCACCCTTTGAGCCTGCTCCGCCATTCATTCAGATCATGACTGATCTCTCCCTGGTCTCAAATCCAACTCTCCACCTGTTCCCTATATCCCCCTTTTTTAAAATGAGAAATATGTCTATCTCCCTCTTGAAGCCATTCAACGATTCCAATTCCATTCCACTATGGGACAGTGAATTACACAATTCACCTTCCTCTGTAAGAAATAGTTCCTCCTCATCTCAGTTTTAAATCTACCACCTCACAACTTATATCTGTGGGTTCTTATTCTAGAGTGCCCATAGGAGGAAACATCTGTTCTGCATTTATTTTATCAATCCCTTTTAAAATGCTATTTATCTCAATCAGATCCCCTCTCAGCCTTCTAAACTCCAGCAAGTAGAAGCCAAAACTGTTGAATCTCTCCTCATACGTCAACCCCTTCATCCCCAGAATCAATCTGGTGAACCTACTCTCAACTGTCTGCAATGCCACCACATCCTTCTCCACAGGAGACCAAAACTGGACACAATAATCCAGATGTGGTTTCACCAACACCCAATACAATGGCAACAAGTACGTTTACACTCTGGTCCCTTTATAATAAATGGCAACATCCCATTTGCCTTTTTTATTATGTGCGGTACCTGCATACTAACTTCTCATGAACATAAACACCCAGGTCCCTCTGTCTGGATGCATTTTGAATCTGCTTTCCACTTAGGCAATAAGTTGCCTTTCGACATTTTTCTGACAAAATGGATAACCTCACACCTATTCATATTAAACTCCATCTGCCAAATTTTGGTCCATTCTCCTGGCATATCTGTATCTATCTGGAGAATTTTTCTTTCCTCTTCACTGCCTGCTTTCCCACCTATTTTAGTATCATCCACAAATTTTACTATGTTACACTCTGTCCCTGCTTGCAGATCATTTATATAGATTGTATACAGTTGGGTTCCAAGGATCTATCAATCAGCCAATCCTTAATCCAATTTAATACTATACCTCCAATCCCCTGCGATCTCAACTTCTGGATCAGTTTTTTATGTGGCACCTTGTCACCTTCTCTATACCATCCTATTATTATGAAGTAAGAGCAACTCATGAAGAACATGGGTCTGAGTGGATTAAGACAGCATGGTACGTATAACAAAGGTGAGAGAGAACTGAGGTGGGAATGAAAATTATCAATGAATGTAAAACATTATGATTCACTATTACCAGAGGGAGAATTGGTTCACCCATGAATGAATTTAGGGGCAGGCAAAATAGTTTAATAATGAGATACCCAGAGGAAATGTAGGGATATGCAAAGTGAGTTAATCGTCTAGCTTACAGATAACAAGTGGAGTGTATTGTGTGGATTAGATGACAAGTTGAAAACTTGCAATGCTTTATAACCTCTCCAAATATTCTCTTTGTAATATTTGTTTGTGCCTGTATATCAATGAGATTTTAATATGTTGATGCTTTTATTTGAAGGGATACTTAACTCAGCACTCCCTTTTGTCATTCGAATATATACCTCACAGATTGTTCAAAGTGTACGCCAGACTTTCTGATAATGAATTGATCATCATTCATCAAATGATTTAATAGCAACTTCTACACGATCAGGATGATTTTTTTCTCAAATCTTGTAATTAAAATGACCAAGTCTAATTTGCAGTTATCACCATGTTGGATACAGCTGCTGGCTAAGGTATTGCAGTGTATTGCCAGAATTACTTACTTTGCAAGACATGAAATGTTGGAGAGCTGGTGCGAACACGATGGGTCAAATGGCTTCCTTCAGCGCTACAGCAATTCTATTGATGAAAAGAGCTTGCAATCATTTGTTGCTGTTTGAGAGTTATTGCTAGCATCAAATAGTCTCCTCATTTAGTTTTAAAATTAATATCCAGTCTGTGTACAGAAGGAGAAAGGCTGTAAATCTGAAGCAGAGTGCCATCAATCTTCATGAAGTGCACTGGAATAAGCAAACAGCAACAACAGAATGAAGCTGTTTAGAATTTTACACCTAATTCTTCTTTGTTGTGGTTACTCATTGACATTCCATTAACTTGTGTAATTACATTTTCAACTTCACACCTGGACATAGAACTAGTTTGGGAATCAACACTTGTTGCACAAAACATTCAATCTTCATTTCCAATTATGTCCAAATGCCGAGCAAACTGCAAAATCTTTCACGAAAACGCTACTTGACTTGGTACATTAGAAAGCCAGTTGACAAATCTGCTACTGCTAAACATTTTTCTTATTCTACGCTAAGATCACAACAAAACGTATACTGAGCAGTAAAGTTATTTCTTGGCTCACTTACCACAATGTAGACGAGTAGATAATTGCCACCATCAGTCACTGTTGGAGACTACAGGTGGAATTCTCCCTGAAAAGTTCTAAGTATCGAATTTGTGTGAAAACTGGAGTAATTTACACCGTTTTTTTCAGTGGGAATTCAGAGAAGAATCTCCCACACTCTGTGCACTGCAGAGGCCAGCAGGGTGAATATCATTAAAAATTAGGAGTGGGGTCTATTCATGGAGAAGTTGAAACCAGCGTGCTAAGCAGACTACTCCGCATGCGGCAAGTTGTCTCAATCGCTGGCCAGCCCCATGACCTCCTCTGCGTTGGCTCTTTGCCCTCCTCCATCACCCCCACCCTCCTATGGCCTGAGTGCTGGTCACCCGACCATTCCCAGGCCAGCCACAAACTCCGCCCTCCCGGTCCACCTCGATCTCCAGTTTTACCCCCCCCACACGCCCTCCACATTACCCACCTGCATAGGCTGACCACCCACCCTCCCCACCCCCCACCTCCCCCTCAGACAGCCCAACTCATTCTTCCCTCCTTCCCCTACCCATCCCTAAGCAGAATGGTAATGGGACCCCTCCCAGCACACCTTAGGCCCTACCTGCTTGACAATGCCCTGGCACTGCCCAAGGGCCATTGACACTTTGCCACTTGGGCAGGACCAGGAGGTTGGCATTGCCAGGGTGCCAATTCCCAGGGGGCACCCCCTCGCTGCCTGACACTCTGGGATTGCCCCCCACTTCACTCCAGCAGGGTTGGGCCACTAATTCCCCATTAGTGGGGAGCTACTCTAAACCCCGCTGGAGTGAACCACTCTGGCCGGTGAGGGGGTGGGGGGGTGGTGTGGAGGAGATGCTAGCGAGCCTGGAGGCTTCATCTGCTAATTGTATTTCGATTATATGCAAATGACCATTTAAACGATCTTTGCACCTCCCCATCGATTTCTGGTGCGGATCTGACACCGCCGGAAATCCTGCGTGGGAGATGCCAGTGGCGTGTGAACCTCGCAAATCGGCCAACATGTGAATCTCATGGCCTTCTGCGTGAGAAAGAATTGGGGGTGTGGGGAAATTGTGATGGGGGTGCTATTATTCTATAGCGGGGGAACAGGGTGTTCTGTGGTCAGGGAAGGGCTTTCGCCATGGTGATTGGGTAAGGGGGTGGTTCCATGGATGGTGGTGGGGTAGGGGGGGTGGGAGGGAGGTTTCAATTTTAAGTTTTTTTCCATTGGGTTTCTTAGATCTCTTAACACTGACGTATCTCCTCAAGAATTACTCCAGTCAGGGAACACAGATCACAGATGTTTCTTCTCTCTCACAAAAATGCTGCAACAATTTCCCCAAGCGAGACAACATTTTACTTTACTCTAGGATGCGTACCAATATTGTTAGGTTTGCTTGAGGCTCTTGCAACATCTATATTGATTTTAGAGAACTACCTTTTAATTTTATTTCCATGAAACAGAATGACGTCTCTGCTTTATATTTGAAAGTTAAAACCAAGGCCCAGAAGGTCGCTTGCAGGTCATGAGAATTCCTCTCCCATTGAACCCAATCTTTAAAAATGGTACCCTGACATCAAAATTTTGGTCTGGGTTGTGGGGGGGCTGCTGCTATAGGAGTCGGTGTGGGTGACCCAGGAAGAACGGAGCTGAGTGCCTCAAATCTCTCAAAATTGTAAAAACATAAAGATTAAACCATAGAGAATCCGTCCAGCCCTCACACTCCCTACCACACATCACGTACTGTGCACCACCCATGCCACCTCATGATGTGTGCCCACTCCATGGATCTTTATCATCCCTATTCCAAATCATGCCCCTGTACCTAATCATCATCACCCTTCCTACCCTCTGTGCAAAGCCATGACCCTATCTACTACCGTTTTCCTTTACACCCATCGTGCCAACTCACCTAGTACCTATCCATGGGCAGATCTCAGGACATACAAGGTAAATAATGGTAGGTCACTGAAGAGTGCAGTAGAACGGACGGATCTGGGAATAGAGATACATAATTCCCTAAAAGTGATGTCACAGGTAGATAGGGTCGTAAAGAGTGCTTTTGGAACATTGGCCTTTAGAAACCAAAGTATTGAGTATAAGGGTTGGAATGTTATGGTGAGGTTGTGTAAGACATTGGTGAGGCCGAATTTAGAGTATTGTGTGCAGTTTTGGTCACCTAATTACAGGAAGGATATTAATGAGGTTGAAAGAGTGCAGAGAAAGTTTACAAGGATGTTGCCGGGACTTGAGAAACTGAGTTACAGAGAGAGATTGAATAGATTAGGACTTTATTCCCTGGGGCGTAGAAGAATTAGGGGAGATTTGATAAAGGTGTATAAAATTATGATGGGTATAGATAGTGTGAATGCAAGCAGGCTTTTTCCACTGAGGCTAGGGGAGGAAAAAACAAGAGGACATGGGTTAAGGGTGAAGGGGGAAAAGTTTAAAGGGAATACTGGGGGGGCTTCTTTACAAAGAGGGTGGTGGGAGTGTGGAATGAGCTGCCAGATGAAGTGGTAAATGTGGGCTCACTTCTAAAATTTAATTAAAACTTGGACAAGTATGTGGATGAGAGGGGTGTGGAGGGATATGGTCCAGGTGCAGGTCAGTGGGACTAGGCAGAAAAATGATTCGGCACAGCCAAGAAGGGCCAAAAGGCCTGTTTCTGTGCTGTAACGTTCTATGGTTCTATTTGCTGAGGTAAGATAAAGTCCTATGAAGTTCTCAATGTCTTGAAGGCTTCATTATTTAAACTAACTCACAAAAATAGTAACGATATTTGCATTCTTTCACCTAAATAAACTTTTATAACAACAAAACATTGTTCCATATAACAATGAGCATTGGAATTCATATCCCACATCAAGGAATCTATAGCAATGTTTAAGTGTCAAATAAACAAATTGTGAAATGGCAGGCACCCTACCACGATAACAGATAACTGTGAAATCAGTCATGCAGCAGTAACCCAGTAATAGAAGTCCTCAGGTTTATTTTGGTAGATAGTTAAATCATGTTTTTAAACATTCTAGAAACTTTCTTTAAAGATTTAAAGGGCTGGACATTTAAAAGCCTTAAACTTGTCAGTTTCCTTTGACAGATGCTTCTGATAGCTTTGATAGTTGATTTAGACAGATCCCCTGTTGACATTTTCAAATAGCCTGATGTATTTGTGCACCTATTGAATGCAATTTGTTTCTTACTTTTAACACTTCAAAACAGCACCTGACCTCGCTTAAGGGCACCTGGCTGACCCCAAAGGGTACCTTTCCTTCCCTGGGACCAGATCCATAGGGGAACCTTATCTCTCAAAAGGGAAGGCCTGGTTATCCAAACATGTCCTTCTCTGATTTAATCTGCATTTGTCATGTTTCACACACTCAGCTTACCAAAATCTTACTTTAGTGAAGCCGCTTAATGATTCAATGATTTAAGTGGCTAGTGCCTTTGTAAAACACGCACGTGAAACTCAGCCCACCTCCAATACAGTCCCTGTAAAAATGGGAAGTGCTATGTTCAAGGGCAGAACTCCCAATTTTTGGTCATTTCTGCCATGATGGATAGCCTCGTCATGATGGCTAAAACTTGGCCAAAGTTTTCTTTGCTTTTCTGTGGTACTATACCTGATTGCCATGAAGTTACCAATCTCATTTACATAATATATGCTGCTAATGTTGCAGTACTTTCAAGTCGTGTTATCTCAAGTGTCAGGTATTTCACTGAAATTTCAATCATTCTGATAATACATCCAAGATGTGGAGATGCCGGCGTTGGACTGGGATAAACACAGTAAGAAATCTCACAACACCAGGTTAAAGTCCAACGGGTTTATTTGATAGCAAACACCACTAGCTTTTGGGGCTTTTCCCCTTCATCAACCCCGAAAAGCCCCGAAAGCTAGTGGTGTTTGCTACCAAATAAACCTGTTGGACTTTAACCTGGTGTGGTGAGACTTCTTACTGTAAATACATCCAAGATGCAGTGTTTTTGGATTTTCTTGTAATCACGCAGCTTTGATCTCAGATACACATTTAGCTTTTGTAACAGCATTATCACAACCCCTTAGAAGTGGTTACTTCTATCTTCCTGTTACGATGTTCCCTCATCTGTTACTTTTCTTTACTCATTGACAAATTGAGACAATAAAAATACACCAAATAACTGATGAATATCTAAATAAAACTGGTTTTAGTATTTAAGAACATAAGAACATAAGAAATAGGAGCAGGAGTAGGCCATCTAGCCCTTCGAGCCTGCCCCGCCATTCAGTAAGATCATGGCTGATCTGAAGTGGCTCAGTTCCACTTTCCCGCCTTCTCCCCATAACCCTTAATCCCCTTGCCTGTCAAAAACCTATCTACCCGTGTCTTAAATATATTTAGCGAGGCAGCCTCCACCACTTCAACGGGCAGAGAATTCCAGAGATTCACCACCCTTTGAGTGAAGAAGTTCCTCCTCAACTCCGTTCTAAACTGCCCCCCCCCCATCTTGAGGCTGTGCCCCCTAGTCCTACTGTCCTTTCTGAGCGGGAAGAGCCTCTCCACCTCTATCCTATCCATCCCATTCATCATCTTGTATGTCTCAATGAGATCTCCCCTCATCCTTCTAAACTCTAACGAGTACAAGCCTAGTTTATTCAGCCTCTCCTCATAGTTCAACCCCCTCAACTCCGGTATCAGCCTAGTGAACCTCCTCTGCACTCCCTCCAAGGCCAAAATATCCTTGCCTAAGTGCGGCGACCAAAACTGCACACAGTACTCCAGCTGCGGCCTCACCAGTACCCTGTACAGTTGCAGCAAGATCTCCCTACTTTTATATTCAATCCCCCTCGCTATGAAGGCCAGCATCCCATTCGCCTTCCTGACCACCTGCTGCACCTGAAGGCTGGGTTTTTGCGACTCACGCACAAGGACCCCAAGGTCCCTCTGCACCGTAGCATGCTGCAGTTTTTCACCATGTAAGTAGTAGTCCTTCCTACCATTATTCCTACCAAAGTGGACAACTTCACACTTGCTAACATTAAATTCCATTTGCCAGTTCCTGGCCCATTTGCCCAGCCTATCTAGATCCTTCTGCAGACTTTCCACACCCTCCGCACAATTTGCCATTCCACCAATCTTGGTGTCATTAGCAAATTTCGACACCATACACTCGGTTCCCTCCTCCAGATCATCTATATAAATGGTAAATAGCTGAGGCCCCAGCACTGATCCCTGGGGCACTCCATTTGTCCACATGACAAATGACAGGAAGGCCGTGTTGCAAGAAGCCATTTTAAAGTTTCCTGGCCACAAGATACACATTAATTTCTGAGAATTGCTGTAACAAATAGTTCTCCGAAAGTGACCATCTGAAAGGCACCAAAATCTTTCAAATAAATGTGAACATTAAGGTTTTCCATAGACGTGAAATACGAGGAAAATACATGTTCAATATTCAAATATTAATCAAACTTTACTGAGGAGGGAATACAATTTGTCATCTGTTCACAGCGGCACAGTGGTTTGCACTGCTACTTCACGGTGTCAGAAGCCTGGATTCAAATCCAGCCTTGAATGACTGTCTGTGTTGGGCTTTGCACTTTCTCCCCGTGAAGGTTTCCTCCAAGTGCTTCTGTTTCCTCTCAGTCCAAAGATCTGCAGATTAGGTGGATTATGCTTGCTAAATTGCCCCTTAGTGTCAGGGATATGGGTTGCTGGGATAGAGTCTGGGTGGGACTGTTGTTGCTGCTGGCATGATGGGCTGAATGGCCTCTTTTTGTACTGTAGGGATTCTATGAATTGAGCGTCTGCTCCCTGGCTATTTGGCCAGTTCAGGGAAAATTATCAGCGAGTGACAGTTCCCTCGACTATGTGAGCTTATCAACTCCCATTTGAATCTGATGGCAGGTTCAGAAGACCACAGGCAAAATCTTGCCCCATGGGGTAAATTTGCATCTATTTTTATTCAATTTTTTCTAAGAGCTGTTCCACTTGGAGCCTCTGAAGCTATTAATAAAGTTTGGTCAAAATTCTTTCAAATGACATGCTTTCTGTTTCAAATCCAGTGTTTGTGGATCCATTGTGAATACAACAAAACCCATGACATTAAAGGTGTAGCTAAATTAAGTTGGCAGTAACTTTTATCACAGATTTTAACATGCAATATATGTTGAGCACTTTTGCATTGTAGAAATGACAACGTTGGATTGATTCACTTTATTTTCATTCAATTTCCACAATACTAGGTGTGTGTATGTGAGAAACTGGTTGCAGATTGATATTATGTCACTGAATTCACTGAATCCCTGCAGTGCAAAAACAGGCCATTTATTGAGCCTGCACCAACAACAATGCCACCCAGGCCCTATCCCCAAGCCCCATGTATTTACCCCTGCCAGGCTCCCTGACACTGAGGGGCAATTTAGTATGGCCATTCCACCTAATCTGCATATCTTTGAACTGAGAAGGAAAACCAGAGCACCCAAAGGAAACCCATGCAGTCACGGGGAAAAGGTGCCACAGACAGTGACCAGAGGCTGGAATTACCCAAGTTCCTGGTGCTGTGAGGCAGCAGTGCTAACCACTGTGCCACCGTTCTGCTCCCAATTAACACACTATAATGAAAATAGTGTGAAAGTCCCTTAGTCGCTACATTCTGGCGCCTGGTCGGGTATCCTGAAGGAGAATTTAGCATGGCCAATGCACCTAACGTTGTTGAGCAACGACCAATTTATCACCTAGATTGGTGCAAACATTGCAAAGGTGATGATGACATTCTGAAATGAACAGAACAACATTTTAATTGCCAAATTATGCTTGGGACAATTCTCAAAAGTTACAAAGCACAACCTGTCTGAATAGCCATAGCTTCTTTCATATTGAACACCTTATAATTCATACCAGGATGCCCCCTGGCATGGCGAAAGATACCATTCAGAAAATAAACATATCAAATGGCAGGTGAGTAAATTAGAACATTTTGGCAATAAAATTACCCACTGTACGCTGAATGAAACAATAATCTCCCAAGACATTTGCCTGGTTTCAGCTTTTTTTTTTACATTTTTCAGAGGCTCACGGGCATCTTTCAGAAGAAAAGTGATCATTCTACTAGCAAGGATACAATTGAAGTACATTTTTATGTTTGTTACAAATTATTCTATTTGCCATAACTGCAGTTCCAATTGTCTCAATCTTCAAGCACCGAGTGGAGATGGAGAAGGAAACAGGAGAATATTTTCTTTCAATGTCAAGGTAAATTTTGAACACACAAGGTCAAAAGTTAAAAGATCACATTTTTTTATGGCAGTGAAATGTCAAAACAAAACTAATCCCAGAGTAACATTTAGATTTTGCGCTTCATTTTTATTTTGAAGATGCAGATAGGTGTGAGCTTTGAAACATGATCTTAAGCTTGCAGATGTGCCTGAATTAATATGAAGCACAACAAAGAGCTAATGCCAGCTAAATGCCCATTTGGCTTTTGTTTCTTTCTTTGCATGGTTAGAAAGCACAGATTGCCTCAGTGAAAATGCTCTCACATACCGTGACGTTAAAGTAGTCAATCAGCGCATGCAGTAATAGAGAATTCTAAGCATCAAAGCACATAGACATCTTAGAATTATTACAGCACAGATGGTGACCAAACAACCCATCGTGCCCGTGCTAACATTTTGAAGGAGTAATCTGATTATTCTCACTCCTTTCATTTTTCCCTGTAACGTTGCAATTTTGAAAATTACCACCCAAGTCTTCTTCTGCCATCCTTTTAAACTGTCTGTTAGAGATCACAACAACTCACTGATTTTTTTTAAATTACAATTCCCTTCTGGCTTCTTTGTCACAAAAAAAATAATTTTACTCTTCGCTGCAGAAATGCTAAAGTCACACACTGATTTCAGGTGACTTGTAGACTTGTGAAACAACCGCTAGAAAGTATGCATCATGCAATTATCAATAATTACTGTAGTTACTCTGTTCCATGTAACCTGCGTTGAATGCCCTCTCTGTCTGAAGTGATTACACCATAGTTGTAACTGGATTTATTTCAAAGTTACGGCTGCTTGCAATTGAACTGCATAATATAAATTGAGATAGACTGGACCAAACATAAGTGCCTGTCAGTACCAGTTTGAAAATCGACTCCAATCTGACCTGACAACTCAGACAGTAAGGGTCAGATAGTCTGAGCTTCAAGTCGTAAGCCTGCCCCAATCCAATAGAGCTTGCTGGAATGTACCAAGCCTTGCGAACAAAATTTTACTTGAATTTGACATAGATTTGGCACTTTTGATTATCAGCTCACACACGCCTTAAGAGAGGTTAGCACGAGGACTGAAAACAAATCATAAGGTTAACAAAGAAGCATAGAAGATAGGAGGAGGAGACCATTTGGCCCTTCGAGCCTTCTCTGCCATTCATCACTATCACTGCTGATTGTCCAACTCAAAAGCCTAAACCTGCTTTTTCCCCATAACCTTTGCTCCCATTCACCCCAAGTGATCCCATTTACGCTAAGGTTAAAGTTGAGGTTCACAGTGATGACAATACAGAGTAAAAACAGATATTCCACCTATCTTACATTACAAATTACAAAATTCACTAAAATTGTCAGGAAAGTGGGTCTGCTATCTAGGGCTGGGATGGGGAGAAATTTCTTCATTCTGAAAATTGGGCATCTTTGGACTTCTCTGTGGATGTTCAGCCATTGACTAATGCTGAAATTGATAGATTTTTAGACTCCAAGGGAATTTCACAGGAAAGTAGAGTAAAGTAAGTCAGCCATAATCTGATTAAATGCTGGAGCATATGGCCTCATTCTTATTTTTCACTTTCTTATGTTGGTAGCAATCATACATTGATACCAATTACAGTAAATTGAAAAACACTGATGAAGTGCTTCATAATAGATTCTCAGTTGAACTTTAAACTAAAATAACAGTGTTTCTGTTAGAAATTAACATTTATATAAGGAAAATCAATGACAATCTCAATAACCTGGAGTGACAATTTACAGATGAGAAATGTTCTTCTCTCAGAAGGTCACGAGCCTTTGGAACTCCCTTCTTCAGAAGATGGTATAAGCCAAGTCTTTGATGACTTTTAAAGGTAGGAGTAGATAGGTTCTTAATAAGAAGGGCATGAGAGGTTAATGGGGTAGGCAGGAATGTGGAGTTGACATTAAAGTCAGATCAGCCCTGATATTCACAGAATCCCTACAGTACAGAAGGAAGCCATTTAGCCCATCAAGTCTGTACAGACCACATCCCACCCACATCCTATTCCCGAAACCCCACACATTTACCCTGCTAATCCCCCTGAAACTCGGGCCAATTTGGCATGGTCAATCAACCTAACCCGCACATCTTTGGACTGTGGGAGCACCCGGAGGAAACCCACACAGACACGGGGAGAGAGTGCAAACTTCACACACAGACAGTGACCTGAGGCCGGAATTGAACCTGGGTCCATGGTGCTGTGAGGCAGCAGTGCTAACCACTGTGCTACCCCATTATTGAATGCTGGAGCAGACTGGAGGGGCTGAATGGCCTATTTTTGCTCCTAATTTGTATACTCTTCACACTACTTCAGCTGATTATAACATTCATATTGATTTTATATGTTCTAAAATATTTAATCGTCTTTATTTTATGATCTTTAAAATGAACTGAGCACAATTTGTGACATAGTATATAAATTACCTCTTTAAAGAGGAGTTTTTATTTTAACAACTAATCAACAAAACTCAAGCAAAAGAATATCTTCATTCAAAGGAATGAGGAGAAAAACAATGAACAAAAATGGCCTCTTACCTTCCAGCTTCAAACGTGAACCATGTTGGGTCCCGCCCATATCGTCTGAGTGCACTGAGAGGCCACGAGACCAGTTTTAGTCTGGGATTGTGGATGTCCCAAAGACAGATGTTTTCAAACGTTATCTGCAAAGTGCATTCCCCATGTACATCCAGATTAGGAGATGGCATTAAATATACATTGAACCTCTCTGAAAAAGCAAACCAAACAATTTATAGACAGGAGTGGCATCTGCCTTTTTGTGAGAGTTCTATTCTATTTGAAAGGATGCCATACTAAATATCTTTATTTGTTCCTACTTAAGAAATTCAAACAGCATAATACAGAATTGGCAGCAAAGTGCCAACACTGAAAGTTCATGCACTGTCTGAACTTACGGATTTAAACTGATTATAAATATGGACCCAATCCTAAAATGGCTTATATTCTAAAAGAATATTCCAGATTACTGCTGAGAAAAAAACACATTGAAGTTTTGCATCTTGAACTCAACAGGATATGTGCAAGAATGTGAAGGTAACAACAATTTAGATTTCATGAGAAGAGAGTGTTGACAGGTTGACAAGTGCAGTCTGGTAGAGGCATTGCCATGGAGAATACACTAGATAATTGATTATTGATACTTGCCAAGCAAAGGGCAGGGCATTGTGCATAATATATGCAGCTTCTAACAATCATAACTATGCCACCCAACTGTGCAAGTCCAACTGATTACTTTAAATTGGTTGTCAGTGTAATTCTCACCACACTCAGAATTGTTTGCAGAAAGAACATGTACATGCATTGCCCTGTTTCAACTGAATAAAATAGCTGACAGCCATTCTCCAGCTCATTCTCCAAGGCAATGCCTTGACCAACCAGAATCAAACTGCCTTGTTTGAATTTAAAACAAAGCTTGGCCATTCACTATCATCCCAAAGTATGGCTTGCAGAAACCTTCTTTCCAGATTTAAATATGGACTATGGAAGTTCCCAAGCCAACAAACAGAAAGTGAGGGAGGCACCTCACCTAGTTGAAGAGCTACAGCAGAAGCTGACAGCCATCTGAGAGCAGTAATGTCCCAGAGGACATGGGGAAGACGTATTCCTAAGGCAAAAGAGAATGAGAAGGTAGCACACCCTAAAATAAACACCAGTAGTGGAAACAACAAGGGACACAGCAGTGAAACCTGTCTGGAATTAACTATTGGTGAATCAAGTGGGCAAATCTGAATTTCAAAATTCATAAAAACACAGCAGCCTGTTTTCCACCCCACTGAAAGTGAGGTACTAGATTACAGAAATTTGCAAACAGGTAACAACTCACTATTATGTTTGAAATAAAATTTGTCAATGTGCCCCAAACAAAACCATTCAGACCACTGGGTGTGGAAGTGGCCATAAAGGGTTAAAAGGTAAACAGCAGTACACCCAAGCACTCAGAAAAGTTCGCATTGTACAAGCAGCTCTCTCCAGCAGCTTCTGAACATTAACTCCTTCAACTGCAGAGACAATCCTAGGTCATCATTACCCCACAGCTCACCAGAAGCCATATACTGTTAGTAGTAACAGTACCACCAAACGTTAGTGAACACCCATACCCCCTAGGTGATACCTAATTGGGGTTTAAATCAGCAAATAAAAGGACTGGGAAAGGCACCAGGTTTTGAAACAATGCATTCCCTAAATCAGATCCCAAAAGAACACAAACACATCAGAATGCAAGGCTAATTTGATGGAGTCTGTGTTTTGCGACTTTATCACCTAAAAGAACAAACAATGAGAGTGCTAATGCATTATCCACAGTTTAATTCAGCATAGAACTACCTAATTATGAAACTTAAGCAGAATATAACTCTAAGGTATAAGGTTAAGATGTGAGTATTTGCAAATCGATATGTGTGTATGGCTATTTATTATTTACCACCTTCCACAGAAATGTTCTCATTCTGCACGGTGGGGGAGGTCTTGTCAAAACATGCATACATCAAACATTGATTTTTAATTCATCAGCTTGAAACAAGAACTGGGCATCTAAAAAGACAGTTTTTTAAAACAAATTGAAGGGATTTCAACCTACATCAGGATGACCAGCACTAATTTATATGACTATATAGTCCAAACTTCAGCAGGGGCAGCAGCAAGTCTGAAAAACCCAAACACAATGACCCACCATGCAGACTGAGAGAGACCTCCTTTCCTAGCTCAGTGAACAGAAAACTGTGGAAATCACCTATAATATTCAATAGCTGAAGACAAAACATTCAAATGTTAATTGTTTTGGCAAAATATCTTGACTTTTAAGAGATAATCTAATCGAGTTATATTATTTTGTTTATTTATTAATGTCACAAGTAGGCTTACATTAACACTACAATGAAGTTTCTGTGAAAATCCCCTAGTCGCACACTCTGGCACCTGTTCAGCATGGCCAATCCATCTAACCAGCACATCTTTTGGACAGTGGGAGGAAACCGGAGCGTGCAAACATGGGGAGAACATACAGACCCCATACAGACAGTGACCTAAGCTGGGAATTGAACCCAGGTCCCTGGCACTGAGAGGCAGCAGTGCTAACCACTGTGCCACCATGCAACCCCATTTTGTATATTTGTAATATACAATTCTATTGGAATTAATAATAGTTGGAGAGAGATCACGTGACCAGCCCAGGACTTTTGCATTCTATTAAGCACATGGGTTTCTCAGCATATTAAGACAAGGAGTTGAAATAAATGGAGCTCTTATGTCTCTTTCTCCACACAACTTACATGCTGTGGACCCGACTATCAATTTGATTTTGCCTCTGCTTGACAGTAGACAGAGATTTTGAAGAGAAACACTCAACTCCACAGCCATGTCTCCAGAACAATGGACTCCAGTGTCTACATTTTCAGTCAGAAGGATCAACATAATAGAATTCTGTCTTTTGCCAGTGGAGACTCAACCTACGAACAATGAACTATTTTTATTTCTTAGGAATGATAATTTGGCAAATTTCTCCTCACCTACTCTGTAACGTGTATTTGCATTTAACTTAGGATGTGTTTGTACATTTACGTACAGAAGTCAGAGTATATTTTTATTATTATTAACTTGGGTCCATTCAACCCCTCTGCACCTGGTTCTAACAATACCTTTTTAGTAAAAATGTCCCTTCAACATATTCTATATTATTTTGTTGCCTTTTGCTTTGCAAATATGACCTCTGACATTTTAATTCTACATAAAGCAGAAAAACGTATCAAATCCAATTTGTCCAAATTTTCCATGGATTTAAATACATCTCTCAAATCCAATTTCAAGGGAGAAAAGATGCAAGATCGTCAGTCCTTCCTTGGAGATTATTTCTTTCAACCATGTAGTGCTTCCTTGAGTCACTCCAATAATCACACTTCTTTTCGATATTGGGAGTTGAAAACTGCACATGACACTTCAGATGCGGGCTCACCAGAGCCAACTTCTGTTTGCATGCCATCTCCAATTTACATGCTAGATCCTTTGTTTCTGTCCCAACTTTTTTAACAACTTGGAAGTTGATGGTTTTGGGAGACCTCTTCACTAATTCCACTCCAACCGCCCCCTCCCGCCCCCAACATCTGTCTCTTGCTTTAATACCTCAAGTGCATTCCCATTTAGTGCCTAATCAACATCAATCTTCTCTCTGCCAAATCTCGTAACCTTATATTCTTCCCATGCAACAATGCTTGTCATTTCTACATCAAAGTTACAGTCCACTTCTAAAAGTCCTTTCGAATTTGTGGATATTGACAGTCATCACTTGCTACTTAGTATCAGTTTCAAATTTGGATACAATTCCCTCTTTAATTCATCACTGAAACTTGTGACATTCCACTGATATTTGACTGTCAACCAGATATCAAACCAGGGACAACTACTCATTATTGTCCACTAATCAAACATTTGCCAACCTATTTTAATACATTTCCTATTCCATATTCTTAGGCCTTATATTGTAGACTAATAAGTGCCTGACATCTCCAAAAAGAAACCCTGTAAATTAATCAAGAGTGACTTCCTATTCCTAAAACCAAACTGACAGTCTTGGCTTAGTTCTTACTCCTCCAGGTGCTAGGTTTATCCCTCTTAATATTTTCAAACACTTTCCCAACAGTTTAGATAAGTCTCCCTGGTTTATAAATTGATTGCTCATTTCTCACTCAGTTCTATGAAAGTGGAAGCCACAGGTGATATTTTCCATTCTATTGGGATTTGGCCCAAGTTCAGTGAATGCTGAGAAATGCCCTCAAAAGCATAGAAAACATTTGAGCCTGGGGTGAAAGTTGTCAGAGCAAGAAGACTTACTTACCTTGAGCTTTAATAACCTGCCCAATCGGTCCCCTCTTGTGATTTTAAAATGTTTCAATCTATGCTCAACTTTAAACTGGATCACATTTAAAAAACATTTTTCATTCACTTAGAGACTGGAGAGACATTTTCAAAAGCCATATTTGAGTAAAATTAACTGGTTATTTTTCAAAAGAGATACCACGTTTCCATACTCAATTGTGTCTGTGGAATAAAACTAAATTCAGGGCAGTACACTAACTACACATTTTGACTTCTACTTTTAACTTTTTAAATCTCAAGTGTATGAAGCTGAAAGGGAAGATGGATATTAAATTTTATAATTGGAATTATTTTCAATGAGATCAATTTGATTATGAAAATGAATAAAGCTAGCAAATATCAGGATTATCATGTAATTTGTTGATACTTACTAACATCTTTGAAAGTGAGATGGTTGAGAAAGAGAGGGAGACAGATAGACAGGCAGGATTCCAGGGCAACATTTAATGGGGGAAATGGGTATCTCGCCTCTCCTGTCCCCATCCCATATTCCCTGGACTGGCAAGTTGGTGGGGGTCCTCTGTCACCTCTTTCCAGGAAGGCCTGTACTAAGGACAGAAGATTGAGGGGCAAAGACTCCATCCACGAAGATCTACCTGCCAGTCAAAGGCCAGCTCCTTTTCATTGCTCAGTGGCACTAATCAGGACGTTGTGGTTGCGGCTGGTACTACATCGACATGAGGCCTAGGCGAGATTGATGATGGGAGAGGCTCAAGGGGTAACAAGAGATGGACAAAGGAGGTTGTCAGAATGGGCAGGTGGTGACTTTTAGCAGGACTTCCCTCTCACTTGATCAACACAAGGGATTTTTCCTCCTTCCCCCTCCTTGGAAGTCCAGAAACAAATACAGTAGGGATTGCTTTTGGGCTCCCTGTTGGATGAGTACGCCACTGCCTGACAGGTGAATACCAGCAGTAGTGGCCTGGGGCCTTAAATGATCAATTTAAGGATCTCAATTGGCATGGGGACTTCCTGCAATGGACTTTATTTGGAGGGGTGGCAAGAAGCCTGTGCAGTACTAACCTGTCACCCACCCACCTGATTAAATGTCCCTCACCCACCTAATTAAATGGCCCTCTTCACTAAATTTGCCATGCGGCACAGCATTAATCTCCCCCACAAGAACCCGATAATAAAACACTAAATTTAATGTTTATAGCACTCCCTTAAGTTATAATTTACTCTTCTAGATACGGGATGTCCTCAGTCTCACTCAGTTTTATCAAGGGCATTTCCCCACTTTCAATTCCAGTATCCATCATTAAAAAATGCTACCTTTGATCCCCTCTGCCCTGCCAAGTTCAGATTTCTCCCCCCACATGGTTGTATTGTACCACAGGATTTCCCTTGGCAGAAATATCAGACCAAAGGATCCTCCCAGTATGTCACACACCAGATCAAATCCATGATCATAGACCCAATATCTTTGTGCTTTTTTTGGCAAATTCCATTGGATGATTTGCCTTTGGGCAGCAAATAAATATCACAGCTGATGTCACTAGCAAGTTATGCATACCTGTTTGCTCTCTCTGAACACCAGCTGTCAGCAAATCAGGTTCCCCCAGGGTAATATCGTTGATTCTGCTTCCCAGACACTCCATACGGAGGAGTTTGCACCATTCCTCAGCCTCAAGCTCTATGAAAATACACAGAGTTAAAGCACTGCAATTGATCTTGGGAATATACTTTGCACAGCTTTGTCAGCAGGAACACAATGTTACTTCACATGCATTAGCCTCAAAACATTAAACCACTGACTTCAAATCTGAACTAATACTTCAAAAAGTATGTTTGCATCTGAGGTCCAGCGCTGAACAAAGTCACGAAAAGCTTTACAATCATAATTTTGTTCTCGGTTTCAGAAGGCAACGTTAGACTCCCACGGCCTTTGTATCATAACAATCTAAAAGGTTAATATGAATATTTAAAAAAGGCCTTTTGAATGTTAATATTTGCCCTCAAAATAGTTCTTCATTCATGTGGGGGCCGTGGCAGCTGCACAGGTTCTTCTCATCATCTCGATGATCATCGGAAAGTTTAAATATGCAAAAATCTCTGAAATAGATGCTATTTTACAATCCTTAATGATGAAACGAAATAGAGGAGAGGATGAAATGTATCATGGGCAGTAGCACAAAACATGCAATAGCAGTTTGTTTATGACCTGTCTGATTTTCTTTTCTCTTTCAATAGCTGGGCAGAGTACAAAATGCACTTCACTTCACTGTCCATTTTAGACTCCCACCTCCAGATTAATTCCATACTTTAAAGTTTCGCTGCCTACCAGAACGCAAGCACAATCACAGAATACTACAGTGTAGAAGAGGTCCTACGACCCATCGAGTCTGCATCGATGCATGAAATGCCCTGACTTGCCCACCTAATCCCACTTGCCAGCATTTGGTCCATAGCCTTGAATGTTATGACTTGCCAAGTACTCTTCCAGGTACTTTTTAAATGGTGTGAGACATTCTGCCTCCACCACCATCCCAGGCAGCACATTCCAGACCGTCACCACCCTCTGAATAAAAAAGTTTCTCCTCAAATCCCCCCTAAACCTCCCATCCCTCACTTTTAATTTGTGTCCCCTTGTAACTGATCCTTCAAATAAGGAGAACAGTTGCTCCCCATCCACCCTTTTCCATGTCCCTCATAATCTTGAACATCTCAGTCAGGTCACTCCTCAGTCTTCTCTGCTCTGACAAAAACAATCCAACCTCTCTTCATAACTTAAATGTTCCATCCCAGGCAGCTGGTAACTCTCCTCTGCACCCTCTCCAGTGTGTTGACATTCTTCTTAGAACGTGATGACCGATGAATGACCATCAGAAGCAAGCAAATGCCTACTTATCTTTCTTACCTGCTAGCTTTTCTGTTTGCCTTCAAATAAGTCTGTTGGTGAAACTGGTTGATTCTCAACAATATTTCTTTCTGTAACCATCCTGTGCTGTTTTGATAGAATTTATTAGGCTTATAAATCATTCCGTTTTGCAGGAATTACAAAAGAGTTACAGTCCCCCACTAGTTGGCAGAGAAGGTAAAAAACAAATTATTACTCATAAGTAGGCTTACACTAACATTGCAAATGAAGTTGCTCTGCAAATCCCTTAGTTGCCATGCTCCACCACCTGTTCGGGTACACAGAGAGAATTTAGCCTGGCCAATGCATCTAACCAGCGTGTCTTTCAGACTGTGGGAGGAAACCCACACAGACACAGGAGAACGTGCAGACTCTGCACAGACAGTGACCCAAGCTGGGAATTGAACCCAGGTTCCTGACATAGTGAGGCAGCAGTGTTAACCACTGTGCCACCACGCTGCCCACAAATTACACCACTTCGATGGACATTGGTCAGTGTATTTCAACTATTTTTTGTTGTTACTATTTTTGAAGTTGTAATAGGGAGTTAAAACAGTAAACAAATGGTAAAATGTAAGCATTTATTTCACAGCTTAAACAGCTCAAGATTAATTGAGAAGTACATGACACCTACCTGACTCACATGCAAATGTTTTTGAAGTATCATCACTGAAAATGATGAGAACAGCATGCCTCTTAGTGCCCTTTGGTAACCGTGTCACATTCTTTATATTACTGAGGTCTGTTACCTGAAAAATCAACATTTTACAGAACAGATTAACAACTGTTACGAAGAAGCCATTTTTTTTATTCCTGGAAAAGGGGGAAATGTAACCCTGGAGACACTAAAGAGCACTTTAAAAGGCTTTTGTGCAATTTATATTTGGAAACAAATGTTTTACATTTGCAAGCCAAACAGCAGAGATCAAATGCTTGCCTTAGGAAACTCTGCTAGTTTGAAAAGGAAAATATTGTAATAGAAAATAGAGCCATTACATACCTCGTACCTTAATAAACCACATTACATCTATTCTGTCTTGTATCTGGGAGTAAATTGGACATTTATACACCATAACAATTTGTGTCACATTTCTGTGGACTGAGAGACAAAAGCCTCAAGCTGATGGGTGGTGATGAGATTATGACTGGGGGTGGCAATGTTAGGAAGACAGCAGACATAGAGAACAGAATATTATTCAGATCTGTTCATAAGAACTAGGAACAGGAGGAGGCTGAGCCTGCTCAACTATTCAATAAGATCGTGGCTGATGTTTACGTGGACTCAGCTCCACTTACCTCCCCGCTCACCATAACCCTTAATTCCTGTACTGATCAAAATTTATCTATTTTTGCCTTAAAAACATTCAATGAGGTAGCTTCAACTGCTTCACTGGGCAGGGAATTCCACAGATTCACAATCCTTTGGGTGAAGATGTTCCTCCTCAATTCAGTCTTAAATCTGTTTCCTGTTATTTTGAGGTTACGCCCCCTACTTCTAGTTTCACTCACCAGTGAAAACAATCTCCTACTTCTATCTTTTCTATTCCCTTCATAACGTTATATCTTCCTATAAGATCCCCCATCACTTTCTATATTTCAATGAATATAGTCCCAATCTATCCAGTCTCTCCTCAAATGCCAGCCTTCTCAACTCTGAAATCAACCTAGTGAATCTCCTCTGTAGCACCTCCAATGCCAGTACATCCTTTCTCAAGTAAGGAGACTAAAACTGTACACAGTAGTCCAGGTGTGGCCTCACCAGCTCCATATACAGCTGAAATATAACCTTCCTGTTTTTAAACTCCATCGCTCTAGCAATGAGGGACAACATTCCACATGTCTTCTTAATTCAAAACAATCTTTTGCAATTCATTCACAAGGACACCCAGGTCCTCCTGCACAGCAGTGTGCTGCAATTTTTGCTATTTAAATAATAGTCCATTTTACTGTTATTCTAACCAAAATGGATGACCTCACATTTACCAACATTATACTCCATCTGCTTTCATTAGTCAGAATATTGAATACAGGAGTTGGGATACCTGAAGTTGTACAAGATATTGAAAGAGCCCATACTGTGTTCAGTTCTGGTCACCGTATTATAGAAAGGATATTATTAAACTAGAAAGAGTGCAGAAAAGATTTACTAGGATACTACCAGTATTTGATGGTTTGAGTTATAAGGAAAGGTTGAATAGATTTTTTTTCCTAGAGCATAGGAGGCTTAGAGGTCTATAAAATAATGAGGGGCATAGATAAGGTAGACAGTCAATATCTTTTCCCAAAGGTAGTGGAGTCTAAAACTAGGAGGAATAGGTTTAAGGTGAGGGGGAAGAGATACAAAATGGTCTAGAGGGGCAATCTTTTCACAGAGGGTAGGTGAGTGTCTGGAATGAGCTGCCAGAGACAGTAGTAGCAGCAGGTACAATTTCGTCTTTTAAAAAAACATTCAGACAGTTACATGGGTAAGATTGGTATAGAGGGATATGGGCCAAATATGGGCAATTCAGACTAGCTTAATGGTAAAATCTGGGCGGCATGGATAAGTTGGGCCAAAGGACCTATTTCCGTGCTGCAAACCTTTATGCCTCCATTTATACAAACATACTGTTCTGTATGAAGAGGTGGTAGAGGGTTTAGCTAATCATATTTGCAAACCTCTGCTTAAGGAGAACAGAGAAAGAAGAAAAAATGATTGTTGAGACCAGGTGAGGAACCAGCCTTCTCTATTCAATCGCATCAGTTGATTTTGATTTGATTTATTATTGTCACATGTGTCAGTATAGAGTGAGAAGTATCGTTTCTTGGGCACTATACAGACAAAGCATACCATTCATAGAGAAATAAAAGAGAAGATGTAGTGTTACAGTCATAACTAGGGTGTAGAGAAAGATCAACTTAACATAAGGTAGGTCCTTTCAAAATCAATTCAGGCAGTGAGCCAAAAGGAAGCAATCAAATGAGG
Organism: Carcharhinus amblyrhynchos; assembly: GCF_965287045.1. Classification (NCBI taxonomy): domain Eukaryota; kingdom Metazoa; phylum Chordata; class Chondrichthyes; order Carcharhiniformes; family Carcharhinidae; genus Carcharhinus; species Carcharhinus amblyrhynchos. Next base: position 40,288,920 of record NC_137339.1, on the reverse strand, counting down.
TTTTCTCGAGTTAAAGCAAGAGCAAATCTATGAATTACTAAACCAAGAAAATTAATCTGATGTCACATACACAAAAGTATGACAAATAAGGGATGTTGCAGTCCAATAAAAAAATTAAAATATACGGTTAAGTATCCTTTGCTGGTCTTTGAAGCGTAATTTTTTAAATATTGTGGCTAATTTTGATTTGCCAGATTCAAGGATACATTCAGGTTGCTGCAATTATTAGGAGATCTTGGTTTGCTGGTCGATTTCTAGTAACATTGGCTTCTGAACCAGGTAATGCACTTGTTCCAGAAGAGAGAGCAGGAAAAAGCCCAATCTTCATTCTTTTTACCCTGCTGAAAACTTTCTTACCAATTCCCTGCAGCAGCTGCAGCCTGGTCTTCAATACTTAACCCATACCTATTTCCAAGACGTGTTGGGTTTGGTCTACCTGTGGCAGCACTATTATAATATCCGGAACTTTGCATTTTTAGAGTCACGGGTTTTGATGGGTCTTTGCATTGCAGGAAATGCACTCACCTGAGGGAGATCTGTTTGTTTTTTCACCTTCACCTTGGAAGAGGCCTTGCATTTTTGAGTAATTTGTATGTCACATTTCACAGAAACCCTACAGTGCAGAAAGAGGCCATCTGGCCCATCGAGTCTGCACTGACCACAATCCCACCCAGGTCCTTTCCCTGTATCCCTACATATTTACCCACTAATCCCTCTAACTTCTCCTCTTCTGAACGGTCTGGCCCTCACTTTTGACTATGCCTCTAGTTCTAGAATTTTAAACCAATGGAAATAGATTATCTATATCTACCCTGGCAGTTCCTGTTCGTGCCTTGAAGGTTTTAATCAGATCACCCCTTAACCTTTGAAATTCTAGCAAAAGGTCCAATTTGTATCTTTCCTCATAATTAAACCCCTGAAGTCCAGATATCAATCTTGTAAAACTACATTGCATTCCTCCAAGGCCAATACATCCTTTTCTAAGGTGTGATGCTCAGATCTGCTTAAAGCTAAAATTCCCAGTCAGTTCAAAGTTTAAATCAGATGTTCAAAACATAAAGCAGCATAGCCTTGTTGATGATGCTTAATTCAAATTATGCATTGAGTGACATCAGATTCCACTGCTCATCAGGGTTATGAGATCCTCATCACAAGCCAGATAGCTGTTATAAATCACACTGTCATGTGTTCTATTTATATACTTCATTGTGAGATAATGCATTTGAAACGTATTGGGGTAATTTTTCTTTTTAAATAATATCTTTAGTGAGACAGGAGAGTGGTGCAATAGTGCCACTGAAGATGGAATGAAAAGGTCATGTATAATCACTATCCCAGTGAAGCTAATGTTACTGCCCTTGCACCTAAAGATTCACACTGGAAAGCACAGAATGTGTGAATCGGTGTGAATATTATTCCATGCTTCAAGAATAATTTTTCAGAGAAAAAAAATATATTTTACCTTAGATATTAGAAAAACAGCTATTTTGTTTTCATTGATGAGAGGTCACACAACAGGTTTATTTGAAATCACAAGTTTTTGGACCGCTGCTCCTTCGTCAGGTGAATTCCTGACTTCACCTGATAAACGAGCAGCACTCCGAATGCTTGTGATTTAGATAAACCTGTTGGACTATAACCTGGTGTCTTGGGACCTCTCACCTTGTCCATCCCAGTCCAACACCTGCACCTCCACATCATTTTCATTGGACACTTCAAAACTTTGCTTGAACACACTGTTAAATCTAAATCATCTGAAAATAAAGTTCAGCTTGAATGTACGTTCTTCGATCAGCTGTGGCTCTCATTAGATGCCAAAACCTTTGACTTCAACAGACAATTAAATTCCTATTTCTCGATCTTTCAGTCTCATTCGTGGTTTCCTGCCATGCCAGTGACACATAAAGGTCACCCCAACACTGGCCAAGCCAAGTGTTGACAAGCTACAAAAGTACACAAAGAAGATGCTGACTAGATATACAAAATTACTCCTATAGTAATAAAAAATGATGGTGTACCATTTTGCCACAAAATGTTAATGTGTATGATTCAAAGTCGACATGAGCCACAGCATAAATCACAAAAACTACTTCAGAAACCACCGTTGAGTTAATATGCGCCACCGCTTACACATGATTCTAATTGATGCTCGTAATTCCTGAATTAGATTTTTAACTGCAGCAGGAGAAAACAATATGCTAACTTAACATCCAATATTTCATTAAGAATGCCAAGTTGTTTTATTAATATCCACCTTACTGCTTCTACTGATCTCATTTGCATTCCTCTGCCTGAGATTAGAAGAATCAGCCAATTTATTGCATGTTGATTATTGTATACAACTTATACCAACAGGAGACCCGTGCAATATCCAGCCTGTAGATCAACTAGATTTTGAACCATACACATTAACATTTCACTGAAAGAAAGTCTTTTATTTTTCTTGCACCATTCATGACCTCAAGGTGCCTTCAAATGCTTTGTAGTCAATGAAATGCCTTTGAGATACAGTCACGATTGCAATGTAAGAAAGGCAGCAGCCAATTTTGACACAGCAAAATCCCCAAAACACCCCTTTTATTAGCAATAATTGAAGGAATAAATATTTGATTAGCAACTGGGGAAAAGTCCTTTCAGATATGCTGTGTGATGTTTTATGTCCACCCGCAAGGCAGACAAAAGCTGTTTAACGTCTTATTGCAGAGATGATACCTCCAACAGTGCAATATTCCTCAGCGCAACACTGGGAGTGAGTGTCTGGATTTTGTGCCATTGTTTCTGAAGTGGGACTTCAGCCCATCATTCAGAAGTGACTGTGCTATTTTCAAGCGCAAGGTGGCACAGTTTCACACTTGGATCTTATCATGATATTCAAAGTGTGCTGCCACTGATAACACTACCAATGGACAGCTTATGGATCAGCAGGACAGTGAATCTGGTCAGATTGTCATTATTTAAAGGAAAGCCCATGCTTCTTGGAGGAGGTGATTACTACAACTTGTGCATTGCATTCTGCTGACAAGGTGACTGCAGAGAAAGGATCTTTGATTGTGATATTCAGGGTGTCTTAGAGTAAGTGAACAGAAGGAAGGACTTCCTCTTCCTCAGTAAGGATCAATTAATTTTTTTTAATTGCTTTCTATTAGAAACAGTTGGCAGAATATAGAAAAAAAAGCAAGAGCCTTGTTTCTAGTAGCCAGTAACAATGTAGGAAAAGTAACAAATGAACTCAATAATCCTTCTAAGTTAAATTCTCCTGTCCATACCCTTCTTCATCACTGCACAGCCTCACCAATACCACATTTTCCCTACCCTTCTTGCCCTCTCACGTATCATATCGATATCCTGCAGTCATTCATGAATTTTGGACACTGCATCAATATCTTTTAAGTAAGCGTTACCGCGACAACAGTACAATTTCTGCACCACCTTCTGCTCTTGCACTTTCAACAGCTGCTACAATCTGCACAGTTGCTTGTCATATTATGTAATCCAGGTTTTTTATGTTACAGTGGCAGTCGCTGATTGTTGAGATCTTGAGGCTTTAAAATCAGAAACACCTTTACTGGTAGGTTTTAATTATTTACAGTTCGGGTCTGGCATGGGGTTGCTCACCATGCAGACTCACTGCTTGCAGAGTTCTTTCCTAGACTGTGCTCTGGACAGGCGACTACACATATCATATGATGGCAAGTGCCACTCTCCAGTGCCACATCAATCCTTGTTCTGCTGAGCACCTTGGCATTGTAAATCATGCGGGCGCATATCATCACACTGCTATCCTTTCTTCTCAGTCTGTGCCACTTTAATAGAGCAAGAAGTCTGACAACACCAGGTTTGCCGGCATCTCCACATCATGACCACTTTAACAGACAGACACTTAAAGGGAAACCTGGAGACACAGCAGTATAAGTTTAAGGTCAGAAAGAGATCCTGTCTGACTCACGTCAATAGAAAAAGGTGATCAGTGAGAGGCGTGGTATGCAGAATTGGAGATGGAGAAGATAGATGCTACACAAAGCAGTGTGTTGATACCTTCTCTCCCTTCTTTTCTTTACACTGAACCTTCACACTCAGTGATGCCAGCCTAGGCGATGCAGAGAAATACCACTTACCTTTTGCCTCTTATCCATGCCGCAGCATACTAACCGTTGGCCCTCTTTTGTCTATTCAAAGTCTGATACCACTGCACAGCAGATGCTGAGGAGAGGAATCATTTTGATCGTGCAGGCACCTGCATAGAAATGAGCACGCTGCATTCTGTAGAAGATGAGGTTTTTTAAAGGTTTCTTTTTGGTTGATTTATTACTGTCTCATGTATTAACATACAATGAAAAGTATTGTTTCTTGCACACTATACAGTCAAAGCCTGGAGAAGGAAACGAGAGAGTGCAGAATGTCATAGCTAGGGTGCAGAGATCAATGCAAGTTTGGTCCTATACCGGACTGCAACTACACCGTACGTTGGTGAGACCACATTTGGAATATTGTGTTCAGTTCTGGTCACCTCACTATAAGAAGGATGTAGAAGCATTGGAGAGAGTGCAGAGGAGATTTACCAGGATGCTGCCTGGTTTGGAGGGTGGGTCTTATGAGGAAAGGTTGAGGGAGCTGGGGCTTTTCTCTTTAGAGCGAAGGAGGATGAGAGGCGACTTAACAGAGGTTTATAAAATGATGAGGGGGATTGATATAGTGGACATGCAGATACTATTTCCTCAGGTGGATGTAGCTGTTACTAGGGGGCATAACTATAAGGTTCATGATGGGAGATATAGGAGGGATGTCCAAGGTAGATTCTTCAGAGAGTGGTTGGGGTGTGGAATAGACTGCCTGCTGTGATAGTGGAGTCGGACACTTTAGGAACTTTCAAGTGGTTATTGGATAGGCACATGGAGCATGCCAGAATTAGAATCCAGAGTGGGATAGCTTGATCTTGGGATTGGACATAGTTCGGCACAACGTTGAGGGCTGAAGGGCCTGTACTGTGCTGTAATGTTCTACGTTTTATGTTCTATGGTCCATTTAAAAGTCTGATGGCAGCAGGGAAGAAGCTGTTCTTGAGTTGGTCGGTATGTGACCTTAGATTTTTGGACCTTTTTACCAACGAAAGAAGATAGAAGAGAGGACGTCCGGGTGTGTGAGGTCCTTAATTATGCTGGCTGCTTTACTGAGGCAGTGGAAAGTGTAGACAGTCAATAGATGGGAGGCTGGTCTGCGTGATGGATTGGGCTACATTAATGACCTTTTGTAGTTTCTTGCGGTCTTGAGTGGAGCAGGAGCCATACCAAGCTGTTATTCAATCAGAAAGAATGCTTTCTATGGTGCATCTGTAGAAGTTGGTGAGAGTCGTGGCTAACATGCCTAATTTCATTAGTCTTCTAAAAAGTAGAGGCGTTGGAGGCTTTCTTTATAGTGTTGATATGGGGGGACCAGGACAGGTTGGTGGTGATGTGGACATGTAAAAACTTGAAGATCTCAATCCTTTCTACTTCGTCCCCATTGCTGTAGACAGGGCCATGTTCTCCACCATGCTTTCTAAAGTTGATGATAATCTCCTTCATTTTGTTGACATTGAGAGAGAGATTATTGTTGCTGGACCAGTTCAGCAGATTCTTTACCACATTCCTGTACTCTGTCTCATCACTGTTTGAAATCCAACCCAATACTGTGGTGTCGTCAGCAAACTTGAAAATCGATTTGGAGGGGAATTTGGCCACACAGTCATAGGTGTATAAGGATTATAGTAGAGGGCTGAGAACACAGCCTTGTGGGGCACCAGTGTGAAGGATAATCGTGGAGGTGGTGTTGTTGCCTATCCTTACTGATTGTGGTCTGTCGGTTAGGAAGTTAAGGAGCTAGTCACAGTGGGAGGAGCCAAGGCCCAGGCCACAGAATTTGGAGATGAGTTTTGTAGAAATAATGGTGTTGAAGGCTGAACTGCAGTCATTAAATAGGAGTCTGACATAGGTGTCATTGTTACTAGGTGTTCCAAGTTGAGTGCAGAGCCAGGGAGATGGCATCTGCTGTGCACCTGTTGCAGCAGTAGGCAAACTACTGGACCACGGCACTCTGGGTGACTGGAATTGATTTGTACCATGACTAACCTTTCGAAGCATTTCATAATGATGGATGTCAGAGCCACTGGACGATAGTCATTAAGGCACACTGCTTGGCTTTTTGGTACAGGAATGATGGCATCTTCTTGAAGCAGATAGGGATCTCAGATTGTTGTAACGAGCGGTTGAAGTTGTCTGTGAATACTTCGGCCAGCTGATCTGCGGAGAATCTGAGTGCTCATCCGGGTACCTCATCTGGGCCATCAATGGTTACCTCAGATACAGATTCATCTGAGGCTTCCAATATGGAGGGTGTGCTGTCATTGACCTATTGCTCAAAACAGGCATTGAATGCATTGAGCTCATCAGGGAGGGATACGTTGGAGTTGACAATTTTACATGCCTTCATCTTGTAGCCTGTTATGTCTTGCAGACCTTGTCGCAGTCAGCGGGGGTCTGTGTGACTAGCCTGAGACTCTAGCTTGGTCTGGTACTGTCTTTTGACATCTTTGATGGATCTCCTTCGGAGGTATCTGGCTCTTTTGTATAGGTCAGGATCGCCTGACTTGAACGCCTCAAATGCTTACACCCTAATGGTGATGCAGAATGGTCAAGCCTTTTAAAGGAAGATTTTTGTGTCCCAACAACTGCTTAAAATATTGAACTACATGTCACAGAGCTTCTGTGTCATGTTGTGGGTTGTAGAGATGTCCAGGCTACTACTGCATAGCACTAATACACTGCAGTCATTCATGAATTTGGGCACTGCAGCTTTGCCTTCAAGAAATCGTTACTAACAATATTTGTAGTTTGTCTCCAGGTCTTCTCTTCTCCAAACAGGATCTTGGTGCTCATATAGTCATACATTGTGCAAATTATTGGCCCACTGCTTCAGAAATGAGACTACAGTACTTTCATTGCTGGGCGTTACTAAAAAGCAGAGAAAGGCAGCAAATGTTCACATGTATGTTGACACAAAGTAGCTAATGAGATCCAGAATCAGGATGATTCGAAGGGATGCAGGGAAGCATTTTCACTGACCTGAAATGCAAGGAGTGGGTAGGTCAAAAAGTCAGGGGAAACATGCCTTTCGTGATTCCCTAACAGAATGTGGACCAAACTGCAAGTGGAGTGGGGGAAGGGATGAATTGGAGCCGGGGGTTGGTGGGAGGTAGAAAACATTAGAGGGAAGACACAATCACTGGGGTTCATCAGGCAGCTCCTTGGATCCTGGAGTCACATCTATCATGCAGAATCACTTAATAAAACCATGTACAGTCACAATATTAGACAATTACACAAAATGCATTGAATATAGCTGCAGGAAGATACGTATATAATTGTATTTATTTATTAGTGTCACAAGTAGGCTTACATTAACACTGCAATAAAGTTACTTTAAAAAATCCCTTAGTTGCCACACTCAGGCACCTGTTTGGGTACACTGAGGGAGAATTTAGCAGAGCTAATACACCTAACCAGCATGTTTTTCGGATCATGAGAGGAAACTGGAGCACCCAGAGGAAACCCACGTAGACATAGGGAGAACATGCAGACTCCATGCATACAGTGATCCAAAATGGGAATTGAACCCAGGTCCCCGGAGGTAAGGCAGCAGTGCTAATCACTGTGCCACCATTCCACCATATATGCATTTAATGCAAAAGATAACTTAGCGTGATTGTGCTGAGAAATGGATTGTACTGAAATGTTAAGAGAATATTTGGCACAAAGCAGGAATTTTATTGCCTGCCTGCAGAAAGGTCCATCGACCTCGAATGGGATTTTACAGTTTCAGGGCAAGCAAGGCCGCTAAATCCACCCATTATGTCTTGAAGGATTAGTGGGCGATAGCATCGAACAGGCAGTATGGCATCAGCCTTCTGTTAACTCCCATGGGACATTCTGCTATGTTGAAGCACAATGTCATCTGATTCAGTACCACCCATTTTGCACTATTTACAAATTCAAATTTTAACCCTATAACATCTGAAGTAGTTAATGCGAGCTGTCCTTGAGGTGTACTTTAATGTCTCACATGGGAAACGTCATTGTAAGGAAGAACAATCCATCAGGAAAAGCAGCTTAGAAGGTATCCGTTGCCAAGTAGCAAGAAACAACTTCAAAAAGATTTAGACTGCTACAATATTTCTTCCTTTGTCAAATGTTCATACGCTGTCACTTGAACATAGGCTATAATTATCCATTTGGGACCAATGTTGTCTCTGTTATCCTCAGACGATACATCCCAAGAGGAAGACATTTGTTACAGATGAACTTGACTGTGCAAAGCATGACTAACGTTTGAAAGTTAAACAACATTGTCAACCTTTTTTCCTTAATTTATATTATTAATTTTGACAGATATTAGTGAAATAAAAGCATTATAGATGACATCAAGCAACACATTATTAAAAGCTTGTTAAAAACTATATTTTTTGTTTCGTTTAGTTTCTTTTCATTTTAAATATTTTACTTTTTTTCTGCTTATCAAATATATTGAAGGCACAGTACAGGGCTTTAGTAAAAATTCATTTTTATTAACGAGCACTATATGACAAATTTGAATTACTCCGCAGGTCCTCCTCCCTGCATCCCTTCATTTACCACTTCCCAACATGAAGGTAGTGGCCCATGGCACAGTTCTGAAGGAAGTAGTGATTTGCCTAAGCATTTCATGTCTTCATTGAAACAGTGAGTGACAGGGAGTTCTGTGGGTGACATCATAGCCAGTACAATCCATTTCTCAGCTACTGCTGACTCTGCACATCAAATCATTCAGCAACATGATCATGAGTATCCTCACTGATTTATTCATCTTTCTTATCCCAAATCCAGCTGTATTCTTCATAATGATGAGCTTACACTTTAGCTACAGGGGCCTGTCAATAGTTACTCACAGCAACCATAAGCTGTTTACCTGAGTATTGATCACACTGCCAGTTGTGAGATTTTGCATTACTCAACATGTTTAGTTTGACTGTTTCCGTAATAATGAAATAGTCTCATTGTGCACGAAGCATTTTGAGATGTTAAGCTTGATAAATACAAAGTATTTTTGAAGTGCACTTCAAAATCCAGAGTGTCTCAAAATCAATAACAAGATTTCACAATCCCACTTGATGAATAATCAACATTTCTAAATGAAATCGGTGTGAGCTGCATCAAATCCGTGTTTCCCTGTTCAACACTATTGAGTTACACAGTGAACTCGAACAAGTTTTTTTTCATAAAAATCTAAATATTTTCTTCCCTATTGGCAATGAATATAATGAACATTGTTACCCAAGAGGATACACTATTAATGCTAATCTAGGTATGCTGTAGTAATTGCAGATACGAATAGAAATATTTCTGTATTTCTTGATCACAATTTAATTCCTTAATTTAAATACAATGCATAAACCATATTTTTGATAACAGAGTGAACCTTGTCCTAACCTTCTCGCGAAATCTATAGAAAATGAGAAAACAAACTTAATGACTAGAAGTATTCAGACTGAGATATGCATTTCAAATGGTACGTTAAAATGAGACAGGAACCTATCTCTTTGCCTGACGTATGTCTTGTTGTACATGTACAGTGGATATTTGCAACATACATTATCTGGAATTTAGAGTACCAAATTGCTAAAGCACTTGTGGTAGTGTGCCCCTTTAAGAGGGGGTGTGGGTCACATGACCCATCAAGTCAATCACAGCTATTTGTGCAAACAGAAAGCTGGAGTGCAGACTTTCTGGCATTTGGAATCTGGAAGCCTTGGTAATCGGAAGCATTCTTATCTCGGTCTTGTATATTATTATTTTCCCCCCAAAAAATCTCTATTCATTTATCTACCTTGTAGGTCATCAGTTCCTCGTGACTAATACAATTGGTGACAAGGTAAATCAAAGTTCTTTTTCCTGTTGTCTACTGCAGGTTGGAACAGCAGTCCTCGAACTGCAACCCTTTTGAAGAACAATACAGTGACAAGTTGAATGTGTCAAAATATACTTATTTGGGAAGATGGAACCATATGATTCTGAAACAGATCAATGGGTCCAACATGTTGAGCTTCTCTGGTTTTTCTTGGTGCCAAATGAAATGTCGGGGGTGAGGGGGGTGCAGGGTAGGGTCAGAAGGAAAAGCAAATGGCATTCCTTCAAACAGCCTGCAGGGTTCAAACATACAACCTGATTTCTCCAGAATTCCCAGGTACAAAAATATTTGACCATCTGGTTGTACTGGTCAAAAAACACAATCACCCAAAACCATCAGTGATAATATAAACTTAATTCAACAATGAAAAACCAAGGGGAGATGATAGCAACTTTCATGCCAGTTAGTTAACCACCGTGAATTCGGATCATCACTCAACAACATGCTCAGGGATCGGTTAGTTTGTGGCGTGAATAACCTCACCATATAAAAAAACTATTAGCATAGACAGAAATGACCTTGATTTGAGCATTAGAAATTGCTCAGGCTACAGAAAGCGCCCAAAAAAAGTAACTCAAAACACGCACGTTAGGTGAGATTAAACCGACTTTGGTGAGAAACCTCAGACTCGTGGCACCAAAATGAGGATGCCGAAAGCCGTGTGTCAAAGAGCAGTGAGCAAGACAGAGATACAGAAAGCCAGGTCTGCAAATCAAGAACTTAGGAAAATGCTACCGGTGCAAGGAAGATGCACCCATAGGAGAGATGCAAATTAGAAGACGTAACATGTTTTGCCTGTAACAGAAGAGGCATATTAGGATTAAATGCAGATCAAACAAAGCCTATCAAAGGCCAAACAAAAACACTACTACTCCGGTACATGGTTTAGAAAATGGCTCAGATGAAGAATCTGAAGTTTACAGATTAAACAATACTGAAGTGAGCAAGTCAGCCCCAGTTGTAATTGTGTTAATAGTGAATTATCATTCAGAATGAAGGTGGATACAGGAGCCTCTGGGAGAGCAGACATATCAGTATTCACAAAGTATGGTCAAGCCCCTGGAATTGAAAAGCACAAACAAATAGGCTGACCATATACACTAGAGAAGCCTTGAACATACTCAGTACTACAGCAGTACTAGTAACTAACCAACATTAATTAGCCCAGTTACCTATCAACGTGGTCAAGGGTCAAGTCACATGGGCCTAGATTGGTTCCATCAGATCCAAGTAAATTGGTTAGAGATCTTCAGCATTAATTAAGGTAATTCTCATAAAGTGTTAAGAAAATATCAAGTAGTATTTCAGAACTGACTGAGCAAGATATAGGGTATCAGGGCAAAAATCCACCTTGATCTTAAGTCAACACCCAAGTTCTACAGAGCTTGTCCAATGCCCTGTGCTTTACACGAGAAAGTAGATGTTGAGCTCAAGTATCTCCATTAATTATTATGAATAATTAAGCCAGTACAGTTTGTTTGAGTGTGCTGCCCACGTTGTTCCTGCTGTTAAGCCCGACAGGACTGTCAGGATATGTGGAGATTGTAAGCTAACCAGCAACCAAGTAGCAAAACTGGATTGGTAGCCCATACCAAAAATCAAGGACTGATATATTAAATTAGCTGGAGGGTCATACTTATCATCAGATTGAGTTAGATGAGACATTTGGAGAATTCGTAACAATCTACACCCACACAGACTTGTATCAATCTACCTAGCAGCCATTCGGAATATCTTCTGTGTGCACCATACGGCAATGCACCATGGAAAGCTTGTTACAGCACCTGCCCAAGGTAGTTGTCTATTTTGACGAGGTACTAATGATGGGAGCTTAGCAAATTTTGAGGAAGTGTTGAACAGATTTATAAAAGCAGCGGAAGACAGAAAAAAAAATGTACATTTCAAGCCCATGAAATAACATATTTGGGATTCAGGGTTGACACTCAAGGACTGCACCCTTTGGAAGAGAAGATTAAATCAATCCTGGAAGCACAAGCCCTTAGAAATGTATTAAAACTAAAATCATTCTTGGGCTAATGAATTATTATGGCCAATTTATCCCCAACCTGTCTGCATTGCTGGCATCTTTACATGCGCTTCTCAGGAAGTACCAATGATGGCAATGGAATGAACATCAAAATTTGAGTGAGTTAAAATTACATTGCAGTCTTCAAGCTTCTTGGTCCAATGCTGATATGTGACACCTCACCTTATGGAAAAGGAGCTGTGTTGTCCCACGGACTGGAATAAGTACATGAAATGCACTGCCAGAGGAGCTGGTGGAAGCAGATACAATAGTAACATTTGAAAAGCATCTTGACAGATACATGAATAGACAGGGAATTGAGGGATACAGACTATGCAGAGGGAAAAGACCTTCAGTTTAGGAAGACACAAGCTTGATGTACCAAAGGGCCTGTTCCTGTGCTGCACTATTCGTTGTTCATCAATGGACAGCTGTGAATTTATCCAATAACTTTCTTCCATAGTTTTTAAAAAAGAGTGAAGATCTATCAAACCAAGTTTCACTCTCTATCTGATGTGTCCAGTAATGAGATCAGCTGAGATTCTAAAACAAGTATAGCAACGATAGACAAAAGCAACCAGTTTATTACAATTCAAGATCACTCATGCACATAAAGTTTTGCAATCATTGAGAAAAAAAATATTAGCAGCCACATTAGGACATGGGATTAAGCTTTGGATTTGGAATCAATCAAAAAATTCTCGTTACTTTTTTAACCTAAAGGAGATCACAAAAATGTGATTTTGACATTTTAGACTGAGACTCATTAGATATGATTCAGATACTGAGCACATTTAGGGGAAGTACATTCATTATTAAGAAAACCAGTGGAAAGATTCAAACTGGAAAATGTAAATTAATTAAATGGAAGCATATACTTTGCTCATTAATAAACACTTACCAGCCAAGGAAAAGAGCTTACAGGAGGTTAAACAAGCATAGCAACGGGATGATAAATACATCCAAAAAGAGTATTACCAGAATGAATGCCCAAATAAATTCCTCTAACAACACAGTATGCCAAATACTTCAAACAAAAAAAAACTCATAGCCATTCATGATTGCTTTGTTTCTAATGATAGACTAATCATCCCTAAAACACTTGGGGCAGGATTTTCTGGTTGAGTTCACCTCAAAACTGGAAAATCCCACCTGAAGTTAATGGACCTTTGCACAGTCCATCCTTTGCCTGCTACAATTCACATGGTGGACAGGACAGGAAAATTTCCCCTTGGAATCAAAATTCCCATCAAATCTGTCAAGATCACCTGGGAATAGAGAAAGCTCAGTCAATCTGGTGGTCACGCTTCATTCATTCTTTGAAGAGCTAAACCTTAAATGTTTCGTAACAAACCAACAGCAGAGTGAACTGGCACCCTCTACTTTTCCTTCAAAGCCATAAATGCACCTGGGCATGGATTTATTTGAGTTAAAAGGCAAAATTGTTATCATTATCATTGATTACTACTCCAGATGATTTGAAGTGTGTAGACTGCAGGGCATCACGGCAGAGGCAGTCATTAAATCACTGAAAATAACCTTTGTGACACATGGTATCCCATTGTGGTGTCAGACAATGGTCCTCAGTTTTCTAATGAGCTGTTCCATAGTTTCACGTGGGTAACTAGCTTGCCCAGATATCCTGAATCAAATGGCGAAGCAGAGTGAGGATTTCAAACAATCAAAGAATTGATGAAAAAGAATATAATATTTATATCAGTCGTTACATCAGTATTAGGTGCTCTTGCTGTTTTTTAAGATACTAAATTAGCCCTTCTTAACCACTGAAACCTTGCCATTAAAAAAGCAAGTTCTCACCATTCAAATTACTGATAGGAATATGGATTCCAGTTCTACAAAACAAACTGCAACCTAATGTTACCTCAGATGATTCTGCGAGAGTTAGAAAGCGTGAGCAGCACAAAAGACAAAAACAGCCCATAATCTCAACATCAGGGACAGAGCATGAAATTTGAAAATGCTGCAGCCCGGGGTGAAAGTGAGGATGCAAGACCAACGGAAAGAAGGCATTGTAAGTGAAAATGCTCCGCCGTTGGGACATTATAGAAACCGAATGGACAAAGGAAGTATAAGAAGAACTTTGATAGCAATGGGGAGGAAACCAATGGAACTTTGAACTTATTATCTAGATCTCCTTGGGGAAAGCAACAAGAAACAAGCCAAAACTCTACAATCACCAAGGTGGAAGACACTCTTATTTAACAATGAGAGAGTGCAGTTAGCCCTTAACCTCAAGAGTAGATCTGGTCAAGGCACCTCAGAAATTTAATCTGTGAAGTCTGTGACTCTGGCGGCAGATATAGGAGGAATTATATAATTGGGATAAACTCTTGGGGGAAGGAGATCTAGAGTAAAGAGTTAACAGCAAGAGCACCTAATACTGATGTAATGACTGATATAAATATTATGCAATGTCACATTGTTAAGTAACTGAGATCCAGAAGGAAGCACAGGTACAATCGCATGCAGAGTGCTGAGATGTATATAGAACTGTAAACAAGAATGTAGATTTGTAAATGAACAGGGTTTTTTTTTACAAATTACAGACTAACATAGCTTTCTCAAAGACACAGGCAAACCTTAAAGAAACTCAATCTAGGCTGTGTATTCCAGATGATGTAGAGATACCGGCGTTGGATTGGGGTAAAACAGAAAGAAATCCCACAACACCAGCTTAAAGTCCAACAAGTTTATTTGTAGCAAACACTGCAAGCTTTCGGAACAGGCTGTCCCTTCATCAGGTGGTTGGGAGTTCTGAATACAAACAGGGCACAAAGACACAAACTCAATTTACATGCATAAGGATTGGAATGTGAGTCTTTACAGCTAATCAATTCTTAAAGGTACAGACAATGTGAGTGGAGTGAGCTTTAAGCATAGGTTAAAGAGATGTGAATTGTTTCCCGACAGGAAAGTTAGTGAGATTTTGCAAGTCCAGGCAAGTTGTGGGGGTTACAGATAGAGTGATATGAACCCAAGATCCCGGTTGAGGCCGTTCTCACGTGTGCAGAACTTGGCTATCAGTTTCTGCTCAGCAAACCTGCGCTGCCGTGTGTCGTGAAGGCCGCCTTGGAGAATGCTTACCCGAAGATCAGAGGCCGAATGCCCGTGACTGCTGAAGTGTTCTGCAACAGGAAGAGAACAGTCTTGCCTGGTGATTAAGCGGTGTTCATTCATCCGTTGTCATAACGTCTGTACCAAGCTTCGGTACATCCTTTCCCGCAGCGAATCAGGTAGACAACATTGGCCGAGTTGCAAGAGTATGTACCGTGTACCTGGTGGATGGTGTTCTCACGTGAGATGATGGCATCCATTTCGATGATCTGGCATGTCTTGCAGAAGTTGCTGTGGCAGGGGGTGTGGTGTCGTGGTCATTGTTCTCCTGAAGATTGAGTAGTTTGCTGCAAACAATGGTCTGTTTGAGGCTGTGCAGATGTTTGAAGGCAAGAAGTGAGGGTGTGGGAATGGCCTTGGCAAGGTGTTCGTCTTCATCAATGAGATGTTGAAGACTCCGGAGAAGATGTCGCAGCTTTTCCGCTCCGGGGAAGGGTACTCTGTCCACGATGTCCCGTGTTTGTCTTCTGAAGAGGTCGGTGTGGTTTTTGGCTGTGGCGGGTCGGAACTGTCAACCAATGTGTCGAGCGCCATATCCTGTTCTTATGAGGGCATCTTTCAGCTTCTGGAGGTGTCTGTTGCGATCCTCCTCATCTGAACAGATCCTGTGTATACAGAGGGCTTGTCCGTAGGGGATGGCTTCTTTAACATGTTTAGGGTGGAAGCTGGAGATGTGGAGCATTGTGAAGTTATCCGTGGGCTTGCGATACAGTGAGGTGTTGAGGTGACCATCCTTAATGGAGTTGCATGTGTTCAAGAATGTAACTGATTCCGGAGAGTAGTCCATGGTGAGTCTGATCGTGGGATGGAACTTGTTGATGTCCTCATATGGTTGTTTCAGTGACTGTTCGCCATGAGTCCAAAGAAAGAAAATGTCATCGGTGTATCTAGTTGAAGGTCCTGTGCAGTGAAGAAGTCTTGTTCAAACCTATGCATGAAGATGTTGGCATATTGAGCTGCAAATTTGGTCCCCATGGCTGTTCCGTGTGTCTGGATGAAGAACTGGTTATTGAAGGTGAAGACATTGTGGTCCAGAATGAAGCAGATGAGTTGTAAAATTGCATCTGGAAACTGGCAGATGAAACACGATACATTTCAATTACACCTTCTTGCACCATGGTCCATATCCCTTGACTCCCCTAATATCCAAAAGCCTATCATAGAATCTCTACAGTGCAGAAGGAAACCATTTGGCCCATCGAATCTGCACCAACTATTGCCCAATCTTACCACATAACCTGAGGGGCAATTTAGTATGGACAATCAATCTAAGGTAACTGTTAGATTGTGGGAGGAAACTGGAACCAACCCACACAGGCAAAGGAGAACATACAAACCCCACACAATCGCCCAAAGTCGGAATTGAACCCAGGTTCCTAGCATTATGAGACAGCAGTGCTGACCACTGTGCCACCATGCCAACCCGGCGATCCCAGTCTTGAGTACGTCCTTAAATATATTTTGAAAACTGTAATCTCTGAAAAGTATTGCAAATTAAGTACTATATTTGAATGGAGTCTTGTGAATTTGAACAGAAAGAGAACGTTTAAATTCCTATTATCCGAAGTAACATAACATTTGACTGGAGCTCACTTCCTTTAGGAATCTTCCAATGTCTCACAACTACCAAACAAAAGCTTTTCACTTATATAATTAGCCAGTGCTTTGTCAGTCATTTATTATCAGATTTACTACCTGACTGCAGCCAGCTATCATGCAGACCAACACGAAGCTGGTTTCTGGATCATTTGGAATTGCAATTCGCAGGTATTTACTTATTTATGTTTTGCTTGAGAATGTCACAAGGTGCCAAGCAGGCAATTTTCTGCCATGACATTCTTTATTCTGCCCTAATTATTTTTCTCTATCCTCTTGAGATGTGCTGAATTGAGAGAGTAATTTGTCTGGCACATGCAAATGACACCACTTTCCTCTGGCTTCTAATGACTTTTGTTCTGCTCCAGATCTCAGGCAGAGCTATTTTTATAGCATTACTACTGAACTCATTAACCCTCTGTGATCACATTACTAATGGCCAAGGAAATAATTGGGAATCAACCTCAAAATAATACTGGTTATTCTGCGCCATGGTTTGGGCAATTTTGAAATAAGAGAATTCCTGAGGGGCAAGAAACAATCCAAGAGAAAAATAATATGCATCATTGGACAAAATGCTCAAGAGCAAGGATTCTCGTCTGAAACATGGTTAGGCACTTGAAGTTTTTTTATGTAAAAACTACAGTTTATAGCATGATATGTGCTATAGTTTTCCAAGTACCTGACTAACCCCTATAGGTATAACTTTGCTCTCTGCTACCCTTTCTACACTAAAGGAACCACTCCAGAGCCTGCTTTCCTGAAAATTTTAGCACAGTGTATGTGCAAAAAGATGGGGAACACCTAAGGCTAAAAGGACCTACTTGAATTATCTACTTACCTTCAACTGATAATTATTTCTAAGCTGTAGCTGCCAAATCCATTATCAACTCTGATGCGGTACTGGTTGTTTTAATGAATGGTGTTCAATGGGAATAATTATATAAATTGCAGTAATAATCCCAGTGATATGTTTAATAATCATAAACCCGTCTGTCAGCAGTTATAGCACTCTCCTTTGCAATCACAAAGTTCCAGAATCAAATTTCACTCCAGGATTTGAACACAAACATCAGGGTTGACATTCCAGTGCAGTGATATAGGATCTCTCATGAGATGCAAAACCAAAGCTCCATCTTCCAGGCCTGGTAGATGTAAAAGATTCCATGACATTATGTTGAAGAACAGTAGGGGAGTTACCGCTGTTGACTTGGCCAATATTTATCCCTTAACAAACAAGCAGAATTCCATTATCATATTCATGTCTGTGGGAGTTTGTTGTGCACAGAATTGGCTGATGCTTTTCTTGCAATAACAACAACAGTGACTGTTCTTTAAAAATACTTCCTTGCTGTAAAATGCTTTGAGACATCTGGTGATTGCAAAAAGCATTATGTAAATATAAGTCTTCCTTTGCTTTTCTCTCCTTTCTGTACTGAAACAAAAATAGATTTCATTGCACTGGAACAGGAAGTGATAATTGAATTGAAAAGGAACTTTGTGAGAAGGATGCACATTCGTGACTAAGGAAATTAAGAATGGTGTCAATGTGAAAGAAGTGGCAAACAATGTGATGAATCATGGAGTCCCTACAGTGCAGGAGGAGGCCATTTGGCGCATGAAGTATCTTACCCAGGCCCTCTCCCCCACCCTAGCACTGTAACCCCACACATTTACTATCTAACTTAGACATCTGTGGACACCAGAGGCCAATTTAGCATGGCCAATTCACCTGAACAATCCATTTTTGGACTATAGGAAGAAGCTAGAGCATCCGGAGGAAACACATGTGAACACGGGGAAAACATGCAAACCCAACTCAGTGACCTAAGGTCAGAATTGAATCCGGGTCCCTGTGCTGTGAGGCAGCAGTGCTAACCACTGTACCATCCTATGAAGTTTAGTTTAGACCAGAAAATTAGGAAAATTTTAGAAACTTGTAAAGGATGACTCAAAGAAAGGAGGGAGAAATTAAAAAAAGAGAGTAAATTGGTAAGAAGTATAAGACTAGACAATAAGCATTTAAAAACAAAAAAAGGGAATAAGCATGTCAATGAGGTTCTTTAGAGAAAGAGATGGGGGAAATGAGTAATGGGAAACAAAGAACAGCAGGAACTTAGAATCATAGAATCCCTACATTACAGAAGGATGCCATTCGGCCCATTGAGTCTATACTGACCACAACCCTACACATTTACCATACTAATTCCTCTGACACTAACGGGCAATTTAGCATGGCCAATTAACCTAGCCCACATATCTTTGGACAGTGGGAGGAAATCGGCGCATCCTGAAAAAAACCACGCAGACATGGGGAGAATGTGCAAAACTACACACAGACAGTGACCAAGACCAGAATCAAACTTGGGTCCCTGGCACTGTGTGGCAACAGTGCTAACCATTGTGTCCCTCTTCCTTCCGTGGGACAGGTGTTTTGTGTCTATCCTCACAGAAGGCAGCACTAAAAGCATCCAAGAATAGTTAAAAGCAAAAGGCAGAAAAGATAGAGGAACTTACTACCATTAGAATAGCTGACTAAACATTTACAAATCCTTTGGATCTAATAGCCGAGGGTCTTACATTTATGTATTTATTAGTGTCACAAGCAGGCTTACATTAACATAGAACATAGGACACTACAGCATAAACAGGCCCTTTGGCCCACAAGTTGTGCCGATCATATCCCTACCTACCAGGCCTATCTATAACCCTCAATCCTATTAAATCCCATATAATCATCCAGAAGTCTCTTAAAAGACTCCAACGAGTTCACCTCCACGACCACCAACGGCAGCCAATTCCACTCACTCACTACCCTCAGTGAGAAACTTACCCCTGCCATCTCCTCTGTACCTACTCCCCAGCACCTTAAACCTGTGTCCTCTCGTAGCGACCATTTCAGCCCTGGGAAATAGCCTCCGAGAATCCACCCTATCTATACCTCTCAACATCTTATAAACCTCTATCAGTTGCATTAACACGGCAATGAAGTTACTGTGAAAATCCCCTAGTCGCCACACATTGGCTGGCACCTATTTGGGTACACTGAAGGACAATTTAGCCAGGCCAATGTACTAACCTGCACATCTTTCAGACTGTGGGAGGAAACCAGTGCACCCAGAGGAAACCCATGCAAATAGGTGGAGGACTTTGGGCCATAATAGTTTTTCTATCGGGTCTGCTAGCTCACTAAAGATTTTTGAATCATGACATCTGGATAAGTCAGATTTTTTAAATCACACTGAAGATCAGGGCGCCGCATGCTGCAAACAATACTACTTCTTGTTTTTTTATCTCATTCAATTTTGTGAGCACAGAATAAGTAACATGTGCAATTGGTATATTGGGCCCAGTCTTCCCCACTGGTATCAAAGCATAATTCCTTTTCCTTCCTGGAGAAGATTTCTGACTTGTGGAGGCTGTCCAGAGAGAGAAAAAAATATTTTTTTTATCCTTATTGCCAAGGTAATAACTCACCCAAGGACAGTTTGCTATCACTCTTTATTGGAAACCAAAGGAAGAGCTGCAGCAATGGTTTACAACAAGCAAGTCTGCCCCCAAGAACCTACAACAATGCTCCGGGTTAGAGCAACAGGTTTTAACCTCCTGCTGTTCACTTCCCATTGGGCAAGCCTCCATTTGCTCAGTAAGGGAGTTTGTACTCCATGAAGCCTATGGGGAGATCTAACAACGATCTCCTGAGTCCTTTATGGCAATCATAACAATAACCTAGCAAGTCAACATAGTTCCCCTTTCACAAAACTATTTTTGACAAGTTTATTATAACTTTTTTGAGAATCAAAGAAGAGGCAGAGAAAGGGGAAACATGAGCACTGTTGCCTTACAGCGCCAAGAAAATGGGTTCATTTCCAGCCTTTAGTCACTGTGTGTATGGAGTTTGCACACCCTCCCCATGTCTGCATGGGTTTCCTCTGGGTGCTCCAGTTTCCCCCTGACACTCCAACGATATGCAGATTAGGTTGATTGGTCATGGTAAATTGACACTTAATGTCAGGGGGATTAGCAGGATAAATACATGGGTTATGGGAATAGGGCCTAGGTGGGATTGTGGTTGGTGTAGACTCAATGGGCTGAATGGCCTCCTTCTGTACTGTAGGGATTTTATGATGATTAGCTGTAGCCTATTTAAGTTTCTAAAATACATTCAATAAGGTGCCAGATAAAAGATAATTGTACTTGGTATTAGGGGTAATATCTTAGCATGGATAGAGAATAGGCTAACTGACAAAAAATAGAGTTGGGATAAATGGGTCATTTTCAGATCAAAAAGTTAGAACTTGTGGGGGTGGCAGTCCTGGGGCTTCAAATATTTACAATCCAAATGAATGACTTGGATAAAAGGCACAGAGTGTATTGTAGTCAAATCTGCTGACAACGATAGGTGACTCACCTGATGAAGGAGCAACGCTCCAAAAGCTTGTGATACAAAATAAACCTGTTGGACTTTAACCTGGTGTTGTGAGACTTCTTACTAAAGATAGGTGAGAAAGACCGTTTTGAGGAGGGTACAGAGTTGTATGGAGAATACAAAGGGCAGGACTTTCTGGCCATTCACAACCGAAAACCAAAAATCCCACCTGAGGTCAACAGACCTTTCCATGGTCCGCCCCTCGCTTGCTACAATTCCCATGGCAGACAGAACAGAAAAATTAATCCCAAAGAATCTGCAAAGGGCTAGAGTTTCATTGAGTGGGTAAAAACTTGGCAGATTGAATACAGTGAGGTTATTCCTCATTGTCTCAATGACATGTTGAAGGCTCCGGAGAAGATGTCGTAGCTTCTCCAATCCAGGGAAGTACTGGACGACGAGGAGCGAAAAGCTACGACACCTTCTCAGGAGCCTTCAACGTGTCATTGATGAAGATGAACATCTTGCCAAGCCCATTTGCACACCTCCACTTCCTGCCTTCAAACAATCGCACAGCCTCAAATAGAGCATTATCTGCGGCAAACTACCCAGCCATCAGAAGAACAGTGAGCACGACACCACACAACCCTACCACAACAACCTCTGCAAGAGATTCATCAACACAGATACCATCATCTCACGTGAGAACACCAAGCATCAGGAACACTATACATACTCTTGCAACTTGGCCAACGTTGTCTACCTAATACGCTGCAGGAAAGGATGTCCCGAAGCATGATACACTGGGGAGACCATGCAGATGCTACGACAACGAATGAATGAACACCGCTCGACAATCACCAGGCAAGACTGGTCTCTTCTTGTTGGGGAACACTTCAGCAGTCACAGGTATTCGGCCTCTGATCTTCGGGTAAGCGTTCTCCAAGGCGGCCTTCACAACACACGACAACGCAGAGTCGCTGAGCAGATCTGATAGCCATGTTCCACACGAGGACAGCCTCGACTGGGATCTTGGGTTCATGTCACACTACCTGTAATCCCCACGACTTGCCTGCGCTTGCAAAATCTCACTAACTTTCCTGTCTGGAGATAATACACATCTCTTTAACCTGCGCTTAATGCTTTCTCCACTCACATTGTCTGTACCTTTAAGATTTGATTACCTGTAAAGACTCACATTCCAACCATTATTTTGTAAATTAAGTTTGTGTTTTTATATGCCCGTTTGTGAATAGAACTCCCACTTGCCTGACGAAGGAGCAGTACTCCAAAAGCTAGTTGCTTTTGCTACCAAATAAACCTGTTGGACTTTAAACTGGTGTTGTCAGACTTTTTACTGTGTTTACCCCAGTCCAATGCTGGCATCGCCACATCATTACTAAAGCTGTACAGGGCTATTTGTGGCGAGACCAGACTTAAAGCCCTGCATGAAAGGTAGTATCCTTCTTTAAGGAGAGATATATTTGCATTGGAGGCAGTTCAGATGAGATTCACTGATTATATTTCTGTAATGAAAGGAGATAACTATATTAAGTTGACCTTTCTCTATACCGTAGCTATGACTGTAACATTACATTCTGCAACCTCTCCTTTCCATCTCCCCTATGTACTCTATGGACAATATGCTTTTTCGATACTGCTTGCAAGAAACAATACTTTTCACTGTACTCCAATACCTGAGACAACAACAAAACAAATCAAAATTTTAGTAAATTGGGCCTATACTCTTAACAATCACTTTCAAGACTGATAATATTTTAAAAGATATTTCATCTTCCAGTGAATGGCTGAAAGAATAACATGACAAGATTTTACATTTAAAAACATTTTCCTGCAACAAATGACTGAAATGTAAGATTTTGATGATTCCACTAATTTTTAGAGTTTGTTGTTGGTCTGTAAAATCTATTTGTTTTTGTGCTAACCACCTTTCAAATTAAATGGCTTAGCTTGAATTTCTGAGAATGACAATCCCACACTTGGGATATTTTGCAGTTGCTGTTTGTAAGGAACTACGCTTAACTGTTTACAACCTTAACTCTCTTAAGAATCTGTAGTGAGAAGCTCCAAGTGCTTTCCAGAGTTTTTGAAGAGTTACTTAATTAAATCCACCTCCAGTGTTGAAGCCTGTTCTAATGATTCTTCATCTCCCTGACCTAGCCAGAAGTCTCCTGGAGTCTGTTGGTGGTTGCAGAGTGTATCTCTCTGACTAGAGACTCTGCATCCTGCATTTGGCTGTGGTAACTTGTGAAGTCCAGCAACCTGTTTTTATTAATCTCTCTGCTAATCAGACAGAATTTATGCTGTCATATTCCTGTGGGGAAGCCTGTTAACTGATCTCAAAATTACTTATTCTTCCCTCTTTCCCATGACAATGTGAAACGCATTAATCTTGCATCCAGGTTGAAATGTTATTTAACTATCTTTGATCCCAATCCCTTTTCATCTTAGAAGTCAGTAGAAAGCACAACTTACAAGCCAAAACCCTCAACTCCTTTCTGAGATTTTGGGAGATGCAAAGTCTACCCATTCAAACAGAGGGACTGCAGCCATTGTCTCCAAGCTTAAATATTTTGTACCTTCATCTCTGGAAAAAATAACTCTTCCTTTGATCTATATCAATCAAACCAGACTTCCCGTTAGGCTGACTTCAGAATAAGTCACATGACCCATTCATGTGCCCTAAATTTAAAGCTACAGTCCCAAAATATAATCTCTTAAATCTCACAATTGTAACCCCTATATAATGAAAAGTCATCATCATGGTTTCATAAACATGATCCAAAAAATAGCAACTTCTATCATTCTATACACTGCAATGGCTATCTTACAATTAACCCACTACATTCAATACAGGTGACATTTTCTCCCCACGTTGTCTATTAAGCAGTCAATTTTGGCAGCATCACAATGTTTCATCAGCATCGATCAAATACATGCAACTGTTATGATTTAAAATCCTTGTTACGGTGATTAACATTCTTTCTATATAAAAGGTGGTGAAGTGCATTCATTCCATGCTGATTAAAGTCGTTTTGTTTTCACATTTTTGTTTAAAAGATGACACAGTTGAGTCAGTCTGGAAAACATTGTCAAGTTCAATATTTTTGGTCTCCTTGTGCTAATACAGAATATTCACAGTCTACTGAGGTAGGGATAATGTTAACTTTTACTGGGTCTATGTCTTTCCATGAGGTCCACAAGAGAGACGTTGCATCATGACATGCTTCATCGCTTCCTGTGATGATATAAACTGTTTTCACTGGGATATCTAATTCTAAAACAATTAGAATTAATTCTGTGTACTACACATCCCCAAGTCTCTGGTACTCCCCTTTATCTTACATCTGCACTAGGACTCTAACTGCAATTTTGTTTTGTGGAACCAACCACTGTGACAACCTCACTAGATTAGGTCCTCAGCTCCTTTGGAGGAACTTGGAGAATTATGTTTTATGGTTTAGACTCACCTGAGCAGAAAGTGAATTAATAGATAAATCAGGTTCACCTATCTGGTTATCATCTGGATTTCTCAATGAATGCAGCGCCTCTGGCCTGTTCAGTTGGACAGATAACTGGTTGGACTGTGCAGGTGGTTGCTTCTGATTGGTGACTAGTGCACATCTGTTCCCTCTCACAATACCATTACGTTTGGAGGAGGTAAGATCGAGGATGTGGTGTCCAAACAGTTGTCCATTGTGGGCTTGGTCTCAGATCCAAACAGGGTCTCCTGGTTGGTGGTCTGGCATGATGCATGCTTTGTGATTTTGGGCGTAGTTCTATGTTTGGCTAGAATGATGCTCACCTTTTTTCTCCCTCACCTTGTCCAGTTAATCAGCTTATATTCACAGGATGAGTGATTGAGGGAAAGTCAGTAGTTGATTTCTCAGTCTTCATCCCATTTGGAGTTCATATGGTGCTGAACCATCTTGAAGTGGAGTTGAATGACAGTTCAGAAGTGCAAGGGGAGGTCAGCATTGCTTTCATTGTAAACAATTCTTTTTCAGCTTCAGGGTATCTTAATCAGTTAGTTGTATGGTTAAATCCATATATTGTTGTGAATTCTTTAAAGTATTTATTGGCAAACTGCTGTCCATTAACTGAGATTCAAGGTATTATAAAAATCTCCTTCAACAATGTAATCAGTACTTCAGAATTTTGACCCAGCAGCTGTTCAACTTTTATCTGTAGTAGTAATCTGCTCTGATCAAGAACATTTTATCTCTGTGTTCAGACAAGTCCACCCCAAAACATTTAAATAGTCTTGATGGAAAGGAAGATGAAATCAATGGTTTTTTTGCCTCCTGGTGATGAATAACACAACTAATTTAGCTTGGAGCATCTCTTACGACAGCTTTGAGAGACATGGTTACTAAATGGAATACCTTGCTCTGACTCCACATTTTATGATGGCCAAATGTTCTTGATGCAATCATTGCAGTATATCGCGTTGTAGAACTTTTAGAGTAGTCAAGTTCCAGTCATAGATGAGTAAATCAACAACTACACTGAGGTGTCCACTCTGTTCATAATAGTGTTCATATTTTGAGGTTGAAATGATGTGGCATGTTTCCTGACCATGCTTTGATGCAATACTCTCTTACCTGTGCACATTTGTCACCAGATTTCTGTGCAATTCTGATTTTATCCCATCGCTGATTTGCTGCTGTTAGAGTTTTGGTTGTTGTCAATACAAAGGGATCCCCCTCTTCAAGAAGAATTATCTCATTTTGTTTAGGGTCATCCCAAGTTAGATGTTGAGAGTGTGTTTCTCTCTTGGGGGAATCTGGAATTAGGGGTTTCAGAAATAGGGACCTCCATTTAAGATGGAGATGAGGAGGAGTTTATTTTTTCTCAAAGATTCGTTGGTTTTTGGAATTCTCTACCTCAGGGTGCAGAACAGTAGAGGCTGGGTAATTGAACATATACTGAGTTAAAGGCTGGATAATTGAATATATTCAAGTTTGACAGGGTTTTGATCTGCAAGGGAGTCCACAATAATGGAGGAAAGCAGGAAAGTTGAGCTGAGAAGGAAATCAAATTCTGCATAATCTTAATGAATTGTGGAGCAGACTCAAGGAAACAAATGATCTTCCCCTCTCTTTTTAAACATTCTTACATGTTGTGAAGTGATCCAACTCACCGGATGTTTGTGCAGGAGATCCATATCCAAAATTGCAAGCATTATGATATATCACTTCCATTACTTCAAACATTCAGCAAGTTGGATAACTTCACAACATGTAAGAATGTTTAAAAAAAAGAGAAGGCCATTTGTTTCTGTTTGCCTGCTCCACAGTTCATTCAGATCATGCCTGATCTGTTTTGCATTTCAGCTCAACTTTCCTGTTTCCCCCAGTATCGTGGACTCCCTTGCAGATCAAAAATTCATCCCACTCAGCCTTGAATATATTCAACTTTGAATTGTTTCCTCCATTGTTACATTTCCCTGAGTCAAAACTAAAATCTATGTATAATTCTAGGATAAGAGTTAGTTAGACCATAAGAAATATGAATGAGGGTAGGCAGTTCAGCCTCTTGAGCCTGCTCTGCCATTCAATAGGCTGATCCGACATTTCTAACATCCACTTTCTTGCCCTTTCCCCATAACCCTGGATTCCCTCAGCCTTAGGGGTTTAGAAGGCTGAGGGGGGATCTTATAGAGACATAGAAGATAATGAAGGGGATAGATATGGTAGAGGTAGAGAGATTCTTCCCGCTAGAAAGGGTAGCAGAACTAGAGGGCACAGCCTCAAAATAAGGGCGGGGGGGCACAGTTTAGATAGGAGTTGAGGAGGGACGAGGGACTTCTTCACTCAACGGGTAGTGAGTCTCTGGAATTCTCTGCTCATTGAAGTGGTGGAAGCTATCATACTGAATATATTTAAGTCACTGGTAGATAGGTTTCAGATAGACAAGGGAATTAAACAAGGGAATTAAGGGTTATGGGGAAAAAGCGGGAAAGTGGAACTGATCCACTTCAGATCAGCCATGATCTTGTTAAATGGTGGGGCAGGCTCGAAGGGCTAGATGGCCTACTCCTGCTCGAATTTCTTATGTTCTTATTTATACACGAGGACTCTGAGGCAGGGAATGTCAAAGACTCTCAATCCTCAGAGAAGAAATTCTTCCTCATTCGTCCTCAATTGGCACCCCTCTATCCTGAGACTATGCGCACTGGTCCAAGACTCTCCCATGAGGGGAACCATCCTTTAAGTACTTATCCTAACAAGCCCCTTAAGAATCCGATAGGTTTCAAATGAGATCGTTTTCAATTCTTCTATTTCAATGAGTAGTCCCAACTGCTTAACCTTTGCTCATAAGACAACCCCTCCATATGGGGATCATTCTAGTGAACCTTCTCTGAACTGCCTCCAATGAAATAATACCTTTTCTTAAATAAGGGAATCAAAACTACCCACAGTACTCCAGATGTGGTCTCACCAGTCACTTTGTACAATTGCAGCAAGACTACCCTCCTCTTGTATTCCAACCCCTTGAAATAAAGGTCAACATTCCATTAGCCTTCCTGATTAACTACTGCACCTGTGTGCTAGCTTCCTGTGTTTTGTGCACAAGTATTCCAAGTCCCTTTTTGTTGCACCTTTCTGCAGTTTTTCTCCATTTCAATAATACTCTTTTGTTACCCCTCCCAAAGTGAAGTTGTTCATATTTTCCTACATCTTACTCCAATTGCTAAATTTTTTGCCCACTTTCTTAACCTACCAATATCTCTTTGTAAACTGTTTGTATCCTCTTACAATTTGCCTTTGTACTTATTCATGTACCGTCTGCAAATTTGGCTGCAGCACCTTTGTTTCCTTCTTCCAAGTTGTAATATGTTTTGTAAACAATTATGGTCCCAGCACTGAACCCAGTGGGATCCCATGGGTTACAGGTGACCAACCTGAAAAAGAATCCCTTATCCTCACTTACTGTTTCCTGCCTATTAGCTGATTCTTTATCCATGTGAATATACTACCTCCAATGTCATGGGCTCTCATTTTATTACTTTTTGTGAGGAATCTGTCAAATGCCTTCTGGAAGTCCAAATACTACACATCTTCTGGTGCCCCTCTACCCACTCTGGTTGTGTTTTCTTTAGTTCATTCTTGGGATGTAGATGTCATTGTAAAGCCAGCATATCTTAGCTATCCCAGTTGCCCCTGAGAACGTGCTACACAGCCTTCTTGACTTGCTGGTAAGTCTATGTGGTGAAAATACTCCCACTGTACAGGGGATTCCAGGATTTTCATTAGTGACTATTAAAGAGTGTTGATTTTTATCCATGTCTGGTCATAAATATTCCAATTTTTCAAAATCCTTCACTATTATTTCGATATTTGGTTTGACAAAAGGAAACCCTCAGTGCAGTTTACAATACAGTGAAAGTAAAATAACTGGATGTTTTAAGATGGATGGGTGGCAAGGCAGATTCTGCAACACACTGTTCACAGTATCCTTTGATTTGTATCCACAAGTAAGTACTACTGGTATTTGCAAAGAACTGAATAAAACAGTTATATTTCAATACTTATTGATGAAAAGCTGAACATGTAAAAAAGGAAACAATAGTTAACAATGTAAAGTGCATCAATGCCAACAATATCACTGATATGGAATATGATCATGACATATTTGCTCAATTTTTGACTCAACATCTATTTTACAGCCCCAAGTTGGCATTTCAGAGTGAAAAACTGTGACAGATCAAGCCCAGCCCAAGAGCACTGCAACTGGCAAAATGATAGTTCATCATCTCAAGCTGCATCTTCTGAATCCTTTAGAAATGCTACAATAGAAGCCAACATTGCTGTTTGAATATTAGCATTTCTCAAACTAGTTCAAAAATATTACTAAAAACTCGATCAGCCCAGGTTTAAACTGTGATGGCAAAGTGTTTTTAACTCTCTTCACATTCCATAAATCAGCAATCCAGCAAAAGCCACAGCACTGTTATGAGCCCTGATCAGCAATAATTTGCATTTAACGTTGCTAACAGTGGATTACATGCCCAAGTCTCTTTGGTTCCAAATTTGGAAATCATCACTTTTTTAAAATTAATCCTTTACGCACAATGCGTTCTCCACAATTAGATCATCAATTTTTCTGTTAGCTCTTTGCCATGTTTTTGCATGAGGTACTGTTGTGTAAGTATTGTATTATTGAAATGATAGCATCTCTACAAATTAATATTCATTGTTAGTCAGCTCATTCCCAGGAGCTTAATCCAGTGAGTACTGGTTGACCACACACCCACTTCATCACCAGTAACAGTTGGAACAATAGATGTGATTTTCAGTCAGTCAGTTTTAGGTCCGATCTAAAAATAAATGGGGATTATGTTAATGAAACAAGCAGTTGAGCGTAATATTACAATTATTGATTTGGCCATATATCTATTACTGATCAACATAACTAAGCATGTGCCATTTATGACCAACTATGTATGTATTAAAAACATTTCAAGATGGTTGTTTTAAGTATGTGAAGAAGCCTACTTTACAATGCTTAGATGGTCACTGTATGTTTGGTGCTTTATTCTCCAAGTGTTTTTCTGAAAGGTCTACAAAATATGAAAAGGGTAGAAATAAAAATATCTCCACTTGTGAAGGAATTCAAAATCCAAGGCCGTAAATATAAAGTAGTCATTTCTGAACCCATTAAGGAATTCAAGTGAAACATCTTGACTCAAAGACTGGTTAGAATATGAACCTATCAAAAGGTATAGTTGAAGCAAATAGCATGAATTCACTGAATAGGAAGTTAGGTGAGCACATGTGGGAGAAAGCAATAGAAAGATGTGCTGATAGGGTGAGGTAAAGTAAAAAGAGAGGAAGCTTACGTGAGGTATAAATGTTGGTTTAGACCTGCTGGGCTGATTAGGCTCCTTCTTGTTGTAAAATTATTTCATCAAAATAATCAGCCTGTTTTCTGTTTTGGTCAGAAGGGTGGAGTGTTAAGGCAATGCTCAACTCTGTACATGCGACCTTTAAACTCCTCTTTCAATCAGTTTTATGAAAAAACTCTCCTAACATATGTTTAGAATTAGAAGAAGTGTATCTCAGAGAAAATTTCATGTGCATAAAATCAGGAATACATTTGTTGCTCATTTGCCGATATCAACTTATCTTTCGAATTTAAAATTCAATTTTGAATGTGATTAAATATTCAGAAATTACAGGACGTATTTTCTTCTTCCAGCAGCTGTGCACGTGCTCTTAACTGCACTATGCCACAAGTTGCAATCGGTTCAGAGGATCCAAAGCTTCCCAAACTCTAGGTTGACACCAACATTAAAAGCCAACTTTGTAGACTTCTAGTTCCAGCAATCAATTCCAATGTACTAACTGAATAAGAGTTGAGAATGGCACCAAGATATTTTCCTCTGAATATATGGACACTAGAGAGTCCATGTGGGCACACTCCCAGACAGATTGAAGCAGGGGATAGAAAGGTGAAAGGACAATTCGCCCATCACAATGTATTATTCGTTTGTACAATTTACAGTTTAAAGAGGAGAGCATCTACTTTTTTCAATGCAGCTTCCACAATTAACATAAATAAAAACAGAAAATGCTGGGAAGACTCAGCAGGTCTGGCAGCATCCGTGGAGAGAGAAATAGAGTTAACTGTATGACTATTTTTCAGAGCTGAAACGTGAACTGTTCCTCTCTCCACCGATGCTGCCAGACATTCTGAGTCTTTCCAGCGCTTTGTTTTTCTTTCAGATTTCCACCTCCTGCAATCTTGTGTTTTTATTCCACAATTCCCATATTTGTTAAAATCAATGGATTAGCATTTTCTCATAACAACATTGCCTATATGTTATTGTGACTAACACCTCAACCTGCAGAAAAGTTCCTTGAAGCTTTAATGCAGATATCTGGGTAAATAGAGGTTTTTCTATGCTGCCAGATATGTCTTGCCAGATATGACTGACCAATATTTTGCCATGTTATCAATCTTCTGTTTTACTTGAAAGGTCTCTTCAATTAAAAGTTTTCATTTCTTAGCAGAGAACAGAATTACTACAGCGCAGGAGGCCACTGCTGCCTCATCTGGGTTCGATTCCTGGCTTGGATCACTGTCTGTGTGGAGTTTGCACGTTCTCCCTGTGTCTGTGTGGGTTTCCTCCCACAGTCAGAAAGATGTACTAGTTAGGTGCACTGACCCAAACAGGCATCTGACTAGGGCAATTTCACAGTATTAATGTAAGCCTTACTTGTGACTAATAAATTAACTTTAGCGCCAGTGTTCTGTAAGAGATGCTCAACTACTCCCATTCCCCTGTTCTTTCCCTATAACTAGACTTCTTTTTAATTATCTAACCTGCTTTTAAAAGCCTAGAAGATTGAACTTACCCCGATCACATCCTCAGGTACTACATTCCAGACCCGAACCACTCACTGAATTAAAGTAAACCCTCTTGTTGCTGTTGCTCCTTTTGCTAATCACGTTAACTCAGTGTACCCTGGTTCTTGACCATCCCATCAATTAGAACAGTTTCTCCCTATCTGTGCTGATTCTGATGATTTTGTGCACTTTTGTCAGATCTCCTCTCAATATTCTCTTATGTAAAGAGAACCAGCCCAGGTTTATCAACCTACCCTGGTAATTGAAGTTTATCATCACAGGAAGCATTTTTGTAAATCTTTTCTGCTTTCATATCTTTCCCAAAGTGAGACTAGATACCATGCTCCAGCTGAGACCAAAATAATGACCGTGATTTTCTGGAACCCCATCGCCTATGGTGGAAACAGCGAGAAATTGGTCACCGGCAGGATCTCCCAGTCCCATTGAATTCTACAGGATTTTGCACGTCTCACCTTTCCCACCGCTGGGGAACCCATCTCAGAGGTCGACTTTGGCTGGACCGGAACATCTTGCCAGTAGGAGGGGCTGGAAATCCCACCAAACATTTTATAAAAATTCACCTTGACTTCCTCGCATATGCTCTATGCTTCTGTTTATAAAACCCTGGGTCTCTTGTGCCTTCATAACTGCTTTCTCAACCTATCACTTTCAATCACTTTTACGCTTGTGCCTCTTTGATCTTGCACCTCATTAGAATTCTATCCTTCATTTTATATCGCCTCTCTTCAATCTTCCTGGCAAAAAGCATCACTTTACAGTTCTCAGCATTAAATTTTATCTGCCATGTATCCACCCATTCCATCAGCCTATTTCCATCTAAAGACTATCAGTCATCTCCTCACAGTTCTTTCACATTTTGTGGCATATGCAAATTTTGAATTTGTGCTCTGCACATCCAAGTCAAGATCATTAATACACGACAAGAATGACTGGGCAGTCCAAGTCCCACCATGTATCTTCTGTTCACCTGAAAAAAATATTGCTCATCACTATTCTCTCTTTCTTGTCACTCAGCCTCAAGTGTATTCATGCTGCCATTGTCTCTTTTGTTCCACGGGCTTCAGCTTTTCTGTTAACCCTGTTTGGTAACACTTTATCACCACATCAACTGGATTATCCTCATAAACCCTTTCTGATATTTCAATCAAGTTAATTAAAAAACAATTTTGCCTTTAATAAAGCCAAGAGGGCTTTTCTTAATTAAACCACTTTTGCACAAATGACTGTTAATCTGGGACAAAAATT
Source organism: Carcharhinus amblyrhynchos (assembly GCF_965287045.1). Lineage (NCBI taxonomy): Eukaryota > Metazoa > Chordata > Chondrichthyes > Carcharhiniformes > Carcharhinidae > Carcharhinus > Carcharhinus amblyrhynchos. The sequence continues at coordinate 40,256,176 of NC_137339.1, read as the reverse complement.
ATTTCTCAAACCTTTTCCACAACTGAGGTTAATCTGACTGGCCTGTAGTTGCTGGGTTTATCTTTACACACTTCTGTGAACAAGGCTGCATTTGTTCAATCTTCTGAGCATCCAAGGAGGAATGGAAGATTCTGGCCATTGCCTCCACAATTCCCACCCTTACTTCCTTCAGTATCTTTATAAACATTCCATCCAAACTGGTGATTTACCAACTTTAAGTATAGCTGAATCTTTCTGAAAACAACTTTCCTTCAATCTATTATCCAATCCAGTGTTGGAATTATCTCTTTTATCACTACTGATCCTTTGCACCACCTTCTTCTTTGGAAAAAGATAGATTGAAAGTATTCATTTGGATCTCAGTTATGCCCTTTATCTCCAAGATTAAATCACCTTTCTAGCCCCAAACTCAATCTCCAGTTTACTCTTTGGAAGATTTATGGGCTTCCTTTTATGCTGGCAACCAGTTTTTCACTCGTTCACTCTCTTTTGTTTTTCACCTCACTTTGAACTTTCTATATTCAGCCTAGTTCTCATTGTACCATCAACCTGACATCTGTCATACATAAACTGAGCACTCTGGCTTTATTTGTCCTAGTTTGCTCTTTCATGTGAATGTACTCAAACTATCTCTTCCTTAAAGTCAGTCCCATGTTTAATTACAGTTTTGTCCACCAATCTTTGATGCCAATTTACTTTAGCCAGATCCATTTTCACCCATTGAAACTGGCACTGCCCAGATTATTATTTTGTTTACTCTAGATTGAGCCTTGTTCTATGCAATAGGCAACTTAAACCTAGTGATGCTATCAGCCTACTGCCTAAACTAGCCTTTACTAACACTTGATCCATTTGTCCCACCTGATTCCCTAGAACAAGATCCAGCTCACGACTTCCAGGTATTTTGTGAGAGGATAGCCTTTCCTGTCTAAAAAATAACCTTCTAGTGCATCTAAACTGGGAGAAAAAAAAAATCAGGAATTTGAGAATTCCAGAGGAAGTTGGCATTATATCTGCTACCCTGGTCCAGACGAACCGCATGTTGATTGAGTGGAATTTGCTGCCTGTCCACATAAAATCCCTTCAGTGTGGAAGGAGGCCATTCAGCCCATCAAGTCTGCATTGACAACAGCCCCACCCAGGCCTTATCCTTGTAACCCCAGGTAATCCCCCTGACACTAAGGGACAATGGCACCCAGACCTTTTCCCCATAACCCCAAGTATTTATCCTGCTAATCCCCCTAGCCTACACACCTTGGGACGCTAAGGGGCAATTTAGCATGGCCAATCCATCTAACCTGCCCATCTTTGGAGCGTGGGAGGAAACCAGAGCACCCAGAGGAAATCCACACAGACAGTCTCCCGAGGCTGGAATTGAACCCACGTCCCTGGTGCAGTGAGGCAGCAGTGCTAACCACTGTGCCACCCCAAATGAGCCTTGAAGTTTGTGTGTGCGCAAATGATGGCCCTCTGCACCTTGGGGATAGCAGCAATGGCAGCAAAATTCTTGGGCTCCCTTTTTCTGCCTTTGGCCAAAAGCTATGTAATTGCCAGCCCTGTGGAACGTTAGATCCATGGTGCAATGGTGTGCTGCCAGCTGTGTTATTTCTGTCAATTCACTGGTTGCTGCCTGAAAAGAGCCTGTTGCTAAAAGGTTCAGCACCACTGTGACCTTCGGGGCAACAAGTGTTGAGTTGCCCACAAGGTAGTTCGACAAAATTTGCGAAGCTGGCATCTCACAGGGGAATGTGTTAATTGCTTGCAAGAGTTTCAATCATATTCAGCATAGAGTCTAATTCATTTGCAGATAGCTGAATCACTGACTGTATACTCTCAGTGCTGATAAAGTTCTCAAGGCTCTTCCTGACCATCAGGGCCTGGTGCTGCCCCCTAGCCTCTTGGGTCTTCATCTAATCCCTTAGTCCTCTCTCCCATCTCCTCTTCCTGATTCTCCTCACTGGAGGTTGCCTTTCTTGCTGACAGAACAATCCCCATCTGCATCTGAGAGTTAACACCATTCACCCCTCCCGTACTATGGACAGAACATTGAGAGGGGTCCTCTGACACCTTCTTTAATGAGAGGAATGTCCTTCTGAAGAGAAAATATCTGAGGTTCTACTGTGCCCTGTGAAATGAGCACTTCATACAGGAAGGTTTCTGAAATGCAAGGCTGATGTTTTGCTGTCAGCTGCAGGTTAAAAATCAACACAATCAAACTAACCGTGAAAGAAAACGGGTTTCCCATTCGGCATGTACCTGACCTTAAGGGTGTATTATTACTTCAGCTAGAGTCATTGTTATTGTCTCAGCAGGCTTTTAAATTGATATTTAAATAATGTGGATGGCTTCCCAACTTTTGGAGCCCCCCGATCTGCACAGGGTATTATGTAAAAGTGGCATGTTGGCATCAGGAATGATGCCCAATGTCATCACGCCACATCATACGCTCCACAAATTGGGAAACGCTCCCGATCTCGGAGCTTCAAATTCCACCCCATATCTTGCTTCAGCCTCGATAGAAATCAAATTCTAAAGTCAATGAGAAGGGAAAGGATGCTTCAGACCAGAACACATTGCAACACTGGAGAGACATGGTTCTGGTTCTCTTCAAGGTCACAAACACAGCAGTATCAGAGAGCTGTTTCTTCAGCCAGACCTCCACGGCTACAACAGCAACACAAGAGCTACTGCAGCTGCACTGCAACATGTTGTGTTAATTCAATATGTCAAAATGTAATGCCAGCAGTAAAGTTTTACATACTGATACTGCTCTTGGTCCTCTGCCAGATTACAATATTCAAATGAAGACCAGTCCCTTGTTTGCTTAGGTTTGAATGAAGAGTTAACCCCCATTACTTAGTCAAACTGCACCGTCGAAACATGCATTCAACCGTAAGAGAATTTTAATTTGCCCACTAGCACCTCAGTACACATTTATCAAATCATTCCTTTCCCTCAAATACCAGGATCAGTTTTGAGAAATATCTGGCACAGTCACAGTTGTCTCTGGATGCAGGCTGTATCCTGTTGTCATACCATGTAATAGCCAACGAAAAGCATGTGTGATGGCAACTTTTGTCAACATTGATTTCAACTCGCCTAGCCAGAAGATCAGCAGTATGCATTGCCAGTGGTTGTATGCTGGGAAATATGCAAAGAAATTAAAGACTCCAAAGGGGAAATGTACAAAACAAATTGCATGCGAGTGTTTGCAGAATCATAAAGTGATCACACTTTTCAGAAATATGGGATGGCATTCCAATAGCTTTTATATCTTTGTGTGTCATAAAAAGTCAACTCTTCCTACTTACTTAAGAGTAAGTTCACTGCTCCTAAACCCAGTGAAACAAGAGTCAAACATCAAAAATTCTGACTAAAATTCATGTGGCCAGGCATTCAGTGCCTGCGCGTAAATGTCAATCTTTCAGCAGGCCCTTTAGGCCTCGTACTCCATTATGCTGTTCTGCTTAAAAGAATGTGCAGAGATTCCACAACTTATCTGCAAACGTTTATCTAATAAACTAACATTGTTAAAGTATGAATAAATGAAAACAGAAAAAATTAAATAAAGTATAGCTTTTACAGGACTCTCAAAATACTCATAGAATCCCTACAGAGCAGAAGGAGGCCATCGAGCCTGTACTGACAACAATCCCACCTAGCCACCAGCCCCATAACCTCACATATTTACCCTGCTACACATCTTGGGACACTAAAGGGCAATTTAGCATTGACAAACATCCTAACCCGCACATCTTTGGACAGTGGGAGGAAACAAGAGCACCCAGAGGAAACCCACACAGACACTGGGAGAATGTGCAAACTCCACATAAACAGTCACCTGAGGCTGGAATCGAACCCGGGTCCCAGACACTGAGGCAGCAGTGCTAACCACTTTGCCACTATGCTGCTATGTTTAGTAATTCAGCAAGTCAATTCAGCCCTCATTATTTCCTCAACAATTCCCATTCCCTAACTTTGCCTTTAAGCCTCCAACGTCATAATTATAGAGATTTTTATTTCCTTCCTTTCTTTCACTGGCATTCCTTATTCTGCCTGAGAACTACTATAACATTCATAACCTCCCTACACCTACTTACTCTCCTATTTTCCTCATCAACTACCCAAGCCCTCTCTACTCCTTCTCTCCTCCACAAAAAGAAAAAAAATTGAGATAAATAGCTGATTCCTAAGTTTGAAATAACAAAAAAGGGAAACAGTATAACTGTTACCTCTATCAGAAGCAGCAGCCATAGCTAGAGGCCAGTCTGACACTCACAACCAAGGACTAAACCCATTTTACAGCCAAGGGGTCTTGTAACATCCTTTTTTCACTACTCAGAGATGGTCTAAGGTTGCATCTAAGTCTTAAGCAAAGGAGTTGCAGGAAAAGCTTTGTGAAGGTAGTTCCTCACTGGATCAGGAAAAGACGTTTCCCAGATTTCATTATCAGCTCTGCATTGTGTGGTAACAATGAGCTGGATTCAACTTAGGTTTATTTATTTGGATGTTGTTTGGGGAAGGAATGTCTCGGAGTTCAGGGATCATAAATATATTTTGGAACAAGGGATAATTTCTACATAAACTGTGTGTGCTTTTAATTATTCATGTATTTAAATGTCTTAGAGTATTGCAGTCATGTTCATTGTGTATTTTTCCTTTCCTTTAAATTAATAAATACTCCTGTCAGAGAATACAGCAGGATATAGATAGCTTGGAAAATTGGGCAGAGAAATAGCAGACGGAATTTAATCCAGATGAATGCGGGGTAATGTATTTTGGTAGATCAAATTCAGGTAGGAGCTATATCATAAATGGTAGAATCATCAGGAGCATAGATACACAGAGAGATTTGGGGGTTCAGATCCACAAATCCTTAAAAGTGGCAGCACAGGTGGAAAAGATGGTGAAAGAAAGCATATGGAATGCTTGCCTTCATCAGACAGGACATCAAGTATGAAAGTTGGCAAATTCTGTTACAGTTGTATAAAACGTTGGTTATGCCATATTTGGAATACTGTGTCCAATTCTGGTCACCATATTACCAAGGAGGATGAGGACGCTTTGGAGAGAGTGCAGAAGTGATCTACCAGGATGTTGCCTGGTATGGAGGATATTAGCTATGAGGAGAAATCGAATAAACTGGGATTGTTCTCTCTGGAAAGACAAAGGCTGAGGGACGACATGACAGAAGTTCATAAAATTATGAGAGGTATAGATTGGGTGAACCGTTGGAATTTTTTTTCCTCAGGTTAGAAATGACAATTACAAGAGGGCACAAATTCAAGGTAAGGGAGGAAATGTTCAGTGGAGATGTGCCGGGGAAGTTTCTTTACGCAGAGGGTGTTGGGGGCCTAGAGTGCACTGCCAAGTGAGATGGTGGAGGCAGTTACGTTAGCCACATTTAGGGCTTATCTTGATAGACATATGAACAAAAGGGGATTGGTCTAGATAGATAAACAAGATTGGCGCAGGCTTGGAGGGCCGAAGGACCTGTTCCTGTGCTATACTCTTCTTTGTTCTTTAATGACTGTTTTTCAGCAATTGGATGGTTCCTCACTGGGGTTTTACATGGCTCTTCACAATATTCCAAAAACAAACTGTCTGCCATCATGAATTGGTATTTAAAGTTGGGACAGTCTCGCAGGCAACATCAGTATAGTTTGTGACAGTGTATTTGGCATGGACAATTGTGTTGAGCATGGCATTATTATTGAGGTTACATGCTTCACTTTATTACTATGAAAAGCAGAATGGCAGACTATGAATTGGTCATATCTACATAAAGGGTTATAATTTTCACTGACAATAATTGCGAAGACCTATTGTGCATATGGGAACTGTTATATTTGATTATACCTTGAATTAGTCAATGGAAGATAACATATTAACTATAATCTGTTATACATTTGTGTAAACATAGTAAGAAGTCTCACAACACCAGGTTAAAGTGACCTGAGTGGTTTTGTGACCTGTAGTTCTTTCAATATCTTGTCTGCTTCCTTGCACCTTTGTAGAAACCTGATGTCTGTGTCAATGCGCATGATCTTCTTGGAGATCCTCTCCACTTGGAACTAGCACTTTGTGGTGTCGATGGTAAGGTCTATATTATATGATAGTATAGGTCTGTGTAACAGAATTCTGACTCAGCTTGGGACATGATTATACAAACAGATTATTTCAATGTTAGAAACACGAGTGGTATTCAAAAGGTAGTAATCATTGTTCTGCAGTGACAAAATCAAATTTCACTGAATTCCAATTCAGAAAAAAAAACTATCATAAAGATATGAACTTTGTGAAATCAGATCTGAAAATATCATTGCCATTCTGGATAATGCTGCCAATACTGAATTGTAATGTATTGCTCATGGCTATGGAACATCTGTCTATTGCTGTACAGAATCTAAACTCTTGGTATCAGTCCATCTGTTACATACACCATTTAGTGAACTTAGAACATATTACATTTTTAGGAACTTGCCATGAAACAATAATGATTTCGCATTTTAGGAATAAAGAATTGTACAAAAACTTGATCCGCAACAAATTGCACTCAAGAAGAATCTAATGAGGAAATTGTTGTTCATTGTTATGTATATCACCTAACAGTGCAAAATTAAATTATGATGTTTCAAGATTTTTGATTTTTTGCTCTTGAAGGGATTTTGGTTAAATTTACTTTGAACTATACTAGTAAATTTTGATAAATGCTATACAATTCACACAAAATACCAGCTATTTTGAAAGCATATTCAATCCAGTAGGTGGGATTAACTTAAAGTTTATTTATTAGTCACAAGTAAGGCTTACATTAACACTGCAATGAAGTTACTATAAAACTGCCCCCAGTCGCCATGGTCCAGTGCCTGTTTGGGTTAACGCACTTAACCGGCATGACTTTCAGAATGTGGGAGGAAACCAGAGCACCCGGAGGAAACCTTCAAAGACACTAGGAAAATGTGCAATCCAAGACAGGAATCAAAACCAGATCCACTGTGAGGCAGCAATGCTAACCACTATGCTACCATGCCGCCCTATGACTGGTTGACAGAAAAGGCTCAACAGCTATCCCCATCTTCAATGATGGGAGAGCCCAGCACATTAGTGCAAAAGACAAGGCTGATGTATTTACAGAAATCTGAGAAGAAATTGGCCAGAAGTGCCAAGTCAACGAACTATTGTCATCTCCACCTGAGGTCCCTTGCATCACAGATGTTAACCAGTTTGATTTAGTCAATGAGATATCAAGAAATGGCTGAAGACACTGGATACTGCAGAGGCTGTAAATCATAGAAATCATAGAAACCTTACAGTGGAGAAGAAGGCCATTTGACCCAGCGAGTCTGCACCAACAACAAGCCCACCCCAGGCCTTATCCCCATAAGCCCACACATTTGCCCTGCTAATCCCGCAAATCTACACATCCTAGGACATGAAGGGGCAATTTAGCAAAGCCAATCAACCTAACCCGCACATCTTTGGACTGACAAAATTCTAGCAGCAGACTTGTGCTTCAGAACTAGCTGCACCCTTAGCCAAGCTGTTCTAACACAACTACAATACTAGCATTTAGCAATGTGGAAAAAAAACTGATGAGCTATGTCCTGTCCACAAGAAACAGGTGAACTCAAACCTAATCAATTACTATGCCATTAGTCCATTCTCAATCATCAGCAAAGAGATGGAAGGGGTCATTGACACTGTTTTCAAGCTTCACTTACTCAGCAACAGTCTGTTCATTGACACTCATTTCTGAGTTCTACCAGAACCAACCAGCTTCTGACCTCATTGCAGCCAGAGTCCAAGCATGGATAAAAGAGTTGAACCCACGAGATAAAGTGAGAGTGACTGCCCTAGATATCAAGGAGCCCTAGCAAAGCTGGAATCAGTGGAAATCTGGGGGAAAATCTTCATAAATTAGAGTCACATTTAGCACAAAGGAAAATGCGTGTGGTTGTTGGAGGTCAATCGTCTTAATCCTCGAAAATCACTGCAGAAGTTCCTCAAAGAGTGTCCTCAGCCCAATCAACTCCCCATAACATTCAATGGCATTACCATTGCTGAGCACCCTATCATCACCATCCTGGGTATGACCATTGACCAGAAGCTGAACAGGACCAGCCATATAAGTACTGTGGCTACAAGAACAGGACAGGGACTGGGAAGCCTGCATGGAATTGGTCAACTCCTGACTCCCCAAATACTATGTACAATCTACAAGGCACAGGTCAAGTGTGTGATGGAGTACTCTCCACTTGCCTGGATGAGTGCAGTTCAGCAACACTCAAGAAGTTCAATGCTATCCAAAGCAAAACAACAGCTTGGTTGGCACCCTATGTACACTTCCAACATACGTCCATTACCGACGCACAGTGACAGTAGTGTGTACCATCTACAAGATGCACTGCAGCAACTCACCAAGGGTTCTTCAACACTGTCTTCAAAACCCATAACTTCTGCAACCTAGAAATACATAATGTGGAGATGTCGGTATTGGACTGGGGTGGGCAAACCTGTTGGACTTTAACCTGATGTTGTGAGGCTTCTTACCTAGAAAGACAACAGCAGCAGATACATTGGAACACCACCACTGCAAGTGCCCCTGCCAGGGCATGGGATAGGTATTAAATTTCATCCACGGGGTTTCATTTACCAACCCCAAGTCTTACTTTTATATAAGCTAGACATTGAGTGTAAAGGTAAATTTCACATAATAGATAACATGTAATCCACTTACATGTTTGTCCAATGTTAATAAGCTAAAGACAACATCTCCTGCAAAGCTGAAACACTGAAATAGGTAGTAGTTTCCATCAACGCGCATTGTCCTTCTCCTTGGAAAACTGACCTTATGTATTAGTTGTCCATGAATAGCGTTATGCAGCATGAAATAAATAACTGGACTGATTTGACTTCTTTTGTGATACAATCATAGAATCCCTACAGTGAAAAAGCAGACAATTGGCCCATTCAGTCTGCATCAATTGTCCGACAGAGTTTCTTACCCAGGCTCACCACCCACTCTACTCACATTACCCCATCCATTTACTCGACTAATCTCCCTAACCTACACATGTTGGGGCAATTTAGCATGGCAATCCACCTAACCTGAGCTGTAGGAGGAGACTGGAGCACCTGCAGGAAATCCCTGCAGACATGGGAATAACATGCAAACTCTACACAGACCCCAAAGTTGGAATCAAACCCAGATCCCTGGTGCCATGAAGCTAACCACTGTGCCACCCTGCTGGCCCATGTTATCCTGCACTTCATATGAACTGGGGAAGGGTTATATTAAATGTAAAACAATTAACATATAAGAACATAAGAACATAAGAAATAGGAGCAGGAGTAGGCCATCTAGCCCTTCGAGCCTGCCCCACCATTCAATAAGATCATGGCAGATCTGTCGTGTCTCAGTTCCAGATTCCCGCCCTCTCCCCATAACCCTTAATCCCCTCGCTTATCAAAAACCCATCAACCCGCGTCTTAAAAATATTTAGCGAGGTAGCCTCCACCACTTCAATGGGCAGAGAATTCCAGAGATTCACCACCCTTTGAGTGAAGAAGTTCCTCCTCAACTCCGTTCTAAACCGTCCCCCCTTTTATCTTGAGGCTGTGCCCCCTAGTCCTACTATCCTTTCTGAGTGGGAAGAGTCTCTCCACCTCTATCCTATCCATCCCATTCATCATCTTATACGTCTCAATGAGATCTCCCCTCATTCTTCTAAACTCTAACGAGTACAAACCTAGTTTATTAAGCCTGTCCTCATAGCTCAACCCCCTCAACTCCGGTATCAGCCTAGTAAACCTCCTCTGCACTCCCTCCAAGGCCATATCATGTGATCTACTTGCAAATATAATTTAAAAAACAATGATTTCACAATCACAATCAACCCTATTAAAGGAAAACATGTTGTTTTAGTCATGTGTGGTTTGTGGGTGTTATTGGCTGGACCCACATGTACTGCCCATCCCTAATCATACTTGAGAAGGTGATGGTGAGCTGCTCTCTTAAAACGCTGCAGTCCATGTGGTGTAGTTACACACACAGTACTGTTTGGGAGTTCCAGGATTTTGATCCAGTGTCAGTGAAGCAAAGGTGATAATATTTTCAGTTCAAGATGATGAATGACTTGGAGGAGAACTTCCAGCTGGTTGTGTTCCCTAATGTCTGCTTCCCTTGTTCTGTTAAGTGGTGATGACTTTAGAAGGTGCTAAGGAGCCTTGGTGAGTTCCTGCAGATGATGTAGATGATGCGCACATGGTGGATGGTGTCCCAAATAAGCAGGCTGCTTTATCATGGATGGTGTCAAGCTTCTCAAGTGTTCTTGGCATTGCACTCATCCAAGAAAGTGGAGAGTATTTCATCGCATTCCTGCCTTGTACCTTGTAACTATACACAGGCTTTGGGAAGTTAGGAGGCAATTTACTCTCTGCAGAATCCATAGCATCTATCCTACTTTTATAGCCACAGCATTTATCAACTAGTCCAATTCAGTTTCTGGTCAATGATTACCCCGATGATGTTGATAGTGGGGGATTCAAGTTAAGCCATTAAATATTAAGCAGCAATGTTTAGATCATCTCTTGTTGTAGATGGTCATTGCCTGGAACTTTTGTGGGGCAGATGTTAATTTCCACTTGTCAGCCCAACCCTAGATATTGTCCAGGTCTTGTTGCATTTGGACATGGGCTGCTCCAGTATCTGAGGAGTTGTGAATGACACTGAACATAGTGCAGTCAAGAGCGAACATCCTCACTCTGACCTTATAGTAGAAGTAAAGTCATTGATGAAGCAGCTAAAGACGCCTAGCACATTAAGCCTGAGGGACTCCTGCAGTGGTATCCTGGAACATCCAACAAGCACAACCATTTTCCTTTGAGTTGGGTATGACCCCAGCCAGCGAAAATATTTCCCCCGATTCCCATTGACACAATTTTTATTGAGCTCCTTGATGCCACACTTGGTTAAATACAGCCCGTGTGTCAAGGGCAGTCACTCTCACCTCACCTTGCACGGTCCACAATGTAGCTCTTCCTTTCCGAGATTCATCTTAACAAGCTTGTTTGCTGACTATAAGAGATTTTGAAAGAGGTGTTTCTATAATGTATAAAAACATGAATGCTGAAAATTAAAACCAAAACAATAAAGGTTGGAAAAGAAGAAGAACCAATTCAAAGGTAACATTTTAGATGTGACCCTTTGCTGGAATTGTAAATTGCGCACCCAAATTTTCATATTATTCAGATGCTTATCAACCACTTACCCATTACTCAAACGCACTTCTTGAATGATCAGTTTGTTGTAAAGAGGTTTAACAATTTATGGAGAATTGTAAACTCTATGTCCATAGCATTCAATGAATCTCAGTCTTTGAATGCATTGTCATATACAGTTATCACATAAGAAACAGGAGCAGGAGTAGGCCATCTAGCCCTTCGAGCCTGCCCCGCCATTCAATAAGATCATGGCTGATCTGTCGCTGCTCAGTTCCACTTTCCCGCCCTCTCCCCATAACCCTTAATCCCCTCTCTTATCAAAAACCCATCAACCCGCTTCTTAAAAATATTTAGCGAGGCAGCCTCCACCACTTCAACGGGCAGAGAATTCCAGAGATTCACCACCCTTTGAGTGAAGAAGTTCCTCCTCAACTCCGTTCTAAACCGCCCCCCTTTTATCTTGAGGCTGTGCCCCCTAGTCCTACTGTCTTTTTTGAGCAGGAAGAGCCTCTCCACCTCTATCCTATCCATCCCATTCATCATCTTATACGTCTCAATGAGATCTCCCCTCATTCTTCTAAACTCTAACGAGTACAAGCCCAGTTTATTCAGCCTCTCCTCATAGCTCAACCCCCTCAACTCTGGTATCAGCCTAGTAAACCTCCTCTGCACTCCCTCCAAGGCCAAAATATCTTTGCGCAGGTGCGGCGCCCAAAACTGCACACACTACTCCAGCTGCGGCCTCACCAATGCCCTATACAGCTGCAGCAAGACCTCCCTACTTTTATATTCAATCCCCCTCGCTATGAAGGCCAGCATCCCATTTGCCTTCCTGACCGCCTGCTGCACCTGCAAGCTGGGTTTTTGCGACTCATGCACAAGGACCCCGAGGTCCCTCTGCACCGTCGCCTGCTGCAGTTTTTCGCCCCGTAAGTAATAGTCCTTCCTACCATTCTTCCTACCAAAGTGGACCACCTCACACTTGCCAACATTAAATTCCATTTGCCATTTCCTGGCCCATTCGCCCAGCCTATCTAGATCCTTCTGCAGACTCTCCACACCCTCCGCACAATTTGCCGTTCCCCCAATCTTGGTGTCATCAGCAAATTTCGACACCCTACACTCGGTTCCCTCCTCCAGATCATCTATATAAATGGTAAAAAGCTGAGGCCCCAGCACCGACCCCTGGGGCACTCCACTAGTCACCATCCGCCAATCCGAATAGCACCCGTTGACCCCCACTCTCTGCCTCCTATTTCACAGTGTTATAATTTGGAGATAAAACACAAAAAAAAGCTGAATGTGCTTTTTGCAGCGGGTACGCCATTGAAGAAATCAATCAGACCAGGAACCACAGATTAAAAATCTCAACTGCAACAAAACCATTCCGCTGCTATATTTTGTGGTTACAATAAAATTATGATTGCTTTTCTTTTAAATATTTTGAGAGCTAAATTATGTGATGTTATCAGAACATCCATGTTCTGATAAGAGGCTACAGAGAAAGGGTTTTGCTTCCTGTTCATTTGTGGTAATGTCAATCTTTAAATGGGGCTGTGGCCTTGCAGCTTAGCAACAATACTGGAAACCAGTCTCTTTCAATAGCAATGCATTGATGAAGAAAAGTACAAACAAGCCTATTAGCAAGGTGCAGAAAGCATCAATTCTGCGGTCAACTGTGTAATCAAGAGAACATAGAAATGGTAGTGTTACGAATCTAACATACCATCCGTTTTCAGCAAGATAATGTACACGGAAACAAGAGGCTGTGGAAGAGAAGCTAGCTTTAGAGAGGCTTTATTGTGGATTTTGAGAAATATCACCTCAGTCCACCTTTTATAATGCAACTGGAATTGGAAAATCTTTCTCGTACTTATCAAGCAATAAGATGTATGTGTACCATTACTAGGTTCAGTGAAGTGTAGCTCTGTGAAAGCAGGCTGCCTATTAGCAACTGAAGATGATAGTGTACATGAAACAGGAGTTTTATCGGATTCAAGTTGCCTTCACCAGCTGCACGCTAAGTAGAAACTGTTGAAAGCATGCCTAATTGTGTTTAATACTGAGATTGCTGTCAATGTGGCCTGTGGCCAAGCTGTACTATGTGATAAACTGATTCCTGTATCTCAATAAAGTTACCACTGTTTTATCCATTTATGTTCAGCAGTCCATCCAAACTTAGGGAGTTTGACTCTCCACAGAGATGGTCTGGCATCGGGTCATGGATATCACCATTACATGTGGATGACAAATTCCAAAGAGACTTGATTGATGCTTCTTTAAATGACTCAAATGACTACATGCAATTATAATTAGTTTTACCAATTTGTTTTTTTCCATCTTTGTAAAAAGTTGTTCAAACATAAGCATTAATGTTACCATCAGATGGTTTGGCATAGAAGCATTATTGAATCCCTTAATGAGAAGAAAAAGTAAAATTTTGTTCTACAGTTGAAATTAGGTGTTCTCCCCTTGTTTATAGTAAGCAAATGCACTGTTGAGTGACGCAGAGCCATTTAACAGGATGTTCTAGGTTTCAGCCTGATCTGTACCATCTAACTACCACTAAGATAATCTTAACTGGGATTTCAATGGAAACATTCTGCAACCATCTTCAGAAGCGGGAGAGGGGAAGGGGTTCAGTGGGAGGTTTGGAGCAGGCGGGTGTGGGGGAGCTGGAGTAGAATAATAAGTTATAACTCCTGATCACCGTAGCGTGGTGGAGGCACGGTGGTACAGCAGTTAGCACTGCTGCCTCACGGCACCAGGGATCCAGATTCAAATCCAGCCTCAGATAACTGTCCATGTGGAGTTTGCATGTTCTCCCCTTGACTGCAGGTTTTCTCTGTGTGCTCCAGTTGCCTCTCACAGTCCAAGGATGTGCAGGTTAAGTGGACTGGCCATGTTAAATTATCACTTAGTTTCCCAAGACGTGTAGGTTAGGTGGATTTTGATTTTTGTCAATTGATTTGGTACAATTTGTAAGAGACACAATGATGAATCAAATGTATTTTATGAATTTGGTCACAGGAAATTAAATCAGTGGGTGTTTATTTCAAGTTGTTTCATGTTACTGAGTAATCTTCAAATTCATATTTTCCTTTACTTTCTGTCTCACACTCACATCAATGCAGTTTGCTTTGATTCCAGCTACTGTACTCTTTGTCCCATCAATTCCCATTCTGGCTTTAATATGTTTGACTCATCACTTAGTTACCATAGTCTCACATCTTGTGGCACTGAGAATAAAGTGTTTTCAATGTATCCAACTTCAGAAGCACTGCTGAACCCTTCATCCCATCCAGCAATGACAGTTCGCCAGATGAACTGGGCACACAGCCAGGAAGCAGATGGTCATCACAATTCCCATGTTCATGGATGACAACGCCCAAGTTTATGGTCCTTATGAGAGATGCATGAGAACGACGAGGATAATGGCTTGAGGTTTGGGAGCTGACTCATTGCTCCACCATGTGTTGCCGAACAGGATCCAGACATTGATTCCACCCCTAATGTCTTGGGTACAGTCTCCCAACATCCCATCTGGCAACCCTTTAGTGGGCACTGACATATTGCTAATCTCTCACTCACTCAGCTAGGTCATCACCTCCAAGTCATACTCTCTGACAAAGCCCCCTCTTGGCCCAGTGCAGTTCCTCCTGCCCAGGCCAGTGTTCAACACCAGGCTCCATTGTAATCCTGTAGCAACCATATATTAGCCTGGTTCACCGACTTGAAGTTACACTCCTGAATTAAGTAAGGAAGATTTCTGTCAGCTTCCTTTGTGCTGTGCTTTAAGATGTGTCTAGCATGGTTGCAATGACTACAGAACCCTGCTGAGTCAGGGAGACTGCACTCAGACATGGGCAGGAATGTAATACAATTTCTTGAGGAAACTGTCTTTTGTTTGGCACAGTTTTATTCACCTCTAAGTCTTTTTTTTCTGAAACACATTAGGTGAGCTAAACAAGAGATAGCCGTATATGTTTAGTTTAGGCTCGTGTTATGATTCCCTTTTACCACCATATCACATAACAATGGTATTCAAAGAATGCATCGTGAAGGCAAAATGGTTAATTAAAATAACCTGCTGCTTTTGATAGTTTGCTTCTTTTTGGCAGCAACAAGCTTACCTTGTGATAGCATCGAAAATATGCAGCTCGCTCATCTGAGAACTTTTCCAGTCGCTTTGGGCCTTTGCTGGATGCTTTCTTCAGCACAAGCCAGCATCTCTGGTAAATCTACAAATTACAAAAGCACAAGGAAAATCAATTGATTCAATGTTTTCTCTTGTGGCTTGTGGTTACACTGCACTTATGAGGAGTGAAAAGACATCGTTAAAGCAAATACAATACTGAGTTGCATTCACAGCACGACTTACTGTTGGAGTTGTTGTTTCTCAGGTGACAGAATTACACTATTAAAAAAAGAGCAGGAAGTTCTGCCAATATCCTGGCTAATGTTCATCTCCAAATCAGTCATTTATCTGTTTGTTGAATCTTGCTGAGTGAAAATTCACTACCTAATTTGCCAACTAACAACAAAGGCTGCATTTCAGAGAACAATTCATTGGTTGTAAAGTGCATTGGAACATCCTAAGGGTGTGACAAAGCACTGGGCAGGTTCTTTCATTTGCAAGTTTAGTATCACCTCTTTGTCTTACTGAATACCATTTGTATTGCAGTTTATTTCAATTGGTGCAAAAGAATTTCTGGAAAAAGCAGAATTTGGAGTCTCTCTATTTATCAAGTTGCACAATCTATTAACCGGGGAAGGGTGGTTTTCCTTTATTTTCAGAAAATGATGTGTAATAATGTGTAAATTCTTGTGTAATTATTGGCTCCTATCCTTGCAATAATTTGAAAGAATGTTGCTGTAGAGGATTAAAACAGCACTTACTGATATGGAGCAATCTAAACCATGGACCAGGAAAATCTAACAATCTATAACAAAGTGGATTCATATTTTTTCTCGCCTCTATAATACCCAACCAATCCCTCACCGACTGTCATGCCAGTACAGACATGTTAGACGCGATTTACTTATTTCTTTTATATGGTGTGGGCAGCTGGGGGGAGGGTGGTGGTGCTGAGAGCGTATACTGAGAGATTGGTTGACATGCACCTCCCCCTCATTGCTTGCCTTCAGATTGCCAGACCCAACAGCGTCCCCTTCCCAGACATCACCAATCTCTCCTTCCCCCGCCCACCCCTGGACATCACCACCCCGACAGTGCCCCAAACTCCCTCCCCCCCCACTGATTGCCGGCCCCTTAATGGCTGACCCTGGCCTCCGAGCATCAGCCCCACCAGCAGCCCCCCACACCCGATGCAGAGTTTCCCCTTTCCTTCCCCAACCCCCTGGTCTGGCTCCGTCACCATCTGGCCTCACCTCCATGACGCCTAGCTTGCTTGGCACTGTGAGATGCCTGATGGGCACTGTCAGTCTGCCAAACTTGCACTGTCAGAGTGCCTAGTGGGTACTGCCAGGGTGCTCAGATTGACTCTACTCAAGGGGCAACCATCCTTTGCTCAAACTCTCTGGAGGCCTCAATGGCCTCTGATCCCACCAAAAGGGCCATCACGCCTGGCCCACGTGGAGTTTCACCGGCAGGGTCAGAAACATTTGCCAGTCTGGATGATTGTGACCTAGCTCGCTAAATAAATGCAAATCACTATTTGCATATTGTAATCAGCCTTACTCGGTTCCCGGCACGAGGCCGATTACGTTGAAAAAAAAAATGGCCTGCGAAGATTGCAATTGGCCAGATGCTGGTCACAAATCCCATTTTTGGCCTCCCACTGACTTTACACTACTTGAGTAATTCAGTGGACCTGGAAAATCTTGCCCATTATGTTTTTTTTAAAAAAATGCAGTTCTTTTAAAATGGGCTCTAATGAACTGTTAAGATAGCTGCCCAGAGGATCAAGCAACCTTTCAAAACTTCAACAGACTAATGTCTGAGACTGTCTGTCCCTTTGAACGGGCATGCTTAAACAGCATTCCTCCATGGAATTTCACAACTGCAATTGTTGAAGCTTACTCCAAAACACAGAGACATTCACCTAGACTTTAGCTTTGTCATAGAAACTTATAAAATTCTAATAGGGTTAGATAGGGGAGATTCCGTAAGAATGTTCCCAATGGTGATTGAATCCAGGACTAAGGGTCATAGTTTGAGGATAAGGGGTAACCCTTTTAGAACTGAGATGAGGAGAAATTTCTTCCCCCAGTGGGTGGTAAATGTATAGAATTCACGATAACAAAATGTAGTTGAGGCCAAAATGTTTTCTGATTTCAAGAAGAAATTAGAGATAGCTCTTGGGGGTCAAGGAATCAAGGGATATGGCAGGAAAGGGGGATCAGGATATCGAACTTGCTGATCAGCCATGATCAAGATGAATGGTGGAGCAGACTCGAAGGGCCGAATGCCTGCTCCTACTTCTAGTTTCTGTGTTTCTCGGCCAATTATCCCATGCAAAGTTTGAAAGACCATTGTTGAATATCAATGGCTTTTGACCCTGACTGAATTAGACCACCTTCTATTGAGGACCAATGGCTGTTGATATTGTGATTGAAACTTTTCTCCAATACTGAAATTCTTTTGTCTAAAACGAAGATGGGACCTGGGTGCTCAACAGTTTTTTTAAATGTACAAGATGTGGGTGTTGCTGGTTGGCCAGCATTTACTACCCATCCCTGACTGTCTTCCACTTTACATACATTTGAGAGTTAACCACATTTCTGTGGGCCTGAATTCAAACGTAAGAATGATAGATTTACTTCCCTGAAGGAAGGACATTAGTGAACCAGATGGGTTTTTACGACAACCGATAATGATTTCAAGGTCATCATTAAACTTTTAACTGGATTCCAATTTTACTATCTGCCATGGTGGGATTTGAACCTGGGTTCCCAGATCTGGTCCTGGATCTCTGGGTTATTATTCTAGTGATAATACCTGTATGCCAATGCCTCCCCTAGTACAATATTACAACTCGAGAGGAAGGCCATGCCACCTTGTCTGCCAAGAACTGCAAGACTTGAAAGTATTTTAAAAAGCCTCCTCCACCTTTTTTACGAAAAGCTCTCAGCTCACCCATAGATAAATTGGACCTCCAGTTACAAGAGCCACTAGTGCCGATCAATGGGCTGAGAAATCAGATTCACGCCAGATTTCCTGCCTCTCACGATCTTACTAGCACCGCATATATGGCATGAAGCTGAATATATTATTTAAATTTATTTTAATGCTAATTTAAATGGAATTAGCAAGCCTGGGATGGAATCATCTGGGCTCACTTGTCCATGTGGCCTTGCTGGGGGTTTTCTCTGGTGACAATCATGTGTGGTTTTCCTAACAACGGGAGGGGAGGAAGGACCACTGTGCACTCTGCACAGCAATTGGTGGGAGCATGGTGATGGCCTCACCGGTAGAATCAGAGGCCATTGAGGAATCCCTGGAAGGCCAAAGGAAGGGGGTTGCTCCTTGGTCAGTCCCAGCCTGGCATCGCCATCCTTGCACTCGGGCAGTGGCCACCAGGTACCAAGGAGGCATGGGGGACAGCTGCACACTCTGCACAGTGATTGGTGGGGGGAGGGAGGAAGGACCACAGTGTACTCTGCACAGCAATCGGTTGGAGGCTGGTGATCATTTCAGGTCGGAGTGTCATAAGTGGCCGCTGAGCTGGAAGTGGGAGGAGAGAGGTGGGTGGCAGCGTGGATATGCTGAGCCATGTAGGCCAGCCAGCTATAGTAGCAGAGGCAATGACAGGTTTCTGATGTTCTCAGCACAGAGACTGCACATGCACAAAATTTGTCAGTTGGAACTTGGGTGATTTAGTTTCTGCTCACTCCCCCTACAGGAGGAGATCTGGTTGAGGGTTTTTTTTATTGCGCAGAGTGCATAAGGTTTGACTGGTAGACTCACCAACAAAACAGATCTGAAACTCTCCTGTTTTCGTGCCTGTTCTGAACTTAAAATTATTTTGGTTGAGATTGCATCCCTACTCTTGAGCAAACTTTGCAGTTAATCTGGATCTGACCCCAGCCATCTGAATTTAACTGAATCACAATTCCAGACTGGGAAATTTCCCTTTCTCACTGATCTCTCGAAGACAGGTTAAATGCTAATTATTCTGCTCAATTTTAATGTTTGTAGAAGTGCACTATCTTCTTTAATTGTATCTTTATTGAGTGTGTGATATGTGATGAGACCTTTCATGTGTAAATAAATAATCTTCCTTATTTACATTCATGGAATTCTGCTGCTGGTGACTTTTAAATTGATCACACATTTTGTGGGCACACATTCTTATTTTCAAAAACAATATGTGCTGATTAGAGACAGAAGGGAAGGAGACTGAAGATATCAGTTTATGTCTCTGCCATGTTCATGATATTACTGCAAACCTAATACAGCTGTCTCACAGTGACAAAGACCCGAGTTAGACTCCTGGCTTGGGTCATTGTCTGTGCGGAATCTGCATGTTCTCCCCATGTCTGCATGGGTTTCCTCTGGGTTCTCCGGTTTCCTCCCACAGTTCGAAAGACATGCTGGTTAGGTGCATTGGAAATATTAAATTCCCTCTCAGTGTATCCAAACAGGTGCCGAGTGTGGCGACTAGGGGGTTTTCATAGTAACTTCATTGCAGTATTAATGCAAGCCTACTTGTGGTATTAATACATCTTAAAAAAAACTTGCTCTCTGTCTCAGTGGACTCTACTTCCAGACAGAGCTGTGGAAGCAAATGCCTGGAATTACTTAAGGTCCAAACCTAGGCTGCAATTGCAGTTGTAGGGAAGGGGCAGTGTATGATTTTAGAAGTTCTGGAATTGCATGGATAATCTAAGCTGAGTCCAAAGACCGCCAACATCCAAATTTATTTTGTTTTCATATGAACTTCAATGATCCAGTATGAAAGGTAGTAGCTCCAATGTTTTGTTTGTCGACTCTGGTAAGTCAGTCTGTATGCCTTCAAAGCACAGGAGATGAGATCATTTTGGTCCCTTTGAATGCTGTTTGTTTCCGTTTATGTTAAAATGCGAATATTTACTAACCTAAGAGAATTCATGCTGATACATCAAAAAATTATTTTTAATGAATTAACTCTCTTAATGTTTTTCATTTACATAATTGGGAAAATATTCCTTTTTGGGTTAACTTTCTAAATAATTATGATATTGCTAATTAGCAACACATAATATAATGCAGCTTTCTTGTAATATAGATTCTTTTTATATTCTGAAAAATAGTAGCTACATATCAGGATAATTAATATGTCTCTATAAAGATTTCAAAGAATTTAATCTCACGGATCTTCCCTCCCTGGGAATTTCGCTTAGTGATGGATTTAGTTTGATTTCCCTTTCCTATTGGTTGCTGATCTGTCAGATGATAAAAACTGATGTACTTGGGTCAGATCCTTTGTTTGATGATTCAAAAGCTCATTCTTTTTCCAATGTTCTATCGATTAGCTCAAAGTAGTGCACCTTGTCCTGTTTGCACCAAGTGTGACCTTGGATGTACTTGCTTCTAGATAGTCCTTTTCTATATTGATGCTTGAACTGCACTTTCTAAAAGCAATATCAATGCTGTAAGACTGTGGGGTAAATTTTCAACTTTATCAATTCATCGGGTGGTGCCAGGATTCTTAATGAGATCCCGTGATTGCAAAAAATCATCCTAAACATATTACCATTTCTTCAGTTTTCACTGATCAGAATTCATTCCATTAGCTTGCACTGATGGCAACAGGCACTAATAATCCTGCAGTAAACTAGCAATCATACACATTATTCTCACTGCTGCATGACTTAATCAGATCCTTTATGGGCTGCTTTGACCTCCTTTCAAGCCCATTTCACTGCGAGTAATTCAGAGTTGATGCTGTCGGGGAGCAATATCTTATGGCAAATTGTATGAACTGAAAACTTGCGGATGACAGACCATTGTTGCTAAAGACTTCAGCAGGTATCTGATGTCTGAACAAAATAGTTTTCATGCAATTTATCACTTTCATTTTCTAACACTGTTATGATTTGTGCAACCCTTGGAAAAATTGTATATTGATCAAAACTGTCAAAAGAAACCTTCACCCTGTTACTGGAACCGTTTGTGGCGTTAGCTGATGGAGGTTTGACTGTACTTTCAGCAGTACAAGCAATTAACTATCAAATAATCCATGTTCTAATTTATTTGGCACATTAATCCCATTTGAAAAAGCAGTTCTCCAAGCTAATCAAGTGGTTAGGAGTTCTGTATTAATTCAAATTATATATTTCTACTCCTTGTTTGTGATGTGGTTGACCATTTTAAGTTGGATTACTGCATGGTTTAGTGTAACAAGTAAACTTACATTAACAGTTCAATGAAGTTACTGTGAAAATCCCTAGTTGCCACACTCCAGCACCTGTTTGAGTATACAGAAGGAGTATTTAGCATGGCCAATACACTTAACCAGCGTACCATTTGGACTGTGGGAGGAAACCGGAGCATCTGGGGGAAATCCATGCAGACACGAAGAGGACATACAGACTCCAGTGACCAAGCCAGGAATCGACCCTGTAACCCTGGCGCTGTAAAGCAGCTGTATTAATCACTATGTCACCTTACCACCCTGCAAAATCTCTCAGTTACTTGTCTCATGCTACAAATATGCCGAAGAAGATTTGATGGATCCATGAAAAGTATGATTCCAAAGGTATTATTTCTATTCCATTGCAAAGTAAACACAAACTATTTGGAATAGACTGCTTGCCTTGTCACAAAAATAATTACTAAAGATTGGACTGGAATCTGGCATCTAAGCAGAGGAAGCTCACCAAACTAAGCTTTGTCCACCATGAGGACATAAGACTATAACACAATATCACACAGGAACAAGAAAAACATCAGCAATAGGCTGTTGTGACATGATATGCATACACCTTTAAGGAAGGGTATCACAAGCTAATAATGATGGACAGCAGTTTGTGACAGGCTTTGATGTATTAGTCCCATGATTTGCAGTCAGTCTGCAAGCAGCAGGATATAGATCTGATTTGCTATACTGAGAGTCAGAGTCATATAGCACAGAAAAGGTCCTTCAACCCACCAAGTCTACATAGATAATAACTACCAGTAATGGCATGCTAATCCCACTTTCCTGCGTTTGTCCCTTATCCTAAAATGTTACGATATTTCTGTAAATCACTGTGTGTAGTCTCATCTTCAAATAAAGAACTTAAATTATTCTTTCACCAATCCAGGTGCATGATTGGAATGCTTTTTTAAAAGTTTATTTGTTAGTGTCACAAGTAGGTTTCCATTGACACCTCAATTATGTGAAAATCCCTGAGTCATCAGCTCCGACACCTGTTCGGGGACACAGAGGGAGAATTCAGCACGGCAATGCACCTAACCAGAACATCTTTCAGACAGTGGGAGGAAACCGGAGCACCCTGGGGGAAACCCACACAGGCACAGGGAGAATGCGCAGACTCCACATGTGACCCAAACCAGGAATTGAACCCTGGTCCCTGCTGCTGTGAGACAGCAGTGCTGACCACTGTGCCACCATACTCCCCTATGTTTCCAACAAAGAAGAAAAACACAATTTAGGCCATATGTTCCCTCAAGTCTACTTAGCCAGTCAATACAATCATATCTAATCTTCTACCTCAGCTTCATCCCTTTACATACTTGAGTTCCTGCATCTTGGCAATAAATGTGATAATTATGGTTTAAATGGTTCAAAGTTTTAGTTGTTTAGGTTCACATAATACTACGTGCAACACCTCAAGTGGATAAAGCCAAAAATAAGCAAATTGGGTTATGTGGCAAAATGTTAAGGTGCAGTAATGACTCTGTAAAACCGTAACAAGACCATACAGTACCGTGCATAATCTGGGCTTAACTACATGGAATGAATGTTAATTTCAAAAGTTAACAATTTTTTTTAAAGAACAGAGGAGATTAGAGATTGGCTTGATAGATCTGATCCAAATTATAAAGGATGAGACAGAGTAGAATAAACATGATTGCCTGTAAGAGATTTAGGGACAAAGAAGGGTACAACTTTTTTTGTGTATATTAAAACAAACAATAAAAGAATGCTCTGAGATTGTGAAATGCACTGTCAAAGTTAGTGACAGAAGTAGAAACCATGCTAAGAGCTGGGAACCACTCGCCAACACCGCCCCTCCCCCCCTCCCGCCCCAACCCCTTTCTCCCACCCCACCTGGTGTGGTTTCCCACAGTGGAGGCAGTTCGCCACTGGCCAGCAGTGGGATTTCTGGTCCCACTGAAGTCAATGGCCATTTGCGTTGCTCGCTGACCATGCTGCAGGAGAATCCACTGCAGATGGTCACCTTCAGCAGCAGTGGGAAATACGGCAGCAGGATGGGCTGGAAAATTCAGGCCAAGGTTACAGAATATGTTAGATGGAAGGTTACAGAACAAAATGATAAAATGATTTGTAAAGAGGTTGAATGTGGGCATAGGACACTGACTTGTGTGGTTAGTAAGAGAGAAAAAGAGAGGATAGAGAAAGAGAGGAGATGGAGAAAATAAAGAGACTTGCATTTATATTACACCTTTCACAACATCAGAGTGTCATAGAGTGCTTTGCAGCCACTGAAGTGCAGTCACTGCTGTAATGTAGGAAAGACAGCAGTGAATACACATAGCAATATCACACAAGCAGCAATGTGATAATGACCAAATAATCTGATTTTAGTAAAAACAATTGAAGAATAAATATTGGCCAGGAGAAAAATCCACTGCCCTTCTTCACAATAGAGTCATGGAATTGTTTACTTCTACTTGGTTTAAAGTCTTATCTTAAAAAATGACCTAACAATCAGTTGCTAAAAGTGATGTGAAGTCTTCATGCTTCAAGTGAAGTATTAAATTTTTGCCAGGTTTTTTAAAACCTATTTGCTCCAGGGGGAGTTTTGTAGTTCGTAGAGAGGAACTAGGTTGTCAACCTAAAAACTAATACAGACTTGTTGAACTGAAAGGTCTATTTTCAAGTTGTGTTTTCTATGCAATTCTATCACTTCTTTAGCTGCTTTGAGTGCAACAACATGGAGCTTAAAACTTTGTTTTCGTTGTCCAAACATTGCATTTTAAGCTGTATTAGCGCCCAGGATTATCATTACCCAAGCATTCAGTCTTATTATTTTTGCATTAAAGATTGAAAATTCTGCAACAAATGATAATAGAACAAATGGTAATTTCATATTACTACTGAACACAATTTTTGATAAATTTGACTTGTAGTTTATACCTACAATAAAATATTTACTCTTTTTTATCAAAAGACTATCAGAACATATGGAATGTTTACATTCATTTACAAGGCTTTCTCAGCAATGTGGGCTTCCGTTCAATGCTGAGATAGAAATTGTCAATATGCACTAGAGTTCAGTGTGTGGAAATCCAAGATTAACTTATGACAATACATTTTTTCCACACAACCCACAAGACAAATATCAAAGGGAAAGACAAAGATATCAGCTCCTTCTGAACTTTTTCTTTGTTAAGTGCCACAGTACTTGCCACTTTGAGCACTATTCTCTTTTTGAAGATTCCTTTTGAACAGGTGAACAATCCCATTTTACTTTTGCTCATTCCTGGTATTATTGTGTTACTAGGGATCTACAGGAATCATTTCTGATTAAATTGAACTTCTTGCCAGTTATTGATGTGGCCGTAGTGACCCAGGCTAGGTTACCTTACATATAACCTTGGCTGTGTACTATTTCATTGGTTTTGCTTTTTGGTTCAGTGCTATTAATAGTGCATTGGCACTGCACATAAACCTGTCAGAGGTACAGGATGCTTTCAGGTCAGATACCTGACAAATAATCACACCAACATTTCAGTGATAGAATAATTAAGGAATTGTGTCCATGTAGGCACCAATGCTCCAAACGTACTCTTGGAATACATCACAAGCAAGTACAAAAAAGAGCTGAATTACAGAGGTGAGGTGAGAGTTACAGCTCTTATCATCAAGGCTGCATTTGACTTAATGTGGCATCAAGGAGCCCCAGCGAAACTGGAATCAATGGTTATCAGGGGGCAAACTCTCCACCGGTTAGTCACACCTGGTACATAGGAAGATGTTTGTGGTTATGGAGGGTCAATCAGCTCAGCTCCAGGACATCTCTGCAGGAATCCCTCAAGGTAGTGTCCTAGACCCAACCATCTTCAGCTGTTTCATCAATCACTTCACCTTCAGAGGTGGGGATGTTTGCCAATAATTGATAATGTTCATGACCATTCATGATTCCTCAGATACTGAAACAGCCCATGTTCAAATGCAACAAAAACATCCAGGCTTGGGCTGACAAGTGGCAAGTAACATTTGTGCCACACAAATGCAAGGCAATGACCATCACCAATAAGAGACACTTTAACCACTACCCCTTGACATTCAATGGTGTTACCATCACTGAATCCTCCGCTATCAACATTCTTGAAGTTACCATTTATCAGAAACTCAACTGGACTTGCCATATAAACACAAGAGGAGGTCAGAGGCTAGGAATACTGTGGCAAGTAATTTACCTCTGGACTCCCTAAAGTCTGTTCATCAGTCAGGAGTGCGATGGAATACTTCATACTTGTCTGGATGGGTGCAGCTCCAACAACACTCAAGAAGCTTGACACCATCTATGTCAAAGCAGCCCGTTTGATCAGTACCACATCCACAAATATCCATTCCCACCACCACTGACGCTCAATGGCAGCAGTGCGTACTATCTACAAGATGCAATGCAGCACTTCACCAAAGATCTTTAGACAGCACTTTCCAAAACACAGCCACTTCCATCTGGAAGAATAAGGACACAGATACATGGGAATACTACCACCTGCAAGTTCCCCTCCAAGTCACTCACCCAACCTGAGCTGGAAATATATCAGCATTCCTTCACAGTCACTGGGTCAAAATCTTGGAATTCCCTCCTTAATGACATTGTGGTCAACCCATTGCACGGGGACTGCAGTGATTCAAAGCAGTGGCTGACCACCACCTTCTCAAGGGCAAATAGGGTTGGGCAATAAATGCTGGCCAGCCAGCAACACCCATGTAGAATAGAATCAGAGAATCCTACAATGCAAGAGGCCGCCATTTTGCCCCATCTAGTCTACACTGACCACAATCCCGCCCAGGCCCTATCTCCATAACCCCATGCATATATCCTAACTAGTCCCCTTGACACTAAGGAGCAATTTCGCATGGCCAACTCAACTAACATGCACATCTTTGGACTGTGGGCAGAAACCAGAGCACCTAAAGGAAACCCACGCAGACACAGGGAGAATATGCAAACTCCACATAGACAGTGATCCGAGCCAGGAATCGAACCCGGGTCCCAGACGCTGTGAGGCAGCAGTGTTATCAAATGTGTCACAGTGCCTCTCCCATGAATGAATTAAAAAAAAACATATAAGCTTGGTCAATGTATATAATGCATAAATGGCGAAGTATTACCAATCATCATACTTCTGCAGTTGGACAGATCCCTAATCTGAGCCATAGAACAGTACAGCACAGTACAGGCCCTTCGGCCCTCGATGTTGTGCCGAGCTATGTCTGAACCCAAGATCAAGCTATCCCTCTCCCCATCATTCTGGTGTGTTCCAACAACCGCTTAAAAGTTCTTAAAGTGTCCGACTCCACTATCACAGCAGGATGCATCATTATTGGTCTTTCAGAGCTGCAATGCTACTTCCCATTTGGTGATTTCAGGTACCCATACTTTTGTAACAGTATTCTTAAAACACAATGTGTTTTTTGGAAAGACTAGATTGATTCAGCTGATTGATCTTCCCTAGAAATCCCTGCAGGCTTTTCTTACACTGTAAAAATGGCATCCATTCAATAGGTCAGGCTTTCATGTTTAATAGCTTCAATAGTAATGATGTCATCAACATATTTCAACTCAATGATACTATCTATCTATCTTTATTAGATCTCAAGAAATGTCTACAATTCCCTACTGGTTAAACTCTCCACACTGTTAGGCAGCCTATCAAATTATTAATGTTTCTGGTATGTTGATATACGATGTGGATGTTTCAGTGATTTATTTCTAGAGTAGAATCTGTGCCACAGCCAGACTCTTCGAAATTGGCACTTGCCATGTTAAATGTGTAACTTGCTGCATTAGATCTGATGTCACCATGCATTACCATAGATGTTATACAAGGTAGGCCCAAACTCCTTCATCAATGATCTTTCTCCATCAGGAGATCAGATGTGGGGGTAATCTCTGATGATTGCACAATGTTCAGCATCATTTGTGACTCCTCAGCTACTGAAATAGCCCATGTCCAAAAGCAGAAAGGCCTGGACAATACCCAGGCTTTGTCTGACAAGTAGCAAATAACATTCACATCACACAAGTGCCACACAGTGATCATCTCTAATAAGAAAGAATCCAACCACCTCTCTTGACATTCAATAGCATTACCACCGCTGAAGCCTCCATGATCAATATCCTAGGGGATAACATTGACCTGGAACTGGACTGGACTAGCCATATAAATACAGTGGAGACAGGAACAGGCTAGAAGCTGAGAATTATGTGGTGAGTAACTCACCTCCTGCCACCCCTGTCCACCATCTACAACGTACAAATTAGGAGACTGATTAAATACTCCCCACTTGACTGGATGAGCACAATTCCAGCAACATGCAAGAAGCTTGACACATTCAGGACAAAGCAGCTTGCTTGACTGATATCCCATCCACCACCTCCAACACCCCTCCACCACTGATGTACAATAGCAGCAGTATGGTACCATCTACAAGATGCATCACATCAACTCTCCATGGCTCCTTCAACAGTGCCTTCCAAAGCCGTGCGGATAAGGGCAGCAGATGCATGAGAAAAGCCATCTAGAAGTTCCCCTCCAAGTCCCACACCATCCTGAATTAAAAATGTATCACTATTTCTTCAATGTTGCTGGGTCAAAATCCTGGAACAACCCCACTCCTACCAGCACTGTGGGTGTACTTACACCTTATGGACTGTAGTGGTTCAAGTAGATGGCTCTCCACCACTTTCTCAACGGCAATTAGGCATGGCTAATAAAAAGGCTGGTCTTGCTGTTGATGCCCACATCCCATGAAAGATTTTTTTAAAAAATTGTAAATCTTTCAGGAAAACTAAATTCACTTCTATTCATGTGTCACGTTTAAAGGGTATGACTATTTTATTCATTGTGGATCTCAGAACAAAATCTCTTTTGTAAATTTGACTTTGGTGGCACAGTGGTTAGCACTGCTGCCTCACAGCACCAGGGACCCGGGTTCAATTCCGACCTTGGATCGTTGCCTGTGTGGAGTTTGCATGTTCTCCCGTGTCTGCGTGGGTTTCCTCCGGGTGCTCCAGTTTCCTCCCACAGTTCAAAGATGTGCGGGTTAGGTTGATGGCCATGCTAAATTGACTCTAGCGTCGGGGGATTAGCAGGGTAAATATGTGGGGTTATGGGAATAAGGCCTGGATGGGATTATGGTCAGTGCAGACTCAATGGGTGAATAGCCTCCTCCTGCACTGTAGGAATTCAGTGATTCTACCTGACGTATCAATCTAAAATTGCACAAATGATTTTGTTGCACTAACAAATTAATTTTGCCTGTTCCATCATTTTATATTGCAATCATTTATAACATTTTCATACCCATTTCCAATAAGGCTGGGCAGCTTTTGGGTCTATGAAGCATTTTACCTTATCTGCACAAGGTTCTCATTCCTTCACTTCATTTATCTTCCACGTTTACCATTTCAGATTTCTCCTGATTGATTCTTAATCCCTTTCACCTCTCTGCACAGTTCTTAGCTCACTTTTATACTCTCTGTTGCTTTACTCCCCCACATTGTCTCCTCTAAAATTGGATCTTGCTCCTTTTCAGAAAATTATCAAACTTCTAAATGATTCTGTCCTTAATTAACAAAATCAACATTAAATGTCAAGTTTTACAATTAATTCTTAATTCAGTTACATATTATTCAAGTTCCTTCAATTTACTCCTTACGGGCCAGAATTGTAGCTTTATAAAATTACATTTTGAATTGAATTCCTATATCTCCAAATTATTTTCATTGCTACTTCTTGTACCAGATTCTCTGCTCCTGTCAAATTCAAGTTATTGGAATGATTGAATGCTTTCTCTCAATGACAAGTAAAAAAAAACTTTCACTTGCTTTGTCATCTGCTCCAAAACGTGTTGAATACATTTCAAATTCTTTACTTCTTATTTTTTTTCCCAAGTCTTTGAAAATTCCAGCCAACTAAAGGGCAGATGGAGATTTATCCATTTTAATATCTCTGTTCCAATGCTTTACAGCAGCAACTTAACGTGCTTCTTAACTGTCATTTTCCTTTTTCATCAGTAGCACTTTGGACAATATAGCCACAAAGTTTACAGGGATCTCAACAATGATTAATCTCTGCCCACTCTTTCCAATGGATGCCATGTTTGAGACTGGCTATCTGGCTGAAAGCTCCATAAATGATGGTAGGCATATACCTGATCCTCCTTCCCTTATCCCACTTGATCTTCATTCCACAATCTTCAGCTGTATTTAGTCTAAGCATGCCCCTTTTACCTCACCCCTGCTCCCCAACCCCATTTTCCTCACTTCTTTCTACCCTTGTGTCTTTCTGCTTTCAGACACTAAGGAACTGCAACTAGGCCAGGTAGTGAAAGGGGGGAGAAAAAAAGGCTACGGCAAAGAAATCTCATCACACCAGCACTCATTCCCACATTCATTCCAGGTACTGGTGCTTCACACATATTAGGGGACATCATAATTGCAGGATCTGCATATGTAGGGTACTAGGCAGAAGAAGCCTCCAGTCAGGATAGCTCAGCTCACCAGAGGACAAATTCAATCGTGATAGTGCTGCCGCAAAGCACTCCCAGAGGCAGATTTGGTGGCACAGTGATTAGCACTGCTGCCTCACAGTGCCAGGGATCCTGGTTTGATTCCCAGCTTGGGTGACTGTGTGGAGTTTGCATGTCCTCCCTGTTTCAGCGTGGGTTTCTGTTGGATGTTCTGGTTTCTTCTCTCAATCTGAAAGGCGTGCTGGTTGGATAGATTGGCCACGCTAAATTCTCCCTCGGTGTGTCTGAACAGAAATTTGGTGACAGAAGGATTTGCACAGTAACTTCACTGCAATATTAATGTAAGCCTACTTGTGACATGAATAAATTATCTTAAAGAAAATCTTAGATTTTACAGCGGGGGTTAGAGGTCTTGGGGTGAGGTTAGTAGTAAGTTGGCATATAAAGAAAATAGATGCTGAAAGCCTACAGTCACTATCAAGATTGTGGAGGACTATGGCACTGACCTCTTATGCAGAACCTGGAGTCCATCCTTTCCAGTATGAAACTGGTGGCCCATTCGATTACCACATTTGTAGACAACCACTGCCTGATGTCCTTAGCTCCCATTGCAGCAAAAGCCAACCAATGCATGAATGCTGCAGTGCAAGTTCAGACAGAAAACGTGCAAATTCAGGCTGTCGCTGTGCATATGCAGATTGCTACCAAGACAATTGCAAATAGCAGTCCTCAAAATTCCCCAACACATTGCTGTTGTTTCAATGTGCTGCCGTGGGAGAGGGGCGATGGTGCATCGGAGCACATTTCTCTAAGACTGAGAGCATTCATTACCCCACCAGTGCCATCATGCCAATATACTTGCTGTTGTCTGTTAGTCAGCCAGCCCAGACTGCTGCCACCCTTGTGATGCTGATGCTCTAGATGGGGTCATTCCCCAACACTGCCATCCTTGCTCCCCCCCGCCCCCCCACCCACATCATGCAGCCATGAGGTTGTCCCATTATTTGAGTGGTGGGGAGAGGATGCCCTTCTTTGCTGAGGAGTCAGTGATGCTCCCCTGGTCAGTGGTGGGGTCACCTTTTTTTTTGGGAGGGGCATTTGCCTTTGACCATGTAGGCCCAATCTCCGAATAACTGGGCTGGCTGTTATGATATGCAAGATGCATGATTTTGCATCTATTAGTTGGGAGAATCCCATCTGACAGATGCTGCCAGCAGTAGCAGAAAACATTCATGTTTGCCACTGACGAGCTGCATCGAATGACAGAAATGAGCATAGTTGCCCCAACAGAAGAGGCTACAGAATGCATTTCAACAATGGTAGCTATGGTGAAAAGATATGGTCCAATTAGAATATGCATCAATCCTATACATTTAAACAAAGCTCTACTCAGGCAATATCATTTCATGTTGACAATAGGTCATCTCAGGAATGCCACGAGGTAGAATATTTAGAGTGTAAAATGCGAAATGCAGTTTTCAGTAAATCCCACTGGATTTGGCATCCTCAAGATTGACCACATTCATGTCCCCAATTGGCAAATGCTGCTTTCTTTGAATGTCATATGGTATCTCCACTGCTGTGAGATCTTTCAGTACTGTATGGAACAGCTCTTTGAAGATTAGCCATGTGAAATAATGGTTGATGACGTCCTGATCTGAGACCGTATTGTAGTTGAATATAATGAGGGGCTTCATTGTGTCCTAAACAAAGTCAGGGGTCTCAATTTGAAGCTCAACCCTGCAGAGTGCCAATTCAGGGCCAAACAGATGTAGTATGCGGGCCACCAGCTCACAGATGGTGACATAAAACCTGATCCAGAAAAAAATGTGGCAATACATCACAAAGACATTCCTGTCAATAAGCGCACTTTAAAGCATTTCTTGGATATGGTAAACTTCTTCTCAAACTTCATTCCTAGTGAAGTCTCTGGACTAATCCATCAAGTCCTATGTTAGGACATCAAATGGTGTGGGCAAGAACATCACACTGTCGTTCAACAGACTCAAACAATCATTGAAATCTCCACCAGTTGTATGATACTTCAATGTCCAAATTCATGTCCCGATCTCAGCAGATGTATCACAGCTTGGACCTGCTGCAGCATGCATACAAGATGGTGGACCAACTTGGGCTATTACGGATGGGCGTACATGTTAGCATGCACTAGAATACCGATCTCCATATTGAAAAAAAACACTTTGTAACATTTAGTATGGAAACATAAAACTAGTCAATGGCTTCTGCTTCAGGAATCTTGGAGCGCTGTTCCATAACATATTGAATCCCAGCTGTTCCATAACATGCTGAATCCCAGCCTTCATTTCTTTATTTTATTGAGAAAGGCAAAGGGAGGCTAGCACAGAAATCTGGTTTAATCAATTCATTAATTTACAATGATAGAAGAAGGAAAAGAAAGAACGTGTATTTAGAGGCTGTTGCTCAAGACCTCAAAATGAGCCAAAACATTAACAAGCAATTAAGTCCTGTTGAAATGCTGTTGTTGTTGCAACGTAGGAAGCATGGGGGCCAATTGTCCCACAGAAAACTGTTACAAACAGCTATGAGTAACAATCATATAAGCACTGGCCAATCAGCGACATAGTAAAAAGTCTGACACCAGGCTCAAGTCCAACCGTTTTATTTGATAGTAAACTCACAAGCTTTCGAGGTTAAGCTCTTCTTTGGGTGAATGGAGAGTTCTGGCCTCAGACAGAGCTTATAAAACACAGACAGTTTACAGATCACTGATTAGAACGTGAATTCTAATCTAGACGCCCATGTCCTGTGAAAAAATATTTTTTGAGGAACTAGATATTTACTAAAAAAAAACCTCCTTGCTCTTCTTCCAAGAAGTGTCATGATTCGGTCGCAATTCTCCCACCTCGTAGGCGGCCAGCATTCTCCGGTCCCGCTGCTATGAATGGAGATTTGGTAAAATGACAAATTCTCCATTCCCTTCGGTAGCAGTGGCTATGACATCGGAAAATACCGGCTGGTATCTTTCATGTATAACTCAGGTGACAGACAGGGTTAATACACAACAGATGATATTACAGCGTGATATTACATCCTGAGCATGATGGATCGGGAGCTGTTCCTTGTTTGTCTCCCATTTATCTAATAGGCAGGAAAAGCATGGGTTAACAAGCACAAAAGCAAAGACCCTGGCTCATGTTTCTCTGACTTGGAGCTGGACTCTTATTAAGCCTAAAATAATGGCATTACAAATTGCATAAATGTTGTTGCAGCAAGGCACAGGTGTCAAAGGTCACCCTGACAGCAATTTCAACCTCAGTCCAAAACAAACCTGATTGAACGGACTGATTTTGAGGCTGTGATCTTCAGGTTTGGCTTCAGAAAAGGATCCTGTTTCCCAGTGATTTAGAATACATCAGGCTCTCATAAATGGAAACAACAATGAATTAAACCATTTAGCTCTGCCTCATTTCTTCATAAAGGCTTTGACCAAAATGATGTAACATTGTGTAATTTATGTTGCTGCACGTGCATGCAAGAATGTAACCCTCAAATGGTAATTAACAAATAATTACATGTAGATTGCAAGCAAACAATTGTAGCTTTTTGACACGGCATCTGGAATAGAATTGATGAAAAGATATAATACAGGGGTACGCTAATTCAAAATGTGTAAACCTATGAAACCATCCAGAAACCATGAAATGCAGAAGATGGATAAATCACAAATAGGTTATCTTGGACTGTTTTCTCACAGTCCCCAGGAATCCACCACATATTTAATTTATGCTGTAGAATTATTGTGAACTCAAAAGGTGTTAAAGTCACTTGAATTTTTTTTTGTTTCTTTGGATAATTCACTCGCTTCAGCATCATTGATCTAAACATCACTATTATGGAGAGGTCATTCCAAACTACTGCAATACTTTAGAAAGACGATGATTGTTGCAATTGTAGGTTACTTTGTAGACCAAATGTGATGTACAAATATTAGCCTTCATTTATAAATTACCTTTCAGTATTAGAAATCACATGTACATTGTAAGTATAAAAAACATTAATGAGTTTGTGTTAAATTCCTCTTTATTTGTTGAAGGCACTGTTGTAGTTCACCTATCTTTGGAATGATAATGAGACATTGGTATAGTCAAACAAAAACCAGTTCATTCTATCCAATTGAACTATGTACAGTTTATGAAAATGTTTTACACTGCTAAAGCTATGAATAGTCTCCCTCTCCTTGTGTGTTCTGTTACATCATCATTCTGGGAAGTGCTACTTACAGTCACTCATTAACACTTACAAAATCCAATGCTACATTTCTCCAACCCTCTGTCCACATTTTTACATATACATTTACGTATCATCAATGATTGCAAGAGCAGGCCCAGTGGCATCTTAACCCTTATGCTGCAAGACTCTTCAGAAGCCTCCTAATCACAGTATGTCATCGTTACTTTGGATTGCGTGAAAGAACACAAATTAAGGTGATCTTGATGGGTTGTGTGGTTTATTTGCACGAGTATGCCCAGGTGCTGCCAACAATGCTTGCAGTGCTTGGCAAACTCTTTTGAAATACCTGTGGTAATGTGCCATCTCAGAGCTTGGGTTTTGCTATCTTCTTCAAGAAGACCAACATCTATGATTGAGTACAGAGCTTGCTCATATGCAAGAATACTAATGCCAGCTGTGGCCCCCAAACCTGGTTGCACTTTCTTGCAAGCATGCTCTAAATGCTGATCTCTGGGAATGGTGTTGAAGAGCTGCATAGATGAAACCCTTCTCACAAACGTCTGATTCAGCATCATCTTGATTTCTGCAATCATCATTCAGCAAGTCAAGTTCAAGGCTACATTGTCAACTATCTGTAGACTCATGCCTGCACCCTTCCCTTCACTCTGCCCCATCACTTCTAGGTACCATGCGTCTACAGCTTTGACTAAATATTGTTGGGAACTTTCTTATAGTTTCATCCACAATTCTAATGAAGTTACACTTGCAGAATAACAGCTGTACAAGAAACTTTTTGGCCATTTTATCCAGGATTTACCTTATCTGCAGTATTACAAAAGGAGGTCATCAAGCCCATCATGCTTCTGCTATCCCTTTCAAATAGCTATCCATAATCCCCCCTTGTTTCCGATTTATAACTGGAATAAACCAGTGTGATTGGGTACCAGAACTCCACAGCTATGCACAAGTGTTTCTGGCTTGCCAATCTGGTGTGAAGGGTAAAATCATGGATTTCCCTAGCCAAATAAATTTGATCACAGCGGCTGCAGCTCACCAGAACAATAACAGAGAAACCGAGTGTATTTTGTTTGCTGATAAAAGGCTGTTTGTACAAATGGGTGGAATGATCTTCAAAGATGACTGCATCAATAGGTATTGTTAGGCAACTGAGAGTATAGCCATGATTGATGTTAGGAGTGGGTTAACGGACCTACCAATTAAGTCCTAATTTGATGGTAATTACTCAATAAAAGTCATTGGTATATAAAGGGGCTACAGGTGGCATTGCATGTTGGTGGAGAATTGTATGTCGTATTGGATCAAAGAAATAAAGGTAACTTTTTGAAGAAGCAGAACTCGTGTTTCCTTTACTGAACTGCAAGCCAAGAGGCTCAAACAATTGAGAATCCTTTGTTCTGTGTGTAGATGAGCTAAAAATGTTTTTCACTGCTACTGATATCCTTGAAGATCCTGATAACCAGACAGTGGGTGATAAAGTGAAAAGGTGATGTTTTTGATGGCAAGCAGGCTCAGGAGTGTATGAAATTCTGAAAAGTTTGCTCTCAGCTGCTAATAAAAACCAAAAGACATTGTATGTAAGTTTGAGCAGCACTACAATCCCAAAGTATCAGACTGCTGAAAGCTATTAGTTTGAAACAAGGAATCAGCTTTCCAGTGAGAATGTTGGAGACTTTGTCATGGCTTTGAAAAAAACTCTTCGTTCTGTGTAAGTTTGGAGAATTCCAAGCAAGCACATTTCAGGATAGACAGTGGTTAAAAAGTGAATGCATTCACAATAAGTTGCTGACTTTGCCAAAATTAACTTGCAACATAGCTTGCCAAATAGCACTGACCATGGATATGACAGGACATGAGAGAAATCAGAGTTAACAACTGCTGGTAATCTGCTGAAGTAAATAAGCTGCAGTTGTATAAGCAGAAAGCGCAAATGACAGCAGTTAGTAGTTGAAAAATTACGAAAAATTCTTGTTACTGGTGTTTAGGTCAACACTGAGCACAGAATTGTCTATTTGGAAAGGCAGAGTGCTGGAAATCCATGATTCCACCCTTGAAGAAGCTGCAATCTTTCCAAGTGTAAGAAATTGAGGTCATTAACATCAAACAGAATAATTGGTCTAATTTCATCACGGCGGTGCCAAAGTTGGATAGTAGTGTAAGAACATATGGCACCTAGAAAGAAAGTCGTCTGGCAACCGACAGGAAAAAAGCACATCCCCACAGCCATGAGAGACTCAGGATAGGGTATTCCCCTCAGTGGAAGGACGTCCACCCTCAAGAACTGCTGGCCAATTGATTGGCTGGCAGACTCTGCAGTCCCAGAGCTCATTCATGGACGCTGCCAGGACTGTAAGAAGGAGCATACAGAAGATGAATGGTCGTACTGGAATCAGGTACTTTGTGTGCCTTTAGGGTGAGGAGGGATCCAATACCTTGGGAAAGGGTGGATTTGGAGGGCAGGTGGCAAGGAAGTAAATGGTGGGGGGAGGGGGATTCATATTTTAGGAGGTAGGGGTACCTCCAAAGAACACCTCCCCACTGTCCCCTCGCCCATACTCAAATCAGTTCCCTGCTTTCTTCTCACCCATTTTCACCTAGACCACAAGAAACTGCTTGGCCATTTCCACCTGTCTGTGCATGACAACAGTATTATGATGTGGGCATCATGCTATGCTGGTGAAAAGGTGAACAAGCCTAAATGTCCTTCAATTAGTTAATTATGTATGGTTGCAGGTGGATTGGAAACTGGTGAACCAGTGGCTACCACCAAAATCATGCCTGGCATAGGCACGTAAAGCCAAGCTCGATGACAGTAAATCACGTTTATCCGATATACACGCATAGAGGGTGATTTTGAGCCCCTGCCTGCACTAGCCGTCAGCATAATAGTAAAGTGGGTACAAAATTTCATGAATATTGGGAAACGGGATTCTTGTCGATAAGGTTTCGTTTTCTGATTTTCCCCGCCCCCTCTGGTGACACCATGAAGTTCCTGCCCAGAAAGCGCAAGAACCTCATTTAAATAAATTGAGATGTAATTAAAGGACTTTCCCACCATTTGCTCCTTCCAGAAAAGAGAGCTGTCCCCTCTCACAGATGTCACGTGACATTTACAACAGATATTGAAAAATGGAATTAGCCAAGGGGAACTTGCCGGAGGTGCAAAGGTGAGAATAGTTCACAGAGGGGAAGGCCCTGACAATGCTTTCTGACAGTGCCATCCTTTAAAAAGGCGGGGGCGGGGGGAGGGGGGGGGGGGGTGCGGGGGGGCGGGGCAGGGGGGGTTGGAATCTCAGTGGAGCATCATCATTAGTTCTATCAAGCCCCACTGCACCAGCCTATTGGCAGAAACCACACCCCCAGATTCGCTATGCACAGCATGCCGGAGAATCTGGAGAGGAAACTCAGCTGCGCAGCGGGAGAGTGACATGATGGTTTTCATGTCAAAAACAACATTCTGAAAAAATATCGGATCATGCCGCGCACACAATTTATTTCAATATCATAAGCTACAACTTGGGTGTTCCTTCAGCCCTTGGGATCTTTCAGCAGAGGGGGGAAGGTGAATCAAATTTTGCAAGGAATTCAGAGGGTACTTTGCTACTTGGATGATGTGCTCATTTCAGCCCCAAACAGGCAAGTTCATGCTGAAAGGCTTAAAGTTCCAACATTTGGAACACATGGAGCTCAGGTGAAGGCATACAAACGTGAAATGTTTCAAAACTCTGTTTGGATCAGAGTGTAGACAAAGATGAGCCACAAAGGTTCAAGCAATAAGAAATGTGTCACACTATCAAAATATCTCTGTGCTCAGATCTTTTTGGGTCTGATAAATTTACAATGGTAACCTCGCAGCAAATTTGGTAACCTAATTGCATCCATTGAATGAACTCTTGAGGATGGGTCTGCCGTGGATTTGGGCAGAATGTCAGAAGGCATTCAGTTGAGTAAAAGGCATTTGGTACTTGGCACAATGCCTGTACGTTATGATGTGTCCAAAATATTAAGTTATCACAATTAAGGGGAAATTTTTCATGCAGAAGAATGTAGTGGGTGCCTGGAACATGCTGCCAGAGGAGATGGTAAAAGCAAGCACATTAGCAATATTTAAGAGGCATCTGGATGGATACATGAATAGGGAGGGAATAAAGGGATACTGTCCAAGTAAGAACAAGTTTTTTTTAGTATAGTTAGGGCATCGTGATTGGCATGGACTTGGAAGGATGAAGGGCCCGTTCCTGTACTGTATTTTTTTTTGCTCTTTGTATATAATGATCTCCATAAGGAATAGATATCATGACCTCCCAATGTGTTAGTTAATGGAGAGGAGGGACTGAGTGCATGTGCCTCATGCAACTTTGGTGCCAATAAGTGAAATTATGCTCAGATAGAACATGAAGCATTGTCTTTGAATTTTGGATAAGAACATTTCATAAATGCTCGTATTTCACAATTAAAATCTATTATAAGTCACCAACAAGTATTTTTGATGCAAAATCTCTAGTACCCACTTTAGCTACAGCTCAAATGCAGAGGTGGAAGTTGATTTTTGTCTATTGATCAGGCGTTGAATGCAGGCATTCAGAAGATTGTTGTAATGCTAATGTGATGTCTAGATTGGCAACTCCGTCAGAGGCAGAGCTCAAAAGGAAAGATGAATTTTCTTTTCACGCATAGAAGAGTTGTCAGTCACAACAGATAAGATGGTAGAACATCTCCTAGGGGTCTCATATTGGCCAGCATGCATGACAGATTTAGGAATCTGGCTATTGACATACAAGTTATCAATTGATAAATGTTGTATTACATGGGATGCCAAAATATTAATTTAAGGTATAGATTGCAGTTGCAATGAACACTTAGGTGAGCTTCACAAAAAGTCTAGCGGGACACGCTTCTTGGTGGTTAGAGTTGGATAAAGACATAGAAGACACAATGAAACAGTGCAGAATATGTTGAGTAGTAGAAAAGAGGCTGCCATTGGTTCCTCTGCAATCATGGAAATGGCCAGCTAGCATTTGGCTGAGGCTCAGCTGTCCCACAGTATGGCATCCAAAATTATGGCAGTACTCCAGCTCAGTCATAACCATTGTCTACTGATGGTTTTGCATCCTGTGTTTTATACTCAACGTCTCTACTAATGAAGTTAAATTTTCCATATACTTCCATATCATTTGCAGACTTTGAAATAATGCTCCGAATACCCAAATCCAGATCATTGTCTTGGTCCTGATCCCTATACTTGCAAATTGCATGTTTCACTCCAGACTTGTTTTCTTCATTCTTTTATTATAACTTAATTAATTATTTGGCACTGAACATTAGCCTTCTAACTTTTTGCTGCGCTTCCTCCATTGCTTAAAATTTGCTTTATGTTTTGATGTTTAAACTTATCACAATTGTTCTGAAGGGTGAACTTTGTGTCTTCAAATCTGAGCACAGTGCTTCCAATTTATACTCACCCAAGCAGTAATAAAATGAACATTCTGCTTGATTTATCTCTGCTACAGAGTATTGTCATGTTAAGCGCCAAACCTACTCTCACTCCAGATCTCTTTCGCTTGCCTTTAGTTTTCTGCACCATCCAGAATATACTTTCAGAATCATTTCCCTTTTTCATCTTTGGTATATTGCAGTGGTCAGTGTTGAATTTTAATTCCTATTCATTTGCTTGATGGGCTTCATCTGACTAAGTTCTAGATGTTTGGCTGCTTCATTGACTCTTGTTGCCTTTTAATAGATCTGCATTCTATTGTTTGTTGCTTCTACTAACTGTGCTTTCCCTTTAAGTACTTCCCTGCCAAAGATTACCCTAATGTGCCCCCTGGCTCATTTGAATTATGCCCCCCACCCCCCACCTCCACAAATTACCTGCAAGAGAACCCTCAATAGGATAAAACGTAGCCAAACAAAGGCAGCTCACATGCAACGTGCCCCAGTAACAATTGATTGCATGGTGCTTTCTCTATTTCCAGGTTTCTGGAAAACCTATTACTCACGTTTATTGGAATGGTACAGTAGAGGCTTTCATCTCTGGAATAGCTAAACTCATCGATAAATCTCCATGACCAAAAGAGGTTGGTTCGCAATAGTCCCAGATGGAAAATTAAACATCCAATTCCTTACGTCTGGTGTTCAAGTCTATAAAGTTTCTCATTGTTTGCTTTGTAAGACTTAATCATTTGCTGAATTTCTTTACTGTGATGGCATTGCATGTATGCAGGATAGTTCCTTTATACATCATTATAAATTCCTCTTGTTCTTCCCCACTCCATATACAAATTATGTGTACATAGTTAAAACAAAGGGGCCTTTTAACTATTCTAAAGTAGCCTGCAATAAAATAAATAGTAGTGGCCAAGATGTGGGGAAGGCATTTGGAATGGATTAGAAATATCTCTGAATATCAGATATTTTGCATGTCTAAATATTTAGTAATACTAAAGGACAAAGCAGGACTGATAAATGAGCAGAAAACAAAAAAGGGAAAATAGTGCCTGAAATATAAAATATAATTGACAATGAGGCTTGAAAAGAGGCACATAATAAACATGGGAATATAATTTCAGAGAATAACCATATAAAATATAACAAGCTAAGAAGGAAGCAAAAAAAAAAAGGAGGCTAAAAGTGTATGGTGTTCAACTTAAAAGAAAATAACAAGCATTTTTCTCACTGTGTATGCAGTTAAATACGAGCCAAACCATGGGTGTGAAACCATTTAAATGTGGTTGGGGGCATTCCATAGTTGAACACAATTGAGATGAAAATGCTGATTAATTATTTACCCATTACCAGTTCAAAGTGGGACTGTCGACATGGCTAACACCACTACTGAAGTTAAGTATTAAAAACAATGTTAATGCAATGATTTTAATCAGGTAATTGAGGTGGGCCTGTTTGAATATAAACTCCATGTTTAAGGTTCAAATTGATGGGCCAATCATGGAGCCTCTTGCTTTGTACCTAACCAGGTGTGTCAGGCCCTCTGGGACTCTTAATGTAGACTGCTAACTGAAAGCACTCTGTATGCTGTTGTCAGACTTGTAAATAAAGGGATTTTGACGAAGGGATTTCTACCTCTGAGAACTTATCGCACAACCAAATATTTGAAAGTTGCCAGGTAAAAAAGTATATTCCCCAGAGTCTTGATGGAGGCTGGAGAGGAGATAATGAGGACAGAAACCAGAATTTTCCAAATACTTGTGGAACAGGAAATTGCAAAATAGGACTCAGGGGTCACAAGGCAAACCAGAAATCTAGTGCCAATTAATCTTAGGTAGCGTTGGAACAGTTCTAGACATCCCATTTATAAGAAGCGTATTGGAGAGATGAAAGTTCTCTGCAATGGAACAGGAATTACCATTACCAGGTGTAGGGTCTGATAGACGTTTCCCAAAATTGAGAATTTGAGAAGGTTAACAGTAAAGGATTGTTTTGATTCATCAGCAAATTGGTAAGCATAGATGTAGACATCTATACGGTCAGATATAGGTCTAGATTTTCACCACAGGACTATCACCAGTGTGCTGAAAGTAACAAAAATGCCCTAAAATTGAACTGCCTCCCCCAACCCCAAACATAGCACTTCTTTTTGTGAAGGCAGGAATAGGACTTGTGTTCATTTCACTTGCGCAATTTACAGACTCAGCTGGCTATTGAAATCAATAGCTGCCTCCGCTAAACTGAGATTTTGGCAGATCAGCAGTGTGAAACCTGAGGTGTTCAGATTAGACCAGGTAAAAGCTGGTGTGGATTTGTTTGGATAGCCATGGAACACCCTTGGAGAGGTAGGATACCCATATGTATCTGATCCTGGGACACATTTAAAGTACATCAGCTCATTTGAACTGTCAACAGAGCTGCCAAGATTATTAGAAGCACCTATTATGATGACCTGTTAAAAGGAAACTGCTAAGCGTTCAAGTCATTTAAAAATCCAGCCCATTAAATCTTTGAAATAAACGTATGGAGTATTAAAAAACAATGAATGTTTGCTATTTTACTGTTAACATAAACTTTCATTACTGGATTATAGCTGTATGATTTCACAAGCATTCTTTATCACAGTAGGGCCTCCGATTTGAGTTTCATTGACATCTATAAATCATTATAGGGTCTTTGATATGGAACTACAGGTGGGATTTTCCAAGACCTGAAATTCCCATCCCCAACTCAGACCTTTGCATGGTCCTGTCCCGTTGGCTACGATTCCATCCTGTGCCTTTTGATGCTCCTTGTTATCAGGGGTGATGCATTTGATTTAAAAGTTTGCTGTTATAAGGTTTTATTCGGTTGAATGAATACCAATATAGTAAACGGTAAATGTTTTTTGAAGAATGAGTTTTTTTTTTCAATGCAGTAAACGTCCAACAGTAATTTAGAACTTTATTTTATAGAGCATTATTCTTCTCTGGCCATTCACGACAGTGGGATTTTCTGGTCCCACTGCAGTGAATGAAAATTTGGCTGAGCACCAAATTCTAGTTCTCAATTGCAGCGGTGGCAGAGCATTAACAGCCATAGAATTCTAGCCGTATTGTCGACATGAGTAATGAGATCCACCCTTGGCAGATATCAGCTGAACTGTCATGGTACGCGTAAGTGCAAAGGGTAAATGGTGAGGAGCATGGATTGGCATGAGTTGGCACAAAGTGGCAAAAGGGCTATAAGGCAAATGAAGTAGGTAAAAGGGAATTGGTTGGCATGGAAGATATGAAGGGCCATGGGGGTGGAGGCAGGGGCAATATGCTGACATGGATGCTTTTACAGACTATGGGTATAGGCATGAGGTGGCATGAGTAAAAGGGAATGGGGTCTGCAGAGTGTGTATGGGGGTTGGGATGTGATGGGATTTGAGGGGTGAGCTGGAGGCATGTTTGATATTTTAATCATTATCTTTTGTTTTTGGACAGAGTGTCTAAGCCCCAAAGCAGGCCTTCCCACAGTCGACTTCCACACCCAACCGCTGCCTCACTTCTTCCAGGGTCACCTGCCCACAACTCCAATTACAGCCATGCCTTTTCCACAAATCCCCACCTCCCACTGTTAACTGAAAATCCAACGTCCAAGCAGACATTTTAAAAAGCCGGGTCACAGAGCCCAACCTAGCAGTGAAATCAGAGTCATAATCTTTGGATTTTCAGTGAAAAAATTGAAGTTGATTTTCAAAAATACTTAGAAGAGGAAATGCTTTAGTGTTGAAGCAGGAAGATACATCACTTAAAAGGAAACAAAATAAATGCATACAAAATTTATTATTTGATAGGTGCAAAACATTAAAAGGGTAAAATGGTTGGGAAATAGAGTAGATACCTTCAGTTGAAAAGATAGCACTGTGACCTCTTTCAGTGCTGTAATGTCAATGCTCCTATCTTTTCCTCTATAGCGTCATAGAGTAGTGAAGTCCAGAGGATGCTAACACTTGACTCAGAGTCCATGCTAATTCTTTTAGAGAGTAATCCAGTGAATTCCCAACTCTTTCCCAGTATTCTTGCAATATCTTCTCTTTCAGGTGTTTATCCAATGCTCTTTTAAAAGCCACTACTGAATTGTTTCCACCATCCAAATCAGACAAAGCCTA
This sequence comes from Carcharhinus amblyrhynchos, assembly GCF_965287045.1. NCBI lineage: Eukaryota > Metazoa > Chordata > Chondrichthyes > Carcharhiniformes > Carcharhinidae > Carcharhinus > Carcharhinus amblyrhynchos. The sequence continues at coordinate 40,212,289 of NC_137339.1, read as the reverse complement.
GCCATTTGTTGCATAAAAACATTACCTTGTGTCCTTTGCCAATAAGTCTAAATCTGTGTCTTCTAGTAATCGACAATTCAGTCACTGGAAATAGTTTCTCTTAATCCACTCCATCTAAACCATCATCATCTTCAGCACCTCTACCAAGTCCCCTCTTAGCCACTTTTTTTAAGTTACTAGTTCACAAGTAGGTTTACATTAACACTGCAATGAAGTTACTGTGAAAATCTCTGAGTCACCACCCTCTGGCACCTGTTCGGGTACACTGAGGGAGAATTTAGCATGGTCAATGCATCTAACTAGTACGTCTTTTGGATTTTGGGAGGAAACTGGAGCACCCAGAGGAAACTCACAAAGGCACAGGGGGAACGTTCAGACTCTGCACAAATGATGATTCAAGCCAGGAGTTGAACTTAGATCCCCGGAGCTGCAAAGGATAAAATGCCAGCTCCTCCTATTTTATTAACTGTAATATCTGGCAACCCTCAAAACATCGGTGGCCATGTCTTCAGCTGCCCAATCTCTGGACATTCTTCCCTCAATTTTTCTGCATCTCCACCTCTCCACTCTCCTTGAAAAGGCTCCTTCAGAACCAACCTTTTTTGAGTAAGTTTTTGACCTTCTGCTTTCATACCACCTCATGTATCTTGGTGGTATATTTCTGCTCAATAATACTCCAGTGAAGTACCTTGGGAAATTCAATCACATTAAAAGGCTTTGTTGAATTTTTCCTTCCATGTAATGGTTATTCCATTGATGTTTTCATGTCATCTTAAAGCTTATTTACCGTCTTCCTCAACATTACCGTCTTCCTCAACATTACCGTCTTCCTCAACATTACCGTCTTCCTCAGTACAATGCATTTTAATTTTTTGCAAGATCTACAAATTTTGGAGCTGCGTTCAGTACATAAATAATGGCGGTGCCATGGGCGATGTAATTATTAATGTTGAGGTACTAAATTTTGGCTCTGTGCTGATTCTATCTGGTGAAGAGCTGAAATTGTGTAAATTGCAAAAAGTGGGATGCTCCATTGAGGCTGCTAACTGTGTCACAGATGCAATGCCAAGGCAACTTGTCATAAATTCAATAAGTTTACTTTAGGATTTTTGTGTGAATGAGAGCTCAAGTCAGAAAGCAGCATTATAATAAAGGACAATATTAAAGCAATTATTTAACTCCAGGGTCCTTCACATGTCAAACTGTCATTGGTTTGGTTGCTACTTGATGCCATTGTGATAGCAGAACAGTCTCAAACATTTTTCATTAATGATTTATAAAATTGCAGTCACGCTCCAATCAGCACATAAATCAATCCACTCAGGTCACTTCAGGATTAAATGCTCTTCCGTTTTAATCCATTTACAGAAAATTATTATTCTTATTCTAAACTATAATTTATACTATAATTTAATTACTCCCAGTTCCAGAACCATGTTGTTTACTTTATTTCTTAAATGAGTCAAAATTTCCACTTATTTCGCAGTTGATGCCTAATAAAAAGCAGCACAGTTTGTAAATCTCCAACTCAAGTGTCAGTAGGAACTCATTCATTAGCATTCTTATCTTTGAACATTGTGGGTTCAAGACCTGCGCCAGAGGCTTGAGCACATAACCTAGGCTGGCACTCCAGTGCAATACTGAGGGAATGCTGCACTGTTAGAGGGGCTGTCTTTCGGATGAAACATTAGCAGGACAATAGCATAGTGGTAATGCTATTGGATTCATAATCCAGAGAACCACCTTAATGTTCCAGGGACAGGAATCAATTCTCACCATGGTAGTTAGGAGAACTTAAATTCAATTAATTAATTAAACCGAAATGAAATGTTAGTCAAACCAATAATGATTGTGAAACTAATGGGTTATTGTGGAAATCCATTTATATCAAGTCTTAAGATTTGGCAAGAGAACTAATTGTAATTTTTTTTGCTGGTAATATCATTGTCTTATTCCTTCTTTATTGGAAAACAAACTGAAGTTTGAGTATTGCAATTGAAATAAGAGTCAGGTTGACTGTGAGAATCTACAACAATAAAAAATGATTTTAACATGATTTTAATCGAAAGGGATTTCAAACAAATGCTCACATAAAGAAACAATAAGAGTGGATTTGAACAGGTTGTTTTGATTAAAAGGAGAATATCTACAGGTTGTTTAAAAGGTGCAAAGAACTAAAGTAAAGATAGGTTAAGCTTACTCCTCTTGACTTGTAAGAGCTGAAGCAAATAAAAAGAATTAATCAATTCAGGAGAAAAAGCATTTCTAAAAGAGACAGTGTGAGAGTGATCAAAGGGAAGGAAATACTGAAAACCATGTAGGGGATACTGTTTAGACCTCCCAAGCAACAGCAGGAATCTTTGGTGAACTCACATAAAGCAGTGTGGACATAATCAAACCTAAAGAATGAGCTGCCATTAGCCTCAGAGGGCACCCCAAGAGTCAATGAAAACACTGTGGTAAAAAGTACTGAAATTCCATAGATTTAAAATGTATAAGGAGTTGCTGAATTGCTCTTCACACACCACTCCCTATAAGGTTTCCATCCAATTCTCCCAATTTCTCTACCTCTTGTTACATCTGTTCAGATGATGCCGCCTTCAAAAATACTGCTTCAGACATGGCTGTTTTTGTCCATAACTGAGATTTTTCTCCCACCGTGGTTAACAAGGCATTCAACTTGATGTGATCCATTCCCCACAAGTCTTCCCTCATCACTTCCCTTCCCTCCCAGAACTATGATAGGGTCCTCCTTGACCTCACTTTTCAGCCCACTAGCCATCACATTTGAAGGATTATCCTTCACCATTCCCACCTATTCCAGCATGATGCTGCCATGAAAAACATTTTCCCCTCATTTTCCACCCACCCCCCCACCCCAAAATCAGCATTCCAAAGGGACTACTCCCTCCATGATACCCTGGTTCATTCCTCCATTATGCCCAACACCCCCCCCCCCCAGGTCTCATCTCCATGCAATCACAGGAGGTGTAACATTTGCCCCTTTACCTGCTCCCTCTTCAAGGCTCCAAATATTCCTTTCAGGTGAAGCAGCATTTCACTTGCACTTTTTTCAACTTAATTTATTGTATTTGCTGTTCTTGCAGTCTTCCTACACGGGGGGGACTAAACACAGATTTGATGCCGCTTTCGAAATGCCTTGGCACGGTTAGCAAGCATGTTCTCAACCTTCCTATTGTCTGCCCTTTTAACTCAGCACCATGATCTCACGTCCACATGTCCATCCTTGGCCTGCTGTAATGTTCCAGTGAAGATCAAGGCAAAGTGGAAGAGTAGCATTTCATCATCTAGTTGAGCACATTGCAGCCCTTGGGACTCAACATTAAGTTTGGCAACTTTAGATTATGACCTTTCTTCTCCTCCTCCTAAACACCCCTTTCATCCTTTTCAAAAACATTTCATACATGTATGGCCCCAATGCAGAAAACACTCCCCATCTGTCTTTTGTTCATAAAGTTACTACTTTTTGTTGCAGTTGCAGTTGCTTTTGCTCAAACACATTCTTTCCCTCTGTTAAGTTCTAACGAACTCTGTAGATGTTGAGAGACCTGTTGAGTTTTCCAGCATCCTTTGTTCTTCTTTCAGATTCCTGCAACTGCAGCAGTTTGTTTTTATTAGAAAGGGGGAATGTTAACTCTGAAGGTAGTTAAAAAAATCTTTTGGAACTCTTTAAAATACTATTTGCTGTACAAAGCTTTATTTAAAAAACAAGGTGTAATTGTATTTATTTCTTAATATTTATTTTACAAAAATCATCACAAGTCATCAGGGACATCATTTCCAGATTTCAGAACCTTTCCTCAGTGTACAAATTGCAAAATTTATTTTGTTAGCTGTTTAATATTTCCTTTGAGATTTGGGCAGCTCAGCATTTATCATCAACAGGTGCCATTATATATTTTACAATGCTTTCTGTGAATTGGATTAAAGTTTTCTTTGGCTTTCCATTCTCAGATACGCACTGGCAAGTGACCACCGCTAACTTGGATAAATACCCATTAAATACTTCAGTATCTCAAGAAGTACATCATCACTATATCGGACTACAAGAACACATAGATTATTTTAAGCAAATACTGATGTACAGTTAAATCTCCAAGAATAAGCACAGCATAGACAGACACCTAATGTTACATCACTGATATCAGATGTATACCCAACTAATGAATTGCTCATGTCTCCAATGTTCATGCAGCATTAAGTTACTTGAGATTCCACCATCAAGTTACTATCAGCTAGAGCAGCATAATTAAACCATCAGTGACCAAATACTTATTCTTCCATTAAATCACTGGAGAAAACAAACTTGAAATCATAAACATCGCGTTGAAACAAATGTTATTTTACAATCACTATTCGCAATGGATAGACAATGCAAAAGCTTTTAGAGCAAGAGAAATTGTTACATATATGAAGATTTTTTTTAAAAGAATCCAAAATACATGGAGAAATTAAAGGATCTGGATCAGTCTTAATATGGATGGACTTGAATGCAGATGAATCAATCTAATTTGAACTAATTTTAATTGTCACTTCAGATTCTGCACTCATTTCTCCTTCCTGCATTTAGCTTTTCTCATGGTCTTGAATAGCACAATAGAGATTAACTTGCATTAGCTACGCAAAGAGTCAACCTTATTTTATGCTTTGGTCCATAAAAGCTTGTACAAATATATCTTTGCAGCCTTATCATTCATGTTAAGAAAGAACACAAAAGGCCGTCAGGATTTCATTTGTGGAAATTCTAACACTGTAATCCAGATGGCGTAATCTGCATTTTATCGGTAACAGATCAGCTGTTTCTGTGCATGTTGAAATTCACTAGAAAACCTCAAACTCTGGAGCATTATGGCTTGTTTTATTTGCTACAACTTGTAGTTTCTCTGAAGCTATTAACCATATGGTATATAAATCCAGACACAAGGGTGCATGTAAAGAGCTGAAATAAGGCTATTCCAACAGTGCATCATCTGCCAGCACCCTGGCAATAGCTATCACACATGCTGTTCAGCGGAAGCTTGCAACAGTAGGCATGCATTGGCCTAAGCAGCTGGACAAAATCTATCAATTTATTTTCTGGAACCTTATTCCAAAAATATGACCTGGCAAAAGCTAAAAAAAAAAAGTGAGAAATCACGAGTCAACAAAAATCTTTCCATATTTCTAAATGGACATCATTGTCCTGGCAAAATGTTTTAAAAGTAATTTTATAAAGTTAACAAGACTGAAACATATGCCATGATGTGATAAGTCATATAACGTGACCAAGAGATTTGACTCTTAAACTTAATAAAGAGAGTTAAAATTGAAGAACTATCATTTTTTGTGGTTGAACAGATGATATTTACTGCTTGCTGTACTCCTAGGAAAACTCAAATTTAGTCATTCTGCTTGGGTGGCATGGTGGCACAATGGTTAGCACTGCTGCCTCACAGAGCAAGGACCCGGGTTTAATTCTGGCCTCGGGTCACTGTCTGTGTGGAGTTTGCATGTTCTCCTGTGAGAACATGCAAATGTGGGTTTCTTTCGGGTGTTTTGGTTTCCTCCCACAGTCCAAAGATGTGTGGGTGAGGTTGATTGGCCATGTTAAATTGTCCCTCAGTGTCAGTGAGAACAGCAGGGTAAATGTATTGGGTTGCACGGATAGGCCCTGGGTGGGATTCTTGTCGGTGCAAGCTTGATGGGTCAATTGGCCTCCCTCTACCCTGTCAGGATTCTACTGTACTATTTGGATCTGTAACTGCTGCAAAAACATGAAAATAATTTTTTTATCAAACAATCACTCACTGCAACAAAAGATTCTCTTTATTAATGTAGCAATGCCCATGATACACATTTATTTTCAATAGCCTTATTAAAAATTAATCTGAATTGTTCAGATGTGACATTAAAACCTGAACACATTTTCAGTATGTGTTTGAAATATAGCAGAGGTATAGCTTTGGTTCAGTAATATCATTCTTAGTTTGGATTTCAAAAGATTTTGATTTTAAGGTTTGAGTACTTAAACTAGGTTGAATTTCCCATGCAATATTGAATTCTGCCCTGTTATAAGTGCCATCTTTTGGATGGGATATTGAATCAAGTTCTCATCCATCATCTGGGATGGAAGCGAAAAAATCCCTTGGCACTAATTCAAGACCAGCTAAGTGAAATTCTTCCAGGTCAATATTCAACTCTTAACTAATATTATTAAAATAAATCAATTACCTCGTGCCATGCCCAAGAAATATATGCTGTCTTTATATTTTTAAACATGGACTGTATTCAGTATAGAATTTTCTGGGCCTGCCTCTTCTTTTAAAAATGGTTGAAAGGTTGCTAAGATAGCTGATGTGTTACGATCCCAGTTGATGTTACTATTGGATTGAAAGATTTCAGAATGGAATTACAGCTTCAAAGATTATGGGCATGATCTCACCTGCTCACCATGCTGGTGGATCAATGTGGTGAGCTGGGAAGATCGCATGAGAAGCCAAAATTCCGATTCATGCCTGCCTTGCTACCTTCTCCAAGTTTGAAACTTAACAAAAGCTGGAAAGAATCTGATTCATTATAAATCAGTGTGAACGACCACCATCAATCCCTTCCTTACTGGCCTCTTAGCAATAAGACAACCAAATAACTTTGTGACATGCTACAAGCCTAACTCTTTGGAGGAATTCTGCAATGACTTTGAAAATCTTTTTTGGCAGGCTTGCACCAAAACAAACCAATCACATGACTTACAAACTATTTCTTTGTCTAATCTCTGACTAACCTCTCCTTCTACACTCTGTTGCAAATAGGGAAGAGTGAGTCTAGATAGAATGTGCAAATAAATAATTCTCTTTTATTTAAGTCCTCAAAATGCATTCTGCTAGTTATTCAAATTAAACATACTCATGCACTTAGAAAAACCTACGCCTCTATTTTCAAAAACACTGATCACAAACAAAAAGGGAAGGAAAAAAGAGTTTCAGTTCTCTATTATCCCTGTCTGAAATTATGGTCATTAATCCCATCTTAATGAATCTTGGCTGTGTGCAGATTGGTATTTTGTTCCCCATGTGACAACAGTAACTACAATTCAAAAGTGCGTTATTAGCTGTGGATAACTTTGGGAAGTCCTGAGGACATAAAAGATCCTACATAAAAACAAGCCCTGTCATTAAATACACCGATGTAATCTTAGATTGAAACATTTACTTTTGCACTCAATATCAAGTACTTAATGTTGGCAGGTACATCACTTAATGTTCTAATAGCATGATAAAAAATTGTTTCAAGAGAAAAATGACTAACCAATTGGGCCTATTCCTTGCACAATAACATGGACAATCAATTCCAACCCAATATATACTCTTCTGATGAAAAAATTGGAACAAGGTCATAAGGCTCAAAATATTAACCCAATATTGCTCTCCCTACAAATGTTACCTAACAAGTATTTTCAGCATTCATTTCTATTTTAGACTTCCAGCATTACACAGTGGCTTAACAATTTTACAAAGAATACCATCTCTGAATACTATAAACTTGACCATCATATCTCTCCAATGTCATGGCTCAATGCAAATATGTTTGACATTTTCATTTTCAGATTTCTTTTTTTTGAAAAAAAAGTGAAAACTTATACAATGTGCTAAAAATGAACTGATCTGCATTGTCATCCATCGATTCAAACTAATATATGTATTTTTCACCACCTTTAATAGGATGTGATACTGGCATAGAAAGTATTTGTAGTCATGATGTGTAGCCCATGCCTAATGGTTTTTGAGCTGAATGACTTCCTAAACTATCTTAAAAGGAAGTTAAGAGTCAACCATATTGCTGTGGGCCTGGAATCATATGTAGATCATATTGCATAAAGAAGGTAAATTTCCTTCCCCAACGGACATTAGAGAACCAGGTGAGTTCTTACAACGATCGAAGATAGCTGTCATGGTCACCATTTTTGAGACTAAAGCATAGTGGTTAGCACTGCTGCCTCAAACTGCCAGGAAGACACGTTCCATTCTGGCTGCGGGTGTCTGTGTGGAGTTTGCATGCTCTCCCAGTGTCTGCGTAGATATACTCCGAGTGCAGGTTAGGCCATGGTAAATTGCCCCTTAGTATCCAAAAGATGTGTAGGTTGGATGGATTGCCATGGTAGAAATGTGCAGGGTTACAGGGATAGGGCAGGGGATGTGTCCCAGATAAGATGCTCTTTCGGAGAGTTGGTGTATATATTATGGGCCAAATGGCTTCCTTCTACGTTGTAAGATTCTATGATATTCCAGATTCATACAATGGGTTCAATTGCTGTAGTGGGCATTAAATCAATATCCCCAGAGCATTAGCCTGGGTCTCTGGATTACTAAATGTGCCACTACATTATTAGCATCTCCCACAATATGCTGCAATGGTTTTCCTTCTGAACCTATATTTCAATCTTACCAAGACTTTTGCTATCAAATCCGAAACTCATACATATCTTGAAGCTGACTTTATATCAGAAACATGTCATAACTAAATCCGAAAATCCTTTCCAGACCAACCAGTTACCAATTTCAAATCATAACAACTCAATTATGTCAACCACTCTCTTGCTTTGAATAGATTAGTGTAATTAACAGGGAAAGTTGCTGTTTCATTACTGTGTAGGTAGCATTGTAACAATATCACTAGGACGCAACATAATAATTTCCACTGTTGCAGCTATGATTCACATGTCATTGGCAATGAGAATTTAGTGATAAGAACTGACCAGTGAAAGTAACTAACCAGAAATTTCCATGTTCATATCTGTGGTCGGTGCAGTTAATCCAATCCTTAGACCTTCCGATGACAAAGCCTAAGATTTGATGTTGTGACCCCAATTTCCAGCATCAAATCCCAAATGCCAAGTTCAGGAGGTATAATGTGGTAATCGTATTCATTCAAGCAATGATAAAATGCATATCTTCCATCTTGAAATCAAGTGTATTCTTTTGTTACATGACAATCTTAGCAATGATTTAGCATGATAATTATGCAAAATAAACATCTCAATCCAGTTAAATTACACTACTTCTCTGAACTACCTAAGAAAATGGCTTGGCAAGAGGACAGACACATACAAGCTCCAATCTAACAACTGGAGTTGACACAACATACAGCAACGCAACTGAAATTGTCTAGTACGTCAATAAATGTATTCAGTGTAGCTAAACCACACAGTTCAACAAATAGCTCAAGTACCATTATTTGCTTGTGTGTAAACAGTACTTAACTGTAGCATCCATATCAACTGTTACATTTCAAAGGGGTGCAAAAGACTTTAATAGCTTGCAAAAATTTCATAAGTAAACAAGGGAAGGTTATGAAGTTCTTTTTGATCTGAAAGGGGAGGCAATAGGAAAAACACAAAAGACATTTTAGAAAATGAAGTACACTGTGGTTTTGAGGTTAATGGAATCAAAGAAGATGGGGAAGAAAGATGGGGAAGAAAGGAAAGATGTTGATCTGAGCTGAGTTGGCTATGTGGGAAAGACCTCTGAGGAAGAGCCCTATGTTGACAGAAGGTGCAAAGTTTGAATTAGCCATTCAGTCAAGCCAGAAAAGTCTTGGGTTTCAGAAAGCAATCTTGTTTCTGAAGTTCCTTGGATTTCCACAGCAGGGTGGAAGATGGTTTATGATGGTTTATTACGACAGCAACAGCATTTTGCCTTGGGTTAGATTATTGGATTTTTATAGTTAAATATCTATAATGGAATGTTGCCTGGAAGATGTTTAATTGTGGGTCTGACCAAGTAGGGTCATTTGGGGTGAATGTTTTGTAAAACTATTTTAACTGTGTAACTGTAATCTTGTGCTTATATTTTCTTTCCTTTTTGCTAATAAATCTTTCGATTTAAAAAATTTCAATGGTGTTTCAGAAATTCTATGCTGTGAGATCAGGAAGTTTCTTCTTATTTCCAGAATACAAAAAAAAAGGTTGTGGTTCATGAGCAAAGTTTCCCTCTGGGATATATTTTGCTCCACAATAAATATCTGCTATAACCATTACAGCACTCATAGCCACAGACACTGCAGAAACCACACAAAGCAATTTGTTTTTATGTTTGCTCTAGTATGGTTATGAATATAATACTCCTGACTCTGCAGGAAAAGTATGCCCAGAATTACAAGGAGGAAAGATCATTGGTATTCTGCTCATCACAAAATCCTGACTCCAATGGAGCAGAAGGTGCTAGAGCTGGTGGGAAAGCAAAGCAGCTGCCCCATTGAACTCCAGCCTAACCACTTAATCAGTTGAGAGTTAGTCAGTTTAGAGGTGTGAAATGAGGGGACAGGTATTAGAAGCATAGGAGTTGCTACATTTTCTGGCATTGCTCATCTTTCAATCCTTTTTTTTATCTCCTGATGCACAATGCATAATTATTTGACTTGGTTGCATGTAATCTGTACTATGTTCCTGGCAGATCCTGACTAAATCCTTGTTTATTTGAGGTGGTCAGGGTGGGGTGCAGTTAGCAGTGGCCAATTCAATAGTAAGCAGGTCTACTGTTCGGCAGCGGTGTAGGCATCGAGATAATGGCTGCGGTTGTGAGTGAAGTTGTGGACAGTGGTCTCAGCTCCCCGGCATGGATTATTGATTATCGATGAAAGTGAAAGAACTCTTGGGAAGGTTAAAAAGAAAACCTCTCCCACCCGACCTGTCAATCATTCTCCCCACAACAATTCAAATGGTCATAAACTCCCAGAAAGTGCATTAGGCCCAGATTAAAAATAAACAAAACCCCATTTAAACCATTGAAACAGCAGTGAGGGAACATCTAATCAGACAGCTGGTGCCACAACAAAAAACAAAAGGCTTGCTCACAAACATGAGAGAACATGATTAAAAAAAATTCTTAAAGACACAGTACCACCTCAACATTAAGCCCCTTGAAACTCTACTCAAATGCATAGAATTAAATTCACGACAGTTCCAACAGAACAGAGCCCTGAACCTTCAAGTAATGCTCTATCTACAAAGTTTCTACTATACATTTACGGAATGGGAACTACATTTTCAATGCATGTCAGTAGCTGTATTAATACACAGTACTACAACATATTAACAGCATAAATACATGCAGTGCAACAGGTCCGTGCTGGTATTTCTGCTCTTCTAGTCACCCTATTTCATCTAACCTTCTTTTCCTTTCTCCATCACATACTCATCCAATTCACTCCAAAATATCTCTTGAAATAGTGAGTTCAGCATTCACTTGCTGGTTTAAAAAAAAGATCTCTTTTGGATTTAGTAGTGAACTTTCAGATATTAATGCCTTTTGATTCTCATCTCCCCCCTTCAAGTGGAAACATTTTCTCTACCCCCAACTAATATGGATTGCTTGTCTAGTGTCACAAACTATGCATCGAAAAGTGTTATGAATCGTATCGCTAAACATTGCAAGTTTATGTTGGGTCAGATTTTATGAAATGCACCAAATTATCTGTCAGATTACAGGCCAGTCTCACATAATTTTCAACTCTAAAATCTAACAGTATTGCTAGGAGAAAGGTACTGAGTGTATCAATGCAAAGCAAATCTGATTCATCTTCAAAACAAAAATTGCGATCACAGACTCCAAAGGAAGTACTTGGCTCCTCTTTCTATAGTTTCTTCAAAGTATCTATTTCTGACACAGAAATGAGTATGTATTAAGGTCTTTTGTTCTGCTTAATTAACAGCATGGTTTTTGGGCTGGAACTGTTGTTTCCAGTGAGGGAACCATGCCACACCACATTCTGTCCACCCAACTTTTGAAATATCTCTCCAATCTCGACATGGCAAAGCCTCATTTACATAAGATTGAAATTTCCTACTGCAATATTTAATTTTTCACTGTGTATGAAATGAAAAATTGCTCCCAGGCATGTCTTGTTCATTTTAATGAGCCTAATCCATGCAGGCACTGCAGCCCACATCAATTCTGCCATAAAATATGAATTATTTAACATGTAGCTCCTAAAATGTAAAACAGACTTGTAAAGGCAATCTAACCACTATAATGGTACACAGTTACAAAATACTGCAGAGGGACTTCTCTTATTCCTATAACACATGTTTAAAAGTCCCAGTGAATCTCATTCCCACCACTGTTGCTATGGAGAAGATATAGTCCCACTGGGACAGCAACAAATTAACATGTTCTTGTTAACCCTCTGAGTACCATAGAAGCATTTGTTTAACCATATTAAAAAAAAGCATTATCTATACTAAGCATAATCTGAACTCTAAATTTTCACCGATTTCCAAATGAAAACTGTTACTAATCCCTGCATTTCAGTCAACTGAAATCAATTTGCTTGAATATGGACATGATTAAGCCATCGATATAATAATTCACATTTTGCATGCAAAAGTGAGACTGCTGCAGTTCAATGATCGCAGACAACTAAAATAGCGCGATCTCACCTAATAATATGTCAGGCACATCAAGTGTTAAAATATTATAGAAATAAAATCAGCAGTTACATAATAAATAAATCATAGCTGTTTAACTCAGGAAAAAACCCTCAAATAAATTAAAATCAATAATCACAGAAATGTGGCAAGAACATTATTAATAACCTTAATAAATGGAATGAATGATTTAATTATATGTAAAAGGATATGTTGCCATGGTAATGTATATCTTAAGATAGTTTACCATGTCTGCAAATGGTGTCGCTTGCAACGTTCCCAGCTGGAATATAATATTGCCACAAAACTGACTTTATCTAGCCAGACATTATTCAAGAAGAGTTGAAAGGGCAAAATTATGCAGGCAGATTGTACAGACTAAGCTTGCATTCTCTTGAAATGGAAGTTTAAGTGGTGCTCTTATGAGGTGTACAATATGATCAAAGGAATTCATTAGTAGATAAATAGAAACTGTTTCCTCTGGTGGCGGCAGCTCAGAAAATGGATGCATTGTCTTAAAATTGGGGTTAGACAATTCAGGGGTGATGTCAGAAACCATTTGTTCACTCAAAGGATCCAAATTTTATCCTCAAACTTAAGGTAATCCAAAATACTGCTGTCTGTGTCTTAACTCTCAGCAAATCCTTTTCTATCTTGATTTTTGGTCAAGCAATGTCTTGACTTTATAATTCTCATCCTTATCTGTAAATCCCTCCATGGCCGCTTCCTTATTTCTGTGATCTCCTCCAGCTCCACAAGCCTCTAAAATATCTGCACTGGTCTAATTCTGGTCTCTTGTGCATTCCAATTTGAATTTCTCCACCATTGGTGGGCTGTGCCTTCAGTTACCAGGGCCCCAAGCAGTGGGATTCACCCACTACACCTCTCCACCTCATTCTCCTCTTTGAAGATACTCCTTCAACCATATATTTGACCAAGCTTTGGTCACCTGACCTAATATTTCCTCATGTGGCTCAGTATCATGCTTTGTTTTATAATGCTCACGTTAAGCACCTTAAGATCAGGACTAGAAACTCTAAGGAAACAAAATAGGAGACACTTCGAAGGAGGGCAGTAGAGTTTTGGGGTGGTGGGGGTGATCGGGGTGTGGGGAGGATGGGTGGTGCATTGATACAAGACAAGAGACTGGGATTGAGAGGAAGGAAAGAGATGGGATCGATCATCATGAAACAATTCAAAACTATTTTCCAAATCCAAAGTCATGGCCTTTCAACATTTCACATTTAAGATGCTTAATTTACTATCTGTCTCCTTGGACCCATTGTCGTGCATGCTGTACCCTCAAAGCTCTGAGTTGCTCCCAAGTTGCCACACACTGGTCCCCATTACACAAACATAACTTCACTCAAAACCTCTTTCCTAAGAGAGGTTCAGAAATCCCTCTTCTCAACTCCCTCCCGACTAGCTCTGTAGCTACTTCCACCTCCCTATCATCCCTACTCACACCACCCACCACACCTTACCCACCCATCCACAATTGCCACTTAATCCTGTTTGGGATTTAGACCTGCTGGATTTCCACCTGAGACTTGGACCTACTGGATTTCCACCTGAGACTTGGACCTGCTGTATTTAAGAAGTCTTAGTTTTTCAAAGTGCAATTCAGCTTACTAGCCGATGGCTCAAAATCATTACTTAACATTAGGCAGATTTTCAGGTCAACCTGTTACACACACAAACACTAGTGTCATCTCTGCAAAGGTCTGAGATAGAAAATATTCAACAAAAGATCCTACATACATTCAAATTGTTGCTTATAATCAGAAACCATGGATCAGATTCTCTGATCTCCCTCACAGCCAGGATTCTCCTGCCCCACTGCAGTGAACAGAGATTTGGCTGAACACCAAATTCTCTCTCTTTGCTGGCAGCAACGGTGGGGCATGAACTGCCAGAGAACTTCAGTCTACATTCTCCAAGAAGTACTTGAGGCTTAGGCGGGTTTAAAATTTTAACATTGAAATTGATAGATTTTTGAAAGGCAAGAGTTTTAGAGCAAAGATGAAAAATGATATTAAGATACCATCAAATGTGGGTGTGGGGGAGTGCCAACTTTTCAATAGCCAGGACTTCTTTCTATGTTGGAATTTGAATCATTGTCATCAAAATCAAGTCTAAAATTCAAAAAATGGAAACCTTGCCCAATGGATCTTTGGCAAAGTCAACTATAAATAGGCCCTACAGAACAGAAATTCTCAAATTTGTTTTTGGCTCTATTCTTGATTAGCTGGTCTAAGCCTTGACAACATTAGCAATGTGCCAACTGACATCAGCATTCTTGGTTCACAGTGGAAAAATCAGCCAATCATCAGCCTCATCAACCTAATGATTCTTGCTATAAGTTATGCACGTGTAGATTAATGTCCCCACTATTTTCCTTTGTTGTTTTATGCAGCCCATTCATTTAACTGTGCAGGGCCTTCAGATATTTTTATGCAGTGATGTAAATGGGGTAAGTTAAAGGGGTGGCCTTGTGCTCAGCCTGACCAGAAACATCTGGAATTCTGCGCTGTCGTGTAACTTAGAGAGAACATTGGTCTGTATGTTGAGTGAAACTCAGTTTGATGACAACCATACCCAAGAGTTGAATAAGGTGCCAACATTCCCTGACAAGAATTTCATGCGAGGGTAGCCACTTGTCAGGTAAAGGACCAGTACCACAGAATGGATCCAAGAAGTAAATCAACACTTAGTTTATGAGATTGGATGAGGTGTGAGGCATGCATTTATATTTACTGCAGCAGAAGCAGTGACAGCTGCAGTATAACCTTTGCCCAGCAGTAATTAGAATGGGCTATAACTGGTTGCTGCTAAACCTAGTTAGTGACTTCAAAATAGTGATAATACTGAACATGAACAACAATTAACTCATTTTCCTTACAAACTTTTCTCATTTTATGTAGCCCTGTCAATATACAATAATCAATATAAATATAGTAATTGGGACAGTCTCTTAAGCAGAAGGAATATGCACAATATTTAACCATTCAATAACTACCTTATATTGATGAATTTTGTAACCGTCTGTACAGGACTGCACTGAAATGCTTATATAATTAGAAAGTTATTATAGGTAATATCCAGGAAACTGTTTGCCTGCTGGTATAAATTTACTCACTAACTTGTTCTATTTTCAAATATGCACATAGCTAAATATATTACATTTTTGGAATCATATGTCTTCTAGAAACTTGGAAGGGAGAGATGTAAAAATACAGTGACATGATATATATGGGGTATCCTGATCAGCACGTACCAATGAACAGTTTTTGAACTCTTCTTCAATTGCAATGCTTATCATACCAAAAATTAACATACATCAATAAAGGAAATAGTGAAATGGATATATCCCTTTAGTCATGCCGATGGTTTGAATGAATGTTTAGAGCAAGAAAGGGGTTTGCTGCTTGAATGCATCCACTAGGTACAGCCCATTCCGAGAACTCAGCAGCACTATATCACTGTTTGGTATGTTCTTTTAATTAAAAAAAATTTGATAGTCTTGTCACTTCAGCTGCTTTATCAATGACCTTCCCTCTGTCATAAGGTCAGAAGTGGAGACATTTGCTGATTATTGCACAGTGTTTAGCACTGACCCTAACTGTTTAGATAATCAAGCTGTCCATATCCATAAGTAACATGACTTGGTCAACATCCAGGCTTGGGCTGATAAGTGGCAAGTAACAATCACAAATTGCCAGGTAACGACCATCCCTAATAAGAGAAAATTTAACAATTTCTGATTGACGTTTAGTGGCTAAATCCCTCAGTATCGACACTCTAGGAGCTACCATTCACCAGAAACTGAACTGGATCAGCCATGCAAATGCTGTGGCAATAAGAGCAGATGAGAGCAAATTCTGAGGTGAGCACCCATCTTTCTGACTCCCCAAGGCCTGTTCATCATCTACAAGGCACAAGTCAGGAATATAATGGAACTGTCTCCACTGAAAGATTACAGCTCCAACAACACTCAACAAACTTGATTCCATCCAACACAAAGCAGCCCATTTGATTGGCACCCCAGCCACCACTTTAAATATACATTCACTCCACCTCTGATGCACAGTGGCAGTAGTGTGTACCATCTGTAAGATGCACAGTCGCACCTCACTAGGGCTCCTTCAATGGCACCTTCTAAACCTAGGACTTCTTCCAGCTAGACAAACAAGGGAAGCAGAGGCATAGGAACACCAGCACTTAGACATTGTCTTCCCCAAACCAGGTACTGTCCCCACTTCAAAGAAAATTGCTGTTCTTTCCCCATCTCTGGATCAAAATCCTGAAACTCCCTCCATAAAAGCATTGTGGGTGTACTTACAATAAATGGACTACTGGAGTTCAAGAAGAAAGATCACCAGCACCTTCTCAAGGGCAGTTAGGGAAGAAAAGTAAATGTTGGCAAAGAAAGCACTGCTCACTCCCCATGAAACAAATAGTATGTACAATAGACCTTTATGTCTAGGACTGATCAGTTACAAAGTTTCTGATCTCTGTTGTGCTATTCCACAGAGACATTGAGCACCAGTCAATGACTTCCCTATGGGTAAGGGCACAAATTAGAACGGATCATAGAAAAGAAGAGACTATTTAAACATAACCTTGTAATTATGTCTACATGATGTTCCAAAGTGCTTCACAATCATGTATTTCCTTTCAAATACAATCAAAGTTATGTAAGCAGATGCACAAATCAATATCTCATGATCAGCAACTAAATGGCTGGTTGGTGGAGGGTAGAATGCTGGACACTGGAATAACTTTCTGCTGTTAAGTAGTGTCATGCCACCTTTCACATTTAGTTCTGCCTGGAAAGAGAACTCTGGTTAAAGGCGGCACTTCTGACAAATCAACACTCCCTCAATACTGCACTGAAATATCAGCTTCAGCCTATCATGGGGTCTGAACCCAAAAAGTTCTGGCTTAGAGCTGAGATTATTACCAAGTAAACTGATAGTTAACATTAGAAGAGGAGAAAAAATGGTTTTTGACTCTTGTTTGATCTTCTTTAAAGTCCACTGATGTTATAATAACATTAAAATGTATTTAACCTGATTACAGGAATGATCCTTTGACTTACTAGCAGCATTCCCACCTCTGGGTCCAGAGATCCTTGGATTGAAGCTTACTCCAGGCATTCCCAATGGAGACCAGAGCTCCAGCCTGAATAGTAGGTTAGCATCTTAAGAAATAATAAGATTCAGCAAGATGCATACAAATTCAGAACTGCATGTACTGTTAAAACATGGACTCTATTATTCTCCTTCCAGATTCTTTCTGCTGCTACATGGGCATAATGGCCTTAATTGAACAAAATGCACATCCTCCTACTCCTTCTTAGTAAATGAGAGGAATTAAATGTTTCAGTGGTTGATTCCAAAATGTAAACAATAAACTAAACCATAACTTGAACGTTCAGCTTTGGTGGTAACATTATCTACCCTAACTTTTCTATTAATTTAACAATGCATTCAGTCACATGCAATGAGATGAAAGTATTGTTCAGAAAACCATTTAGTTTTGTTACAATCCCAGCTGCCATTAATACTGGACAAGTCAGATCCCAGATTGAAAGCTGCCATGATAGATCCTAACTTTTTTTTTTAGGACCAATGGAGGAAAGTTACTGAACAAAATCTCACGAGTCTGCTGATGAAGCTTTAATACAAAAATAAAATATTTATCAAAACAAGAAAAGTGAATTATATTGTACCAGACAAAAAGATTAGAAATACAAACACAAGAAGACGATTCAATTCACACTATTTCTTTACCCCAGCAATTTCTTTACAGATAAAGGATATTATTAAACTAGAAAAAGTGTAGAAAAGATTTCCTAGGATGCTGCCATACTTGATGGATTCAGTTATAAGGAGAGGCTGAATAGACTGAGACTTTTTTCTCTGGAACGTAGGAGGCTGAGGGGTGACCTTATAGAGGTCTATAAAATAATGAGGGGCATAAATGAGGTAGATAATCAATATCTTTTCCCAAAGGTAGGAGAGTCTAAAACTAGAGGCATAGGTTTAAGGTGAGAGGGGAGAGATACAAAAGTGTCCAGAGGGGCAGTAGCGGGTACAATTTTATCTTTTAAAAAGCCATTAGATAGTTACATGGGTATGATGGATATAGAGGGATATGGGCCAAATGCAGGCAATTGGAATTAGCTTAGGGGTTTTAAAAAAGAGGCATGGACAAGTTGGGCCAAAGGGCCAGTTTCCATGCTGTAAACCTCTACGACTCTGTACATAAACTAGCGGGGAGTTAACATGAGCTTGATACAAAGACTTCTCACTTGAGACTGGCAAATGGTTTTCTTCCAGTGAATTCCTGAGCATTCATTTGATGCTTTTCACCCAACTCCTATCTCTCCCCGAAACACCCAAAAACCTCCCTCGAAACTCACCAGAGGCAATTATTGCAGCAGTGCAGTGGGGCTGGAGACATCAGTGGAGGCCACCTTGCAGTCTTCCCACTGGGTGCCCACACGTCTGTGTGTCTCCCAGCCCAAGATTTGTAGGGTCATTAGCTCCACGAGGAGTTGATTTCAATATTTAAATTTGATGTCACATCCGATGAGCAAGCCCTGGACTGAAGTCTCCGGGCCCACTAGCGTCTCCCCACCCCTGCCAGGAGTGGTTCCGTCCAGCAGGGTTTACAACAGCTCCCCACCAACAGGGAACAGGTGGCCGGCCGCATTGAAGGAAAGAAAGGCCACTGAGCCTGCCCCCTACCACCACCCCCCCCCAACCCCGTCCCCCCTCCATGAAGTCAGGGGCAAGTGGAGATACCTCCTGGGCAATGCCAGATTGGTCCCCTGACACTACCCACCTAGCATCAGGCAGTGCAATCGGTGGGGTTGGGGGTTCCCACTGCCACTCTGCACAGGGATCAGTGGCAGAGGGAGGGAGGACGGTGATCGTGGCTTTCCGTGGAAGTCCAGGAGGTCAGTGATTTGGGAGGTTGGGGTCTCACAAGCCATTGAGCTGGCCAACAATCGGGAGGCTGGCAATACGAGACTACAGCGCATGTGCCGATCTTGATGCTGACAGATCAGTGCATGCGCAGTGGCCTGCTCAGCGCTATACTGCCAGCCTCTCCAGCCGGAATAGGCTCCGTTCTCTGATTTTCAGAGGGATTCCCCTCTGAGGTGCTCTGAGTGTGGGAGATTCATTTTGAAAATCACACTAAAAAAAGAGTTACTCCCATTTTCATGCGAATTGGGGACTTGGAAATTTTTTGGGAGAATCCCAGTCACTGTTTCTTCTGACCAAACAAATGAGTTCCTAAATTCAATCTTCCAGTAGTGCCTCTGCTAAAGTGATCATTTTACTAATTCCTATAACTGATTATTCAGTTAACTATATAGCACTGCTGTTTTACTTTTTAGAGAGCTTAAAGAATCCCTGTACGTACCCATGCATGCACCTACATGCGCCCCACACACATGCACCCACACACACACTTAAAAATGGACATTTGCATGTATGAGAACGTCTGTCATCAGGTGGGTGTTCTCATTTAATTCATTCTTGATTTGAGATATCGATTTCCAAATTAGATTCAAAATGCTTATAAATGGTGCTTTCAAGAATGATGCATTTCATGTGATGATCTGTGAACTGCACTTAGCAGTGAACATCGATCCATTTGTATTGATCACAACAAATGGCTGGATGTGATAGTAGTTTGTTTGCTTTCCAACATGACCACCACACTTCACAAGTATTGTATCTTCAAGCGTTAATGCTGTAGCTTTGAACTGCACGGCTTTGCTTTGCACTTACTTCAATTTGATCCTTCTGCTCTCTGTTGTGTAAACGCACATGTTGATCACTTGCTCTGCAGGGTAGCTCAGGAAGACGTGTGCACACAAGATGTAAACAGGTTAATGTAGCTGTAGGCTTTCCAATAATCAAGGAAGGAGTCACACTCTAATTGCAAAGAAATTGATACAACTCTTGCTTCCACGAATTGCTCTCAGCAGTAGCAGTACATACCATGTTTTTCAAGGTACAGACAAGTCTCTTGATTTCTCAATTAGCGCTCAGCCAATGGAATGTAACTTTTCGATGAGTGAAGCTCAGCGAGTTCACTAATTTACTGAATTCGTCATTGTTGATTGGGGGTCCATTGTCACCTTTCACTGTTTGAACAACTCCAAGCAAAGTGAAAATCTGGTCAGGCTTTGGACAGTTGCTGTTGAAGTTTTTTTATGACTGGGAATCTGCTGTAGTTCTGTTACAAGCAAATATTCACCATTAAGCAAATCTGCAAAATCAATACTAACTTCAAAGCATGATCCAGAAGGTACTTCAAACATCTTGAGAGGATCGCAAAGATTTACAATTGCAGTTGCTTGACATGGCAAACCGATTTTTGTGCCTCCCCCACGTCCAATTCCCAGTAACATTACCTGGTGGTTGGTTTCGCTCAGTTGGCTGGACAGCTGGTTCGTGACGCAGAATGACGCTAACAGCATAGGTTCAATTCCTGTGCCAACTGTGGTTGTTAATAAAGATTTGCCTTCTCAACCCTGTCCCTTGCCTGAAGTGTGGCAATCCTCAGGTTAAACCACCACCAGTCAACTCACCACCAGTCAACTCTCCCCCTCAAAATGGAGATCAGCCTATGGTCATCTGGGACTATGGCAACTTTACTTACTTACTTTGCTTGTCCCTAAGGAGTTGCTTGATTTTGAGAAATCACTGGTGACTTACATGCATTACATCTACAAAGCTTTCTCTCACTGATTGTGGAATGACACGACAGTTGTTGTGTAAAGCGAAATAAATGTGGTGATCTCGTTTCAATCATTGTGAAGACCGTGTATGTGTGAATAATTTTGCTTGTAGATGTTCCCTCCATCGCATCTTTTCAGTTTTCTGGTTCTGTAGTTATAACTAGTTGGGCAGCATTGTTGCACAGTGGTTAGCACTGTTGCCTCACACGCCAGGGACCCAGATTAGATTGGGTCACTGTTTGTGAGGATAAAGAACAAAGAACAAACAAAATATAGCACTGGAACAGGCCCTTCAGCCCTCCAAGCCTGCACTGACCATGCTGTCTGACTGAACTAAAACCCCCTACTGTTCCAGGGCCCGACTGAACTAAAACCCCCCTATCATTCTGGAGACAATGTCCCTCTATTCCCATCCTATTTATGTATTTGTCCAGACACCGCTTAAAAGTCAATATTGTATCTGCTTCCAGCAGCGAGTTCCAGGCACTCACCACCCAATGTGTAAAAAAAGTTGCCTCATATATTTCCTTTAAACCTTGCGCCTCGCACCTTAAAGTTATGCCCCCTAGTAATTGACTCTTCCTCCCTGGGAAAAAGCTTTTGACTATCCACACTGTCCATGCCCCTCATAATCTTGTAGACTTCTATCAGGTCGCCCCTCAATCTCTGCCGTTCCATTGTGAACAAACCAATTTTCTCACCTCATAGCTAATGCCCCCCCCATGGAGTTTGCACATTCTTCCCGTGTCTGTGTGTTTTCCTCTGGGTACTCTGGTTTCCTTCCACAGTCCAAAAGATGTGCCCCAGTGTGATGACTCAGGGAATTTCACAGTAACTTCATTGCAGTGTTAATGTATGCCTTACTTGTTACAAATAAATAAACTGTAGTTACAATGCCTCTTCGTGTTTTGCTTCTGTTTTAATGTCATCTATACTTTTGAGTAGTTTTGGCACCACTTTAAGGCTTACGTAATTAAGGTGCTACTCGGCAATGTTTCCTTCATCATGAGTAAGTGTGACTGCTCGCAAAGGCTGTTATCATAGATTGTTAATTGTGTTGAGTTTGCCAGGTTGATATCCAATGTGGAACTCATATTCTTGTGGTTTGAGTGTCCAGCGCTTTGAGTGGATGGTTTGCTATGTGGATTGTTGAACAAATTGGTAATCTCTGAGCAGTAATTGAAACACGTTACAAGTAGCGGTGAAAGTGCACAATACCTTCTGTGATTTTGAGCTCTTCTCTCTTTGCAAATAATATTGTTTTACATGTTTGCATCATCTGCTTACTAGTGCAACAATTAATGGGTTATTTGTTTCATGTTTCTGGATGAGAACTGCACCTGAACCAACTGGGATTAAATCCATAACTATGACATTCGGTCTGGTGCCTCTGAATGAAATTCAAACATCCTGAGAATTTGGTTTGTCGCTGTTGTAAGGGAAGAGTATTGTATCCGCTGGTTTGCAGAGAACAGAACACTTCTGTTGACCATTTTGTTCCCATGACGTTGATAGATGCTTCTGTATCTATGAGACCATGTTTATCCAAGAAGACAATGCTCACTGTCACGTGGGGCTGGTTAGAAAGTCCAAAAGCAAGCATAAATGCATCTTCTGGATCATTCACTGGCTACATTCTCTGAGGTTTTTTACTGAGGTTCACACAACACCCTTCTGGTGGTACTGGTATCTGACTTTGCCGATGGAAGACAAGGCAAGAGATTTTCACAAGTGTGATGTTCATGTCGCTTTAAGACATTTTTTAAAAAAGTACATGATCTCTACAGCTCGCACAGTCAGTGTTTCTCATTTCACAACCTTAGATGATATAATTGGTGGAAGGAGCAAAAAAAACTGCAGCTCAGGTGACAAGGGTTGTTTTTAGTTGTGTTTTGACTGCAGTGTTAGAAGCATAGCTGAAAGAAGCCTCCCTCTGTTTTTATTTTGAAAGTTTGTCAGGAGCAGGGCAAATTGACCAATAGTGCACACAGTTGAGACAACCAACAATACATAATGCTTCAGTGATGTTGAACATGTTGAACGGGAAATCAAAATACAAATAATCAAAGGTTATCCCTCCAATTAACTATGCTGAAAAGCACTGAGGAGAAACAGAAAGCTGACAGAGTTGTTGGAGTCAGCAAGACCACTATCATTTTGTCACAATTGGCTTATTTGCTTCTCATTTAGCACACCAGAAGACTCTATCCAGTGTGGATAAGCACTGCCACAGCAGAAACATTCTTTGGACGACTAACAACTCTGGTTGACAGGCTGCTATTGCTTCTTTGCAGTGGTTTCCTAGCACATGAGCCAGGAACAATGTTAATGGGAGTTGAACCAGAGAATGGTGATTACTGTTGGCAGCCTCAAGTTCAGTAGCTCTAAAGTGATAGTAGTCTTGCTAACTTCAACAACCTCTGCCAGTTTCTTGTTCTCCTGTATGTTCTTCAGCAGAGCTGGTTTAAGAGACAACCTTTGATAATTTGTATTTTGATTTCCTTTTCAAGATCACAGAAGTCATATTTGTTTGTTAGTTGCATCAATTGTGTGCAACGCTGGTCAATTGGCTTGCTTGCTTAGTGTCTCAGAAGACAAGTACTGTATTTTTCTTGGGCATGAAATAGGTGGTTGTTAGAACAGTCATAGTTGTTTTCTTCATCCACAGATGCAAGTGTCTCAAAATATCTTCCAGTTACTCAGAGAGGCCTTTTTTCCATTTGTCATCTGTGATTGCAAAATCTACAATCATGCCTTCAGAACATCAGCACTTTTGCTAACATGGGAGTACAGATGTAGATTGGAATGTGATAATTTGGGCATAGACAATGCCATTTTGGTCAGCAACAGTGCATGATCAAGGATCTGGGATCACGTTCCTTTCTAAGAAAAACCTTGTTGTAATGATCTGACTTGTTGTTTTTGTGTTTGGATGGTTATTTTTGTGAGATCTCTGTGTGCATACACTTTGCAGGTCTTCCTGTTGCTAATCTCGAGTTGGAGTTCCTCGAGTGACTAAGAACAGGCTACCACTGCAGTTTGTTCCTCCTTAAATCTCCAGGTTAAATGCTGTCTGCAGAATGTAGACAAAAATATTCTAAAGTTTTCACACCTGAAAGCAATGTTTCCTATTTCTTCTCAGCTTCATTGCTGTTTCTTCCTAAGGAATTCATAACAGCAATGTTCAACAGATGCATTCAGATTCAGAATTCCAAATACTGTTAAAAATGGTTTCCTTTTTTTTCAAGACTCCCTCTGCTGCTACATGAGTATTGTAACCTTAAGTGATAAAATGCATAATGCAATGTTCAGTGCAAAACAGCATTCAGCAGGAAATATGAGTGATGGGTAAAGGTGGACTTCCTCTTCCATGTCCCCCTCCCTCCACACCCAGCCATCATTACAGTCAATGGTGTGGGAGCCCATAAAACTACTGGTGAGTGAAAAAATGGCTTTAACCATGTAAAGAGCATTTGTATTGCAAACTACTGCATCTTTTATTAGCATTTGAACACCTCCAGAATTTCACATGAGTGTGAAGATATTAAAACAAACTTGATTACAGAATTAGAAAAATGAATGGATAAGTGGGAAAAATATTTAATATCAGAAACAAATAGTTCATTCACATCACTGAACTTGTTCTGCCATTTGTTAGTCTCTGTACCTTTAAACCTAATTCTATGCTTTTTCTCTGTATCCTTTAAGCTTGTTTCCGAGTATTTATCTTTTGCACTTTTAAGAACAATGGCTCCATTCACATGAAGCAAGAACAGTAAAAACAATTGTGTGCACATTTCAGATCATAAGTTGCCCTTGATTTCCTGTTGGAAAGTTCGGACGGCACTCAACATCTAAATCAGTTCCAATTTTAGGATTGTTAAAAATACAGACTGCTTCAATCCAGTTACCTCTGATTTAGAGATACAGTACAAAAGTGTCCCTCCTGTGACAGCTTCATTTCGTTAGGCTACAAGGTTATTAAATGTGGAAAAGGATAATCCAATACTTGTGCAGTACACGATGTTCTTCCAGATTGCGGCCGAAACATGTTATTTAGGACAGCATGTTATTAGGGCTGACCTAGTGTACTTAATGCCAAGGTTGAGTGCCCGATATGGGAAATTCCATTTCTTAGTAGTCGGATTCTCAGCTTGTTGAGCAGAAAGGCCAATAAAATAACTATTTTTCTTTAATCTATACTATACAACATGAAACTGTTTTCTTCACAACAAATTTATGGTTTCGGTTATTTACAAGGTGTTTTCAGAGACTCTTATTGTAATTCAGAGAAACCACTCAGGTATGAGTCATTCATAGCCTAGCTTGTTTTGAAACAAGAACAGAATCTCAGTTCAGAAAAACAATCTCTCCTGCGAGCACAATGATTCACTTCAAATAAAATTCTTTTATCTGAGAAAGGTCTTTTTACATTCTTTAATATTTGGTACATGTCAATGAATAATCTTTCAGAAAGAAAGAACTCTGGGGGACAGTGGTGGCACAATAGCCTGCCATACTAATAGAATAGATGTTTCTTGTGTCCATGATTCCTCTTGTATTAAACTCTCAATGACAGTAGGTTCATGGGGAGAATCTGTGAGCAAAGACCAAATATTCTCATCCAGAGAAGAATTATTAAAAAAAAATCAGATGAGTGACTCACACAATGATAGTGGCCTGATGTTGGCCATCAAATAAGGGGTGTTTTTTGTCTTATTCACTTCTGGGACATGGGCATCGCTGGCTGCCCATCCCTAGTTGCCTTTACTCAGAGGGCAGTTGAGAGTCAACCACATTACTCTAGCTCTGGAGTCACATGCCAGACCAGATAATGATGGCAGATTTCCTTCCCTAAAGGACATTAGTAAACAGGTGGATTATATTCATTCTCTCTGGTAGGGACCAAGCTAAATCCCTGGATGTATGTGAAAGGTGGGAGGAGACAGGAAGAAAAATAGAAGGAAGACTAAATGTAGGGAGGCATTATAAATCAATCCAAAACATGTGCTTGAAAGAAGAGCCTGAGCTTTACTTAGCAGTGAGATATGGTAGGAATTTCCCAAGTTACTGCTATCATAATTAGAGGATGAATCATGTTTAAGGACACCTTTGTTAATGCTCCTTGATAGGTTTTATAAAATGACTGCATGGGAAATTAATCATGGGGTGGACATTTAAGGGAAGTAGACACCAATTGAATAAAATCTCCGTAGCACAGTAGGAGGGAGAAAATAGATGAGAAAATGGTTTCAAATCTTGCAATAATCTAGTTTTGTTGTTAAAACTAGAAACTTCTAAAAAAAAATAGTTTATCATCACAAATGATATCAGAAAAGGTTTTCAAAGGCTTAACATGTATTTTGTGATTCATTGTAATTTACCAAAACATATGGACAAAATTATGCTGCCGACTAAAAAACAGTGTTTAAGAATGTGACAATTTCCTTTCTCCTTGGGAAGCTGTCTCATTTTCTTACAATTGCCACTCTGATGTCCACACGCTGCAGGGGGTTTGCTCTTCTGTTGAGATCTGACTTTCGAAGCAATTTTCCTTTTTTTTCTCAACTCTCTTTCCGCCTTTAAGAGCCAGCCTCTGCTGCACTACTAATTAAATTGTCTCAGTTCCTCAACCCTACATGTTGATTCACCACATACTGTGTTCCGTTTTCTAATTTTATCTTTTCTCCAGATACTCCTGGGTTTGCTCTCTGCCCAGCGCAGAGGTGTTGATTTTTCCAGCTGGAATCCCTGCTGAAGAATTGTCTGCCCATGTTTACAAGGCTGACTCCTCTGCCAGCTTGCAGCAGAACCCTCAGAGTATTTTGACTAGAAACAGGATTGTTTCCAGAAAGCTCTTGGCATATTATTTCTGTGCCTTTAATTTCTAATCACCCATATGAAACCAAATATGTTGAGGCAGACGAAAATATATTTGCAGCCTTTCTTTCTTAATTCCTTCAAATGCACAAACTTAAGCACACTAGAAAGATAACACAACAGGAAGCAGCTGATAGTTCACTCACATCTGGTGTTTATATCAACTCCTGTAGTTCTCTGCCAATAACAGCACCGCAGAACAAATGAGGTCGATATATTAGTATTTATGTTATTCATTAAGTTTCTGGCAGTCATTCAAAAATCAACTTTTATATCATCTTGCACTTTGTGATCTTTCAGAAAGCAGGACTCCATATCAATAGTTCAGCTGGGGTTATGAAGCATGTTTTGTGTTTTCAGCTCAACAGCATGGATTGAGATGAAAAGTGCAGTATTGTTGGATTTGGAAATATTCAGAAACCAGCTCGAAGATCCTCACCCAGAATCGTTACAATCCCATCTCATCTGACAGGCTGAAATATGTTGCTCACTGACTTCTAAAGTGTGCGTGCAGTGTGTGGTAATACCTTATAAGCTGTGAGCAGAATAGGGAAAAATGTTGCTTTGACTGGAGTTAAACAAAGAACAAAGAACAACCCAGCACGGGAAACAGGCCCTTCGGCCCAACAAGCCCGCGCCGCTGCATCACCCTACACCTATTCTACCCTGCGTATCTACAAATAGAACCCCTGACTTAGCCAGATTCAGGGGAGAATAGTGTCAATTTGGTAAAACCAATCAGCCTAAGAGCACACCTTTGGAGTTCAGGAGGAGTGAACTGGCTGATGGTGGTGATGGTAAGGATGCTCTGTCAGGGAGTCTGTGCAGGCTTGATGGGCTAAATGGCCTCATTCTGCACTGTAGAGATTCTATGATTCTGTGAGTCTAAGGGGCAAGGACACACAATACATACACCTCAGGAGTGACAAAGTTAAGAGTCCAAATAAAATTTTAAACAATATACAATTAACTCCTTTCTGCTTGTCCATGAGGCATAGTTTGTTGAATGTTATGGCCATTTGAGATGAGGTGGTTTATTTTAAAATCCTGGAGTCAAATTGAAGTTCAGGTACTACACTTTGCTGGAGACACTTGCTGTTTTTCAGCAGTTCTTTTCCAGATGTCTTCAATGATTTCTCTCTGTTTCTGGTGTTGCAAAACCAGATTTTAAAGCTCGTATTCGGACATTCCCAGGAAGGTCATCGAGTAACATGTCTCATAATCATTGTTGTAGACCAAGTAATTACAGTTTTTGATCATGCATCTCAGAAACATCTTTACACATTTTGAGGTTGTAAAACCAATACATTATGTGATTATTTCATCTTCCACGGAGGATTTTTAGTGTCTGGTGGGCTGTAACTGTCTGTGTAGCAGTTTCTATTTGCCTGACACAAGTACATGGATTAAAAACCCAGCACTTTGCATTTTCAATGCCTTGCTTTCAAGAATCCTTTTTTGACATGGACCTTGGACACCTTCAGTTGTGAAACTCCATGCACCATCTCAGGGTAGGCCTGCAGTGCAATCCATATAGGAACTTTCCATAGAAGTGGTCGCATACAATACCAGGCATTAGGTAACAGCTGGTATTCATCTTTGGTCAGTGTCTAGTATTTTTTTCCCCAAACAAGTTCTCTTTAAACCGTTCAATATGTCTTTAGTTAGTTGGTGAAGATAATAGGTAGATCTTAGTCATCATTTCCCATCATTGTGGCAATGCATTTTTGGTCGTGGTGAACAGTATACATGGTGATCAATGTCTTTGGTATGGGAACACTACTGTCTCCTAATTGCACTTCTATCCCTACATATTATTAAACATGATTCCTGCCAATTACGGAAAATTTTCTGACCAGCAATTCTACAACCTTGGAACCAAAAGCAATGCAACAAAGTACATGGTATAACCCATGGTGCCCGAATAACATGCTGATAACAGTGACCTATTCACTGACATTTTATTTTAATAAGGAGGGATAAAGAACCATTTAACAGCAGTGCCATATTATGTCCATTAATTAATATACTCCTCCAATTGATTGGCAATTTTGTGCTGAGTACATGTTTACTGCTGCAAAAGCACAAATATTCAACTCCTTAAAAGGCTTGTTAGATTTTACTATTCCTGCCATTAAGCAAACTATTACAGAAGACAAGCTACAAAATAGCTATGAATGAATTTGACTTCATTAGTTGGAATATACTTCTATATATCTCTTCATATTTTCCACAGCTCTGGGTATTTTAAGAACGGAAGAATTTTAGCCAGGTCAAAATTGGGCAGTGACCATGATCTCCAGGGGATTGAAATCTGCTCCTTATCATGCATCGTTCAACAAGCTTTTCTGGAGAAGTGTGCATGTAGAACTTGGATGCAACAGGATTGGGTTTAGTTGGAAGACTGTTCAATAGACTCTCACCTTTGTCAGGTGAAAATAGCACGATATCACCACACAGTAGTTGGGGAAACATCAGTGATTCAGACAACTTTAACCTATGTTTGAAAAAGTGTTTGGTAGGAGTTAAACCAAGGCAAATTGTCTGTATGCTTAGAACAGTACTCTGAGGGGTTCAGAAGTTAGATTGAATCAACATCTCTTCTTTGAATGGGAATGACCTTGTAATTGTTCCCACTCCATTGCCATAATTTTGCCAGAGATATCGCAAAAAAAGTTGGAATGCCACTACATCAGAAATATGATGTGGAGATGCCGGCATTGGATTGAGGTGGGCACAGTAAGAAGTCTCACAACACCAGGTTATCAATTGTTAAATGTTAAGCTTATTCATTTGTTATGATTAAACTATATTGTTAAATAAACTTTGTTTTGACAAAAGAACCCTAGTTTGTCAATAGAATTATACCTGGAATGAAGCACTCAATCCTCACATTAATACCAAAATAGAAAATTGTTGGGGTCTAGTTGGACTTCCTAATATACTTTGGGGTTTCTGATCTGGTATCCTAAAAAGTGGCAAAACAATTTGTCTATACTGAAGGATATAGGATTGTACTGAATAGGACTTCAGCTGCCTGAACTCACTATCTATCATGCAAGGATAACCAAGGTCATTGTCTTGCCTGTCGATAATGAAAGTTTCGAGAATATCCATCTCTCACACATTTCACAGCACAATTTCATCTTTAAGCACTGCTCAATTTTCCTTACTTTTCTTGGATTAACAATTATTTTGCAATCTGATCTCAACTGTGTATACAATAGTTAGTCAATAGTTAAATTGATAGATTACAGCATAGTTATTAGTCTCTCAGAAATATATGGAGATAACAAAAATAGAAGCATTAGTCCCTGATGTCCGGTGTAAGGGGATGGAGTGCACATGGGTGGAATGGGTGTCAATACTTGGCATCAATTTACATTGGTTCAGGAAGCAAAGTAAATCAGTCAGCTTTACTGTTACTGTGTGAAATCAAGTGCTCCTCCCTCAACTTGGCTGAATGTGACAATGTCCAGCAGTCAAGTGATTTTTGGCTCTTGACTGCCCTCACCATGACCAGTTCCTGATCGCAGCTGGGATCTGGACATTATTGACTGAAAGTAGGAAGAATGAGAATTAATTCACCTGCTTCAATTTTGTGTACCTTCTGGCAGCTTATTCCAATGTGTCCGTGACAAAGATCCAGAAACAGGGAAGATGCTAGGTTCCTGGTCAAGAAGCAGTGCATGAGGGAAGGGGGTATGGAGCGGAAGTCAAAAATTCCTGGCAGCACCAAAATTAAATTGATTTAGAAATTATACAGAGATCGCAATATTTCCTGGAATTGTAACTTTTCCTTTCTTTTCAGGATAGTAAAAGAAATAGGTGAGTGAACGGTTTACATATTAGTCACCATCTTCAAAAATTCTCTTGATTCACAAATTGTTGCCTTGATTTGGAAAACTTCCAATGTCAGTTATTCAAGCAGGGTAAGAGATAAACAAATAAATTATAGATCTGTTGATCCAACAGGAGTTGTAGAGATTTTGCTAGAATCTGTTATTAGAGACAGAGTGACTGAACATTTGAAATTTGTAAACATTAAATTAGGTCTCACTAATTCAGTTGAACTTAGTGAGAAACCTGGTGTCTGTGGATGTGATTCATATGAACTGCCAAAAGGCATTTCCCAAATTTCCACATAATAGACTATCAACAAAGATATGAGTACATGGAATTGGCAGCAACCTGGTGGCTTGGATAGAGAATTAGGATGTAGAGACAGAAGATCAGGATAATGGGTTGGTACTCAAAGCTAGAGGAGGTGACCAGTTATGTCCCTCAGGAATCTAATTAGAGCTCAGCTTTTCACTGTATTTTTAAATGACTTGCATGAAGGAATAACCAGACATGTTTCTAATAGTTCTTCTAAGATAAATGGCACAGTAAACAACAGAGCGAGAAGGTTGCAAAGGAACATTGACATATTGACCAAGAAATCTTTTGACAGACAGGACTGAATTATACACGGAGCAGTGTCCCTCTATCTCAGCGTAAATGTTGGGAATGGCACTGCCTCTGCTTAGCTGGCTCATTGCGCTTTAATCTTTTCAGATGACCACCCTTTAATTAGTATGATGCGAAACTTCTGTCCGTTCTCAAGAGGAATTCACACCTCAGAACTGTCAACCAATTGGAGGCCAGCAGACCTGCATGTTGACAGCACCAGCAGGGCTGATAGCCATTGCTGCTGCTGCAGATAAGCCAAGAAAGTGGCATTCAGTGATAAAGCTGGGCAGTCACGTAAATCCAGGATTTTGCTGGGGCCTGGCTGATAGACCCTGGTGAGAGTTTGGGGAGTCAAGTTGAACCAGGTGGGTGAGGGGTGGACATAGGTAGATGGAAGGTCCTCCATTTGGCACCTCAGTTGGCACAAAGCATTCCTCCTGCCCCTCCTCACCTCCTTTTCTTTAACTGGCTAACAGCCCACGAGGTTAAGCCTGCCAGACTACACACTGAGTGCCAGCTTCTCCTGCTGCCCATGAATTTACAGCAATGGCCAGATACGGACCACAATTGGGCATTAATGGCCTACATAAAAGAGCCTCGCTTGGCCACAGGCATGTGACCCATCCAACGCTTCCCCTGCTGCTTATAAAATCACAGTTTTTGACTTGATATATTGTTACGTATATTAGTGTACAGTGAAAAGTATTGTCTCTTGAGCACTATACAGACAAAGCATACCATTCATAGAGAAGGAAAGGAGACAGTGCAGAATGTAGTATTACAGTCATAGCTAGGGTATAGAGAGGTTGGGGGATGGGCAGAACAGTGGTGGGTGAGTATCCTGTTGATGGCACATCACACTAATTTATGGGTCCACCCATCTGCTTTCCTGCCAAAATTCAGGTGCCCTGTAAAATTCAGAGCATGGAGTTCGATGTGGGAAAACGTGAATTAAATCATCCAATAACAGTAGTTCAGGTTATTTTCTAAATGGGGAGAAGATCGGACCTGTTGACAGGCAGAGGGATTGAGTTATCCAAATACATGAATCACTAAAAATGGACAAACAGAAACAAATAATTTTAAAGTGGGCTAGTGGAATGTTGGCCTTTTTCTCAAGAAGATAACATATATCCAGCATTAGTGAAGAGTAGTGTAATAGTCATATTACTGGACTAATAATGATGTGGAGATGTCGGCGTTGGACTGGGGTAAACACAGTAAGAAGTCTCACAATACCAGGTTAAAGTCCAACAGGTTTATTTGGTAGCAAACGCTACTAACTTTCAGAGCGCTGCTCCTTCATCAGGTGAGCCACTCACCTGATGAAGGAGCAGCGCTCCGAAAGCTAGTGGCATTTGTTACCAAATAAACCTGTTGGACTTTAACCTGGTATTGTGAGACTTCTTACTGGACTAATAATACAGGGATAGGAATATAAATCCTGGAAGTTAGGGAACTTGAACTCAGTTAATTAAATAAATGTAGAAAATAAATATGGTTATCATGAAACTACCAGATTGTCGTACAAGTCTATTTGGTTCACTACTGCCTTTTAAGGAAGGAAACCTGTCACTCTTACCTGCTCTGGCCTGTACTTGACTCTAGATCCACCGAGCAGTGCATTCTTTTTAACTGTCCATTGCAGCATTTCAAGATGGCGGCTCACCATCTTCTCAACAACATTATACTTGTAGAAAGTTTTTAACATAATAGAGCATCTCAGGGGCTACATAGGTGTAATATAAATCTACATTTAACTTTTGGCCTCATATAAAGAACTAAGGCACCTAGAACATAAGAACATAAGAAATAGGAGCAGGAGTAGGCCATCTAGCCCCTCGAGCCTGCCCCGCCATTCAATAAGATCATGGCTGATCTGTCGTGGCTCAGTTCCACTTTCCCGCCCTCTCCCCATAACCCTTACTCCCCTTGCCTATCAAAAACCTATCTACCCGCGTCTTAAATATATTTAGCAAGGCAGCCTCCACCACTTCAACGGGCAGAGAATTCCAGAGATTCATCACCCTTTGAGTGAAGAAGTTCCTCCTCAACTCTGTTCTAAACTGCACCCCCCCTTATCTTGAGGCTGTGCCCTTTAGTCCTACTGTCCTTTCTGAGCAGGAAGAGCCTCTCCACCTCTATCCTATCCATCCCATTCATCATCATATATGTCTCAATGAGATCTCCCCTCATTCTTCTAAACTCTAACGAGTACAATCCTAGTTTATTCAGCCTCTCCTCATAGTTCAACCCCCTCAACTCCGGTATCAGCCTAGTAAACCTCCTCTGCACTCCCTCCAAGGCCAAAATATCCTTGCGTAAGTGCGGCGACCAAAACTGCACACAGTACTCCAGCTGCGGCCTCACCAGTACCTCTGTACAGTTGCAGCAAGACCTCCCTACTTTTATATTCAATCCCCCTCGCTATGAAGGCCAGCATCCCATTTGCCTTCCTGACCACCTGCTGCACCTGCAAACTGGGTTTTTGCGACTCATGCACAAGAACCCCGAGGGCCCTCTGCACCGTTGCATGCTGCAGTTTTTTGCCAGGTAAGTAATAGTCCTTCCTACCACTATTCCTACCAAAGTGGACAACTTCACACTTGCTAACATTAAATTCCATTTACCAGATCCTGGCCCATTCGCCCAGCCTATCTAGATCCTTCTGCAGACTTTCCACTCCCGCCGCACAATTTGCCATTCCACCAATCTTGGTGTCATCAACAAATTTCGACACCATACACTCGGTTCCCTCCTTCAGATCATCTATATAAATGGTAAATAGCTGAGGCCCCAGCACCAATCCCTGGGGCACTCCACTAGTCACCAACCTCCAATCTGAATAGCACCCATTGACTCCCACTCTCTGCCTCCTATTTGACAGCCAATCCCCTATCCATGCTAACACCCTACCCACAACTCCATGCCCCCTAACCTTCTGTAATAACCTCTTGTGTGGCACCTTACCAAACGCCTTCTGAAAATCAAGAAACACCACATCTACCGGCTCTCCTCTATCCACCGCCCTAGACACATCCTCATAGAACTCCAATAAATTCGTCAGACACGACTTCCCCTTAATGAAACCATGCTGTGTCTGCTCTATCAAACAATTCTCCTCAAGATGCCTCGCTATTTTCTCCTTGATCACGGATTCTAGCATTTTACCTACAACAGACATTAAACTAACCGGCCTATAATTCCCTGCCTTTTGCCTGCCACCGTTCTTAAACAACGGCGTAACATTAGCCGTTTTCCAATCTTCCGGCACTTCCCCGGAATCCAGTGAGGTTTGGAAAATAATCATCAAGGCATCCACTATCACCTCCGCCATTTCTTTCAGAACTCTCGGATGCATTCCATCCGGTCCTAGGGACTTGTCCATAAGCCAAATGTTTTGTGAAAGAGATAAGTCTTAGGGAGCAGTTTAAAAAAAAACAAAGAGAGGTGAAGAGGTAGAGATGTTCAAGGAGGGAATTCCAGGGTTGAAGGCATAGGTAGCTGAAGGCATGGCCATCAATGATGGAGCAATCATAATCGGGAATGCTCAAGAGTCTAGTATTTCAGGATTGCAGAAATTTTGCAGGATTGTGGAGCTGGCAGGATTATAGAGATAGGTTCAAGCAAGGAAATGGGGGAATTTGAAAATATGGATGGGGACTTTAAAATCAAGATTTTCACTAATCAGGAGGCAACATAGGTCAGTGATCATAAGAATAATGGGTGCACCAACCTGACACAATTAAGGACCTGGGCAGTTTGGATGACAAAGTTAATAGGAGAATGAGGGGAGTGTACCAAAAGTGTGTTTGCATAGTCAACTCTGGAAGTAATGAAAACATGGGTGAGCAGGTCAGCTGAGTCCAGTGACATTGCCCAGGTGGAAATAGGCAGGCCTGGTGATGACAATATATGGTAGAATGCTTAAATTTGGGTCATCTATTACACTAAGGATGCAAACAGTCTGGTTCAGTGTCACGCAGTTGCCAAGGAGAGGATGGAGTTGGTAACTATGGAGCAGGATGTGTAGCAGTGATTGAAGTCAATAGTATAAGCCTTCCTATGAAACCAGAAGATATAGGAGCAGAATTAGGCCACTTGGCCCATTGGGTCTGCTCAGCCATTCAATCATAGCTGATAATTTTCTTATCCCCATTCTCCTGCTTTTTCCCCATAACCCCATATTCCTTTATTAATCAAGAACCTATCTACCTCTGTCTTAAAGAGGCTCAATGAACTGGCCACAGCCTTTTGTGGAAAAAAATTCCACAGATTCACCACTCTCTGGCTGAAGAAATTCCTCCTCATATGTTTTAAAGGATCTTCCCTTTAGCCTCAGATTATGCTCTTTGGTTCTAGCTTTTCCTACAAGTGAAAACATCCTCTCCATGTCCCCTCTATCCAGGCCTTGCAGCATGCTGTACATTTCAGTAAGATCCCTCCTCCTCCTTCTAATCTCCAATGTGTACAGCCCCAGCATCCTCAACTGTTCCTCAGACGACAAGCTCTTCATTCCAGGAATCATTCTTGTGAACCTCCTCTTGACCCTTTCCAAGGCCAGTACATCCTTCCTTAGATACAGCGCCCAAAACTGCTCACAATATTCCAAAAGGGGTACATATAACATAGAACACTACAGCACAAACAGGCCCTTCAGCCCACAAGTTGCGCCAATCACATCTATACCTACTAAGCCATAGACCTATCTATAACCCCCAATCCCATTAGATCCCATATACTCATCCAGAAGTCTTTTAAAAGACCCCAGCGAGTTCCCCTCCACCACCACCGATGGCAACTGATTCCATTCACTCACCACCCTCTGAGTGAAAAACTTACCCCTAACATCTCCTCTGTACTTGCTTCCCTGCACCTTAAATCTGTGTCCTCTCGTAGCGATCATTTCAGTCCAGGGAAATAGCCTCTGAGAATCCACCCTATCTATTCCTCTCAACATCTTATAAACCTCTATCAGGTCGCCTCTCAACCTTCGTCTCTCCAGGGAGAAGAGTTCCAGCTCCCTCAACCTATTTTCATAAGGCATGCCTCCCAATCCAGGCAACATCCTTGTAAATCTCCTCGGCACCCTTTCAATAGCTTCCACGTCCTTCCTATAGTGAGGCGACCAGAACTGCGCACAGTACTCCAAGTGGGGTCTGACAAGGATCTTATAAAGTTGCAGCATTACCTCCCGACTCCTAAACTCAATCCCTCGATTAATGAAGGCCAGTACACTTTCTTGACCACATCCTCCACCTGCGAGGCCAATTTAAGAGTCCTATGGACACGGACCCCAAGATCCTTCTGCTCTTCAACACAGCTAAGACTCCTACCCTTGATATTGTATTCCTTCATCCCATTGGTCCTGCCAAAATGGACCACTACACATTTATCTGCATACGACCAAAGCCTTTTACAGCCTCAGAAGTACATTGCTGCTCTCGTATAGTAACCCTCTCGACATGAATGCTAACATTGCATTTGCCTTCCTAACTGCCAGCTGAACCTGAATGTTAATTATAAGGGAATCTTGAACAAGGACTCAAGCTCCTTTATGCTTCTGATCTCCTAAGCATTTTCCCATTTAGAAAAGTCTATGCCTCCATTCCTCCTTCCAAAGTGCATAACCTCACAGTTCTCCACATTGTACTCCATTTGCCCACTCTCCTAGCCTATCCAAGTCCTTCTGCAGCCCGCCTGTTTCCTCAAAACTACCTGTCCCACTACATATCTGTTAGAGAATGAAGATGTATGGACTGAGTTATGAGGCACATCAATCATGGTAAAGCATGTTTGAGGGACTGATGGGCTATATCTGTTACAATGGTATTCATAAATCCATTTATGAATATTCTTAGGCTGCTTCTCTCTGAAAATGTAATGGATTTCAGAAAGTCTAAACTGCCATGTAAAAACACGTTTACTTGTAAAGATCAACGCATAATAATGTGCTCACTCCAAATAAAATGAAAATCATTAAATTAATACTTTCATTTTGTATCCCAAGTGACAAGTTGTACCCAAGAGAAGTGTGGGATGATCAAAAATGTACAGAACAGTTGGGTGTGTTGTAGCCCAGAATCTGTGATTCATGATCCCATTCAGCACAGCTTCTTGCCAAGGAATTGATCTCCCATCATGGGTATAACTCTTGATGTGGAGCCGAGCATTAAGGGATTAATTCACAAGTATAGGAGACGATTCACCCTGTCTAAACTATTTATATGATGTACACAGCTTGTGTTAATTCATCAAGTTCCTTCTCATTTTACACTGAGATAAATCAATCTAATATTAAATGGAGACACCGCTTGCTGTCAATTACCTCACTTTTTCTTTGACAAGTTAACAGATCCACTCTGCACTACACGCCAAAGGCACAACTCAAGAAGTGATTGTTTTAAACAGCAGAAACATTGACAGCTCACACTATTTTAAGTACAGATAGTTATACCCTACAGCACAAATTTTAGTGTTGTACATTAATAAGCAGATACGCAGGAGAACTGGTTCTCTTCATCATTATGGCAACAGGAAATAAGTGAACTTGTTTAGCTCATACTAATCCAACTGTTCATATATCATGTATAATTTAAATTTACTTTGTGGATATTAAATTTAGACACTACTTGCTGTCATTCACCTCACCTTTTCCTTTGACAAGCTGGCATAGCCACTTTGCAATACAAGCCAAAGGCACAGTTAAAAGCCTCGCTCTTTCTTTAAGACACTCCTTAACACCTTTATCTTAACCAGCTTTCATTCACCTGCTCAAATATATTCCTAGGTGACTCAGTTCAAATTTTGTTTCGTGATGCTCATGCGAAATATCTTGGGAAATTTTATTCAGTTAAAAGCATCAGAATCTCCTAATATCAGAAAAGCTTTATAAAAGGCATAAGTTGCTTTATAGTGCAAATATCTGAAGTTCTATTCTACTCTTATATGTTTGAAGTATTTGGAATCTGACACATTCATCACATTGTCTTTAGATCTCAGATTCATTTTGTTGTAATGAGGTGATTGGTTCAAGTTTTCTTTGCATTTTTACTTTTCCCATATTGATTGAATATCAAGGCTTTCAAGATGCTTTTAAGAAACACCCACAATTCTAATTCTATGTTATTTTGTTCTACCAAGTGAAGAAATTGAGGAAGGAAATGCACAGAAGAACCATGTATACTTACCATGACTGAATGAGAGTAGATTGCTACACATGTTCTGGAATTTAAAGGGCTTTTCAAAGTGAACTGTCAGTATTAGCCTTCACCCTACCTCGGAACCAGACTGCAATTTCAGGGTGATGCAAGCGCAAGTTAACCACTAAATTCCTAAAGCTACATCTGTCATTCACTGTTCCACGACAGACAGTTCGTACCCCCCACACTACACCCTCCCACCCCCACAATACACACACACACCCCCACACACGCAATCCCACGCCAAGTCAGTAATCAATAAAATCTACTGACCTACTGAGGCCTTTCTGCTTCTGTTAATTCTGTTGGAAACTGTGTATAAGGTTAAGCCTTTGTCAATGGGGGTTTTTAAACAATGATCTGAGTAATTACTATTGCTGAATGAAGATGTAACCCTGAAAAATATTTTTATATTTGTGGAATGCTGTCAAATATCTTCTTTCTCATTTAATCACTAGATATTTAAGCTCAATTTTCTAAATAGTTATTAATATAAAATAATATTTTTCTCAAATTAATCTATTTAAAAAATGTTCAGGATATTGTAGCTTCTGCCCCTGTGTGTAACCCAATGTGTATATCCTAATCTTTATTTTGCTCTTTGTATTTTTTTTTAAATTGGAGCTTTTCATTTCCAGCCTGAGAGAATTCTTTAATGTGACTGGTGATTGGACAGATTGATGACATCACTGCAGTTCCGTGTTGGCTGCATTAAACAACAATGCAGTCAAATGCATGTTGGATCTCTCAGCAAGGCCTTCTTTGAGATAAGCAGTAAGCCCCTTTCTGATTGCAAAATCCAAGCCAATTTACATGACGAGATGGTGACATCACCCAACTGCAACAAATGTAACTCCATCAGAAATTTACAGGCAAATGGGTCAAAGTATACACTGTATTATCATTGTTGTGGATCTTAGAAGAGAATTGTTTGCAGTCTGCCTTTACAGAAACCCCTGGAGGCAAAGTTTTTGGCAAAGTCTACCTTTTAATTGATTTAACATTTACTATGTACAATGCAGATTCAGCATGAGGTTCTACCTAGAACTATTTCTCTCCATAATCTGTTATCAAGTGATGTTATATTAGTCTTTTATACTTCATCTCTCAACCCACCACCCTTTCTCCCCAAAGTCACAGACTTTGTCTCTGAATCACAGAGAGAAACATTGTGATATTTTCTTCCTCACTTTTTTCTCAGCTTTTGTGGAGGTCGCAAAGGATTCAAGCTCTCCACATTCCATTTTGAACTCTTAGACACTATTGGTTCTCTATTCAGGTTGTCTTCCTGATTATATACTTAGGTAATCCATTCCATTGATGGTTATCTTTGTGTTGATGTTAGTGTAGTTCTGTTTCTTCTCAGTATCCCACTCTTGGGTTGGACTTTTCCAGCAGTATCCATCCTCCCCCACCCCTTCCCACCTGCCTCACCAATGGTGGGTATTCCACCCAGTGGAGGCTACTCACTATTGGCTGACAACAGCATCTCCCAGCCTTGCCAAAGTTGATAGCAATTTGCATGACTTGCCTGTCCCACTGCTGGGGAGCCCATGGCGAGGGCAACTTCAGTGCAACTGGAAGATTTCACTGGTAGAAAAGGCCAGAAAATCCCACCCAAACTCTTGACAAGATAAAACCTCACACTTCTTGTCTTTTCCTGTACTTGGACTTCTCGATTCTCATCCCTTATCCAGGCTACTTCATCTGGTTGGAGTTCTGTTCCAGACAGGAAAGAGATTAACTGAAACAGCCCTGATTTCTCTCCTCACTACTTATCCATAAACAAAAAGGTATTTTTGATTTCTGATTTCCCACTTTATCAGTGGTGACATATTTTCCTCAATCCTGCAGGGGCAAAAGTTCCTACATTATGGTCAGGAGAATTTTCTACAGCAATATGTTCCCAGTCCAACAAGAAAGGAAATGAAATGGGCCAAGTAGATCAAGTGTCAGTTGGGAAACATTTAGGAGATAGTGATCATTGTATCCTAAGATTTAAGGTGATGATAGAAAAGGATAATAGGAAACCCAGAGTAAGAATAATTGTCTGGGCGAGAGCCAACTTGGATGGAGCTGGGTTGGTTTGACTGGAATGAAAGGTTGGTGGGACAAACCATAAATAAACAGTGGGTTACTTTTGAAACACAAATGGTTTGGGCACGATCAAGGTATTTTCCTTAATACAGAAATGTTGGGTAAACTAATCCAGAGCTCCATGGATGGAAAACAAGATAGAAATTGAGATAAAGAAGAAAAAATGCACTTAGGATCGGTAGCATGTACCAAATACAACTGAGAACTAAGAAGAATACAGAAGGTTCAGAGGGGATGGGAAAAAGCACATCAGAGGAGCAAATAATGATTCTGAGAAAGACTGACTGCCAACATAAACTGGAATCCCAAAGACATACAAACAGTTAGAGCAGGGCGGCTGATTAGGGACTGAAAATGAAATTTGCACATGGAGACAGAGATCATGGCTGACGTATTACTACTTTGCACTCATCTTTACTGTAAAGGTGGTACAACCCAGGCCATTGTGACAGGTGACAAAACTCTGTCATGAGAAGGGCTCCAAGTCGATAAGGAGGAAGTGTTGAGTAGACTGTCAGAATTTAAAGATGATAGAGGCCCTTGGACTGGATGAGATGCATCCAAGGATATTGAAGGAAGTGTGCATGGAAATTGCAGGGGCACTACCCATAATCTTCCAGTCTTCTCTAGACTCAGCGGAGAAGCCAGAGAACTAGAGAACTGCAAATGTTGCAACCTTTTTTGAACAAGGGTATAAGGATAAGCCCTGCACTTGCAGTTTAACATCAGTGGCGGGGGTGGGGGGGAGCAAACATCTAGAAACAATTATTCAGGATAGAATTAGTTAGATGAAAAAGATGGGTTGATTTGGAAAAGCTGGATTGAATTTCTGAAATGGACATCATGTTCAACTAACTTACCGGACTTTTTTGAAGAGATAACAGAAAAAGTCAACTTGGGTAATTCTATTGATGTGGAGTACATGGACTTTCAAAAGGCATTTCATGCAGTGCCAAACAAACAGACTAATGAGAAAAGTTATAGCTCATGGAATAAAAGGAACAGTAGCAACATGGATGCAAAATTGGCTGATAATAGGAAGCAGAAGGTTGTGGTCAATAGATATTTTAAGGAGTGAAGAAGGTTTTTAAATGATGTTTGCTGGGAGTCTGTACTGAGACCCTTACTTTTCTCAATATATATTAATGATCTGGATGTTGGTGTGCAGGGGGATAATTTAAAGTTTTCACGTGATACAAAACTTGGAACTATTGTAAACTGTGAAGAGGACACTGTAGAACTTCACAAGGACATAAACAAGTTGGTGGAGTGGGCAGATGGGTGGCAGATAAACTGCAATGTAGACAAGTGTGAGGTGATGGTATTTTGGTAGGGAGAACATGGAGAGGCAATAAAAGGGGTAAAAGAGACACCTGGCTGTACATATGCATAGATCATTGAAGGTGACAGGACAGGTGGGGAGAACGGTTAATAAAGCATATAGCAATCTGGGTTTTAGTAATGGTATTACAAAAAAAAGGTGGTTATGCTGAACTAGACACTAGTTTGACCTCAGCTGGAGGATTGTATGCATTTCTGGGAATCACATTCCAGAATGTGCAGAAGTAGTTTACAGGAATGGTTCCAGGAATGAGAAACTTCAGTTGTGATGATAGGTTGAAGAGGTTGGGACTATTCCGCTTGGAGAGAAGAAGCCTAAGAGGAGATTTGATAGAAATATTCAAATTTATGAGGATGCTGGACAGGAGAAACTGTTCCCACCTGTAAAAGAATCAATAACGAGAGGGCACAAATTTAAACTGATTCAAAAAAGGTGTGATATGAGAAAGGACCTTTTCAGACAAGAAGTGGTTTGGGTCTGGAATGCACTGTCTGGAAGTATGGTAAAGGCAAGTTCCATCAACACACACAACGAGGAGTTAGATGATTATCTGAATAGAAACAATGTGCAGAGGTATGGTGGAGAGGAGAGGTAACAACACTGAGTCATAAGGCTCATTTGGAGAGACAGCGCAGACACAAAGGGTTGAATGACCTCCTCTGCACCATAATAATTCTGTGATGAAAAGAAGTTGTAAGCCTGCTTCTGAAGAAAGTTGATTATTTTCTAATGTAAACTGCAAAACAGACCTTCTCCCATTGCATTTTGCGCGTGATACCTACAACCTTGAAGTGTTTCTACCTTGTCTCTTGTTTCTTTTTTGTTTTCAAGCTCATACTTACAGTTAGCCTGGCAATGAACATTTTGTTTAAAATGTTTTTGTGACATTTCAAGAATGAAAGAGTAAGGGGGCAATGGAGCAGTATTTCCAATTGACAAAAAGGAATTTCACAGAGCGTGATGGCCCCGTATGGTGCATCTGGCCTAGAGGCTTATACAGTAAATCATCCAAATAACAGGATGAACGCGAGCCACTAATAACAAACAGACATTTAGAATAGTGTGACAATTCAGATCAGTACATTGCAGCATTCATCTTTCTTCGCAGTTGGTACATTTGTAGTGGGATAAAATGGCAGTCTACAAAAGGTTAACAAGACGTTGTCCAAAAATATCCAAGCTGGCTTTTTGGAATACTGTTTAAATTCAAACTTATTTTTTTCCTTCTTGCTTAGGCGGTTTGGCATATGGTAGTGTCAGTGAAGGAGCTCATTGCCATCTGCTAAAAAATTCTCAGAAGGTATCATTGCACGATTAATACTGATATGTTAAATTTCATGCAATTGGAAAGAAGGTTCAATTTTTTCCAAATGGGCTTTGTATTTCACATGTAGGAAATGATTGTATTTAGTCACAACATAATCACATACATATCCAAGGTGAATGTTACCCTGGGTTCCTTCTCTTTCAAGTTAGAACCACATTAACGTACTGGATATTGTTATGAAAGAATTTAAAGAATTGAAATTTCATGCTAGCAAAGAGATACACATTGATATTTTTGCTAGTTTTAATAATCTCAAAACATGATTACATGATGAACACGTTTTCAGGTTTTGTGGAGTGTATAAAGAAAAATATTGGATTGCTTGCCTGAATTGTGGTCCAGGAGCTTGTACAAGACAACTTGAAAACTTGGGCAAGATACAATTATGGCAGCAGCAATGTGGGGGAATCGTCAAAATGGGCAAAATTTGATGCTCCTCCCCTCTCCCCAAGGTGGGTTCTGAGGTAGAGAGGGCGGGGGGTGAAGGGGGGTGGGGGGGGGGGGGGGGAGGTGTGCAGTGAGGGAGAGACAAGTGGCGTAAAATCGATTGAATGCGATTTGTTCCAGGAACTCACCCATCCCAATCCAGGTGCAATTTCGCGATTGGGCGGACAGGGCCTCGGGTGAGAAACTTGCCCTTTACTCAGTAAGGGCCACTTCTAAAGGGTGGGTGGAAACCCCACTCGCTGCTATTAAAAGTTCAAATGAGCACTAAATTGCAGTCGGTTACCATGAGGCAATGGGAGCACACTAAGGACCAACTCTGGATGGCATGTGCTGAGTGCTCTCCATCTGTAAAATTCTATGAAACCAGAAGTCGGGTTTCAAGTTTCCATTACACCACCGGTCTCTTACTCAGACCATGCCTATAATTTCATAGTATTGCTGGTAGACTAGACTCTGGCTGTAAATTCACTCGTGCTGGTTCTTTTAGTAAGGAGGGAGCTCTGTGCATGCACACTCTGGTCTCCAGCTGACCAACCTTACATGTAAGGAGATCATGCCTTTCCCAAGCCCAAAACTATTATGAATTT
The DNA here is from genome assembly GCF_965287045.1 of Carcharhinus amblyrhynchos. NCBI lineage: Eukaryota > Metazoa > Chordata > Chondrichthyes > Carcharhiniformes > Carcharhinidae > Carcharhinus > Carcharhinus amblyrhynchos. The sequence goes on along the minus strand of NC_137339.1, from coordinate 40,167,770 downwards.
TACAAGTACTCAATGGTCGTGTTAAAAATTCATTTTCAAATAAAGCTCTGTTTGATAACCCAACTGTTGTATTGACTTTTTTTTCTATTGCACATCTGTGCCAGAATGGGATCTTTACTGCTCCCCAGTCTACTGGATTTGAGTAACAGCCTATCAAATTAAGCCTTTTGTTTTCGCATTGAAGGCGATTTCACATGAATGCACAAAGTATATGTGCAATGGCATCAATAGATGATGGGTTTTAAAAGCACCCAAGCAGAAGGGTAGACCAAGTGAGTTAAGAAATTTAAAATGTCTTGGGGCAGAAAGTGTCGGACACAGAGTTGGTAGCTTTGATTTGAACACGGTTAGAATGCAGAGGGAGATCCAATTGCATTTCACTGAACCATGTATTCGTACAGCTATAACGGAGTCCTGCCTGCTTTGAGCTGCAGTAGAAAGCTTTCTTAATAAAATTGGCTGTCTCTCCTGAACTGCTCAGTAATGCTGTGTTTTAATGAAAACGTGATGGGATGCTTACTGTATAGAGAGATAGAATAGCTATAAAATTGATCTATGATGTGACAATCATTAACAACTTTAGTGCCGTTTTTCATTTTTTTTGGAATGTTGGATTTATGAGGCATTAATATTTTGTTTTCTTAGCCAATTGCTTTAATTAATGCAATAATCTATTAGCAGATATAAGTGACCATTATTTCCAATAAAACCAAAACAGGGTAACAAAGAACAGTCCACCTAAGCACAAGGGAAATTTATGATTTTGGTCAGAAAACCCTTCTTTACAGGAAGTGAGGCTTGTGGCATCTCAAGCCTAACCCCCTCACTGCCCCCATCCACCCGCTCACTGGAACAGGCTAGCCAGGTCCTGCAAATACTCCAGACACACCTGACATCCAGCTTCTATCCAGTAATGAACATCATATCAGGAACAGCACAGCAAAATGGCAGATAGATTGTTGAACTCACTTCAAAGTCCTTTGCGTGAAGCAAGATTAGAAAATTTGATGGATCATTGGCAGCCATTTTAATGAACATTCATGAAACGCAAATGGCGTTCACACCACCAGTCAGCAGGAAGACTGGCCCACCATCAACACGGCAATGGGAGAATTGTAATGCAATTTTACACTGCAGGTTTCTGCCTTTTTGGATCTCGGTAGATTCTCCGCTCCCCCTCACCACACCCCACCCCTTCACCTCATCACACCCCACTTTTCTCCCTCCCCACCAGAGTGGGTGGATGGGATAATTCCTTCCAATGTTCTTTATAATATATAACTGGCTGCATTTTACAGTAGTGTCATGGTGGGTGCAAAGCCACAAAATGCAGCAAGTCATTCAAATGTTCACCAACTTCAACTTGACCAGAAAATCCCATTGTGAGGAGGCATAAAACTCCAGCCAGAGTAAGACATTCATTGCAACAATCCTGTGCTGCCAATCAATTGGATCTTTGCTGATCTGCAACTCAAAATAATGTACTTGCCTTTCACATCTCTCAGTACTCTTACCAACAAAAAAAAAATCAATTTCTTCAGAAATGTTTCAATTGACCCAGAATTTCACCCTTTTGGAAGTTAGAGTTTCAGATCTCCACAATAGTGTGTGTGAAAACATGTTTGCGAATTTCACTTTTATACGTCGAATTCTAATTTAAAAAATGTGTCCCTTTGTCCTGGATTTCCCCCGTCAGAGGAAACAGTTTCCCTGCATCTGCCCTATTGAATCTCAATTATCTTTTGCAACATGGTTGGATCACCTCAGTTTTTAAAGTTAAATAGTACAAGCCAGTCCTTGTAAGTTAACTTTAAACTTCTGGTCATTTAGGCTCAACCAAACTATCTTTCCTGAGGTCCATACTATTTCAGCTTTGTGTTGTCTTTCACTGAGGAACATATTAAAAGACTTGATTGCGAATGCTACTCACCACCTTACTTTCAATAAACAATGACACACATCATTAGCTTCGCTATTTCACTCCTGCAATCACCATTGGGTTTATTGTGTTCGCTGTTCTAGAAAGATACAGCAAGTATTTTCTCAACCGTTGTTCCATGTAAATGATTGACCCTCAGAAATTCACTTCAAGGCATCACCTCACACAGTATCAATAAATGACTAAGTCTCCCATTATTCTTGTAACTGGATAGTTATTCCATTAAAAATCTCCACAGGGTTTCCTTTGGCAAGTTATGGTTCCTATATGCTCAGCAACAAACTAAAAACATCAGCCTCTTTGCTCGAGCCGCTGTAAATGTGAGAAATTACTTAAAACAGACCTTCCCATCCACAACTAGCCAGTATATATCACTATAAATCAGTTAAAAGTTACAGGCCTTTGGTCCATCTTGGGTTTCAAAACCACCATTTTAGCTCAGAGTTCAGGCAACAGTTACAACCCAGTTGATATCTGCCTCCATCTAACATTTTAATTCAGTACATTCTGAGGGTGGCACAGTGGTTGGCAGTGCTGCCTCACTGCATTAGGCATTTGGGTTTGATTCCTGGCTTGAGTCACTGTCTGTGCAAAGTATGCACGTTCTCACATCTGCATGGATTTCCTCCGGGTATTCTGTTTTCTTTCCACAGTCCATAAGATGTGCTGGTTAAGTGCATTGGTCATGCTAAATTCTCCCTCAGTGTATCCAAACAGGCGCCGGAGTGTGGCGACACATGAGTGTGTAACTTCATTACAGCATTAATGTAATCCTCGTGACACTAATAAATAAACTTTATAACTCTTAAAATCCATTAAATCCATTTTGTAATATTTTTCTCACTGTAAAATTAATTAACTTTTTGAATCACAATGAATGTCTTAGAGTGGTCAAGAATCATTCAAGTTTATTGTTCATAAAAAATTGTATTCCATTTTATTTTATTGCCTATTAAATACAAATCCATTATGAACCTCCCTTAGTTTGCATTTCACTCCAGGTATAATAGGATAAACCAACTTATTCAAGAATGAAGATTTTTCTCATTAAATTACTCTATCAAAAAATTGGTGTTGATTTTGAAAGGCTTCGCTGTTGTGCATTCTGATGAGACTTTCAAGTTACCAATGGAAGAAAATCAAATTATTTGAGAAAATGCCCTCGTAATAATGTTTTGAATTTATAACAGTGTGCGAGAATCATCTCTCAATTGTTATACAGGTTGTCAGGCAGTCAGTGTGATTAAATGACGAATTAACCCACATGGAACCAAGAAGAGAAGCAGAAAACAGCACAGTTCAACCCACTACGGGAGTTCATTACCTGCAAGGAAGAAAACTTATATTTTTAAATTTATTCTTTCATAAGATGTGGGTGTCACTGGCTCGGCTAGCATTTATTGGCCATCCCTGATTGCCCTTGAGAGGGTGGTGGTGAGCTGCCTTCTGGAACTGAGACAGGTCTGTTGTGTATGCTTTTAAAGGATTGCTGCATACAATCACTTTAAAGGAAGTGTGCCATATGATACAGCCCCCATCTCACTTTTACCCAGGGCAGAGCACACACGCACCATTGCTCTGATGTCCTCAAGCTTTCTGTCCATGTATACATGTTCACATGTGTCTATTCTTAAAAAATGAACTCACAATGCATTTGCACAGCGATTGGTGACTTTACATCATTATAACACATATGGCTCAGTCCATATGGCATAGTTACACCTATAGTCTTGTTCGAAAGACAGTTCTAGGATTTCCACCCAACAACAGTGGAGGTTCAAGTAGTTTCAGGTCAGGATAATTTATGCATTTTTTTATGGTTAGTGTAGAAGAACAGACACCAGAATTATTAGCTTTCCAGCAAATTCACAGTATTTATTTTACCTGGTTGACCCTTAAATTATGAGATGTCAACCTGTATACCAAATGACAATTTTTCTTATGTGTTTCCTACTCTCCAGCTGTTATTATTAACACGTAAATACATAGGTACTCATAATTGCTCACTCAAGTTGGATCTGTATTTGGAATAGGGAAAGCCAACCATTGCTGCTTTAAGCAACACCACAAGAGAATGCTTATAGACACCTCTTTGCTCCTACTTGATTAGATTTAGAAACTTTTTTTTGGCTTCATTTTGGTTTTAATAGTGAATGTTGGCATTTAGGATGTGGTTCTGCAATATTCAAAAGAATATAATGGAGAGTAGGTCAACGAATGGCAGAAAGGATCAGAGACCAACAAAAAAGACTAGGGCCAGGATTTTACCACCTTGCCCAATGTGAGCATGAAAGGAATTGGGGTGGATGAGACTCGCTGAACAGGAATTTCCACTGGCCTCAGGCAAAGTTGTAAAATTCTGCCCTAGATACTACAAATGATTACAAAAATTCAAAATTAAAGGTTCTGTATCTGAATGTGCATAGCATTCATAACAATGGATAGCGCACATTTAATTAAATAAATATGATCTGATAGCCATTACAGAGGCATGGCTACAGAATGATGAGGCTTTGGGTCTTGAATGTCGAGGGGGATATGATATTCAAAAATATATACAGCCCTCTAACAGTAATTATAATGTAGGGCAAAGTATACAAGGATATTGGATGCTTCCAATAAAGGGACAACAATAGTCATTTTAATTTTAATTTACATATAAATAGGAGAATCAGATTATCAGTAGTAGCCTGGATGAGGAGTTCATAGAATGTTTTTGAGATAGTTTCTTAGACCAGGTCATTCTGGAACAACCAGAGAATAGGTTTTATTAGGCTTGGCATCGTGTAATGTGACAGGATTAATTAATAACTTCAGAGTAAAAGCACTTCATGGTGCAGTGACCAAATAGGATTGAATTTTACATCCAGTTTAAAAGGGAGAAGAATGGGTCAAAGACTAGTATTTTAAACTTAAATATAGGCAACAATATGAGCATGAAAGCTAAGCTAGCTGAAGTAAACTGAGATACTAGGGTAGGGGATAGGTCAAGTGACACCCACATCTTATGAAAGAAATGGAAAACATTTAAGGGGATATTTCAGAATAATCTAAATAAGTATATTCCTATTATAAATAAAAATTCTAAGGAAAGATTTACCATCTGTGGTCAACAAAAAAGCTAGAGAAAGCATCAAACTTAAGGAAAAAGCATATAAATGTGAACCGTTGAGTGGTAAGTCAGAATATAAAGAATGGCAGAGAATGACTTAAAGGTTAATCAGGAGAAAGAAATTAGTGTGAGAGGAAGCTAGAAGTGTAAAAAAGGATAGCAAGGTTTCTAAAGGTATTTAAAAAGTAAAAGAGTAAATGTGTTGGCCCTCTAGAGAGAGAGAAAAAATATGGAGTTACTGTTACATAATAAGGAAAAGGCAAATGAAATGAACTTCTGTATTCATTACAGGGAATACAAAAAAAATTCCGATAATAACTGTAAATCAGGAGGTGGAGGGGAGAGAGGAACTTGTTCAAATTGCAATCACTAGGAATGTAGTACTAAGCAAAGAAATGCAGCTGAGGACTGACAAGTCTTTGGTCCTGGTGGATTTCATCTTAACGTTTTACAAGAGATGGCCAATGAGATCATACATATGTTGGCATTAATTTTCCAAAAATTCCCTGGATTCTGGAATGGTTCCGTCAGTCTGCAAAGTTAGAAATGTTCAAGAAGGGAAAGAGGCAGTATACTTGTTAGGCAAGGGCATCAAAGATTATCAGGGGTACATGGGAATGTGGAATTAGAAATACAAATAGATCGGCCATGTTCTTATTGAATGGCAGAGCAGGCACGAGGGACCAGATGGCCTATTTCATAAGTTCAGAATGTTTTAGGTATCTGTTTTCACTTGTATTGGGCAATGTTAGACATGTTCTAATTTTATATATGTTTTGTTTCTTTTTCCGTTGTCCCAGCAGGTGAACAATCTGGACCAGTGAGATACAAATCATTTTAATACCAACTCAACTGGTAATGTGCCAAATCATTTTATGCCTGGTTCATGTATCTAACCTCTAATATTATAACCAGTTAAGGCATCACTCAGCTGAAATGTAAAATCTTCAATTGCTCTTTGGGGAATACAATTCAAAATTGGATATTTACTTTATTATCACATTATAGAACCATAGAACATTACAGCACAGAAACAGGCCTTTTGGCCCTTCTTGGCTGTGCCAAATCATTTTTCTGCCTAGTCCCACTGACCTGCACCTGGACCATATCCCTCCACAGCCCTCTCATCCATATACTTGTCCACCTTAAATGTTAAAAGTGAGCCTGCATTTACGACTTCATCTGGCAGCTCATTCCACACTCCCACCACTCTCTGAGTGAAGAGCCCCGCCCAATATTCCCTTTAAACTTCTTCCCCTTCACCCTTAACCCATGTCCTCCAGTTTTTTTTTCTCCCCTAGCCTCAGTGGAAAAAGCCTGCTTGCATTCATTCTATCTATACCCGTCATAATTTTATACACCGCTATCAAATCTCCTCTCATTCTTCTACACTCCAGGGAAATAAAGTCTTAACCTATTCAACCTTTCTCTGTAACTCAGTTTCTCAAGTCCCAGCAACATCCTTGTAAACCTTCTCTGCACTCTTTCAACCTTATTAATATCCTTCCTATAATTAGGTGACCAAAACTGCACACAATACTCTAAATTCAGCTTCATCAATGTCTTACACAACCTTACCATAACATTCCAACTCTTATAGTCAATATTTTGATTTATAAAGGCCAATGTTCCAAAAACACTCTATACGACCTCATCTACCTGTGACACCACTTTCAGGGAATTATGAATCTGTATTCCCAGATCGCTCTGTTCTACTGCACTTTTTAGTGTCCTACCATTTACCTCGTATGTTCTACCTTGGTTTGTCCTTCCAAAGTGCAATACCTCACACTTGTCTGCATTAAACTCCAACTGCCATTTTTCAGCCCATTTCTCTAGCTGGTCCAAATCTCTCTGCAAGCTTTGAAAACCTTCCTCACTGTCCACTACACCTCCAATCTTTGTATCATCAGCAAATTTGCTGATCCAATTTATCACATTATCATCCAGATCATTGATATAGATGACAAACAACAGTGGACCCAACACTGATCCCTGTGACATACCACTAGTCACAGGCCTCCACTCAGAGAAGCAATCCTCCACTACTACTCTCTGGCTTCTCCCTGTGAGGCAGTATCTAATCCAATTTACACTTTGGTAGGAAGAATGGTAGGAAGGACTATTACTTACGTGGCGAAAAACTGCAGCAGGCGACGGTGCAGAGGGACCTCGGGGTCCTTGTGCATGAGTCGCAAAAACCCAGCCTGCAGGTGCAGCAGGTGGTCAGGAAGGCGAATGGGATGCTGGCCTTCATAGCGAGGGGGATTGAATATAAAAGTAGGGAGGTCTTGCTGCAGCTGTATAGGGCATTGGTGAGGCCGCAGCTGGAGTACTGTGTGCAGTTTTGGGCGCCGCACCTGCGCAAGGATATTTTGGCCTTGGAGGGAGTGCAGAGGAGGTTTACTAGGCTGATACCGGAGTTGAGGGGGTTGAGCTATGAGGAGAGGCTGAATAAACTAGGCTTGTACTCGTTAGAGTTTAGAAGAATGAGGGGAGATCTCATTGAGACGTATAAGATGATGAATGGGATGGATAGGATAGAGGTGGAGAGACTCTTCCCGCTCAAAAAAGACAGTAGGACTAGGGGGCACAGCCTCAAGATAAAGGGGGGGTGGTTTAGAACGGAGTTGAGGAGGAACTTCTTCACTCAAAGGGTGGTGAGTATCTGGAATTCTCTGCCCGTTGAAGTGGTGGAGGCTGCCTCGCTAAATATTTTTAAGAAGCGGGTTGATGGGTTTTTGATAAGAGAGGGGATTAAGGGTTATGGGGAGAGGGCGGGAAAGTGGAACTGAGCCACGACAGATCAGCCATGATCTTATTGAATGGCGGGGCAGGCTCGAAGGGCCAGATGGCCTACTCCTGCTCCTATTTCTTATGTTCTTATGTTCTTACTACCTCTCCATGCATACCTAGCAACTGGACCTTCCTAACTAACCTCCCATGCGGGACCTTGTCAAAGGCCTAACTGAAGTCCATGTAGACAACATCCACTGCCTTCCCTTCATCCACTTTCCTGGTAACCTCCTCAAAAAACTTTAATGGATTGGTTAAACATGATCTACCAAGCACAAAGTCATGTTGACTCTCCCTAATAAGTCCCTGTATATCTAAGTATTTGTAGAGACTCTCTCTTAGTACTCCTTCCAATAATTTACCTACTATTGACGTCAAACTTACCAGCCTATAAATTCCCAGATTACTTTTTGAGCCTTTTTTTGAATGACGGAACAATGAGCTATCCTGCAATCATCCGGCACCTCATCCGTGGATACCAACATTTTAAATATACCTGTCAGGGCCCCTGCAATTTCAACACTAGCCTCCTTCAAGGTCCAAGGGAATACCCTGCCAACTCCTGGGGATTTATCTACTCTGATTTGCTTCAAGACAGCAAGAACCTCCTCCCTTTTAATCTGTATAGGTTCCATGATGTCCCTACTTGTTTGCCTTATTTCCATAAACTCCATGCCAGTTTCCTTAGTAAATAAGGATGCAAAAAAAACCCGTTTAATATCTCCCCCATTTCTTTGGTTCCATACATAGCCGACCACTCTGATTTTCAAGAGGACCAATTTTATCCCTTGCTATCCTTTTGCTCTTAATACACCTGTAGAAGCTCTTAGGATTATCCTTCACCTTGACTGCCAAAGCAACCTCAAGTCTTCTTTTAGCCCTCCTGATTTCTTTCTTAAGTAGTTCTGGCACTTTTTATACTCAAGCATCTTATCTGTTCCCTGTTGCCTATACATGTCAAACATCTCTCTCTTCTTCTTTATCAGAGTTCAAATATCCCTCGAGAACCAAGGTTCCTTATTTTTACTCACTTTGCCTTTAATCCTGACAGGAACATACAAACTCTGCACTCTCAAAATTCCTCCTTTGAGGGCCTCCCATTTACCAATCACATCCTTACCAGAGAACAGCCTGTACCAATCCACGCTTTTTAGATCCTTTCTCACTTCTTCAAATTTGGCCTTTTTTCAGTTTAGAACCTCAACCTGAGGACCAGATCTGTCTTTATCCATGATCAAGTTGAAACTAATGGCGTTATGATCACTGGAACCAAAGTGTTCCCCTACACACACTTTCATCACTTGTCCTAACTCATTTCCTAATAGGAGATCTAATATTGCATTTTCTCCAGTTGGTACCTCTATAGAAAATTTTCCTGAACACATTTTACAAACTCCAACCAGTCTAGACCTTTAACAGTACGGGAGTCCCAATCTACATGTGGAAAATTAAAATCCCCGACTATCACAACTTTATGTTTCTTGCAGTTGTCAGCTATCTCTCTGCAGATTTGCTCTTCCAATTCTCACTGACTATTGGGTGGTCTATCATACAAACCCATTAATGTGGTCTTACATTTCCTGTTTCTGAGCTCCACCCGTATAGCCTCAGTAGACAAGCCCTCTAGTCTGTCCTGCCTGAGCACTGTTGCAACATTTTCCCTAACTAGTAACGCCACCCCTCCACCCTTCATCCCTCTGCCTCTATCATGTCTGAAACATTGGAACCCTGGAACATTAAGCTGCCAGTCCTGCCTCTCCTGTAACCAAGTTTCACTAATGGCTATAATGTCATAACTTGAATTTCACCAGAACACCAGAAGCGAAATATCTTGGAGGTTTTGTCTCAATTATCCATTGATAAATATTAATGGATAGAATATTACAAGCAATGTTGTGTGCAAGATCCCACCAGTGGTACAAACCACAGCTTTCAGTTCCATGGTTTCACCTATCAGGCATGCATTTAGGATACTATATAGGCTGGGAATTCTACCGACCCGCCCTGCCCCACGTTGCCAGTAGGAGGTATACTTTGTATGGCTCACCTGCCCAATTGCCAGGGAATCCGCATGGGAGTTGCCTTTGGCAGGACCAGAAGATTCTGCTGGCAGGAAGAGCTGGAAAATCCCATTTTTGACAATATTTGAAGAAACATAGATTATTAAATTGTGTCCTGATAAACATTCTTCCCTCAACTAACAGTAGGGAAATAAAAATAGATTGACTGGCTACTCCCATCAATATTGTGCGTCAACCTGCAAATTGGCTGCCAAATTAACCTACATAATCACTATCAAAAGTATTTTCTTTGGCGGATAGTGTTTTAAGAATTTTTAAAACAGAAAGTATTACTCCCTTTCTCTGCCTGATGGGAGAAGTATTATTAATGTCACTCGATAAAAGACTTCTGCTTTCATAACACTGTCTCTTTTTTACTTTGTTCCTGGCATTTTTCAGCTGTACCTTTAGCCAACGGTATCACAACTCGCATATAAATTTGCATAGAAACGTGAGTAAAATACAAAAATAATAAAGCAGAGACAACAAGATCCTGGAAATCTTGGTTAAAAACAAAAAGTGCTGGAAACATTCAACAGGGTCAAATGGCACCTGTAAAGAGAGAAACATCAGATTAATGTTTCAGGTTCATCATTTTGCACAAGACCAGCGCTGGACAGTCAATGACCTGAACTCTGGCCAGAACTTTCTGGTTGTTCAGCCCAGCAGGATTCTTTGATCTCACTGATAGCAGACCCCTGACATCGGTTTCTTGGTGCCGAGGGCTGCATTCAACAGGTAATTCTGTTGACAATTGTGGGACCAAAAGATCTAGCTGCCAGCCAATGGTGGCCTCCCACCATGGGGGGAAAGGAGGGGTGCAGTAAATCCCACTCTCTGTTCCTCTCTCCTGATCTAATGAGTATTTACAGCATTTCCTTTTTATTGTCTCATTAGCAACCAAGTTCAACACACATAAAATATCTGAATATGATTTGTGTTTAGGATTTGTTTTACTTGAAAGCATTCTTCTATGGCATTTAAACTCAAGAAGCAGCAAATGAATCAACATTCCCATAAACATATTGGTTCAGGTTGATCAGATTGAAGATTATTGAAATGTTTCTGCTTCAAAAAGTAGACATCAGATTCAACCCTCTGCAGCACTGAATGATTTCACTTTTGTGTTGCATGCCAGTTACCATCTTCTAGCCACATAATTTGTACATAGTTGATGTTGATATTAAAAATTGAAACATATTATGCATGTTAGAACAAAGGGGCATACTGGTTAATGTGAAAGACAATAAATGTTCTATGCACAGAGTAAACAGTATATTTTGTGAATTAAGTGATCATTTTAATGTATTCAAGGCTTACTAGTCAATAACATTAATCTTATCATGTGGAATATCGCAAAACAGTTATGAAACATCAAAAGATTGATATTCAAATTTAAATATTTATCTTATCTGTTTCAAAATTGAATTTGACTCTATTACAAGTCCAATATCATAAATTCCATGAATGGATATGTGTCTTCTGAGTCATCCCTGGTACAAGCATTGTAATTGAACAGGCATCCTCATGGGACTGGCACTCTGACCCCACCAAAAGACTTTGCTTGCCCTCTCCTGTTTTAATCTCCGGGTCACGCACAAAGCACATTGCCAGTCTGATTCTATCCCTGTAACACTACCACAGTCGTTCCAAATTACTTTTGCCAGACTACAATTCACTGCAAATTGATGCCAAAATCATTTACGGTAGGTGAATCCTGCCTTATGTCTTTTGTACAGACATTGAAAGTATATTCCACATTACGTTAAATATCAGCCAAGTTTTCAAGGTATGCACAACTTTCCATTTTAATCTTCCAAAGAGCAAACAAGCTTTATTAAATGAATTAGAATAAAAGGATTGTCATTTTATTCTAGTTACGATATTCTTGCTTTAATGCATTACATTTCTTTGGCCTAAGTAGAAGCTTAAGATGGTTATATTAAAATCACAGCTAGTAAATGAAGTGTGATATGTCACTCAACTCATCCCAATTGGGAATTGATATCATTTTTCTTACTGCTTGTAAGCTCAAGGTAAGGAAATGTTAATGCTGAGGAATGGAATATTTTCCCACTTTGCGTCACTAATGTCACCACCGATTAATTACAGGTCCATTATAGCATGGTTACATCCAGAGTGAATCCATCAGCTCTACAAGAACAACTTGTCTTTATATAAGGTCTTTAAGATAATAAAACATCACAAGGCATTTCACAGGAACCTTATCAACAAAATTTGTCAGTAAGCCATACCAGGACAGTTGACCAAAAACTGGGTCAACGTTGTAGGTTTGAAGGTATATCCAAAAAGAAGAGAGACAGAGCTAGAAAGAAAGAATGGCATATTGAGGGTGGGATTTCTAGACCATGTGCCAGTAATGGTGGAGTGATGGAAATTGTGGAATGCATATGGGGGCCAGAATTGGAAGTGTGCAGCGCTTTTGGAAATTATTCAGGTTGGAGGAGGTTTCAGAGGATAGACAAAGGTGAGACCACAGAGGAATTTGAAACAAAACCACTCACTCTACAATCGGCTGCAGCACAACTTAAAAAAGCATCCCTATTGTACCGTGACAAACTGCTAAGGATGAATTTAGTTATCATTGCTAGGCATACAACTAATAGTTCATTGTTCACTCATCTATATTGTAAAATTTTAGATGAGTTCAGAAATAAATTGTATTTGTTCTCCAAAAATTATGAAAACATCCATCTTCCAATACAAACATGAAGCAACCATTGAGAGTGCCTCACAAACCCCAATTCCCCTCTCTCCCAACTGCCCCCTACCCACAACATTTTCTTTTTAAATCATTCTTTCATTGTTGATTGGCTTTGTATTTGTATCATATGTTCTGAATATTCTGTTCAGCAGTTTTGCTCTCTTGATTGACACAAAAAAGACAAACTTCATTATCAAACAACTTTTTTTTTTATCTTCTTTGGATTTGAATGCCTTGAATTGAACAGCCTTATTGATAAAACTTTCTAAAAGAGAAAGCAAAATGTTGTATCAGTATTCTGCATTTCATCCAGCTTCAATCTGATCTATGTTTAATCATATACTGTTGACATGAAAGTTAAATAAATTACAGGATCATGCTGAGATTTATTTTTCCCCATGTCTTAATTAACCCCTACTCACTTCACAACTGTTTTTTCTTATACTATAGGTGACTATAAATCAAAAATATTTCATTGACTATGTTTTGGGATATTTTAAGATAATGAAAGGCTCAATATAAGTGCAAGTTTATTTGTTAGCTGCCAGAATATTTTGTTGTTGTATTGCATTTTACTTCAGATAATACATTTCTAAGTCCTACCATTTTATTACCTAAAGAACAAATATTTAACGGAAATAGAAGCATGATAAATTTAAGAATAAAACTTGTTTGGCATCTTGAATTCCTCAGAACATCTCCAAGCACGTCACAGCAAGTTTCTTTCAGGTGTGGTCACTGTTGCAAAGCAAACAAACAAACACAACAAATCTATTTGTGCACAGCACACTCCCACAAATAACAAAAATGTAAGTGACCAGGTCATTCATCTCTCAAATATAATCATCAAAACAATTTTTTTTATTCATTGATATGACCATTGCAAGTTGAACCAAAATCCATTGTCCATCCTCAATTGCCTTTTGAAAGGGGTGGTCAGCTGCCTTCTTGAACTGCTGCAATCCACATTGTGTATGACCCAGCAATAGTAGCGATATAGTTCCTTATCAGGATGATGTGTGGCTTAGAGGGAAACTTACAGGTTGTGGTGGTGTTCCCATGCACCTGCTACCCTGGTCCTTCTAGAGGCTGCAGTTTTGGAGGCACTGTCTAGGGATCTTTGGTGAGTTGCTTCAGCGCATCTTGTAGATGGTACACACTGCTGCCATTGACATCACACTCCTGATTTGTGCCTTCTGGATGTTAGACTGGCTTGGGGACACTACAACTACACAGAATCCCCGACCTGCTCTTATAGCCATAAGGTTGGTCCAGTTCAGTTTCTGGACAATGGCAACCACTAAAGGAAAGTGGGGAATTCAGCAATGGTAATACCATTGAATACAGTAAGTCTCACAACACCAGGTTAAAGTCGAACAGGTTTATTTGGTCGCAAAAACCATTAGCTTTTGGAGCACTACTCCTTCACCAGGTAAGTTGGAGTTCTGTTCACAAACAGGGCAAATAAGGACACAAACTCAATTCACAAAATAATGGTTGGAACACAAGTCTTTACAGGTAACCAAGTCTTAAAGGTAAAAACAATGTGAGTGGAGGGAGGGTTAAGCCCAGATTAAAGAGATGTGTATTGTCTCCAGCTGGGATAGTTGGTGAGATTTTTCAAGCCCGGGCAAGTCATGGCGGTTACAGATAGTGTGACACAGCCTTGTTGAGGCCGTCATCACATGTGCAGAACTTGGCTATCAGTCTCTGCTCAGCGATTCTGCGTTGTCTTGTGTCATGAAGGCCGCCTTGGAGAATGCTTAGCCAAAGATCAGGGACCAAATGCCCATGACCGTTGAAGTGTTCCCCAACAGGAAAGAAACACTCTGGCCTTGTGATTGTTGAGTGGTGTTCACTCATCCATTGTCGTAGCGTCTGCATGGTCTCCCCAATGTACCATGCCGCAGGAATTTTGCATACAAAAAATCTATTCACTTTGTCTCAGGCTTAGAATCTCAGTTCAAATGAAGACCACGCTCAGCATTAAATGGCTTCATTATATAATTCATTTAGTCAGAACGTACGATCACAAACTAAACAAAAATGATGCCAGTTAAAATGCAAGGCAGAAAATTCTGAAGGAAATAAGAAACTGAAAAATCACTAATGAAGGTCTGTTTACTGGCTTAGCCCTGTCGTCTGGAGCAAGCTGTATGCCCAGAGACTTCAAAGTGCCAGAATTTTGATCAGCAAGTTCACGTTAAATACTCATACAGCATTCTAGTGTGTGCTATTTATTATTGTTGCACTGGTTGGAATTCTACCCTTAGGATAGAGCAGTCTTGTCCCAGAAGTCTCTAGTTCATTGAGGGTCATTGCTTTGTTAGTCACTACGAGCAATAATTCCAATTTGTATATTTGTCACACAATCTGATACATCAGAATAGGCCAATTTTCATTTCAGTGCACTAAAGGCCGACCCCCTATCGTGTCACGGCTGGAGAGACTCTGAGCCCAAATTACCCAGAGATTTGCTGTTTTCTTCATTCTTATGTAGAAACAAAAAAATGCAAACCAACAGAAATGCAAGTGAAACATAAAAAGGCCACAGGCTGTTGAACACTCAGAGGTGTGTGTGCATCACAGATTGTTGAGGCGAGTGAAGAGACAATAAGTGTAATCCAGAAGGATAGGTTGAGAAGCAAAATAGCTGTCGTGTGATTTTTATGTTCTCCTGACGCATCAGTGATTCTTCAATGCCAGCTTAACAGCCTCACTGAATAAAGCAGGGATCAGTTCCAACTCTCCATTGAAAATAGGATCCTTGAGATTAAATTGATCTCTTTGGCAAGGAGAGCACAAAACATGATTTTAATTTGCTGGACAATTCTATAGTGAGTGAACCTTAGCTGTTCATTAAAAACATAACATCAGTGATGAAGTGGTGAAATAGTAGCGTAAGAGTGCATCTGAATAATGACACATAGAAACTCTGGTGGCCAATAGCCAGTTGACTGACGTTCATCAGATTGGCCGGATGGCAAACTCTCAGCTCAGACCTGAGCTGAAATTGTAAGTGGGTGCCAGTGATATGAGGGATAGCCAAACTGCCTATATAAAGAATAACCCCACTGGTTTTAGGCAGCAGTCCATGCTGCCTGCTCAAAAGAGCAAATGGCGGAATCCTGGCCAGTAAGCAGATCAATTCTTTCTTTAATCATCTCCTGCACTGTATCCACTGGCAGATGGTTTAAAAAAATCCTTGTGTATGCATTCAATGATCATTTCCGAGCAAAAGGAAATTGTCGACAAGCAAAGATGATAGTTCCTTGTATTTGGAAGCAGATATACCAAATAAAATTACATTGCATAGATTACAAGCATCATTTTTGTAATATTGTAATATTTTTGGTGAATTCACTCTGATTAAATTGATGAGTCCCAAAATTTATAGCCACCCGATCTGTTCATTTCAACTGAGATGCTTTATTTCATCAGGTATAATTCAGGTCAGAAACTCCCAAGGTATTTTATGAAATCCATCTGGATCATAAGTTTTGCAATCTGAATTTGGCTAGGGTAAGCATCGAAATCATAGAAACCCTACAGTACAGAAAGAGGCCCTTCGGCCCATCAAATCTGCATCAACCAAATTCCCACCCAGGCCCTACCCCCAATCCATACATATTTTATCTACTAATCCTGTCTAACCTGTGGATCTACGGTCAATTTAGCACGGCCAATCAACCTAATCTGCACATCTTTGAACTGTAGGAGGAAACCGGAGCACCCGGAGGAAGCCCACACAGACACAAGGAGAACATGCAAACTCCACACAGACAGTGACCCAAGCCAGGAATCGAACGCAGGTCCCTGGAGCTGTGAAGCAGCAGTGCTAATCATTGTGCTACTGTGCCGCCCGAGCATAAGATGTTTCACTTCAGGCATGGTCACCTGCTCCACGAGAAAGCCTTCATTAAATACAGTTTACATATAGCAATAACTTTTACTAATTACAAACAAGGAGAAAACAATGATGTTGTATAACTCTGGGCAAATACATGAAATATTTTTCATATATATGTCATAGGGTCGAAGGGCCTGTTTCCTGTGCTGTTCTTTGTTCTATTCCCCAATCAAATAAACTTCCCTATAAACATTCACCTGCCACTGGTTTAACACAGAAAATATGAATGCTCACATGATGTTGGAACTTAGTCCTTTGGTTGAATGCTGCAATTCTATTGATACACACACAGACACACTTGAAGTCAGAAAGCTTTCCAAAATACCAGGGAGCGAGAGAGAGAGAGAGAGAGAAAGAGGGGACTCTTGGTCCTAGCCAGTAAACCACTATAAGCAGAATTTTCATTCCAGGAAGGCAAAAAGCCTCACTTCAACCTAGCCAGCATAATTTACAATACCAGAAAGGGAGACAAAACATTGCTTTTCAGTCTGTCTAAACGTCTTCTAACCAAAACAAAAAACAGCCAAAAAACTGAAAATGAAAAAATGCCTGTCACCTGACCTGTCAATCATTCTCCCCCTAACAATGCAGGCTCATGAAAAGTCCCAGAAAGTACCTGAGGCACAGAGTAAAAATAAACAAAACCCCCTTTAAACTACTGGAGCATCAATAAAAGGATTTCTAACAGACAGCTCAGTGACAATGAAAAAAAACCAAAGCTACTTCACTGCAGAGAAAATAATTTAAAGAAAACATTTCTTAAGGGTACACTGTTATCACAGCTCATTCATACATCCAATTTTCCAATACATCTCCCTCCATCCCTGCCCTCATTGCTGGAACTTCCATCTTTAGCAGAAGCAGAGATTTGCCATTTCAACAATCTTGGGAGCTTCTTGTGTAGTGGTAACTGATACCTCAGGCACGTTATTAAAACTAAACAACTCACAAAGCTTCTCATCTGTCATTTTTTAAAACTTTTCTTCCACACAATAATGGAGTCGAAAAATGACCTGGAGAAGAAAGCAAATCCAGAGTGAATCCTTAAAGATAATATATTGTGTAAGTAAATATCAGTGGCATTGTGGTGACTGTTTCTTTAAGGACAACACAGCAGGAGAGTGTCATCTGACTCAAGGGACTAATTGGGACTGAGCATGAGTAATTACCCCAGGGGTGGAGTCCTCTCTTCAGAAGAAGGCATCTAGAAGGTAAGTAGAAGACATGTAGGGGCTGGGGCAGCTGGCGGGCTGCTCTATTCTGAACCACTGGTTTTAATTTTAAAACTTCTCCACCTGGTAGACAGCGCTTTTAGTAATCTCTGTATCTGTTTTTTCCCCTTTGGCTGCAAGGAGAGTCCACTTCTCTGCTTCTCCAGCATACGACACTTCCCTTGTTATTTTCAGTGGAAGATCCAGCATGTTCTGTTAACTTTGCTGCTTGTAATCCCTCGGAGCAGGGATTGCTACACAGATTTCCCACAGGCTCTTCTGTGATCAGGAGCCCAGCAATCTCGGCTGGGCACAGCCTCAGAATAAAAGGGACAACCCTTTCAAACCAAGATGGGAAGGAATTTCTTCAGCTAGAAGTGCCATTTATTGACATCACACTCCTGATTTGTGCCTTGTAGATGATAAATTGGCTTGGGGAGACAATAACGTAGTCGCCACAGAATTCCTGACCTGCTCTTATAGCCATAAGGTTGGTCCAGTTCAGTTTCTGGACAATAGCAACCACTAAAGGAAAGCAGGGAATTCAGCAATGGTAACACCATTGAGTACAGTAAGCCTCACAACACCAGGTTAAAGTCAAACAGGTGGCAGCTCTAAGCAATTCATTGCCACAGAAGGCTATGGAGGCCAGGTCGTTGAATATATTTAAGACAGAGACAGAGACAGATTGATTCCCTTGCCCATCAGGAGCCTAAGGTTTAAAGTATATTTATTAGTCACAAATAAGGCTGACATTAACACTGCAATTAAGTTACTGTGAAGTAACTAAGACATCTTTCAGACTGTGGGAGGAAACCAGAGCACCCTGAGGAAACCCATGCAGACACAGGGAAAATGCGCAAACTCTATACAGTCAGTGACCCAAGCTGGGAATTGAACCCGGGTCCCTGGCACTGTGAGGCAGCAGTGCTAACCACTGTGCCACGGCGACACCCTTATGAGGTTATGGGGCAAAGGATTGAGAAACTTATAAGCCATGATTGAATGGTAGCAGAGCAGATTTGATGGGCCAAATAGCATAATTCTGTTACTATATCTTATGGTTCCTTCAGTTTCCTGCACTGCAGCTCTTTGGGACATTTTTTCCTTTTCATGTTAAGCGCTGCTTTCTGTGCTCTCCTTTCACTCTTCGAAAAAAAAACTCAGCAGCAACTCTGTGGCTGGAACTCTCTCACCTTGCCTACCATGGAATCAGAGCAGGCAAGTCTCTGACAATGGAAATCTCTGTTGTCTTCGGGTGGGAATTTCTGGTCTCGTCAAAGCAAGGCTATGAAATCCCACCTATGTCTTTTGTTTTAAAAAAACTTTAATTCAAAACGTCAAAGGAGAAGTGTAGAGGTTGACAGCTGCACACCACGTCCGCCCCCTCTCCCATTGCCCTCCCAACTGCTGCTCCTAAGCCATTCTCCATAATCTTTCTTTCATTCATGTATCCTCTCACATTACACCGTGCTCTCTCCATTTCACCTTTCCCGACAATGTTTTCGACTACTGGGGTGTGTCCCAAAAACTGACTCTCCAGGCAGATATCGGGGAACACAGGAATTTGCAGGTCTTACTCGCTCCTTTTTCCAACTACTACTGCCCTACCAGGGCAGTCCTTGACAGGTCTCCAGACCTTCAGGGGCACATGATCCATTCCCTAAAAAGGAGCTATGCCCCCCAACTTACATAACAATTTTTAAAGGTGGCTTAACATTGACCACAAGATAGTTGATCCCCTATTCTGAAGTAAACATTTTTTGTTGGAATAGAAGTACTCGATTGGTTTAAAATTTCTGTCTATTAGTGACTGCTAAGTATGTGAAATGAGGAACTTCAGGTGAATAGATTAAGAACTCTCAAATAATATCCTGTAGAATAACCTTAAGGCCAAAGCTTTCCCTGCTCCAGTACGAATTGCAGCCAAAAGAAATTAAGACTGGGATTGGATGAAATGAGCTAGCCTTACAAATACAGTAAACAGTAAATAAAAACGTGCATTTATAAAAGTGTCTTTAATATCGTGAAATGTTCCAAAGTGTTTCATAGGAGCGTTATTAACAGAGTCGTAGAGGACACATTAGGACAGATGAACTAGAAATAAGCTTCAGGGAGGATCTTAGCAGGATCTAAAAAAACCAAACGTGAGGTAGACAGATCGAGGAAGGGAAATCTAGCATTTAGGGCCTAGGCAAGTTAAAGCTCGGCCAACGATGACAGAACGATTAACATTGAGAATGTGCAAGAAGCCAGAATTGGAGGAGTGCAGAGGAGTTACAGGGCTGGTTTCACTGCTGTTGAAGCTCATTTGACATCAAAAGCCTTATCTGTGCCTTTTTCACTTCTCTTTCTGTTACAATCTTTCCTTACCCTGATGAGAACATGCAAATACCACATAGATAGACAACCAGGTCAGAATCAAACCCAGGTTCCTGGCGTTTTAAGGCAGCAGTGCTAGCTGTTATGCAACTGTGCTGCCCATTTTTTTCACCCCTGTAGCGTTGAATATTCTAATGCTCCACTGGCCAATCTCAAATCTTACACCTTACATGAATTTGCTCGAATCCAAAACAATACTATCCACATTGTAACTGCACCATGATCCAATGATCCATCACTCATATCATTGCTGGTTAAACAATTTCAATTTAAAATTCTAATCCTGGTTTTCAACTCCCTCCAGGGCCCTTGTCTCTCCCTATCTCTGTTCTCTCCTCCAGCCAGAGGTCAGAAGCCAAACTGAAGTTTCAAACATAACACCAATTACGCAAACAGTCTGCTTCAGAATCAGATAGGGAGAGGGATGGAGTTAGAACATAGAACATTACAGCGCAGAACAGGCCCTTCAGCCCACGATGTTGCGCCGACCAGTTAAAAAGCAATGACCCTCTAACCTAAACCAATCCCTTTCCATCCATAAACCTATCCACGGATCTCTTAAATGCCCCCAAACTAGGCGCATTTACAACTGCAGCAGGCAGGGCATTCCAATCCCTCACCACCCTCTGGGTAAAGAACCTACCTCTGACATCCGTCCTATAACTACCACCCCTTAATTTAAAGCTATGCCCCCTCGTGCTAGCTTTCTCCATCCGAGGAAAAAGGCTATCACTGTCCACCCTATCTAAACCTCTAATCATCTTATATGTTTCAATAAGGTCCCCTCTTAGCCGCCTTCTTTCTAACGAAAACAACCTCAAATCCCTCAGTCTCTCCACATAGGACCTCCCCTCCATACCAGGCAATGTCCTGGTAAACCTCCTCTGCACCCTCTCCAAAGCCTCCACATCCTTCCTGTAATGTGGGGACCAGAACTGCACACAATACTCCAAGTGCGGCTGCACCAGAGTTGTGTACAGTTGCAACATGATGCTGCGGCTCCTAAATTCAATCCCCCTACCAATAAACGCCAAGACACAGTATGCCTTCCTAACAACCCTATCTACTTGATTCCCAACTTTCAGGGATCTATGTACACATACACCTAGATCCCTCTGTTCATCCACACTATTCAGAGTCCTACCGTTAGCCCTATACTCTACACATCTGTTATTCCTGCCAAAGTGCATTACCTCACACTTTTCCACATTAAACTCCATCCGCCACCTCTCGGCCCAGCTCTGCAACTTGTCCAAGTCCCCCTGTAAACTAAGACACCCTTCCTCACTATCTACCACACCTCCGACTTTGGTGTCATCAGCAAATTTACTAATCCACCCAACTATACCCTCATCCAGATCATTTATAAAAATTACAAACAGCAGTGGCCCCAAAACAGATCCCTGAGGCACACCACTCGTAACATCCCTCATAATTTTGTACACGTCAGTGGGGTCCCCCCTTCAGTCTTCTGTGGCCTAAGGAAAACAATCCAGCTTCTCTTCAAAGCTGAAATGCTCCAGTCCAGACAACATCCCAGTGAATCTCCTCTGCACCCTTTTAAGTGCAATCATTTTCTTCCAATAGTGTGGTGACCACTACTCCAGCTGTGGCCTAACAAGTGTTTTATTTAGTTCCATCATAACCTTTCTGTGCCTCTGCTAATAAAGGCAAGTATCCCATACATCGTCTTAACCATCTTATCTACCTACCTTTGGGGATCTATGAACATCTGGTGCTCTTTACATCCTAGTATTCTACCATTCATTGTGTATCCGCTTGCCTTCCCAAAATGCATCACGTCACTTTTCAGGGCTAAATTTCATTTACAACTGTTCTGTCCATCTGACCAAACTGTCTGTATCATCCTGTAATCAAAGGCTTTCCTCCTCACTATTGTCTCCAAGCTTCTGGCATTTCAGACAACAAACAATTCTTAACCCATCTAACATCTATAATATAGCTCCTGTTCAAGAGCTGGAAACTGCCTTTAAGAAATGTTGTCCACTTCCCATATTGGGCCCACTCCTTATATATCCAGCATGGGGACAGGTAGTATAATCTAAATGGAGCTATTTTGAAGAGGCTGTAAGAGTAGAGAGGTTTGGGAGAATACGTTCACAAATCTTTGAAGGCATAATGTAAGGTGACTTGGCAGTTAAAAAAGTAAATGGGAAAACTGGCTTTCTAACTTAGGGAATTTAACATAAAAGTAAAGGTGTCATTCTAAACATTTATATAAAAACTGGTTAGGCCTCAGCTCCCTTTAGGCAGGATGTCAAGGTCTTGTAGAGGATACAGTGGAAATCTGCCAGAATAATGCTAGGAATGAGGAACAATAATTACATGGAGAGATTGAAGTTCGTAAAGCTAGCAGAATGAGATTCCAGTGGAACATTCAACGTACAATTAGATATAGACTTGAAGAGGATTAATTTGCTGGATTATGGGGAAAATGCTGGGGAGTCAGACTAAGTTAGAAAGATCTTCCAAAGAGGTGGCAGAGGTGTGACAGATCAAATCAGTCTCTTTTATATTGTAAGATTTTATGATTTTATAACTTGCATTAAGCTTATATAGAACCTTAGCTTGAAAATACTTAGAGAAAACTACATAGTTCTGATTTCCATATTATAAAGAGGATATCAAAGTGCTGAAAAAGCTATAAAAATTCCTCCCATTGGTTCTAAAATGCCATGGGGATTCTTCTGTTTTCCCATCATAAATCCAACAGGAGGCCTGTGGAATTCCTGGCAGACCTAGAGTCATAAAATCATAGAATCCTAAAGTGGAGAAGGAGGCCCTTCAATCCATTGAGTCTGTCCCAACCAGAATCCCACGAAAGCCCTATCCCATAACCTCATGTATTTACCCTAACTAGTTCCCCTAAAACTAAGGGGCAATTTAGCATCGTCAATCTACCTAACCTGCACATCTTTGGACTGTGGGAGAAAACAAGAGCACCTGGAGGAAACCCACGCTGATACAGGTGGTGGCAATAAAGCAGAGTTGCTGGCTGGAGAGCAGGGTTTGTGATAGTGATCAACAATATTGACTTATTTACTTGGAAATAATGTAAGCTTATCCAATTTGGGTGTGTACAATGAATGGACATTGGAGCAATAAAGATAGGTGGTGTTGAGGTAGAGCTGGATTGAAGCCACATCTTGGGTTGGGTCCAATGAACCAGAGAACAGGTCCTTCTTATAAGATCTAACATTCTTAGAATAGCCTTCAGATCACAGGGCAGCATGTAGATTTTTCATTTTTTCATGGGATGGGGCTTTGCTGGCTAGGTCAGTATTTATTATCCATCCTTAGTAGCCCCTGAGAAGCTGTGGTGAACCATCTTCTTGATTTGCTGCAATTCATGTGGTATAGATACATCCAGAGTACTGACAGAATAGGAAGTTTCAGGCTTTTACCCAGCAACAGTGAAGGAATAGCAATATGGTTCCAAGTCAGGATAGGGAACTTGCAGTGGTGATTGTCCCATGTAGCTGCTGCCCTTGTCCTTCGAGGTGGTAGCAGATTTGAAAGGTGCTGTTTTAGGGATCTTTGATGAGTTGCTGCAGTGCATCTTGTAGATGGGGCACACTACTCCACTATGATATTGTTGGTGGAGGGGGAGATTGTCTAAGGTAGTGGATAGAGGTGCTAATCATGTGGATTGCCTCATCCTGATGATGCCAGTGCAACATGTAGAGTTCTTTGCCAAGCCATGGTGAGTTACAAAATCATTTATGTTTTTAAAAATCTGTTTCTTTTACATAGACACTCAAAATAGGAAATTATTATAAAGCTTAATGAATGAGCATTCTTTCAAATAAACCTGTGCACTGGTAGATCATATAATTTATGTCTGGGAGAAACAAGCAATTAGGTGTTCATAAAACATTGGCTGAAAGCGTAGATTTGATGGCATCAGGAATTACATACGGAAGAATCATTAAAATGTTTGGGTACAAATTCTGTGAGGCTCACTGACCACTACCTATGGCAAAGTTTTGCATTGAGAATTCCAGTTTGTATCAGCTCATGGCAAACGCTGATCAGACACAAACCTACCCATTTACCTGCATAAGATTTCTCCAGAGGATCCTCCAGAATTCCCCCAGCGTAGGAATCCACATAAACAGCAACAAAATGAATCTACGCAGATGCCAAACCCTCTTCAATGGCACTAGCTGCCATATACTGGTTAGTGTTTAAAGGTTCTGAAGTTTTTCAGTGAGTAAATGAATGAGTGGACAAGTTGGCAGCTATGCAGGGTGAGTGGGGAGGAGTTGGGAGTGATTGGGTTGTCTCTGGTATAGCTACCCAGGAGTAAGACTAAGGGTGGGATTTTCCAGCCTTCCCTGATGGCAGGATCTTCCAGTCCCGTCTGCTGAAGATTAACCTCTGAAGCGTGTTCCCCAATCGAGTGGTCTGCGGTCAATGATATCTGCCTTCACTGCTTGAAGTGAACAGGGAAAGGGGGTCCGGCTTAGGACTTTGCCATCTAACAGTTACTATACAGATAAGAATGTAGAACTGTATGAAGTCTCCAGCTTTAATCCAGAGTCACAGACTTTTTCTGAAAGCAATTCCACCGAGTTGGTGCATAAGGATTTCAATGCACATCTTGGGTTAGGTTCAACGAACCAGAGAACAGATCCTCCTTGTAAGATCTATCACTCTTTGAATGGAGATACTGTTACAACATGCATATTCGACTCATTAAGTGAAAGAAATCTCATAACACTGCTCTTTAGTATATATGAGGTACAATAAGGGTCCAGTTCACATCCTACAGTTTGACTACAGAATTCTGCCTGCCATACATGTCCACCATGACTCCTTCACTGACCAAAATGAAATAAAACTAGGTCCATGTACCGACACAAATGAAATAAAAATGCCTTCTGGTTAAATTGCTATCTAGATTCCAAAATATAGTATGCAGCATCAGATGCCTTTGGGCATCTATGAAATTGTACCTCAGGAAGGATTCAGCACAGACAGGAAAGAGGAGACGAAGCAGTGATAGATCGAGTATGTAACTCATTACGGTTCAATCAAATTTAGTGCATTATCTAATTCACTGTTTTTAAGAATAGACCATTTGCATTCATTTGGGGTTTTGTTACATGACTGTTGGTAATTAATGGAAGATTGATGGAGTTGGTTACAGGGCCTGAAAATAAAAAAAACTAATTTAAATTGCTGCACAAATCAGTCTTACTGTTTGATGGGATTTGTTCTCAAGTTGCCTGTACCATCTTTGAAGAAAAATATTTTGAAAAGCGTGTTTCTTAAAAGTGATCCATTCCGATTTGATTTTCAGAAGCTTTGGTATCTTTCTCACAAGCTAGCTCTTGGCAAACAGTGCAGTGTCAGCAGAGTGCCACAGTTATGTCACTCACTCTCACGATTCTTAACTTAGAGAAAGCTGAGTTCAACACTATCAGACAAGTCAATGAAATAGCGGAGAATCTAACTTGAAAAGTAGAACTGAACTCACAGGTAGGTCAGACTAAGTAGGGGATAGCGGATTCACTTACCTGAACAATGTTCATGAATTGGTTGAATTCATTTGGCAATATAGTTGATTTCAAGGACCCTTCTTGATATCAATCCACAAATTGCTACATATCTTAAATTCAATTTCATAATTCACCTTATTGGAATTTGAATTCATAGCCTCTACATTGGTAGCACAGAACCATAATGTCTGCTCTACATTATCCATGAGTTTCCAAGATTCACCACAAGTAGATTGGGGTTCATCATCCTGAAAGCTAGTACATAACGTACTACCAGTAACTCTTAGAAGCCCACTGCCATTTAACACTCACTTGGCACTGGGGGGACTTCTATCCAATCCAGAAGTGGCACAACAGCATTCTGTCAAGCCCCAGACCCATTGGAAAGCTAAATCCCAGAGCAAGGGCAAATGCAACGTCAGAGGTTAGGTCAGTAGAAGAGGGAGGTGTGAAATTCCAAGATCGCAAAAGGAAGGGGGCCTCAACTCCGAAAGGGCCTTCAGATTGAGGCACTGCGCCCCCTGCCCCTTCCCACCTCTCCTAACCCCACCCCCCCCACCCATTCTCACCTGGAATAGAGAACTTTTTTTTCTATTTCCCACCCTAAAATGGAGGCTCAGCAGGAAAAGCCCCTTAAGTAGCCATTAAGAACATAAGAACTGGGAACAGGAATAGGCCATCTGGCTCCTCGAGCCTGCGCTGCCATTCAATAAGATCATGGCTGATCTTTTTGTGGACTCAGCTCCATGTACCCGCCCACTCACCATAGCTTTTAATTCTTTTAATGTTCCAAAATTTATCTATCCTTGCCTTAAAAACATTCAATGACGTAGCTTCACCTGCTTCACTGGGTGGGGAATTCCACAGATTCACAACCCTTTGTGTGAAGAAGTTCCTCCTCAACTCAGTCCTAAATCTGCTTCCCCTTATTTTGAGGCTATGCCCCCTTGTTCTACTTTCACCTGCCAGTGGAAACAACTTCCCTGTTTCTATCTTATCTATTCCCTTCATAATCTTATATATTTCTATAAGATCTCCCCTCATTCTTCTGAATTCCAATGAGCATAGCTCTAGTCTACTCAGTCTCTCCTCATAAGCCAACCCTCTCAAGTCCGGAATCAACCTCGTGAATCTCCTCTGCACTCCCTCCAGCGCCAGTATATCCTTTCTCAAGTAAGGAGACCAAAACTGTACGCAGTACTCCAGGTGTGGCCTCACCAGCACTTTACATAGCTGCAGCATAACCTCCCTGCTTTTAAACTGCATCCCTCCAGCAATGAAGGACAAAATTCCATTTGCCTTCTTAATTACCTGCTGCACCAGCAAACCAACTTTGTGCGATTCATGCACTCAGACACTCGGGTCCCTCTGCATAGCATCACGCTGCAATTTTTTACCATTTAAATAATAGTCCATTTTGCTATTTTTCCTACCAAAATGACCTCACATTCACCAACATTGCCCTCTATCTGCCAGACCCTCACCCATTCATTTAGACTATCTATATTCCTTTGCAGACTTTCAGCGTCCTCTGCACACTTTGCTCTGCCACTCATCTTAGTGTCATCTGCGAATTTTGACTCACTACAATTGGTCCCCAACTCCAAATCATTTATGTAACTCGTAAACAACTGCGGTCCCAACATTGATCCCTGAGGCACACCAATAGTCAGTGATCGCCAATCAGAAAAACACTCATTTACCCCCTCTCATTGCTTTGTTAGTTATCTGATCCCCTATCCATGTTAATACATTGCCCATAACACCGTGCACCTTTGTCTTATGTAGTAGTCTTTGGTGCAGCGCCTTGTCAAATGCCTTCTGGAAATCTAGATACATCACATCCACAGGTTCCCCACTGTCCACTGTGCATGTAATGTTCTCAAAGAATTCCACCAAATTAGTCAAACATGACCTGCTCTTCATGAACCAGTGCTGATTCTTATCAATGGGGCAGTTTATATCCAGATGTCTCGCTTTTTTTTTCCTTGATGATAGATTCAAGCATTTTCCCCACTACAGAAGTTAAGCTAACTGGTCTATAGTTACCCACCTTTTATCTGCCTCCTTTTCTAAACAGTGGCATCACATTTGCCATTTTCCAATCTGCGGGAACCACTCCAGAGCCCAGCAATTTTTTTAAAATTACCACTAATGCATTTGCTATTTCTCCCACCATCTCTTTTAGTACCCTGGAATGTATTCCATCAGGGTCAGCAGGCTTGTCTATCTTTAGCTCCATCAGCTTGCCCAACGCTATCTCTTTCGTGACAACGATAGTTTCTAGGTCCTCACTTGCCACAGCCTTCCTGTCATCAATTTTTGACATGTTATTTGTGTCTTCCACTGTGAAGACCAACACAAAATACCTGTTTAATGACTCAGCCATTTTCTTATTTCCAGTTGTTACATCTCTCTTCTCGTCCTCTAAAGGAAGAACGTTTATTTTAGCCACTCTTTGTTTTATATATTTGCAGAAACTTTTGTTATCTGTTTTTATATTCTGAGCTAGTTTACTCCCATAATCCATCTTACTTTCTTTATAGATATTTTTGCGACTTTCTGTTGATCTGTAAAGATTTCCCAATCCTTTAGTTTCTCACCAATCTTTGCCATTTTGTATGCATTTTCTTTCAATTTGATATCCTCCTTTATTTCCTTAGATATCCATGGCTGATTATCTCTTTTCTACAGTCCTTCCTTATCGCTGGTATATACTTTTGCTAAGCACTGTGAAAAATTGTTTTAAAAGTCCTCCACTGTTCCTCAATTGTCCCACCATAAAGTTTTTACTCCTAGTCTACCTTAGCCAACTCCTCTCTCATCCCATTGTAGCTTCCTTTGTTTAAGCACAAGACACTGGATTGGATTTTACCTTCTCACGCTCCATCTGTATTTTAAATTCAACCATACTGTCATCGCTTCTTCAATGATGATCCCTAACTGTAAGATCATTAATTACTCCTGTCTCATTACACAGGATCAGGTCTCAGATAGCTTGTTGTCTTGTATGTTCCATTACATACTGTTCAAGGAAGGTACAGCAGATACATTCTATAAACTTCTCCTAAAGGCTGCCTTGTCTGACCTGGTTTGACCAACTGATATGTAGATTAAAGTCCCCCACATTATTTGCTGTACCATTTTTACATGCATTAGTTATTTCTTTGTTTATTTCTCATCCCACCATTATGTCATTATTTGGTGGCCTATAAACTATGCCTATCAGTGACTTTTTCTCTTTATTATTTCTAACTTCCACCCAAATGGATTTAATCCTATTTTCCAGGGAACCTATATCATCTCTCACTACTGCCGTAATGTCATCCTTAAATATCAGAGCTACATCACCTCCCTTACCTTCCTGTCGGTCCGTCCGAACAGTCTAATGCCTCTGGGTATTTAACTCCCAGACCTGACCATCCTGCAACCATGCCTCCATAATGGCCACCAAGTCATACTCATTCGCAATGATATGTGCCATCAACTCATTTACCTTATTTTGAACGTTACGAGCATTCAGATAAAGTGTCCTTATGCTAGTTTTTGTACCTTCTTATTGAATTCTAACACTTCCATTAACAACATCTCCTGAGTTTTCCTTTCTTTTAACTTTTTTCCTGATTTTTGATGTAGTTGGAACCTTCTTCCTACATTTTGTCCTTGCTCCTTCCTTCTCAGACTCCTTAACATAAGTTCCCATCCCCCGGCACATTAGTTTAAACCTTCCCAATTATCCTAGCAAACACTCCTCATAGGACATCAGTCTCAGTCCTGCCCAGGTGTAACCTGTCCAATTTGTACAGGTCCAACCTCCCCCAGAACCGGTCTGAGGAATTTGAAATCCGCCCCCTGACACCATCTCATCAGCCACATATTTATCCAATATATCCTGTCATTTCTACTCTGACTAGCACATGGCACCAGTAGTAATCACTACCTTCGAGGTTTGATTTCTTAACTTTTTTCCTAGCTCCCTGTAATCTGCTTTTAGGACCTCATCCCTTTTTTTAACCTATGTTGTTTGTACCAACATGTACTATGACCACTGGCTGTTCGTCTTCTCCCTTCAGAATGTCCTGTAGCCACTTCAAGACATCCTTGACCCTAGCACCAGGGAGGCAATATACCATCCTGGACTCTTGTTGGTGGCCACAAAAATGCCTGTTCTATTCCCCTTGCAATTGAATCCCCTGTAACAATTGCACTGGCACTCTTTTTACCCCTTCTCTCTGCAGCA
Organism: Carcharhinus amblyrhynchos; assembly: GCF_965287045.1. Lineage (NCBI taxonomy): Eukaryota > Metazoa > Chordata > Chondrichthyes > Carcharhiniformes > Carcharhinidae > Carcharhinus > Carcharhinus amblyrhynchos. Next base: position 40,137,870 of record NC_137339.1, on the reverse strand, counting down.
GAACCAATCATGGTGCAACGAGTTTGGCTGTTGTTGATTTCCGTAGAGAGATCATTCCCTTCAACAGTATCCAAAGCCATATGTCTGTTGTGCAAGGGAATGGCCACAGGAGATTCCTGCACTACCTGCCTATCTCTCTTGCTCAGTCTGGTGGTCACCCATTCCCTTCCTGCCTGCGGAGTCTGAGGGTGCGGTGTGACCACCTCTCTATATGTGCTATCCACGATATTCTCTGACTCGCAGATGCTCCAGTGTCTCCAGCCACCTCTCCAGCTCTGAAATTCGAGCTTCCAGGAGCTGTAGGTACAGACACTTCCTGCACACATGCTGACCCACGGAACTGAAACTGTCCCCAGCCTGCCACATGGAGCAAGAAGAGTAAACCAAAGCTTGGAGCTCTCCTGTCATGTCTTACCCCTTTAAGTTAAACATTTGAAAGATGTTTTGTTTCAGATTATATCTAATTTTCTAAGGCCCTTCTTTCCTGCTCCTTGTTACTACCGGAGTATAACCTTTTCAAACTATAAACCACAGAAATTACACAAACAATATTGTAGTGTTACAACAACAACAACAACAACAACTGCTGACCAATAACACTTGTAGCCTCTGCTGCCTGTTTCACCCAACTCCAAAAAAAAACACTCTTAAGGGCCTTAATAGATGAAAGGGCAGGTTTCCCTTGAGGCTCTGCCCACCCAAGCACAAAATTGCATTTGGATTTGGGCTGGTAGGTCCCTGAGGGGAAGCTGTAGCATAGTGGTATTATCACTGGACTAGTAATCTAGAGACCCAGGGTAATGCTCTGGAACCGGGTTCAAATTCAATAAACATCTGGAGTCAAAAGTCTAATGATGACTACAAAACCATTGCCGATTGTCATAAAAACCTATCTGATTCATTAATGTCCTTTAGGGAAGGAAGTCTACCGTCCTTATCTGGTCTGGCTTACATGTGACTCCAGACCCACAGCAATGTGATCGATTCTTAACTGCCCTCAGCGATGGGCAACAATGGTGGCCCAGCCAGCAACACCCACATCCCTTGAACAAATAATTTTTTAAAAATCAGTGTAATTGAGATTCAGAATTCATGATTTAAGCGGAGAAATAAACACCATTTTTTATAAAAGAAATAGAGGAATTATATTTCTGCCACCAAATTCTAAAATTCAGGCCCTGTTGACAATACATACTTTAACTTTTAAGGAGCATGCAGATGAAATTAAATCTATCAGCTGCATCCTGTATCCCATCCATTCAATTTTATTCTTCCTGCCTCCCCAAATCAGAACCCACCTTGGGCTCCCCAAGCATAAAGTCCCACCCGATCAGTTTAATTGATAGGAAGCAGCTAATATCAAAGCACTTGAATGTGAAGCACAGCATGAAGACGTCTGAAAATTTCAAACTGCACTCAAATCCACTCACAATCACAGTCAATCCAAATTTTTGATGGAAGAACTCATCAACTCTGTTCTGTTACCGCAGTACTTGGCTTTCTAGATAAAAAGTGATCACTTGCTTTTCTTGGCCTGCTCAGTTCCTCACGGCAGTAAAGTATATGCTGAAGTGACAGGCCTCTCAGTGGAGGTTGAAGTTCACATTTGTAGCAAACATATTGCTGCCCCTGGGCAAATTATGACAAGAACGGCAAGGAATGGCAAAGGAAATGCATCTGCCTTTAGAAGCGAACATCAATTGTTTCAGACTCAGCTGCCAAGAGGTAAGCCGGTGTACTTTGAGAGAATGATACAATGGCAGAAAACCCACAGCGCTACAATTCTTCTCACAGATCTTCAAAGCAATTTGTTCAACCGTCAAAGGATTGGAGTTGAAGAGACTTCAAGTTAGGTTTCTGATTGACCAACTCAGTACTGGGGCAAATTGCTGGAAACTGGTCCACCAATAAAGAAATTTCTCCCCTGGAAATGATTGAATTGAAGTTGACAGATTAAAGTCTATTTCCAAGCAGAAAATGTTCTTAAATTGTGAAGGGTCCCGAAAGCATGAGAAGAATCCAAAATATCAAGAGGACATTTGCCTTGTCTGGTTTCTACATTCTATTTTAGCTATAAGTGTGAATCTCTCTTTTATCCTTCAGCAGACAAAAGCAGGAGCAAATCTGTTCTGACTGACCCATTTCAGTTCAAGCCTGATTAGGATTTCATATAAATGTCAGTATTATTTCAGTATTCACACTTGACTCATGCACCTAATTGGAGTTTGTGCAATCCAACGTAGATTTTTCAGGACATTTCAATAATACAACTGACCTAATTGTACCGCTATTGATTCACTTTTGTTCAAAAAGGACAGAATTTTGATTTACTATATCTTAGTGCTGCAGAGGTTACGCTAACATTTTGGGAATTAATAACTTTCAGTTGAAGGAATTGATGATTGTCACACTGTCACAACTGTACTCAACCACAAAATGTGTCACATATAACACTGAAACAATCAGTCATCATTCATAATTCACTGTATTTAAAAATAAAACAGTTTTATCATGAACTTCAGCTAGGTGGTCCATATATGTGCAGTAGAAGTCCTGAACATCACTGATTTGACTAAATCCAACATTGGTAGACATTCATTAATTTCCCCTCAAGGAGCTAGACTCTAACAAAGGACCCCAAATAGTTACTTTGCTTCAACAGTTGCATTTTTTTCCCCCTACATTGTTGTTGACTTCTAAATTACAAATACAAAAAGGGATCATTTTCAGCACACTTTGTCATTGAGATGCAGCCTCAAGCAATCATCTGACATTACGAGTACATTCAGACTCAGAGTCCAGAGTATTGCTACCAATGGCAAAATAATTGCCAGTCATTCCTCATACTTCACAGTATTATGGACTCAGATTGCCTGTCTGATTCTTAATTCAAAAGTATAACTAAATATCTCCAAGTTTAATTCTCTCAGACCAAAAATCAGTATTAAAAGTTTAAGTTTACTTATTAATGTTAGAAGTAGGCTTACATTAACACTGCATTGAAGTTATTGTGAAATTCCGCTAGTCGCCACACTCCAGCACCAATTCAGATACGCTGAGGGAGAATTTAGCATGGCCAATGCACCTAGCTAGCACCTCTTTTGGACTTTAGGAGGAAACCAGAGCATTTGGAGAAAACCCACGCAGACTTAGGGAGAATATGCAGACTCTGCACAGACAGTGACCCAAGCCAAGAATCGAACCCAGATCCCTGGCGCTATAAGGCAGCAGTTTTAACCACTGTACCACCAGAATAGCTTTAAATATTCAGCAGTTTTAGCAGTACAACTTGGAAAAAGCTTCTCAAAATGCCACATCCCTGTTTTGCAAAGCAAAATCAGCCCATTTTTCTGACCAAAAAATATAAAGATCCTGAGAATATTGTTGTTATTTTAATCTATTAGTTGTTGTTCTCAAAATCTAATCAATCAGGATTGACTGGGACCAATATGGCGGGTATGTTGAGTTCAATCAGAATTTAAGGCAGGATATAACACACTAGTGATATAATTAAAACAATAGGCTCGGTCCCTTTATCTAAGCTATTTATGTAGATAGTGAGAGGCTTAAGCATTGATACCTCTAGCACCCTATTCGTTACAATTACAACCTCAAGATAATCCATTTACCTTTACTCTGTTTTTGTTAGTTAGTCAAGCCTCTACCCATGTTACTATATTGTCCCCAACACCCTGAGCTCTTAAATGCTTTTTGGAAATGTAAATGTATTGCATTTTAATTCACCTTTATTCTCCCTGCTTGTTAAATTCTCAAAGAACTCTCATGCACTTCCACATGGAATTACATAGAACATACAGCCTATTGGCCATTTGGATTGAGCAGGCCATGTTAGCTTTTATGCTCCAATTATGCTCCCTCTTTTTCATCTAAATCAATCTTTGTATTTCCTTCTTGTATATTCCTATATTTCCTTCTCGTAATTCTGGTCTAGCTTCTCCTCGAATGCATCGATAATATTTGCTTCAACCACTGGTAGCAAGTTCCACATTGTCAATGTTGCGTTTCGGTAAAGTGGTATCTTCTGAATTCCCTACTGGATTTCTTGCTGACTACTTTACATCGATGGCCCCTTTTTGTGCTCTTCCCCAACAAGAAGAAACATTATCACTTGTCAAACACGATTTCCCTTTCATAAAATCATGCCAACACTGTGTGATTGTACCATGATTTTCTAAATGTCCCTCTCATACTGCCTTAATAATGAGGAAAAATGTTACTCAAACTTAAATGCAACACAGGATCTAATCACTGCAGTATTTTGATCACACTGAATATGGTGAAACAATATATAGTGTTGATACATTTAGGTTGCAAAACTAGCTCAGAATCTGCTTATTTTCCCAAGGTAGTTTGATCAGGTTTTGTGTGAAGACATTTATATCAAAATCATTATTTGCAATGTTTTGTCTGAAAGCCACAGGAGTGAGGGAGCATATAGTGCAGGCCAGCTGAACTAGAAACATATCCAGCTCCTCAGCAAAGTGTTTTTAATGTCATTGGCAATGCTGGCTAATGCCACGTCTGTGCGATACAGACTGTCGACAGTGACAGTGCCACTTTGCTCACTGTGATGCTTACTTTTCGTTGATGAATGGAGTATTATAGAATGGAGTGAATGTAAATATTTACCATTGATGCCAATTTGATGGAAGAGGTTTCATATCCAGTCCCAAGGAACACAACAAGGAACGGAACATAGGGATGTTGCTGCAATATTTTGCACCATTCTTAAAATTAGTGTAATTTTATTCAGAGTGAAAATCAGTCTTATATAAAGCTAGTGCAAGAAAGGTCATGCATCCATATAGCACCGTTCATGGCTTCAGGACATCCCAAGACACTTTACAGCCAACAAAACACTATGTAATTGAAGTTGATAGTCATCGATTTCAGGGAGCGTAGTGGAGGGCATTCCCTGTCTACATCAAGGGGAATGAAGTAGAAATGGTCAAGAGCTTCAAGTTTTCTGGTGTCCAGATCACCAACAATCTGTCCTGGTCTCTGCACGTGGATGCTATAGTTAAGAAAGCCCATCAACACCTCTATTTTCTCAAGAGGCTAAGGAAATTTGGCATGTCTGCTACAGCTCTCACTAACTTCTACAGATGCACCAAAGAAAGCATTCTTTCTGGTTGTTTCACAGCTTAGTACGGCTCCTGATCTATTGTGAATGAAGCCCAGTCCATCACTCAAACCAGCCTCTAGTCCACTGACACTATCTACACTTCCCTCTGCCTCAGAAAGCAGCCAGCATAATTAAGGACCCCATGCACTCTGGACATACTCTCTTCAACATTCTTCCATCGGAAGAAAGATACAGGAGTCTGAGATCACGTAGTAATGACTCAAAGACAACTACTTCCCTGCTGCCATCAGACTTTTGAATGGACCTACTTTGCATTGAGTTGATCTTTCTCTGAAGCCTACCTGGAACTGTAACACTACATTCTGCACTCTCCTTTCCTTCTATAGGTACGGGATGCTTTGTCTGTATAGCGCACAACAATAGTTTTCACTATATACCAATACATGGTCAAAAGAAGCAAAGTGAAGGAGGACATGCCCCAATTTTCTTTGGCACTAGCTGCCATAAAGTAGATGAGATTAAAGGTCCAGAGGTCCCCTTGAAAACAACAGGCCATTAAGGAGATAAGTGTTTAAGATAAGTGGAACTAATGACGGAGTTCAGACATTGGGATCAGATATTTTTTGGGGGTGGGGGGGGGTCAGATATTCAGTGGTTGGGGGAGGGGGTTGGATATTCTGACAGGGTTAAATAGTTGGAGTGGGAGTTGAGAAGGGTGTGTGGGGGTTGGATCGATCATAGGGAGTTCCAGTGGGTCGGGGTCAGGTCAAGTCAGGGTACGGGGTGGGGTTGGGTCATAGGGGAAATGGATATCAGTTTGAGGTGGGAGCCCAAGCAGGTCAGGTTGGACTGGGGTAGGGTGGGGTGGAGTGTCAGGTCAAGGGGGAGGTGGCGAATCCCATCTGGATAGGAACTTAGTGGAAGGAGGAATGGGGGTGTACAGGAATGTGGTGTCCTGTGTGGAAGCTCAGTCCAGGTGTTTAAAGTAGTAACATTGATGTTAGAAGTGGTTTTACTTTTTCTCTTTCAGTGTTACCATTAGTGTAAAATAGGCAGAACCATCCGAAGTTAGCGATTTAAATTGCTTTGTCGAATGGTTCTCAGCACAGCCCAATTGTCCAGTGGAAGTTTAGCCCTTTTGGACAATTACCACTAATCCCTTACCTCAGAACTTAGGAGAGGGATTCTCCAGTGCATCTTTGGGCCTGCTCCACCTCAGAAAACCAACTGTGGGGGGAGAGCAAGAAGTCACGGCCCATAATGTTTTTTAAAAAATCAATCTAAATTATTTGCAAAACATTTGCCAAAAATATCACACTTCTTTCTGCAGCATGTATTATTAAAATATTAAGAATAAAACCACGAGGATACAATTTTTCACTTAGCTGTTGAATGAATGTATGTGTTAATTTGAGCAAACACAAACGCTGCAGAAACAGTCTGATTATTTCCAGCACTTTCTCTCTGAAGACAGTCGCTACAATAAACACCCTAGGTTCCTACCCTGTTTGCAATTGCAAGTAGCAGTAACTGAAAGGATTAATTAGGAAATCTCTACTTCGCCCCAGTGTGCCACTTACCGACTAACGCACTAACACTAATGAAATGAGCAATTTGCATAAATTTTATTCTAATCAGTACACTAACATTGTCGGGTTAGTCGAGAGTTCACCTCTTGGGAGAATGTGAGAGACACGGGACAAATCGCTCTGCCCGTAACTCATTGATCCTCGGTGACTGTGGGAGCAGAAAACAACTCGTCAAGAGTAGAAATCTATATGTTTCAGAGAATACGGGTTGGAGAAGCAGAGAAAACAAATGAAGCAAACTTCAAGCATCAATTAAAATTTTTTTCTCATTTTGCAGTTTATCGGTACGTAAACGAAACTCTTCAGCTCCAAGTGTCAGCATTAAAGAGATGCATAACACTGCTAGTTAGAAATCAAAGCCTTCTTCCCTTCCCCAGCAAGATGCTTCGGCTAGCTTCTGAAGACCAATCCCTATTCCATCAGAGTAACATTTTTCCCACCTCTCACACCTGCCATCTTGCAAGCCCTCTTGCTGGAGATATTAATTAGTGCGGAATTAGCAACAATATTGTGCAATATGGAATACCCTTATAGGCTGGAGATACCTCATCAGGCTGAGCTAAATTTGAATTCAGGTGAAAAGTCAGTAGCCAAACCAATTCACCAGCTGATGCCCCATCCCATCCGCCACCACCCAGTGCCCAATGTCATTTACCACCCAGGGCTAACCCAATCTAACAATGGAGCAGCACCAGACAGAGACATTTAGATGGTTAAGTTTAACTCCTGAACTTGGTGTACCACCTGTATATCGATAGTAGCGGATGCCATGAGCCTCACCATTGCTTTGACAGCAATATCTGGGCAAATGAATATCCATCTTGTTCTCTTTGAACGCTTTTGCTATGTTTTAGGCTTGGTAAAGTGCTCAATGATGATCAGGCTTACCATTCTGATGAAGGCACACACAGAAAGCTGTAATTTATTTTCAGAAAGACTGGGCACTTCTAGCATTTCTATGTTTGCATCTGTCATGGTCAGTTGAGGTATGTCTTATCCACAACTTTAATGCATAGAAGTTTTGAACCTTTGAGAGTATTTTTTATTTAAATGGACAAAAGCAGATGGCTGAGATGCCTGCTGAACGTCAGGTGAGCATAGCTTCTTCCCTGTTGCTGCCAGACTTTTGAATGGACCTATCTTGTATTAAGTTGTTCTTTCTCTACACCCTAGCTATGACTGTAACATTACATTCTGCACTCTCTCGTTTCCTTCTCTACGAACGCTGCTCTGTTTGTATAGTGCATAAGAAACAATACTTTTGACTGTATGCTAATACATGAAAGAATAATAAATCAAATCAAAATCAAATCAAATCCTCAAGTCCCTGTGAAGTACGTGATTGAATGACCATGGATGTGGGGGCTTCCCCTGTATTTGATTTGATTTATTATTGTCACCTGCATTAACATACAATGAAAAGTATTGTTTTTTGCGTGCTATGCAGACAAAACATACTGTTCATAGAGAAGGAAACGAGAGCATGCAGAATGTAGTTTTACAATCCTAGCTAGGGTGTAGAGAAAGATCAATTTAATGCAAGGTAAGTCCATTCAAAAGTCTGACAGCAGCAGGGAAGAAGCTGTTCTTGAGTCATGACCTCAAGACTTTTGTCTCTTTTTCCCGAAGGAAGAGAGAATGTCTGGCGTGCATGGGATCCTTAATTATGCTGGCTACTTTGCCGAGGCAGCAGGAAGTGTAGACAAAGTCAATGGATGAGAGGCTGGTTTGCATGGTGGATTGGGTTACATTCACAACCTTTTGTAGTTCCTTGTGGTCTTGGACAGAGCAGGAGCCATAGCAAGCTGTGATGCACCATAGAAAGCATTCTTTCTGATTGTATCTGTAAAAGTTGCTGACAGTCGTAGTTGACATTCCAAATTTCCTTCGTCTTCTGAGAAAGTAGAGGTGGATGGTGGGCTTTCTTAATTAGATTACCAGATTGGGGAGAACTAGGACAGGTTGTTGGTGATCTGGACACCTAAAAACTTGAAGCTCTTGAATCTTTCTACTGTGGATAGGGGCATGTTCTCCTTTACACTTCCTGAAGTCGATGACAATCTCCTTCATTTAGTTGACATTGTTGAGAGATCATTGTTGCCGCACCAGTTCACCAGACTCTCTATCTCATTCTGTCTCATCATTGTTTGAAATCCGACCCACTATGGTGGCGTCGTCAGCAAACTTGAAAATCGAATTGGAGGGGAATTTGGCCACATTGTCATAGGTGTACGAGGAGTATAGTAGAGGGCTGAGAACACAGTCTTGTGGGGTACCGGTGTTGAGGATGATCGTGGAGGAGAGGTTGTTGCCTATCCTTACTGATTGTGGTCTGTGAGTTAGGAAATTCTGCCTGGGTTTCCTCCCACCCTTCAAAGATGTGCAGCTTAGGTTGATTTGTTATGATAAATTGCTTATCAGTAACAGGGGGATGAGCAGGATAAATACATGGAATACAGGCATAGGGCCTGGGTGGGATTGTTGTCAGTGTGGGCTTGATAGGCTGAATGGCCTCCTTCTACATTGTAGGAATTCTATGATTCTGGGTAGACTGCAGAAGAGTTTGATCCTGTGGTCACCTGACCAAAACTGTATTCCGATAACAAATCTGTTAACCCAAGAACTGGCAAGAAATTGATCTGTTTGCAAAGGACACAAGAAGTAACAGCATCTGCAGAAAAAAGTGCAACAACATTGTGCCCTTTAAAGCCTGGAGACATCAACATCTTAAAATTTCACAGCCATTCCTTTCAAGGTCCAGCCTTTCAGAAACCTAACTTCCTGATAACAAAACCACAAGTAACCACTTTATGATCTGAGAGTCAGCCATCTCTTGGAGGGAATCTTTCCAAGAATTCCAGCTGTTGAAATCTCCTAAACTAACCTTTCAGAGTAAAAACACCTACTTTAACAGGTTCCAAAGATAAGACAAACATCTAATTTACAAACTGTCCTTTGTAATGTGTGTGCATGAGAGTCAGTGACATGGCATTATACTTTTTGAGTAAATGTGTGCTTAAATAATCCTCTTTTATTTAAATCCACAAAAAAGCATGTGATTATTCAAAATTGACCACACGCCCAGAGCGTGAGAAACACACATATACCTTCTTCTCCAAAAGTGCTGATTACGGACAGTAAGGATAAGGGAAGAGATTCATAAGAACATAAGAAATAGGAGCAGGAGTAGGCCATCCAGCCCCTCGAGCCTGCCCCGCCATTCAATAAGATCATGGCTGATCTGTTGTGGCTCAGTTCCACATTCCCGCCCTCTCCCCATAACCCTTAATCCCCTCTCTTATCAAAAACCCATCAACACGCGTCTTAAACATTTAGCGAGGTAGCCTCCACCACTTCAACGGGCAGAGAATTCCAGAGATTCACCACCCTTTGAGTGAAGAAGTTCCTCCTTAACTCCGTTCTAAACCACCCCCCCTTTATTTTGAGGCTGTGCCCCCTAGTCCTACTGTCCTTTCTGAGTGGGAAGAGTCTCTCCACCTCTATCCTATCCATCCCATTCATCATCTTATACGTCTCAATGAGATCTCCCCTCATTCTTCTAAACTCTAACGAGTACAAGCCTAGTTTATTCAGCCTCTCCTCATAGCTCAACCTCCTCAACTCCGGCATCAGCCTAGTAAACCTCCTCTGTACTCTGTCCAAGGCCAAAATATTCTTGCGTAAGTACGGCGCCCAAAACTGCACACAGTACTCCAGCTGCGGCCTCACCAATGCCCTACGTAGCCGCGGCAAGACCTCCCTACTTTTATATTCAATCCCCCTCGCTATGAAGGCCGGCATCCCATTCGCCTTCCTGACCACCTGCTGCACCTGCAAGCTGGGTTTTTGCAACTCATGCACAAGGACCCCGAGGTCCCTCTGCACCGTCGCCTGCTGCAGTTTTTCTCCACGTAAGTAATAATCCTTCCTACCATTATTCCTACCAAAGTGGACCACCTCACACTTGCCAACATTAAATTCCATTTGCCAGTTCCTGGCCCATTCGCCCAGCCTATCTAGATCCTTCTGCAGACTCTCCACACCCTCCGCACAATTTGCCTTTCCAATCTTGGTGTCATCAGCAAATTTTGACACCATACACTCAGTTCCCTCCTCCAGATCATCTATATAAATGGTAAATAGCTGAGGCCCCAGCACCGACCCCTGAGGCACTCCACTAGTCACCAACCGCCAATCCGAATAGCACCCATTGACCCCCACTCTCTGCCTCAAAAAGACATTTTCAGTTTCAGTTTCATCTTTATCCATAACACACCAAAGTCACAAATGTTACTACTTTAAGATCGACCCTTGGTGAGTTATGTTCAAACGTGCTATGCAGTAAAAAGTGTATATCATTTACTTTTTTTAAACTGTAATTTTGGTCAAAATAGATTGTTAGAACACAAGGTGACTTCTCACAATCCAAATAGTTTGGAAAGGCATTTACCCAAACACTTTGCTGCTATTGAAAGTAAACTAAAGCTGTCATCTCATGTGAAGAGTGGACAATGATGATCCCGCTGTGACAAAAATGATAGGGGATGATAGATGCAATTATTAATACAAAGAAGAGGAGATGATGCTTTGAGCTGAAAAGGGTAAAATAATTTAGATATAAACTAGTCAATTGTGGACCAGCCAAACAAAGAGAAAACAAAATGATTGTGAAAAGTGCCAGACTATCTTAAAAACCTACCAGTTTCACTAATATTCCTCAGAAAGGCGAACCTCCCACTTTCCTACCACAAAACTGTAACATCATTTGCATTCAACAGGCATAATATGCACTCATTTGAGATTATCTTCACTCAAGAGTCATCAATTAACTATCATTTGACATGATCTGTAGTCAAAAGGTGTTTAACCATTATTTGGCATCCTTATTGCGATCAGCTAACATCTAATGTAATTACACAAGGCCCAAAATCATTTGCAATTATTTAGCTTCATTAACTTGCTTTTGAAATGTTCATTGGCATCAAAGGGACATCAAAAACAATTACGGAGAAGAAGAATTTTAAGATCTAGCAATCACGACAAATTTTGACTGAGTTTTTGGTGTCAACAATGTTATGCCATGGATTTTTCTAAGTTTCAACTGATGCAGTATGAGATGCATGTATTGTGCGGGCTGTTTAACATAGAGTCAGTGTATGAATCACTTGTGGGGGTGCAAACACATCTCCCCTTTTCCCTGCACCTGTGATTTTAACAAATTAACTTATTTTCCAATGAGGAGAGTTTTGTCTCATCTCATCACTGCTAATTATACTCCTCCACTCTTAACATGCCTTGACCTATATGTCTTCATGCTGGGAACTCAATGGAGTCCTGGCAAAGCCATTTCACATCCTCCCTTTTCGGAATCCCATGAGTTCCACTGAGTCTTACATATATGGAAGTGTAAGCTTTATATGCCTAATTGCCGATGGACAGGGCACACATTCAATAGTTACTTTCCAGAATTTTCATAATGGAGTGGATATCAAGCTGGTTAATACCTCCAACATTAATAAGTAAAGATATGGTATATTGTGGAAAGTAATCTTTCCAATTTCTGTACATGAGTGACCACTCAAGTGCATGTTCATTCCACACAGAGAAAGTTGCACTGGGAATAAAGCAGTTATGCATTTGGAACTAATTCACAAGTAAATGGCCCATGTTTTTCGTTACAAGCAGTTTGTTTCAGTGATCAAAAAAGCCACCAAAAGGTTTTGAAGAATTCAATCACATGGATGACCTGTTAAGAAATATGTATAATTTTATGTTAAATTTGTGTTAAACAGCTAAAAATGGGTTGAGTTACACCTTGGTTTTGTTCATGATCATTGCTGCCTACACATTTGGATAGGCTTGGCTCTAAGAATTTTTGTACATATACATTTTTAAGGAGGATTGTTCAACCTTTGAAGTTAAAGAGATGTGTTACAAGAGGTTGCAAGCTCAGTAACTTAAAATTAAGGGAAAATAGGAAAGCTTTATTATTGCTTTCAATTTATTATTGCAACAATGATCCAGTGACACAGAAATGACAGGAATAGAAAGGGAGTGTTCAGTATATGTCAGAGAGAGAAGATGAGGGTTTGTAAGTTCTCCCACAAGAAAAGCTGCAAGGCTCATGGGATAGCAGTTAACTGAATAGTCAGCTATAGAGCTTAGGAAAGTGATCAATTTAGCAAAGGTGCTACCAAAAGACTAAGTTTAGGAAAATTCATTTGTTTGCTCTGCAGTTGAAGAAAGAGAGTTTAGAGAGCATCTTTTTGGGGTGTCACAGGGAGAGATGCAGGTTTGGTGAGAAGCAGCAAGTGAATTCTGAATAAGTCACTGGAAGAAAAATGTTTGGATATGTACCAGTCCCAAGTAAGAATCTTATTGAATCAAGTTGGTGGTAACTCTTCACTGGTTTATGTGTCAGTAAAGATATTGCTGGAGTAAGGGAACATTGGGAATTTGAATGGTCTATTTGTATTAAGATCTTTCGAACATTTTGGTCTTGTGTAATATAGTTCACTCTTCTTGCTTTAATAAATATTTTACTATTTTATGAGGGGACTAAGTTCACACCCTGGGTGAGAGATAGGGGATGAAGCATTGATCTCACTGGGCTTTTAAAAGACCACACCAATCCTGGAGAATAGCATGCAGGGTTGCACTTAGTGCCAAATAGTGTGAGATTCTCCCGGCTTCTTTTGAATGGTGCATTCCAGATCGCATCCACCAATTAGGATAGTTAAAGCAACATTTAAATGTGCATTGTCAGTTTGAATCCCAGCACATGGAATTCTCTGGTCTTCAGGCACAGAGCAAAAATGGCAAGAATCACTACTGGTCTCCACTATTGGAGACCTGACATGATAGTCACCCAAGGGGCTCGGGGACCATTGAAACCCCTGTATGTTCGGAGGCGTGGCCGGACAGTGTCCATCAGCCTGTGCTCACCTGGCACACTGGCAATGCTTGGCAGTGGCCACCAGATAGCCCAGTAGTGCCAGGTGGGCATTGCCAGAGTGACAGGGACAGTGCTAAGGGAGTGGAGCCTGCATGGAGGACTATGCTTTGGGAGTTTCATGAAAGGGTGGATTGTGAAGGCAGACTTGACTGGGGAGGGCTGTCAGGGGTCATAATGGGGGGCATGTCACAGGGAGGTAGGGGAATATGCTTCTGCTGAACGGGGGGTGGGGGTGGATGGTCCCAATGTGCGTGTGGGAAAGGAGGGGGTCTCCCAGTGCACTGTGAGATCAGGGTGCCCTTACTGAATCTGAAGCTACGCAGCTTTAGCTGATGGAACCAGTTATACAGCCTTGCTTTACTGCAAATTAAGTCTGCATTTCACCATCTATAAACAGTATCAGAGAAAAGGGACACTGCCTCGATTGAATGCCTGACTTCATCTACATTGTTTTGCTGGAACCTTTGAGCCATTACCTACAAGACAAAATGATCTCTGCATGCCTATCCCATCACATGAAGTTAACTCAACTGGAAAAGTGAATTAACCAAGGTTTCAACCTGCAGACCTCTGAAGGAATATTTTATTGGACTTTGATTCAGGAATTTGTAATCCATGTGAAACAATAATTATTTTCTCTGCGGTCCTTGTCCTGTAAATCTTACTTTTCTGATCCCTCTTTTACTGTGCTTGTGTAAAGGAGACATTACTTTGACACTCCTCCCATGACCTGATAGCGTGCAAATAAACTAAGTCTTTGAGGTCAGTCTCTCGAGTTACCATGGAGTCATTACGTGGATCAAACCAAAACCTATGGGGTTGGGAAATGTGCTCCCACCTACAAAAGGGGAAACAAATCAAAAGCACCTTTCTGTATATTGACGGTGGTGAGAGGACAAAACACAGCTGTTTAAATCAATCCATCTCCTATTTGTAACACAAAGTATCAAAAGTCCACCAATGGGCATGTTTAAATCTGTTCAGTAACTTAAGATAACTAAAATATCTGGATATTTTAAGGCAATGTATAAATGTTGATTTATTCTGAGGATAATTAATACACAGCCAGTGCAATCAATCTGATTAATTTCCAGTGTACTCTACAGGAGTGTACATATCTGGTTTTAGGCAAAGACACAGGACTGAACTTAATTATGATTAAACAGCCTGCCAAAATTCAGGGCCAGAACTCATGCATGAAGAACGGTCACTTGGACACCTCGGACATCTACCAGCGTCCATGAAAGCAAGCCAAAACATGAGTCACTATCTTAGATTGTATCTGACTAATCTAGTTAATTTTTGTTTTGAAGTGATGATCAATAGCTTGGCAGACTCTTTTCATCAATGTTGTATTTATGAATGTCCAGAAGATACAAGTTTCTGTAGATAACAATTGGGTGTAATCTGATTCTGACAGAGTGGTAATTGTTTTGTTGGAGGAAACAGAGAATAGGGATAAAAGGAATGGTCTCTAATGATATGACAAATGGTTCTGTACAGGCCTTTCAAATTCTCACTACATCCACTACATAGATGTGGAGAGAATTTATGTATTAATAGATTGTTATGTCCTACAGCAAGTTGTGTAGATGAACGTAAGGATTAACAATAGGATATAGACTACATGAATGAGAAAGATTATTACAGATGGAATCCATTTGAGATCATCCACTTTTCAAAATTAAAGTTTACTTCATAGAATCCCTACAGTGCAGGAGGAGGAGGCCATTTGGCCCATCGAGTCTGCATTGACAACAATCCCGCACTATCCCTCTAATGCCACATATTTACCCTGCTAATCCCTCCAAACTACGCATCCTGCGGCACCAAGGAGCAATTTAGCACTGTCAATACACCTAACCCACACTTCTTTGGACTATGGGAGGAAACCGGGGCACCTGGAGGAAACACACGCAGACACAGAAAAACCTGCAACTTCTGCACAGACAGTGATCCAAGCCTTGAATCGAACCCGGGTCCCAGGCGTTGTGAGGCAATAGTGTTAACCACTGTGCCACCTTGCTGCCCAGGATACCTTAAAGGTGAGATACAATGCAAGTGTGAGTAAATATTTCTAGCAAGAAATAAAAATATTAAAATTCTAATCTCAAATCGAAGAAAAGGTATGTTTGTGTTTATTGTACAGTAAAATGACAGGGTCGTGTAGCTGTAATTTCCTTGCTGGACAGATCTGAAGACACAATTCACTTACTGCAGACGTATCAGTTATGGGAGTGAGCAATTTGAGACCAAGTCAAAAAGCAAAACTGACTACGCAGTTGATAGATTTTT
Organism: Carcharhinus amblyrhynchos; assembly: GCF_965287045.1. NCBI lineage: Eukaryota > Metazoa > Chordata > Chondrichthyes > Carcharhiniformes > Carcharhinidae > Carcharhinus > Carcharhinus amblyrhynchos. Next base: position 40,121,924 of record NC_137339.1, on the reverse strand, counting down.
CAGGCGTGGCAGCATGAGACCAGATAAGAATTCGTCAGCTGGAATTGGAATAACCCACCAATTACAAATTTTTAAAAAAACCTGAATGAGACAAAGCCAATAGTATACAGCACTTACGAAAAAACGCATGACACGTGCTGCAATGCACATATCCTTTATAAACAGATTTACAATTTTATTATGTATGTCATACAGAGAAAAGCTTCATGGAGCTCTTCATCAACTAAATTAATAAAATGTCCTTCTGCCTTTCCTTGCTTCTTTGCTCTTTTTCCTCAATATCAAGCCTTCAATTTGTTGCTCATTTAAATGCACTTTTTTATCTATCCTTGCTTGCCCTGCTATCTTATTATTGTAAAAAGTCTGACAACACCAGGTTTCAGTCCAACCAGTCCAAACCTGGTGTTGTCAGACTTTTTACTGTGTTTACCCCAGTCCAATGCCGGCATATCCACATCATCCTATTATTGGACTTCTCCAAATATCTCCATGACAAGTTAACTTATACCTTCAATATTGTCATTAATGTTTTAATTATTTCACAGGAACTTTCACTTGTGTATTTTTTCCAAGTCTGTGCCTGAACCACATACTTGTAGAGCAGTAGTGATTCATCAAGCCGGAGAGGTGGGAAACATTTGGGAGTGGTGATGACTGTGTGCCAACCTCGCAAATGAACTAAGCTTTATGCCCAAAATGGGCACAGGTGGTTCATTTCCATGGGCTGGGAAAATAGGAAACTGTTTTGTGCTGGGTCCAAATCAGATCGCACTATTTTCCCAGCTCACCACATGTATTGAGGGCACGGCGAGGTGGTAAGATCACACCAATTTGTTTTTACGCAGTGAGCAATTGGGATCTGGAATGCACCGAATGTGGTGGAGGTAGATTCAAATCGAGATTTTCAAAAGAGATTTGAATTATTATTTGAAGAGAAAAAAATTGTAAGGCTATAGCACTAGCCCTTGCAGAGAGTCAGTACAGACGTGTGGGCCGAATGGCCTCCTTCTGTGATGTAATCAAGTGATTTATGCTGTTGGCACCCATTATATCATCAGCAAGCTATAGCCTGGCAGAACTGCAGAGAAAAATAAACAGATCCCTACAATGGTATTAGTTTCCCAATCTGAGTAAAAAGTGAAGTTTATTCAACATTAAGCATAGACTAATCACAGACTCAAAAATATAAACTCTGAATGGAATTTTCCCCAAAAAAATGGCAATGTCATAATGGTGACAATACTGGAGTGATCCGATACAGCTGCAGTTGGAATTGTCCCACACTTAGCGCACTGAATGAACCCCCACGTGAAACATGCTGGTACAGAGCCCCCAGGCAAGTGATTCGCCCGAACTGGCTCACAGCTGTGTGCTGTTAACAAGAGGGAGCTGTATTTAAATGCTCCCTCAGCACCCACAGCTAGTTAGGCCAGGAAGATGACAGTGCAGACAGCGGTTCCACACTTCATGAAGGCAGACCTCGGCAGGATTCTGGCCGCAATGGAGGAGGTGCGAACTCCCCTTTACCCCCCGAGAGGATAATTGGCCCAGAAGTAGGGAAGCTGATGTAGCCGGGACATGACAGATGCGGCAGTCAGTGCCCGTAGCCATCACACCTGGAATTACCACATGAATCCATTTCCTGATACCCTGCAACCTTCCAGCACCCTAACCCACCCCCAGCATCAACCTCAAATCCCTCTGGCACTCTTTGTCACAACATCTTCCTTCTAGGCAGAGTGCTGAAAAATGCCACTTGTTCCTGAATCCATATCCTGCACCCCCTACTTCATCCTTCCAGCCCCCAAGCTCGCCAGCTATCAGGCTTTAAATCTTCCCCTTTTGTCCCCAGAAGACAGCTCATAATAAATAAAAGAAAGAGAGAGAAGGCAGACGAGGGAATTCCTGAGTTGTGTCCCCTTATCGCCTGTGAGGAATGAGTGATGGTGATCTCAGGGGAGTCACACGAGAGGGCTGTGAGTATCTGTGAGATCGGCCTGCACCACAGAAGTGAGGATCCGCAGAACATTCATCCATATGACTGGACACAAGTGAGTTCCAAACTTCCCAGACACTTGTCACTCCCTTGCACTGAATCTTGAGCCTGATCTGGCAGGATCAACACCTGATGAGTCCAGGCCCTCAGGGGTCACCAAGACCCCCACCTGTGACTTTTGCCAGCACCCTGGAAACCAGGCATTACCGCCATTACCTGCACCATCCACTTGCGCAGTGACACATGCCTTGGTGGGTGGAATTAGCAGACAGGCTTCAGGGTCACTCTCGGGGGAGCAGCACACAATTATTGGTGCACATCAGGTGGAGGTGGAAAATCCAAGGAATCGGGCAGGCAGAGGTCTGTTGAATCCCAGGAAATAGCTGGCCCCCAGCCAGATGCCAAACCACTGGAAACTGTTCTCCCAAAGCTGCTGGATGCAGATGCAGGACTGAGGACTGTAGAAGGGGTGTCAGGAACATTCTGGCAATTGTAAGGCTGCCTGGTGGAGCCCCACAGCCTTCAGGCTCAGGGAATAGTGCTGGCATTGCATAGTACCTAAGCCAAAACTGCAAGGCTGGTGACTGTAGTGAAAAGCCTAGGGATGGAATCTGTAGCCATGGGTGGCAGTGTCCAAGGCATGGCTGAGTCTCTGAGGACCATGGCTGAAAGCCTTGGGAACATGTTCCAGAGTAAAAAGTCTCACAACACCAGGTTGAATTCCAACAGGTTTATTTTGTTGCAAACGCTACTAGCTTTTGGAGCACTGCTCCTTCGTCAGGAGAATGCTCACCTGACGAAGAAGCAGCGCTCCAAAAGCTAGTGGTGTTTGCTACCAAATAAACCTGTTGGACTTTAACCTGGTGTTATGAGATTCTTACTGTGTTTACCCAGTCCAACATCAGCATCTCCACATCATAACATGTTCCAGACACAGTGGGAAATTGCAGAGGGGCTCCAGAGCATAATCAAGACTCAGAGGGCTATCACTGAGGGTTCATACACTATAATGCAGACAAAGTTGGGCCTCCAGGACTGGCAGTGCCAAGTGATACAGAAGCTTCTGGAGATTACTCCATCCAATGGAGTGTGCCAGGAGCCCAAGAACATCCTGAGGGAGGAGGAAGCACTGGAGGCCATCACTAGGCCTTTCATCCAAGAGACCCGTGCACTCTCCAGCCCTTCTGAATCCCCCCTTCCTGACAAGGATGCATTTCACAGGCCGAGGGCTGACCAAAGTGGTGAAGTGTTACATGTGATGAAATCACCAGAGGATGTCTTGTCATGGGAAATCCATTTGATTAGGCTCAAAGGATTGACTGGAGGACACTTTGTTTTGAAATGACAATGGACAATACACCCTGGTGGAGCAGAGAAAGATCCAGTTGAGCTGGGTAGAGCTTTAGACTTTAAACTCAGGATTGGATGGGTGGAATTTTCTATTGTCTGCAGTATGCTGGTTGATACAGGGAAAACCAACATGCAGCTCACAGGCTGCAGAGCTGGCTTTTCTCTCCAGAGAATCCAAAACTCTGTGCAGAACAAACCTGGAGGTGTTGTCCACACAATCCCGCTGGAGCCAGAAAAAGCCGGCAGCTGGAAATTCCAATATGAGGGCATTTCAATCTCTGATATAAATCACAGGAACCCTCCTCTGCATCCTCCACGGACATGAACACAGGGGCCCCCATCCACCCACACACACACAATGGAAATCTGCCTCTAGCAATAAGAGGAATCCCCTCCCCCCAAATTGGACACCTAGAGGGCCTTCCATGGCACTGCCTCCAGCACTCTAGACTTTCCTGGATGAGAGCCTCATCATGTCATGGGTGAGGGGCAGAAGAAAATTGGGAAATGAGATCTTGGTGTACCACATTTTTTGAGTCTTGCAAGACTAATTTTCGTGACCACATCTCCATTTGCACTCACAGTGAATGCGGGCACAAAATTGCAACACACATCTATACAGAGTGCAATATAATGTATGAACACAATGTGAACTTTTTGGTTGTGTTGAGAAATTACAGAATACCTTCTCTGTCATTTAATGCTTCTGTTTCCTAATAAAGTGTTGACTCTATGTTGATCTTAGTGTTTGTTACAATAAAAGTCTAAAAACATGAAATCTTGGGTGGGATTCTCCAGCCATTCACGCCAATAGGATTCTCTAATTCCGCTTCTGTGAACGAGATTTTGCTGAGCGATAAATTCTCCATCCTTGCCGACAGCGGTGGCGGGGTGTGAGTGGCCAAAGGATTCTGGTCCTTGTGTGATCCTTTGAGTCGGTCACTGAGCAATACATATCTTCTAAAAATTATCAGTCTTCATGGGGATTGTAGCAGAGAAATTAACACAAACTTTGAGGATTAGGTGTAGTTTGTATGGCAAGGTTCTTGTTAAATCCATCCCCATCTGCTGTTTCTCTCTGCCAGCATCAATCAGCTTCCCACTACCACTCTGAGTGCTATTATTAAACTATAGATTTGTCACTGAGTGCATTAAATGTATCACTTATCAGCATAAGCAATAGGCTGAGTCATCCCTGTTACATCCTGCTACCACAAAATCATGGCAGATAGTCACTTCAAATCACTGAATACAAACTGTCTTCCAGTTATAGGATGCTATTTTGGTGATCCAAAAGTCTGTACTTCAAATTTTCAACAGAAAATAATTCATTTGAACAATAAAATCCACATTCTGCTGAAACAATATTAGCCCACTATCCCATGACAGGGTCAGGAATGTACCTTCAGCACTCAGTGCGCACCACATTTGATTTTACAGCTGTGGTTATCTCTCCAGCCCCAATCACAAGCTTCTTACTCAACAAGTCCAGATTGTTGGGGCCTGTCCCTACCACAAGGCTGTCAATTTGACTGTTACCATCTGAAAAAAAAGTTGATCGTGGTGTTTTACCATTATGTCCATCAGCGTTGCTTTGTCCCTGATAATGCCCAAAACTGCCTTGTAAACTCTGATGTCAAGAAATCTAGAGGGCCTTGGTCATAGTCAGCCTACTTATGATAGCAGGTATTCTATCAATGAGTTAAATATTAAGGATGCTTTTTCTAGCCTGGTGTGCCTCAAAATCAAATGGTCCCATATCAAAATAGACAAGAGCATCACAATTATGAGGTCAGTGGCAGTGATCAAGACCCAGTGTAAGCAAAATCTGTATTTGAACAGTTTAGATCCAAGTTCCTGCTTCATCTAGATTATTTTGTTATTCAGTGGCATTGCCATCATTGAATCCCCCACTTCTTGGGGTTACTATTGGCCAGAAACTGAACTGGACTCGCCACATAAATACTGTAGCTACTAGAGCAGGTCAAAGACTGGGAAGCCTGCGAGTAACTCACCCCCTGACTCCCCAAAGCCTATCCACCATCTACAATGCACAATGCAGGAGTGTAATGGAATGCTCTCCACATGCCAGGATGAATACAGCACCAACAACATTCAAGAAGCTTGACACCATCCAGGACAAAGCAGTCCATTTGATTGCTATCCCTTCCACAAATGTTCAATCCATTCATTACCAGCGAACAGTGGCAGTCATGTTGACTATCTACAAGATGCACTGCAGAAACTCACCAAGGTTCCTTATGCAGCACATTCTAAACCCAAATCACTGCCATCTAGAAGGACAAGAGCAGCAGGTACCTGGGAACATCACCACCTGGAGGTTCTCCTCAAGTAACTCACCATCCTGACTTGGAAATAACACCATTCTTTCACTGTTGCTGGGTCACAACCTTGGAACTGCCTCCCAAAGAGCACTGGCAGAGTACCTGCATCTCAGAAACTGCGACGGTTTAAGAAGGCAGCTCACTACCACCTTTTTGATGGCAACTAGAGATGGGCAATAAATGCTGGCCTAACCAGCAATGCCCACATCCCATAAATGATTTTTTAAAAAAATGGCAAAACGTGAGCTCCAAATGAAGCTTGCTCCAGCTGAAGTGCATATTGCATTATCAGCAGAAATCAGGTTAAAATATGAATCAGAGAACTATCTTTTCCATGCCCCAGAATTACACCATGATTACGCTTTATGCTGGTTGAACTAAGTACTTAAATTAATTGAGATTGGATGCAATTTGGTTTATAAAAGAGTACAGCACCTTATTTAAATGTTTTCATTTCTTTGCTAATCTGTTTCTTCCTTAATTTTCATTAATATTTATTATCATGCTCTATTTTGGATAGCTTCTCAGAGCATCTAGGTTAATCGTGGATAAGAAAACTGTAAAATATGCAAGCAGAACATCCTTATCTGGTCTTAATTTTAATTACCATTTTCTCTCTTCCTATTGATTATTAAATTAAACTGAAGAATTTAAAATATATCAAAATTCTTATACAGACCATGTGGATGCAGTGAGTGTATATCTGTTCCTAAAATTTAGAACCCTAGTGTGTCTATGCAGCTGTGCATGTGCACACATTCTTGGATCCATGTGTGGCAGCCTTCCATTTTGTTAGATGATGGTTTGTGCCACAATGGATAACTTTGTGTTAAGCATTGCTCAGCAGCCCCCCGCTGGCATGGCTGTCTGTGCCACATTTGCTGCTCTGGAACACAGCAGACTGAGAGGGTGCATGATCCGCTGGACTCTGTTCTTTTTCTTTCCTTTCTTCTCACTCAGCTGAACTTTTTCCTTTCAGCTCATTGCTTCCAGTGGCCTTTCCCAACAGTCAGCCTCCACAGATCACAGCCATCAGTGATTTTCTCCCAGTTGTCAGTGTCACCCAGTATCATCAGTTCTCACTTGCAGGTACCTTCATAGCAGTGTTGTGAGAATACCCATAAGGTGGTAACGCACTGTATGGTATTTCCAATTGTATGAGGACCATTGAGCCTTACTTGTCACAATCAAATTCACTTACTTACAGTCAACAATATGGTCTTTTACAGACCATGCTGAAGGATGATGAATAATGCAATCAATACAGGTTTCAACTTCTGAATAATGAGTATATTTATCATGTACAGTTAATCTAAATATGGCACAATCAATGCCAATCATTCTGATGTTGCTAATAACCCAACAGATTACTCCCCTCGGACTTCAATGCACTAAGCCCCTCCGGGTTCCCTTAGTCACGGTTATTAAATCCCTAATTTATTTAAGGTTTGGCACGATGACTCTCCACATGGTGTTGGATTGAGCATTCATTGGGCTACAGATGAATTGTATACAATGTCATGTCCTCTGGTCTACATCCTCAAGGCCATGCCCATTCCTTGGGGTATGCGACTTCCTTCAGTCCTGTTCGTTCAGGCAGAGCCAGACACTGCTCCGATATCCCTATCTTTTCAAGTTGTCTCTCTCATGTTCCTTCCTTACTTTCCACCCCAGAGTTCAAATCCTTCAAACACTGGTGAATTCCTATTGGATGGAGTGTCATCATTTTTAACCCAACTATCATGCCAGTCAATATCTTGGTTTTGGGAAAATGGATCCTGTTTAAAAGACAGGCTATAGGTCCCTAGACCAGAAAGGACAAAACTTTTCAGATGTTAACCCAAGATCAACCCCACCCAACAGAGACATTTCTACCATTTACTGATTGATCTACCCAGAGGGTGAAGACGAACCAAAAATTAGATCGATTGGTCCCCTGGACAAAGAGCTTTGTTCGATGGTACTCTGTGCTGAATGCTAGTATCAGTGTAGAGCAGCTCTGATGAGAACTTAATGCATCGTTGTCTCGGATCTCAAATGAGCAGATTCTTCGACATTGCTGCATCACTTTTACTCATCTTGTTTTCATGAAAGAATGTGTGTACAGTACGATTACAAATACTGATATTTGAATACTTACAATTGAATTCCATAGTTGTGTACAGCTGGAACAATGATAACTCCTGATCTTGAATATTATATGAAGTATGAACTGGATTCCAATGGACCCTATCATGTCCTTGATCATATCAGACCAATGGATGTCATTCTCCTCCTTGCCAGTTTACAGCCAGCAATCAGGTGATCAATGTCTCTGTTGGGTGGGGTTGATTTTCGTTTAACATCTGAAAAGTTTTGTCCTTTCTGGTCTTGGGACCTCTCGCCTGTCTTTTAAACAAGATCCCTTTTCCCACAGCCAAGATATTCCCTGGCATGACAGTTGGATTAAAAATGATGACATTCCACCCAGTAGGAATTCACCAGTCTTTGGGTATATGGCTGTCATTCATCTGGCCCAGCCAACAGATACATTATTTGCTTAGCAATGAATGTAATGCTGATGGAAAAAAAAACATACTTCAAGATCTCCAATTTGCTGATCTTGTCCTGCCAGGAGATAATGAAAATCCAAAATAGCAAGTGGAAACTGTTCAGTTTTTTTCCCTGGCTGCTGTCTGGTTCTCGCCAGTCCAGAGGAGTGCACTGGAAAGCATGTTCAGTAGACTTGTGGTTTAGTGTTCTCAGTCAGAATTTCCAAATTCTCTTACTCAGCTTGGATGTAACAGCTGCAGTTTTTGTAATGCAAGTGTTGACATTGGTGTCAAGTTACAGATTGCTGGTGATTGTAGAGTCCAGATATGTGAGGCCATAAACAACCTCCAGCATCACATTGTCAAGGCTGATAGATGATAGTATAGTAACATTCTAGCCCAGAACATTTGTCTTCCTGATGTTGAATGTCAAACCAAATTGTTTACAGGTGTGAGATTCTGATGCAGGTGTTTCTCTGTGCTGAATGCTAGTGTCAGTGTAGAGCAGCTCTCTAATGAGAACTTACTACACCTTTGTCACAGATCTCTAATGAGCAGATTCTTAAAGGGTTTTGACATTTCTCCATCATAGCTGACTTTACTCATCTTGTTTTCATGAAAGAACGTGTGTACGGTATGATCACAAATTTGCACAAATATTGAACTCAACCATAATCCTAATAATCAGGACACACATTTTTCTTGCATGTTTGCCTGGATATTTGACTACTTACAATTAAATTCTATGGTTGTGCTCAGTACAATTGCATCTGCAGATGAATATAATATTCCTCATTATTTTCCCTATCTCTGATTTTGGTACTGTTTGCATCCAAGTGTTACGATCTTATAAAGTACATTTTGAAAAGAACACTTTTGCTAAGCAAAGGACACTGACTTACAGCAGCTACCATGGTACATTTGCAAAGAACACAAGCTGTTTTATAGAGACACAGCACATGGTAAATGTGAGGTCATCCATCTTGATAGGAATAACAGCAAAATAGACTATTATTTAAATGGTACAGAAGGGCCTGGGTGTCCTTGAAGAATCTCGAGGAGTTGGTTTGCAGGTGCAGCAGGTAATTAAGAAGGCAAATGGAATTTTGTCCTTCATTGATAGAGGGATGGAGCTTAAAAACAGCAAGGTTATGTTGCAGCTGTATATGGTGCTGGTGAGGCCACACCTGAAGTACTCTGTACAGTTTTGGTCTCCTTACTTGAAAAAGGATTTACTGGCACTGGAGGAGGTGCAGAGGAGATTCACTGGATTGATTCCGGAGTTGAAAGGGTTGGTTTATGAGCAGAGATTGAGTAGAGTGGGGCTATACTCATTGGAATTCAGAAGAATGAGGGGAGATCTTGTATAAATATACAAGTTTATAAAGGGAATAGATAAGATAGAAGCAGGGAAGTTGTTTCCACTGGCAGGTGAAACTAGAACTAGACGGCATGTTCTCAAAATAAGGGGAAGCATATTTAGGACTGAGTTGAGGAGAAACTTCTTCACACAAAGGGTTGTGAATCTGTGGAATTCTCTACCCAGTGAAGCAGTTGAGGCTACCTCATTGAATGTTTTTAAGGCAAACGATAGATAAATTTTTGAACAGTAAATGAATTAGGAGTTACGTGAGCAGGCAAGTAAGTGGAGCTGAGTCCACGAAAAGATCAACCATGATCTTACTGAATAGCAGAACAGGCTTGAGGGGCCAGATGGCCTACTTCTGCTCCTAGTTCTTATGGACTCTCAGAGACAGTGGAAGTGAGGCCCAGACTAACATAAGGGACAGGCATGTGACCCAGCTCTTAGGTTTAAAATATCCTGGATTTGAACTAATAGTCAGGATAGATTGCCACAGCATTAGAAGGGGCAACAGCTTTTCAACTCTCTCTTTCTATGAAACCTCTCTCATCAAAGCTGAGCTCTTCATGATTTGAAAAACCACAAGACTTCATTGCTGCAAACTGAGAGTATTTAAAGGAGGATTTCAAATCAACAGCACTGTCTCCAAGAGAAAAGAGAATCAATCAGCCATGACCGCTCAAGAGGAAACCCAAGTACTGGCAGCTTCTGTAGAAAGTCATCTTCAATTCAAAACAAACATCTGGATAATCCTTTCATTTTTTTTAATGACCTTACATTTCACTTGGCCCAGTTTTAAGAATTGATTGACTTCATAGGTTGTATGTTGTTTATGCATTTGTGGCCGTTTGGACTTATTTAAACATTTTAATTTTTTTGTTAATAATTTCTGCATATTTGCCTGAGTGAGTTTTAGCAACAAATCTAATTCTTTACTTGTTAACTCATGGAGCCTGGCTGGCTTATTTCTTATAATGAACCACACTTAAGTACATTTATTGAATTAACAATATCAGCTAAATTCAAACTCTGTTGTACCAACCTAGGTGCAAGACAAAGAAGAGTCAGCTCATTCATCCTAATTTGGTCATAACACAATTCATGCACTTATATTAGGAATATTAATAGACCCCCCTCTTAGGCTACCTTATTTGTAACCTTTTTCAATCCATAATTGAGCGAACCTACAAAAGTATTAATTGAAACTGAACTAATTTCAAACTCAATTTCCTTTAAGACCCACAAGGCCAGGTGGTCCAGATCAGGTTTTTTTTTAATTTTTTTTTATTTCTTGTATACTGTTTGATTCCTGTGATGTCCCTGGAAAATTAAGTTGCGATATACAAATCATTATTTTTTTTGTGGAAAATCAGGTGAAATTTTTAATAACTTGTTCCCACATTCCAACTTCCTACCATCACTGCTAGAAGTCCTCAGTGGAAGACCATTTCTTTTCTTTACCTTTAGAAAAGTGAAAAGGTATTTGAAAACATCCTCCAGTGGAAAAAAAACTCTACAAATTGAAATGTTTACACTTGGGCCAGGATTTTATAGCCCAACTGCAGTGTGTGGCATGTCTCCCCTCAACAGATACAGGGAGCCTTTCAGGTCTCCATTCATTCCTGGCCTAGACGGAAATATTTATCTTTGTAGAACCATAGAATAGAATAGAGTGCCCACAGTGTAGAAGGAGGCCATTTGGCTCATCAGATCTGAACCGGCTCACCAAGGCCCTATTCCTATAATCCCATACATCTGCCATGGCTAATCCAACTAGTCAACACATCTTTGGACAATAAGGGACAATCCACCTAACCTGTTCATTTTTGGACTATGGGGAGAAACTGGAGCACCCGGGGGAAACCTACATGGACATGGAGAGAATGTGCAAACTCCACACATAGTCACCCAAGTCTGGGCTTGAACCCATTCCCTGGTGCTGTGAGGCAGCATTGCTTACCACTGTGCCACCATGACTCCCCAGTTGTTGTTAAAGTTCAGTTCTAAAATTAAGATTACTTGCCAAATAATTAAACAGAATTAAACAAATGTCACCAAAGTAAAACTTTCCACACATTGGTAACTTGGTGGGTAAAAGTCCAATTGTGAAATGTCCTTCCTCACTAGTGTTCCAATAGAATCTATAGTTATAATGTAATGGAAAATATTGGGTATATTTGTTGTGTAAAAAATTGTACAGCAACAATAGGTCAATACATACACATTTTAATACATACAAATAGGTTATACTACACCATAAAAGACATTGGGTAGAATTCTATTAGTGATAATTGTCCCCCATGCAGAAAGATTGTGTGTAAAACCTTGAATTGCTGTGTGGGTCAAAGTTAATTTATGTATAGTCAGATTGTTACATAAACCATTCAAATTAGCATTTAAATGCTAGAATTTGAAGTAGAATGGTTGTAGATAATACTGATATATAATAAGTTATTCTGCAATCTAGGACTGCTGTTCATACCATTAAAATTGAGTTCAGAAATGGTACAAATGATATTCAAATGAGCAAAAAAGTTCTTTTCAGGAGCCTCTGTGTTTCCTAAACAACAAAATACAAAATGCAATGGAGGTGGCTTCACAATTAAGATATTGTTTGGAGCTGACAATCATCAACCTAAAGTAATAGAAAAATAAACAGGTTGAATAGAGGGGAGCCAGTTCATCCCTTCTCACCTTGTTTAAGATTTTGATCCTGTAAGATAAACATGAGTTAACATTTAAGTGTAATAAACGCAGTCTGATATACATTCATGTCAGAACTTTCACATTTTAGCCAATTTCTCAACCAGTTCCACTGTTTCTTTACACTTAAAACTTTATGGTCAGATGGGGAGAAGTAGGATAGCTCTCCTCTCTCCATTCCTTATTTGACTTCAACAGGTTTTTTTTAAAAAGGACGTGCTTACAAAATCTGACTTTAAAGGTCAGATACATCAGCTTTAGAAAGAAAAGACAATTGCATTTGTTTTACTTAATCCAGTCTAAGAAAAATAATATAAACACTCCAACTTCCACATGAACACACATGCACACACGTCAGTGAGTATCAGTTTGGGAGGATAGATAAAACAGGCTTTGTACAGTCTGATGGAAGTTAAAGATATTTGGGTTTTGTAGATTTGTGACTTAGTTGATTCCAGGCTGGCTCAGTGGGTCTTTTGATTTCAGTACAGAGGTGTTGAAAGATAAGGGATGAATGATTTATCTGTTCTAAATGGTTAACGGATGTGCATATTGATAAGTAATTACTTTTATGGACATCTGTGGCACACTAAAATCATGACAGTTTTCTGAAATAGACATAGTTTTAGATCATTTATATTTGTATTTATATGTGTTGGGCATAGCCTACAGCCTTCAAGCTTAATTTATACTTCTGCAGTTGTGGATTGAGGGAATTTCAGTTCTAGTTTCACTTTAGCGACATTTTTTGCAAACACAGGGTATCAAAAACTGAACTCTTTCTCAGCAACCAAGGGGTCACTGAGCAAAAAGCAGTTTTAGTTCAGTTGCTCGTTGCGTTCTCACTTTAGCAGGGCATGACAGGATACTGTAAGGACAAGATTTGGTCCTAAAAGCAGGGACAGGGACAGAAGCAGGTTCCATAGATAGCTTCGAAGGAACAAAGAACAAGGAACTGGAAACAAAATGTTATCAGCGAAGTTGAGAATGAGGAGTGGAGAGAAATTTCAAAAAGCCAAAGCTTCAGGAGGCAGACAGAAAATGAAGTGGGTTTTTGAAAGCCAGAAGTCCAAGGTGATCTAAAGATTGGTGACAACTGAATATGTTCTATGAAGCAGCAGTGGCCTATTAACATGTCTGGATAACTTAAAGAATGTATACAGACTGCAAAGCTTGAATGCATGTAGTGAGCCAAAGCAGAATAAAACTGGAAGGTGAGATTGAAGGAGGGTGGCACAGTGGTTAGCACTGCTGTCTCACAGCACCAGAGAGCCAGGTTCAATTCTGGCCTTAGGCAATTGTTGTGTGGAATTTGTACATTCTTCCTGTGTCTGTGCTCCTGTTTGCTCCCACAATCCAAAGATGTGCAGAGTATGTGAATTTGTCATGCTAAAGTGCCCCTTGGTGTTCAAAGATGTGTAGGTTAAGCTTATTATCCATGGTCAATGTGCAGCATTACTGGAATGGGGTGGAGGGGAGAGCCTGGATGGGATGCTATTTCAGAGAGTCAGAGCAGACCTGTTGGGCCAAATGGCCTCTTTCTGCACTTTAGGGGTTCCATGGTTCTATGAAAACCTTGATGAAGACATCTATGAAAAGGTGCCTTCTGGGAGAAGATTCCGAAGTGTGTTATTTCAGAGCAGAGATTGGAAACCCCTGTGTGAAAGACAGAGCTCCAGTGAGAGCAGTGGCTTAAGTGTGACAAGTGTCTATGGAACAATAGATGAGCAATCCGCAGAAGTTGTTCAAGTGGCATCTGTCACTTGATTTCAGTATGTATTGTATCTGACCATATATTGGTTAACATGAACTGTGTACTTACCTTCGAACTTGCTCCACCACTCAAATGATCATGGTTGATCCTCCAACTCAATGCCATATGCCTGTTCTCTCCCTGACATCCTTAACATTTTTAAAGCCTAGAAATCTATTTCATTCTTAAATATATTCAGTGACTTGGCCTCCACAGCCTTCTGAGGTAGAGGAACTTGACAGATTTGCCACCCTTTGAGTGAAGAAATTTCTCCTCATCTCAGTCATAGAATCATAGAAACCCTACAGTGCAGAAAAAGGCCATTTGGCCCATAGAGTCTGCACTGACCACAATATCACCCAGGCCCTACCCCATATCCCTACATATTTATCCGTTAATCCCTCTAACCTACACATCTCAGGACTCTAAGGGGTAATTTTTTTTAAGCATGGCCAATCAATCTAAATCGCGCAGCTTTGGACTGTGGGAGGAAACCAGAGCACCCAGAGGAAACCCACGCAGACATGAGGAGAATGTGCAAACATCACACAGACAGTGACCCAAGCCAGGAATTGAACCCAGATCCCTGGAGCTGTGAAGTAGCAGTGCTAACTACTGTGCTATTGTACCTCCCTAAATGTCCTACCCCATATCCAAAGACCTGTGACCCCTTGTTCTACCCTATCACCCCGTCCCCATCGCCACCCTCAGCCACAAGAAACATTCTTTTGTTAAAAGTTCTTCTGTGAGTTAGTTCTATAGCTGACTTTCATATATTTAAACAAAAAAAGAAGCTAGGATCTATCAAGTTTGGTTCCACCCTGGAATCTGACTTACCCAGTGGTATCAGCTGGGTTGTAACAACAGACAGAAAGATTGTTTATAACTTAACCCAAAAAGACAAAAAAAGTTCATAACCATCCATATCTACACACACACACGTACTAAAGTTACCTTTAGTGCTCAAACTGGAAGTTGGTACAACAGTATTATTAGACCATTCTTGACATTTTCCTAGAACATGCTCGAAATCCCACGGGCGCTTGGCATTTGAATCTGCCAGACACACATCTGATACAATATATCAATTCCTGGCTGGGCTCGTAATTGGAATGCTATGCAGTAGGGATCTCACTTTAGCAGCAAAACTTGGCACAGCCTGCATCGCCTTATGGTAAATTCACTGTGGTGCAGCTGAAGAATATCACGAGAAAAAGGATAACAAGTATCAGTAGAGCGTCCATTGTGCCCTTTCGTGAGGTTTGACCCTAATAGTTTCCTCTCCGATTATGGTCAAGCTGATATCATAAGTAGCATCAGCATGGAATCAAGTTGTGATCCAAGAAAAAAGTAAAACGAATTGTCTAATTTTCATGATAGGCTTAAGTGCAACAGCCGAAATGAACACTTTGCAGCGTGGAGCTGCATCTCTTAATGGTCATACTGGATTCAGTGTCTTGTTGTTACACCCTCAGGAGCCACAAAGACGTGAAGTGCCTATTCCTCCATCATTTTACGAACTGTTGTACTAAAAATAAAAATGGGTTGGAGGGAGCAGGGGAAACATTACAAATATTTGCAGTGGCATCCTGAATTTATACTGCACAAAACACCAGTCTAAACTGCATTGGTAACATAAATCAATGGCAACAAGTCAAAGAGGCAAATCAGTCACGATATGACTTATTCTTGCCTGATCGGTGTAGGCTTCATTTACAGTACTTTAAATACCATCCAGCTAATTTCCTAACCTGGTGTTAAAAAGACTGAATATTTTGTGCGATGACAGAAATTCTTTCAATCTTATTTGCAGCATACAAATTCCACTACCATAAAAAGAACCAATAGTACCAGCACCAAAAGAGGAATGTATTACCTCGTCCAATCCATTTGTTTTATCTGCTACCAAGGGTCAGGTTTTTGAAATATGAACCAACTTTATGTTTTCACTTGTGATGAGAATTTATTGAATTTCATCCACACTGAAACTTTAATATGCATAAACAGCAGTCGCAAAATCAAAGTGCTGTCAAATTACATGAGCAAAAAGCATACCAATATATCAATAATAAAATGCTCAAAAATCATTCTATTGCCTCTGTTACCTCCTTGTCATGATTTGAATTCAACTAGCTACATCACATCTTTCTCCCTCTCTCTTGAACTCATAACACACGGGAATAAACACTGAAATAAGTTAACTGAGTAGATATTTAAATGCTGATACCCTGCCAGTTATATCCGATGGATGCTGGTTATGGCACAACTGGAGCAGTTTGAGAGACAGCACTGATGTTAGCCCTGCCCAAACAGATTTAATGATAGTCGTCAGGGGAATTCCTTTCAAATGGGGTGTCCTGCCTTTTAAAGTTGAAAAGAAAATAATGGAACATTATACATGTGGGCAAATTCTTCTTAAACAGTTCAGAAATGCTGCACTATTTTGTATTGAAAGCCTAGAAGTAGCAGGATAGAAATTCACTATTAAATTCTAGGAGGCACAATAGATTAAGGGAGTATCTAAGTGAAAAGTCCATGAGGTCCACATTTGTTCTGCGTATAAACTAGATCCATCATTTACAATTGAGCTCCTTAGAGATAATGAAGTATTCAGTCCAGTCACGGAGATAGATTTATGAGCATCTTATGAGATTTTCTAAAGCTGGAGGGTAAAAAATCAACAGAATGTGCAAACAAATAAAAAGTGTGAAATTATTCCTGTCAGAGGAGTCATGTATGTCAGAACTTTTGGGATGGCTGGAAAAGAGCGCTGGAAATTTTTGGATTTGTATCTGTATTTATTTTTCCCTACGTTGTTTTATAGTTTCTCCTGAGCTTAGTTCCCAGCACCCCGTGGGTAGAATTTTATGTTCCCTGAAGGCAGGTTCTGAACCAGCTTGGTGGGGGGGGGCCTAAAATTGAATAGCCAGGATATGGAACCACCTTCCAAGGGCGGACTTGCCAATCAATGCTGAAGTGATAGTCAACAGCATTGCCAATTCTCAGAATGGCAAACAGCATATCGCTCACCATCCTTAAAATCTTACCCGATGTTAAACAGATCCAGTTGATGATGAAGTACAAAGCAGGACACAGATCTTTTCCTTGGTATTAGGATGTAGCATTACAGATCTAAGTTTCAACTGACCTGATAGAATCTGCGTGGAGAGACAATACAGCCAACGTTTCGAGTATAGATGGCCCTTCATCAGCTCTAACGAATGGTTATCCAGACTCCAAACATTTGCTCCACTCTCTCTCCACAGATGCTGTCAGACTTGCTGAGATTTTCCAGCATTTTTCTGTTTTTGTTTCAGATTCCAGTATCCGCAGTATTTTATCTAAGTTTCAGCTGGCTCTCTTTATATTCTTGAGCAAACTTAAAACAATTAACCTAATTAACTAATGAACTTTTCCTGAATGCGAGACATAAACAAAATATGTGTCTCGTTAGATCCCTTTGAGGAAATTAAAACCAAATTAACTACTGACTAGCCCCTTAAAGGGGCTCTGTACCAAAAATAAAACTATAATATAAACTTAATAAATCAAGGTAACATTCTTGGGGGGGGGCGGGGGGGAGATAATGCACTCCAGTCCTCAAGGTGTCCACCAGTTGCGGAATGCCTCCAACACAGGGGTGGACATTGCATGCTCTCTCAAGACACTCAGGCTTGGCTGTAATGGTGGGAGAGAGCTGGACAATTGGGTTGAATAACCCTATCCACAGCCTGCTGCCTGGATCTGTTTATGACCACCTTGGCCAGAGAAACAAATTACTCAGGAAATATTCTGATCCGCCCGTTCCCTCCCCATCAGCTGACCAAGTGTCAGGAGCAGGGGGTTGAGGTGCCACCAAAAGATGAGAATCAGCTCCCTCAAATAACGAACAATGGGCTGCAACCTTGCACAACACCCATGTATGTGTGGAACACAGACTCCCCAAGGCCACAGAAAATACAGGTGACCTGCGAGTTTGTAAACCACTTTTTAACCACCGTGAACTTCTAGTACACAAGACAGCTGCAACATCCTCCACACCAAATCAATGATGCAAAAGAAAACTCGCACCATGCAGAAAGCCTCCCACCGGGGGTCTATCCATTTACAGATGGCAGATCGACTCTCTTCATACTCTTTTGAGTTGCTAAAGCCAAATAAACAAAATAATTGATTAACAACACTTTAAAGAGGCACAGTAACTAAAATTGTGTCTATCTTCTCTCAAACATCAATCAAACTAACAAATCAACAAACCACCAACCCCATAAATAGGCCCTTGAACTGAAAACAAAATTTTCAATGAAACGTAACAAATTAAGTTAGACTGTCAGTTCCAGAGCTGATGTTGCAGTCCAGTCCCTGTGAAAACCACTGGTTAGGGAAGCTTCTAAGTGTACCAGCAGATACCACATGCTCTCTGTCTAAGAATTCCAAGGCGCAATCAGAGCGGAGATGAGGGGCAGGTAGTTGGTCCTGATGACCATCCCTTCCACCCCAAATCATCCACTGCCTGGACCTGCTAATGGAAATCTTGGCCAGGTTCAGGAGCAAACTTACAATGAGGACCTCTGCTCCGCCCACCTCCCTTCTGCACCTCTTCCCCCCTCCTCTCCCCTACCGTACCAGACGACCCAAGATCAGGAGCTTGGGGCTTAAGTGCAATCAAAACTTGAGGAACTGCCCCTCGAATAGCAGAAAAAGGGGTTGCAACCTCACACATTCCATACATATGTGGCACATAGACTCCTCAAGGCTGCAGATGATACAGGCAACCGGGAATCTGTGGATCATCTTCATCTCCTACTGCATTGGACAGCTGCATGTAACACCAAATCCTCTTTGAAAAGGGAAGGACTCTCACCTAGAGAGATACCCACCAGAGACACACATCACCTTCAGATAGCAGGCTGAATCTCTTTATGTGTATTCTCAGTGCTAAATCAAAGTGCCCATCTCCTGTGTATCTTTGTCACCATAATCAACCAACCATTGACACCTCTTTTTTGACTATGACAATATAGAAAAAATGATTTAGAATCATAGAATCCCTACAGTGCAGAAGGAGGCCATTTGGCCCATTGAGCCTGCACCAACTGCAATCTCACCCAGGCCCTATTCCTGTAACTCCACATATTTACTCTGTTAATCCTCCTGACACTAAGGGTCAATTTAGCATGGCCAATCCACCTAACCTACGCATCTTTAGACTGTGGGAGGAAATGGGAACACCCCAGGAAACCCATGCAGACACGGGGAGAACATTCAAACTCCACACAGACAATGACCCAAGGCTGGGATTGAACCCAAGTCTCTGGCGCTATGAAACACCAATTCTAACCACTGTGCCACCCCATCCAGCTCATTGGTAGTGCTGCTGTGAAAGGTGACAAAGATTCTGCAGTTGCTCTTTTCCTCTATTCCTCTTCCCATCCCATGTGTCTCATCTAAGTTCACAACAATTTGGTCTGATTTTCTGCTTTCCAAGTGATACAATTACTTTCATTGTGCAACCATGGGTTTCTTGCAAGATTCAATGGCATTTCCATGCAAATCCTGTCCTCTATGTTATTTTTGTAAGTATTACATCTTTTTGAGTGCGGATGAATCAGGAAGAGAATCAAGAATTATATGGGGATAAGGTGGGAAAGTGGAGTTGGAGATTATCACGTCAGATCAGTCATGATCTCATCAAATGGTGGAGCTGACTCGAATGGCCTACTTCAGCTCCTGTGTCTTATAAATTACGTTTTCTTCCAGAAGGAACAAAGTTGCAGTTATATTTCCTTCTATCACATCCCTAACATACCCTAAAGCACTTTAAACATAATAAATTACTTTGGAAATATGTTTAACAAACATAGAACAACATAGAAGCCTACAGTGCAGAAAGAGGCCCTTCGGCCCATCGAGTCTGCACCGACCACAATCCCACCCAGGCCCTACCCCCATACCCCTACATATTTTACCCGCTAATCCCGCTAACCTAAGAATCAGAGTACACCGAAGGGCAATTTTAGCATGGCCAATCAACCTAACCCGCATATCTTTGGACTGTGGGAGGAAACCCACGCAGACATGGGGAGAACATGCAATCGTCACACAGACAGTGACCCGAGCCAGGAATCGAACCCAGGTCCCTGGAACTGTGAAGCAGCAGTGCCAGCCACTGTGCTACTGTGCCACCCTTGAGTAAGAAATGCAATATTTTTGTGAACTATATCCCAAAATGAGAAAATTAATTGATGAGTAGTGAACTAATGACTGGTTAAACTATTCTTAATTGCAATGACTGTGGTTGAACATTGACCAAGATAACTTTGTTCCTTTGCAAACTCTCTAAAGGGATCTCGTGTCCACCTGAACAGCCAGGTTTGCCCTCAGTTTAATATCTTGCCTGAAAAGTTATTAAGTGCAGCAGTATCTCAGAACTGTTCTGATAGCCTAGACTAAGTCCAAGAATAGAGCTTGACCCCTCACAGCCCTCTGGTTGAGAGCTGGAAACACTACCAAGTTGAGCCAAGCTGACACGTACTACAAAAGTATTTTGTGTTCTGAAAATATTTAATAATTCAGTCAGAATATGCAGCAACTTTACACAAAAAGCTTTTCAAAAGTAAGAGCTATTCTCTGTAGTATTCCAAAGCTATAGCCCACCAAGTATTACTTGGATTATTAGAGTCCTTCAGAAAAGGAATGATAGACTAATAACATTTGACATTTTGCAGCACATTGTATTGTTATTTTCAATTCCCCTGCTGTTCTGTCACCAGATAGTGTGATTGCTGCAAATATGAAACAGTTTGTCAATATTGAAAGGGCTCACAATAAAATAAAGGTTACTTTAAATATTATAATGAACTGATGGACACTCGAAGGCGAAGAATGAGTGTTTAGAAAAGCAAGAGCTATATTTTAAAACCATTCAACCCTTGATACAGATGAACCACTCATTGCAAACATAAATTCATACTGATTTTCATGCTGCTGATGCATTTTGGAAACTGCCCAGGCTCCCTACAACGTTATACATGAGATGATACTACCAATACATGTAAAGATTTGGATTACAACATTGCTTTGTAAAGAGCGCACAATGTGAATGTAGTTTCCAATGCATTAGGAAGTAGAGAGTTGGAAGTGAATTTGCTGTGAGGTGGCTAGGTTATCCACGATACTCAGTACATTGTACAAGATTCCTATTGTAAGGAGGTCACATGTCCAGCAGCAGCCATATTGAACTAACTTTATTCATACCACCCCAGAGAAGGCAACAGAAGGCAATATAATGAAATGCTCAGATCTTGCAACATATTACACTCCCTTCCCACTTAAAAAATCTCAAATATTAAATTGTAAATTGCTATATGTAGTTGAGTCATCAGATTATAATGTGACAAAAGCAACATTAACAATGCCTGAATATTTGACAGATTTGTTGCATATTTGTTTTTACTATTATTCTAAGAGGTGTTGTTGTTACTGTACAAGGTACTACTGAGGCCACATTTAGAATACTGTGTACAGGTTATATTATTTATTATAATTGGAGGATATACAGGAGAAGTTTACTGCAATGATCCTGGTTATGAAGGGACTGCCATAAGAGGAAAGATTAAACAGGTTGGGTCTGTTCTCCTTGGAGTAATTGACAAATTGACGCATTAACTTCCACTGGTCTCTTGTGTTTGACCACGTAATGAATGGAACTACATTTGGATCATTTCTCATTCTGAGTCACACTTCACAACTTTTCACCAACTCCTCCATATCTCTATCTATATTTAGCTACCAGAAATAGCTCCTCACTGCTCTCTATGTGCTCCTGTTGAACTTTCTCTAACAATCTCCCTCTAAACCTTGGCTGAATAATGACTTTTAAACTTCATTAGAGACAGCCTGATCTACACTCATTTCATTTCCATGTGTGAAATACTCATTCCTCTTTAGGCCAGCCATTCCTGACATAATGGAGTGCTTTACTGAGCACCACCTACTTCTAAGGCTCTTTATTAATTTCCATGGCAACACTGGCATGTCATTTATGTAACTCGACTAACTTTTCAGAAATGACTACTTTTTCCACCTTAACACTAACTTGATCTAGCACTGGAATTCCAATACTGCAATAATTAATCGGTTTCACTCCAGTTCTGTGTAAGGAAACCACTAAACTACTGTGTAAGACACTACTGCAGCAGTATTAACTATGACAATAGGTTGTGAATCTCTAATGCTCATTTCTATTGTGGCTGATGGAGTTACATCTTCAGCCTTTTACTCTCATTCTGTATGTGCTGCAAATCTTGTTCTCTGGGTGCAACTCTTGATCTTACTTTGGTATCAGCAACATCTGTATCCATTTACATCATGCTGTTTTCTGAGCACCTGAACTAGTTTCAGCCTTCTACCATGTGTTAATGAACAACAGCTTATTGAAAATTCTGTTGCAGTCTCATCATCTTTCTGTTGCGTATTGTGCTGAGTAACACTAACACATGCTCAGATGCAGGTGGACATTTTTGAACCAACATCACTTACAAAACCCCAACAGAGAGGCCAAGTAACAAAATGCTCAGATCTTGCAATATACTGCAGAGAGTCACAGGCAATGTGTTCCCCTTGGTTCAGTGCATTGACCTGAACAGGTGCTGGAGTGTGGCAACAAAAGGAATTTCATAGTAACTTCATTGCAGTGTTAATGTAAGCCTTACTTGTAACTAATAAATAAAATAAATAAGTTCACTTCTAGCCATCAAACGTTGACTCCATTGTACATAAGAGTGGGATTGGCAGGGTAAATATTTGGAGTTATGGAGATAGGGCTTGGGTGGGATTGTGATTGGTGCAGACTCAATGGGTGAAATGGCCTCCTTCTACATTGTAGGCATTCTATAATAAACATTCTTTATAAATAAATAAGACCAAAGGAGCATTAAGTGAAAATATGCAAGTACAATGCCCATCTGACATGTCACTTTGCAAATCTTGGTGTAAGACAATGAGCTATTATTCACTAATGGATCCAGACACCAGCAACTATTTCTCTCCATTACTTAACAAATATGGATTGCTTTTCTTTTCATTGATCATTTTGTCAGGCATTTCACAATCCCTGCTCGATGAAAATTTCTGTAAAAGCCAATGTAATCATACATTTTAAACAGATGGAAATGCGAATATTGATTTGAGGTTTATTCCAAGGTTTCAAGCAATTTTCAGCACATCAGCTAACCTTTGGCTACCCACACAGTATGTGGGAGGTGATTGCTATCAGTAACAAATAAAGACCAAAATTGAAAAAAAACTAGTCATTTTCAGAAGTACATTAATATTGTCACGTCTTATAGCACAATCAAAAATCTTCTATTAAAGATCGTTTGGCTAACTGCAGAAATCATAGAAGCGTAGCACACAGAAGGAGACTATTCAGTTCATCAAGCCTATGCCAGCTTTTTGAAAGAGCTATCTAATTAATCTCACTTCCTTGCTCTTTCCCGACAGCCCTGAAAATGCTCTAGTTCAAGTACATATCCAATTTTCTTCTTTGTTCAACATCTGAAATTTGCAAGCAATGTGAGCACCACACAACTGCCAAGCAATGACCAGCTTCAACAGGGTAAGAAATGCTGAAACCAAAAGAAAAGATCATATAGCATTGTCTCTTTAAAATGCATGTGTTTTTGCACTTGGATTTTTAAATTCAAAAGAGCAGGCTGCAGAAGCCACTTTTGCAACATAGGGCCTGATTTTACCATTAACAGGCGCTAAAACGCGGTACAGTTAGGTGTGAGGCCGGTAACGCAATCTGGGCCCGCGTCTGCACAGATGGCCACTTTACCGAGACCCAAGAATGGCTGTGATCAGATTTGCATCCAAAACGGGCGCAACAGCGATTTAAATGCATTTGCATTTAAATGGGGAGGGAGGCCTGATCGTTGCCTGGTTGAGGGGCGGAAGGGGGAAAGAGGCCCGATCATTGTCCTGTTGGGGGCGGGGTGGGTGGTAGGGTGGAGGATGAGGGCTGATTGTTGTCTGATTAGTTGCGGGGGCGGGGGGGGAGAAGTTCGTTTAGATATACCTCTGGTTGGGGGGGGGGGGGGGAAATAGTGAGGCCAGATCAATCTCTGGGGGGAGGAGGGGAGAGAGAGTGAGGCCAGATCATTCTCTGGGCGTAGGGGGAGGTAGTGAGGCCTGGAGGTGTGAGACCGGATCATTCTCTTTGGGGGAGGGGATGGGTGGGGGGGGGGGGGTTGGAGGGAGTGAGACCAGATCATTCTTGGGGTGGGGGGGGGGGTGGGCGCGAGGGAGGCAGGTGAGATGGATCTCTGGTGGGGGGTTTGGTGGGGGTAGGGGGGTCTGCTGCCACTCTGTGGACGATCGGTGGCGGGGAAGGGGGCAGACGGGTCGCGGTTGGTCTGGGTGGCAGGGGGTGGGTGGATAAGGGGGCAGTGATGGCTGTGGGGCCCATCACTCCTGCTTTTCGCTCCTGGGCAGATTTCTCTGCTTCCTGTGAGCCAGGAGCAGTCTGACACGGGCACGCTTTTTCAAAATCTTTTTCTAACTGCCATGCACAGTTCAGAGCTCCGATCATTTTGGGCACACTAAGCCCCACCCACCGTGCGATTCAGACTCGCGTTTTTTTTTCAGGCTGAGTGTGTATGAGGGCGCCTGAAAGCAGATTTCCAAGTTGGATCTGAATTGTGCCCAGATTCAGCACTTAGAATGAAAATGGTAAAATTAGGCCCATTGTGTCAAAAGCCTACCATCCAGAGTTCCAGCATAGCAAAACATGCTTTTGAATTGGACCAGTGATTTTAAAGCAAGCACTCAAAGACACAGAGCCAACTGAATTCAAATTTGAGTGATGTTGACAGCCTCAAGTCACTCAAATTGCAGGAATGCTGTAAGGTAATTCTAGGTATTTAAACCTGCATTAGAGGAAATAATTGTTTGAATAATCTTGCCACCTCTTTAGTCAGAAGGAGGGAGAGACAAGTCTTTCATGTAGAATCCTGCAGTTTAATGTATGTCTTCATAAAACTTACCATCTACAGTTGGAAAATAGAGCAACTCGGAAGATGTGTCAGCAAGGACTTTCAGACTTTGAAAAATGGAATTTATAAGCCTCTGTTTCATTCATGAGTCTTGTATTATTCAGACAGCACTCTATTGGGGAGTTTATTCAGTTTGTAATTGTTTTAATAAGGCTGTCACCAGTTTTAAAATAAAGACCTATTAATTGTTCATCATAGAAAGTGTCTGATCCAGCTTTAATTCACCTAAACTAATAACTTGCCATTACCCCCCACTCACACTTGTTCAAGATTATGAGGCGACTATGTCCCTTTGGGTGGTTCCAAAATCATGCAGAGACACACATCACCTCCATGGCAAAACATTCCCCTCAGCATTCAATGAATTCCCCATCATCAGCATCTTGGGGGCTGCCATTGACCAGAAAGCTGAGGAGGACCAGCAAAATAAATACTCTGGCTACAAGAGCAATTCAGAGGTTGAGAGTTCTGTGGTGAGTAACTCAGCTCCTGACTCCGTTCCACAAAGCTTGTCCACCTTCAACAAGGCAAAAGTCAGGAATGAGATGGAATATTCTCCACTTGCCTGGGGAACTGAATACTCAAAAGGTTAACACCATCCAGCAGGTGGCTTGCTCGCCATCCCAGCCACCATCTTAAACATCAACTTCCTTCGCCAACAGCACAGAGTGCCAGCAACATATATATATAAAAGAAACATTGTAACAACACACCAAGTCTCCTATGCTGCACTTTTTTTACCCAAGAAACATAGAAGGTAGGAGCAGGAGGCTGCTATTTGGCACTTCAAGCTGCTCTGTCATCCATTACAACCATGGCTGATCGTCCAACTCAATGGCCTGCTTTATCCCCACAACCTTTGATCCCATTTGCCCCAAGTGCCATATCTTGCTGTCTCTTGATTACGTTCAAGAGGCATAGGAATACCACCACTTGCAAGTCAACCTCCAAGCCACACACCATCCTGATTGGAAAATATATCACTGATCCGTCACTGTCACTCAGTCAAAATCCTGGAATTGTGTGTGTACCTACACTGACTGTGGTGACTAAGTCCTGGGTGGGGAGGAGCGGTGGGGGGTGGGGGGGGGGGGGGGGGGGGGGGGGTAGGATTAAGGGGCACTTTGGTATTGGAGAATGTATGAGTGGGCAAGGGCTGCTGAGATTAGAGTGGATACTTTGGGTGGCCACTGGTCAGACTGGGTAGCTGGGGAAAATGCAAACACTCACTATGTAATAGTGAAATTTAGAAGTTTGAAGTACAGGAAAAATAACACTCCAGCGATATACAATGGGACAATCACCCCAATCACAAAACCTTGGACAGTTGATTGTCAGGACAGCACATGGATCGCAACAGTCCAAGAAGGTGCCTCACTACAACCTTCTCAAAGGCAACTAAAGATGGGCAACGAACGTTGGCCATGCCAAAGATGCTCAGTTCCATAGAAAGATAAAAAAATTACTGCATTTAATGAGAAAGAGAAGAATTTAGGAAGGCAATTAGAAATATCGGAACTAATGTAGGCCATTTAGCTTCAAGCCTGTTCCACCATTCAATTAGAACATGCTTGAGCTATATTTCAATTCCATCTATCTGCTTACGTTTTATGATAATAAGATAATAAGAATATTAATAGCCTAGCCTAACAGAAGTCTGAATTTTGAAAAGTCTAATTGATCTAGCCTCAAAGGCTTGCATTGTGTGAAGAAATGCTCACTGTCGAGTTTGGCTCTCATTTGAATGGTATTCCCTATAGGTTTAGTTCTTCTCCCAAAGTAGGGTTGAAATGGACAAAAGGCTGCGATTGACAGAAATGCAACAGGCACACAGAGAGGATGATTCACACAATACCCCATTCTGATACTGAAAAAATATAGCTCGAACAGTGTTGAGAAGGTTGTTGAGAAAAGCTGAGGCAAGGTCTTTGCAGGAATTCATAACCAAGGATTTTGCAGTTACTGAACTGCATAAGGAAATGAATGGATTAAGATCTCAGAAACAGTGGATTGAGAAATGTTAGAGATGGAAGAAAGAAATCTTGGTAATGCATAGGATATGGAGTTTCTTAAAACTTTGTATTCTTGGTGGAAAGTGTACCAGTGCAAATTTCTTGACATTCTGACCGTTTAAAAACTTAACTGGAAATCTTGGAAATGTCTATATATATTCTGCTGTTGGGTTGCATGGAGACATCATCAACTTTGACTCTCCCTTGCCAAATTCATCATGTGACAAAGCAATCCACAATCATATTGTCCTCGCTGAAAGATTGCCCTATTTTCATATTCTTCTTTCTTTCCAAAGTCCCAATGTGTATTACTGTCATCTTATTTTGCACATGTCCCTCCCACCTTTGTTTTTCAAATCCCTCTAGTTTGTTTTCTACTTCAGCACTGAAGCCTCCTTTGTTAAAAATCACAAACAACCACCCAGGAGATTATAATTGTTGCAAGCTATTAATCCTTGGCCGCTCTACAACATTTAACATGATTGATCACATTCTCTATGGCCCCACTTCCATGCATCACCTTTGTGACGCAACCCATGCCTACCTGTCCCAAAGTAGTCAGTTGCAGTTTTTCCTAATGGCTTCGCTTATGCCAAGGCTCCATTTTGGCCCTCATTTATATGGCATCTGTGTCTCCCTCACCAACACTAACTATAAGCACCAGATCAACATCATCTGTACTGTCCAACTTCCGCCTCTCAAACACCACCCTTAACTTGATGGCTGTCATTCTGCCAGTCTAACATGTTATGCGTACACAAGAGCATCTTCCAGTTGAGGATTAAAATGAAAGAAGTTATTTTGTTCGACTATCAATAGAAGCTTCACACCTTTGTTGCCAATCTCATTTTCCTTCCTGTCTGTTTAGTCAGGTTAGCCATGATGTGGAGATGCCGACATTGGACTGGGCTAAACGCAGTAACCTGGTGTTGTGAGACTTCTTAAAGTCCAACAGATTTATTTGGTAGCAAAAGCCACTAGCTTTCGGAGCCCTGCTCCTTCATCAGGTGAGTGGGATTTCAGTTCACAAACAGGGTTTGTAAAGACAAACTCAATTTACAAAATAATGGTTGGAATACGAGTCTTTACAGGTAATCAAGTCTTAAAGGTGCAGACAATGTGAGTGGAGAGAGGGTTAAGCACAGGTTAAAGAGATGTGTATTGTCTCCAGCCAGGACAATTAGTGAGATTTTGCAAGCCCAGGCAAGTCGTGGGGGTTACAGATAGTGTGACGTGAACCCAAGATCCTGGTTGAGGCCGTCCTCATGTGCGCAGAACTCAGTTATCAATCTCTGTTCAGCGACTCTGCATTGTCGTGTGTCGTGAAGGCCGCCTTGGAGAACGCTTACCCAAAGATCAGAGGCCGAATGCCCGTGACAGCTGAAGTGTTCCCCAACAGGAAGAGAACACTCTTGCCTGGTGATTGTCCAGCGGTATTCATTCATCCGTTGTCATAGCATCACAGCAGGTTTGCCATAGTGAAAAACCACACTGAGCTCCTCAACAGAGAAACATAGGACATGGCGGATAGAGTTTCCTTCGTCGTCCAGTACTTGCCTGAAGTGGAAAAGCTACGACATTTTCTCCGGCGCCTTCAACATATCATTGATGAAGACAAACATCTCGCCAAGGCCATCCCCACACCCCCACTTCTTACTTTCAAACAACCGCACAACTTCAAACAGACCATTGTCCGTAGCAAACTACCCAGTCTTCAGGAGAACAGTGACCGTGACACCTCACTCCTAACACAGCAACCTCTGCAAGACGTGCCGGATCATCGACACAAATGCCATCATCTCACACGAGAACACCATCCACCACGAACACAGTGCATACACTTGCAACTTGACTAACCTTGTCTACCTGATACGCTGCAGGAAAGGATGTCCCAAGGCATGGTACACCGAGGAGGCCATGAAGATGCTACAACAACACATGATGAATGAACATGGCTCGACAATCACCAGGCAAGAGTGCTGTCTTCCTGTTGGGGAACACTTCAGCGGTGACTGGCATTCGGCCTCTGATCTTCGGGTAAGCATTCTCCAAGGCAGCTTTCATGACACATAATAGCGCAGAGCTGCTGAGTGCAGACTGATAGCCAAGTTCTGCACACAAGGCTGGCCTCAACTGGGACTTTGTGTTCATGTCACACTATCTGTAACCCTCACGACTTGCCTGGGCTTGCAAAATCTCACTAACTGTCCTGGCTAGAGATAATACACATTTCTTTAACCTCGTGTTGTGAAACTTCTTACTGTAGTCAGGTTAGAATAGGTGACATCTGCATGCCTACCTCACCCATCCATTATAACTCTCCATTCACTTGTCACCAGAGATTTGATTTCTCCAAAGGTCTCCTTGCTTGCCTCATGAGTCCCGTGCTACAGAAACACAAATTCATGTCCTGTCCTATGGCTTCTCGCCCTTTAGATCTGCTTACACATACAAGCCATTCTTGTTGTGTGTGTGTGTGTGTGTGTGTGTCTGTGTGTGTGTCTGTGTGTCTGTGTGTGCGCGCGCGTGTGTGTGTAATGTCACTCGACATTAGGAAAGGCACAATGGCCAGAAACACACATGCACTCATACAGGATAATAGTCTCATGGACATTTGGAGTAATCCCATGAATGTCCCAATTCCCCCCAATTAACTTAGTAAGCTAGGGCCTGGGATCTTCTGTCCTGTATTAAATGTTTTAATCAGTTGACTTTCAGAATTAATTGACATTTCCAATCAGTTAAAGTGAGCAAAGCAATTACATGAACAGTGACATTTAAACGTGGAGAATTAACCTATCACATAATTTTTTTTTAAAAAACTAATGAAATCTTCATTACTTCTTGAAATTGCCTAGCCGAGCAATGGAAATGATTCATGCTGGGCAACATCAATGCATAAAAATCCTGCAGTGTGAATGTCCAGTTTATATTTCTTATATGGATAACTCCAGATAAATGTAGCAATTCAGCAGAATAATCCACAAATGTACTTGTTTAAAACTCCATTTTATTCAAGTGTTAGCTTTCAGGCGACATGGTGTCACAATGGTTAGCACTGCTGCCTCACAGTGCCAGGGACCCAGGTTCAATTCCTGGAGTGGGTCACTGTCTGTGTGGTGTTTGCAGATTCTCCCCGTGTCTGCGTTGTTTCCTCCGGGTGCTCCGGTTTCCTCCCACAATCCACAGTAATGTTGGTTAGACGAATTGGCCAGACTAAATTCTCCATCAGCGTACCCAAACAGGCGCCAGAGTGTGGCAACTAAGGGATTTTCACTGTAACTTCATTGCAGTGTTAACGTTAGTGTCATCTACTTGTGACGCTAATAAATAAACTTAAAAACTTAATTATTTATACACAGCTTCTATTTTCAGTTATGTTCACCTTTTAAAGTATTTCTGAAGTCACTGTCATTCTCAGAAGAAAATTGTCTGTGAGCAAACCATCTGTCTATCATATTCCTGATAGCCAGTTGGTGAAGAAAGAAATCAAAGCCAGTCTTTAGAATAGATTTTATTCAGAGTGAAAATTTATTGGTATATATTTCTGAATCACACTCTACCCCTGTATAAGTAGGTGTCTATTTATGATTTTCTTAAACCAAATGAACAAATATTATGGCATTTAAAACAACTTAAAGAGGCACTGTATCAAAAAAACTTCAAAGGAGACTGATCAAAATTAATTAAAATAGGGCGCTTGGGATGAATTATGCACTCCAGCCACTGCAATGCTCACTGGTCAAGGAATGCCTCAAGTGTACAAGCAGACACCATGTGCTCCTTCTCCAAGTGCACCACTATGCAAAGGTGTCTCCTTGTACTCTTTTGAACGAGAAGCAGGAGTGGGCAAATTCAGTTCCTCAAAGCTTCTCTGCCATTTAATATCACAACTGACCTCAGCTTGGCCTCAACACCATTTTCCTGCCGATTCTTCATAAGCCTTCAACCCATTATTAATTAAAAATCTGTCTATCTCCTCATTAAATGTACTCAATGTCCTGGCATCCACCAAACTCTCGGGTAGTGAATTCCACAGATTCATGACCCTTGGAGTGAAGTAGTTTCTCTTCATCTCTGTTTTAAACCTACTATCTTTATCCTAAAACTATGACCTCTCACTTTAGATTGCCCCACAAAAGGAAACCTCAACCTCTAACCTGTCAATCCCCTTTAGTATCCTATATACCTCAATTATCCCCTCATTCTTCTACACTCTAAAGACCATAGGCCTAAACTGCTCCATCTGTCTTCATGAGACAAATCCCATGGCTGGAATTTTACCACCTTGCCTGCCGTGGGAAATCAGGGTGGGCGAGGGGCGGACAATAGGAAGGTCCATTGACTTTGAGTGGAATTTTAGATTCCTTCCCAATGCAGTGACATAACATCGTTGAGGTGCTATGACAGAGTAACCAGATTTGCATATTTAAATCTTAATTTAAATAAGCATTTACAGGTTTTAGCCAGATTCAGCTGGCTCCTAGTATTACTTACTGCCGGCATAATGGGAAGCTAGTGAGAACCACTACTGGGTGTCCACAAATGGATACTAGATGTGGTGGCCATGTTTGGTAGGTGGCTCAGAGGTCATTGTAGCCCTTGGTGGTCAGAGACATGGTTGGACAGTGCACATCCCTTTCATAGCGTGAATCACCCAACCTCCAAAGATATTGGCTGGGATTCTCCAGTCCTGCTGCTACAAATGGAGATTGGCCAAGAACCATATTCCCCATTTTCACTGGCAGTTATGGCAGGACACACAATATTGGAGGATCCGACTGTTGCCTAAGTGTGACTGAATTGCGATCTGAAACATGCCAAGCCACCTTGTGGGAATCACAACTCTTCTCCCGCCAGACATCACACAGAAATCTTTTTGGGAGAATTGCACAATATTTTGCATGTAACATTTCATGCACTGATCAAGATTAAACCAAATCAACAAAAACTTAAGGCCAGCTATTAGGACGAATATTTATTTGCAGTGTGAGTTGATTGTCTAATGGTTTGATTCAGCTTTTACACTGAGATGCTCTCCCATCAATCCCACTCCATTTTCTTCTCTTGAGTTAATGGCTCACACACGATGACTGTCTCATATTTGTAAAGAACTCTCTGTTACCTCACTCAGGAGTAAATGTCATCATTTATCACCTAAGTCAGTGAACGTTAGGGGATTATTCAACTTGGGCTGGGGCAGGGGGCATCGCATTTTGAAATTCCAACATATCCTCATCTGTCAGTCGCGCAATTTGTCACCAGGGATCACTGGATAAGAATCAGCAATGATCACCCATAGCTAATTGTTTTCCTTCCTGTGGTAATGTGATCAATTGTCAACCACCTGCCACAGACAAAGGATCCCATTTGGCATCTGCCAGCTCTGTACGGGCTGGTACAAAAAAAAGATGTCCCAAAGCACTTAACAACTAATGAATCACTGTTATATGGGCAATTTATGTCAGGTTATACTGATGTATTATAGCTCTGTTCAATAAATATACTGTCAAATGAAATGAAATAAGAAGATTTGATGGTAATAAGTTGCTTTGGTCAACAGTTCTCCACAAAATGAAACATGAAGTCATACCCCCAGATTTTGTTGCCTTTTTTTTCCATTGCAAGTTTGCTTTGCAATTTAAGAACATAAGAACATAAGAAATAGGAGCAGGAGTAGGCCATCTAGCCCTTCGAGCCTGCCCCGCCATTCAATAAGATCATGGCTGATCTGTTGTGGCTCAGTTCCACTTTCCCGCCCTCTCCCCATTACCCTTAATCCCCTCTCTTATCAAGAACCCATCAACCCGCTTCTTAAAAATATTTAGCGAGGCAGCCTCCACCACTTCAACGGGCAGAGAATTCCAGAGATTCACCACCCTTTGAGTGAAGAAGTTCCTCCTCAACTCCGTTCTAAACCGCCTCCCCTTTATCTTGAGGCTGTGCCCCCTAATCCTACTGTCTTTACTGTATTGGTTATGTAAAGACATATTTTACTTTGTATTACTAAGTAAAACTACATTCAAATAGCCCCAGTTCATCATTATAAGAAATGCTGAATAGTAAAAAAGGTGTTGCTTGCTATATCTGCCATAGCTCTGTAAATATTTATGGGTCGGGGGGGGGGGTGTGCAGAGGAGAGGGAGTGGTGATGTCCCAATCTCAATGGGGAGAGAGAGGGGGTCTCCCAGTGCACTGAGAGATCAAAACACCCTCGCACCCTTGCACACTCAGCCTGGCTCACTGGCCCCAACCACCCTCCCTCCCCCTTGTACCAGTGCACACCTCACCATTCTCCAAAAAAGTAGCTCGAGTGTGAGATGATAGCAGTACGGAGCATGCCTGATAGACTGGCATGGATCACTCCTGCATTCTCTCTAGGATGCAACCTTACAAAAAAAATTAAGTGCCAAACAAGTGAGAAAACGAGATTTTCAAACTTTTTTGTGTGAATTTAAAAATGCAATTTTATGTAACTTCTTTGAACACGTTTGATTCTCGCCAATGGGGGCAGAGCCTAATCTTGCCAATGAAACCAGCTCCAGACTGCACGGGACACTTTCTGCAAGCTGGTAAGATCGCGTTCTATGATTTGTTGGGGAAAACTCTATCCAAAGTCTTCCATGATTGTGCTGGGGTGACATGATGGCACAGTGATTAGCACTGCTGTCTCACAGCACCATGGACTCAGGTTCAACTGCAGCGTTGGGTGACTGTGTAGACTTTGCATATTCGCCCCGTGTCTGCATCGGTTTTCCCTGAGTATTCTGGTTTCCACGCACAATCCAAAAATGCCTTGGGTAGGTGGATTGGCCATGGTAAATTGCCCCTTAGTGTCCAAAGTGGCATTAGTGTCATTCAGTGCAAAACAGGACCTTTTGCCCATCAAGTCTGTGCCAACATATCTACCACTAAAGGCACAGTAATTCCATTTTCCAAATTAGTTGGATTAGCCATGGATAATGTGCAGAGCTACTCTTTGCCACAGAAGAGTGTAGAGGCTAGGTCATTGAGTGTCTTTAAGACAGAGATCGATAGGGTCTTGATGGATAAGGGGATCAGGGGTCATGGGGAACAGGCAGGGGAATGGTGATGAGAAAAATATCAGCCATGACTGAATGGCAGAGCAGACTCGATGGGCCAAGTGGCCTAATTCTACTCCTATGTCTTATAGTCACAGGGATAGACCTGGCTAAGGTTATCTTTCGGAGAGCTACTGCAGACTCGATGGGCAGGATGGCCTCCTTCTTGACTGTAGGGGTTCTATGGTTTCTAATGTTTTTATTTAAATACATTATTACTCTTACAATACATGTTGTGTAATTTTCCTATAAATTTAACAAAGCATTTTTTTTACATAAAGATATTCCTATATCAGTGCCGACTAAAAGTGAATTGTCATTCAATTTAACATCTGTCTGATGAGTTCAGACACTTTTAGGTCAAAAAAATCAAAAGTCTGTCAATAGGAAAATGTTAAGCTCAATCAAGGCATCATTTGTAATTCTTAACGTGGCTCCAGTCCACAGATGAAGGGTCATTAAAATGAGTCAGGATAAGGCAGCCTCGAGGTTGATTTTAAATCTCATCCTGGCAGCTGTGAAATTGAAATCAATAAATCTGGTCATTTGTAGGATGATATTAGATGAAAAAAAAAGTGCCCATGAAAGCTGGTTCAAAAGTGTCCTTCAGAGAAGGAAACCAACTATCTTTCCCCAGTCTCCCTTACATGTTACTCTCATCTCACACTTGCTTGATTCTTAATGTGCTTAAGTAATCGAGTGAATAAATGTTGCCCTGTACAATAATTATTTTTAAGGGCTGTCATAAAGAAAGCATTGTTATCTGATAAATGAAGCCATCATTCATCATGTCCTAAATTTGGCATTCATTTTAGAGTCAATTTTTCCACAAAATACTCACGTTGGGTATTTCTAATCCAAAGACACTTTTCTTTTTCACAGCTAACTCTGATTATGAGAACGCAATGACCTCTGAGAAACTTGCAAAGGAAATTTCATGGTGTCAGAAAGAAGTGCAAACATTGTAAATTCAAACATCAAGAAAAACAAAGTGACGTAACGGCAAGAAAAGCAGAGCGATCTACACCAGTCTGTCCGGCAGACTCTGGAACGCAATCATCCCACATTCCATAATTTTTAAGAGAGTGATGGGTTTGATGCCGGTTCTCGGGGGAGGGAGTAGGAATGGTTTAAAGGACACCCTAATCTCACAGAGGACCCCTCTTTCCTCAACAGACATCACAAAACCACAGCCCCAGCACCCCCCTCATCAGTGGCATGTTCCTAGCCTCTCCTGTGTATTGCCAGCATTGGGGCCCTCCCAATGGGTCCCCTTCATGATCCCCAACATGCCCCTCTCATGCTCCACCTCTGTATGACCCTCCACTTCAAGCTCCACCCTGCAATGATCCCCCTCTACAGGCCCTCCATCACAGGCCCCTCTGTCACAGGCCCCACCCCCTCAACAACTCAAGCCCCATCATGTTGGCATTGCCCTAGGCACACTTGCAATGCCTCACTGGCATGCCAGGATGCTAGGGAGCCAGGGGAGCACTGCCCAGCCACATCCACAACCACCCAAGCGCTTCAATGGTCTCTGAACTCCCTGGCATGACCATTGTGACTGATCTCAGCTCATGGAGACTAATGATTCTCACTGGCTTTGTGCCACACCCTAAGATCAGATGGTTCCAGAGGCTGGGAGAATCCAGCGTCGAACTGGCTATGGATATTTAAACGCTCCTTTAAATATGATAATCAGCCTTGCACCCCTTCTGGGAGCAATCCGGTGTGCACCATTAGAAAGGGTCCAATAGGACTGCAAACTGCTTGACATGAAACTGATTTTTAGGTCTGCATGCTATTTTCCAGGAATTGGCATAATCTATGCCAGGCACGGTGAGGTCAGAAAATCACCCCGAAGGGAACTGAAATCTTGCTGGAAATTTCACCCAGGAGCTACATCTGTCTGTGTATCTGGAATGCAGACCAGGACCACAATTAATGACAACCTCATGGTCAACTGGGGGCTAAACAAGATCATGTTAATGCCACTTACAAATAAAGGGGGAAAGAAAATCAACAATTGAGTTTCATGATGGATATACCACAATCTACTTATCTGTAACTGATATGGTTTTGAATGCCATTTTGTGTCTGACTCGAGCTGTCACTCCTTAATGGTGTGTAATAGCATTCTCACAATATGTTGGCTTGTACAGAATGTGCAATCAGCCTCCAGGAAGTATTTAGCATGTGTGAATCAAAATTACATCATTATAAACCAGTTATTTAAAGATCAAATGAGTAATCTGAAAGTTCCTTGAGTGAGTAAGTATAATCAAATAAAAGAGCGTCGCTTAATAATAGCATCTTAAGATGACTGTTTAGTCTCAGTAAGGTCCTGAATAAAATGCTGGGTTCATTATTTTTGTACGTTATCAATGAAGGATAAAGTTTCTAGCTTAATTAACAACACCAACTCTCAATGCAACTTTGAGGAGATACAGGCAAAATACTGCAGATGTTGGAATCTGAAACAAAAACAGAAAATGCTGGAAAATCTCAGTAGGTCTGACAGTATCAGTGGAGAGAGAGTAGAACCAATGTTTTGAAACTGGATAACCCTTCATCAGAGAAAATAAGTCAAGATTTACACTGAGGGACTTAGACTGGGTGACTGCTTTGCAGAACATCTTCAGTCCGTCCGCAAGCAGGACCCAGACCTTCCTGTCGCTTCCACTTCAACACACCACCCTACTTTCCTGTCCACCCTTGGCCTTTTGTAGTGTCACAGTAAAAAGTCTGACAACACCAGGTTTTAGTCCAACCGATTTATTTGATAATAGACACACAAGCTTTCGGGATTAGTCCCTTCATCAGGTGAATGGAGAGTTCTGGCCTCAGACAGAGCATATAAAGCACAGACAGTTTAGAGATTACTGATTAGAATGCGAATCCTTACACCTAACCTGCTGTTCAAGACCTGAAGTGGCTGACAATGTGAGTGGAGGGAGCACTGATCACAGTTTAAAGAGATGTGTATTGTCTCCAGACAGTACAGTAAGTGAGGTTTTGCAAACCCAGGCAAGTCACGGGGGTTACAGATAGTGCGACATGTACCCAAGATCCCTGTTGAGACCGTCCTCATGTGTGCGGAACTTGGCTATCAGTCTCTGTTCAGCAACTCTGCGCTGTCGTGTGTCGTGAAGGCCGCCTTGGAGAATGCTTACCCGAAGGTCAGAGGCTGAATGCCCGTGACCACTGAAGTGTCCAGTGAGCCCCAACGTAAACTGGAGGAACAGCACTTCATCTTCTGATTGAATACCTTACAGCCTTCCGGACTGAACATTGAGTTCAACAACGTCAGAATATGAACTCCCCCTCCCACCTTCACCCCATTTCCATTTTATTTTATTTCCTTTCTTCTTTTCATCTCATTCATACACTTGTATCACTTTTCATTCTTACTTCTATTTTTCCACTTCCCAACCTTGTTCTCTATCTTAACTCCCATATTTTATATTCTATCTGGTGAATGGAAATACACAAAGCAAATAAAAAAACATTTATTTTTAACGTCCCAATGTTATCATGGAGATTGATCTTCAATTCCAGGCCAATCCTGGATGGTGGACGACACTACACAGCCCCCTCCAAACCAAGCCAAGTTCATCTACCCTGCTCCCCATTCCACCCCTACCATCCTATTTTACCTTACACATCAATATCCCCATGGACAATTAAATCACATTAAGCTGTTAGCTTTGGCATTCAAAACCTATGTTTTTAAAGTAATGGAATATTTAGATTTTATAATATCAACAATCCTTGTGTTTTTTTCAATCTTGTTCATTGTGTTATATTTTGTAAATACTACAAATGTATATTTATGATTGGGGGGGGGGAAAAAAGAGTCAGCTAGAGTTTTCATTAATTCCCACTTCGATTTTGCTCTTAGGACCGGCAGCTGTGTGTTCTCAAATGAATTGACTAGAATTAAGATTTATAATTCTAAAGAAAAGCTTTGGATACCAAAAGCAAAGATAAAATATTCCTCCTGATCAATGTAATTCTTGGAGGGAAGATGATAGCAGTGTTGACCAGGATTTCTTCAGAATTACTCCTATAGATTCAAACACTTCCAATGGGGATAGTCCTCGGTACACCCATTGTCATTAAATCATGGGACTTAAATGTGCATGTTCACTTTTGGATTGCAGCAGAGTAATACAGTTGAACCAATTTATTGTGGCTTCTTGTACAATTCTACCTACAAATAAACTACAAAGGTTTGTGAATGAAGCCCAATTCATCATGCAAACCAGCCTCCCATCTATTGACTCTGCCTACACTTCTGGCTGCCTCAGAAAAGCAGCCAGTATAATTAAGGACCCCACACACCCTGGACATATTCTCTTCCACCTTTTCCTATTGGGAAAAAGATATAAATCTCTGAGGTCATGTACCAAACCATTTAAGAACAGCTTTTTCCCTGCTGCCATCAGACTTTTGAATGAACCTACCTCATATTAAGTAGATCTTTCTCCACACCTTAGCAATGACTGTAACATTACATTTTGCACTCTCACCTTTCCTTCTCTCTGAACAGTATGCTTTGTCTATATAAAGCAAAAGAAACAATACTTTTCGCTGTGTACTAATACGTGTGGCAATAATAAATCATATCAAACTCCCTTTGCCAGCTATTAGTAGTCATGCCACCAGCTGCCTACACCACCAACCCAAAAAGGTTCTCCCCAAATCCATCCACTCCCCTCTCCTTGACCATCCTCCGTATAACCCATTACATCTGATCACCCCATGTATTGTTTCTTCCTTTGACCAGCAACTATTTTGTTCTCCATACCTGCAAAGTGCCTTGAAGTGTTTTACGTTGACAGTTCTTTGTAAATGTAAGTTTTGGATGGTACAATGTTAGACATTGCACCTCATAGACCCGCTTCACATTTAGACCAGACTGAGGGAATGAAATTCTGAGGCCCCTCAGCTAAACACCTGACTCCTGGTGCATGGAAATCTGCACGGTTTAGAAGCTTCATTCACCAAATTCAGTACAGGAAATGCAAACTTTACGCTGAAGGATGAAATGAACAACATTAGGAATGACACAAGGAAGAAATGTGCATGCCCACAAATCACCTTTATCCACATTACTAGGATCCTTCCTTCCAAATGTCAATATTTAAGACATTTGCTTCGCTGCCCTATGTTATAGTTAGCAGTGAAAAGTGATTATCTTTGTTTTAAGCTTTCAACTGAAAAGTATAATAATAAGCAGACAATCTTCCAACTGAAAATCAGCATTAAACATGATACTCAACCCATGGTATCAGACATGTCAGAAGTTCTTTAACAATGTTGATAAAAAGTCGCACACAAATGAAACAATTATGAGTTTATAGACACATCTTTGCACCTGAAGTACTGATGTTAGGTTTGTCATTTTGTAACAGTAGGGGTGTTGAGCCTTTTGGGGACAGAGTTCTCATCAACATTTGGAGTGGTCATAGAGCACGGCAACATTGGGAAAGGGAACCAAAAAATGGCAGTACTTAATTGGATTCTCAGGTTCCAGCAGCGGTTTGAGGGAGATGCAGATTCAGGGAGCTCTGTGTAAGAGTCGGATAGTTCAAGGAACACCAAACAAGGAGATTTTAGGACCACTGAATCTAAGTGAGGGAGTGTCAGAGGTTAGGAGGATCAGAGCAGTTCTTGGATCAGACACCACTGGGTACATAGGCAAGGATTGCTGGATCAGTGTTTGTGAGGGTAAGGGCAGGAGGTACTGCCAGGAGTGTAGTGACAGTTTTGTGATTTGAGAAGGGAGACTTGAATGTTGGGGAGCTATAGTTAGGCATCTGGAATACGCCAACATTGATAGGTGAACAGACTAATACAAGAGTGAGGCCCAGAGCACCAATACCTATCAGGCCCCAACCATTCATAATATTCTCATCTTTAGCCTCTCTGAGCCTTTCCCTCACCTTTTCCTTTCTTCAAGTACCTCTCCTCATCAGTTTCCTCCAAATATTCTTTATATGATCAGAATAAGACTGTGCCACCCTGACACTCTTCAACGCCTGTTGACAAGATGGAAAGTTTAGCAATCTGTACATGCTCAGAATGCACAGATGTGATTAAAACTGCTGGTGATTTTTCTAGAGTCATAGAGGTTTACAGCACAGAAGCAGGCGCTTCGGTTCAATTTGTCCATGCCACCCCTTATTTTTAAACCCCCAAACTAGTCCCAATTGCCCAAGTTTGGCCCACATCCCTCTAAACCCATCTTATCCATGTAACTATCTAAACACTTTTTAAAAGCCTCTATCACTACCTCTGACAGCTTGTTCCAGGCACTCACCACCCTCTGAATGAAAGAATTGCCCTCCTAAACCCTTTTGTATCTTTCCCCTCTCACTTTAAACTTATGTCCTCGAGTTTTATACTCCCCTACCTTTGGGAAAAGATGTTGACTATCTAACTGACCTATGCCCCTCATTATTTTATATACTTGTATAAGATCACCCCTAAGCCTCCTGTGCTCCAAGGAATAAAGTCCCACTCTATCCAGCCTCTCCTAATAACTCAAACCATCGAGTCCTGATAGCATCCTAGTAAATCTTTTCTGCACTCTTTCTAGTTTAATAATATCCTTTCTAATATAGGGTGATCAGAATTGTAGACAGCATTCCAAGTGTAGCTTTATCAATGTCTTGTACAACTTCAACAAGACGTCCCAACTCCTGTATTCAATGTTCTGACTGATGAAACCAAGCATGCCAAATGCCTTCTTCACCACTCTGTCAACTTGTGATTCCACTTTCAAGGAGCTATGAACCCATACCCCTAGATTTCTTTGTTCTATAACTCTGCCCAAAACCCTATTAGCCGAGTAAGTCCTGCCCTGGTTTGATCCATCAAACTGCATCACCTCACATTTGTCTAAATTAAACTCCATCTGCCATTCATCAGCGCACTGGTCCAATTGGTCAAGATTCCATTGCAATCCTAGATAACCTTCTTCATTGTCCATTATGCCACCAATCTTGGTGTCACCTGCAAACTTACTAACAATGCCTCCTGAACTCTCATCCAAATCATTAATATAAATGATTTGTCAGTATAAATGACAAATAACAGTGGACCCAGCACCGAACCCTGAGACAAACCACTAGTCACAGGCCTCCAATTCAATAAACAACCCTCTACAACCACCCCTCTGTTTGTCATTAAGCCAATTTTACATCCAGTTGGCTACCTCACCCTGGATCCCATGAGTTTTAACCTTATGCAACAACCTACCATGCGGTACCTTGTCAAAGGCCTTGCTAGAGTCCATACAGGCAACATCAATTGGTTACCTCTTCAAAAATCTTAATCAAATATGTGAGACATGATTTTCTACTCAAAGTCATGCTGACTGTCCCTAATCAGTCCTTTCCTCTCTAAATGTCGATCCTGTCTCTCAAAACATCTTCTAACAACTTACTCACTATAGTCATTAGGCTCACTGGCCTGTATTCCCAGGCTTTTCCCTACAGCCCTTCTTTAAAAAAGGCACAGCGTTTATCATCCTTTAATTTTCAGGCACCCATCTCTGGTTGTTGATGATTTAAATATTTCTGCTAGGAGACCCACAATTTCCTCCCTAGCCTTCCACAGTGTCCTGGGATACACTTCATCAGGTCCTGGGCATTTAACAGTAAGTACTGATTAGAAATATTCATTTAGGACCTCATCCATCTCTTGTGGATCTGCACATAGATGTTAATCCTTAAGAGGCCCTATTCTCTCCCTAGTTACCCTTTTCCCTTTATGTATTTGTAGATGTTCTTTGGATTCTCCTTTACCTCATTTGCCAAAGCAATCTCGTGTCCCCTTTTGCCCTTCTAACTTCTCTCTCAACTCTACAGCAAAACCCTCTATACTCTTCAAGAGGTCCACTTAATTCCAGCTGTCTATGAATGTCATATGCCTCCTTATCCCGAGTCATCCAGGGTTCCCTACCTTTGCCAGCCTTGCTCTTCAATCTAAAAATAATATGCTTTCCCTGATTAACGCACTTTTGAAAGCTTCCCACTTACCAGACATCCCTTTGCCTGCCAACAGATTCCCCCAATCAAATTTGAAAGTTCCTATCTAATACCATTAAAATTGGCCTTGCCCCAATTCAGAATTTTAAATTTTGGGACAGACCTTGTGCTTTAAAAATATCAGTTAAGAAAGAATTTGAGGTGGGTTTTATAAACACCTTATTGAAGATAGCAACAGATATATTTAAGACAAAATACAACAATAAGCATTTTTTAATAAACTTTGAAATACAAATTCTTC
Organism: Carcharhinus amblyrhynchos; assembly: GCF_965287045.1. NCBI lineage: Eukaryota > Metazoa > Chordata > Chondrichthyes > Carcharhiniformes > Carcharhinidae > Carcharhinus > Carcharhinus amblyrhynchos. The sequence goes on along the minus strand of NC_137339.1, from coordinate 40,079,434 downwards.
ATTGTTTGATTCAGAACTAATTGCCCCCTATAAATTTCAATTAAGGGAAGAAATAACTTTTTTTGTTATGAAAGTAGTACAGGTGGTTTTCAGGGGGAAATATAATACACCATCTACTGACACGACAGGTAGTCATTATAGGTCACTGTTGTTGCCTGCATGAGAATTCCAATTTGAATGTTACCTAGCAGTACGACAGCAATACTACAGTTAATTATTACAACTAAAATTAGTTACGTTCATACTAGAATTACAATTGGTATTCGTAGTAACTGAAGGGTGTCTATATAGCTCCACCAACAAACAGTTAATAAAACTAATATAACTATGTGGAAGATAAGGGTCCAATAAAACACTCCTTCTCCCTGGTATCAACTGAAGGTCCTCCAAATCCCTGGATGTGCACCCTAGCTGCTGATTGGCTTAGCTTCTCATATGACCGCTCTATAGGATCCAGCACAATCACATGGCCCACAAAGGATTGTCCCTTCAAGGGATCACGTTACCACAGGGTTTGGTTTGCAGATTATGTTAGAATCTGCAACCAAAGATCTTTAAATATGTATGCAACCCAAATAAGTATTTGGTATCATAGTTGTCTCTGACTATCAGTGCAAGATTCGATTATTAGTGAATTAGTGAACACGCTATAAGAGTACATCCCAAAATTGTGCATGCATACTAATACATATTGGTCAATATGCTGACACATTAGTAACAGTGTTTTAATCAAGGTGTATGCACAGGAATAATGATAGGACAAGCACCCATACAGTTTGCTGCTTTCAAATCATATTACCAAATCATTGCATTGGCTCCACAATAACTGCAGCTGTTAAACAACATGACAGGCCCTTGATCAAATAGTGCATATGAAGATAAATCTGTTTCAAAATCTGTATGGAGTCTATTAGAGTTAATTGCAAGGGACGTGAAATAGAATAGCTGTCAATTAAAATCCAGAGTGACATTTCTACAGATTCAATAATTCAAATGGTGCACATAGTTTTATCTTATGGGACTAAGAAAGGCCCCAATTCTGTCAGTTCCATCTATCACACAGCACAGTAATTACCATATTGATTTAAGCCTTACATATTGTGCTATGATCTGAACAGAGTTTTTAATGGATCTAAACGTAATTGACATAATGTCAAAGGATTACATCTCATGCATTCACAATATTCCAAAGAAGGAAGTCCAAATAAGCAAAGAGTCAAATAAGTATGGATGACAGGAATGATTGATCTAAAAAAGGTAACGTCCAGGCTATTAGTGATGTGGAAGGTTGCAACATTGCTATATGACATTGACCTTTGACAGCAAGAATCCAAGATCAAAGTCAGCTCAGGGAGAAAAAATGAAGACCTATTTCAGCTGATGGCATTCTGAGATTTAAATGTATGTTTTATCAGTCCACACCACATGCTGCTCTAAATTTGTTATTACAGTAATTGACATGAACAGACAATTTAGCACGCTTACTCAGATGCCAGAGGACAAATCATATGGGGAAATTAAAGGTCATGTATTGCCTTGAAAAATAATTCTCCAATATAGAAACTCTACTGGACTATTTTGGGAGCATCAGACGTGATAATATTCATGGAGGTCAATGTAATTTTCTAATTATGATCCTCTGGGATAATTTCAGATCATATCAACGTCATATCTTTGAAACTTTTAAAACATAATTTCATCAAATTCAATGAACGCAGTCATGTTGCACGCTGTTGAATCGGCTCTAGTCTGTTTCAGTCTAGCGAGATTACTCCTCCAGCTACTCATGAACAGGCCACTGAGAATGTCATGTAGGCTCAGATCAAGCAGGTTTTCTATTGCATTACCAGCATAAAGTACAATCTGGGGCATTATCAACATGATTTAAGTAATATCTTACACAGGACAAAATACCTTGAGATGCTTTGCAAGAAGACTGCCAGACATGAAGAAACAAATGGGGAAAATTGTAATGCAGATTTAAGGAAGGCTTTTGAAAACAACAGAAAAGCAGAGATGTTTAGGAAGAGTTTTCCAAAGGTGTGGCGGCTGACAGCCCTATCATCAACGGAGGATTGAAGAGAAGTAGAGTTGCACAGTAAAAGACAAATAAACTTGGATTAATTGCATAGAATATGTACAGAAGTAAACCATTTGGCCCAACCAATTCATGTTATCACTAGTACGCCACAAAGGCATCACTGCACCCTTCATCATATAACCTTATACTTATCTGACTTTCCCTTATTAGTGTCTGTATTGCTCACTTCCATGGGTTGATGTATCCCACACTCTCACCACACTCTGGGAAAGAAATTTCTTCTGAATTCCCTATCTGAGTTCTTGGTGATTATCTTGTATTGATGTAGATAATAGAGTAGCACCTTGTCACATCCTTAAGCTATCTAAAAATGTTTCACATCAAAAGTGCAGTCATTGTTGTCACGCAATCAAATTGGCACTTTCATTCGGAATGGCGGTCAGGAAATTCTTCAAATATTTCTACGGGATTATGTACATTCAGCTAAACAATTACATGAGGGTTTGTTTTAATATTTCATTCAAAATGTAGAAACTGCAACAAAGGCACTCGCTCAGTGCTGCACTTAAGTGTCAGCGTAGAGTATTTGCTGAAGCCCAGCAATGACGTTTAAGCCCATAAATCCCTGACTCAGTGACAAGATTAAATCCCATGGAGCCATAGTGAGTATTGGCTTTAAATTACATCAATTTAGGGCCACCTAAATTGATGCAATTTAAAGCCACTACACACAAACTCCCACTTATACAACCAGAACCAGCATTCATTCATCCATACTCAAGGAAAAGGAGGGTATGATTATTTGACATGAAATGTAAACTGCTATTCCTTCTCTTCCCCCAACCCTCCCACCCCCAAATGTATTGCCTGATGTGTCTCCACATTAAAAATGACATGTTCTACTTGTTTACCTGTTCTGCTGAATTGCTCAAGTCTTCTTGAATTCCTTTACTGTCTTCTTTACCATTTACTGAGCATCCCAATTTTGCTTCAGGCTTTGAGATGGGGTTCCCGAGTACAAATCATCCATAAACAGGCCAAGAAAAGTGCACCCGTCGCTGAGCCTGATGTACGTCACTTCTGAACTTTTGTCAGTTTAAGGAACACTGATCCAGCCTGATACTTTGCTTTGTGTCTAAACAACACTCTAACCAGGCTGTTACATTTCCTTCTACATCAGAAACATTGGGTGGAGTTTATTGGCCCCACCAAAGATACAATGAGCTGTTCAAAACTTCATTGACTTCAGTGGGACTAGAAGTTTCTCCCAGTTGGGAGGGGCCATAAAATTCCACCTTTTTTTTTTATAACATGCATCTTGTTAGATGACTTATCCAGTGGCTTCAGTAAATCCATATACACCACATTTACAACAAGTCACTTCAGTAAATCCATACACAACACATCTTCAAAGACTATGTTAACTTTATGAAACATGATATAACTTTAACAAATGAAGGCTGGCAGATCTTGATAACCTAAAAACAGAAAATGCTGGATAAGCTCAACAGGTCTGGCAGCATCGGTGGAGAGAGAAACAGTTAACATTTTGAGTCCATATGACCCTTTATTTCAGATTTTTAGCATGTGCACTATTTTAATTGATTAACCTGAGTTTGGTGGAAAAGCTCACTAAATTTACTTCAACATTTGGATTCTATGATTTTGTCTGCAGCAGGTGTTAAATCAACAGATTTCTAATTATCTAGGTTTTTCTTCTAACCCTTCTTGCACAAGAATGTTGCATCAAATCATCTTCACATAAATATGTAACTTGTGACATTTAACAAGGTTTGAAATATTGCTGTCAGACTCTTAGCTAAATCATCTGATTCTTTCAACAGTCAAGGGTCTATGCCACAATTCGGATCCAGTGATGGATCCATCCTCACTTCTGATCACTGTCAGGTTAAATTCCTTTTCTTCAGTTAATTATATCAGTTAGTCATATCCACACCAGCAAGTTGCTTCTAATTTCAGATCAATCATATGTATAAACTAAGGCAAAACATTTGACACCCCTATGCTCAACAATATAGCTTCATTATCCATTGGTGTTCATGTCAGTGTGGTTCTGGCCTCACTTTAATTATTCTTTTACTTTTCACATACTTCCAAACAATCCCTAATATTTCCGCTTACAATATCTCCCATCGTCCTTACATTCTTCTCATCTTCCTGCTACGTTAGTTATTACCTTCAGTGTTATCAGCTTTTTTTTAATGTTTCAATCTGAGTATTGCTTAAAAAAAAAGGCTTGCTAGTGAAGTTTTTCATCTTGCACTCATCAGGACAGCTTGCAAGTGAAACCACAATGAAGGGAACAACAAGGGAAACAACATGAGAAGAGACTGCTGATTGGTTAATACAGACATTGCTATGGAGAATGCAGCAGAGAACCGTTAACTGCAACACTTCCGTTTAAATTCAAATCGGGCAGCTGAATAATGATCGGTCATATTGCCATCAGGAATGAACCAGGGAATGGATGTATTTCAAGCTCTTGTTCAGCTAGAAAATGTGCAATGTGTAGACATGCTCTTGTATGCAAAAGTCACAGACTGTGTATGAATATATGTGGTGAACCACATAGCTCACATAAGTGAACCACACTAGAGCCTGAAAGCTAAACAAATTGGTTTAATTCTCAGCACAATCAGCACTAGCCGGGGTGGGGTGAGGGGGAGATAATTGCCCCCATTATCTTTGATCCTGTGGTCAAGTCCTGGATATGTGGGAAATTGGAGAACCCTGAAAATGGATGCAAGGATCACAAATGCATGATTAACCCATCCTTGTTGATTGAGATGTCAGCAGGACACTAACTTAGCCCTATACCATGGTGCATTAACATGATTTGTGCAGTCAATGTTTCCTATGCTGTATCCTAGCTGCACACATCAGCAGGTAACAAAATATCATTAGTGCCCAGCACTACTTCATGCTAGATTGCACCATTTAAAAGGGTGCTGCATTGTGACTGCTGTGGTGCTGAGGTCATTCTGATTAATCTGGTGCGAAAGAATCTGTAATCTCCTCCAGCTCTTCAAATCGCTAATAAGATAGCAATGCTCCTCTAATTCTGACCTCTTGTGCATCTCACATAATCGCTCTGCCATTGGTGGCAATCATGATGTGGGTATGCCGGCGTTGGACTGGCGTAAACACAGTAAAAAGTCTGACAACACCAGGTTTTAGTCCAACCTATTTATTTGATAATATACTCACAAGCTTTTGAGGGGACTGCCTCTTCGTCAGGTGAATGGAGAGTGAATGGGGTTGGTGGCAATGCCATCAGTTGCTTTGGCCCTATGCGCTGGAATACCCTCCCCCCATCTCTACCTTGCTTTCCACCAATAGACATTCCTTAAAACGTATCTCTTTGTTCAAACCTTTGGTCATCTAACCAACTATTTCTTACATGATTCACAGTTTAATAATGCTGCTGTGAAGCACCTTGTTTCATTATGTTAAAGCCACATATATATAGTGTAAGTTTTTGGATGCGAGACTGGAGCCTTAGCAGAAAGAATGCACCATCCCTTGGTAGAGCAGTGGGCCGAGAGGAGGAGAGGTGGCTGAATGCAGGTGCTTTTTCAGGAGGTATTGTGTATTCAAAGTAAATAACCCTTGTTGCCTTTTCTTTTTCACTCAAGAAATGGCAGCTGCCCATGAAGTGGAGGCTGAACAAGAAGAATGTGAAGATGACAGTCATTCGATTTCATGCTCACAGTGTGCTGGGTACAAGTGTGCCAGAGTGCGGGCGGGGGAAAAAGACAGCACAGCTGCCAGCTTACCAGAGGATTCTGATGATTATTTGATGGGCCAGGCTACTGAAGCAGGCTGACAGATCTTACAATGAGACATTTGGCACATTGGGAAACCTGCCTAAAAGCCTATGTTCAGTTTCAAGAAGCATGAAGAAGTGCAGCACCAGCTTACCACTTAGACAGAACATGGAGTCCTCCTTTCCAACATGGTGACCATCTCTGGCATCACGCCCATGAAGTCAACCATGGTTCTGACGGCGGATGTCTCAGTTTCCACAGCAGCACAATCAGTATCACCCAATGTCCGAGTGATGTGGTGCAAGTTCAGGCTGTAGTCATGCAGTCACAGCTTGCTGACAATGGAAACTCAGGCCGCTACAATCAGGGGTCTTGACACCAGTATGAATAATAGGACTTCAAGAGCATCACAACGTTCCAGCATTCTGTTTGACACCGCACATCTCATATGATCTCCTGCTGAGTGCCCTTCTCCTTCTCCTTCATTTAGCAGCTCGTTTAGCTCCTTGTGGCATTTGCTCATTCTCCCAGTCATACCCAGTACCAAGAAGCCACCCCATGAAAAAACTTGTGTGTCGAAGAAACTGGTTTCTGCACAAGCCTTTAAGTTAACAAAAAAATACTTTGGCACTAGCCGAACTGTGAAAACTTATACCAACTGTTAAAATTCGTAACTTCTATATTTTTGTTTAGAGATGTGGATGAATAATGTGACAGGGTAGCCATTTAACTTTTAATGAAAGGATAATGCATTTAAACAAGTGAAGATTAATTATGCTACAACATCCTTTCACCCCAGCTATACCCTTACAGATGCATACAGATTTATAGGCACAATAAAGTTACAAAATGGATCGTACACTCTAAAGTTCTCAGTAATTATGCAGACAATGTAAACCAATCAATGGAATATCTTTAGACACTGAAGCCAAGTGACAGGTGCTGCTCAGTACAATTTCCATTAATTTCACATCAAATCCCCCCATATGCTTGCCAGTGACCCAACTGCTCTCACTGGAAGTCTAGATCCCACATGAGGGTCTCTAAACTCTGCTTTCAAAGAACATGCTTGAAATCTTCTCCCAAATAATGTTTTCTCTCAGATGCCTTCAGCAAGGTTCCTCACCAAGGATCCACATCCAGGATTTCAACCTCTCCTTTCAACACTCCTCTGTCCTGAAACACCATGTGCATCCAATCTTTCAAGTACCCAATTACACCAACAGTACACCAACAGTTTCACAGGCTGTACTGAAGTATTACTACCTTAGGATTGTTTCAGATGTCTAATTTTACAATAGTTGACTTCCCCAGGCACACACCTTGCAGCTCCATCTTTAACCGTGATCCTCTCTCTCTCTTTCTATCCCTGCTCCTGACTTTACCGAACAGAACCCATTTCCAGATTTCTGTTCTTTGTCCCTTTGATTCAGTCTTCCTGAGACTTCTCTTTTCATTTCCTTGTTTCTAGAACTCTCTCTTCTTTAGCTGCTGGGGCTTGCTTTCTGCCCCTTACTTCATTGTCCAGTATGTGCTGGAAGTTTCTGAGAGAGCTGCTTTCTGCTCAGAGACCGGATTCCAAACTAAACTCAATGCTTCTGCTGTTCAGTGTGAACTTCTGGTTGCCAAGCAACAGCTTAATTTCACATTGTAAAGCTTGATTACAATATGGGCAAAATTTTAAAGTGGAACTAAAACCTATAGACATGTGGGCACCCTTGGTTAATACGAAGCTAAACTAAAGTTTTAACCCTTTCTTAGTGCAGAGATATAGAAACAAAAATTAAATTTAAACTTTTACCTTATTTCTAATACACACAAATATAAATCCTTTAAAATATCTTTATTTCCTCACTATTTCCTCTCTATTTCCTTGTGAAAAACAAGCAAAATGTATAAAATGGCAGCAACAAGAAATAATCCATCAGCTAACCTGTAAGCATCTGATGATCACTTTGAATAGCGCTGGTAGTGGAATCCTTTATACTTTTGAACAGGTGTTAAGCTTTTCAAGAGAGGATGTAGGCTGAAACATGGAACTTCAAAAAATGGCAATGTTGTCATCAAATCAGTGTTAGATGCTGATTGAGGTCATGTTCTTCCTGCTCTGCATGCTGCTGGTTGCCATTCGGTGTATGCATCCAACACCTTTACAAACATGGCACCCAACGCACTTCCCAGTTGCAGCGTGCTTGTGGGTCGTGGACAACATTTTGGTAGCTTAGGCCATGGAGCACCCAAAATCAGGCACCACAAAGCCCATTTTCACCACCATAATCCGCTCATGCAAAGCACGCATGCTACTATTGGAGCAAGCTGAGAGAAGGTGCAAACTTTATGCCCCTCGACCCTGTAGCATATTGTTCTTTTGCCAGAGAAAGCTGTAGGGAATGTGTATCTTCTTGTATTTTATATTTTTTGCTTTTTTTATATATATTGTGTATTTTTCATGCATTCCTGGTAGATAAATGGTTAATTTGAGTTACATGCTTAGGACACATGGTTTATATTACTTGGATCAAATCAAAGTCACACTGTAACGTGAAGGACATCTAGCCTAAGTGAATTGAGTCAAATCCAAGTCGCACTGTAACAGAAATATATAGTGCGAATTGTAAAAGGGAAGTAGGTCAGATGATTAAAACTATATTACTAGTTGTAATCAAAGGAGATGCTTTGAAATGTACAGATCAATGGATTTGAGCTATAACTAAGTGTGTGTAAGGGTTACTAAGTCCAGCAAATAAATGTCATTCGGAAAAAAGTTAATGATGGACAAGTTTTGAGGATGTCTTGTTTATGGGTCTGTTATAAAATGGAATAGTAAGATCAAAAATATGACAGCAATCTCAGAAAACAGCATGAGCCCTGGTGGCAGAGGATAAATACAGAGAGTGAAAACAGGTTCAGATTTGAAGACGTGGTGTGGAATTCTCCATTTTCTGCACTGAGTGTGGTAGCTTCCCCAGCTCCTTTCCTGCTGGCCAGAATGGCGGGATTTCCATAATGAAACCTCATTAAGAGTTCCCCTTTCAATCACCTGGCAAGTTGGCAGCCAGTCTGTCTGTCAGTCAGCTATTGAGTTTGAAGGTTCTGATGCCATATTTAAATACTGATCTCTCCAGCCCAGCTGCCTTCACCAGATCCTGCAGGATATCAGGAAGCCTCATGGAAAAGGTTCGCAGCCTCAGGAGGAAGTCAGTTCCTCGACTGAACCACCCGCCAACCAAACCCATCAACTGTGAGGCACACCCACTCCCCACTTGGGCCTCTACCCACTGCATCTGGAATCTTCAACCATCCCCTTCAAGTGATACCCCTTTCGACTCATGTGTTTGTCTGTGTATCGCGGATCAGCCTTCCTCCCCTGGATCTTCCATGTGCCTTCCACTGTTCATCTTCTTCATCCACCTCCTTGCCTCCCTCTCCCTCACCCACCACCTCCCCCCCTCCCCAATCCCTGCTTGTCATCATGATCCTTGTTCTTTGCCCTTTCCCCCCACTCCTTGCACAGCCTTCCTTCACATTGTCTGCACCAACCCACCTCCCCACCCCTAATACCCACACCTTATCTTCGTCAGGCTACCACCACCATCCCTGCCTTCTGCAGACCACTCTCTATTAATTGGATTTTAAACTGATGTCATTTCACCCTGGTGTAATGCAAGATTGAGGGGCCTCAACTGTTTTAATGACCATTCATAAGAAGCAAATGAATGCAAATGGCATTCACACCAGTAGAAGACTGATCCACCATTTGGAGAAATTTACACCGACGGGTTTCTGACTTTCAGGCACCCACCAGATTTTCTGTACCTGTCATCACCAAACTCGCCATGGGTGGTATGAAAGTATTTCACCCTTAGGGAGAGAAAGAGGAAGATAGTCAATATCTTTTCCCAAAGGTACGGGAGTCTAAAATTAGAGGGCATAGTTTTAAGGTGAAAGGGGAGGGATACAAAAACATCCAGAGGAACAGTTTTTTCCACGCAGAGAGTAGTAAGTGTCTGGAACAAGCTGCCAGAGGTATAGTAGAGGCTGGTGCAATTTTGTCTTTTAAAAAGTGTTTAGACAGTTACATGGGTAAGATGGGCGTAGAAGGATATGGGCCAAATGCAGGCAATTAGGATTAGCTTAGGGTTTTAAAAAAAAGGCAGCATGGACAATTTGGGCCGAAGATTCTGTTTCCATGATTTAAAACTCTATGACTCTAAGTCACAAGCCGTCTACTTCCACTGCATGCAAGAACTATTCAGATTCTAGGATATTAACTCACTTTGCTCAGTATAACTTTGGCAGTTTCATAAATTGTCCTGCATTAAGTGCTACCTTAACTGAAATATAATGTCATAAAACCGCATTATGAATCGACAAGTAATCTGTAACCACCTCTGCTAAAATTATAAGTGAGTTGAGAAACTGATCACCAGGGAAATTTGCACAGAAGCCCATAAATGGCACTGCACTTGGAGTGCAATAGCATTGCACTCTCTTGATGCCAAAAATCATTAACTTATTGCCAGAGCAGAAGACTTCTGAACTACCAGTTTAAACTTCATTCAATTCTGATCAGTTGATTTAGACTTTTACAAAATACTTTAGGTCCTCTCTCAGATGTTTCAGTGGATCCTCTACTTTGGAAAATGTCACAGTATACATACAATGGGGCAGTTGTCATACTATCTGTTATGGCTGGAGTAATACAGGCAGTGATATTACACATGGTTTACACTTTACATTTCATAGATCTTTTGCATTAGACCATTGGCAGTAAATGTATGTTCCTTCATGGACCATCACCATGGCAAAGTTCAAACTAAGAAATTGAGATATTCTTTTTTATGCTTAATGCATTCAGAAATTTCTCCCCAATAATCTTCAAAGCACTATCCCACTTTTTGCACCAATTCATTTACATTTCAGGAAATGGGATTAATCAAAATTTGAATTAATCCAAATTCTCATTTCTAATTATCAGTGTTGCCTTTGTAAAAAATAAATAGCACTGGGGGTCGTAGAGTCATTTGTTTATTTCAAGTGGGTAAACATTCACTGGAGGCAACTTAGAATGCAACCCATGAAAGGGTTACTACTTTTTTCCTAGGGAATATCCCAGTTTTGGGAGAAAGGATCCCGTTTAAAAGACAGGCTACTGGTCCCAAGACAAAAAAGTTCAAGACTTCTCCAATTTTAAACCAAATATCAACCTCTCACAACAAAGACCAGTGATCACCTGATCACTGGCTCTGAACTGTCAAGAGGGAGAATGACATCCACTGGCTCATATGAACAAGATGATAGGGATCATCGGAAGGTAGCTTGCATATTGCTTCATATTCATAATTGAGAGTTCCCATTGTCCCGTAATACCAGCTGCACGAGGGGTAGGGAACATGGTGAGATGGCAGTATAGTGGTATTATCACTAGATGGAAACAGAAATGTAGAAGATAGGAGCAGGCAGAGGCCATTTGGCCCTTTGAGCCTGCTCTACCATTCATCATGATCATGGCTGATCATCCAACTCAATAGCCTATTCCTGCTTTCTCCCCATAACCTTTGATCCCATTCACCCCAAGAGCTGTATCCAGCCACTTCTTGAATACACTCAATGTTTTGGCATCAACTACTTCCTGTGATAACGAATTCCACAGGCTCACCACTCTGTGGATGAAGAAATGTCTTTTCATCTCCATTCTAAATGGAATATCCTGAATCCTCAGACTGTGACCCTTGGTTCTGGACTCTCCCATCATCGGGAATATCCTCCCTGCATCTATCCTGACTAGACCCTTTAGAATTTTGTAGGTCTCTATGAGATCCCCCTTCACTTCTCCGAACTCCAGTGAAAACAATTGTCTAGTCAAACTTGCCTCATGTATCAGTCCCGCCATCCCCGGAATCAACCTGGTGAACCTTCGCTGCACTCCCTCGAGAGCAAGAACATCCTTCCTCAGAAAAGGAGACCAAAACTGCATACAATACTCTAGGTGTGGCCTCACCAAGGCCTTGTACATTTGCAACAACACATCCCTGATTCTGTACGCGAAACCTCTCGCAAATGAAGGCCAACATGCCAGTTGCCTTCTTTACTGCCTGCTGCACCTGCATGCTTACCTTCAGCGACTGGTGCACAAGGACACTCAGGTCCTGCTTCACACTCCCCTCTCCCAATTTATAGCCACTCAGATTGTAATCTGCCTTCTTGTTTTTGCTTCCAAAGTGAATAACCTCATACCTTATCCAAATTATACTGCATCTGCCATTGATTAGCCCACTCACCCAACCTGACCTGATCACTCTGAAGGGTCTCTGCATCCTCATTCACCCTCCCACCCAACTTGGTATCATCTGCAGTCTCTGAGATGTTACATTTTGTTCTCATCCAAATCATTAATATATATTGGGAATAGCTGAGGTCCCAGCACCGATCCCTGTAACACCCCATTAGTTACTGCTTGACAATTTGAAAAACACCCATTAATTTCTACTCTTTGTTTCCTCTCTTCCAAACAGCTTTCTATCCATTTTAATATACTTCCTCCAATCCCATGTGCTTTAATCTTGTGCAATAATCTCTTGTGCGGGGCTTTCTGAAAATCCAAATATACCACATCTACTGGTTCCCCCTTGTCAACTCTACTAGTTACATCTTCAAAAGAATTAAACATGTAGGCCAGACCAGGTAAGGATGGCAGATTTCCTTCCAAAAAGGACATATTGAACTAGGTGGATTTTCTCAACAATTGGCAATGGTTTCATGGTCATCATGAGACTTTTAATTCCAGATTTTTACTGAATTCAAATTCCATCACCTGCCATGGTGGGATTTGAACCTGCTTCCCAGAGCATTACCCCGGGCCTCTGGATTACTGGTCCAGTGACAATACCACTATGCCACTGCCTCTTCTGAATAAGTAATCTGGAGGCCCCACACAAGATCTGGGGACCCAGATTCAAATACCACTATGGCAGACGGTGAAATTGGAATTCAATAAAAATCTGGAATTTAAAGTCTAATGGTGACTATGAAATCATCTTTGATTGTTGTAGGAAGCCATCTGGTTCACTAATGTGCTTTTGGATAGGAAATCTGCCATCCTTACCTGATCTGGCCTACATGTGACTCCAAATCCACAACAGGATGGTTGACTCTCAAATGCCCTCTGAAATAGAGGGCAGTTAGGGATGTTAATAAATTCTGGCCCAACCAGCAATGCTCATATGCCACAAATGAATTAAGAAAAATTTACCAGACATTATCCAAGGCAACTTGCAAATTAGAACTGCTATGTCACATGACAGCACAAAGGCTATGTACAGACCTCTAAACACACACATATGTATGTGTGCGCATGTATTTATGAGGGGGTGGCAGAATCAGTGCATTGTTGGTGGGGATGGGGGAGCATGGGTTGGTTTGCAGAGATGTGGTGTGAACCTCCGAACCACGTTACCACCGGGTTGATTAAAATTTCATTTGAAATATCGTGGTCTTTGTTTATAATGAGGTGCTGTGTTCTGAGAACTCATGTTGTCGACAGTTAAATATGATTTTGGGATGCTTGCTTCATTTCATTCATTAAAATACTTTATTTTTTCTTTTAAATTCTTAATCTAATTGCAAAGCATTTGTTTTGAATCATGTGGAGATTCTTAGCATGTTGCCAAAGGTCTTGCCTTTGTTTATTTTGATTACTTTTACTAACTTTGATTGACACTGACGCAAAACCATTCACAGCGATGCAGTCTTGTGGAGGGCATTGCATTCTCCAGGGACAGATGTTTTTAGCTATCAGCAGTTGACAGTATTTGATGGAACAAAGCAAGGGCAAAAGTTCTACGTGCACCTGTTTGGAGATGTGGATTATTTATTTATGTATTCCAATGAAAACTAGGGATGAAAGCCAAACAGGAATGACTAAATCAAAATTGTCAAAGTGATGCTAGTTCTGATTGCTAATAAAGCAACAACATTTTCAAAAGTATGACTGAGTATAGGTTTGGATAGCTTGACCCCATCTTTTCTATTCACTGATGAACATGAATGCAGCTTGCAACATTTAAGAGCTGGAACAGATCCATTCAGCTCTACCAGCATGAACATCTATTCAATTAAATCATGGTGGATGTGTACCTCAACTCCATTTGCCCACTGAAGTATATCCCCTGGTACATAGCTAATAAAAATCAGTACTGAAAACTTCAATTAACCCACAGCCACAACCTTTTAAAGGAGCAAGTTCCAGAGTATGTGTGGATGAACAAGTGTATCCTGGATAGCCAAGTTTTCATTCGGTTTATGTCTCTCTGTTCTTTACCTCCCCATGTGAGGAAATAGGTGCTCAGTATCTAACCTATTGAATTCCTTTAAATACTTCACTCATATTAGTCCTCAACTTTATAACAATACAAATGTACACAATCCATCTTCATAACTTTTAATTTATTGGAGTTCTTTAAGCAGGATGGGTGGAGGGAAACCAAATAGTGTGATATAATTAGATTTCCAAAAAACAGTTGATAAGGTATGGCACAAAAGGCTACTTAATTAGATAAGAGTCCATGTGTTAAGGAAGTACTTTAGTATGCAGAGAGAATTGGCTAACTAATAAAAGACAGAGTTGGGATAAAATGGGCTATTTTTAGGATGGCAATCTGTAACTTGTGGAGCGCCGTAGGGAAAGATTGCAGATGACGCAAAAATACAGATGATACAAAAACAGATGGCAAGGCAAGTGGTTTGGATGACATCAAGAGTCTATAGAGAGATGTAGATATGTTAAGTGAATGGGCAAAAATGGCAGAGAGAATATTGAGAGGGAAAATTTGAAGTTATGCATTTGGTTGAAAGAGTAAAGGAGCTTAATATCATTTAAATGGTGAAAGACTGCAAAAAGCTGCAACACCAAGGTGATTTGGGGGTCCTGCTGCATAAATTACAAAACAGCTAGCATGCAAGTTCAGCAGGTAATACAGAAGGTAAATGGAATGTTGGCCTTTATTTCAAGGGAATGGAGTATAAAACTGGGGAGTCTTGTTCAAATTATACAGGGTACTAGTTAGCACACCTGGAATATTGTGAATAGTTTTGGTCGCCTTATCTAAGGAAAGATATACTGGAATTGGGGACAGTCCAGAGAAGGTTCTCTAGGTTGATCCTGGATATGGAGGGATTTTCTTATGAAGAGAGTTTGAGTAGATTGGCTGTGTACTTACTGGAGTTCAGAAGAACGAGAGGTGACTTTGAGATATAGGAATTCTCAGCGAGCTTGAGTATGCACCAACAACAGTCCCACCCGGGGCCTATTGCTGTATTTACCACATATTTACTTTGCTTATCTCCCCTGACACTAGAATCAATGTAGCATGGCCAATCAATCTAACCCACATATTTTTGAATTGTGGGATTAAATCGGAGCACCCTGAGGAAACCCACGCAGGCATGTGGAAAATGTGCAAACTCCACAGACAGTGATCCGGGGCCAGAATTGAACCCGGGTCCCTGGTACTGTGAGGCAGCAGTGCTAATCATTGTGCCACCATGTCACCCCCAAAATTGGAGTTGAGGATCATATCAGACCAGACATGATTTCACTGAATGGTAAAATAGACTCGAATGGCCTACTTCTGCTCCTACATTTTATGGTCTAACCCTTTGACCCCTGGTGAAACGGCTGTACCCTCTTCAAGGTCAATATTTCTTTCCTGATATGAGGTACCAAAAACTAAACATAATTCTTGATCTGACTAGTTCTCTGCATAAAAGAAGCATAATTTCCTGTCCGTTGACCTTTACTGCAAGGAAGTTAGAATATAATTATTAATTAACTTCTTGATTACATTTCGCACCTTGGTCATCAAGCTTTCTAAAGTCAGCAGGTGAAGGAAAGAGCTGGAGCCAATCTTCATCCACTATTATAAGCTTTTATTCAGAGAAATACCTTGCAAACATGCACCTCCTAACCTAGCTACCAGTTTTGGTTGGTTCCTCTTTATGGGAGCTCAGGCAAAACCCTAGTTATTGCTCACAAACTGCATGCAGTTAATGACAGATAATATACAACTAGCACTGGCAGCGCACCAGCTTTCAGTCATTTGTATACCTTCTGGATTCTCAAATCATTTTGTTCCTTTGCTATTCCCAGTTTCACACCATTAAGAAAATGTTCTTGTTTCTGTGGATTAAAAGTAAATAACTTCATGGAATGCCAGCATGGAATTCCATCTGCTCTAGTTTTTGTCCATTCACATAATGTGCCCATTAAACTCCATAATTTCATGCCCCAATCTACACAATTTACTGTGCCTTCTAATTTGGCTCAATTGCTGGAACTGTCATGTTAGGGTCAAAGGTGCTGGGTTTGAATCTGCTGCCAGATTTGAGCAAGGAATCTAATCTGACACTGATGGATTGCTTCATTGACATTGTCCTATCTCTACCAGATTCCAAGGGGCCCAAAAATATTCTTCTTGAGGGCATTAGCTAAAAAAAGCAGAGATCCCCGTTTCTTACTAAGCCACCAGTGAACTCAAACGTCGAACTTGCTTCACAATAGATGATCATACGATTCCAATCAACCTCACTAGGTGACATAGATACTATAAATTTGACTACTAGGAAACCAGATGGTGCTGCCTACAGCCTTTAAAATAATTACTAAAGATTTGGGAATTTTAGAACAATATCAATTGTGACTTTGAGAGATCGCTGTGATATTGCTTTGTGGTGCATGTAGAAAACATAGATTGTTTGATATACAGAACCACAGGAAGTGATTAGATGGATATATCATGTGATATAGTGATTGGAACAGTATTGATCAACACACAAGTGTCTGAAGAGTTATTCCAGTATTCTGTTGTTCAAAAAGAATCCTTTGTTTAGGTTACCAATTATTATTATTACCAATTATTATTGGGGACTTTAACTTTACTAATATTGATTGGAATTGCTATAGCTCTAGCTCGTTAGAGGGGTCAGTTTTTGTACAAAGCGTGCAGGAAGGTTTTTTGACTCAGTATGTAGATAGGCCAACTAGAGGTGAGGCTATATTGGATTTGGTGCTGGGGAATGAGCCAGACCAGGTGCTAGACTTGGAAGTTGGTGTGCATTTTGGTGATAGTGACCACAATTCGGTTACGTTCACCTTAGTGATGGAAAGGGATAGGCATGAACCTCGGGTCAGTAGTTTTAGCTGGGGGAAGGGTAATTATGAGGCTATTAGGAGAGAATTAGGAAGCATAGGTTGGACTAGGAGATTACAGGGACTGGGAACATCCGAAATGTGGAGTTTTTTCAAAGAGCAGCTACTGCGAGTCCGTGATAGGTATGTCCCTGTCAGGCAAGGAGGATTTGGTAGGGCTAGGGAACCGTGGTGCACTAAAAAAGTTGATTCGTTGGTTAAAAAGAAAAAGGAGGCTTATGTTCAGATGAGGCTTGAGGGCTCAGGTAGTGCATTAGAAAGCTTTAGATTGGCTAGGAGGGAGTTGAAGAGTGAGTTAAGAAGGGCTAAAAGAGGACATGAGAAGACTTTGGCTGATAGGATTAAGGAGAATCCTAAGGCGTTCTATAGGTATGTCAAGAACAGAAGGTTGTTTAGGGCAAGATTAGGGCCAGTTACAGACAGTAGAGGGAAGTTGTGTGTGGAACCGGAAGAGATTGGAGAGGCATTGAACCAATATTTCTCTTCGGTGTTCACGCAGGGGGACATGAATATAGCTGAGGAGGACACTGGGTTGCAGGGGTGTAAAATAGACAGTATTGCAGTTGATAAGGGGGATGTGCTGGATATTCTAGAGGGTTTGAAAACAGATAAGTCCCCTGGTCCGGATGGGATTTACCCTAGGATTCTCTGGGAGGCAAGAGAGGTGATTGCAGAGCCTCTGGCTCTGATCTTCAGGTCGTCGTTGGTCTCTGGTATAGTACCGGAAGATTGGAGGATAGCGAATGTTGTCCCATTGTTTCAGAAGGGGAACAGAGACTTCCCCGGGAATTATAGACCGGTGAGTCTTACTTCTGTTGTGGGCAAGGTTTTAGAAAAAATTATTAGGGATAGGATTTATAGTTATTTGGAGAGTAATGAATTGATTGGAGATAGTCAGCATGGTTTTGTAGTGGGTAGGTCGTGCCTTACTAACCTTATTGAGTTTTTTGAGAAAAAGTGACCAAAGAGGTGGATGGGGGTAAGGCAGTTGACGTGGTATATATGGATTTTAGTAAGGCGTTTGATAAGGTTCACCATGGCAGGCTTCTGCAGAAAATGCAGATGTATGGGATTGAGGGTAGTCTAGGAAATTGGATCAGGAATTGGCTAGCAGATAGGAGACAGAGGGTGGTGGTTGATGATAAATATTCGTCATGGAGTTCGGTTACGAGTGGTGTGCCTCAGGGATCTGTTTTGGGGCCACTGCTGTTTGTAATTTTTATTAATGATCTGGATGAGGGTATAGTTGGGTGGATTAGTAAATTTGCTGATGACACCAAAGTCGGAGGTGTGGTAGATTGTGAGGAAGGGTGTCACAGTTTGCAGGGAGACTTAGACAGGTTGCAGAGCTGGGCCGAGAGGTGGCGGATGGAGTTTAATGCGGAGAAGTGTGAGGTAATTCACTTTGGTAGGAATAACAGATGTGTTGAGTATAGGGCTAACGGGAGGACTTTGAATAGTGTGGATGAACAGAGGGATCTAGGTGTATGTGTACATAGATCCCTGAAAGTTGGGAATCAAGTAGATAAGGTTGTTAAGAAGGCATACGGTGTCTTGGCGTTTATTGGTAGGGGGATTGAATTTAGGAGTCGCAGCGTCATGTTGCAACTGTACACAACTCTGGTGCGGCCGCACTTGGAGTACTGTGTGCAGTTCTGGTCCCCACATTACAGGAAGGATGTGGAGGCTTTGGAGAGGGTGCAGAGGAGGTTTACCAGGATGTTACCTGGTATGGAGGGGAGGTCCTATGAGGAGAGACTGAGGGATTTGGGGTTGTTTTTGCTAGAAAGAAGGCGGCTAAGAGGGGATCTTATTGAAACATATAAGATGATTAGAGGTTTAGATAGGGTGGATAGTGATAGCCTTTTTCCTCGGATGGAGAAAGCTAGCACGAGGGGGCATGGCTTTAAAATAAGGGGGGGTAGTTATAGGATGGATGTCAGGGGTAGGTTCTTTACCCAGAGGGTGGTGAGGGATTGGAATGCCCTGCCTGCTGCAGTTGTAAATGCACCTAGTTTGGGGGCATTTAAGAGATCCGTGGATAGGTTTATGGACGAAAAGGGATTGGTTTAGATTAGTGGGTCATTGTTTTTTAATTGGTCGGCGCAACATCGTGGGCCGAAGGGCCTGTTCTGCGCTGTAATGTTCTATGTTCTATATTATCATACATTCAGCATGTTTGAGAGCCTGGAACACAATTTGATGATGGTAGTGCACAACATGGCAACAGTGGTGCTGGTGCACAGTGAGGGAGAAGCAACTTGCATTCAGTGGCAATGATTACAAAGATGAGTCATTGTTGGGTAAGAAAAGAAGACAGGAAGTCTGGCAAAACACTGGCAACTGATTGGAAAAGCAGTGCCATCAATGTTTAGGACCCAGTCCAAACAAAACCACCCTTGGGAATCACTACACCTCGAGTGAATAATTAAAGGTTGGGGCCGGATATTGAAATGGCAGCTGTCCAGGAATACAGAGATTGTTGTGGAATTGGGCTGAAAAAGTCTATCTGAATTGGGGTTGTGACACTGCAAAACCATTCAGCATCAGATTTACCCACTGAAAGTGGCTCTGTTGGCCGAGTCTCACTGTGCAGAGGCTAAAAGCCCAAACTCCAACCACTGAATTCAGGACCTGCCAGAGACCTACTGCTGCAAATGCTGTAGACTTGTATTCTTTTCTCCTTCAAGGGGAAATTCTTTGGAAAGGGAATTCTTGAAATGCAAGTAATTTTGATACCATGACAACAAAATATTCAGTTACAAATTGGAAGGTTCCGGACGTCCTCAACAAATTCAATTGATTAGATGGAGTATGGATTTGTGCTTCTTAGATTTAGCAGTTACAGAGCCCGACAAGCCGGCAGTAAAAATAAAGATAGCGATTAACAATGGAGGCTTTATTGAATTAACGCTTCTGGACTGACAGAAGCAGAGCAAAACGACCCATCGAGACCATGGATAATGCTGAAGGATCAGTTAAGAATTAAGGTCAATTTCAGAGCTGGTAGCCTATACACAAGAGCTCCAAGAATTCATTGACCAGTTTGTTCGTAGAGTTTGGGACAAAGGCAGATACTGTGATCTTTCAGAAGCAGAGCTCTGAGAGAATAATGGAGTCAATAATCATATTGATCACAAGAGATATTCTAAAAGGATCTGCTTTATATGAAAAAGAGGTACGGCACTTCAGGTCTAATTAAAGGTGGCAGAAAATACAAGGCTATATTTGCAGACAGGCAGTATATGCAAGTGCTTGAAGAAGAATCAACCATAGGTGTGATAATCAAGACAGGGCAAGGCATGTGGCAAGAAAGATCTAAGGCAACAGTCACATAATCATCCTGCATTTAGCAAAACCGGCAAGGGGTGAGGTCTAAAAGGGACACCAGGCAAGACTATATAGAAAGTCTGGCAGTGAGGAAGTGGTCAGAAGTCACAGCTTAGCAATAACAGATGCTACACTAATAAAATAAGAAAGATTTGACAAAGTACCAGTTCAAGCATAGGCATGTCCATGAGATAGACAGAGACCTGGACAGTAAAAGTGACAAACTTGAGTTTGAAAATGAATAAGCTCACCACAGTTGAGATCACGGACGGTATATTATGTTTTCTTTGTCTAAGTACTGGATGGACTTGAAACTGGGAGAGCTCCAGATCTGTCTTTTGGGCATGTTTTTTTGCTCCCCCCACACACACTCTGGCTGGAAAATTCTGAGCGAGACTGTTGCTCACTGCAGAAACTTGTGGGTGGGGCTTACCACGTCCTAAAGCCTGCAGAGAGAGAGAGTGCGCAAGTGCAGGCCTCTGATACTGCACATGCGCATTAGCAGTAGCCAAGGTCTGACAAAGAAAGAACTGTCAGGCCCCTGCTAGTGCAGGCAGCCTGAAGCAGCTCTCGCCCCCTCCATCCCCCCCGCCGCAATCGAGGAGGCCCACGTCTGTAGATGCAGCCCTGCCACCCAGACCCCTTACCGATCACTGCAGAGTGGCAGAAAGCCCCTTCCCACATTAGCCCCAACCCCCCATTGGCCACTCCCCCCATTGGCCACTTCCCCATTAGCTCTGTGCCCACTGGCTCCACCCCTGGCACTGCCCAGTGGGCATTGCCCAGGTGCCATGGCACCATCCAAGGGGCACCTCTCCTTGCCCTTGGCACCCCAGGGAGCCTCAATGGCCTCCGGTTCCATTGGAGAGGCCAAGTTGCCTGTTCCCCGTTTATGGGGAGCATGTCTATTCCTCACTGGCGAGAACCTTTCCTGTCAAGGTCATAAAGGCCAACGAGATTGAGCACCAGGCTCACAAATGACGTATAGATGCTTATTTAAATTTACCTGCTTCTCACCATTTCTGGCAAGAGGCTGACTGCACCGAAAATCTGACATTTGTAAAATGGTTCTGGTCATGAAAACTGGCACCAATCACACTGATCACTTTACACCCCACTTTACAACTGTGTCACACCTAAAAATGGCCACAACATGATGGTAAAATCTGGGCCCACATGTCCTAGTAAAAAATGGCCAGCATCAGCTATGACAGAAGATAAGTATTGCGGCACGTGGCAACATTTTACCATTGTACATATTTGGTGAGAGGCTATGTTACAGTTGAAAGTTAGACTCCCATTGTTAATCTGCTATGTGAGATCATTGATGCTGAAAAATATGGAAGTTTTGCGTGCCTTCTATACTGTTAATGCCAATGGACCCATAGCAAGTTGCGGGCATGTCATGATCTCTGTACAGATTGTGACCATTCACAAGGTCAGAAAGCAACAATGTTAGATGGCTAAGAGAAAGCTGAGAAGCTACGGACAGAGACTTCTAATGATCCTGTCCAGCTATTCATCAGTGAATGACCAGATACATACAAATGGCTTTCATAGACCTCAGAACCTTCTGGCAGCACTGACATGGAATTGGCATTACAAGTCAAGTCATTTTCAGCAGCAGACAATTGCTGATACTGGGAGTATTCTATCAATATATTGTGTGGGTAATGAAAGAACAATACGAATTGTACATGAGTCAGTTCATTGGCCAGGGATCAATACTGACGTAGCATGAGCTGTGAGATTATATGCATGTCAGTTGAGTCAACAAAGAGCCACTCCACCCTCATGATGTTCTGGCACATCAGAATCCAGAATATCTACTGACTTGTTTCCTGTCCAAAGCGATGATTCTTATTTGTTACTGACTACTCCGAATTTTCTATCATTCTTCAACTGAGGGGTACATTGAGTGCATCCGTAGCACACGCGATGAGGTGGGATTTTGCGTCCCGGCTCGCCCCAAAACCATAAAATGCCACCCAAAGTCAATGGACATTTCTATTATGCAGCCGTTGTCTGCTCCGATTCCATGGTGGACAGGGTGGTAAAATTCTGACCGATGAGTGCAATTTTCAGTCTTTTTGGTTCCCAAGACACAATAGTGTTAAACTAAAGTCCACTGGATAGCAATAATCTCCTTTGAGATAGCTGTGCAAAAATGGGCTGTGAATCACATTACATTATTCTTACATTACCCAAGGTCAAGTGGACTAACATAAAAGAAGGTATTGACAGTAAAGTCAATGATTTTGAAATGTAAGAAGACCAATCAAAACATTCAGGCATGTTGAAATGACAAGCAATACCACTAGAAACATGATTACCATCAACAGCAGAGGTTATGTTTGGAATGCAAGTCAGGACAACGGTTGTTATCATCCAGTCAGAACATCATGAGTCTAAGAAAAAATATTAGAGAAAAGCAAGAAAGAAATGAAAATCACTTGACACGGTGGGTCAGTGGTTAGCACTGCTGCTTCTCAGTGCCAAGGACCCAGGTTCGATTACCAGCTTGGGTCATTGTCAGTGTGGAGTTTGCACATTCTCCCTGTGTCTGCGTGGGTTTCCTCTGGGCACTCTGGTTTCCTCTCAGTCCAAAGATGTGCAACTTAGGTGGATTGGCCGTGCTAAATTGACCTTTAGTGTCAGGGGGACTAGCTAGGATAAATGCACGGGGTTACAGGTATAAGGCCTGGGTGGGGTTGTGGTCGTGTAGACTTGATGGATCAAATGGTCTCCTACTATATTGTAGAATTCTACAATTCTAAACATACTTGTGTGGCATTGCTTCCACTGCATGTAGAACAAAAGGTCAGAGTAATTGACCCACAAGAAAGGAACTGTTTCCTTGTGGAGGATTCAAAGATCTGGAATGAGATATGATCATACAAAGTGACCACCATGAATGCAGTGATGTTGTGGAGGATTTGAGCTCAGCTGAACAAGAGTTTCAAAAGCTTCACACCAAACACTCACATTTGTTCACATTCAGGTTTCTGACGATGGCATTAGGGAAGATGACAAGCAGAGCACTCAACTGCAAGGCCGTTGTCAGTGTACGTCTATGAGTTGTTACGATCCCAGCTCAGTAGATCATGGCCGGAATTCTCTGACCTCACCTGCAGGTTGGGATTCTCCAGTCCCGCTGCAGTGGTAGAGATTTTGCCGAGTACCAAATTCTCCATTCTTTCCAGCAGGGGTAGTGGGGCATGCAAGATTGGAAAATTCTTGCCCATAACTTTTACTTTTTTAGAGATGTGGGTGAACAGAGATGCTGCACAGATTTGTAAGGATAACACAGGTTAGAAAATACATCTTATACTCTAATGTGCTCTGTAAGTACACAGTCCATGTAACCCAAGAGGCAAAATGTGATCAGAAACACCACACTGTGAAACCAAGTTACAGATGCCACTGAAAACAACTTTTGTAGATTTTACTTCAAATCCCCACAGCTGCTTGCCACACTGTGAGCCAACTGGCCTCACTGGAACTCTAACTTCACCATGAGGACCTCCACTCTAAAAGGACACACGTTACCCATGGAAGGCTCTCTCAGAGACGCCTTCAGTAAGTATCCACATCCAAGATTTCAACCTCTGCTTTTAGTATTCCTCGGCCCTGGAACATCACATGCATTCAAAGAACAAAGGAAAAAGATAATTACAGCCCAGGAACAGGCCCTTCGGCCCTCCAAGCCTGCACAGATCATGCTGCCCGACTTAACTAAAACCCCCTATCCTTCAGGGGACCATATCCCTCTATTCCCATCCTATTCACATACTTGTCAAGGTGCCCCTTAAAACTCACTATCGCATCCGCTTCCACTACCTCCAACGGCAACAAGTTCCAGGCACCTACTACTCTGTGTAAAAAAATCTGCTTTGTAAATTTCCTTTAAATCTTGCCCCTCGCACCTTAAACCTATGTCCCCTAATAATTGATTCTTCCACCCTGGGAGTAGGGTGGGGAGTAAGCTTCTGACTATCCACTCTGTCCATGCCTCTCGTAATCTTGTAGACTTCTATCAGGTTTCCCCTCAACCTCCGTTACTCCAGTGAGCACAAACCAAGTTTCTCCAACCTCTTCTCATAGCTAATGCCCTCCATACCAGACAACATCCTAGTAAATCTTTTCTGTACCCTCTCCAAAGCCTCCACATCCTTCTGATAGCGTGATGACCAGAATTGAATATTATACTCCAAGTGCGGCCTAACTTTCTATAAAGCTGCAACATAACTTGCCAATTTTTAAACCCATTACCCTGGCCGATGAAGGCAAGCATACCATATGCTTTCTTGACGACCTTCTCCACCTGCACTGCCACTTTCAGTGACCTTTGTACCTGTACATCCAGATCCCTTTGCCTATCAATACTCTTAACAGTCCTGCCAAGTTTCCATGTAATCTCGCAGGTGCCCAGCCATGCCAAAGAACATCACTGCTTCACAGGTTGTATCAAGGTGTCACCATCCTTTGGATTATTTCAGATACCTGGCTTCTGCACCTGCACCTTGGAGCTTTCTCTTTAACTGGGAGCATCATTTTCTGCTCGTGATTTCACTGAATAGAAACATTTAACAGATTTCCTGGAACACTCATTCCCTGATTTATGACTGCTGTTCTTAGTTTTTGGAACTTACTTTCTGCATCCCTGTATTGTCCTGTCTGTACTGTCAGCTTATCTGGGTCCAACTGAATTCTAACTGTTTCTGTTTCTCGGTTTGAGCCACTGGTTGTTAAGCAACAGGATTTTTTTTTTTAAACTTCTCATTGTAAATCTTTAATTACAATTCAGGCAAAGTTTAACATGCAATTAAAATCTATGGACATACAGGCATCTTTGATTAACATGAAGCTAATTAAAATTTCAACCCATTTCTTAGACCACAAATTCAGAAACACAAATTAAAACAATCCTTATTTCTAATATCCACAAGCAAATATAAATTATTTAGCCTATATTTAAGAGTCAAGAGAATTTCAGGTCTCAAAGTTTCACTGTTAGCACGTCAGGCTGAAACAGTGAACTACCCATTCATTTCAGAGACACTTGAACAAGTACTGAGAGTCAATACAAGTGTTGTTCACAATTATCCTATTCCATTGTGGAAAGGATGACACAAGTTATAAGCTAAGAAAAGGGAGAATATTGTGATTCATCGTGGCACAGCGGTTAGTGCTGCTGCCTCAGGGTGCCATGAACCTGGGTTCGATTCCCGGCTTGGATCATCATGCAGACTCCGCACAGACATTCTTCCTGTGTCTGCATGGGTTTCCTCCCACAGTCCAAAAAACTGGTTAGATGGATTGGTCATGCTAAATTCTCCCTCAGTGTATCCAAACAGATGCTGGAGTGTGGCGACAAGGGGATTTTCACAGAAACTTTGTTGCAATATTAATGTAAGCCTACTTGAGACACTAATAAATAAATAAAAACAAATAAATAGCAACATGAGGCTGAATATGTAAATTGTTGGTATACATTATTGAAGGAAGTGATACAAGTTGACTCGTGTAATATAGTAGTGTTTGCAGAAATGATCAGCAGGTAACACATGTTGTGAAGACATGTCTCCTCGAACTGGAAGGTTCTTCAATAAATAACCTTCAGTTGGATTACCAAACATGTTCATGATGTTTAATATGTTTGTACAAAGAGCCAATAATACAATCTCCATTCACCCAAAATGAATATGGACTCAACCTTCCGACTCAAGAATGCATGTTTTCATCCTTGAAACTACCAACAAATGCAGATTCACCCCTTTCTATAGCACCGAAGGACAACAATAAGTTGTATTTGTACAGTTCTTTTAGTGTAATGAAAGGTCCTCAGGCGCATTATAAAACTGAATATGAAACAAAAGCATATAAGTAGATATTAGGTCAGATGACCAAAAGCATAGTCAAAGAGCTTAGTCTTAGAACATAGAACATAGGAAACTACAGCACAAACAGGTCCTTCGGCCCACAAGTTGCGCTGATCATATCCCTACCTACTAGGCCTACCTATAACCCTCAATCCCATTAAATCCCACGTACTCATCCAGAAGTCTCTTAAAAGGCCCCAACGAGTTCGCCTCCACCACCACCGACAGCAACCGATTCCACTCACCCACCACCCTCTGAGTGAAAAACTTACCCCTGACATCTCCTCCGTACCTACTAAATGGTAGATTTTAAGAAACATCTTAAAAAGAGACAGTAAGGTTCAAGGAGGGAATGCCAAAGCTCAGGACCCAGATGGTTGAGATTCCAATCACCAATATTGGATCAATAAAATCAAGGATGCTCAAAAGAAGCCAGATTGGAGGAACACTAGGGGGATTTGTAAATAAGAAAGACAATTGTAAACTCAAGACATTGCTGAACTGAGAACCAATGTAATTCAGTGAGCACATGGATGATAGCTAAACAGAACTGAATGCAAATTAGAAAATGGGCAGCAGAGTTTTAGGTGTCCTTCAGTTTATAGAATGTATAGTATGGAAGATCATCCACGGGGCCTTTGGAATGGTGAAGTCTGCAGGCAACAATAGCATGAGCAAGTAGGGCAATGTTACAGAGATGGAAATAGAGGTCTCTGAAATGGTGCAAATATGTGTTTGGAAGATTGCCAACAGTCAGGTTCAGGCTCAGTTGGGGGCTTGGTTGAAGTTGGTGGTTAAGGAACAGAGTTTATGGTGGGAACAGAAGATAATAGCTTTGACCTTCCCAATACTTAATTGGAGAAATTCCTGCTCATCCAGTCCTGGATATCAGGGAGTCAGTCTGCCTTTAGAGACGGGGAGGGATGGTGAGAGGTAATGGGGAGGTAAAGGTGAATGTTCTCAGCATGCATGTGAACTGAAAGATAGTATTTGGATAAGAAATTGGAAGCCTCAACAAAAGATCCTTAGGGTCACCCACAATTTGCAGTAACAGTTGGGTTTATTTAACTGTTTTAATGGGGCATCAAAATTGGAGGACCCCCAGCAGATTGGGAACAAGGGGGTGAGGGAGGAGGAGGTTCACTTGGGCACTGCCAGCCTGTCACATTGCCTGGAGCCTGCTGGGCACAGCTAGTGTCAAGGGGAGGGGGGGGCAATGCCACTCTCCAACAGCAATTGGGAGTGGGGAGGGCTACTGCTGCGCTCTGCAACAGCAATTGGGTATTGGTCCAGGTGAGGGAGAATTCTCTCCTGTTTAGACACTCATTTGGCACTGCAAAGGTTTTTGATTCGATTGCTCCCTTTACCATTTTTCGGGATTCGCCATTTTTTTAAAATGGTTCCCTCCTCCCCTCCGATTACAGCGAGGATCACTACTGGTCTCCACCACGTTAGGTGGGCGGAGTGGGTGGGTGCTCTGAAACCATTTAAACCCCCAGGGGGTCAGGGGCATGGCCGAGCATTGCACATCAGACAGTATCCACCTGGTCATGCCCAACTAGTACAGTGGAAGGACCCACCTGGCACATTGATTGTGGCCAACAGGCAACCCAGTGGTGTGCCAGTTGTGCACCAGCAGTATGCCAGGGCCAGTGCCAAGAAAGTGGGGTCTATGCAGGGGATTCTGTTAGGAGGTGGGGTTCTGACTGGAGGGAGAAGGCACCCTGACCAAGGGAAATCATGCAGGGGTGGATCATGAAGGCAGTCATGATGGGGCCAGTGGTTTCCAGTATGATGAGGGGGCACATGATACCCATGACTCCTGCCGAGACAGGGATGGACAAACATACTGCTGATGAGTGGGCGGGGTGGGGGATGGTAATGTAGCGATGTCCATGCAGTGAGCAAGGGGGTCTCCCAGTGTACTCTGAGATTGGGGTACCCTTGCGAAATGGTGTCTGAACATTCTGAAGCCAGGGTCACCAACGCTGAACCCAGGGTTTAGATCCTGAACCCTCCAGTACCAGTGCAAAACTTCCAACTCTCCAAAAAAGTGACCGAGTGTGGGAAGATTGCAGTGAGGAATGTGCCTGAGAGACTAGCATGGATCACTCCATCGTTCTCACCATTATGACACTAGAATTCCATCCATTGTGTCCAATTTTGGACAACGCAGGTTAAGAAAAATTTGAGGGCACTGGGGAGGTGCAGAAAGGTGTTCTATTAACAGTTCCATGGGTAAGGCATTTCAGTTACAGTATGGTGGAGGCCAATTCAATTGTGACTTTCAGGAGGAAAGGATAGTTACCCAAAAAGAGGTTGCAAAATGACAGAGCGATGGGAAAGAACAGGGTAGTGGGAGCAACTGAGTTGCTCTTGCAGTGAGTTAGCACAGATACAGGGTGGTATGGACTCCTTGTGTGCTGTAACCTTTCTATATTGATGCCATCCAGAATCCGTGCTACTTAATAGTAGCCATTGCTTCAATTGGCATTTTAAACATTTAAAAAACCCACTAGAATTTCAATAAGTCAATACCTTAACACATTTCTGTGCTTTCTGGACACTTAACAGTTAATAAAGATGCAAATCTAATTTAATAGCACATGGTTGTAACTGAATAAGCCGACAGACGAACAGTAGACCATACTAAGCCCATGGGGCTGTGTGTATCTCACGATTTATTTATCTCGATCTCAAGGACAGATACAGCACTATCTTTTCCACTTCCCTCCCACCTGGACTCTCTGTCTCTGCTCCCCCACCCCACCAAATAAATAGTGCTAGTTTTCCCAATTTCATGCACTACATATTAAACGAGCATGTCTATATTGGCAAACCACGCCTGCTTTCAATCACCCAACACCAGTGCATACAGAAAGTATTGTTTATTGTAACACTGTCATGTAGAAAATGGTCCAGGACAACTGCGATCTTTCCCCGTCAAGCAAAATAAAAATCGCCTGACAGCTCTTTACAGAAAGACAACTCCCATTTAACTTACTGTATACTTCAACTCCACTCGATACCCTTAATCAACTTTGACCTTTTCAAACATAATCTTGTTTGGTTACCGATGACATTCAATCTGTGATTGCTTAACATGCTTGCTAAGGTTTTAGGTTTTTTTCTGTCTTTCATCCTATTATGGCAGGGATTGATCAGTATTATAAGTGAATAATGATACATAAAACAGGGCAACATAGTTGCAAGAACTTTCAAACATATGAACAAGAGTAATGCTTCAATGATCATTTAACAAACGTTGATTTTTTTAAAAAAATGCACATCCCACATTGTGTTATGTATCAAGTGGCAATATTACACGTAACAATCAGATGTTACTTTAAACAATGCACATTATGGTGAAATTTAAATAGATTTCAAGAAATCAAAGGAACAATTGGCAGCATTACTTCACTGGTCTATCTCATGATTATGTTTTGCTGAAGTATGTTAATTTGGAACAAGAAACTTCCATTCATTGTTCTATACTCCTTCACCTACCTTGAAAGTAAAATCACGTTGAATCAGGACTTGATTGATTGCAACCAAATGTTTCAAAACATGTATAGATTTCTTTAAAAAAAACACTTCTTACTGAATCATTTGGTTTTATTACTCATTTTAATGGGTTTTTTTTGAATTTGGGACACCCTTCTGTGCTTAAATCATTAACCTTGCATGTTTGCCTTTTGTGTAAAAAAGATCTGTCAACAGTAACTTTTCCACAATCCTAATAAAAAAAGATCTTCAAGAATGTGTTGCTTGCTGTAATGTACAATCCCACTGATAATATTGCTGTTCAATGAAACAAAAAGCCAGCCAAGTACAGTGCTTATGATCTCCTTATAAACTCCAGATATAATCCCTTGTTGCTAATCTACAGTAACAGCTAGTACCTGAGCTATACTTACTACTAATGACATATACTCCATTCAATGTAAATATTGACACAAGAAAAATGCTTTGACATAAAGAACAAAGCATTACAGAAAAATACTCACCCCTAAGCGTCTGCTACGAATCTTCACATATCCCTGCTTGACAATGTCATTAAAATTTGAAGCCATTACTTTTCTGCTCAGCTCAGTAACTGAATAATATGTCAGCACTGTACTCCAGCTCCAAATGCAGTTTCTCCCGCTCTCAGTTTATCCACAGTTGAGCATCTGCTTAAACCTCCCGGCCTTAGGGCTAACAGCAAGGCTTATTCCACCTACAAAGTGAGGGAGAGACAGTGAGGCAGTATGTCAGAGTGAGAATGCATCAGCTGATACTCGATCATTGCTGCTCCACGGAATGTACCACCGTTCTCACTCACTGAAGGGCTGGTGTCAAAGGGTTCGTATCTACTAGAATGAAGTTACTGGCTCAAGCACAATGTTCTGATGCCAAAGATTTAAGCTTCTGTCAAAGACCTGAGCAAATGATATTAATCTGTTGTTGGTTCCTTAAATTAAAAATGTTCCCCAGCATTTTACTTCCTTTTTTTATGCAAAGCACGGTGTATAAATCAGACCTGGAATTAAAATAACCCTTCAGAAAAAAAATATATAGGGAAGCTACTTTATGCAATTGGCTATTTTCATAAATACTTGGTACATTTAGATGCGCGTTCCTGCTTAAAATTTACATTACAGAGTAGACTCACTTTATTTTCTGCATGAAACCTGACGGAGATTAAAAAGAAAATAAGCCAAACCTGAACCCCTTCATCTTTGTAAAATACTGGCACAGGAAATCTGGATACCAAATAAAGCAGGACTGTGATTTGTTCCCAAACTATTAATCATTGCATCTGTCAAATATATGTAATTACTTCATCAGTCGCGTAAGTAGTGTTATACTTTGATGAGTGCAACACGTTTGTTGCAATGAACTTGATATAACAAATGCAAAAACAGAGTAAGTTCCAGTTTATTTGTGTTTATTTGTTCCCTACCATAAATAAGCAATTTTCTCAGTATTTAATTACCGGTATATTGTGCTTAGAAATATTGCACCTAATGTATTCAAGAAAAGTAAGTACTTTAAAAGATAACTTTTCAGGACTCAAAGGGTCAAATGCCCTCTCATAAGTGAGTGCAGGTTGAAGTTTTCCACTTAATTTTTCATTGGCTCCAAATGTTTAAAATACATATGAAGTTGGATGGAATCTCATCATGTTTGGCATCTATAACACATGTTTCCCATTTTATTCCCAAGCATAGATAGGTGGGAAAATGTCTTCTGTTGCATGGCTCAAGGTACATACATATGTTTTACTGGGCAATATCAGGAATGGTTCACATAAGGAATGGAAGGATAAATTTCCATATAAAGCCCCTTTTAGGTAAATTAGTTTTTTTTAAATACATCTCTTTCCAAAAAATTAAACTCTCATGCATCAAATTTCTATCCCAATGAGGATTGGAGTTATTTGTTCCTTGTTTTAATGAAAATCAACGCAATTGAAAGCTTTGTCTAAATAGGGCCCTTCAGGCAGACCTCAACAGTGGACAGGTCTGCTTTGAGTAAAGTAAAAATCAGCCTGCAGGCTGCTTACATCATCTCCCTGACCCCAATTTTTGTGGTCTGCATTCTCCCCTGGGTCTAGTTATTATTTCTTGGGATGAAGAATAGAAATTAAGATCCAGAGGTAAATGCAGTTTTTGGCATACCCCCATGGCAAAATATATAGATATGTTGGCTATGACAAACCAACAGCCTAAACAATGTTATGAGTGTACAGGTTGAAGGCATGAAGTTAACCAAGTCTGGTTCAGGTTCAGGAATTTTTATTGTCCCGCAGAAGCTTTGGATAACAACATTTATTCTGTTGAATAAAAATAAAAATCAAGAACCATGCAGTTGATTGCTTTGAGTTTAAGGTAAATTGAACAAAAAAGGTGCAGATATATTTGTTGCTTTCACTGTGATAGGCAAATATTACCCTTTATGCCCTATACATGCTATAATAGGGACTATACTTCAAAAGTAGTAAACTGGCTGTAAAGTGCTTTGGGACATTTGAGGTTGTGGAAGGCACTGTGCAAATCTTTCTTCAATGGTCACCCATCCTCTCAAGCCAATTTGAGTTGCTATTGGCTAAAAGGTACATTATATCTCTGTAACTGAATGATTTTTAATTCAAAACCTGGTACTTGAAATGTATCCTGCCAATACTTCCTAAGCTGCAATCGCTGACAACCCATGATATTTTTCAATAACAAGCTCTAGTCTCAGTTTGAGGATAGGGGGTAAACCTTTTAGAACTGAGGGGAAACTTCTTCCCCCAGTGGGTGGTGAATGTGTGGAATTCACTAGTAGTTGAAGCCAAAGTGTTGTCTAATTTCAAGAAGAAATTAGGTGTAGCTCTTGGAACTAAAGGGAATTTGATGATCAGCCATGAACAAAATGAATGGCAGAGCAGGCTCGAAGGGCCAATGACCTACTCCTGCTTCTATTTTCTATCAAGGTAAGCCTCAATCTTGAAGTGCCCAACAACCTAGTAACAAGAAGGAGCTCAGTCCATTCCTTGAGTCAAAGAAACTTTGATTGAGGAATCTGAGGAAATGAATGTTTCAATGGTGCTCTTGATAACAGCACAGATTCAGTCCTACCTCAGGACATCTACTGTCACTCCTCAGCAACAAGCGAATACCATGAAGTGAATCAACAAGGCTGCTTAAATGTTTCATTGTATAGTAGAGATCTGATAATTATCCTGCCTCAATCATTCACTTTGCTATGTTTTCCAGGAACTCACTCAGATTAATTCTCCTGCATTGGATGTAAATTTTGCCAGTTTAATCAGAAACATTTCCCCTGTGGTTAACTAATTTATTTTGCAAAGTTCTTACCAAGTTTATTTAAGCAATCTGTAACATGTATTATTGTCAGTGGATTGATCATATCAGAACTCTAAGCATCCAAGGCCCCTTGAAAATTAGGGCAAATGTGAATGACTAGTAGCATTTATAAAAGAAAGATATGTCATTTGCAGGAGCATGTCTGTCACTATTGCTGAAGGAAAATAATTTGTTCAAATCAGAGTTGACACGATCTTTGTAATCTCCAGTCTCGTGATACTATACATGCTCAGTTAAGCACAACATCAGGCATTTGCTGTTCAGAGAGTGGTTAGATGTGGACCTCTCTGCCACATAGCAGAGTTAAGGCAAATAGCATAGATGCATTTAGAGGAAGTTCGACAAGTACACAAGGGAGAAAGGAATAAAAAGAACCTGGGTTTGACCACGGCCTTGGGTGACTGTATAAATTTTGCACCTTCTCTCTGTGTCTGCATGAGCTTCATTCAAGTGCTCCTGTTTTCTCACAAAGTCCAAAGATGTGCCATTTAGATGCATTGGCCATGCTAAATTGTCCCCTAATGTCCAAAGATGTGCAGGTTGGATGGATTAGCCTTGGGAAATGTGTGGGGTTACGGTGGGGTTGAGCCTGAGTAAGCTACTCTGTCAGAGAGTGGGTGCAGACTTAATGGGTCCAATGTCCTCCTTCTGCACTAAGAAATAATAAGGTTAGATGAAATAGCATGAGAGGAGGTTTGTGTGGAATGTTAATTCTGGCATGGGCCGATGGACTGAAGGGACTAATGTTTCTGTGATAGGCAATAAACAAATGGCATTCATTACAGTTGCATTTATCCATAGTCTCCCTCTCTCTGTTGGTTTTTGCACTGATTATTACGTTAATTAGAGAGCCAAAACCACACAGCACATAGTTCTCAGATCCCATGCATGTAAACAGAAATCCATAACTAATCAGATTGCAGAATTGTCAATGAGGAATGCAAAGTTGGGTGGAGGAAGTATAAGTGAGAGTATTTAAGCTAATGTCAAATCAAAACAGAAAGTAAAATAAGAGGGGGAAATAAGATTAAGAGAGATAAAAGGGACAGAAAAAAACGTTTTAGAACAAGTATTTGCTATGTTAACTATAATTCAATTAGTAGCACTCTAACCTCTGAATCACGAGCTTTTGGGATAAGTCCCGTTTGAGGGTTTGACATGTTTTTCAGACAACTCATTAAACTGAGGTCGCTTCTGTCAACTTGCATGAATGTAAAGGATCCCATGATATAGCAGGGAGTTATTCCTGGTATCCTAGCTGATATTTACCCCTCATTCAACATCATAAAGAAAGAGATCATCTGGTCATTATTACATTGATATTTGTAGGAGTTTGTTATGTGCAAATTAGCTACCGCATTTCTGACATTACAGCAGCAAGTAAGCAGGAAGTAAGTGAGTCACCATAGTCCCAGATGACCGTAGGCTGCTCTCCTCTGAGGGTGGAGAGCTGACTGGTGGTGATTTAACCTAAGGATTACCACACCTCAGGTGAGGAACATTAGCCTCAGTCAGTCTAGGATTTGAACTTGCGCTGTTGGTGTCACTCTGTATCACTAACCAGCTGTCCAGCCAAATGAGCTAATCCAACCTAAACTGAGCAAAACAATTACTGCTCTTCAAAAATACTTCATCAGCTGTCAAGCCCTCTAAAACATCTATTGATCATGAGAAGTGTTAAATAAATAAAAACCTTTTTTGTTTTGTTATATATTTTTTAAAAAATCTCCAGCATTAAGTTGGAGGAATGAGACCCCACACTTGTAAAAGTTAAGTTGTTTGATAGGAATTAAAACTTGCCATGCCATCAGAAGCTTACATTTACTTGAATGGATAAGTTCTTTTTCCCTGATAAGGATTGTAGTTATCTACCACATAAGTATCTCAGGTTCAAAGCCTTCCATGTGCTTCACTGCTAAGTCTCTCAATGAGATGTTGGTATACCACCACTTCTGGTACATCAGGGCAACTCAGACAGCAAACCCCTGATTTATGTGGTTAACTGAGCATGTGCAGTCAATAGAAGTTGTTGTCCTATTTTCTTGTAAACAACAGTAAGTACCTCATTGATCCAGACTTTGTGATAAAAATAGCAATGTAATTGCAGTATAGCTTTGAAGTTACCAGATAAGTACAGTCAAATATGGCCATCAGAATCTGTGCCAACATAAGAGGAATTCAGTTGCTTACTTTTTGTCCCTGATATTACTTCCCTTTTGTCTATTCCATTTAAGATGCAGTGAAAGCAAATCTTAATGGGCTGATCTGCGACTCAGCACATCAAATTCTCCATCCCACTTTGACCTTGCCCTCTGAACTATTTTAAAGATGCTCAACATAAACTTGAGAAACAACAGCTCATCATTCTTGTAAGCACTCCACGGCTTTCTGGGTTCAACAACGGAGATCATCAATTTGAAGTCAAAACCTTTGTCCCCTTACTTTATTAATTACTTTTGTTTTTGGACTGCAGTTGCCGGTGACTCTGCATTTCCCATTTATATCTCCTCTGAAATGATCCTTTGTTTAAAAAATTGATCTATTAGCATTTTCCTTTCTTTTGCATCAACATCTCTTTTGTTTTCTAATCTATTCCACTATCCAGCCAGTCACATGATTTTGATTTCTGTTCTTCCTCTGTCCCCTTACCCTTGCCCTGCCTCTGTATTCGATCAATGCCTGTTATTTCTCTAACTTTTCCAGTTGGTGATCTTTTAGCAGAATGGGAAATAGTTCAATGGCACAGTGGTTTGCACTGCTGCTTCTCAGCATGAGGGACTCGGGTTCAATTCTGACCTTGGGTCACTGCCTGTGTGAGTTTGCACATTCTCTCCTGTGTCTGCGTGGGTTTCCTCCTGATGCTCCGGTTTCCTCCCACAATCCAAAGATGTGTGAGTTAGGGGCAATTTGTCATGGCCAATCAGCCTAAGTGTCAGGGAGATTAGGGTTCTAAATATCTGGGGTTATAGAGATGGGACCTGGGGAGATGGTTGTCGGTGTAGGCTCGATGGACCAAATGGCCTCTTCCTGCACTGTAGATTCAATGACTCTCTCTCTGCAGTCACTGCCTGACCTGATGAGTGCTTCCAGAACTTCTTGTTTTTATTTCAGATCTCCAACATTTGCAGCATTTTGCTTTTGCATCAAAATGCCTTCCCAACATTCTGGAAGACTATTTTAGATATTTTCGTACTGGCAGAAAGTTAAAAGGTGTCATCCAACAATCATTCACCAAGTACTTAAGCTTCACCCTCATTAATATGGACATCAGCAGAACTCCTGAACTGAATCACAGCCCTCGAACACACTATATTTATGTACTTATTCAAAAGAACATGGATAAACATACATTTAAATCTGGCATATTCTTCCAACAAATTTATTAAAAGCTCTAAGAACATTTGCCAGGATTTCCTGGCTATATATAAACTGCAGGAATCATTCCACATTCTGTGCTTTATTTTCATACTGCATTTCATTAATGCACTGAGTGGCATGATTCCAACACTGTCCCTTAAAATAACTTCAGCTTTCATACTGCTACATTCCTCATAGGGCTTAAATATCATGTAAACATATTTAGCACACAGTTTCACAGTTTCATAAATGTCAAATTCTAATTAAAGGCCAGCTCATACATTTGCTTATATCAGCATTTATAGTCATAAATTTAAGTAATTTTAATACCAGACATCCAGTTTTAAATCACCTTTTTGTCTCAGAAAATGAGAAATGGGATAATCATTTGCATAAGTACCTTGTCAAAACCATTCTTTTCTTCTGAAAATCTCCTCCAATGCAGAACACTGCAAAAAAAACTATTCATTCTGTTTTTTTCTGTTATTGAATTCTCCTCATTACTGCTCCATCACTAAAGCTGGATAATTGAAACCAGATTCATTTGGCACATGAGCATTGATTCTTCATCATCACCTGACAGGAAGTGAGTGTTATAAAGGTGTAATGAACAGTGACAATTTTCCCACCCAAGCAGAAATCTCTGTTTTTATAAAGCACTCCACCTAGTGGCTAATAAATTAATGATGTTTATGTAACTGAGGCAAAAAAAAGATTGACTGAAACCTATAGCCCAGCACTTCTGTTCCCAGGAAGGTCATAACCTGAAATTACATCAGAACATGTGCTGGGAGAGCACTTACACACCCTGTTCCCCCCCCTCACCCGCCACCTCCAACAACCACCCGGAGGTTCCATAGCAAGGACTGTGTTGGAATTGCCCAGTAAGATTCAATGCCACAGTAGCGCAGTGGTTAGCACTGCCGCCTCACACCGTTAGGGACCTGGGTTCAATTCTAGCTTGGGTTGCTGTCCGTGCAGCGTCTGTACACTCTCCCTGTGTCTGCGTGAGTTTCCTCTGGGTGCTCCCATTTCCTTCCTTAATCCAAAAGACATGCTGACTTTGGCCATGTTAAATTCTCCCTCAGTGTACCCGAACAGGCACTGGAGTGTGGCAGCAAAGGGTTTGTCCAGTAACTTCATTGCAGTGTTATTGTGACACTGCTTGTGACATGAATAAATAAGCTTAACATGAAATGGGCAAATATCCTGGGAACCATCTGAAACTCTGATATATATTGGAAGCTTAAATGATTCTGATTCTCTTAGCAGAAGAGTTACCCAGGAAATGTCAGAAGGATTAAAATCACTTTTAACTCCTGACTAACAATAGTTACTGATACTTTCAGATCCTGCACTGAACCCCCTCATTCCCAGTAAGAAGTCTCATAACACCAGGTTAAAGTCCAACA
Organism: Carcharhinus amblyrhynchos; assembly: GCF_965287045.1. NCBI lineage: Eukaryota > Metazoa > Chordata > Chondrichthyes > Carcharhiniformes > Carcharhinidae > Carcharhinus > Carcharhinus amblyrhynchos. The sequence continues at coordinate 40,041,564 of NC_137339.1, read as the reverse complement.
AGTTTATTTGGTAGCAAACACCACAAGCTTTCAGGGCTTTGCCCCTTCGTCAGGTGAGTGGGGAGTTCTGATCACAAACAGGGCATATAAAGACACACACTTAGTTTACAGAATACGGATTAGAATGTGAGTCTTTACAGCTAATCAAGTCTTAAAAATGCCGACAACGGGAATGGAGATAGCATTAAGCATAGGTTAAAGAGATGTGTGCTGTCTCCAGACAGGACACTAAGTGAAATGTTGCAAGCCCAGGCAAGTCATGGGGGTTACAAATAGTGTGACATGAACCCAAGATCTCGGTTGAGGCCGTCCTCATGTGTGCAGAACTTGACTATCAGTTTCTGCTCAGCGACTTTGTGCTGTCTTGTGTCATGAAGGCCACCATGGAGAATGCTAATCAAAGATTAGAGGCTGAATGCCCATGACCTCCTCATTTCCCCCAGTCTGATGACCCAGCCCGCCAACTCTATAAACTCCCTGACTACAACACAATCTATGGTAATCATGATGTGGAGATGCTGGCATTGGACTGGGTAAACACAGTAAGAAGTCTCACAACACCAGTTTGAAGTCCAACAGGTTTATTTGGTAGCAAAAGCCACTAGCTTCCCATTCACATGACAAAGGGGAAAAGCCCCGAAAGCTAATGGCTTTCGCTACCAAATAAACCTGTTGGATTTTAATCTGGTGTTGTGGGACTTCTTACTGTATATGCCACAATTCCCAGCCCATCCAACCTCCATCTAACTCCTCAGCCCAAACACTCTACCACTCATCTACTGTCTACCCTCCAAAATGCCCCCCAATCCACACTCCCCTGACTACCCTACCATACCCAATTCCTCCCTCCTCCACTGCCCCCTTTCCCCAATCATCCAACCCAAACCTCTCATTACCCAACCCCCTGGACTACCTCACACCCTAGCCGACCATAATTACTCTCCTACTTCTCAAATCCGCCTCCCTACCATTTGACCTCATTCCCCCAGCCCTCCAACCAGACTTCTACCTCACTCACTGAAGTCAGACAACTACCTGTCAAAGCTGTTGCAACCTTTAAATTTAACCTGCTTTACAGTAACTGGAGTCACTGTGGTTCACTGGAAGGACCCCTAAGCTGCTGCAATGCATATTTTTAACAAGTCTGAGGTTGAAAGTCTGGATGAGAAATGTGCTGTTCCATTCCAGTGTATTAAATAGTAATCCCACTCCATGAATGTTCTGGACCCAGGTCCCACAACAAATCTGGAGTAAATTGATGGGAATGAAACATGTTCACCCCTCTCTATTAGGTAACCAAAATGACCATAAAAAATGAATTAGAACAATTGTGGCTTCAAAAGGGAAAGGTGCAGATCTATTTATTTATTAGTATCACAAGTAGGCTTACATTAACACTGCAATGAAGCCACAGTGAAAATCCCCTAGCCGCCTCACTCTAGCGCCTGTTCTGGTACGCCGAGAGAGAATTTAGTATGGTCAATGCACCTAGCCAGCACATCTTTCTGACTGTGTGAGGAAACCAGAGCATCCTGAGAAAACTCACACAGATATGGGGAGAACATGCAGACTCCACACAGACAGTGACCAAAGCCTGGATTCGAACCCAGGTCCTTGATGCTGTGAGGCAGCGGTGCTAACCATTGTGCCACAGTGCCGCCAAACTCCCTGAATGCAGAGAGAGAGAGAGAGAGAGTTAGCTCTTAAATTTGTTAGATTGGCAAGTTTTGGATGAAGCAGAATTAGTGGGTGGAGATGTTCCAGGCGATGTATCTTATGGCTTGTCAAATTCCTGAAAGCTGAGATCTTTCACTGGACAGAGAGTTGTATGACAAATCAACCATGTTGTTCCTAACAAGCTCTGGGCAATTAATTATGTGAGAGGATCCAAATCAGAGGTGGGGGGCAGGGGGTGGGGAGGGAATGAGATCATGCAATAGATAGCAAATTATAAATACAGTAACTGTACACTGGATCTATCATCCTCCAGCCTCAACACCCTGTGTTACTGCCACAGATCTGTGAACACACATGCTCTGCTTATATTTATACCAATATATTAATGACAATGGTCTATTGGCAGTGGAAGCACTTCTTCTTGTTCTTTAAGAAATATTGTTCTCCTGAAGTGATTTATTTCTTCAAGCTAAATTACCAGAAAATAGCATGCAAGTTTTGAAAAATTAGGTCATATATTTTAAATTCTCTGTATGCATGACAGTCTGTCATAAATCACCACATCATCATTTCGTTAATGTGCTTCCACACTTGGGGTTTCCATCAATATAATTTATCCTTTTTTGCTCCATTGTCAGTACTCTTGCATCTTCTAATGTCATACTGATGCTCTTCACGTCTTGATTCTTGTCAGCTGCAGTATTGCTGTCAGGGTTTTTTTCCCCATTCAGGTCCCCAGTTGAGCTTTTTGTTAAGCAGATACTTGTTGGGTATCTGAAGGACATGATCAAAGAAATGCAGATTTTTTTAAAAAATTTCAATGCTTTCCTGCTGTCTGTCCGATGGCTGTGTTAGCACCTTTGGCCTGCACCTTTATTCTCAGTGCACGGAAATGGCACTGATGGTCAAAGACAATGGAGATGGATCTTGCCTCCACGATGGTGGAATATGTATAATCAAGGATCAGCAGATTTTTGCCTCTCCCGTCTTTTGTTTCCATTCTAGTCAATGGAAAAGTGTTTCTTTTTACAAAGCTGGATAAAGTCAAAATCATCCTCAAGGGACAGAACACTGTGTCCAAACGGTTGAAACCCATCGTCCCAACCCTCCCCTCAGCAACACCCACCAGGTCTTTTTCTCTCAAATGGTTGCCATTCCGGTGGATGTCAGAGAAGATGCTTCAAAAACATTCCTTTGAAGCACAGTACATCAACATTAATGACTGGGAGGTGTTTGCTGCCAACTGCTGACAACTTGTCCATCAAACTACATCACATTTTGGCTTGTGACATCTTAATGATGAGGCAGTGTTAGTGGCAGCAAAGGAGAGAAAAAGTAATATATTTTGCATTCTCGATCCCACTACCTCGTGGAGTGTCCTGCCCCAAATGCATACAAGTCACTAATCCTGTTCAGTCACATGAAGACCTACGGCAAAAACCCACCACCCTGAGTCCATCCTCAGTTTGAGGGACAGCTGACAAGAACGATGATAATGTCAAAATGACCTTACTGAGATTCCTGTTCAAATAAGCAAAGACTTACACATATTTCTTTTTGTTTAACAGATAATATATTAATGTCATCCAATCACTATCCTTTTGTACATATTCCTGGACGCTAGGTCAAATTTAGCAATGAGATCAATATGGTCGTGCTAGCCTTATGGCTGTTTCTTTATGCCAACAACTAACCCTGTGCTGAATGATCCCTGTTATCATAATCTATAATAGTCAACAACCAAGTTTGATTCAGAAGATGTCCTTTTTCTCATAATCATAAGCCAAAGAGCTTAGTCTGTTACAGTTGAACGTGGTGAAGTTTTTATATTTGAATATAATGGCTGCCAGTTAAACCAATGGCAAGTTTTATAAAAATGAGTGCAATTGTGATCAGAAAATTATCAACAAGGAAAAATTCTGTGGTTCTAAAGGGTTTTTTTTAATTGTATTTAAGATATTCAAATAACTAGAAATTAATTGGAGAATTTACATATCCCAGAGCAGACATCCAAGAGTTAATCAGATAAATATCTGTGGGATTGTGCTAACAGAAAAAAATGACACCAGTTTGGTGGTTTCTCTTGCTTTTAATATAGTGCTTGCAATGAGCTTTGTGGATGACATTTTGAACAGTGATGTTTTACATTGAACATCATTTCCATTATTTACAATAGCAATTCAGAAATAGTGGAAAATGATTAAGTCTTTCCATTTGTGAACTGATAGTACTGTAGAAAATGGTTACCAAGGCTAAGGTGACATCATGAACAGAGAAGTATAAGAATTCTCTGAACCCAGATATAGTGGCTCAGCTTTGAATTGTCTCCTAGTTACCAGCAACGTTATATAAAAGATAGCAAGTAGATGATTTTTTTTATTTCCAAATACAGTTGCCCAGTCTATAGAACTGACTGAGTTTGCAATCAGAATTGCCAACTAATACTGTTCAGGGGAATGTGCGCCACTGATTGTTAGTGATCAATATGTACAACATTCTGATTATTTAGAAAGAATTGCACTAAATGCAGAATGTCCTTCACATGTACTTGACACAAATCTGAACTAATTTTGCAAACTATGAGAATCTACAATCCTATAACTCGTAAAGGTAAAAGCTGTTTCTCAAGGCAATAATTTTAAATGAACAAATTAAGCTTGTTTCCCACAGTGATCTGTACCTTAAAAATAGCATAAAATATCTACATCGAAGGAAGGCAATAATTCATTCAAATCAAACTAATAGGGAAGTATCTGATCCAACAAGAGACAGGGCTAAACTGAGTGCCAGGCTGATGTTTGCACTAAGACAAGATATCAAATGTACACGTCTATGTCTCTCTCTCTCTCTCTGCTGGAGACAGACCATAGTGCAAACAATTCCAGGTGCCAGGAACTGACAGAAGTACAGATTGAAAGAAAATGTAATTCTGCCATTGGGGTGAACAGTCCTTCCTATAATGCAAATGCTGGAAGTTGATCCTGTCTGCTTGTTCTCTGGGTCTCCATAGTAACAGCGGAAGCTAACACTCCTACAGAGACTGGCTCCCACTCATAGTGCAGAGAGTCATGCTCCCCTCAACAGCTGTGTTTTACAATCAATTTATAATTGAACACCTTAACATTTTTAAAACTGCACCTATCTGGGTTTAGCACGGTATTTAAAGAGGTATTTCTTTTAGGTTACTGTACCATTCTGTTTTATCCTTGATGTCCATCATAAGATTTTTGCTTCTTGTATGTATCCTAGGACCAGGCAGCTGGATGTAAGCTGTGAGGCTCAGTACATTCAGCAGAGTAGATCTGGATGGCTCCCCATCATTAATGTCACAGCTCTATTCAATAGTAAAGAAGGCCAGCATCCAGGAAGGTCTCTATTTGAATAACATAAATTCTTGGGACTGCAAAGGTAGAGATTTCTATCTGGGGGAAGGAGAGGGTTGATGGTATACATGCTGAATGGAGCTTGGTTTAGAGTGAACCATTTAATCCTGGCTAACAGTAATGGGCAAATGTTCTTCCTTTCTACCTGGTCAATGAGACGAGTTGGCGATGGTTACTGGATCTGGCTGAAAAATTCTTCCCTTTAAACTATTGGAAATGTTGTCAACTATGATGAAATGTATCCCTGCAAGTTACATTTCATGACTTGGCCCCATGCTCCAGCCATTAGTTAGTCAACACATCCATCCTTGCAATGTTCTTACGCCAATTCGAAAACAGAAAGACTCGTTACCCAATTGGACGATGCGTGACTGTCAGCCAAACAGAATTCTTTGTCTCGCTTTGATATTTTTATATCTGGTAAAGAGAAATGACAAAACAAAATCTTTTGTAATGTCCCAATGATTTTTTTTCTAGGATTGCACTGCCTATTACCGTAAAAGCCACTATTGAAAGTGAAAGCACTGGAGACAACTACCCTTCAGGCTGCAAAACAAATGGAATAGTTTTTTTTGCATTTAAAATGGTCACTTTTTTGAAATGGACCATCCTAAACATTAAAACATCTTTGTTCAAACTATTATGTTAACACAATATATATGGGACAGATTACATGATGTTGAAGTGATGGCTTAGTGATATTATTAATCGATTAATCCAGAAACTCAGCTAATGTTCTGAGGACCCGGGTTCAAATCCCACCACAGCAGGTGATGAAATTCAATTTTAAAAAAATCTGGAATTAAAAGTCAAATGATGACCATGAAACCATTGTCGATTGTCAGAAAAACCCATCTGGTTCACTAATATCTTGAGGAAGGAAATCTGCTGTCCTTACCTGATCTGGCCTACAGATGACTCCAGAGTCACAGCAATGTGGTTGACTCTCAACTGCCCTCCAAGAGACACTAGGGATTGGCAATAAATTCTGGCCAGCCAGCGATGCCCATGTCCCCCAGATGAATAAAAAAATCACAACACCAATGTCTGAGGCAGCATTGTTGTTCTGTCAAATGGTCATCAACCCAAAAAGCTGTTTCTCATAGTTTCTGGCCTGACCTGTTGACTACTTCTAATATTTTCTGTCCTTATTGCAGACTCCTTTTTGAAATGGGTTCTGCAGTATGATAACCCCCTCGAGGTTCATGGGAAATCACTGATTACTCTTCCGATGGGGCTCATTGAGTATGAGTTCCTGGTAACAGCCAGTGGTCTGCCCAGCTGGAACACATTACCTAAGCCTTTGTAAGGCAGGCCCAGGATTAGGACTGGGCCTGTTGAAGTGTAGTCTCAGGCAGGGACTAGTGCGTATACGCCACAGTAGTTGTCTTACTTTGCATTCTGTGATACACAATACTCCTTTCCAATTAGGCTTCCGTGCAGCACGAACAAATGTGCCATAAGAATATATGGCAACAATTTTGAACCCTATCAGCGGGAGGCACATATAAAGGCAGAGCAGCAAACACTCTTCCTCTCCTTTTTAAAAAACTCTGGAAGTTGATTGTTTGCTCAACCATTTCAGTGGGCAGTTAAGCATTAACCACATTGTTATGACTCTGGAGTTAGATGTAGACCAAAGTAAGAATGGTAGATTTCCTTTCTCAAAGGACATTAGTGAACAAGGTGGGGTTTTGCAATAGTCAATAATAGATTCTGAAACTAGCTTCATATTCCAGATTTATTACATTTAAATTTTAAAAATTTAAAAGTCGGAATTTTTATTAAATTTACAAAGTCCGAAAGATATGGTTATTAGGTGCATTGGCCATGCTAAATTCTCCTTCAGTACCCGAACAGGCACCAAAGTGTGGCGATTAGGGGATTTTCACAGCAACTTCATTGCAATGTTAATGTGAGCCTACTTGTGATGCTAATAAATAAACTTAAAATTTGAAAAATTCCACCAGCTGATATGTTGGTATTTGAACCCATGTCTCCAAAGCAATAACCACATCTCTGGCTTACCAGGCCAACAACATTATTACGATATCAACATCTTCCCCAAAGCCCCACTTCCTTACCATTATATTTGAACAAGAAGATATCTTTCAAAAAAACACACAGGATGGGATTTTCTGATTTAACCCATCCCGAGACCAGAAATTTCTGAATGAGGCCAACAGACCTTTCAATCATTTATCAAGTTTTCCATCTCGCCTGCGACAATTCAGCAGAACTGGAAAATTCAGTGGGCAGGGCTGGAAAATTTACCCCTGAATGTAAAGACTATCAGCACTCTGAGAAAGTGATGGCAGGCCTGCTACTTGAGCTGCTGATGATGTGATGCAACTGAGTACTATCATAGACCACTTCAGAGGATGGTTAAGAAGCAGGCACAGTGATGTGTGGGACTCAAGTGGCAAACAAGATAGGACACTAAAAGAACAACAGAATGAAATTCTAACAATGTTTTCTGTTGCTGTGTTGTGCTGGAAAATGAGACGTTGCAATTTGTTGTCCAGAGCAAGCAGCTGTGATCTGACTCATGCAATTAGAAATGGTGGACTGGTTGAGGCCTGTCACATCACCTGTGGTGGTGTGAAGAACCCAGCAGCAGGTGAGAACAGCTGCCTGTTCACTAACACAGATGAGGCTTTGCTCATCTCAGCATCTGTTTAGAGAATAGTTAACAGCTCCTTACAGAGGGCAAGGCTGGTTTCTGTTGAGAACCAAAATCTTTGGAGACATTTGTTTATTAGTTAAAAAAATCACATTTTATTTTAAACACAGACATGCTTTTATTTCTTATTAACAATTTGCGTACACAATCAAGAGAGAACATTATAAAAGAATGCATTGCTGACCATTCTCTTGATTAATGCATTCATTAGACTGGAGATAGATCATTAAAAAAAAGCTATAAATACACAAATACAATGAATGAAACTGGACACATCAATAAACAACATGCAAAACAATTAACATTTATGCATATTGTTAAATATGCTTTTGACAGTCAAATGATCATTTCTGCAAGTGGAAAGTTAGCTCATTGTATTGATAGAAAACTAGAATTGATTTCTCAGGATATAAAATGCAAAAATAAATTATTTTAAAATTGTCCAGGACACTGGTGAACCTGCATTTGAATATTGTTCACCCTTCTCGTCTTTATGCAAGAAAAGAGACTGAAAAAACAATCTACAAGGACGGCATCAGTACTAAGAGACTAATGAGTCATATTTCTATCAAGAAAATGGGTATCGGGACTCAGGGATTTCCTTTCAAGCTGTGTAAACAGATCCTTGTTGAGCTACTCATTCCTCATTCATTGAAATTACATGAACACTGATGTAACATCATGTACTGAGCATGCTAGTGTCTCACAGAACAGACAGCCTGGCCTCAAGTCACCTTGCCATTGGACCAAGGTCCCACTCTGCCAAGAGTGTGTGATAGTTGATTTGCAAAGTCCACCCCAGTTCAAAGAGTCACGCACAGTAATCTTCCTTTCATCAAAATGAAGTTTGGGACTTGGATCATCAGGAGGCATCTTAGCCAACCCCAACAGTTACAGACCTGAGTGCCATTCAGCATCATAGCTTAGGCATCTTGACATCAACATTGCTACCCTAAGTGATGCATGGCATTAAGGAGAAGACCAGCTGAATTATCAAGGTGGTTACTATAATTTTTTCTGCAAGGGCATCCAGAGGAGGAATGACACCAGCACAGGGTGGCCTCCACCATCAAAAATGATCTTGCCTGGTGCCTCAATGACTCCCATGGGATAAATTAGTGCCTCATGGCTGCTCCGTGTACCTTAACAACATGCCAATGTCATTAGTGCATATATTTTTATAGCTGAGGCAGCCGATGAAGTCAAAGAGGGATTCTATGGCAGCTTTGAGCAATTCTTAGCCCAAGTCCCAGCAGGTCACAAACTGATCCCCCTCGGAGATTCCAATGCTAGAGTCAGTAAGGAGGCAAATTTCTGGTTGTGTATGATAGTTAATGGAGGAAGAGGGAAAGCAAACTCAAATAGAGTTCTTTTTCTGACAACATGTCTAGAGCATGAACTTGTAATGTTCAGGCAGCAAGACAAACACAAAACCTAATGGCAACACCCACAGTCCAAACTCTGGAATTTATTCCACTTCATCATCATTCAGGCAAGGGACGTCAGAGATGTACACCCCTCTCATGACAGATGCCAACAACTGCTAGCTCTAGGGCTGTACTGTGGCACAGAGGTTAGCACTGTGCCTCACAGTGCCAGGGACCCAGGTTCAATTCTGGCCCTGAGTACTGTCCTAAACCACTTCAGAGGATGGTTAAGAAGCCATCATGTTAATGGTTGAGACATTTAAAAGGTTAATTACCTCAGCTGAAAGGCAATGGGTGAGAATATGCCGCAAATCTGGGCCAACCAATAACTAACGTTGAAGTAGTTTTGGAAAGTAGCCATTTTGAGTTTTGAACGACTAAAGACAGGCTGCAAAAGCCATTTTTGTGCAGAACTCCAGGAAGAGTTCAGAGAGACATCATCTGAGAGGGTTCTTGGCCATTGAAAGGTAAAAAGAAGGTATTCAGAAATCGATTGCTGTTCTGCTGAAAGAATCCAGGCGATCTGTAAATGCCATCACCACAGCAGAACCCACTGAACCCATGTAAAAAGTCAAGTACTGACTCTTCCACTACAGATGCAATTGTAGCTGCTGTGCGAAACTCTTCAACCCTTTGCTCTAGACAGCCAACTCTCCAATGGCAAGCTAAAGACCTGCAATGATATCTAGGGCAGAACGGTGGCTCAATGGTTAGCACTGCTGCTTCACAGTGCCAGGGACCTGAGTTCAGTTCTGGCCTCAGGCCACTGTGTTTGTGGAATTTGCACATTCTCACCATGTCTGCATGTGTTTACTCTGGGTGCTCCAGTTTCATCCCAAAGCCCAAAAGATATGCTGATTAGGTGAATTGGCCATGCTAAATTATCCCATTGTGTCAGGGAGACTACCAGGGTAAAGATGTGGGATTATGGTGATAAGGCCTGGGTGGGATTGATGTTATGCATTCTTGATGGATCGAATGGCCACCTTCTGCGCTATTGGGATTCTATAATTTATCCAAACCACTGTCTCCATCAATCTGGCTCCCAAATAGAAGTAATGTTGTGAGAAAATTGTCACTGAAGGCCTCAAAAATCTCACCAATGTATAGCCTTTCAGTCAACACCTCCCTGCTGTGACGACCATGAAGAGGGCATTTCGTCAAAGTCATTTGTTAGCAAGGCATTTGTGTGTGTGTTTGCAGCTTCGCTTTGAATTTGAGTGATTAAAAATAATCAATAGCTTCAGTCTTAAGCAAATTAAGTGTTTTCTTATTACAAAATTGCAGCTATAAGTAAGAGTAATAAAATTACTAAGTGAATACATACAAAAATTAAATGCAGATAAGAATTAAAGGTACTTGTGAATATGAAATTCAATTCAGTCCTTTAATATGTTATAGAATCAGTACAGTACAGAAGGACGCCATCCAGCCCATCGTGTCTGTACCAACCACAATCCCACTCAAGCCCTATTCCTCATATTTACCTTGCTAATCCTCCGACATTAGGGTTAATTTAGGACGGCCAATCAACCTAGCACACACATTTTAGATTTGTGGCAGGAAACCGGAGTATCTGGAACCCAAACAGACACAGGGAGAACAAGCAAACTCCCATAAAGACAGTGACCCTAGGCCAGAATTGTATCTGGGTCCCTGACACTGTGAGGCAGCAGTGCTATCCACTGGGCCACCATAGTTCCCTAGATGTCATTGCAGGTTTTTAGCTTGCCATTGGAGAGTTGGCTGTCTAGAGCAAAGGGTTGAAGAGTTTTGCTCAGCAGCTACAATCATATCTGTAGTGGAATAGTTTGACTTTTTACGTGAGCTTCTGGGGGAGAAGCAAGGTTCATTGTTCCTCACTAGTTCTGCTGTGGTTATGGCATTTAAAGATTGCTAGATTCTTTCAGCAGAACGGCAATTGATTTCTGAATACTTTCTTTTTTCTTTCCAATGGCCAAGAACCCTCTCAGATGATGTCTCTCTGAACTCTTCCTGGAGTTTTGCACAAAAATAGCTTTTGCAGCCTGTCTTTAGTAGTACAAAACTCAAAACAGCTACTTTCCAAAACTGCCAAATAATGCTTTGATATTAGTCATTGGGTTGGCCCAGGTCTGCAGCATATTCTCATCCATTGTCTTTCAGCTGAGGTAATTAATCCTTTAAATGTCTCAACCATTGACATGAATGGCTCACATTCTTCCAGGTTTGTTGAGATTGGAAAGAACTGTTCACACCTTCAGGAAAGCCATCGTCAATTAATTTGTTTACTCTTGTGAACATGAACATTGAATTTCAAATATCTGGGTATATCAGCGAGTGTGATTTAAAATGTTTACTCAGCTGCTTCAGTGCAGCCACAGATTCAAATCACAGTGACTTTAGGGCAGCATGGTGGCATAGTGGTTATCATAGCTATCTCACAGCACCAGGGGCACGAGTTTAATTCTGGCCTCGAGTGACTGTCTGTGTGGAGTTTGCACATTCTCCCTGTGTCTGCCAGGGTTTCCTTCGGGTGCTCTGGTTCCCTCCCATATTCCAAAGATGTGTGGGTTAGGTTGATAGGCCATGCTAAAATTGCCCCTCAGTGTTGGGGGATTGGGAGGGTAAATAGATGGGGTTACAGAGTTAGGATCTGGGTGGGATTGTTGTCAATGCACGCTCGATGGGCCAAATGGCTTCTTTCTGCACTGTAGAGAGTCGATGGATAGTCTATCTATTTGCAATCCGCTCAGAGCCTGCTGAGATGCTGTGTGTCACGTCTCCCAACAAAATGGACCTGAATCCATTCAAGTTGTTGGAGGCCTTAAATGGCCATCCATGCAATGGAGCTGGCAAGGGCTGAGTTGCTGTGTGTGGGTTCGCTACTCTTGCTCTTATTCCATGCTAACAAAAATTGCTAGAAATGGGAATGGGAACAAGGATCCTGGAAACAGATCCTATTTGTCATTTTTTAAAACCCGTCTACCTCCTTTCTGCCATTTTTGTTTAAAAAGAGAAGACCTAGAGAAGATCTGATCAACAGTTTTAAATCATAACTAGATTGGGCAAGGTTGATACTGAGAGAATGTTTACACTTAAGGAAGAATCTAAAGCTGGGGCCCATAAAACAAGGTAGTTACTAATGGAACACAAAAGCAATGCTGACAAATCTCAGCAGCTCCAACAGCATGTGTGGAGAGAGAACAGAGCTAATGGCTGGAGTTCTCCAATCATTTATGCTGATGGGATTCTCCAGTCCTGCCAGCAGTGCACTGCCACCTGTGGATTTCCCACCAGCGTGGGGTGATGTCAATGAGAATTCCCATTGACAGTGGCAGGACCAGAACATCCCACCGCTAGCAAGCAATGTGCCACCTTTCACTAGCAGGAAACACATGGCTGGGAGGCCAGAGAGTCTCGTCCAATGTTTCAAGTTTGGATAACTCTTCATCAGTTAGTTACTGACAGGTTCAATTGGAAATATGAAGGGAAATGTCTTTATTTAGTCATTAGTATGTGGAACCTGTTATCACAGAAAGTGGTTAAGTTAACGTTGATTCTTTCCAAAGGGATTGGATAAGAGCATGAAAGAAAATGGAATTGAAATATATGTGAGAAAGTTGAAATCACAGAACTTATGATGCACTGATGCACAGAGTGCTGGAGGTTCACTCTGGTGAGTATATTAAAAAAACCTACAGGATTTAATCCTATTTTTCCTGCATGTTGGGAACTTAGAATTTTTTTGGGAGCATCCCGACTGAACTTTTTTAATTCAAGTGAGCATTCACATTTCCACTTCTTTCCTGACTGGAAGGAACTGATTGATTTTCCAAGTGCCGTGATCATGAATACATTGGTGATTTCATCATAATTCTCTCAATTGAAGAAATATCCATAATTGGAGAGTGTGCACCCCATGTTACACGTCAGTCAAGGGAATTTAATACTTCTGTCAGAGTAAGAGGAAAGCAACTATCACAGGCAAATCATTTGTGTTTCTTTCATTAAGTTGAATGGTTTATTCAATATAAAGTAGATTTCTATTGTATTTACTCTGCATATGTTTAAATTTTTAATGTGAACAATCATTTTGTAATTACTGTACTGCTGCTGGTGCAAATGATTCTGAGAGTGAAAGGATGACATGATAAGATAAGTAACATTCAGGACAATTGTCGTTGAAAATGGAAACACAGGGTTTGTGGGGAAACTAGTTGTGCTGAAGATAGCCGATAACGTAGCAGCTGCAAAATTGTGATTGTAGTTCACACAATTGTTAGGGCACAGGGAAGTTATAAATATTTCATTTTACCCAGATTGGAGGAAAAAGTCACGCTAACTGCATTCATTTGCCCTGTTTGAGATATTGCTGTCATGTCAAACACCTGGAACTTAAATTGTCAGAAAAATTGTCATCTGACCAAAGAGCTGTATTCTGGAGAGGGTGGTGAAGGCACGCATCTTGAACAGATTTTCAAAGTAATGCAGACATTTAGCAGTAGGGGCATATATCTTTGACTGCAGATGCTGCGGGCTTCTGGATGATTATACAGATCAGAGCCTTGTCACATATGGTGGCCGGCTTCATGATTTGCCCATTGCAAGTACTTAATGTTTGACAGACAGTCTGGATTAGCAGGAGATGCACCATTTTCCACAATCTTTCACTTCACTTGCTTGATTGGCATGTACTTCAGTTGTTTGTTAATTGGCCAATTTCATCTAAGTATGTGGAATGGGCTGAGATATATAAAAAAACATTCAGCACCACTTTTATCAAGGCTGTTTCATTATTCTGATTTTAATCTCTTCTGCCCTTGTTAGATGTTAATGTCAAGATGCTGAATGTTAAAGTGGAATGTTTGCCATCTACATGTGTAAATAGCCTTCTTACACCATCCAATGTACCATTGTACATTTGCAGATGTCACTGAAAAGAAGTCATCCATATTGTCAGCATAATCTGCAAGTTAATTTTTCCAGTATACCCATTTGCAGATTCATCCAAGCATATGAACTGTTTTACAGTCTAGAACGGATGTAACCCTTTCAGATCTATAACACATTTTATAAACATATGATCATACACTTTCATCAGTAGAAAAGAATAGAAGAAAGGTTTAATTTATTTTATTCATACTTTAATTACCCCATAGTCAATTTTTTGAAATTGATATCCTAGCAAACAAATGCACATGAAGTTAATTGACTTAATTAATTTTAATTACTTTTATTTTGTATTGCTTAGGCCTCTCAGATTCAATGGATAAGAGCAATGCACAAAATTACACTAAATTTCATCACTCAAATGTTTAGTGTAAACACTCCTAATTAAAGACAATACAGAAGAGGCTCTGCTGAGGTGGGAGATTGCGATTCATTAATCATATAACTAAATGGGAGGTTTGTATTGTATTTAGCATCAGAGAATTCCTACAGTGCAGAAGGTGTGATTTGGCCCATTGAGTTTGCACTGACAACAATTCCACCTAGACCCCATTCCCGTAACCCCACATATTCATCCCACTAATCCCTCTAACCCACTCATCCCAGGACACAAGGGGGCAATTTAGCATGGCCAATGCACCTAACCCGCACATCTTTGAACTGTGGGAGGAAATCGGAGCATCCAGAGGAAACCCACACAGACATAGGGAGAATGTGTGAACTCCTTACGACAGTGGCCCAGGCAGGAATTGAACACAGGCCTCTGGTGCTATGAGGTGGCAGTGCTAACCAATGTGTCACCATTTATCAGACCTAGGAATCTATAATGCTGTCAGTGCTGTTAAAAAAGAAACAACGCTGTCTGCAGCTTCTTCTTAACATCAAGGTAGGAGCAACCTCATAACATGGAAGTTGAAGAAAACACCACATTTCTTTCTGCTGTCAGCCCCATTTAGAGGCTTAACACAATGCAACCCCAGAGCGAAAATTGTGGGGAGGGGGGAGGTTGCAGGGGTGCAGTGGGACAGTTGTTGAGAGTTGGGGCTTCAAACTGCAGGGATACGAGAGTAAAAAAAAACTAAGACAGTACCGTTTTGCAAACTCTGTTGTTGTCAGCAATTGGGCCTCTTAGCTCATTGGATTAAGACATGGCCACAGGCAAAAAAAAAACTGCACATATTTAAAGGGCTCTCACAATTCATAGGATCATAGAATTCCTTCAGGGTAGAAGCAGGCCATTTGGCCCATCGAGTCTGCACCAACCACAATCCCACCCAGGCCCTATTCCTGTAACCCCACATAATTTGCCCCGCTATTCCCCCTTGACACTAGGGTCAATTTAACATGGCCAATCATCCTAACCCGCACATCTTTGGAGTATGGAAGGTAGGTGGAGCACCCGGAGGAAACCCACACAGACATGGGGAGAATGTGCAAACTCCAAACAAACAGTGACCCCAGTTTGGAATTGAACCGGGGACCCTGGCATTGTGAGATAGCAGTGCTCAGCACTGTACCACCCTGCTAATCTGAGATTGTAAAATCTGAGACCAAAATTCTCCTACCGCTCATCCCCTACTATCACTGCCAGGGAGAATGGAATTTGGCACTTAGCTGTGGGTGAGGTCGGAAAATTCGGTCCTGAATTTCTGTCCTACACCTGCCATTGCTGCCTACAACCCCAATGGTTCATTGCAACTGCCCCACCCACAGTGATCATCACCTTCAAAGAGACAATAATTGCAACCTCCTTTGGGGAGATTTTTTTTTAACCCTGCGCTTTTGATGATTATATTTTCACTGATAAGCCTGGGTGAGCAAATTGATGGTCTCTGGCTATTTAAGTTGCACGTCAAAATGATTTATAAGATTCTTCTTAATGATCGCCAGAAAATAAGGGATACAACAGAGATACAACCTTATTGTTTATAGAATTTTAAGCAGATTAGCACATATTCATATCCACCCTTCAATTGTAAGGATAAATGTGATACAATACTTGGCTATCATGGTACGTTTGGTAATTTGAGCTTCTGTAAAGTGGTATTTTATAATTCCATTTTCTGTGGATTTAGAGTGGTTCATCTCCACGTTTAGCTAAGATTGTTTTTTTTTATTTTCACTTCATAATGTTGGATAATTAATCTCACAATTCAATTGGAAACCAGCCACCAGAACAATAAAATGAAGCCAAAGTATCCATACTCACTAGAGAACCTGACCTCATGGAGGATTAGAGCCCACAGTGCAATGAGGATGTATCAATGCCTTACATAGCCTGGAATCTGGAGGTGAATAGATTGATTGATAGGCCTGACTGTCATGTTGCACCATTTCCCTGGCTTCTGCCTCTACATCTGTAACATCCACTTCCTCATAAACAGCATTGTCTTCTTCTTCCTCTTTGTCAGAGGAGACATCCGAGTCCTCCATTTTTCCCTTGCAAAAGCATCTCCCCTTTACTGAGCGAGTTTGAACAGACTACAATAACCCTGAACATTCTTTCTGGCAAGTATTGAAGCACTCAGCCTGAGTGAACCTCATTTTTAGTGGTCTGATTGTTGCCCTTGTTGAGATATGGATGGCATTGTACCTCCCCTCAACAACACTTTGCAGGTTCTGCACTGGTGCCATCAGCCTGCCCGCTGCAGGTAGCCACTGCCACTAATAAACCAGTCCTGAATACAATGAGGTGGAGCAAATATCTGTGGCATTTGTGAGTGGTTCAGGCTGAAAGCATTCTGAGATCACCCTGAGTAGCATGCACACCCCTGAAGGATTTGTTTTCACATTCATGGAGTGAAACTCCTTTTCTGTTATTGAATGCGGCGGGAAGATCTTCTTGTGGAAGTCCTGCGGCTGCAACAATTCCGGTGCTCTGACTGCCTGGCTCTTAGGGTCTGTCCTGAATTTAATAAAATCATGCGCTGTTCTGAAGTGGGCTTCTGTTTTCTCCCAGATGTAGAGTTTGTGTGTGGCAAACTGGGATATTCTAAACACGTCCCCAGTGGAATTGGGGAAAGGGCCACTGCTGGAGGAGATCAATTCTGCTGTCGCATTTAACACTGGCACTGGATTGCCCCCCAGTTCCTGTGGATGTAGGTCTTCATGGAAAAGTTGGCTGTTGTGAGTTACCACAACCTCAGACATTCCAAATTTGCCCCAGGCATTGTCACTGAGACAACAGCAGTTAGCTGCACCTTGTACCATATACATGATTGTTCGCCATTGCACAGGCCCTGGTTGCCAACATCCTCCACTGCGTAACTCTATGCAGTCTCTCACTGTTGCTTTTTGGCAACACTCAGGCTTGGGTTGACAAGTGGCGTCATATAAGTACCAGGCAATGACTAGCTCCAACAAGAGAGGATTTAACCATCACCTCTTGACATTCAATGGCAATATCAACACTAAATCCCCTACCAACAACATTCTAGGAGTTACCATTGACTGGAAACTGAACTAGACTTGTCATATAAATACTGTGATTACTAGTCATATAAATACTGCAATTAAAGGCTCGGAATCCCCTGAAGAGTAGCTCAGTCCCTGAATCCCCAAAGCCTGTCCACCATCCACAAGGCACAAGTCAGAGTTGTAATGGAATACTGTCCATTTGGCTGGATAAGTGCAGCCTCAAAAACACTCAAGAAACTTGACACCACCCAGGGAAAAGCAGCCTGCTTGATTGATATCTCTTCCACAAACATTCAATCCCTCTACCACCAATGAACATTAGCAGCTGTGTGTACCAACTACAAGATGCATTGAAGGAATCCCACCAAGGTTTCTTAGGCAGCACATTCCAAACATCATGACCACTATTATCTAGAAGGACAAGGGAAGCTGATACCTGGGAACATCACAGCCTGGAGGTTCCATTCCAAATCACTCACCAACCTGATTTTGAAATATATCACCATTCCTTCATCGTCACTGGATCAAAATTAGTGAACTCCCTCCCTAATAGCACATTAGGTGTATCTATACTTCAAGGACTGCAGCGATTCAAGAAGGCAGCTCACCACCACTACCTTATGAAGGGCAATAAATGCTGGTCTAACCAGTGCCACCAACATCCCATAAATTAATTCTAAAAAGCTGTTTCCCAATGAGGAAAAGTACAGTAGTTACTCATTCCAGCACTATCATGTTGACTACCTTGCCTTTTGCATACCACTTACATCCAGTCATAAATCTGAAAATGTATATTTCTCACTTATGGACCACATAATTCGGAAAAGGAACTTAATTCTAGCAAGGTCGACTTTTAATGAGCATGCATGATATTTGAGTGAATATAAAAGGATTTCTGATGCTTACCTTCAAACTTACGGAATGCAACAGTTTAGTTTCACCCAACCATCAGGAAGCTGATTTTTTTGGTCTCCCTCTCTATTAAATTCCCCCACCAACCTTACCGTCTGCTCCCCAGAACAGCACAAGATTCAACTCAGCTGAAGCGATAAATTCTGACTTCTCTATTTTGCAACTCCAAGCTGCGCACTCGCATGGTGCAATGTCAGCTGCATTTAAAGGACAATATACTAATAGAAACCAGATGGCTCTGGGATGTGCTTTGGAAAGATGCTGCCAGGGGCAGTACCTTTTAATGATTTAACGATTTAATGATGTATTGCTGGATTTACTGCTGTTCTCAGTCAGGAGTTGGGAGAACTTACCTTTCCCCAGTATTTTATTCTTTCATGGCATGTGGGCATCGATGGCTAGGCCAATATTTGGAAAATAGCAAATGTGATGCCACAGTTTAAAAAAGGAGGTAGACAAAAAGCAGGTAACTATAGGCCAGTTAGCTTAACTTCTGTATTGGGAAAAATGCTTGAATCTATCATCAAGGAAGAAATAGTGAAACATCCGGATAAAAATTGTCCCATTGGGAAGACACAGCTTAGATTGACGGAAGGCAAGTCATGTTTGACTAATTTACTGGCGTTCTTTAAGGACATTAAGAGTGCATTGGACAATGGGGAACCAGTGAATGTGGTGTATCTGGATTTCCGGAAGGCATTCAATAAGGTGCCACACAAAAGGCTGCAGCATAAGATAAAGGTGCACGGCCTTACAGGTAATGTATTAGTATGGATAGGGGATTGGTTAATTAACCAACAGCAAAAAGTGGGTGTAAATGTTTTTTTTCTGGTTGGTGATCAATAACTAATGGTGTATCTTAGGGATCAGTGTTGGGACCACAATTGTTTATAATTTACATAGATGGTTTTGAGCTGGGTACCAAATGTAATGTGTCAAAGTTTGCAGGTGACACTAAGAAGACTGGTAGCAAAGTGTGCAGAGGAAACTGAGAGTGGAATTTTATGAGACTTTTCTAAGTGTCGGGCTTTCGTGAAACTGCGAGAGTTCTAGATCCGTTTTTGGATGTATTTTCAGGGTCAATCTTATGTGCTCTCTCTTCAAAATTTTGGACTAATCTGTTTCTGGCTGAAGGCTATGAGCTGGTCTTAATGCGCCAGAAAGCCTCTGGAGAGAAGTATTGCACATGTGCAGACCTCTGATGCTGCAAACACGCATTAACAGTGACAGTGACAGAGAGAGTTGTCAGGCCCTTGCTTTTACAGGCAGTCTCAAGCAGCACCTACCTGGACTGCAATCGCCTGAGGTGTGGCCGCTGCCATCCCGCTGCCCTCCCCCAGCAATCGCATGCAGTGTGGCAGTGGGTCCACCTCGCTCCACAGGCCTTGCCCTCATCAGCACCTCCCCCACAGTCCCCAACCCATTGGTCTGCCTACCACAGGCCCCACCCACAGGCTGTGCTCACTCACAGACCCACCCCTGTCACTGCCCCCACAGGCCACACCCACCCACAGGCCACACCCCCGGCACCACCTCCTCACAGGTCCCGCTCCCCTCCTCGGAATTGTCTCCAGCACTGCTCAGTTGGCATTGCCCAGGTGCCTGGTGGGCATTTCCAAGGTGCCAGGCTGGCATTGCCAAGGTGCCAAGGTAACACTGCCAATCTGGCACTGCCTAAGGGCACTTCTGCCTTGTCCCCAGCCTCCCAGGGTGGCCCCAATGGCCTCTGGTTCCATTGGCGAGGCCAACACAACTGTTCCTCCCTCTTGGGGAGCAGGTGTTTTCCTCGCCGGAGAGAACTCCCGGTGAGGCCATAAAGACAAACAAGCCTATATAATTGAGCGCCAGGCTTGCTAAAGGCATGGAAATCAACATTAAAATAAATTTAAATAATATAACCAGTCTCTTGCCTATTTCTGACACCGTTCACGAAAAATCAGTGCCATTCGTGCTAGCCACTTTACAGCCAATGTTATTGGTGTAAAGCAGCGCTAAAATTCCGCTCTTAAAGTCTAGAAAGAAATATAGATAGTTTAAGTGAATGGGCAAGGGTCTGGCAGATAGAGTAAAATGTTGGCAAAAGGGAGGTCATCCATATTGATAGAAATAACAGCAAAATGATTAAATGGTAAAAAAATGCAGCATGCTGTTGTACAGAAGGACCTGGGTGTCCTTGTGCATAAATTGCAAAAAGTTGGTTTTCAGGTGCAGCAGGCAATTAAGAAAGCAAATGCAATTTTGTCCTTCATTGCTAGAGGGATGGTGTTTAAAAACAGGGAGGTTATGTTGCAGCTGTCTAAAGTGCTGGTGAGGCTACACCTGGAGTACTGTGTACTGTTTTGGTCTCACTTGTGAAAGGATATATTGGCACTAGAAAGGGTTGCAGAGGAGATTCATTAGGTTGATTCCGGACTTGAGAGGGTTGGCTTATGAGGAGAGACTGAGTAGATTATGAATATGCTGATTGGAATTCAGAAGAATGAAGGGGGATCTTATGGAAACAGATAAAATTATGAAGGGAACAGATAAGATAGAAGCATGTTGGCTGTTTCCACTGGTGGGGGGACCTAGAGCTAGGGGGCATAGCCTCAAAGTAAGGGGGAGAGAATTTTGGACTGAGTTGAGGAGGAACTTCTTCATCTAAAGTGTTGTGAATCTGTGGAATTCCCTGCCCAGTGAAGCAGTTAAGGCTACCCTGTTGAATGTTTTTAAGACAGATAGATAGATTTTTGAACAGTAAATTAAGGGATATGTTGAGCAGGTGGGTAAGTGGAGCTGAGTCCACGAAAAGATCAGCCATGATCTTATTGAATGGCAGAGCGCTCAACATTGGAAGAGTTTCGGAAAGTATGGTTCGCGCTGATAAGTTTGAGTTCTGATCTTTTAGCTGCCTCACTGGTGGAGTAGTATAAAACATGCTACGGGACCCCAAAGAAGTTCAGTTTAATACAATAGCATGTCATTAGCGAGCATCCTCTCCAGGACTTCCCCTCCCCCTTCGCTGGATATTCAGCGGGCACCAGTGTGACATAATGCAAGCACCATTTACAAGTTCACCTGGACGTGAACCTGTTGTGGGGATTCTCCTGGATGCATAAAGGTAAGTATAATTTTTTTTGTACCCTTTGGCACTTTTTCCCAATCAAATATCCAATTCGAAATGGATGCAAGCTGACAAGACAGGCCTTATCTCCCATCTTGGGCTCAATCAGACAAGATCCAAGCTGACAGATGAGTCATTGCTCTCCTTCCTAGGCTTGATCTGAGCTTCATCTTAGCCAAAAAGCCCCGGTGGCTTTTAAAAAATCACTTCAGGTGAAGCCTCAGTATAACTTCTTTGGCCAGGACGAGATCCAAAATCAAAAATTACACTTGATCTTCACCAAAAGGCCAAAAATCTGGGAGTGTAAAGGTAATATAACTCAGAGAGAGGGACATGGCCAAACAGAGGTTTGTATCATGTACACACACCACATATGAATGAAGTTTACCTCCTTTATCTCTCTTTGAGTGAGGTGATTGCCTGACCAACTGATCTGATGTCAAAATATGAAGGACAACAGTTTATTCTTTGTTGTCAAATCTGTTTCCCAATCCAAGAATAGAGACAAATCATTGTGTTTTCTCAACTCCATAGTGTTTCTTGTAAAACACTGATAATTCATACTTTTAAAGGTCACATGACTGGCCACCAATGAAATGTACAAATTTAATGCATTTCTTGATTCTTATAGAACAAGAGCTGATTTACCAAACAGACTCAATAAATGACATATGCCTACTGTTTCAGCAAGAAATAATTTATCTAACTGGCACTAGTTCCCTTTCCTCATTAAGCAGGATGATATAATCAAGATATCAACAAATAGGGAAATTGAACTGTCCATATTGATACTAGAAATATCTATCAGCAAGAATAAGAGTTGATCTAATTTTTCATGAAGCAACAGTCCAGTGGTCAATTCTTATCAAAATTCCTGCAAGTTTTGCTGTGCAACATCTGTCGATTCTGTGTTTTACCTAAACAGTTTTTTTTGCCTCACATAAACAATTTGGCCTTTGCTCTGAGAAAATGAAGAGCCTTGGGTATGTTTCCACTCATTCAGAATAGTATTTGAATATTCACCCTCCAGGTGCTGTTGTATAGATTGGTTACATGGCAATGCCTATGTCTTCAGAACAGGAGAGGAGATGGCTGGGGAAGTAATAAAATTGTCAGTAGAGAGTCACTTGAAATTAACTGGTGATCTGAGAAAATGTTGGAGACCAGCGCATAGTCCTGGTTATTCCATTACAGGAACAAAAGGTTCCAACAAAGACTTACAAAAATGAAGCCATCTGTAAGGGATACTTGCTTTGGAGAAATTTCATTTGGATAAAAGCAAGGTGGTGCATTTTGGTAGATTGAACCAGGGCAGGACTTACTCAGTTAATGGTTGGGCACTGGGGAGAGCTACAGAACAAAGAGATCTAGAGGTACGTTTTCATAGCTCCTTGAAAGTGGAGTCACAAGTGGATAGGGTGGTGAAGAAGGCATTCAGCATGCTTGGTTTCATTTGTCAGAACACGGAGGCGTCTTGTTGAAAGTTGTACGAGACATTGGTAAGGCCACACTTGTTCTGGTCACCCTATTATAGAAAGGATATTAATAAACTAGAGAGAATGCCGAAAAGATTTACTAGGATGCTGCCGGGACTTGATGGTTTGAATTATAAAGAGAGAATGGATAGCCTGGGACTTTTTCCTCTGGAACGTAAAAGGCTGAGGGGTGATCTTATAGAAGTTTATAAAATAATGAGGGGCATAAGTCAATCAATAGTCAATATCTTTTCCCAAAGGTAGGGGAATCTAAAACTAGAGGGCATAGGTTTAAGGTGAGAGGGGAGGAATACAAAATTGCCTAGAGGGTCAATTTTTTCACACAGAAGATGGTGAGTGTTTGGAACAAACTGTCACAGGTAGTAGTAGAGGTGGGGTAAAAACATTTAGACAGTTAAGATGGTATAGAGGAATATGGGCCAAATGTGAGCAACTGAGATTAGCTTAGGGGTTTCAAAAAAAAAGGTGGCATGGACAAGTTGGGCCAAAGGGCCTGTTTCCATGCTGTAAACATCTATGACTCTATAAATGGTGAAAAATGGCTGTTTTCCATTGAAATGAAGAACATTGTGATGAGGGGTGGAATCTAAGGGTCTTAAAACATTCAAAGCTAGCTTCATAGCAGATCAAATATCACAGTGGAAGAATATGGGGGTAAGTTTAACTTTTAACTGAGATAAATATTTCATAGGTGATAGCACTGTCAGACTGTTCTAATCAGGCTAGATTCAAATAGCAATTTACTGTTACTCATTTTCCATTAACTCAAAGTTAAACTGACCCTGTTTCCACTAAATATTGAGTCAAGGACGAGAGAACATTGACTTGCGGGATAAAAATTGGACCTTATTTTACCTAATTTACAATGTCAAATGGGCACAAGGAGAGTCGATATTGGGGAGCAATTTCATGCATTCCAAGCATGCCTGAATGATTGCCAACTTGAAATTTAATCAGGTTATTTTCCAGCCTTCTGGCAGCAACCTAATGCAGGCAGTAGATTTTTATCGTATACTAATATGGCAGTGATGCAGTGACATTACTTTTAGGATGGTCTATGCTGAAGATTACAAAACACAAATGTTGGACTTTCCCAGCAGTCAGTAGCCATTTGTAACAAGATATGTTAACATTGCATACGTTTACACATCATCATAACCGAATTATAAATGTTGTGAAAGGCAATGGTGCAATGCTAATGTCACCAGATTAGTAATTCAGAGGCCCAGGCTAATCATAGAACCATAAAATCCATACAGTGGAAAAGGAGGTCACTCAGCCCATTGAGTGTCCACACTGATCACTCTGACAGAGCACCTTACCCAAGTTCTTTTCCCTACCTTATCCGATAAACCCACACATTTACCACAGATAATCCAGCTAACCTACTCATCTTGGGACATTAAGGAGCAATTTAGCATGGTCAATCCATTTAACCTGTGCATCTTTGACTACTGGAGGAAACCAGGAGACACAGAGGAAACCCATGCGGGTACAGGGAGAAAGGGCAAAGTCCAAGCGGACAGTCACCCAAGGCCGGAATTGAACCCGGCTCCCTGGTGCTGTGAGGCAGCAGTGCTAATCGCTGTGCCACCATGCCATCTGAATACTCTGGGGACATAGGTTCACTTCCATCACAGCAGCTGATGCAACGTAAACTCCTGATCATCATTTTCCAATCCTCACTGGTAAACCTCCATGTTGTTGCTGGAGGGTTGCAGATCCACTCATATTGTAACATTGTTTAAAAAGGAAGCATGGGATAGACTGAAATAATTACAGGCCAGTGATCTGACTGGTAGTAGGCAAATTATTGGGATCAATTCAGAGGGACAGGATAAATTGCCTTGTTAATTGAAGGTTGTGTCTGATTAATTGGATTGAATTGTCTGAGAAAGTAACATGGAGGATTGCTGAGGGCAATAGAGTTGATGTGATCTACATGGATTTTAGCAGGGCTCTTGACAAGGTCCCACATGGCAGACTGGTTGAAAAAAAGGCCAAAGGATCCATAGGAATGTAGCAAACTGGATATGAAATTGGCTCAGTGACAGGAAACAAACAGTAATTGTTGATGGGTGTTGATGCAATCGGATGGCTATTTCCTGTGGGGTTCCACAAGGCTCAGAGCAAAAATATTACCTGTTTTTTTGAGATATATGTTAATAATTTGGACATAAATGTAGGGGGAATGATCAAGAAATTTTCAGATAGCACAAAAATTGGTTGAAATAGCAAGAAGGATTTCTGTAGACTGCAGGAAGATATCAATTGACTGGTTAGATGGCAGAAAAGTGGCAAATGGAATTCAAACCAGAGGTATGTGAAGTGATTTATTTGGGAAGGTCATACAAGGCAAAGGATTTCACAATGAATGGGAGAGTACAGAATGGTGTAGAGGAAGTGAGAGACCTTGGAGTAAATGTCACAGATCTTTGAAGAGGACAGATAGATAAGATCATAAAGGAGGCATCTCATTTATGAGCCAATCATAGAATGTGAGAGTAGGAAAGTGATGCTGGAACTATGTAAAACAATAGCTGGACCACAACCTGAATACTGTGTAAAGTTCTGGTCACCTCATTACAGAAAGGATGTAATTGCATTAGAGAGAGTACAGAGGAGATTTAGAAGGATGTTGTCACAACTGGAAAATTACAGCTATGAGAAAAGATTGCATAGACTGAAGCTGTATTCCTGTGACTAGAGGAGGCTGGAGAGAGACTTGATTATGTTGTACACAATTGTAGGGGCTTGGATAGTGTGGGTGGGAAGGATCTATTTACTTTAACAGAGAGATCAGTGACTATGGGGGAAAGGGGGTCTGGGGGGTGCATAGATTTAAAGCGATTGACAGAAAGATTAAGCGGGGAGGAGGGGGCGGAGGTTGTGGAGGAGGAGAAATTTTCACCCCGAGTGTCGTGGAAATCTGGAACTCATTGCCTGTAAGGATAATAGGGGCAGAAACCCTAAACTCTTTTGAAAGGCGTCTGAATATACATCTTAAGTGCCATAGCTTGCAGCACCACCAGTCAAATGCTGGAAAGTGGGATCAGGCTATGTGGCTTGGCTTGCTGGCTGGTGTAGCTATGGTGGACCAAATGGCCTCTTTCTGTGTCACCACCTTTCTATGATTCGATGTTGTTGAACCACGGCCAATATACCACAAAATCAGCAAGGCAGCTGAGGGTTAAAAATGTGAAGTTGAGCCTTTCACTTTCAAGCTGACAGAACATTGAGCTTTTGTAAATTTTGCATTCAGGTCATTAGATGGATATTGATAGATTGTGACCAGTATTTGATTTGCTGTTCACGAGAGAGTTTTTTTTAACTACTCAAATTTCAGTTGTACTTTGATATTGATGATATTTATGCCAAAAGATGTCAGGACCATATTGAATTTGTTTCCCTCAACAAATTCAAAGTGACATAAATATTTTGATCTGATTTTTCTCCTCTCTTTCATTCCAGTAGCAACATCTGTGAGTTTATTTTGACAATTAAACATAATGCATGATGCTGGCATGCAGCTTCTAGATTTTCACTTTATGCATTTATTGTTGGCTATAAGGGCTGGTTAATAATGGTTAGGCTAAGTTATAGTTAAAAGAACTCAAAGGGCTATTGCCAGCTAATTATTATAAATGCCAGAAGATTTTTTTTTGTAGAAGGCATCTTAAGAACATAAGAACATAAGAAATAGGAGCAGGAGTAGGCCATCTAGCCCTTCGAGCCTGCCCCGCCATTCAATAAGATCATGGCTGATCTGTCGCTGCTCAGTTCCACTTTCCCGCCCTCTCCCCATAACCCTTAATCCCCTCTCCTATCAAAAACCCATCAACCCGCGTCTTAAAAATATTTAGCGAGGCAGCCTCCACCACTTCAACGGGCAGAGAATTCCAGAGATTCACCACCCTTTGAGTGAAGAAGTTCCTCCTCAACTCCGTTCTAAACCGCCCCCCTTTTATCTTGAGGCTGTGCCCCCTAGTCCTATTGTCTTTTTTGAGCAGGAAGAGTCTTTCCATCTCTATCCTATCCATCCCATTCATCATCTTATACGTCTCAATGAGATCTCCTCTCATTCTTCTAAACTCCAACGAGTACAAGCCCAGTTTATTCAGCCTCTCCTCATAGCTCAACCCCCTCAACTCCGGTATCAGCCTAGTAAACCTCCTCTGCACTCCCTCCAAGGCCAAAATATCTTTGCGCAGGTGCAGCGCCCAAAAATGCACACAGTACTCCAGTTGCGGCCTCACCAATGCCCTATACAGCTGCAGCAAGACCTCCCTACTTTTACTATTAAGAATATTCCTTTAAAAAGAATTTTAGTCCAAGCACGGATTCCTTCCTGATATACTCTCATAGAAAATAGCTCAAAGGTGTGAGTGGTTTAGGTAGAGGGCTTGCAGTTAGCTATTGTTGCAATGCTGTATTAGCAGATGTAACAATGTGGAACAAAATCATACACTCACTCTACCGAGAACCAAAGGAAAACAAAGGAAGTACTTCAAGGTGCATTGACCATGCTAAATTGCCCCTCAGGGTCCCAAGGTGTGTAGGTTAGGGGGATTAGTGGGATAAATAAGTTGGGTTACAGGGATAGGGCCTGGGTAAGATGATCTGTCAGTGAGTCAGGGCAAACTCAGTGGACTGAATGTCCTCCTTCTGCACCTTCGGGATTTTATGATTCTATTATTCTATCTAAGCTTTCTTTTCCAATGCTCTCTGATTGAAAAATCCAATTTTCTGACACTTTAATTTGAAGGAATTGATGGCCCATCAGTTTTGCTCAGTGACAAATAAAATGCATCTTGATGTCAACACCATATATTTTTATTCCTTCACGAAATGTGGATTTTGTTAGCTTGGCTCACACTTATTACCCATTCTTAATTGCCTTTGAGAAGCCTTCTCAAAACACTGCAGTCCATGTGGTGGCACCAGTGCTGATGGGGAGTGAACTCTAGGATTTTGATGCCCAGTGATTTAGATCTTAGATGTTCTCACCTGTGCAATCTTCGGTAACCTTTTGTTCAATTGTCTGGCTGATTCTGGGAGAAAAGGTAAGTGCTGATTAGCAAAGAGACTTTGAGGATAAACAAGGCAGTTTGAAGCTTTCTGAATGGCTGTCCACAGGGGACCTGATAATACTTGCTCTTCAAAACTGTTCACTTTGCACGTATACTTGTCATCTTTGTTTCTTTTGATGGCCCTTTTTCATGAAGGTCATAATTGGCATTTCAGTATCCATCACTCACTGTAAACGATATAAACTCAATATTGAACACCACGTTAGCCTTTCCAACAACCGACTTCTATATTACGTATGAAAATGTCATCTGATGTTTTTGCAGAGCTCTGCTCAATACTCCGTAGTATTGGATGGAATAGTCACACAGGAACATAAGCTGGAGGTAAATCTTTAAGAGGATTTGACTCTAACCTTTTCTTTATTCTTTTTGGGATTTTAGATTTCAAGTGCCTCTGTAAATTTAACTCCTTGTTGTTTGGAATGTTCCATACATTTCCTTTTGAGCTTGAACCTGTTGCATTGATGTCTTGATATTTTCAGCCTTCCTCTTTAAAATGTGGCTGCAGTCCCTTTCCATACAAGCCCACTTCCTTCTATGCAATGTGGTTTTTCATGCCCTGCCAGATAGCAAACTGTCCATTAGCAACATGATTAGCACCATAACCTTGTCCGCCCTATGTGAATATGGCTTTAACCATAAAAAGCTATACAACTATCCAACAAAATCTTGCCCACTGCCCATCCAATCTACCCTGGCACCACATCCCCAAGGTATACTGTTCGGATAGAACAAAGAGAGTCTCTTCTGCATCCAACTGTTAGGGGCGTTCGGGAATTATTCCAGTCCTCACCACTTATTTCTTAAATTCTCATGCAAGTTCTTCCATGTGTGCAAGTCAATGTGGGTTTTGGAACAAAAACAGAAAATGCTGGAAAACGCTACTTATTTTAGGCAGATGTCATGATCGGCACAGGCTTGGAGGGGGAATGGTGGGGGAGGTGGAGGAATTTGACGAAGGGAATGTAAATAACAATGCAGAAGGCTGACAAGGTGCTAAGAGTGCCCATTGATTGATTATAATGTGAGAATGGCAGAACAGAGGTACAGAGGGCTGCCTGATATGGTAGTTGCACTGAAGGTGGTTGGGGGAGGTGGTATGGAAAGGAGAGCTGCTGGAATAGTAATGGATAAACAGAAGTGCGATAGAAGGTTGATAAAACAGATGAAATGAAATAAATAAAATAAATGGAAATGGCGTGAAGGTGGAGGAGAAAGTTCATCCTCTGAAGTCATTTAGCTCCATGTTCAGTCCAGAAGGCTTGGAGTCTTTCTGTGTCATTGACACGTCAGGCAGCTCATAGAACTCAACTTTTAAGCTTTGTTATAACAGTGATCATACTTTACTCTGTTTTCCCTTGCAAAAAAAGTCAATTTCTTTTCAACTCTGAGTGGGGAGCTGGGAGGTGTATCTCACCAGATGATGAATTGGTGTGGCAATAACAGAAAAAAAATAAAAGATTCAGTTTCTAATGTTTTGGCAAGTATGAATTGTATCAATTTCAACAGGATGCTGCCGATGAACTGAATTGGTTTCGGGATTAATAGAGGTTTGGACCAAGCCAAACTGAAAGGTTGGGGGCAAGTAAGTCACCACTTATAAAAGGGGGAAATCACAAATCAAAAACAACTTTTGCTTCGTGGACAGATAGTGAGAGGAGAAATCAAGGCTATTTAAATTAATCCCCATCCTGTCCCTAACAAATAAATTTGGACCCCCTTAACCCAATCGGCCAGGCTTGTAAAGTCCATAAGTTGGCAGAGTCATTCAGACAGGTCAGGATATGAGCTCAATTATACTGAAGGAGTAGAGGAGAAGGCAGGTTTTTATTTTGACACCAATATGCAAAACTGACATGGCGGATCAGACTCCCATCATGGAACTGAAAACTGGGTGCTCTTTATAATGGACAATCAATCTGCAACACCAGTTCTGCAATCTGACATTTATAAGAGGCCAAAAGAGAAAAAAAAATGAGTGCTGGAAATTTCAGAAGTATAAGATGATAGAAATCATAGTAGATTGAATAACCAATCAGTGAAAAAGATTCTGACCAAATGAAAGCTCTCCATTGAAATGTGAGCCTCTCTTTGTCAGATGTCTAACCTGCACTTCTAAAATTTTCCATATTCATTTGACGCTCATTTAAAATTGGGGATTAAATCATGTTGTTGCAGTAAATTAGAGCAAGCATTATGTAACATGCACAGGGCTGCTTCATGTGGGAAATAAGCCATTAAAATTCATAGACCTCTTGTGTTGTGATCTTTTATATTTGTGATTTGAGTTTATGAAAACATTGTCATATTTTTGCAAGGGAAAACAGAGTAAAGGATGAACACTGTTATAACAAAACTTAAAAGTTGAGTTCACATGATGAAACTGTAAATAAACAAGAAATGATCATTACACCAGATCACCGTAACGGGTGAGATTTATTGACCTCTCCGCCGAGTGTTTCTTGTGGCAGAGGCAGCGTGCCATTTGCCAGGAGTGGGACTCTTTAGTTCCTCCACTGTCAATAGGACTTCCATTGAATCTACCCCACGTCACCCTCTAGAAATTCCCAGTACCGGAAAGTTCCCACCAAAGTGTTCTTAGCTGATCAAAAGATGATGTAGAACCATCAACTTGACATAGATTGAGTCTTCTGCCCAATGCCTGCAGATACTTGAATTCCATCTCTGCCTCTTGCAGTAATGAAACAAAAATCAACACCTCAATGGCATGGAAGAATGGAACTGGGATTCCCGAAGGCATGTTCCACCAACCAGCCATAAAGTCATAGAACGAACATGGAAGCAGGCTGTGTAGCATTTCATATCTTCATTGGCCACCCATATAGACCCAGTGCCCTGCCCTTTCTCCATGGCCCTGTATAGTTTTTCCTTTATTTCATGTTTTTCTCTCTGTTTACAAATTTTGGCATCTCATGTCCAATTTTCAGAAAAACTAGGTTGGATATCGTGGGCTTGATTCTGCATTGATTATAATATCACAGGGGAGGGCGGACACAGAGAAGGAAGATGTGACAGGAGGGAGCTTCTGATTGGAACTAGGAAGCTGGTAATCCCCTCTCACTGGCCAGCAACTTGACAGGACAAACGCGACCATTAAATCTGAGTGGCAGTGGGATGAGGCCTCTAAGTGGGCATTAATTGCGTACTCAAGTGCCTCAGGCCACAAATGGGTGTCCACCTGATGCATTCCCCACCGTGGCTGTGGCATGTGGTTTGGCTGTGGGCACACTGCTGATGGCACAATATCCTATTTAATAGGTCCACTGGCCTGCTTTTCCACCCTTTAATATCCAATCTTCCTGTTACATTAGCGAATGGTATTTGAAAGAATAGTTTTGCACTGGGGACCCAGGAATTTAGTATCCACACTTCAGTGTTTGCATTCTATGCAAAAATGATACTAGTTATGCAGCTAATTTTGTTTTGTTTTTAAAATCAGAATTTTAGTGGTAAATAAGGATAATTGTTTTTGTTGTCAGAGCAGCTGATAATTTCCATCCACCATACTTTAATTAAAATAGCAGTATTTGTCACAATTTTTTCTCTGATCACCAGCTTATGCAATCTGATGCCATTGATCTTTTTTTGACATGGTTTAGTCTTCGAAATGTCAACAGACCAATCCCAATCCAAACAGTGAAAGATATTAAAGAAAGTGTAATTCTGAAAACTAAACAGGACCACACATTGCCATTGACGGTCATCATGTATGTTTAACTTTGAACAGCTTATTCTCTGTAGCTGTGGATTGAAGACGCAGAGATTTAAATTCTTCATGGTTTTTGTGTTTTCATAAGTACCTTCGGAGTTCAAGTTGCTAAGTTGCATATACCTCATTGATAAAGGAACACATGTATATCAATGTACTCTTTTATATATAATAAATTGATTTATCTAAAAATCAGTTGCAGTAACATCTGCCCAGTAAGAAAGGCCCTCTGTAATGGTTAAGCCTAAAAAACATGACCAGTTGTAACTAAAACAGTAACAATTTCCAGCTGCAAAGAACAAATTTATGCCCCTTGACTTGAAACAATCCATGTTAGAATGCAGCAAGACCTGGACACTATCCAGGTTTGAGCTGACAGTGACAGGTAACATCTGTGCTACATAAATGCCAGGTAATGATCATCCCCAACATGAGAATCTGACCACCTCCCCTTGACATTCAGTGGCATGACTCCCACTGAATTCTTCATTATCAACATTCTGAGAATTACCATTGACCAAAAACTCAACCGGCCTAGCCATACAATACTGTGGCTACAAGAGCAAAGGCTAGAATCCTGAGGTGAGTACCTTACCTTCTGAATCCCTAAAGCCTGTCCAACAGCTACGAGGTACAAATCAGGAGTCTGATGGAATGCTCTCCAATTGCCTAAATGATTGTAGCTCCACCAATAAGCTCAACATCATCTAAGACAAAGCAGCCATTTACTTGACACCCCATGCACAAACATTCACTCCTTCCAACACCAATGAACTGTGATAGCAGTGTGTACCATCTACAGGATACACTGCAAGAACTCACCAAGGCTCCTTAGATGGCAACTTCCAAACCCTCATCTACTACCAACTAAAGGGGCAAAGGCAACAGATATTTGGGAACACCACTACCTTCAAGTTTCTCACCAAGCCACAAACCATCCTTACATGAAAATATATTGCTGATCAAAATCCTGGAACTCCCTGGATGTATCCGCACCACCTGGACAGCAGCAGTTCAAGAAGACAGTTCACTATCTTTGTAAGGGCAATTAGGCATGGGCAGTCCTTATCTTTCTAAATGGTACTGGTCATGGGGTTGGAAGGTGCTATCTGAAGAGCCTTGGTGAATTTCAGCAGTGCATTTTGAAGGTGGTATACACTGCTGCCACTGTTCATTAGTAGTGGAGTGAGTGATTGTCTGCAGATGAGATGCCGATCAAGTGCATTGCTTTGTCCTGGGATGTGTCCCATTTCTCGAGTGTTGTTGGAGCTGCACTCATCCATGCTGGCCTAGCCAGTGCTGTGAATATCTGTGGATGAGGTACCAATCAAGTGTGCTGCTTTATCCTGGAACGTGTCCAGCTTCTTGATTGTTGTTGGAGCTGCACTCATCCATGCCAGCTGAGCTAGCGATGCACACATCCCATGAATGCATAAAAACAAAATAAAATTTTGGCACAGTTACTCGCCATCATCTGAGACAAAGTTTCAAAATGTGAGATATACGCCGGAATTCTACCATCTCGCCCACCACAGAATCAGAGCAGGCAAAGGACAGGCAATGGAAATGCTCATTGATCTCGACTGAGCAAGGCTGTAAAATCCCACCCACAGATTTTGGTGTTAAAAAACATTAAAAAAAAACTTAATTAGTTTGTATAAATCATATAAGATGTTGTAAGTGACATGTCACGTTTTTAGTTTCCCCTCATGGTGATTATTTTGATCTTGTATCTGCATTTAATTATCACGTTGAGAGAATACACGTTGTTTATTAAAGATCTGCCTGGAAAGCACAAACTGCAAGTAGGATGAGCCATTCTTATAAAGGGATTCTTACAATGATTGGACAGATTCACTTATCTTGTCAAAAATAGAGGAAAAAAATCATCAGGCAAGCTGTCTTTTGGACTTTCAAATTGACATCTGTCAAGCACTGATGTTCTCTGGGTATTTGAAAAAGTGCTGAGTCCATGAATTGCTGTCATAATTAACCACCCCTCACGCATAAAGCATCTCGAGTATTAACTCACTTAGTCTAATGAGGGATCTGGAATAAAGCCAATGGCTTGATGAAGGGTTAATTAAAATGACAACGAGAAAACTGCAGTAGTAATCTGCGATTTTTTCGTTATATTTTTCAGAGCTGAGATGCGTTCCGAAGATGTGCTTTGGAAAGTATTCAGTATTTATCCAGAGTACATTCAGTATATGTACTGAATTTAAAGAGGGATTTTAAGGAGTTTTAGAAGAAACTATCCCACTAAAATTATATTAAAGCTATGCTCAGCATTTTGTTTTGTACTTTCTCTACTCTTTTTGATTTTCTCGCTTCTCTCTGGAATGTTAGAGCTCCCAGTCATATTTCTAGCATCATCAGGGGAGACAATGGCATGATGGTATTGTCAGTGTAGCAGTAATCCAGACACCTAGGGCGAGATTGTTCAACCTCCCAGTTGCGTATATCCCACTGATTTGAGCTGGCATGTTGTTTGCTAATGGTGGGATTCTCTGGTCCTGCTGCTGTCAATGGGAAACCCACTGGTGGGGCTGCGCCGCCGGCGGGTCTGGAGAATCTCACCGTCACAAACGGCTGGAGAATTCTGGCCCTAGAGTAACAGTCTGAGGACTATCCTTCAAATCCCAACATGACAGATGTTGAAATTTGAATGAAAATTAAATGATGAATGAATGTTGTTAAAAACCCACCTGGTTCACTAAGGTCCTTTAAGGAAGGAAACCTGTCATACTTTCCTGCTCTGGCCTATAGGTGACTTCATATTTCACAGCAATGCCATCTGAAATGGCTCTTAGCAAGCCACTCAGCTAATGGTAATTAGGGATGGCCCAGCCAGCATTACCTACATCCCATGAAGAATAAACAAAAAAAAATTGACCTCATCCAAGGGACTGTTCTTCACATGTGAACCAGGGAGACAAGGCCTGGCATCCTAGCTGGCTAACTGCTGCATATAGCATGTGTGGGTCACAAGTTCACTCCCGTGCATCGAAATTGAACTTGAGAGAGACCTATCAGCTTTTCCAGCAGCCTACGAGGGGGAATTCCTCCTTCACAGGCACCCTGTGCCTGAATGAAGGACCTGACATCGGGAAGGGGAGATCATAGAATCAGAGAATCATGGAATCCCACAGTACAGAAGGCAGCCATTTTGACCCATCAACTCTGCAACAACCACAATCCCACCCAGTCCCTATCCCCATAACTCCACGCATTTACCCTAGCTAGTCCCCCTTACACTAAGGGGCAATTTAGCACAGTCCATCCACCTAACCTGTACATCTTTGGACTGTGGGAGGAAACCAGAGCATCCAGAGGAAACTAACACAGATGCGGAGAGAACGTGCAAAATCTACAATACAGTGACGCAAGCCGGGAATCGAACTCAGGTCCCTGGTGCTGTGAGGCAGCAGAGCTAACAACTGTGCCACCCTGCCACAAAAGTGGAAGTGGAATACCTTTAACCAGCAAGTGCAAAAAAGCTTAATAATTTGACCACAACGGTAAGGTTCGGTGTTACAGCAGTTACACATCACAACTGATTAGTACAATATAATCACACAGCCAACTGTTCCACAATCTTTCCACATTCCCCTGTGAGCAAGAAATTAACAACTGCAGTCACCCTATCAGCTAGGTTTCTCCAGATCACCTGTGTTCTCGTGTATCTATCCATGTCTGTCTATCATAGATCTCCTTTCATGTTAAATCCTTGTACACTTGCCAAGCTTCCATGTCAATAGCAGCACAATGATTAAAATCAAAAGTAAAGCCACAAGAATGTTAAACTCCAGTAAAATAATCTCGTCTTGATGCAGGTAAAAATAGCTTTTTGATTTGATTTATTATTGTCACATGTATTAGTACACAGTGAAAAGTACTGTTTGTTGCATGCTATACAGACAAAGCATACCATTCATAGAGAACGAAAGAAGAGAGTGCAGAATGTAGTGTTACAGTCATAGCTGAGGTGTAGAGAAAGATCAACTTAATGTGACATAGATCCATTCAAAAGTCTGATGGCAGCAGGGAAGAAGCTGTTCTTGAGTTAGTTGGTACCTGACCTCAGACTCCGGTGTTTTGAGAAGCTTCTGATATGTTGCTCCATATAGTAAGGAAGAGGTAATGACAGTGGTCATTTATTTTTTAAGTTTGAAGTTTCATCAGTTTGTTCCAATGCTGCCACATTCATATATCCCTGTTACATAAGGCACATAGTTATGAAAGAAAACAGCTCTCGTGCTAAACTTTCAAGAGAACTTCATTGAGAGGTAACAAAATTCATGATTTTTAAAGATGAACAATTTAAATCAAATTGCTGCATATGTGCTGTAATTACAAATTAACTTCACCACAGAAAGTTGGCACCAATTTCCAACTGGAGCAACCCATTTTCTGTGATACATCAAAGCTGAATAAATTTCCAAATTCATTGCTAACTCCGAGCCAATTTGTTCCATGAAGCGCGAAGTAAATGACAAATTGAGTTGCCTCAGTTCTTCACAGTTTAAATAATCAGAAGAGTAAATGAATCGTGGAACTTTGGAGATTTATTGACCTAGAATTTGGACTGCTCCCAAATCAGGAACAGTGCCACTGCACCTCAGACTGTATGCACTTCATGAGGCCATCAGCAAAAAAAATCATGGCAAATTGTTTTTTTAGGAGGGCTGCATAGGCTAGATGAGGGAGGAGAGACCTGGAGAAAGCCCACTCCTTGGAGGACACATTGATTGGGAAAGAAGGTCTGTGTAGGAGGCAAACCCCATCCCCTTTGTTTCCCATCCAAAACCCAAGCAGGCAGGTCAGGCAGTTGGTGGCAGGCAAAGCATCCACGGAATTTGTGCCCACCCCAACTACAAACTATCCCAAAGGGGACTATAAAATTATGCTTCGTTTCTCCCAACAAACTCCACCAGTGCTTGATAAATACCCATCATAATTTTGAACACTTCAACTAAATTTTCCCAGGGACCTTCTCTGCTCTCAGGAGAATAATCCCAGCTTTATAACTTAAGACCCTCACCTCTGGTACCATTTTACTAAAGCTCCTTGGCACCCACTATCAGGCTTTGATGCCTTCTTGAAATGTGGTGCCAGAATTTATGATTTACTCCAGCAGAGGTCAAACTCATGTTTTATAAAAGAGTTAACATAATTCACTTGCTTTATATATAATGATCTTATTACAAAATTACAGGATATTTATGAAAAATATGGGTTTTGTTATATATGCCATATAATAGGCTAGCATGGAGCTAAAAGGACAATGGCAGCATAGGTAAAAAAGTTGACTGACAAAAGAAAAATTAGAAGTGAATACTTCTTTTCACACTGGAGGATGTTATATGGTGGGGTTCCCTAGAATTCAATATTAGGATTACTGTTCTTGATCCATCTAGACTTGGGCAAACTGGGCACAACTTCATATTTGCAGATATCGCAGGATGGTGAGCTGTGAGGAGAATAATGATGGACTTCAATGGACAGACACATGATAGATGTTGCTTAATGGAGAAAAGTATGAAGTGATATATCTTGGTCGGAAGAAGGGGGAGAATTGATATTAAATAAAGGACACACTTTTAAAGGATAAACAGGACAGAGAATAGGCATAGTTGCACAAATCAGTGAAGGTGACAGGACAGATTAATAAAAGGCATATAAATACCACACTTTGTAAATAAAGATACAAAAGCAAAAAAGTTATGACAAATATTTATGTAATACTGAGTTGGCCTCAACTGGAGTATTGAGCTCAATCTTAGGCACCAGGAAGTATATGAAGAATTTAGAAGAGGTGCAGGAAAGTCTGAGGAGAATGATTCCAGAGATGAGAGACTTCAGTTATATGGACAGATTTGAGAAGCTGGAGCTTTCATCCTTAGAAAAGAGAAAGGGATTTGACAGATGTGTTCAAAATTATGAAGTATCTGAGGGTAGATGGGGAGAAACTGTTTCCATTGACAGAAAGTTTGAGATCGAGATGACATTGTATTCAGGTGATTGGCAAAGGAATTAAAAGCAATGTGAGGAAAAGCTTTTTTACGCAGTGAGGGGTTCTGATCTGGAATGCATTGCCTGGGAGTGCTGTAGAGTCAGACTCACTTGTAAGCCTTCAAAAAGAAATTGCTTATGTATCTGAAGGAAAAAAGACCTATTACAAAAAGGTGGGGAGTGGCACTGGCTGAGTTATACTTAGAGAGCTAGAATGGTCATGATAGGCTGAAAGGCCTCCTGTGTTGTAGCCATGCTATGACCCAGATCTTCCAGATACAATGAATGCACAGAAATTTCCAGGGAAATTTAAACTTCCATTGGGCAATTACCCTGAGTCTGGAACTGTCCAAAACTCTGATTTAATTTGAAGACTTTGGATAGCTTTGACTCACCTAGCAAAATAATTACCCAGGAAAGGTTAGGATTAACTAATAAAATAAGGATTAAAATCATTTCTAACGCCTGGGTAACTATGGCATTGAACCTCCAACCCCTCCCCACTGAACCTCCTAGCTATATCCATGACCACTCACCTAATTCCCCAAAACCCAACTACTCCTGAATGCTCAACACTTCCAACCCCCACCCCCCTCAACTGTACATCATGATCCCTGACCACCCAACGATGCCCATTCCTCAAACTGTCAACCCAAGTAGCTGAACCCTGAGCACCTTAACCCCCAAACCCTAACTATCCCATACCAACCCCTGAAAATCTGACCCCCTACCCCCTACTCCCATCTACCTTCCAATATAGTCCCTGCTACCCTGACCATCCTCCACAACCCTGCTCCTGACCCAGTTTGTCTACAAACTTTATGTATTTACCTTGTCTCCAGTCAAAGTGGCTGGGAATTTTAAACTTAATGGTTTATGGCAGGCATGAAAAAAAGGGCATGGCTTCACTCCCCCTGATGATCCTGCTCTACACTGAAGAGATTCCTGAAGCAGCTTTGTCATGTGTTTCTCAATAGGCCTGAATGGGAAGTTCAGGTGAGAAGTGTGCAGTTTCAAACTAGAACTTCAAAAGGACAAAGACAAGTTGGTGGAGTGGGCAAACAGGTGGTAGATTAAGTATAACGTGATGCATTTTGGTTGGCAGAACATGGAGAGACAATATGAAATAAGGGGTACAATTTGTAAAGATGCACAGGAGCAGAGGGATGTGTGTGTAAACCGCATTAATCATTGAAGATAGCAGGACAGTTGAGA
This sequence comes from Carcharhinus amblyrhynchos, assembly GCF_965287045.1. NCBI lineage: Eukaryota > Metazoa > Chordata > Chondrichthyes > Carcharhiniformes > Carcharhinidae > Carcharhinus > Carcharhinus amblyrhynchos. Next base: position 40,002,484 of record NC_137339.1, on the reverse strand, counting down.
GAGTAATTAATAAAGCAGAGAATATCCTATTAATAGCAGCATAGAGTACAAGAGCAAGGAGGTTATGCTGAACTTCTGCAAGATACAAGTTAGACCTCAGCTGGAATATTGTGTACAGTGGGCATCATGCGATAGGAAAGTTGTAAATGCTCTGGACAAGTGTAGAAAAGGTTTAAAAGAATGGTTCCAGAGATGAGAAACTTCAATTAAGAGGAATAGATTGGAAGGGTTGGAACTGTTCTTCTTGTAGAGAAGGAGGCTGGGATGACACAGTGGTCATGATGTGGAGATACCGGCATTGGACTGGGGTAAACACAGTAAGGAGTCTCACAACACCAGGTTAAAGTCCAACAGGTTTATTTGGTAGCAAACACCGCTAGCTTTCAAGGGCGCTGCTCCTTTGTCAGTGAGTGGGAGTTTTGTTCACAAACAGAGCATATAAAACATAAGCTCAATTTACATGAATAATGATTGAAATGCAAGTCTTTATGGCTAATCAAGTCTTAAAAGTACAGACAATGTTTCTACTCACATTGTCTGTAACTTTTAAGACTTGATTAGTTGTAAAGACTTGCATTCCAATCATTATTCATGTAAATTGAGTTTGTGTCTTTATATGCTCTGTTCATGATCAGAACTCCCACTCACCTGACGAAGGAGCAGCACTCTGAAAGCTAGTGGCTACCAAATAAATCTGTTGGACTTTAGCCTGGTGTTGTGAGACTTCTTACTAATGGCACAGTGGTTAGCGCTTCTGCCTCACAGCGCCAGGGACCCGGTTTGATTCCCAGCTTAGGTAACTGTTTGTGCTAAGTCTGCACATTCTCCTCATGTCTGTGTGGGTTTCCTTGGGGTGCTCCAGTTTCCTCCACAGTATGAAAGCCATTCTGATTAAGTGCCATGTTAAATTTTCCCTCAGCATACCTGAACAGGTGTTGGAGTGTGGTGACCAGAGGATTTTCACAATAACTTCATTGCAGTGTTAATGGAAGCCTACTTGTGACTAATGAATAAACTAAGAAATTTCATAGAGATGTTCAGAATCATGAAGAGACTGGACGGAGTAGATAGGAAGTAACTGTTCCCACTTGTAAAAGGAACGAGAGTGAGAGGGCACAGATTTAAGGTGATTTGCAAAAGACGCAAATATAAGAACATAAGCAATAGGAGCAGGAGTAGGCCATCTAGCCCTTCGAGCCTGCCCCACCATTCAATAAGATCCTGGCTGATCTGTCGTGGCTCAGTTCCACCTTCCCGCCCTCTCCCCATAACCCTTAATCCCCTCTCTTATCAAAAACCCATCAACCCGCGTCTTAAAAATATTTAGCGAGGCAGCCTCCACCACTTCAATGGGCAGAGAATTCCAGAGATTCACCACCCTTTGAGTGAAGAAGTTCCTCCTCAACTCCGTTCTAAACCGCCCCCCCTTTATCTTGAGGCTGTGCCCCCTAGTCCTACTGTCTTTTTTGAGCGGGAAGAGTCTCTCCACCTCTATCCTATCCATCCCATTCATCATCTTATACGTCTCAATGAGATCTCCCCTCATTCTTCTAAACTCTAACGAGTACAAGCCTAGTTTATTCAGCCTCTCCTCATAGCTCAACCCCCTCAACTCCGGTATCAGCCTAGTAAACCTCCTCTGCACTCCCTCCAAGGCCAAAATATCTTTGCGCAGGTGCGGCGCCCAAAACTGCACACAGTACTCCAGCTGCGGCCTCACCAATGCCCTATACAGCTGCAGCAAGACCTCCCTACTTTTATATTCAATCCCCCTCGCTATGAAGGCCAGCATCCCAATCGCCTTCCTGACCACCTGCTACACCTGCAAGCTGGGTTTTTGCGACTCATGCACAAGGACCCCGAGGTCCCTCTGCACCGTCGCCTGCTGCAGTTTTTCGCCACGTAAGTAATAGTCCTTCCTACCATTATTCCTACCAAAGTGGACCACCTCACACTTGCCAACATTAAATTCCATTTGCCATTTCCTGGCCCATTCGCCCAGCCTATCTAGATCCGTCTGGAGACTCTCCACACCCTCCGCACAATTTGCCGTTCCCCCAGTCTTGGTGTCATCAGCAAATTTCAACACCCTACACTCGGTTCCCTCCTCCAGATCATCTATATAAATGGTAAAAAGCTGAGGCCCCAGCACCGACCCCTGGGGCACTCCACTAGTCACCATCCGCCAATCCGAATAGCACCCGTTGACCCCCACTCTCTGCCTCCTATTTGACAACCAATCCTCTATCTACGCTAACACCCTACCCCCAACTCCATGTCCCTCGACCTTCTGCAATAACCTCTTGTGAGGTACCTTGTCAAACACCTTCTGAAAATCCAGAAAGACCACATCCACCGGCTCTCCTCTATCCACCGCCCTAGACACATCCTCATAGAACTCCAGTAAATTTGTCAGACACGACTATGTTGTGAGAACAAACCTTTTCACTCAATGACTTGTTTGCGTCTGGGATGCACTGCCTGAGCATTCAAGATAGCATTAGATGATTATTTGAAAATAATTTGGAGATGGGGAAAAGGCTTCAGAATGACACTAAATCATAATGCTCACTTGGAGAGCTGGTGCAGGAACAATGGACTGAATGGCCTCCTTCTGCGTCACAGCAATTCTGCGATTCAGATTGACAATCTGACAGTGCTTGCCACCATTCCATGAAAGATGCAGCCCTATGGTGCTCATTCAATTCTATTTTCAAAGTTGCAATTGAATCTCTTCATCCTGTCAGGCAGTGCATTCCACATCCTAAATTGCAGGGCCATGGGGCAGGGTGGAGGAGTGGGATATGCCAATAAGCTTTTGAAGATAGGTATCTGAACTTGATGGGTCAAGTATCCTCATGCTGCACTATTAAAAGTAAAACAAAATGGCATGAGATCTTCTTTCTACCACAGCTTAAATTTATTTTGCATTCCTGCTGTGATCAGATCCCACAGCACTGGGTTACCTTGGCCAAATAGTTACTCTCTATTATGAGCCTTGACAGTCACTGCTAACTAACTAGTCAATTATAGCCAGCATGATGCTATTTTCACCGGATCCTTACGCTGTTTCCTGTTTCCAATCAGGGCTAATGGCCAACTGCAATGTCTTAACGAGGGATTGTGGGTTTTAACACAAAGAAAATAATGTGGTTTGTACACATGGATACGAAGTAAAAACAACAGATTTATTGAAAGACTATTCTTTGCACTGCAGAGTACAAACTGTAAGTAAACAGCAGTCTGTGCAAATACCCTAATGACGTCAACATCAAATCATGTGGTCAGCTCTGAGAGCAACCCGCAACCCTTTTAAACATATAACGTACCTCCCCTTCACTTTTGTGGTCATGACAACAAATTACTACAATGTTATGCATTGGATCAATAATATTGCAGACACAGTAGTAGGCATCATTAATCATTACACACAGTCAATAAGTAAGTCAGTGTATTCCTCTGGAATTTGGCTGTCACTTGATGAAGGAGCAATGCTCCAAAAGCTTATGATTCCAACTAAACTTGTTGGACTTTAATCTGATGTTGTGAGACGTCTTATTGTGTCCACTCCAGTCCAATGCTGGCTTCTCCACATCATGAAGATATTGGGAGAGGGTCAATATTTTGGATTGTTCAGTCCCTTGTACCCAATTAATGATATAGAGCCTTTGGTTCTTTTCAGAATTTCTTTTAATATTTGGGTAGAGATAAGTAGCAGTCTGATTTGAATAAAACAAGGAAGTTGTTGGCGTTGGTTCAGTTTACTGTTTATATAATGAATTATCATTTTCACAAAGTGCCAAGCACATTATGATAGCACTTAAAAATAAGGTGCATGTTTTGTTTAATAGTCACTTGTCATGCTTGCATAATGCTCCTTACTTCCAAAGCTGTAATGAATAGAAACAAGTCTGACTCGTGCAATGAACCCTTAATATATCCTCCCAGGCATATACCCTTTTGGTCTTAAATCTTGTTTACTCACAAAAATTAAGTCACACAATTATGAATACTAAAGCAGAAATTACTTATGTCATTTGGGAATGCTTGTGAAAAACAAGTTGCAAACAGTTTTATCTGGGAATTGCATTGCACAGTGCCCATTTTTCATAGATGCCTTAGCCCCCAGAGTGGTTAGGAGGTGGTTGGGGGTAGTAAGGAAAGTGGGTAACATTTGGGAGTGAAAGTGTACTAAGTGTTGTCTAAGAACCAGCAAAAGGGATCTTTTATCCATACCTGAAGCAGGCATAAGGCCCTTTGCGTGTGTGAAAATAAAGGCTTTAGTGCCTAATTGAAGGCTACTCTTGGAGATCAGTTTGCCCTGAAATAATCATTGTCAATTACATTCTGGGAAATCAAACAATGAAAGTAGCTATCATGCTTGATTGTGGAGGTAGAAGGAGCAGGAGTTTCAGCGCAAATATTTACTGCTATAACTGTATACAAAAACACCCACCATTTTCTGATCACCCAGCACGATACTGCTAATGTAAATGTGCTTGAAAAATGATAGATTTTCAACAGCAATTTGGATGAGAAGTATTTCTAGTTGCAATGTTGTCATTCAGCGAAATAATACGATTCTTTACTCATCTGAACACCAGTTGTATATTTAGAGGTGACCATCTACATATCATAAGAGACAGTGAAAGCCATTAAAATAGAACACTGGAACCTCTGAAACACAACTTATCATCAGCTTGGATTTATTACTTAAAGACATTTTTGCATCAGTAGCAGAAAAGACAAGTCCTTAGGTAATAATTACTAAATTAATAAAGAATCAGGTGCAAGCTACTGAGGTCAGAAAACAGAAAAATAATTAGCAATTAAAAACATTATCAATTATTTTTATAAATCATTACACCAGGACTTAAGCACTTCATCTAGGCTTGTAATTCAGTACAGCTTTGAGGGAAGTTGGAGGTGATGTCTACCATGAAAATCACTTGTATTTATATTGCATCTTTCAGGTAGGAAAGCACCCCTAAATGTTTCAAAGTTGCAATTATTGAACAAACTACATAAGGCAATATCAGTTCAGATGACCAGAGGTTTAATCAAAGAGGTAGGAGGGCAATTCTCCCAGCCCGCTGCGCTGCTCGGGGAGTGCAGCAGGCTGGGAGATATCAATAGGAGGCCTGGAGTGGAACTCGCAACCAGCATCCAGTTGATTGTAAGTCTCCTAGGCCCTTTTTTCTCAACGTAATTTCCAGCACAAGGCTGACTGCCACATGGAAATTCACATTTCCATCTGATTAGCCAGCCCAAGTTGGTAATCTCCGGGCTCGCTCGCGTCTCTCGCTGGGCAGTAGGTGTTGATCAGTGGTGAGAGGAGGGCAACCCGCTGAGTACTCTGCAAATGGATTGATGGGGTTGGGAGGGAAGGAGGAGAGCGGGCTGCACATGGGAGTGGGGGGAATCAGGACTGTACATGGTGGGGGAATTGGGGCTGACCATGGGGGAGATTGGAGCTGACCATAGGGGACTGGCAAGTGGGGCTGGCCTGGGGGAGCGGGGGCCCAGCAGGCCGAAAATTTGGGGGGGGTGGGGGAGGGAGGGGAATCCAACAATCGGGAAAAGTGGGTCTGGAAAGAAATCGGAGGCCTACGATGGGGGTGGGGGGAGGGGTGTAGTGCGCAAGTGCCAATCTCCTCTCTATCAGATCAGGGCATGCGCAGTGGCCCACTCAGTGCACTGATTCTGGCCTGTCCAGGAGGGTAAGGCCCTGTCCCCCACTTACTGACATGAATCCCCCTAGGCATTCTAGAGCACTGAGTGCCAGAGATTCATCCAACTAAGCGCGCCCAAAAAACAGTCAGGAAAAACTCCCATTTCCCTCGGTTTTCTTTTGGGAGATCGCCCCTGTAGTGTTTAAAGGGTTACAGTAGTAAGGGGCAAGTTGAATAATTCAGGAGTTTGGACTAAACATCTGGAGACATGAAATCTAATCTCGCTATGGGAATTAATTTCTGTTAGTTTCATACTGAGGATCTGAGTAAAGGATGTTTTATTGCAGATGTACAGGGCCTTGGTGAGACCACACCTGGAGAATTGTGCACGGTTTTGCTCTTCTTATCTAAGAAAGGATCTACTTGCCATAGAGGGAATGCAGCAAAGATTTACCAGAGTGATTTGGGTATGGCAGGGATTGTTGCATGAGGAGAGAGATTAGGTTGACTGGGCCTGTACCACTGTAACTTGGAAGAATGAGGGGGCAACTAACTGAAACATATAAAATTCCAACAGGGCATACTGGATGCAGGGATGCTTCTTCCTCTAGCTGTGAGGGAGTGGGGGATGCGGTGGGAGGGGGCTCTAGAACAAGGGGTCACAGTCTCAGGATTCAGAGTAGGCCATTTACAACTGAGATGAGGAGAAGTATTTTCACTCAGAGGGTGGTGAACCTGTGGAGGCCAGGCCACTGACTATACATTGGAAGAAAATAGAAAGATTTCTTGATTCGAAAAACATCAACAAGTATGTGGAGTGTGCACATTCTTAACCTTTTGTTTAGATCCATGGCAGAGTTACAGTGGTTGATCCACCAACTGTCTTAATAAATGATCACATAATCTATTCCAAGAGATTAGGAAGTTCACGGGTTCAATCCTTGGTTAATACTAAGTAAGCATCCCTCTAACAAAATGATAGCAAGTGGTCCTGGTATGTTTGCTGGAAGTCAATCAGCTGGGGCTTCTGTTGCTGATTATCCAAAGACCTTTGATAAAATATAAATGCATGAATGTTGAGTGCGGACAGGATTGCATCATTGATCACACCCTCCACAGTTGTCCACTTTGGTAGGAATAATGGTAGGAAGGACTATTACTTATGTGGCGAAAAACTGCAGCATGCGACGGTACAGAGGGACCTCGGGGTCCTTGTGCATGAGTTGCAAAAACCCAGCCTGCAGGTGCAGCAGGTGGTCAGGAAGGCGAATGGGATGTTGGCCTTCATAGCGAGGGGGATTGAATATAAAAGTAGGGAGGTCTTGCTGCAGCTGTATAGGGCACTTGTGAGGCCGCAGCTGGAGTACTGTGTGCAGTTTTGGTCGCTGCACTTACGCAAGGATATTTTGGCCTTGGAGGGAGTGCAGAGGAGGTTTACTAGGCTGATTCCGGAGTTGAGGGGGTTGAACTATGAGGAGAGGCTGAATAAACTAGGCTTGTACTCGTTAGAGTTTAGAAGAATGAGGGGAGATCTCATTGAGACGTATAAGATGTTGAATGGGATGGATAGGATAGAGGTGGAGAGGCTCTTCCTGCTCAGAAAGGACAGTAAGACTAGGGGGCACAGCCTCAGGATAAAGGGGGGGGGAGCGGTTTAGAACGGAGTTGAGGAGGAACTTCTTCACTCAAAGGGTGGTGAATCTCTGGAATTCTCTGCCCATTGAAGTGGTGGAGGCTACCTCGCTAAATATATTTAAGACACGGGCAGATAGGTTTTTGATAGGCAAGGGGGTTAAGGGTTATGGGGAGAGGGCGGGAATGTGGAACTGAGCCACTTCAGATCAGCCATGATCTTATTGAATGGCGGGGCAGGCTCGAGGGGCTAGATGGCCTACTCCTGCTCCTATTTCTTATGTTCTTATGATTTACTCCAACATTCCCTCTGGGCTCCTAAGTTGTCACCAATTCATTTCAGTGGAGAGAATAGGCTGCACCTGTGCAACTACAGTTTAGACGTAGAATCCCTGAAGGAGGCCATTCGGCCCATTGAGCCTACACTGAAAAATCTACCCAGACCCTATTCCCATAACTTCATGTATATACCCTGCCAGTCTGCCTAGCATCAAGGAGTAATTTAGCATGGTCAATCCACCTAACCTGAACATTTTTGGAGTGTGGCAGGAAACCTGGAGGAAACCATGCAGACACAGGAGAACGTGTAAATTCCATATAAACAGTCACCCAAACTGGGAGTCGAATCCTGGTCCCTGGCACTATGAGGCAGCAGCGATAACCACTGTGCCACTGTACTGGGAAAATACAATTCCCAAATAAAAGATTCACAAGATTTCAGAATCATGACCAAGGCAAGACAATTTAGATGGTGGGGAAAGACTCAAATTATATCTTGAAACCCTGATGGCTCTTCTTCATTTATGCACTGAATAGATGAGGCAACAAAAATATTACAACAGGAAAAGGTACTCTCCTGCATCCGTGAGCCACTCAATGGAATTTCAGAAGCTGCCATTAGATCATCTGGGTTGGATCAAGGGGAAACACAGTGTTCTCACTCCAAATTGCTATTCAACAACCTCTACTTTAAGTGCATAAATGTGGCTATTAGGTGAGTGCAGTGTCAAAGTTCACAACTCTGATTGATCCAATAACTTGCTACACTCAACTCCAAAGCTAACTTAGTAGCCACTTGGACAAGGCAAAGTAAGAATTAGCCGAGTGCAAAGGAACCAACAGGGATAACTTTAATTCTCAAGAATGGGTGAGTTTGATCTGGGTGAGCAACAAAAAAGTTTCAAATACAACTTGCCTCCAACCTGCCCACTTCCAGTTTTGAGAGGTATGATGTGTGTATGGGAACAACCAATCTGGTGTCAGGAGGTGCATCAAGCTGCGTGCCTCCATTTAAACATACTTTTTATTTTTTAATATTATCTGCTGAATTTCTTGGAACTCAGAATGCCTGGCAGACTTAAGGAGATGAGATGACCCACATCCACGAGGCATTCGTAACGCTGTTTGTGGGCCAGGAAGAGCAGAAATGTTTCCTACAAGTCCAACAAGGCCATCATATCTCTTTTCCATTGTCCAGACACTGCTGCGCACTAAATTCTTCGCCCTTGCCTGCAGACAGCGGGCGTGAATGGCATCATAATGGCAAAAACAATACAGCTATCTGTGCTAGTCTGTTTGCCACGGTCCGGACAGCAATTGTCGCATACTTAGTCAGTTTTCGGGAGAGTGGTGAGTTGTGCACCAGTTCTGGGAGGAGCATGGCCTAAACACACTGGTGAGCCCAGCTGCAAAGAGATCAGGTGCTGTTTTGAAAGGGCACACAGATCTCTCAGTGAGCTGGGAGACCGCCCACCTCCCCCACAGACTTGGGACCATCCTCCATCATCAGCGACATGTTTCCCCACCCTCTCCCCTTCACAGATTGTCAGCACTGGGGCATTGGCACCCTCCAAATGGGTCTACTTTCATGACCCTTGACACATCCACCCTCCTTCATGACCCCTGACATGCCCCCCACTTCATGATCTCTGACATGCCCCCTCATTTATGACCTCTAACATATCTCCTCCTCATGCCTCTCTCATGCTGCACCCCTCACAACTCCCCCTTCATGCACCACCCCTACACAACCCCCCATTGCGCAACCTGCCCCTATGCATGATCCCTACTGCACAAACCCCTGAAAACCCCTCCTGCATAGCCTCCCTTGCATAGCCACTCCATTGTAACCCCTGCTCAAGCTGCACCCCTTGACACGGCCTCTAGCTCATGGCAGTGCCCAGGTGACACTGCCAATGTGTCAGGTTGGCCATGCCAAATGGGCATTGTCAGATTGGCAATACCCAGCCATGTTTATTGGTTTATTGGCGTTTATTGGTAGGGGGATTGAATTTAGGAGTCGCAGTGTAATGTTGCAACTGTACACTACTCTAGTGCGGCCGCACTTGGAGTACTGTGTGCAGTTCTGGTCCCCGCATTACAAGAAGGATGTGGAGGCGTTGGAGAGGGTGCAGAGGAGGTTTACTAGGATGTTGCCTGGTATGGTGGGGAGGTCCTATGAGGAGAGACTGAGGGATCTAGGGTTGTTTTCGTTGGGAAGAAGGCGGCTAAGAGGGGATCTTATTGAAACATATAAGATGATTAGGGGTTTAGATAGGGTGGATAGTGATAGCCTTTTTCCTCGGATGGAGAAAGCTAGCACGAGGGGGCATGACTTTAAATTAAGGGGGGGTAGCTACAGGACGGATGTCAGGGGTAGGTTCTTTACCCAGCGGGTGGTGAGGGATTGGAATGCCCTGCCTGCTGCAGTTGTAGATGCGTCTAGTTTGGGGGCGTTTAAGAGATCTCTGGATAGGTTTATGGACGAAAAGGGATTGGTATAGGCTAGTGGGTCATTGTTTTTGTAACTGGTCGGCGCAACATCGTGGGCCGAAGGGCCTGTTCTGCGCTGTAATGTTCTATGTTCTATGTTCTATGTTCTATGTCCCTGACCACCTGGGAGCTTCAAAGGCCTCTGAGTCCTCCAACCTGGCCATCGCACCAGACCTCTGCTAGTGGAGACCCGGAGTGTTTCTCGTCGGTCTTTCACCTTACCCGAAGGTTGGAATATCCCAGAAGCTGGAAGGAGCCAGCATCAAACAGACTCAGCATTATTAATTGCTACTTTAAATATGCTAATCAGTCTCGCGCCTTTCTGAGCGTAATCCTGATTTTGCCATTAGAAAGACAACGGGACAATTGCGAACCATTTGGTGCCAGGCACGGAACTAATTTTTAGGCTTGCACACTATTTTCCGGGAATGGCGCGGCAAGTCTGTAAAATCACCCCCATGTTATTGTGAGGCTGATATTTTAAGAAGTTGAACCTATCAACTCACACCAAATATTGTTGAAAAATTGCTGTTTTGCATAGTGTGGACGTTAAAACATTGTGCACATGGAACGAAAAAAGTAACTTCTATTTTGTATTGCAATATATATCAATGATAACCATCGTATAGAAGAACTCGGATGCTAAAATGTTTTCCATTTAGATGAAAAATGCAGGAGAATGAAGATTGAAAACAATCTTCAATGTTCAATTTGTATTCAATGATCACATATCTGCTTTAATATACCTGGTTTTGTAGATAAATTTACTCCTGCGATTTTTTTGAAGCATCAAATGTCTTTACTTTCCCTTTTGCAAATCAAAGCAGACTGACAGGCCCTTTGATTTACAGTAACCACATTATGGGGCAAAAGCTGGATAATCACATTTTGATTAAATCTTTTTTGGAAATCCAGCGCGCAAGCTTGGAAAGAAAAGATGATTTAGTGACTAATAGGTGTCCCTCTGAAATCTCCATTTACTATACTGCAACAAATGCCTCCATTAGGTCTGCTGTCACAAGGTGATTCATACTTCTAACATCATCGCTTCCAGTCCTAAAGCCACAGCAAACCATTAATCTAGTATCTGTACAGTTATAGTTAATGTGCCTGCCTGTTTTCCCTGATATACTATATAACATCTTCACTGTGACACATTGATTTCTCTGGGCTGTTAATAGTTCAATTTTAAAATGAAACTCCAAAGCATCCATTTTGCTTCTGATATGAAATTGCTGAAATCAAAGTTTGTCTTCAGTGGAAGGTGGTGAAAACTGTCACCATCAATACAAATGGCATTGACTTGTTTTTGTTTGTTCTTTTGAGAAGTCTTTGTCAGCCCAAGCTCTTTGAAGAAATGATTAAACTTGAAAGCACAATTTTCCACCCATTAAATTAGAAACCGCTGGATAATGCTGAGCATTTTTATTACCAGGACTGAATAATTTTAAAATGGTCTAATGCTCGGGTTTCACTGAAGTCATATGTACATAAGAAATAGGAGCAGGAGTAGGCCATCTAGCCCCTCAAGCCTTCCCAGCCATTCAATAAGATCATGGCTGATCTGAAGTGGATCAGTTCCACTTTCCCGCTTTCTCCCCATAACCCTTAATCCCCCTTGCCTACCAAAAACCTATCTGCCCGTGTCTTAAATGTATTTAGCGAGGTAGCCTCCACCACTTCAACGGGCAGAGAATTCCAGAGATTCACCACCCTTTGAGTGAAGAAGTTCCTCCTCAACTCTGTTCTAAACTGCCCCCCCCCCTTATCTTGAGGCTGTGCCCTCTAGTCCTGCTGTCCCTTCTGAGCGGGAAGAACCTCTCTACCTCTACCCTATCCATCCCCTTCATCATCTTATACGTCTCAATAAGATCCCCCCTCATCCTTCTAAACTCCAACGAGTACAAGCCCAGTCTATTCAGCCTCTCTTCATAGTTCAACCCCCTCAACTCCGGTATCAGCCTAGTGAACCTCCTCTGTACTCCCTCCAAGGCCAAAATATCCTTGCGCAAATGCGGATATTTTGGCCTTGGAGTCAGCAGCTGTCTTTTCCAGAACTTGGATGCATTTCTTTGAGACTGTTCCCGCCTGGGTAACATTTTCCAGAATTTGGCACGACAGAAAGCGAGAACATAAAAGAAACGTATTTTACCCCCGTGACACACTGGAGAGGTACAAAGTGCTGCCTCTTAGAAAGGGTGACAACATGGGTGTCCCCAGCAAGCACTGGAAGTCTCAAAAGGAGCATTACTCTGATGGTTCACAGCTCTATTGGTTGATATGACATCTGAGTGCCTAACCTGGACCACGTAGGTCCAGACGATGAATTGTGTGTCATTCTACGCTGACCAAGTGCTGAGCTGCAAGATGCAAATTGCGCTAGCATCACGTAAAGGCATAGGCACCCAAAGTGTAGACAAGATCATGTTTACAAACATCTGCTGTCGCAAAGTGCCTGCAAATGTTCTGGAGCCTTTTTGGAGGGGTTGTGTTGAACGCTAGATTTGCCAAGGAGAGTTGCAGCATTCCGACAAAGAGCACAGAGTTAGATGACCAGTCCCACACAAAGGTAAAATGGCAGCAGCGGTTATGTGTCTGGATTTGCAGTGTTGGATTTTCCATTCCATTCCCCTCCTCCTTAGAGTGGTCATTGGACCTCTGAATGATGAGAATAAAATGCATGCAGCAAACAGGGTTTAGCTCAACCTTAGATTTGTTTGTCTACCAAACCCACAAAACCACAGTACAAATCCCTTTAAATCACAATCACCCATATATCCTGTTGTTACCAATGTTGATTATAAGCCTTAATATGGTCCATATCCTTCTTTTCCTGACTGCATTCACCACACTTTGATGTTGTCTCCTTTTCTATAGGCCTGAATTTTACCTTCAGGGTGTGCCTGAAATCAGCTCTGATGGAATTAGATGCAAAACCCACTTCTACCTGAGATTAAGTTGTTAATGTGATATTAAGTTGTTAATGGGAGAAGCTTTTATCAGCCCGAGCTCTTTGAAGAGATGAATAAACTTGAAAACACAATTTTCTACAATTAAAAACTGATGGATGATGCTGAGCATATTGAGAGGCCAATTAAGGCTTCCCCAACATGTAATGTATCTGCTGGGTGGAATCATACTGAGTGGGGTTAGGAATGCGCCAGGTGCCATGGGTCTAGTATGAAGGTAAGAACGCAGATCCCTGACGCATGTGCTGCAGTTACAGGAAATGTCAACATTTCTCCATTGAGTCATCAGACCACCTAGCATTTGTGTGATCATGATGATTGAATTTACTTGTGTTGCACTTTTCTTCTGCAGATGTGCAGAACCTGCTGTTAACCCTAATGACCCACTTAAGGCACCCAGGAAGACATCAGTCCTGCACTCCCATGGCACATCTCTTGGAAGCAGATACCAGTGCAGATACACACATGTGGGTAATAATTAGATAGTCACCTTCATTGTTACTGCACAGTTGTGAAGGCATATCAAACACAGGTGAGGAGGTGACAGAAGCAGAGAGGTCCTAGGATGCCAACAGTGGGAACATTGCTGGAGACAAGAACCATGCTGAGTTTGAGGCAAATGATGAGCCCCTGGAGATGTCCATCAGTTGGCAGATGCTCTTTATCCAGCAGATGGTGTGATGAAATAGTGTTGGAGATCCATGAGGTCCTGCATGTCACTGTTTCCATCTTTGAGGAGTCCATGCAGAACATCAGAGCTGCAATGATTGGGAACACCAAGCTCACAGCCTCCTCCATGGAGAGGCAGCTACAGGAGCAGAATCAGGGGCTCCAGCGCTCATCTCAGAAGTGTAGTCCAACACACCGGCTGTGACCTCAGGAAGTCACTGGCAATGTGAGAAATGGATGAGGGCCTGAGTAGCACTGCTAGCTGCCCATCCATTAATGCTGAGCAGGGAGGGGCAAACACACCTCACACTGATGTACAAACTAGATCTTTTTGGGCTCCTCTGAGGGCACTCAGGCCCCTCCACCCCTCTGCCAGCAGCTGCTGTATCAGACAATGCTGCAATGACTAGGAAGTGCCCAGCCATGGAACTGGTTGCACTGTCACTGCTGGAGCCTGCTCATGCTCCTGTGGCCAGAGGACAACCGCCAAGGTCATCATACCATCAGGTAAAGTAAAGTTTACTTACGAGTCACAAGTGGGCTTACATTAACACTGCAATAAAGTTACTGTGAAAATCCCTAGTCACCATACTCTGGCAGCTGTTCAAGTACAGAGGGAGAATTTAGCATGGCCATTGCACCTTACCAACACAACTTTCAGACTGTGGGAGGAAACTAGAGCACCGTAGGAATCCCACGTAGACACAGGGAAAATATGCAGACTCCACACAGTGACCCAAGCCAGGAATCAAACCCCGGTCTCTGGAACTGTGAGGGCATCGGTGCTAACCACTGTGCCACCATGCTGCAAAGTTAGCCGGCTGCCTCCAGCGTCACTGTCAATGAGAGTGGGATAGTTGGGGGGAGGGGGGAAATCACCAAGACACTGCACTCACAGGCATGTGTTTAAGGCACTTCGAGCACACAGGGGCATATCATGGGCGACATTATTTGTATTTATTATTTTGAAGCTCGTGTTAGGTGTGGAAAATTATATGCTCCTTTTCTGATAATGTGAAATAAATAAACATTTTCCCAACTTCAATGAGTTGAATTGGCTGCTTGCTTCAATCAGGAACCAGATGCTACACAGGATTGTAACAGGTGGGCTTTGTGTGACATTGGAGGTCTGGTCTGGGCTTTCATGTCAAGGTTTATTCAAAAGGAGACAGTGCCTTTGTCTTAAGTGAGCATCGATGTCTTGGATGCCTAGATGATAGTTCACTGGATCAAAGCATCCCCCATGTCCCTGCCCTCCTAAATGTTCCTGTCTTCTGCTTCAGTGTCCCTTCCCTGTGTGTTCCTGTTGGGGTGGCATGGTGGCACAGTAGTTAGCAGTGCTGCCTCACAGCGCCAGGGACCTGTGTTTGATTCCAAGCTTGGGTCACTGTTTGTGTGAAGTTTGCACATTCTCCCTGTGTCTGCGTGGGTTTCCTCTGGAAGCTCCTCCCACAGTCCAAAGATGCGTGGGTTAGGTTAATTGGCCATGCTAAAATGACCTTAGTGTCAGGGACATCAGCAGAGTAAATACGTGGGGTTACGGGAATAGGGCCTGGGAGAGATTGTGGTTGATGCACCCTTGATGGGCCAAATGGCCTGTTTCTGCACTGTAGGATTCTATGGATTCCATGGATTCCCACATTCTTCATCTGACCACTCTTTGAGACATCTTTGTACCCTCAGTGGCTACACAGAGGTCCCAGAAGATTGGAGAATAGCCAATGTTGTTCCTTTGTTTAAGAATGATAGCAAGAACAATCCTGGTAATTACAGGCCGGTGAGCCTTACATCAGTGGTAGGGAAATTATTGGAGAGGATTCTTCGAAACATGATTTATCCCCACTTGGAAATAAGTGGACATATTTGTGAGAGGCAACATGGTTTTGTTAAGAGGGTGTCGTGTTTCACGCACCTGACTGAGTTTTTCGAGGAAGTGACAAAGATGACTGATGAGGATAGAACAGTGGATGTTGTCCACATGGACTTCAGTAAGGCCTTTGACAAGGTTCCTCATGGCAGACTGGTGCAGAATGTGTAGTTGCATGAGATCAGAGGTGAGCTGTGAAGGTGGATACAAAACTGGCTTGGTCAAAGACGACAGAGGGTAGCAGTGGAAGGGTGCATTTCTGAATGGAGGGCTGTGACAAGTAATGCTCCTCAGGGATCAGTACTGGGTCTTTTGCTAATTTGGAGGAAAATGTATCTGGATTGATTAGTAAGTTTGTGGACAACACAAAAGTTGGTGGATTTGTGGATAGTGATGAGGACCAGAGGATACAGCAGGATATAAATCAGTTGGAAATTTAGGTAGAGAGATGGCAGATAGAGTTTAATCCAGACAAATGTGAGGTAATGCATTTTTGAAGGTCTAATACAAATAGGAAATATACAATAAACAACAGAGCCCTTAAGAGTATTGATAGGCAAAGGGATCTGGATGTACAGGTACATAGGTCACTGAAAGTGGCAATGCAGGTGGAGAAGGTAGTCAAGAAGGTATATGGCATGCTTGCTTTCATCGGCTGGGGTATTGAGTTTAAAAATTGGCAAGTCATGTTGCAGCTTTATAGAACCCTAGTTAGTTCGCACTTGGGATATAGCGTTCAATTCTGGTTGCCACACTACCAGAAGGATGTGGAGGCCTTGGAGAGAGTACAGAGAAGATTTACGAGGATGTTGCCTAGTATGGAGGGCATTATCTATGAGGAGACGTTGGAGAAATTTGGTTTGTTCTCACTGGAGCGACGGAGGTTGAGGGGAGACCTGACAGAAGTCTACAAGATTGTGAGAGGCATGGACAGAGTAGATAATCAGAAGCTTTTTCCCAGGTTGGAAGAGTCAATTACTAGGGGGCAGAGATTTAAGGTGCAAGGGGCAAGATTTAAAGGAGGCGTACAAGGCAGTTTTTTTTTTTACAGAGAGTAGTGAGTGCCTGGAACTTGTTGCCAGGGGAGATAGTGGAAGCGGATGCGGTAATAACTTTTAAGGGGTCTCATGACAAGTACGTGAATAGGATGGGAATAGAGGGATCTGGTCCCCGGAAGGGTAGGAGGTTTAGTTAAGTCAGGCAGCATGGTTGGTGCAGGCTTGGAGGGCCAAAGAGCCTGTTTCTTTGCTGTAATTTTCTTTGTTCTTTGTTCATTCACTGGAGTCATCCTTAATGGCCAGTGGAACAGCTTCACTCCCTTCATCCTCCAATGGGTCACTGTCCCCCTCCCCCCTTGAAAGAGAAAGGCTGTCTTGAATGCAGCATGCAATACCTTTAAGGGAAACATGCTCTGGAGGATGTTGCAATTCTCCTCCAGATTGGTCCAGGTATCTGTAGCTCATTACATAAATGACATGGTGGCACAGTGGTTAACACTATTGCTTCACAACACCAGGGGACCCGGGTTCAATTCCAGCCTTGGATCACTGTGTAGAGTTTGCACTTTTTCCCCTTGCCTGCGTGGGTTTATTCCTGGTACTCTGGTTTCCTCACACAGTCCAAAGATGTATGGGTTTAGTCTATTGGCCATGTTAGATTGACCCTCGTGTCAGGGTATTAACAGGGTAAATGTGTGGCGTTACGGGAATAGGTCCTGGGTTGGATTGTGATCAGTACAGACTCGATGGGCCGTAAATTCTCCTTCTGAACTGAGGGATTCTATGATCTTCAGCAGCCAAATGATCCTCTCCACCACCATACCTAGGTAGATCTAGGAGTACATGTTCATAGTTCCTTGAAAGTGGAGTCACAGGTGGACAGAGTGGTGAAGAAGGCATTCAGCATGCTTGGTTTCATCGGTCAGAACACTGAATACAAGAGTTGGGACGTCTTGTTGAAGTTGTGCAAGACATTGGTAAGGCCACACTTGGAATACTATGTGCGATTCTGGTCATTCTATTATAGAAAGGATATTATTAAATTAGAAAGAGTGCAGAAAAGATTTACTAGGATGCTATGGCACTTGATGGATTGAGTTATAAGGCGAGACTGAATAGGCTGGGTCTTTATTCTCTGGAGCATAGGAGGCTGAAGGGTGACCTTATAGAAGTCTATAAAATAATGAGGGGCACAGACAAGGTAGATAGTCAATATCTTTTCCCAAAAGTGGGAGAGTCTAAAACTAGAGGGCATAGGTTTAAAGTGAGAGGGGAGAGACGCAAAAGTGTCCAGAGGGGCAATTTTTTCACACAGAGAGTGGTGAGTGTCTGGAACAAGCTGCCAGAGGTAGTAGTAGAGGCAGGTACAATTTTATCTTTAAAAAGGATTTAGATAGTTATATGGGTACAATAGTTATACAGGGATATGGGCCAAATGTGGGCAATTGCGATCAGCTTAGGTGTTTAAAGAAAAATGGTAACGTGGAGAAGTTCGGCCAAAGAGCCTGTTTCCATGGTGTAAACCTCTATGACTCGTCGAGGCATGACTCCTATTATATCTTTTCTTGGCCTCTGTTCTTGGATAAAATAATGGAGTCATCAGCTGCAAATTAAGGACCAGCCTTTGACACCCAGGAGCCATCCATCCAATCGTGCAGGATCCACGCACTGCCTTGGTATGTGGAAGTTATAAGAACAACGTGAGCTCCCTGGGTAAAAGACACAGACCTGTGTTTTGTGGTTACAGACAATCCGTACATTCATTAAGTGGAACCCCTTGATGGCTACGTGTGCAGTTCATAGCACCGGGGATGTGGGAGAATCCAACCATTGCCACGAAGCTTCATGCTCTCTCTGCCTGGCTGCTCTCAACTGTCTGGTAATGTGTCTAAAGGTGGCATCACTCACTAACTTCATAGAACTGTGAGCAGCTGATTGACATGGCACAAATCCCCCACTAAGCCCCGGAAAGAACCAGGTGGGTAAAAGTTGAGGATCACAGTGACCTTCAAAGCCACTGGCTGATCACTCAGTTGGAGGCAATTTTGAGAAATTTCATGTTGCATATTGCTGTCACTGTGTCCCTGGAGAAGCATTGCCTCCTGCAGCACTGGACATCAGACATTTGCAGGTGGTTAGTGCTCTGTCCATATGATGATACCTTCTACTGACCTGCATATTTGTTTGAATTTTTTTAACCATTTCCTTCTGTTTTCCTTCCCTTTGGAAGAGAAAAGATTCAAGTTTTTGGACTGCCTTCGGGCTGGTTTGGTCCAACAGTGTATCGGTTGTATCTTCTTCGATTTATTGGAGAGACCAGCGCGCCATTCTTTTTCAAGCTCCTTCCAGTTATCAACACAGTTATTGTGGAAAATGAGTGGGTTGATGCAGCAAAGTGCCATCTTGGTCAGCGCCTGACACCATGTAAAGTCGCTGGATTGTATGGAAATTCTGACACAGTACAAATAGGTTGAACCATTTGCTGCAAGACCTTATTAGCTTTTACGTGCTGGGGACAACTCCCACACTGTCGACACACCACTTCCTGTATCTACATCACTTGATGTACAAAATCCACTTCAAGTTGGAAAATAACGAAGTGTAGCGTCTGGCCCGAATGCTGGGTCAAATTGTTTATGTGCCGGACATGCGTCTGGGACATCATGGAAGTCCCAGCGCATCACATGTGCGCTGAAAGAGCGCCAGTTTTGAACCTCCAATCGAGGTTCTGAAAGCTGCTGGTATTGAGCGGTTAAGCTGCAATTGTGCCAAAACATCTGTCACTTGCGCTGTTGTTAGGTGAGTTTTTACCCTTATTTATTTGAGCTTTCAGTTTTTGGTCTAGCTGCAGTGCATAGAGGCAGCAGATATTCAATGGGTGGGTTTTCAAAAAATATATATTTAATAAGTTGTTCAACATAAGAACGAGAAGTGAAAGAACGTTTTTTTAAAAAACTTTGTAAAGGCAACTAATTCCAGTGAAAAAGTTTGTTCATATATAATAAAGTGGATGTTCATGTCTGGAATGAAATTCAGCATTTGCGTTTTTAACCCTATTTGATGAGTCTTCCTGATGCAATGTGGGCATGCATCCTTGTGCAACTTGGCTCGTTCAAATGCTTCAGGAAAGTGCTTCCCTTGAAATGATATATGCAAACTCTCCTGTAAGCTGATGTGAACTGGGTATTACAGAATCTCACGTGGCCAGTAAGTGATATTCCACCACTGTTGGAGCATCATGCTTTTCATTTGATTTAAGACTTTGATGTAGGGACATAAAATCCAAACCATTCCAACTCCCCTTTTCTCCTCCCCTCCTTTCTTTCCTCTTTTTCCCCCTTCCCCTCCCTAAACCTCCTCACGTCCATCCCTCACTTCCTTGCTTAGAGACAACAAAAGTGTTGTCAATATGTGGACATTTTATTGATTGTTAGAGAAATATATATCTTGTAAGAAATTTGAAAGGACAAGGCAATTAAACATGTCAGTGCAACTGCTACAGGAAAATGTTTAGTTAAATGTTAACATGGTCTCAAAGTTTTATGTTTATAGCATTATTTTTGTTGATAAATATTTCCCATTAAACGATATAATTCTACTAATGCTTCATTGAAACAAAACAAACATTTCAATGTAAATTATACACATTTATAGAAACATACAGAACAGTTAAACATGAGAATTATAAATGAAGTAAGCAAGGCAGAAGAATACTAATGGTACACGTACCTAGATTTTCCATGGCCCTGAACATGAACTCTCCTTTGATCAATCTCATGCAGTTATCAAATCATGGTTTATAAGTTTTGACTATATTCTAAGTTAAAACACACACAGACTTGTAAGCATGCCACACATATTAAAAAGTTCTATAATAATACAATGCAGATTTAGGGTAACTCAGTGGCACAGTGGTCAGCACTGCTGGCCCACAGATCCAGATAAAAAGATACAAAAGTCTGAGGTCATGTACCGACCGACTCAAGAACAATTTCTTCCCAGCTGCCATCAGACTTTTGAATGAGCCTACCCTATATTAAGCTGATCTTTTTCCATACCCTGGCTATGACTATGACAATATATTCTGCACTCTCTCCTTTCCTTCTCTATGAACAGTATGCTTTGTACAGCATGCAGAAAATAATACTTTTCACTGTACACTAATACACGACAATAATAAATCAAATCAAATCAGAAGCTCGGGTTCAATTCCGGCCTTGGGTGACTATCTTTGTAGAGTTTGCACGTTCTCCCTGTGTCTCTGTGGGTTTCCTCTAAGTGCTCCGGTTTCCTTTCACAGTCCAAAGATGAGCAGGTTAGATGAATTAACCCTAGTTTCGGGGGGATTTGTAACTTAATGTAATGTATGTGGAGGTATGGGGATAGAGCTTGGGTGGAATTGTTGCCAGTGCAGGCTCAATGAGCCAAATGGCCTTCTTCTGCACTATAGGGATTCTATAATTTTAAATATTACTTTCACAAATTTAAAACAAATAAACATGTGTTTATTTATACAAATTAAAAAATGCTCATGTTCAATAATTTAAATCAAAGTAAAAAATTAGTTTCAATGAGCCAATATCAGTAGCATTGAGTGGTTAAAAGCAATTGCAATAAAAACCAAAATACAAATACATACCTTTTATAAGAGCAGGGATCCCACTTTCACTGCAAAGCTGCCTTTTGAACCTAGATCTCAATGGGCATTCCCAGTTTTGCTGCATCATAAGGGGACGTGGTTAGGATTCTCTTGCATCACGCTAGGGCCAAGTGAGATGGCTCGCTGAAGTTCGGAGGCTGCTGCACCCATCAGGAGTTTTTGGCAGACCTTGAATTTCCACTGGTGATCAGAGATTACAGGCAAATATTGGGCAGCACGTTGGCAAAGTGGTTAGCACTGCTGTCTCACAGCAGCCAGGACCTGGGGGCTTGATTTCTGGCTTGGGTCACATCTGTGTGGAGTTTGCACATTCTCCTCAGGTCTGCGTGGGTTTCCTCCTGATGCCCCAGTTTCCTCCCACAGTCTGAAGGATGTGTTGGTTAGGTGCCTTGGCTGTGCTAGATTTTCCCTCAGCGTACCCGAACAAGCGCCAGAGTGTAGCAATTAGGGGAGTTTCACAGTAGCTTAATTGCAGTGTTAATATAAGCCTATTTGTGACACTAAATAACTTAACTATTGTGAAATCACTGTAGGCTTAAGGTATCATAATAGAAACAAATCAATAGAATGAAAATGTTGACAATATTACATAGAAACTATAATTATGGCCCATCAAAACGGATGCTTAGGTCTGTTGTTATGGCAACCTATGGGGTGAAAGATCATCTTGATAGTTACAAAGGGAAAGCGATGGCCTAGTTATATTATCACAAAACGAGCAATCCAGAAATTCAGCAAATGTTGTGGAGACACGGGTTTGAATCCTGCCACGGCAGCTGATGGAATTTGAATACAATAAAAATTGTCTGGAATTAAGAATCCACTGATGACTGTGAAACCATTGTTCATTGTCAGGAAAAACCCATCGGGTTCACTAATGTCCTTTTGGGAAAGAAATCTATTATCCTTACCCTGGTTTGGCCTACATGAGACTCTAGAGCCACAGCAATGTGATTGACTCTTAGCTGCTCTTGGGCAACTATGGGTTGGGCAATAAATGCAGGCCAGACCCAGTGACACCCATATCCCACAAATAAACGCAACTTACTAGTTACAAATGATCTACTAAATGTATTTGTTGGTCCTGAAAAAGGAAAATGCGTTAATAATTGTCCCCAAGCAAAATGTACCTGGGTTCTCCGTCTTCAGTAACAATCCCTCAATTAGATTATATGCACATTAAAGGAGAAACGCTTGCCAATTGGTTATTAATGGTTGATAGTCTGAAAATTCAGGATATTGTTTAATTATTGATTTTCTTTACTTAGCTATTACATTTTAGTTTTGTGAAGTACACACATGCGTTATATTTCAGTTTGGAAGAAAATCTTTCAACATCCCTTCAAAATAACAGGAACATTGAGTGGGCATTGTTTCTGTTTGTTTTGTCTACCAGCCAACAAGAAATAGAATTTGCAGAGACTGCCAGCCATTTCAAGAACGAACATATCACGTCCTGTTTTTAAATATGTTAAAAGTGACTGAAATTAGAATTATTGTATGAGAAAATCTTGCAGCCAGAAGACCTCCAAGAGTGAAGAATTACTGTTCTCTGCTGTGCAAGTTTAACTATTTGGTTCTTCATCTCATTGTTGGGTGTCTTCACATTGAAATTTAGTGGGGGGAGTGAATCGCAAGACAAGGCCCACCACCAGTCTTTGGGAACATAGGACCAAAGTTAGAAATTGAGGTGAAGACCTGCAGTTGTACTCCTGATTCCACCCTGATTCCTCACACTAGGACCTCCCAGGTGGCAAGCCTGTACTGTTAGAGCAGCTAGCCATTACTAATGGCATAGCCCATCAAATTTGAGTCAATGGTAGCGTGGAAAGATGAAGCATATTTCTACTTCTTCACCCGAACTGCCTTTCAGTGGAATAGTAAGTAGAAGGGAAGAGCGTTGGAGCAAGAGGATTGCCCTTGAGAGGACAATTCATGGAATAAGCATTTCACTCTAGCAACAGACAGCAAATTTCTCTACACATGCTCAAAAGCCAGCCAATAGCTGTCCATGGAGTTTGGGTAATGCTATCAATATAAGGAATATCCCCAAAATAAGCAAAATACTGTGGATGCTGGATTCTGAAATAAGAACAGAGTTAGGGTTTCAAGTCATTAGACTCTCCCTTCTATTCTGATGAAAGTCTAAGGACTCGAAATGTTAACTCTGTTTCTCTTCTCATAGTTGCTGGCAGACCTGCTGAGTTCTTTCAGCATACTTTGTTCTTGTTGCAAGAGATATCCCAATCTGGTAATGTTGCTGTGATACACAGGAAATCAATAGGATTGACTTGACTGGCTTCTTTTTGACTTATTTCGTAATGGCCCATTTCCTAGCAAACAGCTGCAGAAGTTACTTCATAAAAAGACCTGTTTTAAGCTCAGGGAGAACAGACAAACAATTGTATCACAGTCCTCTGTTGAGGAAATTGATTTCTACGTCATAGGTACCAATTTTGCTTTCATTGAATCAGGAGGATCAGCAAGGGCTGGAAAGTGGTGCTGCAGGATATTCATGATACACTTGGCTACACAATGGAATTATAGCTACCTGGTAATGGTAGTACAATTGTGCCTCCAGGTGATGAGGAGGGAGAAACAGAGTGAGTCCGTCTCAGTCAGAAAGCTCTTGCCAACAACTGTAATATCACGGGTAGTGCAGCCCCAACTTTCACATGTCAGGTTTCTTCTACGTTATCTGTGAGCACAACGATAGTGTCAGTTTGCTATCTATGCATGTATCAAGGAGGTCACAAATCCATTAATCATTGAAGTCAACAACTTCACCACTTTCACCTCTGACAGTTGAAGAAATCTGAAGGAGTGACATAATTCTGCAGAATATCTGGTCTTCCCAGAAACCAGAGATTTGTTGAGAATTCCCATGTTTCCACTGGAGCCCTGTGGATCATCTTACCTAGAAGTGGCTTTTTGTAAACCTAAAATGAAGTTGAATTTCCAAGGCAGGTCTCCAGATTATTCACCTTGTGTTTGGTGGGAGCTTTGTGGTAGAGACATATTGTTTAGCATGTTGCATGGTCAATGCATCTAACCAGCACGCCTTTTGGACTGTGAGAGGAAGCTCATACAGATGTAGGGAGAATATGCAGTCTCCACACAGACAGTGACCCAAGCGGGGAATCAAACCTGGGTCCCTGGCATTGTGAGGCAACCGTGCTGACCACTGTGCCAATTGCTGTAATTACAAGTTGCATGTTGCAGATCCACAGATCTTTCATCAAAATGACAATAGATAATGGGAGGGAAATAATTGGAGATTGCAAGCATGTTAAGCTATAGATCTACAATTTGTAATTACAGTGGTTAGTACTGCTCTACTTTCATCCCACAGCCTGAAAGACATGTTGGTTAGGTGTATCGACCATGCTAGATTTTCCTTCAGTGTACCTGAACAGGTGGCGGAGTGTGGCAACTAGGGGATCTTCACAGTAACTTTATTGCAGTGTTAATGTAAGCCTACTTGTGACACTAATAAACAAACTTTAAGCTTTAACAATATCACCAGGCACTGGAAATTATTGTACGTACTGCTCCTGGCCACAGTAGTCAATGCTTGCTTGTTGGACTTTCTGGTTTTGCTGGAGCATATTAGGAAATTATTTTTATCAATTTCCCTCTAATCTAAATTTTTAAATATTATTTAAGACACAAGTGCCATAAATAATGTTATTGTGCTTCATAATCTGGATGTGTTGCAACATCTAGCTTTTAAAAGTTTCATAGTGATCAATTGTACAACAATTTTTACTCATTAAGTATCTTTCTTGGCTATGTCATTGCACATAAGCTTCGATGAATTTCCCTGTCCCGCCTGCCATGGGAATCGTAGCGGGTGGGAGGTGGGGGGGTGCTGGGGGTGGATAACGGTCATGCAAAGGACTGTTGACCTCAAGCATGGTTTTCTGGTTTTAAGGTGAGTGCGACCAGAAAATCCCAGCCAATGAATCCATTCATTTCAATTCACAGCAAGATTAGACTATATTTTCCTTTAGTTCATTAGCGAGGATACAAGAGGTAGTCCAGGTTGATGTTCACTAATGGAACCTACAATTGGTTCTAAATAGCCATACATTTTTGAGTGTTATGTGTTTGCAAAATGCACAAAATAATTCAAGTATCGGTACTTTTTAATTCATACTTAAAGTAATGAGTAGGACCTCAAATCTATGTAGTGTATTGCTCTGACAGAAGGAGCAGCAGTTGTTTGATGTTGCATAAACAACTGTTTGGATTGGGGGCCTAACAGATGGCAAGGCTTGAGATGGTGAGAGAGGATTAAAAAGGAATAATGAGAAAATGCACAACAGCAAAAGCACTAAATACTTTATTTTGTTAAGGATTTCATTTTTCATTAGTTTAAAGGAAAGAAAGTATAAGTGGGGTGCCTAGAGTCAGACTTCAATAATACCTGGTGCTAGACAAATTCTTCCATTCTCTATTAAGGGACAAAAGGGAGTTGCTATGTTTTTAAATTGTAGTAAATCCACATCTTGTTGCTGTAATTGGATTCTCTTGCTGCGTAAGTAGTAATAGATAAAATTGTCAGCTCAACACTAATTCCCAATGAGGAATTAAATTGTGCAATTTAATTATTTCATTATTAAGATGTTCACTTGATGACATCGAGATAGGTGTCTCAACCTAAAGAACTGCTTGAAATTCCATTGTCAAAATGCATAGACAGAGTAGGCATGGAGACTTGGGTATGTAGTAGTAATGTCCCAATTTTGAGATGACAGCAAGGAATGTCCACTTTGAAGAGAGCATATCAGAAAGTTTGGTGGGGTCTGTAAATGGTATTGAAAGATATGAGCATGTTGTTAAATTTCCTTGTCTGTTGGGGAGCTGCAAATAAGACCATAAAAAATAGGAACAGGAGCAAGTTATTCAGCTGTAGGGCCATCTCTGCCATTTATAACATCATGGCTGATCTAACAGTCATTAAGTTCACTTTCCTGCCTCATCTCCATAATGATTAATTCCTCCACCAATTAAAAACATATCCATCTTAGCCTTGAAAATGTCCAAGGATTTGGCTTTACAGCTTCCTGGGATAAGGAATTCCAAATACTCATCACTCAGAGATTTTTTTTCCTTCAAATCCATTTTAAATGGGCACCCCCTTATTCTGCCCCACCCATGACAAGGGTCCTGGTTTTCACATCCATCTTACAGCCAAGGTGGATAGTCTGACAGGACCTTGACAGCCCTTGGCCTCATGATCACTAGAGAACAGCGTTGGAGTGAGAGGGATGAGCTTTAATGGAGGAGTGAGGGGGTTCATCCTTCCATGAATAGGGATTGGGAGATGGACTCATGGACTCTGGGTGGGGGTGGGGACATGACAGCAGCAGTGCCTCCTTACTGTATCTGTAGCGTGGGGGGACACAGCACTGCCACTCTCACACTCCAGTAGGTTGGGACACCGAGTGAGTACGGTGGTCCCCAAATCTTTGTGGCACGAACAGACAAGGTGGTAGTTCTATGGGTAAACAAAGTGGCATTTACTACAAAACATTCAATACAATAGTGATTTATCTACTCTAATGCCTGTATCCAGCTGTGCCTTTCTAAGTGCCTACATTTTCTTCATATCATGCCCCAAAGTCTCCACTTCGGTTGCTACCCTCACAGTGTGGGCTTCGTTGTGCTGAAGTCACCATCCGTGAACACCATGCCCTTGGATAAAAGCAGATTAGACTCATCTAGCTGGCCTTGCAGTCCAAGGAGGGATGATGACATCCCTTCCTGATGCTCACTGTCTCTGTCTTTGCAATTTCAGCAGCTTTGGGACAACCGGACCTTGGGGCACATCATCAGCAAGGGATTACAAGTGCTAGTTCCCTGGGATGTCCACTGCCTCCACCTGCCGTGGATCTATAGCACCAGTGAGAGACCCAGAAGCCTGTCTACTTAGTGATTCCACTGACTTATCTGCGTTGATGCCGGGCGTAGGTAACAGCTGTGACGCCTCTTCAATGTTGGGGTTGGAGAAATCCCCCTCAGAGCGGCTTGTGTCCAGTGGGTCCAGCGAGCATGAGGATGGTGTGGGCTGTTCCACTGGTTGGCCTGCAAGGGTCGGGCGAGGGGATATAGAGCAAATATTGATTACTCTCTTGAGATTTGGGGAATGACAGCATATGTCTTGAGGATTTTCATGTTTCTCCACCACTCCCACTTCACCAGCAGCACAGACAGGGTCTTCTCCCTCCCTGGCCAGTTTAAGGGCTCACCTCTCAAAACACATGAGCTCCAGTATTACTCCAGTTTGTTGCATCCACCCACACTTGTTGGGGATGAGATATCCTGTAATGGCATGGATAAGGAGAATGTAGGTGGCAGTGTGGAAATTTAAGATGGTAATGAGGTGTCACAGGTGTGGGTCTTGGGTATGCGAATTGGGAGTGTGAGGAGCATAGCAGCTACTGCAAGGACGAGCCTATTGTGGGAGGGAAAAAGAACCTGATGTCTGGTGCTGGCAAAGGCCATGGTGGCTGAGTGAGAGAAAGGATTGGGAGCATGAGGTGTCCGTTGGCAAACTGCAGGTGGTTCATTTACCCTGGCTGAGTGAAGAAAATCATTCATCTTCTTCTGACACTGCCTGCCCCATCCTCTTCTAGAACATAGAACAGTACAGCACAGTACAGGCCCTTCGGCCCTTAATGTTGTGCCAAGCTATGTCCGAACCCAAGATCAAGCTACCCCACTCTCTATCGTTCTGGTGTGTTCCATAAACACACCAGAATGATAGGGAGTGCAGTGCTAGCCCTGGTCAGTGCACATGCACTGACCAGGGCTGGCACTACATTCCCAGCAATGATGGTGACCCTGTTGGAAAGCTGTCTTCTGGATCAATGGGTATAGTGCGTCTCACCTCTGTGCCACTCCACTGAGCAGTCTGGCGAGGGCCTTCACTGAAAAGCATGATGCAGACCCCTTGGCTGCTCTCCCTGCAGTCATTGCAGAACAAATGCTAGAGAGTCGTTTATATGAAGTGCTTGCAGGACATAAGTTGTTGCAGGGTGAGAGAATCAGATAGAACATACTGCAAGTGTGGTGTGATACTTGTAGTCATAATTATTACTAATGAGGCATAAGATTCAGTCTGAAAATATGATGGTATCATCATTCTATATTTTGCACCAAAATCAACACTGTTATTTTTTGGTAATATTTTGCCCCTTATTTACAGTCAAAGTGCTTTGCTCGTGGGAAACTTGGTCATTTCCAGATGACAAGCAGGAATAGAGGAAACAGAAAGCTTCCATTCAGGTCACACTCAAGCTCCAGGTTGTATCCATGCACCAGGTTGGGGTCATGGTGGGTCTAAAGCTAGTTCAGAAGTTCAGAAATCCTTGAATAAGATGATGAGGTGTTGGAACTTAAGCTAAACTTATCGAAGAGATAGATGTTGAATTGTACTCAGTCAAAGAGCAGGGAAAACAGCAGAATAATAAGAGAGAAGTTAAAATTCCAGTAGCCCTGGTAGAAAATATCATTGCTGGTACAGCTGCTGCATTTTGTTATCTCAGAACGAGATTGCAAGAAATCTCAAAATCATATTATCTTTCACAAAACTTGTGTGAAACAAGTGATTCAAAGAAGTGTATTCCAGCGTTAGGTGAAATTAGTGTTAGATTAGAATATAATGATGCATCCCATTGTCATTGAAAGGAGTGGGAGGTAATAAGGTCTGCTGATGAGAAGGAACCTAGCTTGAGAAGGTTCAGTTAAAGTGGGTTGAGTTATTTACAGGGGGGATCAGTAAGAGACATTAGATATTGAGAAAGTGGTTGGAGAGCGGAAAGAGGGCCAAATGATAACATTAGGCATCACATGAAGACAAGATAAAGGACAATGTATCCATCAACATTTTCAAGTCTGGGTCAGTATTTTCTGCAGTTTGAAAAAGTAAAGAGTTGGCAGGATTGGAAAGAATATGGCTAAATCCAAAACAAAAAAGGAACAAGAACAAATCAAATGTTTTGAACCAAAATAGTGCTTTGTTTTGTTCAATATTGTCAGCAAGTGCATAAATGTGGAATCTATGCATAATACCACAAGTGCCAAAGCTATTGCAATTTGTAAATTGCCAGAGGTGTCAGTGTCAGCTTAATGGTAATGACAGCTTACATCAGAAGAGTTTGAAACACTTCTGAATAGGAAGATTATCAAGCACACAATAATACACCATATTACCCATGGAAAGACTCCAAGAGAAAGATTGTGAAGAAATCTTTGCAGGAGTATTTGCTCGGTGACAAGCCAGGCAGAGATTTCCGGGTTTCTCTTTGACACAAGCTAATTTCCTGTTCTCTTATAGAATCACCACATGATCTATGACATTTTAAAATCTTGAAATATGTGACAAAGATAACTGATGAGGGAAGGGTTGTGAATGCAGTTGGTCATCCAAAATGCATCACCTCACATTTGTCCAGGTTAAACTCAATCTGCCATTTCCCTGCCCAGATCTCCAATCTATCTATATTTTGTTATTTTCTTTACCAATCCCTGGCTTTTTGAACTTTAGTAAGGCATTTGACAAGGCCCCACGTGGCAGACTGGTACAAAAACTAAAATCACATGGGATTGGGGTGAGTTGGCTCAATGGTTACAGAACTGGCTTGGTTATCGAAGTGGAGATGCAGGACTGGGGTAAACACAGTAAGAAGTCTCACAACACCAGGTTAAAGTCCAACAGGTTTATTTGGTAGCAAAAGCCACGAGCTTTTGAATGAGCAGCGCTCCGGAAGCTAGTGGCTTTTGCTACCAAATAAACCTGTTAGTCTTTAACCTGGTGTTGTGAGACTTCTTGCTTGGTTATAGAAAACAGAGAGTAGCTTGTCTGAAAAAGGGTGTTTTTTGTTTCAGAATGGATGTCTGTCACTAGCGATATTTCGCAGGGATCAGTGCTCAGACCTCTGTTGTTCGTAGTATATATAAATGACTTGGAGAAAAATGTAGGGGGTCTAATTAGTACGTTTGCAGATGACACAAAGATTGGCGGAGTTCCTGATAGTGCCAGGGATTGGTAAGGAATATAACAGGATATAGATAGATGGGAGACTTGGGCACAGAAATGGCAGATTGAGTTTAATCTGGCCAAATGTGAGATGATGCATTTTGGATGATCAAATTCAGGTGTAAATTACACTGTAAATGGCAGAACCTTTAGAAATATTAACATACAGAGGGATCTAGGCGTGCAGGTCCACAGTTCTCTAAAAGTGGCATCACAGGTGGCCAAGGTGACTAATATAATTTCACACTTGGAAATTGTCTTTGATATTTGATTTTGAAGGTGTTCTGCACTGCTTATATTTTTGGTAAGACAATAAGTTTGTAATTTGATAAAATGTGCTAATTAACTAACATGCACAATTGTGCCCTTTGATTATTAAATTATATTACCATTTCCTCAGAGGGAACTCTTTCCACATTGATGTGAAGCCATGCTTTATATTAAAACTGGCTTATATATTCACTGTTTAAAAGCCACTGATTGAGACAAAATGCCAGTGACTCAAAATCACAGTATCTAAGATGGGTGAATATTTGCACCAGTATACATACAAATTCCCAAGCCATTGAGTTGAACCAGCCTCCCCAGAAAAACCCACCAGAGACAATTAGGTGAACAAGCTAAAATGAGCCACATCTCCTAAGCCATTCACAGAGGATCCACACAAACCCTGAGTGGAAACAAACATTAGAGTGAATCACTTCTAATAAAGGACTCTGGCTGAGAGAAGGGGTCACTAGCCATAATCTAATCAAGCTGAAATCATAACATTGGAATTCATTCGTCATTACCTTTGGCCAGTTGGAAAGAAAGGCTCATGCGACAAGCCTGATAGCCTTTTTTTTGTATTTTGAAGAACTGTTTTCTCCAGGCCACTGACAGAAGCAGAAAATATACAGCAGAGCCAAGACTGCTGTGTGGGTCTCCCTGTCTCTGCATCCATCCAGCAAGTTGCAGTTCTGTCTGTTGTGCCAATGTGCTGTATGCAGAAATATTAAAATAAATCAATTCAGCGGATGTTGCCTCCAGAAGAAAAGATAAATCGGCAGCTAACACCTTTAAAACCGTCTCAGTGCCAAACCCTGAGGAATCAGCAAGCTCAGCCTGGACCCAAGCCATCAACTTACAAGATCCGTATAACATTAATCTTTATTAGATTTCACAATATCACTTAATCTATCTGAAATAACTTCTCAGTCACTAGTCACTTATTTCACTTTATTTAAAAACTTGTCTCCACACCTAAGAGTCCAAAGTCAGAATCTGGAGTTTCAGTAGCCATGACACTCCTCAATATATACACAGGTGAGACTCCCTGATTGGACAGGTACCCTCCCTCAACAAGAAGTTCATTCTTTGAGAGGCTAACCTTATGGCTCTCATTGAGGTCATTATAGTATTCTCCAACTATTTTTGTATCATTCTGAGGTCATGTGTGCATGAAAACTGGAGCAATTTTATTACTTTATAGTGTTTTTCTCAGCAGAGAGAGACGGTGTGCCATTCATTGCTGATGGGATCTTCTTCCCACCGCTGACAATGGGAGTTCCCATTAAATCATAGAATCCCCAAAGTGCAGAAGGAGGCTATTTGGCCCAGCGACTCTTCAAAACAGCATTTTACCCAGGCGCACGCCACCCCACCATATCTCCATAACCCTGCGCATTTGTCATGGCTAACCTCCCTCACCTACATATGCTGGAACACTAAAGGCCAATCCGTCTAACCTGCATATCTTTAGACCATAGGAGGAAACCAGGACGCCTGGAGAAAACCCACAAAGGCACGGGGAGAACGTGCATGCTCCACACAGACAGTACACCAAGGCTAGAATCGAATCCAGGTCCCTGGAGCTGTGAGGCAGCAATGCTACCAAGGTCACTTCATGCCACCGGGAAACCCACAACACAGGATGTGTCACCGACAGTACCACAGAATCCCACCATCACGAACGGCTGTAGAATTCCAGCCCATAATTCAAGGAGACCTGGCTGTGTGTCCTTTATAGTCACAGCATTTAAACAGTTAATCACTCAATGCACTGGCACGCATATCATTTAAAAAAAACTGCTGTGGTCAAATGAGGAGTGGGAAAGAGAGATCGATTCTAGCTCCCTCACCTGATCATAATAACAATCACGAAGATATTACTGCTTCCTTACCAAGGTTAGTTTCAATGGTTAGCTTGGAGCTGCTCATATGGAAGCAACAATGTTAACTTAATTACTAATAACTCTGAATTTATCAATTAAACTGAAGAAATCACCAAACTAGTCTATTTACTCATTAAGGTTTTATTAGTGTGTTTTGAGTAGATGAGATTTATTAATAAATCTTGACATTGTACATAGTGAAATATATCAAATGAAAAGTTAAAATTAAAGGCTTACGTTTGAATACCTTTGCATTATTATATTTCAGAACTGATAATTTATTTGATTTGACCTACGTTCCTGTAGTTGCATGAATAACCTGACTCCAGCATTATCTTTTATGATTAATAAGCCATATTCATTAGCACTGTATGTTTTTCATGAATCCATTTCCTCTGAAGAATCCACTTATTTTCCTAATTTCACTTACACATTAGTCCTTCTCTCTTCAAATTTGCATGTAAATTAGAATTTGTTTTATCAGCACTCACCATACCTTGTTTTTCTTTTTATCGCCTTACTTTTAATGAGTTCAGTTTATAGCTTCCATCTTGTGGCTTAATGACTTATTAGAATTTTGCTTATTAAATGACTTGAGAGAAGAAATAGCTTGCATCAGACACAATGACGTTCATTGCATTTTGTAAAAGGATGCAATTGTCATTAATGCATTCAACTACAAGTCAGCCTTATCTTATCTTAAAAGGGCATAATTATTTTTTAAATGCGCAGAGTACCACTTTGGTATTTTATTACTACTTGCTAATAATACAAATGGTGGTGAATATAAACACAGCTAAATATTTCATTTCCTTGCCACATATCAATTACATTTGTTAATGAATGGTGAGAATTTATTGTTGAATTTTGAACCTCTGAATGAAGTAAACTCTTACTGCTTTTTGTCAAGCCTAATGGCCATAAAACATCCTCACACCAGTTAATGAGAATTGCTTGTTACCAGAAGGCTTGCATGATGTCCTTGCATTTAAGCTTCTTAGCCTGGCATGACCACGCTAAAAGCAAAACACTGCAGACGCTGGAATCTGAAACGAAAACAGAAATTGCTGGAAAATCTCAGCAGGTCTGATGACATCAGCAACCTTTTGCCTGTCAAAAGGTCATCTAGACTGAGAACATTGGCACTATTCTCTCCCCACAGAAGCTGTCAGACCTGCTGTGTTTCACCAGCATATTCTGTCTTTGTTATTAACTAGCTATCCTTTCCCATCTGCCTCTTTGCAGTATTGCATTTACAGTAGTTTCAAGTAACTTGCATATTAAAGATCTGCCTCAAAGATGAATCATGTCTGTTTTGGTAACTCAGCCAAATGCTGCAAATCATTGAAATGTAGCCAAATGATGGACTGGGTAGTGCCAAAGGAGAAAATTCATAAAAGAAAAAATATAAGAAGATAATAAAGAATTCATAGTTTGCTCAAAAATGCATATCCAAAGAGAAGGAGACAGATAAAGCAGCTTTTGTGGCCTCAAGAGTATCTCAATAAAACTAGTTTTAAAAGTAGACACTGTTGCGATATAGGGTAGATGACGACTGTTTGATCACAGCAAATAGTAAGAGAAAAGATCAGGACCTGTCTGCCTTCAGACTTTTCAAATTGTCCTGAAGCTCCTGATATCCAATCCAGTATGTTTAGAATTGTACCATTTAGTTTATATTGCTTCCCCTGAATCTTCCAGCAAAATTACTGACTGCACTGCATTTCATCTGCCACAGGTCTGCCCATTTCAAATCATAGAATCCTACAGTACAGCCCACCATTTGGCCCATTGATCCCACCCAACCCTATCCACAAAATCCAATGCATTTATCCTAGTTGGTCCCCCTGACGCTAAGGACCAATTTAGCATAGCCAATTAACCTCACCCGCACATCTTTGGACTGTGGAAGGAAACCAGAGCACTCGGAGAAAACGCACACAAACATGGGGAGAATGTGCAAACTGCACAGACAGTGACCCAAGCCGGGAATCGAACCCAGATCTCAGGCACTGTGAGGCAGCAGTGCTAATCACCATGCCACCCTATTTCATCAGTCTGCCTAAAGTCTCCTCACTGTATGCTCCATTTCTGTTTTTTATGGCATCTACAAATGTTGAAACTATGAGCACGATTCTCCCATTTTGGTCCTAAGTACTGCTACCAGTGGGAAACTGAAGCACTGGCAGCGCTGCTGTGGTGGGATTCAGCCATTTTTGGTTGGTAAAAATAGACTAGACATAAAGCATACCAGCTAGCCCAGTTTCATATAGATCAGCCTGCCCTTTTTTATGGGCTCCTAAGTCTCATCGTTCAGAGACAGACAGAAGAGAGGGCTCTCGGGATTCACCAGCCCTGCCCTGCTGAGGCCGACTGAGTTCCCATCCGGGGCAGACAGCAGTCCGACTATTATGCAAAGCCACTAATTTGAAAGTCATTAGCGAGTTTGATAGCCAATTCACCAGCCTCCCACCATTTACTCGGCCCACCACTGGGGACAATACTGACCGGGTTTCACATAGGCTACCCACAAATGGAGGCGTAGTATGATGAACCTCAAGCGTCCAAGAGAGCATCACAAAACACTAATAAAAGAGGAGCATCCTACCTCTCACCACTCAAATCACTGCCCCCTTGCACCACCCATCCCCCCACACCACGCAGGCATGAGGGTGTCCAGACCTAACCCTTCTTCCCCCTCAGAAGTCCTCACTCAGCCTCCCCTTCCTCTTCACGTGCCCCACTCATCCCCCTTCCCTCTTAGATCTCCACACAGCTCCCTTCCCCCCCTCAAAATGCCCACTCAGCCTCCCTTCAGATCATGCACCTTAGCAATAGTAATTGCATGTGACCCACCCACCCCCCCCCCCCAATACCCTGGAACTGACACCCTGGCCCAATGCCTTGGAACCTGAGGTAGGTCCAGTGTCCATTTACCCCTCTACTGCCACCAGGCTGGAGTTTGGGTAGGCTCATGCTAGGGGCAGGAGGATGGTATTTAGTAAATACCATCCTCTCCCTGGAATGAGGATCCCATGATTGGATTGCCTTTTAGAGACCAGGCAGGCCTGAAGATCATCCCCTGGTATAGTGATTTTGAGCAGTCCTAGAATCAATTTCTGCATTCCTGCCTGCCAGCTGAGAAAAATCTGCAGGCCTGCAATATTTCCAGCTAAAAGAACCGATTAAGGATATGTGATTTGTTTCCTGTAGTTCTGTTAATTATCTAAATGCGTGCATCATTTCCAGGACTCTTTTTCTCTTGTGTCTGTGTGTTTGAGAGTGTGGATGTTATATATTGTGTTCATATTTTAGACATTTACTCTTTCTTTGAAACTTATCGGAAAACTTGTTTGTGTCAATCGTTTAAAAGCACAGAACTCAACATGTGTAAAATACTTCTTCTAAAAGGGTACCTTGTTGCAAACAACCAAGAGGTGAAGAAAATGGTGAAAAATTATCCTACAATCTCTATCGGTCTGTACAAGGTGAATGT
Organism: Carcharhinus amblyrhynchos; assembly: GCF_965287045.1. Taxonomy (NCBI): domain Eukaryota; kingdom Metazoa; phylum Chordata; class Chondrichthyes; order Carcharhiniformes; family Carcharhinidae; genus Carcharhinus; species Carcharhinus amblyrhynchos. The sequence continues at coordinate 39,966,550 of NC_137339.1, read as the reverse complement.
AATTTGAAGTGTTCATTTTAGGTTACAGGTGACTGAGTTCATTTCACGTTTATCATTCTGAATATAACTGATTATTTCAGATCGAGTGGATTTATTAGCATTCATGTTCTTTGCTTTTCGTGTATTAAATTATTTTGATTTAAACCTGGTGACTTCATTATTTTAGTAAATACCTGAGTTTTCAATTCTAAAAAAATGTTGAGATCATAGCAAAGGAATGTATTTTTCGAAAGGGCGACACAGTGGCAGAGTGGTTAGCACTGCCATCTCACAACATCAGGGACCTGGGTCTGATTCCAAGCTTGGGTCGCTGTCTGTGGGGAGTTTGCATGTTATCCCCATATCTGCGTGGGTTTCCTCCAGATGCTCCAGTTTCCTCCAACAGTCCAAAGATGTGCGGGTTAGGTTTATTAGCTATGCTAAATTGCCCCTTAGTGTTAGGGGGACTGGCTAACGTAAATACATGGGGTTATGGACCAACCACAATCCACCCAGACCCTATGGGCTGAACGGCCTCCTTCTGCACTGTAGGATTCTACCTGAGATTCAATGGAATATTATTTTGGGATCCTTTAGTATAAGCCCAGGATTTATAAATACAGTGGAAATTGATTTGAGGTGTCATTACGGAACCAGATCAGAAAACCCAAAGTATGTTATGAAACCTGACTAGATTTTGGCATTAGTATGAGGACAAGGTCTTTCACACCAGGTGTGATTCTGTGGCCACACTAGGAAGCTTTTATCAAAATTAACTTTATTTTAACAATATAGTTTAAAGTACAATGAATGAATTGGTTCAACTTTTATCAATTAAAATAATTAAAGATGGCAAGATATAATTCTTATTGCTAATATTTCTCTATTTGTTCCAGTTTCAGCAATATTTCTCACAGATTCAAACTCCTTTTCAAAACGAGTTCAAAAAAGCAAAGGCTTGTGTGCTAGTTCGCTGGCTGGTAGTCCTCAAGCCAGTAACACATTTACCATAGCTAATCCATCTAACCTAAATATCTTGGGATACTAATGGTCAATTTAGCATGGCTAATCCACCTAATTCGCACATCTTTGGAGTGTGGGAGGAAACCGGAGCACCTGGAGGAAACCCATGCAGGCAAGGGGAGAACATTGGCGGTGTGGGCTCGTTGGGCCAAAGGGCCTGTTTCCCGGGCTGTTTTTGTTCTTTGGTTCTAACATGCACCGTGCCCGACCTGTTGATTATTTCCAGCATTTTCCATCTCAATTTCAGAAACAGAAGGTATTCAAACAGAAAGTGATAGGGAGTGAATCCTTGTAGTTTGTGATATTATTTTTCAAATAAACAATGCATTCATATAGCACCTTTCATAACCTCCGGATGTGCTCAGCGCTTAAGAGCCAATGCAGTATATTTGAAGTGTAGTCATTGTTGTATTGGGAAAACACAGAAGCCAATGTGTGCAGAGCGAGCTCCCACAACTAACAATGTGATGACAAAAAGGACAGCAACGTGGCACAGGGGTTAGTTCTGCTGCCTCACAGTGCCAGGGACCTGGGTTCATTACAGCCTTGGGTGCCTGACTGTGTGGAGTTGCACTTTCTCCACAGGTCTGCATGAGTTTCCTCTGGGTGCTCCGGTTTCCTCCCATATTCCAAAGATGTAAAGGTTAGGTTAATTGCCATGCTAAATTGCCCCTTAGTGTCCTGAGATGTACAGCATAGGGGGATTAGTAGAATAAATATCTGGGGTTACAGAGATAGGACCTGGGTAAGATGTTGTGCTGGAGAGTCGGTACAGATTCAAAGAGCCAAATAGCTTCCTCCTGCACTGTAGGGATTCTATAATCTTGGGCGGCAGTGGTTAGCACTGCTGCCTCACAGTGTCAGGGACCCAGGTTCAATTTGTCCTTGGTCTCTATGTGAAGTTTGCACTTTCTTCCCGTGTCTGTGTGGGTTTCCTCTGGGTGTTCTGATTTCCTCCCACAGTCCAAAGATGTGCTGGTTAGGCTGATTGACGATGCTAAATTGACCCGAGTGTCAGGGGGATTAACAGGGTAAACACGTGGGGTTACAGGAATAGAGTCTATGTGAGACTGTGATTAGTACAGACTCGGTGGGCCGAATCGCCTTGTGATGTAGGGATTGTATACTTCTACGATTGTCTGAAAGAATTGGTTGTTAAAAGAAAAAGGAACAAGTGAATGTATATGTGCAAACCATGAAAATGAAATATAAAGGGTAGAAAACAAGTTGATTATTTTTTCATAGCCTTCGTTTCATGAGTATTTCAGTCATCAGAAGGAATTTCACCCCGATTTGCCCACCTCTGCTTTGAATATGACTAAATAATGAGTGAATGATCAAAAATGTATTCCTTCAAGATCAGGGGTAACAGCAAAACTTTACACAAAGAATAATGGACAGTCTTGAGATTAGTCATATCAGGATTACAACGAAAAATATAGTTTCTTGCGCACTACACAGGAAAAACATACTGCTCATGAAGTACAGAGGGGAAAGGAAAAGGATTGGGTGCAGAATATAGTGTGGCAGCGACAGGTCAGGTGAAGAGAAAGATCAGATTAATATATGATAGGGCTGTTCAAAGTCTGATACAGTAAGAAGTCTGACAACACCAGGTTTAAGTCCAACCGATTTATTTGATTCCTGGTGTTGTCAGACTTCTCATTGTGTTTACCCCAGTCCAACGCTAGCATCTCCACATCAAAAGTCTGATGACAGCAGGGAAGAAGCAGTTCTTGAGTCTCTGGGTATGTGACTTCAGACTTTTCTATCTTTTTCCTGGTGGAAGATGGGGTACTCACTTTGGCTGACCTGGCGATGGAGTCCACCCACCTCACATCCTAAGTGGACAGAACTCCTGGAGGTTGATGCTTAATTGGTCATCAGCTCCAGAATGTCCCTTAGGGTCTTGCCACTGGCATTTCAAGGTCTCCAAGCGACATTCTATTCCTATGGTGGCACCAGGCACCATAAATTAAAAGTTACTGTTCTCCATCAAATCTCAAATGGGCTTAGATATTCACCCAGAATTCATTATTTCTCATATAGGCATCTTTATTGGAAAGATATTTAGTATAATATTGCAAAGCATGACATGAAAATGTTCAGAAAGTAAGGACTAAAACTCAGGAAAAGAATTACAATCTGGCAGGTGTTGAAAATTCAATAATTAAACAATTCCAGATAGATAGTCTATCATTATTTCATCTGAACTTTAATGAAGAAAAACTATTATCTTTTACATATTCTAATGCAACTTATTTTGATTAACATTTTTGAGAAAAAATGTTCAAATATAAACACTGAAATTATGCATTGCTATACATCAGAAGATTGAAATCAGTGATGCTAGGTGATTGCTGCAATATATCTCATTAACTCAAACTGAAAATATGACTTTTAGGTGGCTAAGTAAATTGTACTTTGTATTTCTGTATGCAAGTCCAAACAAGTCTTGTTTCTCATACCTGGTGAATCCTCTTAGGGTTGGTGAATTTAGATTTTGCATCTTCAGATGTGAGGTTGCATACCATTTGATGTTCTTGAGATGTCTATAGGACTCCAACATTTAATTAAAATTAAGTATGTTGTATAAATGATTTATTACCAGCAGTGAAGGATTCATTTCAGACAGTCTTTGAAAATTGTATGCAGTATCAATTACCCAGTATGCTAAATCTTGCATCCTGTGTAATGTAACGCCTTACCCATTTTACACTTCCCAAACAATCTTTCTAAAATTCTAGCGACTGAATTATAGAATGTGAGGTGTATAAGGAAAAATTGTTGTTGCATGTGATCTTAAAGTTGATGTGAAAAACGTATGAAAACTGATTGGAGGTGATTTTGCTGTGGCACCGACTTATAAATTAAATGTTCATTGAAATCTGCAACTATCACTAAAAAGTATTCCAAGTTTTAGATATTACATGGAACATAAAGCTCAGAAACAAATAATTTAGCCCAACCAGTCCAAAAGGGTGTTTTTGCTTCACCCAAACCTTCTCCCATCTTTCTGCATCTAACACAATCGGCAGAATCCTCTAATAAAAACAGAACATGCTGGAAAATCTCAGCAAGTCTGACAGCATATGTGGAGAGAGAATAAACCAACGTTTTGAATCTAGATGATCCTTCGTCAGAACCCTGTATTCCCTCCTCTTTCATATCCAACTGCCCCTTAAATATTTATGCCCTATTTGCTTCTGTTATATTGATAGCCTCTAGATTTGCACTTCCCCACAAAAAATGAAACATGCACAACATGTCTCTACACCATCAGACACTTTCACTTTTTTATATATCTTGATTAGGTTAGCTCTCAGTCTTATCTTTTCAAGATAAGAGAGACACAGACTGTTCATCATCTCCTGGTAGAAATAACCTCTGGCAAAATCCTTATAAATCATTTTTGCATTCTCTCTTGTGCCTCTATATCCTCTTCATACATTCAAGAAGAGAACATTGGACTCTGTGTGGTCTAATCTGGTTTGGTACAAGCTGAGAATAACTTCTCTATCTTTCGTTTCTGTCCCTCAGGAAATGGAGCTGAGCATTTGGTTTGCTTTTGTTATGGCCGTATTGACCTGATTTGTAACTATTAGTGATTTTAAAGTTTATTTATTATTGTCACAAGTAGGCTTACATTAACATTGCAATGAATTTACTGTAGAAATTCCCTAGTGATCAAATTCTGATGCCTGCTTGGGTACAATGAGGAAGAATTTAGCATGGCCAATGCACTTAACTAGCATATCTTTCAGACTGTGGGAGGAAACTGGAGCACCCAGAGGAAACCCACGCTGACGCTGGAGGAACATGCAGACTCCAAACAGACAGTAACCCAAGGTCAGAATTGAATCCAGGTCCTTGGCTCTGTGAGGTAGCAGTGCTAACCACTGTGCTACTTATTTGTATATTTATACTCCTTTACTCCTCTACACATTTAGATTATTTTGTTTCAAATGATATGTGGCTTCATTATTTTTCTTACCAAAACTCTTCATACTTACCCATACTTAAAATTAATTTGCTAATTAAATGCCCACTCTTCGAGTTTATTAATATCCTCTTATTATTTGTTGCAGTCTTCCTCAGTTTTGACCATTCTTTCTAATTTGGTATTGTCTGCAAATCTAGAAATCAGGTTTTTAATTCCAAAGTCTAAATTGCTACTATAAGTTGTGAATGACAGTGGCCCCAGCTTTGATTCTTGTGGCAATACCCATGTGTCAGCTTCTGCTGCTTGGAATAGCTGCCATTTACTCTTACACTCTCATTTCTGTCTTTCAGCTGGCTAGGTATAATTTGGTTAATTGTCCCTTGATTTCATATTGTGATGTTAGTGTACACTTAAGAGGTTTTTTTTTAAATCATGGTCACAGCATTGGGTGATGTCATTGCTGGAAGGAGGCAGGTCAGGTGACAGAAGTTTTTCAGCTTTCAGTTTCATTTTGGCTGCAATGTTAAAAGCAGTCTTAGAAGCAAGCTGGAAAATAAATCTCTTTCTCTCTCTAATTTGCTTTGAAAATTTTACCAGTTAACTGAAAGAAAGGCTAGTTGCCATGCTGCAGTAAAAAAACAAATCAGAGCGTTGATGCTTTGGGGAGTGATCAGATTACAAGCTCTGAGTTTTCAAGATCATTTGAAAATTGACATTCAACCCAGGGAACTGGATTCCAGTATTATGTGAGCTTTAGCCTGTGCAGTGAAAAATCTGTTCAAGGGGGTTTGTTTATTAGATATTGGTTTTGATTGGAAAATTTGATATATGTTGGTTAAGGGTTATACATTATAGTGGTTGTTTTGTTTCTTGTTCTTGCTAGTTTTCTTACTATACATATTAAGTGTATGCTTAAATAAACTTTGTTTGATAAAAGCTCTCTAGTGGGTCCTTTGAATTGCACCTGAAGAAAAACATCTCATGCTCACCCTAGCCAAATCCAAAATGCAAAACTTATGTTTCAGGAGGGCTTTATAAAACATTGGAGTTTCTCACCTGAACCATAGCTATATGCTCTGGTTTTATTCTGTTAGGTGGCATCACATCAAAAGGTACCAAAATATTATAAACGAGTTGTGTTGGATGATATACATTACTCTAGCTCCTGTTTCCTGCTCCCAAGCCCATTTCCATTTTAATCCAAACATGGTCAATTAGAAACCACAAGTTCTCGTTTTTTATAGCGTGTGGTCTGAACAATACTATCTATTGTTCAAACCAGTGATAAAACATATTAGATTGAAGAAAGAAAATGAACTTATGAATTAAAAGGTATCAAGAATCATTCATTGAATCTTAATAAAACAATAAAGTTGATGATCAGTGGTGCCTCTGCAATCATTCTGGATTGTAATTAAAAGGAATACCCAAGAGGTCTCAATGATCTCTCAGTCTGAGAAAATAGTTTTAAAATGTAATTTAAATCCATACTTTCATACTGTGGTTATGGGTCCCCATGGGCTGCCATGACATTGGCAATATTCTAACATACATGAATTCAATCTACTTAGCCTACAATAACTTAAGACCGAATAGGTCATATTGCACTTGAGGCTGTCTTTTCTGCATTGAGTCATTCAGTTCTTACTGGAAGTGTTACTGTTTAAAACAAGTTCCTTCATTTCAGGATGCCTTTATTTTAGACTTTATCAAGTAGTGCTGGTAAGCTCATTACACTCTCAAAACCACAACAGGCAGAGGTAGGGACATCTCCGTGTGTTGATGCACAGACAATTACTGGAGACCAGGATTCTGATCAGGTGATGAGCCTCTGAATTTGGACATGCCTCAGTTGCTGGATCTGCAAAGGTTAACTTGGGGAAAATCAGGAAGGGATGTCTGGTAAACTGCTCGGATTGAAAGGCTTCATGGAAGAGTCCAACCACCTTATAACTGAGATGATTGTGCCAACACTGCAATGCAATGAGGTCAACAAGCCAGGGAGATGGCTGCTGTGGAGACCTTGGTGCAAGATCTTTCTCCTGCATTGCTGCAGGACATACACTCAATAACTGGGATTCAGTGTCAATGCCATAGGACAGTGGGTCTTCTCAAGCTCACTTCAACTGCCCCTCTATCCCAAGGAGGATGCCAGGGGCCCTCAGGCACCCATAAAGAGGAGGATGAGCTGATGCACACTCTGGGGCCAAGTGAGCCGGAGTATAATGTCCATCAAAATCCCTACTTCCTGTGATCACTTTAGTTCCAACTCCACAAGCTGGGGAACATGGCACTGCCACACAGCAGGATCCTGAAAGCAGGCTGGTACCCTTGAGGTCAGTTTAGCTCAGTTGGCTGGTTAGCTGATTAGTGATGCAGAGTGACACCATCAGCTTGGGTTCAATTCTTGTACCAGCTAAGTTTATTCATGAGGGCCTGCCTTCTCAACCTTGTGGTGATCCCCATGTCAAATCACCACCAGCCAGCTCTACCCCTCAAAGGGGAGAGAAGCCCATGGTCATCCACGACTATAGTGACTTTACCTTTTTAACCTGTTATGATGACATGTGTTCCTGTAGTCCCAATCTGAAAATCAAATTTTGCACAAAAGGCAGGGTACTCAATCCAGTGTTTCCACCATGTGCTTTGTGCAAGGTTCCCAGCCCACTGAGGCCATCCCTTCACAATGATTGAACACATCAGTCATGCCTGTATCTCAGTGGGAATGAGGATGTCTCCCACAACGTACAGAGCTAGCAACACTCGTTCTAGGCATTCTCCCTGCGTGCTCTTTAAGATGTGGCTGGCCCTCTATCCTCTCTTTCCTTCAGCCTCCAGTGACTTGGTATGAACCTGATCACTAAGGGTAAATGAGCTGCTATCAGCTAGACAGGAGTCAGACCTTCACAGAAGCTCTGTGAGAATCAATGAACTGTACCTCACTGCAAGACGTCATCATCATCCATTTGGAATGTAGGGATTATGGGCAACTGCTCCATTCCTACGACTGGAGCATTATTACAGAGAGGTTACACTGCCAGTCAGATGGGAGAGCAATATTCACAGAAGGCATGTGAAGATAATGGAATACACTCAATTTCCTCACTACCCTCTGTGAATCTAATGGCAATTAGCATGTCCTGAGCTCAGTTGAACATTGTGATTGCCGAAATCCTCTCCCTTGATGACATCTCAGCCTTGTCTTTTTTGACATCCTCCCATATGAGGAAGCGTGCCACTCCCTCATCTCCTTTTCAGATAGTTCCTCCCTCCACTGCAGCGCCAGGTTGTGCGGGGTTCAACAAGTGTCCATGATGCATGACACTCTCTGCGGATTGTATTGCAAGGTTCCACCAGACTGGTTCAGGCACCTGAACATATGGTCTGCTCCACTAAAGTGCCGGTTGCAGCATGAGCCTTATTGTACCTTGTCTCAGCTGCACTTAGGCGTTATCAGCCACCCCCTCAGTGGGTAGACCTTGTCACTGAGGGGCTAACCCTGCAGCCTCTGAACTGTAAAACACATCGTGGATTTAAGCAGATCAGAGTACGTTTAAGTTTGTCTTCCTGTGTCACAAGTAGGCTTACATAAACAGTACAATGAAGTTACTGTGATAATTTCCTAATCGCCACAGTCTGGCATCTGTTCTGGTACTGAGGAAGAATTTAGCATGGCCAGTATACCTAACCAGCGTGTCTTTCAAACTGTGGGAGGAAACCAGAGCACCGGACGGAATCCTAGCAGACGCAGGGAGAATGTGCAGACTCCACGCAGATAGTGATCTAAGGCAGGAATCAAACCTGGGTCCCTGGCTCTGTGAGGCAGCAGCGCTAATCACTGTGCCACCGTACCGAGTCTTGCACACTCCCTGGGAATCAAACACATATCCAGCGGATGTATTTGGTATGGTCACAGACCAGCTAAACATTTAGCGAGTGGATGCTCTTACAGTTCACTGCCTGATGTCCCAGAGACCTGTGTGCCATGTGAGAATAGTCGATGGTACCGTGAATCTGTGGAAAACTAGAGATTTGTGGAAAACTGATTGCTGTTGCGTCCTGGTTTGTCTGATCCCAGTCAAAAAGAACAAAGTTGTATGTCCTCACAAAGATTGTGTCTGTCACCTTCTGTATTCATTTGTGTGTGGAGTCTTGCAAAATTCTGCAGAGATCACCTGTGGAGCCCTGGGAAGAGCCACAGGTGTAAAAAAATGAGCATTGCTGTAACATTCAGCGACACTGGCAGTGGATGCCCTCCAAGTCCCTGTGGCACCAAATCCTGCAGAAGGCGACAGCTGTCCTTGACATGGTTCTACTCCTGCCTTTGGTGAATCAGGCACCTTCACTGATGCCGCCTTCTTCTCTCCTACCTGTGAGTGAGATGATGATAGTAAGATCACCTGGCTCTATATTTTGTACATTCCCCTCACTGTAGTATCAAAGAGCGTGACTTGATAGTTAGCATTTGTCTCCTAAGGACCACTCTTTGCCAATTTATCATCTGAAGGTGCCTATCAAAGCCCATTAAATCATGTCCTTGCCACAACATTGATGCCTAGTGCTTACTTTGCATTCTACTTTGGTCAGACTCCACACCATTCTTGCCCACACTACATCACTGAGTGGCCACAGCTTTGGCCATTCTACTGCATCCTGCATTCTCCTCTCAGGTGCAGGCATTGTCCAAATCTTCACAGCAAAGAAGTTGCATTCACCCTGGTCCATGGGGGGCACTTGTCAATACAAACTTCGGCACACAGCCAAGGATTAGGACCGTTCTCCTCAGTAGTATGCCATTGCCAACTCTTTAAGGGAACGTCGTTTCTTGAGCAGTTATCCGATGGTACAGGCACATCATTTCAATTAGTGAATTTGGAAATCAGTGCACTCAGTTAACCCCTCAGGTCAATCCCCAAACTTCCCAAGTCAACCCTCAAATCTTCCCGCGTCAACCCACAAATTTCCCCCAAGTTAACCCCCTGTTCTTCCCCAAGTCTTCTGCCCCAGTATCCTCCAACTAAGACTTTAATACTCTGGAGTCTTCCACGCTGATACCTTTCAACTAAGGCCCTGTACCCTTCCAGTGTTACCCTAGCCTCCCTCCATTGTTATCCCAGTAACCCTTAGGTCGAGCCCCGTAACCCAGAATCAAAGATTGGTCACACCCTATTCAAAGGCTGTTTGTGCCCAATTTGAATCTATACCCCTAATGAGCAGAGCTAATCAGTGAGTGCTGTGCTTAGCTCTGAGTTCCCTTGGGAGGGGTGCTCGCCAGGTACCCACTTTTTAAGTCAACCATCTTCACATCACGCTGCCATGAATGGATTTTTTAATGAAGGGCGGGGGTATGATTAATGTGTGCAAATCCGTTAAATATAGCTACTCCTTTCACCTGAAGTACGCCTTGTTGTAGCGAGCTGCACCTTCTATTCTGATAATCAAGCGTGTTTCACAGTCGTGCGTTTGGTTGCCAATCTATAGATAAGCTGATGTATTAAATTCAATTTTACAATTTGGCTTGGTGAAATTTGAAATAATGACCTTTGTTTTGCAATTCTAAAGCCATAGTCAATTATGAACTCTATTGTTCACAAGTGTATTGTATTGAAGAAGGATAATCCTGAGAGAGGACACAGCTACTTATGCTGTGCCCCAGAGGCATGCCAATTGTATGTTATTATAGGTTATCAGCCTATCAGGAAGTGACATCATTCCCATCAGCTCTGGATGGGAGTTAGAGTTTGGACATATAAATGAGACCATGGGGTTTAAAACACCCAAGCCTGGATTTTTGCTGTGATGGAGAGAGAGAAAATCCAGGAGTCCTGTCCTTGAACACAGAACCTGCCATTTACATAGGGATGGGAATGGGCTTGGGTCAGGACTCATGCATACGCATTTCTTGCAGGCTGCTGCCCATATTAAGCAGCAGCTGTATACACTCACGTGTAACTTTGACATGAGAGGTATCGGAAACCTAACGTGCACAAATTGGATCTGGCAGGATCAAATTAAACTTTATGGATTAATTTGGATAACCAGTGTGTCCTTTGGGAGAGGTTAAGTACTACTTTGGATATGATCCCAGGACACTTTTGGCAGGAGTTGGAGCAGTAAGGGGGGGGGGGGGGGTAACGTGTTTCCTTTGGTAGAGGTAAAGTACTTTTTGGGTGGCATCAGGCATCCTTGGCCGAGTTCAGGTGCCCTTTCAAGATCTAAAATTTGGCATTAATATGCGTACAAAATGCATAAGCTCTTTGGAGCAGTGATGCTCATTGGGACTATCAAAATGAACTAACAAAAGTGTCATGAAGAACTGTCAAGAGGAGGTGTCAAAACAACTGACAGAAGTGTCAGCATGATGAAATTTAAGGAACGTAACTACAGTCAATGGATTTTTCTGAATGAGAGTGTTCTTTATATGATAAAATCAGCAATAGAAGACTTGAAACTTTATTTCATTTAATCTCAGCACGGGTTCTGAAGTTTGACAATGATGGATACTGAGTGACTTCATGTGGTAGATGTAAGGGCAAAGAGTGGTTGATTGAGGACACTGGCTGACATGAGTCAGCAACTAGGCAGCATGGAGAGTATTTAAGGGCCAAGAGGTGGAGCAGTCCATTTGGATGGTTGATAACGTTCCACTATTCAAACAGATTACGGCTGATCATCTACCTGTGCACCATTTTTTCTCTCTATCCCCATACCTCTTGATGACATTAGTCTTCAGAAATCTATTGCTTTCTGCTTGAACTTGTTCAATGATTGAGTTTCCACAGCTCTCTGAGGTGGCAAATTTCAAAGATTCACCACACTCGAGTGGAGAAATTCCTCCTTATCTCAATCTTAAATGGATTGCCCCTTATCCCAAGGTTCACCAGCCAGGGAAGCATCCAGTCAATATCTATCCTGTCGCACCCTGTAAAAATTTTCTAAGTTTCAATGATTCTTCAAATCAACTATGGCAGCTGGTGGAGTTTAAATTCATTTAATTTGGTAAATCAATGTGAAATTAAGAAGCCGGTTTCAATAATAATGAACATCAAACCATTGTTGATTGTTTTTTTCCTCTTTATTCATTTGTGGGACATGGGCGTCATGGGCTGGCCAGCAGTTATTGCCCATTCCAAGTTGTCCTTGAACTGTGGCTTGCTACACCATTTCAGAGGATAGTTGAGAGTCAATCACTTTGCTGTGGCTCTGGAGTCACATGCAGACCAGACCAGGTAAGGACAGCAGATTTCCTTCCCTAAAGGACATTAGTGAACCAGGAGGCCTTTTTCCAACAATCGACAATGGCTTCCTAGTCATCAGTGGATTATTAATTCCACTTCTTGTGGAGGTGTAGTCCTGCCTTCACATTAAGGATTCTCTCCATCACACTACAATGGCACATTTGAACAGATCTAACAATGCATTACTGGACCTCCGTAAGGTGTTTTGCATCATCAGCAGCAGTGGAATTGTATACAACTATAATCTTTAACCTCAAGAGCAAACATATTCTCCACTCTATCATTATCAGAAAGCTGGGGATCAATCCTGGATTAAAGAGTACAGAAGGACATGTCAGGAACGGAACCAAACATACTGGTGAAGCTACAAAACAGAACTAGAAGCATAGAATCCCTATAGTGCAGAAGGGGGCCATTGGGCCCAATGTGCCTGCACCGACAACAATTCCACCCAGGCCTTATTCCCATAACCCCATGTATTTACTCTGTTAATCCCTCTGACACTACGGGACAATTTAGCACAGCCAATCCACCTAACCTGCACATCTTTGGATTACTTGCATGCTAAGCAGTTGAAACATCATGCATTAGACAAAAGAAAGTAATTCTACAACCAACAGACCAGAACTACATTCTGTACTCTTGCCACATCCAGCCATGAATGGTGGTGGACAATTAAATGACCCATTGCAGGAGGCTCCACAAATATCTCCATTCTGATTGGCAAGGGAATCCAGTACATCAATGCAAAATACAAGGCTAAAACATGTAAAACAATCTTTTGCCAAAATTGCTGGAGCTCCGCAATATCATAGATTCCAGTCTTCAGTCAGTTTGATTTGCTCTACATGATATCCAGAAGTGGTTAAAGACATTGGATACTGCAAAGGCAACAGATAGTATTCCAGCAATAGTACTGACGATTTGTGCTCCAGAACTTAAGCGCCCCTGGCCAAACTTTTCCAGTACGCTTATAAGATTAGCATCCACCTGGCAACGTTGAAAATTTCCCAGGTATGTGCTATACACAAAAAGCAAGGCAAATCCAACTTGGTCAATTACTGCCCTATCAGTTTACTCTGAAATCATCAGCCAGGTAATGGAAGGAATCATTGACAGTACTAACAGTGGCATTTACTCAGAAACAACTTGCTTACAGATGCTCATTTTTTGTGCCACCAGGGCCACTCACCTCCTGGTGTCATTAAAGCTCTGATTCGAACATGGACAAAACCAAGTGTGGCATTAAAGCACCTTAGCAAAGCTGGAGTCAATGGCAATCAAGGAAAAACCCTCTGCTGGTTGGAGTTATACCTGACATGAAGGAAGATAGTTATGGTTGTTGGAGGTCAATCATCTTAGCCCCAGGATATCACTGCAGGAGTTCCTCAGGGTAGTGTCCTAGGCCCAACCATTTTCAATTGCTTCATCAATGACCTTTCCTCCAGCAAAATGTTAGATGTGAGGATGTTTGCTGATGATTGCACAATGTTCTGTACTATTTGTAACTCTTCAGATACTGAAAAAGTCTGTGTTCGTACTCAGAAAGATCTGGACAAAGTTCTGGGTTGGGCTGATAAGTAGCATTCACCTCACACAGGTGCCAAGCAATAATCTTTTACAACAAGATAGATTGTATCCATTTGCCTTTAACATTGAATGGCATCATCATTGCTGATTCCCTTATTATTAACAACCTGGGGGATACCATTGACTAGAGAGTGAACTGGAGTAACCACATAACTATAATGGCTAAAAGAGCAAGTCAGAGTCTCATTCAGTTTCAAAAATAAAAGTTAACTTTGTTCCTCTCATAAAATCAAAGAAGTTAATAGATTCATCTTTGAACTATGAAGCTGTGATTTGGATCATGGATTTCAAACAGCACTCACTTTGTTCTCCTCCTACCCATTTCTCTCACAAACTCTTTCTTTCCCTTCCTGTGGACCCCCAGCCCCATCACAAACTCTCCCACCTCCATAATGAAACCAGCCCTCACACACTCACCCTCCTTGCAAGTCTGTAAACCAACTCTGTCACACACTCCTCTCTCTCTCTTTCCCCCCACCCCCCCAAAAAAAATCCCCTCACACTCCCTCTTCACCCTCCCATTCTCATTCACCTCACTTGTATGAGATCTTCAATCTGCCTCACTCATGGTGGCCAACGCACCTCTCCCCTTGCCTTGGGCAGTGTTGCACACCTGTTGGGTCCATTAGCACCACTGCCCAGCACAAACCTATTTACCTGTTAATGATTTGATTTGCAAACATCAGTAGTTTTTCTCTCATCTACTTTATTGTTTCAAACTCACAAGTTAACCACTCGTTAGCAGCTTTCCCACTTTTTCACATTTACCAGTCTGATTTCACTCTGCATTTGCAAGCTCAATCTCTCCCCATTGGTCAGGACACTGTGCTTAGGCACAATGTGTTTCAATGTAAATCTGCCTCTGGATAGGATACTCTTCACTTAACTGGATGAGTGCAGCTTCATCAGCACTCAAGAAGCTCGACACTAACCAGGACAAACAGCCCACTCAATTGGCAGTCCATCCACTCCCTCCACCACTATCACACAGTGGCAGCAGTGTGCACCATCTACTAGACGCCCAATTTAAAATCAATTTGTGTTAAAGAAACACAAATATGTTTTTGCAAACTCATGTACAGTAAATGCTAGAAAGGTAAATTGCATCTTAGTCTATGCTACAAGAGCATGGTGGTGTTTGTTGAAGTTTATGAATAAGGAAGTCCTGCTGCTTTTATCTGGCTTTGGCAACCATATGTGCTATGCCATTTTGTTCTCCTTACCCAAGTGTCTAAAAACCTGCCTTAGATGAGGTGCAAAAAATGTTCACTACATTACTTGCTGGGAATGAGAGTGTTGTTCTGAGAGGAGAAATTGAATAAAATGGACCTTTGTTCTCTGGCGTTCAGGAGGATGAGAAGTGACCTTGTTAAAAAGTATAAAATTCTTGAAGAGTAGAAGCTATAGTGTTATTAGACCAGCTAGAGAGCCTTGAACCAGGTGCCTTAGTCTCAGGATTAGGTCTACATAGGGACAACCATTTCATGCAAAGATGAGGAGCACTCAGAGGTTAGGCACAAAGGGAATCAAGGAATACGAGATTAAGGTGGGAAAATATCAAAGATTAGGCATACTGTTATTGAAAGATGAAGCAGGCTTCTTATGTATTCCAAGAAACTCTGAAATACTTTATTCACTCCTCTCAAAACACCAGGAAAATCAATCTAATCAATGTAGCCTGCAGCATTCAACTCTGATCCATAATGAACTCACGCTCACAGCAACATGGTAACTATTTGTTCTGAACAGTCCTGGACCATCTATACTTAGAACTGTTAAAGCTGTTGATAACCACATATCATTCATTTCATTTTTCTAAGCATTAGAGATTGTATTAACTGATTTTGCTTTGAATTAACTCTTCACTATTCTGCAAATTTATTTCAATTTCCCAGCATTATTTGATATTTATAAATGTCCTGCTGTGTAGTTGTGCTACTTACAGATTATGATAGATAATCTACTTACATCCACATTATCTGTGGCTCTCATCAAGTTAAAGTCCCACATTGCAGTCAATCTCAATCTTCCTTCCCGCAGTTGAAAATTTGGTTTTACAAAATGATTACAATAACATAACATCTGAGATACATTCACCATAGCAACCTTTCTCTCACTCTGTGCTAAACCTATGGCAACAACACAATTAATATCTCAAAAAATTCTGCAATCCATTAGCTTGCTCATCCCACATTCCAATTGTTTCACCATCTATTCTTTCCAATAATGTCCATTCATAAGGACTACCCTCAAAACACACTCTTCCCCAAACAATCAACAGAAACAAACCTACCTGCACCTTTGTATCACATGATCCAATCTCATGTCCAACATCCACCATGAAGAAAGTATTAACAGACCAAAGGTATGCACATGTAAACAGTTCTGGCCATTTTCACTGTTTCCGCTCCTTTGGAAATGCCTTGAATAGTCCTTTATTTGCTACTTGTTTTTTGCTGTGCCCCTATTGTGAAAGAAAACTGATTAAAAGGAAAACTGCAGTTGCAATTGACTGAGAGGAAAAGATCCAATTATTAGAGATCGGTGGAAAAATAATGGAGAACTTCCTAGAATAGTGTGGAATTAGTGGCAAACTAAATAGGGAGAAAATACAACAGCAACAAGAGGTACAGGATAATAAGAAAGAGAATGAATAACCCAACAAAACAAAAGTAGCAGAGGAAAAGCAAGATGGAGAGTTAGAGGTGATTATCCCTCTAAGTGCAAAACAACAGAGTAAGAGTCACATGGCTTGTGTGACCAATCAGGACGCAGACTGTGGAACCACCCCAAGATGAGAAAGGCTTCTTTAGCAGAAGACTTTTGGGGAACTGGCTACGCCCATGAGATTGCTGTTTTCTTATTCATAAAAACTTTTGTGCTTCTGATGAAGTCTTTGAAAGTGCATCTTTACATCCGATGATGAGATTAAATATCATTATGTTGCCTTTGACCTGACATCTATGAGTATCCTGTTTTAAACAAAGTCTGAAAATAATAGTACTCACCAGAACGCCTCTCTTTGGGCAAATAGACCCATTTGACTCCTCCACAGAAGACTGGATACAATACTTGATATTATATCCAAGCAAGCACAATAGATGAGGAGACAAAACACAAAGCAATTCTCTTAAATGTTTGTGGTATTCAGATCTATAACTTTACTCGCAGTCTTACAGCCTCTGGTGCACCAGACTCCAAATCATTTTGTGAGCTGATAGATTTAGTGAAGACTCAATTGCGACCTCAACTATCAATCATGCTCCAGAGATTCAAATTTAATTTGAGGGTGAGAGACCAAATCGATCACAATTTACATTGCTAAACCGTAGCAATTATCAGAGTATTGTGATTTTGGAGCTGCCCTAAACAACATGTTACTGGATAGGTTAGTCTGTGGCATGAACAACAATGCTATTCAATGCAAATTGGATGGGTGGCACAGTGGTTAGCACTGCTGCCTCACAGCATCAGGGACCCAGGTTCAATTCCTGGCTTGGATCACTGTCTGTGTGGAGTTTGCACATTCTCCCTGTGTCTGCATGGATTTTCTCCAGGTGCTCTGGTTTCCTCCCACATTCTGAAAGACATGCTGGTTAGGTGTATTGACCCGAATGGGTGCTTGAATTTGGTGACTAGGGGAATTTCACTGTAACTTCATTGCAGTGTTAATGTGACCAATAAATAAATCTTAAATTTAAAGATTGCTTGCAGAGATTGGCATAAATTTTAAATGAGCAAAGGTGATAAAGCCTGCCTTCACAAGCATAGTTGAATTCAAATCGTTTTTTGGGGATGGTAAAACATTATGGACTTTTTTTTACCAAACTCATTGACAGTATTGACCCCTTGCATACTCTACTAAAGAAACACCATCATTGGTCTTTGAAAGTCTCCTCAAGAGGAAGCTTTCAACAGATTAAAACAATTGCTGCATTCCTTAAGCCTCTTATTGATACATTTAAAGAACTGATATTGATATCTGACACCTCTGTACATGGCATGGGTGCATTAGTATCCTGTGAGATGGATGACAGCTCTCAAGGCTGATAGAGTATATGTCAATAACCCTCTCAGATGCCAAAAAAGGCAACTCACAAATCGAGAAGGAAGGACTATCAATAGACTTTGGTGTCAAGAAATTCCACCTATCTTTAAATGGTAGACACGTTTCTGATCACAAACCACTTTTAGGCTCTTCAAAGTAGACAATGTTATCCTGCCATTGCCTTGGCAAGAATTCAAAGCTGGGTGTCAATTCTGTTTACCATCTGAATATAATTTCAAGCGTCGACCTGGAACACACATAGTGAACACATGTTCTCAGCCGCATACCCTTGCAAGATAGTCCCACCTGTATCCCAGTACCACAAGAAATCACCATGACGTAACATTCATTTTTTAGACACATTGTCAGTCTCATTGAAACAGATCAATCAAGATCCACTTCTGTCCAAAGTAAGAGACCAAATGCTTATAGGATGGGTAAATGAGCTAGTATCTGAAGAAATGAAACTATTCTTTACCTACAAGAATGAATTGAGCTGTTCAGGTGGCATCGTACTCTGAAGAGCAACAGTAGTCATTCCTGTATCAGGCAGAGAGCTGCTCCAAACTGAATTACATAACGCTTACTCTAGCATCTCTAAGATGAAGATGCTTGCCAGGAGCTGTGTGGTGTCACAAATTCTTTTCATTTTGCCTCTGGGTTCACTTGGGTTCCCGACCTGCTGCCAACGTGAACAGTTCCTCGCCCCTTATGACATCCAGATTCTTCATGATTTTGAACACATCTAACAAATTTTCTCTCAATCTTTTCTCCTTCAAGGAGCATTGCCTCAGCTTCACCAATCTGTTCATGTAACTAAACTCCCCTATCTTCAAAACCATTCTTGTAAATCATTTCTGCATCCTTTCTAAAACATACAGATCTTTAAGGGTGGCATGGTGGCACAGTGGTTAGCACTGCTGCCTCACAGCACCAGGGACCCTTGTTCAATTACAGCCTTGGGTGACTGTCTGTGTGGAGTTTGCACGTTCTCCTTGTGTCTACATGGGTTTCCCCTGAGTGCTCTGATTTCCTCCCACACTCCAAAGACATGCAGGTTAGGTTGATTGACCATCTAAATTGTCCCTTAGTATCAGGGGGACTAGCAGGGTAAATATGTGGGATTACAGGAAGAGGGGATTGTTGGTGCAGGTTCAATAGGCTGAATAGCCTCCTTCTGCACAGTAAGGATTCTATGATTCTTTCCCATTGAGGTTGAACCAGTGTTTTATGAAAGTTCACAACTTTCCTTTGTACTCTGTGGACTTATTGATAAAGCCCAGGATTCAATATAAATTATTAATGGCTTTTTCACCCTCCACTGCCACCTTCAATGGTGTATGTACAGATACACCCATATCCTTCTGCTCTTGAATTTCCTTAAGAATTGTACTCTTCATTTTGTATCATCTCACCTCATTCTTCTGTCCAAAATTTATCACCTCACATTTCCTTACATTAAACTTCATCTGCATCTGTTTGCTCATTCCACCAGCCTGTCTATATCCTCTTGACTCACAGTTCACAACACATCCGAGTCTTTCATCAGCTTCAAATTTTGAAATAGGTTATAAATATATGTCAAGAAAAGCAATTTTCTTCTCTATTGGCCATCCCCAGTCAGAAGTAAGTAACATTTTCTACATTCATGCTTTAATATTTTGGAATAAATAATTAAACTGTGACACAATGAAATTCTGGCTGTGCTAAAGACTAATGATTCAAAATATCCCATGGTTCGACATAAAATGCTCACTCGCTCTGACATTTTCCATTTAAAAAGCATAGTTTTACAATCATTTGAGGACTCTGCATTAATCATTTGAAGACTCAAATGATTAATGCAGAGGAAAACAGCATAGTGGATCTAGATTTGATATGGCCAACACATTTTCTTAGAACTCCTGCACCTCAAAATGTGGCACTACACCACTGATTTTATTGTAAGGCATAGCAAATTGTTATAACTCTGCATAACTCATTACTGCAGAAACGTTTAGAATGCAGTTTCCAGTTTTATGTGTTCTGTTAAATTATGCATTGTGTGGCTAAATAGTTCAAGTGCATTGGCCCTTTAAGCTTTTACTTGCACAGCCACATTCTGTGGGGGATCCTTTGGATAGCTGTGCAGTTTAGAGGCAACATTATTTGCAATGTGACTGAAAATATTTGTGTCCAAGTAATAAACGGAAACAGTGGAGTAAGTAAGTCATCCACTGTGATGACTGCTTGCAAATACACTGTATAAAAAAAGTAGACAACATTGAGATACCTTTGAACTTGCATAATGGTTGAATTGATATTTGAAACTTGTACATCTGATGTGCTAAGTGTAATTTTATAAGATGTAATTTTTAAATTTAAAGTTTTTTGCTCAATATCACTGGTACCAAAACCTTGAAGATCATCCAGACTTGTTCTCAATCAGTTAGGAGGAAGAAGAAGTCAGAGAAAAGAATAAATAAAGGTGCATGACAAGTCACAATAGTTTGGTTGCTACCTGCAGAGATAGTCTTCCAGAGTTGGTTTGAGCAGGAGTCCCACAGATAAAATCTCACAACTGAAGCAATACTATTGATACCCACTCTTTGCACCCCATTAGCTCTGATGATTCCTGTAGGCAGGCAAATTGATTATGAATAGTTTACTAGAGATCAACCTGTTAATCTGGAAGTTATACTTTTATTATGATATTCAACCATACTCAGCCAAATAAAATAACATATTGGTAATCTGTGGAGTATACATTACTGATAGGAAAATAGGAAGTAGGGTGACACGGTTGCACAGTGGTTAGCACTGCTGCTTCACAGCTCCAGGGACCTGGGTTTGATTCCCGGCTCGGGTCACTGTCTGTGTGGAGTTTGCACATTCTCCTCGTGTCTGCGTGGGTTTTTCCCACATGCTCCTGTTTCCTCCCCCAGTCCAAAGATGTGTGGGTTAGGTTGATTGGCCATGCTAAAATTGCCCCTTAGTGTCCTGAGATGTGTAGGTTAGAGGAATCAGTGGGTAAATGTGTAGGGATATGGGGATAGGGCCTGTGGGATTGTGGTCGGTGCAGACTTGATGGGCCAAAGGGCCTATTTCTGCACTGTAGGGTTCTATGTTCTATGTTTATTTGTGATCAAACTAATACATTTAACAAGAAGTAAAGTAACAACATGAGCACATTCTCATAATTTTCCCCATCAACAGAAGTTTTGGCACATAGTATTGAAATTTATGTTGAAAATATCAATGTTTAATTTTCAGGAAGTTTTGTTAAGAAAGTTAAATTTAAAATCAAAATGAAACGTTTCATTTCAATAGGGTGGCATGGTGATATAGTGGACAAAGGTTTGATTCTCAGCTTGGGTCACTGTCTGTGTGGAGTTTGCATGTTCTCCCCATGTCTGCATGAGTTTCCTCTGGGTGCTCGGGTTTCTTCCCACTGTCCAAAAGATGTGTGGGTTAGGTGCATTGGTCATGCTGCATTTGCCCCTTAGTGTCCCAGGATGCGTGGGTTCGAGGGATTTGTGTGGATTATGGGAATAGGGCCTGGGTGGGATTGTTTGGCAGCACAGACTCGATGGACCGAACGACTCCTTCCACACTGTAGGGTTTCTATCTGTGTGATAATCTTATAGAATTTTCATGTTCATTTCACTCCTCTTTTCTCCTCCAGATAGAAGGTGAAGAATCTTTTTTCAAAAAAAAATTTTGCCACTTTCAAATGTCCTCAGGTTTAAAAAGGATGCCTCACCTTCTAACTGAAGGAGAAATGTTTCCATTTTACTGCATGTTAAGTATCTCCTTGCCAAAAAAGTTTCATCACTTTAACAGCCATTGCCACTATTAAAACATTATTAGGCCACTTAATTTTTTAACGATTTGAGAAACCATATCAAGCAGCGTCAAAATTAAATGCTAGACTTTTTATTTGTTGTTACTGTGCTGAAAGAAAGGTGAGTTTAAGTCATTTAAATATCTGAAATGCAAGTTCCTGAATATCACTGTAGAACAGTGACAGTTCAACTGGAACAGCTTAGCAGTGAGTCCTTTCAGGTCTCAATGAATAATCATTTGAATATATCAAAGCTGAATGAACTGCAGCAGTGCTGAATAATTTGACTGTTGAGTTGAAGCTCAATTGTAATGTACTTACAAAGTTACTAGAGTTCAAATCACACATGGCTACATTAATAGTGCATGTGTTGTATAGTATTATAATGCTAAAAATAATTCTGAAGAACATTATCCCTACTGTCAGATCATAGAAAACTCTTTGCCTAAAAACCACTGAAATATCAAGAGCCCTGACACCTGCGAATGAATTCAAAGCTAAGTGTCCATCTATATTTGATGCAATCTGCCCATGATAAACTGTCAATGAGATAACCCTAATAAAGAAATCACAGCACCGGAAAGAAACCATTAGCTCGTAAGCCATTAAATTGCTGTCTGTGACATTAATGTATGATCAGTGAGAAATGTCAAATGGGCATGTTACTCTGACACAACTGTTGCGATCTGACATTTCTGGGTGACAATCTCTTATTGAGGGCAGGCTCATAAGATAGTGGGGTCATTTTCACTTTCAGCAGCTGGGTGATGTAGTAGAATGGATGACCCCACGCATTATCGAATGTATCCAGTTTGATTTATACTACGTTACTGCCCATGCAGTGAAGGTGAAAGTGACTCCTGCAAGTTTCCTTCTCTAAAATCTTGGCCATTCTAGCTCCCATTACTGAACTTTTTCAATTTTTTTTTCTGCCATACATCTTTCCTCTAAAGGCAATATATGCATTGCTATTTTAATTCTTAAACCACTGGTCCTCAATCCCTACCCAAATTGGATCCCCAAATATACTTACTGGAGAATGCCAACAGCTACCCAATTTTTCTCCATTCTTCCTTGGCAGTCTCACGATTCAGGGACAGAGAAAGCACATTCAACAACTGACAACTCAAATTTCAGGTGTAGCCAAACAGGCCATCTAAAATGGCGTTTTGTAAAGCACTCTGGGATAACCGGGCAAGAAACTAAACCGACAGGCTGCAGTTTAAAGACAGAGACAAACAGGCTGCAACCCTGATGAGTGAATACACAGGATATGGGCCATCTCCAGGATGAAAGAGACTTTCTGATCACACTGGGTTGTGTGCCAGACGTAAAGGCACCGTGAATCCTTATTTAGGAGGAAGGTATGTGACCTATGTGCCTACAACACCTACAGGCATGGCCACCGGGGACACACCCAGAGATCGGTGTGGTAGCACCTGATTGGACTCTTATCGATCAGGGTGATCAAGTCCTGATCGATTGATTGGCAATGGCCAAAAAAAGGGCGTGAAGCCAAATGGGGTATAAAGGATGCTGCACAACCAGGAATCGCTCTCTCTCTCTGATCCCACGAATGAGCTACAACAATGGTGAACATCGCCAGCAAGAGGAGAGCCACCACACCCGAGAAGGAAGAAAGAGAGACTACAGCCAGAATGCCAGACCAGAGCAAAGGACCAAACTACACAGACAACTACCAAGACCAGCACACAGATAAAGGCCAGTATCTGTTTGGGTATTTGTCAGTCACACACAGTTAAGTCAAGGTCTTGTATTGTACTTGAATTCTAGTATTTTCTGTAAGATAACTTATTGTTGGTCAGGTGGGTGATTATTGATTGTGTGGGTTTAAATAAATATTGTTTGTACTAATAAGACGTCTACTCAAAGTTATTTGTCCACCGTATAAGGGTTAAAACAGACTGATTTTTACAACACAGGATATCAGTGTCAGTAGCTTATTCATACATAGGGCATGTGTACTGTACAAAACAACCAGGTCCTTTGTCCAGCATATGCATGTATCCACACTTATCATGAATCACTGGACAATCCAGGAGTGGAAAAGCTGATCATTTTTCATCTTTTATTGACAAAAATGTCATTGTGTAGGAAAATACAATCCAGGAAATATTACAATCCAACCAGTTGATTCTAAACTCAGGTGCCACACTGTCACTTATTTTATAGGATTGTTTGTTTCATACCTTCGCACTTGACGAAACTTCATTGGCGAGCTGATTGTCAGGAGATACTTAACATACAGTCAAATGGAAGCATTTCTCCTTCAGTTAGAAGGTGAGGCATTCTTTTAAAACCTGACGACATTTGGAAGCGGCAAAACTTTTTTTGAAAAAGGTTCTTCACCTTCTACCTAGGGGAGAAATGAGGAGTGAAATGAACATGAAAATGTAATAAGATTATCACACAGATAGAAACCCTACAGTGTGGAAGGAGTCATTTGGTCCATCAAGTGTGGGGAAGTGTTGAAAGGATGAGCAGCCTGACCATCAGCCCATTGAGCCATATCATGAACTTTCCCTTTGGTAGTTGACATGTCTGAGATTGGGAGCTTGAGCCCAGTGGGAGCAGTGTTACCTCATGAACTAGAAAACCTATTATTCCACAGTAAAGCAGAAATGATTTGGCATGTTTGCTATCCCTCAGTCATTTCTTATTCTGTTAGCTTGGGATCTTCAAATGGTCTGATGCTGCATGCTATAAATATAGTTCCAGAAATAAGACATTTATTTTTACATCCTTTGCTGTGATAGCTGATGGGTAGAACTTTCCCCCAAAAATTGAGAGAGTGTCTCAGTCTCTGACAGAAAATTGATGTGTTTCTCTCCAGAAACACAGCCAAATTTTCAGAACAAATTCTCTGGCATTTTAGTGCACAGAGATTCTGACCATGTGGTTAAAACCTCACTGGCGAGGTAGGTTCTGATAGAGCCAGCAAGGCTAGCCCCACAGAGGTTGGGACACCAACTTTAAAGCACTCCCCCATCTGCATTTAGAATACGGTTCCCCCCACCCCCCCACCTCCAGCCTCCCCCACCCCTGTCCCATAGACAGAGAGGACTCACCTGCACAAGATTTGGAGCAACCACCTGCCCCCTCCCCGACCCCTACGAAGTACAGGGGTCAACTTGCCCCCCCTCTCCATCACCCTCTATACCTCCCACCACAGATACTGTGTAGTTCTGGCCAAGGGGAAATGAAACATGAAGGAAGGTAACACCCTTCTACAAATTTGCACTAAACTTCTCACATAAATTCTATTTGCAAACTTCCATCTCTGATAGTCTGGGATGAACAATTGATGCTCTCCATTATCACGACATCCTGTTTTCTCAAACAAATGAAGTCAGGATAATTTATATCAGTTTAAGTTTGTATCTATGCATCGCTTATTTGTATATGAATAAGCACGTCATCATTTATTGTAACAAGCAAGAAAATAGATGGACATCCAGCATAAGTCATCCAATGAATTACAGATTGAGGTAATCTTTATGGTGTACATAAAGGGCCCTATTTTACCATTTCGATTCTAAGTGCTGAATCTGGGTGCAATTCAGATCCGACTTGTAACTCTGTTCTCAGGTGCCCCCATACGCACTCAGCTCAAAACAAAATCACGAGTCTGAATTTGCTGTGGGTGGGGCTTATTGCACCCGAAATGCTACTGCTCCAATCGGAGCCTTCAACCGCGCAAACACAGTGAAAAAAAAATTGAAAAACACTCCCTTGTCACATCGCTCCCGGGCTGCAAAATGCTGATAATGCATCCTGGGAGCAATGGCCCCCACAGACATCGCCCCACCCCCACAATATAACTGTTCCCTTATCCACCCACTACTCCCCCCCTGCCCTGCTATCTAGACTGATTGCAACCCGCTGCTCTACATCCCCCAACGGATTGCTCGCAGAGTGGCAGCGGAACCCACCCCCCCCACCCCCATTGATCGCCTGCAGAGTGACAGTGAACTGCCCTACTCCTGCCCCCCACCCCACCAGAGAATGATCTGGCCTCCCATCCCCCCCACCCCACAACCAACGCCCCCCCCGCCCCCCCACCACCCACAACGCCCAGCAGAGAACATTCTGGCTTCCCTCCACACCCCCACCAGGGAGTGATCTAGCCTCCCTCCTCCTCCTTCCCCCCCAACCCCCAGCAGAGAACAGTTGGGCTTCCCTCCTCCTCCCTCCCCCCACTAGAGATATATCTGGCCCTCCTCCTTCCCCAGCTCACCAGAGAATAATCTGGCCTCCTTCCTCCTCCTTCCCGTCCACAACCAGAGAACGATCTGGCCCATCTCCCTCCTCCCTCTACTACCCCCTCCCCCCCCCCACCCCCCGCCCGCCACCAATCTGAGTTAGAAAGCCACCGGAAACTTTGAACGTATCTTTTCAGAAACTGGAGTGCCCAAAATAGACATTTGCTAAGCATCTGTTTCACGCTGAATCTGGATGGGTGAATGCAATGGTAAAGGGTAAAATGCCAGTAAGTTTGGACATCCAGCTCATTAAGTTAATTTAAATGCATGCAAATGCATTTTAATTGATGTCGCGCCTGTTTTGGGCACCGTGCCGATCGCAGCCACTTTCGGGCCTTGGTAAAGTGGGAATCTCTGCGGACGCGGGCAAGGATAGTGCTATTTGCCTCACGCCCAACTTCACCAAGTTTTTGCGCCTGAAAATGGGTGCAACGTAATGGTAAAATCGGGACCATATTCGCATCTAATATAAATGTGTGTGAAGCAGCGGATTATGGTCTGCACAAGGTAAACAGTACATAGGAAGATGGGGAAGGAAATGCAGAGAAGAAGATAGGAGAACTCTTAAGAAGTGGCAGTTCACGCGCTCAGCATTTTTACCTGCAACCACTTTTATCAGCAGTTTTGCAACTCTCCAAGATACGTTTGTTATACCTATCAGTGAAGTAGATGAAAAAAAATCAGACATTGTTAAAAAACGAGTTGAAGCTTTGTTGTGGTCTATTTAACATTGCTGTCCGAGAAAAATGTACCACCTTTCTAAAATAGATTCTCAGTCAGTTGGTGCTTGGGAAGCGTAAGCCATAGCAGAAGGAGGAATGGGCCCTCAGCACCACTCCCTCAGTTTGAACAAAGCAACTGAGGGGAGAAAATACTGACCATAGAGTGAAGTATTCAGAAATAATTAATTAGGTATTATGAATGGAGGGAGAGATAATTATCAAGAGAGAGGGAATCAGAAAAAATTTACTGAGATGGAGAGAGAAAGGAGGCAATAAACAAACTGATGGAGGGATAGGAGCAAGAGAGTAAGCTAAATGCAAAATATTGTGGATGCTGGAGCCTGAAACAACGTCTGAAAATGCTGGACAATCTCAGCAGGTCTGACAGCATCCGTGGAGAGAGAACAGAGCCAACATTTCAAATCAGGATGACCCTTCATCGGAGCTGAGAGAGTAAGCTTCTCAGGCATTTATTCTTTGCAGATTTACTGGCACCAGTGTTCAAAAAGACTGTCAGAATTCCTTGGTGGGGTCTGGCAGAGAAAACGTCTTGAGCTATTGCCATAAGTCAATCATTTTGAATGCAAATTATTTTGGAGATCTGAAGCAAGATGAGAGTGGAGAAGAATACTTACACTGCTTAATCAAAGGTAAAACTTCCAGACAGACACACCGAGGAAGACAGCAGCACTGTGGAAAATGCAGATCGAAGTTTTGTCTGGCAAGCCTTATCTACAAATGTCAATTGTTTCTGTCAAGCTGTCAACTGACATGGCATGTCTGTAAACGTAAAGTTCCCGTAACAAATAATTGATTTACAGTGGTGGCAGTTTGCCAACAGTTAACTCTAATTGGACATTTGAAGAAATTCTTGCACACAGAACATGGAGATAACTAATATTCGCACTATCTGCAGTGACAGTTCTTACATTGTAAAAATTCAGATTGTGCATTCTTGTAACCTATATCTATATTTCTTCTTTGAAAATCTTATATTCTCATCAAAACCATGTCTTTGCCAACATGTCTCTTTTTGATAAATAGTATTTCACATTGTTCATGGTAATCCAATGTATTTCAGTGGGAAAAACAAAAAGAAGGATAAGGCTTGTTATTGCAAACAACAGAAATTGACAATGTACTTCGTCTTGCCAAGGATTAATTTGTTCTGGCGTCAGCTAGTTTTAAATCACTTAAAGTTTATACAGCAAAATTAGAGATACTGCTAATGCTAGTCCTGGATCGTAACCAAGAGGTGAGTTCTGCATTGCTGTGGATGGGGTTGCTGTGAAGTCAGGTAACCCAAAAGAATGGGAATCCCAAATGTCCTTCAGAATTTAAGTGCAGTGTGCCTTTAATTGATGTTTCAGCCCACAGGTTGCCTCATTGATAGGCTGCAAGCCTTTTGGGTAGAAACCATGTTTTGCAGGGCTGGAAGCTGTGAGGATAAGTGGGGAGTGAGAGAGAGGGGTTGTGATATGAGGTACATATACCTATATGAGTGTGTGAGGTACATGTACCTTTAAGAAAATGTCTTTTAAACTACCATCAATCACGTGCATAAAGACAGGATGTAATATAGTCATCCGATGTCTCTGACTGCAGAATACACAACAAATATATAAATTAGACACGTATACTTAGCCTCCAAGGGAGAAAATATGGGCCTGATTTTACCATCTTGTTGCACCTGTTTTCAGGCATGAAAACTTGGTAAAGTTGGATGTGAGACAAGTAGCACAATCCGCACCTGCGCCCACGCCCATTCCCCCTTTACCAAGGCCCGAAAATGGCCGTGATCGGGACCATGCCTGAAACAGGCGCCGCAGCCATTTAAATGTATTTGCATGCATTTGAATTAATTTAATGGGATGCACGCCTAACATTACTAGCACTTCCCCCTTTACCACCGCGATCACCCATCCAGAATTGGCGGGAAACAGACATGCTCCATATAAGTCTGATTTGGGCCCTCCAGTTAGTGAGGAGGCAAATACCGAGCGTCCGACAGCTCTCTGCTTGAGATCGATTTGAGGGGGGGAGAGGGTGGGGGTGGAGGAGAGGTGGGTCCAACAGCTCTTTGCTTGAGGTTGGTGGGGCAGGGGGTCCGCTGCCACACTGCCTGAGATCAGTGGGGGAGGAAGGAGGGGTCTGTTGTCACTCTGTCTGAGATCAGTTGTGGGGGGGAGCGGGGGCCTGTTTCCACTCTGCCTGAGATCAGTGGGGGAAGAAGGAGGGGTCCGTTGTCACTCTGTCTGAGATCAGTCAGGGTGGGGGGCCTGTAATTAGTCTGTGTGGTGTGGTTGTGATGGGGATAAGGGGCACATAATGTTGTGAGGGTGGGGCAATGTCTCTCAGGGCCAGTGGGAGACATTGGCATTATCTAGCCTGGGAGGGATGTGGCAGGGGAGCAGCATTCTATCATTTGTTTTGTGCATATGCCGTTGGAGGCACTGATCAGAGCTGCAGGAGTTTGGGCGCGTTTAGCCCTTTGTACAGGCTTGTGCAGCACAATTCAGACTTGCTGATATTTTTGCAGGCAGAGTACAGATGGGGGCACCTGCAAACATTTCTAAAAGTCAGATCTGAATTAATTTCAAGTCCGCCCAGCACTAAGAATCAAAATGGTACAATAAGGCCCTATGTGTATAGTCTTATAATCAAACACACATTATTGTTTTACCATTCCTTGTAGGGCTGGGGTGAATACCTCGAATAGAAGGACATAACAAGTGGGAGTCACATCATTTGGTGCATGGGCAGCAGGAAATTGTTGCTCAGGTGGCTCCGATAAAGGTTATGGAGGAGATAGTTAGCGGTTGGAGATGGTACGGGGGAGCAGTTTAAGGTTGTTGGGGAGTAATTGATGGCTCTGGAGGAACAGTTATGGTATGGGATAAAAGCAATTAGTGCCTTGGGGCAAGGGGTGGAGGAGTTAGTGGTTGGGGATATCACATTTTTCTATTTGACACAAATGTACCAATCATACAACAAGGATTGGTAAAACAATAATATTAGAGGATAAGACGTTTACAGTGTTAAGTTGGAGGCTAAGTAAATGCACCTACCTTGCAATGCTGCTAATAATATTGAGTATAAAATCATAGGGTTACACATCACATTCCATCTGGAAGTTGGTAATAATTGACAGTAGTTTGAGTTGTGCACCATTAAGGGTATATGTACATCATATCACAACAGGGATTAAAACAGATGGCTGGTCCAAAGGAGCAATTGTTGGTCCAGGGGAGCAGGTGGTGTTCAGGAGAAGAGTTGATGGTCTGGTAAAGCAGTTGGCAGTTGGCAGGAGCAGTTGCTTGTCAGGGGGGGGCAGTTGGTGGTCATCGGGGTGAAGTGCGTGGTCAAGTGGAACGGTAGACAGTTGGTGGTCGAGGATAGCAGTTGGTGGTCGGGGAGGGAGCAGTTGGTGGGCGGAGGGAGCAGTTGGTAGATGGGGGAACAGTTGGTAGAGGGGAAGGAGCATTTGGCGATTGGGAGGGAGCAGTTGGTAGATGGGGGGAGCAGTTGGTTGTCAGGGTGGAGGGAGGAGTTGGTGGTTCGGGGGAAGCAGTTAATAGATGGGAGGAAGCAGTTGGCAGGCGGGGAGGGAGCAGTTGGCGGTCGGGGAGGGAAAAGATGATGGGGGGGAAGGAGCAGTTGGCAGGCTGGGGGGAGCAGTTGGCGGTCAGGGAGGGAGCAGTCGGTGATCGGAGGGAGCAGTTGGCGGTCGGAGAGGAAGCAGCTGATGGTTGGGGGAGCAGTTGGTGGTTGGGGAGGGAGCAGTTGGCAGGTGGGGGAACAGTTGATAGAGGGGAAAGAGCATTTGGCGATTGGGAGGGAGCAGTTGGTGGTTGGGGAGGGAGCAGTTGGTGGGCAGGGGAGCAGTTGGTAGATGGGGGGAGCAGTTGGCGGGCGGGGAGGGAGCAGTTGGCGGTCAAGGAGGGAGCAGTTGGCAGGCGGGGAGGGAGCAATTGGCTGGCGGGGGGAGCAGTTGGTAGATGGGGGGGAGCAGTTGGTGGTCGGGGTGGGGGAAGGAGTTGGTGGTTCGGGGGGAGCAGGGTCTGGTTGAGTGTGTGGAACAGACAGATCATGAGGATTTTATTGCTTATTTTGGTGGGCCTGGAAGAAACAGTATTGCTTCTGCTAGCCCCTATGCTGCTCTGTAAAGGCACTGATCTCATGGATTCAGCCTTTCTCACCTTCTTTCATGTACCAGGTTAAAAATAGAATGAATGTTAAAACACACAGTGCTTCATTATGATCCCTAAATAATCAACGCATTAACTTATGACACAACCCCACTTGTGATACAACCCCAACCCACCCATTTTGATGAGTTAAAATTCAAACTCTAGTATCTGTATTCCATTGTGAAGTGTATAACCCATTTTCACTGAATACTTTGTAAGCCTTTCAATTCCTACTGAGCCTTGAATTTAAACATTATAACTAGCTCCATGACCAACCATCAAAATACGTTATTATTGGAGCTTATAATAGCTTATTCTATATCATCTACTTCCACTTAGAGGATTTCAATTATGGTTGGCAAACACTTCTGAAAAGAGGGGAATGACATCTCATAACTATTAAAGGCGGTGCTGATGTCCATTTTAAATTTTGTAATCTCTACTAACAAACAGACACTGACCTCCCTTATCCTGATGAGCACAGGTTTGCTTTTAAAGAAAAAATGAGAGGATTGTGTCATAAAATAACCATCCAGTCAAGATGCAGATAACTGCAGTCTAACAATGGTGTAAAATAGCTGTAATTTAACAGATAGACAAGGCACAATTTTCAACCGACAACAGCTGTGTGTCTCTGCAGGGTTGGATATTTTAACCATCTAATGGAATGTGCCAGAGCAATGGCAATGTTTGGATAAAGTACTGAACCTGATGGAATCCTAGGCCAGAATTTTACCAGCACACCAGCTCCAGAATTGGGGCGGGTAAGGTTTATAAGAACATAAGAACATAAGAAATAGGAGCAGGAGTAGGCCATCTAGCCCTTCGAGCCTGCCCCGCCATTCAATAAGATCATGGCTGATCTGTCGTAGCTCAGTTCCACTTTCCCGCCTTCTCCCCATAACCCCTAATCCCCTTGCCTATCAAAAACCTATCTACCAGCGTCTTAAATACATTTAGCAAGGCAGTCTCCGCCACTTCAACGGGCAGAGAATTCCAGAGATTCACCACCCTTTGAGTGAAGAAGTTCCTCCTCAACTCTGTTCTAAACTGACCCCCCTCCTTATCTTGAGGCTGTGCCCTCTAGTCCTACTGTCTTTTCTGAGCGGGAAGAGCCTCTCCACCTCTATCCTATCCATCCCATTCATCATCTTATACGTCTCAATGAGATCTCCCCTCATTCTTCTAAACTCTAACGAGTACAAACCTAGTTTATTCAGCCACTCCTCATAGCTCAACCCCCTCAACTCCGGTATCAGCCTAGTAAACCTCCTCTGCACTCCCTCCAAGGCCAAAATATCCTTGCGTAAGTGCGGCGACCAAAACTGCACACAGTACTCCAGCTGCAGCCTCACCAGTGCCCTGTACAGTTGCAGCAAGACCTCCCTACTTTTATATACAATCCCCCTCGCTATGAAGTCCAGCATCCCATTCGCCTTCCTGACCACCTGCTGCACCTGCAGGCTGGGTTTTTGCGACTCATGCACAAGGATCCCGAGGTCCATCTGCACCGTAGCATGCTGCAGTTTTTCGCCACGTAAGTAGTAGTCCTTCCTACCATTATTCCTACCAAAGTGGACAACTTCACACTTGCCAACATTAAATTCCATTTGCCAGTTCCTGGCCCCTTCGCCCAGCCTATCTAGATCCCTCTGCAGACTTTCCACACCCTCCGCACAATTTGCCGTTCCACCAATCTTGGTGTCATCAGCAAATTTCGACACCATACACTCGGTTCCCTCCTCCAGATCATCTATATAAATGGAAAATAGCTGAGGCCCCAGCACCGATCCCTGGAGCACTCCACTAGTCACCAACCGCCAATCCGAATAGCACCCATTGACCCCCACTCTCTGCCTCCTATTTGACAGCCAATCCCCTATCCACGCTAACACCCTACCCCAACTCCATGTCCCCTAACCTTCTGTAACAACCTCTTGTGAGGCACCTTATCAAACGCCTTCTGAAAATCAAGAAACACTACATCCACCGGTTCTCCTCTATCCACCGCACTAGACACATCAGAACAGCATTTTTTTGCAGAACAGCATTCTCTGTTGGCCTCGGGCAGGATCTTATGAGCCTCAGGCGGGTGAGGCAGTAAAAGTCCAGCCATAGGATATATGCAGAAGAAGGTCATTTGGCCCATCGAGCTTGCATCAACAACAATCCCACCACCCAGGTCCTATTCTATCCCTGTAACCCCACATATTTACTCTCCTAATCCCCCAATATTAAGGGGCAATTTATCATGGCCAATCAACCTAACCTGCGCATATTTGGACTGTGGCAGGAAACCAGAGCACCCGGAGGAAACCCACGCAGACATGCAGAGAATGTGCAGCCTCCACACGGACAGTCACCTGAGGCCAGAATTGAACCCGTGTCCCTGGCGCTGTGAAGCAACAGTGCTAACCACTGTGCCACTGCGCTGCCCCTTCTTCCTTGAAAATCTAATTTATTTTCTCCCATTGCTGCTGCTCAGCGTCCAGTCCAGAACTCCTTAGTTTGAGAAGATAATTCTTAATTCCCTTGTATATCACTCCAGTATTTGCTATGAAAACTCAGTGAAGCTCTTTTTAATTTTCTTCTGATGCTGACACTTGATGAAGAAATGTAAAAATACCGATTGAATAAGTAGTCTTGGATTAAGCAGCTGTGGAAAAGGGGCTGAGCAGTAAATAATTAATCATTTCTCAAATGATGGAGGATGGAGCAGGTTAGAAGTCTAAGCATCAGTACATATTTGCCTGCTGTGACCATTTTCATTTACTCGATGGAGTTATTCTAAAACCACAGAAATGAGATGATGCTCCAACCTCCATTAATACCAGAGTGAGAGACAAGGCACTTAGTCAGCTTCCATCGTACAGACACATCGTACACCAAATCACCAATTTAACAAAGAGGGGAAGGGAAACATTCTGTAAGTAAAATGAGAGCAAAAGTAAAGAAACTTAGAGAATGACTGAACTGGATAATAAAAAAAATGAAATAGAGACGGGCATAGAGCTTTCCATCTCCTCCTGCTAGCAGGGCTCTCCAGACCCACTGAAGTCAATGGAATTTTGAAGGGCTCACCATGTTTTATGGTTCCACCCCCTCCATGACAGACCATAAAATTCCACCCAGGAGTTTAGGAAGCAACATTTCTCCAAGTTAGTTTCGAAATACTCTGGGCGGGATTTTACTGCCTTGCTTGGGCCGTAAACGGCCTTGATATTCTCTCTGGCCTCACATTAATATTTTGGCTATTGCCCGCACAGCTTGGCAGATAGTCAGAGTGGTCACGAGAACAGCGCAATGAAAGGTAGGCAAGCATACCTCAAAGTCACAAGTGAAGTGCAGTTTACCAGGGGCACGTCACTTATGTCTGGTCATGAATAATGCAGTTCGAATTAGACCAATAGTCCTTTGATCAGCGTTGGAAGCGTGATTCTGGTGAGCTGGCTTCATAATGGGTATTCATGGCATTTAAATGTATACAAATGCCATTTCTGACAGCATGGCACAAATTGAGTGCCATCATTAAAATCACAGAGATACTCTATCTGACTCCACGTTAATATTTTGGCTGCATGCTGGCATGTGTTTGCTTCCGTTCCAATTATTAACCTCCAGCACAAAATGGAATAGCATAGGAGGAAGGAATTTGTTTGCCCGTTAAGTCTATGCTATTTTGTTTGAAGAGCAGTTCCATTAGTCCCTCTCCTCCTCTCCCATCCTTTTTAATCCATTGAATATTTGTCTAATTTCCCTTTGAAGGCCACTGTTGAATTAGCAATCACTACCCAATCAGACAATGCATTCCAAATCCTAACCACTCATTACATTGCAGGCACAGTGACAAAAAGGTTACCCTGCCAAGAATCCGGGTTCGATTCCTGGCTTGGGCCACTGTTTGTGCGGAATCTGCACATTCTCCCCGTGTCTGTGTGGGTTTCCACCGGATGCTCCAGTTTCCTCCCACAATCAGAGAAGCATGCCAGTTAGGTGTACAGGTCATGTTAAATTCTCCCTCAGTGTATCCGAACAGGTGGCAGAGTGTGGCAACTAGGGGATTTTCACAGTAACTTCATTGCAATGTTAATGTAAGCTTACTTATGACACAAATAAATAAATCAACGTGACTTCCCGTCACCATTTCAGCTGATGGCTGAGATAGAAAATACCCAACATGGCTGCTCTGGAGAACTGTTGATTTGAGTGGTGTCTGCAGCTCACAACAATTATGAACAGGAGGTTAAAGGATAAATTTAGAATGGGCCTTGGGCCTTTTCATTCTGATGTGCCTTGACTGCGTGTGCCACCAGTTTTTCTTGCTAATAAGAGCTGTTGAATCTGCAGTAAAATTGCGTCAGTTGTAATTCACAATCTCTTGGGCGTTACACAACAGTCTGCTGCAAACTGAGGTTGCTGATGTAATCTACTGCAGCGTGAAAGTGGGCAGCTGCATTAAAGTCAAGGATCACAAGAACCTTGACAGCCAAAGTCAATGCTACCCATACCCTGAATCAAGGCTGGAGTTGTGCTTGATGGAGGTAACTTAACTCTGTAATAGCTTACTTTCTGAAATGAGGATACCTCAAACATTGTTCTTAAGCCAAGCTAAGGTAGCAGAAGTATTCTCTGATGATCCACGGTGAACATTATCTTCTGCACAGCAGTGCCCTTTCCCTTCTTCACTGAGATGCCACAGTAGCCAGGGCGGCATGGTAGCACAGTGATTAGCACTGCTGCTTCACAGCTCCAGGGTCCTGGGTTTGATTCCCGGGTCGGGTCACTGTCTGTGTGGAATTCACACGTTCTCTGCGTGGGTTTCCTCCGGGTGCTCCGGTTTCCTCCCACAGTCCAAAGATGTGAGGGGTTAGGTTGATTGGCTGTGCTAAGAAATTGCCCCTTAGTGTCCAGGAATATGTAGGTTAGAGGGATTAGTGGGTATAATATGTAGGGATATGGAGGTATGGCCTGGGTGGGATTGTGTTAGGTGCAGACTCGATGGGCCGAAGGGCCTCTATCTCTGCACTGTAGGATTCTATGATTTTATGCCAAGGCTCTGAATCTCCTCTCTATTCTTCATTACTCTACTTCTTATCAGACATCCCCAAAAACAGTTCTACCAGTTTACCCATGGCCATAGAGAAAAACATTTTGCAGGTTTACAAAAAGAGTCCTGTATCAATAAAATGTGTTTTCTGAAGCCAAATATCAGTTATAGGAGTCAGACAATAGGTAGAAAATATAGTTAGCTAGTGACGTAAAAAGACGAACAACTAATCTCCATGTAATGAGTGAGCCCTGAGAAGCAATATGCTGAATGGTCCTTACTGGGTGTTTTCCTCAGGAGCTGTTGAGTGAGTTTATCATGTGGTACATAGGCACTGATGCAGCAAAATTTTATAAAGACCCCAATGCTAGTGCAACCCTTCTTTGGGGTAAAGGCAGGGGAAAGATACGGGGTGGGATTTTATGGCCTTGCTCGTCCCAAAACCATAAACTCCTGCCCAAGGTCAATGGATCTTTCCATGGTCCGCCCCTCGCCCACACCGATCCCCATAGGTTGGGGGGTTGGCGGGGGGGTGGTTGGTGCGGTGTGGTGGGGTGGATGGGTGGGGCGGTAAAATTCCAACCACTAAGTCATGATGCTCATTTGGAGAGCAGGTGCAGTCACAGTGGCCTTCTTCTGCACAATAACAATTCTGTGATTCTCTGTGAATTGTTCAGAGAAGCAAAATCCAACATAGTGGATGGTGCCTTTTTGGCATCGGGTGGCCGTGTGTATGCTGCTTGCTATACAAGGCGCCCATTTTGCACCTTTAAAACAAAAGCAGTGCCGGCAGATTGCTCGGTGCTATTTTCAGAGCCAAATGATTTTTAAGTGGCAATTAGTCCGCAGTTCAGGCGCAGACAGGTGGAGGAAACAATTATAATCTGAAATAAATGGCCTGGCTGAGACCAGCAAGCGTTTTACAACATTGTGATAACCAATCACAGCATCAGTATTGATTTCACACAAATCTAATTAGTTGTTCAGAATCATGCAATTTATTGATAAGCCATTGTCATGTACTGATTCCGTAAGCGGGATGTTAACCACATCATTGTTGATGTCTAAAGATGCTTTAGTTAACTGTTTTGATTTAATTGCTAAACAAATATGTAAAGTCTTGATGCTGTAAACTTTCAAATTTTTGTTTCTGTAATTCATTAGTTGGGATTATTTGAACAGATTCTGCTGATGGTGCCTTTTTTATTGTGTTGACTTGTTTTGTTCCAATAATTTGGATAAATGAAGATCCCAGGTAAAATGTATTTAACTATCTCCCTTAGACTTTCAAAGGCATTACCATTGCTGAATTTCCCAAACTGTTGCAATTGACCTGAAACTGAACTGGACCAGCCATATAGGTACTGTGCTTACGGAATCAGTACATGACAATGGCTTATCAATAAATTGCATGATTCTGAACAACTAATTAGATTTGTGTGAAATCAATACTGATGCTGTGATTGGTTATCACAATGTTGTAAAACATTTGCTGGTCTCAGCCAGGCACATCGTAGGTTTGCAATTTTGCAGTAACTCACCTCCCAACTTCTGAAAGCCTGTCCATCATATACAAGGCACAAATTGGGTGTGTGATGGTATATTGTTCACTTGCCTGGATGAATGCAGTTCCAACACTACACATAAGCTTGACAAAGGATAAGGCAGCCTCCTTGATTGGCACCCCATCAATCACCCGCAACATTTATGCCCTCCACCATTGATTCACAGCAGCAATGGTGTGTACCATCTGCAAGATGCACGACAACAACTCACTAAGGTTCCTTTGATAGCACCTTCCAAACCTGCAACCTCTTCCACCTTGATAGATAAGAGTAGCGCCGATGCATTGGAACACCACCGATTACAAATTCTTATCCATGCTGCTCCTGATTTGGAACCATGTTGCCATTCCTTCACTGTCACAGGATCAAAATCCTGGAACTTCCTTCTTAATTGTGAGTTTATCTATGCCATGCTAAATTGCCCCTTAATGTCAGGACGATTAGCAGGGTAAATATGTGAGGTTATGGAGATAGAGTCTGGGTGGGATTGTTGTCGGTGCAGTCTCAATGGACCGAATGGCTGCCTTCTGCCCTATAGGGATTCTATGATTCTAAGAAGGCATTGTCTGACATCTCAGTGAACATAGAGGGTAACCACAGCAATTTTTGGAGAAAAGTGGTTTGTTAGCCACTATTGTCCCTTCAACCCATTTATCGCATAGTTGTCTGCAGGATTTGCCTTGTGCAAATTGTTTATTAGGTATTAGTTTGTGGCAAAGACCATTAGAATTTAAAAGTACATCAGTGGCTGAAGCACTTTGGAATGACAGGGTGAAATTTCAATATAAATGCAAGTTCATTTATTTTCTGTATCGCCCATTTTCCAAACACTGGACTATTTCCATAGCTTCTTTCCCTCTCCTTCAAAACAGCTTGTACCACAACATATTATTCCGTTGTGACTTTGCAATATAATTAGTATATTATCCTCAAAAGAGCTCAACTGCTCACAGCTGAAAATTGAGGATTCTTTCCAACCAATCAACTTTCAACCAGTCACTCAAAGACATTACCTGCATAATAATGGAGAATTGTGAGCAAGGTAATATGAAAGGGAAGTTGATCTATTTTATTAAAAATTGAGACTGCAAAAAGCCTTGCCCTTCGATAAATCAGACAGCCCTCTGTTTCACGTCATGAATTTGTTATTACAATCCCAATAATAATTTTGACTTTAAAGTTATTTCCATAGCAAGAAATTAACTTGCTTATTCATTGTTATAGATGTCGTCAAGATGAACCTACTTGCAATAGAAATGTCTTGAAAAGTCATCTTCAATTTATCTCAACTGTTACATGTCCATGGTGCCTCATAGCACCAGGGACCTGGATTCGATTCCCAGCTCAGGTTATTGTCTGTGTGGAGTTTGCATATTCTCTCTGTGTCTACATGGGTATCCTACCGGTGCTCTGCTTTCTCCCCACATTTCAAGGGTGTGCAGGTTAGGTTGATTGGCCATGTTAAATTGATCCTAATTTCGGGGGGGGGGGTTAGCAAGTCGAATATGTGTGGTTATGAGGATAGGGTGGGATTGCTGTCAGTGCAGGCTCGATGGGCCAAACGGTCTCCTTATTTGCTATAGGGTTTCTATCCTATTCTATTCTATAGTTGTAATATCACAATTAACAATGGTTGAACAGAGGAGCTAAGCCTCCACAATTATAGTAATGGGATTTGTTTAATTTCCTTTTTAATAAGTGTTACTAACTCCATCTTGTGTCAGTATATAGAAAGATCAGCAATTTTGCTTTTCTTTTTAGTTTGGCAGTGAAAGATGAAATAACCTTGGGTGAAACTTGTTTCATTGAATGTCATTTACTGCCAGTCAAGGTGAGTTTTAATGTTGGAATGCTAGCCAGCCTCACCTTACACTAAAACGTCCCATTCTGCAGGCTGCGGAGTTGGTCAGATAGCCGCAGTGTTAAATTAAAAATAAAACATAAGCATGTGAGAAACAGTGAGGCATGACATTGTGCTGCAACAAAAAAATTGAGGGCAGGTTAGTTTAAAAGTTTTATGAAAAGTAATTTCACAAAGACATCATTGGTACGGCACAAGAAATGCACTAAATTCCTTAAGTTAACATTCAGTTCACCTGAGATTTGGATGCATGACTTGCTGGATAGACAGCAAGCTCCCTTCATTTACTGGCTAGCTGTTAAATCAACATTGATCTTATACTCCCAAGATAACCGAACACAGTTAAAATATTATCTCTTGTTTTCTGGTAACATCAGCCTTGCTATAGTTGAAAAGCTTTATTTATTACTTGAATAAAACTTTTCATGGGGTGGCAGTCTGACTGAGCAGATCTCTCCTTATTTTGGAGCCCACCTGATTTTTATTTGATTGATTTCAGTGGGTAGGTTCTATAATGGACATGGCACATTCTATTGCCAGATTAGTGCTAATATAATGATGGTGAAAATAAGTCAATGCTATTGTATTATTCTAATATTGTGTTGTTATAACGATTCAGTTCAGCAGACAATGACTGGACAAGGATATACCTTTGGTTCCCTTCTGTTTCTCACCGACATGTTAATATGATCTAAAAGCACAATGTTAGTTTTCACGCACACGTTTATTGCCCTGCTGTACCTAACCACCGCTTATCTTGACTCATCCATTGTTGCTAAATTATAAGACTGCTTATCCTCCAATTGAATATTGGGAAGACCAAAGCCATTGGCACAATCCATTCCCGAGCTTTTGGCTCCAAATCTCTCCTCACCAAGTGTCTGAGACCATAAACAGACCATAAACGATATTGGTTTCATACTCACATGAAAGTTGAACTCCCAACCACATTTCCACCCTAACCCTAACCCTAATAAGATGGCCCTTTTTCACCTCTGTAACACTACCCAACACTATCTCTGCCTTCACTTATCAGCTGTGAAACCTTCATTCATGTCATTATTACACTTAGACTTGAATATTCCAATGCAATTTACTCCCCAAACTACTGCCCATGTCCTTATCATAGAATCCCTACAGTGCAGAAGGAAGCCATTTGGCCCATCAAATCTGCACCGACCACAATACTACCCAAGTCCTATTTCCATAACACCACTTTTACCCTACTAATCCCCTGACACTATGGGACAATTTAGCATGGCTAATCCACCTAATCCGCATATCTTTGGACTGTGGGAGAAAACCGGAGCACCCAGAAGAATCCCACACATATATGGGGAGAAAGTGCAAACTCCACACAGATGGTGACCCGAGACTGGAATTAAACCCAGGTCCCTGGTGCTGAGAGGCAGCAGTGCTAACCACTGTGCCATATGTCCTTCAGACCAGTGCATTCATCACACTCATGCTCGCTGATCTACATTAGCTTCCAGCTAAGCAATGCAATTTTTCATTTTTCTTTTCAAATGTCCTCACCACTCCACCGATGCTCTCCCCCCTCATTTCTATAATTTCTTCCAGCCTACAACCTTCAATACATCTACATTCATTTAATTCTGGCCTTTTGGCCATCCCCTATTTTAATTGCTTGAACATTGATGGCTGTGCCACAAGAACTAAGGAGCAGGAGTAAACTCCTTGAGCCTGCTTCACCATTCAATAAGATCATGGCCTCAACTTCATTTTCCACTCCACTAATGGCAGTGTCTGTGTAGCATTGCCAGGGGACTGTGCTGGGATGGGCCCTCTGGGTAGCCCCTATTCCCATAACTCCACACTTGGCTGTGCAACTGAAGAGATACACCAGTTTTCTCACTGAAACTGATGCTCTGAAAGAATATCGGAAGATTCCACTGATGATTTACTCACCAATGCAATGTTTTGGCAACAACATGCTGTGGGAAATAGGCTGAGGACTGATTAATTACGATGGGCTTGCTCATGAAAAGGATTATCACTAGGTCGACAGTGACTGGCATATATTGCAAGTCAAGGAATAATGCGTGCACATCAGACATTAGACATTCACATTGCCAGCAACAGAGTTGATGCCGCTAACATCATTTATGACTATCAAAAGCACAGGAATCAGTACAATGTTGAAGTTCCTTAGTTTGACATCAGTTGTCATCACAATTCTGCAACATGTTGTAAGTAGATGAATTAAGCTACAGCTTTGATATATTTATAAGTGACCTTTTATTCTGACATTCTTATTTTGGTGACCAGAGGAGATCATTCTGGAATATATTATGTGAAATGGTTTGTACTAAAATAAAAGAACAATTGCAAATTTTCAAAAATTATCTTTTTTTTAGCAGAAGATGGTTTAAAGATGCATTGAGCTTCCCGTTGGGGGGAAGAGTGAAGGAACATGATGATGCTATGATGACAGCAATATCACCAGTAATGGCAGAACATACAGAGATGAAGGTGCTGTCTTGTAAGGCATGAGGGTGACCTTGAGTCAGTCCCGCTCTCTGCTGGAATGCAATCGAACCCAGTACCCTGGTGTTGTGAGGCAGCAGTGCAAATCACCATGCCACCGTGTCGCCAGCGAGATTGCAATTTTGAACCTTTCCTGCCCCTCACCAGCGATGTCATCAGGTTCACACCCATTATGTGGGTGAACTTCCTTTACACGCATTTCAATCAATTTTAAAATCATGAACCTGCCCACCCTCCCCACCAGATATTGACCCCCTGCCACATATTGACACCGTGTCGATGTGATGTCATGTCAGTGCAGCTTACACCAGTTCACCCAGATGTGAACCTGTCATAAGGTTTCCCACCTAGGGGCTTAAAGGTAATTATAGCCCCTAGGAGAGGGTGACTTGGCCAAGCAGTTGCCTTGGCACATGTTGGCACTGCCAGGTTAGTGTCATGTCCATGCCAACCTATCAGTGCCAACCTGCACCAACATATGGGTCCCAGTGGGAGCCTCATGTGGGAGGGGGATTCATTTCTATGTGATAGTAGCCAGGAGCAAACAGAAGGGCAGGAGGTATCAGTGATGGCTGGTTGGGTTGGGGGAGGTGGGGGGAATAGGGACCAACAATTAGAGGGGTGGTTGGGGGGAAGGGGCCGATGAGTGGGGGCAGTGGGGAGAAGGGAAGTGATTACTCCAATTGGGTGGGTGGGGAGTGGAGCCCCTGAGTTCTCTGAGGTGGGGGAGAAGATTCACATCTATTCTGGTTGGGGTGAACTTTAAACATGGCTCCCCAGTCTCACTGCAGCTGGGTTTTGCCAACCCTGTTCCCATGCATGATGGCATGAAAGACAACCCCTTGATTTTTTGGCAGTGTCTTAAGATCTGGAGAGAAAACTGGAAAACATGAATCTGCCGTTTTTTGTTGCCATCTGCCCCCCTCCCCGAGCCAAGTGAGTTATAGAGTCATAAAGCTCAGAAACAGGCTCTTCAGTCCACCATGTTTATGCTGCCCATCAAACTACCAATCTATACTAAACCCATTTACCAACATTAGGACCATAGCCTACTATGCCTTGGCAATTTAAATGCTCATGCAGATACTTCTTAAAGTAGGCAGTGTGTTCCATATTTCAACCCTCTGCGTGAAAAAATGTTTTCTTAGATCCCCTCAAAATCACTTATTCCTGGGACGGAGCAGAATGAGGCAGGAATTAATATTTCTACAGGATTTTAGTTCAGTGGTTTTCATTTAAGACATAACTTAGAGATTTTCTGGATACATATATGGTAGATGAAACTGAAAGCATCTTATCATCTGATAAGATGCTTGTATGTATGAATGGTATGGTTCACTGATATCCAGTATAGGGCAGCTGGAGCAGTATTATAAATGGTTAGTATTATGTATAAATACTATGCTTTCCCATGCAAATTGCATTGAACTCCTATATGATATATGTGTTTTATGTTTATTACACATTAAGTCAGTTCTATTGTATTTTTGGCAGAATAGAATTCTGCTTTTTATTGAAAATGTTTTGGAGATTGAATGAATTGTGAATTTGAACCAGATCAGATTGGAAGTTTAGAGGCAAGGCTAAATGATTTCAATTTCATTACACATTTGGTTGTTCAGCTCAGCTCAATCCTTCATTGGGTTGAGATCACACCTTCATTGCCTTCAGCTTGGTCAGTCCCTCATTTCATTCTGCATAGTTTTTAGTGTTTAAAGTAAAATTAAATCCAAAGCATTAATACTTTCTGGAAAGTGATCACTTTTTGCTCAGATCGGATCAGCATTTTTATGGTCTTCGTGCATTTTGATGCAAAATGAATGTATACAGGCAGCAAATTAGTACAGGGAGTTGTGGGAAATGTTGCAGGATATCAATCAAGGCATATAGAATGATTAGTTTTAATTTTAGCTTTTGTACTCCTCACAAAGCTCATTTTATACTTGTCACCTTTGAAGATTAAAGTTTAAAGTTTTTAAACTTTATTTATGAATGTCACAAGTAGGCTTTCGTATGGTAGAATTCAGCATAGCCAATGCACCTAACCAGCATGATTTCGGACTTGTAAAGTTTAAAGTTTATTTATTAGTCACAAGTAGGCTTACATTCACACTGGAATGAAGTTTACTGTGAAAATCCCCTAGTTGCCACACTCCGGTGCCTGTTTGGGTACACTGAGGGAGAATTTATCATATGGTTCCAAATTCCACTTGTGGGTGGAAACCAGAGCATCCAGTGGAAACCCATGCAGACACAGAGAGAAGGTGCAGACTCTGCACAGGCAGTGATCCAAACTGGGAATCAAACTGCATCCCTGGCACTGTGAGGCAGCAATGTTAACTAAAGTGCCACCGCGTTAAATCCGTTACATCACAATTTTAAAGTAATGATTGAAATATTGCTATTGCCAGTAACACCCTAGAAGAAGTTTCAAGTTCTGTATACTCCCCATCCGATGCATATGGATAGGCAATTGCAAACATTCAAGGAACACATGGAGGAACTGCAGCAATTGTTTATTCCTGTATGGCATAAAAGCAAAATAGGTATAAAATGGGAAATAAATAGTGATAGCTTGAGGAGTGTACATATTACAGAGAAGGAGGTGCTGGAAGTCTTAAAGCGCATCAAGGTAGATAAATCTCC
This sequence comes from Carcharhinus amblyrhynchos, assembly GCF_965287045.1. Classification (NCBI taxonomy): domain Eukaryota; kingdom Metazoa; phylum Chordata; class Chondrichthyes; order Carcharhiniformes; family Carcharhinidae; genus Carcharhinus; species Carcharhinus amblyrhynchos. Next base: position 39,922,084 of record NC_137339.1, on the reverse strand, counting down.
AGGACCTGATAAAGTGTATCCCAGGACATTGTGGAGGCTAAGGAGGAAATTGCAGGTCCCCGAGCAGAGATATTTGAATCATCGGTAGTCACAGATTGAAGATTGGAGGGTGGCAAATGTTATGCCTTTGTTTAAAAAGGGCTGCAGGGAAAAGTCTGAAAGCTAAAGGCCAGTGAGCCTCATATCTGTGGTGGTTAAGTTGTTGGAAGGTATTTTGAGAGACAGGATCTACAGGTATTTAGAGTCGCAAGGACTGATTAGGGACAGTCATCATGGCTTTGTGAGTGGAAAATCATGTCTCACGAATTTGATTGAGTTTTTTTGAAGGGTAACCAAGAAGGTAGATGAGGGCAGTGCAGTTGATGTTGTCTACATGGATTTTTTGACAAGGTATCGCATGTTAGGTTGTCTCATAAGGTTAAATCTCACAGGATCCAGAGTGAGGTAGCTAAATGGATACAAAACTGACAGAAGCCAGAGGTGGGTGTTGAGGGTTGTTTTTCAAACTGGAGGCCTGTGACAAGCAGTGTGCCTTAGGGATCAGTGCTGGGTCCACGGTTATTTGTCATTTATATTAATGATTTTGATGAGAATGTAGGAGGCATGGTTAGTAACTTTGCAGATGACACCAAGATTGTTGGCACGGTGAACAGTGAAAAAGGTTATCTTGGATTGCAAGGGAATCTTGTTCAATTGGTTCAGTGGGCTGACAAATGGCAACTGGAGTTTAATTTAGATAAATGCGAGGTGATATATTTTGGTAGATTGAACCAGAGCAGGATTTACTCAGTTAATGCTAGGGCACTGGGGAGAGTTACAGAACAAAGAGATCTAGGGATACAGGTTCATAACTCCTTAAAAGTAGAGTCACAGGTGGACAGAGTGGTGAAGAAGGTATTCAGCATGCTTGTTTTCATTGGTCAGAACATTGAGTACAGGAGTTGGGACATCTTGTTAAAGTTGTACAAGACATTGGTAAGGCCACACTTGGAATACTGTGTACAGTTCTGGTCACCCTATTATAGAAAGGATATCATTAAACTAGAAAGAGTCCAGAAAAGATTTACTAGGATGCTACTTAATGGGACTTGATGGTTTAAGTTATAAGGAGAGGCTGGATAGACTGGGACTTTTTTCTCTGGAATGGAGAAGGCTGAGGGGTGACCTTATAGAGGTCTGTAAAATAATGAGGGGCATAGATCAACTAGATAGTCAATATCTTTTCCAAAAGGTAGGGGAATCTAAAACTAGAGGGCATAGGTTTTAGGTGAGAGGGGAGAAATACAAGAGGGTCCAGCAGGGCAATTTTTTCACACAGAGGGTGATGAGTGTCTGGAACAAGCTGCCAGAAGTAGTAGTAGAGGCGGGTATAACTTTGTCTTTTAAAAATCATTTAGACAGTTACGTGGTAAGATAGGTATGGAGGGATATGGGCCAAATGCAAACAATTGGGACTAGCTTAGACGTTTGAAAAATAGGATGGCATGGACAAGTTGGGCTGAAAGGTCTGTTTCCATGCTGTAAACCTCTATGACTTTATGACTCTAAGAGGGCCAATCCATGACTTACAAAGGAAATTAGAGAGTATCCAATCTAAGGAAGAAGCATTTGGATTGCCCAAGAAAAATAATAGGTCTGAAGATTGGGAACAGTTTAGAATTCAGCAAAGAAGGACCATGGGATTGATTAAGAATGGGAAAATACAATTCCCGTGAAGATTTAAACCCCTCATTTAAACATATCATGCATTATGTGTTCCCTCGATTTAGATTCATTTTTTCTGACTTTAATTTAAAACTTCCACCACCTGACAGGAGGCTATTTAGCTTCAAGCTTTGGGTTTACTTTTTCTCTTGTTTTTCTTCTCACATTAGGGCCAGAATTTTACTGCCCCACCCGCCATGGGAAACAGAGCGGGTGAGGCCTGGGCAATGGGAAGGTCCATTGATCTTGGGTGGGATGTTGTGGTTTTGAGTTGAGCAAGGCCTTAAAATCCTGCCCATAATGTGACCACCAGTGGCAAAACCAATATTTGTTGCCTTGCTCTAACTGAGCTTGAATAAATGACAATGTGCTACTATTTTGAACTGCCGGAACCCATGTTGTGTTGGCATACATGCAGTGCTTTTAGGAAGGGAGCTCTAGAATTTCGGCCCAGCGACATTGAAGGAACTGCAATATATTTTCAAGTCAGGATTGTGTGTAATCTAGAAGAGAAATAGAACTGGTGGTGTTCCCATGTGTCTTTTGCCCTTGTTTTTTTTTCAGATGATAGAAGTCATAGCTGTAGCCAGCAAGCTATTGTTTAATATAAAAATGGCCAAGCCAGAAAACGACACTACTATGGCCTGTTGGGAAATATGGTCAATCTCCTGCAAAGAGGTTTTTAAACTCCAGGCCAAGAGTGTAGACCACTTTGTTCACTTGTGAAAAATGGCTTGGATTTTATGGTGAGTAATAAAGTCAGGATTCTGGACATAGTTGTTTCCAAGGTGGAAACTGTAACAATACATCAATGATCATAAGATCATTCTAATCAATCAGATGGATAGGGAACAAACACAAAGGGAGCCAGGAGGCTGATTTTTAAGTGTTAAACAGGCTTCAGACACTGTCCTGAAGTCAGATAGCAGCAATAAACTGATTTGGATGATATGCTTGTTCATCCGGCAACAAGGACACTTCTGTTATTGCTTGCAATTGAAGTAACTTCAGAAAGTAAAATCAAAGAAACATGTTTAATAAAGATACTTCACTACTCCAACATTTGGGGCCATGCCTTGGGCCACACAAGCTCTCCATTTGCCTTCCATTTATATTGGGTCAGCTGACCTTCATAGCATGTTCCCGTTGGTTACATTATGACAGATTTCCCCTTATTTTCAAATTAATTTTATGCAACCATCCTCCAGCATTCTTAACAACTTTCCAGTACCTGCACACCTTTTAGTAAAAGAGTTGGATAACTCTAGATTTGCACCAACCCAGAATTTGTTTAATGGTGGCCAAATTAATTCTCAGTCGCTTTTCTGTTACACTTTTTGTTGAGTGAACATTGTCCTGTCAAGACCGATTGTCCACATAACACTCAATTGGTACCTTCTTTCCCAATGTTGCCATGAAAAATAACTCTGTTACCGTGTCAGACAGGTGTATCCTTATATCTACCACCGCCATTAATGCTAAGGTTTCAACCGCCAACGTACTTTTGATCACCCTTTATATTTTCTTTGCTTCCCAGGCCAACAGGCAACATTTTCCTTCCTTACCAAACAAGAATATTATGAATCCAGCACCATTCGAATGTTCAGCAGCCCCTATTGCCACATCCCATCTGCATCTGAGGTCGGCCTGATCCCATCCCTCATCTGATCCCTCAGAAATTAAAATCCTAGCATTTGGGACATTTTATCCCAAGATTGGTGCATAGAGCTGAGAAATGTCCTGCCTCATCTCAGGAGCAAAAATTGAAGCTGTACTGTTTCTGCTGATGGCTTACAAAGGCCCTCAGTAACGACCGATACAACCTGAATGGATGTTGCTGATCGCGTACTCCATCAAGGGACTGTGATCAGTGCAGAAGAAGCTGGAAAGACCTGATCCACTCTGCAAGGGTGAGATTGAGGGTCAGACTGGCAGTAATCGGATGAAAGGTGGGTGGGGAAAGAGGGGCCACTGAATGGCAAAGGGCTAAGGCAGTCATTGATGTTTACAGTGTGTCCCCTTATCAGTTTTCATAGTTGCATAGGCTGCATGTCGGCATATCACCAGAATCTGTATTTTCACTTTCTCCTTACCCAGAATTACCGGAAGGATGAGGATTGGAAGGACAGTTGAGCAACACGACACCTCATTGGACCACAGGGCAATTTGATGATGAGGATGATGAAGATTCTCCTTTGCATCCAGAAATATCACTTACTCTCTCCTTATCCTTGCAGGACAAAAGGACCCACAAAACCAGGGAGAGGGCTCGGCTAAGACCTCTCTTGGTTTGAGGGTTTCAGGGATATGCAAACGAATAGATGTATCGGAGCTAGAAGGGAAGTAGGGCAGATTGTGCCGATCAGATAGTGAGCTTGGAAGGGTGGGGAGTGGTGGGGGTGTGGGGGCGCATAGAGTGTTAGGAGCCCTGCATTTTTTCAATTTTTCTGGCTTTTGTGGCAGCCGACTGCAACCATCGGTGGGAATGGATTGCTACGTCATCATTCAACTAATTTTTATTTACTTCCCTTGTGGGGTTGACAGCTTCTCTGAGACGACCGTTTGGATGCCTTTGAGGGTGCAGCATCACGACTACCTGCTGTGCCCAGCACAAATACCCACAGCTCAGTGAGGTGTCAGTTGTGTGCTAGCCCAGGGGTCACAGTCTGATGTGCATTGCACAGTCACACAGATGCAGATGTGGATGAGGGAGGCAGTGATGGCAAGGCCACTGGCAGTCACGGGTGAATTGGAGCCCAAACCCCCGCAATGCCCCAGATTCTGATGACATCCACACTCAACATGCTAGAGTTGCAGATGCAAACAAGAAAAACCTGGCTGAGCTGCCTGAGGCTTTGAGCAGTCATACATGAGCAATAGTGAAGCCCTTTCGTGGCATGATCTCTGTCATGTATCAGGTAGGTGAGAACATTGCTTTTTCCATGGGGTGCCCAATTTTATCACCCATTTCCGGGCTCAAAAACTTGGTAAAGTTGGGCATGAGGAAAGTAGAGCCTCCACACCAGTTCCCCCTTTACCAACACCCGAAAATGGCCACGATTGGAACTGCACCCAATACGGGTGCGATGGTTTTTTAAATGTATTTGCATGCATTTAAATTGAGTTAATGGGCTGCGTGTCCAACTTTACCAACACTTCCCCCTTTACCACCGCATTTGCCCATCCAGAATTGACGCAAAACAGACATGCTCCATTAAAGTTATATTCGGGCGCTCCAGTTAGTGAGGAGCTAAATGCTGAACATCCAACGGCTCTCTGCTTGAGATGGGTGGGGTGGGAGGGAAGGAAGAGCCTGCTGCCACTCTGTCTAAGATCAATGGAGGGGAAGGGGAGATCCACTACTTCTCTGCCTGAGATTGGTGGGGGGGAAAGTGGGGGGGGCAGCGATCAGTCTGGGTGGGAGGGGAGTGGGAAGATAAGGGAGTCAGTAATGTTGGAAGGGTGGAGCAATGTCTGTGGGCACTCAGGGGAGGCATTATCCAGCCTGGGAGGGATGTGGCAAGGGAGTGGCATTCTATCTTGTTTTGTTTGCGCACATGCAGTTGGAGGCACCAATCAGAGCTACAGGGCTTCGGGTGGGTTAAGCCTTGCCATAGGCTTCTCAGCATGATTCGGAATCACTGAGATTTTTGCAGGCAGAGTGCGTATTGGGGCACCTGAGAATGGGTCTAAAAGTCGATCTGAAACACTCCCCGTTTCAAGTCCACCCTTAGAATCAAAATGGTAAAATAGGCCCCAGAGAGTCAGACCCAAGACACCGTTCACTGGGTGTTAGGTGTCAGCACACTAGGCAGGCTGTGCTTGGTGCCTGAGCTCACAACAGCAGTGGGCCAGCGAGAGGTGTCTGTGCCCCTGAGCACTCCTCCAGGTCCACCTCAATCAATGAGAAGCAGGGAGGAGCAATCTGCACCAAGAGGCTGGGGAAGCAGCAGCCTGACAAACTTGTTGATTCTTCTCAAGGCACTATGAGTGTTGAAGGGAGTTCTCCAGCTCCTCTGGCAGCAGCAGCTACAGTGGACTCTCCTTCACTGGTGAAGGAGAACCTTATATACTTGGCCCAACCAGAACTGGAACTGTCAAAGGATGGTCGTCAAGGGCCATTGGACAACAAGAGGAACATCCTGCCCCCACCACATTTCTTGGTGAGCAAACCTCACTGCAGCCCTTGGAAATGTTTCAACAAGTTCTCTTTCACACAGTACGGTTACACTGACATTTAATGAACCATGTTAAAGAAGCAATGTTTGTGTCACAATAAACTCCTTTAATATGTGTGCTTTATCAGATGAGGGATTCCTGATGTCAGCTTTCAAGTAAGTAGTAGGTATGTTAGTGGACAAGGGCACTGGTAGATGTGGGCAGAGGAGAATCAACACAAGGGCTTCATTGTGAGAATATGTGCTATCCATAATGACAGCAGAGCTTGTAAATGTATGGCCCTTAATGTTTACCAGGTGGTTGGAAGTGGGTCAGGATGAGCTTTCCCTTTCCACCCATGCATCTCTGGTTTGTGCATCTGAAGGAGCCCAGTGCTATGGACCCCTTTTCATGTCACTCTCCATTTTGCTGTGTTTGTTAGATGAGGCTTTGATCTCCTTCAGTTCCTCTCGGCTGGTATTTCCACCTCTAAGATTGGCAAGATGGTGGGATCGGAATCTTCTCCAACTGGGAAATTTATGACGTATAGAAGCCAAACCCACAAACATCTTTTGTTCCCATGTTTTACACCACACAATTCTAAAATCAAGCTGCAGCCAATAGTACAGGCTGTGTAGCAAATGGTTAATTCAGACAGCTAGTGAAAGAAAATGGCTCATCGAAAGGGTTTGGACTTTTGACAGACTGATTGCTACCATGGAACAATGATATCATTGGAATACCAATATCTGCCATTGATTAACATAATTAAAAGACTGATTACTCAATATGATGGTCTGAAAATTGTGTACAAACTTGCATTATTCACTTTTCCTGGTCACAGACTCACTCACATTGAGCAGAAAAAATCCATTGCCGTTGACGAACAGTGAAAGCTGCTCAGATAGTGCGTTAATGGTACATGGTTACGGTCAATTGCATCCTGAACATGCGGAAATTTGGCTGTAAATCCCATTTCCCTCTCCTCATCTAGCCACAAGCTTAGGACTCCAGTCCACCTCAACAGTGCATTTGTTGCCCCCCCAGTGAGTGACTGATTGGAAGATCCAGCAAATGTTACCTGTAGATCCATGGAAGGAACCAAAGGTATAGAAATTCAGAGCTGCAGTAACTTTCAAAAGTGCTTGCATCAGTTGCCAGCTGTATCTCTTTGACACAGCTCCTCTTGCACAAGGCTTAGAATCTATCCATTGTCTCTTCAAGCACTGCCTCTCTGATGTTTGGCGGTCTATCATTTGAGTTCTGCCAGCTCTCCTACATTTCAGGAGTTGGTGCCTGCCTCTGGCTTGTTGTCTGGCCTGTTGTTCTTTTGCTGTCTCCTGTTGCTGCCTCTTGGCTGCCTACATTGGTTGGTGTGCAGCATTGTGCTGCTCAGCTTTTGGTAGCACAGTGGCAGAGAAAGCGGCACAATAGTCAGCACTGTTGCCTCATAGCGCCAGTGTACCCGGTTCAATTCCTGGCTTGGGTGACTGTCTGTGTGGAGTTTGCGCATTCTCCCTGTGTCTGTGTTTCCTCCCATAGTCTGAAAGATATGTTGGTTTGGTGCATTAGCCATGTTAAATTCTCCCTCAGTACACCTGAACAGGTGCCGGACTAGGGGATTTTCACAGTAAATTAATTGCAGTGTTAACGTAAGCCTACTTATTGTGGATCCCCTGCAGTGCTTGAGGATGAAGGAAGGCAGAATGAATGATTCCCAGGATGCCACAACCTCTCACTTTCTTTATACTGTCCTCTCCTTGGGGACTCAGATATGCCATGGCACTTTAGCAAGTGGCCCCTCAGTAGCTCAATTGTGCACCACCCCTCTACATTTTGGACCCAACTCTTTTGAATTCTGAATTTCCTGCCTGAGGTTGTGGTGTTTGGCATGTAATTTTTAACTGGAAAACTTCCTCAGAACCAGTCCATTACTACATGACTCACTGTCCTGCAAGTCAAAAATTTCTCAAAGTCAGGCAAAACAAATACAACTCCCTGGCTTTCAATGGGTGGCTTAGGCATGAGAGAGACATGTCAGTGATTTTGAATTAAATCCCAGTGAATAAGAATTAAATTTTAGCAAAATAGCGCATTATGCATGAAAATGACATTCTTTAGAATCATAGAATCTCTACAATGTAGAAGGAAGCCATTCAGTTGATCGAGCCTCTACTGATAACATCCCCGCCAAGGCCTTATCCCTGTAACCCCATATATTTACTCTGCTATTCCCCCTGGCACAAAGGGGCAATTTATCAAAGCCAATCAACCAGTCCAAAAATGTGCAGATTAGGCAGATTGGCCACGCTGAATTGTCCCTTAGTGTCCCAAGCTGTGTAGATTAGGAAATTAGCAGGGCAAATATGCGGGATTGCGGGGATGGGGCCTGGCTGGGATGCTCTGTCGGAGAGCTGGTGCAGACTCAATGGACCAAGTGGCCTCCTTCTTCATTGTCAGGATTCTATGAACCTAACCTGCACATCTTTGAAGTGTGGGAGGAAATTGGTGCACCCAAAGGAAACCCAGACGAACACGAAGAGAATGTACAAACTTCACAAAGATTGTCACCTGAAGCCAGAATTGATCCCAGGTCTCTGGTGCTGTGAGGCAGCAATGCTAACCACTGTGCCACCGTGCCATCCTTGATGAATCTTTGACTGGTCTATGTCCCACTGGACTTAGTCCGTTGTATGTTTTCTCATGTGAATTGTTTAGCCATGGCATGTATGACTTTTTGTCTGTTGTTGCTTTAGGGGACTATTTATTTTTGCAAGTGGTTCTGCAACTGCCCATGATTTATAAGGCATCTGCAAGTATCAATGGTACTGAAGGATGTGTGCGTGTATCTGTATGCGTCACTGGAAAGAAAATGATTTATGTAGCCTGTATTCCGGTTTTATTTTTCACTTTTACTTTACGCAGCAGAGCAGAAGACAGCTCATAATGTCTCCAAGCTGTATGATAATTTAAGACTGTTCTTATGTGCCTCGTCTTAATAAATGAACCCACAATGTGTTTATCCAATCCCTTATGGTCTTATGTCTTTAATAACAAATAAGCTCAAGAACATATATCATTATAAGCACATGACATGTTGTGCAGTGCTGGTACATAATAAATGACAATGGTGGGAGCTAGTAGATACCTTTAAGAAAAGTTATGGCACGATGGCAAGGGTGGAAAAAACATAATTTGACATGATAAACTGTGTTGGTTTGTGACGTGAGAAAACTCTTGATCAGACCTCAACTAAGTTGCAGCAACAGAGAATACTGAAAAGGCAATGTGGTGACTGTGAAGCAAATCTTTGGAGATATCGTATTAAGCAAGTGCTTGTATGAAAAGCTAGTAAGCAGAAGGATCTCTTATGGGAAAATTGCCTGGGACTCTTCTTTGGGGAACTCTCCCTGTCACTTACCCGGGACACATGTTTTCAATGGTATGCTGCACCCAGTCACATGACCGTGGTTTTGGCACCATTTTTCCTTTCTATGTAGGTGTGTTGGGTCTATCGTCAGCCCAAAGAAGTCAAAATGCCTAACTGTGCATGTGCAGCCCGTCTTCTCATGCATTGAAATTCTGATGTCCATTGGGATTGTTCTCGACATGGGGCTAAGTTGGCTTTCATTACACTTGTCAGTTCAGTGAGTTGGACAATTTATCAAGAGGACCAGCACTTGCTGAGCTCAATCAGGAAAGGTGAGTGACAAGGGTGTGGACTGGATCTATAATCAACAAGGGAGAGTTAAAACAAAAGCCAAAAAACAAAACTGTCATAAAAATTGGGCCAGAGAAGATGGCATTAATAATACGCAGCATAGAGAGTTGCTGAAAAATAAATTGAGTAAAAAGCAACAACATCATTGTTCTGCGCTGCTTTCCTGCCACAACTCATCTTCATGAGTGGTGCTTCATAAAAATGAACAGAAATGTCTACAACTACATTCATCCCAGGTACTATATCAGGAGGAAGGTCAAAGGGAGATTGTCAAGAGCCTCTACAAAAGTCCCCAGTTTGAATTGGGATGCAGTTGACCTACTATCCAAACTCAATCAATGTACAGACAGAGCTATGGCTTCTTGCAGATCTGATGAAATGCTGGGCATTTTCTTAGTGCATGTAGGAATCCATGCCTGCGACATGTGTTGTCAGATTTGGGTGTTCGAGGACAGTGCTTTTTAAACTGAGTTTTCGATGACCCACTTTTACCAAGTGGCTGTCACTCACTCTACATTCATTTACCACTTAGTGTGACAGAGGCTTGGTCCTCAGAATCAGGTTCACAGGGTGAGAGGGCAACACACACATCAGGTGCCGAGTCAGTGCTTCTTTTGTGTTGTCTTCATCTTTGTGGGAAGAGTCATCGTGAAGGGCAATGGCAACAAAATGCTTGTTTTACTTGACACTGGATACTCCAGGGAAATGTTGATCCAGGATGATGACAACCTCATGGATTTGTGGTGTGTTTTTAATGTGCTGTCACTGGTCAGGGGCAGCAACTCAGTCTCCTCATTTGGAGTCAACTGTAAGTTAATAACTGGCTCTGGGCTCAGTGATTCCAAGCAAACCTTTCGGAATTTAACCTGGTGTTGTGAGACTTCTTACTGTGCCCACCCTGTCCAACACCAGCCTCTGCACATCATGGCATTAATAATATGCAGCATTGAGAGTTGCTGAAAAATAAATTGAGTAAAAAGCAACAACATCATTACTCTGTGCTGCTTTCCTGCTACACCTCGTTTTCATGAGTGGTGCTTCACAAAAGCGCACAGAAGTGGCAACAACTACATTCATCCCAGGCACTACATCAGGAGGAAAGTCAAAGGCAGATTGTCAGAATCAAACTCAAAGTGATTTTTCACCCACCTCTTCTCTTTCAGAATCCCAAACTTCTCCTCTGGAAAGCTGTGACAAAAACTGTTGATCTGTGCAGCGAGATGTGATTGATTATGACTTGTCAGTCTATTGAGAGTTACCTTACTGAAACCATTTTCTTCAATGAACCATAGCAGTGTGGGGAAGTAGTTGAGGCTTTTTTAGTCACACTTGCCAAAACATTTTTGCTTTTAGCTATGCTGTAAGCTACCATGTAAGAGGCTAATTTGCTTTGTCATTCAATGTTAAATTTCTGTTAAGAATTTGAGCTGATGATTTCAGTTCTCGCTGCATCCTTTGAAGATAATCCAAACATTTGTCCTCTGGATCTCCATGCCCAGTCTTCAGATATCTTTGCAGTTTTGAGGTTTTCAAACACTCATTCAGCCAGTATTTCTCCACATATAACATAGACCTTACATCCTGATTTACACTGGCACGATTGACAAAATCAAACCTCAAAAAATCATCTTTTCATGTGGTAGGCAGGGCCACTGGCAGCAGCGCTGCACTGGAACAAGGCTGATGGGGCCACAGAGAGCCATGCACTGATTCAAACAGACCAAACACAGGTAGTACCTTCAAGCAGTAAGAATGACCCATCCAGTATCCTGTCAGAACGATATACATGAGTGATTAACAAACCAGAAAACTAATGGTGATGTGTGCAATGAGATAAAGGGCAGATATTTCACACTGTTAATCTCATGCAACACGTAGATGCTATCGCACTGTTAAAATTGTTTGCCAAGATTCAAATAATATATCCTAAGGAAATTGGTAACCGTTCACTATTAACAAAGACAGAGACGGGGCAAATGCCAACGTACTACATCTGTGAATTCTAAAAGACATGTCCCAATAGATGCAGGAAGCAATGGCAAAACCTACAGCTGTGAAACATGTAGCAAAAATGGTTGAATAATTCCATATGCAGGATCCACAGTGCTGGAGTGCAAGTACAATCAATTCATCTGGATGTCACAGATGTCCGATATCATTGAAAATAACGTCTTTGATTGCAGCTCTGCCTGCTTGCTGAGATCTCTTATTGGTAACTAACTATCCATGGAATCAGTCAGATATCACAAGACAGATCAGTCTCAGGAGTTATTTCTATCACTTCAGTTCATGATCCAATATTAACATATCCAGAAGTATCTTGAACATACTGGCAGTTTCCAGGGAGCTGCAACACCACAATTGCAGGAAAATACAAGTCAGTCAATTGAGCTACAAAGTGTGGCATCCACATACAAGATAAATTGAAGATTGAGCTGCAAAATGGGAAAAAAATGGAGTCATTTGAAAAGTACAAGAGCATACAGATTGGTGTATCTCAATCATGTGTCATACAGTAAGTGAAATAACTCTTCTGAGGTCAGTGTCCCCTCATCAAGCTTAGACAGCAACACTCAGGCAGGTAATTCCTCATACAGAGTATAAACCCGAAGGGCAAGTAATCCTGACACTCCACATTATAGAATTATAGAATCATACAGTGTGGAAGTAGGCCAAATGGCCCATTAAGTTTGCACCGACCACAGTCCCACACAGGCACTATCCCCATAAGAATATAAGAACATCAGAACTGGGAGCAGGAGTAGACCATCTGGCCCCTCAAGCCTGCTCCGCCATTCAATAAGATCATGGCTGATCTTTTTGTAGACTCAGCTCCACTTAGCCACTGACTCACCATAACCCTTAATTCCTTTACTGTTCAAAAATTTGTCTTAAAAACATTCAATGAGGTAGTCTCAACTGCTTCATTGGGCAGGGAATTCCATAGATTCACAACCCTTTGTGTGAAGAAGTTCCTCCTCAATACAGTCTAAATCTGCTTCCCCTTATTTTGAGGCTATGCCCCCTAGTTTTAGTTTCACCTATCAATGAAAACAACTTCCCTGCTTCTATCTTATCTATTCCCTTCATGTTCTTACATATTTCTATAAGATTTTCCCATTTCTTTTGAATTCCAATGAATATACCTCCACTCTACTCAGTCTCCCATCATAAGCCAACCCTCTCAACTCTGGAATCAACCTAGTGAATCTCTTTTGAACCCCCTCCAATGCCGGTATATCCTTTCTCAAGTATTGTACACAGTACTCCAGTTGTGTCCTCACCAGCACCTGATGCAGCTGTAACATAATCTCGCTGTTTTTAAATTCCATCCCTGTGGCAATGGAGGACAAAATTCCATTTACTTTCTTAATTACCTGCACCTCCAAACCAACTCTTTGAGATCCTTGCTCAAGGACACCCTGGTCCTTCTGCACAGCAGCATGCTGCAATGTTTTGCCATTTAAATAATAGTCCATTTTGCCGTTATTTCTACCAAAATGGATGACCTCACATTTACCAACATTGTGCTCCGTCAGCTAGACCTTCACCCACTCACTTTCTCTGCACACTTTGCTCTGCCACTCATCTTAGTGAATTTTGACACACTACACTTGGTCACCAACTCCAAATCATGATTAAAAGTCAACCACATTGCTGTGGTCTGGAATCACACGTAGGCCAGACCAGATAAGGATGGCAGATTTCCTTCCCTAAATTATATTAGTGAATCAGGCGGGTTTTTACAACAACTGATGATTGTGTCATGATTACCTTTAGCTTATAGGCTGGATTGATTAATTGAATGTACATTTGACTGGCTACCCTGGTGGCCTATGAATCCACCAGGCTTTAGCCCAGTGACAATACCACTGTGCCACTAAACAATTGAGTGATAACTCTAGGGGAGAAAGCGGCAGGGCTGTGAGGAATGAGCGGAGGGTGTGGGACTGATTTGGAAGCTGTTTTAGTGACCTACACAGGTATAATGGGCTGGATTTGCACTATGGTTCCCTGAAAGATAGGATCAAAGGAGATCCTTAAAGGGGAAGAAAGGGCAAGTAATCTGGAGAGAATGCCAGAATGTGAAATTTAGATTATTGAAGAGATGACCTCCAATGGTGGGAAGAACGGTAGGGTGGGGAACAGGGAATGCAGGATACATTCTCTGAAATACATTCTGCTGAATTACAGCCCCATCCATTTTTGCCAATGTCCCATTGCTTGTAGAAGCTGGTAGAATGTCTTAAAAGCTTAACAGTTAGAGACACATTTTTACAGAAGTTGACATCCACAGAATCAGAAATGATAGATCAAGGGGAATATTCAACTACATTGTTGAATATCTTTTCCTGGTCCTTTAAGCCTGTGGCAGGTTGTGAGTCCAAATATTTTCAGTCCTCAAACCAGAGAAATCGTAAATCATAAATAATTGTGATTCCAAAACTGATCCATGAGGCACACCTCTAGTCACTGATTGCCAACCAGAAAAACATCCATTTACCCCCACTCTTTGCTTTCTGTTATTTAACCAATCCTCTACTGATGCTAATATATTACACGTAACACTGTGCACCTTTATCTTATGTAGCAGTCTTTGGTGTGGCACCTTGTCAAATGCCTTCTGGAAATCCAGATACACCACATCCACAGGTTCTCCATTGTCTACTGCACATGTAATGTTCTCAAAGAATTCCACCAAATTAGTCAAACATGACATTCTCTTCATGAACCCATGCTGTGCCTTACCAATGGGACAATAATGCCGTGTATTTACCCTAATTAGTCCCACTGACACTAAGAGATAATTTAGCATGGTCAATCCACCAAACCTGCACACCTTTGGACTGTAAGAGGAAACCCATGCAGACATGGGGGGAATGTGCAAACTCCACATAGACATAGACCCAAGGCGGGAATCGAACCTGGGTCCCTGGTGTTGTGATGCAGCAGTGCTAATCACTATGCCATCGTGCCACCCAAATCACAACTGAAAAATCTATGTACACAGGCAGGGCTCCCTGATTGGGCAAGCCATTACTTCTTTAATTAGGGATTTCATAATTTAAGAGGTGCACATTTTGAGCATCATTAAAATCATTGCAGTAAAATGGATGATGGAGAGTATTCCTTGATGCACATTGTTTCAATGCAGCTTTGAAATGTTGGGACTGGATTCTCTGAACTCATTCGCAACTGGGATTCTCCAGCCTCACTGCAGTGAACAGATATTTGATTGAGGGCCAAATTCTCCATTCTCATTGGCAGTGGCAGCAAGGTGTGAATGGCTTGGGAATCTGGCTATTGTCCACATGAGAAGAGCTAAATCCAAATTTTTAGGTCCAAAATTCTTCTCAGAGATGGATACCAAGCATAGTTGTTAGTCCACACATTTTGTAGAGAAGTCCCAAAAGCTTACTACTTTTCACACCCAAATCAGACGATATGGTTTTAAATGAAATGCTTTGGGCTAGCATTTAGCCAGGAGCTCTTCCAAGCTTATATGCACTGTACCATAGGATGCATCTGTATCATAGTTGATATTGTTGCTGTGGGAAGAACAGAGCAAGAATATGACCATCATCTCAAATAAAGAAGGACTGGTGTTCAACTGGTGTTCTAAAATGTGACATCAATGTGCAGCAGATCAATTACTTTGCTTCTGTTTACTCAAGTGCTGGCATATGTCCAAATCCCAGTAGATTAGAAGATATTCAACCTACACCAATACCCTAAGATCATCTTTGAAGATGCTTAGTTCTCTTTAATTTATTGTCTTCATACATTCAGAATTTCACTCAAAAATCATAATCAGCAAGGGAATTATTGTGAAAGGACTTGCCTTTCCTATGGCATGAAGACAATCAATACCACTTCAAGCACTAAAACAGCCATTATCAGAAACATCAACATTGCACTTTTATGATCCTGGCAAGAAAACTACCCTAGAGATAGATGAATCACAGAAAGGTCTGGGAGCACGCATGCTACAAAACAGGCAAACCAAATGCATTTGTTTCAATCCCGCTACTTCAACATTGAGCGGGAAATATTAGATTTAGTGTTTGGAATCACACATTTTCATATATATTTCACAAAAAAATCATGGTAGGAAATACCAAAAGCCACTAGAGATGATTTGATGAAGCCATTGACAAGTGCACCATCCAATTTCAGCATCCCTTGAAAGAGAATAAAATTTACAACTGAGAAATTAGGTACAAGCCAAGTAACTTGATGGTCATCCCACATACATTTAGCAGATTGCCTAAGCCAGCAAAACAGAACAAATATCCTTAGATCTATCAATCTATTGATTAACATCAAACTTGATGACATTTTCCTAATTGATCTGTTACTTTTTGCACAACGTAAATACTAGCAGTTACAAGAAGAAACGGCAAAATATTCAACTCTACACTGACTGCGGAAGCCCATAGTTGATTCAATTCAACATGTCTACTGAAATAATTTTGGTCTGAGGATGGGTGGGACAACTCTCATGGTGCTATTTATAAAGATGGCAGGTCATCACGATGACCTGATATTCTTCAACAACTTCATCACTCACACGTAGACATAGGGCAGCACGGTGGTACATTGGTTAGCACTGCTGCCTCACAGCGCCAGGGACCCAGGTGCAGTTCTGCCCTCTGGTCACTATCTGTGTGGAGTTTGCATTTTTTCCCTGTGACATTTCCTCCGAGTGCTCCAGTTTCTCCCCACAGTCTGAAGATGTGCAGTTAGGTTGATTGGCCATGCTAAATTAATCCTAGTGTCAGGGGGATTGGCAGAGTAAATGTGTGGGGTTTTAGGAATGGGGCCTGGATGGGATTGTGGTCAGTACAGGCTTAATGGGACAAATAGCCTCCTTCTGCACTGTTGCAATTTTATGATTCTATGGACGGGGTGAGAAGGCTCTCTAGAAAGACAGTCTATTGGCCAGAATGAACAATAACATTAAAGTTGTTGTCAAGATGTACAAGGCATTTCAAGAGAATATGATAAGTCAATGAAAAGAACCACTGATTCCACATGAAGGGTGAGATTCTTTGGGCCTGTTCGCTGTGTACACAAATCTCATTCTGGCTGCTAAATCATCCTAAAGAGCTATGACGGGATTTCTGCCAGCGTGGTCTCAGTTTATGATCTTCCCCATTCCGCCTGCCATAACTAGGTTCAAGCTGAGAAAGGGCATGAACTTAATTGCCTGGATTGAAATCAATTTAGAAATTATTATATGGCTTCAAGACGTATTGTCTGGTCTTGTGCAAAGCTCCCCTTCTCACATCAGCGCGATTCACTATTGATGAAATAAAAACTAGTCAAAAGGACCACGCCCTTGGTGCGGAGCTGCCTGTAGGCTACCAGGCTGAGGGACAAGGCTAGACATTTCGCTTGGCACCTGGGCGAGGTGGCAGTTCCAGGGCAGTGCCAGAGTACACTGATGTGGGCACTGCTGGGTAGTTACCCATGGTGGGAAGGGGGTTCCCCTTTTGTGGGGTGGGGGGAGGGGAAGTGGGGTGCTGCGAAGGATAGCATGTGTGAAGAAGGGGAGGAGATGAGAGTGCCCCAGCTACTTCCAAGTTGGGGAGGGTTGCCTGAAAATGGTGGGGAGGTCCTCCATGGGCATTGAAGTGTGGGTGGGGGGGGGGGAGGGGTGAAGGAGATTTCTGGTAAGAGGGAGTTGATTATTTTCACCATTTTTAATGGGCACGCTATTGTCTGTAGAGCTGGCTTTTCCTGCTCTGCCATGCCAGAGTGTCAGTGCAAACCATGCCCTGATTTTTTTCTGACAAACGTCAGCTGATCTGGTAAGAAAACCTGGCTCTGTTTCTGAAGAGAAACACACCGATTCACAGTCAGAACCTAACACTTCACCATTCTTTTTGGAAAATTCCACCTGAACCTCCTGCCCATCCTCAGTCCAAAATTGTTTCCAACCTCTTTCATGCCCATGGCACTGACTTCATCATCATTATCGACTACTTTCCCAAGAATCCTACTATTTGAGAATTGCACGATATGTGAAGCATAACTGTTGCAGACACTTGTACTGCTTTCTTCAATTCATTTGACAAGCCTAGGGAGACCATTTTGAGTAGCTATCAGCAATTTATTAGTAAGCCATTTCAGAATGTGTGTGAGATGTGGAATATCGATCATACTTCTTCACCTTATTACACTAGATCTAACAGCCTAGCTAAATGAAAGATTTGCACAGTGAAATTCATAATTCGCAGATGCAGACAGACAGAGCAGACGATCTAAACATTGCAATGTTACATCTGAGAGTGATACCTTTAAGCTGAACTATTCCATTGTGTTTGGCAGACAGTGTCTACCAATCTAACTAATCTTTCCCTCTCAGAAACCAGAGAACAACTTTAAAACTGCAAGAGAAAATGCCCAGTGTGTACAATGGAAATGCAGCTACTAAGTTGTCTAATTAATGGTTGGAGTAACAGGTTCTCATTCAAGATCCCACAGAAGGTAGGTGACAACCAGCCAAAGTGATAAGGATTTCTTCAAAGCCAATGTCCTTTAAAGTCATTTCACATGAAGATCCAACAGTGAGGTATAACTGAGGACAAGTCAAATCCAATCCAGATACTCAACCACCATACGGACATAATGCATCGAGGATAAGATCCCAAGTGCAACAAGGAACAGCATCAATGAATGATTGTCCCACGGATCACTGTGTGAAACTAAAGAAACCTTCTAACAAGGTTACCACACAAAATTTGGGCATCCAAATAGATTCCCTTTCTGCCCTTCAGAGAGTCATGATGCTTCAGTTCCATGCAATTATGCAATGGTAACAAAACATGAAGACCATAAGACATAGGAACAGAAATGGGCCATTCGACCCATCCAATGAGAGCAGTACTGATCTGATAATCCTCAACTCCAGCTTCCCACCTTATTCCCATAACCCTTGATTCCCTTACTGTTTAAAAATCTGTCTCTATCAGTCATATTTAATGACCCAACTTCTACAGCCCTCTGTGGTAGAGAATTCCATAGATTCACTACCCTCTGAGAGAAGAAATTCCTCCTCGTCTCTGTCTTGAATTAGTGACTCCTTACATTGAGATTATGCCTGCTGGTCCTAGACTCTCCCACAAAGGGAAATAACCTGTCAATATCAATAGCCTGTCAGGCCCACTGAGAATCCTGTATGTCTCAGTAAGGTCACCTGTCTTTCTAAATGCCGATGAGTACAGGTCCAACCTACTCAACCTCCCCTCATAAGAAAATCCCTCCATACATGGGATCAGCCAGGGCAGCACAGTGTCACAATTGTTAGCACTGTTGTCTCACAGTGCTAGGGACCCGGATTCAATTCCAGCTTCTGGTCACTGTCAGTGGAATCTGCACGTTCTTCCCTTGTCTGTGTGGGTTTCCTCCGGGTGCTCTGATTTCCTCCCACAGTCCAAAGATGTACATGTTAGGTTGATTGGCCATGGTAAATTGCCCCATAGTGTCAGGGGGATTATCAGGGTAAATGTATGAGGTCGAGGAGATATGGCCTGGCTAGAATTGCGGTCAGTGCAGACTCGATGGGCCAAATGGCCCCCTTCTACACTGTAGGAATTCTATGATTCTATGAAACTAGTGAACCCTCTCTGGACTGCCTCCAATGTCAGTATATCTTTCCTTTGATAAGGGGACCAAAACTGTTCACAGTATTTCAGGCATGCTCTAACTGGTGTTTTGTACAGTTTGAGCAATACTTTCCTATTTTTTTTTCTTCTCCATTCCCTTTGAAATAAAGAACAACGTTTAATTTGCCTTCCTTATTGCCAGCTAAACTTGCATTCTAGCTTTTTGTGATTTATGCACAAGGACACCAAACCCCTCTGTGCTGAAGATGTATTGTTAATAGTTATGCATCTTTCAAAGCGGTGAACGAGGAGAGTATCCTTAAAAAGAAAAAGTGATGTTGTAGCCATTAAAGATGTGAACATGTGCCTATGTTTATGACTAGAAGAGAAATGATATTTGTCGTATTAATTCAAATTTTAGTTTTCACTTTTGCTTCAAGTAGACAAACAGAAAACAGCTCCTAAAGTTTTCAAGCTTTACAACAATGCTCTGTTCTCATGTGCCTAATTTTAATAAATGATCCGACATTGTATTTACCAAGTTCCTTCTGAGTGTTTGGTGCTTTGTGTCTTACAGCAAATAAACTGAAATACTCTCATCCTTACAAGAACAGAACAAACACAACCACAGCAAAGCCCTTCAACAGCAATAGTATTTTAATATTGAACCTCAGTCATTCTTTAAAGATAACTGAACTCTTAAACATATTCTTACAAGAATTCTTTTCTCCTACTTTTATAGCAGCATTATGCCACAGTGAAGCAGAGCTGCTGTCAAAAAATCTTTTGCTCCACGTAGCTGATCTTTTCTGTGCTGCTGTGCTATGAAGCAAGTGTCTAGAGGGTTTTTTTTATTACTGAAGAGGCCAGATTTAAAAGAATCTTAAAATATCATTCTTTTGGAACCATCAGCTAAAACAAAATCACCAATTTTGCAATTAGTAATTCTGGTATTTTTAAAGTTTTTTAGTTCAAATTCAAATCTATGAACGTTTATATATAAAAATGATCATCAATCAATTTAAGAAGGTTCAGCCTTCAGATGCCATGCCAGTCCCATGCATCAGCATGCATATGTCATATCCATCTATTACATCATAGAAACATAGAAATACTACAGTACAGAAGGAGGCCACTCAGCCCACCAGGTCTGCACCAATGATAATTCCACCCAAACCCTATCCCCATAATCCCGCATATGTAC
The DNA here is from genome assembly GCF_965287045.1 of Carcharhinus amblyrhynchos. Lineage (NCBI taxonomy): Eukaryota > Metazoa > Chordata > Chondrichthyes > Carcharhiniformes > Carcharhinidae > Carcharhinus > Carcharhinus amblyrhynchos. Next base: position 39,901,686 of record NC_137339.1, on the reverse strand, counting down.
CCCACTAATTCCCATAACCTATGCCTCCTGGGACACTAAGGGCCTGATTTTACCATTTTCATTCTAAGTGCTGAATCTGGACGCAATTCAGATCCGATTTGGAAATCTGTTCTCAGGTGCCCCCATATGCACTCAGCATGAGAAATGAAATAGCGATTCTTACTAGCGCTGTGGGCGGGGCTTAGCCTGCCGAAAATGATTGGAGCTCTGAATGTGCATGCGCAGTTAGAAAAAGATTGAAAAATCACGCCCGTGTCAAATCGCTCCTGGGCTGCAGAAAGCGGAGAAACAAGTCTGGAAGCGAAAAGCCGGAGCAACAGCACCCACAGGCTTTACTGTCCCCCTTATCCACTCCGGCTACCCAGACTGATCATGACCCCCTGCCCCCTTCCCCCGGCTCCCCCCTCCCCTTCCCCCACTGATCACCCGCAGAGTGGCAGCAGACACCCCAGCCCCTTCCCCCCCCCCCAACCTTCCCCATCAGAGATGCATTTTACCTGCCTCCCCTCTACCTGGCCTCACTCCTCCCCCACTACCAGAGAGCAATTTGGCCTCAGTCCCCACCTCTCCCCCTCCCCCCCACCACCCCTCTCCCCCAGAGAATGATCTGGCCTCATTCCCCTCCCCCCCCCCACCAGAGATACAGCTGACCCACCTACGCCCCACCCCAATCAGACAACGATCGTCCCTCCTTCCCCCACCAACCAGATGATGGTCTGTCTCCTCCCCCACCCCCAACCAGACAATAATTGGCCCTCCCCCCTTCCCCACAATCAGACAACGATAAACACTCCCTCTTATCTCCACCCCCCCCGCCCCCCCACCTACACCAGAAAATGATCTGACCCACTTCCCTCTCCCCTCCACAACTGATCTGAGTCAAAGAGCCGTTGGAAGCTCTGAACTCGCCTCTTCAGACTTTTATTCAGCATGTCCATTTCGGCGTGATTCTGGATTGGCGAACGCGGTAGTAAAGGAGAAATTCCTGATAAAGTTCGACGGCAGTTCATTAATTCAATTTAAATGCATGCAAATACAGGCCTGGATTGCGTTAATGGCCTCATACCCAACTTTATCATGTTTTTGCGACTGAAAATGGGCACAACACAATGGTAAAATCGGGTCCTAAGTGGCAATTTAGCATGGCCAATGCACCTAACCTGCACCAGAGCACCCAGAGGAAACCCACGCAGATACGGAGAGAACATGCAAACTCCACACAGACATTGACCCAAGCCGGGAATCGAGCCCAAGTTCCTGGAGCTGTGAAGCAGCAGTGCGAACCACAGCACCATCATGCCGCTGTGGTTATGTAAGAGAGTCAACCCAGCATGATTTACAAAGCTTTTGATTCACTTCTGAGCGTCTGTGATAGAGCAGGACAAGCAGAAAAAAGTAGGGCTTAAATTTGCTCACCTCGTGTCCATTTTTTGGGTTCTAAGCATTCTCCTAGGCATCCAATATGGTGAGCAGAAGTTGCACAGATATTACATGCTCTAAGCATGCCACACACTATAATGATAAAGATGAAGATATCAGTGTGCAGTGCCTGTGCCTGAACATATATTAGTCCTTTTGAGTATGGAAATAAGTGACCAAATATCTGTCTGAGAACAGCAATGCAACAATGGTTTCCATTGCATCACTTAACACTGGTTCCTTTCTGGAAAACCTATCTGCATGCAATTTTAGATGTGGCAATTTTAAAGGAGGCATCTATTACGCCACAATCAGGACAATAAGCTTTTAAAATATAATTACCTGTTAGTAAAGTTAAGAAATACAGACATGTTACTCCTGGCTGAACTCTTGTTAATTATGTCAATTGAGGTTAAGTTCATCGGGGGTGTGTAGTTGGGATTTTACACTAGATGGGACTAGGGAGACAAAGAGATAGATACAGAATTGACTTAACATCAGATAGAGCAGCTATTTTTATAAGTAACTGAACAGCATTAATATTTTAACAAGTTATTTTAATGCCAATAGTTTCAAAAGTTTAAAATAATATCAATGGAATGATTGCTTCTAATATGAAAGAATGTTGAACGTATTTAATTCAAGGTCTTACATGCAAATAAATTTGAACTAAAATGAAAGATTTAGCAACACAGTAAAAAAGGCTAATAAAAACAATGGATTTCTTGATTAGAGAAACTGCACATTGAAACATAATGGCCACAGTTCTCTCAAAAGTGCTGAATTGGTCAGAGAACTGTTCTAAATCCCAACTGTTCTGCCAGTTCAGCTTCTCATCTGAATCTCCAGCTCTGCACTGAAGAAATCCCAGTCAGGAATCTTATTAAAAGCCCAGAGGGGGTTGGGGCACATTCGCGCCGGACTCTGACAGTTCTGGAACTCTACGCATGCATAGTGCTCCCAAACTGTCAACCTCCGGTTGCCGGCCAACTCGGTCGCTAGCCAGCCCGGGACCCCTGCTGTGCTACTCCTCCCCCATCCTCCCGCAGCCCGATTGCAGCCCCCACAGCAATTTCCAGGCCAGCCCTGAGCCCCTGTCCCTGAATGTCCCGATGTCCATGCCCCACCCCCAGCAGTGGCGATCCACCTACCCACACCTCACCCCGGCAGTTCCCCCCCTCCCTCCCCACTGCTGACCCCCCTCCGGGGTCAGACCCCCCCGAGGCAGCTTCCCTGCCCCCGGCCCCCCAGCAGAACAACTCCCCAGTCAGCCTGCCCTAATTGCTGTCCTCCCTTCATCCCACACCGATCCTACCTGCAGAGTGGCAGTGGGATCCCCTCACCTCCACTGATCACTCCTCGGTCCCGCCCAGAGTAGGCCTTGCCCCCTTGGAGGTGCCCAATCTGATGGGCAGTGCCCCCGAGCATGGGCAGTTTGCCCCTTGGGCAGTGCTGGAAGCAAAGGCTGGAACTGCAGGGTGCCCATGCCCATGGTGCAACACACCACTCCGCTGCCTGACCCCTGGGATGCCTTGATTGCTCCCCCCCCCCGCCCACCTTCATTCCGTCAGGGCCTCCCACTAGTTCCCCGAACATGAGGAGTTAGTCTGAACCTTGCTGGAATGAAGTACTCCTGCTGGAGTGAGAGATTCAATTGGGATCTGAAAGTCCCAACAATTAACTCATATACATATATAAAATAAATGCAAAAAAGCTTTAAATTACTTATCTGTCTTCCCGCCAGTTTCCAGGATGGTCTCTGTTCTCTGGCTCTGGGAGATGTGCATGTGTTCCTGGCGCATGCACAAATTGCGGTTCAAGGCCAGAGATGCATGTTTCTCACTGTGACTTGACAGAAAAGTTGCAGGTCACAAGGGGAGAATTGCAGCCAATATTTTTAAGAGTATTATAATCTGGGATGAAAACCAGACAGTGGTTCGAAATCAGATATAAGAAAAATCAGTTTGAACTGGAGAAAAAATGAAGGACAACAGAGATAAGGCATCACGCCACATGGCAACATGAAGCCATCTTTAATGAAGCATAAATTCAGTCAGTGAGAATAGACAAATAATAGTTCTGCATTTAAAGGTATCAAACTATAATTGATTGAAGGACGTGTCATTGTTAGATTGACAGATCAGTGAATGAATGAAATTGCTTTTAATTAAGAGCTGGGCTGTATTATTTGATAACAAGAATGTATAACCATTCTGCTTTTTGGCATGAAAACAGGGATCTTTTGAGAATGCCTCATAGCTTATTAGTTGTATAGGTGAAATCAGAGAGCTCCCTTTTGGGCAAAAGAGATTTGTCTTGTCTTAATTGTATGCTTATATTTTGTAATATTTTTAATTTGTAATATTTTTGATTTTCAAATGCTTCTAACATTTTAATGTTTTAACAAAAACTAATTTAATTGAAACATTAAATTAAATTGAATAAGCTTTTGCCTTTGCAAAAAAAAGTTTATGAAAAGAATCTTTAAATTAATCAGGCCATTGAGAAGAATTCCCACAACAGGGTGGCACAGTGGGCACAGTGGTTAGCACTGCTGCCTCACAGTGCCAGGGACTTGTGTTCAATTCCAGGTTTGGGTTTCTGTCTGTTTGGAGTTTACACGTCCTCTCCATGTCTGCATGGGTTTCCGCTGGGAGCTCCAGTTTCTTTCCATAGTCTAAAGGTGTGCTGGTTAGATGGATTGGCCATGCTAAATTTCCCCTTAGAGTCCCACGATATGTCACGAGACAAGCAAGGTAAATATGTAGGGTTGCTGAGAGTGTGTGTGTGTGTGTGTGTGTGTGTGTGTGTGTGTGTGTGTGTGTGTGTGTGTGTGTGTGTGCGTGTGTGTGTGTGTGTGAGGGGGGGGCTGTGGCGGTGGAGGGGGGGGAGGGGCAGGGAGTAGTAGTAGACCTAGATAATGTGCTCCGTCCAAGAGTTAGTGCAGACTTAATCGGATAAATGGCCTCCTTCTGCAGTTGTATGGGTTCTATGATTCAATGGGTGTTTTTTTTGTGCATATATAAAGAGGTTCTAACTTTGTCCCCTTTTTAAAATTGAGTTACTCAAACAAGTGTAAAGAAACATCTACTGACACAGGAATTGCAATACTATTCCACTGTGTGAATAAAGCTGTTAGTCCAATTAAAGACTAGCTCTGGTTTCTTCCTTCACTGTTAGCAATATAACACCAATCACCACTTAGATTCCCCTTTCCCAGCCTCACCACCTTTATACCGCTTCCTTCTGACTTGATTGTCTCCTTTCTCAATTACCTGAGGACTGCTGTACTTCTAGGAGCAGCCATATTTTCATTCACGCTTCACTGGCTTGATGGGAATGAGTCCCAAGCTTCAAGATCTGCCTACTTCTGTCTTCAGCATTTAGCATCAGGAACCATAACTTCCATAAACCTAAATGTGGACATGCCCAAATTTCTAGGCCAAAGATTCCTTCACATCTAATTGAACATGGATCAGGTGCATTTATATTTCACAGTCCGATTAGCTGCAAGGGATCTATACCATGTGCGTCAATGTAAAACCACTTTGATACAGACCACTCAAATTCAGATGCTCCAAAAATTTATCAGCAGCAATTAATTGAAAGTCAAGGGAAAACTGTGTGTGACAATTCATCCAAGATGAGGAGACATGAACCTAAATGAGGTTAATTGATATTTTTTGCAGGCAATTTACTGACTGACTTCATAATCTCATTAGTTGCTTCTTAAGAATGCTAAAAAAAAGTCATTATGGAATTGATCGTACATATTGACTTTTCTGCAACCTTTTCAACATTTGTATAAGAAGATATGAATGATAATAACACCAACATAGTTTAAAATTATAGCAATCCTTCACTACAGCTATCAAGGCACACATTCTTTGGAAAGATATCTTCTCACGATATCACTGTGGAGGTGGTGGCATAATGGAATTGACATTAGACTAGTAATCCAGAAACCCAGGGTAATGGGTGACACAGTGGCACAGTAGTTAGCACTGCTGCCTCATAGTGCCAGGGACCTGAGTTCAATTCTGGCCTCGGGTCACTGTCTGTGTGACGTTTGCACATTCGCCCGTGTTTGCATGGGTTCCTTCTGGCTGCACCGGTTTCCTCCCACACTAGGTAGGTAGATTAGCCACAGTAAATTGCTTGTCAGAGGGACTAGCAGGGTAGACAGGTGGGGTTATGGGGATGGGGCCCAGGTGAGATTGTGGTTGGTGCAGACTTGATGGGCCAAGTGGCTTCCTTCTACACTATAGGGATTCAATGATTCTATCAATGCATTGGAGACCTAGGTTTGAATCCCTTCACAGCCAATGGTGAAACTTTAACTCATTAAAAGTCTGGAATGAAAAGTCAAAATATGACCATAAAGACTTTTCCGATTGTTGTGAAAAGTCATCTAGTTCACTAATTTCCTTTAGGTAAGGAAATCTGCCTTCCTTATAGGTCTGGTCTACATATGACTCTGGATCCACAGCAATTAGTTGTCTCATAAATGGTCTAGAACCCCATTCCATTTAAGGGCTGGCCCAACAGGTAATGCTTACATTCCATGAAGGAATAAAAAATTATGCATTTTTAAGCTTCTAACTGTCAATTCAGATCACTGATAGTATTGCTGGTTTTATATGCGGCAAGTGTTCAAAATGTTTTGATAGGCCCAAGACTTCAAAGATGTGGAATGATATTTATTTTGGTTCTTAAATATTCTTAATTTTCCATTTAAATGATACCTGTAACTTTACACTCACACTTTACAAATAATGGTATCATATAAAAGCATATGTATTTATCCTCATTGTCAACTTCTATTCCAAATAGACCAAACTATTAATAAATAAAGATGATTTAGGAACGTAAAATGTACATGATAACATTGTTCTTTCATCTCTTGCTCTTGGCTATAATCCTGTTTACACAGATGGATTTGGATTTATTTTTCTGCTTGAGGCTACTAAGAGTTCCAATGACAACAAATTAAACAAATGGTTTGCTACTCAACATGAAAATATCAGGCATAGGGAAGTTAGACAAATGAGTTACAGATTCTTCTGTTAATATTGCATACAGTAATTCTTGTAACTGGCAGTTGCACCGCATTGCAGCCTAACTATCCATTTTACATCAGAATAAATGCATGGATCTTCATGATCATACAGATCTCTTATTCAGAAAGCCATGAAGGGAGGATTGATGGGATTATCAAGGATTGTCCTCATGACCAGGACACCTTTCCTTAGTTTCTCCCTGAATGGATCTTGTCTCTGACTTTAGGTCGGCAATGCCTTCAGACTTGAGCATGTAATCCAGGCTGACACTTCAGTGCAGTACTGAAGGAGAGCCTTTACTTTCAGTGCTCAACTTGAAACACAAATTATACAGTCATGTTCTGGGAAATGTGTGTAACTTTGTTTACAAGGTAAAAGCAAATTACTGTGAATGCTGGAATCTGAAACAAAAATAAAAAATGCTGGAAAATCTCAGCATGTCTGACAGCATCTGTGGTGAGAAAATAGAGCCAACGTTTTGAGTCTAAATGACCCTGATGAAGGTCATGGGTCCTACCCATGAAGGGCTCAAAACCAGATGGCTCTATTCTCTCTCCACAGAAGTTGTCAGATCTGCTGAGATGATCCAGCATTTTCAGTTTTTGTTTCATCTACAAGAGCACGTTATGTAACTTAAGTTTTTTTTATATTCAACTTCAGGCTATTGAAGCCATTGATCTCAGATCATAGCTTGCATGATAAGTTCCTGACAGACACGTACTTCACATTTACTGTGTTACCCCTGTCAGGCTGAAATTACAATCATCTTCTTCAAGAGAGAGTTCAGTACATGCAAGGTCACATGAACCTCTTCAACAGTTATACGTTAAATGTTTAGACAGATGCAAAGGAAAGATTTCCCGTTCTTTAAATATTTAAACTAACACCATTAAATGTTAAAAAATGCCTGAGGATTCAAAGGACCATTGAGAAGCCTGTAATCCAGGTTTGATGGCGCACTGGATTTGCGCTGTCACATTAAAGGATATGAGACAATATCCCTTAAGCAGTCATTGATCTCTTTTCATGGACTGGACTTGTGCAGAGATTCCACGATGACAATGTGTTTCAGACCTGACAATATCATCCTGAAAGACACATTGGTGCAGTATTGAGACACAAAGACGCTGATCAGGATTTTCCAGCCATTCATGCCAGTGGGACTTTCTGGTACTACTGAAGTGGTAAGCCATGATTTGGAGATGCCGGCATTGGACTGGGGTAAAGACAGTAAGAAGTCTCAAAACACTAGGTTAAAGTCCAACAGGTTCATTTGGAAGCACAAGCTTTCGGAGTGTCATTTCTTCTTCAGTGACACTCCGAAAGCTTATGCTACCAGATAAACCTGTTGGAATTTAACCTGGTGTTGTGAGACTTCTTACCACTGAAGTGAACAGAGGTTTGGCTGAGTGTCTAATTCTCCATCCTCACTTGCATTGGCAATGGGGTGTGAATGGCTGGAAAACTCCAATCTCCTCTGCACTCCCCCTCCCCCCCCACCAGCCACCCAACCCCTGTAACCTAATCCACCTAACCTACTCAACTTGCTACTCAAAGGTGCAGTTTAGCAAGGAAAGTCTACCTAAGCTGCACATTTTTGGACTGTGGGAGGAAATCTGGGCACGTTAAGGAAACCCATTCAGACATGAGGAGAACATGCAGACAGTCATCCAAGGCCAAAGTTGAACGAGAGTTCCTGGTGCTGTTTGGCAGCAGTGCTAACCTCTATGCCACTATGCTGCCCTTCTCAACACTATCTCCCCAACCAAATGGCAAGACCAGCAACTCTGAAGTCAGAGACTTCACTTCAGCAGCCCCCATCCCCTTTGACCCAGAGAGCCGCAACCTCCTGCGGGCCCTAAGAGCTGTCCCCACACCCTCCTTCTACAGTCCCCCCACACTCCTAAAAATCAACTCCCACAAGTCAACAAATCACTAACACTGCGTTTTTAAACTTACTTTCAGCTCTTCAGAACCTCAATCTTCCAAAGGAAGACACTGACTTGGCAGTGACCCTAAGGACCCCAACACATGGACCCAGATATTGGCTCTACTGTGACCGCAACCCCAGAGACGTCATCAGCTTACCTGCCCTCAACCCATCCATGCAGGAGTGTGGTCTGGACATTCTTCAATCTCCAAAACCAAACCACAGCCCAACAGCAAACCAGAATACCCGACCACACAGACCCATCTATTAATGCAGGAACTGCAAACAAAGCAACGAATCCCCCATCCACATACTGACCAGAGCAAAGAACCTCATTTGACACACCTTTACAACATACTACTTTCTCTGTCTCCCAGGCCCAAAAAGAAACAGTCACTCTAGGAAGTGTGCAGGCCTGCAAGTGAGAGTGAAACAATGCAGTCCCAAGGCCACCCCTCCCTAGCTTACTCCGAGCAAATGTCCAATCTCTGGAAAACAAGCTAGACGAACTTGAAGCCAGACTCACTTTCCAAAGAGAACTGAGGGACTGCTGTGTGCTCTGTTTCATGGAGACATGTCTCACTACTGCTTCACCGAACTTCACCTTACAACCAGAGGGCTTCTCAATCCACTGAATGGACTGCACAGCGACCTCGGGAAAGGATAGAGGAGGTGGGGTCTGCCTTCTAATTGATACCTCATGGTGCCTAGACCAAGTTAGAATCCCAGACTAGCCACATGGATTCCCATTGACTATGGCAAGGTCTGGAATACATACAAGGCTACAATATGAAGGAAGGTAAAATTGCTGGCTCCATTGCACCCCTCCCCAATGAGCTCAATGCATTCAATGCTGTTTTGAGTAAGAGATCAGCAAGAGCATGCCCTCCATCCCAGAAGCCTCAGACGAACTTGTATCCAAGGTCACCATTGCCGATGTCAGAGCAACCTTCTCAAAAGTCAACCCACAGAAAGTGACTGGCCTAGGTCCTGCATAGACCAGCTGGCAGGGGTATTCACAAACATCTTCAGCCTCTCTTTATACCAATCTGAGATTCCTACTTGCTTCAAGAAGATGACAATCGTCCCAGTACCAAAGAAAAACTAGGCAGCGTGCCTTAATGACTATCATGCAGCAACTCTGACGTCCATCATTATGAAGTGCTTTGAAAGCTTAGTCATGGCACAAATCAATTCCTGCCTCCCAGATTGCCTGGATCCATTACAATTTGCCTACTGCTGCAACAGGGCCACAGCAGACGCCATCTCCCTGGCCCTACATGCAACCCTGGAATACCTAGATAACAAAGACATCTATGTCAGACACATATAGACTACAGCTCAGCTTTTAACACCATTATTCCTCTGAGATTCATCTCCAAACTTCATGGGCCTGGGGCTTGGCTCTTCACTCCGCAATTGAATCCTAGACTTCCTAACTCACAGACTGCAGTCAGTAAGGATAAGCAACAACACCTCCTCCATACCAGTGCTCCGCAAGGCTGTGTCCTCAGTCCCTTACTATACTCCTTTTACACCACTGACTGTATGGCCAAATTCCCCTTTAACTCGATTTTCAAGTTTGCTGATGACACCACTGTTGTGGGTTGGACCTCAAACAATGATTAGACACAGTATAAGAAAGAATTAGAGAACCTGATGAACTGGCAACGACAACAATCTCTCCCTCAATGTCGACAAAATGATGGAGATCGTCATCGACTTCAGGAAGTATCCTGGAGGGCATAGCCCTTTCTACATTAATGGTGACAAGATAGAAATGGTTGAGAGCTTCAGGATTTTAGGTGTCTAAAACACCAGTGACCTGTTGTGGTCCCTCAATGTGGATATAGTTAAGAAAGCCCACCAATGCCTCTACTTCCTTAGGAAATTTGCCATGTCAGCTATGACTCTCACCAATATGTACAGATGCATCATAGAAAGCTTTCTTTCAGGTTGTATCACAGCTTGGTATGGCTCCTGATCTGTCCAGGGTCACAATAAACTACAAAGGGTCGTGAACAAAGCCCAGTCCATCACACAAACCTGCTTCCCACCCACTGACTCTGTGTACACTTCCTGTTTCTTTGGCAAAACAGCCAGCACAATCAAAGGCCCCAGGCTCCCCGGTCGTACTTTCTTCCATCCTCCTCCATCAGGATAAAGATACAAAAGTCTGAGGAAACGTATCAATTGACTCAAAAACAGCTTCCTCCTTGTTGCCATCAGACTCTCAAATGAATCTACCTCACATTAAGTTGATCCTTTTCTACATCCTAGCTATCACTCCATATGTGGGCGGCACGGTAGCACAGTGGTTAGCACTGCTGCTTCACAGCTCCAGGGACTTGAGTTCAATTCCCAGCTTGGGTCACTGTCTGTGTGGAGTTTGCACATTCTCCTCGTGTCTGCATGGGTTTCCTCTGGGTACTCCAGTTTCCTCCCACAGTCCAAAGATGTGCGGGTTAGGTTGATTGGTCATGCTAAGAAATTGCCCTTTAGTATCCAGGAATGCATAGCCTGCACTCTCTCCTTTGTATGGTATGCTTTGTCTGTATAGCACGCAAGAAACAATATTTTTCGTTGTATACAAACACATGTGACAATAATAAACCAAATCAACTCAAAAGAAGGAAAATGTTTAGAGATTGCTTATGCTTGCTATGAGCTCAAAGAGCACAGTGCTTCTGGTATGATGACTTTAATAGAATTGAATGTAACATGGCTTCCCAGGCATGTGCCTCTTGTCAGAGCTCACATAACTATGCCAAGCCAGATAGGATCTTTATAACATAATTGTATTTCAATCTCAAATATCCCACTTTTCATAATGAGCAAAAGACAAATTTACATGCAGTGTCATGAATAACTGAGCTACCCAACTTACCCAGTCTTTCCACAATGATCTCATGAATGAACAAACTATTCATTATTCTCATCAGTCTCTGCATGTGTATTACATATATAGATTATGCAGGACTCTTAATGGCATGTGTGTGTGTTGTCACTGGCTGTTCATTTGGGTAATTTTCCCTCTCCAGGGAGATTCCTTGACACTTGTTGTTGCCTTGGTAACTGTTGCTGTTCCTTTTCTGTAGCTGGGGAGCGGTAAATCTCTGAGATTGATGGTCGTTCTGTACTCTGTGCAGCTGGTGAGATCCCACCTGGCTTAACAGGCACTTGCAGTGAAGGAACAGCAGCGCTAGTTGTTTGTATATGCCTGTGGTTGTGCTTGTAGCCCTGGCAGTTCACGGTTGAATCAGTTGAAGGATTTGAAAGTCTTCACCCTGTCTGGCTCTTTAATTCTCAGCTATAGCAGTGGTTTGGCAGTTCTGCCAGAATAAAACTTTGTTTTCTGCCTTTCCGCCTTGATTTTTTTTTCACTCATGTCTGTGGCTACTTCTGGCTTCAGTAGCTTTTTTGCTGGAGGAAGAGTAGTTTGGGTGACATGTGTCATAGTCTTTACACTGGATTACTTTCCATGCTTTCAATGGATTCCTTTCTCTGTTTGAAAATTGCCCTGCATGCATCTTTGATAGATTGGTTCAATTTCTTGATGATTCCTTTGGCTATTTTCTCAAATGCCTCAGCCTTTAACTTCCACAGGGGATAGCATGCAGATGACTTATGGTGTTGAATTTCCCAACCTTTTGTGAAGCAGTTGAATTCTTCACTCAGGAACTAAGGGCCACTGTCACTCATCACAATGTTTGGAATGCGATACTACTGAAGTGCACTTTCAGGCATTCTATAATCTCATTGGTAATTGTGGATGCTCATCCACAACCCCATGCTGCCCCCAACAGCTTTGCGGCAGGTTTTCCATCAGCAAAGGCAAATCATCATTGGCGTTGGCAGAATCTCCTGGTCCTGCTGAAGTCAATGGCCATTTATTTGCAGCTGTGCTACCAGGAGCCTGTGGCGGGGGTCACCTTCAGTGAGACTAGAAGACCCTACTGATGGGAAGGGCCGCAAAATCTTAGCCATTGGATTTATTGTGTTTGCTTGGGATTCAAAGTTTGCTTAGACTTTTAAGATTTGTGCTGTCTACTTATTTTTCTACTCTTCAGAGAGCTTTAGAGTGGAACACAGTTTGTAGCAACTTCTCCCCAACAGTGTAAAAAGTGTTGTTATTCATATTGGCTCTGGATTGTTAATTAAAGCTACTGCAATCTCATTGCTTTATCATTTCAAGTGGACAACTGCCTGTCCTTCTGTATATCACCTTTCCTTTCAATAGGAGCTGGGAAAGGAAGATTGACAACCATTTTGACTCACCCAGTTTGTTTGCTTTTCAATGGATTTCAGGGTTTTGTTTTTCGTAGCATTCTGCAGCTCTAAACACTTGTGTCCCTCTTTTAGTGGCTGTGGCTTCTCTCTGGCATATCAAAACTCAATCTCACCCACACTTCTTATACCATGTTACAAGCTCAAAGAGTACATTGCTTCAAGCACAATGTCTGCATTAGAACTGAATGTAACAAGACTGCCGTCTATGTTTCATAGTAGAGGTCTGATGACTATGGCAATCCAGGTAGGAACTTGAGTAGATGATTGCAGTAGTTGAGTAAAGTAGATCTGAAAAGATTTTGAGAAAGTAACAGCAGTGGAAGAGAAAATATAAAGTAACACTTAAAAGGCTCGATTTTATGATCTTTCATTCATTGGAGGGCAAGTTAAATCTAGGCATACCTGCCCACCCTTAGCATGCCTGAAATTTAACAGGTAATGGGGGATACATTGGGTGGAAGTCCCTCATTTGAGACTATTGTTATCTTTCAGTGGCCAATTCATGGTGTTTAAGAGTCTTATCCCGCTGCCACCAGCGTTTTACTGTGTAGTAGGCTCACATCATGGGAAGCTAATTGGTGGTGCCCCTCTGTCAAGTCATTTTTTCCCTTGCCTAGCCTCTTGAGCCTGCCCCCTCACTCTCCTCACAGAGATCCCCGATCTTGAACTTAGCTCAGCTCCTCAGTTTATTGGGACTGTCTGCAGTTCCAGCAATGGTCAATGTGCTTATTCAGTTCTGCTGTATCTTTACATTTCCTGGTGATGCGATCGGCCAGCAGCTCTCTGAGGTGGGAGTCCTTTCTAAGATTGGGAGCAAAATCTCACCTTAAAGCAATTAGTATTGCTCCCCACACTGAATTGCTGCAGGGCAGTCTTCAGCTGGGGTCAACCCCTCCACCAACATTTTAGGTGGAGTTAGGGGCTGGAGTAGAAGAATAAAGAAGTCTTGCTGCAGTTGTCTCAGGTTTTTGTGAGGCCACATCTGGAATCAGTCTGCAGTTTTGGTCTCCACATTTAAGAAAGGATATGCTTGCATTGGAGATGGTACAGAAGAGGTCCATTAAATTGCTCCCTGAGATGGGGAGATTTGTCTTATGATGAGAGGCTGAGTAAATTGGGCTTATATTCCTGGACTTTAAAACAATGATAGATGTTCCGTTAAAACTAACAAAATTCTCAAGGGATTTAGTAGAGTAGATGCCATGAGGTTGTCTCTGCTGGCTGTGGAGGCTAAAACACAGGGCATAGTCTCTGGATAAGGGGCCCATCATTTAGGGCTGAGATCAGAAGAAATTACTTCACTGAAAGGGCTGTAAATCTTTGGAATTCTCTACCGCAGAGTGTTATGGATTCTCCATTCTCGAATACACTTAAGGCTGGGATAGGCTCCAGGAATGAATGAAGGAATACAGGGAGCAGGTGGGAAGATGCAGTTTAGCCCAAGAACAATCATGACCATATTAAATGGTGGAACAGATATGAGGAACACATAGTCTATTCTGTTCTATTTTTTGTGTTCTTATTGTAAACATGGCACCCTCTAAAATTCAGCCCAAAAAATAAAAACTACAGCAGTATTGGGAAATATTAATCTGCCTTTTCAGAGTGAATTTCAAATGGGAATTTGAACTCTGTGTTAGATAGTCAAAGATTGAGATCAGCCCAATTCCTGTTTGCTGGTCATAATGTTTTAGAGTAACGGGCACATTCAGATTTCAGATCAATATCTTGTGGCAGCTGTATTCAGAATTGAAAAGGATTGGGCAGAAGACCAGAGCAACTCTTTCTAATGAGTTTATACTTGAAGCAGAAGGAGGAAATATTTATCATCCAACTAAGCATGTACTATCTATCAAATTACTTGCCATATTTGTGATAAAGTGCTTGCACAAAAGGCTCTTAGAAAATGATTGCTCAACCAAATACACCAACTCCTGAGTTATTTCTTCCTACTTCAGAAAATAGACGCAGATAAAATGAATCTTATTTCTGAAAGCCATCTGTACCAAAATAGAAAATCTCTCAAATCTAATAGAGTTACACATGGTCCTTGTTAGTTTTCTGAATAAGGTTTGTGATGTTATAACCATCACACACACATGATCGCATTACAACAAACTTGGTTAGAGTGCTTCCCTCTCTCTTTCCATTCCTTTTACTAAAATCATTATTTAAAGGCAAAGAACAGGAGTAACCTGTTGGTGTTAGCCATTCTATCAAGTTTCTAGATTTTCTACAGAAGTTTTTCTCATTATATTTTGCAACTAAATTATTTAAATTGCAGTAGTTGATAGTTAACGGAATGTAAATGTCCTGTTTGTGAAATCATACAATTCATCAGATTGGAAGTTTAGTTTGATTGTCATTTCTCAAGAGAAGAACTTGCTGACATTCCCAGCTGACCTGTTGACACAGACACTCAGGTATTTGTATCCTCTCTCTTCTGAAACCCCAGAAGTATCTGAAGGTCAGAATCAGAAAAGTTCTTCTCTTGATTGGTGTCATGCCCCGCTGCTTTGTCTGGCTGCCTGGTGTTGATGGTTTCACTGAAAGGCATGACAAAATGATTGATGAGATATCCATTCAAGTCACCTGAGAGTTTTGTGAATAAGCCAATCATTGTTGCTTCCCTATCTTGTTATCTCCCAGTCTGCTGCTAAAGGATGCAAGTGGAATAATCTTATCAAAATGTCCATGTACGCTAGCTAATGACATCCATTTTATATAGAGTTTACATCAATGGCTACTTCAGAGTATATGTAACTAAGTCAACCAAGAAAATTGAAATAATTCCTCAGAGGCCAGTGTCCCTCCACCAGATTTCCTTTATTTATAAACTTATCTCCTTTCCTAAGAGTGTTTCTGGTAGAAAGTCAAAATCCAGACTGCCAGTAGACCTGACACTCCTCAATATGTATATATACATATATATATAGATGAGACTCCCTGATTGGACAGATAATCATTACTTCATTTGGGGAGCTCATATTCCAAGCAGACAATCTCAAGGGCCTCTTTGAGGTTATTACAGAAGTAGTTGTGCAAATAACTCTGCAGACTAACAGACACAAGTTATTTTTTGCTGACATAACAGTGGTATAACTTACCAAATGGACATTCAGCCTTTCAATTTTTCCTGTTTTCCCTTCTAAGGAAGACAACATTATCTCTACTAGCAAATTTAAATTCCCTGTTATCCTAAACAGGGTCATATGTGTGAAAGAGCCTTGGAGAATAGACCACAGAATGAGCACCCATCCAAATCATTTCCTAATGGTTATGCGTTGGCAATAGTACACTGTGAACTCTTTGTTTTATCAACTGACAGGTGAATAATCCTTTGACAAAATGTAAATCTCAGTCTACGATTATGAATCAAGTTTAAAAAGAAGCAGAACTGAACAGAAATAACAGGAAATGTGAATTTCACTGTTGTAGTTCATGTTCAGTGCAATCATACAGTACAGAAAAAAGATGTTTGGCCCATCATAGTTGTACCAACAGCTGCTACAGCTGCGCTGTCTAACAAGCCCCACTCCTATTTCTCCATATTCCTGCTAATTTCTTCTTTTCATATCCATACCCTTTTTGAAAGTTACTGCTGCATCTGCTTCTACCACCTTTTCAGTTTCTATTTTAAAATAATTGTCATGGAGCTCAGGTAGACCTTGGAAGCAATATTGTTCATTTGGCCAAGTGTTTATCAGGGGAAGCATTTTTATGATACCGGTGTAGGGAGTGCTTGGCTAATCATGACAAAATGCTAAGGGGCATTGTTGCTGGTTACAATTATAACGCTGGCTCATACTGATATCTTTTACAATTGGAGGGAATGTCTGGTGTATGGGGGTGAAATCACTGCAAGAGTGATCATGGATCAACATAATGGACCCTTTCTTGTCCTCAGTGTATAAGCATGAATAAAGAAAACTCTCAGTCACAGATGTTCAGAGTGCAGAAGATATCTGACAAAGATAGACTATCTGATCTACTACGCTTGCCTCAATAGACTTGCTGAGGCATCTTGTTGTGAACAAGATGTTGCTGTTAACATCACCTTCAGATCTTGGTGCTGGCAGAGTGGGAATGGATCTAAAATGTAGTCCTGAGGCTTCTATGTTTTCTTACCTGAGTCTGAAGAACAGACTAAGCGCTCTGCTGGTGCCTTTTGAAAATGTATTACTTCAATGCGTTGCTGACCCTCTAAAATGCTACATTTTCTTTATACAATAGAGGTGCTAATAAATCCCATTAAGCAAAATGCCACAGTGCTTTGTTAAGTTAACTTATCATGCAGTGCAACATCAGCATGACGAGAACTAAATTAGAATTCATTCATCCAACAGTGCTTTCATGAATGAGTAACAGTGAATCATATTTTATTTCACAATGCTTAATTTATTTTATGCATCATGCAAACCTATGTAGCACTGTTTCGAACATAGTCGCCTCCACTTTCCCAACAAACAAATAAAAGACAAGCATAAGCTGATGTGAAGCGTATACGTGTATATATTAAATTGATCAAATCAGACTTTATTCTTGTCTGTTGTTTTTCAGCCCTGGATATCCGCTGGGCTTCTTTGCTGTATTACCACTGTTCAATTGCTTCCTTTGGATCTCCCTCAGATATAGTTGCTTTAGTGCAGTTGCTTTTGCAATAATTACTTAATAATTTACTTAAATTCTCCCACCTGAAAACATAAGTAGGGCAAAGTAATTAAATAAATGACTACAGGCATGGACAACGGTTTGATATGCCCTGGGTGAAAGTTAAATAGTGAGATTTTAGCTCATCCTCAGCTATTAAAACATGAATTTAATGGTTTCTATTGTGGGAAAGAATACCACTTCTGAGTCCGACTGGAGGGTCAGTAACACAGTTTATTTTTAACGAAGCTTCGTGGAGAGAAGGCACAGCACCTCGCACTTCTGGACAGCTACCTTCTCTCGATGAAACAATAGGAGCAGTCCACCTTTATACCCTTTACACAATAGGTGGATCAGACATGATTATCACATCGTTATAGTCAAATGGATACAACAATTCTTAGCTCATTATTATGGACAAGTAAGAACATAAGAACATAAGAAATAAGAGCAGGAGTAGGCCATCCAGCCCTTCAAGCCTGCCCCGCCATTCAATAAGATCATGGCTGATCTGAAGTTACACTTTCCCGCTTTCTCCCCATAGCCTTTAATTCCCCTGTCTATCAAAAACCTATCTACCCGTGACTTAAATATATTTTGCGAGGTAGCCTCCACCACTTCAAAGGGCAGAGAATTCCAGAGACTCACCACCCTTTGAGTGAAGAAGTTCCTCCTCAACTCTGATCTAAACTGCGCACCGACCCCCCCCCCCCCCCACCCCTTGAGGCTGTGTCCTCTAATCCTGCTATCCTTTCTAAGCAGGAAGAATCTCTCTACCTTATCCAGCCCCTTCATTATCTTATACGTCTCTATAAGATCCCCCCTCATCCTTCAAAACTCCAACGAGTACAGACCCAGTCTATTTAGTCTCTCTTCATAGTCCAGCACCCTCATCTCCGGTATCAGCCTAGTGAACCTCCTCTGCACTCCCTCCAAGGCCAATATATCCTTCTGCAAGTGCGGTGACTAAAACTGTTCACAGAACTCCAGCTGCGGTCTCACCAGTGCCCTGTACAGTTGCAGCAAGACCTCCCTGCTTTTATATTCTATCCCCCTCACTATAAAGGCCAACATTCCATTCGCCTTCTTGATCACCTGCTGCACCTGCAGACTGGGTTTTTGTGACTCATGCACAAGGACCCCCAGGTCCCTCTGCACCGTAACATGCTGCAGCTTTTCGCCTTTTAAATAATAATCCCTCCTACTATTATTTCTGCCAAAGTGGATAACCTCACACTTGCTAACATTATACTCCATCTGCCAGGTCCTCGCCCATTCGTTCAGCCTATCCAGATCTCTCTGCAGACTTTCCACACCCTTCACGCAATTTGCTTTTCCACTCATCTTCGTGTCATCAGCAAATTTCGTCACCCTACACTCAGCCCCCTCCTCCAGATCATCTATATAAATGGTAAATAGTTGAGGTCCCAGCACCGATCCCTGCGGCACTCCATTAGTCACCAACTGCCAACCAGAATAGCACCCATTGATACCAACTCTCTGCTTCCTATTAGACAGCCAATCCTCTATCAACGCTAACACCTTACCCCCAACTCCGTGTGCCCTAACCTTCTGTAGCAACCTTTTATGAGGCATCTTATCAAACACCTTTTAGAAATCTGGAAACACATCCACCGGTTCCCCTCTGTCTACCGCACTAGTCACATCCTCATAGAAATACAATAACATCGTCAAACATGACTTCTCCTTAACGAATTAGGTACAGCCTTCCCCTTCCCCTTAGGTACAGCCATTATTGTTTCAATATCACATTGTTCCATGAATGGGTACATTTCCTCTTATCAATGACTTAATTTATTCTATTCTTGTAGTACATGGTTCCTTTGTATTTCTCTTAATCTCCCTATCAGACCCCCATTATCCCAGGACTATCTTTATCTCTTTTAAGGCGCCTGGCTTCCTGAAGCCTTTGTTCCCTGTTTTAATTCAATTAATTGTCTGTCCTATAGTTTAGATTTTAAGTGATTGTCTGTCTGTGTTTGAAAGTCAGTGTCTGTGCTGGAAGTCAGTGCAGGTTTAATGCCTTTTAACACCTTATGTGCTGGACAGCTATTTTTATGCCAGATACCCATCTTTATGTTTTTTTCCTGCCTTCAGTTTCCATGAAGCATCTTTCAGTTGTCTCTCCAGCTGATGCAACTTCACAGTTGCATTTGGTATCGTGTCATTCTTCCAGTTAAGCATTTTTTTTAACAGGGAAAAGCTATCGTAACACAAAGTAGAATAGTGCGATGGATTAAAATCTCACACTGTATATTTTTGTAACGTATATTTTATTTTAAAACTGGACCTTGGCTGAAAAAGGTCCTTATTAAGAAGCAAAATCTGCCTATGATCCTAGAACAAAATCTACAGTTTCGGGAAAACTCAAACCTCGTTATCTCTGAAGAGCCAGTAACATAGCAGACTGGTACAAAAACCAAAATCGCATGGGATTTGGGGTGGGCTTGTTAGATGGATACAGAACTGGCTTGACCATAGAAGACAGAGTAGCGATGGAAGGGTGTTTTTCAAAATGGAGATCGATATTACTGGTGTTCCACAGCGATCAGATCTCAGACTTCTGTTGTTTGTAAAATATATACTGCTGGAAATTGTCAGTGAATACAACAGGATATAGATAGGCTAAAGACTTGAGCACAGAAATGACAGATGGAGTTTAATCCGGACAAATGCAAAATGACACATTTTGGAGGATCAAATTTAGGTGTGAATTATACTGTAAATGGCAGAACCCTTAGGAAAATTAACATAAAGAGAGATCTGGATGTGCAGGTCCACATGTCCCAAAAAGTGGCAACACAGGTTGCCAAAATGATTAAGAAAGCATATGGCATACTTGCCTTGTTAGGGTCTAACCAATGATAACATTAATCTGTTGCAGTGTGACCAATGGTAACAAGCTGTAAGGGTCAGCTGACCCAGTAAACTATGTAACCAATGACAAAATGTTGGTCAATGATAAAGTGGTGGTCAGCAGACCAGTTGATTCAGTATATATAAGAAACTGTTGGGAACTGTAGACAGCTTGAAATGACAGAGGTCAACAACATTATGAGAGGCATAGACGGGGTGGAGAGTCAGAGGCTTTTCCCAGTATGAAAGTACCAATTCCAAGGGGGCACAGGTTTAAAGTGAGAGGGGGAAAGTTTAAGGGACATGTGCAGGTTAAATGTTTCATGGAGAGAGTGGTGAGTGCCTGTAACGCATTGCCATAGGAGATGGGAAATCAAGCACAATAGCAGTATTTAAGAAGCATCTGGAGGGGTGCATGAATAGGGGGACACAGTCTGAGTAAGGGCAGAAGGTCTTTTTATAAGTTTAGTTAGGACAACATGATCCACGTAGGCTTGGGGGGCTGAAGACCCTGTTTCTCTGCTATACATTTCTTTGTTCTTTGATCTTGGGAGAACTGCTCAGCCTAACTTCAAGTTGCATTTGATAGCCCAGCTTGCCAACAGGAGACACAAGGTCAGTTAATACAAGAAGGCCTCTCATGCATTCCTTTCAACTCATAATGGCTAGGAAGCTTAGCAGTCTTTGGGAGCCAGCTAAATTCCGGCGACAGAGGCATATCCTTTGTTGGAGACCTGGTGGCAAAGTGGGAGTCATATGGCCTAGGCCTCTGGCTTATTGAATAAATTAATATTTGCTTGCTGAGCTGAATAATGCAATTTGTCCTTTAACATCTGACTGGAAATCACACAGGAAGGAGTTCTGCCCCAGCTACACAGCTGCTGTTGGAAGTTCTATGCCATTGTCCACGAGACTGATTCATTCCTGTGCACCTATCTCATTGTGTGAAGTCAACGCCACCAGAAAAATGAATTCTACAATGTTGGGTTTTAGCCTGCTGATCATTTTGAAAGAATACCTCATTGAACTTTGATTCTGGACTCTGGAACTCATGTTAACAAGTAATTATTTTCTCAGTAGTCTATGTACTGTCAAATCTTGTTTTTTGTATCCAGAAAATGGTTGGGTGTGGAGTGACATTGCAAACCCTCCTACCAGTATTTTGAGAGTGCGCAAATGAATCAACTGTTTGAGTTCATCCTATTTTAAGTTTGCTGTAGAGTTAATAGAAACATACACCACACAAAAACCAAAGGTTGGGGAAATCCAGGGAAATTATACAGAAAGAAACAATTCAAAAATATCTTTCTATTTACAAACGACTGTTGCGAGGAAAAATTAGTGCTGTTTAAACTAATCTCTCCCCTGTCTGAAACAATAGTTTTTCAAGTATTTCCTCCTTCAACTAATGCTGCAGGTTAAGTACTGATTCTTTCATCTACTATTTGAGAGATCTTGCTGTGCACATATTTTTCGCAATATTTATCTACAAGTTACTTCATTGAAAAACAACTAGTCTTGGGATTTACCCTATGTGTTTCAGGTCCCTCCTGTTAAGCTGGAATGGGGGACAGGAGTTTAGGTTGTGTGGAGAAGAATCATTAATTTTACAGTGGCTGTAAAAAGTCACCATGAGCCTTAAGAGTCCTCATCTGGTTCCTGTCAGGGATCAACAAGAGATACTTGCAAAACTTGGCAACCCATTGCCTACAAATTCATCTCATGGGTAACCAAAGGCATGTTTGGCATGGCTGGGAGTTATATGTGCTTTCGAGGTGCAATCGAGGTGGCCAATCAGAATTAATGGGTGCATGTCTTTGTGGCTATAGTTGACTTTCCACAGGTCCTGCACTGCACTACAAAGGTAACACATTGATCAGGAAGAATCGCCCCAAAGACAGTCTTTTCAGACTTTTAAGTCAATCTTCCTTAAGCAAACAATTTTGAAATCGAGAAAGCTGCAGTTGAATAAGTAAACATGCCCACAACACTAGTAATGATTAATTCAATATTAATGATTGTATTTGAATCCTCTACTGTCACAAGCATCAGGTTGCTGCAGTTACGTTAATATACACATTTGTCTTTGTCTGATTGTGTTTATTAAGGACACGAGGAAGTACAGCATAAAAGCAATTATTTTCTAATTAAGACCATGCTTCTCTTTTGTTCACATTGCTTGCTAAAGCGTAATTGCTTCAGAAATGAAGCTTCCTCTTTAAGTTGAAAGATAGAACCTCAATGTATTCCTCAGCCTGAGTACATGAATCCCTGAAAGAATTCGCAAAAACCTCACATATTTTAGCTCACTACACTCACAAAAATAATGGCCGCGATTCTCCCAAAAGTGTTGAATTGGTGGGAAAACTGTTCTCGATCCTGACTGTTTTGTCAGTTCCCAGCCGAATCTCCCAACTCTGCCCTGCAGAGGAACCAGGGGTCGGAGCCTATTCACACCGGAGTTTGATAGTTCTGAAACTCTGCACATGCACAGCAGCTCCGATCTGTCAGTCTCCCCATTTGCTGACCAACCCGATCGCTGGCCAGCCCGGGACCCCCGCAGTGCTGCCCCTCAGAGTGCCCCCACCCAATCGCAGCCCTCATAACAATTTCCGGGTCAGCCCTGAGCTCCCACTCTGCAGCGCCCCGATGTCTAGTCCACCCCCAACAGCAGTGGTGATCTCCTTACCCCCTCACCCTGCTGACCATTCCCTGGGGTCAGACTCCCCCACCCCCCCCAGGGGGCAGAACCCCACCCTGGCTGACCCTCCCCTGGAGTCAGACACCACCTCCCCCCCCAACCCATCAACAGCCCGACGCAATCGCTGCCCTCTCTCCATCCCAGACTGATCTGTCCGCAGAGCAGCAGTGGGACCCCCCCACTTCCACTGATTGCCCCTAGGCCCTGCCTTTCATAGGACCCACCCCATGGCACAGCCCCATGCCCAATGGGCAGTGCCAAGGAGCTCCTGGGCAGGGGCACTTTGCCTCTTGGGCAATGCCTGGTGGCACAGGCTGGCATTGCCAGGGTGCCCATACCCAAGGGGTACAACCCACACGCTGTCCGACCCCCCCCCCCCCCCCCCCCCTCCAGGGGCCCCTGACTCCCTTCCCTTCCAACGGGGTCTTTCGCTAGTTCCCCGAATGTGGAGAGCGAGACTAAACCCCGCCAGAATGAAGTACTCCTGGCGGGATGGGAGATTCAATCAGGATCAGTAAGTTCCTGATAATTAGATTTAAACAACATTTAAAGCATACTATAAAAAGATTCAAATTACTTACCTGCCCTCCTAATGGTTTCTAGCATGGTCTGACCGGTGACTATTCTCCAGCTCTGGGAGATGCACATGTGCTCCCGGCACACGTGCAAATCCTGGAACAAGGCCAGCAACACGCATGTCTCATCCCAACCCACCAGAAAAGTTGCGGGTCACGATGGGAGAACCTCGGCCAATATTTCTCATACAGAGCAGACAGATTTCTCAGAATATTACTTTGAATTAAAAGTGTTAGCTCCTTGGCAGAGAATGTCTAATTAGGATATGCAGCCTCTGTACTTATAAGATATGCTGTTCCTTTCTCAAAACTACAAAGTCAGTGTGCGGAGTGGACCAGACAAGCCTTTAATCTATCTCCCTGCTTGCTCCAAAAATCAATTCAAATTCAAATTGTATCAAACTCATGGTCCTCACAAAAGAAACATACTAGGTCCAAGCTAACAAGAATAGGCATTACACCTGATCCCACACTTAATCCTATGCTTCTATCATGGTTTCACCCCTGCCATGTTAGTATATTCAGTATTGTGGCTGCTTTTTTAGGAATAAAATGATGTATTTGCCACATCAGCAGTGTAACCCATTCTAAATTGATTCCAACTGAAGGTGTTAGCAAACAAAAGTACGCAAAGCAGCTAAATAGTGACCACGACACCAGCACCTCCATTTCCAACCTTTCTGCTCCTGCTCATGCACATGCTGTTCCTCCAATACACACAGCTGGACATGCATTTAGCAAGTGGAAGGACACCGCCAGCGGCACTATTTAAAAAGAGCGTCAACAACTTGGAGGTCATTTTTTTTTATTACTTTCCACTAGCTCCATTTGAGTTTGTAGAAGTGCTTCATGGTTTACAGAATTGTGAATTAGACAGAAGTCATAGAAGTTAGGGGAACAAAGGTAGTTTTAAGGGATTTACATTTGTATGGGTAAACTCTAGAAATAAGGGATAGTTCTAAATGGATTTGATTTAATCATAGAAACCCTACAGTGCAGAAGGAGGCTGTTTGGCCAATTGTGTCTGCACTGAAAACAATCCCTTCCATGCCCTATCCTCACAATCCCACATATTTACCCTGTTAATCCCTCTAACCTACACACCCTGGGACACTGAGGGGCAATTGTGCATGGCCAATGCACCTAACCTGCACATCTTTGATTATGGGAGGAAACTGGAGCACCCAGAGGAAATCCACGCAGATATGGGAAGAATGTACGAACCACACAGACAGTGACCCGAGCCAGGAACCAAACCCAGGTCCCTGAAGCTGTGAGTCAGCAGTATTAACCATTGTGCCACTGTGCCACTTGCTGTGCCTGGAAGGGTAAAATCTATAGCTCGATTCATGTTGGGAAAGTTGTTTGTATGTATGGGGGTTGGTTTCAATTCCAACTGTGATTATATTGTGCTTGGAGTGGGCTCTGGCGTCAAGAGTAAATAGGCCAGCAGACTTAAGTGGGCATTGCTTAGCAACAGGAGGCCCTTTGAAAGAAAAATATTCTTGTTCATAGGTTAGCTCAATTAATTGTAGTTGAAGAAGGACATCTTTGACTGAACGTATCTGAGCTCTGCTAGGAGAAAGACTGGGCAGGATGGGAGCTTCAAAGCTGCAGGCTTCTTAACGATCCAGTTACTGTCCAGATAACCAGGGAATTGGGACCAAAAGAATGTCTAAGATGTCTAAGAGAACAAAATATTGTTCAGAAGTAATCAAGGAAGAATAAACAAAACGTTCTGAATTCAAGAAGCAATTGCAGTTACCAGATTTAAAGCAGGAAAGCAAACTTCAGAAGTAAATCATTTTAATAGATTCTAGGAATCATGAGTTAAAGCAATTGTGAACAACTTGTCAGAAAGCCAAGACAAAGAAATCCAAAAGCGAAGTTTAAAACCCTAGACTGGATTCACTGTTAAAAGTGGTGCCAAAGCTTTATATAGAGTCTTTTGGAAATCTTGGACTGATTTTGGAATGCAAACTGCTAGTAGAAAGCATTATTGCGAAAGAAGATTTTAAAGCACGTTTTTGAGCATGGAGTTTGGAAACTCTTGCATGACAATTGTCACCTACCCTTCTAGCTGAAGATATTTGCAAATCCTTCAGCATTATATTTTGCACAGTTGTGTTAGGTTCACCCATCATTGAGGATAGGGATATTTATGGAGCTTCCTCATTTATTGATTTGTTTAATTGCCTACCTCTATTCATAACTGGTCATGACAGGGTTGCAGAGCTTAGATCTAATCTCTTGATTGTGTCTATTGCATGCTGTTTCCTCTGTTTGACACACAAGTAGTCCTGAGTTATGGATTCACCAGGTTGACATCTCAGTTTTAGATATGCCTGATGTTGCTCTTGGCATGCCTTTTGCATTTTTAATTGAACCAGATTTGATCCCCTGGCATAGTTGTAGTGGTAGAGTGGGCAATCTCTCAGGCAATGAGGTGACAGCTGGTGGTTGAGTACAATTCTGTTGCTGCTGTTGGCCCACAATGCCTCATGGATATAGAACCTTGAGTTGCTAGATTTATCTCACATAGCACAATGGAGGGTATACACAATGTGAAGCCAAGACTTCTCTACATATTCTGCATGCTGGTCATACAGAGAGCTGCATTTATAGCAGGCAAATTGGTCAGGATGAGGTCAGGCATGTTTTTTCCCCCTTACTGTTTATCTCACCACTTGCTGCTGACCCAATCTAGCTGCTATCTCCTTTAGGACTTGGCCAGCTTGGAAATTAGTGGTGCCAAAGAGCCATGCTTGGTGATGGACACAGAAGTCTCCCACTAAAAATACATTTTGCACCTTTGCCACACTCAGTGCCTTCCTCAAGTGGTCTTTAACATGGAGGAGTACTAATTCATCTGCTGAGGGACAACGATTGATGGTGATCAGCAGGAGATTTCCTTACACATGTTTAACCTGATGCCATGAGACTACATGAAGCCCAGAGTTGATGTTGAGGGCAAACATCCCTGATTGTATACCAATGTGTTGCCCCAGTGAAAGGGAAGAAACCAGAGGAATATGACACCAATGTCTGGTGGGGGCACCTTCACCATGTAAACCGCAGTTGTCATGAAGTGGGTTCACTCCTCCTTCTCAAGGATAATTAGGGATGGACAATAAATGCTAGCCCCCATCTCACAAATGATTTTTTAAAAATACACACATTCAGAGGCCAATGCCAGAGCATGTACAGCAACTGGCAGCTGGCCTTGCAAAACATATGGCCCTTATTTGTGGAACCTGCCACAGAATTTATTTCTGCATTGCAAAATCAATAAAAATTGGCAGCTTCACCTGAACCTATGGCAGGCCTCCACCAGACTACATCATTGTGGCTACAGGACAGATTGGACACCACATTTCATAGCACTTTTCAGATGAAGCCAGGATACAATCTATCATTTCCCAGGGCCTTCAGGATCTGATAGCTGCCTTTAGATTTGCCAAACTGTTGATAGGTGGGAGTATTAGATTTTCTCATTCCATGATTTTCTTTATATTGCTGAAAATTGTGATGGCAGCAGCCAAAGTTGTTGTGTGTGTGTGTTATCATGATATAGAGGCATCAAACACTCATAGGGGACTGTGCATACGCATTGTAGGTTCATTTATTTAAACTAGGCATGTCAGATGAATAGAAAGCTTGAGGACACCAGCAGCAGGAGAGTGTGTTTTGTTCCCTATTCACAAGCTAAACTGAAACTGAAACTTAATTGCACTTCCTTCTCGGGATGTTATTCTGAAATCCCTTAAAGGTATATTACAAGGGTGAGAGTCCTTTCACAGTCAGGCAATAGTTTACTTTTGGAGTAAAACATTACAGTTTTGATTGGAAACAAACTTTACACTATGTTTTGGCACCTAATTAAATTTGGTTTTTTTTGGATTGGTTATTTAGTTCTAGGTTTGACAGGGGTAAATTTGTCCTGAAATCCAGAAACAAGAAATCCTTTCCAAGAAATCAAGATATGATCTATGGCGATCCATTGAAGATGCCAAAAGATAGTACCAGACCAAACTGGAGTCCCAGAATTGCCACATGGACTCCCATTGACTACTGCAAGGTCTGCAAGACATAATAGGCTACAAGAGAAGGCATGTAGAATCACCAGCACCAACACCAATACACTCCTCCCTGATGAGCTCCACACATTGTATGCCCATTTCGCCTTCCCATTTCGCGTGCCTTTCCCCGTGTAAGCCTTGGCCGAACCAATATCCCACGTCACCATCGCAGATGTCAGATGAGACTTCTTGAAAGCCAACTCACTGAAGTGACTCGCCTGGATGGGGTACCTGGATGAGCACTCAGATCCTGTGAGGACAAGCTTGCGGGGGTATTTGCACATATCTGTAGCTTCTCCTTACACAACATAAGGTCCCTATCTGCTTCAAGAAGATGATAATCATCTTTGCACCAAAGATAAACCAGGCAGCGTGCCTTAATGACTATCATCCAGTGGCTCTGACATCCATCATTATGAAGTGCTTCGAGAGGTTAGACATGGCATGAAACAATTCCGGCCTCCCAGATTGCCACAGCAGGTTCACAGCAGATGCCAGTTCCCTGGCCCTGCAGCACCTGGATAACAAAGACACTTATGCCAGATTCCTATTTTTTGACTGAAGCTCAG
Source organism: Carcharhinus amblyrhynchos (assembly GCF_965287045.1). Taxonomy (NCBI): domain Eukaryota; kingdom Metazoa; phylum Chordata; class Chondrichthyes; order Carcharhiniformes; family Carcharhinidae; genus Carcharhinus; species Carcharhinus amblyrhynchos. The sequence continues at coordinate 39,873,536 of NC_137339.1, read as the reverse complement.
CCTTTTAACACCATTATTCCGACAAAAGCCACCTCTAAACTCCCACTGTGACTAGATCCAAGACTTCCTAACCCACAGACCGCAATCAGTAAGGATTATCCTCAACACCGGTGTCCCACAAGGATGTGTCCTCAGCCCCTTACTATATTTCTTACACACCTATGACTACACGGCCAAATTCCTCTCCAACTTGATTTCCAAGCTTGCTAATGACTCCACCATCGTGGAACGGATCTCAAACAATAATGAGATGAAATACAGGAATGAGATAGAGAATCTTGTGAACTGGTGCAACGATAATAATCTCTCCCTCAATGTCAGTGAAATGAAGGAGATAATCATCAACTTCAGGAAACATAGTGGAGGGCATGCCCCTGTCTACATCAATAGGGATGAAGTGGAAATATTGACAGCTTCAAGTGTGAAGGTGCCCAGACCACCAACAATCTGTCCTGGTCCCTCCATGCTAAGGCTATAGTTAAGAAAGCCCACTAATGCCTCTACTTTCTTAGAAGATTAAAGAAATTTAGCATGTCCATTACGACTCTGACCAACTTCTACAGATACACCATAAAAAGCATCCTCTCTGGATGTATCACAGCTTGGTATGTTTCTGCTCTGTCCAATTCCGCAAGAAACTACAAAAGGTTGTGAATGAAGCCCAGTCGGTTACGCAAACCAGCCTCCCATCCATTGACTCTGTCTACACTGCCAGCTGCCTCAGAAAAGTAGCCAGCATAATTAAGGACCCTATGCATGTCAGATGTTTTGTCTTCCACCTTCTTCTGTCAGGAAAAAGATGCAAAAATCTGAAGTCACTTACCAACCAACTCGAGAACAATTTCTTCCTTGCTGCCACCAGACTTTTGAATGGACCTATCTTATATAAAGTTGATCTTTCTCTGCACCCTAGCTATGACTGTAACACTACATTCTGCACTGTCTCCTTTACTTCTCTGTGTACGGTATGCTAGTATAGAACACAAGAAACAATACTTTTCACTGTATACTAATAAATATGACAATAATAAATCAAATCTTTTGAGGATCATTCCAAATGGACATAGCGAAGGTAATCTCAGGAGCAGCAGAAAGAATGCAAACAGCAGACATGCTTCCATTTTACAGCACAAACTGTCACGTTTTACTAAGGCAAGCACTTATGTGCCCAAAAACATCTTTGAAATGTTACAGAGCAAAAGTACATGTGTAAGAAGGTAGAATAAGTGAGGTACATGGGTAAGAAGGTAGAGTGGGTAAGGTATGGGGAAAAGGAAGTAGGATAGGTGGGATATGAGGGTAAGAGTATAACGTGTTGGGTTAGTGAGGTAAGGACGTAGGGTGGGTGAGGTAGTGGGTAAGGGGATACTGTAGGTGAGATATGAGGGTAAGAGGAAATGGTGAGTGTGGTAAAGGGGTAAGAGAGTAGGACAGTATTTGGATAGGGTGGTGAGGTCTGAATAGGTCACATTGGGAATGGGGGAATATGAGGGGATTGAGGAGTAGCCGGATGATATGGTTGGGTGTGGGGAGTCAGGGTAGTCTTCCGGGGAGGTCACTATCGTGATGGATTTGTTGGGAGCAATAATCTGGTGGTGATGTCGCATTGGGTTGAGGGAGGGTGTGGGGGTAGAGTTTAGGGGATACTGGATGGTGTGTGAAGGTTAATCAGGGGGCTCAATGGGGGAGAATTGGATGGTGAGATCAAACCAGGTCAGGATGGGTGTAAGTTGGGGCATCAGAGAGGAATCGGGCAGTAGAGGTCAGGTCAGGTCAGGAGGAATCAGACGAGGTCATAGTAAGTGCCAAAAGTTAGACTACAATTTTTCAGCCCTTTGTTTTCTGAGTAGCTATCCAGATAGGTAATTCAGGGTTGTCCAAAGTCTTCGTCTCTAATGCAGATTTGGACACCTTTTCAGAAGGTCCCAAGGGATATGGCAAGCCTTCACTAACCGGAATCCAGATGTCTCAGTCTATCAACACTATGATAGTTACAGTTTTTAATCTGGCCCGCTGAGCACTTTCAGCAGTTTTTGTTTTGTTTTATTTCACCAATGCTCTATTAGAAGGATAGATTTATGCCAAAAGCAGGGCAATTCTTTTTCAAATTTAAACAAATGGTTATGCTGGTGAAAAGGTTAATTGAATTGTAAAGTTGCAGTGGAGGTGGTTATTGCCTGAAGCAAGTCAATTAAAATTAATATTTAACATTAAACATTCATTGTGTAGTACTGGCAAGGGAATTGACTATTTTGTGTTCTGGAAATAGTAAGACATTTTAGTGGAAAACTTGCCACCAAAATCTGTACAGTCAGCAAAGGGAGTTAAAAATGAAGGTCATGGTTTGAAGGAAGAGAAAAGATTTTGAGCGATTTGCACATTCATCTCCCTTAATTATAATAAGGAATAAGCTTCCCTCAAAAGACCGTAGGAAACCTAAAGAGACTATTTCACATTAATATATACATGGCTTAAAGGCGCTTAGAAATTGGTTTTATTGAGCATGAGGGTGGGGATTTTCAGGTCAGCGGGATTGGAGGTGTGGAGCATATTGAAGCCACAGTAAGCACTTTGATGAAATGACAACTGATTCATTAGATATTCTTATAACTGTGAATTATCCATTAAAAAACTTAGCTCAGGTATCCTGTCATTTGTCAGAGCAATTCTCTGACAAATGATGAAGCTGTTGGTTCATAAGGTAAAACTCAGTCCAACTTCTCCCTCAGATAAACACCCGGGTTCAATTCCCAGCTTGGGTCACTGTGCGGAGTCCCCTGGTCTACATGGGTTTCCTCCGGGTGCTCTGGTTTCCTCCCCGGTCCCAAAGATGTGCTGGTTAGGTGCATTGGCCATGCTAAATTCATCCTCAGTGTGCCTGAACAGGCGCCAGAGTGGGGCGACTAGAGGATTTTCAGAGTAACTTCATTGCAGGGTTAATGTAAGTCTACTTGTGAAACTAATAAATGAATTTTTAAAACTTTAAGCTTAAAAAAAACTGTAAAAGAAGGGAACTGCATCATTATATTCAGCAATCACTATTTTCACTCACCGTTTAATTTTGCTGACATACAGAGTGCCTTTTTAGTCACCTCACTATAGGGAGGATTTTCTAGCACGAGAGGGGGTACAGAGGAGATTTAGCAGAGTATTGCCTGGGATGGAGTACTTGAGCTAAAAGGAGAGACTGGATAGGGTTGATCTGTTTACCTTACAGTAGATAAGGCTGAGGAGAAACATGATTGAGGTTTATAAGATTATGGGGGGTTTAGACAGGGTGAGTAGGAAGCAACTGTTCCCCTTGGTTGAGGAGTCAATCATGAGGTGACATAGTTTTAGGGTAAGGGCCAAAAAATTCAGAGAGGATTTGGGAAAAAAGATTCACTTGGAGGGTGATAGGAATCTGGAATGCACTGCCTGGGAAGGTAGTGGAGGCCGGAAACTTTACAACCTTTAAAACGTACTTGGATGAGCACTTGAAGGATATAGGACAAGTGCTAGAAAATGGGATTAGCACAACTTTAATGTAGTTATTGTGGATGCAGAATCGATGGGCCAAAGAGCCTCTTCTGTGCTGTACGTTTCTATGACTTGCTACTTATAAATCACTCACTTAATTCAGAAACTCCATGGAAAGAGTAAACCTCAGTCAATAAATGTTGTTCGACTGCCAAATGTGGCACTATTAAAAACCTCCACTGCATTTATTTTATATAGGCAAGAGGCAGCAGCATTTGAAAAATAGCAATGTTTTCATTTTGTTTCCTTTAGAAATACAAAATTATGTACAAAACCCATGCATTAGGACAGATGCCAAATTCAAGGCAGTCTTGTTCTCTGGAGCCATATCCCTGAACATTACATTGATTTTTCTGAACCACACTTTATTCATGACCTTTAGCAAGCATCAGTGAGATGCTTTTCTTCTACAGCTCAATTCAAAGTCAGGAGGTGAATGCCATTTACAGTACCTATTGTTTAAATTGATGCAACAGTGTCAATATTAAACTGAATGGCTCATAAACATACTTCACAAAACAATTCTCCCTTTCCAGTGTAATAATGGGCAAGAGTTTTAGTCTATACTTGTGCCACTTAATAGGTAAGACCCAGAATACAGAGGTATAGTGATTTTTGAAATTATTTTATCATCTATCATAGGAATTATTTTGCCCTGGCCTTTAAAAAAATGATGGTTAATATTTAAGCAGAAACATATTTCATAGAGTCTGGTTGTGGGGCCGTGTGAGAAGAAGGGACAAGGGGAAAAAAAAACACATCTGCACTGAATTCCACTATCAACTAACATCATTCTACATTAAACATAGGGGTAGGCCTTTCCAACAAGATCATAGACCTCAAAAGGTAGGCAATGGTGCAGTGATATTATCGCTGATCTAATAATCCAGAGACCCAGGGTAATGCTTTAGGAACAGGGGTTTGAATTGCACCATTGCAAATGGTAAAATTTGAATTCAATAAAAATCTGGAATTAAAAGTCTGATTATGACCTTGAAACTTTTGCTGTAAAAACCCATATGGTTCACTCAAGTTCCGTAGGGAGGAAAATCTGCCGTCCTCACCTGGTCTGGCCTTCAAGTGATCCAGAGTCACAGCAATGTGGTTGACTCTCAAATGCCTTCTGAAATGGATAATAAATGCTGGCCCTGTCAGCAGCACTCACACCCAGTAAATTAATAAGTTTTTAAAAAGTACATATAGTTGACTTTTGTTTCCCCTTTGCTCTTTCTTCTGGGATGCTGACTTAATTTATAATACAGAAGCTGAGATCAGACAATTCAATGTACATCTCGGCTAGCATGTTCCAGCACATCCCACCTAGTGGGATATTATAGTCCTGCCAACATATCTACTGGTTGGGGGAGGCATCCCATGGCCATAAAATCGTGGTGCTGGGGTCAAAACTGAGGGCTACCTGGTAGGTGTGTCTCACTCTCACATAAGTCAAGTTCAATCAATTCAATGGCATTTTATCCTTCTTTACAGGAACAAAACTGTCTGAAATGAAAACAGAAAATGGGAGAAAAACTCAGCAGTTTTTCTATCATTTTCTGTTTTAATTCATTGCATTGACTCTGACTCCACTGGCAAACAGAATCCACCCAAAGCTTTCCTGATAAGACAGCGGAATGGTTCCAACAGCAATATTATATTGCATCTTTGAACAATTCCAAAAATATACATTAGCTTTGTATTAAGGAGAACAATACAATTGCAATACAAATGAGGCCCATTTACAATTACCATAACCTGCTTACACACACTGTGATAGGAATTAACAAACAACAATGACAACTTAATTCCAAATCCTGAAATGTAATGAAATCATTTGTTCAAATTTATGAATTGGTTTGGTGCAATACTTCACACAAGATGAAAACAACAGCTAACTTTTAATTATAATCCAGTGCATTTGGTTCCAAATTTCTAGAACTAGTATCACTCCAGCAGGGGCCAAATGGTTGTTTAATATTATTTGCTAATCCAATTTGAATCATCACCAGTGCACATCTGTCATGCTGAGCAGGCACAAGAAATTGTGAAAAACTTTCTCCTAAAAATTGAGATTTTTGAACTTTTGATTTGATTTGATTTATTATTATCACATGTAATAGTATACAGTGAAAAGTACTGTTTCTAACACATTATACAGGCAAAGCATATTGTACATAGAGAAGGAAAGAAGATGCAGAATGTACTGTTACAGTCATAGCTGTGCATAGAGAAAGATCATTAAGGTAAGGTAGGTCCATTCAAAAATCTGATGGCAGCAGGGACAAAGCTGTTGTTGAGTCAGTTGGTTCCTGACCTCAGACTTTTATATCTTTTTCCCAAAAGAAAAAGGAGAGAATGTGCCTGGGGTGCGTGGGGTCCTTGATTATGCTGGCTGCTTTTCCGAGACAGCAGGAAGTGCAGATGGAGTCATTGGATGTGAGGCTGGTTTGCCTGATGGACTGGAATTTATTCACGTCCCTTTGTAGTTTCTTGCAGTCTTGGTCAAAGCAGGAGCCATACCAAGCTGTGATACATCCAGAAAGGATGGTTGCTATGGATTACATGACTTTTGGGGCTACAAGTTGGTCAAGCTTCTGGAAAACTCGAAAAGTGGACTACAATGACCACAGTCTTGTGAAATGTCGTACCCATAGTTATCAAGACTCATCTCAAAACAGCAAAGGCAACAAACGTTCATAAATCCAGTCCAAAGAGCTGCTAAGTAACAAAGGTGAGCTTCCACAACAGATCATGCAGAAAGAAGTATAAAGGACTCTCATCTGTTTCTATTGTATGTTCCTAGTTTTTAGATGGGAAGTGAAACCTACCTCATTAATATGAATAGACTCTTGATTGCTTTACTTCACCTATTAATAGCCAGTCATCACATGACCAAAACTCTTTTATTTCTGAGCCTTTGTACAATAAGTTCTACTTGTTATAATGTAATCAGTTAGTAACATTAGATCTGTTCTAATGTAACCAATGATAACACACTGAGAGGGCCAGCTAACCAGGTCATCCGATATAAATAAAAAGCAGATAGGGATTGTGGGGAGCTTGTGTGGCCCAGCATGTGGCCCCAAGTGTTAGAGTAATGAAGTTTCTTTATTAGCCCTTGTTCTTTGATTTACTTTCCAAAGCTAGAGCTTTTATTGCTTGCAACCAAAGTATCCCTACTGCCAGATGAACACCGCTTGCTTATTGACATACAGGCAACACTGCAGAAGGTAGAAGTAACATCATTGCAGGAGACTTGCGATCCCCCCATGCCCCTTGGCATGTTTTACAATGATGTGGAGATGCCAGCATTAAACTGGGATAAACACAGTAAGAAGTCTCATAACACAAGGTTAAAGTCCAACAGGTTTATTTGCTAGCACAAACCACAAGCTTTCAGAGTGCTGCCCCTTCATCAGGTGAGTGAGAGTTCTATTCACAAACAGGGCATATAAAGACACAAACTCAATTTACAAAATAATGGTTAGATTGCGAGTCTTTACAGGTAATCAAGTCTTAAAGGTACAGGCAATGTGAATGGAAAGAGGGTTAACCATAGGTTAAAAAGATGTGTATTGTCCCCCGCCAGGACAGTTAGTGAGATTTTGCAAGCCCCAGCGAGTCATGGGAGTTACAGACAGTGTGACATCAACCTAAGATCCCGGTTGAGGCCGTCCTCACGTGTGCGGAGTTGGCTATCAATCTCTGCTCAGCGACTCTGAGCTGCCGTGTATCATGAAGGCAACCTTGGAGAACGCTTACCTGAAGATCAGAGGCCAAATGCTCGTGACCGCTGAAGTGTTCCCTGACAGAAAGAGAACACTCTTGCCTGGTGATTGTCAAGCGGTGTTCATTCATCTGTCGTCGTAATGCCTGCATGGCCTCCCCAATATACCATGCCTCAGGACATCCTTTCCTGCAGCGTATCAGGTAGATAATGTTGGCTGAGTTGCAAGCGTATGTATTTTGTACCTGGTGGATGGTGTTCTCACGTGAGATGATGGATCCGTGTCAATGATCCGGCATGTCTTGCAGAGGTTGCTGTGGCAGGGTTGTGTGGTGTCGTGGTCACTGTTCTCCTGAAGGCTGGGTAGTTTGCTGCAGACAATGGTCTACTTGAGGTTATGCGGTTGTTTGAAGGCAAGAAGTGGCGGTGTGGGGATGACCTTGGCGAGATGTTCATCTTCATTGATGACATGTTGAAGACTGCGGAGAAGATGTCGTAGCTTCTCCGCTCCAGGGAAGTACTGACGATGAAGGGCACTCTATCCATCGTGTCCCATGTTTGTCTTCTGAGAAGGTCGGTGAGGTTTTTCGCTGTGGCACGTCAGAGCTGTCGATCGATGAGTCGAGCAACATATCCTGTTCTTATGAGGGCATCTTTCAGTATCAGAAGGTGTCCGTTGCAATCCTCCTCATCTGAGCAGATCCAATGTACATGGAGGACTTGTCCAGAGGGGATGGCTTCTTTAATGTTTTTAGGGGGGAAGCTGGAGAAGTGGAGCTGGTTATGTTTGCGGTACAGTGAAGCGCTGTGCTGGCTATCCTTGATGGAGATGCGTGTGTCCAGGAATGCAACCAGTTCTGGAGAGTAGTCCATAATGAGTCTGATGGTGGTTTGGAACTTGATGATGTCATCATCTAGTTGTTTCAGTGATTGTTCACAATAAGTCCAAAGGAAAAAAATGTCTTCGATGTATCTAGTGTAGAGCATTGGTTGCAGGTCCTGTGTGGTCTTGTTCAAACCTGTGCATGAAGATGTTGACATATTGAGGTGCTAATTTGGTCCCCAAGGCTGTTCCGTGTATTTGGATGAACAACTGGTTGTTGAAGGTGAAGACATTGTTGTCCAGGATGAAGCAGATGAGTTGTAAAATTGCATCTGGGGATTGACAGTTGTCAGTGTTGAGTACTGAAGCAGTTGCAGCAATGCCATCGTTGTGGGGGATGCTGGTGCAGAATGCCGAGACATCCATTGTGATGAAGAGTACTCCTGGTTCAACTGCTCTATATGTGCTAATTTTCTGTAGGAAGTCTGTGGTATTGCTACAAAAGCTGGGGATTCTACGGACAAGCCCTCAGTATACATAGGATGTACTCAGATGAGGAGGATTGCAAGACACCTCCAGATGCTGAAAGATGCCCTCATAAGAAAAGGGCATGGCACTTGATTCATCGGTTGACAGCTCCAACGTGCCACAGTGAAAAACTGCACTGAGTTCCTCAGAAGACAAACATGGGACATGGCGGATAGAGTACCCTTCGTCATCCAGTACTTCCCTGGAGCAGAGAAGCTACAAGATCTTCTCCAGAGCCTTCAACGTGTCATCGATGAAGACAAATATCTCGCCAAGGCCATCCCCACACCCCCACTTCTTGCTTTCAAACAACTGCACAACCTCAAACCATTGTCCGCAGCAAACTATCCAGCCTTCAGGAGAACAGTGATCACGGCACCCCACAACCCTGCCACAGCAACCTCTGCAAGATGTGCCGGATCATCCACACAGATGCTATCATCTCACATGATGAAACCATCTACCCAGGTACACAGTACATACACTTGCAACTCGACCAATGTTGTCTAACTGATATGCTGCAGGAAAAGATGTTCCAAGGCATGGCACATTGGGAAGACCATGCTACGACATTGGACGAACGAACACTGCTCGACAATCGCCCGGCAAGAGTGTTCTCCTCCTGTTGGGGAATACTTCAATGATCACGGGCATTCGACCTCTGAACTTTGGGTAAGCAATCTCCAAGGTAGCCTTCACAACACACAACAATGCAGAGTTGCTGAGCAGAGACTGATAGCCAAGTTTTGCACACATGAGGATAGCCTCAACCAGGGTCTTAGGTTCATGTCACACTAGCTGTAACCCTCACGACTTTCTGGGCTTGCAAAATCTCATTAACTGTCCTGGCTGGAGACAATACACATCTCTTTAACCAGTGCTTAACCCTTTTTCCACTCACATTGTCTGTACCTTTAAAACTTGATTACCTGTGAAGACTTGCATTTCAACTATTATTTTGTAAATTGAGTTTGTGTCTTTATATGCCCTGTTTGTGAACAGAGCTCCCACTCACCTGATGAAGGGGCAGCACTCTGAAAGCTTGTGGCTTCTGCTACCAGATAAACCTGTTGGACTTTAACCTGGTGTTATGAGATGTTTTACAATAGCAGAGATGGCCCACTGTTGACCAATGGTGGGGTCGTCTAGTCCTGCTATTGTCAATGAGTTTTCCGTTGTTTGCTCTTCCAATGCTGAGGAACCTGTGGTGGGTCCTCACTGTCAGCAGGACTGGGATATCCCGCCAGTGGGGACATTTGGAAACTTTTGGCCCAGTCTTTTAACCACGCCACAAGACTGAAAACTTAAAGCCTTATTGAGATAGTTTCCAAAAGATCTTAAATTTGTCTCGAGAAACTAACTGGCTACAAGTGTTATCAAATCTATATTTTTCAATTTGCTGTACATCTCTTATTCCAAAGAAAATACCACAAAATGCTGTCTTGAACCACCTGGACTGTAACTTTGGATTGAAAGAATCCTCTCACTGGATTCTGATTATTTGTGTGAACTATTAACAATTCTGTTGGGTTTTTGTATTTGTAGTAGGAAAATTCCTTACATTTACTGTTTTTTTTATGTTTCATGTGTGGGGGTAGTAACAACAAAACCTTTTCTTGGGTAGTGTGTGTAAATAAATAATGTTCCTGGTTTAAAAATCCAATAACGTTTGATGCTAGTGATTTTGTGAAAAAAAACTAATTACATAAAAACAGGCTATGGAAACGCATAGGGACATAGAAACTAGAAGCAGGAGTTGGCAATTCAGCCCTTCGAGCCTGCTCTGCCATTCATTTTGAACATTCACTATCCTGATCCACCACACCCCCCCTAGACCCCATATTCCTTGATCTCATTAGACCCAAGAGTCAAATCTAATTTCTTCTTGAAATCAGACAACATTTTGTCCTCAACTACTTCCTATGGTAATGATTTCCAAATATTCAACAACTTCTGGGTGAAAAAAAACCTCCTTACTTCAGTTCCCTTATCCTCAATCTATGTCCTCTAGTTCTGGACTCCCCCACCACTAGAAACATTCTTTCTGAATCTACCCTGACCAACCCTGTTAGAATTTTATAAGTTTCTATGAGATCCTCTCTCTTCTAAACTCCAGTGCATATAATTCTAACCGACTTAGTCTTTCCTCATATGACAGACCTGCCAACTCAGGAATCAGCCTGGTAAACTTTCGCTGCGCTCCCTCTATAGCAAGGACACACTTCCTCAGATAAGGACACCAAAACTGCATGCAATACTCCAGGTGTGGCCTCACCAACACCGTAGGCAATTGCAGCAAAACATCCCTATCCCTATAATCAAATCCTCTCGCTATGAAGGCCAACATTTGCCTTCTTTACTGCCTGCTGTACCTGCGTGCTTACTGTCAGTGACTGATGCACGAGAACATCAAGGTCTCACTGAGTATCTACTGCTCTCAATTTACTCCTATTCAAGATATAATCTGTCTTCTTATTATTTCATATCATATATGAGTCTTATATATTTAAACCACACTAATTCTGGGCAGAAGATTAGGAGAATTAGAATGTTCAGTTTGTCTCTCTCTCCTGTCCGTAACATGAGCTTCCTAACTACTTTCGTTGGTCTCACTGAGGAGGTGAGCAAATTAATTGCCCCATTTTCCCCACCTTGCTGAACATTGTTGGCACTAACAATAGCATCTTGAAGCTGACACACTTAAAGTTTATTTATTTGTGTCACAAGTAGGCTTACATTAACACTGCAATGAAGTTATTGTGAAAATCCCCTCGTTGCCACACTCCGGCAGCTGTTCAGGTACAGTGAGACAGAATTTAGTATAGCCAGTGCACCTAACTCACACATCTTTCAGATTGGGGGAAACTGGAGGAAACTCACAGAGACACGGGGAGAACATGCAGATCCGCAAAGGCAGTGGCCCAAGCCAGGAATCAAACACAGGTCCCTGGCGCTGTGAGGCAGCAATGCTAATCACTGTGCCATCCATTGTTTGATGCCTGTGTCTTTGGGATGCCCCCATCGTCCCTCCTGCCCACCCACCTCCCCCCACCCCCCAACCCCCACCCCCACTCATCACAGGCCTCTTTCCACAACTGCCTTGAAAAATCTTCCCCCGAAAGGAATAAGATTCCATATTTTTAACAAATAGCAGAGAGGTTGATTGGCAATAATTAATTGATACTTATGCTTGTAATTACCAGACATGACTTTAGTTCTTACTAACTGGGCAAGAAAGCAATTTCAAGAGATGTCAATGGAAAGGCAGGCAAAGCAATACAATTTTCACAAAGTTAATAGCAGAATGGCAAATCTCAGACAGCAACCACTGGATATTGGTATTCAAACATACAGCTGCCTCCTATGGGTGGCATGGTGGTGCAGTGGCTAGCACAGTTGTTTCACAGCACTGGGGACCCAGGTGCGATTCTCACCTTGGGTCACTGTTTGTGTAGACTTTGCATATTCTCCCTGTGCCTGCATGGGTTTCCTCCAGGTGCTCCGGTTTCCTCCCACAATCCTAAAAACGTGCTGGTCAGGTGCATTAGCCATGCTAAATTCTTCCACTGTACAGGCGCTGGAGTGTGGCGACTAAGGGATTTTCACAGTAACTTCATTGCAGTGTTAATGTAAGCCTACTTGTGACACTAATAAATAAAATAGTCTTGCTGTACTCTTTATATATAAATACTGGTGACAACATTGGCCTGACTGTTACTTTGACAGCAAAATCTGGCTCGTGATTGGCAGAGATTAGTTACAAACCAAATAATAAAAACATTCATAACTGAAAATTAAATGGAAGAAATATGGGCATTTATGGAAATGGGCCATCAAATCAGAGATTGATGCTATTGTTTTCTTCATTGAAAGTGAAATGGTAGGTTGATGGTTCCAGTCTGAGAATCGCCATGATCATTATTGTATGGAGGAAGATCTTGTCATGCAGTGGTAGCTTCTCTACCTGTTGGCAGGAAGCTCAGTGTCCAAGTCCAAAAGAGGACTTGATGGCTACACAAGTCCATGATGTTGCTAAAGTGATTGATTGCTAGCCTGTAAATTCTCCCATATGCCCCATGACAGGCAGCAAGAACAGTTCAGCTTCCTAGTCTGTTATATTGCAGATGGCAAATACAAACCACTGCAATACTTTGCCAAGCATAATCATGGACCAAACCAATGGAACTTCATGGTTGCCAGAACCCTGTTAGGGCATGGTATCTAAGGAAGGAGGATATGGGCATGGTTTGAATATTTTGATTTACCCCTCATAGAGGGATAATCGCTTAATGGTTGATTCTGGACAGCAGGAGCATGTGAGAAAAAGTGTGGACACATTAAGACTACTGAGTCAGAGCTTGCTGAATCCCTTATAATAAGCTTTATTTATATTTGCCCTTTGCCAACCTACTGCAAAAAAAAATGAAGTGCAATTAACTGCCTCTGTGATACTAACAACTAGAGGAAACAATCTTTCACTGTTAGCAAATTAAAATCTTCCATCATTTGAAAACAATAGTACTCCAGTCCTTAATCATCTCAATTTTAAAGGTTTTGTTATTGCTACTCTTAGATCTCTGTTAATGGTCGTAATCTTTAAGATATACAGCCTTTAAATGTTCTTCTTTCTCAGAATGCATTACTACACATTTCTGGGCACAGTTGTCTGCTTGTCTACTGCCTCTTGTAATCTGCTGCATTATTCCTGAAATTTTACCATACCCTAGTACTTTGGTACTACGAGTAAACTTTGAATCACTCCTCTCCTCTCCCTATATCAAATCACATTTAAACAGGAAAAGTAAAGGGGGACATTTCAACCTCTGAGAACTGGGATGGGACTGGATGTGGGAATAAAAATTATTGACTTTTAGACAGGGACAGCAACACACTATAATCCATCCACTTCCAGAAAATCCTATTTGGAGTCATCTATTTATGAAGTTAAGGATTTACTAATTAGATGTGAACGGGGACTTATTGATGCAGTTAATGTCCTTTGGTGATGTTAATGAGGCATTGCTAAATTGTTTTTAATTTTGGCTCCAACTTACTTTATTCAGAATGGTTTCTTAGTACATGGGAAAATGACTAAAGAAACAGTTCAGGCATATATTAGACTTATCATTGATTCACCTGAATACGAGTTTACTTATTGTAGCCCCTGTCTCAGTTCGCACTGAAGTGTCCAGCAGACACTTTCTTTTTCAAACTGACAAGATCAGGACTGATGGTGGAGGGGCTGATCCGAAATAAATGTTCTCAACTTGTAAATTATGCCCACTGAACAGCATCTTCCATAACATTTAAAAGGGTGCAGAGGTACAGTGAGATCTTGACTGTATTCTCAATACTTCAAGGTATTGAAATTTAGTGACATTCTGGTCCTGGAAAGTAACATTTTCATAATGAGTGCTTATCAAATATTTGCTGAAAACCCATATGAGTAGTGTTTTGCATCAAGTTAATTACACTTTTCCTAGTAAGTAACATATGGATGCATGGAGCGGATTTCCTCTGGTCTTTCTGTCGTCTTGTTCTGAATCTGAATGATAATAAATGCTGATTGAAATGCCTTATGTTCAGAATACTTGTCCCAACAATAACAAATCAGGCCAATGCTCAAGAAAGTAAAATTATTTGAATTTATTTCACCAGCACTTTTCATTTTACACAGTTCTGAGTCAGCAATGGTACAATGATAAGCAATAGGCCTATGGGTTAAAAAAAAGTATTTGGTTAAAGGCAATTTCCATATGTTGAAGCTAATTTCTATAAATGTTACATTCATTGCCCTTCCTACAGCTACAATCATCTGTAAGTTTAACCTAACTGTGAAACCCCCGCCCCCACCCACCCCGACGACTTGCATGGGGAATTCCTGATTGACCTCCCTGTAGGAATCATTGAGTATGAGCTCCCTGGGGACTGGTAATTAACTAACCAGGTGGAGCTTATATACTGAGCCCTGTATAAAACAGAACCCTGAGTGGGTCCATTATTGTGTTGTCCCAGTTGTGCTCACCACAGGCTTTGGGTTTTGTTTTGTTTTATTTCATGCAATAAAGCATGGTTCCTTTACAGCCGACTCCTGGAGTTATTATGCTAACAAAGTTAACAACATACTAAATGCAGAGTTGAAAAATCCTGTTCTGGTTACGGATGAAATCCAAAGCTACTTGCAGTAGCAGCAGTAAAACCTTGAATATTTCTGGCCCAGGGAGGCCTGACTCTGGGCCTTGACATGGACTGTATATTTCCAGGCTGGCTAGCTGAATTAAGTAAAACGTCTGACAACACCAGGTTTTAGTCCAACCGATTTATTTGATAGTAAACGCACAAGCTTTCGAGGTTTCCCTCTTCGTCAGGTGAATGGAGAGTCGAACTCTCCATTCAAATAAATCGGTTGGACTAAAACCTGGTGTTGTCAGACTTTTTACTGTGTTTACCCCAGTCCAATGCCGGCACATCCACATCATAGCTGAATTAAACCAGATGTTGCATCGGCAACACCTTGCAAGAGTTTTTGGACAGGGTGGGAAAGAGAATGGCAATAGTGCACAGTTCTGTGGATTTGCAGTTAACTTTATTTAAATTGGCTCTGATCCATATTGTATTCATTCCTTTGTGATCAATTAATATTGTTGCAGAATGTTGTGACATTTGTAGGCGTGCATGCATGCATCAATTAGGAAAAAGCAGAAAGGGCATTGTCTCCTCAGAGGTCATGGCCAAAGCTCATGGGAAAGTGATGAACAGTGCTTTGACTCAGAGTATTTTATTGTTGAATATAAATTGTCAATTTGGCAAATATATTTTAAAGAAAATGTTTATTAATTCTCCCCATGGTGTCCCATTTGCATAAAACTATATCCCACCCTTATTTTGTATTATTTGCATTTTCATCCCGGCTCATGCTGCATCAGATCCCTTGATTTTCTGCCGCAACTGTGTGCAATCTTTATCCAATGTCCTTACGTCTGCAGAATATATTATGTTCCTGGGATGGTTATTATTAGCACCTCAGGAAGCACTTGACCTTCAGTTGTGAGCCACAGTCCCCATGGCAAATTAAACCAAGGTGTTTTCTGGTTTTATATAACTTGGTTATGCACAAACAGAAACGGCAACTCATGCAGCTGATGTTTGAGAACAATGAAGAATCACCTGATAATTTAAGTAGCTGCTAACAGGGACAGAAGATAAAACATTGCTCAAATAGCTTAGGATTTCATCTTTAAAAATAACAGGATTTTACAACTCTGCATTTAGCGTGTTGTTAGGTTTGTTAGGTTAAACCCACAGATGATGATTGTAGCTGTAGGAAGGGCAATGAGGGTAACTTCTTTGGAAATTAATTTGGAAACAAACTTTAAGATTGTTGTCTTAAAGTTGCCTTAAAGCAGAGCTTTTCTTAACCCACGGGCCTATTGTTTATCATTGTACAGTTGCTGAGGCAGCATTGTGGAAAATGAAATGTGTTTAGTTAGCAACAGAAGTGCTGGTGAAATAACTTCAGATGATACAGCTTTCTTGAACATTGACTTGATTTGTTATTGATGGACAATTGTCTTGAACGTCTGACATTTATTATCATGCAGATTCAAAACAAGACAGCAGAAGTACAAGAGAAAATCCACTCCAAAAATTATTACTAACAAAAGTGTAAATAAGACAATGAAAGACACTTCTCATGTGTGTTTAAAGAGAATACTTGGCAAGGGCCCATTATAAAAATGAAAACTTGTAAATGTTTCCTTTCGGGACCAAAACCTCACTAAACCTATAATATCTCAATATATTGAGAATATACTCAATATCTTACTTCTGTCTTCCCCCCTGGGAGTAACAAACTTCCACCAGCCACATGAGGATATATTAGCACTAGGAAAGGCAAAGGCACATGGAAGACAGGCACTCTGGAAAATTAATTTGGAATTTATTTTGTGGAAATTTATATTTCTGGATTGTGACCAAGATAACACTATATCAAATTAGCAACTAAGCCAAAATGATGGCTGATCTCTTTAATTACTGCTTATATAGAATTCTTCCTGATGAAGAATACATGTTCACCCGTGAGAGATTACGAGAGGATATTAGCTGGAGCATTGAGGTCAAACCCTCTGGCAGCACAAGAGTCAAATCATTCACCATGAACAGCCTATTCTGCACACTTCTGGTGCTTATTCCTAGTGCATGTGTTATGTACCTCCCCAAACGGCTTCCAGTATGGCACACCACAGCTGCATGAAATCAGCACTGGTGCAACTTTAGACATGAGACAGGTTATGGAGCTGAACTTTACAGCCATGAGTTTCTCTACAGTGCAAAAGAAACTTACAAGATGTGGTCTTAGATTTTGCTGTTGCTGCATGGGCAACACAAGCTTAGTATAAACTGCCCCTTTAAATTTCTGTTCAACGATTTAAGGAGATGCTATTTTAGAGCATAGAGGTGCGCTCATTTATTTAGCTCTCACTTGGCTCTGAAAGACAGTAATTTCACAATGTAGTTACTGATGCTGATATGTTTTTTTTCTCACAATCAAAGAATTATGTGATCACACATCCTGGAAATAGATTAAGGGGTGAATTTTCCTGTTCTGCCCACCTCGGGAATTGGAGCAGGCAAGGGGCAGACCATGGAATGGTCTGTTGACCTCGGGCGGGATTTCCCATTTTCAAGGTGAGCGTGGCTGGAAAATTCCACCCTAAATTTGTGACAGTTTTTTCTCCACATAATCCAACTGTCCTACTAGCTCAATGCAACATTTTACACCTTGATGCTACTCAGCAAGTTATATCTAATATAAGTTAGAATTAAAAAAAAAACATTCATGGAATGTGGATGTTGCTGGCTGGGCCGTCATTTATTGCCCATGCCTAATTACCTTTGTACTGAATAGCTTGGTAGGCCACTTAAGAGTCAACCACATTATTGTGGGGTTTGGAATCATGTACAGGCCAGACCTTGGTGAACCAGATGGGTTTTTGGGACAAGTGACAATTTTTATATGGTTATCATTAGACTTTTAATTCCAGCTTTCATTGGATTTAATTTTCACTATCTGCCTTGCTGGGATTCCCCAAAGCATGACCCTGGGTCTCTGGATTACTAGCCCAGTAACAGTACCACTACACCATCACCTCCCCAGTAAACAATTGCAGAGCTTACATTTCACTATTCAAAATATCCTTCAAACCATTAAATCATTTGTCATTTATCAAGAAATAATCAATGTTTGAATTCATCACCAAGTGCAAATAGACACAAGTCTTCATTTTCAATCAGCACAATTTGTGTGAGTAAAGAAGAAGACTTGACTTGTAAATGTTTATTGGATTGGGTGAGATTTTATGCAAATACAAAGGCACCTACCTCCTGACAATATTACAAGAAATGCTTAACCATCACTTCCTATCTCTTTTTCACCCCATTTCCTTGCTCCCCCAAAAAAATGTTGCCCTATATTTTCCTTTAAATATTAAAAATACGCAAACAATTTTTTGAAGGGAAAATGTAACCTTGAGGGAAGAGAGATGAAGGATGTAGAAACAAAATATCAGTCGTTCCACTCCACTCCTCAAAAACTTTGCAGCCTGTTTTGTTTTCACCCCAAAGGTTCTCCTTTAACGCCAACATGACCTCTGCAGAGGTCATGCGATGCTCCAGGCAACTGAGATAGCTTTTCTGGACTCATAACAACATGAAGAATAATAAGATAATGGACTGGAACAGGCATCAAAAGGACTGACACTTACTGAAATGTATGGAAGATGTACTCGTCACAGAGAAGCATCAATAAGGAAGTCAAGATTACTTGACGGGCAAACAGAGCATGAAATAGGCTGATGGAAAAGTTGGAATTATTTTGAGCTGATTGAAATCCTGCACAATAAAACTGAAGTTTAATATGGTGCAGCGAAAGCGAATTACTACACTTGCTGAAAATCCCATACAAAACAAAATATGCTGGAAATACTCAGCAGGTCAGGCAGCATCAGTGGAAAAAGAGACACATTTAACAATGGACTTTCAGCAGAAGTGGAAGGAGTTGGAGATGTAAGCAAGTACAAAGGCAGGAAAAGAAGTGGGTGGGCATGAGAGGAGCAAAAGAACAGAAGTGGACATCTGTGATAGGTTAAGTAGTCAAAGAGATCAAATAAAAATAGGCAATGGTGCAAGGGGAAAAGAAATGGCAATCGGAAAAAAGCAAAGATTAGGTCTAGAGGAGCTGTAAAAGGGCAAAACAGAACCATTAACACATCAGCTATTCAATAAATGGGGGTGCTGGAAAAGGGAGCAATGATTATGGTCTGGAGTCATTAAAATCAATATCGAATTATTTATTTAAAAAATGTTAAATTTCCAAATTTTACCAATTCTGATATGAAATATTTTCTGTTTTTATTTTGTATAGTATGTCTCTGTTGTGCATTTTCAGCTCATAGATTTCATACAGAAGTCAAATAAAGTAATGGTGTTTTTTATATTGCTATGTAATTCAGCCAAGAGTCAGACATTTTGGAAAATCATGCTCAATATAGCAAACCTTTGTTTTACAACTCATCTTGCTTGAGATGAAAGCATCTTACATACAGCAACAATAAAAAATTAAAATGCAGCAATCATTTGGTCAATAGTCAAAATTATTCTTTAATAGAGATAACATATTTTAAAAGTCATGATACAAATTTAACTTTTTTTAAAGAACCTATGACATTTAGACTTTGATAAGCAATTAACTAAAGAATACAAGGTTACAATGGAGCCTTTCTGTCTGGATAATACAATAGTGATGACAGTGTTTCACATTCTCTGAGTAAATAGCTCTCATTTTCAGATTTTATTATTCAGTATATTTCCTCCACAGAATTGCTGACATGCAGGAGGACATTTAGCCCATCATGTCCACAATAGCTCTCCGAATGAGCAACTCATTGGTGGGGTTGGGGGGTCAGGAGGGGTGGAGGGGGTCGGTTTCCATCCCACCTGTCACAGGAATTGTAGCGGGCGGGTGGTCTATGCAAAGGTCCATTGACCTCCGGTGAGGTTTTCCAGTTTTGGGATGAATGGGGCCAGAAAATCTCTGCCCCCTTCCCGTAACTCTGCATGTTCTTCCCTTTTAGATAAGTCTAATTTCTTCTTGAATGCTTCAGTTGAATCTGCCTCCCCCACATTCTCAAGCAATGCATTCCAAAGCTTAACCAGTTGCTGCATAAAATAGTTTATCCTCAGGTCAGTTTTGTATTTTTTATGAATTACTTTACAATTGTGCCCTCTTGTTGTCAATCCTTTCATGAGTGGGAAGTTTTTTTTCCTATAAACTCTACACAGTCCTCATGATTTTGAACACTTCTATAAAATCTCTTCTTAATTTTTTCTCAAAGAAAACTGCTTGAAATTCTACCCTCAATCTACAATCATAACTGAAATTTCTCAACTCTAGAACCATTCTCATGAATCTTTTTTGCCCTCTCCAATGCCTTCACATCCTTCCTGAAGTGCAGCTCCCATAACTGGATGCAATTCTCTAGCTGAGGCCAAATTTCTGAATGACATAAGTTTAACTTAACATCCTTGGTCCTGTACTCTATGTCCATATTAATAAATCCCAAGATAGCATCTGCGTTATTGACTGCCCTCTCAATTTGTCCTGCCACCTTCAATAACTTATGCATGTAAACACCCAAGTCTCTCTGATCCTATATCCCTTTTGGAGTTGTATCCTTTAGTTTATACTGTCTTTCCAAATCCTTCTACCAAAATGATTCACTTCATATTTCTCTGCATTGAATTTCATCTGCAAGTTGCCCATCCATGCTGCCAATTTGCTTATGTTCTCAAAGTTATACACTATTCTCTTCACAATGCTTTCAAGCTTTGTATTAGCCTTTAACATTGATATTGTGCTCTGTACATTGTTGTTGGTAAATAATACTTCTGAGACTATTTGTGAGTCAAAATACAGCAGGTTTATTACAAAAGCTTCTGGGAGAAAGCTGGTTCCTAAAGCGGTTTACCAGACTTCTCACCGAATACAAATAAGAATAAAGTTTTATACACCCTGGTTCCCACCCCTAACAATGTCTACAGTTCTCCAAGCTGCCGATCATGTTTCGCCATCCATCCTGTGGTTATTGCTGCCTCAGCTGTGGTTTCATCCTTTGCGTAGTCCGTTGTAATCATAGCTGTCTCAGGGCCTCGACTGTCTCCGTTCTGTTTCTCTAGCGTGATTAGCCATTATCAGCACCTGCAGTTATTTAGCCAGCATACACGGTTGCACAAGCAAGTTAACTGGCGTACAAGGTTACAGGGGTGCAAAAACAAGTCTTGCAATGCTTTGCACAAATCTTTAAGGATTACAGAGTTCATTAACCCGTTCACTTCTTCAACATCAAGGTCTAAGTCATTAATACACATTAGAAAAATCTAACGTTTTAACACTAAGTCCCATTGTACTTCACTACAAGCCTACTTCCTGCCCAGAAATACCCATCAATTGGTACTCGTTGCTTCCTGTCATCCAGCCAGTTCCATATCCATGTTGTTCTGTTCCATTTATCCCATGAGCTTTATTTTTTCTCACAAGTCTGTTATGTGGCCTTCAAAAGTCCATGTTATGAAGATGAATATTACTTTTTCTCAATCTCCAGGGAAAAAGTGTTATTCAGTAATAAAGTCTGTGTATTGGAGTTTTTCAGAGACCTAAGTATTATGCAGGTTTTTATTTAGGAGATTTCTCTTTATTAAATACAGCTCAGCAAATACAAAGAACTCACAGAGACAATAAATTCTGGTTGAAGATGTACTTTATTTTATCCAGGCCTGGTCCACACATGTTGGAGTGTGACTTGGAGACAGCCCAAATCATTCTAAATTACATTGTTAAGACGCGCTGCAATTATACATTTTTCAGAAATCATTTGCCCACCTGTCATCCTAACCAGATGAGCCAATCATGTTAGTATGATTTATTTACCTTAGCCAATAAAATTCTACCCTCTGGTGACATGGAAATAAATAGAACAAGTGTTAAATTTGTTTGTGGCAGAGCGCTTTGGAGATAGTGACCACAATTCGGTGTCCTTCATTATTGTAATGGAGAGGGATAGGGTCACATGACAGGTTAAGGTTTATAATTGGCACAGGGGTAATTATGAAGCAATTAGGCAAGAATTAGGGAGCATAAGGTGGGAACAGAAACTGTCAGGTATGAGCACAAATGAAAATTGAGTTTTTTCAAGGAACAAATACTGTGTGTCCTTGATAGGCATGTCCCTGTCAGGCAGGGAGGAAATGGCCGTGTGAAGGAACCATGGTTCACAAAGGAAGTTGAATGTCTTATCAAGAGCAACAAGGAAGCGTACGTAAGGATGAAGAAACAAGGTTCATTTGGGTTACTTGAGGGTTACAAGGTAGCTAGGAATGAGTTTAAAAAAAGAGCATAGGAGAGCTAGGAGGGGGCATGAGAATTCCTTGGCAGGTCGGATAAAGGAAAACGCCAAGGCTTTTTACTCTTATAAGAGAAACAAAAGAATGACCAGGGTGAGGTTAGGGCCAGTCAAGATTAGTACTGGGAACTTGTGCATGGAGTCAGAAGAGATAGGTAAGGTGTTGAATGAATACTTTTCTTCAGTGTTCACTAAAGAGTGGGGCCATGTTTTTGAGGATGAGAGTGTGATACAGGCTGATAGGATGGAATAGGTAGATGTTCTGAGGGGAGATGTATTAGCAATTTTGAAAAACCTGAGGGTTCATAAGTCCCCTGGGCCAGATGGGATACACCCTATGATATTTTGGGAGGCAAGGGATAAGATTGCAGAGCCTTTAGCTTTGATCTTTGGGTCCCCACTGTCCACAGGGATTGTTCCAGAGGATTGGAAAATGGCGAATGTTATTCCTCTCTTCTAGAAAGGAAATAGGAATGACCCTTGTAATTATAGGCCAGTACAGTCTTACTTCGGTGGTCAGTAAGTTAATGGAAAGAGTCCTGAGAGAAAGGATTTATGACCATTTGGAAAGATGCAGCTTAATTTGGGATAGTCAATACATTTTCATGAGGGGTAAGTCCTGCCTCACAAATTTGATTGAATTCTTTGAGGAGGTAACTAAGTGTGTGGACGAAGGTAGAGCAGTTGATGTCATATACATGGATTTTAGTAAGTCATTTGATAAGGTTCCCCATGGTAGGCTCTTGAAGAAAATAAGGAGGTGTGGGATAGAAGGAAATTTGGCTAATTGGATAAATAACTGGCTGTCTCATAGAAGACAAAGGATGGTGGTGGAGGGAAAATTTTCAGACTGGAGGCTAGTTACCAGAGGTGTACCACAGGGATCACTGCTGTGTCCTCTGCTATTTGTGATTTTTATCAATGATTTGGAAGAGGGGGCTAAAGCGTGGGTTAGTAACTTTGCTGATGCCACCAAGAGTGGTGGAGTAGTGGATGAGGTGGAGGGTTCTTGTAGGCTGCAAAGAGACATTGATAGGATGCAGACCTGGGCCAAAAAGTGGCAGATGGAGTTTAACCCTGATAAGTGCGAGGTGATTTATTTTGGTAGGACAAACTTGAATTTGGATTACAGGGTCAATGGCAGGGTTCTGAGGAATGTGGAGGAACAGAGAGATCTTGGGGCTTATACCCACAAATCCCTGAAGGTTGCCACTCAAGTGGATAGATCCATGAAGAAGGCTTATAGTGTATTAGCATTTATTGACGGGGGTTTGAGCTTAAGAGCTATGGGGTTATGCTACAACTATCCATGACATTTGTGAGACCACATTTGGAATATTGTGTGCAGTTCTGGTCACCTCACTATAAGAAGGACGTGGAAGCATTGGAGAAAGTGCAGAGGAGATTTACCAGGATGCTGCCTGGTTTGGAAGGTAGGTCTTATGAGGAAAGATTGAGGGAGCTGGGGCTTTTCTCTTCAGAGTGGAGGAGGATGAGAAGTGACTTAATAAAGGTTTATATGATGATGAGGGGATAGATAGAGTGGACGTGCAGAGTCTATTTCCTCAGGTGGATGTAACTGTTACTAGGGGGCATAACTATAATGTTCATGGTGGGTGATATAGGAAGGAAGTCCGAGGTAGATTCTTTACTCAGAGAGTGGTTGGGGTGTGGAATGTACTGCCTGCTGTGATAGTGGAGTCACACACTTTAGGAACTTTCAAGCAGTTATTGGATGGGCACATGGAGCACATCAGAATGATTGGGTTTGGACGAAGCTTGGCACAACATTGAGTGCCGAAGGGCCTGTACTGTGCTGTGCTGTTCTATGTTCTATGTAGAACTGTAAAGTCCAAAGTTCCTGCTTACTGTCTCCTGGCAACTCATTACAAAAATCGGGAAAGTTCTTGGCCATCGTTTCCCAGCAACCCCAAATATGTATGTCCACTGAGTTCAAAAGTTTTCTGTTTCATTGTCTAGCAATTCCTTATCAGAAGGATTTGAATTATTCTATTCATTCAGCTGTCTGGGATTGCTCGAACTATCTGAGACCCACACTGATAAGAACTGCGCTCTGTGACTGTATTGTTCTTAAAGAATGTGGTTCATCTTACTCAGCTTTTCTCCAGTATGCCTTGAGGTAGTCTGTAGTTGATCAGTATGTACATTTAATACAGAATATATAAAAACACATGTTTAAATTCTCTAACAGTGGTTATGTGTGTTTCTATGCAAAACAGTACCTTTGTAACTTAAGGTACTTCACACTTTTTCCAAAATATATTCACTCTAAATTAGATTTTTTCTTAATCTATTAGTCTTTTAGTCCCAAGTTATCTTAAATCCCTCTCACAGTGTGGATCTCTTGTGTATTTGACTGAATGAATTAAGCCAGGGAAATGTTAATGGAGTCAGCTTGTCTAGAGAATTGACAGATGAAAATGGGATGATAAATGCAATGCTATTTGCAATGAAGTTATGGTCAAGTGGTTTTATATGTAAATAAGCTAAGTTTTGAAATTTGCATTAGGAGATAGAGAGGGACACACTTTTTTCAGTTGTTAAATTTCAAAGGGAGTAAGGGCTTGTATAGCTTGCAAAAATTTCATAGTAAACAAGAGAAGGTACATATTTGAGCCAGGGGGTAAGGAGGTGTAGGAAGGTAGGGTGCGACAGGAAAGGTATGAAAGGAGGTTTGTATTTTTATAAAGTTAAGTTCAAAAATGTGCTGAGAAAAGTGAACTTGAAAATGAAAAGGGAAAAGAATACTTAAGGAGAGATCTTGAGCTAACATGGGGTTGGCTGTGTGGGGAAGATTTCCCATAAACAACTCTGTGTTTGGCGAAGGTGAAATTTGAATCAGTCATCCATTCAAGTCAGCCTTGGGATGCAGAAAGCAATATTATTGCTGATGTATCTTGGATTTCCATTGCAAAATGGAAGAGAGTTTAGGAATCACGTGATAGACCTTTACCAAAGTGATAACAGTTTTACTTTGGGTAATATTTTTGGATTTCTACGGTTAAATATCTATCAAGGAGTGTCATTTGGAAGGTTCTCGCTGGTGGGTCTGACCAAGTAGGAAATCTTTTGGGAGATGTTTTGTGAGACTAATTTTAACTGTATAACTCCAATACAAGCATTCTTATGCTTCCTTTTCGTCTTGTTAATAAATAATTTAAATTTTGCAACAAGATATAAGATTTGCAATTCTTGAGTCCTCAGGAACTACCCCTTAGTCTAAGAAAGACAGAAAAAATATGGCCAGTGCTTCTGCAATTTCTGGTCTTACTTTCCTCAGTATTGTTGAATGTGTCTCATTGCCTTATCAATTTTAAGTACAGATCAAAACTTCTCCTTTTCAATTTTAAACTTACTTAATTCCTGAATTACCTCATTTCTTACTATGGTCTGGGTGGCATAATCTTCCTTCATAAAGTATCATCCAGCCAAAATAATCAAAAGATCCACTCAGCCATAATCCTGGTCTGTCACTCTCTGCACTATCAATTGATGCAATGAGTTATTGCCCACCAAAGTGCCTGTACCAGCATTTAGCATTTAAAGTGGAGAAAGGGTGTTATGCAAGTGCATCTGCCATCAGTGCATCCTCTGGAGTAAATGGATGGTCTTGGGATCCCAGCCAGCTCTGAAGGATGGTTCATCTGTTGGAGGAAAACAATTGGTCAGGTACTATTATTCGTTACACAGTCAATGATCATGCTAGGTGGCAGCCTTCAGCACTTCCCTATACTAGTCCACGTCAACTCAATATGCTTGCCGAGTTAAGAAGTTCATTGAAACTTTTTTGGCACTGTTTCATTGAGTGGCAGAACATGTCATGGCTGCTGACCTTTGCTGCCACCTTTGTCCAGAGGGAATCAAGACTTATGGGGAGAAGGCAGAAAAGTGAGGTTGAGCATTAACGTGTCAGATCAGTCATGGTCTCATTGAATAATGGAGCATATTTGATGGGCTGAATGGCCTAATTTTGCTCCTATGTTTTATAATGAGGTGGGATGATCTCCTATTGCTATCTCATGACCTCACTATGTCCTGTCTGGCACTCACAGCCTTCACAAGAGCACAAAGGCATTCGTCTGAAAAATGAGGCTTGATGCCCACCTGAATTGCCCTCCTGTTTGGAGTGTTCGCCAATTGTTGCTTCCATAATGAAGACCACCCTGCTCTTTCCTCAAGACTTCTGTTGTCTCAGGTGGCTACCTTTATCCATCCTGCTGGGTCTTCATTGGACACTCCTGCCCTTGCTGGCTTCGCTAACCCTGACATTTTGCACTGACTGGCCCTTTAAAGGGGGCCCCAGAGTAATGACATGGAAAACATGTGTGTTTCTGGTCCCACCCTTTGAATGCTCAAATCACACACAAAATTTTCACCTTAATTATCCAATCGGCGTACTTTTCAAATGACTTATCTTCCCCATCCCTCCCCTGTCACCTCGAGGGCCCCCCCCAGTTTCATGTCCTGCTCCTCCCTCATCTTGAACATGTTGTACAAATTCATAAAGGTAACTTAGACACAGTGGTTAGCATCTACAGCTAAATCCTCCAGTTTAAATGTCACCTTTCAGCCTTATTCCTGGACATCCATCTCCTTTTTCAGGAGGTCCACCTTTTTTCCTCAATGGTGGGTCAGTGATGTTGGGTGCCTTTTCAATATGACACCCAGATGTGACGGCAGGGCACCTGCCATCGTAATTAATGAAACCGGGGCCAGAAGATGTGACGTGATTTCCTGCCAGCCTCCACAACAGGAAATAACCCCTGTTCCTGCCCCTGCCAAAGTAATTAGTCTTAAATGAGTGAATTCTGCCCAATGTCTTTGCCAAGGTTATCAGCTGCTGGTATATGGATAGGATAAGAAACAGATGTATTATTGAGTGAAGATTTGTGTGGACAAGTATTAAATGTGATGAGTTGGGATAATTTTTTTCCTCTGGATGGCAAAAAGTAACTAATGCGTAATTAGTGGGTAAAAAATAATTAGTGCCACAGGGTTCAGTTCTTGGGACCCAGCTATTCAAAATCTATATTAACGACTTGGACACAGGGTCTATAGCCAAATTTGAAGATGACACAAAAATGGGCGGGACAATAAGTTACAATGAGGAAATAAGAATCTTACAAATGAATATAGATAGATTAGGAGAATGGGCCAAAATGTACCAGGTGGAGTTTAACATGGATAAGTGTGAGGTCATGCAATGGAAAGTAATCCAGTACGGCTCCTCTTGTACCAATTGCACATGATAATGGGCCCAATTTTGCCATTTTGATTCTAAGTGCTGGGCAGATTTGAAACTGGGAGTGTTTCAGACCCGACTTTTAGATCTGTTCTCAGGTGCCCTCATATGCACCCTGCCTGCAAAAATATCAGAGATTCAGAATCGCACTGCAGAAGCCTGTGGCCGAGGCTTAATGTGCCCAAAATCCTGCAGTTCCAATTGGCACCTCAAACTGTGCATGTGACAAAAAAAAGGATAGAATGCGGCTCCCCTGCCGCATCACTCCCAGGCCGGATAATGCCTCCCCTGGTCCCCACAGACATTGCCTCACCCCCACAACATTACTGATTCCTTTTCCCCATACCTCCCTCTGCCACCCAGACTGATCACAGGCTGCTCCTCCTTCCCCCCTACCAATCTCCAGCAAAGTGGCAGCTGAACCCCCCTTCCCCCTCACTGATCTCACACAGATTGACAGTGGACACTCTCTTCCCCCTCACTGATCCCAGGCAGAATGGCAGCGGACACCCTTCCCCCCGCCCTCCCCACTGATCTCAAGTGGAGTGGCAGTGGACCCCTCCCCCACCTCATCCTCACTCATCTCAGGCAGAAAGCTATTGGACCCATCATCCTCTCTCCAACCAATCTCAAGCAGAGAGCCATGAGATGCATGTCAATTACCTCCTCACTAACTGGAGCACTCAAATTGGACTTATATGGAGCATGTCTGTTTTGTTCCAATTCTGGATGGGCAAACACGGTGATAAAGGGGAAAGTGCCGGTAAGGTTGGGCATGCAGCTCATTAGGTCAATTTAAATGCAAATACATTTAAATTGCCGTCGTGCCCGTTCTGTGCACGGTCCCGATCATGACCATTTTCAGGCCCTTGGTAAAGGGGGAACCTGCGCAGAAGCGGGCTCGGATCGCACTACTTGCCTCGTGCCCGACTTTACCAGGTTTTCCTGCCTTAAAACGGGCCCAACATCTCCACTTCACCAGCCTGAATGGTGCGTCACTCCATTACTCTATTTTCAGCCTTCACGTTCACTTTGAAACAAAAAGATTTTTGGTGTCACAGCTTTTGAAATGTTGCAATATGCCCTTAAAATATTTACAGCATTTGTAAAGACTACAAGTTCTGACCCCCTGTGCAGAAGATATCAGATACAATCTGGCTGAGAATCAGGGTGAATAATTAACTAGACTGATCCCAGGCAATTCTGGGAGTTCAACTGTTGAGATGATAGTAAACATTTATAGCATCTTATTCATCTTGATTATTCATGATTAGATGTGATTTTACCATATATGCATATACATTTTCATCCTGTGTCAAAGCAGTGGGAATAGTAGAAAGTACAGAATCACAAAATATCATCCGTCTTTTGCCAGGGAATTGCAAGGCATGGAGAGTAAGTAGACAAAATATATGGAAAGATAAAAACATATTCCAAATGAACTTTTCAAAGGGCGATTAACTGGCCTGATATTTGTGGAACAACCAGGCTACACAAACTGGCAATGGTTAAAAATGGAAAGAGAAATAATGCTTCCACATCCTGCCCCTGAAATTGGCAATAATCTATGAAGTCAGTAGATCATTAGGTCTTAAAAATGACAGATATTGCTGAAAATAACAACTTAACCTCTGATAAATGTTCACATATTACAAAACCAACAGCTTTTTAGGCAGCTGCTTGTACTGACTGATGAAACCCATTTGTTATTCTCTTCTGGACTTTCCAGTTTATTCCTGGTATCATTTATCTTCCTGATGTGTACAGTGACAGTCAAAGTATCAAATGTGAAAATGTATGTTATATGTAATACACACATATATATATTACATGCAGACACATATACATGAAAACATGGTAATATGAAGGACGAAAGCATCACTGAAACCATAAGGCAGATCTTTTACAGGTGATAATTTAATAAATGAAGCAATAGGATTAAAAAATACAAAGATTTATATATATAATCTTATCAAAACTTTGTAGATTTTTTTGCTGAAACCCACTCTTATTAAGACAAGAAATACCAAGGTTGGCAATTTTGATTGGTAATATCATGAACATTAGGGAATATTGTGAGACTGACATAGAATAAAGTTTCCTCTACTTTAGCCTCATGACATGAATTAAACACCAGCTGGGAAAACATTGCTGGATTTTACAAGGCACCAGAATCCACGTCCATACAGAGCACACCTCAGCAGCTTAGCCAGCTGAAAAGTCTGCAGGGAACCTACCTACAATCTCAATGGCTGTGCAATCATTAATGCTTGGAGTAGCGCTAATTGCTTAGGGGTGAAAATTCCATCCTTTTCTCAGGAGGTCATCAACAGTACTACCAGAAAGAGCTTGCATAGCAATGGCCGACCATGCGACTCTCAGTTTGGCTTCCGCTAGGCTCACTCAGCTCCTGACCTCATTACAGCCTTGGTTCAAACATGAACAAAAGAGCTGAATGCCAGAGATGAGGTGAGAGTGACTGCTCTTGACATCATGGCAGCATTTGACTGAGTGTGGTATCAAACAGCCCTGGCAAAACCGGAGTTATTGGTAATCAGGGGAAAATCTCCATTGGCTGGAGTCATATCTGGCACAACGATGGTTGTAGTTGTTGGAGGTCAATCAACTCGGCTCCAGGACATCACTACAAGAGTTCCTCTGGGGAATGTCCTAAGCCTAACCATCTTCAGCTGTTTCATCAATGAGCTTTCTTCAATTAGGGATGGGCAATAAATTCTGGTCTAGCCAGCCAGACCCATATCCCATGAATGAGTGAAAAAAAACACAACAAACAAAATGTTCTGCTGGTTAATCAGATTGAAAGCAGCTCTTAATTCCCAGCAACCTCAGCTCTGTAGCTCCCCCTCCTCACCCTGCCCTCTCTTGCAGCCTCCACCATTGAAATTCAGCAGCCTTCCACCAGTCATACTGTGATTACTGTGGCAACTCAGTGTTGGAATACTAGGTCAGGCAAAGGCACCTGAGACAGGTACTAAAGGAATGCACAAAGGTGACTGTAATCTTACACATGGATTATTAGACAGGTTTAATCGCTAAAATGTGAGAAATTATTTGTTTCGTGGTGGTTTTTAGTTTAGTTTTGTGGTCAAGATTTGTTATGATGATCGGGAAGAAAGGAAAGGTGTGGGATTGTTGTAGAATGGGGACTTGGGCTACCTTCGCTGGTAGCATAATCTTGACAGCATGGATGAAAATGAATTTGTTGATTGTCTCCTCCCTTTCTCTTCCTATTTACTTGCTTACCATATAAAGTTTTCTATTCTTTCATGGGATATGAGTATTGCTAGCAAGATCAGCATTTATTGCACATTCTTAATTACTCTGGAGGAGATGGTGATGAGCTGTCTTATTAAGCTGCTGCAGTTCAGGTAATGTAGGTAAATCAATGCTGCTGTTTGGTAGGGTGCTTCAGGACGTTGATCTTGTGACATTGAAGGAACAGCAATATATTTCCAAATCAAGATGATGCGTGACTTTAAGGGGAATTTGCATATGGTGCCGGTGTCATGTGCCTCTATATTTCTGTTGATCTTGACAATGGAAGATGCTGTCAAAGAAATTTTGCGCAGTCGCCATGGTACATCTGGAGAATGGTACATACAGCTGCCACAGAGTACTGGTTTTGCAGGAAGTGATTGTTTAAGGTTAAGAGAGGAGTGTCAACCAATTAGATTGTGTTATGCTTCTTATGTTGTGAGAGCCACACGCATCAGAAAGAAGTCCTGGCTTCTGACAAAAATTTGCAATTCCTTTCCCAAGATTTTTTTGGAAGTTTACATGATATCATCTCAATAAATTGAGGAAAATGAATGGTAGAAAGTGATTACAGGGCATCGGTCTAATTAATAGGCTCTAAAATCATCATAAACAATGAGAGTTATGTTTTGACAGCCATGTCATATCAATCATAAGCTTAGATTGCAGCCTTGAAATTGTTTGCTGAATCTGTTATTTTTCTTTTTCCGTGCCAAATGTTACTCAGTGTTATTGATATATGATTAGATTTAAGCTGACAGATTGGTGACTGATGATTAACATTGAAAAGTTAAAATGAAATAGTGTAAAATTGATTACTGGGAAATTCTGTATTTAAAATGCATTGCATTGGATTGTGTTGCTTGAATTACAAAACTAGGTCAACATGTATTTCTGATGATATTGGAATGCATTGGATCAGAGGAACAAGAGTAGGCCATTTAACCCCTGGAACTGTTCTACCAGTCAATAAGATTGTAGGTGAACTGTAATCTGACTCCAAAACACTGACAAAAGTGGTTAGCACTGCTACATCACAGCGGCAGGAACCCAGGTTTGATTCCAGCCTTGGGTGGCTGCCTGGTGGGGGTTTGTACATACCCCCTCCCCTATGTGTACATGGGTTTCCTCTAGCTGCTCCAGTTTCCTCCCACAGTCCAAAGATGTGCAGGTCAGGTAGATTGGCTGTGCTAAATTGTCC
Organism: Carcharhinus amblyrhynchos; assembly: GCF_965287045.1. Taxonomy (NCBI): domain Eukaryota; kingdom Metazoa; phylum Chordata; class Chondrichthyes; order Carcharhiniformes; family Carcharhinidae; genus Carcharhinus; species Carcharhinus amblyrhynchos. The sequence continues at coordinate 39,841,745 of NC_137339.1, read as the reverse complement.
CTTAGTGCATAAATGTGTAGGTTTGGGAGATTAGTGGGGTAAATACATGGGATTACGGAGGTAGGGCCTGGATAAGATGCTCCATCGGAGAGCCAGTACAGACTCAATAGGACAAATGGCCTCCTTCCACATTGTAGGGATTTTATGATTCTATAAAAATTTTCAATACTTACTAAGTCAAGCTTACATGAGTCACCACAAGCATTAGAGGTTAAAATTAGCGCCTCCTCCCCCTTCAGCACCAAATCCCAACTGTACCCAAGTTCCCAATTTTAACATTTTGGATCTTCCTCAGAGGGAAGTTTGGAGGCAAAGGTGCACTTAGTCAGGTTGTAGGGTGGGGATCCTACTGTATTCCTGCTTGCACCCCAATGGAGTGAAAAGCTACATGGATTCATGCTCTGCTGTCAATTGAGGCCTTTCATTGGGAAATCAATGCTCACTTAAGGACCTCATCCCATTGCTGCTGGTCTTTAACTGGTGATGAGCTGCACAGTCACCACACAGAAAGCTCGAAAAACAAATCTTAGACCTGGCATTGTGCTGGGGGCAGCACCTGTGGCCTGAGTGTCTCATTGATCCTAGGATCCTGCCTGGGTGCTTTGCCAACAGTTGCCATGGCTTCCACTGGTACCATACAGAGGCTGGCTCCTGATTGGCTGATAGGGCTGAGGGGGCAGCACTTCTGCTCCCAGATTCTTTGATCCAGGAGAAGGCTGATTGCTGGTCTGTTAAGCACCTAATATTGATGTGCCCTCTCCAAAGAAAGCAATACGGGGCTCTCACCAGCTCTTCCATTGGAGGGTAAAACGTCCATAACTACATTCAAATCGCTTTCTGCTTGCAATGTATTATGCTCATGAGAACTATGTGACCACCACGAAATCGTAGACAGAGCTTGAAGACACTCCATAGATTAAGGCCCTGACACGAATTATTTCTCTTTTTGTTTTTATTTTTGGATGTCTATTTTGTTTTAATGTTTCTGATCAGTTTCATTATCTTGGCATAATTTGGCTGAAATTGGCATAATCAGTATGAAAATTCATGGAATTTTAAAAGCCAATTACACCCTCAGTGTCTTCAACCTTTTGTGCAAGATTTAAAAATATAACCCTTGAAGTTGTTCTGTTGACAAAACTGGCCATATGTCTGGGCTCAAACATCTGGCATTGGGTGTTTCTGCTAATTGAGCTCCTTTGTTTTCCAAAGTTTATTTATTCAAAAATTTATTCATTAGTGTCACAAGTAGACTTACTTCAGCACTGCAATGAAGTTACTGTGAAAATCCCCTAATCATCACGCTCCAGCTCCTGTTCGGCTACACTGAGGGGGAATTTAGCATTGCCAATGCACCTAACTAGCATATCTTTCGAAATGTGGAAACTGGAGAGCCCAGAAGAAACCCATGCAAACACAGGGAGAAGGTGTCAACTCCACACGGACGGTGACCCTGACAGTGGAATAGCAATGGCAGGAGTTTTTGAGAGTTATTCAGGAGGCCCAAAAGAATTTCATCCCAAGGAGGAGGAAACATGCTAAGGGGAGGATGAGGCATCCATGATTGATGAGAGGAGAGCATAAAGGCAAAAGAAAAAGCCTACAAAGTGGCAAGGATTAGTGGGAAGCCAGAGAATTGGAAAGCCTTAAAAAACGAGCAGAAGACAACTAAAAAAGCAGTAAGGGGCGAGAAGATGAAATATGAGTGTAAGCTAGCTAGTAATATAAAAGATAGGAAGAGGTTTTTTTCAATATATTGAAGGTAAGAAAGAGGCAAAAATAGCCATTGGATCACTGGAAAATGAGGCTAGAGAAGTAATAATAGGAAACAAAGCAATGGCAGAGAAACTGAATAGTTACTTTGCATCAGTCTTCATGGTGGAAGAAACCAGAGGGATGCCAGAGCTCCAGGAGATTCAGGGGGCACAAGTGAGTGTAGTGGCCATCACTAAGGATAAGGTTTTAGGGAAACTGAAAGGTCTGAAGGTGAATAAATCACTTGACCGGATAGACTACATCCCAGGGCTCTAAAAGAAATATCTGAGGAAATTGTGGAGGCATTGGTGGTGATCTTTCAAGAATCACTGGAGGCAGGGAGGGATGATATGGATATGCCGGCGTTGGACTGGCGTAAACACAGTAAAAAGTCTGACAACACCAGGTTTTAGTCCAACCGATTTATTTGATAATAGACTCACAAGCTTTCGGGGTTAGCCCCTTCATCAGGTGAATGGAGAGTTCTGGCCTCAGAAATAACTAATATAACACTGCTATTTAACAAGGGAGGGAGTCAGCAGATGGGAAATTATAGGCCGGTTAGTCTGACTTTGGTCATTGGCAAGATTTTAGAGTCTATTATTAAAGATGAGATTGCAGAGTACTTAGAAGTGTATGTTAAAGTAGAACTGAGTCAACACAACTTTGTCAAGAGGAGGTCATGTCTGACAAATCTGTTAGAGTTCTTTGAGGAGATAACAAGGAAGTTAGACAAAGGAGAACCAGTTGACATGATTTATTTAGATTTTCAGAAGGTCTTTGACAAGGTGCCACATAGGAGACTGTTAAATAAATTAAGAGCCCATGGTGTTAAGGTTAAGATCTTGGTATGGATAGAGGATTGGCTGACTGGCAGAAGGCAGAGAATGGGGAGAAAGGGTCTTTTTCGGGATGGCAACCAGTGACTAGTGATGTGCCTCATGGGTTAGTGCTGGAACCACAAATTTTCACAATATACATTAACAATTTGGGGGAAGGAACTGAAGGTACTGTTGCTAAGTTTGCAAATGATACAAAGATATGTAAAGGGACAGGTAGTATTGAGGAAGCGGGGGGATGCAGAAGGACTTGGACAGGTTAGGACAGTGGGCAAAGAAGTGACAGATGGAGTACAATGTTGAAAAGTATGAGCTTATGCATTTTGGAAGGAGGAATGGAGGCATAGACTATTTTCTAAATGGGAAATGCATTGGAAATTAGAAACACAAAAGGACTTGGGAGCTATTGTTCAAGATTCTCTTAAGGTTAACATGCAGGTTCAGTTGGCAGTTAGGAAGGTAAATACAGTGTTAGCATCCATGTCGAAAGGGCTAGAATACAAGAGCAGGGATGTACTTCTGAGACTGTATAAGGCTCTGGTCAGACCTCATTTGGGGTACTGTGAGCAGTTTTAGGCCCCATATCTGAGAAAAGATGTGCTGGCCTTGGAAAGGATCCAGAAGATGCTCACAAGAATGATCCCTGGAATGAAGAGCTTGTCGCCTGAGGAATGGTTGAGGACTCTGGGTCTGTATTCATTGGAGTTTAGAAGGATGAAGGAGGATGTTATTGAAACTTACAGGTTAATGTGAGGCCTGGATAGAGTGGACATGGAGAGGATTTTTTTCCACTAGTAGGAAAAACTGGAACCAGAGGACACAACCTCAGGCTAAAGGGACAATTCTTTAAAACAGAGATGAGGAGGAACGTCTTCAGCCAGAGAGTGGTGAATCAGTAGAAATCTTTGCTGCAGAAGGCTGTGGAGGCCTGGTCCTTGAGTGTCTTTAAGGCAGAGATAGATAAGTTCTTGATTAATAAGTGGATCTGGGGTTACGGGAAAAAGGCAAGAGAATGGGGATGAGAAAAAAATCAGCCATGATCGAATGGCAGAGCAGACTCAATGGGCTGAGTGGCCTAATTCTGCTGTTATGTCTTATGGACCCAAGCCAAGAATCAAACCTGAGTCTCTGGTATTGTGAGGTAGCAGCGCTAACAACTGTACTACCATGTTTCCAAGGAGATTGCCAAAACTGGAAGTGGAGTGTTTGAGGGGCTGTGTAAGGCCATTCATTAGCACTTAGATTTACTAAGAAACTGAGTGTTCTACCTCAATATAGTTTGATACTATTTCCTTTTTTTATATAAAGCTATCTGAAGGGGGTATCCATGGGTGATGGATTGACAGTAATTCATGCTCACTCTTTGTGATAAATCCATATTTATCAACCTGCTTCAAATTACCACTCTTAAATGCATAAAGGAATATTTCTAAAACAAGAGTTAAAACAACAAATTGTGCTTATTCACAGTAGATTTTATGTTTGGTGATATGCAAATCAGCTTGATTTGAACATAAATTTAGCGGTTAAAAACATTTCAAATGAGCACAATTTTAAGTGAAAATTGCATTTACATTTACATTGAACTAGAAACTTTACATTCAAACGTATTCTTCCTTGACAATTTTGTTATGTGTTTATTCCAACTTGCTGCTGTTTCTCAGGCCTATAATCAGGGATGAGAAAACTCTCAGTTCAATCATGCTGAAGCATCATTTGTAAAGAAAACTAATTGAGCTGGAAATGGATGAATACTTCTTAAACAAGTGGCCTTGGAACCAGGAATGATTGGAATGAATACTGATAATAGAAGATACTTCAAGAAATGGAAGTGAAGGTGGATATCGCACTATTGAATGAAAATAGAATGCTCTCAAAATATGGAGTGGAATTTTACTGCCCCATCGCATTGGGGAGGGGCCATAAAATGCAGAGAACTGTTCAAAACTCCATTGATTCGGTGGGACAGTAAAACCTCATCACAGTAAAACTCCCCCTGTGAAGTTAGGTAATAAAAGATTGTATACATGATGTTGAACTTTGAATTGGACAAAGTGGAATGTTATTGCCAGTTGTCATGTTCAAAACAAAAGAACACATCCCAAGAGATCCATGCCAAAAATCTGTATTTATTTTTCTAGTTCATTTGATTTCTGGAATTGATTTATATTACGGTGACACAGCATTGTCGCTTCACAGCACCAGGGACCTGCTTTTGATTCCCAACTTGGATCACTGTCTGTGTAGAGTCTGGACATTCTCCCGTGTCTGAAAGGGGTTTCCTCCGGGTGCTCCAGTTTCCTCCCACAAGTCCAAAAACATGCTGGCTAGGTGCATTGGCCATGCTAAATTATCCGTCAGTGTACCTGAACAGATGCTGGAGTGTGGCAACTAGGGGATTTTCACAGTAATTTCATTGCAATGTTAATGTAAGCCTACTTGTGACACTAATAAATAAACTTTAAACTTTATCTAGAGGATGCAAAAGTTATGTTACAGATACACAAAACCATGGCTAGACCCCACTTGTGAGCAGATATGGGCACATCACCTTAGGAAGGATATATTGACCTTGAAGGAAGTGCAGCACAGGTTTACAAGAATGATACCTGGACTTCAGGGATTTAATTATGAGGAGAGATTATACAAATTGGACCTGTTTTCTCTAGAGTTTAGAAGGTTAAGGGGTAATCTGATTGAAGTCTTTAAGGTACTAACAGAAAAAGACAAATTGATAAAGATAAACTATTTTCACTCATTGAATATTCTAGAACTCTGGAGCACAGTCTAAAAATTGGGGCCAGACCATTGAGGAGAGATGTTAGGAAGCACTTAAGGGGTGATAGAGGTCTGGAATTCTCTTCCAGAAATGGAAGATGGTGCTAGATCTGTTGCTATCTTTAAATCTGAGATAGATAATTTTTTAATAAGCAAAGCTATTAAGGGATATGGACCAAAGGCAGGTGGATGGAGTTAGGCCACAGAGCATGATTTCATTAAATGGCCGAATAAACTCAATGGGCTGAATGATCTATTCCTGTTCCTATGTTCCTATATGCACATGTCTATTTTAAAAAAAATGCTCTCATAAGATTTTATTGGACCCTCTTGAAATTAATTTTTTTGGCATTAGAGACAGCTAAAGAGCTAAGATTTCTGCTACTGATCTCGAATTAGCAATGCTAAGCCTTGCCAACATCAGACCTAAACTGCCATAAATGGCCCCAGCTTAGGAAAGAGGGGTAATCCCCATGGTTTTGGGTGAACAACTCCTGCAGAGTCCATGCAGAGGAACCAAGAAAATTGGCCCCCTATACTCCAATCATCATAGAATTAAACAAACTCGCAAATGATGCCAGAGTTTCTCAAATTATTATTTTTTGAGTGACTAAATTAAAACCGCAATTTGTTAACAATCTCCAAAGCAAAGCATTTACTATTCCTTTCTAGTGAAGTGCTAGGTTTAATCAAAAAGCTGAAAGACCAATGGATGACTGGCATTTTTATTAGTTATCATAGGAAAATTAAACTCAATGCAATTTGGTCAATGTGTCAATATAGTTCAAATAAACATAGTTCAAATAAATTCCAGTGCTGTACTGGCATTCCACTAATAGTAATCACTGTTACGTTTAGTAAGCATTGTGTCACAATCCACTTAAAATATGAGCTAAAAACATTATGGGCAAGGCAATCATTACTGTGAAATACTATTTCTCTTTCAATTGCTTATATCCAATAACTGATTTTAAGAATAGCACAGGTAGATAATTACAATAAAAGATATCATAGAGTTCCAGTGTAATGAGAAAGTGGTGATGTAATATCATTGTCACTGGACTCGTAATCCAGAGACATAGGGTTTTGCTTTGGGGAGCCAGTTTCAAATCCCACAACAGGTTGTGTCATATAAATTCAGTAAAAAAAACTCTGGGGCGGCATGGTCACACAGGGATTAGCATTACTGCCTCACAACTCCAGGGACTCGGGTTTGATTCCAGCCTTGGCTGACTATCTGTGGAATTTGTATGCATTACCCGTGTCTATGTGAGTTTCCTCCAGGTGCTCTAACTTCCCCCCACAGTCCAAAGATGTGCAGGCTAGGCGAATTGGCCATGCATAAACAAAACCTCATTTAAACCAGTTAAGCAGCAATAAAAGATGCCACTGCAGACCTCACAGTGCTAAAAGCAAAAATAAGGCATGTTTACAAACTGCAGAAGGCATGATTAAAAACACATTTCTTAAAAGTACAATAGCATCACAATGGGGTTACAGGGATAGGGTGACAATGGAGGAGACAGCCTGGTTAAGTTCCTCTGTTAGAGAGTCGGCGCAAATTTGACAAGCCGAATGGCCTCTTCTCCAGATTCTATTCTATCTATCAAAAGTCTAATGATAACCATTGCTGATTGTTGTAAAAGTACGTCTAGTTCATTAATGATCTTTAGGGAAACAAGTCCACCAGCTTTACCTGGTCTGGTCTACATGTGAATCCAAACCCACATTTTGGCTCACCAAAACCCCACTTCAGTGGAAGCAGCTGGTAGCTTAAATGGACATCTGCCTCTACAAACTGCACATATGCAAACTTTGACCCAAGGAAAATGGAACATTTCGTAATTAGGGGTGAGGCTTATCGTTTCTGCCCATTTCTGGGATTTTCAGTATGATAGGGAGGTCCCTATTGTGGTGAAAACCTGTGTCTGAGTTCCATATTCCAGTCAATATATCTCCAGATGTCATATATAAGAAGTCTCACACCTTTTTGAGAATCAGTTCAAATTTCATTGGGAAACACCCAATTCTCCAAAACATAAACTACAGTCACATCTGGCATGTGATGGAAGTCTTCCCTTCACATTCAATTTAAAGGAAAATAGCAAAGCCTCATTTGTAAGCCAGAGAGGGTGATCTTGAGCTCACATTCGCTATCCGTACGAATGCTGGAAGGGCCTCAAGATCCACGAGTTGCAATTCTTGCCAATCTTCCCAGCCCTTTGCTGGTGGCATCATCACATTTACACCGTAATGGGTGTGAACTTATTTTACATTCATTTAAATATACATAAATGTTATTAACCCACCCATTCGCTATATATTGACCTCTGCCATATATTGATATGTCACGTTGGTGTGGTTTGCAACAGGTTCACACAGATTTGAATCTGTCGTGGGGGCCTCCTTGGCGACATAAAGGTAGTGTAGTCCCCAGGGGAGAGGGACATAACAGGGTAGTGGCCTGACATTGACCCTTGGCACTGTCTGTTGGTATGGCCAAGTTGGCACCATGCCAACGTGGTATTCTAACCGGCTCAGTCGCAGGGAGTGTCAGGTTGAAGGTTTCCGATGACTGGGGGGGCATGGTGGGGACAGAAAGGGCTGAATCCAGTCAGGGGTGGGGAGGGCAGCCCCTCAGGACTCTGTGGTGGCCCGAGAGGAGGGGGGAGTTATACAGGTTATGATTGGGGCGCCCTTTAAACATGGCACCCCAATCTCTGTACAGCTGGGTTTGCCAGCATGTTACACTCCATTCCTCTGTACGATGGTGTGAAAAACACCCCTTAATTTTTTTTGGCAGAACGTCATAAGATCTGGAGTGAAGATCGACCTTTCTTTTCTGGAGAGAAATACATCGGTTTTCTCGCCGGAAACAACTCTCATTTCTTCATAAGATTTAGCCATTAATTTTAAAAACACATAAGTTGAACTTTGTAGCATCCAAAACTCCTCAAATAAACAGGGGTCGACTGATAAGCTGAGTATAAAAATGAAGTGCTGGAACGAGTGATCATTTTAAAATGTCATTGCCATTTGACAAAGAGTGTGGGTGTGTTATAAACTGCAGCTTGATCCCTTGCACCCAGTTTTGAGAGAAATAACATGAGCATTTGTGAGGTAAAAAATTGAAGCTGATTACAAATGCAATTGTACAATATGGTGGCCAAAGGTAGGGTTGACTTACTGAACATACACCGAAAACATGATTTTTGGGACTGGAAAAATAGGGGGCTACTTATATGTCCTGATGTATGGCAACTTCAAAGTCAATGAAAGAACACAATTATTCATTCAGAAAAAAGTCAATCCTTTACACTGGTGTTGTCATCACGCACTACTTCTACTGTGTGAAGCTGTAAGTTAAAGCAGGCAAGCACTGCATTTACTATTCCTCTCACGCACTGTATTACACTGTGCTAGGAATTCAACACTATCTACTAATCCATCATTTCAGCCATGTGAAAAAGTGTTATGTCATGTTAATTAATTGGTACTGTATCTATGTTTGTATTTCTCTAGACTTAGTGCAAGCACTATTATTGCACACATACTTTGATTAATTTGATAAGATGAAATGGTCTGGCTCTATGATTAAATACTCACCATTCCCTTTACGATAATTCAATCCTCAATTCTTTCACCAAGTCTTCTTGGTGAAAAATGTCGACACATAGCAATAGTAACAGAGCTCCAAACATAGTCTTGTTGAATGATTGTGGATAATTTTACCACCCGCCCCCAACCCCCAACCACACTCCCCATCCCAGCACCCTGTCACTCCGGCCAAAACCAAATGAATGAGTTTGTGTCAGGTAAGATGTGATGATTTTAAAAATCTCAAACCTGACTCCAACCTGCTTCCAATTCACCCATTTCTGATTTTAATGAAGGGAGGACAGGGAGAAGAGACACAACTCGCTGCTAGGAAGCAGGTTTGGTTACTCAGATGTGATAACCATCTCCTACCCCTCAGATTTAACCTATTTTCTAGGTTTAAACCTGGCAGGTTAGGTTTCCGTTGGAACCACTGCAGTTAAAGGAAGGCGAGGACTGCTTCTTTAAGAGGGAAAATGCCTTTCCAGCATAACTTTTAAATCAGGGATCTCCTTCCCAACCCATCAGATTATCTGCTCTGCCAGGCCACCACAACCTTCTCCAAGCAAAGATCAAACCCATCCCAAGATTGGAGATCAAATTGCACCTATGCCCACTCAAGATCAGAGATTGGCTCCCTCCCCATCCATGACTGAAGATTGTCCATGTCAAATGGGTTCAAGTCAGATGGTGAAGTGTGGAACAGTACACAGATCTTTCCCTTTTTAAAATGTTTATTTACAGGATGCAGCGTAACAGATCTCTGTCTCCTAACTACTACCTCAGTGTCCCAGCTGATTCTGTATGTAATCTCAGATCTTAATCAAGCAAAGCCCATCACGTGTGCATCCTTAACAATATAATTAACAAACTATTAATAGATCCCACATTCTTTACACCAAAAAAACTTTATAACATACTTAAACATACAAAGCAAAGAGAAAAATACTTTTCTATTGTTTCGGGATGAAAAATTTCAAAGTGAACAATTTTTGAAACCACCTAAAGAGGTGAATGATGTAGAAAGGGAATTGTGAAAATTAAATAAATATGATTTAGGATAGATTGATGTATTGAGGGTATAATATTTCTCACTTAGGTCTATTTTGCTGAAAGCAAACACAACAAGGTCTATTGGCACCTTAAGAGAAATTGTAGGCATCTTTACATAGAAACATAGGAAAAAGAAGCAGGAATAGTCCATTTGGCCCTTCAAACCTGCTCCACCATTCATTTTAATCATGGCTGATCATCAAATTCAATACCCTGATCCCCCTTTCCTCCCCATAACCCTTGATCCCTTTAGCCCAAGAGCTATATCTTTTTTCTCTTGAAATCAGACAACATTTGGCCTCAACTATATTCTGTGGTAGTGAATTCCACAGATTCACCATTCTCTGGGTGAAGAAATTTCTCCTCACCTCAATCCCTTCTCCTCAAACTATGAACCCTAGTTTTCGACCAACTGATATGGATGTAGCCCCTAAATGAGTTCTTCATATGGACTGTCCACAGCAGGACATATGCTAAATTATAATTTGATTGGTCAGCCAAGATCTTGTGCAGCATTTTCAATCACCATATGATTTATTTCACAAAGACATTCAGCTGCAATGCTCATCATTACATTATTCATATTTTTCTGCCTCTAAATGCGTGATTGGCAAATTTCTTCATTCCCCACCACTCAAGCCCACTCAGTCAGTCAGCAGTTTTAAAATGAAAATGTTTCTATCCTTGGCATTAAAGTCTCATGCTAATGGGAGACTTACAATAGATTATGATATCGTCCTCTGATATTTTTCTATATATCACATTTTTACCAAGCTTTTTACTAAGCTTTGTGTACTCATCATCAACTGATTTAGTAGGATTTTTAATCTATGACAAAAGGATGAGGTGGAGAGCCTGGTGGCAGAGTGGGCACAGTAAGAAGTCTCACAACACCAGGTTAAAGTCCAACAAGTTGGTTAACTTAATTTCTGTAGTAGGGAAAATGCTTGAATCTATCATCAAAGAAGAAATTGCGAGACATCTGGATATAAATTGGTAAGACACAGCATGGGTTCATGAAGGGCAGGTCATGTTTAACTAAGTTGGAGGAATTCTTTGAGAACATTACATGCGCAGTGGGGAACCTATGGATGTGGTATATCTAGATTTCTAAAAGGCATTTGATAAGGTGCCGCACCAAAGATTGCTACATAAGATAAAGGTGCACGGGTGTTACAAGTAATGTATTAGCATGGATAGAGGATTGGTTAACTAACAGAAAACGAAGAGTGGGGGTAAATGAGTGTTTTTCTGGGTTGGCAATCAGTGACTAGTGTGTGCCTCAGGGATCAATGTTGGGACCTCAGTTGTTCAGATTTACATAGATGATTTGGAGTTGGGGACCAAGTGTAGTGTATTAAAATTTGAAAATGGCGCTAAGATAAGTAAAAAGTCTGACAACACCTGGTTTTAGTCCAACCGATTTATTTGATAGTAAACGCACAAGCTTTCGGTAATCCGAAAGCTTGTGCGTTTACTATCAAATAAATCGGTTGGACTAAAACCAGGTGTTGTCAGACTTTTTACTGTGTTTACCCCAGTCCAACGCCAGCACATCCACATCATGGCTAAGATAAGTGGCAGAGCAAAGTGTGCAGAGGAAGCTGAAAGTCTACAAAGGGACATAGATAGTCTAAGTGAGAGGGCAACGGTCTGGCAGATGGAGTACAATGTTGGTAAATGTGAGGTCATCCATTTCGGTAGGAATAACAGCAAAATGAGCTATTATTTAAATGGTAAAAAATTGCAGCATGCTGCTGTGCAAAGGGACCTAGGTGTCCTTGGCAAGATTCTCAAGGAGTTGGTTTGCAGGTGTGGCAGGTAATTAAGAAGGCAAATGGAATTTTGTCCTTCATTGCTACAGGGATGGAGCTTAAAAGCAATGATGTTATGTTGCAGCTGTATGAGGTGCTGGTGAGGCCACACTTGGAGTACTGTGTACAGTTTTGGTCTCCTTACTGAGAAAGGATATACTGGTACTGAAGGAGATGCAGAGAAGACTCACTAGGTTGATTCCAAAGTTGAGATGGTTGGCTTATGAGGAGAGACTGAATAGACTGGGGCTATATTCATTGGAATTCAGAAGATTGAGGGGAGATCTTATAGAAATCTATAAGATTATGAAGGGAATAAATAAGATAGAAGCAGAGAACATGAAACTAGAACTAGGGGACATGGCTTCAAAATAAGGAGTAGCAGATTCAGGACTGAATTCAAGAACCCTTCAAACAAAAGATTGTGAATCTGTGGAATTCCCTGTCCAGTGAAGCAGTTCAGACTACCACATTGAATACTTTAAGGCAAGGATATCTAACTCTTTGAACAGTAAAGGAATTAAGGGCTATTGTGAATGGGTGGGTAAATGGACCTGAGTCCATGAAAAGATCAGCCATGATCTTATTGAATGGTGGAGCAGGCTCGAGGGGCCAAGTGGCCAACTTTTGCTCCTAGTTCTTATGTTCTCGGTTTATTTTGTAGCATGTGTTTTCGGAGTGCTGCTCCTTCATCAGGTGATATGTTTGCAGGCCCAGATCTGCTGGATTCCTCTCCTAGGTTTGGTGGCCACTCCCTTTCCAATCCCTTCCCAAGATCTGGACAAACATTTCCACTTTCTGTTTTCCAAACACCAAACCTGCAGGTTCCCCTCCAATCACACACCATCTTGAACTATATTGCGTTCTTTCCCTGTCTCTGGGCCAAATTCCTGGAACTTCCTAACTGCACATGTGATGGTTCAAGAAGGCCGCTGACAACCCCCTTCTTAAGGTAATTAGGGAACGGCAAGAAATGCTGGCCCATCTAACGATATCCACATTGTATGAAAGTAAAAAAAAGGGCCATTTTGGGCACTGTTAAAGCTGTATCTCAGCTTAATTGTAAGATTTGCTTCTTTGTTGTGAGCAAGTTAAAGATTTTTTTCATTACATTGGCCTTTATTCAGCCTGGTAATGCTGGTGATGCCAGAAACTGTAACTTTTCTTGCTCTTTTAAGAGGAAACAATACAAAACTTTTCACAAAACCCAGGCTCCTCATTATTTTGATCCGCATTTATGAATAGTATAAAAAGGATGAGAGGAAAATAGCAACTGATTCATTGATGCTGCCCCATGCCATGATGACCAAGTGATCATGACAAACATTTCTTACCTTACCCTGCTGCTGCCCCACCGCAGCCCCCACCCCCCGCCCCCATGCTTACCAGTCTTCATCCTCATCCCAATGCTCCCCATCCCACCAAAGCCATGAAAGATTGAAAAAAAGGGAAAATATATGGCTAATGATGGAAAAAATACTTTGGAAAATCTCTCTCCTGCTCCCTTTGAGAATCTAAACCAGTCCAGGAAAACACAAAAACCAAATGTTATCTGCAAAGACTCTTAGCAATCTCTGTCCCTGTCAGGAACCAGTCCAAATTCCTCTTGAAATCTCACAGAGAATTAACACCCACTACACCAGCTGGCAATGTATTGCTGAGGTTCACAGTTCTCCAACTAATTATAGAAATGTAAAACAAATTAAAAACTGACCATGGTATTCACAAAGGATAGGATTTATTTCGGAAAGTCACTACAATACAGGCCTGCAAAACAATGCTTTGCTAGCAGATTGTGCACAAATGTTGAATTACAATATTTATGAACTTACAAATGTGCACTTCAATACTAAATATACAAATGTCTGTGGCATTTATATAAGCAAAGCAGAAAAAAGTCATCCTTATGCTAACATTTCACTTGTGGAAGATGTGAGACTATCATTGTTCAGATCCCAGCAGATGTTAATATTGGACAAATCAGATAGCAATGTGAAAATTGGCTGGATAAACCCTAACTTCCCTTAAGATACGTGAAGGTAAATTACCAAACAAATTCACAGGAGTCTGCTCATGAACATTTAATATAAATAATAAAATATTTATTAAAACAAGAAAAGTGAAAGATAATACATCAGGCAAAAAGTTTGGAAAGATCTCAATGCAAACGCAACAAGACAATACAAATTCCCCCTATTCTTTTAGACTAGCAATATATTTACAGGTACATAAACCAGTGAGGAGTTACCACAAACTTAACACAAAGGGACACACTTAGGACTGGCAAATGTTGTCCTCCAATTAAATTTCTGACCATTCACTTGGTACTTCTCATTCAACTCATATCTCTTCCCAAGACACCCAGAAACCACACGTTAAACATGCTGGAGGCGATCTTGAGCCTGCACTCGCCATCCACAGGAATTGCAGCAGGTCTCAAGATCCAAAAAAAGTCAGAAGTCACAAATTTCTCTGGCCAGATTGCAACTTCCGATTTTCACCTTTACTTGCTGGCAATGTAATCAGGAGTCTGGACCAGTTCTAAATGCATTTCCACTCATAACCATAATATTTATGACCCCTCTCACTTTATATTGAGCCCAGATGTAAAACAGTGGTGGGCATCCTACTGGAGGTCCAGTGTTCAGGTAGGAAGAGGGAGTGTGGACCCTTACCCAGACTTACACGATCACGTCACGTATTTACCCTACTGATCTCCCTAACCTATTACCAAAGAGCTACATCAAACTTGTGCCCCCTCTATCTAGGTCAGATCCCCTGGATTTCCACCCCCGCCTCCACTCACCAGGTTCAGCGACCACTCCCTAATCTTGGGACACTAAGGGTCAATTTACCATGGCCAATCCACCTAATCTGAACATTTTTGGACTGTAGGAGGAAAATGGAGCACCCAGAGGAAACCCACACAGACACAGGGAGGACATGTAAAGTCTGCACAGGCAGTCACCTGAGGTTGGAATCAAACTTGGATCCCTGACACTGTGAAGCAACAGGGCTAACCAGTGTTTTCTGGGTGTTCCAGTTTCCTCCCACAGTCCAAAGGTATGCAAGTTAGGTGGATTGACCATGCTAAATTCTCTCTCAGTGAATCTGAACAGGCACTGGATCGTGATGACTTGGGAATTTTCACAGTAACTTCATTGCAGTGTTAATGTAAACCTAATTGTGATATTCATAAATAAACTTAATAAACTTAAATCCTGGCTTTGTTAGGAATCAACAATGCCAAGGCCAAACATTGCTTTCTTTTTTGTAAGGATGAAACCTCATGTCCAAATATTTACTCTATTTTTCTATTGTTCATAAGATTCAGAGAATATCAGTGAGAATTCATAATCTGATACTTCAAATTTGTTTCAGCTATTCTTCTCAAAAGTAACTCCAGTTACGATCTTCTGTCTGAAAAAAAAATCCTTCTTAGTTTCTAGTCTTTGTCTTCATGCAAAGATCCGCTGCCACCATGCTAAATGGATCCCAGCCAGATAGTGTAGGTCTATGCGTACGATGCAACATTACAGATCTTTGCCTCCCAACTATTACTCCTGTGTTCTAGCCAACTCTTTTTATATGTGATTCTTGTGCTTAATGAAACATTGCCCATTACCTGTGTAAATTTAACAACATAATCAACAAATTATCAACAGTACACATCCCCAACCAGGGTCAGAGATTACCAAAACACTACATCCAACTTGTGCCCCCTCAGCCTGGGTCAGGTCCTCTGATTCCCCTCCGAGGTTCAGCGACCACGCCCTTTCCAATCCCTTCGCCAGATCTGGACAAACTTTCTCCTTCCTGTTTACCAAACACCAAACCTGCAGATTCTTCTCCAGTCACATACCATCTTGTGTTCTTTCACTGTCGCTGGGTCAAAATCCTGGTACTTCCTTCTTAACCACTTACGTGATGGTTCAAGAAGGCAGCTGACAACCACCTTCCCAAGGGTAATAAGGAAAAGGCAACAAATGCTGGCCCATCCAGCAACGTCCACATCCTACAAAAGTAAAAACTAGTAGGGTTATTTTGTATACTGTTAAAACTCAATCTCAGTTTAATTGTAAGATTTGCTTCTTTGTTGTGAGTGAGTTAAAGATTTTTTTCATTACTTTGGCCTTTATTCAGCCTGGTTATGCCAGCAATGCCAGGAACTGTTATTTTTCTTGCTCTCTTAAGTCAAAATACCATAGTAATTTTCATAAAACACAGGACCCTCATAACTTTGATTCACATTTATGAATATGGTAAAAAGAATGAGAAGTAAACATCAGCTAGTTCATTGATGCTGTCCTATGCCATGATGACCAGGTGATCATGACAAACATTTTTTATCTTACCCTGCCTGTGCCCCACCAGCTCCGCCCCCCAATGCTTACCAGTCTTTATCCTCATCCCAATGCCCCCCCATCCCACCAAAGCCACGAAAGATTAAAAAAAAGGGAAAAATGTGGCCAATGAGGGAAAAAAATATTCTTGAATATCTTTCTCCTGCTCCCTTTCGGGACCCAAATCAGTCCAGCAAAATGACATGAACCAAACGTTATCTCCAAAATACTTATCCTCCATAGTAAGCAATCTCTGTCCCCATCAGGAACCAGTCCAAATTCCTCTTGGAATCTTGCAGAAAATTAACACTGACCATACCAGCTGGCAATATATTGCTGAGGCTCACAGTTCTCCAATTAATTTTAGAAATGTAAAACAAATTAAAAACTGACCATGGTATTCACAAATGATAGGGTTTATTTGAGAAAATCACTACAATACAGGTATGCAAAACAATGCTTTGCTAGTAGATTGTGCACAAATATTGAATTACAATATTTATGAACTGTACAAATGTGTACTTCAATACTAAATGTAAAAAAGTGTCTCCGGCATTTATACAAACAAAAAAGAGAAAAGGCATCTTTACACTAATATTTCACTTGTGGAAGAGTGACTATTGCTGTTATGATCCCTGCAGATGTTAAAATTGAACACATCAGATAGCAATGTGAAACTTGGCTAGATAGATCCTAACTTTCCTTAAGAAACATGAAGGTAAATTACCAAACAAATTCACAGGAGTCTGCTCATGAACATTTAATATAAATAATAAAATATTTATTGAAACAAGAAAAGTGAATTATAATACACCAAACAAAAAGCTTGGAAAGATCTCAATACAAACACAAGAAGACAATTCAAATTCCCCGACTCTTTCAGATTTGCAATATACTTACAGATACATAAACCAGTGAAGGGTTATCACTAGCTTAACACAAAGGGACACATTTAGGACTGGCAAATGTTGTCCTCCAATGGAATTCCTGAGCATTCACTTGATACTTCTCACTCAACTCATATCTCATCCGAAGACACCCAGAAACCACACTCTAAACTTGCTGGGGTGACCTTGAGCCTGCACTCACCATCCGTAGGTTCGGCAGGTGGCACAGTTCAAGATCCGATGAAACCCAGAATCTCACCAGCCAGTTTACAGCTTCCGATTTTTGCCATCTTTCGTCGGCAATGTAATCAGGCGTGTGGACCAAATCTAAATGCATTTCCACTCTCACCATATTATTTATGATGCCCCTCACCCTTTATTGAGCCCAGATGTGAAACAGTGCTGGGGATCCCGCTGGGAGTCCAGTGCTCAAGGAAGAAGATGGGGTGCCGGCATTGACTGTGTGGGTGGGGGTTTGTGGGGAGGAGGTCTGATGTGCTGGGGAAAGGGGAGTGCCAGCACTGACCGCATGTGCTGGGAATTGAGGAAAGGGATCCGATGTTCAGGCGGAGGGAGGGAGGGGAGCGGCACTGACTGATGTGGGGGGGCGATGAATATTAGCTCTGATATCGCAGGGATGAATACCGCCTCTGACTGCGGGAGACGGGGTGGGTGGGGTGATGGAGAGGAGTTCCATGGTGCAGGGAAGGTTTTTTTTTGACTGATCAGGGCATCCTTTAAACATGGTATCCTGATCCCAATGAAGCCAGGCTTTGCTGGCATGTTGAGGCCCCATCTTCCTACATGATGTCATGAAACATGCTCATGTAGTTCTTTTGTGACAGTGTGGACAGAAAACTGGGCAGTTTCTCTGGAGAGAAACATGCCGTTTTTCCCACTGGGGCCAACATTTTATGGTCTGATTTTTGTCACTGTTGCTTCAGAGTGAATAAATGAATTCCCTACACTCAGTCTTCTAGTAGCACCTCTGTTAAAGTGATCTTTTTTCTGAGCCCTATGATTGATTCATCAATTAGCTACCATCCCAATGGCCTTGTAGTTTTCTTCTCAGCGAGCTTAAATATACTTGTCTGTTCTCCCTGACATCCATACACATTGAACTATCCCCCCTCACAGCACATTTCATTTTTCCTGTCTGTGTCATTGGATCACTGTCACTTGACAACAGCAACATTTTTCTGCTTTGAGTTCTGGTTCCAAAATCACTGAATTTCTAACCCCTTTCAACCCGTCCTTCTCATTTCAGGGACCACATGGTATGTGCAATGCTGAAGTACTTGCTGACTGAAAGACTGCTGCACAAGACAGTTGCTTCTGGACGTGGGTGAACTAGCAGGCCTTCCTCTTGTAACCAAGCATGACTAGGAGAATGAGGTTAGTCATACAGAGCAGTCTAAATTGTTTGAAGAGGGACAAGGGGGACAAGAAGATTCAGGGAGAAATTCCCATATCTGAACCAGAGCAAATACTAGTGTTTGAGACTTCTATGTTGACTAGCACAAATAAATAATTTCTGTAGCGCCTTGAAGATTATGTATGGTACTCCCTCACACAGCTACAAATGTGCTTTTAGTGCTGGTAAAACATCACCAAACACATCCTTCTTGCATGGTATACAATTCATCACATTTCTCCCTCTCTTTAACTCTGAAGAAGAGTCATTTGGACTCAAAAAATTAAACATTAAATCTATTTTCTCTCCAGAGACATTGTCAGACCTGCTAGAATTTTCTGTTTTTGTTCAGCTTTGAGCATTAGTAGTATTTTGTCAAATTCCTGCCTATCTAATTACAGAGAAACGTAGAATCCCTAAATTCAGAAGAAGGCCATTTGGCCCACCAAGTCTGCATTGACCCTTGCCCAAGCTTATCCCATAACACCGCGTATTTATCCCACTAATCTCCCTAACCTTGGGACACAAGAGGCAATTTAGCATGGCTAATCCACCTAACCTGCACATCTTTGGACTATGGGACGAAACCGGAACACCAGGAGGAAAGCCGCGCAGACACGGGGCGAACACGCAGACTCCACACCTGAGGTTGGAATCGAACTTGGGTCACTGGCACTGCAAGGCATCAATGCTAATAAGTGTCCTTTGGGTGCTTCAGCTTCCTCCCACAGTCCAAAGGTGTGCAGGTTAGGTAGATTAGCATGCTAAATAGCTCCAAGGCATGTAGGTTTGGATTATTAGCATTGTAAATATGTGAGGTTACAGGCCTGTGTAAGATACTCTTTCAGAGAGCTGGTGCAGACTCACTGGGCTGAATGGCCTTTTTCTGCACTGTCGGAATTCTATGATAATATGATATGTTTAATTGCATGTTCATGGTGAATAGAATAACCTTAGACAAACTTCTAGACTAGCCCAATGTGAAAACGTGGAGAGTAAATCCCCTTTTATGAAAGGTGTCAAATCTATCCCCAGATCCCTATCCTCAAGGAGGACTTTGGGCTCTAATCAGGTCCCAGGAGACATTTACCAATCTAGGACATCCCACCTGGCCATCAAATTCACACAATGATACTACAGAATGTGAGATCAACAAAACATTCTTCAGGAATTGAAAGATACCATGGATGTTCACCTGTGTAAGGAAAGAAGACAAAATTCTGTGTAAGAACATGTTATAGCCTGTTGGATTCTAACAAAGGTTCTGTTCAACAAACTGATAAGCCACACAGCAGAATGTGTCCTGTCAGAAAGGCAGATTGGGTCCTGGAAAAGTAGCGGCACAAATGACATGATGTTCAGCCTCCAACAAATACAAGAGAAATATCATTAACCTTATTGTGCCTTTGTTGGCCTAATAAAACCTTTGACATGTTAAATAAAGAAGCCTTGTGAAAAATCTTAGTCAAAATTGGAGTCCAGAGCTTCAGATCTAATACAGCTATTTCAAGATAGACTAACAGCCAGAGTCACTGGATGGGATTTTCCTCACAATGCCGAGATGTGCAGGTTTCTGACAAGTCCAAAGATGTGCAGGTTAGGTGGATTGGACGTGCTGAATTGCCCCTTAGTGTCCAAGATGTTCATATTAGATGGATCAGCCATGATCATGTTATGAGGTTATGTTATGTTTTTGAAGAGTTGGTGCAGGCTCGATGAGATGAATAGCTGCTTCTGCACTGTAAGGATTCTATGAACCCATCACACGTTCCACCATGGCAGAGGTAGCCCACCATTGGCTGGCTGCAGATTCTGCTTATTCCACGCTGGTAGACACTATTTCCCATTAAATACACCCTGTGCCGTCAGGAAACTCATGGCGGGGCGAGTCATTGGCAGAACCAGGAGATCCCATAAGCGTGAATGGCCAGAAAATTCTGACTATTAACTGTGGTGAATGCAAAGATACCTTTGATGTAATAAATAGTGTGGAGCAATGGGGTGGGCCATACTGTGATATTCAGTATGTTCCTTGTCACCATGCATTCCGGTGTCAGGAATAATAATGATGGCATGAAAATATCTGGGAAATCCAGTAAACTGGATTGTTTTCTACTGGTTATATATTTCTTGAAATAATTGGAAAATGCAAGCTGTGTAGGCAGGGACAGTTTGGTAATGTTAACGGAACCAGTGCTTTTGATATGGTGATGAGCCTCGCAACATTGCAAACAGGGGAATTCTCCCAAAATAATTCTAAGCATCGAATTCACATGAAAACTGGAATAATTCACAGTGTCTTTTTTTCAGTGGGAGTTCAGAGAAGTATCTCCCACAGAGGCCACCAGCGTAAATATTATTAAATTTCAGGGGGCAGGTCCTATCCTCACTGGAGAGGCTGAAATCAGCGCACTGAGTGAGTTTCTGCATATGCGCTGATCTGTCAGTGCTGATAGTGGCCCCACACTGACAGCCACCTGATTGCTGACTAGCTCAATTGATGGCGAACCCCAAAATGCCTGCTCTCCACCCCCTACAGCCCAATCATTGGACCCCCCATCATTCCTGGATCCAACCTCAACCCCTGCCCCCCATTCCTGCACCGATCTCCAGCATCTCCCCCATCAATTCCCTCCCCAAACAGTAACCCCCCTCTCACTGCAGTGCCAACACTACCCCTTCCACAGTGCTGACTCCCCCAGCCTGCTGACCGCTCACCCTAGCTGACCACACCACCCCCCCCCCCCAACCCCCGGTCTGCCCCGATTGCTGGCCTCCTTCCTTTCCCCACCAATCCTGACTGCAAAGTGGCAACAGGATCTCCCACCACCACTGATTGCCCCCAGGCCCTGCCCCCTCATAGACCCTACCCCATGTCCCAGTGGGCCGTACCCTTGGCATTGGCACTTTACCCATGGGGCAGTGTTAGGGGCACAGCCTGCACTGCCAGAGTGCCAATGCCCTGGGGACATCCCCCCTCACCACCCGACCCTCTGAAGGGCCCCAATTTCTTCCTTCACTCCAGTGGGGTCGGGCCGCTAGCTCCCTGAAGGTGGGAAGCCAATATAATCCCCGCAGGAATGAGAGGGTGAGAGATGCTAGCAGGCCTGGAAACATCAGTCCCGGGCCCACGAATGATATTCAAATTTTATTGAAATGACCATTAAAATGGTATGTGCGTCTCCCTACCAATTTCCAGCGCATAGCAGATGCTGCTGGAAATACGGTCTGGGAGACACCAGCGAATGCTTGCACAAACCCTATGGATTTGCCGCCATGGGATTCCCCTGACTTGCTGCACTAAAAAATGAGTGCAGCGGGATGGGAGAATCATGGCCCAAAACATTCACCTAAGACAAGCTCGTAACAATGAGGAAGAGAACATAAAAGGCTTTTGAATATGTGGTTAGATGTTCAAAGGAGGAAACAAGGTGTGAACTTTGCATTTACATTCTAAAAGTTAGATTCGCAAAATGAAGGTTGTTAAGTTTGACTTCTGAAGAGGTTAGTTCAGATAAGAGAGAAACCATCTATCAGGAGATCATTAAACCCACACAAGGGAGCTGCTTATGGCCTTAGCTGCAGCAGGACTCGCTGCTTAACATCCAGCAAGCCATATATGTGAAGAAAGCCCATCCTAAAAAGCCAGTTGCATGTTTTACTTCAGAAGCAAACCCCAAAGAGACATAACTGCTGCATTTGATAACTATCACAGAGGCTTTTTTATAGTCTTACAAAATCTACACTAAGTTATGGGACTTCTGTGGAAAATTAGCCCTTAAGGTAGTGCAATAAAGGTTATTTGGAAATGGATAAAGATAGTGATAATATATATCACCCTTGTCTTAGTTAAGGGTATTTCTAGTACTTTATTGTTATGTATATTCTTGCTTAATAAACACATACTTTATTTAAAATGATCACAAAATGTCTGTTACATTACTCTGGATTTCAAACCTTTCTTTACATTATATCAAATTGCAAAGCATGTTTGAGGTCTGTTGTTTCAAGTTTCCCTTCTAGGATTTGAAATAGCCCAATGTTTACCATTAGCCATACTCTTAATACTAGGGCATTTTAATGGAAATGTTCGAACTGAGATGACCGAAATCCTTAACTAAAATTTAAGGGATGATAATTCAGGGACTGCTGTCTCCTGAGGCCATTGTGTAACACTCTGAACATGGCCTTCAAAGGATCATGGACTGCTTTTCAAAAATGATAATCAACTATGGCCTAATCATCAGCTCAAGGAAGACAAAGATGCTTTACCCACCATAACCAAATTCTGATTATACTCCACCTACTATAACTATGAATGACACAACCGTGAAGGCTTCACCTACCCCGAAGGAACAACTTTCAGAATTGTCAGAGCAAACTCAGCATTTGTCTACTTATGCAAGTAACTATGGAGTAAATGAAGTCTCAAACTTCTAATAAAAATTGTTGTGCATGAAACTGTGGTAATGCCTACCCTCCTAAATGATTGTGAGACATGGGCTACCTCCTCTAGTTGGACAGGTTCCATATGAGATATATTTGAACCATCATGCACATCAAATAAGAGGATAAAGTTCTCAACACTGATCTACTTCAAAGGGTAGAAATGTCTGGAATTCAAGCACCCATTATTAGAGATCACTTTAGACAGAGTGGAGATGTAATATATGTCTGACAATAAAAACCCTAATGCAAGCATGTATTCACAAGTCAAATTTGGATACCACCTGCAAGTTAAAATATTTCTCAGAAATAAACCCTGGCAGTATGGCACTACAGACTGGGAGAAAAATGCACAGGAAAGAAGTACCGGGGGAGCAAACTGAAGTGGTGGCATCACTTCATGTGCACAGCCATAAATACAGGTGGCTGAGGATTAAAGGCATATTAGAAAGACCAGACTGTTCCATAATCAGACAATTCATCCTTTCCCAGACTGTGTAAAGCCATGCACATCTGTGATCAGGCTCCATAGACATGTCAGAATGCATAACATTCTATGCACACAAGCAATGGACCATCAATGATAACAAAGGAGAATGAATGAATATGGAGGGACATGGGTGTGAGATTAAATGTTGTTATCCTGAGAAAGGACAGTAGGTTCATGCTTCATGGAGACACTGCCATTCCTCCAGGGCAGTGTCTCAACAACTCTCATTCTTGGTTGGAGGGCAGGTTGCTGGAATGTTGGGATGTCCACTTTCAACAGTGGTTTCCAGAGACATGATAGAAAAGATCTGAGGGTTGGTCTGACAATAGTAAATATTCGTAGAATCATAGAATCCCCACAGTGCAGAAGAGGACATTCAGCCCATCTAGTCTGCACCAACTCTCTGACAGAGTATCATACCCAGGCCCATTCCCTGACCTAGCCCTGTAACTCCACAAATTTCCCATGGCTAACCCATTTAACCTATACATGTTGGGATACTAAGAGACAATTTAGCATGACCAATCCACCAAACCCACACAACTTTACACCTGAAGGAAAACACGCAGATATGGGGAGAACATACAAACTCTACACAGTCACCCCAGGCTGAAATTGAACCCCCAGCTCCTCCCCTGCTGCCATCAGCATTAGGCAGAAGTGCTAACCACTGAGCCACCGTGTTGCCATCAGTATTCCTTCTAACAGAGTTATTGCCTTCTGGTATAAACTGCTGAAGTATGTGGTGAATGGACAACTGTTACAGTTTCTTTGAGATAGAACTTGACAAATTCCTTTGAGAAATGGGTGAGTTGCTAATTAGTTGTGATTATTTGATACAGCCAGTTGGATTTTATGAAGTTTACTTGCTGCTTTAGAAAACAAGAGTACGATTTCAGGGATTTCATCTGAAACCACTCACTGTTTTTGGTTCTTGTTATTTGATTTCCATCAAGAGATAAATGGCTAGAATTTTCCTGCTCTAATGTGAATATTCCTAGGAATAATCACAGAAATCCAACTGCCAACAAAAGAAGTAGATCTTTATTTAATAAACTTCTCAACCCTCCATAATAAAATTTCTCATCAAGTAAATGACCACAAATGAAGGTTAGTCATGGCACAAATCAATTTCTGCTTCCCAGACTGCCTGAATCCATGACAGTTAGCCTATTGCAGCAACGGTCCACAATCAACGTCATCTCCCTGACCCTACACTCAACCCTGGAACACCTAGATAACAAAGACTCCCATGTCAGACTTCTGTTCATAGACTACAGCTCAGCCTTTAACACCATTATTCCCATGAGACTCATCTCCAAACTTTGTGATCCAGGGTTTGGCTCCTCTCTCTGTAACCGAATCCAAAACTTCTTAACTCACAGACCGTAGTCAGTAAAGATAGAAACCAGCATCTTCACCAACACTGGTCCTCTGCGAGGCTGTGTCCTCAGCCTCTTACTATGCTCCTTATACACCATTGACTGTATGGCCAAATTCCTCTCCAACCTGATTTTCAAATTTGCTGACGACATCACCATTGTGGGTCAGATCTCAAAGATGAGAGACAGGATAGGAAAGAGGTAGAGAATCCGGTGAACTAGCGTGATGATAATGTCAGAAAAAAAAAGGAGAGAGTCATTGACTTCAGGAAGCATAGTGGAGGCATGCCCCTGTCCACATCAATGAGATGAAGTAGAACTGGTTGAGAGCTTCAAGTGTTTAGGTGTCCAGATCACCAACAACCTGTCCTGGTCCCTCCATGTGGACACTATCATTAAAAAAGCCCACAAATGCTTTTACTATCTCAGAAGACTAAGGAAATTTAGCATGTTTGCCACAACTCTCACCAACTTTTACAGAGGCATCATGGAAAGCATTCTTTCCAGTTGTATCACAACTTGGTATGGCCTCTGCTCTGTCCAAGGCTACACTAAACCATTAAGGATCATGAACGAAACCCCGTCCATCACTCAAACCAACCTCCCATCCATTGACACAGTGTGCACTTCCTGCTGCCTCGGAAAAGCAGCCAACGTACTCTCATCCAACCTTTTCCATCGGGAAAAAAATACAAAAAACTGAGAACGCAAACCAGCCAACTCAAGAACAGCTCTTTCTCTGCTGCCGTAAGATTTTTGAATGTACTTACCTCGCATTAAGTTGATCTTTCTTGATACCCTAGCTATAACTGAACATTACATTCCCTCCTTTCCTTCCCTACATACGGTATGCCTTGTCTGCATAACATGCAAGAAACAGTACTTTTCCATGTATACTAATACATGTGATAATAATAAATCAAAATCAAATATTCTAAAGAATAAGTTGCATAGAATTTAATGTACACCAAACCATGATTTGAAAATTATATAAAAATGAGACTTAAAGACTGATAACAAAAAAGGAAATGAGTTAACAGCAACAGTTGCCTGTTTTAAAACGAAAACTACTATAGCTTGTCACTTTGTATCGAGTGAGATTAGATTACCTCTTAGAGTTCCTCATGTGAATTCCCAGAGCACCCAGAAGTAACAAAACAGCTTAAATACAAGTCGAGTACACAGTTAAAATGTCTTTCATATATCTTAACTAGTCATTAATATTGAATTCATTTGGAATGCATTAACCTTCAGGGTATATAAAATAAATCATGGAAATGACTTAGTGCTATATCTTTTATTGTTCTCAATCAATGCCTGTGTCAAGACAGCAGTATTGAATAATGCAAGTGAATTCAGAGAGATTTCACACCTCATCAGATTGCAATGTAATTCTCACTGCGAGACTTGTGATCCTGAACAGTTTTTGTGGCTGCTGTTATTTTTCATTGTGTTCCTGTATATGTGTGTGTGTGTTTGTGCATGCTCACATGAGAAACATTTTGGCAATTATCATTAGGAAAAATAAGATTGGGAGGTTTATACATCATTGTGATGGTGTCAAGCTTCCCTTAATAGATTCTCAGAGCAGAACCTTGCACATGTTTGTCTAAGTTATGATCTATGGATCTGGTCTATTACATGGTATCTATTACATGATATTGTATTGGCTGAATCCATGTTCATTGTTCACATGAGATATAAATGAAAGCTAAGTGAGATATTAAAAACTAAAGCCAAAACATATTTCAATGAAAACAAGAGAATGAATGGTTAGGAACTCAGTGGGAATGTACTAGAAGAATTTCCCATCACCCAACCCAGTTAGCTTCTTCAACAGTTAAATATACTACAATCAGGGTTTTTCAGGTAAGACTAAAACTATAAGATATAGGAGCAGAATTAGGCTATTTGACCCACGAGTCTGCTCCACCATTTAGTTATGGCTGATAAGTTTCTCAACCTCATTCTCCTACTTTTTCCCCATAACCTTTGATCCCCTTACCAATTAAGAATATCTATCTTCATCTTAAATACACTCAATGACCTGGCCTCCACAGCCTTCTGTGGCAGTGAATTCCATAGATTCATTACCCTCTGGCTGAAAAGTGCCTTATCATCTCAGTTCTACACAGTGGTCCCTTTCTTCTGAGGTTGTGCCTTTTTATTCTAGTTTCCCCTACTAATGGAAACATCTTCCAGGGATTTCCATCCTGACACTTGAAGACTTCCCCACTGATTCTGGCTGCCAAAGACCATTAATTGTTGGAGGTAGGAATTCTGCCCCTCAATTAGGAGGAAATCCTGCCTCCGGAAGCTGCCAGCCATATCAGATTGGCTGGCAGCTCTGTAGTCCCAGAAGTGGTAGCGGTCACTAGCTTCGTAGTCCAGGATCAGCTAAGTCCAGTTCATTTTAGAGAGGAGAAGAATGATGAAGACCAGGGGGTCAGCAGAGAGGAGTGGGGGGAGGGGGGTGGAATAGGGAGATGGAAGAGGGAGCACCTTCAAGAGGAAGAGCTTGTTGGTGGAGGAGGTTGTTCCAATGTTAAAAGGAAGCTGTTGATCATTCCCACTTTAAGAATGTGCCGGGTGGTTTTCTGGACTTTCTCCCTGCTTCAGAACTGCACCTGAAAATTGAGGTTGGGTGGGAAATGGCCCTTCAGTGGTCAATAACTGGCTGCTTGAGGGTTTCAGCTGGAGGAAGGGTGGACAGGCCATCTTAGGTTTTGTCGGTCCCACTGTAAAATTATGCAGCAATTGGGGAAGGGTGATGGGAAATCAGTGGAAAGGCCAATTGGGGAATTTTCAGTCCCCTGCCAGTGGGATACAAAATTTTGCCTCACACCTATTCTACTGGTGAAGCAAATAGCTAAAGTACCATCAGTCAGTGTCTCAGGAATTAACCATTACAGCACATTTAGATGAATGTTGTCAAAAGTCTACAAAAGCCAACTATTAAATATAATTTGTAGGTTAGGTATTTATTTACTTCCATTTAATTAAATATACTTTTATAATTGCAAGTAGACATTTTAGAGCAGCTGTTTTTTGGCATATTGGATCAGCGTTATTCCAATCTATACACAGAACCACAATCATCCCAGAGTGTCACTTGCACAAGTTTACCCCCCTCTACTCCTAGGCATTTCATGTGAGAAAATTCTCCATTTTTAACTGTTTTATTTCCTTCTCTTTTCACAAGTACCTTCATTCCATTATGATCCAGAAACTAAATGTTGAGTTTTATGCAATACATCGTAACCTGCAGAAACAGCTGAAAAGTAATCAGCTATGTACACCTGTAATAATCATCCAGTTATTCTAGTCAAGTAAGTAATGGCCCATGTAACAGATACAAATGCTAAGGCAAAATCATTATCGTGAAATATTGACAGATTCATCAATTCGGACCATGTAGTAGAATTCAGGTGTGGTGGCCTGCTTTACTGGAATCCACTGCATCCGTACAGTGCAGAAGGAAGCTGTTCGGCCCATTGAGTCTGCACCGACTCTCCGAAAGAGCATCTTACATTAGCCTACCCTATCCCCATAACCCAGTACATGGTCAATCCCCCGAGCCTGTATATTTTGGACTGACCATTTTCTGATCATTATAGTAAACTGCCTTATCTGTTCTCTTACAAAGACCAGAGAAAGAAGTGACATACATGCACACAGATGCATCAGGCTCAAATATAGCAAAGAATAAAGATTAATGCATCCTTATGTTCCAACAGGAGAGATTTAATGCATCTTAGATTTTGAGTAGATGCTTAACTGTCACCATGGTCAATGATGGTAATTGGTATTAGAGGGCGGCATGGTAGCATAGTGGTTAGCACTGAAGCCTCATAGCGCTACCCGAGTTCAATTTCCAGCATAACCAATCAACCTAACCCATAAATCTTTGGACTGTGGGAGGAAAATGGAGCACCCGAAGGAAACCCATGCAGGTACAGGAAGAATGTGCAAATTCCATACAGACAGTGACCCGAGGCTGGAATTGAACCCGGATCCCTGTTGCTGTGAGGCAGCAGTGTTTTATGCCCAGCTACAGCGATATGCAAGAAATCGTAACTTGGCCTTTCGAAGCCCTGTCAAATCATTAGTCTCTTGGCCCTTTTGATCTCTGTACTTATTTTTAAATTGGAGCATTGCTCCAGAGCTCCAATGACATCTGCTGATCATACAACATGATGTGGAGATGCCGGCGTTGGACTGGAGTAAACACAGTAAGAAGTCTCACAACACCAGGTTAAAGTCCAAGAGGTTTATTTGATAGTAAACCCACGAGCTTTTGGGGTTTGCCCCTTTGTCAAATGAGTGGAGAGTTCTAGTCTCTGACAGAGCATATAACAGCACACACAATTTACAGAATACTGATTAGAATGTGAGTCTTTACAGCTAACCTGCTATTCAAATCTTAAAGATGTGGACAATGTGAGTGGAGAGAGCATTAGGTTAAAGAGATGTGTATTGTCTCCAGACAGGACAGTAAGTGAGATTTTACAAGCCCCGGTAAGTCATGGGGGTTACAGATAGTGTGACATGAACCCAAGATCCCGGCTGAGGCCATCCTCATGTGTGCGGAACTTGGCTATCAGTCTCTGCTCAGCGACTCTGCGCTATTGTGTGCTGTGAAGGCCGCCTTGGAGAACGCTTACCGGAAGATCAGAGGCTGAATGTCCATGACCGCTGAAGTATTCGCCAACAGGAAGAGAACAGTCTTGCCTGGTGATTGTTGGGCGATGTTCATTTATCCGTTGTCGTAGTGTCTGCATGGTCTCCCCGGTGTACCATGCTTCGGGACATCCTTTGCATATGCTGCAGGAAACAGACAGCATCTATGTGGAACTCAAGGAGGCCTTTCAGGGACCCTGGTATTCTTTGAATCTTTGTTAAAGCAGAGCAAAAAAAAAGTTTTGGATTGGGGAGAGCAGATTTGCGTAAAATAAGGCAGAATCTGGCCAAGGTAGACTGGAAACAGCTTCTAATGGGAAAATCTACAGAAGAGCATTGGGAGAGTGTTCAAAAAGGAAATGAAGATGATGCAGGCCCAGCATGTTTCCTCTACAGTGTTATGTAGGAATAATAAGCCTAGAGAATCATGGATAACCAGAGATATTCAGGATATAATGAGAAAGAAAAGAAAGGCTTTTAAAAAATATGGGGGTTGACAGTGGCTGGGGGTTGGGGACAGCAATTGAAGGGACGGGGAGAGTCGCCGGAGCTGGCAACTGGGGGTGGGGTCTGTGGAGTCCGGCGATTGGGAGGCCATCATGGAGTGGGGGTCATGTCAACTGTCCTCCCATTACACTGGGAGGTCGGTGCATGCAAAATGGTCCCCTGAGCACTCTGCTGTTGGCCTCTCCAGCAGGGTTAGGACCCCCTCCCCTCCACCCCCATTTTACTGGTGTGAATCTCCTGACAGAATGCCATAAATTATCAAAAGATACCTTGCCATGATAGTAGCTGACATTTTCATGCAACTTTGTTAGCTGTATGCCTTAAACTTTTACTCTAATCCCAGCCAGCTGAGAGGTCCAGCTGTAAATTCAATCATAAGCTTGTGCCCAGTATAGTTGGGAGTGTGGATAGAATCATACAGCGCAGAAGAGGTCCTTCAGCCCATGGAGTCCGTACCGACACATCAGTAACAACTGGTCTGCCGTTCTGGATACAGACTATGTTAAACCCATGCTGGGAGGCATCTGCTAATATACATACAGATGCTCGAATATTGAAGTGTTGTTACACTAGGGGGGCTCAGAATGCCTTTCAGTCTGTTGAACACAGCAGTATGGTGCTCCTGGCAACAACATTTGTCATCTTGATGAAGAGCTGATGAAGGGGTTCGATGAGATCATTGCACCAGATAATTAACTTGGAAAGATAATTCGTCATACCAAGGAAAGATTGCAAAGCATGCTTGTCTGCAGGAATGGCCATCTGTTGTATAGCCATTGTCTTGAATGGATCTGGCTCCACACCATCAGCTGTGAGTCAATCACCCTTGTAGGAAACCTGGCTGACCTTGAATCTGCATTTACCTGCGTTGAGCTTTAACTGTATAGCCCTGATTCTGTTAAGGACTAAACAAAGACATGCATCATATTCTTGCATAATACAACCCCAAACCAGGATTTAATTAACAATGATTTTGCAGAGTTGGCCTGCAAAGAGTTGCTACATACACCATTGGAAGACCTCACCACCAGTGGAGATCTCATAGGGCATTCAGAGAAAGAAGTTATTTGCTACCAGAGACATGAATGTAGTGAGTTATGCTAATTCTTCATCCAGCGGAATTGGCCAGAACCCACATTTCACATCCAATATGCTGAAAGCCTGAGCATTGGCCATGTCAGGATATCATTTATTCAACCATCTTCAGAGGGGGATGAGGTCTGTACCGCACCTTGTTTAAATGTACTGGGTTGATGCAAACCTTGACCATGCCATCTTTCTTTACAGTAGCCACCATTGCTGAAACCTACTTTGTGGTGTTATCGGACAACAAATTTTATGAAATTGGGCACACAATATGGAAGCAGACTAAAGTTACACTCAGAGCCTCTCCACTAAAAATCACAAAGTAACAGACACAGACTAGCAGGCAAGAGCATGCTTTTAGAATGCAAATGAGGGCTAGCACACAAGGGAAGCTGGACAGGATGGCACCTACAGGAACTAAATTAAAAAACACATCCCCACCCCATCAAAATCAGCACTTCTAAAACAGTCAAACAACCCATGGAGACGCCTAAAATTAGCATAGCTAAGGAAACATCCCTGGCCCCTCAAACCTCTTTTGAAATCAATGACACACCTATAGTTCAAACCCCAGAGATTCTAGACCACTAATAACCAATCAGACAAAACGATTAACATACACTTAAAACAATTTCCCCAACACTTGAAAACATTGAGACAGGATGGCTAAGGTCGAATACTGTAAACAAAGTATTAGCATTTGAATCGCGTACTGCACCGAAGTTCAGGTATAACTATAGCCCACTGCAAGGGATCGTTAGAGCACTTTCGGGACAGTCCGATTGTATGTCCTAACTGCCTAACTCTGTCAACGTAAAAGAAAATAAAGCTGTGCCGTTATTGAACTTCACCCTGAGTCCGTAGTGGTCGTTTTGCCCACACACGCTAACAATGGCCTTCTCTATGGGAGTTGTTATTCAATACAACTCGCCAACTATCTTCAATTTCAAAGCTAAAAGTACTCAGAGCACAGACTGTAGGTCATGCAATGACTGCAATGACTGCAAGTCATCGAGCCTCATGTGGTATCGTAGAATCATGCATTGCAGAAGAGACCCTTTGGCCCATCAAGTCCACACCGACACAACAGAAACACCCGAAATCCCATCTAATCCCATCTTCCAGCACTTAACCTATAGCCCTGAATGTTATGATGTGCCAAGTGCTCATCCAGATACTTTTTTAAAGGATGTGAGGCAACCCACCTCGATCATCCTCCCAACAGTACATTCCAGAACATCACCACCCTCTGGTAAATATGTTTTTCCTCAAATCCCTCCTAAACCTACTGCCCCTCACCTTAAACCTATGTCCCCTTGTGACTGACCCTATAACTAAGGGGAACCCTTAGCTCCTTATCCACTCTGTCCATGTGTCTCATAATCTTGTACACCTCGAACAGGTTACCCCTCAGTCTTCTCTGATTCATCGAAAATACCCAAGCCTATATAACTTCTCTTCACAAGTTAAATGTTCTAACCCAGGCAGTATCCTGGTGAACCTCCCCCGTATCTGCTCCAGAGCAAACACATGCTTCCAATAAACTGGTGACCAGAACTGCACACAGTACTCCAGCTGTGGCCTCACCAAAGTTCTATACATGACTTCCCAGCTTTTGTAATCTATGCCTTAATAGATAAAGGTAAGTGTCCCTTATGCCTTTTTCACCACTCTACCAACAGGCCCTTCCACTTTCGGATTTCTGTGGACAAACATACCAAGGTCTCTTTGTTCAACAGAGCTTCCTCGTGTCTTACCATTCGTTTAGTATTTGCTTCTCAAAATGGGCTTTCCAAGTGTATTATATTTTTCAGCATTAAATCCCATCTGTCGCTTGTCTATCCATTTGATCATTCCCTCTATATCTTGTAGCCCAAGACATTCCCAAGGCACATGAATGTGCAGAGGGGAAAGAGATGCTCTTTTGATTGTTGCTGTCTTTTATTTTCTATACCTAAGTATTTTAGAATGAGACCCGTTTCATACAACCTTTTGCAAAAAGTAGATTCAGTATTGGCACCCCTGGAAAACCTAGACAATATAGCTGGATAGAATTTGCTGAGTGGGCCATGTCTGTCATTCCTGTCATCAAGCTGGATAAGGTTTTGTGAGGTTTATATGCTTGATAGATGCCCCATGTCATGAATTGAAGTCTTGTATGACAGGTTAACATGTGGCCAAGCATTCTCTATGTTTGATATGAACCCTGTGTATCTCCAATTTGAATTAGACAAGCCTTCCTGGAAGTATGTGACAGCTGGTTTGCAGGTGCAGCAGGTAATTAAAATGGAAGTTTGCCCTTCATTGCTAGAGGGATGGAGTTTAAAAACAATGATGTTATGTTGCAGCTGCATAAGGTGCAGGTGAGGCCACACCTGAAGTATTGTGTACAGTTTTGGTTTCCTTACTTGAGAAAGGATGCACTGCCACTAGAGGGGGTGCAGAGGAGATTCACTAGGTTGATTGCAGAGTTGAGAGGGTTGGATTATGAGGAGAGACTGAGTAAACTGGAGCTATACTCTTTGGAATTCAGAAGAATGAGGGGAAATCTTATAGAAACATATAAGATTATGAAGGGAATTGATAAGATAGAAGAAGGGAGCCAATACATTCAAATCAGAGCTAAGGGGCACAACCTCAAAATAAGGGGGAGCTGATTTAGAACTGAGTTGAAGAGGAGCTTCTTCACCCAAAAGGTTATGTACCTGTGGAATTCCCTGCCCAGTGATGCAGTTGAAGCTACCTCATTTAATGTTTTTAAGGCAAAGATGGATACATTTTTGAATAGTAAAGGAATTAAGGGTTATGGTGAGCGGGCAGATAAGTGGAGCTGAGTCCACGAAAAGATCAGCCATGATCTCATTGAATGGCGGAGCAGGCTTGAAGGACGAGGTGACCTACTCCTCAACAATCACCAAGCAAGACTGGTCTCTTCCTGTTCGTATGTTGTTAGTTTCTAGTTCGTGTTACCAGATGTGATTGAATGTATCCCAGGAAGTTTCATCACATGTCTATCTTCCATTCTCTGACCAGTAGTCAAACAACATACCCATCGCCTACCTCAGTTCATAAAATCATAGAATCACTACAGTGCAGGATGATGCCATTCGGCCCATCAATTCTGTACCAACACTCCCACGGTGCACCTCACCCAGGCACCCCCTGCCTAATCCCCGCAACCCTGCTAATCTACCAATCCTGGAATATTAAGGGGCAATTTAGCATGGTCAATCAAAGTAACCTGCACATGGTCGAAGAGTGGGAGGAAACTGGAGCACCTGGAGGAAAGCCATGGAGACATGAGGAGGATGTTCAAACTCCACACAGACAGACACCCAAGGCCAGAATCAACCCTGGGTCTCTGGCGCTGTGCGGCAGCAGTGCTAACCATTGTGCCACCCTGCTACTCTTTGGAAATGGAAAACAAAAAGATTCATCACCCAATAAGACCTCATTGAATGGCAGAGCAGGCTTGAGGGACCAGATGGCCTACTCCTCAACAATCACCAAGCAAGGCTGTTCTCTTCGTGTTGGGAAACACTTCAGCGGCCACGGGCATTCGGCCTCTGGTCTTCAGGTAAGCGTTGTCCAAAGCGGCCTTCATGACACAAGACAGCGCAGGGTTGCTGAGCAGAAACTGATGGCCAAGTTCCACACATGTGAGAACAGCCTCAACCGGGATCTTGGGTTCATGTCACACTATCTGTAACCCCCATGACTTGCCTGGGCTTGTAAAATCTCACTTATTGTCCTGTCTGGAGACAATACACATCTCTTTAACCTATGCTTAATGCTATCTCCACTTTAAGACTTGATTAGCTGTAAATACTCATGTTCTAATCAGTATTCTGCAAACTGTGTATGCCTTTATATGATCTCTTTGTGATCAGAACTCCTACTCACCTGGCGAAGGGGCAAAGCCCGAAAGCTAGTGGCATTTACTACCAAATAAACCTGTTGGACTTGAACCTGGTGTTGTGAAGTTTCTTAATGCATTTACCCCAATCCAACACCGGCATCTCCACATCTTCAGTACTGCACAGGCATACCATCCTAGAGTTTGTGCTCAAATCCCTGAAAGGGGACTTGATCCTACACATCACCCAATTCGATGATGCTTGACTGTCAATCATAATCATAATGAATGGTAGAGCAGGCTCAAAGGGCCAAATGGTCTCCTCCTGCTCCTTTTTTTAATATTTTTG
Organism: Carcharhinus amblyrhynchos; assembly: GCF_965287045.1. Lineage (NCBI taxonomy): Eukaryota > Metazoa > Chordata > Chondrichthyes > Carcharhiniformes > Carcharhinidae > Carcharhinus > Carcharhinus amblyrhynchos. The sequence goes on along the minus strand of NC_137339.1, from coordinate 39,806,469 downwards.
AGTCAGCCAAGCAACCTCCTCTCCTGACGCCCCATTTTCAATATTTTTAAACCTGACAAAGAGAAATATTCAGAGGAAATGGCCTGATGATATTTTTCTAGGTTTGCACAGGGCACTGTCTTAGAGATTGATCTTCAGGTCCTGGAGACACCTGGCCAAAACTGGAATGTTTGCAACCCTAAATCCGTCTGGACAAGTACTGCAAAGAAAAGAAAGGAATGTAGGATCTTCGTCATCCAGAACATCCCCAGAGCAGAGAAGCTACCGCATCTTCTCTGGAGCCTTCAACATACCATTGATGAAGACGAATATCTCGCCAAGGCCATCCCCACACCCCCACTTCTTGCCTTCAAACAACCGCACAACCTCAAGCAGACCATTGTCCGCAGCAAACTACCCAGCCTTCAGGAGAACAGTGACCACTACACCATACAACTCTGCCACAGCAACCTCTGCAAGACACGTCGGATCATCGACACGGATGCCACCATCTCACGTGAGAACACCATCCACCAGGTACGCGGCACATACTCTTGCAACTCGGCCAATGTTGTCTACCTGATCCGCTGCAGGAAAGGATGTCCTGAGGTATGGTACACTGGGGAGACCATGCAGACATTATGACAATGGATGAATGAACACCGCTCGACAATCACCAGGCAAGACTGTTCCCTTCCTGTTGGCAAATTCTTCAGCAGTCATGGGCATTCGGCTTCTGATCGTCGGATAAACGTTCTCTAAGGCGGCCTTCACGACATACGACAGCGCAGAGTTGCTGAGCAGAAACTGATAGCCAAGTTACGCACACAATGAGGATGGCCTCAACCAGGATCTTGGGTTCATTTCGCACTACCTGTAACCTCCATGACTTGCCTGGGCTTGCAAAATCTCACTAACAGTCCTGTCTGGGGATAATACATATCTCTTTAACCTATGCTTAATTCTATCTCTACTCACATTGTCTCCACTTTTAAGACTTGATTAGCTGTAAAGACTCACATTCTAATCAGTATTCTGTAAACTGTGTGTGCCTTTATGTGTTCTCTTTGTGATCAGAACTCCCACTCGCCTGATGAAGGAGCAAACCCCGAAAGCTAGTGGCATTTACTACCGAATAAACCTGTTGGACTTTAACCTGGTGTTGTGAGACTTCTTACAGTACTAAAGAAGTATAGAGTGAGCCTCATGTAGGAGTTTTCAGATTAGATGTTAAACCAAAGTCCCACCTGCTCTCTCAGGTGGATGTAAAAGATTTCATGGCATTCTCCCCACTGTATTGGCCAATGTATATTCCTCAACCAACATGACTAAAGTAGATTACTTGGTCAATACTGTTGCTGTTCCTGGGAGTGCGCTTTGCAGGAATTGGCTTTTACATTTTCACTTCAACAGGATTTCAGTGACTGTGAAGTGATTTGGGACATCCTTGGATTGTGTCAGCCACTACACAAATATAAATCTATTTTTTTTAAATCAAAAAGTACATTTGTAACAATCCTAACTGGATACATTTACCTATTTGTTGCTCCATGGAATGAAAAGATGATATTTTAAAACAATGTATGAAATGCACCCCTGGTTACAGCCAACATAAGTCTGTAAGTGATTTGTTTGCAAAATCATTGTCACAGTGGAGTAATTGAACTGAAAATAAAATGCAAGTTGAGTTATGGCTGTGAGATTCATTGGCACTGTTTACCACTAGTGAGAATTACAATGCCCTGCTAATGGAGCCTCAGCCAAGAATCAGAATTCCTGTCGGGCATGAAGGCAATCGGGATTAATGGTTCACTAGTCAGGCTCCATTCAGCTGTGTTTATTTATCTTTCCCTTCATGCTTGAATGCATCGCAAGTACCCCATATTTCCTAACTGCAATGTTTAGAAGGATTCTAAGCCTGATCGATAATGGGGGCACATTCAAGCATCCTGGATACCACACCAGCCCTGATTGTGTTCCTGCCTATTATTCAAAATCCCTGTTTTAAATCTCATTAGTGGGCTTGAAGCCTGATTCAATGCCCTCCTGCTGTTCGCCCGCCTCCCCAGTAGGAAGTGCACTAGCTTTGATGTTGGTGACGACGAGCATGGAACTGGTGCACTGGACCCCAATGAGAGGGATAAGAAGATAGGTCAAATGGTCATTTGTTCCTCTCTTGTTGTCAGCCTGCAGAGGGAGGAACCCACCAAGGGTCCTGGGGTTGGGTAGCCTTAGGCTGGAGGTTGATTTTGGCGCCATTCCCTGGTTTGGATTCCCATGGCTGGACTGCCCCTTTCTAGCCCTGACAAACCTGAAGTTCACCCCTGGCATGGTGATTTCAGGCAGCTCTGTGATCAACATATTCATTCCTGTCTGCCAACTGTGAAAACTTTAAAGTGATCTAGTCACTTTAATCTCTATGTCCCCTGCTCATCTGGTAGTATTTTTAATCATATTCTGCATCAGAGATTTATTTAACATTCCCTTTATGCTTGAATGCATCTCATGCACCCTCATTATCAATCAGGCTTTGAATCTTTGTAAACATTGCAGACCAGAATAATCGGTGGCATTGAGATATATTCAAATGTGAAGGGAAAGGTAAGTAATCACAGCCAACTGGGGGCTGAATTGTAAAATATTAAGCTGACAAAGCCTAGTTCAAAGCATTGCAACATGAAATTAAAACAGATGAACAGTTTTCAATGGAATATAAAGAGGTACAAAGCATTTGAGCTTTCCGGGAAGGCTCAGAGATTTCAGATTTGTGTGAATAGGTTGAGGTAAGTGAACGGCTGTGGAGAAGGGAATTCTACATCCTCCCCAACCCATCTCTCCCCATCCCACACCCTCCTAGTGAAATTGACTTCTCCTCTCTGTCAGAGGACATCAAAAGGGTCTGTTCACACCAGCAGCTTCTGACAGAGAGAAAGGGAAATCTCCCAACACCAATGGAGAACATTCTCGTTATCACACCAATGGGAAAGCGTAGAGTAAAAGCGGAAGAATTTCACCCTATAGCTCTGTTTCCCTGACTCCTGTCTACTGCAAGCAACAATCACTGAATACCCCTAGATTATTAATTTTCCCCTTGTTTGCTATCAAAGGGGAAGCGTATTTCTATTCTAAATTGGTGCACATAATATTTGGTAATCAATTTGGCTTGGATTCATTAGATGTTGATATGAATAAAGTACAAATGAGGGTCAGGCTAACTTTGCTTTAATGCAAAACGATCCCAATTATGTGTGAAGATAATTAGGAAGTGACCAGAGTAAGAAAAGCATAGAACTTTGTAACATTTTTGTAACTGTCCAGTCTGATTTTAAAAATCCTTCAAAATTGTGAGAGCACTGATTTTGGTATCAGAACTCTGAGTTATTGTTGTGCAAATTTGTTGTGCTTGACAGTTGTAATCATTCTGAGAATGTATTACTGCTAATGCTTGTTCATCCCTCCTTTAAAGTAAACAGCACCTTACAATCATGTTGTCCCATACATTGACAATCTAAACTAAAATAAAAGCAAAATTCTGTGGGTGCTGGAAATCTGCAACAAAAACAGAAAATGCTGGGTGAACACAACAGCTCTGACAGCATCTGTAGAGAGAGAAAAACAGTTAATGTTTCAAGTCTGCATGATTCTTCTTCAGACTATCTAGATGGGTCATATGGACTCAAAACATTAATTGTCTTTCTCCACAGATACTGCCAGACCTACTAAGTTCATCAAGCATTTCTTGTTTTTATGATTATCTGCAACAGTGCATTTTCTTGTCATTTACAGCATAGGCACAAGATCATTAGTAATTCTACTTTTGCATTTCATATTTCTGTTTCATGAATAAGTAATGATTCTATGACTCAATTTTCTGTTTCACAGACTTTCTAATATTTCAGAATTCAATTTTCCATAGCAAGATTCTGTTCCTTGGGAGTTTATGTCTAAATGCAGGACTTAGGGGATTGAGGAACCTGCAAGGGATGAATTATACATGTCAACACCAGTTTGTTCACTTCTTATTAAAATGAATTAAATGTAATATTTAAGCAAAGGCAATGTTCACTAAAGTATGGATCAACCTTGTCTTTACAGAGAGGGACAGGTTTTGAATTCTTTCTTCTGTGAGCTTTTTGCCAAGAGGACATAGTTCATCATATTAAAATAGCAAAGCAGGATCACAATTTTGTTTTAATCCTGTGGTGTTTTTGACATTATCAAAATTCTTTATTTTTCTGAGTAATTGTGAGCTTTTAAACTACCCATTACTGTGCCTGTAACAGAGCAAGGACAGTGTAGTAATTTCATACTTAGTGTTGGAGAGAATGGGACAATTTGCACTTCAAGCGGATCGGAGAGGCCGGTGAGTTAATCTTCCAGTAGAAATTGGCTTTGGGCCAATGCCATTTTCATGGCTGAGCCTAACTTAAATTAAATTGATCTGCTGCCAGTACAAAATACGCTCCCTACGAGCGGTGTGCCAATTTGGAAATGCCCCAGGATGCCACTATTTTAAAGCTTCCTGCAGCATCTTCGAGAAAGTGCTATTTACATTCAGGTGATGAAAGCAAGTGGCAGGAAGGAGATCCTAATACCCTTCTATTAGCTACTAAGAAAATTAGTCAATTGGCTGGAGAGCAAGTAGAGAATATGTCAATGGCATCAGCACTTTACCCAAAACTGAGGGGAAGAGAAGCATGTCTCACCTCCCATACCATAGCCTGATTTTTGCCCAGTGCTCACAATCTTTTACCTTCCATGAATCTATTTTACTCAGAAGGGAATATATCACTGTGTATTTTTTTCTGCTTGTGTCCACACCCTCAAAATTGCTAATTATCAAATGACTTCTCCCCCCTCACCTCCCAACCACATCTAGTTTTTAATAAAGGTTCCCACTGAAGGAGACAAATATATTTCTAGACTTAAAAAGAAACATGTTATAAATAAAAACAATGAACAAACTTCCTCCAAGAAAGAAAAATGTATTTTACAGTTATGCTGAGACACCGTTAAAGAGAGGGAGAGGTACTCAACCAAGTTCTTCTGAGTCAGAAGGTCTCTGTGTCTTCATCAAATGGATGCCAGAACCCTGATTCCAAAGTCCAGGCCACAAACCCACCATTTTTGCAGGGCCAGTGAGGGTGAGTTGTATTTTACAAATGATGTGGAGCTGCCGGCACTGGACTAGAGTAGCCATAGTAAGTAGTCTCACAACACCAGGTTAAAATCCAACTGGTTTATTTGGTAGCATGAGCTTTTGGAGTGCTGCTCCTTCATCAGGCGAGTCACCGGATAAAGGAGTGGTGCTCCAAAAGCTCGTGCTACGAAATAAACCTGTTGGACTTTAATCTGATGTTCTGAGAATACTTATTGTACTTTAGACAGCCATGGTTAATGGAGGCATCTACATGTGTAAAAGTGTCCAATTGTCCAATTTTCACCAATGGGATGCATGAAGCATGATTCATGGGCTTTAGGCATTTGAACAAAAGAATAAAGCTGCTAGAGTTACTTGGAAAGGTAAAGTGCCCTTTTAGGGAATTCCAGATGTCCCTTTGGGAAATGTGCCAAGCAGGCTTTTTCCACTGAGACTAGGGGAGAAAAAAACTAGAGGACATGGGTCAAGGGTGAAGGGGGAAAAGTTTAAAGGGGATATCGGGGTGGGGGGGCTTCTTCACACAGAGAGTGGTGGGAGTGTGGAATGAGCTGCCAGATGAAGTGGTAAATGCAGGCTCATTTTTAGCATTTAAGAAAAATTTGGACAGGTACATGGATGAGAGGGGTGTGGAGGGATATGGTCCTGTGCAGGTCAGTGGGACTAGGCAGAAAAATGGTTCAGCATAGCTAAGAAGGGCCAAAAGGCCTGTTTCTGTGCTTTAATGCTCTATGGTTCTATGAGGCAAAAAGGAACCGGGCTTTTCTATAAAATTATTAGTTCTAATTGTAAAATTATCAAAGCTTTACCTTGATTAGCCAGGAATTTCTAACCTTCATACAAGCCATTGGCAATTTGCTATCTCAGAAGACGGCGCAAATGTCCCTTCCTGGAATTATAGAAAGCCTCTTTACATCTCTGAGACAAACTTTGGCCACCAGAAGCACAGGGCAGATTTTTCCGTCCCACCTGCCAGGGAAATAGAACATAGAACACTACAGCACAAACAGGCCCTTTGGCCCACAAGTTGTGCTGATCATATCCACACCTACCAGGCCATAGTACTATCTGTAGCTCCCAATCCCATTAAATCCCATGTATTCATCCAGAAGTCTTTTAAAAGACCCCAGCAAGTTCACCTCTACCACCACCGATGGCAGCCGATTCCACTCACTCACCACCCTCTGAGTGAAAAACTTACCCCTAACATCTCCTCTGTACTTGCTTCCCAGCACCTCAAACCGGTGTCCTCTCGTAGCGACCATTTCAGCCCTGGGAAATAGCCTCCAAGAATCCACCCTATCTATTCCTCTCAACATATTATAAACCTCTATCAGGTTGCCTCTCAACCTTCGTCTCTCCAGGGAGAAGAGACCTAGCTCCCTCAACCTATCCTCATAAGGCATGCCTCCCAATCCAGGCAACATCCTTGTAAATCTCCTTTGCACCCTCTCAATAGCTTCCCATCCTTCCTGTAGTGAGGCGACCAGAACTGCGCACAGTACTCCAAGTGGGGCCTGACAAGGGTCTTATAAAGTTGCAGCATTACCTCTCAACTCCTAAACTCAATCCCTCGAAATCATAGCAGGCGGGATATGAACCATGCAAAGATACTTAGCACTGCTGCGTCACAGTACAGTGTCAACATTTTCTACAGCATAGATTCCATGGCAAGATTGGACATGAACTTGTGAAATTCCAGACGAAGATTCAGTCATGAATCCTTGTCGATAATAAGACAATGGTGTTGCTGAAGGTCTTGCTGTGCACACAAAGGTGACCTAACTCGCAGGCTCATGTCCATGACAGAGAGTGATAGATCACTGCATCCTAAAGAACGATCTCATGCTGGGGCCTCAGTATGTGGATGAGGCCAGAACATTATTCTTGCATGAGGGATGGCCTGCTGTGAGATGCTCAGTCCAGATTCAGGTCCTCAGATGTGCACACAAGTACGAGTGATTGATGATTGTCCTCCTTAATGTGCCTTGCAGCACTGCAGGTTTACTGTCATGAGAACACTGATGTTTGCAGTCCTGTTCCTATCTCTAGAAGGCTATCATGGGTAGTGAAATGTTGGTGTGATGCTTTAAAAAGAATGCACTGTGTCGAATGTATTTACAGTCAGTGTTGGGGAGTTCTTATTCCGTAACAGAATGGCCACATGGTCCAGAGGCTGTCTAGCCTTTCAAGTTTGTGACTATTCATTCTGAGATTGACGGCATGATGGCACAGTGGTTAGCACTGCCGCCTCACAGCGCCAGGGACCCAGGTCCGATTCCCGGCTTGGATCACTGTCCATGTGGAATTTGTACATTCTCCCTTTGTCTGTGTGGGTTTCCTCCGGGTTCTCCAGATTCCCCCCAGAGATGTGCGGGTCAGGTTGATCGGCCATGCTGAATTGTCACTTAGTGCCAGGAGAAATAACAGGGTAAATCTGTGGGGCTCTGGGGATAGGGACTGGGTGGGATGGTAGGTGGTGCAGACTTGATGGGCCAAATGGCCTCCTCTTCACTACAGAGATTCAATCCTTCAATAAGATGCTGGGGATAGCAACAAAGGTCTTCATGCTTGGGTCTTCATGGGGCCCTCGCGTTCCTCAGGGCAAAGCTCTTCCCTTTGTCTTGTGGTGACAAACCCACCTAACCTTCTGCGGTTGCTTGAAAGTCATGAAAAAGGCAGCGTTGACTGTTGCCTCCATTCTGCACTCCTTCTCATCTCTGTAGAAAAACTGAACAGAGGCATGATTGAGAATCACCCTGCAATGATCACCTTCCATCACCAAGCTAGGGAGTCAATATTAAATCTAGTGAGCTGCCCTCGTTCCAAGTATTCCATCCCTAGATCCACCCTTGCAGTGTTGCACAGCCTTGAGGATCACTGCAAGCTGATCTCTCCAAATGCCCCAGGCAAGACAACACTTTCGCAAAGGAGGTTGAATCTGGATGATTATAGCCAGGCACTATAAGCCTCATTTAGGGCAGTGAGAGGGTGTGAATGGTGAGGGTTAGAATGCTATGTTTGGTTTATTTGTTATTTCCCAGAGCTTTGAGACGGGCCTTTTAACAAGCCCACATCAGCACTTGGCAAGCTCTACAGCTGGCTCCAAATGCTTTCCAGAGTTGGCGGCCTAGATTCCCATTAACACCTACCCACCCTTCTCCATCTCCAATCCCCCTCCCCCTGCCCCCATCCCCCAGAATGAAAATCTGAAGATGCAGAGCTCTTTCTCCCGTGTCAGTTTTGGGAGTTGGGAATTTTTCTATTTCTGTGCTCTCGACTGAAGAGCGAAAATTTGTCCTTTAAGCAGAGATTACTCTGTTGTGATCAGTCATCCTCCCATCAGAAGTTTGACTAGATTACTCAGTGGAATTCATATATTTCATACAGTTCTCACATATTAAACAATACTTTCTTTTTCATCTTCACTACAGAGACAGAGCGCTTTTGACATTTCTATTGCAATTCACTTGCATCTCCAAACACTTTGCCCTTGGGAACTGGATAGTTACTCTACAAGCTGGATATTATTCTTTGCGATTCTTCTTTTACAAGATGGTCGTTAAAATTCCTGCATTTAAATTCAAAAATAGAAAACTCGGTTACTGGTGTTTTTTTTGCAGGTGTTTGTTACTTTCTAGAATTTTCCCTTCAATTTTCTCCCCTCTCTCTCTTGAGGATATTGACTTCTTGCTGGAATACGCCTCTTCAGGGGCTGACTGTCGTAAGTACCTCACGTAAGCAGCCATTCTCCACGAATGAATGCAGGCGATAACTGTCAGCAGACTGTCTGATTGCACCAGGGAATATGTCAGGAGACAGATATTGCCACTGAATTAAATTTTTCCTTAACTCAACATTTTCAGCACTAGTGATCAGGCATGGAAGTACATCTCCTCTCTGACCCTTCGGAGCTGGGAGGTCAACTGAAGCACCCCTCGTGTGTGACTGGCAGGAATCGGACAAGATGTAGAGATGCCGGCATTGGACTGGGGTAAACACAGTAAGAAGTCTCACAACAACAGGTTAGAGTCCAACCAGTTTATTTGATAGCAATCTTACAAGCTTGTAAGATTACCATTAAATAAACTGGTTGGACTCTAACCTGGTGTTATGAGACTAATAACCAGGAATCAGACAACACAGGAGAGATCAAGGGCTTTCCTTATTTTGTATGATTCAGCTGTGACTGTTTTAACTTTTCAATTCATCAAAGGTGATAAGTTTTCTTCTCGATTCTAGATATCTAATTATTTGATTGACAATTAAAACCAGAAATTGTGTTCACATTAGAATTTTTTTTTTACATTGATGTTGGGAAGCGGACATGCTGGAAGGTCGGATAGGATACCCATATCTAATGATTCTGGAAAGGTGTTGGTGAGCCTTTACTCTGAAATTTTTCAGCCCTTATGGTGGCATTGCTCCATGGATGATGAAATTAGACAAGGGATCTCAAAATATTAACTTTAAGAAAAGTTATTCCTTCCTCAGAGTTACAAAGATAATGCACAGAGTGGATGGGGTCAGCCCCTAGTCCATCTCCATGCTTGCTCTAAAAACCAAATCAAATTCAAATTGAATCCATGGTTCCTACAGGGACAAGGGGGCAGTGTCGAATGGAGGCAGGGCCTGATGGGGCGGGCCTGATCGGGCAGAGATCGAGGGGGTGGGGGGATCTGGCTACCATCTGCAGAGGGATCACTTACAGAGGGAGGGAGGCCAGTAATCGGCACTGGCCATCGGGGCGGGGGTTTAGTCAGCCTGCCGGGGGCAGAGGGGAACAAGGCTAGTCCAGACATGTTCGGGGGGGGGGGGGCCTGCGATTGGACTGTGGAGAACTCGGACAGCCAGCGATGAGGGGGTCACAGAGCTGGCCAGTGATCAAGCTGGCCAGCGATCTAGAGGCTGGCAGTGCATGCGTCGATATCGGGGCTCACAGGTCAGCACATGCTCAGCACTATGCAGCCAGCTCCTCCAATAGAACTAGATCCCACCCACTGAATTTCAGCATGATTCACACTAGTGCAGTCTGCAGTGCACAGAGTATGGTAGGTTCATTTTCAAACTTCCGCTGGATAAACCAGAGTGATTTAGTCCGGTGTTTACGCGAGTCCAACACTTTTGTGGGGGAGAATCGCACCCATAGTTTTCATATTTGTAGTACTTGCTGCAGGGTCAAAGAAAAAAAGTGATAGCACATGGGTTTTGGGCACAATATCAGAAAGGATTTATTAGGTAGCTATTTACTCCACTGTGTCTGGATCTAGACTGAATAAAGCCCATGAAGTTGCCAATGATTTCACAGACTGACCACATGATCGAACCTTTAAGGGACAATGTAACACACAATAACTCTAATATGTAACAATAGCGCTCCCACACCCTTGCAGCTCTTACCCATACGAGTGGAACAGGTTCCGGCAGTGCAAAGTAGTCTTGACATCTTATAAATTGTACATGGTTCTGCCATAATGTCGTTAGAGAGGGTGAATATCAAGCTAAGCGTAGTCATACTCATCCAACTAACTATATTATCCTGAATAGTGTTGAGATTCTGGTATGTTTTGACTGCATCCATGAAGATAGGTGGTGAACATTGCATTAAACTCCTGACTTAAACCTTGAGTTTGATAAAATGGCTTTGAAATGTTAGAAGGTGAATGGAACCATCTTCTGCCCTGCTCTTGCAGCCAGCATGTTGATATGGCTGGGAAAATTAAACTCCTGATCAATATTAACCCCAAAGGTGTAGACAGTGGTGAACTTTGCAATGGTAGTCCATTGCAGGTGAAGGCAAGGTGGCTGTGCTTTCTCTTTGCATGGAATTATCACAACCTGAGAGTAATGCGGCCATTAGTTTACCAAACATTATCCTCTAAATGCATTAAGTTGCTCAGGAAGAAGCTGTTCGAATCATTAACAAGACACGATAATTTAAAATATCTGGCAATATAGTACCTGCTTTAGAACTGTTCAGAAATGACTGATTTACAAAAGCAGACAAACACAAAATTTATATTATGTAAATTTTTAAACTTATTTTCTGAAGATCAACTTATTTTCTGAAGAGCTAATTTTCAATTTGTTGCCATTTCTTAAAGAAAAAGACAAAAGAAAATGAAGGAAGAATTGCTTTAATGCCACACCTTTCAGAGATACAGGGCATCTTAAAGTGCTTTGCAATCAATTTTGAAGTGCAACCACAATTGTAGGAATCACAATAACTGGTTTAGACACAGCAAGCTTCCAGAAACTACAATGTGATAATGGCCACATATTTTGTTCTTTTTTAGAGACGTGCTACCATTGGACGGAGGTCTTGTGATGCACTGGGTAGTGTCCCTGACTTGGAACCTGAAACTGCAGGTTTGAGTCCCACCACGGGACTTGACCAAGGAAGGTGCGTTCATAATGTAGTCAAATGGATGGAGGAGTGTCAACCTGCAAATCTTTCCAAAACATGCCAACGGCAGGTAGTAAGAGCTGGAGAGATTTCTGGTCAGTCATGTCATGTAAAGAAAGTTGGAGCCTCTACCATCATTATCCATCGCACCAGATTACACAATGCATGTTGCCGTAGCATCATGCGTGAGCTGTATCACAATTACAAACCTGACACTTAAATTGGAGAATGAGGTAGAAGGCCTAAATTACTTCAAATCTCTGAATTTACAAGATTAGTAGGAAAGCCGTATTGGAAGTGTTAACCAAGCATGTCACCAAATATATCAAGTTGTTAATATATAGTAGAGATGATGCTGTTTAGTGCTATCTACATTGAAATTAATTTAAAAAGTGATCTTCATTTGCCCTATGTTTCACCTTGTCAACTGTTATATCTATCAGATTAACTCCTCTGCAAAATCATTAATAATGAGCTGTAGCAACAGAATTAAGAGCTTGATGCTTCTAGGAACTGTGAGCAAATTGGACCCACTAGTCTTACTGAAGAGTGACAAACTGATAATGCCTCATTAAATTGAGGCAGTCTCATTTACATGCTAAAATTCAGACTATTTGGATCCATGTGAGAATCCGTTTAATTCCCAGCATGGACATTTACTTACTTAGGATACATTCTGTCCTGCATCTCTGTCCTTTCATCGAATGCACATAATACATTTTAAAAGTGGTGAAGTGTACTTCAATGCTTTTTAAAATTTATTTTTTGTTTCTGCAACAATCACAAAATTCTACAATTATATGGCTGCTTCATGGGTGCACATTACATGGCACGGGTGGCATTGGGGATCATGATGGACCTGTCGATCATTTTGAAATGTTTGCACATAAGCCAAAATAAAATGTTGGATCTAGTGTTTGTGTGTGTAATTTAGTTTATAATGTTGAACCCAAATAACACACTGGGCAGGATTTTAATTCCCTCAAAACCCATCCGCTTGCACAGGGTTAAAATTGAGCCTGTTAGCTTTTCGCATAACACCTTGCAAATCTGACAGTTTCAGAAAGATTGAACAAGTCATATATTTGCTGCCAATTTTGTGGAAAGAGAGAAGCGTGGGAAGGTTGGGGGAGGTGTTAGCAAATGCGTATCATCAATTAAATATTTACAATTACATTGTTCAAACAAGAATTACATTTACTGAAACTTGGCGATTTCTCTGAACCCACGTAAAGAATAAATTTATGATTCTATGTCTCATCTTCTTGACCTGAATTCTTCCCTACGGCTTGAAATTCCTTCCTGGGGCACCACTCCACATCAAGTGTTGCTGACCAGGAGTCTCTCCTGCTCCTACTGCCTGCCATTGGCATGTTTGGAAAGATTTGCATGTTGACACTCAATCTGTTCAGCCGTGCTATGAAGACACCTTCCTTGGCCATCAAGTCCTGGGGTGGGACTTGAGACTGGGACTTCTGGCTCAGAGACTGGGAACTACACACTGTGCCACAAGATTTCATGCATCCAGTATATAATCTAATTAGCATGCGGCTGAACAGGTTGTGGATCAGCTTACAAATCCTTCCAGGATTAACCAGTGCAGAAAGTAAAGATTGGAGAGATTCCTGATTGACCGTGTAATGCAAAGAAATAAGAGAGTCTGCCATCACTATACATAGCTTCAAGTTACAATATGCATGTAAAAGTGTATGTTGCCAGAACAACTTGATTCCTTGTGGAGTTAGTGGGATAGTTGATATGAATCAGATTGATACCAACAACACAGGATTTGGTGGTGCAGAAGAGGAGCCATGAAATCTTGATGGGGCTTTGTTTTTAAATGACTGCTTTGAAAACTCATTTTAAGTGAAATGTTGTGGAACATGGTGGCTGAACATCTGATGTGCATTTTTTGAGTTGCCACATTGATTGCTGTAAATTGAAAAAAAAAGGTCTATTTAATATGGTTAATATTTGGTAACATTCTGGTTGGGTTAAATTCAGCACAAAACTCTTCTTTGTCCTATTCATGGAACTGTGGTTCATAACTGCTTTTGCATGAATAGAGGATAACAAAGATATACTTTTGACATATAGGAAATGGAGTAAGGGGAGAGTGAAGCATTGGCAGAAATTCTCCATTGTTTGTTAGGAGCTTGACACATACTAAATAACAGAAGATAGTAATCAGAAGCAATCAAGTTAGGGAATAATAAATAATGAGTGACAATATGTTTACTTAGGAGCCTGTATATATATATGGCTGCAATTTAAACAAAAATGCTAAATCAGAGTAACTTTGTTGTCAGTAGTACAAAGTTGGGAAATCTGGCACAGCATCAGAAATCATTGAACTAGCTCTAGAGTAAATTATTACTTGGAGTGGTCAACATTGTTTCATATTAGGAACACATTTTTATTGACTTTACACAGATAAAAACACATTAATGGAGTTAAAGTTAAACAGCTAAAAGAAACCAAAGTAAATGTTGCCACTGATTACAACGTTGTGGTTTATTTGTTAGTAACACAATATCACCACAGGACTGAGATGATTTGAAATGAGATTCTGGTAAAGAATGAAAATCTGTTCAGCCGAGACTTGAGACTCAAGTCGTTCACACTCTGTGGTAAAGATGAATCTGCTTGTATAACTATCCGAGTGGGGCAGATGGTGCTCTGACTTTAAATGAAATTTGGACGATTTTTCCCAAGTGTGACAAAGCTAGCTCTGAATTACTAATATAAGAATTGAGGCAATTTTGATAAAGTAATTCTGTTTTCCTTGGAGCTGATACAAGGCGTGCTCCTCATATTCACTGAAACATAGAATTCCACAGTGCAGAAGGAAGCCATTCAGCCCATCAAAACTGCACTGACAGCAATCCCAACCAAGCAGTATCCCCATAACCAACTCATCTACCCTACAAATCCTCCTGATATTAAGGAAAAATGTATCATGGCCAATCAACCTAATGCTTTGGAGTGGGGTGGGAAACCGAAGCACCCAGAGGAAACTCACACAGACACAGGGAAAATATGCAAACACCAGATAGACAGTGGCCTAAGCTGAGAATTGAACCCAGGTCCCTGGTGCTGTGAGGCAGCAGTGCTAACCACTGTGCCACTCTAAATCTACATACCACAAAGCTGTTTTCAAAGCTTTTCTTTGCAGTCAATATGTTACGTTTTCAACACTCTATGATGCTGTGACTTCATATCAGTCAGACTGAAACGTTGAGGATCTTCTTATGCCATGAAGCACAACCTAAGGCTGTCCACCAAGTTTACCATACTTATACTTAATGTTGTGACACCTGTCGTGGCACTGCTGATCCCCATGCTGTGTATTGATAATGATATAACGCCTTGGTCACATTTACAGTAAAGACACAAGACACCAATCACTTATAAGGGATTTGGTAAACATGTTGTGGGCTCATTTATTAAGACTTGTGTCTTTAAGACTGTGTTTTATGGTGGCATCAAATGTGATGTGAGAAAAATGTTTTTCACACAACCCGTGGTTCAGTTCTGGAATGCACTGCCTGTAAGATTGAGGTAACTTCAATCGAGGCATTTAAGAGGGTATTAGATGATTACTTCAATAGAAACACTATACAAGGGTATCAGGAAATGGCAAGGAAATGGCACTACCATGTTGTTCATTTGAAGAGCTGGTGCAGACATGATGGGTCAAATGGCCTCCCAAGGGTCATAACAATTCTGTGATTCCGTAATGCTGGAGTTAGTGGAAATGGTGGAGGGTGGTACTTCGAATGTGGAGGCTGATTGGGTGAAAAATGAGAACAAGGAACACCCTGTCCTGATTATGGGAGGGAGGGCAAGGGATGAGGGCAGCAGTGTGGGAAATGGGTCAAACCTGTTGCGTGCCCTGGCAACCACAGGGGCCCAGGGTGAAACCTCTTAAGGCTAAAGGTAGGCATGTCAGAAGTGCTATTTTCAAAGGTGGCATCATTAGAACAGATGCATCAATGATGGAGAAATTGCTAGAATGGGATGGTTTCCTTACTGTGGGTTTGTAAGGAATATTGGTGGTCTGTCTATCAATGGAAATAGAGACAGAAAAATCAAGGAAGGGAAGGGACATATTGGGACATATTTGAAGGGACATATTTGAAGGTCATAGAGGGGTAGAAATTTGAAGAAAAATCGAGAAACATTTTTCAGTCTAGACCTGACCATGAAATGGTGCCAACACAGTCATTGTTGTAAGGGAAGAAGAGTTGCAGGGATGAGCCTGAGTAGGACTGGAACAAGAAATGTTCCACATGACACACAAAAAGATCTTTTATTTATAGGAAGGGAGATAAGTTAAAGGAAAAATTGTTGAAATAGTGAATAGAACTGGAGGCTGCTGCAGATATTGCCATTCAACTAAATAACAGAGACATTGGAGGGTTAATTCTGATCAACAATGTCAAAGGTTACAACTATCATAGCTTCATGCAGTGCAGTATGAGGCCATTTGGCCCACCGAGTCTGCACCACCACAATCCCACCCAGGCTCATCCTCATGTATTTACCCTAGCTTGTCCCCTAACACTAAGGACAATTTAGCATGGCCAATCAACCTAACTCACATATCTTTGGAGAGTGGGAGGAAATGGAGATCTGGAGGAAACTCACGCAGACATGGGGAGAATGTGCAAACTTCACACAGACAGTGACTCGAGGCCAGGATTGAACCCTGGTCCCTGGTGCTGTGAGGCAGCAGTGCCACCATGCTGCCTTTCAGGTAGGTCAAGATGTATAAGAAGCAATAGTTCACCACAATCATTGTCATATAAGATGTAAATTATGACTTTGATAAGAGCCATTTCATGCTATGGTGGGGGCAGAAACCTGTTGAAGATTTGCAAGAAAGGTGGGCACAGACTTTGGAGGCAACATATTCAGGAGATTTGGCAAAGAAAGGAATGTTAGAGTTGGAGTAATAGTTTACAAGAACAGAGAAGCCAAAATAGTGTTTCTTTCTCTGAGTTGCAATGATGGCAGATCGTGCTTTGAAGAGTATGTCCCATTAAGGTTATGTGCTAACATGGGGGTTAAAAAGGGAAGTTGGTGTTTTCCCAGAACTTCCTGGAGACCTCCTTACACCACTGGAATGATAATTCTATAGCTCTAGGCCCCACTTCCAGAACAAAAGTCTCAAGAAAATATGAGATCATGTGAGTTATTCAATCATTCATGTGACATCATAATTTCCTCAGACTTTTTCACCGAGCCACTAACATCCTTGCTAAAACTGTGAAAATTTTATCACAGCTCTCCCCTCCACTCTTTAGATTCATGCACTGTACCAAGTAAAATAAAAATGTCACAATCTGATTGTTGCTTTGCTTTCCTGCATTCCAGTCTCAATCACTTAAGACATTAACATTTGATAGAACCCTTCATGCTTTTTAAACAGATGGAATACACATATGTAATTAATCACAGTCTAGCATAGCTTTCCATTAAGCGACAAGTTTAATGTTCATTTTCTTTGCACCAGTCTTCGACATCAACTCACTTAAAACTTTATTTGTAAAATTTTAATTAAAACTGATTATTATATTGTGCGACATATGATTCCTTCAATTTAATATGGGTGGCATGGTGGCACAGTGGTAGGCACTGCTACCTCATTGCACCAGGGACCTGGTTCAACTCCTGGCTTGGGTCACGACCTATGTGGAGTTTGCACGTTCTCCCCATGTTTGCATGGGTTTTCTCTCGGTGCTCTAGTTTCCTCCCACAGTCTGAAAGACATGCTGATTAGGTGCATTGACCCGAACAGGTGCCAAAGTGTGGCAACTAGGGGAATTTTGCAGTAACTTCATTGCAGTGTTAATGTTAGCCTTACTTGTGACTAATAAATAAACTTTAAGTTTATTTTAACCCCTGCAAAACTCACAATAATTATTACAACAATAATTTGCTTCTGTTTTTTCAATCAACCCTTAATTTTAACTTTTTAATTTTCATGACCACATTTCAATGAATTTTGTAAAACATTTGATCATTCTCACTCAACATTTTAGGACATCACCACAGAACCCTATTGATGACCTAATATATATAATAGCTTTCTCAGTGAATTGTGTTTATTCTCCATAATGGAATAATATTGGCTCTGTATCCCCATTGAGTGCTTAATGTTTACTTTTTCCTAAATCTACTTGGACAGTCTAAATAAACTCAATCTTATTTCCAAATTTCCCTCGTGGCTATTGCATTCAATAAAATTCACTATTTCAATAAGACTTATCAAGTCATTGTCTATACACCTACCAATTGGAACATTAGTTCTAATAACATTTTTTTTTTACCTTTCCAGCAAGCAGAATAACAACCAAAATATTTTATTGACTTCCTTAACACTATTTTTGAAGGGTGATTTGTTGTGGCTATGAACATTAAAAGGTTCTGGAATTAATAATAGAAATTAGATAGTTTTTGACTACTCAAGTCAGCTAGGATTGTTTTTTCTATGATTGTTCACAAATATTGAATAGAATCATGTGGCTTAATACCTCTAACCTTCAGTCTACATGGAGGAGCTTCCACTAAAAATAACTTCCCTTATTTCTTGTGAGAGGTAAAAGCTTCAGGGTACACAACCTGAGCCCATCAGGTACCAGTCAATTGACAGCATGGTTGCACAGGATTTCACTGCTGTTCATTTTCTCTTAGTTCTTTGGATTGGCTCTGGCAGGTTGCTCTGATTATTCTAGCCCAGATTTTACACTAGCAGAGTCTATCACTCTAGAGATGGAGAAGTGGCATTTTTAAAATTCTGTTTATCTGGCCAATGTCTCCAAAGAGTTTGGCATAATCTTATATAGGTTGACTGTCTTCAAAATGAAGTCCAAAGTCTATTTTCTAAAATCATTTATAATTTGTGAACAGCTACACTCTTTTCATAAAGTTGCATAGTCACAAGGGACCATAGACTGCTCTCCCCTTTGAGGGGAGAGATCTGACTAGTGGTGATCTAACATGAGGATCAAGGTTGAGAAGGTAGCACCTTCATGGAAAACCTCAGCCGCTATAGGAATTGGACCTGCACTGTTAGCATGGCTCTGCATCTACTAATCAACAGTCTAGCTGACCGAGCTAAATCGATCCTGAGCCATATTGGCTGAGGTTATTCATGAAAGTCTGCCTTCCCAACATCGACTTTTTCCCGAGATGTGGTGATCCTCAGGTTAAATCACCACCAGTCAGGATGGTCAAAGGAGAAAGCAGCCTGAGGTTATCTGGGACTGTGGTATTATTTTCATAGCGGTGTTATGGATGACTTCCTCAAATCTGCTAGATCTGCTTGGCTCTCTCTTAAACTTATTGCTGATGAAAGGAAGATAACTATAAAAACAAGATTCCAAGCATAAAGATGGGTTGACTGGAAGCGCTATCCAAGGATAACCATTATGGAACTGCAATTTAATTTATTACTAAAATGAAGAGAATAATGAGGCTTTTAGGAGCAAGGATTTTCCTGGCATTTGTTTCTTTAACTTTCAGCTGGTGATTTTAATATCAGATTTTACTGAACAGAATATTTTTAAAAGATGATTAAGCTTATGTTCCATGTGACCACTTTGCTCTGTATATTTTATGAGCAGGTCTCCTTTGCCCTTATTCATAGAGACGGGAATAAAATGCTGTTTAAATATATATTATTCTCATGTTTAACTATAAAGGAATAAATCAAATTCCGCTTTTATTGCATTGTTTTTTTTCAGAATGTTAATATTTTCAGGCTCAAATGCAATGGACAGAATTTTCTCAGGCTGTTGAAGGAGGATTCAGGGTGACAGGGATGGGAAATTGCCAGGAATGGATATTGGGTTGGAATCCTGATGTGATCTTCTGGACTTTCCCAAGGCAGCTTATGAGTCCAATGGAGAATCGGAATCTTTTTCAATATGAATCTGTTTTTTCACCAGCAGATCATGGATTACATGCCATGTCTGCAGTTCGCCAAGTTGGCAAGGGTGAACACTGCGAGAAGTCATCATAGAGAGAAATTGATCTGAAATGAGTGATAAAAAGGCTGGAACTGGCAGGCATGTGATCCGCCATAGTGAAAGGCTTGTGTTTTCATGTGCACTTCTTTCAGCTTAAGCTTAAGCTGGGGCTTATAACTTGCAACTTATTGAAAGTGCCTTGAGCACTAATGAGGATCACCATACCTTGTTGGCGGTGAGACTTATCTGCGATATCCGAGAGGTAGGGGCAGAGGACATATTCTGAAGGTGGCATTGGGTCTCTGAGGAGGGATGCGGCTTTCTCCAGCTGTGCTGTCACAGAGACAGGGAAGCAACTCCAGAAGCTGCTGCTGGGAGCTCCCCCCAGCCACTTGGAGCTGCATGGAACCGAGGTGATGGACAAAGGAGAAATACCATCAGCAGAGGATCTATATTCTATGGATCAGCTTCCTCAATCTCAGCAGTGTCTCTCAAGTCTCAGACAGTTATGCCAGGCCATCACTGCCTCTGCAGCTTCTTGGAAGAAGAGTTTCCTCCATGAGGAGCAGGTGGCCACCATTGCCCAAGGTGAACAATATTTTTTGCATCCAGGTTCCCTCACAGTGCAGCTGCTGACATCTGTAGGAATTCACAATCTGCAGCCCACAACTGCATCCGATAGGTCGTGAGTGATTTGTTTGCAATGCTTTCCAACTGTGTCAACTTGAAGATGGATCAGGTCAGTTAAACGCATCTGCTGTCATAATTCCTGCTGCCACAGGATTTCAACTGCTACCATCAGAACAGCCAGGGTTTTGTTGTCAATCAGAAGGGAGTCAATTCCCTTAATGGTAATGACCATGGCAAGAGGATGAGGTAATTTGGACCAGGTATCCTGGGAGTTGCCATGACTTCAGCTGTCACAAGTTCTAAAGCTCTATTCTCTATCATACAGCTTCAAGTAGTTGATTTCTGGGAATAAGGAATACCATTAGCTTGTTCAAAATGCAGATCCACTCAATCTGAGGGCACACATCATTATGCCTCAGTCAGGCTGTCCCAGAAAGTAGGGGTGCATTGAGCCCTGCTCAACATGGCACAGCAGGAAGGACTGAGGCTAACACCAGAAGAGAGTGGAGACTATCTGGCAGCCATGGAGGAGAATCCTGAAGTGGCATTGGTACCTTCAGTCACAGATCAATCTGCCGGAGAAGTCTGCAGTGCCCTCACCCAAGCACATTGTATTGCAGCATTGAAATCTTGCCATCATGATCTCTGTAAAAATTTCCCCTTCACTGCAACCCATCCCTCTTCCAAACAAACACACTTCCTCCCTACAGATAGATGTCCACCTATCACAGTCACAGCCTTACCTCCTCTGTAAGGTAACTCATTCAGCCGCTGACCAGGCTCTGTAATGGATCCTAAGTAAATGGCATAACAAAAAACTAATCCATTTATTCAAAATAAGAATGTCAATGGAATACAATGGAACAGAATGGTAGCACAGTTGTTAGCATGGCTACTTCTCAGTGCCAGGGACCAGGGTTTGATCCAGACCTGAGTGCTTGTCTGTGTGGAATTTGCATGTTCTCCCCACATGTCTGCCTCTGGGCACTCTGGTTTCCTCCCACACTCCAAAGTTGTGCAGGTTAGGGGGAATGCTTATGGTAAATGTATGGGGTTACAGGGATAATGTGGGGGAATGGATCTGGGAATGATGCTGTGTTGAAGAGCTGTTGCAGATTTGATAGGCAAAACAACCTCCTATAATGTAGGGATTCTATGGATACCAACATTGTAACATGCAGCTAAGTGATTCCCTTGTGCAACTAAAAACGTTTCTTCAAGTACTTCTTGTGAACGACTTACAGAGGCATGCACAATGGCACTCTCTGATGTAAGCAGCTGGCTTTCTGGTGAACTTAGGCCCTGCCTCTCCTCCTGCTGGCGGGAAATATATTTAGCAATATTGTTTGCACAGAGTGGCGCAAGATTGGATTTTAAACTCACTCATAAAACAAACCTGAAACTCTCCTGTTTTTATGCTTGTTTGGCACTTAGACATTTTTTGATAAGATTGCTCCCAGCATTTCCCATTCACACCCATAGAACCATAAAATCCCTTCGGTGCAGAAGACCATTTGGCCCACAGAGTCTTCATCAACTCGCTGAAAGAGCATCTTAACCAGGCCTAACTTATCCCAGTAACCCTATATATTTACCATGGCTAATCCACTTAACCTATGCACCTCAGGCCTGTGGAAGGAAACCTGATCACTTGGAGGAAGCTCAAACATAAGGAGAATGCGAAAACTCCACCTGGAGACAGTCACCTGGGTCCCTGGCAGTATGAGGCAGCAGTGTTAACCACTGTGCCGCTATGCCATGCCACCCTTCAGACCATGCCATACAATGAAACTCATGGCACTAGAATAGACAACAGGAAAATTAACATATGATGGTAGCCAAGTGATTAGCTTCCTTTTTTGAGTCACCTAGGGACTGGAACATGAGTATACACTAATCTAGACACAATTTTCTTAAGAGTTTATCCGCCTTCAAATATTTTTTAGTTTGGGATATTTCATAGCAAGGGAATTGGACTGTTATCTGAAAAGGAATAATGTGCAATGTTACAGGGATAAGGCAGAGTAGTGGGGTTAGGTAGAATACTCTTTCAGAGAGTCAGTCCAGACTCAATGGATAGGATTTTCCTGTCTTGCCCACTCTGGGAATCGTAGTAGGCAGGGGTGGACCATGCAAACGTCCATTGACATCAGGCAAGCGTGGCTGGAAAATCCCGCCCAATCGGTGAAATTGCCTCCTTCTGCACTATAAAGATTCTGTGTAATTAACTCCAAACATTAACATCAAATCTAGCATCTCATCCCAGCGAATTCACAACCAGTTCAACTGACCAATCAAGCTTCACAATTGCTTTTTCTTCATTAAATATTACATCATCTTCTTGCAATGACCTAGCCTGATAAAACAGATTGGGACAAACATTCTCCAAATAGAATTGTTGATTTAAAGTTATACTAGAGCTACTTTGCCTGATCTCTGACCCAATGTATTTAAAAGACAAGCCAGTCTCCCAATTCAAAACTCTATTCTAACCTTATCATAATACATTTCTCAAATTGCACAGTCAAAACCCTGGAGAAAACCATTAACATGCATCATAACAATGCCTCAGCATTTCCCTTTATGACACCTATAAAACATCCTGGAATCTGCTTTTTTGAAGACAACCTATTTTGAGAAAAAAATGACCTTGTGAAAAATTCCATATGCTGGAAGCAACATTCAGGCCATAGATGTGTTTGTTTATTAGCATAGTTTTCCTTCTACCTCTGCTGTCTCTTAAAAGAGTTTAGAAAAACTTCTTTCTGGGAAACTTTGCAGTGCAGAAATGAGACTTTTATGTTAATTGCCCTATATTCTAAAGAGTACATTGCTAAAAAGATTTTCAAGATTATATTTTTCCAGCTTGAGGCAAATCCACTCTAACATCTGTAACACGTATTTTCTCTTCAAAATACTTAGCTACTAGCCTCACTTTAGCCCTGTAAGTCCCAATTGCAAAATCTTTTCCAGTACAAAATGCACCTCTGTGACAAAGGTGATTAACCCTTAGCTGGTACCTCAGAATAAACTCCAAACTCTCTCCAACCATTAAACTCATTTCATTTTGCCTCTCTTGTTAATTTATCTTCAGGTTTATAGGCAACAACAAATATTCAGGATCATGAGGACTTTTGCTTCTACTTTTGTTACTTTACCGTTCAGTGGCCTTTATTTTGTTCCAACTAGAGCATTACTGGTGTTATGAAAAATGTAGAATTTTAAATTGAATTTATACGTGTATTTATATGTTAAGAAAGGTAGAAATTATTTCAGTTTCATTTAGGTTTTGTTCATGAACTTTGGTGCCTGGAAGTCTGGATAAACTTGTGGTTAAAAGGTTTCAGGTCGTTTGGATTTGTTTGTGTATCTATATATACAATTTTAATGAGGACTTGTAACTCCTGAAGCTAAAGAGATGGTTTGAATGCCCAATCATTCTGAAAGGATTTACTTTTCCTAGCGACATAGTTCATTGATACAGACACAAAAAAAGCAGGAGTTGGGAAAGAGAAGGTGCTCTGTGAGAGTTCGAGAAGACAGAAACACAATAGTACATTGCTGCCTCACAGCACCAAGGATACAAGTTTGATTCTGGCCTTGGGTGACTGTGTGGAGTTTGCATGCTCTCCCCAAGTTTGTGTGGGTTTCCTTCAGGTGCTCTGGTTTCTTCCCATAGTCCAAAGACGAGCAGATTTGGTGGATTGGCCAAGCTAAATTGCACCTTAATTTCCAAAAATGTGCAGACTGGGGGGATTAGCCATGGTAAATGTGTAAAGTTATGGATGGTCCCCTTTTGCACTATAAGGATTCCAAGAAGACAGGCTTGGGTGGGATTGTGATTGGTGCAGTTACATTGGGCCAAATACCCTCTTTCTGCACGGTAAGGATTCTATGATTTTAAGCTCTCTGGAAAGAAAACAAGCTACAAGGTTACAGGACTGTAGTTACCTGAGTAATTAGTTATAGGGCTCAGTAAAGTGATCAATTTAGTTGAGGTGCTACTGGAAAACTGAGTTTAGGGCATTAATTTGCTTGTCAACAGTTGTACAGTTGAAGAAACAGTGAGTTTAGAGTGTGGTGTTTGGGTGACTCAGGGAGAGATATGACTTGGGTAAGAAGCATCAGGTAATTGTTCAGGAATTCACTGGAAGAAAAACTATTTGAAAGTGTGCTAGTCCCAAAAAAGAAGTTTTTGTGTCAAACTATTGGTAAATCTTCACTTGTTTATGTAGTTGTAAAGATATTGCTGAGGAAAGGAATAGTGGGAATCTGAATCATCTTCTTGTGTTTATATCAAGATATTTCCAATTGTTTTGTCTGGTGTGTATGAGTTCACTTTTCTTGTTTTAATAAGTAGTTTATTCTTTGTGTTAAAAGTTGATCAGCACTCTCCTATGAACCTGTTCGACAAATTTCTTCCACGGCACAGTAGCACAATGATTAGCACTGCTGCTTCACAGCTCCAGGGTCCTGGGTTCAATTCCCAGCTCAGGTCACTGTCTGTGTGGAGTTTGCACATTCTCCTCATGTCTGCATGGGTTTCCTCTGGGTACTCTGGTTTCCTCCCACAGTCCAAAGATGTGCACATTAGGTTGATTGGCCATGCTAAGAAATTGTCCCTTAGTGTTCAGGGATGCATGGATTAGTGGGTATGATATGGGGGTAGGGCCTGGGTGGGATTATGTTTGGTGCAGATTTGATGGGCTGAAGGGCCTCTTTCTGCACTGTATGATTCTATGATTTTTTTGAAAAAGCTAGGATCTAACAAGCCAGGTTACACTTTGGGATCTGTCTTTTCCAGAACCAATATTCCTTTTTATACCAGTCTGAGATTTATACTGTGAGATCTTCCTCTTTCACTATTGGAAGTCCTTTCTCCAGTTTGTGACATTTTCTGATACAAGAGTCAAGACTCCCTAACAGCAGTTCTGTTGTGCTTTCCTCTTACTATGTGGTCTTTCCTCACATTTCGTTAGTCTGTGGACTTTGCTTTTGAATCAAAATAACATTTTAACCAATTTGTCCCATGTAGTGAAAGATGAGCATTCTCCAATACCACACAATTAAACCAAGCAATGATTAACACATTCATCATCTTACAACTAATATGATTATTATCCAGTCTTCTCGTGTTTGTGTGTTCTCACAGCTCTGGAAGAACCCCCACCTCCCCCACCCCAATACTCTGTCCTGACAGCAACTCCCCTTGCCTTAACAGCAGTTCCTCACTCTCACAGTCTTGGCAGCACCATCCCCCATCACTTTCCCAGATCTAGCAGGACTCTCCCATTCCCTTCCCAATTGACAACCTCCATGGCTGACTGTCCCTTAGTTTCCTCCATGAGAGTTACTCACCCTCATTTCATTCAAAAACTGTCTTACAAAGTCCATACCTTCCTCATTATCCAACTGAAGGATAGCTATCTCGCAAAACACTTCATTTTCTGATTTTACTTTTTGTAGGAAACAACAAGACTTTCCACTGGCCACATGGTTCTGATCCCTAAGACATCGAAGGTCATCAACCGGAACAATTTCAACTTGTTTCCTGCCATTTCCACAATGACCATTGGGATTTTGGTTTTGCTTCTGAAAAAAGGTTGTGCCTTCCAATCTTCACATTTAAGCAACAATTCTCTATCGCCATGTTCTGTTCCAGAAAGCTGGACTGAAGAATAGGACTGGAATATAATGTTTGCAGACTTTTGGGACTTTTTACTCAAAGGCCATAAAGAAGTGCAGCTGCAAATTTTGAGGTGCAGAGGGATCTAGGTGTTCTAGTAAATGAGTCATAAAGAGGTAGTATGTAAGTATAGCAAGTAATTAATAAGACTAATGAAATGTTAGCCTTTATTATAAGTGGAATTGAATTTAAAAGTAAGAATGTAATGCTTCATTTGCAAAGGGCATTGATAAGATCACAGGCGGAATTCTCCCCAAAAAATTCGAAGGCCGGAATTTTACCGGCACGCCCGCCCCGATTTCTGGATGGATGAGGCTTGGAGGATGGTGTTCTCCATTGGTCTCGGGCAGAATCGCTTGAACCTCAGGCGGACATGCCAGTAAAATTCCACTCTCAGAATAGAATTCATGGGAAAATTGGAGTAATTCATGCTAGTTTTTTCAATTGGAATCTAGACTTGAATCTCCCACACTCTGTGTACTGCAGAGGCCACCAGCGTGAATATCATTATATTTCAGGAAGTGGGGCCTATTCCCACCCAGGAGGCAGAAACCAACTGGCCTCTGCGCATGCACAGTGGTCCCAAAACTTCCAGCCTCTCATTTGTTAGCCCGCTCGATCACTGGCCAGCCTGAGACCACCACTGTGCTGCCCCCCCCCCAACATCCCCACGGCCTGAATATAGTCCCCCTGGACCATTCTTGCCCCCCCCCCCCCCCCCCCCACCACCACCATTCTGGACTGTCCAGAAAGTGCCGACTCCCTCCAGTAGACAGATGCCCCCCACAAGCTGCCCAAACTCACCCGGATCTCCAGCCCCCCTCCCCACATTCTCCACCCCCCGCAATGATGATCCCAACTGGCAGTGCAGACATCCTGGGAGGCAAGCTCCACCCCCCCACCGGCTCCCCACCCCAATCACTGGCTTCCCTCTTGCCCTGACCAATCCCAGTGGCAGAATGGTAGCAGGACCCCCCCCCGCTCCACCTATTGCTCCCAGGCCCTGCCACCCTAAAGGCCCCATCCCTGGGCACTGCCCCATGCCCGGTGGGCAGTGCCAAGGTGGCCTTTGGGCATGTGCACATTGTCCTTTGGGCAGTGCTGGGGGCACAGGCTGGTACTGCCAGGGTGTCCATGGCCGAGGTACCACGCCACCATGCTGCCCAACTCCTTGTGGGGGCCCTGATTGTCCTCCATTTACTCCAGTGGAGTCGGCCGAATAGTTCCCAAAAATGAGGACTTGTGTAAAGCTTGCTGGAGTGAAATATTCCTGGTGGGGAGTGGGAAGGCGAGTGGGCCTGGAGAATTCAGTCCTGGGCCAGCAAATTATATTAAAAACAGCTTTAAAATATATTAACGTAACTTTCATGGCCTTCCCACCTGGTTCCAGCACAAATCTGATGGCGCCGAGACATGCGCTCAAGGCAGGAATGCATGCACAAACCCCACGCATGCCCAGCCGTGAGATTCTCACACCCCGCTGCACTAGAAAATTAATGTGACAGGTTGGAAGAATCACCCCCCTCACATATTTAATACTGTTTGCAGCTTTGGTCCCTATACTTAAGGAAGGATGTAAATGCTTGGCAGTGGTTCAGTGGAGGCTTATTGGATTGATACATGAAATGAACAGGTTGTCTTATGATAAAAAATTAGGTTTGAGTTTGTTTTCACTGGAGTTTAGAGGCAGAATTTTCCCTTCCTGCCCACCACGGGGATCATAGTGGGCAGGACATAGATCACGCAAAAATCTGCTGGGATTTTCCAGTCTTGGAGCAAGCACAGCCGGAAAATCCTATCCTTGAAGAGTGAGAGGTGGCTTGATTGAAGTACATAAGATCCTGAATGGTACTTACAAGATAGATATGGAAAGCATGTTTCCTCTTGTGGGTGAATCCAGAATCCGTTTTAAAATTAGGGGTCGGCCTTATTGGACAAAGATGAAAGAAAGCTTTGTCTCTCAGATGATTGTACAAATTTGGAAATCTACCTCAGTAGGCAGTGGAGGTGGTGGTTCACTGAATATTTTTAAAGCTGAGGTAGAAAGATTCTTATTGGACAAGAGAACCACGATTATTGGAGTAGATGAAATATATAGAACTCAAAACACAAGAAGATCAGCCATGATCTTATTGAATGGCAGAGCAGGCTCGAACAGCTGAATGTCCTACTTCTTCTTATAATCATATGTTAATTCTACCGGATTTGCACCATTAATACCTGTTGAGAGGTTAGGTGGAGTTACTAACTGCACTGATAGTGTGTGGATAGAAGGATGTCTAATTTTGCAGGTACACATTGACTTTCTTGTAGAGTGTTAAAATGAGAATATTTTAATTCTAGAATGGTGAATTGAGCAAGCGACAACAAAGTGTAAGATGGAAACAACATTTTCAGATAAGTGCAGAAAGTAAGATTTCTTTAAAGTGTGGCTCTTTTAATCATGTTCCCAAAACAGAAATCCCGCCACTGTTGGTCCCATAGGTTAGTTACTCTAACTGCCTCAGAGTACTGAGGAGCTAAAAGCCTACAACATTAATAATAACAATTAATTTGTCAGGTTAGAGAGGCAGCAGTCTCTTTTAAAACCCCTGAAAAGCTTGCTTTTCAGTACAATAAGAAAACTGCTTAAAAGCCAACACTGCAAAAATAGCTCCACTGTCCCCATACAAAGTACCAGGGGAGCTTTTCAGAACTATCTTAGCTTATATTACAATATAGCCATAGCCCAATTTCTCTGAAGCCTAGACCTTGGAACTCCTGTACAAAAGAAAGCTGCATGATAGATTGTCTTTGCCTGGGAAGGAAGAAAAACCAGAATGAATTAAACAATCCCCTTTATTACCGTGTCTATTTTTGTTATCATTTTGGAATAATTTCAGGATGTTCTTGCACAAATTGCAAAATGTTAAGTTCAGTTACGAAAGTTAATTTATTAATCACGAGTAGGCTTGTATTAACACTGCAATGAAGTTACTGTGAAAATCCCCTACTCAGCACACTCCGGCCCTTATTTGGGTACACTGAGGGAGAAATTAGCATGGTGAATGCATCTAAGCACCACGTCTTTTATGGACTGTGGAGGAAACTGGAGCACCCAGAGAAAACCCACGCAGACACAGGAAGAACATGCAAACTCCGCACAGACAGTAACCCAAGCCAGGAATCAAATCCGGGTCCCTAGCACTGTGAGGCAGGAGTGCCAACCACTGTGTCACCATGCTGCCCTTACTCAGCCATCCACCAGATATTAATTACAATCCGTTATGAACATGCTCTCTATCTTGAAAATTTCCATGGTGTTTTATTAGTGGAAGTTGTAGTTATGTTTTCTTTTGTCAGGGACAATCTATGATGACAGCAAATGCTGTTTAATCAGTGTTATGGCCTCAGGAATTGTGACTGAGTGATATCATACTGTAATTTCACTCGCTAACCAAACACATAGAGAAATGTTTAAAAAGGATCTTTCTAAATACAAAAAAAAATTGACCAAAGATGGTTGCCAGAACTGCCTGGGGTGGCAAGGTGGCACAGTGGTTAGCATTGCTGCCTCACAGCACCCAGGACCTGGTTTGATTCCAGCCTTGAGTGACTGACTGTGTATAATCTGCATGTTTTCCCTGTGTCTGTGTGGGTTTCCTCTGGGTGCTCCAGTTTCCTCTCACAGTCCAGAGATGTGTGGGTTAAGTTGATTAGCCATGCTAAATTGCCACTTAGTGATTGGGGATTAGCAGGATAAATATGTGGGGTTATGGGGATAGGGCCTGGTTGGAAGTGTTGTCAGTGCAAGCTTTGATGGGCCGAATAACATTGTTCTGCACTGTAGGAATTCAATGATTCAATGAACTTCCTTGATGTCTGGTAAGCTGACAATTTTTCTATGTTATATGGATTGCACTGCAGACATGCCCTGATGTGTTCACATGAAATTTCACATCTGAGAGTGTCAGTTCCCTACAAAAAGGAACATTGAAGGGAACAGGGCATACCATTTGTATCTTTATAAGGCTACCTCTCCAGTGCAGACAAAGGTGTATCAGGAAAATAGTTACCTGGAAGAGGTCATCAAAACGGATAATGATTCCTTCAGCAGCTAGTGATTGGGACATTGTAAGCCATTGAACAAAGGTCAGACTCAAACATAGAGTCAGAGAGCCCGATTTTTCCATTTGGTGTCTAAGGGCATAATATAGATCCGAGCCCAGAATCCTCTTTGCACTGCGCCCATGCACTTTTTGCCGGCTCCGGTCCGAGCCACGCAGTGGGCAGGGCTTATTGCTGCTGGAACGATCGGAGCTCTGAAACGCGTGTGCTCAGTTAGAAAAAAATTGGGAAAAGTGCACCTGGGTCGGATCGCTCCCGAGCTGCAGAAAGCGGAGAAAGCAGCTCAAGAGCGACAAGTAGGAGCGAGGGTGTATCTCGGGGGGAGGGGTGGGCAGGTGGATCTCTGTTGGGGGGGGGGGGGGGGGGGTGCGCAGATGGATCTCTGGTGGGGAGGGGTACGGGGGGTCCACTGCTACTCTGTGGGCAAACGGTGGGTGTGGGGGGGGGGGGGTAGGGAGAGGGGGGCAGAGGTAGAGGTCGGTCTGGGTAGTGAGGGGGAGTGATTTTTAGCTCTCAAGGACCTACTTCCTTTTTTTTGTAGCCCAGAACTATGGTTCATGGTGAGGGTTTTCCCTGGGGATCTGCCCTCAAATGCAACCTAGAATCCTTTCAGTCCAAGTGCAAGTTCCCACACACATTCGTCTTCCGTGGTTGGTCCCTTGTTGTTCTCTCTCCCTGACAAGTCCACCCCCACCCCCCACTGCCCAGTTTAAATCGTCGGGCTGCGCAATTTGGGCATGGACCAGATCCGCGCCCGAATCGGGTGTCGGTAAAGCTGCCATCTGCTCGGATTCGGGTGCAGATCTCATTAAAGGCCCGACGCCCGAATTTACCATGATCTTGCGCCCAAAATTGGGCGCAAATTGTTGGTAAAATCAGGCCCTTAGAGTCATATAGCATAGAAACAGGCCCTTCAGCCCACCATATCTATGCTCACCATCCAAAACTCATCTATACTAATGCCACTTACCAGCACTTGGTCCATAGCCTACTATGCCTTGATGGTTTAAATACCTGTCCAGATGCTTCTTCAATGTTACAAGAGTACCTGTCTCCACCATCCTCGCAGGCAATGCATTTCATATTTCCATCACCATCAGAGGCAGAACACTTTGGTGCTTCCTGCCAGTGGGATCTTCTAGTCCCAATGAACTTAATGGACCTTTGAACAGCTTGCCAAATTTTCTAGCCTGCTTCTTCCTCAATGAGGCAGTAAAACTCTGGTTAAACAAACCCTTTCTGAAATTATTGTGGGGAGAGAAGGTCATGTTACAAGAAATTTTAATATCTCTTTATATAGCTACTAAACTCAGAAGCCAAAGAAAGCCTGGAGAAGTGTCCAATGAAGTAGTAAAGGAGTCCCTTTCCTTTCTCTCTCTCTCTCTCTTTAAGTTAAAGCCTTACCTCTACACTCAGACTCTACACTCCACACTGCACTATGCACAGAAATAGTCAAGTTCCATCAAAATGAACTTTTGGAGAAAACTCATCACTTTCTGAAAAGGGCAGATTATGGCTTATAAAGGAACATTGTCTCCAGCAAGTGCAGTTTCATGGAACTCAGCCCAACCCCAGGAATTGAAAGTAAACTGGAAAAATCCAGCAAAAAATTCATAAACCATGAAGTCTCTTTTCACCTTTCAAAATTGAACTTCTAATTTGGCTAGGAATATAACTACTTCCAGTATAAGTTGTAAAACTTTGCTTTCTTGCATGTGTGAATGTGGGTCATGAAACTTTGAGAAGCGAGGGTTTATATTTTTGAGTGTCTTGCTATCTTTTGAACTGAAAAACTGACTCCTTTTGTTTAAACAAAAACCCAAGACAGCCTGACAGACCTATTTCTTTACAATCAGTGCAGTAATTTTTAAATACAAACAATTCCTACATGCTCCTAGATTCACAAACAAACCTATTTATGGTCAAAACTGGAGCGGTAAATCCTGGGATTCAATTTTTACCTATCCACATGCAGCCATGACAATAAGAAAGTATTGTTTTGCTACATTTGTTACTGACTTCCATTATATGCAAAACATTTATATACTAACACTGTTAATGACATTTAATTTTCATATTTACTCTTCACAAGTAAGAGGGAAGAGTCTCTCCTCACTTTAATGTGGTAGTCTCCTTGATGCAACAGGACAGTGTAATATTATGTGATACAAGGTAAGTGAGATTTCATTAAATTACAACCTTATTGTTGATACAAAACAGTTTTAAGGCTCCACATGTAGTGTAAATTGAAAGTCGGGCTAGATATTAGAGTGAACTAGAGTAAGCTTACCTCATCTAGGGAGATTTGCATTCTGAAATCTGGTCTATCTAAACACACTAAACACTAAACGCACAGAACTTTAGTGTTATAAAAGACTAAATGCAATTTATTGGGAGACAGAAAAAGAGTACGGTGCAGGATAATGATTTGTAGCGTTCAATTATATGAAGGAAAGATACATAATTCAAAATCCAGTAATGAGTTTGCAGGTATGAAGAGAAAGGAAACAACAGTATGAGGCTCACGGGAACCAAAAACAACCTGACCTGGGTGAAGAAAAGAAAAATATTCTTGCTCGAGTGTTGTTAGTTTTGTGATTAGCAAAACAGAGGTAAAAATCCAGCTAATGAAACTCATGTTTACATTTATTGCAGCAAATGCTCAGCAAAGTGTAATATTGTTTGCAATAATATCCTTATTCAAATTGAAAACCTTCTCTTCAACTCAAGAACTGTTTGCTATCCTTAGCTGAAAACAGTTCCCCAAGAAAAAGGTGACATATTTGATTGAGGCTGATGCAAATATTGAATATTATTACTGTCTCAAAAGAAACATTGAAATACAAGTAATATTTGATGTCCAACAGAAGGAAAATATTATACCAGTGAAAAATGTCGATGATGGAAAATTATTTGAGTCTGCAGCTCCTGATAGTACTGAACTACCACTCATTTACTCATTAAGACTAAGTACTTCATGAATGGACTTCAATTAGCCTTTTAAACACAGTTCAATAGTCATATTTTCTCAGAAAAAGAAATGGTTCTTTTGCTAATGAGAACATCAATAAAATAATTATCGTGGCGTAAGAGGTTTGTCCTTTGAAGAGGGAATTAGTAGAATGGGACGACATTTGCTGGAATTTTGGAGAATAAGAGATGATTGAATTGAAACATATAAAACACGTGACATGGTCGACGCTGAGAGACTGACCAGGATTTTCACGAGCCGTTTGGAGTTGTGCTGGGTAATGGGAATGGAAGGGATGAAATGGTGGCAAAAGTCAACATGAAAACTGATGTGTTTACGCCACCAGGGAATGGGGATGGCAGCAGATCAGCCACCTGCAGACCAGAGGCAGGCAGTCAATTTATATAATTAGTAGGATCATTGCTAGTTATAATCCAGGGCTACCAGGAAGTATCCCAGCAATTATCCAGGAGCAGCTTCTCACATGGGCTCAGGACTTGAATTGTGTCCTAAAATTGGGACAGACTACACGGTGGTATAATCTTGGTCACTGTTTCCCCAGGCTAGAAGTTCTGGAACTGGGAATCACAATCACTGGATAATGGGGTCAGTCATTTGGGACTAAGAAGAGAATTTCCTTCATGTGTAGAGTTGTGTGAATCTTTGAAATTCTCAATCCCAAAAGGTTTTGGATACTTGGTCATTGAATATATTCAAAACAGTAATTGATAGATTTTTGGATATCAACGAAATCAAGGGCTATGGGGATGGATGACGAAAGTGAAGTTGAGATAGAATATCCACAATGATGTTTTGAACATCCAAGATTAAGGATCTATATAATCTACTTCTGCTCTTATTTTCTTAATGATTTTATTAAAAATTATCTAAGGTTTGACATAGAAAAAAAATGATAAAAGATCACTATAAACACAGGTTTCTTTGGGTAAAGATATTGCTTTACATTTGAGAGATTAGGCAGGCGCTGATTAACTTCACTGACTTTAAATGTAGCTCATATTCACTGGGGCAGACATCATAGGGCAGAATTAATCTGGGTAACAGGAGCTTTGCCCACAAACAAAAGCCACATGTTGCCTTCATTGGGGAAAGCCTGGCATAGTAAATGCTGACTGTATTTAAGTATTCAATGTCAAGCCTCCTCCAGGATTGAAGAAACCAGGGGTGGAAATCCCACCTTTAGAGAGCTACTGGCCACTCAGAGCCCAGTAGATTTCCACTGGGAATGGAAAGGCACCCTCTGAAGCCCAGGATTGATGAGGAACCTGCGGCCGAAGGTGAGGGAGGGCATTGTGGGGATTACAGAGTGAGGATTGGGGGATTCAGTGAGGGACAGATAGGGTGGGAGTGGGCTTTCAGTGGCACCTCCCTTCCCAGTTCCTTTGGATTGGGCACTAAGTGCTTCTGAATGAGGGACTCTCCTTCCCCCACCAGCCAAGAGCCCAAAAGCAAATTCAGCAAGGGTTACTCCTGTGCCACCAATTATTGCCTACATAGGGACATCAATTAGCATCCAGTCCAGAAGGCTGTCGAGGAGCATTCCTGTCCCAAACTTCATTGGAGTGAACTGGGTAGGTGACAGACAACATCCCCTCACCAGATGAAAAGTCCCTCCTACCTCCAAACTCATCACTGGGTGGGCATTAAATTCCACCCATCATATGCACAAAATCCAATCCATCTTCAAACTTTACACAAAAGAAATTCCAGGAATATATAACTCCAAAATTATTTGGAGCTGCCGCAGCTTCAATGACTTTAACAAATTATCTTGGCTTTTATGAATGCTGAATTCATTGGAGAGAAATGCAATTACCAAGTTTATTTCCACACTTGTAAGGAATCATACATCAAAATGTTAATAATCAAATAAAAGGATTTGATAAAATGTCAAAAAACAATTACTGATGACATTTGAGCTCAGTAAAACAGACTTAAAGAGCTTGGTTTCCTGTAGGATATCATTAAATTAATCCAGATGATATATTTTTAAATTATATTTCCATGGCAAGGTACATAATCAACTTAAAATGTGCAGGGCCCAGCAAGATCTAATTTCAAACATAAAAAAGAATCAATATCTACTAAATTCTATTTAGTTTGTAATCTAATGATTGCATTGTAACAAACTAAGTAGGCTAACTTGGAGATATCCTGAAAATGGATGCAGGCATACAATGTGCAATTATAATGCACTGTGTGATTATCCTGAGCTCAGTCATTCCAATTTTGTTTTGCGTACTGATTTGAATGGTTTCAGCATCCAGCCAGTGCTAATTGCACTGTTGACTGGCTGGACACATAAGCAGGGGCCAAAGTGTGTATGAAGCTGGCCCCACTTGAAGATAGTGTTCATTGGTTAATACTGGCCTCCACCTCTTAAAAGGGAGGTGCACGGTGGCTGAAGCAGGTGCTTGTCATCATGCAGGAAATGAATCTGTCCTGGGAAACAGTGCAGAATGGCACAACCTGGCAGCGAAAGGACTCCTGGATTGTCAAAAGATGCATTGAGATCTTAATGACAGAGTCTAGAAAGGAGGCTTGCCAGATGCAAACTTGGGAGGCAGTGGGAATGGATAGCTGTGGTAGTCCCAAAAGGATCTTCATGCAGAAGTTCAATCATCTCACATGAGCCGTGAAGGTAAAAAAAAATTCCTGAACAAATCTGCATCACTTGCCCCAGACATTGCTCAAAATGGCTCACTATCAAACAATCACAATCAATCAGGACTCATACCTCACATTCAGATGCTCCAACTTGCGCTCATGCACTTAGCACTGAAAAAGACTTCAAGCCCACAAATTACAGCTTATGCTCACTACCAGCTATTTAACTGTGGCAAGCACATCGCCAGTTTGCAGGACTCACTTCCCTCTCCATTGAAGGACAAGAGCAGCAGAACAACAGGCAACAGGAACTGATAACTAGATAGTACAGACAGGGTAACCCTCATGGAGGGGATAATTATTAAGTTACCCATTGCTGAAGCCATGGCCAGCAGTAGGTCTGAAACCATCAAAGATGATGGTATCCTAATACATAATCTGTCTTGTTACCTTTCACCTCACCGTCATCACACAGTCGCCTCTATGAACTATTGTGGACAGTCCTGTTCACTATATTTAAGAAAGGTATGTTGGCCTTTCAGGGAGGGCAGCATAGATTCACCAGGCTTTTACCTAGATTTCAAGGTTAAATTACAACAAAAGATGGCATTGACTGTGGTTGCATTCCCTGGAATTAAGCAAGGTAAATAGATCATTTACTCCATGTGTTCAAGATACCAAAGAGAACAAATAGGATAGTTGGAGGGAAACGCTTTCTGATGACTGTAGTACTAGGAGACATTGACTAAAAATTGGAGTTGGACTCTTTTGAAGAGTGACATTTGGAAACACTTCTACACATAAAGAGTGGTAGAAGTTTGGAAATATCACAATTGATTTTAAGTCAATTGTGAAATTTAAATTTGAGATTTTTATTAACCAAAATATGTCAAGGGATTTGCTGCATTAGTAGATGATGGAATTAAGTTACAAATCAGCCATGATCTCATTGAATGGCAGAAAAAGCTCAGGGGCTGAACATCATCCTCTTGTTCTTTGTTTGCCCAATGTATCATTCTCCCTTCACTCCTCTCCCAACAATCTTTACCAATCAGGACTTACACTTAATATTCAGATTCCTCACTGCACCCTCACACACTTAGCAATGCTGGAAGATTCAGGTTCACATGTTACACAAACTAGCAGCTATTTAATGATGACAACCACATCGCCCAAACAATAATGCATGACGCTCACAGACCCATTTCACAGACGACAGATTCTGTAAGCATACACCTCTTATCTTCCCTCGCTCCTTACACCATAGCCTTTCTTAGTGCCAATGTCCTTTCAAATACCCAAAATGAGTAACCTAACCAGGCAGTGGAGGAACAGAATGCATGCAGTGATGATAAAGTTACTATAACTAGACCTTTGCCACTTGTGTGGGGTATGGGGCAATGGAAAGTGGTGCTGTCTAATCATTGCAGTTACATTCTTGGAGTTCTTGTGTGCCTTGGGCATTTTTAACTCAGCAACATATTGACTTTAATTCCTTCCACTCGCCCTCCTCCTTTAATCCCTGATAAAGTCAGGGTAAAAAGATAAGTAGGGCAGGCCAATGGTCAACCTTTCCCTTATTCCCAGGTCCCTTTTGTGCCAGAGGTCCCTGCATTTTACCCAGTTATATGGTTTTCTCAATATATATTGGGGGTGATTCAACACTGCATTGCCATTCAAGCCGAGACGGTTTAACCCGCTGGGTGCCTCGGCCTTTGCAATTCTCCAGCCGCTCTATTTCCAGCGCTGTCAGCTCCACACCAGATATTGGCCAGAAGTTGTATAATTTATGCTAATAAGGATTTTAATATCATTAGTGGGCCTGGGACTGAGGCTGCAATCAACTTCCCCCCCACCCCAGGAGGTTGTAGAAAAGGAGGTGGACAGTGCCAGCCTGGACATCTTGGCATTGCCCACCAGGGACCAGCCTAATTGGGGGGGGGGGAGGGGGGGTGCGGGGTGGCGGTGGCTCAGGGCTGCAGAAGGGGGGAGGCAGATTGGGACTACTGTAGCGGGGAGATTGAGGTGGGCTGGTAGGGTGGGGGGGTGGAGTTGGAGGGGCAGGGGCACAACTGAGGCTGGCCCTGAAATGTCCAGGAGGCCAGTGACCACGGGATGGAGGGTCGGCAAGGCCAGCGATAGGTGGGTTGCCGTGGTGGCCAGCAATTGAGGATTTTTTTGGGAGAATCCTACCCATTATGTTTCTCTGTGTTTAAGAGGCCAATTTGAGTACATATTTATATATTTCAAGTGGCTTGTGGTCAATGAGAGATCGTCTTTTGGAGACACACATGGTGTAATTCTCCAAGTTAATTCTGGTGGTAGAGAATTCAACTGCCAATGTGTGTCCGGAAAATTCCAGGCACACTGCCAGTAAGTATCCAAATGTTAGAGACAGAAAATCAAGCCCACAATTTCCTGATTCAAGTGGCCGGAGAACAGGACTCCTCATTAGCTGCAATTGTTTCTGTAAAATATATCGAACTATTCAGAAATACAGTGTATGTTTGAGTATGCCGCAGTATAATGCAAAGAATTATTCACTGTTAATGTACATTCACAGAATGTATGCGAATTGTGGAGATTCTTTATTCATTCAGTAGAAGATTAATGACCCTCGGAAACCTTTTCAGTTTTGTGCAGAGAATTATTGGGCAGAATAAATAATTTATTGCACCAGACTTTGTGAAATTTATTTAGAACCATATTTCTATGACAGGCAGAGTGGCATAGTATGAGGTTAATGATTTTCCAAATTCAGAGTTGAAGTTGTTTAATAGAGCTTGATGCCAATAATCATTCTTAAGAGTCAGATTTTATTGTGCCAGTGGTAGTCTTTACTCTTTTGTTTGACTGAAGCATATAAAGGATATAGAGAGCTGTGGGAGTATTCTGGTCTCCCAGGCATTGATGGTGGCAATAGACAGCCAGTGGTGTTCTCTCAGCCAGACAAGAATTGCCTCCCATAGCAATAGATTACAGATTGCACTTCATTATGAGAAGACAATTCCAGACACAGCACTGATGATCACTTGTTTTGCGTGATAAGTGTGCTAATGAATAAAGTTTTCTTTCCAAGCTATTGCTGGAAAAATCCTTTAGAAATCAGGTTCCATCATCATCAAAATGCTGTTGATGACTGTTGCAGTGCAATATCAAAGATCATGCTTTTTATATTTTAATTTATGTTCATATTTTGTTTGATTTCAGAGTAATACATGCAGAGTTATGTAGGGCAAGCTCAGAGAGCCAGGCCTCACCAGAGGGAAGAAAAGTGTTAATGCAGACAGCTAGAGGCCTGGTCTGCTGGCAGATAATGATTAACATATGCTATCAAATTCTAACAGCAGTAGTGCGCAGGAGATCTTTCCGAGTTATCATGACAATGTGAGAACTGGCATTAAGACAGTCAGGCTCCCTACAGTCTATTGAAGTCATAGTCTTCTGGAAAACATGATCACAGGACAGGAGCAGGGATGTATTATTGCAACTATACAGGGCCATGTACCTAGAGCATTGTGTGCAGTTTTGGTCTCCTTTTCTGAGGAAGGATGTCCTTGTTCTCAAGGAAGTGCAGCAAAGGTTTACCAGGCTGATTCTGGGGATGGCTGGACCTAGGTTTTCACTGGAGTTCAGACAAATGTTGGGGGGCGGGGGCAGTGGTCTCATAGAGACTTATAGAATTCTAACAGGACTAGACAAGGTAGATGCAGGGAGGATATTACCAATAGTGGGGACAGGGGCCACAGCCTAAGGATTCAGGGTTGATAATTTAGGATGGAGAGAGAAGATATTTCTTCACCCAAAGAATTGTGAGCCTGTGAAATTCATTAGGATGTGGAGGCGTTGGAGAGGGTGCAGAGGAGGTTTACTAGGATGGTGCCTGGTATGGTGGGGAGGTCCTATGAGGAGAGACTGAGGGATTTAGGGTTGTTTTCGTTGGAAAGAAGGCGGCTAAGAGGGGATCTTATTGAAACATATAAGATGATTAGAGGTTTAGATAGGGTGGATAGTGATAGCCTTTTTCCTCGGATGGAGAAAGCTAGCACGAGGGGGCATGGCTTTAAATTAAGGGGGGGTAGCTACAGGACGGATGTCAGGGGTAGGTTCTTTACCCAGCGGGTGGTGAAGGATTGGAATGCCCTGCCTGCTGCAGTTGTAAATGCGTCTAGTTTGGGGGCGTTTAAGAGATCTCTGGATAGGTTTATGGACGAAAAGGGATTGGTATAGGCTAGTGGGTCATTGTTTTTGTAACTGGTCGGCGCAACATCGTGGGCCGAAGGGCCTGTTCTGCGCTGTAATGTTCTATGTTCTATGTTCTATGTTCTATTACTTCAGAAAGTAATTGATTTCAAAACACTGAGTGTATTCAAGAGGTGGCTGGATGTAGCACTTGGGACAAATGGGATCAAAGGTTATGGGGAAAAAGCAGGATTAGGCTACTGAGTTGGATGATCAGCCATGATTGTAATGAATGGTGGGGCAGGCTTGAAGGGCCAAGTGGCCTCCTCCTGCTCCAATCTTCTATGTTCCTATGTTTCTATCACCTAGCAGAATAGGGGAATAATTAACACATCATTGTAGATCAGTTGGGCAAACACAATACTTTGACAATGTAATTGGGTAAATGGAAATGTCCAGAGAAATGATTAGCAGGGATGTACTGAACAATGCATTTTGCATGATGAGACTAACAGAACCATCTTGCATCCAACTCGAGGAATTAATGTGGTAATGTAAAACTTTGCAACTCGAAAAAGTATAATAGCCTGTACCAATCTATAATGGGCAGAGAAAGCTCGCAGGCAACCTGGGGCTTCAGGCCCGAGTCCATCTCTCCCTCATGCATACGGAATAAAAACTTTTCTTGAAGTTTGACACTGTCTCCAAGGCTCAACTTGTTTAATTTCCCTCCTACAATGGCAATCATTCAAATGGAAATCAGTCAAATGCCGGTCACAAGTGTTCCAGCAATTGACAATGTGCAGTTTTGTGGATATCCAGTTGAACATTGTTAGGGATTAGATCAGAAACTCCAAAGTATATTATGAAGTCAGCCTAGACCCTAATACTTTTTCTTTGGACCTTGGTGTTAGGGTGAGTGTAAAGTATTCCATTGGAGGGGCAAAAGGTATGATAAGATTGAACTAGGAAGCTTTTATTAAAATAAACTTCATTTAAGAACATAGAATATAACAAAAAGAATTAGCATCATTTTGACCAATTAAAATACTTAAACATGACAGTTATTATTATTAACAGTTGACAATCTCTATAGTTCCAATTGTAAGCAGTATCTTATAGATAGAAATCCCTTCTTCAGAACCAGTAGCACTAACATGCTCATTCGGATGCTAGATATCCAGCCTTTTAATACCCCTGGACAGAGATCCAGACAGCAGTTTCCAGAGAAGAATATATTCTTAAACAGCAGAACTTCAGAGAAATAGACTTATTCTCTGCCAGATTCCAGGCTCCAGACTTCAAAGAGAGAAAGGGCTACCTTTCTCTGCAGCTTCCAAACAGCAACTGATGTGGTTTTCCCCATGTAAGCTTAGTTCCTCTCAGTCACGTGAACTTTCTTGCCAACCAACCTAATCAAACCCAACTCTGCAAAACGCCAGGAAAATCACTAAAATCAGGCTCCTGGGGGGTTAGGTGGTTTTTGGTTGGGGGGGTAAGGAATTGACCTCACCACTCTTCCTCCAGGATGAGTTCTCATGGATTGATTGTGCCGTCTAGCCCTGACAAACTGAAGATCACCTCTGGCATGGTGATTTAAGGCAGCCCCGTGATCAATAGCTTCATTCATGCCTGTAAGCTCTGAAAATTTTGAAGCGGTGAGGTCACTTTAGTCTCCATGTCCCCTGATCACTGACAGGATTTTAGATCATTGCAGCATTTGTTTCTACAGCAGCAATTTCCCCTACTCCCGGTCAGAAGCTGCAATTCGGAGCAGACTGCTTTGAAGACCTTTGACAGAGAAGAGTTGTTAATTTCACCTGCATGGGGTGGGGGTTTTATTCTCCACAGCTGTGCCCTCAGTTCTATTGTATTCACATGGCTTCGATTCAAAGACCTTGAGCCTTCCTAGTAAGCTGAAACTTTTGAAACTCTCCCTCTTGCATTAAAAATCTTTGATTTCTGTTGATTTCAAAGTGCAGTGCTTTGAAATAGGCTTCTATTGGTAGGTTAATGAGTTTCTACTCAATCTCCAGTCAGCTGTGTTTATTTTAATTTGCCTTAATGCTTGAATACACCTCAAGTACCTCCACAATATTTCTATCCGCAATGGGACATAGATAGGCTGCAGAGTTGGGCTGAGAGGTGGCAAATGGAATTTAATGCGAAGAAGTGTGAAGTGATTCACTTTGGAAGTAGTAACAGGCATATAGCGTACTGGGTTAATGGTAAGTTATTTGGTAATGTGGTTGAGTGGAGAGATCTCAGTGTCTGTGCGCATAGATTCCTGAAAGTTGGCACCCAGGTTGATAGGGTTGTTAAGAAGGCATACGGTGTGTTAGCTTTTATTGGTAGAGGGATTGAGCTTAGGAGCCATGAAGTCATGTTGCAGCTATACAAAACTATCATGCGGCTGCACTTGGAATATTTCGTACAGTTCTGGTCGCCGCATTATAGGAAGGATGTGGAAGCATTGGAGAGGGTGCAGAGGAGATTTACCAGGATGTTGCTTAGTATGGTGGAAAGGTCTTATGAGGAAAGGCTGAGGGACTTGAGGCTGTTTTTGTTAGAGAGAAGAAGGTTAAGAGGTGACTTTATGGAGGCATTTAAGATGACCAGAGGATTAGATAGGGTGAACAGTGTGAACCTGTTTCCTCAGATAGAGATGGCTAGCATGAGGGGACATAGCTTTAAATTGAGGGGTGATAGATATAAGACAGATGTCAGAGGTAGGTTCTTTACTCAGAGAGTAGAAAGAGCGTGGAATGCCCTGCCTGCAACAATAGTGGATTCGCCCACATTAAGGGCACTTAAATGGTCATTGGATAAACATATGGATGATATTGGAATAGTGTAGGTTAAATGGGCTTTAGATTGGTTTGACAGGTTGGTGCAACATTGAGGGCCAAAGGGCCTTTACTGCTCTGTGATGTTCTATGTTCTAAGTTTATAAACACCCACAGCCTGATTGGTATCTGTGGCTTCTTCAAAGGGGATAAGTGGTTTCACTTCCTCTTTTGTAGACATCTCCATCAGAGGACTTCAAATGGTCTCCCAAGGATAGCGGGACAGTCAAGCCATGAAACTCCCATCCCAGGTGAAAGTGACAAGGTTAATACCTTGCCCCCAGCCTGAGTCCACCCAACTCCAGGAGCCTTGCGGGATCCTTGTTCTGCAGTGTAGAGTGATCCAGTGATCCAGTGACATCTGGTCACTGGATGTACTTTGTTGACCCCCTTCGGTGCTCAAGGTGCAAGGCCAGGGTGTCAGTGCTGGGGTGCCAGGAGGTAGTAAGTACATCATTGGCACTGCTAAGGTGCATGACCTGAAGCTAGGCCTGACTGTGGGTCTCAGGGAAGAGGAGATGAGTTGGGGTCTGAGGAGGGGGCGATTGTTCTGGGGGCTGAGGGAGGGTCCTAAGTGGGGTGCTGAGGGTGGTGAGGGGCCTGATGAGAAGTCAGGTCAGGTCATCCTCTTGTTAGTGTGGTGTATGGGGGCAAGTGACCCATTATTTGAGTGGAGAGGGGGGAGGATGCCCCTCTTTGCCCATCTTGTTACTTTGAGAAAGCTGTTGTTCACTCAGGATGATGAATTCAGGCAACATTCTGGATTAAGCTATTCATTATTTCCTCCTTCATCATTTATTTAGCCATATTTTGCTTTTTGTTATATTCATTCCAATTTTTTAACCTGCCACAAATATTTGAGAATTGTGCGCTTTTTTTTTCAATTTGATACTACCTTTAACTTCCTTAGTTAGCCACAGATGGTACCTTCTTCCCAAGAGTCTCCAGTTCTCCCCTAAAGTGATCAGTGATGTGCTTAAGGGATTGGTGCTGGGCTCACTGTAATTTGTCATTTATATTAATGATTTGGATGAGAATTTAGGAGGCATAGTTAGTAAGTTTGCAGCTGACACCAAGATTGGTGGCATAGTGGACAGTGAAGAAGGTTATCTAGGATTGCAACGGGATCTTGATCAATTGGGCCAGTGCCGATGAATAGCAGACGGAGTTCAATTTAGATAAATGCGAAGTGATGCATTTTGGTAAATCAAATCAGGGCAGAACTTACTCAGTTAATGGTAGACACTGGGGAGAGTTATAGGACAAAAAGGTCTTGGAACACAGGTTCATAGCTCCTTGAAAGTGAAGTCACAGATGGATAGAGTGGTGAAGAAGGCATTCGGCATGCTGGGTTTTATTGGTCAGTACATTGAATGCAGAAGTTGGGACGCCTTGTTGAAGTTGAACAAGACATTAGTAAGGTCACACCTGGAATACTGCATACAATTCTGGTCACTTTATTATAGAAAGGGTATTATTTAACTAGAAAGTGTGCAGAAAAGATTTACTATGGTACTACCGGGACTTAATGGTTTATGTTCTGAGGAGATGTTGGGTAGACCGGGACTTCTTTCCCTGGAGCATAGAGGTGGGTCCAATTTTGTCTTTTAAAAAGCATTTGGACAGTTACGTGGATAAAATGGGTATTGAGGATATGGGCCAAATGCAGGCAGTTGGGACTAGCTTAGTGGTAAAAACAGGACAGAATAGACAAATTGAGCCAAAGGGCCTGATTCTATGCTGTAAACTTCTGTAAACCTTCTTTCTCACTGGAATGCATCTTTGCTGAGTAATACAAAATATTTCCTTAAATGCCTGCCACTGTACCTGTACTTATCCCTAACTTAAATTTCCCAGTTCACTTTAGTCAGCTCTGTTTGCCTACCTTCATAGTTGCTGTGTTTAAGTTCAAATCACTAGTCTTAGAGCCACCCCCTCTCCCTCCATCTGAATATGAAATTCAATCATGTTATGATTACTACTACCTCAGGGCACTTCTTGTTGTGCATTACCAGACCTAGAATAACCTGTTCTGTAATTGGATGTAGTATGTACTGCTGTAGTCAATTGTTCCAAAAACACTCCATGAACTTACCTTCCAGGCTAACTTTGGCAATCTGATTTGCCCAATCTATACGTAGATAAAAATC
Source organism: Carcharhinus amblyrhynchos (assembly GCF_965287045.1). Classification (NCBI taxonomy): domain Eukaryota; kingdom Metazoa; phylum Chordata; class Chondrichthyes; order Carcharhiniformes; family Carcharhinidae; genus Carcharhinus; species Carcharhinus amblyrhynchos. The sequence goes on along the minus strand of NC_137339.1, from coordinate 39,761,750 downwards.
ACCCATGATTATTGTTGCACCTTTCCTACAACCACCCCCCTCCCCCACCATCACTCACATTATTTCTACCATTATATTCTATCCTATAATGTGGTTACTCTGGGAGGCCTACAAACTGCTCCCACAAGTGCCCTCTTACATTTATCATTTCTTATCTTGGTCCAAACTGATTCTAGATTTTGATCTTGAGAACTAAGGTTATCTTTCTCTATTGTGCTAATGTCATCCTTAATTAACAGAGCTATCCTTCCACCTTGCCCGAGCCTCCTGCCTTTCTGAATTGTCATTGATCTTTGAGTATTCACATCCCAACCTCTGTCATCTTAAAACCATATCTTTGTAATGACTATCAAATCATATATATTTATTTCTATTTGAGCTGACAGTTCAAATGTTTTGTTACAAATACTTCAGGTACACAGCCTCTAACTCTGTCAATTTTTACAATCTCTGGCCTTTTCAGCTTGTGCACTTTAAAGTTCATCTCTTCCTGCCATTCTCTGATTATCATTCCTCTTATTGTTACATTGCTCCCTGGCCTTAACTTCTTCCTTTGATTGACACACTTCTGATCCCTCACCCCTCCCTCCCCCCACTATTTAATGTAGAGCCCTCTCTCCTACCCTCATTATATGACCCATCAGAATATGGTGCAGGTGTAAACTGTCCCAGTGTTACAACTTTGACAAAGACTCACCTGGACTTGAAATGTCAGCTCTTTTCTCTCCTCACAGATGCTACCTGACCTGCTGAGATTTTCCAGGATTTTCTCTTTTTGTTTCAGATTCCAACATCCGCAGTAATTTGCTTTTATCCAGTGTTACATGTCCTACTTTCCCCAATACTGATGCCAAGGCCCCATGAATCAAAGACTATTTCTCTCACGCCAATCTTACGGCCTTCTGTTTTCTTTTACTCCTTCACAGGATGTGGGTGACGTTGACTCGACCAGTGTTTATTGCCCATTCCTAATTGCCCCGGAGAAGGTGATGGTGAGCCGACTTCTTGAACTGCTGCCATGTGTGTGGTGTAGATACAGTAAGAAGTCTCACAACACCAGGTGAAAGACTAACAGGTTTATTTGGTAGCAATTGCCACTAGCTTTTGGGGCTTTGCCCCTTCGTCAGGTGAGTGGGGACTTCTGATCACAAACAGGGCGTATAAAGGCACATGCTCAGTTTGCAGAATACTGATTAGAATGTGAGTCTTTACAGCTAGTCAAATCTTAAAGGTGCAGACAGTGTGAGTGGAGATAGCATTAAGCTTTCGGTATCTTGTCCGCTTTCCTGCATCTTTGTAAAAACTTGATGTCTGTGTCAATATGCACAATCTTCTTGGAGATCCTCTCCACTTGGAGCTGGCAGTTTGCAGTGTCGATGGTAGTCATGGTGTGGAGATACACAGTGCTAGCTGCTTTCAGGACCTCTTTTAACTGATTTTCTACATGCTGCTGACATGCTTCTTTCACTCCCCCTCCTGATTCTTAGGAATGAATCGATTGACATGTGTTCATTGTTTAGATTGGTTTCATTCTGAATAAGATTCTTTAGTTTTACATGGGGAAAAAGATGTTGCATTCAATTGTTAAATTGTTCAATGTTTAATTGTCTGTGTCTGTTGACTACTTACACTTGCTGGATTCTGTGAGTCAAGCCTGTGGGTGTTGTTACAGAGAAACAGGAAAAAGCAGTAAGCATCAGAAAACGGACATTTTAAAAACATTCAACACCTGTTTGGACATTGAACCTAGTGAATGTCATCTCTGCAAATCTCCAAGGTACAAAACAGGGTACCCACAAATGACTGACTCCTACCAAGATCACAATGTCCCACAATATGAAAATAAAACTTGAATGTGTTCCTAAATCTAATCAATTTAGCAACAAAAAGTAACACTTTCTCAGATCAATTTTGAGCATAGTATATACATGAACTTTAACTTCAAAGTTTATTTTGATAGAATCCATACAGTGAAAAAGAGGCCATTCGGCCCATCGATTCTGCACTTACTCTCTGACAGATTATCTAACTCAGGCCTTCTCCTCTGCTCTATCCGTGTCACCCCACACATTTAACATAGCTAACCCATCTAACCTATACATCATGGGACACTTTGGAGCACTTCACCATGGCCAATCCACCTAACCTGCACATCTTTGGATTGTGGCAGAAAACCAGAGCACCCGGAGGAAACCCACACAGGCAAGAGGAAAATGTGCAAACTCCACATAGTCACCCAAGGCTGGAATTGGACCCAGGTCCTTGGTGCTGTGAGGCAACCATGCTAACCTCTGTGTCATCCATTTATTGGAATAGTCAAGTCATGAGGTAACTAAGGCATGGGCGAGGGTTCCAGCAGTAAATAAGCTAAGGCAGGTTTGAAATCAAGGTGACGTTAAGTCGGCTGGAATTGAGTGTGGGCCCCTGGAACTGAGAGGGAACAATGCTAACCTCTGTGTGTCTGTGCTACCCCATTTGAAATTATGATTATGAAACTACCAAGCATTTTGTATTTTAATTTAATCAAGAATAAAGGTTTTGACAGAACTTTGTAAAAGAGTTGATTTAGCATTATTATTAATACTACAATTTCAACATTGACAATTTGCCACATTATCTGAACTTGAGTAATCTCACAACTTGGAAAGGCTGCCATTTTATAGTTAGTTAGGCTTAATAACTGAAGTCATGCCATTCTGTCCAGCTAGTTCAATGCCTTTCCTCGAGCAATGCAAGATACATTGAAAGGTGTGGTAACTTCACAATTTTGTTTGTCACTCCAACTAACTCAAAGCAACAGAGTCAATAGGATCAGGGAATTGGGTGATTTTTTTTTAAATGAGTCCAATTTACTATCTTGCTTTAACAATTATCCTTGCACAGAAGGACGGACAGTAAATTTGCACTTCAAATTATTAAAATAATGCACATTGTTTCTTTAAAACAAAATCAATTAATCTGAAATTGTCAAATTCAATTTCTTTCCAAGTAAAGCATGGTAAATATCATTGAATGTTTCTGGATCTTCTCTGCAGTTGTTCACGTACCAGGTTGACAGCGCAATCCATCAAAGACTTTCGCTGAACTCAGTTAATGGAGCACAGCTACTGAGCAATATAATACAGACTATGCTGAAGGGGCTCTTGATAATTCACACTTAGACAGAGGATCAAACTGCATAATTTCTCCATATTTCTGCATCCAGGTTAAGACAAATTATCATCCTTTAAGCCATACTAATCAATCTCCACTGCAACTTGTCTTGCATCAAGTATGTGAAACAGATACCTTAGTTTGTGTACTATGCTTACTGTTAAAGTGACCTACCACCCATGTTATCACCGGCAGACTGGAATTTTCTTATTGGTGCTACATTTCTGACAGTAACAGCATATGAACATTTATGTTTTCCACTCTTTCACACCTGAAAATTAATAAAATATTAAGTGCTGAAAAAATATCTTTGCTGGGGCAGGGTTTACATGGAGCATTGGGGAAAAGTCTGATTGATTCCTGACAAAGGTGAAAACATTCTTGATGCCTGCGCCTTTATCCCCACCAGGATCCCTGCCTGAAAGCCAATCAGATTTGATTTGGTTTGATTCTGTCAAAGATGGAAATGTTGCAGCAGCAAGCACAGCCCAGGAGCAGGTCAGTGTCTGAGGAGGGTTCGCAAGGAGGGGAGGGGAGCTGTGTGATTCATGGGTTGTAGGGTCGAGGGATGATCATTTGGCTTCAGTTGGAGATTGGTGATTATGGTCTAGGGTTCAGTCATTATGGGATGGAGAGCGTGGGTCACCGATATCATGCAGTGATGCCATTTGATAGTGGAGGAGATGGGGACCAATTGGGGGAACATGTAAGTGGACAGTAAGTTAGCATTGCATAGAAAAATACACTTAAAAACATTTCTGTATTTCTACAAAATATAATCAATTTGCTCTCCAACATTTTTCTTTAGTCACCACCATTTTTTTTATGTTCATTCGTAGGACATGGGTTGCTGGCTGGTCAGCATTTATTGCCTATATCTAGTTGCCCTTGGAGGGTAATTGAGAATCAACCATGTTGCTGTGGCTCTGGAGTCAAGTGTAGGGCAGACCAGGACAGCAGATTTCCTTCTCTAAAGGACAGTAGTGAACCAAATGGGTTTTTCTGACAATCGACAGTGGATTCACTGTCATCAGTAGATTCTTAAATCCAGATTTTTTTATTGAATTCAAATTCCACCATCTCCTGTGATGGAATTTGAAACCATGCCCCCAGAACATTAGCTGAGTTCCTGGATTAATAGTCTAGCGATAATAGCACTATGCCATCACCTCCCCATGTTTGCACTAATTAGCAAATCTAATTCACCCTGTGAAATATTATTTGATTCGCATCATTGTGATCACCACCTTAATTGCTAAAAGTGGGTGGCAAGAGCATGTTCTGTGGTTGTAGACACAGCGTGAGTAAGGCACAAGTTCCCAAATAGTGACGTCTCAATCTTGAGGGAGGTTTGTTCAGTCCTGTTGGTTCACAGATATCAAGAAACATTGGGATATTTTACCACTTATTAATGCATGATGTATTATTCTTGTTAAGAATGATAAATATGGCTTCGCCAAATGCTTGCACAAGGTAGATGAAGAGCAACTAACTGGGGATTATATATATCCTCTTGTGTTCCATAAACATCAAAGGGCCTGATTAACATATTAATAAATTTACTTTTAGTTAATCTGTTCACACTCAGAAAACGCGCTGCAGCCTTAATTGCTTTCTCCTCAAAGTACATAGTAATTACAGGAAATCAACCATCATTTTATTCCCTTTTTCCAACCTACGCTCTGCTATTAGAAACACTGTCCTCACCCTTATCAGTATTTAAACAGTTGAGATGACTTACTGTTGAAATATGCCTGTAATCATAGGCCAGTTTGACACTTACTGAAATCTCCATACCATTTATTCTGTTCTATTATTTATTTTCACCATTTCTACTTTGCTTGTAATTTATTTTTATGTAATTATGTTGCACAGCTCTGCTTACATTATTATTAATCATGCCAATCCTCATCTCGTAGCAAAGACCTCATTGTAACCCAGCTGTTCTCAGCTAAATTAAGATACTTTCAGAAAGAAATTTAACACTATAGTCCCAAATAATCAAAATTAAAACATGGGAATTCACTGAATCTTGTTGCAGGATAATGTAAAATAAAAGGATGCCAAGTTTGAGCAAAATCTGAATGAAACCCCTGTGTCAATTCTTAAAGAAAAGAGTGATCATATAAGTAGAGATTCTTGACATTTGGTCCCAATTACCATTTTACAAGTTGGCTGCTTGTGGGAGTCTATTCCACTCCAACTTTCCTCCTGCACCTAGTGGTGCACTAAGGCAGATTTTAGTCTATTTCCATAGCTACTAATTCCTGATACAGACAAGTTACTAGTCCGTACCAGGGGCTTATAACTTGGGGGGAACCACACCAAGCATTGCTAACCACAAGTCTCTCCCATTCTTACCACCAGCTATTGTTATATTTGGAAGGAATTACAAGTTGACACACTTAACCGTATGAATTTTGGCCATCGAGTTCAGGGGTGGAACTCAGATCCAGAGCTTCTGGTAGGGACACAAGACCTCCTTTTGGGAACCTATATGGATAAATATGCATTGATATATTCATAAATTATTCCTCAGTTCTTCACTTGTTCATCTAAGTCTTTTGTGCATCCTCTGAGCCTTGGCTTTACCTTTAGTGTGCATGTTTTCAGTCATTTAAAGGAGAAATTTAATTGAGAAATCTTGACTTTAGGTGCAGGTGAGGTGTTAAGTTTGGTGAATATGTCTGGGAGTGGGCTCCAATATCTGTATGACGCAGAGGTTTTTGGAACTTAAGGCTGGAGCACATTCCCTGAATGTCAACATACTAATATGTCAATATGTTAATCAGGTCCTTTGATGCGTATGGAACACAATATGATCCTCAGTTAGTTGTTCTTCATTTACCATATGTAAGCATTTGGTGAAGCTATCTTCATTATCCTTATCATTGAAACCCTGCCATTGAAGAAAAATTTTTCGAGGTCATAAAGAAGTTAGGCATACTTAGCACTGTTGCCTTCTTACCTCTCACTGGGAAAGGGCTTGTTGAGAATGAAATCAGAAAACATTAGAAATATTCAGCAGATCTGTCAACACATGTGGTGAGGGAAAAGTCATTGACTTGAAATATTAATCCTGACCTGCTGTGTCCAGCACTCTGTTTTTTCCAACATTGAAAATATTTTAGAATCATAGAATCCCTACAGTGCAGAAGGAGGCCATTCAGCCCATCAAATCTGTGCTGACCACAATCCCACCCTGTTCCTATTCCCGTAATGCTACACATTTAGTCTGCTAATCCCTCTGACACTAGGGTCAATTTAGCATGGTCAATCAGCGCATCTTTGGACTGTGACTGGAAACCCACGCAGACGTGGAGGGAATGTCCAAACTCCACACACCCGAGGCCAGAATAAAACCTGGGTCCCTGGTGCTTGAGACAACAGTGCTCACCACCGTGCCCCATGCTGTCCCTTTGAATTCATTGGAATTTCTTGAATTGAAGCATTAATTTCTAATTGAGACTAGAGATTGGGATGGGTGGCACCATAGTGTCTGAGACTGAACCACAGGCAATGACCTAGTTGACTTTTGGCAACAGTAACTGTCTACCATGTAGATACATTTAAGTGGTCAACTTTCATCTCTATGCAGGACCTCCTAAAGGGAGGCAGGACTTTATCTTCACAAGGACTTTGCAATGGTCACACCTACCAGTTCTATCATGGACAGATGCATCTATGACAGGTAGATTGATCAGGACGATGTCAAGTAGCATTTTCCTACTTATTGATTTCCTCAGCACCTACTGCAGACCAGGGTTGGGATTTTCCAGCTCCCCGATGGCATGATTTTGCGTGGTGGATGTGGTGAGCCATTGGCCACCAGTGGGGTCTTCCAGTTCTGCTGACATCAACAGACTTTTGAGAGGCTCACCTATCCTGCCACTGGGAACCCATCATCACAAATGGTCAACATTGGAGGGACCAGAAGATGGGGGTGGGAAACTCCTGTCCCTCATCCAGCAGCTATGTCCTTCAGGACTTGATGTGGAGATGCTGGCATTGGACTGGGGTAAGCGCAGTAAGAAGTCTCACAACACCAGGTTAAAGTCCAACAGGTTTATTTGGTAGCAAACACCACTAGCTTTTAGAGCTCTGCTCCTTTGTCAGATAAGTCAGGACTTGGCCAGATCAGTCAATGGTGGTACTACCAAGCCACAGCTCTTGGTGATTGATATTCAAGTTTTCCACCCAGATTACATTCTATGCCTTTGCCACCCTCAGTGTTCAACATGGCAGAGTACAGATTATTCAGCTGGGATTGGAAGTGGGGAAGGGATTGGGAGGTGATTGGTTGCTGGGGAGGATGTAGGTGGGAATCAGCAGGCAGTTTCTTGCTCAGGTTTGACTTGATACCCTGAGACATCACTAGATCTGGAGTCAATATTGAGGATTCCTGGTTTAACTCTCTCCTATCTCTATACCATGTGTCAGCACCTTGCAGGTTATCCCCTGCCAATAGGACAGGACAGGACACTGAGGGATAATGCTGATGGTATCTGGGATAATTTATGTAAGATATGACTTGGCGTGTAGTCAGGCTGGTGCCTGATAGTCTATTGGACAGTTCTCTCAATTTTGGCACAAGCCGCAAGATGTCAGTAAGGAGGACTTTGCAGGGTTGACAGGGTTAGGTGTGCTGTCATCATTTCTTGCCCCTGGGTTGATCCTTCTCGACTTTTCTGCAGCAGTTTGGTGCAACAGAATGTTTTGCTAGGTCATTTAGAGGGAAGTTAAGAATCAATGATATTGCTCTGGGTTTGGGGTCACATGTACGCCAGGCCAAATAAGGGCAGCAAATCTTCCCTTAAGGACAAAAATCAACCAGGCAGTGATAGTTTCATGGCATCATTACTGAGATTAGCTTTCACTTTTTTTTAATCAATGAACTGAATTTATTAATTAATTGAGTTTAAATTCCAAAAATTAGCCTAGGTCTCTAGATTCCTCATCCAGTACATGAGGAGTTGAGTGGCCTCCTCCACCGTAACATTTCTGTGATTCCCTCAATCATTTTAATGACAGTTCCTATCTAATTAGAAGGCCCAATTAGAGGGCATGCAGCTTTGGAAGGCTGGCAGCTACTTAGGCAATGTGGATAGCATGAGGGTCCCCCAACATGGAGATGCCTCTGGAGGGTTATAAGGGCTGTAGCCAATAGGCCCCTCAGCTGAGCAAAATCCCCACTGGGTGAGTTCACTTGGGCTGCAGGTATGATCTTTCCTTACTGTGGTGCCCAAAGCCTCAGGCTCCTCTGGTCACTCAGCTAGCAGGCCACACTCACTGAGCTTTTACCCCTTATCTCACAAAAGGTTGTGGTTGATTGGAATTTTCAACATTCAGAGTGATTTTTGTTGGATAAGGATATGGGTAAAAGAAGTTAAGCAACAGAAGCTATGATCTGGATAAATGATAAAACAGGCTCAAATAGCTAAAGGGCCTACTCCTCACACTGTGTCTTACATTTCTTTTTTTGTTCCCTCTTCTTAGGATTCCCTCTTAATTTCTCTAAAGTTAAAGATTCACTTCTTGTCTGTACGCAATTGCATCCTTTCCTTCTGAGGTGAAGATCAAAGTGGATGCAATTTTCAAAGTGAAGTTTCTCCTGATCAAATGCAGCTTTACCATGGCAGCTTCCAATATACATTCTACTATTTTAGCTGTCAGTCTTGAATTCCATTATTTTGTTTATTGTGACTTGTAGCTGGCGATGTCCAGTGCAGATTATTCAGGTCCATGGATCTCTTCAATTTCATATTTGTCTATTTTAAAATTACTCACAAAATTCACTTCATCTATAGTTTTCTCCCAATATATAATATTTTGACACTTATACTTTCAACTGCTAGTAATATGACTACAATAGAAGCAAATGCAGTTTCCATCCTAGAAAGCACTAACAGCTGTAAGATGTGTTCTTTAAAATGGAGATTTAATTGAGGTCCTCTTGTACGAGACCCTTCGTTGACAGATTGATCTGAATAGCACTAATGTTCAGCTTGAGCTTAAAATATTTGACAACCATATGCTAAGCTATTGTTAAATAGGTTGAAAATTGAAGCAGATGGTTTGACGTAATCAGCAGCAGGGAGTCCATATGGGTTTGTTTGAGTCATGTCATTTCTCTCTCCAGTAGCTTCAGATGTTTTCTGAGATACAAGACACCGTGGATAACAGCTGACAACTGAAATACATCTGCTATTGTCTCAGTGTCAATGCAAACAGATGGACAAAGAATGACTAGATTGTCCATCGAGCTTGTCCTAAACAAATATGGTGCAAGAAAGCATCATAATACAATGTTCTCTCCCACTAATAAATATGCCATCACGTTGGGGAGGAAATGGACAATTCCTCTCTTGCCACTCTCCTGAAAGGCAACAGCAATTAGCTCAGAAGCTTAGTGCACAGAATTAGTCAACATCGACCCCATATTAACCCAACATCAACATCAACCCAACATCAACATCAACCCAACATCACCCCCACATCAACATCACCTCCACATCAACATCAAACCACTATTAACCCAACATCAACATCAACCCCATATCATCCCAACATCAACATCAACCCCACATCAACATCAATCCCACATCAACCTAACATCAACCCTATTGTTATCATGTGGTAATATTAGTCACAGCAAGGAATTTCTCCATCTCCTTTTTGAACTGTTGCAGCCAATCCATATTCACCACATAAGCCTACAACCTGCATCAAGGGATGATAGCTTTCTGCATAAATGAACTCCTCCCTACATCTCACCTAGCTACACAGCTTATATGCAAACTTCAATAGGTCATTCACAGAGACAGTCCCACCATCATTTTAAATACTTAAATCCTTATGGATTCAGCTCTGTAATCCTATTTTGATAACAAAGTGTTTTTAAACTAGTGTCTTCCTTAGAACATTTTTCAGGACCTCCACATTACTCACCTTGTGAGGGGACGTGATAACCAGGCTCCATCTATTACAAATCAATAATAATACCTGTGAACCATACCAGAGAAACGATCATTCACCTCAAGTATATGTAGCATACATAATTACTCAGATCTATCTATGTGCTGAGATAATCTGAACATAGTAATGAGGCCACATATTTATTTTCTGTTTTTTGCTATTATCAGTGAGCTGATTGCCTTTCTCTAGAGAAAATCATTTCATTATGACAACGGATGAATGAACACTGCTCAACAATCACCAGGGAAGACTGTTCTCTTCCTGCTGGGGAACACTTTAGCGGTCATGGGCATTCTGCCTCTGATCTTCGGGCAAGCATTCTCCAAGGTGGCCTTCATGACTCAAGACAGCACAGAGCCGCTGAGCAAAGACTGATAACCAAGTTCTGCACACATGAGGATGACCTCAACTGGGATCTTGGGTTCATGTCATACTATCTGTAACTCCCATGACTTGCCTGGACTTGCAAAATCTCACTAACTGTCCTGTCTGGAGACAATATACATCTCTTTAACTTGTGCTTAATGCTCTCTCCACTTACATTGTCTGTACCTTTAAGACTTGATTAGCTGTAAAGACTCGCATTTCAATCATTATTCTGTAAATTGATTTTGTGTCTTTATACGCCCTGTTCGTGAAAAGATCTCCCACTCACCTGACGAAGGAGCAGCAAGCACTCCAAAAGCTAGTGGCATTTGCTACCAAATAAATCTTTGGACTTTAACCTGGTGTTGTAAGACCTCTTACTGTGAAAATCATTTCAAACATTTCAGATCAAAAATCTGAGACCATCTCTATATCAATTTTTACACACCTCAGCATGACAAGAGTCTATCTAGCAAAGCTAGTTTGAACAAAAATATAAAATGGTATTAATGATTCATAATCACAATAAGTTTTGATCCAATAAAAGCAGAAAATGTTGGAAATACTCAGCAGCTCTGGCAAAATTCTATGGAGAAAGGAAAGAGTTTATGAGCAGGATTTTACAATTTTGCTCAGGCAAGACTGGAAATTCCCGCCTGAGGTCAACAGAGATTCCATTGTTGGATCCTCGCCCATGCCGATTCCATGGTGGGTAAGGTGGTAGAGTTCCAGGCAATGTTTCAGGCTGGGCTGAATTTAATGGTCGCAGTTGTAACCCTGTCCACTGGGCAGGGAGCCGATCACAACACTGCCACAACCATATCCAGGAGCTGCAGCAGGTTAAATCCCAATCAGGTGCTTGGTTGCCTGCTATCAGGATACTTTGGGCCTTCAGGATGAGGATCCTGCCTCTAAGAGCTGACAGCCAGTCAAAGGGTCAGCAGCTCTTCAGAGCTAGTAGTGCTACCAGGAGCAGTGGCCACTGCTGGGACTGTAGGAAGCCTGGCATGAGGAGCAACCACAGTGGGCCCAGAGCCCAGGTACATGTCGAAACCAGTTAGATGCATAAAATGTGGTCCAAAAACGTCCTCAGCAACTGAGTAGGCAAAGGAAGACTATGCACTTCAATGACTGTGAAGGTGGAAGAAGACTGCAACTGGAATGCCATCACAGTCATGGTCAAGGTCACCAACCATGGAGATCAAATAGACAATAATGGCATCCCAAAGTCTCCATGCCCAATGAAGTTATCTGCAGGCTTCTCCTAGGGTCCAATCAGTGGTAGAAACTCATGACGCTTAGACATCATTCTTGAACTGAGGAACAGTCAATGATGACATTGATACCATACTTCTGTTCCAACTGAAAGGTAAAAAATTTTAAATTAGTGGTAACATTCCCATTGATTTGATATCAACTTGTTGAAAAAAAAATGCTTTATTTCCAAAGATATAGGGTGCAATTTTCCAGCCTCTCTTGTCCTGAAACCAGAAAATCCTGCCCAAGATCAATGGACCTTTCCATGGTCCACCCTTTACCTGTTACAATTCCCTTCGTAGGTGGGACAGTAAAACTTGCCCCATTTTGTTTATCATCATTTCTATGTATTTGTTTTTTTTCACTTGGGACAAAATCATAGAATCCTACAGTGCAGAAGGAGGCCATTCTGCCCATCGATTCTGCACCAGCCACAGTTCCACTCAGGCCCTATTCCTATAACCATTTACTCTGCTAATCCCCTGACACTAGGTTTAATTTAGCATGGCCAATCAACCTAATCCGCACATGTTTGGACTGTAGGAGGAAACCAGAGCATCTGGAGCAAACATATGCTGACTCAGGAAGGGTGTGCAAACTCCACACAGACAGTCACCCGAGGCCAGAATTGAACCCGGGTTCCTGGCACTGTGAGACAGCAGTGCTGACCTCTGTGCATTGTGCCGCCCACAATATTGTACAATAGCAATTTCTTATGCATTCTTCTTTGGCAGTGGAGATCATTCTTACACTGTCATTAAAAATTGCATTTCCACACTCATTGATTGAGCAATTGTTTCCTTTCATTGATAAAGCTTGTTGGAAAGTCAGCATTTAATTAGGGTCAGTAAGGATGTTGCTCCATCAATAGTGTCCAAAAATGGGGTCATTATTTCTCATTTAATTAACCCCAAGAGAGAGTTCTTCGAAGAGTAGAAAATGAAAGGTCATTCGATCCAAAACCATGAGGGTATGAATCAGCCAAACAAGATAGAAATGTAACTGAAGTAATTAAAGAAACAAGTGATAATGAGTTGGCCTAGCATAGTTCGACTGATTTTTGCAGAAGACTTTCAGTGCTGAAATAGAGAAACTTCTATGAATGAACCCAACACTTTAAATTGCAAAACACGAATGAAATGAGATTACAGGCACGTTCAAGTGAATGCACAATTCAGCCCAAATTCTGAGTTCACTTCTTACAGAAACTTATAATCTCTCAAAGCAAGATATTCAAATTAACACTTATCAGATTAACCTGGTAATGGAAGGAGAGCATCATTCAATTGCACGTTATCCCATTTCAATATTATATACATATTTTTGTGTGTGAGATGTTTGCAGGTGTACAACTCTATTCTTTGATTAACAGATGTGATAGGGTGCAGGACTGAATTATACAGGCCCTGTGAGGATGGACTGAGGGGTGTGTAGACTGACAAAATGCTGGGGGAAGGCATTGGGAAGAGAGCCCATGCCTTCCTGCCACTCTGCAATATTGGCAGAAGTGGGAATAATTTGGCTGCCCAGCGGGTGGCTAACTCAGAAGGAAAAAAACAGCTCAGAGCAGTTTTCTTATTTCCCAATTTTTACTATTTTTGTTCTTCAGAGAATTGAGCCATTATACCAACTGAAGGCTACTTCCTCCCTCATGGACTTTTTGTGCACATCAGTTTGGAAAAATCATATATTAGCATCAAAATTTCTATAACCTCTTACATGCTTTTCCAGTTACAGCCACGTGTGTAGTAGGAATGGCTGCTGCTGTAGTAAAATAATAGGTTTAGTTCTGGTTGCTGATGTGACAAATGTATTGCAGTGCTGAACATGTATTCTTCTCCAAAAGTGAAGTGTAATAACTGTGATTTGATAGACAGGAAGTATTATATCAAATCACATAGAATTTTACAGCTTAGAAGCAGACCATTTAGTCCACCAGGTCTACGTCAGGGTTTCAGAGTGTACTCCCACCTTATTTGTCTCAACCTATCATTGTATCCTGCAATTCCTTTCTCACTTGTCCTTGACTATTATCCCCTTAAATGTAGCCAGTTAATGTAGCCAATTCTGTATTCTTATTAATCTGAGCAAAGAAACTTCTACTGAGTATATTATGAGAGTTTTAGTGACCATCTTATTTTTATGCCCCTTGTTTTGAATTTCCCAAAATGTGAAAACACCATCCTTATGTCCACCTTATTGAACCTGGTGATACACTACCTACCAGGCTAATACTTTTCTGGGGACAACAGCCCACAGCCCTTTTCATTGTCTCTTCTTAGTTCAGGCTTATTTTCAGGCTGTATTTTCTGCCACCACCCCCCATGACATGTTTTTTGGTGGCAGAAGCAGCCCACCATTTGCCGGTGGTCGGATCTTCCAGACCTGCCATTGCCAGTGGGTTTTCCCATTGTTTGCACCTCCAGCGCCTGGGAAGTTGTCAGCAGGAGCAAAAGATCTCGCCAACTGGAACAGCCAGAAAATTTTGGCCATCATCTTTTTGAAGTAAATTTAATTTTTTTTGATATTGGAATGAGATCATTAAACTGAAAAATGCAATCGATATTTTTGGAACATGCAACTGTCAAACTTCCAGAGTTGCAAAGAACTGAAATTGTAACGTAAATTCAACTGGCATCACATTATAACTTCCTAAAATGTTATACGGACTTAAGACAAAAAATATCAGGTCTCTCTTGTTCACCTTCTACCAATCTGTTGCCACATACTACAACAATAATATGGTTGTTGACTGATTATGATAGTCAGTTCCTGCCTATTAATCTATAACAGACTCGGGAATGAGGCAAGGACAACCCCAGAGGTAGCAAGCATTGCAAACTCTGGTTCCAAAGTCACCTTGCCCATTCAAGCCTTACTATACTTTCCATATGTCAAATGACTCAATCACTCTGTACCAAACAATTGTAGGATTTTCTACCATTTTTTTCCAAAGAAGCTTGTCCTATATATTGACTATTTGTTTATTGAAATACTGACTCTTATCTTTACTCTAAGTGGGAGTGAAGTGCTATGGTTGGGCCAACAAGCTGTTTCTTTCTTTTAGCCTCCTGTTACCTGACTAAAAGACAAGCTGATTTGCAGGCTTCCTCCGTGTCAGTTGATATCATTCTAGATGAGGTTGCAGGCCATGAGCAGATAGTAAGCCTGTTACTGGAATATTGATAGCATAGATGGGTGGCTCCAATCCTGAGGGTTTTAGTCCTGGGGTGGGTCGATATTGGGATAAGTCCAATCCTATGGGTCTGACCAAGGGGTGGCATCTAATCCTAGGGCATGGCAAACATGAGGTGCTAAATCCTAGCTGAGGTCCATCCTGGGCTGGTCTGATCTAGGAGACGGGGGGAAGAGTTGATCCTGGGGTACAACAATCTTGGATGATGGGGGGAAACCTACACATTCAATCTTGGGAGTTGACTTTGAGTCTGAAAAGGGAGGAGGAAGGGTGGAAATCCTGGGTGATAGATGTGGGGTGGTGAGTCATTTGTGAGGGGAGGTGGTCAATGATTCTGATGGCTAGGGTAGGGGGAAGGCAATGATTCTAGGTAGCGGGAGAGACCTGCCATTTTGATGGAGATGTTGCTGCTCTGAAGGTGAGTCAGAAACAGGTTGATTTGTGGATCTGGTGGAAAGCACTCCACCTTCTCCAGGTCCACAAGCACTGCTGGAAAGCTACTTATCTCTATCACACTGCAGGCCTCACATCCCTTTAGCTCTCAGGCTCCCCAAGGCCCAAGAAAGACAGTCAGATGTGTTAAACCTGGAATACAGAGAACACAATAAGTTTACAGCCTCGCTATATATTTCAATGGCCAACACATCTGACCATTATGCAGCCGAGCATAATTGTTAGCTACTGGACTAGTAATCCAGAAACCTTGAGGCATGAGCTCAAATCCCACCATAGCAGCTATGGAATTTAAATTCAATTAATTAAATCAATCTGGAATAAGAAAAAATTCAAGTAAAGGTAGCCATGAAACTACCAGGTTGTTCTAAAAACCCATCTGCTTCACTAATACAGGCAAATAAATCAGCCATGGTCTGTTTCATCAAGCCTACATGTGTCATCAGATGCATGCAACACCGGTGACCTTGAATTGCCCTCTAACATGGTCTAACAGGCTAAAGAATTTAATTTAAGACTAGCAATTTCTCAAAGGCAATGAGGAGTTGGTATTAAACATGGGCCTTGCCACTAATGCCCACATCCAAAGAATTAATTTAGAAAAGCAGATAGGGCAGAAACAGGTTTGTACATTTTTAACAATTCTTACATCCCACCTAAACAAAGTCCATCTGTTGTGTGCATGTATGCGTATGTCTGTATGTGTGTGCATGTGTGTGTGGGCAGCGGGTGGGTGGAGTTATAACTCCCCCAGTGATTCTATACATTACTTTTCAATTTACTCCTCTATGAACATAAACTGTGTCCCCTGCTTCTAAAGAACTGTACAAGGTGAAATAAATTTATCATAGTCTACATTATTTACTCCCTTTAGAGTCCTATAAATAGTAACTATCTCACCTCACAATGTTATTTCTTCCAGTGAGTACACATTGAATTTACACAATAGTTCCTAATAATATAATCCCTCCGCTTTCTGAGTTGCTCTCTTCAGTCTCCTTTCAGTTCCAGCAAGATCCTTTCTGTGTTGCTGTGACAAGAACTGCACATGATATTCTGAGCATAGTTACTGCAGTGATTTATAAAGTGGCAGGATTACCTCTACATTAACCTTTTGCTCCATCTCAACATCTGATTTGTTTTATTCACAATTACCCAATACTGTTGCCAAAGCTTCAATTTATTATCAATCAGCTCCCCAAGATTTCTTTCATTTTTCATGCATTTTATTTCCTTTCCATTTAGGTACTTGGATTTTTTCCTGGATTTTTTTTTGTCCCTGTGTGCATTTCTCTTGGTTGTATTTTGCTTGCCCAATTCCCAAGTATATCCGAATCCTGTAGTTTAGTCAAGTTTATGTTTATTCATTGGTGTCACAAGTAGGCTTATATTAACACTGCAATGAAGTCACTGTGAAAATCCCCCAGTCGCCACACTCTGGCACCTGTTCGAGTACACTGAGGGAGAATTTAGCGTGGCCAATGCACCTAACCAGCACTTCTTTCGGACTGTGGGAGGAAACCAAAGCACCCAGAGGAAACTCACACAGACATGGGGAGAACATGCAGACTCCGCATGGTCACCTAAGCCAGGAATCAAGCACGGGTCCCTGGCGCTGTGAGGCAGCAGTGCTAACCACTGCGCCACTGTGCCGCCCAATTATAAGTTATAAGCAAGTCCAGTTTTCTGTGTCCATTTAGATGCCATTTTAGGAATCATTTAAAAAAATACATCGAACCAGAATTTCCAAGGAGTGCTCCTTTTTACTCACCTTACTTGGGAGCTGCACATTTCACTCCTGATTTGCGATAGAACTTGGGCCTGCAAACGTGCCATGCAGCCAGTTCCCAAGGCCTTCAGTGCTGGGCAGCAGCATCAGAGGGAAGGAAGCCACATGTTGTTCGTATAGTGTGAGCTGCCATAAAGCAGGTAAGTTTAAAAGTCCCAGCCACTTTGAGAAGACAGGGAGAGGAATGAAAGGGAGCTGGACAGGATGGGAGCAGGGGGAGAATGGTTAGGTGGGTAGGATGGAAGCAGGGTTGAATGGTCAGTTAGGCAGGATGGGGAACAAGGGGGGATGGTTAGTTGGGGGTGTGCAGGACAGATGGGAGGATAATCGGGGTAGGAGGACGGTTGAGAGAGTAGTTGGTGGTTAGGAGAGTAATCAGAGATTATTCAGTGGGTGAGATAATAAGAGTGTTGATGGGGTAGTCAGAGTGTACTGTGGGAGATCGGGGAATGTTAGAAGTGGCTTTAATTATCTAGCTTTTACTGCATAACCATTTTGATATCTAAGAATGTCGGAACCATACAAAGTTTCCGATTTAGATTGGAGCATCGTATGATTCCAGGAGCACGATAATTGCCCATCGGAAGTTTGAACTATACAGGCAATCCCATTACAGTCTTTACTTAGAGACTTCTGGCAATTCTCAGTGCATCCTTTGGGGTAACCCCTGAGTATAACTACACACCCTCACCCCTTATAACATGCTCTGTTGGGAAAGCAGCTGTTGAAGGGCTTAACTCTCCATTGAAGACTTAGCAGAGAATGGACTAGTTATGCACAGTGGAGAAATGGCAGCAACACTTCTACTTTATGCCAGAGAGCTGGAGCTCCTGCTTATTACTGGCAGGTGTACCAAAGCGGGTTGACTTTGATTGGAGCAGAGGCCAAACCTTCAGCAAGGATAAAGTTCATGGAGGGAGGTGTCAACCAAACCAGCATATTCACTATTGCACTTGGGCCAAAAAGTTTGCTGCTCTCATGGAGAACTCAGAAGTGCATGTGTTCATCACTTCCTTTATTCAGTTTATCAATATGTCCCAAACCTAAGTTAGGATTGCCTAAGGCCTCTGGGATATACTATTTCAATATAATGCACAATTATTGCATTTCTGTGCAGTTTTGCTTGGCACCCTGGCTGGATGATGCTTTTTTACAGATAGAGGTGGTGGGTGTAAAACAATAAACATAGAACATAGAACATTACAGCGCAGTACAGGCCCTTCGGCCCTCGATGTTGCGTCGACCAGTGGAACCAATCTAATGACTCTCTAACCTAAACTATTCCAATGTTATCCATATGCCTATCCACTGACCATTTGAACGCCCTTAAAGTTGGCGAGTCCACAACTGCTGCAGGCACGGCATTCCACGCCCTTACTACCCTCTGAGTAAAGAACCTACCTCTGACATCCGTCCTATAACTACCACCCCTTAATTTAAAGCTATGTCCCCTCATGTTAGCCATCACCATCTGAGGAAAAAGGCTCTCACTGTCCACCCTATCCAATCCTCTGATCATCTTGTATGCCTCAATTAGGTCACTTCGTAACCTTCTTCTCTCTAATGAAAATAACCTCACGTCCCTCAGCCTTTCATCATAAGACCTTCCCACCATACCAGGCAACATTCTGGTAAACCTCCTCTGCACCCTTTCCAATGCCTCCACACCTTTCTTATAATGCAGCGACCAGAACTGTACGCAAACAGATGTTCACACCTCCAAACTGAGCTTCTCCTCTGAAATTCCTTGGTGGGCCCTGCAACCATGGAGGCAGAGATTGATCCTGGTGTTAAAAGCTACCCAGCTCCAGCCATCATACTGGCTCAAGTATTCAGTACTCCTGAATAATGAAGGCCACTTGGCTGCTTGCCAGACAGCAGGCTTTTGATGTGTCTAATGGTACTTCTGTGGTCAGGTATCATATGCACATTGATTGAGAAAAAATCCTTTCTGTTAGGATTGACTGAGCAATTTGCTGTATTCTTGGGAATGTTGTCAGCTGGGTGAAGGCTCTATATCTTTCCACAGTGATGAAAATGTTGCCTGTTTGCAAATGTAGCATTTGCCACCTTCCTGATACTTGTGTGCATTGCAGACTGTCTGATGTGGCAGCCATCCCTGGAGTGCATTAGTGGGATCTGGTTACATAAAGAGTTTATGTGATGGTAACCTTGACTTCTATGTTGCTGCAAAGGTTTTCCAAGGGTCACCATGCAGTAGATTAAATTGCCATTTAAAAGGCATTCTTGTGAAACTGATGCCTTCTCTAAAAATGTGGGAAACAGTGTGGTGATGAAAGTGAACAAAATGCCTTGGTTATTGTTTCTTCTGCATTTAAAAGCCACAAACCCATCTTGTTTGTCTAAATCATGAGTACAAGTACTTGTGATGACCATTTCAGATGGTGATTTAAATACCAGAGTAACCTAACTTAATGGAGGAAAGTATCAGCAAAGAGAGATTCAGTAAATACAAACACAGCAACTGATATTTAGATATTACATCAAAAATAAGAAAAAGTCTTAAGGTTGCTGAGAAGAGGTGTTTTCAAGCAAAATTAGTCACAAAATGCGATATTGGGATTGGATGTCAAATACTTGACCAACAAGGTAAGCTTTAAGATGTCTTAAAGAAAGGAACTGACATCAAGAATTGGACAGGATTATGGAGGAATTTCTAAAGTTCAGGGCCAAGGCAGTTGAAAGCATGGCCACCAGTTGTGGAGTAATTAAAATTAGGGATGCTCAGGGGGCCAGAATTAAATGAGTGGCAATAGCATAAAGGTTGGTGGCTGAAGGAGATAACACAGATAGTGTGGAGTGAAGCTATGGATGGATTGAAAACAAGGATAAGAATTTTAAAATCAAGGTATTACTTGACTGTTGAACTGTAGCTCAGTAAGTGGTAGGTGAATGGGACTCGGTGTGAGTAAGTAGACGGGCAGTAGCATTCTGGATGACCTCCAGTTTTTGGATTGTACAATTAGGGAAACCAGTCAAAGGTGCATTGGAATTATTAATTCTAGAGGTAAGAAAGACATGAATGAAGATTTTGGCAGCAGGTGAGCTGAGGCAGGGGCTAAATCAGATGATGTTATGGAGGTGGGAACAGGCAGTTTAGTGATGGTGCAACTCTGATCAGAATCTCACCATAAGGCCAAGTCTAACACCAGAGTTGTGAACAGTCTGGTTTAGACTCAAACAATTTCTCAGGAGAGAATTGCAGTCCATAGAACCATAGAATTATAGGATCCCTACAGTGCAGAAGGAGGCCATTTGACCTTTTTAGTTGACACCGACTCTCTGAAAGAGGATATTACCCAAGCATTCCCTTCCACTCTTTCCCTGTAACCCTGTTTATTTACCATGGCTAATTCAACTAACCTATGGCAATGGAAGAAATCCAGAGTATCCAAAGGAAATCCACGCAGACACAGGGAGAATGTGCAAACTCCACAAGGATAGTCATCCAAGGCTGGAATAGAACCTGGATCTCTGGCATTGTGAGGCAGCAGTCCTAACTACTGTGCCACCATGCCACCCACTGTGCTGCTGAGTCGTAGTTTGGAATGGAGTGGATGATAAAGACAATAGCTTCAATTTTCTGAAACTTACTGGGAGGAAATTTCTGTGCTTCCACAACTGGATGTTGGATAAATAATCTGATAAGAATGGAGGGTTGAAGGATGTAATGTGAAAACTAACACTGTGCTAACTCTCGCATCAAGGGGTAGCATGGAGATAAGAAATAAGAGGGGGGGCAAAGTAATTGAGCAAAAGTTTGAAGAGAAGTCATTGGCAATGATTAGATAGATAATAATAGAAGAGTCAAGTGCAATCCTACCCAGTTGGATGGATCATATTGGAAGAAGATGGCATGGTCAACTGTAAGAAAGGCTGCAGAAGAGAACAAGAAGACTTTTATTACCTTCACATACAATGTCATTTCTATCTTTGATTAGCGCTGTTTCAGTACTGTGGGCAATGCAGTAACCTGATTAGAGGGATTTAAACAAGGCATTAAGATCTAGGAAGGGATAAAGGGATAACATGTTCAAGGACTTTGGAGTAGAAAGAGATGTTGAAGATAGGACTTGCCAAGATAGTAGAATCAGGTAAGTTTTGTCAAAGCGGGTGATGATTGCAGATTTAAATGACACTTCACCACTGCTGAGGGCCTGTAAAGAAAGCTTGACCTGGCTTGTGGAAGTGATGGAAGGGGCAGTGATTGCTGACAAAGAAATCTATGAGCTCCTCACACTTATTTTTGGAGGTAAGGTTGAAAGACACGAGGAGGGCCAATTAACAAGATAGTCTGCAGCTGATAAAAGACACCAGTTAGCTATACACTCCAGAATAATCCTAGAATAGTCAGCAGTTTAAGAGGTGAGAGCAAGATCTGAGAGTTCTTTATGTACTCCACTCAGGTCTGCATATGAATTGCTAAAGCAGTTGTCTGCCATATTCCCTTGGATGTAAGCATGTGGAGATAAAGCTTAAATAGGCATGTAGGGTGTGTGTGTGTGAGGGGAGGTGGGTGATATGGGGTGAAGTAGGGTATCAAAATTGGAGTGAGGATGCTACTGAACAAATCAATAGCTGCAAAAATGTTGTGGTGATTGATGGGCCAGAAGTTTGTTAGTCGGGCTTTTCAAGGTGCAGTTGCAAGTGAGTTGTAAGTGAGGGTTACTTTATTCTAGGGACATAAGATGTGAAAAACAGAATAGGCGGAGGATGATGCAAGGAAGTACTCCAAATTAACCTCATTATTTATGGAAATGTATAATACAAAAAATATTTGAAGTTAAATGCAAAAATATAAAGTTCAACTGCAAACTGCAAATTAGCAAAATATAATTGAAATCACAAATATCATACTTTTATGATCAACAGAAACAATGGATCACTTTATAAGAAGATTAATTGATCCTAATGTGTGCTATGCACCAGTTGTTTGAGTGAGCTAGCCATTGTGGCTACAGCATCCCCTGAAATCAGTAGACTTAAGGCATGCTTTAGTACAGCTCAGCAATATAAACAAGGTCATTCCATATCAGCAGTTAGGTCTTATTTTCTTATCATTAGTCAGAAAATTGGTGGGAAAGTTAGCAGACACATTTCCTCAGTGCAAATGGTGTGATTCAGAAAATGGGGGGATTATTGTTGCTCTGTATTTTAAGGTTGATTTTATTGTTTCTTCCAGTTTATTGGATATTTTTCCCCTTCTTGTGCCTTAATTGCTTTGGAAGTTTTGGCCTTCTTATTTTCCTGACTAAGTCTATATGACGTTTTTTGCCTGAAACAAGAAAATACACTGGTCAGTCTGAGAGATTGTTCTCAGGTGCCCGTGAAAAACAACTGGCAGTAAACAATTTTAATCCTTAATGTGCCGTGGTTATGCTCGGCAAGGTACTGTGGTGATTTGTCGTTGCCACCTGCAGTTTGCAGCGCTCAACTAACAACAGCTTGAATCCCCTGTTGTTACATCATTTTTCTGCCAGTGATGAAGATCTGCCAACCTGCTTCCACAATGGCATCACTGTTACCCTGGCATGGGACCCTTCCAGGGACTATCAACCAGGTCAGCTGAACATGGCCTTCACAAAAGGGCATGGTTGACCACACCCTGGGGACTCTGCAGTTACTCCCGCTACTCTGAACCCTGGAATGCTATGTCACTCCAATTTTGACACATGGAAGTGAGAGTTGGGCAATGGGTGAAGCAATGTTGAAGGAAATTGGGGCTGAAGAGTTGTGTCTTTTAAGGTGAATAATGAAGATATCTCAGACAAATTACACCATCAATGAAGAGATGCTAGTAAAATCTGAAACCAGACGATGTCTACTAACCGGGATCAGGAAGAAATAGTTGGAATTTCTTCACAACAGAATAAGAAACCTTGATTTAGAAAGTTAAAGTTTATTTATTAGTGTCACAAGTAGGCTTACATTTAAACTGCAATAAAGTCACTGTAAAAATCCCCTACTCCTAACACTCATGTGCCTGTTCAGGTATGCTGAGAAGGAATTTAGCATGGCCAATGCACTTAACCAGCACATCTTTTGGACTATGGGAGGAAACCCCAGAAACTCAGAGGAACCCATGCAGACATGGGAGGAATATTGAAACTCCACACAGACAGTGATCCAAACCGGAATCGAATCCGACTACCTGGAACTGTGAGACAGCAGTGCTAACCACGGTGCCACTGTGCAGATGGGAATGATTGCTGGTTAAAGAAATTGAGAGAGACAAAGAAAGATCTTTCTAAACAGCCTCACAAACTGTATGAATGTACCACCAACAAAGATGACCTATGGCTCTAGAGCAAGATGAACACAGAACTCCATTGAGACCAATGCCCTCTGAAGGCACGGCATCTGAAGAGTGAGAAAAATGTGCCACGATCAACCAGAAATAATCCAGTGAATAATTAATTATGACAAAATGTAACATTTTTCTAATACCATCTACTTGGCAACAATGACACAATCTTCTTTGTGAATCAGACTGCGAACGAAAAAAAAATCATTAATTGAGAAGTTATTGATTTTTTAAAGCGCAAAACAACCCAGATGTTCATATTTTTCTAATCAAAATGGATATGTAGCAAAAATTAATGAGAAGTAATTCTAACCATGCAGTGCATTAAAGTAAATTAATACACTCATTAGACCTTTTTGCCAATGATAGAATGATGCTATGCTTTGATTCTTCAGGGATATTAGTTAAGCAATTCAGGATTTTAATTCTACTTACGTTTCCTTCAAAACCTGTTTTCATATGACACCTAGTGGAAGAAATAAAATGAAACATTGAAATAAATACCTTTCAACACACATTCCAGCAACACATGCAATTATGTGACCCCCTTTTACTCTTTGCAGTTAATTGATTTGGAAAATGAATGTCATTTATTATATTTAGTATGCATTAAGGGTAGGAAAAATTTGCATCATCCCAAAATCAACGCTGAATAATCAGTACGTCAGGCAAGTTTTTTTAAAAAAAATCACAAGATATGAGCATCACTGCTTTGACCAGCATTTGTTGCTCATCTCATTGCTAATTTCCCTTAAGAATTTGGTTGCGAGTTGGCTTCTAGGACCACTGCAATATATCTTGCATACATACACTCACAGTTCTGTTAGGGAGGGAGTCCCAGGATTTTGATGCAGTAACTGCCAAGCGTAGTGTCAAGTCATGGTAATGTGGGGGTTTGAAGGGGAACTTGCAGTGTTGTTTCTATTTGTTTGCTACTTTTTGTCTTTTCAAGTGGTGGAGGTCGTGGGTTTGGAAGATGCTTTCAAAGGAGCCTCACAGTACATGTGCTGTTTTCAAAGTTGGATGTGATTTTTACCAGATAATTTACATAGTAGGATTCCATTCACTTATGAGTGGATAAAATTTACAAAGTCACAGTAGGCCTTCACTAGGGAATGCATTTATGCTCCAATAAAGGACTTAAATGCACACACAATGGGGAGGATTTTCAGGCCATTCCTCAGGATCTTCTAATCCCACCAATAGTGACCATCCCCTGCCCTACCTCTCATGCTGTATTTTGCAGAGGTGGAAGATGAGAACAACAAGTAATCCCATCAACAGCGCTGAGACAGGAATATCAGGACAATGACAAATGGGGGGGAGGGGGGGGCGATGGATGAGATTTTCCAGTCCCACCCACCGCAAACCACTGACTTCAACCATATTTACCATTCTATCCATGAAGATTCCCATGGCAGATGGGGGTCAGAAGATTTAGGACACATTCTTTCACTGCACCAGGTCTACAATGAGGAATTAAACAATTAAAATTACTACCAAGGTAAAATCGAACAAATTATGTGGTCAGACAACTCTTTGTTCATGATGAGTAATTGAGATGTGATCAAAGTAAAGAATTCAATTAAATGAACATTTTATTACATGTTGTTTACATGAACTTCAGTAAGGCCTTTGACAAGGTCCCTCATGGCAGACTGGTGCAGAAGGTGAAGTCGCATGGGATCAGAGGTGAGCTGGCAAGGTGGATACAGAACTGGCTTGGTCATAGAAGATAGAGGGTAGCAGTGGAAGAGTGCATTTCTGAGTGGAAGGCAGTGGCAAATGGCGTTTCTCAGGGATCAGTGCTGGGACCCTTCTTGTCAGTAACATATATAAATGACTTGGAGGTAAATGTAATTGGTTTGATTAGTAAGTTTGCAGATGACACGAAGGTTGGAGGATTTGCTGATAGTGATAAGGATTGTCAGAGGAAACAGCAGGTTATAGACCAATTGGAGACTTGGGCGAAGAGATGGCAGATGGAGTTTAATCAGGACAAATGTAAGGTCATGCATTTTGGAAGGTCTAATAAAGATAGGAAATATACAGTAAATGGCAGAGCCCGTAAGAATATTGATAGGTAGAGAGACCTGGGTGTACAGGTAGACAGGTTATTGAAAGTGGCAGCACAGGTGGAGAAGATAGTCAAGAAGGAATATAGCATGCTTGCCTTCGTCAGCCAGGGCATTGAGTTTAAGAATTAGCAAGCCATGTGGTGGGACATAACTAAGGGAATGGCTAACTAAGGGAACCTTAGTTAAGCCACACTTGGAATATCATGTTCAACTCTGGTTGCCACACTACCAGAAGGATGTGGAGGATTTGGAGGGGATACACAAAAGATTTACCAGGATGATGCCTAGTATGGAGGGCATTAACTATGATGGGAGGTTGGAGAAACTTCGTTTATTCTCACTAGAATGGCGGAGGTTGAGGGACGACCTGATAGAAGCCCACAAGATTATAAAGGGCACAGACAGAGTAGATAGTCAGAAGCTTTTTCCCAGGGTGGAAGAGTCAATTACTAGGGGGCATAAGTTTAAGGTGTAAGGGGCAAAGTTTAAAGGAGATGTACGAAGCACATTTTTTACACTGAGGGAGGTGGGTGCCTGGAACTCATTCCCAGGTGAGATAATGGAAGCAGATGCGATAGTGACTTTCAAGGGGCATCTGGAAAAATACATGAATAGGATAGGAATGGAGGGATATGGTCCCTGAAAGGATAGGAAGTTTTAGTTCAGTCAGGAAGCATGGTCGGTGCAGGGTTGGAGGGCCGAAGGGCCTGCTCCTGTGCTGTAAGTTTCTTTGTTCTTTGTTCTTACTGAATACCAAGGGCTGGAAATTGTTTTCCACCCATTTTCAGACTTGAAAGAAACTTGGAGCATGTCCCGGAATTTCAAGCTTTATTCCAAATTAGGCATTGGATCATGCCAGCAAATTTCCAACAAGCTGTGTTATTAAGGAACTATCTCAGTCTGTGAAATAGCTAAAAATGTAGCGAGAATAAAATACAGCTATGCACCTTGCTGAGAAATACATGAACTTATACTGACACGGAAGAACAGACGGATTTTGACAGTCATGCATTTCCAGACAGCTAACCAGTCTCAGATTGATCATTCTTGCACCTGTTATTTTATTTTGATTCTCAAGAATTAGTCATACAAAGAACCTTAGAAACATAATAGACAATGGTACCTTACTCTCAAACCAACAGATTTTCTTTATAATTAGCAATTTAGCAAACAAATGGATAGACTGGGAAAAGTCCACAAGGGATTCAGAGCTTATGAGGACACATCCCCATAAGGGGTAGTAAGGGAGACTCCCCCTCCCTCCCCCCAGTGTTTTATACTCAGGGTTGTGAGTACAGGCTGATTTATTGCCTCTGTTGAGGGATCATCTAGACTTGGCTCTATTCTCCCCCCACAGATGCTGTCAGATCTGCTGAGATTTTCCAACATTTTTTGTTTTTGTTTCAGATTTCAACATCTGCAATATTTTGCTTTTATATTATGCTGATTTATTTGTTTGGATATTTTCATCATTTTTATTCCTAACTGGATTCGAGAAATGAAGTTAGTACTATTAGATAAATGAACACAGGGTGTAGTATCTATCCAAAGCAATATTTTAATGTTATATAAGATTTATACTTAAAAGCAATTAAATAATTATAGTACTTATTAAACATATTGTAATTCCATTCTATAAGTCTCATGAATCCTGTCTTAATCTTATAGCCTTTCATGGCATTGGGAAGAGCTTACGGTGCGATCACAATGACTATGGTGGAGTCAAGGGAGAATTAGTGCTCTTCCTGATGCCAGCATGGAGGTTTCTTTTCTTAAAAGAAAAATCAACCTAGTGATATTTAGTTGGTGGCAAAACTGAAAATCCCTGAGGAAAGCATGTTATGTCCCTTATTTCTATATGTAAATAATCTAATGTTTGTTGCTGTGGCTGTCAGGAACACTTGGAAAATGTCTTCACATAATTTTGAGTCAGATATTTTTCTGACTTCCTTGGTCACAAGAAGAATCTCAAAGAGATCCAATTTCCACCACAAAGTGCCTAACATGTCCCATAAAGATGTTAGATTTTTGACATTATTGTAGAGATTATTCAGGCGATAATAGAGATGTGAAGTCGTTGCACTGCAAGAACACTTTGAGGCTCTTCAGAAAATTCAAACAAGTACCACACATGCAAAACACTGAGAGATCACACTATAAGAGCAAATGACATAAAAGCAGCCATGTACTGAGGAGGAACTAAATATCAATCAAACCAATTCCAATGGATGGCAACATTATGACATTGAAGAAATGCTTCAACAAGGGCGGGAGTGATCAGTGAACAGGATTTGGTGTAAGTTAGGACGAAGGCAGGAGAGAGTTGGATGAGCAAAAGTTTGTGTGGGGTGGAAGATCAAATGCCTTCCAAGAGAGTGCCATCAAACCATAGAATCCCTACTGTGCAGAAAGAGACCATTCAGCCCATCAAGCCTGCACCAGTTCTCCAAAAGAGCATCCCACCTAGGGTCTTCCCTCTGCCCATTTCCCTGTCATCCTGCACACTTACCAGTGCTAATCCCCCTAAACTACACACATTTGGACATTAAGGGGCAATTTAGCTAACCAATCCACCTAACCCAAACATCTTTGGACATTGGGAGGAAACCGAAGCACCTAATGGAAACCCACGCAGACATGAGGAGAACATACAAACTCCACACAGTCAATAGCCCAAGGCTGGAATTGAACCCGGGTCCCTGGAGCTGTGAGGCAGCAGTGCTAACCGCTGTGCCATTATGCCACCCATCCATTGGAATAGTCAAGTCATGAGGTAGCTAAGACATGAATGAGGGTTCTAGCAGTAGATGAGCTGAGGCAGGAGTAAATCAAGGTGGTACTACATAGTAGGCATGCCCAGTGATGGAACAAATATGCAATCAGAGTTATAATCCTGCGAGCCAGCTGGTGAGGAAGAAACCAGCACTAGTCTTTACCTGAAATAGATTTATACACAGGATGAAACATTACAGGTATACATCTACTGACTCCACTTTACTCTTGAATCAATAAGTCGGCATCTGTTCAACGCCCTCCACTGGTGTTAACTTAACCTCAATTGATAAAATTAGCAATAAGAAGCTCAACTCAGGGCCATATATAACATCAAGGTTATGACTGGTATGAATTGACCACAAGTCATTGGCAGGGAGAAGTTGGAATTCGCAGTTAGGGAACAGAATTTGTGAGAGGGGCTGAAGACAATGGCTTTGGTTTTCCCGATAATTGGTGAGAGGAATTTCTGCTCCCCTTGTACTGGATGGTGTTACAACTAAGAGAGAGCAAAGAGCTCCAGGGAGATGTTGCTGAGGTAAGGCTGGGTATCAATACCAACGTGGAATTGACATTGTGGTGATCTCTCCCAGGGTAGCACGTGGATCAGAAATAGGAGTGCAATGCAGTGAAAAGATAGATGTTGGGGGATTCCAGTGATAATGTGGATCAGAAAGGGCATCTGATTTTCAGGCTATGACTCAATAGATAAGCATAGAACAAGGGAAGAGCAGTCATACCCAGCTACCTGACAGGGGAGAGATGTAGGAGAAGGATGGTATCATCAGCCATGTCAAAGAAATGTCAAGAAGGATAAGAATTGATAATTTAACTTCTTCACAGTCACAGAGAATGCTTTATGTGTCTTTGATAAGTGCCATTTTGGAGCTGTGGGAGGAGTGGAAATCTTATTAGAAAGATTCAAATATGGAGTTGTGGGAAAGATGGGCACAGATTTGGATGGGGTGACAACACATGCAAAGATTTTGGAGAGGAAAAGAATTTGGAAATGGGTAGCTTTCTTTTGAGGAGAAGAATGAAGAGGGAAGATTTGAAGTGGGAGAAACAGTATCTTAGGCAATGAAACTTTAATAGCACCAGTAAACATGCGAGCCACAAAGGAAAACTAGGGGCCAGAATCTGGCAGAAATTGGGTTGATAGAACAGGAGGTGGTTCTGACCGACAATATGATATAAGAACATAAGAACTCGGAGCAGGGGTATGCCATCTGGCCTCTCAAGCCTGCTCCACCATTCAATAACATCACGGCTGATCTTGTTGTGGGCTCAGCTCCACTTACTTGCCCGCTCACCATAGCCCTTAATTCCTTTACTGTTCAGAAATGTATCTATCCTTGCCTTAAAAACATTCAATGAGGTATCCTTAACTGCTTCACAGGGCAGGCAATTCCACAGATTCACAACCCTTTGTATGAAGAAGTTCTTCCTCAGTTTAGTCCTAAATCTGCTCCCCCTTATTTTGAGGCCATGCCCCCTAGTTCTAGTTTCACTTGCCAATGGAAACAACTTCCCTGCTTTTATCTTATTTATTCCCGTTATAATCTTATATGTTTCTATATGAACATCCCTCATTTTTCTAAATTTCAATGAGTATAGCCCATCTGCTCAGTCCCTCCTCATAACTGAACCCTCTCAACTCGGGAATCAATCTAGTGAACCTCCTCTGCATCCTCTCCAATGCCAGTATATCTTTTCTTAAGTAAGGAGTATGAGTGAAGTGAGGAGAGGAATTATTGAGAAATGCAAGTTTATGCTCGGCCAGGGAAAATTTGACCTGGTGGAATAGGGGAAGGCATGAAGTGGTGGAGGCAGCAAATCTATTGGTCTCCAGCATGGTGACAATGAAGTCCATGAGCTCCTCACACTCATTCAAGTTGAAGGTGAAAGAGGCAAGGAGGGCTTTTAGGAAATGGTTTGTAGTGGAGAAGGGAAAGTTTGGGTTTCTTTGTGGTCTGTGATCTAAAACTTAATTTGTAACAATTATTTTTGGCTGACCATGATCTTACTGGATGGTGATCGAAGCTTGAAGGGCCAAATGCCTATTTCTACTCCTGTTTTTCATAATCATAAAATCAGACTGCTCAAGTCAGTGCAAGTGAATAGGTTTTGAGAATGTTAAAATCCAACCCAATGGTTACAGAATCACGTGAGGAATAATTCCAGTAACTAAGTGTGGAAATTACAGCGTTAACAATAAATATTTAAAGATGATTATTGTAATATCCTTTGTATATGATTACAATCTTGCATCATGAGACGGCGGGGTTCTAAGACTCATCTTTCTTTCAATTTATACATGTTTGTTATGCACTGAATAACGACAGACAGACAGAACCTTCAATAGTCTGGGCCCTATACTTTTTCAGATGAGCCATAATTGACAGAGTCCATAAGCATTCAGTTTACAGTTCATTTAAAAGCAAATGATGCTTCACACAACCATCTTCGGTCCTTGTTCTGGTTCATTGTTAAGACCCATTTACAAATAAATTGAACTAGGATTATTATTGGAACAAAATGTAAACCTTTATGCTACATTAACCCTTCTAACTCAAACATGGTTGAAGCTATAGGGTAAATACTGTTTTTTCAAAAGAACACTTAAAGTTGTTTGACCCAAGCGTGACAGTTCCAAAGTTTTATACTTTAGTTTGGGATCTGAGGTAAGGGTGAAGGAATTGCAGTTATACTTGAGTAAATGCGATGCTTCAAAAGAGAATAAGGCTAGAAATTCAACCCTTACTGTCTGCATTTCATAGCTTTGTGTCCAAAATGTCTTCTGCACTGCGAATGTATTCACTTCTGAACAGGGCTGTACTGATGCCTTTCAATCAGGGCCAAACAAATGCTGCCTTTTACTCACATTGGAAGAAGATATTAGGTCACTAAAATATGCAAATAGAGGGCCTTGTATCTGCTTCTGCTCTGTCTTAGAATTTTGGCTTACATTTGAGGCAGCCAGCACTATTGCTGATTACATCTGGAAAAACAAACACTGTGCAGCACAGAATGAAAGGCAGTTAATACTCACCTTAATTAACACTCTTGATCCTGAGATCTCTGATCTCCCAAGTCCAAACTTCAGGCCCCCACAATCTCCCTCCTGACCCTGGCTTCCTAATATCCTCTCTTTTGCAATTACATTTCATAGCTGAGTCAACAATACTGCAGACCCCCACGATGTTACATACAAACTAGAAGCAGGAGTAGGCTATTCGGCCATTAGAATCTGCTCCGCCATTAATTTTGATCATGGCTGATCATCAAATTCAATACCTGATTTCCCCTTCCCCCCACATCCCTTTAACCCCTACAGCTGTATCTAATTGTCCTTGAAATCAGACAACATTTTGGCCTCCACTGCATTCTGTGGTAGTGAATTCCACACATTCACTACCCTCTGCATGAAGAAATTTCTCCTCACCTCAACTCAAAAAGGTTTACCCCTTAACTTCAAACTATGACCCCTAGTTCTGGACCATTGGGAATATTATTTCTGAATCTACCCTGTCTAACCTGCGCAATTCTATAAGCTTTATAATAAGTTTTATAATAAATTTTACATTATAGGTTTTTATAATGTTCTTCCTTAACCTCCAAGTATCAAAGCCCATAATCCTCCGGACCCCGTGACCCTACACTGTCACTTATCTGAATTGGTGCACGAGCCAGTCACTATGGGCCCTTAGCAGAGGGCATGCTACATAACAATAAACTCCAAAGCCCAAAATTGCAGCCTCCTTGGATATTCAGTAGAGGTTATAATGCTCTGCAAATGAGTTTGCAACAAATGGACTCTGCCAGAATTCTATCTCTAAATGTATTGTTCAATCTGAATAAATTTGCACTGCTTTCAATATGATGTGAAGTGGCTTACAATATTCAATGACATGAAAACATCAGCCTCTAACTTGGGAATCAGGAGATGATCTGTGTTCTCAGTGGACATTTAAGTTACCCGACAGAAAGCATTTTTATGAAGCCTGAGTTTCACCCCTTGAACTCAGATGCAGTTAAAGCCTGGTTCAAAGCAAAAATATAAAAGGTTTCAAGTGTTACATTGAAAGGCTTTCTTATTATAGCTGTAACCTGCATTGTAACCAAGCCAGCTTCAAACTGCACAACATCATATTGATGCCTCTGGTAGAGCAGTATCTGTCCATAGCCAATCTCTCAATCAGTTTACAAGAATTAAATTGATTGATGTCTGCTGGAAGTGGAGATGAAAGGGCAGCTTTTCCTCTGCTTTGCAATGGGGCATTTCACAGCTGAATGGGGTAAAAATCTGTGAGACAGGATCGCTGGATCTTTACAATTCGTACCGTCTTCTAGTCAAAAAACCAGTAAATCTCCTGGGAATGAGGTAAGGCAGCACTGGTATCACAATGCCATATACTAGCACTACTGCAAGTAGAGGCTGCGCAGAACAGATGATCTAGGAAAGAGCTGTAAGTGAGATTTCAGAGGTCTGAAATTGATTGGTATATCTATAGAAACGAAAAAAATCTAAATGTTTTTGGTGGTGAGTCTTTTGGACAGCAGATCATAAAGATGGTGATCATCATCGCTGCTATAGATCAACAGCAGCAATTGGCTTTTCTGCCTACTTTTGTAGTTTTGGAGATTTATGCTGAGTTCATTGTTGTTTACATATATTTTTTACTAAATATTTTTAGAATAGAATATTTTTCAAGGTAACTAAGTTGGCAAAGGTCACTAAATTAAGTCCAGTAACCAACAACACTGAGGGATCTGGGCAGGCTTGGTCAATAGTCATGAGATTCAGGAAAGAAAAGAGTGATGTTTTTGAGGAACAGAGCAGAAAAAAAATCTTGAAAATGTGGCAGTGTCAGGAAACAAGACTAGTTTTAAGAAATCTATAATTGTAATTGTGAATATCCAAAACAGTGGTAATGATTCTCCTATCGGGACCCGTAACTTTTCTGTTGGGTCGCGATGGAGATGCGCTTTGCTGGCTTTGCACCAGGATTTGCGCATCTCCCAGAGCCGGCAAACAGTCACTGGTCAGACCACACTGGAGACCGCTGGGAAGGCAGGTAAGTAATTTGAGTCTTTTTAAAATGTATTTTAAATATGTTTTAAATGTGATTATTGGGAACTTTCAGGTCCTGATTAAATCTCCCACCCCACCAGGAGTACTATGTTCTGGCAGGGTTTACACTAGCTCCCCATGTTCAGCGAACTAGCTGGAGACCCCGCTGGAATGAAGGGGGAGCAATCGGGGCCCATCGGGGGTCAGAAGGTGGGGGTCGTGCCCCTTGAGCATGGGCACTCTGGCAGTGTCAGCCTTTATCCCCTGGCACTTCCCAATAGGCAAAGTGCTCATGTCCAGGGGGCATCTTAGCACTGGGCATCAGGCAGTGCCAAGAGGGTGGGGCCTATTGTGGGCAAGGCCTGGGGGTGGAGGTCCCACTGCCACTTTGCAGACAGAATCAATGAGGGTGGCAGGAGGGTAGCGATTTTTTTGGGGGGAAGCAGGGGTCTGCTGGGGGGGTGCCTGCCTCTGGGTGGATCTGACCCCTGGGAGGGGGTCAGCAGGGGGGGAGGTCATCTGCCAGGGTGAGGGGGTGGGAGGATGGCCACTACTGGGGAGGAGGGACGGTGGACTGTGAATCGGGGCGCTCCAGGATGGGACAGAGTTGCTGTGGGGGCCGCAGTTGAGCTGTACAGAGTGTTGGAGGGGCAGCACTGTAGCCAGCAAAAAGGGAGCCTGACAGATCGGAGCCATGCACATGCGCAGAGTTCCAGAACTGTCAAACTCTGATGCAAATAGGCCCCATTCCCTGTGCTTTTAATGGTATTCATGATTCTATTCACAGAGTATGGAGATTCGGGATGAGAAGCTGAACTGACAAAATAGTTGAGACCTAGAACAGCTTTCCCACCAATTCAGCACTTTTGGGAGAATTGTGGCCAATGTGTGCAAATTTACCAAAATTTGACAGAAAATTAGACTCTGACTAAAAACTAGCAGAATCTTCCCAGGTGTACAGCTGAGTTTTCAGATCAGATTTCCTGGCACTTAGTGCCAGGGGTAGTGCTACTTTGTTCTAAAGGGCAATGCCAACCTGTGTTCGGGCAATACCTATGGGCATTGCTAGACTTCTTCCCCAGAAGAGTTATACTTACCATGGCACCCTTAGCAGGTTCCCCTTGACTCATTCCTGTTCTTCTTGTTCTTCTGCTGCTCATTGTTCCAGAGGAGCAGCTAGAGAGGTGATTCAAGTGAGGAGAGCTAGTAGGCAAGAGGGATTTTTAACTTACTTTTTTTCAGAGTTTTTTCTAAGGCAGCCAGAAGTGTAAAACTGGAAGTAGGCCTCAGTGAGACCTGGGAAGTTTTTTTTTGCGGAATAAATTTGAACGGGGCGGAAACCCGAGTCACTGCACGTGTAAAGTCTCCCACCCTCCCCCCTTCTCTAACCTAAAAAAAGACTTGAAGTGAGAGCAGGTAAGCTTTCTTCTTTGTTTTTTTTTCTTATTTCTTCCTCTAACCTAACAGGGTGAGAGAATATCAGGCAAGATCTTTCTTTCTTTTTATCAGCAAGTAATCTAGAGGGAATGGCAGGAAAGGCAGTGCAATGTTCCTCCTGCAGAATGTTTGAGGTGAGGGATGCCATCAGTGTCCCTGCTGATTTCACCTGTGGGAAGTACGCCCATCTCCAGCTCCTCATAAACTGCATTAGGGAGCTGGATGAACTTCAGATCATTCAAGAAGCAGAGGTGATCATAGATAAAAGCTTCAGGGATTTAGATACTCTGAATGAAGATAGATGGGTGAAGGAATTCCTTTCTGGGAAAGAATGAAAACTTTGTTGATTTATGTTCTTCCAACTGAACCTTCTTGAATCTGTCCGGAACAAACTGAATCAGTCTTACTTTATTCAGCTTTGCTTGTTGCACAAGAACTCTCTCCACTTGTTTAGCAAACTGTCTCAATGTTGATTGTGGCTTCATGACCTAAATCAATGCCATAGCATCCCATCCCAATGTTGTCCCACTTGGGATCACATAAATGGGAGGAGATGGGTTAGAAGGATGCACTTTCCTAATAGTTTCAGGCAGCACAGCGGCACAGTGCTTAGCACCATTGTCTCACAGT
Organism: Carcharhinus amblyrhynchos; assembly: GCF_965287045.1. NCBI lineage: Eukaryota > Metazoa > Chordata > Chondrichthyes > Carcharhiniformes > Carcharhinidae > Carcharhinus > Carcharhinus amblyrhynchos. The sequence continues at coordinate 39,726,245 of NC_137339.1, read as the reverse complement.
GCCAGGGACCTGGGTTCAATTCCAGCCTTGAGTAACTGTATGGAGTTTGCATATTCTCCTTGTGTCTGCGTGGGTTTCCTTTGGGTGCTCTGGTTTCCTCCCACAATGCAAGATGCGCAAGTTAAGTGGATTAGCCACGCTAAATTGCCTCTTAGAGTCCCAGGATGTGTGTGTTAGGGGGATTAATGGGGTCAATAGGTAGGGTTACAAGGATCTGGATAGAATGCTCTGTCAAAAAGTTGGTACAGATGGGCTGAATGGCCTCCTTCTGCACTATAGGGATTCTATTCCAAGTGCATCTTTTTGGATGTGTATAGGATTTTCGAGCTCAAATTGTGCTCCCTCATCAGATATTGTGAAGACACTGGCCATGAACTTTGGTAATGGGAAAATCTCTAAAAACAATTTGGGACAAAATTAATAGCCTCATGAACAAATCAAAGTCAATGAAGGGAAGCCAGCGTGAATTCCTTGAGGGAAAAATTGTGTTTAACTAACTTATTGGAGTCTTTTGAAGAGAGAACAGAGATGGTTGATGGAGGCAATGCTGCTGTTGTGGTGTACAGGGAATTTCCAAAGGCATTTGATAGAGAGTTGCACAGCAGACTTGTGAGCAAAGCTATGGAAGCTCATAGGATAAAAGGGAAAGTAGCAACATTGATACAAAATTAGCTGTATGACAGGAAACAGAATGTAATAGTTACTGGATATCTTTCAGGCTGGAGGAAGGTTTGTAACTATGGATCAGAACTTTGTCCTCTACAATACAAATCAATATTTGTGGGTGGTAGTTATAGGGAATTGTTTTTCAGTTTTCTTCAGAGCAGGTGCTTCTGGTTGCTTTGTTCTAGCTGACTCATCCCTTTGAATTGTAATTCCATCTGCATTGAGAATTAAGCCTTTTCCTGGCAACGTCTCCTCTCCAAAATCATTGTTATCCCAGACCAGCATTGTATGTACATTGGGCATGATATTAGGTGGGATATACTTCTCCCCTTGCTGAATTGGAAGCTCAGCTGTTGCTGTACTTGTGCACAAACACATGACAGTTAGAAGAGCCCTAAACTATGTGGAAGCTTGACTAACTGTGCTGAGCCAGTCATGTGTTTGATAACATTGCCAGAGCTAAATATTTTGGCATGAGCCTCCTTGCTTTCAATCCCAGCTCTATGATGTCTTGGCACAAGGAAACAATCTTGCTGATGTTGCTAATATCAATTAGGACCAATAAGTTGCCATCCTGTTGTCTATGTAAGGAAATTAGCTCATTAGGTACCAAATTCTTTGCTGTATCTAGAATTAAGTCCTTGGCGGTTAGTAGTCTTCAAAGTGGAAAAATTACATCAAACTGTTTTTGAATCTGTTCCAGTGCAGCTTGATTTAAGGATTAGCAATAGAATTTAATTCTGATACTCTGACAGGAGCTGCGGCTCCAAGATCCGTGTTGGTGTCTGTGTCTGGATCTGTCTCGCTTGCGTTTGTTTTTGAAGGCAAATCCCTGACTGCCTCCTCAACAACTTCATCAGCCACAAGATCCTCAACAAAGACAAAATCACTCTTATTACCATGAGATGATTTGAGAAATTTTAGGACGGGATGTGATTTTGTCATAGAACATAGGACAAAGAACAGTACAGCACAGTACAGGCCCTTTGGCCCTCAATGTTGTGCCGAGCTATGTCTGAACCCAAGATCAAGCTATCCCACTCCCTATCATTCTGATTACATTCTTCATGTAAGGCTCTCATATTTATGTCATCATCCTAGGCTTTTGTGTAATTTGTAAATCCTTTAGAGCAACATTTTCACTAAAATTCTCATTTTTTTTTGAAAATGGTAACATTGATTTTAGTTGTCTCTAAGTTAATAGTGATGTGGATTTGAAGTACTTCCAGGGATTACAGAAATTCATTTTTTGGGACTTGGCCCATGTTCTAAATGGAAGGTGCTTGTGGTTGCAGCTCAGTCATCTCAGTCGCAAAACATTACTGCAGGCATTCCTCAGAATAGTGCCCTTGGCCCAACCACCCTCAGCAATCTCATCAATGACCATCTGAAGTTCAGAAATTGAGATGCTTGATGATTGCACAATGTTCAGCACAATTTGCAACTCTCAGAATATGAAGCTGTCTGTTCGCATATAACAAAACCTAGACAATGTTCAGGCTTTAGCTAACAAATACCAGCAACATTCATGCTACACAAGTAACAGCCAGCATTCATGTCCCACACAAATGCCCAGGCATCAACTATCTTTAGCAAGAGAGAATCTGTCTCCCCTTAACTTTCAAAGGCATTACCATTGCAGAATTTCCCACTATCAGTATCCTGGGGGATAAGATCGACTAAAAATTCCACTTAACTAGCCATGTAAGTACCATGGTTACAAGAGCAGATCAGAGACTGGGAATTCAGCAGTTTATGATTAACGCATATCCCGACTCCCCAAAGTGTTTCTACCATCTACAAGGCATAAGTTTGGGTTGTGATGGAATATGTTCCACTTGCATAGATGAGTGCAACTTCCATAACACACATGGAGTTTAACATTATCCAGCACAAGGCAGCCCATAGTGCTCCATCCATCACCTTCAACATTCATCCTCGTCACCACTGCCACACATTGGCTGCAGTGTGTACTATCTACAAGATGCACTGAAACAACTTTCTAAGCTCCTTCAACAAACCCATTAGCTCTACCATCTGTAAGATCACCTCTAAAACACACACAATCCTGGTTTGGATCTCTATTGCTGTTCCTTCAATGCCACTGGGTCAAAAACCTGGAACTGCCTTCTTAACAGCTTGTAGCTGTACTTATACCAGATGGACTGTAGCAGTTTATGAAACTGGCTTGCCTTCTCAAGCGTAATTAGGGATGGATAATCAATGTCCTTGCCAGTGATATACACATCCCCGGATCTCGTATTGAATTTCAAAAAAGTGTTCTACCCATGTTTTTAATCTCTCAGAGCCCATCCAAGCATCCTGCAGAGGTGGGTCAGGAGGAGGATGATGACTCCACAGAGAGATTACTCACTGTGAAGATGCATCATCGCAGGACTCTTGGAAACTGTGAAACAGTTCAAATACACATACCTTAGAGAGATCATCAAGGCAGGGTTTTCACTTGGTGTCTCACACAACACAAGTGAGCAATAGCAGTTGGTGGAGATAGGGACAAGAGTGGAGGGACCCTACTGAAAGATGCAGGATTCTGAAAAATAAATGTGTGAAGCAGTAAGCTCACCGTGGCACTGTTTATTCTTGGCAAGAGACTGGCGGAGGCTGTCTCAAGTGCCATGATGATAATGATGCAGTTCCTTGCAATGATGTCTATGTCCATGGGAACAGTAACTACCTGCATGAAACATTAGAGACAGCAGTTGACTAAGTGTAAGTTGTGCTCAGCAATGACTTGCACTCTCTGAATACCACTTACATGAGACTGATTAAATTCTCACTTTGGTTCTTCAGTGTCTCAGTGGTGTGTTAGCAATTTGAGTTGGTAACTGTGAGTGGGTCATGGAACTAGAAATAGAGAAAGAGGGAAGGGAAGTGGGATGCTTTTTACCAATGCCACCTTTTCCTGCTGAGACAGTGCCACTCATGCTTCCTCCTAGCCCGATTGTCCCAGAGGAGAAGTTTGCTGTGCAGAAACATGGATATGGGCCAGTGTCCATGGGGGTTTGCGCATTCTCCCTGTGCTTGCATGGGTTTTCTCCGGGTGCTCCGGTTTCCTCCCACACCCCAAAGATGTGCTCTTAGGCTGATTGGTATAACAAGTTGTCCCTAAATTAGTCTTCCCTCAATCTGGTTTCCAATGTGGAGTGCCATAAGCATAGACATGGGTCATGGGTGGAAGAGGGAACTCACAGAGTTGAAATGGCAGCGTGGGTGCGTTGGGCTGAAGGGCCTGTTTCCCGTGCTGTGTTGTTTTTTGTTCTTTGTTCTTTGGACAGGAGTGCCAGTCTTCAGCAACATAATCATGGGGATTCTAAACGATAAGGATGCCAGGCAAGAGCATTTCAGCAGCCAGAGGAGAGACATGAGCAGTCTGTCTCCAACTCTGCCAAAGCTACAGGAGTTGTGCCACAGAGAGGAAGCAGTAAAAGGCTATGTACACACATGTGTATTTAAAACCAGGTTGGACTGTCATGATTAGGTTCATTTTATTTTCCTGTAAATTTTGTATGCACCATATTGCTGTTTTACCTGCTGCCTCTGGTCTTCTCACTTGTGATGAATTGTGGCATAAGAGTTAAAGATGGGCAATGGGCGTCTATGATGCTGATGTTTTGTTGATTGTTGGGGGGATGTGGAAGGGGCCCAAGAGGGTTCAGAAGGTAACTACTGCATAGGTGCACCATTTGGCTTTTACAGGAGTTGTGCCACAGAGAGAAAGTAGAGTTGAATGTGCCCTGCATGTACCCTCTCCAGATCAAAGCACAGCTGCCCACCCCCTCCACCATCCCCACCCGGCCCTACCAGTTTATTCAAGACAATTTTCTTCATGCAGCTCCAGTTCTGACTGTTGTGTTATGTTATGCAAGGTTCAGCTCACCATTATCATTCTCAATAGTTAGGCTGGTGTACACAGAAGGGTGTCCCAGATTTGCCCAGGCACTTAAAGCACAACTTCAGCATTCCAATTGCTTGCCTGAGAGTGACTTTGATTATATGAATGTAACTAGTAGCATTGATGAGGGAGAAGCGGTGAATGTGGTTTATTTCAACAGAAAGCTTTTGACAAGGTCTCCCAGAGCAAATTACCATGACAGTGAAAGCACATGGGTTTGCGAGTAGTGTCTTAAGATGGATCGAAAGCTGGTTGGCAGATAAGAAGCAAAGAGCTGGCATAATTGGGTCTTTTTCCAATTAGCTAGCAATAACTAGTGGGACACAACAGGGATCTGTGCTAGGACCTCAACCGTTCACATTATATATAAATGGTTTGGATAAGGGAACAAAATGTATTATCTCCAAATCTGCAGATGATACAAAGTTGGGTGGGAGGGTGAGCTGTGAGGAGGTTGAGGAAATGCTTCAGAATGATTTGGACAGGCTGAGTGAGAGGGCATATGCATGGCAAATGCACAATAATGTGGATAAATTTGACGTAATGTAGCAAAAATTGGAAAGCAGATTATTATTTAATTAGATGTAAATTGAGAGAGGTAGATACTCAATGAGACCTTGGAGTCCTTGTGCATTAGTCACTGAAAGTAAGTGTGTAGGTCCAGCAGGCAGTAAAGAAGGCAAATGGTATGTTAGGCTTCATATTGGAAGAATTTGAGTATAGGAATGGAGATGTTTTACTACAATTGTACAGGGCATTAGTGGGACCACACCTGGAGTATTGTACAGTTTGGTGTCCTTATCTAAGGAAGGATGTTCTTGCTATGGAGGGAGTGCAGCAAAAGTTTACCAGGCTGATTCCTGAAATGGCAAGTCTGCCATATTAGGAGAGACTAAGTCAGTTAAGATTATATCCATTGGCGTTCAGCAGCTTATAAAATTCTAACGGGATTAAGCAGAGTGGATTCAGAAAGAATGTTCCTGATGGTGGGGGAGTTCAAAAGAAGGGTGCATACTTTGAGGATAAGGAGTAAGCCTTTTAGGATTGCGGTGAGGAGAAATTTCTTCATCCAAAGGGTGGTGAATGTATGGCATTCACTGCTATAGAAAGTAGTTGAGGCCAAAGCGTTGTGTGATTTCAAGAAGAAATTAGATATAGCTCCTGGGGCTAAAGGGATCAAAGGGGAAGGTGGGATCCGGGTATTAAATTTGCTAATCAGCCATGACCATAATGAAAAGGCAGAAAAGGCTCAAAAGGCTGACAGGCCTATCCTGATTCTATTTTTTATGTATGTTTCTACGTATAATGATAGCTGGGGATTGTGGGTCAAATGCACATGATTCTAAAATACTAGAAATGACCTTGAGTATAACACATTCCCAGAACAGCTCCTGCCAGCAAAAATCTTTCACTTAGGCAAGCCTGAGTGCTTATCAGAATGTTTCAAAATGTCCTCTTCCCATGTTTCACTTGGGAGAGTTCCCAGAAGCCCAGGAAGCATGCACACTCAGTGAAATTTGAAAAGCTCTGTAAAACTAGCTACTAATTGCCTTTGAAATTGACAGCTCGCCTTTCTTGATAAGGTTCCTTGCATGCAACTTTCACAGCAACTTCATTGCAGTGTTAATGTAAGCCTAATTGCTATACTAATAAATAAACTTTCAACTTAAGGTGGCGGGTTACAGTTGACTTCCTATGCGATGTCACTTTCAGATAATTTTACTGGCCGCCTGCTCCCAAAGCCATTCACTTTTTTAAGTTAAAGTTCCCCCAGTTGGAATGAATTGTGAACATCCTACTCTGCAGCTGCTCCATGATGAAGATGACAACACTACAAGTGACAAAGATACAGCAGCTTGTCACTGGCATGAAAAAGGAAATACTTCTCACTGTGATGGAAATGATCTGCCAGATCTGATCAAACTTTCTCAAGCAGACTGACATTGAACTTCAGGAACAGAAAGAAAGACATATGTGAGAATAAAGTTCCTTTATCACAATCACCTTGTAATGCAACAGCCTTAACACTTCCCAAAACATGTTTTTGCTTCTCACTATCTCAGGCACGGTGGCACAGTCGCTAGCACTGCTGCCTCACAGCGCCAGGGACCCTGGTTCAATTCCAGCCTTGGTCACTGTCTGTGTGGAGTTTGCACTTTTGCCTGTGCCTGTGTAGATTTCCTCTAAGTGCTCTGGTTCCCTCCCACAGTCCAAAGATGTGTGGGTTAGAGTGATTGGCCAAATTGATCCTAATATCATTGGGATTAGAGGGTAAATGCATGGGATCACAGGAATAGGGCCTGAGTAGGATTGTGGTCAGTACTGACTCGATAGGCTGAATGGCTTCCTTCTGCACTGTAAGGATTCTATGAACCTCAAGGTAATAATGAATCTATGTCAACTGTAAGTTTAGCTGGTTAAAGCTCTGAATGACTAAGTCTAACAAATTAGGACATTTTTATAGACTAGAATTCTGGTCACAGGGGTTATGATTTATATCCTGAGCCTATTGAAGCCAATGAAGACAGGACACAATCTTTATTCACCCACTTCAGTTGACCAATTGTAGCTATATAGGTCCCTTTGCTGCCTGTGGCCTGTGTGCATGGTGGGATTGGAGGGATGGGTGGGGGTATGATGGTGGGCAAGGTAATGAATACATTCTCTCATCTCACACCCACCACACCAACAATCGCTTACGCTGCTGAATGCAACATACCCCCACCATTCACCCAGCACACTGGCACTGAGAACTCATGTCAAACCTTCCAATGCTGCCTGCAACACATGTCCAGCTGTTCAGTTACAATAGGCACACCACCGAAGTATAATGCCACACAATCACTGATACTCCTCTTTTGCTGACAGGAGAAGTCTGTTCACAACACCAAGCATCATCAGAAGACTCATGCTGGAGACACAGTGGCTCTCCAAAGGGATGCGGTTGCCTGTAACATGAAGCCAAATGCAACACAGCCCAGGGTCTGGTGCAGCAAATGTTGTTCAGGATGATAGGAAGTAATAGCTTAATTCCCGAGGTAACTCCCCCCTCACCCTCATCCTGAAATGTTGCATGAAGTACAAGCTGCAAATGGTGTGACCACGAACTTTCCTCATAACCTACCCTTTCCCCCGCACCAACCCTGCCCCACACTAACCATACGCCACACTAATTCTATCCCCATACCAACCCCACCCTACATCTACCATACACCACACTAACTCTATTCCCACACTAACTTTATCCCCACTCCAACCCTACCCCACGCTAACTCTATCCCCACAACAACCCCACCTCATGCTAATTCTACCCCCACACAACCTTACCCCCACACCAACCCTAACCCCCCACTAACTCTATCCCCACACCAACCCTACTCCCACACTAACCCTACCCCCACACTAACCCTACTCCCACACTAACTCTATCCCCACACTAACCCTACTCCCACACTAACTCTATCCCCACACTAACCCTACCCCCACACTAACCCTACCCCCACACTAACCCTATAACCACATCAACCCTATCCCCACACCAACTCTACCCCCACACTAACCCTATCACCACACCAACCCTATCCCTACACCAACTCTACCCCCACACTAACCCTATCACCACACCAACCCTATCCCTACACCAACTCTACCCCCACACTAACCCTACCACCACACCAACCCAACTCCATACCACACCTACCCCCATACTCACAATAACCCTTACACCAACTCTACCCACACCAATCCAACTCCCAGACCGACATACCCCCCACACCAAACCCATCCCCCACACCAACCTACACCCATACCAACCCTACCCCCCACTAACCCTATCCCCCCACCAACACTAACCCCACTCCAAACCATTCCCCCACACCACCCCTCCCTGACACGAACCTACACCCACATCAACCCTATCCCACACTAACACTAATCCTTTCACCAACCCTACCCCCAAACCAACTCGACCCCCACACCCACACTAACCCCATTAACCCTAAACCATTCCCTTACACCGCCCCTCCCTGACACAAACCTACCTCCACATCAAGTCTACCCCACACTAACACTAACCCTTTCACCAACCCTACCCCGAAACCACCTCTACTCCTCCACTGAAACTAACTCCACTAACCCCAAACCATTCCCTCATACCACCCTTTCCTGGCAACAACCGTACCCACACACCAACCCTATTCCCACACCAATCCTACCCCAACTCTAACCCTATCCCCATACTAACCTTTCCCCCAGACTAACCTTTCCCCCACACTGATACTTACCCCACACCAACACTATTCACACCCACCCTTACCCCACACCAACCCTTTCCCCCACAACAACCCATCACCTCCACATCTATGATTTCAGAAAGAAAGTGCTGCTACCTGCTACCTCAGGAAAGGCAAGAGGAAGAGAAATAGTTAACCCGAGATGATGAGGTTCGCCCTCAGTTGATCTTATATTGTCAACTCAGATACTGGCACTGTGAGGACCATATAGAGGTAATATAGAGTTGTAATCAGAAAATAATGAATCACTGGCCACAAGCGGGCTGTGACCAGGCCAAGAAGAAAGAATAGTTTATGTGAGATCCCCAGAGTATGAAGTTGCAGATGAGTTCTACTGCAAGGGATTCAGGTGAAGAAGCCAATCGAATGGTATATAGGAGAATGCTGTTGAAAATACACATGGTGTGTTGGCAGACTTGTTGGATGGTTTCTTGCCATTGTCCAGAAACATGTGGGAGCCCACCTTCAACATGACAGGGGACATCGTGCAGAAGTAGAGACCACCCCTCACCCTTGGAACTGGTGGTTATCCCCATGAGAGCATTAATGGGCCAACCAATGACAGAGCATGTGGTGGCCACTTTCTCAGCTTCCCCCACAGCACAAGTGGAATTCTCCGTGCTGCAGTGGGACTTCAAAAAAAAACTCAAGACACAGTTGCTGTGATTGCAGACCCAGACAGCTGAAAACTGTGGGTTTGGAAATTAGTGCTCAACAGGGGTGTGCAATCTTTTGGAGAAGTCCAGAAATCTGCTCCAGAAAATAACAAAGATTTCTGAGGTGCTGTCCTGGGAGATTCACCATGGATCCATAGAGCACGTACCTGCTGTCTTTGTTCAGAATAACAGCATTCATCCTTCTATTATCATGTCAAAATAACCTTGATGATGCCTCACTGTCAGTGAATCCAGACTGCTGTCACCATGCAATGAAGGTGCAGTTAGGAGCCGAGCGCTCAAGGCCTGAAGGGAATCCTGTAAGACCACTTGCACTCTCTCCCAGTGGAGTCAGCAGCTTTATTTCAGCCACTGTGGAAGATACTTCATTTGTGCACTATGTAGTCCAGGTAAGTCTATCCACAAGACAGGCACAAAGGGATTGCACTAGGTAAACAGTTCATTGTTGTTTGGATATGTTTTTGTGAAAGTGTTTTGTCAGAGTTCTTGTTGCTGACTTATATTTCTAATTATTGGGCAAGAGGACAATGTGGTGGGGATTGTGAAAAGGATGCGAGAGTGGTGACTGGTAGATCCAACTTGGGAAAGGAGCTTCTTTAATGTGGAAACAGAATCCAAATCAGCTGCTTGACATTTCATCGAATTACGTGGAATCCAGGATTCTACCTCCCTCTCTCCTCCTGTTCCTCCTCCCACCATCTCTCACTCCTGCCCTCTCTGCCTTCTTTATTCCATTATATGATCATGTTGAAGACCAGAAGGCATTGTAAGATCTTCTCCCATATCTGCATCAGGTGGTTATCTCTCCTCCTTGGTGTATTGCGACACTGGCACAAACCTCCAGAAACCTAGTAAAGAAATTTCACTAATTACCCAAGGAGAAGTCACTGAGCATCACCTCACTGTTAACTTGTGGACCGACTCTATCATTCACAGGTTCAGCTCCCCTCTTGCAGCTGCACACCTAATCTTCAGTGATTATGCATGGGCTCATGGGCTGAATTTTGGTTAATGAAGGTTTCAATCCCGACTTTGGATCAGCAGGTTTAAGCATCAGTTCCAACTGCAACAGCACACTGAGAGGATACACCCTTCTTCTGTCCCTACACTGCTGGCTGCATGAGAAGCAACCAGGGTCACAAATGGCACTCAGTAAGCAGCTCAAGTCTTCCATTGTATGGCTAAAAGTGACATTACATGAACCAATTTCTAGCTCCATTTGCATTCATACTATTTCCTGCAAATGTTACTGTTTGGCTGTTCTGTAGTCAAGGACAGGAACGTTTGTCGCTCACTGTAGTTTGAGGTTTATTTATTAGTGTCACAAGTAAGATATCATTAACACTCTAATGAGGTTACTGTGAAAATCCCCTAGTTCCCACACTCCGGATACACTAAGGGAGAATTTAGCATGGCCAATGCACCTAACCAGCATATCTTTTAGACTGTAGGAGGAAACCGCAGTGCCCAGAGGAAACACACGCAGACACAGGGAAAACGCACAAATGCCACACAGTGACCCAAGCCAGGAATCAAACTCAGGTGCTCAGAGGCAGCAGTGTGTATTAAACTCACAGTAGTACTTTTGTGCATTGATACCAAGCAGTCATTCATGTGACCTGAAGTTCAGACTCCTTAACTCATTCATGGTGGTGCAAATGGTGCTTCACCCAGCTGCACTAAATATTATTCTGCGAGAGGCAGGTATTTCTGTGGCACAGAAACATGTACAACGCATTGGTATGGGAATCACTGAACAGCAAAGCACTTTGATTCATTTCATACAGTTTTCACTGCCAACCTGTTCCTGTCTTGCAAATAACATTGTCTGAGATTTCAATCAAGAAATGATATTATACATCCAATGAGACATAGAATTTTAATCAGCACTTTGCCTCATTAAAGACACAGTCTGGTAGTTTCCTGTCTCGGATCCTGGCCAGTTTCTGTCCAAATACAAAAAGGTCCTTCATTAAACAAGGACTTAGTTTAAAAGTGCAATTTGCAAGAAGTTTTAATGCACGTTCATGTGAAATACATCATTGTAAAACACAATGTACAATGGTAGATGCAATGTATAATGTTAATTCAATACTTGAATAGTTTGTAGTGAGACTGCAAAATAACTGGCTTTTGAACAGTTTGATGCTACTGAGCAGCTTGCTCGGCTATTTCAAAGGACACCTAGAGGTTTATTTAAGGCAGAGCAGGTAAGGACAGCAGATTTTAGTGAACTAGGTATTTTTTTTAACAATAATAGACCTTCTGGGGTGGCACCATAGCACAGTGGTTAGCACTGCTGCCTTACAGCACCAGGGATCCGGGTTCAATTCCCAGCTTTGGCCACTGTCTGTGTGGAGTTTGCACATTCTCCCCATTTCTGCATGGGCTTCCTCTGGGTATTAACAATGGAAAGATGGTAGGAGTGGAGGGCCTGAATGAGATCATTGTCACTAGAGAGGTAGTGCTCAACAGACTAGTGGGACTGATGGTGGACAACTCCCCAGGACCGGATGGAATGCATCCCAGGGTTCTGAAGGAAATGGCGGAGGTGATAGTGGATGCCTTAGTGATTATTTTCCAAACCTCGCTGGATTCCGGGGAAGTGCCAGAAGATTGGAAAATGGCTAATGTTACGCCGCTGTTTAAAAAGGGTAGCAGGCAAAAGGCAGGGAATTATAGGCCAGTTAGTTTAATGTCTGTTGTAGGAAAAATGCTTGAATCCGTCATCAAAGAAGAAATAGCGAGGCATCTTGAGAAGAATTGTTTGATAGAGCAGACGCAGCATGGATTCGTTAAGGGGAAGTCGTGTCTGACGAATTTGTTGGAATTCTATGAGGATGTGTCTAGTGCAGTGGACGGAGGGGAACCGGTGGATGTGGTATTTCTCGATTTTCAGAAGGCGTTTGATAAGGTGCCTCACAAAAGGTTGTTACAGAAGGTTAAGAGGCATGGAGTTGGGGGTAAGGTGTTGGCGTGGATAGAGGATTGGCGGTCAAATAGGAGGCAGGGAGTTGGTGTCAATGGGTGCTATTCGGATTGGCGGTTGGTGACTCGTGGAGTGCCCCAGGGATCGGTGCTGGAGCCTCAGCTATTTACCATTTATATAGATGATCTGGAGGAGGGAGCTGAGTGTAAGGTGTTGAAATTTGCTGATGACATCAAGATTGGTGGAACGGCAAATTGTGCGGAGGGTGTGGAGAGTCTGCAGAGGGATCTAGATAGGCTGAGCGAGTGGGCGAGGACCTGGCAGATGGAATACAATGTTGGCAAGTGTGAGGTTATCCACTTTGGCAGGAATAATAGTAGGAAGGACTACTACTTAAAGGGCGAAAAGCTGCAGCATGCTACGGTGCAGAGGGACCTGGGGGTCCTTGTGCATGAGTCGCAAAAACCCAGCCTACAGGTGCAGCAGGTGGTCAGGAAGGCAAATGGGATGCTGGCCTTTTTAGCGAGGGGGATAGAATATAAAAGTAGGGAGGCCTTGCTGCAACTGTACAGGACACTGGTGAGGCCGCAGCTGGAGTACTGTGTGCAGTTTTGGTCGCCACACTTGCGCAAGGATATTTTGGCCTTGGAGGGAGTGCAGAGGAGGTTCACTAGGCTGATACCGGAGTTGAGGGGGTTGAGCTATGAAGAGAGGTTGAATAGATTGGGCTTGTACTCGTTGGAGTTTAGAAGGATGAGGGGGGATCTTATTGAGACATATAAGATGATGAAGGGGATGGACAGGGTAGAGGTAGAGAGGTTCTTCCCGCTCAGAAGGGACAGCAGGACTAGAGGGCACAGCCTCAAGATAAGGGGGGGCAGTTTAGAACAGAGTTGAGGAGGAACTTCTTCACTCAAAGGATGGTGAATCTCTGGAATTCTCTGCCCGTTGAAGTGGTGAAGGCTACCTCGCTAAATATATTTAAGACACGGGTAGATAGGCTTTTGGTAGGCAAGGGAATTAAGGGTTACGGGGAGAAAGCGGGAAAGTGGAACTGAGCCACTTCAGATCAGCCATGATCTTATTGAATGGTGGGGCAGGCTCGAGGGGCTAGATGGCCTACTCCTGCTCCTATTTCTTATGTTCTTATATGTTCTTATGATTTGATTTCCTCCCACAGTCCAAAGATAGGTGGATTGGCCATGTTAAGTTGCCCCTTAGTATTGGGGAAACTAGCTAGGATAAATGCATGGGGTTATGGGGATAGGACCAGGGTGGGATTGTGGGCAGTGCAGACTCGATGGGCTGAATGGCCCCCTTCTGCACTGTAGGGATTCTATAATTCTAATGGACAATGGCTTCATGGTGCTCATTAGACTTTTACTTCCAGGTTGTTATTGAATTCAAATCCCACCATCTGCCATGGTAAGATTACCCTGGACCTCGAGATCATGAGTCCAATGACAATGCCATGACACCACGCTTGCTTACTTAAAAGCTGTTAGATTCCTATCCTTTTTGATCATTGTCTTGTAAATGCAGGAAGTCTTGCACAGACAACACCCTATTTTCTGCTAATCTAAATAAATCTTTGGTATTCTGTACTGGAATGAAGTGAACTCTCAAACACTGGGTTTGCAATCTAATACTAGATCGACAAGAGTTTGAGTGCTCAAAAACCACTGAGGCTGCTTGAAACTGCCTGCAACACTCTGCCATACCACCAGGTGGCAGACATGTAAAGGTGCTTTCATGTGTTTTGTGTGAGTAATAAGTCTTTGGGAGTTGATTTTATATTTATGTTTTTTGTCATTGCTGTGATGTTGTAATCTGCCTTTGGGTGTACTGGTGCTCCATCACAGCACCAAAGCAATATCTTGCACCATGACACACTGCGTGCCTGCTAAATGAGTCAGTCATTTAAATTTCAGTGAAGAATGGTTCAATAATGTACAGCAAATGGGAGGAACAAGAGATTAAAGCATCAATGCGTGATGCGAATGTGGTCAGTAGGAGCAAGCAAAACGGGTCACTGAGGAGAGGAGGAAGCTTTATCCGTTCAGTTTTGGATTTTCACCTTTCTGCACCAGGGACACACAGCAAATAGCAACTCAGCAGGTCAATTCCAGGGAAGTATGTAAATTGTATAATTTCTATATTTCAAAGCAGGAGGGGGACAAATGGATAATTCTCTGGTTGCAGACATAGTCCAGGAACTTTCTCAGACCTGCTCTCATTCTGCCACTGTAACATTGTTGAAAGTGTGGTGAAAGTCCTGTTTACTCACTATTACTGGGTTTCTGTCACTGCCGTGGAAGCTAGCGACAGTTAAAGTTACCTCCACCCTCAATATTTCTACTTCAGACTTTTTCCAAACAGACTTTGCTGTATCGACTAATAGGCTGGCCAAACCTGCTGCACATCAATCACTGATGCAACTATCAGTACAGTAAACACTTAATCTCCTGCTCTGCTGATGAGAAACAGGAGCATGTCATAGCTGCCTAAGTTCACCATGTTGCTGCAGTTCAGATGGTGTAGGAGGATATTGATAACAATGGTGTCAATGCTTAGAGAAGAGAACCCTCTGCTCCCGATCACCATTTTCTTCATCTCATCAGTGCACTGTAACTTATGCCACGTGCTACCTCTGCAATCTCACGACCCTGAGATGTGAATAGCTGTACTAAGCCGCTTGTGTTCATGGATGAGAGGTTCACAGGATATTGCATAGCCCTGTCTTTCTTCTGGGTGGTTAGCAGGCTGGCTGCAATGAGAGAAAATGAGCATAGGTTAGATTAGCGTCCGCTAGAGGAAACAGGGCACAAACTGCAGCATTGCATCTGTTATTGCTGTGTATGTCCATGTTACAGCCAGTGTGAAGGAAGACAAGGTCCAGCAGTTTGTATTAACCTTCACTTATGGTGTCACCTTTCCCAACTGCTTTCTTGCTTTGTTGTAAGGAATTTCAGGATGACTTGATCCAAGGGAGAAGGGCGCTGCATTGCACTTCTGTACAAACTGTTTCATTTCTCCCATTTGAGTTAGCCTTTCCCTGCATTTCAAATGTTATTTCTCTCATCATGCACCCTTTGGAAAAGTTGATAAATATTTAAAAATATATGTTCTGCCTTTAGAAAATCTAAAAATGATGCTTTCACTCTTTGTGGCCAGTTACCTTTTAATTAGCTACAGCCCTTTACAATCCTGGAGCAGCCCTTTTAGATTTGATTTGATTAGATTTATTATTGTCACACGTATTAGTATACAGCAAAAAGTACTGTTTCTTGTTCACTATACAGACAAAGCATACCGTTCATAGAGAAGGAAAGGAGAGGGTGCAGAGGGTGTTACATCATAGCTAGGGCGTAAAGAAAGAACAATTTAGTATAAGGTAGACCCAATCAAAAGTCTGATGGATATTGGTCCAATCAGAGGGTCAGCAACCTTGGCAGGATGACAGAGATGGGCCCTGCAAATGTCAAGGGGGAATGTGCGGTGTCTCCATCTTGAGGCACCCTTCAAAAAGATATCAGTGGTAGACAAAACTATCAGGCCATCTCTGTGGAAAGGAAACAGCAGACCATCCCATTGAAAATAAATCCCTACCAAGCCACCCCTCTGGAAGTTCGTAACAGACTACCAGACCACCTGTCTGGAGGAGAGATCTTATCAGATCACAGACTTTTCACTTATATCATTGGGATTCCTCCCAATCTTGCCCTCACCATCCACTCCAGGCAAGAAGATTTTGTACATCGTTCTGATCAATGGGTCCTGTAACATAGGACAATCTCACAATAGCAACCAAACCTGGTTGCATTCTCACAATCGGGTGTGGGGTTGTAGGAACAGATGAAGCAATTGACTCAAGTAATGTACCAGTGACCTGAGAAATAGAGGTTGGCGTTATTAATTGTTTGATTCTTGCAGTGGCAACACCATTTAATGACATAGAAGGTAAGCATCATGGACATCTTCATTGGTACTTGCAAAGCAGTTTTCCTGGGGATGTGACAGTCCAAATCTTCTTTTAACTCCTCATATAGATTGTACATCAACTGGTTTTGCAATCTAAATCTTTGGTAACAGAGATTGTCAGACCAATCTATGAAACTAATTTGCTAACTGTATATCCTTCATGAACATGCTGTTCTCCTAAGTCTTTTGTGCTTCACATTCACTGCCTTCAGCCATTTTAGAATTGAAATCAGTCTAAACTAATTTTATATGCTGTTTCTGTGATTAACACAGAATGAAAACCTTGGTGTTACGACTGCCAGAGGCACTTACAACTTAGCTCCGACGATCTACAAGGCTGGCAGGTGAAGTAGGATGAGTGGTATAAAATGTGACATTGCTGATCACCATGTTTTGGGCAGATCAAAACAGCATTAATACAAATAACAGCAGGAAAATAAATCAGAATACAAAGAATTAAACAAATATAAACTGCAGAATGCAGTGCCATACATTGCAGAACCAAACCTCAAATTCAATGACCAGAATTCTCCAGCCAAGTTAAACTTGAAGTTTATTTCTAAGTCACAAGTAGGTTTTATATTAACACTGCAATGAAGTTACTGTGAAAATTCACTAGACGCCACACTCTGGCGCTAGTTTGAGTACACTGAGGGAGAATTTAGCATGGCCATTGCACATAACCAGCAAGTCTTTCGGACTGTAGGAGGAAACCAGAGCACCCAGAGGAAACCCACACAGAAATGTCAAGAACATGCAAACTCTGCACAGACGCTGGCCCAAGGCCGGGAATTGAACCCAGGTCTCTGACACTGAGGCAGCAGTGCTAACCACTGTGCCAACATGCCATTCACATTGGTGTGGTATGACATCAATGGGAATTCTCATTGACAGTGGCAGGACCAGAGAATCCCACCACTAGCAAACAACATGCCAGCTCCCATCAGTGGGAAACATGCGGCTGGGAGGCCGGAGAATCTTGCCCAGTGTTTTTATTAATTTGGAGTTCACTAGCGAGGCCAGCCTTTGTTGCCTATCCTGTATTGCCTTTGAGAAGGTGATGCTGAGCCACCTTCTTCATTTGCTATAGTCCCCATCCTGAAAGTGTTCCCACAATTCTGCTGGGAGAGAATTCCAGGATTTTGACAGGATGGAGATTTATTTTCAAGTCAGGATAATCTGCTGCTTGGGGGTAAGCTTGCAGATGATGGTGTTGTCATATGTCGGCTGCCCTTGTCTTTTAGGTGATTAGAGGAGGTATGAATCTTGTCAGTCAAGAGTTTGACCCTTGATTCTCCTTACCTTTAATTTTGCTTTGATGCCACACTTGGGCAAATGCTATCTTGATATCAAAAGCACTCTCAATTCAGCTCTGAAATCCTCCCCCCACACCCCTCCCCCCCGCCCACTTATTCTGTTTGGATGATCATTTTAATTTTGTTTGAAGCTTAGTAATCCTGGTGAAACCCAAACTGGGCATCAGTGTGCAGGTTATTTCTGATTAAGTGCTGGTTTACTGCTGCTGATAATACCTTCCATCACTTTGCTGATGATTGAGAGTAGACTGATTGGGCAGTAATAGGCAGGACTGGATTTGTCACGTGTTTTGTGGACAGAACATTGGCAACATTTCACTTAGTTGGGTAGATGTCAGTGACACAGTTATATTAAACAGCCCAACAAAAACTGTGGCTATTTCTGGAGCACAGGTTCTTAAATGGTACAGCCAGGAGGTTGTGCAGCCAGTATTAGTTTTGCTATGTTCTGTGTGCTGAGCTGTTTTCTGTCATGTGAAATGAATTGTGTTGGCTGAGGATCTTTTGTGAAGCTGGGGATTCCTGGAGAAAACCAATTTGAACCATCCACTCAGCACTGATGGTGAAGATGCCTACAAATGCTTCAGCCTTGTCCTTTATACTCATAACTTAGACTTCACCATCATTGAATGCTCGGATGTTCGTGGAACCTCTTCCTCCCATTAGTTGTTTGTTTATCCACCCCCATTCAAGACTGAAGGTGGCACGCTTATAGAGTTGTAACCTGATCTGTTGGTTCTGGTATCACTTAGTCTTGTCTATAGCATACTGCTTCTCTGTTTAGCAAGCACATGGCACTGTGTCTTCACCAGGTTAGCAGCTCATTTGTTCACATATTCCTGACATGCTCTTTTAAACTTCCCATTGAACCCGAGTTGCTTACCTGGCTTGGTGATAACAGTAAAATGATGGATATGCTGGACTATAAGGTTACAGAATATACAATTACCCCACTGCTGATGACCCACAGCACAACAAGTTTTTGATATGCTAGCTTGTTTCTGAATCTATTTCAGTTAGCATGATAGTATGCCACATCACACAACTGAGGGTATTCTCAATGTGAAAACAGGACTTCATCATCACAAGGACTGAGCAGTGGTAACTGTTTGACTCTTGCTGCCTTCTACAAGCATGTGTTGGCAGGATTTACAGGTTGACACTAAACCTGTTTGGCCATGTAATGAACCATCCCTGGCTATCAGGTCCTGGGCTGGGACTCAAATCCAGACCTTCTGGCCCGGAGGCAGGGACACTACCCATTGTGTCACAGACCCTCCCTGACCAGTAACGTAAAACTAAGCCAACATGCTGTTCTAATAATATGATATTTTGAGAAAAAAAAGTCACTGCTTTAATGAGTAAGATAAGGATTTAGGGAGCAACTTTCAAAGGGTTGGGCAAGTTGCCTTCACGTTCTGTTAGTAACAATAAATCACAGAGAAGTTGGAGATGAAAGATCAGGATAAAATACTGGAAAAGTTTTAAGAGCTGGAGTATCTCAGTGGAGGGATTTATGAGCAAGGATGAAGATTTTAATTTCAATGCTAAATGATCAACTGCTCTGCAGCACCATTATGTATGCGTGTGCCTCTATATGTGTGTGTGTGTCTACGTGTGAGTATATGTGCATGTGTGTCTATGTGTTTGTGAGTGTGCACGCAGAAGCTTGGAAAAGAGCAGTGTTATTCTGTCTCTCTCAGATCTATTCTTAAATAAAAATCTAGTCTCTGTATAATCCAAACATGTGCAGATTAGGTGGATGGGCCATGGTGAATTGTCCTTTAGTGTCCATGATAAGTAGGATAGATGGATTAGCCATGGAAAATATGTGGGGTGACAGGAGTGGGTCAGGGCAGATTCGCTGGACCAAATGGCCTCTTCTGTAGGGCTTCTATGAATGTGCTGACAGATGAATTCTGGACCAGCTCAGCTAACCACCTCCAATAAACCAGGTCATACACATATGGAGTATGAGGAAACCAAGTGAGTTTTCTGAATGTCACTGATATATCACAAGAAAAATCATTGAATCAATATTCTCACGACAGCTGGAGAAGATGAACTAAAACAAAAAGAAGTTCAACTATATCAAATTGTGCTTAAGTGGAGCAGTAAGTTATGGATTGTCCCTTGTGATTTATCACGCTGCAAGTTCCTATTCTCAGCTGATTTGAGTGAAGGAGGCATGAAGGAAATGGCAAAAGTACTTCTCTCAAGAAAGATGATCAAATCCAAGTCAACTTTACCCGGCTATCAAAGTCCTTTAAGCAATCTAATCGTGAAGGAAGCAAGTATGGACTGACAACAGTTCACATGCCTGTCTTCTTGATTAGAAAATAGTATCTGACATGTGACAAACATCAAGGCTCATGAAAAAAAGCCACTTGCAGAAAACACGAAGGAGCATACATTGGAAGAATAATTCAAAAGAATAAGGCAAAAGATAGAAGCTAGAAAAATTGATACAGTGATAAAGAAAAAAAAATCTCACCCGACACTGATCTGTTAGTATCAGCTAGCATGGATGAAAAATTGTCTGATTAACATTGCAGTGAACATACACATTGACTATTGAACTTCCTACACCATTACTTCAGTTGATGCTCCAATTTAAAATATACTTAATTCATAAAACCATCTGAAATGTATAATTGCTACAGTTTCATATCTATAATCCAAACCTTTTACAAACATTTATGGCCTGAACTATGGGTTATAAAACATGCAATTTTCGCAAGTGAAATTTAGCAGCCATTAATGTAATTATACTAATGTATGAAAAAGTAATAATAGAGATCATTTAGCAGATGTAATGGCTTCTTTATACTTAGTTTTATCCCACATCTATAATCAAATACGGTGATGTTTTGAAAGTAACTCTTTCATCACCTGAACAGGCACAATTGACTAATTGTCCTCCCTCTGTAAAGTAAATCCCACGATTCTATGGTCACTTTCAGTTCAGGATATAAACAACTTCAGTCAGGCAACAAACATCACCTTGGTTGTTTCCTTGTGCTCAAACAATAAGCAGGTGTATTCCAACATTTGCTTAGAGAGAAGCTGTTTCACTGTCTACCAGCTTTAACCTGGCATTGTGCAATTCTTACAACTGGACTACAGTCACCGTTATTTCACCTTCAATTTGTTCATATTGATGCAAACATGCAGCATTAATAATCCACATTGTCGCTTGCTGCTAACGTTCTTAATCTTGGTACAATCACTTATCAAAGTCAAAACAGTAAATGTTGGAAACACGCAGCAGGTCTGGCAGCTTCTGTAGAGAGGGAAACAGAGTTAATGTTACAGGTCAGTGACCTTTAATCACAACTGCAAAATGTTAGAAATATCATGGGTGTTTTGCAAGTGAAAGAGGAGAGGTGAAGAGAAGAACAAAAGCAAAGGTTTGATACAGGGCGGAGGACAGGAGGAATTAAATGACAAAGGATTTTATGGTGCAAGGTGAATGGTAATATGACATGCAAAGAAAGCAAAGATAAATCTCAACGCTGGTTCCCAACCACTGTGCTGCGGCACTCTGATGTGCCATGAGAAGGGTGCAAGTGTGCCATGGCCACCAACACTCCCACAGACGCATCCTTGCATCAAGCTATCTGATAAGCCTCAACTGTCCCATCAACTGGGGATGCAGTCATGCTGGTCCTTTCTCACCATGTACAGAAACATCTCTTCAAAGGTGTATCTAAAAGTTGAAAGGAAGTGGTGGCTGCAGTTTGCATTGTGAGGCTGTCAGGCAATCTGTTCAGGCACCAGTTTTGGTCCCACTCGGGGCATACTGGGGTCCCAGCAAGCGCAGGGGTTGTTGCGGCCAAGGTTGTTGCAGGAAGTGGGTCCTGAGATGCATTTGTGCCATTGTCGATTCCGTAGTGGGAGAGGAGGTTAGGAGAGAGTCAAAAGCAGGGCATTGCCACATTTTGGATCACTGGCTGTCATCAGAAAGTTATGTCGGGTGAAGTGGCCAAATTTCCAATGGAGAAAAAACCCAGCAAAGAACTATGACTGTTCCTCTGCTTTTTAGGAGTCTTCATCTGTTAATTTTATTTTATGATACAATCAGGAAAAACAATACAATAAGATAAGTTCATGCCTTCTTGCAGCCTCATTTTCCCTCTATATAACATCCAATATAGTAAATTTTTTGTATGTTCTACACTGCCTGGTGCAAATTACCTCATGTATTAGATTAATTTGAGGTTGGGGCATTTTATTTCAGATATCTGCTGAACGTTGCAGTCTCAATCTAACTCCATGAAGCAATGGGGACCCCAATTCACAATGAAAATTGTGTGTGGTATAATGTTGACAGAGTGTTATATTTAGGCATCATAAATTGATAAAAAGAAATGTTTGAATCTAATAGCGACAATAAAACTATACTATAATGATACTATACGCAAACCAAGTGCCCAAAAGAGTCTTTGTAAAATTATATAGTCATTATCTAATATGAAATACATTGCTATCATTTGGCACACATCAGGGATGTGTAATAAGAGTTACAGAGTGCAACACAAAAATTATGTCAGTGCGAAACATGTGTCATTAAAGGAGACCAAATAAATGATATGTGTCTTGATAAGAGCTGAAAAATTAATTTCACATGGTGCAATTGCAAACATGTACAATGTGTTATAATAAACTAACTTTTGTGTTTACATTTGACATTTAACTTGCTAAATGTAAGAAAGGTTGTTTTCATATATGACTTTATTTTGTACAAGATGCTACCTTGGGGTGTCAATTCATCTCAGTATGCACAAAATGATCTTGTGACAACATGTGCATCCTTGATGCTCTAAGGCTATCCTTTCATCATGACTTCTTATAGTGCTGATAGAGTTGTATCTTGTTGGGTAGGTCACTAAAGTGACTGGGTCTGTACTCGTTGGAGTTTAGAAGGATGAGGGGGGGGTCTTATAGAGACGTATAAGATAATGAAGGGGATGGATAGGGTAGAGGTAGAGAAATTGTTCCGGCTCAGAAAGGATACTAGGACTAGAGGGCACAGCCTCAAGATAAGGAGGGTGGGAGCGCAGTTTAGAATGGAGTCGAGGAGGAACTTCTTCACTCAAAGGGTGGTGAATCTCTGGAATTCTCTGCCCGTTGAAATGGTGGAGGCTACCTCGCTAAATATATTTAAGGCGCGGGTAGATAGGTTTTTGGTAGGCAAGGGGATTAAGGGTTATGGGGAGAAAGCGGGAAAGTGGAACTGAGCCACTTCAGATCAGCCATGATCTTATTGAATGGCGGGGCAGGCTCAAGGGGCTAGATGGCCTACTCCTGCTCCTATTTCTGATGTTCTTATGCTCTTGATTTGAGCAAGGCATTTGTCTGACCGATTCAATGACTAGAATTTTCCAGCAGCCGTTCCTGCTGACAGGATCTTCTGATCCTGCCAACCCCTGCCAGGGTTTCCGAAGCAGTGGGGGAATAAAAACAATGTGAAACCCTATTGACTGCAATGGGACCAGAAGACCTTCCACCATCCAATGGCGGCCACCGCTGCTGCTGCAAAACATGCCACAAGTGTGCCGAAACTCCTGCCTAATGTGTCTGTAATGACTTCTAGATTATGTCCAGCTCGAGCTTCATGTTGCATCAGTTGTGATATTCTCATGTGGAATGCTGCCCTTGACAGCTTGTCTGTGATATACATCTGTTTTCCTTGCTGGTATGTCATGTCCAGACGCTATCTTTGTAAACAAAGGAACATTCTTTGGAGCAGCTAGCACTAGCTTGACTCCAATGAAGCTTTGTCCCTCCCAAGCAGGTACTGATGAAAATGCTCACAAGCAGAAACAATAGCCTGGCACACTTTCTCAGTGGGTGTATAATGTTGTTCTATTTGCATTAGTGCTCTGGATGCAAATACAACTGATTGTCCCTGCTGCATTCGGGTTGCTCCAAGAACTGTCACACTGGCATCACGCTGCGAACTGACTTCATCATTGACATCATAGTACTTAAACACTGGCATCGTCCTCACTAGATGTTTGAATTTAGTGAACACTGCTTCTTGTTCTGTCTAATACCACAGCATCTCCTTGGTGGTAAGTTTGCACAATGGTTCAAACTGGGATGAAAAACTAGGCAAACACTTAATTCATTAAACCAACAGATAGTTGCACTGCTTTCACATCTTTTGGTAGCTGCTTCACTTCTACAGCTCTCACCTTGTCAGCACCTTAACTTCAGGCATCTTTGGACACAATTTATTCTGATTCCATTTCAGGTTCAACTTGCAAGCCTTCTCCAGCAGTTGGATTAAACACAAGCCCTGGTTCGCTATGGCTTCTTCCACTTTATCTCCGCATCCATAGGCTGCTCTGGAAAGAACTCTGATCCCATGTTGCCTGTGTTGATACACTTCTGGAGCCATGGAAATGCTAGACATCATGCACAACCATTTGTATCTCCTGGATAGTTTCCAGAACGTCATTAGAAAGTTGCTGCTTTCATCCAGCTTCACTTACCAGTAACCATCCTTCGCATCTCAATTAGTGAATATCTTTGCAAGATGCAGCAAAATTCCTTCAATAGCTGGAATGTGGTAGTGAGATTTCTCCAATGCTTCATTCAGATCCTGTGGGTCTAAGCGTACCTTCAGCTTTCCAGATTATTTCACTGCTACCATGCTGCTAATCCAGTTGTAGTTGTTGTCACTTATTTGCTTACTTGCTTATTTTCTAGCTCTTCAATCTCGCCTTTTAGGCTTGAGCTGTTGGCAGTTGGAGCTCTACTCAGCAGATGCTGAATTAAGCTTACACTGTCATCTATTTCTCAATATTATCTTGGTAGATATCCCAACCTTGTAAATATACCTTTGTATTTCTCTATGGTCTGTTGGGCTGTCAATGTTTTTCTATTTTGTGATATGTTGTGTATTATTGTTGGCACATTCAGGGTTACCAGTCCAAGCTGTAGATTGGCTTCAGCTGATATGAGTGATTGTTGTATCCCATTTATAATGTGGAACTCTAGATCTTCCTCCTTGTCAATGAATTGGGCTCTCAGACTAATTTGTCCTCTCAGTATGAGTATTGTGCCATTATATAGCCTCAAGGTTACTTCTGAAGGCTTCATTTTGGATTGTCATATTGAGCCACTTTTCACAGATCAGTGAAGATCACTACATTACGTGGCGCACCAGAGTCTATTTGACACTTCTTGTCGCTTGATACTCTCCTTCTACAGTCATCACTGTAAGAGTCACAAACAATTTAGCCTCTAATTGACCGACTCAGCTGTTGCATTGTGTATAGTTCTTCATCAGACTCTTCTGCTGATATCTCACCAATGGCCATCTGTACAGACTTGTTTTGCTTTTCTCTCATCAAGCACTCATATACAAAATGATTTGACTTCTTGCAGTTAAAACAATACTTTCCCCACACTGAGAGATGTGTATGGTGTCCTTCACAGTATTTGCATCCTGTCCTTTTTCTTTAGAATGTATTTATTATTCACAAGTAGGTTTACATTAACGCTGCAAATGAAGTTATTGTGAAAAACTCCTAGTCGCCTGTTCGGGTACACTGAGGGAGAATTTAGCATGGCCAATGGACCTAACCAGCATGTCTTTCAGACTGTGGGAGGAAACCAGAGCGCCTGGAGGAAACCCATGCAGAAACAAGGAGACTCTCAGACTCTGCACAGACAATGACCCAAGCCAGAAAATCAAACACTGGACCCTGGTGCTGTGAGGCTAACCACACGTTCCACCGAACCGCCCCGCAATTGCTCTGTTCTTTTGGCATATAATGTATCTCCTGGTGCACTGCCATACATATGCTCTAACTCATGTTTCCCAAGCTCTACATTTCTACATGTGCCTTTCTTGAATATAAATTTCTCCTCTTTCAGTAGACTTTCTCTCACTGTGGGGTCTCTGATGCCTAAGAATATTTGGTCTTTAATCAGATCATCTGTTAGCTGTCCAAATTCCCAGGATTCTGCAAGCTGTGTATTGCAGTCACTTACTGCTCAATAATCTTGTTTTTTCCTTGAATTCATAGCTTTCACAAGTAATGTTTACTCAGAGTTCAAAGCATTCTTTCAAGGCTTTCAAAATCTTGTTTTGTTTGTCTGTTAGATTTAGATAAACTTTGTAACAGTACTTCCCAGGAGGTGTAGTCGGAGGGGGGGGTGTGGTGGTGTAGTCAGGAGGTTGGAGAGTTATTGGGGGGGACGGGCTGGGGAGTGTAGTTAGGGATGTGGGTGTGGAGTCTGGTGGTGGGGAGAGTAGCTGGCAGTTGAGGAGGGTAGTCAGGGGGAGGGGGTAGTCAGGATGGTGAAGAGGGCAGTTGGGGAGTCCTGTGGAGGACCAGGCGGGTAATCAAAGGGTAATCTTAGGTCCTGTAGAGGTTGGAGAGGTTGGGGGGGGGTAATTGGGGGATCTAGTGAACAGGAAGGAGCATGGGGAGGGGGGAAGGAATCCTAGGTGGGCTGTCAATACTATAGTTACCCAGAATTTAGAAGTGGTTTTAATGCTTCTGACATTTTTTGGGTAATTATTACTGGATAAATTTGTGATTTAAATCTGTTTCAGATGGTTCCCATTGCCCAAAGGAAGTTTTAAATACCTGGCAATTGCAGTGCAAGATTTATCTAAGGACTCCTGGGAGTGGTGGGGGGAGAGTAGGGGGGGGGGGGGGGGGGGTATACCCTCAGCGCATCTTTCGCATACTCCTCCCCCTCCCCCACACCCCCCCAGGGTACGACACCGAAGAGCTCAGAGGCTAAGGGGCCATTATTGTCAATCTTGTCACCTAACTTAAATTGAAAATAGCTGAGACCCCAGCAGTAATCCTTGTGGCACTTTACCGGTTACAGACTGTCAACCTGAAAATGCCCCATCTATCCCTATCCTGTGCATCCTCTCCAACAACTAATACCCCATTCATGTTAATAATTACTCCCAACTCCATGAACATTCACCTTGAATGTGGCACCTAATCAAAAGTCTTTCCTAATACTTTTTCTCTGTTGATATTAATTATTTTAAATTCCTCACTCCTACAAGTCCCTTAGTTACATTCTAGGATATGTGGGTCTTGTGAAAATGGTCAAAAAATACTTGTTTAATGCCTCTGCCATTTCCTCATTCCTCTTGATAATTTTTCATGTCTTTGCTTTTTCAATGGTTCCCAATCTTTTGTTTGACACACCTTTGTACTATAAAAATATTTGAAGCATATGTATTTTCTCAAACTGAACTGCACTCGACCAAAAGCGTTTCATCTCTAAAACCTCCTGGAAATAGCAGGAGGTTTTTAATGCAGTTTTCATTAGTTTTAAGAAGGTTACAATGAAAGCCTTGTCATTAGTTGCATGTCAAACAGAAGATTTTTCGTTGAAAATGTACACAATTTAAAAGTGTCCTCCATTAAAGATTTCAATTATTTTCAGTTTTTTCTAAATCTGCATTTCTCAGTGTGCAAATTTATAAATGAAGGAAATATTATGAGCTGCATCTCAGCAACAATATTAAAGTGACACCTGGGCCTGTCGGAGTGAGCAGGGTCTTTTGATCCTGAGAGGAACTGATGAAGGGCAATCAACAGCTCTTGCTACACTGGCAAACTCTCGCACCTTTTGCTTTTTTTTACATAAGCCAGTTTTCAGTATGCCAGCTCACAAAAGTAGCTTATTGGAAACAGTAAGAATAGTGCTATGCATAATCTGAAATAAATAAACATTCTTGTCCCACAAGCAACCAAAATGTGTCTAGAGGCAATTCAGATGATTCAAGAGGCAGCAAACTAAAGTACCCAGTCAAAGTCTTCCATACTCATGGAGAAGGAGTACCATTCAAACTTCTCTTGTTGCGTTTTAAGATGTGCAGAGGTGAGGTTGAGTATGCTGGATGCCAGCTTGAATATTTTAATCAGCCCATTTGCCACTTTTTCTTGCCAGGGGGTCAGTTTTGATCTGAAGCCTTAAAGTTTACCTGTGGCAGTTAGAAAGTTTTTATTTTTCCCCTGCATTTTAACATTCAGCTCACTCAGATGGCAGCGCAGTGGTTGGGACTGCTGCCTCACAGCTCCAAGGAACCAGTTTCAATTCCTGGCTTGGTTCACTGTCTGTTCAGAGTCTGCACGTTCTCCCCATGTCTGTGTGGGTTTCCTCTGGATGGTCCACTTTCCTCCCACAGTCCAAAAGATGTGGTGGTTAGGTGCGTTGGCTATGCTAAATTCTCCCTCAGTGTACCCAAGTAGGCACCAGAGTGTGGAGACTAGGAGATTTCCACTGTAATTTCATTGCAGTGTTAATGTAAGCCTATTTCTGACATTAATAAATAAACTTTAAACTGAGCATATCTGAAAGATCGTAAACTTAGCATGCCAAGAATCATCACATTTGAAATCTCTATGTGGTAAGCCAAAAACACTTCAGCGCTTTACAGAGCTCATAAACATGAGAGAGGACCTCTCCTTGAGACAGCCATTGTGCTTCTGTGTGCATGAGTTAAACCCTGGTTCTCAGCTCCCATCTCAAGACAAAGTAGTAAACAATTCACAATTTTCATTATTTGGTCTAACGTTGCAGTTTTCTTTATTTATTCGTGGGACACGGGTGTTGCTGGCTGGGCCAGCATTTATTGCCCATGCCTACTTGCCCTTGAAGAGCAGTTGAGAGTCAACCACATTGCTGTGGCTCTGGAGTTACACGTAGGCCAGATCGGGTAAGGACGGAAGATTTCCTTCCCTAAATGACATTAGTGAACTAGATGGATTTTTCCAACAATTGACAATGGTTTCATGGTCATCAATAGACTCTTAATTCCACATATTTTTACTGAATTCAAATTCCACCAGTTGCCATGGTGCAATTTGAACCCAGGTCCCCAGAACATTAGCTGACTTTCTGGACTAATAGTCTAGCAATAATACCACTCGGCTATCGCCTCCCCCTGAAGTTAAATCAGATGACAAGAGCTTCACGGTTTAGGATATAGTGGCTGGCCCAGATGTCAAGATTCTATTATTTCACCTTAGTTTTTTCATCATGGCAGTTGCTTCATTAACGCAAATGCTATTGCACTTGATCCAATTAAGATTGTTTTCCTGCAGATAAGCAGTTGTGTGACAAGAAAGATTTCCTGTCCTATCGCATGACCGAGCAATTCTTAGCAAACAAAGAAATTCCCTTTGATAGAATCTCCATCAATACACCTGACATTGGCTAAGAACTGGCAGTGTCCATTTTGTATTTGTGAAGTCATCAATCTATGGGGCAAATTTTACAACTCATTCCTAATTTCTCTTGAAGCACCTGCTCAGTGTCAACTGGCATTTATCAATGCATCTTTGATTGCAATATCAGAAAGTGGAACTATTTTAATAGAACCATAGAATCACTGCAGTTCGGAAGAAGGCCATTTGGCCCATTGAACCTACATCGACCACAATCTTACCCATGCCCCATTTTGGCAGCAACATCTCTCAACAGCACTCTTATAATATTTTGGCATGCAGGCAGAATTATGGTTTTGGCAATGGTGTACACATTTTTCAATTTTGCTATGAGCTTAGGCACCAGGTAGCTCATCACTTATGCTTGATCTGAAACCCACACACACTCCATCATAGGTTGACTTTTGTTTATGCTTTGTTCTCTCAGGCACTTGAAGTACTATATATTCTTGCTGGAGAGCGAATGGGTTTTGTATTGAAATGGCATTTCAACTAACTTGGTACCATTTCAGTGTCTGAGGACTTCTTTCAGCAAATTAGGCATTCTGGGATAGGGCAAGAGGCATCACCAGTCCACAAAACTCCAAAGTTGCTGTACTGTCTGTGTACGAACCTCATTTATTTCTCCTGAGCTTCAATTCTTTTAGCCACATCTGAATAAGAGTAGATATTTCACTCCTCTTCAAGAACTTATCGATGGCAAGTGGAAAGGGGCAGGGACGAGAATAAAAATAATGTAGTTGTTGTACAGCCTCAAGATAAAGGGGGGGCGGTTTAGAACGGAGTTGAGGAGGAACTTCTTCACTCAAAGGGTGGTGAATCTCTGGAATTCTCTGCCCGTTGCAGTGGTGGAGGCTGCCTCGCTAAATATTTTTAAGACGCGGGTTGATGGGTTTTTGATAAGCGAGGGGATTAAGGGTTATGGGGAGAGGGCGGGAATGTGGAACTGAGCCACGACAGATCAGCCATGATCTTATTGAATGGCGGGGCAGGCTCGAAGGGCTAGATGGCCTACTCCTGCTCCTATTTCTTATGTTCTTATGTATGTATAGACATAGTTCTTTGCAGCCATGAGTGTGATCCCCAGGCTGTGTTTCCTGCCTGGTGTCAGGGTTAAGGAGACCTCACCTGGGCTGGAAAGGAACTTTTGCGGGGGGCGAAAGGCTCTTGTGAATACCAACTATATAGATACGACCAAGAAAATGATAATGAAAGCTAAGAACTAAATTAACAAGCACAGCCACAAAGGTAATAATCTTAGGATTGCTACCTGAGACACAAGTAAATTGGCTTAGGGAAATAAGATGAAAGAATTGAATGTATGGCTCACAGATTGGGGTGAAAGAATGTGATTTGATTTACGAGACACTACTAGCAGTACTGGGGAAGAGGAAGCTCTACCATTTGGATAGTCATCGCTTGAACTGCACTGGAACCACTATACTAGTGAATTATACAGTTAAAGCTGGAAAACATGCTTTAAGATAAATAGTTGAGGAGAGAGTTCATGTGAAGGGAAGTTTAGAAAGTTAAGGAGAAAGGATAAAGCAGGATAGTGATGGAGGTAATGATAACCAGAGTGCTTTAATCTAAATTCATTCATGAGATATCAGCATTGCTGACCTGGCTGGCATTTATTGTCCATCCCTCATTGTCCTTGTAAACTGCCTTCTTAAACTGCTGCAGTCCATGTGGTACTGACAGGGATGGAGTTCCAGGATTTTAGCTAAACCACAGTTAAGGAATAGCAATATCTTCCCAGTCAGAATGGTGAGTGGCTTGGACAGGTATTTCCAGGTGGTGGTGTGACAGAAGGGACAGAGTGTATAAAGATAACAGTGCAGCAGCAAATAATATCATAGTGTTATGGCCTTGGACCAGAATCCCAAATTACATTAGAAAGCCAGACTGGACAGCAACAATTTTTTTTTCTACTTTGTCATAACTATAATAGGATGCTTCACTCTAGGAGTAATTCCACTGACAAATTAAGGATCTTTTATAGTAAAAAGAACCTTTATTTAATAACCCAGTTTAAGTTTAACTCAAACAAAGTGATACAGCTTAACTCTTAACAATTAAACCGTAGTTTAAAAAAAAGAAAAGAAACAACTTTAATTTCTAACTTATCACTGGTTTCAGTTCCAAATAAGCAACATTCTCTTACAGACTTAAAGTTCCAGTTAAATACAATTAGCAACCATAAACCTACTTGCCATTATGAGGTATAGTTGGTCTTGAAGTTGTCAGAGAGATTTTGCGTTTCAGAGCAGCTTGCAGACCTCTGTCTTTAAACAAATCCCAACCAGAGCTGAAAGCTGTTTTCTTTGCTACCTATCTAACACCTCCCATTAATCACATTATCACAGGACCCTGTCAGTCAACCTAACTGAAAACCCGACAGGAAATCTTCATCTATAAACCCCATTAGCTCTTTCCAAAGCAAACACAACATGGCTAAAATGAGTAATTATCTGCTCTCCCAGCATTTGAGCTGCATTCCCCCCAGAAGTACCAACTGACTGAAGAAAAAAAACTGAATTTTAAATCATTCCCCATAGAAACTACTATCATCACTCTAGGGAAATGTTACTATACCCATTAATATACATGGGGAAAATCTAAAAGACCTTTATTGATTCAGTAAAGATGCTCATGTCGCAACAAAAATAATAACATTTATCTAGCACATTTAAAATCCCAAACCACTTGCTGTAATAAAACTAATTATGATGCCAAGTCACATAAGATGTCAGCTCAGGTGACCAAGAGGTTAATCAAAAAGGTAAGCTTTAAGGAGTGTCTTAAAGCAAAGAAGAGTGGAGAGATGTAGGGCAAGAATTCCAGATCTGAGTGCCAAGGCATCTATGGAGGAGCAATAAAATCATGGACCAATGGAGGAGCAATAAAATCATGAATGCTCAAGAGGCTAGAATTAGATGATTGCAGGTATCTAAAAGGACTGTGGAATAGAAGAGATTAAAGAGATGTGGAAGGATGAAGCCATGGAGACATTTGAAAACAGGAATGATCATTTTTAAATCAAGACATTGCTTGATTGGTTTCCCAAGAAAGTCAGTGAACACAGAGGTGAACAGGACTTGATGCAAGTTAAGACATGGGCAGCAGAGTTTTAGATAACCTCAAGCTTGCAGAGGACCTGAAGTGAGAGATAGGCAGGAATGCATTGGAATAGTCAAATCTATAGGAAACAAAGGCAGGAATAAAGGTTTCACAAGCCAATGAGCCGAGACAGGACCAAAGTTTATAATGTCACAGAGGTGGAAATATATGTGATCTCAGTGATATCATGAACACAAGGTTAGAATCTCATCTCCTTAAGATGTGATCCAGGACTCAGATAAAATTATTACTATTCATTTGCAAAATTCGTAGTGAGTATTTCAAAACTATTCAACTGTGGATCACAAACAAGCTCAATACAAGCTCATCTGGTGTCCTCACATTCATGCTTGCCCTATCAACCAGGATATGGAACACGGACTGATTTATTCCAGCTTTGATGACAAATGTAACCCCTCCGGCATGGCCCCAGGTGTCTCAGAGCAGAGTAGAGATTGAATCTGACATCTCTCTGTTCTGTTGTACTCTGCTACTTATTGGGTTCAATTGCTGATTCAGTGGGGAGGGAGAAGAAAATTTTTGCACCTTCCATTATGAGGTTCAGGTCAAGACCATGAGATTCTTCTTCCCAGGACCATGATCTCAATGATCATTTTTAGGAATTCAGACCAGGTATGAATAAACTCAAAGCTCATGCTTCTACTTCCTTTCTTGTTTAATGCTGACTCATCTTCAGGTTGTCGTTGGTCACAGGTATAGTGCCTGAGGATTGGAGGATAGCAAATGTTGTCCCATTGTTTAAGAAGGGGAACAGAGACTTCCCCGGGAATTATAGACCGGTG
Source organism: Carcharhinus amblyrhynchos (assembly GCF_965287045.1). Lineage (NCBI taxonomy): Eukaryota > Metazoa > Chordata > Chondrichthyes > Carcharhiniformes > Carcharhinidae > Carcharhinus > Carcharhinus amblyrhynchos. Next base: position 39,693,323 of record NC_137339.1, on the reverse strand, counting down.
AGTCTTACTTCTGTTGTGGGCAAAGTTTTAGAAAAAATTATTAGGGATAGGATTTATAGTTATGTAGAGAGTAATGTATTGTTTGGAGGTAGTCAGCACGGTTTTGTGAAGGGTAGGTCGTGCCTTACTAACCTTATTGAGTTTTTTGAGAAAGTGACCAAAGAGGTGGATGGGGGTAAGGCAGTTGACGTGGTATATATGGACTTCAGTAAAGCGTTTGATAAGGTTCACCATGGAAGGCTTCTGCAGAAAATGCAGATGTATGGGATTAGGGGTGATTTAGTTAATTGGATCAGGAATTGGCTAGCAGATAGGAGACAGAGGGTGGTGGTTGATGGAAAGTATTCGTCATGGAGTTCGGTTACAAGTGGTGTGCCTCAGGGATCTGTTTTGGGGCCACTGCTGTTTGTAATTTTTATAAATGATCTGGATGAGGGTATAGTTGGGTGGATCAGTAAATTTGCTGATGACACCAAAGTCGGAGGAGTGGTAGATAGTGAAGAGGGGTGTCATAGTTTACAGAGAGACTTGGACAAGTTGCAGAGCTGGGCCGAGAGGTGGCGGATGGAGTTTAATGCGGAAAAGTGTGAGGTAATTCACTTTGGCAGGAATAACAGATTGTAGAGTATAGGGCTAACGGTAGGACTCTGAATAGTGTTGATGAACAGAGGGATCTAGGTGTATGTGTACATAGATCCCTGAAAGTTGGGAATCAAGTAGATAAGGTAGTTAGGAAGGCATACGGTGTCTTGGCGTTTATTGGTAGGGGGATTGAATTTAGGAGCCGCAACGTCATGTTGCAACTGTACAAAACTCTGGTGCGTCCGCACTTGGAGTATTGTGTGCAGTTCCGGTCCCCACATTATAGGAAGGATGTGGAGGCATTGGAGAGGGTGCAGAGGAGGTTTACCAGGATGTTGCCTGGTATGGAGGGAAGGTCCTATGAGGAGAGACTGAGGGATTTGGGGTTGTTTTCGTTAGAAAGAAGGCGGCTAAGAGGGGACCTTATTGAAACATATAAGATGATTAGAGGTTTTGATAGGGTGGACAGTGATAGCCTTTTTCCTCAGATGGAGAAAGCTAGCACGAGGGGGCATGGCTTTAAATTAAGGGGTGGTAAATATAGGACGGATGTCAGAGGTAGGTTCTTTACCCAGAGGGTGGTGAGGGATTGGAATGTCCTGCCTGCTGCAGCAGTAGATGCGCCTAGTTTGGGGATGTTTAAGTGATCCGTGGATAGGTTTATGGATGGAAAGGGATTGGTTTAGGTTAGAGGGTCATTGCTTTTTTAACTGGTCGGCGCAACATCGTGGGCCGAAGGGCCTGTTCTGCGCTGTAATGTTCTATGTTCTATGTTCATTGACATAACATACTTGTTCAATCATCACAGGATGTCAAAAAGTACAAATACTCATAGATTTTGCAGAAGTTGAGAATGTGCAATGCATGGAGATAAGTATGTTTTAGTTATCTGATGTCATCACCAATTGGTTTCACTCAATCGGAAGACGAGGATTCTTAGCTGCAAAATGGACCAAAACCACTCGGCAATCTTGCATACAAAATAATTGGACATCTGGTTTAATATCACTATGATTTCCTCAACCCTAATTTCAAGGTCAGTTAGATCCCAAATTAAGAGATTATGTTAATGTTTCAAAACATGACTGGCCTGTTAATCTATTTTATTCATATCTTAACGCTATCTCTAATTGCTTTAGAATGAGATGTTTTCTCAAAAACTGATAATATTTGTTTTGTATGGATATTTGCATTAGTGGTGTATTTTAACTGGTTTCATGTAACAGAAACCTCACTTTAGATATCTATTTCTGGAATAAGTAATAAAGCCACAATAGAAAGATAAAAATCTGTTGCAATGCTCCGTAATAAGATCAACCTATACCTCTGTGAACAATACATGGAACCCTTCCAAGGTTTATAAAACAGAAATTCTGTTCCCTTTATCATGTGGTAAGAATCTATTGCACAACATATAAAGATGATCCCTTTTTGGTCTCTTAACCACGTTGCCACCCTGAACTTGTGTAATTATATGTTATACATGTGGTTACTGGCCAATTTAATTGCCTTGAACAGATTAAATGTATTATACAAAAGCCTTCCTAGCATAACAAGATCAAGGTCATTTTCAATTCACATTTCCTTAGAACTTGTGTTTTCTCGTAATAAATTTAACATCTTTTGACATTTTATTTGCCTTTATCTGCATGGCCATTAAAAATTAAATGTCAACTAGCTTGCATTCAATATGTATTTGCTATGGTGTTTCCTTTTTATCTGATAAGTTAATGAAATGCAGATAAAAATCATTAGTCTCTGATGTGCATGGTTGCCTTCTTTCATCAGACCAGCTTGGTTAGCTTTCTGCAGTAAGATCTATATTTATTATAGATTAGCCTTTTCATGGGCTTGCAAAATCAAAGTTTAATAACTTTGCAAATGCTCTTTAAGATATGCATCAATCAGCTTGGTTGTTCTAAATTTGCCAAAAGGGTAAATGGCAATCGATATAATGATTCTGTAACACTAGAAAACAATTCAGCCTTACAACAAATCAGAACGAATGGCGGCAATAACTTGAGTGGTTGTGCCTGCAATCTAGTTTTTAGGCTTCAAGGTCTCTTGAGAGTCTCGGGATTTATGGTCCCACTTCAGTTCTTGGAAACTGGGCGTTCAACTGACTCAAAGGCCTCAAATTGTTGCGTTGGATAAAGTGTGATAAAGAAAATAAAATCTGTAATAAACTCAAAACACTTTGTCCCAGTCTTGAATGCCTCCATACTTATGACCTACAGCCATTGATGTATAGGGTGCCATCACTGTAAAGTAGGTGTGTGTGCTCATTGTAGTGAAGACGCTCAGCAGGACAGAAAGGTGGAAGATTGCACACATATTCAGACTTATTGAATACCAGGTTTAAACAGATGGCGCACAGATGGGAATAATGTAACTGCATCTATCTGAATGGTTTAAGTTTGCCCATTAATACTGATATGGTTAGAAATATTGTATCCCTATAGATGCTACATCACAGGCCTAAGAACACTACCTTATTTGGCAGAAACCTCACACATGAACTATCAGCTTCCAGGCCTCTCCTATCAGGATTGTGATCTATCTCTGCAAGGGACTGCACTGATAATTCCTAGCATTTTTCTTGTTTTCCATCACTCGAGGATATTTGGTGCAAATTATGGGGTAGTCATGCTTCATTTATGACAACAAAACTGTACAATACCCAATGCTAATAATTTAATACAATATACTTCAAGAACTGTACTGTCCCACAATTCCCACAGAACCAATACCAATGAGTCCTTGATCTCAAATAGCTTGTTAAAAGAATGGGGATGAGACAACCAGATTTAAGGCAGAAAATACCTCTACTTTCTCAGAGTTACATGTATGAAGTAATTAGTTTAAGGTTGCTATTTTCAATTAAATAAATGTTGCATTTTTTACATTTCTCCAATATTTTCTTTTGCCTATTATTATAATTCTTCATTATGTTCACAATAACCACGTACTGCCAATTTATAATGTTATTAATGATTTACCGTTGTCATCTTCCTTAAATTACAATTTTTTATTTAGTGTCTGGTATTTCTATTGATTGATACAGAGTTAGCCAGTCTTAAGTTTCCTCCCTTGTTTGTATGTGTAGAGCCGCTGTTTCCTGCCAGAAATGTTCCTGAGTTATTCCATAGCAGAGGCCAAAAAGACTGATTGGTGGAATGGCTTTTTTTTTCACTGCTGTTAGGTTTTTTGCCACTATAGCTGCATATCCCATGACTCCATTAATGAGCTTTCCAATATTTATACCAGTTAAATGGCCTGTTAGATGCTTGAGGAGCATTAACGGTTCATTATTGAAGCTAGATCATGATCGACTATTACATTTTCTTTACTACTAATGAAATAATATTTCAAGCACTTTGCCAGCAGCTTCTTAACTCAGACCAAAAGCATCCATTCTGTCTGTTTTTATAAAAACATCAAAGCTCCAATTTTGTCAATCTGAATTCTAAAATATCTCAGCTGTTGAGGACAGAGTCAAGTATCAATCATTTTCTAGAGTGCTTACACATGGTCATGTAAGGTTCTAGTTAGCACCTCATCAAATTAACATGTTGGAGAGTCCAGAGTGAGTAACTTTAATACTTTATTAAGAAAAAAGATTAAGAGGGTGGCACGGTGCCAAAGTGGTTAGCACTGCTGCCTCACAGTGTCAGGGACCCAGGTTCAATTCTGGCCTTGGGTTACTGTCCATGAGGAGTTTGCACATTCTCCTCATGTCTGTGTTGATTTCTTCTGGATGCTCCAGTTTCTTGCCACAGTCAAAAGATGGGTGGATTAGGTTGATTGGCCATGGTAAATTGCCCCTTAGTGTCAGGGGGATTAGCAGGTAAATATGTGAGGTTAGGGCCTGGGTGGGATTGTTGCAGGTTTGATGGGCTGAATGGCCTCCTTCTGTACTGTAGAAATTCTATGGATGTTCTAGCCTATGTCACATCAGATTGATGTATTAATCACAGTAAACATGAAAACATCACGTGTCCATGTTACTAGTATGAACTATCCCATTGGATGGAACTTTGAACATACTCAGGTTCATCTCAAACATCCTACATGTATGTTGCCCACTTACACCAGCAGGTTCTCGCTTTTATACTCTACAGTTATCCATCTATAATACCTACATTATCTTTGTCTTTTCTTGTTTTTGGCATGAGACTAACTACAGCAGGTGGAACATCCCTAATTAGTGATTTTCAAGAGCTCAAGACACAGTACTCCAAAAGCATTTAGATCTTTTTCGTCATTGTCATTTGATTAGCATGCTTATTGTTAATGATGTAATTCCTTATAACTTCATAATCAGAGAAACAAACTTCATAAATTACACACTTCAGTTTAAAGTCAATGCCAGACAAAACTTTTATCTCACTGTCAGGAAAACAAAGATAATTTTAAGGATTTATGTTTGTATTGGTAAATATATGGGGAGAAACCTTACCAGAATTTCTCAAAGTGTCAATTCTGGTGAGAAAACCGGTGTGGAGCTCTCCAGATCCTGCTGCCAAGAAATGGTAGGCCACCTCCCGCCACCAAGAAACACTCTACAGGGAGACCTGCCGAAATGGACAATTTTACATTTGTCCACTGTATACTCTGTCGGATTTTTACCCATTCACAACCCTTCCATGTCCTTTTACAACCTCCTCATGTCATCTTCACAATTTGCTTTCCTATTTATCTCTGTGTCATCAGCAAAATTAGCAACCCTACATTCAGTTCTTTCATCCAAGTCATTTATTTAAATAGTAAAAAGTTGAGGTCCCAGCACTGATCCCTATGGCACACCACTCATCACATACTGCCAACTAGAAAATGACTCATTTATGCCAACTCTATTGTTCCTGTTAGCCAGCCGATCTTCAATCCATGTTAACATATTACCCTCTATACCATGAGCTTTTATTTTATGCAATAACTTTTAATGTGGCATCTCATCGAATTCTTTGTGTATATCTGAATACATTATATCCACTTGGTCCCCTTTATCCACAGCACATGTGACTCCTTCAAAGAACTCTAATAAATTGGTTCAACATAATTTCCCTTCTACAAAACCATGTTGACTCTGCCTCATTGCCTTGAATTTTTTTTTAAGTGTTCTACTGTAACATCTTTAATAATGGCTTCTATCATTTTCCCTATGACAAACGTTCGGCTCACTAGCATAGAATTTCCTACTTTCTGTCTCCACCCCTTTTTGAATAAAGGAGTTACATTTACTATCTTCCAATCGAATGGACAGTTCCCTGATTCTAGCGAATTTTGGGAAATTAAAACCAATGCATCAACAATCTCATCAGCCACTTCTTTCAAGACATTAGGGTGAAGTCCGTCCAGTGAGCCTGTAGACCCAACAATTTGTTCAATACCACTTCCCCAATGATTGTAATTTTCTGTTTTCCTCCTTCCCTTCTATTTCCTGATTTACAGCTATTTATGGGATGGTACCGGTATTTATGGGATTGTACCAGTATTCACGGGAAGTCTTGTGGCACAGTGATCACGCCCTTACCACTAGATCAGAAGCTCTGTGTTTGAGTCCAACATCAGAAATCAATCAGGCCACAGAAGGAGCATTCAAAGTGATTCAATAGCTTGATAATCAGCTCAGAAATCCTTTCAACATCTCCCTCACTATTTCCCAAAGTGTAAAAAGCACAATAGATGTGAAGGTGTGCTAACAACAACAACCAAATTTAATCAATCTACTATCGCCTTACTTTCCATTACTGAAAATATTCCCTATTATTTCACCCAGCCATCTGGCATGTATATAGACCATGATGATTGAATTCACTGATGTTGTGTCTTCCTTCTGCAGATGTGCCAAGGACTCCCTGTTGGGCATACAGGAACACTTCGCTCTTGCATCAGCATCATGCTGTCTCTCAGAACCAGGCACTAGGGCAGATACTCACACGTCAGTGGGCATTGGTTATCATCTCTATGTAGTCCATAGTGGTGAGGGCAGATCACGTTCACGTGAGGAGGTGGCAGATACAGGGAGGTCCCAGGGCGTCGACAATGGGAGCACTGTTTAAGATCAAGGCTATGCTGAGTATGAGGCAGATGTCAAGCTGATGGAGATGTCCATCAGGTAGAAGATGCTTTATGTCCAGCGGGATAAGCAAGGAAATCTGGTGAAGGTGCTGCATGCCATGGCTTCCATCCTGGTGGAGTCTATGCAGAACATAAGCATCATACTAACGCTGAGCATTGAGTCCACATCCTTCTCCATTCAAAAGGTGGAGAAACTGCTTCAAAGACAACCTCTGGGGTTTCAGGTGGTGGACTTTCAAGCCAACACATCAGCTATGACCTCTGGATGTCACTGCTAGTGCGAGAGATGGATGAACTCTCTCTGGTAGGTCCTGTCCATCAGTGATGAGCAGGGAGGGGCAAATGCAATTTATTAATCTGGAAATTGTAATGAGGAAATTGCTGGGATTAAAACCCAATAAGTCCTCAGGGCCTGAGGGTCTGCATCCCAGAGTACTCAAGGAAGTGACTCTAGAAATATTGGACTCATTGGCGATCATTTTCCAGCATTTTATAGACTCTGGAAGAGTTCCAATGGATTGAAGGGTAGCTAATCTAACCCCACTTTTTAAAAAAAGGAGGGAAAGAGAAAATGGGGAACTATAGACCGGTTATACTGACTCTGTGGTGGGGAAAATGCTGGAATCAATTATTAAGGATATAATAATTGAGCATTTGGAAAGTGATGACAGGATCAGTCCACGTCAGAATGGATTCATTAAATCGTGCTTGACAAATCTTCTGTAAAGTAGGCAAAGGTGACCCAGTGGATGTTGTGTTCAAAAGGCTTTTGACAAGGTCCTATACAAGAGAACAAAATGAAAGCTCACAGTACTGGGGGTAATGAACATAAAAAACATAAGAACATAAGAAATAGGAGCAGGAGTAGGCCATCTAGCCCTTCGAGCCTGCCCCGCCATTCAATAAGATCATGGCTGATCTGTTGTGGCTCAGTTCCACTTTCCCGCCCTCTCCCCATAACCCTTAATCCCCTCTCTTATCAAAAACCCATCAACCCGCTTCTTAAAAATATTTAGCGAGGCAGCCTCCACCACTTCAACGGGCAGAGAATTCCAGAGATTCACCACCCTTTGAGTGAAGAAGTTCCTCCTCAACTCCGTTCTAAACCGCCTCCCCTTTATCTTGAGGCTGTGCCCCCTAGTCCTACTGTCTTTTTTGAGCGGGAAGAGTCTCTCCACCTCTATCCTATCCATCCCATTCATCATCTTATACGTCTCAATGAGATCTCCCCTCATTCTTCTAAACTCTAACGAGTACAAGCCTAGTTTATTCAGCCTCTCCTCATAGCTCAATCCCCTCAACTCCGGCATCAGCCTAGTAAACCTCCTCTGCACTCCCTCCAGGGCCAAAATATCCTTGCGCAGGTGCGGCGCCCAAAACTGCACACAGTACTCCAGCTGCGGCCTCACCAATGCCCTATACAGCTGCAGCAAGACCTCCCTACTTTTATATTCAATCCCCCTCGCTATGAAGGCCAGCATCCCATTCGCCTTCCTGACCACCTGCTGCACCTGCAAGCTGGGTTTTTGCGACTCATGCACAAGGACCCCGAGGTCCCTCTGCACCGTCGCCTGCTGCAGTTTTTCGCCACGTAAGTAATAGTCCTTCCTACCATTCTTCCTACCAAAGTGGACCACCTCACACTTGCCAACATTAAATTCCATTTGCCATTTCCTGGCCCATTCGCCCAGCCTATCTAGATCCTTCTGCAGACTCTCCACACCCTCCGCACAATTTGCCGTTCCCCCAATCTTGGTGTCATCAGCAAATTTCGACACCCTGCACTCGGTTCCCTCCTCCAGATCATCTATATAAATGGTAAATAGCTGAGGCCCCAGCACCGACCCCTGGGGCACCCCACTAGTCACCATCCGCCAATCCGAATAGCACCCATTGACCCCCACTCTCTGCCTCCTATTTGACAACCAATCCTCTATCCACGCTAACACCCTACCCCCAACTCCATGTCCCCTGACCTTCTGCAATAACCTCTTGTGAGGTACCTTGTCAAACGCCTTCTGAAAATCCAGAAAGACCACATCCACCGGCTCTCCTCTATCCACTGCCCTAGACACATCCTCATAGAACTCCAGTAAATTTGTCAGACACGACTTCCCTTTAATGAAACCGTGTTGCGTCCGCCCTATCAAGCAATTCCCTTCAAGATGCCTCGCAATTTCCTGCTTAATGATGGATTCTAACATTTTACCTACCACAGACGTTAAACTAACCGGCCTATAATTCCCCGCCTTTTGCCTGGCACCCTTCTTAAACAACGGCGTAACATTAGCCGTTTTCCAATCTTCCGGCACTTCCCCGGAATCCAGCGACGTCTGGAAAATAACCACCAAGGCATCCACTATCACCTCCGCCATTTCTTTCAGAACCCTCGGATGCATTCCATCCGGTCCTGGGGACTTGTCCACAATCAGCCCCTCCAGTCTGTCGAGCACCACCTCTCTAGTAACAGTAATGTCATTAAGACCCTCCATTCCTACCACCTTTCCATCGCTAACACCCGGCAAATTATTCACGTCCTCCTCCGTGAAGACAGAAACAAAAAAGTTATTCAAGACCTTAGCCATATCCCCATCCCCTATCACTAGCTCCCCTTTCTCATCCTCTAAAGGACCAACGTTCACCCTAGCCAGCCTCTTCCTTTTTATATATTTATAAAAACTCTTGCTATCCTTTTTTATATTAAGTGCTAGCCCAGCCTCATAGCTTCTCCTACCCTCCTTTATCAACTTCTTTGTCAATCTTTGTTGACATTTAAACCTTTCCCAATCCTCTTCTCGCCCACTGCTCTTAGCTACTCTAAATTCCTCCGCTTTTAATTCAACACTTTCCTTCACCTCCTTCGTTATCCACGGCTTATTACCTCTCCTCCTACTGTCCTTTTTAACCATCGGAATAAATTTCTGCTGAGCACCAAGAAAGATCTCCTTAAAGATCCTCCACTGCTCCTCAGCAGACCTACCTTCCAACACATTCCCCCAGTCCACATTCGCCAATTCTTCTCTCATCCTACCATACTCCCCTCTATTCAAACAAAGGACGCGTGTCCGGGAACCCACTTTCTCCTCCTCCATCTGCACCAGAAACTCCACCATACAATGATCACTCTCTCCAAGAGGATCCTTCACCGCAAGGTCCCTAATTCTACCCGCCTCATTACATAGCACCAGATCCAAGATAGCTCGCTCCCTCGTCGGCTCCAACACACACTGTTCAAGGAAATTATCCTGGCAGCATTCCAAGAACTCCTCCTCGAGCCCACCTCGTCCAACATGGGTCGACCAATCAATATGCAGATTGGATAGAGACCTGGTTGGCAGAAACGAAGCAGAGAGTGGGAATAAATGGGTCTTTTTCAGAGTGATAGGCAGTGACTAGTGGGGTAGCGCAGGGTTCAGTGGTGGAATCCCAGCTATTCAGTGTACATTAATGATCTGATTTGATTTATTTTTGTCATATGTATTAACATACAGTGAAAAGTATTGTTTCTTGCGCACTATACAGACAAAACATACCATTCACAGAGAAGGAAACGAGAGAGTGCAGAATATATGTTACAGTCATACCTAGGGCATAATGGAAGATCAACTTAATGCAAGGTAAGTCCATTCAAAAGTCTGACAGCAGCAGGGAAGAAGCTGATCTTGAGTCGTTTGGTACATGACCTCAGACTTTTGTATCTTTTTCCTGAAGAAAGAAGGTGGAAGAGATACTGTCTGGGGTGCATGGGGTCCTTAATTATGCTAGTTGCTTTGCCAAAGCAGCGGGAAGTGTAGACAGAGTCAATGGATGGGAGGCTGGTTTGCGTGATGGACTGGGCTACATTCATGATCTTTTATAGTTCTTTGCGGCCTTGAGCAGAACCTCTTGAGCAAGCTGTGATGCAGCCTGAAAGAATGCTTTCTATGCTGCATCTGTAAACGTTGGTGAGATTCATAGCTGACATGTCAGGTTTCCTTAATCTTCTGAGAAAGTAGAAGCGTTAGTGGACTTTCTTAATTATAGTGTTGGCATGGGGGGACCAGGACAGTTTGTTGGGCAAAGGAATTTGAACAAAGGAATTTGGGCGAAAGAATTGAATGCAATATCTCCAAATTTGCAGACAACACTAAGCTGGGTGGCAGGTTGTGCTGTGTGGAGGATGCTAAGAGACTGCAGGGTGACTTGGATAGGCTGGCCAGGTGGACAAATACCTGGTAAATGCAATATAATGTGGATGAATGTGATGTTATCCACTTTGGTGGCAAAAACAGGAAGGAAGATTATTATCTGAATGGTGGAAATTTAGGAAAAGGCGAAGTGGAACAATCACTGAAGGTTGGCATGCAGGTACAGCAGGTGGTGAGGAAAACTAATGGCCTGCTGGCCTTCACAGCAAGAGGATTTGAGTATAGGAGTAAGGATGCCTTGCTGCAGTTATACATGGCCTTGCTGAAGCCACATCTTGAGCATTGTGTGCAGTTTTGGTCTCCTAGTCTGAGCAAGGATATTCTTGCTATTGAGGGAATCTAGCGAAAGTTCACCAGACTGATTGCTGGAATGGCAGGGCTGAAATATGAAGAGAAACTGGATCAACTGGGCTTCTACTCACTGGAATTCAGAAGAATGATCTCATAGGAACATATAAAATCTTGATGGGACTGGACAGGCTAGATGCAGGAAGAACATTCCTGATGTTGGGGAAGTGGAGAACTAAGGGTCACAGTCTAAGAATAATGGGTAAGCCATTCAGGACTGCAGGAGGAAGAACTTCACTCAGAGCTGTGAACCTGTGGAATTCTTTACCAAGGAAAGCTGTTGAGGTCAGTTAGTTAGATATGTTCAAGAAGGAGCTGGATGTGGCCCTTGTGGCTAAAGGGATCGAGGGGTGTGGAGAGAAAGTGGGAGTGGGATAGTGGAAATGCATGATTAACCATGAGCATATTGAATGGCGGTGTATGTTCACAGACCCAAATGGCCTACTCCTGCACCTATTCTCTATGGTTGTACGTTTCCATATGTAAGCTGAGGGCTATGTGTGGATTGCGCTCTTAAGGAAAGCTTTATTGTGAGTGAGATATTGACATTGGGTTGAGTCAGCCTCCATGCCTCAGATACCTAGCTGAAGATTCATTGGATCAATGCATCCCTCAAGTCATTGCACTCTGAATGTTCATATCATTGCCACTAAACCCTCACTCCTGTGCAATACTAGAATCATCCTCAGACCCTTCATTGGAGTCATCCTTCCTGGTGTGTGGTCCTGCCTTGTTCTTCTTAGCCTCCATTGGAGCCCCCCGGTCAGAGCTGGACTGTACAGAGCACAGAACACAATACTATGAAGGAAACATGCTCTAGAGGATGCTATCCAGGATCAGTCAACGCATTGGGAGCACATTTTGAGCAGCCCGATGGCCCTCTCCACTACCAGTCTTGTGGATGCACGACTTCTGTTGTATCTTTCCTCTGCCTCAGTTCTTGGGTGATGGAGTGGGGTCATCAGCCACTTCTTCAAGATCACCCAGGAGCAATCCATCCAATCTTGCAGGATCCAGAAACAGCATTGTATCCAGGAATGCTACAAGATGGGTGAATTATATGAACTCCCTGGGTAGCAGGCACAGACTTGTAAAATTTCTGTCCTGTGGTCACAGACAATCTGCACAGTCATTGAGTGGAACTCTTTCCTGTTGTTGAAAGTTCCAGCTCTCCTGCTTGTACATTGATGGCCGCTTCCATGCAATCTATAGCACCCTGGATGTGGGCACCCAGCCATCACCATGAACCCTCTCTCTGCCTGACTGCTGTCATCTGGCTGGTAGTGGATGAATGTACAGACCTGTCTAAAGATAGCATAGTGACTGGTTTAACACAACTGTAAATATCTGATTGAGAGATGCCACACAAATCCCCCACTGAGCTCTGGAAAGAACTGAAGGCATAAATGTTGAGGGTCACTGTGACCTTCATTGCCACTGGCATCTAGTGACCGCCCACGCAATTGGAGGCAGCTTTGGTACCTATCATGCCATAAATTGATGTCATTGTGTACTTAGAGAAGTGTAGCCTCCTGTAGCACTGGACTTCGGAGATCTGGAGGTAGTTGGTATGCTGTCTGTATACTTCAGCCATTGGATAGTGGCATCTTCAGCATTCCCTCCCGTCTTAGCCTCCCTGCTGGCCCTGTGCCACTGTGCATGTGCCTCTTCCCTTACAGGTCTCTGCCTGGGACACTGCCTGCCCTCACCTGGCCTCATCTCTCTCCTGCCCCTCTCTTCCTCTTCAGAGGAGGTCCCACCAGCAGAGTAGACTATCCCCATTGGATCAGATGAGAGGACCAGTGCATTGCAAATAAAGGAGCACTGTGCTCTATTCCTTCCAGGGAAGTTCTCAAATGCTGAAGTCATGCTTCAAATATTAAACAATAACTAAGAAACTCAAGCTAAACTCTATGCTCACACACCTAGAAATTATATCAAAGAGAAACTGTTACAGTCCAGGGGGCTTTTATCCCACTCTTCATAGAATCATAGAATTTCTACAGTACAGAAGGAGCCCATTAGGGCCATTGAGTATGTGCTGACCACAATCCCACCCAGACCCTAGTCCTGTAACTCTCATTTACCCTGCCAGTCCTCCTGAGACTAGGATCAATTTAGCATGGCCAACCTACCTAACCTGCACATCTTTGAACCGTGGGACGAACCTGAAGCCCACGCAGACATGGGGAGAATGTGCAAACTCCATAACAAACAGTGGCCCAAGGCTGGAATTGAACCTGGGTCACTGATGTTGTGAGGCAGCAGTGCTAACCACTGCGCCACCCAATCTCCCCACTTGGATGAGAAAATTAAATAAACGTGATAAGCACCCACCCATTTTACACGTGCATTAAGCTGAAAATTTTACTGGCAGCATAACATCGATTGGACATTAAATGGCCTTAACTGGCCCTTTAACTGTTGGCAGGCATACATTATATTAGTGCAGACTTGCTCACCTCAAAATTGTGCACATGGCAAGATAACATCAGGAAGTGTACTCGAAGCCTTCTAGTGCAATTTAAACCATTTTCAGATTGGGCACCCATCAGCCTGAAGAATGCAAAAGCGGGTTGTGAGTTCAGTCTGTTGCTGTGAATACAGATTGAGGGAATGAGTTCAGTCTGTACCTATGATCAAGGGAGTGAATTCAGTCAGATCCTGTAAACAGATTGAGAGAATGGGTTCAGTTTATATCTGTGAACATGGATTCAGGGAGTGTGTTCAGGCAATAGGTTCAGTCTGTTCCAGGGATCACAGATCGAGGCAGTGGGTTCAGTCTGTCCAGGGATCACAGATCGAGGCAATGGGTTCAGTTTGTACTTAAGAACATGGACTGAGGGAGTGGCTTCAGTCTGTTCTGTGAACACAGATCGAGGGAGTGGGTTGTCTGTTCCTGTGAACACAGATCAAGGGACTGGATTCAGTCTGTTCATAGAATCATAGAATCTCTGCAGTGCAATAGGAGGCCATTCAGCCCATTGAGCCTGCACCGGCAACAAGCCCACCCAGGCTCAATTCCCGTAATCCGACGCTTACTCTGATAATTTCCCGACTTGCCTTTCACAACTGATGCATTGAAATATCATCTTTAACCAGTAAAAGTCCCAAGGGACCTCACAGGAGCATTATCAGACAATATCTAAGCCATAAGAAGCTACCAGCGCAGGTGATGGAAGAGGTAGGTTTGAAGTTGCATCTTGAAGAAGCAGAGGAAAGTATTGAGATAGAGAGGTTTAATGAGGGTAACTCCAAAGTTTACTGCCTGAACAGTTGAAGGTCAGTTTGGAAACAGTGACATACCCAAATAAAACACCAGCAGTTATAGGCATATGACAGACCAAAGGAGATGTTTTTGAGATCAGAGTTAAAGATCTGAATAAATGGCCATCTAAAGTAATAGTTTATAAAGCTGTTGTTGATTTAAAAATACAATTTGATATATGTGTTCATTTTAGCACTTCCATGTTCTTTTTGGAAAACTGAAAAAAACATTGTATTAATGAGAAATACACTTAGATGTGGAAAATTTGTTCCATGAGTTAATATTGAAAACGTATATGCATGTAAGCATGCAAATTAGGAACAGGAGTAGAACATTCGGGCCCTCAATCCGTTCCGTTATTGAATAAGATTATAGCTGACCTGATTGCGTCCTCAGCTCCACTTTTCTTCCTATCCCCGATACAGTTTGATTCCCTTGACAATCAAGATTCTATCTAACTCAGCCTTAAAGATATTCAACAATCCTGCCTCTACCAAAAAGAAAACAACTTTCAAAATTCACTAGAATTCTTTCCAAAATCCATTGTATCTGGCCACAATTTTCTGGAAATGCATTTCTTATGAAGAGGTGATGGGACATAATCTCTGAGGGCGGGATTTTATGGCCTCGCTCGTCTCGAAACCGTAAAATCCCGAGGTCAAATTACCTTCCCAGAGTTCACCCTTCGCCCACTTCAATTCACGTGGTAGGCAGGGAGGTAAAATATTGGCCTATGGAGTCAAACCTGATTGTTAGCACTGAGGTTTATAAAAACTGGTGGCTATTATAGGGTCGATAGGAAACATGAACTCTCATATGAAACTTAACAAATACAAGGCCCAAGAAATGGGGGGACAGTGAAAATTACACTTCTGGATCAGACAGCAGCATTGAGGGTAAGTCAGAGGTTACAATGTTTTATGATGATATAAACATTATAGCAGAAATTTTTGATCATCAGGATATTTTAATGTGCCACTAAGGAAGTTTCTGCCAAAAACAGCTCCTCCTGAATTTATTGTGTGTTGGACTTACCAGCAGTTACATTCAGGCAGTGCCACTGAAATCAGTGCTTACTGACTGTGCGGCAAGGTGTTAAATCGCTGGAAACTTGTTTCCGTAGTAGGCAAGCGAGAGAGAAAGAATGGAGACAGTTCAAAATATCTTGCTGATTAAAGTTAAGCCTGTCTCCAATTCACATAGAATTGTAGAGATTACTGTGGAGAAAGAAGATAATTTGGCCAATCACATCTGTACAGGTGCTAGCTTTTCAACTGGAATTGTTTACTTTAATCCTATTCCCTTTGTGCCCATTATTCCTTTTCAAATACTATCACAACCTGCCTCAATATCCACTGATGATAAAGTATTCTATGATCTAACATCTCCTCCCACTTACAATTTTTCAATCAGAAATATATTCCTTTGATATAAAGCATCAAATAGTTGCATGTTATGAATTTATAGAAAGCAACTGTGTTGTCTTTATTCTGCTGACCAACTAACATCATACCTCCTGCCATCCCTTACAGTGCACAATCAATACTCATTTAGGAACATTCTTGTATATTTGCTTCACAAAGGAAACCATCAGTGATTCATTTCATACGATGCAACCCAACCTAGAACAATCTCTAATTCATTGCACTCCCAGTGACTGTAAGATCACAACTGGCTTAAACTTTTACATATTATGGCCTGGATTTTACATCCTCTCCCAAAGCCTCTATCCAGTGTGTTTTTTCTTTGGGGGGGGGGAGGGTATAATATGTTAGGTGGTTAGCCCATGGCCTACCCATGCACACCCACAATAATGGGGGTGGTGGAGATAAGACACGTGTATGTTCTCTCACTATTAGACCCATTGAGGATCTTAAGTCAGTTATTGTGCACTTAACACCCTCAGTCTGCCTCCACTGCCACATGGCAGTAAAGTGATTAGCACTGCTGCCTCACAGCACCAGGGATCCAGGTTCAATTCCCGGCTTGGTCAGTGTCTGTGGAGTTTGCGTGTTCTCCCTGTGTCTATGTGGGTTTCCTCCGGTTTCCTCCCACAGTCAGAAAGACGTGCTGGTTAAGTGCATTAGTCATACTAAATTATCCCTCAGTGTGCCTGAACAGGCACCAGAGTGTGGTGACAAGAGGATTTTCACGGTGGCTTCATGTAAGCCTACTTGTGACACTAATAAATAAAAATAAACAAAGGCAAGAGTGGGAAGACTGTTTTAACTTTGGTCATAAGGAAGGAGTGCACATTATTCAGGAAGTGCTGTGTGCTCATTGAGGGCACTCCCTACTGTCAGCATTTTAGCTCCCTCTTTGTACATCCCCATTTGGCCTCCAAAAGCTGCAACTCCACACCACCCCCCTTCCAGCTATTTCCCTAGGACTTACGTAAGTCTGCTCTCCATCTTCAATTTCTTTTGGGCTTCCTTGCAGTTCCAGCAGTCCCCACTATGTTTTCTGGCATTGCAACCAAGACTGGTCAGCAACTCTCGAGCACAGGACTTAATCTCACTGAGGGGCAAAGTCTGACCCTCAGCTTACTTGGACTGCTGGCAGTTGCCTTGTTGTTGCAAGGTGGCCATTTTCAAAGTTGGTCAGTTTAAAACATGCAATCCAGCCCTTTATCAATCTTGAAGGACAAAATGAAATCAATGAGATGAATATTTTATGCACTGTATATGGCTCAATAAGAGAATTCCCAATAGCTTTACATATCACTGATTTCAATGATTGTATAGTTTATATAGAAAGCAAATTTTTCAACCTTTTTAGGACAAAATAAATCTATGACAGTAACATAAATACTGAATAGCCTGTTTCACACATTGCCCAATTTTTTTTTTCCACAATGTTACTGAAGACCTATTTCAATCCTTTCAGTTCAGTTTGCACTGAAGCGCTGAACACTAAAAGGAGATTTAGTACAGGTTTTAAAATTATGAGGGGCTTTGATAGGGTGAACACAGGGAGATTATTTCTTCCAGTTGGGAAGTCAGTTATGAGGGCCATCAATTTAAAATTGTCACTGAGAGTGAGGAGAGGTTACGAGAAATTTCTCTATAGGCAGAGCAGTTGGAGCATGGAATGTTTTGCCAGAGGGAGTAATTGCATCATTTTAAGAAAAAAAAAGTAGATTTTACACTTGAAGCAAAGGAGAATGCAGAGCTATGAGGAGAGATCAGGGCAGTAGGAATAATTTTATTGGTCAGTTATTCAGAAAAATGCAGACATTTGATGAAAAACTTTGTAAAACCTTTTTGTTCTGAAGAATTAATCAGTAATTCATTTGAATACATGACAGCCTGAGTTTTCACAGCTTCATCCAGAAAAATTAGGGAATGCAAGAAAAAATGTGAATACCTGTGACTCTAAAAAAATAACATCTGCCCTACCTTATGTTTGCTCCTTTACCTCGTAGGCTCATAAGAAGTAGACATTGAAGTAGGGATTTTGGCCCATCAAGTCTGCTTCACCATTCAATGAGCCGATCCACAAGTCTATTCCTTCTGTTGATCACTTTGTGTGAAGAGATCCCCAACATTGGTCATAAACTTGTCTTTCGCTAGTTTGAAATGACCTACCTTGCCTTATTCTAGTTTGAAGTCATTTCCTAAAGCTACCTTCCAAAGTGTTTTCTTGGTTGTTGGTGTTGCGAAACAGTTCACTCAGAGTCCAAGTTGTTGTGGCAACATGCACTTTTTTTACATTAATGTTGTAGTCTGGAACCATAGCTAGTGACGGTACAGACTGCCCAGGAATCTCTGCCACTCTTGCAGTATATGATGGTGGGATTTGTAGCTTGATATTCAACCTTTTTTGGCCACAGTACAAATACATATTCCTTGGCCATCAAGGACACTATCGTCTGCGCCACAATGTCTCAGGTTTTTTTTTCCCTTACACATATAAAAATCTTAGTGTTTCTTTGGGAGACTGAAAAGATCAGGCTTCCCTAGTCTCTGAATAGTTTAAAGGGCTGTATTGGTCAAGATGCTGATATACTTTAATGCAATATTTGCTTTATTGATTAGTTCTTGACATTTGTCAAACATGTCGAGCCATAAGTCTATTAAAATTTCGAGATTACGTTCAACTTCACCTTTAACCTGTTCAATAACATTTATGGAGTGCATATGTAGCCCAGTTTTTTTTGTGTGTAGTACTTTATATTTGACCATGTTAACTTTTATCTACTGCGGTTCCACATTAATACGTAAACCTGCCTTGATTTAGTTGAAGTTGCTGAGCTATCCCTCCTTGATTATTTATAAATTTTACCAACTTGCATTGAATTTCTGAATCCAAGTTATTAATGCAAATAAGCAACAATGGGTTTCTCAAAACCAACCTTTTGAGTCACCACGCTCTTCCCACTGGACTGCAGTTTTCTACCAGCCAACCAACTAGTTCTCCATTTCTACATTTTAGTTTGAAATTCTACCGTCTGAGCTTAACTCAGAAACAATGTTGGATTTTTTTAAAGATATCTAGGCACTGTCTTGTTCTAGAACTTTTGTCCATAAGAAGTATCACTTTCTCAGAAAAAAAGAGTCAAGCAGGTTCAAAGAGCATTCCCTTCCCCTACTGAGTCTATATAAACTATTTTTTATTGTATTACTATACAGGTAATCCTCAAGTTCATTCAACCAGCCGGATCTCTCCAGAGTTTAATCCTTACTATGCTGATTTAATACAAACAATTCCAGGAAATGTATTTGTTTTAAGCCTATCTCATCTATGTCAGTCATTAATTTTAGCTGTGCTATTGTCATTCACAAAAGTTGTCTATTAATCTTGCTGAGAAAATACTTGCAGCAAATATTATTTATTAAATTGACTATTTAATTGTACTCATCAACTAACTGCTAATACCAAAAGATATCTGCGTTTACAACCATGCTTTAAGATCCTTCCTTTAACACAGTTCCTTTCTGTTGTTTCTAGAAAAGAAATTCCCCCTGCAGGACCTGTAGAGGTCATTCTTCCCACTCCACTTCTGTTTGTTAACGCATTTTAGAATCACGTCTGTTTTGCCTATATTTGCTGTTTACGGATAAAACTTTTATCTGGAATATTTATCATTATGATGCCTGTGTGAACATACCGGTAAAAGCAAATTACTGCAGATGCTAGAATCTGAAACACAAACAAAGAATGTTGAAAAATCTCAGCAGTCAGATAGCATATGTGGACAGAGACCAGTGCGAATGTTTTGAGTCTGGATGACATTTTGTCTGATGAAGAACAGTGTGATGTGCTCTACTAAAGTGTTGAGTGCAACCTCTACTCCCTGGAACTTTAAGCTGTTCCCTCATGAATTTGAAGCTAGCCCCCTTATATTGTTTAAGACTGACAGTCCTGAAGAATTTTGAATTATTGAATATTCAAGGGTTCATTTGACAGAGTGGGGAGGGTGGAGGAAGAGCATGAGAGCAGAGGAATCGGGGACAGGAGAGAGGGTGAGGGAAGGAACAGGAGAGAGCTGGGGAGGCTGGGGAGGCGGGGAGAGAAGCAGGGGCAGCACTAAGCAGCCAAGACATTTACTATCTAAAGGATCCCAAAGCACTATTCAAAGTAGCGCAGGCATGTTCCTCTGAAATCATAGGCAACATTTATCCCTTATTCTACATCACCAAATACACATCAACTTGTATTTTTTCTGTGTGGTCATGTTATGTACAAAGTGTTTACCAACAATAAATAACTTTACTTCAAAAGCAATTAGAATCATAGAATTCCTACAGTACAGGAGGTCGTCATTTGGCCCATCAATCCCATCCAGGTCTTATTCCTGTAACCCCATAAATTTATCCTGCTAATCTCCCCGACACTAGGTCAATTTAGTATGGCCAATCAACCTAAAATGCACATCTTTGGACTGTGGGAGAAAACTGGGGCACCTGGAGGAAACCCACGCAGACATGGGGAGAATGTGCAAACTTTACACAGATACTGACCTGAGGCCAGAATCGAACCAGGGTCCCTGGTGCTGTGAGGCAGCAGTGCTAACCACTGTGCAACCAATTAATTGGTTGTAAAGTATTGAGGTCCTAACTACATGGAAGCTGTCAACAAATTATTACATACATCTTTCCTTTGCTCATTATTTGACAAGGGTTTCCTTGGTTTTGTACTTTCTGCCTTTAATAAAGCCAAAGATTCTTTGTTTGTTATTCTGGAAAAGAAATAGCCTTCTCAGCTTGTCCTGCGCTTTGAGGACTTATGTACATAAGTCCAAAGGTGTCTACATTCCTGTACCCACTTAAAGCATGTACCAATTAGTTAAAAATGCCTTTGTTCATTCTTCATAGCAGAATAGATCACCTCACATTTGTCTGCATTCAAATGCATCAGCCAATTTTAATCAATTAGTCTGTCTCTCTCCACCTAATTTGTTGCTATTCTTCTCATTGCTTACGACATTTCATAGTATTGTGTAATCTGCACACTTTGAAATTATGCCCTGCGTATCAAAGTGCAGTCATCACTATATATCAAAGAACAGAGCAGTGTGCTGAACACTGAGGGAACACTGCCATCTCTATTTCCCTATACCATGAAAACAACCATTTACCACTATTCTCTGCTTTCCAGTCTCATATTTACAATGTCACTTCCCCTTTAATCATTTGTCTTCAATTTTGCTAACATGTCTTTGAAGTGTTTCCATTTACTTATGAAAGCAGCATTATTTCCCCATCAATTGTTCGGTCTGAATGATTCTAGAGTCACAGCCTTCTGAAAATGAAAGGCTAGCAAATGATGCTTTTAATTGTAGCAACCCAACCCTTTCTGCCATGCACTGCTCCTTTGTAACACTAGCTGATTATTCAGATTCAACAACATTAGAGTTTATAAGAATAAATCTCTATTACCAGTATGCTATCACTATATATATATATATATATATATATATATACACATACACAAGATTCAATGGTCACAATCAAATCCTGATTATATTGCAATAACTCAATAAGTTCAAAAAAAAAGAAATAACTGCATTGGCTTTAGCATTGTGTAAATTTAATTATTTTGTTGTGAAGGTGGATTATGCAAGTTGACCAGAATGGACATTCGTTGCAATGTGTTACAGCAATCAAAATAAGAAGTTGATATTTGAATGCCAAAGGAATACTTCCTAATTTGGGAATTAAGATCTGAATATTTTATAGACAATTCAAAAATCAGAATATGTATCCACCGTAACAAATAAATAACAAGTGCAAGAACATATAAAAAGTTTTCCCCTCAAATAAATGGAGCCACAGGACAAAACGTTTTATAAGTCAGTCCCATATTGAAGAACAAATTATGACTGTTTTTTTAAAAAAAAATCACCATCTCCTGAAGCAAACACAGCAATAGCTGCCCAACTTGGGAAATTAATTATTCCACTGAATGAAATGTGACTGTTGAGAATACACAGCTCAGTTGTCATCTGCTTCAAGGTTAATGTTGTTTCCAAATTTTGCATAGAGCTGAACTTTAAGATCAGATAACACTTGTTGAATGGTCTCCACACGAGTCTGCAAAGCCTGGATCTCATCTTGGAGACTTTGCTGAAAAATAAAGTTTGAAGTCTTGTCAAGGTACAAAGATTCAACACATTCTACATTCATTGAATTGGAGTCACAAAGTAGTGAAAACAGCTTTAGGGATTATTTTAGTGTATAAAGCAAAGCCTGAGGAGCTTATGGCAACTGTACTTTGAGTCACTTTACAACCAAGAAACAAAGTGTAATTTACCATAATGCTTTTCACGTCATAGTTTAAAAGTGGTGGGGCAGGGGAAAAATGGCAATGTGGATCAACTGTTAAAACAGAAAGCACTAGAACAAAAAAAATGAAGAAGCCAGTGCCTCAGACCACTATCACCACTTAAATATAGTAGCAAGCTGCCCTCATGAGGGAAATAAAAGCTGGCAAAATACACAAAGCTTTCATCAAGATCATCATGCATATCTATAATGATTAAAAGTCTTACATTTGTATGCACTTCCAGTCATCCTTTTCTGTAAGAAATTCCCACAACCGCATTTATAATGGAAAATATCTACATATTTCATTTGATATATCCAGTCATCTAATGTATTTTAAACGATATAACTCCAACATAAATTTTGCATCTTGGGGAATGCCACATATGATGCTTATTCATGTCCATAAGGAAAGGGTTAAGCACTGCTAAGGCAGCAAGAAAACCTCAGGCAGGAAAAGTATTGGCTGGAAGGAGTTTGGTTGAAACTGGTTTTCAACACAATACTCATTGTAATATGATCAGATGTCCAGACCTGTCAGATTTGGTTGAACTAATCAAAGTCCATTTGAAACTGTGCCCATCAATGAAATATTGATCACCACCCTATCTTTTAATCTGAGTTAATGACTGGACAGTGCAGAAGATCTTGGAAAAACTCTATCGGTCCTTGAAAAATTCCCAAAAAGGCGTGATGCCAGAAAATAGATTAAGACACACGTGATCACTCTGGAGCAACTCAGGCTGGCCACCTGAAGTTTTAACTGTATGCTTTGCATGATAAATTAAAATTAAGGTATTAGTTTATTTTACATAGTGAGCATTAAAATTCTTTTTAGTATTGAGGTATTTCATGAAGGTGTTTGAATTAACTGCGGTGTTATCAACATTGAACAGACAGAAATCTTACATATGCTTGTACTGCTTTAAATCCTCTTGTTTGCCCTCCCCACCCCCACACATAGCTTCTAAGTGTCTTTTATTTTGAATTTTTGAGGCAGGTATGAAACATGGATGACTATGTTAGAAAAGCCTCCTAACAATTTCACTAACTTGCGTAGCTGGCTGGATCTCTTCCCAGCAGCTTTGACCAACGACCCAAGGTCAAAAATAGGTCGTTTAGAGGGATGTCTCAGCTTTATCAACTTGTTATTGGTTGTGAATAGTGCCCATCATTTGGTTACTGGCAGTCTAGTCACTCTTGAACCTTGCACAGTTGTACATTTACTTCAAATAAGAGTTACATTTTTAGGTGCATCGTTATGTCACTCTAGAAATGTGACAGTAAAGCTGCTTCTCATTTTATCTACAGCTGATGCTTCTCGACATGATGTATCACCTGGAACTCTTTGAGTTTGCATGTCCATCCACATTTTCCCAAATAAATGTCACTTGGTGGGCAGTAGGGGGAAAAAGCTGATATGGCTAAACTACGCAGTTTAAACAATGCAAGTAAATTAAAGAGAATGCCAAGGTTCATTCCTACAACCAAATCCTCCTAGAACTGGCTACATTTATATTCCCTCCCTCTTCACTCACCCATCTTCCCCCACCTCATAGCTCCTCTGTCCACACTCATCATACAGGTGTCATTGCTTGAAGAGTAGCTGTTTCAAGTAGTTACATTTATATAATATCCCAAGGTGCCTCACAAAATCAATGAAAAATGAACAGAGACCAAAAGAAGAGAGATGTGGCGTAACCAAAAAATGGTGGGTTGTCAGAAGGGTCTTAAAAGGAGATGGAGGTGAAGCAGTTAAAGATGATAATTTAAGAACACAAGTCTGAAGTAACTGAAAGCGCAGGTTCAGGTTTTCACTCGCCCGGGTTTTGTTCACCAGATCATCCATCCCATGAGCAATGATCAAGGTTACTGGTGGTTTCCTCATGTTTCTTTCTCCATCAGGAATTGGCAGTTCCAATGTTGAACTGGTAATTTTTCCACTTGGAGTTTTTGTCTCCCCTTCCTTCACCGGTTTGCTCCTTGCCCAGTTTTTCCCTCAGCTTCACTCTAAGGTCCTCCTGCCTCTTGTTGACTTGCCCGAACATCTTTGGGCAAGGCGTCCTCTAACAGAATGAGTTTGTCTTGATCAAGGTGAACCAGCAGATTAGCTAACTGAAGCTGGATTTCACATCCTTGAAAGCTTTCTTTTGTGCTGTCCCCCACTTCTGTTTTGTTTCTTTGAGAAGTAGTAGATACAGTGATGCCAATGCTGTTGAAAGATCTGGCAGAAACTTCCCACAGTAATTCACCAAGCCCAGAGATGAGCTCAGACACACTTGAGGTTTGGAGCTTCCTTGATAGTTCTGATTTTGTCTTGCACCGGGGACAAACCGTGACTTGGTGACACAAATATTCCACACACAGCCTGGAAATGTGCACTTGCTACACTTACCTTTGAAAATCTCTGAGGCTGCTGAGGTGCTTCTCCTCAGTTTTCCCTGTGGTCAGAATGGTGTCCAAGTAAACTGCTGCATGAAGAGTACAGCAGTGAGTAACCGTCCAGCTTGGAGGCCTAATTAACAGTAAGATTTTAACCCTGCATGTGCCATCACTTTGAAGGAAATGAAACAATTGGAGCTGCCCAACATGTGAATTGAATGGGCTCAAGTCTCTGCAGCCACTCCATCTCTTCCTCCATTTTGCATAATGAATGGTGTAGGGCCCTGTGCTGAGCTTGAGAAAGCAAGCAGTAGCCTGAGGATCTACGGACAACTCAACTATAGCACCACACAATGTATTCAGTTCATCGTTGAAAACCTCAGAATACTTCTGAATGACATCCACTGTTGCCTGTGTGCTCTTAATCTCACCAAGTTCAATGGATTTTTACTGAGCTAGTCACACCACAGTAAACTAGGCCCTTTCCCTTTTACCACAGGTGCCATGCTCTTGCTTCTTGGCTGTTATGCAATGTCCATTTGGAACACCCCAAGCAACAGTCTAATCTCTTTGGTGTACATCCGAAATCGGGGCCCTGTCTCAATAAGACCTGGTGCCTGCTTGGAGCCTGTGGTCTTATCAATGATGACAGATGCAAAGGCTCCCGTGTCCACCTCCATCTTGATTTGTTTCCCATCAACCTCCACTGTAGCACAGATGGGTTCTGCACACTCCTCAGTCACATTGAACATATTGTAAGAGTGCTCCTTTGTCTGCTCTGAACTGTCCAAGTGACAAATAGCTGACTGAAGCTTTTTCAAATTTGAATTTCTCTGCTCTTTTTTGTTGCAACAGTAACAAACAGCATCCTTAAATTTGCAATGATTTTTGTAGCGTTGAAATATTCCACTGCTTTTACCTTTTTGCTTGCAACCTTTCTTTACTTGATGCATTTTCACCCGCTTGTGTACTGCCTTTTGAATACCTTTCACATTGCTGGCAGGCATTTCCATGCCCTGAGAAATTTCTAGAGCCTTCTTGAAAGTCAGTGCGGCTTCTCCCAACAAACAATGTTGAATGGTAATGTCATTAATGCCATAGACTAGTCTGTCTCAGAGCATGTCCTCCAACACTGCTCCAAACTCAATGTTTAGAGAGTTGTTTGGCTTCAGCAACAAAGTTAGTTAGACTCTTCTGACTTCCAAAATTATTATGGAACTTGAACCACTGTCTGCGGAGGAATGCTACTGTTGGAGATGCTTTAGCCATAATTGAACAGGCAAGAATTAAATAAAGCAAGGCCAAGCCAGTAACACCGGACAACAGCTTGTGGTCAAAGGCCATAAAACAGTTGTGAAGGGAACTTCATGATGGTCACAAAGCCAGGATAGAAGTGGGACCAGATGGGCAGGGAATGAGGGAGGGAGGGAGGGAAGCAAACAGTCAAATAAATGGATGGTTCATCTTGTTGATAATAAACAAATCTATGATCCTTGCAAGCTTCAAAGTGCATGTAGAGATGACCAAAAAGAGTTTAAGGCAACTGCACTTTAAGGAAATTAGTCCCCCAGGAGGACTGCCTGGTCCCAGAAGTGGGCAATTTTAGCAGAGAAAGGTAAGGTATGGTATATTTTATGTCAAGCCAGATCAGTCAATGGAGTGTATCCTTATTATATCCAGTAAGATATTTCATTAATTTGCATCATTGTAGCTATACTGTTTTCTTTGTACCCAGTTCCAAATCATACATATTCCAATTAATTCTATATCAAAGTGCTCTCCCCTGGACCTGAGCGAATGAAAATTGAGGCTGTATCAGAAATAAACATCAAAAGGGATTGGTTGAGAAAATCAACCCATTTTCTTTAAAATCACATGAGGTTGCCTGCAGCCTGTGGAGAGGAAACGTCTATCTGACCAAGTTCCTAATGTGACAAGAATATAGAAATAACTGCTATGGAAAATTATTCATTGTACAGCATTTGTGAACTAGTTATTTTCACAATTCACAAGAAGTTAGTTTAACAGCCACAAACAGATGCTCAGAACTTGAGTCAATGCGACTCCTTTTCTTTTTTGCCCAATCCAAGATCTTTTTAACCTCTTCTTGTTTGAGGCTTATTGTGCAAAAAAGCAGATTGACTATCCAATACAAAACTGAAAAGGCTGTATTGTCAGTACAACTTTTCTGTGGAACTGATGGTAAACCCACACCTTTATTTTTTTCTTGTTCAGTTGGAAGTTAAAAGTTTCATAGCACTTGTGCCATGTGCTGGTGAGGCTAGGAACAGGGAGATAGTGCAGTTGAACATGTGGCTAAGGAGCTGGTGCAGGAAGGAGGGTTTCAGTTTTTTGGATCATTGGGATTTCTTCCAGGGAAGTTGGGGCCTGTACAAGAAGGACGCATTACACCTGAACTGGAGGGGCACCAATATCCTGGTTGGGAGGTTTGCTATTATGGTTCGGATGGGTTTAAACTAATGTGGCAGGGGGAGGTGGTAATCAGAACAGTAGGTCAGCAAATGTAGAGACAGGGATGAGCGTGGAATCAAGGCCAGGATAACTAAGAGGAAGAGCAGACTGGGGGAGGTCGAACTCAATGGGCTTGGGGGGTCTGGAGTGCATCTGCTTCAATGCAAGGAGCATAACAGGTAAGGCAGATGAAGTTAGCGTCTTGATTCTTGCACGGAACTTGGATGTGGTTGTGATAACGGAGACTTGGTTAAAAGAGGGATAGGACTGGTAGCTAAATATTCTGGGATATAAGTGTTTTAGGAGAGACAGAAAGGAAGGAGAAAGAGGCAGGAGTTGAAATACTAGTTAGGGAACATGTTACAGCTGTATAGAGGGAGGACATCTTGGAAGAATCTTGTAATGAGACGCTGTGGGTAGAACTCAGAAACTTGAAGGAAGCAGTCACTACAATGAGCATGTACTACAGGTTTCCCAACAACCCATGGAAAGTTGAGGAACAAACATGTAAGCAGAAATAATAGGAGCATTGTAGTGGGAAGCTAATTTTACTCATATTGACTGGAAATCCCTGAGAGCTAAGGGTCCAGATGGTGAGGAATTTAAGCGTGTCCAGGAAGGCTTTTTGGAACAATACGTGGATAGTTCAACTAGAGAGGGGGCTATACTGGACCTAATACTGGGGAATGAACCTGGCCAGGTCATCAAAGTTGCAGTGGGGGAGCATGTGACCCCAATTCCATAAGCTTTCGGATACTGATGGAAAAGGACGAATATTGTCCTACATTGAGGTGCTAAATTGGGGCAAGGCTAACTACAACCAGATTAGGCAAGATTTGAAGGTTGTTGCTTGGAAGAGGCTGTTTGAGGATAAATCCACATTTGGCATGCGGGAGTGTTTTAACGAATAGTTGATCAGACTGCAGGACAGGCATGTGCCTATGAAAAGGAAGAACAGGAAAGGCAAGATTTAGGATCCATGGATGACCAGGGAAATTGTGGGTCTAGTCAAAAAGAAAAAGGATGCATGCATGAAGTCTAGGTAATTAAAAACAGATGAAGCATTTGAAGAATGCAGGGAAAGTAAA
This sequence comes from Carcharhinus amblyrhynchos, assembly GCF_965287045.1. Taxonomy (NCBI): domain Eukaryota; kingdom Metazoa; phylum Chordata; class Chondrichthyes; order Carcharhiniformes; family Carcharhinidae; genus Carcharhinus; species Carcharhinus amblyrhynchos. The sequence goes on along the minus strand of NC_137339.1, from coordinate 39,665,149 downwards.
AAAGGGCTCGAACAGGGAGTTAGGAGGACAACGGGTCAAGAAATTTCCTTGAAAGACAGGATTAAGGAGTACTCTGAGGCATTTTATACATATATTAAGAACAAAAGGGTAGCTCGAGAAAGAATTGGTCTACTTAAGGACATAGGAGGGAAATTATGCATGGAACTAAAGGAAGTTGTGAGATCCTTAATGAGTACTTTGCATCAGGACACGTCAATTGATAGTGTCTTGTAGGGGTATGTAAGCCCTTTAGGACAAGCCATCATTGCTAGGGAGAAAGTGTTAGGTAAATTAAAATACATTAAGGTAGACAAATCCCCAGGACCAGATGGCATCTATCCCAGATTACTGAGGAAGACAAGAGATGAAACTGGTGGGCCTCTAACAGAATTCTTTGCTTCTTCGTTGGCCACTGGTGAGATACTAGAGGATTGGAGGATAGCCAATGTTGTCCCATTATTTAAGAACAGCAGCAAGGATAACCCGCGTAACTATAGGTCATTGAGCTTGACTTCAGTGATAGGGAAATTGTTGGAGAGGATTCTTAGGAATAGGATCTATACACATTTGGAACTGAATGGTCTTATTAGCGACAGACAGCATGGTTTTGTATACGGGAGGTCACGTCTCACTAATTGAGTTTTTTGAGGTGGTGACAAAAATGATTGAAGAGGGAAGGGCTGTGGATGTTGATTACGTGGACTTTAGTAAGGCATTCAACAAGGTCCTTATGGCAGGCTGGTGCGAAAGATTAAATCTCATGAGATCAAGTGTGAACTAGCCAGATGAATTCAGAACTGGCTTGGCCATAGAAGACAGAGGGCAGTAATGGAACGGTGTTTTTTCTGAATGGAGGTCTGTAACTAGTACTGATCCAGCAGGGACCAGTACTGGAACCTCTGCTATTTATAGTATATATATATATATATATATATATGACTTGGAAGAAAACCAAGGTGGTTTGATTAGCAAGTTTGCAGATGATACTAAGATTGGCAGAGTTGTGGATAGTGATGATGAAGATTGTCAGAGAATACAACAGGATATAGACAGACTGAAAAATTGGGTGGAGAAATGGTAGATGGAATTTAATTCGGACAAATATGAAGTGATGCATTTTGGTAGATCCAATTCAGGTGGAAGCTATAAAATAAGTGGCAGAACAATCAGGAGCGTAGACACACAGAGATCTGGGAGTACAGGTCTACAGAACCTTAAAAGTGGCAGCATTAGTGGAACAGGTAGTGAAGAAAGCATATGGCATGCTTGCCTTCATCAGACAGGGCATCAAGTATAAAAGTTGGCAAATTATATTACAATTGTATAAAATGTTGGTTAGACCACATTTGGAATATTGGGGCCTGTTTTACCATTTTGATTCTAAGTGCTGAGCAGATTGGAAACTGGGAGCGTTTCAGATCCAACTTTTAGATCTATTCTCAGGGGCCCCCACACGCGCTCTGCCTGCAAAAATATCAGTGATTTTGAATTGTGCTGCAGAAGCTTGTGGGCAAGTCTTCAGCACCCAAAATACTGCAGCTCTGATTAGTGCCTCCAACTGAACTTACGCAGAAAACAAAATATGTGGCTCCCCTGCCACATCCCTCCCGGCCAGCTAATGCCTCCCCCATGATTCCCACAGACACTGCCTCAACATTACTGCCCCCATTATCCCTCCCACCCCTGCCACCCAGGCCAATCGTGGACCACCACCACCACAACACCACCCCCCACTACTGATGTCAAGCAGAGTGGCAGCAGACCCTGGGTGACCTGATAGAGTGAACAGTTGGAAACTTTTTCCCAGGGCAGAAATGACAATTACAAGGGGCAAGGGAGCACATGTTTAAGATAAGGGGTGGGGCGAGGTTCAGTGAAGATGTGCAGGGGAAGTTTTTTTTTATATACAGAGGGTGGTGGGGGCCTGGAATGCATTGCCAAGTGAGGTGGTTGAGGCAGTTATGTTAGCTATATTTAAGACTTATCTTGATCAGCACATAACAAACAGGGAATAGAGGGACATTAGTTGCTGGTTAGATAGGTAAACTTAATTGGTGCAGGCTTAGAGGGCCAAAGGGCCTGTTCCTGTGCTGCACTTTTCTTTGTTCATTACTGGAAGGTTCCTGGCGACCTCTCTCTCTTAATTAATATGAGCAGAAAAACACCTAACTGGTCATTCATTTCATTGATGTAGGTTTGCCCACATTAACAGTAACCATTACATTTTAATGTCATTAATTACATAGAAATCACTTGAGACGTTTGGGAAAACGATCATCCAAATGTTCTGTCTCTATTTTTACCAAAACCCATAATTCAAATTAAGCAAAAGCAAAAAGGGACTACAAGACGTTTTAAAATATTTCCATTGCCATTCAAAGTAAGCAGGAAAGCAAGGTTGAAACCCGTACCGTCTCTCCACAACTTTAACTGTGTTAACTTATATATTTGGCTACTCCAGTCTTGCTGAGTGTAGATTAACATTAATTACACATGGTGGCAGTATAACTTTGGTCTAAGTGCAATTATTCATTGGTGAATTGAAACACTATTTATTACCTTTGCTGCTTCTAGCATCTCCTGTGTCTCATCCTGGGAGTGACTAATAAAAACCTCTCCAATTTGGTAAGGCACCAGTGCAGTATCGTCATCAAGCATCATGATATCATCAGAGGCATCTTCTAGGTTTTGTAACTGTTTCTGTTAAATCACATAAAACAGGATCAGTAACAGTTTACAAATAAATCATTCACAACAATTGTACACACTGAAGTGTTTACATATTTGTTCAAACTACATAGTTAAAAAGAAAAGTTTTCACAGGCATTTTGTTGCATAAATCTTTTGTTTGGTGGAACGTAAAGAATCTCATTTTTCACAGAAAGTCAAGCAAGGATTGCTCTCTGCCACAGCATCTATGGGGAGAGAATAGAGCCAATGTTTCGAGTCTAGATGACCCTTCATCAGAGCAGCTCTGACGAAGGGTCATCTAACTTGAAATATTGACTCTATTCTCTTCCCACAGATGCTGTTGGACCTGCTGAGACTTTCCAGCCTTTTCTGTTTTTGTTTCAGATTCCAGCAGGGAATGCAAAGAAGATTTTCTTCTCTGAAGGTACTGAACCTCTGGAATTCTTCACTACAGAGGCTGTAGAAGCTCGGTTAATCGGTACGTTTAAGGTTGAGATAGATTTTTGAAAAGTTGGAGAGTCAGGGTATGGGCATATGAGTTTCATGCCTGTGCTCTCTGATCTACAATGGCTCTCAGTTAAGTAATGCCTCTATTTTAAAGGATACATTCTACTACTGCTCTATTCCTCCCCCTTCTCTGCAATCTTCTACAATCCAACAGCCCTTCGTGATATCTGCACTCCACCAATTCTGATCCCTTACACATTCATGCTTTTAATTACTCGATCACAGCTGGTCATATCTTCTCTTCTCAAGTCCAAGTTCTGGAATTCCCTCCTTGTACCCTTCCTGCCCCTCAACCTTTCTTTCCGCTTTTATTATCTTAAAAATTACCTATTCATTCAAGCCTTTAATGGCCCTATGCACAACTTAGACAATGTTCCTCTGAGGGCCTTTAGGACATTTTACCATGTTAAAAGATTCATAGAATAGAATCCTTACAATGCAGAAGGCAGCCATTTGGCCCATTGAGCCTGCACCAACAACAATCCCATCCAGGTTGTATTCCTGTAAGCCCACATATTTACCTTGCCCATCCCCTTGATGCTAAAGGGTCAATTTAGCATGGCCAATCAACCTAACCCACACATCTCTGGACTGTGGTAAGAAACCAGAGCACCCAGAAGAAACCACGAGGACAACGTGCAAACTCCACACTGTCGCCTGAGGCCAGGGTTGAACCTTGGTCCCTGGCGCGGAGAGGTGGTAGTGCTAACCACTTTGCCACTGTGCCACCCAAAAGGTGCTGTATGAATAGAAATTTTTGTTGTAGTAAATTATTCACAACCATTCTGTAGGAGGACCAACTCTGGATAACAGAGATTCCGTATATGCATATCATAATATATTTCAGCATTTACCTTTTTCAGTTCTATTTCTTCTTTAAGTTCTATGAGCCTGTTATTATTTCTTGCAAACTTGTTAATTTTCTGTTGGTCTTCAAAAGTAACATTAACATCCTCTACTGCCTAGAAAACAAAATGTAACATTTATGGTTAAAATAGAAATATTATTTCACTTACACATTGATTCCAATTTCAAAATATCCAGAGATCTAAACTGTATTACGGAACATTTATAGGCAACATCCATCGAGCAGGATCTCAAAGTTAATAAATGAGTAGGTAAACAGTGTACATTAATCGTTCAGTGCTAGACACTTTTTACCACATTTCTGAGTATTGTTCAAGACTCTGTAAACAAATATACGCCTACCACTCTCAAGCAAAGAGTCTGAAAAAAACTAAATTACTCTTTAATTACTGGAAAACTGCTGTTTCAAAAGATGCCAAGGCTGAGTAACTTCCACACCTAATATGTTTGTGTTTGGAGATGGGTTCTGTTGCACTTACTACAAATGAAGGGAACCATTTCAGTGGAAACGGAAAATTGACAGGACCCGAGAGTCCCTCAGTTTTGCAAATACTGCAGAGCAACAGTCAACCCAAACACAGTAATGAAGAAAACTACAGTATAATTATAAATATTATACAAATTCAACTAATATTTCAGAAAAGACAATGGTATTTGCAATCCATACAGTGATGGGATGTCTGATGCAAGATTTTATCTTGCAGAAATGCAAAATAGAGGTAGATAATTCAAAGCATAAATAATGGAAATTCCACTCAATCAAGCTGATTTCGAGGTGAATGAGTCAGCATTCTGAATGAACTCTACATAAGGAAGTATAAAACTCAGTTCTCTGATTTTGCAACTGTTTTCTATGTACTTGAAGCTAGCTACTGCAACTGGCAGCATTCATTTAAAGACAGAAAATCAGAAAAATAAATCATTGCTGTATTGGTTTACAAACTAACATTCTTATAAGTGCAGAATTGTCAATACTTTCAGCCAGGAATTGAGTGATAAGGTTCTGCATTACAAATCACCAACAAGGGCTTACTCAATATTGATTAGGGATTTGGAAATGAAAAATGACATCCTGACTTTAAAGTTCATGAAACTATCTATATGACACCAGACAACATACTTCACTAATTGCATCACTGCCACTTTGATGTGTTTCTTCCCTTCCCTCACTGGTCAAAAACCTATAGATATTTCACACATGCAATCCCCTTTGTACACTGATAGAATTGTATTATAGCTCTGGCATGTGACTCAAGTGTACTCTTTCATCAGGTCCAGTGTTGCTTCATAGTTTTAAAGCAAAACAAATGATCTACTAGCAATCTGCATGTCTTCTATATATAGTGGTTTAAATGTCAACATCCTTGGGATTATCATTGACCAGAAATGCAATCAGATTAGCTATACAATAATGTGGCTACAAATGCAGGTCAGAGGCTAGGAATCTTGCAGCAAGTAATTCACTCCCTGACAACCCCCCAAAGCCTGTCCACTATCTGCAAGATACACGTCAAGAGTGTGATGAAATACTCTACTCTTGTTTGGATGAATGCAGTTCCAACAACACTCAAGCAGCTTAAAATCATCCAGGACAAAGCAGCAGCTTGATTGGCGTTCCTTCCACAAACAGTCACTTCCTGTACCACCAATATATAACAACAGCCATGTGTACCAAATACAAGATGCACTGTAGGAACCCACCAAGGCTCCTTAGATGGCACCTTTCAAACCAACGGCTGCTAACATTTAAAAGGACAAAAGCACTGGACACATGGGAATACTACCACCTGGAAGTTCCCTTCCAAGCCATTAACTATCTTGACTTGGAAATATTCACCTTTCCTTCATTATTGCTGGGTCAAAAACCTGAAACTCTCTCCCTAACAGCACTATGATTGCACCTACATCAAATGGACCACAGTGGTTTAAAGAGGCAGCTCACCACCACCTCCTCAAGGGAAATTAGGGATGGGCCATCAATGTTGGCCGAACCAGTGAGGCCCACATCCCTTGAATGAATAAAAGAAATGTCCATTCCAAATGAGAGAAAATACAAGACGCAAATCAATTGACGGCATTCCAGATGTGAAACAGCTTCATGCATTTCTGGCCTTTACTGTATTGTTAAACTAACAGATCAACAGCCAAAAGACCCTACGATAGTTACGTCTGGGAGATGCAATTGCAGGAGATAGCGAAACATATCCATCAAACACAAGGTAGCTGCCTGGCAATTATAGCACGTTAGAAACTGTAAAATAAAAATGTACATAAATGCTATAATCCAAGACAATAAGGCATATTCTAACCTCGCCTAAGACAACACCAGAATTTAATGGAGGAAGGCGCTTCACGGCATGCCTGCTTACTTAACACTTTCTACAGCACTCTTCAGCACAAAAGTTTCTTTTTTGCCCATAGTTTCTGGAAGTGCCAGCTGCTGACAGCAAACCAAAGGCAACAGGGCAACTGGGACCTTGTGCATGACACGAAAAAGATTATATTGCTGTAGTGAATGACATTTAAGGCTTGAGAAATGAACAGTATGAACTGAGAAGGGTTGTGAGAGGGGGTGAATTTAATGTCAGATGTGGCATAGAAAGACAGAAAAAGACTGAAATGAGAGAAAAGAAGATGGAAAGAAAAAGAAATGTAAAAAAAGTTAAAATACAACATTTTTTAAAAACCCCAACAATTCACCACCCTACACTTTTAACTGTTCACTTTCTGGGCCAGAGGCACTGTTTGGCAGTTAGCAACAATCATTTTGTTAAAACCATACTTGCACTGTTAAATTAATTTACTTTCTGTGGCAAGTTTATTGGGTGGTAAAGACAAACGCAGCAGCTTCACGTAACAAAAGGGGAAGATGAATGGAGCAGACTAACGATAGAGTTGTGCAGATCCAGCAATTTGTGGTAATTTGCAATGCCTCAACTTGTTGACTAATGAGCCTCAGTGACAATATTTTCATAAACTATTATTTTTTCAGCAAATTTTGGTCAGTACCATTTAAATATTGCCCCAACGTATCAACTCATCTATGTATATCTATTCGTCTCTTTTTTTCTACCTGTCCCAACATACACAGAACACTGAGCCGATTGTGAGATCTGAAGATCTTCAGCAGCAATGGTTCCTGCTTAAAATTCATCCTCCTAAATACATTCACAGCCATAAAAAACAAGAACTTTAATAGTGCAGGACTGCCCTCTGACATTTAATATAGTATATACATTTTACGGAGGATGAATGATTTTTCACAGCTGGTGCTTCATTTTAGCATCTAATCATTTGGTTTTACAGTCATTTCAAAAATCCCCTTTCTACCATGTACACAAGGGTGCTACTAATATTTTATGATCCCCAAACATTGCTGCTGATTTGCAATGATTGGGAGAAAAGGTTAGCAATTATTTTGAAAACAAGGTGTCAAATGGGAACAAGACATTTGCTCGAAACCATATTTTGCGGACTCAGACCCAATAATTGCTTGGCATTATCTGTCTGACTCCATAAAATGAACAAGTGCATTCCCCGAAAACCTCTACTTCAAAGCCATGACCCAAATCCTGAAATGAAAACAACAGTGAGGCTCTCGGTAACATCTGGAATATGCTCATATGCAGAATTGTGCCCAAGTTACCCTCCACCTTCACAAGCTGCACAAGAACTAAAATCAACGTCTGGTGTGGCATGCTCCCATTAGTGGCTCACTAAAGCAATGAGAAATACATAGGGCTGGTGATCAATCATAATGGCTGCCAATAAGCCCTTTAACGCACAACATTTAATTTTACAGATACGGCATTTCATTCTCTTACAATTTAATTAGCATTGGGCATCTTTTCTTTTCTGTTCATGTCAAATCATTCTCATCCTTTTGTTTGATATCCGTACATGTTTGAAATCTAATCTAGAATTTCTAGTTTTAATTCTATGCACTGTTTCATGCCTTTTCAAACCATGTGTGCCTTGTAGAGGGTGCCATGTTGGATTATAAAAAGTGTTAGCACATTAACATTCAAAGCCAACAAAAACACTAGGCAGCATCCAGTGTAGTGAATAAAGAGTAGTTTCCCGTATCTCTGACCACAAGATCCAAGGCATTGTATAAAGAATAAAAGAACAACTTCAATCTTCCACTCTTCATCTCTCCTAATGCAGGCTTGTTTTGACAGACAATATATTATATTTTATTTATTCGCCTTCATCTAATAATTTGTGAATTTAGACATTCATTTGCTAGTCTGAAAAATAGACATGTTGCTGAAGCTTTTCGTCTTGTACTTATCAGGGCAGTTGCAAGAATGCCAAAGCTCAGCCAGATCTGGGTCAAGCCAGTTCCACTATTCATCATTAAGAAATAACAGATAAACAAGATAATGATTCAATTTTTGTTATTACCATAATCACACAATATCAATTGTTAGAAGATGGTGTAATGTACCTTATATTAAAGGATATGAAAGGGTAGTAGTAAGGATGCAAGACACTCTGAACAAATGTTTCATTTCTTCACTACAATCATTACCCCTCCTTTTGCCTTTTGTTCCATGACATCTTTGTTATTTAATCTTTTCCACACACTACATTTTCCATACCTTCCCTTTCTTGTTCTTCCCCCATTTCAATGTCATAAAACCTGTGACATTTCTTCTATCCTCCAGTTCTGAAGAATTATATTTGATTCAAAAGTAAACATGCAGGTGCAGCAAACAGTTGGATAAGCAAATAGTGTGTTGGCTTTCATTGCAAGAGGATTAAGTAAAGGAACAAGGATTTCTTACTGCACAGATATATGTTCTTGGTGAGATCACACCTTCATTCAGTTTTGGTTTCCTTACCCAAGAAGGAATATAGTCACCATTGAGGGAATACAACAACGTTTCACTGGACTGATTCCGGGATAGTAGGATTGTTGCACGAGGAGAAATTGGATTGATTGGGCCTGTATTCACTGGAATTTCAAAGAATGAGAAGGGATCTCATTGAAACATTGAAAATTCTGATAGGGCTGAGAGATCTAGAACAAAGGGTCACTATCTCAGAGTGGGCCATTTTGGACTGAGAGGAGGAAATATTTCTTCACTTAGAGTGGAACCTGTGGCATTCTTCCCACAGAAGGCTGTGGAGACCAAGACACTGAATATACTTAAGGAAGAAATAGATAAAAATTCAAGATTCATAGTGTCAAGGAGTATGGGGGAGCATAGAAGTATGGCACTTTGATAGACGATCATGTTGAATATCAAAACTGGCTCAAAAAGCTCAACGGTCCACTCCTATGTTTTTATGAAATCTACAGCTGGAGGATTATTGACAGTCAGTGCATCTTTGCCCATTGGTTCCAGAATCTTGTTTCTTTCTTCCACAGCTGCTGTCAGATCTGCTGAATATTTTTAGTAAAAAGTCTGACAACACCAGGTTTTAGTCCAACTGTTGTCAGACTTTTTACTGTGTTTACGCCAGTCCAACGCCGGCATACCCACATCATGAATATTTTTAGCACATTGTTTTTATTATGCACACGTAGGTCTTCCATAATTTTACATTGTAAAGTTAGTAATAAAAACAGATGTCAATAGATTAAATCGGTCTTTTTTTTAAATGAGAAAATGCGGGATACGCAACTTAGAATCATAGCATGGTTATGTCACAGGAACCCACTCAGCTGATTGAGACAACTTTCAGCACAAGCAGTTTAGTTAGTCCCATTCTATGTCCTTTCGCCATTGTCCTGCAAATTACTTCCCTTCAGATACTTATCCAACTTCCTTTTGAAAGCCGAGATTAAATCTGTCTCCACCATACTCTCAAACAGTGCATTCCAGATTCTAACTATTCATTGGGTAAAAAAAAAATTCTCTCATGTTGCCTTGGTTCTCATGTCAGTGTCCTTTGCTTCTCAACTATCCCACCATGAGAATAATTTCTCTTTATCTACCCTGTCTCGACCCTTCATGAAGTTAAACACCTTCAATCCCCCTCACATCCTTCTTTTCGTTAAAGGGAACAACCTTCTCCAATCTATCCACATTACTGAATTCTCATACTCTTCTATTCTTGTATTTTTTTCCCAAACCCATCAAAAGCCTTTAATCCCTCCCAAAAGTGCTTCACCCAGAAATGAGAAACATTCCAGGCGAAGTCAAATCTATGCTTTACCAAGGTTCATTATAATTTCCTCACTTGTGTACTCAATGTCTCGAAGTGGAAAGCCCAGCATCCCAAAGGCTTTTTAATCACTTTCTCAACCTGCATGCGAGCTTCAACAATTTGTGTACATTAACCCCAAGTCTCTTTGTTCCTGAACCTCCTTTAATTAACATTACCTCTTCTTCCTCCCAAAATGTATCATTTCTCACGTCTGCTTTGAATTCCACCTACAACTCGCTAAATCATAGAATCACAGAATCCCTACAGTGCAGAAGGAGGCCATTTGACCCACTGAACCTGTACTGACGACAATTCCATCCAGGCCCTATCCCCGTAATCCCACATGTTTACCTTGCTAATCCCCCTGAAACTAAGAAATAACTTGTCATGGCCAATCCACCTAACATCTTTGGACTGAGAGAGGAAAGCAGAGCACTCGGAGGAAACCCACGCAGACGCGGGGAGAACGTGCAAACGCTACACAGACAATGACCTCAGGCAGGAATTGAACCCAGGTCCCTGGTGCTGTGAGGCAGCATGCTCACAATTTATATATTTCATAATATTCTAATAAATCTGAGAACTAGACAATGGATTCAAAAAAGCTTGTTGTTGTAATGGTCCATTAAGGATAAATACTGCAAAAAGACAAATTTAACACTAATTGATGGAGGAAAAACAACATTTTTAGTTTTATGATGCAGGATTTGAAAACATGGAGAAGAATGAGGGTCTCAAAAGTGATTTTTACTCCTCGGCAAAGCTCATTTCTTCTTCGAGTACAATCATGATGTGATACACAAGACAATAAAAGCTTATTGGTACTATCATCTCTCCCATGCTCACCAATAATACAAGCAGATGCTCCAAATCTGAGCCTTAAAAACATAATAGTCAAAGCAACTTCATTCTACATTTGCACACGCACTATTATGTGGGCAGTGATCTATTTTTAAAAATAAGTAAAGCTGAGACAATTCATTTAGCCCATCTCTGCTCAAAGTGCCCTCTTCCAGAATCCAATAGGTTCATGAGATAAACTCATAGACCTTGGAATTGTTTTGTGTATTGATTACAACAGTGTTGTCAATTTTCAAATTATTTCCTAAATTGCCTTTTCCTCAAATCTACTTTGGTCACCTTCCAGATATCTTCCAGATTTATCTTTTCCATTCTTTTTGTAATCTGTAAGATCATTGCTCAGATATCACATTTCAGACTACAGATCCTTTGACTCTCAGTTTTTCCTCAAAAATGAAAGCTTGAAGATCTGGGGATCAGCTTTACTAGGTAGCACCCAAATTCTTGACTATGTCCTTGCTTCTCAGTGATCTGATCTAAATACACAAACTCAAGGCAAACGACAACACTGTAAGATTCAGCATTGCTTCCTTGGACTTGTATTTTAATTGTAAGTTGGTTAACTCGCTCCATCTCTAAGCTTTTCCCAATGTTGCATGGGGTCATCACAATGCTGACTGATCACCAATCTCCACTGTTAAACACGTGGCACAGTGGTTAGCACTGCTGCCTCACAGCGCCAAGGCCCTGGGTTCAATTTCCAGCTTGGTTCACTGTCTATGGAGTCTGCATACTCTCCCTGTGTCAACGTGGGTTTTCTCTGAGTGCTCTGGTGTCCTTGCAGTCTGAAAGACGTGCTGATTGGGTGCATTGGTCATGCTAAATTCTCCATCAGTGCACCTGAGCAGGCGCCAGAGTGTGATGACTAAGTGATATGCACAGTAACTCATTTGCAGTGTTAACGTAAACGTAATTGTGACTAATAAATACTTTTTTTATTCGGGTCAACCATTTGAATTTGGTATGTGAGTTTACAGCAGGATGCCCTTCCTGTTACCAATCCTGACAGAGACTACTTATCCATGCTGTCTCACCTGCGCTTGTTTTTCTGTGGCCAACAAAGTCATAGAATTTTACAACACAAAGAGGTCCCTTGGCCCACCAGCCATCAAGCACCTATGTATTCTAATCCCATTTTTCAACACTTGGTCTGTAGCATTGTATGCAATGGCATTTCAAGTGCTCATCTAAATGATTCCTAAATATTGAGGGGTCCCGTCTCTACCACCCTTTTGGAAAGTGAGCTTCAGACTCCCACCACCTCAAATATCCTATAAATCTCCTGCCCTTAACTTAAATTTATGCCCTCTGGTTATTGACCCCTCTGCTAAGGGGGAAAAATCCTTCCCATCCACCCTATGCCCTTTATAATTTTATACACCTCAATCTGGTCCCACTACCTTGCCCTGCTCCAAGGAAAACAACCCCAACCTATCCAGTCTCTCTTGAAGGCTAAAACGCAACATCCTGGTGAATCCACTCTGCATCTTCTCTCGTACAATCACTTCCTTCCCATCGAGTGGTGACCAGAATTGCACACAGAACTCCAGCTGTGCCCTAACCAGCATTTCATATAACCTCTCTGCTTATACATTCAACGTCTTGGTTAATAAAGGCACGTATCCCACATGCCGTCTAACCACCTTGCCTACCTGTCCTGCTGTCTTCAGAAATCTATGGACATGCACATCTCTGGACTTCCTAGGGTCTAACCATTCATTGTGTATTCCCTTGCCTTGTTAGTCCTCCCAAAATGCATTACTTCACACTTTACAGGGTTAAACTCCATTTGTCACACTCTGCCTATCTAACCAGCCCACCTATATCGTCCTGTAAGCTAACGCTTTGCTCCTCACCATTTATCATGCGATTAATTTTTATGTCATCTGCGAACTTGCTTTTCATGGAGTTGCGAGGTGATTCATTTTGGTAGGATAAACTTGAATGCGGATTACAGGGTCAGCAGCAGGGTTCTAAGGAACGTGAAGGAACATAGAAATCTTGGGGTTCATATCCACAGATCTCTGAAGGTTGCCACTCAAGTGGATAGAGCTGTGAAGAAGGCTTATAATGTGTTAGTGTTTATTAACGGGGGGTTGCGTTTAAGCACCCTGGGGTTATACTGCAACTATACCAGATGTTGGTGAGACCACATTTGGAATATTGTGTTCAGTTCTGATCACCTCACTATAAGGATGTGGAAGCATTGGAGAGAGTGCAGAGGAGATTTACCAGGATGCTGCCTGGTTTGGAGGGGAGGTCTTATGAGGAAAGTTTGAGGGAGCTGGGGCTTTTCTCTTTGGAGTGGAGGAGGATGAGAGGCGACTTCATAGAAGTTTATAAGATGATGAGAGGGATTGATAGAATGGATGTGCGGAGACCATTTCCTTGGGTGGATGTAGCTGTTACTAGGCGGTATAACTACAAGGTTCATGGTGGGAGGTATAGGAGGGATGTCCCAGGTAGATCCTTCACTCAGAGAGTGGTTGGGGTGTGGAAGACACTGCCTGCTGTTATAGTGGAGTCAGACACTTTAGGAACTTTCAAGCGGTTATTGGATAGGTACATGGAGCACTCCTGAATTATAGGGAGTGGGATAGCTTGATCTTGGGATTGGACATAGCTTGGTACAACATTGGGGGCCAAAGGAACTGTACTGTGCTGTAATGTTCTATGTTCTATCTCATCTGGGCCTGGATATTTATCCAGCTTTAGTCCAGTTAAAACTGTTAACACTGAGGGGGAAAAAATATTAAGTTGTCCAAGAAAATCACAATGCCCCTCCTTGATTTCTATACCTACATCATCCTTCTCCATGGTGAACACAGCTCAAAGTACTCATTTAAAACCTCACCAATGTCTTTCAGCTCCACACATAAATTGCCATGTTGGTCCCTAATAGGCCCTACTCTTTCCCTGGTCATCCTCAAACCTTTAAAATACTTATAAAATACCTTTGGATTTTTCTTTATTTTATCCACCAGTATTTTTACATGCCCCCTCTTCGCTCTCTTAATTTCCTTTTAAAGTAACCCCCTACACCTTGTATACTCCTTCAGGACTTCCATTTTTTTGAGCCCTCGGTATCTGCCATAAGCCTTTATTTTTCCTTATCCATCCTTGGATATCCCTTGACATCCAGGGTTCTCTGAACTTGATGCTCCCGTCCTTCACTATCAGAGGAACATGCTGGCCCTGTACTCTTTTTCCTTTCTGAATGATGTAGATTTTCCTACAAGTAGCTGTTCCCAGTTAGAATTTGGCCAAATCCTGTCTTACCCTATTAATTGGTCCTCCCCCAATTCAGAACCTTTATTTCCAATCCACCTTTGTCCCTTTCCAAAACTACTTTAAATCCCGCTGAGTTATGGTCACTATCACCAAAATGCTTCCCCACTGAAGCTCCTACCATTTGCCTGGCTTCATTCCCTAAAACTAGATCCAGCACCAGTCCTTCTCTTGTGGAGTTTCCTGCATTGGCATAAAAAGCTCTCCTGAATGTATTTTAAGAATTCTGCCCCCTGTAAGCCTTTCACATTTTGACTATCCCAGTTAATGTTGGGGAAGTTACTTTTATTACCCCATTATTCTATAGTTCTATATTATTCTCTATTACCCTATTATCCTATAGCTTTGCATACATACGCTATTTGAGGGCAAATCCACAACTAGCATGTGTCATGCTTTCAAAGGCCAGTTGATTGAAGTACAGGGCAGGCATGTGTCACCGCAAAAATGAAGGCGAGAAATGGCAGGATTCGGGAACCATAGATGACAAAGAAAATTGAAAGCGTAGCCAAAAAGGAAAAGGAATAGTCTAGGCATCTAACAACTGATGACACCCTTGAGGAATATAGTGAAAGTAGGAAGGAACCTAAATGTGGAAATTGGAAGGCTAAAAGGGGCCATGAACTGTCTTTAGCCAACAGGGTCAAGGAGAAACCCAAGGTTTTTTATGCATATGTTAGGAGCAAGAAGTTAGCAAGAGAAAGAGTAAGCCCACTCAAGCTCAATGGAGGGAGGCTATGCATGGACAGACAGGAAGTGGGTGGGATCCTTAATGAGTACTTTGTATCCGTATTCACCAAGGAGAAAGATATGATGAATGTTAAGGTCAGGGATATGTGTGTAAACACTTTAGAAAAGTCAATTTATCTTTAGAGTAAGTAGTGAGTATCCTAAATAGCATTAAAGTCCCTTAAAAGGGCCATGGAATCTATCCCAGTTTATTGTGGGAGGTAAGGGTAATAAGTAGCTGGGGCTGAACAGATATCTTCACATCCACTTTGACCACAGGTGAGGTTCCAGTGGACTGGAGAATAACCAATGTTGTTCCCTTGTTTAAAAAAAAGCAGCAGCAATAACCACCTCCCCCCCCCACCCCGCCCCACCTGCCCTCCAATTCCCTTCCCCTTCTACAGTTCATCTTCTCTCTCCCCCATTCCTCATTTCCTCCACCTTCTAGTATCCCTACTGTGTAGGAGGCCATTCAGCCCATCAGGTCTGCAACAAGCACAATCCCACCCAGGCCTTATTCTGGTAACTCCACACATTTACCCTACTAATTTCCCTGACACTCGGGTCAACTTAGCACGGCCTATTAACCTAACCCACACAGCTTTGGTCTGTGGGAGGAAACCAGAGTGGCCAGAGGAAACCCACACAGACACGGGGAGAATGTGCAAACTCCACACAGACAGTGACCCAAGCTGGGAATTGAACCTGGATCCCTGGAGTTGTGAGACAGCAGTGTTACCCACTGTCCCACCCCTCTCTCTCCAGCAGCCCCCCCCCCCCCCATCCCCTCCATTGCCTCTCTTTCTCTCATACACACATGTTCCCCCACGCTTCCCCCCTCAGTTCTCTTTCTATATATTTCCCCTTCCCTCTATTTCTTTCTCTCAGACACACATTACCCCACAGTCTCACCCTCTCCTCATTCCTTATATTTCTCACACACACACATTATCCCCACTCTATTTCTCCCACTCCCCATTCTCACTTTCTCTCTATTTTTTCTCTCTCCTCATTCCTTCTATTTCTCCCTCTCTCTCTCTCACACACACACACCCACACATTACCCTCTCCCCATTCTCACTTTCTCTCTCTCTCACTCACTCACCGCTTTCTTCATGGTGGCGGCCATTTTCCGGACTCTCCCACTCCGCTTTCCCCGGGTCCTGATCCCGATCGCGATTATCGGTGGCTGCTCCGATCCCAACGGCACAGGCCCGCTTCCCGCGGCCACTTTCCACCTTTTACTTATCGGCAGCGACGAGAAATCTCCGAATCCCGGGGTTAATTTAACTTTTACCCGAACCGGCAGCATGGTACCTTCCATTTAAAGGGGTGTGTGCCATTAAAGGCCACGCTGCTGCTGCTGCTTTATGCCGACAGGAACTGTGTGTGTGCACAGAGCAGCTTCAGTGGCAGTTTCCCTGCAACAATCTCTCAGCTGCAACACAGTTCGGTCTCGGATTTTTGTCTGATCGAAGTACGTCACAATTGAAGAAACCTGTGATATTTCCATCACTTTCAGTTTTCAGAGATTTCAATTAATTAACAGTTGCACACATATTGTACCTGGCTGAAAAATACAGAAACAGTAGACAGTCCATAGATTTTGATATGAATTAGGTGGGAAAAATAATGCTTCAGGGTAATAATACCTTTATTTGATTTTTCCCTGTATGTCATATTAGCTCCTAAATGTTCTTGAATGGTAAAGGAATCAAAGGTTGCGGAGGACAAGCGGGAGAATGGAGTTGAGAAACTCATCAGCCATGACTGAATGATGGAGCATACTTGGTGGGCAAAATAACCTAATTCTGCTGCTATATCATATGGTCTTATACTGTTGTTCCTGTGCATTTATATGTGTACACAAATTAAGCACGTCAAGAGAAGAGTGATATTGTACAAAATCACCATAGAAGCAGTTCATATCATAGAGTTATAGCCCAGAATTTTACCATCCCGCCCGCCATGGCGTAGGGCGGACCATGGAAAGATTCATTGACCTCGGATGGGATTTTGCAAATTCGGGACGAATGAGGCTGTAAAATCCTAACCATAGAGTTTTACAGCACAGAAAGAGGCCTTTCTGCCTGTTGTGTCTGTGCCAACCGTCAAGCACCCATAAATTCTAATCTAATTTTTCACGTGGCCCATAGTCTTGTATGCTGTGGGCAGTTAAAGTTTTTTAAAGTTTATTTATTAGTCACAAGTAAGGCTTACATTAACACTGCAGTGAAGGTTCTGTGAAATTGCCCTAGTCGCCACAGTTTGGCGCCTGTGCAGGTCAATGAACCTAACCAGCACATCTTTTAGAATTGAGAGGAAACCCACACAGACACAGGGAAAATGTGCAAACTGCACACAGGCAGTGACCCAAGCGGGAAATCAAACCCAGGTCCCTGGCGCTGTGAAGCAGCAGTGCTAACCACTGTGCTACTGTGCCGCCCCTGTTGCTAAGCTGCTGCCTTAGTAAATCCAATGACAGACAGACAAGCTTCATCGATAATTATCTCATGTTTGGAATAATATAATTTTTTTACACAGCCTGTATTTCCACAGTTTCAACGTAATGGGAATGATTTTACTGCACTAAACTTCAGCTCCCAATGTGCGTGGCATGGCCTGCATGAGTTTCAAAGTTTTTTATTTATTAGTGTCACAAGTAGGCTTACATTAACACTGCAATGAAGTTACTGTGAAAATCCCCTAGCCGCCACACTCCGACATCTGTTGGGGTACACGGAGGGAGAATTTAGCATGGCCGATGCACCTAACCAGCACCTCTTTCTGACTATGGAAGGAAACTGGAGTACCCAGGGGAAACCCACGCAGATGTGGGAGAACATACAGACTCCGCACAGGCAGTGACTCAAGTCGGAATCAAACCCAAGTCTCTGGCACTGTGAGGTAGCAGTGCTAACCACTGTGCCACCAGGCCGCTTGAGCTGCCACTCCTCCTCAATATCTAACACTTTGCTCCACTCTTCACACAATCCTATGAATAAATTTCAGTAAAGTTTTGGCATCCAAGCTGGACAAATGTAATAATGTTCTGCACTGTAATAGACTGTGTCTGACCTACTTTAACATTGCGTTTGAAGGGGAGAAATGGAACACAGCTACTATAATTCTAAGGTTAGGTCAGACTGATTTCCGTGAGATGAGACAGATCTCCCATAGTGATAAAAGCAGAAAATTCTGAAAATGTCCAGAAATACTTTGCAGTATCAGTGCAGAAAGAAACATAGTTAACAGGATGGATTTATGCCATCGAGGTGAGTTGAGAAATTTCCCAACTCAAGATGACTACGTTGGTATAAAGTTCCCCAATTGGCGTGATCCTTGCTCCAAGAGGATGGGCGCAAGATGGAGCTGTGCCTGCAAGGCCTCCGGAACCAGATTGAAGATGGACATGGACGGTCGAGTTGGGCTAGTTAAAAAAAAAGGTTGCTAAGTGTTTGAGTGTGAGGTGCACTATGAATGTGAGATATAAATCATAATTGATGCAGTTTGTTGGTCTGTTGGGGTGAGAGATATTGAGCAATGTGTGATGCAGTTGGTAGAATTTGGTGTTTGAAGATGCATTCACTGACTGTGACCACTTGTATTTACAGCATTACATTCTGGTCCTCAGGGCTTGACTCCTGGCATTGAACTGCACAGTTACCTGCTACACTACCTTCACAAAGTTTGTCTGTTTCTTTAGGCCAGACTTAAAAGTTTGATGGCTTGTTCAGCTAGTCCGTTGGATGCTGAATGATAAGGAACAGTTCAAATATGCTTTATATCATTGAATGTGGTGAAGTATTGAATCTCAGCACTGGTGAATACTATTCCATTGTCGGATACTATGAGTGGGTTTTTATGGCCTCACTTGATCAAGATCGGAAGTTCCCACCTGAACTCAAGGAGATTTCCATTGTCGGACCTTCACCCGCTCCAATTCCGTGGCGGATGAGGTGATAGACTTCAGATATTTCATAGGTGGAAAAACATTGGTGTAGTCTTTTAATGGTCATGTGCAGTGTAGGGGATTCACCTCAAAAATGTCCACCCATTTAGAGCATGCATTTACAATCAGCAGAAACTTTATGATGTGGAGATGTTGGCGTTGGACTGGGATGCCCATGAATGGACCAACATAATATGGACTCTTATTCATGGCTGGCCAGGCCATTCCCAAGGGTGCCAGTGGGGCTGCAGCAAGCAACCTTTGTTTCAACTGGCCTGTTCACAGCACCTGATGAGCATCTTGATGCTGCCATCAGTGCCAGGCCACCACAGCTTCTGGCAAGCATTCTCATCCTTGAGATGCTCAGATGAAGATGGTGTAATACCATTAGAAGCAGCTCACTGAGATGTATGAGAGCATGGGCCTTACACTAAACATCTTTAAGACCTTAAGTCCTTGACCAATCTTCCACTACACAGCACTGTCCCCATTATTAAGATCCATGATGGGGCTGAGGACAATGTGGAGCACTTTCTATACCTTGGAATCCTACTGTTAACAAGGGCAGATATCAATGACATGATTTAACATTGCCTTCAGTGCACCAGTGCAACTTTCATTTGCCTGAGGAACATAAGAGCACAAGAACTAGAAACAGGATTGGCAATTCTGCCCCTCAAGCCTGCTCTGCCATTCAATACTACCATGGCTGATCTTATCTTGGCCTCAACTCAAACTTCCTGCCCATTCTCCAATCTCCTTCGACATTACCAATTAAAAATCTGCCTGTCTCCTCCTTAAATTCACTCAAGGTCCCGGCATCCACCATAGTCTGTGGGAGTGAATTTGACAGATTCACAACACTTGGAGAGAAGCAATTACTCCTCATCTCTGTTTTTAATCTGCTACCCGTTATCTTAAAACTGTGACCTCTCATTCTAGATAGCCCCACAAGTGGAAACATCCTCTCTACCTCTACCCTGTCAACCCCCTTTAGCATCTTATAAACCTCAATAAAATATCCCCTCATTCTTCTAAATAGAGCGTATAGGCCTAAACTGTTTGATTTCTCTTCATGGGTGGAATTTTCCTATTCCACCCGCCATGGGAATTGTAGCAGTGGACCATATAAAAGTCGGGTGGGATTTTCTGGTTTTGTGGCCAGAAAATCCCACCTCATAAGACAAACCTTCATCCCTGGAATCAATCTAATGAACTTTATCTGAAGTGCCTCTAATAAAACTACACCCTTCCTCAAGTAAGGGGACAAAACTGTATTCAATATCCAGGTGCAATCTCACCAATGCCTTGTTTAGTTGCGGCAGTACTTCTGTACTTTTTAACTCTATTCATTTAACAATATGCCAAAATTCATTTTCCTTCCTTACAATGGGCTGTAGCTGCATACTAGTTTTCTGAATATCATGTGCAAGGGCACCCAGATTCCTCTGCACCGAAACAGTCAGAAGTTTCTCTCCATTTAGATAGTGTATGACCGAGTTTAAATTGCCTTTCTATTTTTCTGACCAAAATGGATAGCTTTACACTTATTCACATTAAACTCCACATACTACATTTTGACCCACTCACCTCACTTATCTATATCATTTGTAAATTGCTATTTCTTTATCATAATTTACTATCATACCTATTTTAGTATCATTCACAAAATTTGGCTATAGTATCTTCTATCCTTTTAGAAGTCATTAATATAGATTGTAAATTGTTGGGGCAGAACCCTGTATCACCCCACTGGTTACATCTTGCCAACCAGAAAAATACCAATTTATCTGATCTCTTTGCTTTCTGTCCATTAGCCAGCCCTCTATCCAAGCTAATAACTTACCCTTAACTCTATGTGATCTTACCTTGTGTATTAACCTTCTCTGCGGTACCTTAGCAAATGCCTTCTGGAAGTTCAGATACATTATGTCTACAGGGTCCACATTATTTTGCTTGTTACATCTTTGAAGAGTATTACCAAATTATTCAAATATGATTTACCCTTCATAAAATCATGCTGACTGTGATTGATTGCGTTGTGACTTTCCAAATGTTATGTCTTCATTAATAATGGATTCTAACAATTTCCCAACAACAGATTTTAATCTAACTGATCCATAGGTTCTTACCTTATTCCTCCCTTTTTGGATAAGGGCATTGTATTAGCATTTTTTCCACTCCACTGAAACCTTGCCCGCAATCAGAGAATTTTAGAATATTATAACCAATAGATCCGCTAACTCCACTGCCACTTCCTTTAAGGCCATAGGATGTAAGCCATCAGGCCCTGGGGACTTGTCTGCCTTCAATTCCAATAATTTGCTCAGCACTTTTACCTATTGATGCTGATTGTTCCATGTTCCTTCCTTTCCATTACCCCTGCATTACCTGTTAGTTTTGGGGTGGTACCAATGTCCTCCACTGTGAAAACTGAAGCAAAATACTGATTTAGTATTTCTGTTGCTTCTGTGTTCCCCACTATTAACTCATCCCCCAAGGGTCCAACATTCACTTTAGCTACTCTCTTCCCTTTTATATACTTAAAGAAGCTTTTGCTATTCTTTTTTATATTTTGTGCTAGTTTTCTTTCATCATTTACTGTTGGTCTTTTTACTACTTTTTTAGTAATCCTTTGTTGCTCTTGAAAAGTTTCACAATATTTCCATCCTGCCATTGGCCTTTGCAATATGGAATGCCTTAGTTTTTGTCTTTATGTTGTCTTTAAATTCCTTCATTAGCTATGGATGTTTCTTCCCCCTCTTACAGTCTTTCTTCCTCTCTGGAATGTATTTTAGTTGGGAGGAATTGCATATCTCCTTAAGCAACTGGACTGCTCACCAACTTTGCTACCTTTTAGCCTTCCTGCCCAGTCCACTAGTTCCAAGTCTGTCTTCATGCCTACATAATTACCTTTGTTTAACTCCAGAATGTGAGTGGGGGACTCCAGTTTCTCACCCTCAACCTGAATTTTGAATTCTATCATACTATAGTCACTATTCCCGAGAGGATCCATGACAATGAGGTAATTAATTCATCCCTCCTCACTACGCAAAACCAAACCTAGAATAGCCTGCTCCCTGGTTGGTTCCACTACATATTGCTCCAAGAAACAATCTCTAATACATTCAATGAACTCTCCCTCGATGCTATCCTTGACAATTTGAGTAATTCAGCCTACATGCATATTAAAATCACTCATGATTATTACTGAACTTTTCTTCTAAGATTTTGATTTGATTTGATTTATTATTGTCACCTGTATTAGTATTTAGTGAAAAGTATTGCTTATTGCGCGCTAGCCAGACAAAGCATTCTGTACATAAAGAATGTAGTGTTACAGTCATAGCTAAGGTATAGAGAACTTAACACAAAATAGGTCCGTTCAAATTTCTGATGGCAGCAGGGAAAACGCTGTTCTTGAGTCAGTTGGTATGTGTCCTCAGACTTTTGCATCTTTTCCCTGATGGAAGAAGATGGAAGAGAGTATATCTGGAGTACGTGGGGTCCTTGATTATGCTGGCTGCTTTTCTGAGGCAACAGGAAGTGTAGACAGAGCCAATGGATGGGAGGCTGGACTGCGTAATAGACTGGGTTTGAAGGCCAGGACCTCAGACCTGGCACCAAGCTCATTGTCTAGAGAGTGGTAGTGATATCCAACCTTCTCTATGTCTCAGAGACGTGCACCATGTACAACAGACACCTCAGAATCTTAGAGAAGTGCCACTGCAACAGCCTGCAATTTCACTTGCAGGATAAGTGCACCAACGTCAATGTTCTCACTCATACCAACATCTCCAATATCAAAGTATTGACCACCCTCTACTGGGGGGGAACCACTTCATCTGCATACCTGACACTAGATGCCCAAAATAAACACTCTGCTCGGAGCTTCAACACCGCAGGCAAGCCTCAGAAAGGCAGAGGAAATTCTTCAAGGACACCCTCCTTGATAGAGTGCAACATCCCCAATGACACCTGGGAATCCTGGGCACAAGATTTCCTGAAATGAAGACAAAGCACCTGAGAAGGAACTGAACACCTCAAGTTTAATTACTGAGAACAAGTTGAAGCCACACGTCTACAGTGAAAGGAGTGCGTGGCAATCTGGGCACCCTATCCTTATACTGCTGCAAGCGCTGTCTGCCCCACCTGTGACAGAGAATTTAGCCACGCATTGGATTCCTCACTCACATGAGAACACATTTTTAATGTGGAAACAAATCATCCTCAACTCCCAGAGACTGCCTAAGAAGAGAGAGCAGCCATAAAGGTGAACATTCTAAGTTCTCACTGGTGGGAACTTAACTTGAAGGGGAACTTAATTCCTGTAAGGTAACCTTTTAATGAGCATGCGTGACATGTAAATGCAAGAAAAAGGGACTTCCTTTGTTTGTTGGGAAGCTCAACCCTCACTTAAAGTTCCGAGACCTTAATTCCTGGCCTAATTATGAGACGTAATTACTGGCAGCACAGTGGTCAGCACTGCTCCCTCACATGACTTGGGACCAAGGTTCGATTCCTAGCTTGGGTCACTATCTGTGTGGAGTTTGCACATTCTCCCATGATTGCGTAGATTTCCTCTGGGTGCTCCGGTTTCCTCCCGCAGTCCAAAGATGCGCAGGTTAGGTGGATTGGCCATGCTAAATTGCCCCTTAGTGTCAGGGGGACGAGTAAATGCATGGGGTTATGGGGATAGGGCCTGAGTGGTATTGTGGTCGGTGCAGACTCAATAGGCCGAATGGCCTCCTTCTGCAATGTAGGGATTGCATGGATTCAATGATTCTATGATAAAGTTCCATTCTGTTGTCCATAAACTGATTTTTATCCTCACAGCAAGTTAAGTTCCCCGCACACCTACCAAGATTCCTACTGTTGACGGGACTGGATGGTTCCACCCAGTGTATTTGAAAATCTTCTATCCTGCAAGTTTAAGACATGTAGAATTATCTCTGCAACACCAGAGGGCCCTCTTATACTTACATCTACGTCTATATGAGGTACTGTTCCACCGTACTTACGATGCCAGTATCTATAAACCTAGAAAATATGTCACAACATCTCCTCTGCCATCCCAGTCACATGAATGTAGAATTATTTCATCATAGGTTAATTCAAATAATCAACTCTGGGCACAAAGAATGATTTCAATTTATGCTGATCAAGTAAAATAATATCCTGTGAAACATGATCAGAAGTGTAATTACATTATCTTCCGCACTAAATGCTAGTTAAGATAGAAGCTGACTAGTAAGCCAAGCAGATCAGGATAAGACAGCTGGCTTTTGTTCCACATCACAAAATCTATCTCTGCAAATAATCCGTCAGGAAAACAGGAACAATACACATAATACCTGAGCAGATCCAAAATGAGCAATATCCACCATGTGACTATATTTAAACAGACGTAAAATCTTTGCTGTGGCCTTCACTTAGAACAGAGTAGAACGAAACAAAATTATGTGTATCTTCTGGAAATAAAAGCAGAAAGTGCTTGGAATACACACGTATAATCATCCATTAGATCTTAATCACATTCTAAATGCTGACAATTCTACTCTCTGCTTCTACCCGCTCCTGTTCTATTTCCCTTTTGGTTTAGTTGGATGCATATTTTACCAACATGGTTGGTAAAACTCTTTTTTTTACAGCAGAAGATTGAGGATCTAAGCCTCTATCCAGGGTTTGAACACATATGCGGGAATTCTATCGCTCCGGCTGTCATGGGAATTGGAGCAGGCGAGGGGTGGACAATGAGAAGGTCCGTTAACCTCTGTTGGGATTTTCTGGTCCTGGGTTAAATGAGGCTGTAAAGTCCTGCCCATAATCTAGGCCTACACGACAGAGTAGCATATAAAGAAAACTGCGCTGTCATTCACGTAAGGGCTGGAATTTTCCAGCTACACCGGCCCCAAGATCAGAAAATCCCACCTGAGATCAACAGACCTTTGCATGGTCCTGCCCCAACCGCTATGATTCCTGTGGCAGGTGGGACGGGAAAATTCTGTCCAAGATCTTAGACTGAGACTCACCAATCTGTTCTTTTCTCATAGGAAAGAAAATAGGACACCGTTCCAGGTGTCATAGTTAACATAGTCCCTATGAAATAGCCTAGCAAGCATCTAAGTTGTACCAACTCATTACAGGGAAGTAAAAAGTAAACAAAGTCGGATGGATCCCCCAGCATCAGCCTAGGCACCAGAACAATACCAAGCATGTATTTTTTTTTTATTTTTAAACTTTATTCCAATCCAATCAAATCAAATTAAAGCCAATTCAGAGTCCCAACAAGTTGGGACATTTTCGATCCAAGCTGACAAGACAGGGCTCTCACCTCCTGTCTTGGGCTTGACCTGCATGATCCAAGCTGATTGGAGTAGGTGTAGCTCCACCTCTAAGGCTTGATCTAATTTGCATCTTAGCCAAAAGGCCCAGATGCCGCTTTAAAAAATTGCTTCAAATGAAGCTGAAATGTAATCTAATGACTTCAACAAAGTGCAGCATGTCGATACTACACTTGATCTTAGCCAAAAGGCCGAGCATGTATTTATACCAGATGACTGCAGTAATTCAAGAAGGCAGCTCACCATCACCTTCCCAAACACAATTAGATAATGGCAGTAAACACTGGTCTTATCAGCCTTGCTCACATCCCATTCAACACTATGAAATACATCAATTTGAACCCTCATGTATCCTGGTATTGTGTTTGTCTGTGTAACAGTAACTATACACCAAAAGAATTCCATTAATTGTGTAATATTTCATTTGTTCCAAAGACATAATAAGGTGCAGTTTTTTGAGATAGTTTATTTCCTTATATATACTAAAAGAAGAAGCATGTTCCTGGCCTAATGGCTCAAAGATTGTAATACTATAGAAATAAAGGCTGAGGCAGCTTGATAATAATGTCAGGGATCAAATGGATCAGAGTGAACTGTCTTTTTCAATTAGTAGTCAATTTGGTTGGGCCATTGTCTTTCATTGTGACTCTACCAGTTGCCGTACTAGGAAAATGGAGGCATAAGTAAGCTCCATAACATGCCAGCTAATAAATATTTCTCAAATTTTAGAGAAGGCTGGTAATTATTTATTCTGATTGTGATAGACAAAGTACGCGACACAATAGAAAGAATGTATATCAATTGGAAAAAAGAGCCATGTTTGGCTAGTTGTTGGGCTAGCTATTGTTTTCCTTTGTGTTGGTCCAGCATGTATGAAGTGGAATCTCTGAAATTTCAAAAGTCTTTGAAGTCACTCACATCATTGTCCAAAAGGGTGTGAGGGTGACCTTAATCCCTCCAGTCCTGATCTGGTATGGAAGGATGAAAATTTCAGATGTGTGTCTATGTGGTATGTGCTATGGTGATCTCACTAGCTTTCGAGGTTTCCCTCTTCGTCAGGTGAATGGAGAGTTCTGGCCTCAGACAGAGCATATAAAGCACAGACAGTTTACAGATTACTGATTAGAATGTGAATCTTTACACCTAACCTGCTATTCAAGTCCTAAAGTGGCCAACAATGTGAGTGGAAGGACCACTGATCACAGGTTAAAGAGATGTGTATTGTGAGGTTTTGCAAACCCAGGCAAGTCACGGGGGTTACAGATAGTGCGACATGAACCCAAGATCCCTGTTGAGACCGTCCTCATGTGTGCGGAACTTGGCTATCAGTCTCTGCTCAGCAACTCTGCGCTGGACTTAAAACTGGTGTTGTCAGACATTTTACTGTGTTTACCCCAGTCCAACGCCGGCATATCTACACTATGGTGATCACACATTGTGTTGCAATTGATGATGTTTCCCAGTCAAAATGGCATCTGCTTCACTGCCTCACACCATTTCTTCCCTTATGAAATAAAGGCACAATCCTTGCCCCAGAGACTCTTCAAATTTTCTATATTTTTGTTTGTCAGAAAGGAAAATATGACACCATGGGTGGTATCTTACCAGCTCGCCACACCAGTCGACCGGCGTGGTGAGCAGTTAAGATAGAGTGAGTGGCCAAAAAAAATCAGGTCCATGCTAGATTTCTCACCTCTTGCGATCTTGCTGGCTCCATTTTACCATGAAACCAGTCTCACACGCTTACTGAACACAATGCTGGTTTTGCCTTTCTTGGATGTGAGGATGATTTAAATATTAATGACCTGTGTAAAAGGTCATTAACGAGCCCTGATCACAATCGTCCAGGCTCCCTTATCTTAGTCCCTTCGCCAATCAAGGTCCTCACCAATGGAGACCAGATATGATGGCCTTGATAGTGGGACTGGAGGTGATTGAAGCCTCCTTGGTTAGTTAAGTGCAGTGCCAGGCAGTGCCGATGGGTCAGGGCAGAGATCAGGTGGGGGGAGTGCAATTGGCCTGGGCAGTGAACAGTGGGGGAGTGGGGAATGTGATGTCTGTGCGCGGGTGGTGGGAGAAGTAACAGATCTCTCACGTACACGTACACTGAAAGATTGAGGCCCCTACGTCTTAGAACTCAGCAGTTGGCCTCACAAGCATGCTGAGACTCCAAACACACGCACACAACCCTCCTCACTGGCGAGATTCACATTACGGCCTTTATATTACATAGAGTGCCATAAATTACCATCGCCTACCTTGCTGAAACAACAGGCTTGAAAACCTACCATTTTCTTGCCCACTCGATACTTAGAATTTCTTTAAGAACATAAGAAATAGGAGCAGGAGTAGGCCATCCAGCCCTTCGAGCCTGCCCCGCCATTCAATAATCGAAAATAAGACAATTCTGCCCCATATCTGCAACGATATGTTGGGGAATGGAAGTAGAGACCTGGGGAAAGGAACAGGCCCAGTCTGTAGGGTTTTGCAAAGTTCTGTTTGGTTCAGAAAATGATGGCTTTTGATTCAGTTGGGAGAAGTGAAATATGGTTTTCTCATGCTAGGTTCCAAATCTTTCCTTCTGAGGCAAGACCACCTGAAGGTTCGCTATTTCAGGAGACTGAACTGTGGAAAGGGCTCACAGGCACAAAAATATCTTTTCAGAGACAGGTATCGCCCTTCCAGATGATTCAGACATTAGCACTGGGTAAGGAATTGTGGTTCTGAGTGAACATCAAGGCTGAGAAAGGGAACTCGGGCCTTGTTGCCAACCTGTCAAATAGATCACCCATTCTAACCTTTCAGCAGAGACTTAGAAGCATCATATAGAAGCTATTCTCTGATTATATTTTAAAGCAAATGCCTCCCACAAATTTTTGTCCCTCAGGTTTTCTGATTTAAGCAGAGGCTATCATGAATATCAGCTTAACGCAATTGAAGCGGCCAATGATGAGCTTAAAATGCAACACAGTTTGAATTACAATATCCATTCAAAACAAGTGGATGAGCATATGAAATATTGTACCGCATTAGTAATGATGGTAATGACAGACCAGTGCTACAGGAAGAAAGTAGGTCTCAGCTCTCCATATCTAATTTGAAGATTTAGTCATATTTTACAGTGAAACTTAATTAGGCTCAGAGCTGTTTCTCACAGACATGGAGCAAATTTACATTTATTATACAAAAGAAGAAAATGCAATTTACTGTAATTCCTGTTTCTATTGTAAAGCAGTTTCAAGTTTCTGTTTTTAAATGCATCTAAATATTTAAATATATTAAGAATAGGTATAAAAATATTAATGAGGCTAAAATAGTCTTATTGTCTACATTATATTGGTGGCTGTTGTAAAATAGTTTGTAGTTGCTGAAGCATTTGAGGATATTTCTGGAATACATAAGATGACAATTTATCCTTGATAAGTTCTTGTTGTCAATAACTGAATGGTCACTTGTGTGAGGTGCTGAATGCTATCGACTTCCTATGTAAGTATGCCCCAATATCAACTGTTACCTTCAAGAGAAGATGACTGGGGAAACAAAATTGAATGCAAAAGAAAGTAGATGTCAACACCATCTGAGGTGGCAAAATTAAAACGTGAGAATCTCGCTATGAGCTATGTTTTCCTCCTGGTCACTAATGCACATTGTACCCTGAACCACTTTTGTCTTTGGAATATTAATTAATAGGAAATAAATCTCCTTAAAGACTATTAAATTGATCAGGATGGAAACTACGTGTGGAATTTTATGGGAAATTTGAAGGTGGGGGTCAGAGGGTGGGGGGGCTTGTAAAATGTCACCTACTCACCTGTCCCAGACTCTCTCCCATTTTAAAGGCTGGGCAATAGTGGAGGCACACCCATCCTTAGGCCCATCGAAGTCCTTAAGTAGTCAACTAATGGCCATTTAGTGGTCTCATCCCACTCCCACTGCTATTCTACCTGCGGCAAGGGGAGGCCCAGGCTAGGTGAGTAGCCTACCAGCTTTTACTGTGCAGACTGGTATCTTGTGTCAATCAGGGGAAACATCCCACCTCCTGCTAAGGTCAATATCCCACCCTTAACCCTTTCCCTTGGCCTGCTAAACCAGATTCCCAGCTCCTTCTCCCTCATACACTTGCAGCCAGGTAGGTCCAAAATTCTAGACTTACCTGAAGTCTGGTCTCCATTAGCTTCTCTTCTTCAGGATCTACCTGTAGTCACAGCGGTTGGTACAGGTACAGGTGGAATTACTGAGTCACGAACAGATCAGATCAGCTGGCTATTCTCTAAGGCGGGACTTCCTCCTCAGATCTGGATGGAAGTCTCGCCTTTGGCCAACTACCATCTTGCAGAGCCTTATATGGCTGTGGGGCAGCTAGCATTGGCGAGGATGTTAACTCTTCAGTTGGCAGGGCGGGAAACCCCAGCATCTGAAAAATTCTGCCCAACGAGCTTGATTTTACAGTGAGGGTGAGCTCGCTGTACCCCAGCATAAAGGTCATGGGCAATTCTGCCTCCATTTCCCATCTAGAGAAGAAGTCCTGCCTCATGTAGATGTGGGTTAATCTGAGAGCAACAGCTCTGTGGTAATGGCAGTGCCACTGGGAGTGGTAGCCACTGCTGGTGCTGCAGCGAGGCCAAGGCTCAAGGTCTGTGATAGGGTGGAGGTCAGGGGACATTAAATGAGAAATGAGTAGGTGGTGTGAAAAGGAACAGCAAAAGACAAGTGAAGTGACATAAGATGTGTTCAGAAGAAGTCTGAATGGCAAAATAATGAACAGCTGCTGTATGAAAGTACAAACAAGGAAAAAATAAGGGTCAAATCTTTAAAGAGAAAGGAGATAAAATGGGGCAGAGATTGTGGAGTGGAATTGTTGAAACAAGAGTTGAGTCCAGAAAGCTTAATGTTCACAATCCAAAGATGAGGTGTTGTTCCTTGAGCTTCTGTTGATCCTCATTGAAATACTGCAGGAAACTGAGGGCAGACAGGACAGAGTGGAAATGAGGTGGAATATTAAAATATCAGGTGACTGAAAGCTTGGTAACAAACCTACAGGCTGAATATTTGCTGCTCCTTGTTTCTTAACTCCATCCAAACTGCTTCTGTCCCTTGATTTTCTGAGCCAAAATCTTTCTCCCCACTGCTTTTCTCCTCTCCTTTAATATCAGGTTCATTCCTCCAACCTCTTCTATTTTGTTCAGTCACTCTGTGAACACATCACCAAGATAACAGATAAAACACATTGGATGGGATTTTACAGCCTCACTCAAGCGAGAAATTCCAGAGGTCAATGGGGATTCCTGTTGCTGGACCCTCGCACACTCCGATTCCTTGGCGGGTGTGATGATAGAGTTCCGGCCATTGATTTCTATCTGTTATTAATTCATCTATTTTGTTTATTGGTTTTTATTTTATTTTCCATTTTCCCTGATGTTAGGGTAACATCACTGATTAACTTTGTTAAGCTCTCTCCCCCTTACTGACACATTCTGCTTATTCTTACCCAAATTGCAACTCTGCTCTGCAACCTCAATGTTTTCTTACTGCTTCCTAATTTTCACTTTCTGAATCCTCCCAGCTCCATTACTTTAAACCCCAGTCTACTGATACAGTTATTAGGTTCACCAGGACAGTGACTCCCTATCTAGTTTGAATGGCACACATGCCGACAGGACAGACCTATCTTTTTCCTGTGCTAGTGCCATTGTTCTATGAATCAAAACCCTTGCCTCCTCTACCGTTTTTTTCTGCTATGCATTTAACCTTCTCATGTATTTGTTCCTCTACTAAATTGTACATGGCTGAGTGACAATCCAAAGATTATTGGGATGTTCTGCATTTTAATTTCAATGCTAGTCCCACAAGCTCACCCAATAGAACATCATTCCTAGTTCTATCTACAGCTGATCCTAAAATGGACTACACTCCTTCCCTCCCATTCTAATTTATTTTCTAACCGTAGAATTCCCAGGTTTGGCTAAAGGGAATAGTATTATTTTCCTGACTATACTATCCCCTATCACCGCCTCAGTTCTGTTCATTCCCCCACATGAAAGGCCTTGAGCACAGCGCCATGGGCAACTTGCTCCTCAACTCTTCAGATTTTATCCTCATCAACACAGGCATGAAGAACTTCATACCTGTTGAATAAGGGCAATGTTTGGGGCTCCTCCAGTGCTGCACTCCACTGGCATCCCCTTACCTGTCTGACCCACAGGAACACCCTTTTGTCCCTGACCACTAATCAGATCTGTGGCACTACCCAATCAAAAGTAGTGTGCCTGCCTTCTCAGTCAAAGTATCCAGGTAACTGTTTTCTTCCCAGATATCTGACAATGTTTCCACCTCTGATCTCAGTTCAATAATTCTGAATGAAGTTCTTCGAGATGCAGACCCTTTTTGTGGTTTTGGGCGCTGGTTTATATTTGGAAGTTAGCTTATTGTGTGTTGGTCTTGGTCATTTCTATTGAATTCCACTAGATGGCAACACAATACTTAACATTCCAATTTGAAAAATGAACAGTCTGGCAGAATCTGTGGGGTGGGCAGATTTTGCGTTTCACTGTTAATCACTTGCCTTGTCACATTGGTAAGGTGTCAGTTGTAGGTAGGTATCTGTGTTATTCAGTCTGCAATTAAATAATTATAGCTTGTCACTGGCATTTGGCAGGCCGTTATTTTATGCCTCAGTTGACTGATTGGAATATCCACACAGAGTAAAGTCCATTATAATATTCACCATTACAATTTTTCAAAATATCATTTATGTAGTAAATATGTTGTAAAATGTGGTTGCTTCCTATCATCTGTGGAACACGCAAAGAATTCTTAAATCATTGTGTATATTAGGATTATTTTAGTTGGTTACTTTTGTCTTTTCCTATTTCGCTCTTACTTATTTACTTAAACCATGCTCTTCTACGCACTAATCCAAAGGGTCTGGAATAACTGTGCATTTCCTGATGATTTCTATTATGAACAATAGATGGATCTTCTTTCGTCAAGGTGCTGCATTCATACTTTAGCAGATATCCCAGTTTAAGACTCTCTGACATATAAGGCTGAATTTTCCAGGCCACAATCATCCCGAAACTGGAAAATCCCACCCGAAGTCAATGGATCTTTTCATGGCCCACTCTCTGCTTGCTCCGATTCCTGTGGCAGGCTGAATGGGAAAATTTGCCCCATAGTGTTATTTTATTAGGCAGCAAGATCTTGGCTTTTACTTATTTTTAATTCATTCATGGAATGTGAGCACCACAGTAAAGACAACATTTACTGCCTATCTCTGAAGGTGGTAGTGAGCTGACTTCTTGAACCACAGCAGTCTATGTAGTGGAGGTATTCTGATAGTGTTGCTGAGTAGGAAGTTCAAGGATTTTGACTAAGTGAAAATGAAGCAACAATAACATATTTTTAAATCAGCAGTGTAGAGAGCAACATGGAGGTGTTGGTTCTGAAGGACTGCACTTTCCCTTCCAAGCAATAAGAGATTTGGGATATGCTGAAGAAGAGTTCCTGCTGTCCATCTTACAAATGGTACATACTGCAGAAACACTGCATCTGCTGTGGAGGGACTGAATGTTCAAGGTGGCGAATAGGACACCAATCAAGCAAACTGCTTTGTCCTAGGTGGTGTCAAACTTCCTGAGTGATGTTGGAGCTGCACTCATCCAGGCAAGTAGAGAGTATTCTATCACACTTTTTATGTTACATTTCAAGCTGTATTTTGGAAAATATGTGTAAAGAAGTCGACTTGCGTTCAGTCCAAGTACAGTAATATATGCATTTTATTTGTCTGAAATATTTACAACTGATCGTTCTCGGCTCGGCTTGATAAATTAACCATGGCCAGCCGAATGACATTATTCCATATCTGATAGATTGGAAATGACATCCTGGCCTGATATTTTACAGATATCATATCCACATATGTTTTGCCTGTTGTGTATTGTAGAAGATGTCGTTTCAGCTTACCTCAATTCAATTCCAAATCTGGCATAAATAGAAGAAACTGATCATAAGAGAACCAAACATAGCTAAACAAAAGACCATTACTGTTCCAGTTCTGATGGAGAGACCCAATCAAACTGTAAACCTCTCACCCCCCCACCCCCACTTTATACTGCAGATGCCAATTATTCTCCTATGCATTTCTTGTTTCTATTTCAAATTTCTAGTCTTCAATTCTCTTTCTTTTTATCTCCACCTTGAAGTCAGCTACTCTTCCTCACCTTATGGTTCAGTCATTATATATATCTGGTTGTAGGTGAGTGTCAGATACTATTGCTACTCAAATTTTGTAAGCAGCCTAATTGGATAACCTCCTGGAAGTAGGTAAGGGAATTATGATGCACAATTTCTGCATGGAGACAGTGTTGATTAGGCTGTTCAATGGCTGGATGCATCAGCAAGGGACCAACTTCATGGTAAGCTCACTATGTTTAAAATTGGCCTGCACCTTTTAAAGGGGAGGGGATTGGGACTGAGAAAGTTGTTGGGTGTAATGGTTGAAGAGAATCTATCCCAGGAAAGAGTTATGAATGGTTTAATAGTGAAGAGCATGGGTTTCCTCCGGGTACTCTGGTTTCCTCCCACAGTCCAAAGATGTGTGGGTTAGATTGATTGGCCAAGATAAATTAACTCTAGCGTCAGAGGGATTAGCAGGGTAAATATGTGCATTTACGGAGATAGGACCTGGGTGGGTTTGTGGTCAGTGCAGACTTGATGGGCCGACTGGCCTCTTTCTGCACTGTAGCAATTCTGTGATTCACACTTTCATCTTACAGCCTGCACACACTGCCAGCTAATCAACCATGACAGCAACATCAGACAAACAGATTACACAACACTCATGAACCCACTGTCCTTTCTCGTACAGGACAAGGTTAAGCACAACTGGGGGCAGCCGAAGAAGGAACAGGTGAGCCCTAATGTCATTAGCAGAACTGGAGGAACCAGTGCTGTCCAATATTGAGGTGGCCATTACTGAACTAGGGATAAAACCATCAAAGACAACCTAATCCCACTCCTCCCATCCCATTTTCCACTGATCCCGCACACTTTTGACTTATAGGCTGCAGTTGGTTTAAACATTGCCCCTCTTACTTTCTACTATTCATTACAGTACAGCCTTACTCTTATGTCTTTTTCCTTTCAGATAAAGGAACTGAAATGTGGCTAGGTAACAGAGGAATATCAAGAAGAAAGTAATGATGAAGACAGCACCTACACTTGATTTCACACCTTTCATCCATGGCCACGTATGGTGAGATGCTGACACTGCACATACCTTAGAGGATAGATGGAAGGTGGCATTAGGCATTAATAGCCAGAATAGGAGGCAAGGATGGCACAGGTGCTATTTCACCAGAGACAAAGTCGCAAATGAGCTTCACAGCTTAGGACTCAATTAATGACTTTGATAGGGCAGCGTATAGGTGAATGCTAATAGGTTAACACAACAAAATGGTTGGTGCATTAGTAATTCTGCAAGACAGCCTGCATTCAATGTCAAGGAGGAATTCAACTTCAACCTGGCACAGGTTTTATTGCCGAGTTAAGAATGCACTTGCGGAGCCTAACCACGATGCAACATCTGATAACTGAAGTTGCAGCTTCAACCTCAACAAAAGTAGCAGCCACTCAATGACTGAGTGTTATAATGAATTCTAAGATGCCTGTCATGCCAGGTCAGTTTGCTGCCATCTGAACACAGCCTATTGCCATCATGGCTGTGGATTACGCCATATAATGGGGCTTGTAGGTATCACAGCAGTTTGGAAATCTGTCCACATATTACTCAGATTGCAGCGGTGCCGTGCTGGGGACTTGCATGATTCCTTGTCTATGGTCCACAAATAGATGTTGAGGGAGTGTGATCCCTTTCAGTTCCAGATGTGCTGTGTCTGCAAACTCATATGGTTACATTTAATGATGTCATGCACCATTGGGCAGCATGCTAACCTAATAAAGCCATTTGCTTGCTCAGTTTGCTTGCCTCTGGTGAGAAAGAACATGTATTCAGCATTCTCTGAACAGCGAGCCTCAGTAACCTCTCTTACAAATCCCTGAGTTCAGACTGAAAAGAGCCAGGTGCATAAAAGTACATTCCCTCAATCATCTTCACAACCATTGACAACATGATTCCTACATCCTGCACTGAGGTTGCAGTTGTGGTTGGAGCAAGTAGCAAGTAATGATGTCCTTACTGAAGCACAGATGTCTCATTCATTGCTCTTGTGATTTAGGAAGGAGAATTGCTCTCTGAACACCCAGAGTGGATATGACCTCCTGAAGGAAACCCATCCATCCCCCCTTCCTTCTTTTTCTGGTAGATTGTCTTACTCCATGTGGCCTTTGTTCATCATCCAAATCATGCTGTATTCCAAAGAGATTGCTTACTACTGCAGCCGCATCTAGATTTGTGCAGAAATCTTGAAGTCAGCAAAACATCCTTGGGCACTTGCCAGACCGTGAAACTTTCGTAATTTGAAATAACAATAACCAGCATATACTGGTAAAGTCAGAGCAACAGCCAGGGTGGATCAACAAGAAATGAACCTGTAAATAGTTAGTTCCTTTAAATAGTTCTGATGGGCAATCCTCATTGCTGTTGAACGTGATTTCAGTTGTGCTAAAAGAGAGAGTGTTACCTGAGCCACAGAATTCAAATATGGCAACACAAGTGCCAAAGATATTAAAATCTTCTCTGGATAGTTCCAGCTCGTAAATTATGCATTAGTAAGGAGTTTGGTAAACGTTGTGGTGGGATCAGGCAGGGTTCCATCCCACCATCAGACTCACCATCGACTATTCTCCAGATTCAGTTGCATTCTTTGACACACACATCTCCATCAAGGATGATCACCTCAGCACTTCACTCTGCCGCAAGCCCACAGATAACCTCACGATGCTCCACTTCTCCAGCTTCCACCCTAAACACGTTAAAGAAGCCATCCCCAACAGACAAGCCCTCTGTATACATAGGATCTGCTCAGATGAGGAAGGACACAACAGAAACCTGCAGACACCAAAAGATGGCCTCGTAAGTTTGGGAAATGGCACTTGACTGATCTATTGACAGTTCTGAAGCGCCACAGTGAAAAACCACACTGACCTCCTCAGAAGCCAAACATGGGACATGACTGACAGAGTACCTTTTGTCATCCAGTACTTCTGTGGAGCAGATAAACTATGACATCTTTTTCAAAACCTGTAACATATCACCGATAACGATGAACATCTCGCCAAGGCCATCCCCACACCCCTACTGCTTGACTTCAAAGAACCATCCAATCTCAAACAGACCACTGCAGCAAACTACCCAGCCTTCAGGAGAACATTGATCACAACACCCCACAACCCTGCCACAGCAACCTCTGCAAGACGTGTAAGATCACTGACATGGATAACACCAACACACATGAGAACATTACCTACCAGGTACACAGTACATACTCATGTGATTCAGCCATTGTTGTCTACCTCATACACTGCAAGAAAGGATGTCCTGAGGTGTGGTACATTGACGAGACCATGCAGACACTACGACAATGGATGAACAGACACCACATAACAATAGCCAAGCAGGAGTGTTCCCTCCCAGTCGGGGACACTTCAGCAGTTAAAGACATTCAGCCTCCGATCTTTGGGTTAGCGCTCTCCAAGGCGGCCTTCATGACATATGACAACGCAAAATTGCTGAGCAGAAACTGATAGCCAAGTTCTGCATGCATGAGGATGGCCTCAACCGGGATCTTGGGTTCATGTCACATTAGTAACCCCCACCATACTGCGTAGGTTTGCGAAATCCTACTCACTGTCCTGGTTTAAGACAATTTACACCTCTTTAGCTTGTGATTATCCCTCTCTCCACGCACACTGTTTGTAGCTGTAAAGACTTGCATTACAACCATTCTTCACATAGTACTCTAGTTATCTTGCAATTGTATCTTTGCCTATAAATGCCGTATTGGTGAACCGACCTCCACTCACCTGATGGAAGAGCAATGCTCTGAAAGCTCGTGATTCCATATAAATCTGTTGGACTTTAACCTGATGTTGTGAGAATTCTTACTGTGCCCACCCCAGTCCAACACCTGCATCTCCACATCTTGGATAGTTCTGGCAGATGTTCACCATGTATGCACAAGCACCCGCACCAATATGGCATCTAGTGCCATTTTCCCCACAAAAATGCACATTTTTCACAAATGGCATTTGGGGAATTCTCAAGCACTCCCAAAAGGTGTACATTAATGAGCCCAGTCATCCAATCATAGTCTTGTCATTGTTATAATACCCTGTTTTTTTTATTAGCCCTGAGTTAATACGCAACCATTTAAATAATTGTTGGGAGTTGCAGTATAGCGATAGTTAAACAAATAAAATCCAATCGATTTAATTCTGATTACCATTACCCTTGAAGGATATGTCATGTGTGAAAAGCAAGAAGAATTCTTCATTGATCTGCTTTTCACATGAAACATAATTTCAATTCAAGGGCAAACACTGCTCATTATAAGACATTTATGACCATCCTTAGGATGAGACATTAAACCATGTCCTGCATGACCTCTCAGGTGGAGATAGGAGATCCCATGGCACGACTGCAAGAAGAGCAGTAGAGTTATCCTTAGTGTCGCGCCAATATTTATCCTTCAGTCAACATCACAAAAGAAAAGATTATCCGCTCATCATTATCCTGCTGTTTGTGGGAGCTTGCTCTCTGTAAATTGTTTGTCTAATACAATAGTGCCTATGTTTCAAAAGTAATTCATTGGTTATTAAGCACTTGGAAGCATCCAGTGATCATGAAAAGCTCTGTGTAAATGCGAGTCTTTCAATTTTGCTCCTTTTTCATTGATCAACACACTTTGGTCTGAAATGAACACTTTGCTGAAGACTTCTGTGAGAACGCTTGCATAAATGATAAGAAACAATTTTACAAAAAAGTGTTTCTGTGGAAATATTGTCGGTTATTTCAGAGCTCGCAAATCCATTTTTATGGATGCCCTCGTTGGTTGAAAAATTGAAAACTCAACCAATAATTTCTCCACATGAATTGTTAAAGACAAAATTTATTTTCAGATTGGAGGTATTTAAATTTTATCTTCCTACGTCGAACATTTATGAATGTTTACAAGGCCCCCACATAAGGCTTTATGTGTTATAAAACATGGTTAATATCCCATTACAAACAATAATTAACAGAGCCAAGCATCAGTACATAGCATTTTACAGAAGAGGCAAAATCAAAAGACACAGGTCAAAAAGTGTAGTGCAAATGACATAATAGTTCATAAGTTGGGACATTCTCATGTATGTCTGTCCTATTTAAGAGGTGTTATGGGGCTACAAGCTGACAAGGGAAAGATATTTTACTGTTTTAATAGCAGCTTTTCAAAACGACGGGCTCTAACTCTTACTTTGCATTTATATTATGTGACAACTTTGTAATATTAATGAGGTGGCATTAGTGTTTCCTGTAACATAAAATGACACGTCAAGAGGTGTTTTTCTTTTCACTTGCTATTGGCAGCTGTGCTTTGCTAGCATCAAACATACGGCTAACACTGGAGGACCTAGACACCACAGGTCCACCCAGTGAAATGCTTGTCCTGCTTATCTGTACAGGCCTTCATACATAAATGCTAATATTCATTCATACAGAATTTTTAATGTAGAAGAATGGCGCAAGGTACTTTGGACAATGGTCCACCAATCCAAATAAAGAAACATTAGTGGAAAATGCTAGAAAATCTCAGCGTGTCTGACAGCATCTGTGGAGAGAGAAAAGAGCTAACAGCTCACAAACATTAGGCGGGATTTTACAGCTGCGCTCATCCCAAGTCCGGAAAATCCCATGGAAAGGTGGGAGGACCTCCTGCTCCCATCCCTCGAGAGAGGTCTTCTGTCTTTCCTGTACAGCATGAGGGAGAATCCCCAGAGTGGTTCTGCTGAACAATTGGGCTGAGGGTTTGCTTCTCTCCTTGGTGCCATTCCTTTCCTCTCCACCGCAACACTCGGCCTGCAGTAACTAAATGTCTGCCCTGGTGCTGTTTAACTATGGTGCCAGGACCTTCAGCCCCATGAGGTATTAGCAAGGTGGACCAATCCAGATTGATCCCGCCACAAGGTTCACTAAACACCTAACTGATGCATAATCAATGAGCTGAAAAGTGGAAGATTATGTGTGTTCACCTGTCCCACCACTTAGTGGGAATCATGCCAATTTTTACACCTGAGGATTCATTCTCCAGAATGGAAAATTCTACCCAGGAGGTGAGTTGCTCACCTCAGAATTCCCAGCCTCTGACCTGCTCTTGTAACCACAGCATTTATATGGCTGGTCCAGTTAAGTTTCTGGTCAGTGGCATCTTGGTGATTCAGCATTGGTAACGCCATTGAATATCAAGGGAAAATAGCTAGATTCTCTCTTGTTGGAGAAAGTTATTGCCTGACATGTGTCATGTACTTGTGCAGTGAGAACATTACTTGTCATTTATAGACCTAAGCACGAACGTTGTCCAGGTCTTGTTGCACACAGGCATGGAGTGCTTCAGTATCTGTGAGATGTCATGAATGGTACAGTTGGGCAGTCATCAATGAACCTCCACACAGCTGACCTTCTCATGGAAGAAAAGTAATGAGGCTATTGTAGGCCAGCGAGGACAGAGCTGTTAAAGGAGTAGTGCTCATTACGACTGGCAGTGGCTGAGCTAGAGATAATGGAGCATGGGAGGTTAACCAGAGGAGCATTAGAGTAATCAGGACTGGAGGAGAAGTGATGATAATTGTGGCCTTGAAAATCAGTTTGATATCTGGTACAGATGCATGTGCCTGCCCAGTTGAAAATTACCTCATTCAACAAATCGTGATGGCATGTGAATGTCACGCTTCCTGCATGAAAAAGCTGAATGCAAGCATTTCCACTAATATTTTGTCATCTGAATTCATGGCAGAGCTGGGTGGGGGAAGGGTAATTACATGCTCCAGCATTGCAATACGAACATTGAAAGTTCTGTTATGTGCCACAAATATAAGAAAATGAATTATTCAAGAAACTTCACAATGCTGCATCCGTGTTACTGGATATCTATCAGTGAATTATACATAATGACACAATTGAGAGGTTCAGCATGAACATAAAATTGCTGAAGCCTCACCTGAACCCCTCCATTGAACTACGATCCTGTAATTTACAGTTAATGTCCAGTATTCTTCATTTAATCAATGGCTGATGCCAAGAACTACTGAACATTTTGAGCTCTTAAAATTCCCATTCCCTTTTCTATCTCACAAATTGCAGATTAAATATTTTAACAATTACACTGAATGGCACACTGTTCAATTGGCAGCTGTCTAGCACTCTTTTATCATGTAGCTAACATAATACCATCTTTTCAGTAATGTTATTTCTACTTCAGAACTATTGGAAACTCACTTGAATTAAATTTGTAATAGCCATGATTCTTTGTATTCCTCATCCAATCAAAGCAAAGCAAATGAACAAAAACCTATCAGTTTAGATACGTGCTACACACAAACATGTTTTATTTCCCCCCATTTTGATTTACTTACTCCGAACAAATGAAATGTAACCGAAGTCTATGGAATACCGGGATTAGATTTTGTCAAAAAGATTGAGTTAATCATTCATTCAGAACAAAACAAACATTTATGGTGACAAAAAGTGCCCAAAATGTCATTGACATTGTTGCTGGAGATGGAGAAAGGTAGAAGTTCACCTTGGAGTGAAATACACACTCCAATGTGACTGTCCCAAGATTGAATTCTATTGAAGTTAATGGACATGGATAATGGGAGCATTTAATGGGCAGCCCATGTGAGACCATCTACGTTATGCTTCTGCCCATGTTAAATATCTACCTAAGAAAATGGAGGTAAGGGAAATATTTATCTCTTTAAATGGAACGAAGGCAGAGTCATTATTACATTTGATTCACCATTTCAGAGAAACATGGATAAAAAATAATTCAGGAGAAACAGTCAAGAGTGATAAAACATTATGAATCTTGTGCAGAATTATCATGTTGTGTGCTATGGTGGTCGTCTGGTTTCGGTTATTGCTAGATGCACTGCTGTGTATGATGGTTTGGATCATTATCCTAGGCTCTGAGTTGGTTCCAGGCTTGAAGAGGTTCTTTTTACACTATGAGTGACATGAATGTAGGCTGTTTTAAATTAATCATTACTAGGCAGTTGTGACCATTTTAAATTCCAAGAGAGCTCATCCGTTCTTCAGTGAGCACCTCCCAGTTGATGCACCCTCAGTCTCTCCATTACAGATCTGCAGCTCCCAACTCATGCTGCGGAGTTGCCAATGTGGAGGATGTTCCAATGGATCTCCAGCCTTGGGAGACTGCCAACCATCCTGAATTGGATGCTGAGCCTGCTCCCTGCTTTTACTTGGGTTGATACTTTATCAGTCCCATCACAGTGTCTTTGGAACACACTGTGTGGGGTCTATTTAGAAGAAAGCAATTGATTGAATTGTTTACAGTTTTATAATGTATCATTGTGATTTTATTTATTGATGTTTCATATTTGCTGATTGTGGATGATATTCAAGTGTTTTTTTTTGTTAAATATGCAATGGGACCTTGGAGTGGATTTTCAAAGGGTTCGGGGCTAAGGTCAGAGGCAGGCAGATGCATAATTTGACTGCACCAGCCTGGGTCCCGACCCAGAAACAAAATAATGGCTGGTTTCCCAACCGTGAATTGAAAATCTCCACTCATAGTTTAATACTAACCAATAACTAAAACACTTAGGTAGAGAAGCAGCAGTGACAGCCTCAGTGTATGGATTGGGGACATTGATCGGACTGGTGTGGCGGGGCGAGGTGACTAGGGGTGGAGAACATCTTCATGTGGATGTTGAACTTTGCCAGCTAGGCGTAAATTATCATCTGGGTGGAGAGGAAGTCAAATTGGATGAGGATTGCATGCTCCATTGGGCGTGTTATTTGAAAGCAAAATTGGATCAACTTCAGTATAGGCGTTCCATTCACCTGCTCAGATTTCATCCATGCTCTGTTCAGGGCTGACTTTGTGCATTGGCAGTACACCTCGCTACCACCTCACCTCACCTCATCCTATGGGTATCCCTCTACCCAATAAACAAAAGTAGCTAAACAATTAAGCACTGCTTGCTTCCAATGCAAAGGAACATATCAAACCACTCATCCCAGAGAAACAATGTAATCTCTATGTGCACTTGGTCTTCACAAAAATATTTATATTTCTGAGAACACTTATGAGGTTAATTAAAAAGGATGAGAATGACTTTGTGTGATAATGTCAAAGGAGTGATACTGAATCACCAGCCCGTTTAACACCTTCCCAAATATTATTTCCATACAAGAGAGTGGCAATTTGGGCAAACTTAAATATATTCTTAAAATGTAACAGAATCCATTAAAAAAAATGTAGTTATGGAAAAGCTCGAGTTATTTCCAACTCAAATGAAATTATTCGACTCTGATTCGGTCTGCTAATTTTTTAAATCAAATTTATTCATTTAGATTCCATGCAAATTTAAATCTTATGAATCTGTTGAAATGATTGGAACAGTAATTTAATTTTTTTTAATGTTGTTCAGATCCAGAATATTGCTGAAAAGGAACGAACATAAAGATTTAGGAGTTTTCCAGAAAAATTATTTGACTGTTAAAGATACTGCTGTGCAGATGTGACTCATCCCTGTCAGTCAGTCATTGAAATATTTAAAACATTCATATTAATTCTAATAGTAAATAGTGCAGATATCTGGTACATTACTCAACATGCAACCTACCAGGTTTACCCAGGCTGATTCCGGGGATGGTAGGACTGATGTATGAGGAGAGATTGGGTTAGGATTGTTTTCGCTGGAGTTCAGATAAATGAGGGGGGACCTCATAGAGTTTTATATAATTCCTACAGGACTAGACAGGCTGGATGCAGGGGGGATGGTGGGGGAGTCCAGAACCAGGTGTCACAGTCTGAGGATTCAGGGTAGACCATTTAGGACGGAGGTGAGGAGACATTTCTTCACCCAAACAGTGGTGAGCCTGTGGAATTCATTAACACAGGATGTAATTGATGTCAAAACATTGAATTATTCAAGAGGCAGCTAGATATAGCACCTTGGGGTAAGGGGATCAAAGTTTATAGGGAGAAAGCAGGATTAGGCTATTGAGTTGGATGATCGTAATAAATGACGGAGCGGGCTCGAAGGGCCAAATGGCCTCTTCCTGCTCCTATCTTCTAAGTTTCTATGTTTACTATGACAAAACCATCACAGAACAGCAGGTTATCCTTTAAGAAGAAATGTTGCAGGTGTAGTTGAGGTACATTCTCCTGAGGGGGAAAAGGTAAGACAAACAAAGTCAGAGCTCCCTGGATGATGAAAGGGAGTAGAACAAAGCAGAAACAGGATCAGATTGATAAATAGTATGCTTAAAGGGGAAGTGGAAAAAAAAACTAA
The DNA here is from genome assembly GCF_965287045.1 of Carcharhinus amblyrhynchos. NCBI lineage: Eukaryota > Metazoa > Chordata > Chondrichthyes > Carcharhiniformes > Carcharhinidae > Carcharhinus > Carcharhinus amblyrhynchos. The sequence continues at coordinate 39,621,271 of NC_137339.1, read as the reverse complement.
TAAAAGAGAGAAGGGTTTCAATGGCAGTTAGCACTGTTGCCTCACAGTGCCAGCGACCCGGGTTTCATTCCCGGCTTAGGTCACTGAGTGGAGTTTGCACATTGTCTCCATGTCTGCGTGGGATTCCCCCCAGTGCTCCGGTTTCCTCCCACAATCCAAAGATGTGCAGTTTAGGTGGATTGGCCATGCTAAAATTGCCCCTTAGTGTGAGGGTAACTAGCTAGGGTAAATGCATGCAGATAGGCCCTGAGTGGGATTGTGGTTGGTGCAGACTCATTGGGCTGTACAGCCTCCTTGTGCACTGTAGGATTCTATGACTCTATGAGTATGAGAATAGACTGTTGGCTACCATCTAGAAGGACAAGGGCAGCAGACATCTGGGAACACCACCACCCAGAAGATCTCTGCCAAATCACTCACCATCTTGGCTTTCAAATATATTCCTTCAACGTTGCTGGGCAAAAATCCTGGAAATCCCTCCCTAAACAGCAATGTAGATGTAACTAGACCTTAGGGACCTCAGTGATTCAAGAAGGCAGCCCACCACCACCACCAGGGCAACCAGGGATGGGCAATAAATGCTGTTCTAGTAAGTGAATTTTTAAAAAATCCAAAAGTCTCCTACAGGTATATCGATTTGAAAAGGAAACGTGGCTCCAATTTGGAAAGTGGGTTTGCAAATAGACTCTAATGGCATGATTAAGGTATTAAATGAATATTTTGCAGCTGACTTTACCAAGGAAGAAGATTTTGTCAAAGTAAAATTGAAAGAGATAGTTTAGACACAGTATGGGTTAAAAATTGAACAGAGGAGGTTTTAGATAGACAGTCAATACTTATAGCTCATAAATTACCAGGATCAGAAGGGAGGTATCTGAGTATACAACAGGAGGATGGAAATTGCAGAAGCACTGACAAGAAATGTCCAAATCTTATTACTTACAGTGGTGTTGCCAGAATACTGGAGAATTGCAATAGTTACATCCTTGTTCAAAGAGGATGCATGGATAAGCCCAGCAACTATAGGTTGCTCTGTTAACCTTGGTGATAGGGGAGCATTTAGAAATGACAGTGGGACAAATTTCACAGTCCCTTAAACAAACATGAGTGTGTTTAAGGGAAATACTATGGGAATATTATGGACAAATTATGGAAGGTCAGGAAAGACTTTTTAAAGGCAAATTGTGTTTAATTAATTTGGTTGAATTTGTTGATGATTTAACAGAGAGGGTTATGAAGATAATGAGGTTGATGTGGTGTAAATGGATTTCCAAAAGACTTATGATAAAGTGTCACATAACAGACCAATCAGCAAAGTCAAAGTCCGTGTAACAAAACCGGCAGAATCAATGTTAAATTGGCTAAGTAACAGGAAAGACAGAGTGTGGTAACCAGTTGCCTTTCAGACTGGAGGAATGTATTTGTGGTATTTCCCAGAGATCAGACCTACCACCACTTTTTTCTGGATATATATTAATGATCAAGACTTGAGTGTTCAGGATGGATTGGAGAAGGTGGACTGTTTTACTTAGAGAAGATTGGAGGAAATTAGATAGGAGTGTTCAAATTCAAACTGAGAACCAGTTTCTCACTGTCTATTCTGTCCAGAATCAATCTACTACACACCCAAAATAATTTCAGTTCAAGACAACAGCTCCACCCTATCCTACGTCAGATTTCTTGCAATTATCATAGAGTCCCTACAGTGCAGAAGGAAGCCATTCAGTCCATTGAGTCTGCACTGACTCTCTGACACAGTGTCATACCTGGGCTGTCTCCCAACCCTATCGCTGTAATGCCACACATATACCATGGTTAATCCCATCAAGCCTACACATCTTGGAACACTAAGGGACAACTTAATATGGCCAATCCACCTAAGCTGCACATCTTTGGACTGTGGGAGGAAACCGGAGGAAATCCACACAGCCATGGGAGAATGTGCAAACTCCACATAGACAATTACCTAAGGCTGGAACTGAACCCAAGTCCCTGGCACCGTGAGGTAACAGTGCTAACCATTATGCCACCGCAATGTCCTCATGCTCGTGCTCCCCTCCAGCGCACTTTGCAGTGGCATTGTCTTTCTGCAGGGTATGGTCAGGAGCTTGACTCAGTGCTGGTGTTCCGGGGTAGGGGGAGGAGTGCACCAATTGCTGACTGAGGCCTAACCAGATGAAGCAGCTGCTGCTCCAGGCCGGGGTGCAGACTTCAGACATGGACTGCATGGAACCTGCTGCCACCAGGCACCCATCGGTGCTGATTTGCAGTCTGTCCCTGCCTTGTGATATGGACCAGCAACACACGCTTGTAATGGATGCTGCAGTTGCACACAGAGCAATGGCTCAAGGTTGCGCATTGCCCACAGCGGCACACCAACCTGCATAATCTGTGCCAGTATTTGTCATGATGGGAATCTCACACAACCCTAATCGGGCCGCGCATGTCACCTTGGATTGTGTGTTGTTGCCACAAGTGGGGATTCTGGCCCAAGGGAGGGATTGGGGTGGTGCTGGGTCTATGGAGCTAATGAGAATAATCCGTCATTCTATGCTATTTCCAAACCCCACTGTGCAGATGGATCTCGATTTACTTGATCTGGACCTGGCCATGATGGTGGCAGCAAGGCCGGAGGAGGAGGCAGCTCAGGAGGTGGCGGGCATGGAGAGACCACTGCAAGAGCAGCCACTACCAGACTCTCAGGAAGGAGTGCTGGGGGCTGCCACTGAGGGCCAGGAGGTGGGTGAGCAGGTTTTGGAGAGGGTGCACAGAAGGCAGGGGGTGCCGAGGGCAAGGAGTAACAGGCCCCGCAAATTCTTCGAGCCGCTCTCGCAGGAGATATGCCGCCACAGGCTGCACCTCTCCAAGACCATGGTGCAACACTGTCGTGAGGTGCACTCGTGAAAGGATGTGGCACCTCAGCCACCCGGTCCCTGTGGACGTGAAGGTGACGGCTGTCCTGAATTTTTATGCCTCTGGGTCATTTCAGGCACCCAGTGGTGACTGAGCTGGGATCTCCCAGGCCTCCGTGCACAGATGAGTGCATCAGATCACAGATGCCCTGTATGCTCGGGCAGGGCGATTCATTAATTTCGACATAGGCCATGCACAGCAGGAAGCCCAGGCTCTCGGCTTCACCTCCATCACTGGGATCCCGAATGTGCAAGGCGTGGTGGATAGCACGCACATCACCTTGCGGGTCTTCCATGCAGGGCTGCAGCAATTTGTGAACCAGGAGGGGTTCCACTGCCTGAATGTCCAAACTTGTCTGCCACCATTAAATGACGATCATGCAGGTCAATGCACACCACCTAGGGAGTGTCCATGACAGCTCTGTGCAGTCAGACATCCCTGGACTTTTTGAAGACCAGCCCAGGCTCCTGGGATGGCTACTGGGTGACAAGGGTTACCCGCTAAGCTCATGGCTGATGTCACCTGTGCAGAGGCCCACTACAACAAGGCCCATGCAGTCACCCGGTCCATCGTTGAACGGTGCATCGGCCTGCTGAAGATGTGGTTCTGCTCCTTGGACCACTCTGGGTAGGGCGGGGGTGCCTCCAGTGTGACCCTGTGCGAGCTTCACGCATTATCATCATTTGCTGCACTCTTCACAACATCACCCAGCAGCGAGGAGACTAGCTGGAGGAGGAGCAGGAGGAAGAGGAGAAGGAGCAGGAGGAGGAGGAGCGGCAAGGGGGCATGGTGGATGTCCCACCATATGAAGAGCTGGAGGAAAGATGGTGGGCGGCGATGCCAGGTGTCCGGCAGGGAAGGGCAGCAAGGGATGTCTTGATTGCAGTCCACTTCAACAGCTGGTGCTGTGTAGTGAGGTGGGTGCAACTATCACATCCACCACATCCTAGGAGCAACTGCAGCCGCTATTCCCCCTCCAAATTGACCTGGGCCCTCAAATCATCACATCACCCTTTCCAGGTGCTGTCATCCTTTCCCCCAGAAACATCCGACCCTATTAATGTGCTGGTGCTGGCAATGGTTGTGAGTCTTGGTTGAAAGCTGGAGGATGGTGATGACTCGCTGTTGTGCACACTGGGGTCCTACCCGTGGTGCCTCCTACCTGTACGGGGGGAGGGTGCAAGTGCAATACTCAGGGCTCCCATTCAAAAGAGAGAATGATCTCAAGTTGGGGTTGTGCATGTCAGCGCAATGCTAGGACAGCACTGATGACAGTATGTTCAAGCAATGGAGGGATTGGGTATCCATATTATCTGGATCCATGGGAGCATGGGGTGAATGGGCAGCTAAGTCTCTACATAGGAGGGAATGGGGGAGGTAGCGATGTCTATGGGGGGGTTGTGGAGGCCAATGATGTCTGTGGCGGGGTGGGGGGGGGGTTGTAGAGGCCAGCCATGTCTGTGGGGGGGTTTGTGGGGGCCAGCAACGAGGCCCGCTGGCAGTAATGCTGGCAGGTCTCTTCCGTAATCTCCCAGCAATATGTGCATATGCAGGTTCCTGCTCATCCCACCGATTTCAGGCTGTTTGGCGTGAATAGGCACCCCCCGCTCCACCCCCTGGGATTTTAATGATATTCATGATTGGGACCTCTGCATTGCAGAGTAGGAAGATTTGGGTCTGAAGTTGCACTGGCAAACACAGTCGTGCTCGAGAACAGTTTTCCCACCAATTCAGCACTTTTGGGAAAATTGTCCCCAACTTTTCTAGAATTTCTGGTGAATAATATTGCAATTTTTTGTTTGTTTTTTTTAAAGCACAAACCCACTGAGATGTGTATTTTCTGCTTCTTTTAATGTATTATCATAGAATCAGACTGATTCACATAAACTGGAAACCTTCTATGATTGGATCTTCTTGAACATGCGGTGCTTAAAGTATTCATTTAAATGGTTTACTGGCAGAAAAACAGTCTCCATTTTAAACAGAAAACAAAATTTAAACAACATTTTAAAAGAGCAAATTGGACAGGTTTTCTTGAGTTTAACAAAGGAAGAGGTGAGTTTTATTGTACTTTAATCAATCTAAGTAAAATAAGTTCTGACTTTTGTACACACAATTTAAAGTTTATACACACACACACACACACACACACACACACACACACACACACACACACACACACACACACACACACACACACACACACACACACACACACACAAGATTATAGAGTGAGGAAGGATACGTTGGTCCAATTAAAGTCCATAAAAGTAGAAGGAAGACACAGGCCAGAACCTTCCAGCCGTTAATGCCATGGGATCTTCCAGCCAACAGTGCACCCTGCCATTGGTTTCACTGCAATGAGAGGTGCACTCAACAGGAAACCCCATTGACAATGGGGGGACCAGAAGATCCTGCCAGTAGCCAATAGGTGGGCCACCTGCACTACCAAAAAAAAAACACAGTGCAGTGCGTGGAAAATCCTGCCCACAGTCTGTGGTTTGGTGACTTGCCTGACTTCAGGCTCAATTCGGTTATTCTTCCAGAAGCAGTAATTCTGAATTATTTTAAGAAATCTCTGTTTGAAGAAGGAGTGTCCCTGGATGGTTATGGTCAACAAACTGCATTCAAAGCTTGAAAGATGGGATGGAGAGCAAGAAAAAGAGAGGGAGAGAGAGGCAGTCGAGACCCCATTCAGTTCATTTCTCCCAGTGTTTCAGTTACTTGTCATTAGTTCTGCAGAGAAAACAAGTGCTTTAACATGCAAAGGCTTGGCTTGTCATGTGACTTCCTCTCTCCAACTGCTCAAGAAATCCAAATAGCGGCATTTGTCAGCATCTTCCAAAGGTAACTTGAATAGGTCATGCCCAGGAAGCTTTCCTAGGCATTGTCCTATTGTCCAAGTGATTAAGCTTAATGGCCCATCTCCAACAGTTGAATTATTCAGGTGATTAATGAATGGGACAGAAAATTTGAGCCATTTACAATCCACTGAGGTTGTTGTCTTCGATGGGGTTTGCGGACATGCTGGGGACATTCTTCCATCCCACTGTACTGTACTGGGTGGGAGTGGGGGGTGGGGGGGGAGGGGACGGTGTTGGCTGGACATCAGGTTGTGTGGGAAGGGGGCAAGTTGAGGCTGGCCAGGGAATGGTTGGGGTACCCTGATGAGGCCATGGGGAGGATTGGGATGGCAGAAATGCGGGGGTCCCGGGCTGACCAGCGAACAAGCTGGCCAGCAAACAAGAGGCTGACAGTTCGCCATTGGTTTCAGCCTCCCGGGTGGGAATAGACCCCATTCCCTGAAATTTAATGATATTTGCGCTGGTGGCCTCTGCAGTGCACAGAGTGTGGGAGGTTCAAGTGTGAACTCCCACCAAAAAAAAGATATACTCCAGCTTTCCTGCAAATTCAAAAGTTAGAATTATTTTGTGAGAATTCCACCTGCTATCCCCATTCCAATGAATCAGCATGTGGAATGTACAGTAATGTAAATTGGTGTAGTCATCTTTGGCTGTGAGTCAAGTCATCTTTAGCCACTGCGTTTAAAATAAGAGCTGCTTTTAAAAGTTCAATTCCAGGTTTCAGCTGATGAATTAAAAATCATTCTAAGACATAAAGTGTGTTTTCATGACATCATTGAACTGCATTTTGCATATCAATACTTTTGACAATCATTCAGCCTAAATTAAAAATCAGTAACGTAAAATTTGGGTTTTCTAACTTCTGTGATGTAGCATTAAGTCTGTACAGAAAAATAATGATATATTATGTGTCACCCATTTTGGTTAATGAATAAGAATACAAATTAATACACATGGTTAGCAATGTCAGTTTCAATTAAAAGGATAATCCTCATATATTTAATTTTCTCTTGTGTAGTTTCATAATGAATAGTTGGGTAGGCACAGGACATAACTGTTGAAAATGTCAGGTTTTCTGAGCTAGGAGTTAGGTATTGGCTCAAAAGCTGAACCGTGGTCATTTAATCAATGGAAGTTTAAGAAGATCACAGGAATAGCACATTGAGATGTTTACCCCATTGCATCATTAATCAACAGTGCCTGGATCTAATAAAGCTTAAACTCAATGGGGATAGGGCTGGCAAACATCAACAGCTTAGTTATGTTGTACTGTGACTCACTTGCTTTTATTTATCTTATTTACTTAGTGGTTTGGGATATCCTCAAAGATCCATGAAAGGCACATTATAAATGCGATTTTTTTTCTTTATTTAAGATCCCAGAATGTTACAGCACGGAAGGATATTTGGCCATCATGCCTGTACTATCTCTCTGAAAGAATCACACTTTTTTTTGCTTGTAAGAGTTTTCTCACTTCAAATATTTCCTTTTTAAAACCCGTTATGAATTGTGCTCCTGCCATTGTTTCTGAGGAGGCACCCTGTGTCCTAATAACCCTTTGCATAAAAACAACTCTCCTCGTCTCCTCTTTCTGCATTTATTCAGTCATTATCCTAAATGAATGCCTTCTAGTTACTGACTCACTGATCTGAAGAAATAATACTTCCCAATTTACCTCATCAGGACTCCTCAAATTTGAACTGCTCTGTATCTCAGCCCTCCCTATCCTCAGAAGCCCAGTTTCAATCAGCCATTCATGGTGTCAGATGTGGACATACAAGGAAGAATTGTCTGGAAGCATATAGACCATTTAGGAGGATGACTGAGTTGTCCCAGCAGCCAATACTTTCTTCTGAAACCATAGTGCTAGCAGGAAACGTTGTTGACTACCCAGGCAGTGAAGCAATGACCTCTGGCAGGCAAATCTCTCATCAATATAGAAATGGATAAAGCTGAGTTACCAGTACCTGAGGAAATTTCTGATATAGCGGTTTCTGCTGAAAGCTTTCCAGGGAGGCACGGTGGACAGCAGTGCTGCCTCACAGTGCCAGGGACCTGGATTCGATTCCCGGCTTGTGTGACTGTCTGTGCGGAGTCTGCACATTCTCCCTGTGTCTGCGAGGGTTTCCTTCAGATGCTCTGGTTTCCTCCCACAGTCCAAAAGAAGTGCTGGTTAAGTGCATTGGTCATGCTAAATTCTCCCTCAGTGTACCCAAACAGGCACCGGAGTTTGGCAACTAGGGATTTTCACAGTAACTTCACTGCAGTGTTAATGTAAACCTACTTGTGATACTAATAAATAAGCTTAAAACTTTAAAACAGTGGTAGCACCCCGACATAGAAGTTAAGCTGCTCCACTAGAAATCAGAAATCACCTGAAAGGCTCAATTTATGATGGACTGAATGCAAGTGTTTAATGTTGTAATTATTGGGACTGAGTTACTTAATTGTTATTATCTATGTATAAAAGAACTTAGAGGGAGAGGGATTATAGTGTTGTCCCCTTTAAGGGGCAATCTACTGTGAGGGTCACTTCATCTGGGTAACCAACCAGGGACCAGGGTGGGGGCTCAATCTAGCAAGCATGGGTTTCTGTATTAGTTCTATCTCAGCAGCTGACTGGCAGCCATTGCCCCACAGCATGAGCCGCCTCGCGGAAATGTCCTCCGTGCCTTTCTCCAGCGCGCGGAGGCGTTTCCTGTACGGGCTGCTGCTGCACACCTTCCACTACCGCGTCCTCGCCCGTTGCCCAGACACATCTTGGCGGGCCTTGTTGCCACCGGGTAGTGGAGGTCCCCGATGGAGGTCCCTCTACGGAGGGATCTCCCCCAATTACCTCAGGGACCTGGGGTGGAGGGTGCTGCACAACCGTAGGATTCACTGGTTCACGGGCTCCCGAGACTGCTCTTTCTGTGGCCTTGTGGAATCCGTGGACCACGTCTATGTTTTGTGTTATAGATTGCACTCCCTTTTTGATTTTATGAAGAACCTTTTATTGATGTTCTGTTTGCATTTCAGTCCCACGCTCCTGATCTACGGACACCCGGTGCAGAGAGGGGAGGGGAGGGATGCCGATCTCCTCGTGAACCTGCTCCTGGGCCTGGTGAGACGCGCCATCAACAGGTCCAGGCAGCGGGTGATCGACGGGGCCGTCCATCCTGACTGCCTGCCCCTCTACCGTGGCTACGTTCACGGCCAGGTATCCCTGGAGAGGGAGCACGCGGTGTCCGTGGGCACAGTCGAGGCCTTCCGTGCCTGTTGGGCACCGCAGGGGCTGAGGTGCCTTATAGACCCCGACAATCACATTTTGATTTGATGTGTCTTAAGTTTCCTTTGTACTTTTTGTTTCTGTTTGGGCCGTTCCCCCTCCTTTTGGGGAGCTGCCCCCTTTTTCTTTGTCGGAATGTAATTTAAGTTTGTTTACTTGGCTCGACCCGAAAGACCAACTGGCAGCCATGAGGTTGTGAGCCTCTGTATTAAAGTTACATGTAATTAAACATTGCAGTTATTAATTACCCAATTTGTGAACAGGAATTAGTAAAGATATCATCTTAGTAAATCTCTTCTGTACTATCTCAGTCACTTAGTCATCACTCCCAATTAGGCCACCCAAAACTAACTGAAACAAACCGCAGCCTAACCAATTGTTTGTATAGATCTAACATTATCTTTTTTTCTTTTTGAGTTCTTTGATAGGTAACAGTCTGGTTCACATTTTCTGGATGTACGTTTTTCACTCACAGCGAAGCTTGCAAGATAAATATTGTAGCAAGGGATGAAAGAAAACTGCAGAGAAAAGGCAGGGGAAGATCTATTTTTAATCCAAGATGTTTTGAAGGGACTTTTAAGAGGGGTGAAATGTGGAATAATTACGGGAGAGAATTTAAACAACAGCTATGTAGGGGCTTTTGTAATTCTATTTGGCATTGAGCTGTTGATCCAGAATAAGGATTAAGCTAAAATTGCTTTGCATGATTTGAGAATATATTGCTCAGTTAAGAAATGCAAAAGTTTTAAAATAAGGATGAGAGCTGTGAATTTGATAAACTGAGATTTATCTCTCTACTCCTCTACTCCATTCAAAGTTTTATCATTTAGTACAGATTTGTTCTTATTCCGCCTCTGTCACCTATCATTTTTTACAATCAATTTGAGCAAATATCTATTTGTTTGAACTATTAGCTTCCATCGCTAACCACTGACTTTCTAAATGGATAATAATTTTGTCCCATACCACGGCATCAACCAGCTTATTGATCCAGTTACCTATTTGTTCCCTTTCTTCCTTCTTGAATGGAGCTGTTGCATTGCAAACCTTCAACTTCATATTCTAGGATATGTGAAAAATAGGTGTCAGAACCTTGTTTCTTCCTTAATGTCCTTCAGCACTCTGGGTTTGTGCTAGTTGGACAAGTGACTTTTTATGTTGAACTTTACCAATCTTTTCACTGCCACTTCCTTTTTCAATCACATTGCTTTGTCTTCTCCTCTCAGACTGAAACAATCCCCCTATAGAACTCGTCTGAGAAAACTGAGGAAATGGACTGATACTGTGATGAATTTTCCCCCTGTGGTCGGAAACAGTAGCTGGGAACATCTTTGAGTAAGAAACCTGTTTCCAGTGAAAAATAAATTAAATAGTCATTTGGTAGTACTGAAATTGAGTATTGCTCAAAAAAGAGACATTGGGCAAGATTTTCCAGCTGCGCTCACCCCAAAACCGGAAAATCCCACCCGAGGATCTTTGCATGATCTGCGCCCCGCCGCTATTGTTCTTGTGGCAGGCAGGACAGGCAAATTCCCTCCATTATGTCAAAGCTTATCGTTTTGCACTCATTATTTGCAAGAATACCAATATAAGGGAAAACAACAAATTTAAACTGTATGAGAAGAAAGTGCTCTCTGGTAGGGGCATTGCTATAGAGAATGCACCTGTTGATGGTGACTGACAGTTAACTGTCCAGCATTGTTTGAACATAAGAACATAAGAACATAAGAAATAGGAGCAGGAGTAGGCCATCTAGCCCTTCGAGCCTGCCCCGCCATTCAATAAGATCATGGCTGATCTGTCGTGGCTCAGTTCCACATTCCCGCCCTCTCCCCATAACCCTTAATCCCCTCTCTTATCAAAAACCCATCAACCCGCATCTTAAAAATATTTAGCGAGGTAGCCTCCACCACTTCAACGGGCAGAGAATTCCAGAGATTCACCACCCTTTGAGTGAAGAAGTTCCTCCTCAACTCCGTTCTAAACCGCCCCCCCCTTTATCTTGAGGCTGTGCCACCTAGTCCTACTATCCTTTCTGAGCGGGAAGAGTCTCTCCACCTCTATCCTATCCATCCCATTCATCATCTTATACGTCTCAATGAGATCTCCCCTCATTCTTCTAAACTCTAACGAGTACAAGCCTAATTTATTCAGCCTCTCCTTATAGCTCAACCCCCTCAACTCCGGCATCAGCCTAGTAAACCTCCTCTGCACTCCCTCCAAGGCCAAAATATCCTTGCATAAGTACGGCGCCCAAAACTGCACACAGTACTCCAGCTGCGACCTCACCAATGCCCTATACAGCCGCAGCAAGACCTCCCTACTTTTATATTCAATCCCCCTCGCTATGAAGGCCAGCATCCCATTCGCCTTCCTGATCACCTGCTGCACCTGCAAGCTGAGTTTTTGCGACTCATGCACAAGGACCCCGAGGTCCCTCTGCATCGTCGCCTGCTGCAGTTTTTCCCCACGTAAGTAATAATCCTTCCTACCATTATTCCTACCAAAGTGGACCACCTCACACTTGCCAACATTAAATTCCATTTGCCAGTTCCTGGCCCATTCACCCAGCCTATCTAGATCCTTCTGTAGACTCTCCACGCCCTCCACACAATTTGCCGTTCCACCAATCTTGGTGTCATCAGCAAATTTCGACACCCTACACTCGGTAAGGCATTGCCCTGAGGAAGGAACCAGCAAAGGGCTGTCACTTACTTTGGCTGAAACGGGTGGCAGGGCCCTGTGCACCCCGGACATTCTCTCTTCCACCTTCTTCCTTCGGGAAAAAAATACAAAAGTCTGAGGTCATGTACCAAACCAACTCAAGAACAACTTCTTCCCTGCTACCATCAGACTTTTGAATGGACTTAACTCATATTAACTTGATTTTTCTCTACACCCTAGCTATGACTGTAACACTACACCCTTTCCTTTCCTTCTCTATGTATGGTACACTTGGTTTGTATTCCATGCAAAAACTAACATGTATACTAATAAATATGACAATAATAAATGAAATCAAATATATGTATACATGTTCTTCCTCTCTGCACAGGCCATTGTGTATTAATATATATGGCTTCCAGTACATGCAAATCTGCCACGGTGCGAGACAGACGGAAAATCTTAAATTGGTTAGCATAATGCTGAGCACACTGAGGATTATTTAGCAAATGTTGTCCAACCACAGAATTATGCCTAATGTTGGACATCGTGGGCCCGATTTTACAAACAAGTTGCACCACTTTTCAGGCATGAAAACTTGGTAAAGTTGGGAGAAGTAAATAGTGCGATTCACGCCTGCCTCTGTGTCCGTTCCCCCTGTACCAATGGCCATGCATTTAAATTGACTTAATGGGCAAGACGCCCAAACTTACCAGCATTTACCTCTGTACCACCGCGTTTGCCCATCCAGATTCAGCACGAAACAGACATTGTCCGCAAAGGTCTGATTCCGGAGCTCCAGCTTCTGAAAGTTAGAGCTTTTGGTGGCTCTCTGACTCAGATCAGTGGTGGGAGGATGGGAGGGAGGCGGGTCAGATGGCTCTCAGGTAGGGGGAGGGGGAGGTCTGCTGCCACTCTGAGTGTGATTGTGGGGAGGGGGGGATCCGCTGCCACTCTGCGTGTGATTGGTGGGGAGGGGGGGGCGGTGGGGATCCGCTGTCACTCTGCGTACATTCGGTGGAGAGAGAAGGGGGCAGCGATCAGTCTGGGTAGTAAGGGGATGCGGGGATAAGGGTGACAGTTATGTTGTTGAGGTGGGGCAATGTCTATGGAGGCCAGAGGGAGGCATTATCCGGCCCAGGAGCGATGTGGCAGGGGAGCGTTTCTATATTTTTATTACTGTGCATGCGCAGTTGAAGGCTCTGATTGGAGCAGCAGCATTTCGGGCGCGATAAGCCCCACCCACAGGCTTCTACAGCACGATTCAGAATTGTTGTTTTTTTTTCAGGCAGGCAGAGCGCATGTGGGGGCGGCGGAGAACGGGTCTAAAAGTTGGATCTGAAACACACTCAGGTTGAAGTCCGCCCAGCACCTCAAATCAAAATGGTAAAATCGGGTCCTGCGTCTTGATTTTATAAGCATGGGCTGTTTGGCACAATCTGTACCTTGCCCATTGCAAACCGCAGCTGGGACATGCTATTTGATATGATCTGCCAGTTTTTGAGATACACGGCCTACATACCTAGCATTGCACTGGCACTGAAATTCACATACCATGTTATTCATTTATGTGAAAGGTAGAACATATCTTAGTGGTGAATAGCACTTATGTTGTGGCTGCACAGTAGCAGTGTGAGACAGCTAGCTCATCTGTTGCTCAAATATTTGAAATACCTTGACCTTCCAGGATCATCTGAAGTAGACTGGGCTCTTTTCAGGGCAAAATGTGATGGCCTTGGGCCAAGTCATTAGTTTGCATATCGTGTGAAATGATCTGTTCAGGGTTGCCATTGTCCTACAGGATGGACCCTATTTCAGCATCATGTTGCATGGCTCAAACCCTGTTTACAAGGCTGTGGATAAGGCCAGTCTTATAATGGGTGGCACAAAGCATTCAGTACCACAGGTACAATGTCTGTGACCATCTGCCCGGAAAGTGGCAGACTCCTGCAGTGCTCAGCTTCTCAGGCAGCTCCACCTTCAGTCCAACGGATGATAGTCAGTCAGCAAGAGCATTCCTGAAATGAAGTTTTCTATTTTTCAAGTCAAGTATCTTTACCTTTGACTGCCCTGCCTCCATGTCAATTTTTACATTGAACCTCATCAGTTATTGTTGATTGCTCATTGCTCATCAATCCATATTTTACTGTCTCCATGTCATTTCTCAGTGCTGAGTCCAGCACTACCTTCTTATTTGCTGGATTAAAATATAATGTTTTAGGAAATATCTCGATATATTGTACACCCTCCCCAGTGGCACCACCAACCCACCCCCCCCACTGCAGCACCGACACCCCCACCACCCCCCCACCCGCCAGGCTGACTCTTCACCCCCAACCTGATTGCCAGCCCTGATGGTTGGCCTCCCCCCTCTATCACTCAGCCCGAGTCTAGAGTTGCAGCAGGACCCCCCTAACTCCACCGACCTTCACCCTCAGAAGCTCCTCCAATTAGGCCACGCCACCATTAGGTCTCGCCCACCCCCTTGGCACTGCCTGATGCCTGGTGGGTAGAGCCAAGGTGCCCCCTTTGGCAGTGGTACTTTGCTGTTTGGGCAGTGTCAGTGGCCAGGCCTGGCACTGCCAAGGCTGCAATGCACAGGAGAACCATCGCCCCCCCCGCAAACCCCTGACCTCCTGGGAGGCATCGATGGCCCCCCTCTTCACTTCAGCATGGTCTGGCCACCAGCCTCCCGCAGGTGGGGAACTGCTGTAAACTCCGCTGGAGTGAAACACTCTCGGGGGGTGTGGAGAGGAGAGGCCAGTAGGCCCAGAGACTTTAGACCCAGGCCTGATAATGATATTTAACATACATTCAGATGACCATTTAAATAATTCATGCAGCTCCGTGCCAATTTCTGGCATGGAGGTGATGGTGCCGTAAATCCTGCTGCAGGACACTCGTGGAAGTCGTGGTGCTCAACAAGGAATCCACTAAACGGCCTCTGCTTGAGTCTCTTGGACCACTGGTGGATTGGGAGAATTGCCCCCACCGTGTTTATTTACAGGTAAAGGCTATACAGAGGCTTGTAGCCTCATGGCTACAATCAGCTCCCAAGAAAGTTCTGGAACAGGAACCATTGCTTACCAGGATGATCTCCCACCCTACTTCCAAGATTGGTTCCATAGGGTCATGTAACCTTTGTTCTGAAGGTTGACCATCAAGGGGGAATCACCACACATTCTCATCAATGTAGCTGAAACAACTCAATAGACGTCATCTATGACTCTCATGGTGTAAAAACATAATTTTGCCTTCTCTACAAAATTAACTGCCACAAACACTTTGCATCAATGTTGGGAAATCTTCAAATGTAGGTGGAAGTTCTAGGTTACCAAAACAAAAAATGAATCAAACCATTAATCACAAAAGTGTTCTATCTAGGTTAAAAAAACATTTGAGTTAACAAATGATCACCTTCTTGCACAAATTGCCAGAACAAGCAGTCCAAGAGTTTGCATCTATGACCTGTAGATATGGAATTGATTTCACAAAGTGGGCAGCTTTTTTTCTCTGAAAAATGTTGCATGATGCATGATAATATTTTTCTCCTGACATCTATGTTTGGCTTTGTACAAGTTTGAATGAATGCTTGAGTGGTAAAGAAGTTATTGTTTTGGTTTGCATCTCCTAATATTTACAGAAAAGAATATTCGTAACCAACATGAAATAAGCCACTAATGTCATTACAGAAACATGATCCTCAAACAGAAATAAGGCATAACAATTTGCTTGTTTACCACAAGTCTTGATATTAAACAATTTATTTTGCCAAAGGTAGAATCTCACATATTGATATGTGGGGTGTTCTAAAAACAAGCAAGACACTGGCTTTCAATTATATATGCAGTTTGTGCAGATATAAGAATTCAATATAACTTATGGGTTATAAAGGCCTTAGAGGCAGCAGTGTGTGTACATAACATTTCTGAGGAAGGAAGAGAAAAATGACCTCTTGAAGTGGATCGAGGCTTCTGTTCTGAATTATATCAATAAATGGCTCACAAAATACAATTTGCTCTAAAATAATTCATCCCATTGCTGCCCGCAAACTAAGTAATAATGACACTTGAATCTCAGATACAGTCCTTGAGGGTGAAAATGGTTATCCTGATGTGAATAGCAATGTAATTTAAGATAACAAAGTGTTCTACTGTACTCGTGTTGTGCAAACAAACCATTTGTTCCTTTGCCAAATATCTGCAATACAAATTAAATCTTGGAACTTTAACATTGTTTAATTGGAAAATGTCAAATATATTTCTAAAATCTTTCAGTGCTTATACTCACGTCGCATTAGAAACAACTTGCGTAAAACAAACGTGTTTCTTTTGTCCCAGTCTGTTTTGTTCTGGACAAACAGTTAATGACTATCCTCGCCGTACGTCCCCGGGATTAGGGGATGGCACAGTGGTTAGCATTGCTACCTCACAGCATCAGGGACCTGGGTTCAATTCCAGCCTTGTATGTCTGTGTGGCATCTCTCCATGTCTGCATGGGTTTCCTCCAGGTGCTCCAGTTTCCTCCCAGACTCCAAAAATGTGCAGTTTAGGCTGACTGGCATGCTAAATTGTCCCTTAGTTGTCAGGGAGATTTGTAGGGTAAATACATGGGGTTACTGGGAGACGAGCAAAGTTGGATTGTTGTCAATACAGGCTTGATGGGCTGAATGGCCTCCTTCTGCACTTTCGGGATTCCATGATACTAATATTTTCAATACTTAATATGGGGGCATCTCTTATTTTCTACTGAATATTTTAGAACACTGTTGTTCTTGTGGAATTATTCACTGTAATAACATTTAAACTTTCATAAAGAAAATAGCACTAGAGAAATTAATGGGACTTAAGGTATATAAATCCACAGACCAACCCGATTGCTACCTCCCTTCCCAATACTACCCCCCCACCCTGATCGTTGGCCTCACCACCAATCCCACACTCAATGCAGAGATTTTCCCCTTCCCTCCCTCCTACTGATCTCCCCCCTCCCTGCCAGGGTCTGCTCTCATCTGGCCCCATCTCCATGAGGCTCTGTCTCTTGGTGCTGTCCAGCCTAGTGCCCGGTGGGCAGTGTCAGGGTACCAAGCTGGTACTACCAGGGTCCCTGACTGCTCAACCGTGTCCCGAACACCCAGCGGGGGCTTCAATGGCTTCTAGTCCCATCTGCAAGGCCACCACTTCTGCTCCCCATTGGTGGTGGCCATCTGTGATCCTCGTCAATGAGAACCTCAACCTGTGAGGTTGGAAAACTAAACAAGCCTGGACAACCGTGTCCTGGGTTCACTAGTAGGATTTAAATGAAGTTATAAATATTTAAATCAGCCTCACACCCTTCCGGGGCACAAGGCTGATTATGTCAAAAAAAATGGCCTGGGATGATCATGGCCTGTCGCTGCCCATTGTCAGGCAGTATTCCCATTTTTGGCCTCCTGCTGAAATTTCCTGTCCCGCTATGCTACTTGACCTGTGCAGTGGGGTGGAAAAATCACACCCTATATCTTCTGAAATGGTTCCTGCAGTTTGGAAGGTGGCAAATGTGACCTCATGATTTAAGAAAAGAGGGAGATAGAGAACAGTTAACAACAGACCTGTCAGCCTGATGTTAGTTAAAGGTAAAATCTGTAATAAAGGACATGATAATAGGGACTTAGAAAATAATGGCAGGATTGGGCAGATTCAACATTGAATATATGAAAGAGAAACATAGAAACAGAAAATAGGTGCAGCAGTAGGCCATTTAGCCCTTCAAGCCTGTACCACCATTCAATATGATTATAGTTGATCACGTACTTTCTATATCCCACTCCTGCTTTCACTCCATACACTTTGATCCCTTTAGCCACAAGGGCTACATCCAGTTCCCTCTTGAGCGTATCAAATGAACTGATCTCAACAGTTTGCTGTGGTAGAGAATTCCACAGATTCACAGCTCTCTGAGTGAAGAAATTCTTCCTCATCTCAGTCCTGAATGGCTTACCCGTTATTCTTAGACAGTGACCCCTAGTTCTGTACTTCTCCAATATCAGGACCATTCTTCTGGCATCAAGCCTGTCTAGTTCCATTAGGATTTTATATATTTCTATAAGATCCTCTCTCATTCTTCTAAATTCCAGCAAGTACAAGCCCAGTCAATCCAGTCTCTCTTCATATGTCAGTCCTGCCATTCCAGGAATCAGTCTGGGGAACCTTCACTGGATTCTCTCAATAGCAAGAATGTCCTTCCTCAGACTAGGAGGCCAAAACTGCATGGCCTCACCAAGGCCTTGTACAACTGCGGCAAGACATCCTTACTTCTATACTCAAATCCTCTTGCTATGAAGGCCAGCATGCCATTAGCTTTCCTTACCTGCTGCTGTAGCTGCATGCCAACCTTCAGCAACTGTTCCACCATGACACCCAGATGGCGTTGCACTTCCCATTTTCCTAAACTGCTGCCGTTCAGGTAATAGTCTTCCTTCTTGTTTTTGCCACGAAAGTGGAGAGCCTCACATTCATCCACATTATACTGTATTTGGCAAGTATTTGCCCACTCAGCCAGCCTGTCCAAATCACTCTACAGCCTCGTAGCATCTTCCTCACAGCACACACTGCCACCCAGCTTTGTGTTGTCTGCAAATTCGGAGATATTGCATTCAATTCCCTTGTCCAAATCATTAATGGACTCCCAACATTGAACCCTGCGGTACCCCAAAAGTCATTGACTGTCATTCTCAAAAGGACCCATTTATTCCCACTCCCTGCTTCCTGTCTGCCAAGCAGTTCTCTATCCATGTCAATACATTACCTCCAATACCATGAGCTTTAATTATGCTCAATGATCTCTTGTGTGGGACCTTGTCAAAGTCTAGGTGTGCAATGCCTACTGGTTCACCCTTGTCCACTCTACTGGTCACATCCTCAAAAGATTCTAAAAGATTTGTCAAGCATCATTTCCATTAAATGAATCCATGCTGACTTGTACCAATCTTGTCACCGCTTTCCAACTGCTCAGTTGCTACATCCTGAATATTTTAAGTATTAAGAAAGTAAAAGGAAAATGGCACACAAATTTTGGTCATCTTACCTTTTACAATATAGGGCCATCTTCTGTTGGTGTTGCACGTATTGAGTCACAAGATCAATATAATTACAGATGAGGAAGGCTATTCACCCAGAAGATCCTTATTTTAACTATCCAATTGTTTACTTAATTGTTCAAAGATTTTTGGCCCTGTTATTTTATCTGGAAAGACTATTCCACATGGTATATATTCATTGACGTTTTGAAGAATTTCCCAGTATCAGCATTAAAAATATCTTTCACTAAGTTTGAACATATGACCCTAGTTCTACCCTACAGGGGACTGCACAGTTTGATATAACATGCTAGTTATATTGTACGCTTTTGGCTATGTGGTTCAACAGTCAATTGGCTTTATTCCTTGCTGCTACCCATTGATTGGAAATATTTAGCACTGAATCTATTAAGACAGGTGTGTTTGTTTTAGCTTCATCCTCAACTATTTCAATATTTCAACTATTTCAATATTGCTCAACTATTTCAATATTGGAGTGCATAGATTTCCCACTTTTCCTTCCTCATGCAGCACATTATGTGTTTCCTCTGGGTGCTCCAATTTCCTCCCATACTCCAAAGATGTGCTGGTTAGGTTGATTGGCTGTGGTACATTGCCTTTTAGTGTCAGGGGGATGAGCAAGGTAAATACGTGCAGGTTACAGGGATAGGGCTTGGGTGGAATTGTTGTTGGTGCAGGTTCAATGGGCTGAATGTAGGGATTCTATGATTATGCTTATGCTTTCACATTTGTTCTGCATAATGTTTGATTCTATCTAAACTATTGTGTAATTTTAAAGTTGTCTTTCCTATACATTTATCATTTGTAAATGTAACCAATTTGCTTTGAGTTGCTGAGTCCAGATCATTTATGTTAGTAGGAAAAGCAATGATCTTAATATTGAGATGTTGGGGAAACTCCATTCAGAATGCCCCATCCATACCTGACAAAATTGTGCATTCATCTTTTTAATTTGCTCCCCCATAGCCTGTTTCTCTTCCATTCTCATAATTTACCAAAATGTTCACTTTTAAATAATCACAAACACTTCTGCAGTATAGGGTTTTCAGGACAAAAAGAGTTAATCTGGGACTGGGGAAACAATATTGTGATGGGAGCAGTAGAGTGTTATAATGAGTCTGGTAGAACTTGGCATGAAGATAGAACTTAGTCAGGACTATATCTTGCATATGTATATATAGTTATGTGTTATTAATAAACAGTTACTGTTCAACTATACAAGCCTCCTGACATCTTCATGAGATAAAATACAACCTCACAACATGGTGGCAGTAGATGAATGACTCCAAAATCCTTAAGAGTGAAGAAATAAACAAAATGCAGTCTCCCCTGAGAGAAGTCTCAGCTTAAAGACTTGAATATACAGCTGGAGATTGCTGAAGGAACTTCATTGCTGGCATGGAGACTGAAGGGAAGAATAAAGATCCACTGCGCAGTGCAAAAAAATTCCACTAGAACATATGACGGTTGATTGCAAGACCCAAGCAAAATCAGAACAAAAGGACCAAGCCAGATCACAGGAAGATGAGCAACACCAAAAAAAGGCTGAAATAAGCTTTGAGATTTGGTACCATTGCAATGCAGCACTGGCACATCAATTGGTTCCATGAAGCTAGCTTGAAGAACATTGCAGCCTGACTCAAGGGTAAGCACCATAACATATGACAACTTGAGTGTAAACAAAAAATTCATGTATAAAGATAAGAAAAAATGTGGCTTCAGTTTGATTCTCCAAGCTCAGGAAAGCAACTAGCTGACCAAAACAATTTGTTCAAAAGATCTTCTGCAAGATTGCTGAAGTCTAAAGCAGCTCTGTAGCCACCAAATTCCAACAAGCACAGGAAGAAAGAAAAATACTGTAGTGCCAATTTTAAAAACGCTTTATTCCCCTGTGCTAAAAACAGCTATGGATGGTCAATCAATAATGCTAGACCAATGAGGGCAGGTGGAAGGGCCAATCTGAGTGTAAATTTGGGCATTATGGAGAAGAAGATCTGAAGATATATGATAACATCAGGATCGAACAAGAAAACAGAGATTGAATGTGCAAATACACCATTATATTCAGTAGGTCCAATAGTCAATGTCATAATTGCCAGGCAAGGAGTAAATTAATCTTCTGATGATTTTGAAGAGGTCATGAAATCCTCTAACACCTGGTAGAGCCCAAGAAGCAATAACATTTTGGAGACAGCAAAATCTAATGATCAGTACAAGGTGGATCCACTGAAAAAGAAAACCTGAGTCCACTCTATGAATAAACAAAGTGAACATTCCCTCTAGATTTAGAGGGTTAAACCAAACTTTTGAACCAAAGAAACAGATTGTCAATAAAGTAAAAGACAATACAGAGGAGTGCAAGAAGCAAACTAGATGTTTCTACATGAACATTTGAAAGACAAAGCATAACCACTTCAATTCCAAGCCACCAAAGTCAGCCCGAAGAACAGTACTCAATGTATAATTGGAATTATCCCCTCTCCCACCATTTTTCTGCTAATAATAATTCAAGTTTAGAGTATCTCACGTTAGGAGTCAGCCTCAACTTTTCAGCACAGAAATGGATGTTTAGGGGTACATTCACCCAGTTGGGCGCATTGGAAAACATAGGCAATGTAGGTCATGTTGTCATGAGTGTAAGCAGGAGTTTAAGACACACCCACACAGAGCAGACCATGCATGGCAACCAACAGAAAATGGGTCCTCTTGCAAAATGAGTGAAATACAAAGCTGGTTTTGAGTTAAAAATTGTTACAGTTGGCAACTTGTCAATAACTCTGCCACAGTGAGGGAAGTGTTTGTTACTGAAAAACTGGTGGGAGACCACAAAATGAAAGGATACACTCTGAAGAAGATAGCCAAGATTAAATGTGCAATCAGAACAGGGACCAGTCACTTGCCTGACCTTGAGACTCCTGTAGCAGAATTGGCCATCCGAGATTGATCTGAATGGTATATCACCAGAAATGCAATGCATAAATATTTGTTAGCGGGACAAATAAAAGCTGAGTCCAACAAAAATTTCACAGCAATAGCTACTTGTTGCAGCCACTTCATGGAACCAAAGTGTCTAGTGTTGCAGCAGGAAATCACCAAAAGACATTTATGTCAAACTTACCAGATTCTGACAATTTATCATTAAACGATGGCAAACACTCAAGTACGTACGGTACATAAATGAGCATGAAACCAAAAATGCTACATCCGATCCAGGGTGGGATCCTTACAAATGTCTTGGGATGAATTTGATGAACCGTTTGTGTTGAATGTTGACTGTGATAAATTTGACATTTTTTAAGATCTTATGATTGTGATTAAAACTATCCTTGTGGAATTATTGCATTAAATAAAATGTGACACATTGGTTTAATTTGAATTATTGGTGTTCCTTTTTGCACATATCAAAATAGTGACCATCGACACCAACACATTTCATACTTAAGTCCATTTGATTATTGGAAGGATTTTTCAAAGCTTTGAGGATTGACTCAAAGACTGATCTACAGTAGTTTATGGCATAGGACATGTGGTTAACCAAGTTATAAATAATAATATAAAGTGTATCATATTGCATTTACCAAAGCCATTCACTATTATTGGAATAAACACAAATGGCTTCACTAAATTATTGCAGTATCTGTTCTATTTACTGTGTTTCTGTACATAAAAGCCCCAACACCTAAAATAATCTCACCGTAGTAAATACGTATACAGTGACAACAGGATTGCTGTAGAAGATATGTCACTCTGATGCTAGCTCACTGGTGGGCTTTTTGCTGGTCTCCACTGCAAAATGTTATTAGCAGATGTCAGAGGCACTCCTCTTATACAGTGACTGCTGAACTGTGCATTGATCATATACATTTTTTTCTCTTTCACCGTTGTGTTGTTGAAACTATTCCTCATCTCAGACCAGTGTAATTGTACTCCCACAGGCCATATCATACAACTAACCGTAATCTTTTCACCAATTCTTTCTCTGACACAGTACATCTATCCCCTGCAGTACGGGCAATGAAGTTGCCTCTTGTACAGCTGGCCATATCTTCTGTGACCTTACAAGAGCCTCATAGTCTTCAGATCACACAGCAGAAACACATTTTGCAGCAGAATAGCCAGATCTATTCAATTTCTGTTCTTCTTCAAAAAAATCCACCCGAGAACAAAGAAGTCATGTGAATTTTAAATATATGATTCTCACATGAGCTTCACATATCATTAAGGCATTCATATAAACAATAAGCATGTTAATTAATGTATGGTTCATAGGCACGCGTAGGGCAACAATGAAAACTTAAGCTGAACCTGCCTCCATTGTCCTGTCTAAAATTAGAAAATGGGAGTGAATTAGGTTGTGAAACTCACTGTTATACTCTGAATTCCAAGTCCATGCTGTAAGTGAGGTAATTCTTCCTATGTTCATTGCACATAAATGTCAACCAGCGCACAGCCTTCTTTGATGCAGCCAGTGTTTCATTAAATTTGTCAAAAAATATCCTTTTCAGAGCTGGAACGGGGAAGTAACTACTGAAAATACTTTGTGACTTGAGATAAAAATTCCTGGTTCTTCTGTGCAGTGATATTGCAATGCCCTCATGAAGCATTTCCTTTGTTCCGTATATCTAGTGAAAATATATTTATGTTTCTTTCAGTGTGTGATTAATTTGAATAGATGCACTCAAAAAAGGAAATGTTCACAAGTACATTGGACTTTGATACACATGCAAGGAAAAAAATTCTAAATAATGTAATTTTCATAAATCAGTTTGCCTTTCTTTTCATTTTTGTAAATTATTTTGTCATTTCCTTCTTCCTTCGCCTTGAACTCTCTGTAAAACATGCATTTCCTCATGGGAAATAAGGTTCTACCAAATGTCAAGCTATGATCAGGCACCAGAAGGTGTGAAACAGTAGCTCTGAGTTGCATTAGCTCTAGTGACACATCCCTCCATATGGAGAGACAGCTGACCTGCCCTCGCCATTTCTCTATAGCAACATGACTCAGACCTGTAGCTTGTCATATGTCGAACACCAACCTATATCATCCATTGTTCAGCACATTGGGAATTCAGTGTCATTCATAAAGGGACCAGCACAAGAGAATTAAGGGTTGAAGTTACTTTCAGTGATATTTGCAGCAGTCACACGAGTGAGTTTGTCTGAACTTTGTCTGCAGATTATTTCATACAGTCATTACTTGAAATTGATTAACACATGCCACCTAGAGAAATGTCAACCCTTTAAACTTTGAAATTACAGTAAACTGATAACAATTGTCAAAGATGAAGGTATTATTTGTACTTATTAATCCAAGCTGCACTGGGAATAATGCCGCACCGTTTGGTAGAAACATTCTTCCTGTATATTTATGATATGCCCAATGATAGAAAAAAATCAATATCATACTGTAAAAAAACAAGGCTGATGATGGCCTATTAAAATAAATTTATGTTCGAAACACCATTTTTCTCATGTCTATCTCTGAAGCTAAATTTCTATTTCTTCAGAACTTGAGCAATGTAGCACTTCAGAACTAAAGGCCACAAAATTGAGCAGGCGCGGGGATCACAAGTGGTCAAGGTCAGTGATTGTACATTCAATTGCTGCTACACACCAACTGCAACACCGGCTTTACACTTCCTCAATTTACCAGATCCTCATCACCCATTATCAACAACCTCACTCAATCACAACTCATATCTTCTATAATTTCATACAACTCCCTCTCCCCACAAACGTAGCACTGTTGTAAGCCTCAAATCAGGCAGGACACAGGCTTAACTGCATGTCCTGACCCCAATAGATAAGAGAGTGTCGCCATTATTGGAGTGGACATGACAGTGGCTGTAGCTAGTGCTGGGGCTGAAACCATCAACTAAATTAATATACTTATTGTAACCCCTCTTCTTGCATCCCATAGAATCCATAGAGTCATAGAATCTACAGTGCAGGAGTCTGCACTGACAACAATTCACCCATCCCCAATCTCCATAACCCCACGTATTTCCCTCGCTAATCTCCCTAACCTACACATCTTGGGATAGTAAGGGGCAATTTAGCATGGCCAATCTACCAACCCCACACATCTGTGGAGTGTGTGAGGAAGCCGGAGCACCCAGAGGAAATCCACGCAAACACGAGGAGAACATGTAAACTTCACACAGACAGTAACCTGAGGCCAGAATCAAACCCAGGTCACTAGCACTGTGAGGCAGCAGTGCTAACCACTGTGCAACCGTACTGCCCCACTTTTCCCCTCATCCCACAATCTCTTCTGATTTATTAGTTGCAGTTGGTATATCATCAAGCAACACCTGCTGCAGACTGGAAGAAACCATATGAATAAAAGTTTGTGGCCATAGTCACAGTCACATCCACTGGCAATGGTCTCCTCAGCCTGTTCAGTAGTTGCAGCAGGTGACAGATTTCAATGATGACATCCATAATGAAGTATAGAAATATGATCTAGCATTCCTTGCTGAGGCTGAGATAGAAGAATTTCTTCAGAAGCATAATTGGCCTCCTGATGAGTATACTTTTCCCCCTCCTCCTCCTCCTTCTTCCATCAGCTTGCCCTGCTCTGCATCACCTCTTCTCTTTCTCCCCGTCACGCCGCAGTTCAGGGGAATGCATACCATTGCACTCACGTACAGAGGCAAGTGGTGGCTGTAGAATCCTTGAAATCAAGTCAAGCTTTAAAAAGTTCTTGTACTATTGTAGCAAGAGGGAGCAGAAATCAATTGGTAACTAACTTTTATGTCGGTAAAACCACCTGAAAGCACATTGCTTGGAGATCTTTTCCACTGATAAACACATTGTTCAGCTGCTCAAAGTTGAGATGTTGTGTTAGTCAGAACATTGCGTTCTAAGATGACAGTATTACAAATTGATTGACATGATGATCTGCATACTCTGCAGACTTCTGGTCAATGCTGATGTGCGCACGCTGATGCCTTCACCAAAATAGCACCTTGTATGGCTCAGTGTGGACATGCTGTTATAGAGCTGAATTTTGTGACCAATAAGTGCAACAGTATTCGAACAAGTATCAAATCTGCCGATACTCATCACTGCAGATAGTGATACCCCAAGTATGAATTGATTCAAACTTAATAAATTCAAAAAAACCTTCAATGCATCCAATTTAATTTTGTTTTGATTTAAATAAAACTATAAAGTTGATACTTAAAATAAAACATTTTGTATGTTGTATTTAGCATGGTGCAAGTTAATGGAAAAAATGTCATTTCAGGCTGTATGTGTGCTCAGCTGTTCAAATCCTATTTAAATATTTTCACTTTATGGTGCAGAGTAGTACAACCTAATTATGTAAATTATATTCTAATATGGCAGTCAGTGAACCTAATTATGTAAATTATATTCTAATATGGCAGCCAGTGAACTCGGATGATGCTCATTTCAAACCAGTCAGAAAAAGCTGTGCCTTTTCTCCCTATTGTTTAATTGTTAGTAATTAAATTCTGTTCAAAAAAAGGAACCTCCTGTTTAAAATAACAATACTTTGATTGAAATCGTGGCCTAACTTTGATCGAATCAATGTAAAATATCAGTTAACGCCATCTGCTTCCAGTGTATTTATTATATGGTAACTACAGTTTTAATCTTTCATATGAGAGATAGTAGCTACGTGATTCATATTGTTTATATGTTTGCAAGACGTCTGTCGTTCACTTACTTCTTGAGGCAAATATTAGGCAAAATATGTTCCTTTTGATATAAACCTGACCGTCCTGTTTTCAGGAATGCAATAGCATTCAGATAGAGAAAAAGAAACAATACCAGTTATATCTCATGACCAGGGAGGCTGCTGTGAGCGTAACAAGGCTTGGAAAAATCCAATTCTGATATTAGCAAGCAACTGCAATGACAGAAGAGACAGAAAATCAGGTTGAAGTAACCTCTAAAAACTGATTTGCAACATGGAGAGTGTGGAGCATATCACAAAGGCTGGATTTCTACAGACTGACTCAGTCTACCTCCGTTCATTCAATGCAGGCAACAGATCCCGCTGGAAATTAATATTCCTCCTAATTTATTTAAAATGTAGCCATCATTGCTGTGTAAATGGGCTGAACATTCCAATAAAATATTAAAAATTAAAAAGGAGCTTCACAGAGATAATACTGATTTCAAGCTCTTTTGGTATTCAGGCCTAGGAAGCTTAAATTACGCATGTTTTCTTAGCATGTCACATCCTATCTCGAACCATTTCTGCCCTTCAACACCAATCATGGAGGAAAGAGGAGGAGAATTATAATTTGGAATTATTAAGGGCACCATTGCCCTCACAAGTATAGGCAGCTAATTGATTAGTCGGAAACACTAGGAATTTGATTGCTGGATACAGCTGAATTACTTGATCTCAGTCAGATCAGCTACAGGGCAGTATAATTGGCTTTAGCTGCCCTGAATTACATTCTGGGCAGAATTTCCCATTCTGAAGGCAAAGTGTGACAGTGGAGGGAAAAAAGGTATGATTCCCGCTGGGCATTGGATTCCTGCACCAGATCATCAGCTTTTCAGCTCATTATTCACACACCCGAGAGGAGCTTGTTGAATCTCATGGCAAGGTTAGCTGGAATTCATCTGTTCTGCTGTTACTTCCTAGGGTCAAAGGTCAAGGCACCATATTTAAACAGCACTCACACACAGAAGGTGGGGACAATTGGAATTCCCATGGGATTTCCCATTCTTGCCATCCCCCAAAATTCAGATGCCAAATTGCCCCCCAGTGTTTTCATCATTCAAATTTTTAACCAGAAATAAATAATCAGAAACTTAAGCATGATATTTTAAAATGAATTATAATTCAAAAATATTCATACTTAGTTCAGGAGAGATTATATTTTGAGAACTTTTATGCAATGAGTGGGTTAGGGTCTGAATGCATTAGCTGGAAAGATGGTGGATACAGATTCAATAATAACTTGAAAAGGGAATCAGACTTGAGGGATAAAAGGTTGCAGGGAAAAGGCGAATGGCACTAACTCTTCAAAGAACTAATGTGGACTCAATTGATTGAATGGTCTCCTTCTGTGTTATATTAATCTATGGGAAAATTTTCCTACACTGTACGGTGGCGCAGTGGTTAGCACTGCTGCCACACAGTGCTAGGGACCCAGGTTCAATTCAGGCCTCGGTTCAGTGCCTGTGTTGAGTTTGTACATTCTTCTTGCGTCTGCATGGGTTTCCTTCAGGTGCTCTCTGTATTTTGTTTTGGCCAGTGACAGCCCCCAAAAGATCCAAATCTAAAGTGCAGCAACGGCTCACTGGACAGACGCCTCCAGTCAATCCAGGACAGGTCTTCTATCCTAGCGATGGTAGCAGGAGGTCCAGTAACTTCACCATGCCGACTTGGGAGGAGGTCACACCACCGGACCTCAGTAAAGGGCCACCCTGCAGTGCTGAAAAGTGAGTTTGGGACGCTCCACGTGAAGGTTGGGTCATGAGTGCTTGTCAATGATCAGACGATGGTCCTGTTGAAGCTTTCTCTGTACACAAAGGTAACCTGACTTGCAGGCTTACACCTATGATTGAGAGTGACAGATCACAGCATCCTGAAGAGGGATCTCCTCCGAGTATGAGAATGAGGATGAGGCTAGAACGTTATTCATGTGTGGCCTTTGGAAAAATGTACTGTCTGGATTCAGTCCTCAGGCAGTCAAGCGATAACCAGTAATTGATGATTCCCTCATCGAGGTGCCTCGCAACGCTCCAGGCATATTGCCATGAGCGCACTGAAGTTTACAGTGCTGTTCCTGTCTCTCGTCGGCTGCCATAGGGCAGTGAAGTATTGGTGTGATGCTTGAAAGAACTGCACTTGCTTCAGATGGAGTGCTGGTGGAGTTCTTATCGTATTGCAGAATGACCACATGCTCCATAGGCTGCCTAGCATTCCAAGGATGAGGCCATCATCACACAAGCTTGGGACTATTCATTCTGAGATTGATGTCCTTCACTGAGATGTTGAGAATTGCAAAAAGGTTTTAATGTCCACCCAGAACAAGTAAAATGAGCTAGTCCTCTTCATCGTCCTGGAACCTCGCCACCATAACAGTTTCACGGACATGCCTGCCTCATCTGGCCCATACAATGGCATCTTCCTGTGGGGCATCACCATCCTTGCCCTCTTTGATGTCAGTACTTTTGGCATCCTCCTCATTGGAGGAGACGTGCAGTTCTTCTATCTTTCCATGTGGCAACTCATCCCTTTGAGGTGCCAGGTTGTATGTAATGCAGCAATGATGATATGGGAAGTGCTGGAGGGGGCGCCTGGCTAATTCAGACATCTGAAATGTATCTCTAGCATGTCAATAGTCTAAACAAAGAAGGAGCATGTTACAGAATGAGCCAGATTATGCTTCCCCTCTGAAGCTCATCATGGCTGTTGAATCAATGTCATTAACCATATCTTTTTCAGGTAGCTTTTATCATTTCTGAAGCAGCCCTAAGTACATTGAAGGCCCTTGAAAATCTGTGGCACTTGCACATGATTCAAGGTGTAAGAGTCATGCAACCTCCCAGGATACCTAACTCAAACCCACATAATCTGCTATTGGTGATCACAGATTAGTTGTTTGTTGAATGTGTGGAAGCCTTTTCATTGATAAGTCTTACTGCCTACTGCCAGAGTGTTCTTAAGACCACAATAACACACTTGTGGGAAGTTGGCAATTGCTACATATCCCACTTTCCTGGCACCTTTGCTGGCTTCATCCAGGGATAACTAGATGTAATTGCCTGCCTTTCTGAATAAAAAAGTAAAAAGTTGCCATAATCCCAGATGACCAAAGGCTGCTCTCCCCTTTGGAGAAGACTAGAGCCCAGCCTTGCGCTAATATAATGACAACAATCGTTGAGCAGTATAAGCCCTTATTCTCCTGACTAACCACTGTGCCACCTCTGTCCTTAATCCCTTTGATTCTGGCATTCTGATTTCAATGCTGGACTGAAGACCTGGTTATTTTCTGACTAAAACAAACATAGTGGGTGGAATTTTCTTAAAAATAAGTGGACTGGCACAGCAGGCAGAAAAAATGATGAGGAAGTGTAAGCCCCAGTGACAGCTTTCCCCACCTTAGCATTCAGTTCATAGTCAAATAAAAATGCATGGGTATGTCCCACGATGTCACATTGATGGAGCCTGTCCAATCAGCCTGACCAGCAACTTCGGTTTTAAGGATGCCCCGATACAAAATCTAAAAATAAACCCCCAGAACACCCACCCCACAATAGAACACCCCTGTCCATGGAAGTCCCAACCACACAACATCCATCCACACAACATTCCACCAACAGAACACCCATGCAACCCACACCTACTTAGCACCACCCCCGCATGGAATGCTCCCGACACTGCCCCCTGGCATTGCCCAGGCACAGCACACTAGCCCTGTGGATAGTGCCAAGAGGTAATGCCAAGGTACTGTCCAAGCATGATCCTCTCTCCCTATGGGATGGACTCACCTCCACATCTCCAGCATGTTCGCTAGTGCATGCCATGGGCAACCTGTCATGATTTACATCAGCATGTTCTCATGCTGATGTGAATGAACAATTTAACTGGGGGAGGGATGGGGTTGGAGGGCGGTGGGGGTGGGGGGGGGTCAAGGGACAATCGGGCATAAAGACCTGATAATTACACTTACGTGTATTCCAATGGGGATCCTGGTGTTTAACATCAGGATTCCTGTTACATCATTGACAGAAGGTGGGGACAATAGGAATTCCCATGGGATTTCCCATTCTTGCTGTCCCCCAAAATTCAGAGTGCCAAATTCTCCCCCAGTGTTTGCGTCATTCAAATTTTTAACCAGAAATAAATAATCAGAAACTTAAACATGATATTTTAAAATGAATTATAATTCAAAAATATTCATACTTAGTTCAGGAGAGATTACATTTTGAGGGCTTTTATGCAATGAGTGGGTTAGGGTCTGAATGCATTAGCTGGAAAGATGGTGGATACAGATTCAATAATAACCTTAAAAAGGGAATCAAACTTGAGGGAGAAAAGGTTTCAGGGAAAAGGGGAATGGCACCCACCCTTCAAAGAACTAACGTGGACTCAATTGATTGTGTTATCTGTGTTATATTAATCTATGGGAAAATTTTCCTAGACTGTATGGTGGCACAGTGGTTAGCACTGCTGCCACATAGTGCCAGGGAACCAGGTTCAATTCAGACCTCGGGTCAGTGCCTGTGTTGAGTTTGCGCATTCTTCTTGTGTCTGCATGGATTTCCTTTGAGTGCTCCATTTCCTCTCACAGTCCAAAGGTGTATGGATTGGGTTGATTGGCCATGCTAAATTGATCCTCATGTCAGGGGGATTAGCAAGGTAAATGTGTACAGGAATAGGGCCTGGGTGGGATTGTGGTCAGTGCAGAGTTGATGGGCCGAATGCCCTCCTTCTGTACACTAGGGATTCTGTGATTCTATATTAGTAAATGGGTGCTTGCAGTGGCTTGAAAAATTAGGAAAGAAAGTTCGGGCCAGTTTGCCATCATGTTCCAAATTCCAGGAGATTTAGTTATCTTATAATGTGTGAATCCATTGCCTCAGGAGGCTCAGATTCTCACGACAAGTGTCTGTTAACATCATCATCAACATGAAGCAAAAATCACCTTCCCAGTTCACCAGGTGGACCCGTATTACCAATGGCCAACTAGATACTAATCACTTGAAACTCATCAATCTTGCATCCCACAATCACCCATCTCTTCTGAACGGAGAGAAAGCAGGTAGGTGGGATTGCTAGAAATGCTTTAATATCGGACGAATAAAGGAAAACATTTGTGTAAGCTGACAGTGAGGAATCGATGTGAGAGGGCAGCAGGCTGAGGCTCTTTGCCTTTGTTGTCTGTTCAGATAGGAATGGGAGATGTTGGCAGGGAGGGGAAACAGTGGAGCTGAAGGTGGCCTGAGATATGCTGATCAGGAGAATGTTGGCCAAGTCAGAGAGTGGGACTTTGGCAGTTGACTGTGTCATGCTGCTCACCTCTCAACTCCCCCTTGTTAACTATCTCCAGATTAGAGGGGCCATCCTGATGCTGCTGAATTGTTTGGCCATCTCCAGTCATGCCTGTTCCACTTAGACTCCAATGCACAATGTCTGGAGTCTGGCCCCTTTGTTTGTTTGCAGTTCAAGCAGCCTTGTCTGTTTCCATCTTCCCTTCCTTCAGTCTTCTGTCTGTCTTCTATTGTTCATCTTCTTCATCCTCCTCCTTGCCCCTCTGGCTCCCATCATGAACTTACCTTCCTGTCCCTCCTTGCACAGCCCTCTTTCCACATTCCTTTCCTTGTCTTCATTAGGCCATTCCCATTTTAAACTTCCTCCCATAGACCCTCCCCTTTCCACCTCCAACTCCCCTGGCCTCACCTTGTGCTCCAACCCCGGTCAAACTTCAGACTTTTGTTACGATGGCTGCCTGAGTGCCACAGTAAAATACAATCCAGATAGATATTGATGTGTTACACCAGAGGGAAAGGAGTCTGTTGCACTCCCAACCCTAGACACGGTACTGAACTGAAACAGTGACACAGGGAGGTCCATGGGTCTACCAGCACAGTGCTATGAAGACCAGCTCAAAGAACGAAGAACAAAGAAAGTTAAGCACAGAACAGGTCCTTTGGCCCTCCAAGCCTGCACCTACCATGCTGCCTGACGCGGAGGTGGAGTTCAGAAACAAGTCTGCTCTGGCAGAGTGGTTTACAATACATCAGGACCAGTGCAGCACTGTGGCAGAAAGACTCTGTTGCACTCTCCTTGAAATCACCTAGAAACTCTTCATCAGTCGAGTTTTAGATCCATGTAATTTCACACTGGCATGACGCAAGATTGGAAGGCCCAACAGAATGCTGGCTAGCAGCTGTTTTAATGACCATTCATGAGATTTAATCCAGTGCTCGCATCCGAACCCACCTCCTCTTAGCAGTTGCAATCCTGTCCTGTAGAAACCTTTGTGCAGTTATTTTAAAAATGTGCTGAAGTTACCCTGGACTTGAAATTTAGCAATGCATTAGATCAAACTAATCACTACTGGGAGTTTTCACTAATTATTCTCATTTTTGGAGCCTTTTTGGAGTCATTTTCTTAATTACTATCTGTTGTACACCCATGTAACTAGTAAATGCTTCTGTAGATTTTTTGGGGCCACTTCATTTACTTAAGATCACAAGTTATTCACAGGTGGCATACGAGACATTGACTATAAACGTTTATTATACACATTTTCAGCTGATTAAGTAAAACTGTGCCGGGTTAACACACTTGTACATAGTATGAAATTTTAAAATATAGCTGGTTCACAGAAGGTCTTATGTTTAGTGTACACAATTGAGCTTCAGCAGAAACTTGAACAAGGAACACTACTTCAAACTAACACAATTTTAATGCATCTGTCAGTTGTGCTGAAAGCAAAAGCTCTGACCCATGTATATTCTATATAGTGAAAGCTATAATAAAAATTTGGGTATCACAAATAAAGGTTGCAACATTTGCAACACATACTGATCTAAAGCTAAACCGTACATCAGCATTCGGTATACCCTTAGCAGCAGAGATATTTCAATAATAGGTTATGGAAAAGGCGTGTTTGCTGGTTTTCTGATATATGCATTTAACGAAGTAGAACATGATATGATAGGATAATAGTACATTCCATTCAGGAAGGGCAAATTAGTTAAGGAATATCTAGAATGCTTGCGCTTAGTCCCAAGTCTTCAAATATCAAAGAACTGTCAAAAGATCCCACAAAGGGCATGCAGTCCACAAAGCTGTAACCTCAAGTAACATGTCAAAATTTCACTGTCTTCTCATGGCTATATACATTTCCCATTTTATTCCCAACTAAGTTATATTTGAAGAATCATTGTGAGAATTAACAATTATAGGGAGCAACTTCAAATGGCACAGTGGTTAGCATTGCTACCTCACAGAACCAGGAACCTGGGTTCGATTCCCAGCTTGGAGCGCCTTGTGGAGTCTGCATACCCTTCCCGGGTCTCTGTGGGTTTTCTCCAGATGCTCCGATTTCCTCCCACAGTCTGAAAGTTATGCTGGTTAGGTGCATTGGCCATGCTAAATTCTCCCTCCGTGTATCTGAACAGGCACCAGAATGTTGCGACCAGGGGATTTTCACAGTGACTTCCTTGCAGTGTTAGTGTAAGCCTACTTGTGACACTAATAAATAAACTTTAAAAAAATGAGAATGTAAATATGATCAGTTTCTCAACAAGCTTTTACTATCTAGTCATCCAGAAATGATTTATTTTATACTAATAAGCCAGCAGTGATCTATATGTTGATGCCAGTTAAGTGAGCATGGAGCAATTTATTGCAAAAAGTAACCATGTCGCAACTTGAGCTTTCATCTCTGTAAGTCATTCATTCACTTTCGCTGAACTATGCCACAACCACTTTGAATGTGAAATGTTGTTCGTTTTCTAGGATTATGGGTTGTTTCTGCAATATCCACTCTAATGGCATGATCACTAACTACCAGTGTGGAACTGATTATCCAATTCATGACATGTCTTGACATCCAGATCCAAATGCTACAGTAAGTCATTATTTGGAGAGTTGAGGAGTTCATTCATTTCGATGACCAACAATCTAAACCAAAGAAATCACTCCAGTTGATATCAAGAAAAATACACAGAACGATCTTTCACAGCAAGCAGTCATACAATGTTTATGCACAAATCAATAGCGCAAATTGAAAGCAGAGACTACCAGTAGCTATAGCTGGTTCTCCATAAGCTATCTGTCACCAAGGATATTATTATTCTACACAGTAAGCCAATAGTGATTCCAATGGAGCTGCAGGATTGAGTGTCATCTCTTGCCAACAATGACCATCAAGGGAGAGTTAAAACAATTGTCATCTTCAGAACCAAAGTGTGCTGCCCAGGAGTGGGGAACAAGATAGAATAATACGTTATAAACTGTCCCAACTGTTACTGGCAATAACAGTTGAATTTGAGGCTGTACCTTCAGATTATTGGTGCACTTTTAACTCACCTCACCAGATAGAAATAGGACAGACTTGTTCTTAAAGTTAATCAGCAAAATATTAGCTCTCTTTCTTGATTGATTCCTGCTACCATCTCAAATGGGTCTTTTTTTTAAGAGCCCCACTCTTAGGCAGGAGTTACAATAATCCATTAATCAGTGTGCCATGATTTGCAAAGGACCATGATAGCAGTTCAGCAGCCTATTGAGTGCTTTGGGTTGCTCACTGTGAACACTTTGCTCAGTAGCGCTCATCAGGAAAGAGGCCTTTCAGAGGATGTATAAAGCCTTCCGTAAAAGGGTTAAGAGGAGTAGGAGTATCTTTCCAAGATTCACAAGGAAAGTTTGAGCCCAATCTCAAGTGATCCAGATTACATTCCCTCATTCCCTCCCCCACTAGCACCACCATCATATACTTTGATACAGGCCCGTTGCCTGAAATTGCTCAAAGTATGCCGTTGCACAACTCCAAACCCTGAGTGATGTTAACATTTTCATCTGCCTCTCTTTAGTTTTTCCAGAACCTTTAATGCAAAATATTAATACTGTTGTGTGACAGCCACTGTGAATTAAACAACAAGGCATGAAATGATGACCACTGACGGTGTAACCCTCCTCCTGATGCTGGGGCTTGTTTCAAAGGATCCCAGCTACAGCCTCCTGCTGGACATAGCAATTTGGCTGGCTGTTTTGGACAGGAGCTGGACCAAAATAATTGAAACAAGGCATTGCCTTCACGGTCGGCCAGTCTTGACAGCATGGTCATGGTCGAGTTATTCAGCACCTGTATCTGGGCTTCAGCAGACCCTCCCAGCCTCCCTGTTACTTACAAGGACTGCATTAATAAAAGAAAATAATATGTCTCAGGACTCCCAGACATTGTAATAGCAACGTAAAAGAGGTGGAAGCATGGAAAGGCATCATAGAATCCCTTTAATGCAGAAGGAGATAACTTGGCCTATCAAATCTGGAAGAACTTTCCAAAAGAGCATTTTATCCTGGCCCTATCCCCAGAACACCACATTAATTTCCCCGAACCTACAAATCTTTGGACACTAAGGACCAATTTAGAATGGACAATCCACTTAACCCACCCTCCCACCTCCTCTAACCTAATTATAAGAGTGGAGGAAGTTTGTTGTTTGTTTTTTTTTTAATTTATTTTTCTGCTGGTAATTGCTTCAGGGATGGCAGTTCAGGCAGTAAGCTGCATCTCCTGTGGGATGTATGTGGTGAGGGAATCTAGTAGTGTTTCAGGGGAGTTTACTTGTAGGAAGTGTGTTAGATTGCAGCTTCTGGAGGAGCGTGTAAAGGAGCTGGAGGTGGAGTTAGAGGAACCCCGCATAATTCGGGAGGCAGAGGTGGAAATCGATAGGAGTTATAAGGAAATAGTCACTCCTAAAAATGAGTCTTGGGTCACTGCCAGGAAGAGGGGAAAGAAGCAATCGGGGGGACAATCCCCTGGGGCGGTTCCCCTCCAAAATAGGTTTTCGGTCCTGGAGGCTACAGTTGAGGAGGAAACAACTGGGGATAGTCAAAGGGACCAGGTCACTGGGGGTGAGCCTAGTGTGAAAGCTCAGGTGGTTAGGGGCTATAAACGATTGGGCCTCGTGATTGGGGACTCCACGGTTAAGGGGACAGATAGGAGGGTCGGAAGTAAAGGTAGGGACTCAGGGCTGGTGTGTTGCCTACCAGGGGCTGGGGTCCGGGATGTATCTGAAAAGGTATTCAGGACTCTTAGAGGAGAGGGAGATCAACCCCAAGTTATTGTTCATGTGGGGACACATGACATAGGGAGGTTAAGGGAAGGGGATATTAAGCAGAGATTTATGGAGTTGGGGTGGAAACTAAAGGCCAAGACTGATAGAGTGGTTATCTCCGGACTCTTGCCTGTGCCACGAGATAGTTTAGAGAGGAATAGAGAAAGGGAAAGTTTGAACTTGTGGCTGAGAGGATGGTGCAGGAGGGAGGGGTTCAGGTACTTAAGCAATTGGGGCTCGTTCTGGGGAAGGTGGGACCTCTATAAGAGGGATGGTCTACACCTGAATCAGAAGGGGACCAATATCCTGGGGGGTAAGTTTGCTAGGGCTATGCAGGGAAGTTTAAACTGATTCGGAGGGGGGGAAGGGATCCTGAGTAGAGGGGTTGAAAGTGAGGGGTGCATGGATGGGGACTGCAATGCATGGCATCGCAGGGGTGGGGTGGAGCAGGGTTTGAAATGTGTATACTTCAATGCGAGGAGTATTCGCAATAAAGTGGGTGAACTTGCAGCGTGGATCAGTACCTGGGACTTCGATGTTGTGGCCATTTCAGAGACATGGATAGAGCAGGGGCAGGAATGGATGCTGCAGGTCCCGGGGTTTAAATGTTTTAGTCGAAGTAGAGAAGGAGGTAGAAGGGGGGGAGGGGTAGCATTATTGGTCAGGGATTGTATTACAGTGTCAGAGAGGAGGTTTGATGAGGACTTGTCTGTTGAGGTAGTATGGGCGGAGATTAGAAATAGGAGAGGAGAGGTCACCCTGTTGGGAGTCTTTTATAGACCTCCTAAAAGTTCTAGAGAGGTTGAGGAAAGGATTGCG
Source organism: Carcharhinus amblyrhynchos (assembly GCF_965287045.1). Lineage (NCBI taxonomy): Eukaryota > Metazoa > Chordata > Chondrichthyes > Carcharhiniformes > Carcharhinidae > Carcharhinus > Carcharhinus amblyrhynchos. Next base: position 39,583,872 of record NC_137339.1, on the reverse strand, counting down.
GAGACAATCCTGGTTAGGAGTGAAAGTAATAGGGTAATTGTTATGGGGGATTTTAACTTTACTAATATTGATTGGAATTGTTATAGCTCTAGCTCGTTAGAGGGGTCAGTTTTTGTGCAAAGTGTGCAGGAAGGTTTTTTGACTCAGTATGTAGATAGGCCAACTAGAGGTGAGGCTATATTGGATTTGGTGCTGGGAAATGAGCCAGATCAGGTGTTGGATTTGGAAGTTGGTGTGCATTTTGGTGATAGTGACCACAATTCGGTTACGTTCACCTTAGTGATGGAAAGGGATAGGCATGAACCTCGGGCCAGTGGTTTTAGCTGGGGGAAGGGTAATTATGAGGCTATTAGGGGAGAATTAGGAAACATAGGTTGGACTAGGAGATTACAGGGATTGGGAACGTCCGAAATGTGGAGTTTTTTCAAGGAGCAGCTACTGCGAGTCTGTGATAGGTATGTCCCTGTCAGGCAAGGTGGAATTGTTAAGGCTAGGGAACCGTGGTGCACCAAAAAAGTTGATTCGTTGGTTAAAAGGAAAAAGGAGGCTTATGTTCGGATGAGACGTGAGCACTCGGATAGTGCACTAGAGAGCTTTAGATTGGCTAGGAGGGAGTTGAAGAGCGAGCTAAGGAGGGCTAAAAGAGGACACGAGAAGACTTTGGCTGATAGGGTTAAGGAGAATCCTAAGGCGTTCTATAGGTATGTCAAGAACAGAAGGTTGGTTAGGGCAAGGTTAGGGCCAGTTATAGACGGTAGAGGGAAGTTATGTGTGGAACCGGAGGAGATTGGTGAAGCATTGAACCAATATTTCTCTTCGGTGTTCACACAGGGGGACATGGATATAGCTGAGGAGGACACTGGGTTGCAGGGGAGTAGAATTGACAGTGTTACAGTTGATAAGGAGGATGTGCTGGATATTCTGGAGGGTCTGAAAATAGATAAGTCCCCTGGTCCGGATGGGATTTACCCCAGGATTCTCTGGGAGGCAAGAGAAGTGATTGCAGAGCCTCTGGCTCTGATCTTCAGGTCGTCGTTGGCCTCTGGTATAGTACCAGATGATTGGAGGTTAGCGAATGTTGTCCCATTGTTTAAGAAGGGGAACAGAGACTTCCCCGGGAATTATAGACCGGTGAGTCTCACTTCTGTTGTGGGCAAGGTTTTGGAAAAAATTATTAGGGATAGGATTTATAGTTATTTGGAGAGTAATGAGTTGATTGGAGATAGTCAGCATGGTTTTGTGGCGGGTAGGTCGTGCCTTACTAACCTTATTGAGTTTTTTGAGAAAGTGACCAAAGAGGTGGATGGGGGTAAGGCAGTGGACGTGGTGTATATGGATTTTAGTAAGGCGTTTGATAAGGTTCACCATGGTAGGCTTCTGCACAAAATGCAGATGTATGGGATTGGGGGTGATCTAGGGAACTGGATTAGGAATTGGCTAGCGGATAGGAGGCAGAGGGTAGTGGTTGACGGCAAATATTCATCATGGAGTTCGGTTACAAGTGGTGTGCCTCAGGGATCTGTGTTGGGGCCACTGCTGTTTGTGATTTTTATTAATGATCTGGATGAGGGTATAGTTGGGTGGATCAGTAAATTTGCTGATGACACCAAAGTCGGAGGTGTGGTAGATAGTGAGGAAGGGTGTCATAGTTTGCAGGAAGACTTAGACAGGTTGCAGAGCTGGGCCGAGAGGTGGCGGATGGAGTTTAATGCAGAGAAATGTGAGGTAATTCACTTTGGTAGGAATAACAGATGTGTTGAGTATAGGGCTAACGGGAAGACTTTGAATAGTGTGGAGGAGCAGAGGGATCTAGGTGTATGTGTACATAGATCCCTGAAAGTTGGGAATCAAGTAGATAAGGTTGTTAAGAAGGCATACAGTGTCTTGGCGTTTATTGGTAGGGGGATTGAATTTAGGAGTCGTAGCGTTATGTTGCAACTGTACACAACTCTGGTGCGGCCGCACTTGGAGTATTGTGTGCAGTTCTGGTCCCCACATTACAGGAAGGATGTGGAGGCTTTGGAGAGGGTGCAGAGGAGGTTTACCAGGATGTTGCCTGGTATGGAGGGGAGATCCTATGAGGAGAGGCTGAGGGATTTGGGGTTGTTTTCGCTGGAAAGAAGGCGGCTAAGAGGGGATCTTATTGAAACATATAAGATGATTAGAGGTTTAGATAGGGTGGATAGTGATAGCCTTTTTCCTCTGATGGAAAAATCTAGCACGAGGGGGCATGGCTTTAAACTAAGGGGGGGGTAGTTATAGGACAGATGTCAGGGGTAGGTTCTTTACCCAGAGGGTGGTGAGGGATTGGAATGCCCTGCCTGCTGCAGTTGTAAATGCGCCTAGTTTGGGGGCGTTTAAGAGGTCTGTGGACAGGTTTATGGATGAAAAGGGATTGGTTTAGGTTAGTGGGTCATTGTTGTTGCTTTTTTTTAAACTGGTCGGCGCAACATCATGGGCCAAAGGGCCTGTTCTGCGCTGTAATGTTCTATGTTCTATGTTCTATGTTTAACCTGCACTGTGGGTGAAACCGGAACAAACCTATGCAGACACATGGAGAATGTGCAAACTCCACACAGAGAGTGACCCCAAGGCTGGAATCGAATCCGGGTCCCTGGCGCTGTGAAACATTTGGGCCAACCATTGTGCCACTGTGCTGCATTCCCATAGAGCTGCAAGAGAAAGATACCATTTGTGGTAAATCGATTACAGAACATTATATCCTTCACTAAGTAGGTAGGACCCACGGTCAATTACAATCTCACAAAATTCTTTAACATTGCGAAAACATTTCCAAAACCCCACAACTTTTGATGCAGTTTATGTTTTCGCAGGAATTTTTCTGACTATGGACTATCTTGTAGCTTATTTCAGATATCTAATTATAACATATTTATTATTAGTTAAATGTGCTCCGATAGGGCCTCTGTGACCAGATGATTATATTTATACAGGACAGCTATAAAGTGTATTGATCAACCCCAGTAAAATATGGGCTTGAACTGCAAGTGCCAGGGAAGTAGCCCATTAGCAGGTTGGAACTGTCTTACATTTAATTTATAAATGGACATTTTATTACCAAAATAACATTTTTCAGCTCGATAGTTTTTCATGAGGAAATACGTTATCAGTAGTAATTTAAATTGCATTCTTATGCTGAGTTTTGTGCTCTGCTTTGCAAGCTTGAAGCCTAAGCTTGAAATCTTTTAACATTGATTTAGGGTAGAGTTTAATCTGTGGTGCATCTTTTCCGAGGGCGGAAGCCAGCGTCCACTTGATTCATATGAACATTTAAAGGGCTGGTGATATGTTCGCAAACATGCAATTATATGGAGGGGGTGCATTTCCACTGGAGGATCCCACTGTTAGGTGGCAGTTCAGCAGGTCTGGCTGAGCAACAAACAAGAAGCCTGGACAAGCGGACAGTATCAATAAAAGGGACCTCCTTTTTGTCAAAAATCTGAGTCATTTGTTTCCCCGTAAAACCTCTCCCTCCCCATCATTCTGCCCTTCATTAACCTTTATTACCCCAAGGGCCCCTTCCATCATGTCCAAGCCCTTTCCACTTCGGAGATGTCAGCGTTCAGAGACTAGGCCTATGGGTTAGCAATGCCTCCCTGCACGTTAGCCTCCAAGCTAAGCCATCAGGTGGGATGTGCTCCTCCTGAATGATAGCAATAGGGGACAGTCCTACCTGAACAATGTGGACTGAGCAGAGATCACAGTGGAGGTTAGAGACTGTGAGGTCCACCAAATATCCTGGGTCCCGTTCAGGATACATTCAATTACCTAACTCAGTCTGCACGATAAGTGTCATAGGAGTATTATGCAACATGGCATTCAAGCATATGAATTGAAAGAAGATTATAAGGGATTCTTTACTCCACAGGCATCCAAGCTTAGTTCGGAGAAACAAACTATTTACAGTGGACAGTCATAGCCTAAACTCCAGACCCAGCAGGTTAACTCCTGATCAACAACCTGCTAAGTAGCAGAATTCAGTTGGTGGAGTTGCAGTTGATAATTTCCTGTGACCTCATGACCCAGATTACCCTTTCCCCACACACAAAGGGGATCTTCCTCTCCTCTTGACCTCTCAAACTGAAGGGTGCTCATCAGGCAGTCTGCCTAGGTCTCCTAGGTCTCCTAGCTCACCAACTGTGCTACCACTTCCTGGTTCTCTAGCCACCATCAGGGGCTTGGGTCTATTGTTTTCACGGCCTTTATCCCTGGAGGTTGGGGCTCAATAGTCACAGACTTCTTACTACTACCCTGCTCTCTCTCTCTCCCCGAGGCTTCTGGATTCCCCTCCTTCCTCAGTCCCATGCTCTAGACATTAGGTTCTGCCCACTTCTCTTCAACCTGTACTGTGTTATGCACTCCAATGCTCCCAAGGATACACTCATTCCAAGGGGGGCCCACAGGACTGATTGGGTTCTCTGTCCCATACTCTTCTGGACTGATGGTGTGGACATAGTGCCTCACAGGAAATGAAGTTCAGTGGTCAAAATCTGGAATCCAGTTTTACGTTGACGTTGGAAGTCAGAAAACTGCTCATTTCTCCCAATACAAGCAGACAGTCATTTATGTAGGCATGAGGCTAGGTAATAGTATGAGTGTGCAGCTGGGCTAGATGGGTGAACGTGTGACGAACTACAGGACTGCATTTGAAGCCACAGTCTGTGACAGTTTGGCATGAATCAGTGATTGAAAGTAACCTATCACACTGACAGGCCAATATGTGAAACGGGGATTTGTGCAGACAAGAGTGTCAGTTGGTACTTGACAAGTTGTTGAATCTCTACTTTCTCAAATCTCCATTTATCCTTCTTCTCACCAAGGAGAACAATCCCAACCTCTCTGATCTATCATCATAACTGGAGTTTCTCATCTTTGGAACCACCCTTGTAAACCTCCAGTACTCTTGCACATCCCCTGAGTCTGGAGAAGATTGGAAGATTATGGACAGCACCTCTGCAATTTTCATTCTCACTCCTTTCAATATCATTGGATGCAACTCATCCAGTCCTGGCACCTTGTCAACTTTAAGTATTGACAGTCTATTCAACACTTCCTCCTTACCAATTTTGAACCCTTCCAGGGTCAAGTTTCCTTATCCGTCACTATATCCTGGATATCATCTACCTCTTTGGTATAGACAAATGCAAAGTATTAATTTAATACTTCAGCCATGCCCCCAACCTTCATGTATAAATCCCTTTTTAGCTCCCTCATCGGCCTTACTCCACCTTTCACTGCTCTTTTACTATTTATGTGGCTACAGAAGACTTGGGATTCCCCCCTTGTTGGCTTCCAATCTTGGTTCATATCCCTTTTTGTTTCACAAAAGTGGTTTTTCTCCTTCCTGCTGAACTTTCAGTATTTCTCTTGGTTCGCAATTGTATTTATGACCTGACATTTGTCACAAGCATACTTTTCTTCTTTATCTTAACATCCAGGGACTTCTGGATTTGATTGCCCTACGTTTCCCTTTGAGGGCAATATACCTTGACTGTGTTGGGACCATTTCTGTTTTGAAAGTTGCCCATTGTTTAGCTACGGTGTTTCTTGCCAACCTTTCATTCCAGTCTATCTGGCCCAGCTCCATTCTTGCTCCATTGCAGTTGGCTCTCCCTAGCTAATTATTTTCACTCTGGATTGCCTATTTTCCTTTTCTATCATCATCCTAAACCTTACAGCAACAGAGGAATAGTAGACATTTCTTTTACTGTGTAGGAGAATCTGGTGTGCATTTGTGATCAATGTTTACTTAATACTCATATGTGTGTCCATTTTGATGTTCACCAGCCTGTGCAATGTGAAGGAAGATGTGAGCTCTGAAGATACTCTGTTATATGCAGTGTCAAGGAGATTGAGAAAATGTTGCACATGGAACATTGAACTGCCTTATGTGAAGTCAAGAACCCATAGCAATGGAGCAGGTTCTGAGATTCTAGTCACGTTAGACTAGTTGACATTGTCCACTGGCACATTAGTTCTCCTGAGTAACATTCTTTAGACACTGGTATGTTGTTGTAATATGCTTTAGTGGACAGCAGCATGAGGGAAAAAGGATAGAGATATTGGAGAGAGGTTGGGATCAGGGTACTAAATTTGATGATCATCCATGATTATGATGGAAGGCAAAACAGGTACGAAGGGCTGAATGGCTGATTCCTGCTTCTATTTTCTATGCACGAAATCACTAGAAAGAAGTGTGTCATATAATCCATTGTTGGTTGCACTTCTGCTGTTGAGCAGAGCACACAGATACAGCTTTGAACAAAGAAAATTACAGCAAAGGAACAGGCCCTTCAGCCCTCCAAGCCTACACCGACCATGCTGCCCGACTTAATTAAAATCTCCTACCCTTCCAGGGACCATGTCCTTCTATTCCCATCCTATTCATGTACTTGTCAAGGCACCCTTTAAAAGTCACTACCGTATCTACTTCCACTACCTCCCCGGGCAATGAATTCCAGGCACCCAATGTTCTCTGTGTAAAAAATCTGCCTTGTACATTTCCTTTAAACCTTTTCCCTTGAATCTTAAACTTATGCCCCCTAATAATTGCCTCTTCCACCCTGGGAAAAAGCTTCCAACTATCCACTCTGTCTCTCATAATCTTGTAGACTTCTATCAGGTCCCCCCTCAACCTCCATTGTGCCAGTGAGAACAATTCAAGTTTCTCCAACCTCTCCTCATAGCTAATGCCCTCCATACCAGGCAACATCCTGGTAAATCTTTTCTGTACCCTCTCCAAAGCCTCCATATCCTTCTGGTAGTGTGGCAACCAGAATTGAACACTACATTCCAAGTGCGGCCTAAGGTTCCATAAAGCTGCAACGTGACTTGCCATTTTTTAAACTCAATACCCTGGCCGATGAAGGCAAGCATGCCATATGTCTTCTTGATTACCTTCTCCACCTGCATTGCCACTTTCAGTGACCTGTGTACCTGTACACCCAGATCTCTTTGCCTGTCAATACTCTTAAGGGTTCTGCCATTTACTGTATATTTCTGTCTGTATTAAACCTTCCAAAATGCATTACCTCACATTTGTCCAGATTAAACTCCATATCATCCATTTGTTGCAGATGTCTTCAAGCTTCCTAACTTTGTATAAATGTTCCCATGTGCCTGGTCTAAATATATGAACCCACAACATTTTTACACTGTCCTTTACAAGTGACTGTGCCTTTATACCATTATAACAACACAACAGTGTGTGACGTATATCCAGTCCCATTGCTATTCTATGTGGTGGAGCATGTAGTTTTAGAGGTAGCTGCTGGGAGTTGGAATTAGGTGGGTAGGAGTTCGCAGACATTACAAACAGGCAAATCTCTGCCTCTAATAGGAACATGAGTGCAGTCACTTACTCCCTTTACTCTAGGAAAACTCCTTCCTGTCAATGTGAATGTTCTCTCTGCCAGCCATCACCCTGAGATTGACACCCTGGTCACAACCTGACACAGTATTGACCCTGTCTTATTGGTTTCTCATTCTGTTCACCTTTATTGACTGCCCCCAATACCCTTTCCAGCCCCACCCCTCCCACCCACCACCCCAATTACCCCCAAGACACTTGGTCTATCTCACTGCACAATTCCAAGCTTTGATCCACGTACTGTTCACCTTCAAAGCCCCCATTCAAACCTATCCCACCCCCTCACCCTGACCCAAACAAGCAGCCATTTTCCTGCTTCTGTTCTTCGTGCCGCAGAGTTTAAAAGAAAACAACTTCAAAGACAACTGCGTAAAGCGGGTTGTTGCACAGCACCTTTAAATTAACGCAAACCGGGTGCCATGGGGCTCCTGTATGCTGCTAACTTAAAACTTGAAGGTAGAACTTAATTTTAAATGTTTTAAGATAACGAGAGTTCGAGAAACACAAATGTATTACATGTAGGAACCGGCCACAGGATGGCGTGAGGCCTGACCCGCCATGACCACAGCACCGACTTAATTCTTCAGTCTAAATTCACTGCCATAATTTTGAAATTTTGGTTCCTGCATAATTAACTCACGTTTTCTGCTACAGGAGTCACCATCAAATTTAGCCATTAGTCATTTAAATAACATGGTCCTAAAGGAGACTGACATAATGCCTGCACAGATAGAATAGCAATGTGCTGTACTACTATTGCATATTGCAGCATTTACTATTGTTAGAATTTGCTATGATTACGTCCCTATAGTGTGGCTCATTTGAAAGATAGATGCTGCATCTAGTCTATTGTTATTCTGTTGGGCATGTAGGAATTCAATTTTTTAAGGCTGGAAGAAATTGATATTTCAAAACATATTCCTAAAAATCTATCTGCTGCCAACTTTGGTGGATATATCCAAGCTCCTGTGGGGAAATTTCGACCTTGTGTCTTGGTGAAAAATGGGTGATAATAAGCTGGCAGCCCGTTAAACATCCCGGGGGATTTTGGGGTCCATGGCAGCAGGGGAAGTCCAGCATGGTGTGTAGTGGGTTAATTCGATATTGTCCACCTTACCATCACCCAAAGATTGAACTATGCTGCTGGAGTTTTAGCAGGACAAACATTCGCATGAAATCAACCCTAACTTCGGAGTTTCCAGAATACTTCATTCTGAAAGCAATGAAGCAGACAAGGAGATATTGGTACAGCAGGAACCCAATGTGGTCCTCATCCCTTAAGCTGTCAGAAACCAGGAGTAAAAATCATGCCACTTTACTGTATAGAATCCACAGAACGATAGAATACCCACAGTGCAGAAGGAGGCCATTTGGCCCATTGAGTTTGCACTGACCACAATCCCACCCTGGCCCTATCCCCGTAATCCTACACATTTACCCTGTTAATCCTCTGACACTAAGGGGCAATTTAGCATGGCCAATCAACCTCAAATGTGTGGCTTTGAAATGTAGATGCAGGAATACAATCTTTGCTGTATCTCTCTTGCAAATGCAAAACAATTGCCTCAGGTCTCAACTTGGCACTTGATGTGCACGTGCTCATTTGGCATCAGAAGTGTGACCTCTGCCATGTTGAATTAAGGTCCTCAATAAACATGAAGGTTGCATGGTGCACATTTTAAAAATGGCTTGTACTTCAGATTGAGAGGGGGATACTCCTCCTGCTCTTGCTCCTTTTTCTTATGTTCTTATAGGCTGCTGAGCTTTCATTGAGATGGATGTGGTGGGTGAACTCTGATAGCTCTGGACCCCAAGGATCTGGATGCAGTTTGAAGTATCAGGCAGAATAGTCCGGCCCATGTGGCTGTGTGGCATCAACAAGGGCACAGGTGGAGTGCATAGTGGACGTTTAGGCATGCTGTCATCCTGAGAGTTATTGCTCAGGCCACGGTCATCTAATTGTGCCTCTGCACTCCTCGAGGTCACCACCAGGCAAGAAGAATGTGGCAGTGACGTGATGCTCTGGAAACTCCTGTCAATACTGGCATTCAAAGTTAAGAAGGGAGTTCTCTGACTTCCATGTGAGCTGCCACTGGAGCTATCAGAGCTGTTAGCTAAAAGTCCGTCACAGTGGGTGCCATAGTATGGCTCATAGAGCTGACCACTGTAGTATAACCTGACATAGCAAAATATAGGACTGGGTACTGCACTGCCTTGGGGTCCAGAGCTATCAGAGTTCACCCACCGCATCCATCTCAATGAAAGCTCAGCAGCCATAGCCCCCTCTCAATCTGAAGTATGTTCTTATGTTCTTATGAAGTAGAAGCCATTTTTAAAACGTGCACCATGCAATCTTCATGTTTATTGAGGACCTTAATTCAACATGGCAGATGTCACACTTCTGATGCCAAATGAGCACGTGCACATCAAGTGCCACATTGAGACCTGAGGCAATTGTTTTGCACCTGCAAGAGAGATACAGCAAAGATCGTATTTCTGCATCCACATTTCAGGTAAGGAGACACATGATCTCAGATTAGTGGGGTAAATATGTGAGGTTACAAGGATAGGTCCTGTGTGTGATCTTCTGTCAAAGAGTCAGTGTAGGTGCAATGGGCTGAGTGGCCTCTTTCTGCACTCTAGAGCCTCTATCCTATTCTAAACTGACTGGAGGCCTGTGCAATTGACCTGATATATGCCAATCAATCCTTTTTGGTAGACTTGGCCATCGCAGTCCTCTACAGCAGAGCCAGTGTCCTTAACCTCTGGCGACCTGACACCTAGAACATTCTAACTTTCTGCCATTGCTCCTGCACACTTGTGTTGGTGATTTACCCTGTGCTGAACACCTCTCTAACCTTCCTGCTGAACCATGTATGGTGCTAGGTTGTAAGCTCATACCACTGGGGTCAGATTGAGTGATGCTGCAGGATGCTGAATCAGAATGGCTTCCATCCTCTTTCTGAAATGGCCCAGTGGCCTCATATTTTTGACACAGTAAATGAAATAGAGGGACTGGTTTTAACATGGAGTGTAAAGGGAGAGCATAGAGAGGGACAGAGACATGTGGCTGAAGAAGCCAACTAAGTTGGTCATACAGAGAATGCAATGTCAGATATAAGTAAGAAGAGAAAAGGAGGGTAACGGCTGCATAGAGTCTCTTCCAATGGTTTTACACGCAAGAGCCATAACTTATTCCTCACTCATTATGATCAGCATCTTCCAGAGGGAACGGAAAATGCAGGTGAGTTTTGCCTCCTCTGTTCATTTAAGCTATGTGTTCTTGCAAGCTCCTCCAGCAACTGTCTATTAGAAACAGCCTTCTAAGTTGTTCTGAGATTGTTCTCTTCATGGTTAAATATTTTGCATGCTGACTGGAAGATGTGAGAGTTGCAATAGTACAGAGCATGTGAGGGTGAAGAGAAAGGAGATGGAATGAGGTGCTGAGAATGAATGACAAGTGGATAGTATTGAGCGTGATCTGGCTGCAGGGATGAGACAAGAGTATTTGATCTGAGAGATAATATTCTGACCATGACAGGAAGGTGAGGTTACGGAACCTTTTTCTGTGCTGTAGCCAAGTTTCTGGGAGAACGTTTTGAACATTGATTTGGTAAGTGACCTCTTTCCACGAACAGCAAAAGTGCTTTCCGCCACCTCACGGTACAGGATCTCACATTCCTGTCCTCTGTCTGGGTCAGGTCCTCCAAATTTGCACCTGAGAACCTGGGAACTCTACGTATATCACTTAAAGCCATTTCACAATGTTTCCCTGCTACTTGCAGCCAGAGGGTACTTCCCCTTTAAGAGGTGCTGGTACATTATTATGGAGTCGACCTAACCCCATTCCTCCACTGAACAGATAAGAGCCAATAAGCAGCAGAGGCAATGCTGACAGCATTGCCTCTGCTCAATACGAATTGGCAGCAGCAATTTTGCATTGTCCCATGTAAGCGTGCGTGCCCTCCTTCCACTGTGCCCGCTGTGGTGTGGTTGAGTTGGTAGGTCAGGATTTCTGAGAATACTATTTTATTAGTAGATTGATTGTTGCAACAGAATTGGGAATTTTCTCACTTTTCATTAAAAAATGAATACCTCTCTCGAGATGCGTGGCTGCTCTGTGTATTCAGAAAAAAGATGCAAATCCAAAACAAAATAAAATCCCACCAAATCAGCATGAACTCACAAAAGTCATGGAGAAGATAAAAAATCAACATATAATTTCCAGTCACTGCATTTAGCATAATAGAGGGGAACCTTTCACTTAACAAAGGAAATGGCATTGCAAAAGCATATAGGGAGACATTTTAGTTCTGTGTTACATGGTCAATACAATTATTTTTTTCAAAGGTGGGACATCCAAATACGAACAAATTACAAAATTAAATTTTGGTGAATAAAGATTCAGATGGGATTGTCACCTCCTTCAGTTGTTCCTAATTCAAATCAGGACTGGTACCGCAAAATTGGCAACAGCCGGATTTGCAAACACAGTCACGCAAAATGCATTTCAAACTCTAGTTAAAAAGAAGTATGGTTTTGTGTCTGAAAACAGGCTAGACTTTCCATTCAGTTCCACCCTTTAATTTTGACACTCTGCCATGAGCTACCGTGTTTATAGGACAATGCAGCTTGCAAACAGCTGCACGGATCCTGCCTGTGTTCTGTCCTCTCGTGATGGTTTAGTTTTCAGGAGTCCCTGAAGCCACATAAGTACTGCAGTGCTGGCAGTGGCTGCTGCGGGTACTCTGCTAGAACGGTTTATCAAACTAATGAGCCACTGAATGATACAACTCCTGGGCCTGACTCCATCAGGGAGAGTGCGGACGGCAATTCCAGCTGTGAGGAATGAACAGTGGGAAGTGGCAGTTATTAGTGGCTAGTTCACCTATCATTTGTTAGCTCACAGACACCACACCATTTAAAATGGCCTCTGTCTCCTTTTTTGTATGCTAAAAAGCTTTTTCATGTGGTCAACGGGAGAGATAAATCGACAGAACATGTTACCTGATCTACCTCATGCCGTGGAATCAGTATTTGAGGGAAGTTGGTGGTGCTTGCTGAGTGATGTTGTACATGGGCAGCACTTTTGCAGATTATTAATATCCATCTCTTGTGTCATTATTCCTTTGAGTGATGATTTTCTTTTGTAGCCTGCAGGGCAGCAACACATTTTCTCTTCTGACATACTCCACTGATGATGTTAGCTCAGCAATGGAGCAGTCAAAAGTTCACAGGGATCTAAATTACATTTTATGCTGTCATCCAGATGCCGACATGTCGAAAAGAAAATTTTATTAACCATACCAAAATCTCACTCACTGATATTGCATTAAGTCAACAGTAAAATCATATTTTGCCTAGCTGACCAAAAGTGGGAGGAAATATTAACCAGGGGCAGAATTTGATCAAAAATCTTCATGTTAGGTCTGCTACAAAACCTTCAAAATGAAACACAGCGGAATGTGACTTATTCACTATCCTCGTAACACAGGAGGGTGCAGTCTCTCCTGCCACAGTTAAATATATGATACTTGTATCCCAGAATAAGCTGTGTATAAGTGTGAGCTGGCATCAATGGACTCAAGCAAAAGAGATGAAATTACAACAGATCTCTGCAGTGCTAGCATTATTTAAAAAATTACATTTTAATTTTAAACAATTTTGCAAATAAAAGGATATTACATACTACCTGAAGTTGGTGGTGCACTCTGAGGAAAGGTCATTAAACTGGAAGTTAACTTTATTTCTGTCTCCACAGATGCTGACTGATTTGCTGAGCATTTTGAATATTTCTGTTCTCATTTCCTGTCTTGAGCTGATGTGTATCATTGTGAAGAACTGAAGTCATGGCTTATAGTTAATTTAAATTCTTTCACTTGATGTGGGCATTACTGGCTCAGCCAACATTATTGTCAATCCTTAATTTTCCTTGAACCGCTTGATTCCATGCTGTGTAAGTATATCCACAGTGGTGTTCCAAAAAGGAATTCCAGGATTTTGATGCAGCGACAGTGAAGGAATGGCAATGTTGTTCCAAATCAGGGTGGTGTATGGCTTGGAGGGGATCTTGTAGGTTTCTAAGCATCTGCTGCCCTTGCTTTCTGAATGATATAGATCATGTTTTTGCAAAGTGCTGTTGAAAGAGATTTGAATCTTGTAGAATATACACACTTATGCCACTGTGCGTTAGTGATGGAGAGTTTGAATGTGGTGGATGGAATGCCAATCAAGTGGATTGCTTTGTCCTATATTCAGCTTCTTGAGTAGTGTTGGAGGTGGACTCGGCCAGGCAAGTGGAGTATATTTCATCACATTCCTGACTTATACCTTGTAGATGGTGAACAGGCTTTGGAGAGTTAGAAAGTGAGTTACTCACCTCAAAGTTCCCTTTTTCTGACCTGCAGTATTTATAGGTCCAATCCAGTACAGTATCTGTTCAATGTTAACTGCCAGGAGATTGGTACTGAGGAATTCATCAATGGTAATGCCATTGAGTGTCAAGGGGAGATGGTTGGATTTTCTCTAGTTGGATATAATCATTGCATGGCATTTGTGTGGCACAAATATCACTTGCCACTTGTCAGCCCTATCCTGGATATTGTCCAGGTCATGCTGCATTTGGACAGGAACTGCTTCATATTCTGAGTTGTCATGAATGGTTCTGAACATTGTGCAACTATCAGCGAACATCCCACTCCTGACCTTAAGATGGAAAGAAGGTCATTGATGAAGCAGCTGAAAATGTTTGGGCCTAGGACGCTATCTTGAGGAACTCCTGCCCTGATATTCTAGGACTGAGATGCTTGATCCCCACCCACCACAAGCATCTTCCTTTGTGCCAGGTATGACTCCAACCAATGGAGAGTTTTCCCCCTGATTCCCATTAACTCTAGCTTTGCAAGGGCTCCTTGATGCCACACACAGTCAAATGATGCTTTGATATCAATCAGTTGCAATGCTGCTGGAATGTTGCAGAAAATGTAGAGCAGAGGCTGCACAATGGCGCAATAATTAGCATTGCTGTCTCACAGCGCCAGGGATCCAGGTTCAATTCCAGTCTCGGGTCACTGTCTGTGCAGAGTTTGCACATTCTCCCCGTGTCTGTATGGGTTCCCTCTGGTGCTCTGGTTTCCTCCCACAGTCCAAAGGTGTGTGGGTTAGGTTGACTGGCTATGCTAAATGGACCCTAGTGTCAGGGGGATTAGCAGGGTAAATGTGTGGGGCTACAGGAAATAGGGGCTGGGTGGGATATGGTCAGTGCAGACTTGATGGCCAAATTGCCTCCTTCTGTACTGTAAGGATTCTAGGATGGTTTCAAAACCTAGGGCTGCATATTCAGAATAAGAATCTATTATTAGAGTTCATGGATGATTTAGCAATAATGAAAGAGGTTAGGGTATTCCTCACTTTTTTCGCAAAATGTGGACAAGAAAAACAGTAATATGATGCTTTAATCGCATGATGTGCCTCGAGGCAGTAAAAAATGGTTCCAGAAGAAAACATTGCAACTTAATACTGAAAGCTCAATCATTGAATAATATGACTGGCTGAGAACTTTTGTCAAACTTTTATAATAATTTTCCATAACTTGAGAAAACTAATCAGCTGTCTGCCCCACATTTGCCTACCTCAGCAAAATCTTTAATATGGTACATTTCACAAAACCAGAAGCATCAGTAAGTTATTATGGTCAAAGTTCAAATAAGCGTGGCCACCAAAAATGGAATAATGGAATAAATGATGTGTTTTGCATATTAATAGCACTGATTTATTCTCACTGATTGTGACAAAAAGATGAACAGATTTCTGAGAGAAAATGCCAAGACTTTGACACAATACTAGTGTAGAAGACTGTGCAGCGATAGCTTGGGAATTTATTGCCTGATCCCAACTGGAAATTGGACTCAAAGCTGCCAGCATTCGCCCAATGCCAAATTGCTCTCAAAATTCTTGGCAATCTCATTTTCATGTGCTCAAACTAAAAATGAGCTTAAATCAGACTAAAAGGCTAACTTGGTTTGACCCTGATCAGAACATAACCAACAGCCTCCAGTTGTTAATGTGGAGGACTGACAAAGTGGGAAGCAAACATGTTTTTCAGAGTGAGGGTGGAGAGTGCTAGCTTCACAGAACACAACTCTTTGTTAAAACGTCTACAGTAAATCTTTGGCATTCCAGTGGTCCTTGTGTGCACCAGGTGGACGCATGTGCCTGAGTGGCTATCTCCTTGACTTCAGTCTGCAGGATGTGAAATGTCTTATTGGCTGAAAAAGCCTTATTACTCATTATCCAGCCTTTCATTGGGTCTCCAGTCCTGAGCAGTCATGCAATGATCAGGTTCTGCACAATCAAGCCAGCCTCTGTGTGCTACACATGTACACAAAGTATAGTATGTGCTGTGGGCACGCATGGGATGACTGAGTTACGCCCAATGAAAGCAGCACTCCCAGCCCCTGTGTGCTTCACATTTACATTGGGAATGTGCTGGGACTGACTGAAAGTTTTGTGGAAAATTACAGACAAACTTCAGTTGTGAGGAGAGGTTGGGATTGTTCTCCTTGGAGAGAAGGCGGCTGAGAAGAGATTTGACAGAAACATCCAAAATCATGAGGGGGCTGAACAGAGTAGAGAGCGAGTATCTGTTCCCACCTGTGAAAGGATCAAGAAGGAGAGGGCACAGATTTGAAGTGATTTGCAAAAGAAGCAAATGTAATGTGAGAAAAAACTTTGTCACACAATGAGGGATTCAGGTCAGGAATGCACTGCCTAGAAATGCAATGGTTCAAGGCATTCAATAGGGCATCAGATGATTATTTAAATATTAACAATATGCAGCGGTATGGGAAAAATTCTGGGAATAGCACTGAGCTAAAATGCGTGCTTGGAGAGTCGGTGCAGACACAATGGGCTGAATGACTTCTTTCTGAGCCGTAACAATGCTGAGATTCTGTGTATGAATAAATTAGGAAAAGCTTCCGAATATTTTCTGAACTCACATAACAAGGACATAAGAAATAGGAGCAGCAGTTGGCCGTATAGCCCCTCTGGCCAATTCCAGCATTCAATAAGATCATGGTTGATCTGATCTCCGCCTCAACTCCACTTTCCTACCTGTTCTCCGTAACTTTTAATAACATGAGCAGCCTGGCGTTCTCTTTTTAAAAATGTTTGATACAAATGTGTTAACATTTATAAAATCGCTTACAAATTTTTGTTGCTTTCCAAACACATTTGCACTGATGTCTTACTGCTGTTCATATTTGTGTCAGGTACAAAGTTATTACAACCCTTTATAATATAAACACTGAAGGCTGTCTTTACATGATGGCTGGAAGAGTATTAAAAGCTTATGTTTTTCAGCTGTTTGCCAGAAGATTTATTATAAGGGATATGAAGTGACCTATAAGCGGGAATGTATTAAAAGCCAGTAAATTATAAAGGAATTGTGATGACATCACAAATCAAAGATTGAGTATCTATCAATATATTGCAAATGCTGAAATGTGTTGACATTGAAATACAAGCTACTTGTGCTATTCTGGCTAATGTAAAGACTGATTCTGTTTACACTGCCACTCCTGCCAGCCTTCCTACCATAAACAATCATGGGCCAGGAAAATGAGCAAGGATTAATTTTTCCTTGACTCCTGCTCTACTTGTGTGCAATGTTCCAGCCAAGCTGTGAGACTGGCTGAAGTCAAATGCTGATTTGTTGCGAATTTCCTTGTGAAATTTCCTGATCTTCATGGCATCGCCCTGCCTGTATTACAGGCCATTACAAACCAGTAATATTCTAGCCTTTCATAAAACTGCTGCTTATGTAGGATGAATGAAGGCGGCTCATCAGGCACAAGAGGCAGACTGTCAGCCAACAGTCTTAATGTCTGTTGAACTCCAAGTATGTTGTTCTGGGAGTGTCTGAGGGAAACTTTGCAGGTCTACTTCACCAAGGAGGTGATGGCTGAACCTTGACAACTTCTGAAACATGACATCCAGAAGTATTGCTCATAGAGACCGCAATGAGAGTTGAAGCGAAGATGACCACAGTCCTGAGCATTTATACTTCAGGATCTCCCAAGTGACCAGAGTGAATACATGGAACATCAGTCGACAGTCTGCAGATACAACAAAAAGTTTGCTCATGACTTGATCACCAAGTTCTCCAGTGGAGAAGTGGCAAAAGAATGAGAAAACATTTCAATCCTCACATTTATGGATTACCCAAAGTCCACGCAGTTTGGTAACACCCACTTGGCCTACCACACCTCTTTATAGAGTGTTGACACAGTGGTTAGCATTGGTGCCTCACAGTACTAGGGACCTGGGTTCGATTCCCAGCTTGGGCCACTGACTGTGCGGAGTCTGCAATGCTCCCCATTTCTCAAGGAAATATCATTTGCAACAATTCAGCATTTGACTTGAGGTAGTCTCACAGCTTGGTTGGGACATTGCACACAAGTAGAGCAGGAACCAAGGAAAAATTAATCTTTGCTCATTTTCCTGGCCCATGATTGTTTATGGTGGGAAGGCTGGCAGAAATGCAGCGCGGAGTCTGTGTGCGCTCCCCATCTCGATATGGATTTCCTCTAGGTGCTCCAGTTTCCTCCCACAGTCCGAAAGACATGCTGCTTAGGTACAATAGCCATGCTAAATTCTCCCTCAGTGTACCTGAACGGAGTGTGACGACTAGGGGCTTTTCACAGCAACTTCATTGCAGTGTTAATATAAGCCTACTTGTGATGCTAATACAATAAACTTTAAACAATGGCCGAAAGAGGTTCCATTGCATAAGTGTGCAAGTGATCAGTGAGTGACAAAACAGAATCATACAGTTCAGAAAACCAGCTGAAGGGATTTAAATTTTAAAAAGAGTGACATTTTAGTTCAGTAAGGTGTTAAGTAATGATGGCACATTCCTTAAAGAAGAGGAAATTTGTCACAAACCAGCAATCTGTTACAATTCAAAGTATCAAACAACCCAGCCCTGTCTGCAGGGCTGTAACTGGCCACTTTAAACTTGGTGAATGCATTCCCCAGGTTAGAGAGGACATGCATTATTGTGTGGTTTCTAAGATATCACTTCAACAATATTATTTCTACATAAATATGTTTTGCTTGCTAAGCAGTTATAAGTCATGGGCAGGATCATATGGCCCTTCCACGACGTGTCTACTTCCTCTCTAAGTCCCTCCCCAACGTGGGTCAACCCGCAGCACATGGGCTGCAGCGATTCAAGAAGGCAGCTCACCTCTACCTTCTCAAGGGCAACTAAGAATGGGCAATAAATGCTGGCCAGCCAGTGATGCACATGTCCCACAAATGAATTAAAAATATGATTGTCCTGTAAGGGTGGGATGGATGTGGAAGCGGGGGGGGGGGGGGGGGGGGTGGGGGCGGTGGTGCAGTAATCCTGGAGATTGGCCATCATCAGTTCAGTGACTTTGTGGAAACAGTATAGCTTCACTAACTATATAAAGAGGCAGAGTGTTTGTGTCACAGGTCTAACATGAATAATGTCTAGCAGAATTTTTTAATCAGCAAAACTAACTCAGATTTTTATGAGCAGATATTCTGTGACATTGGGTGTGGTATGACAATTGATAAGCTAAAAAGTAGTGTTGAAATTTGATCCAAAAATCCAATGGAAGTATGTTTGATGGTCAGAGGAAGCATGCAATTGGTAAAATGTTGAATACTTTAGATATCCATTTTCAATGCTGCTAGAACTAAGGCTGGGATTCTCCCAAAAAAGTTCTAAGTGGCATATTTACTCCAGTGAAAACTGAAGTAACTCCCGTTGGTCTTTTACGTGTGATTTTCAAAATGAAACACTCTCACCCTGTGCACTGCAGAATGCCCCAAAGAGGAAAAATTTCAAAAGAGATTAAAGATTGTTTAATTATTTCAAAAGCAGTTCTTCTGTCCACATTGCCACTGGAGAGGCCAGCAGCATAATGCTGAGTGGGCCACGGTGCATGTGCTGATCTGTCAGCACCAAGATTGACACGTGCACCGAAGTTACGCACTGCCGGCCTCCCACTCGCTGGCAGCCCCCTGCCCCCAATCGCTGGCCTCGCAGACTTCTCCAGGCTAGCCCTGATCTCCCCGACTCTCCCCACCCCCCATTCCCAGCAGTCCCAAAACTCCCACACTGCAGTCCTGTCCTGAATCCACACCGCAATCCTGGCCCTTCCCTCCTCGTCCCACCCCAACCCCTCAGCCCAAACGCTTAGCAGCTCCAACAAGCCCCCTTCCCACCTGAATGGCCAGCCTGGACCACCCCCTTCTCTCCCTTCCTCCCTCTCCCACTGATCTCTGTGCACAGTAGCACCGCCTAACCCCACCCGCATCAATTGCCCCACAATAGGCCCTGTCCACAATGGACACCACCCCATTAGGCCCCACCACCTTGGCACTCCCTGATGCCTGGTGGGCAGTGCCAACATGCCCCTTGAGCATTGCCAGAGGGCAGACTGGCAGTACCAAACTGCAACCCACCCTTACTTCCAATCTCCTGGGGGGGCCTCCACAGTCTCAGTTCTCACCAGAGGGTTCGGGCTGCCTGTTCCATGCTTGTGGAAAGCTGTTGTAAAACTGGCTGGAGGGAACCACTCTTGCCGGGGGTGGGAGACAGTAGCGGGCCCGGAGATTTCAGTCCTGGCCTAGCTAATGAAACGGAAATAGGGGTTTTAATATTTAGATTAGCTCCACACTGATTTCCGGCACAGCAGGCTGGGAGAAACATCACCTTGGATTTTAGATCCAAAATGTTTAAAATTGCAGATTGACAATTAAGCTGAATGCAATCCTCCTTCCTGTGCAATTGTTTATCTCGTTTCATTCTATTCGCTAAAGGTGTAGGTATGGGACAGTGCACAAGTCTACAATTGGATAATTCAGTACCTCATCCAAGTAACCATTTTTCAAAGATGATTTAAGACATATTAGATAATAAGGCACAACATCAGATGGCTATTCAGCAGTGCAAGGCATCAGAGACAAATATGCTAATGTTCTTATTTCCCAAACAGGCAGTTCTGGCCAAAGTTCCGGCCAAAGTTCCCTATACGTGACACAGGAGCGCTGAAACCAAGTGAACTACACCAATCTTATTGTCCTAGATAAGATCAGTTAACTTACCACAGTCCAATGGGACCTCAAAATCTAATTCTCTTCTTGCGGGTCAGGTAAACTCTGCATGGCAGTATATTCCGGCTGCTTTTGTGGGAAAAGGATTCCCATCTCACGCGATTCACAAGAAACGTCCACAGAAAGGTTAAACCTTATGTAAGCTGAGCTAGGAATGGCAAACAGTCAATGATTACCTATTGCTTACCACTAACGGGAATGGGGATTAGCTTCACTACAAAGTCAAAAATTGGTTAGCAGATCATGATGACTGAAGAAATTGGTCAGAATACTACAGCCGTTCATGCCAGTGGGATTCTCTGGTCCTGTCGGTAGTGCACCCCCACCCGTGGGAATTCCATTGATAGCAGTGGGACCAGAGAAACCCACTGCTAGCAAACCATCCGCCACCTCCCTCCGGCAGGGGACACATGGCTGGGATGCCGGAACATCTCGTCCATTATGTCAGTTGACTTTAGGGCTTGAATTTAACCCTCCCCTGCCAGTTCAGTTTAGGTGGGATGGGGGCATATGAAGTTGAAGGAATGGGTTCCCTCTGGATTCCTGCCTGCCCCAACCACACAGTGATTTTACACTGGGGCAAGCAAGGTCTTTGATGGGACACATTTCCTTGCCCCAGTTGAGGCCCTTACGTGAGCTATTCATACCCAGCCTCAATTTTCAGGCTGGTGGGATGTTGACCTTGTGTGGGACAGACTTCTGCTTCAGTCCACTGTAGCTCTCCTCACTGCAGGGATTGACGGTGGAATTGACTTGCTCCCAAGTGTCCGGTGAAAGTCTTCCTGCAGCCCCTTAACACTCATTTGTGTGTAAATTGGCTGCGGGGCACTTGGAGTTGGCAGGGATGGTGGGAGGCCTGATTTACCAACTGGAAAATTCAGGCCGGATTTTTAAAAAGGCATGGCTCATAAAAATCAGCTTTACTCATTACTACTTCTAAGAAGCAACGAAACACTTGATGTTTCGCATTCCCAGCATTTGTGGTTTATCTTATACCAACAATGTACTTCATTTGTTGATTTATTTCAGCTTTTAATCACATAGCCCAAGAATCTTTTGTGTTGTTTTCTGCAGGCCTTATGAGATTCTCCAATTGAGGCAATGTCTTCATATTCTTGTGTTAACATGGGGATAATTGCATATCAGAGATAGATTTATAACCCATCTATTCTGCTCTACCAGCTGGGCACTTTGCCATCCAAGTCATAACATGTAACCCTGGCCCTTTAGTTTTCCCTCAGGGGCTTTATTATTGCAAGAACATCGAATGACTGAAATGGTTCAGTTGTGTGTGTCATGTGATATAAATGGACAATGTACACACAACAATATTAAATACGTCTTCTTTTTAAAAATTGCTTTCATTTTACAATCAACAATACAGCGTCACAAGCTGCACAGGCAATGGATGCTCAAGCTGAGGATTTTCCATAAAAAGAAATGTTTGTTTCTGGGTAAAGGGTGCAGAGGGACAAAGGGAAGGGAAGTACCAATAGAGATCATGAATAATTTTTACCATAATGACTATATTTTTATGCAATTTACATCATTGCATCCTGTTTAAGTACAAAAGGATTTGCATACTACTGCTGCATAAAATGCTACCTCTTTTGTTCAAATTACCCCAAATTAATTATAATTATTTTTCGACCTCTAATTTTCTCCCCTTTAATCAAAGCTTATGTCTGATGTCCCACAGACACTAGTTACATTGAAGTACCTCTTCAAAGAGAACTTTCTTCATTTGCAAGCTGTTTGACTGTAGGGGGCCTCAGAACCAAGCCTGACAGTAATGTCCTCAACTGAAACACACACACAAGCACACAGACACACACAAAGTACGTGTGTGTGTGTGTGTGTGTGTGTGTGTGCGCGTAAAACAAGTCAGAGGTTTATGGAGAAGAAAGTTTTGTCATTAATTTCTGCTGGAATGTTCCAGTTCTCCCACCATAACTGTGGCAGCTACCCCAGAGAAATGGCTTAAAATGGCTGCTTACACTGTTTCCCTGAGGATTCTGCCCTTCCTCTGCCAAAGTTACACTGGGAAATTGGGCAAACTCTAAAGAAGTTTTCATCTGCGATGTTTAATGGTGCTCTTGGGTTAGATAATCCTTACCTTTAACGCTTCAAATTCATCATTGGCTAAATTTCATCTGTCAAATAATACATTTCAAGTCCCAAAAGGAACAATTACTCGAGACGCAATCCAAATTCAAGCTGACATCATTTGTACGGGGTTCATCTGGGGATGAATCTGTGTATTGTGGCAGCCTAGGAAGTTTGCACAGTAGAATATTGTTGGAATTAACTTCAGTTTTGTAATTAACCATGGGGGTTCAGGTTTCTTTAAGCCAGTCAAACAAGAAGGAAGGATGCACATATCTGCTAAACACACAAATGTAAAGGGGAGTAATTGTGAGAAAAACAATATTTTATCCCTTTCCTTAACTCATCATTATGTTGATAGGATTCTCAGCTCTGGGTCAAAAGGTTGTGAGTTGAAAGTGTGAGAGTAAGATCATAATCTAGACTGACCCTCTGTGATTACAACTGTCTGCTTTAAAATACCCAAGAGTGTAGATGGTTTCCACACGATTTGAATATGAGCTGCCCCTGCAGTTGGCATACGTCCCTCAACTAATAGATAAATCCAAATCCTATTTTTAAACAATGCCAGTGAGCTGAGTGTGTGCTGTCTGTACAGCAAGTTACTGCCATAAACAAATTAAAATCTTCTTCAGTGTTAGGCGGGATGAAAGAGCCAGATCATGGCTAGTTTAAAACTTAAATTTCATTGAAATAAGGTTTGTCTCTGAATCTCTTGCTCCCTCACACGTAGGGCGGAATTTAGTCGTAGCCCACTCTGAAGTGGCAGTTCCAGCAAATTGCAATAGGAAACATAGCATTTGAATCCCCGCAGCAGGAAAGGTCTAATGTGGGAAACTCACCTGGTAACAGCGGAAACTAAGGCAATTAGGCTCATTAAATGAACCACTTGCTAAATTCTCCCTCAGTGTACTCGAACAGGTGCTGGAGTGTGGCGACTAGGGGATTGTCACAGTAACTCTATTGCAGTGTTAATGCTACTATGTGACACTAATAAATAAACTAACTAAAAACCCAATTATCTCTGATGTCAATGGGAATTATACGATGGCTTGGGGATTAAATGAGAGTCACATGGGTCACCCATGCCTTCAGAAAGATGATGTGGAGATGCCAGCGTTGGACGGGGGTAAAGACAGTAGGATGTGTCACAAAGACTTTGAGACTTCAGAAAGATGCCCAGCAAACTTTGTTGGGTTGCCATTAGCAGCCTACTGAGGTAATTCCTCATTCACAGGCACTCAGTACCTAATTGAGAGACTGGCATCAGGAAGAGATGGGGAGGAGGGGGTGGGGTGAGGTGGTGCTGGGAGCCAACTCCTGCTTCTGTATCTAACCTCCCCTGTCCCCATTCCTCACTGGAGACTCCTCTCCCTGGGACTCCCATCCGGCACCCACTTGCCTCTCTCTAGAGATCCAGGAATGAACTTTGATCAAGGACCCAGTATGTTTTCAGCAATGGCCACTGCTTCTGATGGTAATGCTGGCACTGGAGAGTTCTGGTCTGCAACTCTCAAGAGCAGGATTTCCACCCTATTGGAAACTTAATCCTATCGGAAGTCTGGTGTCATAAGTGCCTAATTCCATACTAATTGCATAGGCTTCCTGGAGAATGGAGATACAGGGTTCCAATCAGTGGGCATGAACCCCATCGCCAACATTAATTCTGCCCAATGCCACAAGTCTCCACCATAGAACGTGTGGATGTGGTATTTAAGTGTAACTCTTCCAGTCTTTGTTGCCCTTTTTCCCTGGCTATAAAGCTGGACTTTCTCTTGATTTGTAAATGAAGGCATTTCATGGTTGTTGAAATATGAATTCAACGTGACATTCTGTTTTAACTTACCTCAGTTTGTTTTCAGTTTATTGCTCTACTGAGAAATCCCTTTGAATCATGAAGAAGCAACGTCACTTGTATTGAGAAAATATGCCGATGTAGGCTGGGAAATGCTGCGTGCGTAAAACTATGTCCTAGGCCTCAGGCTTCTGAGCCTAATAATATGAAAGTGTAACCTGAACTTTTATGGGCTGGAAATGAATGAAAATATTGCATTTTTATTTAATAACTATAAATTTTATCAATGGTGGATGGTCTCGGGCTTTTGCTGAGCGTACTTTTTTAATATTTCTGTATATATTTTTTCAGTGACAGAGAAGTAGGCTGCCTACAACAAAATGTTTCCCAGCAAAATGCTTCATTAACCTTGACCTTTGGCGAGCTCCTCCTCTTGCCCAGTGCAGCAATCCCTTTTCATACATTAACTGTCTTTGATGTCTGATTGAGATTGCCCAGTTACAACCAATAAGTGCATTTATTGGCAGCTCTGTGCTGTTGATTTATGTCCGCTGGGAACTGGATGGAGATTGCCCAAATTTATTTCACTTAGAACTGTTAACAGCTGTCTTAGAATGGAGACTTTCATTCCATCTGTCTAGGCTGATTTCAAATTCACAGCCAACAACAACGTTCCGATCTACTTTGCTATCTAATCTCTAAATTCATATTAGGTTGAACATGGGTGCATTCATCTTAACGGTGGCGTTATATTTCATAACAATTTAACCAAAAATTAACATGCGAAAACAAAAAAAAATCCTATATAGTAATTATGCCAGCAGAGAAGCAAATATTTATCAGCGTGTTTACAACACTTAAGATATAGTGGATGGGATTTAATGGCCTCACTCGAGTGAGACCAGAAGTTCCCATCTGGGGTCAACAGACATTTCCATTGTCTGCCCCTCGCCCACTCCGATTCCGTGGTGGGTGAGGTGGTAGAACTCTGGCGATTATTTCTCTACAATGTCATACAGATTTTTAAATGTTGTCATGGAAGTTGTAGGGATATGTTATCTTAAGTGCTAGAAATATCATAATGTGAATGATCAATGATTCCCTGCACAGCAAATTACCCGTCCTTTCTGACTCATCGTGTGAAAACCCAGACTGGAGATGAGACATTTCCTTAGTGGAAGAGAGGAAAATATTATTGGCTGACTATTCTCAGGTTACGGTGATATAACTTTTGGTGGCTGGGTATAGTGGAACATTAAGACCTCAAAGCAAATTGTCAGCCTGTCCATTCAGGCAGGTGCACAGTGTGGGGGATGTAAAGTGGCAAGGAGAAGAACTATAAAAATAGATTTAAAGTGAATGCAATGACTAGTGATAAATAATAGGTTTCAACATCTGTCTTTTCATAGAAAAAATACACATAAAGAAATAACAACTGTACTTGTGCTGTCAAAAGAATAAAATAGACAAATTATGTAGTTCAGGATTACTCAATATTGGTCTGTCACTGCTGGGGCTCCAGAACATCATGTTTGGGGAGGATCCCAAAGATCGGCTGGGGAGCCCTCCTCTGGCTCCAGAAATTAATAGATAAGGTTGCATGGCAATTGCCTGGAAGGGCAAACAACGCCTTGGCAAATGACCTCCACCGAAACCATCTTAAAATGGCAATTTAAACTTTCGATTGTTCCGACTGGGTAACATCAGTAATTACCCAGGTAAAGAAAGAAGAATTAAATCCTAACCTAACTTCTGCATTACTATTACACAGAACAACACTGACAGCCCACTGGTTTTCATCTACCTCTAAGGGACTCTTCCTCCACCCAACTCTCACCCCCCCCCACCTCACCAATGCCCAGCCTGACACCCTCCCCCACATTGTTTGATTTGATTTATTATTGTCACATGTATTAGCATACAGTGAAAAGTATTGTTTCTTCCGTGCTATACAGACAGAAGTGTACCGTTCATAGAGAAAGAAATGAGAGAGTACAGAATGTAGAGTTACAGGCATAGTTAGGGTGTAGAGAAAGATCAACTTAATGCAAGGTAGGTCCATTCAAAAGTCTGATAGCAACAGAGAAGAAGCTGTTCTTGTGTCGGTTGGTACATGACCTCAAATCTTTATATCGTTTTCCTGACGGAAGAAGATGGAAGAGAAAATGTCTGAGGTGCGTGGAGTCCTTAATTATGCTGGTTGTTTTGCCGAGGCAGCGGGAAGCATAGACAGAGTCAATTGATGGGAAGCTGGTTTGTGTGATGAAACACTCCCCCTCCCCAGTCTTCCAAGCCTAAGTCTACCTGCCACATCCTGCCTTCCCCCACCACCCCCACACTGGAGGTCCAACCCAACCTGACCCGACCCCCACCACCCGTGAGGTCTGGCCCAACCTGACATTCCCCAAGGCACTCTTGTCTTGGAGTCAGAGGATTATCTGTTCAAAGTCCACTCCAGAGATTTGAGGAAATAATTCAGACTGACACTCCAACGCAGTACTGAAGGAGTCCCTTGATTTGATTTGATTTATTCTTGTCTATGTATTAACATAGTGAAAAGTATTGTTTCTTGAGTGCAATACAGAAAGTGCATACCATTCATAGAGAAGCAGATGAGAGAGTGCAGAATGTAGTATTATAGGCACAGCTAGGGTGTAGAGAAAGATCAACTTAATATGAGGCAGGTCCATTCAACAGTCTGATAGCAGCAGGGAAGAAGCTGTTCTTGAGTCGGTTGGTATGTGACCTCAGACTTTTGTATCTTTTTCCCAAAGGAAGGAAGGAGGAAGACAGAATGTTCAGGATGCTCGAGGCCCTTAATTATACTGGTTTCTCTGCCGATGCAGCAGGAATTGTAGACAGAGTCAATGGATGGGAGCTGGTTTGTGATGTTGGGCAATATTTAATGCAAATGACTGGCCTCTCATGCTACCTGGAGAGTTAGTGAAAGTCCTGTGATGTGGGGAAGGCTCATTGGTGTTAAGTGCCTCCCTCAGGCACTTGTGATCAATGGCAGGCATTCTCCACGATCAAGGAATTCCAGAGTAGAAATCTTGCTCCTTGAGAATGGCCAACCAATCAGAGGCAGGCAGCTGTCAACTGCAGTGGCAGCTGCCGGCAATGCAGGTCTAGAGGCCCAGTATCTGTATGGGACCCCAAGCTTCAGCTGAGTGAGCATGGAATGGGGTTTACGGGAGAGGAAGAGGTAGAGCAGCTGTCGGCAAAGTCTATGGATGGCTCATAGCAACCAAATACTCCCCACCCCACAGCCCTGCTCTCATGATGCCAAATCTCTCAATCAAGCACTTTTTGAACAAGGATTGTCCCCGGGAGCCAATAAGGAATGCCAAAAGCATTTGCCTTTTTGGGCTTCCAGCATCTCATTAATTGCCCTGGGAACCATAGGGGCCCTGGGTTATGCCGGGCAGGAAGATCATCCGTGAACCTTCCCAAACCAGACTTTGGCTGGGGCAAGATGGGAAGGCAGCAAGGTCCCCACTTCCACCCAAACCTGTCTTAGGGGAAGACATCAAATTCCATCCATTGCGTCTGCTGCTTTTTAGAATAGATGTTGAGTCCTATCTGACCAAGTGGGTGTTTAAGGACAAATGAGGTATTTTGTGGTAGACCAGTAAGAATAATCCTCTGGACAATATTCATCTGTCAACCAACATCACTAAAAACACATTATCTGGCTGTTACATCACTGTTAATTTGTCAGAGTTGTCTTTGTCCCTTTGGCTGCAACATTTCTGACATCACAATAATGACTGCATGTCAAAGGTACTTCATTAGCTGTAAAGTGCTTTGAGATGTCCCAAGATCATGAAAGGTGCGGTGTAAACGCAACTCTTTCTTTTAGTTTGTGTGTGCAACAGATTAAGATAGGATCTGACAGATGATCTGACAATCAAGAACATTACAAGGCAGATTTATTTCCCAGGTTTCGAAAAACAGAATATTTGAGAGAAACATGTTCAATTAAAGAAATCAAAGGGGACTTAATAATTATTATTGACTGGAAATTATCACATGAGAACTGCTTAAGCTGGTTTGGGAGAATGGGAATTTTTGGGTCTGAGTTTTCTCCCTTCGAAGCCCTGAATACAGAGTTTACAATTCCTGCATTGTTGACATGATGCATTTTCAGGTGGAATGTGTGATACATCATTACCAATATAAATCTATTAATAAGCACTATGTAATGAAGAAGCTTGTAATTTTCTCAGTTTCTGCACCAGACATGCCCACTTCAGTTGTCACTTGTTTGTTTAAGCTACAATCTGCATTTGATTTTTTTTTCTTTTACACTGGTAAGCTATGGGAATTCTTTTCAATGGTTCCCTTCACTTGATTAAATGGAAGAGGATGGAAAGGAACAAAGAAGAGATGCCAGGGACATCAGTTGGCACCATCTGCTTGCAGTTGCCAATATGTCATCAACCATAGCTATAGGCCCAGGCAATCACTGAGTATTACTGCTTTAATAGGTTCTGGTATAATAGGGAGGCAGTTACAGAGCTGTGCCATCTGTTTAAAAGAATCAACCAGAATGACAGCATTGCTATTAGTCAAGGTGATCATAACCTTCAATTTCTATGTTTCCTGGCTCCTTTTAGGCTAGGCTGGGAACCATCTGCATTATCAACAAATTTGTCACCCATAGATAATTCTGTGAGATGACTGATGCTTCAATAAACAGGAGAGAGAAATCTTTTTCCATTGACCAGCAGAAGCGCACCAGTTTCACTAACCTGGTAGATTGCAAAAGCACAGAGGGTCATAGATGGCACCATCTGGCCATCAAGGCATAAGTTAATGCGCAACATGCAGGAAATGTTTCGACTCCACCAATGCGTAACTTGTCAATAATAAGAAATACTTTATGCAGGTTAATACACCCTTCTTAGGTAGGACCCACATCCAGTTTTTATTTTGGTCAGATTTGTTTGCTGACACTGGCCGGGATTTTACAACTTCATTCGGTCGAGACTCATAAAATCCCACCCTAGGCCAATGGAGATTTCCATTCTGCTATCCTTGCCCGCCTCAATTCTGGGGCGGGCGAGGCAGTAAAATTCCAGCCACAGTGTGTGTATGGAGACATTTCTTGGAGAAGAGTTTACAGTTTTAGGTAATAACACCCTTTTGGAAGCTATGGTCAGAAGTAGCACAAAGATAGAATGATCCTCTTGCATTTACTAGGATCATTTTTAAGAATACAATTAACATCTTACGGTGTCACTCAAAAGATCTTGGCAGATCAGAAGCAGCTTAATTACAGTCCCGAGTGAGCCTGACAATCAATGGAGGCCTAACGAAGATGAAGAGGAGGCCAGAGAAGGAAGCAAACATAAGGGAGAAGTGCACGCAGCAACAGTAACAGAAGTTTTTGCAGGAAAAATGGTGCATGAGGGCTCATCCAAGATACATTAATTCATAAGTGATTGAGCTGCCCCATTAAGAAACTTTGCCCTCCTTTCTGAACTGAGAAAGAGATTCTTGGTATCTCATAACATTGTCCCGTGTAATCCCTCAACAGCATCCTCAACATGTATTTTCCATAAAGACCATAATTTAATGTGCTGTCACCAAAATTTTCATAATCGGATATAAATTTTTGGACAAACTTTGAATACTGTTTAAACAATTCATTTATTGACTGAGTGTTGTGTGTGTGTTACATGTTTTCCCAACGGAGAGAATAAGTTTCTGGCCAACTTTGAGATTTCAGTGGGAGTCAGGTAGACTTGAACCCCCTTTTCTTCATTCTGATTCTGCAATGGTGGATGGTGTGATGGCTATCAGTGCTGCTCACCTTTTGTAACCAGCATCAATTCACAGGAATGTTGGATGGGTCAAATGTATCATCACTCTGCAGACTGCAGAGACATTCAGTTTCCACCCCAGCTGCGCTGCTGGTGCAGTGTATACCTTCCCCATATTCAATGATCTGCCAGGGAGCAGACAGAAGGGCAGGAATGAAATGAATGAATCCTGTATTACAGGCACCTAATTCCTAAGTAGGTTGAAGCTGAAGAAGAGATGTTATTGTGAATTGATATTTCTCCTGGAGCTGTCAGAACAGAGATTCTCAAATTCAGTTTGAAATCTGTCTCTTATCATGGGCTCCACAGCAGCTGTTCTTGGAGTTGCCATATGAACCATGCTTAGAATCCTTTCTGACAAAGCTACAGATGCAGCTTGTTGACTGCTGTACATTCATAGCCAGTTTTCACAGGATATTTTGGGAAAAAGCTTCTGTAGACAACATACCTCAGATAGCCATCTTGTTTCCTATCTAAGCTCTGTGAATTCTGAGTCACTAAGTACAACTACTATCTTCTCAACATCACAGTCTAAATTCTCTAGAGGGTGTAAGTAACTGGGCTAATGCTTGTACACATTGAAACATAATGCAGGCTTGCTCAAGTCCCATTGCCAAAGAACACTGCTAATAGGAGCAAGAGTAGTCCATAAGGCCTGTTGAAATTGCTCCATCATTCACATGATCATTGTTGATCTTGGGCTTCAACTCCACTTTCCTGCACATCCTCCATATCCTTTAATTTCCTGAGTAGCCAAAAATCCATCTATCATAACCCCAAATATAATTCAACAATAGAGTATCTGCAACCCTCTAAGCGAAGTCATTTCTCATGATCTGAGTCCTAAACAATAGGCCCCTCTTTCTGAGATTATGTTTCAGATTCTCCAACCAGTGGAATCAATCTCTCAGCATCTACCCTATCAAGCCCCTGCAAAGCCTTGTACATTTCAATGAGATCACCTCTCATTCTCCTAAACTCCAGAGAAAGTAGACCCAATTTCTCAGCCTCTCATCACAGGACAGTCATGTCATCCCAGGGACCATTTCAGTGAACATTTGCTGTATTGTCTCCAATGCAAATATATCTTTTTGTAAACATGGAGACCAAAACTGCGCACAGCATTCTGGATGTGGTACCACCAATATCCTGAACAACTCTAGCAAGATTCTTTTAATCCCATATTCCAATCCTTTTGAAATAAAGGCCAACGTACCATTTGCTATTTTAATTGCTTGTTGAATTGTACGCTCACATTTTGCATTCCATGTGCACCAATATTTCCTTGCTAACAGGCTTATGTTCAGCATGATCAAAGTAGACATTTTAGAATCAGGGTCAAATTTGAAGACTTTCAAATAATGCCTGCATTGTAAAGTATTGCATATGGTATTTTCTGTTAGCATGATTATCCCTGTGAGTACTTGAGGAGGGAAGAAGATCCATCCTCTATCCCCTTATATCCAAAGATATACATTGGGCAGAATTTTCCTGTCTCGCCCGCCATGGGAATTTTCCGGTCTTGGGTGAGCACAGTTGAAAAATCCAACACAAATATTGGAATCATATTTAGCCTTTTGACTTTGTGATCTCACACTGGAAGCACGGAAGTACCACTGTAATTTTGAGTGTCTGATGTGCATGAAAGATCATGTTGGAAGAGATGGCCTAATAGAATGCTTTTATCACGCTGGCACAGTGCACATTGGTTAGCACAGTTGCCTTACAAGGAAGGCAGGTTCAATTCCAAGTTTGTCTCATTGTCTGTGTGGAGTTTGCATGTTGTCCCCGTATCTGCATGGGTTTCCTCCAGGTGCTCCGGTTTCCACCCACAGTCTGAAAAACGTGCTAGTTAGGTGGACTGGCCATGCTAAATTCTCCCTCCCTGTACCCGAACAGGCGCCAGAGTGTGGCGACTTGGGGATTTTCACAGTAACTTCATTGCAATGTTAATGTAAGGCTACTTGTGACTAATAAATAAATAACATCGATGATAAGATTCCATAGAGACAACTTATATTTATGCCTTGCCAATATACACCGATAATGATGAGCGTTCCACAGCTTTCTGAACAATTTTGATGTGCAGAAGTAAAAGAGTGGCAAATTGTCAGGAAACACCTATGGCCTGCAATGTTTGGACAGCAGTGTGGTCATTGTTGCCTAACTTTGGCAGGTTTTCTTTGGTCTGCTATCCTCTTGTGCAGGTCTTTGCTGATACACCATGTCAGCTGTTTCTTGTCAGTTTACCACATCAATTGTTTCAGTAGCAGGTGCCCTTAATTGTCAAAGGGATTAGTCTTCCACATGTCTGCAGCATTGACTCTATCTTAACATCGGTAGATTTGCAAGAATATATTCAGAAAGGCTCAGGCATTCAAATATTTTGCGATGAACGTCTTCCTGTTGTTGATAAGAATGCACTATATAATTTTTTTTTGAAATGTTTTTGTTCCCAGTATGTGGATCACTGGCTAAGCCAGCAATTATAACAGTGGTGAGCCACTTTTTGAGCCACTGCAGTCCATGTGGTGTAGGTGCATCCACTGTGCTGTTAGAAAGGGAGCCTATTAAATCAGACTTGGTTGGTTACTTTATGCGTATGATCCATTCGACACCCCACTGTGCAGGGGCAGGGCCAAATATTCAATCAATGTACAAATTTTGCAAATCATAAAATCATATCATAGATTCCCTACAGTGCAGAAGAGGCCATTCAGCCCATTGAGTCTGCAGTGACTCTCTGACAGAGTATCTTACTCAAGCTCTCTCCCCTGCTCTATTCCCAAAAGTCATATGTTTCCCATGGTTAATCCATCTAATTTAAACATCTTGGGACACTAAGGGGCAATTTAGCAGGGCCAATCCACCTAACCTGCACATCTTTGGACTGTGGGAGGAAACTGGAGTACCCAGAGGAAACCCACGCAGACATGGGAGTACATTCAAACTCCATACAATCACCCAACGCAAGAATTGAACCTGGGTCCCTGGAGCTGTGAGGCAGCAGTGCTAACCACTGTACCACTGTGCCTTACCAATAATCAAGAATAAATGGAAATGAGCACTGTCACAGAAACCATTCACAAAACATTATTTCATTCAGATTTAACAGAAACAGGTATCTCCAAGTTATTGTGTTGAATAGTGCTTGCGGTATTTATGAATTCATGATTTTGTTAGATGTGAGGAGGCTGTGTTTGGTGATTGAATTGTTAGAGACTGCCACATGAGAGAGAAAGATATGTAAGACTGCTGAAAGCATCAGAGCCGAAACTTTAGAAAGCTGGTAGTGCAATATTTAGTGAAAGCAGCATGATATGAAAAAAAAGGTCACGTTGTTCCGAAACGAACAGTTGTTAAGTCTGCTATGGAATCAGTTCTGTGGGGACAGCATAGAAATGTTGAGCTGTTGTGGTCAGGCGATCCATGACCTCCTGAATTGTCACAGTAAGAAGTCTCTCAATACCGGGTTAAAATCCAACAGGTTTATTTGGTAACAAAAGCCACTAGCTGCTCCTTCGTCAGGTACGCAGGAGTTCTGTTCACACACAGGGCATATAAAGACACAAACTCAATTTACAAAATAATGATTGGAATGCAAGTCTTTACAGGTAATCAAGTCTTAAAGGTACAGACAATGTGAGTGGAGAGAGGGTTAAGCACAAGTTAAAGAGATGTGTATTGTCTCCAGCCAGGACAGTTAATGAGATTTTGCAAGCCCAGGCAAGTCGTGGGGGTTACAGATAGTGTGACATCAACTCAAGATCCCGTTTGAGACCATCCTCATGTGTGCAGAACTTGGCTATCAGTCTCTGTTCAGTGATTCTGCGTTGTTGTACGTCGTGAAGGCGGGCTTGGAGAACACTTACCCGGTGATCAGAAACAGCTTACTGGAAGATCAGATCTCACTAACTGTCCCAGCTGGAGACAATACACATCTCTTTAACTTGTCCTTAACCCTCTCTCCACTCACATTGTCTGTACCTTTAAGACTTGATTACCTGTAAAGATTTGCATTCCAACCATTATTTTGTAAATTGAGTTTGTGTCTTTATATGCCCGGTTTGTGAACAGAACTCCCGCTTACTTGATGAAGGAGTAGCGCTCAGGCTCTCAAAAGCTACTGGCTTTTGCTACCAAATAAACCTGTTGGACTTTAACTTGGTGTTGTGAGACTTCTAACTGTGTTTATCCCAGTCCAACACTGGCATCTCCACTCCAGGAGTATTACAGGAATGTTAATTTTTTTCATGAGCATGGATAAAAACTTGAAGTGTGGAAGCCAAGTTTAAACTTTAGCCAGATTCTGCAATTTGCAAACTGCAGAGCTTGAACGGACAGTTTTCATGCAGTTGGGACTTTGGATAATCAACTTCCCATTGAAACCAGACAGGCCTCGCAATGTCTGGCCTAGTGCTAATGACCACATTGTTTCAGAACGAACCATAATTTACACCTCCAGTGAACCTGCTTTGTTAGAAGAATGCTATGCAGACTTGAGGGCACCTAACTAAAGAAGTCAGAGACATAGGGCCCGATTTTACCATCGCATTGTGCCTGTTTACAGGCATGAAAACTTTGTGAAGTGAAGCAGAGGTGAATAACGCAATCCGAGCCGCCTTTGTGCTTGTTTCCCCTTTACCAAGGTCTGACAATGGCCACAATCAGGACCATGCCCAGAATGGGTGTGATCACCATTTAAATGTATTTGCATGCATTTAAATTGACTTAATGGGTTGGACGCCCAATTTTACTGGCACTCCCCTCCTTATCACTGCGTTCGCCTGTCTGGAATCGGCGTGAAACAGACATGCTCCATATTAGTCCAATTCGGGCGCTTCATCGATGAGGGTTAGTAAGGAGATAAGTGCTGAGCATCTGATGGCTCTCTGCTTGAGATTGGTTAGGGTGTGGGTGTGGGAGTAGGGGGGGAGGGGAGGGTGGGGCGTGGTGGTGGTGGGGAGGCAGAGGGTGGCGGGGGGGGGTGGGGTTGAATCGGCAGCTCTCTGCTTGAGATCGGTGGGGAGAGGTGGATGTCCCCTGCCATTCTGCCTGTGATCAGTGGGAGGAAAGGTTTGCTGCCACTCTGTCTGAGACTGATTGAGGGTGGGGGGTTGGGGGGGGAGGGGGGCGGGCATGATCAGCCTGGGTGGCGAAGGTGTAGGGGAAATAAAGGGATTAGTAATGTTGTTGAGAGCAGGTGGTCAGGAAGGCGAATGGGATGCTGGCCTTCATAGCGAGGGGGATTGAATATAAAAGTAGGGAGGTCTTGCTGCGGCTGTATAGGGCATTGGTGAGGCCGCAGCTGGAGTACTGTGTGCAGTTTTGGGCACCGTACTAATGCAAGGATATTTTGGCCTTGGAGGGAGTGCAGAGGAGGTTTACTAGGCTGATGCCGGAGTTGAGGGGGTTGAGCTATGAGGAGAGGCTCAATAAACTAGGCTTGTACTCGTTAGAGTTTAGAAGAATGAGGGGAGATCTCATTGAGACGTATAAGATGATGAATGGGATGGATAGGATAGAGGTGGAGAGACTCTTCCCACTCAGAAAGGACAGTAGGACTAGGGGGCACAGCCTCAAGATAAAGGGGGGGCAGTTTAGAACGGAGTTGAGGAAGAATTTCTTCACTCAAAGGGTGGTGAATCTCTGGAATTCTCTGCTCGTTGAAGTGGTGGAGGCTACCTCGCTAAATATTTTTAAGACGTGGGTTGATGGGTTTTTGATAAGAGAGGGGATTAAGGGTTATGGGGAGAGGGCGGGAATGTGGAACTGAGCCATGACAGATCAGCCATGATCTTATTGAATGGCGGGGCAGGCTTGAAGGGCCAGATGGCCTACTCCTGCTCCTATTTCTTATGTTCTTATGTTCAATGTCTGTGGGGCCCAGGGGGAGGTATTATCCGGTCTGGGAATGATGTGGCAGGGAAGTGGCATTATGTCATGTGTTTTGTGTGCACACGAATTGGAGGTGGTGATCAAAGCTGCAGGATTTTGAGCTGTTGGGCATTGCCCACAGGCTTGTGCACCATGATTCGGACTTGCTGGTCTTTTTGCAGGCAGAGTGTACATGGAGACGCCAAAAAGTCTGATCTGAAACAATCCCAGACTCAAGTCCTCCCAGCACTCAATCAAAATGGTAAAATAGGGCTCATAATGTGACAAGCACAATAGCTGACAGCTGAAGGTTCAAAACCATGTTCTGCGACCTCGAAACATTGGAAGTAGCCACCTCATTGGATCTTCCTTCCTCTGCCTGATGATAGAATTGGACAAGGCCACGGAATCTTCAAGACGGGCAAGAAGAGGGGGATAAAGAGGGCAACCGGAGCCCCAGCTCTCTCTTCTTTTGCACTTTCTTCAGCGACAGCTCCAGTTAGCTGAGCAGCATAACTTCTTGTGTGACGAGCATCATCAGACTGACCAGACCCAGATCGCCACCTCAGTGAGATGACCCAAAGATCAGAACCAGCCCGAGATGAGAGAGAAGCCGAAGTCGACGACTGCAGATCCTGAAATATCAGCTAACCCTCAAAGATAGAGGAACAGCTTGTGCCAGCCTTACTGTTTTCAACAAACAGTTCAAATACAGCGATAGGGACTTGTGGATAGGGTATAACCAATCCTCAGAAGGGCATCAGAAGCAGATACTGTGGATTTAAGATGCTTACTTCAAGATTTAACATTTTACTGAAGGATCCTGTGAAGAGTTTAATTAAAGTACAATAGATTCTGATAAATATTGTTTTTCGTTGGACAGTGTTCCATAAAGTTGTGTTAGACCTTCATCTGACTTTTGTCCCCTTTGTCTATCTCACTACATAATGCACTCAAGTTAAAAAGGGTAACTGCAAACTGGTCAGGGTTAGTCAGGATTCACCCACCTTTTTACT
Organism: Carcharhinus amblyrhynchos; assembly: GCF_965287045.1. NCBI lineage: Eukaryota > Metazoa > Chordata > Chondrichthyes > Carcharhiniformes > Carcharhinidae > Carcharhinus > Carcharhinus amblyrhynchos. The sequence continues at coordinate 39,546,708 of NC_137339.1, read as the reverse complement.
TAACAACACTGTTATGTGTTAATAAGAAATATTCAGAAATACACAATCAAATAGAGACACTATTAATTTATTGACTTATTGAATTGAAGTTAATTTTCTAGCTGTGAAGAGCATGTTTACTTCTCCTGGCTCCATATGAAGTTTAAAACTAAAATATAAACTTGTATTGTAAGTAGCAATTAGTTACTAAGTCACACCTAAACCAAGAAAACATGAGCACATCAGAAACTGCTCTGCAATTAATTAACACTATTAATTTATTAATAGTGTTTCTGGAGATGCTATGCTGCTCAGCTCACTGGAGCTGCCACTGAAGAAAGTGCAAAAGAAGAAAGAGCTGGGGCTCCAGTTGCCCCCTTTATCCCCCTCTTCTAGCCCATCTCAAAGATTCTGTGGATTTGTCCAACTCTAATTCTTAATTCTTAATTCTATTAATTCTATTTAAGGCAAATACAGCTGTTAAAGGGAAGCTGTGTGAAAAGCAAACTGTTCATCCACAAAATTGGATCTCAGGCCTCATTTCAGTAACTTCAGGTGAGTGCTAGAACCTGCTACACCTCTGCTTCTCCAATCACCATTTTCAGCTTATCGATTTCTGGCCACTTACCCAACTAGAAGTTTCTGTTTAGTAATTGTGATGGTGAGAAAAAGAATGAATTGTTGAATTGAAGTTAATTGTCTAGCTGTGAAGAGCATGCTTACTCCTCCTGGCTCCATATGAAGTTTAAAACTAAAATATAAACTTGTATTGTACAGAGTAATTGGTTACTAAGTCACATCTAAACCAAGAAAACATGAGCACATCAGAAACTGCTCTGCAATCTGCACAGGGCAACCTGATTCCCCAGAGAAATCTTAAAAATGAGTTCCCTCATTCACATATGCAACTCATCAATGCTTTGTTTTATTGGCAGCTACCCTAACCACCTGAAAATTAACTGAGACCACATTTCACAGTAACTTCAGTAATTTCACGACAACTTCATTGCAATGTTAATGTACTTGTGATTAGTAAATAAGCTTTATTTTTTAAAAGGTAGATTTAGGATGCAGGGAACAACACAGCAAATTTGATGCATTTTGGCTCCCTTTTCTGGAATGAAAATAAGTGCAAGCATAACAAATTTCTGCTTGAAGAAAAATGTCTACTATAGTGAAATTGTAATGTCCACATTTTCCTGGACATTCAGAATCCACATGCAGATCCTCCTAAAATCAAAAAATACAACTAAGATTCCATTTAAGAATTCTTAAACTTGAATGAGTTTATTCTAGCAAACCTTACAGCAGCTGCCAATATTTGCTACCTTGCTTCATAAATGAAGAAAAATCAATATCTGCTCAAACATTATTATGTAAGAGCAGAACAATGCACCATGTTAAACTGGTGGTTGCAATCAACTTGCATGTGAGGACATTGTAAAGGTGTAAGATTTATGTGATTATCTTTGGAAAGATAGCAGCAACACTGGGATTGGACAGATTTAAGAGAATAAGAAAAATGAATCAGGTATGACTATTAGTTATTTCTCTAGTTTAAATACAATTTTTGTACTTCTGTTTATTTGGGTTTCCTTGGCAGGAAGAGGCCAGAGGATTTTGCCATTAACCAGTGATAATATAACCCATTCCCTCTGAACTTTACATTTAAAACTCTTTAAAAAAATGGATGTTCATGATGTAAACCTACATATTTGCAAGAGCTCAAATAAAAACTAATTTCAATTTAATGAAAGGTTAAATGGAAGAGCATTTGTTGTTGAATATCTTTTGTATAGGTTTCTTTACATTTACATCTACAATCCAGCTATTTAGTCACTGCAACAGAGGAAACAGATGAATATTAAATCAGGAATAAATTGAATCCATGTTGAAAGGGTGGTCAACCTACATTGTCAGTTTGCCAGCAATGCATTTAGCTTGGCTATTTGAATTGCGGTTGATATACTGTATACTAAGAGATTGTCAGCTGATACACAAATCCTTTTACTTTTGCTGAAATGACTCATCATTTTCCCATATTTGTTTGTGAACTGCAGTGAAACATTCCTTTATTCATCCTGACAATGCTGTATATTATGGTTCGAAAACACTGAATCTCATTAGCAATCAGGTAGACTGAGTGAGCTTCCAGTTAGCAGAAACATGGAGGTATCAGGAACTAAAATAGAGTCATACAAACATTCACTATTAAAGCAATAAGGATATTTTAAAAAAAAGAGATTTCCTGACTAGACAACCTGTTTATAATAATATTTAAGAAAACTGACTTTATCTTCAAAATTCCAGAATGTGCAGACAATTCTGAATTGGATAACAATTAATTGCAATAATAAATCAATAAGAATTAATGCTTTAAGAAGTTGTAGTTCTATTTGTTATGGGTCTGTAAGATTATTATAATTGGAGTCCACACTAGATTCTCAACAATTGTTACAATGTTTTATAATTTTTTAGAAGTATTTTTCACAGTTTTCACTAAATAGGCTATATCACAAGTCAATGTGTGATGAGATGGAACATTCATTCTTCCAATATTGCAAGTCCTTTGGAATTTGGCACTATATTGCTCTTTGTTAACCAATGTATATAAGGGGAATTAGTACAACAAATGGCAACTTGAATATTAATTAAGTTTCATAATTGCACAGCATAAACACCGAACAATGTAAATTTGTTAGATTTTAGTAAATGGTGCTATATCACAAACCCAAATCTATTAAAAGGAGGCTGTGTTAGATCCGCATCATTTACTATGAATATTTCTTCTGCTTTTTAACATGAGATATGAAGCTGTAATATTTCAGTTGGCTGTTCTTCCATCGAATGTCAAGTTGGGTAACATGTGTATCAATTCTCAAAATCATTTTTGCCCTAAACCACATTTTTTTTGTGGAAACGTTACAAAATTATTAAATACTTATAAATCTGGTAAATAAAGGAAATTGTACACATATGCAGCTATTAAGGAAGAAGGGTTTTTGTTATAAGCCTTACTTGAGAATTTGGCAATATGGTGAAAGAAGAAGGTAAAGAAAGGAAAGTTTTCTTTGAAAAGCCAAAAGGTATAAATTGCAGAGAAAGACGACCAGTGGGACCTATTGTTAATTTTATAGGGTTATAATTCTTATAACCCTATAAGATTATCAAGAGTTCATAATCAGGCTTAGCTAGAATCTTACTGAACAGCACAATCACTGGGGATAATTAAGAATGTCAAAGCCATTGTGATTAATAGGGATTTCCTAGTGCAATGCTTCAATGAAAAGGTAACTGAATTGGCCAAGGGCACGCTAGTGCAGCAGATAAACCAGGAAAACATATGCCTGAGGAATAGAGGATGTACATATCATGTTCCAAAGCTATTGTTTGTGTATGCTGTCTCAAAGAACAAAGAACAACCCAGCACGGGAAACAGGCCCTTCGGCCCAACGAGCCCGCGCCGCCGCATCGCCCTACACCTATTCTACCCTGCATGTCTACGAATGGGACCCTACTCAGTCAGATTCAGGGAAGAAATAGTGTCAATTTGGTGGAAACCAATTAGCCTAACAGCACATCTTTGGGGTGTGGGAGGAAACCGGAGCGCCCGGAGGAAACCCACGCAACCACAGGGAGAATGCGCAAACTCCCACAGACACAGGCCCAAATCCATGTATCTGCACAGCTAGCAGTGCTAGTCACTGAGCTGTTGTGGAGCCCGTCTATCGGTCCAGGATCAAGCACACACACCGACATGAAGTACTAGGCCACTCCTGGACTTCCAAGAGCAGCCCACGCACAACCCGCCGTGTGCATGCCCCTCGCTTGACACGAGGTGGACCTCCACCTGTGGAATAAAGACAAAACATATTAGTTATACAGCCTGCCCTTCCGGTGTCTCCCGAGGTTTACCCTATTTAATAGCCCCTACCATATCCCTCCATTCCCGTTTCACTCATATGCCTATCTAACTGCATCTTAAACGAGTCCAACGTGCCTGCCTCCACCACCCTACTCGGTAGCGCATTCCAGACCCCCACAACTCTCTGTGTAAAGAACCTTCCTCTTACCTCCAAATTATACCTCCCCCCCCTCACCCTTAATTGATGACCTCTTGTGTTCGTACCCAGTCTAGGGAGCAGTCTCTCACTATTAACTCTATCTATTCCCTTCAGTATCTTATATACCTCTATCATGTCCCCTCTCAATCTCCTTCTTTCCAAGGAGAATAGCCCCAGTCTCTTCAGTCTCTCCTCGTAACGCAGTCCCCCCATGCCAGGCAACATCCTGGTAAACCTCCTCTGCACCCTTTCCAGAGACTCCACGTCCTTCCGGTAATAAGGTGACCAGAACTGGATGCAGTACTCCAAATGCGGTCTAACCAACGTTCTGTATAACTGAAGCATTAGACGGCAGCTTTTATACTCTAAGCCCCTTCCTATAAAGGCTAACATCCCATAAGCCTTCCTAACAACGTTCTCCACTTGTGACACAACCTTCATGGATTTGTGGACCTGCACTCCCAGGTCTCTCTGTACATCTATACTCCTAATCGGCCTACCTTTTATCACATAACTCCTCTCTGCATTATTCCTTCCAAAATGCATCACCTCGCATTTGTCAGGATTAAATGCCATCTGCCACCTATCTGCCCACTGCACCAACCTATCTATATCCTGTTGTATCACCTGACAATCCAGTTCTGTACCCGCCAACCCTGCCATCTTGGTGTCATCAGCAAATTTGCTGATCACACCACCTACTCCCTCTTCTAAGTCATTTATGTAGACTACAAAGAGGAGAGGTCCCAGTACCGAGCCCTGCGGCACACCACTGGTCACTGGCCTCCAGCCCGACAAGGTACCCTCCACAACTACCCTCTGTCTCCTATTTCCCAACCAGTTCTCAATCCACCTAACTACCTGGCCTCGTATCCCATGCGCCTTAACCTTTTCTACCAGCCTACCGTGAGGGACTTTGTCAAACGCCTTACTGAAATCCATGTAGATGACATCAACGGCTCTCCCATCGTCAACCGTTTTTGTCACCTCCTCAAAGAATTCCACCAGATTCGTAAGGCAAGACCTCCCTCTAACAAAGCCATGTTGCGTATCCCTAATCAGATCGCAACGCTCCAAATGCTCATACATCCTACCCCTAAGTATTTTTTCCATTAACTTCCCTACCACCGACGTCAAACTCACTGGCCTATAATTCCCAGGGTTATCCCTACTACCTTTTTTGAACAACGGGACCACATTTGCTACCCTCCAGTCTTCTGGGACCTCACCTGTGTCCAAAGAAGAGACAAAGATGTGCGCCAGAGGCCCAGCAATTTCATCTTTCGCCTCCCTAAGCAGCCTGGGATAAATACCATCAGGCCCCGGAGCTTTATCCGTCCTTACGCTACCTAAAAGCCCTAGCACTTCCTCTCTCGTAATAACTATATCCTGCAACTGAACCTCCGCTCCCTCCAAGAGACCGCACGATTCCGAACCCCTCTCCTTCGTGAATACCGACGCAAAGTATTCATTCAGGAGCTCCCCCATTCCCTCCGACTCAATACACAACTCTCCACTCTTGTCCCTAAGAGGACCAATTTTCCCTCTAACTACTCTCTTGCCTCTAATATAGGAATAAAATGCCTTAGGATTATCCTTAATCCTACCGGCCAAAGCCATCTCATGCCCTCTCTTCGCCCTTCTAATTCCCCTTTTTAGCTCCCTCCTACTCTCTCTATATTCCTCCAGCGCACACTCCGTACCCATTTGTTTTGACCTATCATACGCCTCCCTCTTCTTCCTGACCAAGTCTTCAATATCCCCCGTAATCCACGGCTCTCTAATCCTACCTTTCCCATCCTTTCGCTTAACCGGAACAAACCTCCCCTGCAACCATTTCATTTTGTCCCTAAAAGCCTCCCACTTGCCAACCGTGGACTTGCCAGCTAACAGTCCCTCCCAGTCAGTTTGCTGCAGCTCCCTCCTAATCCTGCCATAGCTCGCCTTTCCCCAGTTCAGCACACTCCCGCTTGGACGGCACTCGTCCCTTTCCATTTTTATCCTAAAGTAGACGGACTTGTGGTCACTGTTCGCCACATGTTCGCCTACCTCTACCTCACCCACCTGCCCTGGCTCGTTTCCCAACACTAAATCCAGTATAGCCCCTCCCCTAGTCGGGCAAGTTACATACTGTTCTAGCGACCCTTCCATAACACATTTCACAAACTCCTCTCCCTCCGTACCCCCAGCTCTAGGCCCCCTCCAATTCACTCCGGGAAAATTAAAATCACCCACTACAACCACTCTATTCTTTCTGCACCTGTCCAAAATGCCCCTGCAAATTCCCTCCTCCACTGACTTTGGGCTGTTGGGTGGCCTATAGTATACCCCTAGCAGTGTGATCTCTCCCTTTTTATTCCTCAACTCCACCCACAGCGACTCAATCCCTATCTCTTCCATATCGCCCTCCCTCTGCACTACTGTGATGTTTTCCTTGACTAACAGTGCCACCCCTCCACCTCTCTTCAACCCTCCTCTGTCACACCTAAAACACCTGTACCCAGGAACATTCAGCTGCCAGTCCTGCCCTTCCCGTAACCACGTCTCCGTTACAGCCACCACATCCAACTGCCTCACAAACATCAAGGCCCTAAGCTCATCCGTTTTCCCTGCCACACTCCTAGCATTGAAACAGACACAGTTCAACCCACAAATGTCCCTCGGAACCACCTTCTCCCTTATAATTTTCCTTTCACCCGTCTCTCTCCCAGCCACCTCCCCACCCCCCCTCCCTATTAGTTTAAATCATTCCTGAACACCCCAGCTAACCTCCCTGCTAAGACACTAGTCCCCCTCCCGTTCAAATCCTCCCCACCCCTCCTGTACAGTTGCCTTTCTCTCCTAAACACCTCCCAATGATCTACATAAGTAAACCCCTCTACCCTACACCAGTCCCTCAACCATGCATTCAACTGCATGATCTCGTCATTCTTAGCCCTGCTCATACTGGGCAGCAACCCAGACAGTGCCACCCTAGAGGTCCTGCCCTTTAGTTTGGCCCCCAACTCCCCAAATTGCCTACGGACCTCTCCCCTACTCCTCCTTCCTATATCCCCCTCCCCTACGTGTACTATGACCTCTGCCTGGGTCCCCTCCCCTTTCAAAATTCCCTCTACCCTTTCCATTATATCTTTTACCCCTGCTCCAGGGAGGCAGACCACCATCCTGGAGTCGCGCCCTTGCCCACAGAACCTCCTATCAATCCCTCGGACCCTCCCATCCCCTACCACTATCACCTTACCAGACCCTTTCCGTCCCTCTAAATCAGTCTCCCCTTCCTTCCTATTTTTCTGTGCCCCTGCCGACGAACCTTGGGGGGCCTCCGGGGAGGCCGGGGGACCCTGACTACTCTTCTTCTTCCTCTTTCCCCTCCTAACAGTCGTCCATCCTCCCTTCTCTTCCGCCCTTGAGACCTCCTCCTGCTCATGTTTCCCAGCCATTATCTCCTCATTCTCCCTAACTAGAAACGCATCTTCCAGTCGCCCCTCGAGTTGCCTGATCCGGGCCCTCAATCGCTGCAAAGGGTCTCCAAAGGGTTTGTGTATGTTTGTGTCTCCAAAGGGGAGGGAGGGGGGTGAAACTGAATAATGTGTCAAGCACCAAAGAAATCAGGTTTATAAGTCAAATTTGGACTTTTGTATTGTACACCCCTATTCTTCCCTCACCTCGCCCCATCCATCTACCCTCGTATCCCCAGAAAATTCAAGAAACAGTCTCCTAAGGCACAGCCATATGGGGCAGGATTTCTTGTTTGGGTTCATGACCCAACACTGGTATCAATCTAGGTCATGACCCCACTCCAAAAGGGAGCAAATTCATGGATTGAAATTTTCCCAGAGGTCGGCCCTAATTGGCTCGAGGATGATTTGGTGGCCAATTGATGACAGCAGCATGGGAAGGAAGCAGGAGGCCGAAAGCATGGACTTGATTTAAAGGGATAAGGGCAGCCATTATTGTGGCGGTCGCAATGGGAGGCAGAAATGTGGAGGAGAGTCAAAGGCCAGGCATCCTGGCAGGCCTGCCCCAAAGCTTATTGATGCCACTTTGACGTGATACTGGACGTGACAGGGGCCTTGTTCGCAAAAAGTGATAGAAGACCACCCACCTGAACTCAGCAGTGGGAGATGGAAGAGCATGTGAGTATCTGTAGTGTCATCTGGAGGGCCTAGGTCCAGTGTTGTAAGAGGTTCAATGATCTCCTTCATTCCAGCAAAATGAGTGCAACACAATACAAGTCTTCAGGTCTGTAGTAATCAGCAAACACTGCAGCTGAGTGGACTGGGTGTGCATGGAGCTCCTGAACATGGCAAAAATGTGTGCCAGGGCAATTATCAAGCTATCAGCAAAGCTCAAAACCCTAATGCTACTGAGGAGCTGCAGCACCTAGTGTTAGAGTCCTCTTCACTACATGTGACACTGGGAAGATCCAGCTTGCAGAGGCATCTGCTGTCCAAGCAAATTCTCCTTCTTTAGTCTCCCAGATATCCAGTTGTAGATGGAAACAATTCTAGTGCCAGGATAACATCACTGACAGTCCTCAGAGACCCAGCATCATCATGTCATTCAGTACATTGGTGGGTTCTTGTGCATTGTTAGAAAGAGTAGGTGAAGAGCATATCATGAGTGAGCAGGAGGTGCTGAGAGAGAGGCAGTCTCAACTGTAGGCAGAACCCCATCAGAAGAAAGACACAGCCATGTTCAGTTGGGTACAGATGCACAGCCTTGGGAGACATAAGCAAGGCAGCTCAACTTTGAGCAGCAGCATGAGATCTTTGCCCATGTTTCAATTTGATTTGATTTGATTTATTATTGTCACATGTATTGGTATAGTGAAAAATATTGGTTTTTGCATGCTAAACAGACAAATACTGTTCATAGAAGGAACGTTAGGGTGCAGAATCTAGTGTTACAGTCTGTGTTACCTGAGACCATGAGGAGCCACAGGCCGAGAATGGAGGAATCCATTCAACTCATGTGCACCACAATGGCTCTGGTTTTGAATGTGTGAATTCCTCCATTGTGAGAGTGGCCACCATCACTGACAGCCATATGTGGCAGTGCTTGGAATAGACGCAGGAACAGTGCACTGACATGCACAGAAAGCACACAATGTTTCGTAGCATTCAGTGACACTGATAGAACAAAGATGAATGGAATGGATGCCATTTGTGCCTCAGCTGGTGGTTTCTCCCTGGTGATCTAGATTGCTAAAGAACTGAGGCAGTGAATAATGAAGATGAGTGTGCCACCTTCACTGGGGGAGTTATCATCATCAATATCCTTGGCCTCTCTGACCAGGGAACCATCAATGCAGCAACATCCAGAGATAGAGGCTGCCCCTGAATTGAACCACTGCAGTAACCTATGAAGGTACCTCCAACGACACCTTCACCTCATGGACTACAACTGCAGACATCTGAGTTGCAAGCAAACTCATGTGAGCAGGTTGTCTCCACCTCATTTGAGTGGAGCACTGTGTAGAAGTGGTTTAGAGTGAAAACCACCAAATCAGCCATCTCAGTGAGTGCTCAACTTGGGCAAATTTCATTTGCGATTGTGTATGAGTTTTTCATTTACTTTCTTTGGCGATGTTGAGCCACATTCACAACCGAGTGAGCTTCTATTCTTTAATGGCAAACTGGAGAAGAGAGATGTAGGCAGGGTAGCAATGGTCTTTGAACAGTGATACTGAGACCCTTGGAAGGATGTATAGCATGCGTTGTTGGGAAGAATGGAATTAATCAAAGTTGTGTCTTTAATTTATGTGCTCTAATAGGCAAAGTAAAGTGAATGCCAAAGCATTGCAACCCTGCTGGATGAATAATTACTGAGGTGAAACCTATGTGGATTGGATGTGTTTTGGTGCCCTTGATCAAAATCTTTAAGACCTCGAGATATATTGACAGGGTGGATGTAGAGAGAATATGTTCTCTTGTTGGAGGACTTAAAACTAGAAGTCACTTTTTAAAAATAAATGGTTGCTGATTGAAGACATAAATGAGGATAAATTTCTCTCAAAGGGTTGTGTGTCTATGGAACTCTCCTCCACAAAAGGCAGTGGAAACAGAGTGTTTGAATGTTTTTAAAGCCAGACTAGATAGGTTCCTGATTGACAAGGGGGTGAAAGGTTATTGAGCATAGGCAGAAAGGTGGGGTTGAAATTATAATCCGATCAGCCATGATCTTATTGAATGGCGGATCAAGTTTGAGGGGCTGAGTGGCCTACACCTGCTTCTAATTTGTGTTTGTATGTTCGTATGGTGACCACACCATCCTGATCAGAGCTTTAACTCCTGAGACACCTCTGGATCATTTGTTGCAAAGCCTGGACACTGTCCATCTCTGCATTATCCTCTTCCTCATCCTTTTCCAATCAACTATGTCAATCTGATGTTTCACTCTCTTCAAGCTCCATATCTCTCTCTTGGGGTGGTGGGGTCAGGGGGGTGGGGGGAGGGGGTGGTGGTGGTGCAGATTCATGTTATGGAGAAGTCAGCAGATCACCACAATGTGCAAGATCCTAACAGGACTGTATCATAGTATGCTACCCCACTGGCTCAGGTACAGAAGTTTATCTTCAGAAGCCCAATGGGCTGTTCTATCATGGTTCTTGTGAGCAGACAGCTCCAGTTGTACAGCCACTCTCAGTGTCGGTGTGAGTAGCCATCTCATCAAGAAATATCCATTGTCCGCTCAAATTCAGCCATGGGGTTCACATGAAGAATAGTGGCACTCAGCACTGCCAGAGGATGAAGCCATGAAGACCGCTGCCAGGCAAGTGAGTCCACACATCCTTAAAGCACTGTTGTGGTCACATATCAGCTGAATGTTTAGAGAGTGGAAGCTCTTCCTGTGATGAATGTAACTGGCCAATCGCTCAATATCTTGTGGCCAAATATGTGCAATTGATATGTCCCTGTGGGAATCCAGCGATGGAGGTAAATCCCACAGCCCTTCATGCCAACCAGGCTCAGTCTGTTTGAAATTGTATCTCCTGGCCAACTTTTACAGATGTGGCATTGGTGTCCTGAAAGATGCAAGGACATGCTGCTGCTTAACTGACACCACCTTGGCAGGAGCGAAGGAGTCACAGAGTTTGACAACTCTACTGGGCAAGGTTAGCAATACTGCAGGTCTGAGGTCTTCCCCAACAAGACTCAGATACAAACTGCCTAGATAGAAACCCTATAGTGCAGAAGGAGGCCATTTGGCCCATCGAGACCGCACCGATGACAATCTCGCCCAGGCCTTATCCCAAAATCTTACATATTTATCCTGCTAGTCCCTCTAATATACACATTGTGGGACACTAAGAGGCAATTTAGCATGATCAACTTAATCTGCACATCTTTGGAGTGTGGGAGGAAACTGGAGCACCCGGATGAAACCCATGCAGACACAGGGAGAATGTGCAAATTCCACACTGACAGTGACCCAAGCCAGGAATCGAACCCAGATCCCTGGAACTGTGAGGCAGCAGTGCTAACCACTGTGCCATCCCTTAGTCACAGTCTCTTGCAGCAATGATTCCCACACATTCCCTGGCAGCTTCCTCAATGGTACACTTGATGCTGAAGGTGTGCCTTCCTGTCCCATCCCTCTCCTCTGTCCTCTATATGCCAAGGGCTCTACATCAGCGCCTGAGAAAGTTGATCCTCATCGCTATTCATCCCCTTTCCTGAGAGCCTGAATCCAATGTCCCACCAGTTGCCTTTCTTGTGGTCTGCTGGACTTCCAATGCTTACAGTACCCCACTCATATAGCCCCATGACCTCCATGGCATCAAAACCCCCTCAACTGACTGAGCATGCAGAGCCCACTTGCTCTGCTAACTCTATTAATCAATGATAGCAGCCTGCCAATGAAAGCATGACCGTCTCAACTGTGCACCATTTTATGAGCCTGAATCATTGAATACCATGACCATGACTGGTTTCCTGCTCTGTTGTCATATTCTACTTGACCTGTCCCAGATCCAGTGCGAATCCCATGCCTTCCCACAAAAATTGTAGGCGAGTCCTTAACGAGCTGACAGCAAGTTGATTAACCGGCTTAACTAGGCACTGCTCCAAATCGTGCAGATTGTGTCCTGCCTTTTCCTCTGTGCACGAAAATCGCACTAAGAGACCTGTACAAAGGCTGGTATTGAGAAATTGCACACCCTCCTGCCTCAGCTCCCAACCTCCCTTGGCCAGCGGAAATCTGTGATCACCAAATGAAGGAACTGCATTAAAGCAATTTCAGGCTGAGGAACGAGTAATTGAGAGTCTGACAGAGGGCTCCTCTCCAGGACATGAAATTAATCTCTCAAGTGATTTCTGCAGCAAAATCTAGCCGTCCGTGAGTCAGCCAGCACAGACAGATCGAGAATTTGCATGAAGTAACTTTGTGCTGGTTCAGCTTACCCAACAGCTGTTTCTGGAGAATTAAAATATGGTTCAGTAGAATCAGGATACAGTTCAGGTCACCCAGCAGTTGTTGGAGCAAAATCAAAGTTTTCTTCTGCAAAACCAACAGCTGGTTCGGCTGAATCATGAGAGAATATATAGGAATCAACAAATGGCGAAAAATGTTTGAACATAATTCTCCCATTAGAAACTCTGATTATCATTTACAGCAATACCAGATCTTCAAAGCTCTGTTCTAATCAGAATGAAAGATAAATATCGTAACCTTCATTGCAGGAAAGGATTCACAATTTTATATCTCTTTGTCCTTGAAAGCATCAGCTAAAATGCATGTCAATAATTTAACCACAAAAGTTATCTTTATTGCATCAGGTATTAATACCACCACAGTTTCAAAAAATATTTTAAAACATAAAAGTTATTTTATAACTTTTTAACCACATTGTTAATATATTGTGTTTGGAAAACCAGAAACAATAGCGGGTTTTATCTCTGAAGACCCAAACATATTAACACAGCACATGCAACGTAAATAGAACTATGTCCCAAAAATACTCGTGAAATAAATTATGACATATGGAACATATGTGTGGAAATGTGAAAAATTATGTGAATGCTCTAAGACAAATAGCACAGTGCAGCTTTAAACATTTATTAGATTTGAAGGCTATTCATTATGGAGGATTGTGGTTGGCTGTGAACTGTGTTAAAAATGATAAATACATTGTTAGGCTTAGTTTGAAAATCGTCATTATCTTCCAGGGGAGCTGCAGCTGAAGCCAAAAGGATCTCAGACATGAATGGAAAATTCCGACAAAACATTGAAGAAGTCTGTGTTCAGTTCGCACATTCTCCTTGTGTCTGCGTGGATTTCCTCAGGTGTTCTGGTTTCCTCCCACAGTTCAAAGACGTGCTGGTTAGGTGCATTGTCCTTGCTAAATGGCCCCTTAGTGTCCCACAGTATAGATTAGGGGATTAGCTGTGGGGCTACGGGATAAGCTTGGGTATGAGTCAGTGCAGACTCAATGGGTTGAATGGCTTCCTTCCGCACTGTAAGGATTCTATGATAAAGATCTCATCAGTACCTTCTCCCACAATGCAATGGAAACAAGAAAACCACAACTTTGAGTTCCCTAGGATTAGGTGTAAGAGGCATCTGGCACTTGACTTCCCAATGTTAGTTTGGACAGGTTGAGGAGTTTTTTAAAAATATCTATATATAATTGATTTAGCAGGAACATGGGGTTACAGGTCACCCTCGGCAATTAAAAGGCTCGCGTTCCAACTCGACATATTGTGAAAGAGAATGTGATAACTTACCCTGAGTAATCATTTCTGATTGAAACTAGAATGTTATGCTTTTGAATATCAGCAATGCAAGTAAAATGTGAGGTTATTATAATTACTGCAGTCTTTAAGCCACATGTTTATTCACATAGGCTTGCCATTGTGTATTTATTGAAGAAAACTTTGCAACAGCACAGCTAACATTCTTTGCAAAGAGAATGTGATTTTTTTTTCTCTCTGGCTGAAACTGGAGTGCAAATCCTGTCGACCATTTATAATGAGGTATTGGGTTATATTCTAAATGGTAGACTTGCTGTCAGCCATTCAGTGATGGTCTTAGAGTAAGAACTGATTCATCATTAATTAACCTTCACATTCTATGTAGATTTCCTCATCAAGATGCAGTTAATTAAACTAAGGTCATTTCAAGGACTGACAAGGCTGATGAAAAAACAGCGATGTTCAGAAACAAATTCCTGCCAGGGAAACAGGAAGTTTGACAGTCCCTGCCTCGTGATTGATAATAGCATCAGCTTAAAATCTAGCCCTCAAGGAATATGACAGCAGCTAGGAGTGGGATTGCAATTACAATAATATGGCAGGTATTGGATGGATTATAGTGTACATAATGTTAAAACGTCTTGCTGTCATGAATTCAAGCACCTCTTACTCAAAGCTTTATAGGCCAATATATCTGCTTCAACTGAATCATTACCTTTCATGGCATGACTATTTATTTTCTATACAATAATGCCAAAACATGGTGTTTCTTTGGTCTTAATAAGCGAGTAATCACTTTTCTGTGAACTGCATAGGCAATATTTTCAAAAGTTTCAAAAATAAATCATTGGAATGTTCCTTCAAAATGGCTTGTCCTAGCAAAGTTCTGCCTGGCTTTCTTTATTTTGGGGTGGAGAGATTTATTTTTCATATACAAAGGCTGTGTGGCTATTCACTGCAGGAGAGGTTTATTATTATAATGAAAAAAAAGAAATATATTGCTGAATGCTGTGATCATTTAGTTTCTTTTCCAATGGTCCAGTTTAGTGTGTGAAATCTGGGTAACCAAGCATCTAATTCAACACAATAATAGTCCAACACAGAATTTTAACTTACAATTCCTTTTCACATTTATTCTACAGCATTTCTGATAATTATACCACTAAAAATGTCGACACTAAAAATGTTTTGTTCTTTTAAACATCCAGATAACCCACCACAAAGCCCACCGACATCTCTACTTTTTCAGGAGACTAAGGAAATTCAGCATGTCCATTACGACTCTCACCAACTTTAACAAATGCACCGTAGAAAGCATCCTTTCTGGCTGTACCTCAGTTTAGTATGGTTCCAGCTCTGACCAAGACTGCAAGAAACTACAAAGGGTCGTGAACGAAGCCCAGTCCATTACGCAAACTAGCCTCCCATCTGTCCAAATTTCTTGCTGCCTCATAAAAACAGCTAGCATAATCAAGAAACCCCCGCACCCCGGACATATTTTCTTCCACCTTCTTCCATCAGGAAAAATATACAAAGCTCTGAGGTCAAGCACCAACCAACTTAAGAACAGCTTCTTCCCTGCTGCCATCAGACTTTTGAATGGACCTACCTTACTTACAGTAAGTCGATCTTTCTCCACATCCTAGCTATGACTGTAATACTACACTCTGCACCCTCTCCTTCCCTTCTCCCCTATGTACTCTATGAATGGAATGCTTTGTCTGTATAGCACACAAGAAACTGTACTTTTCATTGTATACTAATACATATGACAATAATAAATCAAATCAAAAAATACAACATTCCTGATCTCAAATATTATTGTTTCAATAAACTTTATTGAGGTGCACCAGAAAAACTTTTCCTTTCACACTTGAGATTGGTTCTTGCCAGTCCAGTTTTCAGAAGAAGTCTTGTGATACAATTGCCCTTCACAAAATTCAGCCCATAAGTGGTTGCCTGAGTTTGTTGCATAAAAATTATTTCTGAATGTACAATGTCTAGTACCAGACATCTAGGTGTAACACATACCCTGCCTGCAAGTGTTGTGCCACATTGTAGGTGCAAAGTCTCCATCCTTCATTTCATCCACACACTGAGGTGAAATTTTTTATACCTATTCTAAAGGGAAGTACTGGCCAGCACTGTGTTACTGAAGTGGTGGCCCCAACCCACAGCTGAAGCATTAGAGGAGAGCCCGCCTCCACTTTGCTGCATCGCTTACAATTATGTACTTCCTGACAGGCCATTGATTGGTTCAGGGTGAAACTTCCACCCCCAATCTGGGAGATGGCTGCAAGTCAGATGGCTGGCAGTTCTCCAGTTCCAACAGTATCGCTGGAAGTAGTGGCCACTACTGGCACTGCAGCAGTCCCCAGCGACAGTTGTGGATAGAGCCAGGCGAAAAGGTGAATTGGGGGTTTCAACTGGGATTAGTCTGGGCTTGTATGATTGGGGGAGGGGAGAGCATTCATCAGACACAGTGGGTCTAAACTGAATGGAACCCAGACGTCTCCCAGCCCTGCAGTGTGGACATCTCCCACCGTAGGTAAAATATAAATCCCCTGGGAGGAGGCCCCTAAGTATCCATTAACTAGCCACTTAAGGACCTCAAATGATCAAAGGGAAGGCAGATTGCCCAATACCTCCCCTGCTGCTGGTACAATACAAACCGTGGCAGGTAGGTGTCAGGCACTGCACCACATCCACGTCATATGATTTTATTGCCACACTTGAGAAGGAACTGTAAAAGTCTCCCCACTGACTGGAGGTTAGATGTTTACCCAAGGAAAGAATTAAAGAAATAACTTCTAGTAGAGTCACTATTGTCTATGTTTTCATTCTGCCTCGAAGTTAAATTAAAAGCAGGACCAGTTGCAGGGACAGGAATTAGGGAGTCATTATGACATCAAAGGACATCATTTGGTTCATGGAAGTTCTCTGTAGATTCAGTCAGTCCCATTTCCTCACTCTATCCCGGAATTATGTAGATTTATTTCCCCCATTTAATTTCCTTTTAAAATCATTGATAGTCTCTGCTTCTACCACCCTCATAGGCAACGGGTTCACAGCTATTTCCACTCGTTGCATAAAAAAGTTCTTCCTCACATCGCACCTGCAAGTCTTTTAGAAAACCTTAAATCTGTAGCCTCAATTCCTAATCAACTAATGGGCTGCTTTTATATGTTTACTGTACCTAAATCTGCCATAATCTAGTATATCTCTATCAAATTTCCTCTCAATCCCCAATTGAGAACAACCTCAGCTTCTCCAAGCTAAAATTGTTACTAAAATCCTTCATCCCTGGCACCATTCTGGTAAATTCCCTCTGAACAAGGACATTCATATCCTTCATCAAGAAAAGTGGCCAGACCTGGACACAATACTCTTGTTGTGGCCTAACCTGAACTTCATAAATGTTATCTGCTTCAACACTCAATGCCTTAATTTATGAAACCCAAGATTCAACATAGTTTGCTATTTAGTCTCTCAACATGTCCTGCCATCTTCATAGATCTTTGCTCATGGACACCCAGGTCCTTTTGTTGCTGCGTATGCTTTACCACTGTGTCATTATGTCTATTATTGGGGTGATTTTATCAACCTCGCCACACCAGGCACAGATCGCCAGGATCGCAATCCTGGAAAATATCGTGTGGGCCTAAAAATCACCAACAGTTTGCAATCGTGCCAATCTCTTTCCAAAAGCACAAACTGGATCACACCAGGAAGGATGTGAAGCCGAGTAGCATATTTAAAGTATCATTTAAATATGAATAGCTCTTTCGACTCCCAGCGCAAGCAATCTTTCTGTCTTCGAGCGCAGTGCAAGAATATTGAGAATCAGTATTGGTCTCCATGAGTGGAGTCCAGGCGCGATGGTCATGCCAGGGTAGAAAGGGGAACCTTGGAGGCTATTGGAGCTCTCAGGTGGTCAGGGGCATGGCAGGGCAGTGCCCAGACAGTGCCCACCTGGTACCTCCCACTAGACACCCTGGAAGCGGCCACCAGGAAATCCAATAACTCCAGTTGGGCACTGCCAGTGTGCCAGGGGCAGTGACAAGAGGGTTATGATGGGAGTGGGGGTTATGCAGGGATGGCCATGCAAGGGGAATTGTGTAGGGGTAGATCATGAAGGGTCTATGTGCATGTGGGAGTCTTGATGAGTGGGTATGGTGGAGGTCAGGCAGGGAGGACCAGCGACCCATGTCAGGCAGTGGGTGGGGAGTCTCTGGGGCGAGGGCAGGGTCTCCCAATACACTGAAACCTAGGTACCCTTGCAGAATTGTGCCTGTGCACTCTGAAGCCAGGGTAACTGGTGTGTTTAGACCCGTCCCCAACCACCACCATTCCTCCCCTCTCCACCCCACAACCGGCATGCAACTCACTATCCTCCAAAAAAGTGACTTGAGTGTGGGATGATTGTGGTGCAGGGTGAGCTGGAGACACCAGCATGGATTGCTTCTTTATTCTTGCCGTGATGACAACTTTGCTTTTTCTGGAAAATTCCACCCATTGTCTATTCCTATCACTTCTGTCAAAATGCTCTACATACACCTCTACAATACCTTCCATCTGCCACTTGTCTGCCCACTGTTAGTACTTATGACTCGCTGCAGTGTTACTGGCACGTACAATGTTGCCCAGTTTGATAAGTCAGCAAATTTTGAAATTTTACACGATATTTCAAATATCCAAGCGGTGGTGCTATTACTGTTCTTTGAGGAATACCACTGCCATCTTGACCAGAGGAAGATGTACTGTGTGTCTTAGACCAAGAAAATACCAGGAACGATAGTTACTTGAAACCTTCAATTATATTGAACTGTTTTGCATCTTATTGTTTCAAACAGAAAGATCTAAGGTTATAGGCTCTTACAACTTTCAATTAAAGTGACTGTGACAAATGTTTTTTTTTCAAACTAGAAGGAATGTCATAATTGTCTCCTGCTGAATACCTTAATTCATCTGAATTGTTAGGAAGAAACCGTTGGTGGTCTCTCTTAATATCCAAGTTGAACATGTACTTTGTTTTAGGTTCATCAAAATGTAATAACAATATATTTAAATTTTATTTTTGAAAATTGATTTATAAGTGGAAATTAAATTACAGTGAAAGAAGTTCTCTTTAAAAATAGTGCTAATTTTCATTTTGCTCCTAATTTTATAAATAAATCAGAGTGCATGCATACTTAACTAATCACATGTCTCACCAGTTCTTTCTTACAAATGAAGTGTAAGTTTTTTGACTCCAAGTTAATCATTGAAGAACAGTACAGCATAGGAACAGGCCCTTCGGCCCTCTAAGCCTGCGCCGATCACGTTGCCCGATTTAGACCAACTGCCTTTATCCCTCTATTCCCCGTCTGTTCATGTGTCTATCCAGATAAGTCTTAAATATCACTAACGTATCTGCCTCGAACACCTCACTAGGCAGTGCATTCCAGGCCCCCACCACCCTCTGTGTAAAATACTTCTTTTGTACAGCTCCACTGAATGTTTTCCCCCTTACTTTGAACTTGTGCCCCCTGGTAATTGTTATTTCTGCCTTGGGAAAAAGCTTCCAACTATTCACTCTATCAATACACCCTTCATAAATTTATAAACTTCCATCAGGCCACCCCTCAGACTCCGCCTTTCCAGGGAGAACAATCCCAGTTTATTCAATTTATCCTCATAACTAATACCCTCCATACTAGGCAACATCCTGGTAAACCTTTTCTGCATTCTCTCCAAAGCCTCCATGTCCTTGGTAGTGTGCTGACCAGAATTGGGCACAATATTCCAAATTGGCCTAACCAACGTTTTATACAATTGTAACATAATTTGCCAACTTTCATACCTGATGCCCATTCGATGAAGGCAAGCAAGACAAATGCTTTTGTCACCACCCTCTCCACCTATGCTGCCACTTTTAAGGATCTATGGACCTGCATTCCCAGATCTCTGTGCGTCTGTGCTCCTGATTGTTCTGCCATTTATTCTATAGCTCTCACATGAATTGGATCTATCAAAATGCATCACCTGGCAACTTCCAGGTTAAATTCCATTTGCCATTTTTCCACCCAATTTTCCAGCCTATCTATATCCTGTTGCATTCTCTGACAATTTTCATCACTATCCACAATTCTACCAATCTTAGTATCATCCACAAACCTGCTAATCAGATCATCTACATTTTCTTCCAAGTCATTTATATATATTACAAACAGCAGAGGTCCCAGCACTGATCCCTATGAAATACCACTAGTTACAGACCTCCATTCAAAAAAACACCCTTCCACTGCTACCCTCTGTCTTCTACGGCCAAGCAAGTTCTAACTCCACCTAACTAGTTCACTCCTGATCCCATGAGATTTAATCCTTTGCACCAGCCTGCCATGAGGGACCTTATCAAATGCTTTGCTAAAGTCCATGTGGACAACATCCACAGTCCTTTCCTCATCAATCATTTTTGTCATCTCATCAAAAGACTCAATTAAATTAATGAGACATGACATGCTATCTGTCACTAACAAGACTATTCCGTTCCAAATGTGTATAGATCCCATCTCTAAGAATCTGCTCCAACAATTTCCCTATCACTGATGTCAAGCTCACTGGCCTATAATTACCTGGATTATCCTTGCTACCCTTCTTAAATAACGGGACAACACTGGCTATCCTCCAATCATCTGGGACCCCACCAGTTGCCAATGAGGAAACAAAGATTTCTGTTAGAGGTCCAGCAGTTTCACCTCATCTCCCTCAATAATCTAGGATAGATGCCATCTGGCCCTGGGAATTTGTTTACCTTATGCTTTTTAATTCATCTAACATTTCAACCCTCATAACGATGACTTATTCTCAAGAGTTTACATACCTCTCCAAGACACCATCAACCATGTCTCTGTGAAGATGACAATACCACACTTGTGTGTGTCAACACATGCCCTTAACTCATCAGTCTTATGTATTACACTCCTAGCATTAAAGAAAGGACCATCCAGCCTTGCCTTACTCTCTTGACACTCAACATAGCTGAGCTCACTCTGACTTGCTTCCTTTACTATAACATGATGTGTCTCCATTTCACTAATGCTCTGTGTCCTCTGTCCCACCAAAATAGTTTAAACTTCTCCCAACAGCACAAGTAAACCTAGCCACAAGGATGTTGACCCCATTATGGTTCAGGTGCACACCATTCCACTTATACATGTCCTCCCTTTCCCAGAAATGGTCCCAGTGATCCAGGAATCTAAAATATTCCCTGCTGCAGCGAGTCTTGAGCCACGTATTCATCTGTTGCATTTTAATATTTCTAGACCCATTAGCACGTGGCTCCAGAAGTAATCCAGATGTCATAACTTTAGAGGTCCTACTTTCTAATTTACTGCCTAGCTCCCTGAATTCTTGATGCAAGACATCATTCTTCAGTTTACCTATATCGTTAGTACCAACATGTACCGCAACCTCTGTCTCATTACCCTCTCAGGATGCCCTGCAGTCAGTCACATCCCTGACCCTGGCACCAGGGAGGTAACACATCTTCTTGGAGTCACATCCTTGGCCACAGAAACGCCTATCTGCTCAGCTGACTAATTAATCCCCTATCACTATTGCTCTACCTTTCTTCTTCCTCCCCTGCTGTACAGTCAAGCTGCTTGTGGTGTCAGAGGTTTGGCTCTGACTGCTCCCCTCTGAGGTACCAACGCCCTCATCAGCTTCCAAAATGAAAAACCGGTTAGTCAGCGGGACTCCAGGGGACTCCTAAACTACCTGCCTATTCCTGGACTGCCTGGTGGACACCCATTCCCTTCTTTTCTCTCATCCCTTGGGCTGTGGTGTGACCACCTCTCTAAACGTGCTATCTGCGTAGTTCTTAGCTTCACAGATGCACCACTGTGTCTCTCACTGCCGCTCAAGCTCTGGAACGTAGAGCTCCAGTTTCTGCAGCTGGGAACACTTCCTGTACATGTGGTCATTTAGGACACTGGCACTGTACAAGACTCCCCACACGTGACAAGCATTCCACTCGGACGTCCTAGCCTGACATGTCTCAAATGTAAAATTTACACCATAGACTAGAACAAATCTAGACTGAGATAACAAATAATACTTTTTCCAATAAATAATACGATTCTTTTAGCTTCGGCTTCATATCAGTTTCTCACCAAGCAATCAGCTTGCTGCTTTCCTGTGGCATCACTCTTGGATTATTTTCAAATTCAGCACGCTGTCTGAACAGTGGCTGTTCCTGACAGATTCAGCATGCTCTGCTGCCCGAAGGTGAGTACCGTGGCAGAACTATTACAATAATGCAACTGTTGCCATTCACTACTAGAATTTGAATAGTTGAGGTCTCAAAACCATATTAAACACTAAATTCATTTAAAAGGTACCTGGACCTGCATCAGAAGTGCTGTAACTTTCAAAGCTGTGGATCAGGTGCTGGAAGACGGCATTAAAATGAGTGGCTAGTTTATTTTTGCTCTATTTTGGCTACTGCCACAGGCATGATGGGCTGAATGGCCTCTTTCTCCACCATAACTTTTTCATGGTTCCAGCCATGAATATTTCACTTTTTGTAGATCTTTCCATCAAACAGGTCTCCTCAATCAGTTACATTTTTCCTTACATAGAATTACAAATGAATGAAATAAAGAATAGTTATGGAGGAGAGAGAAAGAGAAAGGCAGAAAGAAGATAAAGCAAAAATCATCCCTTGACAAATTTCAGAGCAACATTTGCATTGGCCAGGAGATATCGTCCATAAGCCTTTTTGGCTAAAGATGCTGCTGGCACAGAAAAAATTAATCGGGGAAAAAACATAAGTATTATTTTACTTTTATTCTCATTGGCCCTTTTAAAAACAAATAGTTTCAAGAAATTCTGGCAGATTTGTTATTATTTTTGAATGTGGGCTTATGCTGGACTCTTTTTGGGTAAATTCACACAAAATGTTGAAGTAAATTGAACAAGAAAGCTGAAAGGGCATTTTAACATAATGCATCAGACTCTGTTTCTGTGTTGGTTTCCGGAATGATTTATTCATAAATCACAAATTTAGGAAAATATTACAATGCCCCTCCCCATTCAGAGTATTATATAATTGACGTATAGCACTATAATTCTAATTCCATCAGCAATTGAAACCTAAGACCCCCAGTACTAGGAACTATTTTACTTACTCCAATTTATTCGAGGCTTGTCAAAAATGAATTTTGTTGGATTGGATTCCAAATTCAAACATTTTACATATCATACAAATTCCTCAGATTTCATGAGGCCACCTGCATTTAATTCAGTTCCTACAGCCATCAGTAGCAGGAAACCTTTGCTCCTTTCTCTCCCTTGAGCTAAATTCAAACTTATGTCTTCAGAAGGAAAGGGCAATTAATGTAATTACTAGTGTTGCCCCAAGTATTTTATGTAATTTTCAGTCAATATTTTGCTGTGCTCTTCTACATGAAAGCAAATGCAAGTAGAGCGACACAATGAAGTTTAACAAAATTACTCATTCTTTCACTGGGCAAAGTCAAGACTTTTTTCTTCGGTGTTGCAAAGTATCGTTTATATAGTTATATAAATAGTTTATATATAGTTTAACTCTCAACAACTTTATTCCCAGAAGCAGATATGCATACAAACAACAACGGACAGGAAAATTCACTTTGGTCCATCCGACCTATCGTATGTACCTAAAGAACCACAACATATATATTCTGCATTGTCTCACCACCACTGCTAACCCCTCCTTTCCTCACAACCCTCCACTCCCAGAAAGCTACGTAATCAGCTGGGAGAGGCAAAGAAAGACAAATATTCAGATAAAATTGGAGGGAAAAGGATCTAGGAAATTCCCCTCTGATACCCTGAGGTAATAGAAACCAGTCTACTTGATTGCAATCATCAAATCTTCCCCAATATTTTGAAATTTGGTATCTTTTCCACAATCTATCCTTGTGATTGTGTGTGACCTAAACATTAACAATTACAACAATTGCTATATTTAATACAATAAACAAATTACTACATTAGGCTACACAGCTGCTATTGTTTCAATTTTTCTATTTATTCCTTCACATAATGTGGGCGTCACTGACTAGCCTTTATTACCCATCCCAAATTGCCCTGGAGGCAGTGGTGGTGTGCTGCCTTCTTGAGCCTTTGCAGTCCTTGTGGTGTTGGTACACTCATAGTTCTGGTAGGAAGGGAATTCCAGAATTTTGACTCAGTAACAGTGAAAGAATGGAGTCAGGTGGTGAGTTACTTGCTCACAGAATGCTCAGCCTCTGACCTGCTCTTGTAGCCACAATATTTTTATAACTGTTCCAGATCAGTTTCTGGTGAATGGTAACCACCAGAATGTGAGAATGGGAGCATCAGTGATGATAATGCCATTGAATTTCATGGAGAGTTAGTTAGATTCTTTCTTGTTGAAGATGATCATTGAATGGCGCTTGTGTGAATTGAATGCTACTTGCCAAGCCCAAGCTTGAATGCCGTCCTGACCACTGCAGTCAATATGTTGTAGGCACACCCAAAGTGTTGTTAGGAAGAGAGGTCCAGGACTCTGACCCAGCTACAATGAAGGAAAATCCAAATAGTCCCCAGTCAGGATGGTGAGTGAATTTGAATGGAACTTGCAGGGGTGGGATTCCCATGCATCTGCTGCCCTGGTTCTTCTAGGTGATAGAGGTCATGGGTTTGGAAGATGCTGGCAAAGAAGCCTTAGTAAGTTGCTGCTGTGCATCTTGTGGATGGTACATATTGTGCCTTAAATGTTATCTTGGTGTTTGCAAATGTGGCAGGGAAACCTGGTGAACTGGCTTTTTCTGCCAGAGACAACACTTAGTAAAAAGAAATCAAAAATTCTGCCCTGAATCTGGAAGATCCATCTTTAGATCTCCCCCCACCCCACCTGTCCACTCCCCCACCCACTGCTGTGATGTTCAAGATCCATGGTTGCAGGTGGCGTCCACTCTGAACATTAGAGGCAGTCACAGGCATTGTTTAGATGAGTTCTGGCCAGTAACAGGTTTTGGTGGAAGATTCTGGTTGGGCTTTCAACTGCATCCCATTAGTTGGATGCAAATCAGTTTCATGCCAGTGTCCAATAGGTTTCCTGACCCTCCATGGCGGGCACCAGCAGAAGGCTATTGGGCCTCCCAATGAACCGGTTGGTGGAGGTGGGAGTAGTGGGGCATGAGAGAATCCTGTCATAAAGTTTCTGGCCAAAATAACTACTAATTAGTACTTTGCAATTAAATTAGAATACGGAGTGCGAATAAATTTGGCAAATATAAAATATAATAATCAGACCAACTTCTGGTTAGGGGTTAATTCTCTCTCTTCAAATAGGCTTACCGCAGGTATTGAAATAGCTTGTTTCAAGAAAGGTCCTTAAAATATTTTATAATTGCAGCATCCTTCCTACTTGTGTGCACATGACGTCTGACATTGAATACCTTTGCGGTGCCACATCTCTTGACATTGAACACCTTTGCAATGCCAAGTCTCAGCGATGAACTGATTTAGAACTGCATAGCTTACAGTACACCAATATGACATTAGGCGCATCAATGCACAGATTTTCACCAGTGCAGTCTTGGTCTCAAATGGATTGCTGGCTAACTGTTTTAATCAGCAATACAATGGATTTTTTAGTTTACTGTTGCAATGTTAGGAGTGGCTTAAAAACAAACTATCCTAGTCACCTACTGCCTTTGAAGAAACTTCTTAAGTGAATTTTGAAAACACTTATATTTGCACCCATTATAACAATGTAATTCCTACCATCTCTGTAACGTATATAATGGTATTCCTAACAAATTTGCACAAAACTTCTTATAGCAACTATTCACATACTTCAGGAAAACTTTGTAGCATCGATGTGTGATAAAACAGAGTGGTCAGCAAGCAGGTCTTTGAAATCCAGAAACTCCTGTGTAATGTTAAAAGCATGTAATGTAGATTTTCACAACATAGACACCATCTGCTCCGAGGAGAAAGCAGATCATTTTTGGTTTGTTTCTGACAACAACTGCTCACTGAACTTTGTGTAGGGTTCTGACTTTAGGTCAGAAAAACACTGCATTATGTATCATGCTACACATCACTCTGAGCTAACAAGAATGCAGACTAGCTTGTCATTGGCCCAGAAGGATTTGGAGATAAATTTGTGTGAGTTTTTTTAACCAGTGGCTGTTACTAAGGTTGAAAAATTAAAATGAAATGGCCACAGTGTAGCTGATTAAAACTGTCAACAGGAAAGCCATGGTAATTTGGAAGTTGGCTGGGTTTGTAAAAATTCTGGGCAAGTAGCACTTCCACTAGCAGAATTTAAATTATGTAATCTATCCTTATTCTGTGATACATCTCTACAATGATGGTAATCTGATTTTTAAAGTCTCTTCACTGTGGATTTTAGTTTTGAAATTATTGAGTTTTGCTTTAAGACATTAAGTCAAAATTCTGAATACCAAAGGTATATCTACATAGCCAGGTCTTTGATGTTGTTATGGAAAGAAGGATGATGAACTCTTGATTATGTTCTCTGGATGAATCACTTTTTCCCTTCGAACACATTAATGCTTAAACACAACTTTGATACTTTTCTAAATTGGCAGCAGTTAATATGGTCAACGGGAACATACTGTTTTAAGGGCATTTCTCAAGTGTCAATTGATTCTCAAAAGTATTTTGCTTAATGAGGACTCTCTCTTAAATTTTACAATAGTCTTCCCACTAGGGCATCCTAATTAAGAGGCTTCAATTGGAATGCTAAGCATGTTTATGCTATTAACAGTATCTGTTGGTAGTGATTAGGTCCCTTGGCTATGCTATTCAGAAAAAGAGAGCTTTGCTTTTATTCATTCATGGGATGTGGACTTTGGTGGGTCAGCTGCCATGTATTGCCCATCCTTAATTGCCCTCGAGAAAACTGCAGAATATATGTTGAAGGAGTATCCACACTGGTAGGGAGGGAGTTGAAAATTTTGATCCCGTGAAGGAACACTGATATAGTTCCATATCAGATGGTGCAACTTGGAGGGAAACTTGCAGGTAGTGCTGCTCCCATCCATCTGCAACCCTGTCCTTGTAGATGGTGGGGATCATAGGTTTGGAAGGTGTTGCCAAAGGAGCCTTGGTGAGTTACTGCAGTGCATCTTGTAGACAGTACACACTGCTGCCTTTGTCCATCAGTGGTGGAGGGATTGAATGTTTAAGGTGGTGGATGGCATGCCAATCAAGCAGGCTGTTTTGTCCTGGATGACAACAAGCTTCTTGATTGGTGTTTGAGCTGACTCATCCAGGCGAGTAGAAAATATTCCGTCACATTCCTGACCTGTGCCTTGTAAATGGTGGACAGGCTTTGGGAAGTTAGTGGTGAGTTACTCTCTGTAGAATTCCTAGCTTCTGACCTGTTCTTGTAGCCAATATACGTGACTGGTTCAGATCAGTATCTGGTCAGCGGTAACCTCCCACTGATAGTGGGAGGTGCAATGATGGTAATGCCACAGAATGAGAAGGAGATATGGTTAGGTTCTCTCTTTTTGTCCTGGGACTGAGATGACTGATCCCTAACAACTACAACAACCTGTGCTATGACTCCAACCAGTGGAGAATTTTCCCCTTGATTCGCATGGACTCCTGGTTTGTTAGGGCTCATCGTTGCCATATACCCAATCACATGATGCCTTGATGTCCAGGGCACTCATTCTCACCTCACCGCTTGAGTTCAGCTCTTTTGTCCATGTTGATCAAGGCTGTAATCAGGCCAGGAGCTAAGTGATCCTGGCTGAAGCCAAACTGAGCATCAATGAGCAGGTTATTGCTGAATACGTGCCTCTTGATCTCACTATCAATGATACACTCCATCACTTTGCTAATGATTGGGCAGTAATTGTTCAGGTTGGATTTCTCCTGCTCTTTGTGAACATCACATACCTAAGCAATTTTTCACATTGCTGGGGTTGATATAGTGTTATGGCTGTACTGAAACAGTTGAGCTAGAGGCACGACTTGATCAGGAGCGCAAGTCTTCACTACTATTGCTAGAATATTGTCAGGACCTATAATTGTTCACCAGCTGTGGGTTCACCAACAGCATCACATATATTTACAGATAAAGGCTACAAAGAGGCCTGAAGCCCAAGACTGCAGACAGCTCATAAGATGGTTCTGGAACAGCAAGCCTTTCTTAACAAAGTCATCCCCCATCCTAATCCCAAATTGGTTCTGTAGGTAATGTGACCATTACTCTGCAGATTGATCCTTAAAGGGACAATCACCACAGGGCCCATAGCCTTAGCAGTACCTAGTGCCTTCAGATGTTTCTTGATATCATGTGGCATATATTGAATTGGCTGAAGACTGGTATCTGTGATGCTGGGGACCTCAGGAGAACAAGATGGATCCACTCAAAACTTCTGGCTGAAGATGGCTGCAATTGCTTTACATCGATAAAGTACTGACACCGTCAATCCTAATGGTGAACTCACACATAAATGGACTGATGAAAGATAAATGCCTTCAATCAATTTGACAATTGAAATCCACTCAGTATCATGCTAACTTGTCAGATTTTCTGACAAAGCTCCTCTTCCAAGATGACCACCCACAAACATTTTATACTGTCAAAATCTCACATCTAAGAAATCACCACCTTCATTCACAATAATGAAGGAAATTTCACATTCATCAGTAAAGTATCCTGACCACGCTATAGCTCATAGAGATAGCAGAGGATAATGCAAGGTACTGAGTCCAAGATTTTGCAACATCTGCATTTATTGATCGATTTATCATTAATTCCAGTTGCATTATTCTTTTCTCATCTACGTTTAGCTCAAGGAAAAATGCCAAAACTTTTGACGCTAATTGCATACTTATAGATTACCAACAATATGCATGTTGTGAATATAATCTTGCATCCATACTTAATAAACTGTATAAATTAGATTGAAGTTTCAGACTGAAATGATTTGTACATTTAACGAAAGTTGGTGCAAAATGTGCACACAAAAAAATTCTAAAATCATGTGAATATTTTTCACCTGTATGTGAAATCACTGGTGAGCTAATGTTAGCAAGTAGGGATTACTGAGCATTGGTTTAAAAAAAAATACATTTCGAGGTTGATCTCAGCCTAACTGTGCAATTCTTGCAAACAAAAATGCTCCCTAATTTTTCATCCTTCATATAACTATTCTTTTTTGTTTTCCAGATGAAGGAATAGACAAAAACTGCAGAGTTAATGGGCCTGATTTTCCCAAGAGAGGCAAAATTCAGGAGCCAGGACCAAACCAGAGTTGTGTTACCAGCTCCAGGAACACATCATTGTTTAATCCCCAGGGTCTTAAATGGACTTGAAGTGGTCATCTGCCCTCTTTGGCAAACCAAGGTGCAAATAGAGGCAGGCTGACTGCAGCATAGGCTGGTTAAAAGGCCCAAGTCCATTCTTGTCCCTTCATCCTGAATCTTCCCTTGCATATGCGGCATACGTTGAGCTGTATCAGGGAGGCCTCAGGGTGTGTTTAAATTGATTGCAAAAGAATTTTAAAAATGTCTCAGTAAGTATATTAACATTGAAATACATCCCCATCTATCCTATCTCCATCCCCCATACCCACAGTCTACCTTTTCCCCATCCCTTATCCACTTTATAAACATTGGACAAGATTCTCCAGCTTCCCAGCAACGTGGTTCCTGCTAGTAGGAGTTGGCACATTGTTTGCTAGCGGCAGGATTCTCTGGTCCCGGCACTATCTATAGGAATTCCCACTGAAGTCACCCCAGGCCAACAGAAAACCCCATGGACGGGGGAGCGTTGCTGGTGGGACTGGATAATCCTGACAGCGTGAACGGCTGGAAAATTCCAGCCATAAACTCAGAAATCCTATTATAAAAACTAAATTACATCCAAGAGTGCATAACCCCTCCCCCTCCCGCCAAGTAAACCAACCTCAGAATTGCTAATCTCAGTAGCTGCCTGAACTGAAAATATATAAGCAATTGAAAGTGCTTTAAAAATTGTTTAATTTTTAAAATTC
The DNA here is from genome assembly GCF_965287045.1 of Carcharhinus amblyrhynchos. NCBI lineage: Eukaryota > Metazoa > Chordata > Chondrichthyes > Carcharhiniformes > Carcharhinidae > Carcharhinus > Carcharhinus amblyrhynchos. The sequence goes on along the minus strand of NC_137339.1, from coordinate 39,516,933 downwards.
TTCCTGCCTCTCTGCAACTGAAGTAAAAACCAAACGTGGCTGCTACTGAAACATCTTGCAGAAAATCTTCTGAAGATGAGTCCATCGACCTGTGAATCAGCTCGTTAAAAGGAGGACTATTTGGGACCTTCACTCTCTCCCATCCCTGAGAAAATGACAAACAGCAGAAACACAGGTGGGATTTCTGGCCATGTTGCTGTTTTAACTTCATTCCTGTCCAATTTGGAACAGAAACAATCTGACGGGCTGATGGAATTTCTAAAGTTGCCAATACTCCACAAAACTTAAATTAAATAGATATGAATGTTACTCCAGAACACAGGGAAGAAATACTAAAGTGGTCTAATTTTGACCGGTATTGATTTCTGCACAGATAATGCCTGAGTTGTACCTAATTTGGGTCATTTTATGTTCGGGCACATCCATTCTATGAAAAAAATGCAAACATGCATACAGACAGACATAGAATGATCCTCCATGTGATTACGCACTTTTTCCCCACACTCCAAAGAATATTGTTGCTACATGGGCAAATGGGTGGATGACAAGCAAACAAATGTGAACTGTTGATAGGACCATACTTCGAGGCTGGGATTCAATAATATGACAAGTGCAATTTCTGGGATTATGCACCATGTCCTTTTCTTATATAATGGAGGGAGAAGCAAGTGCCTATGTTACAGGTCTGAAACCTGATCCCTGCTGACCAAGGGGAGCAAGACTGTGATAGTACTACACCCAATCAAGTGATAAAGACCTAACTAGAAGGGCTGTAGCTGTTTGTGTTTCAGCTTTCTGTTCTCTACTTTCTAATTGAAAATAGTGGAGGACTTTGGTACCCAAGAACTTAAGAGCTAGAATTGTTTGTGAATGTTTAAGGCACTAGATTAAAATACTGTATCATTGTCATTTTGGAGTCCTTGGATCAGTATTACAAATTCCTTTTTAGTGCTGGAGGTCGACTGATCTCTGGTTAGTGTCCCTGTGTTTTGCAATGACTATAATGCCAGTTCCTAACGGTTGACCACTGCCAACCTGTTATTTGCTATCTATATTTAGTTGAAATCATAAATGCATTGGTTGAATTGGTAAGATTTGCCTAACTGAGATTTTTTAAAATCCTGTCTTCTGAAGCAAAATTTCCGGCTAAACTGGAAGAAAAGGATCTTTGTGTACTTTAGTAATGTGGCTCCAGGCCCCCTTAAATGGACAGTTGTTAATTTTTTTCACATAACCTTGAATGGTAGGAGATTGTAAGGACCTATTTTAGCATGTCCTATTGTCAACACACAAGTGCTCCTCCTGTATTCCTCCACAGTTCTTCTTTTTAAACTGTCAAGTTTTCATCTTCCCTTTTTGTCCAGGATAAACTCTGGAAAAAAAGAAAACTGGAGATTCTGAAGGCCTTTTGAGCTGATCCATCCTTAGACAAAGAGATGTGTGAATTCCCCAGATGGCTGTGAATGTTCATATTTAAGTAGGCATTCACTTGGGATGTGGTACTGTCATAGCTCAAATGCCAAAGGTTATATCATTTTCAGCAATTAATAGCCTGCTTGTTTCATGTTTTTGAAACTATTTACCGAAATTTCGCAATAACTAAGGAATGGCACCTGAAATAACATAATGAAGGGCCTGTCATTTTGCCCATAAATCAATGTTTGACATATCAATATTTAATCTAATTGGTTTGGTATTATGACTATATAATTGTATTTTTGTTTACTTTCACAATAACTACTATAATCCCTTGTTAATATTTTTTCAATTTTCACGATTAAATATTTTATCTTCTTTGAATAAATTCCCATGTTGGTTTAGTTCTTTCCTATGTGTAGCAATTACAAATATATTTGTTACTTTTAAGTTACCATGCAAAAGAAAAATACTAATTTGATCAAAGTTACCAGAAGAGGTTACCGAGGTCTCAGTTATAATATATACAGAGCTCCAGGACAGACGACAATTTTTGTTGATGGCAGACTGTAGTGCTTTATCTGTCTGCCTGTAAATCAGCTTCATCTGAGTGCATATGCCAAGAGTGTTTGATCTTTTTCAGACACAGTAATAATCTGCTTCCCTGCTATCATTCTCTGACGGATCTCTTCATATAACAGAACACATTATGGTGGTGTACAGAGTGCCCTCTGTTTATCAGTTGGTCACTTGCTTGAGGGGAATGGGGCATATAACAACATTGCTATAGTCGAGGTGTAGGAAGTCAATTTATTACATCTATATTTGTGATGTTTGTGGCCTACAAATACCAAGGTTAGGGTAAGACAGTGTATTATTATATCCAAGGTATGAATCATTTTCTCAATGTTGGTCATTCTCAAAAATAAAACTTGAGTATTTCATTTAGGAATGTATTTTTCCTGTGTTTACAGTTAAAGAGGAATGCTTATTATCTAAGCCCCTCCACTTTAGTAAGGCAGTTTGGTGAAATAATTTGTCATCATCTTTACACACAGAAAAACAAATACTTCAAGGCTTACAACCAGCTTACAGATCAGTCAACTGTTGTATTCATAGAATCCCCACAGTGCAGAAGGAGGCCATTCGGCCCATTGAGTCTGCACTGAATGCAATCCCACCCAGGCCCTAGCCCCATAACCCTACTTATTAACCCTACTAATCCCTGACACTAAGAGGCAACTTAGCATGGCCAATCAACCTAACCCACACATTTTGGAGCATGGTAGGAAACCGATGCGCCCAGTTAAATGCCACACAGACATAGGGAAAATGCGCAAACTCCACACAGACAGTGATACAAGCCAGAAATCGAACCCGGGTTCCTGGCACTGTGAGGCAGCAGAGCTAACCACTGTGCCACCCCTCTGTAATCCGTACTGATTTTAAACAAAACATTATTATGGAATATATCTTGTTAACACTCAGATTTTGTACTGAGTAACTAATTCTGGTAAAAAAAACTGTGTGGTGCCATAGTTTGAGCACTGTTCTTTCATCTCAAGTTACAGACTGATTCTAGCTCAGACAGATCATGTGAAACACACTCTCACAAATAAAATCAAAACTGAGTATGCAGTGAAAAACAATCATGACTGGATATAGGGTTGAGAAACGTATTCCGCAAATAACACTACCATCCGACAAAGTCACTCATACTTTTATAAAATCAACATTAGTGAAAATAATACTTAAAAATTATAAATAAGATCAGACATTTTTTGTTTCCTAAGTTGGATTGCCTCCTTCATTAAAAAGTAATAACTTAGTAAGAGGAACCAAGAGGAGAAGCTCATTCTTCCTCTGTAACAGGACAGAAGATTCGTAGAAATTACTTTGAAGGTCTGGCCAAAGCCTGTCACAAGAATGCAAATAAGGTCAGACAACCACATTCTATCAATCCTAAAACCTCTTGGTTCAAACATGTACTACCCCAAAATGACAAGTAATATCTATGGCCCAGCCCTTCTTTTAAATTCAAGTATCTAGTAAGATTTTATTAACATGCCTGTCCCTTTTTAAAGATTTGTGCATTTGAAATGGCTCAGGCCTAAGCCCCTGCCCTTCTATTCTTTTTAAAGAATTATCAATCTTTATTTCCACTGTTTATCCATTCTACTAAAATATATTGCCTCACATCTCTTCACATTAAATTTCACCTGATGGTTATCAGCTGCATCTCTTAGTCTGTGACCTCCTATAAAGTAAGAAGGAACATAAGGAAGGAGTTAGGAGGGCTAAAAGGAGTCATGAAAAGTGTTTGGCAAACAGGATTAAGCAAAATCCTAAGGCATTTTATACATATGTAGAGCAAGAGGGTAGCCAGGGAAAGGGTTGGTCCACTTGAGGACAACAGAGGGAACCAGAGGAAATGGGCAAGATCTGAAATGAATACCTTGCCTCAGTATTTGCCAAAGAGAAGGACTTGGTGGACGAGGAGCCTAAAGGTAGGATGTGTAGATATTCTGGGTCATATCAATATCAAAAAGGTGGTGGTGTTAGGCCTCTTAAAAAGCATTAAATTAGATAAGTCCCCAGAGCCTGATGGGATCTACCCCAGAATACGGAAAGAGGCAAGGGAGGAAGTTGCTGGGGCCTTCACAGAAATCTTTATATCCTCATTGGCTGCAAGTGAAGTTCCAGAGGACTGGACAGTAACTAATATTGTTCCATTGTTTAAGAAGGGCAGTAGGGGTAATCCAAATAATTATTAGTTGATGAGCCTTACATTAGTGGTAGGAAAATTATTGGAAAAGATTCTTAGGGACAGGATTTACTCACATTTGGAAACAAGTGGACTTAGTAGTATTAGTCCAAAGATGTGCAGGTTAGGTGGCCATGCTAAATTGCCCCTCAGTGTCAGGGTGACTAGCTAGGGTAAATGCATGGGATTATGGTTGGTGCAGGTTCAATAGGCCAAGTAGCCTCCTTCTGCATTGTAGGATTGTATGAATAGATAGCATGGTTTTGTGAAGGGGAGGTCGTGTATCATTAACCTGATTGAGTTTTTCGAGGAAGTGACAAAGATGATAGATGAGGGAAAGGCAGTGGATGTTGTATATATGGACTTCAGTAAAGCCTTTAACAAGGTACCTCATGGTAGACTCTTACGAAAGGTGAACTCACACGGGATGAGAGGAGAGCTGGGAAACTGGATAGAGAACTGGCTTGGACATAGAAGAGGGCAGCAGTAGAGGGGCGCTTTTCTGAATGGAAGGATGTGACTAGTAGTGTTCCACAAGGATCAGGTCTGTGACCTTTGTTGTTCGGAGTATATATAAATGATTTGGAGGAAAATGTAGTTGATCTGATTAGTAAGCTTGCAGATGACTCAAAAATTGGTGGTGTTGAAGATAGTGAAGAGGACACAGCAAGATATAGAGCGGTAGGGGTCTTGGGTGGAGAAATAACAGATGGAGTTTAATCTGGGCAGATGTGAGGTAATGCATTTTGGAAGGCCCAATGCGTTTAGGAATTATACAGTAAATGATAGAACCCTTAAGAGTATTGACAGGCAGAGAGATGTACATGTCTATCAATTATTAAAAGTGGTAATGCAGATGGATAAGGTTGTCAAGAAGGCATACGGCATGCTTGCCTTCATCAGTTGGGACATTTGAGTATAAAAATTGACAGGCCATGCTGCAGCTGTACAGAACCTCAGTTAGGCTTCATTTGGAATATTGTGCACAATCCTGATCATCACACTGTCAGAAGGATGTGGATGCTTTGCAGAGGGTACAGAAGAGGTTTACCAGGATGTTGCCTGGTCTGGAGGGTATTAGCTATGAGAAGTTGGATAAACTTGGTTTGTTCTCACTGGAATGATAAAGGTTGAGGGGGCAACCTGATAGAGGTTTACAAGATTATGAATGGCATGGACAGGGTGGCTACTCAGATGCTCTCCTAGGGCAGAATCGTCAAGTACTTTTCCTTAGGGGCATAAGTTCAGAGGAGATGTGTGAGCAAGTTTTTTTTATACACAGAGGGTGATGAATGTCTGGAACATTTTGCCCGGGTAGGTGGTGGGGAGCAGGTATGAAGCAGCATTTAAGGGGCATCTAGATGAATACAGAAATAGGATGGGAATGGAAGAATATGGACTCCTAAGTGCACACAGTTTTAGTTTTTGCAGGCATCATGATCGGCATAGGCTTGGAGGGCCAAAGGGCCTGTTCCTGTATTTTGTTCCTTGCAATACAGAAGTAAAGTTCAGAATATCATTGCAACCTTTGATGCTGAGCCATACTCAATCTAAGCAAATTATCTCAAATTTAATAGGATTTGATTAGATGCAGAGCAAAACAAAGCATTTCAACATTGAGTAGTCAGTACTCCTATATATTTAATTGGCATCAGCACAGATCAGAGGAAACACAATCCGAATTCCAGCCTAGCAAAAGCATGCCCCTGAGGACTTTAGGCTGGAGGGGATACTTTCATTTTCTTCATTCTTTCATGGGATGCAGATGTCACTGAGTTGTTGTCCATCTGAATTACTGACGACTTGCTAGGCTATCTGAGAGGGTATTTATAAATTAAGCACATCACTGAGAGTCTGAAGTCACATATAGACCAGACCACCTAAGGTTGGCAAATTTTCTTCCCTGAAGGACATTGGTGAATCAGATGGATTCTTACAACAGTCATGAATGCTCGTCATGGTCGCCATTTCTTAGCCTAGTTTTATCATTTCAAATTGAATAGTTAAGTTTAAAATTCCACCAAATGGTGGGATTTGAAAAAATGATCCCAAGCATTATGCTTGGCCCCTGGACTACTAGTGCAGCGATATTGCCATTAAACCACCACTCCCAAGCAACGGAGGTAAGCAAAACATAGAAACATAAAAATAGGTGCAAAAGTAGGTCATTCAGCTCTTTGAACTTGCAGCACCAAAACAATACAATCATGGCTGATCATGCTCTTTCAGTATCCCACTCCTGCTTTCTCTCCATGCCCCTTGATCCCTGTAACTGCAGGGCTGTGCCCAGCTTCCTCTTGAACATATTTAAAGAATTGGCCCTAACAATCTTCTGTGGTAGAGAATTCCACAGGTTCACAATTCTGAGTGAAGAAGTTCTTCCTCATCTCAATCCTGAATGGCTTACCCCTTATTCTTGGGAGGAAAGAGACAGGCTTAAAGTGAAAAACAAAATAAAGAGAGGCCAACAGAAAAGAGAAACACAGATAAAGGTGGACTAAGAAAGTAGAATATTTTTATTTTGCTAACCAAATGGTACATTGTCAGAAGTATTAAGACAGTATTTATATTTTATTAAAATTTTGTGGAACTGTCTTTAAGATTTTCTTGATCTGTCTGAAATGGCAATCATAGTAAGAAGTTTCACAACATCAGGTTAAAGTCCAACAGGTTTATTTGGTAGCAAATGCCACTAGTTTTTAGAGCACTGCTCCTTCGTCAGATGATCTGGTGTTGTGAGGCTTCTTACTGTGTTTACCCCAGTCCAGCGCAGGCATCTCCACATCTTGAAATGGCAGAGAAGCACAACTAAACAACATTACAAAGCTGAGGACTAAACCACTTACCTCTTTAATGGCCGAAAGATTGGAGGATTAGTAATCAAGCAATCGAATTTCAAATCTAATGCTTTGAGGGATACGCACAAAAATTAACCAACAGTTGATCCCTTGATAAATGAGTCCTCCAGTCAGATGAGTACTTTTCAAAATGAAAGCCTGAAACAGTTGCTTTCTTGAATGGAGGAAATATATATTTTTTCTCTCATATGCTGTCTCCTTCTGCTCTGAAGCCTGACAGCAAACAAGGTTTCTGTGAACGTAATTATGTCAAAGAAATTTATAAAACCTTTGTTAAATTATTGCTGGAGTATTGTGCTCATACATATGCAGGAATGACAGTTTAATCCTCTTTTAACATAGGCAGGTCAGGGGTTAATGATTTTCCAGCATCAGTTCCAGGCATGACTGCAATCAGATGATGGAACCATTTTAGGTATCAGAGAAGTTACACTGGCATTTTGCCAGTTGGAGTTGCGAATTGAAGGTATTGCTGATTCTCCCATAGAATGCTAACAAATGATAATAATAAATGTCACGAATACACTCCAGCTTAACAATAGAGACTGAACTGATCATTCATTGATTCCACATTGCTGAGTTAAATGAATGAGGAAAACTTGGGAACTGGGCTATTAAATAATTTAAAAGACAAGCTATTTGAGGAATTTATATTATTTTATCCAGCTTGTATTTGGCAATGTAGCAAACAGGATACAAGCTTGTTGCATGAGTTTTGACATCGATGTTCCTCTGTGACTCCATGACTTAATTTACTGTGGTGTAAAACAGTTAAATTGTTCGGGACACACCGTCTTGTTCAACTGTCTGAGTGTTAATGAAATTCGTCATGTACATGGTTGATCGGAACTTGTCACAGCAGCACTATAAAGCAAATTATTTTCAATTCCATTGATACTGCTCCAGTTAGCCAAGGTCATTTTTAACACACATTTAACCAGCTGCTTACATCCTGAATAAATATGTAACTTCACAAGTGAATTTGTCCTCTACAGAGATTTCCATCATTGACCATAGAGGGATGAGCTACCACTTTTTTTTAAACCAATTTTCCACAAGACCAGGGGGAATTTCCTGCTCTTAAAAGAGGGATTAAAGTCAAATGAACTTGGTTTTAATGGAGAATTTTAAATCCTTACAGATAGCAAGAGATATCCTTCAGTACTTAGAGAGATAACCCAGGAGACGCCCTCATTCAGGGGGCCTGCAGTCTCTCAGGACCTATCCTGTCTTCCTTGTGTAGGAAAACCTGGTTGAAAGTAAGATCGCGTCTAGTTAGTGCTATAGTCCAAGCCCTACTGTTTTAACTATTATCTCTTTTCCCTTGTACCATAACACAGCTCCACTGTCTTTTGTATGTTTAAATTGGGACTTTTTCATAACATCAATACAATGCCTAACTTGATAGTACTTCAATCAATGAATTTCATCAGTTACATCCAAACAAGGATATGGGGTCAGATTGAACCATTTGATAACTTGCATTACGCTGTATACAAGGCTCAGCACACACTTGGCTAATTAATGTGACTGTAGGGATTGTATACATCCAGTGACACTTGAAACAACTTGCTGTTGTTGAAAACAATCTTACACCTTACATCTAAACAAAATAATTTTTTGACGAGCATATTTTAACTATCACCTTGTGAACAGCTTGCCTTTTTGGAGAGAAAAGCAATGGGAGGGTCAAATCTAAAATGGTTACATTGCAACATATATAATGCCACACTTTCTTTCTCACTTTTATATTATTTAACCTATTTTTAGTCTATTTAAGACTGCAGATCTTTAGAAAAAAAGCTATGAATGGTCCCCATCCTGCCCTTCCCGATCACTTACATCAAAACACTAGATCAAAAAGTGGTGCAGATATAATTTGTCATCAGGGATTTCCTTCTAAAGAATTGCCGTGGAGATAGGTGTGGATCAATACTATGGATTTTCACTGCAGGGACTTGATAGCCTGATTGCTTAGAAACATGTGCAGTGATAAAAGGGCAGCACTGCCAATTTGTTACAGATAGCAGAGTCAGCACATAGAGTATCTCGCATTTACAGGCTAAGTGATACAAAATGTTATAATACCACAGTGGTCATATCTTGTTACACTCTATTTTGTTTAACTCTCTCTGTATCTAGTGTTTTGGATTTCTTAAAACCAAGTGTTGTGTTCACCATGCTAATGATGTTGAAAATGTGACTTCAGTTAGAATCGTAGGGTGGCATTTTCCAGTCCCCCTTGCCTTTTCAACAGGCCTTTCAACTGTCTGTCAAAATATCTACCTCAGCCTGCGACAATTCCCGTGGTGGGTGGGACCAGAAAATTTAATAAAATCATAGAATAGTTACTGCTCAAAAGGAGACCATCCAGCCCATCATCCATTCTGGCATTGTGAAGGAGCCTCTCAAATAGTCCCATTCCCTGCCTTTTCACTGTAGACCTGCAAATATTTACTCTTCAGACAATTATCCAATTTCTTTTTGAATGCCCTGATTGAATTTGCCTCCTCTACTCTCTCGGCCAGCACATTCCACAACCTAACAACTCACTGCCTATAAAGCGTTTTCTATGCTGGTTCTTCTACAAATCACCTTAAATCGGTGTCCTTTGGTTTTTGACATCAGAAATAGTTTCTATCTACTCTATCCAAACTGCTCGTGATTCTGAATTCCACAATGAATTCTCCTCGTTAACCTTCTCTTCCTTACAGAGAAAGGAATGTATCTCCAAGTTCTCCAATGAATCCATGTAGCTAAAGTCTCTCATCCCCAGAACCATCCTTGTAAATCTGCACCCTTCCTAATGCCTTTGCCTTTTCTTCCTAAAGTGCGATGCTCAGAATTGGACACAACATCCCATTGAGGCTGAACAATTGTTTTATGCTTTTTCTTACTGTAATACTCTATTTTCTATTTATAAAGCCGATGTTCTTTTCTGCTGTTTTAACTTGCCCAGTCAATGATTTATGGACATATACGCCTAAATCCTACTGCATCCTTGGTAGAATTGCATCCTTTATTTTACTTTGCCATTCCTCATTCTTGCTATATGTTTCCCTGCTTTATTTTTATCTACCTCATGGCTGTGCATTGCACCAGGTTGCCAATGTCCTCTTGAAGTCTGTTGTTATCCTCCTCACAGTTCACAATATTCCTAGGTGTTATACCATGTTCAAATTTTGCAATTGTGCCCTGTGCACTCAGGTCTAGCTCATTAATAAAGATCAAGTAAAGAAATAGTTGTAATACTGACTCCTCATGGACCCCGCAACATACTTTCCTCCAAGTCCTTAAAACAATCAGTTACCACTATTCTGATTCCTGTCACTAAGTTGACATTATCATAGAATCCTATAGCGCAGGAGGCCATTCAGCCCATTGAGCCTGCACTGACCACAATCCCACCCAGGCCCTTTCCCCATAACCCTATGCATTTACCCTAGCTGGTGCCTCTGGCATGGCCAATCAACCTAACCTGCCCATCTTTGGACTGTGGGAGGAAACTGGAACACCCGGAGGAAACCCATGCAGATATGGGGAGAATGTGCAAACTCCACACAGTTCATGTTTTCATTCATATTCTATGGGCTTTAACTTTGCTGACAAGCTTGTTATGTGGCACTTTATCAGTCACTGTGTGAGGCACATCAGCCCTGTTATCACATCAAAAAATGCAATCAAGTTAATTAAACACTACATAATACCAAATCTAGGATAACATGATTTCTAGTTGGTTCCTTGTAATAATGCACTTTCTTAGTCTTCATTAGTGAACACAAAAGTTATTTATTAATTAATAAGCATTGTACAACAGCCTCATGGCTGTAGCTAGCTTCCAAAATATCTCGGAACCTGTCTCACCATGGGGTGATTCCTGATGAGATCCTTACTCTGCTGTGTTGTCCTTAATTGAACAATCACCATATCCTTTAACTCCTTTATACAATGTTAAACAATAAACTAATTCCATCCTAAATGCCGCACAGTGGTTAACACTGCTGCCTCACAACGTCAGGGACCCGGGTTTGATTCCTGGCTTGGGTCATTGTCTGTTCGCAGTCTGCACGTTCTCACTGTCTGTGTGGGTTTCGTCTACTCTGATTTCATCCCACAGTCCAAAGGATGTGCTGGTTAGGTGCACTGGTCATGCTAAATTCTCTCTCAGTGTACCCAAACAGGCAAGAAAATCCTTCGTCATAAAAGGAGTCCAAAACTACACAAAATATTTCAGATGTGTTTTGCCAACGCTCTGTACAATTGGTTGTACTCCTGCTTTTGTACTCAGAAGCTCTTGCAATGAAGCCCAACATACTATTTGGCTTCTTCACAACCTACTGCACTTGCATGCTTACTTTCAGCGACTGGTATGTAAGGACACCCAGATCTCATTAACTCCTTTCCCTCTCTCAACTTACGGTCATCCAGATAATTTGCCTCCCTGTTTTTGGTATGAAGTAGATAACCTCATATTTATTCACATTATACTGCATCTGCCATGCATTTTTGCATTTACTTAACTTGTCCAAATTACACTGAAACATCTCTACATCCTCCTCACAGCTCACCATTCCACCTAGCTTTGTGTCACCTGCAAATTTGGAGATATTACATTTAGGTCCCTCATCCGGACCATTAATATATATTGTGAATGGCTGTGATCATGGCACAGACTTCTGTGCTACCCTACTAATCACTGCATGTTATTTGAAAAAAGACCCATTTATTCTTACTTCTTTTTGTCTGCCAACTAGTGTTCTATCCATCTCAATATCTACCCTCAATCCCATGTGCTTTAATTTTACATGTTAATCTCTTATGTGAGATGTTGTCAAAAGCCTTCTGAAATTCAAAATTAACCATATCAAGTGCCTGTCCCTCATCAACTCTACTAGTTATACCCTCAAAGGATTCCAAATAGATTTGTCAAGCATGATTTTCCTTTTGTAAATCCATGCTGACTCTATTCAATCCTGCCATTGTTTTCCAAGTGCTCTGCTATTAGATCTTTTATAATGGACTCCAGCATTGTCCTGATGTCAGGCTGACTGGTCTATTGTTCACTCTTCGCTCTACCTCTTTTTTTAAATAGAAGGATCACATTAGGAGCAACACAGTGGTACAATGGTTAGCACTGCTTCCTCACTATTGATGTCAACAGAAAGCCACAACAAAGTAAACTAAGATAGATTATGAGAGTAAACTATCTCAGAATATAAAAACAGATAGCAAAAGTTTCTATAAATATATAAAACAAAAAAGAATGGCTAAAGTAAACATTGGTCCTTTAGAGGATGAGAAGGGGGATGTAATAAATGGAAATGAGGAAGTGGCTGAGACATTGAACAGGTATTTTGTGTTGGCCTTCACAGTGGAAGACACACATAATGTGACAAAAATTGATGGCAAGGAGGTTATGGCAGGTGAGGACCTAGAACCTATTATCACTAAAGAGATAGCGTTGGGCAAGCCACTGGGGCTAAATGTAGACAAGTCTCCTGGTCCTGATGGAATACATCCCAGGGTACTGAAAGAGATAGCGGATGAAATAACAATTGCACGAGTGATAATTCGCTGGACTCTGGGGTGTTTCCCACAGATTAGAAAACAGCAAATGTGGCACCACTGTTTAAAAAAGGAGGTAGACAAAAGGCAAGTAACTATAGGCTGGTTAGCTTAACTTCCGTAGTAGGGAAAATGCTTGAATCGATCATCAAGGAAGAAATAGTGAGACATCTGGATATCATTGTCCCATTGGGAAGACACAGCATGGGTTCAAGGGCAGGTCATGTTTGACTAATTTAATGGAATTCTTTGAGAACATTATGTGCGCAATGAACAATGGGGAACCTGTGGATGTGGTGTATCTGGATGTCTAGAAGGCATTTGACAAGCTGCCGCACCAAAGGCTGCTGTATACGATAAGGTATACGGTGGTACAGGTAATGTATTAGCACGGACAAAAGATTGAGTAACTAACAGAAAGCAAAGAGTGGGGGTAAATGGCTGTTTTTCTGTTTGGCAGTGACTGTGATGTGCCTAAGGGATGTGTTAAGACCACAATTGTTTACGATTTACATACATGATTTGGAGTTGGGACCAAGTGTAGTATGTCAAAATTCACAGATGATATTAAGATGAGTGGCAGAGCAAAGTATGCAGAGGACGTTGAAAATCTGCAAAGGGACATAGATAGTCTAAGTGAGTGGGCAACGTTCTGGCAGATGGAGTACAATGTTGGCCTCAAAACAAGGAGGAGCAGGGTTAGAGTTGAAGAGGAACTTCTCCACAGAAAAGGTTGTGAATCTGTGGAATTCCCTGCCCAGTGAAGCAGTTGAGACTACCTCACTGAATGTTTTTCAGGCAAGGATAGATAAATTTTCCAACAGTAAAGGAATTAATGGTTATGGTGAGTGGGCAGGAAAGTGGAGCTGAGTTTGCAAAAAGATCAGCCATGATCTTACTGAATGGCAGAGCCGGTTCGAAGAACCAGATGGCCAACTCCTGCCCTTAATTCTTATATTCTTATGATGTGGTGCACTTAGACTTTCAGAAGGCATTCAAACAATGCCACATAATAGCCTTGTGAAGAAAGTTATAGCTCATGGAATAAAAGGGACATGGATATAAAACAACAGTGGCAACATGGATGTAAGATTGGCTGTATAATATGAAGCAGAGAGTAATAATCAAAGGATATCCAATGGTCTGACTGGAAGAAGTTTTGTAGTGTTATTTCCCTTGCTTTTCCTGGTATATACTAATGATCTAGATTTTGGTGCACATGTGACCATTTCAAAGACTGCACATGCAAGTACTGTAAACTATGAAGTGGCCAGTGTCGAACTTCAAAATCACATCGACAAGTTGGTAAAGTGGGCACATAGGTAGCTGATGAAGTTCAATGCAGTAAAGTGCAAGGTTGTGCATTTTGGTCAGAAGAACTTGGAGAGATAATACAAAATAAGGGTTGAAATTCTAAAAGGGGTGCAAGAGCAGAGTGATCTAGGTGGCTTTACCAATGAGAACAAGAGCAAGGAGATTATGCAGAAGTTATACAAGACATTAATAATATTTCAGCTAGAGCATTGTGTTCAGTTCTAGACATCCACTGTAGGAAGGGTGTGAATGCATTGAAGAGAGTACAGAAAAGGTCTAAAATAACGGTTCCAGGGATGAGAAACTTAAGTTTAGAGGATAGATTGGTGAAGTTAGAACAATTCTCCTTGGAGAGAGGGCAGATAAGAGGAAATTTGATAGAGATGTTTAAGATCATGAAGGGACTGGACTGAATAGATAGGAAGAAACTGTTCTTGCTAATAAAATAATCATTGACGAGGACACAGATTTAAAATGACTTGCAAAAGAAGCACATAGCGAGTTGTTCAACTCTGGAATGCACTGCCTGGAAGTGTGGTGAAAGCAGGTTCAATTGAGGCATTCAAGAGGGCATTAGATGATCATTTAAATAAAAACAAATATGGGGAAAAGGCAGGGGAATGGCAACAAGCTGTAATGCTCATCTGGAGAGCTGGTGCAGACACGATGGATCAAATGGCCTCCTTCTGCATCGTAACAATTCCATGGTTCTATGAATTGATCGGAACCAGAACTGTTCTCATTCCATCGAAATCAGCCATCTCCCACCATTTATTTTTGCTCTGGATTGCTTCCTATTCTTTTCAATAGCTAATGGTACCATGAACACTACCCCCTAAATGTTATCCCTCTGACAGTTGATCCACTGGGCCCACCTTATTCTCCACAACCAAATGCAATGATGCCTTCTTCCTTGTTGGACTGGAAAGACATTGAAATAAAAACACACTTTAGAAAGTCTTCCCCTCTCTGTCCTTTATATTATTACTTTTCCAGATTATACTTAGCTAACACGTTCTCCCCATGTCTGTGTGGGTTTCTCTGGGTGCTCCTGTTTCCTCCTACAGTCCAAAGATGTTTGGGTTAGGTGGATTGGCCGTGCTAAATTGTCAGTTAGTGTCAGTGGGATTAGCAGGGTAAATACGTGGGGTTATGGGGATAGGGCTTGGGTGGGATTGTTGTCAGTTCAGGCCTGATGTGCAGAAGGAGGTCATTCAGCCTTATAGAGATTCTATGATTCTATGAACTAAGAAACCCATTATAATAATTTTTTTATATCTTTCTAATTTCTTTGAAATGTGTTTCTTTATACCTTCCCCATATCTCTATAATGACCTATGGAATACAACCAGTCGTATAATGGTATCACTATGATTTTTTATTTCCAATGAGATAGATTCACTCCTGACTCCTTTAGGACATCCTCTCTCTTCAAAACTGCAATAATGGATGTAATTCTCCCAAAAATATTTTAAGCAGTGTTCCCAATAAGCAATTCCTGTTGGGTAGATCAGCGTGATCCAGGTCACAATGCACCCATGCTTAAGACTTTATTCTGAGTTTGGCATGATTTCTGCCAGCAGAGAGATATGCGGGACCTAAATATGCCAGGCAGCCGCTCCTCAAAGATTGGGTGCCACTTTTAAAGGGAGTCCTGATCTCCAGACAACCCTACAGACTACCCCTCTCCTACTTGCTTGCAAAGAACCCACCCACCCCCCCCCCAAACTTTAAATCACCGCTACCAGCGATCCCCTCTCCCAAGTGAGTCAAACCCTGCCACGGGGTCACCAAAAACACTTCCCTTCAGACTCCCCCCAGGTCGACATTGCCAGTTTGGCACTGCCAGCCATGTCCCTGACCAGCAGGAGGCTTCAATGACCTCCAAGTCCCTACATGATCACCACTTTTTGGTCTCCATTTGTCGATCAGTCGTGATTTCCATCAGCTTCACATTGCACCGGTGGGTGGATGAATCCCAAGAGCTGGGTGAAACCAGGTTAAAATAGATCCTGCATATTTAAATTAAGGTTTAAGTATGCTAATCTGGTTCACACGTTCACTAGGCATGAAGCATATTACGACGCTGGTCGGGTGCAGGGAGAATTTCAAAGTGAATGCTTCCTGGTGCAAATTGCGTTTGGCCCCTCTCGCCAGAGTCTCTGGCCATAATGTGATTTGCACCTGCACACAAGGTCAGAGAATCGCCCTTATTTTTCTAATCAATATTGGTTACCTGTCCTCCTCTCTTTTCTTCTCCATCTTTCCTGAAAGTCTGGAACAGAATTTTCCTGCAGCACTCGCCACGAAACTGGAAAATCCTGCCTGAGATCAACGGACCTTTCCATGGTCCGCCCCTCGCCTGCTCTGATTCCAGTGGCAGGTAGGAGAGGAAAATTCCACCCCTTGTATCCAAGAATATTTGATTATTTTTGAACCAGATCTCCGATTTCACCACAAAATCATATTTCCATTCGGCTATCTGCACCTCCAATTCACAAACCGTTTGATGGGACGAAGGCATCGCAGGCAAGGCCAGCACTATTTGCCCATCCCTAATTGCCCTTGGTTAACATGCTCACACAGGAAAACCAATTTAATCCTATTATGTTTTTTCTCATTCCGACCCCACCTAATTCTTTAAATTAGCATGTGCAGTTGGTGTCAATGTGGTTCAGCAATCACATTCTCACCTTTAAGCCTGAAAATCATGTGTTCAAATCCCACTCCAATGGATGGGATCAGCCAGACACCAGTTGTGAATCTCGTTTTTCTCCTGCCCCACTTAAATTTCCTGGCAGAGGGCCAGGAAAATTATGCCTAAGGTTTTCATCAATTGACCAAAAAGAAATACAGCTGATGACAATCCAGATTCTAATGGCATTGTGCCAAGATGCAGTAACAGAATTTGGATATCTTGCCCTATTTCCAAACACTTTTTGACCATGGCTCAGGCATCCCATTTGAATGAGGTGGGAGGGGTGATGCGACATTGTTGATGGACCATTGTTTGCACATGTCCTGCAACAGGTTTCCATTATATTTTCGAGGCTTGTCCAGTGCAATTTCTCTGGGTACTCTAAGACTAAAGATAACACTATGAGCGCCAGACAACACTCTACTCAACGTCTCTTGAAGTTTCTGAACAATGGGGAAATTTGAGTGGTAGCCAGTCACAAACAGATAATCTTCTTTTCCCACAATGAACAAATCTGTAGCTACCTTGGTCCATAGTAATGTTATGCAGTTGGAGACATTCTTCCTGTTGTTTAATCTTGACAAGAACAACATAGCTGATTGCTGGCAGCTGCTCAGGCTTCTGAGTGAAGGCTGTTACGAACTGGCATCCAAGAATAAATTCCTGGTTGTATTGCCACTTGCTCTCTGGTTTCAGCATTTTTCACCACTCCACCTTGAAGCTGAGCATTTAGCTGCCCTCTTAGTGCCTCTATTTTCCAAAATCAACCCCGAACAATTCAGATTCTTTAGTTGTGTATACTCCGTGACTGCGTGGTCTTCAAACCAAGTCAGCTCATAGATGGTGGCCACGTTAAGTTGGCTGCATGTTGTTACTGCCAGTTCTGCTACAAATACTATGTAGAATGTCTGAGTAGACACTTATGTTGCAGGTCCAGGGAATCCAGGCACTTTATTCTGCTATTCCATAAGCTTCATATTTGTGGATTAAGCCACAGACTTCCAAGTTTCGTTGTTTGCCTACTTGAGAATGCAGAACAGTAGAGCATTGGATGTGTCAGTCTTCACTCTCAGGCAGTGCCTACTAGGCTTGTTAGGCTGGACAATCTGGAGTGTTGCAAAAGCTTCCATTTTGTTTACAAAGTTGATCTGCTTTGCAAAGGTGATCGTGTGAAACAGCTTTCACTCTACAGTGACTTCACCTTATTCCACAGGCATTCCCCCACTGTTTATGGGTCTTGCTTCTGATGATTCCCAGACATTTCTCACCCCCTCTTCTGAGGTTTGAATGAGGCCTGCCAGCTTCTTACTGTTTTTCTGTTACTGGACCTTCTGCAATTCTTAATCTCATAAGCTTTGCACATGGTGGCAAATGTTGGGCATCTTTGTGGTTTATGGGAGAATCTTCAGATCTCACACATCTTGTTCTGCCTGGAGATCTGGTAGGAGAAGACCTAGAGCTGCTAGAGTTCTATGGGGATGAAGAATATCCTTTTGGATATGGTCCAGGACAACTTCGGGAGAGTTCATGTGCCCTTTAGGAGAGGTAAGGTAAGGTAAAGTGTACTTTAGGATTATTAAAACTTGATATGGAGGTGCATAAAAATATATTCATACATAGGAATTATTAAACTCAATGGAACTGTCAAGAGAACTGTCAAACTGCCAAGAACGTTAAATCTCCTGCCCTTTAAACATTCAATTAAAACAAAACAATGTAACATTTAAAAAATGTCAGTGCTGGCATTTCATAAGGTGAATTTTGAAATAAATTCAAGGATTGCCAGTACAGAAGTAGTGCTCATACTGATTTCACAATCTTTCATTATCACAGTGAAGTGCCTGCCAGTTCACAGTTTGATTCAACTTATCTGAACCTCTGGGATATTTTTTCCCAGGTCTGCTTTGTGGAGCTGGGAATTGTCCCAAATCTGCCCACCTAACTTGGAAGTGAAAATTCAGGCCAGCTTTCTGCAACACTTGCCTCATACCTGTGTCTATCCTGTCATAAGTTTTCCATGCTGGATTCTTTTTATTTTTCCAGGAGGTCTTCTGGAACACCTAAACAACAGTGGAAGTAGAATCAATTCCATAATTTGCCCTGAGAGTTTGGCAGCAGAGAATTCACTTCCCTTTGCCTTTTCTGGTTAACAAAGCTGTCTAGGCATTAACTGGCTTTCCATCTGTACTGCATGAATTCTAGTGATGTACCCTGAAATGCACCTTAATATTAAGCTAACTTTTTGATGTTTCCGACAACTGGAATCTTCTGGTCATGCTCAGATGGACCAGAGGCATTAATCTTACACAGACCTTTATTTCCAAGGGTGATCTACTTTTGACAGCTTGCTTCTCTGGATCTCCAACTTTGTGGTCTTAGAAATATAGTTCAATCCTCCTTCTAAACAGCCTAAATTCTCATGGGACATCAGGTGCTTTCCAATTCTTCTCTGGAAACCTTGCACCCATTGCCTCAGCCTCTTATTTTTGACCCCACCCCCGTCAACAATTGTTGCTTTAAGAGCTACACTGTGATGGCTGCAGAGTTCATGAGCTGTGCTCCTCCAGCACAGGCTTTAAGCTTGCAGGCAATAAGGGTTCTGGCATGCAAACTCAGCAATGGTGGGAAGGACTTTGCGATAAGACACAACACTGCACTGAAGTCTGCAGCTGAAACTGACCATTATTCTAATTTTGCCAGCATGGGGCAAAACTGGGAGTGTCCATGATTCCAGTACTCACACCATTGCTGTGAAAGCAATGATCCAGTCTCAGCACTTCAGCCAGGTCTTCTGATTTAAATTGTTGCTTCCGGCTACTGCTTGATCGCTGCTGTTGCCTCACCACTACTGCTGCCTCACCACTACTGCCACCCTATTGTATTATCCCTTCCTATACTAATACAGATACTGAAGGCTTACATAGACGCTGAACACAAATCTTTGGTAAAGGTTTCTTCTTACTGCTGCTACATGCGCTACCTCCTGTGCTGACAAACTAAGATGGCTGCTGCATGATGTAACGTGGCATCACTTCCTGTGATGACATAACTAATCACAGAATCATACATTTAAACAAATATACTTTACACATTAGCAAGCATATTATCACAACAGTTGCCATCTCCAGGAAAAAAAACAAGAAATCATAGACATCTGTCAGAAAATTCAGAGCACCAATTACAGTTCAATATACATTAATTGGATAGCAGATGCTAAGGGACTCAATGGCTGCAGCTTCATCTTGAGGTTTAGAGTATTTATATGTCAGTAATTGTTTTAAGGTTTTGCCCTATAGGGCGCAATTTTGAGCCCACGCTCTTTGTGTATGGGATTGGTGGCGTGTGCGCTAAATCTGGAAAAACTCAGAAACTTGATTCACGCCAGTGATTTCTCGAGTCCCGATCTTCCAGCATCCTTGTTGGAGGAGTAGCTTGAAACACATAGCAAGATCCCAGGAACTACATTTTAATATATTATCATGTCATCAGCAAGCACTCTCTCCAGACCTTCCTCCTCACTGGATACTCGGCGGACACCAGTTTGACTGCACTCTCCTTGAAACACGTGTGGCATCTGAGCTCAGGAATAGCTCCAGCTGGCTGCGCCATCTTATGCTTCTTGTGGTTGAGCTTGTCCTGCAATGACATAGATAGCGACAGTGTAGGCAAGATTTGTGAGATCGAAGATGGTGATGAGGTGTGGCAGATGTGGAGCTTGAATGGGAGCTGTTGTTTGAGGAGCATAGCAGCTACTGGGAGAACATGATGACTGGGAGAGGGGGAGGAAGACCTCATGGCTGGTGTTGGCAACTCCTGAGGTGGGTGGGATAGAGATGGAGTTGAAGTTGGGAAGGGTGTGCGAGAGGGTCCAGAGAGAGACTGGGGGTGGTTCACTTACCCTGGCGGAGCCACGAAACCCGTTCATGTTCTTCCGACACTCCTGTCCTGTCGTCTTCTGGAGTGAGCTTGCACCCACAAGGACTGCCACTGCATCCCAGGCGGGGCTGGTAACCCTGCTGGAAGGCCGTCTCCTGGAAAGGAGGGATACTTTACCCCACCTATGTGTTACTCCATCAAGCAGTCTAGTAACATTCCTCCAAGAAGCGAGGTGCGGACTTCTTGGCTGCCATCCCCTGAATTAGATTTGGAAGTGCTGGGGATTGCTGAAGAGGCAGTTAAGTTGTGGCAGGACGGGCAAATCAGAGGAAACACACTGCCAGTGCGGCGTAATTCTTATGGGCATAAAAATTTTCACAAATGAGGCATAAGATTCGGTCCGCAATCACGTTGGAGACATCAGCAATAATCATTGGTTTCCGCATCGGAGCAAACACTGGCATTTTGTGGTAAGGTTCACCCATTATGTCTACAGAACCTCTTTATTAGGTTGCAGCACTTTTTCGTTCATTCCTAGGTATTCAGCTATTGATGTATGGCTGAGTTAATATCAAGATCTGCATATCTAGAATGGCACCCCGATGTGAATTGGAAAGCATTCATCTTTTCAAATGGGTTTGCACTGCCTCATCTGCATTGAGGTAAAATAGCCTTGTGTGCTTTTCAGCAGAAATCTGGAGGCTGCTAAGCATAAGGAGACCCTGGGCTGTGAAGTTTCAACGAGGGATTTGTGTTTGCACGGTTTACTCCATATCGACAACATGCATTTATGTCGCACCTTTGATGAAATAAAATATCTCAGCATTTTTAAGAAAGCTAGTACATTATTAAGATGTGTTAACTCTTGTTCAGAAAAAGGTACAGAGGGCTCATGCATGCAGGAAATAATCTAAGCTCCTTTTTAAATATTCTAGATTTCAACCTGGTTACTATACTACACATGCCGTGTGCAACAATGAAGTATCAAAATGATTAGTTGTACTGTCCCACATCTGATTCACAGACCAGCACATCTCCAGCAGAGAAAATACAGAGATAAACAATCACAGACTTTTCATCTTATGCCCATTTTCAATCAGGAGCTGAAACTTTATCATGCAAGACAGTTATGGGATTTGAGTTCATACCAGAAAAACGCAGAGTGTGTTTATTTTGCTAAAGAAAATAGATTCCTATTTGATTATCAATTGCTTTAAACTAATGCAGAATCTAGTTTGGCAATTAAAAATGCCTCTTAAAGGCACAATACAGAGAATGGGTTGGAAGCAGTAGCACAATAGTTGAAACAACTTCAAACGGTGTAAGTGGTTTCCATGTCAATAGTGTCTGTATGATTATAATTGCAGGACTGCTTCAGAACATACAGCCAGCAGTCCACTAAAAGCCTTCTCTTACTATTCTCGAGCATTTCACTGCAAATTTGTTTTATAAAATGGCAAAACTCCAATAGTACTCTTAAAGCTCATTGCAGCACTCTCTTCCAATTCACTATTCTGTGGGCCTTGCTCACGAAAGTTGAGTAATGAATATAAATCACAAGCTTGAATTCCATACAAATCATTGCTGACTTGCCAGTGAATGGCATGATCCTCCCCTTATGTGTGGGGTCGAATGGCAGGTGAGAGAAAATAATGGTAACAAAATAAAACATGAAAAGCCAATGTGATGTAAAGAGAGTGGCAAGGGTGAATAAAATCTTGTTTCCCAAAAATGTATTGTCTGGAAATTATATATGATCAAAATAGCTGATCAAAAATTGTGATTTGCAGGGTTAGATCTTTTTCCAAATATTGCACACTGTGAAATTACAGAGGGTATGCTCCAAAGTAACATTTGTAGTACAAAATTGATATGAACCCTATTTATTTCACCAAATCTTATCTTTTAGTCTTATATTTCTCAGTCTTGCATTTTCCTCTCCCTTTCTGTTTTTGCAAATGCCAGCCATTAGCAGCTATCCTGCCTTTTGGTGAAGTACCTCACTTGTATTTATTGCCTTGCCATTTGGGAAGGTGATTTGGTGAGGACATCAGTGCCAGAGTGTTAGGGAGCAGGTTCCTGATAGTACAGTGAAGACAATCTTTTTACCACAATAGAGGGACTTGTAACTGTTTAAAGGGAATGAAAATATATTGTCAATTTACTGTAACGCAAGAAATTCTGGGGAGTTTTTCAGAATGTTAATTCGCACATTTATTAGCCAGTGGCATGCAAATTGACTTCTATTATGTTTAAATGCCAGAGAGCATAATCGAATGTGCCTCCCTCTGCACTATTTCAGTCAAAGCTACATCTGAATGCAGTAAATGTAACAAATGGTTGCACTTTCAGTTTGGAGTAAAAAGACACTGATGGATAGGATCTGGAATATTTAAGTATGGAACTGTTTGATGGGTCAACGAAAATGGACTAACTGATCATTGCAATGTTTGTTAAATAGGAATTAGATTCTTTGAAATCCAGAAATTTCCAATTGTGCAGTCCCTTTAAATAAAACAGAACATTTGCAGTTATAAATGTATAATTTAAGCCAGTAGGTGCTGCTATTGCACCTTGCGACCTGAGGGGGTGTAGCCATTTCCTCTTCACAATACTCTTTTTAGTGCAATACAGTGGCTTGTAGCTGCGTAACTACTAAAGGGGGTAACAATATATTGACATTTTACTGCAATATCCAAAATTCTGGGGAGCTTTTCAGAATGCTAATTAATATATTTGTGAGTCAGTCATGTAGGTTGACTTTTATTACGTATAAAAGCCAACAAACTGCAAAAAAAAATCAAACCTGACCCATAAAAGTGTTTAGCCTGTCATGTGCCTGTCATGTAAATAATTCTCTGTGAATGCTACAAGGAAATATTTGGAATAATGATGTTTCTGATTCAAGGGAACTGTATCTAAAATAATAGGTATCGATAAGATGTGTCATTTCAATTTCTAAACTAGATTAATCAAGTTTTAAACATTCATAAGCAAATGCAAAGGGTGTAAGCATTAAAAAAAAAATTGCACTTTGTAATCCATTGATGTGTTTTTGTTGTTTGAAAATAAAATGGTAGCATGGAGGGGTCCAACGTATGAGGGCAAAATGGACCAATGGCAAGGCAGCAGCCGACATTTACACTAGTCCTGATTCTCTACTCCAGAATGGTAAAGAAGATTAGAAACAGTATAAGAGGGGGTGCCATTTCACTATCGGCCCATTTTGCACTACTACCCTTGACTAATTTCACACCAAAGTGTCTCATATAAAGGGCTTAATAAACATAACATCCGCATAGACTTATAATACACTATTGGGGTTAATGCACATGGTGCTAAAGGGATCAACGGATATGCAGGGGCGAGGGAGGGGAGGGGGGGGATCAGGATATTGAATTCGATGATCAGCCATGATCAAAATGAATGGGGGGGGAAATCAGGCTTGAAGGACTGAATGGCCTACTTCTGCTTCGAGTTCTTATGTTTATTGTCTATTTAAATGCTGTAGGTGGTGCATAAATGAAAGCTTTATGGCTCATGCGTACAAGTCACAAGGAATGTGATGCTTTCTTTAGGAACTCCAAATTTATGTATTGAAGTGGCCTTTGGCTTCTGGTGGCCACATTTAAAATTGCACCGAGATACATATTGAAAAAGCTTAGGGCTGCTATATTGCAATTTACAGCAGCTGCACTTTGCTAATCTGAGCTGAATTATCCACCGTAATTGAAAGCCTGAATAGATTTATAAACTACCACACAAATATTGACTGCCGTTTTCAGGCTACACCAGTAAACTCTTGACCCGAAGGTTCAGAGTGTGTTGTAACTGTCAAAGCTCTGGGCGTTATTGCACAGTCAAGGCCACTTCAGTATGCCAAAGGGCAATACTTTACCTCATAGCCTAAAAAAAAAGTAGTCGATATTTATTTATTGTGCCCCAGGTCCTTTTCTTACTCAGACTGAAGCACACAATGGTTTCTGTTTAATTATCACTGACATCATACATTGTGTATGTCCACCTAACCTCAATTTCCATTTACAGTCCAAAAACACTTTAAAAGTACAAAATTGTTCAATTTAAAATAAATTGATATAAATGTCTGGATCTCATTAGACAGTTTGTATGTCTATTTATCTGATTACTGACAGATCAGACTAAGATAATATTACCTCAGCAGGATCCAAATACAATTTCCTCTCTCCCTCCCACATACAATAAACAGATCATCAGCATGAGCAGAGAAAGCCAACATATTTGTAGCCTTACATTGGACTGGCAGCACAACTGGATATATATTCTGCCATTAGACCAACTAGGAAAGGAACCCCACCCACCAAGAATTAAATGTTCCCCTTTCAAGCTGGCAGGGAATCAACAATTTTAAATATTTAAGAATGCTTTGATGCCAGCAATACTGCAAACCATTGCAACGGCACAGAGATAATAATGGAATTTTAAAAATGTTTGCCCTTTTTGTTTGAAAAACGGACTGTTCGATCAAATCAAAAGAAAAACTTGAATGGTTTGGAAAGATTAAACTAAAATGGCCCTGTTTACATCTTACCAGGTTACGTTGTTCAGTATTTTAAGATACTTGTTTTTAGCTGTGGAGAACAAAGGGATGTCCTATGCCAATTATGCAAAAAAAGAGTTACTTAATCCCGTGTCACTGAAGAAATGAATTCCTTATTAAAGGATTGTTGGTTTGGTTTGTGGTTAAGTGAGTGCAACTGAGGTTCACAGCTAGTGAGGGATAAGTTCACCTTATTAATCAATCCCTAAAATTAACTGACATACTTTAGTTTGACTTACTTTTCTGTAAAAATGGATGCTGCTGTTCCACTGGATTGAATTACGCATTAGCAGAGAATTTGTGCTGAAGAACGATTGACTCTTGGCATTACAGACGTTAAAGAATTGCAAGATTTATCTTTGCACATATTCTGATATAAAAATATATAGAATACAAGTTGTCTTTTCTTTGAAACTGTGACAGCATTTATTATCCTGTTTATGCTACATCCCATTTCACACCATAAAAGTGACTCGAAAGTCTTTTAACTACCAACCATTAACATGATAAGAACCAGGCTGCTTTTACAATCCCAACCTCCAATATCCAACGGTAATCCATATCTGAACATAGAACCTGTTGTATATTATTGCAGTCAGCTCGCTTATGCTGCTAAGATAAAAGAATGAAAATATTGCCAAATGGTGGGTTACTTAACCAGTTAGATAGGTGTCGCTTGCTTACAATCCAAAATGGAAGAGAAAGACAAATCTCCCAAATAATGGTGTTACCACACAATTGTGTGAAACACTACACAAGTGTATTGGTTGACAATACACAATAGAACCAAAAGTAGCTGGGTACCACTTTCCCTTCTTAAGATTACTTTTAAAAGTCACACATTCAGTGAAGAGCAGTTGAAAATGCCATTTTCCAAAATTAGTAAAAACAGTCAACAGCAATGAATTTTTATAACAATTCAGAACTTTTATTGCTTATGATCTGAACAGGCCAGTGCAATCTCGAATGTATTGTCTGTGCATGTATTTATAGCTCAGAGTCGACCTGCCTGGTTGGAGCTTAAACAAAAGCTGGCCAGCTAACTGTTCCTTGGTGCTTTTTCCACAGCAACACCTCTACCAGTCAGAGTCTACTTGCCAAAAAATCAGCACTCTTCTCTCACGCAGTATAAATTGTTGTTCTCTTTGCAGATATTATGCTGTCCTGATGGGTGCAAATAAAAAAAAACATCGACAGCATGTATCTATTTTTATTCAGCATTCAGCAAACATGAACTCTCTTCTTAGTCCATAAAATATGTACAACAAAGGCAACAATTTTGACTCAAACTTTAAGTAACATTATGAAAAGTTAAACAATACTAATTTCACTGTCACATTTTCATCAACCATCTTTTCATCAAAAACTGTAACTATTATTATGCTATTTTCTATTGGCTTATAGGGTATCTAACTCCTGATGTGCTGACACATAATGATATGGCTCTGTCGTCCAATGCAAATTGAATATTAAACTGGTGCATGCTGTCATTTAAATTCAGATTTAATTCAGATACGATTCAATTTAACAACTTCTGGTTAAAGGGACGATAGATTAAAATGGGAACACTCCCAAAGTACATGGTGAAAACTTGTGCGAAGACTGATCTACCATATTTAACAGTGCTGCCTACATGCTAAATTACAGCTTCCATGATGCACAGTAACACACGAGCTGCTGTGCTAGATTCACCCCACCACAAAGAAGCTCACCAGCAATAACACTGCTAAAAATCATGGCCCTGTAATACTAACATAAATCCTGGTTGCTTTGACAAGTACGTAATTTTGTGCAGTGGTGCTCTTCGCATCTCAAGAGTTATGAGGCAATTTCATTCCCATCTGACATATTTACAAAGAAACATTAGACTGAAGGAATTAGTAAACCGAGAAATCTTTATAGATTTTTGGTCCCTGGCTGTCTCGCTCACATCTGTTGGCTCTTCCCAGAGGAAATGCTTGAGTGACCACTGTAGATATCGTCACTAAACACTAAGCAGTCAGAGGCAAGCTGAGGAGATGCTTTAAGTCAGCTAACTGGATTAGGCACAATGTTTCTGAAATTTTGAATTAAAATAAAAGTAGCGTGGCATGTATCATGAAAATAACTTTAACCCTCCCGTGTCTAGCAGATTTTTTCATGTATATCAGCAAAAAAGGCCAATTCCAGCAGCGTTGCATCCACCAAAGTTTATTGATGCCTCTTTATAATAATGATTTTAGACATACCCAGAATTCGTTTTCACAATAGGTCAGTTAATGCTTATCTGTTTTCTTGTAAATACTAAAAGGGCATCCTGAAGAAATGGCATTAAAAGGGCATGGGCTCAAGCCACAGCTGATTCCCCATCTTTTCGTCTGAGCATTAGTAGCTGCAGAGTCAGCACATACTGGCATCTGCAAGAATGACAGTTTCATTGCTCCTACCAAGACAATCTGCAATCATTCAGCCAGACTTCAGTCACACTGTGGTAAACACCTACTAAACTCTACCAGTTGCTTTCCCTAATGCAATCACAATACCCACTAGACTGTAACTTTGAAAATGCATAACAGAGCTGAATATGTGCACTGATAGTCCTAACAGCTCACATTTCAACGTCACTCACAGCTCACTACCCACAGATTCCTGTACTAACAGCCTTCTATTTGCAAGTTATATTTATATGTGTTCCTTCCTGGCAAAAGAATGGAGTCAGAACTTTGAGATCCACCAATTAGAAGCACCATTAGATGACAACCATCTACCATCAACAGTAATAATTCAGTTCACGTAATAGAGTTACAGAAGTAATCAGGCAGGCAGTAGATATAATGTTTGAGACCTGGATGTTTAAGAGACTTGAGGTCAAAACCCAGTATTGATTTGTATTTAAATGTAGACTTCCCTCAGATTTGTCCTTTTGCAAGTCAAACTGGGTCATTTGTGATAAAGAGGGAACACTTACAAGGATTCTCAAATGCAATGTATTTCCTGGTGCAAGGTGCTTAAAGCGATGTCCATATGGCATTGATGAGTGGTTTTCTTTTTGCTTTCTTGACTGTGGAGTACACAACGGGCCCAAGAGACTAAATTGAGGCAATGGAAATAAAGAACCTCAGATATAATCAATGAATAGTTAGCATCAGGTCTGAATTCAAAACTTCTTAGTTTTGCACCACGTAATAAGACCAGAGTTTTAGAGCTAAATTTTAGTTGAATAAGACTGACAAATGCTGCTGTTTACTACTACATTGAATTGAGAAGGTTATTTACTGGATTTGGCCACACTTTTGTGTAATGGCTTCAAACATAATGCATGCTGCAAGCATTTAGATTTTTGGCTGAGCCTTTTTATCACATCAATAAAGTTGTAACACCACATAAATCAGACATTATCTTTCGACTTCTAGGCATGACAGCTGTTACAAGAACATTAAACATCTGCACTTTATTTTAAACAGATTGGGAGCAGGGATGTCAAATACATCCCCAAAAATTGAAGTAGAGAAACATTTTTGAAAGAAAACAAAAACACTTTTGAACATGATTGTAGGCTCTGACAGTGTTTTATTTATAGACAGGAATATGAAATGGTCTTTCACTTTGATCTTTTAAGAGGAGAACATCCTCAAAGCAGTTTGTCACCCGTCATTTTAGTCAGCACTCACCCAAGCTTGGATATAGTGAGAGGGAAACCATAATGTGCAGTGGGGGAAAAAGAAACAATCTGGAGTGAGCAATAACTTGCAGTGGCCAAGCCGCCAAGCTCACAGACTTGTGAAGTGATGGATCTACCTGGCAGAGGTACATTAGTAGCATTCCCCTTTCTGTTAAAAAATACATGATTAAAAACATAATCTAAGATTAAATGTTAGTAGTGCTCTTGTTATATTTTTTCATATCCAATGCTAATAACTGGGCTTAAGCAGGCTCAACTTTCCCTTGTAGCTTTGCATCTTGAAAAGATAAAAGCAACAGCCAATTCAAATCGCACAAGAGCTGACAAGCCATTTATCTTCATTGGCCTGTTTTTTTTTTAACATTGATGTGGTTGTGCAATTCTTTTTTAGAAGAAGATATTACATGCAGTTATTATGCTTTCTGAATAATTGGGTGCATTCATAATGGCTCTTCAGAAAAGGAATTTCTGATAACAAAATCTTTGTACAAAACTTCAAACAGGAATAGCTGTTGAAAATTGGGAAGGAACAGAAAGACAACAAATCATACCTCCCATAAAACCATGGGCCAGAATTTCACACTCCTTCACTGGTGGGTCCTTAGGCGGAGAGTGGGAAGTTAGGGGGGAGGGGGGTCTGAAATTAAAGAGTCAGGATTCCCTGTTCCCACCCATCCTGACTGCAAAGTGATTTTACGCTAGGACAGGCAAGGCTCTACAGACAGGAAGTCCATCCTTGCCCCAGTTGAGGTCCCTAAGTGGCCAATTGATAGCCACTTAAGGGCTGTTTCCCATCAAGTTTTAAGCTGGTGGAAGATTAAGGTAGAGAAAGCCTGAAATATAATAAGCTACATCTCGGGTGGGAAGGTTTGTGGGGAGGAGGAGAGCAAGGGTTGTCTCCATCAGACCACCAAAATTCCCATCTGAAGCCAGGTGCACCACCCCACCCTTCTTAAGGTGCATTGGCTCCTGGACCACCCTCTCCCCTGGCCCCTCCCCCAAGACCTGATCGCCCACCTTGTATCACCGCACCCGCCCCCAAGTCTTCCCTGCTCTGGGAGCCCTGGATCTTACCCGGTCTTTCAGTTCCCGAACTTTGTCTCTGATGTCTTCCTGAACTTCCTCTTCTGTCCACTGCAGTACTGTTGCTCCAGGGACTAGAGTGCAGCCGTTCAATCTGATTGACTGGCAACTCTCTAAGGCAAGACTTCTTCCTGAATGAGGGAATAAGTCCTGCCTTTGGCCACTCAATGTACATTCAAGTATAAATTGGTCGTTGGACACTCACATCCACAGGAATTTGTTCTCTGTAATGAACTAGAGGGTGAAGGTAGTTACAGACTAGCAAGGATAAGTAGGAACATTGCTTATGCATTTCATCTAATCCCAATTCACTGCAAATACTTCAATTCCCCATGTCCTAAATTTGGCTATTTCAGGTCAATGTAGATAACAACCACTTCAATGATGACTTATGAGCATATGTTTTGTAACCAGCTGCCATCTGATAATATGAAGCTTTTTATAAAGTAATTGGATAAGTGAAATTGATGATTCCTGCTTTTAGTATAAAGCTTCTAACAATGTTTATAGTACTTAAAGCAGCACTTGCACCTGGCAAAACATTTTAATTAGGTTTGTAAATGGAGGATGCACCATGATTTAGTCTTAACGAAATGGTCAAATCAAATTGCTGTTTGCCCATCATGTCTACTGTTCCAGGCTTCTGTATCACACAGCAAAAGTTTTGTAAACTGGAAAGCTCCAATCCAACTGTTCTCACGACAGCATATATAACTTCTGCTTCAGCATACACATGCCCAACCAATGAATACAGCAGTATTTTAGCTTGGCAGTCAAGTTTGTTGCTTGGATCATCCCAAAATTCTACAACTTTGAATGTGCAAGCATCATGAGATCAGTTTCATAAAAACGATGAATACTGGGTCACAATACTTTGCCATAATTCTCAACAGGAGCACCTGTATTTCAAACCAGGTGAGGTGATCAAAACAAGTGATCTTGTTGTATCCTAATTGTTTCATGCTTAAGGACACCAAAGGTTCATCAATGTCTTCTCAGTGAGAATTTTTATTGAACTGATTTGGCTGTCTTGAGGCAAATCAGAGTGGATAAATTCCCAGGACCGGACAAGGTATTCCCACAGACCTTGAGGGAGGCTAGTGTTGAACTTGCAGGGGCCCTGGCAGACATATTTAAAATGTCAGTATTCACGGGGGAGGTGCTGGATGATTGGAAGGTAACTTATGTTGTTCCATTGTTTAAAAAAGGTTCCAAAAGAAATCTGGGAAATTATAGGCCAGTAAGTTTGACATCAGTGGTGGGCAAGTTATTGGAAGGTGTGATAAAGGATAGGATCTACAAATATTTGGATAGTCAGGGACTTACTAGGGAGAGTCAACATGGCTTTGTGTGTGGTAGGTCATGTTTGACCAATCTATTAGAGTTTTTCGAGGAGGTTACCAGGAAAGTGGATGAAGGGAAGGCGATGGATGTTGTCCACCTGGATTTCAGCAAGGCCTTTGACAAGGTTCCTCATGGGAGGTTAGTTAGGAAGGTTCACTTGCTAGGTATACATGGGGGAGGTAGTAAATTGGATTAGACACTGGTTCAATGAAAGAAGCCAGAGAGTGGTTGTGGAGGATTGCTTCTCTGAGTGGAGGCCTGTGACTAGTGGTGTGCCGCAGGGATTGGTGTTGGGTCCATTGTTTGTCATCTATATCAATGATCTGGGTGATAATGTGGTAAATTGGATCACCAAATTTGCTGATGATACAAAGATTGGAGATGTAGTGGACAATGAGGAAGGTTTTCAAAGCTTGCAGAGGGATTTGGATCAACTACAAAAATGGGCTGAAAAATGGCAAATAGAATTTAAAGCAGACAAGTTTGAGGTATTACACTTTGGAAGGACAAACCAAAGTAGAATGTACAGGATAAATTGTAGGACTCTGAAGAGTGCAGTCGAACAGAGGGATTTGGGAATACGGGTGCAGAATTCTCTAAAAGTGATGTCACAGGTAGATAGGGTCGTAAAAAGTGCTTTTGGTACATTGGCCTTAATAAATCGGAGTATCAAGTATAAAAGTTGGAGTGTTATGATAAGGTTGTATAATGCATTGGTGAGGCCAAATTTAGAGTATTGTGTACAGTTTTGGTCCCCTAGTTACAGGAAGGATGTAAATAAGGTTGAAAGAGTGCAAAGAAGGTTCACATGGACATTGCCGGGACTTGAGAAGCTGAGTTACAGAGCGAGATTGAATAAGTTAGGACGTTATTCCCTGGAGTGTAGAAGAATGAGGAGATTTGATAGAGGTGTATAAGAGTTTGATGGGTATAGATAGAGTGAATGCAAGCAGGCTTTTTCCACTGAGGCTAGGGGAGAAAAAAAACCAGAGGGCATGGGTTAAGGGTGAAAGGAGAAAAGTTTAAAGGGAATATTTGGGGGGGGGGGGGGGGGCTTCTTCATGTAGGGAATGGTGGGAGTGTAGAATGAGCTGCTGGATAAAGCAGTAAATGCGGGGTCACTTTTAACATTTAAGAAAAACTTGGATGGGTTCATGGATGAGGGGTGTGGAGGGATATGGTCCAAGTGCAGGTCAGTGGAACTAGGCAAAAAATGGTTCGGCACAGACAAGAAGGGCCAAAAGGCCTGTTTCTGAGCTGTAATTTTCTATGGTTATATGGTTCAATGATCAGAAATAGCAGACCACCCTGAGCTTGCCTCATGGGAGACTCATGTGACAATTGAAAACTTGATGTGACATGAGACTGATTACATTTCCCAACAAAATATTACCTTTTCTCATCAAACAAAGGATACATTCGCAGGCATGATCCTATATGACTGTGAGTTATCCAACGTGCCCACTGTTCTCATGAATTAACAACTGTTTGTTCTACCAATCAGTCTCTGCACATGCATTACACACATTGTCTTAAATCATTCAACAGTCTTGAAGGAACAAGTGCATGTTGACCTTGGTTTTTTGTCTTGGTGGTGTTCCTTATCAAGAGAGTATCATTCCCATTGACCTATTGCCTTGGTGAGTGTTATTGTTCCATTGATGTTGGGGATTTGTTGCTTTCTGTGAATTTGGATTCTTAGCGTCTCTTCTGTAGCATTTTCAAGATTCAAATGTTTGTTTTGTATCTGCTTCCAGAAACCACAGTTCCAAGTTTAAGCTAGCAGAATTTCATCAATTTCTTCTGAGGAAGAGCCATTATTGAATGGATCAGAAATGGCAGCTTGTCTCATGGTAGCATCACATGATTATGGAAAGCTAGATAGTACATTTCAAAACTCAAACATTAACAGAAGAGAGGGAAAAATGGTAGTCATTAAAGTGAGACATGTTAGAAACCCTACTGATATTAAATGCAAGGGTATCCCTAAACCCAGAATGATAACTTAGAACATTGGTTCATAGTGGTTATGTGATTTTTTTTTGGTAATATGTGAGGAATTATGTACAACCCAGGGAAGAAACAGTCCAATTATTATGTGAACAATTAATAAAGAATATTTATTAACTTAAAATTAAAATAAAATCACACACAACAAGAAGGACTATAATACTTTACAACACTTAAGGATACTGGGGGCTATACATGCATAATTTTACATGAAACTATCCCTTGGTTCCCCCCTACTTATGTTTTACCTGAACTCTGAGGCACCTATTTTCTCAAACAACATTCTAAATTAAGTAACTTTATTCACTAAATCCAGCTAAATTATTTACCATAGCCAGGTTAAAGTGGCCACATTTGGGAAATAGTCTTCTGATTCAGCAAAGGTAAAAAATGGTGACTTCTCTCAGGAGACTAAAGTGACAGCTTTCTGTGGCTCAGATGTTAGCTGTCTCTCTCCTGTGTCCTCCTGTTTTGTTCTATGGTTAGTGTTCTACAGTCATGCCATTCATTTCCCTGTGGAAAGTATACGTCAATTTTCTCTTCTCTCCACTTTGAAATTACCATCTCTAATAGCCCCAGTGTTCTCTCTAGTCACATATGTGAAATACTTATTTCCCACAGATAGGTTAATTTATGCCTCATCATTTCTCCAGCCGTTAATTCATATCTCATCAGTTCTCCAGCTGTCTGCCTCAAATCAACTCCCTGATTTGACTTTGTTGTTTTCATTTTAATTTACCACAATTCCTAACAGAAAGCAATGGCCAACTTAACATAAGATGTTGGGCGGGATTTTACAGTCTCGCTCAGGCGAGACTAAAAATCCCCGCCCGACGTCAGCAGAGATTTCCATTGTCGGACCCTCATCTGCTCCAAACCTGTGGTAGGCAAAATGGTAGAATTCCGGTGATTATGTCATTATTTGAGTCTCTTTAAAAAAGCTATGTTGGGGATAGCGATGGGGTCAGATGATACATAAAATTAACATTAAAACTTTTGTTCAGATGCAGCCTAGACTGATGGGATGAAATCCCTACCTCTCCAGTCTGTAAGGCACCCAAGTATAAAGTGCTTAGGTAATGGGAACCCAGCTATATGTGGTGATGGGAGCACAAATCCAGATGGTTGCTGTAGGTAGTTGTTTAAATGTTCTAGCATGAAGATTTCTGGAATTAAGAAACAAGGCACAGAGTTTGGGAGATTCAGATTTACTCTGAATCTGACCTGTAATGCCCTTGCTGTGTAAGCCCTCAGTGCTTAACTTACAGTAAAAAATGAAAATGATTTGCATAAATCATTTGCATAATCTAACTATGATTAATACATACAAAAAGAACAAAAATGCCAAAAATGCATTAAGTAATTAAAAGTTTTAAAAAATGAGCAAATTGTAGCTACTGATGGCTACCAAGAAGGTATCTTAATCCTCAGGCTGACAGGACTGATTCTGAGGAAGGAATACATTGGAGAGGTGGCCACAAAGGTGGGCAGGGAATTCCTTCAGTCAGATCTCTGCATGATTAGTGTAGCATATGATGATATTACCCAGATGTTTAAATATGAAAACACACATTAATAGCATGACAATGACCACCTCAACAATTCTCCAGATTTCTCATCATGCAGTCAACCCATTCAAATCAGACAGGAGTTCTCTCTTCAGATCTGGCTTATTGAGACAGCCATAAGTCAATTGAGTGATGACAGAACAAGGCACGTGTAAGGCACCGGTTGTGTTATAGCCATCATAAAGCAATACCTCAGAAACTGCATAGCTCTTCCATGCAAATTGTTCTAGCTATGGACAAGGCTTACCATCCAGCAACTCACTAGAACTGCCTGATCTGATGTTCATCTGAAATACTTTTGGTTTCCCTTCTTTAACCTATCACAGTCTTATTTTGTATCAGCAGAAAATAAACCATCAATTGGAATAAAGTGAATTCAAATTCAGCTTAATAACCATTAAGTTTTAGGTTTATTTATTAGTGTCACAAGTAGGCTGACATTAACATGGCAATGAAGTTACTGTGAAAATCCCCTAGTCACCAAACTCTGGCGCCTGTTTGGATACACTGAGGGAAAATGTAGCATGGCCACCTAACCAGCACATCTCTTGGACTATTAAGTTTAAGCTTATTTATTAGTGTCACAAGTAGGCTTACATTAACACTACAATGAAGTTACTGTGAAAGTCACCTAGTCGCCACACTCCAGCACTTGTTTGAGTACACTGAGAGAGATTTTAGCATGGCCAATGCACTTAACAGCACATCTTTCGGACTGTGGGAGGAAACCGGAGCACCCGGAGGAAATCCACTCAGACACATTGGAGAACATGCAGGTTCCGCACAGTCAGTGGCCCCAGCTGAGAATCAAACCCTTTTCCCTGGTGCTATGAGGCAGCAGTGCTAGCCAGTGTGCCACTGTGCTGCCCGTGGTACCTTGTGCCAGATTCCCAAGTCCCCAAAAAAAACTGTGAATCCAAAAAAGCTAAGTTCATGGACTTTGAACTCCCCTGTCAAAAAGAGTCTCACACAAGAGATTTCAGCTGAATTTGTGAACCATTAAACATGCAGGGAGATTTTGCAACCATATTGGCCATGAGAACAAATGGCAACATTGGTGCAAATTTCCATAAGAATCAGAAAGGAGATTCTAGTCTGCTGATTGCCCCACCTCTCACCAATAACATATTGAGGTAAAGGGCAGAAACATAATTTCAATAAATTTTACTCCATTAATATATTATTAAAAGGCTTTCCAGCCACCTAATCTCTTCCACTCCCACCTCACTAAATTTTCCCTTATGTGTGGTGTGCTATGCACAGAGTGCCAGACACTCTGGTCTGAAAATTCAGTTTCCAATCCTTTAGTTACCAATTTGAAAAACTTTACAAGATTCATCAGACATGACTCCCCACGCACAAAACTGTCCTGACTTTCCCTAATCTGACCTTGATAATAAATGTGGTAGATCCTGTGCCTCAGAATCCCCTCCAGTGAATTCCCCACCACAGATGTCAGCCTTACCAGCCTGTAATTCCCTGGCTTGTCTTTGCTACCGCTCTTAAACAACGGAAAAACATGAGTCAACCTCCAGTCCTCCGGAACTTCACCAGTGGAAAGGGATGAAGCAAATTTCTCTGCAAAGGCCTCTGCAATTTCTTCCCTAGACTCCCACAAAATCCAAGAATGCACTTGATCAGGCCCAGGGGACTTATCCACCTTAATGAGCTTGGTGAGCTTGTTTTGCAAGCTCGTGTTTAGAAATGATAATATGGTAATATTTTGACTTTTAAGTGACAGATGTTCCACACTGTTACAGTTGAGGCAGCGTACAAAACTAGGCAACGGGTGTAACACTCTTACAGTGCTTTAGAAGTAGTCTCCATCAATTTGGAAAATATTGAGAGGAAATTCATTATGATTTATCTGCCCATCTATTTTAGCTTGGTTCAGGCTGAGTAAATTTATTGTGTAGTTTTCTAGTGTTGTCAGACCTTTTTGTCATTTGATCCTTGTTCTTCTGGATTTTGAACCATTTATTGACTCTTGATTCAATTTTATTCTGCATAGAGGCAAGACCCTGACTGTCATCACGATGGGCATAAAAGATCCAATAGCATGACTTTGAAGAGAAGCAAGGGAGCTCTTCTTTGTGCCCTAGCCAATATTTATCCCACAGCAACATCATTAATCAAATAATCTTATCCAATTAAAGAAAGCAAATAGTGTGTTGGCCTTCATAGTGAGAGGATTTGAGTATAGGAGTAGAGATGTTTTACTGCAGTTACATAGGTCATTGGTGAAGGGACACCTGGGGTATTGTGTGCAATTTTGGTGTCCTTATCTGAGGAAGGATGTTCTTGCTACAGAGGGACTACAGCAAAGGTTTACCAGGCTGTTTCCTGGGACGGCAGGTCTGTCATATGAAGAGAGACTAAGTAAATTAGGATTGTGTTCATTGGAGTTTAGAAAAGTGAGAGAGGATCTCATAGAAACTTATAAAATTTTAAGAGGGTTGGATGGGATAGATTCAGAAAGAATGTTCCTGATGGTAGTCTAGAACTAGTGGTCATAGTTTGAGGATAAGAGGTAAATCTTTTAGAACTGAGGTGAGGAGAAATTTCTTCACCCAGAATGTGGTGAATGTTTGGATTTCACTACCACAGAAGGAAGTTGAGGCCAAAATGTCTGATTTCGAGAAGAAATTAGATATAGCTCTTAGGGCTGAAGAGATTATGGGATATGGGGGGGAAGAGGAATCAGAATATTGAATTTGATGATCAGCCATGATCATAATAAATGACAGGCAGGCTTGAAGGGCCAAATTGTCAACTCCTCTTTCTAGTTTCTATTCTCAGATGTTTCTATATAATAACAGATGTTTCAATGTAATATAATAAGTGGGATAACTTTCAATGGAAATTGCTGTATTTTCCACATTACAAATGTCCCTACAATCCCAAAATATACAA
Source organism: Carcharhinus amblyrhynchos (assembly GCF_965287045.1). Classification (NCBI taxonomy): domain Eukaryota; kingdom Metazoa; phylum Chordata; class Chondrichthyes; order Carcharhiniformes; family Carcharhinidae; genus Carcharhinus; species Carcharhinus amblyrhynchos. The sequence goes on along the minus strand of NC_137339.1, from coordinate 39,479,284 downwards.
TGGATCGGCAGTCTCTATGCTGTTGCCTGAGGTAATGAAAGTTGCTACCCAAATGTAAACCCTTTGAAATCTTTATTTCTATACCACATTATTTTGTTAAGAAGAGGTGTCACATGAACAAACTTTTCGCAGCAGCCTGCTAGATTGGAGATGGGTGAGATTCTTTGATCATGCTGTGACATTTTGCGATTAATGCCAACCCTCTCACCCCCTTTCTTCCACAGTTCTAAACTGTGTTCCACTTTAAGGGGCAATTATTTTCTATCTCCAAAATAATTTGCATGCGGATACCAGAAGCTCATGTTTATATATTAAGGGTGAAGAAAAGCCCAGTTCATAGACTCAGTTTATAGCACACACCCCCCCCACAACAAAATCAAGCATGAAAATTACAATTACAAAATAAACAAAACATAGGTCATGATTTGCATATGTGATGCAAAGTCAATTTGACTCATTGAAAGGACATTCTTTACTCAAAGGGTAAACTGCGGCTACATTCTGGTCAATTTTTGCTGCTATGCACACTAATGGCAGGCACATTTTTTTGCCAAGAACAGCATATATTTTATATATACTAGAAGTGACAGTTGTTGAACTATATGCAATTTCATACCTCTTATCAAAGTGAACTTTGTAAGGTTAGTACACTCTACTCTTCATGTCCTTTAATTGAAGAGCAAGCCTATGAAATTCATAGAGGCATGATCATTCCATTTTATGGGCTAATAACCTCAATCTGTAATTTTACAATCTACAGTATAAATTCATAAGAGATACTGTTCAGTATGATTAATTTATGGCAAAGCTAAACAGTGCTGGTCACAGTGAAATCCTGTTTCATGGTTAATTTGATAGTCACAAAATAATATTCACTTATTATGGATTTTCGCATTGCTGTGATTTACCCAATTAGTGCCTGCTTTCGAGAAACATTCAGGTTTTTTTTGTTGCGTGAACTTCGTCATCCTGGTTTATATTTCTTTGATGGATATTTTGTTCAAGGGACACTCATGCTCGATGTGGAGCATATTTCAACCTTTGGCAACAGGTATTAGCATCAAGAGCTGCCAAGTCAGGTAAACTTCGAGTTAGATACAGGTTAAAGCTCAACTGTCTCCATCTCAGTAACATCCTTTAATGTTAATTTTGGAAAGGTGCCTCCTACTGCAACTATAGGGCATGTCATTTCCCACATGATACTTTGATGTGGCCTTTCTAAATAAAATTAGCAATATCATGACAAATGGATTACCAACAATTTTGTCCTTTGGAGTCATATCTTTTCTACTTTGAGGTAAGATGCCTAAATGAATTTAGGGGATCTAACAGCATTTGGTCAGAAAACGACTTCTACCTCCTCCGTCTGGACGGGATACAAATAAAGATTGCAAAAGTGAAAATAGAGCATTCTATCCCATTGAACTGCTATGTTTCCTGTTTAGATGTTCACTGGAAAATTTTCTCATTACATTTTGAGTTGAATCCAAATACATGTTTTGTCTTTTTATCTCAACTGATAAAATGCAACGGTGCAAAAATATAAGCAAAATACTGCAGATGCTGAAATTTGAAAGAAGAACAGAGGATGCTGGAAAAATTCAACGGGTCTGCCAGCACCTATCAGGACAGAAACATAGCTAATTTTCAAGTCATGGATGCTTCATCAGAACGGAAAGGAAGGAGAATGTTAGAGCAAAAAAACTGCAATAAAAAGTAGCAATTTTAAGAACAAATGACAGATGGGAGAGGGAGAGGGGATGCATGTTTTGCATTGAGGCCATACATTTATGGAAGATTTTTAAAAAGTAAAGAAATTGGTGGGGGGATGGGGCAGTTTAAAGATGGAGAAGAAAGGTCAAAATCTGAAGTTGTTGAACTCAATGGTAAGGCCCAAGGGCTGCAACGTGCCCAACAAGAAGATGAGATTCTGCTCCTCTAGCTTACATTGAGCTTCTTTGGAGCATTGCAACAAGGATGGACATGTGGGCATGACAGCAAGATGCTGAGTTAAAATGGCAAGCTACAGGATATAAATATAGAGATAAATGCAAAATACTGTGGATGCTGGAATCTGAAACAAAAACAGAAAAACGCTGGAAAATCTCAGCAGGTCTGATAGGGAGAGAGGTCTGTAGGGAGTGAGCACAGCCAATGTTTCGAGTCTAGATGATCCTTTGACAGAGCCCTGAGACCCAAGGAAAGCATACTGTGCTCTGTTTACCATTCTATTTACAACTGCTTTGGATAGCTTTGCTTTTTAACCCCCACACTACTCTATTTCAAATGATATTGTTCAAAACATCTCCAAATTCAAAGTATGCAGCAAATTTCTTTAAAGTAACTATAAACTATGTGATTGATTCATCTTCTTGTTGGTTACACTGATGGAACCTGAACCTCTTGGTGATGATCAAAGATTTAGGTGAAAAGTGGCTCTGTATTATTCCCACTATCTCATCCTGTGTTTTCAAGTCTGGCTTTTCTGGCTGTGCCAGACTTTTCAGGACATTGAATGTTCCCCCCTTCACCACCTCCCATTCTATTCAGGAACGCTGTGAACAAAATATCTGCCACCATTTTATTTGCTTGGACAAAGTAATTGAATCTTTCAGTATTTGAACTCCACCCCTTAGTGTTCTCATCATATGGTTCCACAGCACCAAAGATTCCTGTCATTTTTATTGTGGAAAGAGCTTTTGTAAGCATGATGTGCAACTGTTCTTTTTTCAGTGGTACATTGCTTCTTTGTTCAAACAATGTATGTCTGAGCTCTGCCTGTTTCCTTCCAGGTTTTGCAACATCTCTAGCTCTAAGCTTATTGTTGCAGGGTACTTGCTACTCAAAATGCTCCCTGGGCTAATCCAGATCTTTCCAGGCAGAACACAGTTCCTTTGATGGCTGTTACCATTACTTGGTATCTCTATCACCAGCTTTGATATTTTTTAACTTCTCTTGTCTTTCTGGATATCTGCAGTGTGGACTGATGATGGACGGCACGGTGGCTCTGTGGTTAGCACTGCTGCCTCACAGCACCAGGGACCCAAATTCCTGGCTTGAGTCACTGTCTGTTGGAGTCTGCACGTTCTTCCCATGTCTGCACGGTTTCCTCCAGGTGCACTAGTTTCCCCCCACAGTCTGAAAGACGTCCTGGTTAAGTGCATTGATCATGCTAAATTCTCCCTCAGTGTACCCGAACAGGTGCCAAAGCGTGGTGACAAGGGGATTTTCACAGTAGCTTCATTGCAGTGTTAATATAAGCCTATTTGTTACACTAATAAATAAACTTTAAGTTTTGATTTTTCTCTTGTTCCACCAGATTCTGTGATTCTTTTTCAGTTTTTGCAATGTGAATCAATTACCTTGTCACCAGTTTTCTTTGTCATATTTTAAATGATTGGCTTGAAGACCACAAAGGTACAAACAAATAAACAAGAGCTTTATTGGAAAGGTGTTTACTCTACAAGCTGTGAGGATTGACTGCCTATTTGCCCACACCAATGAACGACCATGTCATCAGGACATCATGTGATCAGTGCCTTAAAGTGCTCTTGTTACAACTAGAACTACATGAACACACAACAGGTACAGCTAAATTCCCCAGTTTTATTTTGCTATATTCTTTTGGTTAGAATATTTTCTTGATTTGACAGGGAATAAACATTAAAAAATTAACTGTAAGTTGACAAAAGTAAAGGAGTTAAATATTTAGCAAATGTCAAAATATGTACATATTTTGTTGGAGTGCTTTTGAAAATATTCTGCTGCAGGATTATGCGATCATTAAAATGGGAACTTCTATTTGTCTTATGGTCGACATGCATAAAATATGTTCTTAATTTAGGCAACTGACCAAATGTGAAGTTAGATGCAAAAACTTATTTTGATCCATTTGATAAGTTGATATAGATATGCATCTGTAGAATCCACTATTCCTTGCTACAAAATGCAGATTTATAATTTATGTCACATGCCAAAAAAATTTAACAGCTTCTTTCCCTGCTTGCAAAATGAGTTTTTGTAAGACAGGTATACTCCTTTATTAGTACGTACATTCAGTAAGTCCTTAAATGTACCGAGGAGAACATTCAGATATCTATCATGTGATGAAGTTATAGTCACAGCCTTAATAGAACATAGATCAATGAAGTTACACAAGATTCACAAAGCAGCCAAAAGAAGCCTATGCCTGTCTAAAATGATATTAATTTGCTGGAGATCATGAGCTGTACTGCCAGGGAATATATAGTCAGTGCATTTGCAAGTGAAATACTTTATTACACAGAATGTTGAATGAACAATGCATTCATTTCAGCAATGAATGCGAGGATTTCATTTAAAGATCTCTCGATTTCCAGCTTTAGCTGAACCTTTGATACAGTTGACACCTAATTGTCTGACATTTCTCATGTCTTATTTTTATTCAGTCCTTTTTTTCTCTATTTTGCTCTAAGTATCATCTTTGGGCGTCCTTGGAGATAATACTTTTGCACACTGGAGTAAATATATATTAGAGAACTTTATCTTGTTCAGTGATGGCTGATTTAATCAAAGCAATTGCAATTTCATGGCAAAGCTCAATGATCAGGAGCAGTACAAGCAGGTAAACATTCCGGTAATACCGATTCAATAGCATGGCTGGGAGCCAGTGAAACTCACTGCCCATGTAGCTGGCAGAGTTAAACAAATGCCTTGATGTGCATGCACTACAGCACTCTCTGTTGAAACTCTTATGCACGCACGTGAGTGCCTGAAAAGCAAGATATGTTAACTCACTTTTTACTAATTTGGTGGCGAGTTATTCATTTCTGATGATAGCTCTCATACACTTTCCTTGCCATTTGAGAATTAGATATGTCACCAAGTTGATTCAGAAGAGTAAAATCATATTCTGAAAGAACCTGGAAACTACGAACTTCAAACTTCTCAAAATAGTTTAATTTATTTGAATGCTTGATCTCTTGCTTCTCCACTGCTATTCCATCTTCACTGCTATTGTACAATCCATTATAATGTCTTACATGTTTCTCTTCTAGTACCTTCTGAAGGCTACAACTATATCTGATGGATGCAAGGCTATTGAATCTGATTAAAGAAAATATTTCAAGTTGTCTCAGAAGTAGATGAAGGTTGTCAGAAGACAATCAAACGTTGGACAAAAAGGCCTTCCGAGTCAAAGCTATACAAAATTAATTTCTTTTGATTAAACACTTTAATATCGTTGTTAAAAGTATATCAGTTCTATACATTTTGTATGTCTGTACCCCAGTTGAAGTAGTTTAAAATGGCATTGTTTTACTGTTAAGTAGGTGACAAATGGCTACCAATTTATTGGTTGTGCACATCGCTGGCCCCATTACAAAGTAGTTGGTCAAAATTATTGATTGCCATCATCTTTGTGGATGCAGTGAAAGGAGATTCTGGAAAGCAGAGTGCTCGAATAGGCTTTTGTTCGGTGTGTGCAACTAGCAAGATTCTGCACATGTCCAAGATACTTTGACTGGCACATTGGCTGACGTTGATTTATTTTGCTCCATTACTTGAGAAGACCCTGGTGTCCCATGGCAAAGTACTGACCAGTGAGGAGCTGATGCACCTTCAGCAGGAGTGAGCTATCTCGGGGAAGAGGAAGAAGAGGGGAAAGCATTAAGAAACAAACAATTAACATTGCAACACATTTTAAAAGCTTTTAAAGCCATTGCAGATACATTTAAGATTACAGAGGTAACAATGCTCCTTTGGAAAGAAGTTTGAAGGTCAGCAGAGAGGCTAAAAGTGCCATCACTGCAACAGGGAGTTGTATGAAGACAGGAAAAACATAAGATGCAACAAATCCAATCTTCAAGATGGACAAGTGCCAGAAAGAAAATCTTCTATCTTCTGTCTCCCAGTAACTCCTTCCCAGCTCACTGAGGGTGAGTGTTAATTACTTTTGTGTATTGTACACTGTTCAGAGGAGGTTCACCAGATTGATGCCGGGGATGAAAAGGTTGGCATATGAGGAGAGATTAAACAGTTTGGCATAATACTCGCTGGAGTTTAGAAGAATGAACTACATAAAATTTTAAAAGGGATTGATAAAGTAAATGTAGACCAAATGTTTCCTCTTATGGGGCACTCTCGAACAAGGGGTGACTGGCGTAGGTTGAGACGTAATAGATTCAAAACTGAGATGAGAAGGAACTACTCGCAGAGTGTGGTGAATTTGTGGAACTCACTGTCCCGTTGCATGGTAAAATCTGAATTATTGAATGCTTCAAGAAGGAGTTGGATATATTTATAATAAAAAGGGATATGGGGAACAAGCGTTGAGATGGATTTGAGACCAGGGAGAGATTAGGCATGATCTGATTGAATGGCAGAGCAGGCTTGGAGGGTGAATTTGCGTACTTCAGTACCTAATTCCTATGTTCCCCTTTTCATTGCATTTTATGTGGCACGGTGATACAGCACTGCTTCCTCATAGCTCCAGGGACTGTGGTTTGATTCCCAGCTTGGACCATTGTCTGTGTGGATTTTGCACATTCTCCCCATCTCTGCATGGGTTTCCTCTGGGTGCTCCGGTTTCCTCCCACAGTCCAAAAATGTGTGGGATAAGTTGATTGGCCATGCTAAATTGCCCATTGTGTCCCAGGATGTGTAGGTAAGAGGGATTAGTGGGGTAAATGTGAGGGGATTAGGGCCTGGGTGTATTGTCGGTACAGACTTGATGGGTTGAATGGCATTGTAGGTTTCTATGTTTATTATTGGCTTACCAATGAGATGTATTTTACGTTTATGTTATGTATTGGGGCTGAAAATCTTAAGTTGAGAACACATCTCCTGACATTACACACATTCAAGTGGGAAAACATAGCTTCAATATAAGTCGTTTTGATTTAAATAGTGGATTTCAGGAATTTATTGAGCATTCCTGTAGTGATTGAGGTAACTCAAAAAGCAAAACGTATAGATGAGAGACAAGATGGCCACTATCAACATGCTGTTCTTGGTTGAAGTCATTAGCTTCATTTGAAGCAATTTTTAAAAGTGGCCTTTTGGCTAAGATGCAGATGAGATCAAGCCTTGGAGGAGGAGCTATGCCGACTCCAATCAGCTTGGATCATGTCGATCAAGCCCAAAACAGGAGGTGAGAGCCCTGTCTTGTCAGCTTGGATCAGGAATGTCCCAACTTGTTGAGACTCTGAATTGGACTTGATTTGGTTGAATTGGAATAAAAACAAAAAAAAACTATCAATGTTTAAAATAATAATTTATCAGATAGTTATATTGTATTTAAATTGAAGTGAATGCAGCATAAAATCAGGGATATATACTTTGACAATGAAAAGTTGCTTTACATTCTCACATGGCAAAAGTGATTTTGTAAAATATTTGAGACCTGAAAGACTATTTCAAAATTTAATTTTGCCGGGTGTTCAGGCTGTTTCAAAAGGGAAAAGATAGGGGATAGTTTGGAAGGCGGCGGGGCGGGGGGGGGTTCTTTGTTGCCTCAAATAATTCCCTCAGAGTTCTCGTTGCATCTTCTGACTCCACACTTGGTCTGGTATTTTTCCCCTGTAAATCAATATTTTGTTTTACATTTTTTGTATAACATGCTTCATCATGTTCTTCCTGTTCCTAGCATAACTGATTTTCCAGTGCAGCAATGAGTTGCCGACCATCATTTTCCTTTTGCAACTTATCAAACCAGTCCCTTCAGTGTTTCTGCTTTTATTCATCTGCAAGGCACATACATGTGCATTGTAGACCAATCACCAGTCTTTTTTTCAACTTTATCTTGTCTTTCTGAATCTCTTTAGAAAGCCTATCATAGACCATGATTTAGCAGCCGCATTAGCCATGGGCACAAAATCCGTAATGGCCACTGAATTTCACGAGAGACAAAAAATGGGATTTGCCACTTTCCCAGCACCCTTTCAATGATGAGATCAACTTCATGCCTGAGAAGGGCATAATCCTGATTAACAGGTATTAACTTTCATTGGCATTTAATTAGCGGGCATCATGATGCAACCTCCGGACCTGATGCACCTCCCCACCCACCAGTCGTGACGTCATGCCCGTATTAATTCAATAAAATACAGCTTTTTAGAAATGGGAACCTAGCACCATGAGGTGCTAGGTTCCCATTCTAGGGAACCATTCTAGGGAACCCATTCTAGGGAGGGAGAATGGTGAGAGAAGACAAGAAGCACTCACCCTGGCAGCATAAAAGAGGTCATTCATTTTCTTCCAGCATTGGACCCCTTCCTCTTCTGGGAGGTGCTGGCACACATCATCAGCATGGCCACTGGCTCCTATGCAGGAACCTTTCTGGAGGGCCTCCTGCCCACCTGCAGGTAGGTTGTTGCCTTTCTCTCTTCCATCACACCTAGCAAATAAGTGAAGGCCTCCTCCATAAAGCCTGGAGCTGGCTTCTTGGCTGCCACCATCTTCCTGGCTTGATTGAGATAAGTGCTGTGGAGCCATTTAAATGTACTGTACGTATAACCCCCGCGGGTGCAGAAAATCAGACACTTCATACCAAGGGGTGGCGTTTCTCATGTGGAAACATTTTTTCAAACTACCTAAATATTGTGGTCTGGATTATGCTAATGGGGCTGATGGAATTTGCACCTGTTTTCCTGTCCCATGCCCGGTGGGCAGTGCCAAGGTGCCTCCTAGGCATGGGCACTTTGCCCCTTGGGCAGTGTCAGGGAGCACAGGCTGACACTTCCAGGATTCCCATGTCTCGGGGGCACCCCCCTCCCCATTGCCCAATCCCTTGGAGGCCCCTAATTGCACCCCCCCCTTCACTCCAGCAGGGTCAGGCCGCTAGTTCCCTGAAAGTAGGGAGCTAATGTAATTCCTGCTGGATGAAACACTCTGGCAAAGTGGGACAGGTGAATGGGCCCAGAGAACTCAGTCCCTGCCTCCACGCTGATTTCCTGCGTGGGACAAACCATGCCGGAAATCCAGCGCTGGGAGACGCTAGTGGGGTGCAATCTCTCCCACGAATCCTGTGCATCACCCCACCCCCTTGTGAGTTTCCCAATCCGCTGCACTAAAAAATAGCGCAACGGGATGGGAGAATCATGGCAGTTATGTTGAACTTGTATAGGATAGTAGATTGAGCTCAACTAATATACTGCATCCAGTTCTAGATGTCACGTTTTAGGAAAGATGTGAAGACATTGGAAAGTGTGCAGATAAGGTACACAAGAATGGCTCCAGGCAGAAAGGAACTTTGGTTATGAGGATAGACTGCAATTGTTTTTCATGGAGAAAAGACATATGAGAGGAGAGTTGATAAAAGTATTCATAATCATGAGGTATCTGGAGTAAACAAAGTTCCCACTCATGGAAGGATTCAGAATAAGAGGGCACAGATTTAAAATAATTGGCAAAAGAAGCAAAAGTGACATCAAAAGTAACTTTATCAGACAGAGAGTGAAGGTCTAGAATTCACTGATATGAGTGGGCGTAGGTTCACTTGAGGTATTCAAAAGGGAATTGGATTGTTACCCATAAAGGAGAAATATGCAGGTTTACAGGAAGAATTATAGGTGAATTGCTCATTCGAAGAGTTGGTGCTGTTGTAATATGAGTTTGTTAAATGCCCCAGTGATGAGATCTTCAGACTTGTACATTTAAATATGAACCATTTGTTTTTAGTCTAATCATTTACAGATCCCAGAGCTGCCTTCTATGCAGACTGCTTCCAGAGTGTTCTCTCTGAGTCTAATACCAGGCGACTCTGAGCATCATACCATGGGCGCTCCTATTCTCCAGTCCTACATTAAGCCTTGCTCTGCCGAACACCTTTTCGTTATAATGGCATGCAAGCATATAATAAAACAGATGTGCTCCATCTGTGCTGTAACAATTCTGTGATTCTGATGTGACTTTGATAAGAGCATTTTCACAGTATTATAGCAGGGGTGGAAATTTCTCAGCATCAAATCCATTTCAGGCTTGCCATCTCAAAGGCCAGTGTCAATCAATAAAAACCACAACAAAAACCTTTCACAAAGCAACTGTATCAAACAACAAATTCAATTCAATAACAATGAACTTTTCACTCTTGTGCATTTGCCTTCATGCCTGCCTTAATGCCCTGATCTAGTCTGCTCCAAGGCAGTGCAATTCCAATGGTTGCAGTATGGTTGGTGGATGGGCGCTACCTTTCACTGAAGGAGACTGCAGACGGGTTCATAGGACACCCTTGAGCAGCTTTAGGCCTTAAGGACCTGCCTTTGAACTGTTTCACATTGGCATGAATGACAGCAGTCTGGTATGGATGAAAGACACCAAGAAGAGCACCGGCAGAGTGGCAGTAGTAAAGACTTGTGCCATGATGGCGGTACCAGATTCTGTCAATTTCCTGAGAGGGACGTGGAGGATATCTGAGTGGCCTTAAATGCACCAAACATTTCAATGTGTCTCGTCAGCAGAGTTGTCTTGAAAGCGACCATTGAAACACTTATCTGAGTCGCCTGCAGCAGACTTGTCTGCAAACTCACTCTGAGCTGACAGATGAGCCAACATCACCCCCTGGCCTGGCTGTAACCTGATTATGACCAGTAACTTGCTATGTACCGATGCTGACTCACTCATGGAGTGTCAGTATCTGAGATGATGGCTGAGACTGTCAGATGAAATAATGTTTCCTCCTGATTGGTGATGTTGGGGACAGTCTTCCGCCTCAACCTGACTTTGCTGAGGTTGCCCAAGCAGCATTTCTCAGGTATCTGAAAACATAAAAGCAGCAAGGGAGGGTTAGATTGAAGAGCTTCAGTTAAATGTGCAGCAAGGATCAAGGGTGAGGACTGAATTGTGAAGGGCCATAAAGCAGCTGCTTGCTGCTATCTTGGATATCCTGTTTGGAACCAGATGCCAAAGACTATGTTGCTGCTGGCCTAATAATTCTGAGAACTTTCTCCTTAAGGGGGCAGAGGGGATAAAAGTGTGCCAGCCTCCACAGGTTCTCTGCCTTTTCTCTCTATTGTGGGTGAATTTTCCTGGCATAAGAGGGGGCAGAATGTTAGTGATTGTGTGGTAAGTGGTTGTGTGATGAGCCTATCAGAGCTGAATAGTGGAGGTGCAAAGAGTAAGTTAGTGATGGATGTGAGGCTGACACTGTCAGAGATCCTGGGTACTGGCAATCTTCGGCACTCTTAGTCAATTTGAGTACCAACAGCGAGGCTGATACGAGGCCTTTAATGATTCGTGCGCAAGGAGAACCCCCCTTGGAGCTGTCCTGCAAGTGTGTCTGAAGTTATAGGCAAGAAACCTAGCAATTATAGTCAATTACAGCAAATCAGAAGCAAGAAATTTTTTTAATCCTTCAGTCGCATACATATTCACCAATTAAATCCTGGCTTTTTGCCCTTTCACATTCGATGAAAAATTGACTGCTGCTAATCCTTCATTTGCATAGCATATCCCCATAGCTTGCCTTTGGCATTTGTTATGGAAAAATCTGGTCTTGCTCACCCTCTGGTGAAGACTGAAAAGCAGAATGTTACGGGGCCTACGCAGATAAAGATTAGCTTGTTCATTTGATTTGATTTGTTATGGTCACATGTATTAACATACAGTGAAAAATATTGTTTCTGGCACACTATACAGACAAAGCATACCGTTCATAGAGAAAGAAATGAGAGAGTGCAAAATGTAGTGTTATAGCCATAGCTAGAGTGTAGGAAAAGATCAACTTAATGCAAGTAGGTCCATTAAAAATATGACATCAGCAAGGAAGAAACTGTTCTTCAGTCGGTTGTTACGTGATCTCAGACTTTTGTATCTTTTTCCTGACAGAAGAAGGTGGAAGAGAGAATATCTGGGGTGCATAAGGTCCTTAATTATGCTGGCTGCTTTGTTGAGGCAATGGGGAGTGTAGATGGAGTCAATGGATGGGGGGCCAGTTTGCATGGCGGATTGGGCCACATCTGGGTGAGACCACACCTGAAGTATTGTCTGTCCTGTTTGTCTCCTTCCCTAGGGAAGAAATAAGTTTGCACAAAGGGATTGCAACCAAAGTTCACCAGACCTATTCCAAGGACTCAGGATTATCCCATGAGGTGAAATAAATGCAGTTTCTGACTTTGCAGAGAGCTCAATGTTATGAAGCCCATAAATCAGGGAACAAATGTGCTGTCATGTGGAATTCACCATGGAGAGGGAAACCCAACTGAGCATGGTTCTCATCTAGTTATCTCACGATTATTAGGGAGTCCCTTTGTGCTAACCTTGAACAACACCCACCCAAACGACCCTCCTCCACTTTGAAGGATCATATTCACAACCTTTTGTAGTTTCTTGCGGTCTTGGGTGGAGCAGGAGTCATACCTATCTGTGATACAACCAGAAATAATACTTTCTATGGTGCATCTGTAACAGTTAGTGAGATTCACAGCTGGCATGCTAAATTTCCTTAATCTTCTGAGAAAGTAGAGGCATTGGTTGACTTTCTTGATTATAGTGTCAGCATGGGGGGTTCAGTACAGGTTGTTGGTGATCTGGATACCTAAAAACGTGAAGCTCTTGACCCTTTCTACTTCATCCCTGTTGATGTAGACAGGGGCATGTTCTCCTCTACACTTCCTGAAGTCAATGACAATCTCTTTCATTTTGTTGACATTGAGAGAGAGATCATTGCTGCACCAGTTCACCAGATTCTCTATCTCCTTCCCATACTCTGTCTCGTCATTTGTTGAGGTCCAACCCACTACAGTGGTGTCGCCAGCAAACTTGAAAATTGAGTTGGAGGGAAATGTGGCCACACAGTCTTGGAGGTATAAGAAGTATAGTTGGGGGCTAAGAACACAGCGTTGTGGGGCACTGGTGATGATCATGGAGGAGGTGTTGCCTATCCTTACTGATTGTGGTCTATGGCTTTGGAAGTTCAGGATCCAGTCACAAAGGAGGAGCCGAGGCCCAGGCCATGACATTTGGAGGTGAGTTTCATAGGAATAATAGTGTTGAAGGCTGAGCTGTAGTCAATAAATAGGAGTCTGATATAGGTGTTTTTGTTATCTAGGTGTTCCAGGGTAGAGTGCAGGGCCAGGCAGATGGCATCTACTGTAGACCTGTTGCAGCAGTAGGCAAACTTAGTGAATCCAGGCAGTCTGGAAGGCTGGAATTGATTCATATCATGACTAACTTTTCAAAGCACTTCATAATGATCACTGTCAGAGGTATCGGCCGATAGTCATTAAGGCATGCTTGGCTTTTCATAGATACCGGGGTGATGGTCATTTTCTTGAAGCAGATGCTGAATAGCAGACACTGACCCCTTTTGAAGATCTGTGGGCTGATAAACATTTTCCACTACTGTATAGAGAAGGCATGAAATTTTAATTTGAGCTCTTTACATTCTGCGCAATTTAACTTCTGAACTATGAAACTTCCATCTAAACATTTTAACTTCCACAACACCATTGATAGATGAGTATGGCTGAAGTTGAGGATGCAGGGCCCTTCATCTCTCTGGCTACCTGCTCCCACGCCCACTCTCACTGCTATATCTATCACATCATCCCTAAAGGTTTCCTACCTCCCAGGAGAAACATTGCCTCTCTCCTGGATTCCACCTTCCTTTTTGATTTGATTTTGACTTCATTTCATTTATTATTGTCGCATGTATTAGTACTCAGTGAAAAGTATTGTTTCTTGTATGCTATACAGACAAAGCATACTGTTCATAGAGAAGAAAACAAGAGAGTGCAGCATTTAGTGTTACAGTCATAGCTAGGATGTAGAGAAGGATCAGCTTAATGCGAGGTAGGTCTATTCAAAAGTCTAAAGGCAGCAGGGAAGAAGCTGCGCTTGAGTTAGTTGGTATGTGACTTCTGTATATTTTTCCCGATGGAAGAAGGTGGAAGAGAGAATGTTAGGGGTGTGTGAGCTTTCTGGACATGCCTTCTCTGAATCTAGGAATCCTCTGGCTGTTTCATCATTTCCCTACCTGTAATCATCCACTATCATTGACCATTAAACTTAACATGGGCACCTCAACTTCTCTTTAATAGGGAGTTAAGAAAGGAAGGCTGACTGGACAACATGTTTGCGACACAAAAATGCTACCTGGCCACCCATGCTGAGCACAGAGACTGAAAGCAGTATTCAGAGAAACAGAACAGTGCTGGAGCCAGCTTGGTCTAATACTTCAATCATTAGGGTGAGGTGGATATACCAACCATGATCTGAATCAGCACATGTCGTGAATCGCAACTCCCACACCCAAACAGATATCCAATCTCTAGCCTATTGTCTTAAACTTAGCAGATTTGAAACAAAAACAGAACATGCTGGGAAATCTCTGGAGAGCGAATAGAGCTCTGACGAAGGGCCATCTAGGCTTGAAATGTTGGGTCTATTCCCTGTCCACAGATGCTGTCAGATCTGCGAGATTTTCCAGCTTTTTTTTTGCTTCAGATTCCAGCATCTGCAGCAACTTGCTTTTATCTTAGTGGATTTGAGGCTGTTTTTAGCTACTGCGTTCTATCAGCGTCTTGCATCTGCACGTTGCATCACCTATAAAGAAATCTAGGTGAATAGTTTTGCCTAGATGTGTTGATCCGTTCTAACAGAAAGGGCAGGGGAATGCACCCTATGTATTCTCCGAAGAATGATAAACTACAATTAACGATTAACTATTAACTATTAAACATGGCGATGCTAAGCAATACACCACAGATAGAAAGATAGAGGTTTCAGCTCTTGGGGGACATAATCTGGATACAGGAACTGGCTTCAAGGCACACAGAAGGCAGAAGAGTTGAGAAAGGGCCTGAATATATAGTCATCAGGCATTTCATAACGGAACTGACACAAGATCAATTATATCAGTTTGAGATATGTCAACAAAGGGTAGCTCAGGAAAAAAAGCAACACACCAAATGCTACAGTGTAGTGCTGGAATTAAATACATATTGTGCAAAACAAAATAAATAGTGAGGAAAAAAATCCATCAAGTAGCCGTGATTGAGTGATGGTGATTACCAGGTTGAACAATAACTGACCATGTATGAGACATTTACATACCAATAAAGATGAGGAACCATTTTATTATATGAAGAGGCAAAGGTTGATTTCCAACAATTATTTATGAAGAAAACAATAAGCCTGCAGCTGGATCTAATTTCGTGAGTAACAGTGAGTTTATTAATAAGGTCTTCAGGTGCAAGATCGTGAAAGCACTTGAAAATTAAAGGTTCTGAACATTTGTAAACAATCAAAATGACACATTTCACCTTCAATTATACCAAGTGCATAATTGTAATGTTATTTATATAACAGGCCTGATCAGTCTGCTACAACAGTGACTGATTTTAAAAATGTGCAAAGAATTGTTGAAAGCAGTCTCTGAAAGCCACAAATGGTGACACTTCCTCATGCTTATCAGTCTGAATTTTTGCAAACAGGTCTGCAGAGTGTATATACCTGCAGATCCCAAAGCAGAATGGTAGCAAGTAGCCTAAAACTGGGCTTCAGGTCTTTATTAATATTATTTGGACAAGGAACAGGTATTTGTCACGTACGCTGCACAGGTAGCCCACTCGTTGGTAGAATTGAAGTTAAGGTCGCTGGAAAGTGAATGGTTGGGGTGGAAATGTTGGGGTTAGAATTGGAGTTGGCAGGAGGGTGCCATTGAGAGGGGGTTTGGGGTGTTGGAGGGGTATGGTGCAGGAGGGGGCATTCCTGCTCCTCCTCCTTCCACAGAAATGATTTTTACATTTTTCTTTTTTGGCACAGTGCCAGGGACCCAGATTCAATTCTGGCTTTAGGTGGCTGTCTGTGTGGAGTTTGCACCTTCCTCCCACAGTCCAAAGATGTGTGGATTAGGTGGACTGGCCATGCTAAATTGCCCCTTCGTGTCAGGGGGATTAGCACATTAAATACATGGAGTCATGGGGATAGGGCCTGGATGGATTGTTGTTAGTGTAGCTCGGTGGGCGGAATGATCTCTTCTGCACTGTAGGGATTTTATGATTCTATAAAAAACTAAACACATATGTTTGGTTGTCCAACATTGAATATCAGCAAAGAGGCCTGAAACAGATGAGAGGCCCCTTCTTCACATATTTAAGAGAGCCTATGCCTATTTTAGCTGGTTGTCAAGGACATATGAGAAATTAACATTGGGTTGGACATCTTTTGAACATCTATTTGGGACATGGCATTTTAGTCCCAAATTGGTTCTCATTGTGCTAGTTTTATATTTAAACAAGAAGTTGTTGACGTATATCATTTAAGCCAAAGTATTCAATCTTGTCTGACCCTACTTAAACTGGTACAATGGCCACGATTCTCCCATTGTGACCCGCAACTTTTCTGCCCAGTGGGAATATGCATCTTGGGCCTTGAGCAGGGATTTGCGCATGCACCAGGAACGCATGCGCATCTCCCAGAGCCAGTGAACAGTCGCCAGTCAGACCACGCTGGAAACCGGCGGGAAGGCAGGTAAGCAATTTAAATCTGTTTTTAATCTGCATTAAATATGCTTATTAGTTAATTAGTTAATTATCAGCATCCGAAAGGTCACATTTGACTTTCTCGCCCCGCCAGGAGTACGCCATTCCAGTGGGGTTCAGACTAGCTCCCCAACTTCGGGGAACTAGTGGGAGACCCCCCCAGAGTGAAGGGGGGCAATTGGGGCCCCCCAGAGTGTCAGGCCGCAGGGATGTGTTGCCACCTGGGCATGGGCACTCGGGCAGTGCCAGCCTGTGGCCCTGGCACTGCCCAAGGGACAAAGTGTCCATGTCCAAGGGGCACCTTGGAACTGCCCATCAAGCATCAGGCAGTGCCAAGGGGGCGGAGCCTATTGTGGGCGAGAGCCTCGGGGTGATTGTTGGGGATGGGGAGAGTCCTGCTACCACTGCAGGCAGGATAAGTCTGGAACGGAGGGAGGGCAGCGATTGGGGTGGGCTGGGAAGGGTGGTCTGCGGGGAGGGGTCTGTCTCTGGGGGGTGTCTCACCCTGGGGGGGTAAGCGGGGGGTGTCTGCCGGGGTGAGAGAGGTGTGGGGATCGCTACTGCTGGGGGGTGCGGCCTGGACATCGGGGCACTCTGGGACGGGTGTGGGGGGTAGTCAGGGCTGGCTTGGGAATTGCTGTGGGGGCTGCGATCGGGCTATGGGCAAGGCTGGAGGGGCAGAAGGGTCCTGGCTTGCCAGTGATCAGGCTGGCCAGCAAACGGGAGGTTGGCAGTTGGGAGCCACTGTGTATGCACAGTGCTTGAGAACTGTCAGACACCAACGTGAATAGGCACTGCCTCCCGCGATTTTTAATGAGGTTTCCGACTAGGACCTCTCCAGTGTACAGGGTAGGGAGAATCAGTTGGGATTTAGAACAGTTCTCCCACCAATTCTGTGGCCAATATTTCTACACCAGTGCCATACAAGAGGCATTATTGTTCCTGGTGCTGTGGCTTTTTTTCTGTATGAACGTTATTTTACTTTGAATTATCACCTATTTAGGACAAGTTTTAAGCAGGTGAGGTACTAAATGAGTTTTCAGAGGTACTGTCTCAATTCTATTAAAAGAATTACACATCTGAATTATCCTCCCACCTCCTCTCTAAAAGGAGAACTAAGAGTTCAATCCACCTCTAGGTTTTGGGGTCAAACAATGTGGGTAACCTCTCTGACTCACTTATCCTCATTTCCTCCAAAATGCATTCCAAATAATCACCAGTATTACATAATTAGTACTAGGCACTGCTAGAAGTTACCCCTAATGTGCCACATTGAAGAGACTACTTTGTTGGTTGCAACTGAAAGCGTGTTACTTTACATGTCAACCTTATCAATACTTACAAAGCTCAGTCAAGACTTGCCAGTTCACTTAACTCTGCACAAAGTACTGTTTTGTACTGAGAACATAAATTTACCAATTGGAATCCCTCTAATCATGCTATGAAGTGGAGGAGGATGAAGATGTGGAATACATTATACTGGAGTATCACAGAGTCGAGCTTCAGAAAACATCTCTTCCTCATGCACCAATAAAAAGACAGTTTTGACTGTCAGTGCTGTTTTTCACCCAAACGTTATTTGGATGTTAGTTGCTGGCTGCTTTGGCCCACTTCCAACAGAAGGCGAGTATGATCTGTAACTGGCAAGTTCACCACTAACTTGAATATATGGATCCTTCCAGGCACAACAGACATTTGTCAAACAACTCCTCACTGTGATATCAAGAAAATCACTGACGCTCCATTTATATTCTTCTCAATGGAACCAGACACAGACAGAGAGAGAGAGAAAACTTTCCAGCTCTACAGAATAAAATGGTTCTCCTCAGTGCAATTGATGGAATACATGTAGCACTTAAAACCACATTTCCAGCTAATTCTAATTCCTTGTCTTGAACATCATCGTTAGATACTTGGGAAGTTGTTATGATGTTTCCATCAAGTGAAAGTTCATAATGCCAGCCCTCCTGACCAGAGCCAAGTATCTACTTTGTAGAATGGTAATCACTTTATATTCTTCAATCATGGCTGTTGAATTTAATGATGTTTCCACAGACAGATCCAAGAGGCCCATACCACTGAAAAATGTGTTATAGACCAAATGACAGGAATTAGTTTAGCTGCCCGGATAAATCAGGTGTTGATGAAATCCTATATCATAATCTTAAGAATTGTAGCATCTTGTGTTCAGCATAATGTTACAATGAATTAATACCTGGTGCTGTAAGAGTCTGAAGGTGAGGATGATGAAGAGGAGTGAGATAACTTCCTTTCTCCTATAGGAAGGGAGGACTGTGAGAAAATAATAAATAGGAGCAGGAGTGGGCCATTCAGTTGCTTGAATCTGCTCCATCATTCAATGAAATCAATAAGATATTGATTTGATCATGCTCTCAATTCCGTTTTCCTGTCCCTTTGCACAACCATAACCCATTACTCCCTTATATATCAATAATCTATGTAAATCAGTATGAATATATTCAATAAACCTCCACTGCTCTCTGGGGTAAAGAATCCCAAAGATTTGTGATTCTCTGAAAGAAGAAATTCCTCTTCATCTCTGCCTTAAATGGGGGAACCTTTTATTGTGAAACTGCACTCCCTAGTTCTAGATTATCCCCATGAGGAGAAATATTCTCAGCATCTACAAGCTCTCTCAAAAATCATTTCTACTTCAATAAGATTACCTTTCATTCTTCTGAACTCCAGGGAGCATCGACCCAACCTGCTCAGCCTTTCCTCAAGATATGACCCCTTCATCCCAGGAATCAATGCAAAGTGAACCTCCTCTAACTATTTTCAATGCAAATATATCCATCTTTAAATAAAGAGACAGTAGTACACAATAGTGTTGGTGTAGTCTCATCAATGCCATGTGCATTTGTAGCAAGACTTCCTTACTTTTAAACTCCATCTCCCTTGCAATAGAAGTCAGAGTTCCATTTGCCTTCCTAATTACTTGCTGTATCTGCATGGTAACCTTTTGTGATTCATGTCCATGGCTACCAGGCCTCTCAGTATCACAGTATTCAGTAACCTACCTTCATTCAAATAATATTCTGCTTTTCCAACCTTCTTACGAAAGTGGATAACCTAACATTTTTCCAAATGATCGTCCCTCAACCACCAAATTTTAGCCCACCAAACAAATTTATATCCTTTGTAGACCCTTTGCACCTTCCTAACAATTTGCTTTTCCAACTGGTGGAGCACAATAGCCAACAATTAGAGTAAAAAAAGTGTCCAACTGGTAGCCTAGTGTTTTCAGTAAATAATGATTCATTTGCCAATGAAAGACACTTCACATTTGCTTGTTCTTCCTTCACCACAACCTCACAAATTCCTGCACTAAGAAAACTCTTTGCCAAGTTTCCTTCATAAAACAGAAGTTTTGATTTCTCCTGTCATTAACCCACCTCCCACAAGTTGAAATGCATGGGAATGAACACAGAACTCGTTACAAGCCAAAAATTCCAGTCATTCCTTCGTAGCATGTTTACTGTTTGTGCCAGCTAGTCTCATTTGCTCATGCTTCTGATTTACAATTCCTGGAAGGTGCTGCTTCAGTCAGGTGAAGTTCAGAGTGGCTGGGGTTGTCCACCTAGATAGCTTGAAGCCTGAGGTAACCATCACATCAAAAAGGTAGTCCTTTCTTTTCTATTGCCAAGGAAGTCCATATTATGTTTAAAATATATAATGCAGAATGTGATGCCCTCCCTTTCTTGAGTTTGACGTGAGTTTGGTGAGGGTGACATTTAATTAGGAGGGAAAATGGTGGGTGGGAGCCCAATTGATTTCCTATCTCCACCCTAATTAATTCTGACCCATAGACAGCTTTCTAAACTCACTGTCAATTGAAGCCCTTGAGTTGGATGTTAGCCCAACGGCAGCCGGGGGTTGGGGAACTTGCCACATGGCAACATAACTCAAAAACCCATATGAGGTTGCCTGGGGTCTTCTAAGTTCAAAGAAACTCTACCTCATCCAGGACTCTGGACATAGGAAGGGGTTATTCTTGAGAGCCTCACATCTGCCCTTTTGCCGACCCCACCCTTTTGCTCCACTCTCCAGAAGCCCAGACACAACTTCCCTTTCTGCCATCTCTCCCTAGTGGCCTGGGATGCAGCAACAGCCATTGGCTTTGGGTGGGCGCCTCCCAGTGCTTATGTTTGCTAGGGCTCTTGGAAAGGGTTTAAACTAATGTGGCAGGGGGATGGGAACTGATGCAGGAAGTCAGAGGGAAGTAAAGTGGGGACAGAAACAAAAAGCAGTAAGGGAAAAAGTGGGAGGCAGGGAAACCAAAGACAAAATTTAAAAAAAGGATCACAGTACAGAGTACAGAGACTGTGGAGAACTCAGAGAATGGGTCCAGTAAGGCTAAGAGAAATAAAGCACAGGGAGACTGTACAAAACAAGACAGGACAGATGGTCTGAAGTGCATTTGCTTTAACGCAAGGAGTATGACAGGTAAGGCGGATGAACTTAAAGCTTGGATGATTACATGGAACTATGATGTTGTGACAATTATGAAGACTTGGATAAAAGAAAGGCAGGACTGACAGCTTAGCATTCTAGAATTTAGATGCTTCAGGCGAGGTAGAGAGGGTGACAAAAGAGGTGATGGTGCTGCTTCACTGATTAGGGTGAATGTCACAGTTATTCAGAGGGAGGACACCCTGGTGGGAGGCCATATGGGTAGAACTCAGGAACAGGAGCAGTGCAATCACACTGTTGGGTTTGTACTGCAGACCTCGCAACAACCAACGTGAAGTGGAGAATTAATACGTCAGCAGATCATGGGAAGATGTAAAAACAACAGGGTTATTGTGATGGGCAATTTTAATTTTCCTAACATAGACTGGGATTTCCTTAGTGCCAGAATCTTGGATGGGGCAGAGTTTGTTCAGTGTGTCCAAGAGTGCTTCTTAGAACATAGAACATTACAGAGCAGAACAGGCCCTTCGGCCCACGATGTTGCGCCGACCAGTTAAAAAACAATGACCCTCTAACCTAAACCAATCCCTTTTCATCCATAAACCTATCCACGGATCTCTTAAACGCCCCCAAACTAGGTGCATTTACAACTGCAGCAGGCAGGGCATTCCAATCCCTCACCACCCTCTGGGTAAAGAACTTACCCCTGACATCCATCCTATAACTACCCCCCCTTAATTTAAAGCCATGCCCCCTCGTGCTAGCTTTCTCCATCCGAGGAAAAAGGCTATCACTATCCACCCTATCTAAACCTCTAATCATCTTATATGTTTCAATAAGATCCCCTCTTAGCCGCCTTCTTTCTAGCGAAAACAACCCCAAATCCCTCAGTCTCTCCTCATAGGACCTCCCCTCCATACCAGGCAACATCCTGGTAAACCTCCTCTGCACCCTCTCCAAAGCCTCCACATCCTTCCTGTAATGTGGGGACCAGAACTGCACACAATACTCCAAGTGCGGCCGCACCAGAGTTGTGTACAGTTGCATCATGACGCTGCGACTCTTAAATTCAATCCCCCTACCAATAAACGCCAAGACACCGTATGCCTTCTTAACAACCTTATCTACTTGATTCCCTACTTTCAGGGATCTATGTACACATACATCTAGATCCCTCTGTTCATCCACACTATTCAGAGTCCTCCCGTTAGCCCTATACTCGACACATCTGTTATTCCTACCAAAGTGAATTACCTCACACTTCTCCGCATTAAACTCCATCCGCCACCTCTCGGCCCAGCTCTGCAACCTGTCTAAGTCACCCTGCAAACTACGACACCCTTCCTCACAATCTACCACACCTCCGACTTTGGTGTCATCAGCAAATTTACTAATCCACCCAACTATACCCTCATCCAGATCATTAATAAAAATTACAAACAGCAGTGGCCCCAAAACAGATCCCTGAGGCACACCACTCGTAACTGAACTCCATGACGAATATTTACCATCAACCACCACCCTCTGTCTCCTATCTGCTAGCCAATTCCTGATCCAATTTCCTAGATTACCCTCAATCCCGTACATCCGCATTTTCTGCAGAAGCCTACCATGGTGAACCTTATCAAACGCCTTACTAAAATCCATATATACCACATCAACTGCCTTACCCACATCCACCTCTTTGGTCACTTTCTCAAAAAACTCAATAAGGTTAGTAAGGCACGACCTACCCGCTACAAAACCATGCTGACTATCTCCAATCAATTCATTACTCTCCAAATAACAATAAATCCTATCCCTAATAATTTTTTCTAAAACCTTGCCCACAACAGAAGTAAGACTCACCGGTCTATAATTCCCGGGGAAGTCTCTGTTCCCCTTCTTAAACAATGGGACAACATTCGCTATCCTCCAATCTTCCGGTACTATACCTGAGACCAACGACGACCTGAAGATCAGAGCCAGAGGCTCTGCAATCACCTCTCTTGCCTCCCAGAGAATCCTAGGGTAAATCCCATCCGGACCAGGGGACTTACCTATTTTCAAACCCTCAAGAATATCCAGCACATCCCCCTTATCAACTGCAATACTGTCTCGTTTACACCCCTGCAACCCAGTGTTCTCCTCAGCTACATTCATGTCCCCCTGCGTGAACACCGAAGAGAAATGTTGGTTCAATGCCTCACCAATCTCTTCCGGTTCCATACACAACTTCCCTCTGCTGTCTGTAACTGGCCCTAATCTTGCCCTAACCAACCTTCTGTCCTTAACATACCTATAGAACGCCTTAGGATTCTCCTTAATCCTATCAGCCAAAGTCTTCTCATGTCCTCTTTTAGCCCTTCTTAATTCACTCTTCAACTCCCTCCTAGCCAATCTAAAGCTCTCTAGTGCACTACCTGAGCCCTCAAGTCTCATCCGAACATAAGCCTCCTTTTCCTTTTTAACCAACGAATCAACTTTTTTAGTGCACCACGGTTCCCTAGCTCTACCAATTCCTCCTTGCCTGACAGGGATGTACCTATCAAGGACTCGCAGTAGCTGCTCCTTGAAAAAACTCCACATTTCGGACGTTCCCAGTCCCTGTAGTCTCCTAGTCCAACCTATGCTTCCTAATTCTCTCCTAATAGCCTCATAATTACCCTTCCCCCAGCTAAAACTACTGACCCGAGGTTCATGCCTATCCCTTTCCATCACTAAGGTGAACGTAACCGAATTGTGGTCACTATCACCAAAATGCACACCAACTTCCAAGTCCAGCACCTGGTCTGGCTCATTTCCCAGCACCAAATCCAATATAGCCTCGCCTCTAGTTGGCCTATCAACATACTGAGTCAAACAACCTTCCTGCACGCTTTGTACAAAAACTGCCCCCTCTAACGAGCTAGAGCTATAGCAATTCCAATCAATATTAGTAAAGTTAAAGTCCCCCATAACAATTACCCTATTACTTTCACTCCTAACCAGGATCGTCTCCGCAATCCTTTCCTCAACCTCTCTAGAACTTTTAGGAGGTCTATAAAAGACTCCCAACAGGGCGACCTCTCCTCTCCTATTTCTAATCTCCGCCCATACTACCTCAACAGACAAGTCCTCATCAAACTTCCTCTCTGACACTGTGACACAGTCCTTGACTAATAATGCTACCCCTCCCCCCCTTCTACCTCCTTCTCTACTCCGACTAAAGCATTTGAACCCCGGAACCTGCAACAACCATTCCTGACCCTGCTCTATCCACGTCTCTGAAATGGCCACAACATCAAAGTCCCAGGTACTGATCCATGCTGCAAGTTCATCTACTTTATTGCGAATACTCCTCGCATTAAAGTATACGCATTTCAAACCCTGCTCCGCCCCACCCCCGCGATGCCGTGCATTGCAGTCCCCATCTATGCCCCCCTCACTTTCACCCCCTCTACTCAGGATCCCACCCCCCCTCCGAATCTGTTTAAACCTCCCTGCATAGCCTTTGCAAATTTACCCCCCAGGATATTGGTTCCCCTCCTATTCAGGTGCAGACCATCACTCTTATAGAGGTCCCACCTTCCCCAGAATGAGCCATATTCTTGAGGCAATATGTAGATAACCCCTTCCTGAGTTGGACTATTTTAGATCTGATTCTGGGAAACGAGCCCAGACAGGTGATTGATGTCTCAGTGGGGGACCATTTTGGGAACAGTGATTACAATTCTATAAGTTTCAAAGTATCCTAGAGTGAAAGTACTAAACTGAGGACATGCTAGCTGTGACAGTCTTAGGCAGGAGCTAGGAAATGTAGTCCACAACCAATATGTGAGAGTCTTTTAAAAGTCAGTTGTTAACAATTCAGGACAAGTATATCCCTGTAAAAATTAAGGATAAAGATGGCAAGATTTGAGAACCCTGAAGGAGAAGAAAGATTGTGAGTTTAGTTAAAAATAACATGGAGGCATACATAAATTTCAGGAAATTGAAAACGCAAAAGGCTGTTGAGGAATACAAAGATAGCAGGAAAGGGCTTAAACAGAGACTTAGGAGGGCAAAAAAGGGGCCATGAAAGGATATAAAACTGGCTTAGTCACTGCAAAGCAGGAAGTAGTTGTGGAAGGATATTTTTCTACCTGGAGGGCTGTGATAAGCAGTGTTCCACAAGAATTAATGTGGGGGCCTCTGTTGTTTGTACTATATATTCATCATCTGGAGGAAGATTTAGGTGGTCTGATTAGTAAATTTGCAGATGATACAAAAATTAGAGGAATAACAGATAGTGAGGAGGATTGTCAAAGGATACAACAGGGTATAAATCAGCTGGAGACCTGGGCTGAAAGTTGGGAGATGGAATTTAACTGAAACAAATATGAGGTGATGCAATTTGGAAAGTCTACTGCAAAAGGAAAGTATACAGTAAATTGTAGAGCCCTTAGAAATATTAGCATACAGAGGGATCTAGGCATGCAGATTCACAGTTCTCTGAAAATAGCAACTCAGGTGGACAAGAAGGTGTGAGGTATGCTGGCCTTCATTAGTCAGGGTGTTGAGTATAGGAATTGGAAAATCATGTTTAATACTTTGGTTAAGCCACATTTGGAGTATTGTGTACAATCCTGGTTGCTACACTACCGGAAGGATGTTGATGCATTGGAAAGGGTGTCGAAGAGATCTACCAAGATGTTGCCTGGTTTGGAGGATATGGAGTGTGAAGAAAGTCTGAACAAACTCATATTGTTTTCATTGGAGCATCAGAGGATGAGGAGGGTCCTGATAGAGGTTTACAAGATTATGATAGGCTTGGATAGAGAGGATAGTCAGAGTCTTCTTCCCAGGGTCGACGGGTAAATTACTCAGGCGGATAGGTTGAAAGTGAGAGGGGAAAAGTTTAAATGAGATGTAAGGGGCACATTTTCCACACAGAGGGTGGTGAATGCCTGGAACACTTTGCCGGAGAAGGTGGTAGAAGCAGATTCTATAGCAACGTTTAAGAGGCATCTGGGCAGATACATGAATAGGCAGGGAATAGATGGATATGGACCATGTAGAGGCAAGAAAATATGAGACTAGAGAGGCAACTGTGTTGGCATAGACTTAGTGGGCCTGTTCCTGGGCTGTAATGTTCTTTGTTTTTTGTTCCCATGGCACTGTGGTTCAATAGAATTATCAGCCTCTGATTGTCCAGCAGTTCTTGATGGGCAGGACCTCTGCCCCCTAAGATCATTGATACCCATGAAGGCCTGCCACTGACCTCCCCTAAAAATGGAAATGCAAGTGCTCTTGCCAGCTGTCCTGCAGATGGGTGAGATTCCTGTCACCTCAGTTAAATACTGTCTTTAAGTTTAAGTTTTAAGTTTATTTATTAGTGTCACAATTAGGCTTACATTAACACCCCGATAAAGTTACTGTGAAAATCCTTTAGTTGCCATACTCTGGCGCCTGTTCAGGTACACTGAGGGAGTGCCTAACCAACACATCTTTCGGATTATGGAAGGAAACCGGAGCACCTGAAGGGAACATACGCAGATATAGGGAGAACGTGCAGACTCTACACAGATAATGACCCAAGCTGGGAATCGAACCTGGGTCCTTGGTGCTGTGAGACAGCAGTGCTAGCCACTGTGCCACCGTGCCATCCATCTGTAGAAACTAGAGAGAGCCAAAAAGAAATAAGCTTAATGCCAATCATTTACAATCACTCTGTGCAATCCACTGGCTTTGCAAATTTTGGAAGCATCAGAAGTGTTTTCCAGTGAAGAAAAAAAAGTGGCACGGTGGCACAATGGTTAGCATTGCTGTCTCACAGCACCAGGGAGCCAGGTTCGATTCCTGACTTGGGTCACTGTCTGTGTGGAGCTTGCACATTCTCCCCCTTGTCTGTGTGGGTTTCCTCTCAGTGCTCCGGTTTCCTCCCACAGTCCAAAGATGTGCAGGTTAGGCGTATTGGCCATGTTAAATTCAGTGTACCCAAAAAGGAACTGGAGTGTGGCGACTAGGGAGATTTTCACAGTAACTTCGTTGCGGTGTTAATGTAAGCCTACTTGTGACAAATGATAAGTAAACTTAAAATAAAGCCATGAGTCTAGTTCTTCTATTCTAAAATTAAGGAGACATTCCTCTTAAATTGAGATGAGGATAAATTTCTTCATTCAAAGCGCTGTGAGTTTTTAGAATTCTCTACCTCCAGAGGGCTGCACAGACTCATGCGTCATTGTCTATATTCAAGACTGAGATTGATAGATTTTTGGCCACAAAGGGGATATAGGAAGAAACAGGAAAATACAATTGATGTACAAGTTCATCCATGATCTTAGTGAATGGTGGAGCAGAATTGGGGGGTGGGGGTGGTGGTGGGGTGATTCATATGACCTCTGCTCTGATTTCTTTTGTTCTTCTGCCTTTACTTTGCAAGCTCTAGATCTACTCCAAGGACACTGTTACCTTTATCCCTTTCTTTCTTTGCTTCATGTGGGCTTAAGGCATAGAAAGTATTCAGCATCCAGCATATGGAAATATAACAATTCTTTTCTATTACAGAAGAGGGCCCATCACAAATCAATTCTCTTTGACACAAGTCCACAAATGAAGATTGTAAAGACCTGGGTGAGGGTTACAATTGACTTAGAAGTCAGGTGACCAGACACTGGCTAAACTGCATTTGCTTTCCTTTTAAAATGAGTGCAGATAAAGAAGGAATAGAGCAGCTAGGATGTGCTTAGCTAATGAACTAATAATTAGCTATCATCCACATTGGTGCAAATGATGTAGGTAGAAAGGGGGCGGGGGGGCGGTCCTATGAAAGCAATACAGGGAGTTGGGTAGTAGGCTAAAACGTAGGGCCTCTAAGGTAGCAATCTTTGGACTACGCCCAGTGCCTAGTGTTAGTGAGGCTAGGAACAGGGAGATTGTACAATTGAACGCATGGCTGAAGGACTGGTGCAGGAGGGATGGTTTCAAATTCGTGGATCACTGGGAAGTCTTCAAGAGATGATGGCAGCTGTACAGGAAAGTTACACCTAAACTGGAGGGGCACGAATATCCTGACTGGGAGTTTTGCTAGTGTGGTTCGGGTGGGTTTAAACTAATGTGGCAGAGGGGTGGGGATCAAAACAGTAGGTCAATAAGCATAGAGGCTGGGAACAAGCTTGGGGCCAGGACAAGGCTATCTAAGAGGAAGAGCATTCTGGGGAGGATGACCTCAGTGGGCCTGGAGGTCTGGAGTGCATCAGCTTCAATGCAAGGAGTGTAACGGGCAAGACAGACGAACTTACGGCCTGAATGTTTACGTGGAATTTGGATGTGGTTGCAGTGACTGAGACTTGGTTAAAAGAAGGACAGGGCTGGCAGCTGAATATTTTGGGGCATAAGTGTTTTAGACGAGACAGAGGAGGGGCTAGAAGAGGTGGGGGTGTAGCAATACTGGTTAGGAAACATATTACAGCGGTGCAGAGGGTAGACAATTTAGAGGTGTCATGTAACGAGTCACTGTGGATGGAGCTCAGAAACAGGAAGAGCCCATTCACTATGCTGGGGGTAAACTACAGGCCTCCTAACAGCCCACGAGTAATGGAGGAATGGATATGTAAGGAGATTCTGGACAGGTGCAGAAAAAATAGGGTTGTGTAGTGGGAGACTTTAATTTCCCTTGTATAGACTGGAAAGTGCTTAGGGCTGGGTGTCTGGATGGAGAGGAATTTATAAAATGGGTACCGGAAGGTTCTTTGGAACAATGTATTGATAGTCCAACTAGAGAGGGGGCTATACTGGACCTAGTACTGGGAAATGAGCCTGGTCAAGTCATCAAAGTTTCAGTAGGGGAACATGTGGCAAATAGTGACCACAATTCTGTAAACTTTAGGATAGTAATGGAAAAAGATGAGTGTTATCCTACGGGTAAGGTGCTGAACTGGGGAAAGGCTAATTATAGCTGAATTAGGCAGGAATTGGTGGCTGTTGATTGGGAGAGGCTGTTTGAGGGTAAATCTACATTTGGCATGTGGGAGTCTTTTAACAAGCAGTTGATAGGGCTGGGGGACAGGCATGTGCCTGTAAAAAGGAAGGATAGGAAAGGTAGGATTAGATAGCCATGGATAACCAGGGAAATTGAGGGTCTGAGCAAAAAGAAAAGAGAGGCATACGTTAGGTCCAGGCAGATAAAAACAGATGGAGTACTGGAGGAATACAGAGAAAGTAGAAAAGAACTCAAACTGGGAGTTAGAAGGGCAAAAAAGGGTCATGAAATGTCCTTGGCTGACAGGATTAAGGAGAATCCTAAGGCATTTTATTCATACATTAGGAACAAGAGAGTTGTCAGGGAAAAAATTGGACCTCTCAGGGCAAAGGAGGGGAATTATGCTTAGAACCCAAGGAAGTAGGTGAGATCCTAAATGAATACTTTGCATCAGTATTCACGAAGGAGAGGGACGTGTTGACTGGAAGTGTCTCAGAGGGATGTGTTGACCCGTTAGAGAAAATCTTAATTACCAGGGAGGGAGTGTTAGGTTTTTTAGGGAACATTAAGACAGACAAATCTCCAGGGCATGATGGCATCTATTCTAGACTGCTCAGGGAGATGAGATGAAATTGCTGGGCCTCTAATAGAAATCTTTGTCTCTTCACTGGGCACAGGTGAGGTCCCAGAGGATTGGAGGATAGCGAATGTAGCACCGTTATTTAAGAAGGGTAGCAAGGATAACCCAGATAATTATAGGCCGGTGAGCTTAACGTCCGTGGTAGGGAAATTGTTGGAGAGGATTCTTAGAGATAGGATGTATGCACATTTAGACTGGAATAATCTCATTAGCGATAGACAGCATGGTTTTGTAAGAGAGAGGTCATGTCTCAAAAATTTGGTTGAGTTTTTTGAGGAGGTGACAAAAACAATTGACGAAAGAAGGGCCGTGGATGTTGTCTATATGGATTTTAGTAAAGCATTTGACAAAGTCTCTCATGGCAGGTTGGTGCAAAGGGACAAATCTCATGGGATAAAAGGTGAGCTAGCTAGATGGATGGAGAACTGGCTTGGCCATGAAAGACAGAGGGTAGCAGTGGAGGGGTCTTTTTCCAGCTGGTGGTCTGTGACTAGTGGTGTTCCGCAGGGCTTCGTACTGGGACCTCTGCTGTTTGTGATATGTAAATGACTTGGAAGAAGGTGTAACTGATGTGATCAGTAAGTTTGCTGGCTGGACTTGCGGATAGCGGTGAACATTGTCAGAGAATACAGCAGGATATAAATAGGTTGGAAAATTGGGCAGAGAAATGGCAGATGGGATTTAATCCAGATAAATGAGAAGTGATGCATTTTGGTAGAACTAATGTAGGGGGAAGTCATACAATACATGACAGAACCATCAAGAGTATAGTCACACAGAGGGACCTGGGTGTGCAGGTCCACAGATCCTTAAAAGTGGCAGCACAGGTGGAGAAGGCAGTGAAGAAGGCATATGGCATGCTTGCCTTCATGGGACGTGGCATAGAGTATAAAAGTTAGCATATGATGTTGCAGCTATATAGAACATTGGTTATGCCACATTTGGAATACTGCATCCAGTTCTGGTCGCCACACTACCAGAAGGATGTGGAGACTTTGGAGAGAGTTCAGAAAAAGTTTACCAGGATGTTGCCTGGTATAGAGGGTCTTAGCTATGAGGAGAGATTGGGTAAACTGGTGTTGTTCTCCCTGGAAAGACGGAGGATGAGGGGCAACCTGATAGAGGTGTATAAAATTATGAAGGGCATAGATAGGGTGAACAGTGGGAAACTTTTGCCCAGGTCGGAGGTGACAACCACAAGGGGCCACAGGTTCAAGGTGAGGGGGGCAAAGTTTAACACAGATGTCAGAGGGACGTATTTTACACAGAGGGTGGTGGGGGCCTGGAATGCGCTACAAAGCAAGGTGGTAGAGGCGGATACGTTCGGATCGTTTAAGACTTATCTGGACAGCCACATGAAAAGACTGGGAATGGAGGGATACAAATGAATGGTCTAGTTGGATGCATGAGCGGTGCAGGCTTGGAGGGCTGAAGGGCCTGTTTCCTGTGCTGGATTGTTCTTTGTTCTTTCTTTGTTCTTTGAAACCCCAGTTTAGTAAATGCTAATCCATTAGGGTCCAGGGCCAAAGTAGTAGAGACAGCAAAATTTGGCATTAATTAGAAGAAAAAGAAAAACTTGCATTTTGCAAATTGCAAGCTGCAAGCTAGGGATTAACCACAATCAGTTATATTAAAGTACTTGCAGGTGCCCTGCAGTCTGGGAGGTAGTTGAAATTGCCAATAGTTTGAGATTACAAATATTGGTCAGCATGATGTTCAAATGAAAGATCATTGAAGTAGGCTCATGCTATCTTTTGACAAAATAAATGTTCAGTTGTACAATGACTGAAATTGACTGAAAAGTTTGAAATCATTCAGAATATGGGGAATGCCTGTCTTGAACTGTCCTTCGGAATTCCTTGAAAACTGAAATCCCAATACTTCTTCATTGCCGTGCTGCTTAGACTTAAGTTAACTTGATAATTATGAATTCTCAAACAACCCTCCCTTACATGTAACTGTTTGTGTGCACACCAACATAATTCAAGCTCCACAATCTGTTTGACTTCCTTTTACAATCAGACCTTCAGACCAAACAGTGGTCCATTAACATTATGATTCAAGATAGAGGATAATATGTTACTGTACGTTATGCTTTCCATTACCACAAAGGCATTTGTGAAACTTAAGCATATGGCAACGACAAGTTTCAGTAATTTCTACTTCTCTACACCTATTTTCCTAATGAGACTAATGAACTAAATCTAATGAACTATTAAAAATGAAAAAGTCATTAGGATTTAATTGAATTAGATAATGTAATAACATTCCATTTTTATTTTCTATTACTTTCATTTCTTTTTTTATATTCATGAAAATGTAACCATTACAAAATGTAACTTTACAAATTATAATGTTTAATCTACATTTATCACTTAATATTCTGGCAATGAAATAAATAAAAGGAAAAACACAGGGCTTTTTATTTCAACATTTTAATGAAACTTATTAATTTATTATTTCTCATGAGTGCAGTGGACTATTTATTTTCAATGTGGGCTATCAACCTACACATATACAAATCTTAGCGGGTAGTCCATGTAGTATATCCAAGCTGTAATTTGCTTTTGTATTCAAATGGACGCAAATTGGTTCCAGTTCAAGCTCTACTTTATTAGAGCCACATGAAAATAGTTCAGAATGGCTCCCATTTATGTAGCTCTCTCACCTTCTCCTAATAATCAGCCTATGGTTACGAGTGGCAGTTCTCTCACCAAATGGAACGGTCAACTGCAGTTTTTTCGGTGACAACAAAGGATAGAACAAAAGACTTTGAAACCTTCACATGGCACATATTGGCAGATTAAAATTGTTACCTTCTAAGCTACTGTAAGGGCAGAATAATGTCCATGAATACATTCTGTACTAATAGCAGTGTTTCTGCCGGTAAGGTGAGCGGTTAATCCATTAGTGCCTACATAAGGGAAACTTCCACAATCCAAAATGAGATAATCGTGGCGAGAAAGGTCATTTCCATTGTAGACCTGATGTGTGAAAAAAGAACTCACCAGTGAGTTCAGAAGAAAGTTCAAGGCTTTAAATCCTAATAAGCTGCAGCCAAGAGTTATGCTCTCCCAGAGTCAATCACAGAAATAGGTTTACTTATCCATAAATTCATGACAACTTTCCTTTTTAACAGAGGTTTTGGATAAAGACCAATTAAGACATTAACCTTGAAATTATGCTGCACGAATATTAGTGTATGAATGCTTCATGCAGTCATATAAAATTCCTTTGTCCATTATTTTAACAGGAACATTATTTTAAATGAATTAATGCCTCCATTTAAAGAGTGAATATAGGAATTTCAAATGAACATATTAAGCATTCATACACTAATATTCCCACAGTATAATTTCATGGCGAACGCTACATTAAGTACATATCAGTGCACATTGATCCAGGTTGCTGATTGTAATAAAACAAATTGAAACTTTTTGAAAACCAGTTGTGATTCTTTTCTTTTATTTCCCATTTTGAATGTTCCATATAACGTACTGAGATTTCCAAGTATCAGCTGGTTTTGAGGGCATAATTAACTGGTGGACAAAGAAGAATTAATAGTTGTATTGAATTTGGATTTCAAAAAAAAAGCACTCAGTAAGATGCCACACAAGGAGCGGGATTTTCTGGCCATGCTCACCCCAAGACTGGAAATCCCCAACCGAGGTGAACGGATCTTTGTCGTGGTTCAGGTCCTGCCCACTATGATTCTTGTAGCGGACGGGATGGGAGTATTCTGCTCAAGATATCACATAACATTAAGAGTTATGATATCTGGGGTAATATATTAGCATGGATTGGGAATTGGCTAATAAGCATAAACAGGGAGTAAGAAGAAAGAACTCATTTTTAAATTGGCTGTCTGTCTCGGGTAGGGTATTACAAGGATCAATGCTTGGACTCTAGCTAGTTACAGTTATAACTATCAACTATATCAGTGACTTAGATAAGGGGACCTAGATGTAGTCATTCAAAGTTTGCTGATGATACAAGTTAGATGGAAAAATAAGCAAGCAGAAGGATGCAAAGAGGCTGCAGAGAGATATAGTTAAGTTAAGTGAGTGAGCAAGAATGTGATCAATGGAATATATTGTGGAGAAGGGTGAAGTTATACAGTTTGGTAGGAAAAATGGAAGAACTGAATATTATTTAGTGAGTAGGAAATGCTGGTATTCAGGGAACCTGGGAGTCCTTGTACGCAAATCATAGAAAGTTAACATGAAAGTGCAGCAAATAATGAGGAAAGCAGATGGTATGTTAACGTTTATCCAAAGGGAGTAGAGTATAAGAGTAAAAAAGTCTTACCCGCAATTATTTGGACCCTTGGTGAGGCCATACCTAGAATATAGTTTTGTTCTCCTGATCTAAGGAAGGATATAATTGTCATAAAGGGATTTCAACAAAGGTTCACTAGATTGTTGCTGGGATGATAAAATTGTTTAACAAAGGAAGAGCGAATAAATCTAAGTTTATATTAAAGTTTAGAACAATGAGAGCTGATCTCATTAAAACACAGAAAATTCTGAAATACTTAATAGAGTAGATGCTGGAACCATGTTTGCCCTGTCTGGGGAGTGTACAACAAGGGTTATTGACACAGAATAAGGAACTGGTCATTTAGAACTGAAATTAGGAGAAATTTCTGCACTCAAAATGTGGTGAATCTTTACCTCTGAGGTGTGTGGATAATCAATCATTAATTAAAACAAGAGTTCAATAAATTTTAGGGTAGAAAATGAAGGGAAATAATGGAGGCAAGTGAAACAGATATTATTGAATGACAGTGCAGGCTTCAATGGTTTATTCTTGATTCTATTTCTTATAATCACCAGAGCAATAGTATTAAGCAAATTTTTGGAGCTACAGGCTGACAAATTTTTGAGGTCTGCTCAACTTTATTCTAGGGTCGTAAAAGAATTGGCTAGGGAGATAATTGATGCATTGATTTTAATTTTCCAAAATCCCCTACATTCGGGGGAGCTTCCATTAGATTGGAAAATAATTACCTTAATTCCTCTATGCTGAAAGGGAGGGAGACAGCAAGAAGGAAACTACAGAACTGTTAGCTTAACATCTGTCAAACGGAAAATGTCAGAAGTTATTATTGAAGACGTTATTGCAAGGCACTTGAAAAAAAATCAAAATAATCAGTCTGAGTGAACATGGTTTTGTGAAAGACCAATTTATTGGAGACCTTTGAAGAAGTACCATATGCTGTGGATAAAGTGGAACCTGTGGATGTACTGTACTTCAGTTTAATAATTAACTAACAGCAGAGTGGTCATAAGTGTTGATTTTCTGGTTGGTAAGCTATAATGAGTCGTGAGCAAGAGGGATCAGTGCTCGAACCGCAACTGTTACAATTTATATAAGTGACTTGGATGAAGGGACCAAAAGTATGTTTGCTAAATTTGATGATGACACAAAGATTAGTAGAAAAATAAAATGTGAGAGGACATAAGGAAGCTACAACGGGATATAAATAGGTTGAATGATTTGGCAAATGGTATGTGATGTGGTAAAATATGAAGTTGTCCACTTTGGTAGGAAAAATAAAAAAAGAAGCATATTGGTAAAAAATTGCAGAGCTTTGAGATGTCAAAGGATCTAGGTGACCTAGTGTACAAAATGCAAAAAGTACTGTGAGGACTTAGGAAAGCTAATAAAATGTCATTTATTAAGGGGAATTGAATACAAAAAATAAGAAGATTATGTTTTGGTTATAAAGGGCTTTGGTAATACCACATCTGGAATACTTGGCAGAATTTTACTGGAATGTCCGCCTGAGGTTCGTACGCTCCCACCCGAGGCCAACAGAGAATACTATTCTCTGAGCTTTGCCCGCCCCCAGAATCGGGGCAGACGTGCTGGTAAAATTCTGGCAACTTTGTCTCCATATTTAAAGAAGGACGTAAATGTGGTGGAAGGATTTCAGAGAATGTTTACTAAACTAATACCTGGAATGGCAAGGACAGGTTAGGTAGGCAAGGCTAGAGTTTAGAAGAAGAGGTGACTTGATTGAAACATATAAGATCCTGAGAGGCATTGACAAGTTGGATGTGAAGAGAATGTTTACTCTTGTCAGAGAACCTAGAGCTAGGGGCCACTGTTTAAAAATAAAGAATTGTGTATTTAAGACAAAGATGAGGGCCCAAGAAGGTGATCAACAGATGGGAAAATGGGAGAAATTCCTGAAAACAGGAGAAATTCAGATTCATACTTACCTGAATGAATCTCTGGTACTCTGTGTAATGCAAAGTGCCATACAGTGATTCATACTGAAAAGTGGTGTATGGGGCCTCATCCTGCTTAAGAGGCCAGCAGCATAGTGCTCAGTCAGTAAGGAGATTGGCACATGTGTACTGTCCCATCACCCCCATTGCTGGCCTTTTGATTCCTGGCCTCCTCCTCCCGATTGGCAGCTTCCCAACTCCTGCTCCCCACCCATCCCCCACTCCTC
This sequence comes from Carcharhinus amblyrhynchos, assembly GCF_965287045.1. Taxonomy (NCBI): domain Eukaryota; kingdom Metazoa; phylum Chordata; class Chondrichthyes; order Carcharhiniformes; family Carcharhinidae; genus Carcharhinus; species Carcharhinus amblyrhynchos. Next base: position 39,443,366 of record NC_137339.1, on the reverse strand, counting down.
CCCCTCTCCCACCCCGATCGGGCTTACTGAAATACCACCCCCCCCTCCCCTAGCCCGCCCAATTTCTCCCCCGCACCAGCCTGACCTCTTACCCATGACCAGCCCCGACCACCCCCCCCTTCATTGATGGTCAGCCCCAATTGCCCTCCTCCTTCCCTCTCCCACCGATCCCATTGCAGAATGGCAGCAGGTCCCTCCCAATAGGCCACTCCCCAAGTATGCCTGGTCTACATCTGACCTTCCAACTTGGCACTGCCCGGTGCCTGGTGGGCAGTGCCAAGATGCCCAGTGGGCAGTGCCAGGGTGCCAGGCTGCCCAAGGACACCGTCCTTGCCCCCGACTACTATCCTGCGCCTGCTACTCATATGGAAATGATTTCCCGTGCATAAAACAAAGCACTTGGGAGACCGGCTGTATGCCCCCTGATGTTGTTTCCTGGCCTGCTTGAGCAATGCAGTGGGCTGGGCAAATCCCAGCCAAGGAGACAGTTCGTTTCTCAAAGGGTCATGAGTCTTTGGAACTCCCATCCTGTAGAGGCAGTGGAAGCAGAGTCTTTGAATATTTTTATGGCAGAACTGGATTGATTCTTGATAAGCAATGGGGTGAAAGGCTATGGAGATAGCAGGAATGTGGGGTTGAAGTTGCAATCAGCTATGATTTTATTGAATGGTGGAGAAGGCTTGAGGGTGCTGAATGACCTACTCCTGCTCCTAATTTGCATGTTTGTAGGTTCATATATTAAGTTGTTACATTCTTCTGAAACTCACAGATGCCCCATTGCACAATATCTACCAAATCTGCGACTCCTAACACTGAGAAGTACAAGAGAGCAGCTGCATGGCAACAATATCACCTCCAAATTTGCCTTCAAGTCACACACAATTCTGACTTGTGTGTTTCCTTCATTATTGTTGGGACAAATAGGAAACTTCTTTCTCTTAACGTTGTAGAAGAATCTTCATTTCATGGACTTTGGCAGTTCACAAAACAGGTTTACCATCACCTTCTCAGGAACACAAAGAATGAGCAATAAATGTTGCACTTTTCATTGGTGTCTCCATCCCAAGAATATATCAAGTACATACGTACATTTATTTATCCACTAAAGCAATCTATTTTCTTGTTATTTTACCTCTTTGCATTGCAGAATCTTAATACAGGATTAGTGGAATTTTATCGACACATCCACCCAAGGTTCATACAATCCCATCCGAGGCCAATGGAGCGTGCCATTCTCCGAGCCTCACCCACCCCTGGAATCATGGTGGACATGCCAATAAAACTCCAGTCGAATCATTGCACAACCAATAATAAATACATTTTCCATCATTATACTGCAGGGAATATTCATACAAAAATCAACCCAAAAGTTTGTCTTAGCTGATCAGTCCCCCTAACCACCTGACAGACGTAACATACATTCCACATTTGGACCACAAAGAGTCTCAGCCCTTTCTCCTAAACCAATGTGCAAAAGAAACTATACAACCTTCAAGAAAAATAGAGGCGTTCATACCTTTTGTTTGTTGTGTATGAAACTGCTGTCTAAGCATACGGATTGTTTCCACCTATGGTAAGAGAAGGGGTGACAACTACCTGCAGTAAGATTTATGCACCACAGTCCTCAGCAATGAGGCAGAATCAAACTGATGACAACCCTATGATCAATATCAAAAATGTCAAACCATTATTTTTGACACTTATACACACAAAATAGTGAACCTACATAGCATTTTATACAGCTTAGTCAATACCTTAATGCTATAAGTCTTTGTCACTGACATTTCACTTTCCCCTGCAATTTGCTTCGCTTGCATTACAAGAAATTCTTATTTAAGAGTTGTATGTTCATTATACTGCTAACATCCATTTATTGTATAAAATCATATTCCAACTGTCTGGAGCTCTCGTTTGCCTTTGCTTCTTATTCATAACTTCTCCCATTCAAATATTTATTTGAAAACAGTATGCATGGAATAAAAATGAGATATTTTTCACATGCAGTTGCATTAAACATGGAAGTACTTACGAAAATATTTTCAGCACGCTTCCGACAAATACTTATTTATTTGCATTTCAATTTTTTTATAAATGTGGTTTGGTGCTGTGCTCAGTGTGACTTTTCACTATGCTTCTTGCAATATGAAAGGACAGACAGAAAGGCACTGGCAGTGCTGCTCCATAAGTGGCTAGTGGGAGATGCTAAAGAGTGGGACAGGCATTTTAGTCCTCTTGATGTTCACCCTGTGGACAAACCCTCACCTCCATTCTACACATCTCCAGGCAGCCTGGCTAATGACAGAATTGGTTACCAATAGACTTTCCGAATTGATATTTCACTTCAAACAAGCTGACATGTTTGAATTCTGAGGGGAGTGGGATTGTGGCCATTTGAATTGATTGACCAATTCTCATCTCGGGTTAGTGAAGGCCCCAGAAACAAAAAAAAATCGCCACAACTTTGCATTTCCAAATTATTTCACCATTAATAGGTTGGTTAGCAGCCACATTTTCTCTTAGTAATGTTGGTATTAAGAGAATGAATAAAATGGCATGAATACAAATGCAAAAGGGGTGTGATGTGAAAGCCATTAGTGCTACTGTAGGAAACTATATTGCACCCAAATTTTAGCAAAATGTGAGAAGTAAGTCTGCATTTTAGCTTTTCAGGGCAATCATAATAGAATTGTGTGAAATTCAGTAGCAACAAATGACATTGACATGCGATAACTCTCATGCCTTATCAGTTTTACAACTTCTGCCAGGGGCTGTGGTGGGGAGGGGGCGGTATATGTGGGAGTGGGACATGAGCATGCTTGATTTTTTTTGATGTGCCCTCTTGCTAAAAAGGATCCTTATAATCCTTTTCTGCTATTGGAGTCAATCTGATGCACCCAAAATTTACTTGCCTTTTTCCATTAGATGTGATGTGTCCATTATCATTTTGTTCTTCTCTTCCTAAGCAGTTCCCTCCAGAGATAGATGAGCAAGCATTTTCACATTTACAATTGTGAAGTGGTGCGTCGCTTATAATGTATTAAATTTGCTATGTATGGCACACATTTCTTATTTGAGTGCCATGATGCATCCATAAACATATATAATTACAAGAGCACGTAAGTGTTTGGGAATTCCACACGAGGGTGACTCATTTTTTGGCTTCCCAAAGCCCGTGAACCATCTATAAGGCAGAAATCAGGAACTGATGAAATACACCCCAAGTGCCTGGAAAACTGCAACTCCAACAGTGCTCAAGCAGCTTGGCACGAACCAGTATGAAGCAGTCTATCTGCTTCATTGGCACGCTACGTCCACCAGTGCACAGTAGCAGCAGTATGGACCATCTACAAGGATGTACTGAAGCAACTCACCGAGGCCCCCTTGAGACCACCTTGCAAATCCATGACCTCTTCCACCTAGAAGAACAAGGGCAGCAGGTGCCCAGAACACTACCATTAGCAAGTTCCCCTCCAAGTGACATACCATTCTGATTTGGAACAATGCTACCATTCCTTCACCATCATTAAGTCAAAATCCTGTAACCCCCCTTCTTAAGAGCACCGTATGTTTGCCGACAGCACGTGGACTGCAATGGTTCAAGAAGATGAGAAATTAGGCTTGGGCATTAAATGCTGTCCTTTCCAGTGACACACTTTTGATCAAATTTTAAAATATCTGTAACACATTGGCAACTACATACTTCTATCATAGATGAAGCTTATTAAGTTTGGACCCTGAAATGTATAGCACCAGTAATGCATTTTGAGGGTCTTTCTTTTCATTCTGACTTTCTGTGAATAAAGCTATTAGTTATGACAGCTTTGTCACAATTGCTTATTATTCTTTATTTTCTACTAATTAAATCCCATTCTCAGGAATTACAGATTTCCAAAGCCACACAGTCACATAATTTCATGATTGAATTTTAAATTATGGAAAATAATAGGCAACACCTGCCTCCAGAAAAGAAGAGTAATCGTAGCTATGGATCTTCTCTCAGCGAAACAAACAAAAAACTTCAGAATGGCCTCACACCAATGCTAAAGCCACTTAGTGCTGCTGAGATGGTTGTCAATCAAACTCACTTCAAATGTGAGATGAGTGTTGTCAGTTTGTAGTTTAACTACATGGTGGGATATCCTGACTCCCGAAACACTAAGCAGACTCTTGACATTGAGTAATCACTCTGTTTGGTGCTTTACTCTTGCTGGTTGAGTCTCAGAACAACTCCAGTATTGAAAGTCAAATGGAGATCACAGCCTATTCCTCTGACTGCTGCATTGCAACTTGTTATAGGACTAGGAACAAAAGGAAAGTCTGGAAATAAGTCATTCTACTGATAAAATTCTGATATCACTTGGATCAAAATAATATTCATAATTTATGGGGAAAGCTAATATATAAGTGCTGTAAAATTAATAAATTAGTGCAGCTAGTCACCTAAATTAAAATATGTCTGGCATCTGGAGAATGAATTCATTTTAAGAGAAATGCAAAAATGTCTTTTTCTCCAATAAATTCTCTATAACTAGTAAATATTCATGTCCTGGTGATCTAACTCTTCATTGAGGAGGATTTATGTCTCTTCAAGGTACTCACTCGTCATTTTGAAATTTGGATACATTCAAAGTGCCCACCAGTCACATCTTATTGATTTATGCAATGGTCTACAAATCCTTCCTTGTTCCAGTACATCCCTGTCTCTGTGAGCTCTCTCAACCCTCTGAATGGTCGATTCCTCGGTGCCTTGTGCATCTCGCTCCCATTTTTCCCACCACAATGGCAGAGACTTCAGCCGCCTTGGTCCTATTTTCTGACACACCTTGCAGTCATTATCTCTCTTTTTTATCTTCATTTTTAAAGTACTCTTTATTTGGTCAAGCTTCAAATCCCCTTTCCCTACCTGAACACATACGTTCCCTTAAATGTACTTCTAATGTGCTTTGGAATTAATCTTCATGTAACTGCAAGTAACTGCTGTCGTTTGAGTGAATTCCTGGGTTTCAGTTTGTATCTTACCCTGAAACTTTAAGGTAATATTGAGGGAGAGTGAATTCAGCAGGATTAATCAAGCACTGCTGTTTGTGAGACAATGGCCACGATTCTCCCATTGCGACCCTGAACTTTTTTGGTGGGTTGAGGTAGGAGATTCGTGTCGCTGGCCTTGAACCGGGATTTGCGCATACGCCTGGAATGCATGCGCATTTCCCAGAGCTGGCGAACAGTTGCCAGTCAGACCATGATGGAAACCAACAGGAAGGCAGGCAAGTCATTTAAATCTTTTTTAAATGTATTTTAAATATGTTTATTAGTTCATTATCAGGAACTTTCAGGTCCCAATTAAATCTCCCACCCTACCAGAAGTACTTCATTCCAGCAGGGTTCAGATTAGCTCCCCATGTTCAGGGAACTAGCGGGAGAATGAAGAGGGGGGGCAATCGGGCCTCCCCAAGGAGTCTGGCGGTGGTGGGTGGTGCCAGCCTGTGTCCCCAGCACTGCCCAAGTGACAAAGTGCCCATGCCCAAGGGGCACCTTGGTACTCCCCATCAAGAATCAGGCAGTGCCAAAGGTGCAGGGCTCATTGTGGGTGATTGGTGGGGGGGGGGGGGGGTGTCTCGCTGCCACTCTGCAGACGGGATCGGTCTGGGATGGAGGGAGGACAACGATTGGAGCGGACTGGGGTTTGGTCTGCCGGGGGGGGCGGGGGGGGAGTGGCTGCCTCTGGGGGGTGGTCTGAGCCCGGGGAGGGGGGAATGAGCCAAGTGGGGGGTGTCTGCCAGGGTGAGGGGTGGGGAAATCATCACTGCTGGGAATGGGGGGGAGGGGGCGCTGTTCAGGGCTGGCCCAAAAATTGTTGTGGGAGCCACGATCAGGCCTTGGAAGGGGTGGGGGGTGTCGGGGGTGGGGGGGGGGGGGGATGCTAGAGGGACAGTACTTTTGGATCCTGAGCTGACCAGCAGTCAAGCTGGCCAGCAACGGGGAGTCTGACAGATCAGGACTGCTGCGCGTGCACAGAGTTCCAGAACTGTCAAACTCCAGCGCAAATAGCAACCCCCCCCACCTCTGCAATTTTAATGAGATTCACGACTGGGAGCTCTGCAGTGCACAGAGTGCAGAGATTCACATGAGAAGCTGAACTGATAAAACAGTTGGGATTTAGAACAGTTTTCCTGCTAATTCAGCACTTTTGGGAAAATTGTCCCCAATATTGCTGACATAGAATTCCCAACACTGAAGGCATAAAATGGTTATCATATTGACTCAAACATTATCACTGGATGCAAATAGCAACTTATTATGTGAGTAACATAACACTATATAAATTCCATCCATTTTCTTTTAGTGTATCTTCGCACACTGCTTTTTCCTTTGTGAGGGAAGAATTCCCAAGCTGATTGTCAGCTTTTTGAACCATGCTGATAGTTCATTCCATGGCCATCAAGTTCGGGTGTTGGGCTTAAACCCAGAGTTTCCTGTTCAGAGGTAGAGACATTACCACTGTGCCACGTGATACTGACATTTTTGAGTTTTTTTTTGGTACCAAAACAGCCTCTGAATTATTCATTTGCCTATCTTCTTACTAAGTGAGAAGATATTTTTTCGCACCTCCTGCATGATGAACTCATTTCCTACCTTTTTTTTGTCAGCTTACCAAGAATTGTGCTTGTTTTAAATTGTAATAGATTGAGTTGTCAATCCTTGTGTTGACCCCAATGGATAAACATGCTTTGGCCATATAGAGCATGTGTAATGCCTTGGTTATGCTCCAGCACCTAAGGGCTCCCTCCATCATCGCCTAATAATCATTGCAAAGCAGAGAAAAAGTCTTTTTTTAAATAAAACTGAGTTCATGAACAGTTCATGGTGCAACATGTTTCTAAATGGTTAGAGTATATCTCTAATATGGTAAATGAATTCTGAGAGGACACCAATGAGAAAGAATCTCAGATATTTGACCTCCAGCTGTGTGAAAGCTGACTACACTTTTGTCTCAGACATCTAAACCAAAAATGCTTGACTGTCAGGTATTTGGCTCTTCTTAGAATGCTTGAACCACTACCTCCTCTGTGAAGCTTTTGAAATGTTGACTGATATAGGACTTCTCCATTTCACAATCCTGCCCAACTGTTCCCAATAATGCTCCATCAGCAGCACTTGTTGATCTAATGTCAGAAATGTCATTTCCATTTTCTACAATTGAAAAATCTAGATGCTTTGGAAACTTCAAAGCATTGAGAATGCACTCCATGTTCTCTCACGCACCTAAATCATCAGATCTGGGCATCTATATGACTCAGTCAACAATAGAACAGAGGTATTGATTCCAAAGTTCCAGATCTGTGGCAAGAATATTGTTTTTATTGGATCATATAATTATCCAAATCAAAATGCCATTCATCCTGTAATCTCCCAACATTGATAACCAGAGAAGGAATATCTACCAGCAAAAATGTGTAATCATTTGCATAAATCCACTCTTGGCAGATAGACACTGATGGAACTTCTAATTGGGACATTCAGAAGGGCTCAGGATATTCAAAGACACCCTTTGAGCAAGATAATACTTTACAATCCTGCCAGAAAATTTCAACGTCATTTGATATCATTTGCATTCAGCAGTGTTCATTTTCACTCATTTGACATCAATTGAACACAACAACAATCATATGCAGCATCATTTCAGTACAAAAGCAATCATTTAATTATCATTTGATATCATGAGTAGAAATCAACTGACATTAAATGACAATGCTCAGATATTTGTGATTACCAATATTGCTTTCCTGGAACATTCTGAGATCAAAAGTTATCAGAATTGTTCTCTATATTTCTGAATTTTTATAGCTTTTGACATTCTAAAACATCCTAACTTTAGAAGTTGCCAACTTTGTTTTAAAATATGTGTTTTGATAAGCTATGTTGTTCTTCTTGTGCAGTACACCCTGCCCCCATATACATTGCAGCAGTTTTCTTCCATCATCTCCCCCTCCTCCCTACCCCTTCCTTCCACCCCTTTTTACTCTTTTCCCAGCATTTTCCTTCATCACTCATCCTCTCACCCCCTTTTCTCACTCTCATCACACATTGCCCATCCACCCCCCTCCACCCACACACACACACAAACCCCCCCCACCCCATCCCCCAACCTTCAACAAGCCTTGGAGCATTCAGGTTGTAGGGTCGGCCAGAGCTGGCATAGGTCAGCATTGGTGGTAGAAGGAGGTGAGTATTTGGGGTAGGGAAGTCAGAAGGCGTTAGCCGGAGACGATGGGTAGGCCCAAGACTACGGTGGGGGAGTGTAGGTCTAAGATCTATAGTGAAGTGTGGAGGAGAGGAGATGGGTGGAGTCCCAATAATGATAGTTGGGAGGCATGTGGGGTATGTACACCCAAGACCTCAAAAGAGAGTTGAGTAGAGGGGTTCAGGGGGTGGTGGGAAGCGCCATGGAACATGGGGGTGCTGGGCTGCCGTGAGGTGACTGTGGAGGGGAGGTTGTGGCAAGGAAATTGCTGAGAGAAGATGGGGGAGGTAAAGGAAGTACCTGGATGGCTGAGACTCAGCTTGATTGTTCCACATCCTCCATGTTTTCTTCTCAGGATGGCAATGAGGGGATGAAGAAAATAAATTAAACAATAAATTAAAATGGGGAATCTGGGTTTTTATAGTCTTTGTGAATTTTATGATCTCTAAGTATTTTTATAAATGTTATGGTGTTCTCAAACATTTGTAGTGGAAAGATATTTTGGACCAAGTGAAAGAAACTGAATGAATTTAGATATTTCCTTGTGGTTTTTAATGCAGGTTTCTGATCATATTTGATGCCGTTGAGTGTAATCGATACCTTTGAGCACTAAATTTTAAAATCTTCGAGTATCTTTTGCCTTTGATCGCAATTTAATGTCAAAGGTTGCAAAATGTTGCTGACTGCACAAAAAGTTCATTCCAACTTTGATGTCAAATGTTCTCTGATTGTCTTTGAGAGCAGAGTTTGCATCTGAATGCGCAAATGAGGCCAAAAATGCTCTGGTAGGAAAGTAAACACCCATTTCTTGCTTTTAGAAATGTATTTTCTCTCATTCAAAATGAGAGATTACTGGATGACTCTTTGCCAGAGCCATCCAGAATCATAAAGACTTGAAATGTTGATTCTACTCTGTCTCCACAGATGCTGTCAGATCTGCTGCGACTTGTCAGCATTTTCTGTTTTTGCTTCAGATTCTAGCATCGGCATTATGTTGCTTTGGGATGGATAGGATAGAGGTGGAGATGCTCTTCCCGCTCAGAAAGGACAGTAGGACTAGAGGGCACAGCCTCAAGATAAAGAGGGGGCAGTTTAGGACGGAGTTGAGGAGGAACTTCTTCACTCAAAGGGTGGTGAACCTCTGGAATTCTCTGCCCGTTGAAGTGGTGGAGGCTGCCTCGCTAAATATATTTAAGACACTGGTTGATAGGTTTTTGATAGGCAAGGGGATTAAGGGTTATGGGGAGAGGGTGGGAATGTGGAACTGAGCCACGACAGATCAGCCATGATCTTATTGAATGGCGGGGCAGGCTCGAAGGGCTAGATGGCCTACTCCTGCTCCTATTTCTTATGTTCTTATGTTCTTTCATTTGCTCCAGTTGTCCATTTCACACTTAGAAGATGCATTTTTACCTTTCCAGTCTTCTTCCTGTCATTGCAACCAAGTAATTTGATTTGTAATATTGATAGAATAATAAAAATATAAATTATTCTTCATGTCAAAGACTGCATTAGTAGGCATCACTATGTTGGAGTATGTGCAACCAGATTCAGGCATCTCGGAGCATAGAGATTACTAAATAAATAAAAGCCCATGCTCCATCTAGTTCTCCTATTACCATCTTGATAGTCACATGATATAATGGTAATAGAATTGCTGATGATCATGGGGAATCAATCTTTATCAATTATTCTACAACCGACCCAAACATTAGGTGAGGAAAAAATCTGTAGTGGAAAACTTAATGAGCCATGAGTCCAAAGCCACCTGTTTCTTCCAAATATATGTATCCCAAGCAATGTGTTCGCTGTATCATATAACTCTGGCCTTTGGTAAGCAGAGTATGAAGTAAAAAATTGTTGGAAAAATCCATTTGTTGAATGTCAGCTTAAAGAAAACAATTTATAAAATGTTTACAGCGGAGGTGGGTCATACATATGTACATATCATCCAGTACAGGCAGGCAATCCTCCAGTTTATGACCTCCAAGCTATGATGAACAGCACTTACAACATTTATTATTTGACACCCTGTTTTGACATTACATTGTTGGTTTTGACTATACGACACTACGCCAGTAAACAAGTTCAAACATTCATACATGCTCAGTGATGTGCTGCGCTGTCTATCTGCTGGACTCAAGGTGTTCAGCTGCTTTTCTGACATGTTTTTACTTGGTGATTCTTTCCGTTTCCAAACTTTTTCTGAAAAATTATAATTTATAACATTAATATATTGCTGCTATATTAACTTTTTGGTAATTGAGTACAAATTTCTGGGTTACTTTGGTGAAGATAAAGTCTGGGTTCAGGAGCCAATCCCCAATTTTTTAAAAGTTTTATTTATTTGTCACGAACAAAGCTTACATTAATATTGCAATGAAGTTACTGTGAAATTCCCCATAGTCCGGCACCTGTTTGGATCAATGTACCTAACCAGCACATCTTTCAGAATGTGGAAGGAAACCGGAGTACCTGGAGGAAACCCACGCAGACATGAGGAGAACATGCAAACTCCACACAGTGACCCAAGCCAGGAATCAAACCTGGGTCCCCTGGCACTGTGAGACAGCAGTGCTAACCTCTGTGCTACTATGCTGATGACATTGTAACATTGGGTGAAATTTTCCCATCCTGCCCACCATGAGAATTGTAGCAGATGGGACAGGACCATGCAAAGGCCCATTGACATCTGACGGGATTTTCCGGTCTTGGGGTGAGCGCAGCTGGAAAATCCCACCCATTGCTTTTATGGCAAATTCAAATCTCACTTGCAACTTTTCGAATTAAGACGCATTTTTCAGAAACTAATTGTGTCATAAGTCTGAGGACTGCCTGTAGTGTGCAATCAGAGTGAAGTTTGCATAGCGATACTGGCAAAATGTACTCCCAACCTCATCAATATAATTATTAACCTTGATTGTAGCAGCTTCATAAATTAAAAGAACAAAGGAACCTAATGAATGTCAGGAAGAAATTTTGTTTATCAGCTGCAAGTAAAAATAACACCTAGTGAAAGCTCGAGGGCAATTCTCCCAAAGAGATTCTAAGTACCAAATTCATGTCAAAACTGGAGTAACTCTTGTCGATTTTTTAGCAGGATTTTCAGAATGAATGTTCTAAAAAACTCTGAGTACTGCAGAGTATCCGAGCTGGATTCAGATTGAAAATCAATGGGAGGGGCCTATTCCTGCTGGAGAGGCCAACAGCATAGAGCTTAGCAGGCCACTGTGCATGTGTCGAGATCCATGAGGCAGTGTAATGAACAAATCACATTGAGGTATTCTAACAACTAACAAAGCAGGAAGGAAATGCACTCTTAATTAAAATATATAGTGAAATAAATGTTTGGGGCATACATGTGGAATTGAGGTAGAAGCTGAAATATAAACTTAAGAAAAAATAATTCTAACTCTGTGAAATGGTTTTATCACAGTGGGGACATTTATCAGTCACACAGTCTGTCTGTTTATGAATATGGTAAGAGCTGTTTTTGTAATCTAACAACGTGGAAACCTGATTGGAGAGATTCAAACATGGCGTTCTTGAAAGAGGGAAACATATTTGAGAGGCAACTGGAGAGAAAAGGGCACATCAGAGCACAAGAAACAATTGGCCCTTGAGTCTTCCTGCCATTTAATAAGTTTCATGACTGACCTGATTGTAACATTAACTTCACTTTCCTGACCGCCCCCACAACTTTGATCCTATTGTTGATCAAAAATTTCGAATGAAATCAATTACTTTCTATGGATGAGAACTCCAAAAACTAACACCTTTCTGAGAGAAAACATTCTTTTCTCAGTCTTAACTGGGAGCCTGTTTATCTTTGAACAATGTCCCATAGTTCTGGATCTCCATGAGGGAAAACATCCTCTTACATAAGAACATAAGAAATAAGAGCAGTAGTAGGCCATCTAGCCCTTCGAGCCTGCCCCGCCATTCAATAAGATCATGGCTGATCTGTTCCCCCCCTCTCCCCATAACCCTTAATCCCCTCTCTTATCAAAAACCCATCAACCCGCGTCTTAAAAATATTTAGCGAGGTAGCCTCCACCACTTCAACGGGCAGAGAATTCCAGAGATTCACCACCCTTTGAGTGAAGAAGTTCCTCCTCAACTCCGTTCTAAACCGCGCCCCCTTTATCTTGAGGCTGTGCCCCCTAGTCCTACTATCCTTTCTGAGCAGGAAGAGTCTCTCCACCTCTATCCTATCCACCCCATTCATCATCTTATACGTCTCAATGAGATCCCCCCTCATTCTTCTAAACTCTAACGAGTACAAGCCTAGTTTATTCAGCCTCTCCTCATAGCTCAACCCCCTCAACTCCGGCATCAGCCTAGTAAACCTCCTCTGCACTCCCTCCAAGGCCAAAATATCCTTGCGTAAGTACGGCGCCCAAAACTGCACACAGTACTCCAGCTGCGGCCTCACCAATGCCCTATACAGCCGCAGCAAGACCTCCCTACTTTTATATTCAATCCCCCTCGCTATGAAGGCCAGCATCCCATTCACCTTCCTGACCACCTGCTGCACCTGCAAGCTGGGTTTTTGCGACTCATGCACAAGGACCCCGAGGTCCCTCTGCACCGTCGCCTGCTGCAGTTTTTCTCCATGTAAGTAATAATCCTTCCTACCATTATTCCTACCAAAGTGGACCACCTCGCACTTGCCAACATTAAATTCCATTTGCCATTTCCTGGCCCATTCGCCCAGCCTATCTAGATCCTTCTGTAGACTCTCCACATCCTCCGCACAATTTGCCGTTCCACCAATCTTGGTGTCATCAGCAAATTTCGACACCATACACTCGGTTCCCTCCTCCAGATCCTCTTAGCATTGACCTATCAAGTTCCCTCAGATCCCTCAGGGCAGCATGGTAGCATAGTGGTTAGCATTGCTGCTTTACAGCTCTAGGGACCTTGGTTCGATTCTTGGCTTGGGTCACTGTAAGTGTGGAGTTTGCACATTCTCCTTGTGTCTGCGTTGGTTTCCTCCAGGTACTCTGGCTGCCTCCCACAGTCCAAAGATGTGTGGGTTAGATTGATTGGTCATGCTAAAATTGTTCCTTAGTGTCCTGAGATGCATAGGTTAGACGGATTAGCAGATAAATGTGTAGGGATATGGGGGTAGGGCCTGGGAGGGATTGTAGTTGGTACAGACTCGATAGGTCAGATTGCCTCTTTCTGCACTGTAGGGTTTCTATGATTTAATAAGTTCACCTCTAATTCTTTTAAACTGTAGAGTCTAGGTCCAACATGTAGAACCTTTTCTCATAAGATAACCTCTTCATCCAAGTAATCAACTTTGTGTGACCTACTTCCAGTGCAAGTATATCCTTCCTTATGTAAGGATATGAAAAGCACAAACTATTATAGGTTTGATTCCACTGATGCCCTGTGCAGTTAAAGCAAATTTTCTCGACTTTTATATTCCATCCCCTTGCAGAAAAGGCCAACACTCTTATTTGCCAACCAAATTACTTACTGTACCTGCATGCTAGCTTTTCATGATTCATGTATGAGGACATGAAATACTGGACACTTTGTACCAGAAGTTGGTCAGACATCTAAAAATAAGGTCATCTATTTTGGTCAATAGGGAGGTTCAAGAGGATGTGACTATGAGTGAGGCAGATAAAGGGACCAAGCAGACAGTATTGGAGATTGGAAGAGCCTTTGGCTTCACAATTGTCAAACAGGCATGAAGTGCTTGAAACAAACCTATGTGGAAAATTTGAACTCTGCAGAGTGGATGAACAGGCTGGCCATATGGCACCATGGTACGGGGAGCTGTTCAAGCCTAGGAAGCAAACACAAATGTAGCAGTAGTAGGGGACAGTATAGTGAGGGGATAGGCACTGTTCTCTGCAGCTGAGAGTGAGAGTCCGGAAGATTGTGTTGGCTGACAATGCCAAATTTTGCGACATCTGCTCAGGGCTGGAGAAAAGAATTTGCATTGGGAAGGGGACAATCCATTAGAAAGTGATCCATGTAGCTACCAAAGACATAAGTAAAAGCTAAGAATGAGGTTTTCCAAAGAGGAAATGAATAGCTAGACACTAAATTGAAAGCATAAACTCAAAGGTAATCTTTGGATTATTATCTGCGCCACATGCAAATTGGCAAAGTGTAAATAAAATTACAGAGATGAATGCAAGGCTAAAAAACTAGTGTAGGAGAAGCAGGTTCCAATTCATGAGGCACTGGCACCAGTACTGGGAAAAGTGATGGTTGTACCGTTGGGATGGCCTACACCTGAACCGTGCTGAGACCAATGTTCTCGTGAGACTAGTGTTCTAGATAAGTAGAGAGGGTTTGAGACCAAATAGTTAGAAGAAGGGATCAAATTTGGGAAGATCTGGTAAATTAAAGAGTAGAAACAAATCCCACTGCTGGGACCATTCCAGGAGAGCGGACGATTGCGTGCCAAACTTGCTAATGAGATTGAAAGCAAGCCAATCTCATGCTAACCAGCTTTGCAACCAGATCTGGCTTGCGCTAGTAGAAAAAGTTGCAATCCATTAGTCGTCGGGTACAGAACCCATTTTGAGGCCCACACCAGATGCAGCGAGGTTAGAAAATTGACCCCGTGTTTGATCAATTTACTGGATTTCTTTAAAGAAGCAACACGTGCTGCATATAAAAGAGAATTGATGCGTTGTACTAAGATTTCAAGAAGGCATTTGATAAAGTCTCACTGTAATAGCCATATTTTCACTGGGATCTAAGACATCAAAAGTGGACGGCAGGGCATGATTGAGTAAATCACTAGTTGCAGTAATGTTACGGCAAGCAGAGGGCCAAAGGCTCGATAGTTGGGATTCTGAAAGTGCAGTGGTAAATGAATTAGGGATAGTTCTTTCAGGAGATAGATGTGGAAGGAGGTAGAGTTGAGGCTTGGAGTGGGAATGCGATTCAAGGAAGTGATCCAAGTTGGCTTTCTCTGAAATTGAAACATTGGGAGTAGCGAGACCACATATGATGGGCAAGGGAGCGGCTGTGACTATACATTGGGAAGTTTACATCGAGGGAGAGATTCAGGGAGTATCAGAGGACAATGAGCTCAGAAGACAGAGAACACGATGAATTGAGATGGAGGTTGAAATCACCTAAAGTAAGTAGTTTTTTGGTGCAGAGCATCAGGGAGGAAAGCAGTGATAAAATCTACTGCATCGTCGTTGTCTATGTTGCTGATGCAGACCACACCAATGCCAAGCTCATCTATCTTTTAACGTTCACCCTAACTGTTGGAAGCAATTTAGATGGATCTTTTTAATATAATTTCTTAATTAAAATGTTCTAAATATACATGTTAGCAATGCTTGCTAGTAACTAAATGTTGGATAGAGCCAAACAATCTAGCCTTTCTCCTATGGTTTCCATCTTATAATTTTACAGACACTTATATGCTTCTTGATTTAATCTTACTCTCTCCTATCCAGTGAGCCAAAGCATTAAAATAGTAGTACAAAATCAATAAAATTAACAAGTGTTGAGATCACTGTAGGCACATGATTTATCTTCAGCACTCCGATGATCTTCTGATTACTAATTTCCGTTTATTTATGGCAAACAAACCAAGGAGCTCACATAAATAACAAAAATCAATAAACAAGGCAAAGCCAAAGCCAAGGCAATCTGAATTGTGCAAAGTGGTCAGATTCGTGATCTAAACACCTGTACTCTCTATTTCAGAGAGGCTACTTTGTCAGTGTTATGTAGTGGCTTTATCGTATTTCTATCAGACATAATCATTAGTGCTTCTTTTGGTTTTCAGTGGCAATGCAAATTAATCGTTAACCTTCCACTAAGTTATAATGGAAAGTTTTCTTGTTAGAAAGGTAGCCTGCTTATTTTTTCTTTCCCCAACAGTATCTTAAGTATTTAACAATATTATGAAAATGCTAATCTCTTCCCAGCTACCATCTACCATCAAATTTTGATCTTAATACACGTAGGCATTGAGTTGCCCTACAAAGGAATATCTTGTTTTTTTTTCTCCTTTGTTCACTCTTACATGATAGTACAGATGGAATAAATTTGGTATTTTCTCAAATAATCATGTCATCTATCATCAGCACTGTAATTTTCAGAAGCCTTTAATAAGATGACATATGCTGCTAATAAAACACGACTATAGTCATTTTAATACTCATCTCTAATAGATATACTGATATCAGGTTATTAATTACTGATAATAACCATTGTAAAATTGGCAAATCTTTACAAATTTATATACTATATTCAAAATATATCACTAAATTAATATGTGAATTTTGAGTGAAAAAGTGGCTCTTTTCCAACCATTTTTGGTATTCAGAAAGCATAACTGGCTGGTATGTAAATGTTGAATAGGTTATCACTTAATCAAGGGAATGATGCTGATCCATATATGTGTGGTTTGAAAGAGTTTTTTGTCATCAAAAGCTGAGCCTGGGTTGTGTTAAGTGAGTTGGAGGAGGTTAATAATCACCATGCAATATGTCAACTATTGAATGGGACAATACTCGGAAGTTCTGAAATCCAGTTCAGTTATAATCCGATAGATTTTTTTCCCCCTTTGTTTTGTTACTGATTTTGGCACACAGATATCCATATATCTGTTGATATGCATATTTGCATTTTCCTGTTGAGAGTTCTTCCTTCCAGTAAAGATATTTTAGCTAAGGAAGGGACAAAGAATTCAAAACAAGTCTGAAACATGAGTGCTGGGGAAGGAAAACAGGTGGTGGAAAAACTCAACAGTTCTGGCAGCATCTGTAGATAGAGAATATTCTGAGTCCAAACTAAATCTGCTTTGGAATTGTGGATCTTCAGAACTTCTTCGAAAGAGTATGAAGAGTTGGTCGCAGAATTGGACAGATTTTGGTTTAAATATTGGACCTTTCAAAAAGTGGAATGCACATACAAAGCAACAAATCTTCTGATGAAAGGACACACAGAGATGAAACACTGGCAGCGACCAAAGAAATTCATGAAAACGGGAGAAATTCATGCCATTTTTGGGCACATTGAAAGTCGAATTTTATCTGACTTTGTCAGAAAAATTAGGCAAAACCAGCAGGGGAAGTGATCGGAGCAAAATCGGCTGAAAGCTGGTTGATAGCAGCAGAGGGCACCATTATGCAAGTGCAGATTTGTTACTGCCTTCCCCAGCTAGCGCTAGCATCCACAATTGATCAAGGCCTCCAAGCTATTGCAGAGGACGATTGCCTACCACCACATCTGGACTGATCTGGCCGAATCCCCACCCCATGCACGGACTGATCATGGCCAAACCACCCCCCACTTCCCCATGCATGGACCGATCACAGCTGAAACCACTCCACCCCCACTGTACACAGACTGTTGCAGAATGGCAGTGTCTCCCCCATCCCTGCCAATTGCTGCAAAAACAGGTTACATTCACCCAGCTTTTTGGGTATGAGAAGGTAAAATCACCTGATTAGTTCTGTTCTCTCTCCACAGATGCTGCCAGATCTGCTGAGGAGAAGGCTGTACATGAGCCTTCCTACGCCAGATGTAATCAGGGCAGGGGCAGGATGGTGGCTGTCCCTACCTGGCACCCTCCACCCATTTAAATCTCCCATGCTCCAAACAAGTTCAGGAAGGGCATGATTACATTATTGCTTCAAGCTGAAGTAATAATCAATAGGATATTTATTACATCCAGAAGATTGCTTTCATTTTGAAAATGGCAACACATTATTGGTTCTATGACACATGCCTGGGGGTTTATAGAGGGAGAGGGAGTGGTGAGCATGTAGATGAATAACTGGCTGCTTTGCCAATTCCCAGAGAGAAGAGGTCAGAGATTGGAGATCAACTGCCAACTTCCTTTCCTGGATGAAAGAAGAGAAGTTACAAAAGGGCAAAAGAAAATTAAGAGTGTTTATTGTCAGACTAGTTCTGATCAAAACCATGTAAGACGAGTTCACCTTCAGCGTTAAAACAGACTAAATGCAAGTGTATTTTGTAACCTAAATTGGGCCAGGACTGCAGGATTTTTTTTTCCCTACAAGGAGACCTTTGAAATGGTGAGAGTTGTGTTTCAAATCACAATCATCCACAAAGCTGTGGTCTCAGCCCCCTAATATACTTTTTATACACCTATGATTGTGTGGCTAAATTCCCCTACAATTCAATTCTCACGTTTGTTGATGACACCACCATAGTGGGTCGGATCTCAAACAATGATGCAACTGAGTACAGGAATGAGAAAGAGAATCTGGTGAACTGGTGTGGCAATAATAATCTCTCTCTCAGTGTCAACAAAACGAAGAAGATTATCATTGACTTCAGGAAGCGTAAAGCCCCTGTCTACATCAATGGGGACTAAGCAGAAAGGGTTGAGAGCTTCATGTTTTTAGGTGTCCAGATCACCAGCGACCTGTCCTGGTCCCTTCATGCCAACACTATAGTTAAGAAAGCCTACCAATGCCTCTCTTTCTCAGAAGACTAAGGAAATTTGGCATGTCAGTTATAACTCTCAACAAATTTTACAGATACACCATAGAAAGCATTCTTTCTAGTGATATCATACCTTGGTGTGGCTCCTGCTCCGCCCAAGACCACAAGGAACTACAAAGGTCATGAATGTACCCCAATCCATCACGCAAACCAGCCTCCCATCCATTGACACTGTCTACACTTCCCGCTGCCTCAGCAAAGCAGCCAGCATAATTAAGGACCTCACGCACCCCAGACATTCTCTCTCCACCTCCTTCCTTCAGGAAAAAGATACAAAAATCTGAGGCCACATTCCAACCGACTCAAGGACAGTTTATTTCCTGCTGCTGTCAGACTTTTGAATGGACTTACCTTGCATTAAGTTGATCTTTCTTTACACCCCAGCTATGACTGTAACACTGCATTCTGCATTCCCTCATTTCCTTTTCCATGAATGGTATGTTTTGTATGCATAGAAACAATATTTTTCACTATATGTTAATACATGTGACAATAATAAATCAAATCAAAACCAAAATCAAATTGTATTATTATTTGCTACAGCAAAATCAAGCAGCTCATTATCTATGGACATCACAAAAACTATCCCGAGCAACATGGTGGCACAGTGGTTAGCACTGCTGCCTCACTGTACCCAGGGACCCGGATTTGATTCCCAGTTTGGGTCACAGTCAGAGCGGAGTCTGCACATTCTCCCCTGTGTGAGTCTGTGTCTGTGTGAGTCTCCTCTGGGTGCTCTGGTTTTCTTCCATGGTCTGAAAGACGTGCTGCTTAGGTGCATTGGCCATGCTAAATTCTCCTTCAGTGTACCCAAACAGGTGCTGCAGTGCGGCAACTAGGAGATTTTCACAGTAAATTCATCGCACTGTTAATGTAAGCCTACTTGCGACACTAAAAGTAACTTAAACAGTTTTGGGGTGAAGGCATGTTCCTGGCTGGGGGTGGTGGGGGGAAGGAGGGGTGGTGGAGGGGGAGGGTGTGTGTGTTGAGAACAAATTATCACAGTCTTGGAACATAGGGTAAGCCAAATAGAACTGAGATGAGAAAAATATCTTCACTCAATGGGTGGTGAACCAATGAAATTCTCTATTATATAAGGCTGTGGAATACAAGTAACTGAATGTATTTAAAAAAGAAAAAGATAAATTTATAGACTATGGGGGTGATCATGAGCCATGTTCTCCATTTGTGCGAATGCCGGCGGGGTCTCAAGATCCAAAAGTCCCCTATCTCACTGGCAAGATTGCAACTTCAGATCGACACTGCTCTTTGCCTATGACATCATCAGATTCATGCCCATAATAGGTGTGAATTTGATTTTTCATTCTTTTAATATAATTAAACACACCCCAGTGCCATATCTTGACCCCTCACCATATCTCGAAACGGCACCAACATGGCATTATGTCAGTGCGGTCTACAACAGGTTCACACATACATGAACCTGTCATGAGGATCCCCAGGAAGGGCGTAAGGGCAAGTATAGCCTCCGAAGGATGAGGAACATGGCCAGGCTGTGCCCTTGCAATAGTGCTAGGGCACTGCATGATGCCAACTTCTATTAAGGAGCGAGTCCCTTAATAGAAGCGGGGGCTACATGAGGTGGGTGGGGAGGATTCATGCAGATGTGGTTGTGGGTAGGCAGTGGACAGACAAGTGAGGGATGCTAGTGCTAGTCGCTTGTGGGGGGAGGGAAGAGGAGAAAGCGCTAATGATCGCAGGTCATGGGGCTGAGGTCAGAGTGAATGTAGGCTCTGATTGGGATGGGGAGGAAAACCCTGAGGCTTCAGTAGTGGGCTGGGGGAGGGCTGAGTTGTGTCCCAATCTCACTGCAGGTGGGGTTTTCCCACATGTTTAGGTCCCATCCCTCTGTGTGACGGCGTGAATCACATCGCCTTGATTTTTTTTAGCAGAGTGCTGCAAGACCTGGAGAAAAACATATCGGTTTTCTCGCCATAAACAACACTGTCATTTTTTGGTATGATTTGGTATGACGAGAAGAGTGTGTATGATGATGAGATAGAGGATCAGCCATGATCACATTGAGTGGGAGGAGCAGGCTTGAAGGGCTGAATAGCTTTTTTCCGGCTCCTATTTTTGAAGTTTGAATGTTTCTACTAGAGACTCATTGCCACAGGCAGTAGTTGAAGTGAATGGTGGTTGATGCATTTAATTGGAAGCTAGACAAATTAAAGGGAAACGGGAATGGGGAGTTATGATGGTAGATTGAGGAGATGAAAGAGGAGTCTCAAATGAAGCTGTTCCCTGGGGCCTAAATGGTCTGTCTCTGAGCTATATGTAAGGGTCCTTGGTAGTTAGAATACACACAGTTAAAATTATGAGTACTTTGAAGAAGTGCTCATAAATTACTTCAACTCTGGGCTACCAAAGAATGTATTTTAGTGCCATGCAGTTGCCATTTTATCTCACGTCTGATGCAATTTTATTATCCTTTTCATAGAATGTTCCAACTTTTAATGTTTTGCCTTGTGTCAGTATGTAGAAGTCCTCCCCAGTTTTATGAAGTTATTTCTGGTGCTGTCAAGGTGGTGCTTGATTGCTTTATTTTCTCCTAGGCCCACTGAGTAAATTAAAAGGGCTTTGCATTTTCAACCCTCTCTTCAACAGCACCTCTTGTACAAATATTCCTCTGCTAAAGTATGTGGCTGAGTAAGTGGAAGGTTCATTTCATTAATGGGCACCTGCACCATCATGGGTGCATCCCAGGCTTTTCCAACTCCACACTGCTGGGAACTATGGCCTGTACTCAGACACTTTGGCAAAGCCTTATTTCATGCCTTCACCTCTCTAACTGGTGGTGGGCTGATACTATTATTCTTTTACTGTTGTAATACAGGAAAACATGGCAGGTGCCACAAAGAGCACTGAGATAATTGACCTGACCATTTCTTTTTCAATGTGGTTGAGGATCAATCTTAGCTAGGAGACCAAAATTTAAGTTCATTTATTAGTGTGACAAGTAGGCTTACATTAACACTGCAATGAAGCCACTGTGAAAATCTCCTAGTCACCACATTCCGGCGTCTGTTCGGGTGCACTGAGGGAGAATTTAGCATGGCCAATGCATGGAACCAGCATGTCTTTCAGACTGTGGGAAGAAACTGGAGGTAACCCACGCAAACATAGGGAGAATGTGCAGACCCCCCCACAGCCAGTGACCCAAGATAGGAATCGAACACGAGTCCCTGTCACTGTGAGGCAGCATTGTTAACTATTGTGTCACCATGCCTACCACAAGACAATTCAAAGAGAAGAACCATCACTACCAATCTAAATATGTGCAGGTTAGGTGGATTCACCATAATAAATTGAACCTTAATGTCCCAAGATGTGTACGTTTGGGGGATTAGTGGGGTAAATCCATGGAATATGGGAATAGGGTGGGGGTGGCTAAATTGCTCTATCAGAGAGTCAATGCAGATTCAATTGGCCAAATGGCCTCCTTCTACACATGATGTGGAAATGCCGGCGTTGGACTGGGGTAAACACAGTAAAAAGTCTGGGAACACCAGGTTTAAGTCCAACTGATTTATTTGATAGTAAACTCACTAGCTTTCAGGGTTAGTCCCTTCGTCAGGTGAACGGACTAACCCCGAAAGTTAGTGAGTGTACTATCAAATAAATCGGTTGGACTTAAACCTGGTGTTCTCAGACTTTTTACTCCTTCTACACTGCAGGGATTTTATGTCTAACTCCAACTGAATAGGTAAGTAAAAGTGAAGATGGACCCTCAACTTAAATTCAATGATCTCCTTATCACAGCAGGAAGTGCAGTTCAGAGATACAACTGCAGTAATATAGTAGGTGTTTTGTGCGTGGCTTGCCTTTAGCAAGGCTGTAATTTCTAATAGTAAGACCAATCTGAAGGGTCAAATGTAATTGATTGGTGCTTTGCTGGAGAGGAAAAAACTTTACTGTTTTGTGCATGGCTTGCCCTTAGGAGCGAGAGAATGCTGAATTTATATTAGGGTCTCTCATTAAGCTGCCTCATTTTGCATCTATTTTAAAAATCATGACTCTGTTCTTGTCTGTGAAACAGACTATCTACTTAGAATAAATCTGATGAATGCAATTGTTCCATCTACAGCTCATTTCTCATTCATTTCTCCAGCACTAATTAAAAACAGGTTGTTTACCTTATAAATAAACTACCTTCTTTCTGCTGCCCACCTAATAATCTTGCAATACTTTTTCCCCCTACTTTGCTACCACGACTGTCAATTGTCCAGTAAAGTTCTCTCCTCTCCAGCCAAGCTCAAAATTTGACTCTTTAGACTGTTCTTACCATTAGAATTTATACCCTTGCTGTTGATCAGAAAGAAAAAAAAACTTTTTTCCAGAACATGAGCATTTAGATGTGAACATTATTCTTGTTCTGGATGAATTGGAGAAAATTTCTGTGGATGTCTTAGGACAAATAAGCTGTTACCTGCACTAAAATGGAAGCCATGTTTGCATGCTTAGTACCTTCAAAAGTGCCGTTAGTCCACTGCAGCCTTTGTAAAATGGAGTTTGGTTAAAATATACTCAAAGAGCAATTATATTTTCATCAGGGTTCTATGGACAATCTCATCAAGTGAAGTCTGCTGCAGGAAAAGTATTTTTGGGGCAAAATAAAGGCAGAGTATCATAATTAGTCAAGGAGATCAACATCTGAAAGACTTAAAGGTCATGTAGTTTAATACACATGATGGAAGGTATGGAGGAAGAATTTTCCTGTACACAGCTGGCATGTTGAGAGTTCAAGTGAGTCGGGTTGTGTTTAAAAATGCTGCATTGACCTTTAGCCCCATGAGGTAACAGTGGGCGGACAAATCACTGCCCACCCTGCCATGTGATTTGGAGAGCCACTGGCAGGTGCACAATTAATGAGTTTCCACATGAGAAATTGAGCACCATTTCCCACCACGCCACCCAACGGGAAACGTGCCAGGAAACCCATCCGCCAGCACAATTAGTCTGCAGAAGGGAAAATTTCACCCAGCATTTGTTTCAGGATTTATTTGTACAGATCATATGGCTCATTGTTAGATTTAAAATGACAACATTTTGACATCGAGGCTCAAATGTTTAGTCAAAGTATAGCTTTGATGCATTTGCCAAGAACATAGTGTATGTGCAGCCTCGAAATTTTTCCCATTGACTTTAGTAACAGAGTTGGAATTCATACCCAGAATCAACCTGGCTTAACAAGTAATAATCCAGCCCTGTGAGAGGGCAAATGTTCCAGAGGTCATTTTGGTGTGGTGCACATTGCTGCTGCAAAGAGTTTGACAAACTGTTTTCTCTAACACCCTGGCTACATTTGCAGTGGTGGTATATCGAGAGTTTTTTTTTAAATTCTAAACCTCACTTATTGTGCTTTTCTCAAGTTTGTTGAGAATTCAGATCAAAAATGATCTATTTAATGAGCATTATTTATGTGAAGAACATTCCCACGTCATTCCAGATTTTGTACAAATCTTGGACTGTGAACGCAAGATAAAGTAGGTTGTGTTTGCAGACAAACTACTTACATCTGTGGGTGGTTTGAGTTCATGTGTGTGGATTTCATCTGCAAATGAAGTGCTTTGTTTGAAAAGTTGGATAACAAAGTGAAAGCAGACTCTTGGGAGTCACAGCGCCTTTCCTGCCAAGCTGCACAAAAAAACCCCCACAGCAACAGCACAAAAGTGGGTTTCAAAGAATTTACAGTCACCTTTCTTCTGTGACCACTGAAAGTTTAGTCTGTTACAAAAACATTGACATAGGATTGATTTATCCAGGTGTACTGCAATGATGATCGAAATAGGCAGACCAATAAACTGCTTTTTAAAATATTTATGTCCTATATCTCAACAGAAAACGCAGCAAAGTTCAGCTATCTGGAATCTTCCTTTGATATGCTGATGGCTGTTATCATAGAGCAAAAGGAAGTGTATAAAAGTCTACATTCCTTTCTAATGAATAAAAGATAGAGCTTAATCTTTACAGTTTCAGATTTGTACAGGATTATACCTGGCTTTATTTTGCGGTTGGGCATAATTTTAGCAGCACAAATCCTGCCAAAGTGCCAAAAGCATACCAGCATGGAACCATATTTGTCCATGGTAGTCACAGTGAGGAGGTGCTGTTATGTAAACTGGTTGACAGCATGACACCTGTTAAATCGTTTTGTTTCTCTTTGTTCTGTTCTGTTTGAAGATATGTTAAGCTTTAGGTTTGTTTTTAACGGCTTGGACTCGTTCCCACAACCCATATCCTGTCAATGTTCAAGCTCATTTTCCCCAATTTCTTTTCCCTTGGCCTTGTATTACTTCTCCACATCATAGAAAAAACAACATACATATATGGAAGGCCTGCTATGGAGAGCAAAGTAAACAAGATCACCTGATTTGCTCACGACGCCAATAGAATCAATTGAGTTCTGACAAAAAGTCATCAATCTGAAACATTAACTGTTTCTCTTGTCACAGTTGCTGCCAGATTTGCTAAGTATTCCAGCACTTTGTATTTTCTTTCTTCTGATTTCCAGCATCCACGGTACTTTATTTTTCCATTAGAGTCATAAGACAGTGAGCAAATAATAGAATTTATATTGTGGGTTGCATTGGATAGAAGTTATTTTTCATTTAAACAAAGCAAAACTTACTTTTATACAGTGACTTTCATGACCTCTGCATGCCTCAAAGTGTTTTGCAGCCAATTAAATACTTACGTAAAGCAGGAAATGCAACAGCTAATTTTGTGAGTAGCTGCCACAAACAGTAAAGTGATAAAGATCAGATAAATGCTTTGGCTAGTTTGGTAGTGCACGCTCCCTTGAATTTTCAGGTCCTGAGTTCAACTCTCACTCCTGGACATTGCCTATATAATAGCCAAGAAGTTTTGCTAAACCTATATAAAACAGTTTGGCCTTGCTGTGACTATGGTTTCCAATTCTAGCACCTGAGGGATATGAAGGTTAAAGATGGGAGAAATTAAGTACCCAAAAACAGGAGAATGATAGAAATCAGAGAAACCTTAGAGTGAAGAAGGAGGCCTTTTGGCCCATCGAGTCTGCACCAACAACAATCCCACCACAGGCTCCCTCCCCACACATTTACCCTGCTAATCCCACTAAACCTACACATATGGGCAATTTAGCATGGCCAATCAACCTAACCCACACATCTTTGGACTGTGGGAGCAAATCGGGACACCTGGGGGAAACCCACACAGATACGGGAAGAATGTGCAAACTCCACACAGACATTGACCCAAGTTCAGAATCGAACCCAGCTCCTGGCAGCTGTGAGGCAGCAGCGCTAACCACTGTACACTATGTCGCCCTAGAAGCACTAGAGGCCATGACTTTTCCCTGAACCAGCTGTTAGCCTAGATTTTGTGCTCAAGTGAGACAGGAACACACACCTTTGGACTCAGACACTGGAGTGCTAGCTCTGAACCACTTAAATTTACACACACTGGGCAGGATTTTACAGTCTCACTCAGGCGAAACTGGAAGTTCCCTCCTGAGGTCAATGGAGATTTCCGTTGTCAGACCGTTCCCCCGCTCCAATTCTGTGGCAGGCGTGGTGATAAAGTTCCAGCCAATGAGTGTTGTATAACTGCTATCAATATATTTTGGCATTGATCAAGGATTGACTGATACCTGTTTTGCAATTATTTTTTAATTGGATGTATTACTTTCAATACTTAGGACTGATCCCCCAGAGCAAAGAAATTAGTAATCCATCCCTTAATGCAGGAGACTCACAAAATCAAATGCACACTACACTCAGGGCCCTGTGACTGATAAATGTGCCAACAAGCAAATTCACTTCTGAAACGTTGCAACCACAGCACATTCAAATGTTACAATAACAGAAGAACATCAATAGGGAAATTGAAGAGTTACCACCAGAAACATCACAATAATTACAGTAAGAACAGGGGGGAAAATACTCTCACAAGGATTCCTAACCATTATGATTTCAAATCATGACCATTTTAATCCAATAAAGTAACACTGAAAAGTGGCCATAAAATTAAACTTTCATCCTCTGAGTGGTTAGCCTATGGAAATCGCTACCACAGAAAGTAGTTGAGGCCAAAACAGAGAATGTTTTCAAGAAGCAGTCAGATATAATACTTGAGATGAAGGAGATCAAAGGATATGGGGGAAAGACGGGATCAGGCTATTGAGTTGGATAATCAGCCATGAGCATAATGAATGGTGGAGCAGGCTCAAAGGGCCAGATTTCTTCCTCCTGCTCCTATTTTGTTATGTTTCTCTGTTTCTATTGCATGGCAGCACAGTAGTTAGCACTGCTTCCTCACGTTGCCAGGGACCTGGGTTTAATTCCGGCCTTGGTCAACTGTCTGTGTGGAGTTTGCATGTTCTTCCTGTGTCTGCAAGGGTTTTCTCTGGGTGCTCCAGTTTCCCTCCATGGCCCAAAGATGTGCGGATTAAGTGGATTGGCCATGGTAAATTGGCCCTTAGTGTTAGAGGGACTAGAAGGGTAAATACGTGGGGTTACAGGGATAGAGTCTGGGTGGGATGTAATCCCTACAGTGCAGGCTCGATGGGCCGAATGGCCGCCTCCTGCACTGTAGGGATTATATGATTCCACAATTCTATGATTCTATGAATGTTGGCAAAGTCCAAATTAATTCAATGTAACTCAACATCTGTGCAGCCAATGATATTAGGCATGCTTAGAAAATAGCAATAGCACCTTTATTCAGTCCTTACTTGCTGCTTTCCTCTTTAGTATTAGGAAGCCCTCATCAGCAATGCATCACTGACCTCCTGTATGCAATTGGTCATAGCTGACTGTGAGACGCCTGCATAATCACTCCCTGGAGCTTACAGCCTGGAAGGAGCCACTAACGTAGACATTTATGGCAGCAGTGACCTTCACAGCTACAGGTAATGCCATTGCAATTTTAAGGGTTGACTGTAGGACTTTGTTTAACTGATAACATATGGTAGTGGAAACTTCTCTGCTGAACCTAAAATGATGCTGATGCTGCTGTTTGGTTAAAGTCAAATAGCTGGTCCTTTTGCCAGTAAGATCTTTGAAAAAGGACATTTCATTCTCCACAGTCAGCTTTCATATCCGCTTCCTCCGTCACTGGCCAGAGTGAAAATTTCATGTGACGGACCCATGACTGCTGCTGAATCACATGGCCAAAGGATTAGTGCCCCAAGGTTACTCATACTACCCTAATAGTTACTTAGAGTACATTTTGTTTTAAGGCAGCTCACTGAATATAAAAGTGTGAATTCAGTCACAATTTAATCATTTAAAAAAGTATGAAGAAAAATTTAAGATAAGAACAGAAAATGCTGGAGAACATCCAGCAGTTCAGGCAACATCTGTGGAGAGAGAAACAAAGTTAATATTGGGCTATACAGTGACAGAGATCTGGGTTTGACTCCTGGTTTGGGTCACTGCACAGCGTCTGCACATTCTCCCTATGTCTGCATTGGTTTCCTCCAGGTTCTCCAGTTTCCTCCTGCAGTCTGAAAGACATGCTGGTTAGCTGCATTGGCCATGCTAAATTCTCCCTCAGTGTATCCGAACAGGTGCCGGAGTGAGGTGACTGGGGATTTTCACAAAAACTTCATTGCACTGTTCATATAAATCTACTTGTAACCAATAACTAAACTTTTTTTTTACTTTAATGGGCTGAATATTTGCTTCAGTGGTGAGAAAAAGAAGTGATACTCTTTCCTGG
Organism: Carcharhinus amblyrhynchos; assembly: GCF_965287045.1. NCBI lineage: Eukaryota > Metazoa > Chordata > Chondrichthyes > Carcharhiniformes > Carcharhinidae > Carcharhinus > Carcharhinus amblyrhynchos. The sequence goes on along the minus strand of NC_137339.1, from coordinate 39,414,925 downwards.
ATCTGAACCTGCTTTCCTGGCAGTAACTTGTTGGAATTTTGACCAGGGTATTCTCTTATTTGGCATATATACAGGGTTTCTGTGCAACTACTATAGGGCAATCTTTGCCCTGGAGGGTTGGTACCCTGCTTACCACTGGATGCCCCACCTCCTGATGGTACCTTCATCTCTGGGTGTGGCCCCATTCTGATCTGTGCCACTTTCTTATCTTTCATACAGTTTTGAGGATGGTTTTGAAAGGGTCCGCCTGAGTTGTCAGGCTCATGATACGGCCATAGTTGTCTGCTGTGGTGGTTGAATCCCTGTCTGTGAGGATTCTCTGCTGCTCAAGTACACTCTTAGGTTGGAGAGTAGGCAGTTTTTGAATTCCTCCAGCAATATCAAGTCTCACAAACCCTTGTTGGTGCTATTTTTAAAGAGCAGAGCCACTGGTCAAAAGTTATGTGCTTCAGTTGTTCGTGCTGTAAGTAGGCGTACGTGCGTCTCTTATGAGTGTTCTAGAATTGCTGGCAATATGCCTTCGGGACTAATCCACAGGCACTGAGGATGGTAGCCTTGATCTGTTGATAATTAATAGATTATGTCAGAAGTGAGCATAGAGTGCAGCTCTTGGTTGTTCCCTGACAACTGCCCTTGCATCAAAAAGGTCCAGATATCTGATGGCCATTTTAGTTGTACAGTTACTTTCTCAAAAGTGGTGAAACAGGATTTGTAGTAATGTGGCCCTTTAAGGGGTGTGTGTGTGTGTGTGTGTGTGTGTGTGTGTGTGTGTGTGTGTGTGTGTGTGTGTGTGTGTGTGTGTGTGTGTGTGTGTGTGTGTGGAGCGGGGGGGGTGGTGGTGGGGGGGGAGGAGGGTGGGGAGCTGGGGAGGTTGTGGGTGGTGGTTAGGGTTGGGTGTTTCCCCAGGGCCATGTGATCAGTCCAGATCCTATGGATTGTCATGGTGAGAAGCTGAGCCAATGTGGAGATGGGTGCATACCAGACCAGGTCGAGGAGGGACTCACAGTTGGATCCAGTAGAGCAGTCAAATTGTAGCTCAGTCTGATCGTATCATGTATATTAATCTTATTGTTTGACAATAAAAGCTTTGTAGACTCAAGCCACATCAAGAGGCCTTGGATCCATTACAAGATTGTACATCACTCTCTTCAAAGTCATGAATGAATCTAAGAGACTCAGAGATTGCTTCTGAGGTAAGAAGATTTGGGCTGGTGGGGAGAATTTTCTCTGGCAGCTTCCATCTGTCTGATCTCTCTCTCTCTCCCTTTGAGCTGCTAACTTGATTTATGATTTTTGGGAAATTGGAACTCTTCCCTTTTCCTTCTTCCTATCTTTCCCTCTTCTGAGCTTGTTTCTCTCTTCTTTGCTTTCTCCTGAAACTCTTGCTGAGTTCTCAACTTTTCAAGCTCAGATTTGGTTAAGAGAAGGAGTTTAGATCAGGGTTGAACTCTTCATTTACCTCTTCTAGTTGATAAGTGGGATTCAAATCCCTTACCAGCAACTGGAGCAGATCATCGGCAAAAAGGAAGGATCTCCACGGCCAGGATTCCCTGGTGCTGCTGCAGTGAATGGAGTTTTGGCTGAGTGCTAAATTCTTCGGTCTCACTGGCAATGGTGATGGGATGAACGCGACCGGAGAATCCCAACCCAAGGGCAGGATCTTACTGGCTCATTATGCTGGTAGATCGGCATGGCAAGCCGGAAAGATAGGGCCAAGGTGAAAAATCAGATCCACGCCCAATTTTTCGCTTCTCGCGATGTTACGAGTGTCATTCTGATTTAAATATTAGCAACATGCTTAGCATATCATTAATGAGACTGGGACACTATCATCCAGGCTCACCTACCTTAGCCTCTTCGCTGGTCAAGGCCCTCAAAAGCAATGATCACCAATGAGGATCAGATGTGTTGGCCTTGTTGGTGGGATCAGAGGCCATTATAGCCCCAAGTGGTCAGGGGTAGGGTTAGGGGCAATGCCAGTTTGGCATTTTGGTACTGCCAGCTAGGCACCCCAGCACTGTCAGCTTGCAACCATGGCAGTACCCATTGGGCTCCCTGGCACTACAAGCCTGGCACTCCAGAACTGCCCACTGGGCAACCTGGCACTGCCTGCCTGGCACTGAGCAGTGCCAAGGTGGGGCGGGGGGTGGGACCTGAGGAAACGGGCCTGATGAGGTGGAGCTTGAAGGGGTGGGGCATGATGGGGGAGGCAGGATAGGGGAGCTCCAAAGAGGGGTGGGAAAGTGGGATGGTTGACCAGCTGGATGGTGATTGGGCAGGGAACAATCAACCAGGGCTGCGATTGGCTGGGGCCATGATTGGAGGCCAACACATCTGATCCTCATTGTCCAGGTGGGCTTGGGGGTTTTGCAATCGGCCAGGATGGCGATCAGAGTGGGGGGTGTGACTCCACACAATCCCATCCCTGCCTCACTGGCAACATTCACATTACGGCCTCTGTATTCCACTTTTGCACTTAAAATCTTTTTGAGAAATTTCAGCCCCCGGTCTTTTAATCTTTTTAGTTGGCTTTATTTGCATTAGCCCAGCTACAGTTTTCAAATGTTCCGTGCTCATAGATATCTTTATTTTTTATTAGTGTCATTAGTAGGGGGCTTACATTAACACTGCAATGAAGTTACTGTGAAAATCCTCTAGACACCACACTCTGAGGGAAAATTTAACATGGCCAATGCACCTAAGCAGCATGTCTTATTATCCCTCAGACTGTGGGAGGAAATCGGAGCACCCGAAGGAAACCCATGCAGACATCGGGAGAACGTGCAGACTCTGCACAGACAGTGACCAAGGAGGAAATCAAACACGGGTCCCTGGCGCTGTGAGGTAGCAGTGTTAACCACTGTGGCACCGAGCTGCCTGATATCGTGTCTCACCATTTAAATTGCCTTGTTTCAGAAACATCTGGACATCAGAATTGCAATTTTCTTCATGTTAGGAGAAATAATTTGCTGTGGTAATTTTCTGGTGTATTAAAGATTGTTGTCAGCCGCTGAATTTTCCCCTGAGCTTTCTTTTATATCAGACTCAGCTTGTTTCTTAAATTTTAGCTCTGGTCAAAACTGTGGTCAGGTTTCTCTTGTTTGTTCAACTTTCAGCTCACTTGTAATGGGTCTATACCAGACCTGAGCTCCCTATTTCTGGTAGGAACAGGGGAGAGAGAAACTGAACTGCTTTATTCTCTTCCCGTTTTTCTGTAAGCAGAGGTGTTTTTGAATTATATTTGAAGTAAGCTGGGGCTTAGCCCCCGCAAACCCTCAGGCTGAGTTCTCCCATGCTTCCGCTAGCAGGAGCAATGGCAGATAGGGAGGGGATGATTCAGTAGGAGACCCAAAAACTGGATTCGTACCAGATTACGTGGATCTTCTGGCTTCAGTGCCTTTGAGGACGTCCATCTTCCAGCCTCAAACTTTTGTTGGAGGTCCATACTCTTTCTACAGGGGGTCTATCTTCTTTTTCCAATGGTGGGTCGTTGATGTCAGACGACTTTTAAATACGGACCCAGATATGTCGTAAAAAGTCTGACAACACGACGAAGGGGCTAACCCCGAACGCTTGTGAGTCTATTATCAAATAAATCAGTTGGACTAAAACCTGGTGTTGTCAGACTTTTTACGACATATCTGGGTCCATATTTAAAAGTCGTCTGACATCAACGACCCACCATTGGAAAAAGAAGATAGACCCCCTGTAGAAAGAGTATGGACCTCCAACAAAAGTTTGAGGCTGGAAGATGGACGTCCTCAAAGGCACTGAAGCCAGAAGATCCACGTAATCTGGTATGAATCCAGTTTTTGGGTCTCCTACTGAATCATCCCCTCCCTATCTGCCATTGCTCCTGCCAGCACTCTCCATTCACCTGACGAAGGGGCTAACCCCGAAAGCTTATGAGTCTATTATCAAATAAATCGGTTGGACTAAAACCTGGTGTTGTCAGACTTTTTACTGTGTTTACGCCAGTCCAACACCGGCATACCCACACCCAGATATGTCGACAGGACATGTGCCACCAAACACATCCCACCACAGAAAATAGTGTAAAACCCCCAGATGCATAATTATCATAGAATCACAGAATCCTATAATGATGAAGGAGGCCATTTGGCCCATCAAGTCTGCACCGATTACAATCCCACCCAGGCTCTATTCCCATTACCCCCTTGCATTTACGCTAGCTCATTTCCCTGACACTAAGAGCAATTTAGCATGGCTAAACCAGCAAACCCACATATCTTTGGACTGTGGGATGAAACCGGAGCACCCAGAAGAAACCTACGCAGACATGGTGAGAACGTGCAAATTCCACACAGGCAGAGACCCAAGCTGGGAATCGAACCCCGGTCCGTACCTCTGTGAGGCTGAAATGCTAACCACTGCGCCACCATTATGCTGGGGATGGAAGGTCTCACTTGGTTTCCTGTTGCCCTCCGCAGAGGAAAAAGCTCCATATACCCACCCTGTCACATACAACTTGGTTCTGGCTAGGAGAATTGAAATACACACACACACACACACACACACACACACACACACACACACACACACACACACACACACACACACACACACACACACACAACATTAAAAGAAGTACAGAATGAATAATCATTTACATGATTGCCAGAGTCAGAGAAGTCCAGAGGGTGTTTTCTTTGTGATGGAGTTCAGTCCAAGTGAGTTTCTGATTGGAGACAACAACACGGAAGTCTTTGAAACAAATGACAATGCAGCATGTTGAAGTTCATGTGTTCAGACCACTTGGCAGGCGATGATCAGAGAGCCTTTTGAAATCAAACAGGTTTTGAGGAGTTGAGAGATGCTGTCTGGCTTCTTGGTCAGCTAGAAGTTGCTGGAATTCTGTCTGCTTGGTGTTAAAGTAGCAATCAGATCTATGAGGCTAGAAAAATAAGATTAAAATGATCCAAAAGGCTAGAGGCGTGAAGCAATGTGACGCGGATTCACAGCCATTTTTTGTGGTCTTAGCTAAAATCCATTGTTTCCCTTAGGAGTGAATTGGTGACTGTTAACACTTCTTCAGATATGACAAGTTTCAATGTCTCCGTCTTTGTAATTGTCCTGGTGGGGAGGAGTCAATTTGTCATCTAGTTTCATGGTTATAACGTGACCTTACAATGGGATGTGAGGTTCCACAAGGATGGGAATGTAACTCTTTCATTCTTCTAGTCTCTGTTGGAACCTTCCAGAACAGATGGCTAATCTTGTGAGTCATGTAGCCTGCAGCAGCCATTTTGCGATTCAGCAGAATTCCGCTTTCAAAAATAGCAAAGGAAGAATAATGTTTTGATGAATACAGTTTTAGATCTTTTTCTATGTCTTACTGACATAACACCTGTTATTATGACATTCAGGAAATGTTTGTAAAGTTCCACAAGAAAGACCTTTATTACCTTTATAACATTATGCTGTATTGACAGAAGCAACCCATTCAGCCTTGTGTGTCCATGTTGATGATTATATTCTGCATGACCCTCCTTGCACCCTACTTCATCCAAACATGTCAATCTATCCATTACTTTCTTCCTCAGGTCTAAGTACATCTATGTCAATCACCTAAACATTGGTCCCAAGTTCTAGTCTTATCAGCAAGTGGAATCACATTCACTACATCCATCATACAAATTCATTCATAACCTTAAAGACCTTAACCATGTTACCCATTAATCTAAAAACAAAATACTGTGGATGCTGGAACCTGAAACAAAATCAGAAAATGCTGGAAAAATCTCAGCAGATTTGACAGCATCTGTGGGGAGAGAATAGAGCCAATGTTTCAGGTTTAGATGACCCTTCGTCAGAATTGAAGGGTCATCTAGACTCAAACTTCTCTCCCCACGGAAGCTGCCAGATCTGCTGAGGTTTTCCACCATTTTCTGTTTTTGTTACCCATAAGCTTGCTCTAGAGAAAAGAGCCTCAGCCTGTTCCATATTTCCTCCTGGTATAGCCTCTGAATTCTGGTATTATTCTAGTCAATCTTTCATTGTTCCTTCTCAGTGTCCCTTCTGTTCATTTTCATGATGTGCAGAACAGAACGGTGCACAAACTCTGTTGCAAGCATTGATCTGTACATGTTTAACACTACATTACCACTTTTCAAATCTATCTGTTTTGAAATTAACCCAATTACGTTTTTGCGTTTTTACGCTTTATTATCTTGCGTCGCTTTTTTTATTGATTTGCAAATCTGTAACTCATGATCGCCCTTCTCGTCTCCACTTTTTTCAAGGCACATGTAGTAGTCCCCCTATTCTTCCTACTAAAATGTAATCACTTAATACTGATCTGTACTGAAGTTCATTTACTATGTGGGTGTCTATTTAGCAAGTTTACTTATGTCTTCCCGCATCTTGCCAGAGTTCTCTTTGGTATTCACTACAACCCCCAATTTGATTTCAATCCCAAATTTGAGGATGTAATTTTGTTTCTTGAGATCTGAGTCCAAATTGTTTAGACAACTGGTAAATAATACTGGGCCCAGAATTGATCTAAAACCACTTGCCATGTTTTGCCAGCCTGAGTTATTACCTTTAATTCATATTCTCTGATTACTGTTTTGTAGCGGGTTTGCTATTCATTTGCCTCCTGACTCCGTAGGCTGAATATAACTGGGCACCAGGGATCCCTGGTCCACATCTCAGCTGAAAAGTTTGGGAAGAGCCTGCCCAGATGGATGACAGCAGATCCTCAGACATAGAGGACAGGAATTTTTGGTCTCGCTTATCCCAAAACCATACAATCCTGCCTGAGATCAACGGACCTTTCCATTGTCCGTCCCTCACCCGCTCCGATTCCCATGGCAGACGGGATGGTAGAATTCCAGCCTCAATGGCTGATTGACCATTTGGAGAGTGGAGTCAGGACCTCCACCCCTCACAGACAGGAACTCCCACTTCGAAGTGCCGGTGGTCAACCGGATGCTGCCACCATTCTAGAGCCAGCAGTGCCCTGGAGGCCACTGCCCACTCAGTTCTGCAGATGGCCTACGGCACCTTTGATTGCTCAGTTTGGAGCTGCCTAGATCTATGTGAAATGTCTCTGATTTAGCATGATGCTAGTGCCACAAGACATAACGGAGAGCTTTCTTCATGTGAACATGGGACTTAGTCTTCACAAGGACTGTATAGTGGTCAATACTGTCATGGACAGACCTACCTGCAATAGGTAGATTGGAGAGGCCTTTGCCCTCTTGTTAGTTTCCTCACCACCTGTCACAGTCCCGGTCGAGCAGCAACATCCTTTCAGACTAAGCCAACCCAGTCGGTCATGGTGATGAAGTCCTCCACCCAGAGCATATTTTGTGCCCTAGAACCTTCAGTGTTTTCTCCCAATGATATGCAACATAGAGGAGCAGTGATTGATCAGCTGAGGCACAGTGGCAAGTTGTTTCCTTGTCCATGTTTGACTTGATGCATGTGGTTCATAGGGTCTAGATTGGGTGTACCCATGGGCGGTGATGGTTGTATCTGGGCATTGTCACTATAATGCTGGTATAATTGCAGTGGGGACAGTCCACCCCTTCGACTTTCCATTCACACCTGCCTTCACATCTGCCAGCTAGGGAACACAAAATCCGGATCCATGTGTTCTAACCTCATTCATAAGTCGCTACTTAATACCTTTATCAAAGGCCTTTTGAAAATCCAAATGTATTACTTGAACTAAAATCCACAGGGTGAAGCATAACACTGGTAAGAAAATGGTTAGTAGGTGAATGCTGAATGTTTTTGTGCCTGATATAATGTGAGCTTGGAATGTGAGATTGTATTGAAGAGCATCCTACCAAAGGTTGCATACCAGTTATTTTAATTTACAGTAATGACCTCAAATTTCCTGATGACATTAAAATGGGGGGAGAAAGCAAATGATTATAGTGAAAGGATATAGATTGATCACACGATTGGGTAGACCCTTAGCAAATTAAATTTTAACACTTTAATAAATGCGAAATGAAATGCATAGATTCAATATGCGGGATATAAATATACAATGAATAGAACTGAATTAACACAGAGAGACTTGTAAAAAGACCTGGAACTGTTAGCAGATGCATCACTTTCAGACTATTGTGGGCAAGTGGTTTTATAAAAAAAATAAAATTATGAAATACAAAGCAAAGTTGTCTGTGCTGGGTTATTTATTGTTTTCCTGCTTGCTAGTCATTGTTTCTGTAAACTGCTGTGAATACACATTTGAGATTGGCTGATATAGACACTGTAGGACAAGGCTTTGATCGATGGCTGCCATCGTCCTTGGATGAGGACCTGTCTCACAGATCATTTAAACTGTTTAGAACTGATCAATGGGTCAAGCCATTCCACTGAATTACAAGCATTCAACGAAGCTGTTTACTGCATGAGCTTTTCGGTGTCTATATTCATATTGGCAAACTCTGCTTGGAATCCTGTAAATGTCTTACCAGGTGACTATCATTTTTGAAAAATTTGAATACCTTTTCTTCTGAAATTAATAGATTTTTGTTTGACAAGAGTATTGCAGAACCAAGGTGGATAAATGGTTGAGATGCAGGTCAGCCACGATCTAATTAAATGGCAGAACAGGTGACATGGGTTGAATGTCCTACATTCCTATATCTTAAAAGGAATCTGAAGCTTTGTCTTGGCTGCAACAAGACAGCAGTGATACAGGATGGATCATTGTCTGCATGTTAGTGTAGCAGGAAAGTAAAAGAAAAATCATTTCTCAAAGGTTGGTTTTACTTCAAGCATCAGTGCATTTGTTGTTTTGGCATTCCAAGGAGCTTAATGAAATTTATAATTATTGGTGTCTTGTTATAAATATTCATTGATCTCTTTAAAGCTTGTAATAGTTTTTCTTGTGATTTATGTCTGAACAACAATGCAAGGGTATACATTCTTGCACATACTAAAGATGAGGTGACTGAGGGATAAATTCCAGTAAACCAGAATATAGTGATAGAACATAGAACATAGGACACTGCAGCACAAACAGGCCCTTCGGCCCACAAGTTGCGCTGATCACATCAACACCTACCAATCCATAGACCTATCTATAACCCCCAATCCCATTAAATCCCATATACTCATCCAGAAGTCTTTTAAAAGACGCCAGCGAGTTCGCCTCCACCGCCACTGACGGCAGCCGATTCCATTCACTCACCACCCTCTGAGTGAAAAACTTACCCCTAACATCACTTCTGTACTTGCCTCCCCGCACCTTAAATCTGTGTTCTCTCGTAGCGACCATTTCAACCCGGGGAAATAGCCTCTGAGAATCCACCCTATCTATTCCTCTCAACATTTTATAAACTTTTATCAGGTCGCCTCTCAACCTTCGTCTCTCCAGGGAGAAGATTCCCAGCTCCCTCAATCTAACTTCATAAGGCATGCCTCCCAGTCCAGGCAACATCCTTGTAAATCTCCTCTGTACCTATGATGACCTATGAGTCTCGCAATATTATAATGAGATAATACCTTGGGCCTATTCACTGTACAAGACACAAGGTACCTATTGCTCATAAAGAATTGGGTGAACACATTGTGAGTTCACTTGTTAAGACAAGGCATATGAGAACAGTTATGCATAGATATAAAGCTTGAAAACATCAGAGTTGTGTGCACGTGCTCTGCTCAAAGTAGAAGTGAAAATAAGACTGGATCACAGGACATGTTTTCCTTCTAGTGATGTCATGCTGATATCCCTTAAAGGCATATTACAACAATATTAACCTAGTTATTAAGCAAGTTAAGACCAATCCAGTCATAAGAGAGAGGAGGTTTACTTATGAAAATGGTATTCATGTATATATTGCTATGACTTGTACAATGGAAGTGAATATACTGGTAACATGGGAGTTCTCACCAGTGTGGCTACAGGCATAGCATAGAATGCTGCTGAAGATCTTCTAGCAAACCATTTAAGTTGTGGTATTTCATCATCATTATTACACAACCCAATAACTTCATAAGCGTCACAGAATTCCAGGAATTTATCTAATAAACCAAAAAAAAGTATAGTTCTATGGATATTATCTTTAATTTACTTGTTATTTCTCGTGTACTAGATCACTGTCTTGATGATTCTATCAACGATGCTGATACATTAATGCTTAGTTAAGTTACTGAGGGTTTCTCCTCCACTTTTCTTTCATGGTAATTGTGAGTCTAATTTGGGAATTCACCTATCTCCACGCGTTCGTTCATCTGCTAACTGATTTCAATTTGCACAAATCACCAGGATTGTGTAACTGGGCCCAAATCCCAAGGTTTGCACACAACATCACCTGAAATGGGCAGAAGTTGTCAGAGCCCAACAATGCTGTTGCCGCAATGCAGATTGAGGTTTTCTTTGTTATCAAATTCCATTTCCCTCCAGGAATTCCTTTGTTAATCCTATTAAAAGAAAAGCTTGATAAGGTTAAAAAAAAGTTTAAGTTCATTTATTAGTGTCAAAACTATGCTTATAATAACACTGCAATGAAGTTTCTCTGAAAACGCCCTAGTCACCACACTCCAGCTCCTGTCCGTGTGCACTGAGGGAGAATTTAGCATGACCAATGCACCTAACCAGCACATCTTTCAGACTGTGGGAGGAAACCGGAGCACTGGAGGAAACCTTTGCAGACATGGGGAGAACATACAAACTCCACACAGACAGTGACCCAAGCCAGGAATTGAAACTGGGCCCCTGGTGATGTGAGGCAGCAGTGCTAACCATTGTGTCAGTGCAAATATAATACAGGAGACTGTGGTGGCTTCTGCCAAGGAAACAATTTGGCAGGGGTTATAGCACTCCCCATCCCCGTCCCCCCATGCCCATCCATGGATCGCAATAAGATTTGAATGAATAACTTCTACATGATGAGGGAAAATTTGCAAGCTGTGCCAGAGAATCTCTACCACATCACGCAGAATTCCATTTGCGTATTTATTTCGTGGATCACAGGTGAAACCTTGGGGAGAGATAAGGAATTCAAATGTTTTGAAAGACAGCAGCATAATGGGCATTTCCAGTTTTCTGTTGTCCCTCACACCCTTCCTTCCACATCCCCTCCATATACTGCAACATATCAGCAAGTGACAATTCTGCCTTTGGACCATGCAAACAGACAACAGAAGTGGCTCCACTGAAAGTTGTGCTCATTACTCAAAGCTGCTAAAATCCATTGTTGAATTTTCACCTGGTCGAACGTTCTGGGTCCATCAGAAGCTTTGTGGGCAAAGGAACTTAGTTTGGCATCTGGCCAAAAAAATCAGGCTCCTGGCATTTATGTTATTGAGACTTTAAAAGCAGCTCAAGCTTCCCAAAGGAAACTGTTGGAAAGCCCTTTAGTATATATTTGCAATTATAATACCAACTCACGGAATTAAGCACCCCCTCCAAATTAATTCCCTGCCATCTCCCCAAGTGCTAGGAACTTCCCGTTTATGAATGCGTGTAAGTGACGTTAACTTGAGAGGTTGATTTCTTCCATGAGTACGAAATGAGCAGCCACTGCCCATCCTTCTTGGGGATAGCTCTGAAATATCAGCTTCTTGACTGAGATCAGCTGCTGATAGGGTGAACTGTGCAAAAATGACAAGGGAGGCAAGACCAGCAGGGAAAGGTGGAGCATAGGCTGGACACAGGAAACAGACTGAGGACAGGGGATCCTAGCAGGCAGAAGCCATACATAGAAGGCAGGCTAAGGATGGTTTGGAAGCTGGACATAGGAGGCAGGCTAAGGAGGGAAGGGTGAAAGGCTGTCAAGGGGACAGACTGGCCGTGGCATGGTGGGGACAGTGAGTGAACACAAGGGTGTAGAAATATGGGATGGAGGGAGGAATCTTGTTTCTTGGGTCTGAGAGTTGGGGGAGGAGAGGTCCTGTGATTGGGTGAGGGAGGGAGTTTCTGAGTAGGGATAGTGGGAGAGGTGGCTGACGGACTTCACTGTGCATTCTGGGAGAAGTCAAACCAGCAACATTTACCAAGAAGTGGGAAGCAGAAGATCTGATGTCAAGGAGTGGGCAGCCCAAAACACTATAGCAGTGTTTCCCTCCCTCCCTCTCTCCTCCTCTAACCAAAAAAAAGGCCACTGGGAGAAGGTAAAAGTGAAGGTAAGAGTTCATACATTTTTTCAAATAATTTAATTGGTGATCGAAATGTCAGTCAGTGGGGTTAAATGCTGCACTTGTGAGATGTGGGAGATCCATGATGCTTCCAGGGTCTCGGATGAGTTTGTCTGCAGGAAGTGCACCCAATTGCAGCTTCTTACAGAATGCATGGATAGGTTGGAGCAGCAGTTGGATGCACTTAGGAGCATGAAGGAGGCAGAAAGCATCATAGATAGGAGCTTTAGAGATGTTGGCACACTGAAGGTGCAGGCTGAAAGATGGGTGACCGCCAGAAAGGTCAGGCAGTCAGTGCAGGAGTCCCCTGTGGTCATCTCCCTCTCTAACAAGTATACCATTTTGTATACTGTTGGGGGAGATGGGCTATCAGAGGATAGCAGCAGCGGAGCCAAAGCAGTGGCACCACAGCTGGCTCTGTTGTTGAGCAGGGAGGAACAAAGAGGGCTATAGCAATAGTTAAAGGGGACTCTATAGTTAGGGGTATTGGGGAATGAGCCCAGCCAGGTGGTTGATGTTTCAGTAGGGGAGCAATTCGGGAACAGTGACCACAATTCAGTAAGCTTTAAGATATTGATGGATAAAGATAAGTGTAGTCCTCAAGTTAAGGTGCTAGATTGGGGGAAGGCTAATTACAACAATATTAGGCAGGAACTGAAGAATGTAGATTGGGGGCAGATATTTGAGGGCAAATCAACATCTGGCATATGGGAAGCTTTCAAGTGTAAGTTGGTAGGGATTCAGGACGGTCAGGGCACATTCCTGTAAGGGTGATGCATGAAGTTGGTGGACGACAGAGGAAGTGTAGAAGGTAATAAGTTTGAAATGAGATGCACTTTTTTAAAATGTCTCCTCAAAGTTGCTCTGAAACTGTGATCTTTCAAAGTGGGAGGAGGGTCGTTTGGGTGGGAGCTGTTCAAGGTCAGCACAATTGGTCGACTAAAGGGACAACTAGATGAGAACCATGCTCTGTTGGGTTCCCCTCTCCATGGTGAATTCCACATGACACCACATTTGTTCCCTGATTTATGGGCCTCATAACATTGAGCTCTCTGAAAAGTCAGAAACTGCAGTAATTTCACCCCATAGGATAATCCTGAGTCCTTGGAATAAACCTGCTGAACTTTGGTTGCAATCCCTTTATGCAAACTCTCTTCTTCCCTAGATAAAGAGACAAACAGGACTGACAATACTCCAGGTGCAGTCTTGTGCAGGTGTGGCCCAATCCATAACGCAAACCAGCCCCATCCTTGACTCTGTCTATACTTCCCGCTGCATTGGAAAAGCAGCGAGCATAACAAAGGACCCCATGCACCCTGGGCATACTCTGAGGTCATGTACCAACCGATGCAAGAACAACTTCTTTCCTGTTGCCACCAGACTTTTGAATGGACCTATCTCACACTAAGCTGACCTTTTCTACACTCTAGCTATGACTGTAACATTACATTCTGCACTCTCTCATTTCCTTCTCTCTGAACGATATGCTTTGACTGTATAGCAGGAAACAATACTTTTCATTGTATACTAATACATGTGACAATAATAAATCAGAAAAGTCAAATCAAAATGTCCACTTTGGTAGGAATAATGGTAGGAAGGACTATTACTTACGTGGCAAAAAACTGCAGCAGGGGACGGTGCAGAGGGACCTCGGGGTCCTTGTGCATGAGTCGCAAAAACCCAGCCAGCAGGTGCAGCAGGTGGTCAGGAAGGCTAATGGGATGCTGGCCTTCATAGCGAGGGGGATTGAATATAAAAGTAGGGAGGTCTTGCTGCAGCTGTATAGGGCACTTGTGAGGCCGCAGCTAGAGTACTGTGTGCAGTTTTGGTTGCCGCACTTACACAAGGATATTTTGGCCTTGGAGGGAGTGCAGAGGAGGTTTACTAGGCTGATACCGGAGTTGAGGGGGTTGAGCTATGAGGAGAGGCTGAATAAACTAGGCTTGTACTCGTTAGAGTTTAGAAGAATGAGGGGAGATCTCATTGAGACATATAAGATGATGAATGGGATGGATAGGATAGAGGTGGAGAGACTCTTCCCGCTCAGAAAGGACAGTAGGACTAGGGGGCACAGCCTCAAGATAAAGGGGGGCGCGGTTTAGAACGGAGTTGAGGAGGAACTTCTTCACTCAAAGGGCGGTGAATCTCTGGAATTCTCTGCCTGTTGAAGTGGTGGAGGCTGCCTCGCTAAATATTTTTAAGACACGGGTTGATGGGTTTTTGATAAGCGAGGGGATTAAGGGTTATGAGGAGAGGGCGGGAATGTGGAACTGAGCCACGACAGATCAGCCATGATCTTATTGAATGGCGGGGCGGGCTCGAAGGGCTAGATGGCCTATCCCTGCTCCTATTTCTTATGTTCTTATGTTATGTTCTTATACTGCAGTCGATTGCTGCCGGGCGTCTAACTCGATCTCTTGCAATCATGGGCATAGATGATAGATCTTCAACATCACAACCATCTTCCTTTGTGCTGAAGATTAGCTGCTGTAATGCTGGGGGCCTTCATAAGAGACCAAGATGAATCATCCAATTGGCACTGCTGGCTGAAGATTGTTGCAAACGTTTTGGCCTGGCCTTTTGCACTGATGTGCTGGGATTCTCCATGATTAAGAAAAGGAATATTTGTGGAACTTCTTTCTCCAGTTAGTTACTTAATTGTCCACTATCATTCACAAATGGATGTGGCTGGACAGGAGAGCTTAGACCTGATCCATTGGTTGTAGAATGGCTTAGCTTTGTTTATCAAATGCTGCTTTTGCTACTTGACATGCAAGTAGGTCTGTGCTGTAGCTTCACCGGGTTGATATTTAATTTTAAGGTCTGCTTGATGTTCCTCTTGCATCCTCGTTGATGCAGATTTGATGATTAATGGTAAGGGTGGAGGATAAAACAAACCATGAGATTACAGGTTGTGGTTGTAGACAATTTTGTTGCTGCTAATGGCCCAGAGAACCTCATAGATGCCCCATGTGGAGTTTGAAATCTACCTTATTTAGGACAATGGTAATGCCATACAACACAATAGGGGATGTCATCAAGATGATGACAGGACTTAATCTCCACAAGGACTGTGTGTTGCTCACTCCTGTTAATGCTGTTATGGACAGGTGCATTTCTGATTTACAGGTTGCTGAGGATAAGGTTAAGTATGTTTTTTCCTCTGTTGGATCTCTTATCACTTGTCACAGACCCGATCTAGTAGCTGTGTTCTTCAGGACTCAGCCAGCTTAGTCTACTGTGGTGTTACTGAGCTATTTTTGGTAATGAACAATGAAGTGCCTCACCCAGAATACATTCTGCACCCTAGTACTTCCTCAAACCAGTGTCCAACGTGGAGGAATATTGATTCATCAGCTGAGAGGAGGGTGGTAGGTAGTAAACAACAGGGGGTTACTTTTCACATGTTTGACCTGAGACTTTTTGAGGTCCAGAGTCCTCAATGTTAAGAACTCCCAGGGTAACTTCCTCCTGACTGTGTACCACTATGCTGTCACCGCCAATGGTTCTGTCCTAAGATGGGATAGGATATAATGTGAGATGCCTGGACTGGACATGTGCGTTGGACTGGGGTAAACACAGTAAGAAGTCTCACAACACCAGGTGAAAGTCCAACAGGTTTATTTGGTAGCAAAAGCTATTTATTTGGTAGCAAAAGATGGCTTTTGCTACCAAATAAACCTGTTGGACTTTAACCTGGTGTTGGGAGACTTCTTACTGGGGACGGGATATACCCAGGGATGGTAATGGTGGTGTCTGAACATTTTCTATAAGGTATGATTCTCCATGTATGACCACACCTGGCTGGTGCTTGATTCGGTCTGTGGGACGGCTCTCCCCATTTTGGCATCATGGGGTGAAAAGAGTAGGGACTGTGGAGCGAGGGAAACAACAGATTGTGGGCAGGAGGGAAAGCAGCCATGGGGAGCAAGGGGAGAGTGCAGACCATAGAGTGGGAATGAGAGCATGTGTGTGAGAGAGAGGTGAGCGTGCGATTGTGAGTGGTATATCAACGAGAGAGAGATAGAGGTGAGTGAGGTGAGGGTGAGTGCATGAAACTAGCTGATAGTGTACGTGAGAGAGAGGTCACTATACCTGGTGAGAGAAGTGAGACTGTGTGTGTGTGTGTGTGTGTGTGTGCGCAAGAGAGGTGAATGAGACTATATATATATAACAGGGTGAGTGTGAGAGAGGTGAATGAGAATATGTATATAGTACAGGATGAGTGTATGTGTGTGTGAATGTATGTGTGGCTGATAGGAGAATTTAGCTTCCCAACAGCATTCTAATATTCAATAAATTTGTGAGCAAAAGAAGAAGCATCGCTCTTCCCATTAACAATAAAGTAAGACCAGTGTATTTTCTATAAAAGCAGAGCATTTTAATTATAATAAATGCATGCATATAAGAAATAGAAACAATTTTATAAATTTGCTTTTGCATATCGTACCTATTACACAAAAATAATCTTTCTGTGATTTAACTCTTCAACATGTTAAGAATGTTTCTCAGGGGTTCTGTCAGTGCTCTTGGGGGATCAAAAGAGAAAGACTAGAGTTTCACAAGCTATACGTACAATGGTTATATGCCCATGCTTACCTGTGTGCCTTCAAAACATCTTTAACTTTCTTATTCTGTAACTATGCCCAGGTCCAACCCCAATATCACCAACTGATGTGGAAGGCAGCCGACTGGCTGTTGATTGGAATGATTTTGGTTCTGGGCTGAAGTCTAGAGTTCCTTATCTGCTCAGGGTCTCCTGCTGAGGTGCAGCTGTAACCTCTTTGGTAGGAACTACTGAAATTAAATATTGGGCTTCAGAATAACTCGAGGATGCTTGTTTTATTTCCCATAAAGTTCATGACATTTGTTTTCTGTCTTGAAAATTGTATATTATTTGCTAATTGCAGTTGCCATTATGTGGACACCAACACAGCCACTGCATTCAATGATATGCAGCATGTGGGAATGTCCGCATACAAGCATTGTGAGCTGTGGTTATCACAGTTAGCAACGTTTAAGTTCAAAATGTGGAAATCCACAGTTGTATCCAAAAGAAATGCCCAGTTTATATTTCAGTGTTTAAATTGTAAGAATTAGCTGAATAATCATAAAGTCTAACATCCCATTACATTGCTACATGATGAATTTTGTGTTTTCCCATTGAAAATAAATTACACCATCAAATGCTTATGCTGATAACCTTTGGTTGCTTTGAATGCATGTGCTCCCATTCCTTCTGCTTCACAATATGTTGCAGAACATCCTACCTATTCACCAGGAAGATGCCATAATTAATACTGGCAGATCTATAAATACAGTGACATTAAAGGTCAAAGTTCAGCTTGTCTACAAAAACAATCATCCTTGTATGTGAATTAAATTATCTTGATTTTTTTTTCAATTACTTAAAGCTGTTCTGCTCGTCCAGCCATACAATCCACAACAGATATCAGAATAAACACTTCTGCCGTCAGGCTAACCATTAATCTTCAATGTTGTCGCTCCTTTCTCCTGGTATAAATTATAAAAGTGAGCATGCAAAATATAAAACACCAAGTAACTGCAAACAAAGAACGCAGAATTAACCTGATTGGTATTCCTTTTATTTTTCAAATGAAAATTGCAAATCGCATAATCTGATTAGTATCTACCTTAAATCAATTCAAATCCTTAAATCTGAAGGATTTAAATTTTTATCTATTCAAATGTTTTTTGCTCATATTTACAACATTTATTTTTCAAAATGAAAGAGGTTGTTGCCAGGAGAGGGAAGCATTTTCCAGCGCCCACTTTCAGAATCAAGCACTCTGTGATCAATCATGGCATAGGTGGAGGCAGCATAGGGCTAAGCCATCCCAAAATCAATGGATCAGATCAAAGTCTGACAATTCTGCCACATTCAGTTTGATCAGTGGGGGGCAATTTAACACTGCACAGAAGGAGAGTTCTGCACCAATATCCTCATCCCCAGTGATGGGGGAGCCCAACTCATCAGTACAGAACAAGGCTTGAAGCATTTGCATCCATCTTCAACCAGAAGGGCAGTGTGGTCCACCTTAGCCTCCTCCCAAAGTCCCCAGATGCCAATCTTCAACCAATTCAGTTCACTCCATGTGGTATCAAGAAATGACCCACAGCATTGGATTCTGCAAAGGTTATGGGCCCGGGCAAAATTGCAGCTATGGTCCAAAATTGGAGAAAACAACAGAATCCAAAGATGACTGAGAGTGACTGTCCTTGGCTGGGGGTTACATCAAGGAGCCCTGGCAAAATTGTAGTCAATGGGGAAACAAGGGAAAGTTTCTTCACTGGTTGGAGTCACATCTAGCACAAGGAAGATGGTTGCGGTTATTGAAAGTCAATCACCTCAGCTTCAGGACGCTGCTGCAGGAATTCTTTAGGGTAGTGTCCTAGACCCAACCATCTTTAGCTGTTTCACCCTGATATTCCCTCCAGCATAAAGTCAGGAGTGCGGGTGTTAGTATGAGACAATTGGGCTTTGACCATTAGGCAACAAGTGACATTCACACTAAACAAGTGCCAGGCAATGACCTTTGCTAACACAGGAGAGGCTAAATACCTTTCCTTCACATTCAATAACAATATCATCACTGAACACCCCTCTATCAACATTGACCAGAAACTGAGCTAGACCTGCCATGTAAATCCTTTGGCTGCAAGAGCAAATCATAAATTGGAAATTCTGCAGAGAGTAACTCACCTTCTGACTTCCCTAAGGCTGTACACCATCCGCAAGAAACAAGTCAGGAGTGTGACAGAATACCTTCCACTTGTCTGGATGAGTGCAGCTCCAACAACACTTCAGAAGCTCAACCCCATCCAGTACGAAGCAGCACCATCGGCACCTATCCTCTACCTAAATATTCACTCCTTCCACCAGAATGTCTATAGGCAGCAGTGTATACATCCTACAAGATGCACTGCAGCAACTCACTAGGGTTCCTTTGACAGCACCTTCCAAACCCATGACAAAGGAATGGAGTCCCACAACTATCTTATCACAGGCAGTTAGAGATAAGCAATGAATGGGTTGAGCAGTGATGCCATCATCTCATTAAACATTAAGAAAATGACTAAAATATTTTCCTCTAACATATCAAACTCCAATTTTGGAGAGCATATTTTATGTAAATTTCTCTATTTTCCACCTAACAAGAACATCCCCTATGGGCCTTCCGAGTGAGATTAACAATAGTGTGCCAGTCTCCAACCAGCGTTTTGTGCTTTGTTTGACCTGATGCCAGTGAGGTTTCTAGCATTCAAGCTTCCTCCATTTTGGATCCTATTGACCAAGTCCTTAAGTTCTATGTATGTCTAGCAGGTGGAGTGGAAACTTTCATTGTCTTAGTTTAGGCATACCAGATTCAAACACAGATTACAAAATTGTAAGGTCAATGTGTAACCCGGTTCTCAAAAATGTGATGCATAAAAGTTCAATTGTCTTTATTTTGAGAATTATAATCTTGGCCACATTAAAATACCGAAATAAATTTAGCACTATATAATGCCCACATTGACACGGCATTTCAAAATATCATCAGTACCTTTGAGTTGTTAACGTTTCTACTTCTCCAATACCAGAATCCAAGTGATTTGATCCACACTGCACTGACCTATTTTATTACAAACAGATGGTGCTCAGCATGCACCCATTTATACAGATACTGTTTTCATTCGAAGGTGGCAAGTTGTGCCATCTGTCAACTAAGCATTAAACATTAGTGCATGTCCATGCTCATGGAGAATAATACTAGTGACTCTAGGTGTGTTTTTGAAAGCTGACAATAGGTTCCAATGGACTAGATTCTTCAGAGGCCTAGAAAGTTATTCTAACCTTCATTTCATTAATCTAGTTTTTGAAAGTGCTCTATGTGGGAAAAAGTTCCAAGCCACCAAATTCAAAACACCTCGGCATCACCATACTGAAGTTTGCATGCGTTTTAGTTGAATAGATTCATTTTTTCATAGTGTCATTCACTGTAAGTATAATTCCCATAATGAATGTGTGTATGCCATGCTTCAAAGCACAACAAAGTGGTACGACGATGAGTCTCAAACTTCCCCTGAGCATCACACGTTGCTTTACTTAAGGCATTTCTAGTTGTAGGTAGTGGCCTTTTGTTAGTAGGAATGCAAACAAAGGAGGAGTGGCAGATGTCCTCAAATATGAGTCTATCGTAGCCCAAAACAACAATATCCCTTTATGTTAAAGAACTAATTTTGCTGGATTCAGCTTCTCCAAATGGTAGTGATAGTCAACTGGAAACGTGGACTAACACAGATTATGGAACAAATAGCTGACCACAATTCTGCAATAGGCAACATCTGTTAAATTTCAATAGGGAAGTTGATTAGCAATGAAGCATTTGAAAAGAACTTAAATTAAAACATCTTTTAGGCACAGGCTTTTACCTGTTTTAACTGTGATTGCTAGTGAGATCATCAAGGCAATAGTTGGAAGGAGTTGCTGAACTCATTAGCATGAGAGGGCTGACCTGACATCAGTAGATTAAGTTATTATGCAAGCGTGTAGCAACGGTTCTAGTCCTGCAATTGTTTGTTCTAATTCGACTCTGGCATCCTGTCAAGCACAAGAACTCCACAAAACTGGTCTTCAACTAATGTCATCAGCCTTCACCATTTAAGGAAAATTAAATTGGCCATGGATAATTAAGAGACTGTTAAAGTAACAGTTCTTTTGAACAATTTAATCTTTAACCTGAGGTACTAATAGTGAGCTGCTGGACAGAATTTTCGATTGATTAAGGAGGTGGGACCAGACATGGGAAGGCAGGTAGCACATTAAAGCTAATTAAAGGACCTAACACCCTGCAGATGTCAACTGGCATTTTCCAGTCAAACTGCAGATCCCACTTGAGGCTGAGACATGGTTCAGAGATGGAGGTAGCCTCCTACAAGAAGACAGGGGCTGACAATCACACTCTATCCTGCCAGGAGACCTCACTCCTGCACAACAGCTCCAGACCCACAACAACCATTGGCAATCCAATGAATGTATTGTGCCCCTCCCCTCCCCCATGATGATGACCTGGCAACTTTTGGTGCTTTAAAAAAATACTAAAACTTTTCAGATGGAGGTGCCCTCTTTCTCATCTCTCTACATTGACAACAACCGACCTGACAATGGGATTGCTGGTCTCTCAGTGCTACAAGGCCTCCTTTCCACAGTAACTTCATTGCAGTGTTAATGTCAGCCTATTTATGACTAATAAATTAACTTTGTTGGCCCTCCTGCCAGACGAACTTCTTCAATTCCTTTCGTACTGAGATATTGTATGAACCTTTAAGTACATCTTATTGTCTAGTTAGAAAAGCTAATTAGCACCTCATCATTATGGGCTTATCAATGAATTTGAGGACGTGTAAACTTGACAGTGGAACTTGAGCATATGTTGTGCAGTTTTTGATCATGTTTCTGATATGTGAAGCACATCTTCCTGTTCCATCTGAAATTAAACAATAATTCAAGATTTTCATAAGAATACTAACCTCCTTACAGCAAATGTCGCATCCCATTCTGAAACGTGGTAAGTGATTTGGACCATCAACATTTTGCATTTGAGATAGATTTTTGCTGTAAATAACTATGCTCACAATGAATAAGTTCCAGCCCATCTAGGTTTGTGTAACTGTTTTCCCTCGCTGTGTAATCAATAAGCTTTAATGTCAGATGTGATTATATTGTATCAAAAAGTAAAAAAAAAATCTTTCTACAACATAAAGGGCTAGTAACCACACATTGAAAGTTGTAAAACAAATGTTGAATTCTGGAAACAATATCACACAAACCTCTTCTCCAAAACAATAAAAAAAAGTTATATGCATGATTCACTCAGATAAATCAAGATACTTTGAGGCAAATTTGACCTGCAAAGGCCAGCAAGGTGGGTGCTTTGTGGGAGAAGTGTGTGGGGGAGGGTGGAGTTATGTTTTGTGTGGGTTCTCTGCTGATGTGTTGGGAATCCAATATGAACTCACAAACGTCCTCATATAATAGGTTCGCATTTTGTGGTATGTGGGACACTCCTTGTGTTACAGGCTGCAACAGTTCCCACCCTGCCCAACCCCAGTTTAAATGGTCTGGGAGGGTCATGGGAGGAGCACGCCTACAATCTGTAGCAATTTAACACTGAGAACAGTTATAGCAGATAACAATGAGACTCCTGTCCTCATCTCAGGAGGAGTCCCTGCCTCAGAGAGCTGCCAGCCACTCAGATAGCCAGCAGCTCTGTAATCCCAGCAGTGTCTGTGAGGAGTATTGGCAACTTCTGGCTCTACAAGCAGTCCCAGCATATTGCAATGGGAAGAATATAGCCTGGAACATAACCTCCAGAGATTCTTCAGAGAACCCTAAGGATGATGTAATTGTTGCCTCCCTATATTGAGACTCCATCACTGAAATTGCTAACCTTTCTCTCACAGTCGGAGAATGCATCCATTCTGACCCAGGTCACATTCACTCTAAATAGTGAGCTTTTAACAATCAGTTCCTAGTTGTCATTATGCACCCTATCTGTCCCACCATCGCCTACTCCACCACCCCAACCCCCACATCTCCCCACTCCTCCAACTCTCCCATCACCACCCCTCCTCAGTCAGTCAAGAAACTCAAGAGTGCTGTGGCCAAGTTAAAATGACTTGGCAAGGACTCCTTCACCAACTTTTAGGTTTCTGACCTGTGCTGACCTTCCTTCTGTGTATCCATCTGTCAAACCTCCACCTTTCATCCGTGTTGTTGAATGTTCGGGTTATAATAAAACCAGATTGCAGCAACTCATCAAATAATTCTCGAATGCTCAAATAAATTCAGGCCAAGTGATAAATGGATGTGTTTGATCATGGCAAATTAACCAGTTGTTGGCTGCAATCTGATTATAGCTGGTGAAATTATTTACTTCCTACATGTGTAATAAGAGCTCTATTAGGAGTCACATATAAACTGTTGAATGTAACTTTCCTTCTGCTTAATTGAAAAGAAAGTTTGTGATTTATCCACTTCACTGAATAATTAAACTAATGTTTTCATTTAAGTTGCATAGTTGCCTCACAGTGCTAGGGACCTGAGTTTGATTTCAAGCTCTCTATGTGGAGTTTGCACATTCTCACTGTGTCTGCATGGGTTTCCTCTAATGTCTGGTTTCCTCCCACAGTCCAAGGATGTGAAGGCTAGATAGATTAGCTATAATATATTGCCCCTTAGGGCACGATTTTACCATCAAGTTGTGCCTTTTTTCAGGCGTGAAAACTTGGTAAAGTCAGGCGTAAGTTGAATAGCATGGTTCGCGCCCATCTCCGCGCTGGTTCCTCTTTACCAAGGCCCAAAAATGGCCGCAGTCGGGACCACCCCTGAAACGGGCGCAACAGCCAAGTAAATGTATTTGCATGCATTTAAATTGACTTAATGGGCTGCACACCCAACTTTACCAGCACTTCCCTCTCCAACACCACATTCGCCCATCCAGAATTGGCGCAAAACAGACATGCTTCACAAAAGACCAATTCAGGTGCTCCAATTAGTGAGGAAGTAAGTGCTGAGTATCCTACAGCTCTCTGCCTGAGATCAGTGGGGGGGAAGGCGGGGTCCGATGTCACTCCAGCTAAGATCATTAGGGGGGGAGGGCCCACAATCAGTCTGGGTGGCGGAGGGGTGGGGGGAATAAGAGGGTCAGCAATGTTGTGGGGGTGATGCAATGTCTGTGGGGCCGGGGGGAGGCATTATCTGGCCCGAGAGGGATGTGGCAGGGGAGCCGCATTCTATCCTTTTCCTTCTGCGCATGCACAGTTGGAGACGCTGATCGGAGCTACAAGATTTTAGGCATATTAAGCCCCACCCACAGGATGGTTCGGCGTGATTCGGAATCGCTGATATTTCTTTCAGGCGGAGTGCATATGGGGGCACCTGAGAACAGGTTTAAAAGTTGGATCTGAAACACACCCAGTTTCAAGTCCGCCCAGCACTTAGAATCAAAATGGTAAAATAGGGCCCTTAGTGTCCAAAGATGTATAGGTTAGCCATAGTAAATGTGCAGGGTTACGTGAATATGCTGGGGGTTGGGCTTGGGTGAGATGGTCATTCAGAGAGTCAGTGCCGACTCAATGGGCAAATGGCCTCCCTCTACTCTGTAAGGATTCTATGGGGATGGATGCAAAGAACCATAAATTATTTGTATCCTTTTATTAAAATCTTCAATTCACCTGATAAATAAGGAAATGTAGATAGTGGAACAAATTACTGTAATATAAATGGTATGATTTAAACTTAAATAACTTCAATGTCAGGGATATAATAACGAATTATGTTGGGACAACCAACAGCCTTTTGAGCAGCTGGGGTCCTGATCTCCTTTATAGCCTGATGCAATTGGAGGGATATTATATATCCTTTTTATAATGGTACTAGGTGATGTATGGTGGCACAGTGGCTAACATTGCTGCCTTACAGTACCAGGGATCCGGGTTCGATTCCTGGCTTGGGTCACTGTCTGTGTGGAGCTTGCATGTTCTCCTCATGTCTGCGTGGGTTTCCTCCCACAGTCCAAAAGATGTGCTGATTAGGTGTGTTGGCCATGCTAAATTCTGCCTCAGTACCAGAACAGGTGGCGGAGTGTGGCGAACAGAGGATTTTCACAGTAACTTCATTGCAGTGTTAATGTAAGCCTCCTTGTGACAATAATAAACTTTAAAAAAATCTATCGAGAGACTAGGAAGAATAATGTCTCATATTCACTGATGCCTCTTACATTTGATCCTGTGACTAAGGAAAAACTGGGAGAAAAGCTGTATTGGGCAAGCTGCAAACACCTGTGCTCTAATGCATGCTATCTAAGTCTGATCCATCAAATCTGAATTGCCTACTGAGTTTCAGGTAATGACATGGTAGAGGAAAGTTAGGGTAAGGTTTTTGATTTATACTTTCTGAAACTTATAGATCTCTATAAGCTTGCGATGAATAGAAGTAAGTTTTTGAGGACCATTTGACATGGCATATTATTCAAATTCTGTATCAGTTTTGAAGCCTTAACTTGTCTGCTGAATCAGCTGTGAGCTCTCTAGCAGCCTTCAGCAGGTTAGAATATCAAATGTCATCTCTAAACCCTTAAGCATGCAATGGGCTATCCCCCAGGACTCACCATTTCTCTCCATTTATGCCTATAACCTTCAAACTGGCAACTGTGTAAAAGGCCCCAGGTCCAAATATATGCAGAGCCTGCAGCATTGGTCTTGGAAGATGAAGTGACATTTTTATCTGCACATGTATGCAAAGTAATACACAAAATTTTAGTCTTAATTTTAACAACATCATGATATCATTAATGTTCTCCCATCTAAGGCAAATTGATTTTTTTCCACATGCTGACTTGTGTAAAAAGTGAGATTCTTAAATGAACAAATTGTTTGCTTCCAAACATTCAAATTTTGCAATATTTCTGTTACACTCTCGTGATTTTGCAGGGAAAACTTTTCTTAGTACATGGAGGAAGTTTTAAAATTGAGGGTACACATGACCAATAATGATTAATTTATTGTCATCAGTGATTGGAATATCGAAGTAGTGGGTGGGTTTGCTGCCTAAAATGATCTCTGCCCCTCACCTTGCCCCAAAAATGTTACTGGTTATACTATCCAAGGCCTGTCAAGTAGTCTTTCTGCAGAGAACACCGAATCAGTTTCGAGAGCCACTATTGTTGGCTCACAACTCTGACACATTTTTAAATTCTTTCTCTCATAGTTGCCTACCGACTCCTGAGATTTGCAAAGGGCCAGACAAGACTATTGATAATAATTGCCCATCATGATGAGGAAAGCAATTACAAATGTATTGTAGGCACCTATTGGCTTACTTAAGTGTATGGTCTGGTGTATAGCCAAGCTAAACAGAGTTGGACCTGGTTTTTGTAGAATTCCTATAGTACAGAAGGAGGCCATTCAGCCCATCAAGTCTCACTGACTCTCTGACAGTGTATTCATCCAAACCCTCTCCCCAGTAACCCTACACATTTACCATGGCAAATCCATTGGGATACTAAGGGGAAATTTAGTATGGCCAATCCACCTAACCTGTACATCTTTGAACTGTGGGAGGAAACGGGAGCACCTAGAGAAAACCCATGCAAACATGGGAAGAATGTGCAAACTCCACACAGAATCACCCAAGGTCAGAACTGAATCCAGGTCCTTGGCATTGTAAGGCAGCAGTGCTAACCACTGTGCCACCATGCTGCCCACATGTTAGTACGTTCTGCGTTGATTGTGCTCAGCTGAAGTAGCTATGGAGCTGTTGGCAATGTAATAAGGTCTGATATTTGAAAATCAATGAGTGATTTTCTTCATCATTATTATCTAATAATTCTTGCAGGAACATGCATGTGTGTGGACAACAGCTGAGGACAGAATTGCTCTTAGTTTTGACTAGCCTGCCATCATCTGTTGTTTTTGATTTGATTTATTATTGTCACATGTATTAGAACACAAAGCACATCGTACATAGAGAAAGAAAGGAAAGGATGCACACTGTAGTGTTACAGTCATAGCTAGGGTGTTGAGAAAGATCAACTTAATATGAAGTAGGCCCATTCAAAAGTCTGATGGCAGCAGGGAAGAAGGTGTTCTTGAGTCGGTTGGTACGTGACTTAAGACTTCTATTTCTTTTTCCAAACAGAAGGTGGAAGGCAGAATGTCCATAGTGTGTGGCATCCTTGACTATGTTGGCTGCTTGATTATGTTGGCTGCTCAAGGAGGAAATAACTAGGCATCTTGAGGGGAATTGCTTGACAGAGCAGGCGCAGCACGGTTTCGTTAAGGGGAAGTCGTGTCTGACAAATTTACTGGAGTTCTATGAGGATGTGTCTAGGGCGGTGGATAGAGGAGAGCCGGTGGATGTGGTCTTTCTTGATTTTCAGAAGGCGTTTGACAAGGTACCTCACAATAAGTTATTGCAGAAGGTCAGGGGGCATGGAGTTGGGGGTAGGGTGTTAGCGTGGATAGAGGATTGGCTTGCAGGTGATGGCAGTCCCATGTACTTACATAGGAAAACAAAATACTGAGGCATGTGATAGAGTTCGTAAAGATCCTGAATTAAACCAAGTGAAAAGGCACTAGAAGCAACAATTTACACAACCAGAAAAAATCCAAATTATAGGCTCCCCCTTTTGTGTTTATTAGAAAGGCTTTATTTCCAACCAACAACAGTTTATTTTCAATTTGTCAAAGCACAGAGGAGCTTGGAAATCCGTCACTGTCAATATGCAGTACATGGCAAGAAGGCCACAGGAGTTAGCAAGCATCAAAACAGGTTGCAGTACGTGACCAGAGGACCTCGGGGTCCTTGTGCATGAGTCGCAAAAACCCAGCCTGCAGGTGCAGCAGGTGGTCAGGAAGGCTAATGGGATGCTGGCCTTCATAGCGAGGGGGATTGAATATAAAAGTAGGGAGGTCTTGCTGCAGCTGTATAGGGCACTTGTGAGGCCGCAGCTGGAGTACTGTGTGCAGTTTTGGTCGCCGCACTTACGCAAGGATATTTTGGCCTTGGAGGGAGTGAAGGGGAGGTTTACTAGGCTGATGCCGGAGTTGACGGGGTTGAGCTATGAGGAGAGGCTGAATAAACTAGGCTTGTACTCGTTAGAGTTTAGAAGAATGAGGGGAGATCTCATTGAGACATATAAGATGATGAATGGGATGGATAGGATAGAGGTGGAGAGACTCTTCCCGCTCAGAAAGGACAGTAGGAGTAGGGGGCACAGCTTCAAGATAAAGAGGGGGGCGGTTTAGAACGGAGTTGAGGAGGAACTTCTTCACTCAAAGGGTGGTGAATCTCTAGAATTCTCTGCCCATTGAAGTGGTGGAGGCTGCCTCGCTAAATATTTTTAAGTCGCGGGTTGATGGGTTTTTGATAAGAGAGGAGATTAGGGTTATGGGGAGAGGGCGGGAAAGTGGAACTGAGCCACGACAGATCAGCCATGATCTTATTAAATGGCTGGGCAGGCTCGAAGGGCTAGATGGCCTACTCCTGCTCCTATTTCTTATGTTCTTATGTTTTCCATGGCAGCAGAAAGTGTAGACAGAGTCAATAGATGGGAGGTTGGTTTGAGACTAAAGATTCATGACCCTTTGTAGTTTCTTGTGGTCTTGGAAAGAGCAGGAGCCATACCAAGATGTGATAGAACTAGAAAGAATGCTTTCTATAGTGCATCTGTCAAAAGTTGGTGAAAGTCGCAGCGGACATGCCAAATTTCATTAGCCTCCTGAGAAAATTGGTGGACTTCCTTAACTATAGCATCAGCATGCTGAGACCTGGACAGGTTGTTGGGGATCTTCTTAATGCAGATAAGGACCTCAGTTTGATGTAAAGAGAAGTTAAAGGTGTCTGCAAGTACCCCGCCAGCTGGTCCGCACAGGTTCTGAATGCTCGTCCGGGTACCTCATCGGACCAGTCGCTTTATATG
This sequence comes from Carcharhinus amblyrhynchos, assembly GCF_965287045.1. NCBI lineage: Eukaryota > Metazoa > Chordata > Chondrichthyes > Carcharhiniformes > Carcharhinidae > Carcharhinus > Carcharhinus amblyrhynchos. The sequence goes on along the minus strand of NC_137339.1, from coordinate 39,386,312 downwards.
GGTTGGCTTTTGAGATGGCTGACCTGACATCTGCAATGGTGACCTCAGATATGGAGGGGTGCATTGGTCTCTTCATCTTGTAGCTTGACATTTCTTGCCGACCTTGCCATAGTCGGTGGGAGTTTGTGTGGCTAGCCTGGGACTCTTAGTGCACGATTGTCTTTTGGCATCTTTGATGGATCTCCGTAGTTCATATCTGGATTTCTTGTATAGATCAGGGTCGCCTGACTTGAATGCCTCAGACCTGGACTTCAGCGAGCAGTAGCTATCCTTGTTCATCCATGATTTCTGGTTGCGAAAAACAATGATTTGCTTTTTTGTCAATGCTCACTCGTGAAGAATAGATATTTGGATAAGGTGCCAGGGGCCACTTTGTAGGTGTATATACTTTGGAACAAGTCAGCACATATATTACTTGAAGGAAACAACTGAAAGGAATAAATGATATGATTTTGTTCATATTTCAGGTAAAGTAAATATTTTGGAACCCTGTATTCCATGCATCTTTTCTCTGAGTATTGGTCTCACAAATACCATTTCTCTCCATTCTTAATGGGAGTATTAGGGTGTGAAGCACTTAATGATTGAGAACACGTTCACTTCCAGTTGGGAAAAAAAGGACTGATATTTATACCATGCTCCATTTCATAAAACCTTGGCAGGTGGAATAAAATGTAGGAAAATGAGAAATTATGCACTTTGGTAAGAAAAATAAATATTATTTAAATGGAGAAAGACTGCAGAAGGCTGTAGCATGGAGGGATTTGGGGATTCTCGTGCATGAATCACAGCAAGCTAGCATGCAATTTCAACAGGTTATAGGGCAGTCAAATGGAATTTTGGCCTTTGTTTCAAGGGAATGGAATATAAAAATAGGAAAATCTTGCTAAAGCTACACAGGATACTCATTAAGCCACATCTCAAATTCTGTGAACATTTTGGTCCTCTTATCTAAGGAAAAGTATTTTGGGCATCAGAGGCTGTACAGAGAAGGTTTATTAGGTTGATCCTGGGTATGGACAAATTTTCTTACAAGAATACATTGAGTAGGTTGGGCCTGTATCCTTTGGAGTTTAGAAGAATTTAGATGACGTTATTGAAAAATATAGGATTCTCGGGGCTTGACAGGGTAGATGCTGACAGGTTGTTTCCCGTTGTGAGAGAGGCTAGGACCAGAGGGCACAGTCACAGAGTAAGGGGTCACCCATTTAAGACAAAGATGAGGAGGAATTTCTTCTCTCTGAAGATAGGAAATCTATGGAATTCTTTACCACAGAGAGCTGTAGAGGTTGGATTGTTAAAAATGTTCAAGGCTAAGACACAGATTTTTAATCAGGAAGGGAATCAATGTTTATGGGGATAAGGAAGGAAAGTGGAGTTGAGGAAGATGGTATTAGATCTGTCATGATCTCATTGAATAGCAGAGCAGACTCGATGGGCTGAATGGTCTATTTCTGTTCCTATGTCTTATGGTCTTATGACACAAGTGCATCCCCACAATATTTTAACTACAGTGCAGGGATTATTGAGTTAGGTGTGATAAAGAAGATCAATCAGCGCATTTGATTTCACCTTTTTGAGAATATCAGACATTCACCAGCCTAGAAACATTGGTTAGAATTTTCGCAGTCCGTTGAATACAGATTAAGTGAAATGGAAAAGTCCTGGAAATTGAGTTCCTATCATTCCGATATGATTCCACCCTTTTCAATCTCTCCCTAAATTGGTATCGAAGGTAAGTGGGGATCCCTGTTGAATCTGCCTGGTAGGTAATTACATAGTTGTTGAGTTTGTTAAGAAACCAATCATGATTTTTTTTTCAGACCTGTGTAATGGATTTCCCAGCCATGGGGATCTGTCAGCAACTTGCCACATTCAGTGAGCCGAGTGCACAGCTGAAGAGCTTTAGTGAAACTGACAAACTGGAAAGGCATCCATCAGTTACACTAAGAGCTCCAACCATGGCCATTGAGAGACAATCGTTCTAAGCATTTCTTCTCTCAGGGTGTGCTTTGAATGTTTGACAGGTGACTGCCAATTTCTTAGAAGGCAGTTTAACTGCCTTACACCTTATTCATCTTCAGCTGCACCTCACTGCTGCCAACATTCAACATGCTTTATGAAGCTCCAACTGTTACCTCTGCTGAGGAGCAAGAACAGTAGCACCAAGAGGAATGCCAGTTGTCTTCTTCTTAGGCTGTGGAAAAGCCGTCACACTATTTCTGACAACTAACACCTTCACAGGCTCAGGCTCTGGTATCAGATCACTACTGACATATGTAGAATCATGGAAGAAGATCCTCTTCAAAGTGAACCAGTTGGGGATGCATTGTCAATGATTAAAAAGGTGCATACTAAAGTATTCCCACCATGACCCATCTAGCTCTACCTCTTGCCAAGTTGTGTGCTCTCTTCTGCAAGGCATGTCTGCAAAAAGTGGAAGGATGTGAAGGGTAACTGTGAGGCATGGAAGCAAAAGGGTGAAAGTGACTGTGAGTGTTGACTATTTGAATAGAGATGTGAGGTGCCTAGAGAGGGGGAGAGAGAGAGAGAGATAGAGGGGGGGGGGGGGGGGGCGCATGTGTGGAGCTGAAAGATGTGCTGACCAGAGAGATGCTGTACATGAGAATGCTGGGACAGTCAGAGTGACATTTGAGAGAGTTATAGCACTTAGTTGTCATGTCTTCCTAAGGTCCTGAATCTTCTTAGTAAGGATCTCTCCAGACTACACTCTTCTGCTATTAGCTTCCTGAGTCATCCATCTCCATGCCTGCTTGTTGGAGAGATTGTTCTTGTGGCAACTCATCTCAAGGCAATCCTTCAGATCCCACAGCTGAACCTCCCAGGTCTACTCTTCATTCCTGCAGCTTCTCAAATCCAAGATCTGGTAAGCTTTTCTGACTCATACAGTGACCCATTTAATTAGGAATCCTCACTTTGCTAGAATGGATGAATCATCCCATCCACACTCCCACATTGATTAGGGGTCTGAAGGCAGGGTGACATTTATTTTGCACTTGTAAAAAGAAACTGCTAGGTGGTAAGCGGCACAAATGCTTGCTTGGTGGTGGCCATGCCACTGAGGTTACAGTCACTTGTACTACACCATGGCAGCGGGAAGACATCAGGCTCCCCATTTCACTATAGAATCCATACGGTAGAGTAGGAGACTATTCGGTCCATCGAATCTGCACCCACTCTCCAAAAATGCATCTTACCCAGGCCCACGTTCTCACCCTAACTCCGTAACACTGTGCACTTAGTGTTTGGACTGTGGGAGGAAACTATAGTAACCAGGAGAAACCCACACAGATACAGGGAGAATGTGCTGACTCCACACAGACAAATAAGCAAGGCTGAAATCAAACCTAGGTCCCTGGTGCTGCCAGGTGGTAATGCTAACCAGTGTACTGTCAAAGCACCCCACTTGTGTTTTCTCCCATCATATTACCAGTCATTTCACTTCCCATTACAGCTGGGCTGGGAAAATTCCACTCTTGCTGTTGCTCTGATGTAGATGCAGGAATTGTTTCATATTCTGCTTCTCAGTTTCACTATCAAATTTATCGTTCCAGAATCTCTGTGCATCATTTAGGACTTCTCACCATTCTGCATTTCTTATCTTAAGCATTTTTTGTTTGAAAAAGGGAGTCAGTGCCCTCACAAAGTCATAACATTGATATAGAGAACAAAAATCGTACAACACAGTGTTAATACAAACAAAAAACAAAGAACAGTACAGCATAGGAACAGGCCCTTTGGCCCTTCAAGCCTGTGCCGCTCATGTGCCCATTCCTTTTCTGTTCCAGTTTTCTGAAGCTTGCTCATTTTTCCAGGAAGCCTCCTCTATTTTGTAGATTTCCTTCTCAAAGTTATCTCAAAACTGCCATATGCATAGAAGAAATGGACACTTTACATAAAGATCCATCCTTGTCCCTCTTATCTTTCTCATGATAACATTGGCCCTGCTAAATTCTCCCTCAGCGTACCCAAACAGGCACCAGAGTGTGGCAATTTGGGGATTTTCATAGTAATTTCATTGCCATATGAATGTAAGCCAACTTGTGACACTAACAAATAAATATAAAACTGATATGTCTCTCCAACTCTTCTCTCAAACCCTCTACTGCCACCATGCTACTAGATTGCTTGACTGAAATCAGGACTTACTTCAGCTAAACACTGGGAAGAGCAAAGTTATTGGTTTCCACCCTCAACACAAGCTTTCTGGATTTTTGCCTCCTTGTTTCCCACTTTCTCAGGTTCAACCAAAATGACCACAAACTTGGCATTCTACTCAAACCCAAGGCAGAGTTTCTAACTCCGTATCCTCTTGTACCAAAAAGATTGTCTCTTTCCACATCAGTTACATTGCCTGACATTATGCCTTATCCATGCCTTCGTCATTTCCAGTCTTGCTTATTTCAATGCCAACCTTCATTGAAATCCAGAACAGCATTTCAATGTATGCTTTGACACTGGAAAAAATGACAAAGGGTAACCCTGATCAATAAGAATAGAGTCAGGGCAGATTATTCAGGAAAAGCTTATTAAAGCAAGGAGTGGCTAATACTAAGAATGCTCCTCTAACTGGGATAGTGGAAGCAAACATGTAACAAATAAGAAAAAAGTAGATTACAGGTTTAGGGGAAGTGTGTTTTTTTCAAAAGAAATGTGGACAAGTGAGTCAAGACAAGTTGTATTTCATCTTCACTTACGTGAATTTTGTGGTTTGTTATTCAGATGTGCCATTTTATTAGGAATCCTGAGGTTTACTTACAAAATGCTTGGTGATCTGGTGCCTGTTCAGTCAGATGAAGGTATATGGAAGCAGTCAGTGTAAGGTTGTTCTCACATTAAGGGTAATGAGTATTTTAGTAGAAATGACAGCAAAATGTTCAGTTTGCAGTTCTTTACAAATTTCAATCAGGACTTGTCAACTTCATGGAAAACACCTTAGGCATTGGCATTCAGCAAGAAAGTAGCATTTTATAGAGCTTTGAAAATAAATTATTCCCTTGCTCTTTGGATTCATTATCAACATATTAATTTTGCTCTGCTTTTTCCTACCCCCAATATATTGAATGCAAATTCCTCATATTTATCATACGTTTCCTCACTGTTCTTTCTGCCCCACTTCAAAATCCCATTCCACTTTTTCTCACCACATTTCCTCTCTCTGCAATAGATGACCTTATCATGTCAATCTATTCTCAGCTACTTCTGTCGATGGTCATACAATCTTAACTGACCTTCTGATGTGTTGGTTCCCAATTTTACCCTTTCTCGCTACTCCATTCATCTACCTCAGCATTCACATCTCATTCATATCCAATCATTCCTCTTTTCTTGATGTTGCCTGTGTCAGCATGGTGGCACAGTGATTAGTACTGCTGCCTCACAGTGCTAAAGACCCAGGTTCGATTCCTGGCTTGGGTCACTGTCTGTTGGGAGTTTGCACATTTTCCCTGTCTCTGTGTGGGTTTCCTCCGAGTAGTCCGGTTTCCTCCCACACTCCAAAGATGTGCAGGTTAGATGGATTGGCCACGCTAAATTGCCCCTTAGTGTCAGGGGGACGAGTTAGCGTAAACGCATGGGGTTATGGAGATCGGACCAGGGTGGCACGATAGTTGGTGCAGACTAGATGGGCAGAATGGTCTCCTTCTGCGCTGTAGGATTCTAGGATTCTATGTTTCTACACTGTATAAGAAGGCTGGACTCACAACCATCTTGTAAATTTTTTCTTTCAGTTTCCACAATAGTTTTCTATCAAGTAACTCTACACTGCACTTCTTCCAATTACTCCAACCAGAGCTAATCAGTTGCTTATTTTTATAGTTCCATTTTACTACCAACTCCAAGTTTTTAAAATTATTCATTTTCTCCAAGTTTTCACCCATAAACATTACACCTCACTCTGATCCTCTTCCCTTGGCTCAAACTGACCATTCATAAATTGGGTCTTTAGTCTACTGATCTTCATATCCCTGTCTTCCAGTGTTTTTGTCCAGTTCTCCAGATGTTTGGTCATGTTCTCACCATCTCTTTCTAATAAGTTAATGTCATCTGCAAACATCATTGACAGTGAGCAGCACAATGGCACAGTTAGCACTGCTGCTACATTGAGCCATAAATCTGGATTCAATTCCAGGCTGTGACTGTGTGTGTGTAGAGTCTGAATATTCCCCTCTTGTCTGCCTGGGTTATCTCCAGGTGCCCTGGTTTCCTCCCACACTCCAAAGGGTTAGGCTGATTGGCCATGGTAAATACCCCCTTAGTGTCATGGCAACTAGCAGGATAAATGGGGATAGGGCCTGGGTGGGATTATTGTCAATACAGGTTTGATGGGCTGAATGGCCTCCTCCTGCACTGTAGAGATTCTTTGGCAACTTCCCATCTCAATTGCTCAGTTGGAACATCCATGACAGTCAGAAAGAGAAAAAGATTCACCAAACATTTCCCTGCTTCATGTAATTCTATTTCTTGAGTGCTCTGCCAGAAAGAACACTTGGCTCATTGACCACTGATGCTTCATCCTGGCCATGTTTCTTGGCTGTGTTTGTCAGTGGTCACTTGCTATTGCCTTCCATTCTCAGGGGTAGGGAGAGGAGGCAGGATCCACGTCCACCTCAGCCGGAAGAGGAATCAAACCCATGCTGTTGCCGTGACTGTTTTTTATAAAACCTTCTGAAAATTAGTGTGCCAGAAATCACCTCCACTAATTCACCCATTACTGCACAGCATTCATTTCTCCCATGTGAACCCGCTTGAGAGGTTTGCCATTGTATTATATTTGAAAATTGTCCCACCACTTTGGCACTTAATTATGTTATAAATCAAAAGGGTTATTAATCCCTTTGTGGGAAGCTTAGCTGTCTGTTTATAGCAGCTGGTGAAGAATCCCAAATAGCAAAAATTTTCTCCTTCTGAAAAAAACATTATCATTGGCATTGAATCCACCAATAAATGGCAAAGGGATAGTTTTGGTCTTAATCCAGACAGTAAACAACCCTGGTATAAATTTATCCTTGGGTCAGATGAGAACTTTTTTTCACTCCATTTTACAGCTCATGGCAAAACATTGTATGAAGAGAATTTTAAACACCATTTTGCAATAGCTGGACATTAATGGCATAGACTGCAAGCTAGGGTGGGTAGATGATGGCAAAATTGGCAATATCCTGCTCTTTTCAAGAAAGTAATACCATTTTAAAAGCATAAACTGTGTTGTGTAGAACCGCCTCAAAAGAGGTCCAGTGTGTTTTTAATGATCTGAACAGTTTATTGACTTCTGAGCACAGTGGCTGACAGAAACCATTACAAATCCTGATGTGTACAGCTGTCACCTGTTCCTTGGGTACCATGAGCAATACTGTGCTTTGAATGAATTGTCATGTTTAAAGCCTAAGATGGAATAGATTGGAAAGTAAGTCAATGGGATGGGGCGGTGTCAGACTTATCCCTATTACAACTGTATTTTGTGCGCTAAATGCATATTAGAGGATCAATGTCTGGGCCCTATTGTCCAACTTGCATCTTGGAAAATTCAGGAGTACCTGGAGCAGGCATTACATCCATTCAGGATGCAACTCAGAAGTCTATTCAATTTCAGAACATATGCTCCACTCATGGAAGTTCAGGTTCCACCATGGCTCTATCCAGTGATTCCTTAAAGGGACCGCTGAAGACTGCGCCTGTAAGATAAGTTTCTAATGTTTTATTTGTTTGTCTCAATGTGGAACCAGGAGCCAGGTGTGTCACTTTAACTCCACAGCAATATTGCAGACCCTGATGGATCTCATCATTCCCCACCCATGCTTCACAATTCAGGACACACTAAGGCATTTGAATTGGCTTATCTTGGGGGAAATATGTGGAAGGGCAATTGCACTGGGGCACCTGATTGAGTTTCCTCCCCCTGCTTGCCAGTATTATGGAGATGTCACCCAATTCTGAGCAATTGAGGCCTCCACTCTCAGGCACAGTTCATCGATACACGTCTCACTGTGTGCCACTGACTGACACCAAGCCAGTTTCTCCCTCGATGTTTCAATCTGAGAAGTTGCATTTAGGTTACATTACATTAGAATTCTTTTCAGATTGACTGCCCTACAAAAAAAAACCAGCACCCTCAATTCATCCAGCAGTGAGCTGCCTTATTACAACTTCTGGAAAAGACTGTAGAAAGCTGGTGACATTCACTCCACTAGTTTGCTTCAAAATCAATCTGTTACGTGGTTAATCAAAGGCAAATAAGTATTAACGCCAGAATTACAGACTTCCAATCAGGGTTCAAAAATCCCAGCCTCTGCTGACATTAACACTTAAACCTCCAGTAGAGGGCGAACTTTTCCAGCCTGGTTAAGGTTGCTTTCACGAGAAAGGCAAAGTCATTTCACACTGAAAGGGACTCGAGGGGCACACTGGTCAAGGAGATAGGGTGACCTCAGACCATCTACTGTGAACTTAGAAAAAAATGAGTGTGTATGTTGCACTAATGTGCAGAGTAGACAGTAGGGGAAACATTTCAAGTAAAATCCACATATTTGTCTTCAGAATTTCTCAGGAACTAATCAAAGCTTCCCAGGGAACAGGGAGGATTTTTTTTTTGTTCGAGCCGTGGTGAATTGCTTCATAACAAGGCGGTTTTCTTGGGATTACAGCAGAATCTGGTGCAGCGTGAGGATACCAGTGGTCTGTTTGCGTTTTAATTACACAATTTCTTTTAGCAAAATCGATTAATGAAATTATCAAACTTTATTGGTGGAGTGTGTCATTAAAAAACCTACCTCCCTGAGATGCAGTATTAGATTTTCATAATAAAAGAAACATATTTTGTTGTGATTAATGTCACTGGTATTAGTGGGAAATGTCAAACCCTAACTGATGCGAAGTTCACCCCTTGAGGTCAGTTTAGATTTATACACATAAACGTATTTCTTTAAAAAAAAACAACGCAAGTAGATATTTTTCTACTTTGTGACCTGTGCTTATGCACCACAGTGGAGCTTATTGGCCAAAAACAATGATGGTGATTTAGTGGCTATTTGTCTGTTTTCCATGACAACCTAATGATGGATATTCATCTATTTTCTTTGGCAGTGGAGCTATGTGTCTGACTCACTGATGATCCAGCGCTAGGTACTGGTCCAAATCCCTGGTGACTCAGTCAGAGTATTTCTTGATGGTCGCCTCACAAAATCACTGTAGATTTTTAAAAAGATTGACTTTTGGAATTTTTGAGTTTTTTTTAGAAACTCGAATTACTGACTCTCTGAATCCCTCCGTACATTTCATTTCAGTGTTTCCATACAATATAATCAGGACCATGGGATATTTTTTATTAGTATATAGTAATGTATTGTAAGCTTAGAAATATCAACTCCAGATTCTTATTTATTTTCCAACAAACTGAAGTATTAACCTTCTGATTCAAACCTCCTTATCAATCCAGATGTGTACTGATTCTTTCCGTTCCATTCAATTTGCTTTAATATAATCAGGGAAAAGGACGCCTTTGTGTTCATACAAACTATGCACTTCTTAATAAAAGTATTCAAGAAACTTCTGACTGAACCTATTTTCTGAAGTATTCATTTTCATTTTTGACCATTTTGATTTCCTGTCTGGCTAGACTTGCCAAAAAAGGTATAGTCGTAGTTTCAGCAATATCAGATTAATTTTATACTGAGGTTCTGTCATTAATTTCCATGTACCCATCAACAATTCTTTCATAGAAGGCCAAAAAGGCTACTTAGCCAGCTAAACATCTGAGCTTGATTTATTTTGCCTAACTATCTGGCAGAGTTTCAAGCTGTCAGAAGTGCTTATTCTGAAAGGAAGCATACCGAATTTCAGCTTCCAAACAGAGGATCACAGTATTAAGAACAGAATGCAAAGTATTTGTAAATCAAAGCGACAGCTTACTTTTACACAAGTGGGATATAGATTGATACAGGGAAAGAAGAAAATCTATTCATTCTTTCAAAGCTAGAAGTTGTTTTGTATGGGAGAAAACTTATTTTTCTGCCTATTTTTTTTTTGCCAGGTCCCTCATGTTGCCATAGACTGTGGCCGTCATGCAATCTTCTTTAGCTAGGAAAGTGATGAGCAGCCTCTCGACTTCTCCATGACCCCAGCAATGCTGATCTGCACTCAGCTAACAGAATGTACCGTTGCTATGGAGCATAAGCTTGATGAAAATCGTGAAGTGTGTCATGGCCGATGGATTCAAGTGCCAGGCAATCCTGAAACATAAACTAAATAACCAGAGCATTTTGGAAGATGACATCTTAACCACTTGAGTCAGAAATGATTAAATATTAGAGAAAGGAAGAACTTTTTGTTATTTTCCCAGGAACAAACCCATTTGCCTCACAGTATTTCATGACAAAAATCAATTAACGTTTTGAGTCATTCCAAACATAACGAAGAAAATGACTTGCCCTGAGAAAATTCAAATCATGGATTATTTTTGGATGTTACTGGAAGTGGTTGTCCGTGAAATTATGATATCAAATGTAAGACAACAAGTTAGAACACTGCTGCAGTTACACGTGTTATATTTTGTTTTCTTAAATCTGAGTGACTGGCATACTTTGGACATGGTCCAAAATTGCTTCCATAAAAATTATGGATTTTTCCTATAATGCATGAAATGGACATTGTATCAAAGCTACACTGGCACAAAGAGGTGAGATTTATTCTGCGTTCAACAAATTAATATCATAGTAAGGTTGAATGTTAATAGAATTAGGAGATTTTACCTTAGTAATGTTTGAATATTGCCCGGGCCAGGCTAAGTAGAATCATGGAATCTCTACAGTGCAGAAAGAGACCGTTTGACCCATCGAGGGGGCACCAATTCTCTGACATTCCACCCAGGCCCTAACGCCACTTATTTACCCTGCTAATCCCCCTAGCTAACACATCTTGGGACACTAAGGAGCAACTTAGTGTGGCCTATCCATCTAACCTGCACATCTTTGTACTGTGGCAGGAAACCAGAGCACCTGGAGGAAACCCACATAATCATGGGGAGAACATGTTAACTCAGCACAAACAGTCACCCAATGCTGGAATCGAACCAAGACCCCTGACATTGTGAAGCAGCAGTGCTAACCACTGTGCTATATGAATATACTCATTTGCCCTTTGGGGTGTCTTCGGCTTGTGCCATTTTTCAAAGGTTGCTGGAGAACATTCTACAAGGGATGTAGCAGTCTATCTGGATGATGTTTTAATCTCAGGAGCTGCTACAAAAGAACATTTGGAGAGTGTTGAGGAATCTTATGGCTTTTTTTGATGCTGGTGTCTGATTAAAAATGGAAAAATGTATGTTTCAGGTCAATGAGATAACATACCTCAGGTACAGTGTTGACAAGGACAGATTACACCCTGTCGAAAAGAAGGTGAAGGCCACAAAAGCAGCTTTGACTCCAAGGAACACAACTGATTTAAGGTTTCCTGGGTCTCATAAATTACTTTGGAAAATTAATTCCAAATTAGGTGATCCTGCTGGCACCCCTCCATGCACTTTTCCAAAAAAACAATTCAGAAATAATCTTGGCAAATGTCATGAGAAAGCCTTTGCAAACGTCAAACATCTATTGCTGTCAATAAATATACTAGCCTATTATAACCCTCTGAAACCACTTATTAACACCTACTCCATGGAATAGGTGCAGTGTTATTGCACTGTTGGGATGAGGGGACAGAGCGTCCAATCACATATGCATCATAAAACCTAGCGGCTGCAGAAAGAAGGTATGCCCAGATCAATTAGGAAGGTTTTGCCATGGTGTTCACTATCAGAAAGTATGTCTACAATAGGTAATTCACCATACTAACCAACCACAAACTTCTTCAAGGATGACCAGGTGATTCCTCCAATTGTATCAGTCCGGATCCAATGCTGGACACTGTTATTATGAAAACACCTTAGAACATTGTCCAGGAGACATATAGCCAATGCAGATGCCTTGAGCCACGTCCACTACACACAAGCCTACCTTCTCCTCCAAAGATGGATGATGCCATCATGACTCTAAACTCTGCCAGTAACCATCAAGCCAATCCAAGCATGGGTCCAAAAGGACTTTGCATTAATGGAACAACATCACATCTTCCTAAGTGGTAGACTACAAGGATGCCCTGTGGAGGATTTGAAACCTTATCTCTCTAAATATCAGTAAGAACGATAGCATCATCTTGTGGGGAGCCCAGATGGTTATCCTACATCCAGGCCAGTGACCAATACTTCAAGAATTGCACAAGACTCCCTAGGATGAAAACGTTTGCAAGGTCTGGTGACCTGGCTTGGACAGTGATATCGAAAACCTGATTAAGTGGTGAAAACTTTGCCAGGGAAGCCGAAAGGCACCAGCATGGAAGCCACGTGCAACCCTTGAGCTTGGGGGTGGGGGTCTGATAACTCCCATAAGATTCAAGGAGAATTACTGATAATCTCCCTATGGGGCTTGCTGAGTTCCCCTGGTAAAAGGCAATAGCCTATACAGCTGGCACTCCTTTCATTAGGCAAGGCCAGGACTGGGCCTGCTGAAATGTAGTCCCAGGCAGGATTACTGTGTGCACACCATGGTAGTAATTTTACTTTGCATTCTGTAATAAATTCTGTTCCTTTCCTGTTGGGCTTCCTGAGTCATTGCAATAAATTTATGCGGAATATATTGCATAAAAACTTTAGAAGTTTTTTTTAGTGGCAGAGGATGATAGAAATTTATGATGCTCAATAAAGAGCTATACTATAGGAAATAACAAATACATTTCTGGATTCTGGGTATAAATAATATATTACACATTAGAAATCCAACAGAGACAATTATGATGAAAGTTTTTAACTAGCTTGAACTAACCAAATTGAGGTGTATTTGAAACTCATCCCAATTCCTAGTTAGCATGAGACCATAGCACAAAATTTCTTTTAATTCAACCATAAATACATTGAATTGTCATTCCAAGCCTGAAAGGCTACAAAGGCTGTTTGTCATAGAAGGTGGATAAATTCAGTGGTGAGGTAAAAGCATTCTCCTTCATTTAAAAGGTACACTGTTGAAAAAGAGTTTTGCCTTGCACCTAGTCAGTATTGTACTTGACCTTATAATGCCTTTGCTGACACTGGGACAAAAATAAGTATTTCATTCCTCAGCAATAAAATTATTCAAGCTTTTGTCACAGCACTTTTCAAAATAAGTAACTTGAGGATGTTAAGTTCAAAGCTGTAGCCAAAGTGAAATAAGGAGAATTATTTAGAATAAACACCAAGCCAATTCCTAAGAGTTCATTACATTTTGTACCCCTTATTTAGTGTGCCTCGAGAGATCTTCACTGCAAACAATCCAATATGTATTGGAAAACTAGTTTGAAATATGCGAGAAGTAGAATATTAGTCATACTCCTTCTTCCCCTCATTACCTAAGATCTAACAGTCTAGTTGAACAAATGAATTACACAGTAAAATCCCTAATTGTCAAATGTAGACAGATTGGGCAAAATCTCTATTTTGAAATGTTACATCTGAGAGCAACACCATTAAGTACAAGTTCCATTACAGGCCGAGTTCATGTTTTACAGCCCAGTGCATGCCAAATTTAAATACTCTTACCTGTTTTACTCTCTCAGAAACTAGGGAGCAATCTTTGAAGCTACAAATAGGATGGCCAATAAGCACAATAAAAACACAGACACACAGTTACCACGTTTACATTTAGGGGAATATGTTCACACCTAGGATCCCAGAGCAGAAGTACAGCAACTAGTTGAGGTGAGAATGATTTTCTCAAAACCAAAGCTCCATGAAGTCATTACACACAGATGTCAACAGTGAGGCATATCTGAGGATAAATCACTCCATTCCAGCTCCTCAACCATTGTGTAGACAAATTGCATCCACAACCAGATTCCATATGCAACCAAGAACAACATCCATGAATGGCAATCTCATGGATCACTGTGAGCAATTGAAGAAATCTCCAGACAAGGTTACCATTACAATATGTGAGTATACCAGTAGATTATCTTTACACTTTAGAGACTCATAGATTCAGCAGTTGTATGCATTTATGTAATGGTAGCTAAACATGAACACATATTGCAAACTCTTTTTGAACAAGGGAAGGTATCTTTAAAGAGAAAGGAGGATGTTGTAAAATGCCTTTAAAAGATATCTGAATGACATCACTAGAAAGGAAATATGCAATGGGATCCTGTTTTAGTTTCACTTTTGCTTTGAGCAGTACATTCTGATATCTTCACATTTTATGCCTGCTGTCATGTGCTTAGTATTAATAAATGAACCCACAACATGTTAATCAAATCCCTTTTGTCTGATAGAGTGAATTTGCACAAGGTATTATATCACTATAATAACATGACAATTTAAATCTCTGAAACTTTGCCTCTATCTGCCTCAGCTAAGCCTACCTGCTACTGAAGTTCTCATTCCAACCTCTGACACCTCCAGACTTTGCTATTCCAATGATGTCTCGGCTGTCTTTGCATTTCTTAATGGCATAAACTTTGTTAATCAAAAATCTGTATCTCACCATACACCAAGTTCCCTTCACTCATCCTTCCTGTCCTGCATTAACTCCTGGTGCCCAATTTCCTCCAATTTAAGATGCTTATCCTTGTATGTAAATCCCTTCATGAGTATGCCCTCCTTTACTCTGTCACCTCTTCTGGCCACAAACTGATCTCTCAGATTTCCCAAATCCTTAAATTCTGATTTACTTTGCATTCCATTCACCACCTCCCATCTCACCCCAACAATAAGCACCATACCTTCGGACATCTCAATCCCAAGCTCTGGAATTCCTTCCTCCTCCATCTCTCCTTCTCCTCCTCCTCTTCCTTTAAAACTTGCACAAAATCCATGCTTTTGATCAAGCTGTTCATCACAGATTCTAAGGCCTTGGCTAGGCATTTACATTCACCGAAAATCTTAGATCTCGTCTATTCTGGAACTCTCAGATGCCGCTACAGTGAATGGAGTTTTGGCTGAGCACCAAATCCTCCATTCTCACTGGCAGTGATGGCGGAAGGAAAGATATCAGAGAATCCCACCCATTTTGTTTGATTACACATCAGTTGGCATCTTGTGATTTGATTTTATAAATGTAAATTGCTGTTGACTTAACTTACCCATAACTGAATCCATGTCGAATGCTTAAGAAGTTAAACAACCTGCAATCATTATTGTTCCTGGTAAAATCTCCAACCCAGCGTGTGTACCAGAAGGCATTGCTGATGATTATTGCCCTTTTGAAGTATTCAGAGTTTTACTGACTGTATTGTTTCTTTGGTTTACAACTTAATTCTCTGGTTTTAAAATGTCTTTCAATTGAGATTTACATTACTTTACTTATACACAAATAAAATCTACCATAAAATTGCATCACGTAATTGTGCACTAAAGAGCCATTTCTTATATATTCATTAACAATGCTGTCTGAGATATCTAATCATTGCTAAAGTCTTGAGATTTGCATGCTGTCTAAGAATCACAATAGATGAATTCACTATGACTGAAGCTGGAATGTATTTAAAGTGATAGAACTTATTTTTCATTCATATGCAACATCTCTAACATTGTGAAATGTTCCAAGGCACTTCAAAGGAATGTTAACAAACACAATTTGACACCAAGATACCTAAGGAGATATTAGGACAAATGACCAGAGCTAGGTTTTGAGGATTGTCATTAAAAAAAAATGCAAGATGGAGAGATGGAGAAGTTTAGAAGGGAATTACAGACCTCAGAGCTTTGGTAATTGAAGGCTGTGAATAAGATCATGAGACATAGGGGCAGAATTAGTCTGCTCCACCATTCACTCATGCCTGATAATTTTTCAACCCCATTCTCCTGCCTTTTCCCCATAATGTTTGATCCCCTTACCAATCAATAACCTTTCTATCTCGGTTGTAAATACACTCAATGACCTGATTTCTACAGCCTTCTGTGCCAATTAATTCCATAGGTTCACCCCCTGGCTAAAGAAATTCCTCCTCATTTCAGTTTTAAAGCGTTGTCCCTTTATTCTGAGGCTGTGTCCTCAGATTCTAATCTCTCCTACTAATGGAAACATCTTCCCCACATCCACTTTATCCAGGCCTTTCAGTATTCTGTAAGTTTCAATGAGATGTGGTGGACTGTTTAATATAGCAGGTGAGGAAAGGCCAGGATTGGAGGAGTACTGTAATCATTTGGGACTAGAGGTCATAAGAAAAAGCAACAAGAGAAAGTCAATTCAGTACATCAAGATCTTGATATGGCTATTAATATGTTTTGCCATAATGTAACAATCCAACCCATATTTGTTGCAAAAACTATTTTGCCAATGAATTCAGCAAGTGAAGGAACTGCTGAGATTAGATCAGATAATTCATGGAAAAAGAATGTAATGTGAACCTAACTGTCCAAATGGTCTATTTCTGCATTGTAATTATACAATTCTAGTGGAGATGCGTGCCCAAGAATTATAAGGTGTTCAGGTATGTAATAAATATTGGGTTAAACCCAACAGACTGATAACTTGGCAATATAGTAAATAAGAACAGTTGTAAGCAACAATAATCTTATCCCCTTTTAAAGTAAGGAATCGTTTATTGCACAGGTAATCTAAAAAAACTTTCCCAAGTTTTCTTTGGGAATAACTTTTTCGTTTAACTAAAAGTGATTTGTTTCTGTGAATAATTCAGAACCTATTTACTCAGCATATAGAACAATCTATTAATGTGGGATATTTAGTACCAAGAGCTATAACAATTTAATATTGGGGGTGGATTTTTTTTGGCAAAGTGTCACCTTGGGTGGGAAAAGCAGAGGGTAGTTACCCGTGATGTTAGTGGAGTTCTCCTGTTGTATCTATAAACTAATGGACAAAGAAAATATAAGGGTAAAGGCTTTGATTGAGCCAAAACCACCAGCAACTTATGTTTTTAAAAGATCAGCACCCGATTTTTAAAGAGTACCCAATGTAAAAGAATAAATATAGAAATGCTCCCACACAGAACCAGCAACCCACCACCCCCTCCCCCCACTCCCCGCTATGGAACTCCCCTCCTCCCTTAACTATAGAGTTCTACCTTCCCAGCAGGGAAATCTGCTCCCACCGTCATGAATTGCACCCACCCATAACCACCCCCTCCCCTGCCAGAAAATGCAACTTCCTCCAACCCCACTAGTGAACATCCCCTGGGCACCTCCCTCACAGAGCTCCACCTCTCCACCAGAGAACTCTACTCCCTCCACTATGAACTCTGCCTGCCCTCAAGCCCCCACCCACTCTCCTCCCCAAACAATGGAACTCCGCCCTCCGCCACACCCCCCCCCCCCCACTCCCACCGCCCCACAGTCCACCAGTTAACTCCCCCCAGGCACATTCCCCACAGAACTCCATTCCCCCACAAAGCCTCCACATGGAAATGCAACCCCTCCACCCACCCACCTTCCCCCACGACAGACAACACTCTCCAATGGAACACCACCCTCTAGCACCTCAGCTGGCGCTGGCCACTGATTGCTGATGCTATTCATTAAGTATCTTAAATCATTAACTATCCCATAAGATAGAACTGTCTTAATGACAGCACAATTGAAAGTATGGGCAGGATTTCCTTTCCCCTCTGTGGCATGTTCCATGGCTACACAAGGCAATGTGTTGCTCGCTGGTGGTGGTCCCAACATTGTCAACGGGGTTTCCTATTGGACGTACTCCTCACCATAGGGAAACTCCTAGCATTGATGTGCTGTTGGCAGGATGGAAAGATCCTGCCAGCATGAATGGCAGCAAGATTTTGGCGTATATATAAGTCTGTAACTTAATACTGTTAGATGCATTTGTTGGATACTCTGAGATTCAATGTTGTAAGTCTTCTTCAGTATTTTCAGTGTAACAGTCAACATACTTTGGTGCAATGAAATTCCCCAATTTAATTGAGAAAGTAATGTTTCCAACAATAGATACTTTGCTGCTAACTGGCTTCTGCTATTCAGAACATGTTGAGAAGTCAAGTAAATTGGAATTGTTTTCATAGAAAGAAAGAACATTGAGGAGTGATCTGATAGAGGCGTTTAAGAGTGGGAGAAACTCAGGATATGTAGAAAGGGATTTGAGCATTTTTGAGCTTCAGCTTGGTATTTGGTGATTAATGGTGATGTGAGTTAGAAACTTGGCCCAACAAGGAAATTCATTTTCTTTTAATTTGTCATTTGAGAGTCTTCTAGCCCTGATCCTTTTATTCTCCACTGTTTTTACAGCAGGGAAATTTGCTGCAGCTCTTTGTTCAGCCTGAAGATTTAAAATTGGTCCTCACCCTGGTGTGAGATCACAGAATCCCGACAGTGCAGAAGAAGGCTATTTGGCCCATCGAGTCTGCACCGACAGTAATCCCACCCAGACCCTATTCCCGTAACCCAAGCATTTACCCTGCTAATTCCCCTGACACTTTAATTTAGCATGGCCAATGCACCTAACCGGTATGTCTTTCAGACTTGTGGGAGGAAACCGGAGCACCCGAAGGAAACCCACACGGTGAGAATGTGCAAACCCTGCACAGTCTTGGAACCCAAGCTGGGAATCAAGCCCAGATCCCTGGTGCTATGAGGCAGCAGTGCTGACCACTGTGCCACCCTGAGATTGCAGGTCCTTCTGAAGAATGTCCTGTGACCACCTCCTTATTGGGTCTGAGACCCTGCAGGTATTGCTCCTGAGGTGGAGGTACGAAAAGTTTTCCTTGAAAAGCCATGCTGAGAGAAACCTTCCTTCTCCCTCTGTGCAGAGCTTCTCCTTGCTGTTTCATTTCTCTGCCATGGTGCAGACCCAAAGCGCTGCGACGAACCCCAATCCTGTTGATCAAGACTGTGACCCACCCTGTCAGCTCCAAAACAAATTGTGTTACTTCACAGACTGTGCTCTTGCTGAAGTCAAAAGCACATCACCTTGACATTGGTTGCCTGTCCTTTTAAATAACACTAGCACATGATCACTCATGGGGCTGCATGCATGCTTGGATGTGAATGTGAATGATTGGTGACCATTTTTATCATTCAAGTTTCTGAACAGTGCATCAAATCAATCAGATCAGCTAACTGATACCATGAAAGAATCACAGAATTGTAAAATGGTGACAGCACAGACTGAGGCTATTCACCTAATAGTCATACCTACGTCTTTACTCCATAGTCCTGCAAAATTTCCTTTTTGGATAATGATCCAACTCTCTTTCAAAAACCTCAGTTGTGCCTGCCTCCACCACATTGTCAAACATCTGAGCAATCCTGATGCACGCACCAACACTCTTCTGAAGGTGCACCACACCACCTGCATCAGGATTGGCCAGAAATATCGTAACTATTATTATTTTGTAAGTTTGGGCTTTCCATAGCAACAGCACTAGTGGCACCATGGAACCCAATTTTGTGGTCCCTATGTCTTTGACAGTGGCTCTATATGGGTTCATGAGGTCATTGCATCCTTTGTCAGGGACGTTTATGACCCAATTATATGACAGACATTCCAATAGTTTACAGGACAGAAACCATGGCGAAGATTTCCAGCCTGTTTTATATTTCAAGAATAATGGGGTGGATGGGGACAATCAGTGGTTTCACTGTCGATTTGAGGCAGAGTGATGTGGAAAGAAAAATTTATTTTACTTGAACAGTGCCACAGTTGTTCGCAATGCTGCCAGGGACCTGGGTTTGATTCTCAGCTTGGGTCATTGTCTGTGTAGAGGTTGCACCTTCTCCCATGTCTGCATGGATTTTCTCCCACAGTCCAAAAATGTGTGGGTTAGGTGCTAAGTTGCCCCTGAGTGTCAGGGGGCCTAGCTAAAGTAAATGAGGATAGGACCTGAGTGGGATTGTGTTTGGTGCAGACTCAATGGAACGAATTGCCTCCTTCTGCACTATACGATTTCAAAAGGCTAGAAGCAGCTGAAAGCCAGAAGAGAATTGTTTACTCCATTTGCTGAATATTCTCCAAACATAATGTTGCAGGACTTACAGGTAGATGACACAGACTGTGATAGTTAAAACTGGGAATCTGCTGTCATGGCAATTTGAGAATTAGGACACAGTAGACAGTAGATAGGAAACTGAATGAAGTGAAAACAAAATAACCTATAGAGATTAATTTCACATTTTCATAATCTAAACAAATCACGTATAAAATCATAAGCATGGCTAGGATTTCCCATCTTCTCAATGGGTTTCCAGCAGAGGGGGCAGCTTGCCATTGGCTGCCGATGGCATCTTCCAGTCGTGTCGAGGTCAATGGTCATTGGCGTTGCTCGCCAGCCATGCCATGGGGAATCAACCGCAGAGGGTCACATTCAGCGGGATCATAAGATTCAGTCAGTGGGAAGCGCTGGAAAATCCCAGCCATAATCTATACAAATCATCTGGCTTCAAATCATTTACCATTGACAAATATTTTCAGAATCAACTCCAGCATCCCAAGCAGACCTTCAATGCATTGAACTTGCCAGAAGCAGTAGATTTTCTTTGCAAACTTAAATGATTTATAAAACTGTGTGGCATTTCAAGACAACAGCAATCAATCTGATCAATTGATTCTGACTCAGAACATTTTTTCACATAATTTTGTTTAACTATTTCCCTTTCTTGAATCTCAAACCCTTAAAACCTTTTCCCCTTTCTCCCCTTCTTAGTCCCAAACACTGTGTGGCTGGAGTACCATCTTTACAATGAGATACCCTCCATTGTGTTGTATGGAACCGCCGCCATGCTAAATGGTTCAGAACAGAAGTAGCAGCTCAAAAATGAGCATTCATGAGGCACTGCAGACAATAATCAGCAAGAAAATTTTATTTGACCACAATCTGTAACCTCATGGTCTGGCATATCCCCAACTCTACCATTATCATCAAGCCAAGGAATCAACCATGGTTTAATGGAGAATGCAGGAGAGCATGTCAGGAGCAGCAGGAATCATATCTAAAAATGAGCTCTCAACCTAGTAAAGCTGCAACACAGGGCTACCTGCATGCCATTCAACGGAAACAGCATGTAATAGACCGATAAGTAAACGCACAACCAACGGATCAGATCAAAACTCTGCATTACTGCCATGTCCAGTCATGAATGGTAGTGGAAAAATAAACAACTAACAGGAAGAGGAAGTCCCACAAGTAACTCCATCTTCAGTGATGGGGGACCTCAACATCTCAGTGCAGAACACAAGGATGAAGCGTTTGCATCCATTTTCAGCAAGAAATGCCGAGTGAATGATCCATCTTGGCCCCTGCTAATGTGCCCAGATGCCTCTTCAGCCAATTTGATTCACCTCACATGTTACTAAGAAATTGCTGCTGGTGCTGGATACTGCAAAAGCTATGGGCCCTGACAATATCCCACTGAAGAGTTGTGCTCCAGAGTTAGCTGTGCCCCTAGTCAAGCTGCTGCTGTACAGCTTCAATACTGGTATCTAGCCAACAATGTAGAAAATTGCCTTGGTATGTCCTGTCCACAGGAAAAGGGCAAATGAAATATGGCCAATTACCACCCCATTAGTCTACTCCTGATCAAAAGTGATGAAAATTGTTATCAAATGTGCTATTGAGCAGCATTTATACATTAATAACGTGATGCTCAGTTTGGGTTCCACCAGGACCAATAATCAAGGCCTCGTTCTGACCTTGACCCAAACACAGACAAAAAAGATGATGTCAAGAAGTGAGGTGAGAGTGAGTGCTCTTGACATCAAATCAGCATTTAATGGAATGAGGCATCAAGAAGTTCTGTCAAAATTGAAGTTTTTGGGAATAGGAAAATGCTCCATTTGTTGAAGCCATACCTGGCGCAAAGGAAGATGGCTATGGTTATCATTGACCAACAGTATTCAGCATGTTTGATAAGGAGAAATTTCTTCAGCCAGAAGGTGGTGAATGTGTGGAATTCATTACTACAGAATGTGATTGAGGCCAAAATGTTTTCTGATTTCAGCCAAAAATTAGATGTAGCTCTTGGAGCTAAAGGGATCAAGGGATATTGGGGGAGGGAGGGGATCAGGATATTGAATCTGATGATCAGCCATGATCAAAATGAATGGAAGAACAGGCTTGAAAGGCCAAATGGCCTACTCTTGCTTCTAGTTTCTATGTTTATATGCCTCACAGGACAAAGCAGTCTGATTGATTGGCACACTAACCAAAACATTCATTTTCTCCACCAGTGATGCACAGTGGCAGCAGTGTGTACTGTATCCAAGATGCACTGTAGCAGTATCCCAAGGTTCCTTTGACAACACTTTACAAGCTGATTTGGAACTATATCGCTGATCCTTCACTGTTACTGGATCAAAATCCTGGAACTCACTTCCACTGTGAATGCGCCTACACCACAAGGACTGTAACATTTCAAGGAAGTGGCTTCACTCCTGACTTTAAGGATGGGCAACAAATGCTGGCATGCCAACATTGCCAACATCCCATGAAATCATGACTTAAAAAAGAGGCTAACAGTATGTTCCTGTGGTTGCAATTAAAAATGTGCAAAAACAAAACCAAATTAAACCTTTGGGTAACACATCACATGCTTTCCTTGAATTGGTTGATGTCTAAAAACTAACTTTTGCAAGCCTTCCATAGGGACCCACACCAAATTAAACCTTTGCCTTTTTCAGTTCAAATTTTCGCATTTCTAACTGGTTTAAAACAGTTAACAGGAGGTAAATATGAACCTGAAGGGAGCCAGATTCAAAGCAGTGGAAGTCTTCCCTGCAATAGACAAAGTACCGAGACAATTTAATCACACATGTGGCAAAGCACCAAAAGGTCTCAAACCCTGACCACTATGCTTTGGTGTATGTATCCTACTGTTTCATCTGCACTATGATTAATTCAATGTCTGTTCAAACTAAGCCAAGCCACTTTTATATTTTTGTACAGCAGTCCAGAATATCGGTTGCTTGTAACTGAAATTATTTCTCAAGTATTATTGTTATGAGATCAATTATAAAATATATGCCGAAATCTTGGTCCTATTCCCACTGGCGGCATTTCATGTTTCTGCTGATAATGGGCCTTGCTACGGCTAACTCGGCTGTGAGGGTTGTTTTCAGTGGAATATCCTATTGACAATGACGGGTCTATAAGATCCCGTCACTAGCAAGTGCTCACCACCTCTCACTACCACGAAACATGCCACATGGTGGGAGAAAAATCCCACCCAAAATTGATAATTCACATAATATAACGGATGTTTCCTGCATGGTTTGAATAAGCTCACAACTTCTTGGGAGCTAATTTTTTACTGACTTTCAATTTAATATATATCAACATGGAGAAAAATAAAATGTAATAAGTATGAAATTCAAGGCCATTCTTCGGGAAAATATTGATTGAATAGATCTTTATAATGAAGTCTAACAGGGAATATCTGCAAATTGCACAATTTCACTTGAATATATGCTGAAAATGAAAATACAGATTTAAATTATATATCATTACTGCAAATTAAAAATTGTACTGCGTCAAGTGTTTTTACTGCAGTTTGAGATAAATCGTTATCAATCACTCAAGAAAGGCTGGGATTTTCCAATCCCGCCCACAGCAGGACCTGCCACAAGCAGGAATGGAAAATTCGGACAGCCAGCCAACAATCCATTGACTTTTGGCAGCAAAGGAGAATCTCAGCTGCTGGCAGGGCTGGAAAATCCAAACAAAAGAGAGAGTGGGGGAAAGAAAAAAATGTGCTGTATTGAATTAAAGTTTGTGCAATGTGGGGTTTAATTTTCATATTATACCTAATGTATTAATGAACTGAGTAGGAATTTGTACTGTTCATCTCTGGAGGTTAAAAATAGACATAACAATCAATGTTGACAAATAATTTTCTTTTTCTAAGAATTTAAGCAGAAGTCTTTAAAATCACAATCTTTAATCTAGAACAGATAAAATCCCTGTCGTACAGAAAGAGGCCATTTGGGCCATGGAGTCTGCAGTGACTATCTGGCAGAGCAACTTACCCAGTCCCTATCCTCCAACCCCATGTATTTCCCCCAAGCCTACACATCTTGGAAAAATGAGGGGCAATTTAGCACGGCCAATCAACCTAATCTGCGCATCTTTGAACTGTGAGAGGAAAATGGAGCACCCAGAGGGAACCCGAACAGACACAGGGAGAACCAAACTTCACACAGTCACCCAAGGCTAGAATTGAACCTGGATTCGCTGGTACTGTGAGGCAGCAGTGCTAACCACTGTGCCACCATGCCACCCTGCTCCTGACCATAATTCAGATTCTGAATGTTGATCTGTATCATTGAATGTGGGTGAACTTATTGGCCACTGTGGCACATTGAAACCTGTTTTTAAATGTTTTACAGCATATGAGCTATCAGTGATGGAACAGAGTTAAAAAGTAATAAGTGACATTTGGTTTAACTTCAATCTACTTTGTCACGGTTATATTTGTCTTGAAATCACAAATAATTTCAACAATTTGGGGTCAGGAAAGTTTAAAGAAAGATAAACTGAACAATTAAACTCCAAGGAAAGCATGTCACGGGATGCTTCAAGCTGCGCTTTGAATTGAGACAACTAGTTTTGGCTTCAGGGAGTTTATCCCATGAATTGTCATGTGCCATATCAATCAAAACCAATCACTGTGAGGAAAAGACATTTAGGGGCTGCAACAGTTTCTGAGTAAAGTTTTATTTTTGCCTCAGCAAACTTAACAATTTTGCTCAATTTGGTGTTTTGGTCGATGAAGCAATAAAGAATCTAAGGTTTCTCTAATAATATTTTTCAGCAATCGTTGATTTAGTTGGCACCAGATATATAATTTTTTAGAAAGGCTGCGTAGGAATTCAATAATGGAAAGAATATTTTTTCCACTTTGATCACCCAGTGACAGTTTTAAGCTTCATCGAATCAGATACATTATGGTCCAAAGCAGTGATTCTTGGACTTTTTGACCAAACAATTTACCGTAAAGTTAATCTTTCACACTCGCCATCCTCATTCTTGCATTCTAAGTTTCCCCTCATTCTATGTTCATCTGATTCACAAGCTACAGATGATGTATGTATGCATCTCTTACTTCCACAATCTACCTATCATCCGAAGCCCCACCGCAAATTCCCTGATCCTGAACCATAGAATCCTTACAGTGCAGAAGAAGGCCATTCAGCCCATCAAGTCTGCACCGACTCCCTGAAAGAGCATCTTATCCAGACAGCCACCCCCTCATTTTCTACGTAACCCTGCACATTTACCATGGCTAATCTGCCAAACTTACACATCTTTGGACACTAGGGAGGGAATTTTCCCATCCCGATTTTCCTGTCCTGTCTGCCACGGGAAAGGTCCATGCAAAGGACCTCAGGTGAGATTTTCCAGTTTCAGGGCAAGTGCAGTTGGGAAATCCCACACTTACGGGCAATTTAGCATAACCTTTGGACTGTGGAAGGAAACCAGAGCACCTGAAGGAAATCTATGCAGACATGAGGACACAGACAGTAAGCCAAAGCCAGAATCGAACTCAGTCCCCTGACGCTGTGAAGCAGCAGTGTTAACCACTGTGCCACCATGCCACACCAGAAGATCTCAAACTCTGTCCGTTTCGCTATGGTGTATGTATCTCACTGTTTCATCTGTAGTATGATTAATTTAATGTCTATTCAAGCTAAACCAAGCCATTTCTATATTTTTCTACAACAGTGCAGAATATTGGCTGCATGTAACTGAAATTATTTCTCAAGGTTGTGATACCCGTTATAAAATATCATTGACAATTCATATAGTATAATGAATATTATTTGTATTGTGTGAATAAGTTCACAACTTCTTGTGTGTGTCTTTTTTAAACATTGAACATTTCTCCTTTTAGAAACCCAAGAAGTGCAAACTGACCAGGCATTCAGGGAACAGCAGGAACAGAATGAAGTTGCACTGTCGCTTCATTTCACATTCACAGCCACCAACTCAAATATCGCTGCTAAACCTTGAAGGACAGCCGAGAGCCATGATCTTCTCATGATGAGCCATTGGCACAAGTAGCAAGCAGTTCAGGAGGTAAGTATTGATAATGCCGGTTCTTCCGAGGCCAAGAGTTCCACTGCAGAGCACTCGAGTGAGAACTTTGATGGGTCAATGGAATTCACCAAGACTCCTCAGGCAGCATTTTCCAAACCCATGGCCACAACATTCTAGAAGGAAAAGTGCAACATGGGACCGTCACCCAATGCAAGTTCATCCCAAGCCACACACCATCTGACTTGGAACTATGGCCAGAATTTTACTGGCCCACCTGCCACAAAAATTGTAGTGGGTGAGGATGGAGAATGAAAATGTCCATTGACTTTGGGTGGGATTTTACAGTTTTGGGATGAGCGAGGCCATAAAATCTCACCCTATATCTCTGTTCCCTAATTGTCACTGGATCAAAATCACAGGATCATAGAATTGTTGCATTGCAGAAGAAAGCCACTTGGGCCATTTTGTCTTGACTGGCTCTCCAAATAAGCATCATAACCCTGCACATTTTCTCTATTAAATAATCATCTAATGCCCTTTTTAACTTCTTGATTGAACCTGTGTCCACCACACTTCCAGGTAGCGCATTCCAGACCTGAACTACTCATTTCTTTTGCTTCTTTTGGAAAGCACAAATCTGTGTCCTCACGTTCTTGATCCTTTCACACGTGGGAACAATTTCTCCACTCTACTCTGTCCAGCCCACATGATTTCAAGCATCTCCTTTTAGCCTTCTACTCTCCAAAGAAACAGACCCAACTTCTCCAATTTACCCTCATAATTGAATTTTCTCATCCATAGAACCATTCTTTTAAACCTCTTCTGCACTCTTCCCAATGATACACTGTGGCACCCAATACAGTACACAATGCTCCAGCTGAGGTCTAACTAGTGTCTTATATAAGTTCAGCATAACCTCCTTGCTCTTATATTCTGTGCCCCTATTAACAAAGCCCAGGATACTGTATGTATTATTAACTGCTCTCTCAATCTGACATTCAATAATCTATGCGCATATAAACTTAGGTCCTTCTGCTCCTACTTCCCCTTAAGAATTTTAACATTTATTTTCTATTGCCTTTCCATGTTCTTCCTACCAGAATGTGTCATGTCACATTTTCCTAAATTGAACTTCATCTTCCACCTAGCTGCTCATTCCAGCAACTTGTCTATGTCCTTTTGAACTTCTGCACTGTCCTCTTTACAGTTTGCAATACTTCCAAGTTTTGTATCATCACAAAATTTGAAATTATCCCCTGCACAACAAGATCTAGATTATTAATATGCATCAAGAAAAGCAATGGCCCCAATAGCAGCCCCAGGGAACACCACTACAGAGGTTCTTCTAACCCGAAAAATATCCATTGACCATTGCTCTCTTCTTCCGATTATTCAGCCAATTTGTATCCACATTGCTACTGTCCTTTTTATTCCATGAGCTATATGTTTTCTCGCAAGTCTGTTATGTGGCACTGTATCAAAAGCCTCTGAAAGTCCATGTACACCACATCAACAGCATTACCCTGATCGACCCTTTCTGTTGCCTCATCAAAAGACTCCAGCCAGCTAGTTAAATACAATTTCCCCATTAGAAATCTAGTCTGGCTCTTCTTAATCAATCTACATTTGCCTAGGTGAGTACTAATTCTATTCCAAATAATTGTTTCTAGTAGTTTGCCCATTTCTGATGTTAAAGTATTTGTAATAATTGAGACTATCCTTACACCCTTTTTTGAACAAGTGTGTAAATTTACAATTATCCAATTCTCCGGCACCTCTGCTGAGTCCAGAGAAGACTAGTAGACTAAGGCCAATGCTACTGCAATTTTCATTATCACTTCCTTCAATATCTCATCCAATCCCAGTGCCTCTATCAACTTTCAGTGACTGTCTACTCAACACCTACTTCTTATCAATTTTGAACCTTCTGTTCTTATGGGTAGCACTACCTTCATTGTAAAGTTGAATGCAAGCTTTTCATTTAATATCTCAGCCATGTCCCAGCCTTCATGTGTAAATTAGGTCCCTAATTGGCCCCACTTCTTCTTTTCCCACCCCTTCACTATTAATATTCCTATATAAGACTTTGGGACCCTCCGTTATGTTAGCTGCCAGTCTTTTCTCATTATCCCTCTTTATTTCCCTAAAGTGCTTTTTCACCTCCCCTCCGAACCTTCTACATTCCTCTTGGCTCTCAGCTGTATTTTCTAACTGGCACTTGCCATCAGGATACTATTTTTTTCCTTATCTCAATTTTTATTTTCTCTTCATCCAGGTAACTCTGAATTTGTTTGTCCAACATTTCTACTTTAAGGAATATGCCTTGACTGTGTCCTGATCATTTCTGTTTTGAAAGTAGCCCATTGTTCAGCCACAGATTTTCCCGACAAACTTTCATGAGTCTAACTGGCTCAACTTCATTCTTGCCACATTGAAGTCAGCTCTCCTCCAGTGAATTATTTTACCCTGGATTACCTATTATGTTTTTCTATCATCGTCCTAAACCTTATAATGCAATGATCACTGTCTCCTAAATGTTTGCCTATTGACACTTGATCCAGCTGGCCCAGCTCATTTCCAAGAACCAGGTTGAATAGTGCATTCTTTCTTGTTGGACTGGACATACACCCTTGCCTCTCTCTGCTCTTTGTACCACCACTGTCCCAGTCTACATTCAGGCATTAAAGTCCCCCATTATAACTACTCTATAATGTTTGCATCTCTCTGTCATTTCTCTGCAGATTTGTTGTTCTACGTCCTTCTCACCAGTTGGCAGGTATAGACTAAAGCAAGTAATGTAATTGTACGCCTTTCCTTCTTTGGCACTACCCAAATTGATTTTGTCCTTAAATCCTCTGGCACATCTTTCTCCAGCACTGCAGTGTTCTCCTTCACCTATAGCACCCATTCCTCCTTTTCTTGCTTTTCTAAACACCTTGAACCCAGGAATATATAATGCCCAGTCTTGAGCCAAGTCTTTGTTATCACCACAACATCATATTTCTACATTGCAATCTGCTCCTGTAACTCCCCAATCTTACTTATATCCTGGAACTCCCAAACTAAGAGCACTGTGAGTGTAATTACACCATATGAACTGCAGCAGTTCAAGAAGTCTGCTCACCACCAGCTTCCCATGGACAATTAGAGATGAGCAATAAATGTTGGTTAGCCAGCGATGCCCACATCACACGAACAAATGGCGAGGGGAACTGATAATTACACTCAATGAAATGCTTGTTGCATTGGGAAGCCTGTTGAAAAACCTGCAGTCAATGTCAAAGAGCATGGAGATATTCTGTACCAAATTGGCACAAGATCTCATCTCTTGGGGCCCATCCTTTCCTGTCTGGAAGTGGTGGTCAGCTCTGGTAGCATACATGAGGACCCAACTATGATGCAGTATCTTACGGCTAATGTCTCAGTTTTCATTGCAGCATAATCAACTTCTACCAAAAATATGAGTGTAGGAGTGAAAGGTCAGACTGAAACCATCGATGGTCAACTCACTGCCATGTATGCAAGTTCAGACTGCTGCAATCCTAGCTATGGATTATTCTGTTGAAAAAGGCTTGTAGATCCTTCTAGCAATCTAACAATCTGGACTCCAGCACATGGCTACGATTGCTGAAACACTGTCCTGGTGGGCAACTCAAACTTGCTGCCATCCCTCAGAAACATAGCATTCATCCTCTCTCCACTGTCACTCCATCTGTGCCCTTGCTATTGCCTATCAGCCAGCCAGCCCAGACTGCTGCTGCTTATACTGATATGGTGCAGTCTTCAGCTAGGTTTTCCTAAATCAGAGCTCCTATGAGATCATTTGCAGTCCACTCCATGTAAAGTCAGCAGCCTTCCACTGGCTGTACTGCAGCCACTGGTGTAGCACTTATAAGAAAAAGCACATTGTAGGCAGGAGCTAAGGGAATGAAAAAGGAAAGGTAGTAACATCTGTATGCAATATGGAATAATTTAAATGATAAATCAATTTTGAAATGTTTATTTTGTTCTGGTTTTAATTTTGCATTGCGGCAAAAGTGAATGTTCTGATGACCCACAACACGGAAGGTTTCAGACTGGGTAATTGATGTTGGGTTACTGATCTCTCACTCATGAAGAAGAGTCATACAGACTCCACAGATGCTGCCTGACCTGCTGAGTTTTTAACAGCATTTTCTGTATTGATCACTCAGTTGATTTATTGATGACAGCCCAGGCAGAAAGCAGCTTTCTTGGTTGCTTCTTTTCATCCTCCTTCACCTCCTTGATTCCCTCCTGTCCTTGGTCCTCCTTCTCATGCTGCTCACTGATAGCTGGTGGCTGGGGCTGTCTCCTCACAATGGCAAGGTTGTATAATATCCATGAGACTATGACAAATCTTGACACCAAATACTATAGGGCCAGACAATGGAAGTCCTCTTTTCACACACCAATGGTCTACTTTATCACATTTTATGTGGTAGCATGTCTTTCAGTGAATACATGTTGCACGTATGTGTGTGTAGGTTGTGATTAGTGGGGGAAGTGGGGGCAGGGGCTGTTCACCCAGTAGCAGGTCTTTAATTTGCCTTGGTGATTTAAATCCAGCTGGCACAGCCATCAGAATGGAGGCATCATGATTGCTGCAAGGATATCACTTTGACCTGCATGATTTTCTGTGTACATTCACACTCCAATTAGAGGCTGAGTGTGTTGGTAATGGTATAGGACAGAGTGCCTACAAAGTCAGTTCTGTATGTTTTGTCTGGCAGCACAGAATCAAACTCTCAATGAACAGAAAGCATCCGTGACAGTGGATGACAAACAACAAGATGTTGCAAATATCTCCTGCTGCAGCCTTGAAGAACCACAGCCATAACAGTTGATTATCATGGTCATCTTGTTCGCTACTGACAATGGGTTCCTTGCCACCCTTTCAGTTTGCAATTGTGCTGCAGCAGTTTGGAAGTTTGGAAGTTTCAGTGAGTACACTCTTACGGAGGGGCAGGCACTTGATACACTGTTCCTTGCTGAGATCACTCCTTCAACACCCTGGCCTCCTGCTGAGAACCCTTTTCTGCCTCCCCCTTACTCCTCCTTCTTCCAGTAGCTGGTCTTCCTCTGCATGACATCTGCTTATTCTCCAAGTCATGTTGTATTCCAAGGGGATTGCCTAGAAGTGCATCCATATCTGGAAGCAACTAGTTTACGGAGAAACCTGAAGTCAGCAAAACATCCTTCCTTACCTGTCATTCCACTCCCTGTAGACTTTGGTAACTTAAAATATCTATTGAAAGCATCAACTGTCGAATTGCAGCAACAGCCAGAGGAAATCAACCAGCAATCAAACTGTGTGTAGTTATTGATCTCTCCAAGTAGTGCTGGTGTGGGCACTTCTTACTCTTGAACATGTAGTCATCCTTGCATGATTAAGTGATGGCTTTAGCTGGAGCTTTCAGCTTTAGCATGATATCACTGGTGTCAAATCGTTAATGGAAATTCATTTATGCAGTCACCAATATACATCCAACACAACTCACCAGAGAAATGTGGGCTCGTGTCTTGAATATAACACCCATAGTTACCAAACAACAGATTGTATTGATCCAAAATTCACAACACCGCATGATTACCACCTGCCATGTGTAAGAAATGAGACAGGAACGGTCCCTGGATCACTCACTGATTTCCCTTTCTTTCACCCTACTTACCATTGCTGCCCAGGGAAGTTAAGGCAAAAGCTCAAAACCCTTTCCAACCATTCGTTTTCTCCACCTTTGTACCATTGGGCTTCTTCTTGACAATAGGAATCCCATCATGTTGCCCCCCCCCCACCATACATTAGTAACGAATCCTGATCCAGGAAACAAGATCAGGCTTTGGGTGGAGACAAGGATACAAATGGAAGTTGTATTTTACAATCCCCATCCCCTCCTCCCCCCACTCCCACCACAACAAGAACTGCATGTCATAAACAGACTGTAGATGTTTTGATACTATTTAAAACAATAAAACCACATACAAAATGTACATTAAGAATAATCTAATTGCACAAACCCTAAAATACCAAAGCTTGATTCTGATTACAATATTTTTCCCCCACAGTGATGATTTTTAATTCAAATTAAAACCATTGATGCTCCAGATTATGGCTCTCTAATTTAGCAATCTAGAATAAAGCGTTTTGCTTGCTTTGCATTCTAATGTGCGAAGTGGCATTGATTTATCTGCATGAGTTCACAATTCAGTGCACAAGAGGACTGACTTTTCCTAAGAGCAGCCTTGAGAACATGGAAAACAATACTGAAGTACAAGAAATGAATCTGCGTTGCTATGATCCAAGTTTGATTTGAGCTGTAAGTATAAAAGAAGCAATGGACCTCTGGACTTGGATTAATGTTCAGACAAATAGCCTGTACGACATTACAAATGGTAGCCAGACCAGTCTAGAATAATAAAGCTTTTATGTTGAAGCATTCTGGAGGGGAAGTAGTTAAACGATTACATTGAATCAAAACTAGTCACTGCCCCAGTATTAAATAAAATCTTTCCATTTGCTAAAACAATATAAGTCTGTAGTTCTGCAGAGAGTGTCTGTAATGTTTCAAAGTCTTTCACATGACAGCAGTGCCTGATTATTGGCGCAATCACTCATGTAACAGCGTGTGTAGCTATACTCAGGGACTTGAGTATTTGTCACTGTCACTTCACGAGTGCTGTGCATTGTTCAGGAAATTGTATGTGTAACGCAGAATTGGATATGACCCACTTCAACAGTGCTTTCAAGGGTGCGGAGAAGCGAGGGCGCTAGCAAGGAAAACAGCTATTTGATGTGTCCCATTATGTGTCCCAGCAAGCCTCATAAATAATTGTGACAAGTTTTTTGTTGCATGGGAAAGTCCTTGACTCTGCCTCCTGTGCAGCCCCTCCTTTTCCATGGAATGGGGCTGACAAGCAGTCGGATGATGGATGGGACTGCGCTCCACCTGACATCTGGATGGATTTTTAGTTTGCAAAATCGGAGATGTTACTGCACTGTACAAAGCAATATAAACAGAATGTGCAAACAGCAAAAAAAACAAAAAACTTATTGTTCATTCGAGTCAGACCTAAAACGTATCTGCTGACTGAGGTCACCCTAATTTTTGGTTTCGAAGCCTCACCTGGAGTAGTGTAGAAAGAAGAGATATTCAATAATTTCATTTCTGGCACTATGTACTTCTCCTTAATTATCTCTTCATTTATCCAATAATTTCATTTCTGGCACTGTGCTATTAGATACAGTTGGTATATTAAAAGCAATGGGAAAGGCAAAAGAACTTTTCAATAAACAATACTTCCCTTGTGCTCCTTAGTGTGCTTGAGTTTGAAATACTACATTTCAGAAACTTGCAATTTTGTTAATGCATACCCAAGAAATAGCAAAGGAATCTATGAATAGTCTGAAAAAAAACTGATTATTTTGGCAATCAAATATTCTGTTGATTACTAAAATCTAAAATGATTAACAATACGTTAAGCAGTCATAGCAACCACCCACCCACTCCCCCCTCCACACCCCCACCACCACCACCACCACCACACCTCAGTTAAATGCACAGTAAGTTTCTTCCATGGTTATGTGTTAACATCGTATTAATAAATTGTAGTTCATTCGAATCCCTTTTTCAGCCAACACTCACAGTTCCCTAACTAATAAGTGATAGCCCAAAAATGTCAGCCTTTCTGTTGTTATTATAAAAATATCAGCAGTTTCTATGAAAGAAAATCTCAGTGATTAGGTGAAATGAGCGCCATGCCCTTAGTAGTTGGCTCAGTGACAAGTCGATTAAAGAGATGGGCTGTAACTGTGTTGTCAACCAAATTTTACATTTTGTGACCCTTATTTTATTTTTCAAATTTTTAAATGTGAATACAATAAATAGGGCATATGATAAAACTTACTATTGGAATATATGGTCAGGAGAAATTTTATTTAAATAGTATCATTAATTTCCATTATTCTAAATTCAATTGTTAAAGATACTTGCCTCCACTTCTGTAAATTCTTCATGCCATTTTCCTTCTTCTCGTGCCAAGTATTAATTACATATCTGGGTAGGGACTAATTGGACCCCAACCTCCTCCGCTGATTATTTCATTTTTTTTAGCAGATTGAAATTTTGAATTGATTCTAATTAATGAATCGTGCAGTCCTATTTTGAATGCTAGACATGCTATTTACCAGAAGGAATAGGATTGTTGCTACAATCAGCACGGTTGTGATTTGTATATGTGCAGATTTAATTTCTAGCCCAATGTTATAATCACCAAGCCTGTACAATAAAGGTTAACCCCTGAGAAGCCATAATGTCTCGATTCTAGGCATAATGTCCTCATTGTCTGTGACAGGCATACATATTACAATATGAACTAGCCTTGACAATGCAGCAGCCATGAATTTCAGTTCAAATGTTAACTTATGACTCTATTAAATTTCTTCCTCTTTCTGGAGTGTAGGCTGTACATTCATTTATAGTTAATGAACATTGGCACATATTCCCGATTGCATGATCTGGTGTTGCTGTCTCTACGTCCTGACATTCTGTATCCTGCTAAGTCAACAATAATAATTAAAATACAGTAATTAACATACTACTAAATGTAGCTGTAAAGTTAATGAGACAAAGTAAACCAGTGTTCTTAATTTTCCATTATCAGCCTTTAAGCGATTGGACTTTGTGCCGAAATTACATTTATTCTGCATAGGTATATTTAGGAAACAATTGCATTACAGAGCAGGGATTTAAAGCCATTAACCCTGTAGTGTTTTATTTCTTGCACTACATCTTTTTAATAAAACTTTGCAGAAGAATTTTCGTCAAAAATAAAACAAAGAACAACTAACTGTCCTCTGCACACATACAGCATGCTGGAAGGTAGCAGCTATTATTCTTCGATGTGATGCATGATACTGCTGTACAGCCCTTAAAGGGCAAATTACCTAGTAATTAGCTGCATAACTAATCTATGAATAATTTGAACATTCTTATTACCTTTTATTTCTGTTGCCTCCACTGCATTCAGAGACATAATACAACATTATCAATTGTGTTTCTAGATTCACGATTATTGATGCTGTCACATCATTGGAACATTGTAAAAGAGGATTGGCAGTCTTTATGACAGAAAGAACATGGTAGTCATAAACCTAGCTTGGGTCAAATAGGGCACTGAGGTTGTGAACAGTCTGGAGGAGTGGCCGGAGGGCTAATACAGAATTGACAGCAAGGGGATTGTGTCTATGGAAAGGGTTGAAAATAATGATTTTGTCTTCTCGATGTTTAACTAGAGGAAATTGCAGCTCATCCAAGACAGGATGTTGAATAAGTAGACTGACAGTACAGAAACAATAGTGGGGGATGGGAGAGTTGAGGGATCATCAGTGCATTTGGGAAAACTGATTCCATACTTGCAAATCATGTTGGCAAGAGGCAGTATGTATCTGAGAATAGATCCTTGAGAGTCTCAGAAATAATGGCACAGAGAAGCAGGAAGCCATTGGATTAATAGAAGTGGAGATGAAGTAAAAGTAATTCGACTGAGCTGAACAACAAAGGAGAGACCCTGAAGGAAGGCCGCATCAAGGCTTGCAAATTTGATGAGAAGAGAAAGTGCACCAATGGATGTCATGTGTGTCTTTGATTAATGCAATGTCATTGCTGTGGCAGAGATATAAACATGAAGTTGTAGGAAAGCTGGACTTGAATTTGAGAGGCGAGAACACATTCAACAAAGAAAGGGAGGCTAGAGATGGGCTAACAGTTTGCAAGGACAGTGAGATGTTTTTTTTAAAAGTGGTGATGATGTTATCTTTGAAAGGGAGGAATTAGTATCTGAAGAAAGGGAACCATTTATGATACCTGCTTGTATGATTGAGCTCTGACAGGACATGAGCGGAGATAGAGGAGAAACTAAAGAAAAATGTAGGATCAGGGACAGGCAGAAGGGAGGAGGGTGGAAGGCAAGGGAAAGAAGGAAAGCAGCAGAGGTAGTTGAACGAATGCTGTCAGTCTTTGAAACAAAGAAATTCACATGTTTCTCATAGCTGGTGGAAGTGATGGAGGGGTGGACAGGGGACAGAAGTTTGATGAGATGAATGATAGAGGCAGGATTATAGTTTCCCACCAGCAGAGCCTGATGGAGCAATAATGAGTGACGTAAGTGGACAGGCAAGAAGATTAGTTATATTAATCCCCAGGGGGTGTGCTCGGTGGAAACATTGGCAAAAGAGGAGGATGCGGCAATTGGGGTTTCTGCTCATTTGGGAGAAGTGAGAGATGCCTCAATGGGCCTTCATAGAATGAAGGGTTGTTCTGCATTTCTTCAAAGGGTAGTTCAATTCATTGGCAGATTTAAAGGCAGAAATAATTATCCTATGACCTTGGAACAAACATAAATGCAGACCTTTTGATTCAAAATAATTTTAGTAGCCTTTTTAACCACAGTCAACTGTTTGTATTGAAAGAATAAAAGAACATAAGAAGTCAGAGCAGGAGCAGGCTCTGCCATTCAATAAGATTATGGCTGATCGTTTCGTGGACTCAGCTCCATTTACCCGCCCACTCACCATAACCCTTAATTCCTTTACCATTCAAAAATATATCTATTTATCTTTGCCTGAAAAACATTCAATGAGGTAGCCTCAACTGCTTCACTGGGCAAGGAATTCCACAGATTCCCAAGCCTTTGAGTGAATAAGTTCCTCCTCAAATCAGTCCTAAATCTGCTCCTCCTTATTTTGAGACTATGCCCCTTAGTTCTGGTTTCACCCACCAGTAGAAACAACCTCCCTGCTTCTATCTTATTTATTCCCATCTTTTTTTTATGTTTCCATAAGAACTCATCTCATTCTTCTAAATTCCAATGAGTATAATCCCACTCTACTCAGTCTCTCCGCATATGCCAACCCTCGCAACTCCGGAATCAATCTAGTGAATCTCCTCTGCACCTCCTTCAGTGCCAACTATTCCTTTCTCAAGGAAGGAGACCAAAACTGTACACAGTACTCCATGTGTGGCCTCACCAGCACCTTATACAGCTGCAACATAACCTCGCTGTTTTTAAACTCCATCCCTCCAGCAGTGAAGGCCAAAATTCCATTTGCCTTCTTAGTTACCTGCTGCACCTACAAAACAACTTTTTGTGATTCATGCACAAGGACACCCAGCTCCCTCTGCATAGCAGCATGCTGCACATCTTTTATCATTTAAATAATAGTCCATCTTGCTGTTATTCCAACCAAAATAGATGACCTGACATTTACCAACATTTTACTCCGTCTGCCAGACTCTTGCTCACTCACTTAAACAAGTATATATTTCTTTGCAAATGTTCAGTGTCCTCTGCACACTTTGCCACTCATCTTAGCGTCATCTGAGGACTTTGACACACTGCACTTGATCCCCAACTCCAAATCATCTATACAAATTGTAAACAATTACAGTCCCAACACTGATCCCTGAGGCCACTTATCACTGATTGCCAACCAGAAAAACACCCATTTATCCACACTCTTTGTTTTTTGTTAGTTAACCAATCCTCTATCCATACTAATACATTATCCATAACACCATGTGCCTTTATCTTTTGCAGCAGCCTTTTGTGCGGCATCTTGTTGAATGCCTTCTCGAAATCCAGATACATCTACAGATTCCCCATTGTTCACCATGCTTGTAATGTCCTCAAAGAATTCCACTGAATTAATTAGGCATAACCTGCCTTTCATGAACCCATACTGTGTCTTCCCAATGGGACAATTTCTATCCGGGTGTCTCGTTATTTCTTCCTTGATGATAGATTCAAGCATTTTCTCCACCACAGAAGTTAAGCTAACCAGCTTATAGTTACCCATCTTTTGTCCACCTTTTTCAAACAGTGGTGTCACATTTGCTGTTTACCAATCTGCTGGAACTGCCCCAGAATCCAGCGAATTTTGGTAAATTACCATGAGTGCATTTGCTATTTCACTCGCCATCTCTTTTAGTATGCTGGGATGCATTCCATCAGGCTAGGAGACTTGTTCACTTTTAGCCCCTTTAGTTACCTTTAGTGATAATGATTGTTTCTAGGTCCTCACCTGCCATAGCCTTCTTGCCATCAGTTTTTGACATGTTATTTATGTCTTCCACTGTGAAGACTGATACAAAATACCTGTTCAATACCTCAGCCATTTCCTCATTTCCCGTTATTAAATCCCCCTTCTCATCCTCTAAAGTAGCAAAGTTTACCTCAGCCACTCCTTTTCTTTTTATATATTTTTGCTATCTGTTTTTACATTCTGAGCTACTTTTCTCATAATCTATCTTATTTTTCTTTATAGCTTCTTTTGTGGCTTTCTGTTGACCTTTAAAGATTTCCCAATCCTCTAATTTCCACTAATCTTTGCCACTTTGTATGCATTTTCTTTCAATTTTATACCCTCTTTTATTTTCTTCGATATCCATGGCTGATTATACCTTTTTCTGCAATACTTCCTTATCACTGCTATAAACTTTGGCTGAGCACTGTGAAAAATCGCTTTGAAAGTCCTCCACTGTTCCTCAATTGTCCCACCCTAAAGTTTCCCCTCCCAGTCTACCTTAGCCAACTCATCCCATTTTAATCTCATTTGTTTAAGCACAAGACACTGCTATTGGATTTTACTTTCTGACAGTCCATTTGTATTTTAAATTCAACCATACTGTGATTGCTCCTTCCAAGAGGATCCCTAACTGTAAGGTCATTAATGTCAATTGTCAATAAAACTATTATGTCACTGCCTGTTTGATTAACATGGAAACAGACAAATTGGCATGAACCTAATAAGTTCATTTGATTCTAAATAATTTGTTTCAAGGCGTCATATTTCACTGATTTGGTGTCATTAATTCTTTAATCCATCATTTGAATCCTTGGCTCAGAAAAAATTTCAGTTCAATTTAAAGCATTACTGCATTTCAGCAGGGTCACAGCTTTGAGTGTCAGTCACAGCTCTCAAGCCTACTATTGAGAAAAATACACAGAAGTACACTGCACAGAAATTTTCTGGTTTGTTTTCTATTGCAACTTGAGATGGCATTTCTTACATGTAATAATGTTACTTATGCAATGGTACTGTACACTTAATATTAAAGATTTCCTTGTGGCATTTCTTGAAGTTTAACTTGATAAAATATGACAATTTTATGAATAAAAATGTTCAAAGCATTGACATTAATCAATGGATGATGTCCTTTGAAACAATCCACAATCTGCAAAAGAATGTAGTGCACCCTTAAGCACATTGACAAAATAAATAACATTTTTTGCAAAATATAAACAGAATACATTATGAAGACCTGTGGGATACAATATATATCCGACTCCTCTCACTAATAACTCACTTGCAACTTTATCACTCATGAATTATCAGGTCAACCCACTCGTGGGATATAATCATACCCCATGGGTCTTCATATTGTGTCCACTATTTATCACACACTTGAGCTGTCATGGCTCTGGAAATGTTTTCCATATCTTCACTGTTAGAAGGCAACAATGAACCCATTATCATGTCACCCTGGGAGTATACTAGGCAGAAGGGATCAGAAAGACAATTATAAATATAAAAATAAGTTTGGTTGAAATAAAAATTAAAACAAATGATTTA
The DNA here is from genome assembly GCF_965287045.1 of Carcharhinus amblyrhynchos. NCBI lineage: Eukaryota > Metazoa > Chordata > Chondrichthyes > Carcharhiniformes > Carcharhinidae > Carcharhinus > Carcharhinus amblyrhynchos. The sequence continues at coordinate 39,346,642 of NC_137339.1, read as the reverse complement.
CTTGTTAATTTGTGATAGTCTAACATATCGGAAAGTGCGAAACATGGAAAGAATGTTTTATCCACTTGACTGATCTAAGCTACATTATCAGGCCAGTCTACTGTCAAAAGTATTTCACACTTTCTAAGGCAATATCCTTGATATGAGCCTCAGGCCATTAGCTTATTGTAATGTGCATTACATTGTGCAAATAGTGTGCTATTGCAAAAATGACCTTAAAATGCTCTTCACGTGACAAATGTCAATCTCTTGTTTTATTGCACATTTTTCCTCTTTATTAACAACTCCACATAGAGTTCAGTGTATCACAAGGATACTGAGAATTTCCAATAAAAATCAAAACTTGTTGAGGAAAATAACTATTCAGTAACATAATGCCCTCATTTAGATGCTCCGTGAAACCTTTGCAGGCTTCATTATTGCAATTTATGATGTTTTCTGAACTCCTTGATTACATTACTACTTTGTATCTCTCCTTCCTATCCATTATTTTATATGTATTACATTTATCTAATAATTGAACACTTCCTGGTTGAAACGTTCTTTTAAAAGCATTTGAAAAGTAACATTTCACTGTGTGCATAATTTGTACACAACACATATGTCCAATTAAAGGGCAAGCAATTAATTAAGTGCAAATTCTGCTGCACTGGAACCAGATAAGAATTTATCAAACAGGTGAAATATGACCTATCTTGTCCAAAAGACAAATAATTTTTAACAAAGCAGGAAATGGATGACAAAAATTAAGTGTAACAAAATGCAAACGGAGGCACACTTGAGACAGCTGCAGTTTAATTCAGCTTGTTAGCTTCAGTCCTTACTGTATTCATGATGCATTACCTCAGCTATGTACTGTATACTGTCTAATTTAGTTTTCTGCAGATGAATCAATGAAGGACAGTTTTCTACTTTTGTTCCATATTCATTCTAATGTATGCATTGCAATGTCCCTTGGTATACATTACTTTTTCAGCTGAAACTTTAACCTAAAAGGACAAATGTGCCGCTTACGAATAGGTATGCTGGTTATTAATTAATTCTAATTTTAAAAGACATTAACTATTTAAAATAATTCAGAGTAGATGACATGCACATCAGGAGAATGCCATTGAATAAAGTAATTTCATGTTAAAATCATGTTCAGATGGTTTGTTCATGGATACTTGATTAAATGTATATTTTTTTCAGTGAGATTGTTGCCTTGTCAGACTTCAAGTTTTAAACATCTAAACAATAGCTTTATAATTTATTATGAAGAAACCTTTGTGAAGAACTGTTGTCTATAGTGCAGGAGGTTAATGAGAGAATATTATTTGTTTGTGATACAGATGGATTTAGTAATAATCTGATTATTTTCTTCTATTTCTAGAAGAAACTAAGCTGTGAAACTTCTCCATCTGTTTCAAACAACGTTATTGTGCACTTGCTGATGTCGCTACAGTTATAGTATGCAGTCCCATCAAAACTGTGATAGCATGATTATGATTACAGTCTGAACCCGCTATTTAACTATCTGCTAATCTATTTGAGTATCTGCCTGTATTGAGTCTTTGCTATAAAAAAGTGGGCACAAGGAAAAAAGCATTCATGCACGAAGAATGGTCCATTAAACTTTAACATCATGAGTGCCTCTACAGTGGTTCCAATGGTTGCAACATATGCTACAAGAACCATTAGCTTCATACTCATTCATGCTACTGTTTTCTTTGCAGTGTTGAGTAAAATTGAGTTTTAGGATCTTTGCTCTTGACTAACTGAGCAATACCTGAACAACAAATAAATATAATCTTACTGCAATATGAAATTTACATTAAAACACGATTAAGCACATACACACTGCTGATACAGTAGCTAGCTGTCATTCTAGGGGACTTAGATGATTTAGTCAAATGCTCAAGCTTTGCTATTGATCAAGCCATACATTTGTGTTGCTGATTTTTAAGGAATATTTGCATTCTCCTCTCCTCTTTTCCTCTCCCATTTAGTATTGCCATCTACTAAGATTTTAAAATACCATGGGCAGGGATGGTCTCCTATGAGTATTACGTTCCCCAAACACATGCTGTGTAAGCAGTGACATAATATTGCTGTAAGCCATGAACAATTATTTAAAATATAAAATGTAAAAAATTGTGTCTTATATCTTTTCCCATTATTTAATGAACAAACTTACATTTGTCTTGCACCTTTCATGACCTCAGAACATTAGTGCAGCCAATAAAGTCCTTGTGAAGGCACTATTGTATTGTAGGAAATGAAGCTGGCAAATTTCACAATTAGCAATGAAATAAATGACCAGATCAACTGTTTCCCTTTTTGGCCCTGATGTTTGCTTGAACGTTTGCATCATGTGTTACAAATGAAGGAAGAATTAATGTTCACAACCTCAGGGCATCCCAGAGTGCTTACAAAGTGCTGTAATGTCGAGAAATGCAGCAGCCAATTTGTACACAGTGAGATACCACAAGCAGCAGTCTGATAAATGATGATACAATCTAATTTGGTAGTGACGGTTGAGTGATAAATTTTGACCAGGAGACTGCATGAGCTTTCATAGGCACATAATGTGCCTGCCTGAAAATAAAAATGGAGCTTTGGAAGAGCATCTTCTCCAATTGTAGCACTCCTAGTTATTCCCCAGTATTGAATTGTTTTCAAACTCTAGAATGGCCATAACATCCTGACTTGGAGATATAAATGCTAGCATTGAGTCAAAACAAATACCTATTTATTTTAAATCATTCTTTTTTTAATTCCTCAGTACCAGTACTGGTAGCAAAATCCTGCAACTCCCTTCATAGCAATATGGTGGGTGCTATGATGGACAGCAATGGTTCATAAAGTAGGATAATATAGATTTTCTTTCTTTCATGTCTTCTTGGCATGACCATCCCAATAAAGCAGATTATCTGCTCATTATCATATTACAATTTGCTGTGTGGAAACTGGCAAATTCTGCCATATAGCAGTGATTACACTTTGAAAGCATTTCAAAATCTCTAAAGCATTTTACTTATTCATCACTTATTCCTTAAGGGCAATTAGGGATGGGTAATAAATGCTGGCCTAGTCAGCGACATCCACATCACTTGAATGATTTTTAAAAAATTGTTTTCCTTAGAAGTATTTTGAAGAAGAGCAGGACCAATAAAGGATGGTAAATAAGTCAAACTGGTTAAGAGGAGTTCTGTGCCCACCCACTGGTATCGACACACCTGCATCTGCAGACTAAGATGAACAAGCTCCGCTTTGCTGTGCAAATTGTTCCTGCTACTGGAAGCAACGTCCAAACTATAACAAGAATGCTTGCATCTACAACAACATCAGTGCTACCAATCTTTTTTTCATATAATAAACCCATGCTTTGGTGCCTAGTGCTTCTCATTCAAATTTTTCCCCAACACCAGTGAGGAAAGAAAGACTTGACTTTATGTGATGCTTTTCAAAACCTCAGGCCATCCCAAAATGCTTTAGAGATTTTGAAATGCTTTCGAAGTGTAATCACTGCCATATTGCAGAATTTGCCAGTTTCCACACAGCAAATTGTAACATGATAATAAGCAGATAATCTGTTCATTTTAAATGACATTTGAGGGATAAATATTGGCCAGGAGATCCAGGAAGCACCACTATCTTTTTTAATTTCGTGTCATGAGACCTTTATTGGGAGTGTCATGCTAAGGAGACATGGAAGAAAGAAAATCTATATTATCCTACTTTATAAAATTGTTTAAAAACACACACACATACGCACACATATGTTTATATGATAGGCAAAGACTTTACACTGATTAAAGCCATGACTGGTTATAACTCACACAGCAACTTTGTTATTTCTGAAAAGGTACCAATGCCCTATGTGATTGCAGAAGTTAATTTCAAAGGAAATGTATTAAGCCCCTTTTTCATTTCTGAGGTAATAGAGATGAAAAGACAAAAAGACCCTGAAGTGTTAACCAGCTCAAGAATCCAAAGCAGTGTTTTGTCCAAACCAAGGAGAAGAAGTGGGAGTTCTGTCCCATGACACCTAAAGTTACGAGAACCTGTAAAAATTGCCTTGTGAAGCTTAAATGGGCAGTCGGCCATTTTCCATCAACAAAACAATAGCAGGATAAGGACTCCATTCAGCTTTAAACTGCTTGGCCCTCATTTACACTGTTTCTACTGAAACACCTGAACTGCTGAACCAGTGTCTATTACAAGAATAATTCAACTCTATGTGCTTCTCCCATTGTGGAAGTCAGCGCGACTGGAAAAGTGGATTACCCCACGTTAGCTTTAGCTTGCTCACCTCTTGGAAGGAATACAGCATTGACTTTTGGCTCTGGATCATATGACACAATAATTTTTGCCCTACACCTCTTTTCTTTCCCCTATCCCTCTTTTATTATGTGATTACAGTGGGGGTTGTCAAGAGACACCACATTTGAGTGTTTGTAAGATAAGCAAGTTCTCTGATTTTAGCCTATTTTGAGTTTGCTGTGGGGTTATTAATAGAGGATTGTAACACTCCACAAAACTGAAGAGTTGGGAGAATACGCTACCATTGTAAAGGAGGAAATCAAAAGATGCTGTCTGTTTACAGATAGGTGATGAGAAGACATATCAGGGCTGTTTTAAATTAACCCCTCTCCTGTCCATAACAGGAGACTGGGAATCAGTTTACTGTCCCATATGAAAAATGGCTCTTTCAACAATATAACATAAGAACTAGGAACAGGAGTAGGCCCCTCGAGCCTGCTCCGCATTCAATAAAATCATAGCTGATCTTGTGGATTCAGCTCCACTTAACCACCCTCTCACCATAACACTTAATCCCTTTACTGTTCAAAAATGTATCTATCCTTGCCTTAAAAACATTCAATGAGTAGTCTCAACTGCTTCACTGGGCAGGGAATTCCACAGATTCACAACCCTTTGTGTGAAGAAGTTTCTCCTCAACTCAGTTCTAAATCTGCTTCCCTTTATTTTGAGGCTATGCCCCTTAGTTCTAATTTCACCTGCCAATGGAAACAACTTCCCTGCTTCTATCTTATCTATTCCCTTCATAATCTTACATGTTTCTGTAAGATCTTCCCTCATTCTTCTGAATTCCAATGAGTATAGCCCCAATCCACTCAGTCTCTCCTCATAAGCCAACCCTCTCAACTCTGGAATCAGCCTAATGAATCTCCTCTGCACCTCCTCCAGTGCCAGTATATCCTTTCTCAAGTGAGATCAAAACTGTACACAATACTCCAGATTTGGCCTCACCAGCACCTTATACAGCTGCAACACAACTTTGCTGTTTTTAAACTCGATCCCTCTAGCAATTAAGGCCAAACTTCCATTTCCCTTCTGAATTACCTGCTGCACCTGCAAACCAACTCTTTGAGATTCCTGCACAAGGACATCCAGATCCCTCTACACAGCAGCGTGCTGCAATTTTTTACATTTAAATAATAGTCCATTTTGCCGTTACTCCTACTAAAATGGATGACTTCACTTTTACCAACATTGTACTCCATCTGCCAAACCCTCGCCCACTCACTTGTCTTATTATTGAATTCAACTATTTGCCTAAATGTTGGCACTTAAAGATGCGATCTTCAAAACTTGACACCAGCAGTTATCATTGTGGACAAGACAGAAAAATTTGAAGTGCATTAAAAGTCACTAACTCTCTAAAGTTTCCTGTCCTGACTGTAACGATGCCCAGTGGTGTTGGGGCTGGAAAATCCCCACCTAAGTCTCTGGAGTGAGTCTTGAATCAACAACACTCTGACCCATAGATAAGAGCGCTAACAAATAAGCCATGGCTGAAACTAATTTGAAAAGAAATGTAACCTAGTTGCATTTCTGTAGCAACTTTGGCATAGTATAACGTCCCAATACATTTTTTTGAATTATTTTTATTGCCATATAGGGCAGCTCCTATTTTCCTGAAAATAGTGGGGGAGGGAAAGGAAAGAGGTGATTTTGAACGCGCGTTCACCACCTGTACAAAAACCAACAGGGCTTCAAAGATCCGAAAGCTTGGATCTACCTGCCTCTTGCCAGTGACTTATCAATTTAACGCCCATAAGTAATATGAACCTGCTTTACATTTATCTGGATATATTGAAATGTTATTAACCCCCTGCTCTCACCAGATATTGACCTTCCCACACCATCCACCACCCCCGCAAACCGCTCCCCCCCCACCCCCGACCCACTGTATACCAAATTGCGCCAACATCACGTCACATCAGCATGGTTTAAAACAGGTTGACCCAGATGTGAAGCTGTTGTGACAGTCTCCCCAGCGATGGAAAGCTAAGTATAGTCCCTGGGTGAGAGGGACATGGCCAGGCAATGACTCCTGGCACTGCCCTTTAGCACATGTTGGCACTGTCAGATTGGCACCATGTCCATGACAAACTGGTAGTGCCAGCCTGTGCCAGTTGGGCAGGCCCCAGTGGGAGCCACATGGGGCAGGGAGGAATTTATTTAGATGTGGTGGTGGCTAGGACTGGATGGAGGAGCTGGGGATGTCGGCGATGTCCTTTGAGGAGGTCGGGGTGGGTGTGGTTATTGGCTCTGACTGTGGGTGGCGCAAAGAGAGAAGGGGCCAATGATTGGCGAGGGTAGATGGGGGGAGAAGTGGCCAACTCCGATAAAGGAGGGGGAGAGGAGCTTCTGAGACCTCCATGGTGGGCTGGAAGGGAAGTTTATACAGGTTTTGATCGGGGCGGTCTTTAAAGGTGACATTCCAATCTCTGTACAGTTGAATTTTGCCAGCATGTTTATGCCCCACCCCTCTGTATGATGACGTGAAATACGCCCCCTTGATTTCTTTTAGTAGAGCCTGCTAAGATCTGGACAGAAAACTGTGGAGAGAAACATTCCAGTTTTCGGAAACAACACTGCTATTTTTTGGTAGGATTTACTCCCATATTTTCGACATTCAACCCAAAACATTCCAAGTGTCAATTCACAATTCTATATGAAAAAGATTTTGACTGTCAAGATGTGAACCAAATTTCTGTAGTTTACATTGATCCCCACACAAAATACAAGCTTAGAGGTAACAATGTCATGTATCAGTTTATAAACTGTAACTAGATCAAAAATCAGTCTTATCTCTTCTAAAGATTGTCATCCATGAATTCTTAAATGCTCCTCATAAAGTATTCCCTTCATGCCTTCCATCTTCCTGGTAATATATCTTTGCACTCTCTCTATAAACTATAGCATACCTCTTTGAAAGTTGAATGCACACTCCAGATGCGAACGTACCAGCTGGTTTAGATATTTTGTCGGAGAGTTGGTGCAGACTCAATGGGCTAAATTACCCCCTCCTGCACTATAGAGATTCTATGATTTAACAGCCATTTTGAGCTGTCCATCACTTTGGTGCTACCTCAGTCGCTGGAGTAATAGGTGGCAAAGTGCCAAGTGGAACAATCCACCCCAAAAAAGGGGAAAGAGAGAGGAAGTAGATTTGTGCTGTCAGTTTTTTGGCATGGAGAGATTTCAGTGGTACACTGTAGCTTCTCCCAAATTGCCTGAAAAGGGGGAACTGTGGGAGAAAAATCACATTTTCTGTTTGTTTATAGGCAATTGACCGAATACACAGTAAAGTGGGCATCAGATAGAGTGAGAACTGACCAGTCTTGTCCTCACAATTCGCATTCCCACCAAGTCTTGCATTATCAGCAAACTTGGAAATACTATATGTGGGCGAAGATTCTCCCAGACCGCTGCATTGCTCAAGTAATATAGAGGGCCAGGAGGCATCAGTGGAGGGCCTGCAGTGGGACTCACGACTGGCATCTGACTGATCACAAGTTTCCAGGCCCTTTTTTTCCATGTAATAAGCCCTGCGCTGCAATTTTGTCACGGGGCTTATTATGTAGAAAAAAAGGGGTTGATTACCAAATGGAAATCACTGTTTCCATCTGATTAGCAGACTCAGGCCAGTAGTCTCCGGGCGTGCCAATGTGTTTCCCTTTCACTGGGAGAGATTCCCACCTTTGGGGTTTGCAGCTGCTTCCCACCAAGGGGGACCAGGCATGCTTACCCTGCTGATGGGGACAGAGGCCATTGTGGCCTCCCTGGGAGATCGGTGTCAGGGGGAAATGCCTCTTGGGAAGAGCCAGCATGGAACCCTGGCACTGCCCACTGGGCATCCTGGCAGTGCCCATTGGGGATCAGGGCAGTGCCAAGGGGAGGGACAGAGGGTGCAGGGCCTACTGGGGGGGAGGCTGGGGGGAGCAATCTGCAGTGTAGAGGGGAACTCTTTGTGCACTCTGCAATGGGATCAGTGGGAGAGGGAGGGAGGGGTGATCGGGGCTGGCCACAGTGGGGGGTCAGGACTGGCAATGGGGAGACAGATCAGGTTAGCCATGAGGGCATCAGGGCTGGCAATGGGGATCGGGGTTGGCCATGAGGGATGGGGGTTCAGGGCTGGTCATGGTGAGGGGGGTGTGGGGGGAGAGGGGTGAGGGGGATTGGGGTTGGCCCAGGGGGGGTTTTTGGGGGGGGTCGGTAGGCTGGTGATTGGGGGTGGGCTTATTGGGGAGCCTGCAAAAAAAAAATCAGGAGGCCAGCAATTGGGAGGCTGGTGATAGGTGCATATGTGCCAATCTCCCCACTGACTGCTCAGGACAATGCTACCAGGTTATCTACCAGGGTGAGGCCCTGTCCTCCACTGATGAGCATGAATCTCTGTGAGGCACTCTGCGATGCACAGAGTTCAGAGATTTGTTCAGCCAAACACACCAAAAAAACAGGTGGGAAATTCTCCCATTTTCCTGACCGTTGGGCACTTTGTTTTTCTTTGGCAGTATTCTGGCCTTGGTTTCCTCATTCAAGATTGTGAACAGCTGGACTCCAAGAACTGGTCCTTCCGGTATCCCACTAGTCACGGCCTACCAACATGAAAATGATCCATTTATTCCTACTCTGTTTTCTGTCTGTTAACCAATTTTCAATTCATGCCAGTATATTACCCCTAATCCTTTGTACTTTGCTTACTAACCTCATGTGGGGTCTTACAGAAAGCCTACTGAAAATATACCACATCTACCCATTCCCCCTTATCTATTCTGCTGATTGCATCCTTTAAAATATCCAGCAAGTTTGGATTTAAAGTTTACAATTTTTCTATGCCTGAGGTTAGACATTTAATTGTGTATGTATTTTTCTGTTGTTTTCCAGAACGAATACTGTGAAGAATTAGATTGTTTTTCATTTTGGTGCTGTACAATTGTAAAGCTGCAGAAAGAGATTCGGAAAAATTCAACATCTACCACTATGGAGAAGATAGTCAAGAAAAGAAGGAAATGAACAAAATGGAAAAGTGAGGAATTGGCATGAAAGAATGGAAAGGTAAGTACCATTAATGATTAGCAGGAAAAGTGCTGAAAACACCACACAGTTCATTCAGCTTTGTGAGAGATGGGTAGGTTAAGGTTTGAGATCCTTTCCTGACCAGTTTTGATAAAGGATCCCATCAGAAATGTGAATTTATCTTGTTTTAAGATTCCGACTGACCTAATTTGCACTCTGGCATTTTCACACCTTATTTCAGATTTCCAGCTTTTCACAGTTTTATCATTAATATTACTTACCTTCTGTTCTTATTCTGGAAAATGAAGTATCTGGATACACAAAAACAACATTTGGAAGAAAAACACAGATAGACAGGATGAAAGAAGGTCAGATGAATTATTCAGATTGAAAGGGAATTAACATCATCTTGGAGAAATGTAAGAAAGAGGAACAAATAGCAGCCAGGGTGAAGAAACTGATATAAGAGCCAGGATCATTGGTTTGCTTCTCAATTCTGTCAGATAAACCCTTACCATCTTCACATTGACAAGTACTTGTCTTCATTACCTTAAGCCCTTTCATTTCAAGTGTCTTGTTAGTGTTTCTTTCTAATAAAGCCTTCAGTTGACTGCTTCTGTAGATAATTATTAATTAAATGCAAGAATAATAATTACTACCACATGTTCCAATACATGCATTTTGAAGCACTGTGCATTTTAATTGTTTGGATAATATTCAGGTAGTTACAGATTTCTAAATATGCAAAAATATCTCTTCTCCCTCGCAAAAAAAGGCAATACCTACATTAAAATCAAAGGTGTAGAAATTGGTACACATTTTGCCCATTTCTCAGAGATATAATGGAGACGATAAAGAGCAATTTTGCAGTGAAGATGTGCAGACAACAGCATATTGATTCAAGGATTCTTGTCCCTGACAACCACCTGGAAAGATGCAGTCTTCATTAAAATATGTCAGTAAAAGTCCTGCACCTGAACCAGAATCCTTTTGAGATCTTGGCATCTGGATATACCTGAGTCATCTCTTTCTCTATCCACCCAAAATATCAAACCTTCAAAAGGTGTCTTAAAGATATCGATCCATCTGTCAAAATACGTCTCTGGATAGTTTTTGGGTGCTTTTGAACAAATAGTCCAGCAGTTTTGGCTACTATTTGGCTGTGAAGTATTTCTGAAGAGTGTGCTTTTGGAAGTCCTGAACTTTTTCTAGCTAGGGTAAATGCATGGGGTTTTGGGTGGGATTGTGGTTGGTGCAGACTCGATGGGCCAAATAGCCTCCCGCTGCACTGTATGATTCTATGAGTCTGTTTGACAGGATTTGATTACTTTAATTAACCTGGGTATATTTGTGTGCTTAGCTTTGAGGCTGCTAAATCAGCGGGAAATGATGTGGATATGCCGGGGAAAAGCAGGGGGGAAACTGCAGAGGCTATAAGAAGAGGGAAAAAGAGGGAAGGGCACAGTCGGCCCTGACAGCATCTATGTAGTCAGAAATAGAAGATCATACCTAAACCTCACATTGTAGTGAGTAAGGAACTATGTTTCAGTATTACAATAGTGACTACATTTCTGAAGTACTTCATTGGCTGTAACATGCTTTGGGGCATTCTGAAATTGTGAAAGGCATTATACAAATGCAAATGCTTCTTTCAGCAGGAAGCCAATCTTTTACCTTGTCACTTGTTGGACTGAGATTTGGAATGCAACACCAGGGCATTGTACTACACTGTTTGTAACAGTGAAGGTCACTGTGGCTCTAAACTGTTATGCCTCTGACTCCTTCCAAAATGCTTCTGGTGACATTAGTAACATCAATCAGTTTGATGTGCATACAGCTATCAGGCAGGTGATGGATGCACTGTTTACAAGGCACCAATCATACATTAACTTCTCTGTGGAACAGATAGCACTGGTATGTGCTCACGTTGCTGGATTCCTGCAGGACATCATAGATTGCGTGCATGTAGCTCTGCATTCTACCCATTGTGGTTCAGCATTTCTTCAACAGGGGCATCCATTCACTCCATGTTCAAATTTTTAATGACCACAGGCAGTATGTGATAAGCTCTCTGCGGAGTTTCCTGATAATTATTATGGCATTTTCATATTGTGCCAGTTCTCAAAAGCTCCTCCATTGGGTGATAGGCTGGTTACTGGGATCAAGGGGTGTCCCTTCGCCATCAGACTCATCATTCCTGTCAGGAATATAGAGCATATTTGCTCTCACTGATACAATCAGTGATACATTCCAATAACCAGAGTCCTTTTGAGCAAACTGTTTGTTTAAAAAGCTTGGGTAGAAACAGGCAACAAGTATCCAGATTACTTTTTGATACACAATTTGACCTCCCAGTTTCATTAAATTATTATCAGGAGGGCCAGGTGTACTACTGTTTTGTGCCCAAACACAAGCTAAATTTCCAGACCTACAATTCTTATATCTTGTGGTTTGAGTCAATCGCAGAGCTAATAAAATCTGGATGCAAGTTCTTGTTTAAATATTTTATATGGGGTAAAGTGGGGGGAATTTAACTCTAGGCTGAAATTGGGACCTTGGTCCATTTTCACATCCTGCACACAGCTGCCTGCATGAAATAGGTCTCCAGTCAGCTGTGTGCAGGAGGCCCCAGCTGGGCCTCTGAGGTTCAGGCTTGTAGTCAGGTGAGTCATGCAATTGCGTACGAGGTGGGGGAGGGGTTTGGGGGTGTGGTGTGGCATGTGTGGTGGGGGGGCGTTGGTAATAGGGGGCAGGGGTGCGGTTGGTGGTGGCCAGAGTGGGTGTGGGTTTGAACTGTTTTCACAGGTGAGGGATTGCAGAGGAGACTCAATCCAACTTCATTTTCTACAGCCCACAGTAACACTTCCCAGTCTTCTGAGATCCACAAAGATCTTTAAAAACTTTGAGTAAAAGCTTTGTATATACATAAAACTTCCAGCTGAATGAGGGAAAAGTGTCAATAGCACAAGAAATCTGCAACATTTTTAATAGCTGTAGGATTAGAAACAAGTGGAAAGAGAAGTTATTTGGACCTTCACCAGGCGAAGAGAACTCCCCCGACCTTCCCAACAATGCTCCATATTGCGGTAATGGTTACAGGTTTTCCAATTCTTTTGGTTTACTTTGAGCATTTGTAAAACCTATGCCAAACCCTCTCCTATTCATTAGAAACTTAGCCATTTCGTAGTAACAGCAGAGTTTTAAAAAGCAACTCCTTCTCTTCATATTTCTTCCTTCACACCTCATGCAGCATTTTTACTGATCTGACCCATGGGGAACAGAGACAGTCAGGTCAGTCAGAAAGCTGTGGGCTGGTGGTGATGAGGGCGGGGTTGAAAAAGTTTGTGGGGAGGGTAGGCATGCTAAGGCGGTGTGGTATCAGGGCTTGGTGGAGCTGGGTGGGTCGTCAAAGGCCATGTGTGGAAGGAATTTGTGTGGGACCCATCACAGAAGCTCCTTACTGGCCGCTGGACCTGGGATGTAGGTGCAAAGGCACTTAGCTCCTGAATCCACCAAGTCATAGAATCCCTACAGTGCAGAAGGAGGCCATTCAGCCTATCAACATTAGCAATCCCACCCAGCCCTATCCCCTAAGGGGTAATTTAACAAGGCCGATCAACCTAACCCACACATGTTTGGTCTGTGGGAGGAAACCGGAGCACCTGGAGGAAACCCCCACAAATACAGGGAGAATGTGCAAACTCCACACAGTCACCCAAGGCTGAAATTGAATCCCGGTTCCTGACACTGTGAAGCAGCAGTGCTAACTGCTGTGCCACCGTGCTACTCCTAAAGTCCTTACCTAAAGGAAGCTACCAAGTTCCTGTAGCTCAGGAAATCTAACCAGCAATTGTTACATTTTAAATGTAATGAGGTTCACTGTCTCACTATCATATTTATAGTTGTATATCACCTTCTTGAACTGGGTTGGCTATCACCCTCCTTCCAGTTTCAGTTAAAGATAAAATGAGCATGTTAGAGGTAGGTTTAGATTAGAAAACAGATTTTGGATACTGTAAACTGATCCAAACTTGCCTCTTTTTGCAGTTAAAATTCAGATCCATATCTCACATCTACTGGTTGTATTATCCACTGGTTGGCCTTTTTTATAATTATCTTCTGTCTACCCAAAGATTGCCACAGTTTTTTTTGCAGAACTGAGGCATACTTATTGAAGAACTAATGATTTGTGAGGCATATATACAGAAAATAATGATGGTACAGAAAGTATTTATTTGCCTGAAGCAACGTTCTAATACTAAATATTCTTACGGTTATTTCAATTCCTCTTTCCTGGACTTTGACCGTTTACTTCCATGAGGACAGGCATGAAAAGATAATAAATATTATTGGTACAAAACAATTAAGAATACCTTTTACTAACCATAAGGAACATTAAGTTGTAAAGCATTTTAACTGAAAGCTAATGGAAGAATGCAATTCAGATAGTTTAACAAGCAAGCACATTTGTCAGCAACAGTTAAGATATACGCAATTAAAATAATTATAAGACACCTCTGTCCAGCGTGCAGCCTCAATCATTTTGAATACATCAAGGGAAATATTTTACTTCAATGTATTTTCCTCAACATCTTTTCTTTTCCAGACAGTTGGCTTTGATGTGTTTATTAAGAGATTCAATGCGATTACCTGAAATTTGACAAAAAATAAGCAAGTTGCACAACTAAGCCACCACATAACTAGTGACAGGGCTTTGAACAGTATCCTCATGTAGTCCACCAGTGTAACACAACGCATAGGTTTATTAGAAACCTCCTGACTGTTCCAGATGTCAGCTTCCATATTTTATTATGTTGTATGATTTCCAAAGTCAAGGAACTTTGACAACTTTGGATATTAGCTGATTTCACCTGTAAAGGTTCTAAGCATTGACTGAGGCCTCCGAGACACCTTTCATCTGTTTTCAGACACGGACTGGTCCACCATATAAAAAAAATGACAGACACGTCTGTCTGATCTCAGCCGTGCATGGCTCCCGTCTGCCAATCAATTAAACAACACAGATGCTGGAATCAGTGCAGGAATGTTTAGTCCACTCACCCAGTCCAGGAGGAATCCTTTCAGCAAAAGTGAAAATATATGAGGGAGAGAACTACCTACTTATTTAAGAATGCGAACAGAAATCCCACGTTTCTGTGGCAGCCTGGATATAGAGGTCATTACATGTCAAGTTATAAATCATGACTAACAGAAAAGCACAAATGATAAAACATAAAGACAGAAATGACATACCTACATACACGGAATACAGCAACAGATAAAAGCACTTCATTAGCTTGCTTTAACGCAGCACTCAATTACAGTAAAAGACAGCGTTATGCTCATTAGCATTATAGAATAGACCAGTTCTCAAGTTGAGTACTAATGATCCTGTGGTCCATTGTTGTATGAGGCTTGATGTCTACAACAATGGAGCGAGAGTTCAGAACAGACAGTTTTCTGCTCTGCTAATGATCACATTGCACACATTTCCCACTTTAACATTCTGATCATATACAGGGCTATTCTTAATATCTATGAATAATAGACTTGAATAGTTCACTTTCCCTAAAGTTCTATTAAGAAAGCCACGTAGTAAAATTGTTCATTATTTTGATGTAGTTACTTCCTTACACTGGAAAAATTGGCTGCTTGAGGCGGTTCACTGCCCTGTTGACTAAAGATGGATATACAGCTGTAGATAAATGATATTTTTCCACTCACAGCTGGATAACAAAGCTGTGATCAGCTTTGTTAACGTTTATTTCTGAGGCTTGTTGCTACATTAACGGGTGGCTAACACCCAGGCTAACCTTAATTTCATTGGCATACTGCAAGAAAATTCTTGAACTTGACCAATGTTAAACTGACCACTTTGTGCCAGTGACCGATGATGGTTCCTTCGTAACAGTTGCTGAGCCAGGGCTTTTCAACCATTGTCTAAAGATAGCCGCTACGCATGCTGATTCACAAAGATGCATATTCGAATACATGTAATGTGGGTTTAACTTTGATTTAATTAATGGTTTTTCATTAGTGACTAATAACAACCAGAGCTCTTCACTTGCTAAATATTTATTCTTCAGATATACACAGAACCTAGCTGAATGTAGCCCAGATTGCAATAACATTTCTTCTAGTCGTCGGACTTAGGATACAAAGAAGCATAAATCATGCACCCCTGTACTGATAGATGTCAGCAGAGTTGTATACAAAAAGTGTAAATGTCACTGTATAACCCTGTTTAGGTTCAGTTTTGTATAAACAATGGAAATCCACTGGTGTGTGGGTATGTGGTGGTGAAACAGTAATTGAATTGGAGGATTGATATTGCATTACTTATGGGAGTGAAACAATGAAATGTTACCAATAATTTATGAACTGTCTATAAATTTACTTAAGTATGCCTACCTTTCACATTAAAGAGGTCAAGCATATTCCAGGCTCGACAGACTGGAATGGCTTCCACATATAAAGCAATACACATTAGAGAACGTAAGTCCAAACATGCTTGAACACTGCAATGATACTTCAATTTTATACTTTTCACTGAAAAATTTGAAATGTTTTAAGTAATTGTTTCTTTCCTCACTTCCTGGCACTTCCCAGATTGGGGATGGATATTTATCCGTCTCTTCTTCATAGCAGTTATTAACGGTGCTTCTTAACAAAACAAAGCTTGCCAAAAATGCTGCATATCAGCAGAGTAAATCATAACTTCAAGCATAAGGATCATCTCCCACCAACATCACTGTAATAAACCCCCACCCACATCACTGTGATAAACCTCCACCCACGTCACTGTGATAAACCCCCACTCACGTCACTGTGATAAACCCCCACCCACGTCACCGTGATAACCCCCCACCCACGTCACTGTGATAAACCCCCACTCACGTCACTGTGATAAACCCCCACCCACGTCACTGTGATAACCCCCCACCCACGTCACTGTGATAAACCCCCACCCACGTCACTGTGATAAACCCCCACCCACGTCACTGTGATAAACCCCCGCCCACGTCACTGTGATAAACCCCCACCCACGTCACTGTGATAAACCCCCGCCCACATCACTGTGATAAACCCCCACCCACGTCACTGTAATAAACCCCCCCCCACCCACGTCACTGTGATAAACCCCCGCCCACGTCACTGTGATAAACCCCTGCCCACGTCACTGTGATAAACCCCCACCCACACCACTGTGATAAACCCCCACCCACGTCACTGTGATAAACCCCCGCCCACGTCACTGTGATAAACCCCTGCCCACGTCACTGTGATAAACCCCCACCCACACCACTGTGATAAACCCCCACCCACGTCACTGTGATAAACCCCCCACCCACGTCACTGTGATAAACCCCCCACCCACGTCACTGTGATAAACCCCCACCCACGTCACTGTGATAAACCCCCACCCACGTCACTGTGATAAACCCCCACCCACGTCACTGTGATAAACCCCACCCACGTCACTGTGATAAACCCCCACCCACACCACTGTGATAAACCCCCACCCATATCGCTGATGTAAAACTCCACCCACAATACTGTGATAAACTTCAGATTCACACAATGCAGAAGAGGATTTTCGGCCCGTTGAGTCTGCACCAACACATGCAAAACTCCTGATCTATCTGTGTATGTATGTGCGTGTTTCTATGTGTGCATGTGCACATGTGTGTGCATGTGTGTGAGCACATGTTTGTATGTGTCTGTGTGCGTGTATGTGTGTGCGTGTGCGCACTTGCGTGTGTGTGTATTTGTGTGTACGCGGAGCATGTTCTGGCAGCTTCTGCAGTCAAGTATGTTCCAAATGTTATGCTTTACACTCTTTTGGAACCCACCCATCTGACACTAGGGCAATCCAGAATGTCCATACACATCCCACGCAGGCACGTGCCATGGAAAAATCATTCCATGAGGCGGCACAGTGGCACAGTGGTTAGCACAGCTGCCTCATAGCATCGGGGACACGGATTTGTTTCCCGGCTCGGGTCACTCTCTGAGTGGAGATTGAACATTCTCCCCATGTCTGCGTGAGTTTCTTCTGCGTGCTCCCGTTTCCTCCCACTGTCGAAAAATGTGCTGGTTAGGTGTATTGGCCATGGTAAATTCTCTCTCAGTGTACCCAAACAAGTGCTGGAGTGTGGCAACTAGGGGATTTTCACAGTAACTTCATTGCAGTATTAATGCAAGCCTACTTGTGACTAATAAATAATTTCTTTTTCCCAGTGATCCATTGGCATGTTCCCTTTGTATCTTGAGACAGGGAGGAGGCTAGGTGTAACCATGGACATTTAGCTTCCAGCCAATCCCCACCCCTGCTTCTGACTTGCTGCTTTCAGACATGTAAGAAATGGCCCTTCTCCCTGCCTCAGGAAAAAAAGAGTAAGCAACTGCCCAGCACAGATGCAGAAGCCACATCAATTAATCTGATACTTGTGACTGCCAACTCAAATATTGATGCTCTATGTACTATGGAGCCTACTATTGAGTTGGGATGGTAGGTATGACAGGGTGCAACCAGGTGAGGGTAAAGGATAGTTCATTTGATAGCTCACTAGAGGGTGAATTTCTGCTGCAGAGGACTCAGATGCAGACCTCAAGCAGCTGAGTGGCAAACAAAAGAGTGCTGAGCTCCTGGGTACACACACTGGCTTAACAGACAACATCCTTTCACACACAAGGAGTATGGAGGTCCAGCTCCTAGTTGGCAGGAAGCAACATGCAGAGCTCCCACCTCCCCAACCAGACACTTTATAAAAAAGGTAATCTTCCAGACACTTTATAAAAAAGGTAATCTTCTGATTTGTAATGCGTTCAAGAGGTGGCTAAATATAGCATTTGGACTGAATGGGATCAAAGTTATGGGGAGAAAGCAGGATTAGGCTATTGAGTTGGGTGATCAGCCATAATCGTTATGAATGACGGAGCAGGCTTGAATGGCCAAATTTCCTCCTCTTTCTCCTATCTTCGATGCTTCTATTTGGGTGGCTGATCCTTTAAGGAAGGATAGTGCAGGGTCTTGCCTTGCATTTCTGCGTCTGTTGCATGCAGAGTGACAAACGAATATGTTATCTGGAACTGTGTGGTCCAAATGTGGTATTCTGGCATTAGATTAGTTTATTTATTAGTCACAAGTAGGCTTACATTAACACTGCAATGAAGCTACTGTGAAAATCCCTGAGTCGCCACACTCCGGCACCTGTTTGGGCACACTGAGAGAGAATTTAGCACAGCCAATGCACCTAACCTGCACGTCCTCCAGCGTGTGAGAGGAAACTAGAGCACCCGAAGGAAACATATGAGACACAGGGAGAATGTGCAGACTCCACACAGACAATGACCCAAGGCAGGAATCAAACCTTAGTCCCTGGTGCTGTGAAGCAGCAGTGCTAACCATTGTGCCACTGTGTCACCCATTATATCAGGTGGTTGAGCTGTATAATATCAGGATAGCATTAACTCACAGCCTTTTGTCACACAGAGGGTACACACACTCATTCATTCTTTTACTAACAGAATGCCACTGGATCATGCAGGAAGCAGCTGGCAACACATTACAATCCAGAAAAGTGATGTAGGGCTCTTGTAACAACTCAATGAATTTTGCACCCTCAATCTTTTGAATCAGAGCTGAGAATGCTACCTTTGAGCTAAGACTCATACCTGAATAATAAATGATTCCATTTCATACACAGTAAAATTTTAAGGAGTTGACAGGTATAGTTATTTTAGAAGCCACAGATTACTAAATCTGATATCAGCACACATCACTCAGTCAGTCAGTGCCCTTAATAACTAGAAGCAGCTCAAATCCTGAACAAGAAATTGTGAATTACATAATCTCTTGTTGGGGGCGTGGCAGAATGGGCCTAACACATACGCTAACATCGGACACTGATTCTATCCACACTGATGTGGAGCAGAGAAGCTACGACATTTTCTCCGAAGCCTTCAACGTGTCATCGATGAAGATGAACATCTTGCCAAGGCCATCCCCATACCCCCACTTCTTGCCTTCAAACAACCCCACAACTTCAAACAGACCATTGTCCTCAGCACACTACCCAGCCTTCAGTAGAACAATGACCACGAAACCACACAACCCTGCCACAGCAACCACTGCAAGACGTGTTGGATCATCAACAAGGATGCCATCATCTCACGTGAGAACACCATCCACCAGGTACATGGTACATACTCTTGCAACTCGGCCAACACTGTCTACCTGATACGCTGCAGGAAAGGATGTCCCGAGGCATGGTGCACTGGGGAGACCATGCAGACGCTACAACAACGGCTGAATGAACATCACTCGACAATCACCAGGCAGGAGTGTTCTCTTCCTGTTGGGGAACACTTCAGCAGCCACGGACATTCAGCCTCTGATCTTCGGGTAAACGTTCTCCAAGGTGGCCTTCACGACACACGACAATGCAAAATCACTGAGCAGAAACTGATAGCCAAGTTCTGCACACGAGGATGACCTCAACAGGGATCTTGGGTTCATGCCACACTATCTGTAACCCCCACAACTTGCCTC
Source organism: Carcharhinus amblyrhynchos (assembly GCF_965287045.1). NCBI lineage: Eukaryota > Metazoa > Chordata > Chondrichthyes > Carcharhiniformes > Carcharhinidae > Carcharhinus > Carcharhinus amblyrhynchos. The sequence continues at coordinate 39,326,772 of NC_137339.1, read as the reverse complement.
AGCTTGCAAAATCTCATTAACTATCTTGGCTGGAGACAATACACATCTCTTTAACCTGTGCTTAACCCTCTCTCCATTCACATTATCTGTGTCTTTAAGACTTGATTACCTGTTAAGACTCGCATTCCAGCCATTATTTTGTAAATTGAGTTTGTGTTTTTATATGCTCTGTTTGTGAACCGAATTCCCACTCACCTGATGAAAGAGCAACATTCCTAAAAGTTGTGGCTTCTGTTGCCAAATAAATCTGTTGGACTTTAACCTGGTGTTGTGAGACTTCTTACAGTGTCAATCCAAAATCCCAGCTTAAAACAGGGCAGAGTCCTGCAGGAATAGATCTGTAATTGTTTTGGAGGTCTGGAAAGCACAAATCGAATTGCAGAAAAGTGAATTTGCCCCGATTTAAAGTCAGCTCTTAGAATCGTAATCATAGAATTATACAGTACAGAATGAGGCCATTCAGCCCATCATGTCTCCTCTCAGAAGACCCAATCAACCTAGCATAACTTATGCATCGTCTCCCCATCTAATTCTCTCCTTTCTTCTCTTTTAGATAATAACCCATGTCTGTCTTGAATGTCCCTAATTGAACATGCCTCCACCACACTCTTCAGCAGTACATTCTAGATACTAACCACGCCTGTGTGAAAAAGTTTTTTCCTTATGTTATCATTGCTTCTTTCGCCAATTACTTAAATCTGTGTCCTCTGGTTCTCGATCCTTCCACCAATGGGAGCAGTTTCTTTCTATTTACTCTGTCCAGATCTTTGAAACCTCTATCAAATCTCTCTCAACTTCGCTTCTCCAAGGAAAACAGTCACAACTTCATCCAGTCTACCTGCCTAAGTGAAGTTTTTCTTCTCTGGAACCATTCTCGTGAATCTTGTTACATCTCCGCTTAAAAGTGGTGCTGAGAACATTAATTGAGGCCTTGCTTTTGTATTCTATGCCTCAGTTGATAAAGCTTTGAATGCTACAATGTTACATGTTCCATTAACCACCCCCTCAAAATGTGCAATCTTCAATGATTGATGCACACACACGCACACACGCGCGCGCATGTGCACCTCTGTTCTGTTCCCACATCCATGTTTTGGAATTGTACCCTTTATTGACCAGTTGTCCATCCGTTCCCCCAATCTGTCTATGTCCTTTCGAAGTTCGAAACTATTCTTCCTAACAGGAAGTAGTAATGACACCTGATAATGAGAAGACATGTACAATAATGAATGCTTGACAGTGAGTTCCAGGTGCTATTATGTGAAATGGTGAAAAGAAAACAACATTTGCATTCATATAGTTCCTTTTATGATATTTTCAAGAGCAATCATTGTTAGAATATGGGAAATTGATAACAAGTTAGACGCAGCAAGATCCCACCAACAAGAATTAAATAATTGCTAGAGCCAGTGTGAGAGGAGCCCAGAGTTCCGAAAGTGGAAGCCAGGGTACTTCTGGTCATGCCTGGTGTGGGTGGACAATATGCCATCCCTCTAAAGGAATAAGAATAGGACATTCAGCCCTTCAAGTCTGCTTCACCATTTAATAAAATAATGACTGATCAAACACACACTAAGTCTGCTTTCTTGCCTTCTCACCATAGCCCTTTATTCACTTACTGAATAAAACTCTATCTATCTCAACCTTGAAAACGTTCAAGGACTTGGCCTTCACAACTTCTTGGGGTAAAGAATTCCAAAAATTCACCACGCTTTGAAAGAAGAAGTTCTTCTCAAATCCACCTCAAATGAGCACCCCCTTATTCTGCAATGATGCCCTCTGGTCCTACAATCTCCCATCATTAGAAACATCTACTGGAACTTTATCACCTTGCCTGCCGTGGAATTGGAACAGGCGAGAGTTCAACAACAAAAATCTCCATTGATCTCGGGCAGGAATGATAGAATCATAGAATCCCTACAATGCTGAAAGAGGCCATTCGGCCCATCAAGTCTGCACCCGACGCAATCCCACCCAGGCCCTATCCCCATGTATATACCCTAGCTAGCCCCCTGGCACTGAGGGGCAATTTATCATGGCCAATCCACCTAACCAACATATCTTTAGATTATGGGAGGAAACTGGAACACCCGGAGGAAATCCAGGCTGACACAGGGAGAACATGCAAACTCCACACAGATAGTAATCCAAGCCAGGAATCAAACCCAGGTCCCTGGCACTGAGAGGCAGCTGTGCTAACCATTGTGCTACTATACCACTCAACCACTGTGCCACCGTGCCACTCTTTTTTGGTCTCGCCCGAGATAGGCTGTAGAATCCTGTCCATACTCTCAACATATACCCTATTTTACACTCAAAGAATCTTACATGAATTCAAAATGGGTAGATTGTTATTCAGTATCCAACATTGATCTCATACATGATCTATCCAGTTGGGACCTCACAATTCCTGTCAATGCCCTCTCTTAACCCTTGTTAAATATACAATCAGCTGCATGACCAAACATCTCTCTGGGGCAGACTGGAGATGGCCTTGTAGGATCTCAAGCAGCTTTGCCTCCAATATGAGTCTACTTCAGACTGCATTGGCTCAGCGCAACTGGCAGCAGCCTGGGGTGGATGGCCAAGACACATAGTTAAGGACAGTGGCAGAGTGGCAATGATGATGGCATAAATACTGTCATCTTCAGAGAGGATAGCATTAAGCCACTGTCACTCTCCCAGAGCAGTGCCTCAGCAATCCCAGTGAAACACGGGTTGCTGCACTGCTATGAGATTTGCAAAGCCATTTGGGGCAGTGATATCCAGGGGGTGATAGCAATAGTCTAACCCTGCATGGAACCAAGCAGAGGTATGATGACCTCAATCAATTTTCCACAGCACCACTCAGATCTTGGCTAGCTTCTGCTGTGCTATAATGAAAACTGAGACACTGTCTCACTGGCACCAACCACCCACCCTCCCACCACTATCCCCCCCCCCCGCCCCGCCACCCCCCTCATCCCCCCACCCCAATACTTGCATTATGCTCAGGTTTACATGTGCTGTTGTGGAATTGGCCACCACTTCCACAATGGGAAGTATAGGCTCCAAACACTCCGTGACCCCTCCTGAGGCAAGTTCGATCTGGACTCCTCCAAGTTATTCAACAGTGCCAATTTGTTCCAGTAGTTTCAATAGCTGTTTGTTGACATAAACCTAAGCGCTATTGTTACAGTCTTATTAATGTTTTACAGCTTTCCACAACCTATCATTAACACTGTGGGAGCGGCTGTTAGTTCACGGTTTACTTGACACGTCAAAGCGGATATTAAAGGATTAACTGACTTTGACGTGGGGTTATGAGCACAAATGTTTATTTTTTAATGAATTAAGTACATGAAGGGATTTAAATGCAAACAGGGGAATTTTCCTGTCCCACCCGCCACAGGAATTGTACTGGGTGGGATACGAACCATGCAAATGTCCATTGACCTCGGATGAGAATTTCTGGCCTTGGGGTGAGCACAGCCAGAAGAACCTACCCATTGAGTAGATCTTAATGAATTGGACAGATTTTTATAGTGAACTCTGTAAAATATATTTAGAACTTCTTTCTATATCATCTCAGCATCTTTCCTGAAGCCTGCCTATGGTAAATATTGCTTGAGTTGACATGGAGGGAATAAGGATAAAGGCTATGAATGCATTGGTGCTAAGTATAGACAGGGGTCATAAGGGGCTCTGGCTGGGTGGGACAAGAATCACTAGCATAAAGGATAGTGCACTGCATTTATTTATTTAATTACTTATTTGTGTCACAATAGGCTAACGTTAACACAGCAATGAAGTTACTGTGGAAATCTCCTATTTGCCACATTCCAGCGCCTGTTCGGGTACTGAGAGAGAATTTAGCATAGCCAATGCACCTAACCAGCACATCCTGCCTCCAGTGCACCTGGAGGAAACTCATGCAGATGTAGGGAGAACGTGCAGATTCCACACAGACAGTGGCCCAAGCCAGGAATCAAATATGGGTCCTTAGCACTGTGAGACAGCAGTGCTAACCACTGTGCCACCTCTATAGGTAGAGGGCATGGATTGGAATGGATGTTATGAGTGGTCATTCAGGGTGGCGTGGGGCACGGGTTGACATGGAAGGTATGAAGGACATTAGGGATAAATGGGGAGCATAGGTTGACATAGGAGTTATGATGGGCCATTGTGCACAAGTGGGGAGTTGATAGGTATGGGCAGGAAACAGGTAGGGATGAGGCAGTTTGAGGGATGGGGCTAGAGATCCTAATGTATAAGAGAACAACAGGCTGAAGTCCAAGATAATTGAGACATACTTTTTAAACAGTCCACCTCAGCACACAGAAGCCCTTGTGACCAACTCTGACCTGTGTTTGGGGACTGCAAGCCTAATTCTATCCTACACTTGTCCACCTCCCAGAGCAAAATCACATCATTCAGGGTGCAGATTTCTGGGATAGGCATGCAAAGATGGAAAATTTCCTGATTTGAGCTACCCACCTTGCGAGCAAAAATCCTGCCCTATGTCTCTTCTTCTTCTTGGAATAAGACCTGCACTGCCACACTAGACAGCCTGGGAGCAATCTTGTGTCACATTGCTTCATTGATACACTTTATTTCTTGTGAGAAACAACTCTGGAGACAGTTTCACCACCTGTTGTGACCAGAAAGGTACAGTTTGAGTTTAAGATTGGAGGGGACTAACTTTAACTTGTGCTAACTGCTACTGAGTACAAAGCCAGCAAATGTAGCATTAGTCTGGATGCTGAAATCATGCAAATGAATATGTAATGTGAAGTTGGTATAGTACCTGTGTCCACCTCAATTAGGTACGGGGTAATCACACACAGCAAACTTCGTGCCCTTAAAGCAACCTGATTGAAATTTTAGCTTATTCTCTCCAATGTTAATTTCAGGGCCTCTACTTTATCAAGGCCTCCTGATTAATGGGCAATTTAATGACTTATTTGAGGGAAACTTTCCTATAAATTTGTCTATTTAAACTATTAGTACCTTCTCAGGAAAGTATTCATCTTTCATAGATTGACTATGAACAATTCTTCACCTTTTGAAATACATGTAAGGAGGTCCATTTTTCAAAATCTTGAATCTTACATTTTTAAGATCTATCGATGAGATTTTCAATATTACAAACATCATGTGGTGTCTCTTCATTTTGGTTGAAGAATGCAGAGGCCATAGCTTTCAAACCCATAAGCCACATCATAAGATGCAGTATTTAAGTTAACAGTTAGATTTTTCCTGTGCCTAAGAATAATTGTTTAATTTCATTTAATGAACATTATTGAAGCTGATTTCTCATATTACTTTCCTTGCAGCTGTTTATGATGCTGAAAGTTCATAATAACTAATAGAAGTCTCCCAAGAATATAGGATTCAAATATCCCTAAAATGTATTTCAAATTTGGTACTTAATCCTGATTATCTTCTTTAGGAAGCAAAGTTCCACTTTTAAGACGTAATGGTATTGGATTTTGACATGATCATTGCATTGAAAGGTACAATAATAAATAGGTACCAATGAATACCAACAAGAAAGGGATGAGGGTTTAAACTCTTCCTATTCTGTGAGAACAGTGGAATTGCTCTCAATTTTGCTTGTTCTCTTTCTCTCTCTGTCTCTCTCTCCCCTCTCTCTCTCTCCACTAACTGCACATCTCTCATTTTCTCCCCAAATTCCCCCCTCCCCACATAAAGCCATGTACACAAATTCACAGTCACACTTTCAACATTGCCATTTCATGCAGCGTAGCTACTACATTGTGACTATCAAAGACAAGACCATCTCGGATCACCTGCCATCATTCTATCCATGAAAACAAACTGTCCCTCAAATCACATACCACTTCACAGTCCCAACTATTTAGCCTTTGATCCTTCATTCATCACGACATATCAACAGCTGCCAATTTGCTGAATCACATCCTCTCCTCCATCCTTGATGCCTTTGTCTACATTGAAACAATTATTCTCCTTTGCCTTAGTCCCTCCTGGAATAGCCTTCATCTCTAATCCCTTATTACCAAGGAATGCAGATCTGAATATCTATGGTGTTAGCTGGTTTATCCATGTATCACTAGATCTGATTGAATAAGCACAGGTGGTAAAGCACAACTGAGTTTTGCAATTTTTTTTGCTAAAACTGTTCACTTTTCAAGAAACTCACAGGAATGCATTCCCTTAAATCAACCTGTAGTTTCCACCCTTAGACCCAATAACATGTTCAAGGAGTTCACGGACATTCTTCTCACAAAGAATGAAATCATCCATTCAACAGCCTTTGTTACACCCTCCCTCCCAAACCCACCAGGTCAAATATCCCCCTCTCTCAACCTTGAACTCTTAACTTCTTTAGATCCTATCCCATCTTCTGCAATGTTCTTCCTGAGCTGAGCATGATCATTAAGCCCAACTCCTGCTCCCTTGCCCTATTTCTACTAAATTGCTGATCACTCAACTTCCCCTCTTGACAAACATTTTGGTTGTTACCATCAATGGTTTCCTTCAGATACTATCTCTTACCTGTCATCAAGATACCTATCCTCAAAATACTCAACACCCTTTGCTCCTTTCAAATGCTGCCCTTTCCTATTCAAAGTTATTGAGCAAGGTGTCACCTCAAGAGCACAAGGACACAAGAAACAGAAGCAGGGGTAGGCCATCAGGCCCTTCAAGCCTCCCTGTCATTCAAAACGATCACGGCGGATCTATGCAGGTCTCAGTTCCTTTTCTGTGCCATTTTCCCATAGCTCTTGATTTCTTCATCTATCAAATATTTATCCACCTCCACTTTAAATACTTCTAATGATCCAGCCTCCACTACCTTTAAGGCAGGGAATCCCAAAGATACAGCACTCTCTGCAAGAAGAAATTTATACACACCTCAGTTTTAAATGCCTTTATCTTGTCTTTATCGAGCCTTTATCTTGTATCTATGTCCCCTTGTCTGAGATTCTCCCATAGTGAAAACATCTCACCATCTACCCTGTCAAGCCCCTTCAGGATCTTATTTGTTTGAATAAGACCATCCCTCACTCTTCTAAACTCCAAAAGAGTACAGACCCAGACTATTTAGTCTTTCTTGATAGGATGACCCTGTCATCCCAGGAATTAGTCTGGCGAATCTCCTTTAGACTGCCTCTAATGTTATCATATCCTTTTTAAGGTAAGGGAACCAAAACTATATGCAGTAATCCAGGTGATGCCTCACAATTGCAATAAAAACTCCCTATTTTTAAACTCCAACACTTTTGCAATAAAGGCCAAAATGTTGTTTGCCTTCTTAACTACTTGTTGGACCTGTTTGTGGCTTTTAGTGATGCATACACTAGGACACCGAGATCCCTCTATATTTCATTCAACTCTTAAATTCAGTCTATCTTTCATGCAACTCCAGTTTTGAATTCCTCCATTCAGGTTTCTGCCCCTGTGCTGAAACGACCCTTCTCAAGGTCACAATTGATGTCCTGTGCGACTGTACCCAAATGAATTATCCATTCTCAGCCTTCTCTATCTGCCTGAGATTTTGATACGATTCATCACGGCATTTTCCTCTACACCTCTCCCCTGGTGTCTATGGAATCGTAGCTAGAGACTCAACTGCAATGCCTTCCCTTCTTACTCCTGCACTGACCTTAGAGGATCTATCATTGGCCTACTACTTTTCAACTACATGTTGTATCTCCTCCTAATCACATTGTCCTAAGAGATATTAGATTCCACACACATGCTGATAACAATCAGCTCTATTTCACCACCACCATTCTCGAACTTCCCCCCAAGCCCCCACTGTTTCCTCCCCCACCACTCTCTCTGTGCCCACGTCTCTGATTTCTGATTTGTAACACTACTTATCTATTATCTTGTATTGGATAAGCAGAAATTTCTTCCAACTAAATAGCAGGAAGGCCAAAGCCATTTCTTCAACCCCCACCTTAAATTCCAGTATTGATCATCGCTTTCGTACCTCTTACTGGTACTGTCTGAAGTGGAGACAGGACTTTTGCAATATAGGAACAATAAGAAGGAACAGACTATTTGGTCCCTCAAGCCTGCACCATCATTTAATAAGATCATAGCTGATCTGACAGTAACCACAAACTTGCATATCACCTGCCCCCAATAACCTATCACCCCCCCTTGCTTACCAAGAATCTATCCAGCTCTGCTTTAAAAAATGACTCTGCTACTGCATTTTCAGAATGAGGGTTCAAGCTCTCATAAAACTCTAAGAGAACAATTTTGTCTCATCTCCATTTTAAATGGGTGACCTCTTACTCTTAAACACTGACTGTTCTAAATTCTCCCAAGAGAGGCAACATCTTCTCCACATCTGCCTTGTCAAGGCCACTCAGGGTTTTATATGTTTCAATCAAATTGCCTCTTACTCTTCTAAACTCCAACAGATGCATACCTTTCCTATCCAACCCTTCCTCATTTGATAACCTGCCCATTCCAGGTATTGGGTTGATAAACCTTTTGTGAACTATTTCCAATGCAGTTACATACTTGCTTAAATAAAGTGATCAATACTGTACACAATACTCCAGATGAGGTCTCACTAGTGCTCTGCATAACAAACATTAACTCCCTACTTTTGTATTCAATTCTCCTTTGACAAATGATAACATTCTATTAGTTTTCCTAATTATTTTGTGTACATGTATAGTAGCTTTTTGCAATTCATGCACTAACACACCCAGATCCCTCTGCATCTCAGAGCTCTGAAATCTCTCTCCATTTAAGTAAATGCTTCTTTTATATTGCTCTTCATGAAGCTCGACACCACCCAGGACAAAGCAACCTGCTTGATTGCTGCCCCTTCCATAACATTCAATCCCTTCACCATCAATAGACAGTGGCAGCCATGTGAACTATCTACAAGATGCACTGCAAGAACTCACCAAAGTTCTTAAGGCGGCACCTTTCAAACCATGACCACCGGTACCTAGAAGAATAGGACAGCAGATGCTTGGGGGCATGACCACCTTGAGGTTCCCATCCAAGTTACTTACTATCTTGACTTGGAAATATATTGCTGTTCCTTCACTGTCGCTTGGTTAACAAACTGGAATTCCCTCCCTAACAGTATTGTAGGTGCACCTACACCTCAGGGACTGCAGCAGTTCAAGAAGGCAGCTCACCATCTTTTGAAGGAATGGGCAATACATGCTGGCCTAGCCAGCAATGTTCACATCCTCGAAAAAGAACTTTAAAAAATATTCTTCGTGCCAACATGAACAATTTCACATTTTCCCACATTAAACTTCATTTGCCTGAACTTTGCCCACTAACTAAACCTATCTATATCTTCTGTAGTCTCTTTATGTCCACTTCACACTTTAGTTCCCTGCCTACCTTTATGTCATCAGCAAAATTGACAAACATTCCACCCATCACTTGCTGTTGTTTTACCCCCAAGTTGACCTCATATCCTCTCCAAAACTGCCCCCATAACATTGTGGCCAGAATTTTACACCCCTCCCTTCAGCAAGTTTTGAGGTGAGACAGCAGGGAGTGTATAAAATTGCATGGATGAGATTTCCTCTGGGATCTCACCTACCCTGACCTGGCCACAATCTTATGCTGGGAAGGCCTTTGATGGGAAGGCCACCCTTGCCCCAGTTAAAGCCTGTACATGGTAATGAATGGAACGTTTTCCCATCAAATTTCATTTTTTAGGCTGGCTGACAGATTGTAGATCAGGTTGGAACATAAATTTGAAAAAGCTCAATCCTGGGTAGGAAGTGTGATGGAGGGAACAGTTGTACCTTCTTCAGAAGTCCCCTGCTTATTAGGGGTGCTCTACCCTTAGGCACATGGATTCCCAGACTCTCCTCTTCCCCAACATGTCCCTGAAGTCCCCCAATTGTCTCTCCTGCAAACACCGTGCCCCCCCCAACCCTCCCCAAGACCTTCCTTTGATCCCCGCCATGTTCTTTTCCTCCGGTTCCTGGCACTTAGTTCCAGACACCTGGCCGCTGTGCTTACTCTGGCCACTGCAGCATTATTCCTGGAATGATTGAAGAGTCCCCAGCCAACTTAATTGGAGGGTAAGTTCAAGGTGGGACTTACTCCCAGTGGTAGACGGAATTTCTCCCTTCTTCCAATCAAAGCTTGTCAGTGTTTGAAACGGCATCGAGCTGCTGATCTTGCGACTCCAACACATCCTGTTCTGCTGCCGATACCCATCATCCATGTTCTTGTTACCTCTCGACTTCACTGTCCATAGCTTCTCCTGGCTGACTCACACCTTCAGCTTAATTGCACACATCCAGCTCTCTGCAGCCCCTGCTTAACTCATGCCAAGTTTCATTCACTCATCACTCCTGAACCCTGATTAAAGTTAAAATGTGAAACTGAAACCCAGTTAGTGAAATGACATTGAGTGAGCATAGCTTTTGGAATACCGCTGAAGAGAGAAGCTCATTTTTATTTTCCATATGGAGAATTATTGGAGCTCAAGCCTTTAAGAGAACATGACTCAGTTGCAGATAGTGGAGGTAGTTTTCCCAAACGGTTATGATCATGGGAGAAATGGAAGGGCTCTACTGCCCACATCTGCAACACATTCCAGAATGTTTCTCCCAATCTGTCGAATACAGTCATAAAAGGATTGGGATGGAGAATCTTAGGTTACCTGTTGCAGCCTTAGGCTAAATGGAGAGGTTTGTGATAACAGAACCGAATGGCAAGTGGCATAACAGAACCTGTACAGTGCAGAAGAAGGCCATTTAGCCCATCGAGTCTGCACCTACCACAATTCCACCCAGACCCTATTCCTGTAACTCCTTATGTTTACCCTACTAATCCACCTACACTAGGGGCAACTTAGCATGGCCAATCAACCTAACCTAACCCGCACATCTTTGGCCTGTGGAAGGAAACTGGAGCACGCGGAGGAAACCTGCACAGACATGGGGAGAATGTGCAAACTTCTACACAGACAGTGACCCAATGCCAGAATTAAACCCAGGAACCTGGTGCTGTGAGGTAGCAGCGCTAACCACTGTGCCACTGTGCTGCCCCAACATGGGAGGCCTGAGAAGAATGTTTTCACAATGTTTACAGCAACAGCTTACTGATAATCATCAAACTTCCCTCCAAATATAAGGTTACTAAACATTGTGGTAGAGTCCTTGTGCACCAAGGAATTTATTCAGAAACCCTCTATCCAGGTACCAACAGGGAATGGTTGAACTTATCCTCTATGTATGGCTTCTCTCCCTGTTTTAATCAAATTAACATTTTAAGGGGACAGTGATTAATAGTTTTCCTTCAGTTATCTGGATGCGTGGAAAATATATCTACATATGGTATCTATGTGCGGCCTTCTTTAATATATCCAGAGAAAGTGATAGTTCAATTGGACATTTATTTATAGCTGTCATTCACACAGCAAAAATGATAAAATAAGTAGATTCCCACTTGTGACAGTATCTTTTTAGAAAATGAGAGCACACGTTTATGAGGATTTGAAGGAAAGATTTACATGCAACAGGATCATAAAGCTGTTTATAAAGAATGGATTTATAATTTACATTGCCTACGGTGCATGAAGAAAATCTTTCCCTATGGCGTGATAATTTAAGAGTTCTTGTGTACAGAGTGAGAAAAAGTTGCGACAAGACATCTCATCACCATATCTGTCCTTTGAGACAGTAATGCTGCAAAGCTGTTGACTCAGCTTACTGCTCATCTTGAGGTTATGATACTCTGATCAGGCCTCCATTCTGAATCCTTGACACAGCTGGGGGGAATATTTTAGTGGAAGCAGATATGCCTAATATTTAGTTTGGTATTCCTCAATTTCGTCACAGTATATATAAATCGGTGAATGTTTCCAGGTCCAAATGAGAGAATAAAGTGGCACCAGAACAGTCATCGATGCAACGGAAAAGAAATTGTGGGAGTGGACCTGAGTAGGTCTGGAACAAGGAATGTTCCACAAACTGCACAGAAAGGTAGGCATAACTGGAGCTCATGCCTGTCCTTGGCCTACTGCAATGCTCCAATGTAGCCCAATGTGATTAGGCATGTTATAATCTTTGGGTTCAACAACTTTAGATTATGAACTTTACCATCCAACTTGACCACTTTTTTGATTTTTTTGTTTTCTTTGTCCAACATTGAGTCCCCTCCCCCTCCTCCCTCCCGCATCACCACACCCACCCCTCACCCGACCCCACCTCTCTCCATTTTACCACAGGGCCATTGGTTACTTGTTCTTTAGTTTTGCTTTCTCTGAGTACTGACCTTTATTCTCCTATTCACACGCTCTGCCATCCTATCTTTCTGTCACTACCGGCACCTTCTTTAGTTCTTATTGCCACCATTAACACTCCATTTGTCTTGTCTTCAAGCCATTTTTATCAATTGCTCCTTATCACTGATCTATCCCTGACCTTCTATTCTGCTCATGTCCTCCACACCCCTTCTCCAGCTCTATAATTCTTCATATTTCTACCCCTTTTCATATTGGAAGAGTCATACAAATTTGAAATGTTAACTTTATTTCTCACTCCACGGACGCTGCTAGACTCGCTGAGTTTAGGATCATAGGATCCCCACAGTGAAGAAGGAGGCCATTTGGCCCATTGAGCCTGCACCTGCAACAATCCCACCCAGGCCCTATCCCTGTAACCCCACCTATTTACCTCGCTAGTCCCCCTGACACTAAGAGGCAATTTAGCATGGCCAGTCAACCTAACCTGCACATCTGTGGACTGTAGGAAGAAACTGGAGAACCCAGAAGAAATCCACTCAGATATGGGAAGAATGTGCAAACTCCACGCAGACAGTGACCCGAAGCTGGAATTGAAACTGGATCCCTGGCCTGTGAGCCAGAAATGCTAGTCACTATGCCACTCAGGTTATCCACCGACTTTTGTTTCAATAAATGGTAATTCTTGTTTAGTTAGCCAGTGAACTGCTACTAAAGGGATGAGTGGAACTATTCAGTTCAAGTACAAGGGCCTTGTAAGATTTACTTTTAATTAGTAGCTTTTTGAAATTGATAGACTAACATATGATTTTTCACGCACAGGGATTTATCAGTCTGAACTTTTCAAATAACTAGGACCAATTTTTGACTCCAGATACAAATGATTTAGGCATATTTAACGGGAAGGAAATTTAGGCTTCCACTAACAACTGGTGGAAGGGTAGAATCATAGAAACATAGAATCTCTACAATACTGAAGGAGGCCATTTAGCCCCTCAAGTCTGCATCAATCACTATCCCACCCAGGCCCTATTCGCGTAACCACACATATTTAACCTACTAATCCCCCAACACTAGGGTCAATTTAACATGGCCAATCAACCTAACGCACACATCTTTGGACTGTGGGAGGAAACCGGAGCACCCGGAGGAAACCCATGCAGACACGGAGAGAATGTGCAAACTCTACACAGATAGTGACCCAAGCCGGGAATTAAACCAGGTTACTGGTGCTGTGAGGCAGCAGTGCTAATCACTGTGCCACCATGCCACCCTCGTGGTTAGTGAAGAAATTAGTGTGAGCTACGTCCTGGGATTTATTTGAATACTCCACAGATGTTAAATAAATGTTCAGGTGTAGCAGTTACAGCCTGGGCATCTTTAAAACTTAGATGGTCCCTGGGTAGGAACTGGAAAGGAATGAGATTCAAAGTAAAAGCTGGCTCCATCTCATTCAATAGCTGTACTGTTCACTTTCTTTTGCAGCTTCTCCTGAATTTTGACACCAGGAAGGCATTCAGAGCAGAGGCCAAACCATCCTCATGCAACTTTCAAAGTTGGCTGCCTGTTTTCCAAGTGCAATTATTACGCATGACAATGAGCAGAGAGATATTTACTCTTGTTTTATTCATTCCTGAGAGATTGGCATTGCTGGCAAGTCATGAAATGCATGACCCAGTCGCCCTTGAGAAGTAATTATGGTTGGCACTGCTGCCTCACAGTGCCAGGGACCTAGGTTTGATTCCCAGCTTGGGTCACTGTCCGTGTGGAGTTGGCACATTCTCCCTGTGTCTGCATGGGTTTCCTTCAGGTACTCCGGTTTCCTGCCACATTCTAATGTGCTGGTTAGGTTGATTGGCCATGCTCATTTGACCCTTCATGTTAGTGGTTTAATAGGGTAAATATATATAGGGTTACAGGAATAGGGCCTGGGTAGATTTGTGGTTTGTGCAAACTCAATGGGCCAAATGCCTCTTTTTGCATGGTGGGATTCTCTAAGCCAATTGAGTTTGAACTGGAACCTGCATTGACTGGCTGTCTACTGGGGTTTTTAAGTAAAATTAGTTAAGATGGATAACTTCCCTAGTCAATGAAGAAAGCATTAGAATCACTACAAGAAAGTGATTATAACATAGTTTCAGCAAGTTGGCTATTATATTTTATTACATGAGGAATTTAAAAATCTACTGATGTAAAGATGTTTTTATTACTGCTGCCAGTGTCTTGTTCTATTTCTGCTTAATAAGACCCTTTGGCAGTTAAAGCCGAAATTAAGGTTTTGTTTGAATATTAAAAAATAAAAATTTGGAAATCTTGGCCTCAGTCAACAACTGTAGTTTTGATCTTCAGTGCAAATCATGCTGAATTTCCTGGTTTAAGCTCAAACAGTTTAAATATATATGATTATTTCTTTAGACTGAGAATGGGAAGAGGATGATACTCACCTTGTCACATTTCAGGCTGTTGGCGACCTGCAAGATTTTACCGTCATTTACCTATTTAATCAGCTATAATGCAACATTGTGCAAACTTCTTATGGAATCTAAAATTAGATACAAAGGCATGCAGAGACAACACACTGAATCCACTGCACCAGTGACTTATGAAGCATGGTTAGGCTTCATGTGAGAGGTGATGTATATCTTCAGTCTCTGAGACCAAAACGAAAGGGCAAAGTTTGCATTTTTATGGAGTTTTTCACTTCCTTGGGATATCTTTCACAGGCAGCAATTATATTTTTTGAAATTGTACTTCATACCCAAAACCAATACCCACATTGATCCAGTTTAATCTGACCACACACACACATACACACACACACATGCACACAAGAACATGTTTTCTCTCCAGATCTTAGGACATGCAGCCGTCATGCGAGGGATGAGGGGTGAGCACTAAGACCGGGGTGCCCTGATCATAATAGGAATAAAGCTCTCCCCCAACCCACCACGGATGTCTTAGGGTGGCCCCTCCCCACCTCTTCCTGCCCCTGATCACTTCTCGACCCCTCACCCGGTTATTGGTCGCTCCCTTGATCATCATCCCCTTCTCTCCCCCATTCCTTTCCCCGATCATAGGCTCCTTCTTTCCTCCCCCCCAAATCATTGATCCCTTTCCTCCCCCGAATCGTCAGCCCCCTTCTTCCCCATGATCGTCGGGACCTTCTCCCCAGGCCCTGATCATTGGACCCTTCACCCTTCCCCTCCCAATCATTGGCCCTTCCCCCCACACCCCAGCAACAGCCATCGCCAGCATCTGTCCATTTCTGGCTATACGCCTAAATGCAGCATCCCACTCCCTATGAGGCTCCCACTGGGGCCCACCCCTTGGCAGAGGTTGGCACAGCCAAGTTGACACAACCAGGTTGGCATAGGCATAGTGCCAACTGGGCAATGCCAACTTGTGCTGGTGGCAGTGCCAGGGGCATTACAAAACTACTCCCTCTCCCCTGTGGGCTATAAGTACTTTTATGCCCCTGGCAGACATCCACGATAGATTCACGCCTGTGTGAACCTATTGTAAACCACACTGGCATGATGACATTTTGGCAAACATCAATATATGACAAGGGTAGTCAATATCTGGCGAGGGGGTGGCTTATTGAAATGGAAATGTATTGAAATTCATGTAAAACGCCCCTGTGAATCTGATGATGTCTCTAGCAGGGTGAGTGGGGGTCAATGGTGGGGGGGAAGGTCTGAGATTGCAATCTTGTGGGTAAGTACTGCGATTTCCAGATCTTTAGCCCCCACCAATGTTCACGTGAACAGCGAGCAAGGGCCCAAGATTGCCCCCATATGGTGAGCTCATTTGAGTTATACCAATGCCAACAACACAGGGTCGATCCCGTTCTGACTCAGACTTGGCCTCCTCACCCTCATCCATAGTAAAGAAACATAGCGCTTTGCATAGCTCATTGTTTTGCAAGTTACAATTCTTCTCATCAGCCGTTAATTTACCAAAACAATTTACTAATTAGAAATTGGTGGCACAGTGCTACCTCACAGCACCAAGGATTTGGGTTCAATTCCGGCTTCAGATAACTGTCTGTGTGGAGTTTGCATGTTCTCCCCATATCTGCATGGATTTCCTCTGCGTGCTTTGGTTTCCTCCCACAGTCTAAAGATGTGCAGGTTTGGTTGATTGGCCATAGTAAATTGTCCCTTAGTGTCAAGGGACTAGTAGGGTGAATATGTGGGGTTGGAATAGGGTTTGGGTGAGATTGTGGTCGGTGCAGACTCAATGGGCAAACAGCCTCCTTCTGCATTGTAGGGATTCAATGAAATCCTTGGTCCAAAATTTTATATTATCCATAGCTATTGATTTTATTGCCCTTCCATAATGTTATGACACAACTCTTATTCCCATTACATGGTAGAAAATAGGAAGCAAACATTAATAATGGTGTTCTTCACAATTATCCCAGGCTGTGCTCTTAGGGTTGATGATGGCTGAGATCCCTTAAATTGAATTCCAGAGCTGTAAATCAATGCCAGCTATATATTCCATTCTTTCATTAACAAAAAAAATCATTTGTTTGCAGTTTTAATACATTTTCAATACATCAAGCTTTTCTTTACATTTTTCCTGCATCAAACTGTGTTAAAGATGTCTTGTCTCAGTGGCTCTTTCTATCGTGTAACGTGATACAGTCAGAGGCTTTAATCACAAACTGTTATATCGCACTTCCTGTCACATTACACAAGAATTCTCACATCTTCAAAAAAATCAACATGGCAGGACCCACAGCTAGCAGTAAATAATGGCATTTTCACCACACTGAAAAACAGTCATAAATTAATAACTTATATGTGCCATATATATTAGACAAAATAATAGTGGGTTTGGCATGAATTATGAGCTGTAAAATGACCTTGATTAAAAGTGCGAAGAAGGGATATGCACAATTGCATGTGAGCAGCTCCATGTACAGTGTACACAGATACGTAAACAGAGCATCATACATACACGGAAGCATAAGAAATAATATTATTTGTACATCTGAACAAAAGACTTAAAGCATACTAATTTGACAGTCCTGGGTGGCAAACACACACAATGATAAACTGCAGGTTGAAAAGGAATGAATGTTTTAATATACTCAAATACTGGTATCAATTAAGATTTTGACCTGTAGAATCTTTAGTTTCATTTTGATACTGTAATTTTTTTGTTTGGGTGGGAGGGAGGTTATCATTTTATCAATTATTTTGACCCCGTGTCACTATATTTGGGTCATTCTTGTGACAACACTGTCATTCTACCTTCCAAAATGTTATATGAAGTGCTGAGGTTTCAAAAATGGCTGTAATATGATGGAATACACTGCAGGATCAAAGGGAAAGGCAAGCGTGATGATTTTCCAATTAATTCACCATTATAATTTCAGCTGACTACAGCTAGCTTAAAGATAGTTTAACCCTTTGCCTTCACTTGAGATCTGTGGTAACTTCAGATCTGAAATGGAATTGACATCATTTACGCCGGAATTTTATCGCCCTGCTCGCCACGGAATCGGAGTTGGCGAGGGGCGGGCAATGGAAATGCCTGCTGACCTTGGACGGGAATTTACGGTTTCAGGATGAGCAAGGCCATAAAATCCTGCCCTTTAATAGTTTCACTTCAAGCAAAACAGATTCTCGCAATGAAGATCCAACTAAAGTTCCTGGCACACACTGAAATTATAAAACAGGTTTTTTTAAAGAATTCACTTTATGAAGAGAAATAAGAGAGTGTGGTTCATTTACTTTGTATTATCTCAATGGTGCCATTACTTTCTAATCATACATTCAAAGGCAGCAAAATTCAGCTTCCTGGTGATGCTGGAGCCAGTGTTGTGGAAGATAGAACGGCTGGAATAACCAGGTATACCACTTCTGGCAACTTCAGGAAGAGCCTGTGTTAATGCCACCTGCTTTTAAGACCCTTAGTGCAGGCACACTGTGCTTGTAGCTTGTAGAATGGGCAGATCGTGACACCAAAGAGGCTCTATTCAGACTGTATTAGCTCAGTTAACACCTTTTGATAATCATTGTCCAACAAACATGCAAGGGACTGATCAATTGATTTCTAGGTATAAAAGTATCAAGGGATATGGTACGTAGTACAAAAAAGTGGCATTGAAATAAAAGATTGGCCGCGAGGGGCCATTACTGTTGCTCCTAGTTCCTGTGGTCCTATGTACTACCCTACTAGTATTATTTAAAGAGTCAGCCATTGCAGCTGAGGATTTAGTGTTTTTGTAACAAAGTTTGTAAATTGTTGTGTTGTGTTCTTGGAAGAGTTTTTGTGACATGTTGGATTTGGGAGGGAGGTCGCTACAAGCTACAATAAGGAAGAATTTCTGCCCAGTTTCAACAGGAAACCTGCAGCAAAACAGAGTCACTGAGCACAAGCAACAGAGAGAGAAAACTCACACAGAGAATGGGGAAGGAGAGTTCTCATTGAAAGGTCTATCCACCATAGGCCTTCAGGGGACATTTCTCACAACTCCAACTCAGCCAGGAGCCACGTCTGAGACAGCTACAATTCAGCAAGGTGATGGCCATTGAGTGGTGCCACCTCATTCACCAGGACCTATTGAAGCATGGCATCCTTCTTAACATTGTCTCCTTTGACCTGCACCCTTTTTTGTTTAAATATACTTCTGTGGCAGGCCTTTGTATCTGTTTTAATCATCAAATTTGCTCTATGAATGCAAATTGTTCCCTTGCCTAGATTTCTACCATGATTTAATGTAATCTAAGATCTCCCTCTATGTCCATTTCCCTATTGGATTTTGGATGACTTTCTGCACTCATATGTTTTATCGTTAACATCATTCTCAATGCATTATTCTCTAACTCCCAATCAGCCATGTCCTCTTTCCACCTACTCTCCCATCCCCCACCCCTACCTTCTTCAGCACTTTGATTCCCTTGACTATTCCATTCATTCATCACTATTCTTCAGCTGGACTGCTGTTAAAGCTATTTCTCTATTGCCCTCTCAGCTTCCCTTAGCATCTTCCACTGTGGCGACCATTAGTGGTATTTCCAAATAACCATCATTTCCCCTTTGCTCCTGGCTCTCCATCACTCAGTTTATTCCTTAGTTCAAATGTTTTAATTTCCTCACCAACTAATTTACATCCCAAACCTATCCAATTGTGAGTTCGAAATAATTGAACTATTTTTGAATATTTCTTCCTATTCTCAGAATATCATCATTCTGAACAAGAAAGATTTTTGCAATCTACAGCTTAATTTGTGGTCAAATCTGGTGTTTTTTTTAACTGGCTTAAACCTGGTTCCTAATTCTTTCACCCTTATTACTGTTTCCTTACCTGGCAGGGTATAATTTGCCTTTCCCAACCTGATCTGGTGGTGGCAAAGCTGGTATCAATAAGTTACACATTGAACTGTACACCTATTTCTCTATCAGGCATCTATTCTCGTTCTATTCCTCCTCCTTCTCATCTAAAATCCTTATCAAGCACTGTTCATCCAAGACACACCAATTAATCACAAAGACATCCTTTCTTTTCTCTTCCCTAGTTTATGCATTAAGCACCCTCCAATACGTCCAAAGATGTGTGAATGGTCACTAATGGGTGATGGTCAAATATACACTTTTCCGCCACCCTTAATATAAAATTTGCCACTTCCCATCCATGCACAGGGTAGGCGGATTGTTGGAGTAGGTTTCTAATGGGTTGAATCTTTGCCAGGTTTTATTTGAATGCCAGGTGTTCAGCTCATATATGGAAAAAGAGATTGCTGCCAGCAGCTGATAATGAGGAGGCTCTTTGCTACCTGAGTTCTGAGTAACAAGTGTGAAGGAAGCCCAGTATAATCTGTAATGTGCACATCTTAAAGGAAATGTAGTTTGTGCGTGTCCTGATTGTTCTCTGTGCTGTGCATTCCTGATTGTTGTGCAGTCATGCTGAAAAGGAACACTGAAGAGAGCCCATTACCCCAGACTCACTCACCTGAATTGTGGTGGGCCTACTGAATGCATCAAAGGTGCGCAATTATTGGAAAGAAGCAGATCATGGAACCGCCAATTTTCCCATGATTACACACAACAACTTCTTTTCCTAATTAGATTATCATCCTAAACTACAAACGAAATCCTATCTGTTCTGAGAGCTTTGTGCATTGTTCACATGTATTTCCTAAGAATGCTGTCATTGGAGTATACTGTCACAATCAGCACCATACTACAGAATAAAATTCCCATTTAGCACAGCACTGGAGTGTAGTGGAGTGTCTAGCTTCACAAAAACCACTGACACAAAGAGACGTGTACAGCCCGATGCTTGTTTCTGTTCATCACCAGTGAGTCAATTCACAGTTTATTCCCGCATGAAGCATTTAAAATTGCACAGTTAGTTACTGAGTGCATAAGATATATGGCAGTTGTTCAATTATATTTTGCTGTTGTTAATTCACTGAGAAGAAAACCCACTATATTTATAATTAGCAATAAGAGTACAGAAAGACTTTAGTGATTATTAGAAAAAAAAATCCAGGGGCAGTTAACAGGTTTAATTCTCCACAGAGCAGAATAAAGGGGAATGTAATACATTATGTTACACACCACAACCCTAAATGTGCATGACGTGCCACATAGTGGTTCAGTAACACATAGAAGATTTATGAAGAAGGTGTCAAATAATTATTATTATGAAGGTCTCAGCTCTCCCCTTTCATTTCTCGACTGGAACCCATTTGTACATTGCACGCAAGAGGCCATTCAAGAATGAACCAAAAGATGGTGTACCTCATTCATCTGTTCATAACGGATTTAATTTGCATCAACTATTGAGTCAATTCCAAGGCCAATGCAGCAAAAATCATGCAAAATGATACAAAAAATATACATTGGATGCTTGAGATACAAGGTCGGTCTCTTTCTTGACAGATCTTGTATGAAGCTGAATGACTGACAAAATCAAAAACAGAAAATGCTGGAAAATCTCAGCAGGTTTGACAGCATCCTTTTTTGGGGTAGAATAGAGCCAATGCTTCGAGTCTCGATGATCATTTGTCAAATCTGAGAAGAAAGAGAATCAGCCGAGATTTACTCAGTGTGGAGTGTTGGGTGGGGTGGGCAGGGGGCAGTGGAGAATGGGGCATAGAGAATATGAATGAGAATATGGAAAGCTGAGGAGAAGCTAAAAGTGTCCATTAAGCGATCAGAATGTGTGAATGGCAGAACAGATGGTTAAAGGACTGCCTGAGGAATGTGGCAGTTGCCCTGAAGGTGGGGGTTGGGGAAGGGGTGGGGGGAGGGGGGGAAAGCAAGAGCTGGAATGGTAAGTGGAAAATGGAAAGGAGAAAGAAGGATGATAAAATGAGATGAGACAAAATGAAATAAATAAATGGAAATGGTGGGGAGGTGGAGGAGAGAGTTCACGCTCTGAAGTTGTTGAACTCAATATTCAGTCTGGAAGGCTGTTAAGTGCCTAATTGGAAGATGAGATGCCGTTCCTCCAGTTTACATTGGACTTCACTGCAACATTGCAAAAGGCTAAGGATGGACATGCGGACAGGAGAACTGGGTGATATGTTGAAGTAACAGGAAGATCAGGGTCCTGCTTGCAGATAGACCAAAGTTGTTCGGCCAAGCCCAGTCTACGTTCAGTCTCTGTGATGTAGAGTAGATCGCACTGGGAGCAGCAAACACAATTAACCAGATTTAAGGAGGTGCAAGTGAAGCACTGTTTCACCTGAAAGGGGTGTTCAGGACCTGGGATGGTGAGCAGGAAGGAGGTAAAGGGACAGGTGTTACACCTTCTACCATTGCATGGAAAGGTGCCATGCACAGAGGGTGAGGTGCTGGGTCCGATGTAGTAGTGGATCATCAAGGTGGCTACAGCTTAACTATAGCTCTTCACACATCACATCCTGTAAGAACTCCATCACATTCTTGCAGTTCCTTCACCTCCGCCACATTTATTCTGACAATGCCACTTTCCAAAATAGCACTGCTGATATGTCTTCCCTCTTCCTCAATCCCCCATCTTGGCCCCTCTGATTCCCCCCAGTGCCTGATTGCTGGCCTCCGATCTTACTGAATAGTGGAGCAGGCTTGAGGGGCCAGATGGCCTACTCCTGCTCCTAGTTCTATGTCCTTATGTTGCATCCTCCCCTTATACCTGACTGACTGGGGGACTTCCATGGTATCCCTTCATTCCAGTAAGATCGGACTGCTAGCTTCCCATTAGTGGGGAGCTGTTGTAAACTTGCTGGAGTGAACCACTCCTGGCAAGGGGTCAAGGCTAGATTTAAATAGATTTAAATAGATTTAAATAGCCAATTTCTGGCGAGGAGCTGATGATGCCATCATCATCATCTGGGCCTTGGAGTCGCGTGGAGACCGTGGTGCCCAGTGGGGAGCCGCTAAATGGCATTCACATTCTAAATGGCATTTACACATTCTCTCCGTGTCTGCCTGGTTTCAGCCAGGTGCTCCGGTTTCCTCCTACAGTTCAAAGATGTGTGGGTTAGGTGCATTGGCCATGCTAAAATTGCCCCTTAGTATCCCAGGAAGCATAGGTTGGAAGGATTAGAAGGGTAAATATGTGGTTTATGGGGATAAGGCCTAGGTGAGATTGTTGTCAGTGTGGACTTAATGGGATGAATGACCTGCTTCTTCACTGTAGGGTTTCTATGATTCTACGATTCTAAGTGAGCACCTGTCAATCCTCCACTTGTTGAAGAAATCTCAAGTAAGTTGCATGCAGCCCAGATTCCTCTCCCTCCCTTGCACTTAACCTTGTGTCCTCTGTTGCAGGAACAGATATGGAAACCCCGGGACTATCTGGCACCGCAGTCCCGACTGCTGCCCCCACCCATCCTGCCCCTGACAGCTCAGAAAACTCCTTGGAGGAAGCTGATGAAGGGACCTCCAAGAGTGGCACTTACACCTTGCAAATTGCCATCCTCGAGAATGTCACATCGGTCGCTCAAGTTAGTGGCAAAGCATCTGGGTCACTCTCTGGTACACACAACACATTTGCTGATGTACATCAGGTGGAGGAGGGAATGTCCGAGGCCTCTGGCTTGCGGAGGCCGACCAGAGGTGAGAACTCAGCTGCCCCGGGTGACATACTGGGCCTCTGAGATCATTTCTCCCTTAGCTGCTGGAGATGCAGCAAAAGCGCCAGGGAATGCAAGAGGGGCTGATGACCACACTGGACCAACTGCGAGGCTGTTGGGAGGAAGCTTTCCCAAAGCTTTCAGGTGGACCAGCTATTGCCTGTCTTACATGTTTCCCAGGCCGATATTGCAAGGGTGGCGTCCGTGGTGGAAAGCCTGGGGCAGGGAATCCTTACCATGAGTAGCAGGGTCCAAATGATGGCCGAGTCACAGCAGGCAAGGTAGATTCCAGAGGGCCACGGCCAGGTCACAGTGGGTCACAGCTGAGGTTCTGTGCAGGCTTCTCAAGATTCTGCAGCCCATGGCTGAGAGGCTTGAGAGTTACATAAGAACGTAAGAACATAAGAAATAGGAGCAGGAGTAGGCCATCTAGCCCTTCGAGCCTGCCCCGCCATTCAATAAGATCATGGCTGATCTGGAGTGGCTCAGTTCCACTTTCCCGCTTTCTCCCCAAAACCCTTAATTCCCTTGCCTACCAAAAGCCTATCTACCCGTGTCTTAAATATATTTAGTGAGGTAGCCTCCACCACGTCAACAGGCAGAGAATTCCAGAGATTCACCACCCTTTGAGTGAAGAAGTTCTTCCTCAACTCTGTTCTAAACTGTCCCCCCCCCCCTTATCTTGAGGCTGTGCCCTCTAGCCTTGCTGTCCTTTCTGAGCGGGAAGAACCTTTCAACCTCTACCCTATCCATCCCCTTCATCATTTTATACGTCTCAATAAGATCCCCCCTCATCCTTCTAAACTCCAATGAGTACAAGCCCAGACTATTCAGCCTCTCTTCATAATTCAACCCCCTCAACTCCGGTATCAGCCTAGTAAACCTCCTCTGCACTCCCTCCAAGGCCAAAATATACTTGCGCAAGTGCGGTGACCAAAACTGCACACAGTACTCCAGCTGCGGCCTCACCAGTGCCCTGTACAGCTGCAGCAAGATCTCCCTACTTTTATATTCAATCCCCCTCGCTATGAAGGCCAGCACCCCATTTGCCTTCCTGACCACCTGCTGCACCCGCAAGCTGGGTTTTTGTGACTCATGCACAAGGACCCCCAGGTCCCTCTGCACCATAGCATGCTGCAGCTTTTCGCCCTTTAAATAGTAGAGTTGCAGGAGACCCAGAAGGACAACACTGAGACATAGCAGGCTGTGGCAGCAGCCTTTAAGAATGTGGTCCACTCACAGAGGGTCATGACTGAAGGGTCATGGCAAAGCATGGCCCAGTCTCAGAGGGCACTTGCAGCTGCCATTAACAGGTGTCCCCCAACTCAGCACCATCATAGAGGGCTCGACCACCAAGTCAAAAACATCGGTTGTTCTCCAGGACTGACAAGGTCAGGTGATGCCACAGCTCCTGGAGCTCGCTGAGAAGAACCGCTATCCCATGGAGTGACCCAAGGGCCCACAGGAACTCTGAGGGTGGAAAGAAGGACTCAAGCCTATGTCGGGGCTTTCCACCCAGGAGACTGCAGCTGCGGCTACACCTTCTGATTCCCCCCTTTCCTGACACTGGGACATCTCAGCGATCGGGGAATAAAAAGGATGTCATGGATACGTCTCTGACACTTGGAAGTCAGCCAGGGCTCTTAAGGTCCAGACCCTTCAGAGGACAATTGCCAAGGGCATCACAAGCCAAGGGGCACAGTAGGCAGCTGGCCACCTCCACCTCTGATGTACATTCTGGGCAGACAACAAAACATAGCAGTTTACCATATAAAGTTAAGAAGTTATAGCAGCACTAAGATGGCACAGGTGAAGGGCAACACTAGTTTGATAGAATATTTCAGCACTTTAAAGTCATACTTTCACATATTTTTGTATTATCACTTATTTTGAAAACACATTTATTCGCACAAATAAATTTTATTTCACCCCACACCTGTGACTGATTTCTCCCTAATTAGCCACTCACAAGGGATGTACTGAACCCAACGGTCGCTGGAGGTTCCCTGCATGTTGATGTCAGTTGGGAAGCCCCTCAATGCACTGCTACTAAGAAAATCAAGGCACTCAAATAATTCACAGGCCTCAGCAGGTGGCATGAATTGGCACTGACATTTGCCATGGCATCCCCAGAACCCATGAGAGATTCCACCCACCCCATCCACTACAAGATCTGCATGGGGGTTAGTTCTCACTTACCCACCACCCAGACATGGGTCCAGGTGCCAGTGAGCAAGCAGGACTCAGTCAGATTGGCTTGTAACAAGGCATCATTACAATGGCACATAGCAAGTTGTCATCGCCCTCCTGCCTGCCACAGAAACTCACTAACTGTGACCGTACCCAGGCCCACCACTCTGGTGCTACAATGTTTCAGGAGATTGTAGGACTCCAAATGGAGGGGGTGCAGGGGGAGGGGGAGGGCTGGTGGGAGAGGGTGTGGAGTGAATGGAACCCACGTATGGCAACACAGGCCCCTAGTGACCAAAGTGCATGCTGATCAGGGCCTCCCTCTTTGCTCTCGCATGCCTGACCCTTTCTGCCGCCAGCCCTCCAGCACCTGGATGGTGTTGCTCGTGTCATTGTCCTCCTCCTCCTATTCCTTTTCTTTGTCCTCTTCCTCCTCCTCTTCCTCCTCCACCTACTGGGCAGCCTCCTCCCCAGTGATGTCCAGCCGGTCGGCCTCCTCGCCCTCTTCTCCTTGCTGCTACTCCAGGTTGTGTAGGGCACAGCACAACATTGCAATGCCGGTTGATATCAGGGGGCTATATTGGAGGGCCTCGTCAGAGTGGTACAGGCACCTGAACCGCATTTTGAGGACTCTGTGCACCACTCCACTATTGAACAGGTGGCAACATGGACCTTATTTTATCGGATCTCCACATCAGTCTCAGGCCTCCGCACAGGTGTCGTCAGCCAAGTCCAAAAACGGGTACCCTTCTTAATCACTTATTGGGAGGGTACGGCAGCTGCCATACGCATGCCTGCCCCTGAACTGCTTATGGAATCATTGGAATCACAGTCAATCAATCTTTCTGCAACAGAAGAAGATTCCAACTATGAGGAGCAGGCCATCGAGTTAGCTGGAGAACATTAGGACTCTGCATGTGCCAAATGTGAGGTAAGACATTCCTAGGAAGCCAATGAGAATGCATCCAGTCTGCAGTTGTCGTTATGCACGCACTGACTCAGATATCTTCATGAGCCAATTTAGTCAATCACTAAATCTTTTCTTTATTTTAGGGCATGTTGTTTGCCCTGAGATGAGATTGAGAGTATTAAGTGGCTGGCACTCATTCAATGCAGATGTCCCCATCTGCCAGTCATATGTGACATTCCTGTGCACTCTAAGCCTTACTACCTGATGCCCTTATGAGAGTCACACTTTTCAATGATTTGATGGTGCATTTACCCTGGGGGGGTGGGGGGAGGGGGTGCAGCAGATCATTCATCCTCATCGTACAACTGGCCGGTTCTTTTGGAGACCCATGGGTGCCAACCACCGCTTTGACCTCCTCCCAGGTCTCCTAGGTCAGTCAGGAATGCTTCCTGCCGCCATCCCTGGGAGACAGTACCCCTTGCTTTTCTTGGATGGCCTGCAGGTTGAACCAAAGGGCTGCAGGTTGCTTTCTCTTCTATTTAACATTTTTAAAATGCCCAATCTGAAGCTCCTGGCCTACAATGGGGGAATAGTTGTCCAGGTGCCTTTTAAATATGGCACCATGACCTTCGCCCTCCCCCCCTCCAACCACCACCCCTGCACAGATGAATAACTAATGAACTGAAGAGCACATGACTGTATGTGTTCGGCCATCCTGCTGCCAACCCCACCGCTCCGCCTCCCCACAACCCCTTGTCAACCAGAATCACTTCCACTCCCCTTCTAGCCATCGAGCTTTAGAGTTTAAAGTGAAAGATTCTGCCCAAGTTGTTACTTCACAAAGTATCAAAGTGTGATGAATAGTGTTTGACTTTAACTAGTTAAAACAGGATAGGGTACGTTAGTGTTAGATGTGGCGTGTGCAAGTGCATTTCAGTGTCCATGAATATAAATCACAAAAATAAATTTGGCTTCATTCATCTGGTAACAGGTACTTGTCTGTAATTTTGAAGAACATATTTTGTGTGATTGAATATATTGTATAGCAAGAGTCACCAAATGAACCTGGATTGAAAATCCCTGCAGATTTGGAAACAAGTGTAGACAGTTTCCCAGCATGCAGTCATTGTAAAAAAAAATGGAAATGCAACTCAAGAAAACTTTCCTGTTAAAGACTTTCCAAGGGTAAAACATTACAAATTAAGACCAATTTTCTTTCTTTAATGATGTTGCCAAATTCAACTAGAGAATTGAGGAACATTTTTCAGTTCCTGAAATGTTTCCTTCATTACCTATGACCTTAAAATTGCTAGAGACTGACAAATCTTACATAAACTCTTTATGAAGTTTTAAAGTTTATTTATTCATGCCACAAGTAGGCTTACATTAATGTTGCAATGAATTTACCGTGAAAATCCTCTCATCGCCACACTCTAGTACCTGTTTGGGAATGCAGAAGGAGAATTTAGCACGGCCAATGCACCTAACCATCCCTTCTTTCAGACTGTGGGAGGAAGCCGAGCACTGAGGGGAAACCCACACATTCACGGGGAGAATGTGCAGACTCTGCACAGGCAGTGACCCAAGCCAGGGTTTGAATCTGGAGCCCTGGCACTTTAAGGCAGGAGTGTTAACCATAGTGCCACCCCTTCCGAATCTTCTCAGTGACAGTGTAAATAATACAATCAGAACCTGTAATTCAAGCACTTTACCCGTTACTATAACAGTATATGTGTGGCTTATAATTTAACAAAGAAACAGCAGGGTCAAGTCGAAGTGTTCTATGCAAGCCTAGGATGAAATTGAGCGTTGGGAACTTTCTTGGTCATCCCGCCATTCTACTTCAGTGGAAACTCTATATTCATGTGTAAAAAAAGTTTCTGCTGAACCTCTGTCCCTTCACCAGTCTATGCCCTAAACTCTGGAATTGTCTCCCTAAACTTGACAGCCTCTAAACCTCCTTTAGGACCCTCTTAAAAATCCACCTTTTTGACCATGTTTATGGTCACCTATCCTAATGTTCCCTTCTTTGGGGCCCAGTACTAAATTTTGTCCAGAGCAACTTCAGTGGTTAGATCCACATTCTTTGATCTACTTGGATCAAATGGGTGCAGTGACAATCTTCTTCCCTGACTGATATTAATCATTTGTGCTAAGTGAAAATAATCTTCGATCAAAAGTAAATAATGAGGATGTTGGTATTATGATGTCTGAAGTTTTGATAATCGCAATTCAGTTCCTGGAAAATTTGGTCCACCAGAGGAGGTATTTAAGGAAAAAATTTTCCTCTCTAGCATTCAATGCAAAACTACGCCTGCTGAGAGCACATCAGGAAACTTACGTTTCAACCATATACATGAATGTAAAATTCTCCCCCGGTGTATTTGCCAGGAGTGAAGAATATTGAATGTTATACCTCTTTCTTTGCTTTGAAAACAGCTCATAATCATTCATGGTCAAGAGCACAATACATGAGGATGATTACAAAGGATAATGAGGAACACTTAAATACTCGTCATCTAGTTCTCAAGCATTTGCTAAAGTCTTTTAAAGTGTACAATTCAATTTGCATCTGGAACAAAGCCCCTTTTATCTGAGCTAATTTTCTTATCAACAACCTTGCCTAGCTGCCACAGATGACATGCCTTCAGTCTTCCATTTTGAAAATGAGTGAAGGAACAGCCAGTGTAATAATCCCTCTTTCATAAGCTGATGCATGAGGGGAATTTGTAAGTCCCCACCCCCCTGTGTCCCACCCAGTAAGTGTAATTGTTGTGAAAAGACTGTTCCATTCCATTCCCTTCTGCTGCCACCCGATATTTTCCAAGCACTTGAGTTTCTGGCTGGTATCAGATGGGACCCACATGAAGCTGCAGTTTACTAAATACATTTGTATGAATAGGTGTCCAATTATCAACAGAATTTTCACTGAGGTAGGTAGGTCTTTTTCTTGACAGGGACATATCAAGCAAGAAGAATAAAATAAACCTATCATGTATTTATGGGTAAACTTTCACCTCAATAATTAGCAACTAAATAATACAATCAATTGCATTGTCTGTATTCATACAGATGAATTATGATTGGCAATGAACTCTGCTAAAACCCATCATAAACACAATTTTTGTCTGCCAAAATGATTTGATAGTTTTGAGCAGCGGATAGACAAATAAAAATGAAATGAATTTAATCAGTTTAAGTACCAAAGTCAGCAATTTGATCAGGACTGTGATTCTGTTTTATCGAGGTCTCATTTGGGGTCTCTTTATTTGTGCCCAGTTCAATAGGGGTAATGGTTTCCGACTAGTTTAGAGCTGGATTCTGTTAAATTGATTAAGCGAAAACAATTTATTCCGAGTAGTAAGGTGATGACCCAGCTGAAATGTATGTGTTGTATTTGCATTAGTGGCTCTTATCTGCTGGCTTCAGGGCATTTATGAAATAATAAATCAGTGACCTAGATTTACAGATTTTAGAAATGTGACGAGAAGCGATAACAAATACTGTCAAAATGGAAGTTGCAGAGCCAAAATAGTAGCAGCAAAAGGATTTTTTAACTGTGCTGCTGATGGGGGAAATCACAAACTTGAAGTGCTGATTTGGGTTGAATATGGTTACACATTTATGTCTTGTATATATGTCACTTTGTTTCCAGACACTGGGTGCTGCCAGTAGGATTTTGGTATGCAAGGATAGGATATGATGTTTAGCATCATGTCTGACCTCCATTATAACATCTGCTGGATGTGATTTTTTTTTCAATCGGCCTTCACATTCCTACAGCTTATCCTTGTGTGTTCCGAGTAGCAGCCTCATTTAAGTGCTGTAAAGGATTCCCTGATCTTTGGTGGGAGCACTACCAGCCCTATACACGCTTGTTTGTGTCTGTGGTT
This sequence comes from Carcharhinus amblyrhynchos, assembly GCF_965287045.1. Taxonomy (NCBI): domain Eukaryota; kingdom Metazoa; phylum Chordata; class Chondrichthyes; order Carcharhiniformes; family Carcharhinidae; genus Carcharhinus; species Carcharhinus amblyrhynchos. The sequence goes on along the minus strand of NC_137339.1, from coordinate 39,296,475 downwards.
CAGCATGCAGCACTCTCACCTGTGAATCACAAGGTTATGAGTTCAACTTCCATTTCAGGATTTGAGCACACTGACAAGGAGGGAATTTTGCACTATCATTCTTTCTTTTTGGATGAGATTAGATTCCATCTGTACTCTGATGTAAATGTAAAAGACCTCACGGCTCAATTTCAAAGAAGAGCAGGGGAGTTATCCCAGGCGTTCTGGCCAATATTTATCCCTCAATTGACATCACAGAAACAGATGAGTATCACATTGCTGTTTGTGTGAGCTCATTTTGTCCAAATTTGTTTCTGCATTTCCTACATTACAGGAGTGAATACATTTCAAAAAGTATTTCATTGGCTGTAAAGCATTTTATAATACTGGTAGTCATGAAAGAGCCTGAACCTGATTTCCTTGAATTAGAATGAATTTCAATGTCATTAAATGGCTTTATGCCATTGTTTGAGGTAATGCCAGATGCTCTTCCTCCCCGGGGTGATGTCAACAGGGGGTGTCAAAGATGGAAACCAGTTATGATGACCACGCCAGGGCCATGGAGGTGAGTACAGCCCCCAGGTGGCGAGGAACATGGCACAGTGCTGCCCTACGATACCCTGGCACTGCCAGGTTGGCACCATCAGGTTGGTACTGCCAGAGGGGCATTTCCATGGGGCAGAGCCAGAGGCAGGGCTTCTAGGGAACCCCATTGCAGGGTTCCCATTATGTGGGGAAGGAGTGGTGGAAGTGGGGGGGGAGGTTGTACCTGCATGGTGATGGTGGGGGAGGGGGGCAGAGAGTGGTCACTGAGAATGTGGAGAGTGCCCTGATGCTAGCAGTAATGAAAGGAGGTTGGCGGGGTGGGGGTTGGTGGGGGGGGGGGAGCGGTGGGATCAGGTCATCCTGATGCCTGCATGGTGTGTGTGTGTGTGTGTGTGTGTGTGTGTGTGTGTGTGTGTGTGTGTGTGTGTGTGTGTGTGTGTGTGTGTGTGTGTGTGTGGAGGGGGGGGGGTGGCTGCAGGGGGCAGGGGATGACCCAAACATTGAGTTGCGGTGGGGGGAGGGCAGTGTTACCTTTGTGGAGATGGCCTTGTTGATTCTATCAGGTCCCACCAGGGTGACAGGCAAAATATGCCCCTTTTTTCTGTGACAAAGTATCAGAAGATCTGGAGTGAAAACCTGTCTGTGTTCCTGGGGAGAAACACACCAGTTGTTAGTCAGACCCTGACACAGCCATCTTTTTTGGCTAAATTCCACCCACAGAGTGTAGCAAGTCAAAGAAAAAGCTTGCATTCATCTAACAGTTTTCAGATTTTCAGGATATCCCAAAATATTTTACAGTCAATGGGTGACTGATTTTTCAAATATAGTCACTGTCAATGTGTCATCAAAGTTTATTAGCCAATTTGCACACAACAATAAGGTAAATGAGCAGTTAATCAGATAGTAGGTGATCCTGATTGAGGTATAAATGTTGGTCTGGACTATTTCCCTAGTCTGCTTTCAGCAGTGTCAAGGAACCTAATATTTTCACCTGACAGACAGTTATAACCTTGGTTTGATGTCTCATTTGAAAGACAACACCTCCAACAGTGTTGTACTCACTCAACAGTGCACTGAAGTGTCAGATAGTGTGCTCAAGCCCTGGAGTATGTTCAGAAGCCAAACCTTCTTCACATGGAGACAAGAATGTTATTTATTGTGCCCAGGTTGGAACTTCAAGTTGAAATGAAATGAATGCTGAGATGGTTTGAAGGCCACCAAATGCAGCATTTGACATTATAAATGCAGTACAAGATGAAAGACAGCTTTTACTGACAGTTCTGGACAAAATAATTTTAAATTATTGGAATAAGGTTGTTCAAACCCGGATTCAAGCAAAATTGGGGTGGAGGTATAAATAATATGTGTGACCAGAATATAAGTCATAGACTCCCACTAACGTCTGATGGGATATTTTAAATTGCAGCTCAGACATCAGCTGAAATTAAGTGGGTATTTCAGTCTCCCATTTTAATCAGGATGCTATGACAACAAGAAGAAATTTATCAATGCAAAGCAGAAAAGGCCAGTGCTGCTTTGCGGAATCCTTGGCAATGACCTGAGATATTTGCAAGGGACTTTAAAGAGCAGAAGGGGTCCAAAGATCAGCAGTCCCATTGGGCAGCATGGTGGCACAGTGGTTAACACTGCTGCCTCACAGCACCAGGGACCTGGGTTCAATTCTGGCCTTGGGCGTCTATATGTGTAGAGTTTATACATTTTCCCTGTGTCTACGTGAGCTTCCTCCAGGTGCTCAGGTTTCCTCCCACAGTCCAAAGATGCGCAGGCTAGGTGGATTGGCCACAGTAAAAATTTCCCATTAGTGTCCCAAGGTTAGGTGGATTAGCCATAGTAAATGGGTAATGTTACGGGGATAGAGAGGCGGGGAGAGTCCACTCTATCAGAGAGTCGGTGCAGACTCAATGGGCTTAATGGCTTCCTTCTGCACTGTAGGGATTCCATAATCTATGAAAGACTTGGCCAAGATCAAGGCTGACAGAAAATAAGCACTTGGAGCTGACTGGATGGTTTGAAGGCACTGGAAATCTCTCTCCTTGCACAGGCCGAAGACAAGGCCATTATTCCTGAGCCTTACTATTATCTTCCACGTGCAGTTTCAGGAGACAACAGTAATTGGAATGACAAAATAACCTGCCTCCCAATGTCATGTGCCCACAGTGAACAAGTGGTGGTAGGCATGGATGAAGGTAAATTCAGGTCTGAAGTGGTGACCGGCCTTCACCATTGCTTTTCCTTCATTTTCTGGAGCAGAATTCCCTGCCAGGAAATGGATTTGAATTCTCATGCCCTTTGAGTAGGTCAATATTCAACTGTTAACAGAATTGTGTTCAGTCAGGAATTTCAGATCTAGTACACACAGAAAGATATATGCATTTTTGTGTAAAACTGCTGTGTAATTTTCCATTCTGAATGTCAGAACTTTTATTATAATAAACCTGTAATTTTCATCATCTAGCATCTCTCATCCGTTCTTTTTACTGTCACTGTCCATTTCTGCAGTCTGCTCATTATAACAATCAATTCATACACTACATCGCATTAAATCCATCAAATTTTGTCACAATAAATGTGCTAATATATTTTATAACACACTGGATTGTAAGGGATACATTATTAAGTTGTTCCTTGTCATTCTTTGGTTTAAGTGTTGCATTCTACCTGTGCGCGTAGCAGTCTTAAATCAACTCAGGATTATATGCAACTTTGTAGTGTATAACCAACCATCTATCACTCTAAACATAATTGGATGTTATCTATACTAGTGTTACCTCCCTGGCATGAAGTTCTATCAACAGTTACTCTGTGGTACAGGAGGGAGAAACCAGCTCTCCCAAACTGGTTGGATCTCTAGTGTTGTTCACACATACTCTATTGTATTGCTGGTGCCAACAGCAAAGTGAAGGTAATACTTTTGTTTTCTTTAATACTTAATGAAGTTATTTTTAACATACTAATACCTGTCATGTTTGTTTGTTAAATGAGATGTGGCAATTATGGCATCAACACAGAATGGTTTAAGCCATTACCAAAAGAAATGATATTATTCAGGATGGCAGTGGTGTGGTTTATTCAACTTGGGGAGACAGTGACCTAATGGTATTATTGCTAGACTATAAGTTCAGAAACTTTAGCTAACATTCTGGGGATCTGGGTTCGAATCCAGCCTTGGCAGCTGGTGAAATCTGAATTTAAATAAAAAATATCTGGAATTAAGAATCTACTGATGACCGTGAAACCATTGTTGATTGTTGGAAAAAGCCGCTTCGTTCACCAATGTCCTTTAGGGAAGGAAATCTGGTCTGGTCTACAACAGAAATGTGGTTGACTTTCAACTGCCCTCCAAGGGCAACTAGAGATGGGCAATAAATGCCGGCCAGCCAGCAACACCCATGTCCCACGAATGAATAGAAAAAAAAGTATTTTAACAGAATTTAGACAATGTACTATTGAACTAGAACGTTCTATTTAACATTTACAAACATGATATAGTGAATTATTGAGGGAGCAGATTGCATCACCAGCATCCTGCAGTATAATAGTAGCAGTGAGACTTTATGGGTGGAAAGTCAGGGGTACTTCCAATTCCAGGGTGACCACATGTGCAGGAAGTGCCTCCAGTTGCTGCTATTCGAAATCCGCACTCTGGAGCTGGAGCTTCGGCTAGTTTCACTGTAGATTATCTACAAGGATAGGTATCTGCATAGATAGCACACACAATGAGATGGTGACATCACAGGTAAACAGTGTACAGGCAGAAAGAGAATGGATGACTGCCAGACAGCACAAAAGCTCTAGGCAGGTTATGCAGAAGTTCCCTGGGCTCACCTCGCTCTCTAACAGATTTTACATTTTGGATATTGAGAGGGGAAGACAACAAGAGCCAAGTCAGTGGCATCACAAACGGCTCAGCTGCATGGGTGATCGGGAAAAGAAAAAAGAGTGGGATAGCAATGTGAGAGGGGATTCTATCATAAAGGGAACTGATAGATATTTCTGGAGATGTGACACCAGGATAGCATGTTGCCTCCCTGGTGCCAGGGTCAAGGATGTCAGTGAGTGGCTCTAGGCCATTCTGAAGGGAAAGGATGAATAGCCAAAGGCTGTGATCAATATCCATACCAACAATGTAGGTATGAAGGATGAGGTCCTGAAAACAGAATACAGGGATCAAGGAAGTAAGTAGATTAAAACAGAACCTCTAAGGTAGTAATCTCAACATTACTGCCAGTGCCACGTGCTAGCAAGAACAGGAATAGAATAGACTGGGTGTATGTCTGATTGGAGAGATGGGCCGGGATTCTCTCAAATAACGCAGGTGGCTGGACGACATCAGTGGAGGCCTTTAGTGGGACTCATGACCAGCATCCAGACGATCGCAGGCCTCTCAGGCCCTTTTTTCTGGTGTAATCAACTCTGCCGGACATCAGAAATCTCCCCACTGACAGATCAACGCATATGTAGTGGTCCACTCAGTGCACTAATTCCAGCCTCTCAGTTGGGATGAGGCTCTGCCTCCACTTACCAGCATGAATCTCTCTGGGGCACTTTGAAGCACAGAGTGCCAGAGGTTCATTCGGGTAAGTACGCCCAAATCATTGGCGGGAAGATTCCCCATTTTCCTGCCCATTGGGCACTTAGTTTTTTTTTGGGAGAATCCTGACAATGGTATAAGAGGGAAGGATTTGGATTCCTACGGCCTTGGGGCAAGTTCTAGGGAAGATAGGATCTGGACAAATTTGATGGTATTACTGGAACCAATATTCTTGCAAGGGTATTTGCTCGTGCTGTTGGGAGGGTTTACATTAGAGTGGCAGGGGAGTGGGCACCTGAGCGGAGAGACTCAAGAGAGGGAAATAAAGATCAAAATGAAAGACAAAAAGATAGAAAGCAAAAATGGAAGACAGAAGAAACAAGGGATAACAGTAAATAGGGCTATAGTACAAAACATTATGTGCAAAATGTTAAGAAAACAAATCTAAAGATATCGTATTTGAAGGCATGGAGCATTTGCAACAAGGCAGACAAATTAACAGTGCAAATTGGTATACATGGGTATAATATGATGGCAATTATGGAGACATGGCTACAGAGTTTTTTGCCCCAGAGAGACTTGACATTTCAGAAGGACAGGCAAAAATGAAAAGGAGGTGGGGTGGCATTGTTAGTCAAGGATGAAATTAGTGCAATAGTGAGTGAGGATATTGACTCAGAAAATGCAGATGTTGGATCAATCTGCGTGGAGCTAAGAAACAACGGGGGGTGGGAAACATTAGTTGGAGTTGGTCTATAGGCCTCCAATCAGTAGCGGTAAAATAGGGGATGGCATTAAAAAGGATACTAGAGATGTATCTAACAAGAGTAGTGGTAATCACGGGTGGTGTTAATCTACACATAGATTAGACAGATCAAATCAGCAATGATACTGCCGTGACTGAATTCCTGGAGTATGTACATGCTGTTTTTTCAGACTAGAATGTCAAGGACCCATCTAGGGAATAGGTTTTCCTAGATTTTATATTATCCAATAAAGAAGGTAATTAATAATCTTGTTATGCTGGGTGCTTTAGGGAAGAGTGACCATAACACGGAAGAATTCTTCATTAGAGTGAATTGTACAGCCTTTTCTTGCACAGAACACAAAAAAATGATGGATCATGGCTAATGGAAGAAATTGAGGATAGTATTAGATCCAAAGAGAAGACATAAAAAGTTGCAAGAGAAAACAGCAAAGGAGGACCAAGAAACTGATAAAGAGGGGAAAGGAAAAGGGAAAGATTTAGTCACCCCAATTGCCATGGGCGCAAATTCTGGTGCAATACTCTGACTGACAAAGGAGATGGTGTGGTCCTCTGTCATGTTTTCCGGGTTGAAATGGTCGCTACGAGACGACACAGATTTAAGGTGCGGGGAGGAAAGTACAGAAGTTTTGTTAGGGGTAAGTTTTTCACTCAGAGGGTAGTGAGTGAATGGAATCGGCTGCCGTCAGTGGTGGTGGAGGCGAACTCGCTGGGGTCTTTTAAAAGACTTCTGGATGAGTATATGGGGTTTTATGGGATTGGGGGTTATAGATAGGTCTATAGATTGGTAGGTGTTGATGTGATTGGCACAACTCGTGGGCCGAAGGGCCTGTTTGTGCTGTAGTGTTCTATGTTCTATGTTCTGGCAGACTTGGCACTATGTGGCACTGGAGGACACCTGCTCATTGTGTCCATCAAGGTCACTGCAATTCTGAACCTCTTTGCCATGGGGTCCTTCCAGGGATCCACCAGGAACCTCTGCAGAATCTCACATGCATCTCACATAAGTACATTTGTGAGGTAATGGATGCACCGTATGCAAGGCTGGGGAAATACATTCTTTTTGAAAATGATCAGGTCAATAGAATTCGGGCAAATGACAAATGTATGCAGAGGCATACATTTCTCTCATCAGTCCACCTCACCCTCAGCACAGGCCCAATCCTGCTCCTGCTCTGTGAGCTCTCCTCAATTGGAGTCAGGATCTTCGGCTCCACCATGTCACTGCCCGTCTATGCTCATTCATGGTGGTTGTAGGCAAGCTTATCCTGCAGGGAGACAAATGGCATGATGTTCGCAAAACCAGGTGAGCTGGCAATGATACCGGGCATGTGTGGGCGCAGCATGTGAGAAGGGATGAATTGTGAGGAAGGAAGTACCAGGGAGCTGAAGAAGCTTGTGGGAAGAGGGATCGTTCGGCCCTGCTTGGTGCTGCATGTGGGGTCCAAGTGGCATGAGGAGGGTGACTGAAAGAAGGGCGGGGGCGTAAGGGGATTCAAAAAGCTTTTAACCTGGCAGGCCAGAGTAGTCATTCATTTTTTTCCAGCATTGTACATTGTCCTCTAGAGGAGGATGCTGGCATACACCAGCATGGTCACCGTATTTCAGACAGGGTTTGTGACCTTGCTGGGGGGGTTAACTGCCAGCTTGTGAGTAGATTGTAACCTTCTCTCCTCCATAGCATCAAATATATGGGTGAGAGCCCCCTCCATGAAGCAGGGAGCTGGCTTCTCCGCTGCCATCCTCCTGGCTTGACTGTGAGCAAGTGGTGTGGAGTTGTTTAAATGCAGGCCCCCCTTGATAGAACTGCTCAGATGACCCATAGCACAGGTGAATTGACAACTCACACCACAGATGTGGCACTTTTCATGTGGGGAAATTTTTTTTTCAGCCGCTAAAAATTGCGATCAGGATCACATCGTCAGGGCTGGTGGAATTCATAAAACATAGATCATAGAACAGTACAGCACAGTACAGGCCCTTCGACCCTCAATGTTGTGCCATGCTTTGTCGGAAACCAAGATCAAGCTATCCCACTCCCTATAATTCTGGTGTGCTCCATGTGCCTATCCAATAACCACTTGAAAGTTCCTAAAGTGTCCGCCTCCACTATCACAGCAGGCAGTCCATTCCACACCCCAACCACTCTCTGAGTAAAGAACCTACCTTGGACACACCTCCTCGATCTCCCACCATGAACCTTATAGTTATGCCCCCTAGTAACAGCCACATCCACCCGAGGAAATAGACTTTGAATGTCCACTCGATCTATCCCCCTCATCGTCTTATAAACCTCTATTGAGTCGCCTCTCATTCTCCTCCACTCTAAAGAGAAAAAACCCAGCTCCCTCAACTTTTCCTCATAGGACCTACCCTCCAAACCAGGCAGCATCCTGGTAAATCTCCTCTGCACTCTCCCTAATGCTTCCACATCCTTCTTATAGTGAGGTGACCAGAACTGCACACTATATTCCAAATGTGGTCTCACCAAGGTCCTGAACAGTTGCCGCATAACCCCACGGCTCTTAAACTCAAAGCCCCTGTTAATAAATGCTAACACACTATAGGCTTTATTCATGGCTTTATCCACTTGAATGGCAACCTTCAGAGATCTGTGGATATAAACCCCAAGATCTCTCAGTTCCTCCACATTCTTCAGAACCCTGCCGTTGAGCCTGTAATCCACATTCAAATTTGTCCTACCAGAATGATTTGCACCAATTCTCCTGCCAAAACTGACACTTGGTCAAATTTGGGGAAAATTCTGCAGAGTATGAATATAAACTTGCAAGTAACATAAAAATGTGAAATAAGTACGTAAAAAGAAGATGATTAGTGAAGTCAAATGTAGGTTCCTCACAGTCCGAAACAGGAAAATGTGTAATAGAGTAAAGGAAATGGCAGAGAAATTCAACAACCACTGTCCTCATGAAGAAAGACAGAAATAACTTCCTGGAAGTGCCAGGGAACAAAGGGCATAGTGAGGAGGAATAGAAGGAAATTAGCATTACAAAAAAAAGGTGCTGAAAAAATTAATGGGACTGAAAGCCAATAAATCCTTAGAGTCTGATAATCTACACCCCAGGGTACTAAAGGAAGTGGCCATGGAAATAGTTGATGCGTTGGTTGTTATCTTCCTAATTTCTATAGATCCTGGAGTGGTCATGGCAGATTGGAAAATGTAACCCCATGTTTTAAAAAGGGGGGAGGGAGAAAATGGAGTATTACAGACCAGTTAGCATAACGTCAGTAATAAGGAAAATGCTAGAGTTTATTATAAAGGATGCGATAACAGGACATTTACAAAATACCAGTAGGATTAAATGATGTCAAGATGGATTTTATGAAAGGGAAATCACATTTGACAAACCTACTGGAATTTTTTGAAGACGTAATAAGAACAATAGATGAGGGTGAACCAGGGAATCTTATTGAAATGTGTAAAACTGTCATTGCTGGACAGACGGAGGCTGCAATGTTGTTTCCTTCGGCTGGGGAGACTCTAAAACAAGAGGTCACTGTCTTACAATACAGGATAAATTATTCAGGATGAAGAGTAAAGGCTTCACTCAGAAGGTGATAACCTATGGAATTCTCTACCACAGAAGGATGTGGAGGCCTAGTCACTGAATATATCTAAGAAGGAAATAGATACATTTCTAAACTCTAAAAGTATTAAGGGGTATGGGCATGGGAGTATGATGTTGAGATGAAGTATCAGCCACAATCATATTGAATAGCGGAGCAGGCTCGAAGGGTTGAATGGCTTACTCCTGGTCCTATTTTCCATATTTCTATCCATCTACCAACATTCTCTTTGCTCCTATAGCCAGAATTCTCCAGTTCCGTAAGCCCCACCATTGCTGCCAGTGAAAAGGCAGAATTCAGATTCTGCTAATCCCTATTCACAGAAGCAGGACTGGAGAATCTCAGCCACGGGCGAAGACAGAGAATTTCGGCCTATGTTACTATACCTGTAAGTTTTAGATTTAATTTTCAATGCCAAGTTGCTAATACGAGCTTTTGAGAAGTAGAAATCGAAGTTCAGCTCCCACAACATTGAACTGATGAATATTTGGAGCAGACTTATATTCTGGCCTATTACCACAAATTTCTTAAGAGCCATGTCAGAGTGATATTGATGGAAGCTGAGAAGCAGCCATTCTCATTGTCGCAAGAGATGCAATGTCTGGCCAGTAGAGTTGCCAATCCTCCAGTATCGGCCTGAAGCCTCCAGGAATTGAAGATTTATATTGGGGACACTGCTGTGTGCAACCCTGGGAAAAGATTTTTTTTTGCCACTTCCTTCAAACATTTCGCTTTACCAAATATAAAAATATAGGAAAAAGTCTGTTTGGCTGATAGTTAAGCATCACCCAATTGGCTAATGAGTCTTTTTGCTTTCCAATTAGCATAGGAAAACAGTACATCACAAGGATGGGTGTGTTGAGGGACTAATGACAAGAGCATGGGGGAAAGTCATGTGTTGAAACCTCCAGGAATACATTTAATCAGAGTTGGCAACCTACAGCAGCAACTATTATACATAAATGAGAAGGGGAATGGAGTATCAGGGGATCTCATATCCCATACAAGATTTGTGCATAAGTGCAAACAAATCATGACTTTACTCTAACCTGCCTAGCAAGAATGCTAAAGTCTTAAATCAGACCCAATGGAATTGGCTATGGTGCAATTAAAGGTTAGGTGAAAATCAGAGCTATAGATTTATAACTTTATCCATTGTAAACAGAGTTTAGGCCTAGATAATATATGATCCTGACGTGGTTTAGTGGAAAAATGGAGAATATTTTGCCTGCTTCAATAAGGACAAACTACAGCTGTGAGTGTACAGTGACGCAAATGCTTCCAACAAAATGAATTTCAGCACAATGGGGAGGGGGTGGGGGTCCACAAAAACATGGTGCAGACAAGCCAAAGTTAAGGTGGTATTATCTGTGCAGAAAGTCCAGAGTGAAAATGAGAATAAGAATCCTCGAGATCTAGTAAACATTTTAATCAAAAGCAAGAAGAAGGTTGTACAAGATGAAATAATAGAAGGAGCTGACTTTAGCTTCTCACACCGTTGAGACGACAAGCCACAAATTCCAACAACTAACGCAACCCCATGCAACAAACCATCAAAGTTGTAAGTGAAATTTTAAACAGCAGGATGAAACACAGCGATGAGGCCAAGAGCTGAGAGAACATCTGAAAGCCCTGCTTTGTCACACAAATAAGTAATTGCTAAACATTTCTGAGTATAAGACTCTTCTGGATAACTATTTTTCTTTACTATAATTTTTTTTTGCCTGTTATTCTCAGTAATTTTAAAATTAGTCACAGGCTGTTCATTCCACAAGAACCATTAATCAAGAAGGCAACGTTTATTGTTGAAAATCCTTTATAATCTAGCTACATGACACAGTGTTAGTTAAATATTAACACATTATGGACTGAAGCCATATTTTATGAACTGACCAGTCTCCCGAGGTTTGCTACCTAATTTAGAAAAATGGTGACTATCTTTTGCATTTTAAATGTCTGCTTTGCCTCAATTTAAACATACGTTGATAAATAATGGATAGAAGTCAAACAATATAAATTGCACTGTGGTATAGTTAGGCCAGAAATTATGCTGCAAGGTACTAGTATACAAACACTTAACACATTTGTCTCTCATAAAAAAAACTCTTTGTTATCCATTTTAGGGGCCATTTATTTTAAACGATTTAACAACTCCCCTCAGAGTAAAGGGGAATTTCAGATAAAAATATTAAGCATTAATATAACAGTGTCCACATCAGTTTTAGAGCCTTTATATTATTTTTTGAGCTATTTGTAACTTGATATTCCTCACTGCTATCCTAATATAATCTGAATCAGGAACAAAGATGCTGAGGGAATGAATGACTTCACACCAAAATTTGAAAACAAATGAGTTTAGATGAGGGAAAATATACAGTGAAATTAAGTTCATACTGCTGTTGTAGACTGTTAAACGTTTGAAAACTTATTTTATATCCCTTTCTGTTAAGCTGTAAGAACATATCTATAAGATTCCAATATCGCAAAATCTATCTCACGATTATGTAAACATCTTGTAAAATATGCCATTCTTATGCTTGATAAAATTAAGAATCCTGATAGAACTTAAATCCTAACTGACTTTTTTCAATACCTGACTGTTATGTAACAGTTCCTGCAATTCAGATCATGCAAATTTGTGTAGCATTCAGAGATTTTATAGGGCAGCACAGTAACACCGTGGTTATAGCACTGCTGCCTCACAGTGCCAAGGACCTGGGTTTAATTCCAGCCTCAGGTCACTGTCTGTGTAGAGTTTGCACATTCTTCCTTTGCCTGGGTTTCCTCCAGGTGCTCCAGTTTTCTCCCACACGCTAAAGATCTGCAGGTTGGATTAATTGGCTATGTTAAATAGCCCCTTAGTGTCAAGGGGACTGGCAAGGTAAATATGTGGGGATTGGGTCTGGGTGGGATAGTTGTCGGTGCTTGATGGGCTGAATGGCCTCCTTTAGCACTGTAGAGATTCTATAATTCTATATGCAATGTTGTGAAAATGAATGCAAAGTTCACGTTTGCTCAACTCTGTAGGAGAGTACAAAGAGTGCAGTACTCCTTGTTTTTTACCATCCAGTAATAATGTATGTGCCCAAGCACTTAAGGCAGACAAACAACATATTGTTAGAACTGCACCTAAATGAATTGGAGAAAATACCATACATAACTGTTACATTCAAAATAATCAAACCTTCAGACACGTTAAATTGCAACAATTGGCGCATCATCAATTTTGTCATTCAACTGAACTTCCATCCTTATATATTTTAATACCTAAACCTATTATAATTTGGTTAACACTGACGACTACTTCTGATTTTAACTGGATAGAAAAAAGAAAAATACAAATAATTCCCAATAAGGGAAAGTAAAGTTTTGTTTGTGATTGAAACCATATAGTGGATTTAGAATTCCACTCATAAAATTTGAGTTAATGCTTCTTTGCTTCTCAGCATCTGAACAGGACCAGGTTACTAATGCATTTCTAAGAAGTAAGGGTATGTGTTCCTCTTCTACTCTTCTTGTCCAGGACTAACGTGTATTATTCCATGTGTTAATTGTTCCAGCTGCAATTTTTCCTCATTGCCCCACACTAAAGGACATTCTCATTTGTCTATATAGCTAATAAAATTAGAATTAATTTCTCAAATCAGTTAAAACAATTAACATGGGAGGGGAGGTGTTGAAATTTAAAAAAAAATCTTGCCATTAGCTTTATGAATGAACTAGTTGTGTAGGATTGAGGCTATTACATACAATCACTTGTTTTGAACAATTCACATATGACCAAGCTATAACAGAAGTGCCTATCTAACATGTTAGAATTTGTTTATTAGTCACAAATAAGGTTTACATTAACACTGCAATGAAGTTATTGTGAAATACCCCTAGTCGCCACACTCCAGCGCCTACTTGGGTTAATGCACCGAACCAGCACATCTTTCAGACCATGAGAGGAAACCCATGTAGATATGGGGAGAATGTGTAAACTCTACACAGACAGTGAGCCAAGCCAGGAATCAAACCAGGTCCCTGACGCTGTGAGGCAGCAGTGCTAATCACTGTGCCACCGTGCCACCTTTTCAAGCATCACCCAGTCAGGGTTTTGAGTCCTGAACCCTCAGACTAAAAGTCTGATGGTTCATTGACTGAGCTACCCAGGCCCAGTATCGTGGCAGCATCATTGCACACAAACTGCAGAACTCCATGGCAGAAGTTACAGCTTTTATGCATGATTATTCAGAATTGAATTTGCAAAATGCAAAGCACACTTCACAAGTTACATCTTGATCCTTTCCAATTACTAACTGTATTCTTCTGATTAGAACAGATGTCTGTCCTCAAACACATGAGCCAGAACTTTCTGTTCTCAGAGCAAACATGCAGCCAATATGAACTCTCATGAGAAAACGTTGGGCTTACGTCAGTTGGCCATATGGCCATATTAGGGTCAGTGGGCACACGCTGGAGTCAGAATAGCACCAACCAACAAGTAAACAGGCAATTAAACCCACTAAAAAGCAGATAATGCATCTCTTTCTGGGGCCACCCAATCATACGTGCACAGGAGCTCTGACTCTCTGTTTCTTTATTTAAAGAAAGTACAGATGGCAACCTCCACTTTCTCGTAAGAAGTCTCGATACAAAGTTCATGAAAAGAGTTTTGGGGACTGCCTGTGTACTTCTCTAAATCTAGCTTCTCTCCAAACGGTGCTAAACCCAAATGATGTCAATTGAAAAGCAGAATACTGCGGATGCTGGAAATCTGAAATTGAAACAGAAAATGCTGGGAATATTCAGTGGCTTATGACAGCACCCATGGAATGATAAAACAATTTGCTCCCCCCCCAAAAGATTCTTCCATAACCGACTCAGCATTTGCAGCATTTTCTATTTTTATTCCAAATTATGTAAAGCTTCATTTTATGAAGGAACCTGAGCATTTGGCTGTAGTATACTTCAGCATCAGATAAGGATCTAACTCCAAAATCATGTTGTCATACACACAACCCTAAAACCCCTTTTCAGTGTTATGAAATTAGCAACCTAGCCACAGCATCAATCGTGCTCCTCTGCTAAAGCATATTATGGGGAATTTTAGAAAAAAAATCCTCTCTATAATCTTGTTAAACAACCAGTGGAACTATCAAAAGAACCCACATTTAAATTCATCAAGTACATGTTTGATTTGATATCTTCTTGTACAATGTTGAACATCAAACTGCAATCCTAGTCTGACAACTCAAATTTATAAAGAGATCAAAGTACTGAATGTACTGAACAGAGTACAAATACATTAATATTGAACAAATATTTAGTTATACGAACAGTGAATTAATTGATTGTATCACGTTCCCATGTGTATCATGAAGGCACACACTGGCTTTAGATATAATACAGCAGTGGATAAACATTATAAATCTGATGGTTTTAAAACCAATAATCACCGAATAGAATATTAACAAACTGGTATGAAATATTTATGTTCGATTTAATGACAGAATATTATTAAAAGAGATATTTGAATTGACATGAAATAATTAAGATTGCAATATATTTCTCAAATTATAAAGGCCAGAGGATATGTGTCTTTTTTTTCCTTGTTCCTGGGATATCAGCATCATTGGCAAACCAGATGAATGACTAGCAATTGTTGCTCATCCATAATTGTCCTTGAGGAAGTGGTGGTCACCCATATTCTTGGCAGGCTGCACTCCATATGGTGTAGGTACACCTATTGTCTTATTAGAAAAGGAGTTTCAAGTTTTTGACTCAGCGACAGTGGTGGAGGAAGCTTTAAGGTGGTGAATAAAGTGCCAATCAAGTAGGCAGTTTTGCCCTGGATGGTGCTGGTTTCTTGAGTGTTCTTGAAGTTGCACTCATCCAGGAAAGTGTAAAGTATTCTTTCACTTATGGCTTGAAGATAGCGGACAGGCTTTAGGTAGTCAGGAGATAGGTTACTTGCCACAGAATCAATCATGCATTTACTGAGTGAGCGGCATTTATATGGCTGGTCCAGTTCAGTTTCTGATTAGCAACTGCGGGTTTCTCGGCGGCATGGGGTGGCTTCAATGGGAATTCCCATTGGCAGCAATGAGACCAGAAGATCCTGCCACAGGCGAACTGCATGGCGCTCCCACCACTGAGAAAAATGCTGAGGGGAGGCCAGAAAATTTCACTTGTAATCTGCTGGAATGAATGTAATTTACAGGACAGCATTTAAAATGATGGATCTAGATGAACCCTGTGGCAGGAGGCTGGAAGATAAGCACGTATGTGAGGCAAAGCCATTTGAATCTCCGCTAACTTCACTGTACATCTCACAATTTTTTTTTCTGCTGCCTTTAATTAATGTTTACTATAGCGACAACAATCAAACAATGCACCCGGGCACTGCACATATGCTGAGAAGATGGCATTATTTTACTGAGCCTGACCCGAAAGCCCCTTTTGGGAAAGTGGATTCAGGAGAAACACATGAAGAGGTGAAAGGTGGCTTGTGATCATTTTTGACGTTATTGTAATAAAATAGAAGAGAATGTAAATAACATGTTACTGATGGAAGTGATCAGAGGACTGAACCAATGACCTGGAGACACAAGTTCAAATTCCACCATGGCAGCTGGGGAATTTAACTTGAAATAAATCTGGAATACAAAACCCCCAGTTCGTCATGTCCCTTAAGGAAGGAAATCTGCCCTCTTCACCCCAGTGTGGCCAATACGGGACTCCAAACTCACAGTAATGTGATTAATTCTTAACTGTCCTCTGAAATAACCTACCGAATCACTCAGTTTTATCTCAAGGGCAATTAGGGATGAGTAATAAATGCTGACCTTACCAATAGTGCTCTTATCCTGTAAATGTGAAAAAATAAGAATGTGTACAGATGTCAACACTTGCCAACTCATGGAGGTTGGACTTATAAAGAAGGGAGTGCACTCACCTGATGCCCTCACGTGGCAATGGTAATTCGCTATGCCAAAGATATTGGGAGCAATCTCTGAAGAAAATACTTCTAAGTCAAGGTGGAGCGAGAAAATGGGATAGTTTCTGATCCATTTTTTGGTCGAGTCCAAATCTGTGATCTTATGCACTTGGTGTATGAAAACAAACCCTCAAAAAATGTTTCTCACCTGTAGGGGAAGGTAGCAGGGCTTAAATCACCTGAACACAGGTTGGGAGTAGCAGAGGGCACCCATTGTGCATGCGCAGAGCAGAGGGACCTGTCACCTAGCCTCTACCTCTCTCAGGGGGCCAATGGCCTGTCATCACCTCCCTACTCACCCAGACCAATTCCCCCCTTCTCCCCCTCACTGATTGCAATTGCAGAGTGACAGCAGACCCCCTGCCTTCCTCCACCAACCTGTAATGCAGAATGGTAGTGAAACGCCTCCCCACAATCGGTAATGCAGAGTGAGCTGCAGTCCCTCCCCCATCACCGATCGGCCCCCCCCCCCGATCTGGCCCCACCCTCTCAGTAGAGCCTGTCCCCTTGGCACTGCCCAGTGCTGGTGAGCAGTGCCAGGGTGCCTGTTGGTCACTGGCAGGGTACCGGTCTGGCAGTGCCAGGCTGACATTGCCCAAGGGGCACCTAAGTTTGCTCCCAACCTCCTAGTGGGGGAGTGCTCAATGATCTCCAGACCTACCGATGAGGTCATTGCTGGGGACCAGCTGAGATTCTTGCCGGAGAGAGCCTCTTCCAGCGAGGCCACAGAGAATAGTGAGCCTGGACGATAATGTCCCATACTCGGTAATTTCATTTAAATGATATTAAAATTAGATTTAAATAATTTATTCAGCCTAGTGCTGGAAATGGGCGTGAGGTTGATCTTGTTGGATATCCGGTGCCAGTAAGATCATGAGAGGCAAGAAGTGGGCTCAAACCTATTTCTCGACTCTCATGTGATCTTATCAGCTCGCCCCGCCCATCGGCCAGTGGAGCACAATGGTAAGATCGCCCCCAGTGAGTTTCCCAGCTTCTTTGTAAACTGTCAGTATCCTGAATAGTGTGTGTCTGTACTGATGACCAATATAGAAGACATTGCGTGTGACCCCTGCAAATGAGACTGTGCCATAAATGTTGAGTGGTCTAGTCAGCTTCATAGAGAGAGGGGTGCAGACAAATGAGAGTGGCTGCAAGGTGTTCTGCAGTACACTGGCACTACTGCCCTCCTGCTTCCTTGGTAAAATGCACATGTATCCAAGCTGAGGTCATCAGATGGCTTGGCCTTGTTGGGAAGGGGTTGGTTATAAAACAGTGCATCTTAAAGCTGTCTTCAGAGTCTTCTGTACCTTAAAGGTAAGTCTTTATTTATGACTAGAAGTATTTACGTTTGTACAGAAAAGGGGACAGGCTCGGAGCTGGCTCAAAGTTTAGATCTTCACCCGCTTCTGCTCAGTGCTTTGGCCTTTGGGTCTGGGTCACATATGTGTTCTTATATATATCACTGTGTGGGTGGTACTGTACTCAGCCCACATTAACCCTGAATGTGCCTGTCTGTGCATTTTATAAAAGAAGGGGCAATATCCGGTAGGATGCATCTACCTTAAATGCTGTCTGATTCTTCTTCTCACTAATTGCCGCTGCTCTTGCTCTCCCATAATAATGGCCTATCTCCCTTTTGGGAATGATGTGCTTCCTCTCGAGAAGATATATGGGATTGGAGGGGAGGGGTGAGGGGGAGGTGGAATGTGAGGTTTGAAAATCACAGAATTGGGACTCAGTGGACAGCTCTTTTAAAGATCTGTCAATAACATGATAGACCAAATGTCTTCCTTAAATAGTAAAAGATGTTATTCTTTCTTCCAAAGATGCCTTTAAGCAAGGATTGTCACCACACTGGAATTATATTCTACAGGGTGTGAAACACTATTGAAGCACAGCTATCTCCTTCATTGGTTTCGGGCCAAGCCTTGACTACTGACTTATAAATTCACATTGCTCAGCAGAGGTGCAAAATGTGCTGTATAAATGAACTTATGAATCCATGACCTAAGCCTTAAATATCTGCTCATTTAGAGTAACTAAAACTGGAATAAAACTGCACAGCAATGGATATTCTTTAAATGCTTACTGCTAAATGTCTTCGTTGCAGGCACAATGTGGTTTTTGCGCAGACTTGCTCATCTTGAATCCCTCCTGTGCAGTAGCCATTCAAGAGTTAATTCACCTTCCACAAAGATTTCATTTTCAGAAACAATAACTCATACACTTCAACCGTGGTGATATCATATTCGCATTTCATGTTTTTATTGCTGCCATTACATTTAAACAACGCACTGTTAATTCTGTTAATTAAAAAGCTGATTGCTTTCGCCAGCCTGTGATCTCCATTTGGTGAGACCATATGTTGAAAGATTATCTGTTGTAAACCTCAAGAGTCAATTCAGTGCTGCATAAGTGTCGCAAAGGAGTTATAAGGTGAAGCACAAATACCCAAAGTAAAACTATATCAAGCTACTTTGTAATTTTAACACGTGTCCCACTTCACATGCCACACATTGTCTAATTTTTAAATACGTATAAAGGTAATTAGACTATAACAGTGTTTATATGTACAATAAACCTTTGATTACTTGATTACAATAGCAGGTTTATTTGTAGCACATCTAACTAATAGCTGAAATAAATTAACTCTTTCAGAGCCAAATCTTCTGATGTGGCCATTTACAGTTTGAAGATACTGTGATTGCAGATTGTTTGTTAATGTCTTTTCTTTTACTTCACAGGTGATTCGGTCCGCCTTGTTGTCCAACAAGGGGCACACAGGCGGTGGATCGTGTGAGGGCTGCTCTTGAGTGTTGCTTCGAGAGTTGCCTAGTCCTTCACGTCGTTAGTGTACGCTTAAACTGGACCATCTGACGGGCAACATGACAGCTCAGTGGCTATTACTGTTTGCTGTGCAGATACATGGATTTGGGCCAGTGTCTGCAGGAGTTTGCACATTCTCCTCGTGATTGCGTGGGTTTTCTCCGGGTGCTCTAGTTTCCCCCCACACCCCAAAAACGTGCTCTTAGGCTGATTGGTGTAACAAATTATCCCTAAATTAGTCTTCCCTCAATCTTCCCCAATAGGCGTAGACAAAGGTCATAGGTAGAGGAGGGCACTCATAATGCTAAAATGGCGGTGCGGGCTCGTTGGGCCGAAGGGCCTGTTTCCTGTGCTGCGTTGTTCTTTGTTCTTTGTTCTTTGTCCCATTTCTCCAGTGCAGGAATTTTTACCTTCACTTTTTAAGCAAAATCTGCTGAAGTGGGTAATTTTTTCCCATTACGAAACCTGCACACCCCCCCCCCACCCTTTTCATTCCATTGTTGTCTCGCTATTCCATTAAAAACTGCCCATCAGTGCATTCCATAATGCCCAAGTGTCACCACCGGTGGGCTGACATTGAAGGAATGGAATCCCTGACCCTCTACCCCGGCAGCAAAAATGAATCAACCCCACCCTTCGAGTTGAAGCTCATTTGCCTTTGAGCACAGTTCTCCACTGGGAGGACAAAAAGACCAAATTTTTCAATGCATCAAAAATCAGACACTCCTAATAATATAGCATCATAGTGAAATGCAGCACAGAGTTTCCCTATAATCATCCAAACCACTGTAACAAATCAATTTCCCACTTCCCTCACTATCTTGACTTTTCAAGTACCAGTATTTCACAAGCATACCAGATCATGGGCAGTTATGTGCCATGCACACAAATTCACTGTGCCTGGGATAGAAAGTTTCAGAACATTTTAGCGGCTGATTGAGCTGAGTTCAAACCTAGTCCCAGAGATTTAAAAAAAAGGATGTTCTGAACCATTCTAGAACATAGCTTCAGAATCACAATATTGTCACTGAAGAGATGATGAGAACTAAATTCGAATTAATTTCTTGGGGTTAAAAATGTGGTGAATAACTGTTCAATTTCTTAAGACTCCTGTGTTGATTTCTGTGTTGTTGTGACCAGAGATTGAGGGAGGTTATTACTAGAGGGTATTATGGCCAAAGTGTTGGCAATGAAAGCACTTCAAGTGGAGTTAATGACAGCTCTGGAATTCACTTTGCTCAAAATGGAGAAATTAAGCCAACAGCAAAATTCAATGAATGGATCAACAACATTAAGGAGAATACCTTAGAGATGAGCAGACTTTTGAGTTGGAAGAAAAGCTAACTTATTTACTCAACAGGGGTGAAACTATTACAAAGGGACTTAATGACTTTTCTTTCCTTGAGGACATGAAAAGGAATCATCTGGTGGGTTAACTGCAAGAGGTTCTGAAAGATCATTTTGTTTGCCCCTGGACCTAAAGGCTAAACTTATCACAGGAAGTGCCCATCGGCAGCTCTGAAATGACTTAAGACCTTTCAAAGTCGGTTTTCATAATGTTCGCATGGAAAAAGTGCTTTCTGCAACTTGAAGAAATGGAAAGTCTTTTTTAATCCCAGAATGAGCGAATCCCCTTTTAAAATCTGCAGTCCAAGAAATTAGGGAGATAAAATTGAGAAAAAAAAATCAAAGCCCACATTTATTTCATGTTAAAACTTTCTTCCAATCAAGTAAAAGTTTCCCAACAATGATGAGGATAAAGCTAATCAAATGACATTTCATTGTTCCACCATAATTAGCCTATGGGGGCAGTGCACAAGAATGTGCTTGTGGTATTTTAAATGTTATCTTTGTTTCTTGTCAGTAAAGTTTAATAAAAATGAGTGTGAAATTGGGCTTGGTTGCACCCATTTTTAAATGCAACTACATAGGGACAGGAGTCAGTCATTTAGTCCCACGAAACTATTCCACTATTCCACAAAGTTCACATAATCTCCCATGTTCCATATCCCTGAAAACCATTGAATATCAAAAATCTATTAATCTCAGATTTAAAACCTACAACTGATCTAGCATTAATAACCTTTTATGGAAGAAGATGCTAAACCTTTAATGTCCTTTGCCTGAACAAATGTTTCTTAATTTCACTCTTAAAATCATAAAATCATAGCGCCAGATTCTCCCATTGCGACCCACAACCCTTCTGGCGGGTCCGATCAGGAGAATCATGTCATTGGCCTTTTTCTGAGATTCGTGCAATGCACTGGGAATACATACGTGTCTCCCAGAGTCAGAGAGCAGTCATAGTCCCGACCATGCTGGAAACCAGCAGGAAGACAGGTAAGTCAATTGAATCTTTTTTTAATGTAGTTTAAATATGTTTTGCATGTTATTATCGGGGACTTGCCAGTCCTGATAGAATCTCCCACCCTGCCAGGAGTACTTCATTCCAGCAGAGTTTAGAGTAGCTCCCTACATTCGGGGAACTTTTGGGAGATCCAGCCGGAATGAAGGGGAAGCAACTGGAGCCCCCCCGGGGGTTGGGTGGTGGGCGGGTGGTATCCCCTGGGCATGGGCATCCTGGCAGTGCCCAAGGGACAAAGTGCCCATGCCTGGCGGGGGCACCTTGGCACTGCCCACTGGGAATCGAGCAGTGCTAAGGGGGGCAGGGCTTATTGTGGGCAGGGCAAGGGTTGATTGATGGGAAGACAGATCCCACTGCCACCCTGCATGGGGATCAGTCTGAGCTGGACTAAGGCTGGCACGCTGGGGGGGCTGAGTAGTCTGCCGGTGAGGGTGGGGGGTGGGGGGGGGAATGCTGCAGGAGGTTGCTCTTGCAGGGGGGAAGGTCGCAGAGGGCCTGCCAGGATGAGAGGGGTGGGGGGATCACCACTGCTAGTGAGAGGGGTGTTGGGCTGTACATTGGGATGCTCTGAGTCGGGGGGAGCCAGGGCTGGCCCAGGAATTGTTATGGGAGCTGCGATCAGGCCTGGTGGGGGGCTGGAGAGGCCACATTGCAGTGATCCCGGGCTGGCCAGCAATCGAGCTGGCCAGCAAGCGATGAGACTCACAGGTCGGGGCCACTGCGCATGCGCAGAGTTCTGGAGCTGTCAGCCTGCCACGTGACTAGGCTCCACCTTCCCAAGTTTTTAATGAGATTCACTATTGGGACCTCTGCAGTGCATAGAGAGGAGAGATTCCAGTGTAAAGCTGCACCAAAAATCAGTCGTGATCTAGAACAGTTTTCCCACCAATTCAGCCCCCATAGAATCCCTACAAAAGGAGGCCATGCCGCCCATTGAGCCTGTACTGACCACAATCCCACTCAGGCCCTATTCCCATAATCCAACACATTTAAACTGCTAACCCTCCTGACACTAGGGTCAAATTAGCATGGCCACTCCACCTAGCCCACACATCTTTGGACTGTGGCAGGAAACTGGAGCATCCAGAGGAAACCCATGCAGAGATGGGGAGAAGGTGTAAACTCCACACAGACAGTGACCGAGGCTGGGATTGAGCCTGATTATGACTCTAATTATTGGGCTACGCGCCCAGAAAAACTCCTTAGAGGCTGGTGTCCCTTCACCACGCTCCTTTTATTTACAAACTCTATTTCATGTATTTTAAATTTTATTTATTAGTGTCACAAGTAGGCTTACATTAACACTGTGAAAATCCCTCAGTAGTCACACTCTGGTGCTTGTTCGTGTACACTGGGGACGAATTTCGCATGACCAGTGAACTTAACCAGCACATCTTTCAGACTGTGAGAGGAAAACAGAGCACCTAGAAGAAACCTGTGCAGACACAGGGAGAATGTGCAAACTCCACACAGGCAGTGACCCAAGCCAGGAATTGAACCTGGGTCTCTAGTGCTGTGACGCTGTAGTGCTACCCATAGTGCTTCTGTTACATGATCAGAATCCAGAATGTCAGAATGCCTGACACTCCCATTTATATGTACAGATCAGGGTCTCTGATTGGGCAGGTAATTATGACCTCAATCGGGGAGCTCATACTCTAAGGGGCCAACCTCATGTGCTTTGTTGAAGTTGTAACATTCCTCCCCCCAAGTCCAAGGAATCTCAGTGGTTCATGTGCCTCATGGGTCTCTTGCAAAGTTTCAGCAACTCAGCGTCCGACGGGGGAGGAGTATATCTGACAGGCACCCATCTCTTACATTGTGAGCAGTGGAGTTGTAGTTTGTCCCTTTTCTCAGGCAGCAGAGGAGTATCCACAACCTCATCTGCAATGTCCATTAAGGACTCTGAGGTCCTAACTAAGGGCAATGGAAATGCAGGGCTGGTCAGTCTGGGAAGACTGTCCTCATTCTCTGCCTATTGGGCATAGTTGGCTCCGGGATGAACTGCAGTTTTGAGGTCCAGATGTCTATTCACCCACATGTATTCTGTAGGATGCCAACCCCATCCTACATTCAACTGTTCCATGTAACTATATGGGACCATTTGCGTAATTCTTTATCCAAACATTTTCTCCAGCCTCCAATTGTCTCTGCTGGCTACTATTGTCATGGCCTTTGCATTGGGGGGTTCTTATTACTTTTCCACCATTCCCCCCACCTCCCCCATCCCAAAGGTTTGGAAATAGCAAACTACATCTGGTGCAGAGTCATCGGTCCATGAATAATTCTGCGGGTGCCATTCACATAGTGGCCTGGGGATTTGTCCTATAGTTAAATGACCAACAAAAGAGCTTGTTGTCCGTTGATGCTGCTGGCAGTACTTTTAACCCATCTATTAAAGTCTGAACCACTCTCTCTGCTAGGCTGTTTGACAATGGGTAGTATGGTACTGTCCTGATATGTTGAATCCCATTCAACTTCATGAACAGGGTGAACTCCTGGCTGGCAAAAGCCGGTCCATTGTCAGAGACCAGCACTCCAGGACCCCATTCTCGTCGCCACTGATATAACTCCCCAGAGGCTGGTGTCCATTCACCAAATCTCTTTTATTTACAAATTCTATTCCACTCCAAGAGTGCTTCTGATACGCAGCCAGAATCCAGAGTTCCAGAAGACATGACACTCTGATTTTGATATACATGCGAGTCTCCCTGAGTGGGAAGGTAATTATGACCTCAATCAGGGAGTTCATACACCAAGAGGCCAACCTCATGTGCCTCGTTGAAGTCATTACACTCCCAGTCCCAGATAGTTCAACCAGTAGAAAGAGTTTCTCTAGCTACTCTGTCTCTTCCCTGTAATATCCAGAAAGCTTTGATCAAATCATCCCTTAATCACCCAAATTTAAGGGAATATTATCCTAGTCAGTGTAATCTCTCCTTAGAATTTAATCCTTGGAGCCCAGGTATCATTCTAAAAACTCTACATTATACTCTCTCCAAGGCTAATGAATGCTTCTTAAAGGATACTGTAAATAGCTGCTTACAGTATTCCAGGTTTGGACTAACCAGGGCTTTTTTATAGCTTATGCACAATTTCTAATCTACTATATTATTGTGTTATTCTAAATATAAAGGCTATTGTTCCATTAGATTTTTTTGAGTATTTTCTCAACCTCCTCATGACATTTTAATGATTGATGGATCTGGATTTCTGAACCTCTTTTGGTCCTCCGCTGTTCCTAACCTTTCACCATTTAGTAAGTATCTTGTACTTAGGCATCATGAGTGTTCATTGGAAGGCAGATACACATCTGCAGGATACTCTTTCTGTAGTCACGTACCACTTGGAAAATGATCAAGTAGGACCGCCTCCTATTTATAAAGGCCACAGGCTGGTCTGAGGGAGCTTTCATGGTCACAAGGGTGCAATTGATTACACCCTGTGGAAAGCCAGCAATGGGCCTGAAGTCAATGGACAGCTCTGCCAGGTTGTCAGGGTCAGTCCTATAGTGCATGAACTTTCCACCCTATTGAATAAAGCATTGGTGACCTCCTTAATAGTCCCCACCGTATCCTGGAAGGAGCCAAATGCATATAAGTCTGACACAGAATTAATTTTAGTGCCACTGGCACTGGGGTGTCCATCAAAAGTCATGGGATGCAGGGCATCCTGCAATATTATCTAAGATTAGCGACAGCCTCCATAGACAGCCTGAGTCTTTGTTGGCAAGAGTACTCCAACATCTGGAAACATGTCTGAAAACATCTAGTCGAGATGTATGCTATTTTGTTACTTGCTCCTGCTGCTGTTCTCAGTATTTTTCTGTAATCGGTCCAGCAGGAGACCAGGTCTGTTGCTGCTGCTACTCTTTTATAGGTGCACCATAAAAAGCACGCTTTCTGGATGTATCACAGCTTGGTATGGCTCCTGCCCTGTCCAAGATAGCAAAAAACTACAAGAGTCGTGAATGAAGCCCAGTCCATCACGCAAACTAGTCTCCCATCTATTGACTCTGTCTACACTTCCTGCTGCCTTGGAAAAGCAGCCAGTATAATCAATGCACCCCGGACATACTCACTTCCACCTTCTTCCATCAGGAAAAAGATACAAAAATCTGAGATTACGTATCAACTGACTCAAGAACAGTTTCTTCCTTGCTGCTGTCAGGCTTTTGAATGGATCTACCTCACACTAAGCTGACCTTTGTCTACTCCCACATTCTGCACTCTCTCCTTCTCTATGTACGGCCTATTTTGTATAGCGCGCAAGTAACAATACTTTTCACTTCAGCAAAAATAGAAAATGCTGGAAAAGCTCAGCAGGTCTGACAGCATCTGTAGAGAGAGAATAGAGCCAACATTTCGAGTCTGGATGACCCTTTGTCAGGGTCAAAACGTTGACTCTATTACTCTCTGCAGATGCTGTCAGACCTGCTGAGATTTTCCAGCATTTTCTGTTTTGTTTCAGATTCCAGCATTCCTTTTAACACTTTTTACTAATACATGTGATAGCAATAAATCAAAAATGAAATCAAGAATCAAATCAAATTAAAATCTGATATCAGTAACTCTAGCGCCTGGCCCACCCTCCCTTTAGATTGCTCCTACTCCACCCAGGGCTTCAGGAGCATTTCATTGCCCATTTCATTCTTCAAGTTTCTCTTGCTTTTCAATGTGACCATGGCTGAGACACTGAAAGGCCCTGATAAAACACTGGAATCCGCAGGAATGATGGCAGTGATGTGAGCTTGCACGATTTCAGTTTGAGCTTCCTCTGGAACACTCTGGCCAGAATTTTACCACCTCACCTGCCCCAGATTTGGGGTGGCAAGGCTTGTAGAACGGCATTCTCCATTCGCCTTGGGTGGGATCCTATGAGCCTTGGGCAGGCAAGGCAGTAAAATTCCGTTATCTGAATTTGATAAAAGCTGTCTGTGCTGCTATGGAAACTGGGACACCGGCTTTCAGATGCTGCATCACGGTTGGGTCCCCAAGTGTGCCCGTGAGGTTGGGCATCACTTTCATACAGGAAAGGCTGAGCTCCAAGCACTGTGCAAAGTCCTTTGCCAAGTCAAGGCTTGGCTGCTCCAAGCTGCTTTGCATTGACCACAGCTTTTCTGAAAGGCTTCCCAATAAATCAAGCATTTTGTCGGGCATTGCCATCAGTGTTCTTCTGTAGCACGACCCATGGAAATATTCAACTGAATCTTCTGTGGCATGATCTGTGTGACCTCTGCTACCCTGCCCCTTGTCCTGCCTGCAGCATATTTAGTCCCAATGTCTCAACATATACCGGTAGGGCTTTGAATATTTCCTCCAGATCAGCGCAATGCCAATAGCTGAGCACTGGCTGCCGGTATGAAGTCCAGTGAGGGCACTGTATCTTCATAATCAACCTCTTCTGGTGTTCTTCCACTACCTGGTCAGATTGCAGCTTTTAGGTATCTCAATGGTATTTTGTCAGACTGTCTTAAGATCTGGTCTGAAAACTCAGCTGCGCATTTAGTTTTCAGTCAGGACCTGACAAATTATGGGAACATTCCTCCCAAAATATGGGTCAAACATTCATTGTGACTCCAGACAAACAAATTTACCCAACTATCTATCAATTAAAAGTGATTCTAGTTAGCCCACTCACACAACATTTAACAAAAGATGTAGTAATGTGAGATATATGTTGAAAGGAAGAATGCCATAAATTTCCCAGCAGAAGCTGGTTAAGAATTATCTTTTGGTTATGAAATAATAAGATAAATTTCCTCTGTGCACTATGCGTAATTAAGTTGTAAACACATTTTTTATGAACTGGTTTATGATTTCATTTCACACAACTCACAAAGAATTCCTTCCCCAGTATTAATAAACTAAATTTAATATTTGGTCTTCTCTGATACTCTCTTCCGGAAATATTTTAGGTCTGTTTTGCTTTGACGCTATTGGTGAAAAGCTTCAATCGTTGAAATTTAGAAAATAATCTTTTTTGTATTGAGAACAATGGTTGAATAGTGTCAGATCTGGTTAAAGTAGGATATATTTTCATGGCAAGACAATTTTCATGAATGTTGGAGCTATTTTGTATGGTTGTTAGTAGGGCATGAAAGCCATTGATGTACAGGTTGACAAGCATCAACAATTTGACCATCAGTGTTTCATAATTTTGGCAATGACAATGAACATCCACAGAATGGCCTCCAGCATAGGTAGGTTCTACACATAAGCTAACAGGATCAATTTTTCAAATCCCCATTTATAGCAAGGTGTGATCAGTGTTTGTTGTAGGCTAATGTACTTCCCATGGTAAGGAGTCAGGTTATCTACTAGAATCTATCAGCAAATACTGAGGTGAAGGTTTTGTGTTAATAGAGTGTCCAATATCTACAATTAAACCTAAAAATAAAAATAGTCATTCACGAGGCAACTTCTACAGGTGGTTCCATTGATAAACTCTAGTCTGACGTCTTTATGTATCAGCTTGCCCTGTGCTGGATTAGCGAGTGTCAACTAGAACATGTGTTAATGAGTAGAAAATCTACAAGAGATCCTGTTCCTTATAGTTAATGATGCCTGACGCTGAGAAGTACAAATGCTGAAGCTAGAATTTGTGGATCACTTGCAGCTGAATAGGTTTCCAACACTACGATTGTGGGTTTTCGAGATATAAGAACAGGAGTAGGTAGTCTAGCTCTCAACCTTGTTTCACCATCCAACGAGGACACTGATGATCTGCAGCCTAACCTTTGCACCCCATCACCATATCTCTTTATACCTTTAGTTAAGAAAGATCTAATTATCTCAGATTTGAAATGAACAATTGATCTTGCATCAACTGCTGCTTGCAGAAGATAGCTCCAAACTCTTACCACCCTTTGTGTGTACAAGGATTTTCTACTTTCATTTGTTATGAGATGGTTATGTTGTAAAATATTTCCTTCACCTTAAGGGGCAACAGAATGTAGCAAGGATGGTAGCCATACTAAATCTCTGCCTGGAGTTAGGCCCATCTAACCTGGTTGTCATTGAATATAAATCCAACCTGAAACCTATTAAATATCAAGTGACAGGTTTTCACACCTGGACACAGAAAAGGCTCAACTGGATACAAAGGCAGATAGAGAAATAGCTGTGAAGTGCAGGAAAGATTGTGTCCATGATAGCCGCCAAGGATCTGTATCCCTTCAAAAAGAAAGCAATACAGATAGAAGATTTGGAGATTTAAGGAACAAGCTGTTGCTAAGATAGACCTTCCTGATGGAAGTCAGAATTGGGAGACTCTTGCAGGGTATACTGACTTTTAAAGGACAATTGAATGTTCATGGAGGAATCAACCTGTTGGAAAGTTGGGGATTTCTTGTAACTAGATCTTGTGTGGTATATATCTTCCAGAAGTCCGGTACACTGCATTGTGAGTTGTAAGATGTATCTCGATTGCATTAAAGTATTTTTCCTTTAGTTTGATATATTATGTGCCTGTTAATTAGTGTTTGATTGCTATTGATTATAGTTTGTCACAATAAGAGTCATAAAATGTGACATTCTGTTCTTTGGGTTATTTCTGTCAGAATTGGGAAATTTTTTAAAATTTAGTTTTCTACAAGAATCATAACATAGTGAGTTGAGGTGCCACATCAATTGATGGGCTTGTCATGGACAGAGAGACTGGTCTTCATAACCTTTCATAATCTTTTATCGAGCACATTTCTGAAAATAGCCTTAATTTTCTGCAGAGTGCCTTTATACAAGAGCACTAAGAATCTTCTGGGTGCTTAATTCCACTCTATTTAATTCTGGCACCTTCTCTTTCTGGTGTCACCACAGTTTGAATCCTGTTAATGGGTTGACCATTTCTTTGTAGTGGAAATAGCCCTCTAGGGCCCATATCTATTCCAAGCTCACGCTATTTGTGTTAGACAGTGGATAAAAATCCCTCCATCAAGGCCCCGACAACAAACCAGGTCTGAAGGGAAATCCAGCATGAGGAAGATGCACATGAACTGGAATCATCAAAGCCATTGAACTTCACAACAGGAATCACTGAGCTGAGAAGAAGAAGCACAAAATTAAATTAGAAGAATACAAAGTTGTGCAGTTGTTCAAGTTGGATTAACTCATTGACACTTCACTGTCTAAACATAGAATGCTCATGATCTTGCAGCTTTCGTTCATTCATTCTTGAGGCTTAGGCATCACTGGTAAGGTCAGCATTTATTGCTCATCTCTAATTGCCCTTGAGAAGGTATGGGTGAGCTGCCTTCTTGAACCACTGCAGCCCATCTGGTGTATGTGCAGCCACAGTGCTGTTAGGAAGGGTGCTTCAGTATTTTGACCCCCAGTAAAAGTGAAGGAACAGAGAGGAGAACTGAAATCTGAGTTTACTTAAAGTAATCATTCATCATTGAGAGGAGAAAATGGAATAAATTGCACTCATCAATGACTGAGGACTGTTTTTTAATTGGCCCCAAAAATAACTATTACAAGTCAGTTGATTGTAAATTAACACACAGAATGCTGAAAATGAAATAATTTTAATTGAACAATATCACATCTAAAATTTATTCCAATAGAGCAAATTGTATAAAGTTTAGGAATAGAGTTCTACCAATGTTACACAAACCAACTGAATATGTTTGCCAGAATCTTCATCAATACAAAACTTCAATATTAGGTTGCGATTCAGTGTCAAATAACTGGATCCCATTTATGTGTAACTTTTAAATTAATTGAACCAATTCCACTGGGCAGCCAAACAGTAACATTGCAATTTAAAAAAATATAACAATCAAAACATGACACTTACACAGTTCTATTCAAGCTTACCCTGGTGGGAGGAAAATTCAATTTAAACCCATACCACTAAGGAGGACATGAGGCATGGGGGGTGGAATGGGGTGGCAGGTAACATTTCAATTTAACATCCTGTTCCAGATCGGATTACCCTGGCCACCCGAGCTGCTGCCGCCATCCATTAACCAGCTGTCACTTTCTATTCAATTTGGGCAATAGAAATGTAATGTCCAAACTATGTTGGAGTTGTGGGTTTTACACGGAAAGAAAAGATTCAGTTTGCACATGTAAGTTCAAATTAACACACAACAGGTTTTATTGAAAGAGATGGTCTCTGTTCTGCACAGAATACAAAACTGAAAGTAAAACAGCAGCCTGTGGCAACACCTGAATGACATTAAATCATGTGATCACTCTTAAAGCAACCTGCAACCTTTTAAATATATAACAAGAAACTTGTATGAATGTATCCAAAGCCAAAAATCTGGGCCTGTACAAAATTAGTTCTCACTCTACCTTTTATCCATTTAAAACTCACCTGGAGTTAACTTCACCTATCAGAAACAAATGTATAGTTGAGCCTTAATCTTTAGCTCCCTTTTACATGCCTTTTCTCAAAACACCAACAGCTGTTTCAGTATTTTCCATTGCACAAGAGCCAATCTCAGCATCTCTGCATTTCCTTTTTCCTTGCTGTCTTGAGGTTTTTCCTGATATAACTTCTCTCAGTTTTTCACCATCAATACATCGCTGCTTCTTCTGAAACATTTTAGAATGCTCTTTTCCTGTCCATCCCATCCAGGTATGTGGGTGAAAATGGAAGTCAGAGCCACTGGATCCTGGAAAGAGTTTGAAGGCTGCTTGGTGCAAAAGGGCCTTGGGTGAAAGGCCACCTTTGGTGCCTTGGTATTTTGTCAAAACTATAAAAAAAGGAATGAAATAATAAACAGCCCTCACCCCTCACAGCCCCTCAAACCCCACACACTCCCTATGCTCCATCCATCTCAACCCCTGCTACTTAATACCTCCCACCCACTCTTGTTGTTGCCTATCCTTACTGATTGTGGTCTGTGATTTAGGAAGTTCAGGATCCAGTCACAGAAGGAGGTGCCGAGACCCAGGCCATAAAGTCTGGAGATGAGTTTTGTAGGAATAATGGTGTTGAAGACTGAACTGTGGTCAATAATAGGAGTCTGATGTAGATGTCCTTGTTATCTAGGGTTGAGTGCAGGGCCAAGGAAATGGCATCTACTGTGTACATGTTGTGGCAATAGGCTAAGTGTAGTGGATCCAAGTAGTCAGGAGGCTGGAATTGATTCATGCCATGACTAACATTTGAAAGCACTTCATAATGATGGATGTCAGAGCCACTGGCCGATAGTCATTAAGGCACGCTGCTTGGTTTTTCTTAGGTAACGGGATGATGGTTGTCTTCTTGAAGCAGACAGGGACCCCACATTGTTGTAAAGAGAGGTTGAAGATGTCAGTGAATACCTTTGCCAGCAGATCCGCGCAGGATCTAATTGCATGTCCAGATACCCCATCTGGCCAGTTGTTTTCCTTGGGTTGACCTTGAAGAAAGTTGGTCTGACATCTGCAGTGGTGACCCCAAATACAGGTTCATCCAGGACTTCCAGGGTGGAGGGCATGCTCTCATTGATCTCTTGCTCAAAACAGGCATAGAATGCATTGACCTCATCAGGGAGGGCTGCGTTGGAGCTGGTGATTTTACATGCTTTCATCTTGTGGCCTGTTATGTCTTACAAACCTTGCCATAGTTGACGGAGGTCTGTGTAGCTAGCCTGGGATCCTAGCTTGGTCCGGTACTATCTTTTGACATCTTTGACGGACCTCCTTAGATTGTATCTGGCTTTCTTGTATTGGTCAGAGTCACCTGACTTGAATGCCTCAGACCTAGACTTCAGCAAGCAGTGGCTATCCCTGTTCATCCATGGTTTCCAGTTGCGGAACTCATGGATTTGCTTCTTTGGCGCATAGTCTTCTACACACTTATTAATAAAGTCAGTTACTATAGTGGCATACTTGCTTGAGCTGGTCGCAGAGCGTTTAAATATTGAGCAGCCCACTGACTCCAAGCAGCCCCATAGAAGATCATCCAATTCCTCAGACCAACATTGCACAACTCTCTTTGATGGATTCTCCCCATGGGGAGAATCTGATGGGGCATTTCCAGAATCTAGGGAATTTGGTAAAATTAAAACCAATGCATCTACTATCTCTACAACCATGGGCAGAATATGCAGAGTGTCACTGCAGACAGGAAAAGCAGCATTCAAGCCTTCATCTCTGGTACCAGATTTCTTCATCAGATTGCTCTGCCAATCAAAATACAAATAAAAGGAGTAGGTTCCACAATGCCACATTGATTGAGCCTGCCCCACCAGCAATGTAGTTTTTTTTAAAAATTGCGCATCCGTTTTAAAGGCCACTCCTTTAAGGCTGGAACATCCCTCCCCACCGTGCCCCATTCCACAAGCCCCACCACACACCCTCCACTTCAATGCAACATGCCCAACATTGCTTCTTTGTACTGCCTGGCAGTGCCAGGGAGCAGTGCCCAGACAGAGACTCTCACCAATCCCCCCCCCCATCCCCACCCCAATCCATTGATTCACACATCCGAGATCCTCTGGCGGGTTCTGTTCATCAGGTACATGCCGAGGGAGACCTGTTGTAATTCATGTTGGCATGAATGAATAATGTAACTTTGGCAGGAATTATCAGGCATAGAGGCCTAATAATTAGACGCTAATTTATTGTAATGGACTTCCTGATGTTGAGCATCAGGATTCTCATTACAACACTTGCAAGGGCGGGAACAATTGCATCACCTTTATGTTGACATCAAAAACAATTAACTCCTCTTGTGGGATTTTCTGAACCTGTTGCTGATCCCACCTGATGAAAATGGGAGCGGAAATCTTCCCCCCTCACATCACTTCCTTTAAGATTCATAGGTGAAGTCCATTAGGACCTGGAGTTTTTTCACTTTTTTGTTCTAATAATTTCCTTAACTCTGGTGATTATAATTGTTTTAAGTTTCTCTGCTCCTTTCACCTCCTGATAATTATTTCTGAGATGATATTTGTGTCCTCTGTGGTGAATACATATTGGATCCAATTTGTTCTTTCAGACATACACAAAAAAA
Source organism: Carcharhinus amblyrhynchos (assembly GCF_965287045.1). NCBI lineage: Eukaryota > Metazoa > Chordata > Chondrichthyes > Carcharhiniformes > Carcharhinidae > Carcharhinus > Carcharhinus amblyrhynchos. Next base: position 39,262,919 of record NC_137339.1, on the reverse strand, counting down.
TTGTTGTTAACGGGAATTAAAAATACAACTTGCTTCTTTAGGTAAATTTTAAAACAATCATAATTCTAAACCATTTGTAATATTTTTAAGATTTTTCCAAGTTTGGAACCTATTGCTAGCCTTTACTCATGGCTGTGCCTTTCAGTCACTGTGCTGTCCTTTCCTGGTGCACCATGATCCCTTTAACATTGTCCCTGCCTATTCAGGTATTCCATGAGCTTGTCCTACTCTAGCATCTCTGCTGGCAGAAATCCATCAATAGTCAGTATATAGAATAATATTGACCAAGAGAACCAAGCAGGTATCATGCATGGTCAGCTCCTGTTCTTTCCTATTATTAGCATGGTTGTCTAGATGTGAGATCTTTGTGGCATAGTGGTAGTATCTCTATCTCCGAGCCAAAATCTCTGAGTTTGAATCCCATTCCAGGACCTTTTGGCCATGATTGATGCGTTTATAATGCATAGCTTAATAGCTTGATTATCAACCTTAAATCCTTTCAATATGCTTTTGGCAGGTGCTAAGACTGGTAGAGTCTCCTGGGTAACCAAAATACATTGAAGGTAACTGATAACCACTACTGTACTTTATCAAAAATAACCATATACCGACGCATGAAAGTCCATTGTTGCCAATGCCCTCTTAAGGCATGGTACCTAGAGTGTGCCCTAAGCCCTTTTAAAATATGGCTCCACATCTGGCTGATACATTGCACCCAGTGTAAGCTCTACTAGAATAGAATTTGTAATTATACTACACTGGAAAATCATAGCCTAATTATAAATTATAATGACACTTCTCTACCTAAATACACTTAACATTGATGTGAAGATGGTGCTACAGAAATAAGTGGTGAGGGTTTTCTGCTAGTAGAAAACTAGCAACAGATAAGTTTGGCCAGTGATTCAGCCACCAACAGAGATTTTAGACCTAGAGCCACTAATAGTAAGATCCTGCACCAACAGCATGTTTTTGTTTAATTCGTTTGTGGGACATGGGCGTCGCTGGCTGGCCAGAATTTATTGCCCATCTCTAGTTGCCCGACGGCAGATGAGAGTAAACCACATTGTTGCGGCTCTGGAATCACACGTAGGCCAGACCTGGTGAGGACAGTAGATTTCCTTCTTTAAAGGATATTAGTGAACCAGATGGGTTTTTCTGACAATCAACAATTGTTAGTTCCAGATATTTTTATTGAATTCAAATCTGGCATGACAGGATTTAAACCAAGGTCTTCAGAACATCAACTGAATCTCTGGATTAATAGTCTAGCGATAATACCACTAGGCCATCGCCTCCCTATGCCTTGTAAAATGAACCCTTGTATTTGAAGATTTCCTCTTTCTGCATACTCAGATTCTAATTTAGGTCAATAAGTTACCTGAGGTCAAACCAATAAATGCTGCAAATCCAGCATTGTTTATTGAATCGACCATTTTGTTGTGTCAAATCAAGTTCATTCAGTGGCAGTGTAAGTTATTATCAAGGGACCAGAATTTGCTATCAGAACAATAGCAAGGCTACTGGCACTTGCCATTATTTATGCGTAATTTTATTTTTCAAAAATATAGTTTGTAGTATAAAATATAATCTGAAAACACAATATAAAAACATTTCCAATCGTTATAACAGAAAAATGCGATCATATTTACATTTTCCCTGAGATCAAAATTTATGTTGTGTTCAGTCTAAGAACATAACATATATTTCAATATAAGTCCAAAATATGCACATTCATCAAATTGTACTTTGTGATGCTTTAATAGACTTACACAGAGATTATACACAGTTTGAGGAACTTTCCCGCTTACTGGACCCTCAGCCTACATTGGCTGAAAGGCCTTATACAGTGCCCTTTCTCCATTGCGCCTTGGTGGCGGCTGCCTCAAGCTTAAGTGCGACCCTCAGCACGTAGTCCTGGACCTGTATTGTGTCAATCTGCACAACGCAATCGAGGACAAGTCTTCGCACTGGCAGTTTTGGGCAGACCAAAGAGCGTCTTTCACCGAGTTGATGACTCTCCAATATCAGTTTATGCTTGTCTTGGAGTGTGTCCCTTGGAGCATGTAGAGACCTGCATCACAGAGCTGCTTGGGATGAACTTGACAAATACCATTGCACCGCTCTTCTTTGTAAAGGCACATTTCACAAAGAGGTACCCAACCGTCTCATCCATAGAAGCTTCAAGGGCAACATGCAATGGTGCTGAGACTTTGGAGATGCATAAAGGATCTGATGGGAAATGCCCTTTTCGCCATCAGGCAAACTAGGTCTTGGTGCTTGTGGGTAATTGATGCAGCAATTTGAGATGATAAATGGCTGCACAGTTAAATCTGAATAACCAAAAGTTGCTGACCAAGTTGTGGCAGTAAATGGCAGCTCACCCTTAGCCTCCCAAACTTTTTAAAAATTTGGCTTCATTTGCCCATAAATTGCTCATTAAACTTACCACAGAGAGTTAAGTTTTGTCAGGACAAGCAGAAGTACTCTATTAATGGCGTGATAAATGTTAATGACTGCCAATCAGCTTTCTAGTATTGAAAATTAACTAACTATATAAACATTAAGTGCTTCCTACATTATAACTGTGACTGTTCATCAAAAGTACTTCACTGACTGTAAAGTGCTTTGGGAGGTCCTGAGGTCATGAAAGGCTTTATCAAAATGCAAGTCTTCTTCATTGCAAGTGCAGAGTCTCATTACTTCAGTTTTTACTTCATCATTGATATTACAAAAATATTTTTTCTTACTTTTCCTTTCTAACTTATTTTCATCTCCTTCTGAATGCAATCTTTCCTTCACTTTATTTGACTTGGGTGTATCTAAGTTGATATTGAAGTCATTTACTCTAATTCACCTTACCAGTCCTTCCCCCTGGTTATGTTCCAATCTTTAAATTGCATTGGTGAGCAAATACCCTGTTGCTGCAGCACTATTTACTCAAGTCCCAAATGCCCGGGTGCCCTCATTGTGCCATTCTCAGCTTGCTCTTCCAATAACTTTGAGAGCAAAAAATGCTTTGAGTTGAAGTGTACAGCAGAAGTTCAAATAATGGCAGATATTTCATGGAATGTGGTCATCACTGGCATTTCTTGTCCACCCCTAATTGCCCTTAGTAGTGAACAGCCCTCTTGAACCTTGACAGTCAACACGATGATGGTACAGCCACACAGTTAGATTGGGAGATCCAGGAATTTGACTGAGTGACTATTGTTATGATCCCAACAGATGTTAATAGTGGAGAAATCAGATTCTTAAGTGAAATCTGCTTTGCCTGGTAGATCTGGAGTGGGATTTTCCAGGTACGCTTGCCCCAAGGCCGGAAAATCCCGTCCCAGGTCAACGGATCTTTGCATTATCCTGTCCCACCTGCTATGATTCCCATAGTGGGAAGCACAGGGAAATTCCACCCCCTTTGTTTTTTTAAAAAGCAGTGGAGATCAGCTACTGAACACATTCACAAAAAATAAACTGTTTATTAAAAAAAGAGAAAATAAACTATATCACACTAAACAAAAAGATTGGAAAGATTTCAATACAGATACCAGAATTTTATGATTAAAATTCACACTATTCCTCTTAAACGAGAAACCCCTACTGACAAAAATAAACAGGTGAAGTTTCCCATTTCCAAACCATTTTGTCCAGTGTACTGTTGACCACTCACAACATGCCTCTCTTCAGCTAATATCTCTCTCCCCCTAAAACCACAATTTAAACTCACTATTGCTTTAAATTCAGAGCAAACACGTCAGTTGCCCGAAGCCAATTCCCTTGCAGACTTGCACAATCTTATATTGGGGAGATTAGGTCTCTTCCCTGCATTCTCTGGTATACTGATTGCTCTTCTGTCTTTCCCTGTGTATCTCTGTGTCTCTCAGCCCTGTCTCTAGACAACAACAATTTATCCTACTTCATTTTTCTTTAACTTCATTAAACCACGAACCCCTTGGTGACCCATCTCTTCACTTCCCAAATTGTAAAATATCATTAAAAATGCATGTGTTCCAACAGGGCCCGAACTGCCCAGCACTCAGCTCACGAAAAATGCTTGAAATGAAATTAAAACACCTAAATACAAAATATAAATTAAACATAAAATGATACATTGTTCTTATCATCATGTAGGAATGGTGATATTGTTCCAACTCAAGCTGGTGTTGTGACTTGGGCAGAAACCGAAGGGTGCAGGATAGCTGGTAGGCACCTGCTGTCTGTGTTCTTCTGGACTGTGGTGGGACTTAGTGTTGTTAAAGAAGTCTTAGACAATGACATTAATGCATCTTGTGGATGGTGCACACTACAAAGGCGTATTAGTGGTGGAGGAAATTAAGGTTTATAGTGCCAATCAAGTGGGCTACTTTGTTCTGAATAGTGCCGAGTTTCTTGAGTGTTGTTGGAGTTGCATCTATCCAAAGAACAAAGAACAAAAATCAGCCTGGGAAACAGGCCCTTCGGCCCAACGAGCCCACGCTGCCATCTCAACACCACCTCTCTACCCATGACCCTTATCTAATGTTTTATGGCCATCCAGATTGAGGGAAAACTGATTTAGGGACAATTTATTCCTGCCAATCAGCCTAACAGCACACCTTTGGGGTGTGGGAGGAAACCGGAGCACCCGGAGAAAACCCACGCAAGCACGGGGAGAATGCGCAAACTCCCACAGACACCGGCCCAAATCCATGTGTCTGCACAGCAATCAGCGATAGTCACTGAGCTGTCGTCGTGCCCAGTATCTTGTCCAGTTTAGGCACACACTAACGACATGAAGCACTAGGCCAATCTCGAACAACCAAGAGCAGCCCCAGTACGACCCATCGCGTGTGTGCCCCTCGTTGGACACGAGGTGGACCGACTTAAAACCTGTGAATGAAAAGAGAAAAACATTGTTATCATACTATACCCATTTACATTTCTAGGGACACCCCAATGCTAATGACCCTTATTTAAAGGTTCTCCTATATCCACCCGTCTCCAACTCAGTCATGTGCCTGTCTAAGTTACTCTTCAAGGACTCTAGCGTGTTTGCCTCCACCACCTTACTTGGCAGAGCATTCCATATCCCCACTACCCTCTGTGTGAAAAACTTCCCTTTAATATCTGTGTTGTACCGCTCCCCCCTCACCTTAAGTCCATGGCCCCTTGTCCTACGTGACTCTATTATAGGAAATAGCTTACCTCTGTTTACTCTATCTATACCCTTCATAATCTTGTATACCTCTATTAGATCCCCCCTCAGTCGGCGTCTTTCAAGGGAAAAGAGCCCCCATTTCTTCAATCTTTCCTCATACCCCAGTCCTTCCATACCAGGCAACATCCTGGTAAACCTCCTCTGCACTCTCTCCAGAGTCTCCACGTCCTTCTGATAGTAAGGTGACCAGAACTGTACGCAGTACTCCAATGCGGCCTAACCAACGTTCTGTACAACTGCAACATTAGACTCCAGCTGTTATATTCTATACCCCTTCCTATAAAGGCTAACATACCATAGGCTTTCTTCACCATCCAGTCAAATAAAGAATATTCCCTCATATTCCTGACTTCAGCATGGTAAATAGTGAAAAAGTTTGGAGCACTCAACTGTTAGGGTGGAATTTTCCCATCCCACCTGTCACAGGAATTGTAACGGGTGGTACAGGACCATGCAAATGTCCGTTGGCCTCAGACGAGACTTTCTAGTCTTGGGGCAAGCGTGGCCAGAAAACCTATCCATTGTGTCAAATATGATTTGCTTTTGTGGCCAGAATATGAATGTGTCTGGGCCAATTAAATCTGTGATGAGTTCTAAGGGATTTGGGTTGTCCACATCAACTGGCAGGGCCATTGTTGACTGAAAGAGTGTGACAATAGTGTTCACGCTTGCATCATTTCAGACAGAGTAGCATTGGTGAAGGCACAATGACCTGGCTAGGATTTCTTTTTAAATGCCTCCTAGTATTTTTTTTTAAGATAATTCATTTTGTGATAAATGACCATTGGCCATTAATAGTTTGGGAGCTTTCCCAAAGGTCTTCAAGGCACTTACGCATGCTTTTGGGTGACAAAGTTCCATAAGGACTTTAAAAGGGTACATGGATTTCCCAGGGTAGCACAGTTATGCTCCATTAGGTGGTTTTTCTGTTCATTGTGGAATTTTACTTGGACTTAGAATACTTGGTCACAGTCTTTGTCCCTTCTTACATGATGTGCTTGGCAAGTTCCCCAGGCAGAAGGAGGCATACAGCGTCAGGATCTCCCAGGAACTGGTGGTGCTGTTCTTGTTGTATTGGGCTAAGCGGAAAGTCGCACCTGTGATGTGCTCGAAAATGTGAGTTCATGATGCTCATGGCCTTGAAGGAGATGCCAGTGTCAGGGTGAACTGGCTTCATCACTTTGTCAATGTAGATGGAGTAACCCTTCTTTCTCAACCTTCGCAGCTTTTTCTCGCCCTTTGCTGCCAGTTTCTTTAAAGCTTTCTTGGGAGCTCTTCTTGAGAGCTGGTTTCTTATCCTCAGCCATCTTTAAGTTCACACAGAAATAAGGTAGGACTATAAAATTAGCTACATCTTCACAATGATGACAAAAGGCAAAATCTGAACAGCACAAAATCACACCTTAATTCCCGTGGCTGGTGAGCCTGTCTTAGCTACATCTCAGAATTTCAGGACCAAAACATTCTTTATAATATGAATATATTAAACAGCAGAAAATGGTTAATCAGTACCATTGTACTCTTCAAGCAGGAGAGAATTCTTCCTAGTGTCAGAAATTTTGCTGACAGTCGAGTAATACTTGTCTATTGTGGACAAAGGTTCCTAATTTCTGACACCGGCTTACAATGCCAGGAAATTGGTTTTCAATGCCATGGAGAACACAGCAATTAAGACTATTAATTGGTGGCTGGATTCAAGTAAATTGAGCTTTATTGCAGATTCTCATTACTTAAGGAGCTACACATGTGGCAGTTATAAATTGAGATCAAAGCTGCCTGCTGTCAGGATGAATATTTTGCCAACCGCAGAAAGAAGATAGCAAAATAGCTTTTGTTGCCATCGTCCTTTCTGAGATGCAGCAGGATGAATGAAAGGATAGGGTGCATCAAGGCAGGACTCTCAGGCGGTGACCACATATGATGATTAAAAGGCCAGAAGCTGAATAAGTGGCACTATCTTAGATAAGGTGCAGGGCTGCAGAAACCTGGGACCTGTCACGCACCAGAGCAGACCTTGGGATGTGCATCAATGCCCTGCTGTAGCTTAAAGAATGTATTATCTAATAGGTTAAACACCTGGGGTTAACATTTAGTACCAATAATTATATATTCCATTGAAATTAATGGAAGGGGTTATGTTGAACACAAATTCTAAGTGTAGCCTGCTTTAATTGCACAGTGAGCAGCAGAGAACAGAGCACATATCATTGAACAGGATGACATGGAAGTGAGCAACATGACTACCGTCTACAAGTGGGTTAAATTAAAACTTTTGAATATTATGGGCCAGCTATTCATGCCTAGGCTTTCATTAACTGGAACTGCAGATCTGCCCACACCAAGTGTGTCTGAATATAGCTCACTCGATTTGGACTAATAAAATATGATGGGTGGGATTTTGCGTGCCTGCTGCCATGTGTTTTGCCCTGCAGGGTGTTTCTTTTTGGATCCTAAAGGCACAGAAGTCCATTGGGGCCTCCTCCTGGGCTGGCAAGGTGAGGTTGGTGGTCTTCCGGGTATCACTCAATGGGAAGAGGAGAGTGTGACATTTGCTGATAGCTTTAAGAAAAGCCACCAGTGAGTTGTGGCTGAAGCTTGGGGTGCATGCCTTCTTTCTCAGGATATGCATAACGCACAGCTGGTTTGCAGAGAGTGAACATTTGTGTTCAGATGGTGCTTAAATATTGCTACAAATTTTGACCCCATAACGTAGTGGAGGGGCAGACCAATCAGTGTTCACCTCACCATCTGATTCAGAGAGCAGTTCATTCGTGCATCCAGATGTGCAACTGGGAGCAAGAGCCCACCCAATCATCCAACGGGAAATGTGCCACTTATCCATAAGTATACAAGATGGTCAAAGGATTGGATAGAGTGGACAGGGAGAGCCTTTTACCTCGGATGGTGATGGCTAACTCAAGGGGACATAGCTTTAAATTAAGGTGTGGTAATTATAGGATGGATGTCAGAGGTAGGTTCTTTACGCAGAGGGTAGTAAGGTCGTGGAATGCCCTGCCTGCAGCAGTTGTGGACTCGCCAACTTTAAGGGCATTCAAATGGTCAGTGGATAGGCATATGGATAACATTGGAATAGTTTAGGTTAGAGGGTCATTAGATTGGTTCCACTGGTCGGCGCAACATCAAGGGCCGAAGGGCTATACTGCGCTGTAATGTTCTATGTTCTATGTTCTATCCTGACCACCATCGCAATCTCCAGAACTGAAATTCTGCCCATAGGTTTTAGCTGTCCAAAGAAATGAACAATCGTTCAGTGATGGAGCTTCCAAAAGGGCTATCACTATCCCTGGGTGCATGCTACACATTCTTTGGAGACAAGAGAATCAGGGGAATTTTTAGACTCCTCTTTGTCACTTTTTCTTACATGCAGTGGGATGGTCAAAGAGTAGCAAGCCATTTTCTGCACTAGGAAGGCAGGAATACCCAGGGCAGTACTGTGAAGATGGGCTACTCAGTAGGAAGCCTCTGTGCCTCAGCTCTCTGAGTTTTTCCCATTTGTCTACTCAATTTCAAGCAGTGATCCAACCCATTCACACACTGTAAATTAGTGACACTAATGTTATCTCCTACATGGCATAAACACCTCTATTGTTGTACAACTCTGACTCATTGTAAGAAACGCAACAGAATTTTGTATTATATATAACCACTGATTCATTTCTTGAAGTTGCAATTAATGCTATCATTAGAATTATAAACTATAAGGAAAATTCTGGAAAGTTAATGAGATTTACCAGAAGACCTTTAAAATCCTCTTTTTAATGATAAATAGAAGAATGGCTGCTTTTCTCAGTAATTAATGACTTGCTAACAAAATTGCATTTTCAGAGATCACATGTTTCAAAGGCACACATTCATTAATAGTCATTAATAATGGGAAAGAAGGAGACATTCTTCCATTCTTCATTAAAAGAGGAATCTGGGCCTACTCGTTCCTTCCAGAGCACACAGTGATTGACGCTCCTTCAAAAGGAAAGGAAAGATACTGACTACTTCCTGATCCTAATCTGAAAAACGCTACAGAAGATGTCAATTTACATGCAAAGTAATTTAATTTAAAATGCTATAAAAAATGTCATTTCACACGCAAAGAAACAGCCTGTCTGAATCTGTGCGAATAAACAGTTGCAATTAAATACATTCGCTCCTTATTTTCAATCATTTATGGTACAGAATCTTCACAACCTTTCAAACAAGTAAACTGTTTTGAGGTTTTGCTAACGTTGTTGTAAGAATGAATTGCATTTCTGGAGGTTAGCGTACCAGGAGGTCTATTGTTCTTTTCCTCTAGCCGACCTCCCCTTAGTTACAAGCCCTTTGTAATGAAACTCCTATAAATTTTAGTATGCTAATTGTACACTGGCATAAGATGTAGAAGGCACATTTCAAACAGCACAGCCACTTCCTATCCTATCAAGATGGGTCTATCGGGAATCATAAATAGCAGGGGCAGTGGATTTCTTCATTAAAATAGGTATAATATTTTACTATTTATTATATTTTATATGATCATAAATTTTTGATGAGTTCAGAGACGAGCAAGGTGGAATGCTATGTGGATTTGAGTTTTCATTCCTGTGAAACTCATTTGTGTGACACTGGGAACAATGTTAACTCTTTTAAAGTATTGCAATCATGTGTAATCCTGCCCTTGATATTTCCCGTTAATAAAGTAGCTCTTTGTCGGCAGGCGAGGCTGTGTCTACAAGTGAATTAGCAGCTGAATGACATGACTGACTCTTTGGCCGTCCTGACAAATTCAAACCTAACCCAAGAACAAACTAGTTAAAATCCCAATTCCATTTCAATTCTCTTCCCACACCCCATTCAATTTGGGGCAACATGGTAGCGCTGCTGCTTCACAGCACCAGGGACCTGGGTTCAATTCCTGGCTTGGGTCTGTGGAGTTTGCGTGTTCTCTCCATATCTGTGTGGATTTCCTCTGGGTGCTCCAATTTCCTCCCACAGTCTGAAAGACATGCTGGTTAGGTGTTTTGACCCAAACAGGTGCCAAAGTGTGGCGACTAGGGGAATTTCACAGTAATTTAATTGCAGTGTTAATGTGACAACTTGTGACTAATAAATAAACTTTACTTTAAAATACTGTAACTCCATTTAAATTCCTCTAGCTATCCCAAGACTTAATGTTGTTTACTCAATAAGGATAACAAGGTTCCAAACACGTTCCCGAATTATTAATATTGTCTTGTAGTTCCCGGGCTACTCTCTCTCCCACTTTCCACCTCTTCACCTCTCAACTGGAAGGATTTTATTTGCAAGCAATGGGTAATCAGAATCTATTATTGATTGAAACCAGTCAGAATTGAGGTTTAGGGAACTGCCAAACTCAAACCCTATGCCACAGTTGAACAAAATCTTCGGTGTGGAAGGTAGTAAGCCAAGTTTACACAACATTACAAAGTGACAAAATTACATAAAATAAAGAGATAAAGGGCCTGATTTTACCATTTTCCTTCTAAATACGGAATCTGGGCGCAATTCAGATCTGACTTGGGAATCTGTTCTCAGGCGCCCCCATATGCATTTAGCTTGAAAAAAAAATTGCAAGTTTGAATCACGCTGTTGGCAGGGCTTAACATGCCTGAAACAATCAGAGCTCTGAACTGCGCATGCACAGTGAGAAAAAAATTTGAAAAATGCACCCCTGTCACATCGCTCCCGGGTCACAAGAAGTGGACAAAGTGGCTCAGGGGAAAAAGTGGGAGCGATGGCCTCCACAGACATCATCCCGCCCCACAATATAACTGTCCCCCTTATCCATCCACCTCCCCGCTACCCAGACCATCGAGACATTCTGCCCCCCTTCACCCCCACCAATCACCCGCAGAGTGGTAGCGGTCCCCCCTGCCCCGACCCCCATGTCTCCCCTCCCCAGACAACAATCTGGCCTCCCTCTGCACTCCCCCCACCCCCGTCACCAGACAACAATCTGGCCACCCTTTGCCTCCACCCCCTTCCCCGCTCCCCCCCGCCCCGCCACCAGACAACAATCTGGCCTCTACCACCCCAGCCCCTCACCAGGTGACAATCTGGCCTCTATCTGCACCGCCCTCCCAACCAGACAACAAGCTGGCTTCCCTTTGCCTCCGCACTACATCCCCCCCCCCCACCCCCCTGCCAGCAGACAACAATCTGGTCTCCCTTCCCCTTCCCCCCCCCACCAGAAAGCGATCTGACCTCCCTCCCCCTCCCCCATAACCAGAGAATGATTTGTCCTCCCCACCCCCCTGCCCACTACAGATACATCTGACCAATCTCCTCCTCCCTCCCCCTCCCTATCAGAAAATGATCGGGCCTTCCTTCTCCCGCCCTGCCCTTCCCACTCGCCAGAGAATGATCTGGCCCATCTCCCTCCCCCCTCCACCACCGATCTGTGTCAGAGAGACGTTGGAAGCTCTGAACATACGTCTTCAAAAGCTGGAGTACTTTGCTGAGCAGGTCTGTCTCAGGCCAAATCTGGACACGTGAATGCAATGGTGAAGGGGGAAATGCTGGTAAAGTTGGGTTGGCAGTCCATTAATTCAATTTAAATACATGCAAATGCATTTAAATCACAGTTGCACCCGTTTTGGGTGCGAATCGGATTGCGGCCATTTTCGGTCCTTGATGAAGTGGCATCTGCGCGGATGCAGGCGTGGATCGCATTAATGGCCTCACGCCCGACTTTACCAAGTTTTCACGCCCAAAAGTGGGCACAACACAATGGTAAAATTGGGCTCAAAGAGTGAAATTTTATCAGTTTGCCACATTGGTCAATTAATACAGTGAATTGGGACGATAGCATGGGAGGCCAAAAATCTAACTTGTGCCGAGAAAGGCTTTGCGTCCTTTAACATAAAAATGACCAAAAACAGCACAGCTACTTCCACCCTCATCGGTCTGACATTCTTGCTTTGCAGTAGCAGAGTTCAATGGTTGAAGCCCCCAGGTGGTAGGTGACACGGGCAGTCAGTGCTCTCTGGGCAGTGTCAGCCTGGCAGTTCCCACATGACAACCTGGCAGTGCCCATTTGGACATCATGAATGCCAAGAGGTGGGACCTGAGTAGGGGTAGAGTTATGATACACAATGACAGGGTCATGTGGGGGAGGGGGTGTGCGATTGGTAGTGAAGCGCAGGGGTGGGCAGCAGAGGGAATTGTGACAGCGTGGGGTTCGTGTCGGGTGTCCACCAGGTGACTTATCGGGGGGTGCCCTGATGCCCCAATGCCGGTGACCCATGTTGGTGTGACAGGGTGACAATGCCACCAATGATGGTGGGGAGTTCTGATGTCCATGGGTGCTGGTGTAAGGAAATCTCCTGGTTCAGTGATAGACTGGGACACCCTGTGCAATGGCATTGGAGCTCTGAAGCTAAACTCTCACCAATATCTCACATTCTTTTGAGGCTGCACTCCAGTACAATTTATATAAGATAATATGCTTCTTTTTATTCCTCCTGCCAAAATGGACAATTTCACCTTTTCCCACATTACACTCCATTTAACAGAACCTTTCCCAGTTACTTAACCTATCTATTTTTTTTTAGCTTCCTTATGTCCCCTTCACAACTTAACTTTTCTACCTATCTTTGTGTCATCAGTAAATCTAGCACGCATCCCATTCATCCTTTCATCCAAGTCGTTGATGTAAATTACGAATAGTTGAGGCCCCTGCACAGGTCCCTGTGGCACACCACTTGTTACACCTTGCCAAGCTGAAGAAGACTCTTTTATGCTTCCTTTTGATTTTACTGCCCTATTATCAGATTATCCGATAAAGCTGAACCCAGTTGTACCTCTTGCTTGAAATAATTGCATTGAAAAATGTCATGCACCAGGCTGAATAAAGTTTTCTTCTACTTCTACGTGAATGGAAAAGGTCCCGTGCAGTTTATCTGGGTTGTAGGTATTGAATCTCCCTCCCCACACACCCCTCCCATATGAATTTAATGTCATCATATCTATATGGTGCAGTGTGCAGAACATGTTAATGAGAGCTAAGGCAATTGCTGAAATCTGTGTTGTTGTCAGTTTCACATTATAAATAACTAATAGAACATTTTCCTGTCAAATTAGCAATATTGCACAATGCTGTTAAAGTAAAATTTGTATTTTCTAGTTTGCTAATAGTCATGGTGGGATCACCTATCTGGTGCGCACAAGCTAACACTGCACTGTATCATTGCTGCTCTTAATATTAATAACCCATGCTGCATAAGTATTGGACAATATTTGTAACTGTATTTTACTCTGACCTTTCTGTGATTGGTTTGCTGAATTGATTGGTGAATCTGGAAAAGGTAAAAAATATTGTGCATGATTAATAGTCAGGATTAAAGAAGGGGTAATGGGGCTGAAGAATAAGGGAACCGGGATACGTGAAGCATCAGGGCTCAAGGTTCCTTTCCCTAGCTCTGTTAGTAACTAAGCATTACAACCGTTCTGTAGAGTACAGACCACCCATGAGCAATCCCAAAGGAAAACATATCTTCTTTATTAACAGCATAAATGATAGACAGTTAAAATACAAATTTCCTCAATTTATAGTTTTAATTAAATCACAATGCAGAAGGAAAAGTTCCCTCCTTTATTTTGCATTTGTACTAACTAAAAAAGTTGTCACCAATATTTTCCTTTGACTTCTTTTTATTCTTCCTGCCAAAATGGACAATTTCACATTTTCCCACATTATGCTCCATTTACCAGAACCTTTCCCAGTTACTTAACCTTTTTATTTTTTTTAGCTTCCTTATGTCCTATTCACAACTTAACTTTTCTACCCATCATTGTGTCATAAGTAAATTTAGCATGCATCCCATTCATCCTTTCATCCAAGTCATTGGCCTAAGTTACGAATAGTTGAGGCCCCAGCACAGACCCCAATGGCATACCACTTGTTACACCTTGTCAAACTGAAGAAGACCCATTTATGCTTCCTATTGATTTTTCTGCCTTATTATCAGATTACTGAAAGCCGAATCCAATTGCACTTCTTACTTGAAATAATTACATTGAAAAATGTCATGCACCCAGGCTGAATAAAGTTTTCTTTTACTTCTACAGAATGGAACAGGTCTTGCGCAGTTTATCTGGGTTGTTAGTCCAAATCTGACACCTAAGTTGAACCATTTGGTTTGACTCATAATTTTATATCATAGTTCCTTCTTGGTAGAATTGATTCCAATTATTGGCTTGCAAAGTCATTTCAGAAGGCAGTTCAGAACCAAGTATATTGCTTTGCATCTGAAGTTAGACATAGGTCAGAGATGGGTAGGAAGGATAGATTTTTTCCATGAAGAATATTAATGAAACAGCCTTTATCAGCACTTGCTAGCTTCATGATCACCATTCTACATTTATTTAAATTAATAAATTAAACTCCCTAGCTTCTGTAGTGAAACAAAATGTTTATTCGGATGTACAATAGCATAGCAGTTCAATTATTGGCTTAATAAACAGACGTATGGATTCAAGTCTTACCACAGGAGCTAGGGACTTTAATTTATTAATTTAAATAAATGTAGAATGGTGATCATGAAGCTAGCAAGTGCTGATAAAGGCTGATTCATTGATATTCTTCATGGAAGCAAATCTGTCGTTCCTACCCATCTCTGCCCTATGTCTAACTCCAGATAGAAAAGAATATGCTTGCTCTGAACTGCCCTCTGAAATGACTTTGCAAGCTAATAATTGGTATCAATTCTACCAAGAGGGAACTATGATATAAAACTATGGGTTAAACCAGATGGATCAACTTAGGTGTCAGATTTGGACTAACAAAAGGCACATCCAACCTAATTGACCCTGCAAAATATTACTCATGAACACTGGGGCACAAATTGAGAAGAGTTGTCTGCAAGCCAGTCAAACACTGACCTAACATTGTCATATGTATTGAACTGTACCTCACAGCCAACATTCCAGACTCTTGTACCACCATCCTTGTGCATAACCAGGGCCACTGGCAGAACAGAGGGAAATGAAATACCAGCACAATGGCACATAGTCATAAGAACATAAGAACATAAGAAATAGGAGCAGGAGTAGGCCATCTAGCCTTTCGAGCCTGCCCCGCCATTCAATAAGATCATGGCTGATCTGTCGTGGCTCAGTTCCACATTCCCGCCCTCTCCCCATAACCCTTAATCCCCTCTCTTATCAAAAACCCATCAACCCGCATCTTAAAAATATTTAGCGAGGTAGCCTCCACCACTTCAACGGGCAGAGAATTCCAGAGATTCACCACCCTTTGAGTGAAGAAGTTCCTCCTCAACTCCGTTCTAAACCGCCCCCCTTTATCTTGAGGCTGTGCCCACTAGTCCTACTATCCTTTCTGAGCAGGAAGAGTCTCTCCACCTCTATCCTATCCATCCCATTCATCATCTTATACGTCTCATAAGAACATAAGAACATAAGAAATAGGAGCAGGAGTAGGCCATCTAGCCCTTCGAGCCTGCCCCGCTATTCAATAAGATCATGGCTGATCTGTCGTGGCTCAGTTCCACTTTCCCGCCCTCTCCCCATAACCCTTAATCCCCTCTCTTATCAAAAACCCATCAACCCGCGTCTTAAAAATATCTAGCGAGGCAGCCTCCACCACTTCAACGGGCAGAGAATTCCAGAGATTCACCACCCTTTGAGTGAAGAAGTTCCTCCTCAACTCCATTCTAAACCGCCCCCCTTTTATGTTGAGGCTGTGCCCCCTAGTCCTACTGTCCTTTCTGAGCGGGAAGAGTCTCTCCACCTCTATCCTATCCATCCCATTCATCATCTTATACGTCTCAATGAGATTTCCCCTCATTCTTCTAAACTCTAACGAGTACAAGCCTTGTTTATTCAGCCTCTCCTCATAGCTCAACCCCCTCAACTCCGGTATCAGCCTAGTAAACCTCCTCTGCACTCCCTCCAAGGCCAAAACATCCTTGCGTAAGTACGGCGACCAAAACTGCACACAGTACTCCAGCTGCGGCCTCACCAATGCCCTATACAGCCGCAGCAAGACCTCCCTACTTTTATATTCAATCCCCCTCGCTATGAGGGCCAGCATCCCATTCGCCTTCCTGACCACCTGCTGCACCTGCAAGCTGGGTTTTTGCGACTCATGCACAACGTCCCCAAGGTCCCTCTGCACCGTCGCCTGCTGCAGTTTTTCGCCACGTAAGTAATAATCCTTCCTACCATTATTCCTACCAAAGTGGACCACCTCGCACTTGCCAACATTAAATTCCATTTGCCATTTCCTGGCCCATTCGCCCAGCCTATCTAGATCCTTCTGTAGACTCTCCACACCCTCCGCGCAATTTGCCGTTCCACCAATCTTGGTGTCATCAGCAAATTTCGACACCCTACACTTGGTTCCCTCCTCCAGATCATCTATATAAATGGTAAATAGCTGAGGCCCCAGCACCGACCCCTGGGGCACTCCACTAGTTACCATCCGCCAATCCAAATAGCACCCATTGACCCCCACTCTCTGCCTCCTATTTGACAACCAATCCTCTATCCACGCTAACACCCTACCCCCAACTCCATGTCTCCTGACCTTCTGCAATAACCTCTTGTGAGGTACCTTGTCAAACCCCTTCTGAAACTCAAGAAAGACCACATCCACCGGCTCTCCTCTATCCACCGCCCTAGACACATCCTCATAGAACTCCAGTAAATTTGTCAGACACGACTTCCCTTTAACGAAACCGTGCTGCGTCTGCTCTATCAAGCAATTCCTCTCAAGATGCCTCGCTATTTCCTCCTTGATGACGGATTCTAACATTTTACCTACAACAGACGTTAAACTAACCGGCCTATAATTCCCTGCCTTTTGCCTGGCACCCTTCTTAAACAACGGCGTAACACTAGCCGCTTTCCAATCTTCCGGCACTTCCCCGGAATCCAGCAACGTCTGGAAAATAACCACCAAGGCATCCACTATCACCTCCGCCATTTCTTTCAGAACCCTCGGATGCATTCCATCTGGTCCTGGCGACTTGTCCACAATCAGCCCCTCCAGTATGTTGAGCACCGCCTCTCTCGTAACAGTAATGTCATTAAGACCCTCCAGTCCTACCACCTTTCCATCTCTAACACCTGGCAAATTATTCACGTCCTCCTCTGTGAAGGCAGAAACAAAAGAGTTATTCAGGACCTCAGCCATATCCCCATCCCCTACCACTAAGTCCCCCTTCTCATCCTCTAAGGGACCAACGTTCACCCTAGCCAGCCTCTTCCTTTTTATATATTTATAAAAACTCTTGCTATCCTTTTTTATATTAAGCGCTAGCCCAGCTTCATAGTTTCTCCTACCCTTCTTTATCAACTTCTTTGTCAATCTTTGTTGAGGAGGATGTGGTCCTGGGAATTCTTAAAATTGACTCCCAGTCCCATAAAGTCTTATCTCATCAGATCAAATATGGCCAAGTGATCTCCTGAAGATCACCTTCACTCTGTTGATGAACCAGTATTCCTCCATGTCGAACAGTACTTGGAAAAAGCACTGAGGACAGCAAGGGCACAAATCACCAGGATATTGAATGTCCATCATCAAGAGTAGCTCTTAGTACATAAAAGTAGCTGCCTATGGGGGGTACTGAAAAAGAAAACACAAGACGAAAAATCTCTTTATTGTCACCAATCTACCTATCGTAGATGCATATATCTACGGTCATAGAAGTGAAAACTGTGCAGTCCTTGAAAAGGCAAAAGGGGTGGCCTTATCAGCTCATCCCACTGTTCGATTGGTGTGGCGAGCAGGTAAAATTGCAAGAGAGGTGGAAAAACCTTCTGAAGCTCAGCTTCTCACCTTTCACAATATTATCAGCACTATGAAGTTGGCGAGACCAGCCTTGTACAACTTATTTAAATATTAAAATCTAGATTTAAATACTATTAGTGAGTCTGGGATGGTGGTTCTGTTTCTCTAAGTGAAAATTGATGAAGGTTTGTTTTTTCATTTAATAGGGCATTTAAATTATTTCGGACTATTACACTAGAGATCTGAATATTCCAAACAAAAGTTTTCTTCACATTTGAATGAATGTTAGCCCACTTTCCATGTAAAAAGTACTCTAATGCATCTTAGCACTTAAACAATGCTGGTCAATTTAATGGTCAATTTTCTTCTAGTTAAAACATCTCCACATTACAATACAGCATCCAATAGTGACACTTGAAGTTGTCAAAACATTAACACCTGTCAAACAGTTCCCAACTCCACAGCAGGCTCCTGACCCACAGTGGTCACAAATTCCCCAAGCAGGTGGTGTTTATTTTAGAACTACCAAAATCTGCCCCAACACATGAAAGTAGCAGGGGTTGGGGGAAGAATTACAAATTTCTGATAGGGCTCACAATGGCGATCCTGACCTCAGAAGAGGTGCATGCGGAGTCATGACTCAAGGCCTTCCTGACCTGTGAAAAGGTCACACTCAACTTGGGAATGGCTTGGGAATGGAGAGGAAAATCATTTTTGCAGTCAAAACATTGAAGATTTCAGGATTCCCCCAATCCTAATCTCACCACCATCAGGAGAAAAATATTCAGCTCCATCTCTGCCATGTGTTGATAATGTGTAAACAACTATCAGTGTCTTCAGTCTTAATGCACACTGATGGACATGGCCGTCAGGCGATTCTAGAACATGAACTTGTTCTTGTTGCCTCGAGGATATGAAGCAAGTGCTTTTTGCTGCATTTGTTGCCAGTCAGTCTTTGTTCTGTGGTTTTTAATTGGGTTTGTTCCGATAGTTCAAAACAAAACATACAATATAAATCAATTATAGTTCAGTGACAAACATTAAAGCAGGATTAACAACAAAAAAATGCAAAAGGAGATGAAGTTCATAAATCTTACAAGGATATTCTCTAGAACATTCTTGTAGTGATTAATCTGTTTTGCAGCTAGCAGCAAAAAAGAACCACAGTTTGTAAAACTGTAGAAATGCACAGTGATAAAATTATCATCATAATTATTGTAGAGCAAGATGAGAACAAGCACAAAGGCCTTCCGCATTAATATTTTACACACCATTATAAGATTGTATCTTAATTTTCTATAGTTCTCCAAGTTTGCAATATTGCACCTAAGCTGCTTCCAGTTAAATTGCTGACTAGAAGAATGAAGAAAAGCAAATCTAAGTAAATCCTGATAGGAATAGGCAACCATTGTAGCAAATGTGTTAACTGTGGTGCAGAGCTTTGTCAATTCAAAATTGAGAGCTTGTATTCTTCTCACCTCTTTTTTTAAAAATGAAGTAACTTGTGACTGATCAAATCCAGAGACTATTTCAGGATAGTCACAGCCTGAACACAATCTCTTGGTCACAGATCGAAGAATAGGTAACCCAATGAATGAAATAAAAACAACATAAATTTCAATAAAATATCAAATTAAAACGTAGAGATTGCGATTGTGTAACGTCCAATGATTTATCAAAGTACTTTGAATGAATTTTCACCGCCGAAGCAAAAAGCAGAAAGCTGGGTTTGGTCTCCGGTAAGAAAAACCTAATCATCCAGCAGGAAACTGATTCAAATTAAGATTTTTGCATGCATTTGTCCATCATTGTTATGGTGATGGGTTTCCTGCCCAGCTGAGGGTGGGAATGGAGGTGGGTCTGATGAAATTTAGGACCGGTTTTGACTCCAGACATCACTGAGGGTGCTGGTCATCAGATCTGTTTGCATCACAGGAGAACTGAGACCTAGGACCTGGAGTATTATTCCCCTCACTTCACTGATGCCAACCTGGATCCAATGCTGGAGATCATAATGGAGAGTAGAGAGGTCTTTTGCCCAGATGGTGGCATGATGAGGCCACCTCATCATGCGGCAGGCATACTTCTTTGTTCAAGTGTCATCTCCCTCCATCTCTTCCACTTCCTTTCTTACTTCCTGCTCCTACTGTGCTCAAGGTCCTCTCTGGAGTCAAGTTACAGGGATGGTGGAAGACCACAACAATGGCTTCAATCCTGGCAGGAGGATTTTGGAGAACATCAACTAACCAGTCCAGATGTTAGAATTGCATCTTCAGAAGCCTGATGGCTTACATAATAATTATCCTACTGGGCAGGTGGTATGCATTGTAATATGTGGATTGCCAGCAGGTAAAAGTGTCGTAACAGCTGCCAGGAAAGCAGGCACCCACACAAAGGAAGCTCTTATTGTGGTTGCAGACCAGCAGGATGCTGAAGGAGTGGAAGCCCTTCCTCTTGACGAATTTGAGAGAGCTGTGCCTGGGTGCCGTGTTAGTCAAATAGGTGAAGTTGAGGATGCTGTGCACTTGATCAATGGTGGTGAAATCCAATGACTTCTGTCTCTGTGAGATTGCATCTGTTGTGAAAAGAATATATTATTCGACTTTGCGGGGGCAAGAAAGGACATCACTGGCGTGCTACAATTTGGAAGATGCCAGTAGGATCTGCAGGAACCATAATATATTCTTTTCACAACAGATGCATTGCAACGGGATCTTGATCAATTGGGCTGGTGGGTCAATGAATGGCAGATGGAGTTTAATTTAGATAATTGTGAGGTGATGCATTTTGGTCAATTGAATCAGAGAGGACCCCAGCCAGTTAATGATAGAATGTTGGGGAGAGTTATAGAACAAAGAGCCTAGGGGTACAGGTCCATAGTTCCTTGAAAGTGGAGTCACAAATGGACAGGGTGATGAAGAAGGTATTCAGTATGCTTGGTTTCATTGGCCAGAACATTGAATACAGGAATTGAAGTTGAATAAGACATTAGTACTGTACAGTTCTGGTCACCCTTTTCTAGAAAGGATATTATTAAACTAGAAAGAATGCAAAAAAGATTTACTTAAGATTTACCAGGATTTGATGATTAGAGTTATAAGGAGATGTTGGATTGACTGGGACTTTCTTCTCTGGAGCGAAGGACACTTAGGAGTGATCTTACGAAAGTCTATAAAGGAATGAGGGGCATAGCAAAGGTAGATAGTCAATATGTTTTCCCAAGAATAGGGTAGTCTAAAACTAGAGGGCATATGTTTAAGTTGAGAGGGGAGATATACAAAAGGGCCCAGAGGGGTAATTTATTTCGCTCGGGGTGATGAATGTCTGGAATGAACTGCTAGAGGTAGTAGGAGAGGCGGGTATAATTTTATCTTTTAAAAAACATTTAGGCTGTTACATGGGTAAGATGGGTATGGAGGCATATGAGCCCAATGTGGGCAATTGGGACTAGCTTCGGGGTAAAAACTGGGCAGCATGGACAAGTTGGGCCAAAGGGCCTGTTTTCATGCTATAAACCTCTATGACATAATGGTATATTTCAATTGTAACAATGGCCAGTTCTGGAAAAAGATAGAGGTGCCAAATGCCAGCAGTTGACAAGAGGAATATGGAGGCGGGGGAAATGGAGTCTATGATAAATGCAGCAAACTCACAATCTGATCTCTTGTGGTGGCTGCTCTGTGCGTGAGTTGGTTCTGAGCAGAGGAGCATGGTTAAGCATCTGTAGTATTGTTCCATATAAATGGCAGTTCTTCATGAGTGCCAGAAGATGTTAGTCAAGATCACTGCTGTGCACAGTGCATGTAAGGCTTGGGAATAGATACAGGAAGTAGTGGAATAATTAATGGAAATAGCCACTGTAAGACTCTCTGATCAGGCAGATGTCATGAAATGTTGCCTATGAAAATCTTTCATATTTAATGGTGAGCAATGCTAAAGCCTCATTTACAGCTCTTTCTTTACATGTCACGCGTGCCCACACTCAAACAAGGCACACACACAAGCTGCAACTTACAATTGACACCCTGAGATCTTGTGGCACCTCTAAACCAGAAGCCCAAGGTTCAAGTTCCACTCTGGAACTCATAACATGGCCAAGCAATTTGATTTTCAACCTGCAAATCCTCCACCATGTCAATGGTAAATCGTAAGAGCAGGAGAATTTCCTGGCCAGCTAGAATCCCATGCGTGGTAGCTATAATGCAACAGCCACCCCATGTTAAAAGACAACAGAACGGATTCTTGTCATGGACTGTACTTCCATGGCAAGAACGCTGTTTGTTTCAAGGGACCACCAGATGAATTGATACCCTTGACATACTCACATTTTCAAGAGGTTCAAACATAAAATTATTATAATATAACCAGGATAATATCTGGTCATTTATTAACAGATGGGGTAGGTTGCTAGATATCTACATTCAAAAATGCCTCAGAGTGAAAAACCACAATGACGTTAAGAAGCTGCTCATTACTTTTGGTATGAGAGAGAAAGGAGATCACCATGGCACGGTGGTACTGGTAGTGGTTAGCACTGCTACCTTACAGTGTCAGGGACCCTGGTTCGAATCCGGCCTCAGGTTACTGTCTGTGTGGAGTTTGCACTTTCTCTCCGTGTCTGCATGAGTTTCCTCTGGGTGCTCTGGTTTCCTCCCACAGTCCAAAGATGTGCGGTTTATGTTGATTGGCCATGCTAAGTTTCCCTTTAGTGTCAGGGGAATTAGCAGGTCAAATATGAGGAATTATGGGAATAGGGCCTGGGCTAGATTGTGGGCTGTGCAGTCTCAATTGGCTGAATGACCTCCTTCTGTACTCTATCGGGCAGCACAATGGCATCGTGGTTAGCACTGCCTCACAGTGGCAGGAACCTGGGTTCGATTCCTGGCTTGGGTCGCTTTCTGTGTGGAGTTTGCACATTCTTCCCATATCTGTGTGGGTTTCCACCGGGTGCTCCAATTTTCTCCTACAGTCCAAAGATGTGTGTGTTTGGTGGATTGGCCATGTTAAATGCATGCATGCAAGGGGGCAAATTAGCATGGTCAATCCATCTGACCTGAACAGCTTTGGACCGTGAGAGAAAACCGGAGCATCCAGAGGAAACCCACTCAAACGTGGGGAGAATATGCAAACTCCATCCAGACAGGAATCAAATCTGGGTCCCTGTGAGGCCGCTGTGCTAACTGTTGTGCCACTGTGCCCCCATAAAAACTTTCCTTACAAATTGAATTTCAGCTTTCATTGGAAGTTATACTATTGTGTTAAGCATTTCCTTGCTACGCTAGCTGAATTCCAATGTGTCAATTAAATAATTTCAAAATGCAATCTGAGTGTTTTATGGATTTGCAAGAACATGACCATAATTGAGCGTACATTAATCACGACAATTTCCCATTTTCGCTCTTTTGATGCCTAAACATCAAAAGATCAACACAAGTGCATGGAAAGTGGCAAAAACAAAACAAGATGGACAAATGTAGCCCAGAAAGCAGGATCTGGAACTGGACGTGAATTGAATGAATCAAATTAAGTTAAAACAACTGTACTGTGACAGATTAAGACAATCACTTTTGCAGACTAACAAAATGTGGCAGAGCAGTATTACTAAATTAAATACAACATTCAGGCCCAGCTTTTCACCATGATAGAGAGCCTTTTTACGACATGAAAATAGAGGAGCTATGTGAATATCCTACAAATATGGCACTTCCCATTTTCGCAGAGGTGGGAATGGGGGCAGAGCAGATTTCCGACTTGTGCAATGTTTCGAGTCAGCTGGCCATTTAAATCATTAGCTGCCACCACTCTAGTTGGATCTTTGTCACCCAGGGGTTTGAAACCCAAAGCGTCTCGTCACCCTGGGAAGAGTGGGTCTGAATTTGGCATATTTCTTTGCATAGCATAGTAATTAGCACTGCTGCCTCACAGTGCCAAGGACCCAGGTTCATTTGCCGGCTTGGGGTCACTGTCTGCATAGAGTTTGCGCATTCTCCCCATGTCTACGTGGATTTCCTCTGGGTGCTCCAGTTTCCTCCCATAGTCTGAAAAACATGCTGGTTATGTGCATTGGCCATGCAAAGTTCTCTCTCAGTGTACCTAAACAGGTCCCAGAGTGTGGCAAATGGGAGATTTTCACAGCAATTTCATTGCAGTGTTAATGTAAGCCTACTTGTGACACTAATTTATGAATTACCATTGAATGGAATGGCTTACACATTCATTTGAGCGGCGAGTTAAGAGTCATTCACATTGCTGTAGGACTTGGTTCACGTGTAGGCCAGGCAGGTAAAGAAGGACATAGTGAACCAGGGGGGTTATTTTGACTATCAGTGATTGTTTCATGGCACCATCATTGAGACCAGCTTTCAACTAATTAATCAAAATTAAATTCTACTATCAGTCAGATTTGAACCCATAGCCCCAGGCCAATGGCCTGAGCCTCAGGATTACTAGACAGTGCACTGCCACTATACCAACAACCCTCCTTGAGAGAGGTAACAAATTCATTTTGAAAAAAATTGTGCATTCCAGCCATTAGTCCTGTTTGTGGCCATATTAAAATGTAAGATTAGTGTAGCTATATTAGACCACGACTTTTCTGTATAACACATTGTTTTCATTGTAACATGGCATTAATAGTAGTATATTTATTTGATTTTCTACACGGTAAGCAGAAACAAATTAACATTGCCTGCATGTTGGTTCCACAGTCGGCTATCACCTTAATCCATGTGGCAAATGATAATTCACTCATAGCTCCAGGCCAACTGGAGAAAGAATCTAATTTAGAGACCAAATGAAAACAATATTTTACCAATTGTATAACAATGCCTTATCCTCCAAAACTGGAAACAGGGGACAGGCCTCCTGAGGTGACCCAACATATACCCAGGAGAATATTTCAGAAAAAATACAATGATGAAAAGAAGCTGCAAGGCTCAAAAGGAGAAAATTAATGGCTGAATTGCCATTGAAACCATTCCACAGTCACAAACAAGCAACAGGGATACATGCTTTACCAGAAAACTGGTAGCTTTTGGATGCAATGAAAAATCAATCTCGGAAAGGAAGTCTCAGCTTTTCCTTTAAGCGATGGAATGGTAACATACACAACTGGCAAGAAAGATTCCTAAAAACTTGGAAATATTATCATGTCCCATATGGCCAGTGGGACAAGCTTCATTATTAAAATCCAAAACGCATCAGGAATTCAAGGGAATAAACCCCCCTCCCACCACTGCCCCTCCCCCAAACTCCAGATCAATAACTTGGACTCAGTGCACATTAGTCAATCAATTTTCCTGAAAATGTACTCAATCATTTGACGAAATTGTTAGGAATGAAGGGTAAAAAGGGGAGCAACTGAAAAAAAGTCATTAGATATTCCAATGGAATCAGGTTCTTCGCCTTTAATGACACAAATTCCTGATTGTAGGCTACCTGGTTGTCATTCAATCTGGTCAGGTTTCCCATAAATGTCCACAGCAAAGTTGACACCAGTGTTCTGAATAGGGCTTGGGGCCATTACTGCAGCCATTAAATTGAGCTCAGAAAGAGTCTTTAGGACCATAGAATATTCCAGAAGCCCTCACAGCCCATCAACATTTGACGGGACTTCCCACCCCTACCCCATCCCATCCCGGCAACAGATGCATCTCGCCATTGGCCGCCAGCATGATCTTCCCGCTCTGCCGAAGTCATTGGCACTTGCATTACTTTCCAGTGGGGAATCAACTGCCACAGTGTTCACTTTCAGCAGGACCGCAATATTCTGCTGGAGGGAAGGGCCAGAAAATCCCTGCATTGGCAAATACAGCCGACAGCAAGGCTCCACAAACAACACATGAGATAAATGATATAAATTGCACCCTTTGCAATCCCAGGTAGGGTTGGCATGGTTCCCTTCTCTTCCCTGAAGGGTATATTGTCATTTTGAATTGAGAGCAAGACTCAGGAACAGTCAATCTTGTTATGGAGGAAGAAGATAAAGCTAATTATTTGAAGCTGCTGAAACACAATTACCCTACAGCAGTAAACAACCTCAGTTTTAAATCTTATGGATTGTTGACATCTTTATCTAATTACCAGAGCTTTTTAAATTTTTTCTGTCCTAGCTTGAAGAGACAATTTCTGTTCTTGTTTGTGGTTGGGATTCACTGGTGCCTCTGCAGTGAATGGAGTTTTGCCTGGAACCTCAAATTTTACATTCTCACTTGCAGTGGGGTGAGCATGGACGCGGTTAGAGAATCCTGCTCAGGGTGTATTCTTCCCCATGTCATAGTTCTGTTTTGTGACTTTTGTAGAGTGACTATTCAATAGGGTTGAAATAAACCTCATTTTTTCAGTTTTTTTGTGGGTATGTTAGTTAGCTATTTTTAAAAACCATTTCTGGATCCAACAATGTTGAATTTTAGTATTTAATAATTGTTTAATCTGCAATATAATCTTATTAATTTTCCATTAGATATTGGAGTTGGGTGGGCACAGCAGAAGTCTCACAACGCCTGGTTAAAATCCAACAAATTTATTTTGTATCACAAGCTTTCGAAGTGTTGCTCCATCATCAGGTGAGTGGAGAGTTGGATTCACAAACACAATGTACATAGAGAAAGGCAAAATTACAAGATAATTGTTGGAATGCGAGTCTTTAAAGGTAATCAAGTCTCTACAGGTACAGACAATGCGAATAGAGAAAGGGATAATCACAGGCTAAAGAGGTATGAATTGTCTCAAGCCAGGACAGTTAGTAGGATTTTGCAAGCCCAGGCCATGTGCTGGGGGTTACATGGAGTGTGACATGAACCCAGGATGAGGCCATCGTCGTGCGTAGGGAACTTGGCTCTCAGTTCCTGCTCAGCGATTTTGAGTTGTGTGTGTCTTGAAGGCTGCCTTGGAGAACGATTACTCGAAGATCAAAGGCTGAATGCCCTTGACTGCTGAAGTGTTCCCTGAGAGAAAGAGAATGCTCCTGCCGGGTGATTGTTGCACGGTGTCCATTCATCCATTGTAGTGTCTGCATGGTCTCGCCAATGTACCATACTTTGGGACATCCTTTCCTGCAGCATGTGAGGTAGACAATGTTGGCTGAGATATAAGATTATGTACTGTGCAGCTGGTGGGTGGTGTGATGGTGGTTTCCATGTCAATGATTTGGCACATCTTGCAGAGGTTGCTGTGGTAGGGTTGTGTGGTGTCGTGATCACTGTTCTCCTGAAGGCTGGATAGTTTGCTGCGAACAACGGTCTGTTTGAAGTTGCGCAGTTGCTTGAAGGCAAGAAGTTGGGGTGTGGAGATGGCCTTGGCGAGATGTTCGTTTTCATTGATGACATGTTGAATGCTCCGAAGAAGATGGCATAGTTCCTCCACTTTGAGGAAGTACTGGACGATGAAAGGCAGTCGTGTCCCATGTCTTATTACTTACGTGGCGAAAAACTGCAGCAGGCAACGGTGCAGAGGGACCTCGGGGTCCTTGTGCATGAGTCGCAAAAACCCAGCTTGCAGGTGCAGCAGGTGGTCAGGAAGGCGAATGGGATGCTGGCCTTCATAGCGAGGGGGATTGAATATAAAAGTAGGGAGATCTTGCTGCGGCTGTATAGGGCATTGGTGAGGCCGCAGCTGGAGTACTGTGTGCAGTTTTGGGTGCCGTACTTACGCAAGGATGTTTTGGCCTTGGAGGGAGTGCAGAGGAGGTTTACTAGGCTGATGCCGGAGTTGAGGGGGTTGAGCTATGAGGAGAGGCTGAATAAACTAGGCTTGTACTCGTTAGAGTTTAGAAGAATGAGGGGAGATCTCATTGAGACGTATAAGATGATGAATGGGATGGATAGGATAGAGGTGGAGAGACTCTTCCCGCTCAGAAAGGACAGTAGGACTAGGGGGCACAGCCTCAAGATAAAGGGGGGGCGGTTTAGAACGGAGTTGAGGAAGAATTTGTTCACTCAAAGGGTGGTGAATCTCTGGAATTCTCTGCCCGTTGAAGTGGTGGAGGCTACCTCGCTAAATATTTTTAAGAAGCGGGTTGATGGGTTTTTGATAAGAGAGGGGATTAAGGGTTATGGGGACAGGGCGGGAATGTGGAACTGAGCCACGACAGATCAGCCATGATCTTATTGAATGGCGAGGCAGGCTCGAAGGGCTAGATGGCCTACTCCTGCTCCTATTTCTTATGTTCTTATGCTCATGTTTGTCCTCTGAGGAGGTCGGTGCAGTTTTTCGCTGTGGCGCATCTGAACCGTTGATCAATGAGTCGAGCGCCATATCCTGTTCTGACAATGGTGTTTTTCAGCATCTATAGGTGTCTGTTGTGTTCCTCTCCATCTGAGCAGATTCTGTGTATACAGAGGGCTTGTTCATAGGGGATCGCTTCTTTAATGTGTTAAGGGTGGAAGTACCTAAGCACCTTCCTGCACAGCCTCTCCATAGGGTCCAGTCCAATCACTTGGCCTTCAAAGGATTGCCCCTTTAAAGAGGTCAAGTTCACTCGGCTGATACCGGAGATGAGGGGGTTAGCCTATGAAGAGAGATTGAATAGACTGGGTCTGTACTTGTTAGAGTTTAGAAGGCTGAGGGGGGATCTTACAGAGACATATAAGATAATGAAGGGGCTAGATAGGGTAGAGGTAGAGAGATTCTTCCGGCTTAGAAAGGATAGCAGAACTAGAGGGCACAGCCTCAAGATAATGGGTGGGGGGGGGGGGGGGTGGGGGCACAGTTCAGATCAGTGTTGAAGAGGAGCTTCTTCACTCAGAGGGTGGTGAATATCTGGAATTCTCTGCCCGTTGAATATATTTACCTCGCTGAATATATTTAAGTCACGGGTAGATAGGTTTCTGATAGACAAGGGAATTAAAGGTTATGGGGAGAAAGCAGGAAAGTGGAACTGATCCACTTCAGATCAGCCATGATCTTGTTGAATGGCGGGGCAGGTTCAAAGGGCTAGATGGCCTATTCCTGCTCCTATTTCTTATGTTCTTATGTTCATATCGGGTCATTGCAGAGTATACAGTGTATACTGTATACTCCTGACCCTTCCTCTGGAATTTAGAAGAATAAGAGGCAATCTGATTGAAATAGACAAAGTTCTGAAGGGGATTGATAGACTAGATCCTGTGAGATTATTTCCATTAATCTGGGAGCCTAAAATAGGATGGGGGTCAAATATTGAGGACTGAGACAAGAAGAAATTACTTTACTCAGATATATGCAACTTTGGAACTTTCTAACTCGGAGGGTATGGATACTCTATCACTGAATATATTTATGACTGGGATAGAAAGAATTTTTTTTGTCCCTCAGTTTTGTCTCTCACGTAATTAACCGACATGGGCAACCAGGCAGGAAAGTGGAGTTGAAGCCCAAGATCAGCTATGGTGAGCAGTGAATGGTGCAGCAGGTTTGACAGTCTGCTTGTTCTACTCTTGCTGCCACGTCTTGTGCTGTTATATTATACCAGGCCATGTAACTTGGGGTCATAGAAAGTAAGCTTCATTTGTGAGTGTCATCCTTGGAGATGGAGAAAACAATCTGGTGGAAAGCTCAAAGTTGAACTGTGACCATTGGTCGTAGTATCATTTACATGGCTCTTTATCCTTACAATGAGTTAAATTGAAGAGATATCAGTAAACAAGAAGGCAAAAGTTGCAATTCCCAACATAGGTATCGTCACCTTAAAATATGCTGTTGGATGAATCTCATTATACTGAAAAATTGAAGATTATCTCAATTATTTCTTCTCAAATAACCCTATTCCAGGGATAAATCACAATCTTCATTACCTACTCAATTTGACATGACTTGGAATCAGAAGAATGCTCAAATGATAATCAAGTCCTGCAAATAACATGTGTCTTCTGGTTTCGCTGATAATTCTGTAACTGGATAATATTTACTTCAGGAAAAAAAGGGTTTGAAGTGATCTTTATGCGAAGCAGATTAAAGGAAAAGAACAGTTTACGCATGTTGGTCCGCATTAAATGGGAAAAGTATGCAGCTGTTCACAGCCGTTTTGTTTTAATGTAATGGATGGGTTCACTGCTTCTAAATTATTTCCATTGGTCACTGAAGTTTCATTAATGGCATCCATTTTAAGCACTTTTAATATAATTGATGAATATGTAGCGAATAATGGATCCTGAAAGTGATTACAAGGATGTAATCTAATCAAGTGGTTCAGATGATGTCATATGCCACAAGAGTGAAGCTCTAAAAGTTTATAACCGTCACTTGAACCCTCTGATTATATTATAGCCTTGAAGTCATTCAAGAAAGAATATTAATGTTTTTTAATCTAGTGTTGATTACCACATTTACCAGAGTCGGTACATATTTGTAAAACATTTTAATAAAATTCTAATTACCTGAAGCTACATTTGTGTTCTAAGAGCCATTCTCACTCTTTATACAAAGATATTAGATTTCCTTTCTTTATTTAAAATTATGAATGTTTTTGCAAAAAAATTAATGAGCAGTCTTAAAAATTATTTTCCCCAGACAATTAAACATGCAGTTTAAAAATTAACTTAAAACTTAGAAGTGTCTGCATTATGAAACTAGTGTTGTCATTATGCTGTATTAAGTCAGCACTGCGCCAGAGCGATTATACAACAAATACATTTCACATGTGTCTGAAGAGAATACTTGAGATTAGTTTAAGTACGAACAAAAGTATCATTCAGCAGCTTATTTTAGTAGGTCAGATCTGCATGGCGAGACCTGCCTTGGTGAATTTGACATTTAGCGCAGAGTAAAATTATGATCTGTCCATTGTGTGTTGCCCTTGTTCAGACAAACCTATCCCTATACACAAATCAAGAACACATTTAAAAACATTTTTATTCATGCTAAGTAGATAATGGCATATCTTTACATGTCACTTTGGTCTCAGATTGTATCCCTGGTAGTGTTAATGAAGCATAAGGTTACAGTCAGGGATCAGCCAAACTCCAGTGAGAAACGGTGTAAATTTCAGGAGGAGATAGTCTCAGATTTCTTATATTTGACCTTACATGGAATGTAGTTCCGGAGCTGGGATTAACAAGTGAATTGCTGATGGTGGGTGGATGGGGTTGGGGGGAATTGGGGGGAGGAGAATGATAGAATGCCTACATTGCAGAAGGAGGCCATTCAGTCCATCGAATCAACACTGACTCCAACAGAGCAGTTTAGGCCCTATCCTGCAACCCTGCATATTTAGCCCGCTAATTCCCCTACACATCTTTGGACACTCAGGGGCATTTTATCATGGCTAATTCACCTGACCTGCACATCTTTGGATTGTGGGAGAAAACCCCAGCATTCGGAGGAAACCCACACAGACATGGGAAAACCTGCAAACTCCACACAGACAGTCACCAAGGCTGGAATCGAACCCGGGTCCCTATTGCTGTGAGGCAGCAACGCTATCCACTGTGCCACTATGCCATCCATATGGGAGTGTTTCTTCAACTTTGATTTATCTGGAGTTGGTTTAAATATTTAGAGTGATCTCATTCTGAAATTAATTCAACTTTAATGGCCGCAAAAGGGACTCTAACTCTTATCGTGAAACTAATCAGGTGAGTTATAGTTCGAGTTTAGAAGTTTACACAGTAACTGAAACATTGCCAATTCTCATCTCAACTGGCCAGTGAACCTTTTGACTTTGGGGAACAGAAGGTCTATGTGCTTACGCTGCGCTAAATACTGTAATCAAATCATGGAAAGTTATTGAAAAAAATTATGGGTTGGATTTTAAGATTAATGAGGGTCATCCAGCAATGGCAATATTGAAGTGAACAGCACATTACATTTGCTAGTATCAGAACCACAGAGGCATTCCTCACAAAAAATAATTGGTGGGATGAAAATGTACTGAAGGAAGGTTGCTTTATCTCCTAGTATCATGTAAGTACCCAGTCATCAGTAGGAATGAAAACTCTGCCTTCAGCTGCAGTTATATTGAACAGCAGTGAGTTGGGTAAGGACATAAATTAAAGATGCTGTTACTAGCTGAGGGTTTGCTGGGGAACTGCTCTGATGAACGGATTCTCAGTTTAACAGGATAACTCAGGGCATGTCAAGAGGTATATTATGGAGAGCTTTTCATAGCAGTCTAACGACCGAGTCAAGCTGCTTATAAGAATTTGACAGGTTCGACCAACTCAGTGAGGGATATCAAAGGATCAATTTTAGGTTGAAAAATATCCTGGATCTTTGGAATATAAACTGTACTCAGAATTTGACAGGTTTGTCCAATTTAGTGAGGGATATGAAAAGATCAATTCGAGGTTGAAAAATATCCTGGATCTTTGGAATTTAGACTGTACTCAATACAAAATGAACACAGTTCATTTTATGGTTAAAGCTTACAAAGTATTCAGCAGACAGGAGACAACAAAGCACAAAAAAACTAAAAGAGAATCTTGCTGTTACAATTATATAATTCAATTACATAATTGGTCTCCAATTTGATCAGATGTCTCACTTAAAGTGCATGCATGATAATTAATTTGAAAATCCATCACAGATTCTATTATATTCTGTGCAGAATGTTTAAACTTAGCTAAATGTTGCAAACCCCATTAAGCTATCTCTGTACTCTGTCGTAGTAGGAGTAGTGAAGAGAACATTTGACAAGTAGGATGAAGTATCCTTTAATAAGATTCTGGGTGGGATTCTCTAATCTCATCTGTGCCTGCCCCGTTGCAAGACAGAACGGGGAATTTGGCGTTCCAGCCAAAACTCCATTCAATTTCAGCAGCAATGGAGAATCCCAGCCTGCGAACAAGGTTGGAGGTTTTCAGCATCAATGCATGTGCTTTTTGAGATGTAAAACATGTTAGTAGTCAGACATAATGATTTTTGACACCAATTTTGGACAGTAACGCAAAGAAAATGAGAGCATAGAACTTGACATGCCTTTGTCTTTGATATCTGCACCCGATTCCTCACATTGAGAAACCATTAATGTAAAGAAGAATTGTAGCTTGCTCAAAAACAGATATTAAACTCCAAAATAAAAGATCAGTCCTGTTCCTGAGTCCACAAAAATTGATCATTCTTCCGCTGTCCTCATCTGAAGTCATCATCACAACCCAAACCCATCTAACTTCTTCCATGCCACAGCAACCAAATCTTTTCTGATTGGTGAGCAACTTTCTGATGGGGTGGAAATCAGGCACCATCATGACAATAGATAGTGCCTTGGGCTGATTCCATCAAACAGTAACTAAGCTTGCAGCACCTGCATCCCTCCGAATGGAATGCCACACATGAAAAACCACCCTAATAACTCTGTCACTGTTGCTTAATGCTGAAAGAGATTACCGTTGTGTTTTATGCCTCAGAGATATGCAATGATGACACGGGTTTCTATGTTTAAAGGGGAGCTTTTGTTTACAATGGCCCAGATCTGAATTGTGTCCAGTGAGGACAAATGCATATCTCAGACATGCAAGGAACCTTTCAATGATAATGCAGGGAATCCAGTGTGTGAAGCAATGAGGCACATTCATGCAAAATTAATGATGAATTATGGCACTAATAGGACTCTTTTCTTTAACCCTGTGTTACAAGTGTGCCAATTGTCCACAGTAATAACGAGGCCTGGAGAATTCTGGCAATTGGGCAAGCTGCCGATGCCTCTATAAACAGGAGTTCGCAGGCTCACAGATGAGAAATCTCAGAGCCCTCTCATAATTACAGTTTCTGAAAGAACATTAAACTTCATGTAGTACCATAAAGAGTGTCGTTTGATAATACAGTGATTGAGGCACCCAGTGGCTGACCAAACCAATCTCATCACAGTCAGTCATCTCATGGTTGGGGGCTTTAGGGGTAGATGCACCATGAAAATCTTTCCTTGTTTTGACCAGGATTTTCATGCATTCCGATGCATTCACTGGATCCATAGTCACTCTCAAAGCGCTTTGGAGCCTCATGGTGACTAAGGTTTCTGGATTCCCACAGGTGCAGGATGCCATTGACTGCACTCATGTGACTAAAGAAGCTCTCTGGCAGCAGACACTCCAATACATAAAGAGGAAAGGCTTCCACTCAGTCAGCTTCAGCAGATCTGAGACCACAAGAAACAAATCACGCAAAAGATACCCAGGAAGAATCCACTACCTGTACAGCTTGAATAGATTGCGGATCCCTGATATCTTCGAGGGACCACACAGAATCAAGGATTGGCTCCTTGGTGACAAGAGATACCTGCAAAAGATGTGGCTGACTATGCCCTGTGAAGACCATAAAATCCTGCAGTGAGAAGGTACAACAATGCTCATTTCGCCTCCTGAACACGAGTAATACAGTGCATTGGCATATTAAAGATGTGGTTTTGATTACTTGACAGATCTGGTGAGGTACTCTAGTACATTTCCCAAAGGATGGTGCCATGCATTGCACCATCTGGTGCTACAAAGTGGAGAGGTCTTGCCCAATGCAGACAAGGAGGAGCAGCACACCTCCTCTGATGGGGAGAACATTGAAAGGAATGAGGGTGTTGGGTTTGAAGAAGCCAAGAATGCAAAGCAAAGCCCATATCATGGGCCAGATGAGACATGTGTGCATCTGACGCCTTCATAGCCACCAGATCCCACAAGGACAATGACAAATAGTAATCTGCATCCTCTTGGGCAAGTGTCCAGTCTCTTGGGCTCACATGAACACCAACATTGTTATCCACTCCTTCTAACCATGTACTTTAAACTGAGAGTATGTACTCACCCATTTTGTCAGAAGCTCCTGAGAACTGAGGCAGACTTCTTAAAAAAAACACCTCAGTACTCAACAGCTGCAATGGTTGCCTCTGAACTGTATCCAGGGGCAGTGAACCTGACTTATGATGTTCGAAACCCTGACTTTCTCACTCATGTGAGTGTCAGCACTGAGAGAAATCTCACACTGTTATGGGGCTGGGGACAGTGTGTTTAGGATCAAATACACGATCTTTTACATAATATTTACCATGAATAAACAGGCCCTTTGGGCTAACAACTCCATGCTATTGTCCATTTACTGAAATACACAGAAAAGGGGAATTCAAAAATATATTGGAATTAAAATAGTAGGTTCATGCTTTGTGATCCTGTTATTATGTATGCTACGCAAGTTATCAATTTTTATTTGTATCATAGGCTATTTCTTTTTACAGTCTGCATTTCAAACTCAAATAAGATCTCATTTATTAGAAGGAAATGTATGAGTCAGCTAATGCCTCAGAAATGAGCAATTGATGAGGGATTACACCGAGTAACAGCAGTAATAAATCTGCAAACCTCACTGCGTCTAAAGTGACAAAACAGAAAGGGAAGTTTAGTCATTTTTAGTCTTGGACACACTTCTAATGTTTTTAAATGTTCCAGTTAGGAGCTTTATTGGAAATAGCTCCAGTCCCTTTGAGACAATATAAATTCTACAGTTGATTATCCTAATATTCTAAACTCTCTAATTAAGAATCCTGCATCACAAATTGATGCTATTGCATGTGCCACCATCACTCAGAGTGGATTGTTTCTGTACTTATGCCTTTGTTAAGGGTTCATTAGTCTTTCCTGGATGTTCTGCCATTTGTTGTGATTCCTCCCTGGCACTTCCCCATTTGGTGGTTTGCCTGAACTCTTTTCTGATTCATCTCCCCACGTTATTTCTCTTTCCTGAACCACACTTGGATCAAAGTGACTCAGAGATCAGCAGGAAGGCTGGTGTCTATGACAAATACAAAATTCTAATGTATTCCTGCACTTTTTTTTTGGGTTGCATGAATGATTAAATGAGAACCTAGCACCTCCCTAGATAGTTGCCCACTGTTTATTGCTATTTTTCCCAGTTCTACAAATATCATCCAGCCCTTGAGATCGCGATAAGGACTAAAATTATTGTGTTACACCAAAACTGAGCATTAGCAAATTAATGAGATCCAACTTCACAACATTTTTATTATCACCTTAGTCTCCACACTAGCACATTTTCCAATCAGAACTATTGTGCACCAATTAGGAATGAGTATGGTAATCCTGACAGATATTTCTGCTCTCTGCAGCTCTTGCACATCCTTGGAGAGGCCAATCATTAACTTTTTAATCTTTTGCACTAGCAAAAATTGGTGGGATAAATTGAAATAAAGCCTAAGATCAGACGAGCGGATCACCATGTGTGAATAACCCACATCTATTCCTTCTGATGAAGGCAGCATGTTTTTTGCCTGTTCATTTATATGATTGAAGTATGCAGCTAGTGCTGAGCTGTTAAACGGCTACAGCCCTGGATAGGGGTATGAAATCTTCAGAGACTAGCATAGGTTCAACCTTGACTGTGACACTTAAGGCAAGTCTGTACCACTTAAAGGGAGTAAAAAGTCTGACAACACCAGGTTTTAGTCCAACCTATTTATTTGATAACATACTCACAAGCTTTCGAGGGGACTGCCTCTTCGTCAGGTGAATGGAGAGTTCTGGCCTCAGACAGAGCATATAAAGCACAGACAGTTTAGAGATTACTGATTAAAATGCGAATCCTTACACCTAACCTGCTGTTCAAGGCCTGAAGTGGCTGATAATGTGAGTGGAAGGAGCACTGATCACAGTTTAAAGAGATGTGTATTGTCTCCAGACAGTACAGTAAGTGAGGTTTTGCAAACCCAGGCAAGTCACAGGGGTTACAGATAGTGCGACATGAACCCAAGATCCCTGTTGAGACCGTCCTCATGTGTGCGGAACTTGGCTATCAGTCTCTGTTCAGCGACTCTGCGCTGTTGTGTGTCATGAAGGCCGCCTTGGAGAATGCTTACCCGAAGGTCAGAGGCTGAATGCCCGTGACCACTGAAGTGTTCGCCAACAGGAAGGGAACAGTCTTGCCTGGTGACTGTCGAGCGATGTTCATTCATCCGTTGTCGTAGCGTCTGCATGGTCTCCCCAATGTACCATGCTTCGGGACAACAGACCATTGTTCGCAGCAAACTACCCAGCCTTCAGGAGAACAGTGACCACAATACCACACAACCCTGTCACAGCAACCTCTGCAAGACATGCCGGATCATCGACACGGATACCATCATCACACGTGAGAATACCATCCACCAGGTACATGGTAAATACTCTTGCAACTCGGCCAACATTGTCTACCTGATACGTTGCAAGAAAGGATGTCCCGAAGCATGGTACATTGGGGAGACCATGCAGACGCTACGACAACGGATGAATGAACATCGCTCGACAGTCACCAGGCAAGACTGTTCCCTTCCTGTTGGCGAACACTTCAGTGGTCACGGGCATTCAGCCTCTGACCTTCGGGTAAGCATTCTCCAAGGCGGCCTTCACGACACACGACAGCGCAGAGTCGCTGAACAGAGACTGATAGCCAAGTTCCGCACACATGAGGACGGTCTCAACAGGGATCTTGGGTTCATGTCGCACTATCTGTAACCCCCGTGACTTGCCTGGGTTTGCAAAACCTCATTTACTGTACTGTCTGGAGACAATACACATCTCTTTAAACTGTGATCAGTGCTCCTTCCACTCACATTATCAGCCACTTCAGGCCTTGAACAGCAGGTTAGGTGTAAGGATTCGCATTTTAATCAGTAATCTCTAAACTGTCTGTGCTTTATATGCTCTGTCTGAGGCCAGAACTCTCCATTCACCTGACGAAGAGGCAGTCCCCTCGAAAGCTTGTGAGTATATTATCAAATAAATAGGTTGGACTAAAACCTGGTGTTGTCAGACTTTTTACTGTGTTTACGCCAGTCCACAGCCGGCATACCCACATCATGACCACTTAAAGGGAACATGCATTTTAGTTCAAACAGATTCTGGAATTCATTGCACAAGAGAACATTGCACAAGGGAAAGATACAGGTGTGGCACAATATGATAGAGAGTTTTTCCCTAATACAAAAGTGGAGGCATTGGTGCTTGAGGTGAACCAGAGGGAGGAATTATCTATCTATCAGGATCCCTTTCCAAACAAACTCAACAAATACTTGGATGTGCACTTGAAACCTGCAGGACTACAAACTATGGACTGAAAAGTCAGATTAAGCTGGATAGTTCTTTTTTGGCAAGCACGACATGGTGATGGCCTCCTTAGACTCATTCTCCAACCATTCCTCCTTCTACCTCTTTGAACAGTTTGTCCTTCTCTGCATTTCCTCCGCTCAACCTATGCTATGGGCCAAAGGGGATCGTAACAACAGCACCTGTTGCAAAAATAAAGTACAATTCACAATTCATATGCCTGAGAATATAACTTTTAGTTTTACCAATGAAAGTTTTAACTATAGATAAAAGCGGTTGAGGAATTTGTAAATACCCCTGAAGAATTGCAATTCAAGTAAGCTTGGAGTTAATTGCAGTTAAAAGCTAATCTATGCTTATCTTCAAGGTCAGAGTTAGAAATGTAATCAGGGAACAATAGATGACCCATTTCAGGACTTTTTGGTAGGATCTGGATGTCTTTTGTTATCACCATAACAAAAGATAAAAGCTGGTAATTCTGGGAAAGAGAATTGTAAATTTCTTTTGATATAAATATTATTCATGAATTTCAGAATCAAAGTATTATGTTGAAGGTAAAATGAACAATTCATTTTTACGTTTGAATCATCCCAAAGCATGATATATAGAGGTAGTGATTCAGAGCTGAATCTTGGATAGAAGGTTTTTTTGCTTAATTAATCTATGTGCATCCATTGACAAAAGCAAGCAGTTCAGTTTGGGAACAGATAGAGGCAATTGCTGATTTGGTCTTGTGTAGACTGCAACTAACTGAGTGGGGAGAGTCAAAGGAAAGGGAAGGCCTGCATTTAGGCAGAGAAAACACTGGGTGAAGTTTTCACAATAAAATTCTAAGTCTACAACAGGAAGTATTCTCGCCAGGTTTTCAGGGAGTTAAGTCATGGTCATTTACGACACTCTGTACAGTACAGAGGCTATAATGTGAATCTCGCCAGTAGGGGGAGGATGGAGAGTCAGCCCACCTGTGAGGCTGGTTGCTGAGCTCCAGAGGCACCACTGCACAGATGACCCGATTGCCAATTATACTGTGTACCGGCATAGAGAGCCAGTTAGGTCCTGCCCATTAACTTTATCATTCACTGTGTAGAATATGTTTAGAGGCTCAAACTTTGTTTGGACTTTGTGAGGGGAAAAGGAGTTGGAAGATTTGTCTCATTTGAAGCTAGAAGAAATCTATAGTGGTCACCACAGCCTTGTGGCAAGAAGCAGTCAGCTTGAATAGAAACAATGGAAAGAGCTGCAGGAAAATCTCAGCAGGTCTGGCAGCATCTGTAAGGAGAGAAAAGAGCTGATGCTTTGAGTCCAGATAACCCTTTGGTCAGCTCTTTCCTCTCATTACAGATGCTGCCAGACCTGCTGAGATTTTCCAGCATTTTCTCTTTTGGTTTCAGATTCCAGCATCCGCAGTAACTTGCTTTTATCTAATGGAAAGAGCTGTATAGAAGTTGTGGGAGTCAACCTGGATGACGTACTCAACAAACACCCAAAGCCAGAAGACAGTTATGAAGCCTTTAAAGACTTCATAAGAAGGATTGCTTAGCCAAAACCTAATGTAGGGATCTGCATAAAATATTGCCTCAGCAAAAGCTAGAATATTGAGAAGAATGAAAATGAATCCCAAAAGACCAGAGCACATCTTTGGGTTGGTCCCAGGAAAAGTGAATTAACTTTCAAAACTTCTGAAATAAGGGAACACTTGAG
Organism: Carcharhinus amblyrhynchos; assembly: GCF_965287045.1. Taxonomy (NCBI): domain Eukaryota; kingdom Metazoa; phylum Chordata; class Chondrichthyes; order Carcharhiniformes; family Carcharhinidae; genus Carcharhinus; species Carcharhinus amblyrhynchos. Next base: position 39,223,267 of record NC_137339.1, on the reverse strand, counting down.
CATGAATTAAGAAGTTGAACTGAGTTCATCTTCATAAACCATAGTGTCAATATTACGATGCTTGTTTTATTTAATTTCACCTTACCTGCATTAAATTAGTTTTTGTTTAAAAATAGAAAATCCTTGTTACGTGGTTCTGTCCGTCAATAGCTGGGTCTTCACATTTCTCTTCTTCTTCATAGTTTTTAACATGATAACAACATAGTCTTGATAGGGAGGAAGTATTATAAACAGCACCCTTGAAGTACAATGCTACTGGAGACTTCACCAACTTGAAATAAGCGTACAAAGCACTAAACACTTTGATGACCTCAGCAACTTCTGGTAGTAATCTAATCAGCAATTAACCTGAAAGTGGTTCATGATCCCTTTAAATATTTCTGGTGGGACTCCTTCCTGCTGCTAAAGACATGGTCAGCTCTGCAAGTTTAAGAGAAGACGTTAGCTAGAGGGCCAAGGTCAAAACTAGTGTCAAATAGGCATTAAAGGTAAAGGTAAAATATAAGTCGGGGAGTCAGTTAGCTCAGTTGGCTGGGCAGCTCATTCACATTGCAAAGCAATGCCAACAGTTTGGGTTCAATCCCTGTATTGGCTGAGGTTATTCATGAAAGCCTGTCTTCTCAATCTTGCTCCTTGTCTGAGTTGCGGTGAATCACCACCAGTCAGCTCACCCCCTCAAAGGGGAGAACAGGTCATAGTCATCTGGAACTACAGCAACTTTATCTTTACTCCGCAGATTTGTAACCCATGTTCCTGATGTTCACAATACACCAAGAAGTATGCACAAAATAGCATCTTCAGTGGTAAAGACAACTATGCTAAGGAGATGATGTGGTCCTTTAATCTAACCTGGGATTTTCTTTTGCTGTTTAACACTACACAACCTGCTGATTTTTATCACAGGGTTCAAATGTTTGTTCACAGCGCCAGGGACCTGGGTTCGATTCCCAGTTTGGGTCGCTGTCTGTGCGAAGTCTGCACGTTCTCCCTGTGTCTGTGTGCGTTTTCTCTGAGTGCTCTGGTTTCCTCCCACAATCTGAAAGACATGCTGGTTAGGTGCATTGGCCATGCTAAATTCTCCCTCAGTGTACCTGAACACAGAATGTGGCAGCTAGAGGATTTTCACAGCAACTTCATTACATTGTCAATATAAGCCTACTTGCAACACTGATAAATAAACTTAAATCTTTAAACACTCAGTGCTAAATTCAATCTCAAAATGCCCCTCCCTTGCTCCCAAAACAAGCTCCTTTTGTGTGCAGCCAGGATAGCTGAAAGCCTGATTAAATGAAATTACAAGAAATTGTTATTGCCATTGAATACTGGAGGAAAACCCAGGTCTTTTTTTTAAATGGCTTTAATTTGGATAAGTGCAAGCCCATTCAACCCTTGTCTAATTTTTCATTTTGTAAAACAATTTTTAAAAATAAAATAGTTCAATCATTTCACAATCTGCTCTTCATCCTTGATCAAGCAGTAACATTTGTCAGCAATGTCACTCATCAGCCTTGTCACTCAATGCCATTTATAGAATAAAGATATTGTCCACGTTACTGTTCAGTGTGCTTTCAGTCTAGTATTACTCATTACTAGGTTTTTATTGATTTCTATTCATGATAGTCAGCCATTTTCTTTGTCTAATTCATTCCTTATTGTGAATTCATCAATTTTAATTTGTGCCATACATCTCTGTTATCAATGACCTGTTCATTAATATAATCAACTCATTCTGGTTTTTTTGCAAAGAGAACATTTTTTTTAAATATAATTTTTATATAAACTTATTTATCCTATAAAGTGTTATGCATAATCATGTACAGCCATAAAAAAAATGCAGTTTTCCTGAATCAAAGCAGAAAATGCTGGAAATTCTCAGACAGTCTGGTAGCAGCTGTGGAAAGGGAAACATTAATATATATTGTTGAAGTTGACAAAATAGAAGGAGGCCATTCAGCTCATAGTGTCTGTACTAGATGACAAGCAGCCATTCTGCTAGTCATACTTTCCAGCTCGTGATCTGTAACATTGCAGGTTGGCACATAAAGTATTTGTAAGAGTTTTGAGGATTCCTCTGCCACACTTTCAAGCAGTGACTTCCAGATCCCCACCTACTCTTAGTGTTAAAAAGATTTCTCCTCGAACTCCCAGTGTCTTATCCTAAATCTGCATCCTCTGGCAAGGACCCCATAGACAAGGAGCTTTCTTATTCACTCTGTCTGAATAATACATAATCGTATTAATTTCATTTAAAGCTCTCCTCAGCCTCTTCTGTTCCAAACAAAACAACATTAACTTATCCAACCTTTTTTCATTACTAAAATTATCTCTACCAGGCAACATTCGTGTTAATTCTCTTCTTCACTTGTTCAAGTGCAATGACATCTGGACGGCACGGTAGCACAGTGGGCGGCACGGTAGCACAGTGGTTAGCACTGCTGCTTCACAGCTCCTGGGTTCAATTCCCGGCTCGGGTCATGGTCTGTGTGGAGTTTGCACATTTTCCTCATGTCTGCGTGAGTTTCCTTCGGACACTCTGGTTTCCTCCCACAGTCCAAAGATGTGCGGGGTAGGTTGATTGGCCATGCTAAGAAATTGCCCCTTAGTGTCCAAGGATGCGTAGGTTAGAGGGATTAGTGGTCTAATATGTAGGGATATGGGAGTAAGGCCTGGGTGGGACTGTGTTCGGTGCAGACTTGATGGGCTGAAGGGCCACTTTCTGCACTGTGGTGTTCTATGATTCTATGATCTTTAGAGTTAAAAAAAAATTTAAGTTTTAAATAAAGTTAAATTTACAGTCAATGATTTTTCATTACTCTGTTACAATATCTTGCAGGAGAGTAATGCAGGTAGCCTGATAGAAGAGTCATATAGGAATCTAAACATTAACTCGGTTTCTCTCCCACAGATGTTGGCAGAACTTCTGAACTTTTCCAGCAGTTTCTGTTTTTATTTCAAATCTGTAATTACCAGGAAAGCATCGCCATCGTTGAATATCCCAACCATCAGCATCCGGGAGGTTATCAATGATTACAAACTGAACTGGAGTAGCCGTACAAATACATTGGCTATAAAAGTAGCTCAGAGGCTGGGAATTCTGTGGCAAGTGAGTCTTCTCCTGACTCAACAAAATCTGTCCACCATCTACAAGGCAAACATCAGGAGTATGATTGAATACTCTCAACTTGATTGGGTGAGTGCAGCTCCAAAAAAACCCAGGAAGCTCAACACTAACCAGAGCAAAGCGACCTGTTTGCTGAGCACCCCATCCATCACCTTAAACTTTCATTCCCTCCATCACAGATGCACAGTGGCAGTAGCATGTACATTATACAATTTGCACTGCAGGAACCTAGCAAAGTGCCTTCAACAGCCAATCAGTGGCATTTATTACCTAGAAGGACAAGGACAGCAGATGTGTGAGACCACCATCACCTGCAAATTCCTCACCAAGCTACAGATCATCTTCACTTAGAACTATGCTACCAATCCTTCACTGTAGCTGGGTCAAAAACTGAGAACTACCTTTTGAACAGCACTGTAAGTGTACCTCCACCACATGGACTGCAACGGCTTACCATGACTTGCTCAAGGGCAATTAGCGATGGGCAATAATGTGGGCCATCCAGCAACACTCACATCCCATGAAATAATAAATAAGGGTAAAAGAATTGGGAAGTTTTTGCCTCAGCTACCATAAAAACACAAATGTATATAACATGTACACACAGATATGTTTAAGGAGGAGCTGTTCTGGTAAGATGTCTTTTCTTTGTCTATAAACGTAAGATGGAAATTGTGTTGGAGCTGGATGGACTGCATTACATGTTCATAATATCATGCTGACAAAAATGAGACAAGGAAACAGTCCTAAATAAATTGATTAATGGAAATTCCTTATATAAAATATTTCATGCCCATGTTTTTGATATAATATTGTAATTTTTCAAAACATATCAATAAACAACAATTTTGCATGGTAATTTTAAGCACAAACATTTACAGTTTCACCAGTAATGACACCAATAGGTTAGGGCAATTAAGAATATCCTCCAATCAGCCAGGTACATTAAATTTATAAGTCTGACTTATATCCAACATCACCTCCTATTTCCTATTACTTATTTTTTCAAACTAATCCATTATTAAAGGAATGTATGGTGGTGATAATGGGAATTATTTAGAAGAGATCTGCAGTAATAAAAACATGAATCAATTAGAAAAATATTTCTTAAAAATATTTTTAACATGCATTACTTGAGACAAAGTGATGTCATTTTGTATCACATATTGTAGGTAAATTTGCCATAGTCCCAGGCGACCATAGGCTGCTCTCCCCTTCAAAAGTGATTTAACCTGAGGATCACCTCAGGCGAGGGGCAAGGTTGAGAAGAAGAGCTTTTTTTTAATTCATTTGTGGGATATGGATGTCGCTGCCTGGCCAGCATTTATTGCCCATCCCTAGTTGCCCTTGCTCAGAGGGCAGTTGAGAGTGAAAGACATTGCTGTGGCTCCGGAGGCATATATAGGCCAGACCAGGTAAGGATGGCAGATTTCCTTCCCTAAAGGACATTATTGAACCAAATGTGCTTTTCTGATGGTCAACAATGATTTCATGGTCATCACTAGGTTCTTAATTCCAGTTCTTATTAATTGAATTCAAATTCCACCATCTGCTGTGGCAGGATTCGAAATTGGGTCCCCAGAACATTAACTGAGTTTCTGGATTAATAGTCAAGCAATAATACCATTAGGCCATTGCCTTCCTTATCATCAATAATCTCAGCCGAATTGAACCCGCATTGTTGGCATTGCTCTGCATTACGAACCAGCTGTCCAGCAAAACTAAATTGAACTAAACTGACCCCTAAATTTAACGTCATACACTGTCCAATTTTCAGATTCTGTGACTAACAATACAAACTGTTTTTCATTCGCAACACACTGGCAAATTGGAAGTTTCACTTCCACTGCAAATTAATGTCAACTACTCAGCTCCAATATATAATCTCTGCTGGATACATAGTCAATGCTTGTGAATGAAGTGGCAATCTCATTTAAATATTTACCACACATTGCCTCAAACTGAAGCCTTCCAAAAATGGCAGAGGGAGTAAAAGCAATTCCTGGGAGATAACACCGAACTTTACTCCATGACCACAAAGGTTAACTTGCTGAATGATTGCATGCTGCACGATGACAGTTTAAAAAAAAGAACATTTGGCACATTGAACTAAGCCCTTGTCTAAGTCAAGAGCAAAAGAGAATTCACAATCAATACAATTTTCTCCATTAAGGGAAAGGCAGCAGAGATTGATGGCAATGGGTGGCCAAGGGATAATCTGTCAGCCAAGAGAAGTAACACGAGGAAAACTGGTACTGGATTATTAAATCAAGAAGAATTCACCTCTGTTTAAATGTTTCTCCTGGTGATTACTGATGGAATAGACAATTCTGAATCAGGATTGAAGAGTCTGGAGAAAAGAAATGGCAATGCCATTAAAAATATAAGAAAGGAATGATTAATTTGAATGAGAAATTAACTTACCCATACTTTTAAAGATATAACATTTAACATTTCCTGTAGTAAATTGTGAAATCAGCTTAATCAAAATTGCTTAATCCACCGTTGGGGGCTAAAATCTCACATTCTTTTATATATATGTCTGCATGGCCAATTTCTAAAATTTTTAAAAATGGACAAAGACCCTTTTAAAATTGTTGAAGCTATGTCTGTGTGTGACCCTCAAACAACAAAAACTAATATGTTTCACAGAAGCTGACATCTCACTACCTCTGATTAGACCAGAATGATCTCCTGTGGGCTGTAGAGACCAAATTTAAAGAGAACTATACGAAGGCCATCAACATTTCATAAGACAGACCTGGCCAATCAGAGCCAATTCACCTGTGAAGACAAAGGATCCTGCAACCTCCCTTTAAGACTTAATAGTTGGAACATTAACAATCTCAGGGATCCAGACATAGGGCTGCACACCCTTTGTCAAAGCCACAGTAGTGAGGTGGGATTCATGTGACAGGAACCCCAGGCTGGTGGAACCAGTAATGTTGCCTTGTAGTGCTGAAAGACCTCAGTCTGCCACTTTTCCCTCCAAATAACAGCAGCATAGGGGAGGGGCTCTGCTGACGTGAATACCTGACCCCATCTATACTGTTTCTGCTGGACCTTCTTTAACATCACCTACAAGACTGATTCCTCTCCACTCATTTATCTCGCTGCGAAAGTCAACTCTATTGGAAAAGTGAATTATCCGGCATCAATTCAGCTGCCAACCGTTGTGAAGGGATACACCATTGGACTTTGATTCTAGATTCCAGACCATGGTAAACAATTCTTTTATCAGTGGTCTTTCTTCCTCTATCCATTTTTGACTGTATGAATATACAGGGGCTGACTTAGTGACACCCTCCTCCATTTTGAGTGGCTGCAAATAAACTAGCCCTCTGCATTCACCCTTTCTCAAGTTTGCTGTGCGTTTTTAATCAGAAATTAGATCATACCAAAATTGAAGAGCTGGAAAATACACAACTGTTTATAAAGGGGGAAGCAAATCAAAAACATCTTTCTGTATACAGACTGATGGTGAGGTGAGAAATCAAGGCTCCTTAAAGTAACCTCCTTCCTATCTATGTTTTATCTACACTGAAGTAGGTAGAAACAAGATAATAATCTAATTGTGAGCAAAGCCTGTCTTAGATTCTTGTTCAAGTATGTATTGCATGTTTTCCAATTCCAGAACGTGTTCCACAAAGTGAAATTCAGCAGTGTAACATTTTGCTGCAGGATCACATTTTGGGCACTCAATAGCTCACCTAGGCTTTCTAAATAAAGTAAAAAGTCTGACAACACCAGGTTTTAGTCCAACCGATTTATTTGATAATAGGCTCACAAGCTTTCGGGGTTAGCCCCTTTGTCAGGTGAATGGAGAGTTCTGGCCTCAGACAGAGCATATAAAGCACAGACAGTTTAGAGATTACTGATTGGAATGCGAATCCTTACACCTAACCTGCTGTTCAAGACCTGAAGTGGCTGACAATGTGAGTGGAAGGAGCACTGATCACAGGTTACAGTGCTCCTTCCACTCACATTGTCAGCCACTTCAGGTCTTGAACAGCAGGTTAGGTGCAAGGATTCGCATTCCAATCAGTAATCTCTAAACTGTCTGGGCTTTATATGCTCTGTCTGAGGCCAGAACTCTCCATTCACCCGACGAAGGGACTAACCCCGAAAGCTTGTGAGTCTATTATCAAATAAATCGGTTGGACTAAAACCTGGTGCTGTCAGACTTTTTACTGTGTTTACGCCAGTCCAACGCTGGCATACCCACATCATTTCTAAATAAGTTCAGGCATAATTTCAATATACTGGTCCTGCATCTGTGCAAGAACAGAAAGTAAGTGTGATCGGAGTTATTTGACGATCCGATCCAGGCTCTTATTCAGGCATCAGAAGCCAGCGGAGACACTGGAACCCAAAGTGGTAGCTGTCTAAGAGTCCATTGAAAATATCAGAATTTTAACCCCTGGATTCCCTGCAATGCTTATTGAGAGATGATCGCTTGCTCCTTTATCACTTGCATGTCTCGATGCTCTACACTGTTATATATAATGACTGCTTTTGATCTGGAATGCACAACCTGAGGGTGTGGTGGAGGCAGACTCATTCATGGCTTTTAAAAGATAATTGGATCATTATCTAATGAGGAAGTGTTTGCAGAGCTACGGGGAAATAATGAGGATGAAGCACTAGATGAATTGCTCTTGCAGAGAGCTGGCACATGCAAAGAAAACAAAGAAAATAGAAGCAGGAGTAGGCCATTTGGCCCCTCGAGTCTGCTCTGCCAATCATTTTAATTATGACTGATCATCAAATTCAAACCCTGATCCAGACTTTCCCCATATCCCTTGATCCCTTTAGCCCTATGAGCTATATCTAATTTCTTGTTGAAATCACATAATTTTAGCCTATTTTCTGTGATAGTGAATTCCACAGATTCACCACTGTCTGGATAAAGACATTTCTCCTTACCTCAGTCCTAAAAGATTTACTCTTCATCCTCAAACTCTGACTCCTGGTTCTGGACTCCCCCATCTTCAGGAACATTCTTTCTGAATTCACCCTGCCTAATCCTGTTAGAATTTTATAAGTTGCTATGAGATAACCTTCACTCTTCTAAACTCCAATGAATACAATCCTAACCAACTTATTGGGTGGGATTTTATGGCTTCATTCACCCCAAAACTGTAAAATCCTACCCGAGGTCAATATATCTTTCCATTATCCAGCCCCTCGCTCCGATTCCCAAGGTGGGCGGGATGGTAAAATGGTAAGATGGTAAAATGCCAGCCAGTGTCTCCTGATATCACAGTCCTGCCATCCCAGGAATCAGCCATGGTAAACCTTCACTGCAGTCCCTCTGTAGCAAAGACATCTTTCCTCAGATCAGGACACCAAAACTGCACACAATACTCCAGATGTGGCCTCACTAATGCCCTATACAATTGTATTAAACATCCCTATTCCTATACTCAAATCCTGTCACTATTAAGACCAACAGACCATTTGCCTTCTTTACTGCTAGCTGTACCTGCATGCTTATTTTATGTAATGTCTAGTTAGTTTTTGTGTATATGGAGCACTGAAGGATGAGCTAATCCATGATTGCCTAGTGTGGACATCCAGGATGAGAAATTCTCTGACTCTCTGCAGGTCCAAAGGCGGCCTTATTCTGGATCAAGCAGTCCAGCATGTGAGGCAGGCTGAACTTATAGCGTTTAATTGGGCTAAAATTTGAGTTGGTTCTCAGGCTTCACATGAATCCGTTGACTGGGTAGGCCCACAGGCACCAAACCAGAAATTCTGTACTGGCAGCCATTTTAAGATCCTTGTGTCATGGTGTGAAAAAACAATATAGATGCTAGAACTGCTCAGCAGAATGGTTCCACTACAGCAAAGCTGGACACTTCAAGCGTTCATTCAAATCCAACAATTTTAATCAAAGTAGCAGACAAGAAAATATTCATGAAACACATTTCTATCAAGGAAAAGGGAAGTAAGATACAGAGTAAGTTATAGAGCTCCTAGGTAAAGTTGATAGTCTTGGTCCAGACCATGGATAGGATTTTATGACCTGATACTGAAAAATCCCTCCCGAGGTCAACAGACATTTGCATTGTCCACTCTTCGTCTGCTCTGACTCTATGCCAGGTGGGGCGGTAGAATTACGGTGCATTAGCCAGTTACAGTCCAGTGGCAGTGGGTCAGGGATTTTGAAGAGAGTTCCATTAGTGTTGGTTTGGGTGCTTGCAATAATACCCAGAAGTTAAGAGAGGTTTTAGTACTTCTAACATTACCTGATTAGCTATTGGTGTAACCCTGGTAAAACTATCCAAAGTTTGCGATTTAACATAATGAAATAAAGATCGATCAATGTTTTAGAAAACTACAAATTCAGCAAATTTGAAATGAAATCATCAAATGCTGGAACTGAAGAACATATTCATCAACATTTGAGAAATACAAATTAACATTTCGGGTGAGGATTGCTCATTGGAGCAGATGAAGAACTTTCATCAAATTTACGTTTCTTCTTCTTCCCTCAGTGACGATTAAATTTACTTTCCTTTAACGTTTACCTTTAAAGTCAAGAATAGAGGTGAAACAAGGAGAGAGACTTGTCTTGTTTAAATGACAGTAAAATGTTGCTGCCAGGACTGCAGGCTCTGCTAGTAATTTAAAATAATTTAGTAAAATAATTGCTGTGATTGATTTTTCAGGTCTGGAGATCACAGTCTACACTTACATTTGACAAGTCTTTTACTGAACATTTCTAAAGGTGATGGAAATGGATTTATAAAAGTCTCATTAATCAATGGGAAGTATTCTACATGCTTCTCAAGTCCTATCTTAAAATTTGAAGCAACGCGTTCATTGCTCTTTGCTGTTCCATTCACAATACAGGAAGGAAAAGGCACATGCACACACATACACACGCACACACACACACACACACAATTCCTATTGTTGATCATCTTCAAAATGTTCCATCTCCCATTCAGGTTTTTGCCAGCATTGCAGATAATCATGGCAAAGTCATGATCTATAGCTACCTAAAAACTGCATAATTTGAACCGGTTATGCAATTGATAAATTACATTAAGCTAAAACTAAATAGTGTTTTGCGCCTCATATTTTTGTAATTCGGCTTAAAGTTAATGATGATGCTTTGGAAATATCTCACTATGTTTGAAAAAATTTTTTTTAAAATATCTTGTAGAAACAAAAATGGTGAGTCCTTAAATAATATCTTGAAGCAACTATGGTCTATCCTGCAGTCTGAGGGTTGCATACCTTTAACCCCACAAATTCAATACACAGGCATGATGCACTGAAAACAGCCTTGTCCTACCTTTTCACATCGCAATCTTTTGCTCACTCAAGGAGTTGAAGAGCAAATTTCGGAAAGATATGATTTGATATAATGTTAAACATAAATTTTAAGAACAGTTGAGATATGAAAAGAAACAACTCGCTAAGCAAAATTAAACATCAAAGCAGTAAATTAAGAAGTTTAAAAATGGGTATTAAATACAGATGACTGTTAGAGAGTAACAGGGCAAAACTTTCCCATCTCGCTTGCCACGGGAATCACAGCAGGTGAGGCATGGGCCATGTAAAAGTCCATTGATCTAGGGCGGGATCTTCCAATTTTGGGGCAAGCATGGCCAGAGAATACTGCCTACAGTGTATGTATCTGGCTCCCAGTTTCAAGGTGCTCACTCACTCTCTCTCACCTACTGTGTGAGTGGGTCTTGGTGGGTGGGGAATGAGGGTGAAGGCGAACCCTCAGACTGGGAGTGGATCAAACTAACATACACACACATGCACTCATATTCTTTCCCCTCTCTCTCACACATACACACAGACACACACACTCTTTCCTCACTCTTTCTCACATTCACACACTCTCTCACAAACACACACACGCACATGCATACATTCACTCCTTCATTCACTTACTTGTTCACTCACTCTCTCGCTCACACTATCATGCGCACACTCCTCTCTCACACACGCACACATGCCCTCTCAGACATATATAGGCACACTTGCCTCTCTCTCTCTCACACAAAAACACAAACTCTCATCTTCCATATACACCCATGCAGATTCATAGACACACTCATTCTATTTTATCATTCCCTAACACACTCTCACATTACACACTCGTCTCTCACACGCACACTCACTTTATCTCTGTGAAGACTGGAACATGGAATTGTTCCTAGTATCTCAATGTCAGATATTGCCTTCAGCAAAAGAAAATAAAAAACTTAGAAGGTATGATTGTTAAACTGCTGGTGGTCATAGTCGCTGAATGCTCTCTCTCCACAAACAGACCGATGGGTAATGTAGGCACTATGTCATTGCTTTCTGCATGAGTATGTGGTAGGGCGACAAAATGGTTATTTTATGGAACTAGTAATCCAGAGGCCTGGAGTAATGATCCTTAGATATGAGTTTAAATCCCACTATAGCAGCTGGGGATTTTCCATTCAGTCAATTAAATGAATCTGGAATAATAATTTGCTATCAGCAATGATGGCCATGCACCTACCGGAATGTTATTAAAACACATCCAATTCACTAATGTTCTGGACAGAAGAAAATCCACCATCCTTACCTAACTTGGTCGACATGTGACTTCAAACACACAGCAAGGTGGTTGACTCTTAACTGCTGTCTGAAATGGCCAGCAAGCCACATAGCTGCACAAAACCATTGAAACAAGATGTATTCTAGAATCATGAAATCATAGAATCCTTAAGGTTAAGTTATTGGTGCCACAAGTAGGCTTACATTAACACTGTAATGACGTTACTGTCAAAATCCCCTCATTGCCACGCTCCTACCCCTGTTCGGATACACTGAGTGAGAATTTAGCATGGTCAATGCACCTAACCAGCATTCTTTGGACTGTGGGAGAAAACTGGAGCACCCAGAGGAAACCCACACAGAAACAGAGAGAACGTGCAAACTCCGCACAGACAGTGACCCAAGCCAGGAATCGAGCCCAGGCTACCGCGCCACCCTACAGTACAAAATGAGGCCATTCAGCACATTGAGCCTGCACCGACAACAATCTCACCCAGACTCTGTCCCCAGAATCCCACGCATTTACCCTGCTATTCCCTCTGACACTAAGGAACAATTTATCATGGCCAATCAACCTAACTCACACATCTTTGAAGTGGGTGCACAGGAGCACAAGGGCCAGCTCACAACAATCTTGTCAAGGGCAATTAGAGGTTGGAAATAAACACTTCCTACACCAGTAATGCACAAATCCCAAGATTTTTTTTTAAATCAGGATGTTGGGATATTTTCCCTTTTCTACAGATGTTTCTGCTTTGTTGAGTTTCTGATTTCAGCACACCAGAGGTGATAAGCGACTGAGTTCCTAATCATAGTTGCACAGCAGATAATTTACTTGCCAAATTCTAGAATAGCCTGGAACTAACGCTCAAGATATCTCAAGAAATCACTGCTTAAGCTGATATCAAGCTTGGATTTCATAACACTATAAATTGTAGCCGTCTAAAGTATGTATTTATTATAGGATTTTGTCATAATGGCCAACATTGATTCATGGTGAACCAGGAAGAAGCAAAGTATGAACTGAATGTGAACCTGCATCATAAAGTTTTACAATATTGATTTTCTCATATTGTCTTTATTATCTGAGTTTCATGATAAGAGAAGCATGAACAGACAGAACACATATACACAAAAACATAGTGAACAATAGCAAAAAAAATACAAAGCAAAATTTGATTGGAACAAAAATCCCATGGCGTTAAAAGTACATTATTTAAAACATGTATCTGTAGATTTGCCATTGGTCATTCCCCTGTGGTAATGTAGATGGTTAGTGAAAATCCTATATCATTTACAAACTAGTTAAACATTCATAATACCAACAACTTTGAATAAAAATGTAAGTTGCAGTGTGTGGATATGCTTGAAATGGTTTAAATTAAATTTCAGGTGATGATTGCCTTTTTTGAATTGCTCATAGCTGCTCCATTTTAAACAGTAAATTGTTCCCTAACCTAAACAAAATGGTATTTAATGTGAGTGTTTGTATGATAGTATGTAAATGATTTGGGCAGCATGGTGACACAGTGGTTGACACTGCTGCCTCAGAGCGCCAACGACCTGGGTTCAATTCTGCCCTCAGGTCATTGTCTGTGTAGAGTTTGTACATTCTCCCTGTACCTGTGTGGGCTTTCTCTAAGTACTCTGGTTTCCTCCCACAGTCCAAAGATGTGCAAGTTAAGTTGACTGGCCATATTAAATTGACCCTAGTGTCAGGGTGATTGGCAGGATATATATGTGGGGTTACGAGAATAGGGCCTGGGTGGGATTATGGTCAGTGATGGGCCAAATGGCCTCTTTCTGTATTGTAGGGATTCTATGATATGAGGACATGCTGACCTTAGCTGCTGTAGCAGATTGGAATTAATTTAATGTGGGACTGGTATTTTTATAGTTGATAAATACAACAATTATCCGTCAGCTTTCAGAATTGCTGATAAAATTATCAATCTCTCTTTCCAGCAACGAACAGGTTAGCGATTTTCAAAGAAGTTGCCCCAGTGAAAAATCTACTTCAACTCCAGCAGGTATATCTTCGAAAGGCTTGACATTAAGATTGAAGGGATATACTAAGTATTGCTCCAACATAATCCCTTTTAATATGTTACCAACCCTTCATTTGGATGCTGCTTAACAAGGTGGTGGCATGGTGCTATTGTCTTTAGACTATTAATACCGAGACTCTGGGAAACCAGGTTCAAATCCACCACAGCAGATGGTGAAATTTGAATTCAGTAAAAATCGGGAATTAGAGCCTAACCATTGTCGATTGTCATAAAAACCCATCTGGTTCCCTAATGTCCTTTGCAAAGGAAAGCTGTTGTCTTTACCTGGTCTGGCCTACACGTGACTCCAGACCCATACAATGTAGCTGACCCTTAACTGCTCACTCAGGGGAAGTTAGAGAAAGCCAGCAACACCCATGTCCAATGAACGAATAAAAAAACAGGTGAGTCACATGCCACACATGACCCCTACTTGCAGCCATTGTATTAATGTCCAGTTCAAGTTCTGGTCAATATTTTTTAAAGTTTAATTATTAGTGTCACAAGTAGGCTTACATTAACATTGCAATGAAGTTACTGTGAAAATCCCCTAGTCTCCACCCTCTGGCAACTGTTCGGGTACACTAAGGGAGAATTTAGCATGGCCAATGCTCCTAATCAGCATGGCTTTCAGACTGTGGGAGGAAACCGGAGCACCCAAAGGAAATCCTTGCAGATACAGGGAGAACGTGTAGACTCTGCACAGAAAGTGACCCAAGCTAGGAATCAAACCTGGGTCTCCAGCACTGTGAGGCAACAGTGCTAACCACTGCCCATGGTAATCTTGACACTGCGACCCCCAACAAGCCAGGATGCTAATGATGGGGATTCAGTGATGACAGCATTATTGAGGATAGCCAAGAGGGGGTCCTTAGATCCTCTCGTGTTGAAGCTGGTCATTGTCTGCCACTTGTGGGTACAAATGTTGCTTGTTATTTATCGGACTGGATGTTGCCCAGCTGGCCTGGACTGTTTCATTATCCCAGCAAAATCTGGATTTCATGTTTCACAGGCAGATTTCAGGCAGCACATCAACTCCTGACAGTTGGAAGGCTCAGTAGTTGTGCTAGTGCATCTTGTGAGAAATGTATGGTCTTCATCAGCATGGAATAGTTCCCTCCAATTCTGGCCTCTTGTGCCTCCACAGTTTCCCTTCACACCACCATTACTAGCTGTGTCGTCAGCTGCTCAGGCTCTAAACTCTGGAATTCCATTGCTAAATCTCTTCATCTCTCTTCTGCTCTCCCTTCTTTTCATCTCTCCCCCACTTTCCCCTCTTTTAAGGCACTTCTTAAAGCCTACTTCTTTGATAACTGTCCCAACATTGCTTTATATGATTTGATTTGGTGTGAAATTTTGTCAGATAACACTCCTATGAAGCAACTTGAGACTTTTGTTATGTAAAGGGCACATCTCCCTTTCAATGTTCAGAACCTTTATTACCTGAGCCAGATCAGACAAACAAATACAGACTTATCTTTTGATTTTTCAGTGCAATCTTCTGATTGAGGAATAGAATAGAATTCCTGCAGTGCAGAAAGAGGCCATTCGACCCATCGAGTCTGCACTGACAACAATCCCACCCAGACCCCCTGCCTGTAATCCCACATATTTACCCCGCTAATCCCTCCAACCTATGCACGGGGCAGGCTCAAGGGGCTAGATAGCCTACTCCTGCTCCTATTTCTTATTTCTTATGTTCATCCCAGGAGACGAAGGGCAATTTAGCATGGCCAATGCACCTGACCTTTTGACATCTTTAGACTGTGGGAGGAAGCCGGAGCACCCTGAGGAAACCCACGCCGACAAGGAGAGAACATGCAAACTCCACACAGACAGTGGCCCAAGCCTGAAATCGAACCCGAATGTCATTTAGATGGCAACAGCATGTACAGAAGATAAGCAAAGAGGTTAATGGAATGCTGGTCTTTATATCAATAGGATTCAAGTGCAAGGGGGGAAAAGCCATGCTACAGCTATACAAAGCTCTGGTTAGACTATATTTGGAATACAGTGAGCAGTTCTGGACAACACACCAAGTTATTGGCACTGTGAGGTAGTAGTGCTAACCATTGGGGTTTGCAGAACTTTCTCAGTTCAGGAAACCTCAGAGAGCGAGATGCAGAAAATCCAAGCAGACATTATGCCTCTTTTCATGGCACTAACTGTCGAATTTTGGTAATTAGGAGTTTGAATGTCCCAAAGCTTTTTTGAAAAGCTGCAGGGAAAAGGTAAGTGTGTAAGGGAGTAAGGTGGGTAAGGGGGTAGGATGGATAAAGTAATTGGGTAAAGGGCTAGACTGCAAGACAATGGGTCTTGCACATGGAATTAGTGAATGTTGTACCCTGAGGTTTCACAGCAATCGGTATTGCCATGTCCTTCCATGTCTGTGGACACATTTTTGAATTTGTAGAGATCGGATATTGGCACTTGCTCCTGTGTCAATCTTGACCAATAACGAACAGTTACTAACTTTATTAGAACAGGTAATTTGAATCTTGTCAAACATATTGGACAGTCTGACAGCATTTATGTTTTCCTCAAGATTGACAGCACAAGATGC
The DNA here is from genome assembly GCF_965287045.1 of Carcharhinus amblyrhynchos. Taxonomy (NCBI): domain Eukaryota; kingdom Metazoa; phylum Chordata; class Chondrichthyes; order Carcharhiniformes; family Carcharhinidae; genus Carcharhinus; species Carcharhinus amblyrhynchos. Next base: position 39,206,982 of record NC_137339.1, on the reverse strand, counting down.
AGGTTTCCTGCTCTACAACTCATCTTGCACATCATCATTATATATTCGTTTGTCAATCGCCTCATGTATACATTTCTGACAGGATACTGGGCAGATTATATTTCTTATTGCTTGCAGGTGCCTGTAGTGTGTGGTCTGTTTGGATCAGTGTGTGGCTGTCTGTCATCTTTGCTCCAGCACACTGCCACTGTCAATGGCCCCCATCTACCACATACTTTGCAGAATTAATGGAAAGCTGGATATTCCCTTGGTGCATGTAGAAGGCCACACCTTCCACATGTCTTACTAGATATGGGTGTGCTACTGAGTGCAATTGCGGTTGTGCTTAGGGCCTCATTGACCTGTGAGGATGGCTCTGGAAGTAAACAGCTTGAGTAGCTCTCCAATGCTATATACTATGGGCTTCCCTGGCAGATCTTTCTGGAATTCTTCCATGGGAGTCCACACGATAACCACCACAACAATTCTGGCTGCTGGCTCCGAGTTTAAGTAATCACAATACATATCCTTTTCTGTGCACTTGATGACAAAGTGGCCTATGGATTCTGTTAGCAGCTGTTGCAATCACATGAACACTAGTCAATAAATGCAAAAGTTTAACCTGACTCTGAACCCATATTCCAAAGTAGTGCATATTGTTTGGAGATCACTTAGCTCTTCTTCTGTTACAGCTGTCTTGTTCAGCCTGCGTAGATCATCATTCCCAATTGCTAAATGAATTTTTAGGGTTTGATTGATTCAGACACACCTGAATAAAGAAACTAAAGCTCTGTACACTGTTTAAATATTTTGAATTTAGATTGACGGTCAGTTACATCCCAATTCAAACTGGTGGATTTTGTGAACATTTTGACAATGTCCCTTTCACCTTCCCACTTGTTTTATTCAATATCTTGTTCAGTGACTCTCAAAGTCACCCATCCTAATCACAACCTTCTCAGGCTTGATTTTCTGACAGTTCTGATTGTTTTTTTTTGCCCTTTGTTATCAATCCAGCCCACACCCTGGCCATTCACCTAACCCAACTGAGTTAATCTGGTGCTCGTCCTCTTGGTGCACTGTCCCACTTACAGAACTGATGTGCAATCCTCTGCAATTTCACCATGAAGGATCGATCTACTTCGCAGTTCTTTACTTGAGCACTATCACCGCACAGTGTCTTCAAAGAATTGTTTGCAGTGGTCATACTGTAGTTTCAACACTGCAGCTTTATTGCTGCCTGACCAAAATGTCAAGGCTCATCTCATGCCATGTAGCACAATCTACGGCTGTTCATCATGTTGTACTTGTTTTTAATCTTGTTGCCACAGTGTCTGTGTATCACTGAGCACCACCTTTTCTTTTCAAACCGACGGCACCAATCTCTCATAAAGGACTGTGCAAACACATTGCAAGTTCATTTATTTTGACCAGGCACATAAGACAAAAGCTTAAAGACATCTATAGCAGAGATGTTTGCCGTGTGCTCAGCTCACAGGCAAAAGTTAAACTGAGACTGGATCATATGACACATTGGTGGCCAAAAAGGCGCATGGAATGCTGGCCTTCATCGGCTGGGGCATTGAGCATAGGAACTGGAATATCATATTGCAGTTAAGGCTTTAGTTAGGCTGCTTATTGTGTACAATTCTGGTCACCACATTATCGGAAGGCTGTTAATGCATTGGAAAGGGTACAGAAGAAATTTACCAGAATGTTGCTTGGTTTGGAGGGAACGGACTGTGAAGAAACTTGTTTTCATTGGAGCGTTGGAGGATGAAGGCGGACGTGATAGAAGTATACAAGATTATGACAGGCTTGGAAAGATTGGATATTCAGAGTCTTTTTCCCAGGGTCGAAGGGCAAATTACTCAGGGCATAGTTTGAAAGTGAGATGGGGAAAGTTTAAAAGAGATATAAAGGGCAAGTTTTTCACACACACATTGGTGAATGCCTGGAATGCGCTACCAGAGGAGATGGTGGTAGCAGATTCTATAACATTGTTGAAGAAGCATCTGGATAGATAGATGGATAGAAAGGAATAAAGGGATATGGACCATGCAGAAGCAAGAAAATATTAAATTACAGAATCATCTGTGTCAGCACGGATTTGGTGGGCCCAAGGTCCTGTTTTTGTGCTGTACTGTTCTTTGTTAAATGGTTAAAAGCTAGAGACATTGGAATTCCAAATAGCCTTGATTAAAATGTCATTTAGATGGCAACAGCATGTACAGAAGATAAGCAAAGAGGTTAATGGAATGCTGGTCTTTATATCAATAGGATTCAAGTGCAAGGGGGGAAAAGCCATGCTACAGCTATACAAAGCTCTGGTTAGACAATATTTGGAGTACAGTGAGCAGTTCTGGACAACACACCAAGTTATTGGCCTTGGAGCAAATGCAACATAATTTTATCAGTTATATCTGGATGCCAAAGGTTAAATTGTGAGGAAGGATGTTACAAACTAGTGTTGTATTCCTGAAATTTCAAAGTTTATGAAGTGATTTCATTAAAGTTTTCAAGACATTAATAGGTACAGATAGCATAGATAGTGATATTTCTGTCGGTTGGGGGGATCTCAGACTAGGGGGACGTAGGCTAAAAATTACAGGCAGAACTTTCAGTGGTGAAACTAGGAATCATATCAACTTACAAAGGATGGTAGAACTTCAGAACTTTCTTCCTCAAATGGCAATTGATGTTTTATCAATTGTAAATGTCAATACAGAGATAAGATTGATAGGCTTTTGTTTTCCAAGGATATTAAGAAATATGCATTAAAAACTGGTTTATAGAGTTATGTCACAAATCAGCCAGAGCTCCTTGAATGGTAGAACAAACTTGAGGGGTTAAAAGGTCTATTTCCTTTCCAGTATCTCATGTCCTCTTGAATGGCTGGGCAACCCCACCGCAAACTACAACCTTTATAAGGTGAGTTTTTTGAAGGCTTGAACTTTTTCTCTACTTTTTTCAGAGCCTTGAGGCACAGCCAGCCATTGACACCCCTTGTAGTATTCCCCCAACACTTGGATTTGTACTATGCAGCCCGACAATCTTATTGTGCATGATTTTCCACCACTCCACTACCTTAATGGTACTCAGTGAAGACCCAGAAATCTGGCTACCTATCAGGATGTGCAGCAACTGGATTTATGAAAGAGCTAGAATAGGAATGTGAGCAATTCTGTTAAATAGTTTTCAGTAATATTTGCAAAACTTTACTTCCATTGAATTCCAATTATTATACAGTTTTCTCAACAATGCCGATTTATGGTAAACTAATTTCTAAAAACTTAAGGAGTACTTTGAGCAGTGAGAGTTGTAGAGGTTGTGTACACTTCTATCTGTTCCTCTTACCAGACAGTAACTGTATGACTGGAAATACAGTTGACAGGTTTGTTGTAGTGAACTGAAACTTTCATTTTCTGGTCATTTGCCAATTTAATTCTCAGTCCCTATTCTGATCTCCCTTTTCTTAACCTGTTATACTATTACAAAGAAGCTCAATCCAAGCTTAAGGTGCAGCACCTCACCTTTGATGAGGCATTTTAAAACCTTTTGGCCTGGATTTTAAGTTCAACAAGTTTAGATTGTGACCACTGCTTTCATTTGTCAGACAGCAGCTATCGCAAGTAGTTCTGCTATTCTCATTTACACCTCCTCTGCACCCATCTGTTGTTTGTTTACTTGTCCCATGACCATCTACTTCTGCCTTGCACCACTATCACTCATTGTCATTCAAGGAGTCATTTAATAGCTTTCATTGGTCAGGTTTTCAGTGCCAGGGTGGATAGCTCAATGGACATATATTGGTTTAGTCTGATTTGATTTGATTTATTATTGTTATGTATTCAGATACAATGAAAAGTATCATTTCTTGTGCACTATACAGGCAAAGCAGACCATCCATTGAGTACATAGGAGACAAGGAAAGAAGAGGGTGCAGACTACAAATGCAGATAGGTTGACGAGAAAGATCAGCTGAATATATGATCAGTCCATTCAAAAGTATGATGGCAGTAGGGAAGAAACTGTTCTTGAGGTGGTTGATTAAAATGACCCCATTACACCCAATTTGTGCTGAAGAGAGGTGAGGGTAGAATAAAGTTGTGTGCCCACCAATTCTGGAGGCAGATCATAGGTGGCCATGGGAGCAGGCGAGTTCCGAGGTAGGTTGGTTAGAAGTCTGTCTCAGAATTCTGGGACTTTGTCTCAGTTGTTCAGGCCCTCTAACCCACACCCCTCAAAGTCCTTCACCCCTCATGGCCACTCCAGGCCAACTCATGCTCCCATTCAGCCCCATTACCTCATGCCCGCATCATATCTCCTTTTTGCCACCTCTATAGCCCTTCACCCAACACCAGCTATGGGCAGATCTCAGAATCCACATGGAGATAAAAAAGAAATAACTTCTAACTAGCAAATGGAGCTCTCAATCATCCACTTGTGATCAATAAAAACTCCCAATCATGAAACCCTTTCAAAGATTGTAAATCCCCTCAAGTGTTCAATATGTTATAAAAACAAAGCTCTACTCAGTCATAATGGCTAATAGTAGCTAAAAAAGCTAATCCTTTAATAACCTCTAGAAATTGTGAACTCAACCGCACTTCCCCAACGATGTAAAAACCCAACCCCTTTGTGCCTTTTTCTCTCCATCAATCTTTCAATGAAAAACCGCTAAATTTTTAACTTATTCCCTTTCTGATGCAAGGTCATTGACCTGAAACATAAACTCCATTCTCACTCCACAGATGCTGCCTGCCTTGTTGAGTGTTTCAGCATTTCTGTTTTTATTTGACAATTTGCCTGTCTTCACTGAGGATGTTAGCAAATATCGTGCATACTGCACAGCTGGATTAAAAACTTTTCAACATTTACACCAGTTAAGTGGCTCGTTAGCTGCTCACGCAGCATTAAAAGATCATTATTGGATTGTGATTGTATTTTTTTTCCCATTTCCAGTAGCAACTCTCGGCAAGCACATGTTTTAACATTGAGCATTCCCATAATTCTGTCAATGGGCCAAAAAATGAAGAACAAGCCTTTCTACCTTTTATTTTTGCTAATAAAAGTACAATCTTTCAAGTATTTACGTATATAAAAAAAATTAAAAAGCATTTATGAATATAAATATAAAAAATTCCGCACATGAGAATTCAAAGTGATGATTGCATATTTGTAAACTGAATTTTGTTTCAAACTCATTCATCAAAAATGCTTGAACTGATAAATTCAAGAAAAAAATTCTTTTTGGGCATAATTTATCTAACCACTTTGACATTTTGCTTTTGCTGTTGATCCTTGATTACTAGTGTGTGTGGGCCTCGTTGGAACAGCTAAGTTGTCCCAACTGAACTATTTGTGCAAAAAAAAGATTAATTGGAAACAGGATGATTCAGAGATCATGCAGGCACCTCAAAGAGATGGTGAGTGGCACAGGGCTTGTAATTATATCCCCTTTAGTAATTGGAATTTCACACTCCTAGAGCTGCAAATAGAAAAAAATGTAATATGGAAAATCAACCAGAGAGCACTGATGAAGCAACATAAAAGCTGAGAACAACAACCTTTTAAACATTAGAGAAAATGATAAATCAACTATTTTTATTTAATTAAGGATTTCAATACTGTAGAACCAAAATAAAGAAAAGTACAACCAATGTTTTCATCTGTTCTTGAAATGAGGGTATTCTTCAACTTCAGTGCCTAGGCAGTATTGGCAGAGCAGGTTTCTCTGAGAGGGTTAGATGAAAAGGGTAGTGGAAGTTCATGTCAGACTAAACACTGGCATAGACCTGAGGGATGAATGGTCTGTTTCCATGTTGTAGAGTCTATTTAACTTGCCTGTTATAGAACTCACTCTGTTTTCACTTCCAATGACGTTAATAGAAGCAATCTCAAAATCAGGCAGCTTCTGAAAGTAGTGGGAACTCTCATTCTTATCTTTTGCTGAATTATACTTCATAAGCAAAGTTTTAGAAAACTATTCTTACTCTGTCAAAGGAAATTAATGTTTCATTGTCATTGTTGAAATCATGTTTTACAATTCAATAAATTGAGATAGAGGAACTGTGAATTAATATACATTTAATACCTAAGTGCAAAATAGGTTTTTTCGGACAGTGTTCTGAAAGGAAATTCTGGGGGAGATTCTCTGGCCTCTCTTAAGCATTTTTCTCAGTGGCAGGAGGTGGTGCATCATCCGCTGGTGGTAAGATCTTCTGGCCCCATTGCTGTCATTGGAAATTCCTATTGAAGCCACCCCATGCCACCAGGAAACCCACGGCAGGGGTATGCCACCTGCAGAACCATAGATTCCCATTGGTAAGAACAGCCGGAAAATTCCAGCCCTTTTATTTTGGCTAAGTCGTCAATCGTCTTCATCCCTATAACTCTTTGGGAATTCTACATTCCTCCAGCTCTGGCCTCTTTCATATCCTCAGTATCCTTCACTCTATGAGAGGTATCCATGTCATCAAACATCTGCACCCAACCTCAAATTCCCTCTCCAAGCTTCCCATTAAAACATTATTTCAAGTCTTTGGGCACGAGTTTCCAGCCTCACTGGAAAATTCTGCCCGAAATGAACAGACCTTTCCACGGTCCACCCCCTCACCTGCTACAATTCCTGTGGTGGATGGAATGGGAAAATTCACATCTTTGTCTTTGGTCTAGCATTTGGTCACTTGTCCGAATGTCACATTCTTTACCGCAATGTCAATTGTGTTCTAGCAGCGCTGTCCCTTGAGATATTGTGTTTACATTAAGGGTGCTACGTAAGTGCAACTTATTGTTGCCACAATGGAAAATAACTGAACTGCTTCAGTGTAAATTAAATTTCTCATAACACACAATTTTCAGACCCGACGCTGTTGCACAGCTAAAATTACGTAATTTCTTTAATAATGTACGCTGTTGCTGCACAAAACAAAGTAGTTTTTTTCAACAGTATGAATTTGAAGCCCTTTTAAGCTGTTGCATTTCATGGTAAAATGGAGGAAACAAAACATACCCAATGGGCATGAAATAGAAAATTTAATTCATCTGTGAGATTTGATGTCAAAATCTGCAATCAGATGTGGAATAAATTCTTCAACTGTTCCATTAGATATTTAGCTCCTAACACAATAACTAAAAATAGATTTTACTTGATCTTAATAGATACAATTAAAAATTGTCTTACAACATTCTTTATGCAGCCTTTTATCCCTGTTGACAGATGTTAAGCTTCTATGCACAGAATCTGTTACACAGAGATTTAGGTTTAACGGGTTGCACTTTCTGACCCCAACTATTCAATAATTTTTTGGAACTAATGTTATATTTTTGCTTCATGAATAATTCTTTGACAAAATAAATACCTTCATCCAAAATTGCATTTGCATTTCAATTTTCAGCCCAGGCACTGTCTGCCAATATTCTATTCAATGCCAATATTTATAGCACTCATTAGGAAAATTGATTTTTCCTTTGATTTCTGAACTTTTGTTTATTCTCAGGATAAAAGGTTTTTGATAATTACATGACAAAGTGTAAAACTGCATTTCATTTTAGGAGATTACGTCCTCAATTGTTTCATAAATTTGCCCCGAGGTAATTCTTAGCATTTTATTTTATATGTTTCTTGACGGGACCTGGGCAGCACTTGCTAGACCAGTATTTATTGCCAATCCCTAATTGACCTTGAGAAAGTGATGATGGACCACCTTCTTGAACCTTTGCAGTCCATGTGGTGTGGGCAGCACAGTAGTACAGTGGTTAGCACTGCTACCTCAAAGCGTCAGGGATCCGGGTTTGATTCCGGCCTTGAGTGACTGACTGTGCGGAGTTTGCATATTGTCCCCATGTCTGTGTGGGTTTCCTCTGGGTGCTCCGGTTTCCTCTCACAGTCCAAAGATGTATGGGTTAGGGGGATTGGCCATGATAAATTGTCTCGTAATGTCAGGGCAGCGTAAATGTGTGGCGTTATGGAGATAGGATTGTTGTCGATGCAGGCTCAATGAGCCAAATGGCATCTTTCTGCACCAGAGGAATTCTACACCCATGGTGCTGTTCAGAAGGAGTTCCAGGATTTTGACCCAGCAACAGTGAAGGAACAGTAATATAACTCCAAATCAGGATGTGCGTGAGACTCAAGAGCTTCTGCTCAATATCAAAAAGCATTATTCACCACCCAGATGATGCAGAGCAAGCTAGATAGGTACATGAGAGAGAAAGGAATAGAAAGATGCACTAATAAGGTTTGATGACAAGAGAAACTTAAGTGGAGCTTAAACACCAGCACAGACCTGCTCAGCTGAATGGCCAGCTTTTGTACTGCAAATTCCATGTTATTCTTGTGTTGAAACATTTACCTCTGTTATTTTAGAAAGAGATATAGGTAAAGGTTCCCACTGTTTTCAGGGTTCTCTTATTCTTCTGATTTACACTGCAACACTGTAGCTCAAACAAGGGCTAAGATTTGCCTCCCACCCTTAAAACTGGCTCCGTACATCTGTCTATCATTGTAGGACCTGCTTGATTTTCATCTTAATGGTTTGAATGATTTGTGATTTCTTTTGTTTAACATCTTCATGAATGACCTGGAGCTGCAAGTCGCATAACATTTTCAGAGGATACAAAGATCGTGGCTGGTCAAACTTTCCTTTGGTTACAGAAGGTGTATTTGAGCTGATGAAAGAACAAATAGAATTTTTTTTGGAAAAAGTCAATTTCCTGACATTCCCCAAATCATGCCATTTCTGGGTGTGCCTATCACAAGTTAGAAATGTGTCCTGTGCGAAACGCACATCTGCTCCCATGGATATTGGGTTCCTGCCCCCTCCCGTATGAGAGGAGAACTGACATCACGTTTCTTAAACACCACCATTTTTATGAAGACCTGTGCCATTAGTGAACCAAATAAATGTGTTTCTCCTCTGTTGGGTTGTGAAGAAAGTTGGCAGATGGCGGAAGGTGTCATGAGTACAGTGCAGCAATATTCCTTTTCTAAAACTTCCGAAAGAGCCAGTCAAATGCTGACTACAAGCAGTATGTGTGTTTGGTAGGGAGGGGGGCATTAGTAGGTGGATCCCTTTAAAGCCATATCCAGCACATCTGAACACCAGTAAGAAGGTGCTCTGTCTTTTCAAACTCAGCCTTTTGAATATTCAGAAAATCACTTATAAAATCTACAATTCGGAATGGGAACAATTGCATCCCATTGGTGCTACATAGAGGCACAAGAAGGAGCATTTCAAATACCTCAGTCACTACATGTATATAGAGGCACCATGACACAAACATCTATGATAAGGAGCTGTAGAATTCTGAGGAACAATCCACCTGAGAGTTTACATAGGCACAGTGTAATGTGCATTGATGTGACCAAGAGGTAATGTCAGAGGAGGATGTGCCTACCCAAGAGGTGGTGGCTGGCTTTTGCAATCTTTTGTGAGAAGACCAGCCAAGGTGTAACCAGAGGCATTCACTGCCAAAGACGTTGAAGCTGACTGTGAAACTCAATTTCTTTGCCACTGGCTCAGTCCAAAGCTCCACATCTGTTTTCTGTTGGCAGCACACAGTGCATTTGCCAGGTACCGATGCCCTTCTGCCAAGGTGGGCCACTTCATCTGCTTTGACACAGGTGCTGCAGTGCAGACACAGAGGCTAATAGGATTTGCCCCAGTCTCAGGATTCCCTTAGGTTAAAGGTGTATTTTGACTGTGTGCACGTGGTCATTAGGGCACCAAATGTGAATGCTGAGAGGCACACCAGGCAAAAGGGTCACCATTCCCTGAACGCGCAACTCCTCTGCGACCATCGCAAAAGCTGCTCACATGTTTGCGCTTACTTTCCTGGCAGCTCTTTTATGCTCATGGACTCTGGACTGCCAAGAATATTTGCATCCACCCACCCTCATTGGTGGTTAGATATTCAGGGGCAGGGACTACCCCCTGAAAAGGTGGCTTCTCAGACCACTGAGAGATCCCCAAACCTAATGGGAGCCATCTTCGCCTAAGAATACTTACTAAATGGACATTGGTCTTCTGAAGATGAGATTCAGGTGTTAGGGCCACTCAAAGGGCTCACTACAATCTCCAGAACCAAAGTGGTCTATTCCACACCCCACAACCAGCCATTGTGAAGAAGGCTGATTATGGACCAGAAATTGAGGAATGGAAGCTCCCCTCAGATGAAGAAGAGGAAAAGGTGGAGATGGCAGCATTACGCACCCATGGTGAGGGTGAGGTGGAAGGCCAATAGGAAGGCCCCTAGAAACAAGAGAATTGTCGTTCATGCATACGCTACGAAGGGTCCATCCAAAACACCACTGCTACCAACAGCTTAGATCAGCTGAGATAATAAGAAGACTTTGAATTGTTTGGGCATGCCTGTAGATCTGTATGTATATTGCACCTCATTACTATCTTCTATAGATAAAGGTATTTGTTTGTTCCATTTATACATTTCTACTTTTTTACTTAACGGATCTAAACTTATCTAAACCATATAGTGATCAGATGAGTGCCCTAACCAATGTAATGCCCTCCACTCTTGCACTCTCCAATGTGGTGCTCCCTTATTGTAATCGAGGAGGTGGAGGCAAGCTGCTCATGTCTCTGACTATGTGGCCACAAAAGTTGTGGCATTTGGCCTCATTGTGCAGTGACTGATTGGTGCTCTATCTCAGACTGAGCCAACAATAACCTTTCCCTCAATGGCAACAAAATGAAAGCGATTGCCATCGATTTCAGGAAGCGTAAAGGGGAAAATGACCCTGTCTACATCAATGGGGACGAAATAGAAAGGGTTGAGAACTTCAAGTTTTAAGGTGTCCAGATCACCAACATTCTGTCCTGGTCCCCCCATGCTGACAGTAAAGTTAAGATAACCCATCAATGCCTCTACTTTCTTTGAAGACTAAGGAAATTCGGCATGCCAGCTATGATTCTCAGAAACTTTTGCAGATGCACCATAGAAAATGTTCTTTCTGGTTGTATCACAGCTTGGTATGGCTACTGCTCTGCCCAAGACCACAAGGAACTACACAAGGTTGTGAATGTATCCCAATCCATCACTCAAACCAGCCTCCCATCCATTGACTCTAGCTGCACTTCCCACTGCCTCAGCAAAGCTGTCAGTATAATTAAAGACCCCACGCATCCCGGACATTCTCTCTTCCACCTTCTTCTTTCAGGAAAAAGATACAGAAGATACATACCAGAACAGCTTCTTCCCTGCTTCTGTCAAACTTTTGAATGGACTTATCTTGCATTAAGTTGATCTTTCTCTACACCCTAGCTATGACTGTAACACAACATTCTGCATTCTCTCCTTTCCTTTTCTATGAACGGTATGTTTTGTCTGTATAGCACGCAAGAAACAATACTTTTCACTGTATGATAATACATACGACAAGAATGAATCAAATCAGATCACATCTCTACAGCCACCCTCATGTGGTCCCAGTTAGCAGATGGAACATCTGGCTGAAGAGCCAAGGAATCATAGGATGGTAAGATTCCCTTCATGGAGTCTGAATGCTGAGCACTCAAATGGAACTCAGCTGCCAATCTCTCTCACTACTGATTACTTAAGATAGTAAACATAGCTCCTCCCCACTACTGCAATGAAGCAATTGTCACTGCTCAAATGAGTTTATACTTAATACATGAGGTCCTGCACCTTCTGCATCTGCTGGTGCAAGGGGCTCGCAGCAAGGTTGACTACTTTCTCTCATCATACACTCCCCAGCCCGGGACACTGCTGGGGTCATGACAATGACAGTCCCGCCATTCTCACAATACCTCTGGAAACTCAACTAGATGAGACCTGCTGCTGCAGGTTCAAATACCTAGTCCCAGAGGATGCCTTGAGGCTTTACCTCACTTGTCCACAGAGCAACTTTACCAATGCCCTTCCTCCTTCAGGGGGAAGTGTATAAAGACAGCTTTGCCTCAAATCTTCCTTCAGCACACTACAGACTGTGATCCCCAACTTACCTCTACACTAAAAACCACCGGAGTGAGTGAGTGGGTCTAGGTTGGTGATTACTGCCACTGTTAATGGTGCACCCTTTAACAACTGGATTTCCTCTGCCTGTTCCAGGTCAGATTGGTCTCATTGGGGTGGTGACAGCAGGGAGTGGGGGCCAAAGGGTTGGGGGCAGGAGTGGTGGAGGGTGGAGGGGAGCTATTGGATCTGTGAGAGAAACACAAGACATCAAGAGATGAGGGTGTGCACATCATCCCGCTTCTCACTGACCTTCTTCCCAAGCCACCCCTAACATAATTCTGCCTTCTAGTCAGCAACACCTTTCTAAAATCACCCATAGCTTATCACCGAGTACCATCCATACTTCTTCATCAACCTTCCCCAACAAGAACAGGAAAGGACGACTCACCTCACCCACATATTCCATCAGTGGCTTTCTTGTGATGGCCATAGCTCTCTCCTCTGTTAGTTTGAGGTCCTTCAGGTTTACTGGCCCACCCCTTGCCTCGATCCTTGTCTTCTCCCTTAGGTTGTTGGCCTTTTTCTCCTGAGAGGCAAAGGTGAAAACATAGAAATATAAATTCATCAAGGCACAGTACTTTGAAATGCATCCAAGGTTTCTCATATTTCTCTCAACCAATTTCCTCCATGCACATGAACATAAATTGTTCCCCCCTGGCCATGGAGATTTGTTGTTACTGTACTGGAGTGTGTCCTGTGCATTTTGTACGCATGATTCCAGCCATATTGCATGGAGAAAAGGAGCCTTAAAAAGTGATGAAATATGACAATGGAATCCAAATAATTCAGGTCTCTTTGGCTATAGACCGACGGTGAACTAAACACAGGTAGCCCAATATAAATTAGTCATTGGAACTTTGGGATGAGAGAAATGTCCATTTGCATTCATCAATTTGCATTCATCAATCGAGGAATTGAATTTAGGAGTTGGGAGATAATGCTACAGCTGTACAAGACCCTGGTCAGACCCCACTTGGAGTACTGTGTTCAGTTCCAGTCGCTTCATTACAGAAAAGATGCGGAAGCCATAGAAAGGGTGCAGAGGAGATTTACAAGGATGTTGCCTGGATTGGGTGGCATGCCTTATGAGGATAGGGTGAGAGAGCTTGGTCTTTTCTCCTTGGAGAGACAAAGGATGAGGAGGGACCTGATAGAGGTGTACAAGATGATGAGAGGTATTGACCGAGTGGATTCTCAGAGGCTTTTTCACAGGGCTGAAATGGTTGCCACAAGAGGATACAGGTTTAGGGTGCTGGGGAGTAGGTACAGAGGAGATGTTGGGGTAAGTTTTTCACTAGGGTGGTGGATGCATGGAATTGGGGGCTGGTGGTGGTGGTGGTGGTGGAGGCGGATCCGATAGGGTCTTTTAAGAGTCTTTTGGATAAGTACATGGAACTTAGTAAGATGGACGGTTATAGGTAAGCCTAGTAGTAGGGACATGTTTGGTGCAACTTGTGGGCCAAAGGGCCTGTTTGTGCTGTAGTTTTTCTATGTTTCTATTAAATGGATTACAAACAATTCTGATTCTGTTCCCTTCTCCTAACTCTCAGACACAACTGCCAATCAAAGAATGAACGATAGGAAGACATACTATTAAAAATCACCTTTTATGACCATGGTATGCACCAAAGGACTTGACAACCAATGAAGTATTTTTGAAGTATAGTCGCTGTATCATAGGAACCATGCCAGCTACTCTGCACTTGGCAGGATGCCTCAAACAGCAATGTGATAATGACCAGATAATCTGCTTTTGTGATGTTAATTCAGGAATAAATATTAGCCAGGACAACGATGAGAACTCTCCTGCCTATCTTTGAAATAGTGCCACAGGATTTTTATGTTTACCTGAGAGGGTAAACTGAGGCTTGGTTTAAAGTCTCATCCATGCTGGAGTGGAGTGTCAACTCTGATTTTTGCTTTAAGACTCGACTGGGACTTGAACTCACAGCCTCCTGATTCAGAGACAGAAGTATGACCAACTGGGCAATGACTGAACAATCAAAGTCATAACCTAGGCTGAACTTGGCTCATTGATTAATGGAAGATGAGTCAGACATCTTAAAAAACACAGACTCACGACATTAACTTGGTTTCTCTCTCCGCCGATGCTGCCAAACCTGCTGAGGTTTTCCAGTATTTTTGGTTTCTATTTCAGATTTCTAGTATCTACCGTATTTCATTTTTTAAAATCCTTTTGAATCATTGCCTGTGTAAAAACCTTTCCACTCCTTGTAACTATGTAAATATTGCTTTGAAAAGATCTGCACATACTGATTCTCAGGAGGAACTATAACTAAAGTTGAATGAGTTAATTTAAATCGGTTGAGAGAATACTGCCCTAACTGGGCATCACGGTGGCACAATGGCTGGCACTGCTGCCTCACAGCACCAGGGTCTCCAGTTCGATTCCTGACTTGGGTTTCCGTCTGTGTGGAGTTTGCATGTTCTCCCTGTATCTGTGTGGGTTTCCTCCAGGTGCTCCAGCTTCCTCCCATAGCCTAAAAAACATGCTGGTTAGGTGCATTGACCTGAACAGGCGCCAGAATGTGGCGGCTACAGGAATTTCTCAGTAACTTCATTGTAGCGTTAACGTAAGGCTTATTTGTGACTAATATATAAATATTAACTTCAGCAATCAGGTTCCTGATCTAAGCCCTTCTCCAATCCTGCCACTGAGGCAATAAGCCAGCAGCCAACCCATGCCAATGAGGCAGGTTGCTATTTTAAATATGATAACAAATTTAACTGTTGTCCGCCTGGTTTTATGAGACTCAGGAAACCTGGCAGCTCCCTCCAGCCAAGGAGTTGTTGGTTCCAGGAAGTGAGTGCCTTTACATTGAGCTCCTGGATCTAGAGGCTTTCTGGAATCAGATTGCCTTCTAGGTGAACCTCCACAATCAGGCCATCCCACCCCACCTCACCTAAACCTCCCCTTAATGTTTCTGATCCTTGGTCCCAAAGTTTCTGGAAGCCCCTGCACAGTTATGACATTGCCTCTATGCCCCTGGTCCACATCCTAGGCTAGTAATCCCACTCAAATAGGCACTGGCCTCTTCTCTGTACCTCCAAACACTCCCAGTACTCCCATTCCCCTCATAAGCTTCAAATTCATTTCCAAAGCCTCCAATTGCCCCATCCCAGACTCCAGTGTCCAGACTTCCAAACACACCCTCCTATCCCAGCACCAGATCTCTGATCCCATCAGTTAGTTTGGCTGTGGTTCCTATCAGTGATGTTACACATAGTGTGTAGGGACATCCCCAATTCCAGATTCCTGCTCCCAGCAGGACAGGTAGGTAAAAAATTATGCCTTTAGAATGAGTTTTGTTATAATAATGCAAACAAAGGAAGCAGCATGTGATAGACAGAGCTAAGCAATCTCACAAGCAATGGATCAAATCTAAGCTCTGCAGTCCTGCCTCATCCAGTCTTGAGCGGATGAATGGTGAAAGACAATTAAACAACTAACAGGAGGAGTGAATACCCTTGATAACAAGTTAACATTTGACTGAGTGCAGCATCAAGGAGCCCTGACAAAACTAGAGTCAATGAGAATCAGAGGGAAAATTTCCCATTTGTTGGATCATACTTTGCACAAAGGGCTTTGTGGTTCTGCTCAAAATCAATGGACTGTTGGCTGCTCTCCAAATTTTCTGGTTCCTCCTGCATCAATTCTATTATTGGCAGGGGCAGAAAATCCTGGCCATTGTCATTGCTGGAGGTCAATCATCTTTGTCCTGGGGCATTGCTGCAATATTTCCTCAGGATTGTGTCCCAGACCCAACCAACTTCAGCTGCTTCACCAGTTATCTTCACTCTATAATGTCAGAGGTGGGAATGTTCACTGATTGCACAATATTGAACATGCAGCTTCTCAGCTATTGAAACAACTGTGTCGATATGCAGCAAGATCTGGACAACATTCAGGCTTGGACTGATAAATGACAAGTAACATTTGTGCCACACAAGTGCAGGCAATGATCATCTCCAACAAAACAGAATCCAGTCATCGCCCTTTGACATTCAATGTCATTACCATCGCTAAATCCTCCACTGTCAACATCATAGGGTTACCATTAACCAGAGCCTGAAGTAGACCAGCCATATAAATACTTTGGCTACAAGAGTAGGTCAGAGGCTGGGAATTCTACAGAGAGCAACTGACTTTCTGACTTCCTTAAACCTGTCCCCCATCAATAAGTCAGAAGTCAGGATGTGATGGAATACTCTCCACTTGCCTGGATGAGTGTAGCTCCAACAACAATCAAGAAGATTGACACCATCCAGAACAAAGCAACCCACTTGATTGGCACTCCCTCCACCACTGGCATACAGGGGCAACAGTTTCTACCATCTCAGCAATTCACCAGGTCTCTGTTGACACCTTCCAAATTGCAACTTCTACCACAAAGGCAACAAATGCACAGGAACACCACCACTTCCAAGTTCCCCACCAAGTCATACACCACCCTGATTTGGAATCAATCGCCATTCCTTCACTGTCGCTAAGTCAAAATCCTGGAACTCCCTCCCTAATAGCAATGTTTATGCTCCAACACCACATGGGCTGCAAAGATTCAGGAAGGCAGCTCACCACCACCTTTCAAAGGCAATTTGTGACGGGCAATAAATGGTGGCCTCACCAGTAATGCCCACATCCCAAGAATGGATAAGTTAAAAAAATCCAATGCCCGACGGGTTGATACAAATAACTCGAAAGAAGAACTTGTATTTCGGTATCACATTTAACTTCCTTAAAACTTCCCAAAAGAAAACTTCCAATATAGTGAAAGTATATTTGCAATGTGATGTCGGTAAACACAATAGCCAATGTTCACAATAGAAAGCACCTCTTTCTATTTTTCTTTTGGAAGCAAAGTACAGACATATTAATTGACCTATTGGAAGATAATGTGAATTTCTGTACTTACAGGAACAGTCTACGGAAATTATAATTAAGTCTATGAATGTAATTAGTAATAAGGGATTTGAGTCAATAACTTAATGCAGGTAAAAGTGTTTTATTGTTGTCACAATGTTATATCTATTTTGCACAGTGAGATATACTGCACTAGTCATTGCCCTGTATGTATGCATTATAATTAAGTTATAATTCATGTTATGAAATTTAAATTCAGCTACTGACTTTGCTTTGACAACTCTTCCAAATCTATCCTGATGCAATTATATTAAATATTCTTTGTTTCTACTTTTGAATTTATAGCTTCTCCATATTACAACCAAATCTTCTATAGAGCAAAATTTGCTTTCATTGAAGTTGTTAACAGTCGATGTTCATACAGAAACAGCAGTGACAACATCAAATAAAAAGGATTTGGAAAAGGTCTAAAACAATCTTAAAGCAATTGCTAACAGCAACTGTACTAACAAGAACGTAACAATTTTTAAATTGTGTTACCTCCAATAAGGTAGCAACAACATACCAGAAATGAATGGGAGAATTTCAAATAGTCCAACATCAGTAGTGTAATCATCAATAGTTTGAAAAGTTCTCATCTTTAGTTCAACACCAAGTCAGTTTTTGTCCAAAGCACATTTGTAATGTGGCCTTGGTGAATCCATCATAGTTGATACATTTTAATAGTTTTAAATATAGTTGAAGCATCTCTTCTGGTATACAAATTGTTCCTCAATTGTCCTCAGTTCCATGTACTAGGTTGCCAACTGCCAGGCATCCAGCCAGAAACTATTTCCTTATCAATTCTGCCTCCTCATCACCCGAGAAATTTTTTCAGTACGCTCTCAGTATTCTGAGCCAATCCATTATGAGGCACTCCGTTCCAAAATGTGTCTTTGGGCTGCTGCCAATCAGGATAATCATCCCAGCATCAGAAACCAATCCAGTTACCAGAGACATTTAGTTACAATGATGCACAATTAACTCCACAGCTTCATCTTTCTAATGCAGGCCAGAAGGGCAGGTCAGCAGCAATCCAGTTTGGCAATCTACCGGCTCCAACAACCTGTCCAATTCTAGGTCAGTCCTAGCAGAATGGCTACACCTGAAATGTGAACTTGCCTTTCCATTTTACAAGTATTGCTTGATCTACAAAGAATTTCCAGGAATTCCTGTTTAATTTTAGATTTCAAGCATTTTTTAAAAAATATTTGGACGCATTACCAATTCTAACGAGACAAACAGATCCACAGCTCTGCCAACCTCTTTACATTGTATTCACTCTAAACAGGAATTAATATCATAATCGCCACAAGGGGCATAACAGGCAGAATAAAAGAAATGTTGAGACAGACATAAGAAGTGGCGGAAATGAAGATCTCAATATTTCAAAACATGCTCATGAAACATAAATTAGGAATACAGATTTTAAAACAAGTGGATTTTTTTTCCCACTGCTGCTACTAACTCTTCCAGCATCTCACCCGTCATTGTGCTTCTGAACGTATAATATACACAACTCATAAGAAAGGAAATTGAATTCACTTATGGTGTACAAATCAAATCCTTGACAAATAACAAGCGATTAGTGACTCAGATATTCCTGAATATCATAAAATGGCGCAGCTATTGTACTGAGAAAAAAATCAGTGATGGAAACCCACTGGAGCCAATAAGGAAGAATATCAATAAAGAAGTGCTAAATGGGTCTTGTGATTCTAAGAGAAGCCCTTTTGAAAGGTTATTTTTAGCACACAATTTTCAGACTAACTGTTGATTAACATGATTGAGTGGCCTGCATAGACATTAAAATAAAAATGCAACTTTACTGGGATTATAAATGTAGCTAATACTCAGGCACTTTCATTGAAGATGTGGAGAACAATGACTGAGCATGAAATGATGCCCTGAGAAACAAGGCAAATGTGCTTAGGTATTCCAGTGAAGCACTGAATATACTGGTGGAAGAGGTAGAGAAAAGCAGGGGGCGGGGGATTTGGAATGGAGGACAGAGAGACAGCCAATGCACAAACTGCAGGAGGGGATTGTCCAGGAGTCTTTGCCCGATGCTAGAATACATTCAATGGTCAAGTTAAGATGCCGCATCACAAACACTTCTTAATAACTGTATGTCCACTCAACACAATTCATCCACCATCTAAGTATATACTGACATTCACATAACATATGGTATTGTATTTTCTAGAATCATTATTCACTCCTCACTTTCATTCAGACAAATGTTGCAGCTCTTCAGCAATGTGCTGCATCTCCCACACATCAATATGCCTGCTAATACATGCTTTTACAATCAGCACTCTCTCTGCCTGGCGGAGATCAAACATGTGTGCATGAAGTCATTCTCATTGAGAAGGCATGTGGGGGGGTGGGGGGAATGGGACAAGCATGGCCTGATGAAGTGTAGAGCACATATTGCCTTGAGGTATATAACCATTCCAGCTTCCTTACAGATACAGATCCATTACTGATACCTAATCACCTGAACATCTCTTCACTCCCAAGCTCCATATGGTCTGATCACACATATCCTCCTTTGGTGGGATTCTCCAACACACTGACTTTCCCACCTGTCTAAAACAAGGGTGGAGAATCCTGGCCATATTTTTTGTCCTAATTCCCTAAATTATTATTTTTGGAAGCCTGCTTTTTCCAGCTCCCAGGTCCTATCCAGATCATCTTGGTTCATCTTAAAACAAAACCGAAATATTCTTTCTAACCCAAGTTAATCTGGTTGCTAAGCAACAACCTAATTTTCTTTCAACCCCTGTTTAATTTCATGTCATGAATGCTTTAATTTCAATGCAATTACAATAAGCTGAGTAAATGGTATAGTGGTATTGTCATTGGAATAGTAATCCAGAGATTTAGGATAATTCTCTGGGACTCCTCCAATCCATTTTATTGAATTCAGATTTAACCATGGCAGATGGTTAAATCTGAATTCAAGAAAAACCTGGAATTAAAAGTCTACTGATGACCATGAATCCATTGTTGAACATCGTAAAATCCCATCTGGTTCACTAATGTCCTTTAGGGAAGGAAATCTGCTGCCCTTACATGATCTGGCCTACATGTGATTCCAGATCCACTGCAATGTGGTTGACTCTTAAATGCCTTCAGGGATGGGCAACAACTGCTGGCCCAGTCAGGGACACCCACTTCCCATGAACAAATAAATTTTAAAAAACATAATTTAAAATAACCAAACCACACAGACATACAAGCACTTCCATTCAACACTAAACTAACTAAAGTTTTAATCTTTTCTTATACAGAGACACAAAATTAAACTTATTTCATAAATGGATAGAGTCCTGGGTGTTTACAGCACAGGAAGAGGCCAGTTGGGCTATTGTGCCAATCATCAAAGATCTGGCTACACTAATCCCATTTTCCAGGGCTTGGCTCATGGTCCTGGAGATTACAGCAGCATAAGTGTATATCTATATACTTCTTAAATGTTACAAGAGTCTCTGGCTCAAGCACCCTATCAGGCAGTGAGTTCCAGACTCCCACCACCCTCTGGGTGCAAGAGTTTCTCCTCAATTTCACTTTTAGCATTGTATCTCTTACTTTAAATCTATACCCCTGGTTATTGACCCTGCTATCCTTGGAAAAAGTTCCTTCTTATCCACCCTATCTATGCTCCTCATAATTTAATACACATATATCAGGCACCCCACTCAATCTTTGCTGCTCCAAGGAAAACAGCCCTGGCCTACTCAGTCTTTCCTTGTAGCTCAGACCTGCCAGCTGCAGGCACTTTAAGTCATACCCTAATTCTAATAGCCACAAATACAAATATAGATTATTTAAACTACTTCTGTTTCTGGACACAGCCGAAAGACTAGCTGAGAAGAGGGATCTCCACATTGGATTACATTGGGACATTAATGGGAAGCACCATGATGGAACGGTACCACAGCTGCCACCTTTCCTGGAGACATTGTTCCACCTTAGTACAGCCACAGAGGAGTTAAATGAGGATTTTGTAGAGCCAGACTTCAGAAGAAGGTTGATTGAAGTGAAAAACCAAATATTTGGTAAGATGGAGTCTGCCTGTGGGTCGATAGTTCTTATCTGAGGGAGGAATCTTGATCTGTGGCTGGAAGCAGAGCTTGGAACTCACCCTGCCCAGATTGGAGAAGTTGTTGAATTCCAGTCTTGAGCCCGCCATTATGCAGCATCCAATGACTGAGGTTATAGCTTCTCCTGCACCTTGCACAGAATGTCAAACAGTTGCAATGGGAGCTCAGGAAGCTATCATGGTGGCTTTCAAAAGTTGGTTTGGTCATATTTATGTAATTTGATTTTGATGTATATAAACAGTAATTATAGTCAGCGGGTAGCACTAAGAGAAGTTGCCACCAAAATGGCTTCTTTATTGCTAACAAGCAATTTATGAATGATCTTTTTGGTAGCAGTTCCTTGTGTTGACCGCAACTCCTTCTGCAACCTATATCTGCAGCTTAATATCCCAGTTTGATAAATTCTTTATTTCTTTAGCGCTTGTGATGATTTCAGCCAGGCTAATGAGGTTGGCTTGCTAGAGTATGAACTACCTGATGAGATTTATTTGATGGTTAAATCAGAAAGCCTCATGCTCCCTATTTAAAGCAGGTATGTCAGACTCCCAGCCTGCATTCAGCAGGGTGCAACTGGAGAGCTGGTTGTGTTCAGATGTATGGTGTAAATAAAGTAACTTGGTGATAGGACTTTCACCTCTGTGGAGTCATTACTGCACTGGAAGCCTTTGGCTAATATCACCCAAAGCACGTGCCCATGAAGAAAAGTAGGCACTAGACATTGATCTTTTGATACATACTGCTGACCACTTTGTTAATTTTGATATGCTTTGTATTCTCATACAAAGCTAAATTTTAAAACATATGCAAGGATCCTATGGATATCTTTCCAGCGAAAGAAATGTTGATGAGCAATTAATTAAATCTATTTCAGTGTATGAATGATGTCAAGGGGATTTCTATTAATCTGGCTCAATCTTTTCCTCATAAAGACAGTCAAAAGTATTCACATCATATTTTGTTTAGAGTGTGATCTATGAACAGAGCCTTTGGGAAACTGGAAGATTGTGGAAATATTGCAAAGAAAATTTGGCAACACACTGCACTAAACTTTGAATGAAGATGAAGTGACTTATAACAAGTGTGAAATTGGCAAGAGGATTGATATGCTGCTGACCTAAAAGTTAAATATTTAATAGGCATGCCCCACCTAACTACTTGACTGATTAGAATACAGAGGTATTACCAGCAGATCCTAATGGGTGGCACAGCGGTTAGCCTCAGAGGCCAGAGACCCGGGTTCAATTCCGGTCTCGGGTCACTGTCTGTGTAGTGTTTGCACATTCTCCCCATGTCTGCATGGGTTTCCTCCAGGTGCTCCGGTTCCCTCCTATAGTCCAAAGATGTGCTGGTTAGGTGGATTGGTCATGCTAAATTGGCCCTAGTGTCAGGGGATTAGCAGGTTAAATATGTGGGGTTATGGGAGTAGGGCCTGAGTGGGATTGTGATTGGTGCAGCCCAGATGGGTTGAATGGCCTCCTTCTGCACTGTACGGATTCTATGACACGTTGCTTATACAACTATAATTTCTTGTGCAATTTCTGATAAAATGTGGCATTCACTACCAACTGCCAAGATGTTCTCCCTCAAACTCTGAAGTTAACTGTATTTGGAGAGCAAAATGTTAATCTAGGGGAGCTAATAAAAGTCTTACTCGCTAAGCAACAAACAACTACTGTCGAAATTTGCTAGGATGGATTTTCACAGCTCTTAAATCATGTTGCAGTTATCAGTTGCACTGCTGACCCTTCTCCATATATTCTGTAAGTACATTATGTATAATATTTCTGTAATATTTCACATGTAACCTTTTGTATTATATCTCTCATTACACAATTTATTTTCAGCAAGTATTTCATTGTTTACTCGCTTGTGCATTGAAGCGAAAACATTCTTTCTACATTTGCTGCAAAATACAATTTGTTTTTACACTGTTCAACCGAAAGGAAGAGAGAGAAACTTCCTTCAGGTTAATCTAAATTAACCCTTCCTCCTTGATATTTATCCATGACATTTTAAATCAAGTGAGCAGACTTCTTACTACTGTAATAATATTGTAAAATAATTCAAAATAATAAAAAGCGCAATTTATGTTCCTCTTTGCAATGCTGAACTAGACAGAGCTGTTGTTTCTCTTCCTGCGCCTAATGGTGCACAAGGCAGACTTTTATCTGTTTCCGTAGCTAACACAGGTCACTAGTCTAGGGTCTTATAGCTTGAGGAGCACAACTCGCATCAAGCATGGCTGACCAGGAGTCTCTCCCAGTCTTACCACCTGCCATTGGCATATGTTGTTGTTTGATACTCAACCTATTTGGCTGCATCATGAAATGCATCTTCCCTTGGCCATCAAGTGCTGATGGGACTCTAACCAAGAGTTTATGGCTCAGAAATAGGGTCACTATCATTGTGCCACAGGACTTCCTGGGTTTGTACTGGATTGCCTGATTTCAGCCTGGACAGTGTCTTATTGCTATAATAGGCCTTAGTATGGAAAAGCTCACATTTCCTGTTTTTAGCTACTGCTGGGAAACTCCCTGTACATATGTAGACTTTTGCTGAGAACATGGCCAGACTCAGTTGTGATGCCTTCCACAGTTTGAAAACTTCAGCTGGTAGCACTTTGGCCTCTGAGTCAGCAAATTATGAGCTTGAGCCCTGTGGCAAAATTGAAACATGTAGGGTGGGATTTTCCAGCTGCGCTCACCCCAAGTCTGTAAAATCCTGCCCAATATCAATGGACCTTTGCATGGCCTGAGTCCCATGGCAGGCAGGATGGGAAAATTCCGCCCATAATCTAGACTCACATTTCTGTGCTGCTGTTGGAGGGGCCATCTGACAGATGGGATGGCCAACCTGTTCAGATGGGTGTTAAAGGTCACATGGCATGAGGAGACATTCTCCCATCCAACATCATCAGAAATAGATTAACTGTCCATTGCTGGTCATGAGATCCTTTTGTGAATATTTGCCTGCATTGCTAACAACAACTGCACTTCAAAAAGGTAGTTTGTTGCATGTGAAACACTTTGGGACATCCTTAATGAGGTGATAAGGCATTATACAAACTCAAATAGTTTCCTTCCAGCTTGATAGAGCTCACTCTCAAAGCTGACCCACTTGCATGAGAGAACTACTAATGGTCAAAAGAGATTCAGTGACTTCCAATGAAAGCCAATAATGAAACAAGAACTTGAAATGTAGGGAGCCTTTGCCCTTAAATCTGCTTATCACAATCATAGAGTGATGTGAAGAAGAATATTTTTTCTGAGCAGGATTCACTGAATCAAGGTTTTGATCTCCTTATCTGATTACAAATAGAATATTGAACTAAAACAATAACCCTTCTTCTTCATGAATACTGATTATCCAGAGTATATTTAGATTATTTTCTTCTTTCATTTCAGATCCCCCTTGTTTGCAGTTCTCCTTTTTCACCGACTAGAATCATATTTGGTAAAAGGGTTATCACAGCTAAGACTTAGAAGTCAGTTTTCCTCTGGATTTGGAGACATCATTAATGAAGATGGAGAATTACTGATCATTCCATAAAATTGATTCCAAATTAACTTGTTTTCTAAAAGAGGAGCAAAATTTCAAAGTGTAACTCAAAAACTGTTCGACAATGCGATTTGCTAAAATGTGTAATTTATCCTGTAAAAAAAATTGTAATTAGGGAACCAAAATAATGTACTGGCAATATATTATTAAGATTGTAATGCAGTTTTTATGTGCCTGTCACTTTGTAAAAGTTCAATCATGATTTGTTTGAAGTAAATGCATAATTGAGTCCTTGCTGACTTTTCTAACTTACTCAGTTTCCAACTCTTGCTATAGAATGAATGTCAAACTTCAGTCTTTTTTGGGTATACTACTATTCAACGTTTATCCATGTCCTGCTCATTTTGTTTTTATGTCTCAGGGTTATTGAGATAGAGTGTGTTCAACACGGCCATTTTTCTGGAGTTCAGCTTGCCATTTTGAGAGCCTCGTCCACTGGGAGCACATATCAGGAAATTGCAGGTGCAGTTGCCATGGTTTTCTGCTTGGAAAATCGTAGGGAGCATTCTGGCAATTTTCCAATATGTTCTCCCGACAGGCGAAGCTCTCCACTGGCAGTGAACATTCAGAAATTCATCTCTTATATTTGTATCTGTTTGTGAGTGTCTTGTTAACTCCACCATCGCAAATACAATAACATCGAAGTGTGTTTAAAAAATGCTGCAAGTACTTCATTAAATCGCCAGGATCATACGTTTATAAAAAATATTCAACCCTAATTAGAAATTCATGTTGTTGGCTCCATGATTAGTGCCCAATGTAAAAGAAAAACCTAAATTCACAGCTGTAACTGTGGCAACAGCCGCTGCCTTTTGAACTACCCCTTATTTAAAGGGTCGCATTGTGAAGCTTTCCTTACGAATGATTTTGTATTACAACATGTTTAGATCAGGAAAAAGTAGACATAATGCCCATAATTATATGAGATTACCATTTTCATATGGAATATTTTATATTAGTCTTATTCCCCATGCGAAAGCTCATGACTCAAAGTATTCTCACGGTTACTTTTACATCATTGAGACTATTCATTAGAGAGGAAGATCTGTATATTTAGGTTCAATTTAGCTCAAGGGGGAAAACAAATGACAAATTTAACAGGTGGATTGAAATATTTGGCTGATGCTGTGCATTTGGCACAACTGATGCCTAGTTTGACTTCAGAGAATGAATGAGGAAGTTAAGAGAGTTTTTTCACATACTTATTAGAATGGTGTACCTTTTGTCACAACTAAGTACTAGGCTGGAATTTTACGACCGTTCACGGTGGATTTTTCCATCCCAACCACAGTGAACGGAGATTTGGCTGATTGCCAAATTCCCCAACTTCACTGCAGCGGGAGAGTGGCATGAACAACAGTTAAGATCACGCCCTATGATATCATTTATAGACAAGTTGGATGATTATTGGATTATTTGGAAAGGACATATACAAAGGTATTTGTCAAGGAAGCAATTTAGAGAAAACAGCTCCAGTTGAAGTGTTGGCAGAGACACAAGTACAATAAGCTGAATAGGTCACTTCTCTGCTACAATTTCAATGATTCCAGAATCTGTTGTAGAGGACCTGCATTTCCCTTGGTTTCAATAGGCACCATCCCCACAAACTCTACATATCTTTGCCACAGCAGACAATAACAGTCATTCAATGCAATGCTTAGTGATATAAGTATCACTTCAGATGATTTGCTGCTTATTAAATGGTGCAGTTAAGCTTGTTTCTGAATTCTGTATAAACAAGTAATTTGGATTTGGAAAAATAAATTGGTAAGAAAGCTAATTATGCACAAAAGGATACCTGTATTATTCTTTTATAATTACTACCTTCAACTGAATTGAGCAACTGTTCTTCTACATGGAATTTAATATGCATTATATATTTCTCTCTCATGACCTTTTGTAAACTCTAAACATGATATAATGTATTGCTCACATAGAAGCCATATACAGTCTAACTGTGTTTTAAACTATTTACGTGATAGACTATATTACATATTATTGTTTAGACTCATTTTAAAAAAGCATATGTTGGTTCCGATTTCGCTACAATGGCAATCACTTTAATCAATTGTCAATATGTAAATCATTCAACAACTTGTGGTGAGGAACAGATACATGAATTGTTAATCACCACAAATTACTGGATGATTTTTACTGCCCCCACCTTTAGCCTTGCAAAAATGTCAACGTCTTCCTCAATCTCCCTGTGAATTTTGTGGAATTGTTATATTTGTACATTAATTGCCAATTGAATCCATCATATAAATTGAGAGCTGCTAGTTTCATAATGAAAGCATCATTTTATCACAAGTTTTTATTCATGCAATGCTAATGCAACAGTAACTGCTGCCCAGAAGGGGAACCGTTTGTGGAGACTCATTCTGATAGCTCTTAGAAATTTTTCTAACTTCAAATGGTGGGTCTGATCCTCAAACCTCCTCTTAGCATTTTTCTCAATGTGGGAAGCAGCACGCTATTCGCTGGTAGTGGGATCTTCTGGTCCCGCTGCTGTCAATGGGATTTTCCCATCAAAATCATTCCACGCCATTGGGAAACTCGTGGCGAGGGTTGCACCACTGGCAGGACCAAAGAACCTCACACGTGTATATGGCCGGAGAATTCCAGCTGAAATTTTTCCTTTCCTTTTTTTCCCTTTTTGGAACAGATTCGGATTCAATTAACTTTTTAATTTCCTTCTCCCACATTCTTCTGTCTCATTCTCAATCCTTAAGACTCATGGGATAAGGAGATACACAGTTAGTCCCATGGTTCACAAAGTCCGCAGAGGCCCTGCTGCCTTCACACTTCCAATAACTTCTGTGCTGAGGAAAAATCTAACTAATGGGCCATCAAAGTAAAGTGAAACTCACCCTCACCTTAAAACCTGAAAACAGATTAATGTCATAAAAGTTAATGGGTCATAATCCACTGTAGGAGCAAACTTGATGACATCTGTGGTTAATTAGAGTTCTTGTCCTTTCCTGTCGAACTTAATGGTATTTTGCTTGGCAAGTTGCTTAAAGTGGGCACTGATAATGTCATAGCAAGGGAATGTGAATAACTTGGATCTGTGTGAACAGGGCAAGCAACTGCACACTCCTTTACACAGTCAGATTTAAGGGTTGTGAAATAAATGGTGCAATGACTGAAAAGGAAGTATAAAGTTGATGAGTTCAATGTCAAATCAAGTAAGGAAAGTGAAATGGTTGGGCTACGAGAGAGAAAAAGAAAAGTTTAAGGCACAATTTCTGATTTTTATAATATCCATCAACAATTAACACCTGAAGGAATGAGCATCCATAATTGCAAATGTTAAGCTGAAGTTCCAGGGATGTTCATTAGCAAATGTGTACATTGTTAAAGGAATCACTGACAGCCAATCAAGGCTTAATTGAATATACAATAGACTCTAAATTGCTTCAAAATAACTTATTTGTGACTTAAGACCAGTTCTAACTTCCTGTGGCAAGTTTACTTCATATTGTTCAAGGGAATACTGTTATTCCTGCCAATCAGTGCATATTGTCAGTGAATCAGAGATTATTTTCACAAATGACGAGGTGCTAGGACTGTATTTTAGCTAAACTATGGTAGGGCTTACAAAGAAATTGTCTTATTGCTCTATTTCTATATCCCAAGCCTGAAAAATTGTCAGTCAGGCAAGCAGAACTTTTTGTTGACTGCTCTATAGATCACAGTTTTCTAGATGCAGAGGGATAGAGGAAAGTAAGGAAAAATCCTTTGAGGTCCAGCTGACCAACAGCAGTGTAGTGAATACCTTTTCAACAATTCTTTTGTCATGTATTTATTGAACCTGCTCTTGGATTTCCTGATACCATCAGCCCTCACTGCCTCCGTGACAATCCATCATCAGCCTGTTAATAAAAGACCTTCGTTCTAGACTCCTTTTACCCTCCCACTCCTAAATTTGAAACTCTTCTGTCGAGGTAAATCAACATTTTCTGGATTCTCGTGGAGTCATTATGCAGTCTGCGGTTGAATTACTAAACTTGTCAGTTACACCGATTAAGTGGAAATGTAGTTGCTTGACAAGTGTGAATGTAAAATTATGATAGATGCCTTGTGATTGGCTGGTTTTCTGTCATTCTCATTAATCGTTTGTGTTTCACAAAATTGTCCACAGGGTAATCACACCCAGCTGCAAGTTTGATTGGCAGCCATTAAAAACTCTTACAAAAAAAAACTTTCTGAGACAGAGGAAACTGTGCCTCCAGCAACGTGGAGATTAAATCTGCAGCCATTACTTCCCCGATATAGTGCCAAAGTGGAGAATTAATACACCACCAGTCACTCATTGCTATCTTTTCATCAGCTTTATTTTCGTACATTATCCTCTCTGATTTTCATACCTAAATGAGTAACTAGTGGAAAATATACCAATCAGGTCAGTTTTAACACTCAATGAAGTTTCTGTGAAAATCTCTAGTCACCACACTCCGGTGCCTGTTCTGGGTACACTGAGGGAGAATTTAGCAAGGCCCACGCACCTAACCAGCACATCTTCAGGCCGTGGAGAAAACCAGAGCACCCAGAGGAAACTCACACAGTCAGCGATCCAAGATGGGAATTGAACCAGGATCCCTGGCGCTGTGAGGCAGCCATATTAATCACTGTGTCACTGGCTCCTGTAAATTATAATAATTACATTTCAGTAATAATTGTGAACTTTCTCTTCATGGGGGGATAGAATAGTTTGACCTGTATCTCTTTCAGAGACCAGCTAAAGCAGCTTAGGAGATCAGATGACCACCAACTAAATGTTAAACAAAATTTACTGAAAATGAATTTGGGATGCCTGTTTGATGAAACCTCAACCGACTGCTATGTAATGAAGCAGGTAGAATTAGGGACCTTGTGGTGAAGGATCCTCTTGGGGAGAGTGATCATTGTATGGTGGAGTTTCTGGTGCAGATGGAGGAGGAGAAAGTGGGTTCCCGGACACGCGTCCTTTGTGTGAATAGAGGGGAATACGGTAGGATGAGAGAAGAATTGGCGAATGTGGACTGGGAGAGCGCGTTGGAGGGAGGGTCTGTTGAGGAGCAGTGGAGGATCTTTAAGGAGATCTTTCTTGGTGCTCAACGGAAATTTATTCCAATGGTCAAAAAGGACCGTAGGAGGAGAGGTAATAAGCCGTGGATAACGAAGGAGGTGAAGGAAAGTGTTAAACTAAAAGCGGAGGAATTTAGAGTAGCTAAGAGTAGTGGGCGAGAAGAGGATTGGGAGAGGTTTAAATGTCAACAAAGATTGACAAAGAAGTTGATAAGGAAGGGTAGGAGAAACTATGAAGCTGGGCTAGCGCTTAATATAAAAAAGGATAGCAAGAGTTTTTATAAATATATAAAAAGGAAGAGGCTGGCTAGGGTGAATGTTGGTCCTTTAGAGGATGAGAAAGGGGACCTAGTGGTAGGGGATGGGGATATGGCTAAGGTATTGAATAACTTTTTTGTTTCTGTCTTCACGAAGGAGGACGTGAATAATTTGCCGGGTGTTAGCGATGGAAAGGTGGTAGGACTGGAGGGTCTTAATGACATTACTGTTACTAGAAAGGCGGTGCTCGACAGACTGGAGGGGCTGATTGTGGACAAGTCCCCAGGACCGGATGGAATGCATCCGAGGGTTCTGAAAGAAATGGCGGAGGTGATAGTGGATGCCTTGGTGGTTATTTTCCAAACGTCGCTGGATTCCGGGGAAGTGCCGGATGATTGGAAAACGGCTAATGTTACGCCGTTGTTTAAGAAAGGTGCCAGGCAAAAGGCGGGGAATTATAGGCCGGTTAGTTTAACGTCTGTGGTAGGTAAAATGTTAGAATCTGTCATTAAGGAGGAAATTGCGAGGCATCTTGAAGGGAATTGCTTGATAGAGCAGACGCAGCACTGTTTCATTAAAGGGAAGTCGTGTCTGACAAATTTACTGGAGTTCTATGAGGATGTGTCTAGGGCGGTGGATAGAGGACAGCCGGTGGATGTGGTCTTTCTAGATTTTCAGAAGGCGTTTGACAAAGTGCCTCACAAGAGGTTATTGCAGAAGGTCGAGGGACATGGAGTTGGGGGTAGGGTGTTAGCGTGGATAGAGGATTGGTTGTCAAATAGGAGGCAGAGAGTGGGGGTCAACGGGTGCTATTCGGATTGGCGGATGGTGACTAGTGGATTGCCCCAGGGGTCGGTGCTGGGGCCTCAGCTTTTTACTTTTTACTTTTCTCTGCCCGTTGAAGTGGTGGAGGCTGCCTCGCTAAATATTTTTAAGACGCGGGTTGATGGGTTTTTGATAGGAGAGGGGATTAAGGGTTATGGGGAGAGGGCGGGAAAGTGGAACTGAGCCACGACAGATCAGCCATGATCTTATTGAATGGCGGGGCAGGCTCGAAGGGCTGGATGGCCTACTCCTGCTCCTATTTCTTATGTTCTTATGTTCTTATGACTGATTCCATCATGGTTGTACAAGTTTCCAAATATTTCTAAGTATGTACATTCCAACCAGAGGATAGTTTCCTAAATAGAATCTTGGGGTGTCATTCTCCCATGTCCCTGGGGCTGGGTTCGACAGCGGTCATGGTGGGAGAATATGATGGGGGAACCAGATATCAGTTATGTCTCAGCATGAATTTACAGCGGGATCTGCGACTGGTGCCTGCTATAGCAGGTCACAGAACTTGTCAGTGGCTGGCATGAATCACATTTGCATCCCATTAATGGGATGAGGATAGAGGCCTTACCACCTCCTCCATACTAGGTTCTTCCATAGTGTCAGAGAAAAACATAAGCTTTAACTTTAAACAGTAATCTGCTATGTAGGATCTTGTTGAAAGCCATCTGAAAGTCTAAATAAACCACATTCATTGGTTCTCACTGGGCAACTCTACTAATTATGTCCTCAAAGAATCCCAGTAGATTTGTCAAACATGATTTCCCTCTCATAAAGCAATGCTGACTGTCTGATTATACCACTTCTTTCCAAATACAGTGCTATGTTACCTTTGTTGATGGATTCCAGCAACTGCCCTACTGTTGACAATTGGCTCATTGGTTTATAGTTCCCTGTTTTCTCTCTACCTCCCTTTTTGAATAGCTTACATTAGTTACCCTCCAATCTGTAGGAACCATTCCAGAGTTCGAAGAATTTTGGAAAATGACCAACAGTGGAGTTATTATTTCTAGGGCCTGTCCCTTAAATACTCTGGGATGAAGATTATCAGGTGCTGGAGATTTATCCACCTTCAATCCCATTATTCTTTTACTTGTCTTGACTGGGTCCTGTGTCAAACAATGTCAGGCCAATCCAGCAGAATACAATGGAATCTCTTTTCATTCTCATAGGACTTTGACTTTGCTGATGATCTTGCTGCCATCTCTTCAAGATATACATATTCCAGAAGACTGACAGACTCTGCAAGTCAGCAAAGGAGAATGCGTATTAACAAGCAGAAAACACAAGTCTTGAGCATCAACCCACCAGCAGCAGCTTCAATTACCATCGATGGAGAAATGCTAGAGTGTGTTGAGGGCTTCACTTACCTCAGTAGCCTTAACAGCGTAATAGCAGTGGTAAAAAGGAAATCAAAGCCTGGCTGAATAAAGCTAAGGGTGCATTTAACAGGCTTCAAATCATCTACAAATCCAAACAGTACAAACTTAAGACTTAAAACAGACGCTACAATACTAATGTCAAGTCAACCCTGCAATATGGATATGAGTGCCGAAGGGTAGTAAAGACAGACAGGAAAACGTTGTCAACATGAAATCTATAACATCAACTGGTTGAATAACATTTCCATTTAAAACCTGTACAAAAAGAATGGCTGCCACCGCATTGGTCTTGAGATCAAGAAGTATTGGATCAGATGACTCAGACACGGATTAAGAATGTCACAAAAGTGAATACTAAAGGTTACTCTAAGATGGATGCCAGTTGGGAAACATAAATGGGGCCATCCAAAACTAACCTGGTGTAGGACTGTGGTGATTGACGTGAAAAAGATGGGGCTTACATGGATTGAGGCACAAGCCACAGCACAAGACAAGGCCCAATGGAGGAACATTGTGATAATGGACTCACTCATTATCTCCGTGTGAGCTGGTCCATGATCTGAAGACACAAACTCTTCACTTCTGAGGTACTTTCTGTATTTGTATTATTAGTTTGCTGTCTGATATCAAGTGCTAGATGAATTACTTGCATTGAGATCTCTGAAGCCATCATCTGCCACCTCCATCAGTGATTCCATTCCTCCTCTTAGTCATTGTCTTGGACTGAACCAATTCCAGTGTCACTGTATTTGGTGACCCACATTTGCTTCCAGTCCACAAATGCCTGAAATTTACAATTTTCATCCTTTTGTTTAAATTCCTCTGTGGCCTCACTTTTCTCTGTATCAAACCTACTAACCCTCTGAACTCTCTATATTCCTCCACACTCACCTCGTACGCGCCCCCATTCCATTCATCTATCATTGGTCACTATGCCTTCATATGCTGTGGAATTCCCTCCGACAATCTTCTGTTTCCTCTCCTTGCATCTCCTTTATGACCTGTTTAAAATAATCTCTTTGACTAAGTCACCCCTCCTTCTTCTTTGGCTGATGATTAATTTTCATTTTATTTCTATGATGGACTAATATTTTCTCTTGATGCTTTTGATATTGAAGATACCACAGAAAAGCTGTCTCAATGTTTTTGTTACTGTTTAAACAGATTCAATGGACAAAGTGGCCCTTTCTTGATATATGATTTCCGGTGGTTTTCATCAAAGTTCAATGATGGGAACCCCACTAATGAACAACCTTTGATAACATCAACGTGATTTTAAGATCTTCCATTTTTAAGGAATGGAATAAACACAGGTGAATGTAACCAGTTCTTTATATGTAATTAAATTTTTGCTTGGCTTTAGGCAACAAAATGTTTTGAGCAATCCACCTTCTTCATAAATGTATGTGTATTCAGTTAGAACAAAGCCTTTGTGGATAAATGGCCAATAAGAAACCAGTAATGTATTATGAAATAACCAATCATGTGGCAGGAGAACCTACCAATTATTAGAATAAGCCCAAATCACTCAGTATTTTTTTCATTTCTGTTTTGTTCTCAGTAATTATATTTTCTAATGTCCAACATAAAGTTTGCAACACAATGAAATGGTGATATATTAGGTATCTCCCAGTCAGATACATATTGTGAACTCAAACTGTTTGATTCTTTGTTCGGATGAGGATGAATTTCAAAAAGCTTTATTTAGGTAAATCTAATTTGAGATTTTGTCTGTGAAAAAATATAGAAACATGGACAAATCACTTCAACATAACAGATTATACGTTTCCATTGTTGCTGCAGTTAATCATTTCCATCTTTAAATTCTACTACAACCTACAATTTAAATATCTCAATTAATACGATATAGATACTACCTGGACAATTATTTTAAAGTTTAATTACAACATATTACCCTTCTTTTGTACTTCAACAAGTGTGTCAAACTGGCAGATCTTAGACTAAAATGTCATTCGCATAGCATTACTTTAAGGCTGTGCTACACTGACCATATAGGTTCCCCAGGGGCAGACAGCACCATTGCCCATTATTTGTCCAGCATTTACTATTAATAGCATTGAGGAATGCATTAAAGAGAGAAAATGGTGGCATAGGGTAACGTCACTGGACTACTAATCCTGATATCCAGGCTAATAGTCTGGGGATGTGAATTCAAATCCCACTGTTGCAACTGGTTAAATTTGAATTGAAAGCTAATCTCAGTGGTGGTGGCATGAAACTATTGATCATACTCATAAAAGTCCATCCTGCTTACTAATGCCCTTTAGGGAAGAAAATCTACCATCTTTAACTTTCTATGTGACCCACAGTAATGTGGTTGACTCTTTGCTGTGCTCTGAAATGGCCTAGCATACCACTCAAACCAAGAAATTAGGAACGAGCAACAAATGGTGTATGCATCCCTTAAATTTTTTTTAAAAGCACTACAGAAATCAATTTTTAGCCTGACCTTTCTTATTAATTTTATTTATAATTCAAAAACAAATCACTTTTCAGTGGGTGAATAAAATACTAACCAGTTCCCATGCACTGAAAATGTTTGCACAAACATGAGGCAATTTTTGGATAATGACCTGTAAAATAAAACATTCTGTCTTTAGGTATTGGGATTCATATTCCACTTATCCACCTCAGTGAGTAAATAAACACTCCTTCTTGTTACTTATTTCCCAGACTCACATCTAAAAAACATACTTCATTTTTTTGTCAGATTCCTTCCTAATTCTTTCACTGGAGACATGCAATTCATCCATTCATACACACCTCCTCCTTGCAGTGCTGTGATCCTTTAACTCATTTTCTCTCTACCTCCCTTCTTGAATAGCGGCTTACATTAGCTACCCTGCAATCTTTAGGAACCATTCCAGAGTTTGAAGAATTTTGGAAAATGACCAACTGTGGATTTATTATTTCTAGGGGCTCTCCGTTAAATATTCTGGGATGAAGATTATCAGGTGCTTAGTCACTTTCTAAAATAGAATCATGGGAACTTGGGGTGGCATTCTCCCACGTCCCTAGGGGTGATTTTGACAGCGGTCATGATGGCAGAATATAGTGGGAGTCCCTGATATCAGTTACGTCTCAGCATGAATTTACAGCGGGATTTGCTACTGGTGCCTGCTATGGCGGGTCACAGAACTTGTCAGTGGCTGGCATGAACCACATTTGCATCCCATTAATGGAATGAGGATGAAGGCCTTACCCTCTCTTCAACACTAGATTCTCCATTGTGTCAGCAGGGAAACATAAGTTTTAACTTTACACAGTAATTGCTATGTAGGACCTTGCTGAAAGCCACCTGAAAGTCTAAGTAAACCATGTCCATTGGTTCTTGCTGGTTATGCAGAGGAAAGCTGTCTTTATACAAATTTAAAAATATTGCATCAAACACGATGGTGCTTCAGATATAGCGTGGTGTAAATTGCTAACACCACCCTGAACAATCTTAAAAAGAAAGTCAATTCTTTTAACTCATAAACATTCCCAAGAAGGGGCGGTGTGGTGGCACAGTGGTTAGCACTGTTGCCTCACATTGCCAGGAACCCAGGTTCGATTCCCAGATTGGGTCACTGTCTGTGTGAAGTTTGCATGTCTGCGTGGATTTCCTCCAGGTGCTCTGGTTTCCTCCCACAGGGAAGATGTGCGGGTTAGGTGGATTGGCCATGCTAAAATGCTCCTTAATTTCAAGGAGACTAGCAAGGATAAATCCATGGAGTTATGGGACAGGGCCTCGGTGGGATTGTGGTCAGACTCAATGGCCTCCTACTGCACTGTAGAATTCTATGATTCTGTGAACCAAGCTGCTCTCCATTAATAAAATGTCTGAAAGTGAATATTGCCATGCTGAGGTTAGAATATTTATGTTAACCTTTAACATACACAACAATTAAAAACTGGTCTTAAGTGATAGGTAAGTTCAGCAGGTAAACATTACAAATCTTGCTCAAGAACTCAAATGACAAATAGACATTCCATGTTGGTCAGCTAGCTTTATTTAATAAAATAACAATCTGTTGAAGTCACCTATGGAAAACAGTAGCTATGTATTCACAGGAAATGAAGTAATGGACCATTCCAACAGACCAAAAAATACAACCTTTTGATTTAATTTTTAAATGTGCCATGACAATTCAATAATACAGAATATTCTGTACCAACCAAATCCTAGATCTGACTCATCATGGGTCTCAGTTGGGGTTGTCCTTCAGGACTGATAGAGACTGCTGGAGAGAAGGCTATTGGTAAAAATTACCTTTTATTGAACATTGTACCTAACATGTACAATAA
This sequence comes from Carcharhinus amblyrhynchos, assembly GCF_965287045.1. Lineage (NCBI taxonomy): Eukaryota > Metazoa > Chordata > Chondrichthyes > Carcharhiniformes > Carcharhinidae > Carcharhinus > Carcharhinus amblyrhynchos. The sequence continues at coordinate 39,170,563 of NC_137339.1, read as the reverse complement.
AAGGAAGGCTTCGTATAGAATTTTCTCATAGCATACTCTGTTATCATGTGGTCTTACATTATTGATGAAGCATACTGTCCATTTGCATGTTTAATATACACTGACTGTGTTCTATATTAATGTACAAGCATATTACAGATCCATAGGACATTACCTTTTCTGTTCTGTTCATCATTGTTAACATCACATTTAAAAAAAAGAACTTAATGGGTTAAACGCTTTGTAATGGAAATAATTAATTGTTCACATCATGTTAGTATCACAGTAATATTTAGGCTAAGGATTCTATCCAGTGCTACATATTCGGTTGCTTGATAAAATAAAGAGTTCAATTAACTGTATGGTTGAAGTGGTATCTCCATTGCCTCCATTTTGCTCAATGTCTCTCCCGCTGTCTACTTCAAACAAAAGGAGTTAAAGACAATTCCATATTGTTTTTCAACTGCACTTGTATAATTAATTTTTTTCCTCTTTTACTTCAATGTCATGCAATAAGTTCTTTAAATATGTAAAAAATTGAATCCCAAAATACAGATGTCTGGAGATTTCCTCTCACAATGAATCATCTAAAAAAAAAGTCTGTAATGACTACGACCGGAATTGTTTGTGAAGGAAAATCTTTGCCTCATTTTCATGCCAACAGTTTATCTTTTTTATTTATGAAACATCATTAGTGCCACAGGGAGTTTAAAAGCCTGAGAAACAATATTACATGGAGGTAATTAGTTTTCTTTGGGAGTAAGAAAAATTAGGACAAAGCTTCATCACAGAGAAAACTTGGATGCCAGCTTTGATCTTTTGTCATCACGAACCTCCCAGACTGAAGGCGGGCAAAGCACCATTAACAGCACTAGGTCATTCCTTTGACATGTAGGGGAGAAATTAACAGCTGTCATCGAATGATGAGTTAACTTCATAATGGCATAATGGCACTAACAAAACAATTAGCATTCACAGGAAATAGATAATGAAAATTCCATGCTGAGTTACGATGAGGCATCTAAATTAAAGGAAAATGGGAATAAAATGTGGATGGGTGAATTCAGAACGGGCTGCAGAATAATTTGATTGTCAGTCTTACTATTGATTGACTGAGTAGATCAAGTAGGGCAACACATCAAATATCCAGAATGCCAATTTAAACATGTACTTTAAAACGGTATCACATCATCAGGCCCCATTCCAAAAATCAGACAGCGAAACCCCAGCTGAAATTAACTCCACTTACTACTTTACTGCTTTTACCTCAGTTTGCAAGAGTGAGGCTGTTAAATATTTCCTGACCTAGTCACGTTGGCTCAACAATTTATGACATGGACAAAATTTATGTGTAATGAAGGAACCTGAAGCACTATAGGGGCTAAATTGGATAGCCCACAAAAACAGCTGCAGGGATTGTGCTGCATAATTAACCCATGCCAGTTGATTGTGAAGTAGGCAGCGTGCCAACCTCCATACTCTCGGCTGATTTCAATGATTGCTATGCCCAGCCATTGTTAACCACACTGTTGATTGACTGGATGCACTAGCAGGTTGACTGGATGGTTGGGGGGGGGGGGGGGGGGGGGGGTGTGTGTGTGTGTGTGTGTGTGTGTGTGTGTGTAGGGGGTGTGCAGGAGAGAGAGTTGTGCAATGTTGTGACAGGCTACAGTTGCGCAATATTGTGAGGGGCTAGAGCAACTTAAAGCCAGCCTGCACTTCTCAAAGTTAACTCTTAAAAGGGGGTAAAAGGTTGCTGAAGCAGGAGTTAGCAGATATGCATGAAGTGAATTTGACTGGAAACATTGAATAATGGCACAACATGGTCAAGAGCAGCTTCCAAGGATTCCAGGCACTGCACTGAGGAGGTGGAAAGGGGGGTAGTGATTGTGTCTGCAGGGAGTAAGAAGGCTCTCTGGATATATGCTCACAAGGCATATATCTTTGAGTAGATAGCTGAGGAAGTCAATGCCAAGAAGCTAGCCCTGAGGACCTAGTTGCAGTGCAGCAAGAAATTCAATTGCCTTACATGAGTGGCCAAGGTAAGTGAACTTCAAATTCCAAAATCTTCCAATCAACAAGATTAGGCGTTATTTAGTTCACCACCTCCTCTTCACTCATCTACCAACAATCTTGATCGATCAGGACTCATACCTAACAATTGTGTCTCACAACCCTCTTACACACTTAGCATCCTTGCTAAACTGACACACCCACATCTCACAGCTAGAAGGCATCGTCAGCTATTCAATCCTAGTATCCCAGACTGTCCAAGTGAGATTCATCAATGTTCTTTCCTCTCTCTTGCAACTTCAGGTGATATACAATTACAGGCGATAGGAGTTAACCAGAGCAGGGTAGATAGGGTTGCGCATTTTAACTCCTACTAGAGGATATTGTGTTTACAATTGTTGGGATCGATATTACTTAGCCTGTGATTGACAGAAGGGCTAAAACCAGTGAAGAAAAGAAAACAAGTAGGAACAGGGGTAGACCATATAGCCCTGAACCTGCTTCGTTCATCAAGATGATCATGACTGATCTTCTGCCTCAGCTCCACTCCCCTGTTTGTTCATGATTCACTGAAAGATCAAAAGTCTATTTATCACATTCTTCAGTACACTCAGTGTGGAGCAGCCACAACCCACAAGTTCCAAAACCATCTGAGTGAAGAAATCTTCCCTTATTTCAGTCCTAGATGTGGAATCCTTATCCTGAAATAGCAGTCAATGTCTGTACATTCCTAATCCTCCTTCTCACATCCCAGCTTATCCCTCAGCCAACATTCTCTTCTACTTTACAAGCTGGAAATGATTTAGGCAACTCTTATTGTCCCCCCACCCTGCATCCTGGGACCTTAAAAGCCATAGAGATAGAGTTTGTAGAGACATTGGTTACAATCTTCCCAAATTCCTTAGAATCTGGAAGGGTCCCATCAGATTGGGAGAAAAAAGCTAATGTAACAGCTCTGCCAGGTGCCTGGAAGGAGCCAGTCCCATAAAAATTAGAGCATTTGTCAATTTTACAGCCACTGAGAGTGGAAACCCTCCCCCACCCCCCCGCCCTCCCCTACCTCTAGTTCCAGATCCTGCAACAGGTTGCACAGGTGTTACACTGTCTCCTTTCAGACGTCTGTGGCACACGATGTCCAACATCTGTTCATATGACAGTTCAGCGCACGGAACTGCTGGGGTCTCTGCTCCCTCCTCCCTCTGCACCGCCCCCTGGGCAAGTGCAGCCATTTCCTGCCTCTGGTGGTTGCCTCCCACTACTCCTGCAACTGGTAAGGCCTGGGCCTCCTGTGCCCGCAATTCTTCCTCCTACTCCTCTTCAGCTCCAGCAGCAACCAAAAGAACAGCAAGATCGATTGGTTGCATCGCAAAAGCCACCTCGTCATCCTGAAAGTGGGGGAGGAGAGTTGGAGGTAGAAAGGAACACATGTAGAGGTTAAGGAACACTGCTTGCTCCTAGCCTATCAACAATAACTGTCCACACTGCCTATTTCCCCCAGCCACATGCTTCCCACAACCACAGCTCCTTGCAAAGTTGAGAGACTGCAGCAGTGCAATTTGTGCATATCCTTCAGCTGGAAGACTGCTGAGTGCAGTAGGACCCAGGAGCACCACATAACCTGAGGTCAATGCTGAGACCCGCGTCCATGCTGCAAATCGGACATTGGAATCCCTGCAGAGCAACAGCCCCCCATCCCCCACACACTCGCAGAACCGCCACCAACCCGAGAAAGAAAATGGCAGCAACGAAAGGACACCAGTAAGCAGCAGAGAGCAATCAGATGCGACACACTGACTTCCTCACTAACCCTCATTGATGGAGTGCCCAAATCTGACATTTATGGAGCGTGTCTGTCTCACGCTGATTCCAGATTGATAAATATGGTGGTCAAGGGGGAAGTGCTGGTAAGTTGGACGTGCAACCCATTAAGTCAATTGAAATGCATGAGAGTGCATTTAAATGACCGTTGCACCCATGTCAGGTAAGATCCTGATCACGTCCATTTTCAGGCCTTGGTAAAGGGAGAACCAGCGCAGAGCGGGCATGAATCGCACTACTTGCCTCACGCCCGACTTTACCAACTCTTTGCGCCAAAGACGAAAGCAACTTGATAGTAGAATCAGGCCTTTCGTGTTAGGGGGATTACGAGGATAAATATGTGGGTTTACAGGGATAGGGATTGTTGATGGTGCAGGCTCAGTTGGCCTAATGGCCTTCTTCTGCAATGTAGATTCTATGATCATAGTTTATTGTCACAGTCAGCATCACATCAGCGCAATGTAGTCCTTCCCCACCTCTGCCATAGGTTTGCCAACTGCAATTAAATATATTCCTGGAGGTTTCATCGCATGATTTGCCCGCACGTTCCAGCCATTATTCAGCCAACACATCTACCCTTGTGACGTGCTGTCTTCCTCTTCCAATTGGAAAGCAAAAAGACTCATTATCCAAGTTAATGATGCTTGACTGTCAGCCAAACACCATTTTCCCCTCTGTTTCCAATAGTTTTATATCTGTTGAACAGAAATGTTCAAAGAAAATGGCAAAGCAAAAAAAATCGATCTTCAATTCCTGAAAACTCCAGGCCAAACCTGGAATTTTGGTCACCCTACTCTGAAGTCACCATAATGGTTACATATTTCAGTCAGGGCATTCTTTCTGAAGCATAGACATTGTTCCTCTCTGCTGGTCAGGTGGATGAATTCGTAGAATCCATAGAATCTCTACAATGCTGAAGGAGGCCATTCAGCCCATCAAGTCTGTACCGATCGCTATCACATCAGGCCCTATTCCTGTAACCCCTCATATTTATCCTGATAATCCCTCCGACACTAGGGTTAATTTTAGTATGACCAATCAACCTAACCTGCAGGGTGGGCATGGCTTCTCACTGACAGCCATCCTCCACACACTTATGCCCCCCTACCTTCCCCCTGCACAGCCCCCATCCTCTTCCTTCTTTCACGAGCTCCGCTCTGTTCATTCTCCAAGTCGTTCTGTATTCTAAGGGGAATGGCTACTAGTTGAACCATGCCTGGAAGCTGGTTCTGGTTGCAGGAGCCTTGAAGTCAGGAAAAGCTCTGTCAACACCTGTCAGATTCAAGGACTTTAAACAAGTACAGATCACACCAAACGCTTGTCGATTTAAAGTAACAGCCAGAGGAAACCAACCAGCAACTGATCAGTAAAAAGTTGTTTACCCCATTACACAGTGTTGGGCTTGGGGGAGGTGGTCTTTCTTGCTGCTGAACTAGAACCAGCCACGCATGATCAAAACATGACATTAGCTGGAACACTAAGCTTTCAAATGGCAGGTGCCAAATCCGCAGTGCACACTGGCTGACCTCATAATCTGCCAGTTTTGTGCTGCTGAATGTGTGTTCAGCTGTGTGAGGTTAAGGGAAAGTATTATACCTACAGCACACTGAGTCCACTGTAGAAGTATTGGGTTCCAAAAACTGGCAACCAGAGTTTAACAACAGTATACATTTATTATCAGTAACTGAGCAGCTCTAACATGCTGCATCTCTGCCCGCGCTCCGGGAGAACTCTCGACACATGTCCCCTTTTGTATCCATGTCATCCCAGCATCCACGGAGCCACTCAGTCTACAGTCATCTTCATGGCATCCAGTGCAACCCGCTCTAAAAGTGCATACATGCGCTGCAAATAGTAATTTGAAGGTAGTTTTTTTTAAAAAACGGACGCTAAGAGCCCAATTTCTCACCCAACACAGTTACAAAACACCTGAACCTGATGAAACATGGTCATTTTATAATGGATTCTACAGTAAGAAAGAAGGCAAAGGGCTGCTCAGCAATTTTCAATGGGTGCGATTCTCCCAAAAAAATTCTGTGTCGAATTTGCATAAAAATTGGAGTAAATCCAGCTGGTTTATTTTCAGTGGGATCTTCAAAATTAATTTCTGTGCACGGCAGAGTGCACTAGAGTGAAACTCACGAAAAATCTGGGATGGGGCTTTTTCCCGCTGGAGAGGCCAGCAGCATGGCATTGAGCGGGTCACTTCCCATGCGCTGATCAGCCCACCTCCATCTCACCGCCACCCACCCCAACCCCCCACCCCATCCCCGGCAGCTCCAATCTCCCAATTTCATGCCCTCCCCCACCCTGATAGCCAGCCCCAATCACTGGCGTCCATCCCTCTGTCACTGCCAAGTGCAGAGTGACAGCAGGACCCCACCCCCACCGATCGCCCCCTCAGAGGCCCTGTCCCCACTCTGACACCGCGCCCTTGGCACTCCCTGATGCACGGTGGACAGTGCCAAGTTGTCCCCTTGAGCATCGCCACTTTGCCCCTTGGGAATTTCCAGGGGGCCAGACTGACACTGCTAAGCTGGCAATGCTAATAGTCCACCCCCTATACACTCGATTTCCTGGCTCCCCTTCACTCCAGAGAGGCTGCCAGTTCCTCGCAAATGGGGTGCTATTGAAAACCCCACTGGAGTGAAACACTCTTGAAATGGGGGGAGATGCTAGTGGGCCCTGGAACTTCAGTGGTCGCCGCACTTGCGTAAGGATATTTTGGCCTTGGAGGGAGTGCAGGGGAGGTTTACTATGCTGATACCGGAGTTGAGGGGGTTGAGCTATGAGGAGAGGCTGAATAAACTAGGCTTGTACTCCTTAGAGTTTAGAAGAATGAGGGGAGATCTCATTGAGACATATAAGATGATGAATGGGATGGATAGGATAGAGGTGGAGAGGCTCTTCCCGCTCAGGAAGGACAGTAGGACTAGGGGGCACAGCCTCAAGATAAAGGGGGGGGGGGTGGTTTAGAACGGAGTTGAGGAGGAACTTCTTCACTCAAAGGGTGGTGAATCTCTGGAATTCTCTGCCCGTTGAAGTGGTGGAGGCTGCCTCGCTCAATATTTTTAAGACGCGGGTTGATAGGTTTTTGATAGGCAAGGGAATTAAGGGTTATGGGGAGAGGGCGGGAATGTGGAACTGAGCCACGACAGATCAGCCATGATCTTATTGACTGGCGGGGCAGGCTCGAAGGGCTAGATGGCCTACTCCTGCTCCTATTTCTTATGTTCTTATGTAATTATATGCAAATCGTGATTTCTGGAACGGAGCTGACAGGGCCAGAAATCCGACAGCCGGAAGCCATGGCGCCAAGCTAGAATCCCGCGAAACAGCCTCCGCTTGAGTCTCCTGGCCCGCTGCACTTCAAAAGCTGGGAGAATCACCCTCAGTGACTTCCTCAGCACAAAAACTGTAAATGAAGACTGAAGGACAAAATCTCAAATTTAAGAAAGCATAAAGTGTAATCGGGATTGTAAACACCATAAGCAGATCATGTGCGGCACCTGACGAGTTTGATATTACGTTGCTAGAGCTTAGTTTTGGATGGAATATTGGGATTCGGCTGTTGAAAGGATTTGGCTGTGGGGCAGCAGTGCTAACCACTGTGCCACCGTGCTGCCTAAGGCCTCCGACCATTGAGACTGAACGAGTCAGGAGCTATATTGTTTACATTCACAGGAGAGACATTGAAGATCTTAAGTTCAGAAACAGTTACCCGTGTCCTATAAGAAAACATGGCACAGCTACCTGTCCTGATAATTGAAGGACATAGACCTTGCCTTACAGGCCATGTTTGGCTCAAGCAGATAAAATGCAATTTCTTGGAAATAATAAACCTACAGGACAGCGGTTTTCAGAAGTAAATATTCCAAGGTTTTCCAAAAGGAGCTAGGATGAATAAAGGCAAAATTTATTTGAATCCCGATGCATTGCATGTTTTTCCAGACCTGCCCAGTGCACTAAACACTTCATCATAAGATTGAAGTCAAGCTTGGAAGGTATAGGTATTATAAAGCCTGTATGATTCTCCGAATGAGCCATACCCATATCCCCCCATCCTCAAGCAGGAATGTACTGTAAACATTTGTGAGGATTATAAACTAACAGCCAATAAAGGAGCTCAGAGATACATGTACCCAATTCCAAGAATTGACAATCTCTACGCAAAATTAGCTGGAGGTTTAAAATACACTAAGTTTGACCTCAGTCACACCTGCCAGCGCTGAAGTTGTACAAAGATTTCCAGAGGTTAGTTACTATCAATACCCACAAGGGGTTATATAGTACACACATTTATCTTTTGGAGCCTCATCAATATATTCCATTTTCCAGCATACAATGGTAAGTTTATTACAGGGCATCCCTAATGCAGTGGTTTATCTAGATGGTGTCTTCATCACAGAAGCCTCAACTGAGGAACACAGATCAAACTTAGGGGACATTTTGAAAAGACATAAACAGGTGTTCCAGGCAGATGAAGTTAGATATTCGGGTTTCAGGTTAAACACTAAAGACTTACAGAATAAAGGATAAAGTTAAAGCCATGAAGAGAGTGCCACGGCCGAGAAAATGTATCAGAGTCAAAGTCATTCCGATGAATGGTGAATTACTATGGTAGATTCTTCCAAAATGTGTTTACAACTTTAGCCCCACTTCAGATTTTAAAGAAGCCTCAGCGTTGTCAGTGGGATGAGAAACAAAAAGAAGCATTTACATAAGTAAAGCAGTCCTTGCAGTCATTGGCACTGCTTGTACACTGTGATCCAACCAAGCCATTGGTTGGATCACAGTGTACAACCTGCGATGCACCACCGTATGGAATGGGAATGGTTTTGTCCCATCAGATGCCTGATGGAATAGAAAGGCCAATTGCCTTTGCTTCAAGAACATTATCAGAGGTGGAAAAAGAGTATTCCCTAACAGATAAAGAAAGTTTGGCAATAGTATATGCGGTGAAGAAGGTTTGTCAATATCTACATGGTCGACATTTCACAATAGGTTAAAATCACAAACAGTTGTTGGGTTTATTCTGAGAGGATAAGCCAGTGCCACCAATTACAAAGGCACAGAGATGGGCTCTATTTTTAGCAGCGTACAGTTATACATTACAGCAAAGCCCAGGGACACAAATATCAAGGGCAGATGCACTCAGCTGTTTTCCTTTACTGTAGACAGTATCATCACCACTAGTCCCAAAAGAGATTCTGCTGGTGCTGCACCTGATAGAGCTTTTGCCAGTCTCAGCTAAATACATAAATGTGGACTGAACAAGATCCAGCGTTATCAAGAGTTAAGATGGTGATGCTAGGATGGTGATACGATAAGTCAGAGCTGCTTAAACTTCACCAGCAGAGAAGAATGGAGATAAAATGCAAGGATGGTGTGTTATTGTGGAGACCTCGTACTATAATGGCACCACAAGGAAGACAATTTTTATTACAGCAATTGCGTGATGCACATCCAGGCAAATCAGGATGAATGATTTGCCCAAAGTTATGTTTGATGGCTGGGCATCTATGAAGGAATCGAAAGAATGGTCAGCCAATGCCCTAGTTGTGAAGTCCAGAAAACACTACTGCCACTGGCAAGTATGCATCCTTGGGAGTCGCCAGTTAGGCCATGTGCAAGAATACATATGGATTGTGCAGAGCTATTCATAGGACAGATGTTTCTCATATTAGTGGGTTGGTTGGATGCCCTGTTAATGAAGTCCATACTGGCCACTGCCACTATTGATAAATTAAGGCACATTTTTGCCATCCATGGCATCCCAGAGGTCTTAGTGTCAGAAAACAGCACAGCATTTACAGTGGAAGAGTTTTAAAATTTGTCAAATTAATAGCATTTGCCAGGTTAGGTCAACATCTTACCACCCAGCCTCTAATGGATAAACAGAACACTCAGTACAAATGTTCGCATCATCAATGAAAAAAGACAATTAATAGTTGACCATTACATATAGCAGTTTCTTGTTTCCATACAATACCATGCTAAATGCGACCATGCCAGGGGTCACACCGGTCAAGCTACTAGTGCTATGCCATATATAGACATGGTTGGATATGATATTTCCAGATTTGGCAGGGAGAGGCTAGATAAGCCTTCCGGAAAGAAAACCACGACTCAATAACAGAAGACAAAGTTTTCCAAGTTGATGATTTGGTTCCAGTCAGAAACTTTGCAGCAGGATCGATATTGGTGGCTGAAAAAAAAATTGTGAAAGACCAGGACCAGTCTAAGTTGTAGAAAGTACAAGGTGGATGTGTCAAACAATATCCAGACCACCTGAGAAAGAGAGCTGGGTCTGATACAGGGGATCAACAGGCGACGCCTGCAGTAGACTTGTATTCACCAATGATGGCAACAGGGATCCCAGATATAAATGTGGAACTGGAGCAAGCAGCAGTTTCTGAAACTGAGGAGACAGCAATTACACAGAAGGATCTCAACCCTTTGTGAAAGGGTTGAGTTTACCTTTCACATTCATCTGACCAGATTCATCATTCCCTGAAGTGAATAACACAGCACGGAGCTGTTCCATCAGAGTCCAGAAGTTCCCCGATTGACTGAACTTATGATTGGTTGTCCTTGGATCTTCCTGATGCATGCCTATGTTAATGATGTCTCTTTCGTTTCATCCACAGGTGAACTCAGAGGTGAGGGAGAGTGAGGGGGGGAGGGGAAGGAGTGTCATAACGTGACCCCTTTAAGGGGGTAATCCTAAAAGGCCATGTGATCGGGCTGAACCCTATGGAGTGGCAGTGCCAGAAACCAAGTGAATCAGGCGCAAAGGTGCCTATCCTGTGTTAGGGAGGATCCTCAGTTTGAGTCAGGGAGGATTGGAGTGTAGTCGTGTGTTGAGACCTGTCAGACCCTTGTTTGTATATCTCTATTTATCCTTGTAAATGAATCCTTTATAACTTTAAGCCACAACAAATTGCCTTTGAAGTGATTACACTCTTGTAAAAAGCTGGTAAGAACACAATGGGCCAAATGGCCTCTTCTTTCTATATTTCTATTCTAGCATAAATGTAGCTGGGGGAAATCTGTTAACACAAAGTTGGCATATGAGGATGCATCCCTACAACACTTAATTGTAAAAGAAAGCATTTTGACTCCACACAACCTCAAACTTAAGGAACTGAGAACAGTTCTTACCATTCTAAATTTACAAGAATATATGTGCATTGTGCAGAACTTGGAGAAAAAAATACAAGGGATAGTCCAGCACTCAGAATGAGTGAACTTGTCAGGGGAGAACATAATCCAAATCGTGTGATTATAAAAATGTTAATTAACCTTGTCTCAAGTGCATACTCGAGACATAAACACAAAATGAACTACTCTCACATTCTAGTTACCAACACCTGGATGAAAAGTTGATCCAGACACTCAGCTAATGAAACAGTTCTGATAAAGAGGCCAGAATTTCACCATCCCGCCCACCGTGGGAATCGGAGTGGGCGGGAGGCAGACAATAGGAAGGTCCTTTGACCTCGGAATTGATTTTATGATTTTGGGATGAGCGAGGCCGTAAAATCCCATCCAGAATCTCCCCAACTAAATCATTCATTGGTCTTTTCTCTGTTGATGTGCCTGCTGTCTACGTACCAAAATTTCCTATTTTTATTTCTCTCCTGATATAAAGTGTGTTCGTGGAAGAAGTGAATAATAACCAATTAATGTACCAACACAATATATACACAAGTTACCACCTTTTTAAAAGAGCAATTTTCAGAAAATGATCAAAGTCAAAGTAATAATTGCTATTATATTGAATCATTTGTAATGAAAAAAGGCGCACAGCAGAAATCTCACTACCTAACCTCCGAATTCTGCTTGCTTCCTGTTGTATGTGGAAGCAGAAAAATGCAGTACTTCAAAATGGATTTCTTTCTGCAAAATATGAAATATCAGGCAAAGGTGTGGGATTTTATTCAACAGTAGCTAATCAGTGAATAGTAGCTGCTAAATACCCCATCAACAGCACGCTTAAATTACCCAATTAACCTTCAAAGCTCCAGTAGCTGAGTACCTGAGGGTTACACTATGAAAGTGGTTAAAATTCTCTCAGTCATTACTCTGCCCCTTTGGGAGCCAGATTTTAGAATCAGGAGTTGCAAGATTTGTCTCTGTTTCGAAAGATCAAAGATAAGCTGACAGACTCAAGTTATCAATTTGCAATGAAATGTCCCTACAGTGAAATGTCTCTGGATTTCGCACTTCATCCGACAGCATCGACTCCGTGAGCCTTGTGACTGGGGGTGGGGAGATTGTTCTAAGTAACTGGAGGTCAAAATTGACGATGAGTTGGATTATCAGTAACAAAAATCCAGAGAACCCTGCAATTTGTTGGGCTTTGTGATGTATACACATTTCACTGTGTACATCCATCTCTGCCAATCCACACCTTAACTGCTGACCAGATTTCACTCTGGGCAAATGGTATCGACATGCCACCTGAAATAAATCCGTTCCCACAAGTTTGAAATGGTGAAAATTTATTAATCACGATCACCCTTAACTCTAATCCTGTTTTAGTGTACGCCTGGAGTCTTGTGTCACTGAAGTCATTACCAGGTAGAGTCTGAGAAGAGAAAGAATTTCTACCAGCAGTGTACAGAAATAAAGTTCACTTGTAACTAGCCTAATCTCTACTGGAATCATGAGAAAGGAATATTATTCAACTAATGTAAACTCCATTCGAATCTTCAGCCCCTTTACAGTAATTAAGTAGCCTGAGGATATTCGAAAAATCTCTGCAGGAAGTTATCATTAGGTCTTAAAAAACAATAAAACACTAACTCCGTGCTAAATTACAACGGCCACCAAATACATGCACATAAGGATTAAAAAATGTGGAAGTTATTTACACATAGGCATTTTTTTTGTAATGCTGCATTTCAGATTTTAAAAAATGCAAACTTGTCGTAACTTGCAGTGTAGAATTAATTTACAATGCATTTAAACTCAAGTCATGGAAATCAGTATTTTCGCAGAGAGAAATAGTTAAACAGATGATTTAGTATTTTAGAAATTACACATGTGAAATCAGCACAATCTATTCTGTTTAAAAATCTGTGTGGCACTGTGTGTTAGTTAAATGTAAAAGGAGAAACCATTAGGTTATTGAGAATAGATGAAAATATCAATTGACATTCTGGTCAATTTTTTTAAATGACAGTCTGAAAATCTGGGATTTTAAAGACTCTGACTGACCAACCAGTCTCTAGAATCTTCATTTTAACTGGTAATGACCAAGCTTTGGACAGCAATTTTCTACCCTTTAGGTGGAAGTCAGTTTTTTTTAAATAGGTGTTTGTTTTTAAGTGATAAACTGCATTCCTGTAAACAAAAGCAGAAAATTCCAAAAATACATATCACTCCATTAGTTTGGTTAGTTACAGTTGGAAGAAATATTTGCAACACAAACTTCCAGCTCACTATCCATACATACATTGGCATCTTGCATAAGACACATGATTTAACCTAAAATTGGATGGATATGATCAAAGAATCACACACATGAGCAACTATAGTTACTATAGTTAAGAAAGCCCACCAACGCCTCTACTTTCTTAGAAGACTCAGGAAATTTGACATGATGGCTATGACTCTCTACAATTTTTACAGATGAACCACAGAAAGCATTCTTGCTGGTTGTATCACAGTTTAGTATGGCTCTTGCTTTGCCCAAGACCGCAAGAAACTACAAAGGGCCGTGAATGTTGTCCAGTCAATCAGGCAAACCAGCCTCCGATCCATTGATGCTGTCTACACTTTCTGCTGCCTTGGAAAAGCAGCCAGCATAATTAAGAATCCCACACACCCCAGACATACTGTCTTCCACTTTCTTCCATTGGGAAAAAGATATAAAAGTCTGAGGTCCCATACAAACTGACTCAAGAACAACTTCTTCCCTGCTGCCATCATACTTTTGAACTTGCACTAAGTTGATCTTTCTCTACACCCTAGCTGTGACTGTAACACTACATTCATCACTCTCTCTTTTCCTTCTCTATGAACGCTATGTTTTTCCTCATAACATGCAAGAAACAATACTTTTCCCTGTATACTAATACATGCGACAATAAAAAAATCAAATCAAACATTTCATCTATTGGGCTTAAAATGGTAACTGTTATTGGCACCAACAGTTGTGTTTAGCACAGTGATAATGATATAGTTTCCTTTTTAATATGATTATGCTATTCAATTCTGTGCTCATCAAACTGAACTTCTATCTTTGACCTTGGCATTGCGCAGATCGGCAACCATAGAATTGCCCTGCTAACGTATCAACAACTTCAGCTAAAGAGATACAATCCTTTTTGATGACCTACATAGATGAGATTTTAAGATGATCATGAATCAGATTGCTACATCCTTCTCTTTTACATATCCCTGCTGTGTCATAATGTTGAAGGTGCTGTAAGTAAATTTTAAGCCAAGAGCAAGACAGATGTACCACAGTAAAGGCAATCAGCCACACTCTTTAAATATGGAAACCTGTCAAAAGCATTCGCACTGCAGCATCTTATGCTGCTAGTTCACAGAAAGATATACTGAAATTAAAATAGCTAAAGAATTTGGATCCTTGGAGGAACAGTTTCTTTGAGAAGATTTTTCAACAGTACAGTATCTCTCACAAAAAAAGGCTGAATATAATTAGATGTAGCACCCTCCATGTACAATGAAACACAAGGAAAAGCAAAGGTAGTGATGCATTTTATCTTTCAACGTGATGCAGAAATTCTTCAATTATCAGTCATTAAATGTTTAATTTTATGGGTTAGAGTTTCACCAAGATGGCAGGGCTTAGCCAAAATAACACCGGAGCCCTGAATTCAGAAGTCCTGTCTCCACTCACCATTTCCACTAGGACGGGGGTGATGGGAGGGGAACGTATTTGACATCTGCTGTTCATGGCGGCAGTGGCACATTTAAAAATGCAGCTGGCTTCACTCAGGAGGTATTTTCATAAAACAATACTGTGGGATTTACAAATTTGAGGAAAAGATCTGAACCTCCCAGAGTTCTTAGGAGAGGTCAGGGATTTGATATCCCTTTGGGATTGCTACAAATAGATATGAATATGTGTAAAAAGTGAATAAAGCCTATGGAATGGTCAAGAAATTTAAATCCCCTGCCCCTTAAATTTTGAAAAAAAACTCTGCATCTGATAAAAAGTGTGTACACAGTGCTTGCAATTTCAATGGATGTTTGTTGATATATCCTTGGAGGAGCAGTTTCTTTGAGAAGATTTTTCAACAGTACATATCTCTCACAAAAAAAGGCTGAATATAATTAGATGTAGCACCCTCCATGTACAATGAAACACAAGGAAAAGCAAAGGTAGTGATGCATTTTATCTTTGCATTTTATCTTGCTGAGTTATTATTATATAATTAATAATAGGAAATTTCCCAACTCTGCACATCCTACCAAGGAGCAAATATTTAATCCTATGGTTTGATATTTGACCCGATATCTCTCCTGTCCTCACATCAAGGCGCATTTCTTATGTAGCTCCAGCTTTCTATGAGCCAAAGTATAAATTTATACATGAAATATTAAGTGATGTAGCACTGAGTCAAATAGAAACTCTTGCTAATGCACTTAACTCACCCACCACAATTTCCCAGTTGTAAACTCCAGGCATACACTGGAGAAAAGCAGAAAATGGTTCTCTCATGATCATCTGTGCTCAATGTGCTTAAGGAAAGTATAGATACAACAGGAAGAAATAAGAGCAAGGAAATAAAATGCGTCTTTTAGACTACTGAACCACAAAGGAGGACATCCTAACATGAAGAAGCAAAGTTGGCATATTGCACACCCCCTCCACTATGAGATCCTAGGGATGAATCCAGTCCAGGCAATTGGAATGAAAGTCCCACGCTGTGACAGAAGAACCAGTCACATTCATACATGTCAACCCACACAATAGATTGCGAAAACAGGGCTTGATGCATACTGCATACATGCACAGACAGAATGGCACCAATGGCCAGTTTCACTTCTTGGAGCCTGAAGCCTGTCTATGTGGACATATTTGGTGTCATTAATTAACTAGAGGAAAAATATCAAATTATGTTGTTTTTCTCTCCTGAACTGTTTACTCCATCCCCATGCTGGAAGTATTATTTTATCAAGGTTTTTTTTTAATTTCATCAATGAGCCAATTGGAAAGGAAATTGTTAGAGAGTGTATTTACTTCTCTGATAATGCCTCTTTAACATATTAAATTGAACAGCCAAAATGTCAGCAAGAATTCTTTTAATCCTAATCCATAATTTGAATAAAAATTAGAAACCATTCTTCAAACTCTGCCAGGGTAGAACTTAATAGAAGCAAGGCCAAAGATGTACTCTTTAATGTTAAAGCTACATATCAAATTCAGGATGGAAGTGACAGCTCCTTGACTTCATCTCTCAATATGACTCAGCTGATTTGAAATGAAAGTTCATGTTCGGTATAGTTCTGTGCAAATCTCTCTGATCACACAGCTAGCCCGTTGCAAACTTAAAAAGACTGCCCAGTGGCTTGGATTGTTGGAATTGAAAACTTACAGCTAAAGGAGACCAACCACAGTCTTGTTTCCTGCACTGTGCTAAAATGCATCCTGTCATGTTTCATTGCTATCTCTTGGTTTGGATGGTTGGTGATTCTATGCACAAAATTTTATATTTGTTCTTAGATCTATTTTATTTGTGGTAGAATAGCATTAAGTACTACTGACATGTGCACATGAGTGATGAAAAACACTCACAAGAACTCTCAAGCCCCATCTGCTCCTTAAGAGTCTTAGTAAATAAGTATGTACAGTCCAAGTCCAATTTGGCCTCCTTACCGAAGGAAGGTTATACTTGCCTTAGATGGAGTGAAAAGAGGATTCACTAGACAGATTCCTGGAAAGGCAAAAAGGGGTGCTGGTGATTGTCTTTAGAAGAGAGGTTGAGTACATTAGGACTTTATTCCTTTGAGTTCAGAGTATGAGTGGGGATTTCGGTGAAATATAGACAGTTCTTAAGGGCTTGACAGACTGGATGCCGGGAGGATATTTTCTCTAGGTGCAGAGTCCAGGGCTGGAATTTTACTGAGGCTCGCAGAACAACATTCTCCATGGGCCTCAGGTGGGATCTTACGAGCCTCGGGTGGGCGTGCCAGTAAAATTCTGCCACAGGGATCTCAGACACAGAAGTAGCATGCAGTCAGCCTTTCAAAACTGACTTGAAGATACATTCCTCCACTCAAAAATACTGTGAACCTTTTGAATCTTACACCCCAGAGAGCTGTGGATGATCAATCATTGAGTACATTCAAAAAGGCATTTGATGGATTTTTGGATATTGGGAGAATCAAGGAATGTAGTGATAACTCAGGAAGGTGGGGTTGAATTTGGAGATCAACTGTGATCTTATTGAATGGTAGAGCAGACTTGAGGGGTCAAAATGCCCATCCCTGCTCCTATTTCTTATGCTCTTAATTTGTTTCCTTCACCAGCACCGATTCTCTCATCTTAATCACAAAAATGAGAAGTTGATAAGGTAAAGGTATTGAAGCAGGAGAGGTGAGCCAAAGGTCATGATGATAAGCTGAAGAAGCCCAATACAGAACTTAATTTAAGGAACAACTTCAAGTGACACACATTTTGCAGTATGAAATAGTATCACCTCATTCAGCCAGTACATATTCAATTGAAGAGGAGAAAAGGGAATGGCTTTATTTTCTGATTCAGAATCATAGAACCTACAGTGTAGAAGGAGGCATTTTGCCCATCTGACAATAATCCCATCCAGTCTTATCTCCATAACCCCATATATTTACCCTCCTAGTTCCCCTAACACTAAGGGGTAATTTATCATAACCAATCAAACTAATCCGCTCATTTTTGGAGTGTGGGAGGAAACCGAAGCACCCTGAGGAAACCCAGTGACGTGGGGAGAACATGCAAACAAAAAAGGGGCTGGGGGAATAGTGCTTGGGACTTAGAAAGCTATGAAGAATGATCTGGTGAAGCAAGCTGGAATGGTTTTAGTGGATTTTCTTATTCAGACTGTTTTGTAGCCTTATGATGTCTAGGAGAGATGTTACTGGCAACACTGTTGATGCACAATCTTTTCTCGTATTGCTCTTAGACTAGCTCCCCTGTGTAGCAGAAGCCTCATCTACATAACAACAACTACTGCATTCCAAAAAGTAATTAGTTGTGTGAAGCGATTTGAGATGTTTAACATGATGAGTTGCCATATAATTACAAGTATTATTATTGCTGTGGAAATTGACAAGAGCCGCTATTGGAAGAATAAATTCATCCTCAGTATGACAACTGTGAATTATATGCAGGAGAAAGACAGACAGTTTATCCATCACAGTTCAGTCAAGTTCACATCCTATAATCCAAGAGTGCACAAATAGAGGCCTCGAGCAATTCTGTGCTTCTCTGTCAGTACAACTATGTGGTTTGACATGCAAAAGGCTAGGCCATTTGGTTTGCCTTTTCAGAAAAAAATCCAGAACAAATTACACGAATAGAATCTCAAAGCATTGGGGGAGGCGACGGCCTAATGATATTATCGCTAGACTATTAATCCAGAAATACGGCTAATGTTCTAGGGACCCGGGTTCAAATCCCACCACGGTAGTTGGTGGAATTTGAATTCATTAATAAACATCTGGAATTAGGAATCTACTGATGACCATGAAACCATTGTCAGCTGTTGGAAAACCCATCTGGTTCACTAATGACCTTTAAGGGAAGGAAATCTGACGTCCTTACCTGGTCTGGCCAACATGTAACTCCAAAGCCACATCAATGTGGTTGACTCTTAACTGCCTTCGGGCAACTAGGGATAGGCAATAAATGCTAGCCAGCTAGAACGCCCATGCTCCACGAATGAATAAAAAAAAACTGCAATCCTTTCAAATAAGAGCAGTACTTAACCTACTTGAACACCATCTATCAGTGCCCCTCATCATAGATCTCCATTGAGGCCAGTTTGGGAATTGTTGAATATTTCTAAGGTGAGGGATAAGAGAAGGATTGCACACTAATTTTCTTTCAGGACTTTATTAGTTTTTCTAGAGGTTGTTTGTCAGTAATTGTTAGTTTTCTAGGTTGGCCTTGAGGGATAGTAAGTGAAATCTGCCTTACATCACCTCCACAATCCTTTTCTCTATACTAATAATTCAACTTGGAGAGACTGGATTTTAGAATACTCATTTCCAGAATTTTAACTTTACCAAAGAGAAATCTCCCTGCCAAGCCACCTATAGAGAAAGATTTTAAAAAAAGCAAAAATAAAGAACAATTGCAAAATTCAAGTTTGGCAGATCCAAAGAACAGTATTTAACCCACTTGAACACCATCTATCAGTGCCCCTCATCATAGATCTCCATTGAGGCCTGCTATGAAGTTGGTGAATGTTTCTAAGGTGAGGGATAAGAGAAAGATCTCTCATTGGACCTGATTGCACCTGTTTTAGTGATATAAACTGAGTACAGCAAGGCCCAATTTCAGGGACCAACGTCCTGTACCATAACAAATACTTGACCTGTAACTAAGTTGATGCATTTTTCAGACATCTGCTTAAAGAGCATTAAGCATCATGTCCATGCTAATGAGGCACCTAATGTCTGTAATTAGGGCCCAGTTGGGCTGCTCTGAGCAGCACATGCATTGAGCCAACTCTTCAGGATTGCTGGCTGTGGCCAAGCCAGCTGTTGCTTTTAAAATGATATGGTTAGTTTTTTTCTATAAACTGAAGAAGGGCCAAGAGAAGGAGGAATTTACCAGAGGTTAGCTGTTGCTACTGTAGACAGCCTGAATTTCACTTCTTCAGTTGGGCAAGTGGGCACTGTTACCTTACAATGATGTGATGCGTGAGTCCCTGATATGAGTTATCGTTGTCACATGTATTAGCATGCAGAGAAAAGTATTGTTTCTCGTGCACTATACAGACAAATCATACCATGCATGGAGAAGGAAAGGAAAAAGTGCAGAATGTAATGTTGCAGTCATAGCTAAGGTGTAGAGAAAGGTCAACTTAATACAAAGTAAGTCCATCCAAAAGTCTTATGGCAGTAGGGAAGTAGCTGTTCTTGAGTCAGACTTTTATATCTTTATCCCAATGGAAGAAGGTGGAAGAGAGTATGTCTGACGTGCATGGGACCCTTGATAATGCTGGCTGCTTTTCTGAGGCAGCAGGAAGTGTAGACAGTGTTAATTGATGGGAAGGTTGTGTGACAGACTGGGCTTCGTTCATGATCCTTTGTAGTTTCTTGCAGTCTTGGACAGACAGGAGCCATACCAAGCTGAAAGAATGCTTTCTATGGTGCACCTGTAAATGTTGATGAGAGTCATAGCGGACATGTCAAATTTCCTTAGGCTGCTGAGAAAGTAGAAGCATTAGTAGGCTTTCTTAACTATAGTATCAGTGTGAGGGGACCAGGACTGAATGCCTGGAAACTTGAAGCTCTTGACCACTTCCACTTCATCCCCATTGATGTAGGCAAGGGCATGTTCTCTACTGTACTTCCTGAAGTCGATGACAATCTCCTTCATTTTGTTGACATTGAGGGAGACATTATTGTTGCTGCACCAGTTCACCAGATTCTCTACCTCTTTCCTATACTCCGTCTCATCATTCTTTGAGATCTGACCCACTACCGTGATATCAACAGCAAACTTGAAATTGAGATGAAGGGGAATTTGGCCATCCAATCATAGGTGTATAAGGAGTGTAGTAAGGTGCTTAGGACACAGCCTTGTGGGGCACCGGTATTAGGGATGATTGTGGAGGAGATATTGTTGCCTCTTCTTACTGTTTTCAGGTCCAGAGATTGAAATCATTGATACTTGAATGCTGGACAGAAGAAAGCCAGATCCATCTTACATGCATTGTTCAATTCAAAAAGTAGAGGCTGCCTGCAGACAATGATCTCCAGTCAGTCCACAACAAGTCTGCCACTCATTACCTGTCTTATATGGGGATGGGAGAAAAACTGAAGGCTGAGACCATGGCAGCAGAAAAACAGGATGGGAACATTTTACTTTATTTTAATATATTAAAATGAAATTCTCACCTGATTTGGGAGATCATGTATGAAGCAAGAGTGCAGAGATTGGATAAATGCATCTGAACATTTCTTCTGACCTTTGTTTTAATTGACCATCAACTAAGGCAATTGAGAAATGCATCCTGGAATGTCCAACTTCATCAATCACAACACAAGGCAATGGATTCCCTGGCTTCATTAATTCTCAACTTATTGCTAAAATGATCTCCAGTCAGTCCAAGAAAAATAATAAGCCTTGCTCCCTGAGTTTCTTTGAGTGAAGTTGTTAGTTTTGTGCTATTACCAACCAATTCTGGATGGTTTTGTACTGTGAATTGTGATCTGGAGAAAAACTTTCTTTATAAATCCAGTTAGCATACAGTAATCTGAAAAGAGAAGACATTCACCCCATCAGTCTGAGCTGACCTCAAGCTCTATACTGTACTTGTTTCAGTCATTTACAATATCCAGTAAGGAAAGACTTTTCTTGGTCACTACTGGAATGAAGTCAAACTTCAGTCTCTGAAGGTAAAGGATTGAGTTTCAAAGGTTATCACTTCCGCATAGAGCAATTCTTCCAACAGCATAGTAGCTGAGAATTCCATAATGAATCATTATTATTAAATGTCTGTGCTTCCTAACTGCACTATACAGTGCCATAAAAAGCACTGCAGTGCTGTAAGTTCCTCAAATATTAAATAGATCAAAGGTTGTCAGATGGTAGTATTTTTCACTTAGCTCCTTGTCCATTAATGGCATAGAGCAGCGCAAATCTCATTCTCAGCCTGTAAGCACTTTAAAAGGATGGGCAATTGCAAGCAATGGTGATTATTACTCAATTTATAGTCTTCGTGGTCTCACTGCATATTTCTGATCACAGATAAAAATAATCTACATTTCGAAACTGCCTAATGTATGTTCCTTTTCCCCAAGCAAATGTCTTACGTTTTTGGATTTTTAGAAAGTCCTTTCCTGTTAGCATTTTAATAGCAGTTCCCATGAACTGACCTATAATCCAGCAATTGTACCTTTGTTAAATCTTCTTATTGCAGTATCACATACCAAAGTAATTAATAATAACCTCATTCGCAATAATTTACTTATTGGATTTAACACAATTACCAAACACTCTGTGAAATGATAGATGTAACCACACAGGCCAAAGGTTTTTAAATTAAAGCTGTCAAAGTCATTCTCACAAAATTATTTGGAATATAAAATGCCATATTGGTATCTACTAAAAATATAATATACATTCAAAGCTATGGCAGGTTAAATTGACATGCAGCCTGTAATAGACTGTGCCAGAATTTATTGACATAATTGTTCATTTCAAACCATTTAAAAACAACAGTGAGACAAGGAAATGAGTCTCCAGAAAGAGTTTGAACTATCATTTTATGAACTTGAGCAGAAAGATAACAGATGTGGTAAAAACAAAATCTATGCATTTGTTTTACACTGTTTTGTGCCTGTTTTGTATTGCTGGCATTGATCAATTTTGTCCATTCATTCAAATCAGAACATCTAGAATAGATAAATTTCACTTGTTTAGAATTTGTTTGACTTGTAATGTCCCAAGAATTTTAGAGGCATGGGTTTTGACAGAAAGAAAAAAACATGATTTGCACACATATAGGTCAGAAATTTCCTGTCTCGCCCACTGCGGGAATCATAGCAGGCAAGGCAGAAAATTCAGTAGACCATGTAAAGGTGCATTGAGCTCAGGCAGGAATTTCTGGTCCTACAGCATGTGTGGCTGGAAAATCCTGGCCGTAGATTCAAACCAATGCACAACAGATTTTATTGAAAGGGATGATGCCTGCCCTGCAGAAAACAAAACTAAAAGTAAGCACCCTAATGACATCATCATCAAATCATATGAGCAGCTCTTAAAGCAATCTGCAACCCTTTTAAATAAATAATATCCCTCTTCCTTTACTTCAGTAGTTATGTAACAGGTTCCTACAATGCTATTTACACAAGGTCAATAATTTTCGAGACACAGTACTCTGCATCATTAATCATTATACACAGTCAATAAGAAAATCAATCAGGAGTACATCTATTCCTCTTTGCTATGTATAATGTTCTGGAATTTGGCTGTCCTTGACACTGGAAGAATGATTTGCAACTTCAATTGGCATTTCATCTCTTAGAACTAATTCTGCATCATTTTCACATGGTACATATGACACAATTATCAGGCAATTCAGATTCAACTAACATAAAAGTAACTTACTGCAGATGCTAGAATCTGAAATAAAAACAGGAAATTCTGGAAAATTTCAGTATGTCTGACGGCATCTGTAGATAGAGAGAACAGAGTTAATATTTTGGGTCTCAGCGATCTTTTGTCAGAGCCGTTTTTGTTTCAGATTCAACTATGTCTTCTGTAGTAGTATTCACAACACTAGGGAGTAAAAAATATGGTACTTCTGGAGATGATTCAGAGAAATCATTTTGAGATGATAAAAATTGGTCAGCATGGCATCACTGGCAGTTCACAACTTGAGGATCTATATTCCTGCACCAAATTGTGAAGCCTCTTTACCAGCCATTTCCATCGACATTGCAATTTTTCCTGCGATCATTAAAAGTCAAAGCACATTCAGAAAGCATTTTCTTTGGATAGCTTCATTTTGGAGACCACAAACTAGATGATTTCAAAGAGTATCTTCTAATGTCTTGCCAAACTCACAATGCTGGGCCAGGCTTTTTAAGATCACCACAAACTAAGCAATGCGTTCATCTTCCATTTGGCTTTAGTGGAACCTGAACAGTTCTATAATGATGATCAATGTCTTTGGAGAGTAATGCATTTCAATGATGTTTGTCATCAGAAGTTTTGGTGCTTGGCTTTGCTTGATGAACTAAGACTTTACCAAGATTTTCCTTCCAATTGTCCTGAGAAAAACTAGTATGAGCAGCTATTTTGTTTGCTTGTACAAAGTTTACTGAAAATGCTCGACATAGGAACTCCATTGTTCATTTTCTTAATCGAAAAGGCCTATTGATCTTAATTAGCCCATTATTTCTCTTGCACTAGCAACTGTAGACTGTTTAGTATACACTTTTTTGATATCTTCCTAGTATTCCCTTTTTTACTTTGGAGACAGTTGGCTTCATGTATTTATTTCAAATGCCCCAGCCTTACAGCAAAGCATGCATTCTTTTCAAATATGCCATACACTGCGTGGAATCTCACCTTTCTCTGATCTGAAAAACCCATTCTTTTAAAACCACATGGAGAGTCTTTTTGCTTGCACTGGTACTTTGATCTTTGATCCTGTTGTTGCTTCTCAAGCCGTCAAACAAAATCCCAACTTGCCATCAATTTTCTTTCTGTACAGTCCTAATTATGTTAGTAGCATGAGTTTTAACAAAAAGAAAATAACATGTTTGCGCATGTTGATTCAAACTAAGGCACAACAAGTTTTATTAATAAAGACATTCACTGCACTGCAGAAAACAAAATAAAGTAAACAAGTAGCCTCTGCAAATATTCTGATGACATCACCATCAAATCATGTGATCAGCTCTTAATGCAACCTGCAACCCTTTTAAATATATAACATTTTCTAAGCTTGATTTTAGCCTCCAAAATCATTCTGATCAAACATCAGTTTTTGAAAGAATTCCTATGTTGGACCTAAATGCTTTCTGCTTCATGCCCAGAGACACATTCAATAGAGGAGGTTAAAGTAAAGCAGAGAAGGAGGGGCCATACAGCCATTTGAGGGCAGAATTTTCCATTACTTCCTGTGAGTGAAATCTTCCAATCCCACTGAAGGTGGCCCCTGTATCATGTTCCCCATCAGTGGAAACATCAAAAAAACTGATGGGACTGGAAATTCCTGGTGGCAGCCAAGGTAAGTCGCTTCCATTGCAGGAAAAAAACCTGCAGGGACTTCTGGGAAATCCTGCCAGGAGTCCGCTCTGCTGCTCAAAATAATTATGACTGATGTTTGGCTTCAAATCCATTTTCCTCCACTATCCTTATATCCCTTGATTCCCGTTGTGCCATAAAATCTGTCAATCTCAATCTTGAGATCCACAACACTGCGGTAGAGAATTTATAAGAATTCACAACTTACTGAATGAAAAAAACATATCCTCATCTCAATCCTAAATGGCCAACCCTCAAGCTATGTTCTCCATTTATAGGTTTTCAATGTTACCTATGTCCAACTCGGAGAATTGTAGATGCTTCAGCAAGGTTACTTCTTATCCTTCCAAATTGCAGAGGATTCTGGTCCATTCTACTCAATATCTCCACATTGAAGAAAATCACCATCCAAGAAATCAGTTTAATGAACCACCTTTGTACTACTCTCATTAAAACAAGTATATCCTTCCTTGAACAAGGAAAGCAAAACTACATTATGATTGCAGCAAGATTTCCCTATCTTTGTACACAGACATCCCTGAAATGAAGACTATTATTCCATTCATTTCCCTAATAACTTGCTGTACCTGCATGTTAACCTTTTGATTGATCGGGGAGTCAAAGTTTATGACAGATGGGCAGGAAAGTTAAGCTCACATCAGATCAGCCATGATCTTATTGGTACAGCACGTTTGATGGGCCAAATGGCTTGCTCCTGTTCCTATTTGTTATGTTCTAATGTTCTAACTTGTTGTGATTCATGTACAGGGACCAGACGATCCTTCTGAAGGCCAACATTTTTTCATCTTTAAAAAGAAATTCTGCATTTCTAGTCTTCCTACCAAAGTGGAGAACTTCACATTTCTCCACATTATACTTCACCTGCCACCTTCTTGCCCACCCACTAAACCTGTCTATATCCTGTAGCCTCTTTATATCCTCATAGCTTGCTTTCCCACCCAACTTTGTATCATCTGCAACCTTGGAAACACTGGCTCAGATTTTGTAATAGGAATAACAATAACATTATCAACTCATCTTTATGGAGACTTCCAGCATCCACACATGCAAATAAAATGCAGAAATCAGGAAGCGGGAGATAAGCTTTGCTACACCAGTACCTCATCGAAAGATTCAAGATTACTTACTGGCATTTACTGGCTTGTTACCAACAAAAAGCTACAGAAAAAGTTAGGGTTAGCATATAAGGGAATGACAGATCTTAGCTGCTGTCAAACAACCTTTCTGGCAACAAAAATGTACTTTTACAAGGGTGAAGTTCAATTTATTGTGGGAGATTTAAAAAGTAATTACAAATGAAATACCTTTAGTTTTTTTTGTTTCATAACTCTTGAGTGGTATTTCCCAACTTAACAGATCCACCTCCGTTTAAAAAGCCCAATTTCAGCTAATTTTCAGTCCAGGTCAGCAGGAAATGGGATCAAATCAGGCCCACAAGTCCTTGCAGATGGCTTCAAGGGGTGTTGGATAGAGGGTCCACCATGCTCAAAACATGGTGAGCAGAGTGCTCGAATTGACAGTCTCATGCACAGTGAATGAGTTTGGCTCCTTTTAGAACGGTATACATTCAGCTATAATCCATTAAATTTAGGTACTGGAGGGCATATGGTCTTAATTGGCATCTGACCCTCATGCAGGCATGTAAAAATGGATGCAGGTTCCAAGGAACAATGGCCATGTCTGCTATGCAGAGGCCTCCGTCTTCCTAATGCTTTGGCCACGGCATTCAAGATGCCATGCTTGCAGTCAGAGTGTAAGTATAAGTTCAAGGGGGGGAGTTTTCATGTGCCACGAGCCACAGAGATCATACCAGGCTGGGGAGGCAGTGGGGCAGATTATACAAAGGTCCATTGACTTTGGGCAGTATTTTCTGGTTTTGGAGTGAGTGTGACTGGAAAATCCTGCCCAAGGTATCCATAGTTGTTGTAAAGGCCACAGGATGACACAATGTTGACTATAGTTCTGAAGACTTGGGTCTTCAGAAGATCCTTGTTGTGAATGTGGATTCACTTCTGAGGGGCAGATCAATCACCTGCCATCTTCCAGGATGAGAGCAATCTGTAAGATATGACCTTGGTATGTGATGTACAGGCAAAAAGAAGTCAAGGGCTGAAGAATGCATAGCTGCCTCCTATGTGGAGGAAGACAATTCATCGCAGTCTACCAATGATTGTTCAATTGTATCTGTTCCCAAAAAAAAGAGTGGAGAATGCAGTCAATGCTGCTTTCACGATAGCTTTGATGCAAGTGAAAAGAATACACAAATGGATAGGGGAATTGATAGATTACCTTAAAGATCCATCCACAAATTATAGACTTCAGTGTGACAGCATCAGGATTGTGGTAACTTGACCCCTTTAAAGGGGCGATCCTTTGAAGGCCACGTGATCAGGCCGGACCCTATGGAGAGGCTGTGCAGGAAGCTGAGCCAATCAGGAACAAGGTTGTGCACCCTGGGATGGGGAGGAACCTTAGTTGGAGCCAGGAAGGAGAAGAGAATAGACAAATATTACAGTTCTATCAGATATTTAATTTTATCTCGTTGTTAGTAAATCAATTATTGCTTGAAGCCACAATGAGCGACCTTTGAAATTACTACAAGGATAATCACTAACCTTCTTGATGAACAATTCTCAGGTCATATAATGTGTGCCTCAGATGCAAAGGTTACACGCGTACTGTTCAATCATCATTTTCATTTAGAAAGTGTTTTTGTTCATATTGCTGGTGTGGAACAAAAGACGATTGACTGTGATGAGATTGAGTGGCACATCATGGAAATGACAGAAAAGATGATATTTATTTGGTGATTGGGTTCGTTTTGAACCCTTTAAATGAACACAGGACCTTACATCACATCAATTAACCATTCAATAATCGAAACTTTCAGAAGGATTAATGTGAAACATGGTTACAATAGGTAGTGTAGATTATGTAGGGTGAATGAACAATGGCACCATTGTGAAGTTAAAACTTTTTAATTTTCCTAACTCTACTGCAATGTCTGTGTGCAGCTCTGACGTATGCAGCAAAGATGAGGGCAGCCTGCTGACTGCTATGAAATGACTTTGGGTTGACCCAGACCTGGGGGTTTGGCCTACTAAGTATCTCCTGCCCTGGAGCTGATGCCCTCCCTCGGCCTGACTTGCTGGTGTTGATGGATCATTGGTTGAGGGGATTTGGTTCTTTGGGACACATCTGGAGATGCCTGGTGAATAAATCCAGAGTGTCTGTCTGGCACCTGCTCCCTCTAGGTGCCTGGTGGGCCCTCCCTGATCCCTTGAGAAAGAGTACCAGGAGAAAGTTTGGAGTGACTTATCCCCTCTGACCTACTCACAGCTGGAAAGTGCTCATGGCTAGAGCAATAGGTCTGAGTGCAAATCCAGCAGAAACTGTGCATCCAGTTGGACCTGGGTTTCCAAGGTAACAGCCACCCATCTAATGGAGACTTCAATGTGGTCATTTGCTGGAGCCATGGCATCAGACAGAACATTAATGGATTCCTCTATCCTTCATTCTTCATTCTGGTCTGTTGGCAGCATCTGATAGAACCGCTTTGTGTTCCCCTGCCTCTCCTATCAGTTATGGGGGAGCTTGTCCTGGATAAAGGCAGATGGACTGATTTACTATGAATGAAAGAGCAGTTAAGAATCAGGCATGCCTGTTGTGTACTGAGCCCTCCCCAGGCATAGGAGATTTGTTGGCCTAGTTAAAAGTCCATTGGGCAGCACCGTGGCACAGTGATTAGCACCGCTGCCTCTCAGTGCTCGGGGCCCGGGTTCAATTCCAGCCTCAGGTGACTGTGTGAAGCTTGCAAATTGTCCCCTTGATTGTGTGGGTTTCCTCTGGGAACTCTGGTTTTTCTCACACTCTAAAGATGTGTGGGTTAGGTTGATTGACCTTGATAAATAGCCCCTTAGTGTCAGTGGGATTAGCAGGATAAATACGTGGAATTACAGGGATAGGGCTGGTGTGGGATTATTGTCAGTACAGGCTCAATGGATCAAAACAATGGATCCTTCTGCACTATAAGGGTTCTATGATTTTTGGTGGGGCTGGAAGATCCTGGCGGGCGGTGCGAGTAAATCCTGTCCTTTGTCTCCAGAATGGAAAATTCCACCCGTGGGTGGAAGATCATTCATAATTTTTTAAAAAGATGGTAGCATTACTTGTTGAAATAGACTTTGCAAGATATCAAATTTAACTCTGAGAATGATTGTCTAACCTCAGCAATTGGTATGAATAGTGATTGAGTTAAATAAAGGTTGGGATTTTCCTAGCCCACTGTTCTGCTCAAATAGCACAGCGGGACTCCCCACTGATGGATTGGCACATGCACAGTGGCCCACTCGGTGCACATATTCCAGCTACTCCTGTGGGATTAGCCCCACCCCCCCAACATTTATTGGCATGAAACTTCCTGATGCACAGAGCGTTGGAGATTCATTCAGTTAAGTACACCCAAAAAACAGGCAGGATAATCTCCCATTTTTTCATCCACTGGGCATTTAATTTTTTTTGGGAGAATCTCAGCCAAAATACCCACCACCACTTATTATTGGGTGCCTGGTCCCACAACAGGTTCGGCAATCATAGCAGTTGATGATTTACTTTCTGTAAGTAGTCGACTCCTGGTGTCTGTTGTCGCTATCTCAAAAAAGCAGAAATCTAAACCTATTTGTTTAGCAAACAACGCGATATAATCCCAAACTGCATATAATCTTAGAGCAAATGTGACTGTTTGGATTTCATTTTCACCTTCAAGTACCACTGGTTGCAATTTTGGGCCAAGTCAATCTAATGCGAATGGTCCCACACACCAGCGTTTTGCATATGACTACAAAGGAATTAAAAAAAAGAATGGCAAACCAGAAAGTCTCAAGCGCAAGGCAGCCACATTTTATGTGTGTAACATATTGCTTTTTAGGTTATAAATCAATCGGCAGGAACATCTTGTTGCAAAGAGGAAAGCAGAAGAGAAACAATTAGGCTATTTCTTCAGATGGGCAGGGAATTAAAACTAAATTTTAAGGTTGTGAATAATTTGTTTTTTTGCCAAAATATAGCCTTGGGCCCGATGTACTCAATAGTGTCATGGGCCATTTCAACACCGGACATGTATCTCATTTCTATCCATCTGCGAGCAATTAGCAGCGTTTGCATTCAAACCATTAACGCCTGAATGTATTCCTATTTTGTCCATTTAAGAAACAGCTTTGCAGTTATTGTGATGTGCTTAAAGCTGAGTTAGTCCTTAAATATGAAAAACATCAGGAGAAATAGTCACGGAAATTCAAGAAGGCTCATGACACCAGTGCAGTGCAGATCTGCAAACTGTGGAGATAATAAATTTTAATTTTAAACGTTTTGCCCAACAGAATGTGTCCAAAAAAAAACCTTGTGCCTATTATCTTGAAATCCGACATCAGTATGCATTACAAGAATGCTATAACTTGATAGGAATGCTAAAAATGGAACAAATAATTGTTTTGCTACTTCAATGAGGATTTATACAGAGGGAAAGCAATATCTGGCCATGTAAATGGAAAACCTGCATGACCACTGAGATGAGATGTCAAAATAAAAAAGTTTAATGTAGTAGTTAAGGAGGAGAAAAAGTCATATTTTTACGAACTGATGAAAGAATATCAATAAAAAAGTCATAGAAGCCCATTTCACTCTGTTGTCAACAATGTTTGCTGGCTGTAATTTTCGTTCAATGTTCACAATATTGAGTTTGCCTATCGATTCTATTATTTTTGACCTTGCATTAGTGTAGGCTAATCTTGCATGCCATCAAGATTGCTATACTCCCCCATAAAACTTCCTTTCATGGCTAAAATTATTTTAAGACCCTAAGGGTAAGCTACAGTCAGGTCACAGCACCCCTGAGACTCTGTGGATTGAATGAGTGTAGAACAATGTAGAGGGTTTGTATGACTTAGATCTCAGCACTTCCATCTCTCAGACTATTCATTACTTCATTTTTCTCTTCCTCCATCCAAAAACGCCTGATCAAAACAATCACCGTTTTGCAGATGTCCAGCTGTCAAGCATTATATGACTGATGAATAACAGACATCTTGGCAGCCTGCATATGTTTCCAAAGCTTGTGAAATTTTAGCACCAAAATTATGTTCCACTGAGAAAATAAAGGCTTCAATAATGCCAATCTGCTTGAGCTAGCTGTCAAAAACCTTTAACTCTTGAATGAAAATATCAACAGCATGAGTTCGGGATATAATTTCATTGTCGTACTAAATGGTTGAATAGAGATCGCCTGGAAAATAGTTTTATTTTTAATAGTGCTGCTCTCTGGTATCGTTAAAACAAAATCTGTTTTTACATTTTTCAGAGGAGATTGTGTAACCTTCATATGGAGAAACAACAGAAAAGAAGCCGGGGGATTACAGTAAAGTAGCAGCATTTCTTGGTACACACAAGCTGGCTGGAAACATGAGGAAGTATTGAGAAACTCATGACATTTTGACAAGAGACCTTTTCAATATTACATGGTGAGTAAAATGTTTCACTTGCCACTGCAGTGCAGTCACTGTTTGCGCAAGAGGTTATGTATTTTACAGTCATTCCTGACCAGATGGAAGGTTTGCTTTAAACATATGCCACATTGGTAATATTATTCTGCTGGCAGGATCAATATTGGGGCAGCCCACCATGAAGGTGCCGGGCACCTTTGTTAGGAGAAGGGAGGAAGTCATCTTGCACTTACTGAGTTTACTAATTTCAATCCACTGATTCAAATCAAACATAATGCATTAATGGTAAATTTCACCCTTGCAGTTGCAGATTGGGAATCTTATGTTATGGTTTTAATTGTTGGCACTTCACAGTTGCACTCGTGCCAGCCTAAAATCAGGCTATCTAAACTCCATGGTGCATGACCTCTATAGATTTTTTTTAAAAATCTACATAGCACAAAAAGGGTGAAAGTAATTTTTTGATTCCTCATGGGATAAATTTGGAGTAAGAACAGCACTGAAACAACTCAAAAGTTTAATCAAAAGGAAGCACGGGAAAAATTGGGTGCAATCTCTGGCAGTGTGGGTCCAGGACAAATATAGTGCTCTCTCATCTTGTTTCACTTTGGAGATAGGGAAGCTGTTGTAGACTTTTCTTCTGGTATAGAGAGCCTCAGTGATCTGCCAGCTGAAGACTGTGCGATATCATTAAAGTCATCCGTTGCAGCTTGGAACTATCCTCAGGTGTAAATGTTAAATAGACAATGTTAAATATGATGAAAAGTTAAATAGTGGCCAAAAGTAGTGCTAGCAATGCTCTGCTTCGGGACTAGAGTTGCAGTTGTAGCACATGACATATTTCCTTTACAATCTTTTAAATTGGGCAGCACAGTGGCACAGTGGTTAACATTGCTGCCTCATAGTGCCAAGGCTCCAGCTTTGATTCCTGGCTTGGGTCTCGGTCTGTGTGGAGTCTGTACATTCTCCCCGTGTTTGCTTGGGTTTCCTCCAGATGCCCCATTTTCTTCCCACAGTCTGAAACACGTGCTGGTTAGGTGCATTGGCCATGCTAAATTCTCTCCCCATGTACCTGAACAGGCGCCAGAGTGTGGTGACTGATTTTCACAGTAACTGCATTGCAGTGTCAATGTAAGCCCACTTGTGACATTAATAAATAAACTTCAAAAAAATGCTCCTCAGTGAAATTGAGGTGTAAGAAATGCTTCACTGTTGACCCAGCCTCTTGCCCCTCTTCGGACAGAAGCTCTCTCCTATTTTTATTCACCATCTCCCTCCTCCCCGAAGACAGATCTATAAAACTGCCCATGACTGCAATAAACCCTTTCCATAGCAGACAAATGCAGTACAAACACCAGCACTGGAGTAGGTACCAGAACTCAGAATTTCCTGGTGGAAAGCAAAACTTTGTCCCCCAAAAACTCCCAGGAATTGAGAATTCCTAAGAGAGAAAATCAATAGGTAATGTTTTAGAAGTGATGAATTATTTAAACAGCAAACCCTGACAATGTCTCCTGCCTTTTGGTGCATTCAGTTGATAGGCCTGCTAATTGCATGGTAAGTGAGAAGTTGGGCAGTTTAGGATCCTTATTTAAATACCTTAACTATGCTTTTGACTTACTCTCTGGACACTTACACAGCATCTGATCCAATATGGCAGCCGCTGCACTTTTAACACATGATAATCACATGTGTGTAACCTGTCCTTAGGTGACAATTCTAACCTAGGTGAGGCACAATAGCATTTTAAGGACTTTGTCACTTCTTACTCATTAGCCTTGCCAGTACGTTAAACCAGTCCCTCCTTAATTGTAACCCATCCTTGTGGAAAATCTTTAGTCTGTCACAAAGCTGGTGCCAATGTCCAATAAAGTGGAATTTATCTTCCCATCGACATACCTTGAGCTATGCATTGATTTCCTTCATACTCCTCTTCCAGCACACAACTGGAGAAGCAATAAAGCAGACGCAGCATGGTTTCGTTAAAGGGAAGTCGTGTCTGACAAATTTACTGGAGTTCTATGAGGATGTGTCTAGGGCAGTGGATAGAGGAGAGCCGGCGGATGTGGTCTTTCTTGATTTTCAGAAGGCGTTTGACAAGGTACCTCACAAGAGGTTATTGCAGAAGGTCAGGGGACATGGAGTTGGGGGTAGGGTGTTAGCGTGGATAGAGGATTGGTTGTCAAATAGGAGGCAGAGAGTGGGGGTCAATGGGTGCTATTCGGATTGGCGGATGGTGACTAGTGGAGTGCCCCAGGGGTCGGTGCTGGGGCCTCAGCTATTTACCATTTATATAGATGATCTGGAGGAAGGAACCGAGTGTAGGGTGTTGAAATTTGCTGATGACACCAAAATTGGTGGAACGGCAAATTGTGCGGAGGGTGTGGAGAGTCTGCAGAAGGATCTAGATAGGCTGGGCGAATGGGCCAGGAAATGGCAAATGGAAATTAATGTTGGCAAGTGTGAGGTGGTCCACTTTGGTAGGAATAATGGTAGGAAGGGTTATTACTTACGTGGCGAAAAACTGCAGCAGGCGATGGTGCAGAGGGACCTCGGGGTCCTTGTGCATGAGTCGCAAAAACCCAGCTTGCAGGTGCAGCAGGTGGTCAGGAAGGCGAATGGGATGCTGGCCTTCATAGTGAGGGGGATTGAATATAAAAGTAGGGAGGTCTTGCTGCGGCTGTATAGGGCATTGGTGAGGCCGCAGCTGGAGTACTGTGTGCAGTTTTGGGTGCCGTACTTACGCAAGGATATTTTAGCCTTGGAGGGAGTGCAGAGGAGGTTTACTAGGCTGATGCCGGAGTTGAGGGCGTTGAGCTATGAGGAGAGGCTGAATAAATTAGGCTTGTACTCGTTAGAGTTTAGAAGAATGAGGGGAGATCTCATTGAGACGTATAAGATGATAAATGGGATGGATAGGATAGAGGTGGAGAGACTCTTCCCGCTCAGAAAGGATAGTAGGACTAGGGGGGCACAGCCTCAAGATAAAGGGGGAGCGGTTTAGAACGGAGTTGGGGAGGAACTTCTTCACTCAAAGGGTGGTGAATCTCTGGAATTCTCTGCCCGTTGAAGTGGTGGAGGCTACCTAGCTAAATATTTTTAAGACGCAGGTTGATGGGTTTTTGATAAGAGAGGGGATTAAAGGTTATGGGGAGAGGGCGGGAATGTGAAACTGAGCCACGACAGATCAGCCATGATCTTATTGAATGGCGGGGCAGGCTTGAAGGGCTAGATGGCCTACTCCTGCTCCTATTTCTTATGTTCTTATGTTCTTAACTACTCATAAAATTCTAAAGCTTGATTCACAATGTGCTAGATACTTCTGGGAAGCCTTTAAGCCTTTCGCTGCTTAGATCATGAGTTCCTACATAGACCACAGCAATTGCCTGCTCACCATTCCCTCGTAGAACCTTTCCTATTTCATGTAACATGTGTCTTATATTAACACCTATATAGTAACAAAGCATCAAGTACTGTCAGTGTGGAGTGCAAAAGATCGTGACAACCCTTTGATCTATTGAATTTCCTACTCCTAGTGTACATCTATTTGCATTACTAATTCCCTGTTTTGAGTCCTCACTTGGTTCCATTGATGTTTATTTGAAGGTGTTGCCTCAATCAATGTGAACCAATTTTAGAGCAAGTGTGCATTCTAATTCTAACTTCTTCTTCCTGCATTTCCAAACACTATACCTGGTGATTGGAAGGTATATTAGACAGAGGTCCAGACTGCCAGATCCTGGCCTTCCCTCAGAATTTCTGTGGAGCCTTGCAAAGTCCCCACAACTCAAATCAAGGCATGTGAGGCTGCGTGATGGGGGTTCTGGATCTGTTTCTTTGACCTGAAAGAAGAGTGGTAAGCTGGGAGACTGAGTAAGATAAAGTGCAAAGGGTCATCCAATGATTGAAGTAGGGCCGACTTTGATGTTCTGGGTCTGAAGCATGGGCAAGACACAAAGCATTTCTAGTTTGATCTCAGTGTCCTTGAAAAAGAACAAACAAAGGAAGAATTGAAATCATTTCAAATGTAACTCCCCCTTTCCCAACAGTGCCACATTGCCCCTGCCTCCCCTCCCCCCTTCACTACGTGACTGCCACAAGTTTTTAAATAAGCTGAGATTGCCCATCCTTGCAAACTTTGACACACAATCAATGTCTGGAAAATCACTGCCAGGCATTTACATTGAATTCAAAGTCCTATGGATTTTGGGCCAATTATCTCTGCAAGTGGAGCCAGAGATTTTGGGAACCCAGCTGATTTTTGTTTTGACCAGAGGAACCTAAACTGAAAATCGTATGAACTTCTGTGCAAACTCTGAGGATCCTCTGTGGGTGGAGGAATTGCACAAATATCTCCTCCAGGCTTTTAATTCACTAACATTTTTAATCAATTGTGTTTTTAAACTTTCACTTCTTGAGAAATTCTTTAGACAAAAAAAAAGAGAAATACATCATTCATATCACATACTCTGTAGACTGACTTCCAACGCATAGCTGGAAGCACATGAGACTAGGTTGTTTGTTCAGCTCACAGTAATCATTTAAGACAATGAAAAATTGTTTGCCCAATGCCCAATTGTGCTTTCAAATAAGCTGATCACAAAACATTCCATTGAATGCATATTTGGTATTCAGGCAAAGTGAGCAAAACTGAAAAAAGAAATATAACCCAAATCAATCTCTATGTTGGGAGCAAATTAACATACCAGAAACAATGTTCGACAAAAGCCAAAACTGAGGCAAATCACTAAGAAAGTACTCTAGTCAAATAAAAGTCAGTCTGGACATTTATTTGACAGATTAATCAGCCATTAAGGAACGATGGTGGAGTGGATAGTCCCTGACATCCTCTCCAAGTCCTAACTAGAACAATGGTAATACTGACTTTATTTTGTTCTTACTTTTAATAATTTTCTGATTACTATTGTCATTGCATTGCTAAGATATCTTACATCAATATTCATGTCATTTTACAACAGAGGGCAGTGACCACAGAAAATATATATAAAAAACAATTTTGTGATGGAACAGTTCCTAGAATGAAAGTATGTCTTCTCCCTTCAGAAGCATCTACACAAATAAACTCAATTTCTGAAGTGAACAATTTCATCAAAGTAAATGAAACTGACTGGTGAAATATATTTACAAGAAATGCATAGACTGCTCGATATTAAATTCTTCAGCGATCAATTCAAATGGAGAGGTATATACATCATTGTGGAAATTATGTTAATTAACAATGCTTTGTGACTACAGAGCCAGATTTGGGATCATAGCATAAGGGTAAGAGAGCCCATGCAGAGAAGTGGGTGGATGTCACATTATTTTCCAAAGTCATCGCCTCAAACCCTTTGTAATGCTTTCCCTGGTAGGTGCCTCTGGAACAGCTTGGCAGCCAGGGGTGAGGTGTGAAATTGGGCTCCATTGGGCAGATGCACCATGCCCATAGCCTGCCTGCCACTACTCATTGCTGTGGGTGTTTTATTCATTTACAGAATGTGGGCATTGCTGGCTAGTCCAGCATTTATTCTGACCCCTAATAGCCCTTGAGAAGGTGGTGGCGAGCTGCTTTCCTGAACCCTGTAGTGTGGGTACACTCACAGTGCTGTCAAGGAGGGAGTTCCAGAATTTTGACCCAGAGACAATGAAGAAACAGTAATATATTTCCAAGTCAGGGTGGTGAATGACTGGAAGTGAACTTCCAGCTGGTGGCGTTCTGCTGCTCTTGTCCTTCTAGATGGTAGTAGTTCTGGGTTTGGAGTGGACTGATGAGTTCCTTTAGTGCATCTTGTAGATGGTACACACTGTTGACATTTCGTTCCTGATGACCATTTGTCAAAGGTTACTTTTGTGCTGTATGGTGCTGAATTTTTAGTGTTGTTGGAGCTGCACTTATCCAGGCACCATCTCACTTCTAATGTGTACTTTGCAGATGGTGGACAAGCTGTGGGGAATCAGGAGGTGAGTAACTCTTCACAGGATTCCTAGCCTCTGACCTAGTCTTGTCGCCACAATATTTATATGGCTAATCAAGTTCAATTTCTGGTCAGTAGTGACCCCAGGATGTTGATACCTGTGACAAAAGGGATGTTAGCCATCTGCATTTGAGCCACTTAATACTTGTTTTAGTCCTGAAGCCCACACAGGAGGCTATATTCTTTGCAGAGGAAGAGATCCATGCTGCCCACTTTACCATTGCTGGATTTTATTTTCCCAGAGCAGGATACCCTGTGAAAGCTGATGAGCTTGCAGCTGGACCAAGGGTGGTACCTCCTGGTCAGGAACCAAATGTCTTTCATGAGCACACCCAAGATCTGTAATTCCATATTTATCCCCCCCATCAAAATTTCCCCTCCTAACCTGCTCTGTCCAGCCCCAGCCCCAAATTATTCACTGGGGCCAACAGGCCTGAATGGGGTGCAACATTGGACTTATCTATTGGTCTGGTTTCCATGGCTCTTCTTCTTCAAGGCCTACTGGAGTTCCAGCAATGGCCACCACTCACGATAGCGCCGCTGGCCCAGGAGTGATACATGTCATTCAGTTGGCCAAGAATCATTGGAGTGGGACTTGGGTTGGAAAGCCTGCCTCAAGCTGATTAAAGGCCCAATTGCCTTTAATGGTTGTGGGGTGAGGTATCCAAGTACAGATGAGCTTTCCCCTGGCTTTTATACCAGAATGGGGTCAGAGACCTCACCCCCCTGTATGCAATCCAATCCCTGTGTGGATTTCATGAGGAAAACTATTTCTTTGGGGGAAATACTTCAGCAAAAAAGCAAATCTTAAAGGGCTGCTATTTGCATTAAACTGATATTAGAATATTTGGATTTTTGCCAATTTTAGAAAACGGAAGGGATGGAAGGGTATTTGGACTAGTAGCTCAAGCATCAAGAATAAGCAGCTCTAAGGACAATCGAGGTCAATGCTGCTGAGAAATTTGGGTAAAAATGACTGAAGGTATTTATGTCTTCCTTCATCTTGTTTATTGTCACCTCTGTCAAGTGACTCATTCAAAAGGATAGCACATTCAGCTTGTGATGTTAGTGGTCCTTTTAAGAGGTTTTTTTAAAAATTATGTTCCCTGCAGTTGCAGGCAGACTTTTTCAGTTTCTTTTTTCTCACTGTTGCTGTGCTGTCTGGAGGACTCCTTTTGTTCCTACTTTAATAGTTTCAATGAGATTTTGTTTCTTTTTACTCTGGGCCTCGGGTACTTTCTGGGATTGTTTTAAGACCCTGCATTGTTAGGAAGAAGACTTGTTGGCAGGTCACGTGTTTTGGACAGCTTTCGTTCCTTCCTAGTGAATTTAAGGTTTCATTTTCTGTTTCGCTGCTGGCTGCAGTGTTAGTTTCGAAGAGAGTGGACGCCAGACTGAAAGCAATATTTCTTTTTTTCCCTATATTGGAAATTCTGTGGGGTTAGCTGAAAGCAAGACTTCTTGCCTTCCTGGAGTAGAAAATCTACTGTTGGTGGTTGGCTTGCCTAGACTCTCACTCTCTGGTGTTCTGGGAAGCTATTCTGACTTCAAACTGTTCTGGGTGTATCCAAAGGCCTGCTAGAAGTTACAAGGCTGAGAAGTCAAGGTTTCAATTCTCCAACCAAAGGACTCAGTTTGAGTATCACATGTGCCTTAGTCTTTGCTATGTTAAACCTAAAGAAAAAGTTTTTTTTATGTGCTTTGGTTCATTGGAATGGTGTTTCACCCCTAAGGTTGACACTAAATCATGACTGTTTTTTCCTTGTTTGTAATTGGTAAAAGGCATTGCTAATTTTCTTTCAATACATGTTAACTGTATTCTTAAATAAACTTTGTTTGATAAAAGCTCCGTCAAGGGTTATTTGAATTATACCTGAAATATCTTTTGCTCATCGTAGGGAAATTCAAAGTACAAAATTTATGATCCAGGTGGATTTCATAAAACACTTTGGAGTTTCTGACCTGAATTAGGACACGCTCATGAACAACATGTTTACTTTATCAAAAGAATTTCCCTTTCCTGCTTTTAAAGGGTTCTTTCAGAATGCTGGAATACAGGAAGATGTGACAAAGTACGGAAAGGCATCAATAAGCTTGTAATATGGGTGTGTGTATTTTGCAAATTAATTTCAATATAGAATAGTATAGTAGAGATATAACAAGGTTGCACACTGCTTGGATAATAAGGTCTGGATTTTCAATCAAAGTTTGGCAACCAAAAATGCAGGCTGGTTTTGGGTCCCAAAAGTGTCTGTGGAGTGGACTTGTACCCTAGATGAACAGTTTCTGTCCTATTATTAATTGTAATGGGGAAAGTGGCAAGTTCAAAATCCAAAAGTTTTATTTTTGCTCTTTGGCTTATTCACCCAGCCGATTTTCCCATAACAAGGTTTGATAGTGCTTGTCCTCTCTCTCTGCCCGATAAACATACACTTTAGTTGCACTCTGCATGCCGAAATGAGGCTTGCATCAGAAAGTTGGCGAGGGTCAAGTTGCAATAACAAGATTTTTCCAATGCATTTCATCTAGGGCATCAGCAAATTAATCCCTCTCACTATAGCTAACAGTCACCTGCATAGAAGTGCCAGAGATTGAACCATGTGAATATGCATTTAAGGTACACCCATACTGTCTAAATCCAGAAACAGATATCCAATGAGTAAAAATAAACAACAAAGTAACAAATAATAACAAAGTCTATCCAATCGCTAAGAACCCAGATCTCAAAGGCCAGCACATCATGTCTGCAATGTACCTATTTTGTATGGATGAATATATGAAGCTGTGCATGGCCAATTTTCTTGGATTGCTTATACTCACATTTAACAATGAGACATTTAGGAGGACCCCAAAAAGTTATGTTTGTATTTAGCAAATGTGAGACGTGCAAAGTTAGAGTTCCTTTCTCTATATCTGAACTCTGATCTGCAACTACATCGAAAAAGGACTGCATCTCACAAATTGACCTTTAAAAGTTAACTCTTTTGGCTCCCTGTTTACCTTTGTAAGGACCCTACTTTCCTTCTGAGCTCTTTTGGAACCTATTCCTACATTTACAGGAGGTGGAAATCTTCCAGGAATACTGTTAAATTTGTCCACAAAGAGTTGAACAGCACTGTGTGCTGCTGGTAGCTAACCTAATTTAGTGACAGTGGAGGCCTTCAGATAAATCACTGCTTTACTTTCAAAGGGCATGATCGCTGTGTTGAGGGTATTGGGGCAGGTTCAGTACTGAACAGTCAGGAACAGTCTTATCCTGGTATATTGACTGCTATGGCCAGTTCGTACTGCAGTAAACACCACCTCACTTTTAGCAAAAGACGTCTGGCATATTCCTGTGCAACAGCTCAAGAAAGCAAAAGGAAGATTCCATGCAGCAGGCCAACAAAAACAGTCTTCAGAGGGAAACGGTGTATTCTTCAGCCTATCCTAAAGGCATGAGAATTGCTTTTATTTCTTATTAAGTAGGGGCAAGACTACACATAGCTACAGTATGTTAAAAGTTGCAACAATATGAGTTGATATGCATTTTTGAAAGGCAATTAGAATTAAAGCACATTAAAAAAAATTACAGTCAGGAGAGGGGATTAGTTTAAATAGAACAAATTTATTTTCCGACTATCCGTCTCTAAACAGAAAGGTGTTTTCATTCACTTCTCCTTTTAGTGGTGGCATATCTCCCAATCCCTCGATTTAGGTGTAATCTGAATCCTATTAACAACCCTACAGCAAACTCGAGATAAGATGAACTCAAAGGGTTAGTTTATTTGTACACACACAAAACAGAGAATCACAATGTTGCCTTCTTTCCACTCACACAGTAATAGCGGGATAGAGAAAAGAAAGATTTACAATGCAGGGGCTACAGGAAAAATATATATTGTTTCACATGGTTTCCAGAGTCCAGAATCAAAGTCCAATCAGGTATTCCTTCACAGAGGTCAGGGCGCTGAAAAGTAATGCTTTTCCGGTGGTGTTGACTTCACAAAATGAGATACGCATGAAGAGATGAATCAGTTTCGTACAGGCTTTCCAGTTGAAGCAGTGTAGATGGGGGCCAGCTGTCCTATCTGGGCCAGAGCTCCCGTGTCTGTGATGCTGCTAGTTAGGTGGTAAAACGACAGACTGAGACTGTGCAGTTGAGCAAGACAACATTACCGATTCCATATAGCAGCAGTGTGTATTGCATGACTCCCACCTTTTCACACTGTCTTGAACAAAGAGTATCATTCCTCCGCTGTGACCCTGAGATTGCTGAATGTCTCAACCATTAAGAGTTGAAAGGAAGATTGTAGGTTCCTTTGTCTTAGCAGATGAACAGATTGCCATTGGCCAGCTTTATTTATGAAATATGGATGACCTTTGTGCAGCTGTCTTTGAATTTGGTCTGTATAGCCCTCAGTGTGTCATTAGTGGCTCTTCAAAGATAATGATGTGTAAGTTCCCTTCATACTGCTAGGCAACTCCTTTTGTTTGAAGGTTACAGACAGACATAGATTCAGCCATTTTAAGTCCGTGTCCAGTTTTTTTTTAGAGGTAGCAATGAGCCCATATTGATTGGTGTATTTAGAAAAATATAGAGGGTGAGGCCTTAGTCACTCACATAAGGACATGAAAAAGAGAACCTTACTCAGTCTCTTCAGGCGCAGTGTTGATGGCTATCAGTTTTGGTTGATAGGTTTAGCACCACGAGGACTTCTCTATCTTGGGAGTTAAGATTGTCGTGACACTGATGTCATCTGGCCATGATGCCTTAATTTTATTTAGACCCCCACATTTCTGCAATAGGCAGCCTGCACATTGCTAGTATCCTGGCAATTTACGTAGCCTGCAGCAGGAGCATGGTGCAAAACCTCTTGTCATCTCAGCTACTTAACAGTCCCTTTCTATTTGGTGGGGTGCATTGCAATCAGGGACCATTTCTAAATTAAACAATTATTTGTCAAACTTTATGGATTCGATCTTACTACATATAGATGGCTGGCAGTGAGTTACAAAGCTGTAATTCAACTGAGTGGGTCTGATAACATCATAAACTAGAAACGTAAAGCTTGAGTAGTTTATGAATGCAAGCAAAACCCAGAGATTGAATTACTGCCTTAGACTCACTGCCAGCTATTTGTTATTCCTCATAATATATTGTTATTATGTTTTTTTCCAAGACTTTGTTGATTTATTTTTCTGTTACACTCCAGGTGCGCAGAACATGGCTGAAGTAATATAATGCAACATAGGTGAAGGATGATAATGACATGGGACCTCAGGGTACATGGCATTATGCAACTGGTTTTGTAGTATTCTTATTTTTATTTCCAGCCACAGATGAAGCCACAGTATACACTATAAATTACAGAGACAATAATGTGATATCTGAGAGTGATTATTGTACCATGCGTGCCATTGGAGATTAATATTCATTTGAGTATACTGTAACCAAATAGATCAGAATTATACTATCACAAGATTGATGCAAGGAAAGAAGATGATTCAGCCCACCATAGTTCAAATCTCCATTGCTCCCATCACAATTTCTACCTATTTCTTAAGTGAATCCTATATTTTAATTTCCATTACCCAAATGTCCATTCCATTCGCTGATTACATTTTCGTTCATGCCAGTCCTAAATTTGCTTTTTACTT
The DNA here is from genome assembly GCF_965287045.1 of Carcharhinus amblyrhynchos. Classification (NCBI taxonomy): domain Eukaryota; kingdom Metazoa; phylum Chordata; class Chondrichthyes; order Carcharhiniformes; family Carcharhinidae; genus Carcharhinus; species Carcharhinus amblyrhynchos. Next base: position 39,127,664 of record NC_137339.1, on the reverse strand, counting down.
CTTTCAACCTGTGTGGCCTTATGTTTGCTGTTTAATTTGCAAGGTTTCAAATCTATACTATTTACTGCCTTACCCATAAACAGAAAGATGGACTGTCTGTTGAGCCAGCCCCATAGAGTCAAGACACAAAGCACTTTGTGACTCCCAACTGTTCCTTTCTGCTTGGAGTCATGTCATTTCTTTGGAGAGGCAGGAAAGAGCCTTGTTCATTTCACAGGAAATGTATCTGCAAATCTTCTCAAACTGCTCAAGGTGATCAAAATGAGTTCAGGGGATTAGTGAATATGCAGTACAAAGCCAAGTTCCACCCAGTCTCTGTAAACTATGATAGTCACCATAGCAAGGATATCTCCCACTTCCTTTTTTGAACAGACAAATCAAATCAACACCCATCATTCAACTTATTACATTAACTATAATAAGTACAAAATCATAATACTTAATAAGGCAGTAGATCAGTCTGCTCATTTTACAACACTAGCTCTCATGAGAGGTGGCCCTCTCTTTTGTTCTGTTGATTCAAGTCTGTCTTCTTACTTTTTGGTGTGCACCTGGCTACTGAGCATCGTTGTTTAATAACCATTGCCAGCAACTACCTCAATGGCTGGTCAGTAGTATTCTTTAGTCCTGATTGGCCCAAACAGCAAATTATAAGTAAATACTGGAGAATCTCAGCAGATCTGACAGCATCTGTGGAGAGAGAATAGAGCCAATGTTTCGAGTCTGGATGACCCTTCGTCAGATCTGGCTAATTCTGTTTGAAACATTGATTCTATTCTCTCTCCATGAATGCTGTCAGACCTGCTGAGTTTCCCCAACATTTTCTTTTTTGTTTCAGAGTCCAGCATCCACAGTATTTTGCTTTTAGTAAATGATCTGTCCCTGATTGCTTAAGTGGTGCATGATCAATATCTGATTGGTCTCTTAAGGGTATTGATCATTTTGATTATGTCACTTCCCATTAACCCTTAACTGGTTCCCTTTTGTCAGTCACTTTTGGGAATATCCTGTTTATAGCTTTTCCTTGTTATTTTGTTAAGTTTGCAGCTTTTCCATTAAGATATCAAGGCACCACAGAGAAATTTGTGTGTCTGCTTATTTGTGATAACAGTTGTTATTGTTCTTATGAATGATTTCCTTTAGGTTCATGCCCCCAAAAGGTCTAAATGACACATCTTAGGTGTTCTGGAAAATTCAACTCTGACATATAACTTTTTAGTGACTGCTGATGCTTAATTAATTAAAAGTACAAGAGGTACACAAGTTTAAACTAATACAACAATTACAAAATCACTACAGTGCATTTAAATCAACACATAAAGATGGTTGTTGTGCTAAAGTTGATGTTACAGTCTGCACATTAGAAAATACCATGTTCTATTTATTACTTGTTCATAAAAAAAAGTCACTGCTACATAACTGCGTTCACTAGATTGATTTCAGGAATGAAAGGGTTGACATTTGAAGAGAGATTCAACAGTATGGACTAATACTCACTGGAATGCCTCACAGAGACTCAAGTTTGATTCCCAGCTTGGGTCACTGTCCATGTGGAGTTCACACATTCTCTCCATGTCAGCGTGGGTTTCCTGCAGGTGCTCCAGTTTCCTCCCACAGTCGGAAAGACATGCTGGTTAGGAGTATTGGCCATGCTAAGTTCTCCCTCAGTGAAGCTGAAAAGGTGCCAGTGTGGCAACTAGTGGACTTTCACAGTAAATTCATTGCAGTGTTAATGTAAGGCTACTTAAATAAATAAACTTAAAACTTAAACTTACTTCTGGTATAGGGTGGTGAATTTGTGGAACTTGCTGCCCCGTAGTGCAAAGAGGTCTGAAACGTTGAATGGTTCCAAGAAGTAGATTGATATATTTCTAACATAAAAAAGGTTTAAAGGGATATGGGGAACAGGTGGGAAGCTGGATTTGAGACCAGGGGGAGATGAGCCATGATCTGATTGAATGCTGAAACAGGCCCGTAGCCTGAATTTGCCTATTTCTGCTCCTAATTCCTAAGTTTCTCTGTCCCTATAACCATAACACTGTTACAGAAACTGAAAATAGAATCTACAGTAATGCTCAATCTTTTTGTAGGAAAGTGAGTATTTCTTTTTAAGGCACTTTAAGTTTAAAGGCTAATACAATTGAAGATATAGAACTGTAGTTTAAGATCTAAAGCTATTTTACTTCACACAACAGCCTTTAGAGAGGAAACAACAAAAATGTCAAACTCCTTCCTAAAGCCTAATCACTACAGTACTTTACGCTGAATTTGTTTTCATAATTAAACTACAAGAAACTTCACATCTATCCTCTAACAAGTCATAAAATGTAAGTAATTTTCATTATCCTTTGTCCTGTGGTAAAACCATAAAATGTGACCTAACTTGGGCCTAAGACAATATGGCACATATCACTTGTCAAGTAGGAAGGGACCTAAAGAAAGTATGATATTTTACTGAGTTAATTGATTAAAGTATTTATTCCTTGACAACTGAACATAACTGGACTAAAACTATTACAGTTATTAAACACAGACTTCTCTACAATTTTGACCTACCAACAGTGAACAGACCATGCCAGGGACCTGGGTTCGGTTCCTGGCTTGGGTCACTGTCTGTGCAAAGTTTGCACGTGCTCCCCATGTCTGCGTGTGTTTCCTCCGGGTCTCCAGTTTCCTCCCACAGTCTGAAGGATGTGCTGGTTAGATGAATTGGCCATGCTAAATTCCCCCTCATTATACCCGAACAGGTGGCGGAGTGTGGTGTCTAGGGCACTTACATAGTAACTTCATTGCAATGTAAGTCTACTTGTGACACTAATAAATAATAAAAATTGTTCCAACTTGGGCTTGTTTCTGATGGAGGACAATTTATGGATGATGTTGTTCCCATGAATCTGCTACCCTTTTCATTCTAGGTGGCACAAGTTGTGAAGGGTTGGGAAGCTACTGTCAAAGGAGGCTTGTTGAGTTGCTGCAATGCATCTTGTAGGTGGTATACATGCTGCGATTTTATGCCAGTGTTGAAGGGAGAGATGTGGGAGATGGTGGATAGGGCACTAATGAAGTGGGCTGCATTGTCTTGGATGGTATTGAGCTTCTTGAGAGTTGTTGGAACTGCACTCATCCAAGCAAGAAAATCCCACTCTTGACTTGCGCCTTGTAAATGACGGACAGGATTTAGGGAGTCACAAGATGAGTTACTTGCCACAGAATTCCCAGATCTGCCCTGCTCTTGTAGCCACAGTATTTATATGATTTCTGTTTAATGGTAATCCTTAAAATGTTGTTAGTGAAGGCAACGCTATCACTCGTCAAAACGAGATAGTTAGAATCTCTCTTGTTGGCGATTGTCATTGCCTGCTACTTGTTCAGAGTGAATGTTACTTGTAATTTATCAGCCCAAGCCTGAACATTAGCGCCATGAATGTGCCAGCAGGTTTGAATGTGCCAGCAGGTTAGAAGCTACCAGCATTTCAAAAGGTATTCCACAATAATGAGGTTAGCAGTTCCAGAACACCAAATATTGATTAGTTCGACCAGCAGAGAGACCAAAAAGAAATATGTCATCCAGCTAATAAAAAATATTTTGGGGTAGACAATCGTACCGTCCAGGAAAGTCATATATGCTAATGTTAAAACAACTGAAGCCAAGGGGATATATTGCCAAATATACAGAGAACATCTTCAAAGGGAAACAATGATATAATTGGCAACTGTTTTGTGGAAACAGCAGCAGTATCCATCTAGCAACCAGGGGTGCAGAGTCCAGCTAGCAGCCTGTAAGCCAGTGCTGATTAGCAGACCAGAAGCAAGCATGCCGAGTACACTTTGTGGAGGCAGTTAAAACAAACCCATCTCTTTGCTGAACCAAGAAGAGACATTCCCCAGAATAATGACTCACTCATATAAAGTGTGGTAACTAGAAGCTGGCATTTTTTTTATAGATCTATTGGATTGGATGTTGTGTGGGCAGAGTGGAGTCCTGAAAGAGTTCAGATCTTGGTCACAATTTTCCCAAATTGGGACTAAGTCCCCACATCAGCGGGAGGGTTTTCCACTAGCGTTAACAAGCATCTATCTGGTGGGGATTCTCCTACCTGAGGGATGCTAACTTACTCAGAGCAGACAACCCACCAGCCAGCCCAGCTGTTTCAAAACCAGACCGCCATTTTTAAAGGACAATCTGTTTTCTCTGCTTGGAGACAGCCCCTACCCCCAAAAAAGAAATTGTGCCCCTCATCCCCCACACTGACCAGGAGCACCATGAACCCCTCACCATAAAGGGGCATCCCACCCCCACAAATAGCAGATAATTCCACCCCACCCCCACACCACGCAGGCATGAGGATGACTCAACTCGATCCCCCCAACCCTCAGATGCCCTTCTGCCTCAGACTTCCAACTCAGCTCCTTTCAGACCATACATCTGGCAGTGCCAACAGTGCACTGCCCCTTGGCACTGACATTTTGGCCTGATGCCTTGGGCCCCAAGGGGGCTCGATGAGGTCGGTCCACTGGCCATTTGCCCCTCTGCTGATGCCAGACTGTAGAGGAAGGGTCCCTCAGTGTCCAGGGGTTGGGTGGGTTCAGACCGCAGGCACGAGGTTGACCTCACCACTCTCCACCAGGATGGTGGCTTCATGGCTGGACTTCCCCTTCCAGCCCTGGCAGACTTTAGCCATCAAGATGACTGTGAACTCAATGCTTCTCAGAGTATCTGCCATCATGGAGGCCATGGTTGTGTGACTGCACCCACTCATTATCCTGTCACATTAAGTTTAAGTTTATTCATTAGTATCACAAGTAGGCTTACATTAACACTGCAATGAAGTTACAGTGAAAATCCCCCAGTTGCCACACTCCGACGCTTGTTGGAGTACACCAAGGGAGAATTTAGCAAGGCCAATGCACCTAACCAGCACCCAGAGGAAATCTACACAGACATGGGGCATACAGACAGGAATTGAACCCAGGTCCCTGGTGCTGTGATGCAGCGGTGTTAACCACTGTGCCACCATGCCTTAATCAGATTTTCCAAGATGTTGGATACTCTTTCAGGGAAGGTGGTTATGCACTCAAATGTATGAAAGATAATAACACTTACAGCCAACATGGGTTCCTCCATCTTCAATGTCAGGGACTGCACTGCCTCTAGGAATTCTGACAGAAGACTATACATTTCCATTTTTTGCTTCAGATATGTACGTTTTATGTATGATCCCTGAGACTCAGCATTAGTGTCTAGCTGAGCACAGCTGGATACTTCCACAGATTACTAACGTAGAATCTCCATATTGGCTTTGTCAGCAGCAACTGCTTCTGTTCACATGTGATATGCTGTTCATCTTTTGCTGTGCTTTCTATCTAAAATGTTGGACCCACTGAAGTGAGAGTATCTACACTGATAGCTGATGCTCGTGAGTTATAGGTCAATATTTCCTCAACATGTTTCTCCCCCTCTGAGGAAGCAAATACCTCCTCCTTTATCATTTGCTGTGCCTCCAGAAATGTCCCACATGAGATGAAAGACAATGTGCCCATGTAGATGACAGGGAGAGCCAGTTTTGAATTTAACTGATCATTCTATTTCTCATATCATTGAACAGGACTCTATATAAGTCACATCTCAGGCCAAGTACAAACCTAAAGGGAATTTATGCATGCAGACTGCGGGCCTGGCTGAGGTATTATTGAATACCTTGCATCCATCTTTACCAAGGAGATAGATTACATTAATGATCTAGATGGAATGTGAGGTGTATGATTAGTAAATTCCTGGATGACACAAAAACTGGTGGTATGGTAAATATCATGGGGCAAAACCTGAGATCACAGGACGGTATAGATGGGCTTTTTAGATGGGCAGAACAGTGGCAAATGGAATTTAACCCTGAAAAGTACAAGGTGAAGCATTTTGGGAGACCTAACAAGGCAAGAGAATACTTAATGAATGATAAGACACAAGGAAGTGCAGAGGAACAAATGGACCTTGATACACATATGCTTAGGTCCAGGAAGGCAACTGGATGGGTAGATAAATAGTAAAAAATCCATAGGGGATAGTTGCCTTTATTAGTAGAGGCATAGAATATCAGAGTAAGGAGGTTATGACAGGACTGTATAAAACCCTGTTAGGCCATATCCAGAGTGTGCCGTTCTGGTCACCACGTTATAGGATATCATTGCCCTAGAAAGAGTGCAGAGGAGGTTTACCAGGATGTTGCCTGGGCTAGAGTATTTCAGCTATGAAGAGAGGCTGGTTAGGCTGGTGTTGTTTTCCTTAGAGCAGAGAAGGCTGAGGGGGGACCTGATTGAGGTGCACAAAGTTATGAAAACCCTAGATAGGAAGAAACACTTGCCCTGAGCAGAGAGGTCAATAACCAGGGAGATAGATTTAAGGTCATATATAGAAGATTTAGAGGGGATTTGAGGAAAAACCTTTTCACCCAGAGGATGGTGGGAATCTTGAACTCACTGCCTGAAAGGGTGATAGAGATTGGAACCTTCACAACATTTGAGGCATTTAGGTGAGCATTTGAAATGCCATAGTATGCAAAGTTACGGACCAAATGCGGGAAAATGGGATTAGATTGGCTCGTGTCTGATGGCTGGTGCAGACACAATGGGCTTTCTTTCTGTGCTGTATGACTTTCTGACCCTATGACTATAGCTAGATGCTACCCAGGGCATGGTGGCAGGCAAGGAAACATTAGGCAGAGTTGTCTGGCAAGTGGCAGGTTCCGCCATGATAAGAGCTAGACTCAATGGGAAATTCCATTGACAGCAGCAGGACCAGAAGATACAGCCACCAGCCAATGGTGAGCCGCTGCCTGCAGCCAGCCAATGGCGAGCCACCTCCTGCCATTAGCCAATGGTAAGCCGCCTCCTGCCATCAGCCAATGGCAAGCTGCCACCAAGAAACATGCCACGGTTCAAAGTAGATAAGGAGGAGGCGTTGAACAGACAGTTGGCACTACAAGTTGGTACCAGGGCTGGATGAGATGCTTTCAACAATATTGAAGGAATTGAGAATGAAAATTGCAGGGGTGCTGATCATAACCTTCTAGTCCTCTCCTGACTCATAGGAAGTGCCAGAGGTCTGAAGAATTATAAAAGGTACACCTTTGTTCGAACATATTTGTAAGGATAGCCCCAGCAATTACAGAGTAGTCCATTTGACATCAGAGCTGGACAAGCTTCTAGAAACAATTATTTGGAATAGAGTTTGTAGTCACATGGAAAATGTGAGTAGATTAGGAAGAGCCAGCATGGATTTCTAAAGGGGAAATCACGTTTAATTAACTTGCTGGAGTTTTTTTGAGGAGGTAACAGAAAGAGACAATGAGGGTAATGCTGTTGTTGTGGTGTATGTGGTCTTTCAAAAGGTATTCAGTACAGAGCCACAAAATGAACTTGTGAGAAAGGCCATAGTCCATAGAATAAGAGACAGTAGCAACATGGATACAAAATTGGCTGATAATAGGAAGCAGAATGTAACAGTCAATAGATATTTTTCAGGCTGGAGTAATGTTCATAGTGGTGCTCCCCAGGAATCGGTATTAACACCCTTGCTGTTCCAGATATATAAATCTTGCAGGGAACAATTTCAAAATTGGCAAATGCTACAAAACTTGAAAGTATTGTAAACTGTGAAGAGGACAGTGCAGACCTTCAAAAGGGTGTAGATAAGTTGGTGGAATGGAACGATAGGTGGCTGATCAAGTTCGATGCGGACAAGTATGAGGTGATGCATTCTGGAAGAACATGGAGAGGCAATATAAAGAAAGGGGTAAAATTATTAAGTGGGTGTAGGATCAACAGAATTTGGGTCTATGTGTACATAGATCTTTAAAAAATATGGTATCTTGCGTTTATTAATAGTAGCATAGAGTACAAGAGTATGCTGAACTTCTACAGGACACTAGTTAGACCTCAGCTGGAATGTTGTGTAGAATTCTGGGCATCACACTATAGGAAGGATGTGAAGGTATTGGAGAGAATGCAGAAGAAATTTAGAGGAATGCTTCCAGGGGTCGAGAAACTTCAGTTATGAGGATAGATTGAAGAGATTTGGACTGTCCTTCTTGAACAGAAGAAGGCTAAAAGGAGATTTCACAGAGATGTTCAAAATCGTAAGGGAACTAGACAGAGAAGATAAGAAGATGGGCTGAAGAGTCTCTTTCTGTGCTGTAGGTTTCTAAGAAATTGTTCCTACTAGATCAAGAATGAGAGGGCACAGATTTATGCACAAAAAGCAAATTTGATGTGTGAAAAAATGTTTTCTCACAGGGAGTGGTTTAGATCTGGAATGCACTGCCTGGTAGTGTGGTGAAGGCAGGTGCAATCAAAGCATTCAACAAGACATGAGATGAATATTTAAGTAGAAACAACATTCAGGGGTATGCGGAAAATGCAGGAGAATGGCACTAAGCCATGATGCTCATTTGGAGATCCATTCCAGAAACAATGGGCCAAATGGTCTCCTTCTGCATCTTAACAATTCTGTGATTCTGTGATGAAGTGAGGCAGGGATCAGCCATGATCTCATTGAATATGAAATAACCACAAGGGAATAAATAGCCTACTCTTGTTCCTGTGTTCCTATGAATTATACAGAGATTATCTGTTTGTTTCCACATATGTACTATGTGTGAACATGTGAATGCATGATTGTTTTCTGTTTCTATCGTAAGCCAGAATGACAAGCAGATTTCTGATGAATGTCCACGCCTTAAACATTAATCTTTGTTTTACTTGCAGATGTTTGTTGGCTTGTTATTCATGTCAGGCATTTTCTGTCCCTCCCAACCTTTGCAGTCTTTATTTTTATCTTTACTGTCTGATTTCTGTGTTGATCTGTTAGGAATGCACCCAATGCATTAATTTTCCAGATGATTTCCCAGGTGGGGAAGGCTGAGAGCAATTCTTTTCAACAATTTCTTTCGTGCAACTTAGCATTGTCTGCTTTTGATTTGTTTCAAAGTTTCCCATTCAAACATTCGAAAAGTAAACTCTAAACAAATCTGAAGATGTATCCTTGAACACTATTGTACAAGAGGGTTTGCTAACTACAGCAGCCGAAAAGAAATTTCCCAAATGCTGTACATTAACTTTGCACAAGCTCGCATCCACCCAGTTAGGCATTTTGGATAAGTTAGGTTGAGTCCTGGTCTATTAATGTATTGTAAATATCTGAATATTTGAAGTTTGAAGACAATAGATGCAAGGAAAAGTTATAAATTTCAGGCTCAGGTGGCTGAATAGCCTATTCGTGTCCTGTCAAATTCAGATCTCTCCCAATCTAACTGACAATGTTGCCATGTAATACAGATGAAGTACCATTTTGTAATGACCTTCCATGGGCAAACAAAGATACTTTCACCTATTATTATCATAGAAAATTTTCTTCTCAATGCTGAGTAAGGGTAAATAGGTAAGGATCAATCTAACATTCCATCAGTAGTTCCAACTCAGGATCTAAAATGTAGTTACTACTTTAAGCTGAACAGATAAATATTTTCTTGTATCCCATTTACAGTTTTTAAACCACAATAATAAATGACCAACAACTGGTAGCTGCGGCAAAGCAACAAGGATAAATATAAAGTATGTTTTAATATTGGCAAAGAACAATTGTTAGTCTTAAGAGTATAACTAAAACCTGCGGGGGTGGCACATAACTTATTAGTCAACAGTGTGGGGTCAGTATGATAGTAATGTAGGGAGGAGTTACATGGTGTCATTGTACTACTGTATCCTTACAAGCCTTGACAGACTGACTTTGTCAAACTAATCCAGCTCTTTTGTAGTCACATGGCATAGTGCCTCTATTCGATACAGTTAGAATGCTGAAAGGCCTGGATACAGTGGACATAGGGAAGATCTTTCCATTAGTAGGAAAGACTAGGATCTGAGGGCACAGCCTCAGAATAAAGGACAACCATTTAGAACTGAGATGAGAGGGATTTCTTCAGCCAGAGGGTGTGAATCTATAGAATTCACTGCCACAGAAGGCGGTGGAAACCAGGCCATTGAGTGTATTTAAGACAGAGATAGATAGGTTCTTGATAGGTAAGGGGATCAAAGATTATGGGGAAAAGGCGGGAGGATGGGGTTGAGAAACTTATCAGCCATGATTGAATGGTGGAGCAGACTTGATAGGCTGAATGGCCTAATTCTGCTCCGATATCTTATGGTCTTCTGGAACTTGAGGCAGTGGCTGTATTTACTCGTGTTTTCCAGCAGAAGTATTCTGCTCTACTCTTTAACTCTGAGAGAACCCTTCAATCCCCCCGCAGCCGCGCCTCCCTCCATCCCTGGCTATTTAGAGTAAACTTCTGTGTTTTCATAGAAATTTGATTTCACAATTGCTGAAACTTAAGTTTTTGAATGTTGAAGGAAATCAAATTCTTTCCAAAAGCAGAGTTACGGATAATCATTTAGTTTATTAATTTTTTTGGATTAGATCATAGCTTTGTTTTTTGAAAAAAAAACTTGGTTCAAGTTGCCTCTATATGATTGATCGCTTCCAGTTTTGAATAAAGGATCTGAAATCAGTCTTCATCAACACTTTCCACCTTGTGCCCGAATGAGTGAGTTGCCCATTCACTATGAGCGCGTTTCCACTGATCTTTCAAGATCAGTGACATCCCCACAATTTGGGGTTCATCTGAATTCAAGGATTATAAAGGGCAGTTCCAAAAATATTACACAAATTTTAAACTGCTGTGGCATTTCCAGTTTCCATAAGTGATTTTCAGAAGGTTGACCATTGATGTTTTGGGAGTAACTAGTCGTTTGTAGATAAGCTGGTTCGTTCTGATGAATGATGAGAGTGCTGAAAATTATGCCTTTTGATCAGTTTATTTATATGTGATTGCAACTGATGTGCTAAAAAAAATTACATTTAGTACATAATAGGTGAGACATAACACAGTAAAGCAAAATATACATTTAATGGGCACACATTTAGTGAACCAAACATTTTAACAACCTAAGCTAATGTTTTCCAATTACCAATCAGTGCATGAAATCAATTAAATTTATGACTAATATTATGGATAAAACTGTTTCCCAATAGCTTCACAAATAGATGTTTACTGCATATTCTTAAGGTTGTGTCAAACAACTCCGTACTTAAGTGCACTAACTCACAATATTTCATCTTGATAATTGCCCCTAAAGATGAGGTGCTTTGTTCATACAAAGGCTTGTGATAGTATTCCTGAAATAGCCATAGAGAATCTTATCACTGGTCAGATTATATGCTTCCTTGGGGAATTTTTTCCAATGAAATTAATGTTCAGGAAGGCAATGGTGGCACAGATCTTAAACAAAGGAACACTTTTGTTCAATGTAACTTTAAGCCTCCATATATTGAAGGGACAATAATAATTTGCTGTACTTCTGTTTACAATTGCCACAGTTAATTTTAACTTGTAAAGCTGGGCTGAGTGAATCAGTTGCCCATTTTATACACCACACTATCTTCTTACCATCTATTCTTTGCAAGATTACAGGAATTAAAATTAACCCCTTTCTTTGGAGCTGTTGAAAGATGTGGGACAAAATTTGAGAGCCCCTGTAAACAATTCCCAGGAATGTGTGATTTGATATATGTCTGATGATTGGAATGCAGGCAGCCTGAAATGTTTGTGCTTCCTAATCATTAACCTGATTGCTGCATGCAGCCGGTGCTAACCTTACTGATCACTAATACACACATCAGCAAAAGACTCAAAATCATTGGTTACTAGTGATACAGAGGCAGACAGAGTCTGGAGGCAGACAGAGTCATTCTGCAAGTAAATCTGACCTAGGAAAGAGTGAAAAATGCCACAAGATGGAAGGCAGGCTATTCTAAAGCTATCAGACACTGCATTGCAAGCCTTAATGGAGGGGAGGAGAAATATCTTGTACTTGCAGGAGGCAAGGAGCCTTACAGGCACTCGGTGAAAAGGCACTGTGAGTAGTTAGCCATGGATGTCAATGCCAGCATTCGAGCTCTGAGGGCTTGTTGCAGAAGTTTAATGAACTCGCATAAGTGATCATGGTTAGTGACAATGTTCAAATTCCATATCCTGCCAAGCTGCATTCTTATCCTAAAACTCAGTCCAATTCACCACTCACACTGCCCGTCCATCACCCCCATCACTCCCTCTACCACTAATTTTATCAATCAGGACGCATACCTGACATAAACATGTTTCACAGCATGGTGGCACCATGGTTAGCACTGCTGCTTCACAGGGACCTCAGGCCTTGGGTGACTTTCTGTGTGGAGTTTGCACATTCCCCCCCATGTCTGCATAGGTTTCTTCTAGGTGCTCCAGTTTCCTCCCACAGTCCAAAGGAGCGCAGGCCAGGTTGATTGGCCATGCTAAATTGCCCCTTGATGTCCCAAGGAGATCAGCTCTTTTGGAGAGTCTGTGCAGACTAGATGAGCTGAATGGCCTCCTTCTGCACTATAAGGTTTTTTTGATTCTATGAATCACTTCACCCTTACATTCTTAGCATTGCTACGACCTTCACACATACACAAATCCTAAAGGTTGCACATACTGTGAGCTATTCAACCATGCCAACCACATCAGCCACATTGTATCATGCTGACTTACACTTCCTACAAATGGAGGCAACAACAAATCATGAGAGAAGGACAGCCATAACTGCTGTCCACACCTCCATGAGGCGATGCTGCCAGCCATTATTCAAACAGCCATTGCAGAGGCCATGGACAGCAGTGAGCCTCAATCATTGAAGTTGATCTGAGCCTCCTCTTCCAAGATCCTCCTTCTCACATGACACTTACTGCTCACTTCATAATCTCACCTGATTTACAAGCTACGGATGGTGCAAGAATGAAACTTTTAATTTTTTCCCCTTACCTACCCACAATCTTACCTTTGTGCCTTTTTCCTCTCAGGTAACAAGGCAGTGGAGAGACATCAAGAAGAGAGTGATGATAAAGACACCACCACATGGTTTTACCAGGTCAGAAATTGACATTGGTTCAGACTATTGCTTCCACTTAACTGACGAAGGAACAGCGTTCCAAAAGCTGGTGGTTTACTATCAAATAAACTTGTTGGACTTTAACCTGGTGTTGTGAGGCTTCTTACGAGGTCTTCAGAGACAGGGGAATTCCCAGCGCTGTGAATACTACCTCTGAAAATGGTGATCCCAGTTCCGATTCTTATTCCAAAGGGTGGGCTGGATAACCCTGGAACAAGTGTAGAGGCTGCTGAATGTGGAAGTGGCTGGGCAGAAGGCCCACCTCAGTGCTCCGGCACCTTGTCAAACGTAGTAAAGAATGTTTGAAACAAAAAACAGCCCTCCAGCCATCAGCCCTCACCTGCCAAGCATTCCCCATGTCATATCCATGTCAACCCTATGCCACCTCATGCCCTCACCCACACCCCATGGCTCTTCATGGACTCTATGCCCATCCATGCTCACCAATTATTTGACAATGCTAATAAGTTTTGATAGCTCTTTGCCAGTTTGAAAGTTCTTTGACAGCTTTTGACAATTCATTGACAGCCCCAATGAGTTTATGCAATTTCACACGCAATCTTATCTCTTTTTAACAATTCAAAAAGGTGCTTACCTCACCCAAATGTGTCCCACCTCTATATCCAAAGAGGTACTTAACCCAATCCAAACACACTTACCAAGTTGAGACCAGCTCTAACTTGACCTAATCCGCAAATATTGGGTTTCATACTCCATTCCAAGATCCCATTTCAATGGAGGTAGCTCATGACTTAAATGGCCAGCTGTCTATGCAAAGCATGCATGCATGAATCCTGAAATGACTCCATCCCACTCCTACGCAATAAGGAAGTTGTGTTGGAGATCAGGTCTTATTTTTAGCTATTTCTGTTATTTTCACCATGAAGGAGAGCCTCTCCGCCTTGCCAAAAATCTGGGCTTTTGCCTGTATTGTAGAAGATAAAACAAACATGAGACCTGCATGTGGTGAAACATCAAGTATGAGTGACATGTAACAAAAACAGAAAATGCTGGAAATCACAACAGGTTTGATAGCATCTGTGGAGAGAAGATAGAACCAATGTTTTGAGTCAGGATAACCCTTTGTCAGAGCCCTGTGTGACCTGTGGCCAGAGAAGGGGGCAAGGATGGCATAGGTGCCCCCTTGTTGGACAAAAAGTACATACAAAAGTTTTGCTTCAGAGGGCACAGATGAATAATTTCAATCGAAGCAAAGGTTGATGGGTTTGTGCAACAAAATGCTGAGTTCTTTGGGATGCCTGGCAGGAAACCTGCTTTTAACTTCAAGAATCAAGGAAAAGTCCAATACCTACTTGGTATGGGGCTTTTAAAGTGTTTGGAGTCATCCTTCTAGCATGAACTGGCTATTGTAATATGCCTTTAAGGTGTAGCGGCATGTCGTCTCTTTAAGGGAAGTGTATCATGTGATCCAGCTTCAGTTTCATTTTGGCCTGGAGCAGCACACACTTGTATAGCTTTGCAGCTCTAATGTCTATAAACTTTCACTGCATGTATATCTTGACCACATTCCTAGAATTAATAAATGAACTCACAATATGTTTGCACAATCCCTAATGAGTGATTGGTATCTTTATATCATTAGTAACAATGCACAACGCACTCTGCATCAGTCATTCCTTCTAAATAACACAGTGTTCAGTCTGGAAGCAAGATTAAGTACTAGTGCAACCAGGTGGACAGCCTTAGATTGTGTTACACAGCATGAGGCATCAGGCCACAGTGGAGTCATAGTGTCAGAGGGTTGAAATTATGGCGTGGTGACTGCACAGAAAAAGCTTTGAAGACATAGTGCTGGGATACTTTACAAATAAAGAGTTGGTAAGCAGAGCAATGGGGCAGCATGGTGGCACAGTGGTTAGCACTGCTGCCTTACAATGCCAGGGACTTGAATTCGATTCCTGAGTTGGGTAACTGTCAGTGTGGAGTTTACACATTCTCCCCGTGTCTGCGTGGGTTTCCTCTGTGTGCTCCAATTTCCTCCCACAGTCCAAAGATGTGCAGGTTAGATGAAGTGGCCATGCTAAATTACCCTCTAATGTCAGGGGGATTAGCTAAGGTACATGCATGGGGTTATGGGGATAGGGCCTGGGTGGGATTGTGGTGGATGTAGACTCGATGGGCTGAATGGTCTCCTTCTGCACTGTAGGATCCTATGGTTCTATCAGGGTGAGGTTGCAGTGCATAATTTGTCAGTTCAGTGAGTGAGACAGTGCGTTGAGAAGACCAGCACCTGGTTAATCCAGTTGGGGAAGGAAAATGACCAGGGTGTGGGCCAGCTTGACAGTGAGCGAGAGAAAGTCAAACGAGAAAAGTCAAAATGATCATAAAAATCTGGTCAGAAAAGGTTGCAATTATGGCAGGTGGAGTTTTGGAACCGCTTGCTAAAACAATAGTGACACTCAGCCTGGGTGCTACAGAGAAAGATCAAAGGAATATTGTCAAGAAGTCCACAAAATTCTGCTGTTTGAATCGGAAGGTAAATTACCTAATGAATGTTTAAACAGCACACAGAACTCATAGTTTCTTGATTCCGATGTGTCTGAATCTGAAAAGCTGACCATCAAAATTTGCCTCGCAGTTGGGAATGAAGGCGTATACAAGCCGAACATGTCATGATTAACAGCAGATGGAAAGGATCCCCAAAAGATATGGATTACATTGGAAGATCAGTTCAGCATCAGGTTAAACTTCTGTATTCATCAACATGAGTTAGTGTGATTCTGACAGCAGCCTACAGAATCCATAGACCACTTCATCAACAGGTGCAGAGAAAAGGGTACGTGCTGACATTTTTCAAACACAGAGACAGCAGACAGAGTTGTTGAGTTAGTGATCACATCCACTCCCAAGGAAGCATTCCAGAAAGATCTGCTGGACAAACCCATAAATTAGAGTATCGAAGGACTACTCGAGGATGGATGTAAGTATGACAAGAAAGTCATAAAGATTTTTCTGGCCATTGGGAATTAGGTTTACAAAGGCCAAACAGATCAGATTAATAATGGGTCTCTAAAAGATATTGGGGCGGGGGGGGCGGAGTTGGTGAGGAGCAGGGGGTGTAGGGGAACAGAGGGTTGGTGGGGGTGCAGAATTTCCACTCCCATTTCTGGGAAACAGGAATAGCAGAGAGCACGGAGAATTAAGCGGGAGTCCCAGAATGGCTTTACACCAGCGGGATATCTGTTGCAATTGTCAGTGGTTCCTGCCAATGATGTAATGGGAATCTTACCTTTATATAATTATAAGATTCGTGACAATGACCAACTCCATCAGCACCTTTATAGACCCAACCATGCTGCAATACCTGGTGGTCAATATCTCAGCTTCCATTGCAGCACAAGTAATTGCCACTAGAGGTCTGAGTGCTGTTTTGGATGTTTACTAATGTAAGGTCAACATACTGCAATGCAATCTGTTTGCTGATATGTAAGTTCAGACTGCTGCCAGCATGGCTATAGTACCAGTGTTCAAAGGAGGCTGCCCAGGCAACAGAGTAGTCCTCCAACAGGTCACTAGGATTGCTGTGGTACATTTGGATAGGACTGGCAGTGTAGAGCACAAGCCTGTTATGATCTGTTTGATGACAGTATTTGTTGCTCCACCCTTGTCACTTCACCTGTGCCCTTGTTGTTGAAGGTCAGCCTACCAGCCCAAACTGTTGCTGTCCATGTTGAGATGATGCTGTTTATAGCTGATGAAGGTTGTCCCCACTACAAACTGCAGTCTCTGTCTCTCCCTGTCCATTGAAAGTAAGTGACCTTCCAACTATTGGTATACTGCAGCCACTGGTATGAGAGAATGTGCAAGTGTATGTATGCAATTGCTACCATGGGATAAGAAAACAACATGTGGAGGCTTTTCCAATGTTGGCATTTAAAAGCATACATTGTAATCATGCCTCAGAGAGTGTAAATCAAGCTCTTTCATTAATTGAACACACAGTCAGCAGAATTCAAAGTTTCTTATCTTATTCATGAAGTGCAGGAAATTTCCTATTGAGAATTTTGGATTCTTACATGAATCTGACTGACTGCCTCCCCTTTGGGATTTGCAATCAATTATTCCTATTAACTGCTAACTTCACACACCACATTGTCTTTCAGATGTTGATCACTCATACAATGAAAGCTAATAATGCAGAATCTTTTTCTGAGTTACTGTACAGTTAATAGCAGAACCTGCACAATTGAAGGCAACTTTCAAGTAGATGTTCTTGTCAACCAAACCCTTATGAAGTATCAATTTATTGTCTCTCTTGGATCTCTATTCTTGTGAAATGCCATGATGAGTGCCAGGCAAAAAGCATTGACAGATGTCCTTTTTTCAGCAATACTCAAGCTCTGTACCACCAAACAATCATTTGTAATCCCAATCATTGAATCTCCATTGGTTTATTGAATTAAGTAAAACACATGAACTCTACCTACTCGCTTTTCTTTATTTCCCAAACCTGTCGAGTGCAGGAATGGGAATAGTCAAACAAATGAGTCAATACATTCACACCAACAAACATCTCAATTGAGCTGCTGCACCCACTATAGGAGAAGGCACATTGTCATAAAGGACAACAGCTTAATATGACCCAACCAGTTTCTTGCGGAAAGGTTTTTAAAAACTGCTTATTTTCCTACTTGAGAACAGGCAACAAACGAACATCTACAGCCCCAATCCTCAGGAAGGATGGCTTTTACAGTGGCATAGTGGTTAGCACTGCTGCCTCTCAGCGCCAGGGATATGGGTTCAATTCCAGCCTTGGGTCACTGTCTCTGTGGAGTTTGCATGTTCTCCCTGTGTCTGCATGGGTATCTGCCGGGTAATCTGGTTTCCACCACAGTCCAAAAATGTTGGGGTTAGGCTAATTGTCCATGTTAATTTGCCTCTTAGTGTCAGGAGCACGTGGGGTTAAGCGGATAAGGATTGGGTATGATTGTTGTCGGTGCAGACTCAAGCAGTTAATGGCGGCCTCCTGCACTATAGGGATTCTATGATAAAGCTTTGCTCATAACAATAGTGAAAGAAAACAACACTTAACTGATTAATTTAATAGTCTCCCCTTCCACCCTCCAACTGACCTGATTCATCGGCAACTTCAAATCACAGTTAAATAAATATTTTTATCTGATATTATAAATTATAATAAATATGGAGCTAATGTTGTACAAGTCAGCAGGTAGGACACATAGCTAGAGTACTGTGTATAGTTTTGCTCATTACATGAAGAGCAAAAAACAATGACATGACACAATGACTGAAGAGTATTTTAACAAGGATGAAGGGTTACAGTTATGAAGAGAGACTTGAGAAGATAGAGTTGAGAAGATTAAAATATAATTCAGTAGATGTCTTCGAGATTGCAAAACATCAGAATAAGGTAAGGAGAGCTCCTTGTTTCTTTACCCAGAGAATGGTTAGAATGGGAAGTGTAGACCATCACTATAGAACCAGGATCCACAAATTGTTTAAAAAATGAAGGCAATGACTTTTTTTGAAAACTGAGTAGTAATAAAGATAATGGGGAACTGGTCAGAGGCTGGGACTTGAGTACGTAATTCACATGGCAATCTCTGTTTCTATGCTGTAACATGATTCTATGATAAACTCAAATACAGTTTGAAACAGTGACAGACAACTTAAAACATTGGTCATTAGTATAGAACAAGAGGGAAGATAGATTTTATCCTGTTTGTATTGGTGCATTGCCAATAAAGCATATTATTGCTCCATGCATCAAGAGGATTGCTAATGTCCCTACTCAGTTGTCCCTCATCCCTGACCAACTAACATCCAGCTATCTGAACAACAGAATTGTAGTGAGCTTGTTTAAAGGGTAAGGTTTCAGAGGGTTGTGTGACGCATTTGGTCAATTGGGCATAAGTGCTCGAATTCCTGGGGTGGAGAGTGGGCTCTCCCAGGCAGTCTGGAGACTGGAGTTGAAGAAATTGGTAGTATCTTTCTCACTCTCTCTATATATTTATTCCTGTTAATAGAGGATTCTTTAATTACTCTCCTTGGTAGTTGCCACTCTTTCCAAGCTATTACAAGAGTATTTCTCATGTACAGTCCATTGGAATGGTGGAAGTGAAGCCTAATCTAAATCCAGGCCTGAATCCTATCTTTCAATATCCCTCTCTGCTCAAAAGCCAGCTGAATGTATCAGTTTCTGTCAGGCAGGCAAGGGGACAGTTGGCCGGCATTGCTTGTGACTTCCATAAAGGTAGAATCTTCCCTGACAATGGATACCATATTGAGGTCAAGATGTGACACAAATCATTCAGGATAGACCTGGAGTCTCCAGGGATTAGGGCCTACTCCTCAGGGTTGCTGCCAGAAACCCAAGAGAGAAGTCATCTCACTTTCTTTGAACACTTCTATGAATAAAAAATGTTGGAGGTGAAAAGAAAGTATTTGATTGAAAGACAAAAATGTCCAGTCAGCTAATGAAGGAGCTTTTCACTTTACAATTGATGTGTGGAGGTCGTGTGCAATGAAGATAGAGATGTCGGATAACCGATGGCAGGAACGTGCTGATGGGAATTTGGAAGCAGGAGATGGTCTGAAGAGACCTCCAAAAACACATTCAATCAGTGTTGGCAGCACAAGGTCAAGATCAGAGGTCAGCAGCACCCATTCTACTGGTGGAGTGAGCGGAACACTTTCTGGGGCCATTACATCCATCCCCTCCTGTTTTCAATCTTGATGGGCTCACATTATTAGCTGAGTAAATTTGTATAAAGAATCCTGAAAATAATGAGAATGGTGCTTTCTGAAAGGCTTGAGATAAAACCAATTCACTAGCTGCAATAAATCACTTCCTGTAATAAAGAGAGACTGTGGTCTGTCTTGTAGATTTTCACTGATTTATAACTAAGAATGCCTGAAATCAAAGGTTTGAGAAATAAGCTCTGGTAAATGTAACTATTTGCTATTCCCCAGTATTATATGAAGGTCGCAAACAATTTTTTTTGTTTACTTTATTCTAATCCAATCAAGTGAAATTAAAGCCAATTCAGAGTCCCAACAAGTTGGGACATTCCCGATCCAAGCTGACAAGACAGGGCTCTCACCTCCTGTCTTGGGCTTGATCGACATGATCCAATCTGATTGGAGTAGGTGGTTACAATAGGTGGCACAATGCCTATCTCCATGCTGAAGAGCACAACCCAACACTCTGCTCCTGCTTTAGGTACAGCTAGAAGTAGTCCCTGAACAGCCTCAGTCAGTAAGGCCTCCTGCTGAGAGAGGCTTCACTTCTTTGCTGCATGTCATCCATTTCCCCCTCTTGCTGCAGTTCAAGATGGATTGCAAATATAACTGGGTGTATGCTGATAGTTAAAAATAAGCAACTAACCAGAAACTTGCACTGGTGGAGATGTCCCTCATGTTGTTGAATGCATGCTCATTTGCATGTGTTTACAAGAGGACGTTTACTAAAACAGTGAGGTTAAACATGTCAAGTCAAATCAGCAACTTGCATTATGATCTGTCGATTCTGCATATTTCCAGCGCACATGTGTAACACCAGTGTACTTCCTTCTCAACAATATAGGCCCATACAAGTGTGGAAGGGGTGCAGACACCACTTCTTAATCAAACTGGCACCCAAACTGCCAAAGCTACAGTGCTTTGGACTCACATTTATGACCCAAAATCTCAGAATATATAAGGTAATAGGGTCAATTTTAACCTGGCAAAGTGTGGCACCATGGCACAGTCATTAGCACAGCTGCCTCATAGTGTCAGGGGCCCGGGTTCAATTCCCAGCTTGGGTCATTGTCTGTGTGGGGTTTGCACATTCTCCCCTCGTCTGCATGGGTTTCCTCCAGGTGCTCCAGTTTCCCCCCACAGTCCAAAGATGTGTGAGCTAATCGGCTATGCTAAATTGTCCCTTAGTATCAGGGGGTTAACAGGGTAAATAAGTGCGGTTATGGGGATAGAACCTGGGATGTTTTGTGATTAGTGCAAACTTGATGGGCCAAATGGCCTTTTTCTACACTGTAGGGATTCTATGATTCCATTTTCGACATGAGCATGACATGATTGGCCTCACTTTAGGGTTTTTGGATTTACTGTCCCATTCAGCATTTAACCAATACTTCAGCCACTGTCATTTAAAACAGGCTAACCAGTCAGCAGCTAAAACGTCTAACACTTTCTGGCAGCAGCCACTTTTAATATACAAATTTGAGTCTTGTCTCACACCTGAGAATGAAATTTTCAATTTAGGATAAAGCTGAGTGTATGGTGTCCACTCTGACCAGTTTTACTGGCAGGCTAGCAAAACAAGTCCCAAAAAGGTCAGTATTTATTTATTGGGGGGGGGGGGGGGGGGGGGGGGTGTGGCAGGAAGGGCAGCAGTGCCGTGTCGTGAATTTCATGAACGAAGTCCACTCCATCATGCAAACCAGCCTCCCATCCATTGGCCCTGTCTATACTTCCCGCTGCCTTGGAAAAGCAGCTAACATAAGTAAGGACCCTACGCACCTTGTACATTCTCTCTTCCACCTTCTTCTGTTGGGAAAAAGATACAAAAGTCTGAGATCACCTACCAACCAAGACAGCTTCTTCCCTTCCGCTATCAGACTTTCGAATGGACTTACCTTGCATTAATTTAAGCTGATCTTTCCCTACACCCTAGCTATGACTGTAACACTATAATCTGCACTCTCTATGAATGGTATGCTTTGTCTGTACAGCGCACAAGAAACAATACTTTTCACTGCATGTTAATACCTGTGACAATAATAAATCAAATCAAAATCAAGTGATTGTGAACTTGCCCCCCCACCCCCGGAATTGTCTCATCATAACTGGGTGACTGCTACTGCACTTCTGGCTGAGTATAGCGGGAGGATCCAATTTGTTATCCACAAATTGCTGGGTTATTTTTAAATGAGGCCCCACCTTCAAATTGACTCCAGCTACTTCCCCCTCAGTATAACTTAACAGGTATTACGGCCATCTTGCAAGTAGTCCTGAGCAATTTACAGTGCAAGTATCTTTATAATGAGAACAAATGATATTCTTCTGCCATCGCATTTTCAAAAAGATGTTCCATGTACCTTGTTTCCATGACAATCTGTTATGAATTACATTTATTTATTGTCCAAAGTATACAATGCAACAATCAACAATAGGAACTTGTTTTCAATGATTGCCTGTCCTATGAAAAATAACTAATTTAGCAAAAAAAAATTATTGTGTGTCTTCGAAACTCTGCTTGGTTACAAAAGGCTACTTAGGCATAATGCATTGAGGAAAATCAAACATGGCTTTGTTTTCTGCTTGCAATACATGACGTTCCTCCACTTAACCAAAAGTAATTTTTTATGCTCCCAATTCAATGTGTTTTGTGCGCGGGGCAGGGGCAGAAGCTGGAACCAGCAGTCTTTTTTAAATGACAGGACTTGACTTTGCAATCAGTCAAGGAGTGACATTGGCAGAGAGTTAGATCAGGTCTTTGCCGCTCTTCGTCTGTCACTTTTCCTCCTCTAAAGTCAATGGACAGAAGGTTGAATGTCCACAATTCCTCAGCTTGTGGATTCAGCCTTTACAGATTATCTTTACGCATTAAATCTCCATGGTGACCTGATGATTCGGACCCTAAATATCACAGAACACTGTAACTGTGACAGCAAACATCTTATTGCATCAGAAACCAGCTATATATCAGAAGGTAATCGCTCTGCTCCCAACAGGATTTCACATAAATATTTATTGATTTTTTTTCTGTCATCCTAGGATACATGGTGAAATTATTAATATTCCATTAAAGCATTTAATTTAAACAAGAGCTACACAGTTATTAAAATCTTGTCCTTCCTGCATCTGACTAACTCATAGACCTACACGCAAGTTAATAATTCAATTTTCGCTATTCTATTCCATCCTCCCCTCCTGTAGCACAATCCCATTGCAATTTCTCACGACTGGTCTTTACCAAGGACTGATACTTATTTACAAGATTTCCTATTATTGAAAGGATGGCACCGTGGCACAGTGGGTAGCATTGCTGCCACATAGTGCCGGGGACCTGGGTTCAATTCTGGCCTTGGATGATGGTGTGAAGTTTGCACTCATGTCAGCATGGGTTTCCTCTGGGTGCTCCAGTCAGCCCACACACTTCAGAGATGTGCAGGGTAGGTGAATTGGCCATGCTAAATTGGCCCTCAGTGTCCCAGGATGTGTGGGTTAGGGGGATTGGTGAAGTAAATGTGTGGGGTTATGGGGATAGGACCTGGGTCACAGGTTCAGTGCAACTCAGTGGACACCACGGTGGCACAGTTGTTAGCACTGTTGCCTCACAGTGCCAGGGATTCTGGTTCAATTCCCAGTTTGGGTCACTGTCTGTGTGGAGTTTGCACATTCTCCCTGTGTCTACGTGTGTTTCCTTCAGATGCTCCAGTTTCCTCCCACAGTCCAAAGATGTGCAAGTTAGGTGGATTAGCCATGGTAAATTCTCCCTCAGTGTATCCGAACAGGTACTAGAGTGTGGCGATTAGGGGGTTTTCACAGTAACTTCATTGCAATGTGAATATAAGCCTACTTATGATTAATAAATAAGCTTTAACTTTGAATGGCCTCCTTCTACCTGTAGGGGCACTATGATTCCAAGAATGCAGCTAAGACTCTGGAAAATTGATGAAACAGTACCTTGACATTTCTGTGCAAACCTAATCATCTGTTTACTCAGACATGCACTAAAAACAATAGCGGAGGAAAATATAATCCTTCAACCAGCAGTTGTGTGAAATTTTGGTAATTGTTTGGCCTGATGACTACCTGGAAAATGGGTGTAAAACAGTGCTGATCAGCCATATATTTTGCCTAATAGGTTACAAGGATGGGGTAACTCTGTTAATAAGAGATCAGATAATGGCAGTAGAAAATGAGGCTTAACCAACAAAAGGTTAGAGACATGATCTATATGAAAGGAAACAGAGGGTCATTCACACTAATAATGGTATAGCCTAAACCAGTTAATAATGAAAGGGAGGTGATAGAAGAAGTATGTAGTCAAATATGTGAAATCAGTAAAGAAGATCAAATAACCATTGAGAATTCTAATTACCATTAATTTCACAGGCAAGAATAGATACCATGAAAGAGTACAGACAATAGAGTTTTCAAAAACATGTGCACATCTCTTTTCTTAGCCATTAGGTAAAGAGCTCAACAATATAAGGAGTATTGCTGGATTTAATAACAGGAAATGAACCAAAACAGAAAAGTGAAATGTAGGGAACATAGCGGTAATAGCGATCACAGTATAATCAGGTTTCAAGTAAAGACTGATGAGGACTTAAGTAACAATTTGAATAAAGTTAGGTTTCAAGGGATACAAATAGTCCAATTGAAAAAAAAAATGAAAGATGTAATGACAAAGAATAATGGAAAGCATTTAAAATAGTAATTAATAAAATTCAGGAGAAATATGTCCCGCTAAAAAGAAGGATAAATCAACAAGTAAAGAAACATCAATGAATGAATAAAAAGGGGCACAATTGAAACAATAACAACAAGTGTTCATTTTTTCATCCTTTCCTTTGTTGCCTGCACATGAAAAGGTTATGAAAGAAATCAAAAATCAATTAGTAAGGCAATGAGAAATTACAAAATTAAATTATCAAGCAATATAAAAATACATAGTGAAGTATTCTACAAACTTACAGACACTTAACATAAAAAAGAAATAGGTAATTAATAAAGTAATGATAACAGAGGCCAAGGTCCAATGGATTGCTTTCTGACATTTTAAAACAGGATGGGGTGAGACTGCAAATTGCAATTGGAACCAATGAACCCAATAGTGGCAATTGGATATGAAGCTTTAAAAACGAATTCATTCATAATGTTCCATTATATTTTTTTTAAAAAAACATTTCTCTACAAGGCAATACAAGTGTCAATCATCAAGAACATTTAAAGTCTCAATAATAGAAACCACAAATGCTTGAAACCACTTAACTTGTGCAAATAAATATTGTGAAATTGACTGCAGGGATCAGAAATCCAGAGCTGTCAATTAAACAATGCTTAGCCTGGGGCACACCTGTATCAACAAGAGTAATGGATATTTGGGTTCTCAGTCATGGCAGGATATAGCTTATCAAAGGGAGTATAAGAAGCCATCCGTTGTGGGTAGGGGAGCCTGAAGTAGCATAAGTAGGGTCTGAAAGATGTGTGGAAATTAAAGGGATATGAAAGCTGGAGAATATTTATGTTTTATTTTAACTGGGAGGAGCACCGATGTGGGCCTTTTAAACAGCCCCCCTCAGCACCCAGCAGCCCTCATGCCTGCCTCTGCATCTGCTCTAACCCCTGGCAATATAGAGCCTCACTTTAAGGAACGCTTCTCCTGAGGTGGGTGGGCCAAGTTGGAAACTTTCCCAGCTCCAGTTACCTGCCTTCATGATGAAAATTGAGGCCAATGTGTTGTATTATTGGCCATGATCAAAATATTTTACTGTGTGAGATTAGTGTGTTTTCATAACCGCAGTGGCTGGTTCTAATTTAAATGATTTTCTTGTGAATTAAAAAATATGGAAGATTATTTATTATAGACACTTGCCAAGGAGGTTTAAAATGTGATGTCCCTCACGCATTATCGCACAGACGAAGGATAGATACAGATGAAGAAAAAGAATACAATGATAATCTGGACCTCTTTCAGCTTCTTCCATTGCAGGCCTATAGTTTCTGAGATGAATTGATGCTTCAGCTAGAGTGGAGATCTTGTAAAAACAAAAGATTCTCAGTAAGCTGCACTGTGCGGTAAATGTCCTAATTCTAATCATTTCAGCTGCTTCATCGATGATCTTTCCTCCAACATTACAGAGGAGTAGAATATGCCTTTCCTGTCAACACAGTTGGTCAAGTAGGAA
The DNA here is from genome assembly GCF_965287045.1 of Carcharhinus amblyrhynchos. NCBI lineage: Eukaryota > Metazoa > Chordata > Chondrichthyes > Carcharhiniformes > Carcharhinidae > Carcharhinus > Carcharhinus amblyrhynchos. Next base: position 39,101,748 of record NC_137339.1, on the reverse strand, counting down.
TGCTCGTTGTGGGCTTTTGACTTGATCTCACACCCTTTAAAATCACCAAAGTCAGACCTACCTGTCATTTTAAAAAGGCTACCAATGTCCTCCTGACATAAAAAAAATTCAGCCCATAAACTCTGTCTATAGCAAAAGGAACTGGTAAAGGCTCCATAGCCTCTCAGGTGTGGCTGGTTCCTGTCTGGGCTTGCAGCCATTCCAGCAAGCATCCACTGAAGTTATAGAAATAAGAACCGCCACAGGATTTTAGAGTGTCTGTGAGAATCTCCCAGGACCAGAAGAGGCACTCCAACCACAAGACCTCCATCCCATGGGACAGTCCTGAGGTCGACGCCTTGCCCGTCCATTCCTCCACCCCAACTACCAGGTCCCTTGGGAGACCCTCCCTCTTCAGCCTGGTGGTGACAAAGGGACATGTGGGCACTGCACCTACCTTCTTGACCTCTTCTAGAGATCCACCATGCCAGTACTACAAATGTCAGGACCATCACCAAAGCCTGCCTGGTGCAATGCCCACTGGAAAGTTACATGCAACATGGGAGGACGGTGAATTAGGCTTCTAGCCCATAAATGAAATGCAAATTAATGGATTTGCATAATTAGCAGCTTCCCACCTGGTCTGGGTGGAGACCTGATCAGTGCCAGCAGGACTGACAGGTGAATGGCAATGGGTTTGCCCCCGGCGGAAATCCCGTTTGAGGTCTGACACCAGATTCAGCAGGATGTTGCAATTTTCGAACGGGGCCGATAAATGCCCCACTATATTTTTTGTGCAGTGCTCCCCTTTTACAGCTTTGCATCCCAATATTTATTCAGGAAGACTTTGTATGATTTGCCAGCAGATATGAAAAGCATAGTCTGCCCCTTTAAACTCCCTCTCAAACAAACAATTCTTAAGAGATACGAACACACAATCACATAAAAAATACACACATTTACCACAACAAATTATTTAAACAACAAGTTCTGAACCTGACAGTATTCCCTTGCACCGATATCTTTTGATTAAAATATGAAGCACTGAAATCCCACTTTCCCCTTATCAAGCATAAGACATGCAATGAATGTCCAAAGAATTTCAAGGGACACCATGCATTGTCAGAAAAGCCACACATTTCCTATGATTTTTTAGAAATGTTTTCAGTTGTGGGAGGATGGGAGTTGGAAACCAAGTCAAACAGTTGAGATACACCATACAGGATGGAAAAGGAGTGAAGGTAAATCAAGAGATATGTAAGGATAATACAAAGCTTGAGTTACATAAACCTGATCATTCTATAAAGAGAAGTGTTCCACAGAAAGAGAAAGTTTGAGCGGAGGATAAAGTGGTGACTTGTGTCTAATATTTGTTTTAGTTGTTGCAGGTCGATTTACTTAAGGTATAAATGTTCAGAATCTTCGATGGATTGAGTAGTTATATTGAAAGATGTACTGAATGGAAATATATTTAATTGGAGCTGTGTTCATACTGAAGCAGGACTTGGGTGAGTGTTCCTTGAAGAGAAACAGATGTGATAGAAATGAAAGGAAACAAACATTTGGCGGAATGTTTTTAAATTCCTTGTGAGTTTTACCAGAGAGAAAAGCAAGGTTTTTGCTCATAGCTGGTTACATATTGAATATGTAGCAGGTTAGATTGTGCACTATTTGACTCTTTTTCCAGTAGAGTACACATATTAGGGTCTTTTTTTGTCATAGTGCTGATACTATTTTTTTTTACAATGCTGGTCAATTTTGTAGCAATCGTGAGCCATGTTCTGTAATTTGTAATTGCTATTTGAAGTGTTTTTTTTATTCATTCACGCGATGGCTGGGCCAACATTTGTTGTCCACTTCTAATTGCCCTTGAACTGAGTGTCTCACTCAGACATTTCAGAGGGCATTTAAGAGTTAACCACATTACTGTGGGCCAGACCAGGGTCAGGTATGAGCGGCAGATTTCCTTCCGTATGGAGGTGAGTGAAGCAGATCGGTTTTTACAATCGACAATGGTTTCATGGTCATCAGTAGACTTTTAATTCCAGATCTTTATTGAATTCAAATTTCACCATCTGCCCTGGTGGGATTTGAACCCGAGGCCCCAGATTACTAAAGCAATGGCCACACCACTATGCCATCACCTCCCCAAAATGCAATCATTAAACAACCTCAGATAATGCTGCCATTTTCTTCTATATGTTAGCATGATGGCCACCATCCATTAAATAAAGACATTCTCTTTTAAATTTTATGGATAATGTATTTGTTTTAATAAATATATTTCTTAATTGACACAATTCCATTTGCTTCTGGGGACTAGGGACCATTAAATTAAAAAGAAATGTAGATTGACATCATCAGCAATGATCTGGTTCTAATGCATGTATACAGAAATGCCTTCATAAAAGGCATTGCAACATTCACTGATGTTGCTAAAATAATTAAGTTAATGTTCCTTTTGGAATGATATCAGAAATTATTATATATTTCAATATTCATCGTGTTGATGTGAAAAATAATAAATTAAGGATTATAATAGGCATGATAAACTGAATGGTGCCTGATCAAGCTTTTATGTTGCTTCATATATTAGTAAAATATGAGAGGCTTAATTATAATCCAAGATGAGTTGTTCATTACCTTCCATTAAACTGAAAGGTCTAAAACTAGTTTTATAGTTTGATGCCGAAGGCTGCATTATCATTATGTGTGGGACAGGTGCAAGGCAGTTCACTTCACTCCACGTTAAACTTGCTGAATGGATCTTGACTCAGACGACAAACATAGAACATAGAACATTACAGCACCGTACAGGCCCTTTGGCCCTCAATGTTGCGCCGACCTGTGAAACCAATCTAAAGTGTAGGATTAGGTACACTATTTCAATATCATCCATATGTTTATCCAATGACCAATTAAATGTTTAAAATCATTTAAGACCAAGTCAGACTCCAAACTGACTTGCTTCAGGAGGAAGTCTCACTCACTTCACTTGGAGTCAGGTTGTGCCTAGACAAAATATCAAACATGCAATGTTTCTATTTGATTCCACGGGCAGAATTTTAACGGCACGTCTACCCAAGGTTTGTACGAACCCGCCCGAGACTAGTGGAGAACGCCATTCTCCAAGTCTTGCCCATGTCTGGAAAACTTCTGGCCCATAGGGATTTTCCAGCCACAATCACCCAAAGCCAGAAAATCCCGCCCGAGTTCAACGGACCTTAGCGTGGTCCACCCTCTGCCCACTACGATTCCCATGATGGGCAGACGGCAAAATCTCCCCCCAATGAATTGCAATCTATGTCAGGATTGAGACCAGGTATGCAGCTGCAGCATCATGTCTCTCAAAGGTGTAACACTTCACTGACAATGGGTGGGATTTTCCAGCTATTCCCTCCAGCAGGATCTTCTATTCCCACTGAAGGCAGCCCACTGCTGCACGTTCCCCAGCGATGGAGGGTGCATACAAAGGGAAATCCTGTCGACAGCGGCAAAGACTGGAAAATCCTGCGCCCCCTCTGCCACAAAACATGCCATGGGGGAGGGGTGGGAAACAAATTTTCCAAATCTATCTCACATCCTTGAGGAAAAAATGTTACAATTAAGCTAACCATAATGATTGGCTTAGCGAAATGTAAACCAATTAAATTGAACTTAATTCATTTGAAAAGCTGTCCAGTAACCATCATTCTCAATGAAATTCTCAAACCTATTAACTAGGAGACAGAAATATATCACAAAACCAACTTGTCAAATCCCTTTCTCAAACACTATATGTGGGCATCTTGTTAGCACGCAAACTATACAGGGCTAAAATTAATGATATAGAAAAAAAGCCTGGGCCCGAACTGATGGAATAGGTCTTCAGGCACTATCGACAAACAAACATGAACCATCGGCCCTGGTTAAGTCATTACAGGAAGCCTGATGCCTGTCCTGCTCATGTCTGACACATTTCTTGATTGGGTCATTCAATAGGCATTAGTCCACTAACTTACAAACCTAAGGGGCATTTCGTCAGTTTTAGGCATATGCCAGGGATGTCTAATAACAGGTCTGTGATTTTAGCACTAGGATTAACGTGTGCACAGATTTGGGCACAGATTGGCATGCTGCTATATTGGTCTACTTTATGCCTGTTTTATGCTGTTAATTGGATGTACCAGGTATCTATCTCCATGCCAATTTTTGACACAAAAATGAAGATGCAAACAATCTACAAAGTCACAAGAATAAATCTTGAGACCTTGGGTTCAGTTCCAATAGTCAGTACTATGACCTGTGCATTATTTTTACTGTCTTTTTTTCATGCATAAACCTCACTGCACCTGCTCATTCATGCACAGAAAAATCTACCTTGCGTATCTTTTAAATACAGTGTGCAGCGACACATGAGAATCCCAGCCAGGGATGAGGTTGGAAATTTCTGGCGATGGTCTCATGTTCAAGTTATTGCATGATTTTCTAAAGATATTTTGGACCAAATCCATCCCACAAATGGCAAACATTCTTTTAAATTAATTCCTGGAAAGTGGATGACGCTGCTAAGATGTATTAACCGTCCATACTTGCCCAAGAATATTTGGGGTAGAGTTTTCCCAGCCAGATCGAGATGTGTTCCAATGTATGTGATTTGGAAAAGTCCAGGAAATTGATGCCACATCTGGATCCAGATGATGCCCTGCCGCCTTCCAACTGTCCCAGGCCTGGACTGCAGGCAAACAGGGAACCCTCTTGGATGTTTCAGGTAAGTATTTAAGATGTGTTTGAGGTAGTTAGAAAGGCAATTAAGCAGCAGGAGCAATAACAGTAGCATCACCAGCTGCTGCCTTTTCCGATCTCATTCATAAGAACATAAGAACATAAGAAATAGGAGCAGGAGTAGGCCAACTAGCCCTTCGAGCCTGCCCCGCCATTCAATAAGATCATGGGTGATCTGTCGTGGCTCAGTTCCACATTCCCGCCCTCTCCCCATAACCCTTAATCCCCTCTCTTATCAAAAACCCATCAACCCGCGTCTTAAAAATATTTAGCGAGGTAGCCTCCACCACTTCAACGGGCAGAGAATTCCAGAGCTTCACCACCCTTTGAGTGAAGAAGTTCCTCCTCAACTCCGTTCTAAACCGCTCCCCCTTTATCTTGAGGCTGTGCCCCCTAGTCCTACTATCCTTTCTGAGCGGGAAGAGTCTCTCCACCTCTATCCTATCCATCCCATTCATCATCTTATACGTCTCAATGAGATCTCCCCTCATTCTTCTAAACTCTAACGAGTACAAGCCTAATTTATTCAGCCTCTCCTCATAGCTCAACCCCCTCAACTCCGGCATCAGCCTAGTAAACCTCCTCTGCACTCCCTCCAAGGCCAAAATATCCTTGCATAAGTACGGCGACCAAAACTGCACACAGTACTCCAGCTGCAGCCTCACCAATGCCCTATACAGCCGCAGCAAGACCTCCCTACTTTTATATTCAATCCCCCTCGCGATGAAGGCCAGCATCCCATTCGCCTTCCTGACCACCTGCTGCACCTGCAAGCTGGGTTTTTGCGACTCATGCACAACGTCCCCAAGGTCCCTCTGCACCGTCGCCTGCTGCAGTTTTTCTCCACGTAAGTAATAATCCTTCCTACCATTATTCCTACCAAATTGGACCACCTTGCACTTGCCAACATTAATTTCCATTTGCCATTTCCTGGCCCATTCGCCCAGCCTATCTAGATCCTTCTGTAGACTCTCACCACCCTCCGCACAATTTGCCTTTCCACCAATTTTGGTGTCATCAGCAAATTTCGACACCCTAGACTCGGTTCCCTCCTCCAGATCATCTATATAAATGGTAAATAGCTGAGGCCCCAGCACCGACCCCTGGGGCACTCCACTCGTCACCATCCGCCAATCCGAATAGCACCCATTGACCCCCACTCTCTGCCTCCTATTTGACAACCAGTCCCCTATCCACGCTAACACCCTACCCCCAATTCCATGCCCCCTGACCTTCTGCAATAACCTCTTGTGAGGTACCTTGTCAAACGCCTTCTGAAAATCAAGAAAGACCACATCCACCGGCTCTCCTCTATCCACCGCCCTAGACACATCCTCATAGAACTCCAGTAAATTTGTCAGACACGACTTCCCTTTAACGAAACCGTGCTGCGTCTGCTCTATCAAGCAGTTCTCCTCAAGATGCCTCGCTATTTCCTCCTTGATGATGGATTCTAACATTTTACCTACAACAGACGTTAAACTAACAGGCCTATAATTCCCTGCCTTTTGCCTGGCACCCTTCTTAAACAACGGCGTAACATTAGCCGTTTTCCAATCTTCCGGCACTTCTCCGGAATCCAGCGACGTCTGGAAAATAACCACCAAGGCATCCACTATCACCTCCGCCATTTCTTTCAGGACCCTCGGATGCATTCCATCCGGTCCTGGGGACTTGTCCACAATCAGCCCCTCCAGTCTGTCGAGCACCACCTCTCTAGTAACAGTAATGTCATCGAGACCCTCCAGTCCTACCACCTTTCCATCTCTAACATCCGGCAAATTATTCACGTCCTCCTCCGTGAAGACCGAAACAAAAAAGTTATTCAAGACCACGGCCATATCCCCATCCCCTACCACTAGGTCCCCCTTCTCATCCTCTAAGGGACCAACGTTCACCCTAGCCAGCCTCTTCCTTTTTATATATTTATAAAAACTCTTGCTATCCTTTTTTATATTAAGCGCTAGCCCAGCTTCATAGTTTCTCCTACCCTTCTTTATCAACTTCTTTGTCAATCTTTGTTGACATTTAAACCTCTCCCAATCCTCTTCTCGCCCACTACTCTTAGCTACTCTAAACGCCTCCGCTTTTAATTTAACACTTTCCTTCACCTCCTTCGTTATCCACGGCTTATTACCTCTCCTCCTACAGTCCTTTTTGACCATCGGAATAAATTTCCGCTGAGCACCAAGAAAGATCTCCTTAAAGATCCTCCACTGCTCCTCAGCAGACCTACCTTCCAACGCGCTCCCCCAGTCCACATTCGCCAATTCCTCTCTCATCCTACCGTACTCCCCTCTGTTCAAACAAAGGACGCGTGTCCGGGAACCCACTTTCTCCTCCTCCATCTGCACCAGAAACTCCACCATACAATGATCACTCTCCCCAAGAGGATCCTTCACCGCAAGTTCCCTAATTCTACCCGCCTCATTACATAGCACCAGATCCAAGATAGCTCGCTCCCTCGTCGGCTCCAACACACACTGTTCCAGGAAACTATCCCGGCAGCATTCCAAGAACTCCTCCTCGAGCCCACCGCGTCCAACATGGGTCGACCAATCAATATGCAGATTGAAATCCCCCATAACTACGGCCGTCCCATTCCTGCACGCCGCACTTATTTGCGTGTTAACAGCCCGCCCCACCTCCAGATCATTATTCGGGGGCCTATAGACGACACCCACCAGCGTCTTCCTCCCTTTGCTGTTCCTAATCTCTACCCACAACAATTCCACGTTCTGCTCCTTGGCTCCAATATCATCTCTTGCTACCACCCTGATGCTATCCTTAATCAGCAGAGCTACGCCCCCCCCCTTTTCCCTCCCGCCTATCCTTCCTAAACACTTGATACCCCTGGACATTCAGCTCCCAGTCCCTGTCACCTTGCAGCCACGTCTCTGTAATGGCCACCAGATCATATCCATTTGTGGTGATCTGCGCCACCAGCTCATCCACTTTATTCCAAATGCTTCGCACATTCAGATAAAGCGCCTTCATCCCAGCCTTCACCTGGACCTTATTTGCTGGAACGCCATCAACCATACTCACGCCCCTTACTCCCTCTATTATTGGGACATCCTCGGCCTCTATCCTTACTTGTACCGTCTCCTTAACTTTAGACCCCGTAATGTCACCTACCCTCACACCCTCCCCCCCCCCAATTAGTTTAAAGCCCTGTCTACAGTCCTCTTTACTCGATTCGCCAGCACTCTGGTCCCAGCACAGTTCAGACCAACCCCATTCCGCCCGAACAGGTCCCACCTACCCCAATACTGGTGCCAATGCCCCATAAATTCAAACCCATTCCTCCCACACCAATCCCTGAGCCACCCATTCACTTCCTTAATCCTATCAACCCTACGCCCGTCTGCACTCGGATCAGGCAGTAGCCCAGAGATGACCACCTTGTCGGTTCTACTTTTTAATTCCATTCCTAGCTTTTCATACTCCCTCCCCAGATCCTCAGTTTGCATTTTGCCTACGTCGTTGGCACCCACATGTACCACAACGACCGGATTCTCACCCTCCCACTCCAGGTTCCTCTGCAGCCCAGATATGACATCCCAGACCCGAGCACCAGGCAGACAACACACCCTTCTGTGCACTTTGTTATTGTGACAAAGGACAGTGTCAATACCCTTCACCCCACTATCCCCAATTACAACTACGTTCCTTTTCCCCTTCTCTTTGCCTATGTCCTGCTGCATCACTGTACCGTGTGCAGTCTGCTCACCGACCTCACCTCCCTCGTCCTCGTCCAGACTAGAAGCAAGAACCTCAAACCTGTTATGCAGCTTGAGAGTCTGAGGCCTCCTCTCCCCACCCTCCTTCCTCCTCTCAGCAGCCCCCTCTTGTTCCTGACCCTTAGAGTTAGCCAGTCTAGGGGGGATGGATGTCTCTTGCACCCCATTGACAATGGCACCCTTTCTCCCCCTGATGAGCCTCAGTGTCTGTAGCTCAGAGGCCAGCTCATCTACCTTGAGCTGGAGCTCCTCCAGCAACCTGCACTTACTGCAGACATGGTCACTGGGGAGGACCCTGGGGTCCACCAGTTCCCACATCATACAGAAACCACACATCACATGCCCCTCCATTATTCACTGTAGTAATGTTGAAAATTTCCACACGAACTCACCTGGCCCTTTTTCTCCCCAGCCTTTTTGATAATAAGCCCTAATTGCTCACTCTACTTCCCTCTCACTCCACTGCCCGCTCCGACGCTGCCCGCTGTCTACACCAGGCCTCCTTTTAAACCTGGCGCTGATTTAAAGCTGGCTGGCCCACAACTCCTTCTAACCACTCCCTCAGAATTCTTAAAGCAGTAAATACAATAAATGCTTTAAACAGTTCTACAAAGAACAAAGTGCTTTAAACTTATTTAAACAGGTTTCTAACAGGTAAAATCTTATCTCTCTCTCTGCTCCTTCACTCGTCTGCTCCAGCAAATGGAGAATTTGGTTCTCAGCCCAAACTCCATTCAATGCAGCGACACATGAGAATCCCAGCCAGGGATGAGGTCGGAAATTTCTGGCGATGGTCTCATGTTCAAGTTATTGCATGATTTTCTAAAGATATTTTAGACCAAGTCCATCCCACAAATGTTAAACATTCTTTTAAATTAATTCCTGGAAAGTGGATTAATTCCTAGAAAGCCCTCCTCAAGGCACAGGATATAGACACCAAGATCCAGGAGGTGAGACTCTCAACATAGGTCAGTATTTTCCAGTTCCAACCATCAGAATTTCCCGCCAGAGGTCAATGGACCTTTTCTTGGTCTGCCAAAGTTTTCAGTTCCCCGCCACAATGATCCTTACCTCAGGAAAGACCAGAAAAGCCTTGGTTATCGGGTCTACAACAGAGAATCAGCTCTCTTGACATGTCTGAGTACCAGTGCCTCAGGGGTCTCAGACACTCATCACAGGTCACTGCTGATAGCTCCAGTTTCCTGGAACAAGGCTTGCTTCCCAGTGGGCTAGTGGGCACACATCACCAATAGCCAACAAGGTGCCTGTACCCTATCTCCCTCCCCCATAGCCCTCACCTGAGCCTGGATTGCGTGCTGTGTCTCCTGCAACAAGAGAGAGCAGAGAGGTGTGGGTGTTCACGATGGTTTGTGTGGGAGAGAGGGATGGACACCATTTATGGAGAATGTCTGTGAGACATGGATGTGAGAGGGTAATATGTCAAAGGTGAGTGTGATTAATAGTTGTTCAGCTCAGGATGTGAGGCTTGTGCAGAGAGAGGAATGAGTGGAACTCCAGGACTTATTGATCTGGGCAATGCTGTGCTCAAGAATGTTAGGAAAGTCAGAGTACAGAGTTTAGCCACAGAGGATGTTACGCCATTCATCTGTGATGTCCTCCTGAAGCCCTGAATCCACTTGGTGTTTCCTCCAAGTACTCCAATTTTCTTCAAGTCAAAAGATATGCAGGTTAGGATGAATGGCCATGTTAAATTGCCCCTTAGTGTCAGGGGGGATTAGCAGGGTTAATATGTGGTGTTACAGTGATAGGGTTGGGCTGGGTTGTTGTCAGTGTAGGCTCAATGAGCCAAATGGCGTCTTTCTACTCTGCATAGATTCTATCATTCTATGATTCTACAAGTTTAGGGGCCTAACCTCTACCACAGACTTCCTTGGCCACTTACTTCCATATCACCTTAGTTTGAGAGAGCTGTCCCCTTTGCAACACCCTGATCCCGCAACAGGTGCTCCAGGTAAGAATGTCTCCTCTCTATTTTGATGGATGCTTCTAGCCACAAAAATCCAAGTACCTCTTGTGAGCCCCTGTGACCCGTGTCATGATCTTTTAATTAGAAGTCCTTCCTCTGTAAAAATGGATGCAACACCCCAGCCACCCTGAAAGAGAAAATGCTGGAAAATCTCAGCAGGTCTGACAGCATTTATAAGGAGAGAAAAGACTTGACATTCCAAGTCTTGATGATCCTTTGTCAAAACTTCCTGTATTAAGGAGGAGCGAGGCTCGTAAAATCCCACCCGAGGCCAATGGAGGATTCCATTGTGTGACCCTCGCCCACCCCAATTTCTGAGTGGTGAGGCAGTAAAATTCTGTCAATAGAATCCCTACAGTGCAGAAGAAGGCCATTCAGCCTGCACTGACCACAATCCCACTCAGGACCTATTCCCATAACCCCATGTATTTGCCCTGCTATAACCCCTGACACTAAGGGGTAATTTAGCATAGTGAATTCACCCAACCCACATATCTTTGGACTGTGGAAGGAAACCAGAGCACCTGGAAGAAACCCATGCAGGCACAGGGAGACTGTGCAAACCCTGCACAGACAGTGGCCCAAGCCAGGAATCGCACTTGGGTCCCTAGCACAGTGAAGCAGCAGCGTTAACCACTGTGCTACCATGCTGTCCTGATTGCTGTGAGCAATTCCTGCTGGAAGTACTTCTGTCCGGACAAACAGGAAGCAAATTGACTGTCACACCTCAAAGAAGTGTAGTAGAATAAGGAATCTTGTGCTGTTCCGGAAAGGGGGAAACGAGGTGGCTGGGGGAACATAACTGAGCCAGAGGCCAAAAATCAGCTTCCCAAAGTCATGGTGAAACCAAGCAGTTATATTCAGGGAAGCTTGAAGACAAACTTAAATGAATAAAAAATGAATGAAAATACCTGAAATGTGAAATTAATAAGATATTTACAAGCGTGTTTCATATGTACAGTGATTAGACACCTGTGCTACCATTTCTTCGTAGATTTTCTTTTCTTTTTCTATTTCCAGAGGTAGCATGGTGGCACAGTGGTTAGCACTGCTGCTGCACAGCACCAGGGTCCCAGATTCAATTCCAGCCTTGGGTAACTGTGTGGAGCTTGCACCTTCTCCCTCATGTCTGTGTGGGTTTCCTCAGGCTTCCTCCCACAGTTCAAAGATGTGCAGGTTAGGTGGATTGGTCATGTTAAATTACCCCTTAATATCCCAAGATGTGTAGGCTTTGTTGGAGAGTCAGTGCAAACTCAGTGGCCTGAATGGCCTCCTTCTGCATTGTCGGGATTCTATGATTACTACAGATAATTACAGCCTTAACTTCCACAGCTAAATTGAATGTAGTCTGTTCACTGCTATATGCGTTGCCAGAGGTGACCTTGGCAGTTGTCCTCTGTTGATCCAAAGTCCCACGGGCTCCACCTTGCTGAGGGTTGCCTGTACAGCTGCAAGAGCCCCCTCAGCTTTATCTGTTGGCAGCAGTGGGGTCATTGGCAGAGGGGAGGTGGAGTGGCAGGGTAGCTTTGGAGTGTCCTAGGATAAAGCCCCTGGGCTGGAACTCCCAATGGGAGTGCAATGTCACCCCTCTGACTCCTTGGGAGCAGACCACCTGAAAAGAAGGTCAATGTGCCTGGTCCTCTTCTCGTCTAGTCATTGCTGCACTGCATCCATGACTAACACGACAGGGTGCAGGTCCAAGCCACTGAGTACTTTACTGGACCAGTCCCTCTCTGTCGGTTGCACCCTCTCCATAGGGAATGTGAAGCACTTGAACGCCAGAGCTATGGCAGTACTGATAACATGAATGGACTTCTCCTGCCCTCACTCAAGTCTGTACATGGCCTCCGGCATCTCTGCCTAATGTCCCCCTCTTTGTCTCTGCACCTCCAACGTGTTTCTTATGGATGAATCTAGAGGCTCATCATCTGCAAGGCACTCAGCAGAGGCCTGCTCTCCAGCAGTATTCTGAATGTTAAAGAAATTAGCTGTCACATCTTTCATCAGCAACAGGCAAGTGTCAGTAACATGCTCACCAGACTGTCATCTGAGTCTAATCTAGAATGAGTACACACTGAGGTGAATGCCTCTGCAAGGTGGAGGGTGTAAGAGAATGATGTGATGGTGCATCCTCTGAGGTAGTGGTCGAGGTGGAACTGAAGCTGTAGTTGGAGTTGGAGGAGGTTGGAGCTAAGGGAAGGCTGTCTCCTCTTTTTGTTCTTTGACTGCATTGCCCATGACAGCCCCTCAGCCCTCTCCAGTAAGAGTTTGACATCCACAGTACCTAGAAACTGGTTCAACCTTTGCATCATGAAGTGGCTCCCATAGATTCAGTTTACAAGTTTTTTCTGCTGTTGAGGGCTACAACACAAACTCTGATCTGACATCCCTCTGCACTCACACATGTACACTGCTTGATGCCCATATGAGTGTCACTTTGCAGTGACTACTTGGTGCCATTTATCCAGGTGGAGCATTGTAGATTGTTCATCCTCTTCCTGACTACACCCAAGTTCTGGAGTGGGCTACACTGGTCCTGGCCTGCACTGCAACCTCCCTCCAGACTGCCTTCATCAGAAAGAAGGGTCTCTTGCTGGCAACCCAGAGAAAAAGGACCTTCTTTCTGCCTTTCACAGACAGCCTGGAGGAGAACATGGAGGTCAGAAAATCGCTGAACTGTGAGGGCTCCTCTGAGATCACTTACCAACTGACTGAAGAACACTTCTTGAGTGATTTCAGACATGCTTTCTCTGAGACTTATCTGGATGGGGCAAGATCCAGAGGTTTGACCGCAGTCTCAGCATCCACTCACACAGACAGGCTAATACTGCTGGCTTGCAGAGAATTAATGCCTCAGCTTGTGCCTTCAAAATATGTCTGTTAAATACCCTTAACCCCGCGAGGTTACAATATGGTCACTAACTTCCTGCCTACCCCTTCAACATGATTTGCTCCTTCCTTGAACATTCATAGTTAGTTCATAGAATCCTTATAGTGCAACAGCAGTCATTTGGCCCATCGGGACTGCACCTACTCTGCATCTAACCCATGTCCTAACCCCATAACCCCATGTATTTATCCCCTAACTCCCCCTCTAATCTACACACCTTGGGACACTAAGGGGCAATCAACCTAATCTGCACATCTTTGGATTGGGGGAGGAAATCAGAGCTCTCAGAGGAAACACATATAGACATGGAAAGAATGTGCAAACTCCACGCAGACAGTCACCCAAGGCCGGAATTGAACCCAAGTCCTTGGTGCCGTGAGGCAGCAGTGCTATCCACTGTGCCACCATTTTGCTAGTTGGCTGGCTGCTGTGTTGTCAAACATTCTGCCCCCGGTGGAAATGTCACAAGGAAATGTCCTGTCCCGCAACTCACAACCTTGCTGCTACAGGAAGATTCTATCATTGTCAGGAATCACGCACAATGTAAGGCTGAAAGACCCTGGCATGAAATGGCATATTCTGCTAAAGTATTCAGGAGAGAAAGAGATAAAGACAGAAAAGATTTGAAACTTTTCTGTAAAAAACATACCCTATTGAAGTTGTGAGAAAAACATGATGTAGTTTGAAGAGTGCAAAAGGTCAAAAGACCTGCTTGAAGAGTTCTGGTATTTGAATATAGGAAAATAAGACCCAAAGAACCATGCCCTGAGTATTTTATGGCATTGCAATGAATATTTGTATGAGAGTGTTATAATTCATTTTAAAACTTGTATATAATGTCAATCTCTTTATGAGATTGCAATAAACAAGCTGCTATTATTATTAAATTGCATTTCAGTGCATTGACTGAATTTTCAAAAGCCATAATGCTAATTATTTTAGGGTTGAAATATTTTAAAGCTTTTATTTGTTTTTAATTAATTTCTCCAGTTAAATCTCTCAGTTTGTTCAATGCTCAATTTTCCCATTTGCAGAAAGAACTGCTTGTGATCCATGGAAGAGGCAATATTATCTCATATGGGGTTGATAGTATTTGGAGAGAAAATCCAATGTTGTTTCAAACCCCTTGACATGGTTCAAAATAATGTGGAGTTGCCTATATATTTCTAGTTTGCAACTCCTGCAGTTTGTTTGTAATTATCATTTACATTTTAATCATTGTGGGTGGAGATAAGTGGATATGTGGATAAGTGGATATCTGTGCACATGGTGCACTCCTTGATAGAGAAGTCAGGATTTTTTGATTTGATTTATTATTGTCATATGTATTAGCATACAATGAAAAGTATTGTTTCTTGCGCACTATACAGAGCATACCATTCATAGAGAAGAAAACAAGAGTGCAGACTGTAGTATTACCATCATTGTTAGGGTCTAGAGAAAGATAAACTTAATGTAAGGTAGGTCCATTCAAAAATCTAATGGTAGCAGGGACAAAGTTGTTCTTGAGTCAGTTGGTAAGCGATCTCAGACATTTGTATCTTTTTCCCAATGGAAGAAGGTGGAAGGGAGAATGTTCAGGGTGCATGGGGTCCTTAATTATGCTGGCTATAAGTCTATTTTGAAAAATCCACACAGTTAGAATTTCCTTGGAGTATATCTTTGTTACAGGTATGTACCTATCTCAAAGCAACACATTTTCCTTTCCTAAGCTTTGAATGCTTTGGCTAAAGTTGACAACAACCAATTGTTAAAGAGACTAGGATATGCAGAAGTAGTACTTGAGTTTAACCGACTAAAACCATGGACTTTATCAGTTGAGCATGCATTAGGTTCATGGTGCTTGTTTAGCTAGGACCACCATCCATTATGGCAGTGGCTACAAGTTTCAAATAGTAAGAACCCCAGCCCCTAGATATTGGTTTGCCCCTCTAACTCCAATTACTTAGCCTGTCTGGCTGCTCAGTATATCAATGGTGCTTTGAAGTGCTGCAATGAGGGCTGGCTTAGTTCCAATTTTCCACCACTTGGCTTATCATCTGCAAGCCAACTTGGTTCTAAAGAGAGCTCATTTTTTTCCACCCACAAGGAGGATTGTCAGTCATTGATTGTTAGTCAGTTGGCAATTTGATCCCTTACACATGGCATGGGGAATAGCAGAACTCACATAAAATGCAGCCATTATCCAGTCGACCACATCATATCCCATTGCATAGTGATTCCGCCAGTTAGCAATGCCAAACTTCAGCAGCAACAGCTTGGCTCTCTGCAACCTCAAGAATGGTGTCAAATCCTGATGGTGAAGCATCAGATCCTTGTTATGTGAGCTTAGGTTTCATATGCAGCCTTCAAGTTGTACTTGCATCAGCTGTTTCTTCAAGCTTCAAAGTTTCCTCATTAGTTATGCAACACGTATCTGTTTCCAGTGTGGTGTCAGAGTCTGCACAGGACAGCCTGTGATGTTCTTAAATTTCAACTTCATTGACCCATATTAAAGTTACTCAACACCAGCTACTTAACTCAGACCCTCAAGTGGAAGGGCTTTTGCAGTGAAATGTGCTGCCATCAGTCAGAACTTCTTCCTTGATGGTGCTTAGCAATAGGTCCATGCAAGATAGAGTTCTCTCTTCCCATCAGCTTCTATTTTTGTTATAAAATTAACGCATAATTTGGTCCTGCTTCATCCATTAGTGCCAAAAAGCTAGAACCTCAACACATACTAGCCAATCACTGATTTTTATTTTCTTCATTTGAGTTGATCTTGACTAGAGATGCAAGAATTTGTGAGGTTAATAATTGTGATAGTTTTATTCCATATATTAGGTCTTACTTGATTATTGGTTTGTGACTACTTCTAATAATGGCTTATTAGGGTTCATTGTTGGCAAATAGGACAATGGTTTGGGGTTCAGTTGCCAGTTTACGTGCAATATTTAAAGGGTATCAGCGGCAAACTAAAAAGAAGATTTTTGAAGTCCAGCTCCTGGTGTCTGCCAACAAAACCTGTAGGCCAGGCTGAGGGCAGACATTTTCTGATGTTGCAACTTTTCCCCATCACACGTGAAGAATCAACATTTGCTGTATGATCTCATTTCCCTCACATACCCCCATGTAACCACCAAGAGTAGGGAATGTTATCCATGTTGGAGCATGGCCCTTTAACAGAATGGGTCAGGTGACCCAGGACTCAAGCTTCACCCTGGATAGGTCTTGTCTAGCCAGTCTTATGCTGACTGTGCTGGAATAAAGATATGTTAATAAACTGTTCCAGTTAGCTTACTACCACTAATCTTGTGGTTTTTCATTAGTCTCAATATCAGACCTCAAACATAATAGGAAAGTCTTCAGAAAAGAGACATTGGGATCTGCTTGTCTTGAGCCAAAGGCACTTCACACATGAACAGTAGAGAGACTGAAGTTTTATCAGTATTATTTAAAATTAGCTTTCCATTTTTTTTTACAATTTCAGTGTTTTTGAAAGAGTTTTTCATGTCAACATTTTCTTCTAAGTATATTTTAAAAACCTATCTGAATTTTAAAGTTACATTTAGCTCTTTTAAATATTTTACTTGCAAGCTGGGCCTTGGGAAACACTGGGGTTTCTGTTGGCTCTCCCCTGAATAGAGGAGGAAGAAGTAAAAGATTGAGGCTCAGTAAAGTGATAGCAGGCCGTGCAGATAGAGTATTCAGCCTCTAACCTCTGGTACCCATGCCTCCCATCTGCTGATGCGTGTGAGCCCTTCACTACAGCTCTTGCCAATGCTTCCCTTGTGAAACAATAACTGAGTTGTACCAGCTGTCAGATAATTGCAAGCGCAGCTCATAAGTGAGACATTTAACTGACTAAGAGTCAAGACAATTGCTAAATGACTCTTGCCTGCATGGTATAATTTTGGCATTGTATTTAATTTGGTCATCTGGCTGGCAGGTAGCTCTCTTCCACTATCTGTAGGGTTGCCATTTGTAGATCATTCTGTTACTTTTTTCATACAGCCATTCCCCCAACTTACTCCAAATCATTTCAGACATATGTCTCCTTGTTGATAGAAACAACCAGCTGACAACCTCCTCATTGACAGACGGATGCTGGAAAAACTCAGCATCTGTAAGGAGAGAAAGTAGAGTTCATGTTTTCAGTCCTTTTGACTCTTCATCAGAAAAAAAGAGCCAAATGGACTCAAAATATTTTGTAGGAATTTACGGCCCCTCGCCCGCTCCAATTCCCGTTGGCAGGCAAGGCCTTAGAATTCTGGCCATTAACACTGTTTTCTCCCCTTACAGAAACCGCCAAACCTGCCAAGTTTTTTTCCAGTATCCTCTGTTCTTATTTCAGATTCCAGATCCACAGGGTTTTGCTTATTTTAACTTCTCATGGAACCTGAGTATTACTCGGACCAGTATTGTGTGCTTGGCCAGTGGTTTAAACTCACCTACCTTTACGGAAATGACCCCCAGAATATTTTGACTCATTTAAATCCTGCCAGCCAATTTGTCCCCATCCACATCCATTCCAATATTGTACAGAGTAGGAGGTTGATTGAAATTCACGGGCTGAGACCAAGAATTTGGCAAGCTGAAAATGACGTCCCACGGGAAAGGAGGAGTTTTTTATTTATATATAAATTATTCAAAATATCACCTATATCTACTAGATGCAAATAAGTTGTATTGTAGCAACTCACCAAAGCTTATTCACCAGGATCTTCCAAAACTATGAATTCTAGGGCATAGTAAACCAAGCACTGTGATCACCTGGGGACATTTAAGTTTTAAAATTTATTTATTAGTGCCACAAGTACATTAACACTTCAATGAAGTTACTATGTAATCCCCCTGTTGCCACACTCTGGTGCCTGTTTGGTACACTGAGGGAGAATTTAAAATGGCCAATGCACCTAACCAACATGTCTTTTGAGCTGCGGGAGGAAACCAGAGCATCTGGAAAAAAGCCACGCAGACATGGGGAGAACGTTAGACTGCACACAGACAGTGACCTAATCTGGGAATCAAACCCAGGCACCTGGCACTGTGAGACAGCAGTGCTAACCACTATTCTGCTCATCCAAGTCATATCCAAACCTGATTGTTAAATATCTCAGCACAGTGCAATCTTGCTGCATCAAAATCCTGGAACCCTTTTCCAGACACAATTTTGAGTGCACCTAAAGTACACGGAACACAGCAGTTCAAACATGCAGCTCACCACCACTTGACAGGGAGTGCACTAACTTCCAACTCAAGCTGTCATCAGCACCTGATGTAAAGAGGTAAAAAGAAAACTCCTCCAGCTTTGGGAGAATATATTTGCTGTCTCACTCAGTTGAGTGGATTAAAATTGCAATCAGTTGTTTCCAGGGTGGATAAGTGACCTGGGGAATATTACCTGTCCACTAGCCCAGTTTATGCTGGAGGAGCAATCACTGTGCTTGCCTTGATGCCTGCTTTACTTTACCCTATATCCTCAAACACCACAGCAACATTAACCAACATCCAATATTATTAGTGCATTTACTAGGGACAGGTGCTCCAAACCAGCTAATGTCATGTCTCTGTACAACCCCCCATTGCCAGGAGCCAGTGCCTCCTATGGTGGGATCATCACTCGGCGGGGGTGGGGTGGGGGTGGGGGGGCGTTGGCGTTGATGTTGGTGGTAGCTGAGGGATGGAATCGGCTCACTATTCCCAGTTACAAATCGGAGATGACCCTGGGGGCTACTGAGAGCTCAGGCCCACCTCAGTTCTCTAGGACTTTGTCCCGGTTGTTTGGTGAAACAATAGCCCTCACCTCTCACACCAGTTCATCCCACACCCACTCCCTATGCTCTCACATCCCAACTTGTGCCGATCCTTGCACCCCCTTCCATCCTCTTGGCCCTTATAGACCATATACCAACTTAGTGCCAAGACATGCCAACCCTTTCCCCCATCCACTTTCATGGTCCCTTGTCAC
The DNA here is from genome assembly GCF_965287045.1 of Carcharhinus amblyrhynchos. Classification (NCBI taxonomy): domain Eukaryota; kingdom Metazoa; phylum Chordata; class Chondrichthyes; order Carcharhiniformes; family Carcharhinidae; genus Carcharhinus; species Carcharhinus amblyrhynchos. Next base: position 39,082,435 of record NC_137339.1, on the reverse strand, counting down.
TGATCCAAACCAGATATCGAAATACAAAACAAGACATGGATTTTTTTCCTCAGTAGTGATGAAGCATCACAGATCTCTACTCCTAATGATTAACTCAGTGTTCCACCTGATTCTCTTCATACTCTTCTGAGTATCTTAATAAAATAAGCTAATTAACTAATTTAAAACAAACTAAAAAAAGTCCCTTAAAGGGACACAGTATAAAAAACAAAAATTCAAAGGAAACTTAGCAAATTAACTTAACTACTTCTTAGGATTTGGGAGGGGTGGGGAAAATAATGTACTTCAGCTCCTGTAGTGTCCACTAATCACAGAAAGCCTTAATCACAGCAGACATTGCGTGCTCTCAGAGACAGCTGGGCATGAACATGGCTACAGAAGAGGGGTTCATCGCTACCTTCCCAAACAATCATCACCAGCATCTCCTTTATCACCCCATTCCCCCCTCTCAAATAGTCATCAAAAGAATCTCCCTCTCACAGCACCCCCACTAATACCCCCATTAATGCCAGCTTTCCATTCTTATCACATCCCCATCATCTCTGACATCACCTTCTCTCCCCCTTTCCCATTACTCTACCAACATCCCATCATCTCTGGCATCTCCCTCTCTCCCTCTTCTCCATTATCACCAACATCCCCCTTCCCTTGTGTTCATCGCCAGCATCAGCCACCTTCCCTGTGTACATTGCTAGCATGTCCAGCATTCTGGAATCTGCACCCCAGATTCAATCTATGCATCTGCTCCCCACACCCACCACCATAAATAAGTGAATCCCCACATGTGAGCCGCATTTTAGGGATCACATCTGGCACTGCCCCATTGCATAGTTTGGCTTCCAGCTTGGCACTACTACTAACCTGGCAGGCTAATCTGGTAATGACAAACTGTACCCAGAGGCAGCACCAGGGGCACTGCCTGGCCATGTCCCTCTCCCCCTGAGGGCTAACCTCACTTTTGTACTCCCAGTGGGATCCTTTAGACAGGTTCACATCTGGGTAAACCCATTGTAAACCTCGCCAACGTGGCATCCCTTCAGCTCAGTCCAAAAGTTTAATGAGGGGGGAAGATCTGGCGAGAGGTGTGGTTAATTGTATTTAAATTTCTTTAAAAGAATGTAAATCAAATTCTCGTTCAATAAGGGTAGGAAACTGATTACGTTGCAGGCGAGAGGCAGAAAAATTGGAACTTGCCATCTTGACGGTGAGATTTGCGATTTCCAAGTTTTGCCAGATCTTGAGCCCCCACCACTGATCCCATGCACAGAGATTGTGGGTTCAAGATCGACCCCACGATCTTTGGCTTTTTGTTTTCTAATTTTCTCCGGCTTCAGGCAGTGATCTTAGACAGTTGCTGGGGAAGAAGTTAATTATTTGGTGACTATCCAGTAACTGACTATGGTTTTGTCTATTTTTAATGTTTAATATAGACTAGCAACCGCTGGTAAAGTTAATAAAATGTATAAAAGCAAAAGTAAAATGTATAATTGACTAAAGTAGTTCATTAGAGTGCATTGAGGATGGCTGGACAGGTGGTGTGTCACAGCTACAGGATGTGGGCACTCCTGGATGTCTGTCTAATCCAGGGCAAACCTGTCTGCAGTATGTGTTAGAAGACGAAACAGTTTCAGCTCAGAGTTTATGATTTGGAGGCTGAGCTATAGATACTGTGATGCATCAGGAAGAAGGAAAGTTACCTGGATTTTTTGTATCAGGTAATCTCTTATGATAGAGTCTTCTAATGGGGTCAGTGGTCAGGGAAGGCAGAGTGTGACTGCCAGTGAGGTAGGTAAGGGGATTCAGAAGGTTGGAGCACAGGAGCCTCAGTCTTTACAATTGTCCAACATGATTGAGGTTCTTTTTTTAGCTTGTTTGGTTGGGAGTGGGGGCTGCAAGGTGGATGAGTTAATTGGCACTATGGTGTAGGAAGCTATTCAAGTAGGGAAAGCGAAAATGAAAAAGGGATAGTGTAGTCAGAAGGATTGACAGTGTTCTTTGCAGTGAAGGGTATGAGTTGCCTGCCTGGTGCCAAGGTTTGGGATGACTGCTCTGAGCTGGAGAGGAACTTTTAGTGGGAGGGTAGGACCCAGTATCCATGATCCATGTAGGCACCAATGACACAGGTAGGACAAAGAAGGAGGGTCTGCATAATCAGCATGAGGACATAGGCACCAATTTAAGAAGCAGAACCTCAAAGATCATCTCTGAATTACCACCTGAAGCAAATGCAAATTGGCATTGGGCGAATCAGTTCAGAGAGATGACTGTATGCCACAAACATTGGCATCAGAGAAGTGAGTTTAGGTTTGTGAGCACTGACATCAATACTGGGGAAAGTGGGATCTGTGCTGTTGGGATGGCCTACACCTGAGCCATGCTGGGACCAGTATGTTTGCCTGCCAAATAACTAGGGAGGTTATTAAGATTTTAAAATAAATAGTTGAGGTAAATTTGGGAAGATATGATAAATCAAAGAGCAGAGACAAGGCAAACAAGAAAGGTATTATTACAGCAAATGAAAAACAGATTGTGACAGGAAGGGCTAGAGAGCACAAATCTAACAGTAAATAAATGGATGAGACACAGCATTTGGTGCACATAGAATCAAAACAAAACATCAACTGAAAACGCCCATAGAAGTAAATAAATATGATTGATAGGCATTAAGGAATCGTGGCCACTGGAGAGCATGGATTGGGACTCGAATATTGAGGGATATGGGATATTTAGGAAGAATAAGAAGTGAAAAAAGGGTGGGGGGGCTGACTCTGGCAGTTAATGATGGTAATAATGATATTAATACAATACAAAGGGAAGAATTAAATCCAGGATGTGGAAATGGTTTGGGTAGAGATGAGAAATGTTGAAGACAAGAAATTGCATGCAGGGACCCCTAACAGTAACCACATGTAGAGTGGAGGCATAAAGAAATAAATAATTGGAGCTTGTCAGGAAGATACGGCGATAATCATGAGAGATTTTAATTTACACAGAGACGGAAAAGTTAGATAGGCAAAGTTGCCGAGATGATAGAACGCTTCAGGAAAATGTTTCTAAGAACATCATGTCCTGGAACTAACCTGAGAGTGGGCTATACTCGATCTGGTATTGTGCAACGAGATGGGGGTAATTAATGATCTCATAGTGAAGATACCCTTTGGTAGCTGTCAGCATTATATGATTGAATTTTGCATTCAGTTTGAGGGAGAGAGGAGAGGGTCTGAGGTTATGTTTTTAAACTTAAGTAAGGACTATTGTGAGGGAATGAAAGTTGAACTAACTAGAATTCTACAGTGCAGAAAGAAGCCATTCAGTTCAGCGAGTCTGCAACAACCACAATCCCACCCAGGCCCTATCCCCATATATTTACCCACTAATTCCTCTAATCTATACGTCCCAGGACATTAAGAGGCAATTTAGAATGGCCAATCAACCTACCCTGCACATCTTTGGACTGTAGGAAGAAACCGGAGCACCCGGAGGAATCCCACACAGACACAGGTAGAATGTACAAACTCCACACAGACAGTGACCCAAGCTGAGAATCGAACCCACGTCCCTGGAGCTGTGAAGCAGCAGTGCTAACCACTGTGCTACCGTGCCGCCCAAATTGACAAATTAGGTAAAGGGATAGGTCAGTAGAAATGTTGTGGCAAACATTTATGTGGATATTTCAAAATGCACGGGATCGATACTTTCCAAAGAGTAAGAAAATGTCAAGGGACAGACTCACCATCAGTGAATTACTGAGAAGGTCCAAAACAGTATCAAACATGAATAAAAAGCGTATAATTGTGCAAAGATAGGTTGCAGATCAGAAGATTGGACAGAGTATAAGAAACAGTAAAGGGTGACTCAAAGAGGAGGGAAACATTAAATTTCAAGAGAAAGCTAGCCAGAAATATAAAAACAGACAGTAAGAGTTTTTATAAATATTTTACGAAGAAGAGATTTATAAAGTGAGCATCGGTCTTATAGGAATTGCATCTGGAGGATTGATAATGGAAGACAGGGAGATGAAAGATGAATTGAATGGATATTTTTCATCAGTCTTCACTATAGAAGACACGAGTAAATCTCACAAGCAGCACTAAACCAGGAAATGGAAAGGAGGGATGAGCTCAGGAAAATTACATTCACCAGAGAGATTGTACTGAGTAAATTTTTGGCACTCTGGACTGACAAGGGCCTGGATCCTAATGGATTTTAGCCCAAGGTCTTAAAAGGAGTATCTAATGAGATAATTGTGCATTGGTTTTTAATTTCAAAAATTTCCTTGATTTGTGGAAGGTCCCATTAGATTGGAAGAGAGCAGATGTAACTCCATTATTCAAAATAGGAGGGAGACAGAAAGCAGGAAATTAAATGCTGGTTAGCCTGTCATAGAGAAAAATGTGAGAAACTATAATTAAAGAAGTTATAGTGGGCATCTGGGTATGCTTAAGGCAATCAGGCAGAGTCAATACGGTTTTGTGCAAGGGAAATCATGTTTAACTTATTGGAGTTCTTCAGCTTACCCAGACCCACCCCTTGCCCTATCCCCATAATCCCATGCATTTACCCCACTGATCCTCTTAACCTACACATCTTGGGAAACCAAGGGGAAATTTAGCTTTGCCAATCTACCTAACCTGCGCATCTGAGTTATGGAAGGAAACCAGGGTACCCAGAGGAAACGCACACAGATATGGGGAGAATGTGCACAATAACAATTACCCAAGGCTGGAATTGAACCCTGGTCCCTGGCATTGTGAAGCAGCAGTGCCACCCATTGTGTTACCGTGTTGGAGATTATGCTTCAGTTGGACCGGGCATTTGTGAGAGCACTTTTGGCGTACTGCATTGTTCATCTTATTAAGGAAAGGCATGAAGGCATTGGAAGCAGTTCAGAAAACATTTACCAGACTAGTACCTGGAATGGTTGGGTTGTCTTATGGGAAAAGGTTAGAGAGCCTGTGGCTTGTAACCACTGGAAATTAGAAGGGTGACTTGATTGAAACATGAGGGGTCTTGACAGGGTGGATGTGGAGAGCATGCTTCCTCTGGGATCAATGTTTTAAAATAAAGGGGTACACATTTAAAACAGAGTTGAGGCAAAATGTTTTCGTTCAGAGATTCATGAGTCCTTGGAACTCACTTCCTGAAAAGGTGATAAAATCAAACTCTTTGTATATTTCTTAAAGCAGAGATGGATAGATTCTTGGTAGACAGAGTGCAGATTTTTAAGGTTACCATCAGATCAGCCATGAAGAGGGTTCAAAAGGCTGAACAGCCTATGCCATTTATTTGTATGTTTGTAATTAGGGATGGCCTTGTCAGCGATGCCCACATCCCATGAATGAATAAAAAAAACATAAAAAGTTAATAACTCACATAATATAAAATAAGGTCCTTTCGCTAATAAAAATGTGATAAATTTGAACTTGGCGCTGTGGTCAAATGGTTCTGCTGCATTTTGGTTTACCATGTGTGTTGTCACAACCCTCACTCATTCTGTCCCACCCAACAAAAATAGGATTTGTCAGAAATAAGGCAAGACTTCCAGAACGTGACATCGCTTGCTATTCTTAACGGTTCCCAGAATCTCCATGGCTCTTGAAAAATCTAGGCCTCGGTCTCTATGCCCTTCAGCTATTTCTGCAGTAATGGAAGAAACTTCTAAGGTGATTTACTGAGAATTTGCACTAGGACCCCTGTGAATTACGATGTACTTTCCTACCTATTGGTGCTGGACTGTATCCCCATTAAGCAGGAATTTGTGAGTATGAATGAATTCTGTATCATGTGGAATGCAACCTAAGTTTCAGAAGATATTCCTAAATGTGAATGTGGCGGCACTCTCCATTAAGGCCATTTCCTTCCACAGTCTCAGTCATGCCAACCATGGGCCTCTTGACACTGAAAAGCACAGAACTCCTTTATGGAAAAAAAACTGAAGACTCTTTAAAATCATGTGCTTGGTGTCCTGAAAAGCACCGGCCTCAAACACTGCAGTCACATACACTGGGATGAATTTTCCCATCCCAACCACCACAGGAATCATAGCGGATGGGGTGGGGGGAGCTGGGAGGTGGGGGGCGGAGGGCTGGGGGTGGTGGTGGTGGTGTGACAGGGAGGGGGTGGGGTGGCTGCAGACCATGCAAAGGTCTGTTGATCTTGAGCAGAATTTTGCAGTTTTAGGACAAGCCAAAAAATTCCGCCCATCAACTTTAAGTAATACTTATAAAACTATGTTTTCTCAGTTTTTATGGCCTTCAGGTATGGACTGACGTGTCACTGTTTCATGACATATTGCAGCTATCCTGACCCTTTTAGCTATTGCAGCAGCAATGAATTTTCCTCCCACTCCTCTCCTCAAATCAGGCTATCTGCCGAGGACACTAATAGAACCCAAAGGCCAACTGTATATCTGAGCAATTAACAAATAAAGAGTCTGTCTGATTTGTACTTATTAAAACAGATTCAGCTTCATCATTTTTTTTTCTAATTTTCCTTCAGGAAGTTATTCATGTTACCAAGAGTAAGTTGCACAGTGCTGTGGCTGCAGTTTCTTTTGTGAGATGTGGGCTTCATTGACAATGCCAACATTTGTTGCCTGAATTGCCCTTGAACAGATTGGCCTGTGAAACAACTTTCATCAGGCAATTGAAGTGGGCCTTATGAAGGGCCAAAATTGATGGGTCAATCAGGGAGCCTCTTACTTTGTACTTAACCAGGTGAGCCAGTTTCTCTGGGACTCCTAGTGCAGTAAAAAGTCTGACAACACCAGGTTTCAGTCCAACCGATTTATTTGAAACCTGGTGTTGTCAGACTTTTTACTGTGTTTACCCCAGTCCAACACTGGCATATCTACATCACTCCTAGTGCAGACTGCTAACTGAAAGCACTCTGTATGCTGTTGTCAGACTTGTAAATAAAGGGATTTTGGTGAAGGGACTTCTGCCTCCAAGGGCTTATTACATTACCAGGCTCTTTCAGAGGGCGGTTAATAGTTAACCACATTACTGAGGGGTGGAATTTTATGTGTAGACCAGACTGAGTGAGGATGGTAGATTTCCTTCCCTGAAGGACATGTGTCAACCAGATAGGTATTTACAATGGTTAAGTTCAGCTTTATATTCCAGAATTATTAATTGAATTTAAATTCCACCAGCTGCCATGGTGGAATTTGAACTCCTGTTCCCCCCAAGTACTAGCCTGGTCCAAGATGATGAATCCAGTTGCTTTATCACTACACTGTAACATCCATTAAATTATACATTGCACATATATGTGCACAGACATGTAAGTACCTGGAAAACAGCTGAGCATGTACAAGCAGAAAATCTCTCTGCTTCAACTTATTACAGATTGTGGAGAGGAAATGACAAAGAAAGAAACCTTCACCAGTGCATCAAATTCAAACTTGTCTCACGCTCCATGTTAATGTTGAACTGCTTAATTGTTGAGGAAGCAAGCTCAAAAAGGTTAGACCTCCTATTCAGGAGAGTCTGCTCCTTGATGATTTCTTTTATAAAAAGCTATTGATTTTGCATATGACTTTCTTACTTCTAAATGAAATACAGAGGCAGTGAACTGAAGTTTTAGTGTGGCTATTCAACCTTCCACAGGATGGGCACTGCTATACTTCTCTGTGCACAGAGACTGTGGACCTCAGACTCAATGGTCTCTCTTAAGTTTACAGAAATGATTATTGAAAGCAGTGAAATATGTGGAATTTTTGCAAAGGAAATTTGCAGTGAGTCCAGTAATAAAATAGAAAATGTTAGAAATGTGCAAAAGTCTGAGGTGTACCTGCCTCAAAAAAAAGATGCAGTATAGATTGGGGCATTCATGGCCTTTTTAACTAATTTTATTTAACTAATTGGAAGATTCATTTAAAAATTCTGATATATTGCCATAGAATGAGCAAGAGGAAGTGAAAAAGATAAAATGTTTCAATGTCTTATATCTCCTGATGATTCTGAAATGACTCCTAATAAAGAAAATGATTGAATGCAGAGAAAAGTGAATTTAGTTTAAGCTCTAGCAGTTACTGAATAAACTAAAACGTTTGCCTTGCTGCATCCCACCAGAATCCCAAAAAGAGTTAAAGTATTAAGCAGACATTTTTTATTCTCATTTTTGCATTAATGCTTTTTGAGTAGAAATGCATGCACCTCGGGTATTAGGCTATTTCTGTCACTCAGCGTCCTGTGACAGCATCAACTATTCCTAGGTCCGCTAGAAGCATGAATCGGATACAAAGGGGAGTGTCCCTGACAATGCCCAGTCCTCAAACCCCACTGCTCCATTCTCCATACAGTCTGTCCTTATGGCTTCTTTGAGTGCAACTGCTGAATTAGCATTTTAAGCAGCATTCCATCCTAATTATAGAGTTTGAAAGTAAATAATTAGTGAAATTCTGCTGTGTCATTCTGATTGTCAATGCATCTTCAGTCTGAATGCTATTTTTTGCAGCACGTCCTTGCATGGTTTGCCTTTTAGATCATTGCATGCTGAGGGCAGAAGTATATCTGGCATTTCATCTCTGCCAAGGGCTGTTTACTAACACACGAGTACCCTTATAGTATCATGTTGCAAGCCATCTGATTTGTGTCATTGCATTCAAGCCAGATTATGAATATTAATTATTTAGGTATGTGCTTTACTACGTTTTTTTTAATTATTCTTTCAAAACTAATGGATGCCCATTCCCAAGGTAAATGCCCTGGGGGAGCTGAGTACAAATAGATTTTATTTTAAAAAATCTATTTTTATTTTGTAAGTTTTGATGGTGCCAAAGGTACTAAATTTCAGGCAGCTTTATGCTTTGATCTCGTGTCCAGGATCCTGATTAAGGCTTGTCAACTAATTTACCCTTTCATGCGGTTTCCTTGAACAGTCTAATTAATGTAAGTATTAAATAAAAATAAGCGGGTATGCAGCAATGCCCAGGAATATTGATGTTTGCCTTGAGAATCTCAGAATAATGTGAAAGTTGCGGCTTGGTTCTCCGAAACTTCTTGAAACCATTTGCTGATGATGTTATCGAGGCAATTGGAGGAATGTTTTCAATATTTGTTTTAGTGTTTCTGCTCCTATGAGTTATTTCTTGTAGATGCAGATAATGACATTATAAATCTTACTCTCAGGCAATTACTAAATGCTGGCACAGCCTATTCCCCACTGGGTGATAGTTTCAGCCTGTCTACATATTACAGCTACACTTGCCTTGGTCATTAAGAACTAATCTTGGATTTATGGCAAGTCCTTAAAGTTCACAGCACTTTAATAATAAAAAGCAAAGAAGGAATCGCGGGCAGGTGGTTACAATAGGATGTAACAATGAGCATCATTCTTGGTTCCAGCGGGACGGACTGTAATACGTTTAGAAAATTGTTGCACATGAATCTAAAGACCCATTTACAAAGACATCAGGAGTAAATTTGGATTGACTTTAGCCAAATTATCTGACTTTAGTTCAGATGCTTCTGCCATTTCTTTGGGAGGTGGGCTAACCCAGGGGAAGCTTGAATCTCATTTAACAGGATGACAAATGTACTGAATGCCTGCATCACTGTAACCCACCTAAGCCAAGAGCATTTTGGGATATGCCTGCTGTTTTTCTTTTTGCTGCTGTTTGCCCATTTGCGCAGGGCAAATTCTGAAATAAAGAACTTCGAGCACCATTGTGACATCCCTCGCAAAGTACATTTAATTCAGCCTGAATCCAAATTAGCCCAGACTGCATCATTTAGATACTGCACTTTATCATAAATGATTCATTTTAATTTATTCTAAATAAAATCTGTCTCCGTAAATGACGCTGAGAGGAATGCTCTGAGCATGCCATCCAAAGGATATATGTCAGCAGATATTGATGCACAAAGATTAGGAATGCACACAAGGAGAACAGAACTGCAAATTGCTTGATACCAGTGTTAAAAGTTATTTGCCTGGAGAAGCTTCTTTGACGGATGCATGGCATGAATTTTTAAATGATTAAAAATCAGACTTCTCATGCGGCAATATCAAACAATTTGCTATCTAATGGATATGGATGTTGGTGATCTCCCTGTTGACTGTAGTACTGACTGACACCCAAACAATGGCAAAACACTGAGTGAAAACTCAGGGACAAAACATTTTCTAGGTTGCCTCCACTCTCACAGGGCAAGGCAATAACATTCAGCTGTGGTTTCCTTTGTGTTTATAAACATCGAAACGCAAGATGAATTGTTTTCCAACCACTATCATCCTATCACAAAGGTAAAATAAAAAAAGATAGTGACTGGGATATTTAGCTCTCGTCCTCCCGGCGTGAGGTTGATGACAGGAGAAGAACATCTTGCGGGAGGCCCAAATGGCATCTTATTTTAGCGGGAAGTCTCGCTGTGAATGTCCCCATCAACACCCCCCCCATCACCTTCCTGTGATTGTTATGTCAATCCTGACGTTCAACATCAAAAACCCAATTATGATAAATTTGCATGTTATTATCATGCTTCTACGTGCCTGTTAGATAGTCCATTCATGTCAACTTTAATTACGACTGGTCTCCTACGATGTGCACCTGGTGGGCAGACCCATGGGAGGAGCTGAGGTGAGTACGTCACTCAGGGGTTGGGAGGAGAGGTTCATGACCGGGTAGTACCTGGTAATGTCTGGACCTTGTCCCCTTGTACTGCTTGGGGCCTGTCCCGGGACCAACCAGACACTGCCTGCTGGCACTGTCTCCCGACGTGTCGCTGGCACTATCCTCTGGCACTGTCCCCTGGCACTGACCCAGGCACTGCCTGGGCATTGCCCTAGCATCGCTGGGTGTGGTGTAAATGCAGTGATCTGCTTTGTCCTGGATAGCATCAAACTTCTTGAATGATGTGCAGCTGTACTCATCCAGGCAAATGGAATATTCCGTCAGATAGTATTCCACCCGTTTGACCAGGTTAATGCTCTGGGAAGCACAGGTTCAAATCCCACCACAGCAGCTGGTGCAATTCAATTAATAAATCTGGAATTGAAAGCTACTGTCAATAATACTAACCATAAGAAGCATCAGATTCACTAATGTTCTTCAGGGAAGGTAATCTGCTACCTTTACCTGGTCTCCAGACCCACAAAAATGTTGTTAACACTTAACTACCCTCCAAAATGCCCACTCGGTTCAAGGGCAACTGGGAATGGGCAAAAATGTTGGCCCAGCAAGTGACACCCACATCTATTTGAATAATAAAAAAGCCTGACCTATACCTTTTGTGTGGATAGGCTTTTAGGGGTCAGGAGGTGAATTACTTGTTGCAGAATTCTAATGTTAAACCTGCTCTTGTGCCACAGTAGTTACGCTCCTGGTCAACAGTGACCCCCAGATGTTGTCAATGAGGGATTCATCGATGGTAATAGCATTGAATATCAAGGGGACTCTTTCTCTTCTTACAGGTGAAGATGAACTGTTTTGGCAAATGAGGAGTTACAAATGGGACTGAATCTGTGCAATCCTCTGGAAGCATTTCCCCTCCAGGTCAGAAGTGAAGGTTATTGATGAAGCAGCTGAAGATGCTAGGTCGGGCCTCGGCCATTACCCTCAGGAATTCCTGCAGCAATGTCCTGTACCTGAGATGGTTGGAATCCAACAATCACAAATCAATATTGTAAAACAAGAGCAAAAGGGTTGTCATTCAAATGACAAACTTCATTCCCATGTTACAGTCAGATGAAGAGGGCTTTTTTTCCTTCTGCTCAGTTTACAATGGCAGGTTTCTTTTCAAGGAAGGATATACTTGTCAATTCTGTGAATGTTTAACCATCTTCATCAATGACACAATCAGCAAGGTTTACTTGAATTTTCTTTTTTTAAATAAGGGTAGTTTTTAGTGTACTTAACTCGGTTTAAGTAAAGTACATTCGCACAGAAACAAATAGTTTACAGGGTGGTAGATTACAGGATAAATTAAATAATCTAGAGTCCAGTAAAACTAAAGAGCTGTACAGTCATTAAAGGTTGGTGTCTCGGCTGCCTTCAGGCTGAACTGGGTGGTCCTACCGCTTTCACTGGGTGGTCTTGCCACTTTCACTGGGTGGTCCTGCTGCTTTCACTGGGTGGTCTTACTGCTTTCACTGAGTGGTCTTGCCACTTTCACTGGGTGGTCTTACTGCTTTCAATGGGTGGTCCTGCTGCTTTCACTGGGTGGTCTTACTGCTTTCAATGGGTGGTCCTGCTGCTTTCACTGAGTGGTCTTGCCGTTTTCACAGGGTGATCTTGCCGTTTTCACAGGGTGATCTTGCCATTTTCACAGGGTGATCTTGCCATTTTCACAGGGTGATCTTGCCATTTTCACAGGGTGCTCCTGCTGTTTTCACTGGATGGTCTTGCCACTTTCACTGGGTGGTCCTGTCCCTTTTGCTGGGTGGTCGTGCTGCTTTCATTGGGTGGTCTTGCCGTTTCCACATGGTTGTCGTAATGCTTTTGGCATTGAGGTAGCTTAAAGTTGTATCCATTTGATTTACTGTACTTCTGCCAACAACAGCACTGTGTTGAGTTCTTTTTAAAATCTCCGTGGAAAAATAGTCAAAATCAGCCGACAGGGCTCCAAAACCCTGTAAGTTGGATGGAAAGAGAAACAGAGAGAGAGAAAAGGGACCCATTCAGTGTTAACTTCCTTCAGCAACTCTGCCACATGTCTAATTCTGCAAAGAAAACTGGTGCTTAAAGCACACAAAGGGTTGGTTTTTGATATGACCTCTCCAACTGCTCAGTGTTCTAAATAAGGTCATAGCTAGTCTATTACATTGTAACTTATTAGACAATGCTGGAAATTCCTATCCCCCAAGTGATTATGTCAGTGGCTTGTCTCCATCTAGTTGAGTACTCAGGTGATTGTCTGGATACTTTGCTAATGGAATAAGAGATGGACCCCATTCATCCTCTTCCAAGAGTATTGTTCCTGGTGCAGTTTTTCATACATGTTAGGCCCGATTTTACCCATTTTTGGGCATGAAAACGTGGTAAAGTCGAGCGTGAGGCCATTAATGCGATCTGCACTCATGGCCACACAGATGCCAACTTTACCAAGGCCCGAAAATGACCGCGATCCGATTCACACCTGAAACGGACGCAATGATGATTTAAATGTATTTGTATGCATTTAAATTGAATTAATGAGCTGCCCACCCAACCTTATCAGCATTTCCCCCTTTATCATCATGTTCACATGTCCAGATTCAGCATGAAACAGACCTGCTTGGCAAAGGTCTGTTTCTGGCGCTCCAGCTTCTGAAAAGGTGAGCTCAGAACATCCAACGACTCCCTGACTCAGATCAGTGGAGTTTGGGGTGGGGTGGGGTGGGGGGGGGTGGGCGGTGGTGGCGTTTGCAGGGAGGTGGGTCAGATCATTCTCTGATGGGTGGGGTGAGGGTGGAGGCAGGGGGCAGATCACTCTCTGGTTGCAGGATGGGGTGGTGCCAGAGGGAGGCTAGGTTGTTGTCTAGTGGGGCAGAGGCAGGCCAAATTGTTGGAGGAGGGTGGGGTATAGCCGCCACTCTGCGGGTGATCAGTGGGGACAAAGGGGGCAGAGGGTCGCAATCGGTCTGGGTCGCGAGGGGGATGGATGGATAAGGGGGACAGTTATGTTGTGGGGGTGGAGTGATGTCTGTGGGGGGCCATCGCCCCCGCTTTTCGCTCCTGGGCCGCTTTATCCACTTTTTGCAGCCCAGAAGTGATGTGACAAGGGCACGTTTTTCAAATTTCTTTTCTCACTGCGTGTGCACAGTTCAGAGCTCCGATTGTTTTGGGCGCAATAAGTCCCGCCCACAGCGCGATTCAGTCTCGCGATTTTTTTTCCAGGCTGAGAGCGTATGGGGGCACCAGAGAACAGAATTCCAAGCCAGATCTTAATTGTGCCCAGATTCAGCACTTAGAATGAAAATGGTAAAATCAGGCCCTTTGTTTCTACTTCATTGATTTTTGGAATGTTGAATGTGGATTGTTACAGAAGTATGGCCATCTTTGACTGTGATTCTAAGTCACTGAAATGTGGCTTTAGTCTTTTTAAAAATTATGGCATTATATTCAGTAAATTCAATAATTACTTTTTTGACCTAAAGCCTGGTTTTATCACAATTGGTAAATATACCTTTTGAGGGATTATTAACCAGTACATTCACAGGTTATAAAATAGCTTAATTCTATGCCATTCCTTGACTACAAACCTTGAATGAAATTAAAATTAAAAATTGGGAAGCACTCATCTCTTAGTTTCGCCATATTCCAGATTAATTATAAAATGATACAATGCCACTGCGTTCATAAGGTTTGTGAATGAAGTGTTCTGCATTGAGATGGCATTGTGTGACGATATTCCTGTTGAACTTGTCTGTGGGTTGGAATGAATATGTTCGTAGAAACAGGAATTTAATTTAACTTCAATAGTTTATTGCTTGTGAACAAGGACTTATTATTGAGAAACTAGTTATGCAGAACCTGCTGAAAACTTTGAAATCGTCATAGGAGTAACTTTAAACCCCATTTGGTTCAGATGCGAGGTTCAAATTGTGAAAATGTGAAACAGGCACCCAATCCCCCTCAAAATTGCACATGGACAGACTTAACAGAGTGAGGATGAGGGGTGGACGAGAAGTCCACTCTCAGGAGGCAGGTTGGTGATTTAACTTTTTTAATGATGTTGTTAAGCCTTCATTTTTACAGTTAAGCTGTTTTAATCACTCAACTGGGGTAACATGGTGGCACACAGGTTAATACTGCTGCCATACAGCAGCAGGGACCTGGGTTCGATTCCCAGCTTGGGTCACTGTCTGTGTGGAGCTTGCACGTTCTGCCCATGTCTGCATGGGTTTCCTCCAGGTGCTCCGGTTTCTTCCCACAATCCAAAAGACATGCTGGTTAGGTGCATTGGCCGTACTAAATTCTCTCTCAGTATATCTGAATAGGTGCCAAAGTGTGGGAATTTTCATAGTAACTTCATTGCAGTGTCAATGTAAGCCTTCTTGTGACAAACAAATAAAACAGTTTTCCCTAGCCTTAGGAAACTCAGCAACTGAAAGAATGCTTGAATCTTTAAAGCAATTGCCTTTACAACACTAATTGTGGGTCAGAAAGAGGGGACATGTTTCTTCCAGACCTTGTAAGCAACTCAGTAAACCACCCTATGCCCCACAATCTATCTGTTCCCCCAGCCCAGGATCGGATTCCCCTGTCACCATCTCTGACCCCCACCCATTATCCTCGGTACCAAAAATCATCTGTGCCCCTTAGCGCTCACAATTGGATCCTACCCAATCATAAACGCCTGTCCCATGATCTCCCCCGCCATCTCACCAGGCCTACATGCCTGTTTGCTTTGCTTAGTGTTGGTGCTTCAGACTCCCCTTGCTGACAGGTGGGCTGCCTGTCAATCAGACTGGCTGTTGATAAGTAACATCAAGAAAAGCAATTATAAAAAAAAGCATGTATTTCAGAACTGCAGGACACTTGGCAACCTGCACTTCTGATTTTCCCATTCCCAACTCCACTGACCCCCACAGTCACCAATCCCCCCTCCCCCCACCCAATGGAACATGCTTCAGAGGTAAGATAGAAGCCTATGTGTATAATTTTCCACATTTTTTAATTTTAGTGACAAAGTACATTTCAGTAAACGTGTTGCAATTTTATGGGGGGCAGGGGAGGGGGATTGGGGGGAAGGCACTTAAATCTTCTAATCTCTCCAAAAAGTGTATTTTTAACATTGCCTGTCGGTCAGGAAGAGCAAGAGTCCTCCCAAGTTCTCAAGCCGTCAAAGTAAACTCCTGTGATCGCTCCTTCCTTTGTTCCCTCGTGCTCGAGTTGCTTTGGCAAAAGGTCATCTGAACTCAAAACTTCAGTTATTTTCTCTCTTTACAGATGCTGCCAGATCTGCTGAGATTTTCCAACATTTTCTGTTTTGATTTCTGTGATCACTCCTTCCCTTGTTCTCTTTGATTCCCCTCACTTCTGTGCTCCATCACCTCTCTACCCTGTACAATGCTTGATCTTCACAATGGATAGAGACTAGTTATAATCTTCTCTGTATTCTGTCTTTGTTAGATTCTGCTATAGGTTTTCCAGCCCAGTGACCAACCTGCCTTCCAATCTGGTATCAGGAAGGAAGCAGGAGGGATCTGGACCTTGGAGATTTCTTCCTGAAGTACATTCCTTATCCAATTATGGCATAATCTCTATTTACACTTCTGCATGTTTCAGTTCTGAAACCTCATTGCTGGATCCTTATTAATATTTTTCTGTGCTGATACATTTGAATCTGTGGAGATTTGGGTTGGCAACCATTCATTAGAGTTTTACTTATAAAACAGCACAGAGCTGACCCTCTGAAGAAACAATTTACCTAGTGCCCACCACCATCAGCCGCATCCCTGTCATCCCACCTTCTCCCGTTACCCTTCATATTCTTTCTTTCCAGATAATAATTTCTTATTCCTAAAACCGTTTTCTTCAATCTTTTCTACACTCTAATATCTTCACATGTTTCATATGTGGTTGTCTGGAACTGGACACGTTGCTACGCATGAGACTATACCAATGTTCTCTCTCTGCTATTGTAGGTTATGCCCTTATTTGTAAAGACTAGGATAAAGTATGCATTATTAACTGCTCACTCAACCTGTCATATCACTTTCAATGATGTATGCATATATGCACTCAGGTCCCTCTGCCCCATTTAGAATTGTACTCTTTATTTTATATTGTCTCTCCACACTCTTCCTATTAAAACACCTGCTTCCCTTCATGTACATTCAGACTGCTATTTATATTCATAAATTGCCTCGCATCATGTAATGTGTTCTAGTAAGTCTGCAAGTCTCTGATATCATATTCAGGTTTCATTGCATGAGTCATCGTACTGTACTGAACATCTGATTATCCATCGCCTTTCCAGGAACTGCCAGTGTGGCCAGAGCCTGGTCAAACAATCCCTACATCTCAATTTTCATTCTTCACGCATGTTGCACACTACACAGAGCAGTATTATTGATCCTTTTGACATCTATACCAGTTTGATGGCTCATTAGAAAGCTTAAGAAAGATTACAAATGTGTCCTGGTTAGTTGTTATTTTTGCATTATCACTGACAGTTTAGGTTCTGGGGGAGATGGCCATTTTGAAACCAAACATGTCCCCGCTGACTCTGAATGCCTGAAAGCCAATTCATGTTTAAACGAATTTTGGCCCCCTCACTCAAGGGGAAGTTCCACCTCAGACAGCTGCCAGCCAATCGGCTTGGCCAGCTGCTCTCCAGTCTCTCCAGCAATGGAGCTGAAGAAGGCAAAAGCAGAAATGCAGCGGGATGCCTCAGCCTCAGTCTAGAAACCAGAGGCCCACTTAAGTTGATGGGGGTCCCGGGGCAGGGAGGGAACAGAGGCCTGAAGAGGGCTAGCAGGGTCTTGGGGAGAGAAAAGGCCACCAAGCCTAAAGAAGTGGTGGTTGCAATGATTTCAACAAGTCATTGGAGGTTGGCCTCTTAGAGTATGAGTTCCCTGTTCGAGATCATAATTGCCTGCCCGATCAGGGAGTCTCATGTGTGTGTATACATCTGGGAGTGTTGGGTCTCCTGGCACTTCTGGCATTCTAATGTTGGACCAGAAACACTCTATGATTTGTAAATGAAGGGAATCTGGTGAAGAAGGAGTTGTCGCAGTGGTGACAGTGGTAGGAGGGAATCCAACTTCAGAAAGGAGCTGCTGTCGGAGGTGCTCTCTCCCCACCTCCCCCTCAGCATCCCATCTGTAATGTAACTTTGTTGTTTTTCGGTCTTCCCCCACATAGGTTCCATATTCCTACCAGCCTAAAGATTGAGGCTGGGTGGGAAACAGCCCTTAAGTGGCCATAAATTGCCTGGGTTGGGGCAAGGGTCGGCCTCCTGTCAAATACCTTGCCCACCCAATGCAAAATCACTGTGTAGTTGGAGCGGGCACACATCCAGACGGAACCCATGAGGCCTGTCTCTTCAATTTCACACTCTCCAATCACTCCCACCCCTGCCCCCCTCCACCGCCGCACACCAGTGATTTCTGGCCAACATGTTCCTTGCAGGCCAACATGAGTATAAAATGTAGGCACTTCATCTTTTTAAAGAATAGGGAGAATGTGGCCCTTTTTTCCTGGAAAGTAATTTCTTGAGTTTCAGAAGAACTAAATTGAAATGGTTTTATGTCAAGCTATTTGATGCTTCCAGATACAAAGGAATATAATAATTATAATAAAGCTGCGATCCTGCCACTTTTTCTGATGTCTCTGCCCTGCCTCCTATTGTTATGCTTACAGCACTAGCTGTGCTAAGGTATTACCGTGCAATCACTTTAGTCCCCACCCTTCATATTCAGACTAGATGGCATTATTAAGGACAAAAAGCAGTCAAGAGAACCTTGTAAGTACTCCAGGAATGTCTGATTGAACCCACTGGGTTTTCCTTCCATAAATACCCGGTAAATAAATATTTCTACTGAGTGACTTGTTTGGAAAATGCAAATTGAAGTTACCCATGTTATTCGCTGATAGTTTTTTTTTGAACTGGATTCTTTGTACAACGGCACACATACTACAAAGTTTACAGTCCATATTGGATAGAGTCATGTTCTGCTTTTTATTTGTTTTTGCAACAATCTGGTAAAATGACAGTGAGTTAGAGGTAATAACTGAGAAATAATTGCGATCTGGGGAAATATTCCATCACAGTTGAAAGCACACACGGATTTGTGCATCAATAAACAAAGTACTGCTGGGTAAGAAAACAAAAACAAAACAGCTCATTCACAACGCAGGAATTAGTTGTGTTGGACATGTAACGTTAACACTGGAAAAGAGCATTGTGAATGGACTGTTTTCAACACATTATTCCATTGCTGCTCATGCAAAAGGTGGTGCTGGCAATCTGGAATCAAAACAGAAAATGCTGGAAATGCTCAGTAGATCAGGCAGCATCTGCAGAGAGAGAAATATATCTAATATTTCAGGCCAATGACATTTCTTGAATTAGAAAAAGTGGGAAAAGAATGAAAGGGGAGATCTGTAATAGGGTGGAAGGCAGGAGAGATTAAAGGACAAAGAGCAGGATTTTGTGGCCCCATCATGGTGAATGCAACAATCCAGCCAAAAATCCACTGATACTAGCAGAATTGATAAATTTTGCCAGTGGGCAGGACTGGAAGATCCTGCTCAAAGGGTTGGTGTTGCAGGGCCAAAAGACCAAGTAAATAAAAAAAAAAGTGTGAATGGTTGAACAATTAAAAATAAACCAAATGGTAGGAAGGATTATTACTTACGTGGCGAAAAACTGCAGCAGGCGACGGTGCAGAGGGACCTCGGGGTCCTTGTGCATGAGTCGCAAAAACCCAGCTTGCAGGTGCAGCAGGTGGTCAAGAAGGCGAATGGGATGCTGGCCTTCATAGCGAGGGGGATTGAATATAAAAGTAGGGAGGTCTTGCTGCGGCTGTATAGGGCATTGGTGAGGCCGCAGCTGGAGTACTGTGTGCAGTTTTGGGCGCCGTACTTACGCAAGGATATTTTGGCCTTGGAGGGAGTGCAGGGGAGGTTTACTAGGCTGATACCGGAGTTGAGGGGGTTGAGCTATGAGGAGAGGCTGAATAAACTAGGCTTGTACTCGTTAGAGTTTAGAAGAATGAGGGGAGATCTCATTGAGACGTATAAGATGATGAATGGGATGGATAGGATAGAGGTGGAGAGACTCTTCCCGCTCAGAAAGGATAGTAGGACTAGGGGTCACAGCCTCAAGATAAAGGGGGGGCGGTTTAGAACGGAGTTGAGGAGGAACTTCTTCACTCAAAGGGTGGTGAATCTCTGGAATTCTCTGCCCGTTGAAGTGGTGGAGGCTACCTCGGTAAATATTTTTAAGACGCGGGTTGATGGGTTTTTGATAAGAGAGGGGATTAAGGGTTATGGGGAGAGAGCGGGAATGTGGAACTGAGCCACGACAGATCAGCCATGATCTTATTGAATGGCGGGGCAGGCTCGAAGGGCTAGATGGCCTACTCCTGCTCCTATTTCTTATGTTCTTATGTTCTTATCTGAATATAAAAACAAAAGTGTCGGGATTTTCCAGCTCCTCCCACACAGTGTGGTTTTAGGCAGCAAGAGGCAGCTCACCATTGGCTGTCTATGGCACCTTGCATGGCTTGCCCATCTCCTGAAGAGGGAGTCCATCACGGGGTGGTGGGGGGGGTGGGGGGGTGGGGGGGTTGTGTAGTGGGGGGGGGAGTGGGGGGGGGGTGGGGAGGGTGGTGTGGGGTGGGGGGGGTGGGGGTGGGGGGTGGGGGGGTGGAGTGGGGTGGCTGGCGGCAAAGGAAACAGAATGGAGGCAGAGATTACCCTGAAATTGTTGAACTCAACTGTGAATCTGGAAGTGACAAATCGAAAGATAAATTGCTGTTCTTCAAGCTGTTCAGCCTTAGTGAAACACTGCAATAGGCCAAGGGCAGAGAGGTTAGATGGGAGCAAGGTGGGAACTAAATTAATAGGTGGCCAGAGGTTTGGAGCCATATCTATAGACTAAATGGAGGGTTTTACCAAAACCATCATCAAGTCTGCTTAGTCTTCCCATTGCAGAACAGAACACATTGTGAGCAGCAAATACATTGTACTAACTTGAAGGAAGTTCACACAAGTCTCCTCCATTTCCATGTATCTCATTTCAGCCTTTCAGCATACCTTTATATCAGAAGCAGCACTTCACAAACAATCTTCTCCCCCCTTATTTCCCAACTGGATTTCATCGTAACCACTTTATTATGTCCCTGGCCTGTAGTCTTGATTATCCCACAAGTAGAAACTTACACCTATCCTTTCCATTCATTACTTTAAAGAGGCCTATCAGGTCTCCTTACAGTTTTCTCCTTTTTAAAGCAGAATAGGCCCAGTCTGTTCAATCTTTCTGATAGCTGTAATTTCTCAATTCTGAGAACATTCCTAGAAATCTTTTTTCACTTTCTCAAATGCTTCTATTTCCTTTTTATAATATGGAGACCCGAACTGTGCTCAGGATTAAGTGTGGCCTGACCAGGGTTTGGAGTAATTTTAACATTTCTCCAGTATTTTGAATTCTTTCGTCTCAGAAATAAGTCCTAATGCTTTGCTAGCATTTTTAATTACATTATTGTTCTGCCACTCTGTTTTATTGACCTGCCATTCTACTTTTAATGCTTGGTTCAC
Source organism: Carcharhinus amblyrhynchos (assembly GCF_965287045.1). Taxonomy (NCBI): domain Eukaryota; kingdom Metazoa; phylum Chordata; class Chondrichthyes; order Carcharhiniformes; family Carcharhinidae; genus Carcharhinus; species Carcharhinus amblyrhynchos. The sequence goes on along the minus strand of NC_137339.1, from coordinate 39,061,239 downwards.
CTCTATCTCTAAATTCCTTTACTCTTCACATGTTGCTCGTAATGTTTCTGGTTTGTTGACTGAAGTGCACCATTTGATTTTCATTGCCATTAACTTCCAAATCTTCAATTTTTCAGCAGAAGTACAGGACTTTGAAGGATTTCTATAGTTGGCCATACACATTTGCTTACAAATGTGATTGCTCCTTCAGCTACATTAATTGAAAAGTGATGTGCATCTGAATGTACGTAGCAGTGGTCTTTGACATATGTTTTGACAGAAATATAGGGCAGAATCTTATGAAGGCGATCAGGTATCAGCTGTTGGCAGAACAGTGGCTCTTTTTTGGGTGGGCCTTCAACATCTTGTTCCATTCAGGCCCATGACAGGCCAGCAGCAGGTCTTCCCCCATGTTCAAAGGCCCAGATGTAATGACTGTAACGAGATCTTTGAGGTGGATCTGTTAAAACGCGAGCTCCCTGATTGAGACAATGCCATCTACAGATCCAGGCAGCGGGCAATCAAAGGGGTTGTCCAACCCCACTGTCTGTCTCTCTACCACAGTTACATTCACAGCTGGGTATCCCTGGAAAGGGAATATGCAGTATCCAAGGGCATCATTGATGACTTCCATGCCCACTGGGCACCACTGGGATGGCGGTGTATTATTGACCCCTTTAATCACATTTTAATTTGATGTTTTAAATTTCCTTTCCACTTTGTCTTTTGTTTCGGGTGGTTCCCCTTCTTTTGCAAGCTGCCCCTTTTGAGTTGTCCCTAAGTTAATTTGATTTTGTTTATTTGGTTGGGGAAAAGAAGAGTTCCCTGATTGAGGCAGTTAATGCTGTCCAATCTGGGAGCCCTACAGAGATATATAATGTGGAGTGTCCTGGTTACCGGTAAATTCTGTACTGGAAAGTATTTGTCTGAATATTACCAACTATTGGAATAAAGCTCCATTTGGTGAAGAGACACCAGCGTTATGGGAATTACTTCACCAGGGTTGGAAATCCCACTTGCCAGAATGTTGCCAGCAATCAGAGAGTGACAGCTCAATTGAATTAAGGCAGGCAGTAGCTACTGCCAGTACAGCCTGGATCCCAGGCCAGAGGTAAGTGCTGGTGGGAGGTGCTTGGAGTGTGGAGGTCATGGGAGAGAGGGCTTGGCAACAAGGGCAGGGGTTTCATTCTTAACGGACTCACTCCCACTTCGCAACACTTTGATCAGGCACTGAGTGCTTTTAAATGAGAAAACTATACACCTCTCCCCCATTTACAGGACCATGCGTGCAGCCTGTCATGCTCTCTGCCATGGGTTAATACCAGCAGTGACTAGATGAGATTATTACACAAGTATTAATTGTGCAATTAAGAGCCTCAGCAGGCAGTAGGGCAGGGAGGCCAACCACAGACCATCTTCATCCTATCTGCTCTTTTAAATTACGTCAGTGTCCACTCAGCACTAACTATGCCCGGACAGTGGCCAATACTGTGGGTGGCCTGCACCACTTAAATCTAACTTGCACTGTTTAAAGCCAGCCTGCACCTCTTATTAGAGAGGAGCATTGTGGTTGGAATAGGTGCTGGCAGTCATGCAGGAAGTTAGTTTGATGTGTGAAACATTTGATAATGGTAGAACATGGTGGGACAAAGCGTGAAGGTTTTTGTACTGAAGGACTTGGTGGAAGAGAGGGAAAGCTGTCCTTTCTCTGCTCTAAGGTTGCTGCAGATGGCATATCTCAGCGAGGATGTTCTTACTGATCCTCAGGACATTATACATTTTGTTCCTCACTGAGGTTCAGGTTGGACCATGGTCAGATTTAGCCTCCAGCTGAGAACCATTCATTCTCTCTTCCTCCTCCCTCTTCCAGGAACTTGTCCTGCTCTATGCTCTCTTCATTATCAAAAATCATGCTGTATTCCAAGAGGAATGGCTACTAAGATACTGATGTCTGGGAACAAGTAATTTGTGCAAAAGCTTGAAGTCGTCAAAAGCTTTCAGCCCCTGCCACACATATTCTCTGTACATTTTTACAACTTTAAGCAGCTATAGAAAGCAGCAAATACTTGTGAAATCAAAGCAACCGCCAGAATAAATCCATTAGCAACTCGCCTGCAGGCAATTGATGATTCCTTTAAATCATGTTAGTGAGGACATCCTCCCTACTGCTGCATGCACATTTAGCTGTGCAAGATTAAAAGAGGGTTTATCTGTAGTGCTGCTGAACACTGATGATAAGTACTGCTCATTGATTGACATGATCTGCCAGTTCTGCACATGACTGATGGTTGACACTGATAAGTTTGGTGTCCACCTGACTTTCCCCAACAGTGTGCATTCTCGATGAGACTGCCATTTTTATCTCCAAATTGCCTCTGCAGTACCCAACAGTGAGCACAAACTACCCATCCCAGTTTTGCATCCTGGCTTTAAAATCTTCATTCCATCAAAGATAAAAGTTTCACTCAATCCTGAACAAAGTCAAAATTGGGATTGGTTTAGATTAGTGGGTTAGTGTTGTTTTTTTTTTAAAAAGCTGGTCGGCGCAACATCGTGGGCCGAAGGGCCTGTTCTGCGCTGTAATGTTCTATGTTCTATGTTCTATGTTGAAGACACCTGCTTTCACATCAAAATAATCAGTTGATTTTAATGAGAAGGCCAAGACACTGTTGAACTCTTACAGCTCTTTACGCCGGTTTCCCTTCCGGTCCCTCTGACAGCACACCCCTGTTGAGAATCATTCTTCCCCTCTTCTTCCTCTCTCTTTCAATAACTTGTCCTGCTCTGTGATCTCTTCATTCTCAAAATCATGGTGTATTCCTAGAGGAATAGCTACTAACCTGCACTGTTTAAAGCCAGCCTGCACCTCTTATTAGAGAGGAGCATTGTGGTTGGAATAGGTGCTGTAGGAGTACCTCCTGGAATAGGACCAAGTAATTTGTGCAAAAGCTTGAAGTCATCAAAAGCTTTCAGCCCCTGGCACACCACATTCTCTGTACGCTTTACAACTTTAAGCAGCTATGGAAAGCAGGTTTCCAGTGACATGGGGTGGAATCAATGGGAAATCTCATTGATAGTAATAGGACTAGAAGATCCTATCATTGGACAATACCATTGCTGTCTCCAATCATCAAGAAACAGGGAGGCCAGGGAATCTCACCCACAGGCTCTGAAATTCCTCATCCAGCTGGCAAATTAATTGTACATTTCTGGGCTGAGGAGAAGTAGCCAAGTTACACTCATGGGATCATCCTTTCTATGGAATCATAGAATGGTACAGCACAGGAAAAGGCCCTTCAACCCATCATGCCTCTGCTCTTTCCCCATACCCCGGTAAATTTGTTCCCTTCATTATTTGTCCAGTTGTCTTTCAAATGTTACTATATAATTTGCTTCCATCATCTTTTCAGGAAGTGCATTCCTGATCACTTTTCCTGGCTGTTTCACAACCATGCCTTTTGCATGTCCCCTCTGGTGAGATTAAAATTGTATTTGATATGAAGCCAGGAATTTTTCATAGCCACACCTTCCTTTGACGATGTTCCAGAAGGATGGGGAACTGGTGGATTAGCGTTATCCATTGAAATTCTTGGCAGTTTTTCATTGCCCAGCACTACAATGTGCATCTGGAATATTTATTTGGCAGCAACCTATCCTGGAAGAAAGGGCAACCAATGAAATTTACAAAGACCATGTTCCCTACCCGATTGATTCCTCAATGATTAATTACCCATGGTAAAGTGACAATTACAAAATCAGAGCCGCGAAAATTTTATTTGAAAATCTTTGCTGTCTCACTTGCATTGTGACAAGAGACTCAGAAATACTTCTGCCACTCCTGAGCTGGCTACCTCAAAAACTTGTGATAAAGTTCCAAAAGAAATATCAATAATTAAACCCAAGGCTGTGAGATTTTTGCAAATTAGAAAGAAACTGGCTGAAGAGTGAAAAGAATGAGTAAACATTAGAGGAGTGAAGCGCAGCAAGCAGCCTCAGGATTAAGTATTGTGTCCAGCACTATTTACAGTTTATACATAAAATGACCCAGATTCAAAACCTCAAAGCAAAATGGTCAGATCTACAGAGGACACCTAACTAGATGTAGCATGGAAATTGGAAGAAACCAGCCATAACTTCCAAAATGAGTTGGAGAAGATAAGTAATCAGGCAAATGTATGACAGATGTAATTGAACGAACAGAATGAAATGATGGGTGGCACAGTGGCATTGTGGTTAGTACTGCAGCCTCACAGCGCCAGGGACCCGGGTTCAATTCCCCACTTGGGTCACTATGTGTGCAGAGTTTGCATGTTTTCCCCATGTCTGCATGGGTTTCCTCCGGGTGCTCCAGCTATGCTAAATTCTTTCTCAGTGTACCCAATCAGGCTCTGAAGTGTGGCGATTAGGGGATTTCCACAGTAACTTCATTGCAGTGTTAATGTAAGCCTATTTGTGACTAATAAATAAACTTTATATAGTGCTGTATAACAGAAGGGAAAGTGGGTGCCTGTTGCATGATAGCATTGAATAGCTGAAGATGAATCGAAAGAGACCCTGAAATCTTAGTAGCCTTCATAGTACACAAGTACAACCAACACAGCAATAATCAACAAAGCAGTCAAAACTGTAGTATATGAAGAAGAAGAAGTAATGATAAAACTTTATCACGCTCTGGTTAGACTGCAGCTGCAACCAAGTCTGGACATTGAGAAACAAAAGAGTCATTCAGTCACTGAAGACAATGCAAAGCATGTGGGACATGGATAAGGTTGATCTATACGGTCAGAACTTTGATTTAGAAAGACTGGAGAAATAAGAGGTGGAATTCTCCCAAGCCATGGCCAGCATTTTCGATGGCGAGCGTGCAGACAGAATATGGCAGGAAGCCCAGAAATTGATTGTATGCCAGTGTGGATTTACAGCGGGTTCTTCTGCTGGTATCTGCAATGCCATGTCAGAATACCCATAAGGGGCTGAGCATGAGCCTCATTTGCATCCCCTTAATGAGATCCCCGGCCCCACACCAAATTCTCCGTGATGCTAGCAGAGGTGCCACCAGCATGAAATGCGTTCGTAGAGCATTGTGTGCTGTACAATGCCCTTAGTTGCCTCTGGATTTCAGAACAAAGGCCGCCAGCAACCCTGGACCCTGGAATACCACAGCAGTGAGTCAGGGAGCATCTACAGGTGGACCTTCCAGATTCAGTATCCTGGAGTGGGTTCATCTTCCAGCCTCAGAATGATCCTGAAGATCCATCTTCATTTTCAGAAGGCCCACCTTATTTCTTCAATAGGGTTCTGTGATGTTCAAGGCACCCGGACAAGATGGCAGACTACATGTCATCTAGGCCTGCCCCGCCATCGAATATGGCACAAAGCACCAGGGTGCATAATTAATGAAGCCTGGGCTGGAAGATTTGGCATGTTTCCCACAGCAGGAAACACTTCACATTCCCGTCCCGATCAGGGCACTTAGCCTCAAATTGGGAGAATTTTGCCCTTGGGCTTTTCAGACTAGAACAAAAACGTTTGGAAGCTGATTTTACAAAGAGGTATGCAAGTTTGTAAAGGATGTAGAAAAACTAACCTAGATTTCCAGTTGTTACTGAAAACTAAAACCTAGTAATTTAAAAGTGAATGATACATTTGGGGAAAGTTAGAGTACTTCTGGATGGGTGAATTAAGATAGACTGAAAGACTTCATGGACTCCTCATTATCTTGTAATTCACTGAGCCTTAGGCAGCATCAAATTCAACATGCAAAACAGTGTCATGCACTAACGAGTCTTCTAATGGTAAAGTAACTAGTGAGGAAAGAGAGCACCAATGAGCAGATATGCAGGAAGAGGATAAAGCAGCAGTAAGTATAAGTTCTGTTTTATTGATGGAGAGACTTCACCGGGCACCTTGGCAAAACTTAGCACTACTTATAAATATAAATGCAAAAGGCATGGAACGAAAATGGGGAGTTAAATAAGAAAACAGTCAGAGGCAATAGATGACCAATCAGATAGTTCCCATTTTCCCACCATCTTCCAGAATTAAAATCACCCTAAAGCAACTGTTGTAGATAAATAAATTGAATTAAGTCAAGAAATTTGCTGAAAAACAGATGAGAGGTGAGAAGAGATAGAGCAATCAAATTGCAGCTCAGTGCTTCCAAAATGTTAATCTATTCATGGAGCTAATGATAAGGTAATTCGCATCTAGGCTAATTTAGATGGTGTCCATTAGGAAAATGCAATGGAAGAAATTATATCAAAGTAAGGAAGGGATAATATAATGCTTTAGACCTCCAGAAAGAATGTAGATTATGCCATGAATGATCCTGATAAGTGTATTTCAAGTGACTGGTTCGTCTATCCATGGGCCACTTGTGCACATGTGATTCATTTGAACCTCTTTATGCCCCTTGAGAATGAGGAGTTACATGTTATTAGAACAGCCTGACACCTGAAGATGGCTGAACACTGCACTGGTTAATGAGGTGGTGGAAATGAGTACCGCCTATGTCCCCACCACCCCAATATCACTCACATGCTTGAGTGACGTGCTTGGAATATTTCTGTACGTTACAGGTGTTATATAAATGCAAGTTTCTACTGTTATTTTAATTCTATTAAATCTGCTTTTAGTTACATCATTTCATGTATCCAGCTCGCAATCCATTTGTTCTGATGACAGTTGAAGTAATAGGCGAGATTATTTGGCCTCCCTTCAGCATTTTTCTCACCGGTGGGAGGTGATGCACCGTTAGCTAGTGCCAGGATCCCTTGGTCCCACCGCTGTCAATTGGAATTCCCATCAAAGATATTTCACACTTCCAGGAAAGCTGCGGCTGGGGGTGTAGTGCTAGCAGGACCAGGGAATCCCACCAGCGTGAATGGCCAGAGAGTTCCATCAAGGTACTGTTTCATCAATTTTCCATTGGAATCATAATATTCCTACAGTGTAGAAAGGGGCCATTCAAAATTAAAGTTTATTTATTGGTCACAAGTAGGCTTACATTCACACTGCAATGAAATTACTGTGAAAATCCCCTAGCTGTCACACTCCGGCACCTGTTCAGGTATATTGAGGGAGAATTTAGTATGGCCAATTTACCTAACCTGCACACCTTTGGACATTTCATTTCCGATATTTCATGTTCAAGCTGACTGGATTTCTGTACATTTCAAATGACAATCTGTCATGTTTTTCAAATGAAGCTCTGATATTTTAAGCTTTTTCCTGTATTATTGAAGGCATTTCATAGAATCATACAGCGCAGAAGGAGGCCATTTGGCCCATCAAGTCTGCACCAACAACAATCTGACCAAGCCCTATTCCCTGTAACCTCATATATTTACCCTAGCTAGTCTCCCCAACACAAAGGGCAATTCAGCTTGGTCAGTCAGTCTAACTTGCACATCTTTGCAGAGTGGGAGAAAACTGGAGCACCTGGAGGAAACCCACGCAGACACGGAGAGAATGCACAAACTCCACACAGACTATGACCTGAGGCCGAAGTTGAACCAGGGTCCCTGGCACTGTGAGCAGCAGTACTAACAACTATGCCACCATGGTGCCCCTAGATGGAGTAAACGGGTATAAAATGAACCAGATCACAAATCAGCCCTGTCAGTGTTATAGAAGTAGCAGGATTTTAATGTCGTAACTTCTGAGGCCTCCCTCCCCTGGAAACTCCCAGGTAATGATTGTACAGCAATTGACCGGGAAGTGTAAGGTCCAATATGTAATTAGCCTGCACTGGGAACGATCGAAAAATGTGATTTAAAGTGCTATCGTTGATGATTCTAACTGTTACATCAATAGTTGTCTGTAAAATGGTAAAAAAGTTTGGAGAACTAAAACCAGTGCTTCTGGGTAACTGATGTAGACATTCACACTAAACCCCCACAGGACTCCTCCCACACTGTCAAACCTCCAGGAGATTCCTCCAACCCTCTGACGACCCCCCCCCCCCCCCACCGCTTCCAACCCTACTGCACCCCCTCCGCCCCCATGCAGCCCGGTCCCCGATCACCCCCATGACACTCCTGACCCTCACAGGAATATTTTCACCCCACCCACGCAGGACCACACCCAAAGCCTGATTTTTCAACTTCCTAAGGCACGATCCCAGTCCCCCCAGGGTTGTTTGTGCAGTTTTTTCCCAAACAACATTTTTAACAACATTGTATTTTCATAAGTACAATTTGTCATTGATGTTTTGGAGAAAATTTGTCTAAATTGCAAATTCTAAATCATTTGAAATGATTATAGTAAGGGCAATTTTAACAAAGAAACAACAGAGGCACCTTTTGTCACAAATGGTGTAAAATTGCTTGGCAAGGTAGCTTGATCTTGATTATTGACCATCAGTAGTCAAGGAGACAGTCTTCTGGTACACATTGTTATCTAGTCCCTGACCATGCTTGTCAGTTTACAGGATTTCCAACTGAATGCAAATATTGTCATATTGGCTAAACCCCTTGTAGTTTTACTTCCCACACCTAGCAGTGCACAACTATAGCATCCCTACAGTGCAGAAGTTGGCCATATGGACCATCAAGTTTTTCAAGTTGTTGAAGACCTGTCCTGGTCCCACCACGCTGACACTATAGTTAAGAAAGCCCATCAATGCTTCTACTTCCTCAGAAGACTAAGGAAATTTGGCATGTCAGCTATGACTCACATCAACTTTTACAGATGCACCATAGAAAGCATTCTTTCTGGTTGTATCACAGCTTGGTATGGCCCTTGCTCTGCCCAAGACCGCAAGGAACTACAAAAAGTCATGAATGTAATCCAATCCATCACGCAAACCAGCCTCCCATCCGTTGACTCTGTCTACACTTCCAAGCAGCTAGCATAATTAAGGACCCCACGCACCCAGGACATATTCTCTTCCGCCTTCTTCCATTGGGAAAAAGATACAAAAGTTTGAGGTCATGTACCAACTGTCTCAAGAACAGTTTCTTCCCTGCTGCTGTCAAACTTTTGAATGGACTTACCTTGAATTAAGTTGATCTTTCTCTACACCCTAGCTATGACTGTAATACTATATTCTGCGTGGTCTCATTTCCTTCTCTATGAACAGTATGTTTTGTCTGTGTAGTGCGCAAGAAACAATACTTTTCACTGTTTGTTAATACATGTGACAATAATAAATCAAATCAAATCAAATCTGCAGTAAGTCTCTGAAAGCGCAGCACTGGACCCCCCCACCACCCCCCGCTCCCCCCCCCCCCCGCCCCCCCACCAACGACCCTGTAACCCATGCTCCCTCTAACCTGCACAACTTTAGACATTTTGTGTCAATTTAGCATGATCTAAGCACATTAGCCACACATCTACGGGCACACCTTTCAACAAGCCAGAATTTCATATGTTTTCACAGTGATTTTTATTTTCCTGGCATGATGGTTCACACTGCTGCCTCACAGCGCCAGGGACCCAGATTCATTCTGGGGTCACTGCCTGCGTGGAGTTTGCACATTCTCCACATGTCTGAATGGGTTTCCTCCGCGTGCTCCGGTTTCCTTTCACAGCCCAAAGATGTGCCGATTAGTTGTGGCCATTCTAAATTGATCCCTATATCGGGGGGGTTAGTAGGGTAAAACATGGGGTTATGGGAATATGGCCTCGATGGGATTGAGTGGTTGATGCAGACTCGATGGGCCAAATGGCCTCCTTCTGCACCGTAGAGATTCTATGATTCTATAAGTTATGAGCCTATCAACAGCAGCTTATCATTTGAGTATCTGTGTTGAGCTTGAACCTTCTCCCCATGTCTGTGTGGGTTTCCTTTGGGTGCTCCGGTTTCCTCCCACAGTCCAAAAATGTGTGGGTTAGGTTGATTGGCTGTAACAAATTGACTAATAGGGTAAATACAGGGTTATGGGATTGTTGTTGGTTCTGGCTTGATGGGCTGAATGGTCTCCTTTTGCACTGTAGGGATTCTATTATGATTCTATGGAAGATGCTATCCCAAATCAATCATGGCTGACCGGGAGACTCTCAGTTCTTAGCGCCTGTCATTGGCATATTGGAAAGATTTTGTGGGTTGACACTCAACCTGTTAGGTGCATTATGAACCTTTGCTAATAAGTCCTGGGGTGGGACTCAAACACAGAGTTTCCTACTCAGAGGCAGGGGACACTAACCTCTGCACCAGAGTACATAGTGTGCTACGGTCTAATGATTTGATTTTGGAGGAGCTGATTTTTTTTCAAAACACAACACAAACCAAAACATTTTATAATAATCCTCATGAAGTTCTAATAAAATTAACATTTTTATTTAATAATTTAAGAAAGAATTCTGAAATTTAAACAGGCAATTCCACCTGATAGTTAAAAGTGTCAGTTATATAGGCAACACCAATAAATTATTTGCAAAATCAGAAGGATGGTCAGTGATAGGGAATAGAATCATAACTTTAAGGACGTAAGAATGAAAGCAGGTTTAAGCCATTAACCTTTGAGCCATCCCATACAGTTGGGCTGAATTTCCACCTCGATTCTAAGGGCTGGATTTTACAGCCACGCCGCCCAACCCAATTGAGGCAAATATTTGCTCTCACTGTAGATGGTCTGGAAGGAGTGGGTAGGCCATTTTTTAAAGAAAACTGTATAAATACAGGAAGGAAGGGGGTACATCCTTTGGGGGTGCCCTGTGCCTAACGCCAGTGATGTCATGCTCCTTTGTTCCTCCCCACCTGGATTCAAATACCTGCTCCCCGTCCCCCCACTTTCTCCACTAGTGTTGTAATATGCCTTTAAGGGATAGCAGCACAACAGCACTAGAAGGGAAGTTTGTCATGTGATCCAGACTTAGTTTCACTTTTGTATTGAGCAGAGGACTCACACACAGTTCTGCTGGAAGCCTGTTTCCTCAATGTGTTAGTTGGAATGAAACAGCAGTTGCTACTCTGCTTTATTTAACACTTGTCTTGGGACTTAGGCCAGAGGAAAGCCTGTTGCTGCCAGATTGAGAACTTGTTACTCAGGTTGCAGGGCCTTGCAGCCTGCAAGGCTTAGAGAGCAAGAGGTGCTGCAAGTCTGGAGACCGGGAGAAAAAAAATATTTTACAGCAGCCAGAGGTGGGTGCCTGGACTTCATTTGAGGGCTCTCTGAAAAACTCTGTCTGTTTTGAAGGGGAAGGTGAATAAGATAATTTAACTTATCTGAGAGAGGAGGGAGATACACATGTGTTTGTGTGTCTAGCTTACATCTTCCCTCTCTCTCCTTCCCTTTATGTTTATGTCCAGGTTAGCCAGTGCTGCTTGGTGAAGGAGGAAAGGAGAACATCTGTGTGCCAGGCAGTACCAGCTGCCTGGTGAAGACATCAACCTCCACTGCCCCCACCCCCAGTTTATAAATATGGGATTTACCACCCAACCTGTTGCGTGATTTGCGGCAGTGGGAGAATTTTTTTAAAATGTATTTATTAGTGTCACAAGTGGGCTTACAGGAACCACTGCAATGAAGTTACTGTGAAAATCCCCTAGTCGCCACACTCTGGCGCCTGTTCCGATACACAAGGAGAATTTAGTATGGCCAACGCACCTAATCAGCAGATCTTTCAGACTGTGGGAGAATGTGCCAACTCCGCAGAAAGAGTGACCCAAGCTGGGAATCAAATGGGGATCCCTGGTGCTGTGAGGCAGCAGTGCTAACCACTGTGCCACTATGCTGCCCACAATGACCTGCTATGAGCCAGCATCAGGATCTTCTCCTGTCATTGTCAGCAGGGTTTCCCATTAAAGACATCCCTCACTGCTGTGAAACCTGCGGTGGGGGTGTGCCATCGACGGGACCAGAAAGTCCTGCCATAGTCACAACAATGTTTGAATCATAGAATCGTAGAACCCTACAGTGCAGAAAGAGGCCAAAGGGCCATTGAGTCTGCACTGAACACAATCCCACCCAGGCCCTACCCCCATATCCCTACATATTATACCCACTAATCCCTCTAACCTACACATGCCTAGACACTAAGGGGCAATTTCATAGCATGGCCAATCAACCTAACCCCCACATCTTTGGGATGGGTGTAGTTCATAACCCCATCATGGCTGTAGTGGCTGGGCAGAGATGGTAAATGTGTGCCCCCTACTGTAATGCCACTGCCACAACAAGCATTGTTTCTTGAGATGGCAAGTGACATGGTGCCAGAAGTGGGGCAAGAACCCAAGGTGCAACTGCCTGGCCACACAACACTTTTAGAGGACACCAGAGAGAACCTTTCTGCCAATGATCCTGGGAGTGGAATGGTGACAGATTTTGAGCTGACTAGTGGCTCTGAGCCACATTCAATGTGAGGAAGGGTCAGAAGCCAGAAGAAATCTCCTTAGAGAGGATGGAGATTTAATGGTGAGCAATGGGGACGACCTAGTGTGGTAATGGATATCCTGGTGCCTCCCATCCATTCTCCCTTCCTCCCTGCATGGAAGCACCAGGATTTTTTGTTAAGTAATTATGGTCAGTGGCACAGAGTTCAGTCAGACTTGGGCTGATGGCATCCATTTCCATATTCTGCTGTGCACCCTGAGTAAAAAGCTTGGGTTGGACCAGAAAGCTAAGTGGTGGTTTCTCGCTGGGTTCCTGAGGGAGAAGGAATGTTAGAAGTCCTCTGTCTCGACATTGTACACTGAGTACTGATGGTTGCACTTAAATCTGACAGTGAGAATGCCCATAGCCGGCCTCAACATTAATGGCAGCTTCAGGCATCGGTGGTCATCCTCACATGGCTGACACTATCCAATCCCTTGAAATGGTGGTTCTCTAGGATGTTAAGGTATGCAGCGGATTGCCATCTGAACATAACCCCTGTTTGGATGGAATTTCATAAACGGCTTCAAGCCCTGAGCCCTCCCTCAGGAGAAAGTGCCCCACCATCTGCGTTGCAACATGGAAATGCCCTCTGTGCCCTTCAGTCTGCCATGGTAGTGTTTCCTGTATGGGCTGATGCTGCACACGTTTCACTTCCTCACCCTTTCTTGCTTTACAGACACCTTTTTGCCATCTGGCAGAAGAAGTCCCTGATAGAGGCTCCTCTTGGCAGGAATCCTCTCCTTATGATTGGGGAGCCAGGATGGAGGATGTCATCCCATATAACTGCAGGTAGTGTTTATTAATGGATTCCCAAGATGCATGTGTTTTTTGTGGCCTTGTGCAATCTGTGGAATACGTATGTGTCAGTTTCCTAGGCTGCACCCGTTTTTTAGTTTTCTGAAAAATCTGTTAAGTTTCTTTTTGGTTGCACTCTAGCTCACTACTCCTAATCTTCAAGCATCTGGTGCAAAATGGGGCAGGCAGGGAGGGAGGAGGAGGAGGACATCCTTATGAGCCAAGCCAAGCTACCCATTAATAGGTCCAGGCAGCAGGTGCTCAAGGAGGTCATCCATCCTGTCTGTCTACTGCCCTCTCATGGCCCTGATCACTGCTGCGTGTTCCTGGAAAGACCACGATTGAGGCCTTCCATACCCAATGGGCACCACAGGAACTGGGGTGCATTATTGACCCCTTTCATCAGATTGCGTTTTGAACTTTAAAGTTTCTTTTGAGATTCTGTTTACTTTGCAGTATTCTTTTGTGGAAGTGCATTTTTAATTTATCCTACAGTTTGTTAATTTAGTATAATTGTTTAATGGAAAGAAGCTCTGCTGCTGATGTCTTCAAGCTTTCTATTTATGCATGAATGTTCTCAATCCCTTTAGTCTCAGCAGACTGCTTGGAACCTTGGTGGTATACCTGACTCCAAGCTGAGCTTTAGACCACCTCTCTGTGCCACCATTAAGACTGCTTATGTTACCTTTGTAACATTAACCAACTGACACTCTCACCTCACCCCCTGCCTTAGCTCACCTGCTGCTGAAATCCTCCTTCGTGCATTTTCTTTTTTATCTTTGGGCTTGACTATTCCAATCCTGTCCTGGGTGGCCACCCAGATTTCATCCACTGGAAACTCAAGGACATCCAAAACTCTGAGTGGAATTTTTCCATTTTCTTTGCAGGGGGTGGGAAATGTGATGTTAAAGCCACTGTCTGGGCCTGCACCATTTTGCTTTCAGCACATATTAAAAAAAAGGCAAGGTAGGAAGAGATTTGCCACAATATCATGCTGGCAGAGTAAGCTCTGATTGAGTCTGTCCAGTGAGCAACTTTGTATTTTAAAGATTGGGGTGCCATTTTTGAAGGCTGCCATCTTTGAACTCTGTTGTCTATGTCCTTACTTGTACATGCCCATTTAACTCCCATCCATGTTGGCTCCCAGTCAAATAGTGCCTTGATTTTAAAATTTTCATCCTTATTTTCAATCCCTCTATGTTTTTTCCCCTTCCTATCTCTCTCTAACCTCATCCCACCCCCACATCCTCCTGAGATATCAGCGTTCACAATTATAATTGCTCCACTCTGGCCGCGTGAAACTCCCCCACTGTACCTTTCCGCCTTTTCCTATCTGTGTTTCCACCTTTAAGGGGTTTTTGATAGCTGGCTTTGCTTTGCCACCCTCTCCATTATCACCTTACGTGGATCAATATCTAGCTTTGCTTTATCATGCTCCTGCGCGGCACTTTGAAACCAGTGTTCCTTCTCAGCTGTGTGCGGCCACACGAGTGCACAGCAATCCAAAAGCCTCATACTGGCCACGTGTAAGTCAGTAAGCTGGCTTTTTTTTAGAAGCTTCTTCCACACCGTGCAGACCCAAGATGGCACCCAGATCTTACTATAAACTGTACAGGTCTCACTATGTGAAAATATTGTCCCAGAAGTTTATTCCTCCTCATGTTTTTAACTATTTTGAAGAGATAAAACACAACAATATGAAAACTATCCTGATTGTATTAAATCTGGAGATAATTTAACATGCAGCGAGAAAGACTTCAGTCTTAACATGAGGTAAAATAGGAGTATTCTTCAGATTCATTGTTAACAACAGGAAGTTTATATTTATCATTCGGTTTATACTTAGTTGGAGCTTGTCAAAAAATTCAGCTTTCAACCAATTCTTTTTATTAGGAGTATAGCCTGTCAGGTTATAGTAATGCCATTATACACAAATCTTAACAAAATATACTTTACCAATATAATGCGATGATTCCGTATGAAAAAAAATCTTGTGTAGGTCTTTCAGAGTTAATCAAGGCTGTCATTGATGTTTTGATCCAGTGTTGATTGGCTGCATTTTTATCAGAAATGGTGAGCTTCAGTGTCCTGGTGATTTTCTGAGATAATTTGAGTCTTTGCATTCCAAAGAACCTTTGAGAGTCAATTTAAGTGGCTTTAAGTAAGATATAATCAGCAAAGAGTGTGAAATAAAGTCTTTGTCTCATCACATTAATGCCAGCACTTAAAGTGGCAGTTTATCAAGAGGTAGCGCACAAGGTTTTAATGAGCATGCTGCCTGTTCATGTACAGCACTAATTAATCCCATTTTTTTCACAGAGACGTGATTACTTCTTGAAACCCCCATTGTTTTGTGCTCAGTGGTGAAGCACCTCACACAATTTTAATCTTCTGGCTGAGCTAAATTCTGACAACTGAATTATATCTTACTGAAAATAATTGCAGGTATCAGCTAATAAATCTAGCACATCACAAATAAATACATTTAACCAAGCACCGCCAAAAAAAGGTTTGATATTTGGATAAAGCAGTATTTTATTAGACGTCTGTGCAAGAATGCACTGTTTGTCGACCAATATAAAAACATAATTAATGCTAACACACCAGGCTTCTTAACACAATAGCTTCTTTGTAGAAATGTATTATAAAGGATGCCTTTCTGGTTTCAATAATGGGAAAGGCCAGCAAAGCAGATGCAAGTTGAAATGTTTGGTACAAAAGAAGACCAAAACAATAGTTATTCTTAGCAAAGCCTTTGGCCCATCATCATTTGTGATGGCATTTGCCTAATTTTATGAACGTTTCCATTCTACATACCTACTCAAATATTTCCTCAAAATATCCACTGATGAACAGCTAAAATGATATACAACTGTTCTAATATCCCACAAGTTCTAAATGGATGGACCTCTGTTGATATCACTGGAGCCACAGGCTGAATCGCAGCTGGGGGGATAAAAGGTCTCTGATCTTGCTGTTCCAGAGAGTTCAAACCTCTGTTGTTATTTGAGGCAAGGTTTTGTTCTTTTTTTATATATACCAATACACTAGCCTAAAATATTTGCATTAAAACCTGGATGATTTGCTATCATTTGGTGATTCTTGTGGCAAATTTTGGAGTTAGAATGTGATTTTCAAAGAGTACATTTTGATTTTGTCATGTATAAAAATGAGACCCTTGTTTTGATTGTCACTTTGTCAACTGTCCTCCCTGCATTTTGATATGTCACAAACATTTCCCAGTTCTGTTAAGTATTGTATCACTTTATAAAAAATAAGTATTGAGATGGGCTCCATCTCAGACCCACTGGCCAGAATTCTCTGGTCTTGCACACCCCATTACGGTTGCCAGTGAGAAGGGAGAATCTGATGCTCAGCCAACTCTCCATTCACAGCAGCAGAGGATCCCAGCCGTGGGCGAGTTCAGAGAATTCTGGCCACTATCTCTACTAAAGCCATTAATTGCATGACTAACTTTGTTAATCTAACCAAGACATTAGTTGGTATAATTCAGTCCTAGCTGATCTAGTACAAATATATTGGGTGGAATGGATAGCATCAGGACATGGTCTTTATATTTCCATATATTCTTTTATATTGTCACAGCAGACAAGGCAGAGGTTAATTAAAGGGAGCTCAGTATGTCCCGTTAAAAAGAGTTTGGCAAATCTTTGATATTTTGCTTACAGCTACATTATCTCTTAGGACACAAGTCTCAACAAAATGAATCATTGTGTCATTTGCCTTTGACGTCACCATAAAAAAAATAAGCTTAACTCTTCTGGCTCTTTTCTCTTCAAATAAAAGGTTTGCCAAACACAGAGACAATGCACCTTTTGGATACAATAGATTAGTCGAAATAGCCTTCAAAGCATTTGAATAGCAATATTTACACAGACCAGAGGAAGATGGTAAATTTTGCTAGGTGAGGAGGAGGAAAGCTGAAATTATTTATCACCTCTTGTATTACACCAAATGGCATCACAGAGACATATCTTATGCTGCACATCACGTGAAACAGTTCTGCCTACCAGCTGTGGCTTTCACTGCTGTCTACGCTTTTTGTTTATAAAATTGCAGCATTTTGTATAGCAGTTGGAGCCATGTAAAACAACTGTGTTATGCACAAATGGTCAACAGCTGTTTTCAGGAAGCTGGTACCTTGCTGACTAGCTTGGGAAGGTTTTGTTTTTAGTAGATTAGGGCCCATTAGAGCATTCCTCTGGTCTGTACTGAGTATGAGTAATTCAGTTCTTCACTCTGCGATAGCTGCGTCGATCTCACATGGGGCTCCAGTCAGGTGCAAATTGACGCCACCTGTCTTTCCCACGTGCACCATCTCAAGTAGCACAACGTTCTTTTCTTTATATTGCTGCATTGCTACTAATTTCAAAGCTGCTGCTAACAATGATTTGGCAATCTGTAAGAGAGGAGTGAACAGAAAGAGGTAGCAATAATGGGAAAGCGGTTGCACGTCGTGTTGGCTGAAAGTCAAATTGAATGTTTCGAAAAAATTTACCACGTCAATAAATTGAATATTATTTCTGCTGCAATAGAACTGCTACCCTTTCACGGTGAAAAAATAGGCATCGATTTTCATTGTTTACTCAACATAGAGCTGTGGAATGCATCTCTGAATTCAAGAGAAAGTAAATGCTGTTTTTATAAAACACGTCTTTTGTTAAGGCATAACTGAATCTTGAAATTGTTTTGTTTGTGTCTATCGATGCGAGGGATGTTAGCAAATGGGCCATTCCCCATTTTACACAGGAAGCTCAACACCAGCACTTGCAAATCAATGAAAGCACGACTGGATGAAGAGAAGTTCCCTCTTCTGGCACGATATTCCTCAGGCTGAACCAAAGGGTATCCCCAGCTGCTCCAGTGTGGAATTTCTCTTTTCCTATATCAGCCATCCAATGACCTCTCTGAATCACTATCAACTTTTTTAAATGAATCGGGGCCCTATTCCCTTTTGCAGTTAAATACAGCCACCAGGAACTGGATTATACTATTCATACGTATTTCTCATTGAACATCATGTAGAAAGGGGTGATTCATCCCATTAGTCTTCAATGAATTTAAACTCTGACCACAGAGGAGAAGGGCCAGTATTTGACTCTTAGTTGCTTTGTTTTAAAAGTCTTCAGAGCCATTCAGTTACAGGACAAACATCTGTGTCAGAAATGATACATTCAGAAAATATGAAGAAACTGAAAATCTAACTTCTTAAGCTGGGGACATATTAAAAGTTGGAAATGCAACCATTTTTTGTTTAGCTGTTCGCAGTAGTTAGTTAATCTTTAACTTGCTCTTGTTTCTTTTCAAGATTTCAGTCCTTCATAAGAGAATGTTTTACTATGAAACTTTAACTGTTGGAGTTTCCTAAGAAGAGCTCGCAACCCACAATCTGTTTATTCTGACAAAAATGTCTGCCAGACATTTTACACCCAAACCACAAATCTATCATTTCTCCTTTCAAACGCTGATTGTCACGCTTAGTCTTTTTTTTCCCCATTATTATCTGTTTCATACGCAATGTTTTTTACGACTGTTGACCTCTGCCCTACCTGGCCTCCGAATTTATGAGAGTCATGGAGAAGGGGTCACTGATTGGTGGTATTTAATGGACTTGTATTTCCATAGGAAAAAAATGTAATTAACTAGAATGAGAATCACACTTGAAGCATAGAATTTCAGAAAGGGAAAGAGTAGAGTTTTAATAATATTTCTTAAAAGTAATTATGGGCACTGCAGTTGAAAAATGGCAGTTTGATCTCTAGTCTTTCTGCTATCACCAATGATCTGTAACATACACAACTATGGTATGGCCAGCCTAATAGTGAACAGACACCTTTTATCTATTTGCTTATTGAAAGTCTGTTGGTTTGGTAATGAAAATAAAGAAATTGGCAATCAGATTGGAGACTATTAATGGCAGATTCAAGTTAAGCCACTTCAGTAATTTCATGATTTTGTAACCAATTAATTATGTCGAGTAAGGTATTTTTCTGGCTAGGGCAAGAAACCTTTTGAACTTTGATTCTTGGTTTCTTTTTATTTCTTTGTCCTTGTCAGCGTTGCACATGCACAATTCCCTGCTGAAAAAACCCTCTGTATCTACATCTACAAAGGAACAAAATAGCAAAGTGATTAATGGCGACTGAACTAAAATACTGCATGACCTGGCTAGGATGAGCTAGTCAATTTCCACTGACATCAGCAGCAAGCTTTTGTAGGTTGCAACTTGCACTATTCCTGCTGGTGAATAACCTGCATCCTGCAAGTACTTATTCACCTACCAGGAAGTGAAATATATGTTGGAATTTAGTGTCGCATGGTTTCTTGCATATTTATTTAACTGTAACAGAAGTCTTTATGAAATATAAGCTGCTCCTTACAGTTATTGCTTTTAGCTTGATGTAGTTTGGTAGTTGTGCAGATAATAAAAGTCACGCAGAATGTTATACAGAAGGTGACTGTGCGTAAAAATAAAATGAAAGCTTGCATAAGGTGGAAATTTAGGAAGAAGAAATCTGTAAATGTACATCAAGTCAATCAGCAACTGAAAAAAGATTATATAAATTAATTATTTGGGTGAGGAGTTGCAGCTAAATATTAACCTCTCATTTTTTCATTGAGGTGCTCACTGATCTGTGTATTGATGGCACTTTCTACCTTTCTCATGATAGCATATGATTGGGGCTTAGCATTGTATCTAATAGGGGAAATAACTGATTTATATTAAAAAAAGTCATGTTTTCAGGCAGCAGCCAGTATAAGGATTTGGATGGAACATTTGAGTTTGAGTTTCAGTTTCTATTCCAGTAACAGAAATGTTCATTAAAGTCGAATGGGCTGCACCTTCAAAATTAATTTTTTCTAAAGACAATTTCTCCAGACTCTTAATTGGGAGTTATTCACAATCTCACCAACAGATGTCATAAATGTTTATTAGATTTGATAATGTTTCTTTAACCGGTAAAGAACAGAGTGTTTTTGTCAGAATAGCCATGATGGAATAACCTCCTGACCAGTACCCTAATTGCAGCTGCTTCAGGTAACCACAAGCTGTGGGCACTTAATCGCTGTGCTTGCTGCTGTTTGCGAATTGTCCCACATCAGGCTTTATTCTTAGCCTTGCCCCACATATAATCCTCACTTTGTGTACAGTTCCTCCCGCAATATTTCTTCTTGCTGCCCTGTACTCATCATCAATTTGCCCTATTCTCAGACCTTTCTGCATCCAACTACTGACCAAAATAACAATGCATTCACTAACGGATCAAGGGTAACACTTGTATGCCATTGCAGGAAGTATAAACGTAGCCACCATTCTCAATAGTTTCTGAAAGGAAATATTATATAAATCTCTAGCTTCCCCTAACACAAAAGTGCAAGTAATGTTCTGTCAGATAAAAGCACACAACTGGACTTCCTTCAATGTTCTGTGCGCATGTACAATTGACCCATTTGAATTTCAGCTAATATCCAGGCAGGGACGGATGCATTGGTGATTTACTTTCAGAACTAAATTTCAGTATGTTTTCAGGCAGATGTCCCATTTACGCCAGACAACTGAATCTTTTTTTGAAAAGAAATGCAGAAAGAAACGTCACTTACCTGGGTCAATCCACAAAACAAGACAGTGCATCACATTCGCTTAAATATTCTTTAGCGCATGCATAACATGCCTTGAAGGTCTCTGAAAATGTACAACTGCTGTAATTTTGCCGAAAGTCTTCTGCTTGCATAGTGGAAAAAGAAAATGAGATATTGATTTTTTTTTTGTGTTGGTTTGTGGGTTTTCTTGGTTGTGGGCTCATTACAAAATTATTTATTTTCTTTTAATGTGTGGCAGTTCTTTCAGGGATCAAATTCCTCCAGCATTAACACACCTGGTGCTGCCTTTTACTGGAAAAGCCTTTACTTAAGTCGCACAGTCAATAAGGTTTGTGTATTTCCAAGATAAACAAAAACCAACATGAGAAAAGTGCCCAATTGCAAAGTCATGCTAGTTTCTGAATAAACTTTGAATACTGCAATTAGTAATTGATCCGGTTCAAACGCCACACTACTTTAGAACAGCTGCACCAGTTTGGCTCTACTTGGGATTTTCACAGTAACTTCATTGCAGTGTGAATGTAAGCCTACTTGTGACAAATAAATGAACTTTACTTTGGGCAAAACTAATGCAAATTTTTCACTCTTATTAGATCAAGAGGTGCAATATTACAGCCCCTCTCACTGGCGGGAAATTCTAGTTCCGCCAGATTTGAGGGCAGCATGGTGGCATAATGGTCAACACTGCTGCACCACACCATCAGGGACCTGGGTTTGATTCCTGACTTGATCGCTTTCTGTGTGGAGTCTGTACATTCTCCCTGTGTCTGTGTGGGTTTCCTCTAGGCATTCCAGTTTCCTCCCATAGTCTGAAAGATGTGCTGGTTGGTGCATTGGCCATGCTAAATTTTCCCTCAGTGCACCCAAATAGGTGCTGGAGTGTGGTGACCAGGAGATGTTCACAGTAACTTCATTGCAGTGTTAATGTAAACCTACTTCTGACACTAATAAACAAAGTTAAACTTAAAAGTTAATGGAGTTTTGAAAGGCTCGCTGAAATTTCTAACACCAGTCCCAGCGGGACCAAAAAATTACACCCAGTATCTTGAAATACCAGATTGTTATGTCAGATCTGTTGTGTGTTTTAAAGATGATCATAACTGTGAGGAGAGGTTGAATAAACTTAGATTGTTTTCACTGGAAAGACAGAGGCTGAGGGGGAGACCTGATGAGGTCTAAAAAGTAGAGAGGCATAGACAGGGTGGATAGACAGGCTTTTCCCAGAGTGGAAGTGTCAATTACAAGGGGCACAGGTTCAGGATGAGAAGGGGAAAGTTTAAGGGCGATGTGCAGGGGAAGTTTCTCACACTGGAGGTGGTGGGTGCCTGAAACACGCTGCCAGAGAAGGTGGTGGAAGCAGGCACATTAGCAGCATTTAAGATGGGTAAATGAATAGGGAAGTAATAGAGGAATATGGACTGAGTAAAGGCAGAAGGTTTTTTTTGGAGTTTAATTAGGGCATCATGTTCAGCACAGCTTGGAGGGTCGAAGGGCCCTATCCCTGTTCTGTACTTTTCTTTGTTCTTTGATTATTGTAATGGCTCTGGAAGGGGAGGATTTATCTGATTAATTTACACAATTAAGAGGAAGACAAGACCAATAAAGTCAAAAAAGACAAGTTCTCCTCTTCCCATGTATGTTTAGCTTATAATGTGTGATATTTTCATCTTTCGGTCTTTAGATATTTTCATGTATTCCAGTAGAGAATTGCATCACATTGGCAAGGCCATAAACACAATGCACAGAATTGTTCAGTCCCAACAGAACCGGGGTTCATGGCGACAGAAGGTAATCCATGGATCAGGAGCCAACAAGTCAGTTTCTTGATGGCGTGGGATCCTGTGGTACTCACCTTCATGGTGGGTTAATGGTGAGTCACCATTTCCACAAAGGCTGTCAAGAAATTGTCTTGCCATCTCATGGTTAGAATTGAAATGAACACCTTTCCAGAAATCCACCTGCCCCTCCCCACCCATCCAATCAACTATTCCTCCAGTGGGATATTTCTTGGTGCAGAAGATATCTGCACAACAACCAAATTGGGAACTGACACTGGAGCTGTACAGGAAGCCAGGAGCTGACGATGGAGCCTTCTTTTGACAATGGAGTATCCAGCAGAAGCAGATATGGTGATGAAGACTTTTGTTGTAGGTGGGTGGACACAAAGAAGTGGGGTGGCTTAGGATGGCAAGGATGAGGGGTGAGAGGTTGAAGTTGGAAGTTTTACGAGGGTTTTCAATGGATACACAAAGGAAAACAATGGGAGCAAAAGAAGGGCAATGGGGGAAGAAGAGGACCATGAGCAGGAAGTGCACATGGAAATGGAGAGGGGGAGTAGGGGTGGGCAAGGGTAATATGAGTGGGAGGGGAGCATGCTGAGGGAGGAGTCTGTACAATCAATTGATAGTTCCTGTGGGCAAAGCAAGGGAATTGGTGACATGATGGGATAGTTACAGTTGAAGGGGACAGTGGTATGCTGCAGAGTGGGAGGATGAGTGTCTTGTGATAGGTGAAGGGGAACGAAAGGACAAGAGTGGACATTTAGTGACTGGGATGGGCTAATTGGCGAGAGAGGGGCATGGACATTGACTGCAACTGACCAAAGGTGATGGTTGTGGTGGGGACAGGATGGTTCAAGGCTGACCACTGGGGAGGTTGACAATGACACCAGAGCCATCAATGGTGATTGTGGCAGATGGTGTCGTAATGGGAGGAGAATAATAGATATTTGAGTGAGTCTCAGAGGATA
Organism: Carcharhinus amblyrhynchos; assembly: GCF_965287045.1. Taxonomy (NCBI): domain Eukaryota; kingdom Metazoa; phylum Chordata; class Chondrichthyes; order Carcharhiniformes; family Carcharhinidae; genus Carcharhinus; species Carcharhinus amblyrhynchos. Next base: position 39,037,773 of record NC_137339.1, on the reverse strand, counting down.
CGCATACAATGGCTGTTCCAAACATACCCAGTGCCTCCAAGTCCAAATATGGAAGTGCACAAAGGGAATTGGGTCATTGGATGGCCAGAACTGCGGTGAGCTCAACTGGACAACTGAAGGGGAATCCCAGCACATCGATCTCACTTGGCAAAGGTGATTATGCGAAAAGATTGTGAAGGGCTATGGAAAAGAGTGAGTGGGAGATTTCTTACATATGGCTCCCTGTGCATGATTCTCAAGAGACCTAGACCAAGGCAGGGTTGTCCCCAGGAATATCAAGGGTGCACAAAGGCATTATATGAGCAAACACAATGAAAGTACAACTGTACATATGTTAACAAATGAGCATCAGTTATGAACAATGCTAGAGCACCCAAGCCACCATAGTGAGATCAGTACTTCTTAATTATTAATCTAATGGTCTTGGGTGCCTCAGTTCAGCAATGCTCCCTCCCATTTTCTCTCTCCAGCCCTCTTCCTCCCACTTGTGCATTCTGTCCTGCAAAACATTGGTTTGAGAGCAATTGGAATGCAACTGTTGTTCACATGAATTACATCTTCACCAGCAATCCACTGGCTACCATGTATATGGTGAAGGATGTTGTGTGGCTAGTTCACAAAGATTCTTCGACAGCACCCTCCAGAGTGTTGAACTCAAGCAGAGAGAAGAATAAGCCCAACAAAGGCATGGCATTAGCAGTGAATGCCACTGCCCTTTAAGCCAACCCCTCAACCATAATATGAGCTCTTTGTGTGGCACAGTTAAAGACCTGCAGTCACCCCTCAATCTGCAGACTACATGGACTGCAGTGAGGCTATGAGGCATCACAACATCACATTGAAACACACTCTGTTATGAATGCACAGTACAAATGTTGGCCTTGCCACTGAGGCCTAGATTCCAGTTCCCATTAGTATAAGGTTAGTATGTGAAGTAGAGTAATCCTGGTAGAGCATTTGAGGTCATTCATTCTGTTCCTGCACTGCAGGGGCTGTTCTCTGGAGAATGTAGTTGGCAACCATCAGGGTTAGTGAGTTGGAGAGGCCTCTTCCTTCCATCCCTCCGATAGAAGACATCCCTGCTCTTCACTGCATTTAGCAGTGCTTCCAGTGAATTATTGCTAAAATAGGGTTCTGGTGCTCCTTAGGTTCCACATTCCATGTCCTGGTCCATAGGTAAGAGAGCAATAAAGTAGTACCTGTTCGGATGCCATTTAAAAATGGTGGACATACAACTTCCTGCCTGCCCCATTGCGTATAAAGAGAGGAGACCCTCAGTTGCAGAATTAATGAGTCCAGCGTCACGCGATTGCCCACTACTTTCCAGTAAACAACGCTCCCGCTCCCTACACCGCCATGTGGCTGAAGCCCAGAGCGGTAATTCCAGGCCAATGTCAACAGCAAATGTCATTAAGCTAATTCCTGTTTGGATACGTTGTGCCATCATTTATTGCTGTGCAGAAGATGGTTGTATATTTTGCACAGCCTAACACATTTTGAAATCCTGTACATAACAATAACTGCAATTTGGATATTATTAATGACGTGTTGGAATGTCACAAGATATTTTGCCAGTTGGCATAAGGAGGCAAATGCTGACCAAGGAGAGAGATGGATTCCCAGGTATAACTAACAATTTTGTTGAAAAGATGCTATTTAAAGAATGTGGAAAGGTGAAGAGGTTATAAAGGGAGTTTCTGAGGAGACTCAGATGGCTGGAAGCTCTGCTTCGATTTTGGAGAACCTGAAAGAGAGCTATGAATAGGAATCTGAGGTGCATTCGAGAATGGGAGAAGTAGAGTGAGGCCATTATTGCACTGGGGGTGCAAAGCCACTGAAAGGAAAAATTATGATGAGCAGGAGTAAGTACAGAATCACATATCGGTAGCAGGAATTTTTGTTGGAATGTACAGAAAGGAAGATGGGAAGTCATCAAGAGGGTCAAACCTAAATAGTCAAATGTAAAGTACCACAAAGGCATGTACAGCTGTTTCAGCGATAGAAGTGGAGAATTTTTACTATCCATTCATGGGATGTGGGCATTGTTGGCTAGGCCAGAATTTATTGCCCATCCCCAATTGCCTTTGGGAAGGTAGAAATCATCTTGAACTGTTGTAGTCTGTGTGTGATGTTTTACCTTTAGCACAGTATCAAACAAGATGCCAAACATACTCTCAGTCTAGTTGAGTCTGAGATAGAGGCCAAAGAGAATAGCACAGTTAGTGCTGAGGAGTGAAGCTGATGAGTTCAATCTTATCATTGTTGAATTCAATTTTTTTTTTTTACTTGTCCAATATTTTGCTCCAGACAAGAAAGCTGATTGCACATAAGTTTTTGGATAGAAGGTCATAGAATCATAGAATCCCTACAGTGCAGAAGGAGGCCATTCATCCCATCAATCTCATCCTATCCCTGTAACCCCACATATTTACCCTGCTAATCCCCCCAAAGCTAGGATCAACCAACCTAACCTGCACATCTTTGGACATCATCGGTCGAGAGAGATGATGGGAAAAAGAGAGAGACAGCTCGAGATCATCAGTGAATACATGGAAGCTGATTCTGTGTGTCTGGATTATCTCATCAAAGGACAATAGATGAATCAGGACAGAAGGTTACATACAAAATAAGGCTCCAGGAAGCAGAGTTTGTACACTTCCATGTTTCGGAATCATTTATTTTTAATTTCCTAGCTAATCATTGGGATATATCATTCACTACATTCCTGGTTATAAAAATAAAACTGTAAAAATTTTCAATTCACCTCAATCCCTTTTTACCTTTCTCTTTCAGAGATGCAGTTAAGTAATGGGGGCAAGAGAAGTCTGTAATTGCCCAATTAGCCCTTTGCTGCAAACTTCAAAAAGCATTGTAAAGGTTTGTGCATTGAAAAGAATGCCATTGAGTTGATTAGATTATGTCACCTCATAACTGAGACTCAACATTAGTACTGTCCCAAAAGGTATTAAATAACGCAATAAAATATTGCATTTTAAACTTTGAATTCTACTGGCTTCCTCCATTAACTGATAATAGATCTATAATAAAGTATTCCATTGAATTGCTAGAAGCATTTCACTCATAAGAACAAGTTGTGACACTTGTGAATTGGAGGTCATTCTTAGTGGCAGACAGAATAAGCTCAAGAATACTTGCCCATACCTTCTGTATGTATTTGCAATAATCCTTTAATTTCAAGATTGAAGACTTGCGTTTTGTTATACATGTTACATTCCGATGGATGGTGTCAGGAATAGGTGTGAGCCTACGCAGTGGGGGCATGCAGAGTAGCCCATGAGAAACAGACTCACTCCTTGATTTCCAAAGGAGTGACAGTTGCCCCAGTGTGAATTTGAGCATTTTTCCACATCCACACTTCAATGATAGTGGCATTTGCAAGTTCTGCTGAAATATCAGCATTAATGCTTGGACTCAAACTCACTACCGTGCACCGCACCACCCTTCAGCCAACGATGAAGAATTTCGTGATGTCTGAGATGGTTGGATCAATGTCACCCCCACTACCCTCCAGCCTTGAGTGATCTTCTATTCTTGATTTGCGTTTAACAAATGCAACTCCTCTTATTTCCAGAAAAGGGGCGATGAACAAGTGGTGTTTCATTTATTTCAAAAGGGCAAATAATCCTGGAGAAGTTGCGACTGTTGATGCTGGCGGTCACCCTCTCGATGTGTTAATTCTGAATATTGCAGATAACTGCATTAAAAAGAAGTGGCATTACTGAGGATCGACAGTTTAGGCTTAAATTCAAATTTCATTATCTTTATTACACGCGTAATTTTTTTTCTTACTCTGATTTATTGCCCTAATTTGTACAAACAGATAATATTACTGTTTGTGTTGCAGCAACCTAATTTGCTTTCTGTAATGTGATGCATCTTTTTTTTTACCTCATATTTGCCAACCTGGATCTTGACTTTTTGTTAGCAATTGTAATTATTAACCTCAAAAAAAATTATAGTGTGGGAAATAACTATTGTGTTAAATAATTTTTTGTTGTTTTGTTCTTGCCACCAGGATGATGGGATCCCTCTGGAATGCAGCCAGTAACCATGCTTAAGGGGAAGTTGAATATAAAGTGTGCTAATCTAGGGATATATTTGCAGTGTGCTTGAAAGACCCGAGTTTTATCGAGTGTGTTAGATTTCACTCTTGTCTCTATCCAGCCATGACTGTCTTTCTTCCTTACTGACAGCGACTGCAGGACCAAATTGACAGGCCCTTAAAGCCAGCTGACGAAAACCAGCATTAATTAAGTCATTGCCGGACTGTAATTTTGTTAAGAAGTAAAAATCTAATATGAGAAAAGGTTACTGAGTCCTTTCCTGTGTCAGAATTTCTACACTGCATGAATATTAATGTACCTAATGAAGACAGTCTTTGCTTCATCAAACATCATTCGAAGCACAGGTGCCAGCAGCAAACTCCATTGATTTGTTCCAAAGACAAATGTGTCAGGAGAGAGTGACTGTCCTACTCCTTATCTGAAATCCCCAAACCTATTTTTTTTTTTGTTTACTAATGGACTTTTGTATAATAGACCTTCCCGGGATGCTTATGGTGCAAGGACATTAAATTTGCAGGTTTTTTCTTTAACAAGAAATCAAGTCAGTGCAAATGATCTACTTATGGGTTGTCTAAATCATTTCAGTTGCCATCTCGAGTCCTGGCTGCTCATCCCACATGCAGTCTCAAGACTACTGATACAGAAAGACAATTAAGTGATAAACTTAGAAATCCCTGTGTTTATGAGGCATTATGAGGCTCCCGTGCAATGAATAAATGTGCAGGCTGCGGGACAAGGTGTTTATTAGCTCGCAGCTTCCATTTATTGTTGAGAGCACTGCGGGGTTTCTAGGTTTATCACAATTATACTAAATGTTTGAGGGTTTTGTTTTAAATTAGAAAAGCAGTCTGATTTAAAAAAAACTTTTGCTAATGACATTGCTTTCCAGCACAGAATTGTGGGTAGTATGTCACTGAGGACTGTTATGTTCTGTGTTTAACCTGCTACTGTGATGTGATTCCTCAGTTAGATCTTTGCACCAGGCAAGTTTACGGCAGTATGAATTTTATCCTTTATGTTTAGCTATGATTTTTTTGACATTTTTCTCCCTCCAATATTTGGCAGCAATGCAATAACATGGTGACTTAGCAACCTTGAATTAATAATTCTGGTTGCAGGAATATGAAGCATCAAAGAAAATCAGTTATTTGAAGTGTAAAAAAATGCAATGAAATTGTATTAGATCGAGGGTGATTAGATGTCAATTAAATCCGTAACAGACTTTTGCCAAATTTCCATTCATTCATGGGACATTTGCCCAAGGACATTTGAGAGTCAACTGTTGCTGTGGTTTTGGAGTCGCATGTAGGCCAGACCAGGTAAGGTTGGCAGATTTCTTTCCCTAAAATAAAGAATATATACACAAGGTCATACTGAATTACAGTGCGACTGCTCTACTTCACTTTCTGGCTCCAACTGTGAGTCCCTCCTTGACTCAGGGTACGCTCCCTCCTGCCACATGGCACAGCTTCCTGCCAGGACAATCCATAGGGATTTTGCCAATCCTGTGGTTCTCAGGGAAACGCCCCTCTCTTAAAGGGCCACGCTACTGTAATAACAAAAGGGTTAACTTCAGCACACAATCCTTAAAAATGGCTTTCTCTTTCATACTGATGGTTTTCCTGAAAAATAGTGCATCAAGTGTTGCATGATGGATAATCAAAACTCATTCAATCCTGTAATCATAATAAATATAGGTATGTTTTCTAATACAGTCATATTTGCCCTAATTCAGTGTAAATGTTTGCTGTCACTGAGGGTTAGTGTATTTTTTGGGGAGAATTCTCTGCTATCAGGCTACAAGCATGAGCCTGGTCAGGAACCATCAAGGCTGTGCATCAGAAGGGCAGATCTTCAGGCGGGCAGCCAATTAGATTGCTCCCTTCATTTTTCCCATCCAATTAACGTATTTTCTGGAGATAGGATGTTAAATGAGGGAGATGAATTTAAATCTGACTGCCCAGTCTGCTCTAAGACTGCAGTAAGTGCAGCACATGCAGATGTCTAGCTGATCCATATATTTCTTCAAACATACAGTGGACAAAGGAGAAATTGGCAGCAGGGTCATTCCACAGAAGACATGAAGACGACATGACAGATGAAGTATGTCAGCTGCTTTTTGGAAGAATATCTCCGCTGCCAAGGTTGACCTTTTCCTTCACGGAAGTGTCCTCATCCATCTTTGCTGGAAAAGAGAGCACACAATGCCCAGGAGAGGGTGGAAAAGCTAGGAAGGAATCCCAGAATCAGATCCCACCAAAATATAGCCCCCCGCCCCCCCCACCCCTGCCAGTTTGGCTCCAGAGGATCAGGTCTTCAGACTCCAAATGTTAGATGCTACCATTGCCATAGTAGCCACCAATAATATAAATAGCCCCATTTCCAGCCCAAGGAGCAGCATGGTGGCACAGTGGTTAGCACTGCTGCTTCACAGTGCTAGGGATCCAGATTCAATTCTCGTTTTGGGTCACTGTTTGAATGGAGTTTGCACATTCTTCCTGTGTCTGAGTGGGTTTCCTCCGAGTGCTCCAGTTTCCTCCCGCAGTCCAAAGTAATGTGGGTTATGTTGATTGGCCATATTAAATTGACCCTAATATCAGGGGATAAGCAGGATACATATGTGGGGTTTTGGGAAGATGGCCTGGGTGGGATTGTAGTCGGTGCAGACTCAATGGGTTGAATGGCCTCCTTCTGCATTGTATGGATTCTATCGAATACTATGTTTGTGAGGATGGTCAGTTATATTCCCATGGTATGCAGAATTAGAGGAAACTAATGTTCCAGGCTGTGGTAAAACTCTAGGTCACAGTCCTGTGCTAGGCTGAGATCATGGTGGATCTAGTTGAGGAGTCTGGAAAGCCTGAATGTACGTGCAATATATGTGGAAATAGAATTTTCTGTTATTGAACAGGAAGATCAAGAGTTGTACTCAGGAAGAAGAACAGCACATGGAAGATGAGAGTAATAGGGCTGACAGTAAAATTCCAGCATGCACAGTAAAATTAAAAGCCAGAGATTCACAAAACCTCTTTCGCCATTGAACCAGCTGCATACGTATCTGTTATCTCAGAAGAATGCAAGAAATCCATAAGCCTTGTGCAAACTGGTGTGAAACTGACGAGCTGTTCCAGTAATAGTATTCCAGTGGAAGATTAAGTTAGTGTGGAATATGATGATACATTCTAGGGAAATTCTTCCATTTTCAGACTAAGAGCCCATGCCAGAAGATCCCACCAATGTGAAGAACTGGAAGATTTTGCATATTGTCTTAATGAGGAAGTGGAGACCTTTAATTTTGATCTATTATTGTCACATGTATTAACATACAGTGAAAAATATTGTTTCTTGCACACTATACAGACCAAGCATACTGTTCATAGAGAAGGAGATTAGAAAGTCATAGAGTCATAAAGGTTTATAGCATGGAAACAGGCCCTTCAGCCCAACTTGCTCATGCTGCCCTTTTTTCTAAAACCCATAAGCTAATCCCAATTGCCCACATTTGGCCCATACCTCTCTCTACCCATCATACTCATGTAACTCCTAAATGCTTTCTAAAAGACAAAATTGTACCCGCTTCTACTACCACCTCTGGCAGCTTGTTCCAGACACTCACCACGCTCTGTATGAAAATATTGCCCCCCTGGACACTTTCGTATCTCTCCCCTCTCACCTTAAACCTATGCCCTCTAGTTTTAGACTCCCCTACCTTTGGGAAAAGATTTAGCTGATCTATGCCCCTCATTATTCTATAGACCTCTATAAGATCATCCCTCAGCCTCCTACACTCCAGAGAAAAAAGTCCCAGTCTATCCAGCCTCTCCTTATAATTCAATCCATCAAATCTTGGTAGCATCCTAGTAAATCTTTTCTGCTCTCTTTCTAGTTTAATAATATCCTTTTTATAATTGCACACAGTATTCCAAGTGTGGTCTTACCAATGTCTTGTACAACTTCAACAACTCCTGTATTCAATATTCTGACTGATGAAACTAAGATGCTGAATGCCTTCACCACTCTGTCCACCTGTGACTCCACTTTCAAGGAGCTATGAACATGTACTCCTAGATCTCTTTGTTCTGTAACTCTCACCAACACCCTACCATTTAAGTCCTGCCCTGGTTCAATCTGCCAAAATGCATCACCTGCATTTTTCTAAATTAAATTCCATCTGCCATTCGTCAGTCCACTAGCCCAATTGATCAAGATCCCATTGCAATTGGAGATAACTTTCTTCACTGTCCACTATGCCACCAATATTAGTGTCGTTTGCAAACGACAGTTGAGGAGGAACTTCTTCACTCAAAGGGTGGTGAATCTCTGGAATTCTCTGCCTGTTGAAGTGGTGGAGGCTGCCTCGCTAAATATTTTTAAGAAGCGGGTTGATGGGTTTTTGATAAGAGAGGGGATTAAGGGTTATGGGGAGAGGGCGGGAAAGTGGAACTGAGCCACAACAGATCAGCCATGATCTTATTGAATGGCGGGGCAGGCTCGAAGGGCTAGATTGCCTAGTCCTGCTCCTATTTCTTATGTTCTTATGTTCTTATGTTCTTAAACTTAGTAACCATGCCTCCGATGTTCTCATCCAAATCATTCATATAAATGACAAATAACAGTGGACCCAGCACTGATCCCTGAGCACACCACTGGTCATAGGCCTCCAGTTTGAAAATCAACTCTCTACAACCACCCACTAGCTTCTGTCAAGAAGTCAATTTTGTATCCATTTAGATACCTCACCGTGGACCCCGTGAAATTTAACCTTATGCAACAACCTACCATGCGGTACCTTGTCGAAGGCCTTGCTAAAGTCTATGTAGACAACATCAACTGCACTGCCCTCATCTACTTCTTGGTTACCACTTCAAAAAACTCAATTAAATTTGTGAGACATGATTTTCCACTCACAAAGCCATGCTGACTGTCCCTAATCAGTCCTTGCATCTCTAAATGTCTGCAGATCCTGTCTCTCAAAATACCTTCCAACAATTTACCCATCACAGATGTGAGGCTCACATCTGCAGGCTTTTCCCTGCAGCCCTTTTTAAGCAAAGGCACAACATTTGCTACTCTCTAATCTTCAGGCACCTCACCCATGACTATCAATGATTCAAATATCTCAGCTAGGGGACCCGCAATTTCCTCCCTAGCATCCCATTGTACAATGTAGTGTTACAGTCATAGCTAGGGTATAGAAAAAGATCAACTTAATGCAAGGTACATCTATTCAAAAGTTTGACAGCAGTAGGGAAGAAGCTGTTCTTGAGTCAGTTGTTACATGAACTCAGACTTTTGTATCTTTTTCCCGAAGGAAGAAGGTGGAAGAGAGAATGTCCGGGATGCGTGGGATTTTTAATTAATCTGAGTCAATGGATGGGAGGCTGGTTTGCATGATGGACTGGGCTACATTCACGACCTTTTATAGTTTCTTGCGGTCTTCGGCTGAGCTTGAGCCATACCAAGCTGTGATACAACCAGAAAGAATGCTTTCTACGCTGCATCTGTAAAAGTTGGTGAGAGTCATAGCTGACATGCCAGATGTCGTATTTACATATTCAAGTGGATGAAGAATGGGCAGGGGTTCATCAAGTCGTATTACTGGTAGATTATAGAAAGGAAATTTTGCAGGTGGCACATGAGCTTCCAGTAACAGATCATTTAGGAATAAGGAAAACTCAAGTGAAAATACAAAAATACTTCTATTGGCCTGACAGCATAAAGATGTTGTTAAATTTTACCATACATGTCACACGTCAGTTATTAGTGAAAACTCAAATGGTGATAAAACCAGCACCCTTAATATCCATTATGGCATTTGAGGAATCTTTTACAAGGATCCTAATTGATTATGTGGGACTCCTGCTTAAAAGTGGGAGTCAGTATTTGTTGAACAAAATGGATGTGTCTACTAGATTTCCAGAAGCCATTCTACTACGTAATATTACAGCTAAAAGAATTGTAGAAGAGTTACTTAATTTTTTTTAACCAGATAAGCACTGACCATGGAAATGCAATCAGATCAAGGATCAAATTGTACGTTGAAGTTATTCAGTGAAGTTATGGATAGCTTAGGAGCAAAGCAATTTAAATCCACTGTGTATCATCCAGAATTACTGCGAGTTTTAGAATGATGGCATCAAAATTTAAAGACCATGCTGAGAACCTATAGTCAGGATTATCCAGAGGATTGCTATAAAGGAATTCCATTTGCACTTTTTCCAAAAGATGTTAAATGTTTGAAGGTATTGGATACTGGAAAAGCCAATGTTCTGAGAACATTCCAGTAATAGTACTTGTGCACCTCACCTAGCTGTTCCACCACCACTACAAGACTGACATCTACCCAGCAATGTGAAAAATGCCCAGTTATGTCCTGAACATGATTAAATACGACAAATCCAAACTAAGCAATTACTGCTCCACCAGTCTTTTCTCGATTCAGTAAAGTGATAGAAGGTGTCATCGACACTGCTATCAAGCCACTCTTGCTTAGCAATAACCTGTTCACTGACTCTCAGTTTAGGTTCCTCCAGGACCACTAAACTCCTGACCTCATTATAACCTTGGTTTAAACATGACAAAAGAACTGAACTCCAGAGGTGAGGGGAGAGTGATTTTCTTTGATATCAAGGCTGCATTTGATCAAGTATGGCGTTAGGAGCCCTGGCAAAACTGGAATCAATGGAAATCAGAGGAAATTGCTTGGAATTAGTGAAGGATCATCTCAGTTCCAGGACATCACTGGAGGAACCTTTCAGGGTAGTCTAGCCATCTGCAACTCCTTCATCAATGACCACTTTTCCATTGTCAGGTCAGAATTAGGGATATTCATCGATTGTACATTATTCATGATTCCTCAGATACTGAAGCAGTCCATGTCAAAATGCAGCAAGATCTGGACAAAACCCAGGCTTGGGTTGACAAATGGCACATAGTATTGCCTGACATATGTTGCATGAATATTATCTCCAACAAGACAGAATCTTGATTTTAATGACCATCATTGACAACAGCCTGAGAGTTCCCATTGATCAGAAAATCAACTCCACTGGCCATATAAATATTTGACTACAACAGCAGATCAGAGACTAAAAATTCTGCAGTGGGTAATTCACCACCTGACTCCCCAAAACCTTTCCACAATCTACAAATCAAGAGTGTGATTGAATGCTCTCCACGTGCCTGGATAAGTGCAACTCTGACAGCACTCATAAGCTTGACACCATCCAGGAGAAAGCAGCCCTCTTGTTTGGCACCCTATCCACAAATATTCTATCCCTCTATCTATGGTGCACATAGATTGTTTATACAACCTAAAAGGTACACTACAGGAATTCAAGGCCATAAAGAAGGCACTGGCCTCCAAAAACACATCTGAGCCCAAGTCATTTTTGAGAAGCATAAATTATTATGGACATATTTTTTACCAAATTTGTCAATGTTATAGGCCCCCTTGCATATTCTGTTAAAGAAACAGTAGAGTGTTGGTTCCCCAGAACAAAGCTTTCAACAGAGTAAAACAATTGCTACGTTATTTAAACTTGTTGATACATTTCACCCCATCTAAGGAACTGGTGTTGATCTGTGTTGTCTCTCCATAAGGCATTGATGCTGTGTTGTCCCATGAGATGGACAATGAATCTGAACGGCCAAAAGCCTATGGGCAGGGTTTTCTGGCCGCACTAGCTCCAAGACTGGAAAAATCCATCCGATGTCAACAGACCTTTGGATGGTCCTGTCCTGTCCTGCCCACTACGATATCCGTGGTAGCGGGATGGGAAAATTGAACCCTTAGTCTCGACCCCATCAAAAGGCAAAAAATGGCTATTCACAAATTAAGAAAGAAGAATTATCAGTAGTTTTCAGCACTAAGAAATTCCACCAGTACTTATATGGTAGACAGTTTACCATTCTTTCTGACCACAAGCCACTCTTGGCTCTTCTTACAGAAAACAAGGATTTCTGCCAATTGCTGCAGCTAGAATTCAATGTTGGGTGTTAATTCTGCCTCCCTATAACTATACATTCAAGCGCCGATCTGGAACACAGTGAATGAATGAGAATAATTACGGCCCGTGTGCAATGGTGCCCCTAGAAGTCTTCAGCCAGCTTCCTGGCATGAATAGGCTCTGCCCTCTCCCTACTGGCGTGAATCACATTTTGAGTCTTTATTTTAAGTGCCATATAAGTGCATCTGGGAGCTTGGATAAGCTTTTTTGGGTAAAAAATGGGCACGATTCTCTCCCATTTTCACGCTCATTCAGCACATAGAATGTTTTTGAAAAATTGCCCCCATAGTCTGACAATGGAACAGTATTCAAAAATGCTGAGTTTCAAAACTTCACCACACTTAATGGTACAGAACACATTAGGACTGTGCCTTACTACCAAGCATCCAACAGACTTGCTGAGCAAGCCATCCAAACTTTTAACTCTGGCCTAAAGAAGCAGTCAGGAGCAACCCTGGAGACCAGAATTTTTGGCAAGCACAACTGACATCTCCATGGAAACAGATAGGACTGAACTACTTATGCTTGAAAAGGCACTTGTCATTATGGTTTTGGCTGACAACAATCCTGTGGAAGTAACCCAGACAGAGATGTTACACCACTCCATAAGGATTCTGAAACCCCTAAAAGATTTCATTGGCAATTGAGTAAATTCATGTACTAAATGTTTAATTATCTGTGACTGTGTCAATTGAGTATTAAAATTTGTATAAAGGATCTTGGGAGGGGGTGAGTAGGATGTGGTGATTGTCCCTTTAAGGATCAATCTGCAGAGTAAGGGTCACATGACCCAGGAAATCAATTGGACAGCAGGATTAGTGATCACCTTTATAAATGAGAACTTCTGTACTCAGAGTCATCTCGGAAGCTGACTGCAGCCTGATGAACAAGCATCTTTAGTCCTTCAAAAAGGCATGTGAAGGAGTCTTTGCTAGGTGACAAGCTAGCCAGCAATTTCTATATCCGTCATTGACACAGGCTAGAGAATTTTATATTCTGTTATAGAATAACCCCACACGCTACAACAGGTTGCTCACCTTACAAGTTAGTGGTTAGACATTAAAGTTTGAAGTTTGTTTATTAGTGTCACAAGTAGGCTTATGTCAACACTGCAATGAAGTTACTGTGAAAATCCCCTAGTTGACACACTCCAGCACCTGTTTGGGTACAGAGTGAGAATTTTGCATGACCAATGCACCTAACCAGCATGTCTTTAGACTGTGGGAGAAAACCAGAGGGAATACACACAGACACAGGGAGAATGTGCAGACCCTGTACAGACAGTGACCCAAGCAGGGAATTGAACCCAGGTCCCTCACCACCATGAGGCAGCTGTCTAACCATTGTACCAATGTGCTGCCCCATGGTGGTTTTGTAAGGTTTAGTTTGCTTAAGCTTGACATCAATGGCAAAGTAAGGAAGAAAGACAAAGTGAAGATGAATGGTGATACACAATATTAAAACTTAGTCTGTTCTGTGTTTGAGCCTTTAAGTTGCAGTTCAGTGAAGGAGACGCGAGTTCTGCTTCTTCATGAACTACCTTTATTTTTTTTTTGATCTAACTTCACATACAATTCTGCAGCAATCCCAGTACCACCTGCAGCCTTTTATATAAGTGACTTTGATTGAACAATTGACATCAAATTAGGACTTAAGTAGAAGGTCTGTTAACCCATTCCTAAAATTCTGTGCTGTTAAGATCATGGTGAAAAAAAACATTGAGGTGATTGAAGTTGTGAAGTTATTTGGCGCATTGACATATCTAGTGATGATGGGAGAGAGAGAGAGTCCATCAATATCATGTAATTCGCTTACTTGAAAGAAGAAATCTGACATGGCCAAGCAGGAGAAACCTCCTGTAATCCAAATTCTTCCCACAGCCCAAAGTAAAAGTCAAAAAGTAACTGAACATTTGCTAGTATTGCAGAATCAGTCTTTGGGTAAAGTGTGTCATGATCTTTGATTAAGACAAATCAATTTGTGTCACAGTCCCAAACATTAAGTAGCATTGGTAGTTACATTCAAAGTTCAGGTCCGACACAATCAGAGATTTTGAAAGGCCAGAGTCAAGCTGACAGAAATGGAAGGAGATACCCAGACAAAAAGAGAAAGAAACCAGATAGGTTAATTGAAAGAATGTAGGAAGGAAGAAGAAATCACTTGTTCTTTTCATTATTTCTTGTCAAATTATGATATTTTTATTAACTACATACTTGTGTTAAGGAAAAACATTTTTAAACATGTAAGTTACCAAAGCAATAAGTGTTGAGGTTGTAATGATTGACACTAGTTTAATAAATGTCCTCTTAAAGATCCATGTCATCATATCAAAACATTCCTTTTTTTAACTGAACTGAACGATTATCCTTAAAGAATCAAACCATTTACATGACAGCAAAACAAAATAACATTGTGTTTGAATGTACTTTAACACAGAGAAATATATTTACACGTCTCTGAAACATATCAGCAGTTTGCTTACTTGGCTAGCTTTAGTTATAGTGGTTTTTTCTAGAGATTGCTGTACATTTTCATAAATGCTTACATACATAGAATTGTTCATCTTCAAGGGCTAAGAACAATCTGGTTGAATTTGTGTTTTTGAAAGACACTGTCCCTTGAAGGGTTAATTCAAGAACTCTGGTTGCTGCTCTCCAAGGAAAAGACGCCATTTAAAAGAAAAGGTAATTAAGCATTTTTTAAAGCAGCTGGAAGCCTGGTTGGACTACTTACAGAAGAGTAACAATGGTTTGTGGCTTTGAATGAACAATGCATGTAAAATTGTGCTTAAAAGCTAGTGTTCATATTTGATACGATCTTGGGTCTGGGGTTTATGCTGATGATTTCTGTTGCATTCTGGGTGTCATCAAGAATGTTGTACTTGAACTTTCTGTCTATTTTTCAGGTTGGGTAATTTGTTTCCCATTTGCTGGTCATGGGCTTCTTTCACCTTGTTTTTCTAGTAAAGCATCACGTACTCCTGGGATTTTTTGATGAGCACTGACTGGGAAGTGTTATCCACATTTTTCTGCAGAATAGTATTTCACAGGTCAGGGAATGGTTGCACTGAGTGGTGTCACTTTAAGATGCAACTTGGCCAATATAGCTCATCTTGTTTAATAGTACTTCATGATTTGGAATTTTACTGTTTGAACCATCATGTCCACCATTCTGCTGGATTTACGGGAATGGGGTAACAAAGTTGTATGGTTGGTTTCCCACTTCTCACGCATCGCCTTAAAGGGTTGTTGTTTAATAGTACTTCATGATTTGGAATTTTACAGTTTGAACCATCATGTCCACCATTCTGCTGGATTTACAGGAATGGGGTAACAAAGTTGTATGGTTGGTTTCCCACTTCTCACGCATCGCCTTAAAGGGTTGTCCCATATATTGGAGTCTATTGTTGGAAACAATATCCTGTGGTGCCCTGGAAGAGATTCAAGGTCAATTGTAACATGTCTGTGACACTAGCAATAGATGTTGTGACATAATTAACAGATCATGGAAAATTTGAAGAAGTAATCCATTACAATCAAGAATTCATTTCTATTATCTGGATGCTGAAGGGATCAGTTGCGTGTCCGGTCCATTGATATGAGGCAATAATGGTTCTTCATTGGTTCATGGAATAAATGGACCTTCCCACATGGCCTCTTCAATGCTTTCCAGGATTATTGGTTAACATACTATCTTCATGGCCAATCGTTTGGTTCAATCAATTCCCATGTGTGCTTCATGAAACTCTTGTAGGAGATCAGGTCAAAGGAAGTCAAGAGATGACTTCCTTTCCCTTAAGCTGCCTCCTTAAGATATCCCAAGTTCATCTCTAAAGAGGTAAAATGGTCTTGGAGCCTCTACAACATCTTTAAAGAATGTGGCCAATTGCTACTAGTCTTCGTCTTCCATAGTGGCTATGGTACAGGATCATTGGATGTTTCCTGCTACACGGCAGCGCTTGGCACGTAGATTGGCTAACGTACATAAGGTCAACCTTGTGGAACCTCATCTATTTCAATGTCCATAAGATCTATTGCAGATCTAAGATGACTCCAGAATTTGGCAGCTTAAGTAGATGCCTCAGTATTGGATATGAACAGAAAGCTGGCCAGGTTGTACTAAATATCAACATCATAAGTCTGACTAGTAGGTGGTGTAACCTTGGTGATGCACACGTCAAGGGGTTGTACCAGGTCATTTCAAGTAACTTATGGTCAGCCTCCACAACAAACTTCTTTCTAAATAGGTAGATGTGGAACTACTGGATGCCAAATACCAGTGCCAAAGCCTTGATTTGTATATTAGGATAAATTGCCTGGTCAATGCACAAACTCTTGGAAGCAAAAACAATAGGTTTCTCTTTACAGCGAAGATGTCAAAGTACTTTATGGGATGCATCAATCTCAAGAGTAGTCTCCTCAGTCGGGTTGTAAAAGTGAAGAGTTGATTGTCCTTCAGTTGATAACTTTTTGAGGTCATTAAAATATGTTAATGATGCTCTTGCCAAATGAAAGGTATTTCTTTCTTCAGAAGTTCATGAAAAGATAAAGTTTTGTGGACAAATAAGATATCTAGGGTAAAAGGAAATTTAAGAGATGTTGCAGATAATTTTTACCTTGCAGAGTGACAATTGCACAGTTGTCCTCTGGCTTGCTTTGGTCAGGATAAATGCCTGAATAGATGGATCTGAAAAATTTGTTCTGTGTTGCATTGACATTACCCTTAAACACAAGATCTTCTCTGCTTGTAGCTTCCATCACAAGGTGGAAATTTTGCTCATGTTTTGTTGCTGTCTGCTACATAGATGCATCCTGGGATCTTCTACATGATGCTATCCGTAAGATTTTGGTAAATGTCCTAGCTTAAGGAAATCCTGAATGGCAACCTTTGCAAACAGACTGAACCAAAAGAAGTACAGAACACCATTAGCTCTTGGGATGTCTTCTCCAGATACATCGATGAGTAGCCATTCTTAGCATTGAGTTCAAAGAAGAATTTGGAATTTGCACTCTTAGGATTCAGCTCTTCAACTGTAGGAATTTTGTGACAGCATCATTTCAGAGCTGCATTAAGATATTTTGGGGATATCTAAAAATGTAGAGAACTATCTTTCTTAATGATACTCATGATGTGGCTACACCAATCTGAGAGTTGTTGAACCTTTCAGACTATGGCATCCTTCCCCATATTATCCAGTCAGCTTTCATCTTGTTCTGGATGTGAATTCTCCAATTGCTTAGCAGATCAATAGGACACAGTAGAATCTGAAAGTAGAAGTACTGCATCAACCTTAATACTTCAGATCCTATCGAACCAGCCAGATTATAGTGATGTTAGGTTCGCTGAGATGACCTGGGTGTCCTGTGTGTATTGCCTTCATCATTGAGTTATTAATATGGTGGATGGTAACCAGGGTTAGATCCCTGCATCCCAATATGCCTGCAATCACTGGAGCTGTGGGGATGAATTTTACCGTGCCTGCCACGGGAATCAGAGTAGGCGAGGGGCAGAGCATGGAAAGGTGCATTGACCTCAGGCGGGTTTTTCCCGTTTCAGGGTGAGCGAGGTTGGAAAATCCTGCCTGTGGTGTCCATAACACAAAATATCTGGATGACCGGGATGGTTTTTTTGTCGCAACATTCGAATGTAGAGGATTCCAGGAATAGAATCTCCAAGTTTTTGTACAAGTTGAGTTTGGCCACAGTTGGTTGAATCATCACTTGCCACTTCTGTGAATACATATATTGAAGTGTGCAAAATGGGAGGATGTTTGCACCTGCACCACTATCCCAATTTGCTTATAGGTTAGGCTGACTCTTCATGTGTGGGCATATATGCTGGATGATGGATGCCAATACATTACTTGACGTTCAGCGTGCCATATGTCTGCTCACCTGTGTGTGCTTTGGATTGGTCCTACAGGTCTTTTTGGAACGCTTTCAGTGGAGTAAATGCTATCATGAACTCAATTATTCTATCAGCTAGCTCTGCTGCCATAACACCCCTCGCCTCTGAACCTACTCATGGATTGGTCAATGGTTTCTGTCAGTTGCTGCCTAAAGGACTAAAGACAGTGCATTCTGAAGTTGAGATTCACTCATAATTTGAATGTTGTCCCCATTTTGTTTGGATGTTTCAGATCATCAAACCCGATGTGTTTGGTTTAAATGTTTATTTATCCAGTTCAGACATATTGAGATCTTGAAAACACAGTTCAGTGTATTGTCAGAAGAAGGAAAACTCATACCTTTATATGAGTTGCCTTTGTACTGAGTGTTGGAAATTTTGTGGTCACCTTTTAGCTTTTGCAGCATTTTTAACACTAACTAGAGCTTTTGACAGATTTGCAAGTTCCCTCTAGCACTTTTAGAGCAAATGCAGCTCTGAGTTGTAGTACCTTTAGTGGCCACTGCCTTAGCTGATCGTAGGTTATTGCTTGACTGTGATGGAGGTGCTATTGAGCTCTTGTCAACTCGAATCTCCATCCATCAAGCAGTAATTTTGGCAGGAAATGCCTGCAGGACTTCCAAAGTGAAAACAAACAGTGAAAAAGGGTTTTTTTTTAATTGTCTTCCTCACGAGGAAGCTGTTACTGGATAGATTTTCTCCCCCAGCTCGGTCTACAGAATTTAATTTCAGTAACAATGAAATCTTTTGACTGTGAGATGTGACTTAACGTGAGCCTCCCACCACTTTCCCCAATTTAGTTTGCTATTTAAGTTATCTTCCTGCTTAAACATTGCAGCAGTTAGACTGCTACAAATTAAGTTCTCCCAGATTTAAGCAGTCCCCCCTTGCAGCAAGGTGTGATCCCAAAGTAACGGTACAGTGTGTGCAGAATTCTTAAAAGCCTACAGAATATTTGTGCATGGTGAGGCTTGATGATTGATTCACTTTCACATGAGCTTTTTTCTTCTCCTAGGCGTGAAAGGGATGAGTCTTGTCTTTTTTCAGTCAAATCTTCAAAAAATGTGCTGCCAATCTGCCACCAAAGTATGTTTTCCTTCTGTTCGATGAAGGAGTGAAGGGATAGGTTAGTAGGGTGGGCAGTGGGTGAGGTAAATGAGTAGGGTTGGTGAGGTATGTGGGTAAGTTGAGTCAGGTGGCAGGTGGATGAGGTGCCAGGTGAGTATAGTGATAATTGGATAGGTAGGTGAGTGAGTAGATGGATCAAGGGAGAGTTGGGTTGGATTAGATGGGGTAGTCTGGTCAGGGTGTGCTCAGGTGGTTGAATTTTAATGGTTTCCTTATCTGCTTCAGAAAGGTACAGAGAACACAGCTAAACACATTGTCGCAACAAAGTAAAAACCCATTTAAGAAATTTATCGCCTTCCAATTGAGTGTTGGAAATGTTGTGCTGTGTTTTAACTTTTTCAGGATTTTTAAGGCAATCTGGTGCTTTCAGAAGCTATGCAAGTTTTTTTCAGCTGTTTTGGAGTTAATTTAGCTCTGTGTTGCATTACTTTAGCTGATCAGAGGTTGTTGCTTAACTATATTGATGGTGTTGTGAGTTCTTTCTGATTTTTATTCCTTTAACTTAAGCTCCACCCACTATTGAAAACAATCAATGAGAAAAGCTTTTTTTATACAGGTTTATTTTGGCTTTTAGGAATTGTTACTGGATGACTCCTTTCCAGTCCAGCCTTGCACAGAATAACAGTGATAGACTCCCTCCTACATGTGAATTCTGCTTATAATGAGAGCCTCCAGCCTTTGCCATTTAATTTCTGTTCCTGCTTAATCTTGGCTGCAAATATACTTTTACTATTTAAGGTCTTCCAAATTTCAATAATCTTACTGAGACTTGATGCTTGCCTGCTACAGAAAGGTGCAATCGCAGAATGGAGGTGCAGTGTGTAGAACTTTCTGTCCAATTCTATAGCTAGCCAACTACCCGCCCACAACCTAACATAGCAAAAAATAGCTCAAATAAGCCAGGTCAACATAATTGTGCACACCTCTATTTATGCTGTAACTGCTTTGTCATTGTAAGTTCACCTTGTGGAGGTGGGTGAGTAAGCAAGCAGAGGACTGTCCCCCCGTGGGCGAAATATTTTTTACTTCATCTGAAACCTGTCAATATTTTGTCTCTTAAGGAATTGATCAAGTAATCAATGATATGGAAAAGTGATTCTGATGTTACCATTAAGCGAGAATGGCTCCCCTATCTTTCCACTCCTTGAACGCTCACAGTAGGTTTTTTTTCCAAATTCACTTGCCAAATCAGAGAATTTAACTGCTTAAGCACTGCAAACCGTAAAGACATACGCAGACAGGTTTTCTCACAAGGCTTTAAAGAAAGAGTATAGTATTTATTCTATTTAACATCCAATGTAAATAAAAAAAATTAAAATCTTCCATTTCTCACACGCACAAACACACACACACTCCATCCAAAGTGGGGGAGGTAGGTGTGGGGGGTTAGGCTCATTTCTTTGAGTCCAGAAAGAGCTCAATTGTATATGAAGCCTGAAGATTGGTGATTTGAATGGTTCAACAGAGCTTAATAGTCTTTCCAGATTTTATGCTGAGCCAATTTAAAGATGTTAACAGTCAATTGCTATATTTTCTTCTGTAGTCAGACACCATTGTGGCATGTAGATGGTCAAGGCACAAGCTGGCTGGAGAAAGAGGGTGCCAACTCAGGGTCTTTCGAGGCTCATTCTGACTGGCCTGGAAAAATATATTTCTTAAAATACGAAGAGGATTAGTTTGCTCGACGCTTGATCTCACAAACTGACCAGTTATCAAAACATTGTCATAGCAAGCTGATTCCAGATCCATTGTTTAAGAATGATTACATTATGATTGGTGGAGTTCCCATCTCAGCCAGGCTTCATTGTTCAAATTGATTGACCACACCGGACTGAATACATAGGTTATGTCCGGATGTTTAATTCAGGAAATGAGTCTTCCACACTATCTAAGTTGATTTATCTCTAGTAGGCTACTTGTAGGTAGCTTGCTGCCTTGCTGATGGCTTTATTTGTAGGGTACAGCTTTGTGAAGGTTCAACCATCTTAGGGGCTACTGTAATTAAATTTTAAGTCACTTAAAATTGCTGTTGTGCAGTCTTTTTAACCATAGCCAGTGATTTCAGCCTATTTAATAAATAGTCATTTTTGATATAAAGCGTAGTTTTATCATAGAATCATTGAATAGGATCATAAAATCTCTACAGTGCAGAAGGAGGCCATTAAGCCCATCAAGCCTGCACCAACAACAGTTCCACCCAGGCCCTATTCCCACAACCTCACGTATTTACTTTGACCTCCCTGACTGCAATTGAGCATAGCCAATCAACCTAACCTGCACATCATTAGATTGTGGGAGGAAACCAGAACACCCGGGGGGAAACTCACGCAGACAACGGGAGAATGTACAAAGTCTACACGGTAACTTGAGGCCGGATCTTTATAACGCCAAAGCATTTTACATCATGTTACAGTGGTTAACATTGAAGCTAGATGCAGTGATTCTCACAGACAGATAGCTGCTCTTCATTAAATAATTAAGCTCTTCCAGGTGATGTGAAATTTGGCTCTGTGTTGTAATCTGTTGGTGCAAGCAAAAATCCTGTATGTCCTGCTGATGCTGTATTGTATTTACTGATATTACAACTCAAAAGATTGATGGGCTAGGTCAACGTTTTTTTCTAATAAAAGTCCTACTGTGCTCACTTGCAGCGCTGTCCTGGTTTTTTTCTTAAAAAAAGAAACTTTGTGAATGGTTCTTTTGTCAGTCACAATCCCAGTGTCATTT
Source organism: Carcharhinus amblyrhynchos (assembly GCF_965287045.1). NCBI lineage: Eukaryota > Metazoa > Chordata > Chondrichthyes > Carcharhiniformes > Carcharhinidae > Carcharhinus > Carcharhinus amblyrhynchos. The sequence continues at coordinate 39,015,917 of NC_137339.1, read as the reverse complement.
CTGGGATTTCACTGCATATATAGGGTGATTAACAGTGAAGTGTAAATCTCTATTGACAGACAGTCAGAGGGGGAAGAAAATTGCTTTTGGGTCCCATCAGCTTCTTTGTTGATCAGTCAGTCATTGGTGTGGTAATGTTAATAGGAGAAATGAGCAGGAACAGAAATATTTTCACAAAAATGGTGCAACTGAGATTGTTCTTAAGTCCAACTTTTCATCCTTGTCAGTTTCTTTTTCTGTGCTTACCTAAAGACATACATTGTGTTGGCAAGTGGTTAACTAGATGCCAACTGCTACTGTGTATGTGATGCGTGTATCTCACTGTCTCCTCTTCTTCTTTCTTTCCTTTATTCTCTCTTTTTTCTCTTTCTTATTTCGATCTTTCATTTACTTCCTTCCTCTCTCTATTTTCCTGTCTGTCTCTTTCTTTTCCCACTTTCTCTCTAGTGAGCTTGGGACAGCTATAGACACCAGGTGCAGGAATTAATAAGTAAGACTGCGAAATGACTTGAAGAAGAACCTAATTCCCAACCACAACAAGGTTGCAGGTTATTGGAAAGAGGAATAATTCACAAGTGTCACCAGAGCTTGAAAGGAATAGGAGAGAAGTACAATGAGCTATTAACAACAGCAGCATCAATACAACAGAACTTTTAGATAGTGCAAACATAATGCATCCATATAACATTTCTTTGTTATTTTAGAGTCATAGAATTGTTACAGCAAAGAAGGAGGCCATTCAGCCCATCACATATGTGCTGGCTCTCCGAAGCCCACATGATTTAAAAAATCTGTCAAATCTCCTCTCAGCCACCTTTTTTTCCCAAAAGGAGTTCCATTATCTTTTTACTCACTTGTGGGAAATGGGCATTGCTGGCCAACCAGCATTTATCCATCCCTAGTTGCCCAAGTACAGTTGAGAGGTAATCACATTGCTGTGGCATTGGAGTCACGCATATGTCAGACCAGGTAAGAACAGCAGATTTCCTTCACTAAAGGGCACTGATGAACCAGGTGGGCTTTTTTGACAATTGACTCATTCTTAATTCCCTTTTTATTGAATTCAAATTCCACCATCTGCTATGGTGGGATTCAAACCCAGAACATTAGCTGAGTTTCTGGATTCATATCCAAGTGATAACACCACTAGGCCATCCCCTTCCCACCTCCAATTCTACTTCATATTGAAGGTCCTAATCCTAGGGGCTATTGCAGTAAATCTTTTCTGTATAATGTGCTCAGATCCTTCCTAAAATGCAGCACCCAGAACAGGTTGTAAGACTCCAACTGAGATCAAACTTGTGTCTAAAATAAGTTCAGCATAACCTCCCCGCTCTTGTACTCAATGGCCCTATTAATAAAGTCTGGGAAGCTTTGGCTGGAAATATTCAGCTGTTGCTGCCAGCAGCAGCTTTCACTGTGAGTTCCCCAGTGGTTGGAGTGCAAACAATGGGAAATCCTGCTGACAGAAACAGGTCCAGAAGATCCTGCCACTGGCAAATGGTAGGTCATCTCCACCACCAGGAAACACTCCATGAGGGGTGCCAAAGGTCCTGGCCTATATTGTTTTATTAACTGTTCTCTCAACCTGTCCAGTCACTTTTAATAACTTATGCACATGCATACCCAAGTCCCTCTGAAACCACTTTAGAGTAGTACCCTTTATTTCATATTTTCTCTTCATGTTTTTCCTACCAAAATGTATCAACTCAAGTTTCTTTGCATTGAACTTCATCTACCACTTCTCTGCCCACTCCATACCTTGCCTATTCCTGTGGAAGTTCTACACTGTCCTCCTCACAGTTCGCAATGCTTCCAGGTTTTGTATTGTCTGCAAATTGTGCCCTGTATACTAAGTCCTTGGTGATTAATACATATCAAGAAAGGCTATTGGCCTGGGGAACTCCATTACAAACCTTCCTTCAGCCCAAAAATACCCATTAACTGTCACTTTCTGTTTCCTATCACTCAGCCAATTCTATATCCATCTTGTTACTGTTCCTTTTATTTCGTGAGCTATAATTTTTCTTACAAACCTGTTATGGAGCACTGTATGAAATGCCTTATGGAAGTCCATGTACTCCACATCAACACCATTGCCCTCATCAACCCTCTTTGGCCACTCTTTGAAAAGCTCCAGTAAGTTAAACACATTTTTCTTCTAAGAAATCCATATGGGTTCTCCTTAACTAACCCATATTTGTCCATGTGATTATTAATTCTGTCCCAAATTATATGCTGGGATTTTCCAGCCTGTGTGGCGTGTTTCCCTGTGGTGGAATCAGTGAGATACTGGCCACCAATAGAAACTTCCAGTCCTGTTCAAGTCAATGGCAATTTATATGGCTCACTGGCCACCACTGGGGAACTTGCCATGGATGTTGACATCAGTGGAACCAGATGATCACACTGGCACAAATCCTGCCCATAGATTCTGGAAGTTTCTGAAGGAGTTAAACTGACTGATCTGGAGTTGTTGGATGTATCTTTACACTTTTTTGAACACGGGTAGAGTGTTTGCTATTTTCTAGACCTCTGATAGCATCCCTGAGTCTAAGGAAGTCTGAAAAATGATGACCAGTGTCTCTGCAATTCCCACTCTGTTCCCGCAGTAACCTTGTTTACACTTCATCCATTTTAATAGTGGAATTTTAGAAATGTTAATAATTTTACTAGAATAACCAAAAAAGGAATTTCACATCTCAGTTAACCCTTCATATGCTATCATTCACACAACATAATTTCAACAACTTTAATGAGAGTAATTACCACAGAGAGATAAGGTTGTAATTTGGGACTTAAATCAGTGCGTTCCTGAAAAATGGACACTTGAAGGTGGTACTAGTTTTGGCAGCGGATGCCTGATCCCTCCACAATGCTCATTAAATTCCATTCCTGATCTCTCATGACTTGTACCATTAGTAGCCCTACCCTCACCATGCAACATGATCCAATTTGGGCTTGGACTGATAAGTGGCAAGTAGCATTCATGCCACACCAGTGCCAGGCAATGACAACCTCCAAACAGGGTGGAGTCTAGCTACCACCCCTTGCTATACAATGACATTAACATTGCCATGTTCCCCCATCAACATCATCTCCTGGGAGTCAACATTGAAGAGAAATATAATTGGACTTGGTACATAAATGCTATAGCTACAAGAGCAAGTCACTACTGGGCATCCTGCACAAGTGTGATCATAACTCCAATGTAAAAAGATGAAAAGCCCAAGCAAAGTCACATGTGGGACAGGTGTGCATTTCAGAAGGTGCAAAAGTGTGTAGGATGAGTTTCCTGGATTGTTGACAAGGATCATCAATAATAAATAACATTGAATAATTCTTGAAACACCAATATTATTTCAATGTTAACACCATACTAGAACTCAGAATTAATTTTTCATGCTTTAGCTGCAGGACATCCCTTATAATATCTGCAATATTGACAAATTTTACATTCTGTCAGACCTCTACTGGCTTTTAGATGATCATGCATAGAGACAACCTCAAATAGTTTTACCGTTTCAGTTGGTAAAATTTTCCTTCATTTTATGCAACCTTCACAGGCACCATAAAAGGCAATGTGGTTATAATACAGAGATAAAGGTCTTGGAATCTTTCTTCGGAACCATAATCAAGCATATCAGTTGGAATTGAGGAAAGTGTTAGTGGAAGAGTGTCACTGGGTACACGTACGTCAGCTACTATGTCAGTTGAATCAATATCGACTGTTGGTGAGCGAAAATGATCACATTGTTGATTTAGGGTAGCTTCATGAATAATCTTAAGTTTATATGCAAAAAATGGAATAAAGTGTAGAAGCACTCAACACAACTGAAGCACCCATTGTGGTTGAACTATACCACATCCATTATATAAAGAAAAATACCCCTTCAGAAAGGGTGAGATTATCTTGTGCTATAGAATCGAAGAGAGCCAAAGGGACAAATCTAAGGGAATTCCACCAATCCAAAAGTTCTTCCAGTATTTTCTATTCTTATTCCACCAATGCTCTTATCTGTTCTACAACTTGGAGTGCATCAACACCTACCAGCGCAAGTCCTTTCTCCCTACATTCCTGCAAATACTTCTGCACTACTTCTACCTCATTCCTGAGATGGCTACTCAGGCTTTGAAATATTGTTCATGATTAATCTAAGAGCAGACGTCCAAACATGAATAAAGCACAGAACAAAACAATAAGCCAATCTCTTCCACAAGGATTTCTACTTCTGAGTTTTTGTTTGGGAATAATTTTTTCTAAAAGGTGGTTTCAAATTGTTAACTTTATTTTTTAAGTGCTTGAAATCGAAAGATAGTAATAACTTTCTGGGCAACGTTTAGACAATGTGATATTTATTTAGGTCACAGGTGATCAAACTGCCACACCTAAATTTCTGCTTAAAGAATTTTGAATGTCACAGAGGACTACTCAGTAAGTCCAATCATAGTGTTACTTTTCAAGCTATAATATACTGAAATGGCATTGTAACCCAATAACTAAAAGGGCATGTTGGTGACATAAACGTTAAAGGTTTGACTGTCTTTGCCAAGTTCAACAATATTAGCAATAATAACAAACATGTTGCAAATATCAGCAAAGCTGGATCATTGTGACAGATAATTTCACTGCCGTACAGTATAAATATTGAATTCAGAGGGAAAACTTAATGTCTATTTTAGGGACATCATTATTATTCTTCTGCCATTATTTTCAAGCAGCTTTCTTCTTTAATTATTCCATTATTTGATGTGGTATATTTACATATATTGCATTTTCTTGGCTGGCAGGGCTGCAGTTTTGAGGAAAATCTTTTTCCACCAGGGGGTGGTGGGAATCTGGAATTCACTGCCTGAAAGGGCTGGGACATTTGGATAAGGCTAGGGACCAAGTGCTGGAAAATGGGATTAGACGAGGTAGTGTTTGATGGCTTGCACAGACACAGTGGGCCAAAGGGCCTCTCTCTCTGCTGTGAAACGCCATGACTAATGACTCTATCTGTAGATTCAATGGGCTGAGTAATCTGTCTCTGTACATTCTACTCACTAGTTAGCCATGTAAATATCCCAGGCACCCATGGGCCCAGTAATAAATGCTTTTGGGTCATCCCACTGTTGTCACTGACACCAACAAAGGGAAACAGAATAAATGGCTTTGGATTCCAAATGTGAAAAAGAAAGAAATGCCGGCAAGGTTAGTGGCGGAGGGGGCAAGATTAAACAGCAAATACTTAAGTTCAGAAAGAAAGCAAAATAAAAAGATGTGGACAGTTATAAAAGTAAGAACTGAGAATGAAAGGGAATTTATTCCATGATTCCTTTTTTTAGTATTACATTGACACCAACCTCTACCAATAGATATGTAATAAGATTGGTATTTGTGCATTAGATCATTGAGGAGACAAGGACATTTAGAATAGCAAGGCCTATTACACATCTTTGATTATTAGAGGTAGAAATATACAAACAAATAGCATTGATATGACCTTGGATACTAAACTTCAATAGAGGAATAGTATATATCAAGTTCAGCATACGAGAAATTTGGAGAGGTAGATTATTTTCAAAATTGCTGGCTTGCACATTGAGTGTGGATCAGCAGCTAGCATTCAAAAGGGAACTGGGCTATTCTTCTCTGTAGCTGGCATTGCTGTGGCGAGAAGGCAACTGGGTTGTTTGGGGATGTCTTCCCCAAACACTGGCCTCCTGAAGTGCTTGCTTTTTTTGTTGTCAGTTTTAACCCACTACAGCGAAAAACCGCACCCACTCCCTCAGAAGCCACAGCAGACTGAGTACCCTTCGTCATCCAGTACTTCCCCAGAGTGGAGAAGCTACAACATCTTCTCTGGAGCTTTCAACATGTCATTGATGTAGACAAACATCTCGCCAAGGCCATCCCCACACCTCCACTTCTTGCCTTCAAATAACCGCATAACCACAAACAGACCATTGTCCATAGCAAACTACCCAGCCTTCAGGAGAACAGTGACCACGACACCACACAACCCTGCCACAGCAACCCTGCAAGTTGTGCTGGTTCATCGACACGGATGCCTTCATCTCACGTGAGAGCACCATCCACCAGGTACACGATTATATACACTTGCAACTCAGCCAACGTTGTCTACCTGATACACAGTAAAAAGTCTGACAACACCAGGTTTTAGTCCAACCGATTTATAAATCGGTTATCGGATAATAAATCGGTTGGACTAAAACCTGGTGTTGTCAGACTTTTTACTGTGTTTACGCCAGTCCAACGCCGGCATTCCCACATCATACCTGATACACTGCAGGAAAGGATGTCCCAAGGCATGGTACATTGGGGAGACCATGCAGACACTACGATAACGGATGAATGAACACCGCTCGACAATCACCAGGTATGAGTTTTCTCGTCCTGTTGAGGAACACTTCAGCTGTCATGGGCATTCGGTCTCTGATCTTCGGATAAGCGCTCTCCAAGGCTGCCTTCACAACACCCGACAACACAGAGTTGCTGAGCAGAGACTGATCGTCAAGTTCTGCAGACATGAGGATGCCTCAACCAGGATCTTGGGTTCATGTCACATTATCTGTAACCCCCACAAGTTGCCCGGGCTTGCAAAATCTCACTAACTGCCCTGGCTGGAGACAATACATATCTCCTTAACCTGTGTTTAATCCTCTCTCCACTCACATTGCCTGTACCTTTAAGACTTGACTACCTATAAAGACTTGCATTCCAACCATTATTTTGTAAATTGAGTTTGTGTCTTTATATGCCCTGTTTGTGAACAGAACTCCCACTTACCTGACAAAGGAGCAATGTTCTGAAAGCTACTGGCTTTTGCTACCAAATAAACCTGTTGGACTTTAACCTAATGTTGTGAGACTTCTTACTGCCTCACTGTGGCAGTCTGCAGACTCCCTATGGATGATATATAGGCATTTTTATCTGTCAGTTGAATGCAAATGTCCTTCCAAATTAAGTACAGTTGGATCTATTTATAATGTAAATCTGATTCAAGCAAATCAAATGCTAATTTAGCATTGACGTAATCAGTTCTGGTATTGTTTGCCCGATTATATGCAAGTCTGGTTGTAAGCAGGATAAATAATATCTATGTTGATCCATTGCATATGTCTAGTTAAATGTATTGAATCGAAAAATGATTTTTTTATGAAAGTATTTTAGTTAAGGTGACATGATAGTTTACTGTCAAACTACCTCAAGCTATTCTAATCTTAGATTTGAAGCTTCTGATCAAAATCATATCACACTCCAGATGAGTGGCTAAAAATTTAATAATCAATATTTCAAGTGGAAGAAAATTTCATCTCTCAAGTCTCACGTCATGTTCTACCTGGTCATAACCATCTTAATCATAATGTGCTGTTGCAGGATCAGCTGGTAAGCTGGTATTCCATAAAACTTACTTCTTGATATTAATGATACTTGGAAATATTTCAGGAATGAGTTCTTAGCATTGGGCAACAAACAACAAACATTCTCTCCTGGTTACATGCAAAGTAAAGGAGCCTATATCGTAAATGACTCCTGCCCAGAATAAATATTGGAACATTATGCATTGTAAAATAAAATTTTAAATGGTTTCTCCACATAATCCATAGGATTGGTCCAAATAGTGAAAAATCAGGAACTGGATGGATCAGCTGCTTTTAATTTGGAAGTTAAAAGATGTTGGTTCCTCTTTGGGTGTTGTGCGGTTTAAAACCTGTTCTAGATATATTTGGAAAATTCAAAAACTATCAGCAGATGTCAAAGAGGTGGTATTCGATGTAAAGCAAACAGAAGTCAAGCATTCTAACATCTTTTTTATCATTGGGAGAATTGGTGAAAAGTAAGTTCACTGCTTCACTAATCAAGCCTACTTTCACACTTAATTTTTCAATCTGTTTAACTTTTCACACAGATTACTCTGCTATCCCATTAGCTCCAATGTTAAAAGTTTGGATCAGATTGATCAAAGCTTCCAAGATATGCTGCAAATATTTATGCTGAAGTCACACATCCAATTCATCATCTCAGCAAAACTTGGTGTCCTCTCTGTGAAAATATACTGGGGTTATTTCACTCTGACTAACTCTACTTTTTCTTAAGCAGTCCCTTGGGATCAAGGATCATCAGAATCATAAGAACTAAGAGCGGGAGTAGGCAATTCAGCCCCTCGAGCCTGTTCCACTATTTAATAAGATAATAGCTGATCTCATCTCAGCCTCAACTCCACTTACCTGTCCATTCACCACAGCCCTTCAAACCCTTACTGATAAAAAATCTGTCCACCTCTTCCTTAAATTTACTCGAAGTCCCAGTATCCACCACACTCCGGAGTAGTGAATTCCACAGATTCATGACCGTTTGAGAGAAGTAAGCTAAAATTTTATCGGCCTGTTCACTACAGGAATCTGAGCAGGTGAGGGGCAGAGCATGGGAAGGTCTGTAGACCTTGGATGGGATTTTAAAGTTTTTGGGTCAAGCAAGGCCGTAAAATCCCCCCTGTAATTTCTCATAATCTCTTTTAAATCTGCTACTCAACCTAAAACTATAATCTCTTGTTCTAGATTGTTTACAAGAGGAAACATCCTCTCCACATCTATTTTGTCAGTCCCCTTATCATCATATACACCTCAATTGTACACCTCTTCCCATTCTTCTGAACTCCAGGGACTTTAGGCCTAAACCGTTCAATCTCTCTTTGTAAGACAAACCCCTCATCTTTGGAATCAATCTAGTATTTGCTTCTACTCTGGTTTGGTGGGTTCTGAGATGGCTGATAAGTCCAATTCACAATTTACAATCAGGGCAGGTGGTTCTTGAAGGACCAGGTAGATGAGATGTTTGGAGGTTCACTCATTCTCTCTGGCACCTCGACTTTAGCTCTGCATGCTCCTGATGAAATGTCTTGAAGTGTTTAATTACTTTCTGAATGAACATTCTCCATATTGGTTAGTTGCAAACTAGGGTCTGCCATGATTCATTGGACATGTTTAATCTCTTCAGGTGTGCGTAAGAACATCCATAAAGCGTTTCCACTCTCCTGGAAGTTTCCTGCTCTGATCAAGTGTCAAGTGGAATGGTTTTATGTCAGGCATATGAATGATACGTTCTTTCAATGCTGGGTATGTTAATTTAGGACAAGATGTTGCTGTTGGACCACCTAGTTCCCCAGCTGATTTTGAGGATTTTGCAAAGGCACCAATGATAGATGGTACTGCCCCAATGCTTTGAGGTGTCTACTGTGGATTGTCAAAGTATTTCAATGAAAAAAGAGTGCAGGATTCACTCGTGTTTGGTAAACCATGACTTTCTCCTCCTCAGATACTTTTTTTGTTAATCAGCCAAATGCTTCACCAATACATTGGAGGTGATCATGAATTTCATCAACTGCCTTCATCAATAGGAATTTCCAATGATACGGAATATGACAAACTGCCAGTGTTCACAAGTTTGCTAATATAAGGACACTGAAGATATTTGAAAGCTTTAGGACAAATCTTACTGAAAATATAATGATGCCTGAATATTTTATCCTCTTGCGCATTATGTAAATCAGTTAGCAACTTGTAGCCAGGAAACCTCATGAGTTGTGAATTACCACACATTGTTGGTTGATTTGCAGTACTTGCATCTTAGCTTTGCAAAAACAGCATTTTGTTCTTTCCCTCCCAGTGAATTTCATGGAGTTGTTGCATTTGTACATTAATTGACTATTAAACTCACCATCAAGTTAAGTCCAGTATTTACGTGATTAGGCACATTTTTAATGATGTAATATTGGTTAATATTTGCTAATCAACCTCACTTGCCCAGAACGTGAACAAGACAGCCTTTCAAGTTATGAATTGCTCTACAAGATTTTTAGAATGTCAAATTTAAAATTTTTATAAGTATTGATATACATTTTTTTCTCTCTCTCCCTCAATCCAAACTCTCTCTCTCTTTTCATTTCTGTTTCTGAATTTAGTTTGAATAGCCCTCTATATATGTCAGTGCTTAAGCCCATCCTGCTGTTCAAATTCCTATGCCTTCTGTGATAGGCTAACTCAACAAAGGCTGGGCCCATTGTTTATCATAGCCGTCCTTCTCTTTATTTGTGTTTATTCATCAATGTTTTAATATAATTGACGGAGTGTTTATCCTGTTGTTCACCACAGTCTTAGACATTAAAGTTTAAAGTTTATTTATTAGTGTCAAAAGGAGGCTTACATTAACACTGAAATGAAGTCCCTATGAAAATCCCCAAGTCACTACACTCCAGCGCCTATTCAGGTACACTGAGGGAGAATTTAGCATGGCCAATACACCTTTCAGACTGTGGGAGGAAACTGGAGCATCTGGAAGAAACCCATGCAGACACAGGGAGAATGTGCAAACTCCACACAGACAGTGACCCAAGCAGGGAATCGAACCCTAGTCCCTGGAGCTGTGAGGCAACAGTGCTAACCATTCTGCCACCATGCCACCCATTATGTTGCTGTCATTGCACCATTATTAGTATGCATCAGCTTCCAGCAAACTTCTGGTTAAAAAATTGTGTAAAGCTTAATAAGCACGATCAAATCTGACTAAGCAGGCACACAGCAAGATGCCCCTGCTCCAGCAAAATCTAGGTCATCGGCCATTGCTTAAATTCCTCTTCTGACAGTTAATGATTTGGTTTATGATCTTTCCACTCCATTAATACTGCTTGTGACAAAAATGAAGCATTTTTGTCCTAGATTTAGTGTGGTATAGGTACTTTAGTTCTGTCACTCACAGAAAATAGATGCCCTAGTTTATTTTGATACAAATTTAGTCATTTTATCTTGTGCAGACAATCAAGGGAGGGCTGAGACTTCTTTTTCTTGTGTAAACCACTTGTTGGATTGTGTTGGGTTGGCATGTTTTAAGTAACTTTTATTGAGTCCCATCATTTTTTGGAAAGTATTTCTCAGCTTGATAGATTAAAATCAGAGGGACCTGCCACCACCTTCAGGTTTAGGTACAGATCATGTGGATATTTAATCAAAGGAGCATCACAGCTAAGCATGATCTCGCTTGATATTCACACATGAATTGGCATGGTGTTCACTGAATAACAACTGGGAGCAGGAAACTAGTTGCTTCTTCATGCCTTGGAGACACTTAAGTCAATTTTGCTATTCAAGTTGTCATACCATCTAAAATCAGCTAAATTCAACACAAGCTGGATCATTGGGACTGGACCCATTCCTTATCAGGACAGCTTAGTACCACATTGCACCATGCAACCAGTCAACCTTTGCAATCATTCCCTTCTTCAAGTTTCTTCCGTTGAAGCAACAACTGCTACCTCTTCCACAATTTTTACTGCCTTGTAACTGGTTATGTTTTACAACAACTACCAGATGTACCTTGAAATATGACCAGCTCGCTCTTCACTCTGAACTACATTATAAAATTTAATTGGCTACCTCCTGCTGCTGGATCAGAAAATCACCTAGCTGTGCTTATGTATAAGTATGAAAAATAACATCTCCTGCTGACTTAACTAATAACTTATCACAATGTCATCAACATTCGCCCAAGAGATAATGGGAACAATTACTTGCCGTGTATCCATGCAAACTTCGGCAAACAATCCTTTCTCTACTCTAGTGCTACTTTCAGGAGTACTCTATCGTGTTTCATCAATTGTCCAATGTGCCATCTCCACTTTCAAACATCTTGTAGATTTACATATAGAAAATAGGCATAATAGCACACAGTGTAGTCATTAAAGCTTTCAGCATATCCTGCTTCTGGTTTAACTATGGTTGCACTAATTCAGCAGTAACTGGGTTTTGCTACTTAATGTTGCTTGTAATGGCTGTCTACTGCCAGCAGGAACACGTTGTAAATGGCATTTCAGCAATGTTCCTTGAATAATCTCTTAAACAAATAGAACAGGAGGCCACTGTGTTTTACGGTGGTTCCATTCCTTTTTCCTAGGAAAAACAAGTTTATGTTTGAGTAGAGATTATGTTCATTTTGGGTCATAATGACCAGAACTGAATGTGATCCCCTGGGACACAGAGGGCTGCCTGAATCAGTTTCTACACTGGGACGCCTTAAATTACCTGCCCAAAGTGTCACTAAATTTCCATTTCCAGCTACAATGAATATGAGATTAGCATCAGAGTTTATACTTGTCCCAGACAACACTTGAGGTCAAGCATGGGAGTCTTTATTCTGAAATCCATTTGACTAGATAATACACTGGTTACTCCAAAGCTGCCTCGAATGCAAACTTGCAGGGGGCATAATTCCGTTTTATACCATCCACCATTAGGACTGTACATAGAATCAATTTTGCAAATTTGGTACAATTAGAAATGTGGATAGTTTGGAAACTACAAAATTAATGTAGCACTAAAAAGGTTCAACCCAGCTTTGCAGAGGCGATGGGTCAAGGCTGAATAATCTGTTAGCTGCATCAACAAACCCACAAGTAAGATCTTGATTTCAAAGCATATTAAAACTGACTATGCAAGTTATGCTGTGGTTTGAAATTATTTCTGTTTCCAAACAGACAGAATTCTTTTTAAAGCCCCCTTTGTTTGGTTTATTACTTGTCAGATCCTGATAGAATGAAGCAACAACTTTACACTAATATCACCCCCTTTAATGTAATAAACCATCCTATTTACTGAACAAGTTTCATCCACTTTGTTTCTATAAATGATTGGTTTAAGGTTACAATGTCAGCCTATTCCGAAATGTAAGTATTATTCATGCCTTCATTGAAAGCTTAATTCATATTTGGAAAGGTTTGCTGCAGGATTCACACACAACCCATTTTAGTTCTAGATTTAGCATAGTTGACTAATGATAGAGCAACACAGCATGGAAACAGGCCCTTCGGCCCAATCAGTTCATGCTGACCATGGTGCCATTCCAGCTAGCCCCAATTGCTGGTGTTTGGCCCATATCCCTGTAACCCTTTCCCATCCATGTACTTATCCAAATGCTTTTTAAATGTTGCTATTGTACCTGCCTCAAGTACTTGTCTGGCAGCTCATTCCATATACGCACCAACCTCTGCGTGAAGAAGATGCCCCCTCAAGTTCCTTTTAAATCTTTCACCACTCACCTGAAACCAATGCCCTCTAGTTTCTCGTGCAGTGTAGCAGGCCGGGTAACATAAGCAGAGGCCGTGTAGCGGGCTTCCCACTGGACGCCACAGTCTCCACACATCTCCGGCCACCAGAATTTGGGCATCACTTCCATTTCTGGTGCAAAACTAATTATAATATTTAAATTAGAATTTTAATCTCATTAGCAGGACCAGGACTGAAGTCTCTGGACCTACTAGTCTCCCACTAATGGGGAGCTGGGGGTCCCACCCATTGGGGTGAAAGGGGGCCCTGATGGCTGCCCAGGAATAAGGGGATGCCCCCCATCCCCAGCATTGCCAGACTGGCGCATGCACAGTGGCCTGCTAAGTGGTATGCTGCTGGCCTCTCCAGCAGGAATAGGCTCCGCGCCTAGCTTTTTATCATGATTCATGCTGGTGTACTCTGCAGTGCACAGAATGGGAGATTCATTGTGAAAGTCCCACAAAAAAAAAGCGGGATTTCTTCCGATTTTTACACACATTAGGCACTTAGAATTTTTCTGGGAGAATTCCATTTTGCGTGTGTTCGTCCCATCTATGCCCCTCACGATTTTATGTGCCTCAGGAAGGTCACCCCTCATTCTCCTACATTCCAATGAATAAAGCCTTAGCCTGGCCAACCCTTCCCTATAATTCAGGCCCACTAGATCTGGTAACATCCTTGTAAATCTTCTTTTCACTGTTTCTAGTTTATCAATGTCTTTCCTATAACAAGGTGACCAAAACGGTACACAATACTCCAAGTGTGGCCTCACTAATGACTTAAACAACTGTAACAAAATGTCTGAAACCCTATACTCAGTGCATTGACTGATGAAAGCCACTGTGCTAAATGCCACCTTCACTATTCTGTCTACTTGTGACACCACTTTCAATGCCACCATCATCAACCTAGAATATGTAATTTATACTCTCCAACTCATTTCCTTTGACCCCAGCCAAAATAATTGCTTAAACATAGGAGCTGTGGCTTATTGATAACCTGCTGACATCAAATGGGAATGCTTTTCCATACTTAAAACAAAACAGAAAAGTCTTGCATTTATGTAGCACCTTTCACAAACTTAAAACATCTCACAACATTTCTCTACTTTTTCATCTTTTAACTTGTATCTGTTGTAATCATAGATGTTCACATTAGATAGCACACATATTGGCCAGGATTTTACAACCCTTCCCATCCAGCAGGATGTTATGGTGCCACCAAAGTAAATGGCAGTTTAAATGGACCACCACATCTGCTGCAGGGAGGAAACAACCCACCGTGTCGTCATAAAATCCTGGCCATTTGTATTGATTGTCCCTTTAAAGGCAAGACAGCAGAATAAGGGTCATCTGGCCCGGGTGACCATCCAAGCCTTGGAATGGGGAATCATCTCAGAGGGAGGAGTTCTCTTCAGCCCTCCCTTGGCCCTGCCTCCTGGGACAGATCAGTACTGCCAGGTCAGCAGTGCCAGGGCCAAGGTGGCAGTGCCAACTTGGATCAGGGAGCATTGCCAGGGCACTGTCTGGCCATGTCCCTCTCTCCTGGGATTGTGCACCCGGAGCTGAGACAGGGGATCCCCACAATAGGTCACATCTGGGTGAACCTGGTGTAATCCTTACCAATGTGACGTCACATCAGTGAAGTTTGAAAATCTTGTAAAGGGGGAGCATCTGACCAGGGGACCTTTAATTAGATTCAAATTTATTTGAATAAATAGAATCAGGTTCTCTCCAATTATGGATGTGAACCTGATTATGTTGCCAGTGAGGGGTGATGAAAATTGGAGATTGTGATCCTGCCCGCTGCTGTCCTTGCAAATAAATTCATCCTTGTTCCCTACTGAAGTCTCTGATGTTGTATCATGACATCTGGTGATGAGGATAAAGTATTTCTTTTGGATCAGTGAGTATCCTGTGAGTATCCATTTGACTTGAAATCTGAGGAAAAGGAAAAATACACTAACCAGAATGCCTCTCTTTAGGTGAATATAAACCCATTTGATTCCTCCACTGAGGACTGAACACAATGGGCCCGATTTTTACCATCACGTTGCGTTCATTTTCAGGCACAAAAACATGGTAAAGTGGGGCATGAGGCAAGTAGCCTGGTCCACATTCGCCTCCATACTGGTTTCCCCTGTACCAAGGCCTGAAAATGAGCGGGATCACATCTGAAACAGGCGTGACGGCCATTTAAATGTGTTTGCATGCATCTAAATTGAATGAATGGGCTGCACACCCATCTTTACTGGCACTTCCCCCTTTACCACCACATTCACCCATCCAGAATTGGCGTGAAACAGACATGCTCCATGTAAGTCCGATTTGGGTGCTCTGTTAATGAGGAGGTAAGTGCCAAGCATCTGGCGGCTCCCTGCTTGAGTTCGGGGGGGTGTGGTGAAAGGGGGTCTGCTGCCATTCTGCCTGAGATTGGTGGGGGAAAGTGAGGGAGAGGCCTGCTATCAGTCTGGGTGGCGGCGGATTGGGGGGGATAAGGGGGTCAGTAATGTTGTGGGGAGGGGCATTGTTTGTGGGGGGGGCCAGGGGGAGGCATTATCCGGCCCAGGAGGAATGTGGCGGGCAAGCAGCATTCTGTCACATTTTTTCTGCACATGCGCAGTTGGAAGCACTAATCAGAACTGCAGGGTCTCATTAAGCCCCACCCACAGGCTTATGCAGCACAATTTGGAAAGGCTGATATTTTTGCAGGCAGAGTACGTATGGGGGCACCTCAGAATGGATCTAAAAGTTGGATCTGGAGCACTCCCAGTTTCGAGTTAAACCAGGACTTAGAATAAAAATGGTAAAATATGGCCCAATATGTCAGATGTCTCAAGTATTATTTTGAAATAAACAAAATAAAGGAGGAGGCAAAATGTAAGGCTGTTAAGTGTGGAACTCAGTATTTTTTATTCTTTATTCATTCCTTCATGGGACATGGGCATCACTGGCTGGCCAGCATTTATTGCCCATTCCTAGTTGCCTGAGAGCAGTTGAGAGTCAATTATATTGATGTGGCTCTGGAGTCACATGTAGGCCAGACCAGTTAGGGATGGCAGATTTCCTTCCCTAAAGGACATTAATGAACCAGATGGATTTTTCCAAGATTCGGCAATGCTTTCATGGTCATCAGTAGATACTTAATTCCAGATTTTTTTAATTGAATTCCACCACCTGCCATGGTGGGATTTGAACCCGGGTCCCCAGAACATCAGCTGAGTTTCTGGATTAATAGTCTAGTGCTAATACTATTATAATACCATCACCTCCTCTTATTTGCAGTCTTGCAGCCCCAAGCGTACCTGACTTCAAATCATTTAATGAGTTTGTCGATGTAGTTAAGGCTCAGTTGCACTCTTGACAATCAGTCATACTCCAGAGATTCAACTTTCAAGGGTGAGAACCCCAGGCAAATTGATCATTACTAACATTGCTTAACTGAAGCAATTATCAGAGTATTGTGATTTTGGAGCCACCCTAAACCACATATTATTAGATAGGTTAGTCTGTGGTATGAGCAACTATTCTATTCAAAGCAGATTGCTTGCAGACGTTGACATAAATTTTAAACATGCAACGTAGATAGCTTTGGCCATGGAAAGCACTGAAGTGGGACAATCACTACATCATTATATAAGTGAATTGTCTTTATAATTAATTTGCCTTATTCCTAATTATCTGTAGGCCATAAGGCATCTTTTCCAGTAACTTTAGAGTAAAGGATCTTTCAGTAATACTACCTATACAGTATGGCTCTCTCAAAATGGGGCTGAATTGTTGGCTTATTAGGTTAGGGCAGTACATTGGCACAATCTTCAGCACTAGTGTCTCACAGCGCAAAGGACACTGGTTCGATTACAGCCTCAGGTGACTATTTGTGTCGTTTTTGCACATTCTCCCCATCTTTATGTGAGAGTCCTTTGGGTGCTGTGGTTTCTTCCACTATCCAAAGATGTGTACGTTACGTGGATTAACCATGGTGAATGGGTAGGTTTGGGGGAAGGGAGGGTCTGGGTGGGGTGCCCTTTTGGAGAGTTGATGCAAATTTAATGGGCTGGATGACTTCATTCTGCACTGTAGGGGTTCTATGTTCTATATTCATGTCATTTTTCTTCCTAGTTATTAGACTGTTAATATTTCTTTGAGTATATTTGGCCTTGATATTGACAGAGCTAGTTTGTCCCCTTTTCACCAGTGACCAAGTTTTGCGCCAACTATTTCATCATATCCCTCCTCAAACATGCCCAGTATTCCAAGTAAAAGGCACCGGATTAATGAAATCTTTGTTTATTCCAGTTGTAGCCAATATATTGTTTTCTTTAATTGGGTTATTTTCCATGCAGAGTGTATTCTGGCTGGTACCATTGAACTGGAATGCATTTTTGCTATTGCCTTCAGGTAAAACACATGCTGAGATAAATGGAACACTCATCAGCTAGTGGAAAACTTAGCCTTAGTGTTTTTTTTAAAACGTGCTTGTTTCATACCTGCTTTCAGTTTCAGTAAAATCTGCTGGAAATTATCCATTGGAATGAAGGGTAACATGAAACTGACAAAGAAAAATCACAAGTATTCTGGAACATACATTTTCCAAACTGTGTAATAGCTTCTGAGTAATATTTTATGATTGCGTTTTCCGTTGTTCTGCAAACATGTATCCAGTATGTATTTTTACAATTGATTTTAAAAAACTGAGGGTGGAATTTTACCAACATGTCCACCTGACGTTCATACGATCCAGGCCAAGACCAATAGAATCAGGAAGGGCATGCCGGTAAAATTCTGGCCTGAGTGTATCCTGAATCACAACTGTTAAACTTGTTTATTTTCAACTTAACATTCCAAGCTTTTACTAAAAGAGCTGGTAAATTATCTACATATACAAAAACGTGTAGATACAACTGTCTGGCTTCACACTTCATACTTTATTTAAGTACCTAATATCATAAAGCACATAAGATAAAGTAAACCAATCATTTCCTGCCTTTTTCCCATCCTGCCGTCAAGAATTTGGAAGTTATTGAGGTTAACGGTGAACTTGAGATGAAAACAAAATAACAGACAAGTAACATGATTAGCAGGCATCTAGAGGAATGCAATGACGTGTTTTTCCCAGTAATAAGATTAGCAGGCATCTGGCGAAATTGAAGAGTGAATTGCCATATCAGAAGCATTGTTTACGAGAGATCAGTGGGGCTGAACTAAATTGATTACTTCTAAAGGCAGGGAAATTTTGTAGAAAGACAATTGAATCTACAGAGTATGGAATCAAAGCAGCTAAACAATATAACTGCTAGCATCTTCTCTAGGGAAGAAGGTTGGTTTTTCATCCAACAGCCAGACATGCCAATTCCATCTATGATCAGAGCCATGGAGCCCTGTTCCATCAAACATTAAGAGCCATGGCAAATATTATCCCCTAAGAGATGTAGTTTTGTACCTTCCATGAACCAGCAAAAGGTGCTTTCCCAAACATTGTCATCTAACCTGTGCTGTGCAGTAAATGTGAGCTGGATTTGAATCATAGGGTTACTAAAGTGGATGTTGTTTGGCAAAAGGGTAATTTCAGATAAAACAGTGTATTTAATTCAGTATCATAACATCTTTCTTTTAAATATAATTTTTTCCACAATGACTGGACTAGCTTCTCACTGGATTGCACACAGCTCCTCACATTATTCCAAACAATATACTCCACCAAGAACTAATGTTTCAAGTTATCCTTTGAGGCACTCTCACAGGCCACATCAGTGGGGTTCTTAACACTGGAGAGAAATTGGACGTCTCATCAAGGATAGGACCCAAGTCGCACCCAACCTAGAGAAGATGTTGATAGCAAGGGGCTTTTGGTCTCAGGGGATGCCCATCCACAGCACTATCCCACAGTGCTGCAAAGGAACAGGTTAAACTAGCAGGCAAACATTACAAATGTACTCAGGCTACAGATGAGCACTGCCAAAGAAGATCAGATAATGTTTTGTTTAATGAACCTCTTTACAATTTCATACATTTGATCTTTAATGTTTTGGTTTATAACTTAAATGCGAAAACTGAATTGCAATAATTCCTTCTTCACTTAATACACACAAAATGCGAAATTATTCTTTAAAGTTTATTTATTAGTGTCACAAGTTGGCTTACATTAACACTGCGATGAAGTTACCGTGAAAATCCCCTAGTCACCACACTCTGGCCCCTGTTCAGGAGAATTTATCATGGCCAATGCACCTAACCAGCACATCTTTTGGACTTTGGGAGCAAACAGGAACACCCAGAGGAAACTCACACAGACACAGGGAGAATGGGCAGATTCTGCACAGACAGTGACCCAAGTAGGGAATTGAGCCCAGGTCCCTGACGCTGTGAGGCAGCAGTGCTAACCATTGTGCCACCATGCATTGAGTAGAGATGTGCTCATTTTATAAAAATCTTTCTTTGAAACAGACAGAAAAACATTTCCAAATTGGATACATATTCTGAAAATGTTGATGTCATGGGCCGGGTTTTCTGGCCATGGTCACGCAAAATCAGAAAATCCCACCTGAGGTCAACGGACCTTTGCACAATTCACACCACCCCACCGCACCACCTCCCCCCCCACCCCCCACCCCCCACCCTACCACCACTCCCACTATGATTCCCATGGCGCGCAAGATGCGAAAATTCACGTGTCACATGATGAATTTCAGTGAACCTTTCTTTGAGGTGCACTCGTTCATAAATGTTGCTAAAAATCTCTATCAAGCAGAATTCAACAATGTCGCTCTTACCAACTACTAGAATCAGCAGTATTGCAACAATGCTTATGTAGTTTTATCCGGCTTTGGACTCACCTGAGACCTAAAATTCTCCATAATGAAAAATGAGAGAACTGCCTCTTGACTTAATTGACAACCTGTGAATAAAATCGCTGAAGAGACATTCAGCTTTGACACGTGCAACTCCTGAGAACCGTCGTTCAGTCGTCATTTGTTAATTGACCAATAGGTCTCATTTATTGTGAAAAGAACTTCATTTTTGAGATTGATTTGGAGTGATTTTAAGACATGCAAAAGATTTTTTTTTGATTATGAAGCAGGAAAGACCAAAAATATATTGACAGTGCCAAGTTTTATTCATGTTCTTCACAGAGCTTGGTAAGCTTACAATATTAAGTAATATTTATCTATACCATTTCTAATAAATACTTGCATAATAGTAAAATAACTAATTTGTATTTTAAAAGGAAGTGCTGAGAGGTAGGGAACAACAATCACAAAGGATCTAAGAAAGGATTAACATTTAATATTAAATAGTTATGGTTTAAAATGGATGGTAAATGTAATTTTGTGTTTCTATCTCTCTTTCATCCAAAATTTAATTCTCAAATCTTAGTTCATGACTACTAGTAAGTTATTCTGTTTATATGGTTATCATGGTTCATTGTTGTTTTAGAGGTACTTTTTAGATTAAAGTTTATCTGTAGAAGATGGGATAAATGCAACCAAAGTAACTTGAAAACTATTACACTTAAAAGTTTAGAGCTATGTTGACTTACGAGGTTAGCAGCTAAAAAGGTAGTATCATAGAAGAACAGGAGGGCTCACTTAGCTAGAGAATGTGAGATGATTTGGCTACACTGATTGAAAGGAAATGCAGCCCTTACTACAAACTACAAATAAGTTAAGAGCATTTGGTGAGCCTGGAAAAGTTACATCTAGGAGCTTCAGAGAGACTTAGAGTTCCAATTTATTTATGTGTTTGCTGGGGAAGTGCTCTTCAACAAGGGGAAAGACAATTTCAAAGAGGTGCTGCTGTTATCAGGGAATGTCTCAGGATCTGTTTGAAAAGGCTGGGCTCAGACGAAGCCTAGGGAGCCATTGGTAGCTGGGGAAAATAAAGCTTGGTGAAATGCAAGGGCAGTGCAGCCCGGTGAAATGCAAGGGCAGTGCAGCCCGGTGAAACTAGATGACTATTGAAGAACTGAATTTGTGCACCTACGTAAAGGCTGGAGTGCAGAAATCCAGGGAAAAAATGTATTGGGAGATTAAAGTGGAATCCTGGAAAGTGTATAGTCATTGTGGCAGTCCAAGTTGGAGTGTCTCTGAGGGAATCCAAAAGTGAAATGTTTGGCCTTCCTCATGACAGAAATTCAACAGTGTTTTTCAGTGTATACTGACAGAGGGGTGAGCTGTTGATAAATCCGAGGAATCTGCATTGGTAACTTCTACCATTTATTGTGTAGTGTGATGTTTTTGACCACTGTTTCACCTGACAATTCAATAATATCTTTTAAATTAATCAGGATTTTAGAACATAAGCTAAATATTGTACATTGTTTTATGTCTACCCTTGTATAGTGAGATTTATTTTTATTTGTTCAAAACCCAAAATCTTAACAAGTGTCTCCATCTCTGGATTCTATGAAGAGAGGCTGAATAGACTGGGTCTGTACTCGTTGGAGTTTAGAAGGATGAGGGGGGATTTTATAGAGACGTATAAGATAATGAAGGGGATGGATAGGGTAGAGGTAGAGAGATTCTTCCCGCTCAGAAAGGACAGTAGGACTAGAGGGCACAGCCTCAAGATAAGGGGGGAGCAGTTTAGAACGGAGTTGAGGAGGAACTTCTTCACTCAAAGAGTCGTGCATCTCTGGAATTCTCTGCCTGTTGAAGTGGTGGAGGCTACCTCGCTAAATATATTTAAGACACGGGTAGATAGGTTTTTGGTAGGCAAGGGAATTAAGGGTTATGGGGAGAAAGCGGGAAAGTGGAACTGAGCCACTTCAGATCAGCCATGATCTTATTGAATGGCGGGGCAGGCTCGAAGGGCTAGATGGCCTACTCCTGCTCCTATTTCTTATGTTCTTATTCCCCAGGTGCAAGACATGATCAATATGACCATTATGACGCTGGGTGGCTTCCAGTGAGATTCATCACGAGGAAGGCCTTCCATCTTCTCAGGTTTATAAGGGTGACTAGGGAAAAATTTCCCTTAGGACAAGTGCTTGTGAACAAGCTTGTAATTGTCAGCCAGAGTTGTTGCTGTCTGGCTTTTAAAATTTGTCATTCTTCCACATGGGTATTTATTGAAAGGGGAAATGAGTTTTTGAACTCCTCAAGGAGAATGACCTCTCTGAGGTTCTCACAAGTGGGATCTGTTTTCAACTTCTACACCCATCAGTTGAAAGCAATTTGCTTAACCCTTTTGAAGTGTAAGTGTTTGTGGGACTAAATGGTTCTGAATTTTTTGAGGGTTCACCAGTTCATATGCATGCTAGATCACATTTTTGTTCATCACCTAATTTGTGAAACTTTTGGCAAATCTCCATGGGTTTCCTGATAATCTGCTCTGGAGTAGAAGAGTTAAATTTCTGCTGGCCACTTTAGCTGCTTAATGAATTTTCCAAAACAGACAAAAAATGATCCCTTTCATCAAATTATTGTGTCAGTTGTGTGAGTAATTTAAGAGATCAATACTCAGTGTGAGTTAGGGGCAGTCAGCCAAATAGTTGTCTCCTCAACTATTTGGTGTGCCTCAGGGATCTGTTTTGGGGCCACTGCTGTTCGTAATCTTTATTAATGATCTGGATGAGGGTATAGTTGGGTGGATTAGTAAGTTTGCTGATGACACCAAAGTCGGAGGTGTGGTAGATTGTGAGGAAGGGTGTCGAAGTTTGCAGGGTGACTTGGACAGGTTGCAGAGCTGGGACGCGAGGTGGCGGATGGAGTTTAATGCGGAGAAGTGTGAGGTAATCCATTTCGGTAGGAATAACAGATGTGTTGAGTATAGGGCTAACGGGAGGACTTTGAATAGGGTGGAGGAGCAGAGGGATCTAGGTGTATGTGTACATAGATCCCTGAAAGTTGGGAATCAAGTAGATAAGGTTGTTAAGAAGGCGTACGGTGTCTTGGCGTTTATTGGTAGGGGGATTGAATTTAGGAGTCGCAGCGTCATGTTGCAACTGTACACAACTCTGGTGCGGCCGCACTTGGAGTACTGTGTGCAGTTCTGGTCCCCACATTACAGGAAGGATGTGGAGGCTTTGGAGAGGGTGCAGAGGAGGTTTACCAGGATGTTGCCTGGTATGCAGGGGAGGTCCTATGAGGAGAGACTGAGGGATTTGGGGTTGTTTTCACTGGAAAGAAGGCGGCTAAGAGGGGATCTTATAGAAACATATAAGATGATTAGAGGTTTAGATAGGGTGGATGGTGATAGCCTGTTTCCTCGGATGGAGAAATCTAGCACGAGGGGGCATGGCTTTAAATTAAGGGGGGGGTAGTTATAGGACGGATGTCAGGGGCAGGTTCTTTACCCAGAGGGTGGTGAGGGACTGGAATGCCCTGCCTGCTGCAGTTGTAAATGCGCCTAGTTTGGGGGCGTTTAAGAGATTGGTGGATAGGTTTATGGACGAAAAGGGATTGGTTTGGATTAGTGGGTCAATGTTTTTTTTTAAATAAGACTGGTCGGCGCAACATTGTGGGCCGAAGGGCCTGTTCCGCGCTGTAATGTTCTATGTTCTATGTTTTGTTCCTCATTGGATGCAGTGAACCTTTCCCATTCAGTTTGATCTGCCTTAATTCCATATCTTGTTTTTCTCTCTGGAAAGCTCACTCTTTCTCTTGTTCCTGGAACTCTCCTCTTTCCATTCCTGTATTTCCCTTTCATTTTATTTTGTTTGGAATTCCAGCTCAAGTCTCTGCTATTCCAGCTGCACTTTTACTAATTCTAGCCTGACCATCTCAGATTCCAATTCTATTACCTGTTTATCAAGTTTAATTGAAAAATCACCTGCAACTTTAAGATTTGGTGTTCCATTGTATTTTCAGGCTATTGCTTCATTAATGCTTAACAAGGACACTTATGCCTGACTCCTATTTATTGACTGCAGCTCAGCATTCAACACCATTATCCCAACAAAACTCATCTCCAAACTAGGGCTCAGTTCCTCCCTCTGTGACCAGATCCTAGACTTCCTAACCCACAGACTGAAATCAGTAAGGTTAGGCAACAATACCTCTGCCACAATTATTCTTAGCAGCAGTGTGCTGCAAGGCTGCGTCCTTGGCCCCTTACTATACTCCTTATACACTTATGACTGTGTGGTCAAATTCCCCTCCAAATCCACTTTCAAGTTTGGTATGACACCACCGTAATGGATCGGATCTCAAAGAATGACAAGACGGAGTACAGGAAAGATAGAGAATCTGGTGAAATGGTACGTGCCAATAATCTCTCCCACAATGTCAGTAAAACAAAGGAGGTAGTCATTAACTTCAGGAAATGTACTGGAGGACATGCCCTTGTCTATGTCAATGGTGACAAAGTAGAATGATCAAGAACTTCAACTCTCTAGGTGTCCAGGTCACCAACAACTTCTCCTGGTCCCTCTATGCTGATTCTATAGTTAAGAAAGCCCGCCAAAACCTCTACTTTCTAAGGAGGCTAAGGAAATTTGGCGTGTCTGCTATGACTCTCTCCTACTATTACAGGTGCACCATAGGAAGCATCCTTTCCGAATGTATCACAGCATGGTATGACTCCTGTTCTGACCAAATCTGTAAGAAACTACAAAGAGTTGTGAAAATAGCCCCGTCCATCACACAACCAGCCTCCCATCTATTGACTCCGTCCATGCTTCCCACTGCCTCAAAAACAGCCAATATAATCAAGGACCCCATACACCTTAGACAAAACTCTCTTCCACCTTCTTCCATCAGGAAAAAAATGCAAAAGACTTAGGTCACATACCAACTGACTCAAGAACAACTTCTTCCCAGCTGCCATCAGACTTTTGAATGGATGTACCATATACTAAGCTGAACTTTCTCTACCTCCTAGTTGTGACTCTAATACTACATCCTCTTCTTCTTCGCTATGTATTCTACAGATAGTATGTTTTGTCTGTATAGGGAACAAGAAACAATACTTTTCACTGTATCCTAATAGATGTGATAATAAAGTAAATTAACTCCTTAACACTTTAATGGACAGGGCTTTTAAACTGCACCAAATTACTTCACTCGAATGTGTACCGACCTCAAATGTGGACATTTTAGGTACTTCAGCACTGCAGACTACAGCAAACCTGCATACAATGTTTTAACATGCTCTGTGAATCACTTTGGTTTCCAATTTCTAATTTGCCTTTGGGTTCAATACCTGGTTAGACCCCAAATTTCTGTTATGATCAGGTGAAGAGGGATCAAATAGTTCTCCTCTTTTCCTCTCTCCTCTTTCAACCACAATTTTTTTAAGAGATACACTTGTGAATTCTGAGAGTATTTAACTGTTTATGTGCTGTGACCATAAAAGAAGCAATAAGACAGGTTTCCTTGATTTAATAAAAGGAAAGTCTTCCATTGTATTTATCCCAGTCTGAGTAAAATAATATACACAAGCTTCTGGATACACACACTCAAAGTTCATGCTTGCACAAATTTATAAGGTGGGGTGGTTAGATTAAGTCATTTAGAGTCCAATAAAATTAATGGAGTATACAGCTCTTTTAAGCAGTGTCTCAGTTGGCTCCAGGCTAAATTCCTGCTGTGTTTGGCATCAAGACGATTTAGACTGTAATCAATTTATTGGTTCTTCTGGACACAACTATATAGGATTGAATTCTTTTTAAAACCCTTGTCTGTAGCAACTGAATATTCAAAATCAGCATCTAGGCTTCGACGTGCAAACTGCATGGAGGGAGAGAGGGAAGGAATGCATTCAGGGTTTTGTTCTTTCAGTATCTCAGCTGCTCCTCCAGCTCTACAGATTAGGCAGGCGCTTTAACATCCTTTGACTCTTAGTCAGAACTGAAAGGAGAGAGAATAGCTGTAAGAGATTGCAACAAAAAGTAGCAACTTTAAGATTGTCTAATGTGGCAGGGAGGAGCGAGGGAGGTTTGCACTGAAGCAATGCATGTATGGGACAATATAAATTTGAATTTGGCAATTTTAGATTACGACCTTTCTCTTCCATCTTATATCACTTTCTTTAATTATCCCATGCATGTATTGTGTCAACACAAACCATCCACTCCCATCTCATGCGTACACACACACAAGGCTATCCCTCTTTTGTTCTAAATGTTGGTACTTTTTCTTGCAAAGTCATAGCTCTAACATTCTCACTCCCTTCAGTTCTGATGAAGGGTCAAAGGACTCAAGGCGATAACTCTGCTTTCTCTCTCACTAGATGCTGCCAGACCTGCTGAGTTTTCCAGCATCCTCTGTTCATGTTAAGCACCTTGTAATTTTTCTGTATTGACAATTAAAATTGGAATGATCTGGGAATAGTTTTTCTTGTTCTGACTTATAAATCCAGGAAGAAATCAAACACGATGAAGACATCATCCTTTCTGTTTCTGAAAGAATAATGTTTTCTGAGATAGGCATTTCCTGCAAGACTTTAAATACTTCTTTTATTGTAAAGCTATTTTTCAAAAACTCCAGTCTAGATCTTTTTAAACTCAAAGATCTAGATTTCATTAATCCTAGATTCTATGCATGGACTAACTTTCACAAAAGGTTAGATTGTGACTGCCTAACAATCTAAATTCATTAGACCCTAAGAGTTGAATTTGAACATAAGGTGGAAAGAAGGTGTTATAACATGTTAAGGGATATGGGGCATTAGAAGTTATGTCACCAATCAAATAGAAACATTGATCAAAATATTTGGTGTAAGCTTGAATCTAACAAAGGAGCTCAGCCAAAATATTGACCACCTTCCCAATGTGTACTTCCAACACGTTTTGTTCCTGTTTCAATCAAGCTAGTAAAACAGTTTAAAGCTTATACGTGTAGCAAGCTCATTTGTAGCATTTTAATTGTCTCAAGAATGAAACATATTGTTCATTTTTTCTTTTTATTTCTAAAAGAACTGTACAGTTGAAATAGAAGCGGTATCTGCATTGATTTCCCTCCATCGTTTCCATAACAGTGAAATTCCCTTTCATTAAGCCACTGCCCGATATGCCACAATCTCTAATAGAACATGCATTGTTTATGGCTCCCTGATTAATAAGGAAAGTATACAAAACATTCTCATTATAATGCCTGCTTCAATATAACATGTTTTTATATGGCTCCCAAAGGGAGCATTATATCGAGGGGTTGTTGTATTATTCATTAGCTGTTTAGTTATTCATGTTTTCTTTTAAAAATGCTTTCACAAAATTATGTTAGGAATACTTTTAACTTTGTACATGACCATATCAGTATAGTGGAACTATTATTGCAATGAAACATCTTAAAAATATTTATTGAAACTGGACATTTATGTTTTTGCTTTCTGCAACCGGGTATTGCATGTATTGAACACCTATATTCATTTTCAACTCTGGATTCCCACACGGCCAACCAGAGTTTGAATTTTAGCTTCTGTCACCTAACACCATCAATTAGAATTTGCTAATTCTGAAAGCAAGCTACTATATTTACAGCAATTTAGTAGAAAAGTGGATGGAAAAGAGTAGAACTGGATTTAATTGGTAAAGAAGATCTTACTGGTCAGTCATGGAAAAACATTGGCAATAGCCTTTGAAGAGACTACTACCTAACCATGTTCCTAATTCATTCTGGCTCCCAATATCTTTACATAGTACTATTTTGCACAGCCTGAGCTTAATTGGATTGAGCATTTAATACGTTTAATAGAAAATGTAGCTACATCTCTTTTCAAAAATGCAGAGCTCTTTTTAGTTGCTTTGAAATGAATCTAATGAGGCTTATTTTAAAACAGGCTTGCAATTTGCATTTTAAACTGTGATAAATTGAAACAGTAACTAAGCGAAGAATTTAATGCCCCCTGCCCCCAGTGGCAATTTTGTGGCAATGCCATAATCGTGGGGTAGTTTAATCTTCACACAGACTGGACAAATAAAATTGTGGAGGTCAACATGATGAAACGCATTCAAGACAGTTTGCCAGCATAGTGCATCATGGAACCAACCAGGGAAGATTTTATTTTAGATCTTATTTTGTGTAATGAGAAAAGATTGAATGGTAATCTCATATTGAATGAATAGGTAAGAGTGATCATAATACAGTGATCATAATACAATAGAATTTTACCTTGAGTTTGAGGGTGGCAAACAAATGTCTGAAATGAGAGTTTTCAACTTGACAACTATGTAAGCACGAGAGATCAGTTGGAGAGAGTAGATTGAGAAATTATGTTAAAGATGAGTGGAAGCATACCGTTAAAGAAGTATTTCAAAACTCTCAACAAATCAAAACTCCGTTGAAAAGTAAAAACTCAGCAGGAAAAGAGATCCATTTACATTAAAATATGAGACTTTTACCATCATCCAGAAGAGTAGTAAATCTGATGACTGGGAGATTTTAGATACCAGTAAAAGATGACCAAAAATTAATAAAGAAAGAAAAAATAAAATAGGAAAATAAACTATCAAGAAATATAAAGGCAGATTAAAAGAACCTCTACAAATATGCAAAAAGGAAGAAAATAATGAAAGTAAATGTGGACCACTTAGAGGCTGAGACAAGAGAAATTGTATGGATATATGGAAATAGCAGGATGTTAAACTTTTTTGCCTGTCCTATCAGTAGTATAACGAAAATCCATTATTAAGAAAATAGTAACAGAGCACTTAGAAAACCATAGAATTAGACAGATTCAACATGGTTTTATGAAGTAAAATTGTGTTTGACTAATTGTAGGTTTTTGAGAATGTAATTATCCAACTAGATAAAGGCGAACCAGCCAATGTAGTACATTTGGATTTTCAAATCAAATTAAATTAGGTGTCGCGAGACAGTTTGTTGCAGAAGAAATGAGTTTGAGATTGATTGTATGAGTACAGATAAGGGATTGGTTTAAGGACAAAAAACAGAGTAGGAACAAGCTGATCATTTTCAGATTGACAGTTTATTACTCGTGGGACATTACTAAGGCTTCAATGAAGGCACAGTAAGAAGTCTCTCAACACCAGGTTAAAATTCAACAGGTTTATTTAGTAGCACAAGCTATAAGCTTTCGGAGCATTGCTCCTTCATCAGGTGTGTGGGATTTCAATTCAGAAACTGGGCATATAAAGACACAAACTCAATTTGGATGAATTAAGTAGGTGGGCACAAGTAAAATGTGAGGAAATGTAAGGTTCTTTATTCACTTTGGTTGGAAGAATAGAACAGATTTTTTTTAAATCATGGGAGTTATGAATGGTGGTGCTCAATTGGATTTAGATGACACAAAATTAACATACAGATACACAAGCTATAAGGTAGCTTCAGCATGTGTTTGCTTTTATTGCGAGGGGGTTATATCACAAGGGCCAGGAAATCTTGCTGCAATTGTAGAAGTATACAATTTGGTGAGACCACACCTAGAGTACTGCAATTTTGATCTCCTTACCCGAGGAATTGTATATTTGCCTGATGCAAAGTGTAAGGAAGTTTCAGTAGATTTGGGGGCAGGGAGGGGCAGTGCCTCTTGGCCTGGCACTGCCCATCATCACCCTGGCACTGCTGCCAGTCATTGGGCAGTGCCAAAGGGCAGTGACTGAAGTGACAATAATAAATCAAATCAAAATCAATGGATTTTCGGACTCTTCAAGGAATCTAGGGATGTGGGATGTGAGATAGGAAAGTGGAATTGAAATCAAGGATCAACCATGGTCCTATTAAGTGGAGATTTATGGCCCACTCTTGCACCTATTTCTTTTGTTCCTGTGTAGACCCAATCTCACAAGCCTGAAGTCTGTGGAAGGATGGTTAAAGATGTATATTGGTATATATTAAAAGTATTTAGCATAAGCCATTTTGGGGAGGGGGGGGGTCGCATTTGGTCTTAGAGTAAATATTAACGTTGCAATGCAACCCAAATCTAAACTAAGTAAAATTCCTACACTTGGGGACAAGACATTCCTATTCCTCAAAATATTTGGATAGCAGCATGCATATTTTTCACGTGGATCCAAAGTTTTGCACATTTTTGATAATTAACAAATATTGATACCATTTTTCTGACATAACGAGAAGCTGCTAAGTGGAACCATTCGGCTGTGACAAAGGGTATGTTGCTCTTAAAGAACTTGCATCATGTTTAAAGGAACCTTTCCCCCCCTTCCAAAATCAGTATCTATACCTCTGGAGCTATTTTCTAGTTATTGACAATGGTTTGAAGGAGGCAAAGAATTAAACTTGCAAGGTGACAATTGCCTGTACAAAGATCTCCATTATTTGAATACAATATATTGTAAACTTCTGAAGGGATTAAAGCAACAGATTTAATGTCAGTGTAACTGACTCCCGAAGCTATTCAAAGCTAATTGATGATTAAACGATCAGAAAGAAACTATACAGTAACTTTTTGTATCATATACTAATTAGTATCAGCTCAGTTTTTTTCTTAGATCTGAGGCTTATTTAGATATTAATGAATGTTTAGAATTTTGAGGCCAAATTGATAAAAGTTGCTTTAAGAAAAAGCAGTGAAACTTTGAATCCACAACAACTTAGTTGAGAAGTTGTGCCCACTAGTTCTCACTCCTCACATCCCTTGCCCAGTCATCTACACCCCATGGCCCCTCATATTCTCTGTGACAACTCAATAACATCTCATGCTCTAACCTATTTCCCATGACCATTCATACCCTCTGAACCTCCACATCCACTCACCTAATATCCACCATGGACAGGCCTAAGGGCCCTTGTGGGTTTGAGAAAGAAACTTCTAACAACCTAATTCAGCTCCCACTCTTACAAATCTTATAGTGGGGAAAAAGAACTACTCATAAAATCAATTTGAAGCTTTTAAATCTTCTCAATTCGTTTATCTCACACACAAACTTCTATTCAAAAGTCACTAATCTCTTTCCTACCATCTTTTAGGTTGTCAATTAAACTGTGAGCTCAGAACACTTTGCTGGGATAGTTGTAGCCTTTGAAACTCAGCCCAGGATTCATAATGACATAACAAAAACTCTTGGAGAAATGGCTATAACAGGATCCACTGAAACTGCACAACTAGATGCTACTAGTTTTTAACCTGTGCCAGTAAAACCAAGCATTCCAGCAGAGGTTTTTTTTAATTCTCATTGACAACCACAGTCTATTTTGTTTAAGTTTAAACAGTATGGCTATTAAAAAACTTCAGATCATGACAGTTATACAGACATTATCTGTTGTACAGGGTATGTACATCTACTCCATCAATTTGAGCTCCTACACTACAGGTTAAGGCCCATGGGCCAGCCAAAGTAATGTTTGTTTGAACTCAGCACAAAGATCACTTGCCCTGGCTGAGTTCTGGTTTCCTACTTATGTGAATCCCATCCTTCCTGCTTTCCCAAAAATGTAATGTCAGAAATGGGCACAGTACCTCCACATATGGATCCTGGCTGGCATTTTCTGACTTCTTCAATTCAGCCCTGAAAAAAGCAAACCAGTTAGGACCTGGTACTTGCTACAATGTTGACAGGGCCCAAAGCCTTAACTGTATTCAGTGCCTTCAGCTGATTCGTGTCATATGGTGTGAATCGAATTGGCTGGAGACTGGCATCTTGCTGGGAAATTCAGAAGTAGGCTGAGATAAATCTTCCACTTGGCACTTATGTCTGAAAATAGTAGCAAATGTTTCAAATTGTCTTTTGGGCTGATGGTGCTGGGCTCCTCCATTATTGAGGATGTCTGTGAAGCCTCCTCCTCCTGTTAATTGTCCAACATAAATATGGTGATTTCTTTCATGAAAAGGCATTAGTGAATCAGATGTGTTTTTACAACAATATGGTTATGTCTTAAATACGCAATGACCAAGACTTTACTAGGACTAACTTTTTTTAAATCCAAGTTTATTAACTGAATTTAAATTCAGCTGCTATGGTCGGATTTGAATCTGAGCCCCTAGATCATTAATCTGGATCTCTTGATAATAAAACCAATGACATTACCACTATACCGCTGCCCTTCCTATATATCAGAAGTGCTCTCTGATATCCATGGTGGGTATCGCCTTCAGTTGAAGTGCTCTTCCTCCCTTTGCGAACAGTTTCCCCTCGCCATTGCTTGTCTCCACCTCTCTGTTGTGCTGCAATTTGAGTAGACCTGTGACTATAGTCCACACTACAGAGGGCAAACCTACTGTTTTAGAGTCTTCAAAATCCACTGAATTCTTTGGAAAAGTCCAGGACCACCCTATTGTGACTCAAACAACTTCTGAGAGCTTGTCCAACAACACACGGCACAGTAATTCCACCAAACGCCTTATCTGAATGTCACATTCAGTGCTTGTAAATGGTACTGGTGCAGGTTCATGTTTGAGGAAGGGAGTTAGCCAAGTACCAAAACAGTGTTATGCACTGACTCTCATCACAATGTGCCCATTCTGTGGGCTTCTAACAAACATACAGCATGTCCATCAAACTACCCCGCCCCTTTCACCTCTCCTCCTCACAACCACTCCCCCATCCCAATCAGGCATGGCTATCACCGCAGATTATCCCCTCGCTAGTGTCTCTTTCCCCACCTCCGCTCAAGGAGAATATGTCCCAGGCTACTAATCATATGGTCATCAGCCTTGCACTAAACTCTAGTGCTGGGCTAAATACATCTAAAAACATTGGGGATGATTCTCCCATCCCACTGCACTAATTTTTTAGTACAGCGGGCTGGAAGATTTGAGTGCCAGCCGATGTGTGGGATTTGTGCTGGCCCTGAGCATGTCTTCCAGCCTAAGATTTTTGGTGTGGAGGAATCCACGCTGAAAATGAATGTAGATTAGCATGCATTTCATACCTTTAAATATAATTAGTGGATCCGCGATTAGAATCTCTGCCCCCAGCCCCGCCGTCATGACTCTGCATGATGTCATGCAGGTGTGGGGATTACCACTACAAGTTGGGAGCTGATGTGGCAGTGTTGTACAGGAGGAAAGAGGTAAGCGTTATGGGGCTGCAGCCCTCAGAGGAGATTGGAAGCAGGGCCTGGAAATTTTCTGCTTGCTGCGGGGCACTTCCTGGAGAGCTGGAAGTGCTGTCCCGGTCCCAGGGATGTTCCTTGTAGTCTCTGGGGTAGGGTGGGGTCCTTTATTGACTGCTGATCAGGTTGCTGTGTATCGCCACTGGGCTGTTCCTTTGTTCTGCCCGTGGGGTGTGGTGAAGGACTGGACTGAGTGCTAGGGTTTTAGCCAGGGAATAGCACACGATGTTACTTGAGGGCTCATCAGTTCAGGCAGCTGATGCTCCAAGCAGGGATGCTCTGGTTAACATAGACACACATACTGCATGGACTCTGCAGTGAATGGGAACCCATCTTCTGATAATTAGGAGTCTGTCCCTGCCCCGTATCGCTGAACTACAATATGCCTGAAAGGGAATGCCGTAGTTGTACCCCTGGTAATGGCTCAAGGGTGCACAATGGCCACACTCGCACACCAACATGCATGTTCTCCCTGCCAGTCGATGCCAACGGCAGCCAAACTAAATCAGATACATAGCACCCCAGATTGTGTTGTGTTTCCAGCATCCACAAGTGAGGGATTGGGGGAGAAGCATGGTGGGGGAGCTGGGAGTGGCGCTGGGCTAGGTGCAAGCAATGACATTATCTCTCCATCTCTCTCTCTCTCTAACCCCCACTGTGCAGAATGGATCTCGGTCTTATTGATCTAAAGCTGGCCATCACAGTGGTGAGTCAGGCAGCTCAGGAGGTGGAGAACACAGGTACACCACAATAGGAGCAGCCAGTGGCAGGTCTCAGGAAGGAGGGCCGAAGCTGCTGCTGTAGGCCATGAGGTGGGAGGGCAGCCTCCTGGAAGGGTGGCCAGGAGAAGGAGGATGCAGAGTCTGGACATTACCAGATCAGGACATTTTTCGAGGGGCTGTCAGAGTCATGTGCCATTGCGGGCTCTGCCTATCTAAGGACACGGTCAGTGTGAGGTACTTGCACACCTGGCACTGCCAGCTGAAATTAAGATGACGACAGCCCTTAACTTGTACGTAACAGGTTCATTTCAGGCACCCAGTGGTGAGCTGAGAGGAATCTCAGGCCTCTGTCCACAGATGTGTTTGCCAAGTGACAGACACCTTGTTCACCTGGGCAGGACAATACTTGCACTTTATTATTAGACAGGGTCAGCAGGAGGCCCAGGCTGCAGGCTTTGCAGTCATTGCTGGAATGCCCCATGTCCAGGGGGTAGTGGACGGGACACACCACCCTGTGGTCTCCGTAAGGTGAGGGGCAATCCATTCATCAACCGAAAGGTCTTCCACTCCCTCAATGTGCAACTCAGCCAAGCTCTGGAGACCTTCAGCATTAGCCCCTTAGACTGGGCTAAGTTGTAGAGGCGCACAAACATGGCCTGCTCTGTGTGCAGAATCCAAGCGAGAGTCCCAGCCATGGCCAACAGTGTCCCCAGCGTGCTCCCAACTCCCATGGCCACGGACCGATGTGCCTTCTGGATGCCAGTGACACTCCTGACAGTGATCCACTATCTCTCTGCCATGACCCGCTATGTCTCCAGAATGTCCTGGACCCTGTCACCCATATGGCCAAATACCTGACCAAATCTAGGCGTGGAGTCTCCCCCTACCAGCTCCAGGGCTCGCAGAGCGTCAGCAGCCACCGTCACCAGTCATTGCCCTCTTACAGCAGTTGTGTGCATTTTTCTCCTGTGGGGACATGAGAGATTGAAAGCATGGCTGTATGGAAGGGTATGGGATACAATGTGTGTCTGAGTTGGGGAGCTTGTGTTGCCCATTTCGGGGAAATGGATCACTGCTTGGAGGGGAAGTGGGGGTGTGGAGGAGATGTGGGGGGGGGGGGTGGCGGGGGGTCGCGGTTTGCGGCACAGGGGTTGGATGCAGCTCCTGAAGAAAACCATTCAGTTTCTTGTGGCACTGCTTTGCGGACCGAGGTGTCAGAGCCCTGGTGTTAACGGCGGATGCCACTGCATCCCACAATGCCTTTGTTGTGGGAGCCCTTGGGTGACAGCCCTGAGTGGGGAATAGCAGCTGGCGCCTCTTCTCCACTGCATAGAGCAGGCAGGCCTGCTCAGTCTCCATGAATCTCAGGACAAATTTCTTTGGGGCCATCTTCCTGGTGTGACTGACTGTGTATCCATCATTGCAGCTTATATGGAACTCTGCCCTATTGGAGGAGTCCAGGTGCAGTCAGTTTGGCCCAGTGATTGACCCGTCAGTTAAAATTCCTTGTGAGAAATGTACTGGCAAACCTGCTTTCAACAGAGGGTGAGTCTTCTGCAAAGATGCTGATTGCAATGCTCAAGGCTCTCAACTCAACAAGGTACTGTGACCAGGGGGATGTGCAATGACCAGGGCTCTCACTCACCAAGGGGGAATGCTCACAGGCAGGGGGTGTGCTTGGCTGCACAGTGCTATTTGGGTGCAAGGCAGCAGTGAGGGGGAAAGGGATGGGGAGAGCTAGCAATGTCTGGGTCACTGGGGATGGGGAGGCCAGCAATGTCCATTGTGGGGGGTGGGTGGTGAGAGGCCAGCATTCAAGCCATTGACACATGTGGGGGTAGAGAGGCACCAGTGATGAGACTAGTGATTTCAATGGTGAGAGGATTTGTTTAGTGACCTCCCAGAGACGTACGCATGCGCAGATACCTACTCAGTACACTGATTTCACCCTTCAGTGGGAATAAGCCCCGTCCTTGGGATTTTTCACTAGTGCTCTCTGCAATGCACAGAGGGTGAGAGATTCATTTTTAAAACCCCGCTGAGAAAACCAGTGTGACCTACTCCAGTTTTCAAGCGAATTTGACACTTAGAATTTTTTTGGGAGAATTCCGACCATTGCATGGGAGACTCGTGATCAGTAGGACGCTGGTCACAAGTCCCACTACAGGCCCCCTGCTTATGCCTCCCTGTCCGCTGAGCTAC
Organism: Carcharhinus amblyrhynchos; assembly: GCF_965287045.1. Taxonomy (NCBI): domain Eukaryota; kingdom Metazoa; phylum Chordata; class Chondrichthyes; order Carcharhiniformes; family Carcharhinidae; genus Carcharhinus; species Carcharhinus amblyrhynchos. The sequence continues at coordinate 38,979,974 of NC_137339.1, read as the reverse complement.
TTAAGTGGGATGGGAGAATTGCCCTCCATGGTGTAGGTAATTTTGCATGTAGGAAAATACTTATTTAAGGAAAAGGATTAATAATAGCCGATTGTAAAACTGATCAAGAATTATGTATTTTAAGTACAAATTGGTGTTCATGAAAATTGGTACATTCTCTTGTTAAATGTTGCCTTTTACATAGTATTCTATACCTAAAAAAGCAAAATAACTCTGAACCAAATTAATATAAATGAATATTACAGTGGTTTCTCTGCAGTTAAAATGACACAATTATTCAGCCTGTCAAAGGTGCAATAATAAAGTCTGAATTGTCTGAATGCAATTTTGTATTTGATTGTCCTTTCAACCAGATTTCAAACCAAAAAGTTAGAGACGGCAGTAATTGTTAACCTACATAGGCCTAATGTGCAGACATCTGCAGAATTCTGGCAGATATCCATAGGATCACTATATTAATTTATGAACGGTTTATGAAGATAATTTGAGAGTTCATAGCTTGGTCTTCAGTTCATCAAAGGTCTATCATTTGCAATGCAGTTTACTCTAGCTCAATTTGTTTACTAAAGATCTTCATGTGTTTGGTTTGTGTAATCTGAGGTGTAATTCAAAGAGGATTTTGCATGAAATCTACTCTAACATTAAAATGATAGAATATGTACCAAGCATTATATTTAATTAAATATAGCTAACTCCTGCTATGGCAGATGCTCTGTGCTATAAGCATGTATATAAATTCATCCAATTGTATTATATAAAAGTCAATTGTGTACCGCAGAACTTCAACACTTTGAATAACAGTAGGCACAATTCCAATAAAGCACTGAAGAATAAATCTCCTAATTGGAGCCACTTTTAACATCAGAACTTTTCCAAAGAATTATCATTATCTTTCATCTGGATTTATGTTTAATTAGTGAATCCTGATGACAGCTATGAGAAACAGACCTGGTCAGTGATGGAGCCAAATTATAGTAAGTAGCGAAACAATTATTAACCCAGGGCTGTGTCAGCACAAATGGTTCCTGTTAATTCAGATCATTCGCACTATTGTGCTCAGTTTTCAGTCAACACCTTGACGATGTCTAGCACAAAATTCAGGCAGAAAAGAAAATGAAAGATTTAAAAGTCAACGAAAATGCCGCCTAATATTTATATTTCTTATAATGGCTCCAGATGATGGAACCCATTGATGATGCCATTTGGCTGATTTTCTAAAAACATTATAGGCTCCTCTGGTTGCTTTGTAGAAAAATATAATGCATTATGTGGCACTGAGTCATCATGATGACAAAAGTTCAATCCCTGGGTCATGCAGCAGAGGTCAATTTTAGCCATGGCAGCAATTGGAGCACTACAGCTGATCTTAATAGTCCTGGATTAGGAATTAGCCAGTGTTCATCTTGATCACTGTTCCTTGTGGATGAATGCATATGTAATAACTGTAATGCCTTCATAACCAAATGCTGATACTGACAGCACTGACAAAAAAATATTCAGGGGACGTAGGTTTCATTAGCTAGGTCAGCATTTATTGTTCATCCCTAATTGCTCTTGAAAAGGAGGTGGTGAACTGTCATCCTGAAGGTAGTGGAAGGGTATGATTATTGTCCCTTTAAGGGCAACACAGCCGAGTAAGGGTCACCTGACCTAGGTGACCAATCAGGACTCAGAGTGCAGAATCACCCCAGGCAGAGGAATTTTCCCACAGCAGAGCTGGCTGAAAAGGGGTGCTGTCTTCAAGATCACTAAATAAATCCATTTGCATTCACAAATGGAATCTCTCAAAATGCACTGTTATGGAAGCTCACTGAATTTTAAGGATCTGGCTTAGCATGAGAATCCATTTTCTGCTGGAAAAGGACAAAAAGTTGGGAAAGAAAGGGGAACAAGCAATTGCAAAGATCTTAGGGAAGTACATCACAAGCAAAAAATATTTTGGAGGTGATTCTCCCAGCCCGCTGTACTGCTCTCGTCGTGCAGTGTGCTGGGAGACATCAGCTGCGGCTATTTCACACGATTCCCACTGGGCACCATAGCCTCTGCAAATCTCCTAGGTTTTCTGATGTAATCAACTCGCACTGGAAATCAGCATGGAGCTGATTATCATATGGAAATATCATTGAAACTGATAACTCTATATAATGAGCGGACCTGGATGGAGTTCTCTGGGCCTGTTAGTGTCTCTCTCCACCCTTCACCTGCTCCCCCCCTCCCCCACTGCAGCCAGGAGTGGTTGCTTCCCACAGGATTTACAACTGCGCCTCATTAACAGGGAACCTGTGGCTGACTCCATTGGTGGGAGGAGAGACCATTGAGACCTCCTGGAAGATCAGGAATAAGAGGGGGTGCTCCTTGGCAATGCCAGGGTGCCAGGCTAGCACTACCTTCGGGACAAACTGGAAATGACCAAAGGGCACCTTGACATTGCCCATGAGGCATCAGGCACAGGGCAATGCTAAGTGGGCAGGGCTGTGAGGGCTTACTGGGCATCAGGTCTACTGAGGGGTGCAATCATTGGGGGAGAGTCGACCCACTGCCACTCTGCACTAGCATCAGTGGGAGAGGAAGAAGGAAGGCGATCAGGGCTGGCAAGGGGAGAGCAGGATTGTGGCTGGCCATCGGGTTGGGGGATTTCGGGGCTGGTCATTGGTGTGGGGATGGGGAGGGACTCTTGAAGTGCAAATTGGGGCTTGTTGGTGGTGGGGGTGTTCATGGAGATTAGGGCTGGCTGGGGGGTCAGCATAGAGGCTAGCGAGGAAGGTCTGGGAGGCCAGCAATCAGGGAAGATGGCATGTTCAGAAGGCCAATGATGGAGGGTTGCAGGGCTGGCCAGCAATCGGAAGGTCAACAATGGAGGGCCACTGTGCATGTGCCAATCTCTGCTCTGGCGGATCGATGCATGTGCAGTGACCCACTCAGCATTTTGCTGCTGGCCTCCCCAGCAGGAATAGGCTTGTTCACCACTTCACAGAGGGAATCCCACTAAGGCACTCTGAGATGCAGAGAGAGTCAGAGATTCATTCTGGAAATCACGCCAAATAAACTGGCGGGATTCACTCCCACTTTTCCATACATCAGGAACTTCAAAATTTTTTTGGGAGAATCTCAGCCAATATGCGTGAGGGAGACATGTGGAATAATTGATTTCTAACTTTTATTTCTGCGAACTGATGACTTTTCTTAGAAAATGTTTCTGTGAATGAAGGAATAACTTTCTCACAGACTTTGTATCTATTGTCAGTGTCCTGTTTTAGTTAGAACTGTGGAACAATTATGAAGTCACTTACACTTATGGTTAATTTGCATCTCCAATTGAAGTAATTCATATGACATGAACTACAAGGCTCTGCCAGAGCTTTTGGAGAGATTTCCTCTTAAACTTTAGTGACATAACAGTAGCAGTTTCCTGTGCAAGCCATTCCTGCATTCAACAGAATGACCATTTATCATTCTCTTAGAAATTACATCATCCTTTACACCAGATTATCTCCATTAATATGGGCCAATTGGAACTTGATGTGTCACATTGGGGATCAGTACAAAAGAGAACTCTTCCTTGAAAGGTGCATCCCAAATAGACAGAACCTCATTAAAATGTAGCAAGTGACTGATTGTAAGAGGGAATAAATGAGGAATCTTTGAGTCTGTGTCAGGCTTCAGTTTTATTTCCATGTGCACGAGGGAGAATCAGCCCCGAACCCAGTGAAGTCCAATCTATAGGCGGATTCTAAAGATACAAAGGCTGTTCACATTACTTATACTGTTCTCTGAGGTTCAGTGTATTGTAATACAGGCTATCATTGATACGAATAGCTTATATTGATTATAGTTGATCATATTAGGCAAGTCTATTGTCCTGGATACTTCATGTTAATCGGTTGTGTCCAGCTATCCTTGTCCATCTGTTTTGTGATAGAAAAGCAATGTGTGGGATAAATAGGCTTCAATGGTGTGATAACCATCTCATCTCCCCACTTTCTAGGAACAATGGCTTCTCTAGACTCAGTGAAGCCTTGCTAATCAGTATCGACCCTGCATTGTTCACCAAGGCCTTGAAATGATCTCACCTGTAAGGTTATTATAGGCAGTCTGAGATAATAATTGGGTATGTCTGTTCGCAGTTACAGTGGACCCTGAATTTTAACCCTTTATTCGATATTCCTTTTCCTGCTGTTACATGTACATCCTGGATTTGCCCCAATATTGGATTCTGTCCTACTACACTGATCAATATATTTCTTTGACAATACTTTAGTTTTGGACAGGAAGTTGTTTCTCTCCTTCAAACCTCAACATTTTATTGAACTTCATGTTAATGTTACACCAAAGTTTATCTTTTCGAAATTTGCACAGTAGCCTCTTGAGTGTGGAAAGAATTGAAACATGGCCCCTCACGCGAAAAGGTTGGACAAACCTGCATAATCTAGTCCTAAGGGCTCCATGTCTCCTTTCAACAATACAAGGAGAGTCTGGATCAGAATACATGGGACCAGGATTTATAGTTTATATTCCCTGTCATTTAAAAGCGTGAGGCATGGGCTTCTGATCTTCTCACGTGATAAAATCATCAGTTTTGTTTTTGAGGGTTTTTTTTCCTTCTGACAAACTGTTGCATGCCAATCTCATGCTTTAGCAGCTTAGGAAAGTATTTTTGGCCATTCCAGAGGGAAGCTGACATTGACAAGTAAGTTCAGGACCAACGTGAAAGATAATCACAACAGAATAGAATAAGCAGGGCTGCATTGAACTGCATTCAGTTCTAGACTTCATGGCCACGTGCATTATCATCACTGTCACAATTTTCATTGGTCTAACATTGTTTAAAATGTGCATTTAACCCAATGAAATAAACTTTAGAGGAACAAGAATCTTCCTGTCATTGAACAAAATCATGTAAATCTCTGATTAGAGGTGTAAAAAGGTTATAGTTACAGCATGTAAAGCAGTTTCCTTTACAGTTCATGTGTGATAGCTGACAAAACCAAAATCCCTGTTTAGTCTCCTTGCGGCACTCTGCTTTTCTATGCGTCCTATGAGAAGGTTAAACAATTACATGCTACTAATTGGTGTATGTCAAGACTGATGGGGAGGCAAATAAACAACTAACAAAAGTCTGAAAGAAATGCTGGCTAATTAAATAAGTTTATGTTCAAAAAAAATTTCAGGAGAACTCAGAAAAGGGCCAGCTATCTCTTGATGGTTTCACAGCATTGAGTTCCTCATTACAGCATTTACTGTGACATGAAGAACATCTCAAATTAGATACAGCACATACTTCCTTAATTTAATTCTTCATTCCCATAATTATTTAGCCAATGCTGTTCAGCACATTCCCTGAGTGAAAAATAAAATAAAATTAATGCAAGTATAACAATTTTATGCAAAATGAAAGGAAGAGAAAAGGTCCCCTTATAAGTCACATTCTGTCCCTTGATATTTTCCTGGTAAAAATAATTCTTTCATTCTGTCTGGGACCTATAGAAATGATGAATTCCTACATGGATATGGGTGATAACTGTATTTCTTAACTGTCAGACCCATGAAGGTTGTCCATGGAATAGTCTCACCACTGTCAAAGTATCCGAAATGACATTACTGCACAAGCTTTAGCCCCAAAAAGCCCCTTAATCACAAGGGAGATAGTTAGCTTTCTGCAAGGGTTATTAAAATGAAGGAAAATTTATGGCTATCACTGTAACAATTAATCAGGAGCTGTTGATTAATAAAGTTCATTTTTTATTCTCGATGATTCAGTTATATAAGAAGGGTATTATCAAAAGGACAGTGTCCTTGTCATTTTGATTAACAAACCAGTTTTCATAACCAAAGAAAATACTTTCAGCAGCAACCCTTCCTCCCTTTAAAAAAAATAAATATTGAATGAGAATATTAGGCAGTTAACCTTGACTATAATTTGTAATTTTCATGGGGGAAAACTTGCATATTCAGCAAATAAATTGCTGCGGGGATTTAAAAACAAATTGGAGCTGGTGAAGAATGCTACCGTATGAATCCTGTCATTTTTATGGGTTGAAATGATTAATTAGTTTGTTTAGCTCTTCAATTAAGCCAAGGAAAACTGCAGAGGCTGGTGAACACAAATGTTAGAAACAGGCCTGGTACATAGGCTTGCCAAAGCAGAAAACATCTAAGGTCACTAATTCTTTTCTCTCATTTTCTTCGGTTCCCCCCCACCCCTTTTGTTCTTCTTTCTGTGGTAGTTAATTTCAAAAACCTACAGCATAAAACTGTTAAGAGATTGTAAAGTTGGCATACTATTAATGGATCTGGTTGATGACTAAATCAACACTAACTTTTGAGAATTGCAGTATGAGCCAATTGCCTGTCCCTTGTTATGTTCCTGGACCAAACTGCTATGTTTTTGATAAGATTTGGTTATGGACCAAGAACCTTCAGTTTAAAGTGGATTAACTTTGAGATTCATGATACTGGCTAAGAGAATAGAGCTACAATATTCCACACATCTTTTAAAAAAACAATAATAAATCTTATAAAGTCAGAAAGATAAAATAATTAACATTATCTATCTAATACTCTAAAATTCAGGGTATTCGTGAATTGACAGGCAAACACACCACAATAAATAGTAAATAAGACAAAGACAGATCCCATAGGTTTATCAGCAACTCATTCAGGCAAAGAAAAAATGCTTTGAGTTAACCAATTTCATTAAAATTCCATCCTTCTTATAGTTCTACAAATTGTTCGCTTTCGAAGATCAAGCCTATAAATTCCTTCAGTTGCTCCACCTTGGACTGTCACAATGACTACATACTTTCCAGGGTTTCAACCTCATTTCTGCCTGGACCCTGCACTCCAGTCTCTACTCGCTGCTGCAGTTTCAGCTCTTTAGTGGCTAGCTAGCTTCACTGGACTGCTACTGCCCCCGGATCTCACCAAGCTCCAATTTCCCCAGTTACAGCAAGCCATGAATGGCTCTCAGAGGTTCCCCTGAGCCCTGACTCCATGGAGCTTTCAAAAACTTCTGAGAACTCTCTTGCGCCCGAACTACACAAAGCTAGCTAGCTATCGTTAATACAATTGGTACCTGGAGCCTGCCATCAGTGGCGCCTCTTCAATATGGCCCTATCTTCTGCTGCAGAATACTTATTCCCCCAGCAAACACGCACACAAATTGAAACCCTAGAACCTTCCTAAGCTCCACCCATTTCAATGATAACATAGCCTTTCAGGGCTCACTGAATGTCTTAAAATTAGTTGTAATTCTAACTTCCAAATGAAACTCTCTGGTCTGCATTTCTTTTTAAGCAAAGTGGACAATTCTCCAGCTAAGTAAGGCCACCCGCTGTTTCATGGTCCTACCTTTCCAGCTATTAATCCTTTAATTCAACATGGTCCTAACGTTTTAATTGTACTAGTCTTCAAGTTGCTTTAGTGGCATTTATCCCTTTCTCTAAAGTTAAACTTTAATCCTCCCAGAAACTTACCTCTAGAATATTACTATGAACCTTAATTGATGATATCCTACATAACCTTTATGCTTTGAAACACATTTTGGAATTAGGGAGTGACAGAGCTCAAGGGAACGTGAGAACAATTCTACACTGAATCTACAAATGGCATTTGTCCTTATATCCTCTAAATTGCATCTATCCTTCTATCCAGTACCAAAACTATCTGAGATTCTTAACTTAATTCCTGATTTTAACATGTGTTTACCCTCATTGAATATTAAAATAAGTTATTCATTCCCCACATGCAAAATATATTGAAATAATTCATTTCAAAGCGGGCCCTCAAGTTGCACGCAGGCTTAGCAATAGAGAATGAAGTCCAGCACAGAATTAGCATTCAAACATCAGCTTTCACTGTCACTTCAACTTATTTCTTTTTAACTGCAAGTTTAGTCAGGTTCCCTTAAGTCCCCCAAGAATGATTTCTCTCAAAAGAACAAAAGTGAAGTGTGACATCTATCTAAAAGTGTATCCAGTTGGCCAAACTTAGTGACATTAATAGTTCCTGCAAGATTATGACAGGCACCCTCAAAGTTGAAGTGAATGATATGGAACAGGAAGCAAATAGAAAAGAGTTTAAAGTGGTGGGCAAGTTGATTATCAAAAATACAACTCATCAAATATTCTTAACTGGATTTAAGTTGCATTTGCAAAATTAAAACTTAAAATTAGCCTTAACTTTGAGCTATGGCAACTTAATTATAGCCCTAAACTCCTTGAGCACTTTTACTGCCCTTTTATTCTCTTCCAATTTTAGTTCCCCCATGCGGTGTACCAGACCACGATCTGGAATGTAACCAAGCAACGAAGTCCCTATAAATGCTAAAGCAAGTTATTGCAGATGCTGGAATCTGAAACAAAAACAAATAGAACAATCTCCATAGATGCTGTCAGACCTGCAGAGATTTTCTATTTTTGCCCTTATGAATGCTATTCTCTCATGAAAAGTGTGGTGATTGCGATAATTGTCCCTTTAGGGGCAACACAGCAGAAAATAACGCCTGGCTTGAGGGTGATTGGGATTGAGAATGGGTAATCACCCACAAGGATGGAGTCCTCTCCTGCGCAGAAGGCATGTAGAAGACAAATAGGGACTGGAGCAGTCGGTGGGGTATTTCGCGGCAGCTGGGGTAGGGGAGAGCACCACAGGCCTGAAAGTCTTTTCTTGTTAATAAATACCTTTTGAGTTCCTGATGAAGTCTATGAGCGTACATCAATACATTGGCAGTGAGGATGGGATGGATTATGAGAACATTGCCTCTGGCCCAACACCCCCAAGTATCCTGCTTAATCAAAGTTGGAAGAAAAGAAATACTCACCCGAATGCGAATAGACAGTGAGGTGTTGAGATATTACCAGACACTGAGGGGCAGATGCAGAACAAGCTTGGATTAGCTGGTCCAGTCAGAAATTTAGAAAAACAGAAAAAAATGAAGAGAAAATAGTTCTCAGAAGCAAGAGCATGACTTGCAATTTAAGAAATAAAACAGTAGCTGCACTGTATTTTATAAAACAAAAGAAAGAGAGCGTGTTGAGTGCTTTGAGTGCAAAGGGAAAATTATCCAGGGAGCTACAGGTCCAGTCCCAGAACGTGGGAAAATGACGAGACTGAGACTTGAGACTCCAGATCACAGCCTTCAGGGGGTGGAGGGGGTCAGGTTGTGGTCCCTGCACTGAGGGACTGCAGGCAGAGAGGTTCCGAAATTTTAGAGAGAGGAGATATCCCCAACCTGTTTGAAAGGAAGAAGTTAGAGTTCAAGAAAATTTCAAAAGCGCAGGAAAAACACACAGAGAGAAATGGCAGCCACTAAAGTTTAAAAAATGACCATGTTAAAGTGGTACTATGTTCAATGTGGCAAAGTATTTAAAGCAGCAACCACAAGAAGAAACAGATGGCAATGGACAGGAAAATTGGCAAATACCCCAGGTGGAGGACAACTCACAAAAAATGTCCATAAGCAACAGAGACCTCAAGGAAGAGGCAAATGTAGACTTCAGAGGAGGCATTGAAAGACCCCAGAAAGAGGCCAATGGCAAAAAATCCCAGAAGGAGGGCAACAATGATAATAAATGATCAAATTAAGGATGAAAGACCCCAAAAGGACAACAACAAAAGATGCTAAATGACCAAAAAGAGCAAATGAGAAAATTGCAAAATGGAAACATGTCAACACTTCATCGGAAACAGACTTGACTAATGGTGAAGCCATTGGCTGAAGTTAAGACAAGTAGTAGTGAATGGCTTGTGCTTAAAGAGGTATCTGGTATTGCAGTTATTGTTAATGCAGATCCTGTGGAGGCATCTCAGACAAAACAATTATGCCATTCAACAAGAAAGAACAAAAGAACCCAAAGATTTGATTTGTAATTGTCCAACTTATTTAGTTAGGTTTAGGACTGAGTAGCTTATTTATTGAAGATTGCATAAAAGAGATGAAGGAGGAGGGATGTGGTGATTTTAGTGGTTGTCCTTTTTAGGGCAATACATCAGAAGAGGGTCACCTGATTTGAGAGACCAATTGGAACTGAGAGTGGGTAACCAACCCGGGGGCTGCAGTCCTCTCTTGGCAAAAGGCATCTAGAAGACAAGTAGAAGACGTATTACAGACTGGGGCAGGCAGTGGGCCGTTCCAGAGCAATCAGAGGATCATATGGATTTGAAAGTCATTCTGTTTCTCTCTCCACGGACGCTGCCAGAGCTGCTGAGTTTTTCTAGTGGTTTCTGTTTTTATTCCAGTTTTCCAGCATCCACAGTATTTTGCTTTATATAGGTCAGATTTGACTTATTTATGTGGTCTGCCTTGCCTTTCAATAATCCTTTTTCACATCAGCAAATCATGAAGTCAGAAAGCCTGGGATGGGTGAGAAAATAGTAGTTTCACTGTCTTGGAGGACTACTGTTTGTTGTTTGTAAACAGTTAAGAAAGCTGTGCCCAAAATCTGGAGGAGGTGGGGGAGGGGAAATGCAAATGACTGCAAACAAACCAACCAATGAGCAAAAATATCAGACCAGACAATCTACAAGGTGAAATTATAAACAATGTTTTTAGTGACGAAAGCAAACTAAATGCAAGTTGATCATTGCATCCTAAATAATTATTGTTTGCTGTAATCTGGAATTTGCTGGCAACACTACTCTACCAGCATGGTTCAGTAGGTGCTATACAGTAGTGTATGTCACACAGACCAGTGTCCTTTCTATCTCTGTAAGGATATGTCAGTTGGGACTATTGCAGACAAGGACAAGGTGCTCTTTTCTCTCAAAATAATTTCCAGCAATATTTAACTCTGTTAGAGCCTTGATCCAGAGATGACTTATAGATACATATATATATTTATACATATATATTGATACATGTATGTGTATATGGTACTCGATCATAAACTCCCCATATTTTGACGCTAATTGGCATTAAATCAACAGCCTAACTTTTAGAGGACAGTTAGGAGAATTTATGGGATGGATGCAATGACAACGGTACAATGAGTCATTGTGGAATGCATCAGTGAAGCAAACAGTAGTTAGGCAGCTGCTACAATAACATGCTTTACTGAAACATCAGCATGTTTTTAACATAGCCATGATTGATAGCGGTCATTGATTGGCAAACATTATATAACATGCACAAAAACCCACTGACACTTCATGCTAGCATTGGAAACTTTGGAAAATATTATTCATTTTTCAGGTATGCCTTTCATTTGTATGATTATTTTGATCTATGGAGACTGCAGCTTCAACTGGGCAATGGTCATGGAGGAGTAATTGCAGCCATTAAAATATAAAATAATTTCATTTTATATGATTGAAAATGAACATATCAAATGAAAGTCATGGAAAAAGTGATCCTTTCTCTTTAAGGCTTAATGGAATGCAATATATGGATTACTTCATTAACCCGTATTCTGACAGATTCACTTACTGTCAAAATTATAATCCAAAACTGAGTAATAGGCAGGGACCACCCTGCCAAACTCCCCAACCGGGATACATACACCTGCACCACCCACAGTCCTCCTAGTCCATTACACTAGATATAGTCATGGGAAGCTGTCTAAACATCCCCTCAAATCAGCAGTCACTTGCTGTAAATTAATGCTCTGAACAATATTAGTTGGAATGGAATTTAGCTTTGCTAATGGAAGTTCCAGCTTATCGCTTTGAGGTTGACGTTTCCTGGCCAGTTGCATTTCAGAAAATGTCCACACATCATTTCTCTCCTCGATTGATTGTCCTTCTGTTGCTATTGATTGACATATTACAGGGCAATTGTGTTTTTGATGTGATTGTATTTGATACAAAACGCAGCAGGGCACTGAGTTGATTAGACAAGCTTATTTCAAAGTAAAAAATGCAAGTGATATGCAGCAGGTCAGTTAATATTCAGAGAAAGATAAATCAATGTTTTAGGTGAGGCAATAGCCTAGGGTATTATCACTAGACTGTTAATCCAGAAACTTAGCTAATGTTCTGGGCACCTGGGTTCAAACCCTGCCACAGCAGATGGCGGAATTTAAATTCAATAAAAATATCTGGAATTAAGAATCGACCATGAAACCATTGATGATTGTCAGAAAAACCCAACTGGTTCACTGATGTCCTTTAGGAAAAGAAATCTGCCGTCCTTATCTGGTCTGGCTTACATGTGACTTCAGAGCCACAGCAATGTGTTTGACTCTCAACTGCCCTCCAAAGACAACTAGGGATGGGCAACAAATGCTGGCCAGCCAGCGATGCCCACATTCCACGAATGAATAAAAAAAGGTAAAAGAAAGATAACTTAGGTAATGACAGTCCAAACTTCACCCATCAAGTATGGAAGGGGTTAAAACCGTGTATCAGCACCATTTAGGCCACACCATTCCTGCCAGCAACAGTCACAGATTAGGAAATTTAAAATAGCATAAACCTACTCTAAATGTTAAAATTGTGATTTCGTTACCTCCCGAATGGCACTTTAACTTTCACATTTGGAAGACCCATATGGGACGACCTCTAATATCTAACGCATGGTGCAAGTCCACATTGTGATCAGAAGAGTCCATGGTAAACTTGTAAAAATCTTTCTAATTACGAAATACTTGTTTGAGAAGAGCTACCCGAGATCTACAAGAATATCTCCAGCTATTCCTCCACCCCATCTCCAACTCACATAAGGTCTGGTCATTCACATTTGCCCTCCTTCCCCACCCACCATGCATGGGACTGTCCTCAGAGACAACCTGATACTCCATGACTTTTCATTCCTCCATGTTAAGAATGGCAACATTTGCCATGGGTTTAATTCTGAAAGTATTTGATTTGGGACCACCAAGTTAAAATGATCCAGGCCTCACCCATAGGCAGTCATGTTAGCTCCCATAATCCATTTCCCATCCCCTACAAACATTGACCGCAGGCTGTGTTTTTGCATTCAGTTTTACTCTATTTACATTCCAACCTAAAAGAACAGAAAGCAGCAACAAACTCGTGAATTGGAGTAACTGAAAAAGATGATTGGAATTAACATTTAATGTAATATCAGAAACCTGAAAGATTTGCCAGAAGGCACCTCAATAAGTAGCCCAGTCAATATTGACCCTGTAGCTGGTATCTATCTGTGTGTTAATGAATACTGAAATGAATACTGAATTTGGATCAACTGCCTTGGTGCCAGGATAATTGTGGGATGCCACTCATTTAATATTCACAGATGTAACTGAATTACAAATTTAACATTGCAGACTTCTACCTTAGGTAACTGCCCTTGTTGAGTTTTCATGTTCTCCCCATGTCTACATGGGTTTTCTCCGGGTGCTCTGGTTTCTTCCCACCATCCAAAGATTTGGAGGTTAGGTGGTTTGGCAATAGTATATTCGTGGGATTATAAGGATAAGGCGAGGGGGGTGGTGTGGTGTGCCTGGGTAAGATGCACTTTCAGAGAATCAGTGCAGACTCAATGGGTCAAATGGCCTACTCCTGGAATGTAGGGATTCTATGGATTCTAGAACTAAGTTCCCACAGTGATGAATCCAAATACGTGGATCTTACTTTAATACTATTTCTGTTGTAAAATTAATGATGCCAATATAAGCAAGTAAAGAAAGACTACCAATTAACTAGCACTTTTCACGACTGCCTGACATCTCAAAGCACTTTGCACTCAATGAAGTAATTCTGAAGTGTGGTCATTGTAATAATACAGGAAATGAGACGACCAATTTGAGCACAAGTTCCTTCAAATAGCAATGTGATATTGGCCGGATAATCTGTTCCTTGACTTTCACTCCATCATAATTTCAGAAATTGGGATTTTTGCTAATGATTACACAATGGGTCAGCAACATTCACAACTTGAATATTCAGTTCTTCCAACACCAATGCAGTGCCAGCAGTGTTTACCATCTACAACAGGCACTGGAGGAGCAAGGCCCCTTTGATAGCATCTTCCAAACCCATGACCTGTACTACCAAGCAGGACAAGGGCAGCAGAGGCCTGGGAACACCACTCCATCCTGATTCAAAATTATATTTGATTTGGCTTATTATTGTCACATGCATTGGGGTGCAGTGAAAAGTATTGTTTCTTGTATGCTATACAGACAAAACATACCATTCATAGAGTACATAGGTGAGAAGGAAGGGAGAGGCTGCAGAATATAGTTTTGTGGTCATAGATATGGTGCTGAGAAAGATCAGCTTAATATATAGTAAGTCCATTCAAAATTCTGATGGCAAGCAGGAGGAAACTGTTCTTGAGTCGGTTGGTACATGATCTCAGAAGCTTGCATCTTTTTCCCGATGGAAGAAGATGGAAGAGAGTACGTCTGGGGTGCATGTGGTCCTTGATTATACTGAATGCTTTTCTGAGGCAGTGGGAAATGTAGACGGAGTCAATGAATGGGAGGCTGGTTTGCATGATGACCTAGGCTATGTTCATGACGCTTTGTAGTTTCTTGCTATCTTGGTCAGAGCAGGAGCCATACCAAGCTGCGATACATCCAGAAAGGATGGTTGCTATGGTGTATCTGTAAAAATTGATGATAGTCATAGTGAATATCATAGAATATCTACAGTACAGAAAGTGGCCATTCGGTCCATCGAGTCTGCACCAACCACAATCCCACCCAAGCCCTATCCCCATATATTTTACCCACTATTCCCTCTAACCTATACTTCTCAGGAGACTAAGGGGCAATTTAGCATGGCCAATCAACCTAACCCACACATTTTTGGACTGTGGGAGGAAACCAGAGTACCTGGAGGAAACCTACGCAGACACGAGGAGAATGTGTAAACTCCACACAGACAGTGACTCAAGCCGGGGATCGAACCCAGGTCCCTGGAGCTGTGAAGCAGCAGTGCTAACCATTGTGCTACCATGCTGCCCAATGAACATGCTGAATTTCCTTAGCCTCCTGAGAAAGTAGAGGAATTGTCTGTTTTTTCACTGTTTGTTTTTCTTTCACTATCACTGGGTCAAAATCTTGGAATTCCCCTTCCTAACAGCATTGGGGATGTACCTGCGCCACATGGACTCAAGAGTGTTACAAACTTTTGTTTCCCAAAAATATATTTTATTCACAAAATTCATGCAAGTACATTACCTGGCTGTTCAAAGTTGGCATTATAGAAAGTACAAAATATATCAATTTATTTCCATATATCATGTTACTCATTGCATTTTCAATACTTACAGTGTTGCTTACATGTCAAGCATACATCCCAAGAGGATTTCCAAGGAGTTTCCAGATCCTTAGTGTACTATGCTGGACGGGCCTTAGGTAGTGTCCTTTGCCGATCGTGCCTTTGATGTGGCTGTCCCAAGCTTTGGAGTGTCCCACAGCAGGTAGCCTTGAACTTTGGACTGTGCCAGTTTGCAACACTCAATTGTCCACAGCTCTGCAAAGAAGACCAACAAGATTTGGGCAGGTCAAGGAAAATCTTTCAAGTCCTCTATAATTTATTTTGATGTACATCCCCAGGGAAAGAGCCTGAAGCACAGATTTCTGCATTGCGGGAAGTACTTGGGATGATTCTCTATGGAAACCATTGAATCTTTTTCTTGACCCAGGAGGATTCTACCAACTGGGATCCTTTAAGAAATAACTTTTCAGAGTTATCCTTTTCCATGCTGCCCAGTTTTAACCACTAAGCTAGTCCCAGTGGTCCACATATGGCCCAAATCCCTCTATACCAATCTTACCCATGTACCTAAGTGCTTTTTAAGAAACAAAATTGTAACCGCCTCTACTACTACCTCTGGCAGCTCGTTTCAGACACCCACCACTCTTTGTGTGGGAGTATTTCACCCCTCTCACCTTAAACCTACGCCCTCTAGTTTTAGAGTCCCCTAACTTCAGGAAAAGATGTTGACTATCTACCTCAACTATGTCCCTCTTATTTTATAGACCTCTATGGGATCACCTCTAAGCCTCCTATGCTCCACAGAAAAAAGTCCCAGTCCATTCAGCCTCTCCTTATAACACAAATCATCAAGTCCCAGTAGCATCCTAGTAAACCTTTTCTGCGCTCTTTCTAGTTTAATAATATTCTTTCTATAATAGGTGACCAGAATTGTACACAGTATTCCAAGTGTGGCCTTATCAATGTCTTGTACAACCTCAACTCCTGTATTCAATGTTCTGACCAAAGCAACCAGGCATGCCAAATGCCTCCTTCACCACTTCACTGTGGCTCCACTTTTCAGGAGCTATGAACCTATACCACTAGATCCCTTTGTTCTATAACTTTCCCCAACACCCTACCATTAACTGAATAAGTCCTGCCCTTGTTCAATCTACCAAAATGTATCATCTCACATTTATCGAAATTGAACTCTATTTTCATTCATCAGCCCACTGGCCCAATTGATCAAGATCCCATTGCAATTCTAGATGACCTTCTTCACTGTCCACTATGCCACGAATCTTAGTGTCATCTGCTTATTTACTAACCATGTCTCCTAAACTCTCATCCAAATCATTAATATAAATGACAAATAACAGTGGACCTAGCACCACTCCCCGAGGCACACTGCTGATCACAGACCTCCAGTTTGAAAGACAATCCTCTGCAGCCACCCTCTGGCTTCTGTCATCAAGCCAATTTTGTATCCAATTGGCTATCTCACCCTGGATCCCGTGAGACTTGACCTAATGCAACAACCTATCATCGGTACCTTGTCAAAAGTCTTGCTAAAGTCCAGGTAGACAATATCAATTGCACTGCCCTCATCTACCTTCTTGATTACCCATTCAAAAAAATTCAATCAAATTCGTGAGACGTGATTTTCCACTCAAAGGCACGTTGATTGTCCTGAATCAGCCCTTGCCTCTCTAAGTGCCTCTAGATTCTGCCTTTCAGAATATCTTATAACAACGTACCCATTGCAAACGTTAGTTCCAAGGTTTTTCTCTGTAGTCCTTCTTAAACAAAAGCATAACATTTGCCATCCTCCTATTTTCAGGCACCTCACCTGTGGTTATCAATGACTCAAATATCTCTGCTAAGGGACCTGCAATTTCCTCCCTAACCTCCCACAACATCCTGGGATACACTTCATCAGGTCCTAAGGATTTATCTACCTAATGTGCTTAAAGAATTCCAGCACCACCTCCTCGGGGATACGTACACTCCTCAAGGCATCAGCATTTTTTCCCCAAGTTCCCATCATCCATGCTTTTCGCAACAGTAAATACTGATGAGAAATATTCATTTAGGATCTCACCCATCTCATGCGGGTCTGCACATAGATGACTTTGTTGATCCTTAAGTAGTTCTATTCCTTCCCTAGTTACTCTTTTGCTCTTCATGTCTTTGTAGAGGTCTTTGGATTCTCCTTTGCCTTATCTGTTAAAACAATTTTGTGTCCCGTTTTTGCTGTCCTGGTTTCTCTTAGCTCTACTCCAACGCCCTCTATACTCTTCAAGGGATCCACCTGATTCCAGCTGCCTATGCATGTCATATGCCTCCTCCTTCTTCTTGACCAGGACCTCAATATCCCAAGTCATCCAGAGTTCCCTACTTCTACCAGCCTTGCCCTTCATACTAAAAGGAATGTGCTTACACTGAACCTGGTTAACACACTTTTGAAAGCCTCTCACTTACCAGTTGTCCCTTTGCCTACCAACAGACACTCTCAATCAACTTTTCAAAGTTCCTGTCTAATTCCATCAAAATTGATCTTGCCCCAATTTAGAATTATAACTTTTGGGCCAGATCTATCATTCTACATAGCTATCTTAAAAATAATGGAATAATGGTCACTTGTCCCAAAATGATCCCTCACCAACACTGCCCTGTGCTGTCTTATTTACGAAGAGGAGGTTAAGTTTTGCCCCGTCTCTAGTCAGACCATCCACATACTGAATGAGAAATTCCTCCTGAACACACTCAACAAATTTCTCTCCATCCAAGCCGCTAGCACTATGGCTGTGAGACCTGACAGCCCATAAGGACAATCTGACTCAATCCATAATCATGATAGACCAGTTTTCAGATAATGCAAAGACAACCAGCACAAGTTACAAAAATCCTTTACACGTCTACCAAGAAGAACTCTATCTACCTTTCTTTATTTGAAATTTCAGTCAAATGCATCTGCATAACTAGCTAGCTTGTCTGTGACAGGGAAAACTCTCCGAGTACTGAAAAGTCATTTTAAAGTATTATCCTGTATTCAGAGACTGGAACTTTTTTTTTCTAATTGAACCCTTTCAAACACCTATCAAAGCTTCATTTACACTTCATACAATTACCATTTTGATTTTGATGCCAGCAGAAAATGATAGTCAGCGGTGATTTCTACATTACAGCTTCCTTTTTTTTGTCAATTTGCAGTCTGCAGATGAAAGCTTTTACATATAGATCACATTTCTGAAACTGTCAAAAATGGTCTTTATTATAAAACAACAACACTCTGCCTATTATTGTCAATAAGCTAAGAGCATCATTACCATCACAGTTTGTTTTTGTTTGTGCCCAACTGAGCAAAGCTCTTGCATCAAAAATCACCAGCAACTTAGTTGGACTTGAGTATTAGGGTGACACTGTTTGCCTTTCTGTATTCGAGTTCTGACTGGAAAATATATCTGAATTGTAGGTAGACAGTTTTGAATTGACGAGTTCCTTTCAAAGGGTTCGGTGTCATCATGAGCCCACCTAAACTGTTGAGGAATCTTCACGTTGCTATCACATTGTCAAAATCACTGCTTAGAAAGCAGGTAGTTCAATGTTATCAAAAATGGCAGGAGAAAATGAGGATCTGCAGTGATTTTTACATTAAGGATGTTTATTGAGAATTTCAAATATGCAATCTCCATATAAAAGCTTTTTGCAGAAGGCTCACACTTTTTTTCAAACTGTCACAAAATAGTAACTTTATTGGAAAAGGCATGAAAGACATTGCTTCTGCAACCATCTTAACAATTAGTGAACCGTCCAAGTGAGCCTGCTGCAAGTGACACTGCTTTGAAGTGATTGTTATGGAAATAGCTTAGGCTGTTGCTTGCAGTGCACGACCATCTCTTATCTCCACCCTGCCCCTACAAAGTGCCAAAACTCATTTCATGGAGATTTTTTTTCAATATTTTCTTTCCTCCTCCTCCTCTTCAAGACACTGATTTTCTGGTCCTGGGGGAAATGGCCTATACTGATTTCCCATTGTGATTCTTCCCACCAATGATGCAAGAGGAATGCCAAGGTTCAGTGTCTGGAACACATTAGAATATATTAACATCTGATTACCAGATCTCTGTGCCTGACAATTCCACCCCCCCCCCCCGCAATTAAATAACACATTTACACTCAATCAGAGCCATCCTACCAGCATTATGATGTTTGACCCGCTCCTTCATATACATTCCTATACTTCACTTGAATGACCAAATTTCCAGGGCATTTCTTAGCAGCAAACTTTAGTTCAACCAGATGGGCTTCAAAACAAAATCCAATCCAGTCCTCACCTGGCATTCTGCAACATGCAATCCCAGCTGGATCAGGAACAGATCTCCAGGCAATGTTCCTTTTGCCCTGGTCCAGTTACATTGATGAAAATTGCAGCTCCTCTCCATGATCTCCACGCACCTATGTGCTTCAAAGACTTAGACAATCTCCCACAGGTAGCTCAAACCACTGGAGAAGTTCCACTACCTGTGCCTTTGCAATGTCCTCCAAATCCGGTGGCAAGAAAAGTGGCCCAGCAGCAGCAATGCCTCTCTCAATCCCACTTGCCCAGGTGCTACTCACCAGCTCTGCAGGCAGGGTCATGTTACTCATATGCCTGACACCAGCCTCCTGAATCAATTGCTCTACTCAGAACTCAGTCAGGGAGGCTGACTCCGAGGAGAACAGTTGGAATAAATAAGGGATTGTCCACAAAGTATCCACAAAGATATCAAACATACCTGCTGACTCAAGGGCAACCTTTATCGGGAACCTACCAAAAAGTGGAAGAGTCATTTGAGAAGACATCAATCTCAACGAGAGACTTTGTTTTGGACAAACCCCCTCTTCTCCCGCCAAACAACTCATCTACACAACCCTTCAAGTAGTATCTGTCCCACATGTGGTGGAGTCTGGACACCAAGCTTTGGACTTATCAGCCACTTCAGAACTGAAGGCACTGCAGTGGAAGCATATCATCCTCAATTCCAGTGGATTGACTAAGAAGACACTTGCCAATTTCCTGATTCAATGTAACTGGTTATTGATGTCCACTATCAGGCAAACAAATAGATTGATATTTGCAGAAAGTTGGGGGGGTGATGGGGAGAGGATTTTTCACTCCTATTTTTGGCAGGCAGGAGCAGTGGCAGGATTGAAAGATCCCACAGGAATCCCAAATGCAAAATATGCTGGTGGGATTTCCCATCGTGATTCTCCCCACCAATGATGCAACAGGAATGCCAAGGTTCATTGTCCAGAACACCATTAGAATATACTAACATCTGATTACCAGAATTCTGTGCGTGACAATCCTCCCCCCTCCCCCACCCCCATTACAGAACACATTTACACCCAATCAGAGCCATCCTGCTGGCATTATGATGCGTGACCTGCTCCTTCATTATCTTCCAGCTACAACCCAAATGATGGAGAGGACAAAACTGTCATTGGGGCTGGCAGCTTTAACACTTCTTCTCGCCCCACTGCGCCACTTTGCCAAAAAAAGGGACAATCCCAGCCATTATGGTTGTATTTTTATACTGCATAAAAATACTTAATTCCTGTCAAAACAGCTAAAGCTTTCAGTGAAAGTTGATCTGTTCATCCTTAATTGCAATCATTTGTTAAAACATATAAAGTATAAATCTTTGTAATTGGACATGAAGAAAAAAAAGTTTAAAGAATTTGGTGATTTTAACAGACCATTCCCCTGGCTCTGCTAAAAATACACTTAAACGAAATAATTGCATAATATTTTTCATTTACCAGTGTGTGAAAGAATCTGAAAAAAAACTACACTAATTAATTATTTTTTTAAAATATATTTAGTATAGCAGGATCCTTAATTCATGAATAATTAATGAACCTGACATTTTCAGTGCAATTTCCTTTCTCTCTTGCTATTCCCGGCATATTGTTGTGTTCAAAATGGCAGATTGATGAATGAAATTTGAAGAGCCCTGTGAATTTTGTTTTCACTTTTTCCTGCAAAGCTAACTGCCCCAAGAACAAGGATACAGTTGAATATTAATTTAATATCACATCTAGTAGTAATGATTTCAGTGTTCATTTGCAAATTGATGCTTCTACCAATATCTCAAGATTTTGGTCATCCTCGTTTACGACAAGAAGTGACAGAAAAATCACCTTTGAATATCTCAAAAAATATATCATCAATCTAATCCTGCATTTACTGATGCCAACTGATTTTCTCAGTTGGAAACATGTTACTAAACCAGTTAGCATTAGAAGACATCCCTGTCTATACTAATGGGAAAAAAGTAGAAATGGTCAAGCTTCAAGTTTTTAGGTGTCCAGGTCACCAACAACCCTCCATCATCCCTCCATGCGGACCCTATAGTTAAGAAAGCCCACCAAGCCTCTACTTTCTCAGGAGACTAATGAAAATTAGCATGTCTGCTACAACTCTCTCCACCTTTTATAAATGCACCGTAGAAAGTGTTCTTTCTGGTTCTATCACAGCTTGGTATGGCTCCTGCTCTGTCCAAGAATGCATGAAACTACAAAGGGTCGTGAATGAAGCCCAGTCCTTCATGCAAACCCACCTCCCATCCATTGGCATGTCTACACTTCCCACTGCCTCAGAAAAGCAGCCAGCATAGTCGAAGACCCCATGCACCCCTGACATACTCTCTTCCATCTTCTTCCACTGGGGAAAAGATACAAAAGTCTGCGGACACATACCGACCAACTCAAGAACAGCTCCTTCCCTGCTGCCATCAGACCTTTGAATGGACCTACCTCACATTAAATTGATCTTTCTCTACGCCCTAGCTACGAATGTAACGCTATATTCGTCTCTCTCTCCTTTCCTTCCCTATATACAGAATGCTTTGTATAGCGTGCAACAAACAATACTTTTCACTGTCTACTATTGCGTGAGACAATAATCAAATCAAATGTGAGCATTATGGGATGTGAGCCTCGCTGGTAAGGTCAGCATTTATTGCACATTGCTAAATACAGTGTGATAAGCTGCCGCCTTGAACCACGCTGTTAGGGAGGAAGTTCGCAGCTCTTGACCCAGAGACAGTGAAGGAATGATGATATAATTCCAAGTTGAAGTGCTGTACGGCTTGGATGGGAGCTTGAAGGCGGTGGTCTTTCCATGCATGTGTTGGCCTTGTCTTTCTCAGTGTTGGAAGTCATGAGTTTGATAAGTACTGTAGCAGAAAGCTTCATAAGTTTCTGCAGTGTGTCTTGTTGATGGTGTACAGGGCTGCTGCATTGCACTGGAGGTGGAAGGAATGAATGTTTAAGTTGGTGAATGGGGCATCGATCAAGCGGATAGCTTTGTCATGGATTGTGTTAAGCTACTTGCTTGCTGTTGGATCAGCAGTCTTCTGGTGAGTATTCTATCGCAATGTTTACTAGGGCCCTGCAGATAATGGACAGTCAGG
Source organism: Carcharhinus amblyrhynchos (assembly GCF_965287045.1). Classification (NCBI taxonomy): domain Eukaryota; kingdom Metazoa; phylum Chordata; class Chondrichthyes; order Carcharhiniformes; family Carcharhinidae; genus Carcharhinus; species Carcharhinus amblyrhynchos. The sequence goes on along the minus strand of NC_137339.1, from coordinate 38,957,406 downwards.
AGGTGAATTATTTGCCACAAACGTATTCTTATAGCCACAGTATAGCATGGCTGGTCCAGTTAACTTTCTGATCGATGATAAGCCCTGGTGGGAAATTCAGTGATAGTAATGTTGTTGAATGTCAAGGGGAGGTGATTCGATTCTCCATTGTTGTGGCAGTCATTGCCTGATGCAAATTTTACCTGCATCTATCATCCAAGTATGTGCATTGTCCAAGTTTTTCTGCATGTGGGCAAGACTGCTTCGTATTTGAGAAGTTGAAAGTGCAATCATCAGCAAACATTCCCACTTCTGACCTTCAGGAGGAAAGATCGCTGATGAAGAAGCTAAAGGTGAGTAACCTAAGGCACTGTCCTGAAGAACTCCTGCAAAATGTCCTATGATTGAAATGATTGGCATTAAATAACCACAACCATCTCTTTTCTGTTAGGTATGATTGTGGGAATTTACCCCTTGATTTCCATTGACTTTAATTTTGCAGAGCATCATCTTGATGTCACACTTTGGGCGGAATTTTCCCAAAACAATGTCAGGTTCTGATTGAAAACAACTTGTTTCTCCCCAGAAACACGGCCAAGTTTCGTGAGCAGATCTTCTGATACTCTGTCAAAAATAAATCAAGGGCATAGTTTGTGCCGTTGCTCTGGGGAGGCAGGGCCTGGTAGATCCAGCGAGACTGGCTCCACCGAGATTGAAGGGTGCCCAGATCTGCGAAAATAGTAGACTACCTCCCACTCCCTCATGATCATGGCCCCTTTCCCACCTACAAACTTAGGGGTTTCCCACTCCCACCGCAGAAATATCGGGAAGGAACTCCATCCCCCCATCCCCAAGTTGCCATCAGTGCACTTCTGTCTCCCCCCTGCCATACTCAAGGGGAACTCATTCCAGTTGAGGGGGGTAATATGCTCAGTGTGCCCAGTATTGCCCCCTGAGGGCAGTTCCACTGCTAGGGTGCCTGAGCCAGGACCAGCCTTGGCCCTCAACCCCCAAGGCCTCCAGGCTTCTCCGCATCCCCAGGATGGTCATCTTGACTGGTTTTCTTTATCGAAATCAGCGGTGAATTGCATGGTATGACGTCATGTCACCCAGGGGAGTATTCCACAGGGCTAGATGCTAAGGCATAAAGCCATGTAATTATATTTAAATTCATGCAAATCAGGTTCATGCCATTTCTGTCACAGGTGAGGGGTTGCAGGAGATCTCAAACTGAGATCTCAGTGGCACAATTTCCATTATCGTCCTCTCTTGAGACTTGGTGGACATACAGGGATTTGTGCCTATGGTGAATGGGCCTGCTAAACCTCGCTCTTCATCAAAAGTTGCATTGATCTCGAGGGCAGTCAGTCTTATCTCACCTCAGCAATACAGATCTATGTTTGACCCAAGGTTGTAAAGAATACTAGAACCAAGGGGGCGATTCTCCCAGCACAGTGGGCCAGGAGACTCTAGTGGGGGCGGTTTCGTGAGCTCCCTGTTGGGCACCTGGACCTGAGTGTGTCTCCCAGCTGGATATCCAGCGCTGCCAGCTACACACCAGAAATAGGAGCAGAACTGAATAAATGATGCACCCCCTAATTTTAATATAATTTAAATGTCATTAGTGGGCCCGGGACTGAAATCTCTGGACCATTTAGTATCTGCACCCCCTCTCCTCCCCCACCCTCCCGACTGCTAAGAGTGTTTCACTTCAGCAGGGTTCATAGTAGCTCTCCACTTGTGGGAAGTTGGCAGCCTGACCCTGTTGGAGTGAGGGGAGGGTTGGGCGTCGGGGGGGGGAGGGCGCCCTCTCGGCATTGGCACCTTGGTAGTGTCAGTTTGTGTCCTGGCACTCCCAAGTGACAAAGTAGAGGATCTCATAGATACAGGAGCATCTGTCAAAGTCATGGGAGACCCAACATTCAAGAACCTTAAGGATGACCCAATTCACTGCAAACCAGGAAGAATGAATATTTTCCCTTGCGACAGTCACAAAGCACTGAAATTTCTCAGGATTTTTGAAATGCTGATCTCATTCAAATACAACAGAAAGAAGGTTATGTTTTATGTCACATCTGGAGAATGTGACACACTTCTCAATTTCCATCACAGCAACAGATCTTCAAATGATTGCAGTCACATGTGTGTTTCCTGTGCACACCAACAACATCCTCGGGTTGCATACTGTTGGTTTCGTTGGTATAGACAAACCAAAATGTGTTGCATGTAAGTCGCACTCTAGATCCGAATGTGCCCCAGTAGTGTATCCATGTGACAAATATCATCAGGAAGTAGACTGAGAAGGAACTATAGTATTTTCCTGACCTTGACGTTATTGAGAAAGTTGGGGAAGAGCCTACCCCTTGGGTCTCACCCATACATGTCGTCAAGGCAGCCGATTGCAAGAACCAGATTAGAATCTGCGTTGATATGCTGACACCAAACAATGCCAGACAGAAAGAAAGACATTTGAAACTGACATTCAGTGGCATTACAGAATAAATGCATGGTGTTAAACACTTTGCTAAACTTGAACTCAGTGCAGGATGCCATCAAATCAAGCTTACAGAGGAGTGAAGGTATTTTACAGCATTCTGCATTTAAGAGGCTCAACTTTGGAGTTAGTTCAGGGACTGAGGTATTTCAGCACAATATTTATTCTCTACTTCAAGGATTTGAATGCACACTGAGCAGTGATGACATTTGTTCAGAAAGAGAGATAGCTGTAAGTTGTATTTGTGCGTGTTAAGAATAGGCTGTTGCTGTAAGTTTAAGTTCAATTTATACTTCAGTACTTGTGTTCAGAAAGGAGGAACCTGAGTTTTAGTCTCACATGAAAAAGTCACCTGTAATTCTGAAACTTTGTTTGTATGTCTGCGTTTTTACTGAGGTTTTATGGCCCTTTATGGCAGGTGGTCAGGAAGGCTAATGGGATGCTGGCCTTCATAGCGAGGGGGATTGAATATAAAAGTAGGGAGGTCTTGCTGCGGCTGTATAGGGCATTGGTGAGGCCGCAGCTGGAGTACTGTGTGCAGTTTTGGGCGCCGTACTTACGCAAGGATATTTTGGCCTTGGAAGGAGTGCAGAGGAGGTTTACTAGGCTGATGCCGGAGTTGAGGGGGTTGAGCTATGAGGAGAGGCTGAATAAACTAGGCTTGTACTCGTTAGAGTATAGAAGAATGAGGGGAGATCTCATTGAGATGTATAAGATGATGAATGGGATGGATAGGATAGAGGTGGAGAGACTCTTCCCGCTCAGAAAGGATAGTAGGACTAGGGGGCACAGCCTCAAGATAAAGGGGGGGGAGCGGTTTAGAACGGAGTTGAGGAGGAACTTCTTCACTCAAAGGGTGGTGAATCTCTGGAATTCTCTGCCCGTTGAAGTGGTGGAGGCTACCTCGCTAAATATTTTTAAGACGCGGGTTGATGGGTTTTTGATAAGAGAGGGGATTAAGGGTTATGGGGAGAGGGCGGGAATGTGGAACTGAGCCACGACAGATCAGCCATGATCTTATTGAATGGCGGGGCAGGCTCGAAGGGCTAGATGGCCTACTCCTGCTCCTATTTCTTATGTTCTTATGTTCTTTTAAGTATTACAGTGAAATTTAAAAAGTAGACAAAATTGTATTGTTGCCTAGCAACAGGGGATTGGAGAGAGACCCATAAATATATCAGGTGACTCAGAAGAAAGTAGTATGCCACGGAAAATGCCAGAACACACATGACAGGAAGGGGACAAAGACCAAATTACAAACTGAAGAAGGTGGTTCCAGAAACGATGTAAAGATAAATATAGGTCCTAAGATGACAGCTCAGTCAAGGGACAAGGACAGAGATCAAAAACAGTTGCTATTCAGTTGTTGTGGGTCTGGAAGGAGCTGCCTAAAGAACTTTGATGAGTTCCTGCAGTATATCTAGTAAATGGTACAGACGGCTGCAATTGTTCATTGGTCGTGGAGAGGTTGTGTGTCATGTAGCAATCAAATGGGCTGCTTGTCCTGAACGGTGTCAAGCTTGTTAAGTTTTGTTGGAGGTGCACTGATCCTGGCAAGTGGGGAGGATTCCATTATACTCCTGACTTGTGCCTTAGAGATGGGGGATAGGTTTTAGAAATCAGGAAGTGAGTTAATTCAAGATTCCAAGCCTTTCACCTGCTCTGGTAGTATTTATATGGCTAGTCCAGTTCAGTTTCTAGTCAATGGTAACCCCAGCATGTTGATAGTGGGGGACTCAGCGATGTAATCACTGGGCAATGGTTAGATCCTCCCTTGTTGGACATGGTCATTGCCTAGCCCTTGTGTGGTGCAAATGTTACTTGCCCCTTGTCAGCCCGAGCTGGATATTGTTGAGGTCCTGCCGCATATGGACTTGGACTGCTTTAGTATCTGAAGAGTTATGAATGATACTGAATGTTGTGCAATCATCAGCAAACATTCCCTCTTCTGACATTAGGGTGGAAGGAAGGTCATTGATCAAGCAGCTGAAGATGGTTGAGTCTAGGACACTACCCTGAGGAACCCCTGCAGTGATGTCCTGGAGCTGAGATGATTGACGTGCAGTCACCAGAACCATATTCCTTTGTGCCATATATGACTTCAACCAATAGAGAGATTTCTCCTTGGATCTCATTGACTCCAGTTTTGTTCAGAATTCTGAATGCCATAGTCAATCAAGTGCTGCCTTGGTATCGGGCAATCACTCTCACCTTAGCTCCAGCATTCAACTCTTCTGTAGATGTTTGAAATGATTATTGCAATGGCAAACTGATCCTTCAAGGACATTGTTCATAAAAAGAGAGAGAAGGTGCTCTCAATCGTATGGTGTAAGTTATATTTTCATTTCTATTTGTATGAAAGCAAGTTTGAAGTCACAATCAATCACAGACCATGAGTAAATTTATTCAACAATCCACATAGCAAACTATGTATTTGAATCGAATGTTGGATACTCAAACTGAGAGAATGAATTCCATATTCAGTATCAGCTAGACAACCTTAACCCAGCAGACTATCTTTCATGACATCTGTTGCCAACAGTCAGTCCCTACTAGTCGTGAGGTTGGCAGAAAGCATGTTAACTACATGAGCCTAAATGCAGTACCAACATCACTAAAACTAGCTGACATCAAAATTAAACCAGATGAGACATTGCAATCAAGAATGACAGTTACGGTATCATAAAACTGGAAAGACGTGATTGAAAGAACATAGCATCCTACAGTGCAGAAAGAGGCCATTTGGCCCATCGAGTCTGCATTGACCACAATCCCACCCAGGCCCTATCCCTAGCACCCCTAGCTTGTGCCCCTGACGCTAAGGGACAATTTAGCATGGCCAACCCACCTAACCCTCACATCTTTGGACTGCGGGAGAAAATTGGAGCACCCGAAGTAAACTCATGCAGACACAGGGACAATGTACAAACTTGGGTCACAGACCCAAGTTTGTACATTCCACCATGGTAGTAATGTTGGAAAGCATACAAATACCTATGACAACCAACTATTTGTTGTGATCAATGCAAAAGGATCAAATGATCACAAACGATCTCACTATTGCATGATTCTTCAAAGCACTGAAAACACAAAGAGCGAGATTTTATGGCTTCACTTGTCCCAAAACCATAAAATCCTGCCCAAGGTCAACGGACTTTTCCATGGTCTGACCCTCAGCCACTCCGATTCCCGTGGTGGACAGGGAGGTGAAATTCTGGCCCATTTGTAAGCAGTGAATCTGATTCCAACATCAACACCTCAGATGAATTGGATCTATTCACACTTAATGTTAAACAATACCCTCGTCGTGAGAAAAAAATGTCCACAGTATTTAAGTGAATATGTAAGAAAGTAAACTATTTCCAGTTGATTATCAAACCTTTCCGCTCATTGCAAATAGCTGAATACATTATTAAGACAAAAGTTAGAATATGTCATAATTTAAATGTTCAAGTTATGTTTAAGTTTATTTATACTTTGAAGACAAATCATCGCTACAGACTACATCTCTCATTTACTAAGAAGGGAAGGGATATACTGCTTTAGTGTTTTGAAATTGCAATGTGCATTTTATTTAGCTGAAGCTGCTGAACAGAAATGTGGGAGCGTGTAAACAGGAAGAGCTATTTTAATAAAGGAATCGTATTTGCTCAGGCTATTCTGAGATCCTAGATTGTTTCAAGTCCCAAAGCCTCATCAAAGCTCCCATCAGATTCTTAACGTTTGAAAATAAACTGATTAGGTGGTAATCTGGCAGATTGAATTTGTTTTGCTTTTTGTGGATAGAACATAGATGGACAATTTTCCCCATTTTTAGTTAACTGTCACTTTTACAGCTGTACTGGAACAGCCTGGCTAGGGGCAAGGTTAATTCTGCAGTATAAAGCTTCGGTACTTTCTCAGGATCCATAGGTTTTGCTATTTCCAATGCCTTCAGTCATTTTTTGATATTGTGCGGAGTGAATCGAATTGGTTGTGATGTGGGGGACATCGGGAGAAGATTGAGATTAATCCTTTACTTGGCACTTCTGGATGGAGGTAGTTGCAAATGCTTCAGGCTTGATATTTTGATTCCACCATCACTGAAGTTGGGATGTTTGTGGATTGTCCTCGAATTAGTTGTTTAACTGTGTGCCACCATTTACAATTGGATATGGTGGGATAACAGAACTTTGGTCTGATCCATTGGTTGTGGAATCCGTTTGTTCTGTCTATCGTTCATTGTTTCCATTTGTTCAGCAAATAGTCCTGTGCTATAGCTTCATGCAGGTGTCAACTCATTTCACCTTGCATTGCTCCTGCTTTACTAAATCTGGGTTGTCTCCAGCTTGATGGGTTATGAGGAATTAGGGAAATGTGGGACTATGAGGTTACAGATTGTTATTGAATATAATTCCTTTGCTGCTCACGTGCTTCCTCTGGGTGCTCAAGTTTCCTCCCACAGTCCAAAGATATGCAAGTTAGGTGTACTGACCATGCTAAATTATCCCTTAGTGTTCGGCAGATCAGCAAGGTAAATACTTGGCACTCAGCATCCCACTGTTGCCCCGTTTCGAGCGACTAGATCATAGATTTATAGAATCCTTACAGTACAGACGGAGACCAATAGCCCCATCGAGCCTGCACCAACAACAATCCCACCCAGGCCCTATTCCTGTAACTCCAAGTGTTTACCCTGTTGATCCCCTCCAACACTAAGGGACAATTTAGCGTGGCTAATATACTTAATCCGCACATGTTTGAATTATGGGAGGAAACTTGAGTACCCAGAAGAAACACATGCAAACACAGGAAGAACATGCAAACTTCACACAGTTACCCATTACCATGCTGCCCATTCTAAAACGATGGTAGTGCTGCACAACAAGGTAGAGGATACCCTCAGTGTGAAGATAGGACTTCATCTCCACAGGGCTGAATAGTGGTCACTCCTACTAATACTGTCTTGGACAGGTGCATCTGGTACGGTTAGATTGATAAGGTGAGTTCAGTCATGTTTTCCCTCTTGTTGTTTACCCCATCTCTGTGCAGGCCCGGCCTGGCAGGTAATCCTTCAGTGCAATTAGAGGTTCTATCAAACGACTGTTGGTTATGAATACGTGGTAAAGTGGATCATGGTGAATCATAGTGCAAAATTTCTGGTCCTGTTATTCTCAAATCTGTCATTTTATAATGGATGTAGGCAAGCAAAACTGAAGCTACATATTGCCAACCATATACTGTTTGATATTATTTCCTTTTCAGAGAGCGTAACAATAGGCTCATTGCCATGTCTGAGATTATATCTGACCTAGATATGGAGAGAAAGAAGATAACTTCAACTGGATTGGAGGATGACCTACAATGAGGAGTTAAAAATAGATTTTCAAGCAACTAAATACTTTCATAAACAAGACACTCAAATATGGAAAGAAGGAACCTGCTTGATTCTAAGATTACGTTCTCTTTTCATTACATTGGGATATCCAAATGTATCTTAGAGGTAATGAAGTAATTTTTAAGTGTGGTCATTATTATAATGTAGGAATACACAGGATCAAAATTGTGCATAGCAAGATTCCACAAACAGCAATGTAATAATAGCCTGATCATCTGTATCATGATGTTCGTTCTGGGATACGTAGAAACGTAGAAAATAGAATGATAGCTAATCATCCAACTCACTAACCTGTTCCTGCTTTCCCTCCTTGTCCTTTGATCCTTTTAACCTCAGGAACTATATCTAGCTCCTTCTTGAAACAAGCTATGTTTTGACCAGGAGACCAAAAGAATGCCTCTGTCCTGCTTTAAATAGTGTTGTGGGATAAATTGATGGTGTAGCATTCCCTCAATACTGCACTGGATGCCATCCTGGATATAAATATAATGAGGTATGTTAGTTATTGAGCAATAATTGGTCTGTTTCTCTCCTATGTTGCCAAATTAAGGTCTGCCATGAACATATTAAACAGGTATATCTCTAACACTGATATTCGAGTTAGAAGCTGCATTGCTTTTGTTTCTTTATATTCATAGACTGAAGGGTTATATTTGGAAAAAAGAGGCATGTTATCAAAGCTTTCCATCTTGCACCCAAAAAGATAAACTCAAGAATGCCAAATTTCAAAGGGAACAATAGTTTATATTGCATGCAATTGGTTGACAACTCAGCTCTTTTCTGTCAAACTTTGACAGATAGCATGGTGGCACAGTGGTTAGCACTGCTGCCTCACAGTACCCGGGACCTGGGTTCAATTCTAGCCTCAGGTGACTGTCTGTGTGGAGTTTGCATATTCTCTCTGTGTCTGCATGGATTTCCTCTGGGTGCTCCAGTTTCCTCCCACAATCCAAAGATGTGTGGGTTAGGTGGACTGGCCATACTAAATTAACCCTTAATGCCAGGGAAATTAACAGCGTAAATACGTGGGGTTATAGGGATAGCACCTAGGTGAGGTTGTTGTCAGTGCTGGCTCAATGGGCCAAATGGTCTCTTTCTACACTGTCGGGATGCCATGATTTGCCATGTAGAATAGACTGGAGAGCTATTTTCTCATAGTTTTGTGTAATTTGCAACTTCAATGTCTGGACTAATTATTATTCCCTGCAGAGGGGATGTGTCCTCTTGTGGGAGAATCTAGGATTAGGGATCACTGTTTAAAAATAAAGGGTCACCCAGTTAAAACAGAGGTGAAGAAAAAAGTGTAATGAATCTTTGGAACTCTCTTCCCGAAAAAGTGTTTCAGGAAGTGGGCCCAATTTTACCATCACACTGCACTCATTTTCAGGCACAAAAACTAGAGGCAAGGAATGCAATTGGTATCCGCTTCCATGCCGGTCCCCATTTTTATCAAGGCCCAAAAATGGCCACTAAATTTGGATGCATTTGAATATAAATTGATTTAATGGGCTGCACACCCAACATTAACAGTGCTTCCCCCTTTACCACAACTTTCGCCCATCCAGAATCAGCACGAAACATATATGCTCCATAAAATTCCTATTCTTGTGCTCCAGTTAGTGAGGAGGTAAGTGCCGAGCATCCAATGGCTCGCTGCTTGAGATCAGTGGGGGATAGGGAGAGGGAAAGCTGGGTCTGCTGCCACTCTGCCTATGATCAGTGTGAGGGGAAGGTGGTCCGTTCCCATGCTACCCGAGATCGGTGGGGGGGAGAAGAAGCGGGAAGGGGCGAGTGATCGGTCTGGGTGGTCGTGGGGTGGGGGGATAAGGGGGTCTGTAACATTGTGGGGGTGGGGCAATGTCTGTGGGGGTCGGGGAAGACATTATCCAGCCAGGAGGGATGTGGCAGGGAAGTGACATTTTCTTTTTTTTGGGCATGCGCAGTTGGAGGCACCGAACGGAGCTGCAGGATTTCGGGTGCATTAAGGTCCGCCCACAGGCTTGTGCAGCGCGATTCAGACTCACTGATATTTTTGCATGTAGAGTGCGTATGGGGGCACCTCAGAAAGGGTCTAAAAGTCGGACCTAAAACACTCCCAGTTTTAAATCCACCCAACACTTAGAATCAAAATGGTAAAATAGAACCCAGTATCTTTCAATGTTTAAAATGTATAAGGCAGAGGTGGATAAGATTCTTGGTAAGGGCAGGGAGTAGGTGATTTGAAGTAAGCAGAGTGAAGATTTGAGGTTATGATAGGATCAGACACGATCTTATTGAATGACCTACTCCTGCTCCTTGTTCATATGTTCTCTTGTTTCCTCAAGTCATAGTGTGGCTAAATATTTTGCCAATTTTTAATTAGTCAGTGAAAAGAATCTAATAATGTGCGATAAACAAATGCCTATCTATGTAGCTTAAGAGTTTCTATCTGTTGTGCTTGATTAAATCACTGGGAAATGCAAGAGAACCAACTACTCTCAAATGTCCCCAGTCACTCCCTGGACACAGAAGCACAATAATAGATGATAATGATCCAGTTTTTGTAGTAGTAATGATGGTAAAACTATTAGCATTTTCTTCATTACTTTGTGAAAGTGACAACAGCTTCTGGCATGTGCAGTTGCACAGTTAAAAGTGGAAATAGAGAAGTTGCTGTCAATCATTTCACATTTCCCTAGAGGGAAGATTATTATGTTCCTGCTAAAGAATCATAGAAATGTATGTCATGGAAGGAGGCCATTTGGCCCATTGTGTCCATGCTGGTTGACAAGCAATCATCCGGACTAATCCCATTTTCTAGTTTTGATAACCTGTGAGCCAGAGGCAGTAAATCAGGAAAATTTGTAACTTCTTCAACATAATCTGTGGAATCTGTCATTGTTTTTAAGAATGTTTGCAAAGGATTGTTAGGAATTTTCATCATTCGTAAATCGCAATTTTTGTTGATATTAAGAAATTCTGGTCCATGTGACCTGGTGACCCATGAGCTGGAAATAGTGCCAATAGAAAGGAAGCTAAGATAAGAACACCACTGGGGAAGAGGCTACAAGCATTGGAACCAGAGGGTGAAGGCACAAAGGGAAAGTGAACAGTGACCAAAAGAGGAACACACAAGAAAGTGGAATCTTGCTGGAAACGTCAAAGGTCATGAAAGAAATCTGGTTACTTTCTTTTATGGTTTCTCAATGAGAAACCTAACAAGCTCTTAGTCTGTAGCTTTGTAGGTTATAGCACGTCAGGTATGGTGGCACAGTCGTTAGCTCTGCTGCCTCACTGTGATCTGGGTTCAGTTCCCAGTTTGGGTCACTCTCTGTGCGGAATCTATATGTTCTCCCCTTGTCTGCATGAGTCTCCTCCACATGCTTCGGTTTCCCCCCCCAGAGCCTGAAAAACGTGCTGGTTAGGTGCATTGGCCATGCTAAATTCTCGCTCAAACACCGGAGTGTGGCTACAAGGGCTTTTCACAGTAACATCCTTGCAGCATTATTGTCAACCTATTTGTGACACTAATAAATAAAAAAAAAGTGGTGCCACAGTGGTTAGCACTGCTGCCTCCATAGCCCCAGGGACCCAAGTTTCATTCCACCCTTGGAGGACTGACTGTGTGGAATTTGCACATTCTCCCGTGGGTCTGCGTGGGTTTCCTCCGGGTGCTCCAGCTTCCTCCCACAGTCCAAAGATGCGCAGGTTTGATGGATTGGCCATGGTAAAGTGCCCCTTAGTTTCCCAAGATGTGTAGGTTAGATTGATTAGTCACGTAAATGCATGGGTTTACAGGAGTAGAGTGGGGCGGTGGGTCTGGGGAAGATTCTCTGTCAGAGAGTTGGTGCAGAATCGATGAGCCAAAGACCTCCTTCTGCACTGTGGGAATTCTATGATCCAAGTAATTTTTAATGCTGTTTACTATCCTTTCAGGCAGAGAGATCCAGATCCCCACTGCCCTCAAGGTGAAAAACATTTCCCCTCAAATCCCCCCTGAACCTCTTACTCTAAACCTATATCCCCTGGCAATGCCCTCCTCAAACAAGAGGTGAAGGGCATTCCTGTACACTCTGTCTTAACTTCAGTTAAGTCTTCACTCAACTTCCTCTGTTCCAAAGAAACAAAACCTAGCTCATCCAATCTTTCTTCATCAATAAATTTTTCTGATTAGACCATAGCATTGTAAATCAGACTGCAATCAACTGGAAATCATTGAACTGGCCAGAACTTTCATTCTTACATTCTTGAGGAAGAATTTTATCTGACAATCCCAGTTGCAGTGGGTCAATAGACATCCAGAACCTGCTTTGCCATGGCTCTTTAATGTAGGAATGACATTAGCTTCCTATTTCCTGATTCCCCGGTCAGTCTGAGAAGGCAGTGGCTCAGTTGGGTCCCAAGGCTGCAGTAGCCTCAAGAAAGAAGAGGAAACCAAGCAAGTATGTCCAGCATCATGCCCCACACCCCATTAATATGGTCTTGCACTCTCACTCTGACCTGGAGGCTCTGCTGCAGGATCTGAGGGACTGAAGTGGAACAGATGTTTCTTAAAGATGGGAGGAATTTCCCACAGCTTCCCCCACCAAGCAGGCATGCATGAAAGAGGCCAAAAAAAGTTCAGCAGCAGGAGCATGGTCCCTCCAACTTGGAGTCAGTGCCTCAGGAGGGCAAGAAATGTGAGTCGTGTAACACTTTCAGGTGCCAAGTTCCGCAATCTGGCCAGAATTTATTACCCGCACTCATGGTGAATTTTGTGGCAGGGGCCATTTAATCAGGTGAGAGAGTGCCAGGTAGGGGTTTTGCCACCTTCTCACCTCCACCCTGACTAAGTATATGTGGGAAGGCCCATGGATGGCTTTATCACCTCACTGCCAATTGGTGTTAAATCATCAGCAGGCAGAGACACTTGTCATACAGGGAGCACAACAAACAAATTCTGGGCTCCCATGGAGATCCCTCTTTCAAAGGTACTTAGTGCCTGATTGAAGAACTTGGCTTCAGGAAGGGAGGGAGATACTGAGATCCATCCACTGCTCTTGCTGTCAAAGCCTCTCCTCTCTGCAATTCCTACTGCAATTCCCACTCTGACCCTCATACTTACCATCACTCAGATTATACAGATCACAGATTACAGTCTGTGATCCAGTTTTGACCCTGGGCCTCAGATGCGTGTAGTACTGGCTGCAGCCACCACCTCTCCCATGGCGCTGGCATTAGCTGAGCTGCCGACCTATATTTGACCAGCAGCTCTGGGACAGTTGGACTTCCACCTCTCGGATCCTCATCTGAGGGAAGGCCAGCCACTTTTCCATTAAATGCCCAAGTGGCACCTAATTCAGTGGGCCTTCCCTAAACAAGATGATGTGGAGCTTTTGCCAGCTCTCCAGCAGACAAGACACCACCACTTTTATTCAATATGGCCCCGATTTTCCCAGCTTTCTGGGAAAATCAATTTCTCAGCTCCACTCACGTCCCCATCTGGTCAGGCATTGCTCATACTAACCTTCATCCTACTCCTCTCTAGGGTGAAGCCTCCTATTCACACTCCACAAATGTTGTTCGTCCCTCCATTCCACACCAGCCATTTCTGATACCTTACTGCTCTCCCTTCTTGTAGAAGACAGCACAATATTTCAGAGACAGGCAGAGCCTCAAACTGGGAGGGTTGAGGATAGAGGGGTTACCCCCTCAGGCACCTTCTCAGCCACTGACAATGCAAGCCTGGTCCATTTAGAATGAGGTCTTGTTCTAGAAGGCTGCAGATGCCAGCAGTGAGCTGCTGTGAAGCACTAATGCTCAGGCATTTAGAGAGGACTGATGCTCAGCCTTTAAACACTGTGTTGGGGGTTTCAGAACCTTGAATTCGCATTTCGGTGACCACACCCTCTGTCCTATGAGGTGGAATGTGGCTAAGCAGAAGGAGGCTAGTACTGCTGTGGTTTTATTTTGGTGTTGTGGTTATATTGATCCTCATCAGAGGGACAAGGGAGGGCTGCATAGGTTGCTGCCACGCTGTGGTGAATGCTAACAGAGAGAAATGTAGCTGAAGGTGAGTGAACTGACTTCTAAGACACAGGGAATCATCTGTCAACAATGAATACACTGTCTAAGGAAAATTCCTGTGAGCTGCCGCCTCTCACCTGGCCATCATTGGAGCTTTTCAGTTTCATTGTTGAAAGGTTTCTAAAGCTGATCAGTTTGATGTAGATGCACTTCCCTCTGTGCTCTCTCCTGGTTGACCCTGGCATGTTGCTTACAGCTCAGGAAATAGATGTGCTGACAGTTAATGTCAGTACGGTTAGGTAAAGCGCACAGTTCACAACCTATCTGAATATTTTAATTATCTAACTTGGTACCCCTCTCACCTGCAAATCCATCTCAGTGAAACCTCAAGTGGGCAAGGTAACATAAATATAACTTTTAGGGAATGTAACTTTGCACATGCACCCATGCCCAATAAACGCATTCCACCACCCACCCCACCCCCCCATCCCCCCAATCAATTCCCATAGTCTCTGAGTAAAAACCTTTGAAAATTGCATCCTGTCGAATAAGGGTGGCACAGGGGTTAGTAGTGCTGCCCTACAGCACCAGGGATCCGGGTTCAATTCTGGACTTGGGTCACTGCCTATGTGGAGTTTGCATGTTGTCCCTATGTCTGCATTGGTTTCCTCTGAATGCTCCAGTTTCTTCCCACAGTCCAAAGATGTGTAGATTGAGTGGATTGGCCTCTTAGTATTCAAAGGTGTGTAGGTAATATGAATTAGCCATGGCAAATGCATATGGTTACCAGGATAGGGTGGGAGTTTGGGTCTAGGTAAGATGCTCTTTCGGAGAGTCGGTGCAGATTCAATGGATCAAATGGTGTCCTTCAGCACTTTATGGATTCTATAGATATCAACAATATGTAATTACATTTTTAACAATGAAATAAGTTTGTAATTACTTCTACACAGCCTCCCTTGTCCTGAAAGAGCAACATTATGCCACACATGTTTTTTAAACTTTGTGAATAATAATTTATATTTTACCTCAAGCCCTTATGTATTTTCCAATCATTTACTTTGGCGTCTGCAAAAATTAGAATTAAAAATTATGGGAGTCAATGTTTTAGCTTCCTGGTTTATTGTCAATGAGAATACTTAAATGTAATTGGCTGTGAGATCCCCTTTTTGCACCAGAAACAAACTGGCATCAGGAAAGGGAAAGTTATTTTGTCACTTAACCAGAAATCTATGATAATGCTCTGTATTCAAATCCTACTGCAGCTGAAATTAAAAGTCTTGTGATAACCATGAAATCACTGTTGATTCATTTATATCCTTTAGGGAAGGAAATATTCTTATCTGGCCTACTATTGGCCTATGATAAGCAAAGCTTATTGAGAAAGTCAGGGGGCATGGGATCCAAGGGGACATTGCTTTGTAGATCCAGAACTGGCTTGCCCACAGAAGGCAAAGAGTGGTTATAAATGGGTCATAGTCTGCATGGAGGTCAGTCACCAATGGAGTGCCCCAGGGATCTGTTCTGGGACCCTTACTCTTTGTGATTTTTATAAGTGACCTGGATAAGGAAGTGGAGGGATGGGCTGGTAAGTTTGCTGATGACACAAAGGTTGGAGGCATTGTGGATAGTGTGGAGGGATGTCAGAAGTTCCAGCGTGACATTGATAGGATGCGAGACTGGGCGGAGAAGTGGCAGATGGCGTTTAACCCAGATAAGTGTGAAGTGGTTCATTTTGGCAGGTCAAATAGGATGGCAGAATATAATACTAATGGTAGGACTCTTGGCAGTGTGGAAAAACAGAAGGATCTTGGGGTTCTAGTTCATAGGATGCTCAAAGCAGCTGCGCAGGTTGAAGCTGTGGTTAAGAAGGCGTACGGTGTACTGGCCTTCATCTATCGAGGAATTGAGTTTAGGAGTCGAAAGATAATGTTGCAGCTATATAGGTCCCTGGTCATACCCCACTTGGAGTACTATGTTCAATTCTGGTTGCCTCATTACAGGAAGGATGTGGAAGTCATGGAAAGGGTGCAGAGGAGACTTACAAGGATGTTGCCTGGATTGGGGAGCATGCCTTATGAATAGGTTGAGGGAGCTCGGCCTTTTCTCCTTGGAGAGACGAAGGATGAGGGGTGACCTGATAGAGGGCGTATCAGAGTTGAGAGGTATTGATCGAGTGGATAGTCAGAGGCTTTTTCCCGAGGCTGAAATGGTTGCCACAAGAGGACACAGGTTTAAGGTGCTGGGGAGGAGATGTCAGGGGTAAGTTTTTCACTCAGAGAGCGGTGGGTGCATGGAATGGACTGCCAGCAATGGTGGTGGAGGTGGATTCGATAGGGCCTTTTAAGAGACTTTTAGATAAGTACATGGAACTTAGTAAGTTAGAGGGTTATAGGTAAACCTAGTAATCTCTGAGGTAGGGACATGTTCGACACAACTTTGTGGGCTGAAGGGCCTGTATTGTGCTGTAGTTTTTCTATGTTTCTATGTGACTCCAGGCCCCTAGCAATGTATGGTTATCTTTTAAATGGCCTAGCAAGTCACTCAATTAGGGATGGGCAACAAATGTTGGCTAGTGACACCCACATCCCATGAAATTTTTTTTTAAAGTTGCATGGGTGAGATAAAATATCTTTCTACCATTGTTAGAAACGGAGCAGCAAAGTGGGGAGTAACCAAATCATATACCTTGCAACACGAGGTTAATATACCAGAATAATGCACAAAATGGCATCCCTAAAAGATTATGTCATCACTAAGATATTCTCAGCCACTTAAACTATTCTGAATTGGCATAATGGGAATCTCGTTGAGTACTTAGATTTTATTATTTATGGAGCCTGAAACCTGGAGAGTAATTATTTTTCCGGGATATTGGAAGAAAACAGCAGATTTATTGATGAACCTTGGTAAAATAGTTCACGTAATTGAATATAAGTTTTATGAGAAACTTGGAAAAACTAATATGTATATGTTACCATAGAAACTGGTTCTACCTGAAATTCTCAAGGATAGTTACCTCAGAATAACTATCACCACAGATGCCCTAATGTCAGAATGTTTTATCTGAATGACCATTTATTGGGTTATCTAAGAGTAACAGAACTGTTGTCTGAACAGGACTTTAGATGGTAAAATACCATAAAGCCTATAAAGTATAATTCTTATTTTCACCATGGTACAATTCCCTATGGTCACGTTAGGGAAGTTCTATTTTGTAAAATGGCTGTATTTATTCATAGGTCAAAAGGGGGATCAGCAACATCCCCATGTAAAGTGAGCGAATAGAATTTAGCAGCTAAAATGTCACCCCCAGGACTCTGACTGTTAGTATGAGATCTGCTTGCAGTAAAAGGCCATTAGATTCCTAATGTGACAGCACCTTTTGGGCAGCTGCATCTATATCTCTCTGCAGTGAATATAAGTAATACATGACAGGTCTAGTCTGTAACCTCCATAAAAGCAGAGGACACCTACACCATCACACTGCGCTGTTACACCCTTCTGAGTATTCCTCGTGTCATACTGCATACCATCAGCAGTATTTATCTGCCATCCCAGTTGTGCCACTTGCTACAGCCTGTAATTTCTGAGCTATTTGCAGAGATATTTTGCTTTGATTTAACATCCACTCTGTGATGGTGTAATTAAGTAAATTTGGTACAGTATTTACGCACTATGTAAGAAGACTAGAATTTAACACTAATCCTGTAATCTGTAATTACTAGTTTTACAAAAAAAATTACAAATTTTGGCAACTTGGTTAATCAGAGCACATGAAAATGTGCTTTCAAATGCACTGTGCAGAAATCCTACTCCATCGTTGACTATTTTGGGAGGAACAATTTTTTTAAAAAACATACTAGCAGGTTTTCTGTTTTTATTTTCATTAAAATAACATTTTAAACAGTGCATCCCAAATGCCTATCATAAGGGAGAAAATGGGGAAACAAACACTTGTATATCCATTGTTTATTAATGATATCACAAAGTAATCAGATTTCTGAACGAATGGCATAGCATTTCATACACACATTTCAAATCATCATTTTCCATGTTTAATATTGTCAGTTTTATTGTCATTTGCTAGATACTGGTACAAGTTGAAGGCTATTGTATATTACCAATTGTCCGCACATCAGAGTCCAATTATAGCCATCCAACTGGCCAATCTTGCAACACTTTATGGCACAATATAGAATTCAATTATTGACCTTTAAATAGTCCCTTATTGCCCTCATAGTGAACACTACTGAGCTAGCTGAGATTTTTCAGCTACTAAAAATATTAGATGTTAAGTGCATTAGTAATATTTCACCTAGTGCCCCAAATCAATGTTTTCACCTAAATAGTTTCCTACCGATAGCCACCATTTCATCCAATGATAATTACTTGAAATAAGCAATGTGGTTTAGATCGGAGTTGAGGAGGAACTTCTTCACTCAAAGGGTGGTGAATCTCTGGAATTCTCTGCCCGTTGAAGTGGTGGAGGCTGCCTCGCTAAATATTTTTAAGACGCGGGTTGATGGGTTTTTGATAAGCGAGGGGATTAAGGGTTATGGGGAGAGGGCGGGAATGTGGAGCTGAGCCAAGACAGATCAGCCATGATCTTATTGAATGGCAGGGCAGGCTCGAAGGGCTAGTTGGCCTACTCCTGCTCCTATTTCTTATGTTCTTATGTTCTTAGAGTATCTCAGGTTATCTTAAAATCAATGAGAAATTCGTAAGTAGTACTAGTGGTGGCACAGTGGTTAGCATTGCTACCTCACTGCGGTAGGGGCCCAGGTTCAATTCCAGACGCAGATTACTACCTTTGCAGCGGTTACATGTTTTCATGTGTCTGCGTGGGTTTCCTCCCACAGTCCAAAGATGTGGGGTTAGGCTGATTGATCATGTTAAATTGACCCTAGTGTCAGGGGAATTAGCAGGGTAAAAGTGTGGAGTACAGGAATAGGGCCTGGGTGGGATTGTGGTCGGTACAGATTTGATGAGCTGAATGTCAACTTCCTATACTGTAGGGATTGTATGATTCTATTCTGTGATAATGTTAGTATATTTCACATGTTGTCGCCATTTTGTATTGGTAATTATATTGGGAAATGTCATATTCTCATGCAAATGCTACATATTTACCTGGTATGTACTAAAACATGGAACACAAGAATTCTTTCAGTGGAGAACACAATTCGATAGAAAAACAGCTGGCCTTCAATCTGGCCTTTCACCTGAAGACGGAAGCAAGGGGAGGTTGATACATGCCTTTTCCTGGAAAATGGGAGAATGTCTGTTTCCCTTTGCTATTAACAAACTCAAAATGTAATTGTTGGAATGTGCAGCCTTGAAACATTTTCTGACAAGTTAATTTTGTTAGAATCATTGGCACACAAGTGAAACTAGCCCTAACAAATAATCGAATATTTATGGAATTCATTTTTATTTTAGAATTAATCTTATTTTAAAGATGTAGGCTATTTTCCCAAAATAAGTCTTAGTTTTGAATTCACTGTTTTTTTCCAGTGGGAGTTCAGAGGATCTCTCACATTCTGTGAGCTGCTAAATGCACCAGTGTGACACCCATTAAAAATTCAGGGGCAGAGTTATCCCCGTGGAAGAGGCCAGGAGCATAACACTGAGCCGACCACTGTGCATGTGCCAATCTGTCAGCACCAAGGTTAGCGCGTGCACAGTGGCCCCTTTTTGCCGGCCTCCTGATTGCTGGCCAGCTTGATCGCTGACCAGCCCTGCAATCCCCTCAACAACGGCCCTCTAATCCTCCCCCCCCCCAAAAGACATGATCGCTGGCCCCTCAAGCGTGCCCAGGCCCTGCCACTGCCCCCCTCCCCACTCCACCCTCACTGATGGTCCCAATCCCCTTTGGATAGAGTTTTGGCAGGCTATAAAATCCATGCATGGATGCTATATCTGGTGGCCTGTCAATCAAAGCAGACCAGCAGAATTTGTTTTAAACAATCACTGTTAACCAAACCCTGTTTTCTTTAATCATTTAAAAAGTGGGATATTAAGAAAAAAATTCACATCATGACAATTAAACAGACCTTACCAGCCCATTAAGAATGTTCACATTTACTCAGTAAATTCATGACTTTTAAGGCCCTTGCAACAGACAAAATGGGGTCTATTTGAACTGAGCACTGAGTACAAATGGCCCCACTGTTTGGGTGTCCTTTCAATGTGAATCATGCTCAACCCTCTTTCCTCTACTAGCAAAAATTGTATCTGTCAAAAATGGGGACATGACTTCCTCATCTGGGTGTCCAACCACCATTATTAGATGTTCAAGGAGTTTTCCCAACTCCTCCAAAATCCAGCCTTTTATGTTTAATTTTAACTTTTCAAAAGATGTGGGAGCACCACAGCTGTTCAACCTACATTAAAGATTAATTTTATTACACTTTTGCAGTAAGGTCTAATTTTAAAATAAGGAGACAAAACTCTTTTTGATTTTGTCAAAGGATACCATGACATTTGACCAAACAACATAAAGGCTGAGATTCTCCTGCCTCCCAGCTGCGTGTGTCCCGTGGCAGGAGGTAGTATATCATTTGCTAGCAGCAGGATTCTCTACTCCGGCTGCTGTCAATGGGAATTTCCATTGATATTACCCCAGGCCGGCTGGAAATCCACAGGCGGGGATATGCTGCTAGCAGGACTGAAAAATACTGCTGGCATGAATGGCTGGAAAATTTGTTTTTGACACATTGCCTTAAATTTATTACAGGAAATGAAACTTGTTGAATTTTATATCATAACAGCACTTTGAGATTGGATTTTCGAATGTTCCGGGGTGCAGCCCACATTCTTGTTTACAATATTCAGCAGTAGAAACTGAACAAGATTTGAATTTACATTTTTCGCTTAAGTCAATAGTTTGAAAGCAGCAAATTAAAACTTAGGAAAGAAGGGTCAGTAAAATATGAAAATATTTTGGAGATGTGGGATGGGATTTCATGGCTTCGCTGATTCCAAAAATGTAAAATCCTGCCTGAGATCAACGGACCTTTCCATGTTATGCCCCTCCTCCGCTCCAATTCCCAACGTGACGGTAAAATTTCAGCCAAGATGTACACTGACAGAAAATTTGTTCATGAATCATTCAGTGGAACTGGGGTACAAGTATGGTGCTAAAGAAAGACTTGCATTTTATGTAATCTTTCATGACCACTGGATGTCTCAAGTCATCTTACAGACAATGAAGCGCTGTTTACATATAGTCACTGTGTTGTAATGTGGGGAATGCAGCAGCCAATTTGCACACAGGAGACTTCCACAAACAGCAGTGTGATAATGACCAGATGATATGTTTAGTAATGTTGACCGAAGGGTAAATATTGGCAAGGGTGTCAGGGATAACTCTCCTGCTCCTCTTCAGAAGAGTGCTATGGGACCCTTTACATCCACCTGAGAGGGCAGATGGGGCTTCAGTTTAACATCTAATCTGGAGACAGTACAGCACTCCTTTCAGTGCTACATTGCAGAGTCAGATCTGGTCTTTGTGCTCAAGCCCCAGAATAGGTCTTAAACCCAGGAGTTTGTAACTCCAAGACAAGAGTGCTACCAAAAATGCCACTGCTGCTACATTTAAACCTTTAGCACAAGAGCCCTGCATTGCATTGGGATTTCTTCCTCAAAATCAAAATAGTGTGGCTATATTTTCACTTAAATAAATGAAAAAGAAACATACATTTATTTTTCCTAGATTTCTGTACAATATATTGCACTGCAAGCCATTACAATGCCCAATAGCTGTTTAAACACAATGTTGCAAAAGACATCTCTGCGAAGTAATGAAAAATAAAGAAAAAGATGATTGATGATTGTGATCTTTGTCACTCAAAGTATTGAGTCTGATCTAAATGGAAAACTCTACTTTAAAATACATTATTTTAAGTCAAGTCTTATGCTTTGTCCATTCCACATATTCAATTACTTTTCTTTTTCATTCTTGTTTGCTATGAAATCTGGCTGGGTTTGCAGTCTGTTACAAATAGAATAAGACAGCTCTGTAGCAATAACCTAAGACCTGCATGCTCCCATGTCTATTGCAGCTGACAAACTACAAACAAGCCCTGTCATTAGGAGGTGGATGTCAGCTTAAGATGCCATTGACTTTATTGTGTTTAGACTGACCATGTGATGAAATTCCTATTATACATCCCAAATCTTCTTCAACATTCTCCACAAACATCTATGCAAATATCTACTCGAATATTTGGCCACTCTCAAATTCTGATAGAAATTTAAATGGACATCTATCTGGGTAATGTTATTTATCAAACCCTTTCTTGCAATTTCTGAACCGATATATACATAATACAAACAAAATTATTACAAAATCTCTTTAAAATGAAAGAGACACACGGTTGTCCTTCATAATTCACTGGTCAGCGGACAGTGCGGTTGTATATGAATATGAATGTGAGGTGATGAGTCAACCAGGTCTATTCATTTTATTATTAAAAAGTACAGTTTAATGATCAAGTTCAATACAGCATAATTTTTTTCTATTCATTTATCTGCTTACTCAATCACACTTCCTTTCCTTCTTTCAGACAAGAATACACTCAAAATGACATGCTACAATAGGCAACATTTTACTTGGCTAGGAGCGAATGAATCAACCCCTTACCGGCCACCCATGACCTCCCACCCCCTCCATTACCAAATCAAACTCACTGTGGAGCTGAGCCACTCCATGTCAGCCCACCCTGCGGCCATAGCGTGTCATTGGCAGGCTAAATAGGCAACCAGTGCGGCTTCCACCCCTCAATGGGGAGGAGGTCCCTCCCTTGGGAGCTGCTGGCTAATGGCATTGGCCAGCAGTTCCAGAAGTCCTGACAGCACCAAGGGCACATTGTTGGGCACTACTGGGACTTCAGATAGGCCCAAGAAGAAGGTCCATCGATTTTGAGCAAGATATGTTTTGGGTCTTCAGTAGAAATATTTTGGGCAGATTAGGGAGGTGGCAGAGATGATGTGTTTTGCAGTGCAGGCAGCGAAGTAGAGAACAGGCTACTATCTTGGGTCTGCCCCCTTACGTGAAAACACCGAAGACAGTAAACCCTCTTACATCTTGACCATTTCAAATGTCTTTTTTTCAAAAATGGCTTGTTCACCAACACCCAACAACCCACACCAAGCATATTGTGGTGTGGGCAGTATATTATTGGGTCAATTAGCTTGTTATGAAGCTCAAATGGCTCCTAGTTTGTTTTTAAATATGGCAGCCAGCCTGCCAATTTCAGTGCAGCCCACAGGAGGAGGTCAAGTCAGATCATACAGTCAGCACTTCTGGTTGAAGATGGTTGCAAATGCTTCCACCTTGTCTTTTGCACTGATATACTGGCTTCAACATTATTGAGGATAACATTATTATTATTCGTGGAGTCTCCTCCTCCACCTGTGAGTTGTTTGATTGTCCACCATCACTCACAGCTGGATGTGACGGTACGGCAGAGCACAAGCCTTACTTCAACTCTAAGGGACTGCCTAAGAAGAAGACTTTATAGACAACGTCCAAGGCACCGCCATCACTATCTTTGGGTATGTCCTGTCCCACTGGCAAGGCACACCCACCAGAAGTGGCAGCATGGTGCTCAACAGTCAGGAGGAATTTTCCCTAGGACTCCTCAACATTAACTCTGGGCCCCAAGCTGAACATGGAAAAGGAAACTTCCTGCTGATAACACTGCCCCCTTGATGAATCTGTACTCCTCCATGTTGAACATCACTTGGAAGAAGCGCTGAGGATGTAAAGGACACGGAATGTATTCTGGGTACAGGGACTTCAGTGTGCATCACCAAGAGTAGCTCGGTACCATCATTACTGACTGAACAGGCCGAGTCTTAAAAGATATAGCTGCTAAATTGGGCTTGGTGAGGGAAAACCACAGGAGGGAAAAATCTTACTTCTTTTCATCCTCACCAATCTACCTATCACAGATGCATCTGTTTGTGAGAGTACTTGGGGATTGACCACCGCACAGCTAGGAATATCCATCTTGAGGATCATTAAAGCTCTGATTATCAATTAAATTGCCTGCTCTCATTCATTTAGTTGAACAGGAATAAGCAAGATGTTGCTGAGGATTTCTAGTGCTCCTTAAAGCCATGTTCAGCATTCAGTATTTGCTTGTAGCTAGAGGAAGACTTTTGACACTATGTTTGAAGAACACCTTTGACACACATTAGGGGTACATTTTGGGACACATTGTAAATATTTCATTCATAATCAACCTGCATTCTCACTGGTATTTTTTTGAAATTTTGCCAAAAGAGAGAGAGTTATCTCATGACACCAAAAGAAAGAGAGCTTGGTGATGGGGATCTTGCTAAGGAGCCCCCTAGGACAAGAGAGGAATAGGAGCAGGACAAAAGCCCAAACAATGTAGCACCAACTGCAGCAAGTGAGGCGAGAGCAGAATATCATGGTGGCCTCTCCCCTGCAGTCTTGGAAAGCAGTCCATAAGACTCTCGTTCTCCATAGGTCCTCCAGTGCCATGTCAAAAGGTCTGTGCATCCCTTCCCTTGGTCCCTAAGCCAATGTTGAAATGTCCCATGATGTACCTATCTGCACTCCACACATTCAGTGGAAGAGAGGTATGTAGAGTGAATGTATAGTACTCCACAATATTTGGGCCTAATCGGTGTGGAGCACTAAACCTGCAGCCATTTGTTTTAGTACCTGCAGAATCATTTGAAGTCTTGGTAATCACCAATTAGCCCAAAATTGCAGATTAAGATGACACTTCTCTCTTGTCTCTATCAACTGCTGGCTTTATATCGAGCTCTCACAGCGTCCCCACCTCCTCACCACAACAGTATAAATCTCATTCTATTTGCCATTGTCTACAGCTCTGATGAAGGGTCATCCAGACTTGACACTTCAATTCTGATCTCCTTCCAGATGCTGTTAGACCCTACTAAAATTTTTCAGCATTTTCTGTTTTTGCGTCAGATTCCAGCATCTGCAGTAATTTGCCTTTATCTTTCAAATAGTTATGTTTTATTAGTTCCGCAACCACTTAAAGGCTGCTTTGATCTTTTCACCAAAATAAACCCCTGATTTCCTATAAATTATGAAGGCTAGAGAATTAAATATTGTTATAATTTCTCATAAATGGAAATTTCAAAAAGCACTGAGGAACATTTATGGATTGTGCCCTTGAAGTACACATATATTTAGTGAAGTAAAATGTTTGCAGTGTTTGGAATCCAAGCCAGACTTGGAAAGTTTTAAAAACCAACAAAAGATGACCAAAAAATTAAGAAGGGAGAAGATGAACTGAGGGTAAACTAGCAAATAATACAAAAATAAGCAGCAAGAGATATTAAATACATAAAAAGAATGAAACAGGCCAAAGTGAACATAGGCCTCTTAGAGAATGAGACTGGGGAGATAACAATGGGGAACAAGGAAATGGCAGAGAGTTAAATAAATACAGTCTTCATGTGGAAGACACTGATAACATTCCAAATATACTAAACAGTCAAAGGGGGAGTAAATAAGTATATCTATCACTGGAGAGAAAGTCCTAGGGACAGTAATGGGGCTAAAGGCCAATAGGTTACCTGGACATGATGGGTTGCATCCCAGAACATTAAAAAAAATAGTTACAGAGATAGTGAATGCACTGGTAGTAATTTCCAGAAGGCATTTGACAAGGTGCCACACAAAAGGCTGCTACATAAGATAAAGGTGCATAGAGTTACAGGTAATGTATTAGCATAGTTAGAGGATTGGTTAACTAGCCAAAAAGCAAAGAATAGGGATAAATTGGTGTTCTTCTGGTTGGCGATCAATGACTAGTGGTGTGCCTCAGGGATTAATGTTGGGACTACAATTGTTTATAAGTTACACAGATGATTTGGAGTTGGGTCCAAGTGTAGTGTGTCAAAGTTTGCAGATGACACAAAGACATGATAGAGCAAATTGCACAGAGGACATTGAAAGTCTGCAGAGGGATATAGATCGATTAAGTGAGTGGGTAAGGGTCTGGCAGATGGAGTACAATGTTGGTAAATGTAAGGTCATCCATTTTGGTAGAAACAACAGAAAAAACTGACTATTATTTAAATGGTAAAAAAGTGCAGCATGCTGCTGTGCAGAGGAAACTGGGTGTCCTTGTGCACAAATCGCAAAAAGTTTGTTTGCTAATGCAGCAGGTAATTAAGAAGACAAATGGAATTTTGTCCTTCATTGCTAGAGGGGTGGAGTTTAAAAACAGGGAGGCTATGTTGCAGCTGTATAAGGTGCTGGTCAGGCCATACCTGGAGTATTGTGTACAGTTTTGATCTCTTTACTTGAGAAAGGATGCACTGGCACTGGAGGGGGTGCAGAGGAGATTCACTAGGTTGATTCCAGAGTTGAGAGGATTGGCTTATGAAGAGAGACTGAGTACATAAGAACATAAGAAATAGGAGCAGGAGTAGGCCATCTACTAGACTTATTGGAATTCAGAAGAATGGAGTGGGGGGGGGCGGGTGGACCTTATAGAAACGTACAAAATTGTGAAGGGAATAGATAAGATAGAAGAAGGGAGTTGTTTCCACAGAATTAGGGAGCAAAGCCTCAAAATAAGGGGGAGCAGATTTAGAACTGAGTTCAGGGTAAACTTCTCACCCAAAGGATTGTGAATCTGTGGAATTCCCTGCCCAGTGAAGCAGTTGAGACTACCTAGTTGAATGTTTCTAAGGCAAAGATGGATAGATTTTTGAACAGTAAAGGAACAAAGGATATGGTGAGCAGCTGGCTAAGTAGAGCTGAGTCCACGAAAAGATCAGCCATGATCTTATTGAATGTCGGAGCAGGCTCGAGGGTCCAGATGCCTACTTCTGCTCCTAGTTTTTATGTTTTTGATTTTCTGGAAAAGTCCCAGAAGATTGGAAAAATGCCAATATAACAGCTTTGTTCAAAAAGACAAAGAACAGGTAACTAACGGCCAGTTAGCTTAACTTCTATCACCGGGAAAATGTCAGCGTCCATTATAAAGGATGCAATAGCAGGACATTTAGGATCATTAAGCAGAGTCAGCAAGGCTTCATGAGGGAAATTATGCCTGACAAATGTATTAGTATTCTTTTGAGGTGAATTGATAAAAGGGAAGCAGTAGATATAATGTACTTGGGTTTCCACAAAGCATTTGATAAGGTAGTGTACAAATTGCTACTTAATAATGTAATTGATCTCAGCTGTGCTTGAGCAACACGGAATGGGCAATAAATGCTCGCCAGCCAGCGACGCCCATGTCCCAGAAATGAATTTTTGAAAAAAGAATAAAAAATATCTGAGTCTATGGCGTTAGGATGAATAGAGGATTGGCTTACTGACAGAGGCAATGGGTTGGGATGAGGGGCATTTTCAGAATGGCAACCTGTAGGTAATCTGGAGTGCCACAGTGGTGTGGCCACAATTATTTGCAATATATATTAATGACTTGGATAAGGGAAATGAATGTATTATTGCCAAGTTTGTGGATGACACAGAGATAGTTGGGAAGACAAGTAGTGAGGATGGGACAAAAGGGATATCAACAGATTAGGTGACTGGGCAAAACTTAGCAGATGGAATATAATGTGGGAAAATGTGAAGTTATGTACTTTGGTTGGAAAAATAAAGGAGCTGAATATTATTCAAATGGAGAAAGACTATAGCAAGCCACAGCATGTCGGGACTTCAGGATCCTCATGCATAAATTACAAAAACATAGTATGCAAGTTGAACAGGTAATTGGGAAAGCAAATGGAATTTGGGCCTACATTTCAAAGTGAATTGAGGATAAAAATAAGGAAGTCTTGCTACAACTGGTTAGACCACACCTAGAATACTGTAAACAGTTTTGGTTGCCTTATCCAAGGAAAGACATAATGGTGTTGGAAGCAGCAGAGAAAATTCACTGGGTCGATCCCAGGTATGAAGAGACTTTCTTATGGGTAGAGGTTAATTAGGTTGGGCCTCCACTTATTAGAATTTAGAAGAATGAGAAGTGATCTTATTTAGACATAGAGGATTCTCAGGGGACTTGACAGGGTAGATGCTGAGAGGTTGCTTTCCCTCAAGGGATAGTCTAGGACCAGAGGACATTACCTCAGAGTATGGGGGTCACTTATTTAAGACAGAGATGAGGATGAATTCCTCCTCTCCAAAGGAAGTGAATCTGTGGAATCCTTTAAAGCAGAAGGTTTTAGAGACTATGTCATAAGTATGTTCAAAGCTGAAATGGACTTTTTTTTAATCAATAAGGGAATCAAGGGATATGGGGATAAGGCAGGAAAAAGGAGTTGAGGATTATATCAGATCGATCATGAATGGCGGAGCAGACTCAGTGGCTAAATGGCCTACTTCCGCTCCTACGTCTTATGCTCATATGGCATCCTTCCCACAGAAGTGTTGCCTAAAATGTCTGTCAGGAGATTGCACTGGATGATTGGGTGGGTGATTGTCACCCGCAGAAAACCTGCACATAAATATTGGAGAAGGCAAACCTGAGAAAAAGGTAACAAGAAAGTGCAACCCATCTTCTTCTCCATAATAGGCAGCATACCTGAGTATATATGACAAGAAGTGTGTTCTCATAACCTGTTGCTCTTTCATTGCTTTTCCTTCAAAGATTTCTTACAAACTTACAGAATATTTAATATAATGCCATAAAAGCAGCATAGCATACATTCAGGATACAATTTACACCTGAACTGTTGCTATGCTGCAATATTGGAGGGTTTTCACACAGCAAGTATTTGAAATAACCAAGTTTCAGTTATTGTCGTAAGGGATAAGTTGGAAGTTGACCATATGTCTGTCACTATGTCTACTTGAACCTGAAATATCTCAAGACTATTTTCCTGTTTGTACAGCAAGATGACATGTGGTACAAGTGAACAGTCCTGAAATGGACGGAGGTTGTGGAAAGTGATACCAAACACCTTTCACTTGTTCAGGACTAGTGAAAGGTGTCTGGTCTCCTTATGTCTTTGTGATGACAATCAGCCACCAGTTTTCTCCTGGCAGACATTTCAGACAACTCTTGTGGAAAGGATGTCCTTGAATTCCAAACACTGCAAACTTTCTTTGCTTCACAGAGGGCTTACAACCAACAAACCTTACATGAGAACCTTGCAATTCAAGCTACTTTTGTAAATACTTCTTATTATAAAACAGGAGTCAGCATTTGGGTGGCAAAGTGCACGGCTGCTCCTGGATTCAATTCCAGCCTTGGCTGACTGTCTATGTGGAGTTTGCACTTTCTCCTCATGTCTGCGTGAATTTCCTTCGCGTGCACTGGTTTCCTCCCATAGTCCAAAGATGTGCAAGTCAGGATGATTGACCATGCTAAATTATCCCTGATTGTCAGGGGAATTAGTAGGGTAAATACATGGGGTTATGGGTTTAAGGCCTGGGTGTAATTGTTGTTGATGCAGGCTTAAAGGGCCGAAGGGCCTCCTTCTGCACTGCAGGGATTCTGATTCTATGATTTGTCTTCCCTTTGTTACAGTTGACTTGGAACAGCAGGTCTACAGTGCTACCAGTCAACAAAATCAAGATAGCCCTTTGCATTTCTCAAACACGATGTACACAAACACCAACGCACTTGCATACATTCAGAGGATATAGATAGTGAACTTGAAAAGACAGAAACAGGTAAATCACAATGCATGCGGAGGTGCATTAACCTTCTTATTTAGTAGCCACATGATTGCCCTTGTTGACTTCTTGTACTTTGAGAAATTAAGCCATGCAGTTCAACCACACTCTGCTCTTGTTATTCATTGGAAAAGGGGATTGCAGTGCTATTCCTTTTCAAAACATGTTCTTAATGCAACTTGCCTTCAGCAAACTGACCAATATAGCAGCTGATCCCTAAATGTTAACCTCGGAACTGGAGGCAGATCACTAACAGTGTATGAGTGGATATTGGCAATGAGCATTGTACGCTGGAATTCTAGCATCCCACCCACCACAGCAATTGGAGCAAATGAGGGGCAGACAATGGGAAAGTCCATTGAGCTCAGGCTCGGATTTTCCAGTCTCAGGTTGAACGAGGTTTTACAATCCTGCCCGTAGTGTTCAACGGTTTGATTGTTCTGTGTTTGGTAATGTATGCTTGTTGACTGTTCTATGCACTGTGTTTGATTGATTGAGTCAAGGTGTGTACTTAGAGAGAAATAAACATACTGGAAAAGTAGCTGGACATTAGAGCTGCAAGCATGGAGCAGACATTCAAAAGAATTGTGAATAGAATCTGTTACACTAGTACATTGCATAACTCGTGTCAACTCTGCATTGCTTTGAAGCCTAGAAAATATGACAGACATTATCACAGCAAATGGTATAGATCTGCCATTGCTCTCATTGGCCCTTGGGCATTGTCAGTGACTTGGGCCTAGTTCTGTAAGCTTTGTTGTTAAATTAATAGGCAATGCATTTGTTCTTTTCTTTGATCTTCACCCTTTCAAGTGAAATCTTAATAGTGAACCGGTTTGAAAATAATCCCAGTTATTACAATAAAGTGTAAGTGAAAATACATCTCTAAGTGATCATTTCCTGTTAGATGGCACCTAATTTGAAACAAAAACAGCTGGAACTCTGCAGAACCCCAGAAAAATCAAGGATTACAACAAATTATCCTCAAATGCAATACATTTGACAACCTAATAAAGCTTTCTCATAGTAACTGCAAAAACAGCAGTACAAGCGGGAGGATTTTTTTGAGCAGGTGTAAGACATTCTACTGGCACATTTGTGAATTTGCTGGCTTTCTCCGACATCCCACCCTCTTGTCATGTTCTCGTAATATAGACACATGACAGATGTAGTATGATGTAGATAAATGTGAGGTTATCCACTTTGGTAGCAATAATAGGAAGACAGATTATTATTGAATGGGTGTAAATTGAGAGAGGTAGACACTCAGTGAGACCTTGGTGTCCTCACACATCAATCGCTGAAAGTAAGCATAGAGGTACAGAAGGCAGTAAAGAAGACAAATGCGATGTTGGCCTTCACAGAGAGAAAATTTGAGGACAGGGATAGAGATGTTTAGTGCAATTTTGTAGGGCACTGGTGAGGCCACACATGGAGTATTGTGTGCAGTTTTACTGCCCTTTGCTTGGGGAAGGATGTCCTTGCTATTGAGGGAGTACAGTGAAGGTTTACCAGACTGATTCCTAGAGTGGCAGGTCTGTCATATGAGGACAGACTAAGTCAGTTAGGATTATAGGGGTGACACAGAGGTTAGCATTGCTGCCTCACAGCACCAGGGACCTGTGTTCAATTCTGGCTTCAGTTCACAGTCAGTTCTTCCCATATTAGTGTCGGGGTGGGGTGTTTAGAAATGTAAATATGTAGGGTTAGGACCTGGGTGAGATTGTTGCCGGTGCAGACGCAATGGACCAAATGACCTCCTTTTGCATTGTAGGGATTCTATGATTCTATATTCACAGGAGTTTAGAAGAGTGAGAGGGAATCTCACAGAAATTTATAAAATTCTAACAGGGTTAGACAGGGTAGATTCAGAAAGAATGTTCCTGATGGTCAGGGAGGCCATAACTTGAGGTCATAGTTTGAGGATTATCTTTTAGGATTGAGGTGAAGAGAAATTTGTTCACCCAGAGAATGATGAATGTGTGAAATTCACTCCCACGGAAAGTAGTTGAGGCCAAAATATTGTCTGATTTCAAGAAGGAATTAGATATAACTCTTGTGGCTAAAGTGACCAATGGATATGGGGTGGGGTGGGTGGGGCGGTGGTGGGGGAACCAGGATATTGAATTTGATAATCAGCCATGATAAAAATGAAAGGACTGAATGACTTTCCCCTGCTTCTTTATTTCTATACAAGATTGGGAGAGCCCAGAATATTACTTATAAATAAACTTTTGTATTGCCTACCTGGAATCCTATGCAGGGCTGACTAACTTAGAGAAAATTTATTTACATCACATCTCTATACACATAATTTGCAGAATAGTTTACAGATCATTTTTTTAATGTAGGATATCCTCTTAAAAGACAGTATTTGTTGTCCATGGGAATTGTTCTTTTTCTCTCTTCAATGTAGCTTGCCTAGAGTAAAAGAATAATAATATATGTATTACTATATTTTAAACTGCTGGAAGTTTGCATAGAAAGTGCAATTCTCATTGCATTTCACAGTAAATCTATGTATTGTGCATTAGATTTCAAATTGCTGTCAGATCAAATCAAAACATTGAAATAATCAATCTCTCTATTGCAGTTTGCTCAGTCGAGGTTCTCTCATGTGTAAAACTCTACAACACCTTTGCTTAAAAAAAGAGTAATTTCCTTGACTCACTCTAATCGTTCGCCTCCACAAGTGCAGAATTCCTTAGATTATTAAAACACATCTTGGAGTTTTTTAAACAAACTAGAATGAACTGTACAAAAAGAGTAAAGAACACGCATTTGTATCGCAGCATCTTTACAGTGCAGAAGGAAGCCATTCGGCCCATCGAGTCTGCACTGGCTCTCTCAAAGAGCATTCTACGCAGTCCTACTCCCCTGCCCTATGCCCCATAACTTGTACAAGTCCTGTATGGACAATTAAGTACTTCCACTGTTTAAGATATGGATTGCAGCAACCAATTTCCACACAACAATGACTCACACATATAGCAATGACATAATCTAATTCAGTGATGTGGGTTGAGGGGTAAATATTGGCCCAGGAACAAGAAATCTTGTTTTTTCAGAAGTTAATTATTGTTGGTGATATTTTTAAACATTTGTATTTTATTTTTCTCTCTCTAATCTACCATTCTTTCACAGTTTTTATTATGGTTTGGACATGATGTCAGAAATGTATTGGCCATCAGGTGGTAGGAACAGAGGAGGGACAGGGTGGTGGTCTATAAATTTTATGTGGGAATGCACCCCGATGCAATTCTGCCATTGACAGTTTTTCCCAGCAGTGGGCTGCAAGGCAGATTGATGGCCTCCTCCAAAGAGGCCATTTGCTGATGACGCAGCAATTCTCTCCACGCAAAGGTCTAAATGTCATCGGAGCTGAAGACTCCATATCCTACAGATGGGGTCATGGGCAGGAATGCCATCCCCACAGCACCCTACCTGAGAGTGGTTTACCCAGTGATCAACGGAGTTTTCTACTTTGACTATGATTTATACTTGACTTCACGTAGAGGAGCCCTCTTGAACTCCAGCCTGCCCCAAAGCATGCAATTCGCCTCTTTGCTCATCAGCATCAGGTGCCTATTTCCCATTCTTAACACAACTGTGGCACAGCAGGAAGTCAATTAGGGGGCTGCCTAAGGTAGAATTGCTGAGCCAGTCCCTCTGCTGGTATAAGTGGACTCGGAACCTACTTACAGTCTGCCGTCAGGGTCCAAAAGTCTTGGGTAAAATTTGCCCCTTTGTAGTGCAGGGAAGACTCTTGGATCTGATTAGAAAAATGTTGCTGTTTCCTGTCTTGCTTACAGACATTACCAATGACCTGCCGAGGATGCCATGCTGGATTCGATGCCAGGTTAGAGTAAATCTACACTTTCATAAGTCATAAGAACTTTGTGGGCAGCTGTCAACAAGCTGCACAACAAGTGCTGTTCCTTCACCATTTATCTCTAAATCTGGGCCTAATTTCTGTTTTATATAAGCATGACTACTATTTCCCTAAATTAATTATTTTAGGGATTTTTCAGAAACTCATTCACTTCAGAAAAATTAGAGAAAAATCCTACAATCTCTTTGACAGCTATTAACACTAACAGGTGGCTTGACATACTTCCAGTGGCTAACTATGCATTGCGCTGCATTAATATCTTATCATGCATCATTGTTAATTGGGTTCACAGTGTTTAGTGAATGAGGACCGATGGCAACAGAGGTAAAGGCCTCTTCTCTCTGATGCCAGTATAAAATATTACCTTCCTGTTGAAGGACTTGGCAGTGTTATTGTAGT
Source organism: Carcharhinus amblyrhynchos (assembly GCF_965287045.1). Lineage (NCBI taxonomy): Eukaryota > Metazoa > Chordata > Chondrichthyes > Carcharhiniformes > Carcharhinidae > Carcharhinus > Carcharhinus amblyrhynchos. The sequence continues at coordinate 38,923,622 of NC_137339.1, read as the reverse complement.
TTGGTTTATACAATGTCAAGTGACATAATGTTTGTTTTAGTATACTGTATTTAAAAATAAAACTGAAATTTCACAATTTTCTTTCTTTGTTAACCTGTTGCAGTTATGGTTACAGTATAAAGCCCTCAGACTTCACATTTATACAATAGAACTTACGTGCTGTAACTCTGCTCAGGAGAATAGCAGAAGATTCAGCTTATAATATCCCTTGGACCATTGTACTGCATGTTAACTTAGATGCCAAGAAAACCTTATGTTCAGCAATAACCTTTTCCCCAGCTGCCAACAATAAACAACGGACATTAATAATGCTTGTGCAGTGGTCTTTTATTTTTAATCTGTTTTCTTATTTATATTTTTTCCATTTTGTAGAAATAATATTAAATCTCTTTAAGACATCTTCAACAACGTAATATAAACTGACACATCAGTGCAAGGAGCTATTGCACAATCAGGGGTGCTGACTTTTGATTGAATATTAAACCAAGGCACTACTTGCCTTCAGAGGTCTTGTGGCATTGTGGATGGCACTTCTGAGTCAGAAGTTCCAGTTTTGAATCCCACCCCAGGACTTGATGGCCAAGGAGTGCCTGTTTATAATGCAGCCAAATAGATTAAGTGTCAACTTGCAAATACTTCCAATAATTGGCAGTAAGAGCAAGAGAGACTCCTGATGCAGGGTGGCGTTCCTCAAGCAATGAGCCCTTGGCAACAGACTAGCAACCTGTTCCAGAAAATACTAGCCATGGATACAGATGCCTCTTGCATCATTTGGTGCAGAAAAAGGATTAGAATTGGACAGTTTGCCTCCTACAGTGGAGACATAAGATCTGTAGTGGAATGGGGAAGTCCTCTTGTTGAACTGACCAACATTTATTTCTCAACCAACAACATATGTTATCTAGTCACTGTTTGATCAACCTTGCTTGGTGCAAATTATAAAAGCCAGTTTGTTTCTTCCTTCATTCATTCTTGAATGTCAAGTCAGATGATCCTGACCTATACAAGAAAGCTAAATATGATTTAAAGCGATCCATCAAAGATGCCAAAAGACAGTCTCAGATTAAGCTAGAGCCCCAGGCTACCACACAGACCCCTGCCGACTATGGCTAGGTCTGCAAGACAAAATAGGCTACAAGATGAAGACCTGTTCAAATTGCCAGCACCAACGCACCCCTCCGTGATGAGCTCAACGTATTCTATGCCTGTTTTGAGCAAGAGGTCAGCGATTAAGAAATGGATTAAGATAAGATCTCCACCCAGGAGCCTTGGATGAACTTGTATCCGAGGTCAAGATTTTAGGTGCTCAGGTCTCCAACAACCTGTCCTGGTCCCTCCATGCCTACGCTGTAGTGAAGAAAGCCCACCAATGCCTCTACTTTCTCAGAAGATGAAGAAAATATGACCTGTCCGCTATGATTCTCACCAACTTTTGCAGATGCACTACAGAAAGCATTATTTCTGGTTGTATCACAGCTTGGTATGGCTCCTGCTCAGTCCAAGACCGCAAAACACTACATAGGGTCGTGAACGAAGTCCGGTCCATCGCACAAACTAGCCTCCCACCCATTGACACTGCGTACACTTCCCACTGCGTCGGCAAAACAGCCAGCATAATTAAGGACCCCATGCACCCTGGACATGTTCCCTTTCACCTTCTTCCAATGGGAAAAAGATACAAAAGTCTGAGGTCATGTACCAACTGTCTCAAGAACAGCTTCTTCCCTGCTGCTGTCAGAATTTTGAATTGACCTACCTCACACAAAGTTGATCTTTCGCTACACCCGGGCTATGACTGTAACATTACATTCTGCACACTCTCCTTTTCTTCTCTATGAATGCAATGTTTTGCCTGTATAGCATGCAAGAAATAATACTTTTCACTGTGACAGTACACGTAACAATAATACATCAAATCAACTTAGGCCATTCACCTATTGTTTTTTCAGATTCTGATGGTCCAGTTTTTTTCCCTAATTAATCTTTAAAAATGAGAAGTTGCTAATCGGCCCATACATAATGAATGAAATTTAATGGAGGCCACCAGAGCAGGCATAGTGGTGGTGGGGCTGCTGGAAGAATCTGATCTGAGTAAAAAAAATCAGATTCCCTGCATCGGATAAACGTTCTCCAATTAAGTTGGCAGTAGGAAGAGCCTGGCACAAGAATCCCATCCACCAACATTGGCTATCAGTTACCAATCATTCCTGAGCCAACATCTCTCCCAAAAGTGGGGGCGGGGGGTGGGGGCGGTGTCTGCAACCTCATGTGGCAGGTAGGGGCAGGGTTTCCTCATTGTGAGGAACTCCATGCCAATTGAAGGATCCAGCATCGGGAACAGCTGGGGGCAGATGGAAGTCTTTATCGCTGAACCCCCTGCCCTACCCCATTCTCCAGTGACATCCTCCTCATGAGCAATACCCCACCTCCCACTCACATTTGTCCAAGGATCTAACACTGATTCTCAGACTTTTCCCTGGAAGAATTACTGGCAGAAGTCACTACTCCAAGAGGGACTGCTGGCAGTGGAGAGCTGCTGGCTTCTGAGTAACTAGCTTTTGGTGGGGGGGGGGCAGGATTTCCACTCCCCAGAGACATAACTTTAATGGAAGGTCAGATACCGGCCAGCTAAATACCTGACAGGCTTCACCCACAAATGCAACGTTGGGTTCCCACTGGTTCATCAATCAAGGGGGGAAGACCACCATACTGGGAAGAGAACCTTGGCTGATATGCGCACGTAATGTGTATTAACTCTGCACTTTACTATGATAAAATGCATCATCTTCACTTGGTACATTTCCCTAATTATTGCCATGATTAGTTAAGAAATTAGAGGCTTGATTTTCCATCCAAGATCAGGAACCCAATGTCTGGATCATTTCCTGGTCCCAACCCAGTATCTTTGTTTTATTTTATTAGTGTCACAAGTAGACTTACATTAACACTGCAATTAAGTTACTGTGAAGATTCCCTAGTTACCACACTCCGATGCCTGTCTGGGTACACTGAGGGAGAATTTAGCACATACCCAGCTCGTCTTTTAGAAAGTGGGAGGAAACTGGAGTTCCTGGAGGAAGCCCACACAGACACGGAGAGAACATGCAGACTCCGCACAGACAGTGACCCGAAACGTGAATCGAACCTGGGTCCCTGGCACTGTGAGGCAGCAGTGCTAACCATTGGGCCACCATGTCATCCCTATGTCACTGAAGCAATGCCATATTAAATGGAAAAACCAGTAACTGAGTCCAGAACGATCTCGATGCACTATCATTGGCTCTGGCACTGCACAAAGGTTTCAATGATCAAAGGCATGTGGCAGCTATGACAGGACTCACTGTTGCTCTGCCAGTTGGTGCAGATAAGACAGTACAGGGTCAGCAGCATCACAGTTCATACAAGTTGCCAAATGCTCAGTTGAAAGTTACTTGACCTGCTCTGTTTGGAGCACCCACTTTCTCCATTACTTTTATTTTCAGCCATCTCTCTTTTAAATGGCTCTCTGCACTGTTCCTGTAGCACTGAGCACTTAGGTGCACCAACTTATAGCCTTTGAACATCCCCATCTGGTTTTGCTCCAATCATTCATCAATCAGTGCTGCCTTTCCAATGTATGGCAGGTGCACTACTCACAAGAAATTCAAACAGAAAATGCTGGATGAACTCAGCAGGTCTGGCAGCATCCATGGAGAGAGAAACAGAATTGATCGCTGAAATCTTGCTGCCATTCACGCCAGCGAGTTATTGGTCCTGCCGATGATGGACCCCTGCTATGGGGAAGGGTGTGTTCAAAGAGAAATCCCATTGACAACAGGACCTTAAGATCCCACTATCATAGAATCCCTACAGTACAGAAGGAGGCCAATCGGCCCATCAAGTCTGTACCAATCACAATCCTGCCCAGCCCGATTCATGTAACCGCACATATTTACTTTCTAGTCCCCTGACACTAGGGTCAATTTAGCATAGCCAATCTACCTAGCCTACACATCTTTGCACTGCAAGAGGAAACCCACGCAGACACTGGGAGAATGTACAAATGTCCACACAGTCACCCAAGGCTGGCATTGAACCCAGGTCCCTGGCGCTATGAGGCAGCAGTGCTAACCATTGTGCCCTAAGCAAACAAACAAGAATGTGACCATTATCACGGTACCTAAGAAAAACCAAGCAGCGTGCCTTAATGACTATCGGCTGGTGGGTCTGACATCCATCATTCAAAAAGCTAGTCATGGCATGAAAGAATTCCAGCCTCTCAAACTACCTGTATCCACTACAGTTTGCCTACCACTGCAACAGGTCCACAGCAGATGCCATCTTCCTGGCCCTGCACTCAACTTTGGAACACCTAGATAACAAGGACGCCTATGTCAGAGCCATTTAAAAGAGCAATGGTTGAGAATAAAAGTAATGGAAAAAGTGACTGTTCCTCCAACAGAGCAGGACAAGTAACTTCATTGACAACAGCTCAGCCTTCAACACTATTATTCCCATGAAACATATCTCTAAACTCCGTGGCCTGGGCCTTGGCACCTCCCTCTGTGACTGAATCCTGAACTTCCTAAATCACAGACCACAATCAGTAAGGATAGGCAACAACACCACCTTCACAATCATCCTCAACACCAGTGCCCCACAAGGCTGTGTTCTCAGCCCCCTACTATACTGCTTATACACTTATGACTGTGTGGCCAAATTCTCCTCCGAATCAATTTTCAAGTTTGCTGGTGACCCCATCACTGTAGTGGGTCAGATCTCAAATAATGATGAGATAGAGATAGAGAATCTGGTGAACTGGTGTGGCCACAATAATCTCTCCTTCAATGTGAACAAAATGAAGGAGATCGTCATCGACCTCAGGAAGTGTAAAGGAGAACATGCCCCCATTTACATCAATGGGAACAAAATAGAAAGGGTCAAGAACTTCACATTTTTAGGTGTCTAGATCACCAACAACCTGTCCTGTTCCCCCCATGCCGACACTATAGTTAAGAAAGCCCACCAACACCTCTATTGTTTCAGAAGACTAACGAAATTTGGTATGACAGCTATGACTCTCGCCAACCTTTACAAATGCACCATAGAAAGCATTCTTTCTGGTTGTATCACAGCTTGGTATGGTTCCTGCTCTGCCCAAGACTGCATGGAACTACAAACAGTTGTGAATGTAACCCAATCCATCATGCAAACCAGCCTCCAATCCATTGACTCTGTTTACACTTCCCACTGCCACGGCAAAGCAGCAAGGATAATTAAGTGCCCCATGCATCCTGGACATTCTCCCTTCCACCTTCTTCTGTCAGGGAAAAGATACAAAAGTCTGAGATCACATACCAACCAACTCAAGAACAGCTTCTTCCCTGCTGCTGTCAGACTTTTGAATGGACTTACTTGCATTAACTTGATGTTTCTCTACACCCTAGGTATGAGTGTAATACTACATTCTGCACTCTCTCATTTCTTTCTCTATAAATGGTATGCTATTTCTGTAGAGCGTACAAGAAATAATACTTCTCACTGTATGCTAACACATGTGACAATAATAAATCAAATCAAATTAAAATGGGACAAAATGCAACTGCTGTGAAACACACTGCAGAGAGGGAGAAAAATCCCATCTGATGTTTCAAGTCCAAATGACTCTTCAGAGCTGAAGAGGGATAGAAATGCAACGGATTTTATAGTTGGAGAAGAGATGGAGAAGGTGGAGCAGTTTAGAAGGTCAGGGATAGGAGGAAACTGAGATGAGATTAACAGAGATGTTAAGGACACAAGATAAAGGACATATGAATGAAAAGATGTATAAGGTTTCACTCACCAGCACTGTCAGCTTATTCAGTGGCATGCTGCTGACACATTATTAGCTAAGTGCCTGGCAGCCTAAATATTGTGCGCATTCCTCATCTGCACGGTCTGCCAAAACCCACCCTCCAACTCAATCTAAGCTTTGAGAGCACACGGGCATCATCATGAGAGCAATGACTTTGTTGCATTAAGCTGCCTTGGAGTATCAACCAACCTTGCATTCCTCAAGCATTTCCGATGCGTCCCTGCCCTTGTGAGGTCATTGAGCCTCTTTTGGCATTAAGACCAGGTTCTCCTCACCAGTCCAATGCTGCTAACCTCCTCCCAGGCAACATGTTTTCTGTTCAGCTTTCTCTTCATCCCATTGGATGGTATCAACTGCTCACACTGGTTTGATACTGTGTGAAGGAGAGGTTTGATGGAGTCATTTGTCATGGGATTGGTTTAGCCCTTTTCTCCCCTCACTCTAATGCCACAGATATCTCTGGAGAGAAACATGTGACAACTGGGCAACTCCCCTTGGCAACAAAGTGGAAAACTTGTTCAGGTTCAAAACTGAAGCCTCCTCTGCTCGATGGCAAAGTTTGGACAAATCAGAACTCAACTTAAAAGCCCACAAATACCTGGAGTCCCAATGAGCTTCAAAACTCTGAATCATGCCAGCGTTTCCTTGTTACCCTGACTCAAGGGAGCTTTTTAAATTATTGGCCATGATGCAGAATGGGGTCATGGTCAATGACTTTGGAGGGATGAAGGCCTCAAACCACTCTGCGATTATAATTTCCTCAGTTAGTGCTTTATCAGGCACATTTTGAAGGCAAGCAGGCCAGGAGTCAGAAGGCCATTGCCATCCAGGTGCTGGAGATGCTCCCCCCACTCAGTGGCTTGATGGATTTTTCAGCTCATTATGTCACTGCGCTTGAGCAGGTCAATCTTTAAGCATAGCTACTGCCATTTCAGAAATAAGGCAAGGTTTCAAATGGTCATTTTCACCAGGGCCAAAAGAAGAAAGTTCTCTGCCAAGTTTAACTTTTCCCTTGAAGCACATTATGAATTTGGGAATTGCACCCAGCAATGCCCTAGGGTGATCAGGATCATCAGTTATAAACTGCAGTTTTAATGCATAAAAATACATTGGAGCTCACCATCGTCTTCTACTCCTTAAAGACAAAATTGTCACTTTCACACCAAATTCAGACAAGTAAATTCTTTTAAAGAGTGAAATAAGTTTAGGTTCATTTTATTAATTTCACAAGTAGGCTTGCATTAACACTGCAATGAAGTTATTGTGAAAATCCCCTCACTGCCATACTCCAGTGCCTGTTTGGGTACACGGAGGGAGAATTTAGTATGGTCAATTCACTTACCCTCCACAACTTTGGACTGTGGGAGGAAACCGGAGCACCCAGAGGAAACCCATTCAGTCACAAAGAAAACATGCAGACTACACACAGACAGTGACCCAAGCCGGGAATTGAATCCTGGTCCTTGGCACTGTTAAGGCAGTGTACCACCATGCCACCCTATTGCTAGTGAACCCTATCTACTATCCCATGGTCAGATATGGGTGTTGAGTGTACTTCTTGATCTTTTGGTAGTTTTGCAGGATCGGTAGTTCCCTATCTATGCCAATAATTCAGCCATTGTAAATCGAAGCACTATTAAATTTAACCTGGGGAGCAGGCATTTCAAATCTTTTGGTTTTTAAGACATCATTTGCTGCAACCTTTTCATTCTAATTGGCATTTTATTTCCAAATTATATCTTGCCTCTGAACAAGCATGCTCTGTTCCATCTCGACTTACGTCCTCAATTTTTGCAATTACTATATGTAGCAAGAAAACATTAAATATATTTGAACATCTTAAGGTCCTCTCACCAAAAATAACAAATAAAATGTTCCTTCAAAGTAAAAATTGGTGCTGACACCACCCCATGATGCAGGTCAGATCTCACATTGTGGGCCTGAATACAACCCATAATCATGTGGGGGTTACTTTCATAGAATCCCTACAGTGCAGAAGGAGGCCATTTGGCCCATTGAGTCTGCACCAACCACAATCCCACTCAGGCTCTATTCCCACAACCTCACATTCTTACCCTGCTAATTCCCCTCACACTAGAGTCAACTTAGCATGGCCAATCAACCTAATTCCACATATCTTTTGACTGTGGGAGAAAATCAGAGCACCCAAAGGGAGAATGTGCAAATTCCACACAGACAGTGACCTGAGGCCGGAATTGAACCTGGCTGCCTGGCGCTGGGGGCAGCAGTGCTAACCACTGTGCCACCCCTGCTCAATGGCAAAGCGAGCACTGCTCATTTTTTTTCAGTTTAAAGAAGTTCTGCAGCCCATTGGAGCTATTTTCATGGAATAAAAATATATTTTTCATCAATAAAAGATGAGGAGGTTTAACAAAACATTTAATGGAAAATGGAAAAAATGGCAGTAAAGATAAATAAACAAAAAGCAGCTGTCAAGGGGTGAACGTTTTGTACATTGATATGCAAACAAACGTAGCCAGTCAAATATTTTTCACATTTATACCGCAAAAGTCTTAGTATGAAAGTGCTATTAAGTAAAATTTTCATATCGACCATAAATGCCAAGTGAATGTTGTGATTCAGAAAATGTTTACTTGGCAACCTATTATATAAAGAAAAATGACAAAGGCCCAAATTTTCTGCTCCCCTGCCAGTGCGTTTGTAGGCATCAGGCGAATTAACACAGTTGGACTTCTTGCTGAGTTCCTGCCCTCCCGGACCTCTCAGCAATTTTACATTGGGGTCAATGAGGTCTTGGGCAATTATTTGATCACTTTCACACCAAGCCTCAATTTTTGGGATGACGAGAGAAGATTCCAGGTATGGGGAAAGCCCAAAAATAATCGGGTTTAGGCCTCCAGCAGGAATGGGGGAGGTGCCTCCATCAGAAGGTCCCTTGCAACTTTGGGAACCCCTGCTTAATGTCTAGTAACCACTGGATCATCGTACCATACCCCTCCCACTCCCCAGCCCCAACCCCAGAACCTACCCTCCCAATTCCCCCACTGTCCACATCTTCAAGCCTCACCTACTCTCCCCAGTCTGAGACCCCCAAAAAGTTACTTTCTGACATTCTGGGTTTTAGAGTCCAGAGACTTCACACAGTCCCAGTTCTGTCGACTGCAGCTTCTGATACTGCAAGGATGAGAGCGCTTATGGTCAATTTAACTGTCAGTAGCTTTCTAAGGTGGGACCTTAAAGTTTTTAAAGTTAAAGTTTATCTATTAGTGTCACAAGTAGGCTTACATTAACACTGCAATGAAGTTACTGTGAAAATCCCCAAGTTGCCACACTCCCGCGCCTGTTCGGGTACACTGCGGGAGAATTTAGCATGGCACTTTCGGACTGTGGGAGGAAACCAGAGCGCCCGGAGGAAACCCACGCAGACACAAGGAGAAAGTGCGAACTGTACACAGACAGTGATCCAAGTCAGGAGTGGAACCTGACACATTGAGGCAGCAGTGCTAACCACATACCACCGTGCCTCCTCCACATGAGGGGAGGAAGTCCCACCTTGCAGCCAATCAGCACTCACTGGGACGTGAAATCACGACAGGTCGGGTAGACTTGGTGGGAAACACTCTTCAGATGGCAGAACAGGAAACACCACCATCCTAAATATCCTGGTCAAAAAACTTACATTTATGTAGCTCCTTCTATCTGCCAAAACATAAAATGGAAAGCTGTCTTTTTTTTGGTGAGACTAAGCATTGCTATTGTCAGTTAAAACGCAGGTCACCCTGAATTCTGCATCTCTTGGACTATAAGCTTTATATCCAGCATTGCAACTGAGGACTCATGGTTTCTTCAGTTGGGACTGTTGGTAAAATGGATGAAAATAGGTGACAAGTCGTGAGCATGAACTCATGAAGGAGGAAGGGAAATGAGCCGAATGGAGATTCTTCACACTTACGGTCTGAGTTCTTGCACTATCCCAAAGCAAAATAAGTAATTGAGTCATCCAAATTGTTGCACCTGCAATAGACAATATATTTCAAGGAGCAGTTTTATTTCATTTTAGTAACAAAGTCCAAAATGTAATCAGTAGGTGCAGAGCAGTACTTATTATCCGCAGTGTTTTCTGGAATTGTGCAATTCCCAGTCACCTTTAGCAATATGTTCTGGAAAATTGAGAAGCTGTAGGTAGTGTGTATTTCTTACATTACACTATATCTCTAAGTGTCATTATGTATGATTAGCTACTGAGTTTTCTTAGCCTCCAAGCAGAACATAAAGCGGTTGTTTAAAACGTATTGCTATCTGACACTGGATGCAAAAAACAGTTTTCTGATGTTTCATTTCAATCAGATTCACACTAAATATAGAATGCAAGAAATGCTAGCGCTGCTCATTTATTTTACCCATGGGAACCCCTAAAAAAAAGGTACAATTTAATATTCTTTTCAAATGTGTCAGTATGGATTTGAATTGAGTGCTGTCCTAGTTTCAGTACTGACCAAGGAGTCCTACATGTAATAGTAGCATTAGCATTTATCGCTGGGTGATTAGGAAAAAAAGGTCAGCTGTAAATTACTTGGACGATGGTAACACAATGCTCAGAGGATTGAAGATTGGGCTCTGAGGGATATTTGCAACTCAGATCCCTTTGCCCTGCTCCCAAGTGGCTTTTCTTTGCTGAGTTTGTGCCACTAGATGGAGTACTTTATGTTGCATTTCAGGAGATTAAGAGCTAACCAGTTGGATCTCCTGTCTGTTTAAATTACTGATAGCCAGTTGCGGAGCAGAAGCAACAACCGTGGCAATGAAGTCGAAGGCCAAGGGCCTTGAAGGAGAGAAAGTATGGAACTGTGCAAAATGAAAACAAGTTGATTACCTCAGCCTTTTTTTTGACTAATGTGTATTCTTGCTTTAAGAGTGATTCTGCAAATCCAATGGCCAAAATTTCATGCACTCTTGTCAGCGAGTTTTTAGGCAGGAAGAGGAGCATGGAATGAAAGGAATGGGATTCCCTTTGGCTTTCCACCTGCCCTAACTACCAACCAATTAAAGCTGGGGTGGCTAAAGCCTCAGAGAAGAGGTGTGCCTTTGACCCACATTGGCCATTTAAGAACCATTTCCCACCAACCCTCAAATTTTAGGCTGGCATGAGTGAAATATCAACTGAATTAAATTGGAAAGTCAGTTGACCTCCACCTTCCACCACCGCCCCCCCACCTCACCCCTCCTGGTCTGGTGGCCTCTGCACCTCCCTCCCCCTACCAACCTTTCCCCTGAGACCACAATCACCCCCTTTGCACCCTCCCAGGCCTTCCCTACCATTCCCACCTTTCCATCCCTTAACCTTACCTTAGCCTTTAGTGGTTGGGCTTAGTGTCAGGAGTCCTCTTCAGTCCACTGAAGGTCTTGTCACTGCCAGCCAATTTGATTGGTGAGTGGCAGGACTGCAGTCGAGCAAGAAATGGCTGTGGGAATCAGCGGGGATATTTTCCTGCCAACCAACCGAATGGTTGAAAGTGAGTCCCCGATCCCCAAAATATTCAGGCCAGTATCTCATGAATAGTGTATGAGGTGATGAGAAGTTTAAACAACAGGTCACTTATCTTCTCAATCTAAGAACTTATTCTTGAGTCGTAGAGCTGCCTGTCTAACTCAAAGATGGGAATGGAGTTTTGAATGTGAGCACTCTACAATGTCAATAAATGAAGCGAGTAAAATTATAAGACATTTCCATCCTTAAAGGAAGTGATATTAACTTTAAATGAAGCATGTTACTAACTGAAGATGGTTTCACATTGCTGAAAACTGTAGACAAGTCTATAACCCAGATCATCTCAGCACTCCAGCTGAAAATGGGTATATGAGGCTGCATGGAAAAAGATTACATTCTTGGAAAGAATAATATGTGCCAAAGTGAAACTTTATTTATTATTCCTTGACATGATTTTCGGTAAGAAATATTATAGAAGTAGAATTCCCCCACCTCCCGTTCCCCCTTTACAGGAAAGAGAGAAGAGCTGCAGGATTTCATCATGCTTCAAGAATACCTTGTTGCCTTGGTGATAATAGTCCTATTCTTGTCTTATCCACTTTTTCATTAAATTGCGAAGCTATTAGTTGTGAGGAAATAAAGAGACAATGGGGGATTATGACAGTAAATGAATGGTTCATTGTATCCTCCTTGAAAATAATTTCAATTTATCAAAGAGAAATGTGATCTTAAACAAGATTCGATCTGAACAAATATGTTAATATTGACTACAAATTAATACAATACTTTTTTTGGCCTCAGATGTGTCTGCCAGTATTTTCTAAATATTATACATTAAGAAATAAAGTGTAGCTTGCGCTTGAGATATCTCATAGTAGCAAAGGACACCGCACTATTTAAGTCTCTGTTGCATCTAAAAGTATGTGGAGGTACAAAACAAGTCTTTGAAGCTAAACATAGAGGTTGTGATCTAAATGTTGGATGTCAGATGGCATTTAGTTACATTCAGTTCAAATAAAGAATAATGAGACAAACTGGCAGAAAATCCCTGGTGCTAAGATGGTAACAATCTGAACATTTGCTCACTTTCCATTGGATTAGTGTCCTGGGATGTTCCAGCATCAAATCTAGTTCATTATGCAGAGCTCCCAATCCAAACTGAACCTATTCCATATAGCAATAGTAGGAATTGTTTCTCACCATTAAAATTTGTGAGAGATAAGTGCTGCACATATATGGGAAAATATTGCCAAGATATAATTTTTTCTGAAGTACTGACTAAGATGACATGAGCAAATAAAAATGGCTGGAAAGAAAAATGGCAGACAAAATAAATAAGGAAGCACAAAACATGGGCAAGATATGAAACAGTGAAGAACCTCGATCTGTTGCTTGGCAGATGGTGAGATGGAAATGAGGTTAATATGAGGAATGCTGCTCTGTCCATCTATTTTATAAAAGAAAAATTCAGCCTTGGCAGATATGATCCTAACGCTGAGGCATAATATAAGCTGGGAGCCACTCATGGTTGTGCTAACAGTGGTACGGTGCCCTATTTAAGGCACAACTGTTCGCTGTCAAACACACAAACCTTGGCAATGGGAAAGAAGTGCATGGGTCCAGGTAGCAAGCAGGTTCTTAGTGTAGTATGGGGCATGCCCCTGTCTACATCAAAGGGGGCGAAGTGAAAATGGCTGAGAGCTTCAGGTCGCTACATGCCCAGATCATCAACAACCTGTCCTGATCCCTCCGCGCTGACACTATAGTTAAGAAAGCCCACCATCACCTCTACTTTCTCAGAAGCTTAAGGAAATTTTGTATGTCCACTACGACTATCATCAACCTTTACAGATGCATCTTGATATGACTCCTGCTCAATATTATGCCTCATCGTTAGGATCATATCTGCCAAGGCTGAATTTTTCTTTTATAAAATAGATGGACAGAGCAGCATTCCTCATATTAACCTCATTTCCACCTCACCATCTGCCAAGCAACAGACTGAGGTTCTTCACTGTTTCATATCTTGCCCATGTTTTGTGCTTCCTTATTTATTTTGTCTGCCATTTTTCTTTCCAGCCATTTTTGTTTGCTCATGTCATCTTAGTCAGTACTTCAGAAAAAATTATACCTTGGCAATATTTTCCCATATAGATGCAGCACTTATCTCTCACAAATTTTAATGGTGAGAAACAATTCCTACTATTACTATGTGAAGTAGGTTCAGTTTGGATTGGGAGCTCTGCATATAAAGGGTTGTGAGCAAGGCCCAGTCCATCACGTAAACCAGCCTTCCATTCATTGATTCAGTCTACATTTCCCACTGCCTCAGAAAAGCAGCCAGTATAATTAAGCATCCCATGCACCCCGGACATTCTCTTTTCCACCTTCTTCCATCAGGAAAAAGTCTGAGGTCATGTACCAACTGACTTAAGAACAGATTCTTCCCTGCTGCCATCAGACTTTTGAGTGGACCTACCTCATATTAAATTGATCTTTCTCTACACCGTAGCTATGACTGTCACACAACATTCCGCACCCTGTCCTTTTCTTCTCTAGGTATGGTATGTTTTGTCTGTACAGCATGCAAGAAACAAAAATTTTCACAGAATACTAATACATGTGACAATAATAAACCAAATCAAAATCAAAGTGTGAACCCAGGAGTAAAGACCTGTTTTACCTTGTTGTTTAAATAAATCCATAATTATAGCAGCCTCCTCATTGATATCTCGCATTATTACATTGGCAACGAGGAAGGGATTGGACTACAATCATGAGTTTCAGACGCTGAGGGGGAATGCATATCATTATACACGTCCAGAGAAGAAAAGAGAAAAAATATCGGTAGTAACAGTGAGTGAAAATAATGCCACTACTAGGAAAACTCAATATTTTTAGAATCATAGAAGCTCTACAGTACCGAAAGAGGCCATTCAGCCCATCGAGTCTACACCGACCACAAACCCACCCAGGCCCCACCCCCACATATTTACTCACTAACCCCTCCAACCTACGCATCTCAGGAGACTAAGGGCAATTTTAGCATGCCCAATCAACCTAACCCGCATACCTTTGGACTGTGGGAGGAAACCGGAGCACCCGAAGGAAACCCACACAGCCACGAGGAGAATGTGCAAACTCCACACAGACAGTGACCCAAGCCGGGAATCAAACCCAGATCCCTGGAGCTGTGAAGCAGCAGTGCTAACTGTGCTACTGTGCCGCCGACCAGGGAACTAAAGATTGGGACCAACACATTGACAGGCTGCAGTATTTCTTTGCTGCTAATTGTATTACGAGGAAAGGTAAACGAAAAGTCACACTCTAGAATCAAAATGTTGACTCTATTGTCTCCCCATAGATGTTGTCATACCTGCTGAAATTTTCCAGCATTTTCTGTTTTTGTTTCAAATTCCAGCATTCACATTAATTTGTTTTTTAACAAAAAGTAATTATTTTTACAATGTGCAGATCCCAAACTTATAGTCTCATTTGAACTTTAACTTTTCCAGAGGCTCCAGATATCATGGGCTGGAATTCTCCAGTCTCCCAAGCCACCGCTGCCAACGAGAATGGAGAATTGGGGGCTCAATCAAACCTCCTCCATTCACTGCAGCAAGATTGGAAAATCTCAGCTGCAGGTGAGGTCAGAGAATTCCAGCTCAAGTTTTTTGATCAGTTGCGGCAGTACAGAGCGGGCATTATTACCCCAGGTATTCTCATATATTGCAATGGTAAAAATTCAATTCAGCCACGAGAGACCCAGGGGAGACATTTTCTGCATGTGTTGCAAGACTTTCTCAAATGGCTGAGCAGTGTGAATTCGGCTCTTCATTAAGTGACATGTTACATGATCATTTGGTTTGCAGCATTAATAATCTGAATATCCAAGGAAACTATTAGCAGAGACAAAAATATCCCTGGATAAAGGCATAAAGTTAGCCCAAGCCACTGTATGTGGCAAAAAGGATGCTTTCAAGTTACAATGCATGCAGAAAAGAGAGATGAATCAACTCTGGAGGGGAACGGCGGCGAGACAAGGACCTCGAGTGACAGACACAGACGAGGTTGAACAGAGATCTCTGGAGCAGAATCTTGGACAGAGGCAAAAGAGAAAAATGGGCCATCAGACCAGGAATTTTGATGAGTATTATAGATGTTGGGGCGGGGGGAGGGGAATCACCCTCAGGATAAGTGCAATTACAAAGATTTTGTTTGCTTTAATTGTAACAGGAAGTGCCATATTCAGACACAGTACCGAGCCAGACAGAGTGTACTCAGTTTAAAAAATAACACACCTTGACTTCATGAAGTAGAAGAAATTTCAGAAGAAGAATCCAACATATACATAAGTTCAACTGATCAAGTTGGACAAGATGATTCCCATTGAGCTAGTCCTCTGTGGTGAACAAGCAACTGTTGAGTATGGAGGTTAACACAGGTGCTTCTGCCATAGTTTTGGGAAAACAGATCTACAAGTACTTAGAAGAAGGAGTCTAACCCTGGGATGAAGCAACATGGCTAATAAGTAAGCAACTTATACCTGAAGATATTTAGTACCAGGAAAGCATCAGTGTTGTAGCAACACCCGTCAGCTCAACGACCCACGATTGTGGTGTAAGGTAATAAGCCAAGCCCTATGGGATGGGACTGGTTATGCCACATAACGTTAAATTGCTAGAAATTTTAAAAATAGAATAACCTGCTTTTCAAAAGATTCTGTGCTAGTATAAAGACATTTTTCAAAATGAATCAGGCTGGATACAAGGGGTCAAGGCCAAAATCTATGTGAACCCTGAGTCTACACCTAAAATCCTTAGTGCTTGACCAATGCCATACACTTTGCATCAGAAAGATGAGGCTGAACTGAGGCACTTGGAGTAATTTGGAATTATAAGGCCTGTAGAGTTCTCCGAATGGAAAGCCCTTCCTTATCATTCCCATTCTAAAACCAGAACTCACCTGCAGGATAGGTGGCAATTAGAAATTCACCATAAACTAGGCGGTTTAATTCGACAGGCCTTTACAAATCTTGATTAATTACCTGTAAAGACTCACATTCCAACAATTGTTTTGTAAATTGAGTTTGTGTCTTTATATGCCCTATTTGTGAATAGAACTCCCACACACCTGACAAAGGGGCAGCGCTCTGAAAGATAGTGGCTTTTGCTAACAAATAAACTGGTTGGACTTTAACCTGGTGTCTTCTTACTGTGATTTATACCAGACATGGCAACAAAATTAGTGCCCTACTACCATCTTCTTAAAAAATATCAGTGCTGACATTGGAAAGACCCTCAAAAACAGGCTTTGAAATATGTTAATCTGGCTTTACAATCACCCAATTTACTAGTTCACTTTGACCCAAACAAACAGACAATCCTAACATGTGATGCTTCACTCTACGGGTTGGGAGCTGTTCTCTCACACAAAATGGATGACGGCGTTGATTGACCAATCGCATTTGCTTCCTGGGCATTGCCCAATGCAGAAAGAAGATACTCACAAATCAATGAAGAGGGCCCAGCAGTAGTGTACGGAGTGAAAAAGGTTTCACCAATATGTTTATGGTCATAAGAACATAAGAACATAAGAAATAGGAGCAGGAGTAGGCCATCTAGCCCTTCGAGCCTGCCCCGCCATTCAATAAGATCATGGCTGATCTGTTGTGGCTCAGTTCCACTTTCCCGCCCTCTCCCCATAACCCTTAATCCCCTCTCTTATCAAGAACCCATCAACCCGCTTCTTAAAAATATTTAGCGAGGCAGCCTCCACCACTTCAACGGGCAGAGAATTCCAGAGATTCACCACCCTTTGAGTGAAGAAGTTCCTCCTCAACTCCGTTCTAAACCGCCTCCCCTTTATCTTGAGGCTGTGCCCCCTAGTCCTACTGTCTTTTTTGAGCGGGAAGAGTCTCTCCACCTCTATCCTATCCATCCCATTCATCATCTTATACGTCTCAATGAGATCTCCCCTCATTCTTCTAAACTCTAACGAGTACAAGCCCAGTTTATTCAGCCTCTCCTCATAGCTCAATCCCCTCAACTCCGGTATCAGCCTAGTAAACCTCACCATTATCACTAATCAGAAACCGTTATTGGGCTTACTCCATGAGGACGGATTGATTCCATCCATTGCATTGGCCAGAGTGCAGAGGTGGGCCCTGCTTTCAGCTGCCTATAGTTATGTTTTTCAACATTGACCGAGCACTCAGATTTCCAATGCTGACACCCTAGGTTGTCTCCTGCTCCCTCAGAGTGTGACTCCACCCCTGGCACTACAGGAAATTGCCCTAGCTTTACATTTCTTGGATACCTTGCCCATATCATTGAATCATATTAAGATTTGGACACAGAAGGACACAGTCCTGTCCAAATTCAAGCCGATGTTCTTATGTGGCTGGTATTATAATAAATCAGAGCAGCTCAGACGTTATCAACTGAGGAAAGGTGAACTCAGTTGTGAAGATGGGGTATTACTCTGGGGGTCCCGCATGGTAGCACCACTCTGAGAAAGAAAGCCATCTTACAAGAACAGCATAGTGCACATCCTGGATAAACCAACCTAAAGATGTTAGCCAGAAGTTATATCTGGTGGCCAAGTATTGAAAATGACAGTGAAAATTTGGGCTGCCATTCTGACTACTGCCAATCACAATAGACACTGCTGCCTGTGGTTTAACTACATCCCTAAGAATGGCCAGGCCACTCTTAGACAAGACTGCATATAGATTTTTCTAGTTCATTCTTACAATGTTCTTAGTATCATTGGATGCTCACTCTAAGTGGTTAGACATCCAAGAAATGCGTACAATGATTTCAGTAAGAAGTCTCACAACACCAGGTTAGAGTCCAACCAGTTTATTTGATCTACATACAATGATTTCAACAGCCACCATAGAAAAATTAAAACAAATTTTTGCAAGACACAAAGGTTATAGTTTCAGATAATGGCATCACCTTTACATGGAAAGAATTCCAGTCTTCTGTACAGACCAACGGTATCCAGCACATCCACACCACCATCATTACCCAGCTTGAATGTCCTGGTAGAAAGAGCACTGAAAAACTTTAAATCCAAGATGAAAAGCAGCCCAATGAACATTGTGACTCAAGCTGACCATTTTTTTCCATTTTTACATACCTCCACATTACTACCAGCTGAGCTGCCGATAGGGCAACATCTCTGAATTCAGCTGGACGTGGTGTTTTCCAGTTTGATGGGGTAGATGGAGGCAAGACAAGTTACACAAAAGAAATACCATGACTTGACCAGGGATAGCAGATCCTACATAGCAGTTATTTTGTTTTTGTTAGGAACTTCGGGGTTGAACCAAAATGATTACCCAGGAGAATTGTAGTAAGATCTGGGCCTATAAGGTATTTGGTGGACCTACAAGAGAGAGAGGTGTGAAAACACATGGATCAGCTGAGAAGGAAAGGGGCTGCAGCTCCAACAGAAAAACAAGTGAGTTCAGTGGTAACTATTAATGTTTCTTGATCAGAGCCTGAAAGGAGGCTGCCGGTTGTTTTAGAGGAGGCCCCTCTTCCTCTTTCAGACAGAACTGGACAGGGTGTCAGCATTATGCACCATCTGAGACCTTTGATCAATTATCTGCTGCTAACAATACCACTACTGCTGGTGAAAGAATCTGTGAGAACTGTGGCATTCCACCAGACCCTGGAAGTCACCTGATTGACTTTATAAAAGACTGCATCACATCACTCCACCTTTTTTCAGTTCTGCCATCATACTAGTTTTTTCTTGTTACATATATAGCATTACTAGTTTTTTCCTGTTATGTATTTAGCATTAAGGGAATTGAGGAGGGAAGGGATGTGGTAGCATGGCCCCTTTAAGTACAATCGTCTGCTAGTTATGTGACACACCAGGGAAGCACACAAACCTCGGGAAAACAGCATGCGGGTCTGGGCAGCAAGCAGAATCTGGGGGGATTTTCTAGCCCTGTGCTCAAGCTTGATCCAAATCGTCCATAGGCATAAGAACAATTTCTGTAGAGAGATAATTATTAATTGTACAGAAATTCTGGCAATGCTCAACAAGTTAGGCAGCACCTTTGGAGAGAACAGTGAAATTGCCATTTCAGGGGTCATCCCTTCACCAACATTGAGCCCACATCCAAACCACATGCCCAACCTCTTCTCTCCACTGATGCTAGCTAAACTGCTCAGCCTTTTTAGCAGTGTTTATTTACAGCTATTAATTGAGCTGTTTTAACTGTTATTTTAGGTCATTATTATGTAGCATTTACTCTCTATTGCATGTAGTGACATGGGTGATTAATTGAATACCACCTCACTTGGGTTATATTTGCTGCATGCGCTGTGTACTCAAGTTCACTTTGAGCTGCATCATGTGTCAAGTAGGCGTGCTTTGTGCTCTGCATTTTCTGTAATGTTGGCATCACATTACAACCACTTAAAGCTACTGTTGTGAGTCTACCATTTCTAGAGGTTGGATTTGCATTAGTTATTTCAGTATTGGATAATTTAAAATTGAATTGTATCATAGGCTGCATGGTGTATTTTAGTGTGTTGTATTACCTCCAACTGTTAAATTGGATGCAACCCAACACTACTACATTACAGAGTCATTTATTTCAGTGGGTCTCATGAAGATGTTACAGACAAATTGAAGGAATTTAGCAGCTTCATAAATTTGGTTCAAAGATCTGGCATAACTAAACGTATCAATTCAGCACACTCATAACATGGAGTTCAGTAACTCTTCTTAGCTGGTTCCTTGAATAAAGTTATTAAAACTCAGCAATGAAATTATAAAAGTCAACAGAAATTGACAGGAAAGAATAAGTGGCTGTTAAAATGATTCACAGCTCTTTATATAATAGCTTGATTTTTATAAGGTATATTGATGAGGTCTGAATTAACACAAATGTGATAGGAACTTGGCTGCATTTTTCCATTTTCTAAAATAGAGAAGTCATTGATGAGTGCTATCAGCAACTCCACCAATCTTTGTGTCATCCGCAAACTTACTAATCAGATGCCCCACATTTCTTCCAGACCATTTATATATACTACAAATAAAACAGCTCCCAGCACTGACTCCTAAGGAACACCATTCTGAAAAACACCTTTCCATTGCTACTCTCTGGCTCCTATAACCAAGCCAGTTCTATATCCATCTAGCCAGCCCACTTTGAATCCCATGTGCTTTTGGTTTCTGTACCAGTCTACCATGTGGAACCTTGTTAACCGCTCTACTAAACTCCTTATAAACTACATCCACAGCTCTTCCCTCATCAATTATATTTAAGAGTTACCTCTTCAAAAAACTCAGTAAAGTTGGTGAAGCATGACCTTCCCTATACAAAACCACTAAAGTGATTGCAGTTCAAACCAGTCAGATCTTCCTCAAGTGCTGGAGATGGTCAGAGGATACAATAAGATATGGATAGATTGGAGGCTCGGGCACAGGAATGGCAAATGGAGTTTAATTCAGACAAATGTGAGGTGATGTATTTTGGAGGATCAAATTTAGGTGTGACTTATACTATGTATGGCAGAACCCTTAGGACCATTAATATACAGAGGGGTCTGGGGGTATGCAGGTCCACAGTTCCCTAAAAGTGGTAACACGGGGGCACCAAGGTAATTAAGAAAGCAGATGGCATGCTTGCCTTATTTGGCTGGGGCATTGAGTACAAAAATTGGGAAATCATGTTGCAGTTATTTAAAACCTTGGTTAGGCTACATTTGGAGTATTGCGTGCAGTTCTGGTCGCCACATTACCAGAAGGATGTGGAAGCTTTGGAGACAGTGCAAAGAAGGTTCACCAGGATGTTGCCTAGTCTCAAGGGCATTGACTATGAGGAGAGGTTGAATAAACTGGAAAGAAAATGGTTGAGAGGAGATCTCATAGAGTCCTACAAAATTATGAGAGGCATAGACAGGGTGGACAGTCAGAGGCTTTTTCCCTGGGTGGCAGTATCAATTACAAGGGGGCACAGGTTCAAGGTGAGATGGGGTAAGTTTAAGGGAGATGTGTGGGGAAAGTCTTTCACGCAGAGTGGTGGGTACCTGGAATGTACTGCCAGAGGAGGTTCTGGAAGCAGGCACATAAGCAACATTTAAGTGGTATCTGATGGGTACATGATTAGGGAGGGAATAGAGAAATGCAGACCAAATAAGGGCAGATGCATTTTTTCTTTAGTTCGGGCATCATGATCGGCACAGGCTTGGAGGCCGAGGGGGCCTGTCCCTATGTTGTATTTTTCTTTGTTCTAATTGATTGGGGAATGGGGGGGGTGCCGGGGAAGTCAATTGTCCTGAAAAGGATTATTGGTAACTTGCTGGAAATCACACAGGAAAGAAAAAATAATTAAAGTTGTGAACCTATTGGTTTTGAAGGCAGCCTTTTTGGGGGACAAGCTGAGGAAGAAAGGCTACCCTAATTGACTGTCTCTCTCTCTCTACTTTGCCTAAAATCAACCTATAGCCAGAAAACACCCATCTGAGTGTAAATAAGAAACATCCATAAGAACATAAGAAATAGGAGCAGGAGTAGGCCATCTAGCCCTTCAAGCCTGCCCCACCGTTCAATAAGATCATGGCTGATCTGAAGTGGATCAGTTCCACTTTCCTGCCTGCTCCCCATAACCCTTAATTCCCTTATCTATCATAAATCTATCTACCCATGACTTTAATATATTCAATGAGGTAGCCTCCACCACTTCAATGGGCAGAGAATTCCAGAGATTCACCACCCTCTGAGAGAAGAAGTTCCTCTTCAACTCTGTTCTAAACTGCCCCCCTCCCCTCTTATTTTGAGGCTGTGCCCTCTAGTTCTGGTTTCCTTTCTAAGTGGAAAGAATCTCTCTACCTCTACCCTATCTAGCCCCTTCATTATCTTGTAAGTCTCTATAAGATCCCCCCTCAGCCTTCTAAACTCCAGCAAGAAGAGGCCCAGTCTATTTAATCTCTCCTCATAAGCCAACCCACTCATCTCTGGAATCAGCCTGCTGAACCTTCTCTGTATTCCCTCCAAGGCCAATATATCCTTTCGCAAATAAGGGGACCAAAACTGCACACAGTACTCCAGTTGTGGCCTCACCAGTGTCTTGTACAGTTGCAGCAAGACATCCCTGCTTTTATATTCTATCCCCCTCGCGATAAAGGCCAACGTTCCATTCACCTCTTGATCACCTGCTGCACCTGCAGACTGAATTTTTGCGATTTGTGCACAAGGACCCCCCAGGTCCCTCTGCACAGTAGCATGTTGCAACTTTTCACCATTTAAATAATATTCCATCCTACTATTATTTCTTCCAAAGTGAATAACCTCACATTTGCTAACATTATACTCCATCTGCCGGGTCCTTGCCCACTCACTCAGCCTATCCAGATCTCTCTGCAGACTTTCCACGTCCTCCACGCAATTCGCTTTTCCACTCATCTTCGTGTCATCAGCAAATTTTGTTACCCTACACTCAGCCCCCTCCTCCAGATTGTCTATGTATATGGTAAACAGTTCAGCCCCAGCACCAATCCCTGCGGCACGCCACTCGTCAGCAACTGCCAACCAGAAAAGCACCCATTTATTCTGCTTCCTGTTAGATAGCCAATCCTCAATCCACGCTAACACTTTACCCCCAACTCCGTGTAACCTAACCTTCTGCAGCAACCTTTTGTGAGGCATCTTATTGAACGCCTTCTGGAAATCTAAAAACACCACATCCACCGGTTCCCCTCTGTCTACCGCACTAGTCACATCTGCATTTGGACCTTCAAAACCGACCCCAGTTGATAAGAACTCACAAACATCCACCGAAGGAACTCCAGATCGACAGCCTCGAAAATCTGTGAATGTTTCCATTTACTTTATAACATCCAACCTCAAAATCCCATCTCTATGGAGAGACTCTACCTGTTGATCTTTTGTTTGTCTGTGTGTCCGTCCGGATGTGTGCTGAAAGAATTCCGTAGCAGTAAACAGATTGTCTGTTTCCTGATTACAAGTGTATGTTAACCGATACTTGCAACTTGTTGAAAGTAGTTTTGTTTTATAATAAAGAACCTTTCTGAGTTCATTGGTTAAAGTCTCTTTTATTCTGGGCACCGGTAGAGAAGGTGAGCAATTGGCTATTTTGGTGACAAAATTAAACATTTAAATGAGTGGTCCGGCCTACTGACTGGTGGCACTAGACCATGAGTGTGCTTCTCCCTTGAGTTTTTTTTGAAGTGTATTTATTCTTGTCGCAAGTAAAACTGCAATGAAGTTACTGTGAAAATCTCCCAGTTGCCACACTCTGGCGCCTGTTCTGGTACACCGAGGGAGAATTTGGCATAGCCAATGCACCTAACCAGCACATCTTTCAGACCATGGGATGAAACCAGAGCACCTGGAGGAAACCCACAAAGTCACGGGGAGAACGTGCAGACTCTGCACAAACAGTGACACAAGCCAGGGATCAAGCCCGGATCCCTGGTGCTGTGAGGCAGCAGTGCTAACCATTGTGCCACCATGCCGCCCATAAACAATCCATCCCATTCATAATATCTTCAACACATATCTTTCAATCATCCCACCTGCACCACCTCCCTATGTGGTAAAAATCTACAGCTATTCAGCTATGTTGGACACATAACCCAAACACGCTGGGAAAAATGTTCCCACTTTTGCTGGATGGTGCGTCCATTTTCAGGTCATGTACCAGGTCACCAGAATAGTGGAATGTGCGGTACAATCTTCCAGAAGGTGTTGAATTAAGAGAGTTAGGGATGGCAGGTAGGTTGAGAGGTGAGATGATGATTCAGTGCTCACAATTACGAGGGCTGCTTGCAGCTTTCACTGCAGTAGGAATGTTGCTGAGAGGGACAGGACAAGAGAAGGTGGGATGGAATGAAGGCTGAATCAGCTGGAGGAACCTGGCAGCCACTCTTTCACCACCAGCATTATCCATGACATTGTCTCCAGAGAAAGTAATCATACAACTGCAAGCCTCTGCCTGAGGATGACATCAGGGTTACTGAATTGCATCTTTAACAAGTAAATTGCATCTTATTTTCATGGCACCCTGACCACTTCATCCTGTATGCCAACAGTAAAATCCCATTGTCCTCAGAAAATGTCTGTCAGTTGTTTCATAAACAACGTTAATTGGCTTCCTGCCATTGCAAAGCAGGTTACCATTAACACCGAGGAGCCACCTTGAGAAAAAGCAAAAGAAGATGGGAACACACTGACACTACTGTCCAACATCACTTTTTTCCGATTTTCTTCACACCTCAGTGACTACGTGGAGTTCATACATTCTCCCCATGTCAGCGTCAGCTCCCTCCAGGTGCTCCGGTTTCCTCCCATGGGTTAGGTGGATTGGCATGATAAATTTAATGTCATGGGGACCAGCTAGGGTAAATGTATGGGGTTACGGAGATAGGACCTGGGTGGGATTGTTGTCGGTGCAGAGTCAATGGGCCAAATGGTCTCCTTCTGCACTGTAGATTCTACGAAATCCTGAAAGATGCTGTGAAACTGTAGATGGAGTAACCATGGAACTCCTGCTTTCCTTTCCACTTGCTCTCCCCTCAACCTTTCTCATCCCTTTATATGTTTGTGCTTTTAGATTGTTTAAGAATTGCCAACTGCATCATCATGAGAAATGATAAAAATAACAGCAGACCTCCGAGGAAGGTATACTGTCAGTTGGCCTCATACTTGCAGGCACTTTTGTGATATTGCTTAGTCATAGATGTAGTTTAACATACTAATTAAAATATTGATGAATATGTAAATAGTATGGGATGCATCATCAAAAGAATTGGTGTAAATTAACATGGGATATCCTAGTTGGAGCAGTGTTGATTAGCAGGTAACACATGTATGAAGGGTTCTCCTGGAATCATGTCATTCATCAAAAACCCTTTGTTTAGATTACCAAACATGTTCATTATGTTTAGTGTGTTTATGTAATGAGCCAATAACATAATAGCCACTCTTAACCATGTACAGAAGAAATTTTCCAGAGCAATCAAAGCAGGGAAACCATTACTTCAGATAACCAGTGGCTTGCTCGACACAAGCATGCCAAACATTATGAACATTTTGGTAACCTAAACAAAAGGTTCTTTATTGAAGAATGACAAAATTCCAGGAGAGTCCTCCATACCTCAATACTGCTTCAACTATGATTGCTCGATTTGTTACAGATGACTCCACGGATTTATCAAAGACCCTCTGATCTCATAGTGGGAGGATGCCATGAGCCATTTACGGAGGTGGTAGCCGTTGTCCTGAAGCGGCCACCCTGGGATGCACATTGGATGCTCAAAGGCAATCAGTATAAAAGCCCTTTGCAGGAGCTGCTGCCAGGATAGCAGATCAACTTAGTGTGATTATATACCAACTATATTGAGAGTGTTGGTCTTTGCCATTAGCATTATAAATTCCTTACAGTGCAGGAGGACCCATTTGGAGCATTGAGTCTGCACCAACTCTCTGAGAGACTATCTCACCCAGGCCCCATCCCCGTAACCCCACATATTTGCCCCGCTAATTCCCCTAACCTACACATCTTTTGGACACCAAGGGACAATTTATCATGGCCAACCCATCTAATCTACAGATCTTTAGATTGTTGGAGGAAACTGTAGCATCCAAAGAAAACCCACGCAGACACAGAGAGAACATACAAACTCCACACTGGAAGTCACTCAAGGACAGAATTGAATCTGGGTCCCTGGCGCTGTGAGACAGAGGTGCTAACCACTGTGTTATCATTTCTCTTTAATATGGGGGGCTACTATAATCACATGCATGCAGTCAATGATACCCATACCATCACAAAATTTCATCAGCCCTGATGAAGGCTCATCCAGACTCGAAAAATTGGCTCTATTATTGCTCCGCAACATACTGTCAGAACTGCTGAGATTTTGCAGCATTTTCTATTTTTGTTTCAGATTCCGGCATCCACAGTATTTTGCCTTTACCATCAGGAAGTCTGCTTTTCTGGAGAAGTCTTGTGCTCTTTCACCCTGACGTTTCCCCTTCAGAAAGAAAAGGTTCTAATCCCATCTCCTTCTGTACAGTGTTTCTGTGATCTCCCTGACGCTTCTATGAAGAGCAAAATGTGATTCAGTGCTGATGTTGCTTATTCCCACCTGGTTAGGACATGAGGGAGATTATGACCTCCACTATCGTTGGGAAGGCCATCCTCGACCAGATTTGAGATTCCAGGTTAGTGTGAAGGAGATGGTACAAATCTGTGACCATATCGTTTGTGAATTATAGCCTCCCTAGGCATTAGTTCTGGCTCATTGCAAAGTAGATGTGTAGCTCCCAGAAGGTCTTTTCTTTGTAGCTTTTCTAAGAAGAGCCCTGCTTTTCCTCCCTCCTTGTAGCATTGTCCTTTCTGCCTACCCCTTTTCATGCCTGCTTAAGGTGCAGGGCAAGTGGTAGTGTAATGTTTCATATATAGGCAATCCTATTTGCTGCCTTCCTGTGCTCAGAAAATGTCTTTAAATTACTCAAGCAATGCATCACATTTTCACAAATGTTACCTGGGCACAAGTTTCAAACACTTCGGCTGCAAGTTGTTGAGTAACCTTGTAAATAGGCTCAGGACAGGGTCCATCATGTTTCATAGTGTTTGTTGTTTCAGGAGTGATTAACAAAGACTACGCCTGCACTGATCATTTTTTGATATCCTGTAGTTGATCAGCCCATTGACATCAATGAAGCAATGATAGCGCACTTTCAATGTCTTTGAGTGGATGCAGGAGTGGCCCGTGTGTGTCCCACTCCACTTTAATCACTCTACTCTGGAAGCAGCCAATAGCACTTGTCTCACATGGAAACCTCAAACAATCCTTCCTAACTGAATTTGTGCCTGTAAACGTTATTCCTTAATAATTCAGCAAACGAGTCATAGTACAAAAGATCAGATAAACAATCAAAAGGGAAATTCAAGGTTATCTATGAATTGTTGTACCTTTCTGGTATTGTATGAACATTACTGCACTATCAAATTTCAAACTACAGAGCCCAGAGTTTTAACTGAAGCCAAGGCAAAATCCCAATGGAGCAAGTGGACCACTTTGTGATTGAACGTTTCCGAGATAAGGGTTTAGGAGTTTTTTACTGTTCTCTATGACTGAGACAGGATCTCAACTAGCGGTTATATGAATTCTACTGGGGGCTGCAGAAGGCATAAAGGGAGGACAGCACTGGATTAGGCTGGGAAATTTCATGAGCAGATTTGTTTGTTATGAGGGAAAGCCAAGCTGAAAATCCATTCATTCTCCAGCTTCCTCCTCCAGAAAATGGTGCGACAGAAAAATAGAGGGCAGTATCCCAGCACACACTGGTTCCTTTCTTCCCTGCTCTTTGATGCTCACACGACAGATCAGTGAAGTAGACCAGGCGACAATGTGGATGTTGGAATGATCCGGGTGCAAAAGGAGTCACGTGTCGAGAACATGAGAGTTCTCCCATAGGGCAGGCAGAGGCACAGCGGCGGGATTTTCCGGCCACGCTCACCCCAAGATCAGAAAATCCCACCTGAGATCAATGGACCTTTGCGTGGTCCACCCCTGCCCACTATGATTTCCATGGCGGATGAGCGTGCTGAGAAAATTCTGCCCAGCGTGTAAAAGCTACTCAGTTACTGTTAATAAACATCTATCGTTGTTAATCTCTGGTCGCCAGTCATTGGAACCCAATATTTTACAAGTGAGAAATCTGTCTTGTCCCTTATTTATCCAAAGAATTGCCTTACACTTCCTATGATTGTTATTTCTCTCTAGGTTTCTTTTTTTTATTAATTCCGAGAGTGATTTATTTGGAAGTTTCTCAACCAGAAAATAAAATTCAAACAGAAGTTTTCTAGCAATCAGTTACCTTATTAGAATACAATGAGTTCAAGGGCCTTGGGAATGCCGTACTGGATCTATTACACTTGGTAGAAGCCTAGACTCCTGTGGTTCTATCCTCCGTAGTTAGAGAAAAAGTAGATGAGTGGATCCCAAGCTTCTTTAATCCCCTAAGCTCATTGAAAAGGTATCTGGATCTGCACTAAAGTGCTGTAACTGCAAGGCTATAAGCCAGGTGCTGTAAGGCAGGATTAGAATCAGCAGCTAGCTTTCCATTGTTTATATTTCAGCCAGCACAGACATGGCGGGCTGAATGGTCTCTTTCTGCACCTTAGCTTTTCTGTGTTTCTGTGATTCTGATAATACCACTCACTAACCAGCTGCAAGTAAGTTTGTTGACTTATCCTGCAACCTTAGCTCTCTTTCACATTAATCATAGAATTCCTACAGTGTAGAAGCAAGCCATTCGGCCCATTGAGTCTGCACTAACTCTCCGACAGAGCCTCTCCCAAGTACACCTCCGCCTTTTCCTTCTAACCCCACGTATTTGCTTCATTAATCTCCCTAACCTACACATCTTAGGATGCTAACGGGCAATTTAACATGGCCATTCCATGTAACCTGCACATGTTTGAACTGGTTGAGGGAGGGGGGGCAGTGGGGGCTTGGACTGGTTAGGGAGCGGGTGCGGGGAGGAACTGGAGCACCTAGAGGAATCCCATTGAGCCAGAGGGAGAACATGCAAACTCCATGCAGACAGTCACCCAAGGGCAGAATCAAACCTGGACCCCTGACGTTGTGAGGCAGCAGTGCTAATCACTGAGCCACCATGTAATGTACAACCTTTCTTAAATGGTTTAGGTGAGATATCCATATTGCAAAACATGTATGCCCAAATCCACAACTAGCTACTGTGACAGTGTTTTGGTGCAACAATCTGGCAATCTGATATTCTATTCATTAATACAATCAAACAACGGCCTCAGATCATTTCTTCACAGATAAACTGTTTTGCAATGGGGATTCAATTGCTTTTTAGCGCATAAGCTTTTAACTGTTAGCAGTTTAAGTATGTTAAGCAATAGAATGCATTTTAAAATATATTTTTAAAAAATTACCAACATAATATGGAAGCAGTCCAATGGTGTTGTAATAACAATGCCAACACAGATGCAAAATATTAAACTGTGATTATCAAAAATGTTCATTAGTTACTTTCCCAATTCCTGTTCCCAAAATTTGTTACACTTTACATTGTTATCAGCCATGTTCTGTTTTTTTCCCAAATAAAACTTTCATTCGTGGTGGGTTGAGTGGATGTGATGATGTGGTTCTCAAGAGGTCACATGATGGAAATGCGGGAGTTCTCCCCAGAGCCTGAGCAGGGTGTGAGCATGTAGCAACTGCTCAGCTAGTGAATAAACGATAGTTTGTTAAAGTCCTTGTTCCCCATCTTCAGTAATCCAGCACTTCCACAGGTTGGAATATAAAAACCATCACCTTAAAACTAATTTGTTTGCTGGATATTCATGTACTCTTGGAAGGTACAGTAGCAAATTATAGCACAAAGGCAGGTCTCACAGTATTTCACCAATTTTATTGTGATTACAGGAAAGAGACTAAAGGAAGAGGCTATCAAGTAATGACAAGACACCTAATATCAAACTACTGTTAAGGACAAAGCCTGAAGGTGCATATAGCCAATGGAAACGCTTCCTATTCATGATCACTATTGCATTGGTTATGCAACCCTATCAAGCTACTCAGTTTCCCCTAATGAGGCTGTACACTCTTGAGAGTTCAACTATAGTGAAAAAACTGAATAGCCCTCTTTTAAAAGCAGGGAGTTCTTCTCCCTGTTCCTAATGGCTCTGTATTCAGGCAAGCATCTTAGAACAAATTTATCTTTTTAATGCTGGCCTCAATGAGCCCATTAAGGACCATGGTTTTTGTCACATGAGATCCATTTTCTCAAATGCAACAGGCCTTACAATTTGGTTGTGTTCAGCACAGACCAATTTTGCCAAGGGTCTCAAAATGCCATTGGGCTCCTTATTTTTATGTGCAATGTGATAAATGGCTGCTCTAGGTATGGGTCCTGGGTGCCTCCTTTTTGCCTTCACCAATGTGGTGTACATGATGCGCATATTCTACACTGAAAATGCAGAATCCTACAGTGCAGAAAGAGACCATTCAGCCCATTGAGTCTGCACCAACCACAATTCCACTCAGACACTATTCCCATAAACCCATATATTTACCCTGCTAATTCCCTGACATAAGGGTCAATTTAACATGGCCAATCAACCTAACATGCACATCTTTGGACATCTTTGGATCATACAATAATTCATATTTTTTAAGTAAGTATAATGAATGTACAACTTTGGTATTTATGTCCATTTTGTATTTGCATTTCAGGGCAGTAGATTAATGGGCACTTTAAATTCAAAATGGTAATTTAGTACTTTTGCTATCATATTTTTGATCATTAAAGCACACAAATCTTTAATGATACCTTCTCCAATATGCTTTATTTTGCCCAGATCTATCCTAATTGTACACCTAATT
Organism: Carcharhinus amblyrhynchos; assembly: GCF_965287045.1. NCBI lineage: Eukaryota > Metazoa > Chordata > Chondrichthyes > Carcharhiniformes > Carcharhinidae > Carcharhinus > Carcharhinus amblyrhynchos. Next base: position 38,892,892 of record NC_137339.1, on the reverse strand, counting down.
AGCAAGGCAATGTATAAAAAAAACTTCAAATAATTGTAAGAATGAAGCCACCTAATTATTTAAACATAGTGTATAAATGTGAATAAATCAGCTTTTCTGATCTAGAACTTAGAATGAAGAGCAAAATATTATCCTCATTCAGAATGCTGAGGGAGAATACATTACCTGGTTTATTTGGTAAATGAAATCATAATGGTAAAATGGTATTTATACCGCCAAAATCCACTGGCGGGAGAATTACTGTCAGTTTGCATTTTCTATCTTCTGTTAATGACTTCCAATAATGGTTACCACCAGAATCATTAAGACACAATTAAACTAATAATTACAGCCCAATTATAATCTTCAAGCACAAATTCCTTCGCTAAACACTGGCAATAAGAGGGCCCACCAGAGCATTATAAAAGACTGCTCAGAAACGGGTTTTATTTTGATTGCACCAATATCTCCAAGTACAGTTGAGATGGCAAATAACATATGGGAGCAATGGATACACAACGCAGAAGATAAAGGGTGAGGCATCAATAGAATTTACTGACTAAAAATTAACAATCTGATGTATTTAAATGCAGCACCCCAGGAGATGGTAGTTCGTCTGATTATTTTGACTGATCTGTATCACATATTTTGCAGACTGATTTACAAGTACGACTGGTAATTTCCTTGCATTGCTCATAGCCATTAAGCAGCTATTAATTTATATGCCACTAGATCCTTACAGGAGATATTCAGGATAAAGGTGGAAAATGTACAAAATAAATCACAAATCTTTTTTTTAAAAGAGAAAAGGATCGCAGGCAAAAAAGGGTAATTAGAATGGCAAGAGACTCGTGTGAAGAATAAACACCAGCGAAGGCCAGTTGGACTGAATTGTCTTGACTATAGATTTTATGTAAAATAAGTCTTGGTGATATTAGTAGATATTTATTTCATTCATACAAAATATCTTTTTGCTATTTTAGTGCAGGCATTAAATAGTTTATTCTAAATGAGTTAATGCTCCAGTTAAATAACAACAGTACTTTATGCATGTTAAGCATTTATCTGCAAACGAGGCATCAGTGGTTCAGTGGTACTGTCATTGGACCAGTAATCCAGATGATGCTCTAGGGACCAGGGTTTGAATCCCACCACAGCAGGTGGTGAAATCTGAATTCAATAAAAATAATCTGAAATTAACAGTCCAATGATAACCATGAAACAATTGTCATAAAAAGCCATCTGGTTCACTAATGCCCTTGAGAGAAGAAAAAATGCCATCCTTACCTGGTCTGGCCTACGTGTGAATGCAAGGACAATTCAGGACTGGATAAGGAAGGAAAAAAAGACTGTTAGCATATCCAGGGGAACAATTCAATTGCAGCCTTAAAGGAATATAGGAAGCACAAGAGGGGACTTAATAAAGCAATTAGAAGAGTGAAAAGTGGGCATGGAAAAGGAATTGTGAACAAGATTAGGGAGAATCCTAAGATATTCTATAAATACATTAAGGGGAAGAGGTTGACCAGGATAAGAGTAAAGTCCATTCGAGACCAAGGGGGCAATCTATGTGTGAAATTGCAGGATGTTGGAAGGGTGTTAAATGAATACTTCCCATCAGCCTTCATTCAGAAGGAGGGGGACTTGAGTATAAAATCCAGGAAAAGGGGATGTGAGTACAATGAGTCATTTGACATAGGAAATGAGGTGGTATTGGAAACTTTGACAAGCTTAAAAATGGATAAATCCCCAGGCCCAGGTGAACTACTTCCCAAGGCGCTGTGGGAAGTGAGGCAGGAAATTGCAGGGACTCTGCCACAGAGGGCTGGAGGACGGATAATGTGGTTCCAATTTTCAAGAAACATGGTAGAGCTGAACCAGGAAATTACAGGCCACTGAGTCTCACATCTGTGGTAGGGAAACTATCGGAGAAAATTCTGAAGATGAGAATTAATCTCCACTTGGAAAGGCATGAGATGATTAAGGATACTCAGCATGGCTTTGTCAGGCAAACTTGGTAGAATTTTTTGAAAAAGTGATTGAGTGTGGGGATGAGGGAAGTAGTTCATTTGGATTTTAGCAAAGCCTTTTTTCTTTGTTTTTATTCCAATCTAATCCAATCAAGTCCAATTTAGAGTCTCAACAAGTTGAGACGTTCCTGATCCAAGCTGACAAGACAAGAGTCTCACCTCCTGTCTTGGGCTTGATCTACATGATCCAAGCTGATTGGAGTAGGCATAGCTCCTCCTCCAAGGCTTGATCTCATTTGCATCTTAGCCAAAAGGCGGAGATGCCGCTTTTAAAAATTGCTTCAAATGAAGCTGAAATGTAATCTAATGACTTCAACCAAGCACAGCATGTCGATACTACACTTGATCTTAGCCAAAAGGCTGAGGTCTCACATGGTAGACTGATTGAAAAGTTTGAAGCACATGGAATTCAGGGAAACATGGCAAAACTGGCTTAGTAATAGGACATAGAAGGTGACAGTAGTAAGCTGTTTGAGTGACTGGAGACAGGTGTCCAGTGGCGTACCGCATCTTACATTGATGGATTCCTTATTGTTTGTTATATACGCAAATGATATAGATGAAAATGTGGGGGGAATGATAAGTAAGTTTTCTGATGACACTGAGATTAGTAGGATGGTTAATAGTAAAGAAGAAGATCGCAGGTTACAGGAAGATATAGATGGGTTGGTCAGATGGGCAGAGCAGTGACAAATTATAAGGATAAATGCGAGATGATGCATTTTGGAAGGAGTAACATAATGATGGAGTATTTAATGAATGGCAGGAAACAAGGAAACCCAGATGGATCTTGGGGTAGTTATTCACAGATCCCTGAAGGAGGCACAGCAGGTGAATAGGGTAGTTAAGAAGCCAAAAGGGGCACTTGCCTTTGTAGTCATGGCATAGAGTATAAGAGCAGGGAGGTTACATTTGAGCTGTACAGAACATTAGTTAGGCCACAGCTGGACTACTGTGTGCAGTTCTGTTCACCTCACCATAGGAAGGATGTGATTGTACTGGAGAGGGTGCAGAGGAGATTCACAAGGATGTTGCCTAGGATGGAGCATTTGTGAGAGACTGGATAGGGTTGGATTTTTTTCTTTCGAGCAGAGAAGGCTGAGGGAGGACATCATTGAGGTGTATAAGATTATCAGAGGTTTAGACAGGGTGAAACAAGCCCCTTGGTTGAGGGGGTAATCAAAAAGGAGCTTAGGTTTAGGGTGAGTGGCACAAGATTCAAATGGGATTTGAGAAAAATAATTTTCCCTTGGGGGTGGTAAGAATCTGGAATACACTGCCTGGGATGGTTGGAAATATTACAACCTTTAAAAAGCAATGGATGAGCACTTGAAATATCATAACATTCAAGGTTATGGAACAAGCAGAAAATAGGATTCATGCAACTTTAGTGGTAGTTATGGTTGGTGCAGAATCGATGGACCAAAGGGCCTTTTCTGCGCTGGTTGGGGAGGTGATGACCTAGTGGTATTATTGCTAGACTATTAATCCAAAAATGTTCTGGGGACACAGGTTCAAATCCCTCCGTGGCAGATGATAGAATCTGAATGCAATAAAAAACAGCTATAATTAAGAATCAACTGATGACTATGAAACCATTGTCAGTTGTGGGAAAGAACCATCCTATTCATTGTTGTCAAATGAGGGGCATGCACACGGTGGGCTGCTCTTGGAGGTTCCGGGAGTGGCCTAGTACTCCGTGTCGGTGTGCGTGCTTGATCCTGGACCGGTAGACGGGCGCCGCAACAGCTCGGTGACTAGCACTGCTAGCTGTGCAGATACATGGATTTGGGCCTGTGTCTGTGGGAGTTTGCGCATTCTCCCTGTGATTGCGTGGGTTTCCTTCGGGCGCTCCGGTTTCCTCCCACACCCCAAAGATGTGCTCTTAGGCTGATTGGTTTTACCAAATTGACACTATTCTCCCCTGAATCTGGCTAAGTTAGGGGTTCCATTCGTAGACAAGCAGGGTAGAATAGGTGTAGGGTGATGCGGCGGCGCGGGCTCGTTGGGCTGAAGGGCCTGTTTCCCGTGCTGGGTTGTTCTTTGTTCTTTCTTTGTATTAATGTCCTTTAGGGAAGGAAATCTGCCATCCTTACTCGGTCTGGCCTACATGCAACTCCAAAGACACACCAACGTGGTTGGTTCTCAACTGCCCTCTGGCAACTAGGGATGGGTAATAAATGCAGGCCAGCCAATAATGCCCATGTCCCATGAATGAGTAAAAAAAAACTCTATGACTCTGTAAAATCCACGGAAATGTAGCTGACACTTAAATGCCCTCAGTTCAAGGTAATTAGGGATGGGAAATAAATGTTGCCCAGCCATTGATGCCCACATCCCAGGAACATTTTTTTTTGAAATTGATAATCCATTCTAACATATCACTGGGAAGTAAAGGACAACATTAAAATTTATGCAATAGTTTAGTGCCACCAAAATTCTCTTCACAGATGTTGACTGATCTGTGCACTTATTTGTTGCATTAGTTTTATTTCAGACTTACACTACTGTTAGGTATTGAATGATGTACACACACATTGAAGTCTCCATAGTGACCATGATTATCCAATTTATAAGTGACACCAGATAGTCATTTTGGATGTGTATATAGATTATTATCCTCACATATAACCTCTTACTTTAGATTCAATGATCTGAATCTGAATGTTAGAAAAAATTGTAACACTGTATGATTGACTGGGTGGCAACAATTAACGTAAAAAGTGTTGGTGACTCACCTACCTATACTACTTAGATATGTCAAATATACAATTCCACTTAAATACTTATCAAATATATCTTTAGAGTATTGAAGAAACACTTCTTCAAGTCAGCACAAGTCAGTTGTGCTCTTCAATAAACCCTTCAGAAAGTCTGCATAACACTTGTCCACTGTTGTATCATGCTAACATAGTGGCTCTTTCATTTGAGAGTCAACTTTGAGCTGTGAAAGATAATGAGCTAAAATAGAAGTCAAGTAATCTTTTGAAGTTATTACAGTTAGACGTAGCATTTCACACAACAATTTGAAAAAAAAACATTTAGAATGATTATTCCAGGTGGCCACATAATACTAAAGCTTGGGGGGGAAAATATTGAAGATCAATAGTTAATGGACAAGCATAGCAAACACAGAAAGCATTAGAATTTTGATGAGGGCTCCTAAATGCAAATATAGTATGTGACTTGTGCAGGAATCACCAAAGGACTGTGCTCTGCCAGCCATTTCAAGAATGGAAATTGTACCAGGTAGTGAGTGCAAGCAAGCAATGAAACAAAAGATAAATCAAGATCATTGTGGTTTGAAAGGAATATGTTCACATTATATGTTTAATATGTTTTATGCATATAAACATGTACTTGACCATATGTTCGCCTATATAGTTTCAGTGCAATTTCTCTGTTGCATGATGTGATCTGAAGTAAATCAGCATGAAGATAACAGTTTGTCATTGAGTGTAGCTTCTCATAACTTAGGAATTTGGTGAATAAGGTAATATGATGCAGTGACGGAAGAGGGAAGCAGGTAAGTGAGTATTTTGCTGATTTATCTTACAAAACTTGGGCAATGTAGCAGTAATTGTAAGGTTTTATTAGCAGTGATAAAGCACATTAAAAGTAGTAAGGTTTATTAATTACAAATTAAGAAAATAATATTTAATTAAAATATAATAAAGGTGGAAAGGCAGTTGATTTGTTGTGACTGCAGAATGTGGGATTTCCTGTACGCTAATGTGATCCAAGGATATAATAAATATCAGCGACTTGAGGAGCTTTGGCTTTGGCTTTAAATGATTGGGTAAAAATTTAACAGACGGAGCATAATACAGGAAAATGTGAACTTGTCCACTTTGGCAGGAAGAATGGAAAAGCAGTATTCAAGAAATCCTTAACATTATGATGCTTGAGTCATGATAAATGGCATCTATGATGTTTACTAAATGACACCCTATTTCAACTTTACCACTTTGATTTCAATGTTACAATGCTACACCAATATGTTTACATGTGCGCATCGACCTTCTGTGCTGCCAATCTGTATGACTGGACAATGTTAATCCAGTCACTGTAGCATCTTTATTAGGTCAAATCATCTTAGTTTGGAAACAAGTGCTTTATTCTGTTAATCCATCTGTAAATCGATATCAGGTTTTTTTTTGACATAACCATTGCGATTTATATGCCTGTGTTGTATTTAATATGTGCTCAGAGTTGTCGAAGTTCAAGGTTAAACAGGCAACTGAAAGTGATCAAGGGCTTCATTATATCCCCCACATTTCATTATATCCCCCCGAAGAACTTGCGCTAAGGTGTGCAGGCATCAACAATCACCTCAACAACTTGACAGAGCGTAAGGTGAGAGCATTCAACATCAACAAACACCTCATGAATGATGCTCAGCCTTGGTTTAGGAGCCACTTCCACATTTGTACCATTGTTCCTTTGAGGAAATCAGTTCCAACACACAACATTTCGACTTACAATGCAGTTTTCAGGAACTATTTGTGTCATAAGTCCAAGTACGGTCTGTATTACTTAAGTGCAAAGAGATTACAGAACTCAATGGACAGAGTGATTTGGGTGGCCTGGTACATGAATCACAAAGAGTTAGTATGCAGGTACAGCAAGTGATTAGGAAGGCTTTGGGGAGTCAGGAAGTGAGATATTTACTGCAGAATTCCCAGCTCTGACCTGTTTCTGAAGCCACAGTATGATCCAGTTCAGCTTTTGATCAATGTTAACCCTCAGAATATTGATAGTGGAGGAATTCAGTGATAGCCATGCCATTGAATATCAATGGGAGATAGTTACATTTTCTCTTGTTAGAGATGGCCATTACCTGGTGTTAGTGTGATGTGAAAGTTACTTGCCACTTGTCATCTCAAGCCTAACCATTGTCCAGTTCTTATTCCATATAGCCAGGAGTTGCATTAGTGTCTGAGAATTTACAAATGATGCTGAACATCATACAATCATTAGAGAGCATCCCAATCTCTGACCTTATGATGGAAGGAAGGTCACTGATGAAGCAGTTGAACATGATTGGGCCTCAGACACCAACCTGAGGAACCGCTGCAGTGACATGCTGGGACTGAAAGAATTGACCTACAACGACCACAGACTTCTTTTGTACCAGGTATGACTCGAACCAGCAGAGGATTTTCCCTGATTCCCATTGACTGCAGTTTTCCTCAGGCCCCTTGACGCCTATTACCACTCTGAGGCTACTTTGGAAAGTGTAAGCATCTAAAATCGGTCAATCCTACAAGCTTGCTACGGCAAACTGAATATTTTGTGCAGAACTACAATGTCATTTCTTCATTGTTGTGAGGAAGCATAAGGTATTACACACAATAATGAACTGTGCAGCAGTATAAAGTCACAGCAGGCCTATGTTCTTTATCAATAGGAATTTCATATTTTTCTGTGGAATGTTTGACCAGTAAAGGAAACACTTGTGTGTTAGAAGCATAGAAAATAGGAACAGGAGTTGGCCATTCGGCCTATTGAGCCTGCTTCACCATTCAGCTATAATGGGCACACCACCCAATCATGCTGGGAAACAGAGCTAAAATTTCCCACTTTAGGTTTTTTCCGGATGGCCTGTCCATTTTCAGATCAAGAACCAGATCATCAGAGTAGAAACACAGATAATAGGAGCAGGAGTAGGCCATTCAGCCCTTCAAGCCTGCTGCATCATTCATTTTAATCACAGCTGAACATTCAACTCAATAGCTTGATCTCACCTTCCCCCCATATCCTTTGATCCTCTTCACCGCAAGAGTTATATCCAACTTTTTCTTGAAAACATACAATGTTTTGGCCACAACTACTTTCTGTGGTAGCAAATTCCATAGGTTCACTACTCTTGGGGTGAAGAAATTTCTCCTCATCTCAATCCCAAAAGGTTTACCTTGTATCCTTGTTTCTGGACACTTCCACCATCGGGAACATCCTCCCTGCATCTACTCTGTTTTTATGAGACCCTCCTTCATTCTCCAGAATGCTAGCAAATATAGTTCTAACTGACTCAATTCTCCTCAGACATCAGTCCCACCATCCCCGGAATCAGTCCAGTAAACCTTTGCTGTACTCATTCTATTTCAAGAACATCCTTCCTCAGATAAGAAGATCAAAACTGATACAATATTCCAGATGTGGCTTCACAAAGGCTCTGTATAATTATACCAAGACATCACTGCACCTATATTTAAATCTTCTTGCTAGAAGGTCAACATACCATTTGCCTTCTTTACCAACTGCTCCAGCTGCATGCTTACCTCCAGTGACTGGTGTACACTGGTCTTGTTGCATTCCCCTCTCTCAATGTGGAGCCATTCAGATAATAATCTGGCTTCCTGCTTTTGCTATCAATGCGCATAACCTTACATTTATTCACATTACACTGCATCTTCCATGCATTTGCCCACTCACTCAGCTTATCCAAATCACACTAAAGCATCTCTGCATCCTCCTCACATCTCACCTTCCTACCCGGCTTTGTGTCATCTACAAATTATTCTATGTTCTAATGACAAAAGTTAATGTATCTCCCAGTAATAAAATGTCTTGTTAATTATTATCTCTGCTACCCTGTTGCAAGGTGAACTTGCCAGAGGTTTGGTAGTATGCTGGCCATAGTAATCTGTAGCTTGTATAATAACATCCATGAATGATTCAGCAGTGTATGGTGTTTGTGTGGCTCCACATAATGCTGCTACATCTGTAGGAATTGTGAAAAGTAATTGAGGAAAGAAACATGAGTGGAGAATTGAATGTTTTCTTACAAATTTCTATTGAAAGTAGTGACTTAATTGGAGATAATAAGACTGAATTGCTTATGAGAGACTATTTAGAAAGTTTGTTTTGACATCTGCGATAAGGGAATGGATTTTTGTTCACCGGTAAGTGCGGGCATTCATTAAAAATCACATCCCGGAAGGTGTCACTGGATCCCAACACCTCTGGAATGTGGTTCAATGTTCAAAAGGAGGGTGGGAGACAGGGAGCCGGAAACGTGTGCACTTCCAATTAAGTATTTGTTAAGCTCATTGTAGAGCTCATTAGCAGGCCTCATGAGAACAGTTTTAAATTTTCATCCAAGAGGATTGGGAAAAGAGAGGCTCAGGGGCAATTCAGGGTGCAGCTTGTGTTAACACAATGGGAAATATGAGGCCGAATGCATTGGTCAGCATGTTTAAGAAATGGAGAATAAGGCTCAGCCGCTTTACTAATGGCATAAGGTTGCCACTACTTGCGCTGGAGAGGCTTGCATCATGAGCTGCAAGAAGACCCTTGAAAGGGATGCGAGGCTGCTCACATCACTTGGGCAGCAGAAATTGGCAGAGGAAGCCCTAGTGCATGAACAAACACCAGCTCAGGGAGTTAAAACAGCAGAAAGTTGCTCTGACATTGGACAGAACAGTGAAGAGTTTCAGCAGATGCAGCCTCCTGGTCAAGTAGGAGACCAGAGGAGCAAACTGAAGAGATTCAAGGGGAAGAATGTGCCACACAAGATGTACTGCCCAAGGGTCAGCTACTGTTAGATGACAGTGCATCAGTGCCCTTGGAGGTTGAGACTACCCAAGCTTTTATGCTCAAGTTCATAATGACCTGATGCCTCACAGCACCATGGCAGATCATTATCTTCAGTCACCCCGGGCATCACTGCACTGAATTTTTATGTTTCCAGGTCAATCAGGGGATCAGCTGCAGACTTGAATGGAATCTTGCAATCAACAACTCATCATACCAACAGACATGTCACAGATGCCCAAAGTTTCATGCATCTCTACATTCAGACTCTATGGGTGGCTGCTGGGGGAGATGGCTATCCCCTGATGGGGTGGCTCCTGACACCAGTCCAGTGCACAGACTTGAATGCAGGAAGGTGCTATAACCAGAGCCAACTCCTAAAACATGATGTGGAGATGCCAGCATTGGACTGGGTGAGTACATAAGAAGTCTCACAACGCCAGGTTAAAGTCCAATGGGTTTATTTGGTAACACAAAAGCTCATGCTACCAAATAAACCTATTGGACCTTAACCTGGTGGTGTGAGACTTCTTCCTGTGCCTACTCCTAAAACAAACCAGTACTGAAAAGACAAATGTCATCTGAAGAACTTAATTTGTCTTGAGTATATGTTTGTTGCCCTTCAGTACAAGTCTGCCAGGTAGTCTCACATTGTAGCTACCTTCTGTATGCTACACAATATAACTATATAAAGGAGACCGGAACTGGGTAAAGCGAAGGACCTGGAACAACACTCTTCCTCAGAGGAAGACAGGGAGGTGTAAGAAAAGAGGAAGTGGAGGATGAAAGCATTGAAGAGACTATTCTAGGTCTCATGGCAAGAGCCAGTCTTCATTCAGCAACACATCACTGAGTACCTCTCAGCCCTTATGATAGAAAATTGTGTAACACACGTTCTGTCAAAGAAAGAAATTAGCTGGCAAGCACATATATCTGAAGAACCCCATTGTCACCCCAAAAACATTGAGAATGGGGTCTCCATTGCCAACATTGTCCCACATTATAGACCTTGGAACTGCACCAGACCCAATCCCTCACTGCCCCCTCCCCACTCCTCCTCGCAACTTAGCCTGCATTTCCGCCCTGACGTCACGCATTAATATCTTGTGGGGGCTCCACCAGAGCCATTGCATCTGCCACAGGGCTTTGCAGCATGGCTAGTTCCTGAGTAAATGGGGCTGAGGAGATAAGGAATGACATTGATTTTCTGAGGGCTGCCTCCCACATCAACCTCTTTGAACACATCAGATCTTTCTTACCGCCCTTGCATGTTGGACTGGTTGGGATGCAACTGGCATCAGTCTGAAGCATCTTTGTGTCATCAGCAAGACTGAGTGGTCAATGCTACAGAGAGTATTGCTCCTAAAAAAGCAGAAACTCAACAAAGATAAAGTCTTTGGATTATTCCTTGAGCCACGAGAAAATTGGCAAGGGATAAATACCATTAGAGTTAAATGGGTGGCTTAAAGATGTGGGAGAATGGGTTTCAATTCATGGGACACTAGCACCAGTACTGGAAAATACGCACCTTTGAGACCAGTATTCTGGTGAGATATATAATTAAGGCAGTAGAGAGAGCTTTAAACTAAATAGTGGGGGAAAGGGATCAAGTGTGGAAAGATGTGAGCAATTAAAGACAAGGCAAGAAAGCAAGGAAAAAAGTAATAATCAGAGCATGACAGCAAGGGACAGATATACAAACATAACAGTAGATCAACAGCAGATAAGGCCAGAGATTGCAAAAATGGTTAAAAAGACAGAGAGAGGCATGTGAGGAAAAAGAATTCCATGCCAAACAAACGAGAAAATGAGAGAAAATGAGAATACAATGTAAAAAAAGAGCAAGGACATGATTCCCACCAGCGGGGTGGGAGGGTGGAGCCTCAGCTCGCTGTGAGTGCTGGCTGCTGAGCTCTAGGGATACCATTGTGCAAGCGTCTTAATCTCCCAGTGCACAGGAAGGTCTCCTGCCATCCAACCCCCACAGACATCGGGACCACACACCCTCCCACCCCGATAAACACCCTCCCATGTCAATTGGGATCCCTCCCCCCTTGGACGTCGGGACACCCGCCCCCCCCCACAAACATTGGGATCCTCTCCCCGACTCAAACATCAGGACCCCCCACATGGATATCAGGACTCCCCCTCCCCCTATGGACAGTGTCGTTGGGACAACATTTTAGAGCAGCATATTGCTAGAGCCAAGCACAGAGCAGGCTATTCCAGATATGATAATGCACAAGACAGGATTAATTAATTGCCTCATAGTAAAGGTGTCCCTAAATAGCAGTGATCTTAACATGGTTGAATTTTGTATTCAGTTCAAGGGAGAGTGAAGTGCACCTATGACTTGTGTTTTTTACTTAAGGAAGGGAAAATATAAGGGCATGAAGACAGAATTGGCTAAGGTGAATTGGGAAATTAGTTTCAGCGATCAATCAAAGAAGATGCAGTGGCAAAAATTGAAAGTGATATTCCATAACACTGAGCAAAGATGCATTCTAGATAGAAAGACTCTAGAAGGACATATCATCCATGGCTACCTAAGCATGTTAAATATAGTATCAAATTGAAAGAAAAAGCACACAGATTAGTTGCAGATTGAACAGAATGTAAAAAAACCAAAAATTTTTAAAAGTGAGGGAGAAATTCGAGCATGAGATAAAGCCAGCTGGAAATATTAAAACCAGATAGCAAGGGTTTTTAATCATTATTAAAAAGGAAAAAAATAAGTAAAGTGAGCATCGGTCCCCTTGAAGGTTTCTGAGGAATTAAAGATGGAAAATAAGGAAATAGTGGACAAATTGAACAAATATTTTGCAGCTGTCTTCATAGTAGAGGATACAAATAATATCCCCGATAAGTGTGTACCAAGAGATGAAAAGGAGTGAGGAATTTCAAATAATTACAATCACCAGGAAAAGTGTACTGAGAAAATTATCAGAACTAAAAGCTGACAAGTTGCCAGGTCCTGATGGATTTCATTCTGAGCCTTTGAAAAAGTGGCCGATGAAATAGCAAATGTGTTTGTTTTAATTTTCCAAATTTCCCTAGATTTTGAAAAGGTTCTATCAGATTTGAAAATAACAAATGTAACTTCTCTATTCAAGATTCACTAGGTTCACTAGGCTGATACTGGAGATGAGGGGGTTGGCCTATGAAGAAAGGCTAAATAGACTGGGTCTGTACTTGTTGGAGTTTAGAAGGATGAGGGGGGATCTTATAGAGACATATAAGATAATGAAGGGGATGGACAGGGTAGAGGTAGAGAGATTCTTCCTGCTTAGAAAGGATAGCAGGACTAGGGGACACAGCCTCAAGATAAGGGGGGGGGAGGGCAGTTTAGATCAGAGTTGAGGAGGGACTTCTTCACTCAAAGGGTGGTGAATCTTTGGAATTCTCTGCCCATTGAAGTGGTGGAGGCTACCTCGCTGAATATATTTAAGTCATGGGTAGATAGGTTTCTGATAGACAGGGGAATTAAGGGTTATGGGGAGAAAGCTGGAAAGTGGAACTGATCCACTTCAGATCAGCCATGATCTTATTGAATGGTGGGGTAGGCTCGAAGGGCTGGATGGCCTACTTCTGCTCCTATTTCTCATGTCCTTATGTTAAGATAATTCTTTACTCAGAGAGTGGTTGGGGTGTGGAATGGACTGCCTGCTGTGATAGTGGAGTCTGACACTTTAGGAACTTTCAAGCGGTTAACTGGATAGACACATAGAGCACACCATAATGATAGGGAGTGGGACAGCTTGATCTTGGTTTCCGACAAAGTTCGGCACAACATCGAGGGCCGAAGGGCCTGTACTTTGCTATACTGTGAAGACAGAAATTTGAAAACTTGGAAACATCTATCAGAGAGTAAAGGTTGGAATCTATTATGAGGGAGGTTTTCGCAGAATAGTTAGAAAATGTCAGTGCCAGCAGGCAAAGTCAACATGGTTTCACGAAAGAGAAATCTGAATGGACTAATTCATTGGAATTCTTTGATGAAGTAACAAACAATGTGGATCGTTGTGCATTGCAAACCAAATGCATCTCTGATTGATTAGTAGTAACGTCATCAGAGATATCCGCGGGTTTTTTCCTCTCTTTCATCCTGGGCTGTGAGCCAGCAGCACGTACCTAATAAATCGACTAGCTGGTTAAATCACTCACCTGTTCACTCTTTTATCTTGCTGTGCAAGTAAGCTGACCACAATAATATATAACAGTAAAAGATACAACTTGCGACAAAGTGTGTTTTCCAGCAAGATCGTCAACAAGGACCGGTTTTAGATAAAACTGGTGACAAAAAAGCATTTTCGAAGAACATTGCCAAGAAGGAATCAGCTCAGACCTCGACCTGGTATTCAGGAACAGTTTCTAGAAGACTGCGCCACCATCAATTGCATTACCGTAGAACTGAGTTTGGGAATCGGGAATGAGCAAGGACCAGGAGAAGGGATTACTTCATAAAGTTAAAAGATAATACTCCGGAATGATCCAAACACTTCTTCCTCTCAATCCCGACCCTGGAGAGATGGAAAGTTGGAGCGGGGAAAAAAAATTGTAAGCCAATGAATCCGCTGCAAAAGAAGTCGAAGTGAACCAGTAAGTGCACCAAAAATAAATAAATCTTTTCAGAAGTCGAGGAAACTATTAGAATTAGTGATTAGACAGTTTGTTTTTAAATTTAGTTTATTTACCAGTAAACCTGGGGAGACTTTTCTGAACTAAGAGTCCTTGCAAATTGTAGGCTGCAATCGGAGAGAGAGAGCGAAAGACTGCATTTTTTTTAAAGGGAAAGCTACTGTTCAATAAATAAAGTTATATTAATGAAACCAAACCAAAAAATGTTTTGGCTTTGATTGGTGATTGTATGTTTTTTAAAAGCTGTTGTCCCCCCAAAAAAACTTCAAATTTCAAGAAACAACAGAAGAAAGAATACGAATTGAAGAGGAAGAGAAAAAGAAATAAGCGGGGAGGAAGTTAAAGAAATACTGTGACCTAAGAACCAGCAACTATAAGGGCGGGTAAAAGTGGCATGATGGAAGCGTCATTGAAGATGTGGCATACTTCCCAAGAGAGATTTCAATATTATCTTGCAGCAAACAGGATTCTGGATGAACTTAAAGTTAAACTATGTTTAATGCAATAGGTCATAAAACCTATATGCTACTGCAGAGTCTTGTCCATCTTGAGAAGCCTGACGGAAAAACTTACAAGGAATTGTCAGAGATTCTCGAAAATCATTTTTTGCCTAAACCACCAATAATTGTTGAAAGATTCAGATTCCATTGATGGAGTGAGGAATATATTGCAATTCACAGCAATATTTTGAAGGATAACAAAGAACAGTGAGTTCGGCCCGACCCGCGAATCTGTGAGATGGACTTGTTTGTGGACTTCGAAATGAAACAATTCAAAGATGATTGCTCACTGAAATTTCTTTAACACTATATAGCTTGCTGGTGAGAATGTGGTGTCTGTGGAATTGGTCATGAAAGAAGCTCCCCAAATTGGAACTGGAGTCAATATAAGAAGGTAACTGACAAAAAGAAAACTCTTAACATGCAGGCATGCCATAGGTGTGCTCAGATGGGGCACTCTCCATATGAAAGTTGGAGCAGGAAAAATAAATGTAGAAGCTGTGTCAAAAAAGGCCATATAATAAATACATGTAGGATTTGACAGATTTCTGAAACGTCAAAAGTGTGCAAACACAAGAACACATCAAGAGCTACAAACTGTTCCACCAACTATTCATTAAATATCGTAATGATTTAGATGAGGGAATTAAATATATCTCTAAATTTGCAGATGACACAAAGCTGGATGGGAGGACGAGCTGTGAGGAGGATGTAGAGATCTTTGTGTGATTTGGGCAAATTAGGTGTGTGAGCAAATAATTGGCAGATGCAGTATAATTTGGATAAATGTGAAATTATCCACTTTGTTAGCAAAAATAGGAAGGCAATTCTGACCTGAATGGCCATAAATTAAAAGATGTGAATGTGCAACAAGATCTGGGTGCCCACATACACCAGTCATTGAAGGTAAGTATGCAGATGCAGCAGACAGTAAAAAAGGCAACTGGTAAGTTAACCGTCATAGCCAGAGGATTTGAGTATAGGAGCGGGCTTGCTTTGATACAATTACATGGGCCTTTGGTGAGGCCTTATCTGAAATATTGTGTGCACTTTTGGTCTCTTTATCTGAGGAAGGATGTTCTTGCTCCAGAGAGAGTGCAAAGAAGGTTTAACAGACTGATGCTGGGGTGTTGGAACTGATTTATGAAAAGAGATTGGCTTGGTTAGGATTGTATTCAGTGGAGTTTAAAAGAATGAGAGGGCAATCTCATTGAAACCTATAAAATTCTAACAGGGCTAGACAGGATAGATGCCAGAATGGATGTTCCCAATGCTGGGAGTAACCAGGCCAGGGACATAAGAACATAAGAAATAGGAGCAGGAGTAGGCCATCTAGCCCTTCGAGCCTGCCCCGCCATTCAATAAGATCATGGCTGATCTGAAGTGGATCAGTTCCACTTTCCCGCTTTCTCCCCATAACCCTTAATTCCCTTGTCTGTCAAAAACCTATCTACCCGTGACTTAAATATATTTAGCGAGGTAGCCTCCACCACTTCAACAGGCAGAGAATGCCAGAGATTCACCACCCTTTGAGTGAAGAAGTTCCTCCTCAACTCTGATCTAAACTGCACCCCCATCCCACCCCCCCCTCCCGTATCTTGAGGCTGTGCCCTCTAGTCCTGCTATCCTTTCTTAGTGGGAGGAATCTCTCCACCTCTACCCTATCCATCCCTTTCATTATCTTATATGTCTCTATAAGATCCCCCCTCATCCTTCTAAACTCCAACAAGCACAGACCCAGTCTATTTAGTCTCTCTTCATAGTCCAACCCCCTCATCTCCGGTATCAGCCTAGTGAACCTCCTCTGCACTCCCTCCAAGGCCAAAATATCCTTGCGCAAGTGCGGCGACCAAAACTTCACATAGTACTCCAGCTGCGGCCTCACCAGTGCCCTGTACAGTTGCAGCAAGACCTCCCTGCTTTTATATTCTATCCCCCTCGCTATAAAGGCCAGCATCCCATTCACCGTCTTGATCACCTGCTGCACCTGCAGACTGGGTTTTTGCGACTCATGCACAAGGACCCCCAGGTCCCTCTGCACCGTAGCTTGCTGCAGCTTTTCGCCCTTTAAATAGTAATCCCTCCTACTATTATTTCTGCCAAAGTGGATAACCTCACACTTGCTAACATTGTACTCCATCTGCCAAGTCCTCGCCCACTCACTCAGCCTATCCAGATCCCTCTGCAGACTTTCCACACCCTCCATGCAATTTGCTTTTCCACTCATCTTCATGACGTCAGCAAATTTTGTCACCCTACACTCAGCCCCCTCCTCCAGATCATCTATATAAATGGTAAATAACTGAGGCCCCAGCACCGATCCCTGCGGCACTCCACTAGTCACCAACCGCCAGTCAGAATAGCACCCGTCGATACCAACTCTCGGCCTCCTATTAGACAACCAATCCTCTATTCACGCTAACACCTTACCCCCAACTCCATGCACCCTAACCTTCTGAAGCAACCTTTTGTGAGGCACCTTATCAAACGCCTTTTGAAAATCTAGAAACACCACATCCACCGGTTCCCCCGTGTCTACCGCACTAATCACATCCTCATAGAAATCCAATAAATTCGTCAAACACGACTTCCCCTTAACGAATCCGTGCTGCATCTGCTGTATCAAACCATTCCTTTCCAGGTGCCTCGCTATTTCTTCTTTGATGACGGATTCAAGCATTTTTCCAACTACAGACGTTAAACTAACCAGCCTATAATTCCCTGCCTTTTGTCTGCTACCTTTTTTAAACAGCGGTGTAACATTAGCCATTTTCCAATCTTCCAGCATTTCCCTGGAATCCAGCAAATTTTGGCAAATAATCACTAAGGCATCCACTATCACCTCTGCCATTTCCTTCAGAACCCTGGGATGCATTCCATCCGGTCCTGGGGACTTGTCCACCATCAGTCCCATTAGTCTATCAAGCACTACCTCTTTAGTGACAGTAATCGCATTCAAGCCCTCAACTCCTACCATCCTTCCATCTTTAATATCCAGCAAGCTATTTGCGTCCTCCTCCGTGAAGACCGAGGCAAAAAACTTATTTAAGGCCTCAGCCATTTCCTCATCTCCCACCACTAAATCCCCCCTCTCATCCTCTAAGGGTCCAACATTCACTCTAGCCAGCCTCCTCTTTTTTATATATTTGTAAAAACTCTTACTGTCCTTTTTTAGATTTAGTGCTGGTTTAGCTTCATAGTCTATCCTTCCTTTCTTTATCAACTTCTTAGTCACAGTCTGAGGATATAGGGTAGCCTGTCAGCACATGGATGTGTAAAAATTTCTTCACCCACAGAGTGGTCAGCCTATGAAATTCGCCACTACGGAAAGTAATTGAAGCCAAAACATTGAATGTTTTCAAGAAGCAGTCAGATCTAACACTTGAGGCAAAGGGGATCAATGGATGTGGGGGAAAGGTGGGATCAGACTAAAGAGTAGGATGATCAGCCATGATCATAATGAATGACGGAGCAGGCTCAAATGGCTGAATGATCGTCTCCTGCTCCGATTTGCTGTGTTTCTATATTTTAAATGTCTGATAAAGATGAAAATTTCCAAAACCATACCATTTTCCAGAAGATTCAAGAACTTAAACAAGCCATCCTAGCCATACAGGGGGATACACAATTTGGATTTATCCAAAGTTAAATAGGAAATAAGTAAAGATGAAAGTAGATATGGGGGCAGCTGTATCACTCATCTCAGAAAACATATATATAATCAGAAGCCCAAACATCTACCACTAAACCCATCAAATGTAATCCTGCAAAGTTATACAAAGGAGATTATTCCACTGAAGGGATATGTCATGGTTTTGGTAAGAAGCTAATGATCAATCAGCAGAATTGCCACGACACGTAGGAAAATTTGTTTGACTCTTTGGGAGCAGTTAACCAATTATTTGATGATAGAAACACACGATAAAAACTTCTGGAAAAATATGGGAAGATGTTTCAAAATACTTTAAGGTCCATGATTGAATCGAAGCAAGACTCAAGATCAAACTGATAGCATCCATAGATGCTTAAAGACAAGAACTGTGCTACATTCAATTAAACCGAAAGTAGGAATGGACAAGAGAAGCTAGTAATTGAAGAGTGATTGAACCTGTAACCATGAGCAATTGGGCAACTACAATCATCCCTTTCATTAAAACAAATGGTTCTATAAGAATTTGTAGTGACTTTAAGATGACAATAAATCCAGTGCTGTCTCAATCAGTACCCCTTAACATTAATTAAGAACCTATTTGCTGGATTGTCTGAGTCAGCAGGTCAGTAAGTGGGACTTGTCCCAAGCATACCTCCAAATGAAGGTGGCAACTGAATCACAGCTACTGCAATTTGGTTAATTCACAACTGCCTTTGGATGACTAGGGATGAGCAGTAAATGCTGGCCAACCGGTGATGCCCATATCCCACAAATGAATTAAAAATGAAGAGATTGCCAGTTCAGGACAAAACTGAAGGTGCTGCTTAAGGAACAGTGGTGAGTTCAGGCAGTGTATCTTGTTAATGGTACATATGGTTATCATTGTTCGTCAGTGGTGGAGAGATGGAATATTTGTGGTGGGGCAGCAATCTTTGCCCTAGATGCTGTCAAGCTTCTTGATGTTGTTCATTAGAATTGCATTCATCCAGGCAAGTGGAGAGTATTCCATTACATCCCTGATTTGTGCCTTGTAGATGATGGAGAAGCTTAGGTGAGTCAGGCTGGTGAATTATTCGCCACAGGATTTCTAACTATTGACTCTGGTGGCCACAGTATTTATGTGGCTAGTCCAGTTTAGTTTCTGGTCAATGGTTAACCTCCACCCCAAGATGTTGATAGTAGTGGATTCAGCAGTGGTTATGCCACTGAAAGACAAGGGGTGATGGTTAGATCCTTTCTTGGTGGAGATGGATATAGCCTGGCTCATGTGGTGTGAATGTTCCTTACTACTTGTCAGCCCAAGCCTGGATATTGCTGCTTGCATTGTCACATATAGGAAGGAGGAGAAGATTGCAACAATGGCACCAAGCTCACCAAAGTGAGAAGCAGGGTCCACTCCCATCACAGAGGATGTGACGGCACCCAAGACTGAGCATGTAAAGTCTTTTCTGCAGATGAGCGAGGGATAGTCTTGCTGATGCCTCCTCAGTGATCTGGTAGCTCAGAACTGCCATAAGTTGCAGGAGTTGACACCATGGGGATTGGGAGAACATCCATTGCCAATGGCTATGAGTGTCACCACCTGTCTTAACTTCTGTATGAATGGCTCCTTCCAGGGCTTCATTGAGAGCTCTGGAAGGTCTCACAAACCTTCATGCACAAGTACAGGCAGGAGTTAACAGATGTACTTTTAGCGAAGGCCCACAATCATGTTGACTTCACTAGAGATCAAGCAGATCAGGACGTCAGAGCACTGGTGTTTACTACCATTTTTAGATCACGCAGGTGCAGAGTGATGCAATGAGACAATGCGACAGTGCAGGCTCCTTGGAGTCTCGCCCCTTGCTGCCTCATACCCATGCACACACACACATGCACATACCCATACCCACCCCCAAGGCCATAGACATCTGTGTTTTGCTCTCCTTCTGGCCCTGTAGGAGACACAAGGTGCTAACTATGATGATTAGAAATGAGGCAACTCAGACTGGTATCAGCATAACCAACTCTATAGGTGTGACCGGTTGTATAGTCACAGCATGCATTGGCACAAGTTTCCTTCATGTCCTTCGCGTGAAGGTAGAGTTATCAAATAGTCCTGCTCTTCACAACCTCTAGTTTTTTTAAAGTCAAAGTTTATTTATTAGTCACAAGTAAGGCTTACATTAACACTGTAATAAAATTACTGTGAAATTCCCCTAGTTGCCACACTCCAGCACTGTTCAGGTCAATGCACCTAACCAGCACATCTTTCAAACTGTTGGAGGAAACCAGAGCACCCAGAGGAAACCCACGCAGACATGGGGAGACCATGCAAACTCCACTCAGACAGTGACCCAAGTCAGGAATTGAACCAGGTCCTTGGCACTGTGAGGCAGCAGTGCTAACCAGTGTGCTACTATGATGCCCACATTTTGCCATTTTCCATGGACCACTGCAATGGCATCCTTGCAATAAGCAGTGCTGACTTATCCATTGGAGTTAGGCGGCCATGTCTGTCATGCCACCACCATTCTAAGAGCTTTCACAAGAGTTTTTCACCCTCTTTTCCTGCAGGTTTGGAGAAAATGTTGCATGGATAACCTGCATCAGCTATTCCAACTTGACATCGACAGGAGCCATTAACCTAATCAATGATGCCTCCTTCTCAATTGCATCCATGTGTGAGAGTAGCTGACTTCTCAGTGATGTATCTGGCCACTTGCTGTGACAGTGTTCAGAATAACTATAGATTATGAGTTTTCTCAGTGCATGATTGCTGCTGCATACAGAGTTGGAGGCCTGTCATCTGGGTGTTGCTTACCATGGCAGTGCTCCAGAACCTATCAGGTCATGTAAACTTTTCCAACATTAAACCCACATCCTTCTGGTCACCCCCTCCTGCTGATCCGTTGCCACCTCAATGCAGACCCATTTTGTGTCTGTCAATAGATTGCCAGGCTCCAGGAACAATATCTCACATCTCTTGGCAATTATCTTGGTTAAGGCCTTAAGACAGGCATCTGAGATTGTTGGTGTAACCTATTGATTGCCAGCCTGTGCCAATGCTAACCCTCGTCAGAAAAAGGCAAGCCCAGACATGGCCCTTGGTTACTGGCTCCCACGCCCAGGTTTCTTCTGGCACCACTAATGAAGTGCCAAACTTACCCCCAGGCCAATTAGACCTTTTGCTTTTGAAAATCATGTCCCTTCACTGATGTGGGATCCAGGCACAAAAAATGGTGTAGTTCTCAACCAGGGATAGATAATCCAGCCCATTGTCATGAGACATTTCTTTTCAATGCACAAATTAACATTTCATGCTTCTGAGACAAATGAAACTTTAAATGACTACATCCCGCTCTAAATTGGATATATGATCACATAAATGACATTCCTCTGACTATAAGTCATTCACAATAAACAGCCACAAAACCTTCTCCTCAGGAACAGTAATAGGCTTAATAATTGGAACTGTTCTGTCTGTTCCTCTATCACAGGTAAACATTACATTATTAAAGCACTTTATACAGCTCTTTCTTTCATTTAACACTGCATTCAATAAATTGTCAATCTCCTTGTTCTAAAATTCAAGAGACTGCCCTTAATTCACTTTGTTTTTGGTTCACATAAATTTTACTTCTGAATGAAAAGAACATGGACTCTATAGGACAACAAGCTTCTCAGAAGTGTGTTGAGATTAATGAAGTTATGGATACAGCTAGAAAAATTGAATAATTTCTTTTCGACTGGATTTTCAAGGGAACAGAATAGTTCAGCAAAATGGGTGCTTTAAGATAATTAATATGGGGGATATAATAAAATTGCTGTATATGTAGGGTTGGTACAATATCTGAAAGGATAAAATTCCTGGGCCAAATGGGATTTATTCTCAGGCTCTTAGGGATCTCAAAGGAGTGCTGGCAGACTACAGTCAGAAATATTTAGATTTCATTGGATAAAAAGAGTAATGCAGGAGAATAGCAAATATAATCTAATTTAAAACATAATCGCAAGTGAATCTGGGAACTATAGGCCAGTTATACCAGAGAAACCTTATTGACGTGCTGCTAGAATATTCCAGAATTGTCTGATAAGTCTGCAGATTTGCAAATGGGAAGTAATACTAATTTAATAGGATAGTTTAAGAAAAGTAAATGAGGTTATGGATATTGCAGATGTAATTTACTTGGATGTTGGTAAACATAGTGCAGTACATAGGGAAATGCTGCATTGTTGGAGATGCTGCCTTTCAGATGAGCTGTTGAAACAAGCCCTCTTGGCAGGACATAAAGATCCCATGGCACAATGTCAAAGAAGAGCTATGGATTTCTCCCCGTGTCATGGCCAATATTTATCTCTCAACATCTAGAAACAGATTATCTTGTTGTCAGTGTTTGTGGGAGCTTGCTGTATATAAATTGCATGTTATATTTTCTGCATTACAATTGTGATTGCAATTCAAAAGTACCTCGGGGGTTGTCAAGCACTTTGACACACCCTTAGGTTGCGAAAGGCACTGTACACTTATTTTTGATTAGGTGTCTCATGGAAAACTATCTGAGAAAATTAGCCAGCTTGGTGTTGGGTGAAACGTAATGAGATGGATAAACTTTTAACTATGTGACAGGAAACCGAGGATTTGAATAATTTCAACTTTTCTGAATGGAGAGTGGCGAATAATCGGGTCCCATGAGCTATGAGGCTGGGATCAAACTCTTAAACATTTTCATAAATGATCACTTTCATAAATAAAAGAGGGTGTTAGTAGTTTTATCTCAAAATTGTGGTAGCCAATTATAAAAAGCAGTTTAATAGAGTTGAAGATGTGGACAAGCTATAGGGACATTTAGACACACAGGGAAGAGGGCATAATTGGCAGATGCAATTTAATGTAAATAAGTATAAAGTCATATGCTTGGAGATGCACTTTTTAAAAATTCTTAGATGGGATGTGAGCATCACTAGCAAGGCCAGTACGTGTTATCCATCCCTAATTACCCTTGAACTGAGTGGTTTGCTCGGCCATTTCAGGGGGCAGAAGAACAAACCACATTGTAGGCCAGACTGGATAAGGCCAGTAGATTTCCTTCCCTTAAAGGGCATTACCAAATCATAAGGGTTTGTACCTCAATCGATGATATCTTCATGGCCACCATTACTGAAACGAGCTTTCAATTTTGCATGGTGGCATAGTGGTTGGCACTGCTGCCTCACAGTGCCAGGGACCTGGATTCAGTTCCTGGCTTGAGTCACTGTCTGTGCGGACTCTGTTCATTCTCCCCGGGCCTGTGTGGGTTTCCTCCGGGTGCTCCAATTCCCTTCCACAGTCCAAAAGACATAGCAATGGCCATGCTAAATTCTCCCTCAGTGTGCCTGGACAGCCACCGGAGTGTGGCGACAGGGGAATTTTCACTGTGACTTCTTTGCAGTGTGAATGTAAGCCTACTTGTGACACTAATAAATAAACTTTAATTCCAGATTTTAAATTCCATTAAAAATCTGGAATTTTTTTCAGATTTCCATCTGCCATGGTACGATTTGAACCCATGTTTCCGGAGCATTAACCTGGGTTTCTGTTTCTAGTTTAGTGACATCATCACCACTAGAAACTGTCACCCCAAGGCGGATAGTTATGGGAAGGGGAAGGCAGTGTGGTGAGGAGGTGGGAGGAGACAGTGCATGGTATTGGCAGGAATAAATCAGGAAAGGAATCTTGGACTCAATAACAGATACATTTCCTAAGGCATCATACTAATATTTGGCTCTTGTCAAAAAACAAATGGAACATAGGGTTTTATAAAATGTAGAATAAAGTTCAGACCAAAGCTGGTTATTCCGCTACTGTACAGAATGGATCAGCTTGCCCCTGGAGTATTCTGAGCAATTCTGCAACCCTCATTTGAAGAAGGATGTAGCTGAACAAAAATAGAGAAGAGCTTCTAAAATGCTTTGATGACTCGACAAAAAACTCACTAAGCAGAATAGATTCACTCTACAGTTCCATTATAGAGGAGAAAATAAGAGGCTTATGATGACAGTATTGAAGTGACTTTTAGAAGCTCAGTGATATCATCATAGAATCTCTACAGTGCAGAAGGAGGACATTCGGCCCATTGAGTCTGAACCGACTCTCTGACAAAGTATCTTACCTAGGTCCTCACTCTCATCCTATTCCTGCAAACCCCACACAATGACTAATCCATCTAAACTAGACATTTTGGAATACTAAGGGGCAATTTAGCATGGCCAATCCACCTCACTTGCACATTTTTGGACTGTGGGAGGAAACCAGAGCACCAAGAGGAAACTCATGCAGACACAGGGAGAATGTGAAAACTGTTGGTAGATTAATTAAGGAACTTAGATTTGGCATGGGATAGCTGAACAAGAAGTACAATTAAAGGCTAAAAGGGGTAGATTAAGATGAGATAAAAAAAAGTATGACTTCTTGGAAAGGATAGTAAGTTTTGGAATAATTTATTTACAAAGGATGGTTGGAGAAGCAACAAAGTTAGATCACTTCAAGGTCAAATTAGATAAGTCTCTTGATGGGAAGGAAATTGGCTGCAACTGCTAGAATGGTTAGATGACATGGCCTTTTCCAGTCTTGGAATTTTCATTCTGCTTATGTTTCCCTGCAATGGGATTTTTTTAAAAAACCTCCCATTTTAAGTGCTGTCATTGATGTTAATACTACAAGGTTCATTATAAAGTTCAAGTGGCTCATTTCTGGCTCAATATTAACGTTTATGCTTCCAAATGGTTGGCTAACACTGTAATCGGTGGATCTATTATTCCAGCATAAATGGAAAATAGAGCCTTTAGTGCCCACCAAGAGAAACCTGAAGCCCATTGTCTAATTTAGATCAACATCTTTTTAAAACATCTATAAATCAAAATTGTATTTTTTATCTTTTATCTCAATGGGCCAAATGGCCTTCTCCGCACTGTAGGGATTCTATGGATTCTATGATTCACCGATTAGACAGGGTGTTTGTGCTGGAAAGTCCCCAGACAGAACAGGCTGTTGAACGATCACATCTGGATTGGAGCAAGCTAATGAGTCACTGCATCCTAGTCAGGGAACCTTGTTTTCTTTATCAACCCCTTTTCTTAAACTGCTTATTACTGTGAACAATATGAATGATCATGGTAGGAAATTAGAAGGAAGCAAACTCTTCATAAAGATATTTCCATTCCTTTTCAACACCATCAACAAAGCTATCTAAATTCAAAAGTTGCAGTTGAGGCTTATATTTGTAAAAGCACCTCAATGTGGACAGATGAACCTTAATTATCAGACCAACCTTGAAGCAGCTATAGAGATTTCTCAATTTGCTTATTTTTCAACCTTCAGAAAAGAGACAATTTTAAATCCAGAATAGAATAAGAATTTGAAGGAACTATAGAAACAAAATCTAATATGTGGGTGTTTGAATTATCTGGCATTGTATCGTTCATGATGCTAAACTGCAAGTCAATTGTAATTTCTTACTCATTAAGATCATAAGACCATAACATGTAGGATCAGATGTAGGCCATTTGGCCCATTGAGTCAGCTCCACCATTCAATGAGATCATGACTGATCTGATATGACAATCCTCAACTCCACTTTATCCCCATAACCCTTGTTTCCTTTACTGATTAAAATCTGTCTATCTCAGGCTTGAACATATTTAATAACACAGCCTGTATAGCTCCCTGCGGTAAAGAATTCCACAGATTCACTATCTTCTGAAAGAAGAAATTTTTCCTAATCTCAGTCTTCGTCGGGTGACCTCTTGTTCTGAGATTATGCCGTCTGGTCCTTGACTTCCATAAGGAAAAACAACCTCTCAGAATCTACCTGTCAAGCCCTCCTGAGTTGTCTCAATAAGATTGCTTCTCATTCTTCCGAACTCCAATGTGTACAGGCTCAATCTTCTCAACCTCTCCTCGTAAGAAAATACATCCATACCCAGGATAAACCTATTCAATCTTCTCTGGACTGCAACAAGAATGATATTAATGGACATATTGTAAAGGCCCAAGATTCACCATTGAGTTCGTTGCTACTGACAGCGGAAGCACCATCGAAACTAATTTATTCTGCACTTGACCGGCATGTCTATGATCTCCAGTGAGATGATAGAATAAGTTCATAACAATACAACCAATGTCAAAATGATACGAATATTGGCAATCAATCTGCTAATTTATTTGCAGAATATATTACTTCAAAAGCTTTCGGGAATGAGGTGTATTTTAATCAAAAAGTGATATTTCAGAATTTGGCTCAAGCAACATTTTGACTTAATGGAGATTCATTACAAAATAATTTTGCAAAATGAAAAAAGCACTACATTGCCAAGTCATAAGTATCCAACATTGCAATGGCTATTGACCACACAGTTTTATACAAATCCCATTTTGTAGCAGCTTAAAAAAGCAAATATGAATGCTGACAACTATGCTGTGTAACGCTGGTTTGACACCTGGACTCATAATCTTACAAGGCCTCTTTAAGTCTTTGTATGTAAGCAATGTAACAAATATAACATCAACTGTAGCTTGATGATACAACTTTTTTCTAAATTTCCGATGATTGTTGGGTCAGGTACCACTCCAGGGACGTGGCGACTTGGAAGACTTTTCACGTGGACAAACCCACTGTTCAAGGACCCGAGCACAAAATCTGTCGGGTGCTCCACTGCTATACTGAAGGAACTTCTGGGTGAGATGTTAAACCGAGGTCCTGTCTTCCCAGTGAATTGGATATAAAAGATCCACTGGCAATGTTTTGAACAAAAACAAAATGATAGTTTCCCCTGAGTATCCTGACCAAACTAAAACTGAGGTTTGTGGAACTTTGCTGTGCTCAAACTGACTGCTACATTTTCTACTTTACAACAGTGACTACACTTCAAAAGTACTTCAGTGGCACTTCTGGATGTCTCTGGGTTGTGGAAGGTGCTGTATGGATTTTCCTTTAATTACGTTTGGCTCCATCCTAAAACATAATTGGTTCAGCCATCAATACTATTGTATGACAGATTAATATATTTAATGCCTCGAAAACTGGTTCAGACAGAATTCAAGGTATGTTTATATGATGTATAATTTGGGTGTAGCTGAAATAAAAGATGTGTTGTTTTGACTGATAGGCTGGGCTGAGATTAGTACTGAGTCTGATAAAGTAGTAAACAGGCAAGGTTGGGCAGGTTTGGAGGTGTTCTGAATGATTGATTTGACAGATTTTGTTTCTGGGTGTGTTGATATAATTGACAGGTCATGTTAGGTAAGGCATGAGAATGATAGACAATGAACAGCTTACAACTGGATGGAATGTATGTAACTTCATGCATCTGGAATATAAACTGTAGGTGCATTTTTTTTTACATGTGGACATCTGCAATCTGTAGTGTAGCAAGCCAGAGGCTTGGACTAATAATCTAAAACATCTGAATTCAAATTCCCCCATGGCATTTTGGGAATTTGAATTCAGTTTTGCTTTAAATCTCAAACTGAAAAGCTGGTATCATCAGAAGTGGCCGTGAACTTATCAGATTATTATAAAAATTCAACTGGCTCCATCACATCCAGCAGTAATGGAGTACTTCAGCCCATGGAGCTTGAATCTTAATTGCATTCTGAAGTTTAGCAAACCATTCAGTTGGGTAAGACAATAAAGACAATCACCAACTTTACAGGACATCCAGAGATGGGCAGTAAATGCTGACGAAATCAAAATGCTCATGTCCTGAGAAAGAGGAAAAAATGTACAGCAAGCACTTGGGCAAACAGAAAGTATTGGCTTCAGTCTGGATCATAACCTCCCCAGTTAGTGTATATGAGAAGATTCTCTATCCAGGGATATTTTAAGTAAACATGAATAGAATGAGTCCAACCTTTATAACAGTTGATGGTATCCTGTAAATTTGCCATCTGTGAAACATTATCTGTACATAATCTATCATCTAAACAGCACATATCACATGCAGTACATTGTATTGCTCAATTGTTTGGTCATGTAAAAATACTATCAATTAATTTTGTTTTTATATATGTGTGTATATGTCAGCTAATCAAGGGAAAAGTAACTATTGGTTTTGTACTTGGATCAATAGACTGGAAACAGTGTCTATAGTTATGACCGTGTAGGTAAGTGCTTTGGGGTGAATATGAACTTGACTAACAGACTAAGAGTAGACCCTGCCGTGATGCTGAATGTTTTGATATAGGCAGTAATGACTGGCAGAGAGATCTTAGGGTAAGAAAGAATGATTGCTGATGACTATCTGGAGTCATGGTGAGAATAGAATAGACATGACTATGATCGACAGACTGGGATTATATTAGGACTTGGATATGTCTAATTATGACTGGTGATGGCAAAGAGATGGAGGTACATAGATGCTGATTGACAGAATTGAGTTTAGATGGGTTTTGGATGCAGATGATAATGCAAAAAGAAGGATTAGTGTTGAAACAGAATATTTCTGATTAGGGTTGACAAACCACAGATAGACAAGGAGTGAGATGTGTCATGTTATGATAAGAGACAGGATAGGTGAAAATGGAATGGATATGGTTATTAGAAAAACACCAGGGTAAAGTAAAATTGGATCAGCAGATTATAAATATGTACTGGAATCTTCCATCTCTTCAAAATTAATCTCCTTTAAGCCCACCCTATTATAACCTTTTTCTACACATAATATAAAACTTCCATCTTTCTTTCATATGATATGTAAAATGTGCAGATTAAAGTTGTCAAGCACCTGAGGTCATTATGTTCAGTGTAGTTGCTAGAGTTCCGGAGGTCATCAAATATCTTAATGAAGTACAGAACTGGATTGAATCAGTTCTCAGACATGGTGCTAAAGCCATTTGTTCCATAAAGCAGCAATAAAGAAATCACTAGGTAGAAAAGAAGCTACTGAGATACCTTTACAATGGGGACCCATAAAGGAACATTTCTGTGACTAAAGTGACGGCAGTTAACAATAGAAAATTTAAACTTTGTTAACTCCCAGCCCAAAAGCTCTCCAAATATAAAGAAAATAAATGAAATATTATATAAGAAAAAACATTGGAACTCTGTTTCAGCTTGTGACATGCTTAAGAGTTAGATGATAGTTAACCATTTAAGTGTTGCTCTTATGGTTTACAAGGACTTTTAAATCTCTAGAGTATGTTTTTTTCCTTAAACGTAGCCTCAACTATACCAATTTCCTTGATATAGTCATTTGTTCTTTTGTGTTTGTCATGAATTACATTTCAAATTGCAACTGCTAATATAAGAACTGTAAGTCTTTTGATGCAGATGTGAATAAAGAAAATGGGTGTATTTTATTAAAGAGAATAATGAAGGCAAGGAATGAAATACAAATGTGAAGTCAGTGGTGACACAAATACAAACACTTATAACTTATTTTTGATATTATCCTATATGTGTTTTAATTGCTTGACAAAGTTGGGAAATTAATAGTACTTATAACTGCATTTATAGGCTGTGTATAGTAGACATAATTAGCTGCCTGTTGTAGAACACAAGATGGATTATTACATCTCATTAACAGTCAAAGATACTAAAGGAGTTAGACTATAAGATTATGATGAATAACATTGGTTAAGGTCAAGTTGAAAATATTAGATTATGTTTGACAGAGAGGGGTTTGAATCACTGTGAAATTGAATGGATAAAGCTATTATCAGCCAGCACAGGAAAATATGTTTGGCACACTCCAGGTTAGGTTAAAATTTCATTTTTCCTTTTCCATAATGAGAATAAAGTGAAGAATATTTGACTGTAAAATGGTAAGGCAGCCTTAGGATGGAAATAGATGTCTGTAAATATGTTTCATATAATGGAGTTAGGATGACAGGCACATCTGATTTTAATTTAGCATCAAAGTGAAAATAGCGACGGATTATTAAATTTTCATTAATAGACTGATCATAAAGTGGAAATTAGAAGTATTGCCTATGAACATACTTCATCAGAGTGTGACTTGGTGTAGACATCATTTATTTCATCACCTGTATGTATCCATTATTCTGTATCCTAATGGCATAATTGTAAGTAGAAGTGTGCGTCTTCTAGGACTATTTAATCACCAGGAATGCCAGGCTGCACTTTGAATGATTCTTTCCTGACAGATGGGGTTTACTGTAGGTGAGCATAATTGACAAAGCTAAAGTTGAAAGAATGATTGACAGATTGGGTTCAAGGTGGAATTGGAAAGTAATTATGATTGACAGATTGAACTTCAGGGTAGAATTAGAATTGTGAATGAATCTTCCTTAGATTTGGGGTTCAGGGTAGAATTTGAAGTATGTAATTATGATTTGTGGGTTCAGAAATCTTGCATGATTATCGACTACCGATTAGATTTTAAGATAATAAAGGGCGGAGGATGGGGTTTTGGTTTAGAAATAATTTTATGTTGCCCAAGTAAAGATTCAGACTGGAAACCGCAGTAGTGATTCTCCCAACTGATTCTGATTCAGTGAAGGATTTAAGTAGTATGATTAGGAAGTTGGGGTCTCATTTCCAATTGGAATAATGTCAATAGGATCGACAGATTGGGATTACCATGAAATTTAAGTGAAAATGATTTGGGTCACTGCATTTGGGGTTCGGGATAGTTAAAGCCCCTTGTCATGATTTCAGTCAACGCTGCATTATCACTGTGACCAGATTGGAGGCTGAGAGGGGAATTGTGTAATTACATTGTCAAATTGTTGATTACACTGACACCATAATACACGCTATGATTAGTAGATTCGTGCTAAGATGTAGGGGGGATCATAACTGCGAGATTGTTTGTAGTGTGGTCTGGGTAAAAGGTTCTCTTCATTGAAATCGGATTTGGGGTGTGCATACACGATTGACGGGGAGTACGTTAGGCTGGGAGTTGTAGTTTCTGCTGCTCTGTTACACGAGGCGGGCTCACGGTCACTGAATTGACATAACAGAGGTTAACCCATGGTCGGTGGTTTTGCTTGCTGGTTTAGTTGATTAGATTACACGTCTTTGATGGTTTCTTAATCACTCAGTATCCGATCGGTGCAGCCTGTGCAGTGAGTTTAGCTAATCGAAGAGGGTTTTGGAGATGTCAGTGATCAGAGATTTCAAGTGATCCATTGCCGTCCAGGGACAGATAGCACCGACAAAAGCAGCTTCGGCTGAAGTTCTTGTAGGGGGGAATCGCAAAGCGCGCAAGTCTCTTGGATTGCTAACATAATACAAGCGATAGAAATCATTTGTGCGTTAACCATCAAGGATAGCCAGCCGAAGTTCATCAACTGACTCTTCCAAACAATCCAGTAAATTATTGATGTGCTTTCCAAATCCTGGGACATGGTAATTCGTAAGTACGGACACAGTCCTCTCATCCATCAATCTTAAAACATATTAGTAACGTTACTCATCAAAACCATATTGATACCACATAATACACAACTTTATTGGTTTGTCACGTCGTAGGGAAGCTAGGATGTCTACGTTATTCTCGGTAATGTATTAGCTCACACTAAATTTTAAAGGTCAGACATTTTATGGATACGGTTTTAGACAAAAAAAAATCTGGTTACAAATTCATTCATGTTGACCATTCTTTCCCATTCGTATTGTTTTCCGGTTGTGACTCGAATTTCTAAATGACTGACTGCTGCTATTGCTGTTGGTTTCTCCAAATAATTGAGAATTTCATGTCAACTTTTTTTCTTTAAATATATAGTGTGTAACCTGATTCGGTTTTGCAGAGCGAGGTTAGTTTTGTTCAACTTTCCAAATTCTAGAATTAAATTTAACTTCGCGTCAAATGCATTTCGGAATTAACAGGTTTCAAAAGACACTCAGGTTGAGAGCTTTGGTCTTCCAAAAAAAAACGCACAATTTAGCTGAAAAGATTATTACGAACTGGTAAGTTTATTGCGTGTGTTACACATGGTCCTGGAATGTTTGGGAACACTGAGTTTCAAACCTGGATCCGTCCCACCGTATCTGCTTGACAGTGTTGTGCATGTATTCCATAGTATAGGTCATTCATACCTGTCTATTTATTGCCAACTATGGAATTAAAATTCTCGGTTTATTTACATTTAACATTGATTATAAAACAAATCAGTTCGAATTCATGTTGTTTTCTCTTATCGACATAAAAAACACAGTTAAAGCTATACATATATAATATCCACATGTGTAATACTTGTCATGAATTATTTTCAGATATTATAGTCCTTACCGGTATATATCCTTGCTTGTCTGCAGCCTCGACTCTCCATACTTTTCTTTTAACTTAAGTTGAAAAACAGAATCAACTATTTATTTTACTTTAACTTTCTGGAGGCATTTTTTTTTCTTGCATTCATGAAAATGTACCCCAGAGGGATACATGACTTTTTTCTCCCCTGTTTGACTACCTGATTCTCACACAAATCGCTGCGGTCGATGTTTTATTTTTAACCCGTGTATTTGTACCTTTAGTATATGTTACTCGCATGTTTAAAATCTATATAGGACAAGTTTATCAACATGCTGAAGAAACAGACGTGAAGGCAAGTTGCGTGTCGGGTTATGTGCAACGTAAATAATTAGAGTTAAAGGTGTTTTGTTTTCTGTAAATATTTCCCGTATGCAAAGTAAATGGGGAATCAGCTCTCGTCCCCCCACCCTCCCCATCCAAAAAAAAGTTGGTGGGGATTATGTTTGAAAGAATCAAATATATCGCTACAAACTGAGACAATTCCAAAAGTTTATATTGGGGGAGTCATTTTTAAGAGAGTGTTTTGAAAGGGAAGGGGTACATGTGTGTGTATAATGTGTGTGAAAATGTTCATCTAATTCTCAGCTCAGAAAGCATTAATAATTTTGTCATTGTGCATGCATTGTTTTTTATTGTCGTTAACAAATGCCCGGCGCCTTCTTATTGATAGATTTCTCTCCTGCTTTCATTTTTCACTCTTCCCAGATGCTGTCAAACTGCAAGGATGAGGCTGCTATAGATTGCATTTGACTTTGCCAGAAGGAGGAGCAGAAGGAGGAGGGGGATCGATGCTCGCTTCTATCGCTTACCCGTGTCTGTGCGAGTGAGACTGAGCCCAGTCCCTCCGGAAAAGCTGCCAGCCACCGACCCGACGGAAAGCAGCAGCAGCTCCGCTCCGCCACTGATCAACACCCGCTCCGGGAGAGAGGAGAGAGAGAGAGGGGGCGAGACTCATAGACAGACAGACAGACAGAGAGGCAGGACCGACAGCTTGCGATCGTCCAGCCGGGGGGGTGGCGTGTCCCTGTGCCAACCCAGCCACCAGCTCCCCCCCCCACCCCCCCGCGACAGACACATCCATACATTATTGTTGCAATATTTAAGATATTGTACAGATAACACCTAGATATCTATATCTCATACACACACACAGACAGCCCGCCATCGCCTCCGCCGAGTACCCCCCTCCCCATCCCCTCCCCTCCCTCACCCCCCCTCCTCCCCTCACCACCTCTTTACACACCTGAAGAAAAGTCAACTTGAAACTCTCACAGCATGCCGCGAAGGAAGCAGCAAGCACCCAAACGGGCTGCAGGTAAACAAACAACTTCTCTCTATCTTACCTCTGTGCCTGTAGTCAGTCACTAGAATTATTCAACGGTCTTGCACTTCTATTTAACAGAAAAGGACAAAAATCTTGCTGTCAAAATGTGTTTGGTGGTGACATAGTGTGCTGGGATTTGGGCAGGAGCCGGGGGGAGGGAGGGGGGGTCTTTCCTCCTTTAATTTTGGTGAGACTTTTTTTTAAGCGCTTGAAGTTTTTGTTATTGTTGTTGTTGGATGTGAATTCTTTTTGATGTGTTTAGCGGGGAGTATGTGTGTGTAAGTCCAGGCTGATGGGGGGGCTTTGCTTGGTCCAGCACAATGTAACCCCGTCTGTCTGTGTGTTTATCCCCTGTCAGTCAGGGAGAATTCAGTCTCTTTTTCTCTTTTTTGCGGGGGAAAAAAAAGATGGATGGGTTGCAATATTTGAGTGTAATCTGATACAATGTTTGCAATGCAAAAGGCGGAGCGGGGGGGTGGGGGGAAAGGTTTGTGATCTTGACGCGCGGTTGAGATCGACAAACTGAAAGGCCGTTTGTAATTGCAATTTGGGAGGACAGTTTAAAAAAAAAGCAACGGGTTGGGTGAGGGGGGGGGGGGACACTTCGCAAAAGCTCTGAGAAAAGAGAGAGCAAGGAAGGGGGGGGGGGTGGCAAAATAAAAATGAGAAAGCCATTTTTGTGGAACTTTTGTAGCTCAAGCCTCCCAGCGCTGAAAAGCATAGTTTTCTTTTAAAAAAAAGAATCAGGAATCTAATCTGGGGGGAAATAAATTGCCTGCTTTTAAACCTTGGCTTTCCCCCCCCTCCTGAGAGTTGTGATATTTGGTGGTGTGGGGCACAGGAATAAAAGTTCATTTTTCATCTGCCGGATCCACCCACTTAACTGGTCTTAAAGTCGATTGCCATCTTTGATTTGACGCGTGATTGATCACCTGTCATGTGGCAGGCTTTGATCTATTCATTCTCGATAAATATCAATAAATCACTCACTATGGCAACGCATGTGCTACTGACGTAACGCCTGCCCCTGTCATTTCTTTGCCCAGGCATGCACAATTATTTTGTTTTAGTTTTTTATATACATGTATAATGTGAGTTTTTTTCTTCATTTCCTCTCCCTTTAAGGAGAGTGGGATGAATACATTATGAAGAAATCTTAGCTATTAGTTTACACGCTTTCAACTTGCATGGCTGTAATCTGGTAAATGTGTCACTGCTATAGAAATAACCCTCCAGAAGACTTTCTTCATTGTTGAGGTAATTGTCTCTCCCTTGACAGGCACATTCATCAGTGGCTTAATGGTCAATCAAAAGTTGGCAGGCTGAGTGTTTTCATTCTTTCCTATACACTACATTAGGCATACTTAATCAAAATGTCTCTGTGTAATGGCTGTGAAGAGTTCATGACTGAGTGATCTGTTGTCTGCACAGATAGAAAATTAACAGCTCAGTGCTGGAAGATGTGAGCTTGCAGATAAACAAATCGTGCATTAATATTTCATCTTTGAGACCTCGATGTGCTATCAGCAGCATATTCTTGGCTGTTCTTCTTCCTGATGGTTTCACAGCTGTAACTCATTTCACTGATGACTTTACTGGGGTTACCAAGAGTGACGACAAATTGATTACCTGGCAGTACAGGAAGGGGCGAAGAGATGTGGGTTGACAGACGTGATATAATAAGTTCAACAATGTATTGAAGGAAAGTTTGGGGCGTGGGGGAGGTGGTGGGAAGAGGAATGGATATCAAATCACATTCGTGCAACAAAAAACTTTAAACAAGGTTGCAATGTTTTAAAGGAAACTTATTTATTTAGAGAAATGCCATTTCTCTGTCTTCCTGTCATTCCTGAAACTTGACACTGCCATCATCCAGGGAATTTAAAAAATGTCTGGTAACAATATGTTCGATGATTTGATAGTTTGATGAGGTTAAAAGTGCAGTAATACCGCTTGGTGGGGTCCACCAGTTTATATAGTGTCAATTTGCATGTCGCCTACAAGTTAACTGTGACTGTGGTATCCCATTAAAGGAATTCAAATGCAAACTTAAATACTTCATAAACTATGTCTATGTATAGCTCCAAGAAAACTAAAAGGTGCAATCAAATAATATTTTATGTATCTTCAAAGGGGAGTTTTCAAATTTAATTCATTTTCAATTTAGTTTTGCTTTTATATATATATATATTTTCTAGATGAGCTCCTTTGATTTACCATATATGCCATCATATATTCTGGGTAATATTTATATTTAATTTGAAGTAGCATTTTTTTGTGGATGATTAGTATTAGAAAATGTGCGTTATTCCATTATATAACTCATAAAGTGCAGAAGAAAATTAAGACAAAATGAGACAAATTCAAGTATTATCCAGAATAAACTCTCAGAGTTCAAATTATATTCTATGAACCAGACTTTTAAAGATCTCGCATTGTCTTACAGAACATTACGATTTAGGATTTAGTTGCTTGTTGTGGACAATGATCAAGAAACTCTGTTTTTGCTTTTATTTGCAGCCTTATTATCCTCTATTTCGGTAACGTAAGAATTGTCAGTGTTCCTTTGAACTTTCTTCCCCGTTCTTCTAAACTCCAGAAGCGTTGCCCAATCTCGTCAATGCTGTGAACTGCATGGAAGTTACAATCTCTGAACTCGTGCTTTTCCAAGTTCTCAAATGTGCAAGGTCCCTTATCCCTCTCATCCCTGCCAGTTTTTGGCTTCTAAAACCCAGATGTGTATCATCAGATTAGAACATCTTGATTTGCCTCATTGTTCTTTTTCTATCTTTTCCATCTTGATGGACACTCCACTTCCAGGCCTTGGTCCTTTGCCTTGTTTTCTCACTTAGACATTAAGCAACAATATTACTGATAACCCTTGCACAAGAGTAACTTTTCTTTGGAACACATTCTCTGCCCTTTTTGTCAGGTTATGTGGAAACCATTTAAAATAAGTTTGTGAGCTGGACAAGCAGTAAATTACAGGAAAGGTTAATAACTCTGTTTTATGCATTTTTTTTAATGATTAACATTTTAGCTGATTTGTATCAGTTCTAAGTGGGTTAAAACATGCACCACTTTTGTTTTTTTAAATACAGGAGTAATAGCCTGTCAAGCTGTATCACTAAGCACAAGGTTGTCCCAGTATTGGTAGTTCTGCGTGACTCCTTGGATGGTATGGTCACTGGCTGGTTCTGTAAAGATTAATTTCTGACTTTAATTAACTTCTGCAGGCTCACAAGGTGAATTTTTGTTGAAGTCCAAAGTCTTCGTACAGGAATAGTCCCACAGTCCTCATAGATGTAAAATCTCTCACACTTGCGCACACACAGGAGTGAGATAACATTAGCATGAAACTAGCATGTGTTTCTACCGTTGTGATGTGGAGCCATGTAAGAGTCAGCTTGTATCTCCATAGATACAATTTCAGAAGACGTAAAAGTGGAGGTAAAAAGAAAAAAATGGGAATATTGCAAATGTGAAGCAAGGAAATGCTGGAAGTACACTGCAGGCATCCTCTGAAAAGGCATGTTAATATTTTGACTGTAAGTTCTTCATTTGAAATCTGAAAGGTCTCGGTTCAAAACATTAACTTGAGTTTTCTCCTTTCAGAATCTGGTGGACCTGTATTGTACTTAAAGTATTTTTTACTTGATTCCAGGCGGGAAAGTGTTCATTGTGAAACCATAAAAGCCGTGTGTTACTGCTTTTAAATCTTGATATTTTCCAGCCTAGCATTTTCATGGTGGACCATGCTGCAACAATTTGTGATGACAAGTGGGTTATTCACTAAACAGGAATTAAAATGTAATAATTACAGTTGTACGTTAGCCCCGCATGAAGTAATTGTAGATTAATGAACACCTGTGTCCGGAAGAGTAGAACAGACTTAAATTCTTGCTTTGAACGTTTCCACTAATTGTACCAGTTAAACAAAACAAAGAGTGATGGTGAAACAGAAGAAAGGTTTGTTGATTTTAACATCTGCTTTCAATGTGCGTTTTTGAAAAAAACACACTTTTTGGATACGTTCTCTTTAGTGTGGAAGTGTAAGTTTGTAAATCTCTTGAGTTTGGCTTTTAAGATCACAACTAATTCAATATCATTTTCTTGTGTCTGTTTGTGGTATCTCAATGTTTGATTCAGTATTACCTTGGAAAATGCTCTTGCCTCATAATAAAACTAGGCAGTGCCAAACATTATCCAGATTTGACAGTATGTTGGTTTGACAGAACAAAGGTGGCCAACATGATAAAATCCAACATGCTTTTACCTGTACAGCAATTTTTAAATAATCCCTTTTTTAAAATCACTTAATTGAAATTGAGCATATTAGTATTTTACATTTAACCCTCACTTACAAGTTGAGAAATAAAGATGCAAATTTTGAAAAAACTTTAGTTTGGAGATTGGTTTCAATAATGCTCATTTTGTTGAACTCCACTTTTTACCCATGAATTATTGCTCAGGAAAGGAATGGATGTCATAAGATGATTTTAAAAAAAAAGGAGCAAGCGTAGGCATTTGGCTCACTGAGCCTGCTCCACCATTTAATAATGTGGAGATGCTGGCGTTGGACTAGGGTAGGCATGGTAAGAAGTCTCACAACACCAGGTTAAAGTCCCAACAGGTTTATTTGGTAGCACGAACTACCAAAGGGGCAGCGCTCCGAAAACTCGTGCTACCATGTAAACCTGTTGGACTTTAACCTGGTGTTGTGAGACTCCTTACTGCATCGTTTAATAAGATCATGGCTGACCTGATTATGGCTTTAACTCAATTTTCCTGCCTATTTCCCTCTAATTTTGACTCCCTTGTCAATCAAAAATCTGTCAAACTCAGCCTTGAGTAGATTCAATGATCCAGCCTCCACTGCTTTCTGGAAAAGATAATTCCACAGACTAGCAACACTTGAGAGAAGAGGGTCTTAAATGGGGGACCTCCCCCATGTTAGATTCTCCCAGGAGATTAGACATCCTCTCACATCTACTCTATCAAGCTCGGTCAGCTTTATATGTTTCAGTGAGATCAGGTCATCTAAACGCCAGTGAATATGGGCTCAACTAGTTGAATCCTTCCTTATAGAACAGCCCTTTCATCCCAGGAATCAGCCCAATGAACCTGTTCTGAACTGCTTCCAGTGCAAGTATATCCTAAGTCAGGCGACAAAAACTTACACAGTACTTGAGGTGCTGCCTCACCGAGTTCAGAGGACAGCAGTTTGAGTCCAAATGTGCATCACTAAAATCGACTTTAATGTAAACATTTAAATGTGTTTAAAAATATGTGTCAAGTAACACAATTATTTTTGTAAAAGGTAGGCAGCTTTCGTCTATATGTGTTCATAAATAATATTTAATTATATAACTAGTCGAGTAGATTTCCTCTCATTGGATCCCTGGAATCAATCAAGAGGCACATGAATGCTGTGGATGGAACTAGCTATGAAAAGGGGCATCATGTTTCCTATGGAAGATGAGCCAGATGGACAGAATGGCCTGCTCCAGCTTTAATTATCTTTCTGATCAGTTTGGGTACAGGGAATATCAATCCTGAATCAACATCACCATGCCCACAGAAATTCAGTTTGTAGAGATGATATTTAATTGCTCATAATAGTAACAGATCAGAATGAGTTCTTTTAATTTCTTATCCCTCCTCTTACTCTGTACTTTCCTTTTACTTTTCTTTTGTTGTTCATCTAATTTTCTCTTAAAAGTCATAATTCACTCTGCTTCATTTGTCAATTGTGGTAATCCGCCCATATTCTAGTGACCTTTTGCATTGAAAAATGTCTTCTAACCTCTCCCTTTATGCTTCGAGTAGTAATTCAACATTTATGCTCCTGTTACTTAACCATTTGGTGCCCAGAAAGCAAGGTACTGAAGTCATGATTCCATGGACTAATTTAATTTGCTAAGTCATTTGGGTTCTATTCTGTGTAGCTATATGACATGAACCTTAGAGGCAGCACAGTGTAAATGGGTTAAGTACGGTCGACAATTCATAGAGAGTGTAATCACTAATAGGAGAACAATGCAGCACTGGTGAGCTGGTGCCATTGGGTAAGTACTCAAAATGTAGCACTTTATAAGCATTTACTTGTGCAATGTCTTTGCGTTCCAGTTAAAAAGTTAAATCACAGGGTTATACTCATTGTGACTTGTACTGTGCAGTGATTGAATGGAAGCAATGTTTTAGTTGTGAAGGATTCCTTGCCCTTAATTTCGCAACCTGCTTTCTTGCCTGAGAGATGTTGTTGTAGTTGGCAGCCAAGGAAACAAAAATGTGAAAAAGTAAGGAGAACTTTCTTTGTAAAATATTTGCTGAAGGGCACCTCGGTAGCATAGAAATAAACCAATGGATTCTTATGCACGCTTGGGCCTTCCTATAAATAATGAGAATGCAGTTGTGTCATTTTTCATGATTTGCTATTGAAAACAGATGCTTCTTGCTGATTATAAGTATATAGGTAATGACCACAATACAGTGTTATGGTAAGGAGTGTATTTTAATCAAAAGCATCTGTTTCTCACTTCCAGTGCCATATTTCTGTACAAACTATACATTAGTATAAGTTGCAGGACCCCGTGGACTTTTCATTCTGCCAAATAAAGTTCTGAAAACAAACCAGAGCAGTCATGTAACATCGCTATGCCCATCTTCCATTTTTCACTATAAACTCTGATGCTGTGCTTTCTGTTGTTGGATGCAGAAGGATATGATTGTAAGGGATCATATTCTTTTTTGCACCAGTAAAGTGTTTTGTTCGTTGGACTACTCAGTTCCCATCAGTTGAGGGTCCACGTTCATCCCTACTTACAGAAAGCATTTTGAGACAACAGCACTAAAAACAGTGGATTTCTCAGAGTTCACATTTTTATGTTAAAGGAGCACTGATATCAAGATGTGGGAAGTATGCGGGCTAGACAGAGACATTGGTCATTGCAAAAGACAGCATGGTGAATTGTTGGTGGAACATCACGCAGTGCAAATGCTTCCTTGGCTCTTTACATTTGTTATCGTGATATTGCTCTTGACTACCCATTTTATACCCATTTAAATTAAATACTCCAGCAGTAATTGACCATTATAGTTACTGTAAAAATAAAATTGCGTTGTATCTTTGCAAATTCCTTTGATTTTTACCCTGCCAATTTGTTCTTTCTTTAAAACAATTAAGTCAATTTAAACATTTTTACATGGAGTATGTGAAAATTATTACACAAGTTTCAGCTCAAAATGGTGCTTGCATACTTTAGCCTGTTCCTTATAGAATCTTATTAGATCAGCCATGATCTTATTGAATGGTGGGGCAGGCT
Source organism: Carcharhinus amblyrhynchos (assembly GCF_965287045.1). Lineage (NCBI taxonomy): Eukaryota > Metazoa > Chordata > Chondrichthyes > Carcharhiniformes > Carcharhinidae > Carcharhinus > Carcharhinus amblyrhynchos. The sequence goes on along the minus strand of NC_137339.1, from coordinate 38,851,673 downwards.
CGAAGGGCTAGATGGCCTACTCTTGCTCTTATTTCTTATGTTCTTATGTTCTTATCAACTACATTAACAGCTGTGGGTATAAACTAAAGGAAATACGGAAATGTTACAATGCAGCAGGAGGCTGTGTCTGCACCAATTGAAGGGAAGAAAAGTAAATATATAAGGACCAATATCAAAGAAATAGCAAAAATAATTTTTTTTCAGAGGAGGGAGAAAATGAGAAAGTTTAATCAATTTTCACACCTTGTGTACGTGATGTAAAGCTGCAGGCCACAGTTAAAATTTAGGCTATTCACATTTATTTGTGACTATCAATTGCTAATGGTTTGGCAAAGCATTTAGAAGAATTGAATAATTAATTGTAAAGCTCCAGCTGGCAGAATACATACTGATGCTTCTTTTTTATTTAGCAGGGTTTGCCTTTTAAATACCTGTTTGAAAATTAGGTGGCCCAGATAAATCTTGTAGTACAAGTGCTGTACAGTTTTGTGCCAATTTTCTTCTACGCCCATAATAGTTTTTTGCGGAAGTACAGACCACTGTACATGGCCCAAGTATCTATTGTTCATGTTCACAAAAGAGATTTACAACCAAGTCTAATTATGTCCTCATCTGATATTGATAAGCATTTCCAGCAAAAATCAACAGGTAGCACTCAACCCAAACGTGCCAGTACCAACTGATGTATCTCCCACTGCCCCAACTGATATTGTTGAACTCAGCACAGAACTGATTGAAAGTATAAAGAAAGAAAGACTGTGAAAGAATGATTTATGATCTCAGGACATCTCAATGCTTTAGAGCCAGTGAAATATGTGTTGAGGTATGGTCACCGGTGTAGGAAATTGTTCTGTATTTATCAATTTTGTGAAGTCATTGGACATGTTATGTTAGAACTGTCACTTTTAAGAAAGTATGTATCAAAGTGTGGTTGTATGCAATACTTCATTAATGCTCCTATAAGCTTCATTTGGACAAGTGTGTCGGAAGCCTGCAGTCATACTAGATTAGATCTATGTCCTGGCTTTGAGCAGACTGTTATAAGCCTGGTCTTTTTTTCTGTATTAGTCAGCCATATTCGTCTGAGACGTAGCTCGGGTGTTCATAGTGGTTGGCTATTTCAGGGATTCTAAAAAGTATCTAGTATGTCCATATATAAGTGGACTTGTCAATCCATTTCATTTGTGAACCATTATCCGTTTGTATTTCAGAAAACAACAACATAAGCACAGGTGAGGGTGGCTGTTCGGACCACTCTAGCTTATGGATGCAGATTTTATTTCGAGCATCATATTCCAAAGAGCATTCAGGGTGTTGTTAGCAATCTGTGTAAAATGTTTCCACAAACATCATTCCTACTTTGGTCTTTTTATCATATTTACATACTCTAATGTGTGGCTTTTTCTTGAAGAGTGCTCCAGACTTAGTTTACCTATACATTTTCTATACTTTTAAAAGGCTCCTCATATTTATCTCATAGCTAAATAATTGCAGACTTTCCACTTTCATCTCATAACTCTTGTATACCTACACGGCTTGAATGTTTCCATCATGTCTGTTAACCAGTGAACACAAGACTCAAAGCATTCTATCAGAGTATCATATGATTTTAATGCGACATTCTCTACCTTTGCGATATAATAATTTAGTTTGACGTTCTACTTGGATTGTTCAGTTGCTGCTTCACAGCAATCTAATGGACATGTTAAGTAGCAAGTCTGCTGTTACTCCCAGATCCTTCTTCAATTCATCTGTTAACTGTTTCTGTAACCTTGCACACCTAGTGGCACAGTAGATTGCACTGCTGCCTCACAGCACCAGGGATCCAGGTTAGAATCCTGGCTTGGGTCACTTTGCAGACTGCACGTTCTCCCTGGTCTGTGTGGTTTTCCTCCGGGTTTCCTCCCTCTGTCCAAAGGACATGCTGGTTAGGTCCATTGGCTATGCTAAATTCTCCCTCGGTGTACCCGAACAGGTGCCAGAATGTGGTGACTAGGGAACTTTCACAGTAACTTCATTGCAGTGTTAGTGTAAGCCTACTTGTGACACAAATAAACTAAAACTTATTCCTGCAAATTATTAAGCTTTATATTTGTTAGTGTCAAATTTCACTGTTCCATCAATTTATAGATGTTGTCTATCACGTCTGAGAGAACCTTGGCTGATGCCCCCTCTCAAGTGTGGTAACATCTGTAATTTTAACTAAATTTAAGTTTCGGAATCAGCATCATTAACAATGATTAAGAAAATAGGGGTTCCTGGGATTATGTTTAAGTTATTGTCCCCATACTCCAAATCAAACACTTTACTAGTACCCGTGTTTCCTGATTTCTTTGGTCTTAAGTGTTTTAAACTAGTCTAGAACACCACTTGATTCTTATCCTCTGGATAGCTATGGTGGAAGCTGTATTGCAAAATCGAGGAAGGATTGGGATAAAATTGCACCTTTTTTCAACTAATTGCAAAGGTTGCACTGGCCTACATGCTGTAAAGAACATCTTTAGTAATTACTTCTCTCCCGACACTGGCATTGCCACCTCTGGAACCTTCCAAAGAAATGAAACCTTGGTCTATTCTTTTTGCCCCTTTGTGATATTATCCATAGCCATAGGGGCTAACTTCAGCACAATTGTCAATAACTCCCAGCACCACGTTTTCACTACTTGATTGGCTTTGCAACTTTCCCGGTATAATCAGACCACTTGCCTGACATTCAGTTTAAACATTGGGAAGATTGAAACTATTATCTTTGGTTTCCATCATAAAGCCCATGCACTTCCCGCCCCCGGAGGATGCTCATAACCTTAACCTGTTGACTTTGAGTTGAGCTTCCAAGCTCCTATTCTTTCACAAGAAAGCCCATCCACTTCCACCTCCAACTCTATTTCAAACCATTTGTGGTGGAAACCACTACTCATGTTTTTCTTCCCTCCGTGCTTCAGCCTCTGTAAATGTCAGTTCGTACTAATTTGGCTTCCTGTTTCCCATGTTGTGATTGTGTTCGCTGACATACATTGGTATCAGCCGATGCCTCAAGTTTAAAATTCGCATATCCTTGTATTAAATCGCTCCACAGCCTTAGCCCAATCTAACACTGTAATTTGTTCTTTTGAATAGCATAACAAAATCCACAGCCAAATTCTATCCTTTGCTTCAGATTTCTAGGTTTTAATCTATAGCAACAGGCGAGTGCCTTTATTTTAACTTTAGAAAATGACAAGTGAAGACAAAGATAAGGTGTGTAACACCAAGTGGGACAACATGAAATGTTCTTGGCAGTAGCTGCTCACTAGATTTTAAATACCTCCAGAGGAATTCTTGAATAATCATGAAATATGATGTGGAAGTATCATAAAGTTAATTACCTAAATTGGGTGCCCTGGAGAGGATTGGCACTTCAACCTTGTAATACCACACACCTCCATTCCTACCTTAGCCCATCTACCACTGAGCTGACTGGTTGGGTTGCTTCGGGTCCACAGCTCAATTTTCCTGACATTCAATGAAATATATGGATCAATGGGCTGTCTATTTTCATTATGTTCCAAGTGGGTACCATTTGTCAGGTGTATGATTGGACAATTAGCCCCAGTAATGGGAAACAAAACTATTATTTTGTCTCGTTAAGTCAGTGCTATATCATTATTATCCCTGTACCTGATGCGCCTAGATAGTGAACCAACAATTTACCTCACCTTTCAAATAGAAAGATCTCCCAAACTGCTTCACAGACACCTGAAGCCTATTCTTCTAGCTTCATGTGCTTTCCCTTTACTGCACCATCGATGTTGGCCTGCAGTCCTCCAGCTTGCACTGTTTGGAATACGCTCCTGAATTCTTTCTTTATCTTTTTATTCTCCTTTCAAGAGACTCACTAATGTTCATTTCTTTGAAGCATTTGGACACCACATTCTAATATTTCCAGCTTAGGCTCACCACCCATTTTTCTTGTATTTGTGAAGCGGTTTGGGAAATCTTTCAATTTGAAAGGTGAGGTAAATTGTTGGTTCATTATCTAGACCCATCAGGTACACAGATAATAATGATGTAGCATTGACTTAACGAGACAAAATAATAGTTTTGTTTCCCAATATTGGGACTAATTGTCCAATCATACACCTGACAAGTGGTACCCACTTAGAATAGAAAGGAAATAGATGGCCCATTGATCCATAGATTTAATTGAATGTCAGGAAAATTGAACTGTGGACCTGAAGCAACTCAACCAGTCAGCTCAGTGGTAGATGGGCTAAGATAGAAGTGGAGGTGTGTGGTGTTACAAGGTTGAAGTGCCAGTCCTCTCCAGGGCACCCAATTTAGATAATTAACCCGAAGATATTTCCACATCATATTTCACGATTATGCAAGAGTTCTACTGGAGGTATTTAACATCCAGTGAGCAGCTATTGCAATAACATCTCATATTGTCCCACTTGGTGCTACACACCTTAACCTTGTCTTCACTTGTCATTTTCTAAAGGTAAAATAAAGGCAGTAGCCTGCTGCTATAGATTAAAACCTAAAAATCTGAAGCATAGAATTTAGCTGTGGATTTTGTTGTGCTATTCAAAAAGGAGAAACCTTCCAAATGTAAAACTTAGAATTTTATAGCATGCACTGATTTATACTCTAGTGATATGGCAATATCACAAGGGACTCAGCTTACTTTGATTATTGATGTTCCATAGCAATTTGACATGTTACATGCCAAGTCTGTTATTACCCCTAAATTTGAATAATTTCCCCAAAGCACATCAAAGGCAATTGTGTTCAAAATGCTTCATAATTCTATACAACAGACCAGATAATATAAACTATTCTGGGGATATGTTTGTAGAATTTTAACATTAGCCTGTAGAAAATTACTGTTGGGTGATTTCTGTTTTAATTGATTTATTATTTAGTTGGGCTTGTAGTTTCATTGCATTAATGAGCACAATAATGGAGTTCATATTTCCTAATGTTTCTTTCAAAAATGCATGGTTTGGTAATCATCTTCACTAATGCTTTGCTGCTTTTGTGGCACCTATTGTAATGATCATTATGCTCCAAACTCAGTGCTTGCTAATGAAGTTTCAAAACACATTCGCTTTTCTTTTGTTCAGAACAGTAACTTTTACCTTCCCTCCTCTCATGGCCGACTTAGCTCAGATTATAGAAATGAAGAGCAAGAACAGCAAAAAGAAGCTAGCTACAAAGCATCTTATCAGGCGGAGATCCAAAAAATGTCAATTTCTAGAACCTAAGCTTTGTGCTGCTATTTAACTGTAAAGTTGATGGATCTTTGACAGGTTTATAGCTGACAAGTTCCATGGCTAGTCAAGCAGTGCAATTATGTTTGAGTTAATTTGATATAATCAAGTTGATGTTATGCAGTCCCAGTTGACTTGAGCAGTGTATGTAGTCAATTTTCTGCTGGAGGTTATAAATAAGTATTGAAATTTGACTAATCCCATCACAGGGAGAGGAAAAAAAGCATCTTGCAGTATGGCATGTTTCAAGTTTGTTATGCTTTCTGAAATAATGCTCAAAACAGCAGCTAATGTTACAGGTAGCCCAATCAGTCACAAATAGATTGGGGACCATTTAGTTGTTAGTGAGCAAAGCAATAAATGCTGTGGCACAGTACTTGTTTTGAAATGTTTCTTTTCAATGTTTCTTTTTAGTGTAGCTGAACTGGCAGGGCCTGTCTCCTTTCTGAACTAAGCTGAGCACACATGCTTGAGAAAGCGTGTCATGGGAACAACTTTGGGGAGCCTGGCTGCTGCAATGTATACTTCCTTTGCAGTCGTGCTCAGTACTAGTAAGCTGCCAGCTGGGAGTTTGGGGTTGATGTAGGTTTCCGTGTGTTTGAGTTTTGGCTTCGAAAGATGCACCGGACCCAGATCACACCTTGAACAACCATTGAAAAAGTGTCCACCTTTCATACATTTTGCTTTGCAAATGAAACTTTCACCAAAAATTTTAATAACCTGAATTTGCAACATATAAACATGGAAATGGCATTTTATTTTTAAAGTGAATTTTTGGGGTCCATTTTGCCACTATAAATTTCCAGTTCCAAAAGTGGATTATAGTAGAAGCAAAACACTGCAGATGCTGGAAATCTAAAATAAAATAAACAGAAAATGCTGGAAATACTCAGCAAATCTGGCAGCACCTGTGAAGAGAGGAGGAGAATTAATGTGTGGAATTTTGGCTGAGAGTGAGGAGAGTATGTGTAAAATTGGGTGGCATGGCAGGAGCTCTCTGCCATTGCTTACCACCACCAGTCTGGTAAAATACCACTGGCAGGGCAGGGTGTGGGTCCCACAACACATGGCAAAGCCAGCAGATAAACCCTCCCAGCCTTATTCCGGGCTGGGAGAGGATGCTTTCCTGTCCAGGCATTCTCACTCACGGGCCAAATAAGGATCTCCTCCCACTGCTATTGGTCTTTTACTTGGGGAGTAGGGTAGAGTGGGTTGGTGGCAGCAACACACAACATGGCCATGTGATAAATCCTTCTTGCCTTGTAACGGGCCATGGGGGTGGGGTGGGAGGGCTGAGCTGGCTTTCTTTTCTGGCACCCTGTCCCCAACTCCTCTCCCGAGGGGTTTGTCAGCCAAGCTCAGGTGGAAACTCCAGACTTTCCGGCCCCCAATTGTTGAGAACTGGTCCCAACAGTGACTGCTCCTCGAAGTGGGTCTTCCTCCCAGATGGGGGAAGAGGCCTACCTCTGAGCCAGTTAAAAGCCTGATGAAAGCCAATAGAACAAAACTAAAACCAGCAAAGAGAAGGAAAACATAATGGAGGCAGAGGTTTCTGATCAGAAATTGTTGAACTCAGTGCTGAGTCTAGAAGGCAGTAAAGCACCCATTTAAGACAAGGCGATGTTCCTGAAGCTTGCGTTGAGATTCATTGGAATGCTGTTGGAGACCGAGGACAGAGAGGCCAGTGTGGGAACAGGGTAGAGAATTAAAATTACAGGTGGCTGCAGAAGGGATCAACTTTATGGATCGTGACATAGTGATTAGCGCTGCTGCCTCATAGCGCCAAGGACGTGGGTTTGATTCCCGGCTTGGGTCAACTGTTTTCATTGGAGCTTGCACATTCTCTGCATGGGTTTCCTTTGGGTGCGCCAGTTTCCTCCCACACTCCAAAGGTATGTTGGTTCGGTGGATTGGCAATGCTAAATTGCCCCTTAGTGTCAGGGGGACTAGCTAGGGTAAATGCATGGAGTTATGGGGATAGGGCCTGGGTAGGATTGTGGTCAGTGCAAACTCGATGGGCCTAATGGCCTCCTTCTGCATTGTAGGATTCTGTGATTCTATGAACCTTGTGGATTGATTGTGTTCCAGAAAACAGTTCTGCGAATCTATGATTGGCCTCCGGGATTTAGAGGACACCGCGCTGTGAATAGATAATAGCGAATCTTATTAAACGTAGTACAATATATTTAAGAATATGGATTAACACAGGAGGCCATATTGTGACACATTACATGGAACATTATTGTATACACATTATGATATATTGGCAGGTCCTGACAAAGTTGTGTTGGAAGCCTGGACTTGTGATCTGGAGATCTGAGTTCCAATCCCAGCAGGTAAATTTCAGTTCAATTGATTAAATCTGGAATAAGAAGTAAGTATCAGTAAGTAATAGCGATCCTGTTTGACACCAATCTAACTTAGTGATCCCTTGTAGAGAAGGAAGCTTGCTGTCTTCACCTGATACGAGTGGTGTCATTGGAGTCGCAACAATGTCATTGACTCTTAAGTACCTTCTGAAATGGCCCAGCAAGCCTCTCAGCTGGATTCGAGAAGGTCACATTCTATCATTCTCAAGGGCAATTAGGGATGGGCAATTAATGCTGGCCTTGTCAGTGATATCCATATCACTATAGAAGAATTATCTCCTGAATATTGATGCTTCTCTCAACACGATGATCCAAATAAGTTTCAAGATAGCTGTTTGCAATGAATCTGTATCCAATTAGATTGGATCAGACTTATACATTCTCATTTCACAGTTGTGTGGCAGCAGCTTTAAACAATTCAGGAGCTGTTCTGACACACACCATTGGTCCTGGAAGATCTTATTTTTGAATGCTTCAGGTCTTCCTTTGTCAATAACCTTTTTTCACCAGTTGCCCAGATTAAGTAAAATCTAGGCCAACACTCTAATATAGTACTAAGGAAGTGCCATCCTTCATCTGCGATGCCATCCTTCATCTGCAGTACCATCTTTCAGATATGACATGAGAGCAAGGTTACATCTCCCCTCAGGCAGATGTAATATCTCCCATGGCACAATTTGAAAGAAGTGCAGGGGAGATCTCCACATTCACAATGCTGTTTGTGGGATCTCACTGTGCCTCAAATTGGCTGCCATGTTTCCAACATTACAACAGTGAATACACTTTAAAAGTACTCAGTTGGCTGTAAAGCTCTTACAACCTGCAGTGCTATAGAAATTCAAGGCCTTCCTCTTTTGGTTAAGGGGCTTTTTAATGTATTTCGGTCATGGATATATTTCCATGTGTACATTTAGAAGTGAAAAGGGTATGAAGCGATTGTGTCTGATATGGAACACCGCACTTACTGGTCACAAAATGTCACTCAAATTTGTTGGTGCATTCAACCGCACTCAAAATATTTCTATTTCCTTTGAATCGTCTCAGCTACCTTCACTTGTGGTGGGAAGGTGGCCTTTATTGTTGCTATGTTTGTTCAGATTAGTTTTACAGTGTGATGATTAAACCTAAGAAATGTAATTAAATGTACTGTTGTGTCTAAAGAATTAGCTGCCACCTTTAATTTGGGATTTGTTTGGATTTGGAGGATACGCTTTCAAATTGGGATCCCTGATTTTCAGCACATCTGCCTCCAGGACTCTAAATTTGTTGATTTACCAACACGTCGGGCAGGATTCCAATTCCCCCTTCCCCTCCCACCCCATCCCGGTGTGTTTTTTGGGTGGCGGAGGTGGCTCATCATTGACTGCGGCATTTTGTGTAACTCCTCTGTCCTGCCACCAGGGAACCTGCCAATGGAAAAGTCGGGAGGAAGGGGAGGGAGTGTTCCTTATGGTAGGACTGGAAGATCCCGTTGGCTGGAAGGGCCGGGAAGATCCCACCCTTTATTTCTTTGGCACTCAGCTAATAAAGAATCACCTCCTGTAATGACAGCAATGTTTTCTATTTTGGATAAATGATTGTTGGAAGCTTATACAGAGATCTCCAGAAGTGGATCCGCATACAGAAAGATTGAAAATCACCAAATGAAAGGGCAAAGAGGGCTATTCAAAAAAACCACCAAAATATTTAGTCTCAATTCTGTGTACACAGGAGTGTTGTGACTCAACTAAGGAAAGCGCCACTTTTAAGCAAAATGCTCTTTTGTGGATGACTTAATGGATTATTGTGGCTTGATTTTTCTCTGTAGGCTTCTGAACCCCACCCTAAGACTCAAATGGGGGTCAGAAGTCCTCACTAGATGGAAAATGATATCTCATGATTTTCCATGGAGCAACCAATTTATAGCCAGCGGGCAGGCTCAGCATTCAGTAGAGGATGGTGGGGAGGCTGTCTAAGCTGGAACACCAAACAACATCATTTTCAAATTGAAAGTAGCAGCAAGATGCTATTCAAAGTAATTGATGAAGGGGTGGGGGTGGTGGTGGTGGTTTTGAAATGGAAGCACCTTATCCAACATTTTTATAGTTTAAATAAGAAAATGGGTTTGGCAGCCAGGCCATATTGTGGGGAGTTTAACTCACCAATGGGGAGCCTGTTGTTGCTACTGCATACAAGCAAGCATCGAGGGCTTCCAGGTCCACCCAAAGAACTGGGCCCTGAGGTCTTCTAAAGGATGCTGGCTCCCTGCAGTTAAACTGGCTCCACAGCCTGTGGGACCATGAAGCCAACTGGAAAACCCTAGTTGGTCTTTTTTCAATTAGCCTTAAGTGACCCTGCGGCCAAGAATTCAAGAATATGGCGGGGGGGGGGGGGAGTTGCTGCTCTCTTACTTCCTCGTCCCATTTCTAGGAGCATGGCATGGAGGCAGAATGGAGCTAGGGAATGACAAGCAGCTGACATTGCTATGTTTGGCACCCGGTTTGGTCATATGTTTGATGCAATATAACTTCTGCATTACCAGTGGTATAAACATTGAAGGGAGAACTGGTGGCACTAAGGGAATGCCCAGGCTTCAGCTGGAGAGCATGGAGTAGAGCTTAGCTAAACATAAAAACAAGACTTCAGCATTCTTACTTTTTTATATGTATGCATGTATTAAAAATTTCTGGGAGATTATCCATAAATTACACTCTTCAGTGTTTGTAGAATATTTGGGCCTTGATTTTTCTGTTAAATATCTCATTGGAAGCCACACTTGTACATCCCAAGTTAACCATTGTACTCTATTTTCAAAATTATTGAGACCATTTTGGTGGCACGGTAGCACCGTGGTTAGCATGACTGCTTCACAGCTCCAGAGACCTGGGTTCAATTCCGACTTGGGTCACTGTTTGTGTGGCGTTGGCACATTCTTCTTGTGTCTGCATGGGTTTCCTCTGGGTACTTCGCTCCCACAGCCCAAAGATGTATGGGTTAGGTTGATTGGCCATGCTAAAATTGCCCCTTAGTGTCCTGAGATGTGTAGGTTAGAAGGATTAGTGGGTAAATGTGTAGGGAGGTGGGGATAGGGCCTGGGTGGGATTGTGGTCGGTACAGACTTGATGGGCTAGATGGCCTCTTTTTGCACTGTGGGGTTTTTAAGATTCTATGATTTCTATTTCAGCCAATAAAAATATATATTGGATCAAGAGAAACCAGAGTATATTTCAGCCTGTAAGCCAGGGGTAGGTTGTATATAGCTTATTTGGTATATTCTTTCTCAATATAATGTTACTGAGTTTCATAATATACTTCTGTTTCCTGATATATTGTATACCATCTTCTCTAGTCAATCACTGCTGTTCTGTAGGATGCTAGCAAGTGGCAAAAGAATGCACCTATTACAACAGAGGGCATTTTTTGCATTTTAATTAAAAACATTGCATCTAATGTCCTTCAGAAAAAAAATCTTTGCATGCATGCAAGTAGTAACATGACTTGTAATTGCATCAAGCAAAATTAAATCCTGCTTTCCTCAATATAAATGCATTGTGCTACAGATTTAATCCAGAAAGATAATGTGTTCATTCCTGATGTGTTTTTTTTTCAAGTTGTCTTGTCTGATGCATATGAACTGTTTGAGTCGACTGCGAGCATTATTTCTATTTGTGAATGCAGGCAAAAGTGGCAGCTTGTAAGCGCTGTTGAGTTAATTTGATGTGCATCAAAATAAAGTTGACTCCAATTTGAAGTTGACTTGTGTCATGCGTGTAAATGTGGTACATGTCAATACGTGTTTTTGTTTACCTGACTGCCATCCGTTGAAAATGTTGCCATTTTGTTGGATGCTTCCAGTGGTAAAATCATATCTGTCATATCTGAATCTCGGGTTCTGATTGCTAAGCAGTAAGGTGATTCATTTAAAACCATGTTTCCTCATCTTATTCAAGTAAGATGTGACATTTTACTGAATACAAAGTCAAGTGCACACAGATGAATAAGGAAGCGTGGCCAACCTTTGATTAATATGTTTTTTACTCTAATTAAACATATTTCTTTAAACAAGACCGTTGTCAATCTTCTAAATTATTTTTGAAAATAAGTTCTTGTACTTGACAATTTGAAGTGGCTGTGTCTAGTAGAGTCTCAGGTCAGGATCAAGTAAAATGAAGATACAAGTAAAATGAAGATAAAAGCAAAATGTTGCTGGATGCTGAATGTGACTCGTTGAAGAAGGGACATATTTGACTCAAAGATTAACTCTGTTTCTCTTTCCACAGATACTGCTGTTCCTGTTGAGTATTTCGGGCACTTTCTGTTTTTATTGAGTGATGAAGATGTAGATTTAGATAATAATTCTGGAGTTGTGGGCTGCCTTTGGGAGAGAGCAGGATGGTGGGGGGGGAGGGGGAGGTCAGGGACTCGTGGTAGAATTTCTCTTTGATTAAATGAATGGCATAGGTTCCAGGTCATGGTTAAATAGTGAAGATGTGTGGGGATAGATACATATTGTGGCGTCTTTATTGGTTAAATAAATGGGGTAGCAACCAGGTCTGGGGGACATCTTTGGGTGGTACATTGGCACAGTGGTTAGCACTGCTGCCTCACAGTGCCAGGAATCCAAGTTCAGGTCCTGGCTTGGGTTGCAGTCCGTGTTTGTGTGTCAGCGTGGGTTTTCTCCAGGTTTCTTCCCACAGTCCAAAATACGTGCTGGTTAGGTGCACTGCCCATGCTAAAATTCTCCCTTGGTGTACCCGAACAGGCGCCAGAGTATGGCGACTAGGGGATTTTCACAGTAACTTCATTGCAGTGTTAATGTAAGCCTATTTGTGATACTAATAAAAAATATTTGCAATGGGAAGCCTTCAGGGACCACAATGTCCTTTTCCTTGTTTGTTTTGTAATAATTTTCAAGTGGCATGTTGGAAAATAATTTGACTGAACTATTGCTGAACAGTTCCAAGTGAGTCACGGACAGTATAGCTCGTATCTTTGTGGAGTGATCATTCTCTAATTTGGGTCTGAGTTGACATTGTCACGAGGTTATATTACATAACATCTTTTTAGTCAATTGTGGAAGAGGACTAATTTCCTCTAATTCTGCTTTGGACTTGAATCATGTTTCCAGCCCTTAAAGCAAGATATTTTTGCTTACAGAGCCAGCCAGTTCTATGTCTGCATGCAAGTAAAGCTGTCAAAATAGATCAAGGTATTACTGCATTATTTTATGAACAGAACAGCTGAAATTTCTAATATCCACCTTTAAAATGAGAGAGGGAGGGTTTGCAGTGGTCACTGTGTTGTGTCCTTGTAATCATGTTTTCTTAAATGTATTGGCAAAAACTGCAGTGTGATCCTTTGCCCATTGTAGTTTTTTGAAGAAGCCATGTCTGCAAAGTGAAGCTTCTTGTAAGAGATTCATAGATTAAAACTGTGCACATAATAAGATTGACCTAATAGTACATATTCTAACTTTAGGCTGAGGGTAGGGTAGCATAGTGATTATGTTACTAGTCTCGTAATCCAGAGGTCTCGACTAATGATCTGGAGAAATGAGTTCAAATCCACCAGGCAGCTAGGGAATTTAAATTCAGTTAATTAAATAAAAATCTGCAATAAAAAGCCAGTAGCAATAATGGTGACTATGAAACCACCAGATTGTTGTAAAACTACACCTGGTTCACTAATATAAAAACAGAAAATAATGGTAAAACTCAGGAAGTGTGGCCGCATCTATAGATAGAGATACAGTGTTAGTGTTTCAGGTTGTGACCTTTCATCAAAAATGGGAATGTTAGAAATGTGGCCACTTTTAAGATGGTGAAGTAGGGAGGGTAGAAAAGAAGCAAATGGGCAGCTTGGTGATAGGACAGGTTGTTAAGTAAGTGGGAAGAGGCAAAGGATATGGTAGTGGGATAAGAAGTAACAGATGGGTCCAGTGGAGTTGTAAATGGCAGAATAATGAACAGTTATACCCAAAGTTAAAACTGAAATGGGGGAAGTGAGGGGGGGGGTGGTTGGTTTGTTGCAAAGTACCTAATTGAAAAATGGTTTCCTGCTCCTCGTAATTGCATTGAGTGTCACTGGAATACTGGTCCACTCATGTCTCACAGGGGAAAAAAAATCATATGTTTTGGGTTATATTTGACCCCAGACCCAGAGCAACATGATTGTTACTTAACTACTTTCTGAAATGGCTAAGAGGTCACTGAGTTATATCCTAGAAGGTGACTCACCACCATCTTCTCAGGGATTATTGAGGATGGACATTAAATGCTGCCTTTGCCACTATTGCCCAAAGTGAATTCCAACGGTATTATAGGCTCCAAAAAAAAAAGGATCTAGGCTAATTCTGGGATCAGTACTCCAGAAGAGGTAAGGACTGGGGCCTTTCAGAAGACTTCATCGGGACTCACACTGACTCTTGATTATCGTGAGTTCCTCTGATACCTTTAAAGTCAAAGTTCCTGGGCTTGACCAGGAACTCGAGTGAATTGGTCCTTGATGTGAAGTTGCTGCGGCCTGGCTGAGGTTTTGTCCATAGTTCCTCCCTTTGTCCTTAGTTGGATTTTTAATTTTTCATTGCACGGCATTGCCATTATTTTTAAGCTGCAGTAAAGATAATATTCTAATGTGGCACCAACATACATGGAGGGTGATTCCCTGGAGAGAAATTACTGCTCACAGTACTGGGAAATTGCAATCAACTTTATTGCTGTGTGTGGCAACACATCCTGAATAACACCTCGGTCTGCCAATGTGCTGTAACATTTCATGGTTATGTTGCAACCAGCAAAATTAATATGTTTAATTAGGGGCTGGGGAGTGATGCCAGCAGAAATGCAGATTTGTGACAGGAGCCATTCTAAAGTAGACAAGATAAAAATGCAGCATTGAGGATATACTAACTGTTTGGAGAAGGAGAGTCCATTCACTGTTCTTCAATTAAATGGCCTATTCCTTTTCAGTGTTGCATGTCCTGGTGAATATATCTCCTAAATGTTGTTCCTGAAACGAGTTGAATTTAGTTTTAAGAATGGTGCCACTGATCTTAGCTGGCTTGATGGTGCAGCTGCTATGAATGGCCTCTGAGATTCTGGGTTATAGATGAGGAAGGTTACTGTTTTCTCCAATCCCAGTCACTATCAACTGCGTGTTTCAACATTGGGTAAGAACAGATTTGGAGGTCCCTCATAATGTTTTCCACATGACACAAAAGCTGATCAATTTCTATCAAACCTCACGCATGAATAAATGGTCACTTGGATAAGGTGTTTTGAAACTGTACAGCATCATCAAGGAATCGAGCACACAATGCAAAGGAGGCAAGGAATATCACTGTCCAGGACAATTATTTCCAGCTATTGCATCTCAGCCTGCATTGGGTGGTGGTGAGCACAGCGTACCTTGCAGTGGTCTTTTCACTCAGGTTCAGCTATTCTCAGTAAAATTTAGAGTGTGTTGGGAAGTCTTTAATTAGATCAAGCCATCTCTTATCATATTGTATATCATGCCATGGCATTTTCAGCTGAGGTTAAAGGATGATCATGAAGTTGGAGGGAATTATTAATATGTTTCATGACTGATGTCAATATTGTTGTTTCTGATTGTCAGATTCAGTAACTCCTCCAAATCATTATTCTCCCAGTGACTTCATCAGATTACCCAGTAAAAGACATTTTTTTTAAATGTGCAGAAATAGGAAAAAAGACAAAAGGTTGTTAATATTTATCACTGAAGTAGTTGTTAAATGAATATCAGCATTTTTTTTCTGTGGTGTAGCATTTCAGCAATTAAGGTAAATAACACTTGAAATCTATTGAGAGGATGCCTAATTCAAGTCTAAGGCAACAATAACGACACAGTTATTATTAAGGCGATGTCCAGTTATAGCTAATGTACAACCAAATAAATAAGTGGATTGATGCACAGAGTGGGAAAACAACGTGGCCCTACTTTATATTTCTGGGTTATGAAACACTGTCCTCAAATACCAGAGGGCAAGACAGTGCTCAGGGCAGGCAAGATTTGAGGAAGTATTTCTTGACTTCCTACTTCCACCAGGGGCCATCCTCATGAAAACGCACTTCAGAAATTAGGATGTATGCTGTGCCTGAGTTTCTGATCATCTGAATGGATGGGTGAAAATTGATAGGGTTGCAAGATGGAAGTTGGAAGTGCTGATGGACAGTGACGTGTTGATACTAAATCGTCACCTTGTGGAGCATTCTAGCACCTGCTTCAATTGAACGAGCTTTGAGTTGAAGTTAATTTGGGATTCAGAGCAATGAGAGCCGAGTTTCAGGTGGAACAAGGTTGATCAGGTCTTGTAATGAAATGTTGAAGTAGGATTTTGGATTCTGTAGACTGAACCTCAAACCCTGAACTCTGCGAATTATTTGAGATGTACTGCATCGTTATCCATCACCCTATAAAGAGGCACAATAATATCAATTTGCAATCATAGTAAGCATTCCAAGTAATATGTTCACCAAGCCGCAAATAAACATAAAGGTTGATTCAAACTGCCAAAAGACCTAACCTGGCTTGTAATGCCATAAAATTGTGATGTTGTTAAAATGTGGAAAGGGTGCCCAGAGGGGACAAGCACCCACATTCAGAAATTGCTCAAGTGTACTTGCAGTATATTGCATGCCTCCTAGGAATTCACGAGCCTGCTTTACATCAGTTATGGGGACATGCATTATCCAGCCTTTGTAAATCAGGACATTCCTAAAAAACAGATGTCCATTCCCTGTGGACACCCCACACTGTTTTTTTCCGGCAGTTCAGCTCAGTTGACGGTTCACTTCGTCTTAACTGAATTCCACAACACAACAGTTGTCATATTTGATTTGTCATATTCAATTAAGTTTATTTGTAATACCCTGAACAGTTTGACAGGTTCAAATAAGCAGAAGAGAATGATGTACAAGTTTCCATTTTAAAAATTTAGACTATATTGGCCAACAAAAAGGGTACTACCTTTTTTGAGTGTATCATCTGGATAAAATAACATTTGACAGCTCACAGATGCCACTCGAAGTTTTAAAAGATTAAATAAATGCTTCTGTATACAAGGAAGGATCGGAATTGCCAGTGGAGAACGTTTTGCACAGCCAGCGGTGTAGCTGCATTAGAAGTGTCATATTAGATTTAGCTACACTATTGACATAACATTCTTCCAGGCCAGGTGACATGTAGAACAAACAGTGAAGCCACATAGTTGCCTGCTGTAGTCGCCTGCTGTAGCGGTCATTAGACCACTTGAAAATAGTAATGGCCTTTACTGATACCTTGCATGTTGCATGAATATTACACTCCCTCAGTTGACATGAGTGTATCCTCTTCAAACTGATAACAATCGGTAACCTTCTTACTGCTTTTTATTTTAATTTTGAATGCTTTTCAAAAGGAGTTTGACACTAGACCGTACTTCTGACTAAATACTAAAGCATTAATGTTGTTATAAGTTGCAGGATTGCATTGCAAAAGATGTGAATGATCTCCTCCAGGATGTCATGCTTTTTAACCCTTTCCTGGATTGCAAAAACCTTTCAATAAAAAATATAGAAAAGTGATCATAGGGTTGTTCTGTTTGTTTGTTCATTGCTGAGATTTGCCAGAAAAAGGCAGGATACAGATTCTGTAGAATTCTCATAGCGGGAAAGATTATCAGAGGAGATGTTGAGACCCTTACTGTTTGTGTTACCTATTAATATACATTCCTGCCCTACGTCCGAGGACAGATTTGGGGACTATTTTCCATATCTTCGACTTCGTTAATTATGTACCGGGGGGGTGGTTAGTGACATATTTTGTGGCAGGGCAGGCATGTTGGCATGTGTCTCGCCATAATTTCTGGGTGCCATATTTAAAAGGCACCCAACGTCACAGACCCACCACTGAAGAAAGAAAAACATAGATCTTCAAGAAGATGCTGGAAGGTTTACCTTATCGATGGCACTGAATCAGGAAGATCCACCAGTAGGTGCTCCCGCCCACCTCCTGCTCTGATGTACTGGGGTCCAGGATTGCTAGCGGCCCTCATCCTGAACTCTGGAGGCAGCCCCAGTCAGTGTTCGGGTAAGTCGCACGGTGTTTCAGGTGTGTTCTGTACTGGTATGTTTTCTCGTTGGCGTCATGGGGAATCTGGCATGAATGGAAGATTCTGATCAGCACCCCATTAACAGGATGCAATTTAGTTTCACGCTGGCCTCCAGTGGGTTCCCTGTTCCGTCATAGCTGGCCCCAGTGGAAGATGTGATGTGCCGGCGTTGGACTGGGGTAAATACAGTTAGAAGTCTCACAACACCAGGTTAAAGTCAAACAGGTTTATTTGGTAGTAGAAGCCACTAGCTTTCGGAGTGCTGGCTGCCCCTTCATCAGGTGAGTGGAAGTTCTAATCACAAACAGAGCATATAAAGTTTGTGTCTTTATATGTCCTGTTTGTGATTAAACTCCCACTCACCTGACGAAGGGGCAGCCAGCAGAAAGATACCATTGGACATTCACGTTGGCATAAAATTGATTTTTGGACTCCTGCCAAATTCTCCCACCTGCCACTGAACCCCCAGGTGGGGCATGGAAGAAGGTTGCCCAATGTGTGAGAGTTCTTTCACTTGCCCAGATATCTAGTTATACTTGCGGTATGCTCTGGCTAAATAGAGCCAACCAGCTTCACTGAGTTTCAGCTTACTGGTTTTATGATGTGATCCTTCTTGACTTTCGGGGGATGGGGGGCATCAGGATAACATTACACTTAACTGTAGCTTGGACTTTAATGATCAAATAACTTCTTAAAAATCAAAAGAATAAACTAATAGTTGCAGTATGGACTGTAAAAAAGTTAGACTTGACTTCCTCCTTGAGTCACTGGAATACAACTAATAATAATGACTACTTCTGTGTGGCAACTCTCTTCATTTTTTGCTTTTTTTAAGCTATCATTTTTGGAAGGTCTCAGATGGACTCTCCAATTAGGACCAGCTGAGCTGAAAAGTAATTTCCAGACAACAGCTGAGTACAAATAAATTTAGCTAACTATTAAATCCATAAAGAAGCTGCCAATCAAATATAATCAATTTCCACCAAATGCTTGTATTTGGATTAAAATTTTACAACTACTGTGTCAAATTAAACTAGGAAAATATTTACTGGCTGTAAACATAGTTTACAGTTTCTATGTACCGTGGCATCTAAAGAAACCAATGCCACGTGATGAAAATAATTTGCTTCTGTAACATTACTTTCAGCCACCTACCCCATCTGCTGCATCTCCCCACTAACGTGGGGATTTAACACACAGTTGTTATACAAATAGGCAGCGGTAGATCCTTTTCCAATATACATCTTTCCGAACTTGATTTCCATTAACTTCAGATTTGGAGTTCACAGATATTTAGCATCACCAGATTTTCAAGGATTTTCTCCCTGAGAGCCATAATGCAGCTTCGACCCAGTTTCTCCTGAAAGTCTCTGATAATCTCTACTGGCACCAGAGCTGGTATCCCATGGCCCACCTTACACTCCTTTTGTCTGGCATGGCAGTCATACCATCTTCACTAACAAGCTTGCACACAGTCTAAAATTTCTTGTTCACCTATGACCAATCTCATAAGGCAACACTTAGTTTGAGTACATGCATTATTACCATGGGTTGAGTGTTACCAACAATGCAGGGCTTCTGATCCCCACTTGATGCTGACAGTGGACCTCTAAAGCCTGCAGGGAAAACCTTGCCCATGTTTTTGTCCTTGTCAAGCTGTCTTCCTTGACTGTGACTCTCTGATTAGCTTTAACAGAACCATGTACTCTGTTTCCATATATTAATTCAAATAGAGAGTCCCTGGGATTCTGCTCAGTGTTTGTGCACATCATGTATGTCAGCCTGGCACTAAGCCTCCCTCCAAGCCTATTCGCCTGAGGACAGTAAGATTGAAGTTGTTTAACTTGGCACTGTCGCCATAAATAAGTAACTGGCTGAAACATGTAACTTGCCAATTTAATGAACAAAATCTCTTCTGGGAAGCCAATTTTGAGACTATTTCTAACAATTAATTGGTCATGGCTTCTGCATTCAGAGGTGCAAGAGTTATCATATCTTGATATTGAGACAATTGGTATACTACAGCTAATATGTGCGATTTCCTCAAATGATAATTAACCAGCATAGGGTCTATGATATCTCTGTCCATCTTCTTGAAAGCTTTGTTAATGATAACTAGGGTGATACCCTCGTGTTCTTTGATTCACAGTTTTATCCATTGCTGATATTGGTCGCATGTTATTTTTGAATAAATCCTTTCACATTCTAGGCCAGGAAAGTACTTCAATTCAATTGATTCTTTGTGTATTGTAGTTCTTGATGATAGGGGCATTTAAGGGACTTTTAGATAAGCACATGAATATGCAAGGGATAGAGGGATGTGGACCAAGGACAGGCAGAAGGGATTTGTTTAATTTGGCATCATGTTTGGCACAATGTCATGGGCCAGAGGGCCTGTCCCTGTGCGGTACTGTTCTATGTTCTGTGTAAGAAAATATTGTTATGGATAAGAAGAGAGTTAATTTAAACAGTCTAACTTCTCCTCTCACCACCCATCCATAAACAGGAAGGTGTATTTGATTTGCTTCCCTCTTTATAGGCAGTGGCGTAATTCCCAACCTTTCAGTTTTGATATAATCCAATTTTCTATTAATAACCTCACAGCAAATTTGAGATAGAATTGCACACAACTGGAGGAGGGTCGGCATGTTGCTTCCTGTGCACTCACACTGTCAAAGAAGGATAGCAAAAAGAAAGATTTACTGACCAAATCCACAGACGAAAGGAACATTCTGGATTCTGTACCCGGGTGAAGCAAAGTCCATTGAGGTATTCCTTCAGATGTCAGCAGGCTGAAATCTTCTGTGTATTTTATTCAGTACAGTTGATTTCACAATGAGCTAGTCAGAGAGGAACCTATCTCCTAGACAATGGTACACAAATTCCAATGGATAGTTTCGTTGTGGCCAGGTATTCATTCTGGGCAGAGTTCCTTTTCTGTGATGCTGCTAGTTAGATGGTAAAATTTCAGACTGAGATTTCAGACTGGTTACACAAGCTAGGGGTCTATGCCACACCCACCTCCTCATGATGTCTTTCACAAAGAGATTGTATCCATCATCTGGGTCCCTGAGTTGGTTAAATATCTCAACTAGTAAAAAATGAAAATAAAATTTGCAGGGTCCTTTGTACTAGCTGGCAATTCGACTGTATCTGGCTAGTCAAGGTTATTAAATGCAGATATAGCTCTTTTTGTATTTGGTCTGTGCAACCCACAATGTGTTGTTCGTGGTTTTGCAGAGAGAATGAGGTGCCAGTTTCTTCAATACTATTAGATTGCTCCTTTAGTTCCAGGATCACTTCAGACATTTTAGAAGATCGTTTTCTGATTTTTAAAGTTTTAGAATAAGCCATGAGAGTATCTATATCGATGTTGTAAAAATATGTAATGTGAGGTCTTAGCCCCATCATAATATAATAAATCATTTTAATACACCAATCATACTACTATTTGTCAGAAATCCCCTTCATATTGTTCCTCAGCTGATTTTGATTTTTAATGTTGAATCAAAAGCCTTTTCCCACAACCTCACCAACACCTTGTTTCAGGTCCCTAATTCTCTGGATGATCTGAATTTAAACGCCTTATATTTTGGTTTGAAGTATTGTGAGCAGTTTTGGGCCCCATACCTAAGGAACAATGTTCTGGACTTGGAAAGGGTCCAGAAGAGATTCACAAGAATGATCCCTGGAGTGAAAAGCTTGTCGTATGTGGAATGGTTGAGGACTTCGGGTCTGTACCATGTTGGAGTTTAGAATGATGAGGGGGGATCTTACTGAAATTTACAGGATACTGCGAAGCCTGGATAAGAGTGGACATGGAGACATTGTTTCCACTAGTAAGAAAAAGAACCTGAGGCTAAAGTAATGCTCTTTTAAAACAAAGATGAGGAGGCATTTCTTCAGCTAGAGAGTGGTGAATCTGTGGAACTCATTGTCGCAGGAGGCTGTGGCGGTCAGGTCATTGAATGTCTTTTAGACAGAGGTAGATAGGTTCTTGATTAGGAACGGGATCAGGGGTTATGGGGATGAGAAAAAAAATTTAGCCATGGTTGAATGGTGGAGCATATTCGATGGGCTGAGTGGCCTAATTCTGCTGTTATGTCTTATGCTGTTATAGGTTAGTGAGCCTTCGCTTGCACCCAACTGTTGAGACTACCAAAGTCTCTGATTGCAAGATAACATGGAGGAAAACTTCACTCCTCTCATGCGCTTTTGTGTAGCTTGGTCTCACTGCAGCAACAACAGCTTCTATCTCAGCTGCCTGCCATCTGAGTTGAGTTTGCTTTGTCTGCCTTGACTGTGATTACTTCAGTCCAGCTTTTAGAGACAGTTCTAGTTACCACATTATAGGAGGGTCATAATTGCTCAGGAGTGTGTGTAGAGGACATTTACAAGGATGTTGCCAGACCTTGAGAAATGCAGAAATGAGGAGAGATTGGGTAGGCTAGGGTTGTTTTCCTTAGAACAGAGGAGGCTAAGGGGTAACATAATTGAGGTGTATAAAATTATGAGGGGCCTGGGCAGGGTAGATAGGAAAGAATTGTTCCCTTAGTTGAGGAGTCAGTTACCAGGTGGCATAGATTTAAGGTGATTAGTAGAAGGATGAAAGGGGATGTAAAGAAAAACAGTTTCACCAGAGGGAGACGGGTGTCTGGAATTCACTGCCGAAGTTGGGGTTTGAGGCTGAAACGTATAACTCATTTAAAACATCCCTGGATCTGCATCTGACGTGCTGCAATCTGCTATGGACCAGGTGCTGAAAAGTGGGATTAAGATGAGCGACTGGTTTCTTATTTTTTTTCTTTTTTGGCTAGTGCGGACAAGTGGGCTGAATGGCCTCTTTCTGCACCATAACTTTTCAGTGGCTGGGCTCAGCTGCTTTTGCCTAACATTGAGTAAGCAGACAAATGTTCTCCCTTCAGTAACATTAGCCATGATCAGAGAATCATGCAGGACAGAAGAGGCCCTTCGGCCCATCAAATCCATACTAACACATTAGGCACACCTGAACTTCCACCTAATCACATCTGCCAGCACTTACCCCATAGCCCTGAATGTTATGATGTGACAAGTGCTCATCCAGATACATTTTTAAAAGATGTGAGGCCACCCGCCTCTACCACCCTTCCAGCCAGTGCACTCCAGACTGTCACCCCCTCTGGGTAAAAACATTTTTCCTCACATCCTCCTAAACCTCCTGCCCCTTACCTTGAACCTATGTTCCATCGTGACTAACTTTTAAACTAAGGGGAACAGCTGCTTCTTCTCCATTCTGTCTATGCCCCAATAATCTTGTACACCTCATCTACGGACCTGGTCACCACCTCAAAAGATTCAATCAAATTTGTTAGGAATGACACCCCCTCTGACGAAGCCATGTTGTCTATCACTGATCAAGCATCCCTCAGCCTTCTCTGCTGCAACAAAAACAACCCAGGTTTACCCAACCTCTCCTCATAACTTAAATATTCCATCCCAGGCAACATCCTGGTGAATCTCCTCTGCAGCCCCTTCAATGCAGTCATATCCTTTCTATAATATGGTGACCAGAATTGCACACAGTACTCTAGCTGTAATCTCACCAAAGTTCTATGCAACTCAACATGACTTCTCTGCTTTTGTAATCTATGCCTTGATTGATAGAGGCAAGTGTTCCATATGTCTTTCTCACCAGTCTACTAACATGCCTTCCTGCCTTCAGAGATCTGCAAACAAACATGCCACAGTCCCTTTCTCCATATAACTTCCTAGTGTCATATCATTCATTGAGTACTTTCTTATCAAATTACTCCTTCCAAAGTGTATCACCTCACACTTCTCAGGGTTAAATTCCATCTGCCACTTATTTGCCCGTTTGACCATTCCATCTGTATCTTCTTGTAGCCCAAGACACTGTCCCTCATTGTTAACCACCTGGGCAATCTTTCTGTTATCCACAAACTTACTAATCTGACACCCCGCAAAGTCATCCATGTCATTTATATAAATGATGAATAATAAGGGACCCAGCACAGACCTCTGTCGTACGCCGCTGGATACTGGCTTCCAGTCACTAAAACAGCCTTCTGTCATCACTCTCTGTCCCCTACAACTGAGCCAATTTTGAATCCACTTTATCAAATTACCCTGTATCCCACGTGAATTTACCTTCTTTACAAGTCTCCCATGAGGGATGTTGTCAAAGGCTTTACTTGAATTCATGTAAACTATATCAACTTCTCTACTCTTTCAGTTTCAATTGCACTACACTGATCTACAGACCTAGTCACCTCAAAAAATTCAGTCAAATTTGTTAGGCATAACCTCCCTCTAGCAAAGCCATATTGACTATCACTGATCAAGCATCATCATTCAGATTATTTCTCAGCAGACCTTGAAAAATATGTATGTAGGTATCTCTCCTCACATTTCCAACCATGCATGATATTCCATTAGTACATTATTGATTATGGGCTTCAATCCTGCTAAGTTCTGTACTCGTTTAGTTGTACCAGTTAGGGCCAACCTTCCTTCGTCCTTCAGTGGGCCATCTGTTTACTTAGACTGGCAAGATAATGGTATTGTATTCAATGCAGTTGCACTCCTCATGATAAGGCCCAATCTTCCTAATTGGGCTTGAACCAATAGTTGCCTGCACCGAAGCCAGTTTGTTACAATTGGATTATCTGAGCTTTTTGACATCAGCTTGCTGTCCCATTCTACAGTGATTTCCCTCCCTTCCTCCCCCATTGGCCCACTTTTATTTGTTCATAATGAGCAACTTGTTATTATTAGAGAAGAATGCATCAAATTGTGTTTGATTATATTTTGACAGTGTTTTGACTGCAGTTGGTTTCCAACAATAAAGATTTTTATTCTAGTAACCACTGGTATTGTCCTGGTCTTCCTTATCATGACTGTGCTGAAAGCTCCTTGTACACTCGGATTGATAAGAGTATGCAGAAATTAAAGTGTTTCTAGTCTGGGTAAAGGAGAGAGCGGGGGGTGCGGAGAAAAGGATGAAGGGGCAGAGAACAGTTTGAGAGAACTGGACGCGGAAAGTATAGTCCTTATTTTGAAGGCATAACAGTTTTGTGTACAAGCAAGCTAAAATGCACTCCAGTTTGACTCTTCCATCTCTATCAAGTCATGCCCAATCAGGTTAGTTATGAAGTGTGCAAGAGTACCACTCTGTCCACTCCAGATGCAACTGCAGATTATCAGTAGAGTGAAAATTCCATAAAATTGCAATTCCAAAATTGCAACCATGCGCCATGTAGTTTGCCAGTGGTCACTCTGATATCCACCATGACAGAGTCAGGGAAGGCGATGACCTAGCGTTATCATTAGATCATCAATTCAGTAACTCAGCAAATGTTCTGGGGACCTTAGGTTCGAATCCCCCCCAAAGCAGATGGTGGAATTTGAGTTCAATAAAAAATATCTGGAATTAAGAATCTTCTGATGACCATGAAACCATTGTCGATTGTCGGGAAAACCCATCTGGTTCACATAATGTTTCTTTAGGGAAGGAAATCTGCCATCCTTACCTGGCCTGGCCTACATGTGTTTCCAGGGCCACAGCAATGTGGTTGATTCTCAACAAGGGATGGGCAATAAATGCTGGTCAACCAGCGACGCCCATATCCCATTGAATGAATTAAGAAATATATTGAAGCTGCTTCTCAGCCAACAGGAATGGTCAGTACACATTGGACATTCCAGCTTCTTGTGAAACTAGGGTTGCTCTTCCAATACAAGTGTACACATTTGTACTAGCTTCTGGCTTCAAGTTCCATTCCAGGGCGTGAACACAGAAATCAAGGCTAAATCCCTTGAGACATTAAACTGTAGTCCCCGCCAACTCTCCCAGGTGGAGGTAAAAGATCCTGTCACTCTATTTCTGAGAAAAGCAGGGCAATTATTCCAGGTATCCTGGCCAATATTTATCCCTCAGTTAAATCACAAAAAGATTATCTGGTCCTGACCACATTGGCCTTTGTGGGAACTTGCTGTGTGCAAATTGGCTGCCACATTCCAACAGCGGTTACACATACTTGATTGACTGTAATGTGCTTTGAGGCATCCCAGTGGTCATTAGAGGTGTTGTAATAAGTTCAAATCTTTAATTATTATGGCGCCATTGTAACCTTAATTTCAGAGGACAGAAGAAAGAAGGGAACATATAGAACATAAAACAATACAGCACAGGAGCAGGCCCTTCGGCCAACAATGTTGTGCCGAACATGATGCCAAATTAAACTAATCCCTTCTGCCTGCCCTTGGTCCATATCCCTTTATTCCTTGCATAATCATGTGCTTATCTAAAAGCCCTTAAATGTCTCTATTGTTTCTGCCTGCACCACCACCATCCTTGGCAGCACGTTCCAAACACCCACCACGCTCTGTATAAAAACACTTGCTCCACACATCTCCTTTGAACTTTCCCCCTCTCACCTTAACTGCATGCCCCCTAGTATTAGATATTTCAACTCTGGGAAAAAGATTCTGATTGTCAACCCTATCTGTGCCTTTCATCATTTTATAGACTTTCTATCGGGTCTCCCCGCAGCCTTTGCCACTCCAGAAAAAACATCACTAGTCTGTCTTGTCTCTCCTTATAGCTCACACCCTCTAATCCAGGCAGCATCCTGTTAAACATCATCTGCACTTTCTCTAAAGCCACCATGTTCTTCCTGCAGTGTGGATTGACATCATAGAGCAATTCATTTCGGAGGAATTCTGAAGCAGGACCCAAGATATGTGCTATGTGTAAGCAGGATAGCACTTTGAAGGAAAATAGGCAGCAGGAAAGAAGAAAGGGTTGTTTAATGTGGCTTGCTTATACCAGTCCTGTCACTGTATTACAATGGTAACATTTCATCAAGAGTTATTCTTGTAGATGAGATAGACCAGCTATTATTATTCTTAATTATAGGAGCACAGTACACAATCAAAACATCAGGTAAGCAATCTAATGCTAGGCACCTTCCAGTGATGCTTATTAAATGACCACTAGGAGGTACAGGAGAACCATTCAGAAGATCTATGCATGTACTTATAACCTCTCCCTTTAAGAGTGATACCTACCCTTTGTTCACTACTCTTCCACCTGACAGTCCAGCTATATAAGGAGGTTAAGAATTTCCCCATTAGCTCTACAACCTACTACACATTCACTTAAGGGAAACAAGTATAATTTTACTCCTTTGTTGTGCGAAGTCACTTCTTTTAGACCTCTAATTACCTTTAATGTCAGCTTCAGTTGGAGTCTGCTTGAAATATATCAGACACATGGGAATTTCCTCTGAATTGTTGGCAGTAGATTGGTTAATGGCACAAATGATTCAATATCTTGGGTTCCACAACTAGACATAAGTAACATTGGTTTCTTGTGCAAATGAAAGGGCATCAATAACCTAATACCTGTCACGCCACAGTCTGTTTATTCTCTATATAACTTCTTATTTTCAGAATCAAAATGCAGCAATGAGCTGTATTGTTGTGTAACAGTTCATGGTGCTTCCTCAATAGCTCCTTAAGATTAACCAGTGCTTGCTGATCTCGGCCAAAAAAAGTCGAAACTATGATATTTGACCTTGGTCATCATGAGTTGGAGGGAAGGCGAGAATCTGAATCAGTGCACAGGAATCTCTGCTGGGATATCTTGTTTATGAATACTATGCGAGGACAGGAACAGGCTTGGATGTGACATTCCCTGCAATTGAATAGCCTTCCGGCAATGATCAAAACTTACGATCTATAGTGACCACTTGGGTCAAGGACCCTAAAATGGATGGAAAAACCAAGTTTTGCCATCAATTATAAGGCCGTGATCTTTTCACCTGATTCCTAATATGTGTTTCCAGTGGGAAAGCACTGTGTCTGGAGTGTGATTTATAAAATTATCCCAAATTGAATGAAACTCCTCACTGTCAATTTGAGTCATCATGAGTCCTGTCTCCAATTCCTTCTAAATGAATTGCACCATCTAGGATATGTTCTCTTTTTTCTACCTCTAAATTAGAGGTATTATGATGCCATAGTAATTAAAACAAAAAGAAATACATCCAATTATTATCGCATCCTTAATGACCATCGGGATGCCTCAAAGTACTTTACAGTCAATTAAGTACTTTTGAAGTGTAGCAACTGATGTAACATTGGAAACCCAGCAGCCAATACACACACAGCAAGCTCTCCCCCAAACAACAATGTGATAATGACTAGGTAATCTGTTTTTGTGATGTTAATTGAGGAGCAAATATTGGCCAGAACACCTGGGAAAACTCTCCTGCTCTCTTTTTGCAATAACGCCGTGGGATCTGAGACCTGACGGGGTCTCTGTTCAATGTTTCATCCCAAAGATGGCACCTCCCACAGTGTCACACCGAGGGCATGTCAGCCTTGATGTTTGTGTTCAAGGCCTGAAGTGAGACTTGATTCCAAGAGCCAGTGACACCAAGACAAGAGAGCCACAGTTGACACACTTATTTGCTAGCATAAAGGGCCTGTGGAGTCAGAGCTCATTTTTTTCATTTCATTTTATTCCCAGATTTGTTACATTTCTAATTTTTGTAGTTGCACCTTTCTCTCAAATTTATTCAGGATCTCTATTGAGAGAAAAAACACTATGTATACAAATAACTAAACTGGTAAACTGGGGCAGCATGGCGGCACAGTGGTTAGCACTGCTACCTCACAGCATCAGGGACCCAGATTCGATTCCAGGCTTGGGTCGCTGCCTGCGCAGAGTGTGCACATTTTCCCCATGTCTGCATGGGTTTCCTCCGGGTGCTCTGGTTTCCTCCCACAGTCCGGGTTAGGTACATTGACCATGCTAAATTCTCACCCACTATATCGGAACAGGCACCTGAGTGTGGCAACTTGGGGATTTTCACATTCATTTCATTGCAGTTTTATTGTAAGCTTACTTGTGACTGATAAATAAACTTTTAGAACTCCCATCACGTGTGCAAACCCTCAAATACAATGTGTGTTTGAGGTCAGGATAAGAGCTTCTCAGACAATCTTATTGAAATGCTAGATTCTGCAGTAACAGTGCAATTAGGGTTGTGTTGAAGATTAAAGTGTGTTTGTAATGATCATATTCTTAGAAAAACTCTATGGTGGTCTGTCAACATTTGTTTGTGCTGGCTAGTCGTGTACCTTGCTTAAAATTGCTGGTTTATATCAAGTGGTTTTATATTAGTTGCATTATCTGATTCCAATCTTCTGACAGCTAACAATTACGTTGTGTGGCTATTTACACAATATTGCTAAACATGGAGTGAAGTTTGTCAAATAACCCACAAATGCAATTCTCTCAGCGCTCTGTGCTTTATATAGCAAGTGTTTAAACCATCTTTACTAACACAAACAATAGACCTTTGGCAGAAAAGAATGACATTTTTGAAACTGTGAATATTTCACCAAACTTCAGTTCAGTGCCTGGCTCTTAAAAAAACCTCCAGTAGTTTTTCTGTGTTAAAAACTTCACAAAAAAATTTGGCATTTTCTACAACCCTCCAATTACATAAATAAAATCATTTCCAATTATGTTGCATAGTAGCTCGTGGTTGAATATTTAAGCAATGTGGTTTTTGTTTCTTTTAGCCATGAATTTTAGTGGAATTAAAATGATGAATTTGTTAAGACAATCTCACAGAAATGCTAAGTTCTGCAGTAATAGTGCATTCATGCTTGTGTTGAAGATGTTTACCATTAAATGGTGTTTGTTGTGATTATATTCTCAGAAAAACATTATGGTGATCTAATGCCATTTGCTTGCATTGGCTCGTGGTTTAACTGATAACCTGAAGTTGAAGATAAGTGTTGAGGCCTTGATGATGGTGCCTGTTTTAACCCCTCTCTGTGTATGCAAAGATGTCAAAATATCCTGGGAACTACTTTACCAGTGTAATAATTATTCTTAGTCTGAGAAGGAAGGGTACTGCCGACCATTGATTCTACCATGGCCCCCTTCCACTTTCAGTGGTTTTCTCCAAATCCCTCTTCTACTAGTTTAAGTTTAATTATTAATGTCACAAGTAGGCTTACATTAATACTGCAATGAATTTACTGTGAAAATCCCCTAGTCGCCACACTCTGGTGCCTGTTTCAGGTACACTGAGGGAGAATTTGGCATGGCCAATGCACCTAACTAGCACGTCTTTCGGAACGTGGAAGGAAACCAGAGCACCCAAAGGAAACCCACGCAGACATAGGAAGAACATGCAGACTCCGCACAGTGACCCAAGCCAGAAATCAAACCTGGGTCCCTAGTGCCAAGGCAGCAGTGCTAATCACTGTGCCACTATGCTACCCATACTTTGAGAGCTTGCAGTTCTACATGTCAAAAAGAAACTTCAACTTGTTTGAGACCTTTTTGGAATGTTCCGAGCTTTTTAGAACAAATTGTAAATGAAGTGGAAAATTGTCATTGCATCTGTCTGCAAAACAAATCATAGTACTTCAAACAATTAGGGTTTCCTGGAAAATGTATAATGCAAATCTCCGTAATTACACAAAAAATGCTTAGAACCCATCAGATTCAAGGCAGAATCTTGGTGGATCTCGAATCAGAAAGTAGAATCTGATTTGACTGTGTTTCTGCCCAGTTTGCACCAATTGCTAAGAGGGCGGACATGGTGAAATTTGCATCTGTCAACCATATGAACGATGTGGCTAAGAAGTTCCAGTGTTGGCATGAGTCCAAGTTAAGACCCTAAAACTAGTTAATTCATGGGTAATCTATGCTGGAGGGGAATGATTACTTTCTGAAAGTAATCCCAAAGCTCGCCATTTAAAACGTTTGAAACTTCGATCTTTGTTGCATCCTTCCTGGGCCACCATTCTGGTGTCAAAGGAACCTGGCACCACTGCAACATTTTGATATTTGTCAGAGTGGCCACCTGCTGAAACATCTATTGGTATAAGTCCTTGTTTGTGTAATTCTAGGTAAGGGTCCAGACCTTTTTATTTAGGCACACTTGTAGACTGTGCCACTGTTTATCTTCTGGCAGAGTGGTCTGAGTGGAGTGGTGGAGCTTTTATAGTTTAGTCTTCTATTAAGTTTTTGAAAACCTTCATCCCTTTCAGTGTGTTTATTTTAGTGCACAAATTGCTCCTTATAGACAATGGTTATTTGAGAGTGGAGACAATGAAGGCGTGATAACCTTGTACACAACTACCATGCTGATGTGCCTCATTTATTAAAAAAAAAGTTAAATATAGCATACTGCTTTTTGGGAGATACTATTTCAGAAAATGCAGAAGGATACAAGCAATGGCATCATTTCTACAATACAGTTATAGCTGATTCTGGAGACACTCCAGCTTTACACCAAACCCATGTTTATACTTCTGTGATATGAATGTTCTGTCAGTATGACTCCCCACAGCTGGAGGGCAAATGTTCATACAAGTATGCAATTGGTATAAGGAGAGGAAGGTTACATTATACCGTTTCCTGTGAAGCTCAGTTCATTCCAGCATAAGTTTATAGGTTGGAGCATGTTAAGGGATAACTTTGAATTGGATTCCAAAAAGGAAGTAAAAGAGATCAGCAGCCATAACACATATCCAAGTGTATTTAAAAAAAGGCAAACTGTATGTTAGTGTGGGATTGCCTTGTGATGTGAGCGTGTTATATAGAAGATTGGGTCCAGGCTGATTATGCTGGCAACAAATGAAACATTTTAGCAGATCATTTCTTATGACTGGTTTGTTTTTTTTCATGCCTGCGCACACTTTTTCCCCCTTTGGGCAATATTGGGAAGCGTTAGAAGGATTAGCAGGCTGGTTATCAACCCATTTGAACTGTGTTGTGAATGTTCTTTTTGTGGCCAGAACATGAGCATACCTACTGAGACAGTAGGCTGGTCTTCGGACTGACTAACTGGACCGAAAGTCCACTAATTTCTTTGGTGACTGAAACTGTCCCTTTGTGACTCCTTCGCCCACTTGTGGTAATTGTATGAAGAGCAGATGCAAAGTCTACTCCGTCCAACCTCTGTTGGAAATGGCCGGAGGAATGAAGATTTTTTGTAGTGGATGTGCATCTAACTCGGATGAATTGATGAAAATAGTTGCCATCTGTTGCACAGTTTTATGGAAAGTCGTAAGAAATTGGATCTTAGAAATGTGACAGTGATGTGAGTGTAACTGCATATCAATAATTTCCAATGTGAGCAGTTCACCAACTTCATTGCATAACATGGTAGTCAAGTGCAAGAGTGGATTTCTCTGCATTAAAGCAGTGTTGTGGGGGAAATTTTGAAATTGTGCTATTGACCATTTCCTAGGAGACATATCAAATTCTCCTTTAGGTTTGTCCAGTCTCAAAGCGAAATATTCACAGCTGGTTCAACTGACATTCTTGAGTTGATAATTCTCTACACCCAAGTGGTGATACTGTTTATCACTAAAATGTGCAGAGGGAAGCTCTTCAGCTTGCTTGCTTGCTTAAAGGGGGAGTATGTGAGCAGCAAATTTCTAAAAATTTCTTTCATGAGATTTATATAATTCTGGCAAGAATATTGCCCTTGAGAGAGTACTGGTGAGCTGCCTTCTGAATGCCATAGTCTGTGATGTGGGGTACTCCTATAGCTATGCCATAGGGTGTTTCAGGATATTAACCATTGACAGTGAAGGAATGGCATTTTTCTTCCAAGTCAGTATGGGGTGTGACTTGGTGGGAATCTGCAGGTGATGATGTTCCCATATGCCTGCTGCTCTTGTACTTCTATGAATTGAAGACGTGTTTGAGATATACTTTTAAAGACATTTTGGCAAGTTGCTGCAATGATCATATAATTACTACTCGCTGAATCCACAGTGATGGAGGGATTGAATGTTTAAGCTGGTGGATTGCCTGATCAAGAGGGTAGTTTAGTCACACATGGTATTGAGCTTCTTAAACATTGTTGGAACTGTACTAATCCAGGATATAGGGAGTATTGCATCTCACACTCCTGACTAATGCCTTGCAGATGGTAGATAGCCTTTGAGGCGAAAGTAAGGGAGTTGCAGATTATCTGAGGGGATGTAACAATCTTTGCATAAACTTTGTTTCACCAACGAGCTGTAATTCTCATCAGTGATTTTATTAAATGCATTTATATATTATCAGGTATTGGTAAATAATATTTCTATCCAACCTGCTATTATTTCCATTATTTATCATTATACACAATGGCATCCAATAAATTAAAGCTGTTGTTAATTTGCAGAAAACAGATGATTCCAGATAAGGTAAAATCCAGCAATCCATCAGTCTTGGCTACATTCCCCCAGAGCATTGTTCTCTGCAGTTCTATAGGTACAACTGTTGCTGATTCTTCCGACGATTTTTAAAAAATTTGTCTTTCCTGATTTGCTATGGCCTAGGTTCGCAAGTTGGTAAATCATGGCTGCTTCTTTATTCAGTGCATCAAGAACCAGTGTTCATCTTGATCTGGTTGTCAGGATGCAGGTTTTGGTGGCAAACAGAACATTTAGTGCCCTTCGATGTGGCAGTGAGAAAGGCTGTTTGCCAGGTTACTTCAGAGGGTCAACAGTATTGATGTGTGGGACTGGAGTTACATACAGGAGAGAGTGAGTAAGAAAGTTAATGAACAAGCTAGGGTTTTCAACAGTCCAACAACATAATCACTTTTGCTAATATCAGCTTTTATTTCAAGACTTTATAAACTGAACTCAATGCCTTAAATGGTTACAGTGATATTTGAGCTCTAGACTATTAATCCAGTAACATAACCACTACACCCCCCTTTACAAAACGATGCAAAATTGTATGCAATACGAATTGGTGGCACAGTGGTTAGCACTGCTGCCTCACATCTCCAGAGACCTGAGTTCAATTTCAGCCTTGGGCCACTCTCTGTGTGGAGTTTGCATGTTCTCCCCGTGTCCAACCAGGCTTCCTCGGGATGCTCCAGTTTCCCCCCACAGTCCAAAGATATGCAGTTTAAGTGGGTTGGCCACACTAAATTGTCCCTTACTGTACTGAAATGCGTAAGTAAGATGGATTAGCCATGGGAAATGTGTAAGGTTACAGGATAGGGTGGAGGAATGGGCCTGAGGGCCTGGGTAAGAATCTCCATCAGAGAGTTGGTATGAGATTCTCTGATAGAGAATTTTGCTCAATTGGAAGACTAAAGAAATAATGCTGCATATGCAGAATAAATAATTGTCAATACCAACAAGCTGAGATTAAATAAATGTGACCCTAACTGATTGAAGAATAAATTAGCTGTGAGGTAAACAGGATACGTGACTTTGCAGTAGAAATGGAGAAGTGTTTGACAGGGGTAAAAACAAGAAAATGCAAAAACGTGTTGAGAGCATGTCCAAGGGACAGGGGAAGCCGGGAAAAAGGCACAGCACCTGAGCTTAAGTCTAATAGTAAAGCAATTCCACAGTACCACTAAAATGAGAGAGGAATCTGGACCATCAGAAACCAAATAAGTTGCAAAATTACTTTAATGATAAGCACAAAATATTAAGTTTTCTAACAACTATCTTCAGATGTTCACAAAGGAAGCTATAAATATCACACCCTCCCTAAACTCAAGCAAGGATATTAAAATTACAGTCAATAACCCCAAATGAATTGGGAAGACCTAAAAAAGTGACAAGCAATCAAGCCAAATAAGTCCCCAGATAAAGACATTTATTCCTGAGTGCTGAGAAGGGCAGAGATCTTTGAGGCACCAGTAAATGGTAAACACACTGATCCATTATCCATGTCAAAAAGGATGACTAAATAGATGTGGGTGTGCCCATGCACAACTGCAGAACCATTAGACGATTATTTGTATAATAATCTAGTAAATAGAATCAATTCAACCAGACCTTATTGAGAAGCGACAACCCAAGTGAATGATAGTATGTTACAAGGATCAGTGGTGGGACCACTAACAAATTATACTAGCGATTTATACTTTGGAATATTTTAAAATTTCTTCATGGGATGTGCAAAACCAACATTTAATTCCCATCCTAATTACCCTTGAGATGGTGATGGTGAGCTGCCTTTTTGAACTGCAGCAGTCCATCTGATGTAGTCACAGTGTTGTTAGAAAGGGAGCTTGAGATTTTGTCCCAGTAACAGTGAAGGAATGGAGATCTGCCTCCAAGGTGAGATGGCGACTGGATTGCAGTTCGTGGTATTCCCATGCATCTGTTGCCTTTGTCTGTCCATGTGGTAGAGGTTGCAAGTATAGAACGTGGAGGCATGTCGGGTTGATGCTATGAATCTTGTGTTTGGCACGCACTGCTCTCACTGTGTGCCAGTGTTGGAGGGAATGAATGTTTAAGATGGGGAATAAAGCAGACTGCTTTCTCATGGATGGTGTCTGGCTTCTTGAATGTTGTTAGAGCTGCACACCGCTGCACTGTTAGGGACGGAGTTCCAGGATTTTGACCCAGCTCCAATGAAGGAATGGCAATATATTTCCAAATCAGGAGGGTGTGTAACTTGGAGTGGAACTTGTGGGTGATAGTGTTCCCATGCATCTGCTGTCCTTGTTCTTCTCAGTGGTGGAGGTTGCCAGTTTGGAAGTACTGTCCCAAAAACAATATTATTACTGTCCTAGGATACTTGGCGTTGTCTTCTGGACAATTTCTGGCACTGATGTGATGTTGCACTGTAATCTATTAAAATGAAACCTTCCAAGTCTAATGAAGGTTGTGAACAACTTAGACTTTGCAAAAGGGAGTTGTCAAAAATCATTATTTGCATTTAGCTCTGTGAAGATTGAACTCTTTCCCAATTTTGCTAAGTTATCACCCACAGATGATATAGGATGAACTGCCTTGTTCAGCTGTGTAAGATCGATACAGATACTGATAGATCCATTGGGTTCTCTGGTCCACTGAGTCAATGAGAGCACCAGCCTTTGGTTTTGTCACAGGTGCGATAACACCTTGCTTCAATATAGAGTCAATTTCCTTCTTTACCCTTGGCAAGAGTAGATGAGGAACTTTCTGGATGTAAGCAGGCACACTTGCTTTGTTTTTCATGATGTAGAATGATGTGGTATGCTGTCTTCAGCATTCCTGGTCCTGTGAACAGCTGTGGAAAATCAGCTCTGAGGTTTTTAGGCTGATCTTCTCAGCTTTCCAGTTCACCTACTCTGCAAATTGGATGCAAGTTGATGCCAGCTTTGCTGCTCAAAAGTGAACAACTCTGGCTTGGGATCACATAAGATCTTTCTCTTCTGTATTGAAGGGTTTCATTCAGTTGTCCTATGATTTTGAGTTCCGTTTAGTTTTTTTGCATGATGGCTGAAAAGACTTTTTCTTCAACCATGATTTAGCATCAGAAAAAATCAAAACTGCAGCACCTGTGTCGACCTTATTGAGTTTTTTTTTCTCTACTAGGTTATCAGCACTCCAGTAACTTTCACTGGGTTCCTAAATCTCCCCAAGGAATGTCATCTCAATATCATGGGTATCTTCTGTTTCATGGATCTTGCCACCTTTCGAAAGTTTTACATTTTCCTTATTCTGTACGGTCTCCTTGCTGTGACACACAGCCTAAAAGTGATCCTTTACTCTGCGAACCGGCTTCTTTGTATCAGGACAGTTTCCCATCTGTGGTTATCCTGCCACACTGATTACAGTTAGCGGGGCCAGTTGATGAATATTCTTCCTGCTGTTGTAAAGCTGCTCTCTGCTGTTAAATTTACCATACTCCATTTACTCAGTGGTTGTTGGGATATGGGTCACCCTGATGTCCTGGATCATTGATCAATTTTGCTTCCTGCCTTCAGCTTTTCTGCTCAGTTGAATTGTCTTTGTTAAGGTTGAATCATCTCTCAACTGGTCAGACAATGCTTCATCCAAAACACTGACAACAGTTTTGTTCCTGATTAGTTCATCTTTTAAGTTGCCATACTTATTGTTCTCTACCAGTCAACACAGATCACCGATAAATGTATCAATACGTTTCCCTTTGGGTATGCTTGTTAAATTTAGCCCGCTGGACAATGGTATTCTTCTGCAGATTGAAGTAGGCATCAAGTCCTTTTATTATATTGTAACACTCAGCTTTTTCCTTGTTGATCCCTTGCTTTACTAAGATATTTTCTGTACAGTTACCCATTGCATATAAGAGCATACTGACCAGCCCACTGCAGAGCCTGGTGTAATTTGCGTCAATCAGTCATGGTTCTGCCTGTTTGAAACCTGCAACCTATTCAAAGCTTTCTGGTAATGGTAGGAACTTTTCCATGTTTGTTCTTTCACTCATTGCCACTAGATAGTACTCTTGTTCTTGTTGTGCTACCACAAAATATTCGCAGAGTCTGTTGAGGAAAATGTTAACTTTATTGGAACATCCCCTACTGTGGTTTGTTTAACATGAGGTGTACAAGAGAGCCACATCTTGAGACTTTGCATCACCTCCAGTGATGATGTATACTCTCTCAACAGCATATCATACATTTGGAATTAACCCTTATTTTGCATTCACTATTATTAAGACTCATTTTTTTATTCGAGATTTAAAACACAGCTTCTAAATTTGCAAATGAAGCCAAAATTAAGAAGGTGGCGATTTAGAACATAAGAACGTAAGAAATAGGAGCAGGAGTAGGCCATCTAGCCCTTCGAGCCTGCCCCGCCATTCAATAAGATCGTGGCTGATCTGTCGTGACTCAGTTCCACATTCCCCATAACCCTTAATCCCCTCTCTTATCAAAAACCCATCAACCCGCGTCTTAAAAATATTTAGCGAGGTAGCCTCCACCACTTCAACGGGCAGAGAATTCCAGAGATTCACCACCCTTTGAGTGAAGAAGTTCCTCCTCAACGCCGTTCTAAACCGCCCCCCCTTTATCTTGAGGCTGTGCCCCCTAGTCCTACTATCCTTTCTGAGCGGGAAGAGTCTCTCCACCTCTATCCTATCCATCCCATTCATCATCTTATACGTCTCAATGAGATCTCCCCTCATTCTTCTAAACTCTAACGAGTACAAGCCTAGTTTATTCAGCCTCTCCTCATAGCTCAACCCCCTCAACTCCGGTATCAGCCTAGTAAACCTCCTCTGCACTCCCTCCAAGGCCAAAATATCCTTGCGTAAGTACGGCGCCCAAAACTGCACACAGTACTCCAGCTGCGGCCTCACCAATGCCCTATACAGCCGCAGCAAGACCTCCCTACTTTTATATTCAATCCCCCTCGCGATGAAGGCCAGCATTCCATTCGCCTTCCTGACCACCTGCTGCACCTGCAAGCTGGGTTTTTGCGACTCATGCACAAGGACCCCGAGGTCCCTCTGCACCGTCGCCTGCTGCAGTT
Organism: Carcharhinus amblyrhynchos; assembly: GCF_965287045.1. Taxonomy (NCBI): domain Eukaryota; kingdom Metazoa; phylum Chordata; class Chondrichthyes; order Carcharhiniformes; family Carcharhinidae; genus Carcharhinus; species Carcharhinus amblyrhynchos. The sequence goes on along the minus strand of NC_137339.1, from coordinate 38,813,676 downwards.
TTTCGCCACGTAAGTAATAATCCTTCCTACCATTATTCCTACCAAAGTGGACCACCTCGCACTTGCCAACATTAAATTCCATTTGCCATTTCCTGGCCCATTCGCCCAGCCTATCTAGATCCTTCTGCAGACTCTCCACACCCTCCGCACAATTTGCCGTTCCACCAATCTTGGTGTCATCAGCAAATTTCGACACCATACACTCGGTTCCCTCCTCCAGATCATCTGTATAAATGGTAAATAGCTGAGGCCCCAGCACCGACCCCTGGGGCACTCCACTAGTCACCATCCGCCAATCCGATACTCCCTCCCCAGATCCTCAGTTCGCATTTTGCCTACGTCGTTGGCACCCACATGTACCACAACGACCGGATTCGCACCCTCCCACTCCAGGTTCCCCTGCAGCCCAGATGCGACATCCTGGACCCGAGCACCAGGCAGACAACACACCCTTCTGTGCACTTTGTCATTGTGACAAAGGACAGTGTCAATACCCTTCACCCCACTATCCCCAATCACTACTATGTTCCTTTTCACCTTCTCCTTGCCTATGTCCTGCTGCGTCACTGTACCGTGTGCAGTTTGCTCACCAACCTCACCTCCCTCGTCCTCATCCAGACTGGAAGCAAGAACCTCAAACCTGTTATGCAGATTGAGAGGCTGAGGCCTCTGCTCCCCACCCCCCTTCCTCCTCTCCCCACCCCGCTTCCTCCTCTCAGCAGCCCCCTCTTGTCCCTGACCCTTAGAGTTAGCCAGTCTAGGGGGGGGCAGATGTCACTTGCATCCCATTGACAATGTCACCCTCCCTCCCCTTGATGAGCCTCAGCGTCTGTAGCTCAGAGGCCAGCTCATCTACCTTGAGCTGGAGCTCCTCCAGCAACCTGCACTTACTGCAGACATGATCACTGGGAAGGACCCGGGGGTCCACCAGTTCCCACATCATACAGAAACAACACATCACATGCCCCTCCATTATTCACTGTAGTAGTATTGAAAATTTCCACACGCACTTACCTGGCCCTTTTTCTCTCAAGCCCTTTTGATATTAAGCCCTAGAAGCTCACTCTGCTTCCCTCTCACTCCACTGCCCGCTCCTGGAATACTGCAAAAAAAAACATAAATACATTAATGAACTTGCAAAACAGTTACGTGAATTTCAACACTGGTAAATGTGAGGTTATAACATTTTAGTAAGAAAAGTAACAAAGTCATGTGTTACTAGGAAATTAAGAACATCAATTGCGACAAGGAGCCGAGGATCTGGAAGAGATTACTGTGTTCTGTTTGTCAGATTATAAAATGAATATAGAGGCATGGGAGTGGGTAGAAAATAAATTTACAAGATTGATATCAGCAGTTATGTCTATCACAAATGGACGAACAGACTGTGCCATTTTTCCCTTGAAAGACAAAGGCAGAGGGGTGATTTTTTAATACAGATTCTGATAGTTTTTGATAGAGTAGACATGGAAAGAATATTTCCACATGTAGGGAAGAACAGAACCAGATAATCAATAAGATGACAAATAATCCAATAAAGATTTCAAAAGAAACTTCTTTACCCAAAGAGTGATAAGAATGTAGTTCTTATTTCCAGGAGAAGCTAGATAAACAGATGTAGAGAAACGGAATAGAGGGTTATGCTGATCAAGTTCAATGAGGAAGGGTGGGAGGACACTGAAATGGAGCATTAATACCAGTACGTTGGGCCAAATGGCTTGGTTCTGCACTGGTTTATTCTGTGTATTTCTGTGTAAAACCTGATATTCAAATTGCTTTTGATAAGAAGTTCTCGGCAATTAGTTAAGCTACAAGCTATGGGATCCAGGGTAAATTCTATGAATAGCAAAGCAATGTTCTGAAGGGTAGGAAACAACAAGTATTTGTCAAGCAGTTATGCCACTGTAGATGTAGTTACTGAATGTACATCTTAAGACTTAGAAACAGTAGGTCCAGTACTAATTGATACTCGTGATCTGATTCAGAAACTGAATGTGGTTGTCAGATTTTCAGATGATGCAAAACTCGGCGGGGCAGTGGAACCAGAAGGGATGGCTCTAAATTACAAGATGAGTTAATTAAGATATGTAACCGGGCAGAACAATGACAGACTAAACTTAATGCAGAAAAGTGAAAGAAGGTGTATACAAGAAGGGAAGATATATAGAACACATGCTGCATGAATGGTGTCAAGTATCGAATGATGAAGCCAAAAGAGAGTTAAGATTTTCCATAGCCTTAACACTAAGCATGGCTAAATAATCCAGAACAGTCATCAACAAAGATAGCAGGATTTTTAACTACATTGTTGGAATATTGTGTCTGATTTGGAGAAATTAATGCTAAATTTTAGTAGACTGTGGACAGAAAGTGCCTTGTCCAGTTCTTAACACGAGGAAGTCAATTCAGTGTCAGAATCAGTCCAAAGAAGAGTCATATGGCTGATCATTGATGGCAGGGCTCTGAGATAGAAGATAAATCTAGAGAAATTGGACTTATTGACCTGGAAAGGATGTGTCAAAGAAGTAATCATATAGAGGTATATAAGATTGTTAGGAATATAGAAGAAGTTATCCTGGAATTCTACTTTAAATTGAACTGCAAGATTTAGAATAAGAGGACACAAGTTCCAATAAGTAAAATATAATTTTAAGACTGATACCAGGCATCAGCGAAACACAATCGATTCCACATGTGGCTGAAAGTGGGCGGCAAAGGATTTTGATTCATGGGCCTCTGACACCAGGAAATCATGGAAACCCTACAGTGTAGAAGGAGGCTATTTGGTCCATCGAGTCTGCACTGACAACAATCCCATCCAGGCCCTACCCCTGCTTAGCTACCCTGCTAATCCCTCTAACCTATCACATCCTGGGACACTAAGGGTTAATTTAGTATGTCCAATCAACCTAACCTGCACATCTTTGGACACCGGGGAAAGGGCAAAATTTTTGGGATAGATTTGATTGAAACCTTTCTGGGATCAACCAGTGTCACGGTGAATCAAATAACTGGGGAACAAGGCTTTAAAATAATAAAATGGGTGGTGGAAGGATTCTTGAAAGGGTAAATTCAAAAGCAGCAAGGGAAGTGTAAAGATCTACAGCAGAGCAGCATTTTGAGTAAAAGTGAACAGAATAGACCAGGAAGGGAGGGTGAGGGCAATAAATAAGATGGACCATAAATAATGAAGTTCATGTCAGGAAAAATTAGGAGAAGGTCAAATCTAAATCTGAATATGTGAAGGAGTCGCAACAAATAGCAGATAGAAGTTAGTAGGTTTGTTCCAATAATCATTACGGAGACTTGGTTACAAAGCGACCAAGTTGAGAGGTCAATATTCCAGGATACTTGTAGTGGAGCTGGAAAAATGGAAAAGAAGGAGGGGCAGTCCTAATGAAATATGGGATTAAGATATAGGGAGGAATGATCTTGGTTTAAAAAATCACCAAGTAGAATCAGTTTGGGTTGCTAAGAGCTAAGAAACAGCAAGAAGCAAACATTGATAGAAACTGTGTATAGGACTTCCAACAGTAGTTTTAATATAGGGCAAAGTGTTAAGAAAGAAACCAAAGGTGCTTTTATTAAGGATAAAACAGTTATCATGGGAGACTCCAACCATCGTATAGACGAGGTTACCCAAATTTGTGGAAGATGATTTTGTGGGATTGATTCAGGATATTTTTCCAGACTTGTATGCTGATGAACTGACTCAGAAATAGACTATTTGGAACTAGTATTGCACAATGGGAAAGGATTAATTAAAGGAGGTTTTGAGGGATGAATGACTACAATAGTGATAAAAATTTGTCTTGGGTATGGAAGTGCTTGAGTAGAGGCTCAAAACTAGAGATTTAAATCTAATCAAAGCATAGTATGTCGGTATGAGGAATGAGTTGGCTAATGTGCACTAGGAAGCTACATTAATAGTTATGATGATAGATAAGTAATGACCAGCGTTTAAAAAAAAAAGTCTATAATTGGCAACATAAATGCATTTCTTTGAACACATACCACACAGAAAAAGTCATCCAATTGTGGCTGAGTAGAAGAGTTAAAGACAGGTAGAGATTTGTAATATTGTCAAAAAGAATAGTGAATCTGAACGTTGGGAGGATTTGAGAATTCAGCTAAGGAGGACCAATGAATTGATGAGAAGAAAGAATTGGTGAGTAGACTAGTTCACAAGAAACATAAAGAATAGATTGTAAACATTTCTAAAGATATGGAATAAACAAGAGATTAGTGAAAGTAAACATGGGTCCATTAGAGGCAGAGACAGGAGAATTTACAATGGAGAGCAAAGAAATGGGAGGAAGTATTTTTTAATAGTTTGTATCTGATGCACAAAAAAAATTCAGAAATAAAGGGAAACGAGAGTTTAGTGAGAATAAATAACTTTAAGATATCAGCATCAGTAAAGAAATAGTAGTTGAGAAATTAATGGGGCTAAGTGGTGACACATTCCCTGGAACTGACAGCCTGGATCCTAGGATTTTAAAAGAAGTTGCTACAGAGATAGTGGATGCATTGAGGTTGACCTTCCAGAATTTCTGAGATTCCAGAACAGTTCCCAAGGTATGGAGTGACATGAACCTAACCCCTGTTATTTCAGAAGAGAGAAAACTGGGAGCTTTAGGCCAGTTAGCTGAACATCAGTAGTAGGCAGCATGCTCAAATTTATTGTTAGGGTTGTGGTACAAAGGCACTTTGAAAAAATAATGAAGCTGAGTCAGCATGGATTTATGAATGGAAAATCCTTCTTGACATATCTATTTGAGACTTTTGAGGAAGTAACTAATTACATGGATGTAGGAGAAACTGATTTTGCACATTTGGATGTTTGAAAATCATTCAATAAAGTATCACCCGAGAGGTTAATAAACACGATTAGGGCTCTTAGGACTTGGAGTAATACATTATCATAGATTGAAGATTGGTAAATGGGCAAAAAGCAGAGTAGGAATAAACAGGACAGGATATTTTTTATTGGTAAAGTGTAACGTAAGAATACCTCAGTTATATGCAATCTATATTAATTACTTAAACAAGGTAATGTAAAATTTCCAAGTTTGACCATGATAGAAGTTAGACGGAAAGTGCGTAAGTACAAGGAAAATCAGAACAGGAGTACTTCATAGGTGAATTGAGCTTGCTCCATTATTCAATACAATCAAAGCTGATCCATCTCAGACTTAAATATATTCAATGATGGAACATCTACATCCCTCTGGGGTACAGAATTTTAACAATTCATAACGCTTTGAGTGAAGAGATTTCTCCTCATCTCAGTATGAAATGTTCATCTCCTTATCCTGAGGCTGCCCCCGTATTCTAGATTCACCGGCCAGAGAATACAAACTCACTGTGAAGTCCATTCAGAATCTTGCATGTTTCAACAAAATCACTTTTCATTCTTCTAAACTCCAGTGGTTCTAGACTCAAATTACTCAGCCACTCATCACTGCACAACTCTCTCATCCCAGGAACCAATCAAGAACTGTATTGTCTCCAATTTGAGTATAGCCTTCACTGAACTCCTTATAGTTGTAGCAAAACTTCCTCATTCGTGTACACCAAACCTCTTGCAATAAAGACTAATAAGCTGCCTTTGTAATTGCATGCTGTACCTGCATGCCAACTTTGTGTTCCTTTTTTCCAGTACACCAGTTCCTTTAAACAATAATATTTACAAGTTTCACGTCCATTGGCTTTCTATTCTTATTAGTAAAGTGAATAATGTCTCTCTTTCCCATGTTACTTGTCACCTTTTTTTGCCTACTCACTTATCTGTTTATATCTTTTTGTACACTCTTTGTGTCCTTCTCAGAGCTTATATTCCCCTTCGCTTTGAAATAAGATCATTACTCTCTATCACTGACTGAAATCTTGCTGCTCTTCATGCTGGTGGGATCTTCGTTCCTGCCATCAGCATTCCCCCATCGGGGGGTTCTCAGGGGTGACGAATGCATTCAACGGGGAACCGCATTAACAACAGCGGCACCATAAGGTCCTGCCATCAGTAGGCACGCATTGTCTCCCACTGCCATGAAATATGCCATGGAGAGGGAGAAAATTCCTGCCCTTTGTCTTAAATCATTAATACAAATTTTCATAAGTTGAGGCCACAGTACTGATCTTTGTGGCACTTGGCATTTTCAATTTAGCAGGCAGTGAATAGCTGTTTGTCTCTATTTTTTGCTTCCAGTCTGTTAACTAGTCTTCTGCTGATGCATGCCAGTATGTAACCCCCAGCTTCATTTTGCATGTTAACCGTATGTTGAATACCTTTGAAAAACCAAGTGTACTACATCTACTGGTTGCTCCTTTGTCTACCTGCTTATTAAACACTTAAAAAAAACTCTATTGCATCTGTCAAATGCTATTTCTCTTCTATAAAACCATGCTGATTTTGCCAAATCATGCTACAATTTTTGAAGTATATTGTTAAGATTTCCTTCATTATAAGTAAATGACAAGGAGGTTGCAAAGAGGCTGCTTGAGGAATCTAGACAAATTGAGTGACTGGATAGAACATGGTAGATGAAGTACAATGTGGCAAAAGGAAGGTATCCACTTTAATAGGAAAAATGAAAACAGCAGAATATTTTTTGAATGGTGAGAGACTGGGAAATGTTTGCATTCAGACGGATCTGGGTGGTCTTCTCCAGACAACTCAGAAAGTTAACATCAAGCAAGGCACAGCAAGTAATTAGGAAAGCTTTAGATGCAAAGTGACTGGAATGTAAGAGTGAAGGTGCTTAATCTAATTTTGCAGGGAGTTGGTAAGGCTACAGCTGGAGTACTGTGTGCAGTTTCTTGTCTCCTGACCCGAAGAAATGGATACTTGCTTTAGTGGAAGAGCAATAGGTTCACTAGCTCTTATGTTAAGGGGATTGTCCTAGGAGGAAACATTGAATTGTCTAGGCTTATATTTCCTGAAGTTTGGATCAATGAAATGTGATCTAATTGAAACATATAGGCCGGAATTCTCCATCTGTTCTTGCTGGCAGGAATTTCTGGTCCTACGGCAATGCACCCCCATCCACAGGTTTCCTACTGGCATGGGGTGATAGGAATAGGAATTCTCATTGACAGTGGTGGCACTAGAAAATCTCTCCGCTAGGAAACAACACGCTACCTCCTACCGGTGAGAAGCACACGGCTGGAAGGCCAGAGAATCTCACCCAGAAAGTTCTTCAGGGGCTAGAAGCAAAGTACTGTGGATGCTAAAAATCTGAGATGAAAACAGAAAATGATGGAGAAATTCCAAGTCCAGTAGCATTTGTGAAGAGAGATGATGCAAGAAGATGATATTGAGGTTGAAGATCAGTCATGAACTTGTTGAATAGCAAAACAGGCTCAAAAAACTGCATGGCTCATTTCATCTTCTATTACTTCTTAAGTTGTCTGGGTGCATGACTTAAGATGAAAAGATCTTAAAGATGAAAAGATAAGTAACCTTCCTTATCTAATTAATATGTGAAAAAGCTTAATTTCAGGGAAGGGCTTTCACAGACTTTGGTGAGAGGTTGAGGAGCGGAAGATGCAGCTATTGAGATATTCTAATGAAGAACTGATAGATTGACCTCGGCCAAATTGTGTACGAAGAGATGAGTTAAAACTACCAGAGTGAAGTGGAACAACAGAGGGAGAGGAGCGAAGATAATGGACTATTCGAGGCCACGTGTTTCAGGGAACTTCAAGCATACCGAGTGGAGAATTAATTTCATGATGGATTGCGAATAAACATTGGAATTGGCACAGTGAGATGAAAATAATATGAAATCAGCAAGGAGTGAGCTTTTGCACCACTTGTAATACAAAGATGTCAGTAGAGGCAAAATGACTTTGTGACACACCACTACACAAGTCAGTACCCTGAACCACATTTTCCTTTGCCAATTCTAACATGTTATTTTTGTTCAGGAAAATTAAATCAGCCTTGTAAATTATCCTTCACTAAGCATGATATGAAATAGCACTGCATCAATTACCACAAGATACTGGGAATATGTTTAAAAATATGTTTTCAAGTTATTTCTAATACATTATACAATGATCTTCTCTAAATTATAAAATGCAATAATTCTAGAAGATTTATTTTTCAATCTCACATATAAATTACACTAAAAATTTGGAATCAAATTCCACAATCCTTCACCATGTTAAGTGACTGTGAATGCTATAGGTAACAGTTCAAATTGTTTCTTAGATAGACCAATCTGTATTTCTACTTTTAAAAGTTGTGTTCAATAATTCCTTTTTTTGTGATGTTTTGCCAGCTCCCATATCTCAGTTTCTTTGATGCTGCACTACATTAATCACTGGAGCCCATCTTCAGTGAAATGTCTGTGAAACACTATTGTATGTTCTATGTGAATTCTCCACCCACAATGATTTATACACTTGAGGTAATAAAAGTATTGTGCAGGCTGCCCACCCCAGGATTCTGCAATACGTGAATCTACCACATCAAAGCCCCATTCGGGTGGTGCTGTTAGAAACAATTATAGCTTATGGTTCTTACTTTTAACTGAAAACTATTTTTTAATGGCTTGCTGTATAGCAAAGCAAAGAGGGCAGGTTGGCAACCTACTGCCTTTATCGATCAATGCTATTCCATAACCGACCATGAGAAAAGACCTGAAGTACTAGGACTTGAACTTATTGTTTGAACTTGCTGCACAGTGAGTTCCTGTTCCCAAACAGGCTGACAAAAGTAAGAGGGAAAACAACAAATGGAGTTATTATGGTCCCTCCGAAAAAAATCTCTGAGATTCTAACAGTGAGTTAATCTGGCAGCTATCCACCTGACTTCTTTGCATTTACATGGAATTGACCGAGATTGTTCAAACAAATACAGACACGTGAATTCGGAAGTAGTCTCAATTCAGATACATAAATACCTTTGATGCTCCCCCTTTTGTCTGTTCTTCACAAAGTCAGAGCTTCTGGCAAACAACAGGATATTTAATAGCTTAAACATTAAATGAATTGAAGAGTAAAGGTAATCATAATTAAAAAACAATCGATACACATTATGTGAGAGATATTGCTTTTCGACCGAAATAAAACCATGATAATCACTGATTTTGATCTTTGTTGTTGCTATGGTACCTGGGTCCTGGAGTTGAGGACTCAGACAATGAGACCTTTACTAAATACAGTGTCACATTTCCAGCATAGCTGTTAATTAGTTGACTGAGGATACTATGAATATGTTCTACCTGTAACTGTCTAGACCTGGCATATATGGCAATTAGTCTTTTAAATCAGAATTTAGTGGCAAAATATTTACTTAAAATACTCTCTTTCTATTTTAGTCTTATAATAAAAGCATTTTCATACAATATCAAAAAGACAACTTCAAAGATATTTATTTCGAAGTCATGAGAGCATTTGGGTGTTATTAATCATTCTGATACTGTGTCTGAAAGATCTCAAGTCATAGCTTGCTGTGGCTAGAAACTGGAGCGTGCCTGAGTAAGGCAAAGTTCAGTAGTAATAGTTTGATTCAGCCTGATGGAAAGGGTATGAACCAGGTATTATTATCAGTTAGGAAAATACCAGAGCTGTTTGCATGATATGAATTGTGTTAGATTATTTGATTATTTTCAAAATTTTTGGAAAACAGATAGTCAATAAATGTTTCCTTGCTGACTTCTGAGTCAATAAAGATTTGTCTTGATTCTCTTGAGTTTGTGATGGAAATGCAAAACCAGTTAACCAGAAATTACCATTTGTCCGAATGGGTAAATAGCACTGCCATTCTATTTTTCAGTAAATTCTTATGGCTGGCTTATCAACTAGGTATGAAAAAAAAATTGACAAATAGGAACAAGTTCTTGATCACGGCATCTAAATTGTGAATTATGCTGCCGTCTGCTTATCCATCCAAAAGCTGTAATATTGATTAATAAATATGTTGATTCAGATTCAACGAATTCATGTGAATTCAGGTAGTCTGCTTATAAAGGCAGACGTCTGAACTGCATACAGGTCTGATTTTGCAGAAGGCACCAAAGCTATTTTCCATGAAGTGCCATTAGTGATAAAGTGAAAACAACTCTTTTCAAAACCTACCAATAAATTAATTTACCCCAGAAAGTTAATTGATTTATTTTGCTTTTGGGTAGCAAGAGTTGAGATTTTAAATGGCATATTTTATGGATTTCCATGCTAATGAACCAGGGACAATGATGCAGACTGTGATAACTGATTGGGCAGCATTGTCATTTTGCTTTAATAGTAAACTAACAAAGCTGCCATGATCACAGAAGAGAAAAAGTTCATTAGGTTTTTATATGGTGGTGCCACAGGAATGTGACAAAATACTGTCTTCACAGGACACTTACTAGTGTAATTGTTAGCAAGCATGGCAGAAGATTTAACACAAATTTCTTGCAAGGATTTTGACCCTTTCAAGAGCAAACAAATTATATCTTTGGAGGGTACTCTTACAGTAATGCTACCAATGGAATTCTCCATTGGGGTGGCAACATTACAGTCATAATGAGATAATGCTGCTTTGTTGAACATGATACTTGGGTGGAACGAAACATTTTTTTCTTTATATTCCCAGGGGAAGAAGCTACACCTCCTTTGATGTTCCAAACTCTGACCAAATTGAGGACTCAGGTCTATTTAAGAATAATGAGCATTGCACAGGGCAAGAATGAGCAGATAAATCCTATTTTGTCTGGAAGTTTATCCTGTAAATTAGATCTGAGGACAGGGTGACCTGTTCAGATGGCTTTCATTTCCGTCTTGCCTTGATTCCAAACTATTCCTTACTACACCAGAAATTGTTCTCTTACTAATATTTCATTTTGTATCTGAGTGACATGCAGCTCTCTGCTTCATTATTGATCCTTGGTTATGTTTTGTTTCTTCAGAGAACTTCAGCATATCAGTGCCAACCCCAATGATTAACTTCATGATTTTAAAGATAAAAGGGTAAGGCTGGAAAGTTAGAGATATCAGGCGGCCTTCTGATTAAAACTATGATCCTAAAGACATGGAGCATGCAGCTGAAGTCTCATCTGTCGCTGATAGCAGCCTTAGTTTCAATAACAGCCCTGTAGCTGCTGAGTCTAGATGCACCAAGGTCCATTGAAAGAGACAAATTTTGTCAGAGCCTCAAAACTGCAGATCATTGACCCACATGGACAAGTTAAGGGCAATTAGGGCTGAGCAATAAATGCTGGCCTTGCAAATGTCTTCACATCCCAAGGATGAACAAAAAAAAACCTTGTAAAACATCAAATACAGTGTCCAGCAAGGAATATAAATTAAAATCACAAATCTCAAACAGATGCTGGTGAATACTTGTCATCTGGAGCCTCAGAACCCACTTTGTGATCTGAATGAAGAGAATATTATACCATTGGGAACCAAGGGTATTGTGTAACTATGGCTTATTGATGCAATTTTGTAATATAAAATTGGCATCAGTTCTTATATGTGGCCCTTACTTCTCAACATGCAGTCATCTATTGCAAGGTTGACGGGTTTAGTTTGTGTTGTGGATATATAGTCCTCTAATTTTAAACAATATTTGCTAAACAGGAATACACATGGTTATTAAACATTCACTTTGGTGGATACATCTGCAGTATATTTAGTACAGAAATTATAGACATGGTGTGGTGCAGTTTTGTAAGGAGTAGTAAACAGCTGCTTGATTATTTCCTTACAAAAATGACACAAAACAAACTGTTTAACCAAACAGATAGCATGCCTACATGGAATCTGCCTTCAACAATAAAGCTTTGTTAGAAATCCCAGTTTGAGACAGATGGGTGTGTGCTGCGGTGTAATGTTAGTGATCGGAGACTCCAGGAAAGGGATTTGCAGCTGATATTTCTGCTCTGGGAATTCCTGGCAGTATGACACACACCTTGTGTGCGGGTTGTTGTCAGTGCTTAACTGTTAGCTGTATGTGGGTGGGGAATGGAGTTTGTATTGTGGCAGCACGTAAAGATGTTTCAAATGATATGATTCGGAAATTTCCAGTGTGGGAATTAATTCTGGAGGTGTTCATTGTATTTGTTTACTAAATAATCTCTTGGGCAGGGTGGAGGTGCACACGGCGGGGTGGGTTAGGGATGCTGTTCCAATGGGAGGGTGAATTCACGAGTGTGAACAAGCCATTACTCAGCAAGCGAGGAGGTGTCCCACGACTGAAGTAACTGGAAATCGGCAGCTACCCGTGAAATATATTCTATTTATTTGGACAGCTGCAATCTACTTGCATGAACTAAATTATGGATATTTTTTTGAAGTGTAACAGTTGCTTTAAACATCATGCAGCTGCTGAGTAATAACAGGGCAGCACTGCTTCTCTGTTAGAGACTTCATTTGTATCATGTTACTTTTGTGACAATATCAGGCCACTGCATGAGATTAAATAAAACAGCACATGCTGGATATTGGAAGTGGAACTGAAATGCTATATACACCTTATAGATCGGTGAGTAAAAGAGGCAACCCGCTGAATTATCTGAACCAGAAATCACAACTTGCCTTTCATATGTAGATGAAAGTGACCTGCTGTATGTTTTCAGAATTGTCAGTTCTTACTTCATGATATATTAAAAGTTCAGAGATTTGCTCTGTCTGATTTCCTTCTTCTGCTGTAGTTACTGTATGTTATGACAGTCATGGTCTATTGACTGAAATAAGGACAGGAGCATTGCCACAATGCCTTGGCTATTGACAGAAGAACTTAATTCCCCAGAACAATGACAGGATTAAAGGTGTAACATCAGTATAGTTTCTGCTATGGTGAAGCGATCCTGTTGATTGTGAACGCATGACATCCATGTTTGTGTGTGGTATTCTGACGGATTGGGTATCATATTGGGCTGGTATTTTTTTTTCCCTTCGCCTCTTTTGAAACCCGTGACTGATTACAAAAATAAGTCACAGCCTTACCTGCTCATGTCAGTCTTTACATTTCACTAGAGTTTGCTCCAATCTTTCCTCATCTAACTCACCATCAGTGTAGGCCTCCATTATCAAGCTTCCTCTTGGATCCATCCATGGTATTTGTCCCGCTTCATTCCTCTGATAGTTTGAAGTTCTCACCACCATTTGAGGTTTATAAGTTTCTTCCAAATTCCCTATTTGATTTTTTGGTGACTGCCTTACGTTGATGGCGTGCATGTTTCCTCACTCTGCATAAAGACCCTAAGTGAAATCAACTGGGATAGCTTTAGCAGAGTTTGTAGTGGGCATGGGACCACTTAAGTGCTTGTAATTGGGCACCAATTTGTCCCTGTTGCTTCAAATGCTCAAAAGCATATTTGATGTGAGGAAATGGAAATGTGTACAATGGGAGGTAGTCTTTTGTACTTAATATGGGTGTAATAACGTGACATTTACTCTCCATCTGCACAGGCATGGAAGTGTATTATTCTGACTCAGTGAGCACAAAACACTAAACTGTTCCATTTTGTGGCCTGCTGTAAATAATGTAACAAAACATCCCCTTCATCATTGCAGGAAGGCAGTCTTGAATGCTTACATTCCAGATTTAGCATGGTAACAACTAACATTTCCAGCCTCAACACTTTCTGGGTAAGCTTAGTTAAAATTGAGACAGACACACGCCCATGTTGGTAGTTTATTCCCATGATGTAGAGCCGGAGAGGAAGAATGGGTTTTTTTGTCGTCTTCACTCCTGGTTTAGAATTGATGCTGGGAGCAAGTAATATATCAGGAATTTGGACATGTTACACTTCAGTACTGCCCTTGTGCAGATAGGTGATTTACTTTGGTAAGGAGAACATGGAGAGTCAACTTAAAGTAAAGGGCCCAATTCTAAAGAGGTTACCAGAGCAGAATGACTTGGGTGAAAACATGCATAAGTCTTTGAAGATGGCAGGATAGTTTGGTAAAAGAAGCAAAAGCGACACCAAGAAAATGTTTTTCGTACAGCAAGTGGTTTAGGACTGGAATGCACTGCCTTAGTGTAGTAGAGGCAGGTTCAATCAAAGCATTCAAAAGGGAATTAGACTTTTATTTATAAGGAAGAACATGTAGGATTACAGGGAGAAGGTGAGAGATTGGCACAAAGTGAATCGTTCATTTGGAGAGCCAGTGCAGATACAGTGGGCTGAATGGCCTCCTGTATTGTATCATTTGTGTGATTCTGAGGTCCTGTGGATGTGTTAGCAAACAACTAAGGGACCAGAAACCACGATCCAGTGAGCAGCTGAAATTCTTCAGCTTTCAATGTTGTATGTCTTTTTGTTGTCAGACATTGTGGGGAGTTTTTTAGAGGGGGAGAAGTATATGTTCTGTTTTTCGTGTTATCTTTTTTCTAGAGTTTTTTTTCTGGAATTTATGTGTAACACATGATTGTTTCAAACGTTAGCAACATTGAGATTGGCCCAAGATCATGTTACTGGATAAAGTGGTAGGTAGGAGGGGAATAGCTGTTCCTGGCCTGATAGCCTCCAGCTTCAGAAACATAACTGCAATCCTGATGTATGCAGATTATTATTCCAGTGTGCTGTCACTGGTATCCTAGTGACAGTGACTAGTGGAAAGAAGCACTGACTTGTGCAAAATTCTTGTCAAAAGTCTCCTCATCAGTTAACACCCCTTTAATAATAATTCATCCAGAGTAGTCAGTAGTTTGCTTTCATTGTACTCCATGAAAGATATTTTTTTTTAAATCCTGAAATAAATTGATTGTTTTCAGTAGAATCTAAGGTATTGGACTCTTGTCAGATTGAAACATCTGTAAGTCTGCCCTGTGTCACATTTAAGTGACTGCTTAAGTTGTATTGCACAAAACGCAAAATGTAATTGGTGATTTGCAGCAACACCACTCCGTCAATGTTGAAAGGAACACAAGCATTAAATGGAGAAACAGATTTTGACTGGAGCTGGGGAATACAAACATTTTGGAAAACTATTTTCAGCTAAAGCCCCGTGACAATTTGGTAAGGTATGAAACTGATCATGTGATACAAATTGACAATTACCCCACTACCCTGAGCTTCTAGTGCATTGTGTTGGTTCCGCAGGCTGTATTTGATACTGTTATAATTCTTGAAGTGCACAATTTCAGTTTAGTTTCTAATAGATTGAGAGGAAATACATCATCTCTGCTCTATTTTCAGTGCGTTTTAATGGGATTTTAATGGGATTTTAGGGTTTCAGTATTGCTGATAAGGCTAGCCCATCCTTAATTACCATTGAGAAAGTTATAGTGAGCCACTGCCTTGGACCCAGGGAGGGAGGCTCAGGTCTGTGACCCAGTAACCCTGAAGGAAGGGCAATATAGTTTCAAGTCAAGACAACATGAGACTTAGAGGTGAACATACGGATGGTGGTGTTCCACGTGTCTGCTCCCCTTATTTTTCAAGCTATGAAGGTCCTGGGTTTGGAAGAGGCTGTCGAAGGAGGCTTGGTGAACGACTGCAAGGCATCTTGTAATTGGTACGCATTCCTGTCACTGCACTGGGAGTAGAAGAAATAATTGTTTAAGATAGTGGACCCCATCAAGTGCCCTGCTTTTTTGGGATGCTGTTGTGCTTTTTGTGTGCTTTTGGAGCTGCAATCATCAAGGCAAGTGGACAGTATTCCTTCACACTCCCATCTTTGCCTTGTGGATGCCAGACAGGTTTTGGATAGTCGGGAGGTGAGTTACTCAGTGCTGAACTCTCAGCCTGTAATCTGCTCCTGTTTATATGATTGGTCCAGTTAAGTTTCTGGTCAGTAGTAAAATCCTGAATGTTGATGGTGGAGATGTAGTAATCATAGTGCTATTGAATATCAAGGGGAGACTGTTAGATTTTCTCTTGTTGGAGATGGCTAGTGTACTTATGTAGCACAAATGTTACTCACCACTTGCATATAGGCATAGACTGCTTCAATATATGAGGAGTTGTGAATCATAATGAACTCTGAAATCATCAGCAAACATCTCTACCACTAACCTGATGATGGAGGAAAGATGACTGATGAAGTAATTGAAGGGGATTGGGCCTACCCAGAGGAATGTTTGCAGTAATGTCCTGGGACTGAGATGATTAACATACAACATTCACAACCATCTTTCTTTGTGCCAAGTATGACTCCACCCAGTGCAGAGCTCCCTCACCATCTCTTTCTTCCATTGACCTTAGCTATGCTAAGACTCCTTGGTACCACATCTGGTCAAATGCTACCTTCAGGGCAGACACCCTCACCTCATCTCTGGAAGTCAGCTCTTTTCTCCATGTTTGGACTAAGACTGGATGAGCTCTTGAGCCATCTGAGCAGGTTGTCGCTGAACAAGTGCCACTTGAAAGCGTTGTCGATGATCCCATCCACCAGTGATTGAGAGTAGACTGTCCTGATCGCCGTAGAGACTGATAACTTTTAAAAGTAAATTTGAACTTCCAGTGCATAGCTGAAAGGATGATATGGCAAGATTTCATATGCTAAGACTTCTATTGCAACAAACACAGTATAAATACCTTTGACTAATCACAATGTCAAAAGTCAATTATAATTTTAACAACAGAATAGACTTTTTACTTTTAACCCAACCAATTATCCCACTTCACCGTTATACTTCAACTGTCCCTTAAGTAGATGTATGTTTCTTCCGGAACCAGTCCAAAATTATTCCGATTGACTGAGCATTTATTTCTATTATTTTCCTTTTCCAGCCTGATAACTCTTAAATTCAACTTTCATGGTGAGGGTTTTCCTGGATGTTCTCTTTCTAGGTAAAGCTAGGTGAATCTTCCAGTGAATCTTTTTAAGTCCTCATGAATTTGTTGTTTTCAATCTGAGCATGAGCTCCCCCACACATTTGTGCATGGTGAACCATAGGGACTTACCTCATGTATCTGCCCCATCCCCTCTATCTCTTTCTGATCCTGGGAGACTGCCCTGTTTGTGAAATTCACTGATATTCTGTTGGAGAGTGTATATGTACACTGCCTCCCAATGTATCCTTTCTCCTGGCAACATAAGTCACCTGGGTCTTATATCTTAGCTATGTTTTAGACTCCCAACGCCAATCTATCTTGAAGGTAAGTAAACACTTAAAATCAGATCTTGTGAACTGTTATATTTAACACCTTCCTGGAACTTTTGAGACTAATAATCTGCACTATCAGCACAGATACTTCTACTGTTGTCTCCAAATGTGAACGCTTTGCACCTTCTTGCCAGTAAAACCACTTCAAATATCCTTTAGTTTTTAACAATCAAGCCAACTCAAGTTTATTCAGGAATCTACAGGTCCTTTATCCAATTTACTGTAGTCAAAAATACATTTGCAAAACGTAACAGTCTTATAAAACCTGTCATTTATAGTGAAAGTCATTGGTCAGATTAGATTTGTCCAGCTTCTTGTGGTCAGGACATAACTGGGCAACATCCTTACTGGAACAGCTTAGCTAGTTGTTGAGCACAGGTCTTCATGACTATTTCCAGAATATTGTCAGTGCCCATGATCTTTGCTGTGTCCAGTTCCATCTCTTGGTAGGACATGGAGTGAATTGGATTGCCTGCAGACTGGCATCAGTGATGCTGAGTACCTCTGGAAAAAGCTGAGAAGAATCATCTGTCCCATATATTAATTATCACATCTTGATTACGATGAGTTTAGCACGTTGGTATATAAAATTTTTTCTGATGTAATATGAATGGGCAGTAAGATTTTATTGTTCAAATCCAATTCAAAAATGATTTTTTAAAAAAACACATTTCGTGTGGTAAGTGTGAAATATTGAAGTTCCACATCATGCCCAGAATAGTTGTTCTCAGTGTATGTAACACTGTTACGTTTTTCAAAGTTTGTTATTATATCCAAGCTCCTTGAAGTTTCAATTTACACAAAAGTCTACCAACTGTGCAAAGCCATTATATCCCCATGACTTTACAGCACCTCAAAGGCTCTCTGGATGGAGATGTACACCTCTTAAACTGAAGAAAGCATGTGAGAATCTTGCAATACCATCACATACATGGAAATATACAGTTGAAATTGTGTCTGTGCCTCTTAGTCAAGACTAATTCTATACAAATCTCTGAAGGTTTCAATTACTTAGGCAGTGATATAACACTGGTGTTCCACCCACAGAAGAGTTGGAACTTTAAATTGGCCCTTGCTGTTCCAGTGGGGATAACTAGCCCTGAAGGAAAAAGAGCAAAGCTTTATCAAGAAGATTTTGCAACAACGCAAAGTGTTGCAACGATAATCAGTACTTCTCGGACCAATTGATACTTGCTGTCTTCATCATCGATCCCACTGTAATCCTACAGTGGAGCTTATGCCTCAAATGGAACTGACCTTTGGCTGGCCCATCAAATTTTCCATCCTGCCCATGACAATTTGATGATTCCCACAGTGGGTAGGATCAGAAAATCCTGACCATTGATCCTGTGCTTATCTATGCAGGTATACTTTCACTGGAGGGCCTGATTGTAGCACCTTTTTTGTGTGGAACTCACAAAAAAGTCTGGTAACCACACATTCACGAACCCTCCCCCCACCACCCCGACACTTCAATTTTCTAAAAGGTTGTAATGGAGACAGTTGGAAGAAGTGCCTGTCCCTTGGAGAATAATTGGTTGAGATTTTCAAAAGGATTGGAAATACTGTGGTAATGTTCCATCCCAAATCACAGCCACACAAACAGAATAACAGCCCTATTGCTTTTCACTATGTTCACAATGTTTTTAATAATTTAAAGGAGTTTGGATTTAAAAGCAAACCCAGTTGTTAGTCATTAATTAAGTAATTAATTGAGGTTTCTTTAAAAAAAATTAAATCAGTATGGATCCATAATTTCACAAGATTTGGATATTGTTCTTTGTTTCGATTCATTATCCATTTCAGTTTACATTGATTTTACAAAAATAGAAGCTCTGCATTAAAGGCTAGATTGTCGTTATAGTGAAGCATCATTTTGGAGAGAATTAGAATTTATGCAATTCGTGGCACATTAGTGAATTTCAACAGTATTGGGCAGTACTTCAAACTATAGTTCACAGGAATTAGTGTTGTTAGCTTTTACATGGTTGATATATCCTAAAGGGGGCACTATTTCAGCTTTATTCATGCCAGAGGTGATTTACTGTACATTTTTTGACAGGCTTTGCCAATGCCATAGCCAAGTTTGGGAAAAGTGACGTTTTAACATGCCTTGTGGAAGTGTTTTCTGCTGCTCAGTGCTTTAAGACAACACATGTTGATATATTGTGATGGAAAGCGTTGCCATGTGGATGGGTGTGTATTGGACAAAACCTAAAATATTTTAAAATATATATATTTTACTCAATTTCCCTTAGAAAGACCTATTCATAATTTGATCTGTGTGAGATGCAAAATAGTGGAAATTAGACAACTAAAAGTTGGTGGTGATGTTCAGATATCAGATTGAATGAAGAAGTTTAAGGTTATTTATTAGTGTCGCATGCAGGCTTACATTAACACTTCAATGAAGTTACTGTGAAAATTCCCTAGTCACCACACTCTGATGCTTGTTTAGGTACACTGAGGGAGAATTTTGCATGGCCCATACACCTAACCAGCATGTCTGTGGGAGGAAACCTGAGCACCCAGAGGAAAACCATGCAGACACGGGGAGAATGTGCAGACTTCACACAGACAGTGACCGAAGTTGGGTTCCTGGCACTGTGAGGAAGCATTGCTAACCACCGTACAACCCCGGAAGAAGGTGATAGCTCCAGGGTGAATGCTTAAATGCATGATGTATAATCCAGATTAGGTTTTTAAATAATCCCATTTGTATCCCTCCTTACACACAGATAAAGCTCAGAGGCTGAAAGTGCAAAGTAAAGATACAACTTATCGTGGTGTTTAAAAAAAATGAATGAGAGCCACTGGTGCCTCTCCACCCCACATCCAATGATAATGACAGATTGTGGGAGAGAGAAAAATTGTATGTTCTTGAGTATGAAGCCCGTTAGTTGACAGGACAGGAACATAGCTGCTTCACTGTGAAACTGAGCAAACGGAGAACAAGAGGAGCCATTAAATAAAGTTATATCTTAAAAACACTCTCTTTTTGAGATCTTTTTAGGCAAAAACCTGGCCATTCACAGTATCAAACCTTCGATTCACTTTAAGTGATCAATTTGCACATCGTTTTAGAATAATTCAACACTTAACATACACAGTCTGTCTTTTCAGATGTTTAAAATTGAGTGTGCATCAAGACTGTCTATTTGACACATTTAGCTGTATTTTGAACATGAGTAAACTGAAGAACCCCTCCACTGTATTTATAAGCGACACACAGGGAAAAGCAGCCTCAGTATTTTTGAATATCTATGAAATGGTTGGATGAAAATAAGCAATTTTCTTTGGCCTCTCAACCATCATCTCGCCATTTCCTTTCATTTGTTGATGATTTGTAATTTAACCTATATTGTGATTGTGTTTAGATTGACTTTCAGTAATACTGTGTGCTTCAAACATTTATATGCTGAAAATCAAGTCACACCACATAACTTCCAGATTATATTTGGTGGGTTCTTATAAATGATGACGATAAAGGGACAGTTCCAATATGCAAGTGACAAGTGATGCCTGCAAGTTACTATTTGAAATATTAAAATTTAACGTAATAAACAACACACAATTAATTCTTAAAATGGGACACATAATTTGATACTAATTCTACTGTATCTGAGTAATTTTCATCAAATTGTGTTGAGGATTTTTTAACTTTGGTGTTTGGTCACCTCCAAGTGTTCCCAACTTTGGTCTAATGACTTTTAGATGCATATAAAACCTCCTCCACACTGGCCTAGTAAGATCGCTGAACCTGATAAGAACATCGCCATTCCAGACCTTTTGGCCACTTTGTACGGAATTCGCAGCTTACTTTATACAAAGAATTTTGGAGTGGTTCCATGCTAGGAAATGGATGGAAGTTGCAGTGAAGTAAGTTCAAGTAGGACAATTGCAGCTGGCAGAGACAGTGCATTTTTATCTCATCAGCCTTGCCTAGTTTTAAGTTTCAGGGGGAAAAGAACAAGGAAAAGAAAAACTTACAGCACCACCTGCTTCCCCAACTCAAGTGTTATTTTTTTTAAAAAAAGTATTTGTTTTCATAAGGAAATTCACCTTGTCCAAAATAAATCTGAAATTTTGAGGAGCCATGAGTATGATCAGATTGAAACAGTATTTATGTGAGAAATAGAAAGATTACATATCCCATTGTTAACAGAAGAGGCCTTTGAAGTTCTTACTCAGCTGGCTGATTCTTTAAAACAAAAGTTATCTTTTCAGGTTTTACAGTCTGTGGGCAGTTTAATGTGCAGACTAACATTGACGCACATCAGAATGCTTAGAATAGAGAATGCCTTCTGTGACACTGTTCCCATTTCAATCATTATTTTATTAAATATAACCTAACTTCAACTGCACTTTAAAGGAAGATGGTTGTGGTTGTTGAAGGTCAATCATTTCAATTCAGGAACATTGCTGCACGAATGACCTAGGCCCAACGATGCCTCATCAATGCTCATCGTAAGGTCAGAAGTTGGGATAATCACTACACAATGTTCAGCATCATTTGCGACTTCTCAAATACTGAAGCAATCTCTGTCCATGTACAGCAAGTCCTAGACAATATTTGGACTGGTAAGTGGCAAGTAACATCTGTGCCACGCATGTACCAGGCAATGAACATCTCAAACAGAAAAAATCTAATCATCTCCCCATGACATTCAAATGCATTACTATTGCTGAATCCTCCACTGTCAACACCCTGGGGGTTACAATTGACCTGAAATTGAACTAGACCAATCATAAATACTGTGGCTTCAAGAACAGTTCAAAGGCTGGGAAGTCTGAGGCGAACCACCACCTGAATTCCCAAAATCTGTCCACCATCTACAAGACACAAGTCAGGAGTGTGGTGGAATACTCTCTACTTGAGTAGAGCTGCAACAACACTCAAGAAGCATGGCACATCCAGGATAAATTAGCCCGCTTGATTGATCACCTTGAATAATAATTCCCTCTATTCCTGGCACACGCTGGCAGTGTGTGCCATCTACAAGATACACAGCAGCAACTCACCAAGGCTCCTTACTTAATATCTTCCAAACCTATGAGCTCCTCCACCTAGAAGAGCAAGAGCAGCAGATACATGACAACACCACCAACTGCAAGTTCCTCCTCCAAGCCACTTATATTGTCACTCGGAACTATATTGTTATTCCTTCACTGTTACTGAGTCAAGCTCCTAGAACTCTCTCCCTAACAGTACTATGAGTGTACCTACACCACATGGACTGCAGTGGTTCAGGAAAATAGCTTGCCACCACTTTCTTGACAGCAACAAGGCCTAGCCAGCAATGCTGGCATCCTGTGGAAGAATAAAAAGATTCTCTCTTTGTTGCAAAAATATACTTGATTCATATACAATCTAAAGACATATTACAAAACATTTCAATTTGTGATAACAGTAAAGTGCAATAATATTCACATTTTCTCCTGTAATAAAGATGTACTGTAAAATCTACATTACAAACATTTCAATATTTTCATTGCAGAGAGGGAAATTCTTTACAACTATATGCATCAGCAATATAGCACTCTGTGGTGTGTCTCCCTCTTCCATCTTACAAGGCACAAGTCAGGAGTGTGTTTGAATACTCGCGACTTGCCTGGATGAGTGGAGCTTCAGCAACATTCCATCAGGGTGGCATGGAGGCCCTGTGGTTAGCACTGCTGCCTCTTGGCGCCACGGACCAAGGTTCAATCCCGGCTTGGGTCACTCTGTCTGTGAAGTTTGCACATTCTCCTCGTGTCTGTGTGGATTTCCTCCTGAATCCTGAGGTTGCCTCCCACAGTCCACAGATGTGCGAGTTAGGTGGATTGGCCATGCTAAATTGCCCCTTAGTGAAAGGGGGACTAGCGAGGGTAAATGCATGAGGTTATGGGGATAGGGCCTGGGTGGGATTATGGTCGATGCAGACTCAATAGACCAAATGACCTCCTTCTGCACTGTAGGATTCTATGATTTGGTCAATCTAATTGTCAGTTATCTGGCAAGTTTAAAGTTGTCTTGCTCCCTAATTGAAGAGTTTGTAGGAGGATACACTTCCCTTCTTTTAATTTGGTGAACCTAGATGAAGGGTCCACGCTCAGCATAATCACAATCTCCCGAACGACATGCCATAGGCCTGAGCTTAAAAGAAGAATGGTGTCCAGAAAATCTGGATTTAACTCACTTGCACAGGGAGTGTAATGCACGGGTGAATGGATTATCCAAGGAAGCAGTGAAAGCAGATAGTGTAGAAAAAACTTAAGGGAGAACTAGGTAGATATTTCAGCGAGTGGGCAGATAAACATTTGAACCATTTATGGTCCAATCTTCCTCAAACACAAGATTCAGAGGCAGGAAAGGAATAGAGGAAATGAGTGGTTCTGAGAGAATTCTACAGCATTCTAAGTTCCATTCTCCGTAAACTCCTACTTGCCTAAAGTTTCACTGCCTGAACTGTGTTTACTAGTTCTTTCGAACCTCACTACCTGTCATCAATTTCATAATCCCTGTCTGTGTTTATAGTTCCATCGATAATCTTACCTACCCCCACATCTCTGGCATCCCATGGAACAAGCCACCAAATTTATTGCCAAGACCTGTGGAATGAGTCAGGATACACCTGACTTGTTTTGCTTTGATGAGCACAAAGGCTACTTTGGTGCCTACTTGCCTGTTCTAGTGGATAAATTTTTTATTGATAAATAACCCATATCCAACCTCAACCCACCTTTAAACAAAAAGCATCCCAGCCCTTTCAATTGTGTGTATGCTCGCACGTATGTGTGCATGGAGGGAGGCGATGGGTGGCTTGTCACCGTGGTTTTAGTTTCTCCTGCCATGCATGGTTAAGGGAGGTTTGCATGTCAAATAGAATTGGTGGTTAGCCCACTGTCTTCTTGCCCACTCTGAGCTGCCCCTATGACACAGTGGGTGAGTAATATGTTAACCAGCCTACCCACCTATAGGCCTTTTGGGACACTAAACTGGCAATTAATGGACAGTTATTCCACCTCTGCCTCAATAATAAAAGTGGGGCAGGAAGCAGAGGAAAGTGGTCAGCCTCCTTTTTTTGCCGTTTTGAGGTGAAAAGGCAAGAAGGAGGGGATGAGCAGGTAATTTTTTCAAGGTGTGAATTGGGGGGCACACCCTCTCAAGATAATGTCCCTTCCTTTTGTGCCTCCTTCCCTGCCCTCCAATACCCTTCTCTCCCTTCCCAAGAGTTGCAATGTGGATGAACAGATAAGAACCAAAAGGGAAATAGAAAGCTGTTGGTAGTGGTGTTGGATTTCAGTCTCCATTTCTGTTTGGCAATTCAAAACATACAATAATTCAGGTGAGGGAAAACAGGCAAGATTCTGCCTGGATGGAACAGTTTTCCTTGAGGCGGTTCTCACACACAAGCTGGTATTGAAGCAGCTCTGTGAGAATAGAGCAATGATTGTGTTATTGTATGTGTTATACAGTTAGAGCAGAGAGTTGAAGATTCTGGATTTGGAGAAGAGCTGTTGATTCAGTGTTGCCAGATCCAACCTGACCATTTGAAGGGTACTGAAAAGTGAATCTCTTGGAATTCTGTGCCATCAAGACTGTTATGACTAAGAGAGGGTTCATAAACATGTCTTGTTGGTAGTATCGATGTCTGTGGACCTCAGACGCAATACAGATGCTGATGAATGGGAGTCTGAGGCCAAAATGATTGAATTGGAAATGAGAGATCCCACATAGCCAAGTTGGAAAGACTGTAAGATCGCACATGGTGACGTATTTTCTGTGGGAATTAATGCAAGTGCTTGTAATTGTATGCACAGTATTTTTGTTGTTTCAACTATTTAAAGTGAAATTACTTTTTTATTTGAAGTATCCTTTGCTTGGTCATTACTGTTTGTATTATGTTGATTTTAGTTGGCTTTTTTGAAGTAAAAGCTTTAAAAAGTGAAATTTTGTCCATCGATTTTCTTTCCATTAGCTTCCTAGGGATTCCTTTCAGCATGCTTGTCGGCTAAGAGTCTGAATTATTACCAGTCGCAGCATAAAAAAGGTTTTTCCTCACATTCCCCGGAATCTCTTGTCCAAAACCTTAAATGTGTTCCCTAATCCACGTACCATCAGCCAGTGAGAACAGCTTTTCTTTGTCTACACCATCTAAACCTGTCATAATTTTGTACAGCTCGATCAAATCTTTCCCTGAATTTCACTTGATCCAAGGTGAACAACTCCAGCTTCTCCAACCTAAACCTCTTAACTAAAATCTTTCATCCCTGGAAACATTCTCCTCTGCATCCTCTCAAGGAGCCTCAGCAGAAAGGTGATTTTGTACTATGCTTTTAGCATCAAGAGTACAGTATTAGTACGCTCTCAAAAACAGCAACTTAAGGACTGAGTCTCTGCCAGATTTTAGATCTTGCCAGACCCAGCGGCAGCACAGTAGTTAGCTCTGCTGCCTCACAGCGCCAGGGACCCAGGTTCACTTCTGGCCTCAGGTCACTGTCTGTGTGGAGTTTGCACTTTCTCCCCATATCTGTGTGGGTTTTCTCCAAGTGCTCCAGTTTCATCCCACAGTCCAAAGATGTGTGAGTTAGGTTGCTTGGCCATGTTAAATTGACACTAGAGTCAGGAGAATTAGCAGGGTAAATGTGCGGGATTATGGGGATAGGGCCTGGGTGGGATTTTGGTCAGTACATACTCAATGGGCCAAATGGCCTCTTTCTGTATTGCAGGAATTCTGTGAATCTTTCCTCTGATTTTGGGCCAGGCAGTTCAGACTGGGTCGAGTGGGATTCAAACATCACTTGGAGTGCAGCAAAAAAAGAGACTCCGGAGCTGATAATTAGTTAGCACATCAATGCAGCACCTATCTGATCAAGCTGGTATATGACTTTACTCATTTAATAATAATTAAAAATAATGCATGGCAGCTTAAACAAAAACCCCAGTTTTTGAGCTTCACATTCAGATAGCTAGATGTGAGACACTACCTGTATTATAAATCAGTAAATGTGCCTTGCCACACTTTTATCAAGAGAACCTGGTAAGAAGGTGAGTACATGCATTCACAACAAAATCAAAACAGCAGATGCAAAACTTTGCTGAGAACAAACGATTGTGGCTTGTTCTATCACCATTCACACATCAGAAATTCTTTTCAGTCATTTAAAGATCTCACTGACAGTTTTGGATAGAAAATGGTGGTGTTTGCAAGACTTTCCAGCAGAGGGGCCAGGAACTCTGGATCTGCCAGCATCACACAGGTGCAAATGGGCAGTACTCTGGCAGGAGGTGCAGGTGGAGCTGATGCTGCATTGTTTGGTGGAATATGAAAGGATTTAAGGAAAAACGTCTTCATTGTGACAGAGGGAGTTGCCCAGCATAGATACCAGGCCTGTGTGGATATTGCTGTTGCCTTTCTTTCAATGCATCTGCCTTTTGTGGGTGTTCTTGTTTGTACAGAAGGTCCTCACTTCATGAAATCTCAGTTATGAAAATGCGAAGCTTCAAAGAGCAGGATTAAGGCAAAAAGAATGGCAAGATTCTGTGGGATTCCTGGCAACCACAGCTAAACCTATACTGGTTCATTGTGCTGAGATTTATGCTGAGACTTGCTAATTAAAAATGCAACTTAACTTGAATATATTTGTTAACAGCCATTTGCTCATATACACTGCTGTTTCATTTTGTGAGAACTATACCTGTGAGACTGTAAACCAAAAACAGCAAAGCTTCACAGAGAAAAAGCAAGAGTAGACAAGAGGCTTGCTCTTGTAAGAGGCTTACAAGAGTAGACATGGCTTCCACTGTATCCCAGGTATATGGGACAGAGAATCATTTCGTTTTAAATGGTGCCATCACTGAATGTTCATCCTCGCCCATATCCTGATCTTCAAATCCAATGACAGAGAATTATCCTGCTCAGTTTACAGCTGTCCTTCAACACATACACAACAGGTCACTCTGTAATGATTGGATCCAAAACGTTTGAATGAATGAATTCTGTTGAAACCAACAGTCATTTACACCAGAATTCTTGAGATTAAATTGACCATTCATGGTATCGGAGAACAAGACATCAGTGCTCAAGATCAGGATCAAAAGGCACCGCAGGTAGTACCAGCTCCCCTGTGATTCAGTTTAATGGCCCCTCCAACAGGCATGTTTTCAGCAGGGGCAGCTTGGAAAATGAGTCCACCTGATCATTCCCGATCTGTCCCCCATAATATGGTAGGTGGATAGGTGCAAAAATCAGCAGCCACCCAGCAGAGTTAAAGGTAAATTGAGTTTCTTACCAAGCTACTTGATCAGGGCATTACACTGCACATGCCATAATATAGTTGGCGTGGGCAGGAAATTGCAGTCCATTGTTTAAGGACAAGTTGAAAAAGGAAGCGAGGGGGCACCTCATGCTGTGTACCTTGTGTGCATCGGGGCTGTGCTAAAGGTGTCATTCCAGCACTTTGTGCTTCACCACCACCACACATTCCCTGGGCCCCAAAATAAATGCCTGTCCTGAAAGTCCAGGATGCCCCACCTTGGCAGGAGTTCTTCCTGCTCCTCTTTGCAGTCATGGCAGTGCCCTCTACTGAGCTCTGGCACTCCCTGCCTCTCAAGGGTTTGATTTCCTGTCCAGTGAGGATTAGCTTACTAGCAGCATGTAAAGTTAAGGCTGCTGGGTGGTCTTCTCCCAGGCGCATCAGCTGCTGGCGGGGGTCCTTTTGCGGGGGTCGAGTGGGGGAGTGAGCAGTTTACTCCCCCCCCCCCCCCCGCCCCCCACTCTTTCCCCCCCCCCCCGTAAAATCCAGTCCAGTGTTTAACAGTGTCACATTTTTCACTTGATTCCAGCAATTCACATAGGCTTTAAAAATTTATGAAGGAAAACAGACTCATTTCAAGTTGCAGATGCAATTGTGTTGGTGCAATTCTTACACATCGAGCTGTTTTGTTGAAAGGTTAAATTAAGCATGATGGCTTTGAACTATATTGTTCTGGTTGGTCTAGCATAGGAGCAGTGTGGGAGTGTGTTATCAGACTGTACAAAAGATTCTGATGATATAACTAGATTTAATGTACATGTCATAATGCCTGTACTATTTTTTAAAAAGAAACTCTTATTAAGTTAAAATTATGATGTGGTGATGGATTATGTTGTTTACATGACTCCAAAAATTTTTACTTTATTAGTCTTGTTTTTGTTAAAACGAAAGCAAGCTTTGCTTAGCAATTGTAACACAGTAAGCTTGGAAAATCTCCTTTCGTATCTAGAACTTAAGCTTAAATCCAGTACTAACTATCTGGATTAAATGTTATGAGGTGTGGTTACTACACCTCGGCCTACTTACTGTGATGTTCCCTTATTGGCTATAAGGTTCTTTGTAATATGAATGCACACATTCTCTGTCATGGAATCCCTAAACTCAATAAGAATATAACTTCAAAAAAGTGTGCTATTTCTCAACCATTTTGTATTGATGCAGCACCATCATGCCACATGGTTATTACACAGGGCAGCCTAGATACTGTTGGACATGTCACACTGTGATACATTGCTACTGCATATTGCAATACCATGACATCCAGGTTTTTAACGAACGTGTCAAAGTTGAATCATGTCACAGCAGCCTCGTAATGGTAAAGGTTTGTGAATAATGATGACCTGTAAATAGTAATTTCTTTCTCTGTGTGTGTGAGACCATTAAAACTCTGAAAGTATTACTTACATGCAAGGTCTTGACATAGCTAATTTTTCAGCATTTTTTTAGCATGAAAGAAATACGAAGGGGGCAAGTTAACAGTGGAAGTTTGTTTTGTCTTCATCTTTCCTCATTTTTATCTTCTTTTTGAACCTTACACCATTGTGCATTACTGTTAGCTTCATAGGCCGTTCTCGTGAACTAAAATTTGGCTTCACAATATTGAGTAAAAGCATGGAAAAGGCAGGGACTGGTGTGCCAGCATTATTTTTGTGCTATTGTTCGAGCTGAATCTATTGAATGTGCATTTATCATATGTTAATCTGAGTCCAGCACTAATTACAAATAAGATTTCAATATGTCTAGGTATAAGATCTAGGTATAAAGTATGAATTTTAGTTGTGGTTGTTACCGACAGGGCATAACTTGGGGAAATAAATATAAAACCTGAATTCAGAACCCTTTGAAAATGAAACTGTGCTCTCTGAGAATAGTGGTGATTTCCAGTTTAAAAAAAATGTCCGATATAGGAACTGTAAATGTTATTTTATCAGCCTAAACTTCATGTCTTGGCGCGACAGCCAAGAGGTTTCAGGTTCAGAAGATCAAAATCATGATTATTTTTATTTGTTTCTGGGATGTGGCTATCACTGGCAAGGGCAGCATTCATTGTCCATCCCTGATCAATGCGATTGTTGCTTTTGGTTTTGTGTGTCCTTGGCATAAAATGATTGTTTAGGCTTTGAAGTTCCTGTGAAAATTTAAAAAAAACATGAACATTCTTTCAAAACTCTCCTCCCCAGCATTTTAGAAAAGATATTTACTCATTTTTAAAACAAAAAACTTTGACAGTATCATTTGAGCTTTATAACAATACGAAGGATTAATTAGCACGATCTGAGATTTAAATGTGTGACTTGTACAATCTGAAAGTTTTTAAGACAGCGTGCCAACAGGAAGCTCAAATTACATGAAGTGAGTTGAAAACCATGGGATTTTTACATGGTAATAAAGGGAGGGTCAGTAGTTCCAGAATATGAATGCAATAATTGATTCTGGGGAGGGTTGTATATGCCTCCTCCCTGCCGCTTGCAAATAATCCTTTGTAATTCTTGAGATAGTGACGTGATAGAATACTTGCAAGAGAGTATTTAAGTGACTCCAGAAGTCAGAGAGCCAATGAACTACGGTTGCAGCTGTAATGTGATGTTTTCTGTTACTTCATTTGTGCATAATAATTATTTTTCATGTAAAGTAACTCAGCTTACATTAAACTTAAATATGCTGTGAGGTGATGGTGGGTATCCTTGGTAAATGTGACAGATCTATAACTCCCATGTTTTGCACTTATATGTTCTATTCTTGCACCAACGAATGAACAGGAGATTTGCACTGCAAGGAAATAGTGGAGAACCATATCTGTATGCCTTTTATACATTATAGTCAAATCTGGTTGGTTTTATGATGTGCACATGATTGCTTTCTGCCTTGCCTTGCTGCTTTCAATATTAATCATTCCGGTTTTATTTTCCAAATTGAGAAAATGAAGGTGGTGATATTGTAAGGGACCGTATATTTCTGATTCCCGTGGGGGAATAAAATATGAAGATACTGACTTCTTGCACAGAATAAGATCAAACATTGACAGACACAAATGGTACAATTTAATTGGCTGGTGGCAGTGATTGTTTCCATTCATTTAACTACAGTGCGAACAACATATCTTACTTGCAATGGTTTAATCTCTTGAGCTTGAGACTTTTTTGTGAGGTCTGTTGTTCTAAGAAGAACAAATGGTCTACTCCCTGCCAAGAGGTGATCTGTTCACAGTGAGTGGGGTGGGACAGGTGCAAAAAAATGAGCGCTGAAGAAAGCTACGCAAGTTCATTTGTCCTCTTACGTTTAAGCCCACCAGTTGAAGGGAAATGCATCCAATAATTAATCACTCCAGAATACTATGTGTGCTCCGTGAAGAGCAACAGCACTGCTTCGTCATGAGAAATAGCCTCCGGGTGTGATGAATCATGTTGTTCTTCACTGTTGCTCCTACCACAATGCAGTAATGGAGCAATACCAGCTGAAGAAATCAGGAAAATCAGTTATCCCTAACCTGTAATATTTATAGCCCTTGCTAAGAATGATTGTGCCAAAATCCAGGATAAAGACAACTCTTGATGTTTTATTGTTCATCAGAACTGGCCTCCCTCTATTGCAACAATTGCATGCTTTTAAAGAAAATTGGTGAGTTAATTATAAAAAATGCATATTAATCACACTATATTCCTAAGTATTGGGTTGGTGAAGGAAAGAGCTTGTATTTACATAGCAGTTAGCAGATCCTAAAGCACTTCATATATAATGAACCATTTTGAAGAAGTCGCTTTTGTTATGTCGTCAATGTAACAATCGTCTTGTACACAGCAGGATCCCACCAGCAGTAGCTTTGTTTTTGGCAGAGTTAGTTGAAAGAGGAATATTGTCCAGGATATTTTCGTAGCGCAATGAATTTTTAACATTTACCTGTGCAGACAAACTGATTTAGAATCCTTTTAAAAGGAAAGCACATCTGATGATGCAGCCTGCTCTTAGCACTGCAGTTAGAACCACATTTGTTATGAACTCAAATTCTGGAGTAGCACTTAAACCCCTAAATGGCTAATTCTGCCAATACCAACTATCCAAGCTAATAAGGTTGAGATGCTTCATTAACTTATGAAAACAAAAGAATGTTCTGGATTTTTATGCCCATCAACCCTTTGCTGATAAATCAACTGTGCCCACTCTTCTCATCATATCTAGCAACTAATTCAACCTTGAATCCATTTATTTGGTCTGATTCAGTGACCTTTGAATGCACCCTATTTCACAACTTGAGGCCTTGGTCGAAAAAAGATTAGATTTAATATTGTCCTTATTCTGAAATTTATAGATGTTTATTTACATATTGTTTTCTTAAAACTGTCACCATGGTGAAAAAGAATTGGACATTAAAATGCACTGAAGAAACGAAGATGAGTTTTATGGTGCTATCACACTACCACTACTCAAAATGGAGTAGTATTAGGACAAAGTTATACAACTGGTGAAGCAATGTATTACATCAAAATTGCCATCTGTCAGACATTCAGGTGGGATTCCACTCTGGCAACTGCAGATCTTCTTAGAGTCAGGTCGGATGCGTGTACATAAACCTGAGGCAAATAATGCAGTTCAGACTCCCAACAAGACTTTTTATCTCGGCCTGCCTGCCAACTGCTTCTGCCCACCAACTATGGGAGGCAGCCATGTCTAATCATAATTAAAGGAATATTTAACTTGAATCTTGAAAGTTGAATGGCAATTTGGGATGCACTATTTGGCAATCCCTTGCGGATTTTCAGTTATTAAAGGCTTCTGAATTTGATATATTTGATGCTGCTGGTTCTACCTATATAGAGCCTGTTGTTATAAAATGCAGCATTATTTCATTCCTGACACTATTCTCCTTTACATTCCTACAGCAGGCCTTCTGCCCTTTCCAATTAATTGCCTGCAGGTGAGAGAGATGTCTTCTGGGGACTGGCAGACTGTTGATCACATGTTAATTAGGGTACAGACTAAAATCAATGGGATTACTTTAGGTTTCCATTGGGTGGGCACTCTCACAGCACAGCGGATAAATGATTAAAACATCCTTCCCCTTATGTGTAAAACTTCGGGGCCAGATTTTTGCTACTCAGGCAGGTAGCTTGAATCTGCAAATTTCCCAACTTGGTAGGTACACCTTAGTTTAAAGGATCACATTAGATCCAACATTTGCTCTGAGGAGGCGAGGACAAAATTGAGTCAGGCCTGTAGACCCGAAAAGCAGATCCTAGATGACCATGGTCAGGCACGTGCAGCTGGTTTGGTCGTCTGGCTTGATTCTCGGGAACTTAATACCACTTAT
This sequence comes from Carcharhinus amblyrhynchos, assembly GCF_965287045.1. NCBI lineage: Eukaryota > Metazoa > Chordata > Chondrichthyes > Carcharhiniformes > Carcharhinidae > Carcharhinus > Carcharhinus amblyrhynchos. The sequence goes on along the minus strand of NC_137339.1, from coordinate 38,781,022 downwards.
TTTAGATGCTTTTAGGTTATCTAATCCTTGCACCTTTACACCTTCAAACCACCTCCATGCTAACTCACAGGCCCCATCATTCTCCATGGACCCTCGTAATCCATGCCACTTTCACAGCAACTCATCCAGTACCCACAAGGAACCAGGTTGAGATGAAGGAAATAAACTTACAACAATCTAGTACAGCTCTCACTCCAATACATGTGATGATGCATAGAATTCCCATTCATGAAACCCATTTGAAGCATTTATAAGTGGTCAATTTCCTATAAAAACAAATAAAGTTATATTTGACCTCACATCTCGGGTATTAATGATGTAATAGCTTATTTAAATTGTCAGTCAAACTGGAAAATCAGAGCCCCCTGCTGAGATAGTCACAGCTTTTAAAACTCAGCCAAGCATTCATAATATAAAGATAGGCCTTGAGAAAATGTCGATGAAGCACTCTATTGAAAATGCCTAACCAAATGGCAATGTTTTTTCTAACCAGCACCAGATTGATAGGCTATCAATCAAAACAGTCCAGCAGAGGGTCTTTTTTTAACTTTCACTGACAGCTTCAGCCTGTTTTTAAATGTTTAAAGAGAGGGGATTTAAAAAAAAAATCTGATCATCACATATAAACAAACCTTATCTGTCCCTCGGGCGTTCACATCTATTGCATTAATTTGTGACTCTCACACAGCAGGTTAAGGCTCAGGCAACAGCCAAAATGGGATCTGTTTGAATCAGCACTAAATCCAAATGGCCCTTTCAGAGTTTGGCGTTCCCTCCTGTGTGTTTCATGCCCTGTCCCTTTCCCTGTGCCAGCAAAAATTGGATCTGCTGGAAATAGGGGCATTTGGATCCCACCTGTCATTTCTAATGGTCTGCAGAGTCTTTCTAATTCCATGAAAGCTTGGCCTTGAATGTATTCAGCTGAAGCTTCAATTCTTTTCGTAAGGAGTCTAAATCCAGTGATTTCAAACAGGTTAGTAGCTCCACTAATGCAAAAGAAAATTTTAAGCAAATGCGTTTATCTATCATCCTGTGGCTTAATTTCAAGGGCATAGGGTTTTCTTGGCTAGTGCCCATGCATTTGAATGCACTTGCATTCCCCTCATTTCATCACAATCACTAGCTTATTGCAGAACCCCGAGTTAATGTACACCTCCTCATTCCTCACCAGCTAATTATACTACATATAAACTTCAGAACACAGTAGTGCATTTTGTATTTTGGACCACACTTGGCCAACAATGATATGATAATGTGGCATCTGGCAGAGTTAGGCACATGTCCGTCTGAAACAATGGGATCCTGTTTTACTTCACTGATTGCCACAGGAGCTGTCACATGCCTTCTGTAGATCACAGTTCCCATGTCAAAGCTGTGCTATCATAGCAAAGTTAAAGTGTAACAGAACACACACTGATTAACAGTAGTACTATGTGGAGCTTAACCCACTTACAAGCAAGACCTTTGCTCCCTCATGGGGTGGGCTGAACGTCCTACCACTAATCATTGCATAGCCTCTGATATAAATTCACAAAATAATTGTTGTGCTGCTAATGCATATGCAGGCTTCAACCAGCACATTCTTGCTTATTTTCCCTGTCTTAATGTACATTAATAACTTCAGAATGTGCTTGCACAGCTGGTGTTCCCCTTTTGTACACTCGATTAAACAGCGAGGACTTAAATGACAAAATATTTTTCATTACATTAGTTACATCTGCAGTAGTTTTACTGCTGAGGCTGTATTTAGTAAGGTGTACTAGTTTCAGATGTTAGTAATATTTTATCTCTGACTAATGCTTGTTCTTTCTATAATTGTTTCATTATTCCTCTTACTGATGTATCACAGATTTTCTGCCACTTGCTGTATACTGATGCACAATGTGTAAGATTTCAGGAAGCTCTGCTCTTAAAAAGGACATGTGGTCTGGCTTCAGCGTGTTTTAGAATACCTCACAGTAATTTGTGCCATGACACACTGAGATCCCAGCAGCAATGACCAAGTTGTTGTTTAAAAAAAATGTCAAATTAAACACAAACGAAAATGGAAGTTCATTTGACTTGGCAGTTCTGGGAAATTGCTGTAGCAGCAAACCTGCTAACGATTTCTTGCACAGCTTATCCTTGGCTACGTAAAGAACTGAGAAATCTCGACTCCCAGTACAGCCACAATGCATCTTTAAATAAAAAACACCTTCATGCAGGACATGTACAAATGAATACAATCATATGCAGAAGACATCAGTCATAAAAGCAGCTCAACTGAGCACAAAGGATAAATTTATAGGAGGGCTCACAAGGTTTAAAAAAACCCTAAAGGAAGCAGACTGCAAAGCACCTCAGCTATTACTGTGCATTAGGGGATGCTTCTTATTCCCATGGGTTGACAAGCTATGCTCACACAAGCTATGCTCACAATACCCATGATGCACTGTAGTGCACAGAAAGCTTTTTTTTCATTATTGAGACATGGGCGTTGTTGGCTGGCTAGCATTTATTGCCCATCCCTAATTGAGAGTCAACCACATTGCTGTGGCCCTGAAGTCACATGTTGGCCAAACCAGGTAAGGATGGCAGATTTCCCTCCCTAAAGTAGATTAGTGAACCAGATGGGTTTTTCCGACAATTGAGAATGGTTTCATGGTCATCGTAGATTCTTAATTCCAGATAGTTATTATTGAATTCAAATTCCACCATCGGGCGTGGTGGGATTTGAAGCCAGGCCCCCAGAACGTTAGCTGAGTTTCTGGATTAATAGTCTAGGCCATCGCTTCCCCCTAGTGTCAATTAGCTTATCCCATTATGTTCACTTCTCCAATAACCATCTTTGTTTTTATAAAGGCCAGCAGCTAATCCAATGAAGAGCCCCCAGGTATACATTCTCATTGGAGGGTAGATTGACTTGAGCTCTGCACACGCACTTAATATAATCCAGTGGCATTGCATTATGAATCTCCATGCTTGCCATACCTATTAGAGGGTGGAATATTCTCTTTTTTTGACAATGTGTCAGGTCAGTGGGGGGGGCGATGTGTAGCCTGATAAGTGCACTGTGGCTTTACCTGCCATATTTTTTGACTAATTGTCAAGAGGAAATCCTGGAGGAAGGCTGCCCTGCCAGCGATCTCAGCCCTTGCATGGCATCCAGATTTAAAAACCAAAAATTTTTTTAAAAAAACAAAATATTCCACAGAACACATCCCCATTCCCTCCACAGACATGAACCCCTCCCCTCCCCTCCACATGGAGCTGGAACTCCTGCGTTCCCCAGGGAACGCTCCCGTCACACCTGAAGTCCCAGAAATCCTGCCAATATGAGAGCCATTTTGGGGCTACCACTCAATTCTCTGCCCCCAACGCCATTCCCGCTCATCAAAAGCAGGGGAGGAAAATCTCCCTCAGGTTATTAATTTGATTTCCTTACTCCCAGACACTCTGTAGATTTCACCCTGTAGATTATTTCTCCTCAAGAACCATGCTGGTATCCCTATTGGCAGTTGAATACAAAAGTAATTTTGAAGACTGGGTCTACTAACATTATTATACTAAGCGCTTTGTAGGGAAACTGGTGCAAGACCATTTATTGTTGAAGGCAGAAGAATGTGAGGATGTTGTGCTCAGTTTTTTGGACTGGTCAAAAACAATTCACTGCCTAGTCCAGGCTGCTATGTGCACAGTGTAGCAGTGAGTTAGTTCTGTGCATCAGAAAGTGCCTTCTATAAAGATAGTGATAACTCTTCCCCATCACCCCCATGAAAATTGTGACAACTCTTACTCTCCCAGTTCAATATTTCTAACCATTTCCTTTCCTCCATGCCATTGCTTTGTCACTATTGGGAAATACAGAGCCGATCCCTTACCAATCGGTGGAGAGATCACTGGATGCAATGTCCTCCCTGTCTCATGCCTCCTCAGATCTGGCTCAAAATAGCATTGATGATGGTATCCCTCCTAATCTTCACCCTACACAAACTCCCAACATGTTCAAAATTCAGTTATTTCAAATCTTTTCTTGCTTGCCCATCACAGCTGCTCCTCCTGACCTACTTTGGCTGCCTATCCCTAAGCACATTTAATTTAATTTCCCTATCTTTATTTTCCAATCCCAGCATTGCCTTTTTTCAATCTTTTGCTGCGACCTTATACTCTCTCTGACATGCTTCAGCCTTCTGATTTTTCCTTAGATTTTAAAAGTTTGGAATCCTCTTCCACGATTCCTTCAATGCTCAATCGTCCATTTTAAAGTCTGAGATTGCTATATTGTTGGTAGCCAAAGATATTAAGGGATATGAAGAAAAAGTGGGCATATGAACTTGGGACACAACAGCCACAATCTCACTGAGTGATGGAGCAGGCTTGAGGGACTAAATTGTCATACTGAAGAAAATAACAGTAAAATAGGAAAATAAGGATACTGGTCTGAACTGGCCTTGTACTCTTCAGACTGGGACAGCCGTAAACTGGGGAAATAAGAATGCAGGCCCAAATTGTCTATTCTTTTGGGGCTTTTCCTGTTGCTATGTTTCTTTCACTCCACCATGGATGGCTGTCTCTCTTCCCTGGAAATACTTTCCCTGAGCCCCCATCAACCATTTAAAATAATTCAAAACCCATATTTTCCATCATGCTTTTGGTCCTCAGCTTAAATTCCCATTTTGGTTTAGAATTGTTTATCCTTTCTATTATAATTCCTTTTCCTTTATTTCCTTTCTTCCCCTTCCTATTGAATTACAATAAAAATGAAGCTGCACTTGTCAAGCATTTACTGCTAGGCCGGCACGGTTGCATAGTGGTTAGCACTGCTGCCTCACAGTGCAACGAACCCAAGTTCGATTCTGGTCTTAGGTAACTGGGTGTGGCATTTGCACATTCTCCCCATGTCTCCATGGGTTTCCTCCGTATACTCTGGTTTCCTCCCACACTTGAAAGATATGCAGGTTAGGTTGATTGGTCATACTAAATTGCCCCTTAGTATCAGGGGGACTAGCAGGATAAGTACGTGGGGTTGCAGGGATAGGGATTGGGTGGAATTGTTGCCAGTGCAGGCTCAGTGGGCCAAATGGATTTCCTCTGGCTGCTCTGGTTCCCTCCCACAATGAGAATGGTGTACTGTTTAGGTGCATTGGCCATGCTAAATCCTCCCTCAGTGTGCCCAAATAGGTGCAGGAGTGTGGCAACTACTAGATTTTTACAGTAACTTCATTGCCATGTCAATGTAAGCCAACTTGTGACACTAAAACATAAATAAACTTTAAAGAATATCTGGGTTCATGAAAGCAGCATATCACAATAGTGCAGATAATATCTTATTAGGGATATTGTCCTTTAAGAAACATCGGTGTTTCTGGACTACAAGAGGAATAAACTGTGATGATTCTTATGAATCATGATACTGTGCATCTTACTCAATGTTGTCAAAAATATGCAGGGAATTGTTGGAAATGAGCAAAACAGTAATTTTACTGCCCACAAGATTGATATTTCACTGCGTGAGAATCAAAAACAATAATTTGTATTTTCCGATGTAATTCTTAACCCTTTAACACAACATAATCCTTTGCCTCAGCCAAACTTTAGACGATTAACATAGACTGCCATTTGTGCCGTTGCCGTCAGTTTTTGTTAACAAACAAAATGTTGCCAAGCTATTTTTTTGAGTTATATACCTTCAGTTAATTAACGGTTTGAGCAAAAGCTCTCCAGTATTTAAAGGGAGCTTTCACTGGTAAGTTCTCATGGGCTGAGTGTCTGCCATCTGAGAGTTTTCAAAGATTTGGATCAGTCAATTGAAATCCAAAAAAATGCAGGGATCACTTTGCAAAAATTCTCAATGGAGCATATGTAGCACCTTCCAAAATGCCAAAACTTTGATAATGGGCAAATTGAAAATACCTATTTGTTGGAATACACTGTTCTTAGATGAACAGTAGCTTAATTTGGAAATACATTTTTAACAGTATTTTGCTTGCTTCTGTTTTTTTCTGTTGAGCAGTGTATTCTGATGTTATAATCAAGATAATTGTTTAAGAGTTTGGAGACCAGTGGAACTGAATTAACATGCACAATTAAAACTGAAGCATCTCTGGGGTTAGTGCCTTTATCTCAGCTGATAATTCAACTCCTTTCTATTACCGGGTTTGGATTGTGCCTTCAAATCAATTGTTTCAGCGATGTTTCCAACAGGCGCTATTTAACCAAATGTATCTGGTTCTTTCCAAGAGACCCAGACCGACAAAATAGTATGAAGATCCCTCCTTGTAGTACAGAACTGGAGCATTTCTGACAATGATGTAGAAGCTTTTCATCTTACACTCATCAGAACAAATGCAAAAATGCCAAATTTCAAATGATTGCAGCAATTTAAACCATAGCAGAAAAAGATTCTGACTGGTTGGCAAATCAACTCTGGTTGAGGTGTTGCTGTGGAAAAAATAACAGGGAACTATAAGCTTTGAAAGTTCCCAAATAATTCCAACAAAGACAGAGAGCTTTGACATATTCCTTTGTTTTATGGCCGCATATTGCTTCTAGCAAGCATAAATGATTCACATTATGAGCTCAACTGACTATCTTAAGTTGATTATTAGTGTAGCTACTAGTACTCTCAGGACTGTTCAGCACATACTGCCCAATCATGGAATCACATCTAATATATTTTGGGTTTTGCAAGTGTGCACTGGTTGAGTTTGGTCTGTATCTGCCTGTTATGAATATGTAACTGTTTGTAACTATTGAATTGTGAATGAATTTCAGTGCTTGTATGATGACAGGTACGTAGGCTATATGTCCCACTGATTGACTGATCAAATCAAACAGCATGATCCTTCAGCTGTTCATAGGCAGATGAATCACATCTGTACTCCAATATCTAATACTTAGCTAGCCCTGCAATTGGTTCCAAAACTTTCACAACTGTGCAACTTCGTGTGCATCAGGACAAGCAATGTTTGTAGTAATAAAATATGTATAGATGCTTTGAGAATTAAAGAGCATTCAGTCCACTCCCATTGCCCATACTGTTCTGTATAATGATGCAGGGGTGGCTAAGATGCTGTGGGTCAAGTGTCTATTCAACACTAGCCTCTGTGTTAATGAACTTTGCTAATTACAGCAGACAGTTTTCCTTTAATTGTGCAATCTTTGCCGTGGAGGTTACATCAATTTAATGATCATTACGACGGATTGAATTTAGTCTAAGACTAACTGGATCTTGTCTGAAAAAGACTGATCCAACTAAGATCCAGCCTAATCCAACTTTCTAGCTTTTGGTCCATAGGCCATGTATGTTTTAACAAAAGTACATCCAAGTGTTTTGTTATATGCAGTTAGAGTTTATACTTCTATCACCTTTCAGGCAGTGAGATACAGACCTCCACCACCCACGAGGTGAATGTATTTCTTCCCTTACTGAAGCAGATGCTGGAACTGGTTGCAGAGAGTTCATGAGCAGAAAGAGGAGTATAAATGGCCCAACAGGACAGAGCATATACCCCAAGGTTCTTTGATACAGTCCTGAAGGTTGTGGAGAGATGGTTAGGAGGTTGGAGATTCTCTTCCTTTAGCGGCCCGGAAGCCCTCCAAAATTATTGGTAGTGTTCTATTCGCATCTCTGCCATAAAGAGCAGGCAACATACACACTGCTACTAGCTTAGGTGAGGAAATACCAGGAGAATTTATTGCTCACTGGTAATGTCAACTCCCATGCAGCAGCCCAAGGGAAATGTTAACTGTATGCAGCCATAATTATGGTCTGACCAGAACCCGTGAAATACAAAACCAAGGCCTTTTCTATGTACAGAACCACTGCCTGTCTACTTCACCATCTTTAACCAATGCTACAAACCACCAAGTACTTACATCAACTCAAACAGAGCAAATAGAAATTAATCAGGAACCAGCCTCTTGAGTTTAAGTAATGCAGGCTCAGGGTCCTTTACACTGCTGAAGCCATATTCCGCTGTGTGTATTATGTATATATTTTATTTTAAAGTTTAGACTAGGCCGGTAAGTAGTAATAAAAATGAGAAAACCAAATATAGTGAATCAAGTTTTGTTTGTGATGTGACATTACCACAAAGCAGTATTGCTTCTGGCACTGTCATGAGTTTGATTACAGGGCCATTTTAATTAGGTAGTGCATGTCTTTTCAAGGCTGGTAGTATAGTTGCTAGGGGAATGCTTGGTGTTTAGCACAGGACTTTCACTGGCATGTGGGTGAAGCGAAGACAGCTGTTGGAGTTTGTACAGTGTTGTGACCATATGTAAAACAGAAATAATTCTGTGAAACCCATACCTCCTGGGCATCATCCAGTCAGCTAAACTATGCAGTCGTGATTTATTTGTGGGGAGGGTGGGGAGAAGGAACATGGTGTTGGTGAAGTCTTGGGCCACTGTTATTGATGTTAATGTTGAGATATTTGCCATTGTTACATTTCTGGATCCAATGAACTTTAGCAAGGACTTTGACAAGGTACCGCATGGTAAGTTGTTGCATAAGGTTAAATCCCATGGGATCCAGGGTGATGTATCTAAATGGATACAAAATTGGCTTCTTGACAGAAGCCAGAAAAACATGTTTTTCAAACTGGAGGTCTCTGATCAGCCATGTACCTCTGGGATCAGCGCTGGGTCCACTGTTGTTTGTCATTTATATTAATGATTTGGATGAGAATATAGGAGGCATAGTTGATAAGTTTGCAGATGACACCAAGATTGGTAGCATAGCGGACAGTGAAGAAAGTAATTTCCGATTACAACGGGATCTTGATCAATTGGACCAATGGGCTGATGAATGGCAGATGGAGTTTAATTTAGACACATGCAAGGTGATTTTTTGGTAGATTGAACCAGGGCAGGACTTACTCAATTAATGGTAGGGTGTTGGGGAGAGTTACAGAACAAAGAGATTTAGGGGTACATGTTCATAATTCCTTGAAATTGGAATCACAGGTGGACAGAGTGGTGGAGAAGGCATTCGGCATGCTTAGTTTCATCACTCAGATCATTGAATACAGGAGTTGGGATGTCTTGTTGAAGTTGTACAAGACATTGGTAAGGCCACACTTGAAATACTGTGTACAGTTCTGGTCACCCTATTATAAAAATAATATTATTAAACTAGAAAGAGTGCAGAAAAGATTTACTAGGATGCTACCGGGACTTGATGGTTTGAGTTATGAGGAGAGACTGGATAGACTGGGACTTTTTCCTCTGGAGCATAGGAGGCTGAGGGGTGATCTTATAGAGATCTATAAAATAATGAGGGGCATAGATAAAGTAGATAGTCACTATCTCTCCCCCAAAGGTAGGGGAGTCTAAAACTAGAGGCTGTAGGTTTAAGGCGAGAGGGGAGAGATACAAAAGTGTCCAGAAAGGCAGTTTTTTCACGGAGTGGTGAGTGTCTGGAACAAACTGGCAGAGGTAGTAGTTGAGGCGGGTATAATTTTGTCTTTTAAAAAGCATTTAGATGGGTATAGAGGGATATGGGCCAAATGCGGGCAATTGGGGTTAGCTTAGGGGTTTTAAAAAAAGGGCAGCACGGGCAAGTTGGGCCGAAGGCCCTATTTCCATGCTGTAAACCTATATGACTGTGACTATGACTCGAATACAAGTACTGATATGCCCACTCATGTGGTAATTATCTAGGAAGTTTAAAGATAAATTTCTGCTATCTGGGACTTTGTGAGAATATCTCTTATGATCTCCGTGTTAGAGACTTGGGTTAAAAATGCTGGAAGCTCACCCTACAATTTTTACACAGTTTAATCTCTGTTGCAACTCTGTTGCAACTTTCTTGTTGCTGCTTAACATCTGCCAGCTCCAATTGTCCCTTCTCAATTGCAGTGAATGCATTGGAGCGGGTGCTTGAGAGGTCTGAACGCTTGATAGATTTTCATATACAATGCCAACTTCCACTTCACTCCTATTAGGAGGGGCTTCAACTAGAAAAGGCTTCATCATATCCAGGAAAAAACAAGCGCTAGTGATGGGTAAAGTTCTATGCATAGTAACAAGGTAACAAGCCGGTCAGAGCTACTGCCCTATTACTGAGTGAACAAGCTTGAAGGCTGTGCATGCTGGAACAGTTGAAAAGAATATGTAACTTGCACTGGCATCTAAGCATGAAGCTATGTCATCAACACCTTCTTCGACTTTAGCTTTGATGTGATATGTAGAACAAACTGCTCATACTAGTTGAAGCAGCACAAGTTGTTTGGGAGGTCACCAGTGCAGGCTTTCTCACAGTGAGTATGGGCTACCATCTCCTTTTTAAAAAAATATGTTTTCAGTATTTAGATTTCAATGCCCTGCATACATTTCATCTTTTGTGATATTTTGCCAATTGAGGCTACAAGTGGTTTTAAGTTACAATCATGGGCAGCGAGAAACTTTTGGAGCTACGAATTTACAGCGTGGTAATACTAGAAAATGTGAGAGGTGAGATCATTGCTTTCTAACTGACAGTACTAATATAGCACCATGTTCGGGACTCGGTACTTAGTGCATGCACAGTGGAAGCATTTGTTTCATTTGCATTGCCACACTGTAGTTAACTATATGTTGGTGCTCTTTCGAAGTCCAAAGACCATCTTTCACGTTTGCTCATGGGCAGTGAGCATTGGAGACTGCATTGTCTTGACTATGTTGATCACTTTCCACCTTACTTGGTGTACATTGTTTCAGTTCGCAAGAGTCCTTTTGGGTATAGCAAACTGTGAGTTCCCTTACTCAACCACTTGCAACACACCAATTGTGTCCTCATTGAATGGGGGAAATTCTGTCATTCAGTCATTGTCTACAGCATACACATAGATAAAGTTCTTTATGAGAAAAAATGAGCAGCGGCCCTTCAAGAACGGATGTGCTGTAGATTCCACACCCACTTGCAACCACGATGCTCCCTGTGTATGTACATTTATAAACATGCAGGGAGGATGTTATAATTATGATAATCTAACCTTGCTGAATCTGAATTGAGTGTAACGTACTGCTGTTTTCCCTGGAGTTCCCTTTACCAAATACAAACAGAAATCACATGACAAATAATGCATTCTTGAGAGTGAGAAATTAATTATCTCACTGAGGAGTTTCAAATGTTAGAGCTGCCTGCAAATCTCACTCACCTGCGCAAGATACAAAGTTACCCCTTTTCTGGGTTGAGCAAATTGATCTCACTTTGTAAGCTGAACATGAAAAATGTAAGGAGTTTCAAAAGTGCCAAATTAAATCGTTATTGATGAAGCCTATTTGTAAATCTTGTTGAAATCACCTAGAAGAACCAAGTGTTAGATTTTGACAGTCAAATTAGTTTATCTCACTACCACAGACTTGTTGGCCACAAGCACCACCTGCTGCAAGCAACTATTCAGCACCTTGCTTCAAATTCACAGAATCTATAGAATTGGCACAGTGCAGTAGGCAGCCATTCTGCCCAATGGGTCTGCACTGGCTCTCCGTTTCAGCATTTCACTTAGTGCCATTCTCCTGCCTTCTCTCCATAACCCTGCTTATTCTTCCCTTTAAGTAGCAGTCTAATTCCTTTTTGAATGCCTCAATTGACACACACTTTAGGCAGTGCATTCCCGTTCCTAACCACCTGCTGGGTGAATTTTTTTTTCTCTCATGTCGCTTACACTTCTTTTGTCAATTACTTTAAATTTATGCCCTCTCACTCTTGATCCGTTCTGAGTGGAAACAGTTTCACTCTCTTTGCTCTGTCCAGCACCTTCATGATTTTGAATATCTCTATCAAATCTCATTTCAACCTTCTCTTCAAGGAAAACAATCACGACTTATCCAGTCTGCCTTCATATTTGAAGTTCCTCATCCCTAGAACCATTTTCGTAAATCTTTTCTGTACTGTTCAATGCCTTCACATCCTTCCCAAAGTGTGGCACCCAAAATCGATGTAATATTCCAGCTCAGGCTGAACTAGTGTCCTATTTGAGTTGAACATAATATGCTTACTCTTGTACTCTCTGTCTGTAAAGCCTAAGATACTGTCAGATTTAGTGACTGCCCTGTAAACCTATCCTGCCACCTTCAGTGATGTTTGTATCAATATATACACTCAGGTCCCTCCTGCTCCTGCACCTTCAGGTTGGTTCTTTCTACATTTCTCCACATTAAACTCCAATTGCCACTTGTCTGTCCATTCCATCAACTTGTCTGTGTTCTTCTGAAGTTCTACACTATCTTCAAACCATTTACAATGCTTCTGAGTTATGTATCATCCACAAATTTTTAAGTTATGCCCTCACACCAAGATCGATGTCACAAACATATATAAGGAAAAGCAAAAGGGTCCCAACACTGACTCCTGAGAACCTCCACTACAGATCTTCCTCCTTGTTGCTACTGCCCCTTTTATTCCATGACTTGCATGTTTGTTGTGTGGCATTGTATCAAATGTCTTTTCGAAATCCATGTAAACCACATGAAAAGCATTCATAGAATCGTAGAATCTCTACGGAGCAGAAGGAAGTCATTTGGCCCATTGAGTCTGCACCGACAACTATCCCACCTGGGCCCTATTCCCCTAACCCCTCATATTTACCCTGCAAATCCCACTGACACTAGGATTGATTTTAGCATGGCCAATCAACCTAACCTGCACATCTTTGGACGGTGAGAGGAAACCAGAGCACCTGGGGGAAATCCGCACAGACGTGGGAAAAATGCGCAAACTCCACATAGTGACCCAAGGCCGGAATCAAATCTGGGTCCTTGGTGCTGTGAGACACAGTAAGAAGTCTGACAACACCAGGTTTAAGCTGTGAGACAGCAGTGCTAACCACTATGCCATAGTGCTGACCTGTGAGCATTTCCTCATCAACCATCTCTGTTACCACATCAAAACACACCAAGTTAGTTAAAGACTTTCCTTAAGGAAACCTAGCACAGATTTCTTATCTAACCCACATGTGTCCAAGTGACTGTTAATATTGTCCCAAATTATTGTTTCTCAGAAGTTTCCCCCGTTAAACTGACTGGCCTATATTCACTGGGCTTATCTTTACACTCTGTTTTGAACAAGGGTGTAATGTTTGCAATTCTCCAGTCTCTGGCACCACCCCTAAGTCCAAGGAAGTCTGAAAAATTATTGCCAGTGCCTCCGAATTTTCAGCCTCACTTTCTGCCTTATCCTTGGGATGCATCTCATCTGGTCGTGGTTCCTTAAGTATGGATAGTCTATCCAATACCACCACTTTATCAATCCTAGCATTTGACTAAACCTTCAACCTCTTTCAACCTGGCCTAAGTAGAATATTCTTCCTTGGTAAAGACAGATTCAAAGTATTCATTTAATACCTCAACTATGCCCCATGCCTCCATCTATAAGCTCTCTTTATTGTTCCTACTCAGCCCTATTCTGTTTTACTACTTATATGCCTATAAAAGACTTTGGGATTCCCTTTTATGTTAGCTGTTGGTCCCTTTTCATATCTCCCTTTGCTCTCTTACCTGCTTTTTTTGCTTCTCCTCTGGACATTCTACATTCAGCCTGGTTCACAAGTGTATTTTCTACATGACATCTGTCTTAAGCACATTTTTTTTCTTCTTAATCTTAATCTCTGTTTTGTCTTCCAGGGAACTCTGGATTTGTTCACCTTCCCTTTCCCTTTTGAGGGAAGATACCATGACTATGCTCAAACTATCTCTTCTTTCAAGGTAGCCCATTGTTCAGCTATCATTTCTCATGCCAATCTTTGATTCTAATTTATTCATCCCAGATCTTAACTCCATTATAATTGGCTTTCCCCTAGCTGATTGTTCTTACTCTGAATTGCTCTTTGTCCTTTTCCATAAAACATAGAACAGTACAGCGCAGGAACAGGCCCTTCAGCCCATGGTGTTGTGCCAAACATGACGCTAAATTAAACTAAACTCTTTTGCCTGACCTTGGTCCGTATCCCTTCATTCCTTGCGTAGCTGGCCTAAACCTTTGAGTACACTGATCACTTTAAAATGTTCAGTCCTTTACAAATTTTCTCCTTCAGGACATTCCACTGTAGATGCACCATGCCCTGCGCTGATGGATTTACATTTAATTTCTTGTAGTCTTGTAATCCCTCCTGTATGGACAGACAGAAACCGATTTGACTACAACATGAGAGTTATAGTGTTAACTGATTTTGGTTGGGAGTGTTTTTGTTCAGCTTCTCTGTAATCTAAGTGATTTCCTGCTGCTTTGACTTGGGTTGGCACTTTTATGCTGTGAAGTGCAGTTGCAAGTTGTAATCATAATACAAAATTTGTGACTTCATTCAATCATATTTGTGACCAAAACATTATTTTAGAGCACCCATGCACTTATGCTTAACCAACCAAATTGTAACAGACTGTCAACACTTATTTCCCCAACGCGAATGCCTTCTTAAAATGTCCTCCCACATTGTAATATGACGATGAGGTGTTGTCATTACTGCATTATAGAAGCAGGTACCTCTGTGAAAATATCATAACACTTTGAAAATACCAGGAAAAAAATGGATGTCATCAGGCATCAAACCAGCGTTAAAGGCTATCTGATTGAAAATGTCTTCTGACATTAGGAAATCGATTTTTTTTGTAAGTAATAATAAATAGTAAAATGGGCTGAATTTACGATTTCACACTAGTGCTGTTTTGGAAAGTATGCACTGCTTATTAGGTGCAAACTATTTAGATTAGTGCTACTTGCTAACTTGTCAAGGGTCCCCAGTCTCAAGTGGCAGCTTGCGGGAAGGCTACACACGCTACAGCATCGGCATACTGCAGTAAGGAGTGATGGGATGTGGGCTTGTGACTGTTATTTCCCCCATGTACTGACATACTTTTCTTTTGAAGAGGAGTTCGAGGTGCATAAAAGTAGGACAAACAAGGCATGGATGATACTTAGATAGCCTTTCACTGCAACTCAAGTCCCAGGCCATACCCAAGTTGTCCACAGTCCCAATCTACAAACTTCTGAACTGGCCACACCATGCAATGGATTTGTTTTAACAACACACAGGCAATACAATACTGTTCCTTGCTAGATTTTCACCTTTTGTGATTGTGAGGACAAGCTGGTAACCTGCACCCTGGTCAGTAGACCCGCACAACTTGGCTCAAATTCAAGTTTTTCTCTTTCCTTCTGTAAAGGTGAGACACTTTAAGACAACTTGTTAAAAATGTAAGAAGCAGATGTAGGCAATTTAGCCCCTCCAGCCTCTCCACCATTTAATACAATCATGGCTGATCACATTCCGGCCTCAACTCCACTTTCCTGCCTACTCACCATAGCCCTTCAAATGCTTACCAATTAAAAGTCTGTTGACCTCCTCCAATTTACTCCAAGTCCTAGCATTCACCTGGGAAAGTGAATCCCACAGACGCACAACTCTCTGAGGGAAGTAATTTCTCCTCATCTCTGGTTTAAATCTGCCACTCCAGATCATAAAACCTCTTGTTCTAGATTGTCCTACCAGAAGAAACAACCTCTCCATGTCTACTTATCATCCTTTACATTTCAATTTGATCTTTCATTTTCCTAACTCGGAAGCATAGACCTAAATTGCCCAATCTCTCTTTGTAAGTTGAACCCCTTGTCTCTGGAATCAATCTAGTGAACCTCCTCTGAACTGCCTCTAACGCAACTCCATATCTCCTCAAGTAAGAGGACCAAAACTGTACGCAATATTCTAAGTGTGGTCTCACTAATGCTTTGTACAGTTGCAGCAACTCTTCACTACTTTTATATTCTATTCCTTTAGCAATAAATTCCAAGATTCCATTTGCCTTCCTTATTACTTGCACGTTAGTTTTCTGCGATTCATGTATGAGGACACCCAGATTCCTCGGTACTGAAGCACTCTGAAGTTTCTCTCCATTTAGATATTATTTTGTCTTTGTATTTTTCCTGTCAAAATGGATAACTTCACACTTACCCGCCTTAAACTTCATCTGCCAGATTTTGCCCCATTCACTTAACCTGTCCATATCCATTTGTAAATTTCTTATTTCATTATCGCAGCTTACTATCCCATCTGTTTTAGTGTAATCTGCAAATTTGGCTATAGTGCTTTCTATCCCTGTCCCCACGTCATTGATACAGATTGTAAATAGTTGGGGCCTGAGGACCGAACCCTGTGGTACCCCACTAGTTACATCTTCCCAACCAAAAAATGATCCATTTATCCCAACTCTCTGTTTTCTGTTGGTTAGGTAGTCCTCTATTCAAACTAATAAATGATCTCTAATCCCATACGAACTAATCTTGTGTATTAACCTTTTGTGTGGTACTTTATCAAAAGCCTTCTGGAAGTCCAGATGTACTGCATTTACAGGATCCCCATTATCGACCTTGCTTATTACATCTCAAGCAAATTAAGCAAACACAATTTACCCTTCATAAAACCATGCTGGCTCTGATAGATTACATTTTGACTTTCTAAATGTCCTGTTCTTATGTCCTTAATAATGGATTCTAACAATTTCCCAATAACAAATGTCAAACTAATTGGCCTATAGGTTCCTACGTTTTGCCTTCTGCCCTTTTTGAATAATTAGCATTTTTCCAAACCACCAGGAACTTTCCCACATCCAGGGAATTTTGGAATATTGTAACCAATGGATCTACTATCTCCACTGGCACTTCCTTTAAGATCCTTGGATGTGAGCCATCAGGCCCAGGGGACTTGCCTGCTTTCAATCCCAGTAGTTTTTCCCGAGTGATAATAGTTCTATATTTGTCCCTTTCTATAAGCTCTGCATTTTCTGTTACTGTTGGGATGGTACTAGTGTCCCCCACAGTGAAAACTGAGGCAAAGTGTAAGTCTCAGCCATTTCTGCTTGCCTTGATGCCTTAGTACCTTAGTGACCAGGCTAACACAATATTTAATGAGGTAGAGAATTACAAAGAGAAGCTATAGTAGTTGTCATCGTGGAAAAGTTTGGCAATATTATGCAGCTTCCAGACATATTGGCCCATTTTGTTTTCCTTAAGTTAAAGTGGTGTCACCTTTCATTCTGAGTTAATTTGCAGTCGTGAAAGTGAGATATCATGACCCTCTGCCAACTGCTGACGCAATCTCTTTGCTTCAGATAGCCAGTTAGTAAATTAGAGTGGTCTACTTAATAGAAACAAATGTTGTTCTCAGCAATTAGAATTATTCAAGTGTCAGCCTTGGTTCAATGATAGCATCCTTGAGTTAGGAGATCAAGGGTTCATAGCCTGTTTCCAGATCCTTAAGCATATCACCCAGCAGATCCTTCAATATGGGACTGAAGGAGTGTCACAATGGCACTGGTGCCATTTTTCAGATGAGATGTTAAACTCAATCCACATCTGCCACCTCAGGTAGATGTTGAAGATTAGAAAGCATTCTTTTGGCGGGGTGGGGGGGGGGTGCGGAAATAGAAAGGGGATTTTCTTGGTGTTCTGGTTAATATTTATCTCTCCATCAACAAACTAAAGGAAAACAGAATATCAGGTAATATTTCTCACGCTGTTTGCGTGACCTGGTTGTGTGCATATTGGCTGTTGCATTTTTTTTTACATCACTGTGGTGACTACACTTCAAATAATACAAGTCCTTCTTCAGCTGGAAAGCATTTTGGATTGTAATGGGGCCATGAAGTTGCTGCATAAATGTAAACACTTTTCCCTTTTCTTCAAACAAATAATATGGCTGGAAGCTTACCGCCGTTCATGCCGGCCAGATTTTGCCATCTCACCACAGTGAGCAGTGATTTGGCCGGTCGCCAAATTTTCTGACTTTGCTGCAGCGGGAGCGTAGTATGAATGGCATGTAAGATTGTGCCCTATATGTGAGTCTCGTGGTCCAGTGGTTGACTCTGTCTCGAGGTGTTGTTGTGTCATTAGCTGATCTATATGTTGCTTAGCACATTCACTAAAACTAGGCAAATTTCAATGTAATATTAATGTGGCACTAAATTCTGAAATTTTCTTATATCAGACGTGAACATTAATTATTAATTTAAAGGCAAATTCAGTGCAAAATATGGTGACAGGAAGTTCTCACAAATTCAAACCCAAATGACAGCTGTTTTACCAAATAAACCCGTTGGACTTTAACCTGGCGTTGTGAGATTTCTTACTGTTTTCTTGAATAGCCATAACATGTATTTAAGAATTTAACGTTTCCCTGCTCAACCCCATTATATAGTATGTGACTTACTTTTAGTGAATTATTTGAGAGCAAGTTGCTGGCTAATCAATCCTTCTGTGTCTTTTGGCTTCACACAAAATGTGCACAGGCTAGTCACCCTTCACTACAGTAACCTTGTGGGTTACTGAGAGGAGGGGGTCAAATACCTCCCCTTTTGTGACCAATCCTCACCTGACCACAACAGACTTTTTAAAACAAAGATATGCTTGCCAATTCACTGAGTATTTAACTGTTTGCAAGCTATATTGATTGAACTTTTTTGAAAAGAGGATAGTTTTTATTCCACTTAACCTAGTCTAAGGAAAATAATGAAAATGCTCCAATTTTTTCACTCTCTCTCACACACATGAAAGTCACCCAGAAATAGATCACAGAGTGGGAGGATAGATTAAGCAATTTAAAATCCAGAAAATTTAAAAGATACATGGTTCTTGAAGGTTGGTAACTTGGCTGGCTTAAGGCTGAACCTGGTTGTATTCTTGGGTCAGCTTCGAAGATTTAGACGGATGATTTATCCCTTCCTTTGAAGAGAGCATCTATGGGATTGAATTCTTTTTAAAATCTCTGTCTGCAACACATGGAATGTCAAAAAGCAGCAGACAAGGTTCAAATCTTGCAAGTTGGCTGGAAAGAGAAAGATTCTCAGAGGATTGCTGCTTCTTTAACAGCACATGTTTGTGCTGGCCAGCAGAGAAAAACAGGTGTTTAAACACACAAAAGGATTGCATGATTCTTCTTGTTCAACTGCACAGAGACTCAAATAGTATATTCTACTTGTAACTTGATGAGATTCTGGCTTGGCCTCTCAATCAAAGTTCTTTAATCCTGGTTTCCCCCTAACCAGATGAGTGTGGATGTGATGGGAATGGAGACATGAGACATGGTTCACATTTCCCGAAGGTAATTGTCTATGGGTTGTTGCATATATGTGGGCTTCATTCAATGACTTTGGAATGTAGAAGGTACAGTTACGTTCCCAGCTGATACTATTGGACAAGTTAGATCGCAGGGTGAAAACCAGCCTGACAGATTCCAGGCGGAATTGTCCCAAAAGTGTTGCCCCCAGCTGGAGAGCCGGTGAGATTCCTGCTTGGAGGGTTGGTGTGATTCAGTTTGTAATTCATCTTCACTGATCTTTCTGGAGCCTGGGGAGATTCTTACAGAACTTTCCAAACTGAGGATCTAAAGATGTTGACAAGGCCAGCTCTTGATCTCCAGACAATCCAACACATCCTCCCTCCTTTTCACTGGCTAAAAGCACTCCAACCCCACCCCGCCTCCCCCCACACCTGCCCTGGTACCAAGTAAGCGACACCATCCTATGGATTTGTCAAAGCACCCCACTTCCCCTCTCCAGCCCACCGCACAATGGCACTACGCAGCCATTTCCCCAAACACACGTGGGCACCTGGCCTCCGAGCTCTCCAGCATGGTCATCATGCCTGGTTTCAGGTTTTGGAAACCAGTATGTTTGATGCCAAGTTCCCTCTGTGTCGAGTGTCGGAGAATCCTGTGAGCAGAGAGAATCTGGCTTCAAACCACCGCAGTGGCCAAAATTCTCCGACCTGACCTGCAGCTGGGATCCTCCGATACCACTGCAGTAAATGGAGATTTGGCTGAATGCCAAATTCCCCATTCTTGCTGGCAGTGGTAGCAGGGCATGCGGAAGCAGACAATTGCAGCCAGCATATTTAAATATGATACTGGGCAGGAACCAGATTACATCAGGCCATGGGGGTGGGGAGAATTCCAAAGGTTGGGGGGATTATCCCCAACACTGAAGCGATATAAATGTGCAGCCTTCTTTAACTGTGATTTCAAGTCCTTGGAATGTGGTTTTAACCCATTTTGTTGTTTTATCCGTTAGTGGTCTCCAGTCAGTAAATTTATGAAGTCATTCTTTTTATAAAGCATGGTTTTGCAAAACTGCTGAATATCTTGGAATGGCTCTAAGAGTGTGTGGGAGGTCCAAAACCTTGGACTACTACCTTTCTATGGAATAAACATAAGAAACCAATGAAACTGAGAAAGTGAGACTAACAGTGGGAAAATGAGGAGAAAATGTCCTTTAAATAAAAAAAGTCTTCTGTTGAACAAGGTAGTGTTATTTTATAAAGAAGTTATATTTGTTACATTGTATTTATTTCATTGTTAGGGAAGCAATGTTATTACTACTTCTGGTATATGTTGAGAGGAAGTATGAAAGCATTGCAACATTTTAGAAATTGTAATTGCATTATTTAAATTTTGAGCTTGGAAAATAATTATTTTTTATATTTAAGCATATATGTGCCAGTAGTTGTCTTATTTAAAATAGCACAAAATGCCCTCATAACATAAACCTCAACAAGTCTGATGAATGATTCTGCTTCTTTCAAACTTCAACACGCCTGGACCGGTCAGTCACAGAGTAACAGGGCTCACCACTGATCTCAAAGACAACTGCCCACAAAAGTCTAGGAATCTTTTAATGTGGATTTCGCCTTTCCCAACATTAGTTCCATTCTGGGGCTAAGTCATTGAATCCCTACAGTGCAAAAAGAGGCCATTTGGCACATTGAGCCTGCACCGACTATAATCCCTATCCCCATAACCCCACCTATCTATCTCCCTGACACCAAGAGACAATTGAGCATGGCCGATCAATATAACCCTCACATCTTTGGATTGTCAAGGGGATTGCTGGCATCCAGCAACAGCGATGTCATAAAGGTGACAAACTAGGAAGTTAAAAAGCTCTGATAATCTTCAATCTTTTAATCATTTTGTAGAGAATGTATTAAAGATTGGCACATGTACACAGGATTAAGTTAGGAACAAAAATATCACAAACTTGCATTTAGAAACTAAATGGTCAATGTT
This sequence comes from Carcharhinus amblyrhynchos, assembly GCF_965287045.1. Classification (NCBI taxonomy): domain Eukaryota; kingdom Metazoa; phylum Chordata; class Chondrichthyes; order Carcharhiniformes; family Carcharhinidae; genus Carcharhinus; species Carcharhinus amblyrhynchos. Next base: position 38,760,005 of record NC_137339.1, on the reverse strand, counting down.
ATTTTTTATCATCATGAGAAAAATGACATTCCACGAATGTAAAATTGTATTTTCAGAGCCAGAGAGATTGTTCAGCAGCAATTATGTATTTAGCATAAAATCCAGTTAGACCTCATTCAACAATGTGTCACTTTTTCAAAGGTTTTACAGAGACACTAACTTAAAATGTGAAAGCTCATGCGAAACGAAGCAATTTCTAAGATTTCCATCTGTGAGGACTTCAACTCTGCACCCCGTGGAGAAACAGAGAAGCACAGGGAGTACCTCTGTGTTTCACTGTGGATATTGGGATGCCAGAAGTTGCTGTCACAGAGTAATAACAATGACAGCCACAATTTGGCTGACATTACAATTGCAAAATGCACACATACAAGCTTATGAATTAGGAACAGGAGGAGGTTGCTCAGTCCTTCAAGCTTGCTCTGCTACTCAATAAGATCATGACTGATCCAATTGTAACCTAAACTTCACATTCCAATCTACGCCTGATAACGTTTCAACCCTCTGTTACCCTGATTACCTCTCATCCCGTTGCTAATTGAGAATCTATCCAGCTCTGCGTAAATAGACTCTGCTTCTACCGCCTTTTCAGGAGCGAAAGAAAATCTATTCTTCATTTTTTAAAATTTATGTTACAAGTAGGCTTACATTAACACTGCAATTAAGTTACTAAGAAAATTCCCTTGTCACCACACTCTGGCACCTGTTCGGGTACACTGGGGGAGAATTTAGCATAGCCAATGCACCTAATCAGCACGTCTTTTGGACTATGGTAGGAAACCAGAGGAAACCCACACAGACACGGGGATTATGTATAGACTCTGCACAGTCAGTGACCCAAGCCAGGAATCGAACCCTGGTCCCTGACGCTATGAGGCAGCAGTGCTAACCATTGTGCCACCTGTCCCCTTACTTTTGAAAAATGTCCCCTCATACTAGACTCTTCCATAAGAGGAAACAAAACATCCTCTCCACATCCATCCTGTCAAGACCCCACAAGACACTCACTTTATTAACTTTTCTTTTTTAAAAAGCTATAGGAACTCTTTACTATCTTTGTTTCCAGTTAGCTTTCTCTCCCACTCTAATTTTTTCTTCCTTATCAATCTTATGGTCATTTGTTGCTTTTTTTTATATTCTGTCCAATCTCTGATTTGTCATCCAACTTTGTGCAGTTGTATATTTTTTCTTTCTGTTTAATACGATATTTAATTTTTTTAAGTTAACCATGGATGTTGGGCCCTCTCCTTGGAATTTTTTCTGCCTCATTGGAGTGTGTCTATTCTATGTATTCTGAAATATCCCATCAAATGTCTGCCGCTGTCCCTCTTTTAACCTATCTCTTAACCTAACTTGCCAGCTCACTTTAGCTGTCTCTGCTTTCATGCTCAATTGTCTTTATTTAAGTTTATAATACTAGTGTTAGACCCACTCTTCCTTTTTGTTAATTTTTCTGTCAATTTTGACTCATCCATGATGACAACTTGCTACACTGATACTTGCATTTGGAGGTTTTCTTTCGCTACATGACAATCTGTTGTGAAAGAAACAACGAATGATCAGAATAAGAGAAGAATTGAAATTTTGTGGAAATGAAAACTGGTAGGGAACCAATACGACCATTGGTTCTCCCCATTCCAGACCCACTCAGGTTAGAATAGGATGTTATGTGTTTGATTGTTGTAACTTATATATAACCGATGCAAAACTATCAAAAGAGACCCTGTCTCTTTAAATGCACTATTGTAGCAATCAAAGTCTACATTCTCACTCCTTTGGCCGTGGATGAATGCTAGCCTTTTTACAGTGTGTTGGTGTTAGTAACAAGCTACTTATTACAGAGGCAAAAGCTGAAGCCAAAATGAGAGCATGCGTGACTGGCAGCAATCAATCACCCCTTAATGGCACCCTGTTTCTGCTTTTGTCTATAATCTGAGTGCTGTGTGCAGAGCCTGCCAAAACATAGGTGCATACTTTAAACACAGCACTCTGAAATTTTAATAGGTAGCGTTCATATCAACGTTCTTTAAAGTAGTGGAACAGACTGTAAACCGATTGTACACATATGTAGAAGAGGAATGTTATGCAGAGTTTCAAGTTGAGAAACTACTACTGGACCGTCGGTTTCATAACCCTAAAAAAAAATTTTTACAGCGGACCATTAATGTTATGAAGACATCTTCTGGTTAAATTCCCACCCTATGAAAAATGATTCGAGACCGGTGTAATTAAGTGTTGGACAATTTTGGTGTTATTTGCTGCAAAGACCTTTTTATTTGTGGGCTGGTATTTTCTTTCTGAAACTCTTTGTTCTTCATTGCTGTAGTATTGCCAAGTATATCTCAATAACAGTCTCATTAGCTTGTGCGATTTTATTCTTGGACTTTTTGCAGGGCCTTTTATAGATGTGTGTGTGAATCTCTGCTTATCCCCACTTCCTTGTTATAATTGAACAGCTTTATTTAAGATAGCGGATTCAATGAAAATAATGTTACTAATCTGAACCAACCCAAATTGTTAACTTTCCCAGAGAGATTATTGCTGATGTTGCGTGTTGCAGTTACTATGCCAACTGCAGCATCTGTAACTTCTGTTTGTTTTCTGAGGAAAGGGTTAATGCAATAATGGGAAATGGTTGACTTTTTTCCAAAATCCGGCAGACTTTATTGTTTAAAATTGCACTGCTGTTTGTGATTTGTGAAAGAAGGCAATTCCTGTTGCAATTTGATTTTAAACGAAAAAAAATTTAAAAATATAGATTTGCCTGTATTTTAGGGCGGGGCCTACATCTCACAGGCCAGTGGTTTTCTGGGTAATGTTTTATCTTAATGTCTGACTTATGTAATGCTTATCAACAGCACAAATAAACCATTTTCCTGTGTTAGTGGTTCGCGGCTAAATATAGCATTGCAAGGGATCATTCAAGCAGAATAAGTTTCTCATTCTGTTTGAAATTTGGTCTGGGTTGTCCTGCATTGAAACCTGGTGGGGTTTTTTTTTGTCTCCAGTTTCTTTCATCAGTTGCACAGTCCAACTAACTGAAAATTGCATCCATTCCAAACTTAGCCAGACTTTGGTCACCAATCTGGTTTGGTGGTTTTGTGGGATTTGAGGCAATAGAAGTGAAACTTCCCTGTTTTTGAAGAGCTGGACCATCCCTTCCTGGATCTAGCAATACTCCAAGATTTGGACTTCCATATATCCACTTGGGAATATTTTTCACATGTTCCACTGGCCTGCCATCGTGTACGTGTAAATAGTGTTCAGTCACGAAGTTGATGTCAAAGACCTATGTGAAACTGTTCCCTTTGAAATCCCATAAAATCCATTTGGAGTTGATTTCTCTTCCTCTACTTTTCAGTGAAGTGTGGAACATTTCGTGCGTTTTAAAAGAGTAATTTTGTCTTGCTATTGCAGTGACACCAAGATCCACCCCGTCCATGCTGAACTCCACTTAAAAAAACAGGACCCCTGGTGATATCTAGGCAGCTGAGTCCTACAGTGACTGCAATTCTGATACATTTAGATTTTCTCCAGGTATCCATTTAAGCGTCAACCCACATCATTTCCTTGAAAAATGAAAAAAAGATATATTTTTGATGCACATTTACCAACCTCCTATGGGTTTTCAACTGACAATCAAATGATAAAAATACCTAAGACATGTCATGTTGCACAGCGGATGGCACTTGAGCACATACCTAATAATTGAGTATTCTTGGTATTTACATACGTTCAGTGGACCAAACTGTTTTTTATTCATTATCAAGTTGCTTTCCTTTGTGCTTATTAGTGACAGGGATGACAGAGCGGAATCGTATAAATTGTTTTCCTATTCAATACTCCCACATATAGATGTCGTGAAGGCATGGGGCACCATATTGGATGTTTCATAAATTACTCCCAATAAAATATCTTATTGCCATCCCCAGTGCATTGTATTGTCCATAAGTGACAGTGAAACCTATATTAAGCCCCTCTTCCTCTGAGCAAATAGTGCAAATTGGCAGATAATCGAGAGCCCTCCGATTTTGTCCTTATCAGTGTGCTGCAAAAATATATAAGGCAGGGACCGTAAGTCAAGTAGGACAGTATATAAGACAGACATTTATCCTTCTGCAAATGTGAGTTGATTTATGTCAAACAGGAATTAAGAGATTGGTATTAGTAGACCACGCATGTCTCAGTCATGGTTTTGTCCAACAAAAGTCCTGGGGAGCACTAGGAGAGCAGATGATGAAGGTTCCAGGTATTCATTATAATCGAAAGCAGTTGCCAGGAAATGCTGGGAACTACAGTTGAGGACATTTTAACAATGTAAATCATGTCAACCTAAGTTTTAGGAAAGAGACAAGTTTGTTGGAGATCTTTGAAGATGTAACTGGGGGTTAGATAAAGAGGAACCAGTAGTTTGATAAGGTGCCACTCAGAAGTTTAAGTTGCAAGATAAGGGCTGATGGAGCTAGAGGTTGTATACTAGCATGGATAGAAAGTTGAACAATAGTCAGGTGACAAAAGGTGGGGCTAAATAGGATATTTTCAATTTGTCAGGCCACAAGCACGAGTGCTGCAAGGATTAGTGCTAGAGCCTCAGTTATTTGCAATCTATCTTCGTGACTTGGCTGAAAGATAGAGAATAATGTATCTAAGTTTGCCAATTATACAAAGCTAACTGGGAATGCAAGCTGTAAGGAGGACACAGGTTCCAAAGAGTGAGACACAGGTTAAATGAGTGGGCAGCAAAGTGAGAGATGGAGTATGACTTGAGAAATGTGAGGTTATTCACTTTGGTCATAAGAATAGAAAATTCTGAAAGTGCAGTTTGTAAATGTTGATGTCAGAGATATGCATGAGTGTATTCATACTTGGAATAGAGAAGGCGTATAGGCACAGCAAGCAATTAGTACGGTTATTGGTATTTATTTCAAGGGGTTTGAAGAAGAATAAGGAAATCTTACTACAATTGCACAGGGGCTTTGATGAGACCACACTTGTGCACTTTTTGTAGCTTTGGTCTCTATATCTATGGAAGTTTTACTTGCCTTGGAGGCAGTACAGCAAAGTTGCATCAGATTGGATCCTGGAATGAGGGCCTTCTCCTTTAGTGAGAGCCTGGGTGAATTGTGCAAACTTCTTGACAGTCAGTTGGTGAAAGAGGGGACCTAAAGTCAATCGTTATTCACTTTTAGGTTTATTCACCAAGTGAAACATTGCAAATGTGCAGCTCCAAATTCTACAACTCACCACCAGTGTTAACAAATGTTCTCCATAAGTATTCAAGCAATCGTTTAATGAATGCCCTCCACTTGTGTATCCTTAACCTTTATTTACACAGTTAACAAATTGGGCCTATACACTCTGGATTTCAGAAGAATGAGAGGTGATTTCATTGAAAAATAGAAGATTTGGAAGAGGCTAGATGGGGTGGATCAGCCATGATTGTTTTGAATGGCAGTGCAGTTTCAAGGAGTCAAATGGTCTACTCATAGAAATCACAGAAACCCTACAGTACAGAAAGGGGCCATTTGGCCCATCAAGTCTGCATCAACCACAATCGCACCCAGGCCCTACCTCCATATCCGTATATATTTATCCACTAATCCCTCTAACATACGCATCTCAGGACACTAAGGGCAATTTTAGCATGGCCAATCAACCTAACCCGCACATCTTTGGACCCCTGACCAGATTTTTTTTTCTCTGTTGTTTTGTGTGCTCATATCTAATTGAAGATTCCCAAATATATTATGAACCATAAGAGAGCAACTGAAACTGTTCACCTGAAATCTAACTTCACAATTTATCTATCTGAATATCAGATTATTTAGAATGACACAGTTTCATTTCAAGTATGTTTTACAAAGGTTCTGAATGGGAGGAGATATTTGTGGCAAATGTGTTTTTCATGAAACATGCTGACATTTATCTTCCTCCCCTTCTGCTAACATTGTCTGAATTGCTTGCATTCTTTCTGTACTTTCTGTAATATGTTTTTGAGAGAATGGAACTACGTCTGCTTTTCACTGTTAAAGGTACCTCATGGATATCCATGGTCAGTAATGTTCCAATTCTTGAATGAGAAAATGCGCAAAGGTTACATTTCTGAGGAATTCTTTTTCAGCCTGATTGTGAGTAAGTCAATATGGAATTGGCATTTTCACAATCTCATTTCAGAGTCTGCTGAGATTTGAACTCCTGAGTTGGGGTTGAGCCTTCATCTGACCCTCATTTAACTCAGTAGTGTGTATGTTCAGAAAGTAGGTATAATTAAAGTTAATTTATTAGTGTGACAAGTAGGCTCACATTAACACTGCAATGAAGTTACTGTGAAAATCCCCTAGTTGCCACACTCCGGCGCCTGTTCGGGCATGCTGAGGGAGAATTTACCATGGCCAATGCACCTAACCAGCATGTCTTTCAGACTGTGGGAGGAAACCGGAGCACCCAAAGGAAACCCACGCAGACACAGGGAGAACATGCAGACTCTGCACAATGACTGAAGCCAGGAATTGAGCCCAGGTTTTTCACACTGTGAGGCAGCAGTGCTTGCCAGCAGAGCCTTTAGGTGCATAATCTACTGGGGATTTTTCTAGTCTGAGAATCCAAGATGGAGGGTTCTGTTTTTGCAATGATTGAGCAACAATATTGCTTCTCAGGAAGATGTTCTAAATGACTCTGTTCCTCCCAGTATCTTTAGGAGCATAATTTAGATTAAAAGTGCTTTATCCTCAAGAGTATTCTTCCCCTTTAAAACAATGCAGCTTTGTACAGGCAATCTCTCACTGGTGACAATGAATTACGGTGTTCTTTCATGAACACGAAAGACCCATAACTCATGAGTGCCTGTAGTTATGAGATGGTCTTCTGCATGAATGAAAGAATGCTTGGAATTCACTGTCACTGAAGAAGTATTCTGTTTATTCTGTGAACCTGTAGTTCTTGGTACAATCTTGAAATGCCATGAAATGAACTTGATCAGCTGAAGGCACATGCTGCTTTACATATTGAATGTTGCCCCGTATTGGTATATCTGCCACCACCTGATTTCCTGTGGTGCAGTATACAATTTCTGCATACAACAGATTCTTATTCTTGTTCATGGAATGATTTTACTGCAGTCTGATTCTCTGATTACATTTCTGATGCACCATTCATCCTAAGTAGATGACCAGTGGCAGTAACCAAACCTAGCAGTTATAAGAGTTTGTTCGCAACTACTAAAGTCACAGATATATTATGTACTAGCACTTCAGGATTACTTAGTGTGCACACAAATTAATAACCTAACATGCTATGAAGTTTGGATATTGTCCCAGACAGAGACGGGAAGAGAAAATATGTAAATCCCATCCACGTCATCCTGGCTACTGTGCTGATGAAATGGCTGCAGCTGGTCACATTCTGGCTCCTGGAAGTTTCTGAACAGTTTGAAAGCAAACAAAAGTTAACACTTCACACCTCCTGGAATGTAATGCTTGCTCCTTACGTTGCTTCAGCCAAGCCAACAGCATGGTTTAGTCGGCCAGATATCTGCCCCAGCCAGCTATGAGACAGATATCTTGCTTACCCTAATAACCATGGTGGTGTTAATGGTCCCAGTGTTACCTGCTCCAAAATACAATGAGGGGTATTTTTCGCTCTGTTTTCAGGAGATTGGTGGTGGGAGAGGGAAGTCCGGTGGGATTCCCAAAATGAGGTTTATGCCATCAGGATTTCCCATTCCAATTGCACCCCCCCCCCCCCAAACCAATGATGTGACAAGAATCCTGACTTTATGTTGGAATCCCTATTCAAATACATTGAAGTCTTTCCCTCCAAGGATCAGTGGGGGGGATGGGGTGGGGGGAGCATCAAAATGACATGATTGAACCTGCCTCTTAACATTTTTTTATAAGCCCCTTACAGTATGACAGAAGATGCCACATGTATGGCTGGTAGCTTCAGAGCCGTTTTTCCGTCTGCTGCACACTGCCAAAATATATAATAATTCCACCAAATGGGTTTCAACCCAGGGCCCCGTTAGTCAATCTGAAACCACCCTGTCATATGACCAGGATTTGAACTGTCTGAATTCCTTTAAATTATAAGCTGTTGGACCTTATCTTTAGTCACTGTTTGACCTTAGAAGTGAAACCGGACTCAAGGCAGCAACCTCTCTCTGTCTACCATTAACCATCTCACAGGTAGCAGCAGAATGAGCCCATGCCCAGCTTTTAAGTTGGTTGGCACTCATCTACTCGGTGAACTATTGGAACTTGCGCCTTCAATTTGAATTTAATTCTTCGTGCTGCCTCCCGTTGTGAAAGCTCTCACTGCTGAAAAGATGGATCACCCTGCAATCAGCCAATTACCCTCAGAAGGAATGTGCTATGACACTTTTGATTGTGGACACGCGTAAAACCATAAGTTGTATTCTTATTGTGGTTTTGTTCTGTGCACCTTTCCTTTCCTTATCCCTCTTTTATTGAATGAGTGCAAAAATGGTGGATGTTTCAGAACACCTTTCCCAGAGAACACCTGCTTATGGACAGGTACTGAGATTATATTAATCCTTTTCCCGTCCGTAACAATATCCTGCCACTGTTTCCAATGTCCCTGTTCTCGGTTCTTGTGATGCACAGAATGAAGTGTGACGAGTGCAGATACAATCTACTTGACTGTCTTCGTACTTCCTTATTTGAACCTCCTGTAATATTAAAGTTTTGTGATATTTTCAGTGCATCTTTGTGGGTCGAGCATTGAATTCAGAGTGTGATAATTCAACACAGAAAATGAGCCCATAATAACTTCAGTATATTAAAGTTGTATCTTGCCAGCCATATTACATCAACAAATGCCCTATGTAAGTTGATTGTGCAAGGAATATTTCACCACTTGTTACTGATGTTTCACAATTCAGCCATAACAAATGGAAGCATCATTAAATTAGAAATCTGAAGCAATTCAAATGTGGCTCTTTTGGTTACATTTTAAGCTTGGCATAACTTTGATACATTTGGGCTTGAGAGCCCTTTTTATTGTATTGAGAAGCAGGGGGTCTCAAATACACTATGTATTGTACAGTACTTAATGTCTTGTTATGGTTTCTTGCCATCCAGTGCAAAGTGTTTGGTGTGTTTTCTTTTTCAAATTGAAAGCTGTTGGAACAGTTAGTCGTTTGACAGGTATGTGGTCAAAACTTGTTCAGTTTTCGAAAGTCCAGCAGCATGTATCTATATCTGTCCTGTGACATTAAAGAGGATAATCTGTGGGACAATGCTATCTGCTTTGAATATTGAACATTTCGGTCTACATCTCCGAAAAAGTTCGTTTATTTAACGCAACAACAACTTTTTTGTTTGGTCATGTGTCATCTCCTTCCCCCTCGTATTTCACACAGTGACAGCTGTTTTCAGACATTATTATCATAAAATCCAGACAGTTCAGAAGGAGGCTATTCGGCCCATCAAGCCTGCACTGATCACAATCCTATCCCCGTGACCCCACATATTTACCCTGCTAATCCCCTGACACGAAGGGGCAATTTAGCATGGCCAATCCCCTAACCTGCACATCTTTGAACTGTGAGAGGAAACCAGTGCACCCAGAGGAAACCCACGTAGACACGGGGAGGATGTGCGAACTCCACACAGACAGTGACCCAAGGCCAAAATTGAACCTGGCTTCCTGGCGTTGCGAGACAGTAGTGTTAATCACTGTGCCACCCATTATGTAGTCACAATGGGCTACTAACAGCTTCTCAAAAGTATTTCCTTTCATGTACAAGGGAGTGTACATGAAACCCCCTCTGTGAAATCTAAGTGGCATTTGAAACTAAGTATTGAATTGCTATTTTTAAAAAATGAATTGGACACAAATGCTTTTCAAGATGGTCTTAGAGAGCGAGAATCAATTGCTTTTCTACCTGAGTAAGTGGGGACAAAAAGCCTTTATGTTCCTTGCGCATCTTGTTAAGGGTTTGAAAAAATATTACAAAATCTATGGAAGAAATCTTTGTAACTATTTAATATGTTACTGCTCAGAACAAAATCTCACTGTTGACCACAGAAAACTTGGATTCAGTGGGCGAGTTTTTCAGATGCGCTCGCCCCAAAGCCAGAAAATCCCACCCGAGGTCAACGCACCTTTGCAAGGTCTGTGTCCCGCCTGCTATGATTCCATGGCTGGTGGGACGGGAAAATTTCACCCCCTATGAATGATTATTCTCTGTGATTATCAGGATTTTGTTGGTAAAATGTTCCTTTACCATCTTTTCCACTAGTCTGAAATTGTGCTGAACCCAATTTGGTTAAGCCTGATTGGAAGATTTTCGCAAGCTTTATCACAATTGCTACCAATACATTTATAAGCATCATTTCTAAATGTATTCTGATCTAAATGCATTGCTTATGCACAAAGTGATTCTTGCAGTGGCATTCACTTACAGTATACGTCCTCTTGGCCCACTTTGTGACAGTTTTGCACGCAAGGCTAATGTTTTGGTCTCAGGCCCCATTCCAGCACTTGAATAGTTTTACATTTTCATCGGGGTTCCTGTTCTTGGGAAAAGTCACACTATCAATGTAGAGGCGCCAGCAAAATCTGAGACCAAAAGAAAGCTGCTGATCAAGATCAGGAAGAGACAATTGGAAGTTCTTGGGCGCGTAATGAGAAATCGTGATTTAGAAAGTCCAATGCTGGTGGGAAAGATTGATGGTAAAAGAGATAGAGGTAGACAAAGAACAATCTTTCTCAAGAGCCTCACTCTTTAGCACCCATGAAGAGGATCCATAACCTCCAGAGCAAGATTTATATGGTGGCCCATGGTCACCAACGTCCTCTTAGGGCATAGAAGTTTAAAGTTTATTTATTGGTCACAAGTAAGGCTTACATTAACACTGCAATGAAGTTACTGTGAAATTTGCCTAATCATCACAGTACGGGTCAATGCACCTAGCCAGCACATCTTTCAGAATGTGGGAGGAAACCCACACAGACGTGGGGAGAACGTGCAAACTGCACACAGTGACCCAAGCCGGGAATCAAACCCGAGTCCCTGGCACTGTGAAGCAGCAGTGCTAACCATTGTGCTACCATGCCACCCATGGTATGGTACCTGAAGAGAGTGAGAGAGGGAGTTCCTGTGATTTGCGACAGCCATTAAACTGAGGCCCTGTGCAGATGAATATATTTACCGGTCCCTTGGCCATATTTGAAGAAAAAGAAATAGCGAGTTCCCCCAATGTCCTGGCTCAGGTTCTCCTTTAATAACATTTTTTAAAAATTTGATCTTGTCAGTCATCTCATTTGATTTTTGTTGCATGCGAATTAGCCGCTGTGTTCGGGTACATAACAATGATTACACTTCAAAAGTAAATGATTAGATGCAAAATGCTAGATGGGATATCATGAAGCCGTGATAAATTCATGTATTTTCTGTAGATTTCTAGTGAATTTCCTCAGTGTAAGGGGCAATTTAGGACATGGAGCTTCATGAATTCTGTTAAATGAGAGTTTTCAGATTCTGCAATTTGCTTTCTTTATGTTGTAAAGCTGTTTCGAGCACTCAATTTCTTCATCTATAATGTCTTTCTCCGCAGCAGCTGCATTATAGTTCCCTCACTCAGTCATTCTGTTCCTAGAATGTGCCTGAAATGACAGGTTTAAAGACTCAGTGCCCTCCCCAGCTACTGTTTATGATCTTTAGCACTGATAATGTGTGCTTAATGAGAATTTTTCCTCCCTTGTAAATCCTTTAGCTGGTGCTCGATTTATTGACAGATGTCTGCTTTCCCCCTTTTAAAATTACTTCATAAATCTCCTTGGAGAAAAAGGGCCAGTGTTCAGTGCTGAAGAAAGATATTCATGGAAGATTGCTTTCATTGCTGTTTCCACGACACTGGGCCTGTTCCTGAGTCCCGGGGCCTGCTTTTCATTCTGTTACTTCCGTTAATGGGGCTTTGTGCACCTTCACAGATTGATTTGCTCACAGCTTTGCAGCTTTGTTCTCCAGCGTACAGTAAATTCTCCTGAGAACCCAAATAAACTGTCATCAATACAACAATATGACGAGTGTTTGAGTGCTAAGATCCACATTAACACGGGGCAACTGCTGATTAGAAGCAACAAGGGGAATATTCTGTACGTATGAGCTTTCAAGTCACATTTTTGTACCTGATTAAAGAGTCACTGATTGGCCAACTTAACACTTCAATAACCAATAAAGTTTGTTTCATATTTCATTGTTTGCAAAGAATAATGAATGGCTGTTAAATACATTAAAGCACCAATTTTCTGGTGGAGTGGGTGTGCTCACCACAGCTTATGATTTAAACTGCCCATTACCATTTTACACTAGATGTAGCTTCCAGTCTTGGGTCTAACAGGGATTCAGAGATGACTGTAATTCCAGCAAGGTCACACCTTCATAACGAAAGAGATGGCCCTTAATGTCTATTTTCTGTTCATTGTTTTTAAATGCAGCTGTCACCTCCCCCAGCAGGGCACAACATTCCCCTGACCCCCTTACAAAGCTCACCCACAACAGTGCTCAGACTGTACCACACTGCTGGCAATGCTCACATACCAATCCCCTCCTCATTCCCAACAAATAGTCACCAGCCCCTCCCCACCCCAACAGTGTTCATCCTCTCACCTCCAACAGTGTTCACATCCTCACCCCTGACAGTGCTCACCCCTCCCTCACCCCCCGACAGTGCTCACCCCTCCCTCACCTCCGACAGTGCTCACCCCTCCCTCACCTCCGACAGTGTTCACTCACCCCCCGACAGTGCTCACCCCTCCCTCACCCCCCGACAGTGCTCACCCCTCCCTCACCCCCCGACAGTGTTCACCCCTCCCGAACCCCCCGACAGTGTTCACCCCTCCCTCACCTCCGACAGTGTTCACCCCTCCCTCACCCCTGACAGTGTTCACCCGTCTCCCACCCCCCGACAGTGTTCACCCCTCCCGAACCCTCCGACAGTGTTCACCCCTCCCTCACCTCCGACAGTGTTCACCCCTCCCTCACCTCCGACAGTGTTCACCCGTCTCCCACCCCCCGACAGTGTTCACCCCTCCCGAACCCTCCGACAGTGTTCACTCACCCCTCCGACAGTGTTCACCCCTCCCTCACCTCCGACAGTGTTCACCCGTCTCCCACCCCCCGACAGTGTTCACCCCTCCCGAACCCTCCGACAGTGTTCACCCCTCCTTCACTCTGAAAGTGCTCACCTCTCCCTCATTCTGACACTACTCACCCCCCCTCACTCCGACAGTGCTCACCTCCCCCTCACTCCGATACTACTCATCCCTGTCTCAGTGCTCACCCCTCCCTCACTCTGACAGTGCTCACCCCTCCCTCACCCACAGTAGTGTTCACCCCTCCCTCATCCCTGACAGTGCTCGCCCCTCCCTCACCCCCCACAGTGCTCACTGCTCTCTCACCCCTGACAGTGCTCACCTCTCCCTCACCCCCTCCATCAGCCCTGACAATACTCATTCCCTCATATCAGTCAATATTCACCCTTTCCCTCACCACAGCCAATACTCGCCCGCCTCCCTCACCCCAGACAATGTTCACTCCCTCCTTTACCCTGGACAGTACTCACCTCCTCACCCTCGACAGCACTCACCCACTCCCTCACCATTTTTCTTACCTTTAGAAACTTTTCCTGCCTCTGTAATTGGCACAGTAAGAAGTCTCACAAACACCAGGTCAAAGTCCAACAGGTTTATTTGCTAGCACAAGCTTTTGGAGTACTGCTGTTTCTTCAGCCTTCTTCAGGTTGCTCTTTCTTCACTCACCTGAAGAAGGAACGACACTCCAAAAGGTTGTGCTGCCAAATAAACCTGTTGTCCTTCAACCTGGTGTTGTGAGACTTCTTACTGTGCTTACCCCAGTCCAACGCCAGCATCTGTAATTTGCCCCAGTCATGGTCCCCGCCTCCAAACAGCTGGCCTGACACAGACAGCAGCTGAACATTGCTCCGCTCTGGGAATGTTTGAAAGGTTTTAAGAGAAATCTTTCAAGAAGCCCATGGGATAGTGACTGGCCTAATAATAGATCTGGATGATTTCCAGAGTGCAATGCCAAGGGCCTTTCTGGGGAGCTCCACTGGAGGTGGGGTCCTCTTATTGCTGGTGCGGGGCAGGGGGGGTGGAGTTACTCTTGTATGCGTGGGTTAGGGTGGGGGATCCCCATGTCTGTGGCAGGGTGGGGTGGGGTCCTGTGTTGCCTAGCAATGATCAAGGAGCCACTTAAAAATGGTGTCCGATCTCGGGATTCCCAGCTGCTGGCTTTTTCCAGCCCCGACCTGCCAGCGTGACAGTGTGAGTCATGCCTCCAGATTTTCTCTGCACAGAGTGCAGATTATTTCAAGAGGATTACTGTCTGGAGTTGAGGAGGCCTGGATGCCTCAATAGGGCACTCTCTGGAGAAGTATGGAATTCTGGATTTCTGTGGTAGTCTACAAAAGTGAAGATTCCAAAAGCTGCAGTCACTTTCAGTGGAATGATGGCAGCGAATGCTGATAGTTCTACCATCATTACCACTGCAAATTCCAGCCCATTATAATTCCAGTCTCTTGACACTCTTATTTTATGAGATTCCAGTATGTTTCCAAACTGATGGTTAACTAACTGGCCAAAGTACCCAAGATTTGTTCTGTCTATCCTTTTATATTTTGGAGCAATATTCGCTGTCTGCCAATTCTCTGGCTATTATGGAACTTTTGTACATAAATTCAACTGACTCTTCTATCTCCTCTCTAATTTCCTTGTGTACATGTGGGTGTATACTATCCAGACCTATAGTTTTATCTTTGTTTAATTTTATTAATGTATTAATTATTTTCACCCTTAGTGTTTCAATTTCATTGATATTTCTTTTAAATCTCATTCTTCAGTGAAATTTATATTTTGTTATCTTCTACACTAAGAATCTGGGGTGAAGAAGATATTTAATATTGGGTGGCATGGTGAACAGCATTGCTGCCTCAACGCCAGGGACCCAGGTTCCTTTGCAGTCTGGGAGTTTGCATGCTCTCCCCGTGTCTGCCTGGGTTTCCTCCCACTGTCCAAAGATGTGTGGGTTAGGTTGATCGGTCATGGTAATTTGTCCCTTTGTTTCAGGGGAGTTAGCAACATAAATACGTGGCGTCACAGAGATAGGCCCGGGTGGGATTGTTGTCGGTATTAGTTCAACAAGCTAACTGGCCTGCTCTCTGAATTTCATCATTTCTTGGATTTCTTTATGAGCCATTTGTTACATTCATTTTCTTTTTGTTTATCAAATGCTTTTTTCATATTAATTTAGTTGTGTAATTTCTCATTGCCTGCTGGATAATTGTTTTAACCTATCTTCCAATTTCTTCCTATTCCCCTATCTGAGTGTTTGTTATTCTTTTTATTTAATTCTTTTAGTTCTTTATTCATCAACAGTGTCCTCATAACTGTTTATTTGTTTTGAACTTTTAATGGAATGCATTTCTTTTCAAATCTATTGATCACCCACTTAAAGATTTTCCTTTTTTCTCTTTATTTTTTCTGTATTTTCTTCTAGTATTCTTTAATTCTGCCCTTGATTCTTCCAATTTATTCTTTCCAATCTATTACGTTTGACTTTGGTCCACCTGTATGGCTGTCAATCCTAACTTTACCATATATTGTGATCACTATTACTAAGATGCTCTTCCACTCTTATTTCTGATTATTGTTTTCATTAGAAAATACTGCTTTGATTATTTTCTTGTTTGACTTCTTCGATACTGGATGAGAAAGGACTCCTGTATATTCAATCAAATATACAGTTGCCTTTCTCCTTTCTCTGTTTCTTCCTGCCAATTTTTCTGGTGCAAGTTGAAATCTCCTAGGATTGTTCTAGATGCCAGCTATACGCCTAGTAGTTTTGGGTATATATATCCTCCGATTCCCTGACTAATTGGTGGATTACAGTATACCATGGTTAGAATGATGGGTCCCTTAGTATACCTAATTTGGATGATGGATGCCTTTTAATTTTTTAACTCGATCCATATGGATTCTGTATCTATCTTGTTACTACTTGTATTTTTTTCACCCAACATAATGTCATCTTAAACTAGTACAGTCACCTCCTGCCCATCCTTGCCTTCTATTATAGTGGCCATATAGGATACGGGGCATCGTCAATAGATCTCCCCTTGGTCTTTGTGGAGTACAGGTTTCCATGTTTAGCGAGTGAGAGCTCACCCACTGGGGGAACGGAAGCTTAAAACCTGCATACTCAACATTGTAGGTCCAGAGCTTAGGACTTGAGTTGCTGTAAGCCACAAACATGGCCTTTTCTTTGTGTTAAATAAAACAGTGTGATACCAGAAGATAGGCCATGGCGAGATTATTACACCTTCCTAGGTGTGTTACATCTGGCAATATTTATTTACCAATGCTGTTTTATCTGTACACACGTTTCAGTCTTCACAACTAAATATGGAGAGAATTTCCAAATAATTACCTCCACTTCATTCATTTTGGTTTGAATGTTACATATATTGCAGTGCCAAAATGCAATTTTTCAAATTTATTATTCTTTTTTCTAGTAGTTATTTCATAATTTTTACCAGTCCTGTTAAATATATCACAGGTTCTGCAATGTGCCATTTCAAAGCAGGCAAGCGTGTCTGAAGAGTTGAATGGTAGCTTTGTGGTTAGCACTGCTGCTTCATTATGCCAGAGACCTGGCTTTGATTTCCGGCTTGTGTCACTGTCTGTGTGGAGTTTGCACATTCTCCCCATGTCTGCACGGGTTTCCTCCAGGTGCTTTGGTTTCCTCCCACGGCCCAAAGACATGCGAGTTAAGCGGATTGGCCATGCTAAGTTGTCCCTTGGTTTCAGCTGGTGTAAATACGTTGGGTTATGGGGATAGGACCTGAGTGGAATTCTGGTCGATGCAGACTCGATGGGCCGAATAGCCTCCTTCTGCGCTATAGGATTCTTTGATTGTATGAAATGAGAAAACAGGTTCCCCGCCTGTTTTCAACACTTATTCTTTGCACTTTCTTTCATTCTATGCCTTAGCCTCATGAAGTCCACAAAGTTTAATTCAGATGAATACCTTGCAAATTTTAAATGACAGAGTCTTCAAAAGTAGAACTAGTTGGCCCACTATGCCTCATTCTTTTGCAAGGCCCATCCACTTCAGAGCACATCCTTCTCCTTCCCGATAGGCATTCAAACTTTGTTGGAAGTTACTATTGAATATGCTTTCACCGTGGTTTCAAACAGGGTGTGGGGTTGGGGGGGGTCATACTACTAATTGCTTAAAAAAGGACTTTTACATTGCACGTCAAGCACAAGTCATGGAAAGTGAGAGAGCCTAAAATATGAGTTACCTCCACAGCGATGTTGCACAGATAGATGTGTGGAAGGAAATACATTCAAGAGTAGAGAGAAATGGAATAATTATATAATCCTGATATGTCGTTAATTCAGCAGTTCTCAGCATCTTGCTGAGACCCTACGATCAGACTATTTTCTAAGAATTGCTGCAGTATGCGGCAATGACAAAGATCAGATTATTGCAGTTATTAAAGGGCAGAATTTCAAAGAGCCTTCTGTGGAATTTGCTGCAGTTTTTCTCGTTCTCCTTTGTGTTTTCATTTGGAATAGCAGATCAGGGTGCTCCATATCCAAAAACTCTTAAATAGTCTTCAGCATTGTTTTGACAAAGCTTTTAGTGCAATATTTTTATCAGATAGTTTCTCTAGGTGTTGGACATCCTCCCAAAAAAAGAAATTCTAAGTATCGTAATGGTGAGAATAATGGAGTAATCTGCATCAGTCGTAATCGGCGCGCACCACACTCAGACACATTTTGGAGAGTTTGGAGTTTCGTGCCAGTACGCGGGCAGAGGGTGGGTTTGGAAAGAGCTGGTAAATTCAGCTTCTGAACGCTTGGGTGCTGATTCACAAGGCTGCATCGATCTTGGAACACATTGAGAAACCCCCTCCCTCACCCCACGGACATCAGGAACCAACACCCTCCCATTGCCGGCATGTTCTACCACCCCTCCCAACATGGATCGCTGGCATCTGGGACTTCCCAGTGGGTCGCCCTGCCCCTCCGCCCCATTCTCACAAAGCCCCCATGGCACTGCTTCTGGAATACTGGCGGTGCCCAAATGGCACTGCTGGTTGTCCAGCGGCCACTGCTGGACACCATTGGTGTGGCAGGTGTCCCTCTCCCTCCCCATGCAAAGTATGCTTACTGCCAGGAGAACATTGATCAGCACCGCTTGGTCATACCCTCGAACAGCCAGGGGCTTCAGTGGCCTCTGAGCACCGCACCCCACACATGACCATCACGCCAGGTATCCAGGAGTGGAGACCAGTAGTAATTTTTGCCGTTCTTGCGCCATGCCTGAGAACCTACTTTAAATATGCTAATAGGCCTCACACCTCTTTCAGGATACGAATCAGTTCACGCCATTAGGAAGCGGCTGGGAGACTTGCAAACTGTTTGCTGCCGTGTGTGAAATGGATTTTTAGGACCACATGCAATTCTCCGGGTCCACCTCAATCTACTAATGGTGCAGCGAGATCTGAGAATCGACCCCTTTGATTCATTTCTGAAAGGAGATTTTGGGTCTGGTTTTTACTTTTTATATTTTAGCTTGTTTCTAAAATGCCTCAAATATTGTACTGCATGGTCGAAGAAGTACATGGTGACAAACAGAGTTTGTGACTTCGATAGCTGAAGACACAGCTTGCGGTGATGGGGTGAAAAATGTGGGGAATGGATGAGGAGCCAGATTTGGAGAAGCACCATGTTTATGGACTGAGGGCTGGAGGAGGTTGGGGAAGATGGAACACCAGGAGAAGTTTTAAAATAAGTATTGGTGGTTAGGCAGTCAGTGGAGGTGAATGAGCTTAGGAGTGATGAGTCAATGGGACTTGGTACGAGTTCAGATACAGGCAGCAGAGTTTTGAACAAATTCAAGTTTATGGGAAGTGGAAAATGGGTGGTTGGCCAGCATAACATTGGAGTAGTCAAGTCTCTAGCTAAACGTAATTGGAATATCATTTCCCTGCTGAGAACAACTGCTGCAGTTTGCTGCAGTTTTGATGGAACGTTTTGTCACCTGAGACAAAACTGAGGAAAACTGTAGTCAGCTTGAAGGATAGTGATGACACTACCAATGGTTGGACATATTCTTACAGTTGTCAATTGTTAGTTCCATGGCTGATTCCTAGCTAGCACTCAAATATGAACTAATGTACTGCTTACCCACACATCACTCACTTGACTGATATGTTGATCAGCATGACTTTTACTTGCATCTCCTTTTGTACTGCGTAGTGTGACGTGGCTACCCAATTTATCCGCGCTGTTTTGTTTCTCAAAGGTGCAGGGACCATTGCTATCTGTACAAATCAGTATTACATGTTTGTGTTACAGTGGCTGATGGGTAAAGCTCATGGAAGGTGTGAGTGTGGCAAAACTTTGCAATGGCACCTTAAACATGTGCCTGGCTGAAGTTACGTATGCATTTGATGTAATAGAAGAATCCATAGAATCCCTACAGTGCAGGACGCAGCCATTCGGCCCCTTGAGTCTGCACTGACAACAATCCCACCCAAGCCCTATCCCTGTAATCCCACATATTTACCTTACTAGCCCCCCTGACATGAAGGGTCAATTTACCACATCAAATCAACCTAACCCGCACATCTTTGGAGTGTGGGAGAAAAGCGGGTTACCCAGAGGAAACCCACACAGACACAGGGAGAATGTGCAATCTCCACACAGACAGTGACCCAAGGTGGGAATTGAACCCAGGTCCCTGGCGCTCTGTGCCACCGTGCCGTCCTCTGAATCTCTCTGAAGCGTTGGCAGTAATTGACAGGTGATATTTTGTGGTACAAAACTTTGTAAGATTTAATCGGCATAAGGTCTGGTTCGAGTCTGGTTGGCAATCTTATCTGGCTAGGTCCTGTAGTTGTTTTTTGTTGATAGGAGGTAATATACAATGGCTAGAATTCTCCCAATTTGAGACTAAATGTCGTGGTGGAGATAGGAATGTGGAGTGTTACCTGCTGTGTTGGCTGACAGGAAAACACACCAAATGTTCTCACCCCAATCACATTAATTATGTACCTGGATGTTTTGCACTGTATTTGGTGGCGAGGCAGACCTGAGTGGCGCATAGGCCAACTTCACTGACCTACAATTGAAGAAACCTGAAAATGAAAATGGAACTGCAGCAACACTGGAGGTCCCTGGAAGGTGGACATTTCAAGAATGAAGATGAATCTCCAGGAATATTTTGAGGCTGGAAGATGGACCTTCTTTGGACTATGGGAGGAAACCAGAGCACCCAGAGGAAACCCATACAGACACTGGGAGAATGTGCAAACTCCACACAGACAGTGACCCAAGCCAGGAATCGAACCCGGTTTCTTCACGCTGTGAGGCAGCAGTACTAACCACTGTGCCACCATGCTGCCTTGTTGCATAAGATGCTCACTAATTCCATAATTGAATTCCTTGTGAACTCGCATGGGATTAAATCAGCCCACTATAAGCCATGCAGACAGTACCCATGATGTATAAGGGTTCGACCACAAAAAGACACTGCTTAGTTTGCCTGTATATTTATTTTATCATGTTCAACATTTGTCTTTAATGTGCATGTAGGTGTTAACAGTGGGGTGAAGGCTTGAAAGAAAATAGCTTTGACAGTCGGGTGCTGGTTGAAATGCAAAATTGCCAGTAATCTGGAGAATCACTGATGATTTTTTTCTGTTGTCTTGAATATTATCCCACATAACATTTTAGTAGATAAGTAGACAATGATTCATGAGGTAAAATCAGCAAAACAAGAATATCTGAGAAAGGAATTGATGTTTTGATATGAGACTTACTGTACTTTTTTTAATCTTACTATGTGTCATTCTGTAGATATTGCAGGATGATGGAAATGTCCGCATGGTCCAGTGGTGTTTCAATAAACATGTAAGTGATATGGTCATTACATGTCCAGCTATCCTCTCATGCACTGAATTGCTTTTCTGTGAGGCTTACGTTTTCATTCTTTCTCCTTGGGATAGGGGAGGGGATCCATGGAGTTCTGGAATTGTAAATCCCACAGATTTTTTTACACATTATGAAGTCACACAACACCAGATTAAAGTCCAACAGGTTTATGTGGTAGCATGAGCTTTTGGAGCACTACCCCTTCTCACCTGATGAAGGGGTAGTGCTCCGAAAGCTCATGCTACCAAATAAACCTGTTGGACTTTTACCTGGTGTTGTGAGACTTCTTGCTGTGCCTACCCCAATTCAATGCCAGCATCTCCACATCATTTTTACACATAACACCCATGTGAATTGATGATTTATCAATCATAGTATACAACAGAAGATTTGATTTTCAATTCATCGTCACAACGCTGAATTGTGTCCATTGTGCTCAGTGCACTGTAAAGTCATCTTAATGGCATCATAAATAAAATTGATAGCAAATTGTGACTTAAGCCTTGTTAGCATGGATGAAGCGCTATAAATTACCTGTTGGGTAAGATTTTCTGGCCTTGCTCGCCCTGAAAGCGGAAAATCCCGCCTGAGGTCAACAGATCTGTCCATGGTCTGCCCCTCGCCTGCTCTAATTCTCGTGGCGTTCGGGACGGTAAAGTTCGCCCTGTTATATTTTTATGGCGTTCCACACATGTATCAGAATTTTAGTGCCTCGCCTGCCCAAGGTTCGTAAGATCCCACACAACGCCAACGGAGAATCCGTTCTGTCAGCTTCGCCCACCTCGGTGCCGGTAAAATTCTGACCATGGGCTCAGTTATGGTGGAGCAGAAATGAGACAGTAATTTTTCTACTCACTTTAAGTGATTAGGTATCTGGAAAACTCCTGAAAGATAGATGTGAAACAAAAAAAAGCTGATCCAAAAAGAAGGAAAGAAAGAGAACTTACTGCAGTCATGCTATATAAATGTATGTCCCAAAGCACTGAAGCATAAAGCTCCTAGACTTAGCTGACATGCTGCTGGGATTTGGGATCATTTTTACTTGATTCACCTTGCTTTAACAGAGTGGTAATAATCTCAAAACAGGATTGATAACTTTATCAGTCTGTTAACCCTGTTGATGCTCCTGGCTCCATAATGGAACTAGTCTATCACTGGATGTCAAAAGCTTCTTGTTTAGGTTGTATAAATCTTTTAATTTGCAAATTGAGTTCCTATGGTATTAATAGGGCCTAAGTTGCCATGTTCGGTTAGAAATGGTCGCAGTACGTACCATGCAGACTGTAATCAGCTTCAAAGCTGATGTGTCAGAACAGGCTCAATACAGGTTGGCGAGGATACTTTTCTGGGATCTTCAAGAATAATCTGGACTGCTGCCACCCTGGATGAAGTCCTGTCACATTCAGGACTCAGGCTTTGCACCACCCTACCCTCACTCCCCAAACTTGCCTGGCTGATGATTGGGAGACCCGACCTTGGCAGATCTCAGTCTAGCAAATTGCATCAGAATGTCTGTTTGGCTTCCGTCTCTCCTCAGTGGCCCCTACTGATTTGCCTGTTTGCCACAACAAAAGTGAGATCAAATTTGGATGGCTGCCCAAAGTTCTGTGCTTTCCACAGAAACGTGTTCCAGTTATCTGTATTCTCACATTAATTTATTTGACTTTAAGGTCAAATTAAGATTTTTTTTAACCCTCAAATTTTCCATTTCTAATTCATTTGACTTGTACGTGCTGTCTCGGTTGGACCAGCGATAGAGACATCGGGGGCAGTTTTCCAACCACACCACGCCAGGCGCAGATCGTGCCAATCCTGGAAAATAGCGTGCGGGCCTAAAAATCGGCTCCAGGCCCATGGCTTTACAATCATACTAGCCCCTTTCTAATGGCGCCAACCAGATTACACCCAGAAAGGGCGTGAGGCCAATTAGCATATTCAAAGTAGTATGTAAATACACTTCGCCCATTCAACACTGGATTCTCCCAGCGCCCAGGATCTTCTGAACTTTGGGCTCAGCGTGAGACTGGTGAGATTAACTACTGATCTCCACCAGCAGACAGCAGAGCTCAGAGGCCATTGAGGCCCCAGATCGTCGGGGACATGGCCGGGCAGTGTCCTCCTGACATCTGGGTAGTGCCAGTCAAGCACGACCATTGTACCAGAGCAGTGCTGATGATGTGGAGCCTTAGTGGGAGCTATAACCAAGGGTGCCATGATGGGGGAGGGGAGGGGGAGGTGGTTGTGCGGGGTTGGAACATAAAGTGGGGCAAATCAGAGATCATGATGCGGGGGTTATGGACGGCGACCCATAGGGCAGGCCCCAATGCCGACAACCCATGTCAGGTAGGGGCAGGGGAAACATGTTGATAATGAAGGATGTCCCAATGTTCATGGGGGTATGGAAGGGGTCTGCTAGTGCGCTATAAAATCAGGGCATCCGTGAAAAACGAGGCCCAATGCTTTGCAGCCAAACTCAGTGCTGTTAAAAGACACCGTGCCTTCAGTACCGATGTGCAACTCACTGCTCTCCCAAAAAGTGACTGAGTTGTGGGACGATTGCAGTCTGAAGGGTGCTGGACAGAGCAATATGGCTCATTCTGGTATGAGAGAATCACAGAATCCCTAACGTGCAGAAAGAGGCCGTTCCTCGAGTCAGCACCATCTCTCTGACGGGATATCATACCCATGCCCTCTCTCTGTAACCCCAAATATTAACTCCACATATGTATCCCACTAATCTCCCTAATCTACACACCTTGGGATATTAGGGGACAATTTAGCATGGCAAATCCACCTAAGTGCACATCCATGGACTGTGAGAGGAAACCAGAGCACCTAGAGGAAACCCATGCAGATATGGGGAGAATGTGCAAGTCCACACAGATGTCACCTAAAGCTTGAATTGAACCTGGGTCCATGTTGCTCAGCAATACTCTCACCGTTATGACATTTAGTTTCATTTTGGGAAAATTCCACCCACCATTTCTTCAATGTTGAAGCTGTCTGACAATTGCTACCCTGTGAGACATTTTGAGAATTTTCACTATCTGGCTTCCTTTTTGAGAACAGTAGTTATCATTAGTCAGGCTCTGAGGCCCAGATCTGACAGTGTCCTGATCAGCTCTCTTTGCCAAAAAGTTGATTTCCTGTTTGCCGGAGTCATTTATCATAGACCCTCCCATCTGTGCTGTTTGCCTTTGACAGAATGACATGTGTCATTTATCATATCCGTTGTAAAAGGCTGCGGGAATGGGAATTGAAATTCTTTTGGAAATGCTGGGTATGCAGTGCCTGATGATTAGGATGGTCTTGTCCTGGAATTGCTCTCTATGTCTGCAATTGCTAAAACAGAGAAATTTCCAGTGAAGTTGTCGACTTCTCTCAGGCAAAATGGTGTCAATTTATTTTGGTTATGTACCAAATTTTGCAGCGGGCTAAAAGCTCCACTTTAGTGACCCACTTTGTTGGAAATAATATTTCTATTGGGAATTGATGACCTGCAGATAGAAACCCCAGTTTTCACCCAAAATGCTGGTAAATGACAAATTCCCTTTGATGTTTTCAGTAATGCTTTTGAAGAGGTTAAACTTGGCAGCCTTTATGCATTTTGCTTTCTTTCTTCAATATCTTCAGAAATACTTATTGAGAAGATTGTTGTGTTCTGCTGCACTGGACATCATTGGGGACATTGTTTAACTGTTCTATGATATTGCCATACTGGCAATTGTCCACGATCCTTTTGGACAAAAGACTACCTTAAGGACCTGAAGCTAATTTATATATTGATTGCAATTCACCTTGCTGTTATGAAAATCACATTCAGAGTTTTTTCTCAGACAGCTCATCAGACAAATTTATATCAAATCAAGTAGGACAAATAAAATGATTATAAACGTCACTTCCCAAAAATGGAGTACTAGAAATGAACGCTAAAATAATATGAGGGCTATAGGGCCAAACAGCCTTTGTAAAACTGGGCCAAACGGCCTTTTTATAAAACTAGGTCAAATTACCAGAGAACCGAGGTGGGCCTTCTAACTAGTCAACCTCAGCACCTGCTGTCTCTGTCTGAACTGCCTCTGGAGGTGGCAAGCCCGTCTCAATCACAGCCCAGCCTCCCCAGAGTGAAAATTGCATGTGACAGGGCCTTTGATATCGAGGCAGATCTGCCAAGTTGGCAAAGTTTCTGACGAAAGCTACCAGTCTCTATCGGGGAGAATACAGAGTTAAGTGTACTTGAGAGTTAACTATGGTGGCCATCAGTGTTTTAACCTTTAAAATAAATAATTTCAATGGAAAATGAACAATTCAAATGTTTCTTGTTTCTACTGTTTTGTATCAAATTGCACAAGCTACAGAAAAAACTTATGTAATTTGCTGCTATTTCCCACCCCCCCATACACTGTTAGTGGGAAAAATTATACACAGGTCAATTTAGCACATCGACTCAGTTGAAAAGCAGAGTGTTACTACATGCACTGACATTTCAGGAGGAACACTAAGCTTGATGTCCCAACACTGTGAATACTGTCGCTGTTCCTGTTAGTATGCAAAATGATAACAAATGTAATGCTTTAATCTATTTTGCATGATTTTGTACTGCCTATTCCGACACTGACGCAGTAATAAAAGGAGATTCCATCGTCTAGATTCATTTTGTTCATGAAATAGATCCTTCCATTTCCTCATGAAGCTGAATTTTGGGGTTTTACAGATGGGATCCAAGTTCTGCAGTACACCTATATTCAGCTTAATTGAGAACTCTTGCTTTTTTACATTTCCTTAACTAATTCTAATTGAGCTTGCCTCAAGTACACTCATGCTAGAAGTACAGAATAGATTGGCCCAGTGCAACCTCATCTGTCCTCGCAGCTATGAAAGGATATGCAAATTGTCTAATCTGTAAATTGACGGTAATTGTACTTCATAATATCTTGCCATGTAGATTTAATATTTTTAAATGGTTGTGCAGTGTTGGGGTGATCAACGACAAAGCAATTATTTCAATGTTTTTAAAACACTTTAAACACTGAAGTGTTCATATTCCACATTTAAACACTCACTGAAGTGTTGTAGGTGCAGAGAATAGTTATCTCAAGACTCGCTGACTAAATTCATTATTATATATTTTTTAATGATGAAATATTTGTTAATGAAAGCAAAATACTTTTTATAATCCATCAGCCCAGAGAGAATGCGCGAGATGCAATTGGATGATGCAGTGGATTAGACAGTGGCCTTTCCCTCCAAGGGTGTAAGTCCAGCCCAGACGAACAGAGGGAAAGTTTCATTATGAAATGAGTTTGAGAAGCCTTAATGCAGAAAGGGATGAAACCTCAGCGCAGAATTGGAGCATAATGCTAAACATAACTTATGCACCCTTCATACCCTAATGCTGTCCATTGCCTGCCCTGAGACCCCCACCACTGCTCACCACCCACTCCACTTCCTCCATGATTGTACCTATAATTGAGCGCAGTTTCTAATGGGCAGCACAAAACTGCCCTCTAGTTGACACTCGTCGCAATCTCAGTCAGTGGGCCAGATATTTCATCTGTTTCTTTAATGTTAACAAATTTTAAAAAGGGATGCTACTGAAAGGAAGAAACAGCAACAGAGTGAGGGGCAAAAAATGTGTTTGTACCTTGTATGCTCATTTTGTGATATAGTCTTTGACTCCAGGTTTTGAGTTGCCAGTGTAACTGAAATAGGGGAGGTGAGGATTTCTACCTTACTGCCTGTGAACACCTTTGGGGAAGAGGTAGAGGATGGCACAAATGCACTGGAAGGGAAAGGAGGCCCAAAGCTTTGAATATATATTACTCCAGATAAGAAATGCAGGTAAATAAGAGTCAACAACCAGGCCATGAAAGAGGAGAGGTGTAAAGGGAAAGTTGAGACTCTCCAGAAAAATCATCAGCGAAGGTTCTCCATTCCCCTCAAAATTTATACAACCAGATAACTTAATGCACCTGCAAAGATTTGTTCAAAGTTTGGACATCTGATGATTTTGTTTCTGCATAAGTCATTGAATACAAAGTGCCTTAAAAAATGGATGGGACTAATTTAAGTTGTTTGTGGTGACTGTATTTGTTTAGTTGCTGCGGTTGTGCCTTTGTGAGGTGAACTTCTCGATGGATATCTCAGCTACTAAAAGCTTTCCCAGCTGAGAGTTGTCATGGGTCAAATGGTCAGATGATTGAATGTTTGACAAGCACAGACCCTACTGCCTGTATCTGCAACATATCTTGATTGATCTACATCAGAATCAGGATGTCTTTGGTTGATTCATGACTTCCAAAGGTGCTATGATCACATCTGCAAGGCTGCATGATGTGCAGGCCGAGAACTGACCTGACTGTCCAACAACCTATGCTTGTGTGATAGGATCCACCAGCTTTCTTTTATAATTCCTGCTCAATCCGTAATGCAAACGCCTGAGCATTGTTTGAGCCATATTGTGACTATTAGCAATGAATGCAGGTACTTTTAGAACCACAGAATCCTTACAGTGTAGAAGGAGCAGATCGGCACATCAAATCTGCATCAATTCTCCAAAAGAGCATCTTACCCAGGCCCAAATGCCCACCCTATCCCTATAACTCTGCCCATTTACCATGACTAAGCCTAACATATACATCTTTGGACACTCAGAGGCAATTTAGCATGGCCACTGCACCTATCCTGCACATCTTTGGTATATGGGCAAAAACCGGAGCACCCAGTGGAAACCCATGCAGACACTGGGAGAGTGTGAAAATTCCACACAGCCACCCAAAGCCAGAATTGAATTCAGGTCTCTGGCACTGTGAGGCAGCAGTGCTAACTTCTGTGCCACCCTTAGGCCTTTAAAATTGGGGGAAAAAAATTTCCAACTTCCCCTCCCCACCCCGACATGTCAGTGCAGGCTCGATGGGCCAAATGGCTTCTTTCTGCACTGTAGGGATTCTTTGACATCTGTGCTGGTCTTTCCTTGTTACTTGTGCACTAGGACATAGAAACATCAAAAGTAGGAGTAGGCCATTCGGCTCTTCAAGTCTGCTCTGCCATTCAGTATGATCATGGCTGATCCTTGATCTCAGTGCCACATTCCTGTTTCCTCCCCATACTGACTGATGGCATTAAAATCTAAAATCTCTTTCTTGAATTAATTTGTTGACTTGGCCACAAGGCCTGTGATAGAGAATTCCACAGGTTCACTATCCTTTTGAGCGAAGAAATCTTTCCATCTCGTAGAATCCCTACAGTACAAAAGGAGGTCATTCAGCCCATCGAGTCTGTACCAATTACAATCCCACCCAGGCCTTATCCCCATAACCCCATGCATTTACCCAGCTAGTCCCCTGAAATTAGGGTCAATTTAGCATGGCCAATCAACCTAACCCCGCACATCTTTGGATTGTGGGAGGAAACCAGAGCACCCAGAGGAAATCCACACACACATGGGGAGAA
The DNA here is from genome assembly GCF_965287045.1 of Carcharhinus amblyrhynchos. Classification (NCBI taxonomy): domain Eukaryota; kingdom Metazoa; phylum Chordata; class Chondrichthyes; order Carcharhiniformes; family Carcharhinidae; genus Carcharhinus; species Carcharhinus amblyrhynchos. The sequence goes on along the minus strand of NC_137339.1, from coordinate 38,731,562 downwards.
CATGCAAACTCCACACAGGCAGTGATCCGAGGCTAGAATTGAACCTGGGACCCTGGCGCTGTGAGGCTGCAGTGCTAACCAATGTTCCATCATACCACATCTCAGTCTTAAATGGCCTACCCCATATCCTGAGACTGTACCCCCTGGTTCTTGATTTCCCCAACAAGAGAAAACATCCTCCCTGCATCAAGTCTGTCCAGCCCTTTGGAATTTTATCCATTTCAACCAAACCTCCTCCCGTTGTCCATTGCATAACAACTCTTCACTAGCGACAGACACTCAGTACTTTTCGGGCCTTGTCCTATTTACGTAAATATTGTAAATTATGTAAATTGTAAAAAAATGTAAATTCAGGTAAATATAGCAATCCTTTTGTGCACAATTTTTAGGCTCCTTCCTGTATACACCAACCTGCTTCTGTATTATGAGCTGTTTCTGATGATATAGTTCATTCTTCTTCTTTTGTCTGTCTGATATGGAGCAACAACTATAATTTTACATGAAGGGCAGCATGCTGGCATTGCTATCTTAGCGCCAGGGACCCAGGTTTGATTCGGGCTTTGGGTGACTGTCTGATTGGAGTTTGCACATTTTCCCCGTCTGCGTTGGTTTACTTTGGGTGCTCCAGTTCCCTCCCACAGTTTAGGTGGATTGGCCATAGCAAATTTTGCAGGGTTATGGGGTAGGGGAGGGAGCCCTTGCTGAGATGCTCTTTTGGCGAGTCATTGCAGACTTGGTGGGTGGAATGGCACGGTGTTTTCACCTGTAGAGATTAATTGCCATGCTTGTATATTTGTGAGCTCTTCTGTAAATGATTGGTAACTTCTCCATTAAAGGTTATTGATATATGCAGAGCTGGAATACTAAAAGCTTTTCCCAATTTTGGTAAGTCGTTAACAGCAAATATTGCACCTTCCACCTGCTGTATTAAATGCGTGCTTTCTTGCTATTTCATTCTAAAGAAATGCTTATTAAAAAAACTTAAAGTTCCCAAGATTTATTTAGTAATTCCTAAAATATAATATAAAACTAGCACTTACTGTGTTTTTCTAAAAAGAGGGGCTGACTTAGGGAAAAAAAAACATGCTACAATGGTGCTGTGGGCGCTGCCTTCCTGTGAGGGTAGAGTACAGGGAGCTTTAACCGATGGCTGAAGTCTGTCAGAGGGAACGTGTGGCTGACCTTGGGGATTTGAGATGAAGATGATCCATCCCCCAGTCATATCCTTTTCAAATTCCACAAAACAAACCAAAAGAAAGGAGAAATCTTTGGCTTAATTTTCATGTATAAATCTATTGCATGCTTGGGTCACTTCACCCAAATGTCAGATTGCTTGTGTTTCCATCAAAGGAGAAGACAGTGCTCAGATTTACCTTTTCCAAGCAACTCTGAGAGTCACAGCTTTTAAGAAGGAAGCCTTTCCATTAGTTTGCAACTCAGTCTCCGAGCCTGCCTATGCCCTTTTAATGGCATCTTAATCTCTACAAAGTTTTGGAAAAGGAGGAAGTTCCTATGCAGTGACTTGCAGTTTGCTTTGCAGTTTGTAATTTACAGTACTGCCTCATCAGTTCTCACTGCTTTGATTTTCTTTTGCATGAAGGATAGCTTAGTTATCACCATGAGGCACTCTCTTGCAAAACCAGTCACAGAGAATCACACATTCTTGCATCCTTTTGTACTTTTAAAGCTTGCATATACTGTTGATGATAAAGGATGATATTTAATGCCTGTTCTTCTGTCCATTATTTTAACAGGGGCATTAGTCTGTTTATTTAGAAGGGGTTAGGTGCCTCCATTAAAATGGAGAAATGGCATACAAATGTGTCAAGCATTCATCTACTTTTATTGGCAAGAGTAATTTCTAGCATACAGTGTCTATTTCTATCTTTTTATAAATAAAAGGATCTTGAAGATAATGTGAAACCTTTCTAACTGATTTTTTTCTCTTTCTTGAGAGTGGTGCTGGTGGTGAAATAGCTCTTTAAGATGAGGTCCTGACACCATTTGTGTAAAATAAGCATTAGGAAGGCAATTTAAAATTATATTGTGAGGCTAGCAAAAAAAGAACAGTTAAGAGTGATATCTAAAATGAGGAAAAAGAATGGCTTGTATAGTACAAAACACATTTCTCAGTAACATCACATTGCACTTAAAACAATGTGATATTTCTGCTTAACGTAAAGCATTTTCCCCATGTATGAAGGTGAAGGTTTACTGAAAACCATGTGGCAGCTTTCTGTCCCATAATACTCTGCGTTGTGTTGGTCAACTCTGGTACCTGGTGTGTCTCAACATCTCTCCTCTGACATAGAAGTTTCTGTCCCATTTGCTGCAGAGGATGACACTGGGCTGAGACGGTGCATGATTCACTGACTTTTTTCCTCCCTGGGCTCGCCTTCTTTCTACTCGCCTCTTCCAAACAGAGGGCATGCCATCTCCAAATGTCTCCCAGTAGTCTGTGTCAATATCCAGCTTCTTCATATCTCGCTTGCCGATACCCTTATAGCAGAGGTATGACCACGCAGGAGGTTGTGACCCAGTGGCTAGTTCACCATCCAGAAGCTCTATGGCTATAAGGCCGACATCCATCTGATGAACCTCGGGATGAGCCAATGCAAACGTCATTATCTTAGCGATGAATGTAAGCTGATGGAATTAGCTTGCTACAGGACCTCTAAATTGGTGACTTTGGTCTGTCCAAGAGATGCCGAGGATATGTCTGAGTTGAAGAAGAGTTGAAAGCTGGGATAATTAAGGGCCTGAAAGCAATTGCAGACAGAGAGTAGGATGAGACCAAGGTGAGATTTGTAGACATGGAGCATGATTTTCCAGCTGCGCTCGTCTCAAGAATGGAAAATCTCACCCAAGGACAACAGACCTATGTATGGTCCATGTTCCACCCACTACGATTCCCATTGGGGGTGGGACAGGAAGATTCTATCCAAGGGCTTTCATTGAGTTTTAATGTGTTAGATCGCATGAATTTTTTTTTATTCATTCACGGGACGTGCGCGTCACTTGCTGGCTAGCATTGTTGCTCTTGAGAAGGTGGTGGTGAGCTTCCTCCTTGAATTGCTGCAGTCCACATGCTGTGGGTTGACCCACAATATCGTTAGGGAGGGAATTCCAGGATCTTGGCCCAGCGACTACGAAGGAATGGTGATATATTCACAAGTCAGGATGGCAGTGGCTTGGAAGGGAACTTGCAGGTGGTAGTCTTCCCATCTATCTGTTGCCCTTATCCTTCCAGATGGAAGTAGTCGTGTGTTTGGAAGGTGCTGTCTAAGGATCTTTGGTGAATTGCTGCAGTGCATCTTGTAGATAGCACTGCTGCTGTTGAGCGTTGGTGGTGGAGGGAGTGGATGTTTGTAGATGTGGTGCCAATCAAGCAGATTGCTTTGTCCTGGATGGTGTCAAGCTTCTTGAGTGTTGCTCGAGCTGCATCCTTCCAAGCAATGGTGAGTATTCCATCACACTCCTGACTTGTGCCTTGTAGATGGTAGATAGGCTTTGAGGGGATTCAGGAGGTGAGTTAGTCGCTGCAATATTTCTTAGCCGATTACATACATCAACAATGTGTGTGCATAGCTTGGTGCAGGACAGTATGTGCGCAGCAGCAGTTTATGCTAAACTGGAGTTGGTGGAATGTAGGAGATGAGATTCATTTTAGGAGAATGTCATGTTTGAGTCTGGTGGCAACAGCAGTATGAAAACACAAATATGCCACATTTACTGACTTTTTAAAAAAATTAAGTTATTCAGTGAGGCTATAATGATAGCCAGAAAATTAATTAAATCTGTCACTTTCTTTGCCATTTATGTTTTCCTTCCCAGAATTTTATTCTGCTCAAGAAATGGAACAAAGGGTACAGTTCCACACATGCCAGCAGTTCTCTGTTGCAAGATTGAGTCTAGACTCTAAACAGTGAGGTTTTGTGGTAGTTTTAATATATGAGGTACAGGGGTGAAAGCATAATCCTATGAACATATAAAACTGAGGACAGCAAAAGATAAGTTTTGTTCCTCATGCCCACCAGATCATGTAGTCTCTTCATCGAGCTGAAAAATTCTGAGATCCAATTTTGGAAGAATGTCACAAAGCCTTTCACTGGGTAATTCTCCCAAGGCAATCAAACAATTCTCGAGATGTCTCTGGTAACTCACAAAGGTCACCCTTACCAATTTTTAAACACTTCCAACAAAAATCGAAAGAAACAGGCATTTTAGCTGGCATCTTGAAATTGCAACAGTTTTATACAGAAAGTACCCCAATAAAAAGATCTCCCGGGGACAGATTGCTTATTTTGTCCTAAAACTAATCAGTTAAGATAAAGGTGTTTGGAACCAGGTGTGAATAGCTTTAGCATCTTCCCATTGCTCAGAGGCATATATTGGCTTGCAATTGAACAACTTATTGGCCGGAATTTTACTGGCACGCCTGCCCAAGGCTCGTAAAGTCACGCCTGAGGCCAATGGAGAATGCTGTTCTGCAAGCCTCTCCCACCCTGATTTTAAGGTAGGCGTGCTGGTAAAATCAGGGCCATTGATTTAAAAATTCCCATTTTTGTTTCCAAACTCATCCATGGTTTTGTCCTCCTCTAGCTCTGTAATCTCCTCCAACCCTACAGCCCACTAAGATACCTGTGCTCCTTCAATCCTGGCTTCTTGTGTGTTCCCAATTTTAGTTGCTTCAGCATTGGTGTCCATGGCTTCAACTGCCAAGCATCTCAAAACTCTGAAATTTCCTCCTTAAACAATTCTGTCTCCCTGCCTTTTTTCATTACATTAGAATCTACTTTTCACCCTCATTTGGCCTAATGTCTCCTTATGCAATAAGTTTTATTTTTATTTATTTTTATTTTTTACATTACAGCGCAGAACAGGCCCTTCGACCCACGATGTTGCGCCGACCAGTTTTTTAAAAAAAAACACTGACCCACTAATCTAAACCAATCCCTTTTCGTCCATAAACCTATCCACAGATCTCTTAAACGCCCCCAAACTAGGCGCATTTACAACCGCAGCAGGCAGGGCATTCCAATCCCTCACCACCCTCTGGGTAAAGAACCTACCCAGGTTTGGTAAGGGCTATGTAACATTTTACTGTTGAAGCTGCTTTACAAATAGAAGTTGTGTAACATAGCAAGGAAAAACTGCAAATGCTGAATATGATCTGGGGAACCTTTTGTGTTCGACGTCTGTCAATCACTATTTGTTACTGTGATACTAAGGAGGCCAGAAAAATTTCCCAAAGGGAATTTTGGTTCGCGCGTTCTTCCAGTTCCATTGACATAGAAATGAACATGTGAAGGCTGTGTGAGGTAGCTTAATCTTGGATATTTTTGTCCTATTCTGGGATGCTAGTCCAGGTTCACTGATGTTTGCAAGACATTGCATATTTTCTTTGTCTTATAACCGGAAGTGGGTGAGTGTTTATCTGCGGTAATTAATGAATTTTGCTATTCCAATTTCTGCAGCTTAATTCTTTACTTTATTAAAAACCATGATTCATAGACTAAAATCCAAATTATATAATCCAACATTATTATTCAGTTATTACGAAGATGTGGGCACACTTGTAAGATTTCCAGGAAGGATATTACAACTGAGGGCTTTTTTTAACCCTGAACAGTTGTAACTTATCAGCTGTTGTGTGTATAGCACCACACTTCAGTTCATGGGGAGGATGAGAGAAAAATATGGCACAACCTAAAAATTGCAGCAGTCCCCATAGACATGATCCCGAACGCGGTAACAATATAACAAGTGAAACAGGCCACTTTTATTGACCAGTCCTCACAATCCTGTCAAGAAGCGCGGAGATCACTTATGCCTCAAATCACTTGCCGAAAATAAATTATCAGCATGTTCTGGGTATAAAAGCTAGGGCCATTCTGCTTTCTACAATTTTGTTTCATACTAGGTGATGTATTTATTCAGTGAGGCATTGGGAAAGAGTATAGCTCCTCATTATTAAAAGCTCTGCGATGGTTTAATTTGCAGGAAAATTGGCAAAGCAATTATACAAAGGATTTGTTTAGAGGGTTAAGTTGTGGCTTAATATTGCCTGGTTTCTTGGGCTTATATGGTATGATTTTTATTTTAGTGGCAAGGACCTCTCAGTAAAACGTGCCAGCGTGCTAAAAGCAGTACTTGTCTCCAGCTTGTGAATGTGGGCATCTGTGAACAGAATATCTCATCTGGTGAAGCTCTGTGATAAAACTTGACACAAATCATCTTGACTTGGCTCAAAGACCATTGATTTTTGTTCATAAGTCAAAGACCCAGACGGTGCAGCTTAACAAAAGCTTTAAAGTATCCGTGCAGATGTAACCAATCACAAGAAGGTTCAGTAGTTAACATACAACAACTAATGAACACTCTGGGGTCCAGACACAAATAAACAAACCACAGTGTGAAGTGGTGCATTTTCAGAGCTATGTTCTGAAATTGTTACTATTGAAAGATTATTACTTTAGCACGAACCAAACATTTAAAATAATTGAATGAAATAAAGTGATCAGGGAACGCTCCATAGCCTCTTTCTCTTAGGAAGCAGTAAGTCCAAACATGCATCAGTGTTGTCATTAGGCTTATTTATCGCATTGGTTCAATGCACTAATAGGTGGGGGTGGGGTAGGTGGCGGAATTACACTCTAACCAATAGATTTTAATGGAGTACAATAGGCTTCTTATGTAATGCAGTTCATTAGTCATCTCAAATTGCCCTCTGTGCTACCTCTACCATCAGTAACAGACCTGTAGCCACAAGTACTTCAGCCTAGTATTATATGAAACAAATTGCTATTTCTGTACAGAATCCAAATACAGAAGGACAAAAAGGTCATTTTCAACTTGCCGCTGGTGCGTGAAATCAGTGTTGCGGGTAGTGTGGCTGTTTTTCCATTGAAAGCGGAATTGGGCTGTTACTGGAAAAAGCACCCGAATTGCAATACCAGTTTCACTCCTTAGTGAAAAGTTGAAATTTACCCTGGAGGTTTGTAATTGAGCCATTGGGGTTTTCTTTTGAAGTTGTCAGTGGGTATTGTTTGCAAATTTCACCCACTCCTTTTACACTTCACTGAAAATAAAAGCATACAATGCCCTGGTGTAGAAATGTCACCAGTGATAACACTGCTAAGTGCTTATCCAGATAAGTGTAAGCCAGGTGAGTTCCTATATTAATAATGACATCCCTCTTGGTTATAGTTATCTGGGAAGATCACTCACAAGACGCAAGCTGTTCAAATTGTGAAATTATTTACATTATCAATATTAGCATATCTGTGTCATTCAAAACTATCCGTGCTTTAATCTGATTGTTTTTAATTAAATGTAAATGAAAAACAATTATGTCTGAATTTATTGGCCTCTTAAAACCAGGGCAAGTGAATGTTTTGTTGGCATGTTTGTGCGCAGTGAGGCATAATTGGATTAATTTGGCAAGAAGAGCTGCTTTAAGTTGAGCCCTTTACCTGAAAGTGAATGTTTTTAAAAAGCTGGAATTACAGTACAATGATGGAAATGTAGGCTGATAAAAATGTGCAATGAAAAGGGAGGATTTCCTCTGGCCACTATTGATAATGGAATTATGAGCGGATTTCTAAACGAACAAGTCTATGAAAATAGCCAATAGATAAGATATTCTCCCCGTTGCACTTTTCCGGATGCTGATTATTTCACATAATTTGTGGAGCTGTTCAAATTGGTTCCGTGAGTGCTTTCAGAGAGAAAATAGGAGCAGGAATAAGCCATTTGGCCCTTCAAGAATGCCCTGCCATTCAGTATGCCTAAATTACATAATGAATTCAAGTGTTATACACCACTAGCTCCTGTTTTGCTATTTCCTTGTCTTACACTACTTTGATGGCCAAACTTTGCAAAGATTTTGATGCTACTTTGCCATGTTTGTCCTGTCACCCAACACCATTTGCAGAATAATTTCTCACTGGTTTCAGTGAAATGGTCAGCATTCCCCTCCTCCCCCCAATCCACCCACTCACCCACTTCATGGCTTCCTTCTAACAGAGATATAATAGTACTGAGGCGTGAATAGGTATTGGCAATTAGCGATTAGTACTTGGGCAAAGCAATGAGGATACTGTTGCAAGGTAGTTTTGAATCACATTAATAGTTGATGCAAAGCAAAGATTGCAGAGAAGCTTGAAGTCTTTCCAGTGAGCAGGTAGGGAACTTATGAAACATTCTGATGTTAGAGAATTGACAGAGCAACTTGCTGATTGTGAACATGAAGTGTAATCCAAATTCAGATGTCGCTAAGCAGAGCTCTACCAGAGGGCGACACAGAGCCAGCAGCCTAACTACAAATTGCCTCTCACCAAGTGTCAAATGACTACCTGTTCTAATATATTTTGTTTTCATGATGCTCTGACCTCTGAGCTAGAAATTCTGGGTTCATGTCCCGTTCCGGGACTTGAACACACAATCTGGGTGGACATCTCAGTGCAATACCTAAGGAGTGAAAACTTGAAGAGGTGTTGCCATTCAGATGCAAGACTAAAATGTGGATCTATCAACTTGTCCATGTTATTGTAAGAGGTCATGGACCAATTTCTTTGGAAAAATGTACAACTGTTCCCTTGGAGTCCAGGTCAATACTTGCCTTTCAATCATCAGCATGGATTATTAGTAAAAGGCAATTAATTGATCATTCATCCCAATGGTTTTTATGGGATCTTGTTATGCATATATATATGGCTGCAAAAGAATGGTGACTAAGTTTCAAAAGCAATTACTTGGTCATGTAGCACTTTGAAAAATCCTGAGAGTAGAAAATGTGCCATTTAAATCCAAATTCATTCTCCCTTTACTAGGAAGTGGAAGAAAATTACTTAATCATTCCTCGGTCATTGTGCTTCTCATGCATGTTGTGAGCAAAAATTCTGAACTATAAAGTAAGTCATTAGCTGGTGGAGTATATTTGTCAGAGTAAAAAAGAATCGTGATTTTCATTAATCTAATTGGTTTTATGTCAGTAGTACATCAGTTTTAAGTGGTTGATTAGGCTGTCAGTCCCAGGCATTTGCAGATACAGTGTTTGCCTGGTAATTTATGTTTGATTGTTTAATTCTTTAAAGAACAGTTTTAGAATGAGATTGTTCTACAATTTATGCGGAATAAAGAGGTCTGTCAGACAAGAAAAATCTCCTCCAATGCAGTCTGAACAGTAGAGAAAAATGGCCTCGTGATTTAAATTTTGCTTTTAAAAAAATAAAAAAAGTCTGTCATTAATTTCTGATGATGTGCCTGTTATTTCGCCAGGAAGGTTTTTTAGAAAATCATTTATTTTTAAAACACTGCTACTTTTAAGATGATAAATGAGGTGACCAAACAAAACATTTTTTTAGCTGCTACTTGTTGAACTTGATAATTCCCTTCCCCTCACACCATTATAAGTAGGAGTCTTATTGTTGTTGTATATCCTGTCCTTCTGTCTGACAATTTGTCTTTACAATGTAGCTTACCACTCCATTAAGTTCAAACTGCTTCACCAGACTTTAAACAAACTTATAGCGGTAGAAGAGAATTTAAATCATTGTGTGCCTGGAAACAGAATCTCTCCTTCCACCTATTCATCCACAAGAGCAACGTATCACCTTAATAACATAATGAATTAAAAGTAGTTTATCAGATTCTGCCCAGACTTCCAAAGTCCACAGGAATACTGCATTCCAATGAAATAAAAAAGACACTAGTAGCCATAGCTTTTATCTTGTTTGCTGTAGATGTTGATACATCACCTCATTACTAGTTTTCTCAAATCCTGGCCCTTTTTCGCCATAAGTTTAAGTTTATTTATTAGTGTCACAGGTAGACTCAAATTAACTCTGCAATGAAGTTACTGTGAAAATCCCCCAGTTGCCACTCCCTGGCGCCTGTTCGGGTACACTGATGGAGAATTTGACATGGTTAATGCACCTAAACGGCACATCTTTCGGATTGTGGGAGCACTCAGAGGAAAGCCATGCGCAAGTATTTGGTCACTGAATTGCATTGCTGTTTATGAGAGTTTACAGACACAGAATCAGCTGCCACATTTGTTTACACCGCAACAATAACAATGTTCCAAAAAAGTAAATCATTGAGAAGCATGTTGAAGTGTTTTGACAATGCAATAATGCTGTTCATAAATACAATTTTTTACCAAATGTTTCACCAAAATCCATTCATTTCAACAGGTCTGAGCCTCACGTGAAGGACTTTATGTCAATTAAGTGCAAGTACAAATGCAGACTTGCTTTTACTCGAACTAAAAAACATTTTTCTGAACTTCCCATTCTTTTCAACTCCTTAAATTCAAGGCCCACTTCAAAAAATATATATACCTGGGAACTCTACTACCCCACCCTCCACGGAATTGGAATGGGTGAGGGGCAAGCAATAGAAATGTCTGTTGACCTCGGGTCAGAATTTCCGGTCTCGCTTGAGTGAGGCTGTAAAATCACACTCATAGAGTTTGATGTTCAGCTCAAAGCCAATGTTGCAATCCTTGTGTTCAGCATAGGTGAGCAGCCAACAGGGTGGTGTCAGCAGGTACTAGGTACAGAACTTTGAGTAGGAACTGAATTCGGTATCTTTGGCCATTTTGGGCACTGTCTTTTGATCTTGCCTTACCTTTTTGAACAACCTCTGAAAGCACAACGACTTTGAATAACCTTTTGAATTGCATCCAGTTGGCAAAGGGGCTCATTAAATTGTGTTTATTTATTTATCCATCTTTTAAGTTAATTTTTGATTACGCACAAAACAATAAAAAAAATTAGTTTAGTACAGTGCATAGAAGTAACAATAACACCGAAGAGGCAAGCCATATATTAAACTTAAAGGAAGGTCAGACAAACTATTGGTAGACTGGGTCCAGCAATTGCACTACAAATAGACCCTCTGAGCAAATTGTGCAATAATGAGGAAAATATCATGCTACATATCCAAGGAATTGGGATTTGTAGGAGTAAATGCAAATGACCAAAACAAGTAGATTCCTGCAAGGGGAAAGGACCAACAAAGAAAAAATAGACAGGGGGATTAAATAAACACATGAATAATAATAATAAATAAGGAATAAAAGCCTATATTATGTGAAAAGAAAGAACAAATGATCAAAAGACCATGAGATACTGAGACAGCTATTAGACAGATGATAAACCAAAGGACCTCAAGCATTCAATCAAAAATCCTGTTATGGGTCAGCCTGACCATAGAAAGACACTGGGGTAGATACATGGGATTCCTCCTGTCATATTTATGCAGAAAGAACAGCAAAGGTCTGTGTAAAGTAAAAAAGGGATAGATGAGAAATATGTTGAAGTGCATTTGTGTAAAGGAAATCAACAAAGGTATTCGAACAGTATAAGTGTGGCACACATTCTGAGAAGAACTTCCAATGTAGAAAACAACTCTTTGTGAATCCCTGAAAATGTGTTCTTTTTAATGATTGTCCAATTAAATGTCAGAGAAAGTAATTTTAAATGGATGTATTCCAGAAAAAAAATCCAACAAATAATAATCTTTCATGCCTACTTACTACTGTTTTCATTTGTCCATCATAGAAACAACCAATGCAATTTGAAATCAAACAACTTCTTTATCTGGCAACCAATCCATGACATATACTGGGTGTGTATAATAAAAATCTATTCAATCCTGGTTAAAGTCACTCAATCTCCGTTCCAAGGAGACACCATCTTGTGAGGTTCCTGCCTTTAGTATGGAAACCAGTCATTGGAAATGGACAGCAATTTAATCACTGTCCAATGTTCCAGTGAGAAATGGAGAATGCTTAAAGGGAAACCCCATACCAGAATGAGGAAGAAAAACCTGGGTGAACTCATGGTGCTGGTTCATTATTTCTCCTGTTGTCTCTGTTTTGAAACCTGATTTAGAGCATCACTCCTTTAGAGCCTGCCTAACCGATTGTGGAGAAAAGTGCACAGAGCACATTTTTTGGAGATCCTGCACAGCTGGAAAGTTCTCCCATGCCACTAGCAAATATCAGCAAGTTGCAAGCACCCAACCTGCGATCACACCACCTGCAATTTTCCAATGTTCACTGGCTGAGGACATTACATTCCAAGTAGATTTAAGTGTTTCTTTGCAAGTCAAAATCATTTATGTTGCTATATGATTTCTAGATTTTATGATTTTATCACAGCTGGGAAAGGAAAATTAACTCTGGACAGGCAAAGCACCCAGTTTTTCACCTGTTAGATGTCAACCTGACTTGGTGCATGCTGCATTGGTCCCTGAGTCAACTCCACAGTTCACTCCATTTCTTGAGCACAATCTAAGGCGACACTTTCATGAAGTACTGAAGGTGTGATGTGTTGCCATAGGCACTAACTTTTGGATAAAATATTACAAAGAACAACCCAGCACGGGAAACAGGCCCTTCGGCCCAACGAGCCCGCACCGCCACATCACCCTACACCTATTCTACCCTGCGTGTCTACAAATGGAACCCCTAACTTAGCCAGATTCAGGGGAGAATAGTGTCAATTTGGTAAACCAGTCAGCCTAAGAGCACATCTTTGGGGTGTGGGAGGAAACCGGAGCGCCCGGAGGAAACCCACGCAACCCCAGGGAGAATGCACAAACTCCCACAGACACAGGCCCAAATCCATGTATCTGCACAGCTAGCAGTGCTAGTCACCGAGCTGTTGCGGCGCCTGTCTACCGGTCCAGGATCAAGCACACACACCGACACGAAGTACTAGGCCACTCCTGGAACCTCCAAGAGCAGCCCACGCATGACCCACCGTGTGCATGCCCCTCATTTGACAACGAGGTGGACCTCCACCTGCGGAATAAAAAGACAAAAACGTTAACTTACCAGTCTGCTTTTCCGGTGTCTCCCGAGGTTCTAACCTTATTTAATAGCCCCTACTATAACCCTCCATCCTCGTTTCACTCATGTGTCTGTCTAACTGAACCTTAAACGAGTCCAACGTTCCTGCCTCCACCACCCTACTCGGTAGCGCGTTCCATACCCCCACAACTCTCTGCGTAAAGAACCTTCCTCTCACATCCAAATTATACCTCTCCCCCCTCACCCTTAAATCATGACCTCTCGTATTTGTACCCCGTCTAGGGAGCAGTCTCTCACTATTGACTCCATCTATTCCCTTCAGTATCTTATATACCTCTATCATGTCCCCCCTCAACCGCCGTCTTTCCAAGGAGAAAAGTCCCAGTTTCTCCAACCTTTCCTCGTAACCCAGCCCCTCCATGCCAGGCAACATCCTGGTAAACCTCCTCTGAACCCTCTCCAGAGCCTCCACGTCCTTCCGGTAGTAAGGTGACCAGAACTGGATGCAGTACTCCAAATGCGGTCTAACCAACGTTCTATACAACTGAAGCATTAGACGGCAGCTTTTATACTCTATACCCCTGTACCAACACCAATGCAGGAATCAATATCCTGGGGGGTAAATTTGCAAAGGCTATGCAGGGAGGTTTAAACTGATTCGGAGGGGGGGTGGGATCGTGAGTAGAGGGGGTGAAAGTGAGGGGGGCATAGTTGGGGAATGCAAGGCACAGCATAGTGGGGGTGAGGCGGAGCAGGGTTTGAAACGCGTGTACTTTAATGCGAGGAGTATTCGCAATAAAGTGGATGAACTTGCAGCGTGGATCAGTACCTGGGACTTTGATGTTGTGGCCATTTCAGAGACATGGATAGAGCAGGGTCAGGAATGGTTGTTGCAGGTTCCGGGGTACAAATGCTTTAGTCGGAGTAGAGAAGAAGGTAGAAGGGGGGGTGGGGTAGCATTGCTAGTCAAGGACTGTATCACAGTGTCGGAGAGGAAGTTTGATGAGGACTTGTCAGTTGAGGTAGTATGGGCGGAGATTAGAAATAGGAGAGGAGAGGTCACCCTGTTGGGAGTCTTTTATAGACCTCCTAAAAGTTCTAGAGAGGTTGAGGAAAGAATTGCGGAGACAATCCTGGTTAGGAGTGAAAGTAATAGGGTAATTGTTATGGGGGACTTTAACTTTACGAATATTGATTGGAATTGCTATAGTTCTAGCTCGTTAGAGGGGTCAGTGTTTGTACAAAGCGTGCAGGAAGGTTTTTTGACTCAGTATGTAGATAGGCCAACTAGAGGTGAGGCTATATTGGATTTGGTGCTGGGAAATGAGCCAGACCAGGTGCTAGACTTGGAAGTTGGTGTGCATTTTGGTGATAGTGACCATAATTCGGTTACGTTCACCTTCGTGATGGGAAGGGATAGGCATGAACCTCGGGTCAGTAGTTTTAGCTGGGGTAAGGGTAATTATGAGGCTATTAGGAGTGAATTAGGAAGCATAGATTGGACTAGGAGATTACAGGGACTGGGAACGTCCAAAATGTGGAGTTTTTTCAAGGAGCAGCTACTGTGAGTCCTTGATAGGTATGTCCCTGTCAGGCATGGAGGAATTGGTAGATCTAGGGAACCGTGGTGCACTAAAAGAGTTGAGTCGATGGTTAAAAAGAAAAAGGAGGCTTATGTTCGGATGAGATTTGAGGGCTCAGGTAGTGCACTAGAAAGCTTTAGATTGGCTAGGAGGGAGTTGAAGAGGGAGTTAAGAAGGGCTAAAAGAGGACATGAGAAGATCTTGGCTGATAGGATTAAGGAGAATCCTAAGGCATTCTATAGGTATGTCAGGAACAGAAGGTTGGTCAGGGCAAGATTAGGGCCAGTTACAGACAGCAGAGGGAAGTTGTGTGTGGAACCGGAGGAGATTGGAGAAGCATTGAACCAATATTTCTCTTCGGTGTTCACGCAGGGGGACATGAATATAGCTGAGGAGGACACTGGGTTGCAGGGGTGTAAAATAGACAGTATTACGGTTGATAAGGGGGATGTGCGGGGTATTCTTGAGGGGCTGAAAATAGATAAGCCCCCTGGTCCGGATGGGATCTACCCTAGGATTCTCTGGGAGGCTAGAGAGGTGATTGCAGAGCCTCTGGCTCTGATCTTCAGGTCGTCATTGGTCTCTGGTGTTGTCCTGGAGGATTGGAGGATAGCGAATGTTGTCCCATTGTTTAAGAAGGGGAACAGAGACTTTGCCGGGAATTATAGACCGGTGAGTCTTACTTCTGTTGTGGGCAAGGTTTTAGAAAAAATTATTAGGGATAGGATTTATAGTTATTTGGAGTGTAATGAATTGATTAGAAATAGTCAGCATGGTTTTGTAGCGGGTAGGTCGTGCCTTACTAACCTTATTGAGTTTTTTGAGAAGGTGACCAAAGAGGTGGATGGGGGCAAGGCAGTTGACGTGGTATATATGGATTTTAGTAAGGCGTTCGATAAGGTTCACCATGGTAGGCTTCTGCAGAAAATGCAGATGTATGGGATTGTGGGTAATCTAAGAAGTTGGATCAGGAATTGGCTATCAGATAGGAGACAGAGGGTGGTGGTTGATGGTAAATATTCATCATGGAGTTCGGTTACGAGTGGTGTGCCTCAGGGATCTGTTTTGGGGCCACTGTTGTTTGTAATCTTTATTAATGATCTGGATGAGGGTATAGTTGGGTGGATTAGTAAATTTGCTGATGACACCAAAGTCGGAGGTGTGGTAGATTGTGAGGAAGGGTGTCATAGTCTGCAGGGAGACTTAGATAGGTTGCAGAGCTGGGCCGAGAGGTGGCGGATGGAATTTAATGCGGAGAAGTGTGAGGTAATTCACTTTGGTAGGAGCAACAGATGTGTCGAGTATAGGGCTAACGGGAGGACTTTAAATAGTGTGGATGAACAGAGGGATCTAGGTGTATGTGTACATAGATCCCTGAAAGTTGGGAATCAAGTAGATAAGGTTGTTAAGAAGGCGTACGGTGTCTTGGCGTTTATTGGTAGGGGGATTGAATTTAGGAGTCGCAGCGTCATGTTGCAACTGTACACTGCTCTGGTGCGGCCGCACTTGGAGTACTGTGTGCAGTTCTGGTCCCCACATTACAAGAAGGATGTGGAGGCTTTGGAGAGGGTGCAGAGGAGGTTTACTAGGATGTTGCCTGGTATGGTGGGGAGGTCCTATGAGGAGAGACTGAGGGATTTAGGGTTGTTTTCGTTGGAAAGAAGGCGGCTAAGAGGGGATCTTATTGAAACATATAAGATGATTAGAGGTTTAGATAGGGTGGATAGTGATAGCCTTTTTCCTCGGATGGAGAAAGCTAGCACGAGGGGGCATGGCTTTAAATTAAGGGGGGGTAGCTACAGGACGGATGTCAGGGGTAGGTTCTTTACCCAGCGGGT
This sequence comes from Carcharhinus amblyrhynchos, assembly GCF_965287045.1. NCBI lineage: Eukaryota > Metazoa > Chordata > Chondrichthyes > Carcharhiniformes > Carcharhinidae > Carcharhinus > Carcharhinus amblyrhynchos. The sequence goes on along the minus strand of NC_137339.1, from coordinate 38,715,315 downwards.
GGTGAGGGATTGGAATGCCCTGCCTGCTGCAGTTGTAAATGCGCCTAGTTTGGGGGCGTTTAAGAGATCTGTGGATAGGTTTATGGACGAAAAGGGATTGGTATAGGCTAGTGGGTCATTGTTTTTGTAACTGGTCGGCGCAACATCGTGGGCTGAAGGGCCTGTTCTGCGCTGTAATGTTCTATGTTCTATGTACTCTATACCCCTTCCTATAAAGGCTAGCATTCCATAAGCCTTCCTAACAACCTTCTCCACTTGTGTCGCAACCTTCAGCTATTTACCATTTATATAGATGATCTGGAGGAGGGAACCGAGTGCAGGGTGTCGAAATTTGCTGATGACACCAAGATTGGGGGAACGGCAAATTGTGCGGAGGGTGTGGAGAGTCTGCAGAAGGATCTAGATAGGCTGGGCGAATGGGCCAGGAAATGGCAAATGGAATTTAATGTTGGCAAGTGTGAGGTGGTCCACTTTGGTAGGAAGAATGGTAGGAAGGACTATTACTTACGAGGCGAAAAACTGCAGCAGGCGACGGTGCAGAGGGACCTCGGGGCCCTTGTGCATGAGTCGCAAAAACCCAGCTTGCAGGTGCAGCAGGTGGTCAGGAAGGCTAATGGGATGCTGGCCTTCATAGCGAGGGGGATTGAATATAAAAGTAGGGAGGTCTTGCTGCAGCTGTATAGGGCATTGGTGAGGCCGCAGCTGGAGTACTGTGTGCAGTTTTGGGCGCCGCACCTGCGCAAGGATATTTTGGCCCTGGAGGGAGTGCAGAGGAGGTTTACTAGGCTGATACCGGAGTTGAGGGGATTGAGCTATGAGGAGAGGCTGAATAAACTAGGCTTGTACTCGTTAGAGTTTAGAAGAATGAGGGGAGATCTCATTGAGACGTATAAGATGATGAATGGGATGGATAGGATAGAGGTGGAGAGACTCTTCCCGCTCAAAAAAGACAGTAGGACTAGGGGGCACAGCCTCAAGATAAAGGGGAGGCGGTTTAGAACGGAGTTGAGGAGGAACTTCTTCACTCAAAGGGTGGTGAATCTCTGGAATTCTCTGCCCGTTGAAGTGGTGGAGGCTGCCTCGCTAAATATTTTTAAGAAGCGGGTTGATGGGTTCTTGATAAGAGAGGGGATTAAGGGTTATGGGGAGAGGGCGGGAAAGTGGAACTGAGCCACGACAGATCAGCCATGATCTTAATGAATGGCGGGGCAGGCTCGAAGGGCTAGATGGCCTACTCCTGCTCCTATTTCTTATGTTCTTATTATGTTCATGGATTTGTGAACCTGCACTCCCAGGTCCCTCTGTATTTCTGTACTCCTAATCGGTCTACCTTTTATCACATAGCTCCTCTCTGCATTATTCCTTCCAAAATGCATCACCTCGCATTTGTCAGGATTAAATTCCATCTGCCACCTATCTGCCCAATGCACCAACCTATCTATATCCTGTTGTATGACCTGACATTCCACTTCAGTACCCGCCAACCCTGCCATCTTGGTGTCATCTGCAAACTTGCTGATCACACCACCTACGCTCTCTTCCAAGTCATTTATGTATACTACAAAGAGGAGAGGTCCCAGTACTGAGCCCTGCGGCACACCACTGGTCACTGGCCTCCAGCCCGAAAAGGTCCCCTCCACAACTACCCTCTGTCTCCTATTGCCCAGCCAGTTCTCAATCCACCTAGCTACCTGACCTCGTATCCCATGCACCTTAACCTTTTCTACCAGCCTACCATGAGGGACTTTGTCAAACGCCTTACTGAAATCCATATAGATGACATCAACGGCTCTCCCATCGTCAACTGTTTTTGTCACCTCCTCAAAGAATTCCACCAGATTCGTAAGGCAAGACCTCCCTCTAACAAAGCCATGTTGCGTATCCCTAATCAGACGCTCCAAATGCTCATACATCCTACCCCTAAGTATTTTTTCCATTAATTTCCCTACCACCGATGTCAAACTCACCGGTCTATAATTTCTAGGGTTATCCCTATTACCTTTTTTAAACAGCGGTACCACATTTGCTACCCTCCAGTCTTCTGGGACCTCACCTGTGTCCAAAGAAGAGACAAAGATTTGCGCCAGAGGCCCAGCAATTTCATCTTTCACCTCCCTAAGCAGCCTGGGATAAATACCATCAGGCCCCGGAGCTTTATCCGTCCTTACGCTACCTAAAAGCCCTAGCACTTCCTCCCTCGTAATAGATATTTCCTGCAACTGATCCTCAGCTCCCTCCAAGAGACCGCACGATTCCGAACCCCTCTCCTTCGTGAATACCGACGCAAAGTATTCATTCAGGAGCTTCCCCCATTCCCACGACTCAATACATAACTCCCCACTTTTGTCCCTAAGAGGACCAATTTTCCCTCTAACTACTCTCTTGCTCCTAATATAGGAATAAAATGCCTTTGGATTTTCCTTAATCCTACCAGCCAAAGCCATTTCATGCCCTCTCTTCACCCTTCTAATTCCCCTTTTTAGCTCCCTCCTACTCTCTCTATATTCCTCCAGCGCACTCTCCGTACCCAGTTGTTTCGACCTAATATACGCCTCCTTCTTCTTCCTGACCAAGTCTTCAATACCCCCTATAATCCACGGCTCTCTAATCCTACCTTTCCCATCCTTCCGCGTAACCGGAACATACCTCTCCTGCAACCATTTCATTTTGCCCTTAAAAGCCTCCCACTTGCCAACCGTGGACTTTCCAGCTAACAGTCCCTCCCAATCAGTGTCCTGCAGCTCCCGCCTAATCCGGCTATAGCTCGCCTTTCCCCAGTTCAGCACACTTCCGTTCGGCCGGCACTCATCCCTTTCCATTTTTATCCTAAAGTAGACAGACTTCTGGTCACTGTTAGCCACATGTTCGCCTACCTCTACCTCAACCACCTGCCCTGGCTCATTACCCAACACTAAATCCAGCATAGCCCCTCCCCTAGTCGGGCTAGTTACATACTGCTCTAGAGACCCTTCCAAAACACATTTCACAAACTCCTCTCCCTCCGTACCCCCAGCTCTAGGCCCCCTCTAATTCACTCCAGGTAGATTAAAGTCACCCACTACAACCACCCTATTCTTCCCGCACCTATCCAAAATGCCCCTGCAAATGCCTTCCTCCACTGACCTCGGGCTGTTGGGTGGCCTATAGTACACCCCTAGCAATGTGATCTCTCCCTTTTTGTTTCTCAACTCCACCCACACTGACTCAATCCCTATCTCTTCCATATTGTCCTCCCTCTGCACTACTGTGATGTTCTCCTTTACTAACAGTGCCACCCCTCTACCTCTCTTCAACCCTCCTCTGTCACACCTAAAACACTTGTACCCAGGAACATTCAGCTGCCAGCCCTGCCCTTCCTTTAACCACGTCTCCGTTACAGCCACCACATCTAACTTCCTCACAAACATCAAGGCCCTAAGCTCATCTGTTTTCCCTGTCACACTCCTAGCATTGAAACAGACACAGTTCAACCCACGAGTGTCCCTCGGAACCTCCTTCTCCCTGACAATTTTCCTTTCACCCGACTCTCTCCCAGCCACATCCCCACCCCGCCTCCCAAGAGACTTGCCTGTTTGTTCAGGTGCACATACAAAAATCACTGTGTCATAAAATACAGACCATACAGGTCAAGGCAATTCAGTCCCTTAGTTCAATGCTAGCTTTCTGAGATCAACTCAGTTAGTCCTACTACCATGCCTTTTCTTTGTAGCCCAGCAAATTATTTCACTTCAGGTATTTATCCAGTTCCCCTTTGTAATCCATTGTTGAACCTGCCTCAACCACACTCTGAGGCATTGCATAAGAACATAAGAAATAGGAGCAGGAGTAGGCCATCTAACCCTTTGAGCCTGCCCCGCCATTCAACAAGATCATGGCTGATCTGAAGTGGATCAGCTCCATGCGTCCCAGCTCACATTCACTCAGTGTATAAAAAATGTTGTTTCACGTGTGTTGTTTACTTCTTCTGCCAATTACCTGAAATTGATGACCTCTCATTCTTCAATATACACTCTGTGCATAACCAGTAAGCCATATAATATCACAACGGCAAGTGTTTGAAGCACTTGTGGAAAAAAAACAAAGTTTAAAAAATCTTTGAAAAAGAAACTGTTGTCCATACAGTCTTATGAAAATATCAATCAGACCCGACAATTCATAGTATCGACAACACAAGTTTTACCCCACATCACAATTCTTGATTTGTCCAAATGAATGTACAGACATTAAGGCTGGAATTTTACTGCCACCCCCGCCTGCAGCTCACAGAATGGAATTCTCTGTTGGCCTTCTGTGGGATTTTATGAGCCTCATCCAAACAAGGTAGTAAAATACTAGCCAAAAGCGCCACATTCAAAAAAAAACATACAACCTTATAAAAGAATCAATCAAAGCTAACCGTCCCTCTCAAGGTATCTAAACAGCTGAGTTGATTCCATTAGTGAGTATTGGAACCCAGCCAAGCATTCATAATGAGGCCAGATCCACTCATCTGTTTCCATTGATAAAATTGTTAGATGGCTTCATTGTGAATTTTTGCCTGAGCTCCAACGCTCAGTAATGGAATCAACTTACTGGGGGGCTGTTTCCATAGGTTGAAGGACAGTGTTACCTTTGACATAGCTGTGGCAGCAAGATGTGATAGCTGGGGGCCAGGTCATAGTGGGATCGGTGGAGATCATTGTGTGGTTAATGCATATCAGTGGGCTCCCCATTGACCCAAGTCAAGAAGGAGAATCAATTCCACAGTGCTGACCAAATCTTTGCTGGTCTTCTATCAGCAGTTCACTTCAGGCAGACAGGATGGGTCTCATGCGCCCAGCGTTTTTTGATGTTGTGGTGGAGAAGGAGTTGAAATAGCAGAGACTGGCCCAGGGCCAGACATAGCAATGGCCAGAAGGACAACGAGGGGTTGCAGCAGAGGGTTCGGGATGTTGGCAAATAGGAGCCAGTGCGATGCTGAGCAATGGTGCACAATAAAATATGCTGCATGCTGAGTAAATACCTGCAAATGTTAGAGAAAACTGAGGATGTTATGATGTCCGTAACTGACTTGTGTAAGTTCCTGCAGGAAGATATTCGGCCATGCAGAATGGAAAGCAATCCTTTGCCAATGCAGGGGAGACATACGAAAGGATCCAGAGGGGCAATTTTTTCATTCACATTGTGATGAGTGTCTGGATCAAGCTGCCAGAGACAGTAGTAGAGGCGGGTACAATTTTATCTTTTAAAAAGCATTTAGACAGTTACATGGGTAAGATGGGTATAAACAGCAATTGGGACGAGCTTAGTGGTAAAAAAAACTGGGCGGCATGGACAAGTTGGGCCAAACTTGTAAACCTCTATGATTCTATAGCTAAGAGCCTTAAAATTCACCGTGGCCTTAAATTTCTATGCCAGGTGGTCATCCCAGGGCTAACTGAGGAATACTCAGGAAGTTCACCAATGCGATGTCCAATAGGGCTGATGATTCTGTGAGATTCACACAGACCCTGAGAGCTGCTACATTTGGCTGTATAGCTGCTGGATTCAGCTCCATGCCTGGATTTCCCCAGTCCACATGTGGCACTAAGAACTTCATGGGCACATCCATCAGCTTTCATAAACCAAAAGGGGTTTCATTCCATCAGTGTACAGCTGGTTTGTGACCATCAAAAAAATGAATGCCGTAGATGTGTGCTTGCTTCTCAAGGTGCTCTGAGGATTCGGACATTCGCAGTCACTCTCAAGTGCCACAACTTTAAAGATGGGTGAAAATATCCTCAGAAGACCTGTGCAGACATGATGCACCTGTGCAGGGCCCACAAAGCAGAGAAGAAGTTCAGTATTGCCCCCACCTCAACAAGAGCAACATTAGAGACTGCTGAAGAACAGGTTCCACTGGCTGGACAGCTCAATCGGGGCACTGCAGGGCACACCTAGAACTTTGTAGGCAGCTGCGCCTACCCAATCCTGTGCAACAAAAATGTGAGGAAATTCCAGCCGGAGATCAAGGAGTCAGAAGGGGAAGGAGCTGAAGACCACGAGGTGATACATGGTGCTACTCTAGCTTCAGGTGTCAGGACAATGGTGCGGCACAACCAGCCAATCCTCATTTAATCCCGATTTCAACCAAAGTGAGACCTGTACGAGATCTCTTATTTCTGCCTGAAGGAATGATGATGTGGAAGTGCCACCAGATTGGTAAACTCCTTCTGGACAAAATCTAGAGGTCCACAGCTCTGTTACCTAGAAGGGAGAAGACTGCAGGGCTTTGCATGATCAAGTCCATCTGCATGGTCACGATTGAGGCACGCACACTTGCAATTCAGAAGGAGATCACACATGATTCGGTTATGCTCCAATCCAGGCATGGCCTCAAGAACTCTCTGCATTCACCTGAAAAATATGGGATGCCTCAGCTGCATACACTGTTGAGACACCAGCTTCTGAGGGGTAATAATGTGCTGAACAACATATATTATTTGCTAGTGAGGTGCCAATCCCCTGACCCAATAAAGTTGGACAAACATAGAAACCACCATATGTCAAGAAGCTCAGATATGTGACTATTTCATGAACATTGAATTAAGCATCAGCCTGTAAATGAGCCCAACATAAGCTTTTAACAAAATGCTCAAAATGATATATTTATACAAAAACATACAACTTCAGACAATAACTGGGCATCCATGCCACCTTTGTACCTTTGCAAAATTTTTTTATTTACAAATCCACTGTCCCTTGGTGCAACCCCAACATCCCCAACTATATTGGAGGCAGCATGCTCAGTGCTGTACCCCATTGCCTGAGATGATCCTGGCAGCTGTCCTCTGATGTGTTGGAGCCTAGAAGTCCCCAGCCTGCTGAGAGCCTCCTGCACAGATCAAGTGCATCCTCCTTAACATTCACTATTGTAGGCACTGGGGTCACTGGCAGAGGGAAGGAGGACCCTGTAGCACCCTGAGGTGGACACCCATGAGATGGATTGCTTTAGTTCCACTTTTCTCTCTTTCAGTGCACGATGAAACTCCCATAGCTCTGGAGGAGAGCGAACACTGGGATCAAGGTGCCTTGGACTATACCGTCTACATATATATATATATGCATACAGTTCTGTGTAATCAATAAACAGTTAATGTTCAACCTCACAAGCCTCAGAACCTCTTAATGAGAGGCCTACTAAATATATAACAGGTAATATAGTGGCACCTCCTAGTTTGGACAATGCCCTGCGTATGTATATCATTATGTATTATGAATGAACGGTTAATGGTTCAGAATCTTTTCATGAGAGACGTACTGAATATAAAACATACAACAGTGTTGAAAACCGAGCCTTGTCTTCTCTGCAGAGGTCAGTATGAGGATGAAAGGGAAACTGCTCCCAGTCTTTGATCACTGCCTGGCATTATGTACTCTTTCGTCCTGAAAGCAGACATGACCTCCCGCTGTCATTGGTGTGAATCAGGACCTCTCCTGTTTCCACATGGCCTGGAAGAGAACCAGCTGGAGGCACCGCTAAACTGTGGGTAACTTCATTTTCAGGGGAATTGCTTGATAGAGTAGACGCAGCATGGTTTCGTTAAAGGGAAGTCGTGTCTGACAAATTCATTGGAGTTCTATGAGGATGTGTCTAGGGCGGTGGATAGAGGAGAGCCGGTGGATGTGGTCTTTCTTGATTTTCAGAAGGCGTTTGACAAGGTACCTCACAAGAGGTTATTGCAGAAGGTAAGGGGGCATGGAGTTGGGGGTAGGGTGTTAGCGTGGATAGAGGATTAGTTGTCAAATAGGAGGCAGAGAGTGGGGGTTAATGGGTGCTATTCGGATTGGCGGTTGGTGGCTAGTGGAGTGCCCCAGGGGTCGGTGCTGGGGCCTCAGCTTTTTACTATTTATGTAGATGATCTGGAGGAGGGAACCGAGTGTAGGGTGTTGAAATTTGCTGATGACACCAAGATTGGTGGAACGGCAAATTGTGCGGAGGGTGTGGAGAGTTTGCAGAAGGACCTAGATAGGCTGGGCGAATGGGCCAGGAACTGGCAAATGGAATTTAATGTTGGCAAGTGTGAGGTGGTCCACTTTGGTAGGAATAATGGTAGGAAGGACTATTACTTACGTGGCGAAAAGCTGCAGCAGGCGACGGTGCAGAGGGACCTCGGGGTCCTTGTGCATGAGTCGCAAAAACCCAGCCTGCAGGTGCAGCAGGTGGTCAGGAAGGCTAATGGGATGCTGGCCTTCGTAGCGAGGGGGATTGAATATAAAAGTAGGGACGTCTTGCTGCAGCTGTATAGGGCATTGGTGAGGCCGCAGCTGGAGTACTGTGTGCAGTTTTGGTCGCCACACTTACGCAAGGATATTTTGGCCTTGGAGGGAGTGCAGAAGAGGTTTACTAGGCTGATACCGGAGTTGAGGGGGTTGAGCTATGAGGAGAGGCTGAATAAACTAGGCTTGTACTCGTTAGAGTTTAGAAGAATGAGGGGAGATCTCATTGAAACGTATAAGATGATGAATGGGATGGATAGGATAGAGGTGGAGAGACTCTTCCCGCTCAGAAAGGACAGTAGGACTAGGGGGCACAGCCTCAAGATAAAGGGGGGGGGTGGTTTAGAACGGAGTTGAGGAGGAACTTCTTCACTCAAAGGGTGGTGATCTCTGGAATTCGTTGCCTGTTGAAATGGTGGAGACTGCCTCTCTAAATATTTTTAAGACGCAGGTTGATGGGTTTTTGATAAGCGAGGGGATTAAAGGTTATGGGGAGAGGGCGGGAATGTGGAACTGAGCCACGACAGATCAGCCATGATCTTATTGAATGGCGAGGCAGGCTCGAAGGGCTAGATGGCCTACTCCTGCTCTTATTTCTTATGTTCTTATGAGAGATGTATCCACTTTTAAATGAGGTGACAGCAGGTGACTGGGATCAAGTGATAAGAGGAGTTGTGGCTCCAAAAATCTAATTGGGGGGAGAAGCGGGTGGGTGGCAGCATTTCCAGCTCAAATTCATCCTCTTAAACAGAATGATGATGCGTGTCTGTGTGCCGTTTAAATATGGCATATGGATGTTTGACCACATGAGGTAATAGCAGCTGTTTTGAAACCTGCCCAACCTTCTCATGCAGTTGGCTGGGCTCCTCAACTCTGCATACCTAATTGGTTGGCCACTGTATAAGTGTGCGTCACAACTTATCCTGCCTCTGAGCATAAGTCTCACTCATTATTTGGCATTGATATGATTAAATGCACCAATAACATGAACATGAGGAAGGGCAGAATTACGTTTAGTTGTATATATCGAGGCACCTTTGGTCTTTCAGAAGGGGAAGATGTGGTTCATCATATTCTAACCTACGCCAAGTCCCACTCACCCATTACATTCTGAATGATATTGGCTTTCAGTCAACCCACCTACACAATTTTAAAACCCTTCTCCTTGTGTTCAGATCCCTCAATGGTCTTGTCCATCCCTGTTCACCCATACTCAACCATGTGTGTGCCTCCCATTACATACATGTGTAACTCCTTTCATTCCACCATTGGTGGCTGTGTTCTTCGACTGTCTAGTCCCTAACTGCTGATGTTCACTCCTTAAACTTCTCTATCTCTCAATCTCATTCCAAAAAGACCATCCTTAAATGCGACATCTTTGATCAAGCATTTAGTCACCTACCCTAATATTTTCTCCTTTCCTCCATTGTCAATTTTAATCACTTCAGTGTTATTTTCTAATGTTAAAGGCACCATCTAAATATATTGCTGTTGAGTGTTTTCATCGTCACTTGTTATTTAAATATCAGATGTGTGAGGAAAAGGATGCTTATTTGACTTTTTTGCTGTAATTATTATGCTTGTTCAGATATTTCTGCTGTTCCAACGAACTTGAATGTCCATGACAGTGGCACAGAGCTTTATGCTTTCCTGTGTTCAGTTTTGAAGTCAAGCATTGTTAAATACCATATCCCACACTTCTAATTGCAATTATGCTGTTTACGATTCCCACAAGATGTCATAATTGCAATTAAAAGTGTAATTTAAATGTTAATTAATTATGTTCTTATTCCAAAGAGAAATGAGAGCTTTCTTGTACTCATTTGTTAATTGCTCCGCCAAACTGCAATGCATTTGAATAATTTTGTTTGACTTAGTAAAATCTTTATAATATTGATTAGGGAATTTGATATGTTAATGCTAAGTAATAACCAACTGAAGTTGTAGGATATTCATCAATTTTTGATTTAGACAACAATGAAAAAGAAAACATGAATCACTGTTGCAGTTGTTCAGCAAAGCATAATGTATTTTGCTGTAAGCTGATACCAAGCAGTCGTACTGGCACTCATGTGAATTAATTCTTATTCATATACACCTCAGTTTCTTCATGGCTCATAGCTTTGTGCCTCTGGTGAGCAAGTTTCCTATGCAGTTGTTGTTCTGCTGGTCATAACCATATGAGTAATGAACATTTTCAGTTATATGGTTACCACAGCTCAATCAGATTTTCAGAAAAGTGAAGTATAAAAGTTTATTTATTACTCACAAGTAAAACTAACATTAACACTGCAATGAAGTTACTGTGAAACTCCCCTTGTCACCACACTCTGGCACCTGTTTGGGTCAGTGCAGTTGTCAGCGCATCTTTTGGACTGTGGGAGGAAACTGGACCACCTGGAGGAAACCCACGGTAGCACAGTGGTTAACACTGTTGCCTCACCGCGCCACGGATGCGGCTTCAATTCCCGGCTTGGGTCACTGTCAATTGATGAAGTTTAAAGTTTATTTGTTAGTCTCATAATCAGGCTTACATTAACACTGCAATGAAGTTACTGTGAAAATCCGTGTAATAAGTCCTCGGAGATAGAAGCCCCTTCACCAAAATCCCTTTTTTACAAGTCTGACAACCGCATAAAGAGTACTTTCAGTTATTAGTCTACACTAGGAGTCCCAGAGGAACTGACACACCTGGTTAAGTACAAAGCAAGAGGCTCCCTGATCGGCCCATCAATTTGGCCCTTGATCAGGGAGTTCATATACTAACAGGTCCACCTTAATTGCCTGATTAAAGTCATTGCAATCCACTAGTTGCCACACTCCAGCACTTGTTTGGGAACAAAGAACAACCCAGCTCGGGAAACAGGCCCTTCGGCCCAACAAGCCCAAGCTGCCATTTCAACAAAGCATTTTCCTACACCTACCCTGCCCTATGTGTTGAGAACATTGAGGGAGAATTTAGTATGGCCAACGCACCTAACCAGCACGTCTTTCAGACTGTAGGAGGATACCAGAGAACCCGGAGGAAACCCATGCAGACAGTGGGAGAATGTGCAGACTCTGCAAATCGAACCTAGGTCCTTGGTGCAGTGAGGCAGCAGTGCTAACCACTGTGCCACTGTCTAGAAAGTCATTTTATCTAATATATATATATTCATACAAATTGGATAAATCATTTAAGATATAAATTAAATACATAATAAGTCAATCAGCCTGAATTTATATAATTACAACAACTTTTAATCTTTTTAACTTTTAACCCTTAATGTAATAAAACATTTGAAGGCACTTTCAGTGTGTTATCAAGCAAGATTTGACAATGAGCCACATAAAACAATATTAGACAGGTTGATCAAAATCTTGATCAGAGAGATAACCTTTAAATCGAGTCTAAAAGAGAAAGAGAAGTTGTGTGCCAGAGAGGTTCAGGGAGCGAACTGGCAGCTAAGGGCACAAGAACCATTGTGAGCAGTTAAAATTGGAGACGAGAATTGGAGGAGCATAGATATCGGGGAGAGTTGTGCGGTTGGAGGAGATTATAGAGACAGGGAGAAGCGAGGCCATGGAGAAACTTGAAAACAATTGTGTGAATTTTAAATCGAAAATCAGTGACTGGGAGCTACAGTAGGACATTGAGCAGTCAGGTGATGGGTGAATTAGACTTGGTGCAAGTAAGAACAATAGCAGGAGAGTTTTGGATGATGTCAAGTCTACGGAGGGTAGAATTTGGGAGACAGTCTCAGAATACGCTGAAGCAGTCAGGTCTGGAGGCAACAAAGGTATGGATATGTGATTCCATAGGAGATAAGCTGAAGCAAGGTGAGTCAGGCAGTATTACAAAGATGGAAATTGACAAGATCATGATGATATGGATGTGTGGTTGGGAACTCACCTTGGGGTCAAATATGACACCAAAGTTGCAAAAAGAATTGTTCAATATTAGGCAGTTCCCAGGAAGAGCAATGGAGATGGTAACAGGAACTGAAGACAATGACTTTTGTCTTCTCAGTGTTTAACTTGGGGAAAATTCTGCTCATCCGATATTGGATGGCAGACAAAAAGTTTGATCATTTACTTATAGCAGGTGTGTAAAAACAAATGGTAGTGAGATAGAGCTGGGGGATCAACGTACATTTAATCAACCAATTATAAATAGCAAATAAAAGATTATATAAATACCAAAAAAGTAAAGTAAAAAAATTGTAAGTTGCTATTTAAATAATCAATAGATGACAGATTCCACTAATCAAAGAAATAATGACTTTCCATGGCACCATCCTCTAAAGTGTTTTTCAAAGTTGCTTGAGGGATAAATATTGGTCAGGACACCTAAGAGATGTGTGGGTTTGGTTGATTGGCTATGCTAAATTAACGCTAGTGTCGGGTATTAGCAGGGTAAATATGTGGGGTTCTGGGCAGGATTGTGGTCAGTGCAGACTTGATGGGCTGAATGGCCTCCGTCTGCTCTATAGGGATTTATGAGATCTCTTTCAAATAGTGCACAGGAGTTTTTAACGTTCACCTGAGAAGTCAGATAAGGCTTTGTTTGACGTCTGATTTAAAAAATGAATAACAAGTTGAGTCCATCCAATAGAACGCAAGAAATATTCTGGGCAGGGGGAGATGATAGCTAGTGGTATTATCACTGGACTATTAATCCAGAAACTCAGCTAGTGTTCTGTGGTCTTGGATTGGAATCATTCCATGGCAGCTGGTGGAATTTGAATTCCATTTTAAAAAATCTGGAATTAAGAATCTAATGATGAACATGAAACCATCGTCAATTGTCAGGAATACCCACCTGTTCACTAACATCGTTTGGGGAAGGAAATCTGCTATCCTTACCCGGCCTGGCCTACATGTGACTCCAGAGTCATGGCAATGTAGTTGACTCTTAACTGCCCTCGGGCAATTAGGGATGGGCAATAAATGCTGGCAAGCCAGTGATGCCTATGAACAAATAAAAAAAATTGCAAAGTAAAATGCAGACCAAGGGAGATGGACAGTCCTGGCTTGGCGTTATTGTATTGGGGGTGAGTACACCATGGGTTAGGGTGCTCTGAAGGCTTTGCACAATGTGCCTAGTCATGAGGGAGAAGTTATGAGGCAACCAGAAGGTGGAATGAGATAAATGCGGCAACTAAAATGAATATTAACAACAACTTTAAAATTACCTGCAGCTCGAACAAGATCAGGCAAATTCCCATGTACAAGATCCATTGTCCCAAATATCAGCTGCATGCCCTTACATAGGGAGGGATAAATATGACAGTGCACATCACCAATGTATCCTGCTGTGTAGCAAAAGTGATTTAGTATAAAACATGCTTGGAACAGGTGTGATTGTTCGTGTTACTCATGTTCACGTTGAATCAAGTGTTAAATCACTGTACAAGTATGCACAACTGTGCTTTCAATGTTGCATCTTGGTCAGACAGAGTTTCAATCATCTGGATCCATGTCAATTGCTGGTATCATTATGCAGATAATCATCAATTTACAAATGATAATCGATTCCCTTACTCTAAATGATGGGTCGGTAGGTGCACATTTTTTTGGTTTTATTGCCCATTTTGAATTTGAAACCATATTGGCTTTTTTCCAACCCACTGGTAGCTCCTTCAGGTCCAGTGGCTCCTTCATAATGATTGTCAGTGGTTCATTAATCTGCTCATTTAGTCTCATTTAATATTCTGGGGTAAATAGCTCATGTTCTATGAGGATGTTTTAAGCTTTTCTTTAAACCTATCTCAAATGTTCATTTATTCCCCGGAATGTTTCTTAAGTGTTAAATCTTACAATGATTATTTTGAATGTTACAATTTAAGAAATCACATTCATAATGACTAATCGTAGACAAAATGAATTATCAGAATAAATTTCCATTAACTAAACTGTAATCATTTGAAGCATCTGTAAATTTAATCTTCCAAAGACATGATAGCAAAGGCTTATTGTGTAAATTCATTGTTCTCTTCAAAAAAAAATACTTTGATAAAAATGTGTATCAGACATCAGAATATCTCATTATCGGAGCAGCTTGCTCTCTCTATCTGTGAGCAGCTGGTTTCAGTCACAGCAAGTCGTAAAATATCACTGTTTCCTAAAACCAATACAGCTGGGAAATTTTGTGCCAAATTTCATGCTGTGTGTCCTTCATGCTCCAGTCTTAAGAAGCGACCATGTTTCCAGTCTCCCAGGCTCCCAGTCAATATCTTCAAAGATGGATGCTTCTTTAAAGCAAATATTGATTGTGGATATTGAAGATATGGTGTCATTTGTCATTGCTAATATTATTTAGAGTTATTGTTAAAAGCTGTAACATGAGAGGTGACCAGGCTTAGGGGAAAACAAGGAATAGAGAGTGCCTCAGTTATGATAGATGACTGCACGGTCTTGGCTTTTATTGCTAGGGAGCAGTTGGCTGCTGTTTGGTTTACCTTTTTCCAAGAAAAACAGTTTGATGGGTTATGGAAGTGAACAGTATCATTCTGTCATATATGGCGTGAACCTTCTAGGGTGGTCTGTTCAGCTACGGAGGAAGGGAGGTCAACTTCTTTACAAAATACTTTCAACAGGAAAAGAATTTTTACAGAGGGATCTCTATCATAATTTCTAAGTTAAAATACACAATAGCTTGGCTTTTGAAATAGGGTCATACATAAAGTGGTATGTATTTTAAAAGGCACAGGATTTTTTTTAAGGCTGAGCTGGTAAAATAGTTCCACTGAGCTGACGACATATTTGTTGAAATACGTATTTGCTTCTCACTTTTCCTTGATTTTTGCCGGGGTATAGAACCTCAGGCATTGACAATTTTCTGGTACCATGTGTCCACACTTAATGTATAACCCCAGCCTGTGGTGCCAGCAGGCTCTGGAACCATTGGAGCACCAGAGATAATTCCAATTCTGCCCCTGTTCAACATCCGTGTATACAAATGCATTGCTGCATGATTATTGGAAGATGTTTTTTCTGGCTGGTTTCCCCCCCACCCTCCTCCCGTCCTGTCTGGGGATGCTCATCCAGAAAGCTCTTAAAGTGAGGTGGAAAATTATTTTGGGATTGGATAAATGTGGGCATTGGATTCCGGGATGCTAATCAGATTAGCACACGCCTTTTTAATTCATTGTTGTCATTAAATTGTGTGCATTGTTTAATTAAGATGTGTTTAATTTGTTTCTGTCACTGTCTGACTTCCAACTAATTTCACAGCAGCAGCACCAAGGCAGAATAATGAAGGTTCTTAGGTTAAGCAAAACTATGCATCTTTTGTTAGTTTTCCATTGGTTCTCAGCCAATTAATAATGTACAATTAGTAACTGTGTTGCAGTAATTTACAAAATCTGATGTTGCTCCGAAAATTGTTTATTTAAATTTACTTCATGTTCTACATGAGGTTTCTAAAAATGTGTAGCTTCAAACACAGTCAACAAGGTGAGTGTAATTATCTGTGCCGACTTATTATTCAAATTGATTGAAATGTTTTGTATTTTTTTTAACCTGGCCCAATCTTCTTCGAATACCTCATTTGCATCCATACCCAGCATGCCTCTCTGTGAATACCAAGCTGCACGTTTATATTATTACACACACTGGGGCATCTCTAATTACAGATAATGGGCTATATGCGCCTGTACAGCTTTAAGACAAGAAGGCTTCTAACAAGCTGTTGACACCAGTCTGTTAGCATCTGTGTTGCCAGGCAACTAGGAGGCCTGGTAGGATAGGCATTCTGAAGTGACCTTGGTAGTCTGTTTATATTCCCCCCAGCTCCCCCCCCTACCCCCCCAACCACCACCCACCCCTGCCCCGTAGCAAAATGTACTGGTTTGGTACTGGTTTTCACATTTTAGCTGTATTTATAAAGACTTTTTAAAATCTGGAACTGAAACTAAAAGGCTTCCAATTTTTTTCATCTTCCGATTATGTTGGAAATTATTCATTATGAGATTGAGGATCTCTCAATCCGATTATTAGTGACACTTCCAGGTATAGGTTAAGAATGGGAAACATTTTATTAAGTATAAATAGATGCCAATAAAAGACTCATGCTAGTTCCACAAATAGATTAGATGAATCATAGAAAATAGGAGTTGGCCATTTGGCCCATCATGCCTGCTCTGCCATTCATTATGATTACGGCTGATCACTCAGTATCCTATTCCCGTCTCTCTCCTCTTTCTGCCTGCCACCCCCCCCCCCCCACATCCTTTGATCCCTTTTGAAGTAGAAGAAAGTGGGAAGGTTAATTTCTTATCGAGGAGTTTCCATTCACATTGGATATTTCTCATTACAGACACTGTGGAATGACTGAGTTTGTTCAGTTGTAAGTGTATTTGTAATGGTTCCAGAATTTCTGTGCTTGAGCAAAGAGTTAGTGTTAACACAGTAAATAAAGCTTAATCAAACAGATCCAGAATTTTCTGCAATGACATTGCAATGATTAAACAAAACTAGCATTCTTATCCACACCATTGATGAGTATTTTGGGCAATTTTTACACCTGAAGAGTAAACAGAAAGATGCAATTGGTTAAGAGAATTCTAAGCATCATACTGTGTGGTAGGCAGCATCTTTTGCACTTTTATGGTGTCAGCTGTGGCTCTGTTTGCAGCATTCTCAGCTCCTTGAGTCAGAAAGTTGTGGGTTCAAGTCCCACTCCAGAGACTTCCACAGGAAGTTGGGTTAGCACTGCACCGCAATACTGAATGTGTGTCCAAGTCCCCCTGTCTGCTTTCTCAGATAGGCATTGAAGAGCCTGTGACAACATTTTGAAGAAGAACGGGTGAGTTATTCCTTTCTACCGTGATCAATATTATATCCCTCAATCAACATCACAGGGAGAGACAATCAGTTTATGGATGTTTATGGAGCTTGCTGTGTGCAAATTGGTTGCAATTTCTTTTTCTATATTTCAACAGTGACCTTGCTTGACAAGTATTTCCTAGGCTGAAAGCCATTTGTCCTGAGGTTGTGAAAAGCACTATATAAATGTTAGTCATCCTTTCTTAAGTTCTAGGTAATGAGTTATAAAATGGTAAAGTCCTATTTGACGACTAAGATGAAGTGTACCTCCTGTAGTGCACTAAACTTTGGCCTTGAAATTACAATGTGAAGTAACGACATATAAATACTTACTGCATTTATAGGAATAGCCGCATCTCTGCAGCTTATCAAAGGTATTTAGCTGTTTAATGTAAAATAGATGAATAGCTTCGCTAACATGTTAGAGGGAAATATTTTTAAAAATTGTTGTAGCATCTGTGGTGTCTACCAATATAATTTTGAGCATTTAAGAATAATTTCATAATTATTTCAGAAGCATTACCAGATTACTTTCTAAATATGTTGTTCAGCTTTAGAGCAACAGTAATTTTAAATGCTCTTGAGTTAGAAGGGTGGACTGTTGAACTCTGCAAGGAAGAATGATGACTGCAGTGTGACAGAGTACTTGCAAACTGAACTGTGCATTAATCCCAGGGTCACTTTGCAAAGCCTACATACTTTGAATTAAAGGAGGTTGAGCTACTTCCCCTGCCCCTTACCAACGCTGCCCCCCCCCACCCCTCTCCATTCCCTTTTCCCCAGAGATCACATCTCATGGATACTCTTTGTATACTATTAAATTAAACTGTGTCCTGAAGTTCTCTTAGGAAATGTTACATTGACATGTAACAGGAAATCAGGAAATGACTGTGAAAGAAGAGAAGTCTAACAGATCCCAATGGTAGAAAAGGGAGCCCATGAAGAGAAAATGAAAGAATTCCATTGCCTTGAAAAATGGATTATATAATTATACAATGTTATAGCGCATAAAACAGCTATTGGCTAATCGTATCACAGAGCTAGTGCTTTTCTCCATATGAGTCATCCAATATAATCGGAGTCTCCGACTCACTCCCCATATTTTCTAATATTCTTCTTCAACAACTGTATAATCTCCATTTATAATTAGTTATAGACTCTTTTTCAATATAAGATTTAGGAGGAAATTACACATTTTAACTCCATTCCTGAATAAAAAAATATATTTCTACCCATCTGTTACGGTGTTATATTATTCATAAAGAAACAAGTACTAACTATTGTCAGAATGTACAATTGGGTGCCATGCTTTCTGTTGTACTGGAGTCACGTACTAAGTAACAATGTACCAGTCCACTTGGAGAGCAGAAAGAAATACACTCGATGAACTTCCAGCATTTTGAAACTGATGTGTGATCATTATAAATAACATAACATGTTAGCACTGGGTGCCTCTGAATAATAACCAAAACATTTTAAAATAAATCAATCTGCATTATACAAGAGAGAGAGAAAATAATTAATGAATCATGAAAAAATGAAAGGATGCCGCAACAATAAACACATAACCACAGACTTTCATAAATTGGGAGACTGTCAATGATGTTAAAGGCTTTTGAAAAGTTTTTATAAACTTTACATTTTTCTTATTCTTGCTGGCAAGGCTAGCATTGGATATCCATCCCTTATTTTCCTTGAACTGAGTGGCATTTAAGAGTCAACCACATTGCTATGTGTCATAGAAACTGTACAGTGCAGAAGGAGGCCATTCAGCCTATCAAGTCTGCACTGACAACAATCCCACCCCAGGCCCAAACCCCACAACCCCACACATTTACCCTCTAACCTACACATCTCGGGACATTAAGTGGCAATTTAGCATGGCCAATCAATCTAACACACACATCTTTGGACTGTTAGAGGAAACCAGAGCACCTGCAGGAAACCCACGCAGACATGGGGGAAATGTGCAAACTCCACACAGAGACAGTGACCCAAGCCAGGAATCGAACCCAGGTCCCTGGAGGCAACACTGCTAACTATTGTGCTGCATGTAGGTCAAAGCATGTGAAAAAAGTAGATTTTCTTCCCTAAAGGGCATGACTGACGCAAATGGGTTTTTACAATAATTGACAATTCATTGTTGAGACTAGTTTTGTTTTAATATACCAGAATTATCAATTGTATTTAAATTTCACCAGCTATCATGTTGGGATTTGAACCCATGCTCCCAGAGCAATAGCCTCTGGAATATCTCTAGTGCAGTGACATTACCACTACACCACCATCTCCCTCTCTTTTTTTCTCTTTGGACAGGAGAGAAAGGGTTAAATTTGCTCAGCAATTGGGAGTTGAGTGAAGATGACAGCAAAAGCCCAGACACCATTTTTGAAAAATTCAGCACACATCTCAATGCCAAAGTCAAATCATCGGATTTACTGATATGAATTTCAAGGCCTGAGGCAGGAATCAACTGAGCCTATTGACAAGTTCATAACAAGACTGTAAAAATGCAACTAGAAAATGTAAAATTAGAACACAGATGAAAGGCTGTTAGATCAGCTCACCTGGGGCTCTGCACACCCTGAAGTGCAAGAAGATTTAATTGGAAAGGAGAAAATATCGCAGGCCATAGACGCTACCAAAGCAAATGAAGCCACAGGTAGAGAGGTGAAGATCTCAGTTAAGTCAAGAGAAAGGCAGCAAGGTTGATGAGGTGAAATCACAACAAAAAATGCATACCAAATATGGAGTAAGATGTGTAAGTGGAGTAAATGAATTCACAGCGGAAGGAAGTGTTCCACATATGGATCAAACTGCAGAGCTTTTGGAAAGCCAAGCCATTTGGAAAAATGTGTAAAATAAAGAGACAGAGAAATGGGGCGAATGTGAAATAAAAGAGACTAATACATCCATACCCTGGAAGATGACATTGAGCTTCAGGGCACAATAGGCATCCAGTGCAGAAAACACCATGCAGAGAAAATAAATTCACACAACCATTCAGATCAGCAAGAGGGTGGGGAATAAGCCCACCACCATAAAGCTAAAGCTGAAATGTGATACTGGAGAACAAAGGAACATTATCCGACTCAGGCTGTATCAGAAGATCTTTCCTGAAAACTTAAAGTAAATGGGTACCCTTAGGAAAGGCTCTCTGAAAGTTGGGAGTGCCACACTAATGGCATGTGGGGAAACAGAGATGCTAGAAATGGTCACTGGGATGTGAAAGTTGACAAGCAGTCTTTGCTGTTGACAACATTCAATACTCCCTTTGGACGGTACAAGCTCCTTGACGCGTTTTTGGCCATAAGATGAGCCAGGATGTGTTCCAGCAGAAAATACACAAGACACAGCAGATGCGAAAGGAGCATTGACGTAGCTGCTGACGTCTAGACTGATGGTGCAGAAGAAAAGGAACATGATCACCATCTACATGAAACTATGGAGCGAACCAAGAAAGCTGGGATGAAGCTAAATGCAGACAAATGCATTGTGAAGGTAACAGAGTGCCAGGTTTTTGGAATGACATGCACTCCTCATGGAATCAAACCAAATTCTGAAAAGCCACAGCCATCTCTGAGGTGCAAGCTCCAAAAGACAAGAAAGAGTTGATAAGTTTTCTTGGCTTGATCCAGTACATGTGTTCTTTCATACACCACATCAAAACACATAGAAAATCTTGGAGAGCTGATGAAAGAAGATGTTGAATATTCGTGATCAGAGTCACTTAAGAGGGAGTTTTACCAAACTGAAAGAAGTAGTATGCAAAGACAAGTCCATCATACTACTACAGAAAATAACCTGTGTCACTTTGCATTGATCTTAGACAAGGACTGGGAGCATCCCTGGTTCAACCTGGTGTATCCAAAACTTTAATATCAACTGAGATTGGATATTTCAACATAGAGAGAGAGTTTTTGAAAGTTGTGTATGGATGTGAGAAATTCCCATACCTTGGTGGGAGAGAGTTTACAATGGAGAATGATCATTGTCCACTGGAGGCGATCTGCAAGAAAAATCTAAATAAATCTCCAGGAAAACTGCAGCATTTACCCTCGAGGCTTCAGAGTTATGGTTTCACTCTGAAATACACACCACAGGAGAAATATAAGATAAAAGACTTGGGTATAAAGATCCATCACCTTGTGGATGTTTCATCACTAAATCAAATTGGAGATATTGGGTCCTGTTTTACCATTTTAATTCGAAGTACTGGCAGACTTGAAACTGGGAGTGTTTCAGGTCTGACCTTTAGACCCGTTTTCAGGCGTACCCATACGCATTCTGCCTGTAAAAATAGCAGCGATTCTGAATTGCACTGCAGAAGCCTGTGGATGGGACTTAACGCACCCAAAATGGTTTGAAGGGAAAGAATAGGTAGGAAGGGAAGTGGGGGGAAGGGAGTCATCTGAAAGGGAGGAACGACACAACTATCAGCAAAGGGCAGCCATCAAAGAGTGAACCCCCCCCATCCCCCCACCAACTCCACCCCACCACCGATCTGAGTCAGAGAGCCACTGGAAGTTCTGAACTTACCTCCTCAGAAGCTGGAGAGGTCAAATCGGACCTTTGCGGACCATGTCTATTTCTCAGTGAATCTGGATTGACGAACGCAGTGGTAAAGGGGGAGGTGCTAGTAAGTTTGGATATGCAGGCCATTAAGTCAATTTAAATACATGCAAATGCATTTAAATTGACATCATGTCTGTTTTGGGCATGGTCCCAACAGTGGCCATTTTTGGCACTTGGTAAAGGTGAAATAGGCTGGGAGGCAGGCGAGGATCGCGCTATTCACTTCACGCCCTACTTTACCAAGTTTTTGTGCCGGAAAACGGGCACAATTTGATGGTAAAATCAGGCCCAATATCAACAAAGGTGAAGGGTTGAATTTTGTGTGCCCCTGGTCGATGTGTTTCCCACTCGCAGTCGGGGACATGTAAAATAGCATGAGTGGCCATTCCACCATAATACTGGGGACAGATGGCTGCTGTAATTGGCAACCCACACACCATTTTTAAACAAACCATGATAATACGCTGCCACACCATAAAATATTGAATATGGAGAGCAGGCAAGAAGTGGGAAGTCTGATTATTCACGCCAAGTTGTTAAAGAGCAGAAAGGAAGTGTGCTGGCCGGGGGAGGTGGGTGGCGGGGGGGGGTCACTCTTTGATGGCTGCCCTTTGCTGATAGCTGTGTCGTTGCTCCCTTTCGGCTGACCCCCCCACCCCACTTCCCTTCCTACCTATTCTCTCCCTTCAAACCATCACCTTCCCTCCCCACTACCCCAGACCCTCCTTGCCCAAGACCCTGGACTTGCCTGCTCCGAGGATTGGCTGGCAGCTCCAGAGGGTGGAACTTGGACCTCAACAATGAAGTTCCATACAGCCCTCATTAAACAGCCTGGCGGCGCGTTCTGGCTGGTTTGTGGGTGGCATGCCTTCGTGCCAGAGGATTTGACGGATCCTTTGAACAATATGTGTTCAACATCTTTACCTCATCACCACATTGACCAATGGGATATGAGCTTATAGAAAGTCACATCCAGACTACTATGAGAATCCCACAAAATGTCAAGAGATGAAGGAAGCCCCATTCCTTGCATGTCACTCATATTTACACGTCTCAAGGCTGACATTAAATTGCGTGCAATGCTGTTGAATGGAAGAAAATATCTGACAACTCTGACAAACAAGATACTTCCTCCAGTGACTGGGAGGAAGTAACAACTCACTGGTGCACGAGTAGAAGGAAGTTGACACTTCAACAAGCATGCTAACTCCGTGCCTAAGCATTGAAAGGACGAACTGTACGCGTACAGGATTGAACTGTGAAAACCTAGAACCCAGCAAAAGTTGTTGTTAAAGCTGAGACTCAAAGGTCTCATGGAGATGAAAACTGATAAACATGTGAGAAGGAACAGATTTGACCTCGAGAAAAGCTGAGAAAAGCAAAGCAGGTCATCAACAGCACCAACAATATCACCAACCAGTGAGACAACAATTCCAGCATCATTAACATCAACAGTGTCACCAGCAAGTGGCACATCAGTGACTTCAAGCATGACTATCACAACACCAAGAGCAACATGTTTAACATTGCTTGTGCAGTGTGCCTACTCACCACTGAGAATGATGAATGCCAAATCTAGAAGTTTGAAGCACAATACCTAAGTGATACCATAAATGATGTTAGTCTGAGAAAAAGAAACAAGCTTTAAAAGATTCTTTGGGGGTTTATTTTTAAAAGTCAATTGTTAATCTTCTTCAGGTTGGAAAAAAAGTTAATGACTGGGACAATTATTTTGATACGGAAGCATTTTTTTTAAAGGAAGAGAGATGTTTGGTGTGATTTTCCCACCCTGCTATGCTGGTAGTTGGAGAGGGTAACCGGTAAGTAGCGTGAGGCTCATTACACTAGGCAAATCCTGATTTGCATCTCTTCAGTGAACCCGAATGGGGCAGTATTGGCCAGGCTCACTAATATTTCTGACCCTGCCAGGGGAGGTCCATGCCAGCAGGGATTATTCATGGTCCCCAACAAAGGGGACCAGATGTGATGGCCCCTCTGATGGAATGGTGGTCATTGAGACCTCCTGAGAGGTCAGGGGCAGGGGGTGCCCCTAGGGCAGTGCCAGCTTAGCACTGCCATCTGGGATCCTGTTAGTGCCAGCCTGGCACTCTGGAACTGCCTACTGGACATGCCAGCAGTGCCAGCCTGGCACACTGGCAAGGCCCAGTGGACGCCAGGGAGTGCCAAGAGGGTGGGGCTTTATGGGGTGAAGCCAAATAGAGAGGGCGAGGTCAGAGGGGAGGGAAGGGAGGACTCTGCATGGGAGGTGGGGGCTGGTGGTCGGGCTGGCACTCAGAGGCTGGCGATTAAATGGGAGCAGGTGGGGTCAAGACTGGTGATTGGCGATGGGCAGCCAGGAATGGCGATGTCCAGGGATTGGCATGGGGGCGGTCGGGGCTCTTGATGTCCGGTGGAGGAATGGGCGAGGGGGTGGGGGGGGGGGGGGGGGGGGGGGGGCAGGCAAGGGAAACAGGTGGGTCAGGGATGGTGACTGGGAGGCAATTGAGGATGTGGGGGGGAGGCATATCAACCAATCTCCCAGTAAGCTGAGAGATCGGCGCATGCACAGTGTCTCCCCTCGTCAGTCTGAAGCTGGCCTCTCAAGCAGGGTTAGGTCACAGCCCCCTCCAACCACCATGAATCGCTTGCCAGCCTCTTGTGTTGCACAGAGTGACATAAATTCATTTCATTAGACTTACCCAAAAAAATTGGTAGTAAAACCTCCCATTTTCCTGCCCGTTGGGCATTTAATTTTGGGAGGGAAAATCGCGGCCGTTACATTGTTACATGATTTGTAAAGAAATCAGAACTAATTGTTGTGAGAATGTACATCTGGGTATCACATTTCACTACTCAACTGGAGTTGTGCGTCGAGCAAGGAGGGCAGAAAAAAATGCACTTGAAATACAGCTCCAGCATTTTGAATCTAAAATGTGAATAGTTCTAATTAATGGGAACCAGAAGACAACACATCCATTCAATTAATTTGCGATAGGTAAATTTAGGCTCTTTCATTAAGTGGAAACACCCTATCATTATTACCCTGTCCTAAAGTGAAGATCTCTACTGCCTTTTCCCCCTTTCAACTACTCAGCCCTAATGAAAAACCCTAACTTCCTGAAGTCTGTCTTCATAACTGTATCCCCTCCACCCTGGGGTAACACCCTCATGGATCTATGAGGTGCCTTTTCCTTACAGTGGAATGCTTCAAACCGTGCACATTAATCGCGACTCATTTGACCGAAGTTTAACATTGCCAACTTTTTTTTTGTCTTTTCAAGAAATGGGAAAGCGAATGTATTATTTACTAAAGTGCTTCTTACCTGAGGTTGTGCTTGAATATTGCATTTCTCTGCCTTTCTATCTTTGTCAAACAAAATAGGTGGCAAAATTTCCCTGGCACATTGTGAAATGCAACCTATTTAAGAATGATATTCAAATGAGCCTATAATATGAACGAGCAGCACCACAGTGGGTCAATGGATAACAAGCTAACTAAAGCCAGGCAGTAGTTATTTTCTGTTGCCTTAACATAACTAACATTTGCCATAGCTTGCGATGATCATCGCAATGTCAACATTCAATTCACTTCAAACATGCAATGTACTAATCCAAGTTTTAATCTTATCATGTGTAACCATACCATGGATATTGTATGTTTGGAGTGAACGGATGTACTGCATTGATGTCCAATGCTGGAAGTAAGAATTTCCTAAACTTGATTGTGTAAGTTTTTTAAGTTGTCCAAAAGGCATTTGACATTTCCAGACTGTCCGTACTGCAAAGAGTTAAAGCGGCTTAATCCGAGTAAATTATAAAACGTGACACAAATGTAATGAGTTGCCCAGGTCTTTAAAATACAGTAAAACAAAGTTGGCTGCAGTTATCTTCGATAAACTATGCTAATTTCAATTGAACAAAGCCAAACGTCGGATAGCAAGGAAATTATTTTAACTCCAATAATTGCAGATTTTGCAGTGTATCTTCCAACATTGGTCAGAATGCATTACGAGTTAGAAAATGTCATGCAAGCCATTGTTCCCCCCACCCCTTTCTACTTTTATCTTTGTCACAGGTCCAGAGACATGATTTATAGTAACTATCCATCTTTCGGAGTCATCCATCAAGGTCCTGTTTCAATACAGTAGCGCTTTGTTTTGTATAACACAGAAAAGCTGTCACTCATTCATTGCATGTAAATGGTGTTTGTCCGTTTTACCTCTATTCCAGCAGAGCTCAGACACCCATGGGTAGCTTTTAACCGACTGAATTCAGGCTCAACTACATTGGGAGAATTACTTGCCTCAGTAAATAACGCCATTGCAATCTTTTAGAATTCTTTCTTCCACTAATTTATATTGGCATTCTGGTCTGAACAACTGGAACAAATAATCCTGTTTGTACCGACCTGGAGAATGGCCCATGTACAATCACTGCATTCTAGGTTATCGCACAACACATCTTGAAAATACCACAAAGCCTCAATTTCAGTGAAGGTGGAAGAGAATGAATTTTGGGAAAGAACTTGGCCACTTTTCAACCTTGTGGTTGCATGTGTGATTAATTGTTGTGCAAGCCATATTCAACTCACTTGTTAGAAGAATGACAAATGTACTCAACATTCCATCATAACAGATATTTTGCCTGGATTCCCTCATGCTGCTGGGTTTTAGCAGGGTGCTCTTTAACACTCACCAAAGTGTCCTATTGCAGTTTCTCATGGAAGGTGATTTAGAATCCACAATATTCTTCCCCCCCCATCCCTCCCCCCGTCACTCCCCTTTCAGGCTTAAAAAGACTGCTGACAATTAGAAAGTACCACATCATTTTTAAATGTATTTCTAGGATATGGGTGTGGCTGGCTAGGCCTATATTTTTATTGCCCATCCATAAGAAAGTGGCAATGAGCTGCCATCTTGAACCTTTGCAGTCCATGTAGTGCAGGTGCACCCACAGTGCTATTAGAGACATTGTTCCAGAATTTTGACCCAGTGACAGTGAAGAAATGGTGATATATTTCCATGTAAAGATGGTGAGTAGCTTGAAGGGGAGCTTCCAGATTATGTTTCCATGCCCTTTTCCTTCTAGACGCTAGCAGTCAAGGATTTTCCTTGACATTCAAGATTTGTGAAGTTGTCTGTTCTCACTCCAGAGGGAAAAAGGATATATATCAAACACCACAGGACAAGTGGTAGAGGACCAAGATTCTTGAAAGCCTTGTGGCCACAGGAAGAGGCTGTATTAGATTTAATAGGCAGGTGGATCGGAGAACCTTTTGATAAGGATGACGTTGGTAGCAAAGGCAAAGCAAGGGTTGTCGAGGCTCACCAAGTCACAGCTTATCAGCTTTCTTTTTACCATACTGCAACATTCTTGCACTCACTCATTATTCTTTTGATTGCTGCAAAAACCCGTCCAAGGTCAATGGACCTTTTCATGGTCTGCCCCTCGCCCACTCCAACTCCTGTGCAGGACAAGATGGTAAAATTCACCCCATTATGTCGGGCTGGCACTCTGTAGGAGTCATTCAGCCTGGGCCGTTCTCCACTTTAAAATAAAAGCAAATTACTGCAGATATTGGAATCTGAAACCAAAAGAGAAAATGCTGGAAAATCTCAGCAGGTCTGGCAGCAACTGTAAGGAGAAAAAAGAGCTGATGTTTTGAGTCCAGACAACCTTTTGTTAAAGCTCCACTTTAATCCTCTATCATTTTATAATATCAAAAGAAATGTATCCCACAGTAAAGCCATGTTTTGATTACAAAATATTTTGAACAAAACTAACTAAAGATAGTGAGGGCCAGCTATGATATGACTTAAAGAAGATGGTTAGTTGCTAATAAAAAGGAACCCAGATGAAAGATCACAGACCCAAACATTAGCCCAGATCTTCTGTTCTCGGCATCACCACAGACTGGATGTACAGCCAAAAGAAGCGCGCTGACTCAGTGGGAATTGCACAGTGCAGTTGAACTTCCAACACAAAATTCCCCTGTTCCCGGAACCCTCCGAAAAGTGTCCCACCTCTTGAGTTAGAATTGAAGATGTTGCACAGTTCTGCAGAACTTACCTTTAATATTAGAGAGCAAAATCCTAGCCTAGTTCCTGGGTAACTTACAACTGAGCCACCTGTCACTCACACTGAACCTGCCATTGACTCCCTCCTCAACCCCTGACTTGGTCCCCTGAGCATCTGACTACCTCTCCTAATCCCCTGACCTGACCCAACTGCCCCCCACCAAGCCCCTCTCAACCAAGCTGACTACCCCTAACCTACCTCCCCCACCTACCACCCTGCCACTCCACCTACTTGCCATCCTGCTACCTCAACAACCTGCCATCCTACCCATCTATCACCTTAACCAATTGCCATACTACCCACTTGCCATACTACACACTTGCCACACTCACCTACCCACTCTGTACATTCACTCATCTATTACCCATTCATACTGGGCATTTAATCTAACCTTACCGCAGGTTGTGCTGGGAAAAGGGGGTGTAGCTTTTGCACTGATGCTCTTTGCTGCACTTTGTGTGGATTCCCACGCTGAGAGGGATCTTTTGTGTTGTGTTGCGTTATCCAGATAAGTATATAGTTTTCTGTCTGATCAGCATTGGGCGTAGCAATTCTGATGATGATCAGAAGACTACGTGCCATTAATTTTGTTTCGTCCTACACAGATGCTGCCAGACCTACTGAGATCTACCTTCAGCATGTTCTGTTTTTATTACAGTTCAAGCTAGGCTTTGTTGGAAAACTGTTCACCAGGAAAGATAAGTCCACTTTGAAATGGGTGCATTTTAATCGTATGTTTAATGATTGTGGATTAAAAACAAGAATAATGTGAATGACAATTCCAGAGTGACAGCTCCATAAAACAATTGTTTTCAGTGTTAAGAACTTGCCTGACAGCTCGCTCTCAGTGAAAATAGCTGTCCTCAGCCGTATTCCCACAGGTGTATTACTATCTCATTGATGTCAAGGTAGAAACTCTACAGTGAGAGTTGATGGTACGTTTTGTACATTGAAAAGGACAGGTTACAATGTGCAAACTAAGCCATAATAAAGATGTAACTGAATTTGAAAGCCTATATAGTGTGTTGCCCAAATATTCAGGCTCTGAAGCAAGGTACTTTGCAATGTTGCTGATCATGGAGAGAATATGGCATCATTTTGATCCATTACCACTTTTCTTTCAGGTGATTTGTGGGTACAGGTTATAAATGTCCATTGAGAATAGGACAATTCCTTTTAAGGATTAATTTATAATTATAGGGGGCACAGTGGTTAGCACTGCAGCTTCACAATGCCAGGGACCTGGGTTCAATTCCAGCTTCGGGTGACTGTGTGTGGAGTTTTCACATTCTTCCCAAACAGGAATCAGCAGACTTAATATGTGGGGGTGTGGAGATAGGGTTTTGCTGTCTGTGCAGGCTCAATGGACTGAATGGCCTCCTGTGCTGTGGGGATTCTCTGATTCTATGATAAAGCACCTTGTTACACCAAGATGCCCCAAATAATGCCAATTATCTAATGAATTTCTTTTTTTCAAAGTGTAATCACTGTTGTGCAAATGTGGCAACATATTTATACACATCATTGTCTCATTAACTGCAAATGAGATTAATGGTGAGCTGTTATTATTTAGTAGGGTTGGTTGAAGAATGACTAGCAGAACTACCTACCTTAAATTGTGCTGTGGCATGAATGTCATCTTGGACCACTATAATAAGCAAACAGGATCTTGGTTTAGCATCTCACCAGAACAGCACGTTCAATAATTAACATTCATTGTCTAAACACTGCTTTGAAATGTCCTTTTTATATGTTGAATGGGTCTTATCCACCTTTCTTATTCCAGGATGGGAGTCTTAGCAATTGATGTTTACCATTGTTGATGTGACTTAAAAACAAATTCTTGATGAATTTTATTTGTGTCTTCAAAAATGTTCTCAAATTATGCACCTTTTCAGATGACTTTTTCTTTCCAAATTTTACAATTTCATGATTTAATGCCCCAATTTGCATCAGTACCGAAAGTGCGTGAATCACACTTCTAACCAAATTGGTGAACTTTTGCTACACTACTTTCCGCAATGGTCAGCTCTCTGGTTCCTTGTGTAAGATTATGTGCTTATTGGTGACACTTCTGGAGGGTTTTACCTTGTGGAGTTGAATGCATTAAGAGAAGAATTGAGAATGCCTGGCCTCAGTTTACTTAAGGATTCATATATATTCCTATAGAAAGACAGGTCTTACATTCTGTCAGGTATCAGTGCATTGCAATACACTGGTCTGCATTCAAATCCACTACAAAAGAGTACTATTGAAACCCATTGCACTGTCTATCCCAATTTACATGATGTTTTAAAAGTGGTAGCAGATAGGAATTGGACACGTTTCACTGATAAGTGCAAAGAACCTCAGTGGACCTTGCCCACTGGCCAATTTTGAACACTCCATATTTGCTCTGCACTTGCCACTTGGGAGCTCTCCTTTGTTCTTTTTTGAGCCAGTTCCATAGAACTTCATTCAGTTACCAATTGACCAAAAGAAAAAGGTAGCAGGACATGTTTAACTTTAGGGACTGACCTTATTCAGAATATACATAGCATAACCAGACAGAGAATCAATCGCTGTTGGTGAGCATGCTATACAGGTAATGATGTACCTAACATTAACAAAGTGTATCTGTTCAGTGAGTCATCATCAGTCAATGCTCAGAAGAGGAGCAAAAACAGTATTTCATTCTTGGTAGGCAAATGTAAATTATATTGAAGTAATCAGTTGGTTTGTATTTATGCCTTTAAAATAGAAATCATTTCATAATAAAGGGAAAAGGCGAAAAATATTCATGTGACTCTCAAATCTCTAAAAGCATATCCACCTGATGGCAGAGATTGCATTTGGGAGATTGTACAATTATACAACAAAATTACCATTCCTCAGTTGAGACATTGGCTGAAATTTACAATTGGCAAACTTGGAAGAATGGGTGCCCATCGTTCTTGCCAAAATTCAGAGGCGCTGCTATTTTTGGAAGAAATTTATTGGCTGCAGCTAGCCAAATTGAGAGGCTGGTTGTCAGTGAGCTGTATAGACCTGTGGCACCAGAGGAACATAGGAAAGGAAGAGATTGTTTGCCTAGGGGACATCAATGCAGGTGCCCAGAGTGTTCGTAAGGTGACGTGGTCATTGATGCTGGGGTCAGGTGGAACAATTATTCAGCGGGAGGGGGAGTATTGCAGTAGGAGATTGAATTGAGGATATCAGAGAAATGGGGAGAAAATTGTGGGGGGCCAGGAGAGATTGGAGGAGTGGGGGAGAAGGTAGATCATGAGCTCCATGAGGGGATAGGGAAGGGCATGGAGGAGTGATCACGGCAAGATTGCAGACCATTGAGGATGTGGTAAGTGTATCGGGCAGTTGCTCTGGCGATTAACCAAGTAGCTTGGTGGGCTGAAGGGTCAAAATTCCTGTCCCTTCTCAATAATGCTGCAAAGGCACTTACCTGTTCCATCCATAGTACTTCCCTCTAGCTGCCGTGTTCCCCAAGGCCGCGGAAACTAGATTGGCCAGCAGAAAGAGAGATGAAATGTTGGACACGCAACCTCACATAAACCAATCTCCTGTGAGCAGGTTGAACATCTGCCAACCAACCTCTCTCTCACTCATCCCAAGTCCGTTAAAACTAAAAGATTAAAGTTGGTTAGTTTTGAGTTTGTTTTTTTTACTTTTTAACTTCCGAACCACCTAAGATTAAGATTACTTCTATGAAACCTAATCTGGCATTCAGGTGATTTAGGTGCATGTCAAATTCCTATGATGTTATTTAAAGAAAGATATGAAGAATAAATATTTTCTGCATTTTGATCTCCCTTAGCCAACATCCACAAGAATACAATTTAATTAGATATTTGTTTAATTGCCATGTTTTCTGACATAACAGCAGTCATGATGCATTATAACAATTCATTATTTGTGAATCGTTTTGAGAAGAATTATCGGATACTAAACCTCTCTTTTTCCTTGTGTTTGCTCTTCTGCAAAAGAACTCAAAATAATGTAAATACTTAGCCTGAATGTTGTCTTTTCAAATCATCTTCCATTTTCCTTTTTAATGATGATACCCGTGTAACCCATTGATTTTCTTTGGGTTGATATTAACAAGGCACCAAGGTCCCTAGGCCCCTAGCTAGGGAGCAGCCTGCAATGAGTAGAAAAGCTGCCCAACAGTCATTAAACGGCTGATTGTTAATAAACTGGAAGGGGACTGCCCCCCCCCCCCACCCCACCCAGAGAGAGCTGCAGGAGAATCGGAAGCTGTCAAGCGCCAACAGCCACACCAGAAGCAGTACGCACTTCCAGTAATACACTGGAGTCTTCTCCAGGGATCGTTGCTGGATCCTCAGAGAGAGTTAAATGTGTCAGGATGGCGTATAACACGGAGGGTGAGTGCTGGCAAGGTTGGGGGGACAAGGGCTGAGAGAGCAGGAGGGAGGGAAGGGGAACCTGGAGGCAGAGATAAACCCTGTAGAGGACCGCAAAAATGCCCAGGAGGTCAGGTAAGGATGTCCTGACCTGCCCATCACCAGCCCATGCAACCTTGTGAGCTGGCTGCTTGGCATGCATCTCCTTTGTGGCCAGTTAAATCCCAGTGGCAGCAGAATGGATACTTCAGTGGGTATCCATTGCTCATTAAAGATCCTCAATTGCCTCACTGATGTGTGGGCCACCCCCACCCCAACCTCCTGCCACTGATGTAGTGGTAGTGACAGGGATGGGCAGAAAGACAGTAGACAGATTGTCCATGGGTGTCACCCAGCTCCCCCACTACCTTCAACTTTCTGGCTTGGGAGCTTCAAAGGAACCCCATAGTAGTGAAAAGTATAGTCCGCAGTGAGAACCATTATTGTTCTACTCCACCATGCCTGTTTTCAGCAGTTGCCCCATAGGTCACAGTAAAAGAGATAAATTGTAATGCTCACCTTTTCAGTCAAGCTGATTTCTGCCAAATCCCAAGATTGACGGCACAATCTATTGCAAAACTTGGTTCCAATCTTGTATCAGTTCGCATGTGTTCCAATTAATAACCTGATGATAGACGAGTTCTTTCCAGAATCCATACAAATAACATAGGGTAAAATGTAACTGACAGTAACTGAATCAACCAGCTCTGATATTTCAAAATCTTCCAATGAAGTATTGAACTTTTCACTATGGATTTACTACAGTTCTGAAATGAAGGCTGTAGCCACAGGGATGTCATCCACTTGCTGGAGAGCCCCCACTGCTTCTTTGCGGAAAGGCCCATTGGACAGCAGCAGCTCTTCCCTCAGGTTAAGGGCCTTTATGTTGGAAGCCCTGCCTACCGAGAGCTGCTGGCCAACTGGAGGACTGCAGCTCTCCATTGCTCGAAAGCGCCACCGTGGAAGTGGTGGCTGCTGCAGTAAATTCACCCACTCGAGGCCCAGGATCTTCAGTGGACCCAGGCACAGGTGTGTAATGATTGGGGGGGACGAGTATTAAGGGGAAGTGGTTACATGGTGGAAAGGAATCGACAGCAAGGGGCAGGGCTGGCTATTAGTATGCACCTCACCTATGATGCTGGTGGTTTTAAAAATAGATCACATTAACCCCGCCCCCACCCCCACCCCCACCCCCCTGAAGCCCATAAGCAACGCGACGGTTTGCAATTTAGATACCTTGCATGGTCAGTTTCCCACCTCAACTGGGTGAGACTCCATTAAATGTCCCCTTGCGGGCCTCATTTGGGGTGGGAAAGCTGTCAACTAGCCTTCCTGTCAGAGACTAAACTGAGGCAGAGGCAGAGGCAGGAAGGCAATATGGTCCTCACCTGCAACCATCCCACCTGATTAAATGCCCGCTGCTACCAAACTCGTCACAGGAGAAGACATTGAATTCCACCCAAGTTATTGAAGCGCATGTTTTTGTCACCTAATCTCAGTTCTTATCATCTACTGCCACCCCCACAGTACTGAGCAGGAGGATTACTTGGAAGCTGAAGAGGACACAATGGCTCTGAAATTATGCTGTTGTGTACTGGAACACGTTTATCTGAAATTCTTCCCTACTATGTTAGCAAAGGTGGTAAATGATGTAGAATCGCGGAGAGGAATTTCAGACACATTTTGTGTTGATACAATAGTATCTCACATGTAACATCAATCCTCACATATTTTCTCAGCTGACATCAGACATATCAAAACTCATGCAGTCTGGTGGTGAAGGATAGAATACTGGAACCTAGTCTTTATTCACTTCGAAGCTTTTATTTACAGAGACGCACATTGCATACTGTACACCTCCAACAAAATCCCCCTCTTTCAACCTTTTTTTTGCATAACCATCAAATTGACATAAAATTAACAAGAACTGTGTTAAAACTGAAGCTCACTTAAAAGTATCCTTCCAAACGTCACAGCATGGAGCTCAGTAGTTATGAGGATATGTGGATGTTTCCTCAACCATATACAGTATATACAGTCTTTCTCCTAGTGAAAGAAGCTGTGAGCCTCATAGCATTCATTCACCTAATGTAATGTGTGTCAGGATGGACATTTCTAAGCTTATAATTGTGAGGTTCCAGTACTGCAGCATTTCTGCTTATGTTTATACTAAGACATGACTTTGTACTTACTCCTATAAATTATTAATGCCATAGCTGCATCTTTGCTAGTAGTCATTATAAATTATTTTACTATGTTTTTTTAAAAAAATCATGAATAAGTAAGTGCAGATAGAAATAATTATTATTCAGCACCTTTATATTATTTTGGTGTCAGTGGCAGCCATTCTATTTTATAAATTGGATGAATGGGTTTTGCAACATGTCTTTGTGCTCCCACCCTCCCACATTTCTGTTTTGCCTTTTATCCATTTTCTTGGATTTTGTCCATTGAACCTTTGCAGTTTGCTTTGGATTGCTTTTCTAAATGGAAATGAAAATTGTAATTTTCCTCCACCTCTCTATTGTTTTTTGTGGAGCTTTTTATTGTTTGCAAAAAACCCTTCCTAACCGAGTAGCTACTGTTTCCTTTTCCAGATCTCCAGTTGTGAATTTTTAAATAGCATCAGAACAATTTGCTGCACAAAATACTAACTAGGGTGCGTTGTAGTTTCACTTCTCTTGCCGCCCAAAATACAGTGACGGCCACAAGCTATATGATAGCATGTCATTTCAAATGACGTTGTGCTAAATTGCAGTGACACCTCATTATGTGACACAAATACAGTTTATTACCAAGACTAAAGCAAGATTTAGACCAAAAGCATAGAAAGCAGCAGTAGACTCTTAGCACTTAAAGCGTTAATAGATTGCAGCCTTTCTGGAGAGGCTAACATGTCAGTTTAACCTTCTGCCTGATACGGTGAATGCTTTTTAAGTGGTGGGAACAGCAGCTTTTTGTACAGAACATGAAGTGCTGAGAAATGTTTCTTGTAATGCATTATTAAGAATGTGTTAGGGTTGTTTGAGCAGAGACACTATAGAACAGCGTAATGCAGTTGTAAAAGATGATAAACAAGAATTCGGGCTGTATTATTTTGCCCACAGCAAAGTGAATGTGGCTCAGGGCAGTGTGGTAATTGGATAAAATGCTTCAGCTAAAATCTGCAGAGTTCATTTTCGTTCCAATGCACTTGAGACAGGCATGCCACAATATTTTCTTAGTTCAACATAGGAAATAGGTTGGCAAGAAATATTCAGTGAGTACCCAACTGCTTAACCTGTGCACTGTTAAGTTGAGCAAACGAGGGACTTATGATGGTGAAATTGCCAAATGATACTTGGTAGCTTTTTTTTAAGAAATGATTCTCAATGAACTGCCAGCAGGTACGAACAATTTATTCAGTGGTTTAACAAAATACTCATCTGGATGATTTCTTTAAAACGAATATTTTCTCAAGCAACATCAGCCTATATTGGGCAACGATTGTATAAATGGAATGTTTCACGTGTGACAGACATGTTCCTGTTAGACGGTTGTTGAGTATTGAGGTTCTCAGTGAAGACTGAAATCTAACTGTCACAGCCTATGAATGGACGTCTGATAGTGCATCCTTGTGACAGTTAAAGGGGTAACTCTTACGTTAAAATTTTCTTTGCAAATTTGTTGCTAAGTTCTCTCACTTTCTTTGTAAAAGAATTTAGAAAATGGGATTAGAATCCTAAAAGTGAAAATATTGGACTCATTTAGAATTGGAATGTTTGGAAAAATATTAGCTTTCTCCTCTAATGTTTTAACATACCTACCTGGTAACCATTGCAGCAAAGATTGATGTTATTTGCTCAGTACCAATGACCAAAGATCGATGCTGTTATAAGCTCAAACGATTCATATCAATTCTGTCATTAAGGATTTCTGTTTTCAAAGAAAGTCTGTGCATTTTCAAATGCTCATGTTGTAATACAAGGGTATCTGGAATAGCAAGGGATAGTGTTGGTCTGGGTGCAGTACTGTGCATAATGTGATGTAAAGAGACACATGAGTTGAGTCTAGAGAGAGTTGTGAACTGGACAGAGACCTGTGTAGAACAAGGATGGAGTTAACTCCTAGTTTGGACTATGTCCTAAATATACGTACATGGTTATGTGTGATCAAATAAACGCTTACTGCTTAATCATAAAAGATTCAGAAGCTATTTGTGAAAGACCTATTGAATGTGCAACATAATACTTGTAAACTTTGAAAATATCCCTGTTAGAGCATGTTGGCCCTGGAGGTGGAGAGTGAGTGGGGAGACCAGCAGGATGGAAAGAGCCTACAAAGTTGTGAATGTGAATGCCTTAATGGCAGTGCTTAATTTCAATAGCCTGTAGACTCCTAGCTTGGCAGTCAGCTGAATTAATAGTCTGGCCTGAGCAATGTGTGAATAAGCACCAGGGACCACAGCCAGGGACTTGATTATTTGGAAGTCGAAGTGGGGAGGCCAGGGCACTAGGGTTGCGGGAGGGTAACTCGGATATTGAAACCATGATCTGAACTTGAGATGGCCAAAGGTTTCCTGGTGAGGCCTTGGGGAAATGTTGCTGCTCCTCCTGACTCACAAGGATTGCAATAAAAAGCTGATCTTCAGGGTAATCAGCACTTTGTGTTTGACTCTCCACATTGGGCACCCTGTCGGTCACCATGGTTTGCAGTCGAACTTAAGCTGTGACGCTCATGATGTCAACAGACAACTTTTAAATATTTTAATTGGTTGTCCGTCTGCTTTTTACGGGAGCCTCATCAATTGCTTGATTTTGTATTTGTAAAGATCTGTAGTATGATATGAGGCTTAAACTCAGATGGTTGAGTCTGAAGCGTAACGTTACAAGAGTACTTCCGGAACAGCTTATCGATGCTGAGCTGCCGAGTGTCATACTTCAGATTATTGGTTTCCATAAAACGTACAAGATAAATGGTCAATCATTTGGGACTGAGAGGAGGAGAAACTTGTTCATCGCGGAGGCTTTTGGATTTCTGGAATTTTGTACTCCAGTGGGTTGTATATGCTCAGTCATTTGAGTATATTTAATTCTGCATTGGAGAGGTTTTTTGTCTGAGGGAAACGAGGGACATGAGGAATGAATGGGAAAGTCGAGTTGTTGCAGAAGATCAGCCATGATGGCACTGAATGGCAGTGTAGGCTTGAGGGGCCATATGGTCTACTCCTGCTCCTATTTCTGATGTTCCCATGTCGGACTTTTCACCAGCATAGGGCACAATATCTGAGCTGTTGGAGCATTGTCTGCTGACATTTCAAAGTTCTTCTCCCCTGTAGACATGACTAAACGTGTCTCTGAGAGAATTTTGAGTTGTGTGTAAACCTAGGGGGTGTAAATCTATTTAAGGATAGCTGAAAAATTATATGGGGCCTGATGGATGCAACTTGCCAATCTGTTAGAGACACAGCTTGGGTGCTTTGGTTCAGTTAGAGGGCTGGCCTGAGCTTATATCCAAATTCACAGAATCACAGAATCCCTTCAAGTCACAAGGAGGCCATTTGGCCAACGGAACTGCACGGACAACAATTCCACCCAGGCCCCGTCCGCATAACCCCACCTACATATCCTGCTGGTCCCCCTGATACTAAGAGCAATTTAGCATGGCCAATCTACCTAACCTGCACATCTTTAGAGTGTGGGAGGAAACCGGAGCACCTGGAGGAAACACACACAGACACGGGGAGAATGTGCAAATTCCACACAGACGGTCACTCAAGATCTGAATTGAACTTGGGTCCTCGGCACTATGAGGCAGCAGTGCTAACCACCGTGCCACTATGTCGCCCACTGGGGTGCAGACCGCCATGTAGATTTTTTGGTTGGGTCAGTGGGTGCCCACCGGAAAACAAAAGATGCCCTTAGATTTGACATCTTCCTGCAGCACATGTAGGGCCATTCCTTTAACCATATGGAGGAATATGGGAGAGAATGGTTGCAACAATATTGCTGGGAAAAGCCATGAGACGGTTCTGGAATCCACTGCTGGTGGAATGATGCTGAGGAGGAATTGTGAGTACAGTCTATGGAAGCTCACAGGTTGTAATCATACATTCAATGTACTGCTCTCCCAGCACTACACAAGGGATCAGTTCA
Organism: Carcharhinus amblyrhynchos; assembly: GCF_965287045.1. NCBI lineage: Eukaryota > Metazoa > Chordata > Chondrichthyes > Carcharhiniformes > Carcharhinidae > Carcharhinus > Carcharhinus amblyrhynchos. The sequence goes on along the minus strand of NC_137339.1, from coordinate 38,677,088 downwards.
TTCTGGGAGATACCCAAACAAAGTCAAAGAGTCCCAGCACCAACTGATAAGGTCAAAAGTAACATTGGAATTTATTTCATTTGTTGAGACAAAATAGCTCTTTGTTTCACTATATTTTTCACACTGTTTTATACATTGAAGTGACTATTGCATGTGGTGTATTTGGAGATGGGGGTGGTGATGGGGGAGTGATGGCCTATGGTCAGGAGATCACATTAGAAGAAATAATTCAGTTCATGTTCACCTTATGATCGTAGTTTGCAGTCTGGGCAAAAATTATGCCACTGATGACCAATATGCTAATGGGAGTCTGCTCCTAATTGCATCATTGGAGGAGAGAGTATCATCACGTGGAAGTTGCATTTGGTTCTGATCGGGATGACCTGGCGTGAATGTGATTCTTCCGACTTTTCCGTTCACAGCTGCCCTGTTCCAGTTGATTAATCAGACATCAGCAGAAAATCAGAGGCATTGTTTCAGTGTCTCCACAGTGACAGCAGTGACTTTGTGTTATCAAACTGCATCAGAACCCTTGGGTATTGTTTCCAAATTTATATTCTTTAAAAAAATGAAGCTGAACACATTAGTCCTATTTGCACGAAGGTGTCAATTTATGCTTAATCTGCTGTGGGTTTCTAAGTTTAGTACTCATGTCTGAATGCCCACATTTTTGATGCATAAGCACATGCAGGAATAATAACTGATTGCTAAAATTAAGGTCCTATCCAGCAATAAGCATGACAATAGCTTACATTTTATCGTGCTTCTCACGTAGGAGAATGCTACAGAGGTACATTGAAGCTAATGGCATGAAAGTCTCTCTTTCCTACCAGTTGTAGGAGTCCTAATGAAACGGGTTTGATTAGCCTCCACCCAGTTTCAGGTGGCTTTTTTTTGTGTCACATTTGGATTTAACCTACCGTGTCCTGGGAAGAAAATAAAGATGTTGCACTAATCGAAGGTTCTCTAGTGAGGTAGGAGTGAATGTATATTGTTGGGTAGAATAAATAGTGTGGTGATGGTGGTGGGGAAATTATGCTGCATCTGATCTCAGAGTGGTCAATGCTGTTGCTTTTAGAAAACAAATTTGCAAAGTTGGCCGTTCCCAAGTATCGCCGTTCTGCGGTATCACCATCCCCTGATTTGCCATTCTGTAGTATTGCCTTTCCCACTATCATTGTTTCCCGGCACGACCGTCCCCCAGCTTCACCTTTTGTTGATGCCACCTTTCCCCAAAGTCACTATTCCCAGATCTGCTTGCAAGATGTAACTCGTGGGGTGCCACAGGGTCCCAACTATTTACAATCCATTTTAATGATAGTAGGTACCATAGCCAAATTTGCAGATAACTCTAAAATAGGTGGGATAGTAAATTGCAATAATGAAATAAGAAATTTGTAAATGGATATGGATACAGTTAAGTGGATGAGGAAAAATTTGGCAGATGGAGTTTAAATGGATATGTGTGAGGTTATCCATTTTGGTAGGAAAAATACAAAGCAAATTAATATCTAAATGGAGAGAAACTTCAGAGCGCTTCAATGCAGAGTGATCTGGGTGTCCCCATGCATGGATCACAGAAAACTAGCATGCAGGTACAGCAGGTAATAAGGAAGGCAAATGAAATCTTGGTATGCATTGCCAAAGGAATAGAATGTAAAAGTAATGAAATGTTGCTGCAACTGTACAAAGCATTACTGAAACTGCAATGAGAATATCGTGTGCAGTTTTGGTCTCCTTACTTGAGGTGGGGTGTAGTTGCATTGGAGGCAGTTCAGAGGAGGTTCACGAGATTGATTCGAGAGATAAAAAGTTGTCTTGTTAAGAGATTGAGCAGATTAGGCCTATGCTGCCTGGAATTTAGAAGAATAAGAAGAGATCTAATTGAAGTGTAGAAGGTGATAAAAGGTATTGACAGAGTAGATGTGAAGAGGATGTTTCCTCGTGTGGGGCAATACATAATCCTACAGTACAGAAGGAGGCCAATGGGCCCATTGCATCTGCACCGACCACAATCTTACCCAGGCCCCATACCATAACCCGGTGCATTTACCCTAGCTAGTCTCCCTGACACTAAGGGGCAATTTAGCATAGCCAATCCACCTAACCTGCACATCTTTAGACTATAGGAGGAAATTGGAGTATCCAGAAGAAACCCACGCAAACACGGCAAAAATGTGCAAACTCCACGCAGACAGTGACCCAAGCCGGGAATCGAATTCAGGTTCCTGCACAATGAGGCAGCAACGCTAATCGCTGTGTCACCGTTTGCCCCAAGAACTCGAACTAGAATCAAGAACTAGAGGTCATAGTTTTGGGATCTGGAGTGGCAGGTTTAAAACAGAGATGAGGAGAAATTACTTCTCTCAAAGGAGTCTGTGGAATTCACTGCCCCAGAGTGTGGTAGATGCTGGAACTTTGAGTAAATTTAAGAAGGAGCTGGACAGATTTTTAGTCGGTAAGGGTTTGAAGGGCTGTGGTGAATGGGCAAGAAAGTGGAGTTAAGGCCACTTAAGTGAGATAAACCATGACTGAAAAAATGATGGAGCAGGCTCGAGGGGCTGAATTGCGTACTCCTGCACCTAATTCTTATGTTTTTATTTTCCCAACACTGCCATTGCCAGATATCACCATTCCCAGCGTCATTATCCCCGGCATCATTGCTCCCTGGTATCACTGTTCCCAAATATCGCCATTTTCTAGCCTTGCCATTTCCAGGCCTTACCGTCCCCCGGTTTTGCCGATCCCTGACATGGCCATTCCCCCATCACCATTCCAAGGTACCATCATTCTCTGGCATCGCTCACTGTCATCGTTGTTTCTTAGTATCATCATTCCATTCAACACAGATTACACCCAGAAAGTTAACAGTTAACCAGCTAAGCAACAGACATTAAAACATGTCTGAAATGTCAAAAAATAAGACAGTAACCCACTGTTGCATTTTGAAAGGTGACCTGATGGGTTCAGAAAAAGCATCATGGGACACCAAAATGGGTTATTAACCATGTTCATGTACCCTCTAATAGAGTGAGGAAATTTCTGACAAATGTATTATGCATTTGTAATTATCTTAATATAATTTAAATGACATTATTTATTTTGGCTACTACTTTATTAAGAAGCACGTATGCAGATCCCAAACCCCTGGTGCGAGGAATGAAGCATATGCAGGATGTCATGTTGTAAAATTGGAACCAGACAGTGGAATTACAAGGGATGGGATTTGATGGCTAGTGGCAGGGAAGGGATTGTCACACTGTTCCACTTTTATTTATGAGACTTTAGAGGAGCAGCGAGCCAATTTAACTGCCAGTACCATGTCCTTATGATACATCAGTACGTACACATGGCCTCTGGTGTCAGCAAAGATCCAGGCCCATGTAGGTGCTTTAGAAAATGTTTGAATGTTATGAAATGCTTTCTCTAGCCCCACAAGGACACCTTTGGCATCTACATGAATTCAGTTTCTGCCTCATGGAGTTGCTGACGCGACCCCGATGCTCCAATCTGTACTTCCCTTGCGGCAAATTGTTTCGGTGGGTTCCTGGTGGCAGTCTGGCTCTCAACCAACTTTGAGCCCACCCACCAGAGGTGATGTCATTCCTGCTGACTTCAGGCAGACTCAGAATATGAACAAGTCAGGCCTGAGATTTAATGGCACTTAATGATTCAAGACAGCACCCACTGCTGCCCCATCTCTTGATTCCTAATTTAGGTTGTGATGAGGATATTGCAATTCTGCAACAGCATATAGGTAGTTTGGGATATTGGGTGAAAACCTGGCAAATAGAATTTAAATGCGACCTCATGTACTTTGGCAGGAGGAATCAAAATGCTGATTATTATCCAAATGGAGAGAGACTGCAGATGAGTGAAGTACAGAGGGATCTAGGTATTCTAATGTATGAACCACAAATAGCTCACAGACAGGTCCAACAAGTAGTTAAGAAGGCAAACGGCACTTTGACATTTATTATAAAGGGGTTGTAGTTTCAAAATAGGGATACTTTGTTGCACAGGGTGTTGGTGAGACCTCACTTGGAATACTGTGTGAAGTTTTGGTACCCTTACTTAAAAAAGGTTTTAGTAACATTGGAGGCAGCCAAAGGAGATTCACCAGGCTCATTCCTGGGATGAGAGGGTCCTGTCAAGAGAGACTAAATAGTCTGAGTGTGTAGTCATTGGCATTTAGAAGATGCAAGATCCTGAGGGGGCTTGACAGGGTAGATGATGATATGTTTTTACCAGTAGAAGAGTTTCTAACGGGGTTACCTAGCTACAAGATAAAGGGCCAGTCATTTAAAACTGAGGTGTACAGAAATTTCTTCTCACTGACGGTGGTGCATTTCTGGAATTCTCTACCCCAAAGAGTGGTAGAGGCTGGGTCATTCGGAGTATTTAAAGTGGAGGTGGATAAATATTTGATAGATCGAGGAATAGAGGGTTGGGGGTTACGGCACAGAAAAGGAGTAGGTCTGCCTTGATCGTGATGAATAGCAAGGCAGGCTTTGAAAGGCCTGATGGCCTACTCCTGTTTCTATTTCTTGTATTCTTGTGCGTGTTAAAATTGTCCTTTAAACTTGTAGTTTACCAATGGATTGTATGAGGGAGGAAAATCTGGAGGAGCTAATAGGTTATTTGGGACATTGAGGTGAATGAAATGTTTATATTTATTTAATAGTATGAAATGAAAGTGTTCTGCACCCAGCAGCATAAATAGGGCTGAATTTTGCACCCCCCTCCCCCCCCCGGCATGTTTGAAAAAGGCCCTGAAAAATATAGTATGTGCCCCCCGCCCTCCCGGCAGCTTTTACAGGGCGAACTGGTTTTAGGGAGGCAGGAGGCGTGATGGAGGTGGAAGTTTCACCTTTAGCCAATTACTGTCTTGGGGCAGTCTCTTTGGGTGGCAGGGCAGGAGATGCCACCATCTGAGCAATTGTGCCACAGTGCATCAGCAGCAAATTGTTCACAGTTGAATCTTCTTTCCACTTAAAGTTACCAGAAAGGTACTTCAAACTCTTTTGAGAGTCTTGCTTCCCGGTCTCACTGTTGTGCTTATTTGGTCAGAAATTTTAAAACTTGGCAATATTTCACCAGTGGAAAAATAAAAGGTAGCACGATGAAAAATTGGCTGCTGATTTGCTGCAAGCAAGTGTTGTGCTGCCTGTGTAGATCAGTTTCACCCCTTAGATGTTTGAATTTGCATTTTTGACAAACACAGAATCTGAAACAATGTGTGTAAAAGCACAAAGTGCCTTCTAATCAGTAATCCTTCAAGAAGGATGTACTGTAAAAGGGTACTCACCTTCTATGGTCTCTATAATTGTTGTATCACTAAGACAACCAGTGCAGTGATGTGCTCACTAATAGTATACAGGCTCCTTGATCATAAATTGTAATTTCATAGGTGTGGAAGAGTCTGAATATCATGGTCCCCTGATTCACAGCATCGGAGAAAGGTTGCAATCCCTGTTTGCTGGGTTCCCTCAGCAGCAGCACTGTGTCTGTCTTACTCTCTGGATCTTCTGTAATTTTCACTAAACTGTACATAAAAAGCGGCGCTGACATATTTTATTTGTCACACAGGGAAAAAAAATCTCCCCAATGTGGTGCTCTAGACATCATCTCATGTTGTACATTTTACGCTAATAATGTGTTTTAGCTGCCAGAGTTGTGAAAGCAATGGGTAGTAATTTTACTGTTAAGTTTCGAGCAGTTTGATACCGACAATCAGACCAACACAAATCGTTTGCCTTGCCTCCGTGGTAAGTATCTCTGGAATTTACATTACCCTTTTAGGTCTTGCATGATTGATGATGCAGGACCCACTACTGCTGACCCAGTGCTGAGCAGCTGCGAAATGCCAGGATGTAGACAAACTTAATAACATGGGAGGGGGGCTACTTCCTGCTGAGGGGAATGCGAGCCCTTACCAGATAGAAAAATAAGCCTGAACCTCTGCCCAGGCTATTTAACACTAGGTGGTATGACCCACGTGCTTAAATATCTAACTCACCAACAGTAGGAATCAAACACTTTGACTTATGTCATGGCTCTTGCCTGTATTAAAGATTAATAGAAACAGCTCGATGCAGAATTTGATTTTTTTTTAAATAACTGAAGAAATAAAATCTTGTCTTTTACACTGGGCAGCCAATCAACATTGCAGCTCTCGTAATTGAGGCCGTTGGAAGTCTATTGTTGGCTTGGCTTTCATAACATGCCCAGAAGCCTTTCAGTACTGGAGACACTCCACAGGAATTTGTGTATATCCTGCTGCCAGCATAGTAAGGTTACTTCTACGATGAAGCTAGCCCTTCAGGTTACAAAGAGATATTTTCAGTAAGACCCAATTGTTTGCATAATTCATGCAGCATAATTAACGACCCGTCAGACGTAAGAGAAGAGAATGTGAAATATGTTTGTGATATGGGATCGATACGTGGTGTGCAAGAATGAAAATGTTTACCTGCTGAGGGGTCATCAAGTGTCTAACAGTTTTTCCAAGGTGTCCCTGGAAAGTGAATGATTTTACCTTATTTACTGATTGGCTTGAAGCTATTTGACAGAATAGTCAGAGAGTGATAAATCCAACAGACATTGAGCCTCTATTGAGTGTTTTAGTGTTTGAAGGAATTTCAGTGAAATGACTTCTGCTTGCATAACAACAGTAATAACAGGCAACGTTAAGCAATCTGGTATTTAGGAAGTTTAACTTGGAGACTGGGATTTGAACATTTTAATTAAGAGCAGGAGTAGGCCACTTAGCTCCACAAACCTGCTCCATCATTCAATAAAATCATGGCCACTTGATTGTAACCGGTGGGCACCACCAGGCTGTCTGGTAGGAACTCCCAATGGGCGCTGCCTGGCCTTGCCCCTGATCACCCAGGGTACTTCAATGGCCTGCAAGTCCCACCCCCCTCAGCTTGACCATTGTGTCAGATCTGTGCTAGTGAAGACCTGCAGTGATTCTCGCTGTTATGGCGCCGGACCCAAAGGCTAGAAGTTCTGTGGGGCTATGCATATTTAAATGCTACTTTACTACTTCAGATGCTACCTTTAAATGCTACATGGATGGCACGACGGCTCAGTGGTTAGTGCTGCTGCCTCACAGCGCCAGGGACTCGGGTTCAATTCTGGTCTGGGGTCACTGTCTATGTGGAGTTTGCACATTCTCCTCATGTCAGCATGGGTTTCCTCTAGATGCTCTGGTTTCCTCCTGCAGTCTAAAGATGTGCAGGTTATGTTGATTGGCCATGTTAAATTGCCCCTTAATGTCAGGGGAACTAGCAGGGTAAATATGTGGGGTTACGGGAATAGGGTCTGTGTGGGATTGTGATTGGTGCAGACTCAATGGGCTGAATGGCCTCTTCCTGCACTGTCAGGAGTCTAAGTATGATAATAGTCTCTGTGTCACTGAAGAGGGGCCAGGAACATAGCAAACTATTGCATGCAAGTTTCCTGGATTGTTGTGCTGCTCGCTGAGTGCGATGAGGTGGTAAAATTGCCCCTGTGGTTTCTCCGATGTCCAAAGGATAACTTCTCCACTTCTGTATTTTATTTCCCACGCAATAAACACGAACAATATATTAGCTTTCCTTGCCAAATTTAACAGTTGGGATCCCTCGTAGGTATTGTGTTGTTGGTCAAAGATTAGAGAAAACTGACTGTGTGAGGGTTACGTCACCTCTTCAACACCTTGAGCACGCTTTTCTGGCTGTTGAGTAATGAACATCATTAATTGTATCCACGGAGATTGTGGACTGCACTATTCACCCTCACTAACTGAAGTGAAAAATGTGCATACGTGCATATAAGTGGGGTAGGAAGTAGACAAGAAGCGAGAGCAAAAATATAATTTTCTGAATATATGCTAGGTTATGCATTTGATTTTAATGAGTAATAATTCACAGTGCACAACACTGCCCAGTGCAAATCTATTGAAATTGGTTTTGTTCTTTTCCCTGCTTCCCCATCCAGATAACTACCTACCTAATGCGCTAGTTTCAACCATTCTGCTGGTTTTCTGTTTTTCTAATTGCATTCACTAAATGTTTTGGCAATACTGTATTAGTAGCAGCAGGTAATAGTTGGAGCAAAAAGTAGGCAAAGAATAGACCAGTATTTGGAGCAAAAAAAAGGCAAAGAATAGACCAGTAAATATTCCAACCAACCTTGCTTTTGCTGCTAACTTTTAAAATAACTTTGAAGGTAAAATGAGAGTAAGGATTGGATTGTTTTGTGACAAAACAGAAAAACTGAAGGTAATTAAAGTATTAATTTGGAAAGTGATTAAATTGTTAACTGTGACTCAGAATGCCATTTTGAAGTTTTAATAATTCAGGATTATTGTTTAATATGGATTTGATAAGCTCATTAAATCACCTTTCCTTTAATGATGCAGCAGTGAGGAATAGTAGTCAAAAGGTAAATCTTTCCTGACTAAATGAAAAGAAAATGAGGAAGCCTAATGGCTTGTGTTTGGCAGCTTAAGCTCCTGTTTTTACTGTCACCTTCATTTTATTCATGGTTGTCACTGTTGGGTCATGCATTATTAATAATAATTTTAGGAACATTTAGCATAGATGCCAGCACAGTGCCATGCTAGCTTTCAACCCTAACCTACAGCATATTGTTGTGCTGGTTGAAAAATGTTCTTAAAACGATTACACCAGAGAACCACAGCTGGCCCAAATGTCCATGAAATCTGCTGTGCTTGATTTTTTTCCACTTACCGCATCTGCAGCGACAGGTTTTATTTAACCCTTCTTCAGATTTAAATACAATCCATTCTCAATTTGGAGAAATATTTACGTGAGATAAATTTGTAAAAATTATTTAAAAAGATAAACATGAAGACCAAACACACAAAAAAAAGGGCCCCTAGAATTGCGCAGTAAATCAGTTAGTGCCTAAAGTGAGAGTAATGTTTTGGGTGTGTAAGCCTTCATCAGAATGGTTGTGTTCTGAGGCTTTCACAATGGGGATACATGTCTGCGCTGATTCTGTAGGTCCGAGCTTCCAGCCCTGCTGAAGGGTCAGAGCTGAAATATGAACCTGTCTTTCAGCTGCGGATGCTGATTGTGTTGCTGTTGCTGCGTTTTTTTTAAATTATATTATTTGCTTGTTTCGCATATTCTGAATCTGGTTTTGCGATGTATTCGGAATAGCAGAGCAATTTTCTAATGCAATAGGTTCTGGAAAATAGGGTTTGATGGCAGCCTTTTGTGATTAGAAATTCTACCATTTTCGAATAGTGTGCATATAAATAAGTAAAATGAGATAAATAAAAAATCCTATGCTGCCCTTTTGGAGGAAGGTGTCCCAGATTAATTCTCCTTTTTTTTCTCTCTTCAAACTGATGCTACTGTTTACAGTGACAGGAACAACTGCAAATCTCCTGTGGCCTGAATCTGGCTGTTTTAGGTTATTCCACAATGCACAGATTTGGCTCAAATTTTTATGCATTTTGTACTTGGAGGTGCCTGCTACCTTTTTGCAAGCAATGCAGCTATCATAAATAAACGGTGAAATATTGTTCCCGCATAAATGGCCGCCTTATGTCCTGCCACAGGCTGGCTGGCAAATTAGCAGCTGCTAGATGTTTTGGGATAGGAGCGGACTTCAAATGCTCACTGAAAAATATTGTCCTGTGACGTCCCGCTGAATGTACTGGTTCCTACCAATGTCAAGGTCATTGTGGGTCTTTATTCTCTGGCAAGCTCATGTTGAGTTTATGCATTGTCTGCCAATCTCATGTTTAGTATGTGTGAGCCTCTTAGTGGGAATGCTTGCTTCACTCTGGCAACCTGTGACAAGTGCATGTCTTACTGGATACGTATCTTGGGACTGAAAAATGTACAGCAACTTTGGGCAGTATTTTACTACTGGGAGTCGGGAAATGGACATTGGGACATTTTTGGACTCCTGTAGTGGAGGGGGAGGGGCACTGACCCCTATTTTGAGAGAAGTGTCAGTTTACTTGGTTTGAAGACTGGCAAAAGCAGAGGCAGGACTGTGCAAATGACTTTGGCAGATCATGGCTGTCTATAGATGCCATTTTATTGCATTACCTGCTGTTAGAAAAATTTCTGCTGAGAGGCAGAGGCCTGGAACATGGGACAAGGAAGCCACTTGCCACAAGGAAGCTGTGAGTTGCCCTCTTCCTGGAGAGTGAAAGGGGAGGCCACCCTCCAGGACCAAGAAGGCCTGAATGGAGATAGCTGACACTGTCAGCAGATGTTACTAGAATCATAGCGTCCCTACAGTACGGAAGGAGGCCATTCAGCCCATCAAGGCTGCACCGACCACAATTTCACCAAGACCCTTTTCCATAACTCTCATATTTACGCTGCTAATCCCCCGATACTAGGATTAATGTGGCCAATCAACCTAACTGGCACATCACTGGAGTGTGAGAGGAAACTGGAGCACTCGGAAGAAACCCATGCAGACACTGGGAGAATATGCAAACTTCACATACATAGTGACCCAAGGCTGGAATTGTACCCGGGTCCCTGATGCTGTGCGGCAGCAGTGCCAGCCACTGTGCCACCATGCTGCCCCTAATGTGAGGGCCAAGATAGGATGAGGGGTTTCATAATTACACATTATCACCACCATGGAGCGGGTAGCTGTGGACACCATCAGGATTTGCAATGAAGAGCATTTTCGGCAATGCAAAATGGGAATCCATGGTGGAGATGGTGATTAGGGAGTGCAGAGCATTCGTTAAAGGGCTGCACTGCACTCCCTTCCATCCAAAAGCATACTGAACAGTCAGTTACATTGGGAAGCCTGAACACTGCAGAAGCTTCTGGTTTCCGAGGCTAGTTCTCATGCTCTCTTTTTGTGTCTCCCAAAATTGTGAGATTTGAGGATTTTTGGGGTTATTAGACCCTCCTCCTCATCACCAGGCCAAACACAGCAATAAAAGAGCTCAGATCAAGTATTGTCACATCTTGTTACAATGTGTCCTCAACAATCATAGTGCAGAAGGAGGCCATTTGGCTGTCACATCTGCACCAATTCTGTGACAGAGTATCTTACGCAGGCCCACTGCCCAGTCTATCCCCATGCATCTTCCCCACTAATCCACTTAAGCTACACATCTTTAGATGCTAAAGGAGAATTTAGCATGATCTCACCTGCACACCTTTGGACTGTGGGAGGAAACCGGAGCACCGGAGGAAACCTACACAGTCACCCAAAGCTGGAATTGAATCCAGGTCCCTGATGCAATGAGGCAGCAGTGTGCCACCGAGCAGATACAGTTACCTTTGTGGGTCCTTGTGCGAAATGGTGTCTCTGGGCAATGAGCATGGCACTAGTGTGCAGAAAGAGATGCCGGAGGCAGCTCTGGGCAATGCCCCTCAGATAATGTTGGACCGATATAGCCCTGCTCAGTTAGCAATAGATGTCAGGCCTAAGCAGTCACCTAAAAGAAGTGTCTACCTACAGCAGCAGCTGCAGATGTGTATCCACATGTCAGAGCTTTTCAGGGCAGTGCAAGGTCATGGACTGAAAATGGAGGTGTCTTCTAGCTCCTGAACGTCGCAGTTACTCAGGTTTGTGAGTGCAATGCACCTCCATTGAGAGAGTGGCCCAATTCACGTCAATGTAGCAGCACTAAAATAAATAAATAAAATTTATTTGTTTTAGTGTCACAAGGAGGCTTACATTAAAATTGCAATGAAGTTACTGTGAAAATCACCTAGTCACCACACTCTGGCACCTGTTCGGGTACACCTTCACAGAATTTAACATGGGCAATGCACCTAACCAGCACATCTTTAAGACTGTGGGAGAAAACCAGAGCACCTAGAGGAAATCCACAAAACACGGGAGAACATGCAGACTCCACACAGACAGTGACCCAAGCCAGGAATCAAACCTGGGTCCCCGGTGCTGTGAGGCAGCAGTGCTGACCACTGTGCCACCATGCCATCCTTTTGGAGTGTATGCAGGAACTGCACACTGATGTTCAGAGGATAGATACCACACTATGAAGCCTCAACCGGTCAGTAGAACAGATGGCACAGGGATATTTGGAGAGGATCTCAGTTGGACTCCAGTTGGGGGCTATGACTAGCTATCTGAAGCATGAACCAAGAGCTGATGATGTTGCCGAGGAGGATGAAGATGCCACAGAGGCCTACATGACCCCTCTGACTGAGGGAATATCTGAGGAGCAGAGCCCAGTGAGGACGGCCACCCCTGCAGTAATTCCTAAGACTAGCTTCCGAAGGTGCGCCCAATGCACCGGCCTCCCAAATCTCTTAGTGACGTGTGAGTGGGCGTCCTCCACCACCTCCTGTAGTACAAAGGGAGCAACAGGACGAAGTGGCCAAAAACAGACCACTTTATCGAGCAGAGAGAACTGAGCGAGTCACTTGCACTTGTAAATGCGCACTTTTTGCCTTTTGGAGCACAGTATAAATATTGACAAGTAAATCTGGGCACATGTTGTCTTTCAATAAAGAGGAGGAGGAAATGGTAAAAGTGAGCAATAATCTGTGAATGCTGACAGCAAAATCTTTGAGCAGGTGTGCATCTTTCATTGATGGTAAGAATTGAGCTGCTCCTAGCTGTGCCTTCAGTGGCAGAGCGAATTCCAGACCACCTCATCCCATCATTCCTCCTACATTACAGAGGCTGAGCAGAAGTGAGCCTAAATCAGATGATCCCTGACATTCATGGCATCTTAACGAGTTCTTTGTTCATTGCATTGAACCCACACAGCCCCCTTTGCTACCAGGGCATCTTCCTGTTCTACATCTTCTTCCTGTTCTTTCTTCACTCTTTCACCTTCTGCTGCCCCACTGAGTTGCTTTTTTCCAAGACTTCATCATTCTCAAGGTCCACACTTCACTATAGGGTTATGTTGCAGAGAAGGCCACACAACGAGTAAGACCCTTGAGGTGTACTGCACAGCTCTCGCTGACCGATCCAGACATCAAAGTCGCATCTGCAGCAGCCAAAGCCCTGCTCGACAGTTGGCTGAGTGAGTAAATGCTTTCAGCTGTATAGTCTCTATTTTGGAACCTTCCGGAAAAGGGTGGGTATCCATTTATTCATGGGATCTCCCTTTGAAGCCATCCAGGGATTTTAGGGAATGGAGTGAAGGGCTGTGACAGCCTGGACTGGAAGAGAATGAAGGAGTCATGGTAGCTGAGCTAAAGTGAGTGCACACCTCGGATGAAGGTCTTGAAAAGCAAGGGAGTGGAAGCCCTTCTTGGCGAATTGAGTGTCCAGTCGCTGGATGCCTTGCTGGCCACAGGGGTGAAATGGATGATGTTCTACCCCTGGGGGAATTGGGAAATGGAGGTGAATCCCACTGTCCTGTGGGACTGTGAGACCCTATCTGTCTGGAATTGGATGTCCTGCCCAGCTCTCACAGAGGACACCAGCGGCTAACATGAAGCAGCCGTGTACAGGATGCTACCTAGGTTCATAGCTACTCCTTGGAAGGAGCCGATTGCGAAGTTCAGGTTTCTGAACAATGAGGTTTCTGAGCAGCCAGCAAAAGGGTTAATGCTCACCTGCAATCTTGAATACATGGATACAATGTTCAGACCTGCTTTGACACCAGGAGTTAAATTGGTTTCAGACCTACTTTGACACCAGGAGTTAAATTGGATTAATGACCTTTACAGATAAGCTGCTTTATATAGGAAAGAATTTATCTAATTCGCATTTTGCAATCGTATATCACCCACTGTGACATCTGTGATTCGTGAATTGAGTAAGTCCTTCAATTAACATGGAAAGAAAAATTGTTACCAGCCAAAGGTTAGAAGTGCAGCTGGCTATTTTGCTAATGCAACCATAAACACTGGGATAATGATCTCTTAAGTAATTGTGCTCTGTGCATTACAGTGCAGGACTTTGTTTTGTTTTATTTAATTTGTTATGTGTGTTTATCAAAGTAATGGGTGCGAGTGCTGGGAAATGAGACCTGGTTTTGATTTGCAAATAGCAATTAAAGTTGAACCACTAGTGAACCCCAGAGTGACCTAACTTAAAACAATATATTTTGTTTGCAAGTACCTAACATTTGGATCATTTTGCATTGCTTTTCAGTTGGGGTATTTCCAGTTTCTCCAAAAAAAGAGCTAAAACGCGCAGGGGTTAGCAACAAAATGTTAATTTATCCATTACAGTCCTTAGGCCCAGATTTTCCAGTTCCAACAGCAGTGAGTTTAATGGCCACAGTGGGTGGAATAGTGGGCTGAATTTTGCAACCTCTTTGTGCCTGTTTTGCAGCAGGCAAATGTTGTAAAGTCGGGTATAATGTGGCTGGCGCAAATGGCACCGATTTCCACACCTGTTGCGATTTTGCGACACCCGGATTTCCAGCGCAGTCAGCGTCTCCCCAGAAAGGGACACGGGGCTGATTAGTTTATTTAAATTTAATTTAATGTTCATTTCAATGTGTTTAGTGAGCCCGGCGCCCCATTGTCCTGGCTCACTTGCCGCTATGGCCCTGCTGGGAGATGTTTTCTCGGGCGTGAAAAACTCCTGCACTCCGTGAACGGGGAACAGTTTTGTTGGCCTCACTGGTAAAACCGGAGGCCATTGAAGCCCCCCCAGGGAGGCCAAGTACAAGGCTGCGGTGCCCCTTGGGCTGTGTCAGCCTGGCACCTGGGCAATACCCACCAGGCAGTGGCAGGGATTAGGGTCTGTAGGGAAAGTGCTGGAGGGCAGTGCCAGGGGGCCCGGGCCAGTGGTGGGGGGACGAGCCAATGATGGGGGGGAGGGGTGTCTGATGCCACTCTGCATGCGATCGGTGGGGGAGGGAATGGCAGCTGCGATCAGTCTGGGAGGCGGTGGCGGGTGGGCAGTGGCTGCATCTTGCACTGCAGGCCCCCGCGATTGCGAGGGGGAGGGGTGCTACTTGAGGCTGCCTGCAGTAACAGGAGCCTGACAGCTCTCTCTTTGTCCATCAGACCCCTGCCACTGTTAATGCACATGTGCAGTATCAGAGGTCTGCACATGTACAATAGCTCCCCCTACAGGCTGCCTGGCTAATTAAGCCCTGCCCACTGCCTCTCTGGCTCATTAAGCCCTGCCCACTGCCTCTCTGGCTCATTAAGCCCTGCCCACTGCCTCTCTGGCTCATTAAGCCCTGCCCACTGCCTCTCTGGCTCATTAAGCCCTGCCCACTGCCTCTCTGGCTCATTAAGCCCTGCCCACTGCCTCTCTGGCTCATTAAGCCCTGCCCACTGCCTCTCTGGCTAAAAACTGACTAACCCATCCTTTTAGAGACAGAGTGCGTAAAGTGAAAACTCACCCAAAAAATGAATCTGGAACTGTCCCATTTTCAGGCTGGCTGGACGCACGTAAAAAAACTGGTAAAATTCCACCCAGTGTGTCTAGAGCTGAAAAATCAGTTTCATGAAATAATGGCAGGAACGTGCACCCCGCCCATCATTGCAGGTCACCATCCCCAGCAGAGGCCAGCGTGAAGCAGCTTTGCACCTCCGAATGGGATGTGGATGAAGCCCCAACAGAGATCGCAGGATGTGGATTTTCATACTGAAGCAGATTCCAGGATGTGGACCTTCACTCTATAGGAGCTTCCAGATGCGTGTGCATGTGGAAGGGTCAGGGAGCTGCAGTAGCCTCTGTCTTGCAGACTAGATGGTTTGCTGTGGGCTATGAAGCTTCACCTTAACACACTGAATTGCTCTTTATGCACGGGCCGCACAGATGCTGCTCACGTCTCCTCTCCTATTTGGTGACGTGAATGTTGAGACTTCCCTTATCTTGGCGATGTGGATAAGATCACTCATCCATTTCTTGCACTGCAGGGGGGGTCCTCTAGTAGAGTCCGTGGGCATTGACCACCCTCCATGCTGGGTTGGTCTCGCAGCTCGATCTCCTCCTTCCATCCTCAGTATATAGGACACACTTGCTGGCCCCCATTGCACTGAGCAGTACATTGAGGGAAGCATTGTTGAATCTGGGTGTTAGAAATCCCTTCAATAATTGCGCCATCTCCTCTTTCTGCAGTAGGTTTGCAACAAAGAAGTTGATGTTAAATATGGCTCCCATATGTGACAGTGAGATACGTGCCAGACAGCCAGCCCACCTTGCTATGTAATACATTGGGCAACCGCTGACTGCATAATCAATAAACGCAGCATCGAACCATTCAGCGTAAATTCCCACTGAGCTCCATGCCGGGAAACACTTCCAGTTCCTGCTTCCTACCAAGGGACTTAAGCCTGGATTGGAAAATCCTGGCCTTTATGTTTGTAAAATCATATCACTTTGTGTGTTTGTATAGTGTGCCTTATATATGCATGTACAGTCAGTATCCCTTCATATGTGTTCAATGTGTCTTTTATGTACACGTACAATCAATATCTCTTTGTGTGTGTGTGTGTGTGTGTGTGTGAGAAGAGTGCCTTATATGATATAGTCAGTATCCCTTTGTGTGTTTTTACAGAGTGCCTTATGTATGTGTGTACAGTCAGCATCCCTTTGTGTGTCTTTTCTGTATGTGTATCCTTTTTTGATGAGCAGTATGTGTAAAATCAGTGTTACATCAAAAATCCATGGTGCTTGGTATTAGAGACTGGAACCACAGCTTTAATGTGATTTTCTTTTTGTAAAGAGAACCCTTTTATGTAGGTTTTTCTGTGTTGCAATGCGGTGGAGCCCATTGAGCCTTTGGGGTCAAGTAGGCAATAAGTAGTTTTTGATGGTCTGTTGGGTGATGTTGGATTTGTGGCAATTAATAAGTTTCTTTTTTTACTGCCCTTGGCTTAGAGCACTCAACCCCCATTCTGCTGGGTCAGGTAAAGCCAGCTTCTTGGAGAGGTGATGTGCTGCTTCGTGTTACCAGGATTCACCATTCACAAGTATTTGCATTTCATGGCTGTTAGCCCCTACTCTAATGTAATGCTGAGGATTCCAAGGACAGAAGCTATGCTGAAGGTGGGAGCATGTTCTGTATTTGCCAGATGACAGCTAATGAAGAGCAATATCATATTTGTTTGAACTCCATTCAGTGTCAGCTGCTAGAAGTAAGTTAACATAGGGTGGCACGGTAGCACAGTGGTTAGCACTGCTGCTTCACAGCTCCAGGGACCTGGGTTTGATTCCCGGCTTGGGTCACTGTCTGTGTGAAGTTTGCACATTCTCCCTGTATCTGTGTGGGTTTCCTCTGGGTGCTCCGGTTTCTTCCCACAGTCCAAAGATGTGCGGGTTTGGTTGATTGGCCATGCTAAGTTGCCCTTTAGTGTCATGAGATGCATAGGTTAGAGGGATTAGTGGGTAAATGTGTAGGAATATGGGGGTAGGGCCTGGGTGGGATTGAGGCTGGTGCAGACTTGATGGGCCAAATGGCCTCTTTCTGCACTGTAGGGATTCCATGATTCTAAATAATTAGTACCTCCCATCCACGTTGATTTTTTTAAAGAGTATTTTTATTCAAACTTTTCCATTTTACATTTGGCACAAAACACAACAAACTCTCAAAATCAAATCAGAGTGACACCACTTTTCCACATAAACATACAGAAAAGACCAGTGAATATTCATACAAGTTATTCCAATTACCAATCATTGCAATCGCTGTAGTCAGCCTCTCCCTTCATACAGATAAAGAAATGTTGCAAAAAAGGGTGGGGATTTCAGGATGACAGGATACCAATTGTGAGCACCTGATCCCATGGTGCATACCCTCCTCCACAAGGTGACAGAGCTACACAATGTACAGGATCCCTTGTGGGGAAATATACAACCAACCAAGGCCTAACTCAGCATCCCAGGACTTCCAAGCAATGCATCGAGAACCCAAAAAGAAAGGAAAGCTTGGGAAATTGCCATCTGTACAGGATGTGGAGTGTCAGCGTACACATGTACAGGAACTAGTAAAGCAAAGATTTGTACACCTCACCTAGGCTTGCAACAGTACATACCTCCCTCCTCTCTAGCCATATTTGAGGCATGGATCAGGCTCCCCATCACCGGAAAATTTAAACCATTTTTCATCAAGGAAACACCACTTACAAGGAAAAGAAGAATTGTCAAGACACCCATCAGCCGGATATTCTGGGAAGAGATACGACCCTCCTCCTCCCCAACAAGCTAAGAGAAATCCTCCTGGATTAACTATAACAAATCAGAGTCTTTATCAACACCCCACCTACCCGGATGAAGAAAGGAAGCCCAGCGAGAGGAGCATCAGGGTCATCCAGTGGACGCCAGGCGTAGTTTCTCTGCACAGACTTCCAGAGAGAGGATACCGGGAACAGAACAGCGCAACTTCATAAGGGACAGGACACTACCCTCTGCCTCATCCCCCTCCCTCAACACCCTCCCACCTCCCCTCAAGGGAGCCCAAACCCAGAAGACAGACAGACTGGAAACCTTCATATAAGACCACATGGAAGAATGACTTACTCCTCCAACCAGCCAAAACCCCAACCAAAGGAAGACTCTGACAACACTGAACCAAACACCCAGACTTGCAGTCAGGCCCAGCAGTCAGTAGGATCCCCATGGGAACCAAGTGTCAGGAATGGGAGCAGTTCAGAAGCCCTCAAAAGGGGACATGCTAAGGGAGTTCACCTACTCCCCCTTCCGACATACCGTCCACATGACCCAGATAAACGCAAGCACTACTTCCCTGCTCAACAACACCCCAAAATCGGGCCAACTGAATACTCATATCACTTGCATACATTGAACAAAGAAAACTGTCCCTTTCTATAGGTACTCCAAAATTGTCACCTAGGCCCCATTATTAATGTGATTCAACCCATTTCCCATCAGGGCAACCTCAATAACCAGATAGTATCCATTCCATGAGCCAAGTAATCAAATAACCAATGCACAGCCAAACCAAAATAAAAGATCAACATACAAGGCTGCACATCCAAGGATAAGTCAGCTGTGCCCAGGCGTGCGCCAGAACATAACTTCCCTCCTCCAACCATACCAGAGACACCAACGAAAGGGCCCTGTCCTTCCCATATACATGATCTGTCTGCACTTTCTCAGGATACAAGCAAAGATTCTCTCATCCCAAAATAACAAAAATACAAAAGAAAAGTGCCACCCCAATAGTTCTAACGGGGAATTTTCCTCACCCACAATATGGACTTGTAAGGCTATACCAACTATCAAACCATCCACTGGCCACTCTGATGTGATATCTATGAGGAGAAGGGTACTAAATGTTGTACTCCTCAGTGTAAATGCAAAGATTGCAGCACATAAAAGAAAAAACAAACCAGGTAAATACCACCAACCAACTCCATATACTCCCCAGTGGAAAGAAGGAGACCCATAAACAATTAAACTATGGTCTCCCTCGCTCCAACTTCAGAGCATGCAGGTGGACAAATACCATTAAAAAACACAGTAGATAATCCTGACTTTCACAATGTAACAGAGTAACAGGCAACAAACACCTCCAGAGTTTTCATCTATCATGCATCCTTGTCAGGATGAAAGAATGACAAAATCAAGATTAAAATTTCAAGGGAACAAAGTTATTGAGTCATTGAGCTGTACAGTGCAGAAAAGGTCATAGTGTCATACAGCGTTGAAAAAGCCCTTTGGCCCATCGAATAATGATGAGCTGCATTATAATATAACCATACATGGAGTTTGAAAAGGCCAAAACCATGACAGAATCATCATCAAGCAACATCACGGAAGCCACTGCACTTCCACCATGTTGTCATCCAGAAGACCCAGCAAAGGAAAGCGTCTGCGGGGGGCAAGGATTCAACAAGTCCGGCCACCTCCAACCCTTCTTGACAGACACTGAGCACAACACAACACTGAGCACCAGTGGTCGGAGTCTTTGGCTGACCCCAAGCCTCGACGACCAGATGCAGTGTAGACCGGAAGTCACAAGAGTGCAGCAGGGATTTAAATCCTTCTGTTTGTCCTGGGATAGCGATCACCTGTGGAGTGCCGTGGAAGTCTGTGCCTGTGTTTGGAGAAAGAGGGAAGAGAAGAAGAAAGAGTTCATGTTTAGACCATGCTAAATAGGAGTTCATTGAATGGGAGTTAGAAATGCTGCAAAGGGAACAGTGGGGTATTTTTTAAATTGCCTTTGTTCTTAGAATGATGCTGAGCTCAGTTGAGGTATGACGAGAAGAGCCACAAACATAATTCTGGTCATATCCTTGCAAACAAAACCGTGTTTAATGATTCATGTTTAGTTTCATCCCCCTAGAGTATTAATCAGTCTGAGTACATGGAAGCACAAGTAAAATTCCAGTATCCATGCAATAGAGGGACGATTATTTCATTGTTATGGTCCTTGGATCATACAGTCATAGGACCAGACACTGGATAGTAAAAATAAACTTCAGGTCAGAAGGGATCCATCTGTTTTTGAGAAAAACCAGTCATGCTGAACCCAAGCGAATATTGTATCATGGCTCTGACATAAGCGGTTTCAGTTGTGACATGGCTGAATTTTCCTGTCTGTTCTTGGTGTTCTTTATGAGACCTGTCCAAAGCTGAAGGCACAGTATTGTAAGAAAAAGCAAGGAAATGACATTAGGTTTTTCCAATTTAGAGTTAGCATTGGTACAAGAACAATGGACCAAACAGTCTCTTCATGCCTTGAAAGTTCGATGAAATGGCAAAGCAATCCTTTATTTTTCTTTTTCAAATAACCCTGTATGTCTCCCAGTTTCTTATGTCTCTTTAGAACCATAGCCCCTGAGGAGAAATCTTTAAGAAATATTTATAGCTAGTGTCTCTGTATCTTTAGTCAGCAGCAGTAGAAATGTTACATCATGATCTGCTGACAAAAGACTTCTGATCAATAGGTAGACAATACTCGCTATGAGACTTGATTTTACCTTGCAGATAAAAGATTAAAAGTGAATTAATGTCAAAAGTGGATATCAGGTTATGCATGTTAAACATAATTTTTCTGGCCCCGATGACTCTTAATGGAGAAAAAAAACAAACAACAAAAGGTGATAACCTGACAAAAACGCATTATGAGCCTTGAGTGACATTCCTATATACTATGCTCCATTATATAAAAGTTCTCATCTAAAGAATCCCACTCCCAAGTGTTACACGTCTTGTTGAATTAATTTAGCTTCTATTAGGATTAGAAGAAAAAGAAAATCTAAAATAAACTAACATCAGTCAGTGAGTGGGATTTTACAGCCTCGCTTGGGCAAGTTTGGAAATTCCTGCCTTGGGTCAACGGAGATTTCCATTGTCGTACCCTCGCCTACACCGATTCTGTGGTGGGCAAAGTGGTCAAGTTCCGGCCATCTTTGCCTAAGTCCAAACGTGAGCATGCCATGATGCTTGCAAATTATTCTTGGATCTTAGCTTTACGTAACTCAGAATCGTTAATAGATTGACTTATAAGCCAGTCAAGACTGTCTGTAAAACCTCATTACAGACTATCGGGATATAACCCATAATGAGCCACATATTCTATCACATTTGACCTGGTTGGATTTTTGATCGTAAGAAAATTTCTCATCTATTTTTGTCATGATGAATTTGACACAAATCTTGGTGTTGTACCCCCCTCATTGATTTTGTTATTGGAGGCCAGTAACTTGCTAATCACACCACAAAGACTAACTATTAATTAGATTAGAATTTTGTCTGTGTATCAACAATAGTGACTGAGACCTGAGGGACACCTTCTTTTAGCATTTGGCAGAGTGAAAACTTTTATTTATATATTGTCTAGGTCAGCTGAATATGCCTATTTAACAACAACAACAACAACATATATTTACATGGCATCTTTTAATGTAATGAAATGCCTTAAGGTGCTCATTTACAAATAAGGTAGGTGGAACTATTTATTAAAGTAGCTAAGCCTGCTGCTGATCAAGCATGCTGATCTCACAGATGTCCTCAGGACTCTTGTAGCCATTTAAACAATGTGTTGTTCACTGTTACCACCGGAAGTAACGGGCATTTTGCTTGAATTTCTGTTGAGGGGTTCATTGCTTCGCTCAAGCTGAGAGAGCAATCGAGGGAAGATTTCTCAGTAAATTTTCTGTTGGCTGCACTCAACTGACAGAGACACACTTACTGTTGGCCAAGGTGCAGTTTCTGTCGGTAAAGGCAAAATACTGCGGATGTTGGAATTTGAAACAGAAACTGAAAACGCTGGAGAAACTCAACAGGTCTGACAGCATCTGTGGAGAGAGAATAAAGCCAACGTTTCACGATCTGGTCACCCAGACTTGAAACATTAGCTCTATTCTCTCTCCACAGATACTTTCAGACCTGCTGAGTTTCTCCAGCATTTTCTGTTTCAGTGCAGTTTCAGTCCTTTCCCCTAATTTTAGATTCATCAATTCTTCAGTGAACAACATTAAGTTGATAATTAAGCACTTAGTCATTTGTTTTGCATAGTGTATTATTAGTGCAATGTTTAAGTTGTATTATTAGTGCGTGTATAATATGACATAGCTTGGATTATTTCTATGACTGTATGGAATAAGCTAAGTAATTAGAGCATGGTGTAACTTTTATTAACTAAGTACACATATGTGTAGAGCCAAGTCTAATGATATGGAATGCCAACTTTGAATCGAGTGCAAGCTATAACCTGGGTTAGCCTGCTAAGCCTTTCAGAAACAATGTAGTGCATTTTATTGATATTTTCATGCAAGTACATTTGGAAGCGAGGCCATCAGAGTGGTAGATGTACATTTATTTTACTTTTGGATAATTTTCAAAGTGGAAAAAGCACAATGCTTTTTTTAAGGAGTAATTGGAAACCTGTAACTGATAGTAATTTGATAGCTAGTTAGTGAACGGCATTGAAGTGATTTGTAGTGATATTGGTTACCGGTATGCAAAGGCAGTATTCCAGCTGATGGCTTATGCTTTGGTTTCTTTCCTCTCTCTGTCCTGCAGTCTCAGAACAGTGCACAATTTATTTATAGCTGAAACGGAGCAGCACTGGTGCAAAAGACATTCTAAATGCAGATTGGCTACTGTTTCAGGATTTCTGTATTCTCTGACACCCCAGTGTATTATCATAATTGACTTTTGTACATGATATTGTGCTAAAATGAGGTGCATTTGTTTAAAGCCCTGGAGTCCCTTTCTTCGATTTTACCAAGTTTCAGCTTCATTGTCTAGGTCACATGACCTCTTCACCAGACCTGTCCAAAGTTATAAAAGCTGAGTGACGGGGAATGGAGATCCTGTGACAGCCCAAATATATGAAAGAAATCAGACTGCCAGTTGCCCATTAGAGAGGCTGCTGTACACGGCGGCCTCATCATGTTTGCTTTCAAACTACACTGAGCACCTAAATCAGCAGAGTGAATGCAGATGGAAGTGGACAGTAGTGCTGCAAATGGTTGCAACGATGTCATCAAACTTTTCCATTCAGCTGAAGGAAAGCTTATTATCACTGCAGTGTACAGAACATTTAACTCTTTCAGCGGTGCAGACTTGGGTTTAGAAATAAAATGGTACCTGAATAGACATCGATTATAAAGTTTGAAAGAGGCAAAATGTTGCAATGGTTGCAAATCTACTGCTTGCAGATCAGGTGGCAAGTGTTGCATAAGGGCAACAGTTAGATTAATTTTTCGGGTTTTAGGACCTTTCACCCTTCGTCAGAGCCATAAGACCACAAACATTAATGTACAGCTTTATTTCATATTTTGTAAACTTTATTTTTTAACCCCATACTCTCTTAAAGACATTACCTTTGTTAGGACATAGGTCCAGATGGATTCAGCAGCCCTTGAATATCTCTGCAGTAGGGTGGCACAGTGGCAGAGTGATTAGGAATGCTGCCTCACAGTACCAGGGACTTGGGTTCAATTGCGGCCTTGGGTGACTGAGTGGAGTTTGCATGTTCTACCCATATATGCCTGGGTTTCCTCTGGTTTCCTTCCATAGTCCAAAGATGTGCAGGTTAGATTGACTGGCCATGCTAAATTGCCCCTTAGTGTCAGGGAGATTGGCAAGGTAAATATGTGGGGTTACAGCGATACAACCTGGATGGGGTTATTTTCGGTGCAGGCTTGATGGGCCGAATGGCTTCCTTCTGCAATGTTGAGATTCTGTTACATTCTATTATTAATATCTTGCTTCATTGGCTGGACTTGATCTGCAAATCAGGATATTTGAGTGTTGTCGGGTTATGTGGCCATAAAAACATTTCAGCAGAGCCAGTATTGCACTCATCCATATTTTACTTCCGTGCAGAAAGCACCTCCCTCCTTTTTTGAGAGTGTTTTTAAGTCAATTGACACCATAAAATGTGCTAGCCAGGATGTACTATTAAAACAAAGTGCTTTCCCCGGCATTACAATACAAGCAAATGCAAATCATTAGAAAATAGTTGTAAATTATTATAAATAACTGATTGACTATTGGAAATCTACTGCAAATGCAATTCTGTGTTTGCACCAGAGAGTTCTAAAAAAGAATGGCTTGCGTTTATGTAGACCTTTTCATGGTCAGTGGGCATCTCAAAACACTTTACAATTAATGAAGTGATTTTCAAGTGTGTTCACTGTTGTACAAATGTGTAGCCAATATGCACATGAAATCTGCCACCAACAGCAATGCGATAATGACTGGATAATCTCTTCTTGTGACATTGATTGACGGATAAATATTGGTCAGAACACTGGAATTAACTCCCCTATATTTCTTCAAAACAGTCCCATGGGTTCTTTTGCATCCTGGTTCAACATCTTCCTAGCACTTGTATACCATAAGATCTTTGTGAATGAGCTATGTGTTGCCAAATTAAGTTCCAGTGATGTTTCATCACATTGACAATATCTTGTTGTGTTGCAAAACACCAGCCAAGAATTATATCATGAGTTAGAATTCTAATGTATTTGTAATTGTCCTTAAATCTTCTTACTTGTCATAATCAATACAATTTTGCATTTCTGTGATAGTCTATGAAAACAACTGCAGTAAACCGCAGCAATTCAATAAAAATCAAATAGCTGATGGCACTAAATGGCACCAGAGCACAGGTACATTCAAACCTGGCAATGTTTCAGACCTGGTAATTTCTGAAAAGTTGCTCACACAAGTCCTAGAATATGAGCCTCCAGAGTTAAATAGAGCTCAGTGCCTCACCATTTACCTCAGGATAATTATATTGTTGGTAGAAAAAAAACAACGATGCATATCCAGAGATTTAAAAGAGTCCACATCTCAATATATTTATCACAACTTGGCCTAAGTTGACTGGTTTATAATCAAGATACTGCGGTGAAAATAGGCTTGGATGCAAGAATATTCGATTTGTTTTAAAGCTGTCATATTCCAGTCCACAATCCATCATTTGCCAGTATGATTTGAAAAAGGCACAACATGAAAAGCCTTTACTTTAAAACTTGCCCGTTTTTAGACATGATGTACATCAACTATTACTTCCTTGTGGCAGTGATTGAAGTCACAGTATCGTCTCCTCCCTATCATTTGTTTGCAGCCAGCACATATCAATCCTCATCCTTGTCAACACTTCGTAACCTGAATTTTCCCTCTTTCCGCTCACCTACACATTTGGCTGTGTTAACCCTGAGTCCATTCTTTCATGACTTCTCTTTCTCCTTTCTCCCTGCTCTCCCCATTTCTGTCACCCAGTCTTATGATCTTTCTTTTCTCCCCTCTCATGTTCTACCCCCCATCACCACCTCAAATCCTTTGCTATTCTTCTGTTTTCCTGTTCTCCTGTTGTAATGACAGGTTTGACTACCTCTTGGATAAATCCACATCTACCCTTTGTGGCTCTCTCACCATTCTTTGAAGATCCTACTAAGCCGCAAGTCGGATCCTTCAAGAGCAACAACTGCAATTATTCCATTCGTTTCTCTGCCTGACCATCGCATCCAACATTTCTGTTATCATCTAACCTAACCCACTTCCTCCTTTCGCTGCTCACTCTATGTGTTGTTGAACTTTTGGACTCTGCCATCACTACCCCACAAGGCATTTCACCCAGAATGTCCATTCGCTTGCAAACAAGATTCTTGCATTCAAATCCTTCACCGCCACATCTCATGAGCCTGTCAGCTCCCATCATCTTGATAACAGACAAGGCTGTCTCTGATTACTATCTTGTTATCCTCACCATTCAATCTCCTCACCCACTCCCTTCCAACACTACTTCCTTCTATCCCTGCTCTAAAGCATTCTCTCCCCAGTCACTTATAGCTACATTTTCATACCACCAACAGTGTCGAGTTGTATCCACTATTTGCTGCAATGCCTCTGTAGCTGTCAATTTGCTTCTACCATTAATGCCCTTGTCCCCAGTGAAACATTCATTATTTTCCACTCTAATAGGTCTAATACTGTCTTCATTTTTTACTCCCTCAAGTCCAAGGGGCACTGACTTGAATGTGCCTGGCACCCAACTGGTTTAGCCATTGATTGTCAGGCTGGGCTCCACCAAGCACTTTCAATGTCTGCTTCTCCTCTGGCAAAACTATGCACAACTCCTGGTTTAGGTGGGAATTGGTTTTTTCTCCACTATCAGCATTAATCCTTTATCCTGCTCCTTCCACACTCACTTCATGCAAAGAAATTAGGCTTCTTTGTCACTAAGATTGCGATCACCCATTCAATTTCTATTGTACATCTCCAGCTTCTTCTATTCCACTGTACTAAAGAGTTTAAACATTTCCTTGTTTCTCTTCTCATGCTGTATGCAAGATTATGTACTCCAGGTGACCCACATCCAGATTTCCTAATCCCAGTGGATTGGTGATCACCCAACCTCCCTTTCCCCATGTTAGCTGATATTGCAAGAGGTTTCCCCTTTTCAAACATTATCCACATCCTTTTCAAAATTGCATCACCACATTTCTGAAACAGCCCACACTTGACTCTATGCACTTGCAAACTATCAACCTATCCCAACACTCTCTTTCCTCTCCAAAATCTTTGAATGTGTTGAATTTATTGGAGTTAAAAACCATGAGAGATATAATATGGACGTCTGGTTCACTTTTACTCATTTGACATCATTGTACAAAATCATTATAACACTTTTTTTAATGTTTTTTCTAAATCTTTATGATGGCAATCCAATTTTATAGTAAAACCAAAGGCAAAATAGCAAATGTTGGCAATCTGAAATCAAACAGAAAATGCTGGAATGCCTGTCAGGTCAGGCAGAACATTACATTGAAGAGAGAGTTTTAGTTGCATTGTTGAGCTGTTTTGCTCCACAGCAAGGTGAAAATGCACAGCAACAGTTATGATTAGGCTCAGCGAGATTAATAAATATGCGTTAACACCATGAATAACAAAGAGAATTGGCTGGCCTTTGTGGTTGTTAACCAGGGTACATTGACAGTTTTTTTGCCATCATTGACCATGCTGCGAAACTGACAGCAACTTTGGGAATCTGCATTTGCATAAGAAGTCTCACAACACCAGGTTAAAGTCCAACAGGTTTATCTGGTAGCAAAAGCCACTACTTTGCAGAGCACTGCTCCTTCGTCAGGTGAGTGGGAGTTCTATTTACAAACGGCATATAAAGACACAAACTCAATTTACAGAATAATGGTTGGAATGAGAGTCTTAACAGGTAATCAAGTCTTAAAGGTACAGACAATGTGAGTGGAGAGAGCATTAAGCACAGGTTAAAGAAATATATGTATTGTCTTCAGACAGGACAGTTAGTGAGCTTTTGCAAGCCTAGGCAAGTCTTGGAGATTACAGATAGTGTGACATGACCGCAAGATCCTGGTTGAGACCGTCCTCATGTGTGTGGAACTTGGCTATCAGTCTCTGCACAGCGACTCTGCATTGTCACGTGTCGTGAAAGCCGCCTTGGAGAACACTTACCCAAAGATCAGAGGCCGAATCCTTGTGACCGCTGAAGTGTTCCCCAACAGGAAGAGAACACTCTTGCCTCATGCAATCTGCATATACACAGTTAAATGTGGAAATCCAGCAGTTGCTGCCAGTAGTTCCCTGTTTGTCCACTGGGTGTGCTGTTGAAGTCCCTTCAGGTGGCAATCTTTCAAAATCACTGACCTGTTCTCCAAGGCGGCTTTCACGACACGCGACAATGCAGAGTCGCTGTGCAGAGACTGATAGCCAAGTTCCACACACATGAGGACGGCCTCAACCAGGATCTTGCGGTCATGTCACACTATCTGTAATCTCCAAGACTTGCCTAGGCTTGCAAAAGCTCACTAACTGTCCTGTCTGAAGACAATACATATATTTCTTTAACATTGTAATATCCAGCATTTTTTTAAAATTGAGATTAAGCCTTCTCAATGATATAACTGGGTTTCAAGAACATAATAAGTCATACCTGCTGTTCACTGACCCTGGAAAACAAATATTATTATTATTATGTAATGTAATTTTTTGCTATTATCATAGAGTCATAGATCCCTTAGTGTCAAGGGGATTAGTAGGGTAAATGTGTGGGGTTATGGGGATATACAGGGCCTGGGTGGGATTGTTGTCACTGCTGATTCGATGGGCCAAATGACCTCCTTCTGCACTGCAGTGATTCTATTCTATGATATTCATAGAATCCCTATGTGCAGAAGGAGGTCATTTGCCCTATCGGGTCTGCACTGACATTCCAGAGCATCTTGCCCAGCTCTATACCCGTAACCCCACATAATTACCCCACTAATTCCCCTAGTGTATACATTTTGGGACACTAAGGGACAATTTAACATGGCCAATCTACCTAACCTGCACATACTTGGAGTGCGGAATGAAACTGGAGCACCTGGAGGAAACCCACACAGGCGCGGGGAGAACTTGCAAACTCCACATAGAGAGTCACATGAGGCTGGAATTGACCCTGGGTCCCTGGCGCTGTGAAGCAAGAGTGCTAACCATTGTGCCACCCTATTATGATAGTTCCAAAGATTTAATTTATTTTAAGCTTGTTTGAAATTTCAACTTCTACTATGTATGTCCTAATCCTTATTTGATGCTTTGTTTAAAAAAAGTATTGAAAAATCAGTGAATTTTGCCTGCTGTTCTGTTGTCTGTGAGAATACTTCAATATGATTGGCTGTTTACCCTACTTAATGGCATCATTATTGCTGGACACCTGGAAACTCCCATTATTTGACAGCAGATTCACATTAATAATCACAGAGATCACTAAGGCTTTGTTGACAGCATTCTTTGTAGTGAATTGTAAGTGCCACTGTTTTGCTCCTGACTGTAAAATCTGGGCGAGTAAGACATCCTGTGCTTTTTGGGCTATTTTATTTGATTGAACATAACTAGACTGGATATTAACTTTTTGAATGCTTTGAAAATGAAATTGCATTTTTATTGTGTCTTTCACAACCTTGGGAAGTTTCAAAGCTTTTTATAGATATTTTTGAAATGTGCTCTTTCTTATCGTGTGGAAAATGTGGAACGTAAGGCAAGGCGGATGCTGAAGTATGAAACAAAAATGTAAAGTGCTGGAAATAAACAGCAGATCAGACAGCATCTGTGGAGAGAGGAATAGGCCAGAATTCCCCAGCCATTCACACTGGTGGGATTCTCTAGTCCCGCTGGCAGTGCACCGCTGCTTGTGGATTTCCCACTGGCATGGGGTGACATGTTGGAAATCCCCATTGACAGCAGTGGGACCAGAGAATCCCACCACCACAAACAATATGTCACCTCCCGCCAATGGGAAACATGCAGCTAGGAGGCTGGAGAATCTCGCCCTTAGTGCTAACGTTTTAGAATGCTGATCTTTTCTTTTGATTTCAATTTATTTGTTGAGGAATAAACATTGGCCAGGGCATTAGAGAAAACTCCCCTGCTTCTCTCCCCTGCCACGGCATCTTTTAAGTCTTGGTTTAATATTCCGTCTGAAAGAATGGCTCTCCATTGAATCACGCTGTAATGTGATGTAATGATGAATCATCGAACTAGGGTGTAAGAGAGGGCTACAAATTGTGGGGGTGGAGGGTTCATGTAAGAGGCGATTTGGAAAATTAAAGGGAAAGGGCGAGGTAAACACACAGGGTGGTGGTGTGGGTAATAATAAGAAATAGAAAAGGAAATAAGTCATTGGTAGGAGTGGTTTATTGCCTCCCTGACAGATTCTGTAGGACAGAATATAAATCAAGAAATGACGTGGATTTGTAAGTGGGGCACTGCAATAATTCTGGGAGAGTGAAATCTTCAGTTAGACCGGATGAATCAAATTGGCAAAAGTAGCCTAAACGATGAGTTTGTAGAGTGTATTCAGGACAGTTTCTTCAAACAAAACACTCTGGAATGAAACAGGGAACAATCTGTTTTAGACTTGGCAATAGGAGACAAGACAGGATAAATTAATGATCTCATAATCCTTTTGGTAAAAGTGATCATAATGTGATACAATTTCACAATCAGTTTGAGGGTGAGAAATTTAGGTCTGAAATCTGTAAAATTCCCTTGTTGTTGTTTTAATTTAATTTAATGAAAACAGAGTTGACGAAAGTGAATGGGAAAATAGGTTAAAAAGTAAGATGGTAGAGAAGCAGTGGCAGATATTTAAGGAGATGTTTCAGAACTGCCAACAAATATATATTCCCTTGAGAAAGAAAGACACGACGAGAATAATGTACCATCAGTCGGCAACAAGGGAAGTTGAGAATGGTATCACACTGAAGGAAAAGATGTACCGTGTTGTAAAGGTTAGTAGTTGCCCTCAGCAAAGGATGACTGAAAAAGTAAAAAAGGGCAAATTGGAGAGTGAGAGAAAACTAACAAGAAATATAAAACAGATGGTAAAAGTTTCTACAAATATATAAGGAAGAGAGTAACTTAGGGGAATAAAAGCAAAATATTGCAGATGCTGGAAATTTGAAATAAAAACAGAAAATGCTGGAGAATCTCAGCAGGTCTGACAGCACCTGTAGAGAAAGAAACAGAGTTAATTTTCAAGTCCAACATGACCCTTCTTTAGAACTGAAGTGAATGGTGGTCCCTTAGAAAGTGAGACTGGGAAGTAATCATGAAAGGCCAGGGAATGGAAGAGGCTTTGAACAAGTATTTTGGAATTGTCTTCTCGGTTGAAGAAATAGAAAGCATCCCAAGAAAGAAAATCAAGAGACAAAAACAGTCACAAGAGGAAAGTATAGGGAAAATAATGAGACAAAGGCCAACAAAATCTCCTTGCCTTAATGACTTAGATCCTAGGGTCTTAAAGGGAGTGCTTTAAATAATCTAATGCATGTATTAGTTGTAATCTCTGAAAATTCCCTATATTCTGGAAAGGTCCCAGCAGATTAAAACTCTCAAATGTTAGACCACTATCAAAGATGGAGGCAGTCAGAAAGCAGGAAGCTATCATCCAGTTAGTCAAACTCTCATTAGGAAATTGCTAGATTACATTATTAAGGAAATAATATCAGGACATTCAGAAAATCATAATACAATCATGCAGAGTGAACATGGTTTTGTGATGAAGAAATTATGTTGATAAATTTATTAGATGCTTTGAGGATGTAACAGGCAGGTGTATAAAGTGGAACAGGTATTTTATGTAGTGTATTTGGATTTCCAGAAGGCATTAGATAAGTTACTGCACGTGATAAGAGTTCGTGGTGTTGGGGTTTGATACTAGCATGAACAGAGGATTACTAATTAACAGGAAACAGAGTTGGGATAAATGAGTCATTTTCAGGCTGGAAAACTGTGACTAGTGGGGTCCAACAGACAACACTGCTGGGGCTTCAACTTTACAATCTATATTAATGACTTGGATGAAAGTATAAATTGTATTTTAGCCAAATTTGTTGATAAAGAGATAGTTAGGAAAGCAAGTTGTGAGGAAGATTCAAAGGGCAAAGGGATATAGATAGGTTAAATGAGTGGGCAAGCAAGTTATGGATTGAATATAATATATGAAAATGTGAAGTTGTCCACTTTGGCAAGAAGAAGCAGAATATGATTTAATTGGAGGAGACTGCAGAATTCTACAGTACAGAAAAATCTGGGTATTCTCATATACAAAAGTTAACTTGCAGCTACAGCAAACAATCAGATAGGCAAATGAAATATTGGCCCCATTGCAAAGAGATGGAGTGTAGAGGTTTAGCTGCAATGGTACAGGGCATTGGTGAGACACACTTGGAACACTGTACAGTTTTGATCTTTTACGTAAGAAGGGATACACTTGCATTTTAAGACATTCAGAGAAAGTTCACTGGGCTGACTCTTGGGATGTCTTTTGAGGTAAGGTTGGGGAGGATAGGCCTATACTCATTAGAGTTGAGAAGAGTGAAAAATGATCTAATTGAAACATATAAGATTCATAGAAAACTTGTCAGGATGTTTCCTCTAATAAGGTATCATAAGAACATAAAATTGGAGCAGGTGCCTATCAACCCTGCTGCACCATTCAGGATGATCATGGCTGATCTTGGGCTTCAACTCTATTTTCCCGTCTGCTCGTTATATCTAATGATTCCCTGAGGCACCAAAACCCTGTCTATCCCATCCTTAAATGCATTCAACAATAGAGCAGCCACAACACGGTGGGGTAGAGAATTCCCAAGGTTCACAAACTTTTGAGTGAAGCAATTTCCCCTCAGCCCTAAATGATCGACCCTTTTTCCTGAGACTGTGCCCCTGTGTTTTGGATTCTCCAACCAGCAGAAAAGGTCTCTCAGCATCTACCCTACCAAGACTCTTCAGAACTTTGTAGGTTTCAATGAGATCACTTCATTCTTTTAAGCTCCAGATAATACAAGCCCAATTTATTCAGCCTCTCATCAAAGAATGGACACATCATCCCAGAGAGCCTTCACTGTATCACCTCCAATATATGTGTTTTCATACATACAAACATATATCTTCCATTTTTAAAGTGGTTAGCGCTGTACCACACATGGCCAAGAACCAGGGTTCAATTCCAGCCTTGAGTGACTATCCTCATGTCTGCGTGGTTTCCTCTGGATGCTCCAGTTCCCTCCCACAATTCAAAGATGTGTAGGTTAAGTGGATTAGCCATGGTAAATGGGTGGGGTTATGAGATAAGGTGGAGGGGAGGGCCTGGTTGGGATGCTCTTTCGGAGAGTCGGCGTAGACTCGATGGGCTGGATGGCTTCCTTCTGCACTAAAGGGATTCTGTGGTTCTATGGAGACCAAAACTGTGCACGGCATTCCAAATGTGATATCACAAAAACCCTGCATGACTTGGAGCAAGACGTCTTTAGTCCTGTACTCCAATCCCATTGCAATAAAGGCCATTTGTCATCCGAATTGTAAATACCATTCGACATAATGGCATAGAAATCCTTGGACACACTCTTGGACTGTGATTCTGGCAGTTAACACCAGGATTGTGCCCATTAGCTCCTTGCCATTTTGGCCCATCAGGGAATGAATTTGTAAGAAATGTTTGGATGCTGAAATGACTTCAGTATCTTTCTGAATAAATGAACTGAAGTAAGTTAACAGTCTTCCTCAACTCTAGCTGTCTTGTGATCTTGATAATTTTCTGCCACTGCAGTCCAATGCAAAGCAAGGTTGCAGCTAATATCCAGTTTTTTATTCATTCATGGGACACAGCCATCGCTGGCTGGCCAGCATTTATTGCCCATCCCTAGTTGCCCTTGAGAAGGTGATGGTGAGCTGTCTTCTGGAATTGCTGTAGTCCACATGCCGAGCCTTGTTTGTGATGAAAGAATATTTACTTTGGCTTTCGATAAAGAGTACAGATGTCTAACATCTCAAAACTGGATAACGTAGAAATTTCATGGACCTAATTTTCTGAGTTATAATTATCTATCATTTAAGGTAACATAAGAGAAACAAAAAGCGTAATGCCGTGAACAGCCATTAAGGCCAGTTTGGTCCTTGGATTATTCAATGCTGCTAATGAGTTTAAACATCACATATATATATGGTGAATGTTTAACATGCTTATTTAACATTGTTTTGTCCACAATTTTAAATAGTGGAGTTAACCTATTTAAGATAACCAACTTAACATCAGTAAAACAAGGAACAGATGAATAAATGTCCCTGACAGTGTTACGAATAGCATTTTGTGGATTGTCAGTCTTGCATAAAGCAAGACTGGAACAATGAATTCAGACTTGGAATACTAAATTCTTCAGGTAGGAAACGGATTTGGCCCCAGATCCAGATTTTTGGCAATCATTAGCTGACTCTCTCTTAAAAAGCCAGACAGGAAGTACCAGCTCAGACCTATCTATCACAATCACATTGACGGTCTTAAGGCAGGCATAACCAATGATGCATGTCTTCAACCCAACCCTGACCAATCAATGAAACATTGCATTTGATGTTGGCATAAGCAATCCATCTCTCACAAAAAAAAATTGTAAATAATTCAGGAACTTTCCTTCAAATGTTTTTCTCTCAGTCTTAAAGAAATTTTAGTGTGTTTTCAGATCCCAGTGCTCTTGTGAATAGTTCAACTGAGTTTAAAAAAATAGTTTAAAGATACCTTTATGCCAATATATCACAAAAATATACATGGACCAAGAATGATACACCACAATGTATCAAAACATATCAAAACCAAGTGTAAGATGAGCAGAATAAGAATATAAAAGCTTGCAAAAAGCATAAATCTAGAATGCCTTCCCCAAAGATGCAGCTGTGTTTTGAAAGTTGGAGAGGAGAGAGAATGGATAAGGCATCCCTGCAGATGTGCGGTATTTGCAGAACATGCCAAGAACAATGAAGGTTCATGCAAATGGCACCTTTTCCCACATTCACATGATTACTGCATGCAAAATATCAAATGAGAGGTGTGTATGGTGTAACTCCTGCTAATTAAAAGGCTTGGCGAATGTGGTGTTTATCTCTTGTCTGTCAGCCAAATACATTTTTGTTGATCAATGACTTCCTGTCACACTTGCACCAAAAGTGTCCCATCCATTATAAAACATGTCCCATTCCTTTCATTGAAATCAGCTAGTTTCTAGAATGGGTTGCCAATTGGCAAAGCCACTTCTGTGCACAGCAACAAGCTGAAGTGTCCAATTGGAAGTGTCTGCTTGTAAACAGTAGACTGTTACTTCATTTCATAAGGCAGAAACATCATGAGGGCTAGCCTAGGCCATCTCTGAAAAAGCCTTTGTTCATTCAGTGGTCATTTGTTTACATTCTGTTTAATTAACTGCAGAAAAGGTGTATTTGTAGTAGGTACTCCAAAAATTGAATAAATAATTATTATAGTATAAGCAGAATTCCTTCAATAACACAGCAGATTTCATGAAAACTACCATATTGCGTGCACCTGAATTTTCTGGCTTAAGATTTATTGCCAGGAGGTAATGACCCTTTTAGGATCCTCATATAAATTTATAGCATAAAAGGAAGTCATTTGGCTTACTGTGCTTATACCAGTTCTCTGAAAGAGCAATCTATTCAGTCCTATTTCCTAACCTTTCCACACGGACTATAATTTTTAAAGTATTTATCCATTCTCCTGTTACCAGATTGTGCTTCTACCTCTGTTTCTCCCATCGAATTTCTACTCCTGATCATCATCTACGGTGAAAAGTTGGCCCAAACTGTTCCATTATGTATTCCATTAGTCTCTATTTTTCTCTGCATTAAATTCAGCCTAGATATTTTGCTATGATGGGCAAATTTGAACTCAGAAACTCCAACTTATTTGCTTTCATTCACTATGACAAACTTCTAATGATCTATTAGTAATATAAGTTGTAATGCAATATAAGCATAATAACACATTTTGCCAGGCTGCAATTTGATACATTTTGAGACCGTAATTGATATGGAATATTCGAACAATGCAGTCACTTGCATTAACATATTTGAATGGAAGCAAAGTTAGATTTCACAACAACACAGTTAGCTTTGATTTCTATTCGAATGACTCCATAAAATTAATCACTGTTTTTCTTGACAAATGTTGAAAGTTGTACTTCACTTTGATAATTACCTAATTCAATTTTCACTGTCGTGCTAAATAATTGAATAAGTATCTAGTTGCATTGTAGCTGAGGTCTGAAATCCATAAAAAACTGACAATAGTGACTTGGAAAGCTGTTTCTCTCTGGCAAGAAATTTTAATCGACATCTGCTCATCAAGCTGTGAAATGGGCTGGATTTTGCTTTTGAAATAATTTGAAGATATTGGCTCTTGCAGTTATTAATGTGTAATTCAGACGGCAGCTTCCACAACTGCCCATGCGCAATTAACCATGGGCATTAAGTAGTTGCTATCCAAGTTGCTCTGAATCTCCAGATGTTGGACAATCTTGCTGAGAGACTGGGCATTCAAATACCCTGACTGGCGTGAAGTTGCTGTGTTGCGAAAAAGTTGCCCATTAAGCTCACCAGAAAAGGACTATCCGGTCTTGCCTATTCCAGTGTCAATCAAATTTTTTTTCTAGCAGCATATGTAATAATTACTGCCATGCAATCTCTCTGGCATTGAAAATTAGTCCCAGTTCTTCAAATTTCAATTAAAATTTTTTTATTTTTTCTTTCTGTCCCTTTCATCTTTCTCTGTCTTTTAATCCCATATTCCTTTTCTCTCCTAATTTCCATTCCTGCACCTGATTGAAGGAGGTCTTGCTGCAATTATATGGGGCTTAGGTAAGAGCACACCTGGAGCACTGTATAATTTTGGTGCTGGCATTTCACTTCCAGGGAATATGAGTTGGATTTGCTTCTGTGTTCCCAAAGAATCACTGGGATTTTCAAGGTGGCACCTCCTGAATTGGCATGGAGGTAGGTTCCCAGTCTAGTTAAGGGCAGTGAGCAGACTGTCAAAGCTGGAGATCAAATCGAAGGAGCAGGCTGAAATAAATGGGAAGTAACTGATAGAATGCTTCAACTTGGAAGTGCCCTCTGACCAGCTTTTTTCAAACTTAAATTGAAAGAAAAGCAGACGGGTCACCACTGTGGGTAAGGGGAGGGGTGGCGGGTTTGCTGGGATATCCCTCTACACGATGGCCTTTGACTGCACCTGAAACCTTCTAGGCCTGCCTGGAGCACTAACCTCTTTCTTCCTAAACCTGGCCTGCTGCCAAGTGTCCGCCTCCAGGCACTTAAAAAAACATCCAGCACACCACCCACCTCCATCTTGTCAGAAAAGAGAAATCTGGGTTGGTTCCTTTGTCTCTGGTTAACAAGGTTCCAAATGAGCCTAATTGACCACCTACCTCATGTAGCTCTACTGGTCCCACACCAACCGCGGCAGAATGGCCAGCACTGCAAGCAGGGTCAGGAAACTGACATGCACACCATCAGGCACTGGTATATTTGGGACCTGTTTGACTCCATTCCCGACTTCAGTGGAGCCCAAAAATGTAACTTTTGGTCTCTGGACCAAAGGAAGATACACATGCCTATGAAAGGGGTTGGAACAAAAGTTCATCAGTTTCTGGGATAAGAGAGTTGTCCTAAGAGGAACTGTTGAGTGGAATGTGCCTGTCCTCTCTGGAATTTGCAGAGAGGCTGTTTCTTCTGACTGGAGGGTCAAGAGTAAGGAGCAGCACAGTGGCAGAATGGTTAGCACTGCTGCCTTACAGCGCCAGGGACCTGGGTGCAATTCTGGCCTCAGGGTCACTGTCAGTGTGGAGTTTGCATGTTCTCCCTGTGTCTGCCTGGGTTTCCTCTGGGTGTTCTGGTTTCCTCCCACAGTCCAAAGATGTGCAAGTTAGTTGGATCGGCCGTGATAAGTTTCCCCTCAGTGTCAGAGGAATTAACAGGGTAAATACGTGGGGTCACAGGGAAAGGGCCTACGTGGAATTGTTGACAGTGCAGACTAGGTGGGCTGAATGGTCTCCTTCTGCACTGTAGGGTTTCTATGATTCTGTGACTTATGGTTCAAAGTCTCAGGATAAGCAGTGACCAATCTGGATGCAGAGAAAGTTCTGCATTCAGAGTGATGTGAATCTTTGAAATTTTCCATCACTGAGCATTGTGATGTTCCATCGTGGCATATAGTTAAGTCTGAGACAGATTTGTTAATCACTCAGAATCAAATAGCGTAGAATTTAGGCAGGAAAATAGAGTTAAGGTCAAGGGTTAACCATCATTTTATTGAGTAGTGGAGTAAGCCTGAGGAGTTGTCTTGCCTCCTCCTTCTATTGCTTATTTTCCTGACATTAAATTAAATATTCTCATATGCGTTTCCTAATTCAGACTCTGTGATGCACATGAACACTTCTTCAGTCCAATTGGTTAGGGAGATGCACGTTTCACATAATTCCCACATCTCTTATGAAGGATACCATGCCATCTTAGCTGTCTCGTTACATTAAGATTCAGTGCAAAATTACATGGGAAGTTTTCGGCCAAGTGTAAGTATGATGAACAACTGGTGACGTGGAACAAATTCCAGTCCAATATATTCTACTCTAAACTAAGAAAATGTTGCCCCCCGCCTAATCTGGTTTTCAGTCATGTTTATCACTCCTTGAGACAATCTATTGCCAGATTGAAAAATGCCAATTGATGTCAAGGTACATAAAACCCTGATATGGTTTGACAAGGTGACTCGATAATGACAAAATCATTAGCCCTCAGGCATTTAGATCCTTGCTCCAGACCAAAGAACTTTCTTTAAGCTAATTGTATTATTTTGAAAACCAAAGGGTTGGATTTTCTGGAACCCCCTCCCCCACCAATCTGTCACGTGTTTTCCAGCAGTGGAGACAATTCGCCATTGGCTGTTAGTGGGATCTTCTGGTCCTGCTGATGTCTACGTTGCCAGGAGTTATTGCTTTCAGTGGGACCAAAAGATTCCATTGGTGGGAAGGACGAGAAGATTTTGTCAGTGGGAAGGACCAGAAAATCCTGCCCTTAAATTTTTGACTGTATAATTTACTCCACTGGCCCATTTTTGTGACATGAACAATTCCTGATGAAGCTTCCAGTTAATCCATAAATGTTTTCATATGTTGACTCTTTTTGTTAAACTTTCTTCACGTTATCTTTAACCTGCCAGAAACCAAGACTAACTCACTATTTTAATGCAATACCAAAGATTTTAGTAATATCTGATAAAAAATGTGTAAAATTAGTGATCTGCTTGGTATAACGTACCTAGAAATTCAGCAGAGGTGTGTATATTGGGTTATCAGCTGCAGTTGTGGTATTGCCATTTGAACAGGGTTTAGCTAAGTATGTTTACATTTTCGATATTTGTTGGTTTTTTTTGCAAATAGATTTTTGCCTGTTCATGTCTTTTCCTGTAGAGTTGTTACTTTCAAGACAGTGATGGCTCAGCAGATCAGAAATTCAGGCACATCTGCACGGCAACCATATCTTTAACAACTTAATGATAAAATAGCGTTCTCTTCCACACAAAACATGGACAAGTGAGTTAAATCTATCTGGGAATGTTATACTGTCAAACCTGTCAGGTCTCATTGCATCAGGTGTGAGGCGCACGCATTTTCTGACCCATTTGCACTTTCACACACACAAAGACTATGACAAATTCCTGCTTGAAAGAATTGTTTGTAAGTTATTTTATATACATTTACAGATCAGTTGTTCAATGTGTTTTGAAAAAAAAATGTACCTGTCCTCTGCACTATGACCTATTAATAGTTCAAAAAAGGCCCACTAAAATCTCACTTTAACATATTGGGTAGCTGTACCCGGGTGCAAACACTCCCTGTCAAATGTGTAGGGGGCAACACCCCTCTCCAACCCCACCCCAGCCTGGTGGTTTGCCACACAGAGCTTTAATGGTTGATCTACAATCGAATGACTCACAACTCTCTGGTTCCAGCAGCACCACTAGAAGCAGTGGCCATTATTGGGACTACATCCAGTCCCCGATGGAGATCATCGTTTGAGCTGGAAATCAAGATAAATGGTAATTAAGGGGGTATCACTCAGCCCAAGACTCGCAAGCTGGAGCAGAGGGGGTAGGGATTTGGGATGATCAGGCTGGAGGGAGGGGAAAAGGAGGCATAAGAACAGGTGAGGAGGAAACGAGAAGGAAGAGGGGAATTGCTAATGGGTTCAGCGGACTCATAAAGGAGGTACAATCCCCTCTTGTCTACTGCTAGCCTGCTCAGTGAAAGATGTTGGGCTTGGCATTGGCCTCTGCTTGAAGATGGAAAAAATTGCAACGGAGTTAGGATGAGGCCATGTAAGAACAAAGAACAGTATGCACAGCAACAGGCCCTTCGGCCCTCCAAGCCTGTGCTGATCACATTTACCTATCAAACCGCTTGTATCTATTTTTTCTTTGTTCATATGGCCATCAAGATAAGTCTTAAATGTGGTTGACATAACTGCCTCAGCCCCCTCATTTGGCAGTACGTTCCAGGCGCCCACCACCCTCTGTAAATAAACTTGCCTTGCACATCTCCACTGATCCTTCCTTCCCTCCCCGCCACTGATTCCACCCCCCTTCCCCCCACCGTTATCTGGAACTTGTGCGCCCTGATAATTGTCATTTCTGTCCTGGGAAAAAGCTTCCAACTGTTCAGCCTGTCTATATCTCTCATAATTTTATAAACTTCTATCAAGTAGCCCCTCAGCCTCTGTCTTTCCAGGGAGAACAATTCCAGTTTATTCATTCTCTCCTCATAGCTAATACCCTCCAAACCAGGCAACACCCTGGTCAGTCTTTTCTGCACTCTCTCCAAAGCCTCCACATCCTTCTGGTAATATGGTGACCGGAATTGGACACAGTATTTCAAATGTGGCCTAACCAACATTTTATACAACTGTAACATAATTTGCCAACTTTTAAACTTGTTGCCAGATCCAATGAAGACAAGCATGCCAAATGCCTTTTTCACCACCTTTTCCACTGTGCTGCTGCTTTTAAGGATCTGTGGACCCTGTACTCCAAGATTGTTCTGTGTGGCTATGCTACTGATTGTTTTGCCATTTATTTTGTAGCTCCCACATGAATTGGATCTATCAAAATGCATTTGTACGGATTAAATTCCATCTGTCATTTCTCTGCCCAATTTTCCAGCCAATCTATATCCTGCTGTATTCTCTGACAATCTTCACCACTATCCACAACTTTGCCAATCTTAGTATAATCTGCAAACTTGCTAATCAGACCAACTACGATTTCTTCCAAGTCATTTGTATATACATTACAAACTGCAGAGGTCCCAGCACTGATCCATGCAGAACACCACTTGTTGCAGACCTCCATTCAGAAAAACGCCCTTCCATCTCTACCCTCTGTTTTCTATGGTCAAGCCTCTACTGAATTCAGCTAGTTAGTTCACCCTGATCCCATGGGGTTTAATCTTTTGCACCAGTCTGTGTGGCCTATTGACTCATACCACCTCCCAGCACAAGTGTTAACTCTAAAGTATGTGTATTTGTCCTTGAATCTGACCATGATAGCACATCTGTCAAGCCTAGAAATAAGTGTAAGTTATCTATGGGACACCAATGTGTCCTAAAGTGTTTTACAAGGGTATAAGTAAGGAAGTTAGCTTGAAAACTATATCGGGACTGTAAGGTTGCTTGCTTTTCTACTCGTCATTCCCCTGGAATTTAACTACAGGTGTTAATCTGTTTATTTTAGACGGTCAATGTCTCACTAAAACGGTGAACCGTGGAATGTTATATGAAGCATCCCGCTGCAAATATCACCAGTAGTGGCCTTCAGCGTTTAAAGCTTAGACCAATTAAAACCTAAAATGGATAGGAATTTAACAATCAACTCATCCGCACTTTGATGCAGGATCACAAAATGACTTGATATGATACAGCAACCCTGAGATGTACTGTAAAATTAATGGCTTGGAAAATGTTGAGGTTATGTCAAAATACCCTGCCAGAGCAAGCGGGTGAGCACTAGTGTTTCTTCATGTCAGAATTGTGCTGTAATTGGGCAATAATAAATAATTGTGTTGTTTGGGGGTGGGGGGGGTGGGGGAGGTGGCGTTGGCAGGAAGTGAGGAGAAGGCAAGGGAAGAGGGGAGATTGCCATACCAATAACTCAAAAGCAAAGCAAATCCTAAAGTGGATATTGTGGTAAAATCTCCAGCATACCCTTATAAGAACACTTGAAATACATTGCAGAGAGAGAACTTGCATTAATTTATATGATCCCTTTCATAATTTCAGGTCATCCCAAAGTACTTTGCTGTCACTGAAATCTTTATTGAGATATTGGGGGCGATCTTACCAAAAACCTTCTCGCCTTTGCAGCCTGCTGTATTCTCTCTGTTACAACCAGCAGCAATGAGGTGAATGCACATTATTCCCGTTATCATTTAACTTGGATTAAATTTTGGTTTGTCATTCCTTTCCTTGAGATAACCCAAAAAAAACATTCATTGCAAAGACCTGCAGTTAGAAATAGCAACATATAAAGAGAAAAACCCAGATTCAAACAGAATGCTTTGCAAAATCAAAGATTAAAAAAAAACTATTTATATATCCCAGTTTAGCACTGGTACTGAGCTGGCAATTATCCAATGATTGTTTTACAGTGATTTGCATTCACAAAATATATGAAAGCATCTTGTCTGTATCTGAAGGAGTCTGCGGTAATAAGCATTATCTATGCTTTGAATTTTTTTTAAAGAAAGATGATGGCATGTAAACTTCAAACAATCTGGGCCAGAACATTATGGTCCCCATCCATTGGGCAGGTTCCGAGACGGTGGTGGTGGGGTGGGGGGGGCGGTGGGGGGGGTGAGTTGATATTACTCAGATGGAATGTCCACCCTGAACCCACAGCAATTTTAATCTGGGGCGAGGAAGGCCCCAGACAGTAAGCTTGCCCTTGTCACAACTAAAGCCCTTAAGCTGCCAAGACCCTGAGATTTCGATCACCCTCCTTGTGACCATCCCCAGGCCTTACCTACCTTCCTGCCCTGGGACCCTTTTCGCTTAGCTAAGTCACTGGATCCCTGGACTTAGGGCAGACTTCTTCCATCCTGGGACTATGTCCTATGGCAGGGCTGGGAACATGGAATACTTCCCACTGCAGAGGCATGTAAAATCTTCTGGCCTCAACCTCATTAATTATGCAACCCAGTGTTTTGCATCGTATTGTGTGGGGGGGGGAGGGGTGCAGGTGTGGTGCAGCAGGCCTGATGGTGCATAGTCCACTGTCCTATCCAGGTGCTATGTTGAAAAGGTGCCTCACATCACTGACCCACTATAGATGAAAGAAGATGAATCTCCCAGGAACATTTTGAGGCTGGAAAGTGGACCCATCCAGTATGCCAAATGTGGAAGGTCCATATGTAGATGTTGTCCCTACCCACTGCTGTGGTGTTCTAGGGTTCAGGGTTTCTGGGTGCCCCCAGTCTGAACTCCAGTGGCAGCCCCAGGCAATGTTCAGGTGAGTCCTGACATCTGCATGCCATGTTGTTCCAGACACGTTTTGCACTGGTGTGTTTTCCCACCAACATCACAGAGAACTGGTATTGGGTGATCAGCCTTCATCTGTGTCCCAGAAGCAGGATGCAAATGAGTCTCATGCCCAGCAGGCTTCCTGATCCTTCATAGCAAGCACCAACGGAAGCTCCCACAGGAAATTTACACTGGCATAAAACTGAATTCCCTCTGAATTCTTCCCCCTGCCCACCATTCAACCTACCGATGTGGGCATTGGAGGATTGTGCCCATGGTCTCAGGCTGGTTGGTGCAGTTCCTCTTTCAGCCACTACAGTGCCAATCTGATTGATCGGTAGCTCTCTAAGGTGGGACGTGCTACCGTGAGGGGCAGAAGTCCCAATTTATACGTATCGACTGCATATTAAAAATTCAGGCCATAAACTGCAGACGTAAAGGTTGGCCAAAACCATGGCGTACAGCAAAGCACTTAGAATAGACACTTCCAAGAAATAAGCCTGATAAAAATAAGACAAAGCTCTGCAACCTGCTCATGCCAGCTACACATTCAGAGTTTTTGAAGGTATAGCAACTGACATTTGGACATTGTTCTGTCAATAAAAAAAAAATTTGTTCTGTTCTCCAATATGGCAAAGGACACTAAGAAAGAAAAGATAAGGTGCAGGAAAGATTTTAAAATTAGCCTTGTCAGCATGTATTAAAAAAATTGTTTAATTACATTGAAAAAGAGTCAAATGAATAAAAAAAAAGGCAGAGTGAAAAGCAAGAGGAAAGAGATGACAGAGCAAGCAGAATAGCACAAAGGCAAACTAATGCAGGTGCTGGGTACAAGAATGCTTCCTTGTATTTTTAATTATTATTTTATTTAAGATGCTTATTTAGGGTTTATTGCAGGATAAGTAGTTGAGTGCTGTTGCAGCAATATTCCTAGATCGGAATCTTATCACTGTCCCTTAATTTATTTCCTATCCCGCAA
Organism: Carcharhinus amblyrhynchos; assembly: GCF_965287045.1. NCBI lineage: Eukaryota > Metazoa > Chordata > Chondrichthyes > Carcharhiniformes > Carcharhinidae > Carcharhinus > Carcharhinus amblyrhynchos. The sequence goes on along the minus strand of NC_137339.1, from coordinate 38,632,849 downwards.
AATTCTCTGACCTCACTGCAGCGGGAGCGTGTTGTGAATGGCAGGCAAGATCACACCCCTAATCTTTGAATATTCTCATACTGAAATGTATTGTATGAATGGAAAACTTAGGGAAAAAACAGCTGTGCATGGACACTGGAATTTCCCAGGTTTGACAAAAGCTATTTTTTTAAAATAATCTTACTTCACACAATATATTAAGTTTAGCTATGTATCTGATTCAATCGAGCATTTACATACAATCTATTGTAACTCCTCACACTGCTTTTTGGCATACAGTGATCACAATACAAAACCACCAAGCCACCCACGTCTTAACGAGAAGTCTTCCGATGGCTGGTCTCACTGTCAGGTGTTAAACATGCTTGTTTCCCTCTCCACAGTAAACATTTACTACCCTTATGTTTAAGTGGTGCACTGCAGTTACATGGTACACGTGCTATTGATTTTCAGATGCAAAATAACTTTTAACGGCTCAGTCCTGGAGTCCTGGATTGAGTCAGTTCATACTGAGAAGAACCGGGGTTGTTCACTCGGTGCCAGTCAGCATTATGCACCAAGCAGCATCAACAGCGGATTCATTAGAGTGTAAAGTATGGTATAAACTTGGCTGTTACTGTTGTAATAGATTCATTCCTGTAACATAAATCATTTCATGCTTTAAAGCAAAGAAAGAAATTGGAAGGGAGTAATTAATTTTTGGGGCCTACTACATAATTGAGAACATGCTGTCAAATTTGTACGAGTTAATTTAATTTCTCCTTGACTCTCTGAGACAGGAGTTCTATTGACACATTTTAAAAAGAACTTGCCACCACACCTTGCTGGAGAATCAGCTTATGTGCGTTTCCGTTCTTCAAAATTAGTAACATGCAGTCAATCGTAATCAGTTATGTCCTGGCAAGTGGGCTAGAATTACTCTGAAAATCTAGAGGCGATGATTTTTTTTTAAATCACTAGTCTATTTCGAAATGAGAGATTAATTCTGCAAGGTATCAGTGCAATTTCATTTTTAAAAATTTGATTTGATTGCAGCACTGTCATTTTTATATTCAAATAAAAAGATGATAGCTGTTTTGGTCTTACTGCCATCTTTTCTGGTGACATTTATTACAAATGCCATGACGTTTATGGGATGGCTGAGCTATACATTAATGCTGCGTGGGCTTAATTTGTGATGCATTAAATTTAGCTCATTTAGATCTGTTCAGAAACTCAAACTTGGTAAGCATTTTTGCCCATTAAAAAATACATGTCGTAGAAATACCATTTTTTCTTTTTTTTGTTTGAATTCCTTACTCATTTTTTTTGAGAGTCAGGGGTGCTCCCATAACTCCACAGCATCCGGTAATCCAATACAGGTATGACGGCTGCTGGCAGCTTTCCCAATTTCAGGATGATCTGGGCCTCTCGATTGGGTAGGCTGCTCCTTATGTGGCCTGCATTTTAGGCCCCAATTTCAGTCTCTTAATGAGAGGAAAAATATAACAAATTTAAATGTCCAATATAATCCCTAGCCACCAAGATGCAAGACTAAAATAAAACTTGCGAATCCCGCACATTTTCTTTAAATGATTTCATCCTGTCTCAATGATTGATTTTATTCCAGAATTGTTCTGCTCCTAATGTAACTATCTCTTCCAAAATGTTTCCCCAACATATACAGATTCTTCTTTTCCTCTTTATTTTCTCAAAAGAATTGACGTGCATTTGAAAACTCTTGCCGTCCCATAAATTTACAGCATCAGCACCATTTCTTCATCGTTCTTTCCCTACCAAAGACCATGAGGATGGTGGCTAAGAGCACAAGAGAGGAGAGGCAGAGGAAAATTAAATAAATCACATGACTGGCCAGGATGAATAACATTTGTGTTAATTTTGGCCATTGAGACTGTTCGGATTGGTCAAACACATCTGTATGCCTTATAAAGGATGGGCAATACTGACTGGAACTCTTATGCAGTCCAGAATCAGCCAATCTTCCTGAGTTCAATGGTTTGTGATGCTGATGTAGATTATAGAAAGAATAGTATCATTGGGTATCAGTGAAAGTGAAGCCAGGTGCAGGAAGAATAATGAGGAGAATGTAGAATAAAAGGCAATTGTAATTATGTTGTATGACGCTGTGGAAATTAAGTTCTAATTCCAGCTATGGCCAAATATTTAATTCACTTTGTTCTACAAGACGGAGGATGCTCACTTCAAATAGAACACCGTGAGGTTGCTGGAACTTGTGAAACTATAGTAAAAACACTTAAAAACTGCTGATGCTGGTATGGAAACATTAAGTTACAATAATTGTGGAAATTAAGTTTTAACAAACAACTCTGTCAAGTAATGGAAAATTCATATGAGCAAACAAAGCCTTCAGTGAGGCCAGCGCGTGACTACTCAGGATAAGTGACTAATCTAAGCCTTGCATTAGTTTCATAAATACTATGTTCCCAGCCTTGGCCACAGGATGAAAATAAGACCCTTTCAGTAACAAAATTCCAAAGAACAAGATATGATGAACTATAACTGTTATATTTTCTGTATGAATCAACAGTGTCTTTTCTGCTTGCTCGCAGGTAATAAAAGCTTAAAATATTTGAGTACTGACCATGCACTGCCTGGTTAATCCTCAGCAATATAAGTATAATATTAATGAGTGTAAGGTGGATCCTTTAGTGGTATATGATTTTTCTCATTTTTTGCTTTTCCCATTCTTTCCAAAACAAAATGATCAATCTTATATTGCCACCTGCAACACATGTCCAACTAAACTACTTTAATTTGTTGACAGGTTTTCACAAAAAAGCTTTTACATTTAGCCATTCAATTTATCATCTTTGAGTTTGAATGATCTCCCAACATTCTTCTCAAGTTCAGTGCGCAGTGATAACCATGTACACTTCCAGACATCACTGATTACAGTGATGTAGAAACCTGGAGTCTGGAGAAAGGCAAATATTACTCATGGTCTTTTTAGTGGGGGCAAAAGTAACCAGGAAACCACAGATCAATGAGTCTCTTGCCTCTTGTGAGTTAACTGAAACCCCTTCCTTAAGATGATATCGTAGACCAAGCTTCAACTTCTTTACCAAGAAGGCACCTTGCACTAAGTGTATGCTAAAATTCAGTTCAGCTCAAGATCCATCTTGGTCATTTTCGAGAATAGTTAGCACCTGATTGCTCTTCATCCTACATTTTGAGTCAAAAAATCATAAATATGATTACAAATTATATAATTCTGGGTGGCACAGTGGTTAGCACTACAGCCTCACAGCGCCAGACTGTGCGGAGTTTGCACATTCTCACCGTATCTGCGTGGGTTTCCTCCGGATGTTCTGGTTTTCTCTCTCAGTCCAAAGGTGTACAGGTTAGGTTGATTGGCCATGGTCAATTAACCCTAGTAATAGGGGGACTAGCAAGGTAAATATGTGGGATTACGGGAATAGAACCTGGGTGTGATTGTGATCGTTGCAAACTCGATGGGCCAAATGGCCTCCTTCTGCACTGAAGGGATTCTATGATAAAGAATAAAAGTCAGCCCAAATCCAAATGTTCCGATTGCTACTCTGTCAGTCCACCCCCAGTCATCAGCAAAATGATGAAACATGCCATCAACAATGCTACCGAGCAGCAACTACTCAGGAATAACCTGCTCATCAGCACTCATTTGGAATCATTCAGCTTCAGACCTTATTGCAGCCTTGTTCGAATCATGGACAAAAGAGCTGAATTCCAGAGGTGAAGTGAATGTAACTAGCTTTGATATCAAGGCAGCCTGTGACTTCTTTAAAATTCATTTATGCGTCGTGGGCATCATTTGCTTGGCCAGCATTCACTGTCCATTCCTAATCCCCTTGGGATGATGATGAGTTGCCTTCTTGAACTCTGCAGAGTTGGCATCAAGGAGCCCGAACAAAATTGTAGTCAGTGGGGATCAAGAGGGAAACTCTGCACAAAGGACAATAGTTATGGTTGCTGGAGGCCAATCATCTCAACCCCAGAACATTGTGACAGGAATTTCTCAAGGTAGAGTTCAGGGTCCAACTATCTTCAACTACTTTATCACTAATCTTTCCTCCATTGTAAGGTCAGAATTGGGATGTTTGCTGATGATTGCTGAGTGTACGTTACCATTCAGTACTAAAGTTGTCTGCATTTGCATGCAGAAAAACTTGGACAGCATTGCGATTTCGGCAGTTAAGTGGCAATTAACATGCCAAGGAATGACCATTTCCAACAAGAGAGAGTCTGAAAAAAGCTTCCTTTACACTCCATGGCACTACCATTATTAAATTTACCCAATATCAACATCCTGGGGATTACAAGTGACCAGAAACTGGAGCAATCACATAAATACTGTGCCTACAAGAGCAGCTTAGAGGCTAGGAATTCTGCAGAGAATAACTCACCTCCTGACTCCCCAAAGCCCGTTCACCATTCACAAGGCTCAAGTCAGGAGTATGATGGAATGAATACTTTTCACTTTCTTGAATGAGTACAGCTGCAGCAACTCCCAAGAGGCTCAAAACCATTCAGAAAAAAGTGACCCATTTGATCAGCATCCCATCCACCACTTCAGATGTTCAGTCCACCACTAGTCCACAATGAGAGCAGTGTGTTCTGCATACAAGATGTACTGAAGTCACTCAGCAAGACTCCTTCAATGGCACCCTCTAAACCTGTCATCTCTACAGCGACACCATGTGATTTGCAGCAGTTTAAGAAGGTAGTTCACCACCATCACTTTTTCAACAGCAATTAGGAACGGGCAATAAATGCTGGCCATTTTTGCTTGCATTTCATGAACAAAGAATAAAAAAAGGTTATGATTTTGTTATGCGAGAAAGGGCTGAAAATTTGTTTCAGCCCATTTGTGGGCCTAAAATAGGAAATGTGTTGGGAGCTTGTGACAGAAACAAAAGGCTTAATTGAAACCCACCTGAATTTAGGCTTTAGGCCTAACCTACACGTGTTGCAAAGGACCTTCAGACATTTGTATGAAAAGTAACTTGGGTCTGCTTCAGCAGCTCACAGTTCAAATGCAATCTGGGGGTTTGGGGGGGGTGGTGGGAAGGAGGGGGGATGGGTGGGGGGGCTGGTGAGGGGAAGAGAGGCAGGAAGTGGGGAGCAGGGATGTGATGCTTGCAATCAGAAGAGGGCCCAATGGGGCCAGTAATAGTATTCGGGACTGTATGTTGAAGTAAACATTGTTTTTTAACTTTGGTGCTGACCTTCAACAGGTTCTTTTGAGATCGACTAGTGATGCTGCATGGGGTTTTGGTCATCCGAAGCCAGGGTGGCCCAACAACAGATACATTCGGGGCAGCTTAATTTTGGGGAGGAGGCTTCAAATTACTGCTAAGGTCCCTACATTTATCAGTAAACTACTGCTCCAGACAGCAGCCTTGGACCATTATATTTGAACCTATATCAATATGCTGGATAGCGTTCTTCTGGCATGGAATGCATGCAGGCATGCTGCCCACTATCGTAGGCACTTAAATACCTGCTTACATGTGCAAAACCAGTGTGGCAACATTCAATTTCAAGACTGAGCTCTCCCTCTGCCAGTAAGCGCCCACAAGCAATTTTTGCAAGCAATTTCTATGATGCAGGTATGTCGAAAGTTGAACGAATCAGTCAGTATTTCTAAGAAGATGAAGCATTTATCAGTGAATGAAATATGTGGAGCACTGTTACCAGATTCAGCTAGTTGAGTTATATCAATAATTCAGTTCTGAAAATATCAGTACATCTGATATTAACCCAAGATTAATTAATTCTGAATGATGCTTAGTCCAAATGAATAAAACCCAGTCACTCACAGGAGAAAGATGAGTGAAAACAAAGTGAAGATGTAGCAAGGCTTTTGAGTAAGTTTAATGAAGCAGAATAAAAATCTGAAGAGGAATGACTACAATCTCTGCAGCCTAAATTGTAAATCTTTCCATTTTATATCTTAAAATAAATCAAAATGGTTCGGAACTAAAATAATGTGAATTTAAGAGGCAGTATCACTTTTTATTGGTCTGTTCAGAATCTGTAGTGATTGAAAATTCTGAAGAATTGAATATATTCTGTTTAATCATATATGTGGCCCACAAATGTATTCTGTGCAGAGACTTGTAATCAACTGCTGGACTCCCATTCAGAGCATCTCAGTTCACATCGCTTTCAATTGGCAATCAAGCCAGCTTTGTTCTGGTTGTCAACAGATTCCTTTCTCCCTTTCGCATGGGGAGAGGAAATTGAAAAGAAGATCGTTCTCCCTCTCCCACCATTCACTGATAATGGCACAACACTGCTGGCCATATTGCAGAACTGTACAGACTTTCTCGTCAGTCCATTTATTCCATGTAATTTTCAATGATAAGGATGGTACACAGATCTGCACGTGAGCTGCTGTAAAACTTTAACTTAAAAGACCATGGCATTGCTCTTTCGTGACTGTTCTCCTTAAGCAACATGACCTCCATTTGAAATGACCTACGTTGATCTACAACTTTAAGAAAATAAATAAATATGTTTAGTGTGGTTGTGATACTACAACAAATACCAAATGAAAGATCTTTGAAGGATTGATGTTAGATTAAGTAAAGTTTTGATGGAAGTGAAATGGCCAACTGTCAAATGCAGTGTCTATTCCACTTCAGCTGTGCATAGGATAAATGACTACTGTACTTTCAGCCATACTTGAGACTGTTATTAAAATATTGATAAAACATTGAGCAGAATTTTCCTTCAAAAAAATCTAAGAGCGGTATTTTCCGGCCATGCTCGCCCCAAGGCTGGAAAATCCTGCCCAAGGTCAACAGACCATTGTATGATGTGTCCTGCCCGCTACAGGTCCCATGGCGGGCGGGTCGGGAAGATTCAACCCTAAGTGTCATAATGGCGAGAATGTCAGAGTGATCTGCGTTGGTCTGTCAGGCATGATCCAGACTGCAATCATCCCACAATCAGTCATTTTTTTGGGAAAGCAGTGAGTTGGATGCCGGTTCTTGGGAGGCTTGAGCGTAAACATGTTTGTGAGTTCAGCTGCAAAGAGGCCGGGCGCCGTTGTGGAAGAATGTTCCAATCTCTCGGTGCATTGGACATCAGGATCTCCCCCCCACCCCCAACAGCAGCATGTTTCCCACCGCCACCCCTTCCTCCCACCACCCCCCCCCCCCCCCCCCCCAAACATGAATTTCTCACACTGGGATCCTTCCAATGGGTCACCTAACGTGCCCCCATCACAACCCCCAACATGTTCCCCCCCCCCCCATCTTCATATTCCACTCTTACACGACCCTCTCTGCATAGTTCCACCTGCAAGTTCCATATGATCATAAGATATAGGACTAGAATTAAGCCATTTCGCCCATCGGTGGCTCTGCCATTCGATCATGGCTGATATGTTTCTCAACCCCAGTCTTTTTCTGTAACCTTTGATCCCCTTTCCAATCAAGAATCTATTTATCTCCATCTCAAATACACTCAAAGACTTGGCCTCTACAGCCTTCTGTGGCAAAGAATTCCATAAATTAACCACCCTCAGACTGAAAAAAATCCTCCTCATCTTGGTTCCTCTTCATCAACTGTTCACATTATATATTAATGATTTGGGAAAGGGAACTGAATGTATTATCTCCAAATTTGCAGGTGATACAAAGTTGGATGGGAGGGTGAGCTGTGAGGGTGCAGAGATGCTTCAGCATGATTGGACAGACTGAGTTTGTGGGCATATGCATGGCAGACGCATGTGAGGTTATCCATTTTGGTAGCAATAATAGGAAGACGGATTATTACTCGAATGGGTGTAAATTGAGCGAAGTAGATACTCGGTAAGACCTTGGTTGTCCTCATGCATCAGTTACTAAAAGTAAGCGAGCAGGTACAGCAGTCAGTAAAGAAGGCAAATGGTATGTTGGCCTTCATAGCAAGAGGATTTGAGTATAGAGATAGGGATTTTTTGCTGCAATTGTATAGGGCGTTGGTGAGGCTACACCTGGAATATTGTGTGCAGTTTTGGTGTTCTTATCTTGTCCAATCAGGATGTCCTTGCTATAGAGGGAGTACAGTGAAGATTTACCAGGCTGATTCCTGGGATGGCAGGGCTGTTCTGTGAGGAGAGACTGAGTCGGCTAGGATTATATTCACTGGAGTATAGAAGAGTGGGAAAGAAACTTATAAAATTGTAACAGGGTTAAACAGGATTCAAAAAGTATGTTCCCGATGATAGTCCAGAACTAGCAGTCATAACTTCAGGATAAGGGGTAAACCTTTTAGAACTGAGGTGAGGAGAAATGTCTTCACCCAGAGGGTAGTAAATGTGTGGAATTCAATACCACAGAGTATAGTTGAGGTCAAAATGTTGTCTGATTTCAAGAAGAAATTAGATATAGCTCCTGGGACTAAAAGGGTCAAGGGATATGGGGGGAAGGAGGTTTCAGGATATTGAATTCGATGATCAGCTATGATCAAAATGAATGGCAGAGCAGGCTCGAAGGGCCAAATAGCCTTCTCCTGCTTTGAGTTTGTATGTTTCTAACCTGATTCAGTGCAACTTGTTGACATAATGTTGTGCTTTAAAAGGATAGTTACTCATTTTGTAATCGAAACAAAATTAGGTTCAGAAATATGTTTTAAAAATCGTGATGAGCCAAATTTTTGTCAGTTAATTTAGCATGTCACAAACCACATTTAACTCATTCTGAAAGGCTATAATCCAATATAGCTCAGACTCAAAAGAAATCCTCCTTTGCTAGCTGTATGAATCCTGCATCAAGTCAGTTTAACCAGTTGAGCTTTCCTAATAACAACATGCCCATGCACAAAAGAACCAGCAACTTGGTACAAACCAACTATCAATTAAAAATCAATGAGAAATAGTCACTCTGCTCATGAGTCTATTCCTGACCACATCAGAGCAAATGTGGCTGTTGGTGCTTCACAATGTTAGCACTGGAGTTGCACCACACACGATACCAGTGAGATCTCTGGAACACTTGAACTGCCATATTGGCATCTCAACAAACCAGACGGGCAGTTAAGATCACACGTGGAAGTTAAACTTTGAGATGCGATTGTCTTCCTGCAGATTCCAGTTTCAACCTGTTTTTCTGAACAGAATGGATAGACACCCACTTACAGAGTTCTTCAAATATACATGTTGGACTCCGGTGATACCATCCAATGACTATTTTACCCCGAGGCCTCTACCCACTCATACAAATACACACACACACGTGTATACCAACCACTTCTGGCCTCTTCTACCCCATCCTGCTTCCAAACTTGATCATAAAACCCTCCCGAACCCCCTGTTGGTATCTTGCCTGTGTGTTTGATGATTGCTTAGGTACTTCCTCTCCTGTCTGTGAGCCCATCACCACTTCCAGCCAACTTTGGGTGGGAGGTGGACTGAGGCTATGCAGGTGAAGCTCAGAGTTAACATTTCCTATGCTTCACGCTGCGGGTTTACCACTTGCCATGGGCTCCTCTCACCCAACCCCTACCCTGAGTTAAAAGAACAACCTCGTCCATCCAAAATATAAGCACTGAATATCAGTTCAGAAGCCCTTGGTTGGCAAATCATGGTTGTTCCTAGAGAAAATTCGTAACTTACTCACTAGTACATGAGTAATGTGTCCAATATTGTCTTTGCTGCCATTAACAATAATCAATTGCAAGCGATAGCTGTCCTTCTTACATTCCTTTCTGGAATTGAAGAAGAACAACAAAAAAATCACCCAGCACTGGTGTGAGAAATGCATGTAGGAATATGTATTAGACAAAGTAGTTGGATAAGTAAGACTAGAATAAATATAGTTACACCAGGCAGAACACATTGATGCAGCAAAACAATCAGTTCTGACATCAAGGTTGGGGCATGTCATTGAAAGCGATAGCTGTAGTTCATATCTGGCCATATGGTACCTGGGCTCAAAATGCTTGCCGATGATGCTGTAAAAATTTCCATCGCCATCCCTCATCATGGACAAAACTGGCCAAAAAAAGAGAGGCAAAATGTTAATAGAATGCAGTGAAAAATTAGATTTTGTTGCTTTAACCAATAAACAAAATTGATGAGTATGTGGGATTTAATGGGATTGGGAGTTACAGATAGCTGTATGGCCTGGTAGGTATGGATATGATTGGCGCAACTTGTGGGCCAAAGGGCCTGTTTGTGCTGTAGTGTTCTATGTTAAAATGGCTTCAACAAAAAAAAAATTCAATGTAGGATGTGGAATAAGTATTTTTTCTTAAAGCAATATTATGTTTCATGCATTGCTCTTTTACAAAGAAATAGTTTGAATATATTTTCTCTCTTGTTTTTTTTGGTTCATATGTGGACCGTAGGCCGTCGCTGGCTGGCCAGCATTTATTGCCCATCCCTAGTTACCCAGGGGTAGTTGAGTCAACCACATTTCTTTGGCTCTGGAGTCGCATGTAGGCCAGACTAGGTCAGGACAGCAGATTTCCTTCCCTGAAGGACACTAGTGTATCAGATGGGCATTTTCTGACAATTGACAATAGTTTCATGATCATCAGTAGATTCTTGATTCCAGATGTTATTTAATTGAATTCAAATTCCACCATCTGCCATTGCGGGATTCGAATCTGGGTCCCAGAACTGAGTTTCTGGATTAACAGTCTAACGATAATGTCGCTAAGCCGTCACCTCCTGCGATCAAATCCATAAAATTAACATTTGTTGCTATACGAATAAGAAGGCTTTGTATTAAGGAGAAAAATGCATTCGTTGAATAATGAATAAGAATAAAGCCTCATTCGGCATATATGTGGAATTTAGAGATGTAACCCAGGTATGGAAAGTTAGGTTGAAGATTATTGGGGAAGATGTAAGCGGGGGGGATCAAATTTTTGTGTCTGTAATGCTGACTGTTGTTCAGGTTCAATTTCTGCCGATTACAGTTTCAATATTTCTTTGCATTTCAGTTTATGTCCCAGAGGAAGACCTGAAGACTGGAGAACTGAGAGTAGGGGAAGATGCCAGCCCTTCTGCTGAGGAGTTACAAGGCAATGGTTACATGTGCACTGAAGAAGAGGAGGAGGAAGAGGAGGAAAGCAAAGGCAGTTACAGCTATCAGAATTCTCCAGTCAGCGCCATGTCCATTCAGGATGCAGAGTGTGAATCACACATCAGTGATGCCAGCGACAGATTGGCTGATTTTAAAAGTATTTCTTCCCGGGATGGGCAGGAGAAGGAAGAGCAATCAAACGGGGAAATGAAGAATGGGCAGCAGAACAGTTTAGGAGCAATGCGAGCTGTTTACGCAAGCTTTCTATCTGATTCATATTGGTCAAGTCTAGGCTTTGACCTCAAACAATCAAAGACTGAAAGGACAAGCTGCAAAAGCAGCAATGAAAGCACCAAAAGTAGTTTTGATTGGCATCAGGATGCATTATCGAAAACATTTCAACAGACATCCTCTGGCAGGCCAGTGCCTAAACCAAATCTTTTCAGTTCAGTGCAGTTGTACAGGCAAAATAACAAGTTATTTGGGACTGTTTTCACGGGTGCCAGTAGGTTTCGCTGCAGGGAATGTAGTGCAGCGTATGACACTTTGGTGGAACTAACCGTGCATATGAATGATACAGGACATTACCAAGATGATAACCATGAGAAAGATGTGGACCGTAGCAGCAGTTGGACAAAGTCACGTAAGCGGGCCTTGCAGGACATTGATGGAATGCACGATGCCCAGAAAGTTTTAAAGTGCATGTACTGTGGTCATTCATTTGATTCCCTTCAAGATTTGAGTGTGCATATGATTAAAACAAAACATTACCAGAAAGTGCCTCTGAAGGAACCAATGCCACCGATTGGATCAAAGTTAGTCCCTCCCACTAAAAAACGAGCCCAGCATGAAGTTAACCAGCCTTGTTCGCCAGATTCAACAACTGGAGTGGCAGGGTCATTTTCAGGTGAAGGGCAAAAGAATTCAAACCCCTATGTATCATCTAACAATCGTTATGGCTATCAAAATGGTGCCAGCTATACCTGGCAGTTTGAAGCCTGTAAGTCTCAAATCCTGAAGTGCATGGAATGTGGAAGCTCCCACGATACGTTACAGCAGCTCACAGCTCATATGATGGTGACAGGGCATTTTCTTAAAGTAACAAACTCTGCATCAAAAAAGGGTAAACAAATTGTTTTTGACCCTTTGGCAGTGGACAAGGCACAGTCAGTCACAGAAGGACCTTCAAACGAGATTCAGCCTCTGGCACCAGCCAGCAAATTGCCTCCAGATTCGTTAACACCTTCAGTATCAGAAGACAACAAAACCCATGAAGAGAAGCAAGACGTAACAGAAGATATGGAGAAACCTCATAAAGACGATTGCAAAGATGACAACCCAGAAAAGATGTTTGATCCCACGCTTCAGTATCAATATATCAGAGAGGAAGATCTAGAAGAGAGCTCAAAAGTGGGTGGTGATATTCTTAAATCACTTGAGAATACTGTCACTTCAGCCATCAACAAAGCCCAAACTGGGAGCCCGAGCTGGAGTGCTTATCCCAGTATCCATGCTGCTTACCAGCTCCCAGGGATTATTAAACCTGTGCAAATGGGTACGCAAATATTACAAGTGAAACCAAACCTGAAACCAATCGCTCCAAAAGTCAGATATTTCTCTGTTATTACAAGTAGCCAAAACCAACCCGTTCAACCCAACAATGACCAAATTAAGGAAGAGCCGATCAGTCCATCTCATGAACCGCTTTCATCCAAATCAGAAGAAAGTGATATCGAGAAAAAAGATCCAAAGTTAAACCTTCAATCTGGGATAGTTTCACCATGTAAGATGGAAAGTGACAACCCAATAAAAATAGAGACTCCCCCTGAGCTGCCAACGACACATTCACCTAGTTTGAAAGATGCTGAAGATGCGAAGGAGGGTTTCAAAAAGGAGCCAATAAAAAGTGACACAGGATCTCCAAATTTTTCAATAGCCAATGGTTGCTCTGGAATGACTGTTATCACAGACCACCCATCTGAGCAACTTTCTGTCAGTCCACTTAGTGCATTGCAGTCTATCATGAACACTCATCTTGGCAAAGCTGCCAAGCCCCTTAATTCAAGTTCAGACCCTGTAACTATGTTATGTAGACTCAATAAAAGCTTGTTGGAGAAATCAGCTTCACCCCCAAGTTTAGTAAAACCATCTAGTCTCGCTGATCGATATTACTATGAAAGCAGCGATCAACCAATAGATCTCACCAAATCGAAGAGTGACAAAACTACCCAATCAAACGCGGTCAAATCCTTTACTTCGTTACCTTCCAAACATGCTTTGTCTGATATTGCTGATATGGTAAAGGTCCTCCCTAAAGGTACAACACCAAAACCTTCTACCTCATCAAAGATGACAACAGAGAGGTTAGAGACCGATGTGAGGAGCTTTGAAGATGTGTCAATGGAATTTTTACCTGTTCAGAAAAGAAAAGGTAGGCAGTCAAACTGGAATCCCCAGCACCTTCTCATTCTGCAGGCCCAATTTGCTGCCAGTCTTTGGCAGACAGGTGAAGGCAAATATCTATTATCAGATCTAGGTCCACAAGATCGCATGCATATTTCAAAGTTTACTGGACTCACCATGACTACCATAAGTCACTGGCTTGCCAATGTAAAATATCAGCTAAGAAAGACAGGTGGAACAAAATTCCTTAAGAACTTAGACACAGGACACCCAATTTTCTACTGCAACGATTGTGCCTCCCAGTTTAGGACTCCTTCCACTTATATTGGTCATTTAGAATCTCACTTGGGCTTCACTATGAAAGATATGGCAAAAATTTCTGTACAGCACGCCAGAGGGGAGCAAGAAGTGTCAAAGGTGACATCTGAGAAGTCAACAGGGCCGCTGGTAGCGGATGAGGACACAGGCAGCAAGTTCCAGTGTAATCTGTGCAATCGAACTTTTGCTAGCAAGCACGCAGTAAAACTGCACCTCAGCAAAACGCATGGCAAGTCACCAGAGAATCATTCGCAGTATGTAACAGAACTAGAGGAAGAGTAACAAAAGGTGAGCATCAAAACTCCTTCTCTTCTATTCAAAGTAGTTTAATTGTTTACATTCTATTGGGAAGATGCGCCCCAGTAAATTGTATTAAACTGCACACCAGAGAAGTGCAGTGGTCACGAAAAACAGTAAGTCCTTTACAACATTCTTTATGTTTTCTAATTGTTAAAATCCTTCATAACTATTCATACAGCAGGGGCTTTTATACCTGAGACCAATGCTATCATCTTGATTGAAGGTGGCTTATTGTATTTTCGATAGATTAAAATATATATTTATGCCTGAGAAATTTGGGGCATTTGTGAGTTTTTGTGTAGTGTGTAGAGTTGTTTATTTCTCAGTCAGCATAATAAAATTACCCTTCTTACTGTTAAAGAAATTCAATCATGTCGCTGTTGTTTTCGATGTATATCATTCCAGCTATTTACAGTGGCAATTACTGAGACTTCTTGAGGGTCTCTCTAGCAGTTTGAACACTTAACATATTACAATCTGCCTGAAATGCTGGAAATGTACTTATCAATATTTAAAGTTGTTGGGGTAAAATTGCTCAAGCCGGTAGGTCAAAATGATAATGGATCAACAATTCATTTTACACTGTGCCTGTGTCAGTAGGAGAGAACTGGGTATAATATGGATTGCTGATTCATTAGCAGCTCATTTTGTGCTACTGGGGATGGTCATTTTCATCCCACAACAGGTTGACTATACAGAAAGTGTTTAAGAATCAGTTTAACAACTATGGATGCAACACAAAGTCTTGCACTTTTTATCTCATGTTTGTTATAATGTAAAGGTACTTAATAATGATAAAGTGTGTTGCTATGAATGGGTATCATTTTTGTGTCTGAAAACAATTCTGTCGCACAATAATGAAGTTGAGTCTTTGAATACTGAAGCTGTGGTGTTTCTCTGGAACACAAACCCATTCTACCTTATCCTTGGTGAACAATCTATGAATAAAGTGCAAATTTGCTTGAGCCTATTTTAAAAGAATAGTGAAAATAACAGTGCTCCAAATAATGTTGAAAATATTAATTGAAATTTAATCAGAATCATGTTTTTAATGAGTAAGAATTTCCAGTCCTGCTAGCAGCAGTCATCATCACAGGCGGGGCGGAAAAATTTGGAGATGCCTATTGCTGGTGGGACTGGAAAATCTTGGCCTTTGACAAGTACAGTAAATGTATTTACCACATAAAAGCATAAAAATTAGACTTTTTTCACATACAGAAGTGTGTTACAGAAAGGTCTGTCAGAGCTTAGTGCTAAATCCTTTGATGGATAGATCAAAATTGGCCTGATCCTTCAGAAGGGAACAAAAATGGGGAGTTTGATACATAAATAAATTGTGTTACAAAGGTTATAACATTATTTGAAACCGTCAAAATACGTCCACTGTGTCCAACTTTCTATTGCATTAAATAAACTGGCTTGAGCTCAACATGCCTATGTAAATGTAATAAAAGAATTTTTGCTGGAGTACTTCTATTCAAAGTGGGTGCGAAACATATAGATTTTATGTACAAACTGATCCAAATTTGACCATTCCAACTTCTGTTGAACTCCGCCTAGTTCTAATTGCTTTGAATGAGTCAACTCGTCCTATCCATCAAAAGGGTAAAATGTACAGGTGCACTGCATTTTATTGAATCCTGATATTGTGATATATGGTGACCAAGTAACTGGTGTCTGCCATTAGATTCATTGGAGTCAAGGTAGTAAACCTTTATTTCTTATCTTTACCATCAACTCTCTTGGTTATCAAGGAGAAAGGTAGTTTCAGTGTAGTTTGATGAAATCCCACGTGCCACCTTGTTAAAACTATTTGCGCATTTATCCTGGTGCCTATCACTAACCTGGGAGTGTGATTGTGGAGTGGGATTGAGAGAGGGGTGGTGGTGTGGTACAAACTAATTCCTTTGCCTCGGAATCCATCTTCTCCAGCAACCATTGTTGGTTGTGGGGGCAAGGTAGTGGGTTGAGTTTGGGGAAAGGAGTTTGGTGGTAAAATTTCAGAAAATTTCTGACTATGTATGTTCTGGAGAAACTTTCTTCATTCAATTTCTGCATATGTTCATGTGCATTCCCCAGCTGTGTCTAAGGGGCATGAGTTCTTACTGCCTTGCAGTGTAGCAGGGGCTCATGCCAGCCAGCCAGATAACCTTTGCTCTTGGTATTAGCCAGAAGTTAGGAAGGGTGAATTGGAAGTCATCCCAAGATGTTAGGCTGAGGAATGAATGTGTAGTTTAGTTGAAACAATGATGAAGCAGAGGAAAAAAATCAGAGTCATGGCCTGATTAACACGATCCATGCTTACGATAAAGAAGGTTCTTGGTTTTATAATCAGTTCCTGGCAATTGGCAATGTGTATTCCACCAGTGGTATAGGACTGATGATCCACTGAAGGCACTTAAAACGGAGACTCTCAAAAACCTGGGTTAACTGCTAAATCACATCATTTTACTGAACGCGGTTACTAATATTATAAATTCCATCATTAAATCAAATCAGTATTAGTTTTGGGATACCAGAATGTAAATTTACTATTTTAAATTTGAAGGGCCAGCTTTTGTTTCTCTGCTTCTCCCAGTCCACCCTGCCCTAATGTAAAGACTTGCAGTTGTATTTTACTCAGACTGACCAGATTGTGCTTAATTTTCTTGCATAAGATGCCTACTAGTTCAGTAATGCCATTCAGGGTGAACAACCTACTACTCCTACTCAGCCTTGACTCTAGACTCTCACACTGTGTGGTTGGCTCTTCACAGTCTGTGAAATGAGCTATCGAGCCACCCATTTGTATAAGCAACTATTGCAAAGCGCACTCTACTGAAAGGATCATTAATCATCCTTAGCAGCTTTATGATAATAAAGACAGCAGTGGTTCAAGTGAAAGGCCCAACACCATCTTTTTAGGGCAACTAATGATGGACAACAAGAGTGAACTTAACCGACTGCCATAAAACCATGAGTTCTTGCATAGGTATTGATGGTAGAAGTCATGTTTTGGTCAATTTTGTGTGCAAAACGTATCAGCATTAAAACTTATGTTTATATATTGTATTTAATATAGTAGAATGTGTTTCAAAGGAAATCTATCAAACAGAATTTGACACCAGGCCACAATAAGAAATGTCAAATGAGCAAAAGTTTGACCAAAGAAAGCGGTTTTAAAAAGTGTGTTGAAGCTAGAAAGAGTGGTGGAAAGATTTAGGGATGGAATCCCAGAGCTCAGAAATTCAAAGCAAGTTGCCAATGATGCTGCAATTAAAGGAAGTGATGCATGGGAGAGCAGAGATCTTGGAGAGTAGTCATGGTCTTACAAGTGAGATTTTGGCAGAATGGGAGCCACGGGACCAGGAGCTATAAATTAACTGGACTTGAAGTGAGTTGGACTCGAGTCTTTGGATAAGCTTAATTTTATGGAGGGTGAAAGATCGGAGGGTAGTCAGGATAACAATGCAGTAGTCAAAGTCGGATATCATGAAGGAAGAAGGGTTCCAGCAGCAGATGAGCTCAGGCAGGGGTAGAATCTGGGGGATGTTAAAGAAATGGTGGTCTTGCCAATAGCTTGTGAATATAGTGGAAAGTTAATCTTGAGGTCAAATAGTAATTCAAGGGTACAAACAGGGTGTTTCAGTCTGAATTGGTTGTCCATGAGGGGGAAGAAGTTGGTGGCTAGGGGAAGAGGCTTTTGGCGCTGACTGAAGACAATGACTTTGACCATCAGAATATTTAGTTGGAAGAAATCTCAGTTCATCCAGTACTAGGTGTCACTTGAATTAGGGTGACAAGTTCAAGATAGTGGAGGAATCAAAAGAGATGGTGGTGAGGTGAAGCAGAGATTCATCAGTGTACATGTGGAAGGTCACAAGTTTTCCAAGGATGTCTGCAATGGGCAGCATGATTAGTAGATTAGAAATAGAAAGGGCCAGGGATAGATTCTGAGAGAACTCCAGAGGTAATGTGAGAGTGATAAGAAATGCTATTGCAGATAATTCTTTGGCTATGACTGAATAGATAAAGTTGGAGCCAGATGAATCCGGTGGATGATGGAAGGGAACCTTTGGAGGATGATGGTGTGATCGACCTTACCAAAGTCTGCAGACATCCTGAGGAGGTCGAAGAGAAATAATTCCACTGCCTGTCACATAGGCTGCATTTGTGAGTTTCATAAGAACTCTTTCAGGACTTGAAGTTCAGGGAAGGATTGGTACACATTTGGGAGTCAATAGCAGTTTCTTGGACTTTGAAGGTAAAGGGAGGCTGGAGGTGGGGCAATGGTTTGCACAGACGGTGGTGGGGGGTGGCGGGAATGGTCATAGGAGTTTTTTTTTGAGAAGCAAGATGATGACTGTGGATTAAATAAAGTAGGGAAGCACCCAATGAGAGAGAACATGGGTCCACAAAAGGAGGCTGGTTGAAAAGGGTTAAAGGAACACGCACTGGATCTCATGACCAAAGTGGGCTCAGAGAGAGCTTGAGTGGAGTGGGAGAATTTCAAGAGAAACTTGCAAATTTGTGACTTAAAGAAAAAACAGTAATCTTCCATTTGTTCCAGCAACTCCTAAAATTTGGTCCACAATAAAAAAGTAATGTAAATTAACTGATAAGCATTTTCATGATTGATTCTGATATTTTTCTTGCACATTATGTATTTGTGTGATATCATTTTCAATATGACTGGTATTGGATTGATTTGGTTGGAGTTGTTGTGCAGCTTCATTACATTTTCATCTTAAATTGAGCCTTTCTCCTAGAATACAAAATTTGCACTCTGATGCAATGAAAATGGACAGCCTGATGAATGAGGGAGGTCACAGCATATAAAGTACATGTTGCGCCCACCTCACCTATATCCAATTCTCAATGAACCTACAATGCAACAAGTTGCTCTCCTCATGAAATGACCTCAATAAAAGACGTGTTTTTGAACAAACTGCACTGGAACTTTGGCTGGAATTTTCCAATGTTGTACACAGCATCACCGCTGCCAATGAGGAATGATAATTTGGCACTCAGCCAAATCTCCAGCGGAGCCAGAGAATCCCAGCAGAGGATGAGGTCAGGGAATTCTGGCCTTTATGTTGAGGGTATCGGTGTGGGCAGTGAGCCTGGCCTGGAAGTGCGTAGAGTAGGCAGATCCATAATCCATGACATCAATCAACTAGTAATCCTCAATTTCTTAAAGTTTATTCATTAGTTATCAAGTTAGGCTTATATTAACACTGCAATGAGGTTACTGTGAAAAATCCCCTAGTCGCCACACTCTGGTGCTTGTTCAGGTATACTGAGGGAGAATTTAGCATGGCCAGCATGTCTTTTGGACTATGAGAGGAAACTGAGCACCCAGAGGAAACCCATGCAGACATGGGGAAAATGTGTGGACAGTCTCCGCACAGACACTGACCCAAGCTGGATCTCTGGCGCTACGAGGCAGCAGTGCTAACCACTATGCCATCTCATTGACTGCGGCGGTGGAATTTAATATGAAACAGGAGCAGGCGTAGGCCTACACTCTTCTCTGAGGTAGTGAGTTCCAAAGATTGTGACCCTCTGAGAGAAGAAATTCCTCCTCATCTTAAAGGGCGATCCCTTCGAAACTGTGTCCCCAAGTTCCAAGATCCATCAATCCACAAATCCATCTGTCAAGCCCCCTCAGAATACTCTATATTTCAAAAGATCACAACTCGGCATTTGAAATTCCAGTGAGTAGAGGCCCAACCTCCTCAACCTTTCCTCATAAGGCAACTCTTCATCCCAGGAATCAACCTTATCAACCTTCTCTGAACTGTTTTGAATGCAAAGTAAGGAAACCAAAATTGGATTTTGGAGCTCAACATTCCAACTAATACGGTGTTAATCATAAGGCCTGAACAGATATTCAGCAGCAGGAAGGGCCACTGCCAGCACCATCTGAAGTGATTATCACCTTTCAGGTTCAATGCTGATGGATTTCTACAGTTTGTTGGCATGATCGTATAATCTTTAGTGCTTCCTGGAGCTTTCTGAAGTTGCTAATGTTTGCAGGGAGTAGTTTGGCATGTGATGAAGGAACTTGCTTCCAACCTCAAAGCTTCTGCACAAGCCAGTTGCTCTCAGAGATGGGCAGTAAGTATTTTCTTTGGAATACTGATGGAATGAGCAGAGGACACACAGAGCTGGGCAAGGCACTAGTAGAGGGAGCACAGGTGATACCTTAATTCAGTGGCTCACTGTGCCATTTTCATTCAAGCCAATGCAACAATCCAAAGGCTACTGGGTGCCAAAAGCCATCCTTTGACCATATGGCTGTTGAGGCTGTTGCACTTTCCAAGCACATGTAGGCAATATGAATAGAATGAGAACTGCATTGCCAGACGAATGTGACCAAGCAGAACATAAGTGTGTTGAATCCATGTTACCACTGTTTGAACTGCTCTGTAGGAGTCCTGCAGGACTTGGCAGAGCAGACATCAAAATACATAGTGGTCTGCTACATGCTGTACGATCATGCCAGTATGAGGCAACCCTTTTTTTCACGGGATGTGACATCACTGGCTGGCCAACATTTATTGTCCATCCCCAACTGCCCTCCATTTCAGAGGGCATTTGAGAATCAACCAAATTGTTGTGGGTCTGGAGTCACGTGTAGGCCAGACCAGGTAAGGACAACAAATTTCCTTCCCTAAAGGACATTAGCAAACCAGATGGATTTTTATGACAATCAACATCAGTTTCATGGTCATCGTTAGACTTTTAATTCCAAATTTTTATTGAATTCAAATTTCCACCTACTACAGTGGGATTCGAACCCAGGTCTCCAGAGCAAGACTTTGGTCTCTGGCTTACTCGCCTAGTGATAATTCCACTGTGCCACTGCCTCCAGCTATATAGTAAGCAGTTGAAGGGAGAAGGAAGAAGCAACTGAAAAGCCAGCTTATACTCAGGCTGATGATGAACAACTCATTCGGCTATGAAATTGGTAATTGTAAACTCCTATTTGCCATTTACCAGCGGCCCTGGAATTTGACTTCCCTCTCTTTCTGCTCATTCTCATGTTCACTTGTCCACATTGCAAAAACAAAAGTCGCCACAAAATAAGTATTTCAAAGCAAGTTTATGTTTGGCTATGAAATCATTTAATTTACATTTCTAAACCTATCGGTGATTATCCATATGCATTTTCTTGGTGCTCAGCTCCTGCATGTCTTTGCCTTTCCTAGTGCTCCCGTGCAGTACTACATCACAGCTGCAACATGTCTAGTGGAAGGATGCTGACTTTCAGTGGAACACACTGCAAATGCCCTTGTATGATGATCTTCAGTCTGGACTGGCTGGAGCACAGGTACTGGGGGGACTACCAGTAAGGAGAAGAAGAGTACTGTCGTCCTGGGAGAGGAGAGCCACAGCCACTTCCCTGGGGTAGTACCTCAGCAATCCTCTTATTGTGTTACAGGACGTACTGTTGAACTGCTATGACACCCATAGTATTGTCATTTAGAAATTCCGCCTCTAAAATATGTGCAGTGTCAGTATTTGAGCTGGTGCCTGCGAATGTGAGCACAACACTTCACTGTCTTCCTGCTCTTCCACCTTTTTCTTGTCCACCACAGCCTGACCAGTTTGCAGTTCTTGGGCATTGAAAGGAGAAAGGCACAAGGGTACAGTTGTATTCAGTGGTGATTTGTGATGGAGCAGTCACAGGGAGGTAGAAACCAAGAGGTTTAAGATAATACCAGTTTGTAAATGAGAAGAGATTGTCGGTAGGTCAGTGATGGGAGTGTGGTGAATTGAACAGTGAGAGAGACTGGTAGTGCAGTTGGTGGAATGCTGAATTTGAAGATACATGTGCTGACTTTGACCACCTCTGTGAGATCATTAAACTTCTTTCGGCAATGTATCCAGGCCCGCAAGCTTGACAACTTTCAGAGATCTTTTCAATAGGGGCCCCTGGCATCATTCAAAACTCTGCTGCCGATGCCTTAACTTGCATTAAGCTCCGTTCACCGATCACTCCTTGCCTGCTGACTTATATTAGCTCCTCGCCAAGCAACGTCTTGATTTTAAAGTTCTCATTTTTATTTTCAAACCCCTTTATAGCCTTGTCCTCCCTTTCTCTGTAATGTCCTTCAGCCCCACATGCCAGTCAAGATATCTGCAATCCTTTGATTCTAGCCTCTTGGAAATCCCCAATTTTAATTGCCCCAACATTGGTGGCCACATTTTCAGTTGCCTCGGCAGTAAACTCTGGAAATCCCTCCCTAAAACTCGGTCTTTCGATCTTACTTTCCTCCTTTAAGCCATTCCTTAAAACGTACGCCTTTCACCAAGCTTTTGTCATTTGACCTAATCTCTCCTTATGCGACTCCATGTCATATTTTGTTTCACAAAGTTCCTGTGAATTATCTTAGCACATTTTATTGTTTTAATGCTGCTGTACAAATATAATTTGGTGTTGTTCACAGAATCCTACAGTGCAGAAGGAGGCCATTCGGCCCATTGAGTCTGCACCACCACAATCCCACCCAGCAAGTATCCTCTGTATTTACCTTGCTAACCGCCCTGACACTAAGTGGCAATTTAGCATGGCCAATCAACCTAGCCATCTCTGGACTGTGGGAGGAAACCGGAGCACCTGGAGGAAACCCACACTGACACGAGGAGAATGTGCAAACTCCACACAGACAGTGACCCAAGCTGGGAATCGAACCTGGGTCCCTGGTGCTGTGAGGTAGCAGTGCTAACCACTGTGCCACCATGTTGCCCCATTGTTACTGCTGTTCCTCTGCACGATTAACACTCGACGAGCAATCCAGAGACCCAGGGTCTTGCTCTGGGGACCTGGGTTTGAATCCCACAGTGGTAGATGGAAACTTGAATTCCTTCCACAGTCCAAAGATGTGCAGGTTAGGTGGATTGGCCACGCTAAATTGCCCCTTAGTGTCAGTGGGACTAGCTAGGGTAAATACATGGGCTTATGGGATTGGGCCTAGGTGGGATTGTGGTCAGTGCAGACTGAATGGCCTCCTTCTGCATTGTAGGAATCTATGATTCTATGATACCCCCTCAACAAAAACCTCCAGGGCATCATCATAAAACCTTGGAGCGTGTCTGTCCCATTTTCTGGCACCTTTGTGTCTTCTATGGTCAGAATCAATTGTAGAATGACTTCCAGTCCTCGGGCTACAATGGATCTCCCTTAGAGAGGCACAATCTAGCTTTAAGTTGTTCAGGTTTGATTTAACTGATGTTAGCCCCTCTCGATTTTGATCAGTTTGTGCTGACTAAATATGGCAGCACCAAGTCGGCATGCTGCCTGCATTGGAAACAACAGGGACAGGGTAATCCTGCCTCCTAATCCCCATGCCAATTTTTGGGACATATTGAATTTAGCCTGCATTTGTAAATTTCAATTACATTGGAGGAGGTTTCTTTTATGAATTGAATCGTCTTTATCCGGGGGAAACAAGTCAACTGCAAAAACTAAAACTAACGCCATGATTGGTATCACTTCGCCTCACATTCTATATCGGCTGGTTGTGAAGCCCCGGAATTTGAGCTGGCAACTTCAATCCAATATTTCTATGTTAGTAGAATTTATACCACATGGCTTTGATCCCGGATTCATAGTGTAATGTAAATGTGCTCCAGTGACAGTCTATCTGATTATAAAGCAATTAGCATTGATCAAATAACAATCTTGAATCTCAATTCCAACATTTGGGTTAAATGAACCCACAACATTTTGTTGCTAAAATTACAATCACTGAGGAGACTTAGCCAAAGCAAAAGCCAAAACATCATTTCAAACTACTTTTAAAATGTTAAAATGTACAGTTTGCCAGTTGAAATTTAAAGGGTACTTTTTTTATTTTGAATGTTAAATACTGACAAAATCATTTTCAGCTTTTCCTGCTTTCTCAATATATAAAAAATATTTTGTGAACTGAATGCCGGCCACAGGTGGCTCTGTCATATCTTCCATCTCAGAAGTGATATCTAAAGTGCTGCTACAGGGGACCATTTAGACGTGCATTTCAACCATTTTTAGGGACATATCTAAGTACTGATTTCAGTTAATGATGCCTTTCCTCAGACTGTAATAGTAATTTACAGCGTTCTGCACCCGAAATGGCAAGGGGTCATACATTTTTAAAATCCCGTCCATAAAATTGCACTGTACTTGCA
The DNA here is from genome assembly GCF_965287045.1 of Carcharhinus amblyrhynchos. NCBI lineage: Eukaryota > Metazoa > Chordata > Chondrichthyes > Carcharhiniformes > Carcharhinidae > Carcharhinus > Carcharhinus amblyrhynchos. The sequence continues at coordinate 38,608,649 of NC_137339.1, read as the reverse complement.
TTAGAGATGTGGTTACAGAAATTTCCAGTAATTATTATTTTGTCATCTGATAAGTCAAAGGAAATACCAATTATGGTAAAAATGTGAATACTGGTCATTGTGCACCTTTTATTAGATAGAGATAGAAAATGTCATTCTGATTTAAATTCCAGCACAATTTGCCTTTCATGTGGGTCAAATTATGGAGTCACTGTTGTATTTGTGTGCAATAGCAAAAAGAAGCACGGGCTTTTGTGATTGCATATTCAAGTCAAAATCTTGTGCCTTGCAATATACCTCTCGCGAACAAAATCTAGTGCTGAATTAAAATTAGTCATTTTTGGCCAGATTTCACTGAATTAAGCTCACTATGATCTTTGTTCAGAATTGTGTTTCACTACAGAGGGGTGCAAGCACAGAACTTTAAAGAATCAGCATTTAATTCTTTAAAGTAAATAGCCCAGATTTTGTGACCAGAATAATGGTGAAGCTGTCAGTGCTACTCATTATCAAAGTGTAAATTGGAGACATTCATCACTATTGTATATGAAGAGTGTGACATTACTTACTTACCCACTAGTTACGTGAACATATGAATTAGGAACAGGAGGAGGCCATTTGGCCCTCGAGCCTGCCCTGCTATTCAATATGATTATGGCTGATCTGATTGTGGCCTCAATTCCACGTTCCCACATAGCTCTGATTCCCACCAATGGTTCTACATATGAGACCATTCTTCACCACAGCATTCATTGGCTGGATTTTTGCCTCCTCATGGAAGCAGATATTGACTCGCAAAATGCAGAATGTTGTTTTCCCGTCAACAAAAAAATATACTCTCCTCTGACTTCCTGAACCCCATGCTATTTTCCTGTTGCCTCTTCCTGAATCGAGCTGAGGTGCATTTATTCCAAGGTTGAGATTCCCACCATGAGGACACAGGAAAATCATACTTCCACTCTCATACTATTGTTGTGTGCAGGTGAGAGTATTGAAGTCCAAGAAAAATGCATCTCCTTGGAGAGTTTGTGTCTAATGGGCAAAGGTTGGTGAGGAGTAAGGCGCATTCTGAAAGACAAATGTAAAATCTTTTGACACCTTAAAATGCACTAGGCTGTTGTCTTCAGGAACTGAGACAAGTTCTAAACAGCCAGCCTCTGCACCTGCAGCCCTCCTCCTCCCGTGCACCATTGTAACTCACAAACTGCATTGCAAACGCAAACCCACTGTGAAAGCTCAAAAATCTTGGGCAATGTTACTCATGAGTTGGGGGGTTCTTTTTGTAAGTCAGGAAAAGGCCCAATTAGTGTTTTGCACACCAGAATCAAAAATTCAATACATGGTCATTATTCTTGCATGGTTCTTCATAGTAGAGTTCAGCTGGCTGTTTAACTGCAGGAGACATCAAACTTCTCTGTCTTGACATCTACACATGCCATTATAGCACAGTATCACGATAGCAATCAGGAATGTGAAACCTTTCTGACTTACTGATCTCCCTCCCACCATTTACTCAAATACATTGAGGTAATTATAATCACCCTGTTTGGGATTTAGCACAGTTAGGAAATTAAACCTGGGACCAATTTGGTGCCTGAGACTCAGACACATTTAAATAGTGGCAGATCTCCAAATCTTGGCTGGAATTCTCCAACTTTGCCCCCATCTGAGATCCTCCGGTCCCACTGCAGTGAATGGAGATTTGGCTGAGTACCAATTCCTCCCTTCTGTCTGGCAGTGGTGGCAGGTGAACGAGATCGGAGAATCCCAGTTCTTGAGTGGATTCTTGCGGCCGTTCACGCTGATGGGATTTTCTGGTCCTGCTACAGTGAATGGAGATTTGTCAAGGCACCAAATTCTCTGTTCTTGCTGCAGCAGTTGTGGGCTTGAATGGCTGGTACGAACGCACCTCTTGTCGTTTTCACTACCGGGGCCTCATGATGGAGTTCAAGAAATGACATCTGTAGCATTTAGTGTTATTAACGCACTTGTTGCACAAGATTTTCTTTCATGAAACCTTTATAGCCATTTGGGAAATGTTGTTCCTTTTTGTTTTCACAGAGCAAGTGGGTTAGATAGTTTTGTTTGTAAAAATATTGTCAGAGGCATTTCCTGCTTAAGCTGGCAGAAGACAGGAGTTCCCTTCTCCATCGAGGTTAATTTACTCCCCTTTAGAAGATCCAATAAAGACAAGTAACACTTGGAGCAGAATCTTTAAACCCCACTGGCAGCGTGTATGACACTCCACAGCATGATCCAGCATGCTAATTTCCCTGCTCCGACCTACCCTCAGGCCATTTTCTTGCCCGCAAGCAACCAATTAACTAAGAGTTCACTGAAACTTACAGGCCAACTGGAATTTCCCTGTAGAGTCAAAGACTATTCAGACTATTCCTCAACGGCTCAAGAATTCTTAACCCTGCGCCCACACCACTGCCTCCACAGTGGAAAGTGGTGGGTGGTCCAATTGCTGAAGGCTTTTTAAATTTATCAAGGTTGGAGAGAGAATGCCACCATCTTGGGGCTCGCCTTCCCTCACTTAGCTGCAAAGGCGCCCAACTGCTTCGTTGCAGGAGAGTCTTCTGATGGTCTTTCAGCTTAAAAGCAGAGCCGCCATGCTTAATTGGATATGCACCAGCTCTCTGGCACTTAATTGGCCAATTCGGGAAAAATCATAGCCAGGTGATTGATTCCCACATGGTTCTAACTTCTAAATTTAAATTTATTTATTCGTGTTTGCAAGTAAGCTTACATTAACACTGCAAGGAAGCCCAAAGATGTGCGGGTTAGGTTAGGTTGATTGGCCATGCTAAAATTGCCCCTTAGTGACGTAAGATGCGTAGGTTAGAAGGATTAGTGGGCAAATGTGTAGGGATATGGGGGTAGAGCCTGGGTAGGATTGAGGTCAGTGTAGACTCGATGGGCCAGATGGCCTCTTTCTGCACTGTACGGTTTCTATGATTCTATGATTCCAAGTTACTGTGAAAATCCCTAGTCGCTACATTCCGGCACCGTTTTAGGTACACTGAGGGAGAATCTAGCATGGCCAATGCACCTAGCCAATACTGTGGGAGGAAACCGGAGCACCCAGAGGAAGCCCACGCAGACACAGGGAGAATGTGATGTGGGCAGCAGTGCTAACCATTATGTCATTCCGCCACCAGGGATCAAGTGATCCCCATTTGAGGCTGATGGTGGTATCCTGAAGCCCACAGGGAAAATCCTGGCCCCAGTCTCAAAATGGGATGCTTGAGTGAACCACCATGCTTTCCCACTCCTCTGTTATTTGCCATGTTTTGACAGGGAGAGTTTTGCTTTGGGACGAGAGTGGGCCACAAGTGCTCATTTGCTACAGCAACTCTGTGAGATCATTATGCAAAAAATTGGACAGTGAACGGATAAAGCATGAGATGGATAGAAAAGGAAAATTATTTTCACTTAGAAGAAATTTTTTGTACGGTAGACAATAAACAGAAGTGATTGTAATCAGCCTAAATCAGTAAAGCTTTGGGTTATCAAAGTTCTTGTTCACAAAACAGAAATCACTTATCAAGAATTTACATAAATGAAGTCTATTGTCCTAAATAAATCTAAAACCAGTCGTGTACCTAAAGGAAAAAGAAAAAAAACTGAAGATTGTAAGTGCTAATGAAAGTCATTGCATACTAAACTGATTAGTTCCTTTGTGCATTTTTGTGCCTGTCAAGTCATAAGCTACCTCTGGACATCACATCGCTGCCTCATAATAGACAACTGACATTCTGTGGTAAATGGAAAAAGAACAGAGCAGAACAGCAAATATTCTAATGCGTTGACACTCACTTGCCCTCTATTGTTCAAAATGAGGAGCAATCATCATTGTTCATCAAATGGCTCCTAATGCAGTTAAAGCATTCAGCTATAATTTCTTATTGCATTTATAATTACTGTCATAGACTATACACCTCAGTGAGCATATTAAAGCCATAAATTATGTAGGCCTTGCCATAGCTGAGGAAGTTGATTTTTCTGGCAGCAGTTATTTGTTAGGGAGCTAGGCTTTTCAGATAAAAAGATGACTGAAGTGCTTGAACAATGCAAGGAATACTTTGTTCAGTCAGTCATCTAGAGTTGACTCAGGTAATTGCAAAACAACCAAGTTCTAGTGTTTTAATAATCCATTCCATTAACGGGACTACAGTGTGCTGGTTGAGTGGCAGTTTAGTCAGAAATTGTTTTTTCCGTGATTGTTTCTATATAGAGTAAATTGATATAAAAATGTTCTGCAGTAAAATACACAAAATGGTTTCTTTCAGGGCATTGATGAAGGGTGTTTTTCTGCTTTCAAATCTTGACTAGTAAAAACCTTTCAATCTTCAAAATTTATATGCCTTGTGTTTTTGCTTATTTTCCTTTTGTCGTTTTGTAGATGCCCAGCTTCCTTCTAACATCTCAGATTGACATTTGGTTATCTGCCGAGCAAGAAGCCCACATAATCACAGCAACAAGAGCACAAAATGCTGTACCACAGATGTTGGCAGAAGAAAGCCGAGTGGCTTTGTAGATGATACAGTCACAAAGACTTGAAGGTTAAAATGTGACTTTTTCTTTTAAAAAGAAAGATTATGTGCATTGGAACTAAATAAACCTTCAAAGAGACAGATCTTTTTGCTCACCTCATTCCTTAAGCTAATAACAGCTTTATGATTATTGGAGTCAAACGCCATTAGGGTCAAAATCAACTCATTCAAACCAAATGTTGTGCTTATCAGTGATGAGGCCCCATTAAACATTAATGCAGAGTACTTACAAAAGTTGATCCGAACGGGAGAGTGACATTTGTAAGCATTTGAGTGGCACCTAAAGAACACAATACAGAATACAGTGCTCGAGATATTTGAGAATGTGCTACACGATAAATCAAAAAGAAAAAATGCTATTTATCTGACAACAAAAGAGAAATCCTCCTCTTGGAAAAATAAATTTATAGGGGGCTCTCTTATTCCCCAGGACATACAATTAGCAATTTCATAAATTGGAAAGGGGGAACTTAAAAGGGCTGGAAATGTCATATGCTGAATGGGTTCCTCGCAAAAGTAATCATTAGGCAGCCTCTGCATCTAAACATTTCGGCTGTCACACAACAGTATGCATTAAGAATAACATTTAAAGGACCAGTTATAACTCGGGTGCGCTAAAGGGGCCAAAGTATTCCTCAGCGACTCAAGAATTCTTAACCCTGCGCCCGCACCATTGCGGTGGGTGCACAGAGTTAAAATCGGCTGTTAAAATTAAATGTTTATATTGCATGGGGCCGCAAGGGATATACTCTACAAGCCTCAAGGCACTTCAAAGGAGGGAAATGTCAGGTTTTTGTAAATAATTTAGAATTCCATAAATTTTAGGGTAAGAAAATGCAGTTTTATGGAACGGCCATTCAACCCATCAGTCCTGTAGAGGCAGCACGGTGGCGCAATGGTTAGCACTGCTGCCTGACAGTGCCAGGGACCAATTCCTGGCTTGGGCACTATCTGTGTGGAGTTTGCACATTCTCCCCGTGTCTGCATGTGTTTCCTCCTAGTGATCAAGTTTCCCCCAACGGTCTGAAAGACATGTTGGTTAGATGCACTGACCCAAACAGGTGCCTGAGTGTGGCGACTAGGGAAATTTCACAGTAACTTCATTGCAGTATTAATATAAGCCTTACTTGTGACTAATAAATAAACTTTTAAAAAATTTAGATTCCATAAAGTTTAGGATAAGAAAATGCAGTTTTATGGAAAGGCCATTCATCCTATTAGCCCTGTTCCATTCAGAGTCCTTGGGCACACTGGGATGCTGGGGACACCAATAAAACACCAGGGAGCCTGCCTCATCACAATAGTGGGAGTAGTTGTGGAACTGCTGTCCGCTCTGCAGTGGCGGGTAGCAATTTGCACACATAAAGACCCTATTACAGAGTCACTGGCCTTTTGTTAAGTATGGGGCAAAATGCTAATTTAATGGAGGTGGCCTTCCTTTGATATCACAGAGGCTACCAGAACTAGAGGCTCCGTGACCCAAAAAGGAGGCTACAGGCACGGAAAAAGCAATCCCTGTGCCCTAAGTGATCTCCCCACAGGTTTTTCCTCCTTCTACCTATCTTTTTATTATTTATCTGAACTTACCTGTTGGAGCTGCCCAGTCTGCAGCCTTCCTCAGCAATGTACATGTTTCCCCATGCATGATGTGGCTGAGGCAGATTGGGCTGTGGTCCCACAGTTTGGAGGCTGTCTGTGCTACTAATACTGAGCCAATCACACTGCTGATAAGTGCAGGCTCAGGTCACATTTCTTACCCTGATGTTGGGATCCCAAAGCTTGTGGTAAAATTCAGGTCCATATATTCTATTATGGATTTTTCTTATCCTCTACGTAAAGGAACACAAATTTCCTTACTTCACCTTCCATGAAGAATCAAGCAGTATTGTTCAATATCTCTGCCAGCTTTGATCCTACTCCTCAGTAGTTGCGTTTGAGGATCCCAACTGACTGGAGGAGGCGTACCTGAGAATTGGAGGAGAGCAAATTTGACCCAGATACTGGAAGTAGAAGTGAAATATCAATCTGGAAGTACTGACCAATTAGCTTGAAATCTTTAGTGAGGGACATGCAAAGACCCATTGCATCTAAGGAGTATAAAGTCACAAGGATTAATAAGAATGGACTTAAAAATAATAGACAATGCTTCACAAACCTGCAAGAATTCTTTTAGGATATAACTGAATTAGTGGATGAAGCTTAATCAATGGACGCAACTCACTTGAATTTTCAGGAGCCGTTTAATAAAATTCTACACAGGCTTCAATAAGCATTAAGACTTATGAAGTCAGTGAGAAATTAGTCAGCTTGATTGAAAACTCAGTTGGAATTGGAAAGAGAATACAATGAGTTAGACTCTTTCTGTCATTCAGAGTTGTTTATCTGATCATTAACACTCAATTACCACTTTGTGGTCTTGTTCATGTTTCTTAAATTATTGGATAATTCAAATTATTTAAGTGCAGAGACAGTCAAATTTGAATCATCAGATGCAGAGTGTAAAGGTTGAAATTTCCTTCTGGCGGTGGGAAGCAAGTCAGGACTGTTTCCAGGTCCTTGTGAGGGGGGAGAGGGGAGGGGGTGGGGGGAGCAGTCATTCACAAATTAAGAGTAATGGGTGGACTCTCAAAAGTGAAGGGCCAATTTGAGGCCCTCCAGCTCAAAAGGGGCAGCAGTCTGCAATGGAAGGTAAGTAAGAGAGAAGATGCTTCATCATATAGAATCCATACTGTGTAGAAGGAGGCCATCTGGCCCATCAAGCCTGCACCAGGCCCTATCACTGCCATGCATTTATTCTGCTTGTCCCTGACACCAAGGGGAAATTTAGCATGGCCAATCCTCCTACACCCAGTACAGGTTAAAACTATGCAGAGGCTTGCAGCCTCATGGCTGCAATCAGCTCACAAAATGGCTGAGTACAGAAGCCCACGCTTACTTAGATGATTACATGTGGGTTATGTGACTCTTACTCTGCTGATTGGTCCTTAAAGGAACAATCACCACATCCCTCCCCCTCGAAGCCCCTTTATAGAAATTTCAATACTCAACTTACACAGTCTCAGATAATTAAACATGTAGTATATTAATTTAGTCAGTTATAAATTAAGTCTTTCAGAGGATTTCTGAATCCTTGGGAAGCAGCGTAATTCCGCTGTCTGGGATGCTTCCATAGGATTGCTGTCAGCCAAAAGCACAATGATCAGTGCCTCTTCAGTTTTGTTTCCATGGGCATGTAGGGTTGTACCTGCCACATGATAATCAGGTACTTCAGTACTAGAACAATTAGCAAAATTGGCTGCTGTGGCATCTCTCTTTTTCTCATATGGTCTATTTATTTTTGGACAATCCTTTCTTTTACGTCCACTTGATAAGACAAAGATCCAGTTTTAAAGACAACAATTCCAAGGATCCAACGCAACCCCCTACCAAAATTCCTCCACAAATGGTGTCATCCACCATTTCACCAATTGTGAATACTGCTCTATTGTCAGATACTATGGCCAGAACTCTACCAACTTGCCTGCCATGGAATCGGAGCAGGTGAGGGCCCAACAACAGAAATCACCATTGACCTCGAACGGGAATTTTGGTTTCACCCAAGGCTGTAAATTCCTGCGCTATGACTTAAGATATTCCGCGGGTGGAAAAACATTGGTGTAATCTTTCAATCATTCATCCGCTTAGAGTGTGCATTAACAATGAGCAGAAGTTTTATGCCCATGAATGGACCAACATAATCAATATGGGCTTCCATCCTTGGCCGGCCAGGCCATTCCCAAGGAATAAGTGGACAGACTTAATGCCCAATGTTGAATTCTTGCTGATGTGATTGCAGGAATAGCCTTCGCTTCTTTTAAGAGACCCAAGAACGGCTTGTGGTCAGAAATTATGCTAAAGTGCCACTGGTAAAATTTCTTGCCTGCAAAAACTATTGATAATACTTCTTCAAATTGTGGGTCGCCTTTTATGTAGCACATAGGTCAACATTAGTTCCTTAGATGGGTTGAAATGTACTAACAAGTTTGAAGGATGCAATCATTTTACTCTGAAAGCTTCTGCCTGGGGAGCCTTCCAAGATGTTTCTTTAGCAGAGTATGCAAGGGGACCAATAATTTCAACAAGTTTGGTAAAAATGCCCATTGTAATTTACCACTCCCAAAATTGTTTTGAGCTCAGAAGTGTTTTTGGGGGCTGGTACCTTGTCTTCCATGGGTGTAATCCTTGTGCATCTACAAGGTAACCCAGGTAGGTTACCTCTGAGACAAACTCCAGCCTCTTGAAATTGCTTCAGCATCTCTTAAGTTTGCTAGATCCCGGGTTCCTGTTGATCCAGTTATGAGAACATCATCAATGCATACCACAACATGTGGCAGCCATGCTGCTCACTATCCATTATCCTCTGGAAAATTGCACATGCTGAAAACACGCCAAAAGGCAGGCGGGTGTACTGGAACACCTTGGGCCTGATTTTACCATTTTCATTCTAAGTGCTGAATCTGGGTGCATAGAGTCATAGAGGTTTACAGCATGGAAATAGGCCCTTCAACCCAACTTGTCCATGCCATCCTTTTTTTTAAACCCCTAAGCTAATCCTAATTTGCTGCATTTGGCCCATATCCGTCTATACCCATTGTACCCATGTAACTATCTAAATGCTTTTTAAAAGATAAAATTGTACCCACCTCTACTCCTACCTCTGGCCGCTTGTTCCAGACACTCACCACCCTCTGTGTGAAAAAATTGCCTCTCTGGACACTTTTGTATCTCTCACCTGACACCTGTGCCTTCTTCTTTTAGATTCCCCTACATTTGGGAAAAGATATTGACTATCTACCTTGTCTATGCCCTTCATTATTTTACAGACCTCTATAAGGTCACCCCTCAGCCTCCTATTCTCCAAAGAAAAATGTCCCAGTCTATTCAGCCTTTCCTTATAATTCAATCCATCAAGCCCCAGTAGCATCCTAGTAAATCTTATCTGCGCTCTTTCTAGTTTAATAATATCCTTATTAATTATGCAATTCAAATCCGTCTTGGAAATCTGCTTTCAGGCACCCCCATACGCACTCAGCCTGAAAAAAAGTTGTGGGTCTGAATCACGCTGTGGGTAGGGCGTAGCGTGCCTGAAACAATTGGAGCTCTGAACTGTGCATGCGCAGTTAGAAATTTGAACAAGCGCACCCATGTCAGATCGCTCCCGGACTGCAGAAAATGGAGAAAGTGGCCCAGGGGCCAAAAGCGAAAGTGAAGGTTCCCACAGACATTACTGTCCCCCTTATCCCCCCTCTTCCCCACTACGCAGACCGTTCGCAACCCGCTGCCCCCTCCCCCCCCCCCACCAATTGCCTGCAGAGAGGCAGTGAACCCCCCCCCGCTCCCCCCGTCACCCCCACCAGAGATCCATCTGCCCTTCATAAGAACATAAGAAATAGGAGCAGGAGTAGGTCATCTAGCCCTTCGAGCCTGCCCCGCCATTCAATAAGATCATGGCTGATCTGTCGTGGCTCAGTTCCACATTCCCGCCCTCTCCCCATAACCCTTAATCCCCTCTCTTATCAAAAACCCATCAACCCGCGTCTTAAAAATATTTAGCGAGGCAGCCTCCACCACTTCAACGGGCAGAGAATTCCAGAGATTCACCACCCTTTGAGTGAAGAAGTTCCTCCTCAACTCCGTTCTAAACCACCCCCCCTTTATCTTGAGGCTGTGCCCTCTAGTCCTACTATCCTTTCTGAGCGGGAAGAGCCTCTCCACCTCTATCCTATCCATCCCATTCATCATCTTATACGTCTCAATGAGATCTCCCCTCATTCTTCTAAACTCTAACGAGTACAAGCCCAGTTTATTCAGCCTCTCCTCATAGCTCAACCCCCTCAACTCCGGTATCAGCCTAGTAAACCTCCTCTGCACTCCCTCCAAGGCCAAAATATCTTTGCGCAGGTGCGGCGCCCAAAACTGCACACAGTACTCCAGCTGCAGCCTCACCAATGCCCTATACAGCCGCAGCAAGACCTCCCTACTTTTATATTCAATCCCCCTTGCTATGAAGGCCAACATCCCCCACCAGTGTGCGATCAGGTTTCCCCCCACCTCTCCCCCACCACCAGAGATACATCTTACCTTCCTCCCTCCTCCCTCCACCCTCCAGAGAATGATCTGGACTCACTTCCCTTCCACCTCCCCGCCTCCTCAGAGAATGATCTGGCCTCATTCCCCCTACCCCCCAGAGAATGATTTGGCCTCACTCCCTTCCTGCACCACCCCGCCCCCCCAACCAAGAGAATGACCTGGCCTCCCTCCTCTGACCCTCCCTGCCCCCCCCAGTGAATGATCTGGCCTCACTCCCTTTCTCCCACCCTCCGCTCCCCAGAGAATGATCTGGCCTCAGGCAGTTCATTAATTCAATTTAAATACATGCAAATACATTAAATTCACTGTTGCACCTGTTCAGGTGTGAATCGGATCGTGCCTATTCCCAGGCTTCAGTAAAGTGGCCATCTACGCGGATGCAGGCACAGATCGTATTAATAGCTTCACATCCAACTTTACCATGTTTTCGTGCTCGAAAACAGGCACAACGCAATGGTAAAATAGGGCCCTTTGTGTTTATTCTGACTAACCTCAGGAAACGGTGTCTGATTCGAGTTACTGATATGCATGAATCTTACCTAGCTTTTTATAAGAATGATATCCAGCCAGCTTTGCATACAGGTCTTCAAACTTCAGGATTGAATGTTTTTCTAACATGACAGTCCAATTAATTGTTAACTTGTAATCACCGCAAATGCAGATGGTCTTGTCTGGTTTCAATACAGGAACTATGGGTGCTGCCCGTTCCGAGAACTGAACTGGCTGGATAATGCCGAGCTCCTCCAATCACTTTAATTCAGTGTCTACTTTCTCTTGTGAAACATATGGTGCTAGTCTCGCCCTAAAGAATTGAGAGGATGCCTCTAGGTCCGCATAGATCTTCACTTTTATTTTGCCTTGAAGACGCTCTCGTATTTCTTCAACAGTTTGAGCAGTTCTTCTTCCCACACTTGGAAAATCTCAGTCCAAATTTACTTGATTTCTTTAAGCTAATTGTGGCCAAGAAGGACTGGTCTTTCGCCTGTCACTATGATCACTGGGAGTTGGGCAGACTATTGCCCATGGCTTACAGGTATCATTGTGATTCCCATTATTTTTATCACTTTTTCAGTATAAATTGTTAACTTGGTTGCAATGCTCTTTAAATTCAATGGTTCTCTCAAGTACCAATATGTATGCTCATGTATTACATTGACTGATGCTCCTGTATCAACTTCCATCTCAAGACGCTTTCCATTTACCCAGAGCATTGCTGTAATAGGGGCTATCTTACCTGCTTTTATATTAAACTGTGAGTCCATATTTAAATGGCTAATACTAGACTCTTCCACGTTGTATACCAGTGACACGCTATTTAATTGGCAACTCAGTAGGTTGATTTGGCTCTGCACCTATGCCTTAAGTGGCCTCACATATAACAAAAAAAGCATAGTCTCCTTATTCAGACATTCAGAGAGTGGTTACCTCCATATTGGTAACATTCCACTTCCAACTTTATTGCTCGTTTGCCTCTTCTAAATCTTCTTGTCTTTGTGACTGAATTCATTTTCTCTTTCACGGCTACTTGTTCAGATTTGGTGCCACTGCTGACTGCAGGTTCCCTCCCTAACTGGTGAATAGCTCCATTTTGCATACTCTGTAACCCTTTTTTGCACTTTCCATTCTCTGCACTATCTCTATAGCTCATTTTAAATGTATATTGGCCTCTGAAAGTAATCTCCATTGAATTGCATCATTATTCACCCTACACACTAATCTGTCCCAAAACATATCATTCAAGGTAGCACCAAAATCACAATACTCTTGTTTCAATTTAGTGATATAAGTCACAATTGTTTTGCCTGGTTCTCCGTCTTGAATAAAATTTGAATCTCTGGAGTATGACTGATGGTTTAGGCTGGAAATGTGACTTTACCAATTCCACAAGCTCATCGAATGATTTGGGGTCAGACACACTTGGGATTGTGAGATTGTGAATCAGATTATAAATTTGGCTTCCACACATACTCAGGAGTATTGTGCTTCACCTCCTGCCCTATTTTGTTCACTTGGAAGTAATACCCAAGTCGTTCCACGTATTGTATCTAGTCCTTCTCAGAGGAGTCAAATGGATCTGTCCGTCCAAAGAGAGACATCTTGGTCAGTACTCATTCAGTTTCTCAACTTCACTCAACTTCAATGTAAAGTTGGATACTCACAGAATGAGGATTTTTTTTATCTTTGTCAATAAATGTAAAGATTTTGCCAGTTTAGGGAAAACACAACTCATTTATTTACAGGTTAAAATTATGCAGAGACTTTCGGCCTCATGGCTGCAATCTGCTCCCAGGATGATCTGAGTACAGAAGCCCACGCTTACCAGGGTAATCCCCCACCCTGTTCCCTGAATCGTATGACCCTTGCTCTGCAGATTGATCCTTAAATGGACACTCACCACAAACATAAGAACATAAGAAATAGGAACATAAGAAATAGGAGCAGGAGTAGGCCATCTAGCCCTTCGAGCCTGCCCCGCCATTCAATAAGATCATGGCTGATCTGTCGTGGCTCAGTTCCACATTCCCGCCCTCTCCCCATAACCCTTAATCCCCTCTCTTATCAAAAACCCATCAACCCGCATCTTAAAAATATTTAGCGAGGTAGCCTCCACCACTTCAACGGGCAGAGAATTCCAGAGATTCACCAACCTTTGAGTGAAGAAGTTCCTCCTCAACTCCGTTCTAAACCCCCCCCCCCCCGCCGCTTTATCTTGAGGCTGTGCCCCCTAGTCCTACTATCCTTTCTGAGCGGGAAGAGTCTCTCCACCTCTATCCTATCCATCCCATTCATCATCTTATATGTCTCAATGAGATCTCCCCTCATTCTTCTAAACTCTAACGAGTACAAGCCTAGTTTATTCAGCCTCTCCTCATAGCTCAACCCCCTCAACTCCGGTATCAGCCTAGTAAACCTCCTCTGCACTCCCTCCAAGGCCAAAATATCCTTGCGTAAGTACGGCGCCGAAAACTGCACACAGTACTCCAGCTGCGGCCTCACCAATGCCCTATACAGCCGCAGCAAGACCGCCCTACTTTTATATTCAATCCCCCTCGCTATGAAGGCCAGCATCCCATTCGCCTTCCTGACCACCTGCTGCACCTGCAAGCTGGGCTTTTGCGACTCATGCACAAGGACCCCGAGGTCCCTCTGCACCGTCGCCTGCTGCAGTTTTTCGCCACGTAAATAATAATCCTTCCTACCATTATTCCTACCAAAGTGGACCACCTCGCACTTGCCAACATTAAATTCCATTTGCCATTTCCTGGCCCATTCGCCCAGCCTATCTAGATCCTTCTGCAGACTCTCCACACCCTCCGCACAATTTGCCGTTCCACCAATCTTGGTGTCATCAGCAAATTTCGACACCCTACACTCGGTTCCCTCCTCCAGATCATCTATATAAATGGTAAATAGCTGAGGCCCCAGCACCAACCCCTGGGGCACTCCACTAGTCACCATCCGCCAATCCGAATAGCACCCATTGACCCCCACTCTCTGCCTCCTATTTGACAACCAATCCTCTATCCACGCTAACACCCTACCCCCAACTCCATGCCCCCTGACCTTCTGCAATAACCTCTTGTGAGGTACCTTGTCAAACGCCTTCTGAAAATCAAGAAAGACCACATCCACCGGCTCTCCCCTATCCACCGCCCTAGACACATCCTCATAGAACTCCAGTAAATTTGTCAGACACGACTTCCCTTTAACGAAACCGTGCTGCGTCTGCTCTATCAAGCAATTCCTCTCAAGATGCCTCGCTATTTCCTCCTTGATGACGGATTCTAACATTTTACCTACAACAGACGTTAAACTAACCGGCCTATAATTCCCTGCCTTTTGCCTGGCACCCTTCTTAAACAACGGCGTAACATTAGCTGCTTTCCAATCTTCCAGCACTTCCCCGGAATCCAGTGATGTCTGGAAAATAACCACATACCTATATGTAACTGAAAGCACTGTTTTGGGTAAGGCAAAGGAAGCAAAATGGGATGTTTTTTGAACAGGTCATCTGCTCCAATGGGTTCCCAACCAAGTGATGGAATTTAAAACTAGCCCCAATTAATTTGGTTTGAAAACACACAGGGGGTAAATGTGATATCCTGTGAAGCTGAAGCTCCAACTGAAAACACATAAAGATAAAAATAAAGATGCATGTGTTGCGCTGTCCCTAGAAAGCAAAATATTTAAAGCACAACATTCCAACTTCATTTTCTCAGTGGGCAATCATCTGCTGATAAAATGTCAGAAAATCACGTGCACGTTTGGCATCATTATCTGTCTATTGCGGTTAATGAAAAATCATATGCAGTCCACACCCAGATTTCTCATGTTCGCTCTTGCCTGCCCAAGTACCACAGCCAGAGCAAAAATTCAGCAATCTGTGTACTATCACCACTTTACCCTGCTGCAACAGGGCAGTATCCAACCCAACATTATCCAGGTTAGGAGTTTACCTGACGTTGTGTACAAATCAGAGTACTTTTCTGAATCAAATTTTGAATTTCACTGATAACAAACCAAGCTTATTACAGGAAATTAACTACAGAATTTCATAGCTTCAGTAAACATCTCAGGTGGGATTTTACGGCTGCTCCACCCCAAAACCAGAAAATCCCGCCTGAAGTCAGCGAACCCTCCCCAACACCCCTCTCCTCCCCCACCACCCCACCCGCTACGATTCCCGTAGCAGCCAAGACAGGAAAACTCCCCCCGCCTTTAATTTGAACACTACCTCCCAAAAGCTCGCTACCACTCATTATGTTGGCAAAATGAGTTTAACCCAAGACTGATTCATTTGTAAGTTTAATATGTTTTAATGTATTTAAGCATATGGTTATACCATGCTTACAAAGTCAATTAGCATAAAAGCAGCTAACAAGCTTGTTTGTTATTCAGTCTCCTGTAGTCTTTGCCTTCTAATCGCATCAGCTGCATTATCAACCACCCTCCAATCCTCGCTCCATGCTCAAGCTGCTTTTGTTGTTTGACTGTGCTTGAACTGTTGGTTCTGCTAATTCATCTCCTGCAAGTCCTGTAGTTATTTATGGCTGTGATCATTCTTCTCATTTACTGGCCCATGCTGATCTGAGGAAATCTAAATTAATCGTCCTAAAGACGTTGTCAGGGTTTTAATGTTAGAAATTAAGAAATTAACTGGCCTCCATTTTTTTTTGAAAACAACATTTAAAAGAAAACTCACAACCTAATACTGATTATATTAGGGGCCAAGTCTCTGAAATGCTGTTGCCACAGACCACCAGATTACTGACCAGGTGGTGAAAACTAGTGCAATCTCTTGTGGCGTATATTGTTGAAAGCTCATGTCGAACCCATCCTGCTTTCAAATCTACATTCATTGTTATGAAGGCAGTAGATGCCAGGCCAAGAGGCTCGAGACTGCCTTGGAATTGGTCCTTGAGCCTCAGTAGTCAATGCAGCTGCTAAGCCTCCCACACATTCACGAGTCGCCTACGCACTGCAAGTGCGTGTGCTTCAAAACTAACTCCCCTGAGGAAGATCGAAGTGACAACAGAAAAAGCAGATCCCAAGGACAATGGAGTCAGGGGGAATGTTCATAGAATCCCTACAGTGCAGAAGGAGACCATTCAGCCCATCAAGTCTGCATTGACTCTCTGAGAGAGCATCTTACCCAGGCCCACGCTGCATCCCCTATCCCGGTAACCCCACACACCTACCCCATTAATCCCCCTGACCTACACACATTGGACCATTAGGGGTCAACTTAGCATGACCGATCCACCTAACCTGCACAGCTTTGGACTGTGGGAAGAAATTGGAGCACCCAAAGGAAACCCACACAGACACGGGGAGAATATGTGAATTCCACACAGCCACTCGAAGTTGGAATGGAATCCGGATTCCTGGCAGTGAGAGGTAGCAGTGCTAACCACTGTGCCGCCTCTTTGGGTTCCACAAGAATGTTACTTCAAAGGGGAGAAAAACTTGCCTTTAATTGGAAGCTAAGAGGGCGACTGAAGAATTCTGAGTGAGGCAGACCTGTGTTTACCTTGCTTGTTGTCTTCTGATGGAACCTTCAATAGGCATGTGTTCCTTCATTAATATATGCAAGAAACCTTACTACTGTTTCAGATAGCCTCATGGGAAACTTGGGGGGGAGGGCTGGGGATGACACAACGAGCTGGAATTTGTGGGGAAGTGTGAGACTGCCCGTCCCACCCAGCAGCTGATGCATTAGTAAGAAACCTGGCCTGTAGCCATAACATGCTGCCGGGGGGCTAGACTAGGTGAAAGTGAGACTTCTGCCCCAAGATGGGAGGATGTCCCACTGGTGAGAGCTGCCTGCCAATCTGATTGTCCAGTATCTGCAGTAGCCCTGGCAGGTAATGCTACTGTGCCTGCCCCTCCTTGCAGTCTTGGCATCAGCCATTACTGATGGTTGCTGCAGTGACTGCAAGGAGGAGCAGCTAAAGTAGTGTTATCTAACGAAGATATGCAAGTTCCAGACTTTTAGGGTGGGTAGGGCAGGGAAGGGAATAAGAGGATAGGGGAGGGCAAAAAGAGCTGCCTCTATCCTGCCTTTGTTCAACCTGGCCTGAAAAATCTACTGCCCACTCCAACCATATTGTGGCAAGGGCAGCATAACATCCATGTTAATTGACTTGATAACAAGCTCAATTAACCATGACTTATTTATTCAAACATGAATCAGCATCTAGCATATTATGGAGGATTGCTCAAGGATGGACATGCTCAAGGGCATGTCTCATAGTTTATGTGCTCACTGCCAAAAATGTGTCTGATATACACCAATGTTTACCCCAGTCAGTCCACACTGATCATTGCCTTCAGGTCTCCTTCACCAGCAAGTGACATGCAAGATCATTACCAAGGCCTTTCATGTCATGAGAATGCTATTTCGAGTTAGTCAGCTTGCCCAACATGATGCTAATTGAACCATGGAAATTTAATCTACATGTGCTCTGTTAGAGAGTCAGTGCAAACTCAATGGCCAAATGGCCTTTTTCTACACTGTAGGGATTCTATGATTCTTTGTGGCATACTTTAAATGAATGTAGGAGACTCCCTGGAAGATGACAGAGAGTGGTGTTTCCAGAGGTTCAAAGATCAGAGCACTCGATGCATATAAAAATGACTTGGATATTGAAATAAAGTAAAATTTCAAAATTTGCCAATGATACTAGGAGGTGTAACAGACAGTGAGAATAAGGTCAGTTGAGTACAACAGGACATTAAATAGCAGAATGGGCAGACAAGTGGCAAATGGAATTTAATGCAGGGGATTGTGTGGTGATACATGTTGGCAAAAGGAATAAGGAGGCAATATAACAACCACTTCGATTTATATTGTTCCTTCAATATAATGAAACATTCTTAGGGGCTTTACAGGAGCATTGTAAAACAATATATGATACTGAGCTACATAATGAAATAATAGGTCAAATGAACAAAAGCATGTGCAAAGAGATGGGTTTTAAGGAGGTCTTGAAAGTGAGGTTGAAAGATAGAGGTAGGGAGGGTATTTCAAGCTTGAGATAAGTGGTTGCACAAATATGAGGTTGGAATATAACACCAAAGGTGTGAACATACTGGTTTAATCTCAGCCAGGGAGTAGGGAGAGTACCTAGAGAACAGGATTTGGCATAGGAACCAAAAACAATGGCTTCCATCTTTGTAATATGTAATTTGGGTGTCAGATCCATCTCTCGAGGCTGAAGGGATCCGAGTACATGGAGGCAAAGCAAGAGCAAGTTAGTGAGTTGGATGGTCAACCATGACCATAATAAATGGTAGAGCAGCTCAAAGAGCTAAATGGCGCCTCCTGCTGCTACTTTCTACATTTCTATGGATGAAATTTCTGTTCATCCAGTTTTGAGTGTTGGATAAGGAGCCTGATAAGTTAGTGATGATGGAGGAGTCACAGAATGATGAGATAGACCTGGGTGTTGTCCACATACAAGTGAAAGCTAATGTTGTGTCTCTGGCTGATATCTCCGAGATGCAGCATGAAGATGAGAAATAGGGGAGCCAAGGATAGATCCTTGAGGGGCAACATAGTAATGGCACTGTTTTAAATGATGCACAGGAATAAATCTTGGAATTAATCCATAGATCTTGGAAGGTAGTAGGACATAGGAAAGAGTAATTAGCAAAGCGAATGGAATCTTAGTCTTCATATATAGAGGTGTTGAATGCAGAAGGAAGCAATTTATGCTAAACTTGTATAAACTCTGCTTATACAACATTTTGAGTCTTGCATCTAGTTCTGGTCACTATGCCTTAAGGATGTTAGGATCCTTGAGAGGGTGCAGAAGAAATTCACCTGTATGGTTCTGCAGATAAGTAATTTTACCTACGTAGTTAATTTGAGCAAATGAGATTGTGGGGAAATTCATAAAATAGGTGTACAAGATTATAGCAACTTTAAACAAGGAAAAGCTGTTTCTGTTAACTAACAGTATCATAACTCGATGCATAGATTTAACGTTCCAAGCAAGACATGTTGGAGGAACATGAGGAAGAAACTTTTTCACTCAGCAAATGGTGAAACTTACCCCCTACAAAGATCACGGGAGTGGGGATGATCCGTGATTTCAAAAGGAAATTGAAGAAGTGATAGGATGAAATAATGTTGCTGGCTACAAAGATAAGTCAAGGGAATAGGACTGATTGGATTTCTCTACAGAGAGCCAGAATGGACCTGATGAGCCTAAAGCTGGCCTCATAATGGACTATTATGAGTATAATTCTGAATTTTCTCTTGTTGCTTGTAGCTGGATATTGCAAAACTGTTTCATTGGAGTGACTGAGCTAAGATGAATGGACTTAGGAGTTGCTGAATAGAATGCTCATTGATCATAAATTTATTGTGATGTTTGTCAATGGAGGCAGAAGGACTTTTTTCAAATCAATCTTTTCTCTGAGTATTTTCTCTCATTCAATCTTTTATTTTCTCTTCACTGGGTTAATTTGTCACAGATTCAGGCCTTTAAAAATGATAGGTGAGACCTGGATACAGGAGGCTCATCTGAAATTAGTGCTGATTTCAGACAGACCCATTTTTAACTTTTTTTTATTAGTCACAAGTGGGCTTACAGTAACACTGCAATTAAGTCACTGTGAAAATCCCCTGGTTGCCACAACACACGGCACCTGTTCGAATACACTGAGGGAGAATTTAGCATGGCCAGTGCACCTAACCAGCACGTCTTTCGGACTGTGGAAGGAAACCAGAGCACCTAAGAAAACCCACGCAGACACGGGCAGAACATGCAGAGTCTGCACAGACAGCGACCCAAGCTGGGAATTGAACCCAGGTCCCTGGCACTGTAAGGCAGCAATGCTAACCGCTGTGCCACCATGCCACCCAATTTTGCTGGATCAGGGGCTTTAACCTGCAGGGAGGGTGTAAATATTCTTTAAGGGTACATAACATCTGTAAAGTTTCATAATCTGAAGTTATTTAAATTTCCAACCGTTTAAAGATCAAAAATATCAGCTGCAGGTGCTGAAAGTTTAAACAAAAGTCTGTCGGAGTGCATTGATTGACACGCTTTCTTACATGTTCCACCTCCACATGGCTCCCAGGGTCTGCTTATGGAGGATATTAGGTGAGTGTCTCTGGAGCAAGCATTGGGGTTTGGGTGGCTATGGAACTGGCATGAAAGGTATAAAGTGGTTTAGAGTTGGCATGGGTGACATTAGGATCATGGATGTAGCATGGGAATTGAAATGACCATGAAAGTGGCATGGGGATACGAGTGGCAATGGAGTTGGCATGGTAGGCATGAGGTGGATAGGAGTTTTCATGGATGAGAACTAGAGAACCTGACAGCCTGTTATTAAACTAGGCCAAAGTCTCAGGTCTGCCTCAGCACTTACCCTCCTCCACGGCTGCCTTCAATCTGCCTCCAAAGGCAGCAGACCCCACTCAAATCATACCCCAGCTCCTCACCCTGAGCAAAAAGCAACCGTGCAACCTTGTAAAATGTCAAACATCTGGCCCTTTGTCTTTGATTTACCTTAGACCCTTCAACTCGTGTTCTGTGTCACGGTGGTTTTTAACCGGGGGGCGGGGGGGAAGGATCACTTTCAGAGGGTATTGCTAAGTCAGTAATTCGATAAATCCTTTATTTGAAATACCTGTCCTGTTGGTGACAAATTAACCCAGTGAAGGGAAAATAAAAGATTGAGTGAGAGAAAATACTCAGAGAGAAGATTGATTTGAAAAAAGTTCTTTTGCCCCCATTGACAAACATCACAATAAATTTATGATCAATGCATAGCATTCTATTCAGCAACTCCTAAGTCCATTCATCTTAGCTCAGTCACTCCAAAGTAACCGATAATATTTATGCTGAACAGATTTTTTTTTCCTTTCCTGTCTTTTCGTCCTGGTCTCTCAGAGATTATTTTCCCCATGCTCCATCAATGTTTATTCCCTCTCCTCCTTATGTTTATTTGTTGCATCATATACGTTTCTTTTCCCTGAATTTATTGGTTCTTTTCCCCCAATACGCTGTGTCTCCAATGCCTCTGCACTTTCTGCTGTCTTTGCTCTTTCCGTTTCATTTCCCCATTGTGTTTCCATCCTCCCTTTTCTGCTCTTTTTTCCTTTTGTGATTCTTTCATATTTCTTCTTTCCAAATGTTTCTTTGCTATCTGCTACTTCCTGTGTTTCCTTTCTGCTTGCTTTTATGCATCCCTCTCTAATGTCATGCTCTCTGACATCAGTAATAAAGAATAATGGATGCAGAGTCACTAAAGCAACTGCGGAATGGATCTCCAACGTCATTAGCCACAAAACAGGATATGCACTTTCTGTCAATGATACGATTTGCTGTTTTTAATGTACTGTTTTACCTTCCCCCGATCTCTCAGCACTCTCCTTCAGCAAGCATCATCAACACAAATGCAGAGGTTTTACATTTCACCTTGCCTACCCTTGCAGATGTTACATTACTCCTGGGTCTAACAATTAACCCAGATGTGGCAAATTGCTTATTGGAATACATTAGGATTTATGCTCTCAATTTAAACTGGAATTGTGAAAATATCAAATGCAGGACCAGAGTCTCATAGGTTAAAATAACTATGATACTCATCTGGAGTTGAAAGAATATAATGAACCGCCAGCAAAGGCAATAGGAATAGAAATCAGATTCAGTCAGGTCTCCAAGCACAGATAATTTTCACATAACCAGTCCATCAAATGTTCATTTCTCTCCCGCTCTCAGTTGATTACAGATAACTCACTAGAGTTGCTGTCAGATGATCACTCAGATGAACTCCTTGATCAGCAAAAACTTCTGGCTTTTGAGCCAAATCATCTTAGGCTTTGACATGATGTGGTGCAATAGTAATGTACAGATTATTTGAAATAAGTTAATTTCTCCTTCAAAGTAGCCGCTGAAGGAATTTCATTTGAACATTAAATGATCAAACACTGTGTCATGTTTTGGAATTTTTTTTTAGCTGTTTGGCCCAGGAGATCTTTGGAACAGTTGATGTTAGGATGATGCTATTAAGTTACATTAAGCTCACAAGAGCTTCAAGTCGCAAAACATAGCTTCTGGGAATGTGGATCAGCTTTAGATATTGCATCTGTTCCAAATGCGACTTCTCATGTATTTCATCAACTTGAGACACTGAAAGTTTGTTAAACATCACAGTAACTTTCATATAAATAGGTAGGAATGGCTTAATTCCTGTGTGTTTAGTGGAAATTTGCTCTTAGACAAGACCTACACCTAAGAGGGTACTTGATTGGCAGCTCAGCAGGCCAATCCCTGCATACAGTAATCTAGGGGAGGATCAGGACTCGAGTCTTTGGCTTGTTGCCCAGCTGAGGAAGGACAGAGAGTGTGCAGGAAAATGGCTAAGAAGCAAGAAATCCCTTTTCAGGTTAATGTTGAGAAATTATCAGTTTGAGAAATGTTTTTCAGCCCATTAACAAGGATGGTGAGACATGTTGCATTTCTTTGGATGTTATGAGGAAATATTATTCAGCCTGTTCACATTTTGTATGCAAGAAAAATAAACATGTTTGTAGTTGCCCTTGTCTCACAAGAGTGTTCATCTGTCCACTTTTGGAAGACACGGGAATGCTGCACCCAAAGAAATTTTTAACGCAAGAGTAAAATTTGAAACGTAGCGCAGCCTCACAGCATTTCAAAATTCTTGGTCTCAGAATTGCAGCATAATGGGACAAACATAATTCAATATGTAACAAAGGCAATACCTCTCAAAATTCCAAAATGAAATCCCAATCTTACCCATGTATATAAGTGTATTAAAATACAATTATGAAAATACATTCTATTAAACTAGCACTATATAACTCCACTTTGTGACATTCGTATATTTCCATATCTGCAGCAACTCAAATGCTCCTAAGCACTTCGTATTTTTTTTTAATTGAACATCAGATAAAATGACGACCGTGATGAATTGGGCTTTTCAGCCAACATATATTGGAGGAACGAGAAATACAGAATACATTTTGGCTCTGAATGTTTGCAAACATCAAATTTTATATTGATCCAGTTTGCATAAATATAATTTTTTACAAGTAAAATAGTCAAAAAGCATTATGTCTGTTATAACCACCTCACCTTCCTTTCCTAATGTGACAAGTTTCATCAGATCTTGCTCACATGTAGATGGAGTGTCCTACTTTGAGGGCAACAATGAATCTTGCAACATAATCATGCTGTTGGTCTCTATGGAGACCTAAACAACATGTCTACCATTATTTCAGCTGTGTGGAGGTCAGTGACTACCAGGGTGGGAGAAAAGAATGAGAATTGCAAAGAACAGCCACAGCAAATTACAAGAAAGAGATAGTGCATCTGTATGGTTGATATTGCTTGTCTCTGAAACACTGCACACTTGGGAGACAGACAATAAACCTGGTTGCTAACACAGAAGTACTTTGCTGTGGCACATACAGTACATCATCCTTCTGAAATCGAGTCGTCTTGCTTGCTGTTTTCTGCTTTGGACCCATAGCCTCTCTCTCTCTCACACACACACACACACACTATATATACCACCTTTAGGATTTAGGTAAGAAGTGATTTTGCCCATCATTAGGTAGTTTCAGAAATATGTTTTTTTTTCATAAATTTGCCAATTTAAAAATAACATTTGTAAAAAAAAGTCATAAATAAACCTGAAATGGTAGCTCCTAATTTTCTCCGTGCTTTTTTTTCTGAAATTTTCTATATTTGCTCCTTCCTTCTGTCTGATCTTCCTGCCAACATTTTGGCTCAGAAATTATTGGTGTTGGTAATGTGAGTGTACACATAGTTGAAAAATTCTTATGACACCTTTGTCCACTGCATGTGAACCCATTTACAATAAATGGAATCTACATTGAAACACTGAACAAGGGATTGCTATATGAACAGGATAAGCATTTATCTGCTAATATCGCCAAGAGTAATTTCTAGACTTTGAAGGGAAATGGATCAGACACTGAGAGGCTTGATAAAATTGGACAGAAATTTGCTGTTGGGTTTGTCATCTACTGAATGTGACACTCAGCAATGCAGTTAATCAGATGTTAGTATTTGTTGGGAATTGAACCACTGACTGGAGCAAATTCCTCTTACTGTCCCCACCTGCCTCAGTTTCAATTGCTGCTCCTGTTCCGTAATGGTAAACATTTAGTACAGCAGCCACTCATTATAGCACTGTCCCTGTTATAACTTTTTTGAGGCTTTGTCAGTAAATGGGCATTGTTGCAGTAACACTCGAGTGCTTTCAGGCAGACTAATTTTCCACAGTGGCTAGACCTAGCCTATTTCAAAATACATAGTTCATCAACTTTAACCTTAGACAACACTGTCATATATATTATGTATACTGTACCTGCTGCATACAATATTAGAACATAGCTTATTATTGTTGCAAAATGTAATGAATTAAATTGGAGATAATGCAATTGCCAATATTTTGAATATGTACTTGGGCAAACTTCTATTTAAATCTGTTGAAGTATCTTACAAGACAATTTACTAATTATCAATTTCTCTTCCTCCTTCTCTTGTCAATGCCTTTCATCTTCTCCTTAAGATATATTCTTACAGTTTCATGGACACAATTTCATTTCAGTGCTTCCCGAATTTTATTTTTTCATGTATTCTTGGGATGTGGTCATTGCCGACATTTCTGGCCATTATCTATTTGCCCTTGAACAGTTAGTGAGTCACCTTGAACAGCAGCTGACTGTGTGGTGAAGGTACACCCACCTTCAAGATGGAAGAGGTCATGAGATTAGAAGATGCTATTGAAGAAGAATTGGCAAATTGCTACAGTGCAGCTTGTACGCACCACTGTTAGATGCATCGATGGTAGAAGTTGTGAATGCTTAAAGTGGTGAATGGTGAGCCAGTCAAGGATACTGCTTTGTCTTGGATGATGGCAAACTTTTTAGTGTTGTTGGAGCTGCACTCATCCAGGCAATTGGAGAGTATTCCACCACGTTCCAGACTTGTACCTCATAAATAATAACAGGCTTTGGATATGTAGGGTCCTTAATTATGCTGGCTGTTTTTTCGAGGCAACGGAAAGTGTAGATGGAGTCAGTGGGTGGGAGGCTGGTTTGAGTGCTTCATTCATCACTCTTTGTAGCTTCTTGCAGTCTTGGACAGAGCAGGAGACATACCAGGCTGTGATACAACCAGAAAGAATGTTTTCAATAGTGCATCTGTATAAGTTGGTGAGATTCGTAGCGGACATGTCAAATTTCCTTAGCCTCCTGAGAAAGCTGAGGCATTGGTGGGCTTTCTTAAAATATAGCATCTGCATGGAAGAACCAGAACAGGTTGTTGTGGTTACAGATCAGTTAGCAAGTTGATTCTGATTGGCCAAAAAATTGCCCCCATGGAGAAAGCCACAAAAGACTACAGGGTCCCCGTGCTTCCAAGTAATTCAGGAAGGGTGCAAGGACAGTTTGAGTGCAGCCTTGTACTCTGCCCATTGTGAACATGTCATTTTACATAGATATTATGTTATGTATGAACTTCAGTGCCAGTGTGCTGATAGGTGCATAGGCTTATACAAACCAGCCATTGTCTGATGGAATCACACAGTTTATTCCTTAGGTTGTTCATAATAGGAGTACAGGTCTTACTCAGCCATCCTGCACTTTTAAAACCCAAAACAAAACATCTGGGCTGTGATTCTCTCAAAAAATTCTAAGTTCCGAAGTCACGTAAAAACGGGAGTAACTCCCACTGATTTGTTTAGCGGGATTTTCAAAATGAATCTTCCACACTCTGCATTGCAGGGTGCCTCAGGGAGATTCATGCTGAAAATCAGGTGGCAGGGCCTATTCCTGCTGAAGAGACCGGCAGCGTAATACTGAACGGGTCAATCTGTCATAGCGGAGATTGGCATATACGCTGTAGCCCTGCACTGCCAGCCTCCCGATCACTGGCGAGCCTGATCGCTGGTTAGCAGAGCAACCTTGCATTGCTGCCCGTCTAATTCCCCCCAACCCTGATGTCCCTAATCCCCCCCATCTCTCCCGGCCCACCTCAATCTCCGCAAGCTCCAACACCACCTCCCCCCCGCCCCCCCCCGCTCCAAGCAGCAGTCCCAATCAACCCCTTGCCTCCCTCTGCATCAATCCCTATGCAGAATGGCAACAGGTTCCCCTGATCCCCACAATCCCCCCTGTAGACCCCACCCCATTAGACCGTGCCATCCTCTGGCCTCACCCTCTTGGCAATGCCCAGTGCATGGTGGGCAGTGCCAGGGTGCCTCTTGGACATTGCCAGTTTGCCCCTTGGGCAGTGCCAAGGCTGGCACTGCCAGGGTGGCAATGCCCAAAGAGTACCCCACTAACCCTCTGGCCGCCTTGGGGGGCCTCCACGGCTGCACTTTAGTCCAGCGGGGTCAGGCTGCCAGTTCACCATTCGTGGGGAGCTGTTGTTTGAACCCCCACTGGAATGAACCACTCCTGGTGGGAGGGAGAGAGGCTAGCGGGCCCGGAGACTTCAATCCCAGGCCCGCTAATAAGATTTAAATCGCAATTACTTGACGACATCATAAATCCCAGGAGATGCGCGGAAGCCATGGCACCCAGTTTGGAGCCTCAGCACAGCAGGCTGGGAAAATCAATCCCCCTGCTGTTAATTGTGATTCCACAATTGGGCAGCACTTAGCAAACAATCCTGAGTGTGCCAATAATTATGCAACCAATTAAAGACAATCAGTCAAGCTTTTGATGGGGCACAACGTATATTCTTTGCTCATGAAAGGAATATGTTCAAGCCATCCTGGATTACTTAGTAGGATGAGGAGTCTGTCATTCCCTAAAACTATCTACATCTTAAGACCTCAGCCAATCAGTTAATTTTCCAATCAATCAGCATCCCCTTCTCCTGTTGTATAAATTGTTGTGAGGATTTGAAATTCGGCATTCATGTGTTTATCCTGATGAGTGCAGGATGAAAAGCTTTGGCAATGAACAATATCCAGTATTTTTCGTCACATTCAAGTTTTGTACCAGCAGGCGACTGTTTGTATAAACATGATCATTACATACCAAATACTTGTTTCCTTCAGCGTGGCCTCATTGCAAAACTCCCATGACATCTCCCCAAAAACCTGCAATTCCATTCCAAATTGATTGCCAAAATTACATCTGTCTTGGAATGTCTAGTCTCAGAATCAAAAGATTTTGTAAAAGAGCCAGAGGTGAACATGGTAATTTGATATACTGAGCAAAGTAACAGATGAAGAACAGAGCATCCTAATAAGCAAAACTGAATACAAAGATGTTTGTCGTCAGGAAAGCTACATGTGTTCTGTCCATCTCCGTCCACAACCCCCCCCCCAAGGCTGGTGTATGTTTTCATGTGCCATAGAACTATTAAGCAACTTCACCAGATATGTGTAAGTATGTGGGAGTATATGTGTGAATGACAACCAATGCTTGATGATGCAAAATCTGCCTGTGGTTTACCTTCTGAATCCAGAACTAAAAGTCCGGTTTACAACAGTAAGATTTCCTCAGCAGTTATGTGCTTCCATTGGAACATACAGACTCTTGCCTTGTTTATGATGGAATCTTGCAGAAATCTATCGGGAGGTGGTTTCCTGACCTTACAGACTTTTAAGTGACCATTTACTGCATGTCTCAGCAAAGACTCAACCTGCAGTGGCTGTTCTGGTTCTGGGGGAGCAAACTGAACTGATAAAGGCTTAGAGAGGGCAGGAGAACAAACTTCAATGCATAGAAGTGTCACTCTGTGGAATGACCTTGTGTTAAGCATTTAAATCAATCAAACTGAGATTTCAAATAAATATTTTAACTATATAGAATGCATTATATATATATATATTTATGTATACATTGCTCAACTGATTTTTTTTCAACAAAGCAATATTACTGTTCAAATGTATTATTATAATGTCATGATGTGAGCTGTGCACGCTGTGTGCTTGATCACAACGCCTCCACCTTCAGGGGACTTTATCTAAAATTAATCAGTGAAATATGTTTGGAGAAAAATAATTTCTACCGTAATTTGTACTTGTCTGAAATGACACTCCAACAAAAAAAAGAATGACAAATTTTGGATCATAGGACAGCAGATGGTTTCTGTAATGTGTTTTTTTTTGTTTATCATAAGCTCAGCAGGAAATAGAAACTTGCAATTTTTTTTTACACATAATGTTTGTATGTATTTTTAATTTCCAAGCTACGTGCCTGGTCAGTTATTTATGCTGTAGGTATAAGTCGAAAAATAAAATGCACTAATTAGTTAACAGGCATTCCACCACCAGCCTATCCTCACAAAGTACTGGGTCAGCTACAGAGGTGGCACAGTGGTTAGCATTGCTGCCTCACAGTGACAGGGAGCCAGGTTCGATTCCAGCTTTGGGTGACTGTGTGAAGTACGCTCATTCTCCCCCTGTCTGCATGTGTTTCCTCCGGGTGTTCTGGTTTACTCCCACAGTCCGAAAGATGTGCAGATTAGATGGATTGACCATGTTAAATTGCCCCTTAGTGTCCAAAGATGTGTACGTTTGGGAGATTAGTGGGGTAAATATGTGGGGCTATGTGAATAGGGTAGAGGGTTGGACCTTGGTAAGATGTTTCAGTCAGAGTCAGTGCAGACTCGATGGGCTGAATAGCGTTTTTCTGGGGATTCTATAATAATTACTTTTGCCTCTTTTCTAATCTATTGATGAGCCACTTCTGCTTTAGTGCCACAGATCAATCATTGGTTGATTATTTCAGCTGAATCTTGAAAAGATATGGCAACATCACTGAGACAATAAGCAAATAAGGAGTAAAGTTTCAAATCTTGCTGACTGTCGCAAACAAAGTTGGTGGAATGGAAGTCAAAAATGTCTTTAAAATATGTGGTGCCTGATACTGGGTTGTTGCTGAGTTCAGATTAAAAGATGATGCATCTTCAGGAAGTGTCTTTTTCCCTAATGTAGCAAAGATGGCTCCACCTGACACAAATGAGAGAAACAAGGGTTAGCTTTTTAATGCGAAAGAAAGCATGGAAAGAAGTGTCTAGCAAAAGTAGCTGCATGCAGTTTGTCATGCAGCGAGTGAATGGTCAGATAGAAGTGGTAAGGTGAAAAGATGATAAGGGATTAATGAATTAGAGCATGGTGTCACCTTGTCATGCTTGTGACTTTTCTTGCCCATGGCCAACGCAGCTTCCTCCACAACTACAGGATGTGCAGGTGAGCTGAATCACCTCTGATGCCAGCCTCCTGGTGCCAGTTGGGTGTGGTTTGTTAGTCATATCCTTCTGTGTTTAGACACTAGGCTGGATTTTCCAGCTTCGCTCACCCCAAAACCAGAAATTCCTGTCTGAGGTCAATGGACCTTTCCATAGTCTGCCCTTGCCTGCTCCGATTCCCATGGCAGGCAGGATGGTAAAATTCCAATCAATGTGCCTGTCATGGATGAATCTTTGTGATAAAGTTTGTAATGTAGACGACATGGGGAAGCTTGGTGGCCACCTTGCTTTGTGAAACAAAAGGCTTTTGAGACATCTCTCTTCAGTAAAGTACATTCGGGGGAAGAGATCTTTGTTGTGGGCATGGCTTCCTGCACAGTGCTGTGTTTATCTAACTCATCCCAGACTCTTCCTGTCTTTTTGGCCGCTCCCCTTGTTCTGCAATTCCAAGGGCAGCCCTTCCAGACCAACCCCGATTGCGAAAAGCCTGTTTCTGAAGTGAAAAGAAACATTGTAGGATTAATGGAAAACATCTTGCAAATTAGTTGTCAAACTCAAAACATAGGGCAAATAAATATTGGAGAGATAACAAATAGTCGAAAGGGAGAAACCAGAAATTAACCTGTATTTTTAAAAATAAATATTCATTCAAAGGATGTGGGCATCACTGGCTAGGCCACAATTTACTACTCCATCCTAGTTGATGGTGAGCTGCCTTTATGAACCACTGCAGTCCCTAGGTGTGAGTACACTCACAGTGCTGCCAGGGAGAGAGTTCGAAGATTTTGACCCAGCGACGGTAAAGGTACGGTGATGTACTCCCAAGTCAGGAGGCTGAGAAACTTGGAGGGGGACCTCCAGGTGGTGGTGTTCTCAGGCATCTGCTGTCCTGTCCTTCTAGATGGCAGTGTTCACAGGCTTGGAATGTGCTGCTTAAGGAACATTGGTGAGTTCCTGCAATGCTTCTTATAGATAGTACAGACTGTTGCCACTGTTAGTCGGTGGTGAAGGGATTGAGTGTTTGTGGATGGGGTGCCAATCAAGTAGGCTGCTTTTTCCTGATGGTTTCAAGCTTCTTGAGTGTCGTTGGAGCTGCAGTCATCCAGACGCAAGTCATAACACTCCTGACTTGCGCCTTTTGGACAGGTTTGGGGAGTCCAGAGGCGAGTTACCAGATTCCCAGCCTTTGACCTGCTCTTCTGGCCACACTATTTATATGGATGTAATGTTCTTTAAATAACATGGCTCAAGGATCCTTGCTGACTATTAGTGCCAGGAGTTGTTGAGTGAATTTTTCCTGAATTAATCAGACATTGGAGTAGCCCAAAAAAGAGTACAAGTGTAAGATTCTCATTTAAAATGGCAATTAAAATATTTAAATATTTCCAGCATGCACTCTGCCTGCCTAAGTGCCTGGCCCAATTTAGTGCTACCTCTGGCACCCCACATGCCAGAGAAGACACAACCATTACTTTCGGGGCCAATGATCCATCGTATTGGCTCCATGATGTTTCTTTCCTAGTGAGAAAATTGGTCAACAATGCAAGGTGTCACCAATTTTGAAAAGAGTTGGGGAAAAGATGACATGGATTAACAATCAGTTGTTAAGTAACACCATGTTTAAGGTTTAAGAAGTATATATAGCATGCAGGAGAAATTCAAAACTGACAGGGTGGGGAGAGGTGAGAAATTTAATAGGTGCTGGGAAAATGTAAGTTAGTAGAAGAAATGAGACTTGATTGCAATACAATGAAGATTTGGAGAGGCGTGTGACATTTGTCTTTGAGATTAGAATTTTGACAGCCAATAATCACTAGGTTAGCGGATGTAGATGATGAGATCTTTTGCAATTTGATATGTCAGTTCTCTGCAGTGGTAAAATACTACCATGAAGTTCTTTGTTCAAGGTGAAGTTATTTAACTCGCAGCTCCATTGATTAAACTCAGCTATGTTCACAACTCAGATAATGGGCTAGATTTTCCTTTGTGCTCACGAAAACCCGACTTGCACACATTTACGTCTTCCACAATGCTCATCCGACCCAAGTGTAACCTGGGATTTTAGACCTAACACATAGGAGGTTGGATTTGCAGTGCACTCTGTGAGCTGTGATGAAGTGTGGGTGCAGAGGAGGGGCATTGAGAAGGCTTGGTTCTCAACACAGCAACCTAGCTCCCAATATTATTTCAAACTCACTCCCACCACACTCATACCACATGTCATCCCCATGCCCTCTCATGTTGCTGATGCCACCTCCATAACCCCTTACTACGTGCATTATGTATAGTCCTTAAGAGCCATGCAGTAGTAATGTGAATTATTTTAAATCATTCAAAAACAAACCTCTAGCAATCTGATAAATCCCTGAATTCAAACTATCATTGATAGTAGAAATAATGAAAGCTATTCCAGTGTGTAAAAAAGAATTCTTTAAGTTCCTATTAGCTTTGTAATGAACAAGAAACCACATCAAAGGCATATTCTGTTGTTAGAGCCTGTTAAAACTCAATTATTCTTGGATGAATAGACCACCTGTTGAGCTGAAGTCATTAGAGCTTTTGAAATCCAGCCAAGCATTCATTAAGGCTACAGCTGTCATAATAAAAGCTTCCAGCTACATTGCTGAAAGTGAGAGAACAGAGTGTCCCATTTCCATTTTAAAAGGGCACATGAATGAAGCATGTGTAGAAATTTTATTTCAAATTTCAGAAATATTTCTCCAGTGGAAAATGGCAAATCTTAAATAACGGTGTTCAATGTATGGGTCAACTTATCTTTGCAGGGCAATGCTCTGTGATAAAACACTGCATTGGAAAAAAACATCTATGTTACAATATCACATCTCATAGTGACATTTAAAGCTGTCAAATTATTTCACACTTGCTGTTCAGAATGTGTTTGACTGCTCAACAGGCTTCCCCAATGGTCATGGACTCCCCAGGAAAGTGCTTTTTTGTTTGCATTGCTTCCAAACCTACACCAGCTCTCGCAAAAATTGTGTGCAAGAGGAAATACAATTTTCTTGTGGTCCTCACAATGGGGTGCCAGTCCAGACCCATGAAAAGAAAATCGTGTGGAGGCAGGGGGAAATTGTTTTTCCAACAAAATAATGTTAAGTATAGCATTTCATGAACCAATTTGCCCACCATTGGGAAAATCAGTCCAGTGTGTCAAAAATTATTAACATGTTAAGTAATGTACCCATAAATAATAAAGCAAAAAAAATCTGGTCGAATTTTCCAGCCCCTCCCACCAGCAGTATTTTTTGATCCCACCAAAATTAATGAACTTTTGAACGCTCGCCTCATTTTCTGGCCCTGTCCCTGCCACAATGAGGCTGTAAAATTTTGCCTGTAGTCTTCTTAGATTTTGGTGCCAACTGTGGTTCAGTTGGTATCAAACTTGCCTCTTGATTCACAAGGCTTTGGGTTCCAGTTCCCACCCTTAGGGTTAGAAGACATATTGCTCACTCCTCCTCAGTCTAAAAGAGTCCATCACACATCAATAATACATTGTGGCTAGCAACAGCAAGGTTAGTGTGGGATACTGCCCCTTCTGGGAGGAAGTCTTGCTCTGAGGAGCTGCCAGCCAATCAAATTGGCCAGAAACTCTTGCAGTGCCAGAGTTCAGCATTGGACACTTCCAGAACTGGAAACTGCCCCATGGTGAAAGCCCCAGTGGATCCTGAACTCAGCTAAGTCAATGATATTGGGCAGGAAGGGATCAGACACCTTAGTGAGTGGGGTGGGGGAGCTGTACATTTTGCAGTACAGGCGAGGAGGAAGGAAAGGGTATACTATCTTAGTGGGGTGCCCCTGATGTGCAAAGGTCACCGCCAACCTGCAAAGGCAGTACCTGTCTTCCCTTTCCACCCTTTTAAAAGCCTTTGAGAAAAAATGGGCTGCCCACGCATGCCAACCATATTATAGCATGAGCAAACTTGTCAACAAGCTCAGTTGATGCCTTATTATTTATATATGACAGGCAAGGTGTCAATTTCAGTGCCCCCTCCCTCAGTATTATGGGGGATAGTTCAGAGGTGGACGAGAAGGTGGTGGCCTTGCCACCACTCATTTTATGTTCCCTGCCAAAAATATGTCCAACAGAGGGTCGTAAAATCTAGTTCCTAGGCTTGAGCAGACATCAAGGTTGATACCCCAGTGCAGTATTGAGGGAGTATGCACTGCCAGGGGCTCTTAAGCCCAGGCTCAAGCTACCCGCTTGAGTGGATGTACAAACTCCCATGCCACTATTTGAAAGAAGAACAAAGGTAATTCTATCCAGTGACCTGTTGAATGTTTATCCCACAATCAATATAACAAAAAACAGACCATCAATGTATTATAAAAGTCTTATTCATGGGAGCTTGCTGCATGCAGCTTGGCTGCTAAGTTGCCAACCGTGCAATAGTGGCTACAATATATTATAACTTCCTTCCGAGGACCGCTTCTGAGATTTTCTAGATGACTACTTTTTGATGCTTGGGGGCTATCTTTTGATTTTCAGAAGCATTTTTTTTCATTCTTATTGACTCACTTTGTGGTGGAGTCACGTAGAAGTGCTACCTTCTGTATTTGTGTTGATTGTTGTTTCCAGGTTTCCTTCTTTCAAAAGACACGATAACTTGCACACCAAAAGGAAAGCCACTGTAATAAATGGCAGCTCATCTAATCTCAAAACAAGAATTAATCATATCGAAATAGTATGCCAACCTTGTGTCAATGCTACATTCATAACTTATTTTATAAAGTAATGCCTTTTTTTGGCCACATATGACTTGTGTATTAATCGCAAAACCAGAACAGAGAAACCATATAAAGTGGATAACAGCAGTATTGATCGAAATGAAAGTTTTCTTTAAAACAAGAAGTATAAATACTCATAAAGTTGACCTTTGTTTACCTTCTATTATCATCAAAACTAGACCAGTGTACTTGTCTAAAATCAGCAAAGTGACCTCAGCATTCTAACATTTCTGCTTTTCAAGCAGTTTATGTGTGAAATACAGAATGTAGTCCAAAAAATACCAAGAACAGAACATGACCTTGTTGGATTGCGTAAACCAGGAGACAAGATGTCACCAATCGTGAGCTAAAGTTGCCTGCCTTGTCCTCTGAAAGGCTTTTGATTGCCACCTAAATACAATTCCCAACTTACAATGATTAAGATCAGATTCATTTAAAGTTCCAACTATTTCAGGCAATGAAACAGTGATAGGACAGATGGGTTAAGTACTGAAAGACCAAATGATTCTGGATTGTTCTCACTTCTTGCCAGTCCCACCACAACACAAAATTAAAATATGGCGGATCTTGTCTCAGCTAGCTACTGCCCCTTTTGACGATGCAGTCTGGGCCTGCTCCTGGCCTCCTCCTTCCAGCAGTTCTGATCATTTCCATAGCTTTATCTTAATGTTTTTTGCCCCTCTATAGAGCTTGTGCCACTACCAGAGGATGATGAAAGTTTGACTTGAATTGATCATCGCAACTCCGGAGAATGTGGAATTTTTGTATTTAATGGGTCATCGTGTGAGGTACTTTGCTCCAGCTCTTCCAGCTCTTGCTGCTCCTCCAATCACAACCTCTGTCTCTGGAAGAACAGCAAGGGTGGGAGGGAGGGAGCTTGTCATTGGAAGAGCTGGAGGAGAGAGGGCAGGATTTTCTGGCTGTACTCACCCCATTGCTGGAAATTCCGACCCAAGATCAACAGACCTTTGCATAGCCCATGACCTGCCTGCTAAAATTCCTGTGGTGGGCGGGATGGGAAAATTCTGCCCATAAACTATGATTGGAGGAGCAGCTCTAACAGATTCTGTTTCCTACACAGTCGCTGCTCCTCCAATTAAACTGAATGTTATTTTCCCAGACCAGAGGAGTGATAATGTGTGGAGTGAGACAACCTGCCTTGAATTTTACGCTCCATCTTTACTTGGTATGAGTTACTGGCAGTGTTTCAAAGGTGAATTCCCCCTCCCCACCACCATTTATTTTGGACCCTAATTATGAAGTCCTGGAAAGTGCTTTGAGATGTCCTGTGTTCTTTTGATAGTGCATCAGATTGGCATTGGTTTGGCACTCATCAAATACTTTAAACAGATTCCGAATTTCAGGCTCAGCCCGTGTGCTTTAAAACAAAATGCTGCAAATGTTTCAATCGGTTGGCAAGTGTATTGGGATCAAAGTCATGCTAAACAGGCATAGTGTGTGAATTAGTCTTTGCCTCAAAGTTGAACTGATAAACAAATGCAATCCGTGAGTCATAATATATAATCTCAGCTCATAATAAATAGTCAAGCCTTTCAATAGATAGAAGCAAAGATACCCAACAAGCAGACCTTTAATAAAATGGAGAGGGAAGAAAAGGCTTCAGAATGTATCACGTTCCAGTGTGTGTTTGTTCCTGTTAGTTTTCTCATGTGTCCTTTTTAATCATCCCCAATGAGTGGTGTCATTTTTGTTCCACAAAAAAAAGATATTTTTGGTAACTCACTCTTTAGAGTGCTATCCCCTTAGGACTTCTAATATAAGCCTTTGCTACTGAAGTACATGCAGACGGAGTTTGTAAATCACAACACCGTGAATCTTACATTAAAGAATGAATAATTGTCAGTGGTTCAACTCATTTTTTTTTTCATTTTGGGGGAGTACAGAATGGCAAATTGAAAAATGGAAGTGGCTCTGAAGACGACAGCAGACTCTGTAAAGTAGCACTAAAGACTATCTTTTTCATATTGAACATAAACAATTAAATCCTTCAGTCTGTTACCCTGGTAAAGATGTCGCTTCGGTATTCTCAAATTTACAAGCTGTAAGCTTGGAGCATCCTGCAGTCTCCTAAGCTTGGCACTCCACCAACAGATCTGGCTCGACACCTCAGGATTTACTGTTGTTTCCTCTCGTGGAATAAATCTGCTTACTGCACCAAAAATTATTCCACAATGTAAAGGGGAACTTCTTCATGTGTAACAGTTGCATTTGCCTATTTATATATTTTTAAAAATTTTAATCCATATTGCTGCTTCCAAGCTCCCGCCCTCCTTTTTTCTGTCATTTTCACTCTTCTCCCCTCCCCGCCCACCCACAGCTGAATTCTCCTCATCATTCCCCCTGCTCACTTTTTCTCATGGCTCAACTTCTCCTTTAATATCCAATTCTTGCTGAAATCAATAACCTATCACTGTCCTGTGGTATTGTCCCAGTAACCATCAGCACAGTCAGAAATCCAGGCTTACAGTAACACCGCAATGAAGTTACTGTGAAATTCCCTTCGTCGCCACAGTCTGGCACCTGTTTGGGTCAGTGCACCTAATCAGCACGTCTTTCAGAATGTGGGAGAAAACCAGAGTACCTGGAGGAAACCCACACAGACACAAGGAGAACATGCAAACTCCACACAGATGGTGACACAGGCCAGGAATCAAACTGGGGACCCTGGCGCTGTGAAGCAGCAGTGCTAACCACCATGCTACCGTGCCATTTCGAGTCCAATTGACGATGAGAGCTCTGAAAAAGGGTAACTCAGGCTCGTAACGTTGGTTCTATTCTCTCCCCACATGCTTTCAGACCTGTTTGTTGTTTAAGAACAACTAAGAAAGAGCATCAGCTTTGGGTCTTAGTTGCCTTGGAAATCAGGAGATAAAGCTGAACCAACACCTGAAAAGGAGTAACTGCTAGATCTATTGTCCATAACACAGCCTGCGATTGGGAACTGTATAAGACAAGGTTGATATGGGGAAAAACAACTGTAAACTGAAGGAAAAAGTCTGCAGTAATCCTCTCATTCAAAGATAGTTAATCTTGTTGCAGTTGGAATTCTGAATGTAAGCAACTTGTTTGCAGTTGAAATCACAGCAACAGGCTATTAGAAAGCTATTGATAATTGGGCGTCTTCTGACATTTTAAGCCACTCTGCAGTAGTGGCAGGGAGCCCTGTGCTTGGACTGTGGAATCTAGAGTTTAAGATTTCAAAAGGAAGTCACTTATACAAAGGATAATGGAAGGACCCACATGAAAATAGCTGGAACTTTGAAGAGTTATCAGACTGAATTTTGGAGACGTGTGATATACTTTCCGTGCCTTGCTGTTCATCACAGGAAAAGTAAATGAACCGTCAAGATTTTATAAGATAAAGGAATTCTTGATATGGCAGTAAAAAGTAGAACTGAGTTTATTTCGTAAGTTTTTATCAGCTACAGAAAGTCCTCATTTATTGTTCCCAAGTCTAATATTGTTTAGCTTTAACATTAGTAAGTTAATGGGGCTTGAATGTCACAGGATTAATTTTAACGTCATTTCTCATGACCCAAATGGTGACATTTTAGAGTGACCACTCGCCTCCCCAACCTCAGGCCTCTTCCCCCTCTCCAGTGTTTGAGTTGTGGCTTTTCCCTCTCCCTAAACTCTGAGTTGTGTCCTCCCCCTCCCTGACTCACCCGCTTACCAAATCTCCCACTCCCTGACTTACCTTTCTATCTCTTCCCTCTCCTGGACCTGCATTCCCATTGAAGATCCAGATCCAGTCTGCAGCTGGATCTCCGGTGTTGTGGAAGCATGGGTCCCAAGAGTGCAGAAGTGCTGAGCTTGAACTGCTACAATCCATGATTTTTCTAACGCTCCTGCTCACCACTGCTCCCTTGATTTTTTTTAAGAGTATTTTATTTTAAATGTTATTTTATTTATCAATGTCAGAATTTAACAATGTAAAATATTTTAACTTAGGAGGGTATCATGTTTTGATCTTTGTCTTTTCCTCATGAGGAAGATCCTTGAGAACCTAACTAGTTTTAACATTGAGTGGGATTTCCCAGCCATTCCCGCCAGCAGGATCATCCAGTTCCATCGATTGTGAACCCCCATCCCCAGGAGACCCATGGTGGAGGGCTTGTGAAGAATGGAAAACCATGTTGACAGCAGTGGGACCGGAAGATCCCCCTGCTGCCAATGGTGAGCCAACTCCACTGCGACAAAATGTGACAGTGAGGGGCGAGATCCCACCCATTTACTGCGATGGTAACAATGTTTCACTTAAAGTCATTTCATTTAAACTCATGATTTTCAGGAACGTAACCACAACTTTGAGTGAGGACTTACTTAATGTTAAATTAATAGTGCTCGATTTGTTTTATTCTTGTGTACAATAAAGTTTGTTTTTGTTTAAAAACGTGAAATCTTGTGTAATGCTTCTTTTAATTGCTGGGGTGTTCCAATTTTTTAAAACATCCCTAACAGGAGAATAACACAGAATGCTCAGCCCCTGACCTGCTCTAGTAGCACAAGATTTATGTTGTCTGATTAGTTAAATTTCTGGTCAGTGGTGACCTCCCCAGAATGTTGATGGTCGGGGATTTGAAAATAGTAATGTCATTGACTGGAAAGAAGAGTTCCTTAGACTCTTTCTTGGAGATGAACATTCCCTGACACTTTGGTGGCGTGAATTTTACTTGACACTTAGCAGCCCAAGCCTGAATGTCATCCAAGTCTTACTACATGTAGGTGCTGACTGCTTCATTATCTGAAGATTTTCGAAAGAGTGTGCAATCATTAACAAACATCCTCACTTCTGGCCTTATGGTGGAGGTAAGGTCCTATATGAAACAGCTGAAATAGTTGGGCCTAGGACACTGCAGTGAGGAATCCCTGCAGCAATATCCTTGCACTGTAATGATTGGCCTGCAACAACTACAACGACCTTCCTTTGTGCTAGGTATGACCCCATCCAGTAGAGGCTGTTCCCCTCGATTTCCAATGACTTCAATTTCACAAGGGCTCCTTTGTGATCTGCACAGTCACATGCTGTCTTAAGACTAAAGGCAGTCACTCTCACATTATCTCTGGAATTCAGCTCTTTTGCCCGTATTTGGACCAAGATTGTAATGCTGCCTGGAGCCACATTGTCTTCCTGGCTCCAAACTGAACATCGTTGAGCAGGTTATTGGTGGGTAAGTGTTGTTGAGAATGTTGTCAGTGACACCTTACAATGCCTTACTGATTGAGAGTAGACTGCTGTGGGGGGGTAATTTTCAGGATTGGATTTATTTTCCTTTTTATGAACAGGGATGTAGCTGGGCAATTTTCCACTTTGTGGGGTGGATGCCAAGCTGTCACTGCTTGGTTAAAAGCAGGGCTGCTTCTGGAACACAAGTCTTCAGCAATACAGCTGGGGTGGCCCTGGGGCTCTCAGCTTTTGCTGTAACCAGTGAGTTTTTATTCAATATTACATGGAGTGAATCAGACTGGCTGAATGCTGATTTTAGCCAGTTTGATTCAGGGTGGCATAGTGGCACAATGGTTAGCAGTTGACTCTCTGGGTGCAGAAGCTGTCACAGAGTGTTCTTCCCTCAACAGTGTTGGCCTGGCTGATGAATATATTTCTTAATTTAAAAATGTAAAGATTTGGAAAGGGTGCCTCCATTTGGAAGTGCTGTCTCTCCTAATCACCTTTGTTGCAGTCTGCTTTGAAGATGGAAAGCCTCTGATTGCACCCCAACTTCAAGGCCTGAATTTTCAGGATGGTGAACGCTCATCTGAGAGTTGATAGGGAATGCATCCTCACTGACTCCGATAGGTCCTCTACCATTTCACACCACGGAGCAATGATTGGCAGCAGGTGACACTTTTGTCCTCACTTGGACAGATGTGCCACCTTGCAAAACTGTTGGACCAACTGGCCAACAGCTTTCTGATATATCCAGGCACAGCGCTGCAGTGGCCAGAAGAGGTACTGCAATATCATGACTGAGTCCCAGGAGCGCAATGTTGATAAGTACCAAGGGACCTGGGAGGGGAAGATAGGGGATGTCCTAGGGATTTGCTGGGGGAGGGGTTTAAGCTAGTGGGGTGTTGGCAGACTTCTCTGGTCTTTGAGAAGATGGTACCATAGTCTGAATAGGCTTTTCGATGGACGTGCCCCATGCCCCTCCATACCCCCCACCACCGTAAGATCATGGGGTGAGCATCTTTTCTGCACTTCACCCTCAATCATCAGGCATCTGCCAGCCTAAAACTTGAGACTGAAGGGCCTTGATTGGGGAATGGAGGGGCTTCCTGTCTGAGATCCTGTCCGCACCATTGTAAAATCACATCTAAGTAAGGGTGGCAGCATCTGGAGAGTATCCTGTCCAGATTATCTTACGTCCTCCCCCCCCCCAGCCCCACCCCCTTTCAGAACCTAGTGGGATGGGGCATATAATCCTGGTCCAACAGTCTGCTCAACACCTTAACTGGACACCTTCTAGCTATGAATTGACCTGACAAGGACAATCCAAGGTGAATGATTGTTTCCACCTTGGGACAGGCAAAGGACCCAGAAATAGTCCCGTCCTGTGTTTCTTGCTCCTTGGAAGTGAAATCAAACCCTTATGCCCATGAACGCTGTATCTTTTTGGGCCCCATGGGTTACTGTAAGATTAACACACACTTATATGATAAACATAACATAACTCAGATTCAGAGTGGCCCCTTTGAGTGAAGTTCACAACATTTGCAGGGATATTTCATTATAGTGACGTACAGGAAAGTACAGAATTGGGAAGACAATTGAATTCTGTCTAAGCAATTCCAAATTCATGATAATACTGCACTATATTCTAGGGGGTTGAATAGCTGCCTGTTTTACATCTCCATTGGCAAAATCAGACTGGGTGTAAAAGGCAGATGAACCAAAGTTATTCATTTCCCACTGTGGGGGTTAGGTTAAAATTACTCTCATAGTCATTACCAGAATTATACATCACGTTCCAAGTGAGGTCAAAACAATGTCCTGTGTAAGCTCACCAATGTGCCTGGGAACGATGTTCTTGCTATTTGTGAATTCCTAATCCTGCAATAAATGGAAGGAGATTAACTTAGTTTTTTTAAAAGAAAACATGTTTTAGGTGTACACAGTGAATGAACCAACATTTTCAACCTCTTCTCTCTAGCCTACCTGTTAACAACCTAGAATGACACACACCTCAGAGTGAGTTTACAGCCTGTTACCTAAAAACTAGTTAAAATTATGTTGTGCAGTTTCAAACATAGCTAGAATTCACAATGTGTCCAATGAGATGAGCAGTCAAGTGTCAAACAAAGCTTGCTTTCACTGTTGGAGTCACTGTGTATTTTGCACGTTACTCCCCTTGAAGAAATAATTTAGCAGTAATATATTGCATTCTTCAGTTTGGAGATTGAGGTATACTCTGTTTTAATCAAAACTCCATACCAAAATTAAACCTCAATATTGGTTTAACAGTTCCAAGCAATGGGTGCATCCTCCTCGTTGCCATTACAACTACTATCCAGGACATGATTTGATGCAGCCCTCAAACATTTTATTTCTTTATTGATTTTAGAAGCTCCTTTGCTTTTCGGATGGACTGCTGCAACAAACCTGTGAAACAGACTGTATGTGCTTTATTTTAACATGTTTATAGAATTGCTGATTAATTTGCGAAAGTGTGGGTTGCCAATAGTGTGTTTACTTTGGAGGAAGCCCCTGATAAGAGGTTACAGTACAAGTAGGATCCAGATTCAATTTAATTTGATACAGAATGGTTTATCCAAAGCACTCTCAGATTGGCTGGATAATGAGAGTGGAATCTTAGTGACTAGATAGATCTCCCAGCGAGAGCAATTTAAGAATATTATAGTAAACTGAAAAATTCTGCCTGTTTTACAGGAACTTAACTCAACATTAGTCACCCTCTCGAAGCAAAAAAAAGTATAATGAAACATGATTAATGTCTTTTATAATGTAGGTGTTTACTTAAATATTGATGATCACCAGGGAACTGAATGGGAGGAGTTTCTGGACCTGCCAGAACAAGGGAATGGAATTAACCTTCATATGGACATTAACCTGGAGTCTTGTACCATCACCAGCATTTCAAATGTATGTATGTTAATTAAACTCATTCATGCTCCCAGGTTCAGAAACATCTCCTGCCAAAGCCACCAACATATGTTTTATTTTAAAGGACAAAAGATTTGAGCACAATGTTTTCACTGATTTCTTTTTTAAATGGATAACAATGATCAGACTTCTTTGAAAAAAAAATTGACGACCGTTGCTTTATTTCACTCCCATCTGTTAATGAACACTCTCAACGGAGTAAAAATATTACTA
Source organism: Carcharhinus amblyrhynchos (assembly GCF_965287045.1). Classification (NCBI taxonomy): domain Eukaryota; kingdom Metazoa; phylum Chordata; class Chondrichthyes; order Carcharhiniformes; family Carcharhinidae; genus Carcharhinus; species Carcharhinus amblyrhynchos. The sequence goes on along the minus strand of NC_137339.1, from coordinate 38,566,158 downwards.
TAATAAATCAGCCTCAATACCTTTTTTCCCTCCATTGAAGAGGCATCTCTCTTTATCAGTGGGACCTTTCAGCTTGCTGCACATTTCCCACAGCCCTGGTACAATGCTGAATGATGCAGATGAAACAAAGGTCGTAAAAGTGCCTCTTCTGCTCTGAGCTGTAGTTTAGAGAAAGAACCAAAGTGCCAATACAAAGAAATAGAAAGTCTCCATTTCAGAGTGAAGTTGTATGTTTACTGGAAGTATAAACAACGTTGCAGCTAAAACAATCCAACTTTCACACCAGTAACTATGTGCACAGACAAGATACAGTTGACAGGCTAGAGGTTAACAGTGAATTAATCTGGAATATAGTGCATTGGATTGTTTACAATGAAGCATTTGACTTCTGCTGAAACATCTCTAAATCATTCTAAAACAATACAAACAATATAAATTGAGTTTTTAATTAAAAATGCTCTGTACATTATGTTACCTCAACACTTCTTTGATGTATTAAAATATGAAAAAATTGGAATAAAGGATATATTATATGCCCACTGAACACAGATAAAAAGATTTTTTTTTATTCATTCGTGAGACACTGGCATTGCTGGCTGGGCAGCATTTATTAGCCATCGCTAGTTTCCCTTGAGAAGATTGTGGTGAGCTGCCTTCTTGAAACGCTTTGCTGAGCATTTTACAGACTTACAGGGGGCGGAGATGCCTGGTGGCTCCAATTTATTAACTACAAAACAAATATTTAATGAATCAGTTATTATAATCATTAGATCTCAATGTAAAGTTCAATATGTCAGGAAAGGTGAACTTGTCCAGGCAAAGGAAAGGTTTGTCTGCTTCAGGAACATGGTGATCCTGAGTAGATGTGCATTTACAATGCAGAACTGCTTTAAAAGTCCTAATGCTGAGGAACAACACCACCTGGAAGTTCCCGTACAAGTCACTCACCAGCCTGACTTGGAACTTTACTGTTGCTGGGTCAAAATCCTGGAACTCCCTTCCTAACAACACTGTGGGTGTACCTACACACCAGATGCTATGGTTCAAGAAGGCAGCTCACCACCATCTCACAAAGGCAATTAAGGATTAGCAATAAATGCTGGGCTAGCCAGGGACGACCATATTCCATGAAATAATTTTTAGATATTTTGTTGTTTAGAGTGTGGAACTTGAGTATTGTTGAAAAAAAGAGACATGTCAAAGTTTTTCATCTTGCACTCATCAGGGTTCTTCACAAGAGTACCGATATATGGGGAAAACAACAAATTACACTGTATGAGAAGAAAGTGCTGATTGGTTTACAAGTAGTCTCTGATTGGATAGAGAATGCACCAGGTGACTAACTAACTGCCGAGCATTGTTTGAAATCTAAACCAGGCGGTTTGATCCTGATTTGTCAAGACATTATCCTATGGAATAACTCAGCTTATGGCTGCCACTTACTTTGTTTAATTGAAACAGGCACAATGTGTGTACATGCTCTTTCTGTCTGCAAAGAAGAGGGTTCTGTGTATTAATACAAGTAGCTTCTGGTACATGTAAATGCGCAACACTGCAAGCCTGACTGACGATCTAAAATGGTTCTAAGTGTAATTCTTAGCATGTAGGATGCCCAATCCAAGAATCGCATCTCGTGTTGGACACTGTGTTTAAAGTTTTGCAAGCGTGGGCCGTTGGGTACAGACTATACCTTGGCCATTGCAAACAGTAGCTGGGTCATGCTGTTTGACATGATCTGTCAGTCTTTGGCATACACAGGCTACATACCTAGCATCACAATGGCACTGAAGTTCATATACCACGTTACTCATTTGTGTGAGAGGCAGAATATCTTTTTGGCTTGATGGCAACACCCTGTTAGTGATGAATACCACTCGTGTTGCTACTGCATGGTCGCAGTGTGAAACAGCTAGCTTCATCTGTCGCTCACATTTTTGAGATGCCTTACTTGTGCAGGGTAATCTGAGGTAGGCTGGGCACTTTACAGGGCGGAAAGTGATGGACTTTGGCCCGTTCATGAGTTTGCAAAATATACATTATGGAATTATCTGCTCAGGGAGGCTCACAGCTTTGATGTACCTGACTTCAGCTTCAAGCTTGAATGGTGAGCAAATGCCTCAGATCCTATTTAGAAGGTGACTGATGAGACCAATGTTATAGTGTGTGCAATTATAGAAATCCTAAATGCATATCATGACCAGTCAAGATAGGCTCACAATAGACTGTTGTAGTGAAACCCCTGCCATTTCTCAACCAGTACATCAAGGGAAAGGAGTTCATCTGACTGCTCCGTTTCAGTGCTTGGCAGTTAACTCTCAGTCACCTTGTGCATTTTCCATGGCAATGTGTCTACCAATCAGAATCTATTTGCCTACCAATCAGCATTTTCTCTCATATAGTACAAATTGTTGCTTTTCCCTTATATCAGCATTCTTGCAAAGTGTTCAATGAGTTCAAGATGAAAAAGCTTTGAAATGTCTCTTTTTTTGGCCATACTGAAAAACAATCTATATTATGATTCCAAAGCACTGGAATAATGATTACACAAGTGTGAGCTTGTATTCAGGTGTGTTAAGTGCATGTATGTATACCTGGTTTTTAAGTGAACATGTGCCTACTCAGTTGTTTTTGAATCATTATTCATTAGCGTGTCTAAAGTATAACAATGTTGCATTCTGCCCACCGCTACTGGTGTTTGTTCCTGCTCTTCAACTGCAACTATTTATTTTTGTTACTATAATTGACTTCATCTATTCATCTGCTTCAGCTATTTCACCTTTTCCTTGTGATCACCAAAGCAAATCTCCCCCGGGCCATCCAATTTCCCTTCCTCACTTCCATTCAATTCCATTCCCTTTCAGAGTTGCTACCATTACCCCTCTTCAAAATACTGTTGACCCCTCTATGCTTGCAAACTATCATTCCATCTCCAATTTCCTTTCTTCTCAAAGCCACTCAACCTCCCAAGCCTATTCCCATCTTCTTACAACTCCTTGTTTGAATCACTCCAGTTACGTGCCACACCACCCCACAACATGGCTGTACTCAATTCACAAACAACACCATTTGAGACCACGACAGTAAAGCATTATCTTTTGCCTTCCTCGATCCTCTTTAGCTTTAGATGGGGCCATTCATGCATTATCATTTCAGGCCTCTCCTTCATTATCCAGCAAAGTTGAATTTGCCTTTGCTTGAATCCTATTTTACCATCCCATCTTAGCAAGAGCACTTCCAGTAATAACATCTCTTCCTGCCCTTGTAATGTTAACCCCACAATGTCCAAAGGATCTATCCTTGGCCCACAACTTTTTCCCATCCTACATGAAGGCAAAGTAAGACTTGGATTTAGGCAGCACATTTCACCACCTCAGGATATTCCAAACTGCTCTACAGCCAATGAAGTACTTTTGAAGCATAGTCACCACATACAGGAGTTCCAGGGTGCAAATTTTGCATACTACCCACTTTGTTTGCAACAGGTGCACCCCCATAAATTTCACACCCAGGAGCTTTTGATGCTATTAGTACTTTAGCAGTTAGGTGGGATTTGCCTTTCAAATATTATTTTGTATAATAAAAGAAAATCAGCTTCACATTTCATACCTTGTTTCTCATCTCTGACAAGGGAAATAAAACCCTTTTGGTGAACTAGTGTGCAGCAAATTAAAAAACTGAGCTTTGACTGTTTTAAATGAAACCCATAGCCAAAATGATTTTAATAGCAAACTTGATGGAATTCCACATGAAGTAATTTTTATTTCCGATAATGGTCAACAAAACACACCTATGCCGTCATAAATTTAACTCTGCAGCTTTTAGACTCCTCACTTACAAGTTATATGTTCAGCTCACATGTTGAAAGAAAGATTGCACATGCCTTCAGAAACTGTTGCATGGTATAAATATAGTTCAAATAGTCAAACACAAAAACAACATCATGCAAATAAACATTTTAAGATGACAAAATTGGCCAATATTATGAGCCTTTAGACTATTTTATGGTGAAAAACGATCTTTCTTGTTATTGTTTTGTATCGCTTTAACTGAACAGTCCAAAGTAGGTCACATCTAAAGTAGAAAACATTGTGTTCCCACATAAAATTGAGTCTTTGATATATCATTTTTAAAGATTTTGTGCAACCCAGATAACAATCACAAAATGGATCAGTGTCACACACATTTCTACCTCCTTGATCTCTTGAAAGCACTAACTCTTATTGTGGTACGGTTACATAGCCCTTCAGCACTTCAACCAGATAGCCCTCCATCATGAGGGAGTTTTAGTAGTGAATATTGGCATGCTTTCATAACCACGTACAGTCTAGTCCCAGCTGATGTCCATACATTCACTTTCTAGCCGAGGGCATTGAGCACATTTTAACACAGGATCCTTGGGTAAGTCTTGGCCAAAATCTCGCAGGTAATGTTCAGTTGATGCCCAGCTAGTTCAACAATGTAGGTAAACTTCTCAAAACAGGACCATGAATTTGTATTTGTGGGGCAACTGTAAGTTCGAGGACCATGAGGAGAAAAGGGAGATTGGAGATGGGGCGATAATTTGCAAGAACATTAGGGTCAAGAATAGACTTTTTGAGGAGCGGGGAGTGATGTGGGAAGATTTGAAATGCAATATTACCTGGAGTAGAGAGAATTGTTTACAATATCAGCTTGCAGTGAAGCCAGGAATAAAAATTGGGTGGCAGGCAGCTTTGGAATGGAGTCAAGAGAACATGAGGGAGGCTTGACAAATGCGGCAAAGTGAGTTACATAGATCATTTGAATCTTAGTGACAAAGAAGTCCATGAGTTTCTTAAACTTGTTGGAATTTGGCATGAAAGGGTTGGGAAGAGGCTTTTAAAGAGATGATCGGTAGTAGATGGGAGGGTGATTGGGGAGGTTAGTTGCCTGTTAATATTCCAGGATAATCCTGGAATAATGAATTGTTTTAATAGCAGAAAGTACACTTCAATAATATCTAACACAGTGTAGGTAGGTGTGGTGGCAAATCTAGTTGTATGTTAAATACATTAAATTCTACACCCCTTTGGCATGAAAGGAATGAAGGTACATGCCGGAACAGATTTAGTGACTAGAGTGGGAAAGCATTAAGGTTTTTACTTGGGTCAAAGACATCAAAAGCAAATGTGACATTATGTTTGAGTGGATTGATGGCTGCAAAAGCATTGTGACAAGTGAAGGGCCGAAAGAGTTAGGAGTTTGAAAATATATTTTGAAGTGATTTGGGAGAGTGATTTCTTCCAGAGGCAGACATCAAAAGCAGTAGGAAATTGGGATGTGAGTAGTGAATGATACAAGGGAGGGAAACAAGAAAGTTAACATAGATAATGTTATCTGTGTTTGCGATGATGGGAATAGGGAGGCCACATAAATGGCTTGGTCATTGGGTTGGAGAGTTTACATGGGAGAGACAGGAGGGCAGTGAACTCAGAGGAGAGATAATGGTTTAGGCTGCTGAGGATAAGAACTTGTTCAGCTCAGACACTGAGCGAGGAAAGCAGCCTTGGTATCTCACTGAGGAACTTGGTTTGAGGCTTGGGTTGGTGTTACAGAGCAAGGAATTTAAAAGTGAAGTGAGGGAGTGGAACAAGATGAGGTGCCACAGTAATAAGGTAGAGAGCGAATTTTGGTAATAGGAGCCACAGCATCACCATGGTGGTTTGGCAGAGCTGATTGTGGAACATTTAGCCAGACCTAGGGTTGAGAGCTTCAATAAAGGGGAAGGTGTCATCAGAATGAGCCATCATGTCAAAACAGTCATCCACAATAAGAACATGGATGTTAAGGGCCTTGTGAGGAGACATTCTAGTTGCAGGTATGGAGAGGAACAGTGATTGGTGATTCACTAACAGAGTTCACGAGGGCAACAATGAGAGGGCAAGCAGAATGAAAAGGAAGTTGGCAACATAAGCCCCCAGCAGGCATGAGGCCAAGAGGAGAGCATAATGGAGACTGAGAGCTGAGGAGACATGGAAAATCTGCCATGTTCCAACATTAGCTTGATCCACTGTTCCAGCAGAGGTGAGTGGTTGGCTCGGTGATGTATAATGCAAGCCCCTGGGTCCAGTGTGCCAGCCACAATGCAAAGCAGACAGCAATGGAGTAAATGCCAATCCAGGATGAGAACCAGCAGAAACAAAGCTTGACCTGGAATGAAGAATTCCTAAGAGAGGAGAATTCAGCAGCAGAATATATACTAGAAGCGACAACTCGAGCGAGAGTGCCAGAAGAGAAAAATCTGTCAGATAATTATTGAAACTGAGACCCCGATCTGTATGCTTTGGTACTGGAACAGTCAATGTCCTGATTAGCTAGTCCAACAATGATAAACAAATGTACATGTAAATCTGTCTGCTCTCTTGAGTGAGGGGAATACAGTGTTTATAAGGACTACTTCTTAAATGAGCAGGAAAAGGGGAAAATTCAGGATGACTGGATTTACTTCAAGCCATGTCAGTTATATTTACTCATGGGATTAAAGTTAAAAGCTGAGGGGTCAGTATATTTTGGAGAGGATCTTTTGATGTTCTAATTAATGAGATGAAGAGCTTATCAGACTTTATGAGAGATCAACTGTTGAGGCCATTAGGTGATGATGGGTTCTAAATTTGCTCACATGTGATGTGCCCTTAGAATTTATCACTGCCATTTAGATCCTGTTTTAAAAATGAGAGTTGCAGTCCATACATAAAAAGACTCCAGTGACCATTGTTTCCATAGGAACAAAAGAAGACCTTGGATGAAGAAATCAAAGATTCTGATTTGGTTCTGCAGTTTTTATTCATTGTTACTGAGTTAGAAAAGTGAGTGAAATCTAAAACAAACTCTGAAGATACTAGATTGATCAACACCTGAGCTTTATTCTGATCCAAAACCGATTTGTCAACAGTTTCATAACTATGGGAACTGAAAAATTGCTTGGCTATGTAATGTCCAAGGCACTGACATTGGGGTAGGCTGGTCAAGGAATCACTGACTAAACAAGGCCAACTGCGTTTTTTAAGATACTATGTGTGAGGTTGGATGAGCAATAGGAGTGTGGCACCCTCATCCCCAATTAATATAAAGTCAGAACACTGTATGTGTTAGAGAAGCAGACTTTGCCCATCATAAAGAATAATGAGATCAATTAGAACATGCTGATTCAACTTACTTTGAGCATACAGTGATTAAAATTGTTACTCATGTCATTAGCTAGCAACGTTCATTGGAAATGCTCTTGAAAAGGGAAATAAAAATGCAAACTTGATTGACAAAAATGGAAAGTTTGCACATTGCATTGTCCTCTGTGCCAGAGTTGTGTAAATAAATTGAAAGGACATCATTTATTAACAGATTTCAGTGGTATGATCAATGTGAAGTATAAGTACTTACAGAATCTGCCTTTGTCCGTACATTCTCAGCAGAATACTTTCAACAAATGTACGCAAAAGAATTTGGCAACAGTAATGCAGAAGCTGGCCACTGTGCTTTCAGACTCCATGAGTGATTGTTTTGTAATATTTAAGTGATATGTTAAAGAAAGTAGAGACAACCTTTTATAAATGCTTGTTATGTGGATTTTAAAAATGTTTTAACCTTTAACCCACTCTTTATTAAAGACATTGCGGCAGCATGAACACAGGATTTAGGGATAAGAATGAAAGAGTAACAGTAAGTGATGCAATTGCCCCATGTTAGCCAGTATATCTATTGTAAGATCTGGCAAAGAACACTGAATCAACGTTTAATGAGATGTCTTATAAATGGAGGACCAGGGTTAGGTCATAACCTGGTCTAGTTCATAATTACAAATGCTAAGAATGAATTGAGCCCTCCCCCTTTATGGTTTCCTGTTAATATTAGCCAGCCTGTTGTGTGGATTTTAATATTTTGTGAAAGACATAGAGGAAACCAAATTTGAACTATCTATCTAAAATGTCTGCTTCCAAATACATTTCTTAATTTACTGTATATTTGTTAGAGGATTATATTGCCCACTGGTCCCTATTTAGTTGATATTTTGTTAAATATTGATACAATGTTCTTTGCCAGATCTTCCATTAGACTCCAGTAAACGTGGTGGAACCAGAGCAATAGGACAGCATCTTGTTTTTGTCATGCTTCATCATCGTATAGATAAGTGCATTATTAACGTCTTCCCTTAGAGCTTTTTATCCACTTTAGAGAAAACTACTGAAGCCAGGGATTTCCACTTTCTGGAGAGATAACACAGTCTACATTCAAACACCATATGAAGTTGGCAAAATGGAGCAAATTTCATATTCTTAGACAACACATTACAGTCACAAAGAATACCTAATCCACCAGGAAATTGATAGGGTAGCTTAACCGGTGGTTTTGCACCCTGCCTTATTTTGTTCTGCATTAAAGTCAATGGAGAGTATAATTGATGTGCGAAATGGGCAGCCAACCCAGTCCCATCAGTTTCCAATAGGCGGGTTTTGTTAAAGTTGCCCCCATACTTTATGGAGATGTATCATCATGTTGTCACCATGAGGCACGTCAGCGCTCTTTAAAATACCTGGCAGCAATCTAAAAGAAATTGACATTTCTCTAAAGTAACCACATTCTTCAAGTCAACGTGTCTTGTGATTTTGTCAAGTTAAAAAAGCAGCTATTATTTTTGTTCATTAATAATAGAACATAAGAGGTAAAATTGTTTTCTTTTTTTTACTTTGTTGGCCATGCTTACACTGAGTCAAAATTCTGATGCTGATACATGGATTTAGAATGATTGTGGTTTTCACTGGTTGAAGGTGAGTCCCTGGTGTTGCCCACAGTAATTAGGGTGTTTTTCTACTCTCTGATCGCCTAAGAAGGTTTATGAAAGGTAAGTTCGAAAGGTCCTCCTCATGCATCCCCACCAAGGTATGCATCTATCCATCCCATGACCTTTCATGTCTCCATGCCAAGGTATGCCCACCATTCAATCCCAATAGCTCTGATTATGCTCCATGTCAAGGCCTGCCCCCTACCCACATATATACTGAGGCTTGGCTGAGAGCCCAGAAATCCATTGGAGTGTGAAAATATCTGAGCCCAGGTAAAAGATTGACAGCTCTGGCTCTCTGATCTATTCTATCAATTTCACAATGTTCATTTACTCAAAATAAAGGGGTTTCAGGTGCCTGCAGTTACAGTTACTAATATGTTAAAGGATCTGGACAATTGATACTTTTATTGGGTTGTAGTAAAGATGAATTTTTAATCAAAAAAAGTTTTTTTACACGTCCTATGGTCACTACAGAGTTCATTGCTTCTATACAGTGTATAGTGGCTGAACGAGCATGAAAGTGCCTTAACGTAGCACCAAGGGCCATCAATCCTGCACCAACAACTATCCCACACAGGCCCTATCCCTGTAACCATATGTGTCCCCCTGATGCTAAGGCTTCAATTTAGCATGGTCAGTCCACCTAACCTGCATATCTTTGGACTGTGGGAGGACATCAGAGCACCCGGAGGAAACCCACACAGACATGGGGAAAATGTGCAAACTCCACATAGATACTGACCCAAGGCCGGAATTGAACCCGGGTCTCTGGCGCTGTGAGGCAGCAGTGCTAACCACTATTCCACCGTGCCGCCACTTATAAAAGGCTATCCACAAATACAAGTTCTTAACTTGTACTTTTAAAAAATGCTGTTATATTGTACAATTGTTGAATATATGGAAGAAAGCACTGCCTTACCCTGAAAGGATTCAAAAGGCTTAACGGGAGAATGTTTCATTCTCCAATCAACAATTCTACCAAATAAAGCATATATTTGAAAGTTACTACAGCTTCTTGTAAAAAAATATAAATAGAATAGCATCTGTGCTACTCTGCCCTTGTCTCATTTTGAATATGCGGAGGCTCAACAAATTGCAAATGTGCCCTCCCAGTGCTCCTGTAACCTGACCCATCTTTCCAGGTAACGTGGTGAAGTGAAACAACAGCGAGGGGGACAATTAAAGGTAAATATCACAATACAAGAAGAAAAAGTTAGAAAGTCCTCGGGGATACCTCAAATGGCCACCTTACTCCACTGACAGCTTTTGCAAAGGCTGAAGAGACAGAAGATTTTGAAGAAAGGAACATCAATAAAGGGGAAAGAAAATCAGCAGCCATTAGGCAGAGCACCTCAGGACCAAGCCCCTTGTTGAATAGCTGCCAGGTAGAAATAGTGCTACACGCAGTGGTCATCAGGATGATGGTCATCTATTCTACCAGACGACAACATTTCTTCTTTAATTTATTCATTAATGTCAGAAGTAGGCTTACATTAACAGTGCTATGAAGTTACTGTGAAAATCCCCTAGTCGCCACACTCCCGCGCCTGTTCAGGTACACTGTGGGAGAATTTAGCATGGCCAACGCACCTAACCAGTACGTCTTTTGGACTGGGGGAGGAAACCGGAGCGTGCGGAGGAAACTCACGCCGACATGGAAAGAACGTACAGACTCTGCACGGACTGTGACCCAATCCAGTAAACAAAGTTGGGTCCCTGGTGCTGTCACGCAGCAGTGCTAACCACAATGCTACCATGTCACCTAGGGATCAAATGATCCCCATTTGAGGCTCATGGAAGTGCTAACCACTGTGCCACCGTGCTGCCCCCAAACTTCCAAATAAATCAGCATTTCAGCCTGTTTGCAAGAGGGTATTGGAAACTTTTGAATCAGTGTTGTTACTGTTATGTGTATGTGCTCAGCATTAAGCTGCATGTTAGCTTCAGGTGACATATGGCACAGCTGTGCATCTGTTTTTGTGCTGACCCTGATCCTAAAAGAACGTTTTCCCACAGTCATTGCCAGGTTGGTGAGCCAGTGATTGCAGACATGGTTGGTGGCAGCTTGGCAGCTGTAGGTAAACCAGGCTTTGATCTGTGTACTGAGATATGCTAATTCAATCAGTAACTCTGAAAGCATGACGTACCATGATTAGAATGCTCACAAGGCAGGATCCAACATAATGATCAGTTGGACATGATTAGTGATGATCTTAATGATTCCAGTGTGTCTGGAAAAGGAGCCTCCATCTAACCATCTGTTAAAATAAGGTATATTCATCATCTACAAAAGTAGTTGAGAAGATACTAGTGGCACGAATAAGAAGTTGATTGCCAGACATAGTAAATGGGTATCAGTCAGCCTGGAGAAGAGTTTGATGTGTCCTTTCCCTGACCCAATACTCTTGACCACTCTTGACCCAAACCCTGCCCGGCACAAGACCCTGCTCTGGGAATCCATGGGCCTTGACCTTCTTTTCCTTCTGTACTTACAGCAGTGGTCACTGACACCTTTCTAGTGCTGCCAAGGCTGATTCAGCTGCCACCCTATTGGATTGGCCAGCTGCGGCAGAGGGCAGTGCATTCTTAGTGATGGTCTGACATAATTCTGCCCTAATGAACAAATGTCCCACTCAGCCCTCATTAGTCTGCCCTACGTTACTTTATGGCTGTGGGATGGGTCAGCATGGAGTGTGACAGCTCCAGCTAACATTGTTTCTTCACATTGTTTCTCGGGATTACAGATGCTTCTGGGGGGTGCGGGGCAGGGTTGCCATCCATCTCTCTGTATTATTCAGTCCTTCAGGGGGCATGAAATGATGAGCAGAATAGGCAAACAGTTGGCATATGGAATTAATATGGAGAAGTGATATTTTATGCATTTTTCAGAAGGAAAGAACGAAATGGAATTATACGTTCCATGGAAAGCCACTGAAGAGTTTGAATGAAGGGGGAAGTCAATGGGTTCCACTCGAAATTCCCTGAAAGTGCGAATGCCATTATATAGGAGAGACTTCTGGTGTTTAAAAATAGGGCACAGAATCAAAAAAGCAAAGATTGATGATAAACTCGTGCAAGACTATGGCTGAGCCACTGTTAAAAGTAGCCTGTTCCATTTTAGGTGCCCCATTATAAAAAGGGTATTGAAACCAGAACAAGTATGGAACTTTTTTTATTCATTGTGGGACATGGTAATTGCTGACTGGCCAGCATTTATTGTCCATCCCTAATTGCCCTTGTTCAGAAGGGAGTTGAGGGTCAACCATATTGCTGTGGCTCTGGAGTCACATGTCAGCCAGACTGGGTAAGGATAGCAGATTTCCTTCCCTGAAGGACATTAGTTATTCAGATAGGTTTTTCTGACAATCAACAATGGTTTCATGGTCATCATTAGATTGTTAATTCCAGATTTTTTTATATTCACATTCCACCGTCTGCCGTGATCGGATTTGAACCTGGGTCCTCAGAACATTAGCTGAGTGTCTGGATTAACAGTCTAGCAATAATACCACGGGGCATCATCTCCCCTGTTATGAGGAGAGACTTGAAACATCAGTACACTGGCTCAGAGAGAAATTTTAATGAAATTACGAACAGCTTTGATCGACTGACTGATCCTGATCTTCGAGATGGCCAGTTTGGGGGAATGGGGAGAGTGTTTGGTCGAGGAGTGTAGGGTTGTGGGTGTTGTTAGGCTCTGGAAAGCTACAAGTACAGGCTTCCCAAACATTTACTCTTTTCTGGAGGTTTCCCACCACAGCCGGCCTGCTTGGCAAACTCACAAACAGCTCTACCAAAACTGAAAGTGGGCAGGTTGAAGGGGAACTGGGTTCCTTTTACAGAACCGTAGTTTATAACGTCACACCAAATCCAACGCCAAACATTTTGGAGTGTCCAAAATTAACCCATTGTCTTTTCTCTGATTGGGAGTTATTGATGAGCAGTCATCAAATTAAAACACAAGTGCATGAGAGGAAAGAGCATTTTTAATTCTGAGATGTGTTGGAGCTTGGAATAGATGCAAGCTGCAGGGAAAAGTTAAGACAAGGGCATCTTTTAAGGGAAAAATGAATAAACATTTCAAACATAAAAACAGTGTGTCTAAAGCAGTGGGATTAGTTTTGCATTGCTCCAACAGAAAGCTACAGTTACACATGTTGAATGGCTTCCTTCTGCATTGTAATCTTCTATGGCTGTGACATCACTTAACTTTCACTGCAACCCTCTGTTCAGAACTAAGTCTGACCTTTCTCCCTGAAGTTGAGACTGCTGGTGATAAATCGAATGAAAAGCTGTGGAACAAAGTAACAAGAACTAGCCACAATAACTTCAACAAATGACAGAACAAAGTGCTGCTATGACAGCTTACACTTTTATGCTGCCCCTTAATTGTATACCCAAATGAGTACCGGTTGTATTCGAGCTGCGGGTATTATTTGTGGATTTACCTACAGGGTGAAAAGGGGGTTGTTTATGGAGGTGCATTGTGTGCAATGTGTGTCTCTGTAAACAAAGGATTGAAACTAAATAAAACTAGGCTCTGGTGTGCTACCCTTCACTATTTAATTATCCAAGAGTTGAAATCACCCTCATGAAGAATGCTGTGGAATGCTTTCAGGTTGGGAGCAGGAAGCCAAGTAGAAGGTTTTGTTACATTTCAAAACATATGGACAACGCCACACAGTTACACTTCTTGTCCAATTCCTAGTTGCCCTGTGAAGCTGGTGGCCTTGTTCAAGCAGTTCTTTTCTTCACAATGGAATGAGTGTTTGGGCTGCTTTTTAGGACATTGACTCAATGTCTACTACATTTGATTTGATTTGATTCATTATTGTCACACGTATACGGTGAAAAGTGTTGTTTCTTGCATGTTATACAGACAAAGCAGACCATTCATAGGGAAGGAAAGGAGAGGAATGTAGTGTTACAGTCATAGCTAGCGTGTAGAGACAGACCATGGAACATAGTGTAGGAATATTCAAGTGCAGGTCTGATCAGGTTGAATTTGCAGACTCTCTTCCCTAAGAAACACTGGTTGGATTCTTAAGTCAATTCTGCTGTTGTCATGGTTATTTTGTTTTACCCCATACAACACTAATTTTGGTTTACAAGACAAAGACTTCCATGGAGCAGGACTGTAGTAATCAAAAGATTCATCGCTCAATCAAGGATTGATTCCCTTTGGGAGGTGAAGATAGTGACACTGGCTGGAGGAGACCACTCACAGGTTGAATAATGAAACTGTGGATGGATTTGGAAATGAAAATGAGTATCTTTCTGTCAGCGAGCTAGGAGACAGGGAAGCAGTGAACCTCACCAAGGACAGTGCTGATAAAAGTGCACAACTTATTATGGGAGAGAACTTCTTTCACAAAGTTGTAAATTATTTGGAATTTGTAAAAAGAAAGCTAGCGAACAGAGAATTTTAATTCTGGAGATGCTGAAGATATAGATTAGGCATGAACCTTCTCCCTTTCAAAACCATCACAAAGAGCAGATTGAAATTATCAGCACTGCAAAAGATGTTAAATGTTGAGGAAGATGCAAAGAGCGATGAGTCATTGACATGAAGAGACAGACACCAGTTAATGCAGTCATGAATCCAGGAAAAGATGAGTGCTGAGAGCCTCCTGGATTTGTTATGACTCTAATTTTCCAGATGCAGGATCCCCAAATACTCACGATGGGCAGAATTCTCCCAACAAAATTCTATCTGTCAAATTCGCATGAAAACTGGAGTAATTTACATTGAATTTTTCTGTGGGAGTTTCAGAGCAGAATCTCCCACATGCTGTGAACTGCAGAGGCCACCAACATGAGTATCATTGAATTTGAGGGAGTGGGGCCTATTCCCACTGGATTGGATTGGGCCCCCCACTTCACTCCAGCAGGGCCAGGCCGCTCAGCTCCCCGAAAGTGCGGAGCCACTATAAACCCTGCTGGAATGAAACACGCTGGCAGGGTGGGAGATGTGAGCGGGCCCGGAGACTTCAGTCCCAGGCCTGCTAATATTAAAATGACCATTTAAATGGACTTGTGTGAGTCCCCGCCGATTTCCGACGCAGAGCAGATGCCGCTGGAAATCGGGCATTGGGAGACACAGCAGGGTGTGAATCCTCACGCAAACTCCACAAATCAGCCACCACAAGAGAACTGCAGCAATAATTACTGGAACTAGGTGGAACTTTAGCTAAACAGCGCGTGCTTGCTCCTAGGAATTTGCTGAATCCCTTCTAGGGACTGATGGTGGTAAGAGTCACGTGTTCTGCCCTTTGCAACCACACAACGGATGTTACATGTCACATGAAGCAATCCAGCAGATAGTTCAAGAATAGATCATGTAGTGTTCATAATCTATGTCAAGCCCACATTCAGTGCTCCATTCAAACAATCTCCATGTCTCTTGTATCTGACATCAACAGAATTTTGTGCATTGGTCTCCAAGGTCCCAGTGGCAATAATCAGAAGGCTTGTGAGGAAATACTCTTTTGTGTTATTTTGTTTTGCTATCTTTGCCTCATCTATAGTTGCTGTGAAGATGTAGCTCACTCTGTGGTGCTCTCTCTTTGTATAAATCCTTCCTGTACCTTGAACTGATGTCTGAGGATTGCTGCCGCCTTGGAAAAGTGCTTTTGACTGCTTAAGAACAACACTTATGGTTGAACTTAATTTCTTAGGCTTTTACATCATCTCAGGTTTGAGAGTGAGCTCAATCAGATAATAATCTGCTCAGGATGTTTGAATACATTCACAGCCTGCTATGGTCTGTCATCTTCTATCATGCTCTTCCACTTGCTGCTCCTGGGTTATGGGTGTTGCTTCACCCCTTTCTCAAACTGCCCAGTCACCTTTTCTAGGGGGCTGGTGGCAGGACTGCCTCTGCGTGCAGGCAGAATTTTTGGTAAACTCTACTGTTATGTTCAAGAAGCTGTAATGCCACTGTGTCCTGGGCCCTTATCTTCAGAGTAACCCTGAGTCAGGTACAAAGAATCACCAAAGCAATGCCTTGAGAGAGAAGCAGGAGCATAAACATGTTCTACATCATACAGCTACTTATATAAGCATAGTCCAGGGTAAGAGGAATGCAAGACATGTGGAATGTGTGACAAAAAAACAATATTCTTGCTAGCAAATGGGTCACACCATGAAATTTAGTCTTACCAATGCTTTCCCGTTCCAAAGACTGCCAGAGCTTTATCGTGGAAAGGGTCAGTTTGTTCACATTGTCATTCATAGCCATTATATAGCGAAGAAATATTGCTTGGTACAAGAATAAAATGTCTTCTTTTGTATGCAAGTATTTTCACTGTAAAGGAAGTAGTTTGTCTGCTTATTGACCTGAGCTGTAATTCCACCGCAAAGGTGGGGGCCTGTTTTTGGCAGAAGCCTACCTTGGTTGAGAAACTGACCCAAGTTTGGATTTTTGCAAGAGTGATTCCCTAACTTCCGGTTTCCTGTCTAATTAAAGCTAGCGGGGTCTGGAATGGAGGTGGAGCCATCACTGAAGTTGTTTATCTAATTACCCTTGTCCTCCTGACACTAAGGGTTAATTTAGCATGGCCAATCAACCTATCTTGCACATCTTTGAACTGCGGGAGGAAACTCATGCAGACACAGGGAGAACAAGCAAATTCCACACAGACAGTCACCCAAGGCTGGAATTGAACCCACATCCCTGCCACAGTGAGGCAGCAGCGTTAACCGATGTGTAACCATGCAATTAGACTATGTAGAAGCTTGAGCAAGTAAGGCAAACCCCGGCCCCCACAGCCCCTACACAATCATCAAGAAAATCACAGACACTAAAAATGGAAGTGGATGTTCCAGTCATAAGGAACGCCACCAGTTTTTAAGGCTTGCCTGTCACCATTCCAGCTCAAATTGGTTTGTGAAAATCCATTCCCAATCCACATTTAAAGTATAAAGGGAAACTAGACAAATAAGGATGCTGCATTTGTATCTTAAACTCTGTCAACTTATGGTGTGATGTGGAGATGCCGGTGTTGGACTGGGGTAAACACAGTAAGAAGTCTGACAACACCAGGTTTAAGTCCAATTGATTTATTTGATAGTAAACTCACAAGCTTTTGAGGTTTGGAGTACTGTCCATTCACCTGACGAAGAGGCAAACCGCGAAAGCTTGTGAGTTTACTATCAAATAAATCGATTGGACTTAAACCTAGTGTTGTCAGACTTCTTACTGAACTTATGGTGTGGGCATAAGTCCATGCCATATGTCAGTGTTATTGTACTCCCTATGGATTCATAAATTGGAGCTCATATTTAGGATTGATTTTTTTTGCATTCACTGTGGTTATCACAGTGGCAAAATGTGTGTCAACAAGTCATCACCATTATCACAGTCCTTAACCATCCTTCTCCAACCAGTACAGTCAGACAGAAGGTGAAGTCATCCCTGGCCAGTTATGTGGCTGCCCATTTTATGTCTTGCTTTCCAATTTTCCTCGACTCAATAGAACTTTATTCTCACTCTAATCAATTCTGATTAGTTTTCCTAATCCCTTTCATCTCCTAAACCCCTCTGTGGCTCTAAAAATGTTGTCATCTTTTCTCATTGTGTTTGGTTGAATGAATTCAAAACATCACTACAACTTTAGCGCTATCCTTTAGTGCATTGTTAATATTAAAATGTACTAATAGCACAGTGGAGAAATCAAATTATGCACATAAATATGCTTGCGTAGCAGGAATAAAACTGAAGTTAGTGACAATGATGCCAGTTTGCATTTGCAAATCTACCATCAATCTGTCATTAAATATGTTATCAGAGGATGCTAAGTGTATGGTCCTTGCTTGCATTGCTGCTTATTCATGATGCTGATGTGCAGTAATGGGGCAATGTACATTAACATATTCTTGGTTGGATGAACACAAAACATTCCTAGAAGCCCTCTGCCTTGATTCCCCTTGTGACCAACTAGCAAGTGTGGCACATCCTTAAATTGCCAGAAAAAAGCAAAAACACATTACTTTTAATTAAT
This sequence comes from Carcharhinus amblyrhynchos, assembly GCF_965287045.1. Lineage (NCBI taxonomy): Eukaryota > Metazoa > Chordata > Chondrichthyes > Carcharhiniformes > Carcharhinidae > Carcharhinus > Carcharhinus amblyrhynchos. Next base: position 38,548,359 of record NC_137339.1, on the reverse strand, counting down.
AGCCCCATCACTTATTTATCAGTTGAATCCTCCCATCCTGATAATTTAAGTGATATATAAACCACAGGCCATTTGAATTATTAACTCTTTGGGCGCTGGAATTATGGCTTTGCTCAGCAGCTGCAGTATTTATTCAAAAATATTGTATTTTTAATGCTGAAAAGCTGATTAATAATTTAGAAGCCGGAACAGAAATTTGCGTCTCTTCATTAAGTTGATTAATTCTGACGACAACATTTACTGTCATGGCTGTGATTGGGATAAAGCCACACCTTTTTTTCAATTGAAATTCCGCAAGAATAAATGGGTTTTGCCCCTGAAGATAATACTATAAAATTAGGAAAAGCGAATGTAAAACTAAGATGGTGTGGTGCTGCAAGGCTCAGTTTGAGATGCTTATCAGAAAACAAGCAGCAGTGGCCTTCTGTTTCATTCACCTCAGGCTGGTCGTATTGTGCGAGGTATTTTACGTAAACTTGGGTTGGGAGAACTGACAATAGCGCTGAAGGAATTACTGCTCGCACTTAATGTTCATACAATATCTACTTTATTTAATTATATAGAGTTAAGTCACTTTACTTTTGAGTTTTGACAGCATTCTTTCATTCCAGCACATACATTTAATTGGTTTAGTTTGAAGAATACCTGTGACTGAAATTAATAGGGGCTATCTGACATAATTTGTGTTCCCTGCATTCGCATGTAGTAATCAAATTATTTATTGTGGAGCCTTGCCCAATGAGAACTGGCCACCACATTTCTCCAAGTAACAATTGCTCCACCTCACAGCAGTTCTTGTATATGATGTGCTATTTTGGCAGCCACAGTTTGGATGCACACACTTTTGCTGATTGAAGAGACAAGCAGGGTCACTATGCGTCAAAGATCAGAGTTATAACAATGCCAGGGGGAATCACGGTATCCCATCTCTTCCCCCAACTATGAATGTGGTGTCATTTCCCAACTTCCCATGCCTTTGGCACACTGCACATCTCCTTCAGTGTCTGTCACCACTTTATAAATCCTCGTATTTCTAATAATATTAATCATTCATTAAATCTGTGATGTATAAATAACTAAGTAACACTTAAGTTGGTATTTTATTAAGCGGGTGATGTGCAGCACCCAAATAGTCAACTGAAGTTAGAATCATCGAATCCTTACAGTACAGAAGGAGGCCATTTGGCCCATCGAGTCTGCACTGACCACAATCCCACCCAGGCCCTACCCAATATCCCCCTAATCTACGCATCTCAGGACACTAAGGGGTAATTTTAGCATGGCTAATTGATTTAACCCACACACCTTTGGACTGTGGGAGGAAACCCACACAGACACAAGGAGAATGTGCAAACTCCACACAGACAGTGACCCAAGCCGGGAATCGAACCCAGGTCCTTGGAGCTGTGAAGCAGCAGTGGTAACCACTGTGCTACCATGCCGCTCACAGATTTAAGTTAACAGATAGCATTCTCCAAATGGTTCCGAATTGAAATCTAACTTGATAACATGAAATGTGATGTATTGATTTCATGAACATCACAATTTTTCTGCTGTGGCATCATATCAATTCCAATTAAAGAAAAGGATATTCTGATTTAGTCAGAATAATACATGTTGTTTCATAAAAAACTCATTGAAAATCAGGTTTGAAAGATCTAAAATCAGCCAGGTTACATGACAAAATCATTCTCAGAATATGGGAGCTCCTGGAAATGACAATATTTACCGTCATTGTTTGTTGCAGTGAGAAGATGGTGGTGACCCTCCTTTAACCAGTGTAGTGGATTAATACAGCTCAGTGTCCTTTCCAGTGGATTATTACAGCTCAGTGTCCTTTCCAGTGGATTAATACAGCTCAGTGGCTTGTTCGCTTACTTTAAAAGATAGTGAAAGTCGACATTGGTGGTGGGACTGGAGTTAAACAAGGGCCAGGCTGAGGATAGGCAGCAGACTTCCTTTTTAAGGAGCTTAGTAAACCAATAGAGTTGCTGCTCGTCCAATTAACCTTTCATGGTCAGATACCTTCATAGTCACTCTTACTGATAGCAACTATTGATTTCCAGATTTTGTTTTTATTTAACTTGGGTAAAAAGAGAGCATTAGGCAGAGCCAGGATTAATGCGGGACTGGAGAACAGTACCATTCACAGTAGTGATGTAGAAAGTCGCATTATAGTAAACAATCTGAGGAGTAGAAACTAGAACCAGCCAGCAGGAAGGCCATGCCTGACAGTGACTTGGATAGTTATGGTTTATCAATAAATGGCTTATGTTTAAGCATACAAGCCTCCATAAAACACCAAACAACCTTTATAGTAACTTGAATTCAGCTTCTCAATCTGATACTGTCGGAATTGAATGCACATCCTCTGCATTATCAGTCAAGGGGACTTGTCCAGTACTGTACCTACCATTTTCCTGGAACCCACCCAGTGAAAAGCCTGTGTGTAAAAATGCATCAAGATGTTACAGTGCTCAAAACCTTAACTTACAAACTGTATTTAAGGGAAAGTGGGGACATTGTAATATTTAACCAATGATTGCAGTGTTACCAAGCATACTCATTGCTCAGTGATTATTGATACACAAAGTTGACAATATTTCTGCTGTGTTGCCCACTTTGAGGGGATGAGTGTACAGCAGTTTGCAGCAGGCAACTCAAGTTGATTTCTTTGGCAGTTGATGGCTACCAGATTGGAAAGATTTACAAGAATGGCCACTTGCTTGTGCCAATCAACATATCAACATCATCATATTCACTGATGAGATTTATTCTGTAAGCTGTCTCTGCAACCCCTACCAGGCAAGAAGCACCTGGTGACATCTTATTTCCAAGTCCACTGTGACCCCATCAGCATGTGGAATTGATTGGAGCAATAAAAATGTATTATAGGGATTTTATAGTTGTGCATTGACCTCTGCCCTACATTATTAACATGCTACCTCAGTAGTTCTTGTCGGTAGCATGTCCCTGGCAAGAACTGCATTATCTTGACTGTAATCTCCTGTATACCGAAGGCAACATTTTATTCATGCAATACATATTGATTTTATTTCCATTGCTAAAGAAGATTTTCACTGTCACAATGCTCAAAACGTATTATATTATAGCAATATAACATTGAACTCTGTGTCACCAGAGGGAGATTTGAATCTATTACATCCAGCGCTTTTAACATGTGCTCATGGCAAAGAAGCAAGTTCAATGAGCTATGAGAGGAATAGCATGCCATGGTACTAATATTTGCCACTTAAATACAGTAACAAATGCCAGAAAGAACATTGGATACCTATTATATTTCCATGTTTACTCCATAAAGTCAGGATGTACAATGTTGACATACGATTAAATTCAGGTTAAAACCAGTAGTCAAATTTATTTACAAGGAAGGTAATGTGCAGAAACAGAAAGAGAAAGCACATAATTTCTGTAACAAATAGTTAGAACAATAAAGACCTAATTGGTCCTTCAAGAATTAAAATATGTTCTTTAGAAAACATCTATTAAACCAACTGCTAGTAAATTTTTGTAGATATACTGATATGCAATGATAGGAGCAGCACTGTGGTTACACTGCTGCCTTACAGTGCGAGGAACCTAGGTTTGATCCCAGCTTGAGTCACTGCCTGTGCAGAGTCAGCACGTTCTCCCTGTGTCTGCGTGGGTTTCCTCCAGGTGTCCAGTTTCCTCCCACTGTCCGAAAGATGTGCCGGTTAGGTGCGTTGACCATGCTAAATTTTCCCTCAGTGTACCCGAACAGCTGCCAGAGTGTGGCGACTGGGGGATTTTCACAGTAACTTCATTGCAGTGTTAATGTAATCCTGCTTGTGACACTAATAAACTTTTTAAACATTATGTGTACTTGTGGACTAATTCCTCAGTCAGCCTCAGAGAATTCAACCTCACAACCTGGAATAAATAGATAAAAGGAATTTCCTGTATATGCCCCAACTTAAACACCACTCAATTAAGTACTGCCAATTAATCAAATTCCAAGACACAGTGGAATGACTTGCCAAACAAATGTGTACATCTCATTCAAATGTTGCATGCCTGTTAATGCTTTAATGATGCGTAATTTAATTTGTACCTAGCAAAGCCTGGCTAATTCACAGGTCAAACTACAAACAACTTTGTATTAAATTGGGCAAAGGGAAGTCAGTTCCAATCTTACTGTGTTCTTATTTGTGCTTTGTCCACACTCCAACACAGAAACTAAGCAATTTTCTTACAACTTTAGTTTTTAAATATCTTCCCATCTAAAGCTATTAAAAAGAATGTAATGCAGATATATATTCTTCCCTAAACACAGGATGAAAGAACTGCTTTTGTCACATGGTATCATACCATTGTTATACTGCTTAGAGTGCTCTTATTAACATTGATGGCTCAACCAAAATAGCAAATTAAGAGTGCCACATTCTATGCTTATTTGCCTGATCCTGTTCTGGACAAAATAATGTACTGTTGAAATCTAGCATCATGCCTAATCTATTAAAACATACATCTGTTCTTTCACCTGCCTTTCACGAGTAGAAGCAATCATATCAAATTAATAATATTTATTAATGATATTATGAGAATCAAATACTGTCCTGAATGTAACATGACTTCTTTCACTTTCTGTATTCTTCATAGAGACATAGATAACAGAAGCAGGAGTGGGCCATTCAGCCCTTCAAGCCTGTTCCATCATTCATTTTTATCTTGGATGATCATCAAATTCAATATCCTGATTTCCACCCCGCCTCCCTCCCATATCCATTGATCCCTTTAGCCTCAAGAGCTATGTCTAATTTCTTCCTGAAATCACACAACGTTTTGGCCTCATCTACTTTCTTTGGTCATGAATTCCACACATTCACCACCCTCTGGATGAAAACCTTTCTCCTCACCTCAGTTCTAAAAGGTTTGTCCCTTATCCTCAAACTATGATACCTAATTCTGAACTCCTGCACCATCAGGAACATTCTTTCTGAATCTACTGTGTCAAACCATGTTACAATTTTATAAGTTTTTATGAGATCCCTTCTCATTCTTCTAAACTCCAATAAACATAATCCTAACCGACTTAGCGTCTCCTCATATGACAGACCTGCCAGATGAAGTGGAACAGAAATGGTAACCAACAATAAATGAATAAAGCAGTAATATGACCTCAAGAACATTAAAAAGCCTATCAGATGATGTTCCAGTGTTGGAATCTATATTCAAACAATTGGTTCCAAGTGGAATTAACATAATGACCCAGGTTTTGCTGTGGTAATGATAGAATAACAGACTCTTTGCATTACTCCACTGAAATTGACATCAAATTTGAGAGTTCAGACTTGAGCAGAATAACAAATTGCTCTTAGTTAGCCCATGTGCTTCGATATGATGTGCTGTTTTGACTTGATTTACTGTTGTCACATGTATTAGTATACAATGAAAAGTTTTGTTTCTTGCATGCTGTACAGACATACAATACCATTCATAGAGAAGGAAAGGAGAGAGTGCAGAATATAGTGTTACAGTCATAGCTAAGGTGTAGAGAAAGATCACCTTAGTGCGAGGTAGGTCCATTCAAAAATCCGATGGCAGCAGGAAAGAAACTGTTTTTGAGTCGGTTGGTACATGACCTCAGACTTCTAATCATTTTCCTGATTGGACAAGGTGGAAGAGAGTATCTCCAGGGGGCATGGTGTCCTTGCTACTGTTAGCTGCTTTTCAGAGGCAGCTGGAAGTATAGACAGAATCAGTGGATGGGAGGCTGGTTCGCGTGATGGACTGGGCTTCAAACAAGACCCTTTGTAGTTTCTTGCAGTCTTGCGCAGAGAAGGAGCCATACCAAGCTGTGATACATCCAGAAAGAGTGCTTTCTATGGTGCATCTGTAAAAGTTGGTGAGAGTCGTAGCGGATATGCCAATTTCCTTAATCTTCTGAGAAAGTAGAGTTATTGGTGGGCTTTCTTAACATAGTGTCGGCATGGGGGGACCAGCATGGATAAAAACAGCCAGTCTAACTCTTGTGAAAACCCTAAAAGAAGTTACATCTTGTCCATTGAGATGTAACTGTATTATTAACCATGTACTATCTTAATAATTATTACCAAACATCCTCAGTGGTTCTGAGAAACTAATTTTGTGTTTGTGGAATATCAGATTTCTCCACAATGATTAAAGAATTCCACATATGCTTTTAACATGAAAAGTTCTTTCTTTAGACATCTGTTAATCTTTAGTTTCTATCCTACTGCAATCATACTTTTATTTCATTCTCTTAAAATGTTAAATTCAAAGTGAAGGGTAATTACTGCATCTAACTTTCTGGTTCGCTGTGTGTGAACACTTTAATATGATTGGCTGCCTACCTGCTTGCTGATATCATTGCTGCCATATGCCAAGAGATTTCCTTAATTTGGGGCCAGATTCAAATTGGGATGGAAAAAGGGGAAATTCCTGCCACATAGATCATTACATTCTTATGGGTAGCTTTCTCCAAGGTCAGAGGTGAGCGTCCATATTTTATCACAGAGTGCAATATCCAGGCCAATCAGGAGGTATGGCAGAAGTGGTCAAAATTTGACCCACTGTCCCAACTGAGATTTGTGTTCAGCCTTTCCCCTTGAGTGTGTATGAGCCAACAAAGGAGGCAATCTATTATGGATATCGGGATTGTGACGAAATACTCTCCACTTTTCTGAATAAATGAAACTCCAACAACACTCAACACTATCCAGGACAGAGCAACCCGCTTGATTTGCGTCCATTCCACTAACATTCACTCCCTCCACCACCAATGCACCATGGCAGCAGTGTGTGCAAGACGCACTGCAGGAGCTCACCAAGGCTCCTTGGACAGCATCTTCCAAACCCATAACCATATCATTGAGACAGAAGGACAAGGGCAGCTGATGTATAGGAACACCACCCACTGGAAGTGTTCCCTTTCAAGTCACACACTATCCTGACTTGGAAATATATCATTGTTCCTTCACTAAGACTGGCCAAAATCCTGGAACTCCCTAACATCACTGTGGGTGTGTGTACACAGCACGGACTGCAGTGTTTCAAGAAGGCGGCTCAACATCACTTTGTCAAGGACAATTTGGGAAGTGCAGTAAATGCTGGCCTAGTCAGTGATGCCCAGATTCCATAAATGTATAAAAAAACAGATTGCATGATAACATCCTGTGATGGAGCTAACAAAACCACTTCAAAGAAACTTTAAATACAAAGTTAACTAAGAGAGTGGAAAGAATTGTGACCCCGTTAATAAATTAAAATAATGTTTACCAAATGAAGAACTGTGCCTTTGACATTTTTGTTTCATTGCTTTTAAGATTGCCAAGTTGCAGACCCTAGCGGAACTGATACACCTCGCTCTGTCCTGAAATTATTTGTCACAAGACCTCAAATTTGCATTCTGCATATAGATTATTGCAAAACTTAAATGGCTAGATGTGTATTCCAAGACACTTCTAAAAACCTTCCTTACAGGAAGATAGAGCCAGACATTTGCCACTGAGGCAGATAGCTCAAGTTGGGATCTACCATGAACAGAACTCAGGATCCCCATGTGGAGAAAATAATAATAAACTTCTTGTAATCTTATACAGCTCTCACTTACACACACTTGATAGTGGGAAAGTTCCCATTCATAAAATCTATTAAGACTTTTTAACTTTCCTTAAATGGATAATCTCTTATAAAATAATCAAGCCTCTATTCAGAATCAACATCAAAGACAGCTAATCCTTTAATGGCTTCTTTAAGCTGTCGCTAAAGCTGTGAACTCAGAAAACCTCTGCTGAGATGATTTCAGCTTTTAAAACTCAGCCAAACATTCTTAATGACATAATAATAGTCCCTGGGAAAATGCCAACTCTTTTGAAACTTCACAAACAGATGCTAATGTTTTTTTCTAACTTACATCAGACGAATTGTCAATCAAAACAGTCCAAAAGTGGATTTTTTAACTCTTACTGTCAACTTTGCCTATTTTATTGTCTGTTTTTGAAGTGGGGCATCCAAGAAACTTTGAATTATGACACTTATCCATCCTTGAAGAACATTTCTGTTGACTCCATCAATTTGTGACTCCTGCATTATAGGTTAAGGCTCTTGCAACAGCCAAAATGCAGTCTGTTTGAACTCAGCACAAAGTTCAAATGATCCTGCTGAATTCAGGATTCCACCTTGTGTGATTTGTGCCCCACCTCCTTTCCCGCTGGCAGAAATTGGATCTGTCTGAAATGAGGACCAAACTTCCGGCATTTGCCCACAGAGTCTTTCTGATTAGCAAAACCCGACACACTGAACCGGTATGTCAGAACTCTGAAGAAATCACCTTAGGTTCAACCAGCTTGGAGGGCTACGCAGATCTGCAATATTTCATTGCTTACATTGTGCTGACTGCTGTTATTTGCTCATTTACAAACTGCGAGTGCTTAGCTGGATTTGTTGTCAGGCTAGCTGCTCGGAGCAGACTGTCATTCAACATGACATGTATCAGTGAGGATTGTAACAGATATCATCTATTCTTTCGCTTGTAAACAGAGCAATTGCTTGAAGACTTGAGCAAATGTGTGTTCTGGAAATGCAGCTTGCTGAGTCCTAGGATACACCTGTTCAGAGCGGAGTGTGTTAGGTGTTCTGCAGTGAATAACCTAGAGATCTGAGCAAGTCCACCAGGTGCACCAATTCTGATTCTTGGGCCTATTATCATCGATCCCCAGACATTGTTCTGGTAAACATATTTGGCCACAGCTATGCCAGCAGCGATCCTCAGCAAAGGGATTAAAGGAGACCCAAAGTGGGGTGGACCAGATCAGGGGAATAACAATGATCGGGTGAGGAATGAGGGGAGATAGCAGTCCTGGCAATCTGAGAGGGCAGGGCCTAGGATTGCAAGGGCTGGGATTGGGTGGGAGGTGATGGGGCTAGGGTGGATAGAGGGACGGTTATGAATTGGTATCGGGAATGGCTGGACGGATATTCAGTTCCGCATTCAGCTGGGCATATTTTGAAGTGCTTAGCTTGTTGGTGGTGAGCTGCAGGACAGACAGTTGGGCCACATTTAGTCCCAGTTTTTCTGCAGATAGCTGGCACAAATTGCCTCATGGCGAGCCAATATTGCAGAGGGGACTGAGCAGAGAATTTCCCCTCTGCCATTGTAGCAAGTGGCACCACTGCAGCTTGTAATGGGCCTTCACTTACTTCCTGCTATATTGGAGGTTTAGTAAGCCATTGAATACCCAATGCTGTGCAGTCAAATTTCTGGGTCAGTATGATTTTTGGTGCTTCTCTTTTTGAAAGTGGTTTGTTTACCTATATAATGAAAAATCATTGTATTGCAGTGCTGCCATGCATACTACTTGTTTGATAGTGAAATATGATAGCACCTGCTTCACAATCCAGAGGTTCCAAATTAAAGTACCAATTTTGTCTGTTAATCAGTTTCTGAATCATATTTTCCTGACTGTTACTATGGAAATTCTTTGATGGCATCAAGTAGGAGTGTCCTGAACTTCCTGATGTATATTTATTGTTTGGTGTTAGAGTGAGTCTTTCTTTGTAGGACAAGTGAGAAATCTATTCTCTTCATGGCCAGAATTTTTACGCGTTATTTTCGGGTACACTGCTGACTCAGAAGAATGTGAAATGGCACAACAAAACATCCAACATCATCACACTGTTGCATGATATTTTGGCCGGCCGGCACATACGGGAGTTGGCAGTGAGCCCGCCAACAATTAATCAGCCAGCTCTGGCAATTAATAGGGCAATTGACTGGAATTTTATGTTATCCATACAATTTTTAGGTTGCTGCATGGGTAACACAAGCAGACAGCCATCCCATTTTTCACTTTTCTCATCCAGGTATGGCATAAAAATGGGTGAGTTGTTAGGAGTTCAGGTGAGAGTTTGCTGTTGCTTTAGTCTAAAATTTCATACCTTTCCCTCGGGCAGCATATTTTCTCTGTGTCTATGTGCTGGTTAAGTGAATTGGCCATGATAAATTCTCCCTCAGTGTGCCCAAACAGGTGCCCCAGTGTGGCAGCTAGGGAATTTTCACAATAACTTTATTGCAGCGTTAATGTAAGCCTACTTGTGACACTAATAAATAAGCTTTAAAAACTGTTTTCTTCTGAAGCATTTGCTTTGTTTGCCTTGGTCTGAGGACTCTTGTTTTGTCAACTCTATTGGAGCATTTCTGCCCAGTGCAACCTTCAATGCACAGGGCAGTGCCATCTACATTTCAACAGATGGGAATTGTGTACTCTGCTGGAGGCACCTCGTCTGAGGGACTGAGCAGAGAGGTGGCCAGATGTCTGCAGGTACCAGGACCAGCAGGGAGAGCAGAAGATGCCACTGTCCTGCTTTCAGAGTGTGCAGGCAGTGATCTAGCTACCTCAATATGTACAAGATCCAGTATTGCAGGGAGGTTTGCCTCTCTAAGGACACTATAGCATCATTATGCCGCATGATTGGGCCGGTGACCACCTCCAGCTGTGTGGGTGGACACCCAATGCCAGTGGCTCTGTAAGGCACAGCTGTCCTCAATTTTTGTGTATCCAGATCATTGCAAGAATCCATGCGGAGTGTCCCAATCAGTTGTCCATAACTGCATCAAGCTCGTAACTGATGCTCTTTTCAGGTGGGTCCACACATTCATTCGTTACTGAATGGACCAAACTACCAGGCTGAGCAGACCAGAGGCTTTGCAGCTTTTTTTTTAAAATTCATTTATGGGACATGGGCATCACTGACTGGATGGCATTTATTGTCTACCCCTAGTTGCCCGAGGGCAGTTGAGAATCAACCATATTGCTGTGGCTCTGCAGTCACATGTAGGCCAGACCAGGTAAGAATTGCAGATTTCCTTCCCTAAAGGACGGTAGTGAACCAGACTTTCTTTTTCCGACAATCGCCAATGTTTTCATGGTCATCATTTGATTCTTAATTCCAGATTTTTTTTTAATTTAAGTCAAATTCCAACATCTGCTGTGGTGGGATTCAAACCTGGATCCCCAGGACGTGAGCTGAGTTTCTGGATTAATAGTCTAGTGGATAGTCCAGTGGGAATACCACTGGGCCATTGCTTTATTGCTGGGAGCCCAACATCCAGGCTGTCACAGGCTGCACTCATTTGCCCATCAAGGCTGTAGCGGTTCAGCTGGGACCCTTTGTGAATAAGAAGGGTTACCATTCCATACAGATAGTATTCAAACACAAGACCCAGATTCTGCCAATCTGTGCGTGGTACCCAGGCAGCTCTCATGCTGCATAATTTCTGTGACACTTCCAGGTGCCAGGAATATTCATAGCTCCTGCTCAGTTGGATAGTTGACTGGGTGACAAAGAGTATCCATTTAAAAGGTGGTCATGACACCACTCCAGAACCCTAGGACAGAAGCAGAAGAGAGATACAATTGGTGTCATGCCTGCACAAGGGCAATGGTTGAGTAGATAATAGGCATTCTGCTTTCTAGACCAATCCAGCAATACCCCCTTCCAGAACAAGTATCATTTATTGTCATGGTCTGCTGTGTTCCATACAGCCTGGCATTGGCAAGGAGCAGGGAGGAGGGACCCAATTAAGGATGAGGATGTCGAAGCAGCTCCACGTACTTCAGAGGAAGATTCAGCAGATGCATGTGCTGAGGAGCCATGCAGGTACAGGGGGAGGGTAAGGAGGCAGATGTGATGAACTTTCAGGGAGAAAGCGAACCAGGGAGGCCTTGATACAACATTCCTTCAGCTAGATTCCAAGGCTTGCCTTCGAACTCAGTGCAAGGGCACTGTCTCTGCAACACACGTTTCTGAGAAGGCGATGCTGTGACCCCAATGTTGCTTCACAATCTCTGTAATAAAGTTTGCTATTCCTACTGCCTATCATAAGGCACTGCTGAGGCCTGCACCAATGAAAAACATAAAGAACACTCAGGGCATTGAAACCTTGAACACGCACTGGTATCATAGAATCACAGAATCCTTACAGTACAGGAGGAGGCCATTCGGCCTATCGAGCTTGCACCAACAACAATCCCACTCAGCCCCTATCCCTGTAACCTCATGTATTTGTCCTGCTAGTCCCCCTGACAGTAAAGGGCAATTGATCATGGTCAATCTACCTAACCAGCACATCTTCGGACTGTGGGAGGAAACCGGAGCACCTGGAGAAAACCCACACAGACATGGGGAGAATTTGCAAACTCCATACAGTCACCTGAGGCAGGAATTGAATCCAGTTCCCTGGTGCTGTGAGGCAGCAGTGTTCACCACTCTGCCACCATGCAGCCCTATATATATATATGTGTGTGTGTATTTGCCTTTTGAGACTCTTTGTTCCGACATTTATGAGCACCCCCATGGATGGCCAGCCTTCCAGACTTGCACATTGGACCATGCCAACTCAGTACTCACCCTTTCTGAGCACAGAAGGCATGGAACCTTTTTTGGCAGTGTATCCAGGTGTGGCACATCATGTTGTGCCCGTTGATCTCAGCTGCCAGCCCTGCCCAGGCATTTGCACAGGCATTGCCCTCCCACCTGGCATGCCCTGTGAATGTTGAAGCCATAATTGCTGCCATAGTTTATATTCTGTTCTGGACAGCTCCTGCTGGCTTCTCAACAACATTTGCCAGCCTTCAAGGAGCTGCCTTTGTTCTATCTGAAGCCCCGCCCGGATCCTCACTGGACCCAGTGCCTGACAGTTACCCGCCTCCACCAGCAGCGCTGAGCCTATGTGTGGCTGCATTTCACACTGCCCTTGAATTGTCTGGCCAGCTTGTAATTGTGTGTCAGTTGCAATGGTGGCTGGAACCAGAAATTGTGGCTTCTTCCAGGCCTGAGATTGCAGATGCAAAACATATGTACCAAATTCAAGCCCCTGGTTTTGCCTGTCTTAATGTAACCCTCTCCAGCCCTCTTGAACTCTCTGTTCTCCTGACTCTGGTATCCTGTGTGGTCCCCCTGCTTTTGATGGCTGTGTAAGCCTCATGTTCTGGAAACCCCTTCCCTCTCTCCATCTCGTTCTCTGTTTCTCAGAGCACTCTTTAAAAACCTCTTCACTCAAGGTTTTGGTTTATATATTTCCTTCTTTGACACCACATTCTTTATTTTCAATCACAATTTTTGGAAAGTGCCTTGGGATGTTCTTCTAAATTGAGAACACTATATAAATGCTATTTGTTGTTGTGGTTGAGACATTTCTTATGGACAGTAAATGATTTTACAAGCAAAGAATGATTGCTTTAGGCTAATGGTCTTCATCTTCAATGCAGGCCTTCTTACTGATCACCAATTCTGCCTGTGACCCTCAATCAATATTGAGGTACAAAGATTAGAAGTGTTACAAAGCCAATCGCTTCACTTTTTCTTCATCCCCTTGAGTTAGTAATTTATCATGAGGCCTCTCGAAAAAGATGGGGTGTGCTGGTTTTTGCACGTTACAACCGTGTTTGTGGGATTGGGATTAATCACCATGAAGATTAAATGGGAAATCTCAATCTTAACCACTCCTCACTGTGGCTGAAGAGAAACTGTAAGATTCTCAGTTTGCAAAGGATTTGTTAACTTTTAAAGACAACCATTTAATCAGCCTAACTCTGTGTTTTGCCCATTCCTTAATTCAATTAGAACCAAAGCGCACATGGAATGTTCAGTCACAGCTGTGAGAAGGAATCTGGGGCCAACTGTCAAACATTTCTTGCAATTCCATGTAGGAGGATGTTAATATGCTGCAGGACTGCTGCTGATGATCATGTCTCACAAATTTGATTGAGATTTGTGAAGGGGTAACCAAGGAGATAGATGAGGACAATGCACTTGATGTTGTCTACATGGACTTCAGCAAGGCCTTTGACAAGGTACCACATGGTAGGTTGTAGCATAAGGTAACATCTCATGGGACCCAGGGTGAGGTATCTAAATGGATACAAAATTGGCTTGATGACAGAAAACAGAGGGTGGTTGTAGGGGGTTGGTTTTCAAAGTGGAGGTCTGTGAGCAGCAGTGTGCCTCAGGGATCGGTGCTGGGTCCACTGTTATTTGTCATTTATATTAATGATTTGGATGAGAATTTAGTAGGCATGGTTAATAAGTTTGCAAATGACATCAAGTTTGGTGTCATAGTGGACAGTAAAGAAGGTTATCTAGGTTTGCAACAGGATCTTGATCAATTGGCCAGTGGACTGAGGAACGGCAGATGGAGTTTAATTTAGATAAATGTGAGGCGATGCATTTTGATAAATTGAACCAGGGCAGGGCTTACTCAGTTAATTGTAGGCCACAGGGGAGAGTTATAGAACAAAGAGATCAAGGGGTGCAGCTTCATAGCTCCTTGAAAGTGGAGTTGCAGATGGACAGAGTGGTGAAGAAGGCATTCAGCATACTTGGTTTCATTGGTCATAACACTGAATACAGGAGTTGGAACGTCTTGTTGAAGTTGTACAAGACATTGGTAAGGCCACACTTGGAGTACAGTGTACAGTTCTGGTCACCCTACCTTAGAAAGAATATTATTAAACTAGAAAGAGTGCAGAAAAGATTTACTAGGCTGCTGCCGGGACTTGATGGTTTGAGTTATAAGGAAAAGCTGGACAGGCTGGGACTTTTTTCTCTGGAACGTAGAAGGCTGAGGGGTGATCTTATATAGGTCTATAAAAGAATGAGGAGCACAGATCAGCTAGATAATCAATATCTTTTCCCAAAAGTAGGGGAATCTAAAACTAGAGGGCATAGGGTTTAAGGTGAGAGGGGAGAAGTACAAAAGGGTCCAGAGGGGCAATTTTTTCACAGAGGGTGGTGCGTGTCTGGAAGAAGCTGCCAGAGGTAGTAGTAGAGATGGGTACAATTTTGTCTTTTAAAAAGCACTGAGACAGTTACATGGGTAAGATGGGTATAGAGGGATATGGGCCAAATGTGGGCAATTGGGACTAACTTAGGGGTTAAAAATAAAGGACAGCATGGACAATTTGGACCAAAGGGTCTGTTTCATGCTGTTAACCTCTGTGACTCCAATAAATTATAAAAGATCTGAGGAAAGTAAGAGCCCTTCCTCTGAAATCGCGTATGCCACATCACCTGTCCCTGAATCATAGAATCCATACAGTGCAGGAAGAGGCCTTTTCAGCCTATTGAGCCTACCCCAACAACAAATCCCACCCTGGCCCCATCCCCGTAACCCCGTGTATTTACCCTGTTAATCCCCCTGACACTAAGGGGTAATTTTAGTATGGTCAATCAACTTAACCCGCACATCTTTGGGGTGCGGGATGAAACCAGAACACCCAGGGCAAACCCATGCAGGCACGGAAAAACATGCAGATTCCGCACAGACAATCACCCACAGTCAGAATTGAACCAGGGTCCCTGGCACTGAGAGGCAGCAGTGCTAACCACTGGACCGCCAAAATTGACGTGATCAGAAATTTAAATGTTCAGAGCATCCCACTCCATTCACAGAACTCAATGGAGCTCATTGGAAACCCTCGAGTGGAAGTTATAAGGTTGGCAGATTTTGGCTTCAGTGCTAACTCATATCATTTTTGCAAATCCCATGATATCGAGATGAAAGTCATATATCATAAACCAACCAATACAGTGGGGTTTACAACAATTATCCTTTGATATTATTCATGAAAATAACTACAGTACAGTGATACCATGGGTAGGACCCCAGCTAAAGGCTGACGAGAACCTTCAGTATCTCATTGTGACCTTCAGTTCCATCTGGTCTTCAGCGGAGAAGACACTGAGTCCTAATCAGCCCTCTGTCTGACCCAAATCATGTTATAAAGTAATTAAAGAGGATGTTGGCAGCATGAAGCAGGACTGTAGTAATTAGCTGTTGTCTTTTAAATTCTATGGAATAAAAAGCACAGCAGTGAAGCAGTGAATTGCAGGGGAATCCTGATAAATATACCACAAGCTCACCTGGAAGTGCTACACTTTGATGAAGATTGTTCTTGGTTTGGGACTTTGACAGAATTGGGGGAGCAGGAGAGGTGAATGTGGTTGATGTTCAGGATTTCTTTCTTGCCTGAATTTACTCCTAATTAACTGTGTTAATGATAATTGCACATGGGGCAAAAACAAATATTGCCCATATTTGCTGCAAAAGTTAGATTTGAAACCATTACGGATGTTGGATTTAATTTTTGCATGAGAATTTGTGTCTGGAAAGTCATGGAGAAACTGTTCATGTTTGTGACCAAACCCAAGCAATGTCATTTTTAGCAGCAGGTGCTTAAAAATGGCATTATTCTGCACAAACCTCATGGAGGGGCGGCATGGTGGCACAGTGGTTAGCACTGCTACTGGTTCAGGTTGGTCATGCTAAATTGCCACTTAGTCAGGGGGACTAGCAGGGTTACAGGAATAGGGGCTGGGTAGGATTGTGGTCAGCGCAGACTCAGTGGGCCAAACCGTCTCCTTCTGCACTATAGGGATTCTATGATCATAGAAACCCTACAGTGCAAAAGGAGGCTTTTCGGCCCATCGAGGCTGCACCGACAACAGTCCCTATCCTCGTAACCCCACATACTTACCTTGCTAATCCCACTAACCTACACATCCTGGGACAATAAGGGGCAATTTAGCATGGCCAATGCACCTAATCTGCACATCTTTGGACCGCGGGAGGAAACCGGAACCCCTGAAGGAAACTCATGCAGACACGGGGAAAACGTGCAAACTCTACACAGTGACCCAAGCTGGGAATCAAACCCAGGTCCCTGGAGCTGTGAGGTAATATGCATCAATGGTGAAGGGAGTGAATGTTTAATATGGTGGATGGGGTTTCAAACAAGCTTTGTCCCAGATGGTGTCAAGTTTCTTGAGTGTTGTTGGAGCTGCACTCATCCAGGCAATGGAGAATATTCCATCACACTTCTGTCTTGTGTCTTGTGGATAGTGATTGAATTTAGGGAGTCAGGAAGTAAGTTACTCACCACAGAATTGCTAGCTTCTTCCCTGCTGTTATTGCCATAATATTTATGGTTGGTCCAGTTAAATTTCTGGTCAATGCGAACCAACAGGATGTAGATGGTGGGGATTCAGTGATTGTAATGCTGTTGAATGTGAAGGGGCGATGATTATACTCTTTTTTATTGGATATGGGCAATGTGTGTTCAAATGTTACTTTCCATTTATCAGTCCAAGTCTGAATATTGTCCAGATCTTGTGCAAGCAGAGACTGCTTCAGTAACTAATAGGTTGTGAATGGAATCATCTGCAAATATCTCCATTTCTGTCCACTACGACGGAAGGAAAATTGGGCCTAGAAAACTATTCTGAGAAAAATCTGCAGAGTGATTAGACTGAGATGATTGGCCTCCATAACCAAAGCCATCTTCAATTGTGCTCTGCATGACTCTTATCCCTGATTCCCATTATCTTTAAGCAAATGCTATGTTGCCTTAATGATTGTGAACAGCCATTTTAAGTGGCAATTAGTTGAATATTGAGCCTCAAGATGGTCCTAGCATTGGTTTCAACTCCTTTACCAAAATGATGCGATACGTGCTCTGCTCAAAACTCTATCTTGACCAACTCAACGATCGTTAGCACCAGAAACCGCTGTCAAAATTTGTTCCCCAGTTTTGAATCTAGCTTTTCTAAGTGTTTTCTTTATTCATTTGTGAGATGTGGGTGTCATTCGTGAGGCCAGCATTTGTTGTCCATCCCTAATTGCCCTTGAACTTAGCATGTATTGAGGCCATTACAGAGGGCAGTTTAGAGTCACTCAAATTACTGTGCATCTGAAGTCACATGTAGGCCAGACCAGGTAGCAATGTCAGATTTTCTTCCCTAAAGGACATTAGTGAACCAGATGGATTTGGCAACAGTTGTTATATTTACTGAGATTAGGTTTATATCCCAGATTTATTACTGCCATGGATTTGAACCTATGTACCGAGTGCATTAGCCTGGATCTCTGGACTTCTAGCCCAGTGACATTATCACCACACAACTGTCTCCCCACCAATTGCAAGCTTTAGATTCCTTAATTATATTTGCTTTCAATTCCCCAGTGCTAGATAGTTTACCTCCAAACTCCATCATCTCAAGGGTCTGTTTCCTACAAGTACCATTATAAGTAGATTGTAAGAAATTGTAAGTCCTTGTTATTTATTATTTAAGTTATTTATTATTAATTCATGTAACGTTTTACATCCTGCTGCACAGATAAGTATTATTTCGATGTAATGTAATTTAAGTTTGAATTTCCTCGCTCACCATTGCTCCCAAAAGGCTTGATCCGCTCCCTTTGCTGCTTGCTTCTTGACTCCATGTATAGAATTCCCCTGTTTGATCTGTGGCTTCAGATCATCCTGCCCCAGTTCAAATGCACGTACCCCTTCTGATAGCACTAACTGCACCACCATGATGCTTACCTGCCAAGTCCTGAGCCAATTTGAGCAGCCTTGCTCTCTTGCAAATCTGGTACCATGACCAGCTGAGCCTCTGTCACCTGTGCTCACTCTTTCTCTCTGCCCCCGCCACACACACACACACACACACACACACACACACACACACACACACACACACACACACACACACACACACACACACACAGTCCTGACTTAACTGGTCTTAGCCCATTCCTGACTTTGCAGATATTATGGTTTACTTTTCAGGTGCTATGTGGCAGTTCATAAACAAATTGCTGTTTTTCCAACTTAGTACTGAGAATCTAGGTTATCACTGAGCCTCCTGCAGAATTTCGGGAGAAGTAAGTGAGAGGCAAGGTGGTGGTGATGTTGGTGGAGAGACGGGGTGTGGTGCAAGGGTGAGGGGACGGTGGGGAGAGGGAAGTCCAAGGATGATATGGTGGAGAGGACAAAGCTGATGGATTGAATCATCGAATCCCTACAGTGCCCCTGACACTAATGTTCAGTTTAGCATGGCCAATCTACCTAACTTGCACAACTTTGGAGTGTGAGAGGAAACTGGAGCACCTAGAGGAAACCCACGCAGACACAGAAAGGATGTGCAAACTCCACAGAGTCACTCGAGTCCGGAATTGGACCTGGGTTCCTGGCGCTGTAAGGCAGCAGTGCTAACTGTTCTGCCACCTAGACTCAGAAGACTGGGTAGTGGAGGACATTAGGATCGATTTAGCAGAAAGGTGGGCACACATTAGACAGAAGATGGGAAAGGATGCAGATATGAGAGAGGAAGGATACAGTGGTTAAGCAGATCATTCAAAGGGTAAGGCTTGGGGGAAACAATGGCGTAAGACAGTGATAGCAAATAAATATGCTACTGAGAGATTTAGAGAATGTAATGGGAGCGATCATGCTGGCTTCTTTTGAACTGGAGTAAGAAACCTCCAAGTCGCTACAATTAATCTCGAATGAAGCCTTTGAGGTTACAATGGAAACAATTGCATGGATTGTCCGATAGGCTCCTTTACCATAGAGAGTACTTGAGTAATGACATCAAGAGACAAACCAATATTGTCATCATTTTGCCATATTGGCAGAATGGCAGCGTGGAAGGCTGGAATTGCCGGACATATCAACACATCAGATTAGCATAAAATATTCATGATGGGACAGGAAAATATAATAAAGGCATTCCAAATTTATCAAGTTTGAGCACAGAAGATTGCAAATTTTAGAACTTCAGGTCACGTGACATTTAATGTTCTGCAAATGAAGAAAGTCACATGACCTGCACTTAAATATCAAGAATTAATGTTCATCAGTTCAACAAATGTTGAGGTAATAGCATGCAGCTTCTGAAGATTTTTCTGTAAGCTGGTTAGAGATCTTCACATATAAGAATCCTTTCATTTTAAAATCATCACAATATGCTTCTTATTTAATAGACTGGAAGTTTTTCTTCTGATTAATTGCTGACAGTTAGTTGAATGAGCCTTTCTTTTGTGTTTCATAGCAGTAACCGAGGCTTGCATCAGGGGGAGTGAAAGGGGACAACATTGATATTGTTAGAACTTAACAAGGTGGTTCAATAGTGTTGTCCGCGAGTCTAAAATATCAGCCCACTTTCAATCTCTCTGCATTTTGAGGAGGTTAAAGCAGGATGGGTGTGTGAGTATCTGGGGCTGTCCATCTCTCCCAATTCCATTCTGTTCTATGGTTTGAAACTGCACATATTTTTCAGTGTCTGACACTCATTCCTTCATCAAACTGCAAGGTCTTGAAATTACTGTTGGTGAGATTAGCAGATGAATACTTAATATGGTCGTGTGACATTCCTTTGTCTGTTATTTAAAATAAAAGGGTTGATGCCTGCATGAAGTAACAGACAAAGGAATGTCATATGAATGCATTAAGTATTTGCCAGCTAATATCTCAAATGATAATACCTGGGTTTAAGTGTATCTGAGCTTCAAATTACAACTTATATTTCATCCACTCCCAAAAATCATCCTGAATTGACCATGTACACTTTACATGTCCAGATTCCCCTTTATTCCCTTCTTATTCTGAATCTTCACTGCTGATTTTCCCTAAATGTCCTGAACAGAGCTCCATCTTGGTTTCTTAAGGTTGGCCGAAGAATTATCAGAACTCAGGCTCAGCTGGTTATCAGTTTTGAATTTAGCCGATTCCATTTCGCATGAACTTTATTGATGATACGCACAGAGACATGGCGTGCTATTATTTGCACATGTCAGTACCATTTCCCGATGCCAGAGATACCCCACTGTACCAGAAGGTAGCCGCACACTAACAAAGGGTTAATGCTCCAAAATGCTACCATCTCCCGGAGATGCAGGATGAAAACCTGCTGGATTCATTCTGGAGTAACTGAGAAAATATTCACTTAAAAAGACGTGCGTGCAAAAGCAGTTTTGATTCCAGAGTTTTACTAGGATACCTTTTATCCTTTTTAAGGACTTTGCCGAGATCTAAATTGGGAAGACTGGCACATAAAATAGTGAATACTGCATAATAATATTTGCTACAGCACTGTGAACTCGAAAGGGTACAGTGTTCTGTGCAGAAGCTGGATACCTGATAGGAATGAACAGGAGTACGGACAATTTTCAATGAGAGAAATGACTGTGCAGCTTACAATTGAGAACTACTTTGCCTATCTTTTACTGACTAGTAATATAAAATAAAACTGTACATTACACAGAGGTAAAAAGAAAACAGATAGTGAACCTGCATTAATGGCCACCTTCTGCTTAACAGCTCGTGTTTCAGCGACAGTCACATTATTGGTAACAAAAGCTGTCCAGAATTAACCTCTTGGGGGTTGCAGCAAGCATTTTTCACACAAACAAAAGAATACCCTGCCAAGATTATTTATTACATTCCTCAGAATGTGCAATAACTCAGGAGACTTCTATGTGCTTCCTCGGTTTTACTGAGCAGGTGATGGAATGAGGCAACAAAATGGTGGAATGCAGTTTCTATACCCACACACCACCGAGTTTTAAAAATCAGAATTAATGTATGTTTTATTCATTCATGGCAGGTGAGATTCAGTGGTAAAGCCAGTGTTCATTGCTCATCCCTAATTGCCCTTAAAAAGGCTGTAGTGAGCCACCTTCTTGAACGACTGCAGAACATGTGGTATAGATACATCGACCGTGCTGTTAGGGATGGATTTCCAGGATTTTAACCCAGCAACAGTGAAGGAACAGTGTTTTAGCATGATGGGGCATGACTTGGAGGAAATCTGCATGTGGGTGTTCAAAGGCACCTGCTGCTCTTGCAGAGGTAGCAGAGGTCTTGGGTGTGGAAAGTGCTGTCAAAAGAAGCCTTGGGTGTTGGTGCAGTGCATCTTATAGATGATACACACTGTTGCCATTGTGCATCAATGGTAGAGAGAATGAATGTTCAAGGTGGTGAATCAAGTGCTGATGAAATGGACTGCTGTTTTGTAAATGGTGTCAAGCTTCTTATGAGTTGTTGGAGCAGCACTTACACAGACAAGTGGGGAGTATTCCATCACACTCGTGACTCGTGCCAAGTAGATGGTGAAACGCTTTGGGGACTCAATAGATGAGTTAATCTCAGCAGAATTCCTAGCCTCTGATCTGCTTTTGTAGCCCCAGTATTCATATGGCTGGTCCAGTTCAGTGTCTGGTCAAGGGTGATCCCCGGGATACTGTTGTGGAGGCATTCAATGTAATGGTATTGAACCCCAAGGGGAGATGGTTCGATTCACTCATGTTAGAGATGGTTCTTGCCCACATGTGTGCCTTGAATGTAACTTGCCACTTATCTGCCCATCCCGTATGGTTCTAGGTCTTGCTGCATGTGGACATGGACTGCTTCAATGTCAGAGGAGTTATGAATATTCCTATTTTGAAATTGATAAATAACCACTTAAACTATATCAAATGAACTGAGAGGGAGTTACAACTACTAACAAGCACGGTGCAATCATCAGTGAACATCTCCACTTCTCACCTGAGGTTAGAGGGAAAGTCACTGACAAAGCAGCCAGAGGTGGTTGTGCCTCAAGATCGCCTGCAGATGTTCAACCCTCAACATCTTCAGCGATCTTCCATTGTGCTAGATAGGATTCCAGCCAGTGCACAATTTTCCCCTGATTCTATAGAAACAGAAACATAGAAGATAGGAGCAGAAGGAGGCCGTTCGACCTTTTGAGCCTTCTCCACCATTCATCACGATCATGGCTGACCGTTCAACTAACCTAATCCTGCTTTCTCCCCATAACCTTTGATCCCATTCGCCCCAAGTGCTATTTCTAGTCGCCTCTTGAATGCATTCAATGTTTTGGCATCGACTACTTCCTGTGGTAATGAATTCCACAGGCTCACCGCTCTTTGACTCTTTGATGCAGTACTCGGTCAAAGGTTGCCTTAATGTTAAGGGTAATCACTCTGACCTACCTTCTGGAATTCTTGTTTGTAAATGTTTAAGCCAAGGTTATAATGAAGTCTGGAGCTGAACGGCCCTGGCAGAACCCAAACTGGGAATCAGTTAATAGTATATTGCTATGTAAGTGCCACTTGTTAGTGCTGGGTGCAAAACCTTTCATCACTTTGTTGATTGAGAGTAGGTTGACAGGGTGGTAATTAGTCAGATTGGATTTGTCCTGCTTTTTGTGGCCAGGGCATACTTGAGCTATTTTCAGGTAACTGCCAGTGTTGTAGCTGTTTTCAAACAGCTTGGCTAGGGGCATGACAAGTCCTAGAGCACCAGTCTTCAAGCTGGGATGTTGTCAGGGCCCATTGCCTTTGATGTCTCCAGTGCCTTCAGCCATTTCTTGATATCACTTTGAGTGAGTCCGATTGGCTGAAGGCTCACTGAAGCATCTGTGATGCTGGGGACCTCAGGAGGACCTGGGATGAATCATACACTCAGCAATTCTGACTAAAAGTGGTTGAAAATGCTTCAATCTTGTCTTTTGTACTAATGTGCTGAGCACCCCCTTCATGGAGGGTGGGGATATTTATGAAGCTTCATCCTCCAGTTAGTTGTTTAATTGTTTGCTGTCATTCATGACTGGATGTGGTAAGATTGAAGTTGGATAGCTCTGTCATGACTTGTTGCTTCTGTTGTTTAGCATGCACATAGTCCTGTAGCTTCAGATTACCATGTCACATTCCTGGTAAGTTCTCATACACTCCTTATTGAAACAGGTTTGATCTTCTGGCCTGATAGTAATGCTAGAGTGAAGTTACAGATTCTGATGAAATGCAATCCTCTTTGCAAATCCTTGGCAAAACTGGAGTTATTGGGAATCAGGAGGAAAACTCTGAACTGGTTGGAGTCATACCTAGTACAAAGAATATGATTGTGATTGTTGGAGGTCAGCCATCTCAGTCCCAGGACATGACAGCAGGAGTTCCTCAGGGTAGTGTTCCAGGCCCAACCACATTCAATAGCTTCATCCATTACCTTCCCTATGTTATAAGGTCAGAAGTGGGATGTTCACAGATGATTGCACAGTGTTCAGCACCATTTAGAATTCTTCAGATACTAAAACAGTCTCTGTACATGTGCAGAAAAACCTGGGCAATATTCAGGCTTAGACTAACAAGTGGCAGGTAATATTTGTGGCACACAAATACCAGACAATTACAATTTCCAACATGAGAGAATCTAACCATCTCCCCTTGAAGATCAATGGTGTTACCATCACTGAATCCCCCACTATCAACATCCTGGGGGTTGCTATTAATTAGAAACTGGATCGGTCACATAAATACAGTGGCTATAGATCAGGGCAGAGGCTGGGAATTCTGTGGAGAGTAACTCAACTCTTGACTCCCAAAAGACTGTCCACCATCTAGAAGGCACACGTCAGGAGTGTGTTGAAATACTCTCTACTTGCCTGGATGAGTGCAGCTCCAACAAGACTCAGGAAGCTCAATACCATCCAGGACAAAGCAGTCTGCTTGATTACCACCCCATCCCACCGCACTTACTACCTTAAACATTCATTTCCTCCGATAATGATGCAAGGTGACATGAGTATGTATCATCTACAAGATGTGCTGCAGCAACTCACCAGGGGTCCTTTTGACAGCTCCTTCCAAACCGTGACTTCTACCACCTGAAAGAACAAGGACACAGTCACTTGGGAACACCACCACCTCCAAGTTTCCCTCCAAGTCATACACCATCCTGACTTACTATATTGCCATTTCTTATCGCTGTTCCTTTACCGCCAGTGGGTCAGAACCCAGAACTACCTTCCTCACAGCACTATGGACACCCCTTCACCACATGGACTACAGCAGTTCAGGAAGGCAGCTCACCACTGGCCCCAAAAAGGTAGTGGGGATGGGTAATAAATGCTAGCTTTCCCAATGACACCGACATCCTAAGCACGATTTTTGAAACATTTTTTGCTGCCAATGGCCCACAGTGCCTCGTGGATGCCACGTTTTCAGCCACTGGATATGTTCTGCATCTATCCAATTTAGCACAGTAGCGATGACACGCAACAAGGTGGAGGATGTTGTTAATATGAAGACGGACCTTGAACACCACAAGACTGTGTGGTGATTACTCTTACCCATACAGTTATGGACAGATGCATTTGTGACAGATTGGTTCTTGACGACAAGAACGTTTTGGTTGTCTCACCACATGCCACAGGTCTCATTTGATAAAGATATCCTTCAGGACTCAGCCATTAGTCAGTAGTGGTGATTCTGGGCTTGTCTTGAGAATTGACATTATTTTGTCAACCCAGAAAGTACATTCTGAGACCTTTATATCCTCAGTAGTTCCTCCAAAGAGATGTTCAACATGAAGGAGTACTAATTAATCAGCTGGGGGAGAATGATATGTGGCAATCAGCAGGCGGCTTCCTTGCCAATACCTTACAATATGTCATGAGGCTTTATGCGGTTCAGAATCAATGTTGAAGACACCCAGTGACATTTCCTCCAGACCGTATGCAACTATGCCATCACCACTATACAATGGGAGAGGACATACTCAGGAATGGTGATGTAGGAGTCCGGGATCTTGGCTTTAATGTGTGATCTGGTGAGCATGAATATCTCAGGCTGTTGCTTGACTTGTTTGTGAGGCTGCTGTTCTTAGTTTGGCAGAAGGCCTCAAACCTGCAGAGTGGACTGGTGTAATGTCCTAACTGTTTTAAACCAAAACAAAAATGTTGTTTGCATAGGTGGATTCAAACTAACAATGACAGATTTATTAAAAGTTGCCCATACAGAGTACAAATTGAAACTAAAAACAGGAACCTCTAAAACACCACAATGACATCACCATCAAATCATGCGACCTAATCTTAAAGCAATCATGCAGCACAGTGGCACAGTGCTTAGCAATGCTGCCTCACAGTGCCAGGGACTCAGGTTTGATTCCTGGCTTGGGTGCGGAATCTGCATCTTCTTCCCGTGTCTGCATGGGTTTCCCCCGGGTGTTCCGATTTCCTCCCACGGTCCGAAAGATGTGCTGGTTAGGTGCATTGGTTGTGCTAAATTCTCCCTCAGTGTACCCAAACAGGCAACTAGGGGATTTTCACAGTAAGTTCATTGCAGTGTTAATGTAAGCCTACTTGTGACAGTAATAAATAAACTTTTACTTATATAGCAACTGGGCAGCATGTGCCTTAGTAATAGCAAGGTTCATACTTGGTGGTCCTTTCAGTTTCATTGTTATATTAACGTTTCTGTAGCAGTTTGATACAACTCAGTGGCTTGCTAAGGTCTGAGGCCAATTCAGAGTCAATGACATTGTCACATGTAGGCCAGATTAGGTCAGGATGGCAGGTTTCCTTCCCTAAGGATGTTAGTGAACCAGATTCATTTTTCTGACAATCCAGTAGTTTCATGATCATTGCTGCTGAGACCAGCTTTTTAGTGCAGATATATTAAATTCTCCAGATGCAATGGCAGGATTTGAACTCACGTCCCGAGAGCATTAGTCCAAGCCTCGCTAGTCCAGTAACATTGCCACAATGCTACCCTCCCCATCCATCCAAATGATTAAGGTTAAGGGACCTTTAACATTAATGCTAAATTTTCTTTTCTCCCAGTTTGCAAATCAGGTAAAGTTGAAGGAGCTGCCAGAGGGTGAATCATCTTCAGCTTCCTCTTGTGTACCAACCAGCTGCTAGAACAAGGTGACTGAGGGCTTCAGAGCATGTCAACAGCTCAGCCACCTTCCTTGGTCACAAGACATATGTCACCAGAGAGACTGGATCAGAGATTTTATTTTACATACTGCCAGGGCAATAAATGTGCACATGATGATTCTTAATTGAGTTAAGCAATAAAAATTATGTATTTTATGAATTGTAAAGGATGTTTAATACACAAAGAATTGAGGAACCAGTGCTCCAGAACAGCCAAACTTCAGGC
Source organism: Carcharhinus amblyrhynchos (assembly GCF_965287045.1). NCBI lineage: Eukaryota > Metazoa > Chordata > Chondrichthyes > Carcharhiniformes > Carcharhinidae > Carcharhinus > Carcharhinus amblyrhynchos. The sequence goes on along the minus strand of NC_137339.1, from coordinate 38,521,565 downwards.
CACATTGATAGTCTGCTGTTACATCGAACCCCCATTCAGTTGATCTCAAGTTCATGTTAACAGGCTAAAGCAATCTTGTCTTCTTGTAAAAAGTGTTCAACAAACTGTTATTAGTTTGTAAATAAATGGAAGGCAATGATACATCCCATGTTGAAATGCAATGTAACATTGCTTGTGTATCATAGTCCCCTTTGAAGTGAAAATGAACTGTGGCTTTCCTAGCTTTTTCCTTCTAACACAAAAACACTATTTCATAATGACTGAACTTGTTTAATCAGACAAAAGAGTGAACATACAATATCCAATGTTTGTCTTTCACTCATGTTTGCTTTAGGAGGGGTACTTCTCCTGAACTCTTGACTCGATTGCAGTAATTAAATGATAACAAAGCAAAGGAGCCATTTTGTACTTTATAATTTCTCCACTTTAAAAAAATATTGTAACAAATAAAATGAACAATATTTAAATTGACTCATAGTTCTGTTTATTGAATAGCTTATAATTTGTAAGGACAATATTTACTTCTTCGTGTACTATTTATGTTTTGTGTTGTTCATTGACTTCTGTATTCCCACATGTGCAAAGTGGGAACTAATTGAATATAAAACCAACGTCAAAGCTTTGTGCACCGGCAGAGTTAATTAGTTAAGAGATGATCACACTGGACAAATTTGTGTGCAAAGGCAATCATACTAACATGAGGTTTATTCACAAAAAATAGTTTTTCTGAATATGATCATACTGTGATACATACTACTGAGCTAGCCAGAGGGTACCATCATTGTTTGAGTTTGCAACTAGACCACTCAGAATAGTGTAGGTACTGGTTCAAATACAGCCTTCCTTTATTAACAGCATACACAGGGGTCAGATTTTGCTGTTCAGTTTTACTAACCAGTTCATTGGTGCTTTCCTTTAAACCTCTTTACATTAATAAAGATATTGGCCTGTTTATTTTAAATGAATTAACACCTTTGTTTAGAAAAACAAGTAGGTGGTGAGGAAGGGGTGGGGCGAGGGCGGGAATGAGCTGGCATTGAGTTGGAATGGAGTGGGCACAGGAATGGCATGGGCTCATGGCTAAGACCATTCGAACTTAACTTTTTAAATGTTCCTGAATCCAGGCTTTAGTTCATGACCACTTGAGGAGCCATGGACCATGCACCACTCAGAAACCAGCCAGACTCCATGAAAATCATGTGGGTTAGGAAATACCTAACCCCACAATGGCAAGTCAGGAATGCAAGGTGTAGGCTCACTTCCCTGTACCCTTATTTCACGCCAGCAAAAATTGGGGGGGTGCCAGGAATGGGAGTGAGAATTGTGAAATCAGATCTCTCCTGCCATTTTTAAATGGCTCTGGAGCCATTCTGACTGTGCAAAAGATCCAGGCCTAGCATCAGCATAAAGTACTTCTAGGTCAGGTATAATACAACTAGATGAGTAAAGCTCTCATTTTTTTATCCCCAGTGGTGCCTAGCTTAACCTCGATAAAACTCCTCTTATTGTGCCAAGTATGATATTTCCAATTCCTGCACCAACTATCCTGTGGTCTGTCTGGCAGACGTTGCTAAATTCAGGCTAAATTAACACAAGCCTTGCACCATGGTATAATAAGAATTGAACTGAGATTGCCCAAACTCATTTTACATAGAATTCTTACACTCAAAAGAGAATACATTCATCTACCATCTCGAATTGATTTGAGCCCAAATCACACCACTTCTTACCATTCTTTAATGAAAAGCAGACGTACGGAAAGTATAATAGTATTTTTCATTGCTAACATTCATAATGAACAATTATTTTTGTAATCTCTCTTTACGTAAAACAGTTGGCTAAGTCAGTTACAGCCAATTTACAGCATAGCTGTTGACTTCTCTGCGGCAGTCAACTGATCAGTTCATTAGACATTCGAGTGTAAGCCTGCCTGTGTGTCACATCTACCTTTCGCATTTAGGATAAGATGTGTAGGTTTTCAGCTGCGCTGCTGAGAGGAACATCTTGCATAAGAACTGTGGTTCCTGTTGGCTATATCTTAAAACTAAATCGCGAGCGGTTAGGAAGAAATGTCACCAACCTGCTGCCAGGCTGAAGGAGGATTTGTAACAAACAGTATTGTAATGGGGAACAATAAAGGAGTTTCTTTTTGCATTAAATAAAAGTTGGAAACAAAATGTAAATGGATTCAACAAAGTCGATTCAGAATTCAGCTCAATTTGAAGAATCCAACATCTATAATGTTGGACCATCTTGAGATTTAAAAACAGTGAATGCAGATTAAACCTGTGTGCATATATCAAATCCAGACCCTTGCTTGAATTTAGTTCTGCTTGTGTGTTTACCAGCATACTCAATGCAAATGATGTTATATTTCTTAGTCTAAATCAATTTTTGCATGTGAACATGTCAGAAATGTGAAGTAACTCAGATCCAGCGGATCTGACCTTGTACCTGTCTGCTCCTTCCGCCTATTACCTGAGAATGAGTTATGTTGTTGTTCTGATAAATTTTCAATAATGTTTCACCTGCCAATTAGCAGATTTTGCAATTAAAGGAACTGCTGACTGTTTACAGAACGGCAGTCGTACAAAGCTTCTTTAGAGATATAAACATGCCCCTTTCACTCCCAATTAGAAATGGAAAACTTCAAAATTCTGCTTCGTAGTGACTGCTGCTCAGAAGTTAATGCCTTGCGAGTATTGAATGCTGCCTCACAAAAGGCTGACTTGAGAATATGAGAAAATGGGGTTAGCAACTTGCATAATTAACATTTTATGAATGGCACGATTAAACTTCTAATGTTGCTTCAAGAGCTTTGACTCCTCAGGAGTAAAATAATCTTGGGGAAGAGACAGAGAAAAGCGTTGAATGCATTGATCAACAAGACAAAAAGGAAATGGATCTGTGCAAACACATTAATGATTGTACTGACCAAAGAACCCAGTTTTATTAAGAAGGGCTGCACCTTATTTACTGCAAGATTTTTTTTCCCTCCTCCTCGTCCAAAAAAAAGTCTTATACTAATTTCTTTTCTCAGTTAAACAGCAATCACTCTTCTGTCACCAGAGTCTTAAACTTTTGAACCCTGTCAGCAAAAAATTCCAACAAAATGTAACCAAAGATTCACAGGGGAACAATTCAGCACCATCAAAATGAACTGCTGCAATACATTAGTGTCTATGTGCAGCACGGCGAATATTGAGCTCTGTGTGCAGTAATTGTCACGATGACAGAGCTGGGAAAGCTCTTTATAATTAGGATGGTTGTTTTGTCATGTGTAATGATCTGGAGAGGAGTCAGGGAGGGTAGAGGAACGAGAGCTGCTTTTCCCTGCAGCCTGGAGACAGAGCTGGACGGCAGCTGGTGGATTGGCTCAGCAAGCCACCCATCAGCTGTCAGAGAATTGTACAGCAGAGGCTCGGACGAAATAAAGCCAATCAGTGAAATAATGAGCAAGGTAATATTCCCCCAGAGACTTCCTGCAGGTTTTGTCAAGCCCACCGCAACTGTCCAACTATTTGCTTTATAGGCGCCACATTTCTCCATTGATACGGGAGGCCTTTTGTTTTGTGTTAGGCAGAGGGAAAAATAGTTGATTTAAATCAGCACTTTTCCTGCCAGCGTGCCACACAAGGCTCATTCTTCCTGGTTCTAATTTTGGTCAACTAATTTTTATCATTTTCTTTACGTGGATCATTAAATTTTGAGAAGAAACCTGAAATAAATTCCTCATTCCTTTTAATCATGTGAAGAAATATTAAATTCTACCTTTTCTTCAGGTTTTCAGCACAGTGCTAACTAAAGTTTCACAGCTGCCATGCTCGGTGTATTAAGACTTTATTGAAAATATGAGCACTCTAGCCAGGATTCTTTAAATTTTTTTGGAAAAGTGCAGTATTTTAATTAAGGGCTAACATACGCACAGTCTTGGCAAACAGAGAAATAGTTGATTGAAGAATCAGAGGTGGGATCTGTCAATCTCTCAGTCCCGCAGCTTTCCAGGAGAATGCAAACATAATCATTATTGCCATGTATTCACACCGTGTAATTTTTATATTTCAGGCTATATCTTTGTATTAACTTTCCTTTTGAAACCTAACACTGTGCAACTCATGCCCTACCACCTTCACCATTATTACAGCCTCAACAGTGCAATCATATTATTATGACCACATAAGGTTATCCCTAATAGTCCAGCCATGCTCAATGGAATATGATGATAGCTTTCAGCTGTTCATTCAGGTATGATTGAATTACTTTTGATGAATATGAAATCATGGTTAAATAAGCTTCACTGATGCCAACTGATAATGAGGCCACCTTGACATGTCTTGTCCTTGGACACCTGTCTGTCTGCATATATGGACATCAGGTGAAGACAGAATCAGGGTTGGTTGCTATCCCACAGGATTAAATAAGCCTGCTGGCACTTGAGCCAAAGTTCATGTGAATAATAATAGCCGTGAGTACCTGAGGAGGTTAACACCCTTGAAAGTGTAACTGGAAGCATGGACATCTTCAGAAGAGATGGGGAAAAAATTGGCATAGCATAAATAATGGAGGGGGGGGTGGGGTGGAATCTCTGATCTTCCCATGTTTGCCCCACTGCAAGAGAGAATGGAGAATTTTGCATTCCAACCAAAACTCCATTCACTTTCAGCGATACTGTAGAATCTCAGCCACAAATGAGGACGGAGATTTTCGTCAAACATCTCAACCATCATCATTAACGTTCAGAATTACACAAACGTAGTGCATACCATACATTCCTCTTTAAATAATTACCTGCTTCTGGGTTATTACAATCACATGGAGAAAGAAACAGGTAAACATTGTTAGAAAGGGCCTTACCAATAACACTAAATAAGGTTGTAGCTCAATATACCACAATGACTTGTATATGGTCCTTCAGAAAATTAAATTGTATGATTCTGATTAATTCATCGTCTAAAGCTAATTCAGTGTCACCAATGGAAATACTGCAGTGCCCAAAGTCAACTTGGATTAAGGTTGGAGTGACCTAGTGAGAACAGCCACCCATTAACTATGTACTCTGCAAAGTGATGTGGGTAATCCCTGTACACAGATCAGCCAAAAAAATAATTGACTCATTCATTATGCTCTAACTGTGACAGATAAATAGCCTTCCTCATCCAGTGTTATTACTGGTACACAACCTCTCTTCATTACACCATCCACACAACTGATGAGTGTGTAACATTAATAGAAGGACGAGAAATTGGGCCTGAAAGCTCAGTGCATAGCAGGTGATGATTTCCCAACATGGTATTGCAGGGGCGATGGGGATGAAAATATGGAGATTGTTTCTGGTGTAAATTTGTGCAGAAAAGGCAAAATTAAGTGAAAACTTTCTTCAAAATTATAGTCAGAACAGCTTTGGAAGTATTATTAGTAAAGTAAAACTTAATTAAATGAATACAGTTCAGGGGAGAATATACACTTCATCGTCAGCCTTCTCTGACCGTTTCAGTTGCTGGATGAATTATACAGTTGGGAAGGTTCATAATATGACCACTGACCAAGCTGACCTTAACTGAGAGAGAGTCATTACAATTGGGTTCACCCCCTGCCCCCTTGCCCCATCCCCATTACAGCAATCTCCGTTATTGAATAGGCTGTCAGCAGAATTTGGAGTGTTAACACTTGGGTTTGATCCTGGGATTCCATACAAGGCAAATTTCTAATCTTGGCTATGTTGCAAGTAGCGGCTGCCAAATAGCTAGCAGGCACCTGCTCAAAAGAATGCGTGAGCATGTGAAGATAGGGCTTTCCAGGATGTTCTCATTCCTTGGGTTGAAATTTCTTTGCATGCTATTTTTTTCGTAACAAGTTAATATGGTCGTGAAATACTTCTTGCGTCCAGCTTTAGAGCAAAGCTGTTAACTCTATGTTTTAGCTCTACATTTTAAACCATTGGAAAATTGCATTTAAACAGCCCACACAGCAATTTGGCACAGACGTATTAATGGGTGCATTAAAAAAAAGATGCAGAGAAATTCCAGCCCTCTTCAGTCTGCTCAGCAATGGCAACTGCCATTTCCATCTTGCAGTACCAGTCAGATTGGAGGGCTGGGATTTTCCCCGAAATCAGCAAAGGCCGATGTTGGGTAGAAAAAGCAACATTAAAGCCACTGACAGCAATAGTAGGTCTCTCCACCATATAGTGCAACAGTTTGAAAAAAAAATGTTAAAGTCACAGGTCTCATGACGTTTCACTGGTGGGTCAGCCTCTGATTCACCCAGGTTGCCATCAGTTTAGAAACTCAATGACCCAAGTTGCCACTTTCAAAGGTTGCCCCAGCGCACAGTGAGCAAACCAGTTCACCCAGGGTTGCCCGCGGCCGTGGGTTAAATTTTTGACGTGGGAGATGATTCCGACGTACAGGCCTGACAATGATATGTTAATTTATTATAATGATGTTCTCGACATTCAACTTTAGGAAACACCGTCCGTCACTGACAAGAGGAAGGTGGCGTAAAATGCGACTCTGCACTTCTCGCAATATTTTCCACTCCAGTCACCGAACCTGCCTGATGTAAAGAGGACTAAAAGCTTCCAGCCAATGGCTCAAAAAGAAAGAGGAAAATACATTCAAAGCAAAAAGCCAGAGAATAGTTTTACCCAGTATTCCATGTCCCTTGGGGGGAGGGACATTTTCACTCAGAATTTACACAGCTCAGATATTCAAATTACCCCAAGGCATGAAAAGTGGTTTATTCAGATTGTTTGAATTCCAAGATTGTCTTACTGCCATTTTTCTGAACTCTTCCTTGAATCTTTCTAATTAGTATGTATGATATATATATATCATTTGGGCAAACTTTGTAATAGTTCCTCTGAGTCATTATGAGCAACACACTAGTTTTCAATGTGTGTAAGGCTCACTAGTGTACCACAGTGTCTTCCATTCTTACTTATGCCTCCAAGTAGCTGACAATGTAGACCAGTGGGCTTACTCTACAATACAAGAATACTAGAGTAATTCCATCAGCAATACCTCTGGCACATCCTCTGGATTAATTGGAAGGACCATTGAACAAATGCTAGAGTCTTTCTTGAAGCAAGTTCCACATGCATTCAGGCATTGATGGACTGGGCACTACGTCTGGATAACCAAAAAGCATCTCCCCCACCATGTCCAGTTATCTCAACTCACAGATGAGCCACATAACCAGCAGAGGAAAAAGAAAACATTTCTGATACACCCTGAAACTGTGCTTGAACCAAGGCAGCATTAATGACTGGGAGGAGTTTGCTACAATTGTTTAAAATGACAGCAGCTTGTCCATTAAGCTGTATCATGCTTTGAATCTAATTGCCTCAACGATGAGGCAGAGTGGCAGCAGAGAAAGAATAAAAAGGAATCAAATCCTGCAGTCCGGATCTCACTTCTTAGTAGGATAGCCTGCCCCATGTGCGAAAGATCTGCTGCTTGAGATTCTGCCCATTTCGTCACATAAAGACCCCTGGCAGAACTCGTGACCCTGAGTGGATGTCATCTTCAAATTGAGGGATAGCCAATGACCACAAAGAAGAATGCAAACCAGTGTACACACCCTGTTGCCTCATTTTGCTTAATGAGCCAAAATCAGTGCCAATGTCATTGGCTTCCGCTGATGTAGACAGGGGATGTCACCCCTCTAACTGCACAAAGTCTGCAACATTGGATCCTAGCAAAAGAACACTGGCTCCAAAGGCAGGCACCAGCAAGATGTGTGGCACATCCAATGTACTCTCCTGAATAAGCGGACATGATCAGTCACCTTAAAAAAGATTGGTACTTTACAGAGTATCATCCCATAGCAGTGAAACCTCATTGCAAAAGTACCGCTGTAAGTAACTGTGCAACATTGCATTCAACTACCAGCGAGAGAGAGGAACCTGAAGAAGAGTAATTTTTATATAATTTTTGAATAGACAGAACCATTGTGAACGTGGTATCAATGAGTGATGTAAGGAAGTATATATAACATTGACATGGTGACGAGCAAAACTATACCAACACAAAGCTGTGTTTTTATATCAGAGCTATGAAGCTATTTATCACATTTTATATATTACACATAGGAAAAACATTGAGTTACTTGACCGTAATTCAATTAGGCAGTTCTGATGATGTTCTAAACCTTGAGAGTAAAGCTTGAACGTCAGTAGAATTCTGTGATTAAATAATTGCCTTAAGCAATTTGATGGTGTGTATAATATGGTTCATTCTACTTTTTTTTTAAATTTAGTTTGTCTTCAATTATTTCTACCATTCATACTGCAGTAGAATTGGGATAATGTAACTTAAGGATAATAAAACTGAAAGGCAATTTAAGACCTAAAGGCTGGTCAGAAGCAAGTGATAGCAATTACAGTATTACAAGTTTTTCCCCACTATGCTCCCCTCCCTCCACTTGCCCCCATCCTTATCACTGCCAGCCTGTAGTAGGTTATTGATAAATAAATTGTTCAGCATTCTTTCACTTATTGGTGCACAATGATAACACAGTTGTCAGACTGTAAAATAAAAGTCATATAGTACTCAACCCTCAATTGTAATCCATTTTTGGTTTGCATTTTATATTAAAATGGCATCTGGGTACTTCTATCAAATTCTTGGGTTATGAGTGCTTACCTCTTTATCACACTGCCACAGTTTTACTGTAGACAGTAGGACCTATATGATGAATTCACATAAGTTGAAGTGGAGTATTAAATTGAATTGTAGCCTACTGTTCATATGTGAATTCCTCGGTGTCAAATCTAAGTGTCATCTCCTCGGATGAACTAAAGCCTTCAAACATTTTGGGAGAAAATGACTAGCGTACAGGAATGAAACAGCTGTGCTTGCCCTGGTTGGGTTGGCAGTGTGCTTTCACAAGCGACTCTACAAATTACATACCTCTGTCCAAGGGCTATGAAGTTCGGATTATCAGTTTAAAGGCAGTAAGTGTACGAAATCATTCATGAGAACAGTGATTAAAGTGTGAACTCTAAGCCTTGTTTACATGAGTGGATTTAAAGTCCATGTGTCATCAAGAATTTCTGCCTTGCAAGTCAGAAACTCTTTACCTCTAACATTTCAGAACATGAAGACATTATTGCTGAGACAGCAGACAAATGAGTAATATCAAAGATGGTACTTGACAGATCAAATCTACTGTGATGCTTATGTTAAAAGGGGAACTCAGCCCTGTTTTAAAATGTTAAATGTTAATAATTTACTTACAAGCTGAACCTTCTTCCCGACCTTGTGTGCTGCATGCAGCTGTAGTACAGAGAATTGCGGCTTGTAACGTTACATTTTGCCTCCATGTCAGTGATGACACTTGGCATTCTTTTTTGTTCTAACTTCTCTGTGGATGAGTAACCTGGTCAAAATTCTCCCAAATAGACACATCAGTAAAAGTAGTCACTTGTCACAGTAATGTGAAACGCAGTGAGGTCAATGACGCATTTTATCCGTGATGAGAAAGCATGGTGATATTCGCAGATAAGCGACAAGGAGTCTTATTACCTCTGCAGAGATAAAAGGTAATACCGCACATTAGATTTCTTTTCAGTTTAGTCGGCTTGAATTTTTTTCCTGAAATGGTGTTCAACGGTCTTGGAAGTGACAGCACCTCAATAGCCATTCTGGATTTCCTAGGCTCAGTTGTGTATGCAGTGATCAGTTAAGTTATACGGACAAGGGTGAACCAGGATTATGCTGAGTTAGCTGCTGCTAGCCTGGGTAAATTGGCAGAATTGGCATCGTTTTCCCAGGGCTAAGAACAAGAAAGCTCAGGTTCCCATCACGACTGGGGTCCAGCAACTTCTGCTGAAGATGAGGAGTACCTCTTCTGCCTCCCTCTCTGATGGTTAAATAAGCCTGCTGATACTATCCAACATAAAGAGGTGCCACCTGAAAGCAACATGTGTATTAATATATAAAACTGCCAGAGGTTTACCAATAGCTTTAAAAAAAAGCTATTAGTGTAGCCACTGGAAAGCTGACAACTCAAGAAGTTACACAAGCATGGTACCTTAAGATATAGGTATGAACAATATTCCTTCACACTCAGAAAGAGGAAAAACCAATGACACATGAAAAGTCAAAGGTGTAGATCCACATATTGAAGGATAAATTGATGGTGTATTTCTAGATGAACCTGGAGATATGTTCCACTGAAATTTAAATTTTTACTTTAAAAGTTATGCATTCTAGTTATTATCAGCGTAATTTTGCTTAGCATCTAATATATTTTGTATGGATTTGCTTTCACTAAATCATCTAAATTGGCAGAAGAAAATCAGGCTAGAAGAACTGATGGGAGAAATCATAGATGCAGAAAATAGGTACCACTGTTCCATTGTTAATGCAAATGACACACTCTAGCTTTCAGACATTAGTGTGTGGGTAGGGGCCGTGCCTGGGCGTAACAGCTCTGGGACTGAACTACTTTGGACGTGATTACTGCAACACAAATTCAATTTAACTTTAGTGAAATGTGCTTGATTTTTTTTTTAAGTTTTAAATTATTTGATTTTTGTTCCCCAGTTCCACCACTTTATAACTGCGTGCCAAAATTGTTTCCAAATGTCCCAACATTGTTGAAGAAGCTCAGATATTACTTGCCTGAATTAACTTGTAAAATATAAATTGGTTGAAATTTGGACAGCCACCCAGGAATTAAAACAGGAAATAGAAGTGATCTTCATCAACATTTTATCAATTCTCATTACAGTCCTAAACTCTGCTGCTAGTGTGCTCCCTCAGGAACGCTAGATTTTCTTACCTTACATAAATGTACCTTAGTCCAAAATTACAAGTCATATCTAACTTTAACGTCTTCGATGGCATCATTAGGTAGAAGATAAGTTCAGGGTGTGAATTATTACAGTTTGGAAGATAGGAGAATAGAGGTGACTGCAGACAAAGTTAAAACAAAGGTTTAATTTATCACTTAGAATGCCAATGCCTAACATTTACTACTGTTATGGATCACACTGCCCTTTTTATCCTTATTGGTTCCACCACAAGTTCAATTCAATGGCACCATTGTCCTTCATTTTAATAAACACCTCCCAAGAAGAATGTGTTGCACCATTTATGACTGATTGCTGAGACACTTGCAGCATTGAATGTCCTTACTCAGATGATCAGCTTAGAGGGCTGCAACAGAATTATGCAGAGTTGATCCTGACTTGATACGTGAAGGTGTCACACATTATAGAGGGAAGTTTAGTCCTGCAATCTTCATTTCTTTTCGGATGCCGACTCCAGTGACATTTCATCTAGAATTCAAAGAGCACTGCCTTAATGAAATGCATAATTAACATATTATAATTGTGCTGTGCAGTATGATGATTTTGACAGAACTCACTTTCCATGGCTAATTCTATGCTAATTTAATCTGTTCCTCACTTGCCAACATGACCTTTCCTGATTGAGTTTCACAGAGGAATTTTTTTTTGATGGATTGATTTATCAGCATTGCAGAGACAACACTTCAGAAGGACTGCTGGACTGGAAGGAAGGAAGGAGCAGAAATTGTCACAAAACAGTGTTGCAAATTGCACTTGCAGCTTCCCAGTGCTGTCCTGTAAAAACGACAGGTGATTTAATTACCAGTCAGAAGCAAGTTCATGAAAAAAGCATTAAAATGTGTCATAAAAAAAAAGTATCACATTGATAGATTTTAATAGTGCCGAATATTATTATGCATCTTTGCAGGGACAACTTGAGGCTAAAAATGATTGACTAGTCAGTGTCATTTGAACATATGGAAATTACTGCTCGTGCAGTACCACCGTTCGGCAATACCAGAGATGCCAGATAGCCAGACCGCTGACACATGAAGCAGAGTTCAATCACAATTAATAAGTAGCTTAATTGCCACGGCATTTTATGCTTGGACTGTCTATCTCTGTCTTTTTCCTTCCTCTGAATTTTTTTATTGGTTGCATACAGTGGCAAACTACCAAAAATCTATCAAAGCTTCAATAATTTCAGAAACAGTGGAAAAACTGGTTGGTGCAGAGACTGTTTCTGTCTGACAATCTATCAAAGTGGGGGAAACACGATTAAAAAGGTTGCAAAGCTGCAATGGAGGGTATTAGTGGTGTTCTATATGCATGAGATCAGGTAACACCTATTCACAAATAACCTACTCACTGAAGCTCAGTTCACATTCCACCTGAATCACTCGACTCCAGATTGTTTCACAGACTTAATGCAGTTATGAATGACAAGTGAGGCGAGAATAGCTGCTCTGAACATCAAGGTGGACTTCCATGAAGTATGGTACTAAACAGCCCTATGGAAATCCCTGTGGAGTCAAAAGGACTACTTGGGGTCATACTGTTGGTTGGTTGTGTGCCGGCTATGTCTCACTCCTCACTCTTGTCTCTGAGTCAGGAAATTGTGAGCCCATAAACACAAACATGAAAATCTAGGCTGACACTCCAATCCTCTATTTCTTAAGCCTTAGATGTGTCATCTTTCAGAGGTTATAAAATGCTTTGGGACAACTGGAGGTCATGAAAGACACTATTGGATTGCAAGCAATCACAACCCCAGTGCATGCAAGTGAGGCTTCCTTCAGAGAAGTATGCTCAGCCCACGCCACCACCTTCAGCTGCTTCATTTATTACTTTCCCTCCATTGTAACATATGTTGCATATATGTTGGCTGACAACTGCATAAGATTCAACTTGATAACTGATCTGGAGATGGAGCAACCTCTAAAAGCCCATATTCAGAGTTGGGCTTACACATGGCAGGTAACATTTGTGCCACATAAGTGGCAGGTAAATGACCATCGACAAATAATCAGGTTCCATCCCATTCCTGAATTGAACTCTGTAGATGAAGAGGAAGTTTTTCAATGTTAATATCGCAGGATGTTGATTTGAAAAGAAGGAACTCAGTGAAGGTGATGCCATTGAAAGTCAAAATGGCTGAATCTCTTGTTGAAAATGGTCAATACTTGGCACTTGCATTTTCAAATATGGCTACAGAGTACTGGGATTGGTCAAAAGCAGCATTACCTACATTCTACGAACAAATATAAAAGCACTGGAGGCACCATGACTGTCAGGTACATGGGCATTAGGAAGTCGCACATATGAATGATAGTGGATGCACTGCCTGTGATATAGATTCTGCCAACCTGCATTTGCAATAACAGTGATAGATCTTAATCAATGCTTGGGTATTGTTTGCTGTGGCCCTCTTTAAATAGAAGCGAATTGCACTGACCCTTATGCAGGGCTATGTACTGGTGCAAAACTTTATTTGATTGAGTGGCAATCAACTGTCTGGAAGTTTGGACACCTGATTTTTTATTGTAACTATGATAACATTCATGAGGGATGGTCCCACTGTGCCAGTGACCTGTGTAAATGGTGCCTCCACTCAAAGTTGGTACCAATATTACCCAAAACTCAATGCTAGATTGCAGGGCAACTAACAATTGGACTAGTCTAATTGCAGCTCCTCATCATGTCACATACATATCCATTGCAGACTCCATTGTGCTCCAACAACATCAGCCAGAAAGCAGCTCACTTTAAGTTCTGAGACAATGGCTTAGTGGGATTATCACTAAAATATTAATCCAGGAACTCAACTAATGTTCTGGGGACCTGGGTTCGAATCCTGCCATGGCAGACGGTGGAATTTGAATTCGATAAAAAATATCTGGAATTAAGAATCTACTGATGACCATGAAATCCTTGTCGATTGTTGGTAAAATCTATCTGGTTCACTAATGTCCCTTACAGAGGAAACCTGCTGTCCTTACCTGGTCTGGCCTAACTGCGATCCTAGAGCTGCAGCAATATGATCGACTCTCAACTTCCCTCTAAGCAAAGGAAACTATGAATAGGCAATAAATGCTGGCCAGCCAGCGACTACCATGTCCCATGAATTAAAAAAACTGTATAAGTCAAATAGGGTGTGTAGCATGCTGGATCCCAATGCTATTTTTCCTCATCAGCATCCCAATCTCCTGCCAAGTCTTCAGAGTAGTTGGCATGGAGTTCACCCTCTCAGTAACAAATAGTCAAGCTTGTTTGCCTCCTTTACACATTTGTAGCTGGTTCTCCCTTATAAAAACAACTTGATGATGCTCGATTACTGAGGTTGCCAGTGCATTCAAGGCTTGATTAGTAAATTGGGCCATTCTCATTTTTTTTATTGAGCCATTTACTGTACACTCCACAGCTACATTAATAAACCTTTCACCATTTATTCTGGCTAAGTGGCTTGTTAGCTGCTTGAGAAGTGTTAAAGGATCATTATTGTAGCTGCATTGTAATTGGCTTCTATTTTTTTCATTATTGCAAACAAAATCACGTTCTCAGGGCATACGAGTTTGAAAGCCATGCATTCTTGAAACTTTGTTAACCGTTCATAAATTACAATAAAAAATAGTTATCCATCTGTATCTTAAGAAAAGAGGAAATAGTCACGTACTGGAACTGGAATTCATTTATCAGTAAGATTTGATTGATTTTTTTTTCTATAATGATATAAAATTGGAATGTTAAATACATGTAAAGCTAAACTGGCAGGTGTGAGTCACCCAATAATACAATATCACCTTCTTCCCTGCCGTTTATAAGATTATCATGTTCCATGTTTCACTGCAGCCCACTGTCTATATAACTATTGCAGTTACAGGAGCTACATATACATCAGTTATAGAGACAGCTGTCTGCAGTGACGTGTAGAATGTGTTCTTCAGAGATGCAGACAATAGAGTTACAATTACAGTATTGTTGACTGGATAATGGGTTAATTCTGGCAAAGTATATTTACAATGTATAACAAGCCCTCATTATAATGTGGTGTTTGGGAGCTATCCAACATCTATGTTATAACAGGGAATGCAGTGGAACAAAAGGATACTGAAATCCCACGTTTCCTGCATGATTTTATGAGCCCAAAATGGGGGAATCTTCATATTCATTGTCCTTAGTGTATGTGCAACTACTGTAGAATCAGATCAGTCTCATCTGTATTTTGTAATATATGCAACAGAAGTTAAAATGGGGAATTTTCTTAACCAACTGTATTCATATGTAAAACTGCTCCATAAGTCTGCAGTATCATTTTCACAGATGGTAGGTTGAGATAGCATGAACCGTTAAAGGTTAAATTGTGTACAGCAACATAATAATTCAAAATTTATTGTCTGTGTTTATCTAAAATTAGCATCTCTCAATGAGGCAATAAAGGAATCCAGTATTAAATAAGCTTCCACTTTCAGAGCCTTGAAAAGCCTGGTGCTGTTATTCAGTTAAAAAAATAGAAAGGTTTACAGCACTACAGGAGGCCTTTCGGTCCATTGTGTTCATGCTGGAAAAGAAGAGCTATTCTGTCTAATCCCACTTTTCCACCTTCTAGCTCTTGATCTGTAGCCCTGTATGTTACAGTCAAGTGTTTTATTTAATTCAGTGAGGGTTCTGCAATAACCATCTATTCAGGAAGTGAGTTCTGGACCCTCAACCAGTGTTTGGTCAAAGTGTTATTTCAATCCACTCTGACCTTTCTACCAATTACTTTAAACTTATGTTCCCTAGTTAGTGACTCCTCTCCTAACAGAAATAGGTCCTTCCTATCCACTCCAACGAGGCCCCACTATTTAACACACGCCAATTAAGTCTCCCCTCGTCTTCTCTATCCAGAGAAAACAATCCCACCTATCCATAGCTAAAGTTCTTCATCCCTGGCAATATCCTCATAATTCTCCTCTGCACCATCTCTAATGTGACCGCATTTCTCCTAGGATCTGACTAGTGTTTCATACAGTTCTAGCATAATATCATTGCTGTTATAGGCTAGGCCTCACCCACAATGGAAACTATCCTGTATGCCTTGTTAACCACCTTATCTACCTAGCCTTCTACCCTCAGGAATCTGTAGACATGGACTCCCAAGATCTGTTTTGCTCTTTCACACTTCTCAGAATTCAATCATCTATTATATATTTCTCTCCCATCTTTGCCTTCCCTAAATTCATTATCTCACACTTCTATGGACTGAATTCGTCTGCCATTTTTTGCCCAGCCAAATAGCCAGTTGATATCTGCCTGCAGTCAACAGCTTCCTCCCTCAGTATCAACCACATGGCTAATTTGAGTACCATTCGCAAACTTCTTAATCATGCCCTTTTTATTTATATATCATTGATATATACGACAAACAATAAGAGATCTAGTATTGAGCCTTGCACAAACACTCTGGAAAATGCCTTCTTCAAGTCACAAAAGCACCCTTTGACCATTACCCACTGAGAATGTTACATTCAACTTGCCACTTTCTCTTGGATCCTATGAGTTTATAATTTCCTGACTTGTCTTGTAAGTCGAAAACCTCACTAAAGTCCATGTGGAGTACATCAAAAATGCTACTGTCACTGATCTTCCTTGTTAGCTCCTCAAAAAAATTCAATTAAGTTATTCAAGCACAGCCTTCCCTTAACAAATCCATGCTGACCGTCCTTGATTAATCCATGCCTCTCTAAATGATGGTGTATACTGTCTCTCAGAATTTTTTCCTATCACTGAGATTGGGTCTTAATTACTTGAGCCATCCTTCCAGCCTTTTTAAACAATGGTACAATGTCAGCAGTCCTATGATCATAGACCTTGAGCAACAAGGAATTAGAAAATGATGATCATAACTTTAGCCATGTTTTTCCCTTCCTTTCCTTAGAAACCTAGGATATCTTTCATCCAGGCCTGGTCAATTTATCTGCCTTTAGTCTAACATCAGTGGTTGGAAAATTGCTAATTTATTATGAAGGATATAATAACAGGACACTTAGAAAATATCAGCAGAATTAGACAAAGTCAACATGGATTTATGAAAAGGAAATCATGTTTATAACCTACTGAAATTTGTTTGAGGACAAAACTAACAGAATAGATGAGGGTGAAACAACAAATGTAGTGTATTTGGAATTTCAGAAAGCTTTTGATGGAGTCCTACATAAATTAGTGTGCAAAATAAAAGTTGATGGGACTGGGGTAGTATGTTGGTATGGATTGAAAATTGCTTAGAAAATAAAGAGTAGGAATTAATGAGTCTTGAGATGCCAGTGACTAGTGGAGTCCTGAAATGAATAGTGATTGGGCCTCAGCTATTCACAATATATATCAACAACTTGGCTGAGGAAACCAAATGTAGTATTCCCAAATTTCCTGATGACGTGAAACTTAGTGGGAATGTGAATGGTGAGAAGGATGTTAAGAAGTTTCAAGGCAATTTAGACATGTTGAGGGAGTGGGCAAATAGATGCAGATGCAGTATAATATGGGTAAGTGTGACTTTATCTGTTTTGGTAGAAAAAAACAGAATGGCAGAGTAATATTTAAATGGTGCTAGATTGAGAAATATCGATGTACAAAGGGGCCTGGGTGTCCTTGTGGACCAGTCAGTGAAAGCAAGCATGCAGGTGCCACAAGCAGTTAAGAAGGCAAATAGTATGTCAGTCTTTATTGTAAGAGGACTTAAGTATAGGAGGAAGAATGTCATACTGCAGCTGAAAAGGGCCCCAGTGAGATTACACCAAGAGGATTCGGTGCAATTACCTATGAAAGGATATACTAGCCATAGAGGGAGTGCAACAAAGGTTCACCAGACTGGTTCCTAGGATGGCAGGATTGTTGTACGAGAGATTGGGATGACTAGGCCTGTATTCGTTGGAATTTAGAAGAATGAGAGGGGATCTAATTGAAACATATAAAATTCTGACAGGGCTGGACAGACTGGATGCAAGGATGACGTTTCCTCTGGCTGGGATTCTAGAACAAGTGGGTCACAGTCTCAGGATACAGGATAGATCATTCGGGATTGAGATAAGGAGAAATTTCTTCCCTCAGAGGGTGGTGAACCTGTAGAATTCTCTACCACAGAAGGCTGTAGAGGCCAAATCACTGAACATATTTAAGGACATAGAATTCTTAACTCTAAAGCAAACATGGGAAAATGGCATTGAGATAGAAGATCAGCCTTGATCAGGGTGAATGACTGAGTAGGCTCTAAGGGCCAATTGGCTTACTCCTGCTCCTGTTTTCTATGTTTCAAGAATGCTAAACACTCCTTCACGATGTTGAACCTATCCAACATTTCACACACTTCCTTAACCACAACATCTGTTTTGTCCTTTTCTTTAGTGAAAATAGCCAAAAGTATTCATTAGGAACCAAGCCCATTGTCTTCCACCTCTACATACACAGTACCTTTTTAGTGTCAATTGGCTCTTGTCTTAAATCCCTTGCTTTATAAATGTTTGGAAAACATGTTTGGATTTGCCTAGCTTTTACTGGGCAATATTTTTCCATGCCCTCTCTTTGATTTGCTAATTCCCTTTCTGTACTTCTCCAGGTTTTCTGCACTTTTAAGATTTTGTTAGCTAGCACATTCTTTCTTACCTTTTCCTGGCTCTGTATGCTTTTTAACACCCAAGTGTTCTCTATGTTGCTCTGATATTGATTTACTGCTAATTACTACCTCTTTCCAGTCTATTTTGCCAAATCACATCTCGGCTTA
Organism: Carcharhinus amblyrhynchos; assembly: GCF_965287045.1. Taxonomy (NCBI): domain Eukaryota; kingdom Metazoa; phylum Chordata; class Chondrichthyes; order Carcharhiniformes; family Carcharhinidae; genus Carcharhinus; species Carcharhinus amblyrhynchos. The sequence continues at coordinate 38,503,011 of NC_137339.1, read as the reverse complement.
ATAAAACTGGCCTTTCCCAAATTTAAAATTCTTACTTTTGGTTTACCTTCTTCCCTTTATAGAAGTAAATCTACACATCAATCAGCACTTTCAATTGTGCTGCAGGAGGGAATGTTTCTTCCCTTTACCCTTCTCTCTCTGATGTTTCTCTGAGACAACGGTCACTTTTCTGCACTGCCCCCAAGCTCCCTCAGGCCTGTGCCCCTCACCTCAGTGCTCACAGATTTAAAAAAATAATAAATACATTTTCTTGGCTCTTTGTTTATACAACAGCTCTAGCTTCAGAAGACAAACAAAGAGTATAAATACTTACCAATCAATCCCCTCTGACTTACAACTTGATTTTTGTTTTATTCTTTCAGCATGATTTTTTTAAACTTATTTAACAGGTGTGGGAATTTCTGGCTAATTGAGCATTTATTGCCCATCCCTATTTGCCCTTCAGAAGGTGGTGGTGGTGAGCTCTATTCTTGAACTGGTGAGCTCTATTCTTGAACTGCAATCTGCAGTCCCTGAGGTGTAGATACACCCACAATCCTGTTAGGGAGGGAGTTCCAGGATTTTGACCCACTGACACTGAAAGAACAGCGATATATTTCCAAATCAAGATGATGAGTGACTTGAAGGCAATCTCCAGGTGGTGGTGTTCCCAAGTGTCAGCTGCTCTTGACTTCCTAAATGGTAGGGTTTGAAGGTTTGAAAGATGTTGCCAAAGGAACCTTGGTGAGTTCCTGCAGTACATCTTGTAGATGGTACATACGGCTGCCACTGTTCGACGGAAGTGGAGGGATTGAATGTTTGTGGAATGGGTAGCAGTCAAGTTGCCTGCTTTGTCCTGAATGGTGTTAAGCTTCTTGAGTGTTGTTGGAGCTGCACTCATCCAAGCAAGAGGAGAGTATTCCAATGAGCTCCTGACTTGTGCCTTTTAGGTGTCGGACAGGCTTTGGCGAGTGAGAAAGTGAGTTGTTCGCCGGAGGATTCCTAACCTTTGACCTGCTTTGGCAGCCGCGTTTATCTTGCGAGTCCTGTTCAGTTTCTAGTCAATAGTAAACCCCAGGATGATGCCAATTCCATACCATATTTATGAGTACAGTTCGCCACAGAGGGGGGATTTCACACACTATCATGGTATTGAATTAGATGTTTCAATATATAAGCTGTATTATTTAAATTTGGATGGTTTAGATCTGAATAATGCTGAAGTTTAGACTGATGCCTGACAGTGACATGTTCAGCACACAGCATGGGAGCAGGCCATTTGGCCCACCATAGCTGTGCCGGCTCTTTGTAAGATCTATCCAATTTTCCAACACTCCTGCTCTTCACGTATTTCGACAGGAAAACATTTCTTTTCAAGTACATCCAATTCATTTTAAATGTCGCTATTTAACCTGCTTCCATCATCCTTATCGGCAGTATGTTGCAGAATATAACAAGACATTACAAAAGGTCTCTCCTCTATTTTCTTTCCCAATTATTTTAAATAAAGAAAAAAGTGAAGTCACCAAGGTCTCAGATGACCATAGGCCGCTCTCTCCTTTGAAGGGGAAAACTGGATTTAACCTGAGAATCACGGCACCTCGGGCGAGGTGAAAGTATCAGAAGGCAGGGCCTTCATGAATTATTTTAAACCTACATCCTCTGGTTACCTACTTTCCTGCCAGTGAAAACAATTTCTCCATATCTAAACTATCAAAAACTGTTGCACTTCTGATCATGGAGAGGCATAGTGGCACATTGGGTAGCACTGTTGCCTCACAGCACCAGGGACCCGGGTTCAATTCCGGCCCTGGATCACTGTCCGTGTGGAGTTTGCACATTCTCCCCCTTTCTGTATGGGTTTCCTTCGGGTGCTCCAATTTCCATCCATAGTCCAAAGATGTATGGGTCAGGTTGATTGGCGATGCTAAATTGCCCCTTAGTGTCACGGGATTAGCAGGGTAAATATGAGGGGTTACAGGATTAGAGCCTGGGTGGGTTTGTGGGTAGTGCAGGCACGATGGGCCAAATGGCCTCCTTCTGCACTCTATGGATTCTATTCTATGACCTCCATTAAATTTTTCCTTCATCTTCTCTGCACTAAAGAGGATGATCCCAGCTTCATTGTGATGTTTTACTAGAGAGCAGCTTTGTACAATCAGGAGACCATTCAGCCCCCTGATCCGGGTCCAATATTCAATTAAATCATGGTTGACTTTTACCACAAACCCATTTTATGCACCCTTAATCCATGATCAGACTTTATTTTTGCAAGGCATCCCAAATGACGTGTAATGCACAAGAGTTTGTTTAGTTATGCATAGTGATATTTCCCCATCAAAGCTGAGTATAGATGCTTTGAAAAAGTATTTCTAAAAGTGACTACAGCGTTTCCCAGATTTTCCGAACTTTCTGTTGCATCTTCCCTCCAACCTCACTCTTAGTCACAGGTTCTCCTGCCAGCCAGCCCGTAACTTGCAGCATTATCTCATTTGTGTTTAGGATTTTTAGGGCTTCTGTTTCTCACTGGTTGCATTTCATTCACACTGGTCATATATCAGGGAGAAGGTATACAAGTGCCACTTTCCCTCATATAACTACATGCATGCAATGATGATGCATTGTCCTTTTTAAATTTTGTCTTTCTACTTGTTGTAGCCCTTGTGGCAGACAGTGTGATTTAGCAGAATGAAGGTCAGGTTTTGCCAAGGTTATGTTTTGAAAATGATCTCCTTAGTCAGATGCAGAGGCAGTGAGAGTATGAGAAGTTAGTTGAGTGAAAGTTCCTGAGTCATTTGAGAGTAAGTATTGGTGAGAGTGCCACCGGTGTTGGGGTCACTAAGCTCTTCCTATGTTGCGTGCCAGTTTTGTGGATGGTACTGAGGATCTGTGCCAGCACCACCCTCTTACAGCATCTCCCACCCTGTAGTGCACATTGATCTTGCTCTTTCACTGCTGATTTCTGCAGATGAAACCAAGAATCTGGGAGCCCTTCCAGCTGCTGACACACTCGAGGTTCCTGCTGTACAGCCATTCATGCGGAAAGTGATCCAAGCCTTTTACTGGCTGCAGTACCTTAAAGTTTGTCTCAGAATTGTACTTCCCTCTCTTCAAGCAAGAGTAAATCTATCAGAAGTACTTACTGCCGCTCCAAACCTATCCTGTTTTGCACGTGAGGAGCTTTGGGGTGGGGGTTTACTGCAACAGGTTAGCACTGAGTTCACATTGGTGGTTGGTAATGTGAGGGCAGCCTAGGTCAAGATTTTCATCACCTCACTGAGGGGTGTATGAGGCCATTATAGGGTGTTAATGACTTTGTGGGCACTGCACTATGACAAAGGTTTCCTGCATGTACTAGTTGTAGTAAACGCTGATATTCAGCAATCGAATCAAAGTTGTTAATACGATTCTTTTGACAGTATGTGGCATTCAGATCAGTTTGTAAGTGTCACCTTGCTTGATGTGAGATAATGAAGATGCATGTCAGCCATGAGCAAAAACACAGCTTGAGAAACAGAATTAAAAATCTCACTAACAAACTAAACTGTGCACATTCGCAAAAAAAAATGGGTGCGATCTTGCCAGCCATCCATGCCACGCTCCCGCAGCAACGAGGTCAGAGAATTTGGTGGCCAGCCAAATCTCCATTCACAGCGGTGGGATTTTCCAATCCCACTGGTGTGATCACTTCTAAGATCCCAGCCAATGTAACTTTAAAATAACATCAATGTTAGCTAAACTGTTTGATTGGACTGCATCCTCGTGACTCTTTCCTGATGTCCTATTTAGTGTTGAACGGTAAACATACAGGATTTTCCAGCCCCATCTCCTGACAGAATCTTCCAGTCCCATACAAGCAGACCCCTCCCGCAGCAAGTTCCCCGTTGGCATGGCCAATGAACAACAGAAATGGCCATTCATTTCCTGTCTGCGGCCAATGACAAGCTGCCTCTGCCACCAGAAAGCCCACTGCGGCGGGTCTGCAAAATCCCAGCTATACTGAGTTAAATCCTCGACTGCAATTTGTTCCTATTTTAAATACGCAACTATTATATTTCTAAGTTTAGTTTATATTTTTGTAATAAAAGTGTCCAGGCAATTTGAATGTCACCTCATGAATGTTATGATACATCCCTTTTTGTGAGGAATATTTTCAGTATTTGTCCTTCAAAGTTATTAACCACAGGCAAATAATGTGGGATTGTGGCCAGTGCGGACTCAATGGGCCAAATGGCCTTCTTCTGCACTGTAGGGATTCTATGATTAAGGTCTCAGGTCGGCGAGTAATGTAAGGGCGTTGTTCTCCCTCAGGTTGCTATATGATAGTGAGATTGCTAGCATAGGACAATTTCTTCTGGTCAGCATTTTTAGTTCTGTTCTGAATGTGTTCTTTTGGAATATATTTATTACTTGGAACACTTGCCAAACATGACCTTCACTGGTGTTCTGTTATGCGCACCATGTTCAAACTTATCTATTCAATAGCTCTTCTTATGTATTTGATGAACTGTACATCATCGTAATGTTGAAGAGTTAATCAACATTAACAAGGTAGAGATTCCTTTGTATTAACCCTCTCATCAATGGATACAGTTAAAGGGTTGAAGGAAGGCTGGAGGGTACTAACCTGTTCCTGGATTTACATAGTTGTTCTCCTACCCCTGCGTGATCAGTAAAACTTCATAACTCTTGCGTATGCAAAAGAATGCAGGAAACAGATGCAGTTCATAAAGACTTTAACCGAATTATTCCATAAAAATCAGATAACCAGCTTAAAGCATTTTTCAAACATAATGTCATTTTGGGTAGGAGATTATACTCAGAGCTTTGCAGTGAACTTGAAGCATCCCTGCAGGGGAACGTTTTGCGTTCCTCCTTTGATGTTGGGCAACGAGTTGCGGAGGCAGGGAGGAAAATGTTCTCACTGGTTCAGGTTGACATCCTGCAATTGCTGCCGCAAGCCAACACACTGAACTATTTAAAAGCTGTGTGTTATCCCATTGGGCTGAGGTGGGGAGTGTCACTATACAGAGATTGTTCAAAGCTATTACCATATCACAGTAAGTGGTTACCACAGTGACGTGACTCAAAGTAATAAAATCTAAGATGGCAGTGGGAGTGAGTGCATACTGCTCTGCCCAGTCCTCAGATAAAATTTAATTGGGTTGTGTAAATGACATATAAAATTCTCTCCAAAATACTGTTGTCATGGAGATTATGACATACAGCATGCCACTGTATATCAGTAGAGTACTCCAAAATGACCGACATTTGCAAACCGGGCATTCTTATTTGGTAATGAAACAGTTTCCGTTAATAAAATGGTATTAAGCTGGCATGTTTGTCTTTACGTGCAAAAGCATTACACTTCAGCCGTAAGTATTTGCACTTAAATATGGATTAACTGTGAATGTCCTCAAGAAGTTTATAACTATTAGTGATGAAGAATCAGCTTCCCATGCCCATGAGGGAGAGAGGATAAGCAAAGAGGATAGCATCCAGAGATGCTACCTTCACCCGCAAAGTTTAGATGTTCTTAAAGCATTGATGGGGAATTTGTTTGAATACTGTTGAGTAGTACGTTTTAGATGGTTTTGTTACCTGGCTAATGCAGGGCAGGGAAAAATAGACCTGTGCTCGGTGCTGCATTTTGAAGGATTCAAGCATGGGAATTGTTCCGGCTTTTACATTTTTGTATGGTTTGTTTTATCCTGATGCACTATTTGAATCTCAAGCCCATGTGTTTTGCACTAATATTTTACCCTTCTTCCAATAAATTTGCCAAAAATCACCATCCATGTTTGCAGCTGAGATTCTCCAGTGCCGCCAGGAGTGGAAAAAGTCTTGGCTGGAATGCCAAATTCTCCGTTCTCACTTGCAGCAGGGCAAGAGCAGAGAATCCCACCCATTATGTTAGTGATCCAAAAAGGACAGTGGGCAGAATTTTCCAGCCGGGCTCGTGCCAAGACCAGAAAATCCCGCCCTAAGTCAGCAGACCTTTGCTGCCTGTCCCTTCTCGCCTGCTACGATTTCTGTGGCAGGAAGGATGAGAAAATTCCTCCCAGTGCGTTTGCACAATAGAACAACATTCTCATAGTACATTGTAACCTGCAGTTCTTTTAGAGAGGATAGAGTTTCTGATGAATAAAGAAACATCCATCATGGTACTTTCAGTAGCACTGAATCTTGTACTATTAAGCAAAGTAGTCCCGTATAAACAGAAAGGTTACAAGGTCAAATTAGCTCAGCTTAGCTTGGGTGGCACTTGTAACTTACAGTTGGCCTCAGTTGCATTGGTTAGTGCAAGGGAAATGATCCAAGGTTCCCATTCCTGATCATCAGCAATAATGCCCTTCTGAAAATGCACGAATATCAGGCACGAAGACATGATTAGGTCCCGATGGAGTCACTGGCATCAGGAAAGGAATGAGAAAACTAGAAAGCAAAAAAAGGTCAATCTTCAGCTTTTAGATGATTAGAGGACCTGTTTTGAAGCTTGGCATTGTTAAAAACAAATAAAGTTTTGCTGCATTTTGATATGCAAAAATCCATTCTATTGTTCATGGTTTCCATTCTTAATTATTTTACTCTCACAAATTTGGTTGACCTAATAACATAGCAATTGATAAACAAAGAACAGTACAGCACAGAAACAGGCCCTTTGGCCCACTGAGCTTGTGCTGATCAAGTTGTCCTAGCTAGATCAACTGTCTGTATCCTTCTGTACCCTACCTGTTCATGTCTCTATCCAGATAAGTCTGAAATGTTGCTAATGTGTCTGCTTGGCAGTGCATTCCAGGCCCAGACCACCTTCTGCAACGGTAAAAAAACGTCCCCTGCACATCTCTACTGAACCTTTCCCCCCCTTACCTTGAACTTGTGCCCCCTTATAATTGTAATTTCTGCCCTGGGAAGAAGCTTCCAACTGTTCACCTTATCTATCTATGCCCCTCATAATTTTGTAAACTTCTATCAGGTCACCCCCCCTCAGCCTCCATCTTTCTAGGAAGAACAATCCCAGTTTATTCAATCTCTCCTCATAGCTACTACGCTCCGTACCAGACAACCTTCTGGTAAACTTTTTCTGTACTCTCTCCAAAGCCTCCACTTCCTTCTGGTAGTGTGGCAACCAAAAATGGACACTATTCCAAACGTGGCCTAACTAATGTTTTATATAATTGTAATGTAATTTGCCAACTTTTATACTCAATGCTCTGGCTGATGAAGGCAAGCATGCCATATGCTTTCTTCAGCACCATGTGCCCATCTTACATCAGTATGATGTTGGTTAAAACTCCCCAAAGCAACTTCCAGTTTGACTGTCACATTTAAGGTAAGCTTCAACCCTATCCAATGTGCTTACCAAGTGGGATGCTTCACAGAGGCTTGCCCAATTGGGAATCTATCACCTAGAGGCAAAGTTTCCCTATTAGTAAGCATTGCAATCACAGATGTGTTGAAGTACGATTTGGCTTGTTTGGTCACACTCCTTTCAGGTTATGGTGAACAAAAAATGTGGTCGATAAATTCTTTACAAACTAACTAAGCAACAAACAACATTCACCAAAAATATTTAGGCCCTTGCAAAATTCAAAAATGTAACAGATTGGGTTAGTGCTACCAACACTAGTTCTGTTGATTGCGTGCATTCACCACTACCCAGATAAAATCACTGGCATTTAGAGTTGCCAGGTCCATAAAACATTGTACACTGATAGGAACAAGAAGCAGCATTCAGTCTGTCAGGCCTATTCTACCTGCATTTAGTTCCATATCATTTAATATCCTAGCACAAATCTCTCAAGTTACATTTTGAAACGTTCAGCTGACCATCCCTCAACAGCATTTTGGGAGAGAGGATTTGAGATCTCCATTCCCTTCTTGTTAAGAGGAACTCCCTGACAATAATAAACATCGGTCCTATTTTAGCACTTAAAATGCTAGCTGATAATGCAAGAGGACCAGTTATAGTGGTGGAAATGCAATCTTTTTATCAGGTGTAACAGATGTGGCTGCCAGTGCAAATAATCTCTGACTAAGCATTTCCAAATATGCAAAATGATTACTCGGGAAACCTCAGAGCTGTGAAATTAATGCAATGAAAAAGTCATCATTTGGCAACACAATTGTAAACAGCTGAAGTTGTAAATCATCTGAAGGATCAAAGTGAAAAAACGTGATTCTGTCGCATCAGGGTCCCACACCGTGTTTCACTTGACCTGAGACTTGATTGGGGACGATCTTACCACTGTGCCCTGCTGGCGAGATCACTCGAGAACCCAGAAATCAGGTTCATGTCTGTTTTCTCATGTCTCGCAGTCTTACTGACACCAGATATCTGGCAGCACTCAGCCTCGCACCCATGTTAAATATATTCAAATTTTTGCATTGAATTAATGAGCCCGGGATGCTACCATACTGCGCACTCTGCACTGGGATCAGTGGAGAGGGGAGACCCACTGTCACCCTGCATTGGGATCGGGAAGAGGACGGATGGGACTGGTCATGGGAAGTGCAGGGCAGGGTGGTGGGGTGCAGGGGATAGTCAGCTGGCTGATCATGGTGTTGGTGGGTTGGTGGGGGGGGTGGTTCTCAGACTGGCAATTATGAGGGTGAGGGCAGAGAGGAGGAGGGGATCAATCCACGCAGATGGGCAGGGTCATGATAGGCTGCAGGCCCCCGCAGTAGCTAGTGGGGATTGCTGTACTTCAGGCTGGGAGGCTGGCTGAGAGCAGCAAAGGTTGAGTGACAGGCCTCTGCTGCTAGATGCGCAGTGATGTCCTCTGTTACTCTCTGCCAGTGTTTGGGTGACTAAAGCCTCGCACCCCCACTCCTTCCCCCTACAAGCGAGAAACCTTTTCTGTTGTTTTTTCATGCACTGAGTGGATAAGATCACAGATTTGAACTCACCCAAAAAAATTGGATCTGAAACTCTCCTGCTTCTGGGCTGAGACTTTTTTTGGTAAGATTGCTCCCCCTGATGTCTTTGAACAGCTTGAGTTGAAGTCTAGTCCAAGTTGAAACTGAGCCAACAACCTGCATGAAACAGGAAATCAAAATGAGAGCATGGATCCAACGCAAAAGTGTTGCACTGGCTCCACATGTTTCCCCTTTACATATTGTATAAGCGGCATTCTCTGCTCCTCTTGGTGGTGGGAATCACAGTGTGCGGGAGCAGTAAATTTGACCTAATGAAAGATATCTATTTCCCACAAGTAGGAATTTAGTTTGGCATTTTAATCCACCGATTTTCTCGCAGGTCAAAGGCAAATCAAGTTTCCCAGTGATCCATGTTAGGAACCATATTTGAATTCATTTGCATTTCATTAATGCTCATTAAAAGGCCAACTCTCTGGAATTAGGTTCATCCTCCAAATTAAGTGCCCAACCACTGGATAACTAGAATGGTTTTCCGACTGAATATAAGTGGAATGCATACAGCAAGCTTCAGTTCATTGACTTTGCGGTATGTTGCTGCTATGGAATGGAAGCCATGAACAGAGGAATGGATTTTCACTTATCTTCAAATATCGTGTGTGTGTATCTCAAGCTGCAGCAAGGCTGGACGCAGGGGAGGCAAGACCTGCGGGAAGAGGGCAAAGGGAGGAAGGACGAGGTAAAAGAGAGTTTGGGTTATGATGGTGAGGGAGGAGATTGAGGCAGGAATAGGAGAAGTGGGTGAAGGAGGGGGGGAACATGAGAGTTAAGGAGGGAGAGAAAGACAGGTCTAGAGAATGGTCAAGGAATAGAGTGGAATAGTGAAAAACTGTCTTGAGGGCAAGAGTTAAAAAACTGCCCAAGGAAGAGTCAGTGACTGTCTTGGGGCTCATACCTTGCTGTCAGAGACATATTGAAGTGATTGTTCTGGGACTGAGATCATGCTGACAGGGGTATATTGAAGTGATGGTCTTGGGGCTGAGGCACACTGTTGAGAACATATTAAACAGACTGTCCTGGGGCTGAGGCCACTCTGTCTGGGGCATATTGAAGAGGCTGTCCTGGGGCTAAGGCCACACTTTTGGGACATATTGTAGTGACTGTACTGAGGCTACGCTATCAAGGGAATATTAAATAGACTGTCCAGGACTGAGACCATGCTGCCAAGATATCTAAAAAGACTATCCTGAGGCTGAGGACACACTGTCAGGTGCAGATTGAAGAGACAATGTTGGGGCTGTGAGGGATGTCTTAAAGGATTCTGTGTGGCATTCATGTCCTGGTCCTGGCCTTCAGCAGGCAAAAGCTTCTGTGATGGACGTCCAAAGTGTGGCGTGCAGTTTGTAGCCAGGCACCTATGGAACTTGGTCCTCGCTGTCCAAGTCATGATGTTGTGAGGCAGAGTGCAGAGTAAAGGCCACGGGAGATACCTGACTCCTGTAAGTTGGTGGCTGAAAAGTCATATTTGGGGGAGGGGGGAATGGGGGGGAGGATGGGAGGGCTGGTGGGGGTGGGGGGAGTTGCAATTGGATGGTCTCATGGGTGCTGGGTAGCGGGGGTCACAAAATGTAAGGGTGCATGCAGTCTCGAGAAGGGGAGGGGAAGGGTTGACAAAGGGCATGGGGACATCAACATTTAAAGGGTTCTGGAAGATCAACAAGGATCATGATATGTTCAAGGGTACAGTAGGCAGGCTGGATAGTGACAAGAGGAATGGGAATTAGGAAACGGTGAGTATGGAGGAGAATGGGAGGAACTTGTGGTGACGGGGGAGGCTGGAAGTTGGTCTCCCACATGAAGGCCTGCATCACCATTTTTGATATCACCTTACAATGACGCGGTTCGAAAAAGAAGCTAGAAAATAATAATCGGGGAGCGGTCTCAGGGAATGTAGAAGGAGTTCAGCACAGCAATTCCTGGGCAATTGAAGGGATACCCTATAACTATCCTGCTCAAACCAAGGAGTAAAGTACCATCTACACACAGGTATACAGCTTCATCAGGATGTCACACCTCTGGCATCACACTCTTTCCTATCCATCAGATATTTCAAATGTCAAGATTGAAACTAACTTCCATTGCTCAGCATCAAGCATGGGGAGAGTGGAACTAATAAAGTAATAATGTTCAACCTTAAATACAGAGACAAAATAACACCACAGGGAGGCCTGAAAGGCTATGGTGCTCAATGATAACTACCACTTTTCCCTAAAATTCACAGCTCTAAAGTAAGTGCCATTGCAAAGCGCACTTGGGTCAACAGATTCTAACATTGCTCACAACAAATGCTTAGAGCATCCACAAACAACAGTCTTCAGCGTGACAGTGTTAGGATAATCACTAACCTTGATGAACAATTCTTAGGTCACATGATGTCTGACTGAGATGCAAGGGTTACATGTGTGTCATCCAGCCATCATTTTCATTTAGGAAGTGCCTTTCTTCATGTTCTTTACGTTGTTGATGTGGAAATAAAAGCCATTCACTGTGGTGAGCTTTACTGAAATTGAGGGAGAAAATGCGAGATAATTGGGAGGGTTCGTTTTGTACCCTCAAATGAATGTAGGATCCTGCATCATGTCAATTAGCCATTCAATACCCGAGACTTGGAAAGGATTAATGTGAAGTATATTTAAAATAATGTTGATTATGTACAGTGACCAAACAATGTCGCCATTGCAAATTTAATATTTTTTAATTTTCCTAACTCCACAGCTATGTCTGTGTGCAGCTCTAACATCCACAGCAGAATTGAGAGCAGCCTGCTGACTGCTATGAAATGACTTTAGTGGGTGCATTCTGGCGTCCCGAGGCCTGGAAGATCCAGCCTGCTAAGAATCTCCTGGTAGGTGCCTTCTCCTTGGCCTGACCTTCTGGATTGATGGGGTCACAGGCAGTGGAGATTTGGAGCAGCAGGACACCCTTGGAGTGTCCTAGATGGATATCCCCAGGATATCCCGTGGTGTCCCTCCTGACTGCTTGAAGGAGAAGGAACACTTGGAGGGATGTCAAGGTGCCTAGTCCCCTTCTCACTTAGCCACTGCTGGTGTGAAGGTGTGCAGTTCAGCGCACCAATGCGGCAGAAACTGCTAGACATGAGATTCCATGGTGGCCGCCACTCTTCCAATGGAGACTTTATTGTGCTCATATGTCAGAGCCATGACAGACAGATCATAGACTGACTCCTCCATCTTACAGTCCAGTCTGGCCTCTGATAACTCTGTCAGATGTTCCTATGCCTGTCTTTGCATCTCCAACATTTCTCTCAGAGCTGATTCCAGGCACTCACCATGGGACTCAGACTCTGAAAGGCCTGGTCTCCAACAATCCTCCCAGTGTCAGAGATCTCAGCTGCCATTGGCTCCATCTGCTGTGAATATGTGTCTGTGAGCTGACCACCAGATAGTGACCCCCAGCCTACTCTGTGCTGGTGGAAGGTGCTGGCTTTCCTCTGATGGTTCCTCTATCTCCTCATCTGGAGTGCTTTGGAGTTGGGGCTCAGGCACTTGGGAACTGACTTCCTTGGAATATGGAATAGAAAGAAGAAATAATTAGTGAATGGCTAGATAGGCTGTAACATTATAGGTCACATTAGTCATTGTCTCGATGTTGTCAGTATATACTAGGTGTACCCTCACTGGCTTGTTGGAGGAGACTGATCTTACCTTCCATTCAGGAATGATCTCAGTCCTTACCAGTGGGCTCTGCCACTTGCTCCTCATGGTCGGAGAGTGTCTTCAGCTCAGGAGTACAACCTCCAGTTTTCACTCTCTCCTGTTGTTTGTAGGAGATCTTCTTCTGCTTAAAGACAGTTGGGTAACTGTGAGAACTATGGGGTAAGGGATTAAGATGCCATTTGTGCAGAATCTTATTTGAGTGCCTGTTACACAGTCAGTGCTGATGACCCATCTGCTGGTCATGTGACATTCCTGTAAATAATACTTTTGACTACCGCTGCCCTTATGAGAGTGTGAACATGGAGTGAGAAGAGGTTTCACTTACCCTAACAGAGCGCATCAGATTTTTTTTTTCCCTGCCCTGCAGGGTGGTCCTTTTCTGTTGCCAAAGGGCACTTACTGCCCTGGCGACCTCTTTTGAGGCTAGTGTAATCAGCTGGGAAAATCTGCTCTCATCCCTCAGATAAAGGGCCTCCTGCCATTCCTGAATGAGAAGCCCCAGGTAGGCCTCGTTGAACCATGAGACCAAGGGTTTTGTATGTTTGGGTGCTGTGATGAAGTAGAAGTCTACAACAATGAGAAAATGCCTGTGCAGGTACCAATCAAAAATGACACTATCACCTTTGGTCCTCTGAGGTAACGGCAAGGTGGATATATCTCTGCTTGCTCCACCACAACATTCGATGAACTCCTAACCTTGTCTCCTCCACCTTCACCCCATTTCCATTTATTTTGTTTCATCTTATTCATCCATTTTATCATCCTTCTTTCTCCTTTCCACTTTTCCACTTTCCCTTCCAGCTCTCCTTTTGCCCCCTTTCCCCCCCAGCCCCTTCAGGGCCAAATTCCTCAGACAGTCCTTTAACCATCTGTGCCTCTGTTCCACCATTCATGCATTCTGACCACTCAGTGGACATTTTCAGCACCATCTCAGCCTTCTGCATCCTTATTTACATTCCCTTTGTCCCATTCCTCCCTTACCCCCACCCTCATAGAATAAATTTCTGCCGATTCTCTTTGCTCTCAGCTCTGACAAAGGGTCACCTAGACTCGAAACGTTGGCTTTACTCTCTCCCCAGAGATGTTATCTGATCTGCTGAAATTTTTCAGCACTTTCTATTTTTTGTTTCAGATTCCAACATCCGCAGTATTTTGCTTTCAAACTTTTTTTTGTTGTTCATGGGATGTGAGGCCAGCCATTCCTGATTGCCCTTGAAAAAGTGGTGATCATCCACTTCTTGAACCGTTGCCGTCCATCTGGCAAATGTGCACCTGTTGGGAAGCAAGTTCCAGCTTTTTGGCCCAATGACAGTGAAGGAGTGGCAATCTGACTCCAAGTCAAGATGACACGTGACTTGGTAGGAAACTTGCAGGAGAGTAGTGTTCTCTTTGAGTCTGCTTCCCTTGTCCTTCTAGGGACTAAGGATCACTGGTTTGGACAGGGCTGTCAAAGGAGGTTTGGCAAGTTGGTGCAGCTCATTTTGTACATGGTTGAAGTTCAAAAGGAAATCTGATGGCCTTTGGACCCTTTGAGATATGATCATTTTTCCAACGGGCCAATCTCATTGTACATTATTGCACAGCTTAATGGCCTACCCTTATTTTACCGATCACTGCAAAGAGCGTCGGACAAAACAATTGCGTTATCAAGCCATTTCTTTCACGCCACTTTTCTACTAACTTAGTTTTAATATTTTATGAGAAGAAAAAAAAAATCCCAGAAGCACATTCCCTGAGGGAGCTGCTATTTTATTTTTTGATTTGAGTCTGAAGAATGGCTGTCTGCTCTGACTGAAGCCCGTATTGTACACAGCCATGGAGCAGTAATTGAACACTGCCGGGCCCGCCCTCATTTGCATTTGCCTGCCTTTGAGTGACAGCTGTACACGAAATGCCACATCAGTTGCCAGTATGTTGTGAGTCCGCACTAACAATCCCATGGCTCGGGGGAGACCTGCCATATTGTGATTTGGCTATCAGGCATGAAGGAAATAATTTCAAGTGCCAGGAATATGAGGCTGAATAAATGTTTCAGTGCTTCTGTATGCTGGAGGTGACAGTTCTGATTTACTGTAAAGTAATGCCTTTTTATCTACGGGATTGGCTTTCCTCGTAGTATTCTAGACGTTTGTAAATTAAAAATGAATATTAGAATTATTTCATGCCAGGACAAAAATCACGTGACTGGATGAGTATTCTTAAAACAATTGCCCTTTTTGCCATAAATAGACAATAATTTCAAATGATCTAAATATGCTGATGAATTCGGCAGCACTACATATATTCCAGTCTCCTTAAACTCGTGTAACTTGGCAGTCAAGTATTTTAGAATGATCGAGCATCAGGTTTCCTATCTCATTGGGGTGGGTGGAGTGAAGATTGCAGGGGGGAGCAGTAAGAAGAAGGGGTAATATTTGGATACATTTTGATTTGGAATGCCTGGAGTTTCGATGTTTCAGGGTCCAAAGTCCACATTTAAAATGTAAGGCAGCATAAGCTGAAAAGCTGCCCTGAGTATCAGCAATACTTAATCTTCATTATACAAATAGTGCCAATATTCAGATTAACCCCTGCAAGGATAGAGGCTTTGGAAGTACCACCTGTGGAAAGGGTGTCTGTTCCTAAGCTTTGCTTTGATTTGCAAGTTTTGAATATCATTATTAGAAGTAGTAGGTAATGTGTTTTGATTTTCATTATATGCTGGGATGAGAACTTATGGAAATTGATTTTAATGATAAAGAGTTTTAAGGAAATATAGTTTAATACTGTAATTATACTTCAGCCGTCAGTTTGTGAGACAATTTTGTAATAATGACTACACAGTGAGGCATGTGACCAACCACAAGACAAGTAGGTATTTGCACATTAGCCTGCATTAGGGGGACGTGAATCACCAAGAAATCCGAAATATAATAGACCTGTACTTGCAAATAGGTTACCAGTAGATAGCAGGCACATATTTGCCAATGCAGTGACAAGAGAAAGAGATGCATAATCTTTGGTAGCCTGGAGGAGAATTGGGGCACTCCATCCCAATTTCAACCACTTAATGTGGATACATTGATTGAGTCCAAAAGATTCAACAGAAACCATCTTTAAAGAAATAATTATCTTCCAACCGCAGACATATGCTTTATTGTGAACTTTGGGAAACAGAATAAAAGGGTACTCTGCCATTCAGTGGCTGATTTGCATCCCAATTCAATTTACGTGCCTTTGCTCCATGTCCCTTGGAACACTGACCGACATAAAAATAACCATCCACCTTGGTCAAAACCTTGGTCTTGATCAGCTCAAAGTGGATGACCTCCCATTCTCTCACATTAAACTACATTTATCATAACTTTTCTCACTGAGTTCATCTGCCTCTGATGCTTTGCAACTTTCTACCCTCACCTGCACTACTTCCTGTGTCTCCTAAATTAGTGTAATCTGCTATATTCCTTCATCCAGCTATTTCATGAAAAAACTACAGCAAAAGCGGAGAACCTCGTCAGCAACTGGGAGGGACCACCATCAGCTAAAGATCACAATGGAGATTCTGAAGGACAGGCCCAGCAATCAAAAGGAGAAAAGGGGCAGAGGGTGCCATGAAGCCGGGATGGGAGGGGATGGCGGAAAGAGGCCGACATCAGCGGGAGGGAGTACAGACCTTGATCAGGAGAGGGTGTCATTGAGACAAGATAGAGAAGCCCTTAACTGCCCAATTAAGTGGCACTTAAGAACTTCTATTCACCTCCATTGCCATAAAACATGCGCAGTGGCAAGCAGATCAGAGTGCAGAGGCCATTTTTGAAACACCTTCTTTGAAAAGGCATGTAGAAAGAGGCACTTCATTAATCAAGGGGTGCCCTGTGTGCAGTCAGGGCACCCCTCCTCTCCCCATGTTATTACCCCACCCTTTGTTCTTCCCCACCTGCCCACCAAAACCTGGCTTCCCCACCCTAGGCTCTTGACCCCTCTCTTCCCTAAAAGCCCAGGATTTACCGCACTCCAGTCGCCATCATTCTTCTTCTCGGAGATGCTTGCCACCCAGCAGTGCCCACTACTGAGTTCTGGCATCTGCCAGGATTGTGAGAGTAATATACTCTTCAAATAGCTGCAGAGAGACCTGAGAAAGATAAATTCTTGAAGGTGGCAATGATAAAGCTGTTAAAAACACATCGACTTTATAAACAGAGGGATAAAGGATGTAAACAAGGAAGTCATGGTAAACATCTATGAATTAGTATTTGGCCTCACAAAGTGGATGATGTCCAATTTTAGTGCTCCACACTTCAGGAAGAATTAGAGGAGATTAGAATGGTAACAGTTCTGAGGGAATTCAATCCTGTGAAAAGATGAGAAAACTGGATTTGTTCTCTTTAGAGTAGGGAAGGTTACAGCAGATTGAGTGCAAAAGTTGGGAAATTGAGTACAAAAGTTTGGAAATCATGTTGCAGCTACATAAAACCTTGGTTAGGCTGTATTTTGAGTATTGCATGTAGTTCTGGTCAGCATACTACCAGAAGGATGTGGAAGCTTTGGAGAGAATGCAAAGAAGATTGGGGATTTTCACAGTAACTTTATTGCAGTGTTAATGTAAACCTACTTGTGACACCGATAAATAAACTTTCATGTTGACATGAGGCTAGATAGGAATGTCTGGACATGGCACTGCTGAATTCGGGGACGTTTTGACACCATCTCCAAACACACACTTCACCCCTTCCCCTCATTGTCCTATTGTCCATATATCCTTTGGCACTGCTTGTGAAGTACACACATTTGGAATAAATTGCAATATATGTTGGGAAAATTATTTTGTCACAGTGCAACGTCCTGCAACAAATGCTGGCCATTTCTGCACTGACTGACTGCAGTGTGATTTGTTGCTCTGGTATTGTGTGTTGAAAACATCAATTTATGAGCAGAGCTGAATGACAGAATGCTGAAATCACATACTAACAGTAACTCTCAGTGTATTGGGCACACTCTTATCAAAACCCGCTGGCAGCCAAGTGAAGAAAGCATTGCCGGCTGCTGTTTTAGTTATGGCCCCAGATCAATAGGCAATAACTACAAATGTTGAAGTATTTGTGCAAATAGCTTTATACTAAAGCAATTATTTTGTTCCCTGTGCCAATGTGCCCTCTCCAATAAACCCTGGTACTGCTGTGCAGACACACTGCTTCACAGGAATTCTGTCAGGATCCTTCTCAGAGATAGCATAATCAGCAAGTACTGCATCAATGCTAAATGTAAATCTGGTAATTTGAGGAAAGGAGTATGAATGCTGTCACACTGTTGCAAAAACCCTACTGGATCACCAACACCCTTCAGGAAAGGGTACCAGTCACCCCAATGTGGTTTGGCCTACATTTCATTCCTGCCCCACATTTTGTACTTCAGTGTTCTACAGAATTAGCAATTAATACCAGTGTTTGTCAGTGTTGTCCAGTAATCAAAAAAAAAGATGGGATCAGTTGTACATCACAGTATGTTATGACTGTAGAAGCACACACATCTAACGAGCATGTGGTTCCCTTGCCAACTCTTACGACAGCAGGGCGTGGAGGTAGATGCAATGGAGGGAACCTAGTGCATAAGAATAGTTGAAGGGGCTAGGGAATCTTTGCTGTCCTTTACCTTTTCACTGCTGGATGTCTTCCAGTGCTATTAAATTTTGCAGCCTAGAAATTAATCCCCACTAGTGGCCTCTTCAGCCTCCAAGTAGCATGAAGGAAGCACTGTTCACCTTTTAGTGGTAGGCAAAAAGAAATTGGCACCCAAGGCCTATACTTGAAACATTCTGAGGCTTGCTAACCATATCATGTTTGTCCTTGAAGGAAAAAACAGTAAAATGGGGAAATAAGAATACTGGTCCAAACTGTTTCCAAGATTTAAATATTAACGGCCAGGATACTACGGCAAATAACCAAGGAGAAAAAAAAATCAAAGACATCAATTTGGACACTTAAGTTTCAAAAATATCAACAATGGATAAAAAGGAAGTTTGGCTTACATCAAATATCATCTTGTCAAATAAAAAAAAATCAGAGGACATCACTTTCCAGTTGGCATGAGAAGGCTTTTCCACTTCAGAGACTAAGTCCAGTGGTGGAAGGGAAAGTTGACGTGATTCCTGTTGGGTGATGAGTTGGTGTGATCTTCGGCTCTTCAGCTTGGTAATTATGCATCTGTGAATGGCTTGGTGAATCTCTTTGGTTCCTACCCACCCTGCTGTTACGTCATCAGGTCCTGGCACCATATTTAAAGGGCACCTGAACAGTCATTCACTCAATGTAGGCCAGGAGCTCCTCGTTTCTCCTCCAGAATCCTTGTGGCTGCAGCTTGTACTGGAGAAGCCGGCAGATGGAGCAACCATATCCTGGAACATACGAAGGTGTCTCCAACTTTGTCTTTCAATCATTTCTAGATGAGACCACCACAGGCAATATACCTGTGGCTGGCTTGAAGCTTCACACATAACCCTGGACTCTATCACGATCCACTTCCATGTGCAATTCTCCCCCTCAGAATTGATACTTACTACCATCCCTGTGCCCACCCTGACCCTGCCTCCCATTATTCAAACTACCTCTCTTATCCTCCTCCATGATGCTCCCCTCCCACCACCCCTCCCATGAGAAGGATTTTCACCTATCTGAATCTCACCTTGCACCGACCGCATCCCACTGCCCCCTCTGACTGTGATTGTTCTCTCCTATTAGCAGGACACATTACTGACTCTGTCCTCTAAGAGAGCCCCCTCTTTGTTCCACAGATATTCTTCTCCTCCTTTCCCAAACCCTCACTTCCCTGCTTAACCTACCCTTCCTGCTGCACCCTTACATCCTATCACCACCTGCGCCCCCCCAACCCCCTTCATCATTCATCTGCCTCCCATGCCCAGACTTGACAGATCTTGTGATGCGGATATTTGATGTTTAGCCGTTACAGTGTTAAAGGAAGCCAAAAGAAGCATCTACTGACCTCGGAATTGTGGCTGAAATGAAACTAACCACTTATGTGCCATTGTATAACAAACAGACTGTTCAAATTATCCACTGCCAGGGCATTTAATTTGAAGGGGGAGTATGATTCTGGGAAGATGACCTTTAAGAAGCATTCATAAGATGCAAATGAATATAAATGTGGTTCCCAATATTTAGAGAGGGATTTTGAGCCCGTGCTCTCCATGTAAAAAGTCTGGATAGAATTGGGTAAGGAATTCTCTCATGTTTCCGATTTCTCCTGCCTCTTACCACTGAAGTCATGAGGATCATGCCCACAACGGAACCTCTTTTAAATAGATTTTCATGTATTTAAATATTATAAATGAGGCCCCCCACCACACGACTCCCTCCTCGCTAAATGTTAATGTCCCTCCTACATCACATCACAATGGCGAGGTTCACAACAAGTTTGTTCAAACGAGAGACAGTCAACAGGATCCCTCTGGGGGCACAGAGATAAAGTATAGTCCCCAGGTGTGGGGAAGAGGAGCGGGGGGAAGCGGCACATGGCTGGTCACTGCCCTTAAGGATTGGTTGTGGGGAGGACCGCAAAGATGTTTTTATTGGATGGACAGGCTCTGCATTTGCCATCAACATGGGTAAGTACATACTGTAGACGCTTAGAATTGGCGCATGTCAGTGAGGTGCTCTTCCCATGACCCCATAACGCCCTGTTGAGCCCACACTGGGGCCATTGTGGAATGCAATTCTGGTAAAATTGTCTGGATCCCTGTCTGAGAATCTTGGGGCCCATGTCCTTTAATAAGACCACGATCTTTGTATTCACAATAGTGTAGTTTTATATTAGGACCTGTGAACCAGGTATTTTTTTACACAAGGAGTAAGTAGCTTTTTTGTGTCTCTCTATTTAGTTTTGTTCCCTTGCATCATCCACCCACTTTTAACCAGCAGCTGTCTCCCAAGCTGCCATTGTTATTCTGCATGCTGTTACTGAGAGTGATTCTGAGTGACATGGACAAACTCCCCCATCCAGTTTCCCACTGAGCTGCTATCTTAATGTGATGATTAAAAAAAAATAGCAATTTTATGCTACAGCACTGAGTCTATCTGTTGTAAGGAATCCAGATTAAACTGCCACAGAAATAATTTTGTTGTGATTTTAATTTTCTAAAGTAAGAACCGTGATATTTTTGATGTTGCGATACTCTTCCCATGTCCCATTGTTGGCTTGTGGTGCCAAAGGCGGACAGAAAGATTTGGAAAGCAGTGTTACGTGCCCAGTACCTCCACAGATAGTGCCAGCTGAGACAGAAACTCTAGACTGAATCCAAGCTTTATCACTTCATGCCACATTGTGTTAATACCTGGACCACTGAGCCAACTGCCAGCTTTCAAAGCTCTCTTTACAAAGACTGATGGGTTGTATTTCTGATGCCATTTTGAGTATTTCAAACTGACACAGCATTTATCATACAATAGCTTTATGCTTGCAAGCAATAAAATTATTGATACAACTTGCACCCGAAGATTCTGCAACAAATATAGCTGATAATGTTAATGGTAATCAATTTGTTGACTGGAGTGCCATAGTTATCCAGAATGAGATTTGTGCATATCTACATCAGTTTACCAGCAACAGCAAATATTTATTTGTAATTAATTTGTTTACTTAAAGGACCTAAGCTCAGGTTAATTTTATCCTTTTGCTTTCCAGTGTCTTACAACAATAGATCAACACCTTACTAAACATAGAAATGTAGAAACATAGAAAATAGGAGCAGCAGTAGGCCATTCAGCTCCTTGAGCCTGTTCCGTCATTCAGTATGTCCTTGGTTGATCCTCTATCTCAATGCTATGCTCACACCGTCTCCTCATATCCCATGATGCCTTTAGCGTCCAGGGGGGTGCAGGGTTTGGGGTTTGGCGGGTGGGGGTGGGGAGGGGGGATGGTGGGGGGGAGGTGAGGTGGGGGGGGCAGGGGGGAACCTTACCAGAATTTGGCAACGTGTCAGGGTCTCCCTGAAAGAGATTATGTTTTTCTCCAGAAAACAGGCTGGTTTTCTTGCTAGATCTTCTGCTGCTTTGTCAAAAGAAAACATTCACATCATCATGCTGAGGGGCGGGGCCTAAACGCGTCAGTAAAGCACGACTGCACTGAGATTGGGTGTTTTTTTAAATAACTCCCCTCCCTCCTGGTTGTAAACCTCGCTGGCGGGTACGAAAATATGGTGAGGGGTCAATAAATGGCCAGGGTCGGGGGGAGGTGGTACTGAATTGTATATTGTATGTTAATATATTAAAATATATTGAAATCAGATTCATGCCCATTATGGCCTGACGATGCCAGCAAGGGATAGCGAAAACTGTGTGTCACGATCTAGTTGGTGAGATTTGTGATTTTCGAATCTTGAGCCCCCACTGCCATTCCTGTA
This sequence comes from Carcharhinus amblyrhynchos, assembly GCF_965287045.1. Lineage (NCBI taxonomy): Eukaryota > Metazoa > Chordata > Chondrichthyes > Carcharhiniformes > Carcharhinidae > Carcharhinus > Carcharhinus amblyrhynchos. The sequence continues at coordinate 38,481,027 of NC_137339.1, read as the reverse complement.
GACAGCGAGATCCCGCCCTACAAATCTGTTTCCTTCTTCAGTATATTCAGTGACTCAGCCTCCACAGCCTTCTGTGGTAGAGAATCCTACAAGTATTTCATCCTCTGAGTGAAGAAATATTAAGAAGTGTCTGCTGATCTCAGTCCTAAATGGCCTCCTCTGTAACCTGAGACTCCTTGTTCTGGACCCCCACTCCCCTCTCTCCTTCTGCACTGTCAGGATTCTTCAATTCGATGATTTACCATGTTCTTTCCTAACTGCTTGCTGCACCTGAGTGCTAGCTTTCACTGACTGGTGTACAAGGACATCCAGGTCTCTTTGTACATCAACATTTCCCAATCTATCACCATTTAAGTAATACTCTGTCATTCTGTTTTTTCTACCAAAGTGGATAACTACACATTATCCTACATCTGCTATGTACTTGTTCACTCACTCAACTTGTCTAAATTGCCTTGACGCCTCTTTACATCCTCCTCACCACTCATATTTCCACCTAGTTTTGTGTCATCAACAAACCTGAAGCTATTACATTTGGTTCCCTCATTCAAATCATTGATGCGTATTATGAATAGTCGGGTCACAAACATTGATTCTCATGGTACCACACTAGTCACTGCATGCCACTCTCAAAAAGTCCCATTTATTCCTACTCCCTGCTTCCTGCCTGCTAATCAATTCTCAATCCAAGTCAATATATTACCTTCAATCCCACATGCTTTAATTTTGCATACAATGTGGAACTTTAGCAAAAACTTTCTGAACATCCAAATATGCCACTGGTTCTTCCTCACCGATTCTACTAGTTATATCCTCAAAAAGTCTCTGGTACATTTGTCAGATGCAGTTTCCCTTTCTTCAATCCAAGTTGACTCTGTTTAATCCCACTGATATTTTCTAAGTAAAAGCAAATTACTGTGGATGTTGGAATCTGAAACCAAAAGAGAAAATGGTGGAAAATCTCAGCAGGTCTGGCAGCATCAATAAGGAGAGAAAAGAGCTGATATTTCGAGTCCAGATGACCCTTTGGCAAGCTTTGACAAAGGGTCATCTGGATTCAAAACGTCAGCTCTTTTCTCTCTCTCCTTACAGATGCTGCCAGACCTGCTGACATTTCCCAGCGTTTTCTTTTTTGGTATTTTCTAAATGCCCTGTTATTGCATTCTTTGTAACAGACTCTAGCATTTTCCACCCTGCTGATGTTAGGCTAACAGATCATGGGCGGGATTTTACAGTCTTGCTCGGGTGAGACTGGAAATTCCAGCCCAAGGTCAATGGAGATTTCCATTGTCACACCCTCACCCACGCCTATTCCGTGGCGGGCAAGGTGGTAGATTTCCAGCCCTTAATTTTACATAGTGGGTTATATTTGCCAATCCCCAATCTACAAGGATTATTCCAGAATCTACAGAGTTTTGGAAGGTGAGAGCCAATATATCCACTATTTTCATGACCACCTCCTTTTGTACTCTGGGATGTAGATTGTCAGGCCGGGGGAGTTATTAGATTTTAGCTCCATTAACTTTTCTAGTAGTATTTGTTTTACTGGAAACTCCAAGGTGTTTAATGAAGTTAGCCTTTATCCTAAATACTACGTTTGATTTTGGCATGGGTGAGCTTAAGACATTTCACTCCAGATATGATTCAAGTGACCCACCTAGGAAGCTTTAATCAAAAAAAGTTTATTTAAGAACACAGTTAAAATATAACAAAAAGATTTAGCTTTTTTTTACCAACTATAAGAAGTAAAAACTACAGTCCATGTAGCTGATTAGGCCCTGTGAGTAAAGTAACATTTTTGCAAAACCATTTAAATTTAACAACATTTTGCTTCTTTTGTTTGAAGTAAATCTGCACTTCAGTATTGAAGTAGTAATGTTACTCGGCTGCCGCTTCCTTTCATTTTGGCACCACCCTCCCTGACCACAACTAAAGATGTAGCATCGCAGGAAACGACGGAGGAAGGTTGTAGATGGAGTTTTCATCTGCATCCCAGTTTCTGCTGGCCAGCAGCAGGTTTCCTGATCCGTCATGCACTTGCGTGCAGCCTGTGCAAAATGTACATCGGTGTCAAAGTGATTTTGGGGCCCTCCATCAGTTCCATTCTCCCCCTGCCCCCAACATCTATCATTGAACCTGATGGTGGGGCATGGCAAAATTCCACCTGGGATCACACCAGCTTAGAAGTTTAGGAAACACAATTCTGGATCTTTATCAATATATAACCATCACCGCAGATCTGACGTGAATCATCGTTAAATTTGTTTCTCTCACCACAGATGCAGCTAGTTCTGCTGAATATTCTTAGCGTTTTCGGTTTTTAACTTACAAATTTCACGTATCTGCTGGATTTTGCTTTTATTGCAAATATGTTCGCAAACCAAGCAATTAGAGACATTAAGAAGTGTATGTGAATGGTTCTGGGCAGGGTAGGGTTCCCCTGTGAAGTAAAGTTGGCAGGCGGAAGTGGGGAAGTCGTGAATGCTGAAGTAGCTTTTGGGAGAATGATCACCTCATATTCTTCTCCAGGCTTTTAGTTACTTTTTCCTTCAATGCAAGTGAAGAAATATACAGTTCTTCTGCAGTTTTAATGAGAAGGCTATGACCCACTACATGTCAATGTAATGATTGGCTTTTTTGTGTCATAGGCTTATAGTGTTGAAGCTTTTGTCAAACTTTTACAGGATTTTCTAGGTTGGCATACATGAAAGCAAAATTGCAATGATGTGGTGACTCTCACTCTCTGAAGTTTGTGCTCTCGGTGTGGCAAATTTCCCCATCTAGAAACGGAAGTGCCAAAACTGGGTAGCAAACTAGTCAATAGCAGAAGGGATGCAAGGTGCTACCTTTGTGCATGCAAACCCAGTTAGATTGTGCAGATTGGCCAATGATTGGTGCCTCTCGCTCAGACTGGGAATGTCTTCTGTTTATGCCATTCCCCTTCATTAAAAGTTATTTAATTTGTATTATCTTGAAATTGAATATTTTCATTAAGCATCAGCCTTTATGCCACCTGGCCTCATTTGTTTATTTTCTTCAACAATCCTGCCAGAAAAAAATAAGCTTCCAAAGGAAATCTGATATATTTTGAAAGAAGAGGCGTGTCAGGTACACGTAAGGCAAGAGATTCTGCCTTTCCACTCACCAGCACCAGACATTGCATTGAGCACGTCTCACTCTGGCAAACAATCAGAGAAGGTGCAGGCTCCTCTTCCCTGTGGAAGCTGGGACGGTAGACCTGATGACACCACTGATATGTGAATAAAAATCTGACTAATGTTCACATCCCAATCACAGTATGTTCGGTCTTCAGGGGCACAGCATGAATACAGCTATGGCAGAGCGATCAGGAACCAATGAACTTTGATTGACTGCTCCTGCCAAGATTACACGAACCATATCTGGAGACCCTGGTACACTTGTATGTTGATGGCAATGCAAAATTATAAGTATTGACTTAAGCTGGATGTATCATTCTTCAGATGTCAGGTGCCTTCAGTGCTTTAGCCAAGTGGCTGTCTTCTGAAAAATAAGTGGAAGCAGACTGGGAAGATCACAGCAAAGGAAATCCTGTCTTCATCCAATGCACGTACACATTTTCCAGGAGCAGTTATTAGCTAACTGTAACACTTAAAGCCTTGGCTAATTTTTTTTTTCCCTTTTATAGCACTCACTTGCTGCCCTGCTGAGATCAAATAGCTGTGCTCAGGCCTAGCATTTGGAACGATTGCCTGGATGTGTTCAGCTTCAACAACCTCAAAGTAGCTCAACCTCATCCAGGACAAGGCAGCCAGCTTGATCGGCACCCTATCAGCAACCTTAAATATTCACTCACTCAGCCACTGATGTATGGTGGCAGCATCTGTAAGGTGCATAAGAACACGCCAAACCTCCTTTGACAGCACCTTCCAACCTGTGACTCCTACCACCTAGAAGGGCAAAGGAAGCAGGCACATGCAAACCTCACCACCCGTGAGTACCCCTCCAAACCACAGACCAACCTGATATGGAAATGTATCGCCGTTCCTTAGCAATCACTGGGTCAAAATCCTGGAATTCCATCTCTAACAGCCCTTTGTGCGTGCAGCACAGGGACTGCAGCGGTTCAAGATGGTTGTTGACCACATTCTCAACTGCAGTTAGAAATAGGCAACAAATACTGATCTTCCCCACAATCCCATGAATGACCAGAGAAAAATTGATCAAATCCTGGGCCTTCTTCATCTGAATGATGTAGTTGGACTCCAGACAGACCACTTCGGGGAGTTGTTTCTGATTGGACTTCTTCTAGTTCCATATTTCACTCACAAATAACTTTTCAAAATAAATACTTTTATAAGGGTGTTATTTGAGGACTTGAACAATCAGAAGTGAAATACATAATGTACAGTTACTTACAGTACTTCCCCAGTTCCCTTTTTGAATGATGCACAAATTCTATGATTTCTCAGCCCAATGGACACATTTATCAATCTGAAATAATGGCCCCGATATTAATGTGGAGAAGCAGGGGAAAGTCTGGCCAGTCCTTGGAAACACTACAATTTTAGCAGCAGGGCCTCGTATGAATAAAAGAATGTGGTCTCCCACCCAGTAACCACCCAAATTGATAGGCCGGCCAGTGGGCAAGAACAGGACATTTGAGGCAGGAGATCACAGTGGGGATCCTGACCCAGAACTTACTGGAAGCTTTGAACACAGTTACCAGGTACGGGAAGTTAACACCATCCCCAGTAACCCTGCTGCTGTGAACTTTCCGAAGGCTCAAGCAAGTGCTATCAGTGCATAGGCTGGGTCACTCACTGGTTTGAACAATGGCCTGTGCTGATTGAGTTGATGTTGTTTGAGATGCAAATAGATGCATTACAGTTGGTTTCCATGCCCTGGGAGTTAGGGGAATGTAAGCCAGGGGGTCCTGCACAGAATTGCTGTCCTGTTGGAGATGTGGACTTGTGTACATGGGCTGAGCACAGGATTGACCCAGCTGTGAGATTCCCCTGCTGGAATATCCTGCAGATCCTCACTGCCAGGATTCATATCCGAGGAGTATACTCAGGTCAGGGGCCAGATGGTATCCATCCAACAGCCTCCAGGAAAAGAGTAAGAATATTAATAAGAGTTTTACGTCTTAGAACCGAGAATAATGTGAGAGAGAATTAGTTAGGATTCAGGTAATATGTGCAATGAAATCACAATGTCATTGAAGATGTCTCATTGCTTCAGTGTAGTAAAAAGATTATTGGTTCCATAGCTGTAAAGTTATGAATACAGGGAATCATTGGATAGTATAGGATATTTGATTGGTGGCAGGGTGATTGCTGAGGAAACGTGTTCTTTTTTAATGCTTCATTTTCTGTAGTTCATGGATATTACAGTTATTACACCTAATGGGATCCGCCAATCTAAATTGCGGTTGAAAGCAATTTTTTTAATGGTACGAAAGCTGCCTGGGTATGTAACAGACAGTTGCAGAATAACAATGTAAAATAAGCCCGGCATCACTTCCTTTATAACATTGCTTCTGCTGCTGCTGTATGCACTATGAACGAAATTTCTGCGCAGTGACAATAAGCTTCTCTTCACTGGTCTGAGCATGGCCACACAGCAGTGGAAGGGCCACATACCAGTTGTCTGACTCTCAAGCAATAAGTTAATTTATGGGAGAAATGCATTAGATTGTGGCAGGAAATGGAAAACTTCAAAACTCAAAAGGCATCTGAGCCCATGAACACAGTACACAGTGACAGGACGTAACGACCTGTGTACTTTTTTACAATATTCATAGTGGAAACACCTATTTTATATTGGGTGAGTTCCCGTTCTTAGCTAGACCACCTAGAAAAGCAATCTTTTTCCCGCTGACAGAAAGATGAAGCAGCAGGAGATGTTGATTTGCTCCCACCCCTTGGAGAAGCCGTGCAAAAATTTTAGGATCACAGAGCACATTCCCCACTCTCTTTCTAAAGCAATGGAGTATGGTAGTGGGTGCCAGGAGGGGCAGTGTGGGAATATCAAAGATCACTACCACAAATATCATATTTACAACATTAAACCAGTAAATCTCTTGCTTCACTTTTAATGAACAAAAAAAACACAGAGAAACTTGCCTGAATTTATCATGTAAGCACCATGAGAATATACTGCCCCAACCCCCTCTTTTTTTAATAAAACAATCTGCTTTGGAAAATGGTAATCATCTTCAGATAAAATGTTTCTACTAAGCTATCCAAACATCAACCTTTACTCCTTCTCTTCAAGCACCACAAGAACTGTAAATTGATGGGGCTGTTTGTAAGTTACAGAAAATTAGTGTTGGATTTTACCACAGAATTCAGGACCCCAATGCCAGGGCCAAGTGAGGGTCCTGAGCCCCATACATCTGCCAGTTCAGCAACCCTCCAGGAGGGCGTCTCCTAATTGGTCACCTCTGTGTTCGCTGCCCTATTAAGAATGGTGGGCCAGCTCTCGATGCTGCCTGTCCAATCAAAGGAACCATATTTCTGGAGCCTTCTGAGCCTGATCAAGAGAGGTGAGGCAGGTCCAGGCCTTGAGGGCACCTCAACATGAAGGCACCCTCGCAGGGCTGCGCAGCAGCGCGGAAATAAACAAAGCCTAGTCGAGTGGGTCCATCAGCGCGGAGCGGAAACCAGTCCGCTGGATCAAGATTGGCCACAATTTCAGCCTGTCATATTCGCGGCCTCCATCAAGTGAGCACAGAGCCTCTAGCTCAGGGAAGCTGCCGGTTTTGGACAGGGGAGATGCCTCCAGTGCGTCAGTGCCTCCACGTGCAGCAGAGATCCACTCTGCCAGAAACAAAGCATCAGAAAAGCTACAACATCACCTCTGATTAGGGCCTTCAGCAGCCTAACTGGCTGCCCACCTCCGTGCAGTGGGCAGCTGATCTGATTGCCAGCCCACCCTTGCAGTGCATCGTAAGTGATCCAGACACAAATTTTCCCATATTTTTCCAGCTTCCCAACCTCTGAGCCCAATAGTCAGGGGATCTGGAAAATGTAGTCCTTCATAATGTTGCTGTTATCACAGCAAAATAAGCAAACTGCCATTGTTTAAAAGAAAAGCCATTTACCATTTAGTATTTTGTTATTGTGATAACCCCATAGCGTTTGTGGGGAATTACTGATTGGGCACCCTATGGGGCTTGTTGAGTATGAAATCCCCTGGATACTGGCAGTGGCCTGCCCAGCTGGAACTCATTACCTAAGCCTTTTATGAGGCAGGCCCAGGACTGGGCCTACTGAATTACTTGTCCCAGGCAGGGACTATTGATGTGTACTCCATGGCAGTGGTTTTACTTTGCATTCTGTAATAAACTATGTTCCTTTCCAGTTGGGCTTCCTGTATCATATGATGTAGCATTTAATATTCAGGTTTTACAGCTCCCCGGTATTCTGCACCATTGAACACAGCAATTACAAGAGTTTACTTGTTCAATAATTCAGTTAGTTTTAGTGCTTTCAATCTGCCCTTGCTTTCGACTGACAGATTAGAGGTACATTAAATTTATGTAGGTGTGGTAATAATAAACTGGAACTTGGTTCAACTAACTCTGTTGAAACTTTGGGTTGCCAATTTGGATGTATTCCTGGAGTTTTCATCACATGACCTCTGATTATTCCCTGCTCTCCACCCACAGGCTCTTGGCATTGGCCCTCCAACAGCCACGTACCACCTTCCCATGCCTGATGGGACAGTTCCTTTCTCCGCTCGCCAATATTTTCATAAATGATAACAAAAGATTTAAAATTACTGCTTGGTGCCTTTATTAGTTTTCTCCCAGGTTTCTCGCTGCAGCTTTCTGATAATTATTTTTTAATTCCTGAAGACTCTGGGATAAACCTGGAGACTTGGTGAAGAAGAACAAGAGTTTGACTAAGCGATTGAAAGTATCTTGTCCTCTCTGGCACAGATGTGCAGAAAAATACCCAAAGCAATCATGCCCATTCTCCAAAGAAGGACTCATTCAAACAAAACAGAACCTGTCACATTGACAGCATATTCAAAGTATTATTAGGTAAGATGGCAGAACGTGAACTTGTAGCCATGATCACCCAAGAAGTTGCTAGTCTAAATCATTCTGTTAGACAAAAGTACTGAGTGGACTCCAAATGACCTCAAACATCCTTACCCTCTTACTGGTGGCTAATTGAAAAGCAGCTTTGGTGAAGTCTAGGCAGAATGTAGGTTACAGTTGTTTCATAACAGGGAGACAGATAATGTGTCTGCTATGTCTTTTATCAAGTAGTTCTTCTGGAGGAATAGTTAAAATGCTTCCTACTGGCTTTCATTCTCTTTTTAGTGCACAGTTTTGGACTCCACTCACAAGATGTACAACTTGCAAGTGTATCTGTAACCAGCTTTCCCAGGCTTTCAAACTCTGATCTGTGTGGAAGACACCTTATTATATGCACTGGCTGCTTCAGACCAGCCAACGTGGCTGGCATTGGATCTAAGTCCCTTATCTGTCCTATTAATATCTTGTATAGTATGCACTTCAAGAAGTTCAGAAGAAGGGGAATTGAAATGTCTGTGGAAGTATTTCACAAATAAAATATGGGTTGCCTTGCTGGATTATGCTGTGTAAGTTAATATATTCTTCATTATTTGTCAAGAATCATCAGCCACCTCATTAGGAATGTCTGATGATTTTTGACACTTTTGCAAGTGATCACACTTTTTATGTGGGTGTGCAGTGTGCAAAAGGAGATAGTAAAGTTGAAAGCAACAAGAATCAGCTGTTCTTTGCAGGTTGTAAATAGAAAACGACATACCTTCAAATGCATTTGAATCCTGTGATAGGCAGAAGGTTTGGGACAAATAAAAAATACACTACCTGGCAGAGAGGGGGGTTCAACTGAACAACACTCGCCAGCAATGTTAATGATCTTTCTAATCTCCATTTGTTTTGTTTCCTCTTGGTTGGTTAATTTAGCTTTCCCAGATGCATCATGTGTAAGTTATGTTCTTCAGTGGGTATCTCCATTAAGTCCACCTTGCCTGCAATGTGAGACTCAAATGATCATTGCATCAGTGGCTTTTAATTGCTTCCAGTAGCCCCGGTTGATGATTGACGGTCCCATGTGCATTCCGTCCTGCTTTACAGTGAGATAAGGCGATGAAAAAAAAAATCACTTTTCATGATAATTGTACAATTTTCATTACAATCGGATTGAAAATAAAACTAAAATATGCCATGGAATCCTAAACACAGATTTAGGGACCATGTTACATTGGACTGAAGCATAGTGTTTCTGCTAACAATTTTGATATTACCCTAATAATTCCTGTGAATGATCAGTAATCACACTCCAGTCTTCCTTTCCCACTTTTGCTAACAAGTAATAACTCATTGTGTGTGCATGATTTATCAAGTATGCTGCATGAGTGTGCATTACCTTACATTTATCTACACAGAAAAGAAGATTGAGTGGGAACATGATGGGGGTCTCAAAAATGCTTAGAGGGATGGATAATGTAGGAGTAAGCAGGTTATTTAACTCTGACTGTGATTGCAGAGCTATGAAACATTAGTAGAGCAAATGCTGTTTAATCAGAACATCTCGGTGGATACTAATTCATCCTGATTCACCAATCATTCTGTATAAATAGGAACCATAACTCCTGTTTTCAGCCTGCTCAGTCTCTTGACTTTGCCACCAATTGTGAGAGTCAGCTTTCTAAAGTTACGTCTTGGACTGAACAACAGCCATGCCACATGCCCAAATGGGCTAGCCAGTGCAGTGGAGAATCATCAAAGGCAGTCATGCCGTTCCCAGGAGATCGTTCCCGTAAAGCTAATGAGTGGCATTTTCTGGCCGTGCTCTCTTCAAAACGTGAAACTCCTGTCTGAGTTCAAGGGATCTTTGCATGGTCTGCCCCTCCACTGCCACCCCCCTCCCCCACCCCCCTCCAAACCCCTGCCCACTAAGATTCCCATGGCGGACAAGATGGGAGAATTCCTCCCAACGTCTTGCCTAGCTGTGCCCCAATCAAATATCCTGTAACATGGATTAATTGAAGATTGGGGGGGTGGGGGGGGCATTCACTCTACCCCCACCAACCCCATAATATGGAATCTTACTTCCAGAAAAAAAGTTCAAGTGCCCGGATTAATTGAGTAAGATGAGCTTGTTAAGTGACGAGTTACAAATGGGATTGAAGATGATACGTACGGGCATAGATGGTCAAAAACAAATAGTTTCAGTGTTGCTTCAAGTCATCGGCATATCACCTGTACAATGCAATTGGTTAGGATTAAATGTTTTGTTGCTATTTTGTAATGTCTCTCCATTTGCTTGGAGATTGGAAGGAAATTTCATGTTCCTTCATTTTAGAAGTTTACCTCTGGTTATTCACTCTCTCAGAGAAGCTGAGAATATTGTTTAAGTCCGGCCTTTTAAAACACAGGCTTGATGAGTTTTAGTTTGTTTTCCCTTATGAAATAAACGGTGCTCAGTAGGAGCTGCTGATTGGGTGCTCTAGATGCCATTAGATGCCATTCGGAGACCAAAATGGCATTTGCTCCATCTTGGTGAAGGCACTTGCACAGCTTAGGTCTGATGGAGGTACGCAGAGCCAACAGTCCACAATGTCTGTCAACAGAAAGCAATGATCTCATGCCAGCGCCGTCATTTTAGAGGTCCATTCTCCAGCTGCTATCCCTTAATCTCTCACAGCTAACCGCTCAATAAGCAGCAGAATGTAACCACACTAGCTCTACTTAAAGGGGTCAGAAACTACTTGCAGATTATTTGCTGGTTGATTTCAACTTGTTGGTACTACAATTCTACGTTTGATAGATGTTATCTATAAATCTATAGGAAACCATATATAGAGCGTGCAGGGTACTATTCTCCCACCTAAGCTTCAGCAGGGAACAATGTGTGAGATATTTATGCTTAAATAGAGACTACCTCAAATAAATCTACCATGTGCTATCACTCCAACTTCAATCCCAGAACAGGATAAGTACCAGATTGCTGGTGAATGTTTAAGGGACCATGGTAATGAACGTTTATGTGTGTGGTTCCTTCTAGGTTTTGTAGAGGTGCTGGAACATTTCACAATTTGCTGTTTACCATTGTGCAAGAGAGATCACTGGCACTCTCAATTCAAACAGAGCTAACCATATTTTATGATGCTCGTCAGAGACAGACACACGGACTGAGCAGAAGAATTTGCGATGGTTACTGGCTTTCCTCATGGTGTAGAGTGCCATTGATTGCACATCAGTTTCTGGACACAGCGTGTCATCCCTGTTGTGCACCAGAACCATAAAGGATTCCACTCCTTCACCATACAGTACATCATGCAGCTGAATCCCTAGTGTCCTGGCAGCAGTTACGATGCTTTCAATTTGCATTGTGCCAGCTGCATTTCTTTGACCAACCCCTTCTGTGCAGTGAGGGCTATTCGTTGACCACATGATTCATGTAACAGGTTCACAGCACACACACGCACGCACACATGCATACACGCACACCATACATAAAATGAGAACCACACTGCCTCAAAAAATGTGATAGGGCAGAACATTGGCATGATGAAACAACAATTCTGCTACCTAGACTTCTCTGTAGGAACCCTGTAGAATTGGGCTAAATGTGTCACATGATTCGTAGTGATTTGCTGCATGCAGTACATTCTCCCCATCATGAGGGGACATCCCTTGCCACCAGCTGTTGTGCTAGCATCTGAGGATCAGGAGTATGAAGAGGCAGTATGAGGGAGGACAAGGAAGGAAGGTGGCACCCTCTCTGCCAAAGATCTTTGTGAAAGGCTAACTCAAGTGTGATAACACTAACCTTAATTTGCCAGGGATCAACATTCCAATCCTCCTTACCTTCCCACCTTCCGTCTGTCACTGACCATCGCGCCGTCACCTTGACCACAATATAAAAATGAAACTATTATTCCAATAAAATTTAGAAATGAAATCCTGCTATTTATTACAACCAAAAGTCAATCATCATTCTGGTGCGTTTGCTTTCTGCTGTTCTTTGTGCATTCATTCATCCTACAGCATCTGTGCCGTGTTCACTGAGTGGTTACAACATACTGACTTTCAGTGGAGGAGACTGCAGATGGCTGCGGAAGACAACCTTGATCAGCTTTGGGCCTTGAAGGCCTGGCATCAGGCTGCACTATCTCAGCAAATGCAGCAGTCTGGACTGGCTGGTTGACAGGTAACATCAGAAGCACTGGCAGGAAATGCTTTCATTCCTGAGAGTGACCAACAGGGTCATGATCCAGGGAACCACTGCCGCTCTCTGCAGCACCTCAGCAGTTCCAGTAATCTGGAGGACTGCTGTGGCATCCGGCAAAGTTCCTTTGTGCACCTGTGTTCACAACCATGATGGCAGCAGGCAAAACATTCATAGCAGCCAGTTGATCTTGCATGACTACAATCTGAGATTGCACTGCAGCACTCAGAATTCTGTATAATTGCTTGTCAACAAGTTTGTTGTATTATGTGTTGCTGACCATGCCAATGCATTTGAATGCACGAGCTGAAGAGTTTAGTGCAGAAGAAAAACATGACTGAGAAGCAGATGAAAGGCTCAGAAATACTTCTTTGACACCAGACTCAAACTGCAACAGCAGATGGTAGTGTGGAGTGAGCAGATGGCTGTGAATGAAGGAAAGCTATCGGCAGTAACACAAAGAAGCAAAATGTGCAGAAAATTAATGCAGCTGTCCGATGAGAAAATCTTCACGTCAGTGCTGAACTGGAAGCCTGGAAGCGCAAGATTCAAGCTGAGTATATACCTTTGAAGAAACACCATAACTGAAGTCTTTAATGAACCAAGCTGTTCAAAATCTGAAGAAACACCTTCCAGAGATGACTCATAGGAAATCACAACCCTCAATTCCACAGCTGGCAATTCAAAGCAGGAGTTGGGAAAATGCAGTCAGTTGTGCAGCCAGACAAAACAGGAGGCAGAAGAGGCATGCACAAAGTTGTGACCCTTGAAGAATAAATATGTAGTGCTTAAAAAATATGAAGAGCTAAAAAGGACATTGGATATTACTTTAGAAAAAGCTGTGTTGGAACTATCAGAAGCAACAAAATGAAGTACTGAAACTCAGGGTGAGTTGATAAGCACTCAACATGAAAATAAATAGTTGAAGGAGCAGCTGATTGTCCTTCAAGATCAAATGTAAAAAGAACATGTGGCCATACAGCAATGTAAAAAAATGAAGGCTGTCTTAAGCAATAGAATAGAAAAACAGCAGAAAAAACTCTGCTGAATTACCAGAAAGCTCAAGATGAAGTAAATGAGCTTTGTAAAAAAAAAGAAAACCTATTGAAGAATCTTCATGTGCTGCAAGAATCCCTAAGGAGAAAGTTTCTTTCTCAGGGAGATTATGGAGAGAAGCAAAATGAATTTAATGTAATTTTGAACAAACTGCGGAACCAGCTGGCAAAGCGGACTCAGCAATGTTCAATATTCCAGGAGGAAGCTGAAAACTGAGGAACAGACTGAAAAGCTGAAGAAGCAGCTGAATGAATAAGAAGAAACATTGAAATGAAAAGCTTTCCAAACTGCAATGGGTAATGAAGCCATGAGTAGCAAACATACTGAAATAAAGCAAGTTAAGACTTTGTTGGAGACAGTCCTAGAATCATAGAATCCCTACACATCCATTCGGCCCATCAAGTCTACACTGACTCTCTGATAGAGCAAGTTGTCCAAGCCCTCTTCGCTGTCCTATCCCCATAACCCCAAACATTTCCCGTGGCTAATCCATCTCACCTACACATCCTGGGACACTAAGGGGCAACTTAGCATGAAAATCCATCTAACCTGCATGTTTCGACTCTGGGAGGAAATCAGAGCACCCGGAGGAAACCCACACAAACACAGGGAGAATGTGCAGACTCCACACAGACAGTCACCCAAGGCTGGAATTGAACCTAGATCCCTGAAGCTGTAAGGCAGCGAATGCAGCACTGTGCCACCCTGCTGCCCGACAGTGAAACAATGGCCAACAGTGAAACGAAAATGAAAGACAGACAAAATTCCATTGCAGACAAAGAAAGAACAGACAGAAATGAAATCAGAAAATGTAAATCCAACACTGAAGCTCAAGGAACTAACTAGAAGAAATAAATATTGAGCTGAATGAAAAGATTCACAAGCTTGCAAAATGACTTGAAAAATAATACAGCAGACAAATGATTGGCTGGAATTGTGAAACAAGTGGAAATGAAACATCCATTTATGAAATGTGTATGTCCAGCAAGAACATGCCTGACACCACGGAGAAAGAAACTTCAAGTCCAAACTAAGTTAAAAGTTTATTTATTAGAGTCGCAAGTAGGCTTACATTAACACTACAATGAAGTTGCTGTGAAAATTCCCTAGTCACCACACTCTGGCGTCTGTTCAGGTAACTAAGGGAAAATTTAACACCGCTAAATCACCTAACCAGTATGTCTTTCAGGCTGTGGGAGGAAACTGGAGCACCCAAAGGAAAACCACACAGACATGGAGAACGTGCAGACTCCGCGCAGACAACGATCTAAGCCAGGGATCGAACCTGGGTCCGCGGGACAGTAAGGCAGCAGTGTTAACCACTGTGCCACCGTGCTGCCCTAACTAGAATACACATTCCCTTCAGGAGGAATGGAATACCCCCACAGTGTTTGAAAAAAACTGATGAATTGTTAATAAGGAGAAATGTAATTCAACTTAAATGGAGACAAACTGGTACCAGAAACACAGCACACTACTATGATTCCTCTGTAGGCGAAAACTGAGATGTGGAAGTACAGTCAACACTCAAGACTGTCTAAACTTAAAAGTCCAAGACTTGGGGTGGGGCAGATGGGATAGCAAGTAAGATTGTATTGAAAGTAGGTTCACTACGTTGGGAGGAAAGTTTTCTATTGAGGAGAAAAGGGAATGCTGTATTAAGAAGAAAGGGAGATGATATATTGAGATAGGGGGATGTTGTATTGAGAAGAAAAATGTGTGTTTTATTATGTGCATGCATGCTATTGCAATCTAAAGGTGCCCAGCAGAGCAAGGGTTAATGTGGAGAAAAGGACTAGCTGCTGTATGATACATAGAGTCACGTGGTAAGAGTTTAGAGAGAACATTCTGGAAGTTGCCTGCATGGAAAAGCAGCTCCCCTGTATGATGGTAAACTGGGAACTGTAAATAGTTAAAGATTAATGATAAATAGTCCATTTTTAAATATTCCAGTCTCAAGAATTCCTCATCACTGCAACATCACAGCAATGACGCAATATTACATCAGGGTTGACCATCACTTTGATGCTAGAAATGAGAGGCTCCAAGCTCTCCACAAATCCCTGTGCCAAGTGAGTGCCAGACTCCTCCATGCTCTGTGATAGTGAATGCAGACTATTCCACAAACTCAATAGATTGCAATCTCTGTTCATCATGAATTACATCTAACATTTAGCCTCACACCCCAAACACCGTGCAATCTTCACACACACATATCAGAGCTTACACATACTGCCAACTATTCAACCATGACAGCCACATTGCACAAGCAGATTGTAGGCCCTATTGATGTCTTCACCAGAGTCCATGCAGCAGAACGACCTATGTGAACTCACCTTTTAGTGAATTGGTGTCTGCATTATTCTTCCTCCCTATATTGGCTGCAGGCCAACCCGGTGTCACATGATATGAAAATCATATCTTTAATCTGTCCTCTGCAATGCTAGTATCTCAGTGGATGGAAGCAAGATGCTGGTCAGCTGGAGGCCACCATTTAGGTAAGTAGTTGAAAGGGGCTCATGATTGAGGGGATGGGAGTGGGGA
This sequence comes from Carcharhinus amblyrhynchos, assembly GCF_965287045.1. Classification (NCBI taxonomy): domain Eukaryota; kingdom Metazoa; phylum Chordata; class Chondrichthyes; order Carcharhiniformes; family Carcharhinidae; genus Carcharhinus; species Carcharhinus amblyrhynchos. The sequence goes on along the minus strand of NC_137339.1, from coordinate 38,465,206 downwards.
AAATCCAGTGCAGGGGGGGGCCTGAACTTTCTTTGTATGACACTGAAGGAACACCCCTAATTCACCTGACCCCACAATGGATTAAAATCTCTTTAAAATTCCCTTTTTTTAGCATCTGCTGGCCTGTGACTCTGCTTCCCGTTGGTATGACCTGGTAAAGAAGCCATGATTATTAGGATTGCAGTTGATGATATTGTTGGAGCCTAATCTGCAATTTTAATTGCCCACTCGCAAGGTCTCTGTACGGCAAGGCAAGATTTAGTGTTTGTACTCTTCACCTGAACCCTAAGTTTGTGTATATGTCCTGAACACTGTTATTGATGGATGGAGTTTAATTTAGGCAAATGCGAGGTAATGCATTTTGGTAGATTGAACCAGGGCAGGACTTACTCAGTTAATGGTAGGGCACTGGGGAGAGATACAGAACAAAGAGATCTAGGGGTACAAGTTCACAACTCCTTGAAAGTGGAGTGTGAAGAAGGCATTCGGCAAGCTTGTTTTCAATGGTCAGAACATTGAATACAGGAGTTGGGACGTCTTGTTGAAGTTTACAAGACATTGGTACGGTCACACTTGGAATACTGCGTGCAATTCTGGTCACCCTATTATAGAAAGGATATTATTAAACTGGAAAGAGTGCAGAAAAGATTTACTAGTATGCTACCGGGACTTGATGGATTGAGTTATAAGGAGAGGCTGAATAGACTGGGACTTTTTTCTCTGGAGTGTAGGAGGCTGAGGTGTGACCCTATAGAGGTCTATAAAATAATGAGGGGCATAGAGAAAATAGATAGTTAATATCTTTTCCCAAAGGTAGGGGAGTCTAAAACTAGAGAGCATAGGTTTAAGATGAGAGGGGAGAGATACAAAAGTGTCCAGAGGGGCAATTTTCTCACACAAAGGGTGGTGAGTGTCTGGAACAAGCTGCCAGAGATAGTAGTAGCAGAGTATCTTTTAAAAAGCATTTAGATAGTTACATGGATTCAATTGATATAGAGGGATATGGACCAAATGTGGGCAATTGGGATTAGCTTAGGGGTTTAAAAAAGAATGAGGGTGGCATGGACAAGTTGCATGTTTCCATACTGTAAACCTCCGTGACTCTATGACTTTATTCTCTTTTTAAGATGTTACCATACATGTAAATTTTTACGTTATAAATGTGTGTTCATCAGAGTTAGAGAGGTTCCTGATCAATAAGGGGATCAAGGTTACGGGGAGAAGGCAGGAGAATGGAGATGAGAATCATATCAGCCATGATTGAATGGCAGAACAGACTCGTTGGGCTAAATGACCTAATTCTGCTCCTATATCTGATGGTCTTGTGGTCTAATCAAAAGAGTGAGCTACACACTAGAATAATGTATGGCAGAAATGATGGTACAGAGGATACATACACTGTTCACTCACATCCTGAATCTTCATTTGAATACAATTCAGATGATGGTACGAAGATCAGTTTCTAGGCTACAAGGTTGCCGTTTTCTGAAATTACACTCTTCCTGGAGCTTTAAACATTGAAAATGAATTTGGACATGCTCTCCCCACGCTCTTCCATTGGATGGAAAGTCAGGGTGTAGCAGACACCAGGGGCTGAAGCTTAATTCCAAAATTGCAAATACATCCAATTATCCTTTTAAGAGTTCTGTGCAAAATATACTTTGAGCATGCCATCACTGTTTCTAATGGTTGCCTGTCTAGAATATGAATCAGCCTCGAGTTTTCTGTTCAATTGTCTCCTTTGCTCAGAGTGCACTAAAGAATGGCTTGAATAAGAAGTGGCAAAATTCACACACACTTAATCCAAACATCCTCCTGAGGTTTGGGATGAAGCCATGTTCAGGCAGAATGAAGTGAACGTTTGATTTGTGTTGTCTTAACTGGGTCTGTTTGACACTGTTACTGGATGATGTCAAAAGTGGATTCATGTTTAACTGATTGGAGACCTGCCCTATTTCAAATCATAAAAGGTTCTATCCCTTGATAGTTCATCTTTGATGCAGGGAAATGGGTGGCATTCGGGTGGCCACGTTAATATTATTAATGCATGCTACAAACAGATTGTCACAGTGCACCTGAAATTCACAACAGATGGGATTATAAGTTTCCCAATCGTTTTGAAGGCAGGGCAGCATGCAACATCTTGGATTCAGTTGAGAAGATAAGTAGGCTACTTTAAAGTACTGCCTTTGTCTGCACTGTTGTGCACCTTTGAACTACAGTGTAAGTACAAAAGTTGGAGTTTGATCACTGAGTGAGTTGGTGAGGAGGGAGCCAGTGACATTTTCCCTCACTACCTTTCCTCAGAAAGAAGAGTGACAGCCTTGGTAAGTAGGACTTGGTGAGTATTTCTATTCTCCTTAACATACCCTGAACTAGTAGATGTGAAAGTAAAGGAGTAAGTTAAGGAAAAGACATGGCAGGACAGTTCGGCCATGTGGGATGCTCCTCCTGCACAATGTGGGAAGTCAGGGACACTTCCCGCATCCAGGATGACGACATGGTAGGAAAAGTCTCCAATTGCAGCTACTCAAAATTTGTGTTTTGGAACTGGAGCTGGGTCTGGAATTACTGTGACCATCTGCAATGCTGAGATCTTTGTGGGAAGATAGCATATGCAATGAGGTGGTCTCACACAACAAGTAAGGAGTGCACAGGCATAAAGGAGATGGATGACCGCCAAACGAGTAAAAGCATTGAGCAGGTAATGCAGAAGTTCCCTGGGTCCATCTCCCTCTCTATCAGATTTTACATTTTGGATGCTGTTGGGGGAAGTGGCTTCCCAGGGGAATATAGCAAGAGTCATGTCCGTGGCATCGTGAGTGGCTTAAATGCATAGACACTGGGGGGTGGGGGGGACAAAAATGGGAGAGAACTAGTGATAGGGGATTTCATTGTAAGGGAATTGATAGATGTTTCTTGGCCGCAGATGTGAAACCAGGATGGTGTGTTGCTCCCTGGTGCCAGGATCAAGGATATCACTGAACGGCTGCAGGACATTCTGAATAGGGAGGGTGAACGGCTGTGGTCCATATTAGTCCCAACAACGTAGGTATGCAGAGGAATGAGATAATAAATCAAAAAGCAGGACCTCAAAGGTTACTTCCATTGCCACATGCTAATGAGAGTAGGAACAGGAGAATGAACTAAATAAATGTGTGACTGGAGAGAGTGATTGAAGGAGGGAGGGATTTGGATTTCTGAAGCATTGGGACCAATTCAGGGGAAGATGAAATCTATACAAACTGCATGAGTTGAACCCTTATAGAATCAAGACCAATATTTGAATTTTCAGAAAACTTTTGATGAAGGCCCACATAAAAGGTTAGTGTGCAAAATTAAAGCACATGGGATTGGGGATAATATGCTGCTGTGGATTAAGAATTGGTTAGCCGATAGGAAACAGTAGAATAAATGGCAGGTGGTCCCAGTGGGGTCCCACAGGGATCAGTGCTTGGCCCTTGCTATTCACAATTTACATCAATGAGCTGGATGTGGGAACCAAATATATTTTCAAGTTTGTTGATGACACAAAACCTGGTGGGAATGTGAATGGTGAGACAGATGTAACGAGGCCTTGAGGAAATTTAGACAAGTTGAATGAGTGGACAAGTACATGGCAGATGCAGAATAAAGTGGACAATGTGAAGTTATCAGAAAAACAGAGTATTATTTAAATGGTGATACATTTGGAAACGTTGATGTACAAAGGGACCTGGGTGTCCTTGCATACCAGTCACTGAAAGCAAGCATATGGGGTAGTTTTGCAATTTGGAGAGTAAATGGTATGCAGGCCTTTATTGCAAAAGGATTTGATTACAGGAACGAGGATGTCTTGTTTTGAATGTATAGGGTTTTGGTGAGATCACACCTGGAATATTGTCTGCAGTTTTGGTCTCATTATCTAAGAAAGGACATACTTGCCAGGGAGGGACTGCAACTAAAGTTCACCAGACTGATTCTTGGGATAATGGGATTGTCATATGAGGAGACATTGGATCGACTGGGTCTGTACTCATTGGAATTTAGAAGAATGAAAAGAGATCCACTTCTAATGTATAAAATTCTGTGAGGGATGGACAAACGAGGTGCAGGAGTGACATTTCCTCTGGCTGGGGGTCTAGAACAAGGTATCAAAGTCTCGGGGTAGACCATTTAGGACTGAGATGCAGAGAAACATCTTCCTGAACCTGCAGAATTCTCTGCCAGAGGTGTTGGAAGCTAAATCATTGAATATATTCGAGAAATAAACAGATAGATTTCTAGACTGTAAAGGTGTCAAAGGGTAGGTGGAGAGGATGGGAGAATGATGCTGAGACAAAGGATCGGCCATGATCATACTGAATGGCGGAGCAGGCTTGATGTGCCAAATGGCCTACTGCTGCTCTTTTTGTACCCATGCCTCCACCCCAGTTAAACACAGAAGGAGATGCTATTTGATAGTCCAATGAAGTCCTTCAGTTTTTGTTTATTCATTCATGGGACTTTGGCATCACTACCTAGGCCAACCTTCAGTACACATCCCTAATTGCCCTTCAGAGGGTGGCAGTGAGCTGCCATCTTGACTTCCTGTAGTCCATGTTGTGTTGGAACACCCACAGTGCTGTTAGATAGGGAGTTCCAGGATTTTGCCCCAGTGATAGTGTAGGAATGGTGACATATTTCCAACTCAGGGTGGGGCGTGGCTCTGAGAGGAACTTCCAGGCAATGGTGTTTCCATGTGTCTGTAACCCTTGCCTTCTAGATGTTAGTGGTTGTTGGTTTGGAAAGTGCTCTCCAAGGAGCTTAGTGAATTCTTGCAGTGCATCTTGTGGATGGTATACACTGCTGTCATGTGAAGTGGTAGAGGGACTGAATGTTTGTGAATGAGGTGCCAATCAAGCGGGCTGCTTTGTCTTGGATTGTGTCGAGACTCTTGAGTATCGCTGGATTGCACTCATCCAGGCAAGTGAAAAATATTCTGTTACACTCCTGCTTGTGCCTTGTAGATGATAGACAGGCTTTTGGGGGGGCGGTGTCAGGAGGGTGAGGTAGTCACCACAGAATTGCTTGCCTCTGATTTGCTCTTTGTAGCCACAATATTCATATGACTAGTCCAGTTCATTTTCTGGTCAATGATAACCCCCAGGATGTTGATAATGGGGAATTCAGCAATGATAATTCAGGCATTAAATGTTAAGGGGCAATGGTTAGATTCTCTCTCATTGGAACTGCCATTCCTGGCACTTTGTGAGGCATGAATGTTACTTGCTACTTGTCAGCCCACACCTGGATGTTATTCAGGTCTCGCTGCATTTGGACGTGAACTGCTTCAGTATCTAAGGAGTCGTAAATGGTGTTGAACATTGTACAATCACCAGCGAACATCCCACTTCTAACCTTATGATGGAAAGAGAGTCATTGATGAAGCAACTAAAATGGTTTGGCCTAGGACACCACCTTGAGATTGTGGTTGACTACAATTCAGCTACTGCAAATGGCCCACAGCCCCTCATGGTTGCCCAACCTGATGGATTGCTAAAACTGTTTGAATCTATCCCATTTTGCATAGTGGTAATGCCACTCAACATGATGGATCTTATCCTCAATGTATAGATATGATTATATCACCACAAGAACTGTGCACTGGTCACTGCTGCTGATACTTCCATGGATAGATGCATCTAAAGCAAGCAGGTTGGTGAGGATGAGTTCAAGTATGTTTTTCCCTCTTGTTGGTTCTCTCACCACCTGCCACAGACCCAGTCAACAGCCACATCCCCTAGGGCCTGGCCAGATTAGTGATACTAGTTCCAGCCAGCCACTCTCGGAGGTAGACATTGAACTCTCCCACCCATTCTGTGCCGTTTCCACCCTCAGTGCTTCCTCCAAGTGGCGTGCAACATGAAGGAGTACTGATTCATCAGCTGAGGGGGACAGTAAATGATATTCAGCAGGAGGTTTCTTTGTTTGACATGATGCTCTGAGACTTTATGGGTTCCAGAGTCGATTTTGAGGACTCGAGGGCAACCCACTTCTGACTGTATACCACTGTGCTACCACCTCTGCTGGGTCTGTCCTGCTGGTGGAATAGGACATCCTGAGGGGTGGTGATGGTGGTGACTGATACATTATCTATAAGACATGATTCCATGAGTATTATTATGTCAGGCTGTTACTTAACTGGTCTGTGGGAGCTCTCCCCACTTTGGCACAAGCCCCCAGATGTTAGGAAGGGATACTTTGCAGGAGTGACAGGGCTGAGTTTGCTGTTATCATTCCCAGTGCATCAGTTGATGCCGGGTGGCCTGTCCAGTTTCATTCTTTACTGACTTTGTAGCGATTTGATGTAATTGTGTGACTCACTAGGTTATTTCAGAGGCCATTTAAGAGTCAACAACATTGCTGAGGATCTGGAGTCACATGTAAGCTGGACCAGGCAAGGGCGACAGATTTCCTTACCAAAAGGACATTAGTGAATCAGATGGGTTTTTACAACAACTGACAGTGGTTTCATGGTCATCATTAGACTATTAGTTCCAGATTTCTTTTTATATTGAATTCAAGTTCCACCATCTGCCATAGTGGGATTCGAATCCAGCTCCCCAGAGTATTACCTTGGGTCTCTGGATCATTTGTCCTGTGACAATACCCATATGCCATGGCCTTCACCAGTTAAGAGTCACATTCCACTGCCACCACTATCGTACCCTTGCAAAGGAGGCCTAAAACTTCATCCGTGCAGGTTGGTGTTAGGAACAGTGGGGGTGGACTTCCTTTAAAGGTCCTTGGGTCCATGGGAGACAGCGCCCTTCCAAAGTCATCTCTTCCTTCTTGGCCTTCTTTTGTCACTGTTTCTATCATTTCATATAAAGTGGGGATATTATGGGGCACTAAAAGAGTGTACTTTATTGGACCTCAGCTTCATCAAACAGTTAAATGAGGTTGTTTAATGGGAGTGATAATATTAATTATTAAAATTATCGAAGGTTCAAAACGTTTGTTATATTTTAAACATTAATGCTACTCTGAAATCATATCCTCTTCCTAACACTTTGGGTACACCTGAACCAGATAGACTGTAGGGTTTGAGAAGCTGGCTCACCGCTACCTTCTGGAGCTTAAGGATGAGCAACAAATGCCAGCCATGCTCACATCCCATTACATCATTTTAAAAATATATTTTATTATAATCTGGTGAAACCTGTTTGACCTTAGTTCTGTTTTATTTTAAATGTTTATAATCCTGATGGGTAGTTTTCATCCTGAGATGCATGGACCCAAATTCTCCAGCCCCGCTGACAGGATTCTCCAGTCCTGTCGGTTGCGCACCCCTGCCCATGGGTTTCCTGCCAGCAGGGGGAGTGATGTCAATGGGAATTCCCATTAACAGAGCATCCTGCTGCTGGCAAACAAACCACCACCTCCCACTGGCAGGAAACATTCGCCTGGAAGACCACAGCATCTCACCCATGTCTTTGAATTGTTGTTTGCCCAACAGATCGGAAGTTAGTTTTTCCAGCCCTTTAGTAAATATAATTAGTTTATTGTTCACCCCAAATGTGCTACTTCCTAGATTGATTGTAGATATGATCATATTTCCATTCAGCGGAAGTCTAGGCTCAACTGTGCCAGCGATGGTTCTTGGCAATTCTCCTATGATCAGTGTAAATCTTACAAAAGTCTCAATAGTCATGCAAGTAGGTCCCGCCCTGGATTTAGGCCTCGAGCTCTGAAATTTTTGCCCTGCAACACTTTTAGTTCAAACAGCATTTTTTTGTAACCTTCTTGTTTCCAGCTGTTGTTGTGCTTAAAGGAACCCAGATAGACAATGAGGTTGAACCTCAATAGAATGGCAATTCTGTTGGGGATGTCAATGGTGCTGCTAGATTTGAATTCCTGAGGGGATAAGAAAGGCAGATATAACTAAAGGTCATGTTAAATACCTACGGAAAGGCCTTTTGAACATGTCAGAATATGGTTCGACTTCATAAAAGTGGCTGACACGTGCGTATACCTTCTCCTAGAAAGCAACCCGCAAACCACATTTATCAAATAGCTGGCTCATCCCATGGATATAAAGGTCAATCTTGCATTAAACTTTTATATTACCAGATCCTTCTGACCCTACACTCCTGACATTTGCTAAACCAGTCAGTCAGCCATTCACAGAGACCTATTTTGTAAGGGGCATCAGGCTGATCATTTTCTTTGGAGAAAGGCTGTACTGATTTTTCAACAGCAACGATCTGTATTTATATAGTGCCTTTAACGTAATAAAATGTCCCAAGGGCCTTCACTCAGGCAGAAGACCAGCTTGATCAACGAGCAAGGCATGGAGTGACTTAATAGAGAGAGGAGTAGCGGTTTAGGGAGAGAATTCATAAGTCCAAGCAATTGAAGGCACAGCCAACATTGATGGGATGGCTAAAATCAGGGATGATCAAGAGTTGGATAATGCAGGTATCTTGCAGGCTTGTGGACATGGAGGAGATAGGAAACCGTGACATCATGGAGGGGTTTGAAAACTAGAATGGTTCGTTTTTTTTAATCAAAACATTGATTAACCAAAAGCCAATGTAAGTCAGCAAGAACAGGGTTGAGGGGTCAATGGGACTTTGTGCAGGTTAGGCCACACACCATAAAGTTATGAAGATCTCAGGTTTATCAGGTAGCGAGGTGTCCAAGATTCCAAAACATTGCAAATGTTACTGAGATACTATAGAGACCAAATGGCCAATCCAAATGAAGAAAGTTGTTGATTCTTCAAAGCCATTTTGAGTCCAAAACTCCAGCCCAAATCAAAGGTGAAAAACAGGCAGGTGGGTCGCCAGCAACCAATTCTGTGATGGAATGTGGACCTGCCAGGATTCAACCTCATTTTGTCTTTGCAGTCATCAAAGTTTAAAGTTTATTTTAATAGTGTCACAAGTAGGCTTACATTACGACTGCAATGAAGTTACTGTGATAATTCCCTTGTCACCACACTCTGGCACCTTTTTGGGTACATTGAGGGTGAATTTAATATGGCCAATGCACCTAAGCAGCAAATCTTTTGGGATGTGGGAGGAAACCGGACCATCCAGAAGAAATCCACGCAGATACTGGGAGAACATGTAGACTTCACACAGACAATGACCCAAGCTGGGAATCGAACCCGGGTCCCTGGTGCTGTGAAATAGCAGTGCTAACCACTGTGCCACCGTGCCGACCCCATGGAGTCATCTGCCTGCATGTCAAGGGGGCATGTCTCAGAAGTTCCCAGCCTTCTCTGTGTAGTTCTTTACCTTGTAACATTCTTGTGAATTGTACTGGTGAATTGGGTAAGCGTCACTGATGAACCGTGGACAATTTGCTGCCACCATGTAAGTGGCCCTGTATCTAGTGCTGCAACAGGACCTCCAAGCCTGGAATAGGGAAATAGGAGTTTTGTCCTAGCACATTTGCACAGAAGGCAAGGGCTGAAGAATTGCTTGAGCCATTTAAGAGGTTCTTCACAGGTTTTTTTATATATTATTGACACTGAATATCTTTGACTCTCTGAATCTTCTGTTCATAGAATCCCCACAGTTCATACGGAGGTCATTCGGCCCATTGAGTCTGCAACAACCACATTCCCATCCCGGCCCTATTCCCTAACCCCACATATTTACCCTGCTAATCCCCTGACACTAGGGTCAAATTAGCATGGCCAATCAATGTAATCCCCACATTTCCGGAATGTGGGAGGACTCCGGAGCACCCAGAGGAAACCCACACGCAGACACAGGGAGAACGTACAAACTCCACACAGTCAGTGACCCGAGGCCAGAATCGAACCCGGGTCCCTGGCGCTGTGAGGCAGCAGTGCTAACCACTGTGCCACCGTGCCACCCATTCTGTTATTCAGCAGAAACTACATCTGCATCCATTTTTGCCCATTTTAGTTGATGATCCAGGTAATAACTTGATTTTATTGTGCTAGAATTGGTTTTCTAGAGCTCTATCACTTTTGATTTAATCATTAAGAAATGAAAAAGAGTGAAGTGGAGGGAATTGGCTTCACACTACCCTCCTTTCTTAGAGAACCAATTAGAAGTAGTTGGGTGTAACTCACATCCTGTCACATTATGCTGCAGAGTGTTAATAAATGCCTTAGAACAAAGAACCAACATGTTTCTACAAAGTCCATCTTACCATTCCCGCAAGATGCCTAAAATACATCACAACCAATAAATTGCTTGCAAATTATAGTCAGCCATTGTCGATGTGTGTGCAAATATCTAATTTGTTATTGATCTAAAATTGAATATCAAAAGATTTTGAAAGTGTTGTTTGTTTGGAAGATGGTTTCAATTAAATTCATGTTGGCAGGAGTATAGTTTATTCTCAGGCAGTTTAAGAAATTATGCATCCAAGATAATAATTACTAAAGAGGACTTCCGATTAAACATGAACTGCAAATTAAGGACTTGAAGGGTTAACAAGTATTGTATTTTATCAAATGTAAATTTTTTTCAGTAATGTGTTACAGTATCTGTAATCATACTGTTACAGATGAATGCTTCTTTTGTGTACATTTACAATATAAATTAAATAAGAAAAGTTTTGATAGTAACCCAATATGAATTGGCCAGATGATTAATATAGACCTAAGTGTCATGCTAAGAGAAACCTGCTACTTTTTTTTTTAGTTGGTTTTAACTGTTATATATTACTTAAAACAGAACATTTTTACAAAGACTGTGAAACCTTTTGCCTTCCCTAGAACAGGAAGCTTGTTTTAAGAATGTGTATTAATGCATGCTTTTAAAAATATCTCTCATTGAAGAAAACACATTAAAGAAACACTGTTATCATAAATTTCAGGCCAGCTAACCAGAAATATCTGTACATCTGGAATGATGAGCAGATGTCAACATTATCGTCACAAACATAGAATTTTTTTTATATTTACATCTTTCTTCTCTCTATTTTCCTTTATTTTGTCCGCTTTTACTTATTTTCTTTCTGTTTCTCTCCTCCTTTAATGTACTTTACTAAATCATGTTACTGTCACATTCTCTCCCTTTTCCTTGGACTCTGCTCTTCATTCTTATTCTGGTGAAGCTTGCAAAAAGGGACTCTCTGTCACTGAGGGTGACAATGAGGAGGGTCACTGACTCACAAAGTCATGATATTTAGTGGTTCCTCTAATTGTATCATCATGCAGCCACACAGAGTGATTCTGTGCCGTCATGAGATGCAAGTCTATTGAGCTGAATCTGAGTTAGTTTTTCTTTTATCTCCTTTTCTAGTGGGCTAGCAATCAGCTGAAATCGCGTGGCACCAGATTTACTACTGGAATGTGAAATGATCTTGTGTATTCTTGGGTTGTAAAAAATGGAGTTAATCTGTAACTGACTGAGTTCTCTTTGGGGAACGGTAGAACCATTCAAAACAATACTGGAATTCTATAGGTCGGTTTTCCTATTGTCTTTTACACATTGGATGAGGAAAACCCTCTTCCAAACCTCAGATCACTTTTGGGCCATTTTACTCGAAGATAGTTCTGCACTGGCTTTATCCAAAGAGATGAAAACTCCCAGCTTGATAACTGAATCTCTTTAGGGAAAGTTGTAACAACTCATTATTGCGCATCAAGTGTTCAGGACAATCCATCCACTCTGTGGGTTGGGCTGCAGTGCTTGACTTGTATCTAACGAAGCTTGATTAGAATATGTAAAAAGAGAACGGGATAGGTATCATTAATTCCCACAGTTTTGCACCATTTCTCCAGGTGTTCCGAGATCATCCTCCAAAGTTACAATGAACAGTCGAAAGGCTTCCTGTAGAAATTATACCTCAAGTTGGATAAGGGATCTAAAATCTGTTCATCTTCTTCTGTGTGTACTAGATTGGCTGGCTTTTATTAGCACATTAGAATGTCTGTTCTCTTTTCTAATACACAATTCTTTCCTTTGCCAGTTTGTGGTCAGGAGACTCTTTAGGCATCAACTCATCTTTAGCAGTAATACAAAATGGGATGATTGTGAATTGGCAGCCTGTTGTACATATTGCTTGATGTTCTGACTTCTTGGGTGGGAAAGAAATTGATATGGCGCAAAAAAGACAGTCGATTTGTTATGAGTTCATATTGTGCTAATAGTGTAGCCCAATTTCATAATCAATTAATGATTTCCTTTTGAAATTACAATTCATGTTTGTGGAGGAAGAGTTGTCCATTTTATCATTGGAATCCTGCTGAATGAGAGACATCTTTGGAACATTATGATTTAGATAGACCTCCCCTAATGAGTATCTGGGAATGGGTTGGATCTCTTGCATTTAATGATTCAGCTGTATGATAATATGAGGGGAGATCTCATTGAGATGTATAAGATGATGAATGGGATGGATAGGATAGAGGTGGAGAGACTCTTCCCGCTCAAAAAAGACAGTAGGACTAGGGGGCACAGCCTCAAGATAAAGGGGGGCGGTTTAGAACGGAGTTGAGGAGGAACTTCTTCACTCAAAGGGTGGTGAATCTCTGGAATTCTCTGCCCGTTGAAGTGGTGGAGGCTGCCTCGCTAAATATTTTTAAGACGCGGGTTGATGGGTTTTTGATAAGAGAGGGGATTAAGGGTTATGGGGAGAGGGCGGGAAAGTGGAACTGAGCCAAGACAGATCAGCCATGATCTTATTGAATGGCAGGGCAGGCTCGAAGGGCTAGATGGCCTACTCCTGCTCCTATTTCTTATGTTATGTTCTTATCTCTTTCATTATCATGTCACTGATGAAGTCAGAGCTACCAATAGCTAACAAAAACATTTTGGCCATAAAAATTGGGAGAATACATCCTGAAGTATTTTTATTATTGTTATTGACATGATGATAAGAAACTGTTCCCATTCCATTTCAAATTCTGGCATATTTCTAGCCAGCCAACACACACCAAATTAGTTTGTGTACGAGAATTGCTGAGCCATTCGTGTTTTGTGATTTTACCAGATGAAACTGAGGTCTGATAAACACTAATTTAGTAAAAAAACAAATAAAATGTTCATTGGGTACTGATACTATACATATGCATGATAAAATTCCCCATTTTGATTTGGCCTACAACTTTTAACATTTCCCTGTTCTTACACAATCTTCCTCAGACCGTACTTGGCCCTTCAGTTGTTATCCAAAGCACTCTTTAAAAGTCAGAATCCCAGAGAAGGAGGGAGACCGAATTGAAGTGTTATCAAAGGCAAACTTGCGAAGGATGAAGATAGAGAAATCTCTTTCAGTCTGAAGCCTTTTGAAGAGTCAAAATGAGGGGAATGATTAACCAATGTGGGCTTGCTTTGGCAAATGCAGCAACTCAACTGACCGTGTAAACAGCAGTCAAATCAGTCACAGAGTGACTTGTCATTGACCAAAAGCAGAAAGAACTTTTGACTTGTAACCCTCAGCAATTTGAATGAGAATAAATGGCTTAAAGCTGGAGTTCACAAATTTAATGTAGAATAGCACAAGGAAGGACAAGAAAAAAACATTGTCAACAGAATTTTCACTAAACCATGAATGCTTTTGAGTTCAAATGTAGCCTCTGCTTGTTTAGTGTCATTCCTAGTACTTGGCTGTCTCAATTCACATTTTTATTTTACTGTAGATAATTAAGAACATGTTGCTGACGATGGTCTCCCATAAGCATCTACTTAAGACATCAACTTTCCCAAGCCTGTCGAGTACAAAATAGTCTGAATCAAAGCCTCTGGTTTTGGCACTGTGCCTAAATAAATCATCTGAGTCTTTATCACTCCACACAAACACATGCCTTTGTTCATAGACTCTTCTTCTCCAGAATGTCTGCGGCTTAATTAATCCACTGCAAACATTGGAGTCAACTACATTACAGTTGATTGCTGTTAATTTTTTAAAAAATCCTTACCACAAATTATTACTCATTGAGCTGGACTATTAAAGAAAAGCTATGTTCTTTAAAAACACTGGCAGCCTATTTGGAGAAATGATGGAAGGGCTTCTGAGGAACGGAAACTATTTAACTTACATACTGGGCTAAAAAGTTGAACCTACAGTATTTAATGGATTGGTGTTATTTATGGAACTGTTCAGAACTGTAGGACTGTAATGTAAAAGAATTTCACCTCCATACTCTGTTTTCGGAATCTGCAAACCAATACTATGTCAGAGATCGAATTATATCATTACAGTTTATTGGAATATCCTTCCAAATGGTGATGAAGGCATTTACAAATGTTACTGTGAAATGCTAAAGTACAAAACATTTTACATAAGTATCATCACATACATAATTCATGTGTTTTCTTTTGCCTGTGATCAGTGTGTTTTGTATCTGAGAGATGTATGTTTTCTTAAATTCAGATTGATTGCCCCAATTTAAATAATTCCAGCAGCAAGCTTTTCATGAATTTAAAAATAAGGATAGTTATTTATTGTCTTAAACTTGTCTTAGACATTTAAATCATGACTTCTTACTCACTCACTCAACTCACCCACATTATCACTCACACAAAGATTAGATACAGATAAGGGTGAAACAATACAATTAAAATGTATGATTGTCTCAGTCTCTCTTTAGTTGCAGGCCTGATGTTTCTTAGATGAGTTAGAGGTTTAGTTGAAGGGAAGACCTCGTACAGCAGAGGGTTTTTAATAAATTATGAAGCCTCTTGCATTTAACTTTACAAGAGATTCTCAGGTGAACTTGAATTTGAAACAAGTTGGGAAGAGTCTTTCTCCCACCTTCACTGGTTATGTGTTACTTTGGCCACCCATTTGACATGCTGTTGTTTTGATGGCTGTTGTTGGATTTCTCTCTGCATAACAGTTTCTGGCTATTTTCAAAGTAAGGCAACAAGCATGGCTGTTTCACCATATGACTTGTTACAAATCAATATCCCTACATAAGGTGGGTGCCCAGGTCAGTTATACATCCTATATGTATGTCATAACTTTCACATCTTGTGAGTTTGAGATGGCTGGTATCTTTGTATATGAAGGATCTAGTTAATTTGAAATTATCCTTTTGAATTAGTTTTAGGAAAAGGCATTGAGTCAACATCAGTTTGGAAAGTTTTTTATTCTCTCTAGATATGGGGTGGTTCAGTTCACAGAAGAAGTCAGGTGATCCTTGGGCAGCTATCTTTTGCGGGTTTTTAAAAAATATTTAAATATTAACTGGAAGTTCCTGACATACTGGAATATGACAGTATAAAAGAATGAATAAGCAGAGATAGCAATCAACAGAATTATAGGTAAACTTCTGTGATCATAATTTTCAAAAAGATGTGAAATTGAACATTTGAGCTCAGAAGCCAGTGGTTAAGGATGAGGGAAAGGGACAGGTAGGACATCAATTCTATCACAATAAGGCGAGTACAAGTGACCAAAGTTTCACAATAAAATCTTGGGGTTGAATGTCTGTCAGTGTGTTCCTAATTATCCACCATAAGTCTATGGAAGACCAGAGAAAAGTGGGAGAGAAAATGAAGGGACAGCCTTCTATGGGAGCCCATATGAGGGCAATTTTGGAACCTGACTACAAAGGGAAATCCAAATTCTCTCTCCCAAAGACAATGTTATTTTATATACTCACTGATTTTGCAGAACTATGCATTTTCCCATCTAAACAATGGCTGCAAAATTCACTTGCATGGCACGTATGTTTTTGGTCCAAAAAGGCACCCACATGACGCATGCACTTCTGTGGCTAGCCCTGCTAGATGCCATTTTGGTAAAGGCATGAACACCGATGCAGGGATCATGCAGTATGCAGAATGGACAGATTGTAACTTCAGTCAGTGTGTAACGTGCATTTGATTCTCACTGTATATTTTTGACCTGAATTTAACAGCTTTAACCTTGTGCAGCTAAACATGTAAGAAGAACTCAGCACCAACACTGGTTAAAGAGATAATTAACCACTTTCAAATTAATTGCTCATTGATTTCTCTGGTCGTTGCTGAGTTAGTGGAGGTGTTTGAGGTTTCTACTGTTATTTACAACTAGTTATGTCTACAAGAAATTGTGTGGCATGAGTGAAGGCCTTAGTTCCGATCTAAGCCTACTTCCTTCCAGTCATGGGTGCCATCATTTCAATCTCCTTGGGATTGTAACATGACACAGAATAAGTAGAGATGACACAGAGATGGACAAGTTACACAAAGGGTAGGACGAGCACTCCAAAAGCTCATGATTCCAAATAAGCCTGTTGGACTTTAACCTGGTGTTGTTAGACTTCTTACTGTGTACAGCCAAAAAGGTTGCGCTGTTTTAGTGTCCAGCTATTGTGTGATCGAACTCAATGCATCAGAATAGCTGACATTCTTCATCATCAGTCTCTTCTTCCTTGACAACTTCTTGCTCATTCACCACTGCCTTGCGGGGTCACAGGCTCATGGGCACCTGAAGGGAGAAAGGCACAAGATTAGGTTGCCATTCGGGGAAGGGGAAAAGCATAAGTCAGACGAGAATACATGATGTGGGGGAAGTGGGATGTGACATAGATCAGGTGTGAGTACACCATCATCTATCATGATGCCAGTACCACCATTGATCAGGGCCTCTGTCATGGCTGCTAAAGTAATGGCTAACATTATCTCATCCAAGGGTCTAAGAGTTTGCAGCCATGTCCGTCTCCATGCTGGTGCTGCTGGCTACAGTTATGAGTTATCTTTTATTCAGGAAAGAGATTTATGTCCTTGAGTTAGGTGGACTGTGTTTGGGTGATGTGGCTGTCATAGCTGGCAGGATGTGCAATCTGACTGCAGTGGGTGTGAAGCTAGCAGAAGTGCTAAATTTGTTTGTGAGGTACAGTTGTGGTTGATAGAAATTGTTGGTAGCTGAATGAAGTGAGTGATGTCTGAGGTTAGTGATTCAATTGTAAGGATCAGGCATTTGAAGATGCGTTCATGGCTGTTGGTGGGGTTTTCGAGATAGCCGGGTACCGTCAGAAATTTCAGAAAATATAAGACTCACAAAGCCAGTGTCTCGGTTTAAAGACATAACCTTCATTCTGACCAGTGGCCGCTAGGAGAAATCATTCAAAGGGTCAGGGCAGTTCCTGAGATGGAAGAGCTAGACCTGTTCAACAAATTCTAATGTATACCTTTCAAAACAGATCAATTATATATATTCTTATCAATTACTTCTGCCTTTCATTAGCTTTAAATCAATCATCTTCAATATACATATATCAACAATAAAACCTGTCATATACTTTAGCTAATTGCATCTTACCCTCTGGCACAATGGTATTTCATTAGTCCCTAGAATTTGGACGTTTCCTCCCCTTTTGGTGAACTCAGCTTCCTGTGTTCCCTACTAACCTCAGACGCGAGCCACTAAGTTCAAAGTGATGTTCCATAAGTTCCCCTGGTCACTGCCAAACCAGATTAACACATGATTCCACATCTGGACATGCATCCATCTTATCTGAACGATGAACAAGCCCTATTCAAAGTGTTCTGAACGTTCTTGCCATTAGAAACTCTGCTGATATTTCCAAGGTTCAGTATTCCCTTAGAATATCTCTATGTCCTAACGCCCTTTACCATGATGCTTTGCAGCAATCTGCCTTTGGCTGAAGTGAACATGATTCTTAAAAATACATTACTACATTCAAAATATCAGCGTAAATGTTTTTAAATCATAATCTTCTGTTTAAATCTCTTACTGCATTTCATATGTGTGTAAACTGCTTTCTTGTTAGCTTATAAGTCTGTTTTAAAGTCATTTAACTCAGTGCTGGTAGTTCTGTCAGTGTCTTAATGTTTAATGTTTTAAAAAATCTTTATTAATCTTTTCGGATTTCTTCCTCTTACACTGTCTTCAGCCACTCCTGTGAGGGTGATGAACATCAGGTGGTCAAATCTCACTCTCGACATTGATTGTGACATCTGTTACAACGTAAGGGCTTCAACTGGGGGGGGCAGCACGGCACCACAGTGGTTAGTACTGCTGCTTCACAGCTCCAGGAACCTGGGTTTGATTCCCGGCTTGGGTCACTGTCTGTGTGGAGTTTGCACATTCTCCTCGTGTCTGTGTGGGTTTTCTCCGGGTGCTACGATTTCCTCCCACAGCCCAAAAGATGTGCGGATTAGATTGATTGGCCATGCTAAAAAATTGCCCCTTAGTGTCCTAAGATGCATAGGTTAGAGGGATTAATGGGTAAAATATGTAGGGATATGGGGGCAGGGCCTGGTTGGGATTGTGGTCAGTGCAGATTCAATGGGCCGAATGGCCTCTTTTTGTACTGTAGGGTTTCTATGATTTATATGAACTGCCCACCTCCTGCTTCAAGGCCTGCAGTGCGGCATCAGAGAATCTTGGAGCCTGCACTTGTCCTGTTGAACAATTTTCAATGTTCTTCCTGCACAGACACACTCTCCCAGCCTCTCACAGTACGTGCTATGCCACAATGCACCTCTCTGATAAAGAGGTACATGCTAGTTTTAAGTCATGCAGGCTAGCTTTGTCCAACAGAAAATGCAGCAAGTACTCACCATGTCTGACATATGGATGGGAGTCATATGGATGGGAAACAGAGTTAGTAGGCTGGATCTTACACTGGGGCCAAGACCGCCTCCACTTGGCCAGACAGTTTAATTAGTATGAGACAGGATTTCCATCCATCTCCAGAAGGAAGTTGGACCTCAAAGAGCTGCTGACCAATTGAAGGTCAGAAACCAGCGCAACACCGGGATTGGTGGTTGCTACCAATATTGCAGGATTCCCAAGAGCAGGAAGAACAATGGATGACCCAAATCTCAGCTAAATTCCAGATCTCACCAGAATCAGATGGCCAGGCCGCAGCGAGCAAGGTGGACCGCATGTTAGACAAGGCAGAGGGTTAGCGAGGGTGCAGGGAGGCAAAGCTGTGAGGGAGGGGGGCCGCTGATTGGCACAGGAAAGCTGGGAACAAGGCAGCTTCTCCTTCCCTTTCTTAGGTTACACCTACCCAGCTACACGCTGAGTCGAGGCCTCTCCCACCACGCTTTGCATTGGAGCAGAGGCTGGATGAGGCCCTTAATTGGAACCAATTAGCAACTTAATGGCTTCAGTTGGGCCACAGGCAGGTGACCCATGTACAATTGTGATGGGGGGGGGGAGCGGAAAACAGGCTGGTGGTGGGTATGCTGCCAATAGCAGGGTGCCCTAATTTATGCACACAACCACCAATGTTTCCAGTGAAAGGTGGCTGTAAAATTCAGTCCAGTGTTTCTGATGAAGGGCCTGACCTGCTAATTATTTTTGGCATTTGCTGATTTTATTTTAGATTTTCAGCATCTGCAGGAATTTCCTTTTGTGGAAACAATAGACACTGGTTTATCAAGCACCACAGTCCCTACATCCCCTTGTAGGTCTTTCAAATTTCACAGCCATTGACTTTTACATTTGAGTAAAATGGTTTTTAACTAGTATAAGAACATAAGAACTAAGAGCAGGAGTAGGCCATCTGGCCGCTTGAGCCTGCTCCAGCATTCAATAAGATCATGGCTGATCTTTTTGTGGACTCAGCTCCACTTACCCACCCACTCACCATAACCTTTAATTTCTTTACTGTTCAAAAATTTATCTGTCCTTGCCTTAAAAACATTCAATGAGGTAGCCTCAACTGCTTTACCGGGCAGGGAGTTCCGCAGATTCACAACCCTTTGTGTGAAGAAGTTCCTCTTCAACTCAGTCCTAAATCGGAACAAAGAACAATACAGCACAGGAACAGGCCCATCAGCACTCCAAGCCTGCACCGAACATGTGTTCCTAACTAGATCATCCATTTGTATCCCTCTATTCCCAGTCTGTTCACGTTCTATCTAGATAAGTCTTAAATGATCCTAGCGTGTCTGCCTCAACCACCTTGCTTGGTTGTGCATTCCAGGCCCCCAGTGTAAAATACATCCCCCACATATCTGTATTGAACCTTGTCCCCCTTCCCTTGAACTTGTGACCCCTTGTGTTTGTCATTTCCGACCTGGAAAAAAGCTTCCAACTGTTCACCCTATCTATGTCCTTCATAATTTTATAAACTTCTTTTAGGCTTCCCCTCAACCTCCATCTTTCCAGGAAGAACAACCCTAGTTTACTCAATCTCACCTCATAGCTAAGACCCTCCATGCCAGACAACATCCTGGTAAAGCTTTTCTGCATTCTGTCCATCCTGCGCTTAATGCTCCTTCCACTCACATTGTTGGCCACTTTAAGACTTGAATAGCAGGTTAGGTGTAAAGATTTGCATTCTAATCAGTAATCTGTAAACTGTCTGTGCTGTTATATGCTCTGTCTGAGGCCAGAACCCCTCCATTTGCCTGACAAAGGGGCAAACCCCGAAAGCTTGCGAGATTACTATCAAATAAATCGGTTGGACTTAAACCTGGTGTTGCCAGACTTCTTTCTGAGCTCTGCCCAAAGTGTCTCATTACCTGATCCTTCCAAATTGTCCACCCGCTGTACCACTGCATTATGCTCCCTAACCAGTATTGTTACTCCCCCACCTCTTCTGGCCCCTCCTTTGTCTCACCTAAAAAATTTATATCCTGGAATATTCAGCTGCCAGTCTTGTCCTTTTAACTAAGCCTCTGTCACTGCAAACATATCCAAGTTTCGTGTGTGTATTAAGGCTCTTAGTTCATCTGTCTTGCTTGTTACACTCCTTGCATTTAAGCATTCAATTTGGCGGAATTCTTTAAGAACATTACATGTGCACTGGACAGTGGGGGACCTATGGATGTGGTGTATCTGGATTTTCAGAAAGCATTTAACAAGGTGCCACACCAAATCTGCTGCATAAAATAAAGATGCACAGTGTTACAGGTAATGTATTAGCATGAATAGATGGTTAACTAACAGAAAGCAAAGAGTGGAGGTAAGTGCGTGTTTTTTCTGGTTGGCTATCAGTGACTAGTAGTGTGCTTCAGGGATCAGTGTTGGGACCACAATTGTTTACGATTTACATCGATGATTTAGAGTTGGGGACCAAGTGGAATGTGTCAAAATTTACAGATGACACTAAGAAGGGTGGAAGAGCAAAGTGTGCAGAGGATGCTGGAAGCCTGCAAAAGGATAAAGATAATCAAAGTGAGTGGGCGAGGGTCTGGCAATGCCCCTTAGTTCTAGTTTCACCCGCCAGAGGAAACAACCTCCCTGCTTCTATCTTATCTATTCCCTTCATAATCTTACATGTTTCTATAAGATCTCACCTCATTCTTCTGAACTCCAATGGGTTTAGCCCAGTTTACTCAGCCTCTCCTCATAAGCCAACCCTCTCAACTCCAGAATCAACCTAGTGAATCTCCTCTGCATCCTCCTCCAGTGCCAGTATATCCTTTCTCAAGTAAGCAGACCAAAACTGTACACAGTACTCCAGGTGTGGCCTCACCAGCACCTTATACAGCTGCAACGTAACCTCACTGTTTTTAAGCTCCATTCCTCTAGCAATGAAGGCCAAAATTCCGTTTGCCTTCTTAATTACCTGCTGCACCTGCAGACCCTCTCCTTGAGATTCCAGCACACAGACACCCAGGTCCCTCTGCACATCAGCATGCTGCAATTATTTACCATTTAATTAATAGTCTATTTTGCTGTTATTCCTACTAAAATGGATGACCTCACATTTACCAACATTGTACTCCATCTGCCAGAACCTCGCCCACTCACTCAGATTATCTATATCCCTTGGATTATCTATACCCTATTGTGTCTATAATGTATGAATGTGTCTATAATTTTGCAATAATGTTTTATTTTCTTCCTTCATAATCTTTTCTAACCTTACCCTAGCGTCAGTCATGGCTGACTTGGTAACACTTTCCCCTCAGAGTTTGTAGGTTGTGGGTTCAAGTCTCATTTTGGAACTTGAGCACAAAAATCAAGGCTGATGCCACAGTACCGGACACAGAGTGCTACATTGCCATAGGTCCCACTTTTGGATGAAATGTTAAACTGAGATTCCATGGCACTATTTCAAAGAAGAGCAGGGAAGTTACCCCTGGTGTTCTGGCCAATATTTATCCCTCAATCAATATTGGCAAACAAAATAAATTATCTGGCCATTGTCATATTACTTCATGTGGAAGTTTGCCGTGCACCAGTTGAATACCATGTTTCCAATTTTCCAACAGTAACTACATTTCAGAAGTACCTCATCAACTGTAAAGCACTTTGGAAAATCCTGAAATAATGAAAGGTGCAATATCAATGCAACACCTTTCTTTTTAACCTATGTAAAAAGCTGACTCATTATTGTGGTTTAGCTCTGAGGGTGCCATCCAATACCTCAGATATGTGGCTATTGTTCATGTAAGAACCTTCAATTTCAATGGCAGTATCAACTGTAAGAATATTAGAATTAAGCCCAATCCTGTTCTTACCAACATCTATCCACAAGTCATCAGAAACAGCAATTTGGTTGGCTTTATCCAGAATAACACACAGTTATGGTACATGTATTGCAACAGGAGCTAAGGTTCATTAACTCAATGTGGGAAAAATGTCAAACTTGGGACTTTATTTCTCCAGAGGGGTTGAACTGCACACTGATCAAATTCAGTTATCAGGGAAATGTTTTTGTTGATAAAGTCAGCAGTCACATTCGATGATGTAACACCTGAATTGGATACAAAGAATAACTCTGAAGCCCCACAGTCACCAGCTAATCGTGCTTTCAAAGCATGCTGGTTGAGATAGAGCTTGAAGTTGTAGTCCTAATTCTTCAAAGCAACCTCCCTAAGAGCAGGTCTTCCTGTGGTGAGTGCCGAATGGTAAAATTACCCATATGCCTTCTTTGTATTTCAAAAAGACTTTCAGAAGTAACTAGAAATAGATATCATTTCACAGCATTTGCATGAGGGCTGTACATAAAACCTCAGGATCAGTGGAGGTGAGATCGGTTTGCTACAAGACTCTCAAGTTACGCAACTACTGCTAGAATATAAGCAGTGAATGTAACGTGCCCAATGGTAACAAGCTGTAAGGGTCAGCTGACCCAGTAAACCATGGAACCAATGACAGAGTGATGTAACAGTCAGCTGTTTTGTTCTATTTTTATTGTCTGCATTTGAAGAGTTACTTCTGATGAAACAAGTACTGCTTGTTAGTATCGGATGATTGTGGGAAATAAACTACTCTAGCCACCCATATGTGAATGAGAAAAAAGCTGATAGCGTGATTGAGTAATTGGTAGTTACCCTGGTCATAATAAATTTGGAGGAATGGACTGCTATTGTCAATGTTAGAGGGGTGAATCATGAGGAAGAATGATGGTGTTTCAAATGCGTTAGGATTATGGGCCAAAAGTATTGATTAGGAATGAAGATGTTCCCATTTTCAGAGAAGCCACTATTTTTTTCTCCTTTCACAGGGCTAAATGGATGACTTGTTTACAAAACGAATATTCTAGAAGGTGTTGTGAAAACGACAGAATAATTGGTCACTCTGCGGCACAGTGCAAAGTCCTTTGCAACCAACTTACACATTGAGCTGTATAGCTCAATGATCCAGAATTTGAACAAGACTTCTGTATTGTTTAAATGGGATTAGATACTGTTTTAGTGGGAAAGTAGTGTGTATACATATATATAAAAAAGAAAGCAAACTATTTGGGGTGTAAGATGAAGCAGGTAGTGGGACGTTGCTTTCTTTCTTGTGAATAACAAGGGTAAAAAGAATATAAGTATCTTTGCTGGCCTCTGGTGTTCTTGTTGCTTGTCAGTGGGAGTGCCCACAGGATTGTCTTTTAACATTGGACGTGCCTCTACTTACAGTGCACTCAGAAGGAATCAAACATGATTTTTGACTGTGATATAGGACTGAAAAATAACTGCAATCCTTAAGAATATTAAAATCCAGCGGGTCTTCAACTAGATTTTTTTGACCTGAAACATTTAGGTATCAGGGAAGGCAGTGTCGATCCTTTACATTTTATGAATGCAAAAGCATATCACCCAGTGTATTTTGAAGAACTTTTTGAATTATATTTATACAAAAAATATGAGTTGCCACTGTCTTATTAGGTTTATTTATTCATGTCACAAGTAGGCTTACATTTACACTGCAATGAAGTTACTGTAGAAAGTCCCCTTGTCATCACGCTCCAGCACCTGTTTGGGTTCATTGAGGGAGAATTTAACATGGCCAATGCATCTAACCAGCACGACTTTCAGACTGTGAGAGGAAACCAGAGCACCCGGAGGAAACCCAGGCAGGCACGGGGAGAACATACAGAGTTTGCACAGACAGTGATGCAAGCCGGGAATTGAACCCAGATCCCTGGCTCTGTGAGGCAGCAGTGCTGTATCACATTTATTCAGAGAAAACTTCAGTTAGGAGCTAAAGCAGTGAAAGATCCCAATAAAAAAGTGTTAAAATGGTATCTGGCAACTTTTGAAGATCCAGTCATCATATAAAATTGCTTCAGGATTCATTTCTGCATATTCAGTAACGTACACACGGCATGAAGATCCAAGACAAGAAGGAAATGTTCTGTGTCTTGACATTGTAAGAATGCATTATGTCATTTTTAAAGATTCCTAATTCAATAAGGTGTCCTCTTAATTCTGTTGTATATTAATTGTATAGTATCTAACTCTGTGGAGAATCACAACATCCTTAACAAGAAAGTTGGTTTTGTTAGTTGTTAAAGCTGAGTTTTTGTTTATTTCACTTCTTATCACATCAGTAAAGCTCTGAAGAAATTTATGAAGCACTGACTGTGTCTTTTATGTGTGGTGGTCTGGAGACAGTGACTTGACTGGCTTCTGTTGAAAGGGAATCAGTGAAATTGTCAGTTGATTACTTTGCCTTGATTAGCATTTATAAGAGTCCTACGCTACATATTTGCATTCCTATTTAGCTGAGATTTTGTAGGGCACAAATGATTAAACTTGTCACCCAGGCTGATTGACAGGGTCAGATCTTTGCTTTATATTCTTTTGAAATTAAAAACAAATGTGTCAGCTTCTTCATGCGCCTGAGTGCTGAGAAGCTTGGCTGCCTTGTCATCGGAGATAGGTCAGGAATGTTTTAATTTTAGGGATAGATTCTAGTTGTCAAGTGAGTCTGATGGCGTGTAGTTCTGAAGACAAGATGTGAAGGGTGTATGGAAGAAGGGGGAACAACAGACAAAGACAAACACCCTCACATCATTACCAGAACCATTTGGATTCTTCTCTGACAGATTTAATCACTCTGAATGACTATGAAACTCAATCAAGCAACTAGATAGTGATCTTGCTGGTCAACTTAACCCCTTGAGGACAGAATCAAATAGTATCCGATACCCTGCTGCATTATCTTATTCACTGCGCAATGTCATTGAGATGTCTCTTGCTGTCTAATTCTGTTCTTTTCACTGGCAGTTGGGCATATTTGCAGGGACAAGAACTTAACTAGGAATTATGCCAGACGGGAACTTAAGTAACAAATTATTTAACTCCTTTGCTGACATATTTATTTTTGGCACTGGTTGAAATCGAGCAAGCCAGGAAGAATGAGTCTGTTTGATTAGATCCGAACCGCAGCAAGTCTGTCGAACCCAAGCCCACTACGACCAAATAAAAGTGTAATTTTCCATCCAACGCACTGGAATTGAGAAAAATGCTCAGTAGCCACAATTATCATTTTCCACATTGTCACAGGAAGAGGCAATTTGAACCTGCTAAAAAATTACAAGAAGTTAAGTTTGCGAATTTGCTACCTTTACCTGACTTGATCGGGTGCAGAATTTGGATAATAAGAGCAGTGAAATCAGATCTTGCTAGTTGCATTACACAACCAGCCATATTTTAATATAGTTCTTGAATCTCAAAAGTGGGTTACAGTTTGATACAAACACTCAATCATTTAGTATGATTTACAATATAGATAGGCATTTACACTTTTTCCACCTGTTTGAGGTTGCAAGATATAGTTGCCAAGCACCTGGCACACAAGGCAACTTGCCGACCTGCCTCACATGGTGTCCAGTGCAATATATGTAACCAGCTATGTTTATGTTGGATTGGTCTCTCTGCTTCTATCAGCATGTCCCCAACAGTTGAGACTGATCTATCAATTTGACAGATGACTCCATGCATACAGAACCTATCCAGAGTCAGCATTAGAATTCATCATTAAAAATCCTGTGGATGTTAGGTTTGAAAATTATGCATTTTTGAAAGTGCTGGGTGTAGCCGAGATCCAAATTGTTAATATTTCCTAGGTAATGTTCGGAAGATTTGTGACAGGGCTACGGTACATAATTTCTGGTGATACACATCTCTGTTCTGTGCCAACATTTGGCATTTTCCGTGAGTTTGATTCATTAGTCTTTCACAATAATTTATTTGATTTTAAGAAGAAATTGTTGGCTTGAGTTCAAAGCTACCAAAGTTCAAGTATGCACGGCAGGTTGGCGTGGAATCTGCATGTAGGTACAATTTTAGTATTCTGTAGTTTCTCTAAAACGTAGACTGCTCAAGTTAGGTTGCTGTCCAATCAAGATGACCAGAATAATAGGCTTCATCTCCTGCCTTTCTATGGCATTGAGCATTTCTTGCCAAGGGCAGAATGTATTCTTCAACATTAAAAAGTCTGCAGACGGCCATGGGACAAAGGACCACAAAAGAATAATTGGCCCAAGCTTGGTGCTCTGGCCAGGGGCAAAGACTATGGGTTTGATTTCCAAAGTGGAGTCAGGAAACTCACATCCCGATGAATTTCAAGTCACATCTCCACACCTGAATATAAATGGGGCAGGAGGCAACCTTGGTGCTGAGTTAAAGGCGCAAAGTATCTTCAGATGACCGGAGCAAAGGTAGATTTATTTGTTTATTAGTGTTACAAGTAGGCTTACATTAACACTGCAATGCAGTTACTCTGGCGCCTGTTCAGGTGCACTGAGGGAAAATTTAGCATGGCCAGTGCACCTAACCAGCATGTCTTTCGGACTGTGGGAGGAACCCAGAGCACCCAGCAGAAACCCATGCAGACACGGGGAGTTTGTGCTGACTCCTCACAGGCAGTGACCCCAGCCGGGAATCGAACCTGGGTCCCTCTTGCTGTGAGGCAGCAGTGCTAACCACTGTGCCACCATGCCACCCCAAATGGCAGCCATGCTGAAGGGGCAGAGCAAATTAGCCATGGATGCCAGGCTGAGATACAAAACTCAACCTGCCTCTAGCTGACCCCTCACATTTAACCAAAAAACAGATGGAAGTGAATTGCCTGTGACCATCTTTGCATGAATTTGCACCAAATCAACTTCAACTGGAAAAAAAGCCAGTACTGTTCCAGACAAGTTCCTTAACAAGCTCCTTAAGAGTAAGGAGCTGTTAATCAATGGTAATTTCCCATTCACTCTCTCTCTGCTAGCCCTTTGAAAATTGCAAACTGTCCTAGAGACTGCAGGATGATTCCCTCTGGGATCACAATTTTTAAGTCACACCTACCCCAATTCCCGCTTTATATTCTTATCATTATGTGCCTGTGAACATACTCAGAATTGTAACTAGTTGACATTTGTACAATGGAAAGCAAAATACTTTGTTCATGGAGAACCTAGAGAATTACTTGGCACTCATAAAGGATGTGGAAACACAATATAAGTTTTCAGCTGTTAATCTAACCAAATGATAGGCAGCAACATTTTGTAATGTGAATGACTGCTAATCCTGAGGTTATCTATAATGAAAAGAAGTATTAAATTTACAAAGAAGATATCATGAAATCTAACTCCTGAGAACTCTACAAGAGAATTGGACTACAGAAAGGAATTAAGGATCATTGGCACTCATTGTTGACCTAATGGCACTTTTGTTTGGCTGTTGGAAAATTAATAATATTCGTAGCCTCACTTACATTTTGCAGAAGAATGGCTAACACTATTCCCGTGATAGTCTCTTTAACACTGTTTGTTGTTACAGGGCAACTTCCATGAAGCCAAAGCACGTTCCTTCATTGTATCATGTGAAGAAACTAAGAGCAAAACAATGTTGATATACCATTGAATATATTAATGCTGACATAAATCTTTTATTTCTTCTCCACCAAAAGAAAAGCAAGGAAGAATGCCAATATTCGAAGTTAACGTCGATTATAGTGCTTTTATACTTTGAGAAATATGTGCATGTGTGTCGTGTGATCTTAATTATCAATCAGTTCTGTTTGGAACATGTTCCCTACCACCTTACAGGAGAGAATTCCATGCTGTTCCACCTAAGATTTACAAAAGGTTATAATTGCAATGGAACACCAGCTCCATGCCAATAATAGCTGGCCTCAGTCCAATGAAAATAGGTGTTTCAGCATGTGCCATCGGGAAGTTAGAGTTGGCCTTTTTACCAGTTATACCTTAACAGTACAAGCTGTGTTAATGTCGATTTGTATAAGTTGGCCACCTGTCCTGAAATGCCAAGGTTTCCACGCTAATGATTTCTCTATCCAAATGTATAAAATTACGACCAATTAAATGGACCCCCTGTGGATACAGTCAGTGACCAGAGAATCATGGCAGTCGGAAAGAGAATTCTGTTCAACGTTCACAGTCAAAGTTAGGTTTTGCTATTGAAATTCTCAGCTGATCAGAAACAGGCCTCAAATTGTTATCAAGTCCAATATTTTCTAAGAATGCAGATTAAGCAATTGGCTGGAAAATGTACTTTAGTTCATGCAAAGCTGAATAGCATTCCGCTATTGATTTTGGTGGTTCAAATTGATTTCTAACTAGTTAAAATAAAGAGTGAAGATTAAAATCGGAGCATACCCGCACTGTAATAGCAGTGAGAGCACAATAGTGGCAATTATATGCACTGCTTGTATCACTGCTGAGCAAACCCAAGGCCAGAAATGTCAAGAATAAATCTGTGGAAAGTAAAACACAATCAAGATCAAAGGGAAAGAAGTGAAATGAGCTGAGTAAGAAAATAGAGGGGATAAATTGTTACAATGAAACCAGAAGCAAATTTGTGGCCTCACAAATTTGATTGAATTCTTTGAGAAGGTAACTAAGTGTGTAGATGAAGGTAGAGCAGTTGATGTTGTATACATGGATTTTAGTAAGGCATTTGATAGGGTTCCCCATGGTAGGCTTATGAAGACAGTGAGGAGGTGTGGGATAGAGGGAAATTTGGCCGATTGGATAGGTAACTGGCTGTCTCATAGAAGACAGAGGGTGTGGAGGGAAAATTTTCAGACTGGAGGCCAGTTACCAGCGATGTACCACAGGGATCAGTGTTGGGTACTCTGCTATTTGTGATTTTTATCAATGACTAGGAAGAGGGGGCTGAAGGGTGGGTTAGCAAATTTGCTGATGACACCAAGATTGGTGCGGTAGTGGATGAGGTGGAGGGCTCTTGTAGGCTGCAAAGAGACATTGATAGGATGCAGAGCTGGGCCGATAAGTGGCAGATGGAGTTTAACCCTGGTAAGTGCGAGGTGATTCATTTTGGTAGGACAAACTTGAATGCGGATTACAGGGTCAACGGCAGGGTTCTGAGGGATGTGGAGGAACAGGGTTCCTCAATCTTGGGGTTCATAGCCTCAGATCTCTGAAGGTTGCCACTCAATTGAATCAACCGTGAAGAAGGCTTATAGTGGGTTAGCGTTTATTAAAAGGGGGTTTGAGTTTAAAAATCATGGGCTAATGCTGCAACTATACAGGACCTTGGTGAGACCACATTTGGAATATTGTGTTCAGTTCTGGTCACCTCACTATAAGAAGGATGTGGAAGCATTGGAGAGAGTGCAGAGGAGATTTACCAGGATGCTGCCTGGTTTAGAGGGTAGGTCTTTTGAGGAAAGGTTGCGGGAGCTGGGGCTTTTCTCTTTAGAGTGGAGGAGGATGAGAGGTGACTTAATAGAGGTTTATAAGATGATGAGGGGGATAGATAGAGTGGATGTGAAGAGACTATTTCCTCGGGTGCAGATAGCTGTTACTAGGGGGCATAACTATAAGATTCATGGTGGAAGATACAGGAGGAATGTCCAAGGTAGATTCTTTACTCAGAGAGTGGTTGGGGTGTGGAATGCACTACCTACTGTGATAGTGGAGTCGGACACTTAAGGAACTTTCAAGCGGTTATTGGATAGGCACATGGAACACACCAGAATGATAGGGAGTGGGATAGCTTGATCTTGGGTTCGGACATAGCTCAGCACAACATCAAGGGCCGAAGGGCCTGTATTGTGCTGTACTGTTCTATGTTCTACCTTCTCTGTTCAAAATAGAGCGAGATGCCAAGAGGGAAAGAAAGGCAAAGGGAATGTGGAGTATTAATTTTGGAAATAAAACATGGAAGTAAGTTGGGAATTTAGAGAAGATAAGCTTCGTTGTGAAGAAAGACAGGCAGACACAAAGAGGAAATGAGACCAGAGAGAGAGAGAGCACTCAGGAATGGCATAAATCCAGATTCTTTGACCCTCTGGTGCTAGTGGCATCCAAATAAAACAATGGAGACCATACCTGCAGTATCAAATTTCAAAATGAAAGTTGCATGTCTGATTAAAGAATGCATTATCTAAAGAAAATATACAAAGGTATCCAAACTGAAGTCTCAACAGCTGGGAATAACTGGTGGGTTAAACATTTATAAGCCTTGGCCCTGGATATCTGCTCTTCACATGTGCCATCCTCATCCTTGACCAGTGAAAGCATCATTCCAGTTGTATCTCTATATATCTATTTTTGCTCCCCCTCGCTTCAAAATTTTGGAGCTATTGAGGTGTACACTATTGAGGCGTTTGAGCTGAAACAAATCCAATATTGCCTGGGCTGGTCAAGTGCTGGCATTAAATGCTTCAATTGTAATTAGAAATATTCAACCATTTTCCTAAACTCATTAATGAATACTGAATATAACTGAAATGGGAGACATAGTGTCTTTTGTCTTGCATTTCTCAGGCCAAACACAAGGATGCCAAATTTCAAACAATCACAACAAATTATACTGCAGGGAAAAAAGATTTGGACTTATTGGGAAGTTTACTGTGGGTGAAGCATTGCTGTGGAGAAAGCAATAGGAAAGTACAGCAAATATTATAGTGGTAAGCAAAGCATGAGCAGCAGTAAAATCTGGATTAGTTCTGCGTAGAAGGCCGATAGTGAGCAGGAAAGGTTCTCAGCTTTATCAGTCAGAACATAGAAAAAAAGCAAGGGGCGGGTCCCAAGGCATCACACTAGTGCGGCAAGCACTTTGAACCCACCCCACCAGCAACTTAACTTTTCAAAGATCTTCTAAAGGCTGCCCCAGCACATAATAGTTCACTTGGAACACCCATGCAGCAACCTCGCCCCACTCACCCCACACCAACATCCTCCCCCAGTACTGCCCACAGTACTGCTGTTTAGTGCCCTGGCATGACCCTCTTTCCCACCCCCCTTGAGCAATTTACTCACCTGAACTCTTCTAGGATATCTGCTAACCAGGTGCAGATCCTGGGAGACCAATCGAATTTCACACTGGTCTGTCCTCACGCCAATGTGAATGGACTTTCTTACAGCAGGGCTGGGGGGATAGAATCATTCAGATGTAGAGGTCTGGTAATTATATGTTAATTATGGCAATAATGTTCCCAATGTTGGATGTCAGGAAACGTATTATATCAGTATGGAGGAGGGGAAAATGGCATCACACAGTTATGTCAGTGTGAAGCGCGATTTGAACATCTCATGAGATTTTCTGCTCCCACTGCCAGATCTGCCTAACAAAAACAGGAGCAGAAAATCCTGCCCTTATTCTTTTTTACTGAGAACAATTTGTACAGAACTTGAGTGTTGCTGAAAACAGAGACAGGTTATCAAAGCTTTTCATCTGGTACTCATCAGGACACCTTGTAAGAAACCACCAACAGTAAAGGGGACCAGTAGCATATATTGCATGAGGATTGAGTGCTGATTGGTGGAGGCATTGCCAAGGAGAATGCGGCATGGAACAGTTAACTGTCTAACTCTGTTCAAATTCATACCAGGGCAAGTTGACTCTGATTGGTCAAGGCGTTGTTCTGGGGAATGAACCAGGGAATAGTTGTTCCCCAAGCTTTTATTTAGTTGGAGAAAGCGCAACTAGGTGTGGACATATTAAAGCTAGAATTAAGTTGGAGTTAACAAAGTGTAAGAAAATTAGAAACAATTAGCAAGTACCATATACCCTCAATAATTATTACAAAGCATAACAGGAATAATAACTAATTACTATTGTTAGCATATGGCAGGTGTTGGTGCACTGGAATGAAGTTTCTTATGATTGGTTTACCAAAACATTTTCAATTCAGAAAATAGTCCCCTAGCTTCCCGATCAGGTAATGGCACCATTTTTACCAACCCATTGCAGACCAATGGAGATCCAAGTTTTAATTCCTAGTTTCAACTGAGTAAGCTGAGTCTCTGAAGGAGCTCAACCAGTAATGCCAACAACTGGCTTAGAGAGTGAAATAAATCAGACATGATTCCTGATGATAAGCAATGGCTTATTCTAAAAAGATTAGTAAATCAGAACAGGATTAGGCTTAGCTGTGATCCTCCAATGTTGACTGCCACAAAACCTGTCATTTTCTGGGGTCAGAGGTAAAGAGCTGGATACCTGAGCTGTACATCAGAGCACCTGGAATTGCTCCTTAGCATTAATCATTAACTCCAGGAGGAAGGGTTAAAATTAAGGCGCAAAAGCAGGAAAATGGGCACCATTGTTGCTTGGACAGGTCATGTGTTAAAAGTATCACCTATTACTTAAAACCTAGAATTCTCTGGCCCTTCACACCCGCAGGATTCTCAGATTCCAGTGCAACAAACAGATTTGAATGAGCGCCAAATTCTCTATCCTCACTGGCAGTGGGGGTGGGGCATGAATGGTCAGAGAATTCCAGCAAAAATGATGCCCTCATTGTGTACCATCCAATTAATAAAAACTGTTCAAGTGCAGTTCCTGCAGCATATCTTGAGACTAAGCAGAAATTGCTCACCTTCCGGACACCTATAGTTAAATACAAAGTGCTTAAGGGAAAGCTATTGAAATGAACTGGGGGAAGATATAAGTGAAGGAAGTTAGGTAACATCAGGAAGTGAGCTTAGTTCTGCACACACTAAGTTACCATCAAGCATTCTACTTATCTATTCATTTAATTAAAGCCTATTTGATCTAATTGCTTCAACTTTACATTAATATAGGCTATTGTAATGAGGCTATTTTAATAAATAGTAATGTAATCGTTTGGTAGTACAGAACTTGAGCATTGCTGAAACAAGAGACATGTTATCAAAACTTTTCATCTGGTACTCATCAGGACAGCTACACAAGAAATTAGCAAAAGGAACAATAACTTATGCCACATGAGAAGAGAGTGCTGATTGGTTGGCAAGTGGACTCTGATTGTTGGAAGCATTGCCAAGGAGAGTGCAGCAGGGAACAGTTAACTGCCCAGCTTTGTTCAAATTCAAACCTGGCAGGTTGACTTTGATTGGTCAAGGTATTTCCGTGGGGAATGAACCAGAGGAGGACCGGATCCCCAAGTATTTGTTTAGGTGAAAACGGCACAATGCATACATATGTTTCTTCTGTCTGCAAAGGACAGAGCCCTGTGTGTGAATGTATGTGATTTCCAGTCACACTGCATGCCTAATAGACAATCTTAAATTTGCTTTCGTTATAATTCTTAGTATAATCAGGATTGTTTAGCAAGTGTTGTCGAATCATGGAATCACATCTAATGTTGGACACTATGATTTGAGTTTTCCAAGCACTAGCTGGTTAAGTAAGGCCAGTACTTTGCCAGTTGCATACAGCTGAAGAAATGTGCTGTTTGATACAATCCGCCAGTCATTAGGACATACAGCCTCTTGTGGAATCTACCTTGTCATTCAGCACCTTTTGGATCAACATCATCTCTCTCTGCCTCCAATTCTTTCTCTCTTAACTCTTGTCTCTGATCACTGTATCACCCCCACAGTCCCCACCCCGCCAATTCATCCAATGAGCTGTCCCCTTTGTGGGTTTTGCTGACTTCAAGATCTACACATTTATGAAGGGACATGATATGGGGAGCACAGCAGACTACTATAGTGACCAAAATCCAGTATCCCCTGAACCTGCAATGCCCCATCAGTTATGGCAAATGTCACCAGATGTTGCCGTGAACTGCAGCCACCTGTGAGATGCTACAGATGTCTGACCTTCCATAAGATCCAGCAGCAAAGAGATTCAAGACCACAGTTACCCAACGGTTACTAGCACGTCTTGGTGATCAGTGTTACAGGCTGTGAGGTCCAAACTGATGAGGGCACAAGTATCTGTGATCATGCTTGGAGAGTCCCTTTTGATACTGGGGTTCTCAGTCATGTCCAAGTAGCTTTGCCTCTACCTTTAGATCCTGTGCTCAGGCTCATGCCTCCTTCTCTTTTGTGTCTGTCATCCCTCTTCTCTGTCTTCCTAATACCTGGTGCCCTGCACTTCCTGAGTAGGTTGCTGATCCTCGACTCTAATGGCCACGATTTTAAAAGATGTACATTTCCATCCAGCTACAGTCTTCCTGGTGCTCAGGTGGAGTCCAAACAGTTGTGTACATTGCTCCAATGCTCACACAATGTCAAGAGAGTGACGACCTGCTGAATGGCAGAGTTCTTAATGCTGGATGTCTCCTGACTTCTGAGCTGCTGCAAATTTGCTTAAAGTGGTCAGCCCTTCCCGCTGCAGTCAGAATGTTTATGGCCTCTATGACTCAGTCCGATTTGACCCACGCCAACCTTGCTGCTAGTTTGAGTCAGATAGCCACTAAAAGCCTACTGCCTCCACCATATTTCAAGACAGGTCGATCTTTTAACAAGCTGTTAGTGATCCCCGTTGGCCTCAGCAGAGTGTTGCAAGTTGTCTTAAGACACACCATCCCACGCTCTGGTCTTCATGAAAATTTTGGGTGACCAGAAAGCAGACAGGTCATTGGCATCCTGGCGGTCGCCACCACTTTTTTCCAGCAGCCCGCCTCCATTTGCATCCATTTCAGATTACGAAAATCCAACCCCAAATCTTCCAACCCTGAAGAGAATTTTATTGGCAATCTAGAAAACTGAGTCAGTGAAGGTTCAAAACGTTCTGGACAAGTATAGCACCAATAAGCATCTATTAATAACTAGCTGTTGTACTAATGTCATAGACCATGGTTCACTAGTAGCTTAAGCATTACAAAGCGATAAATAAGTTTTGAATCTTGGAATATGGTAAATGTCATTGACAGAAATGTGCTCTATAATTCAGTTGTTCCCTGACCTAAAGATTTTAAACCATATTTATATTAACCTCATACTTGCACTGCCATTAGGTCATAAATATAGAAATTTTAAAAGGCTCTTGGCAAATTATTTTACAGTTTTGTCTGATGTAGCATAAAAATTTGACGGAATACAAGAACATTGTCCTAGTTCCTATAGCAGAATAAATCAACCCAGTGAAAGACCGTTAAACAAGAAAAAACCTTGATTCAAAGGTTTGGGTTTCTACCCATGTGTTAGGAATAGATTAAATAAACAAATTTGATATCAAAGTTTCAGTGGACCCATGGGAATATTTTGTTCACAGATGGGTGTGTGTGTGTGTGTGTGTGTGTGTGTGTGTGTGTGTGTGTGTGTGTGTGTGTGTGTGTGTGTGTGTGTGTGTGTGAACTCCATAGAAGCCCCAATCCCTACCATAAACTAAAATCCTTAACAATTAAATGTGGAGTCAGCAAGAAATTGTGCTCCTAGTATAGGTGAAGCTGAGCTATCCTGTCAAAGTGAAGGCATTTCATCCTCTCACTAACACAGCAAAGACATACAAACACACATACATTAGCTTACATTGCCTTTCCAGGCGCATATGAGACAATAAGAGAGAGAGGGAGAGACTCATAATATACTGCAGGGTTAATGACAGTCTCCAGACTTTCCCATAATGACAGGTTGTCGACAGGTTATTTACTCATTTTCCCCATAATACGTTGTTAGAATTTCACTTTCACTGAATCTGACTGTGAAACCATGCTGTTCTCTGAAGTAACATTTCTCAACAGATGGAGCTAAGACACGCTACTTAAATACATAATACTGCCAAACTTACAAGGTTCACAATCACGTAATTAGCTGTAATTAAGGAACAGTAAGTGAAAAATAATTTACAGTTTAGTTTATTTATCACATTAGCTAGTGTCAACTTTTACTCACACAGAACAGCGTGAATTCAATTATTTTTTTTTCCTTTCTACTGTGTTAATTTGAAATGTAAGAGATGCAATAAAGTGAGAGCTGCAGTTAGAATTTTTTTATTTATATAGAAAATGCATAATTAGTATTTCAGTTGAGACTACTGGATATCTTTTAAGTGTACGTACACAGTGTTACTATTTAAATGATCAAATTTACTGCCACCTTTGAGGAGGAGTTAACTCTACTTTTGAAATCGTGGACAGGGCTTTGTCCCTCAATTTGTTTATTTGTGCCAAAATAGTTTCTACATTTAGCTTTCATTTGTTTATTTAGTGATTCATTTTGTTGCATATTTGCACATGCCAAGGTGGGGGATATCAGTGGAATGGAACACGTTTCTGCTTTTGGTACTTATCGTTAGCATCAAGGACTGCCAGCTCTGGTCTAGCTCAGACAGCTGTACAGTAAGATGCCCTCTAAGCTCCTGCCACAATGTGCATTGAATCAAGGAGCAAACCCCATTGAACCAATGCAGACATTTCCAATTTTCATATTTTAAAGCCATATGTTTCCCCAAAAAATGATTGTTACAAAGATTCTATTTAATTCCCTTACTCCTTGCAGTAGAGTGCAATTTTCCAATGAGAGCGTATCTTTAACGCTGCTGTAACAATGATTAATGCTTCTCAACTACTTTTTTTTAAATTTTTTCATGGGATGTAGACATCACTGGCAAGGCCATCATTTGCTGCCCATCCCTCATTTCCTTTGAACTGAGTGAGTGGTTTACCAAACAACTAAATTGCTGTGGCTCTGGAATCACTTGTAGGCTAGACATAGTAGGGACAGCAGATTTAAAGTTTTAAAGTTTATTAATTAGTATCACAAGTGGGCTTATATTAACACTGCAATGATGGCACTGTGAAAATCCCCTAGTCACTAGCACCTGTTTGGGTACACTGGCACCTGTTTGGGTACACTGAGGGAGAATTTTGCATGGCCAGTGCACCTAACCAGCATGTGTTTTGGACTGTGGAAGGAAACCGGAGCACCCAGAGGAAACCCACACAGACACAGGGAGAACATGCAGATTCTGTGGCTGTGACCCAAGTCAGAAATTGAACCCAGGTCCCTCACGCCATGAGACAGAGGTACTAACCACTATGACACCATGCAATAGTGAACCAGATTGGGTTTTTACAACACTCAGTGATGGTTGTATGGTCACCGTTGTGGAGACTTTCAAGTCCAGTTATTTTATTAATTAATTGAATTTAAATTCCACACCTGCTATGGTGGAATTTGAACCTGCGTCCGCTAAGTCTTTGTATTATTAAGGCAGTGACACTATTGCCACAATGGTCAGGATTTTAAAACCCCTCCCACCCAACGAGATATTATGGTCCCACTGAAGTGAAGGACAATTGGAATGGCTGCCTGCATCCACCAAGTGTGGGGATCATGCACAATGGTGTAGCTGTAGAATCCTGCTCAATGAATACTTATAACTAGTATAATTCCTGAAATTAGTATTAATGCACAACACAGGATATATGGAAAAAACTCAACAGTGGCTCCTTAAAGTGTAATTTAGCAACCAAAGATGCTCTTGGACTCATTGTAATGAATTCTCATTATAACAACATTTGATGATGGGATACAAACATCCAATATTTCAAGGAGGCATCAGTTGCTTGAAACAGCGAATGGGATTGCAATGACTCTGAGAACTTCATACAAGATCTGGAAAAAACTTTGTCACGCAAGGAAAAATGTTGTAAAGTTTCAGAACAAAAACTTACAGTTTTTTGCACAATTCAATTGAAAGAAAGCACCAATACCTGGGATAAATAACAATTCAAAAAAATGAAATGAATCCCTTGCTCTGCAGAACGTATATGTTCACACTTGAGATTTGGGGAAAAGCTTCTAGCCAGGAAACACAGCAAGAACCTAACACTGCCACTATAATGTTGACAGGCATCTTAAATCAATAGTTCAAGATTACCCCTGTTGAGGCACTGTGTTTGAGAATAAGACAAAAAATCAAATTGGTTACTGACATTGATGTCTTTTTGTAGTAAATATAAGTATTGGGATAGAAATGGGACTTGTTACACCCGTTTAACAATCATGAAAATGCGCAAAATGAGACTCGGATTTGGGGAACAACATTTTGTGCCTCAACGGTGCATGAGAAATAGACAACCCGGAATTGAAAACGGCCATTCTTCAAGCATCTTTAGCAGCCCCTTAAAATAGCGGTAGGACCTAAAACATGTCATAAGAGGCATGATATCTGCCTGAGGTCCCTTCAATGAAATTCAATTGTGCCTAAACAGCCAACATCAACTGGAGATTTGACTTAAACTTTCTATGAAAACATTAAGAAGCAAGAGTACTCCCATGACTCCACAGTCATCTCAATAGATCCCCTCTCATTGCCTACTTCAGCACACCCCTATCAGGACCTTGTCTTGAATGTGGGTGAGACACGCAGCATGGCATTCAAGCTCTGAGAGTCATGAGCAGACTGCCGGTGCAGGCACAAAAAGCACTGGCAGTTCATGCATAAAATGCTAATAAGGCCCAAGAACCAGCTTTGGGCTGGCTTTGAGCATCTAGGTTGGGGAATAAACCATGCAGCACCAACCCAGGAACCAAAAATGGGCTCAGGCGAATCTCACCCTCATTGTAATTAAAGTCGCACAGTCTCTTGATTTTAGCACGTTTCCTGAATTGTGTTACAGCATTCAATTGCTTATTGTATTAGTGTTCACAAAAATAAATGCCACAAATAATGACACTTATATTAATCCAATTTGTAAATAATTCCTCAAAACAATGATGTAAGTACATGAAAAATCAATCCCCGCAAAGCAGGGATCAAACCCAGATAACGCAGTCTTAAACTGAGCTTGCATTTGTCAACTTATTGTTTGAATTTATTGTAGCTGAAGGTTTTGGAAAGGTTGGTCTTAGTGTTGTTGCCTTATTGGTAAATAAATCCTAAGGCAAAGTGCCAAGATCTGTTCTTATCAACAAACTGAAGTATGTGCAAATTAATGGCAACATGGGTTTAAACTTTGTGTGGCCCTGTTGCTCCAAGGTATGAATCTACTCAGTACATGAAAACAAAAAAAAACCTGCCATAATACATCTGAGCTAGTGATAGATATAACCTGGGAACCAGCGTTTAATTTATAGAATTTAGTCTGTCTCTGCAATTTGGAAGGTAAGTTGCACCACACAAGTTATGGTATATAGAAAATATTCTACTGAGTGGTAGAATTTACCTTGATTTGACTTGAGTTGATTTATTACTGTCGCGTGTATTAATAAACAGTAAAAAATATTGTTTCTTGTGCACTGTACAGACAAAGCATACCATTTATAGAGAAGGAAAAAGAGAGTGCAGAATACAGTGTTACAGTCATAGCTAGGGTGTAGA
The DNA here is from genome assembly GCF_965287045.1 of Carcharhinus amblyrhynchos. Lineage (NCBI taxonomy): Eukaryota > Metazoa > Chordata > Chondrichthyes > Carcharhiniformes > Carcharhinidae > Carcharhinus > Carcharhinus amblyrhynchos. The sequence continues at coordinate 38,425,649 of NC_137339.1, read as the reverse complement.
GAAAGATCAACTCAGTGCGAGATATGTCCATTCAAAACCTCAGCAGGTTTTTTGCAAGCTTTTCTTTCTTGATCCAAATGATTGTTCAATTACAGCTATCAGAAATAGGATAGTTTTCAGCTTACTGCCTGAGTGTAAAACCAACATTGAAACTCGGCCATCTGTTATGGAAACCAACTGAAATCTATGAAAATCAGAAAATGTATGAGTAACAGGCACCTGGTTTGTTTTTTCACCTAGCTGGTAAATTGAAAATCAGCATGATATTTTCTGATTTAGATCAGATTCATGCCATGTTTGTCCTCCTCTGCTCCAGCTTACTGAGAATTTTGTATCTGATTCTGAATATGTGCAAGTTACAATTTTAAGGGGTTGGCACAGCTCCTTTGTGAGCACATACAAAATGTAATGATGTAAATAGTACTGAAATGTTTTGTTTGGATAACCTGCTTATCATATTTGGGTGAAAATAACATGGCACAATTGGCTTGCCCCCTTCCCAAACATTTTTTAATAATGGTGCATCCTGTCTGAAAACATTTGTTGTAAGTGAATTATAATCATCCACACATATTGTGCTGCAGTCGGTTCACACAAAATTAAATCAGAAAATGAGCATCCAAGAGTCTGGTGTCCATTTTAGAAAATACACAGATGATTTATTTTCACTGCAATTCTGTTCTCCTTTGTGTGTTTTGTGCACATTTTGATGTTTTGTTCTCCTGTAGCCTGTCATCATCCAAACCTGCAATTAGGACATCAGACTTCTTTTGTCAGTCTTTATAAGCCTAAGAGTCATTCTCGATGAACTGCCATTTGAAGACGAGAGTGCCCAGACAATCCCAGTTTCTGAAGTGTGTTCTTCTTTGCTAATAACACAGTTCTTGTTCGTTTTGCCTCGGGAAGGTCGGTGGTACCCAAGGGATTCAATGTTCCTTCCAACACTTAGTCAAACTCTTTACCCTGTGGCAAGAAGTTGATGTCATGATGGATCACATCTCCTTGGGATGCTTCATAGCAGAACAAGCCACAAACAGGTCGAGAAATGGCACCTCTGCATTTAATTAACTAAATCCCTCTCTTTCTCCTGCCCCTCATTGGAACCTATTTCCATTTATTCTCCTTTGTTTTGGAATTTGTTGTTTGCAGGCGAATAAGAATCATTTCTAAATCGTGTCTGAGTTTTCTTTCTGTTTGATAGTTATCCACAGTCATTTCTTTTATTATACCCTTTTAACTCTCTGAGAGCCAGTTGCTGCATTCTCCTCAATTGATGCAGCTTGTTCACACTGCTCCAATCAGGGGAATGTAATAACCAACCTACAGAGTCACAGCAAGTATCATAGCTATACTGCCATTTGCCACACTGCCAGTTGCGTGTAAAATAATTAAAGATCTTTACCGTTCCCTATGATTCAGTTATTACATTAACTACCCAGTATGAAACTGAAGTATATCAAGAAGAATGGTCTGAAATTCACCCCTTGAAATCCTGAAATAGCTACCAGCACATATATTAACTATGCAGTGACTAACTGAGGAATGCATGCTGTGGACACTATCATGCTAACGCTTCTAGGACTTGGGCGTATAAATAAAGGCTGACATTGCAGTGCAGCATTGAGGCAGTGCTGCACTGTCTGAAGTGCCACCCTTTCAGATGAGATGTTATACCAAGACCCCTTCTCAAGTTGATGTAAAAGACACCTCGGGGCATTTTCAAAGAAGAACAGCTATTCTCTGTGTCCTCTCCCAAAAAGAGATTACCTCATCATTGTAACGGTGCTGTTGGCCAGAACTTGCTATAAGAAAATTGGCTGCTGCATTTCCTACAGCAGTGAATACACTTCAAAAGTTCTTCATTGGCTGTAAAGGGCTGTGAGGCATCATGAAATCATGAGAGATTCTATACAAATGTAAGACTTTCATTAATTATCAGAAATGTGAATGGTTTATCAAAAACTCTGTAGTCTGTGACCTAATGTCACCAAGCCCCATCCATTATCCCTGTGCTCACTGACCTACATTGATTCCTGAATAAGGAACACCTCAAATTTAAAAATCTCCTCCTTGTTCTCAAATCCCTCCATAACCTTGCAACTCCTTGGACAGAATTTCCCAGCCGCACTTGCCCCAAGGCTCAAAAATCCCGTCCGAAGTCAACAGACCTTTGCGTAGTTGTCCCCCACCCACTACAATTCCCCTAGTAGGCAGGGTGGGAAAATCCCACCCCTTATTTTTGTAATCTTCTCCATGCCCACAAGCTTCTGGGATATCTACTTGAGCATCCCGATTTTAATCGCTCCACCACTGGCAGTTATGCCTTCGGCTGGCAAGGCTCGAAGCATTGGTTACAAAACCTTCCAATCCATCCACCTCCCTCCCACACAACACCCCTTCACCCTCCCCTCCTACTTTGTTAGTTCTTAATCTTGGTAACAGTTTTTTTGATAATTCTGTAAAGCACCTTGAGACATTAAATTAGATGCTCTCTCTCTCCCTCTCTCCCAGTGTCCCACTTGCATATATATAAAATATGTAGGTGCATTAAACAAGTTGTTGTTGTTATTGAGGAAATAAATTTCCATATTTAAGACCAAGCCAATATACAGGATACAGGGGAATGTGAAGCTAAAATTGTTGTTTATCCATTATGAAGTATGCTCATTCTTGATCGAGACATAGCCACTTACCTTGGTCCAGTCAGCTCATACACAGATTAGCAAAGCTAAAGGGGTAGTGCTCAAGTTTAATCAACTAAAACAGCGGAGCAGTGGGATAAGCTTCCTGTTCTTTGTCTATCTTTGAATGTCCTATCACTGATGCACTGGTTTGTGGGGAGAAAATAGGGCTGAAACCTAACTCCCAGTGGCTGGTCAATAACCAACAGTGCCTAATAGTCTGGTTCAGGTACCAGATTACAACGTCTGCCACAGAGTATTGAGTCTGACCTTCCATCAATGGGGCAGGGAGAATTTTCAATCCCAAAGGGTCTGCTTTCTGACCAACAATGAGGCTGTGGTAGATTCAGTGCAATCTCCCAATATTCCAACAGGTTTATTACAGCGCAATGTTCTCTCAGGCGAGAGCTGGTGACAGCTGTGAAACTGTTGCCCCAGAAAAGTTTGGTGCCTTTGGGAGAGCTGAACTAATTCTTCCATATTTTGTTTAGCTTCTTCCCACTTTATGCCCACCTGCCCCCATAGCAACAGGGGTGGACACATACAAAGGTCTGCTAAGTTTTTGCTTGCCACACTCATATTGAAAAATGTGAATGAAAACTGAGGAAATTGATCCAATTATTGCAAGGAATTTGGAGTGACAGCAGACTTGTGACTCACATTCTCAGACATCAACAGTAACTTGTATAGTTATATATCAGCACCTGTCCTCCACAGAGTCAGCAGGGGAAGCATCACCGCTGACTCTGACAAGCCTGCTGCTATTTCACATTCAATTCATATTGGCCAGCCCCTCTCCTGCCCATGCAGTCACTGTGCTGCAATGGCTGGAAGAGTTGCTGCAGTTTCATGCCTGAGAATAATGCGGAAAGTTTCCTATCTCACCTGCCACGAGAATCATAGCAGGCAGGACATAAAATCTGGTGGACCATGTGAAGATCTGTTGAGCTTGGGTGGGAATTTCTGGTCTTGGGGCATGCGCAGCTGGAAAATACTGCCCTAAATCCCAGAAACCACAATGTCGGTAAGTATCAGTGATCCTGGAGAGGGCAGGTGCGCCCAGTCCATGACTGGACGGTGCTCCGAGTCTGAAGGGACCTTCCAGTGGAGGTAGTCCTCCACACACCAATCCATATCTCCCCCACAGTCATCGGGTAGCCCACCAACCTAAAGATTTAGGCTGGGTGAGAAAAGGCCCTTAAGTGGCCATTTAAGGGCCTTAATTGCTGCAGAGGCAGGCTTCTCATCCAAGGCCTGGTTCACCCCACTGCAAAATCATGTCCATGTAGGGGTGAACAGGATCCCAGAGGGAAATTCCTTCCATGCTATTTTATGCTCTGCCCCCCTCCACCCTCCCCCCCCCCCCCCAACAACAACCACCATCACCTTAAAATTTGCTGGGGAATACCAGAGTCAAACATGCCAAGGACCTTCGCAGGAGCCTTTGAAAATAAATTTTGGCATTGTATCACGTAAGGAGGTTAGGGCAGGTGGCCAAAAGTTGCATCAAAGAGCTCAGTTTTAAGGAGCATCTTAAAAGAGGAGACAGAGAGATTCAGGCAGGGGATTCTCGAGCTTAGAGCCTGTGCAGCTGAAGGCACAGTAGCCAGTGGTGGAGGGATTAAAATTTGTGATGTCCAAGAGACCATTATAAAGGTGTACAGCCACTCTGGTGGAATGTATATTGCCATCTCATTGTGATGTACATCATTCATCATTTTTGGAACAAATTTGTTACATTATTCAATAAGCTAAATAAAAATCTTAAATGACATTATTTCTAATATGGGGAACAACATTCTAACTCATTCTAACATGTCATAACCATCTTTTGTCTTAGAACCTCTTTTAAAATACAGTATGCTACATAAAACAAAAATTAACATGGAAGTTCACTTTTTTTTTCAAAATCCTTTCAGAAAATCGGTCAAAAGTCCCAAACATGACAAACATATTTTTCTTTTGTAATTTGTTTACTCAAACTGTTGCTGTGTATTTCCTCCTTGCCATGCTCCATCAGACTTTCAATAAGGAAATGTTACATAGAATCAGAATTCTAATACTACAGTAAGTCTTATTTTTAAGTTGCCCCATCTATTGGTTCCCTTTCAGTTGCAAAGGCTACAAATCGCCACCTTGCAGCATTCATGAAAAGCTGTGAGCGGCATCAAAATTCCCGTGGGCATTTCAGGCTGCAGTTCATGATGGTGTGGCCTGAAATTTCACAGGGGTGGTCTCTATCTTCCCCACCTTGACTTCAGAAAGTGATTAGTGACAAATCCAGAGAAACTGCATACATGGTTGGAAAATGGCTATTTTTCTAGGCATTCTGCCACTCTCCTGCTGAAACTAGCATGGAAAATGATGTAGACCCACCCCACTTTCCACGACTCATGGAATTCCAACATCTGTATATTTTGTTTGGTTGTTGAAGATCTGTATTAAAACATATTTTGCACTCATTAAGGGCAGAAATACCTGTGTTAGGAAACTATGGCCACCTATTGCCAGACACAAACATTGCTATTTATGTATAAGTTAATTTAAGATCAAACTTTACTTTGCTTTAGCAACATCCTTTATTCTCCATTTCAGAACAGGAGCCATATTGCGCCAGCACTTTTTCTCTTTATTACTGACACCAGGCATCTTTACAGCCACCTGCTGTGAAATGTCCAGTTGTGGTCAGGAGAATTTGTTCATGTTGAACTTCTTAACTTGTATTCATGCCATGTAGAATCAGCACACAAACAGTTAAGCACCAAGGTTATATTCACAAGCCATCAGCTTGAGCTATTCAGCCTACCAGTTTTCTCTAGGTGCAAATTCATTTCACTCCTCAACAGTGCTTTGAATTGTCAATCATCCTGCAAGAGTGAATTTCTGTACAGGTCTTAACATCTTGTAGCATTTCTGCAGATGGCCATGTCATTGTACAGAGGTACTGCATTTTTATGACACTTGCCACGTGGGTTGGGTTGCAACAAGGAGACTACTGGAAACACCATGGTATTACAGCAGACTCAAACTGGAATTCATGAAATTTAGTGATGGATTCCTTGGCAGCAATCCTCTATAGTTGGGAGTGTAACAGGCAGAGGTTTCAATGCCCAATTAATGTTGACAATACTGCGGAAAGGGAAGTGCAGCCAACGTGTGGGGCCAGCCATACTCAGGACTTGCAAAGCTTTTAAAATTTCACACTGGCCCGACAAAGTGAAATAGTGTGAGGATTATAGTAAAAGTAATCATTTTGTTATGTTTAGAGAGAATGGGTGAGTTGTGACTGTATTGCATTACATATGGAAGGGTAAATTAAAATATGTCTCATTGTGTGAAACCTTGTACTGTTCACTTGTATGTCTTGTGTAAATTAAACTTGACATTGGTTCAAAGCCTGTGTCTCGATTGGGTAAGGTTGCTGATCTAATCCACTTTCCACAAGGAAGGGGGCACATACATGGCAGCATATTACAGACCAGGAGTTGGTGTGCACAGTAAAGGTTCTCTGTTCTCACTCATGGTTTACACTACAATTTGTCTGGATATTGGACATAAAAAAAGGTATGTTCCAGCTTGTAAGAGACTTGAGGTCCCCTCTCAGAAATAAGTCCAGATTTTATCCTAAGAAAGAGTCTAGCATAAAAACCCGGAACCTGTCATAAAAGCTTGTGGTGAATTATATGTGGAGTAATCCTAGCTTCACTCAGAACGAGGTTTAGACTGCCTAACCTTTCTGAAGATTGTAAGGTTGATTTTTATCTCACTGCTACCCTGCTTCTCAACAAGGATGAGGCAATTGAAAACTTCCCACTCCAGATTTTTGATTACATTTTTGAGTACATTACAATGCTGATGAGTTGGATCTCTGAGGATCTCCCCATCGATTGGTGTAAAGCAGAGCTTTGTGATAGCCAAGAAGGCCCCATTCCCACATGAAAACTTTTCTATGAAACCCTAAGCCGACAAATGTGGTCTAAGGCAAGAATAACAGGTTCAAATGCCACAGTACAGCAGTAAATGTGTGAAAAAGTCTTTATTCGGTCTGCTCACACTTTACAACGTCCTGACCCCGTGAAAGGGTGGAGCTTTGCACTAAAAACTCTGGGATTAACTCCAGAAAAACTTCATACTCTTTCTCTGCTTAGCATTCTGTCTTCAGACATGTGTGATACAGTCTGCCATGTTATCAATGTAGTCAAACATGTTTTTTGTGTTTTGGTGTCCAGTTTCCGCCACAGTTGTCCACTTGTTGTATTAGCCGCACCTTCTCTCCAATCGACAACACTTTTAGCTTTCTCACAGATATAGCCATATTCACAAGCTTTGCACACACAAATTTCAATGTCAAATGATGGTTTGCCCAGAGTTCCATGATTTCACACTCCTGTGTGGTCTAACTCTGCTTTGATTGGTCAGTGTGGTCATATAACAAGCTTAGACAAGTTCAGCTAACCAGGAATTACCAGGAAGCAGTGTCGACTTATTCTGGCTATTGTTCTATGGGATCAAGGCAACATTTCACCGAGTGTGACATCAAGGAGCCTTAGCAAAACTGGACTCAATGGGAATTGGGGGAAACCCCCCTGCTAATTGGAATCATACCTGGCACAAAGGAAAATGGTTGTGGTAGTTGGAGATCAGTCCTAGGGCATCACTGCAGGAGCTCCTCAGAGTTCAGTTGTCCTAGGCCCAACCATCTCAGGGTTGTCCTAGGCCCAACCATCTTCAATTGCTTCATCAATGACCCTCCTTCCATCATAATGTCAGAAGTGGAAATATTCAGTGTTGATCGCACCATGTTCAACCACATTCGCAATTCATTAGATACTGAAGCAATCCCTGTCCATTACAGCAAGACCTGGACATTCAAGTTTGGGGGTGACAAGGGGCAAGTACATTTGTGCCACACAAATTCCAGTCAATGACCATCTCCAACAAGAGAGAGTCTCACCATCACCGCTTAAAATTCAATGGCATTACCATCACTGAATCCCCCACTATCAACATCCTGAGGGTTACCATTGACCAGAAACTGAACTGGACTAGCCATGTAAATACTGTGGCTATAAGAGGAGGTCAGAGGCTAGGCATCCTGCGGTGAGTAACTCATCACCTGACTCCTCAAAGCTTGTCCACTATCTACAGGGCACAAGTCAGGAATGTACTGGAATACTCTCTATTTGCCTGGATGAGTGAGCTCCAACAACATTGAAAGAGCTTGACACCTTTCAGGATAAAGCAGCCTGCTAGATTCCTACCTTCCACAATCATTCACTCCTTCCATTACTGATACAAGTAGCAGCTTTATCATTTATGTATCATTTACAAGCTGTATGGCAGGAACTCACCTAGTCTCCTTAGACAGCACCTCCTAAATCTACAACCACTACCATCTTGAAGGATAAGGGCAGCAGATACCTGGGAACAGCATCGCATGGATGCTCCCCTCCAAGACACTCACCATCCTGATTTGGAAATATATTGCTGTTCTTTCACTGTCACTGAGTCAAAATCCTGAAACTCCCTAACAGAGCTGCAGGTGTACTTACACCACATGAACTGCAGCAGTTCAAGAAGGCAGTTCGCCACCATCTTTTCAAGGGCAATTAGGGATGGGTAATAAATGCTGGCATAGTTAGTGACTCCCATATCCCATAACTGAATTTTAAAAATAAATTTGATATTCTACCACTGAAAATGGTTGATGAATTCAACATATCTCGAATTTCATGTCATCCGAGTTTGAGTAATTTTCCCTGTCCTCCTCAATTTAGGTGGGTAGTATTCACAATGGAAACAAGCAAGTTTTGTGCATGTATTTAATTCAGGATCCGACTATGTATTTAGAACATGGAACAGTACAGCACAGTATAGGCCCTTCAGCCCTCAATGCTATGCCGAGCTATGAACAAACCCAAGGTTAAGCTATCTCACTCTGTCATTCTGGTGTGCTCCATGTGCCTATCCAATAACCACTTGGAAGTTCCTAAAGTGTCCGACTCCACTATCACAGCAGGCAGTGTGTTCCACACCCCAACCATTCTGAGTGAAGAATCTACCTCCCATATCTCCCACCATGAACCTTATAGTTATGCCCCCTGGTAAATACTATTTCCTCCACCCAAGGAAATAGTCTCTGCAAGTCCACCCTATCTATCCCCCTCATCATCTTATAAACCTCTATTAAGTCGCCTCTCGTCCTGCTCTACTCCAAAGAGAAAAGCCCCAGCTCCCTCAACCTTTGCTCATAAGACCTACCCTCCAAACCAGGCAGCATCCTGGTAAATCTCCTCTGCAGTCTCTCCAATGCTTCCACATCCTTCTTATAGTGAGGTGACTAGAACTGCACACAATATTCCAAATGTGGTCTCACCAAGGTCCTGTTTAGTTGCAGCATAACCTCATGGCTCTTAAACACAAACCCCCGTTAATAATTGCTAACACACTATAAGCCTTCTTCACGGTCTATTCACCTGAGTGGCAACTTTCAGAGATCTGTGGATATGAACCACAAGATCTTTCTGTTCCTTCATATTCCTCAGAACCCTGCCGTTGACCCTGTAATCCGCATTCAAGTTTGCCCTACCAAAATGAATCACCTCGCACTTATCTCCATCTGCCACTTTTTGGCCCAGCTTTGCATCCTATCAATGTCTCTTTGCAGCCTGCAAGAGCCCTTCACCCCCATCCACTACTCTACTAAACTTGGTATCATCAGCAAATTTACTAACCCACCTTTCAGCCCCCTCTTATTTGAGAAACAACTGCAATTTTGGATTTTTGAGTGAGCACTAGAAGTTGTTTGGAAATCGTGAGTGTCAGTTAAAGAAGGATTTGTTTTAAATTACTCCGATAAGACAAGCAAAATTGTTCCAAAAACTTGGTGGGTGTTTTTCCATGTTTATTTCATAGTTTAGAATTATACTGACAACAAGATATTTTTGATACTTGACCAGTTTTATTCCTTTAATATTGTTTAACCAGAGCCATTGCATGTCACAAAAACAGCCAGCCCAAAGATACAGTCAATTCTCTAGAACTGGCCTCATGTAGCTGTATTCCAACTGGATATCAAGTTGGGAACAGTGCATTTTGAATCCAGTATTCCAGTCAAACTTAGTTACTGATCCAAATATGACACCCAAAGGTGAAGTTGACAGGCAAGTACATTTGTGCCACACAAATGTCAGTCAATGACCATCTCCAACAAGAGAGAGTCTAACCATCGCTGCTTAAAATTCAATGGCACTCCCATCACTGAATCCCCTACTATCAACATCCTGAGGGCTACCATTGACCAGAAACTGAACTGGACTAGCCATATAAATACTGTGACTACAAGAGCAGGTCAGAGGCTAGGCATCCTGCAGTGAGTAACTCATCACCTGACTCCCCAAAATTTGTCCACTATCTACAATGCACAAGTCAGGAATGCACTGGAACACTCTCCACTTGCCTGGACTCCCCAAAGTTTGTCCACCATCTACAGTGCACAAGTCAGGAATGCATTGGAATACTCTCCACTTGCCTGGAACAGTCTAGTTGAGGAACTTGTGCTGTAAGGTCAGCTCACCTACTGCTGCGTGTCTCCTGGGAAACTGTTAGAGAGCAGTAGTGACTGAAAGCAGGTTACTTACCACCTTGTAAGATAAGGAAGGTTGAGTTATACATGTCACTTACCAGGAAGGAGAGAAATGGAGAAGAATAATTTGCTTCTATAGCTGACATCTACAATTTTGCCACCTACTATGCTTTGTTATCATTCTTCAAAAAAAATGCAAAAAGCTTTGAACTCATTTTGTTTTTCAGTTTACAATGACATTTTCAGGTCTCTGTGTTCTTCTCATCTGATTTGGACTGCCCTCTGAAAAAGTTCCAGGATTTTTTGACATTTATTTAAGGGGGGGGTTGGAATTTTGCAATCATTACTTTCCTGTATTTTTCTGTTTGTACATAAGCCAGAATCAATAAAAATGCCATTTTTATTTAGCGTCTCTATCTTTCTCTCTCTCCTGCCAATTCTTCCTTCCGTTGGATTTCTTGGTTATGTCCAAGCTTTCTCCCTTCAGCTTTCAAAATGTACAAATGGGCCGACTACCCTTGTCTAGCTTCTGATGCCAACATTACTGTGTTAAATAATAGCAGGGTAGCTAGACATCACAAGGAGAGATAAATAGATTGCTGCTTGCTTTGTAAAGTAGATTGCCCTACCCAGTGACCCACAACATATATTAAGGGTCCACATCCATTTAGGGACCATACACAATTGCCAGCCATTTATCAAGAGAGTATCCTTTAGCTTTCTTTTCAAAAACAAAGATTAAAATTGAGCACATCTTCTCCCCACTTCTGTATAGTTTTATAGTACAGAAAATATGAATGATCCCTATTTTCACATTTGTTCTGATTGGTTAAATGATGAAACACATTTGGTTAATTGCAGTGAAATGGGACTACTTTTGTTATCGTACAATTTGTAACCAAGTTTTGATTATCAGTTAGAAGGAGTCAAAATCAAACATGCTATGGAGCATTAAACCGCAAGGCAGAAGTGCACGTTACTAAGTGATGAGTTTCTCACAACATTGCTGGTGTGAATTGAGTACCGAGCTGACTTTAGCACTGCTGAACTGCTAGAAGAGGTTTGTTTTTTTGCAAGGGTCTTGTCTTCAGATGCAATCATAGAATGCTATCAAGCAGAAGGAGGCCATTTGGCCCCTTGTGCCTATACTGGCTCTTGAAAGAACTATTCATTGGTGCCACTTCCCTGTCCTTCCCCACAACCCTGTATTTATCCAATTCTCTTTTGAAATTTACTATTTAACCTGCTTGCACCATTATTTTAGGCAGTCCAGAACACTGCATTAATAAAACCTTTTCATCTTCTCTTTAATTTGATGAACATCTTTTTGTTATGGAAAGGTGAAATTGCTATGAATGATTTTTTAATCACAGTGGGGGAATCAGAGGGGTCAAGCTAGAACCCAGACCCTCTGTGTAGCAAATTCCTAGAACTCTGACAAGGGTCTATGAAGACCAGTTTCTCGTTTTCACTAGATCGGGAAAACTGAGGTTGATAAAAATTTTCAATCAAATACATGAAGAGCTCTTTTCAGAAAGTCAGGTAATAAATACAGGAAAGGAGTGCAAAAGCTTAAATGACTAAATTCACTTTCAAAGAGTTAAAGTGAGAATACTCCCCCTGGACACAGGGAGAGGAGTGCAACTGTGACAGATGATCAGAGCATCCAAACTATTACCTTGGGAAGTTAGTACAATCTAAGATGGTGACTGAAATTTCCATCTTACTGCAGCAGGCTGGAGCCCTAAAAAATCTATATCCTCATATAAAAGCTTTTAGACAAAAATCGCAGAACCTCCTGGAAACATCACTGCTACAGAAAGCATGGCTGTTTTCGACTTTGATGCCACATTTGATACTATCAACTCAAGCTTGTTTACAGTCCAACCACATTCAGCCTTTAAATCATGAATGGTTTTATCATCCTGGACTCAGGAGGATGAGTTGAGCCCTTAGCAAATAGATTTAGTCATCCAGCTTTAATGGTTCAGTAAGATGAGAGAAGTTGCTGATTGGCTAAACATAAATGATTACATCAGGGAAAACCATTAGTAATTAATGAAATGCTGGCAGTAATTGGGAAATTGTAAGGGGGCTGTAATGGAAGTCATCCATTCTGTGCATCCCTCACAGACATGGAACAATTCCTCACCATCCTTATGATCTCACATGCTTATCCATGCAAATCTATCTGACAGGAAGGTACATCTCTGTCTCCTTAATTGGACAGAATGGAGTTGTTTATGGATATCACAGACATTTAGGCCTCAGTAGGGGGTTGCTCAAAAAACTCGTTAGCAAAAGCCACCCTAACAATCTAGTCAGATTCCTTCCCCAGAGTTCCCAGTGTCCAGAAAAATGGTGTTTCAATCAGACATTAATTTCTAGAATAGAAAAGGAGAATATCTCCAGCAGGCAGGAAGCCCAATCAAAGGCCTTGATTTACAACTTTTCATATCCCTGCTCTTTATCAACACTGAGAGGTTTTATATAATTTGAACCTTGTAATGTTCCCATGTGAGAAATGGGTTATGAATCATGCAGAGCAATAAACTATCTTATGTGCGCTGGGACAGTGTGTGATGTAGTGGAAAAATGTATTCAGTACAGTGTAATCCCAAGGCCCATCATTTAAAGAGACAGTAACATTTTTTAGTGACCTACTGTAATTCAAAGTTATCAAAATTCAGATCTATGCAACATACCTTTTTAGCCCTCACTTTTCATTATTTATGAGATGTGGTAATGATATAATTTTGTCCTCATTGCGATGGGAAACGGCGATTCACACAAAATGCTATTTAAACATCCCCAGGTCAGTTACGCCCATGGTCCGTTCCAGATAAAAGTCAGTGCACAGTGATGGCAGTTGCTGACAAATGCCTGCATTGAGTCTAGAATGGGAGTGCATCTGTATCGTTTTGATAGTGTTCTGCTGTCTTGTCACTGTGAACAGTTTAGCTCACAATGAGGTCTATGTCGTCAAGGTTTGATTGTAGTGTGAAGCTTTCTGAGCATTACATCCAGCTCTTGATACTATGGCATGAGTTAGCAGGCTAAGTGATCCTTAACGATGAGGTGCCAGAATCTATACCTCTTCCAGTACCAGCATTGAGAACAGCTGTTGAGAGCAGATAAATTCTCAAGGGCTGCTCTCAATGGAGTTTGCACTGAAATCTGAAAGAGATTTTCTAATCTCTTACATTGACTATTCATCCTTACCTCCATCCCTTTTCCTTTCTCCCCTATATTCCAACTAAATGCTAGCATACCCTTTCCTTTCTCTATTGTGCCTTTGATCCTTTTTCAGTCTTTAGTTTCTTTTTTATCTGTTTCTGTTATTCTCCCACCTACCATTTCACTTTTATGTTCTCTCCCTCCCATGTTATCCTTAATTTTTCTTGTTTCTGCCATCCTTTCAGTTTTGTTTGCTACCATTGTATGTATGCCATCTTTCAAAAATCTGTATTTAAAAACAAGTATAGAAAAAGCTGGTCAGCATCTGACAGAGAAAAAGGATGACACTGTTTCCGATTCATCTTTCATCAGAGTTCCCAGCAGCTCTGCTTTTATTTCACATTTGCAGCATTTCCTTTTTTTCTGTCCTTTGTGTCCCTATTGCAATTCAAATGAAATTCTTCTGTTGAATAAAGGCACTAATCCATTTATTTTAAGCATGTTCCTTTATTTCAAATGGGTTAGCCCCTTTGCTAAGATAGCAAAGGAATTTCATTCACACCGACATCTTTGTTACAGAAATTGGGTAACCCAATTTCAGCTATACACCTCTGGTGTGTTTTCTCGATCTGTTTTGTGGATAATCAGTAAAGTAAAACGGTGATGAATCACTTTGGGACAGACTGTTAAGTCCAGTCCACCTGGACATCACCCTTCTGCTTCTTTCAGTACCAGTGTTCTTTAGTTGCTTGTGTTTCCACCTAAATAAAGGCATTCAAGCTGCTTCATGATTATGGTTATCTGCAGATTATAAATTTTTTTTTGTTTCAAAGGTATTGCCAGATATGCCAGTGCAGGTGTTGTACTCATAAAAAGAATGCCAATACATTGTTAATCGCATTACATGATAAATAAATGACCATCCTAATTTAAGACCATATCCAATCTGTGACCTGAATTCCACATTCTGCAAAGATGCAGATGTAAGGCACAAGAGCTTTCGTTGCCATTATAATTTATTTTGCTTTTTTATTATTATTTGTCTGTAATACTGCACCATTTCGATTTTGAACCACATACTCTGTGTCATTAACAAATCAGAAAAATCAAATCTTCCACATAGTCATCAAGTTAAATGTTATCCTCCTCATTTTACATCAATTAAAATGTAACCTTTGTTCTCAAAAAAAAAGCTGAGATCTCAATTTGAAATAGATTAGAAGCCGTGGCAGATTGCCTGTTATTCAAATACACCAGAACCACTGCACACTAAGTGGGGAGAAGAGCGGCAGCAGCTCGACAAGTATATTGCAAACCAACTTGTCAAGCAGCAGCCTCTCAGTCCTGCTTCCGTACGCAGGGCCCCTGATGTAACAGTTTTCACTGGTGCGGAATGATGGCTGGCTTTCCTGACTTCCTAGTTCACTGTCTCCTTGGTCCCTGTTTGAGGACACCAGTCAGCACCCATTGTCACCAAGCTCAGTTTTCCTGTGTGTGATTGACGCTCGCATCCACTGAAATCTGGTGAAGTATGAAACCTCAACTTGAACACAATTTCCAGTTCAAATTTCAGAGGAGAAGCACATGGGAACAATTGCAATAACATTTTGCTACCTTTTTTAAAATTGTTCTATCACCAAACCCAGGCTATTCCAACATCACAGGTTCAAACACAAGAACAGATTCTTTTAGTTCACAGATCCCACAGAATTCGCCATAGTTTTCTATTAACCCAACTCATTTGACGTGATGCTTTCTTTTCGTGTTAGTTTTTTGTTTGATTCAGCTTTCTCTTGTCACTCTTCCTCTACCTCTTTGTCATTCTGTTTTTTTTTTAATTTCTCATCTTCCTGAGTTTAGGACCACATGGGTCGGTGTTCTGTGCTGTAATGGAGCAGGAGCGTAGCAGGGAGCAATTAGACAGTCAGGGCACCACCATAAAGTTGAGACTGGAACCCCGTTGCAGAGGCAGAGCAGCAGACACAGGCTGTGTGCACGAGAACAAGATGAAGAGGGAGCTGAAATAAGTATATGAACCCTGTCCTGCTGAAATAAATAGGAAGACACTTTAAACAGTTAGTAACAAGGAAAATTGCAGACAATTATCTGTTGGTTCTGAAACCTAGACAATGTAAAATAATCCAGCAATCTGCTATATTTCCTCTTGATAAATTTCAACAGTATTGATTTTATTTAAGTCCCAATGTCTTCGTGAAGTGAAAATCAAAGGAAAGAAAAGGAGGTCAAAATTTTGCTTGAAGTCAGCATTTAAATTCCCTTAACAATTAAAAATTGCCTTTTCTTGTCAGTTGTTGTGCCCAGTCGGTAATAATTTTGCAGTTAACAGTCGCCCTCTATTAATTACTCCAAAATCAATAAAAACTTGTAGTAATGCAAAATATTGATTGTTACAGTTTTATTTACTTAATTTAATTTAATTGGATGCTGCATGTAGAAAAACATTGATGTTGTATCAAATTTTCAATATATTGGACACCCCTAACTGGGTTATGTATGACTTAGATAATAGCCCCAAAATATAGGGTATTTAGCATGGAGAGAGGATCAGGTTATGAAATGGCATTAATACAAGTTTAAATAGAATTTAAAGCTTACAAACTACAAAATGTCAGGGTTTTCAACATTCCAATATTTTTATTGAAACTCCTAATATTTTTCTTTCCATGGACTTTAAAAATAGAGTAATTCCCTCAGATAGGACTTCAAATAACAATAATAGTGTCTGTGCTCAGAGAATGCTGTCGGCACAAAGGCCCTCCTGGGCTACACTAAAAATGCCACAGCTTGTTGTCTCAGCACCTATCCAGATACAGAGGCTTTTGTTACTGTGCTGCCTCTCCATGCGCAGACACTATCAGTAAGATTAAGTTGTGCAACATCGCTTTGTGTTAACATTTCTACTGGTTCATGGACTGCTAGATCTTTCTATTTCATATAGAGTAATTGAGGTCCACAAATATCCTCTTAAATAGACTGCCTTTGTTACCAGTATATTTATGTTATTTATAGTTACAGGACCTGTATTTGCTGATTAGGGTAGGAGGTGCTTTGTGATATTAAATATGACAGCGGCAATATGTAATGGTTTGCTTTAATTGATGTTTCGCTGACCTTTTCGAAGCCTGGTGTTCATATAATGCAGATCAGTTTTATTGTTGTAATTTCTCTGACTCGGGTTAAAAAAAAATCAATGGTTATTGCATCTTCTTTTTTGCAAAGATATTTTGCAGTTTGCTCAATGCTTGTGCTAGGCCTGGTAAATGCTATTATACGTTGCGTGTTAATGGAGCAGACCTATTTATCATATTACATTTATGTTTTGTGGCCTAACTGTATTCCACAAGATGAATTTTGAGGCTGTACAAAGTATATTTCAGCAGGATTAGGCCCTGTCTCTTTCAGAATCAAATAACTGGATAATATATAGATTTAAAAAGAAAACCTTTGCTGTGATTGCTGCAAAATCCTTTTATCAGCCTGCAAGTAATGTAAAGTAAGTGATGATGAAGGACCTCAATTTTGCACTTTCTTTTTAACAGTCATACTGTTGTGTGAAGTTATAGTATTTTATTTAAAATGGTGTTCTATCCTTTGCAATTTTTGGCTGGATTTCTATCACAAATCATACATTCTTTATATAACTGCAGCGCCACTTCAATTATTTCCTAAACAGAACACTCAAAAAACATGAGAAGATCAAACTGAAGAGGGAAATTAATTTTTTTTCAAGGGAAACAAACTTTGTAGAAGGATCTGATTAGATTAATAGGTTATTTAAAGAAGGAATGTTACCTTCACTGCCCATTTTTCAATCAAATCAGTCACCCAGAATTAAAATTAACATTGAACAAGTTTAAGTTTCTTCTCCCCCATTTCTGTTCATACTTTTATAGAAACAGTATAAGGACTCCTAGCTGGGAAGATTTACTGAGCCTGACAGTGCAAGGGAACTGAATTAACATCAGCAGAGATACAGTCATTAACCCGGGAGTTCTTCAGCCATTGTGTCATTTTAGCCGTGTTTTAATTTAATGCTGTCAGGCTCAGTAACTCTTCTGAGCCAGTCCCCCAGATTACATCATCAGCACAGATCATTTAAACATTTTCCATTTAAAATACTGTAAAGGACAGGGAGAGACATTTTAAAGTGTTTTAATTCTTTATTTTGATTTGCCGAAGAAACACTTTGGTAAGAGACTTGCTTCCTCTCTTCTTTTCTCCCCCTCCTTCCCTATTTTGCTTCCATTGTTTCTATAAGGGGCCTCAGCAGAGTATCCAACCCTGAATGAAACTATTTTGGATTTCTTTGGAAAGTGATTCGCACCTCACTGCTCCCTGTCCTAGAGATCCATGCTTATCGTTATCCACTTCTCCTGCGACTTCTTAACTAGTAATAAATTCTGAGGGCGATCCGATTGCCGGGGGTGTTCATATTGTGTAAATCACAGCCAAACCAGTGCTGCTGCTTAATGCATGCAACAAAGATTCTCCCCAGCAGTCACAGCTCCTTTGGCTTGTGCGACCAATACAAAATTGAGAGCCTACCACGGTTTGTTGCAGCCAGCAATGCATGAAATTTGTAATTTACGGGGAGCTAAGGACTCAATTTTTAATGTAATTTAAGAATTCTTATTAATATGGATAGGAATATTAAGACCTGGCAGCATATGTAACATTACATACATTGATAGTCGCTGGGTATATACTTGAAAATTAAGATATCGATTGTTACCAATAAATTGAATTAGGAATTCGGAAGAAACTTCCACGCCGAAAAAGTGGTTAGAATGTGGAAGTGCTATCACAAGTTGTAGTTAAAGCAAATGCCTTAGATGCACTTAAGGGGAAGTTAGGGAGGCAAATGAGGGAGAAAAAGATTAGAAGGATATGCTGTTAGGGTTAGTTGCAGTAAGGTGGGAAAATGGTGTTGCACATAATCACTAGTTGAGCCAAATATTTTTGTGCTGTGGGCTCCATGTGTAACTTAAATAGTACCTCATCATATCCTGAGAATGTCCCATGATGTTCCATGTAATTAATTTCTTATGAAGCATAGTAAGTTTGCTGGACAAATGACCACGGCAGCCATTTTGCATCATGTCAACATGTGAGTTATAAAGTAGGTAATATGTGTTTGGATGTGTTACTGGAGGAAAGTATGTTGATCGGGACACCAGAAGAATTTCCTACTCTTCTCTGAAATTTTATAGAGTCATCATACAATCCCTACAGATAGGAGGCCATTCAGCCCATTGACCCTGCACGGCCAACAGGCCCACTCAAGCCCTTCCCCATATTTACCTTGATAATCCTCCAACACTCGGGGTCAATTTAGCATGGCCAGTAAACCTAACCTGCTCATCTTTCGACAATGAGAGGAAACCGGAACACCTGGAGGAAACCCATACCGACACAGGGAGAACATGTAAACGCCACACAGACAGTGACCCAAGGCCGGAATCGAAACCAGGTCCCTGGCAAACCACTGTGCTGACACTGTGGCAGCAACGCTAACCACTGTGCCACCATGCCTCTCATTCTCACTAGCAGACGTGGCGGGGCATACAAGATCAGAGAATTCTGGCCCATATCTAATTGCCCTTAAGAAAGTGGACCTGCTACTTATGACATGCTGTAAAAGACATAAATGAATTTGTGCACTAAGTGCACAATATAACACTACCAGTCTGGCTTTCTGATGCAGCAAGTTCCAACATGAGCTCCAACAATAGAGTGGTTTCCGCTTACAGTAGAAGTACAGATGCTGCAGTAATAAACAAATGCAATAGCAGGGTAAGCAGACGAAGGGAATGAAACAGCTTCAGCAGCATCAGTCCACTCTTCACAACTGGAGAAGTCATTGAGATTAAAGTGAACAGTTTCATTCAGAAAGATTATGAAACAGCTGCAATAGCAGCTTGCAGTTAGAAAATAAGTGAGGAAGGGCTCTGGCCTAATGTATCACTGGGCTGCTACTTAAAATAGGGAGCAGAAACCAAGGGCTGGATTTTTGGGTCCTAAAGGGGACCAAGCACAGGGTGGGGTGGGTGGAAGGTCAGCAGGTAAATCTGTGCCACCTGTTGCCAGTTTGCTACTCCACCCAATTTTGCACAAACTTAATTGCAGTGTTAATGTAAGCCTTGCTTTGAACTAATAAATAAACTTTAGGCGGGTTTACCAGAGGCAAAATGGGAATGGGCTTGGCTATGCGACTGCAAACAGCAGTCGCCGGTTGAGCCAGTTAAAGGCTTTTTGATGCATAGTTTTTTCAGGCTCAATGACTTTCCAGTCAGCCTCCGGAGCTACCAAAATGTCAGGGTACAACCTGCCTAGAGGCAGCTTCCTGGCAATAGACCAGGGAACCAGCGCTGATGGAGAGGCTTTGAGGTATTCCCCACCTTCTTAGCTGCAGCTGTGGCATCCTGTGGAGGAGGTGATCTAGCTGCTTGGCCACTTTTTCCATTTAAAATTTTTAAAAGGTTGGAGAGAGGGCACCTCAAAATGAGAGACCCTCCACTAGTTGCTGAGTTGCGGCACACTGGCATAGTGATTAGTACTGCTGCCTCACACGCAAGGGATCCAGGTTCGATTCACGGCTCAGGCCACCGTCTGTGCGGAGTCTGCACATTCTCCCTGTGTCTGTGTGGGTTTCCTCTGGGTGCTCGATTTTCCTTCCACACTCCAAAAGATGTGGCTGGTTAGGTGAATTGGCCGTGCTAAATTCTCCCTCAGTGTATTCGAACAAGCAGCGGAATGTGGCGACTAGGGAATTTTCACAGTAACTTCATTGCTGTAATAACGTAAGCCTACTTGTGACACTAATACATAAACTTTAAACTGACTAACCTGGGGGCAATCATAGCTGGGTGATTCTTCCCCATATCGTGCGGGTTGCTGCTGATGATGGCAAGTCCTGAAGTACAGAGGGAAAAGTCCCTCAGTGCATCGTCACACAAAATGCAAAGTGGGATGACAACAACCACAAAACCTGCTGATTGCCATGCTTTCTTCAGTTTCCTCTTTTATCATGGTTACAATTAAAACCACTTCCTAACATAATTGGTGTGTGTTTAACAGCAGGAAAGCCAGAATGTGGACTATCAGAACCACTTGGTAAAATGGCGCCACAATATAAATGGGTCATCGTATGGAAACAGTCAGTTTCCAGAGCACCCATTTGTCAATTTCAGTTTTTTTTTGCTCAAGTAGATTGCACTGCTCACTCAGGTACATTTATCATTAACTGTGACTCTCAAAACAATGCAACTTTGCATAATAAAAAATATTGACGTGATTATAAAATCACAACAGAATCTATGTGCCCTTTGTATCATAGCCACAGAGCTTGAAATGAATGGGACATTGGTATAGCTGCAAGCCATTAAAATAAAACAGGGGAGGCACCTTCCGCCTAGACAGTAGTCCCCCTCCTGGGTGATGGGTTGTTTTGGCAAGTGATCTGTGGGCAGAGAAAAGAAATCGCAGGAACTGAAAGGAAAAGTCTTTCATCTTAAATCCTTGCATCTCTTAATGAGAAAGTGTTAAACTAGCTTTTGCAAAAGGTGCAAATAGAGGGGCTATAAAGAAATGTGGGAGGGTGAGCACTGATTAAGGAGAGGGGAGAGTTATGTTATGGACTAGTATTGGTCCAACTGGATGAGAACATCTTCAGCTTATCACTTAGATCTGCCCTCCTGGTGTTGAGATGGATTTCTTCCATTACAGCAGCGAATGCTTCATTAACTATAAAGTGTTTTGACGTTCCGAGAGGTCGCAAAAGGTGCTATGTAAATGCAAGTCTTTTCCTTTTTGCCCTGCACGTTTGGTGGACTAACACTGGCCCTGTGTGAAACGTTTCCAGTGTGGTACAGAGGAGAAGCTAAAGCAAATGCCTCACTTAGATTTCATCGTGTTAGATTCCAGGATCAATATGTGACTTGTGGCCAACAACCAGCTTTTGTGTACGTAAAGAACAGCCCAGGCTCATCTCCTCTGCCCTTCAAAGTTAAGATTGCACACATGTTAGAAGGAAGCGCCAGCACTGGCAGGATCAGTGGGAATGGAGGTGGAACCGACTGCATGTTTGGAAATCCAGTGTAACCCAGAGTGTGAGACATGGCTGCTCCCAGATTGCTGCTGTAATACAAGCTCTTGACTGTTGTGGAGCAGTGGTGCTGATAGTGGGCGGTCCTAAGCCTCGCACCATGTCACATATAGAAGGGCCGAGGAGGAACGAAGGGCTGGAATGAAATCAAGTATATTCAGGATTCAGGAACATTATATTTCCGCTATGCCAACAACAATTTAATTATGAACATCCTATTTCACAGGTTATTTTTTCAGAAATCTAAAATCCAAGAATAATATGCTTCAAAGAATGTAAATCAGAAACCTCTGGGCCGTCTCCCTTCTACTTGTCTCAGATATTTTGTTAAAATCAATATTCTGAAGGTAGAATAAGAAACAAATGGTTGACTTCAGTTTCTGAGAATAACATTGGAGTTTCCTGATGAGAGTAAAAGTGCTTTGATTTATTATTATCACATGTATTAGTATGCGGTGAGAAGTGTTGTTTCTTGCACGCTATACAGACAAAGTACTTAGAGCAGGAAAGGAAAGATTGCAGAATGTAGTGTTACAGTCACAACTAGGGTGTAGAAAAAGATCAACTTAATGCAAGGTATGCCCATTCAAAAATCTGACAGCAGCAGGGAAGAAGCTGTTTATGAGTCAGCTGGAACGTGACCTCAGACTTTTGTATCTTTTACCCAGCTTTCAGGTTTCGAAGCTAATTTTGAGTCAGAAAGTTAATCTTGGCATCCATACATTTTAGAAGCAGGCGTTGTTTCAAACATGATTATTTGACCTTGTACTGATGTTTTTAACAGAAGATCACCGCTTTGTTGAAGTATTCCAAGGTAGAGTAGAAATGTTCCCCTGCAAAAGGTAATGCAGCAGAACAAAGGGCTGATTTTCAGCTTCACTGCTTGTATAGTAATGTGTTGGAGTGGATTTCCTGTCCATTACAGAACTCATCTGATCTTTATCAATGGGATGAAACTCGAGAGGGTGTTCCGCACCACCATGTTAATGCCCAGGTGGTCAAGTAGAAACATATCCCCATGTTGCAGGTATCTCTTGTGACAGGAAATATTAATTATTGCAGTAATTACTACTCTTCATTTGTTTCCTTTGGGGGGGGGGATGTGCTAATTTTTAATTAAATGTAAGACGACATAATGGGTGATGCAATGGAATCTATCATCCCACCTGTTTTTGACCTTCTGCTAACCCTTGCTTTAAAATACAGTAAACGTCTCACTTAGCTGAGCTGAAGCGTCCACTTTAACAGGGCTAGTGACAGCTCACCATTACCTTCTCAAGGGCAATTAGGGATGGACAATAAATGCTGGCCAGTCAGTGACGTCCATGCCCCACGAATGAATAAACAGAAATAAAAACTTTACGATAAATCCCACTCCTTCTTCAGACATGCACAAACTTGATGCTGAACCCAGTTGACTTTATTCCACTGCTAGTGCCTCCTACCTGCTACCCCCACAATTAAGGCAACGTTTAAATCCGAAATGTACTGACATTGTTTCATCGTTGGTGTAACTTAAGGGGGCAGACAGCTGAGTGCAAGGGGGGGCAGATCGCTTTGAATGACAATAGCAAATCTGCACTTTGGTAGTTGAGGCCACCTATTGTGTTGGGAAAGATGCCAGACTGCCTCCATACAAAAAGTAGCACCAATGGGTGACTCTCATATGCCTCCTAGTGACTGTCTTTAGGGTAGCATGGCCAAGGGTAAGAACCGTTCAGAAAACGAGCCAGAAAACTGAAATTATTCTTTGACTCCTGGGGAGGGAGATACATGATAACTCAAGCACTCTGGGCTGATTTACGAGCTATAAATACCATTCGTTTGAACAATTTCGTACATTTTCTTCCTCTATGTAGTTGTAATGAGGTCCTGTAGTGTTAAGAATATAGAAAATCAGGGATTGTAAAAGGGTGATAATATTGGCATAATATTGCTGTTTTGAGCTTATATTAATAAAGTTTTATCAAATTACGTTTTGTAAAATGCAAGAAAAATGCAAGAAATGCAAACAAGATGAAAGACGTTTCATGAAGATCCTTATTCTCCCGGTTTTGTAGAACTCAAGGCTATGACTGTGTCGTGATGTCTGTCAGTAGCTGTGTGTGCTTGCATAACTGGCTGAAATACTTATCGGAGGAAGGCATCAATACTGCCAGAATCTCAAAATGACCCTTTCAGCTTCCTCCTGAATGTATTCGGAGGAAAAGGCGGATGTTGTTTGCATCAAATATAAGCGTTGAAAGTTGCCAAGTATGGGACAGAGTAAGGGTATGCTGCAGAATGTTTCCAAATTTATTCCATTTTCTCTACCTCTTTATTGATTTAGTGCTTAGGCTGCTGCCCCCCCCCCCCCCCCCCGCCTCGCCCCCAACTCCCGCGGTGAAGTGATTTCTTTACCAGTGCGGGTTAGACTGTTGTTAGACTAGCGTCCAACAAGTTTCACTGTCCAAGAAATCCCTTGAAGCGTCTTAAGGATTGCAGTTGTATTGTTACACAGAAACAACCAGAGGTCACTCACTGCAACACACAATTTTTATTTTATGTCCAGGACCGGCTGCATTACTCGGGGGGGGGGGGGGGAGCAAAGCAACCAGAGTCAAAAGGGAATAAAAAGCTGCTTTCTAAGCGGAAATAAAAGCAACACATTGAGAGGCGTGGATGATCTGTTGTAGATTATTAACGAAGCTTCTCTGTTTTAAAACAAAATGATTTTTTTAAACTGCAAACGCAAATAGAAATACTAATTTTAGTGCGATAGCACTGTGCAATTATAATGTCGCAATTATGGAGTTCCACAGGAATGAGATAAAAAAATTATGGATGGAATTATTTACTTGCTTCGGTAATGCCGCGTATACAAAAGAACACTATTTGTTCTTTCATTGTATTTGATCGTCTTTAGCTTTGGAAATGAGCAGATCATTTTGCCAGATGCCGTGTGAGACTGGCCAAGGTTTCAAAACCTTTGTAGTTCTGTAATTCAGCACTGTCATTTTCCAAGTGTTTCTTCTGCACGGGTTTTTTCCCCCCGTGAAACAGAATACAGTATTATTTAAACAGCTACTTTGAGTGGATACAATGTAGTCATGGATTTTTCTAAAGGTCAGTTAATAATAGCACTGTTGCAATACTGAGACACACGAACCCAGGACTCCAGTCCAATGCTGAGTTTGCAGGGAAACAGTGGAGGTGCTACAAATAGCTTTCTAATTCCCGGGGGGAGGGGGTAAGAAAGAGAATGAATCAACCAGAGACCCCGATTGCTCCGCAGTGCTGGAAGATGCACAAGTCTGGATATTGGGTGGGATCAGAATTGGGTTGAGTTGCGAATGTCGCTTACAGTTTGGTATTTTGCCAACATTATGATGTGATACCGAAGGGCAAATTACCCTCATACACGCATTGCCCGGCAGCTTTTGAAAAGAAAACGAAGGAAGAAAGTTAAAAAGAATTTCTTATAACCCCACTGCAAAAATTTGAGAAAAAAATGCTTTTTTTTAACCCGGCAAAAAAAACACTTTCTCAACGTTTGTTACTCAGTCTACCAACTGTGTACAAACTGAAAATGCCCCAAGATCAATAAGTAAAGAAATAGGCTTTTTAAACAGAGGAGCACTCAGTTAAATATGCACCAGATGTAATTACGGCGTTTGACTGTTTTTTAAGATGTTGCAACAGTAGCACTTGAAGGGTTAGATTGTCATTTTACATGTGGCCAGGGAGCAGTTGCATTGAGAACTTTAAAGAGTTACTCCAGCTGATGAGGCCCAGCCTTCCTGGTTGGTTAGATGAACCCTCCACTTCTACAGTAACACGGGTGTCCAGTTTATGTGAAGAAGAGCCTTGAAATCCTGTAATTTGCGGTGAGGACACTTCAGCCTCAGATCATCTCACTTGAGGATCCCTCATGAATTTCCAGCCTAAATCAGTGAAACGTTCTCATGTGATGAATGGGGAGCAGGAAAGTTACTTGGCACTGTGCTGGTTCACAGAATCCAGGAACAGTTTTTCAAAACAAAAGCTCCAAAAGACTTCAAGGATAGAACTCTTTTTTTTAATTACCTGTGTCTAGAGAGTTAAGGATAAAGTGGAAAGCAAGTTGAAATGTAGTAATAATGTCATCCCTTTTTCTTCTCCTCAGGGCAAAGGTAAACAATGATCACAATCTGCAGTCCAGGCATCCTTTTCCAGGCTCTCTCCTGCATCTCTTCAGCTACGACATTGAACTCCAGGTGCTCTGACCGCAAAGAGCACTCAACTCCTGCAGTTACTCTTCATTCTCACTAACAATTTGGTAATGAAGTATTGATTTTTCAGCTCGATTCTTATGGATGTTATTAGATTTTCATTGATAAACTGTGCTCTGCCTCTCTACTCCCTGCTGCTTCTCTGCAGCACATATAACAAAGTGTTTCTGTAGGGAATAATGGCCGGGAACATTGATGTGCTTATTTCGTCAATTGGTTACTCCTGATGGCAAAAAAGGTACAATTTTTCAAACGTTAATGCCCGAGTTTAATGCAAAGATACAATCACATTGGACACTAATGTCTTTACTGCTGATGCTGACACTGAATTATGGCTGAATTGGGGTTATGGCCCAGGGACCGCTCTCTACCAAGGAGGTGCTTTAGTTGTCAGTGCTGCACCTGGGTTTCCCACTGCAGTCTGAACAGCATAAGGGATCAATCTGTCTAACTAAGAAGAAAAGGACTGATGAAGCAGTGAGTGAGGTCCGGCCAGAGAGAAAAAAGAACGTGTGCGCTGTTAATCATCTGCTGCAGTAGTGCACAGAATCAGCTTTTTTTGTGTGTGTGTGTGTGGGTAGGAACAAGAACTAACATAGACACTTCCACTGCCAGGAGAATCAGTCTGCTGCTGTCGCTATGTAAAAAATGGCCTCCTCCACCATCCTACATCACACCGAGTATGAACCTACAGCAGAAGGGGAAGGAAAAAAACTTATCACGAGGAAGCAGACAACCGCAGTTCAATCCTGATACATCCTTGTTTCCACAGACAGTGTAAGCTATAATGCAGGATGCATGGCAGACACCTGAGGTGTAGGGAATGAATCTCCATTTATCCCTGATAAAGTCACAAGAGACAAAGTCACAAATGAGTGATGGTGTTGCAGCTAGGAGTTCAATAAATACCACAGGCATACGCATCAGGTATTCAGTTTATTCAACACGGCTGGACAAATGTGTCAGCTTTTTTAGGGTAACTTTTATTTTTGGAATGCTCAAAGACTTTTTTTTATTATTATGATGAAGACCAATCAATCTTATACAATTCAGTGTTAACCCGCCGAGCTTATAGCTTTTCCCTGAGATACAGCACTGGTGATATAGAGGACGTACATCAGCAAGCTGTAGCTTATGAAGAACGTAATCCACTCGGAAAAGTCTCATTTTGTAAATGCAGGTGCCATGGGCTTATGAGATCTGCTCAGAAAATGGGATGTTTTGTTTTGATGCTCATTGGCATGTATTCACTTTATACCACACGTTATTATTAATGACCATTTCAAATTATGCTTTGCTCAGTTTTGTCTGTTGGAATTGCGCACTTTGACTTGATCTGGAGTTAAGTTCTATCAATGTAATGTCTAAAAATCTTAGTTATTCAGTGGATTTCTCATTCTTTTACCACTGCCAAGGACTAATTTCAGCCACCGCCCAAGAAAAGCAGACCAGTGCTGCACAGAGGTTGCAAATTAGTGCATAGCCTTTTCTTTCCTACTCCTCATCACTTCATTAAAATACATTTGATGCCCTTTTACATAGAAATATAGAAGATAGAACAGGAAGAGGCCATTTGGCCCTTCGAACATGCTCCACCTTTCATCACGATCATGGCTGATTGTCCAATTTAACAGCCTAATCCTACTTTCTCCCCATAACCTTTGATCCCATTTGCCCCAAGTGCTATATTTAGCCACCTGTTGAATACATTCTGTGTTTTGGCATCAGCTGCTTCCTGTGGTAATGAATTCCACAAGCTCACCACTCTTTGGATGAAGAAATGTCTTCCCATCTCCGTCCTAAATAGTCTATCCCGAATCCTCAGACTGTGACCCCTGGTTCTGGACTCCCCCATCATTGGGAACATCCTCTCTGCATCTACTCTGTCTAATCCTGTTAGAATTTTATAAGTCTCTATGAGATCTGCACCCCGCCCCCCCAGCTCATTTGTCTGAACTCCAGCAAAAACAATTCTAACCTAGTCAGTCTCTCCGCATACATCAGTCTTGCCATACCCTTTTGGTAAAACAGGTTTTTGTGAGACCAAAATGGCCTGTAATAATGTGATTTCCAGCACCACTTGACTCCACTGCTGCCATGTCATCAGTTCAGATCTGAGGCTATGTGGGACACAGTGAAAATGCCTCTATTTCAGCGCTCTTGGATAAAATGGAAACTTCCACATTGTAGGTTGCTCAGTGCGGAAGTTTGTTTTTCTTATCAAAACTATTTCCAAAGGAAAAATGCACAAATATGTGTAGAAATCATGCTCTCTCTATTGCCCACATTTCAACTTTGACACAGGATAGACTTCCAACTTACTTCTTGGCTGTTTCGGATTGGTTCCTTGTTAAAGAAATGGCCTGATAATGAAAATTAGGTGGTTTGTACGACAGCTGGAAAATTGCCAGCACCATTTTCAGACTTCAGTTTGAAAAAACTACTCCCAATTCATTCTGGCTGGAATAACCTCAGCTGCCACTATTAAGCCACGTCCATGCGGAATTCCAGGACAGCACATGACAAGTACTACTTCAATATTCGACACTGCTGCATCCTTCTTTTCTATACTCACTGTAGTTAATATTGATATTATTGTATGCTTTCATATTATTTGTGAGAGAGTTTGCTTCTCATATAAGTAGATCTCTTTATTTAGTAGCTAAGGGATTTTCAGTCAGTGTTCTGGCATGGAAGACAACACAAGAAATGTTATAAAGGAACATTTAACACAAAAAAATCTTCACACATCAATCTGGTCAGTACTAATGACTAACCCATGCTGGACCGGGTCTTTTATTATCACATCTAGCCAACAAAATTACAATCAGTCGACAGCTCCCTGCCAACCCCCCACCCACTACTGAGATACTGGTCTCAACAATGACCTCTTTGTCACATTAGTGGCCATTGCTTCTGGCAGAGCAGGAACAGTATCCTGATATATTAAAACATAATTGCAAAGCATTTTATTATTATATTATGCACATCAGTAACTATTCACAACACCATTCTGGATCACATAATCAGCCTAATTTGATACGAAATGTCAATTAAATACAAATCCTTTCGTTCTTGGCTCAAAGTGACGATTTGCTTTTGAGAATCCTGGAGCAAGCACAATATTCGAAATGGGCTCAATTTGTTATTTATTTCTTATTAATACAGGCAACATAATAGTAATAAAAGTAGAAATCCATGAATATAATCTGCAAGCAAAACAACTCCTTACATTAATGGAGAGTTTGGTCACCAGCAAAGTCCAACTGCTAATGGCTAGGAGCATGCGACTAAATGATGCAATTGTGGTGTTTGATCGGTGCACAACAACTGTTTATTGCCTCACAATTCCTACAGCTACTCCTCAGCCACTAATCCTATTGAATATTTGAAAGCCCAGTCTAATTCATCATATTTAATGAGCTATTCCCAATCATACAAAAACAGCCTCTAACAACTTGACAGCATATATGAAAATGTCTTGAGTTGAAAGTTTCAATTTTCTATTCAGAACAGTAGTCACAGAAATAAATCCAATTGTCTGCTGATGGTTTCACATTGAATCAAATGACGTGGTATCAGAAGCACTGCATGCTACTCTCACCATTGATAGCTCCAACAGTGTGAAGTTGTCTTGCAGCAATGTCCTCAACCCAATTTACCTGGCTCCTCAAAATGGCCATGGGAACTAGCATAGAATGAAAACTTCCATCCTTTCAAACTAATTGAATAACGGATCACAGATAACGATAAATGTTGAGAGGTCATAGGTTTCTGCCCAAGTGTCATTACTTGGAGATCAGATGTTAATTTAAAAGTCCTTTGTCCGTTCATTGCAAATTTAAGCAGTTGCAGCTATGTAATATGTAACCATGGCGGTTTTTCCTATAGTGTAACTACTCAATACTTAACTGGATTGACGGACGACACTAACATTACATGTAGAGAATAATGTTCCAGAATGAAGCCCTCCAGTGATCACAGTATTTGTTAAGCAAGTGGGACTCCTTTTTGATATGCTTCAGGTACTGAAACAATCGATTGTCAGGCTTGGGCTGACAAGTGGCAAGTAATATTTGTGCCACATAATGCTAGGCAATGACCATCTCCAACAACAGAGGCCTAACCATTGCCCTTTGACATTCAATGCCATGGCCGTTGCTGAATCCTCCACTATCAATATCTTGGGGATTACACTTGACCAGAAACTTAATTGCACTAGCCATAAAAGCATCATAGCTGCAAGAGAGGTCAGAGGCTAGGAATCTTGTGGCCAGTAACTCACTGCCTGACTCCCCGAAGCCTGTACACAATTTGTAAGGCAAAAGTCTGATGGAATACTCCCCACTTGCTTGGACAAGTGCAGCTGCAACAACACTCATCCAGGACAAAGCAGCCCTCTTGATTGACACCCTATCCACAAACACCATTTCCACTGTCACCCATCAGATGAGATGTAGGATGCAAGTGCTGTGCGGGATTGTATCCCAGTTTGTGTGCAATCCAACTTTTAGGCAAGTTTCAATATCATTTTCCCTGGTCTTGTGTGCAGTGGCAGAGATAGATGAAGATAACCTTTTGAAACCACAAGGAGCTGTCAGTGTAATTCAAAGGACCTTTTTAAATCATCCCGCCCAGTAACAAACCATGTTAGTGTATCAACACACTGTATAACAGAGGCAGGATAAAGCCAGACCCACCAGTCTTATCACTTGGGTTCCCGATAATTACAGGGCTGTTGCACTATGCATTGACAAAAAACAAAACACTTCCCAAAGTCAGAAAGGGAAACCCCCAAAGACACATCAACCAGGCTCATTTTTATCACATGCTTATCTCAGTTGCCATTTACTGAGTGCCATTTATCGAGGCTTGCAAACCTGGCCAAACAGAAGTATGTAGCAAGGGTATAGTCTTTTTTTTAAATAGGAGAGAAGTATCATCTTTATTTTGGAATTTTGAATCATTAACTGAGTCATTCGTTTTCTTTTGCTTTTGGATTGCTCTTCTTGCCATCAATTTTGGCCAACACCTGAACTTTCTCAAGGACATTATACTCCACTCCGCTTACATTTACTGCCTGGACTACTGCCCCCCCCCCCCCCCCCCCACCCCCACCGCCCCGGTCCACCACACACCCCTCGCCCCCACCACCCCCCTTCACCTTCCATTCCCCACCGATTAGTCCAGTCCCTTAAGAAGTTAATCCCAAGACTTTGTCTCGGATTGGCTCACACGGGCATTCTATTGTCATGCAGCCCACTTTCCTTTGTTGTGTTTTTTTTCCCATCCTCTTTAATTGGGCATTGTATATAATTTGAAGTTTTATCATTGAATCTCCACAGAGCCTAGATGCCTTTTTACGTCTGAAGGTTATATGATGCTTTGTGACCATGTTCAATAACAATTCAATAAAATCAGCCATCACTGAAAATTCTGGAGCCACAAATCTCATTTTACTTTAATACAACTGACTACTAGCGCAGTTATTGTATATTTCTAGTGCAGAAATCACCTCCTTATCCTGTATAATTCAGAGTGGATAGAGTCCTTAGGGGCAGAGAAATCCTTGTCCACTGGTGAAGATCAAGGCGGGCAGACAGCAGATGGATTTGATTGTTCTGTGTCTTGTGCAGACCTGGGGAGTAGACTGGGGAGGTTAGACATAGAGAAACGAGCACAGGAGAATCTCGTGGTGGGTTGTGACTGAATGATGCCTGACAGGAAAGCCTTTCAGTCTTTTGTATTACAAAATAAATTCTGTAGCCCTCTTAAACCCAGCATAAAAAATCTGTCATTCACCTCCCAGGGACTGTGTCAGTCAAACTCCAGTCGGACATAATAGCAAAATTGCATTTCTCAGGGCACACACAGCTAGGTTCAGAATACAAAAGTATCATGCTTTGGGGAGAAGAAGAAAAAAAGAAAATGAAGTTTCAGAAATGTCATTCTGAGGTAATGAGGCGTGGGCAGAAAATATACCCCGCGCATCATTTGATAGAGATGCTGGTCGAAATAGCTTCATTGATGTGTCAGCGCTCGTCTATCAATCAATCATCCATTACACTTTGCAAGTAACAATAACTGCAAAAGCTACGGGGCAGCTTATGGAATTCGCTTATGGGTATCAAAAACAGCAGTTAAAATGCAGTTTTGACATGAAAAGCATGAAGCAAGTAATATTTTTTATGGCAGGAGGGAAAGATGCACTCGACCAAGGAGTGCTTTGATGATACGGTTGCAGTTTGACTTATTTAATGTTGCAACCTGAAGCGGAAATGAAAGTTCTTTCGCTCCTTTTGTCTGTGGCATCATCCGGCCGGACACGTGTGTCAATCCTGCTGGAAAAGATGTCATGTAGCTGAATGCCTCATCTGTGCACAAGTGAGAAATTAAAACTTACAGTCGTTCTAAGCACTTCCATAAAGTGAAATATTGTTCCTATACCGACCCCTGAAACTTCTTTTAACTAATCAGCTTTTTTGCCAGCATTCCACATGTTTACCATGTTTACATTGCAAATCCCTTTAGATGCTTGCCAACAGGACAGCAGTAGTTCGGATTTTTTTTGGATTCCCTCCAAAATAGAGTGGATTAAAGTATGAAAGTTGTACTTCAGGAGGCTTTTGATTACAGTTGCCCACCATTCTATTATAGAGCAACCCCAGAATATTTCAACTAAGCAGTCATTAAGCCAGTGGAACTTTATTTTAAATATGAATTTTGAATGTAATTGCAGAGTACATTCATCTCCACCAAAAAAAAGATTATTTTTCAATTGAGATGCCAAGGTTGTTTAAATTAAAAGCTGAGAGTTATAAATCATTTTGACCCTAAGCCTCTGTTTACACCTGTGCTGTTGGCTCAGAGCACGCAACGAAAAGAGCCAGCTAGTCCAGTCCACTCTCATGTTGGTGCTGTGGCTTCCATCCTAGTTGCCACTAGATCTGCTTGCAAATAACATTTGATCTGTGCCAACGTTGATCATATCTCTAACTGTGTCCACATTTGGATGTTAAAAGGTACAATTATTGAAAGGGTAAAGTAAACTTGGCAAATACATTCAGGTCACAGATTCAAGCAAATGGAGGATGCTGCAGCATTAAATAAATAAAAATTTGAAATGTATGGGCTTCACTGTGGCACAGTGGTTAACACTGCTGCTTTTCAGCACCAGGGACCTGACTTCAACCCCAGCCTCGAGTGACGGTCTGTGTGGAGCTTACACATTCTCCCATGACTGTGTGGGTTTCCTCCAGATGCTCCTGTTTCCTCTCTCAGGCCAAAGATGTGCAGATTAAATGGACTGGCCATGCTAAATTGTCCCTTAGTGTTGGGGGCTTGTAAGGTGAAATACATTGGGTTACGGGGTTAGGGCCTGGGTGAGATTGTTGACAGTCGGTGCAGGTGCAATAGACTGAATGGCCTCTTTCTGCAGTGTAGGAATTCTATAATTCTAGGAAACAAGCAGCACTACTGACAAGAATCAACTCCACTGAAGTTTCAATGTCAGTGTTAGTCATCGACAATTTGAGAAGGCCTTTAATGTAATGCTAAATTCTGTTGAATTTAATTAGAACACTTTGGATGTTTTACTTTAGATCACTTTCTCCTTCAGACTGAAAGCTTTTGGTTAAAGATCGAAAAAGCCAGGTCGTAGCACAGACAGTCATTATCTGCAAATGACCCCAACTCCTTAGAGTGTTAGTGTTAAAAAGCAACACAGTTGTCCAACTGTGTCATTTTAAAGCTCTCTCTGTTCATATGTCTCCTGCCGCCAGGGTATCCCTCAACCAGCATTTTCGTTTTGCCACTCAACATTATGCATGTTCCAAAATCTCAGCAGAGGAAATAAAGCAGAATTGACAAGCATAGATTTCATTTTTTAAGCATGTGGTCAAATGCATTTCACAAGGTTTGGCCTATTATTGGTGCACAGATATGAGAGCAGCTCTGCCCTCTGCAGGGATACCCTGGGAAGCAAGGATCAATGTAGGTACTGTCAGGATTAAGTGTCTTGCAAACTTCAGTGCAGGTTAGCATATTCCCATGGAGGCCCATTGATTTCTATGTGGTAGGGTGGGATGAAATCAGCAATTTATTCAAAACCGGACTCTGAAGTAGTCATTCAAAATGATGTAGCTTGTGAACTTAACTGATAAAGAGCAGCTCTGATTCCCAATAATACTACATTTGCATAAATATGAGACCCGGATGTTTGACATCAGTTGCAAGGAGACGCAGCCAAAAAAAAATCTAATCCTTCAGCTGCCAAAGCAGCCAGCCATGAGTCCTCCACTGAAACGGAGAAAATGCGAATTGAAAAATAAACCATGCAAAAATAAATGTTAATTGTCCAGAATTGGATAGGAGATTATGAAAACACGATGCCCATGTTCCATTATTTAATTGTACATTGTTTCTTAATTGTTAGATTTAAACATGATGAACGATAAGGGCCAGGGTATGGTTTCAGTATAATTAAAATAGCTGGAACCAGGCACAGGGAGGACTATTGTAACATGTTACAAAGGAATTTCCTATGAGATCTAAATACTGCCCAATAGCTCTGGTATCTGCATTGTTTAAGATTAGAAACCAACAAACTAACTGTTACATCTCCGAGTGCTACTTTCTTGTTACGAAGCAGATATGCAAAATGAAAAAGTGCAGGACTGTATAGATGAAAAACAAACTAATTCAAAGACTACAGCAAGATGGTAACATTCCTATTACGCTGCCAGCAATTGTTATAGATAGTATTTACTTGGGGATGGGCTTTTTGACTTATTAACGTCTTCAGTTCATACACAAGAATCTTTAGCCATGTTTTGTACCTGATATTGGCCTGTCCCTAGGTACTGAAGTTGTCACCACGTTAATGTAAATAATACCAGCACAAATTCAGAGAGGTTTGGAACAGCAAAAAGACGACAACAACCGACCAATTTTGAGGGTTTTTCCCATGTTTGTGTCGAAAAAATCTCATGCCAGTGTGTGCATTATTTTGTGACTGAAAGACAACTGGCCCACTCAAAACATTGAAAAGAAATTATACATTATCAGGTCATGTAGACAAAAAAAAATTTTAAATATTAAATCAGGATGACCGGAATTTTGTATTGTATTCAAAGCATTTCAACAGAGACAACGGGGGCAATGAAACGATTAAGTCTGGGAACTTGTTTGAACATTTCTCTTTATGTAAAAATAACTGGAGATATTCAATATGGCTGACAGCAGTAGTCCTCCAGTTACTTTATGTATCCATATAATTTAATTATGCTATATATAGCCTGCTAATACTTATTCCGACATTTTATAACTCAACTGCATGCTGTATATAAATATTCTTACATTCTTTTTTTAAAAAAAAATCCAATTGTATATTCACATTAATTGCAGCCCAGAGGCTTGGGGGATGGGATGGGGTGGGGGGAGGGGCAGTGCAGGGGAGTAACAGATGCAGGGGAGCTACATTGTTTAGGAGTACCTTAGAGGAATTAGAAAAAAAACTGCACTTCAATTTTTATTATGAAGACATGAAGCACTGTATGAACATGTAAAATATTCAGCCCCAAGTCTGCTACGGGACTATGCTTTCATGTTCCGTTGGCCGTTCCTTTGACAAAATGCTCCACTTATTTTGTTGTACAGATTATTTACCTGCTAGATGCTGTTCTACCCTTTGGCTTCCAGCTTCTGAACAGTTTAAACAGCATAGAAAGACTTTGGATTGAATTTGGCCTTTTCTAATCTGGTGATAATCACAGGAGGTGTGGCCAAGTCAAAGTTACTTTATTCTGAGGTACCCAATTGCAAACAATTTCATATAACTCAAAAACCATTGATAGGTAAAATCCACTAATATGCCTCAGAAGAATATCATGTAAATGTTTAGAAAGCAGGGACCACAAATGAGGGATTCTCATGCTTTTATTTAGTACTTATTTATTGCATCTTTTAATCAGTATATGAAAAAAAATGTAAACTATTAAATAGCAAAACAACATTGGAAATTGAGAGAAAATGCCAGCCATATATTTATGCACTGACTTCCAAAAAAAAATGAAGTTTTCTTGCATTTCCACCAAGTAATTATTTTTTAAATAAAATCGAGAAACTATTTCCTGGCATTGAACAGAATTGTTCAAGGTTATAGTCTTGTACTGAATGGAAATTGTTTATTACTAAAATATTGTAACTTTTTTTATTGGTTGAAACCTATTCGTTATCTGAAAGTTAACTGGTGTATAATTTTGTGACACACTGCCTTTTGTTTTAGTACAGTCACTCCTGTACTGTCTGTATTGAATTTTTAAGTTGAAACTGCTTGTAGTGTTGATCCACTGAGACGCAAGCCCTTAAAAGGCTCACTTTTGTCAGACTGGGTTCTCCAATGATAATGACCTACAATACAGAAAAAAGTGGATATGTATAAAGAAAAACAAACTGATGCACTTATTAAAGAGAACTATTTATATGATTAAAAAATATATATTTAGATTTTTTCCAAGCACAACTCTGAACAAAAAGTGCTCTTTTTATGCTTTATGAAAATGAACTGTTTCTGATCTTTCTACATCAGGCTAAATAAACTCTGTAAGGACATTTGAAGAAACTGCTTTCTTGTGTGTTTATTGAGTACTGTTCACTACTTATTTTTCTGTATGATTTACAGTGACTACACACACTTCCTTGCATACTTTCCTTCTATCTCTTTCAGCCATCGGGTCAGGGTAGTTTGGGAATTAGAAACTTTCCTAGTGCCTATTAATGTCAGTTTGTGATAGATGGTGTTCTATAGGACAGGGTTGGTCCAAGACAGTTCTGTCACAGATAACCCATCTGCCACCTCCCACATTCACAAGCTGATTATCAACTGAATATTACAGTCAGTCTTTTGTAGATAGGCCCATATCATAAATCAGGCTTTTCCTAATGATTGCAACCAGGTAGAATTATATGTGACCACAATCTGAAGGGCAGCTAGGGATGGGCAGTAGATGCTGGCCAGTAACTGACACCCACATCCCATAAATGAATCTTTTAAATTTTAAAAAACCTGTGGAGACAATGATTGCTTGGATGGATTTCATTCTGGAATTTGTAGTGGCCATAATCTGCATGCAGAGAGCCTTGCATTTTGAATACAAAGGGCCACAGTCCCAAGGATTGAGTGAAAAATCAGCAGAAGCCAACAACAGCTTAACTTGATATAGCACCTTTAAGATAATAAAATTTACCAATTTATCACTTTGGCAATTGAGACCAAGTCAAAGAAGGAGACATTTAGGCAGATGATCCACTGCTTGGCCAAAGTCCAGTCTCAAAGGATGGTACAGAGGTGGGCTCAACTGACAAAGGAGCTCCTTTAAAAGCTAGTGGCTTTTGCTTCCAAATAAACCTACTGGGCTTTAACCTGGTGTTATGAGACTTCTTACTGTGTTTACCCCAGTCCAACTCCGGCAGCCCCATGTCAAAAGTGGAGAAACAGAGATTTAAGTGTCTTATAGCTAGATGGCTGAAGGCACAGCCACCAATAGGGGATGGGAGAGAGAAGTGAGGGATGAGCAACAGGCCATATTAGGGGAATGTTTAGTTCATGCTAAAGGGTTGTGGAGATGGTGGTTACAGAATTAGGAATGGATGAGTTTGCAAAAGGGACATGAACATATGGATGAGGATTCTAATATTGAACACAGTGGGCAGGAGGTCGAGCACAGATGCAAAAGATGAATGAAACTTTGTGCATGCTAGGATATGGAGAACACCATTTTGTATGAGACAAGGGT
This sequence comes from Carcharhinus amblyrhynchos, assembly GCF_965287045.1. Taxonomy (NCBI): domain Eukaryota; kingdom Metazoa; phylum Chordata; class Chondrichthyes; order Carcharhiniformes; family Carcharhinidae; genus Carcharhinus; species Carcharhinus amblyrhynchos. The sequence continues at coordinate 38,388,036 of NC_137339.1, read as the reverse complement.
GGAAGATGGAATCTGCGGAGCACTAGAACAGTCACATCTGGAGGTGAAAATGTGAATGAGGGTTTTAGCAGAAAATGAGCTGATGCAAGGTTGGAGGCAGATCATAGAATCCCTACAATACAGAAGAAGGCCATTCAGCCCATCAAACCCATACCAACCACAATCCTACCTAGACCCTATTTCCGTAACCCCACACATATACCCTGCAAATCCCCTGACACTAGGGTCAATTTTTTAGCATTGCCAATCACCCTAACCTGCACATTTTTGGCGTGTAGGAGGAAACTGGAGCACCTGGAGGAAACCCATGCAGACATGGGGAGAAAGTGCAAACTCCACACAAACAGTGACCAAGGCTGGAATTGAACATGGGTTGCTGGTGCAGTGCTAAGCACTGTGCCACCAAGATGACAAATTGTCTTTACTAGGAGTTTAGCTGAAATATGGACCGGAGTTTTTTGCCCCACCTGCCATGGGAATCAGAGTGGGCGAGGTGCAAACAATGGAAGGTACATTGACCTTGGTCAGAACTTTATGGTTTTGGAACAAGCAAGGCCAAAAATCCTCCCCATGGTTTGATAGCTACCTTCCAGTGCCTGGCCAAATGGCCAGTTCCATATGTGAGCCTGCATATACTAAACATTTACTGTATTAAAGGCACTACATAAATGCAATTTGCTGTTGTTGGATCAGTTTATTTGCAGAGGACAGGTATCATCATTTTCAAAAAAAAATCCTAATCAAGTGATCATAATTGGCAGATGTTGATCAAGGATTAATGTGCATTGAATCTTCACCTAATACCACCAATCTCAGTCAATCATCCATAATATAAAAGAAACAATGCTTGCCTTTGTCTCAAACAAAAATTCTGTTGAACTCAGTGTTTTTCACATTTCTTACACTGACACTTTCAGATGATTTATATTGGGCAGAGAAGATGGATTAACACTTTAAGGACTGTGGTGACACTCTAATGAGAATCTCATCTGTGAACACAGTGCTCCTGTAGGGAGAAACTTCCTGATTTATTATGGGAAGAAAACCAGTACCACTACAAACGACACTGATGCTAAAATCCCATGAGGAGAGTTGAAGAGTTTCTGATGCTATTATATTCATTTCTTTGGCTATGCTTATACATATTTCCTCAACTGTCACACAGTTAAAAAGTATGTATGGAAACTATGTGATTATTGTTATTTCAAAAGTAATGGTGAATCACTACTGCAGAACGGTTTAAACTTGGATTATTATCATGCACATTGACAATAGGACCAATAACAACATCAAAAAGTAACAAATGAATTAGACAAATGAATGGGGAAATGCAAAGTAAATGATCATACTTTTCAGAGTCCAGGGAATCAAAGGAGGAAGCAGCCAAAGAAATCATGAGGTACCTAGATACATTTTAATAATGTTATCAGAACCAATCTGATGGTCTTTGTCATCAGAATTCTGTTTTAGGATGGCTGAACATCCCAGGTCAACTGGACTTCTTTGAATAAAAGGAAAAGATCAAATAGAACAAGCAACATTCTCTGCAATTCTCAACTAAAGCCCTTTGTTTTGGTGGTCATAATGATTGCTTGAGAATTACATTTAAGTAATGATTTTTTTAAAAGAATGCAACTTTATGCAGATATCAAACCAAAGCAATCCCATAAAATGTTTAAAAATTGTTATAATTAAAATGTTATGTATCGATAAATATTTTTTAAAATCTATTTTCTGGTAATGCTGCCCCTTCAAATGGAGTTACATCAATTTGCTATGGAACCTACTCTTACTAAAAACTAAATATTGAATGACATGCATATAGTGTTACAATCTTACACCCTGATTCAATATCAAACACTCCCCTGGTTTAAGCTCTAGATTCCTTGACCTATCAATACGCAATGAATGCAACCTCAGAGGGTCAGCCTACACCACAAAAATAAGAATTTTTATTTCCCGCATTAATCATTCCGGTGGCCAATTTGAACAGATCTGTTCATGAGTAACTAATCATGCATAGTTCTGTGTTGTAAACGTGAACCAACTAAAAATCTGGAATTAAAATATCTCAACTTGCAAAAATTACTCCATATTTTTTCTTTACATTTTTAATGATTATGGGCAGCAGATTGTACTTGTTTTGAAAAAAAATACATTCCTTTCTGTGCCATTTGCTCTGAAAACATTCAAAGTTTTACTCTAAAGGTTAATTGTGAAGCTCATGCTGTTACCACCCCTCAGTTCCAGCTCTTTAATTTGCAGGAATCGGGAGCCTGTAACCTCAGTACACAAATTGCGTGCTTACCAACCCCATAAACATCTTCAGAACAAATTGTACTAGAATTTATTTTTTAAATTCCATTTCTTTCCCCTTGGCTTATCTTCTAAATATGCTATATGAGTAGGGTAGAGTGACTTTAAAACAATGAAAACTCTAAGGACCTGTTGATTAATGCTTGGACACGTTTGCGCCGTAACAATTTGCATTTATGTACACATATATTTATCGCCTACCGATTTTCATATTGGGCCAGATTTTGATTGAGTTGGTGTTCACATAGCTTGAGTTTGCCAATAAACTATTTTTGAAGAAACATGTTCATTCATAACTGAGTGACGACAATAAATCAAGCTTTATGATACATTTGAGCAGTGATGTAAAATACAGTCAATGCAAAGGCCTAACTAAACCAAAGTGAATACATTTTGATCTTTCCTTCATTGATTTACTTCATATCTATGTCACCCAAATAATACGCCAATATCAGTTTGTTCTGTGCAGTGCATACTCTGCAGCTTATGCACATAAGCAATGCCACCCTTAATAATTCAATAAATATCACACTACAAAATTTTCAATTAACCAAAAATTTATGTTAAACAAATACCATAACATCGCAAAGTAGGAATTTGTTGTTGATAAATTATCAGATCATTTGACGAGAGTAACTTTAAATTCAATGGGGTAGAATGCATTAGTCAACAAAAAGTTGTTACTCTTTGATGCTTATTTTCAAGAGTGGGTAACATTCTGGAATTTTAAGAAGTGTATTTAGTAAATGGTGTTGTCTTTATAAGATAGATGGAATGACAAAAGGTCATTCAACTCATCTAGCCACTCTATATGAACTTACATGTGAACATTTTTTAACTTGGATCACAAGAAGGCTTATATTAACACTGAAGTCACTGTAAAAGTCCACTAGCTGCCACACTCTGGCACTTGTTCTGGTACACTGAAGGAGAATTTAGTATAGCCAATGCACCTAACCAGCACATCTTTCGGATTCTGGGAGCACCCAGTGGAAACCCATGTAGACATGGGGAGAATGTGCAGACTCCACACAGAAAGTGACCCAAGCCCCCTTGGGTCAAACTCGGCTCCCTGGCACTGAGGCAGCAGTGCTAACCACTGTGCCACCACGTTGTAGAACATACAAATTAGAAGGTGTCACCCATTTGGCACCTCGAGCTTGTTCTGCCATTTGATAAAATCAAGTCTGATTGTGGTTTCAACTCTACTTTCCTGTCTAACCTTTGACACTTTTGTTGATAAAGAATCCATCTAAATCAGTTTCAAAAATACTCAATGACCCTGCAGAAAGCAGTAATGACAAAAAAAAGTAGGTGGCAGGATAACATGCAGCCCAACATGCTCTCACTCTCACCTATCTGAAGAGAATGTTTTGCATAGTAAAATGAATCCTTAAAAAGGCAATAACAATCCAGATTAGCTCTCTGTTCCCATGTCACTATGGTGCAACACTCCTCTCTGCACTCCAGAGACACAGTCCTGTCAGCTGACCACAGTAAACTTCACCCTAACATTCTGCTAGCATCAATCACCCAGTGTATATGCGTGAAATGCTTAACTGCTATTTCTAGGGCAACACATCTTAACTTCATCCTTAAAAATTGTCCTTACTATCACCTTTAGGTGCTTGGTTCGAATCACCCAGAAAGATGGACATGATCGTCTTCTATCTCTGAAAGCTGTTGGCAAGTCAATGAAGTTTCAAATATTAAATCAGTTTAGTTGCTTAAACACATATGTAAGTGATCTGGTTAATGAAAAGCAATATAGAAGATAAAGTGAAAAACTCTGCACAGAATTATATGAGGATTCACAATATTATAACACGAACAGCATATACAAATTAGCTTCCAGATGGATTGGGTAGCAAATTATCTCAAGACCTGAATTCAAATCAAGCACATGTTTTTCGCTTCAACATCCACTTTTTGTAGGTTGTAAAGGTTCAAAACAAAATTGGCTCAATCAGTTTCTAGTGAAATTAAGACTGTACCATAGAACCGCTTGTAAGTATATTCTAATTCATCATTCTGCTCAAAGTAGTCACCAAGATGTTTGAAATGGAAACATTAACACAATGCAATGGAAGATTGGAACTTGAGAACTGAAGTAGGCCATTCAGCCCATGGAGCATACTCTGCCATTCATGGCTGATCATCCACTTCAATGCCTTTTTTCCGATATTGGCCCCATATCCCTTTACATAATTGGTACTTAGAAATCTTTAAATCTCTACTTTAAACATACACAAATACTAAGCATCCACAGCTGTCTGGGGTAGAGAACGCCAACGATTCACAACCCTCTGAGTAAAAATATCCCCTCATCTTGGTCCTAAATGGCTTCCCCCTTATTTGGAAATTGTGTGCACTGGTTCTGGAGCCCGTAGCCAGGGAAAACATCGCAGTTGCATTTACACTGTCTATCCCTTTAAGTATTTTCTAGGTTTCAATGAGATCACCTCTCAATCTTTGAAACTTGAGAATATTGGCCCAGTTTTTCCAATCTTTCTTCATAGAACAGTTCCACCATCCCAGGAACAAGTCTGGTGAACCTTCTTCGCTGCATTCCCTCTAAGGCAATACAATTCTTCTTAAGGTAAGGCAACCAAAACTGCACATTGGTTAGACTGCATGAGGAGTACAAAGTTCTATACAATTGAAGCAAGTCTTCACTACTCCTGTTCTCAAATCCTCTTGTAACAAAAATTAACACAACATTAGCCTTCCTAAAAGCTTGCTGCACCTGCATGATAGCTTTCAGTGACTTATTGATGAAGACAGTCAGGCCCCTTTGTGTATCCTGTTGTTGTTCAGGTCAGTAACTCCAAAGTGTTTTATGGAGTCTGCCTGGATTATAAGTTTTGCATATTGAACTTGGCCAGGATAAGCATAATATATTTCTCTTCAGATATGATTCAACTGAAGCACTAGGGAGGTTTTATCATACAAAATTTATTTAAGAGTATAGTTAACATGTATAGTGAGAAAATTGGCAAGAACGTTTATCAATTACAAACAAGAAATAAAATAACCACAATAATGTATAATCCTCAACAAGTGTGTCTAATGTGTTCTGATCAAACCAATGCCATAGGCAAAAGACTCGTTTCACAAGTTTAACACAGTAAAGACAAATGCTCATGTGATACGCACTTGAGTCCTTTGGATAAAGTCTATAGTTCTCTGAATAGATTCAGAACAGTTTGCAGTCAGAACAGCTTCCCTAAACACTAGGAACTCTAGACAGCTCACCAACAGCAGATACCACCCCCCCGCCCCCCCTTCAGAAAGGCAAGACCTTGCTTTCAGATGACCAGCAGAATTTCCAAAACTAGGGAGAGAGAAAGACTTCTTTTCAGCTTGTTGTCCCTTCTAAAACTCAACTAAACTGCAGAAAATTAAACTCACTAGAAAGGAAAGAAAACTGTCCAAAACACATGACCATCCTCTTAACAATGCAGGAGCATAAAACAAGCCAAAGTTAAAATAAACAAATCCCAAATTAATATATTGAAGTAGCAATAAAAGGACACCTCCAGACAAGCTAGCAACAAATGACATCAGCTTGGGCTGTGAGCTAAGAAAACATTGAAACTGGGAGAAATTATGATTTAGAAAAACCTTTCTTAAAGGCACACTAATGTCACAATCCACACTTTCTAACCTCTTACCATTTAAGAACTACGCTGCACATTTATTTCTCCTACTAAAGTTTTTCCAAATATATTCTGCCCATTCATTGAGGGAAAGTTTTCCATCCCACCTGCCAAGGGAAACGAAGTGTTGACCTTGGGTGGGATTTTCCAGTTTTGGGGCAAGTGCGACTGGAAAATCTCACCAACTGGGGACGATTCTCCCAAAAAAATTCAAAGTATTGAATTTGCAGGGAAAATAGTGTGAATCATAATTGACTTTTCAGTGCAACTTCAGACTTGAATCTCCCACAGTCTGTGCAATGCAGAAGTCACAATCGTGAATATCATTAAAAGCTTGGGGGCAGTGTCTATTCACGCCAGGGTCTGACAGTTCTGGAACTGGGCACATGGCAGTGGCCCAAAACTGTCAGCCTGCAGTTTGCTGGCCAGCTCGCTTGCTGGCCAGCCCAGGAGCCCTGCAGTGCTGCCCCTCCACCCCCCACAGCCCAATCATAGCTCCCACAACCAGTCGCAGGCTAGGCCCCGCCACCCTCCCTGATCTCCAGCCATCCACGATCTCCATCCACCCGGAGCACCCTCCCCGATCTCCAGCCATTCCCCCCAGCAGTGACAATACCCCCACCCCGCCCACCCCGGCGAACTGCCCCCCCTTCCCTGAAAGACCCCCTCCCCGCCAGCCCACCCTGATCACTGGCCTCTGTCCTGTCCTGATTGGAACCAAATGGCAAAGTGCTATCGGGATTCCCAACCCCACTGATTGCCCCTAGCCCCTGCCCCCCAGTAGGTCCCACTCCTTTGACACTGCACACTGCCTGGTGGGCATGTGCCAAGGTGTCCCTAGGGTATGGGCAATTTGCCCCTTGGGCAACGTCAGGGTGCACAGGCTGGCACTGCCAGGGTGCCCATGCCCCAAGGACACCACCCCCCCCCCGACCCACTGGAGGGCCCCAATTGCCTCCCTTCACTTAAGCAGGGTCTTCCCATTAGTTCCCCGAGAGTGGGGAACTACTCTGAACTCCACCAGGGTGAAATTACATTGGCGGAATGGGTGATGCTATCAGGCCTGGAGAATTCAGTCCCAGGCTCGATAATCACATGCAAATAACAGTAAAAATAGATTTAAAGTACTTACCTGGTCTTCCCACCAGTTTCCTGTGTGGTCCTGACTGCATCTGATTTCTGGAGGTAGGAGACGCGCACGTGTTGGGAACTCATGTTCAAATCCTGTGAATTGGGACGCATCTCCCGATCGACCCCATCAAAAAATTAGTGGGTTGGAATGGGAGAATCATCACCATTAAGTCTATCCAAGCCCTCTTGAAGCTGTTTTGCATCTGCCTCAACAAATACATTTCCACCTAGCTTTGTGTCATCCGCGAACTTACAGCTGGTGTCCAAGCACTGATCCTCGTGGTACCCCACAAGTGACAACTTGCCAATGTGACAATGACTCGTAGATTCCTATTCTGTTTTCTACCTGTTAGACAATCCTTAATCCAAATATTACCTCCATCATATGCACTTTAATTTTGCTAACCAATCTCCTATGGGGGACTTCATCAAAAACCTTCTGAAAATCCAAGTACGCTCCACCCACCAACTCCCCTTTATTAATTCTATTTGCAACATCCTCAAGAAACTCCAACATGTTCAGTAAACATGTTTTCTATTCATAAATTCATGTTGTATATCCCCAACCTGATCATTATTAACCAAGTGCCCATTTATCTCATCATTTATAATAGATTCTAGCATTTTCCCAACTACTGGTATCAGGCTAACAGATCTGTAGTTCTCTCTTTCCCCCTTCTTAAATAATGAGGTGACATTTGCTATCTCCCAGTCTGCAGGAACAATGCCAGAATCTACAGAATTTTGGAAGGTGACCACCAATGTATCCATTATATCCATGTCTACCTCTTTCAACAACCTGGGAGTAGAATATCAGGTCCTGAGGACTTATCAAACTTTAATCTCATTCATTTCTCCAATACAATTCTCTTGCTAATACTAATTTCTTTCAATTCCTCATTTTTCCTAATCCCTTAGACCTCTAATACTGGCAGTTTTCTTATATTATCCTCAGAGAAGATAGACACAAACTAATTATTTAGTTTCTCTGCCATTTCTCCACTCCTCATTATAAATTCTCTTGACTCTGTCTGTAAAGGACCAATATTTCCCTGAGCCAAACATACTTTTTTACATACCTATAGAAGCTTTTACAGTCTGTTTTTATGTTTCTTGCTAGTTCATATTCATATTCTACTCTCACTTTTTTAAAATCAATTTCTTGGTCCTCTGTTGCTATATTTCAGAATCTCCCAGACATAGATATCATAGAACGCTTACAGTGCAGAAGAAGGCCATTTTGCCCATCAAGTCTGCAACGACAACAATCCAATCTAGGCCCTATCGCCGTAACCCCACATATTTACCCTGCTAATCCCCATAACCTATACATCCTGGGACATAAAGGGACAATTTAGCATGGCCAATCCACCTAACTTGCACATCTTTGGACCGTGGGAGGAAACCGGAGCACCTGGAGGAAACTCACACAGACATGGGGAGAATGTGCAAACTCCACACAGACAGTGACCTAAGCTGGGAATCGAACGCAGGTCCTTGGACTTGTGAGGCAGCGGTGCTAACCTCTGTGCCGTGCTGCCCCTAATCTTCAGGTAATACAATATCTGGCAACTTTATCCGACTTTAAATCTTATACAGTCCTTAACTTCTTTTGTTACCCTTGATTGACTAACTTTTTGGGTTTTTGTGTTTTTAAAGGAAAGTGTTGTTGCTGTACACTGTGATATAATTCTTTAAACACTATCTGTGTACCGTTATGCCTTTTAATGTATTTTCCAAATCCACCTTAGCCAATTTGCCCCTCGTAACTTCATAATTTTCTTTGTTCAAATTGAACATCCTGACTTCAAATTGAATTATCTCACTTCCAAACATAATGTAAAATTCTATCATATTGTTGTCACTCATCCCTAAAGGTTCTTTTGCAATAAGATTACTAATTAGCCTTTTCTCACTACGTCAGAGATCTAAAATAGGCTGTTCTCTATTCAGTTCTTTAGCAAAATGCTAACAAAAACCATGCTTAGCATACTCGACACTCATCCTCCACAGCATCTGTGCTCATGTGGTTCACCGTGTCTACATACAGACTGAAGTCACTCCTGCTACATGCTTCTGTTATCTCCTGATTAATATTATGCCCATGCTTAGTTCCTAGAAACAACTTCTTGCTGCCCTTGCAGCTTCTTAGCTTCAGTCAAATAAAGAGCACAAAACACAAGAACTAGGAGCATGAGTAGGCCACTTGGCCCCTTGAGCCTGCTCCGCCACTCAGTAAGATCACGGCTGACCTTTTCATGGACTCAGATCCACATACTCACCTGCTCACCACAACCCTTAATTTCTTTGCTGTTGAAAAATCTATCTACATTTGCCTAAAAAACATTCAACGAGGTAGCCTCAACTGCTTCAATGGGTAGGAAAATCTACAGATTCACAACCCTTTGTGTGAAGAAGTTTTTCCTCGTAAATCTGCTCCCACTTATTTAGAGGCTATGCCCCCAGTTCTGTTTTGACTTACCAATGGAAACAACCTCGCTGCTTCTATCCTATCTATTCCCTTCATAATTTTATATGTTTCTATAAGATCTCCCCTCACCATTCTTCTAAATTCCAATGAATATAGTACCCGTCTACTCAGTCTCTCTGCATAAGGCAAACCTCTCAACTCCAGAATCAACCTAGTGAATCTCCTTTGCATCCCCTTCAGTGCCAGTACATCCTTTCTCAAGTAAGGAGACCAGAGCTGTACATAGATTCTACATTTTATTCTCCCAATTTGAGATCCTACCTTACTAGTCCTATCTCTTTTCATCAGCATAACACCGCCTCATTTTCCTTTTTGCCTGTTCTTCCTAAACATTAAATATCTTTGAACATTCAGTTGCTGGTCTTGGTCACCTTGTAACCACACTTCTGTAATATCAATTAGATCATACCATTTACCCCTATTTGTGCATTTAAGTTATCCACCTGGTTGCAAGCATTCAGGTAGAGTGCCCTTAACTTAGTCTTTTTGACATTATTCTACATTTTAACCTTAGTTGATGCTCACTTTTGTTTCAACTGCCTTTTAATTTTGCTTGGTATTTTTCTACTTCCTATTGCCATCTTTACTTCCAATGTGAGCAATCCTTATGTTCCCTTCTCCATGACAAACTACTTTAAACGCTCCTGAACAGCACTAGTGAATGTTCCTGTGAGGGTAATAATCCCAATCCTGTGAAGGTGTATTCTGTCCATCTTGTGCTGATCCCATCTCCTCAAGACCTGGTCCCAATGTTTCAGAAATTTAATGTCGTCCCTTGTACATCAATTCTCCAGTTGTGTGTTCAATCGACCAATCCTCCTATTTATATGCTCATTTTGGCATGTAGTAATACTGAGATCATTGTTCTTGAGGTCCTGCTCTTGAATTTCCTTCCTAATTCCTAAAATCTGATTTTCAGCCTTGCATCTCTCTCTACCTATGTCATTGGTACCAATGTGGACAATGACCTCTGGCTATTGCTGTCCCCCAGAAGGATACCCCTGCAGATAGCCCTGATCCAAGCACTAGGGAGGCAGCACTATCCTGGAATTACTTGTACTGTCTGCTCCCCTGACTATGGAATCCTCTATCATTAATGCTCTTCCACTTCTCCCCCCCTCCCACCTCCAGCACTCCTGTGCAGCTGAATCACCTGTGGTGCCACAGACTTGGCCCTGACTGCACTCCCTGAGGTTCCATCCCTCTCACTAGTATTCAAATGGAAAATTGAAGGTAGACCCAAGGGACTCCTGCATTACCTGTCTAGGTCTCTTAGATGCCTATTGGTCATTCATTCCTTCCCTGCCTATGTACTCCAAATCTGTGATGTAACCAGCTCCATAAACATGCTTTCCCATTTAGCTCTCTGTCTCATTGATGTACAACAGTGACTCCAGCCACAACTTGAGTTCTAAAACCTGGAGCTCAAGCTTCTGCAGCTGGTGACACTTCCTACAAATGTGTTCATGCATCCATGACTTCCCACATGCAGCAGGATGAACATTCCACTCAGCTGAGCTGACCTGCCATGCTGTAATTTTAAAAGCTATTTATTGCAATTAGAATAACTTACCAGTTACTCACCAATCAGCTTATTCCCCTATACCAAAGAAAGAACCAGTTACTGGGGGTTGAAAAAAGATAATGAAAGAAAGGAACACCTCCCTCACTGAACTCCCTAACTCACCAAACTCCCACTTTACACTCTGTACACCCAAAGCAGCACTCTGTGCTATCAGATGTTTTGAGGATAGGTATAAAGATATTCATTGTGACAGATTTAAAACAGCTTTATTTTGCACCACACCTATATTATAGCCTTGCAAAAGTAAAAAAAAAGTATCTACATCACTATATAAAAACCCAAGAAGAAAGACAAGACAAGCACCATAATGAGCATGAAATTCACAGTGATTAAACACATTTGTTCCCAGTTTTCAAAAATGCCCCCACAAACCTGTTGTTGCGAGCAGCTGTAAGGAGGACTGCCCTCTGCACTCTCTGCATCTACTATAGAATGCTTCAAATGACCTAAAAGAACTGCCAAATACTCAAGAATTTAAATTCAGTCTTCATGTTTGGAGTTATGAAGTGAGTACCTCATCAAATGTAAATTGTTTTTAGCAACTTAGTCACCCTTTAGATTGAGCAGCAACCATTGAAGGTTAAACAGTAGCAAATATGGTAAGCGATTCCTTCCACTTGTATATTTTAGAGTCTTCTGTGTACTTTTATGTGGTTTCCCAGCAGGAACTCGCGTATTGGGGTAGAAATTCAGGAGCACAGTATTGGTGGTGTGAAACGAGCTGCCAGTTCCCACCCCCACAATATTCAGTTCAATTGACTTTAAATAGAATTAAATTTGAAGGAGGAAGTATAAAAGGGCGACCATTGTAAGAATACTATCTAATACTATGGCCAACATTTAATCTCTAGCCCTTCCTCTCTCCTTAAAACAAAAACAAAATGCTGAAAAATAAACAGCTGTTCAGTATGCATCTGTTCAGGAAAGAATGAGTTAAAGTTTCAGGTGAATCTGAAAAGTTTCATTTTGGGGCACATTAAGTGTAAGTGACTCCCATGCCATATTCAGCTGTAGTTCATCATATAATCCCTACAGTACAGAAGGAGGCCATTCAGCCCTTCAAGTCTGTACTGGCTACATTTCCACCCTAGCCCTAACTTTGTTACCTTACCTATTTACCGGGCTAATCTCCCTGACATTAGGGTCAATTTAGGATGGCCAATCAACCAAACTCACACATTTTTGGACTGTGGGAAGAAACCGGAGGAAACCCACATATAAACAGGGAGAATGTGCAAGTCCCACACTCACAGTGACCAAGGCCGGAATTGAACGCACATTCCTGGTGCTGTGAGGCAGCAGTGCGAACCACTGTGCCGCCCAAGTTCCAGTTCTTTTGACAAGTTCAGACACTTGACCATTCAGATCAATGGCTGGATGTTTTAATTTCAATTTATCTTTTGTTAAATTTCACTGGAAATGCTTAGTTGTGAACTTTTTTAACCCCAATTCACTTATTTTACTGTGTTTAGGGTGCCAAGTATTTTCTATATTTGCTTGTGTGCTAGAGAAGAGATAAAGAGCAAATGTTAGAGACCACACCAGATGCAGTCTTTGTGAGTAGCATGAAGAATCACACAGGACTCAATCTGACAAGACCTAAAAATCACAGCATTAGAGGATCGTGTGTAGATTGGTAAGTCTATCAATTTTGTATAAATAGCAGAAAAAATTAAAAATTGGAAATAATCCAAAAAGTGCACCATTCGCTTAAACAAAAATTACAGAAGAACGTGTTTTTCAACATATTGGAAGGACTATAAGTCACTCCCTGCTACACTGAAACTGAAATGATGGATTGGAACAAAATACATAATAATACTGTTATGATAAAGCAGTCAATGATTCCGGTGATGCCTTTAGAAAGAAAAGTCAAACCAAAGTTCTCTGCTCGGAGGGACATTAAAAAGATCCCATGGCACTTCTCAAAAAGAAGCAGTTCTTCTGGGGTCAGCATTTTTACTCACCTAAAAGGAAAGCATCCATTCTTTTTAAGATTTGTGGGATGTTGCTATGTCCACATTGGTAAGATACTTGAGCCCTCATAACAAAAATCCTTTGTGACAGCCTAGCCTCAACTAGATTCACCAAAACGGATTATCTGACTGCTATCGTATTGCACTTTGCAGATCTTAGCCGTGTGCCATTTGGCTACTGGGTTTCCTACAATGTAACAATGTGCACAACATGTCCATGGGGTGGCGCGGTGACACAGTAATTAGCACTGCTACCTCACTGTGCCAGGGACCAGGATTTGATTCCAGCCTTGGGTACTGTCTGTTTGGAGTTTGCACATTGTCTGTGTCTACGTGGGTTTCCTCCAGGTGCTCTGGTTTTTTTCCCAAATTCCAAAGATGTGCAAGTTAGGTGGATTAGGAGGGTAAATACATGGGGTTACGGGGATAGGACAGGTGGGTGGGCCTGAATATGATGCTCTTGTGGAGAGTTGGTGTAGACCCAATTGGCCTCCTAAAACACTATAAGGATTCTATGGTTCTGTGGTTAAGACGACAGTGCTTAATTGTCTGTAAAGCACTTTGGAATCCTTGGAAGTTAAGTTTATTTATTAGTTTCACATGTAGGCTCACATTAACACTGCAATGAAGTTACTAAGAAAATCTCCTGGTTACCACACTCCAGCATCTGTTTGGGTGTTCAGAGGGAGAATTTAACATGGCCAATGCACCTAACCAGTATGTCTTTTGAACTATGGGAGGAAACCAGAGCATTTGAGGAAACCCATGCAGATACGAGGAGAATGTGCAGCCTCCACACAGACAGTGACCCAAGCCTATAATCGAACCTGGGTCCCTGGCACTCTGAGACAGTAGTGCTAATCACTGTGGCACCGTGCCGCCCCATGAAAGGTGCCAGGTAAATGTGATTCTTTCATTCCTTTTAAGAGTAAAGCATTCCTTAATTTCTTAAGAGGGTTCTCATTGTATATTTATATAAAGCATTTTACAATGCAAGTCGAAGCCAAGGAGATTTAATCTCATAGGATGCAAGCAGCTGAACAGTCTGATAGTACAACGATAAAGCTAAAAACAACAAATGTTCCTCCATATGCCTCTCGAGATGGACCCAGGTGACAATGTTATTTAATTTGATAAGTTTCCTTCTGTTTTATTTTGTTTTCTATTCGTTGTGCCCCTCTACAAGGGGAGGAAGCATTTTGTTTTTCAGTTTCTTTTTTTGATGACACTGGGCAACCCTTGCATTCTTTCTGAATAAAAAGAAAGGTATACTTCGACAAAGCAGGATATACAGATGGCATGTGAGTTCTGAAACCAAAGAGAACTCGAGCATTAACTTACGCAGGAACTTTGGATAGGGATGGATTAATAGCACAAGGGGATAATTGTGAGACGGTAGACTGGTCCTTTCAATAGCTGAACCATAAATCAGCTTATTCTGGCTGCCAGAATTCTCTAGGCCCCTGTTTGTGGGAAATATACAGTTTTCAGCAGGAATGGTCATAGCTTTCCAAACCAGAATCTTCTAATCCAGTAGGACTTGGGGAAAATTCTGGCCCTCTTCCGCTTGTTTTTAACAATCACTTTAGGGATCAAATTCAACAGAAGGAAAAAGATCCATGAACTTTTATCTCAAGTGTATTGCATTGTGAATGCCTGGAGTTTATCCACCCTGTACTTTAATGTTCCAGATGCAGATCAAACTTAGCAGTCACGTGCATGCACCCACAGGAACTCTATCAATTGCCCCAGATGATGCACATGGCCATCTCCCCCTCAGAGGATAAAGAAGAAGAACTTTAACATTATGAAATTATCAGAAGGCTGGCTAAAATAGCTGGGGAAAAGGTCTAGTCCATACAAGTTGTCAAATTTATTGGACATATGTTCTCTCTTTTATGTTTAATGTTCTACAAACAGCTTGTCCCTTTATAGAAGAAAGGGAGAACTATAACTCAGAAATCCAGTTGCAAAAAAATTTGGAGCAAACCAGCTATGCCATTTTTCAGTCCTCTGAGAATTCAATGAGATAGGACACTAGTATGACATTAAAACCCCTGAATAAAAATAGTCCATATATAAATTTGTACGTGTATCTCAATTCTGCTCTATGTTTTCTTTTCCCTTTGTTCTTCAGGCTTTCACCTCACCTTATGGATCAGAATTAGAGGCTTCAGGTATGCCAATCAAGGTCGATATTCCTCAGCATTCTAGGTCATTAATGGTAGTGTGGTCCTTTGCATAAATGGTTTTTGGGAAGGCAAATGGTTTTGGAATGAGTGCTACAAATAATCTGGTCCACAATTTTCTTGGAACTAACGTACACCCCAAGTAACTTTAAGAGGCACAAAAAGACAGACAAACCATCTCTGGAGTTCTGGTTATATAAACATTTGGAAAATATGCATCAGCAACGTATTGCATCATATAGAGGTACCAGATTTAATTACATCATAAATTGATCCTTCCTTGGACCGAGCAGCAGAGTTGAGCACTGATACACATTTATTGTTTGCAATAATTATCACAGGCACAGAGACCCACAAAATATGCTGTTCCCTAGTTATTGCCATCCAGAGATAGCATTTCCTCCTAATGTTTAATCTTTGAGGAACATTTACTTGTCCCAGATGTTGTATCAGAAATTGCTGCCCTTATGAATATGTTGGATTTGGCAATGATACTGCATGGTCATTGTATGATTTCTTCCTAACTTGTGCACAGGACGTTAATATTTTATCTTTTCTCCTTTTCTTCCATCCACATTTAACATTCATTTCCCCGCATCTCTCCAAGTCACACAACATCCCAACATGGACATATATCATTGTTCCTTTGTCATTGTATGGTTAAAATCCTACCTAACAACATTGCGAGTGCATCTTCACAACGCAAGACTTCAACAGTTCACTATCATTTTCTCAGGACAACTAGGGATGAACAACAAATGCTGATGCTACTAGCAAATGAACACATTTCAAGAATAATTGTGAAAATAAACCATTGAAGTTTACAGGCAATGTATTGTTTAACTAAATGCATTGATATCTGACTTTTGTAAGAACCTTCTTTTGACTCATTGGTGGAGAATAACTGAAGATGGATGGTCTTATAGAATGATGACAAATCATGCCAAATACAATAAAAATAGAAACTGATCCTTGTAAACTACATAGTGAGAAAGGAAAAACAAAGTTTATAATTCCTAAAACTGAAAAGGAATTAGGAACTGAAATGGTTTGGATAGTTGTCCATCAATAGTTAAAATTCTGCCATGAGTAATTGTGCAACAAACTCTTTTCTGGCTTTGCTCAACCCAAAACTAGAAAATCCCACTCGAAGTCAACGGACATTTCCATGGTCTGCCCCTTCCCCACTCTGATTCCCCTGGCTGGTTGGGCAATAAAACTTGCCCCTTCAAATCATTTTTCCATAGTCCCAGGCTAATCAGTAGACAACACTTAACTAAGAGACATCTCTAGTGCATTCTTGTTAATGTTGCTCTTATGAACGTAAAAAAGTAGTCTCACTTGGTTCGGTCTCACCTCAAACTCTTATTTTCTGCCAGTCACAGCTGATATGGCAATAGCCTTGGAAGCATCAAATGGCCAGGTGTTAGCTACTGCTATCCGACAGAGAAAATTTTCAAATAGATTATGGGAACATCTCTAATATTTTCACACAAGTTACTACTAACTAGTCAAAGGCCAAGTTTTCCTGCTACCACTTGAAGTATACAGTATTGTATGAAAGAGAATTTTTAATTTTCTTCACCTCCACCAAATATTACATTCAAATTTACTTTACCCTGAGAATAACTTAGACCATTGATATCTCCATAACAATTGTTAAGTTAACTTTGATTAACCAAACAGGGGGAGCACTTCAGCAGTATTGTCTTCCCCTGGTCAAAGTTTCTTCCTTCTCCAGGGGATGATCTTTGTTCGTGAGCTACTATCAAAACGGTTTCGCTGGTCATTTTGTCCAATGCTACTTGTTGTGCACAATTTGGTGGTGGTGTTTTCTCTTCTTTGTGAATGCTTTGCTGGCTGTGAAATATTCTGGAGAACCCCAATATCATAAAAGAAAGAGTTTGAATGCAATTTTTCCTCGGACTGAAACTAGGAAATGACATCCTCCAGAAGCTACCCTTGGCTGAAAATGGGAGGGGATTACTATATGTATTTGATCACTTTCGTTATCCTTTCATAGGACACTTGAGTGTTGTTGGCAAAGCCAACATTGTGACCCATCCTTACTTGTCCTCGAGAAGGTCATGGTGAGTTGCCTTATTGAACTGCTGCAGGCCATGTGGTACTCCTCTGCCAGTTGTAGTTTTATAGTTTTTTTGGTTACAAACAAACTCCCCCTTTGCTGAGGTATAATTTCACAGATGTCAGTAGAGTGTTAACAACTATACACCATGAAGTGCATTATGTTCAACCTTATTCTCCAGGCGCCCATAAATCCATCCAGAGATCAGGACTGATAACGCTGGCTGGCTGGTTTCTTTTCCTAATCAGTTCAGGGGTCTGATAAAAGCTGTATCACTTGCAGCCTATTCATCTGAAATAAACCAACAAAAATATAGGAGTGAAGCCCTGGTATATATAGTCAATTTCCACCCCAGGCTGTGCATCTACAAACAGGTATTAGGGGAACTACATCAACCAGATTTAAATCACCAGGCAGGTACAAAAATTATAGTTTTCTAACAAAAGCACTATGCATCGTAATGTGTTTCTCAGCATAAAGCATAATATAATGCTCTTGGATAAATTGAACACTTAAGTTACAAAACACAATAAAAATGTTAACAGAACTTCAAAGTATTAATGTGAAAAAATTTAGGTAATATCATTCCATCATGTTATATATTAAAGACTGCCTTTCAAAGCCAGTTTGGGGATAGCAGTGAAAATATTTTATCACATGTGACTGCATTTTAGACAGTCACATTAAGAAATTGAGCCTAAAAGGTACAATAAATATAGTATTTTGGAAAGCATAGAAGTATAAATTGTGTCATGTCCAGAGGGTAGAAGAATACTGAATGTAGTTGTGGTGGAAACTATTTAAAGGACACAAGACAGTGTCCTTTAAAAAGAGTTACTAACAACCATTTCCAACTGCTCAGAAATGATGCAGTTTATAGCATTTCGCCTCAGAGGATGCAATTATGTTGTGTAGTAGGTGGATCTTTGAGTACACATATTAAGAACCAACACCAATAGTTTTTAAGTGTGTACCTACACAGCTTATAGCACAATTGGAAGCTTTGTCACGGTTTTAATGGCTGTGTGTAAAATTAAGACATGCTGCAGATCCACACCCAGCCTGAGGCCTGTACCACCTTACTGTTTGCAATTTTAATACCGTTTGATGTCTTTCATCATAAGGGCTTTGCATTTCCATGAGTCAAAGGGGTGGGGTGTCATTTAATGAAATCAAATCATTGCTTCTATTAGGAATGTTTTTTCCCTCTTCAGCTTTGCAATTCCACCAGTAAACCACTGTAGAGCAGTGTATTTAAACCTCAGGAGTGCCATCATTTGATAATAAAAGGAGCTACAAGCATTCGTGTGGATTTACACATACCAATGTAACTTCAGCCATCTCAGTTTCACCAGGTATTAATCTGCATGGTCACTACAAAGACATTATACATTATTTTTAGGGTTTCTTTCAGTGGGGTGGGGGAGGAAATATTCCCAAGTTAGAAATATTCTGATCTTGTTTTATAACATCAGATGCTGCGGCTCACTTTATTCACTCTCAGCATTCTGAATCTGCTGGCTAAACAAAATCTTAGTTTATATTACAGGAGGAGATCAAATTTGAACAGGAAAATTTCTAGGGAACAATTTTATTTCCAGATACAGATGCAGATGCTTCAACTTGTACTGTTCCAGGTAACATTCACCCAAATTGACTTGAGGCTGAATGAGCAATTTGAAGAGTAGATTATTTTTTGCTTTTTTGATTTGAAATTGCAAATCACACCATAGAACTTCAGCAGATTTGGTCCTGATGTTGTCTGAAATCCCCATGAGAAGAAACACAAGGGCTGACAAGAGATAAATCAGCTATTTTAGCAAAAATAGTAGTTCAGCTATATTTTTAAAGCAAAAAGAAAATTAAAGAGGTAATATAACAGCTACAAGCTACCATAACTCATGGTTTTCTCTATGTGTGGTAAAAGTAGTAGGGCATGGCCCTTAATACTCAGACCTCTGAACTCCGCTTGCATAGTTGAGGGAAGGCAAAATCTTCCATACAGAGAGGTGGAAAGAGATAAACAAATCTGAACTATCACTAGGGAACATCCTAGCACTTGGGATAGGGGAGCCACCGGCTGAGGCCAAGGAGCACATTGTCTGGCAAGCCTCTTGTCTGCAGCTTTTTTAATAAATTATTTTATGGGATGTGGGTGTCGCTAGCTGGGTCAACATTTATTGATCAAGGGGCAGTCGAGTCAACCATATCGCTGTGGCTCTGGAGTCACATGTAAACCAGACCAGGTGAGGATGCAGATTTCCTTCCGTAGAGGAGATTAGTGAACGAGATGGGTTTTTTTTAACAATCGACAGTGGTTTCACGCTCATCAGTAAACTTCAAGTTTCAGATGTTTATTGAATTCTATTGTCACCAGCTGCCGTGGTGGGATTCAAACTCAAGTCCCCAGAGCATTACCCGGCTTGCTGGATTAGCAGTTCAGTAACAACATCGCCATGCCATTGCCTCTCCAGCTGATTGCTGCCCTATGTTTTAATGTTGAAAAAAATCTTAGTGTGTTCACCTACACTAGTGTATTACTGTTGGTCGGGAAGGCAAGTCAGGTTAGAGAACTGGGTGAGGAGTTTGTTCTAAATGGCAATTCCCCTGTTTATTATAAACTTACAGTTTACTTATAACAATCAAACATATTCCCCCGTCACCTTTACCATCAAGATTAAAAGGTTTGTATTAAATTTAGTCAAAGCAATTTTTATTCACGTTATTGGCTATATTTGAGTGCATGATCCAATATTCAAGAATTCAAAACTGCTTAAATCTCAAATATGCCCACAGGCATACTGTCTGATGTTCATCTTCCAGAGTTCCCTTTGCTCAACATTGATGTGCGTATGGCATTTTTAGAAAATGCAAATGGGAACTGTCAACATCTTTGTTTGACCGACAATTAAATTAATCTCAACTTCTGACAAACTGTGAGCGTAGACCAAACACATTCTCAGTGGGTTACTAACTCCATAGAAATACTGAACTTAGTTATGTTTAGGACCTTTGCTAAAGTCCTGCAGTTCATTTAACAGTACAGTTAATTAACAATAAAATTAATTAGAAAGTGATGAGAGAAACCAGCTCCCAAGGTCAAATATTACTTTTGAATTGCTGATACAAGTGTGTTCTGGTATTTATGCATCTCTCATGCGTTGTAGTTGTGTGGGGGGGTTGGAAGGGGGTGGGGTGGTAACAGGGGTAAATACAGAGGGGTCATGGGAAAAGGGCTTGGGTGGGATTGTGGTTGATTGGGCTGAATGGCCTCCTTCTGAACTGTAGGCATTCCACAATTTTATGAAATTCAGCTGAGAGTTATGTTGGCTTTAAAAGCTTTTATATGTAACCCACAGTCAACTTTACAGATGAATATAGCTGAAAATGAAAGTTCATTTCAGAGATCAGTAACTTAAAGTTTATTCATTAGTCACAAGTATGCTTACATTAACACTGCAATGAAGTTACTGTGAAAATCCCCGAGTCACCAAACTCCGGCACCTGTTCAGGTACACTGAGGGAGAATTTAGCATGAATTCAGCGTGTCTTTTGGACTGTGGGAGGAAACCCACGTAGATACAGGGAGAATGTATAGACGCCACACAGACAGTGACCAAGCCTGAAATCGAATCCGAGTCCCTGGCTCTATAAGGCAGCAGTGCTAACCATTGTGCTACCATTCCACCATTAATGCAAATTTTTAAAAATACACATCCAGCCAGCTTGGAGAGTGTTAAAAGATAACACATGGCTACATAATTCATATTCAGAATAAACGAGACTGAATAGACTGGGTCTGAAGTCGTTGGAGTTTAGAAGGCTGAGGGGGGATCTTATAGAGACATATAAGATAATGAAGGGGATAGATAGGGAAGAGGTAGAGAGATTCTTCCCGCTTAGAAAGGATAGCAGGACTAGAGGGTACAGCCTCAAAATAAGGGGGGACAGTTTAGATCGGAGTTGAGGAGGAACTTCTTCACTCAAAGGGTGGTGAATCTCTGGAATTCTCTGCCCGTTGAAGTGGTGGAGGCTATCTCGCTAAATATATTTAAGTCATAGGTAGATAGATTTCTCATAGACAGGGGAATTAAGGGTTATGGGGAGAAAGCGGGAAAGTGGAACTCATCCACTTCAGATCAGCCATGATCTTATTGAATGGTGGGGTAGGCGCGAAGAGCTAGATGGCCTACTCCTGCTCCTATTTCTTACCTTCTTATGTTCTTAAAATAGGTAGGCTTGGTTTAGAATATGAGGGGAACTTTTAAAATTTAAGTGAGGAAGCATTCAACCAGGAATTATCAGATGTATACGGAATCTAGTGGGATTCACTTTACACCTTGGGGATTGACACAAAAATGTTAACTTTGGACAATACACTGAGGAAAAAAAAATGAAAGAAAAACACTTATATAGCAACTCAGGACTTCACAAAGTGTTTTTTAACCAATTAATTACTTTGCTTCCTGAGAGTATGGACATGCTGGCATTGTAGGAAATTTTGCAGCCAAAATGTGCACTATGAGCATTACAAATGTCAATCTGATAATGACCATATAATCTGTTTCAGTTCTGTTAATTAAGGACCCCAGGGATAACTCTTCACCATTGGAGAATTTACAGATAAACATAGACACTGCAGAAACAACAGTTTTGTTAGAATTGATCAAAATAGTCAAAGAGGCTGACCAAAAATAAAAAACAGATTTTAAAAGGTTTGAATTGATTCTAGGAAAAGGGTAGATTAGAACATTTAAGTAAAAGGGAATAGAATTTGTGGGTTACATCATAGTTGAAAAGATGCCAAAGTACATAAATTGAGATCCTAAATTATCACAAATAATGGAAGGGAAAGATAAATGACAGAAAAAGTGTTTGTAACATTTTTAGATTAGCTCAGTTCACGCCATTAGCTTCTTTCAACATGACTCAAGAGATAATACTCTGATGGTTAAGAGTTGAAATCCCACTCCAGAGGCTTGAGCACATAATCTAGCGGATACTTCTGCGCTAGGCTGAGGGAGTGCTGCAGTGTCACGCTCGCAATCTTTCTGATGAGATGTTAACACAAGGCCCCATTTGTCCTTTCATGGTGTAAAAAAAGTATGGCCCTATTTTAGGAGCTGAGGAGTTTTCCCCTGTGATGCGGTCAATATTTAACTCGCAACCAACGTTTCTATTAACACAGATTATCTGGTCATTATCTCATTTATGTTTGTAGCATCTGGCTGTAAAGCACTTTGTGAAAGCAGTTATTGAATGTATTTTTTCTATAAATTTATCAAGTCAAGCCCATTATCACAATTTGAGGACACAAACTCGATCTGACTCTGCAGGGTTGGAGGGACAATGTTGCTAAAGGCAATTTAAGAACAAATCTAACTAGGAGTGGCATGGTGGCACAATGGTTAACACTGCTGCCTCACAGTGCCAGGGACCCAAGTTTGATTCCCGGCTTGGGTTACTGCCTGTCTGGAGTTTGCACGTTCTCCTCATGTCAGTGCAGGTTTCCTCCCACAGTCCAAAAGGGATAGTGGTTAGATGCATTGGCCATGCCAAATTGTCCCTCAGTGTACCCGAACAGGTACCAGAGGGTGGTGACGAGGGGATTTTCACATAACTTCATTGCAATATTAATGTAAGCCTACTTGTGACACTAATAAATAAACTTTAATCTGAATCTAACTGTAAATGCCCTAAAATGGCAAACCATGATCATGTTGCCTGTTCTTGTACTGCAGATGAATGTTAAAGACCTTGCAAGTACATTCAGAAAGGATAGACAATTTTCCTGCTTCCTGAACAATTTTCCTCCATTTACAAATGATATCCATCACTAAATTAACCAGTTACATTGCTGTTTGTGAATATGATTTCAGAGTGGTTGTCATATTTGCCTTCAAAGCAGATACTGTAATTGAAAACTAATCCATCTTGTGGAATACTTCGAGGTGCTTTGAACTGAAGATGTTATTTAAATTTGTGTTATTACAATAAAAAATTGTGACATGGCAAATAGAGTTATCGAATAAGTAGGCGAGATTGGTAATGGATTGATCGAAAAAGACCAAACACTTGGAAGTTCAGAAGAAATCAAGAAAGCAAGAAAAGTATACAGCCGTGGTTGAAATGATGATTCACACCTATTAAATACAGACATGTAGCAGAACACTAGACAAATATTGGTCCACTTTTTATGGAAAGTCAGATACACATTCATAGAAATTATGAATTGGAAAAGATTGTAGGGAAAATATTGGAGCTTTATTTAAAGCAAGCAACTCAAGAACAAATTTATGACTGTAAGCCAACCTGAGTTTAAGAAAGCCCATTCCTGCCTTTGCAAAGAGTCTCGTGTGTGATGATTCACAAGCCTGTTCTCAGATGTTGAGCAAGACATTGACCAATACCTTTCCTTAACTAAGGAGGGAATGTGGAAGGGCTCCTTTGGATTTTCTTGCAGATTTTCTATTTTGGAGGAAATCTGTCTTAGCAGAATAGCTCCGCCCAGATGATTTATCAGACCATGGTTACAACAAAGGGCTACTGTACAAAATATATTCAGTGTTTTGAAATGCAGCACAAATATGCCTTTTGCAATAAATAGTAAAAATCACAGCTGTGAATATTGAAGCAGCATAGCAAAAAGCCTTAATTTTTTTTGCGTTGCAGATAGATAAGAAGATAATAAATGAGACCTCACCGATTCAGTTTTCATTCTGGACCAGTATATTGTCTTATTTTAAGTAGTTTTATTCCTTTTCAGTTTTTTGTGGGAGTAGGTTAGCAGGAATGGATTTGCTGCTTTAGACATGGGCATAAAGGCTATTTGAGCTCAGCATGCTCCAAGTGACTGGCTGCAATGTGAGATAGTAATGATCAATTGCAAATAGTTCACCCATTGTGGGTTTGGAAACACAGAATGCTGTTGTTTAGATGAAAATAATTTAATATAGCGAAAATAAACTGAATCAGAGCCAGTCAACAAAATGCAAAAATGTATTTGAACTCAAAAGTAAACTGGATACAGTCTAACCTAATCCATGTGTAAACAATTTAATTCAATAAATAAGCATCTGGTTAAAGGATGCTCTTCCTCTGTCCTAACCTGCATAAATGGAAGGTAATGGCTGTAAACCTTGGAGACTATTAACCAGACATTCAGGCTAGTGGTATGCTTTTCATTATTATGCCCCCAGGTTATACACAGAGACGTAAGTTATTAAAATGTCTTTGCACACTGATTTAATGTGACCTGTTGAAATGTCTACACATGACTATTTGCCATTTCCTGTGACTTAACTACGCAAGGCAGTAATTGTCCTCTAACTTAACAAAATTAACCACCACCCTTTCTCCTCAGATCACACATTCTGGTATTCAGGTCATTTGAATGGGAAGATTTCTGTCTGAACAGGATCATCCAGAAAAGATGTGATGTACAAAAAAAATGTTTCCACTGGTTACAATGGTGTGAAAGTACAGCATGCTGCAATAGTGACCTCTAGTGCATATTATTAAACTTCACCTTTTTAAGGATAATCTCTTTCTTAAGTACAGTTAGGTGGAATGCAAGTTAAGTGGAATGCAAGTGTAGCAATATAACTTACTTTGTTTAAATGCTGCTCTTTCACCCTAAATATTTTCACTCACTCATTGCCCATCTGTTTTGGCTAACCAAAGAGATTGGACAAACTCTTAAGTTTCTGCCAAAGTCAATCAGAATCAGACAAATCGTTTTGCTTCTTTCCTACCAAACCTCCCTGATAACTAGTCGAGGATTGGGAGTTCACCATGTGGACAAGTAACAAAAACAAGCAAGGCTCCTACCACACCATACCAACAGTGCTGTATTTATACAGCACTGATAAAAACAAGGAGCTTGATCCGGCAAAACCTGATATTAGGGCAGCTGAACAAAAGGCAGGTAAATGCAAGTTTTAAGCAACATCTTGAAGAAGAAATGGAAGATAGAGAGGTTTAAGGGCGAAATTCCAGAGTTAGTGTCACATAACCTCCTAAGGCGATACCTCAGGAGGTTGTGGAGCTGAATGAGGTTAAAAATAGAGAGGAGAAAGATAGTGTGGGATTTGAAAACAAAATGGGAATTTTAAAATTGAGGCACTACAAGAAGTTTTAGAGGGCACAGGATTGATGAGTGAATGAGACTTGATGAGAGAAAGGCAAGGTCTTGGATGATGGATGACCTCAGGTTTACAGCATGTTGAAGAGATGTGGTTGGCCAGGAATGCATTGGAAAGTCAGGTCTAGACTAGCAAAGGCATGGATGTGAGTTTCAGCAGCAGATGAGCTGAGACAGAGGTAAAGTTAGACAGCATTTATGGTGGCATGGATATATGGACAGAAGCTCATCTGTGCTAAAGAGGGCAGCAAAGTTGTGAACAGACTTGTTTAGCCTCAGCCTGTTGTCAGGGAGAGATGGAATCCAAGTAGAGAATGGGCTTTGGAGTGGGTGAAAGACAATGGCTTTGTTCTCAATATATACTTGGAGGAAATTTCTGCACTTTCAATACAGGATGTCAGCCAGTTCAATAATTGAGGGACAGTGGAGGGAAGATGAGAGCTAGTAGTGAATTGGAACTGGCTGTTATCAGACAGAGTGTGAGAACTGATGCTGTGTTTTTGAAGGATATTGCTGAGCTGAAGGATGTAGGTGAAAAATAGGAGACAGTGTCAAGGTTAGATCCTTGAAGGACACCAGAGGAAAGTGTTGCCTGTTGCAGATAATTCTTTGTCCACAATTAGACGAATTAATGTGAAACCAAGAATGTGCAGTCACATCCAGCTGGATAACAACTGAGAGACATGGAGGAGGATGGTGTGGTCAACCTTGTCAAAGACTGCAGATAGGCTGTGAAAGACATACCAGAAACAGAGGTTAACCAAGCTATGATATTCCAAATTTCCTAGAACCTGGAATGGTCCAAGTGAATTGGAAGTTAAAAAACGTAACTACTGTCCAAGCAAGGAGGAAGAAAGAGAAATCAGGGAACTGCAGTTAGCCTTAGAGCAGTCACCAGGATGTGAGGGCCTGAATTTAAACTGAATCGGAAGGGTTCCATGCATCTTGTAGTCCTACTCCTGAACTCAGCACCCACCATTTTTGCAGAGAAAAGATGGTGGGCATATTTTGCTCATCTGTGATACATGGAGGCAGCTGCACACTTCCAAATGCAGTTTCCTTCACTTGAAAGCAATTTTGGTCACTCAGGTTTTTGAAGCATAACGCACAGGCTGTAAACATTTGAGGAAAAGTCTAAAACTGCCAGAGTTCTTTGGAGAGTGATGGTACACGTTTGAAGAGATTGGGTACCCTTTTGGATTGTTAAGGATAGATATGATTGTGTTTAGAACATGAATAATGTCAATGAACCTGTTTGATTCATTTGAATCCCTTGCACTCAACATTTTCCTGAAAATAAAAAGACTACAAAAAAGTATATACTTGCAATTTGACCAGCTATTTGGTGACATAAACATTATGGTTATCATCATAGGATTAGTGCTGCTCGACTGCTTCAATGGCCTAGCATTATCACAGTGAGGAGACTTACAAGTTTGAAATTTAATTCATAAATTGCTTAGAAATAAATTCTGTTTTTAATGTGGGGCTATGATAAAAATATTTGTTTTTATAGGGGATGAAGTACTAACAGGATTTAGATGTATTGAATGGGTATTTGTTGAGTGTTTAAGAAAAATGGTGAGGTCTTTGTGAGGTCGTTAAGAGGTACTTAAAACTTTATTTCATCTCAGCATGACTCTGGAATCTACTCAATGGATACAGGATGAGTCAGCATGGATAATATAAGGATAAAGGATGGTGGGGGTATGGGTTGACACTAAGTTGGCATGAGCTATAAAGAGCTGGGGTGGTTAAAGGACAATAGGTTGGCATGGAGGATGTGAGGGCCATGGGAGGTTAGAGACATAAAGTGCACGAGTTGGCCTGGATGGGGCATGAGAGTCTGTGGGGCTGAAGGGGTAAGGAGTAAGGGCTAGAGGCATGTTTTCTTGTTTTACTGTTTTTATTAAAATTGGGATGAAATTTTAGCACACCAAGGGGGGCCTGGTTTTGCCAGCCTTTGCACTTAGAAGGCTGTCTTTGGGGGCCTGACTCCAGTCAGCCAGGTGGGAATGGACAGCAAGTGTACAGAAATTGGATAAAATTCTCCCAAAGCCTCATCAACAGGGGACCCAAAAATCAATTTTAAGCTGGCATGAATCTTCCACTGCTACCTTCATTGGCGAATCGAGAACCTGCTGGAGACCAGCACGGTAGGGTACATGTGAAGGCCTGACACCCCCATGCTCAAATCTCCCCTTTGCCAGCGGAAAGACATGTTGGCACAAAACACATCTGAAACAATGTTGTGCAGATGGTGGAACTCACCTGCACAATGTTCAGGATGGGGGCTAATGACAACCCTGGATTCTGGAACACCACATTAGTGGGCGAGGGGAGCATTTACAGCTCGATCTTCTGGATTTAGTGCCCTGAAGAGGGTCCATCTTCCAGCCAGAGAACATTCTGGAGATCCATCTCCTTTCTCAAGAGATCCATCATCTTGCTTCAATAATGCAGAGGTGATGTTGGAAGGTTTTGCAATATGACATCCAGATTGGGTGACAGATTGTACGCCATCAGGCCCACCCTGCCAAGGAAGATGCTGCAAAACACCCAGTTGCATAATGACGTCAGAGCCAGAAGATTTGGCATGTTTCCCACTGGCCTCTACAGCAGGAAACACTCCCATGATTCCACTCCCACCACAGGTCTTGGTCCCAGATGGGAGAAGTGCTTTTGGTAAATTGGCCTTTACAAATCAAAGTATTGAGTATAAAAGTTGGAGTGTTATGGTAAGGTTATATAAGGCATTGGTGAGGCCAAATTTAGAGTATTGTGTACAGTTTTGGTCACCTAGTTACAGGAAGGATGTAAATAAGATTGAAAGAGTGCAAAGAAGGTTCACGAGGACGTTGCCGGGACTTGAGAAGCTGAGTTACAGAGAGAGATTGAATAGGTTAGGACTTTATTCCCTGGAGTGTTGAAGAATGAGGGGAGATTTGATAGAGGTGTATAAGATTTTGATGGGTATAGATAGATTGAATGCAAGCAGGCTTTTTCCACTGAGGCTAGGGAGAAAAAAACCAGAGGGCATGAGTTAAGGGTGAAAGGAGAAAAGTTTAAAGGGAATATTAGGAGGGATTCTTCACGCAGCGAGTGTTGGGAGTGTGGAATGAGCTGCCAGATATAGTGGTACATGGATGAGAGGGGTGTGGAGGGATGTGGTCCAAGTGCAGGTCAGTGGGACTAGGCAAAAAATGGTTTGGCACAGACAAGAAGGGCCAAAAGACCTGCTTCTGAGCTGTAATTTTCTAACGTTCTAAGTGTGGACCAGCTTCAGAAGTCAGCAGATGAGTTACTCACTGCAGGATTCCTAGCCTCTGACCAACTCTTGCAGCCAACTATTTTTATGGGTAGCCCAGTTCAGTTATTTGTCAATGATAACCCAGGATGCTGGTGGCAGTGGATTCATTGATGATAATGCTATTGAATGTCAAGGGCGATGGTTAGATTCTCTCTTGTTGGAAATGGTCATTGTGTGGCACTTGTGTGGCATGAATGTTACTTGCCACTTGTCAATCCAAGCCTGGATCCTGCTTCAGTATCTAAGAACTTGTGAATGGTGTTTCACTTCAGCAAACATCCCCATTTCTCACCTTATAATGGAAGAAAGGTTATTAATGAAACAACTGAAGGCGGTTGGGTCTAGGACACTACCCTGAAGAACTACTGCAGTGATGGCTAGGAGCTGAGATGATTGACCTCCAACAGCCACAACTATCTTCCTTTGTGCTAGGTATAACTTCAACCAGTGGAGAGTTTTCCCCAATTCCCATTGGCTCCAGTTTTGTTAGGGCTCCTTGAAGCCGTATTCAGTCAAATGCTGCCTTGATATCATTCAACTCTTTTGTCCATGTTTGAACTAAGGCTGTAAGGGGGTCAGGAGCTGAGTGACCCTGACGGAGCCCAAACTGAGCATCTGTGAGCAGATTATTGCTGAGTAAGTGCTGTTTAATGAACTCTTCCAACACTTCACTGGTGATCGAGTGTAGACTGATGGGCAGTGATTGACTGGGTTGGATTTGTCCTCTTTGTGGGCAGGACATACCTGGACAATTTTCTGCATTGCCAAGTAGATGCTAGTGTTTTGACTATAACAGCTGGGCTAGGGAGCACAGCAAGTTCTGGAGCACAAGTCTTTTGTACTATTCCTGGAATATCAGGGCCCATACCCTTTGCAGCATCCAGCACTTGCAGTTAATATCACGAGGAGTAAGTTCAATCGGCTGAAGATTGACATCTGCTGACACTGCCAGTGGTGAGTGAGATGGATCATCCACTCAGACTTCTGCCTAAAGATTGTTGCAAATGCTTCAGCCTTATCTTTTGCATGGTTTTGTTAGGCTCTCCTGTCACTGAAGATAGGGATATTTGTGGAGCCTCCTCATCCAGTGAGCTGTTTAATTGTCCATATCCATCCATGACTGGATGGGGTAGGACTGAGACTATATCTAATCCACCAGTTATGGGATCACTTTGTTCCCTCTTCACTTTGTTTTTATGCTGTTTGGCACACAAGCAATCTGAGGTTTAGCTTTGCCAGGTTGACACCACATTTTTACATATGCCTGGCATTACCCCGGCATGCTTCCTATACTCCTTATTAAAGCAGGGTTGATGCCCTAGTTAATAGTAGTGGGGGAAGGCTCAGTTCGTAATGGAACTACCAAGCCACTCAGTGATGGACAGTGAAGTCCCCTACCTAGTGGGCATTCTGCACCCTTGCCACCCTCAGTGCTTTTGCCGGTGGTGTTGAACATAGTGGATTACTGATTCATCAGCCAGGAGTGGTGCGTACAGAAGGAGAAGACGAATTTAAACTTCAAATTTTCTGGGCAGAATCCCACCCCTTACATCTTCTTCACAACTTACTTTTCTACTTACATTTGTGTCATTAGCAAACTTCACAACCATTCATACAATCCCTTCAAAGTCATTGATACAAATTGTAAATAGTTGATACCCTAGTTCTGAAGCCCACGACAGCCCCACTCGTAGCTTGCCAACTCAAAAGAAACCCATTTATTCCGACTCCATTTCCTGCGAACAAACCAATCCTCTGCCCATGCTAATATGTAACCTCCTATACCACAAGCTCATTTTGCGTAGTAACATTTGCAGATATGGAATCTTGTCAAATGAAATGTCTTCTGGAAATCCAAGTACAGCTGATCCACAGGTTCCCTTTCATCCATGTTGCTTGTTACTTGGAGACTTGTCATTTTTTAGTTCCATTAATTTTCTCAGTACCCCTTCCCTAGTGATTGTGATTTCAGGTTCCTTCCTCCTTTTCACTTCCTGATTCACAATTATTTCTGAGATGTTATTTGTATGCACTGCAGTGAAGATAGATGCAAAGTATTTGTACAATTAACCCACTATTACCTTATTTTCCATTATTAATTCCCCACTCCTTCCTAGAGATCCAAAGTGTTCACTTTACCTAAAAGCCTACAGAAACTATTAATTTATATTACTTGCTAGCTTTTTCTCATTCCTTCCTCTGTATTAATCTTAGTCATTCTTTGCTGTTCTTTATATTGGTGGCATGGTGGCAGTGGTTAGCACTGCTGCCTCATAAGAACATAAGAAATAGGAGCAGGAGTAGGCCATCTAGCCCTTCGAGCCTGCCCCGCCATTCAATAAGATCATGGCTGATCTGTCGTGGCTCAGTTCCATATTCCCGCCCTCCCCCCATAACCCTTAATCCCCTTGCCTATCAACCCGCATCTTAAAAATATTGAGCGAGGCAGCCTCCACCACTTCAATGGGCAGAGAATTCCAGAGATTCACCACCCTTTGAGTGAAGAAGTTCCTCCTCAACTCCGTTCTAAACTGCCCCCCCTTTATCATCCTACTGTCCTTTCTGAGCGGGAAGAGCCTCTCCACCTCATAGTGCCAGAATCTGGGTTTGATTCCCGCCTTGGGTCACTGTCTGCACAGGTTTCCTCCAAGTGTTCTGATTTCCTCCAACAGGCCAAAAAACATGCTGATTAGGTGCATTGGCCAGCCTAAATTGCTCCTCAGTGTACCCAAAGGGGTACTGGCGTGTGGTGACTTTGGAATTGTCACAGTAACTTCATTGCATGTTACTTGTACCTTTATGAATAACAACTTCTAGCTCCTTCCCCTCATAATGTAAGTTCCTCTCCAATCCATTGCATATGCCCTGAACCCTAGTACTGGATTTATGCTCCCAGCTGCAGGGAAGTGCATATTTCTTGGCTATACTGTCCCTATCTACCACTACATTCCTATTACCTTCTCCCATTTGTGTGGCTTCCTGTACTATGGTCAGTTTGCTCATCCACCTTGCAGCCACCACTTTTATCCATAAGGGCTGCAAAATCCTCAAACCTGGTCAACAATTGCAAAGATTGAGGCTCCTCTGCGTTTACCTTCTGGGTCACTGTACGTGCATTATCTTGCAGTCAAATTATCCTGTTCACGACTACTGACCAAATCAGAAGACCCCAAAAATTCTGACTGCCTCCTGGTACAAAGTGTCCCGTCGTAACATGTCGCTTGGCTGCCATCTTTATGTTTATTATTTAAAAATTAATAAATTAACAATACTATGCCCCAATACCTTTCTACTGCTAATAATCCTTACAATTACTAATAAATAATGAGTTTTGGAGATAAGTAAGCAAAATATTCACTATGGATGAGAGAAAAAAAAAACTTAAAATTCTCAATGCAACAAAAACTCAAATCTTTTGAATACTAATCACTTTAGAACATGATTAGTAGTATCTAAATTATTCCTGCCCAACAACTCATGTAAAAACAAGTTGGGAAAGAGGGAGAAAGTTATGGTTTCCAGAATTTAGCACCTTAGGTTTTCCATATTGGGCCTTAGAACATTCTATTATTGATGATTGTAATTGCCATTAACTGAGAAAAGTGTCTAAATGTGTCTTAATTAGCCATCAAGAAAGTGGCAAAGTCTCAATTAGTATGCACACATGGAAGACATTAGACAATTGGTAACAGTTGATCATTATTTGAATCATTATAAAATGACTAATTTTACAATTAACCTTTTTCCTCTCCAGAAATTTCCACAATTCTATTATTTTCATTGGGAGTTGAAAACAAATGGTGGTGTTTTGGATTGGGCTCGGTTAAGGACAAGGTAATCATCAGAACTACTGATGAAGGCAGCAAATTAAGTCTACACACACCTGGGGGGTGTGGGGGTTTCCTTGCAGCTGAAGCAACCTTCCTACATTTTAATTATTCAAATCAGCTGCTTTATTGTTGCATGGACAAACTTAAATGTCTTAATTAATTACTATTAGCATTCATTTCTAATCTTCCTGCCCAGAAATGAATAAACTCTATTTTAAATATTACTAGAATTTAAGAAGTATTAAAAAGCTACCTGCCACTTCCAAACATCAGACAATTGTCTAAATGGAGTGAAAAGCAGAAAACTTTCCATCATCTTTGTCAATTACAGAGGAAGCACTTAAACAGCTGGCTATGAAACAATGTCCAGAGTCCTCTGTACCTCATTAAGATAGACTTTTAAATAAATTACATATTAGCCTGACCAAGCAATTCACGTACAGCTCATGCAACCAGCTCATCATTTATTTAATGCAATAGAACAAAATCTAACAGCAACACAAAATTTTAAATCATCAAAACAGTTAAAACATCCAGTAAACACAGGAGAGCAGAAGTTTAGTCACCACAATGTTCCAATCATTTATTGAAAGTCAAAGATGTGCAGTCTGAAATTACCAATGAAGCAAGAATTTTTCCAACGCTCTGACATGCTCAATGTGGCATAAATCCTATCTACGGTCACCTGTATACTGTTGGTGTCAAGCTCCTCCACCACCACCTCTGCTCTCATAACCATCTCCACGTTACCAGACCACTAGTCTAATATCCAGTCATGGATAAGTAATAATCTCCTCCAATTTTACATTGAGAACAAAGCCACCACTTTTTCTTTCAGCAATGAGCTCTCCTCCCTTGTCACTGAACTCCCATTCCCCTTCTAAGCCCCAAGTCAGGCTGAGCCAGACCCTGTGAAACCTTTGGTATCTGGTTTGATCCTGAATTGAGCTTTACCTCTCCGTCTTTTCTTAAGAAAAATCTTTGCTTTTGGGCATCATAGCCAGAATTTATTATCCAGCCTAATTGCCCTCATGATCAGCAAAGTGACTTCCTTGCCTCTGCATACAGTTCACCATCTCTGCATTATATCCTTTTATCCATGAACTGCTGCATAATCTGAAGGGGTTTAAATACCAGATTAGAAAATTTCCACCTAAATATAATCCAAGCAGAAAATATTGTAAATTAGGGGCTAGTTTAATTATATAAATGGCAGGCATTGTTAATGTTCACAAACAGTACTGCCAAAGAATGATGAATGTTAAAGTTATAATTGAAAACTATGGCAGCCCAGTGTTAAACCTTCATGAAAACGTTTTAATTGATAAACGTTAATTGAATAATCAGAAACTCAAAATGGTGTCTGTCACCATAGTTCAGGAAAGGCTTTTAAATGTCCCAGGGGAATATTTGCCTACAAAAAAAATGATACAAGTGTGATGTTCTAAAGCAATCAAACAATGAAATTATAAATCCATTCAGCTAAAATTGGAGAACAAAAACAACACCAGAGCACTAACCATGCTGCTGATTTCTACCACAAAAAGGAAATTAAAATGACTAGTCTATTGTATTTGTTGAAAGCTCCTAACATGCAAGCAAGAGTGATATTTCACAGAAATGTTTCATGCCAGTATGGCAAATAGTTCAAATAAGATTAGACTGTATCAATTTAAACAAGCAATAAAGTTAGACTGACTTATAAAAGCGATGTTTGGATCGAACATAATTTTTAGTGACAATATTACCCACTCCATTCCTGGAGTATGTTTAGTAAAAACATGCTATGGTGGTAGATACAGTTTTAAACAGTGCACATTACAAATTACTTGCATTAAAAGTTAGTTTTATTAAAATACAAGTTTTGCACCTTTTTATCATCAGTTTCTGATCCGAGCATGTAAATGGAATTTCCTTCTGTATGATATTTAGATGTAGCATGCAGTATGCTTCTACCAAAGGACCATCTTCTATACACAAGAACTCATTAGTTTACATCACATCTGCGCAACTGACAAAATACAATCGTGTGTATAGATCACAAAATGGCTCCCTTGCAAAGTAAACCTTTGTGAACTGCACAACATAGCAGGATACCATTCTAGAACCACAGAATGCTTAGCAAGGCACTACAGGGAAGAACAGGAAGAAAGTCAGTAGGTTACTTGTTTGTGTAGATTACTTGCCTTCAGAACAGGATATCTGCTGAGGATTTAAATTACCTGTGACAATGGTACTCAACTGAAGGGACTAACAAGTGATATGTATTGCAAATCAGCATGGGACTGGAACATTTGTTATTGAATTTAGAGTTGAATGACTAGTTTAAATGTTCTCAAGAGACCATAAACTCCTCATACACTTCTTGGGTCATCTGGGTCCTTGGTAGCCATGATGTGGAGATGCCGGCTTTGGACTGGGGTAAGCACACTCATTCAGTTCCACAACACCAGGTTAAAGTCCAACAGGTTTATTTGGCAGCACTAGCTTTCGGAGCCTCAAGCTCCTTCTTCGGGTGAGTAAGAACTTGTGTTCACAAACAGGGCATATAAAGACACAAACTCAATTTATAAGATAATGGTTGGAATGTGAGTCTTTACAAGTAATCATCATTCTGCACTTTATCACAAGCCCACGGATAACCTC
The DNA here is from genome assembly GCF_965287045.1 of Carcharhinus amblyrhynchos. Lineage (NCBI taxonomy): Eukaryota > Metazoa > Chordata > Chondrichthyes > Carcharhiniformes > Carcharhinidae > Carcharhinus > Carcharhinus amblyrhynchos. Next base: position 38,352,674 of record NC_137339.1, on the reverse strand, counting down.
ACGATGCTCCACTTCTCCAGCTTCCACCCTAAACACATTAAAGAAGCTACCCCCTACGGACAAGCTCTCCATATACACAGGATCTGCTCAGATGAGGATGACCACAACATACCTACAGATGCTGAAAGCTGCCCTCATAAGAACAGGATATGGTGTTTGACTCATCGATCGACAGTTCTGACACGTCACAAGGAAAAACCGCACGGAGCTCCTCAGAAGAGGAACATGGGACATGGCAGACAGGATACCCTTCGTCGTCCAGTACTTCCCCGGAGTGGAGAATTATGACATCTTCTCCAGAGCCTTCAAAATGTCATCGATGAAGATGAACATCTCGCCAAGGCCATCCCCACACCCCCACTTCTTGCCTTCAAGCATCCGCACAACCTCAGATAGACCATTGTTCACAGCAAACTACCCAGCCTTCAGGAGAACAGTGAGCACGACATCACACAACCTTGCCAAAGCAACCTCTGCAAGCTATGCTAGATCATCGACACAGATGCCATCATCTCACACGAGAACACCATCCACCAGGTACACAGTACATACTCTTGCAACTCGACCAACCTTGTCTACCTGATACGCTGCAGGAAAGGGTGTCCTGAGGCATGGTACATTTGGAGACCACGCAGAAGCTACGACAATGGATGAATGAACAAACACTGCTCAACAATCATCGGGCAGGAGTGTTCCCTTCCAGTCAGGGAACGCTTCAGCAATCACGGGCATTCAGCGTCTGATCTTCAGGTTAGTGTTCTCCAAGATGACCTTCATGACAAACAACACAGAATCGCTGAGCAGAGACCAATAGCCAAGTTCTGCACACGAGGACTACCTCAACTGGGATCTTGGGTTCATGTCACACTATCTGTAACCTCCACGACTTGCCTGGGCTTGCAAAATCTCACTTACTGTCCTGGCTGTAGAGAATACACATCTCTTTAACCTGTGCTTAACCATCTCTCCACTCACATTGTCTGTATCTTTAAGACTTTATTACCTGTAAAGACTCGCATTCCAACCGTTATCTTGTAAATTGAGTTTGTGCCTTTATGTGCCCTATTTGTGAACACAAGTCCTCACTCATCTGAAGGAGGAGCTCAAGATTCCAAAAGCTAGTGTTGCCAAATAAACCTATTGGGACTTTAACCTAGTGTTGTGAAACTTCTTACTGTCCTTGGTAGCCCCAGGACCAGGGTCCCTACCAACATAGGCATTGCCCGATTTCTAAACATTACGTCTGAGGTACTGATGGAGTGCTTTCTAAGAGAACAGTAGGATTAGCCTATCACTTGATGTGATCAGAAATACTCAAAAGCAACAATTATCACCTTGAAGTAGAAAATAGCACAAAATTTTTCCATTGCTTTATCGCCAATTACAGAGGCAGCGCTGGTTTCAACAAGTCCTTAGGTGGTCCAGAAATCATTTATAGTATAGAACATGGACTCCAATTTAACCTGAAAATAGACTGTAAAAAGATAAGCTCCTGGCTGAGTTTAGAAGAGATGAGATTTCAAAATATGAGTAAATAATTCTGCTAGACAATTTCAGTTCCTTTTATTATTGGCCCTGGAGCATATCATTTAAGCTCGCAATAGCCTTCATCACTGCCTACAACGGAATTGAAACGTTCAGAGTAGCACATTAAAACAAACAATACGAAGAATTTAGAAATTTTATTTTAGAAAGGCATGTGGCTGTCAATGCCACAGTAGCAACACAGCGATTAGCACTTCTCACAATGCTCGGGATCCAGGTTCAATTCTGACTTCGGGTGATAGTCTGCGTGGGTTTCCTCTGGTGCTGCAGTTTCCTCCCACAGTCCAAAGATGTGCAGGCTTGGTGTATTGGCTATGCTAAATTGTCCCAAGATGCGAAGGTTAAATTGATAAATCATGATAAATGTGTGGGCTTATAGGGACAGGGCCTGGGTAAGATAGTCAGAGTTGGTGTAGGCCCGATGGGCCAAATGGCCTCCTTCTGCACTGCAAGGATTCTATGAGTAAACTTATAGGAATCTCTCTCCCACAAATGTTCCTGAGTAGCATTGTAAGTTCATTATCTGGAGGAGAGAAAGCCAGAATTTGAATACCTTACTGAGGGTCAAGGAAAGATAATTACTACCAAAAGGTCCAAAACTTCTTGACTGTCCAAATCACTGACTTATTACTGAGAGGAATCATCTGAAATTTTGAGTTGGAAGTGATGCAATTCTGGTGAAATATTTTGACTTCACAGAAGCACATCCCTTAATGGAAAATAATTAGGACAGAGAAAAACCCCAGGCCACAATTATAGCTTCAAAGCATAGACTGGATTACAGTGTGTGTAAAGGTGGAATTGCTACAGCACCAGTTGCCTATTTGCAGCACATGGCTCAGAAATTCTGATTTCATCACAACTCAGAACATACCAACTGACAGCAAAAAGGTGATTAAAACATTCTTTTCAGTGATTTACTCAGCAAATGTCAGTGAATTATTATATTCAGTCTTCACCTTAATTTCTAGTAGCATTCTCAATGGATGCAGCAAGCTTGTTACAGACATTTGAGTGAGGCCATCAAACTTCTGTTCACAAATACAGACGCGAAAGAGATTGTATTTTAAGTGCCAAGATCTGGATGTCTCTTTTCACCCCTCCATCCTTTCACCTCACTCCAGGTTTTCATAGAAACTGATTTGCAGATCACAAAAGATTCCAAGATCATCAGGGAGAGAATATGAGTTTAAGACTTGGCAGTTGAAGTCAAGGACTCCAATAGTGGGACAATAGGGAGAGATTAGAAAATAGAAGGTACAAAGCCATAGCAGGATTTAGAAACAATGATGAAAAAGCAATGCCGCTTAACACAAAGGTCAGCAAATAAAGGGATGATGGTTGAATGGGTCTTAATGAGTTAGGAAACAGACAACAGAACTTTGGTAGCCTCTGCAAACTTGGTCATCCAATTTCCCATTACAATACCAAAAGTTATCAGCTGTGACTTGACTAATGTTGAGTGATGCTAACCCTGCTTAAGTGGATATAGACCTTGCAGACACAGATGCGTGCTTATACAGATGTGGTCAGAAAGCAGCTCATCTCATGGTCAAATATAAAACCAAGAACATTAGCAGCCTGATACAGCTTCAAACAGTTGCCTGGAAGATGAATAGTCAGTGGCTCAGGAAAAGTTTGTTTTAGGGACCAAAAATGGCTTCAGTCTTCTCAAAATTTAACTGGAAGAAATTTCTGCTTACCCATGATTGGATGTCAGATATGCAATCTGATGATTTTTGAGCCAACTTGGGGTGGGTGGGGGGTGTTGGTGGTAAATATGAGCATTGGTAGTGAAGGGGGAAAAATATGGAACCAGATGCTCATCTTGGATTATGTCACAGTTATGTAGGAAAATGCCAAAGAATAGATCATTAAGAGCCAAACATAATGATGTGGAAGTAGGAAGAGAAGTCATGGGATAAAATTCTTTGACTAGAAATAGATAATAGAAGCTAGAAGCAGGCAAGTGGAGCCTCATCCAGGCAGCTGCTGGACAATAGTGGTCAACTATATCGAAGACTTGCATCAATGGTCATGAAGAATGACAAGAGATATTTTATAGTTGCCAGTCATGTAGGATTTCAGATGATTGTGGCAAGAACAATTTTAATACTATGAGCAGAAACTGGATTGGACAGATTTTAAAATGTGGAGCTCTGGGAAAAGTTGGGAATAGATTTGAATGAAGACAATACTTGCAAGCACGAGAGTGGCGGGGGGGGGGGGGGGGGGGGTGGAGGCTGTAGGTGAACAGTAGTTCAAATACAGAAGTAGTTTTTTTTTGGGAGGGGTGATTATAACAGATTTGAGCAGAGAAAAACAATTTCAAAATATTTGTTAACATGGGAGCCAGGAGGCCAGTAGTTTATTTCTTTATCCCAAGGGCATGGCCAGCTTCCAGAGCAGAGTTTTAAACTGGCACACATGAGCACAATTCCATTTGCACTGAACACAAGTTGTGGTTTAAATTTTGCAATCTTTTGCATGGGTTACACTTAGAGTAAATGCACCAACAAAATCAGTCCAGTTTACATAGAATTAGCAGAGGCAAAACAAATACAATTTTAATGGGGCTATGAGACAAGCCATTGAAGGTGACAGGGTAGGTTGAATAAAATTGTTAAAATATTGGGAATCCAGGCAGGGCAACTAATTGAGTGAGCAGCAGTTGCTGGTTTGAGAGCAGGGGTGTTGGGGATGCACTGCACATGTGTGAAATGCGTACACCAGAAAAACAGTCTCTTGGTAACATGCACCACAGTACATGGGGACAATCACCTTGATTATGACATGATTCCATAAAATCTGGGGCAGTTAGCCATCCTGGATCCAGGGATTTAATAAAATAGATGAAGTTTGGGTCAACTTTTATAAAGCACTGTTTCAGCATCAATTGGAGCATTTTGTCCAATTATGGGCTTTATACTTTATGATGGGGGCTTTGGTATGGCGCAGAAAAGATTTACCAGAAAAGTTTCAGGGGTGAGGGACTTCATTTATTGTGGGCATATTGGAGAAGCTGTGATTTTTCTCCTTAGAGAAGAAAAAGAGATTTGATAGAGATGTTCAAAACCATGAGGGGGTGAAATGGAGTGAAAGAAGAGCAATTTTGCTGTTGGCAGAAAGGTCAAGGGCCAGATTATACCAATTGGCAACAAAACCACATTTAACATAAAAGTGGTTAGGATCTGGAATACACCACCCAAATGTGATGGGGGAATATTTAATTATGGTTTCCAAATCAGAATTGGATGACCTTAAGAGAAGAACATTTGGTGGTCTATGGAAAAAGGAGCTAGCTGACTTGTTCTTAGAGCACTAGCATGGACACAACAGGCCCAAGTGGTCTCCTTCTGTGGTATAACCATTCTATGCTTTTAACTTTACTCCCATAATCCATGGTGACAGCAAGTGTTCACTGAGGGAACATGGCACTGATTTGGGAAGAGGCCTTAAAAGTCTTGCTTGCCTCTTGGGTAAATAAAATAGCCAAATTTAATTATTTGAAGAAAAGCAGTTGAGTTCCCCCAATATATTGACAAGCGTTTATTCTTCAATCAGTAGACACCATAGAAATAAACTAAACAATTAAGTTTAAGGGTTAAATTTGCCACATGCAAGTAGAATGCTTTTAATAATTGTTATAAATCTAAAAAGCTGTTGACCACAATTTTCCCAAAACTCTAAGTGTCATAATGTCAAGAAAACCAGAGTGACCCACACTGGTCTGTCAGGGGCAGCCTGGATCGCTATTACCCCACACTAAGTTTTTTTTGGGGGGGCGGGGTGGGAAGAGAGAGGTGGGGAAAGAGTGGTGAGTTATGTGCCAGTTCTGGGAAGGGCAGGGCCTAAGCATACCAGTTGAGCCTAGCTGTAAAAAGTGGCCAGGTGCCATTTTGGAAGATTGCCCAGGGAGACTGCCTCTCCCCTCAGACACAGGTACATCTCACTCATCAACTGCATCTTTCCTCACTCCTGCCCTGGCATTAGGGCCCTCTCAACTAGCCTCCCCATTCATGACCCCTGACATGCCCCACCCCCTCCCTATCTGCACAATTCTCCCATTTTAGCTGCCACTCAGGCCCACCCCCTTAGCACTGCCCAGCCATATCCCCAGCCACCCCAGAGTTTCAATGACCAAGCGTCCTGGTGTGGCTATCACACCTAGTCTCTGCTAGTGGAGACCAGCAATATTTCTTGCAGGTCTCGCACCATACCCAAAAGGTCAGTAGATCCTGGGAATTGAGAGAATCCGGTGCCAAACTGGCTATGCAAATGTAAATGCTCTAGTTTGCACCATTAGAAAGGGATTGCAAACCATTTCACACAGGACACAAAAACAACTTTATAGGTTTACATGCTATTTTCTGGGATCCACAGCCACAGAAGTTCCACTAGCCTGTTAAGATGATGTTGCCCAAGTAACTAAGTCTAAGATCCATAACTTTGCAGAGGTTGTAGAAGATGGTGGAAGAGACCAGTGCAAGTTGAATCCTTCAGATTGGAATTGATTGGACAGCAAAGAATGCTGGCTATGGAATTCCCAGAGGTAAGTAATTTGGGCAATTTCAACTAGATCATACTGTCCAGTAGGACCTCAATTTACCTTCTTACCCTGTGAAGTGAAAAAGGATGTTTAGGATGGGAAATGAGAAAGAAAAATATTTGAGCAATACACTTATGGGTGGCCAGGTGAAGTTAAAAAACCTGCCATCTCTGCCCAAGTGATGTGATTTTATGCCAAAATCTCATTAATTCTCTAATTACTGATGTTCTTAAGCCATATAATTGGAAAACAGGAAACAAAGGGAACAAAATGTGCAAAAGTATACTTTGCTTTCAAAGCTCAGGAGTATTCTATACACTCTAGGAGTATATTTACATTTGTATCATTGTAAAACCAGATGGCAGTCCAAAGATGATCATAGCTAGGAAATGTTCACTGCAGTTTTAAAATGCTTGCTCGAGATAATGTTGATACGATTTTTTTCCTCCAAATGATAAGCTTCTGCAAAGCCCTGCTGTGATGCAAATGTGGTGGAATTCTCTCTTTTGCAGAGTGCTGGCTGAAGGAAAGAAACTGAGGTGCAGCTCACTAGCTGCACAACAGGCTTTTCTCACTAAATTTGCACAGAGTGCATGCACAAAGACAAAAAAAGTGTGACCCACACTGACAATATGGTGCAGCATCAGAAAAAGCCAGCAACCTTGCCTTTTTAAAGGGCACCCCAATCTCAGATTAAAAAGGACAGACTGTGTCCCCGCCTTCCAAGTGAAGCTCCCCTAGGCCCAATCCCCAACATGTCCCCCTGCCAGGGCATCCTCCCCTCCCTGGGGACAATACTTACATGTGCACTCTTGGCAGATTCCCTGTGCCTGGTCCAGATTTAGCCACCACAAATGTGTGCTACAAAATGTTTCCAATTAAAGTGTTGTTGATCGTGTGTATGAATACTTCAGTGCAAATTTGTGCGACAAATTGCACAGCGTTGTACCATGAATGGTGGCAACAAACCAGATTAAAATTGTAGAATGATGAGAAGCTGCAGGAAAATGTAAGCTTTGCAAGAAAAAAAAACAGCAATAACTTCTGGAGAGAAAAAACTCCAACAGAACCAGGGGATGCAAAACACCATATATATATATTCCAAAACTGGATGAATGTACATCAAACAACAGTACATCATAAATTAGAGACAGTTTGAAACACTATTGTATGGTTGAACATGATTAAGGAAATCAAAAAAGAACCAAAAATGCAATAAATACAAAAAAGAAACTGAATTAAATAAGATGTACCTTAATATGCATACTACAGTGTGCCCAACTACAACAAACTTTTATTTTCTAATATTGTAACACTGAGGGATCCAAACAAAACAGATGGAAATTCCCTATAAATTGCATTGTAAATGAATATATCCAAAATTCAATGGAATAGGAATTAATGAATTCAGCATGCACCCTCAAGCAACAATTTTATATTCAGATCAAACAAGCAACTGTTAGCCCCTGTATGTGATGCATAACAATTTCAAAAATATGCATAAAAGTGCAACTATAAAACATTTTCTAGCACATGTATATATGGCTCAGTCTTCTCCGGGAAAGAAAAATCAGAATCCACTGTCACAGGAGGTCAGTAGTGTCAATATTACAAACCCCAAACAAACAAATGCTCCGCTGATTGAGCTGTCTTTTTTCTCAGAAATTAAGAGTTTGGTTTCTTGGTAAGGCACACGGCACAATTCAGACGCTCTGCTTGAAGTGTTCGAGCGGTCTGCAAGCCTAATATAACATACACATCCTCTTGCTGCATAGCTAGTTTCTCATTTGCATATCACCAAGATGCTTAATGGGAAATAAAATGAATGCTTCTTATAAACTTTGAGCCTAACAGCTGAAGCACAACTATTAGGTACAGTAGAACTAAGCAAAGTTCACAGTCTTCCAATGGTTCCATTACCAGGTTTATATTAGCAGCATTTCTGGAGAGCTGATAGACCATGTACCAATGTTCTGTGTATGTTGTGCACCAAAATGTTTTCATTTATGAATAGAGATTGCTTTCAACTAATCCATTTAAAAGAAACAAGTCAGAATGTTACCCAATTCATAAAAACTAAAACTAAACCAAAAGCTTAATTTACTTCATAAAAACCAATTGGAATCCAACAAAAATAAAGCCCCTTCACCTAAAATGTACAAAATGAACAGCAAGTATTTTAGCAGCCCAATTGTACTGAAATGCAATATTAAAAGGTTGCTGTATTTACATCCAAGAAAATCCAAACAATTGGGGGCTATGTACCCAGCCTAATTTCACAACAGAACTGAAAACTGACCTTGTACTCATCTCAAAAAAATTGCCTGAAATTTGACTTCTATGTACACAATTTCTTCCCAGGGTACAGGACTAGGTCATTAATAGACAGCATTCCTTTCATTTGTGCATTATATACAAATTGCCATTCCTACACACTATCCTTGGTCAGTTGTCTCTTGAAATGTAGGTTAGATAATGCCAAGAGAACAAAAAATTCTTCCATAGTCTCACTCAACTGTTGAATTCCATTTGAATGTTACAATAATCACAGTTCTGTTCATTCTGTCCTTCCCTCAAGGAACAGCAACTTAGTGCATTTCATTACTGTAAATTTGATAAATTTTGAATCAGTTGTAACAAAAAGTTTGAAACTTCCAAACACTCTTGGTCCCTGCCAAAATGACAAATCAAGGTGAGTTGAGAAGCTCAATTCTTAAGAGTTAATCAAAATGCAACACAAATCTTCATAGACTAAATAAAATACGTTATGAATTTTAACAATTAGGATTCCCTCTCCGGGATACTGCAAAGATGGCAAGTTCAGTAAACAGATAGTCTTCAACAGAATTATTGATTTAATCTTTCAGCTACATAAAATGCAACATTTGTTTAAAACTGAACATTTTAAATGTAGCAGAACAATGCATCAGAAAAATTCAATTCACGGAATTTCACCCAATGCAACACAGATTTAAGCATAGCTGTGGTAAGCATTACTTATTCTAGTACATTAAAGTTAGAACTGTTAATATACATACACCCATCAAAAAACAGGTATAACAAACGTGGCTGCACGACAAGTACAACTGCTAGATTCGCTGCAGGCAAAAAACATGCTGGGAGTTTGGTAAATGTTGAGTATGACTATAACAAAAATGCACTTGTACAACTGCCTCTTTTGGGCTGTCTATTAGCAAGGTTTCAGCAATAACTTTGCTACTGAGAGCTAGCACAAGGAGACGAGCCAACAGTTTAAAGTGGACAGCACTTGTCAACTGTCGTTCAGCATTGCTTCCAGCTAAGAAAGCTGAACTCAGTAGGAATGTTCAAATTATAAAAATCTGCATGCCCTATACTCTGTCAAATATATAGCTTTATTTTCAAAATCAAACTTTGGGAATTCTTCCTTAACTGGTTCATTAAAGCTTTGTTCTTTTGAAAGATGTCAGCTAGAGTACTCTGTAATCAGTTGCCTATAAAAATATTCATCCAATGAGCATTTTAGTTTAAACACTTAACCTTTTCCATTCTTCTGTAGATCAATATTTTGCTTATTGTTAAATTAATTACATGTACACATCTCCAGACAAGAACATTTGTTTTCAGAATCTGAAAATTCCACAGCTTGAACGGCTGTTAAAACTAGACATCACTATGGTACATTGCTTCAGTTCCTGACTTGTTACCTTGTAATTATCAATGTTTCACCTGGGGAAGGAGGAGGCCCAAAGATCAGTCTGTCATTTGGGAGAATCAAGAAACTTGCATAATTAACCTAATGAAAGATCAGAGCATATGATATGCTGAACAGTGCATCTCCCCCCCACCCCCCCAACTAAACTTTGATCTTATGGAAACACGGTCTAAAATTGAACAAAGCAAACTATATATACATAGATTACTTTTAAAAATTGTGAATTTAAACGTGGTTTAGTACCAAATTTCCACTTTGCTGTGTTTTCAATTTTAGAAAAAGTACACAAAACGCACTTCTGGAACATTAGTAGACCTGATATGACCAGCATGCATTTGTTGCAGTTTGCCCAGTCTGAATGTGAAAAGATTCCCAAGTTATATTCCAACAGTGCATCAATTGTCTGCCAAGTAGCACTTGTGGTCTTACTATATGATAATCCAACACTGCACAGTGCAGCAGGCAACCATATTTGGTGCATCTCATGTACACATTATGAATATATAAAGAATCAAGGGTCAGTTGCAGAGGACTAGTGTTCCAAGATTTTGTAATATTGCAACTTAAAAGGGTACCAAAGTATTGCTTACCACAGCTGTGCCACCAAATGGAATATAAAGAGACTATTGGAAGACTGATGCTAGAAGCATTACCACAGGTCATACAATTTATTGCTCATTTTTCAGTGGAAAGAAAAAGCTCAATAACGGTAACACAATTTCCCAGAAATGCCAATATCAGGTACCAAAATTCATAAACAAAAAAATCTAGAGCCTGGCATTGCAGAAGTGATGCCCCCCCCCCCCAACTCATTTATTAGTGCCAAGCAATGTAGTTATTGCAAAAAACAGGAACAGTTGACAATTAGAAACAGTACAATTTCAAGTTCATAATCAAAATGGAATACAAGTTAATTTGTAAATATATATATATTTATATATAATTTCTGCTTACAACCAGAACAAAAACATAACCCAAAATGAATGGAATAGTAGTGTTCAATACATGTACAAATCACAGCTTATTTGAGGTGGATCTTGTACTTCAGATGTTGTCAGATTTCACCAGTGGGTCAGCTGGCACCCTAAAAATCAACTCTTGACACAGAAGGAGTATTCCATTCACAGCTTTCAACAGATCTGGGGTCAAGAACATATGTTGTTAGAAAATATAATGGGAGAATCATAAATACATCACAGGCAACTAGAAAACAAATAGCAAAACGTAAAGTTCCTATTGGCATTTTATCCTGAAGAAACATGCCTCTCTCCTCAACACTTGTCTTCTGGAGGTTTGGAATTTAGAAATGTACTCCACCCCTTCCACCTACACTGTTTGTTTCATTTATCAACTCCCCAGATTAGGATGGCTCGATCAGATGGAACCCTGCATAATCTTGTTATTTACACCAAGTTACTTAGGAAAAAAGCCCCTCTTCATATTCTACTCCAGAAGACAGCATGCTTACTGTCAAATAAAAAAGTTAGTAAATCAAATTAAAACAAAGTCCAAAATGTTTTCTCTAAAGTCAGACAATTTTTGAAGTATGTTCCTCTGGTGAAGTTCAACTTCGAGAACTTTTCAACTCCAGTTTTCCCCTCATCATCATACCATGACAGTAACTACAATTCAAAGTATTCCATTGGCTATTAAATGCTTGGAGATGTCAAATGGTTGTGAAAAGCTGTACAGGTGAAAATCTAATTTCAGGCTTGTACAACAATGCAAAAGCATGTCGTCAAATAACTATCTGTCCCAATGTACTGATTGAATGCTGTTTAATAGATCTAGATCTGGTGGCCAATTTCTTAAAATGGCCTTGGATGTTGGTATCCTGGTCAGTATTAAGCTCTCCTCCAAATATTACAAAGATTCTGATTTTTTATTTCATTGCTGTTGTGCAAATTTATAAAGGAAATTATTACTCTAAACCAGAAATGAATCAAGTTAACAATGGCCATTTGAAGTACAAGCAATATTTAGAAAGCCTATACTGTAAACTGGGTAAGCAGAGTGCTAGAGGACATGCAGCACAATCAAAATGAGGCAATACTCGAGGTGGATTCTTAGTGTATTAAAAATCAGTTTGCATGTTGTTCATAACTAATTTCCTATTGCCACATCCAACCGCAAATAATTTGATACGTTTTGCCTACACCAATTTGTAATGTTGACAGCACAATTCTAGACAGCTGTGTTCTAAATTTACAGTTTTAAAATTAAAAGATTTAAAATGCTTCCTTTGCATCTTCAAATCATTAGTTTTGTATGTTTAATATTTCTACTAATTCCAGAAGCTAATTGGTTGCAGCTAATTTGTTGTTCTGTGGGCTATTGCCATTGCTTCAGACCCCAATTCCACCCAAACCCTTAAACTCAATTTGACAGCACATGCAGCCTACTTGCAGATCGAGTCCCAATCTTCCCATGGCTCTTTGCCAAAATGGGATATCAAATAGTTTACCAAATGCAAATGCTGATAAAATACTTCCTTAAGTGTTTTGAAACATAGCTTTACCTCAATTTCAAACCAGTCTAGCAAAAACCAAAATCAAGCTTTGTTATATAATAAATAAATTTGGATTTTTGGTGTCAGATACAGGGGACATGTTGTTCCCTTTTCTTCTTGCTCTGCCACTTACTAGGCCGACGTCCAACTTTTGTGGCCCCTAGGGAAGCCTTGTCCTTTTATGAAGTGGCTTGAGTGCCTGGTTGTGTGTTACTTTATTAAAATAGGTGCAAGTTTGGTTTAAAATGGCCAACTTACTGGTTATTACAACTTTACTCCTTTGCAAGAAGCCAGTGCATTCTTCATACTTATATTTACCTTATTCCATTGACAGGTTTCACTGGGTCATGTACTCTTTGTCTAAAGATCCACTATGACAATGATTAATGCTCCTTTTCTGCGACATACTGTTAGAGTGCTGCAGATACTGGAAAGGCCTCTTCCCTGTGTAAATGTAAAATGAAACAATAGGTTAAAACCGGATGAATTCCAGTTCTCATTTGGCCATTACATGTGCTTCAATGATACAAATTAACCCAACTATCAAAAACCTAAGGCAATTGACCAAAATCTAACTGCTTTTTGGACTCTCAACCTCCCTCCCAAATCTACCCAAGAGATAAATATGCCAGAAATTCACAAATAAGCAAAAAAAATTTTGCCTAGATAACAATAGTCACTGCAGTTCAAAATTATTTTATGCATGGACCATGTCAGAGACACGTGATAAAGGTGTTATACAATTGCAAGCTTTTTTGGTACATTACAAGGTTAATTTTTCAATTAGTACTCTAGGAAAATAATTAAATACAGCTTGGTGGCAGCAATCACCCAAACTTTGTAGGAAATCTAGGCTAACGTTTCAGTGCAAAACTGAGGATGATGTTATATGAATGATATGCTAAACCTCTCTGGTGAATACAAAGCTTCCAGTAAGCAAAAAAAAAGTGGTCCTTGTCTTAGCCAATATTTATTCCTCAACCAACAGGTAATTTATCTCATTAACATCTGCTGTACACAAGCTCCCTACCACAGTGACTATAATTCAAAATATAATTGACATGTTCTTGGGATCTTGATGTGACAAGATACTAAATAGACTCAAGCTCAATTTTCCGTTCTGTCCAACCCCAGACACTACCATCGATCCCAGTGCATGAGCGCCAAAATTATCTTATTTAATTCAGAGTGTAAACACAAGATCTAATTCTATGTTATAACATACTAACGGCTACAAGGATTATTAGACACTTCAATGAGTATAGGTTGACCCAAATATAGCTAACTGGGCACAGTATCCTGCCAGGTTCTATGAATAATATCCTAGTATAAACAAAGAATGAAGAAACCAAACTCTAGGCCCCGGACTGTTTGCCCAGCTTGGGGAGCAAAGGGATCTGGAATTTGAGCCAAATACTCAAAAAGAGCTATTAGTCATGTCTGCACTGGTAGCCTGATGCAGCCTCAAAGAACTACTGATCACAAAGGTCCAATTCTGTCCTCAACTGAGTACCACCCATATCTATTTTCAGTAGAGTTAACTCACCAATTCTGGCATCCCAAATGCACTTATTTAACCAACAGTGAACTCACCCTCAAGTTTATTTTAGTGTCACAAGTAGATTTACATTAACACTGCAATGAGTTACTGTGAAAATCCTTTAGTCGGTGCCTGTTCGGGTACATTAAGGGAGAATTTAGCATGGCCAATGCACCTAATCAGCATGTTTTTGGACTATGAGAACGAACCAGAGCACTTGGAGGAAACCCACAGAGACAGGGGGAAAACAGACTCCACACAGATAGTGACCCAAACCAGGAATTGAACCTGGGTCCCTGGTGCTGTTAAGCAGCAATGCTAACCACTGCCATTTTCTACTTTGCTGTACTTGTCTTCATTAGAACATTTGCATTTTCCATTATGCCACAATGCATGAAAAATATGCATTTTGGTGTGGCAGGGCCTTGTTCTTTCTACAAAGTGATCAAGGAAAAATAAAATCAAAGCCAATTGGAGACTGAACAGAGAAATGCCCTTTTCTTAAAGTCTCTGCTGGTGATAGTCAGAATATCAGTATTGCTAAATTTCTTCCATATTAAAGAGAGATACAGCTCCTTCAGAAGTTAAATTTGATTAATTTTTAGGCAGTGAAAATATGATACCCCACCCACTGTGAAGCACAGCTCATGATTTTATTTTCACTTTTTGACTAAAGGCTGATCAATCGATTATTTCTTTTTAATCAGTGGGGTGGCAGGAGAGGTCTTGAGTAAAGTGATTCGAGTGAAAGTGGAATTAGGGGTTCTTTGTCCTTCCAGTTGTCGGTAAGGAGATGGAAAGGGAACACAAGGCATTCATTTCTACTCACTATTCAACAATACCTCACTAAATGTGCCGTTTGGTAGTTAGGTGACAAGGCCTGGATCAGTTGCAGGACTTCATTACACTATTTACACAAACTCCGAGGTCCTATTATAGGACAGGGGGGGCAATTTAAAGGCTCATCTTCTGGAACACTGCCATTGGATGACTGAATTTGACTTCAGTATATTCTTCTTAACGAAATGTCTTAACATGTAATTCTATATTTATTTGGTTACACGGGCATTAACAGTGGCTATTGAGACTCGATTCCCCTGGGGATATAGTATCCGGATGGCTGTGGGGCCTGAGTGAGAGTCCAAGTGGTTTGGTTCAACACCAGCATCTTTCTTTGGTTGGAGATCACCCTCCTCCAATTGGCGTTATATAGGGACTTCCAAGACTGTCCTCCTTCTTGAGACTGGGAAGAGGTTTCAAATGAGGATATAACAGTTCTGGATATTCTTGTAAAATGTACATCACTAGACCATATCCGATGTCTTAGCTAATCCTGGTATTCCTCTCCAGAGTTTCCTTTCTTTATCTAGGTAGGTGAGATGCTCATACAGGTTCTGATTTGTTATATTTAACTCGAGGGTTTCACGCATCATGTTGGGAGGAGAATTGTATCTCAGCGAGACCCCATTGATGGGGAACTTGGTTTTTCTGCCTTGTTGGTAGGGTTTCTTCGGTGGAAAATGGTTTGTGTTTACAGGTGATAGTGGGGTCAAGATTCCTTGGCTTACTGGCTCCTGTATACAAGTCTGCACCTTAAAACCACCTCTTGTACCAGTGACAGTATCCTGATGTTACCCTTTATCTGGGCTATCCTTTCATTGCTTGGCAAGTCCTGGGATGCCAAGTTAGGTTCCAATTGGTTGTACTTTAATCCTGTATATTGTGTAACTGTTATCCTGTGGAGGAGGGCATGTATCATGGGCCATGTGCTCATGGCTTTATCCTGTTGTCCTGAGAGCTCCCACTCTGCTATCCTTTCATGATGAGACAGTAGACAAAGAATCTGGTGAATTGGCACGACAACAATAATCTCTCCCTCAAATGACAGTAAAATGGAGATAGTCATTGACTTCAGGAAGTGTAATGGCGAGCACGCCCCTTTCTACATCAAGGGTAATGAAATGGTTGAGCTTTAAGTTTCTAAATGCCCACCAACCTGTTCTGGTCTCTCCAGACACTATAGTTCAGACAGTCCACCACTGCCTCTAGTTTCTAAGGAAGCCAAGGAAATTCATGATGTTCGCTATGACTCACTAATGTTTATAGATACACCATTGAAACCCTCCTTTCCAGAGGTATCACACCTTGGGATGGCTCCTGTTCTGACCAAGACCCCAAGAAACTTCTGAACGTAGCCTAGTCCATCACACAAACCAGCCTCCCATCCACTGATTCCATCTAGACTTCCCACTGTCTCAAAAGCAGCCAGCATAATCAAGAACACCAAGACCCTGGGCACACAACTTCAGAATCCCTACAGTGCACAAAGAGGCCATTCAGCCTGCACCAACAATTCTACTTAGGCCCTATTTCTGTAACCCCATATATTTACCCTGTTAATCCCATGACACTAGGGTCAATTAGCATGGCCCAATCAACCTAACTTGTCCATCTTTGGATGGTGGGAGGAAACTGGAGCACCCAGAAGCTGTCATGCAAACACAGGGAAAACGTGCAAAATCCACAGTGACTTGAGGCCAGAATTGAACCTGGATCCCTGGCACTGAGGCAGCAGTGCTAACCACTCTGCTGCTCCTGTACCACCATGTTTCCACTTTCAGTAGTCAGGGGAAAAAAGATAGAGAGGGAGTCTTGCTGCCAGACTTTTGAACAGACCTACCATATTAAGCTGATCTTTTGCTGCACTCTAGCAATGGCCGTAACACTATTCTGCACCCTCGCCTTTCCTTCTCCCCATGCACTTTATGAATGGTATGTTTTGTCTGTATAGCTCACAAGCAGCAATATTTTTCACTGTATCCTAATACATGATAATAAATCAAACTGTCCATACAAAAACAAGAGATGTAGACTAGAAGAATGATCGACAATTTGACTATTTGTATACATGTGGAATAATGATCACTCTGTACCATAGTAGATTTTGGGGATTTGTTGTGTCTCGAGGTAAAATGAGAAATGAAAAACACCTCAGTAAAAATGCTCAAAAAGGTGCAGCATTTGTTCCATAAAATTTTCCCTGCATAACACTGAATTGTTTGAGAGATAGCTTGCTTAAGAAACTACCCAACAAACCCCCTAAATTCAGCAACTTTTCCAGACCACAGAACTCTGGCTGATCCTTGTTCCACTGTGAGATACAAGAAACACATCTTAAATTACACAAAACTTTCCAACCATGTCCTCTAAAGCTGGTATTTATAGATAATGAACAAACAGCAAAGCCACATCGACCAATGCTATTGTTTGAGTTTTACCCTGAAAATCTTCCACTTCTAGGTGTGAACAGTTGCTGAGCAACAATAATCAGTTTTTCATTGTGTCTGACACCATCTCTGTGCCCTGCATGTGTCCCAAGTAACATAATGACCAGAAAAACAGCAGGAGAAATGATCCTGTTAAAAATTCAGGATAGGAAGATGTCATTAGCATTTCTGATATGCCAGGGCCCTCTCTGGCTACTACGAGCCTCGGCATGACTACTTGTCAGCTTTCATTGTCATCAGTGCTGGCAGCCCACAAAAAGTGCAAGACTGCAAGTATGAATAAATTGCATTAAATTAAAAGCCACAAGCTTGATGTGTTTCTCCAGTAGCATCACACTTGTCAGGCATGATTCTTTAAGCAGCTGGTTTTATTTTTCAGACATCAACCAGCAAGTCAGCCAAGATGGAAAGGCATCACCTTGATAGGGACAAGTGATGCAAAAAAAAAACAAGAAATGAGTGGCACCAGAACTTTGTCTCCTCTGGCAAAAAAAAAATCAGTGTGATGAATAAGCAGTGATTGGAAACATCATGGGCTAATCAAGTTTGCTGAGTGTAATGCATTTCCCATGTCACTCCTGATCTTCCATCCAACACACTCATCTGCCCCAGAGAATGCTGTCACAGACCAACAAGACCTGTTCTGTAATTCATAGTGCTCGAAGATACTTTGGGCTTGAAGATATTTAGTGTTTCCTACTGCCTACATCAAGTGTAAAGTGAAAACGGGATCAGTGACACCTTCTCATTCAAAACCCATTTCCACTGGAAAAGGAGCTAAAGATTTAGCAGAGCAATTATGCCTGCAGTTTACATGCTAACAGCTTTCAATCCTGCCACACTAAACATCCCAGCATTAATTTAATCTGAATCTTCATTTAACCTGTCGCATCTGCACATCAATAATTGACTTCAAACACAATTAAAAATCAGCAGTTTGTAGACAAGATCAGAGGAAACCCATAATGAGGTTGCTGGTCCAAAGCAGATGGTATTGTCAGAAGTTCAGCCCATGTAAACATTCCTTCACTGTGTACATGTTCTGTCTGTTCAAACAAACCTTACCAGTGATATTTTAAAGATGCTATCAAAAGAAGCCCAAAATTGAAGAGGTTGGTCTATAGCAGGTGATTGAAGCACTCGTTTAAAGTCAAGTTAGTTGGCCAGAAGCATAGAGTAATTTTTCAGTAATTGTGTGTTTGAGGGTTGGCACACTTCAAATGTGCGCGGTTGTGTTTGTGCACGAGATGGTGCATGCGTTTTCAAATAAAAACCTGACGAAAGCGAAAGAATAGCTAGTGCAGAGGGTTGGTGACATTACAAAGTATAAAATCTGCTAAACATTTAAACTTAAAAAATAATTTCAAGATTGCAGACCTTTGGGTGGGGAAGGCTTAAAATGAACATTTGGACCCAGTAAAATATGGGTGCTTTTTGTCCCCACTTCCCTTATGCTCTGACATCTCTGGGGATGTGACTGTCACTCATTTGGTTCATGTGACCCAACCATGTGAACTGAAGAGAGGATGGTTACATCCCCAAAGACATGCTCTATGGTTTACTTGTTATTGGCATTAGACCAACAGCTTGGCCACATTTGATACAAGGATGTCTGCAAACAAGACCTCTCAAGTTGATCAGGATTGAAATTGATGCATAGGAAATCCTTGCTGCTGAGACAAGCAGTCACAAAGTGCACGGAAAAAGCACAGGACAAAATAAATAACCAGATGGCAAAGAGCTTATCAGCTGACCTTGGGGCAACACAAGGGACTGCCATTCATATTCAGCCCCTACAGATGCTGTCCTACCCAGAAGTGACATGCACATCTTGCATGCAGTCCATTGCCTCCCAAGATGGAGGGACACCATCCCGTGAGCCTTTCCCTCTATAGAGCACTATTTCAAAAATGTAAAGCCTCAAGCTACAAGATATGATGTAATAATTTAAAACACTGATCAAACTGTAAAAATGCATTTAGACAAGTTTTTAAAAGCACACCTACCTTCTTGACCAATGTTAGGATCTCTATTACTGGGTCCACAATTATTATATAGTGAGGCAAAATCTTGAGGGCCGTAGGACTTCAAAAGTTTCAATACATTCCAATGAGAGTCAACTCCATTTGAATCCAAGGCCGAGCCAGACTTAGACGAGACCCCAGAGTTTCGTGCCTGAACAGGGGGCATCTCCTGAGATAACAGTTTTAAATTTCTTCCTGGGGCACCCCTCCTAATGCCAAATGCAAGCTGGTCATTTCTTAAAGGACTGCTTATTTTCATTTTTTTAGCTGTAGGCTCATGAGAGTCCAAGCCTCCCTGATTCTCGGACACATTAGTATGACACGTTTTGCTTGCATTTGGAGCCCAACTGTCAAATCTAAGGAAGGGTCCCCTAGGTCCATCAGGTTCATAGGCCAACTTGATACCAGGTCTTTCAGGCATATTTCTCTTACTATTGCTGGCTTCTGATGATCCACTTCTTTCCATCTTTTGCACATCCGGTGTCTGTCTAAGTTCAGTATGCATTGGTCCATAATTTTCTACTTGCAAGTTAGGATTCTGGGACACCTTAAATGCTTTAAAGTCACCTGAAGGTCTGGATCCTGCCACAGAAGGAAGGAAATTATTGCACGGAGAATGGGGTAATGAGGAGGAGGAGGATGATGATGATGCCTTCCCAAGCAACAAGTTTGGAGCATCTGGTGAAGCTGCTGGTGGTGGTGACTTGGTCCGACGATAAAATTCTCTGGTCATTTCTTTGGTGGCAAGTGAAGAGACATCTTGACCTAATAGTGCAGGAGGACATCCAGTGCGTCTGCTTTTAACTGACCCACTGCAAACAGCACTTCGAATTCCATTTATTGGACTTGGGTCAGTGTTATATTTATGTACCAACCTTTGGTGCATCACTAAGACCTCTGGGTACAAAGTTCTGTAAGTACAAATTGGGCATGCGTTGCTCAGTAAGGCACTGTTGGAAACTGAGGTAGATGCTTTTCCCCAAGGACTTCTGTCACTACACAGGCTTTGCTGATGCACCATGGTGCAGAGATTCAAGGGCTTTTCTAATGAGCTGGATTCAGATCGATCACTGAAGTCCTCTATTCTAAGTCTACCGCTAACATAATATTGGTCACTTCTCAAAGCAGGTTCCCATCTTGTATTTTTAGCACTATTCTGTTGTGCACCAGCTTCTGGCAATGCTTCCATTGAACATTCCTCCAAAATCTTGGAATTGCCCGGATCAGTAACTACCTTTGGGTCAGAGTCAGTCCTGTGCAACTCACTCACCACCTTCTCATCCTTTGTTTTCTCATGGTGTGGCAGCATTGCGTTAGAGAAAATCCGGCGACTGTTAAGTGAACTAGTATCCCTGTTCAAGTCTGGGAACTCTCTACTCACGTTTGTAAAGATAGCATTCGGAAAAATCGGGCGAGAAGAATGGATCGGTTTGTTTTTCCTCCGAGAAAAGTCTGCACCTAAATCTTTGGCACTGCCCGAAGAATCTGTAAACAACTTTTTTGAGTCTACAGACTCCTGAACAGGTTCATCACTTCCTTTTGGTAGTACTTCCAATTTTGGAGATGCCAGTGAAACCTTTGGAGGATCACTCTTTTCTTCAGCCTTTTTCTGCTCACCCTTATGATGTCGCTCCAAGTGATATTTAAGTGAGGTCTTTTGCGCTGCAGCATAGTCACAGAGAGGACATCTATGAGGCTTTTCACCTGTAAAAACAAAAAAGAGGTTTAAACATAGCACTTCAATAGTTAGAATGTACTCATTAATTTACATCCAAATACAGACTGTTTGTTAAAAATGTCACAAATTACATTAAACTAATTAGAGATATGATTTTAAATTACTAAACACCATTTCAGTCTTGCACACTTCGTCCCTTTGAGAAGGGCAGAAATATTAAAACATCACATGAACCAGAAACTCTCAAAAAGAAAACTTCACTATTAAAATGGTTTGCTGTGGTGGTTCAGAGAATGGGATGATAGTGAGGCAAGAGGGTGAAGAATACACTCCTAAGCTTTTCTTCTCCAAGGAGATACAAGCTCAGCTTCTCATCAATCCACATCTATTCCTATAGATCTTTCCTGCATCCTCTCAAAGGCTTCATGTCTGGTGCTATGCCCATTTGGAGATCAAATTAGTATTTTATTAAAGGTTATCACAACCTCCTTGCTTTTGTATTTGATGCCTTGTGAAAATGGTTTAAAAGGCGTATTTCTCAACAAGCCTTCCACTTTCAACAATTTGCACATGCATACCCAGGTATCTGTTGTTATACTTCTTCCAAATTGGGTCTATTTTTAGTCACTGCCTCTCCTCATCCTTCCTACCACCGGACAGGTCATTGCACTACATTTCATCGTGACTGCCCATTCCAATTGCCCGTCTATTTGTTCATGAAGTTTACTGCCATCCCCCTCAGTTCACAACACATACATTTTATGCCACCTGCCAATTTTAAAATTGTCTCTAGTACATACATATGTAGCAGTGGCCCCTAGTGCTGATCCTCTGGGGAACCCCACTATATACCTTCCTCCTGTGTCAGACAAGCATTCATGATTTACCATCATTCAAATTTCATGTTGATGCAACCACTTTAATTATATCAACTTCAAGTGTTTGCTTTTCAGATTTTTTTTCACTTACCCTCTGCTGAATATATTATAAATTTTGCCTAGTACTCACTTATATAATCACCTAGACATCTATTAGATGCCATCTTCAAGTTAATGAAGAGGTAAAGCGAAATGAACAAAGCCTGAGATAAACACCAAGGTAAGGCAAAATACTACCAACTCTGAAAGGATCACCTAGACTTGAAACATTGGACTCTACTCTCTTGACATGGAGATAAGAACATAAGAAATAGGAGCAGGAGTAGGCCATCTAGCCCTTCGAGCCTGCCCCGCCATTCAATAAGATCATGGCTGATCTGTCGTGGCTCAGTTCCACATTCCTGCCCTCTCCCCATAACCCTTAATCCCCTCGCTTAAAAACCCATCAACCCGCATCTTAAAAATATTTAGCGAGGCAGCCTCCACCACCTCAATGGGCAGAGAATTCCAGAGATTCACCACCCTTTGAGTGAAGAAGTTCCTCCTCAACTCCATTCTAAACCACTCCCCCCCCCCCTTTATCTTGAGGCTGTGCCCCCTAGTCCTACTGTCCTTTCTGAGCGGGAAGAGTCTCTCCACCTCTATCCTATCCATCCCATTCATCATCTTATACGTCTCAATGAGATCGCCCCTCATTCTTCTAAACTCTAACGAGTACAAGCCTAGTTTATTCAGCCTCTCCTCATAGCTCAACCCCCTCAACTTGGTGTTGGACTGGGGTAAACACAGTAAGTAGTCTCACATCAGGTTTAAGTCCAACAGGTTTATCTGGTGGCACACGTCACTAACTTTCAGAGCGCTGCCCCTTCATCAGGTGAGAGAGGGTTCTGTTCACAAACAGGGCACATAAAGACAATCAATTTACAAAATAATGGCTGGAATGCAAATCTTTACATGTAAAGAAGTCTTAAAAAGGTACAATGAGTGGAGAGAGCATTAAGCAAGGTTAAAGAGATGTGTATTGTTTCCAGACAGGACAGTTAATGAGATTCTGAAAGCCCAGGCAAGTTGTGGGAGTTACAGACATTGTGACATGAACTCTAGATCCTGGTCCGGGATCTTTAACCTGTGCTTAACCTTCTCTCCACTCACATTATCTGTACCTTTAAGACTTGATTACTGTAAAGACTTGCATTCTTTTGTAAATTGACTGTGTCTTTATATGCCCTGTTTGTGAACTGAAATCCCACTCACCTGATGAAGGAGCAACACTCCAAAAGCTAGTAAACTTGTTGGACTTCAACCTGGTGTTGAGACTTCTTACTCTATTCTCTCTCCACAGATAGTTAAACTTGCTGAGATTTTCCAGCATGTTGTATCAGGTTCCAGCATCCGCAGTACAGAAATGTACTAGACTATAACTAAACTAAAAGCAGCTTATTGTTACCGTGATGCTCTGATGACCAATCTTTTGATTTCAATTTATCTGGGATAAGTCTATTCTCACACTACCGAATATAGCCTTGGCTGTTGTCCCTGATTAACCAAACTACGATCACTGATAGCTAGATATTCCCCGACTGACATTTGATCCACCTCATTCCCCAGAACTGCATCCAGAAATGTCTCCTCCCTCACTGGGCCAGCAACCAGTCAAGAAAATTCTCCTAAATACACTTGTCCCTTGCATTATTTCCTATTCTATGTTAGAGTAATAGAGGTCTTTCTTATATTGACACCTTCAATATTTTAGCTAGCAGACAAAAAAACTTTGGCGATATATATACACACCATCACGCTATTTTATTTTACAGTAGCCAGTGAGTTACTGCTACCTACTTCAGAACTCCATAGGAGTAAGCCCATTATGAATATAGATTAAAGTTAAATGGACAAGTTTTCCTCTCTAGTCCATGATATCTTCTCAGATGGAATTGGCTGAGTTTGACACTAGCCTCCTCCCTCCAGAGAAAATCTGAGGCCTGCTCATTCAGGAATGTGTCAACCAACTAAACTTACTACCATATTCCCCAAGTGCATACTCAGACTCATGAATAGAATTAGCCCACTTATACTTACTAACATGTTTGTATGGCCGCCCAGACCAGATAAGGATTTGTTTAATATTGCTGTTCATTGTGTTAGCCTCTACAATGCTTGGTTTATTAACATATTAAAACCTTCAATCAGTAGTTATTTTAAAATCTATGGAAATTCAGTGTTTTAATAAAACCTAGCACTGAAGCTTCCCAGGCCCTAGCGGAAACAGAAAATGAAAGATTTCAAAATGTGATGCTAGGGGCAATGCTGTAACTCACTAATTAAAGACTGGTTATCCAATAATCATGGTGGGGGGAAAGAAACAAGTAGATGGGGGAATAAGTGGAGGGGAAGGAAAAAAAAAAATCAGGTTACGAGTAGAATGGGCAGTCAGTCTATGATCAAAAATTAATGAGTCTTTTGATTATTTTCAGAAAGATTTAAGTAGATAGGCTGATGGATTTTCATCTGGATAATAGTAATGAATTACGAGATCAAACAGTAAGTGCACACAAAGATGGAGGGATTTGATTTTGCCATTCTACTGGTAGAGGCCAAACAAAGGATTTGGGAGTAATATATAACACACTAGTCAGCGGAAAACAAACTGGGCATTGGATGAAGGGTATTGAAATGGCATAATCATGGAATATGCCATGTAGTTCTGGTCACCACAGTTAAAAGAAAACATATGTCAAGAACTCAAAACAGCTCAGCATTATTCAGGCCTTAGGGACTGAAGTCAGCAGAAAAAGCTTATATACACAGCAAAATAAAAGACATGCAAATGACTTTAAAATACAGAACTGAGGGGAAACTGAGAAAAAAAGACAGGAGTACAAGATTCACAAAGTTTTGAACAAGGTCAAGTAAGTTTCCTTCAATAGGACAGCACGTGCGAGGCAGAGTTCCAGAAAAGTAGGATCAACGGATATTTAGATAGTTATTTGTCTCCCTTTATTGAGAAGATATATTAAAGCATTTTAGCACAGCCACAGGCAAACTGTAAATGAAAAATAGGATTAGAATTGCAAAATAATCAAAATCAGAATTTATTAATTAGACCCCAAGCAATTGCTGAGCATGGCAGTAAACTAATTTCATAGGTCAACCCATTAGCATCCAGCATTTTTCAGAACTTCCCTTCTATGAAAGGTAGAATAAGGCTGGAAAGAACGCTCTTCCTTAAATTAGGGCACGTTCTTACCGGCGAGGGGAGATAAACATGATAGAATAAATGGACTCTGAGTCATGAAGCAAAATCCATCCAAAGGCCCATTCCCACTCAAAATAACATACTGATGTTCTTTGTGGTCCCAATCCACAAAGTTCAACCTGTTTTTAATCTATGCCTTTGTAATAAGTGGCAATGAAGTCTGCAGCAACATTACACCTGTTTAAAATCACTTACAAAATACATTGATTTCTTAAAGCAAAAAGCAGACAAACCTGTGTGTATCCTGAGATGAATATTGAGGTAATAGTTCGAACGAAAAGACTTTCCACAGTAAGTGCATTCACCAGATGAGCCAGCCTCTCTACTTCTTCCTCGCTCTGAGCCATCCTCACTCCTGTCTATGGAGAGAAAATAATAAAAGCCATTTTAAACTATTTTCATCTGACAATTTTCTTTGAAAATGTTGCACTAATCCAAAAGGACGAACTTTTACTAATTATATGCAATGAAAACACTTCAAAATTACACATTTATTATTAACAGGGTGGCAGAAATCTTTTGAAAATGGGTTGCACGAAAATTTGCATTTATATCCTTAATATTAGTAAGTATAATAATGCAAAAGTTTGCAAAGTATGAATACAGAGTATAAAAGCAATAGGTAACAACCAAATTCAGAGGCAAGCTGTCAAGTTAACTGCTGACTATGAAGCCAGTTAACTATTCAAAAGATTTTTTTTGTTACCTTTCCTTCCTCCACACCAAAGAAGTGGAATGCACCCATTGACATGGATGTATTTGGAAATTTGAATGTTAACTTTAGGAATACAGCATTGTTTTTTTTTAATCTTGATACTTGGAGAGCCAGAAGTGTTGCTGAAGAATGCTATCCAATGTTCATTAATGGAAAAACTGAAATATGCGTACACACATCAGCAAATACAGCAATATAGGAGTCGAACCCTAGAACTGACATTTACCATTGTAAATTTCTGGGGCTCGAGGTTATCCATTGTCACAGTGGCAACTAGAGGGTGGGTAAACACCCATCTTTCAAAAATGAAAACAAACCCATTCAAAAATTTTCCATGTTAATTCCCATGATGCAGTTGCAGGCTGTGGCCACAGGATGGCCATGTGGTTAATTTAGAAGCAGCTTCCTCAACTTACGTCGTCGTCATCATCAGGTATATTAACTGATCTTAAACACCATTGTATGCTATTTACTAACATGTTAAAATATAGAGAATGATTACTCAAAGCCTTAATCTTCAATAAAAGCCATACTAAAAGGGCATTTTGTCAGTAAATTAAACAAATATTAAACTTTCAAAAATAAAGTTATTGAAAGTTTAGATAAAGGAACAAAGTAATGGAATATGATATGGACACCATCTTGGACCAATTCCAAACGTGCACACAATATATATAATATTGCACATGCACATAACTTCTCAGCTATTTGTAAGGTGAAAGCAAAAACTATATATATATATAATAGTTACATACTATATACTTAGTATAGTATATAACAATCCTAAGGTTAGTACACAAATGACAAGAACCCAATGAGGGTGAAGATTGATCTGGATACTTAAAATCGATTTTTTTTTTCAAATTAGTGGGGAGCACCTGGATGTGGAGGGCATAAGTTTGCATAAGTGAGGCATGGGGAAGGTGAGTGGTGGAGGGACTAAGATGAAGTTTCAAAGAACCAAGGAGGGCCTTAAAATAACTTAAAGTTTAAGTTTAATTTTACAGGGGATAACGTGATAAAAAGGAAGATGGAATAGTGCGATTTGTGTTAAATATGGTCATTTTCCTCCAATTTCCACCCCCCCCCACTGTATATGTAATTCTTCACAACCCTACATATGCTAATGTGAACTTCAGATTAGCCTATTCACAATAGTACACAGTGATTAGTCATAACCAGACTTTTATTCAGTTGAAGGTCATTTTATCAAACTGCAATGTCACTTGCATTTCTAAGGCATCAGTAATTTAGTAAAATGGAGAATGTTTTTACTGTAATAAAATAGCAGAGCACTAGATGGTGCAATCCTACTGTAATATCTGAACTGATATGTAATAATAACTAGCTTGTTGTCCAAGTTAAAAAGAATGAGTCAAAGATGCTTCTGGCTGAATCCTGAAAATCTATTTGATCGAATGCCTTGTAGCATCAATGGTCTGCAAGTTAAGGAAAACGTTGCTGCCTTCGAAGAGACAGGAGTACATACACCAATACATTTTAAAAATCCCAGGGTGCGCATCTTTAAATTGTCATTCCTGGAGAGAACAATGGTTTACACTATTCCACCTTCAGAACATTCGAAAGATATTAAAACAGAGCATCATTCTCAGTAGTAAACTGAACCCAAAAAATATTGCTTTTGGAGTCAAGGATTTGATGTGAATGTCTGCACATGTACTGGCCATTTTAATTTGTCATTGCAAAAAAAAGTCAGTTGCAAACTCAAAACCGCTGATCAAAAATTAATTTCAACCCTTTCACTGCCCCACTAGAGCAAGACATTTCTAGCCCTTGTACATTAAATGCAGAACTATCTGATCTATATCCACATGAAACAAGAGGGTCCTTGTCCAGCTTGAAAGTCGTTGTACTGTTCATCATTGTCAAGCAGGATTTTTTTTAAAAAGGAGGTACCGCACAGCGCATGGGGAGGCGATCACATTTCATCCAACTGATTGCTGCCACGTGACCATAATGAGCTTCCAGCTTCAAAACTATTTTCATGTTAAGCACAGCAGTTTGTACAGTAGCCCTTCAACCAGAAGTATCTCAATTACACCACAACTTCCATTGTGAAGTGAGATTATTCTCTCACTGGCAAGAGATGAAAACAACCAGTTATAAAAGACTTCTTGCACTACTGAAATCAGATATTCAAAAGTGTTTTTCCATATGTGCCACATAGCAAACCTATCTGCATCAGACATTCTACCAATTTAATGAGATAACAAACAAAATAATCAATGCACCATACCAACAACTGCAGACCGGTGGTGGTGGCGGCGGCAGCATCATCTATAGCACGAATGGCTAAAACTGTTCAAAATACGAGTTGCATTGTGGCTGGATATGAATCTCACCAGAGAAATAGTTTGAGAGATATAGGGCACAGCGGCCTCAAGGTTTTGACACAAAGAGGATTTGGTCAAGATAGCAAAAAGCAGGAGGGACCACTTTGCTGAAATGTCTTGTTTAGCATCACTAGTGGGGCAGTGAAGCCATTGTTAAATGCCATACCCTACCAACTAGACCACTAGCTTCAGATTTTGGTGAAATCACCACCATCACACTTTCACTCACCCACTAACAATCCCTATCAATTACAACCTATATTTTAAAATTCACGTGCTTCACCACACAATGCCACAATAAGTACTACTACTACTACTGCAAGCTTTGTAGCCAAAATGTCACCAGCTACTCAAACATGTCAGCATGGACTGCACAACTCCCCTTATGAAAAGATGGTGTATAACCAAAGTAACCCAAAGTATATATCCTTATACCCATGGAGACAGCTACTGGGCAATGAGCAGACTTCCACCAAAAAATCAGCAACCTCCCATCAGCCATGCAACCACCAGCAGGCCCATTATGCATAGTAACATAAAAGATTTTAAAAAGTACAAACGAGGTTGATTATCAATTTTTGTATGGCATAGTTTTAATTCATAAATTTGCTTTGGAATGTTTATTTTGTGCTCGCTTTTATTTTTGCACTGTGGCCAAGCCAATATTGTGATGGTCAGTGGCAAAGACAAGTTGAGATGTGAATAAAAAACTGGGAATGCTGGTTCTGCTATTTAAGAAACGTTGTAGAGATAAACCATGGAACTATAGACAAGTGAGTCTCACGTCAGTGGCAGGGAAACTATTGGAGAACATTCAGGAGGAGAGCATCTATCGCCACTGGGAGGCAAAGCTTGTTCAAGGGTAGACAGCATGGCTTCAGAGGGAAGTCATGCCTAATAAATTTGATTGAAATTTTTAAAGAGTGACCAGATATGTAATTGAGGGTAGTGCAGTCAATGTAGCTGATATGGATTTCAGCAAAGCCTTTGAAAAGTTCCCAAAGAGCAGACTTGTAAAGAAGGTAAATGCACATGGGATTCAGGGTAGTTTGATAAAGTGGACTCAAAATTGACTCCGTTGTAAGAGACAGAGGGTGATGACAGAGGCTGCTTTAGTGACTGGGAAGCCAGAGTCCAGTGATGTTCTGGACCCCTATTATTTGTCTTTATATAGATGACATATGAGTACGTGGGTGTAGAATTAGCAAATTTGGGGATAACAGATTGACTGGGTGGTTAACAATGAGGTAGAGGGTCTTGGGCTACAAGATATAGACCAAATGGTCAAAACTTAACCCTAAGTAGTGTGAGGAGACACTTTGGAAGGATTAATTTGACATTCAGTGAATGGTACTAGAGTAAATACATAAGGTTACATGGATAGGGCCTAGGTGAGATTGTGGTCGGTGCAGGCGCCAATGGGCCAAATAGCTTCCTTCTGCACTGTAGGGATTCTATGATTCTTAGTGTGTTTGTCCACAGATCCCCAAAGGGGGAAGGATACATTAGTAGATGTTTAAAAAGACCAATGGGACACTTGCCTTTATCAGTTGAGACATAGATTACAAAACCAGGAAGTCATGCTGAAGTTGTATAGAAATTTGCTAATAGAATACAGTGTGTAGGCCTGGTCGCCACATTACAAGGAAGGTTGTGATTACACTGGAGGAGGTGCAGAGGAGATTCACCAGGATGCTGCCTGGGCTGGAACATTTAAGTTACGAAGAGAGGTCAGGTAGGCTTGGGTTGTTTTCATTGAGACCTCTTACAAGACCAGGTTAAAGTCCAACAGTTTATTTGGTAGCAAACACCATTAGCTTTCAGGGCTCTGCCCCTTCATCAGGTGAGCTCGCCAGACAAAATGGGCAGAGCCCTGAAAGCTAGTGGTGTTTGCTACCAAATAAAATGTTGGACTTTAACCTGGTGTTGAGAGACTTCTTACTGTGTTTACCCCAGTCCAACACCAGCATCTGCACATCATGACTTGGTTTTGTTGGAGCAGAAAAGACTGAGAGGCAACCTGATCAAGGCATACAAAATTATGAGGGACATAGGAGCAGTTGTCCCCCTTAGTTTAGGGCAGTCACGAGGGGGGATAGGTTCAAGGTAAGAGGCAGGAGGTTTTAGGGAGAAGGGAGCCAGCATGGATGTGAGGGAAAACATTTTTATCCAGAGGGTGATTATGGTCTGGAAAGCACTGCCTCAGGCAGTGGTAGATGTGGGTTGCCTCATCCTTTAAAAGGAAGTGGATGAGCACTTGGCACATCATAACATTCAGATCTATGGACCAAGTTAGGATTAGGCGGAAGTTCAAGTGTTTCTAAGTATTGGTAAGGACTCAATGGGCTGAAGGTCCTCTACTGTGCTGTATGATTCTATGATTATGGTTATTGATATCACTTGAGTAAGCTTTTCGTGAACAGCTTGGCCAAAGTCGCTGATTAAGTTGCCTCCTCTCCCTCATGCTCAACTGCTCACCATATAGCTGTTGATCAGGGCTCACATCAATGGGGATTTTGGGCAACGTAACAGTAGACGGCCATAATTCTTCAGTTACACTGCAAAGTATCAGACTTTTCAGAGCAGCCTAGGCAGTAGAAGCATTTTTGCACACTAATGGTCTACTTTACTGCACGCTACACAATGAACCTGGCCTATAGCTGGCAGGGTGGCAACTGAGCAATGAGTTGTGATTGCTCAAATGCAGCTAACAAAGTAGACTGCCAGAGAGAAGACAACAGGATACTATTGGATACTGACCTACGTGTGCTACATATGGGTTCAAATAGCTGGACATTCAGGAAGGAGAATCCCCCTCAGCTCCTAGAAGAGCAAAATAGTTGACATACATGCCAACGACAACCTGCATCATGGTGAATCCTGCAATCCTAGAAAGTCATGCGTGCTCCACCTGCTGAGTGCTGGCAAGAGACTGAAACATAGTTTGTATTCTTTGAAGAGAGTAGCAGTGACCTTTTGGAAAATTACAGATATTGGAAATAGAGCTGGGAGGAGCCAGATGTATTAAAGCTCATTGCCAGGAGACACCTTGACAGCCACTGGCAATGCCACCTTTGACCTGCCCTGCTTCAAGGTTGCATGTGTGGTTGCAGCAAGTGATACATTTCAGGGCAGACCTCTTCACTCAAGTGTGACATTTTAGATTAGAAATTGGCATCCTGAACTCTGGGAAGAGAAATGATCCTGTTGAGAGCTGCCCTCCTCCTGCTTTGAGTGACATGACTTGCTCTGCACAGCCACTAGTCAATTGGTGCCTCCAAGTATGGGAACAACTGATTCGTGCAGAAGTCCGTTAAAATCTCCTTCAGCACCTGCCTCACCACTTCCTGGAGATGTATGTAACTTGAAACAGCAATAGAAAGCAGCAGACACTTGAGGCATCAAAGCAGCAGCCAGAAGAAATCAAGTGAGCAAATAGCCTAATCTCTAAATAGCACCTGTGGGGAGGAGGGATTCCTTCCTCCTGTTGTGTAGGGTTTGGGGAATTTGCCCTAGAAGAAAAGATGCTTCTATCAATTAAAAGCAATAGTTGCAAGCTACTCCAATTACATGCCCGTAAACTTTTTGGAAGTTAATTTAATCTTCACATTTGGTATTGCTGAGTTTTAAATCTATAAAATCAAGTCTGTGCAGTGGAGGAGTTCCACTTGCTCATCTCTAGATGTATCTGTAGCATGCTTACAGCAGAAAGAGGCAACACCATTTCAAGCACTTTTACATTACAAGGCATCAGAAGAACATTACACTTTAATTCAAGTTTTGAATTGAAATGCATTAAAAATGGCATTAAACATTAGCAGCAGGAATCCATTCTTTAATAAAAAGTGTTGTTGCATTGAACTATTTCCTAGTATAGCTCAAAAACAGTTGGCAACTGCTGTGAATATTAAGTGTTTTTTGCCTTTCCTCGTCACCTATGGAAGCAATTTTCGCAGGACCAAACATATTTAGTTTCAGATTCATTACACGTTTGATCAAATCCCGCAATGGATTTGACGCGAATGGCTTGGACTCTTCCGCAGACGTGGAAAAGAATTAAAATGTGTATTGGAATACAGGATGAGATTCTTAAAACACAAAGCTGGTTTTAATTATTTACAGATATTAGAATACTTTATCAGTAAATCAATAATGTGTTTCATTTGAACACTATTATAACAATTTTATGACAATATGTTCTACTGCAATTCCCTGTGGTGTAAACTTAGAATGAAGAGCAATAAATAAGCAAAAAGGAGTCTCAAGTATTTTAGCTCAATAAGCTCACTTGATTCAATTACAACTTAAAATGTCACAACATAGTTTCTTATTAAAACGTGAATTTGGATTCTCCCCAATTAATGTTTTGAGATGATGGGTAGTAATTAAAACTAATTCTTCAGTTTTTTTTTAAGAAAAGTCTTAGAATTTGGCAAGACTACTCCATTTTTGAAACGTTACTGCATTGGACTACAGGATCACCTAAAATTTTGGCTTTATCTAACAGATTCAGTGGCAGAGTTTTTCCACACAGATTCTTATTCAAGACAAAAAAAGGGGGACTTTACAATTTTGAAAAATGGTAATCAACAAGCACTTAGAGCATTAAACCCAAGCATCCAAATAGTTTCATATTTTCCTACCTGATGAAAGTCCTTCTCCTAGTACTCCATCTTCTGAGCCCTCTTCAGAACCCTCCTCAGGTTTGTCAGTTCCTGGGCTGTGGTCTTCAATTGCCGTAACAGAATCTATAGATTGAGTGCCAGCTTCCCCATCTGCTGAAACTGGAGGATTCTCCACACTTTTCCTGCCTTTCCGGTGTACTCTGGAGTGGAGTACTAACTGATGGTAGGTTCTAAAAATCTTACCACACATCGTGCAGTCAGTCGGTTTAAGTTTTGTTGTGCAGTCGGTGGGTTTAAGTTTATTCTGGGTTAACTTGGGGTCAATTTCGACATCGCCCAGAGCAGGTGGTCCATTCTGGCCTATATTGCTGTTCTTGATTTTAGGTTTTTCAAGGTTCTCCAAGGTAGGACCATTACTGCCTTTATCGGTGGTCCAATGTTCACTGGAATCCTCTTTGTCAGAGGGCTCCTCTTCATTCTCAGAGTTTGCTATTTGCCCTGGATCTTTCACATTCTCTCGGCCAACTGCCACCTTCCCCTTAGTGGCCAGCTGCCAAGCTTGGTACGTATTGAAAGGATCAAGTTCGGGTATCCATTTGCCCAACTTCACGGATTTACAATTTGGTGACAAGAGGGGGCTTAAATTTAGCATTTGCAGGAATGTTTCCTGTGATGTTGCAACTTCCGGATTTAAATAGTAATCATCCATTCTATCATCATCAGGCAGATCCTTACTGTGAACTTTATTATGTTCCTTCAAGCTGTCTTTATTTGGGAAAAGAAATCCACAGATCATGCACATTTTATAAGGAGACACAACATTTCCTGAAAGCGATTCCTGCGTCGCAACGTTGTTGATGGTTGCAGGACCTTCCAAATCCTGCTGAGATTTTCCCCTAGCTTTACTCAAATGTGTTCGCATGTGGTTTTTCAGAAACCAGGGTTCCTTAAACCGTCGTCCACATACATTACAACCATAGGTAAATGAATCCTTGTGCTTCCTCATGTGCGTCTCCAAACTCAAAGCACTCTCACAGGTCAGTCCACACACTTTGCAGCTGAGTTCACCGTCATCTTCATCATTTGCCTCCTGTTCTGGAGAGCTTACTGTAACGTGGGCCTCAACAATAGGACTCAACCCCTCCTCCACACGGAGAACGGCAGGCTCGCATAATGTGGGCCGGTGCTGTATCACTACATGGTGACGGAGTTCTTCAGAGTGTCGAAAAACCTTATTACAAAACATGCAAGGGAGAGGTGGACATTCTTCAGCTTGGGCTGCAATACTTCCTTCCAAATCATCCAGGAACAATGCAACACCATTTATTGAATCAGTCTCATTCATTTCAGTGTCATTTGAACAGATACTATTCGGCAAAGTTTTTGGGATTTCAAAGCTCGCAGATGACAGATTAGCCTTATTTCTTCCGGTTTTTCTACCTTGCTGCAAATGGTCTACCTTGTGCTTTTGAAGATGAACTTTCAAATTTGCTTTCTGGGAAGTTCTATGGTCACAAAATGGACGCTTTTCATTGGCGTGCATGCGCATGTGTTGTGTTAAAAGACTACCAAAAGAAAAGCATTGATCACAAATTGGACAATGATGTTCAATAGAATTTCTTGCATCACCAAGTGTCAAATTCACATCATCTTGGACATCCTCAGTTGTTTGCATTACGGTGCTCTCAGAAGATTTCATCACAAATTCATGAGGAGGCTGATCAGAAAACCAAGGCATAAGCTCTTCAGATGTTCTTTCTTGGTTGTCTTGATATTGAATTCTCATCACATTATTTGAAACAGCAAAGCTTTAGAATTTCAATCCCAATCTCAAAAGCTTGTTTTTCTTGTGTCCTTGTACTTACAGATGCAGGGTTTCAATTGCTGAAAGTAGAATACACAGTATTCAACACAAGATTAAAAATGTCACCATTTCACTCATTAATACACAAAACTAGATTAAACATTATATGTTGGTGCCAAAAATAACTGAATAGAAAATACAGTTCTAAATTCATGATAAAAGATACTCTACACAAATGTGCATAAGATGTTTTGCACTGCAAATGTCAGTGACAAAAGGACAATAAAAAATTGAAAATCCAAAGGAAGCTACTCTTTGGCAGGCTTTATTGAAAGCGCTCCAGTTTAAAACCTAGTAAACATTCACTTCTGTGCACATCTGTTTCTATTAAATGAGAGACCTAGGTATCTGCCTCCATTTTTCCTTTGCACTCATTCAGCCTTTATTTTACCATGGAAAGAGTGGTTAGCCCATCAGTGCTAAAAGTTACTCAAGTGGAAATCCTTTGGCAACTTTCAGCAACAATACAGATAGATAAACCTGGAAATTATGAGGCTGCTGTCAGAGTTGCCACTATCCACTACAAATCTGTCCCAACTTCATCCTCCTCAAGCAATATTCACAGGAGTGGAGCAGACTGTTTGCAACTTTGTTACCAAATAGGATTCCAAAAGTGTGCTTCCAGCCACACACCTGCACCATTAAAACAAGAACTTAGACCTAGTGCCTCCTCAGTAATGATCTGACTCCATCTCTGCCTTTGTTTGTCTGCTGACAATACTGTACCTTGGTTACTTCTAGACCAACTCCTCCAAGCACTCCAGGATGACTTCCCACATTCTACCCCTAGAGATTGGAGGTCATCCAAAAGTATGCTGCTTGTGGCTTATCTTGCAAAGTCCCACGTTCCTATCATTTTTATCCTCACTGACCTATATTGGCTTGCAGTTGAGCAATGCCCAAAACTCAAGGGATTTTAAAATCCCTCCTTGACTTTGCTCTCATCTCTGCAAGTTCCTCCACTACCAAGAAAATTCTGATTTCTTGAATATCCCTTATTTTAATTGCTCCATCAATGGTTCCCTTAGCTGCCAAGCTTTTGAATTCCAACCCTATATTTTTCCATCCCTTCAGATACTTAAACTGTGCTTAGCACTTCTGCCTCACAGCACCAGAGTCCCAGGTTCAATTCCCAGCTTGGGTCACCGTGCAGAATCGACATGTTCTCCTTGTCTGCGTGAGTTTCTGCTGGATGTTCTGGTTTCCTCCCACAGTCCTGGTTAGGTGCATTGGTTATGCTAAATTCTCCCTCAGAGTATCCAAACAGGTGCCATATTTTCAGTTACTTCATTACAGTGTTAATGCAAGCCTAATTGTGACTAATGATAAAGTTATCTGTTCTAACATGGCCTTGTGCGGATCATGATCATCAGTTTGCGTTATAACACTTTTGTTGAGTGGGTGAGGCAGGAGCAGTTATGGTCTTCAGTTCAGTTACATCAGCTAATCTTGGGAGTTAGACCACATATTCCAACACCAGTATCCAGGCAAGTTTTTGCAGAGGGTCTTGCGCAGCAGAAATCAACCCATCAGAAGTTTGAGCTTCCTGGCCAATTACTGTGCACACATCTTTCAAGCCTCCAAACATGCATCTGCATCCAAACTCAGATGACCTGGATACCAGTCATGGGGTCTCATTCTATCCACTTTTAGTTACTGCTAGATTTTTACTTCAATTGTCTTTTAACTCTATTCGTATCTCTGATAACTATTCTTAATTTCCTGGTTCAGATTCTGCATTGCTCATTAATAATTGATTCAATCTGACTTGAGATGATCCATTCAGAGATCCAAGATCTCCTATAGAACTTCCTAATCACAGCAAGTTATGCAAGTATAATGAATGCTTATGCCACTGACTGCAAGGCTGAGCCCAATGTTTCACTGCAGGCTACTACCAGAACAGACCCCTTTCCCAGTATAACAATCAGAATGTAACATTTTCTGGACACTACCTCAAATTAACTAGTAGCATTAGGACAATCTGCAAATCAGATGAAAATACAATATCGAAATTTCTTAAAACAGGGGAAGCCATTGCTCTTACCACTCCCTTTCTGGTGTCTCCAGTTTTGCATTCGAATCAATTGTAAAAAGTTGAAGTTCAAGCCTTATTTCTAATAAAGGATCAATTCACTGGAGGACACCAAGCACCAAATTTTTTTCCCCCAAAGGTGGTCAAGATTTGCTGTTAGTCTGCAGGTTGCCAATGTAATAACAGGTGAAGAAAATTAAAATTTTACACACAAACTACCAACTTATAAAAACCTGTCTAAGTGCTGATCACCTTAAATACATGCAATACTGCTTCTCCATCTGCAACTAAATCTGACTAATTCCAGAGGGTAGGAGAAGTGACCACTTTCACCTCCAGAATGTCCACCACGTCCCCAGATGCCAGTTCTGGGAAATAGCCTCAATTTTGCTAATGACGACATCTACCTCAGCCCCTCAGATATTTCCAGTTTGGACTTCAACTTTATACTTTCCCCTCAAGGTGTGCAACTACCTGAAAATCCCCCACTAAGGCCATGTATAATTCAGTCCTTTTGGAAACAGTATGCACTATGGCCTTTGCAAAAAAGGGACCTTGTACTTAAATTGCTCACACACTCCACATCTAACTTAGTCACCCACTTTGTAAAATCAACGAAGCATCATGTGTTGCAGACAATCTCTTTCCCCCTCCACCCTCAAGGCCCACAGTCACAAAATCACTAGAAAACTGTCCAGCCTTCATTTCTCAAAATGTTGCTACTTTGTAGTTGACTATGGCTAATAGGCAGTGACAGCTACAAAAAAATAATCAGGGTCATGGTAAATATTCTGCAAACAATGAGTGTGAAAGCATTTGATTGAGAAGAGAGCAAAACTCACTTATCTTCCTTCAGTAATTGAAGATGCAACCGCAATACATTTCAAGATCACGTTTGGTTTAAAAATCCAATGTCAGAATTATTTTTAAATCTATTCATGGTAATGCAAAGAAAAAGATTTCAGCATCTGCCTGAATGTAGTGTTGGGTACTATAACCAGGGTGACCACCAACTTGGGAATAAAGTAAGAGACACAGGGAGGTGTTGCTGAACCTGTAGAAGCAGCAATGTGGGTGTGGGGTAGATGACCCCCCCCCCCCACACACCCCTGTGTATTCCCTAGACCAGGGGTCTCCAAACTATGGCCCGCAGCAGGCTGCATCCAGATCAGAGTCTGGAGACTTCCCTGTGGAAAATCTCAAGTGCAAATCAAAGGGCTTGCAGAATCAGCAATCGCAGAATAATTTTGGGACAATTATGCATCCAAGGAAGGCATGACCTTGGATATGGGGCAAGAGGCCAGATTACTGGACAGTTCCAGAAAATCCAGGATTGTCAGTCTAACTGACAAAGGGTTCCTTTTCACACATTTAAATGACTGACTGAAGCAAGACCATCACCATTTGCATCTATCCCAGGAGGACAACAACTCTCATGCACCTTGCAGCAATTACAAGCTGGGAACAGCCAAGCCTTTGACTCCACACTTGCTACAACATCTCTACAGCTATTTGTTCAACTACTTCCTAACCCACCTCCCACCTCAGTTGTTCATACAACGCTACTCCACCTCACCTGCAGTCCAGGACAAGTCATTTTTGTATTTAGCAGACTGATCCAGTCAGTACAAGGCATTGGTTTTGGCAAAAAGCCTCTCTGGAATGCTGCTGGACAGCAAGGATACTAATTTGACTTCTTTTCTGCAAAAACAACCACCTGATAATCCCTCTTCTCTGCCATTCTTTCTCCGTGAGCAGAGTGTTCGTAGGTCTCCTTTGTCACCATGACTAATGGCTGTAGGCCACTGGTCGCCTGCAGATTCCATCTTTTACATTTGAAGCATCAAGAGAATTACACAACTATTAAATATGGTAAAATGGGTGTTGTCAGCTGTGACTCAGGTGGTAGCACTCTAGCCTCCAAAATCACAAAGTTGCAGGTTCCACTTAGGACTGGAATACAAAAATTTAAACTGAAACTTTAATACAGTGCTGAAAGTATGCTGTGCATTTGTAGGTGCTAACTTTCAAATTAGTTGTCAAAATGAGACTAAATTCTCCATCAATTCGAATCACAAGTAGTTTATATGATCCTTATCACATTGCTGATTGTGGGATCTTACTGTGTTTTTCATTCTTTCACAGGATGCGAGTGGCATTGTCTAGATCGGTACTCGTTGTCCATTCTAATTGCCTTTCGGGGTGATGACAAGCCCAGTTCTTGAACTGCTGCAGCCAATGTGATGTTGATGCCTACAATGCTATCAGAAAGGAAGTTCCAGTATTTTACAAATAAGTGGTTTTAGACTTGCATACAGAGATTACCCAATATTTGAAGGCACTCTGTAAATCTTTCTGTACTTCCTGAGATAATTATATTTAACAAAAATGGAAGTGTGTTACCCAAGGAAACCATTTTAGAACTACTATTGCAAATGTTAGTTACACCATTAAAACTCACTTTTCCTCAAATTTTAATCCCTCTTTGCAATACTAAAGAAAAGTACAGAAACAAAGATTTCTTGATTTGAATCTCCATGCATGATTACATATTTTTCCGAGATACAATTTGGTAGGAAATGCTGACCAAAATAGATTACTGCAACGCTGTTGACATGTACAATTAATTTTTAAAAATAAAAGATAGTATTTTTGATCTTTGTTGTCTACATACTGCAAAGACCTTCACGGTCCCAAGGAATCTTGCCTGGCTGGAGGGATTTTTTTGAGCTTTCACACTGA
Source organism: Carcharhinus amblyrhynchos (assembly GCF_965287045.1). NCBI lineage: Eukaryota > Metazoa > Chordata > Chondrichthyes > Carcharhiniformes > Carcharhinidae > Carcharhinus > Carcharhinus amblyrhynchos. The sequence goes on along the minus strand of NC_137339.1, from coordinate 38,313,379 downwards.
AGCTCAAAGTATCACACACAGCATTACAGGTCTCTGATGGAAACTCCAGCAAAGCAAAGCAAACACATACATCTTCAAATCAGGGTGCTACTCTACAGTACATGACCACTGTGGAGTGAGGCTGGTGGGAAGAGCGAACACAAGCTAACTGTAGTATTTCTTTAATAACACATCATAGATTCATTTATACTGGTACTGTTGGAACCTAGTTACACACAAGTGCTTTGTGCAGCAGGTGGTACTTGCATTTGTGCCAAGTCTACTACACAGCCCATTATTATTTTGTTGCAACATAACTGGTTTTGTACTTAAGTTTCAATATGAGCCATGTTCTTCTAGAGTTGAGCATTTAGTATCTGGCAAACTCAGCCAACCAATTCCACCAGAATATCAAAAAGGGGCTATGGGTTGTTCATTGAGTTCTCTTACTTTACATCATTGCTAATACAGAAAATGAGCAAGCATTCCCAAGAATGAAAAACTCTTTCCAAAAACACTGCAACAATAGATGACTAAACCCACTTCCAACCTTTGACTGAAACTGCAGTTGGTTGTACACTTTTCACGTGCACAACGATAGGAACACGTGTTGTGATATAAAACAAAATGAAAATGCTAAAAATACACAGGTCAGGCAGCATCTGCAGAGGCAGTGTTAACGTTTCCGTTCGATGACCCTTCAGCAATCCGAACTGTGACCTCTGTTTTAGTCACCCACAGATGGGTGTTATCTCACCTGCCGATCAGTTCCAGCATTTTGTTATAATTTCAGATTTCTAGCATCAATAGTATTTTCCTTTTTTTTGTACTGCATAAATTGACAGCTACACCACAATCAGAAGCTTAGGATGCACTGATTTTGTGACTACACTTTGAACATACTGCATAGGCAGTAATACACTGAGTAGACTGGTGATCGAGAGAAAAGCTATAGAAATCCCCATCTTTCTCCAACACCATTAACTGCACTATTTGGGTTTATGCATTTGGTGGGTCACTATTGCTTTCATTAATGAATGTTTTGACTCTGATCACTGTCATACCACATCATAGCGTGCATATGTGCAACCTGATGGTCTAAAATTCCAGCAATCTGGTGACAAAGCTTCAACATTCAGAGCTTTGAGTGCTGCTTTTGCAGCGTAACAATTACACCCCTCCCAAAAACAGACTGATTGCTGGGATAACCCTCAAACCCCAGGTAAATTTACAAGATCCCAAGGAAGGCTCAGTAAGCTAATTTACCTGACAAGCTACAATTTCAGTCAAGCTTAGGCCAGAGTTGGTACAAGGACAATTTAAAAGCTGTCGAAGAACGATCTTGAAACACCAATTCTTAAAGCTGGACAGAATTTAGTTTATTCTAAATGAGCAACATTCATCTGTGACAGATATGAAAAAAAGACATTTTTCTAATTGGGATGTGGATGTCACTGGCTGTGCTAGCATTATTACACATCCATAGTTATAATTACCCTCAAGATGACAATGGTGAGCTGCCTTCTTGCACCAAAAAATAGACAATGCTGGAAAATCTCAGCAGGTCCGACAGCATCTGAGAGAGAATAGAGCTAATGTTTTGAATCTGGGTGACCCTTCATCAGAGCTAAGATCAGCAAAAAAAAAATCACTATCTGCAGTATTTTGCTTTTTGCCTTCTTGCGCCACTACACACCCTGTGGTGTAGGTACACCCAGTGCTGCTAGGGAGGGAGTTCTAAGATTCTAGCTCAGTATGAGAAAAACAAACCTGAAACAGTCAGCATATCATACCCATTGGCTGGAAAAGCCAGAGGACATTGCAAGCTCAAAATAAAACCTCCAATACAAACCATCAGTTCTGTAATGGGAACGAAAACAGCTTTAACACTGCATCACAAATTTATAGTCAGTGGTAGTAGTATTGACCACACCTCCTGTAACAACCTCTTGCAAAAGGGAATCAGTGTGCACAATGATTATGGATGAGAGATACAGCAGCAATTAATACAATGCAGTATTAACTTAAAACATAAAAATGTGTGCTTGACACTCTAGCTTACATTATAAGTGACAAAAACCTGCTTGACAAGTATCCAACTTGAAAAAGAAATCTCTGCCATAGTGCAATATTGTTCACATGGCTAGTTGGGAACACAGATGTGGCCCAATTGCACCTTTGAGTGATATGGAAAAACAACAGACATCCCTTGGTTGGTCATTTCATCTCGTATCAAAATTCCAAACCTCAGTTAGAGAGGCTGCAGAAGTTCCACGTTGAGGCACATTAAATACATTTACTTGTATTTTATGATGAATTTGCAACGCAGCCAAAAAGGGCATCACCACAGCCATGCCTTAAGCCTATTAGTCATTCCAACTGGAATCCATGTTGTCACAGCATTAAATACACTGTACAACCAGAATTAAATGCACCATACCGTCAAACTGGTTTCCTCATTGCTGATGTATACAAAGTTGAAAAGTGCCACTTAATTGACAATCGTCATAATCACAGATCAGGACTTTGAAAAGAAACTATAGGAAATACAGTAAACCCCTTCATAGATTGAACATACTTAGCATCAATATTCATACAATATTGTATAGAATTTCATTTAATGTGGTAGGAAATCAGAAAGGAGGTGCCACTCAAACCCACACCCACAAGCTCCCACCCCCAGCTTCAAAAAAAATCCAGGTTAAAAAACACAGGATTAAAACTAAAAATTAAAAAGCAGAAAACAAAATAGTAAGGGTTCAACTACCAACAGTACACCTGTCCTGTTGTTGGCTCCAGATGCTTTATGAAAAAACCTTTTTCCTTTTTGTTGAGTTAAACACAAAGAGAGACTTATGATTTAGAAAGAGCAACATCATAAACCACACCAGCTGTAACTCCACACAAAACTGAAATAAAAAAAAAGTGTACAAAAGTCAAAAGGATAAGATTTCAGGAAATTGCATGGAACAAGTGAAGAAGAAAATTCAAGATTAAACACAAAAAATTAAAAGGATGTTATTTTGGTTGAACATGTCCTCACTCCCATTATTTGTTCACGCAGCAGTGACTGAAGTAATTGAAGCAGTGAATTGAAGTAATCCCAAGCCAACATGCCCAGCATCAAGGCACTATAACTCAAAATCAGTACACTGGCCAGGACATGTCATTCTTATGCCCCACTCAAGACTCCCAAAGCAACAGTTCTACTCAGAACTGTCACAGCTGGAGGCTTCATGGAAGACAGTGGAAACATTTTAAGGATATCTTCAAAGCATCACTGAAGATCAAACATCCCTGTTGACTCACAGGAGCCTCTGGTTGACCAAAATGGGAAGTCTTAATGGGGAAGGCACCAATACAGGAAAGCCTCATTAGGAACATGAAGACTGATATCAGGAGTCCCAAACCTCAACTTATCTGCCATCTGCCCAACCCTTCGAAATTTAGCAGAGTCCACAGAACATGGATTGGATTTTATCTGCCATCTCAGATCACATCAAATCAGATTGATAGCAAGTCATCTTCAATTCCTAGAAACTTCCCAAGAATTGAGCTAACACTAACCAGCACATGGTATACATTTGTTTAAAATATTTAACTACAGTGGAAAAAAAAACAGAATGAAACAGCTTTGCCAATATAAGTAATTATCAAATGATTGAAAATAGATGTCTTTTTTGGCCAAAAAGGAAACATCCATTTTCAATTATGGATTACAATTAATACTGGCTAGACAATTTAAATGAAGTGCTAATGGTCTTATCCAATGATTTCAGTTTAAACAGCATCCCGTAATTGAGGAGATTAACATTCTAGTAACTGAACAGCAGCACAAGTGGCAATAATGGCAGAACTAGTTACTGCTATCAGCGAAATCTTGCAAATGTGAATGGTTCAAACTGACTAAAATATAAGTTGCCAGCACAACTGCAGCAGGTTCAATAATTTGCAAAGACAACCCAAAGCTATTACAAAAGTAAACTGAAGTAACATATTAAAAATTCAAGTCATTAAAGGTGCATTTCACTATATTTGCCTGTGTTCAGCTCTTTCACAATATGAAAGCCAAACTTGGATTCTGTTCCTCTTTCCATTGTTGCAAGAGTAAGCATCTATTTATAACCTTCAATAACATAACTGCAGTTGAGCTAATTTACTGCAGTTTATAGAGACTGTGTCTTCTTAGATGGTTCCAGTAATTCCAGTCCAACTTCATTACTCTCAAGTCAATGCAAAGTGGAAGTGGATTTAAGTTATTCTCCCATCTCCATGGTTTTTTTCCAAAATATTTAAATAGAAGTCTATTCACACATCCAGGCTCTATTACTTTTCCACATTATACCCCTAATTTTCAACTTCTTGCTTCACAGGGCTTTGCAATGTCTCAGCCCCAACAAGCCATTTATTCATATGTTAGTTCTGTGCCACGGAAGCTATTACACTGAAACGGGATTCTATCCTCCTCATTTAAACACCAACTCCACATCAGAACTCCCTAGATAGATAATGAGAACTTCAGACAATTTTCCCTTCCCTAGCACAGATTGAGAGAATTGTGTTACTGATCCCAGCTGTAGCACTGAGCTGGGGGAGGGAGGGGGCAAATCTGGTACTTTGATTGTATGGTTCAGCTGGTAGCTCAAACTCACTTAAGCTATCACAGGGGCATGAAGAAATAAGTTTGTTGAATGGGCAGTGATTTAATTACCAGAGTTTATAGCATGCATGCTGTCTCATTAAATTGGCTCCAAACAGAGTCTCTGATAGCAGGGTTTGCAAACAAATGTTTTGTAAAGGAATAGCATTAAAACCAGAAACAAATATAAAATCCACTATTACACTAACCCAATACCATTTGGACACCCTTCTGCTGTTTCCTAATGGAGCTTTTCATTTAATTGCAATAGCTCAGCTTCAGAGATTTACATTCCTGCTGTAAATGCACTTCCTTCTTGGTTTGGAACTCAAATCAGCTACAACAAATCTTTCTTCATGTGACTTCACAACATCTCAAAAAAAGTGTACTTTTGCTCCAATCTATAAACATTGCTGACAAAGATTTAATGAAAACTTCCCAAACAGTACTCAATTGTGTGCTGATATTTCTGTTCATAGAAGACAAATGTCATTACTCTGTAAAAGTGGGCAGTCCTATTACATTTTTAAGCAGGCTGACAGCCTCTGCAGTTTGCTTCCCAGGATATGGTTTGTGCATTGTGGCATTCATTAGAGTTCATTCTCTTTCATCACAAACATAGGAACTGCAAGAAGAAAACAGCTGGAATGGTGCCCTATGGAAATACTGTGTAATGGACTGAAAGTGAATTATTCAACATACACAAAAACACACCTAATTACATCATCATCCACTGATAGAACTAACAACAGTTTGGAAAAACATTGAAACATCTTCCTCATGGAAGTTAACACAAGTGTCTATGGCTGTGTTAAACAGAAAATTAAGTAGGAAGTGGATTTAAAGGCCTTCAAAAATGGAGGTACATGCATCCCATGAAGTCAGGCAAGAATGGTTCTTGATAGGAGTACATCATAAACATGTTATGTGAATTCAGGTAATGCTGGCCTTTATCAATCCAAGGACCAACCAACATGAGATTGAAACACTACACGGGCTCCTTCAATTCAGTTGGGAAAGCAAGGTTCATCCATCAGAACAAATGGAATTTACTGCTTCTATTCAAGTGATATCTGTGGCACTCCCTCAAGTGGCACTACACAAGTATTACTACAATACAATTCTAAAATATCCCACAAATGTTATTTTCCAACTGCTGACATCATACAATGCACAATTACAAATGCATCAGATCTGAATTCTATGCCACCGTGACATTTGTAATGCAGCAATCATTGCCCCATGTCAAGCATACCACAGAAATCCCTATGGACAACATTAGTAACTATTTTCATGGAACTGCCACAGCAGCGCAGTTTCCTCCAAAGATTATTCTAAATATTCAAGCTAATGGAGCACAAAAGAGGGATTGTTGTGCTGGTGGGTGGAGGGGAAAATAGGGAAAAAGAGGGGGAAATAGTCCACTTTACATTCAAATATAACCGACAAGAATACCTCTTTACTGCAATGAGCATCCTATAGTAATGAGCTCAAGTGTTAACACTGACCTTATTTTTGTAAATTTTAATGAAACATGTGAATGTACAACTTCTGGCACTTTGATGTTCAATATTGTAGTCTAATGATCCTTAAACCAGATGATTAAGAGATATATACAGGCCATCATGCCCTACCCTTGGACAACTTGAACAAAAGATGTGATGTTAACAACATCAATCCAGAGTTTCTGACTTGAGTTGACATTCTATTTGCACATGCATTCATTTCACAAGGGACACCCTACAAACAAAACTCAACTGCATTCAAAAGTTAAAAATCAATTCATTTGACATGCAAAAGAAATTACTGGTCTAATAACAGACTTTTGCATAGGATCCAGGGAAATAGATCATTCTGTAATTAAATGCAATTAAATTGTCCAAAAGATGTTCCTGCTTAGAAAACAAAGGAATAAACTTCACTAGACTCCAGTTTAAGCAATCATAGAATGATACCTCTTTATAGCACAGAAGATGCCAATGTGTTTGCATAGTATTTTGTTAGAAACAAACATTTATTTCCATTGTCTTGCACAGTCCTATGTTTAGTTTTAAATGGGAAGGAAAATGTAAGAACTTTCCCTGAAAAGATTCAATGGTCTTGAGTTACAAATACTCAATTCATGTCGATATCCAGCCTTTGGCTAGTTCAGTATTTAGTGAAATGCTAGCGCTGTTTGTTCCCAACATTCAGCACTTATGCAAATCAACAATCCAAAAATTGCTGAATCCCTAATAACTGCCACTGACAGGGTCCTTTTTTTTAAAAAAAAGAAAAAGAGAAACAGGCTTTCCTGGCAGCCTTTAAAAACCCAGCAAGTTTACACCGAGGTTGCTACCAGATGTGTGACACTCAAATACCAAAGACTAGTGATATTAACAACCCAAGACAAAACTCACCTTTTCCTATTTACAACCAGCAGCTGCAGTGTAAACAGTCCAAGCTTTGCCAGTAGTTTAAACAAAACTATTTTATTAAATGGAAAATGTCCCAGTTTAAAGCTGTACTCTGTCTCACTCAAAACCATCTGACTTGTATTACTTGTGAACATTACCTAATGGAGAGAAGTTATGAATCTCAGTCCTCGAGTTACAGCTTTTCATTTAAAAAAGGACCAAAATGAAATGTGAACAAAGGGGTGTGGTGAGGTTAGAGGTGGCTAGAAATGAGAAACTTGTATGTCAATTGTTTGTACTAATAAGAGCTTAAAAGGTTCTTATTAATCCATTAAGATGCTAAAATTCAAGATTTTTTGTAAAATGTTACATTTTACAAACTTCAATACAATTGAGAAAGTTACATCATCTCAGCAAATTCTAAGATTGTTTGACAGAATGACCTGAAAAAAGGATTTACTACTGCCGTTGTACAGTAAAAATTCATTTCACAATTTGTCACTTGAGATTGTTGTGCTGGTGGGTGGGGGCAAAATAGGGGAATAGTCCATTTTACATCCAAATACAACCAACAAGAATGCCTCTTTACCGCAATGAGCATCCTACAATAACATGTAGAGGAGAAATTTTTTAATACTCAAGATGCTTAACAAATGTCTTCGTTAGACCCAATACATATCCAAGGAGAAAACAGACAAATTAACATTTCCGATGTGGATTCTTCACTAGAACTGAAGGATCCACACAAAACATTAGCTGGTCCATTCTTGACACACATTCCACTTCACCGAAGTGTTAACCATTTTCTGATTCTGCAGAAACTACGACTTCTACTTTTGTTCTCCAGCAGGAAATATTTGCACTTTTTGCATTTATTTTGTCATAAGGGATTATAATGACCACTACATAGATATTTTACCTGAGCAATTGTTAGATCTCTCCTAATACTTTGGATAGTTGCATGATGAGCAAATACTTAAATGAATACCAGCCATTGGGTTTTATGTGCTTAACACAATACTGTTATACAGTAGGTAGAAACAATTTGTAGAAGATTTAGAGCTTTTGAATATCAAGATAATATGAAGAGAGTTGAATATTAGAGGGCTGAACTATACCCAGTTATTCCCATTTATGAAGTGGTACTAGGAAACTGGCAGCTGAGTGAACAAACAGAAAAAAGGATGTCACATCATTTGGTCTTGCTTACAATGGCTACATATTACACTGATGAGTCATGAGGCCAGAGTTTTCAGGTGGAGTGCAATGCTATGGGGAAGCTATGCATAGTCTTGGACCAACAAGAGCTTAATTGTTCAAAGGGAGAGCAAGATGGCTCTGTGCAAAATACAGAATATAGAAGGAATGATGTATGGTAGTGAATAAAGTATAGGGTCAATAAAAGGAAAATACACATGCTGGGTTTATAACTTTGAGGCATACAGGATGAAAATGACTGACAGGTACTTTCTTAAATAGACTTCAATTAAAGTGTTAATTTTGTAATAAACTGAAATGAAGTTATTTCTAGAGCAGTTGTGAAATCAAAACCCTTTTCATAAATTCAGATGGAACTCAGTGCTTCCCAAATAATGGTAACAAAGGCAGAAGCATCACAAAATGACTCTTGGGGGCCAATGATGCATCTGTTTAAATTAGTCTTGCATGTCTGCATACAGCTTTGAAATACTGCCAGAAGTGCAATCCTGGGGGTTTACAGATCACAGCTATAAAAATCATTTCATTCAAATAAAATCTGGCAAACTGATTTTATATTAGTCCAACATTAATTCAAACTCTGGTAAACTACCATCTATGAACCATCTCCCAGGTTACACTGCTAAATCCAACCTTCTTATTCTGCTGCCAATCTGAGACCAGTAAAAATAACCTAAGTTTGCAAATGTATCCCAGAATAAAAAGGGCCCAAATCCAATAGGATAACCACCAGAGGCACATTTACTGACACCATCCCCAGTAATCTGAATTAGAACACACAAAAATCAACTTTAAAAAACAAAACACCATTATTGAAGGCATTAAGCAGTTCAACTCCACAAAAAAATTTCATCATAGAATTTTCAATTTCCTAATGGAAATTTCAATTTCCCCACTTGGCAAACCTTTTGCTGAGTGAAATTTTAACAAACTGACAGCAACTATTCAACAAACAGCAGAGCACCTTGAAATGATTTAAAAAGAAACATGGCCAAAGCACAATAGTTCTTTCCTCCCCACCCAAGCAAGATTATCACACACTTATGTATCACAAATGGAATGGTTTCCTGGCAGTTGGAAACTGGGGCTGCTTCTGTGGATACATTTTCTAACAAAAGGTCATAGCACAATGCAGTAACTAGACTAGAGATTAACTATCTTTTTGAAAATTGCAGTTTAAAAAATGGCATAAAAGAATGACTAGAGTAACAATATTGAAAAGTCAGTTCACATAAATATTAGCATTAAGAGGAAAAATTCTTCCATTGTACTACAGAACTGTTACTGCAAAATTGCTGCAGTGATGATAATCATATGACCAATTAACTTGGATTGTAAACATGCCAACTAGTTTATTTTTTTTTAAAAATGCTCATCTAACATTCCAAAGGACTTTGAACATGGGCTGTACAATGACTACAAAGACATAACCCACTGCTGCTTATTAAATTATTACAAGAACAAACACAAATAAATTGTAGACAAATTATGACACTGGATCAACCTTGTTCAGCTCAAATCCTCTGGCTCACTCAGAGGTCCATTACAACTACCTGCACAACAAGTCTGAACACCTCTTGTCAAATGAACTCTGAATTGAACAGCACACAAACAATGCCACTCCATCTACAATCAGTTTTTTTTAAATGGGTAGCACAAAATGCAACATCAGCCTGCTGCATGTGGTTCTGCATGTTAGAGGAGCACCATAAAAGATGCTCCTACACATGCAATAATGGTTCACTGGGCAGTTCAAAACCTCAGACAGCACAAAGGTATTTCCATAAAACAAGGAAGGGAATAGATAGGAAGAGAGCTCATATATAGAATCCCTATAGTGCAGGTGAAGACCATTCAGCCCACAACGACAATCCCAATCAAGCCCAATCCTTGCTAATTCCCTTGACGCAAAGGGCCATTTACCAATCCACTTACCTAGTGCATCCAGAGGCAACCCACGCAGTCACGGGGAGAATGGATCACTGTCTGTTTGGAGTTTGCATAAAGCCAGAATGGGACTCAGGTTCTTGGTGCTGTGATGTAGCAGTCCTAACCCCTCTGCTGCCCTTAATTTTAAGGGACTGCAATGGCTGGGAATCCAGCCTGGGTCAACTGTTTGGGAGGCACCTATGCTCACTATTATAGCATCATCACTTATATAGTTCAGTTGCTTTAAACTGAAATCCTCAAAACAAAAACAATTTTGAGTGGTAGAAATTTAAGAGGATTAAATGGCAATGCAAACTGGGTCACAAAAACTGAAAAGTGACTTAAATGCCCCATTTGCTGCAGCTTATTTAACATAATTTGAAGTCTTATGCCCTATGTGAAATTAGGTTTGTTATAAATTAAGCAGAGAGATATTAAATTTTCTTACAGAAAACTACAAACTAAATTCCAAATTCCTGCCACAATTTCAAAACACAGCTTCAAAAGTTTTAAAAATTGTAGCATGGAATACTTTACAAATGCTTAATGCAACTGCCTCAAAATTCCTTTGTTCACCAGTTTAAATAGTTCATCATTTGTTAAAAGATATCTGAAGTGTCAATAGTACACAGCAGAATATCCAGACTCAGAATGACTAGTCTGAAGGATTCAAGGCACTCAATTATGTTAGATGAGATTAAAGAGCAGTTTGCCACTAAAGTTTATCTTTAACAATATATCAAGTTCAATTTCCAAGCAAGTTACTTGATTTAAATATTTCAATGAATGTCTTCAAAGAATCTAGAATTTATTGCACATGAAACAAAAGAGCTAATGATTTAAAACAGGAAGCTGCAGTTTTAAAATTTGAATTCCCTGGTCCTTAACATACATTCTTCTTCTCTCACCACTTTTTATGAAACAATGTTAAGTACTCACTTGGTGGTTGAGCTAGTTTTTCCAAATGACTAAGTGAGATGGCAATAAGGGACAACTAACTAATGAGTTCTGGAAAGAAAAAGTTATGAGTTTCCACCCCAACAACGGTCATCAACAGGTTACACGATGCTTCTAAAACATCATGGCCTAATTCAATCCGAGGTTCACCACACACAAAATGCAAAAGAAGCTAACAAATCATGTGTGGAAGCACTGCCCCACACTCTCTCTCATGCAACAGCTAAACCAGACTCTCACAATAGAGCCCCAACTAAGATTAACTAACTTAGTACACAAACCGTACAGTTCAATACCACAACAGAATGCACACAAAATGAGCCACTGAGAAACTTATTAATTTCAACACAAACATACTGTATAAATAGAAGGTAGTGGCAAGAAAAGGCAGGATAGAGTAAATCAACTCTCAATTGAAGCACAAAAACCATAAACTCAAGAACAGCATGTGTACATATTTAATTACTATCCCACTCCTGAAACGTTGAGCTATAGAAGTATTTACACTTGTTTTCTGCTCCTGCACTGTTGTGGAAGCACCAAGTTTCTCAAGTGATGCTTGGAGTTCAAATTCCACAATTAAGTGACAATTTTAAATTTTTTAAAAAACTGGAAAAAACATAAGTGACCCTGAAGCTACTGGTTTGCTGTAAAAGAAATCAGCTAGTTCATTATAGCCCTTCAGGGGAGGAAACCTGCTGCCCTTATCTAGCCTGGTCTTTGTGAATCCTGTCCTAGACCAACATGGTTCACATGCAACTTTGCGCTGAAGTGGCCTAGCAATACACTCCACTGGTCACCTTCAAGAAACTAGAAAATGGACAATGTCATCCTCTCACTTTACAGCAAAAGGAGTTGGCCCAATCTTTATTTATAGGAGTTTTCAAATCAAAGCAAAAAGTGTACCAACATACACTAGGGAGTAGTCAGCAACAACTAATCTGAAACACCACTCAAATTTTTGGTAAAAAGTTTGAACTGTAATATCTAGACAGATGCAAAATAATGGAAATATTGCACACTGTTCAGTCAAGTGGTAGAAGGCTCATTAAGAACTCCCACTGAACAACCTAAATAAATCAAAATAATAAAACAATCCAGACTTATTTAAAGTTCCAAGAATATCTGTATCTTCAAAATTTTACATTGCACACCGACTCCAACATTCAGGCTTCAAACATCCTGGTACTTTTGTTTCGTAGGGTACCAGGAAGGATGAAATACACCAAAGTCACTACTCCATATAACAGTACATGAGAAATCTCTAAATGCTGTATCTATTCTTTCTGCTGAGTTTTCAGCTGTCAAAGGCTTAAATTTACAAGAACATCACATTGAAATGCATGCATCAGGGTTACCCACACAGAGGCCAAAACCACCCTGCACCCCACCCTCCTCCTCAAGTTTCACCAGTTTCTTTATTATCCAGAAATTGGCAAGTTATGGAAAGAAGCCTGAGACATGTGCAACACCATATTGGAGTGCCTCAGCAAGTGCAGATGCAACTGCTAACAAGACTGAAAAGTATTGGACAATTCCAAAATCAATTACCAGAGAATGCGAGCTATATCTTCTGTAGCTTGCCAACAGAGATATCAAGTCTTGCATATCAAAGTTAAAGTTCAGAGCCAGATGCAACTGCTACACATATACATGTGTTAAATTATTTGGGACGTGGATAATGGGAGGAAGGGGGAATTAAAACGAATTCCTTCCTGTACCTCAAGCACACGTGCTTGTAAATCAAACCAAGGATGGCACGCATGCAGACACAGTCTAGGCTAGACATGATAAAAAAAAAAATCAACCACAGCAGAGAAAATCATACATATGAATTGCTTGTATAATCAGACTCACCGATTTAAATTCTGGACTCTATTCAATTTTCATCAGCATTCAGGATTAAGAACTTCAGCTGTGCTATGCATCCATGTTTCCTAAAACAGGCCTCAATTACCCTAAATCAAAAGCACAGGACTGGTTAGACGTGTTACTGCCACACCCTGTTGCAATATACTGTGATGAGAAAGTACATCCATAAATGTGCTATTTAGGATGCAAACTTTGCGCTAACCATTGTATACGTATGAATCATTGCACTGATTACACATTGCAACATAATACTATTCCATTTATTCAAGGTCAAATGTACAAACAGGAAATCAGTAAAAGACTAACAAATTTTCAATAAAACAAAAATCACTTATCCAACTACAGAAAATGCTAGAAAATCACAAGTCTGACAGCATCTGAGGAGAGGACAGAGCAAACATCAAGTCTGAATGATTCTGCATTAGAGCTCTGACAAAGTCATCCAGACTTGAAACGTTAGTGCTGATCTCTCTCCACAGATGCCGTCAACCTGCTGAGATTTTCCAGCATTTTTTGTTTCAGATTCCAGCATCTATTGCTTTATTATATCACTTATCCACTTGGCCATCAACAACTCAACCAGCAGAGCTCGTCACAATTCTTAAGTGTTCACTTCAATACAACACAAAATTAATATGCTCTCAATTACCTGCATTCTATATTTGCAGCAATCCTGATGCCCATAAATAAAATGCACATCTCACACAGACTAAGAGGTGACTCAAATCCAATTCTCAATGTGTAGAGATTGCTCTTCTCAGAGAGAGACAGTGCGAGCAAGAAAAGAGGATTTCACATTGGTATCTCATTCCTGATTGCACAAATTGATGCTCAGTTGAGATCTATCCCTCTCCTACAAAATGAGAGATCAGGAAGAAGTCATTTACGCAAGACATCATGGAGCGTTACTATTAGCACTCATGAAACTGCAACTTACTTAGATCAACACTTTCAGATGAGTAAAGAAATTGACAGAATATACATATAATTCATTTCTCTTATTTTATTAGTCACATTTACAGTATTTCCCAAGTTACCAAAAAATCCCAATTATGCCTGATATGTACCAGAAGGAGCCAATGTCTAGTTTGTACAATTCATATCAGAACTTTGTAGAGGCAGACTACCTTAGCTTCTCCTGAAGGCTCTGAAGTTATGAGCACAACTTCATTTGAACGTGGCAAATATTCACAGTAGTGTCAGCAAGTCATCAGATTATAGGCAGGATCATAATCAAGTCCTTTCTGGTATCCCCACACACCTACACCAGTCAAGAGAAAGAAACTTGCCCAATTTCCTTTCCCCCACCCAATCATCCTAGCTAAATGCCATGCAATGCATGAGGATGCCTTTGTTGTAGGGAGCAGTTAAATAAATCATAGAATTGAAATTAAACTTAGCAATCATCATGTATATTTTGGTATCACACCATATGGTAAATGTGAGTTAATGCATTTTGGAAGATCTAATACAGATTGGAAATATAAAATAAATGGCAGAACCCTTAAGAGTATTGATGAGCAGAGGAATCTAGGTGTACAGGTATATGGGTCACTGAAAGTGTCAACGCAGGTGGAGAAGGTAGTCAAGGTGGCATTTGGCATGCTTAACTTCATCAGCTGGGGCAATGAATTTAAAAATTGGCAAGTCATGTTGCAGCTTTATAGAACTTTAGTTAGGCTGCACTTGGAACAGTGTTCAATTCTGGTCACCACACTACTAGAAGGATAAATGGAGGCTTTGGAGAGGGTACAGAAAAGATTTATTAGAATGTTGTCTGGTATGGAGGGCATTAGCTATGAGAGATTGGAGAAACTTGGTTCTCGCTGGAACAAAGGTTGAGGGGCAACCTGACAGAAGTCTACAAGATTGAGGGACATGGACAGAGCTTTTTCCTCTGGGTAGAAAAGTCAATTACCAGGAGGCACAGGTTTAAGGTGCAAGGGGCAAGGTTTAAAAAGCCATTACGAGGCAGGTTTTTTTTCCCCTGTTTTTACAGATGGCAGTGGGTGCCTGGAACTCGCTGCCGGGGAAGCAGATATGGTACGACTTAAGGGGCGACTTGACAAATACATTAATAAGACAGAAATAAAAAGGGATATGGTCCCTGGAAGAGTTATGGGGGGTTTTAATTCAGTCAGGCAGCATGATCAATGCATCCTTGGAAGACCGAAGGGCCTGCTCCTGTGCTGTAATTTTTTTTATTCACCTTGTGAGCCACAAGCACTCACTGGATTGGCAAACACATTCACCTTTTGAGTTTCTATACAATCACTCCGACCTTTGCTATATTTCACAATGTTTGGAAACATACACATACTACAGCATGACATTCCATCAAAACAATTATTAAAAAAAATCCACCACAAATGTAACTCCAAAGTTGCTAAATTCAAATCAATCTTTCATTCCACTTATTTTTATTATTAGACAATTTTGTTTGTACTGAAAACAGCACACAAAACAACAGGTTAAAAACTGCAAAGATTACAGTTGTGTGTGTTTGTTTTTGCTGTCTGTGAAAACGCCACAAACAACTCAAGGATTCATCCCACCAATGCAATAAAAAGCCTAAGAATGGCCATTTTTCTGTAAAGTCATTAAATAATTTTACTACCATAATAGTGAAGCAACTCTCAGCCTTGTAATGAACACCCAGAATGCCAGCCAGAGTCTGTTTACTCCCAACTCTCAGTAGCAGCAGGATGCCCAAGATAGCTCAAGATATTAAATGAAACAGTGAAAAGCTTATGAACACAATAGGTTAGACTGGATCACATTGCATTATACTCAATTAACAAGGGCAACTAAGTGTAGCTCAACCTGTATTTGCTCCAGGCCTGTGAAATGACCCTTCTGTATTAGAAGTACAGAATAGTTTCTATAGGAGCATGGGGAAAATGTATCACACTCCTGCCCACAGGTAGTTTGACCACAGGTTTGTTTGCATTACATCAGTTCCAGCTGTTATACTACAACCAGCACACTGAACACAAAGGCAGTCCTTTACATGAATGAAAGTTTGATCAGAAGCAACAAAACGTCAGTTACCCATGAACAAGTAAACATTGGCATTTCTATGCCAGTACCAGCATATTCCAACAATGTTCACACCAGTTGTTACAGCCTTACAACAATAATCCAGTCACCTATCCTCCATGATAAGTCTGTCATTAATGTACATCCTTCCAGTCGGCTTTTTGGAAGGCCAGAGAAAATTTTCTACAAGAAATGTAATTTATAAAGAAGCACCAAGCTTGCAGCTTAACCTTGAAACAACATCATTCTTTTGGTCTTTGTATCTAATTGTAGCAAATTTTAGGCATAGCCAAAAGTAGATAGATGCTTAAATAATTATTTAAAATGCTGGCATTGATTAAACTATGACAGTCAAATCTCCAACTACATCTGTGATTCTGCCAATATTAGCTTGGAGCCTACACTTCAAAGCTGGTTCAGAATTTACTGAAGTATTTAACTATAACAAAGTATTAACTACTAACTATAGTGAACACAACAGCTTAATATTCATTTGTGTAATATATATTCAGTATACATTAGGGACAGGCAACAAATGCTGGTCTTGTCAGCAACATCCACACAGAAACCAGATAAATGGACTTGAACATGTGTCCACAGATAGCCAAATTCATCTCTCAAGTCTGAATTACTCAGGCCATTCAGAAATACTGTCATTAGGTCCAAGTATAACCAAATTTTATAAGGAATGATTATATTTATGTTAGTTCAGTCATTCAGAAGAAGATGATTCAATACTCTGTCATCTTAGACAGTTTCTCAGCTGGTGTATTAGGAATGTTGCATCAGCCATAGTGCCTCTGGGCTGCTGAGGAAGGTACAACCAGGGTCACAATTTCAGCTAGGATCTAGCAAGCCATTCTGGAACTACACATCAGGAGCGAATGGAATATAAAACCAGGTTTGGCTGTAACATCTTCCATAAACAAACAGTCTACTAAAGTCTTCACAACTAAGTCCATGATATTACAATAGAAGCTTGAAACTTGGATTCATTGCAAACCTACAAAGATAAGCAGGAGCACTCAAGTTTGAAGACTGCCCAAATTAAAACTAAAACAGGAAATGCTGGAAAAAACTCAGCAGGTGTGGCAGTGGAGACAAACAAATCTGTGGGTCCACATGACTGTTCTTCATATTTTAAAAAACATGTTTCATCAAAATAGTTGTCAAAAATAGTTTGACCTATAATGCCAATTGCTTATTTCAGTCTTCAGGAAACTGCTTTTATCTTGGTAAAATGATTTACTTTAGCTATCATAATTTTGCTCAATCCCCATCAAGATCACAACTGTACGTAGTTCCTGAATATTACTGAGGCTGCAAAGAGAAAGCTATCTGAGGGAGCAAACTGCTATACTTCAGGAAATAAAAATATTATAGTTGACAATATCTGAAATTGAAGATCAAAGAACAGGAGAGGAAGTTGCTATCAAGGCAGCAAGGGAAGTTTAAGTAACTTAAACCTACAATGCCACTGCAAACGGATGAGATGGTGCAAGTGTAAAGGTACAAAGCATGATAACATTTGCTGGTTTAGTGGCATTTAACTGCTGATTTGAGAAAAATCACCTGACAACATTTACTGCAATTCTGTGGTCACATCTGCAGGTTTACTGCTCATATGTATACAAATAAAAGGTACTCAGAAAATACACAAAAAAATGTTTGATGCAGAATTATGCACCCAAGACCATCTGGGTTTCCTTTTGTATATTGTACGATAAATGCCATTTCAAGACAACGACTGGAACTATTGAGTTACCAGAACACAGTTTACTCAGCAGACTAACATTCTATTAAACACCAAAGCGCCAGCTCATAGGAGGCTTGTTCAAAACTTCACTGAGCCTAGATTTTGTTGAAGTGGTCATGAGCACTGCATTATAAGCGTGTAGGACACCACTTGCCCATTAACATAGCATTATATTAACAGCAGAATTCAGGGTGGGATCATTTTTCACTTGTACTGGTGCTTACTAATAACATTACCAAGACTGATTGCAGAGCAAGGTGCAATAGTGTTAATTAGGAGAAATATAAAAATTCATAGGATGTGGGTATTGCTGGCAAAACCAACATTTGCATCCCATCTCTAAATGCCCTTCAATAGGTGGCATCATTATACAAGTACCATTTGTAAAAAAGGTGGCAAGATAGAACAATTACTGCATATGGACCAAAACTATTTCACAGATACTCATACAACTTTCAAATCAGCAGGAAAATGAATTGGTACCCAAAAAGATTCAGCAGCACCAAACAACGTTTGCTATTTATTTTAGACACACGTTACCTGTACTTAAAAAAATCCACATTTACAAGTAACTGCAGCATGGAGGTTTTAGATTTCAAGTTTCAGTTTGAACAAGTTTTACTGGAAATATTTCAAACATTTCTAGGAATATTGTTCAGAATGGGAGACAGAAACACAAATGAAATTTCAGCTTGCTTTTTTTGCCAATTTTTCTCCCTCCCCCACACAATTCACACCCTCTCCTCTGAAGGCACTGGCTTCTGCTTGGGGTGCGTTTACACAGAAGTATGGCTGTCAGGAACAACTTGTTCAAGTATCACAGTTGAATCCAATCCTATTCCTCACCCAACATCCACAAATGCATACTTTCCAGCAAGGGTCATTGGATAGCATTAGGAAGTTATTTTCTCTTCCTTTACCAAAGGATGGCTCATCGAAACAGTGGCTTTACCAAATAAGTTAATGAGAGCAGCATCCACTATTGCTATTTAACATTTTAAATGCCAGACATGTACAGCTGTCCTCTTACCAAGATGGTTGAACTAAAATCACTAATTAACCTCACTCATTAACTAACAATCATCTTCACTTTATATGCATCTTGCAAATGTTTTGGCACCCTCCCATTTCACCTCCAGTAGATTCCACCACCCAGAGGGGTTGGGGGGTAGACAGAATGTCACAGCAAGAATGAGCATTTTTATTTCATCTACTTTACATAGAAACATGCATAAAAATAGTTTAACGGATTATTTTCTTGTTCAACCTGTATGGTCATTCTACTAATATAGAATAGGTGGGTGGGGTTACCTCATGTCTGTGATTATAAATTTCCTATTGTGTTATTTACAAAAATATATTTGCTGAAAGCATAGCAGTTACCCAGCATAAATGCATGATCAACCAAACCTTCAGAGTTTGACACTGCAGACATATTGTGCATACTGTATATTTATCAGCTGCTGTTTCAATCTGCTGGCAGCTAAAACACTAAATGGACACTTTTTTAAAAAAAAATGTTAAAGCAAAGATTGACTGGAACACATAGTACAAGGTGAACTAGCACAAAGCAATAACATATCACAACCAGCCACCAACTTCCTACAAAGAGACATATTGCTACAAAACAAGATTATCTAGAACTGTTAAAATGCTGCAACCGTCTTATGTCTCTAATTTAGGGAACTGTTTAAACTCAAACCACCCTATGCAGCACAGATGCATGTGTAATTTAAACATCAATGCAGTCTATTACCAGTAAAGACTTATCTAAATTTTCAATAAGTGTACGAAGCCATCAAGGTCACAATCCACAAGCCCAACAGGCAGTCTGACATGCCTAATGTGAAGGACAGATGTGGCTTTTAGTTTAACGGCACAACACAGGAGGCTGCCTGTATATCAAAAACAGTTCTGAAAAGAAGGGTGGGAAACAGCCACTAGCCTAGTAACCACTTTGACTTCTACAAAGCAGTCCACTAAATAATAGCCTACTAAATTGGGTTTTTCAGAAATTTAAAGATATAAAAACATACATACACTTTAGATTGTAAAAGCAAGATGTCTGACAAAAAGAATCCATTTTCAAACCAAGCTTTCAACCAGAATGCATAAAATATTTTAAGTACATATGCCCCATATAAATAAAAGGACTATACTTTTCACAGGCAATGAAATTGACTCCATACATTCCCCACTCTTTCACAAGTCTCACCTACACCAAAAGCTGATTTCTGTATCAAAATTATTTGCCACAAGATATCACAAAAACCAACTGTACTGGGCTACAGTAACAAAGACCAGACCAAATGTGCATAAAACCACACCACAGAAAGCATACTTGTTTACCGTGCTGAAATGCATCCTGCTTTATGACTCAGACCATTTTCGAAGGCTTGACTTTGATTGTAAAATATTACTTCAGGAAATCAGAATTTTATATTTACATTGAACTTAAAAGCTGATTAAAAAAGAAACTTGGATATTTATTATATTTGTTTACACCTTACATATAGCTATGCTGCTCTATATTAGATTTAAATAAAAATGAACACTTAACACCATGCACAGCACAAGCGTAAAACAACAAAAAGTGGCTAACTGAATTTTATTCTGAACTGCCAAAAAACAGGCAACACTTCCAACTCCCCAACATATGAGGTTCAGGTTAACCTTTTACAAAGCTTCTGCAACAATAGTGCTGTAGTGATCATTATTCTGCCTGTGGAAGATATCAGTTTCAACATCATGATAAACAAATGTAGCACTTCCTTGATCAATGAATCATACTGAAAAAAGTCTATAACTTTAGTGAGTATTAGCCCAGGGTAAGGGGGAAATGAGAAGGACAAGAAATTATGACTTATATGCACTGACAGTTTCTTTCTTTCCCCTAAACTATAGTTTAAGTATTGATATCATTCAGTAAAAACACACTAGCTCTCAAAGTCCTGTTGCCCTTTTTATATACCCCGCTTTAAAATTAAGCTATTAGAAAATAAGTGCTCCAAAACTTCCTCCATACATATGAAAAAGAGGATATTTGGTAAGGTTTGCCATTTAAAAAAGGAAATTGAAAAGTTATACCACCTTAGGAACAAAAGGTTTTACCAGTTTTTAGTTACACATGACTGAACCCACAAGATAAAGACTTGTTTTTCACTTCCTGGTATACTTTCTCACTATACAGTTATGATCATTTAAGATCCTTACAGCTGCTCAGCTCCAATAACTTGTGTAATATTCATTACTGAAGTTTTTGATTATTTGTCAATGAGATTTTAAATTGACATGATTCTCCTGAATAACTGGTATGCAACAAAGGGTGCAGATCAGAAACTGACGTTCATATATTGCAAAACTTTATGTAAGCATTAAGCAGCCAAAGGTCCTTTTAACAGCACCAAACAACTTTTTTTGGTCTATGAAATCAGTATGATTTTTCCTAACTTTAAACACCAAATAATCTGATCTGGTCCACCAGCTTATACCAGTTTTGTCTATAGCTTGGTCTAATGCATTAAATTTGATAATATAACCACCGAATGGCCTTCCATTCTGAACTATTTCATAGGTCTTTCATCTCTACTGCATGTGTATAGTCAGCAATCAAGAACAGTATTGAAATCTAGACCCACTATTTCTAAAACAAACATTTCAATTAAACACATCAAATAAGCCAATTTCAAAAAGTACACAAAAGTCAACCTTGAGACATTTTTAAAAACATTCAGTCCCTGAAGGAGAGCCAGCTAGCTGCCACTGACCTTTGTTAAAAAAAACTAGAAATTCCAATCAAGGTTGCAGAGACGAAGGCAAAAAAACTAACTTCTCTGGAAGTTTTCTCATCTCTCAATTCAGGTAAGCTTGATCGAGTACTTTATTCTTTTCCTGTGCACATTTGTCCAGCAGCCCTGGTTTCAATCAGTCAATTAGTAACTAATTATTAGCCCAATCCACAATATACTCCCTTGGTTTAGCATGAAAGGTATTCTGAGACAACCTGTTAGAACTGTACTTGGTGTTTTCTTTTAAAAGATGTCTCCTTTGAAAATTTGAACACTTCTGTCTAATTCATTATTTGAATAGAAATAAGTCCAAATTGCAATTCAACAGGGGTATTCTATTTAAACACATCACATGAATGAAGTTACATTCACAAGCTGAACGTAAACTCAAGTGAAAAAAAAGTTATTTTCCGTAGTTTAAGATTCAAATCAAGAGTTTCTATTCTTACAAAAAAAAAGGAATCAAGAATGCATCAACAAAAGAAATATGGAGAGACTGCTTTTTTTTCGCAACATACAAGTCTTTTGCAACACCCAAGTATTTGGCAATAAGTTACATTCATTAGTCCTTGGTAGAAAATAGTATAAAATACCTCTTATACGTTTTCATTCACTTAGTTTGAAAAAATTACAGTATAGTTCAAAAGGGACTTTCAGCACACATGTCTAAACATGGCGTGAAGGCATTCAAGCCATTGTCATGTATTGTGCTTGATACCTTTTCTCCTAACACAACCCCCAACCATACCGTCATGGTATTAGTCAGCAAGTCACTGCCTGCTCCAAGCAGATAAAAACTCTGAATAATCTTCGATTTTCAATCTAATTCTTAGGTACTATTCAACAGATACTTTAAAAAAAAGCACCAGCCACTTAAAAGTTCCTTTTTTAAAAAAAGGAGATCTTCACAAGATAAGTAGGCGACCAACAGTCAACACAACCCTAGACCATGTGATCCGGGAGTTGCTGATTAGAATAAAAAAAGGAATTTGTGTTTAAGGGCGACAATCTCAATAGAAATTCTCCTCAAAAATAAACTTCGACGTTATTCTGATTTATTTCATCCAATAAACATCTTGATTGCTCACCCCTCCCCAAAGAAAGAAGGGGGAAATAACTTACAGAAATGGTCATCATACGATATATGGAAGCAATTAATAAATGGAACGTCCGCTAAATTCACCCTCAGAAAATAATAAAAAGAGGAAATCTATAATTAAAAGTTGTTCGTTAGTGGCTGATGTATCGATCGCCACATACACAATCTGCACCGCTCAGAATACATCGCCCACTGAGGGACACAAAACGCAACCCAAACGAAACAAAAAGCAACTGACAGCGATCAATGAACTTTCAGAATGAGTAGCCAGCCTTCCTCAGACCCTCCAATTCCTCTCCTTCCCATAAACTCTGTTATTTTATTATCTCCTACCAGATATAAAACTTATCAACACCCCACCCCCCGCAAAAAAAAAATCAGGCTGCCAGGTCAGATCCAGTGTTATATTTTCTCTATTCGCCAAAGTTCAATTTGTTTTCTTTATATATATTTTTTATGTATATTGTATATAAAAAGGGGTAGAAGGGAGGGTATAATCTCAGATCATATTCTTTTTGGTATCTGAGCCCAAGCTCCCGTTGACTTTTTGCTGTTGTTGTTGCTCTGTTCAGAGCTTGTTATATTGATGCTGTTTGCATTCAGTAAGGACGAGCTTTCTAACAAGAGCGCCTCACGACAAAACGAGAGAGAGAGAGAAAAAACACACACGCACACACACACACAAAAAGCCACACTTTAATAGACGCCCAAACCAAGTTGTTAAAATAAATCCATGTGTCCTGTTAAAAGTGCAAACACACTGGACAAACGCACAAGAGACCCCCACTTCCCTTCCTGTGACTGACCTGTCCCTCTGTGTGTCGATAATGTTAGTGCTCACCCTCCTCCTCCCTCTATTTCTAACCCTATCTGCTTATTGACTGACTCCGCTGCGCTGCCCTCCTACCTGGCGCTGCCTGTGCTCTATAGGTGCAGCTTCCGTCTACTTGCCGGCTTATATTCCCCGATAATGCTCCAGCACTGGCGCTGCTCTCCTCCCTCCCTCCTTTATTTGGCATCACGTGTCCTTCGCTGCGCGTGCACGCGCATCGAGGATGGGGACGGGTGCACGCTCCCTCTGCGCGTGGTCGACAATCCATAGGCGCGTGCCCGCGAGCTCCCTTCTCTCTCTGTTTCTCTATCTCTTGTCACACTCTCCCATGACACAAGACAAATGTCCTATTGCCAGTCACACCGAGAGAGAAAGAGAGATCACTGCCTTTTCTTCCCTCTTATCTCTTTATTTTCATTCTTTTTTTTCTCTTTTAGTGTTATTGTGTTTACGTTCACAAAGTGGCCTTATGTTAACACCGCAATGAAGTTACTGTGAAAATCCCCTAGTTGCTGGTGCCTGTTTGGGCACACTGAAACAGAATTTTAACACAGGTCTTTTGGACTTGTGGGAGGAAACTCAAGCACCTGGGGGAAACCCACACAGACACGGGGAGAATGCACAGGTTCTGCACAGACAGTGATCCGAGCCAGGAATTGAACCCAGGTCCCTGGCCCTGTGAAGCAGCAGTGCTAACCACTGTGCCACTGTGCCGCCCTTCTCTTCACCAGGGCTTGTTTTTTGAAACTTTGCCCCCTCCAAAGCAGATGGACAAAGGGCAGGATTGCTGAACTATTTAGTGGCATTAACACTGATTTTGTTTTTTAAGCCAGTGTTCTTTTGAAACCTGTGTTTGGTGCTAAAGTTTTATTTTAAATTGAATTCACTTTCCTGTCTGCAGATTTCAGGTTTTTCTATTCCATTTCCCTCGATTCCAAAATTTGCCTCTTTCCCGCAATCATTTTTGGATGTGAGCAATATCTTTTGTTCCTGATTGCTTACTCTAAAGATTCTTGTGCAGCTGCCTCCGCCTCCCTATGAATCATAACAGTACAGGTGATATCCAGCAGATATATGGAAATTATTGCCAAAGCAAGTGGAAGGTGTAAAGCACATTAGCTTGTATTCAACGTGCACTTGCATTACAATAATGACAATAAATCTTGGAGTAACGTGAACATTGTTCCACCCACACATGAATGCACAATGGATGCAAATGTTTAAGCTGCAAACTGATAAAGTCATCATCAGACTATTTTGTATTTTGTTTATACACAAATGTGATGGGTGACCATTCAACTCAACTATTTCATTGTCTCACAGAATTCTATAATTCCCTCCTTGAGGCAAATGACTGTTCAAGCCACATATAAAAATAAATGTTTGCCATCCCACCACAGATTGTTGGTTATAATATTGATGAGACATGTTACAATAAGTGTCACAGTGAGCTAGACCAAACACAATTATTCTGGCTGATTCCTTGGTCCCAATTACATAAAATGTGCAGCTCAAAAACAGGCCATTCAGCCCAGTAGTTCCACGTATGTATTTATGCTTCACGCTGGCCTCTTCCCAACTTTGATTTAATGTCAACTTAACCTTCTAATCCTTTCTCCCACGTGTTTATCTAGCTTCCTTTTGAATGCATGTATTAACTGTTTAATGTAATTTTAAATAAAACATATTCAATGCTTCGGGTATATAACATAATAAATAAATGTCCTTCCCTCCAAGCCAGCGGGTTTAGTTTAGTGAGCAATTGAACCGATACAGATTTTTTTCTTTGTTCATGTTGAATTGGAATATTTCATCTGGAGAGCTGTTAAAATTAGTTTCAGTGCTCCTGCATTAGGAAAGGAAAGATCATGAGAGTTCAAAGCATTGATTCCAATTTCAACTTGAGAAAAGAAACCTCACAAATTCATGGAAATGCAAATATGAGTTATTAAACTTGGTTGTGTTGATTCTGCAGTTGATTTGCCTAATGTCACTCACTTGGTTGACATACTTAAGAATAATTTTCAACAGAACCTTATTGTATAATAGCCTCGAATTAGTTTGCATCTATTTACTTTACAGATGATACACTCCTAAGGACAATTTTGAAAATAAGTTTTATTTTCCAATAAAAATGCCACTAAGCAGTTTGAGATTAAGACTGTGGGCATTAGCAGTCTATTGTTAGAATCATAAAACCCATGGCACGGAGACAGGCCCTTCAGCCCAAACTGGTCCATGCCAACCAAAATGCCCATCTAAGCTAACCCCATCTGCCTGCATTTGGCCCAAATCCCTTTAAATCATTCCTATTCACGTATCTGTCCAAAACAGAACAAAATCTGTTATGTTAGATGGAGTTTAACAGTTTATGATACCTTATAAGAGGTTCTATTGTCTTACTAGATATTTTCTTCCACAGTATTTGCTAATTTAAAACTGAATACTAATGATTGTATATTAAGAGAATATGAATTACCTCAGGATGTATTATATCATATACTCATGTCTGCTTGTATCATGAGTGTAACTGAAGTACCTTATATTATCATCTAAACACCAGAGTGTGTTACATCTGTCACACATTCATCCAGATCTTAATACTCATAATAATCTTTTAACTCTGTTTTCTAATGAGTGTACTAATTTGAATGTTGCTGTTGGAACACCAAGGTGCACAATTCCATATTTAATACAACAGGAACCGTGTTCAGTATTGGGAATAAAGTTTTCTTTTCTTCTTGCAAGTTGCAATCACACATTGCATAATATCCAATTTTTAGAAGCACCAGGAAAAAAGAGTTTCAAGTTGATATTTGGAAAAGGAGTGTGTGGGTGGACTTTCACATATAATGTAAAATGCACTTTCTGATTGAAGGCAGCCCCTAGCAGTTTGAAGCAATGTGACAATTATGTGTTGGAAAGCTGATTAACTCTATGGAGTGGAGAAGCTACGACATCTTCTCTGGAGCCTTCAACATGTCATTGATGAAGAAGAACATCTCGTCAAGGACATCCCCACACTTCCACTACATGCCTTCAAGCAACTGCGCAACCTCAAACAGACCATTGTACAACACCCAGCCTTCAGGAGAACAGTGACCACGAACCACACAACCAAGTCACAGCAACCTCTGCAAGACATGCCGGACCATCGACATGGATGCCAATACCTCACCATCCACCAGGTACATGATACATACTTTTGTGACTCAGCCAACATTGTCCACCTGATACACTGCAGAAAAGGATGTCCCAAGGTATGATAATTGGTGAGATATGCAGACGCTATGACAATAGATGAATGGACGCAGCTCAACAATCACCAGGCAGGAGTGTTCCCTTCCTGTCAGGGAACACGTCAGTGGTCACGAGCATTCAGCCTCTGAATTCGGGTAAGCGTTCTCCAAGGCGGCCTTCGCGACACACGACAGCACAGGGTCGCTGAGCAGAAACTGGTAGCCAAGTTCTGCACACGAGGACAGCCTTAACCGGGATCTTGGGTTCATGTCACACTATCTGTCACTCCCTTGACTTGCCTGGGCTTGCAAAATCCCACTAACTGTCCTGGCTGGAGACAATTCGCACCTCTTTAATCTCTGCTTAACCCTCTCTCCACTCACATTGTCTGCATCTACAAAAACTTGATTACCTGTTAAGGCTCACATTCCAACCATTATCTTGTAATTGAGTTTGTGTCTATATATGCCCTGTTTGTGAACTGAACTCTTCACTCACTTAATGAAGGGACAATGCTCCAAAAGCTTATGCTACCAAATAAACCTGTTGGACTCAACCTGGTGTTGTGAGACTACATACCTATCTCATTCCAACATCTGTAGCTCCACATCATAACTCTATGGATGCGTGTTTCCTGCAAAATATGACCAATCACGTCTTGTTGCCCGAGTTAAATTTTTTTGTTGCTATGACCTCTTCCCTGGCATTGCAAGCCGCTGTCACTATGACCACCAATCAGAAATACAGAGCACATCTACCAAATTGTGCTTATAAAGTAGGGTTGGTATCCTCTTCATGCCACGGGTATAAATTTGTGAGGTTTTGTCTTCTCGAATCAATGCTCAGTGCCTTCCTTTGGAATATTAGGTAGGTTGGAGAGGGCATCAAGATCAGAAAGAGTTTGCCTGATAAGGCAAGTGCCCTTTTCTCATTCAATGGCTTCTTCTGTTGGTTTACACTTTGCTGGTTACATAGCAAGAAGTGGGGGAGGGGAAAGATTATGGGCCATCAGGGTCGTAATGTGTGACTGTCTCACATGACAAGAATTGAAGAGAGGGAATTTTCCCTGGGAATATATTATTTCCTCTCTGCACTTCATGTAGTAAACTTGAAACAAGTTCTTTGTAAATGAATTTATGGTTGCACTATACTTAGCATATAGAAGGAACCTTTACACTGACGTTACAATTTATAATGTAATATAATTATTGTGATGTGCACAAAACATTTGAATGAAGCTTGTATTGATGTCCTTAGAATTTGTTGGTTTAAATTATATCCTATTATAACGATACTGTCTATATATCAGGGACGTGCCTTTAATAGGCTAAAGAAAAACATAAATGCTTCCACATCGACTTTTCTTGGCAAGACTTTACTGCATCTAGTTGGTGTGAAATTATTTTTTTCTGCAGCATCTGTAGTAGATGTAAACACATTGATGCACTACAGATGCTGTGTCTATAGTACACACATGTGTATGTTTATGGATTTGCAAGGCCAATTTCTGTCAGCCAGTTTAACTGTGACTTAAAGCAGGCCCTTATAAACTGGTTTTGAAGATCAGTACCAACAATCCATTTCATATATGCCAACAGACGGCATAAGGTTGTGCTATTGATTTTCCATTACAAAGGGAAAATAACGGAAATAAAAAGGGATTTTTGTTCTTCTTTAAATATATACATTTTCAGAAAACCATGGAAATGAGCACAAACACACACACTCACACACACAATCAACAAAGTGCACTTCTGTAATCTGTATTTTGTTCCACCTTTATAAAAAACATCTAACTAATTCCTTTGTACAAGCATTTATGAGCATGATGTTTTACTTGCTGATAAAAGCCATATTACACCTTGTCATGATCACATTTAAAACTGCAATAATCCAATAATCTTTGCGGAATGAAAACATAAGTTAAACAGGTGTGAAGAGTTTTGAGTACAGGAAAGTCAGAAATTTCAGTAGAGAGCTTTAATCAATTATATTTTCCTTTTTAAGTATCGCCAACACTTCCAAAAGTAAGTTTATATTACAGTGAAAAAGCAACATCCATTTACCATTCGAGGCCAGATTCACACAGGTATAATTAGAACCTAATCTTTTATATTTCCACTCTTGTTTAATCTTTCATGATTAAATGTGCATTGTTTTGAATGATTAGAGAATAAAATGGCATTACAGCCCTCCATTTCAGATCACATAGGTAATAACTGAGTTGCTCTTGTAAAAAGCCAGCATGGATACAATGGGGCGAAGGGCCTCCTTCTGTGCTGTAGCCATTTCATGATTCAAAGAACAAAGAATATTGCAGATACTGAAACAAAAATAGAAAATGCTGGAAATTCTCAGCAAGTCACGCAGCATTAGTGGAGAGAGAGAAACAGAAGGTCAATGACCTTTAGTTAGTACCATGTGTTGCCAGGGAAACAGAGAATTTGTTAATGGATTAACAAATGCTGGTCACCCAGCTACTAGCAATCAAAATGGTGATCTGTCTGCCTTTCATTTAATTGCCATATCCCTGTGCTACATATTCTCCGCTATTCATCTTAAACCATTTTGTCCTCCTCTGGTTCCAAATTTTCTTTATCAGTTTGTTCCATTATCATTCCTTTTACTCTTGCGCCAACATTTAGGCACAACTGCCTTCCACACTAACATATATCTTTTATCCCTGACCTTTTCCTCTGCTTCTTGATTTAGTTAAAAACAAAAGCCAAGTTCATCTCCAGTATCTTCCAGTTCTGATGAAAGGTAATCAACATAAATTGTTACAAAAGCAAAATACTTTGATACTGGAAACTTGAACTAAAAAAAGAAAATGCTGGGAATACTCAGCAGGTCAGGCATCATCCATGAAGGGGGAAACAAAGTTAACGTTTCAGATTGGTAACCTTTCATCAGAACACTGGAATGTTAGCTGTTTTGTTTTCTTGACAGATGTTGCCCGACCAGTTGAGTGTATCTGTTTTTATTTAAAAATACTGACCCTGGAAGGCTGTTTGGAGTCGTGCTCAACAAACTTGGAGTCCTTGTCTCTAGACGTAGAGCCGGTAAAATGTGGAGAGCCTTAGGCCTCACAATTCAGGTACAAGGGGCACAAACCCTATGTACTGCCCCCTCACCCACATACCTCAGCTAACACAAAGAATCTGATGATCCATTTCCTACGTCTGAATCTCTGTCGCTGTCACACAAATTTCATTTTTTCTTCTCCGATCAATCTCCCCCCACAACTTGTTTTCCCTTAGCTATCCTCTCTAAATGTCAGTGAATCAAATTGTGATGCCGTCCATGCTGTCCACAGCCTCTTGGGTGTCTAGATTTTGATCATTAGCAAGCAATTCAACCCGGAAGAGCAACATAGTCACCTAATCACGTCCTTATCCAAACTCCACAGATCTGCACATTCCGGCGTAGACTCATTGGACAACAACCAGGAGCAGGAACCATGGGCAATTTTATTTTTGCTTCTCTTTACTCAAATACTGAAATCTAATCATTATTCCATACCATTAGCTTTATTAAAATTAGCTAACTTGACATGTTGTGAGATTCAACCAATTCCCTTCTAAATTTAACTCTCCTTAGTCACACATGACAAAGTAAAAGATAATGAAGATATTAAAGATCAGCCTTATGTAATTGAGGCCTTTATCAGAATTCATTCACTGGATGGAAAATATTTTACCTGTACTTCAGAGAAAGCTCTCTGTATAATTTATTGAAATTATCTATTCGCACGGTTTGACTATAGCTAACGGAAACACAGCACTTTCCTATGTGTTTCCATTCTGTCCAAAATCAATGAGGAATGATAAGACATTTGCAGACCATTTCTTCTCCATGACTTGAGCACAAAAATCAAAGATGCCATCCCAGTGAAATGTACTAGCTTCACTGTCAGAGGATGAGATGAAAAAATAAGGCTTAATCTGCCTGTTCAAGTGGGTGTTAAACATCTTATGAACAGCATTACTTTGAAAAAGAACAGGGGGGAAATTCTTGGTGTCCTGGCCAATATTTATTCCTCAACCAGCATGACAAAACCAGATTATGTGGTTATTATGACATTGCTAATTATGGGAGTTTACTGTACACAAATTGATAGCTGTACTTCCTACTTTGCAAGAGTGACTACACTTCAAAAGCACTTCATTGGCTATGAAATATTTTAAAATGTCTGGTGGTTGTAAAAAACAGTGACCAAAATTACTGGCAACTGGATAGCTCTTTCTAAGAAAAGGCTATTAAAGTCTTGTCCACTGGTTCAAGAAAATGATAACAGCTCTTCACCAATACCAATCAGCCAAAAATCAAACAAGTTTGCTTGATGGTTGAAACTGTGAGAGACAGGCATTGGCAAAAACAATCATTAGCACAGATTTCATGTTTCAGAGATTTGGACAACCTATAGCAGGCACCTCAAAGCCATCTTTGCTGAATCATGCAAATATTTGACTTGTAACCAATTGAAACAGAGAAGGTTTATTCAGGAAGATAACAAACACAACAAGACACTTTGTCAGGAGCATGCAGAGATGAGCTGAGGCATCAAAAAGAGTGCAAAAACCTCCAAGCACCTCATCTGCCTCACCCAACAAACACATTCTGCTCATCCTGGAACAGAATCTGTGGATCACACATCGGATTGATCAGCCATGCCAGTGTCCAACAAACTGGAGTAGAAGCAAGACATCCTTGATCCTGAGGGACTGCTTAAGGCAGGAAGGTAACATTTTACACTCACTGAATAGCCTGGCCATGGAGACTTTAAAAATCCCATGTTCAAAACCCAGGATAGGGTTAGCTAGTTCCAATGTATTAATAGAGGTGCTCCATGTGGTCTTAGTGACTCCTGCTTTGTTCCATAACCACTGGAAGACAGAAATGAACAAGGCTGTAATGTTCCCCATGGAAAAATAGCCCGCAAACACTTGCTGATGAATAGAGACTGCTGGGACGAGGTACCACAGAAAGTATTCTTTCTGATATGGCTCCTGCTCTGCTTAAGACCGCAGGAAACTACAAAGGGTTGTCAATATAGCCCAATCCATCACGCAAACCAACCTCCCATCCACTGACTCTGTCTACATTTCCCACTGCCTCAGAAAAGCAGCTAGCATAATCAAGGATACCTCGCACCCCGGATATACTCTCGTCCACCTTCTTCTTTTCGGAAAAAGATACAGAAGTCCGAGGCCACATACCAACCGACTCAAGAACAGCTCCTTCCCTGTTGCCATCAGACTTTTGAGGAAGAATGAGGGGAGATCTCATTGAGACGTATAAGATGATGAATGGGATGGATAGGATAGAGGTGGAGAGACTCTTCCCGCTCAGAAAGGACGGTAGGACTAGGGGGCACAGCCTCAAGATAAAGGGGGGGCGGTTTAGAATGGAGTTGAGGAAGAACTTCTTCACTCAAAGGGTGGTGAATCTCTGGAATTCTCTGCCCGTTGAAGTGGTGGAGGCTGCCTCGCTAAATATTTTTAAGACACAGGTTGATGGGTTTTTGATAAGAGAGGGGATTAAGGGTTATGGGGAGAGGGCGGGAATGTGGAACTGAGCCACGACAGATCAGCCATGATCTTATTGAATGGCGGGGCAGGCTCGAAGGGCCAGATGGCCTACTCCTGCTCCTATTTCTTATGTTCTTATGTACCTTGCATTATGTTGATTTTTCTCTACACCTTGGCTGTGACTGTAACACTACATTTTGCACTGTCTCCTTTCCTTCTCTATGAATGGTATGCCTTGTCATATAGTGTGCAAGAAACAACACTTTTCACTGTATGCTAATACATGTGACAATAATAAATCAAATCAAATCAAAAGGAGATTTATACTAATGAAATGGCATCTCAGTAAGGGCTCATTTCTTCAGGACATGATGGGAAGAATGGAAATTTGGCAAGAGTAAAATAAGTTACAAAAGTACTATTGCATTAGCCTATATTAAGTAATTCTAAATGCTATTTCCAAAATGATACTTAACTTTGTTTAACTACATATATGACTTCATAACATTGCTGATACATGTACAGTAATATCTGTTGGCATATCCACATATGTGTGGAAATTATTATAATGAGTTTTTTTTAAAGCCACACTTGTCTAAATAGTGATGGTCATAGTTCTTTCTATAACCATGTGCATTAAGACAACAGAGAAATGTTATTATGTTACTGATTGTGCCATGAGTTACAAGGGCTGATGCAATTCATTTTTGATAAATCTCCACTCCTGCTTCAATAGTTATTTTATATTTTATTTTCCATCAATGTTACAGATATGTTTTGGAAAGTCTTTGGGACAAGGGCAAGTTTACATTACTCACCAGAGTAGAGAACAAAAATACTTCCATTTGATACTGGGATTGAAGTCACGATACAGCAAATTGCAGAACAAACTTAAATTATCCGTCCAGTGATTTTATTTAGCACACTAGTCACCCTTACCTATGTACAGCTCAGAATGAGCCCAAATATGAACTGTGTTGATGACATAACCTTTGCAGTCACACACAATGCAGCTCATTACCTAATGCAATATGCATTTTAAATACAGTATTCATTTTCTCTGCCTCTTCAATGCTGTCTTAATGATTAACCCTTGCACTCATGCTGAATTTCAAACTGTTATCTCCAGAGCATGTCTTTAATGCATCTGTGCCAGTCTCACATAACTAAGATTGGGAATGCATTCTGCCGAATCAGATGTTTTTCTAAGTGCATGGAAAAAGCATATCAGTAGCACCTATATTACGATGAATGCATCATGTCAATAATCCTGAACATTTTCTGAGATTTGGCAAACAGTGCTTAAGAACAGAGAAACAACAGTTGCACAATCAAGTTGAAACATTTCAGCTGCTTACCTTTGGCCTATTTAATAAGTTTTCCAATAGCTGAAGCATTGTCAATATGCAACTTGAACATTCCAGAAAATGCTCAGAAAATCAGCACTCGTAGAGAAGACAGATGACATAACATTTCAGGTGCGGACCTTCTATCAGAATGACACCACCTCTGTACCATAACATGAGAACATGAGAACTAGGAGAAGGAGTAGGCCATCTGCCTGCTCTGCAATTTAATAAGATCATGGCTAATCTTTTTGTGGACTTAGCTCCACTTACCCCACCCGCTCACCATAACCCTTAATTCCTTTACCGTTGAAAATTCTATCCATCTTTGCATTAGAAACATTCAATGAGGTAGCCTCAACTGCTTCACTGAGCAGGGAATTCCACAGATTCACAACCCTTTGAGTGAAGAAGTTTCTCTTCAACTCAGTCCTAAATCTGCTCCCCCTTATTGTGAGGCAATGCCCCTTACTTCTAGTTTCACCTGCCAGTGGAAACAACCTTCCTGCTTCTATCTTATCTATTCCCTTCATAATTTTATGTGTTTCAATAAGCTCCTCACTCATTCTTCCAAATTCCAATAACTAGTCCCAGCCTAGTCAATATCTCTTCATAAGCCAACCCTCTCAACTCAGGAATCACCCTAATGAATCTCTACTGCACCCTCTCCAATGCCAGTACATCTTTTGACAGGTAAGGAGACCAAAACTGTACATCATACTCAGGTGTGGCCTCACCAGCACTCATACAGCTGTAACATAACTTCCCTGTTTTTAAACTCCATCCCTCTAGCAATGAAGGACAAATTCCATTTGCCATAACATTACTTCACCCATATCTCAGCGCATTGCTGTTGAAACTGTCATAAATGCTTTGATGTGGAGATGCCGGCATTGGATTGGGGCGGGCACAGTAAGGAGTCTCACAACACCAGGATAAAGTCCAACAGGTTTATTTGGTAGCACGAGCCTTTGGAGTGTCAGCAAGAGAATCCCAACAGTGCAGAAAGAGGCCATGCCGCCCATCCAGGCTGTATCAACTCTCTGAAAGAGTTTCTTACTCAGGCCTTCCTCTCCACCCTTTGCTTGTGACTCTGCGCATGTACCATGATCAATCCACTTAACTTACACATCTTTGGACTGTGGGAAAAAACCAGAGCACACAGAGGAAATCCATGTAGACAAGGGAAGAACATGCAAACTCCACACAGACAGCCAAGGTTAGAATCAAACCTGCGTCCCTGGCACTGTGAGGTAACAGTGCGAACCATGTGCCACCTTTGTTACCTATAGACTTGACTATTCCAATGTGCTCCTGACAACCACCCCATTCTACTCACTGTAAACTTGAAGCCACCCAAAGTTCCACTGTCTTGTGTCTTGCGCAAAGTTCCTTTCACCTATCACACTTGTTCTCGTTGACCTACATTGGCTCCCAATGAAGCAATGTTCTCATTTTAGGATTGTTTTTCATTGTCTTCAAATCTTTCCATAGCCTCAGATGTCTCTGTAATCTCCTCCAGCACCACAAGACAATAAACATCTGCACTCCTCTTGAGCCTTGGCCCCAAGCTCTGGAATGGCTTCCTTACATGTCTCCATCTCTCTACCTCGCTTGCCTCTTCTAAGACATCCTTAATACCAACTACTTTGGTTATCTGACCTGTTGATTGGAATTTTCCAGACCCCCGCCTCTCCCCCATCCCCACCTTGATGGGTTTTCCTGCAGCAGAGACGGTTAGCCATCGGTGCAAGTTTCCATTCCCGCCAAAGATTGGCTTGCCTGTCCCGCTGCTGAAGAATCTACAGTGGACATGGACTTAGGCGAGACTGCAAGATTGCACCAGCAGCAAAGGCATTAAAATTTGGCACATTAGCTGCTAATATGGCTTGGGTCATATTTTATTTTATAATGCTGCTGTGAAGATGCTTGGGAAATGTTATTAAGTCAGAAACACAATATAAATGTAACTTTTGGTGTTGCCTGGATTACAGTAGGGAACTATTTAAATTCACACTAGCTACAAGTTGCATTAATTCTTTTCATTTATTTGTATGCTAGGGTTAGATCCTCTGGTTCCTTGTTGAAATGTTGATGTTATAAGATTCCTATAATGCAAAAGGAGGCCACTTGGCCCATTGTATCTGCACCAACCCTCCACCACAGCATCCTACCTAAGCCCATCCTTGCCTTGTCACTCCAACGCCATGTATTTATCACACTAATTCTGCTAACCTACAGATCTTGGAGGCAATTTAACATGGCCAATCCACCAAACCTGCACATCTTTGGACTATGGGAGGAAACAGGAGCACCTAGAGGAAACCCACAGAGAAAAGAGGAGATAAAAGCAAAATACTGCAGGTGCTGGAATCTGAAACAAAAACAGAAAATGCTGGAATATCTCAGCAGATCTGACAGAGCTCTGACGAAGGGCCATCCAGACGCGAAACATTGGATCAATTCTCTCTCCACAGATGCTGTCAGACCTGCTGAGATTTTCCAAAAAAGAGGAGAATGTGCAAACTGCACACAGTCACCCAAGGCCAGAATTGAACTCGGGTCGCTGGCACTGTGAGGCGGCAGTGCTAACCATTGTACTGCCCTAGTTAACTCAGAAGTGGTGGCATGTAATGAATCTATTATATATTTTCTGCTGGAGCTACCAGATTTCTTAACATTCATATAATCACCAGCTCAGTGAAGACTGAGGTCAAACAAGGCTGTGTCATTGCACCAACCCTCTTTTTCTTCTCCCTCACTGCAATACCGCACCTCACCTCCAGAAAAGTAATCACTGGCATGGAGATAATTTCCGTGACGGATAGAGAATTGTTTAACCTATACCCCCTTCAAACCAATCCAAACCAAACCAAAATCACTCCAGTTTCAGACATTGAGCTTTGGTAGGCAGATGACATTTGTCATTGTACTCACTCAGAAACTGAGCCCTGAGTCATTTTCGGCTGCTATTGCGAAGCATATGTGCAAGTGGGTCTTTCACTGATCCCTGGAAGAATTAAGATCTTCTTCAATCTAGTTCCCACAGCAAAATAATTTGTCCCATAGATTAATATCAGCAGCAAGATTCTGGAAAATAAGGATCATTTTCTGTGACTTGGGAACTCTCAATGAAGGTAGACATAGGTAACAAAATTCATCATTGTGCCAGCTCAGGCTAAATGAGGAAAAGAGTGTTTAACTGCAGGATCTCAAATCTGAGACTGACGTTAAGGTTTACCAGGCAGTGGTGATCTCCATGCTCTGTTATGCTTCAGAGCATTGAATAATCTACAGCAGGCACCTCAAAACTTTGGAGAAGTACCAGCAGTAGTGCCTTCACGAGGTCCTCCAAATTTGGGTGGGAAGAAAGACGTCCAACAATAGCATCCTCTCCCAAACCAACCCAGTGTCATGCTGCTAATCACTCAAAACCAGCTCAGCTGGACAGGACATCTCATTTGTATGTCTGACACCAGTCTCCCAAAGCAATTGTTCTGTGCGGAACTTGATCACAATAGGAAACTCCTTGGAGGACAGCAAAAATGCCTTTGCGATGTCCTCAAAGCTTTTCTGAAGAGGCCAGATGTTTCTGGCCTAAGATTTTGATTTTAATTTTGATTTGATTTATTATTGTCATATGTATTGGTATGCAGTAAAAAGTATTGCTTCTTGCGCACTGTACAGACAAAACATACCTTTTTTTATTGTCACAAGTAGGCTTACATTAACATTGCAATTAAGTTACTATGAAAATCCCCTAGTCGCTACACTCCTGCATCTGTTCAGGCACACTGAGGGAGAATTTCGTCTTTTAGACTGTGGGAGGAAACCAGAGCACCCGGAGGACACCCACGTAAACATAGGGGGAATATGCAGACACTGCATAGTGACCCAAGCCAGGAATCGAATCTGGGTCACTGGCGCTATGAGGCAACAGTGCTAACCACTGTGCCACCGTGCATTAGTGAACCAGATGGGCTTTTACAACATTCGATGATGGTTGCATGGTTACCGTTATGGAGACAAGTTTTCGAGTGCAGTTATTTTATTAATTAATTGAATTTAAGTACATACTATACATAGAGAAGGAAAGGAGTGGGTGCAGAACGTAGTGTTGCAGTCACAGTTGGGTGTCGAGAAAGGTCAACTTAATATGAGGTAGGTCCATTCGAAAGTCTGATGGCAGCAGGTCAGGTCAATGATGAAATCTGTGATCTAAACTTGTGATTAATGAAACTGGAGAAGGTTTATTTAGGAAGGCATCAAACACACCAAAACACCTCATTGGGAACACATAGGGGTGAAGTCGCGGCATCGGAGAGAGCGTGCAAATCTCCAACCAACTCAAGTACTTGTCCCTTTAAGTACCAGCTTCTCTACTGTGGCAGATCATGCATTTGGTTTATCAGCCACTTCAGAACATGTTGACAGAATGAAAGCAAGCCATCCTCAGTCCTGAGAAAGTACCTCAGAAAGAGAAGATGGACTCTACCTAAATGGCAGGAACTGCTTGTATGCACCTGTGCTATAATGTACACATTCAGGATTAATTATATAAAGTATTAGTAGTTGTGTACTTGGCAGCAATATCTATGATACATATTACTACATTTTGAGGATTTACTTTTGTCTATTGCTAGATGTATGAATTTTTTTTAAAATTCGAGTTTATTTTCAAAGGGACCACTGCTCAGATGACTTCTCGGCTGACTATTTATAAAAAAAACCTGCTGACAGAATTTTGAGAAAATCTAATGAGGAATTTTAATTGGAGTGAAAAATTGGTTTCTTATATAATGATCTAAAATTTGTTTTTTCTGTACAGCTTGTGGCCCTGAAAAATATGTGGACACCTCTCAGGATGGGGTTTGGCAACTTTGAGGGGAGTGCAGAAGTTCTGTCTGCCCAGTGTGGAGGACATTGATCACACAGAGGACATTAAACAGATACCTTGAGGTTAGGCTACTTAACAAATTCTGCGTGATTGTTCCTTCTACGTGCCACTAAAACCCATCTAACTGGGCACAACCTAAAGGAAGGTTACTGTGGTACATTGCCACAGTGTCAATAGTTTCTGCAGCTGGAGGTCTGTGGCTGAGGATGAGACAAAAAATGGTTCTGTTTTTGAATGACTTATAACTGATTGCTTTGTGAGTGGTTGTATAACAAAACTTATATGGAAATTCTACAATCACACATTCCATGTCCCAAATTGTTTGATATGAGTGCCCTTGTATCCAACAATGCTGAAGGCCAAAATAAGAAATGCATCATGTGATGTATTTCTCTCATTTAGAGTGGATTGTGATACATATACCCATAAATAGGTATACGTATGTAGGACATCATCATTGTTTTCTATGGAGCCAGAAAGGGGTGGAAACCGAACTGTTCTGAGTTCTATTGCTCCTGCAGATATTCCACATCAAAAGCACCTTACCCTGCAGCTCCTAGTGTTTCAGGGAGAATACTTACAGACAACTGGTAAATTAATTGCATTTTGGAATCCCATTTTGCTATACCAAATGAAATATTTAGACAAAAGCTCTCTCAGATGTTACATTTCCAGTTATCATTGTGCTATTGAAGAAATCTTTTGGAGACCACCTTTAACTCCTTCCAAGTAATGAGGCATATAGAATCAAAGGTAATATCATGATAGGTTGCTTTCACTTTGTTAATAGTGGTAATAATTTTTATGTCTGTCAATTCTCTCCATGTCTTATCCCTTGCTGGAGTACAGTGACTCTTAGACGAGGTAGAAGGACATCCGTTCCATTTGGCTTACATGGCCATTGCATACGTGTGATCTGAGATAATTACAGGTTGGAAACTGCATGAGATGTCAGTCAACACTAATCCAGTCCACACATGCACATTTCCAACTGGTTAATGAGCAGAAATGGGAACTCTTGTGTATTTTTCCCTCTTCTTATAACTAAGGAAAAACAGAGATCTATTGTAGCACTCCCATTGCCACCAGGGCTATGATCAGCCAACTCAGCACAGACTGGGGATTGAACTTGTTATGTTCTAGTCTGTATGCATTCATTGCACAAACTCACAAAGTCACCGGGGGAGTCTAACTAGCATGTATAATGCCCTTGGCCTGTTATTATTGTGATATGCATAGATCTGTTGTTGTAGATAATAAATATTTAGTATCTGGAGAATGTGTAAATTTCCATGAACCTAAGATTAGTCTTCTAGGCTTTCTTTTGTATGCTCTACACAATTGCTTTATTCTGTCTTTCATTGCGGTAATCTAAAAGGGAGCTCTATAATTCTTGGAACTTGCTTTGCTTCTATTTTATAGGGCATAGTTACCATTTTATTTAAAGTCAGATACTTCTTTTGTGGAACTAGACAAATATGTTTTTGATGTTAATAGTGGCAGATTGATAACAATTCTCAACACTCCTCATCACTGGGAAGAAGTCCAGTTGGTTCCTTAAGGATCTGATTGCCTGATTTTAAATTACAGCATTAAAATATGTAAGTTGTCGACATCTCAAGAGTTTACAACTGCAGTAAAGAACATTTGTTAAAATATTTGCACTGGTAATTAGCTAATGAACATCAGCGTGAGTTTTTTCAAAGCAAATAAATATTCTTTTTTAATTTCACTTCACGTGATTATTTTATATGATGCAATATTTGTCTTACGTGAGCAAAAAAAATTCCCTCAGTGCCAACTCTCTAAAGCATGTCATTAAGGTTCCCATAACATTTAGGTCAAAAATGTTACCTTAATGTTGATTTAACAAATATAGATATGGAAATTACATTGGTGTGATCAGAAACGATAACTAAGTTGAAGAAGCAAATCATTAAAAAACTAGGTAGTCCATAACGTCAGATTATAATAGCACAGAAGGGGAGATCATGGCATAGTGGTAATCTCACTAACTCTGGGTTACAAGAAGTCTAGGCTAATATTCTGGTAACATGGGTTCGTAGAAACATAGAAAATAGAAGAAGGGATAGAAAATAGAAGCCCTTTGAGCCTGCTCTGCCTTCGTTTTGATTACAACTGATCATCAAATTCATACCCTGATCCCACCTTGATCCGTTTAACCTCAAGAACTATATCTAATTTCTTCTAATTTTATCACCTTCTGATATTCACAGTGAGTGATGTGTAATTATATATTCTGCCTGTTCATGAACTGAATCTCTCTCTTGCAAGCACCCACAGGCAAAGGAGTAAGGCCAACAAAGCTCCAGTCTAACTCAGACAAGGATGCTGAGATCCAAAGACTATCCACTTTGTATTGACTTGCACCCCCTAACAGAGCAGAGACGCACATGGCGGTGGGTCATGGTTCTAGATCAGGCTCACTCAAGATAGTTATTGAACCCTTGTGTGATGTCCAGGGGATGTGTCAAAATGTTCATTAGAAGTGTAAGCTTGATGAATTTGTGACTTATTGCTTGGAGGCAGCATTGTGTGAGGGCTGACCATCAGCCTGAAGGGATAGCTCCTGTTGTGCTCCTATGTGGTAGGAGCAAAGCTGCCATGGAGGCCCACCATCCACCCACCAATAAAGTGGTTACAGGAAAATTACAAATTCTTTTCCTAATGGCAGCTTTCAGATTTTCGGCTTCACTCCGAACTTTCCAACGTTAGTCATCACACAACTAACTGAGGCTCCCCGAGGAAGGCAAGGGCAAGGGGGGTTCACCTTGGACAGTGCCAGTGCCACCCTGGCACCTGAACAATGCTAGTCTGGCACCTGGGCAATGTGCACCAGGCAGCGCCAGGAGGTGGGCCTCAAGGATGAGGAGCTGGTGGGGGAGGGGACAGTGGGGGCAGGACCAGTGGGGGCAGGGCCAGTGAGCAGAGCTAATGGGGAGGGGCTAATGGGGAGGGGCTAATAGGGAAGGGATTAATGGGGGAGGGGGCCTGCTGTCATTCTGCAGGGATCGGTGGTGGGGAGGGAGAGGGGGCTTTCAGCCACTCTGCAGCTATTGGTGGGGGAGGGGAGGGAGGGAGGGAGAGGGGACCCGTTGCCACTTTGCAGTGGGGAGAGAGTGGTGGGTCTGCGATCAGTGGGGTGAGTGTGATGGGTCTGAGATCAGTGAGGGGAGGGCAGGCAGATCCATGATCGGTGGGGGAGGGGGGTGTTTGCTATTGGTCTGGAGACGGGGGAAGTTGTCAGTGGGCATTGCATCTCGGGCTGTGGGCCTCTGCGATTGTGGGGTGGGGGGGGGCGGGAACTGCTTCAGGCTGCCTGCAGTAGCAGGGGCCTGACAGCTCTCTCTTGTCTGCCAGGCCCCTGCTACTGCTAATGCACATGTGCAGTATCAGAGGCCTGCACATGTGCACTTCCTCCCTCTGTAGTTTTCAGGCGTGTTAAGCCCCACCCACCGGCTTTTGCAGTGTGAACCTGATGTGCTCAAAATCTTGCAGATGGAGTGCATACGAGGGGGACTAAAAATGGGCATGAAAGTTTAATCTGAAACTCCCAGTTTCAAGTCTGCCCAGCACTTAAAACAAAAATGGTAAAATCGCCCCCTCCATTTGTGAAATATTAGGAGGTTACTGCAACAGTGGATAGGATAAGAAATGCTTATCCCTGCATAGACTGTACAATTATCCATTCAATTATTGAGAATAATCTTCCGATATTTTTTCAGAGTGTCGGTTTCAGAGCAAAAACTGGCATGTATCTCTCCAGTTGAGTTTTCTTTTCAGATTCTCTGGCACACTGAGAACTGAAAATCTGGTGGCATTATTTCCGCTGTCACTCTGGTGGGTTGGAACCTGATATAGCTGGTAACATTGGCTCCACAGAGATCAGGGCACCATTTTAAAAGCTTGCTCAATTTGCGTCTGAAATAAACTAACGCCTCCCCCCCATGGAAATGTCCCCCATCCGAGAAGCATCGGGACACCCCCTACACAGAAGCATTGGAGTAAACCCTCCCCCACACATGTCTCAGGGCACCCTACACACATATAAAGAGAATCCCCAATGGGACTTTCCAGAGGGCTTGCGCTTGGCACTGTCACCTGGTTGGCACTGCCAGGTGGCAGTGACGGAATGCCAAGGAGCAATGTCAGGGCATTGCATGGATATATCCTTCTCCTAATGGGCTATAATTACTTTTGACCCACCAGCGGGTTCCCCTCAATAGATTCAAGTTTTCAAAATCTGTTGTAAACCTCCCATATTCAGTGATGAGGGAACATATTGTGGGGAAACCCTTTAATTATATTTAAAATTATTAACATGATGGTAGGAACCTTGTTATGTCACTGACAAGGGATTTGGAAAATCAAGAAACAAGATCTCGCTGATGAGATTCCCCTTTTCCGACTATTGTGAGATTTTGGGCCCACGTTGCCATTGACATTGATGACGAATGCAAGCTCAAAATCATCGCCATGGTATCATCCAGCTGCTCTATGAAAAACAACATATATGATGAAGCACTTCCTTACGACTGCACCATGGTATCAGCCTAGACAGCCTCACATAAGGGTTCAAGCTTCTAACTTGGATCTCCTCTATTCCACCTGAAATAGGTGGAATTATTCCAAGCTTTGATCACTGTTTATGTGAAAAAGTGTTTTCCAAACTTGTCTTTTACCAGTCTGTGCATTTGTGTCCTTGCCTCACTGTGATCCAACTTGAGGTTATGCAGAGTTAACTTTCTTTATTCCATAGAATCCCTACAGTACAGAAGGAGGACATTCAGCCCATCGAATCTGTACCGACCACAATCACACCCACGCCCTATTCTCGTAACCCCACACATTTACCGTGATAATCCCCCTGACTCTAGTGTCAATTTAGCATGGCCAATCAACTGAACCCGCACATCTTTGGACTGTGGGAGGAAACCGGAACAGCCGGAGGTAACCCCTGCAGACGCAGGAGAAGGAGCAAACTCCACACAGTGACCCGAGGCTGGAATTGAACCCAGGTTCCTGGTGCTATGAGGCAGCAGTGCTAACCACTGTGCCACTGTGCCATTGGCACCTTTTAAGGTGAAGAATTCAAGCTTTAATGAAAAGAGTTTAGCCTTATCTTCCTTCCTTCCACCGGGTACACATCACCTTTTGAAACAAATTATTTTGATCACATGGAAGTTGAGAGGCCATTTAGAACTAATCCTTTGTAGAATATTCATATTGTCAAAGTCAAAAGAAACTGTGATGTCCCCAGTGTGATCATTTTCCTATAATCACTCCTGCATTATTCTATGTGTGACAT
Source organism: Carcharhinus amblyrhynchos (assembly GCF_965287045.1). NCBI lineage: Eukaryota > Metazoa > Chordata > Chondrichthyes > Carcharhiniformes > Carcharhinidae > Carcharhinus > Carcharhinus amblyrhynchos. The sequence continues at coordinate 38,269,532 of NC_137339.1, read as the reverse complement.
GGTGCTTACCCTAGCTATCAGATATAAGTTAACATTTTCTTTCTGTACTTTATGTACTGTGGCTTGGAAGAAAAGAGATAGGATGCCTTAGTTTGTTACTGCATAAACTGGCAGCCTCAGAGATTGTTCTATTTAGTTCTTCCCTATAAGTAATAGATTTATTTGTTTATTGGGGGAGGGATAGCTCTGATTTACAGCAGAGAACCTCCAAACTTTGGAAAGTATGATTAACAATACATCATGGCGTGGACTTTAAACTGAAATATTATCTGCCCCCTGATGGATATTAAACACTTTGGACTGCATTTTACGCTCTCCCAATGACTGTGTTTTCAGTAGGGAGTGGGGGAAATGTAAAATATCACAGGTGGGTAGCCTGCTGGCTCCCCATACTCCCTCCCCCCCAACCCAGTATGATATAATAGTGATATGAGGTGTGAGTAAAGTGCCCACTAAATTTCCCACCCTTAGGCCAATTGAAGCAATTCAGTGGCTAACTAATGGCACCTAAGGGCCTCCAACTACCTTCATTACCATAATAAAATGGGCACAGGAGATGGGGTGAGAGCGTGAGGGCCGTTTCTTCATCAAAACTTTTGAAAGAGTTGATTGGAAAGGCGCTCTCATTCTTTGGGGCTGCCCTGTGCATCAAGGGCATTCTCATCCTTCCTTCAGCTCCGCATTGTTGTGTCTGGAAAATGTATGTGGGATCTGCACCAAATCAAAGCATCCATCCATTGATATATTATATTCAAACCTCCAAAGGCAGCAGGTAAATGTTACCAATTAAGTGGTATACTTGCTGCCTGGAAAATGTGGAAGAATTGCAGATGAATCTTGATTGGTTACCGTTCTGTTGTTACCTCCGATGCCCAGAGGTCCAGGGAACCTCCCACAGGCCTGTTCATTCGCTTGGCAGTCCCTCCCACACCTTTCTGGCTGGCAGTTCTGCATATCCTCAAGCCTGCTGGACACCACCGCCACTCCCTTCAAACCTCAACACCACACCCCATGCCCCCACCCCCCCAGCTCCCCACCCCATCCACTGAATCTTGCCCTTGTGCTTTCCAGGATGTAGAGATGCCGGCGTTGGACTGGGGTAAACACAGTAAGAAGTCTCACAACACTAGGTTTAAGTCCAACCAGTTTATTTGATAGTAATCCTACTATATCCTACTTGATTACTATCAAATAAACTGGTTGGACTTAAACCTGGTGTTGTGAGACTTCTTGTGCTTCCCATCCAGGACATAGGACAGCAACCCAAATTTCAGGATAATCTTGTAAAAGGTCTGACACTTGGTCACCCTGCATAGAGGCCCAGAAAAGAGTCTGTGCAATCTGATAATGCAGAACTACCCAGCAAAATTTGACAACCAGCTCATGAGGAAGTGTATGTATATTTTTTCTAGACAAGAATAGGGAACACAAGTCTGATGTCAAGCATACGTGACAATGCAGAGGACCAAGTGGAGAATAACAATGTCTCGACATTTTTATATTTGTTAATAGGATACGGGCATTGCTGGCTGGGGCAGCATGTATTGCCCATCCCTAATTGCCCTTCAGAAGATGATGGTGAGTTGCCTTCAGATCTGCTGCAGTCTATGTGGTGTAGGTACACCTACAGCGCTGTTAGGGAGGGAGTTTTGGGATTTTGAGCCAGCAACAGGTGGTGAAGGAACAGTGATATATTTCCAAGTCAGGATGGTGTTTGGCTTGGAGGGGAATTTGCAGATTATGACATTCTCAGCTATCTGCTGCCCTTGTCCTTCTAGATGGTAACAGTTATAGGTTTGGACAGTACTGTCTGAGGTGTCTTGATGAGTTTCTGCAGTGCATTTTATAGACAATACATATTTTTGCCACTGCATATCGGTGTTGGAGAGAATGGATCTTTGTGGATGTGGTGCCATTCAAGTGCAATGCTTTGTCCTGGATGATGTCAAGATTCTTGGGTATTGTTGAAACTGCACTCATCCAGGCAAGTGGAGAATATTCCATCACAGTCAGACATCAGCCAGTCAGTTCCCTGGATGATGAATCTCCACAACTTTAACAATCCCTTGTTGTCTTGCCAGGAGATGAGAATCATAAGAGAACTATAAATTTTGACATTACCAGTTGATGGGTGCTATTATTTTTCAGATGATATAGCTAGGTGAGAAAGTAGGTATAAATCCAGAAAATGTGTATTTGACATTGATTACAATGGTGGGGCTATATCATGATCTATACTCAGTATTTTTTTCACTGGAGCATAGCAGGATGAAGGATGACTTTTAGGGGTTTAGAAAATTATGAGGGGCATAGATAAGGTGAATAGCCAAGGTCTTTTCCCCAGGACTGGGAAGTCCAAAACTAGAGAACGTAGGTTTAAGGTGAGAGGGGAAAGATTTAGAAGGGACCTGAGGGGCAACTTTTTCATTCAGCGGGTGCTGTGTTTATGGAATGAGCTCCAGACAAGGTGGTAGAGGCAGATACAATTACAACATTTAAAATACATTTGGATAGATACATAGATGGGAAAGATTTAGAGGGATATGGGCCAAATGCAGGCAAATGGGACTGCTTCAGTTTAGGAAACCTGGTCGGCATGAATAAGTTGCCCCAAAGGGCTTGTTTCTGTGCACTATATCTCTATGACCCTATGACTGTACTGATGCAAAAATTCCACGTAATTACAGTGCAGTATAATTAATGGTATAACTCACTTAGGATATTATTTCATGGAACTTCTTTCTTGGAACTTTAGTGCAATATTATTGGAAATTTCAGCCCAATATTGATCAATTATTGAATCAAATGATACCAATAAGGTTTAATTTGTGAATGATGCGGGGTTTCACCCAGTTCTAATGAGCAAGCAATCAAGATATACGCATATTGGAAACAATCCTCTTCATGTACCAAATTTAAAAGGTCAAGTTTGGTGTCCAGGTCATACTGTCTACTGTCACTCTTATTTCTTGTGTTCTTTTTTAAAATCTTTCTTGGGATTTGGCTGTTGTTAGTGAGGGCAGCATTTGTCACTTATCCCTAATTGCCCTTAAGAAGGTGGTGGTAATCCGCTTTTTTGAACTGCTGCTTCCATCTGGTGTAGATACTTCTACAGTGTTGCTGGGAAGGGAGTTAAGTTCTGTAAAGCAACTTTAATACAACACTCATACTTGAACTTAGTGGTGTTATGTGTGACCATGTGTGATAATCGCATGTACAGGCCTGTTCATTCAAAGAAAGACTTACATTTACATCACAACACTGGATATCCCAATGCGCTTTACGGCCAATTGGGGTATAGTCACTGGTGTGACAAAAGAAACATTGTAGAACACATTGAAATATTCAAACAATGTTGTATTGTTCATTGCGCTACATCCAATTATAGAATGATGGGTATTTGTGTCATCACAAACTATGGGATGATTCTCCCCCAAAAACACTAAGCGCCCAATGCACATAGGGCGTACTTAATTGCATGAATCTGCAGCACTCTCTGCATCACAGAGAGGTCAGCAGCATAGTGCTGAGTGGGCCACTGCGCATGTGCCAATCTGTCAGTGGAAAGATTGGTGCATGCGCACTAGCCCCCCCCATCACCAGCCTCTCGATTGCTTCCCAGGCCCCCCCGCTCCAAATCGTCAGCCAGACTGACACCTCTCCAGTGGTCAGCCCTTATCCTCTCCCCGTGTGCAGCATGGATTCCTCTCCCCTACCATTGCCAGCTCCGATTGCCTCCTGCCTCGCAAACCCACCGATCCCTAATGAATAGTGCATAGCGAGTCCCCCACCACCACTGATGGCCCCTGCTTCCAGTAAGCACACTGCCCCCTCTGGTCCCACCCCATTGGCTCTGCCCATTGCCTGGTGTGCAGTGCCAGGGTGACACTGCCTAGGGAGTACTCACTTACCCCAACTTCCCAGGGAGGCCTCAATGGCCTCTGCCCCACCAGCAGGGTGGTCATGGCTGGCACTCATTGATGGGAACCAGCTTTAATCCTTGCTATTGGGAAACTCTCTGGTGAGGGGTGAAACATTAGTGAGCCTGGAGGATCCCGTCCTAGGTTTGCTAATGATATGGAAATGTGCATTTCCACATTGTAGTCAGCCTTGCGCTGGTTTCTGGCGTGAGGCTGATTACATCAGAAAAAAGAATCTGGGAGACTCGCGACCAGCATCCAGCTACAGGCCCCCTGCTGATGTCTCCAGGTCAGCGGTGCTACTTGAGCAGCACAGCAGGCTGGGAGAATCAACCCCTACATTTCTCATTGGAAAACTGAGCCAGGTTAGGCTAGGGAAACTATAGGTTCAATCCTTGGTCAAGCTGAGCTAGCTGATTTTAGTTGAGTGACACATTTTGGTATGTGTTTCTGAGACATTTTAATGAATATTTTCTGAAAAGCCACATATACTACATCCATTTAATTTCCCTTATCATCCAATCTAGTGTTAACAAATCACCTGGCTGTCCGGTGATCATCTAAACGATTTGATCTTCAAATTTGGATTCAAAGGAGTTTAAACTGAGTTTTCTTTTATTCCATTTTTAAAGCTACAAAGCCAATACTCAGAGTAGATCGGGCAAATCCAAATCTATTCCTTGTTTGCTCCAAAAACTAAGTTCAAATTCAAACTAAATCCAATTCAAGATCCTCACAAGAGAAATAAACAAGATCCAAGTTGACAAGATAAGACATTGCACCCCTTCTTGGGCTTGATCCAATACTTGATCTTAGCCAAAAGGCTGAGAAGGTAAAAAAAAACTGATTGATCGTGGCAGTTTATCCTTCTTAATCTTTTTGAACAGATATGTTGCAGTGGCTACTCTCCAACACAGCTTGCATATTAAAAGAGAATCCAAAGTTCCTGTCATCTCCTCTCCGACTTCCTTCATCCATCAGAATCTGGTGACTTATTCACTTTCAGTTTTACTCTTTTTTTCAGAATCTAAGGGGAAAAAAAGTGAACTTACTTTAAAATAACATCGCTCACAAACTCAGGAAGTTGAATTCACTCCAGAGACAATTATTTTGATATGTAGTCATTGGGAAACCAAGTGCTTTTCTTTCTATAGTTACCTCTAACAATTATTCCACATCCTCCTTTAGTGCATCTCCATTTCCCCCTCTGTCATCATTTATGTACTGTCTCTGCCACCAATTATCTCCAAATGAAGCTTGCCTTTAGAATCATAGAATCCCTACAGTGCAAAAGGAGGCCATTTGGCCCATTGAGCCTGCACCAACAATAATCCCACTCAGGCCTGTAACCCCATGCATTTACTCAACTAATCCCCCTGACACGATGGGGCAATTTTGCATAGCCAATCAACCTAACCTGCACATCTTTGGACTGTGGGAAGAAACCTGGGCATCTGGAGGAATCCCATGCAGACAGGGGGAGAACGTACAAACTCCATACAGGCAGTCACCCGAGGCTGGAATTGAACCCAGGCCCCTGGCACTGTGAGGCAGCAGGGCTAACCACTGTGCCACCATGCCAGTCAGAGTGATTCTATCCTCTTTTTCTTTGGAAAGGAAGAATTTGTATTCATATAGCACTCGTTACAACTTCAGGACATCTCAAAGTGGCTGACAGCCAATTCTGAATTCATATTATGGAATTCTTTGAAGTTAGTCATTGCTGTAAATTAGAGAAGCATGGAAGCCCATATATACTTGTGATGGTGTGGCCCATTTAAAGGGTGATCGTTTATGGGTCACGTGATCCTCCCAGAATACAACTTTTGTTGTATCTTGCAATCTTCGGCAGAGCAGGAGCTGTACCAAGCTGTGATACAACCAGAAAGAATACTTTCTATGGTGCATCGGTAAAAGTTGGTAAGAGAGTTGTAGTTGACATGCCAAATTTCCTTAGTCTTCTGAGAAAGTAGAGACATCGGTGGGCTTTCTTAACTATAGTGTCGGCATGGGGGCATCAGGACAGGTTGCTGGCTATCACCTAAAAACTTGAAGCACTGGACTCTTTTTACTTCGTCGCCGTTAATGTAGACAGGGCATGTTCTCTACACTTCTTGAAGTCAATGACAATCTCCTTCATTTTGTTGACATTGAAGGGGAGATTAATATGGCCGCACCAGTTCACCAGATTCTCTATCTCATTCCTATACTCTGTCTCGTCATTGAGATCCGACCCAATACAGTGATGTCGTCAGCAAACTTAAAAATCGAATTGGAGGGGAATTTGGCCACACAGTCATAGGTGTATAAGAAGTACAGTAGGGGGCTGAGAACACAGCCTTGTGGGGCACCAGTGTTGAGGATGATTGTGGAGGAGGTGTTGTTGCCTGTCCTTACTGATTGTGGTCTGTGGGTTAGGACATTCAGGATCCAGTCACAGAGGGAGGAACCGAGGCCCAGGCCATGGAGCTTGTGGATAAATTTTGTAGGAATAATGGTGTTGAAGGCTGAGCTGTAATCAATAAATAGGAGTCTGACATAGGTGTTTTTGTTATCTAGGTGTTGAGACCACAGAAATGGAGAGGTCCAATGTGTTGGCTTGACTGAGGGCTGCTGTGAACAAAGATGGGAGAGTTCATATGTTCAGAAGTTTAAGGGGTACGGGGGGGGGGGGGCAGTGCAATTAAAAGGGAGCGGACAAGATGAGTTGAGACAGGATTGAAATCATTAATAATTAGAAGTGTTGAACTGCAAAGGCTGAATTAGGAATGGAGAAGGATAGATATCTTGTGAATAACCTCAAAGACAGAAAATGGAATGTTAAAGTGTAGGTCAAAGAACTGCTACAAAATGAAGTGATGGTAGGTTGTGATATTATTCTGGTGAAAGGGAGACATCACAGCCAATTCTCCTACTGTCCAGGTACGCACATTGCAGATTTCAGGAAGTTATTCAACAGTATTGAGAAATAGAAACACTAATTTTCTGCTGGATTTGAATTGGACAGTTTTTTCCCTGCGGGCTTCAGCCTCACATGGGGGCCAGAAACTCGCATCTTGTGGGGATCAGTTGTGATTTTCCATGAATTGGTTAATTAGTAGCCATAGGGCAGACTTGCCATCCAATTAAGGATGGTGTGCAAGCTCAAGAAGCTTGGTCATAGAATTATAGAATCCCACAATACAGAAGGAGGCCATTTGGCCCATCAAGTCTGTACTGACCACAATCCCACCCAAGCCCTGTTCCTGTAACCCCACATATTTACCCTGCTAATTCCATTGACACTAGATTCAATTTACCCTGGCCAATCAACCTAGCCCACGCATCTTTCGTTCTATAGGAGGAAACCAGAGCACCCAGAGGAAACTCATGCAGACACAGAGAGAATATGCAAACTCCGCACAGACAGTGATCCAAAGCCAGAGTTGAACCTGAGTCCCTGGCACTGTGAGGCAGCAGTGCTAACCACTGTGTCATCTCCCACTCAAGGTCTGTGAGGACGAGGATGCTCCAAGATGGAGGTACCTTCTCTTCAACTTTTCAAATGTAAAATAAGAAAAGGTTAGTAGCTGGGTCTCCACAAGGATAGCTTGTAACTGTAGCTGGAGCCAGAGAGACATGGAGGATCTTTAAGATTGTCTGGGGTGCTAGTCACTATGATATGCAACTGGGAAGCCTCCTCCAGACAACTACATTGTTCTCCTACACCCACCCCGGGGGACTGGAAAATTCTGAAAACACAATAAGCCTTGATAAAGGCAAACAACTGTGGATGCTGGAATCTGAAACAAAAGCAAAAAATGCTGGAGGAGCTCAGCAGGTCTGACAGCATCTGAGGAGAGAGAATATAATCCACGTTTCGAGTCAGAATGACCCTTTGTCAAACCATTGATATGTCTTCAGCTGGCCAACTGCTGCTTGCCTAGATGCCCTCCCATTCTGTCTCCCAGGAAATGACCTGGGGAAAAATTAGAACAGGGGAACTGACATGCCGGCAAATGACGAAAAATTATGCCTCAATCCACCTCCATGCCATTGCCATCTGGACTTAAAAATTCCTCCAAGTTTTCTTTATCAGTTGATTGGGCATCTTAAACTCAGTCTCTAACTTGCTGACATTGGACCAGTGCAGACGAGTGGCTCGGTTTCAAAATTAATTGGCAATTCAAATCTGAGGGGCAATAAAGTCATTTACTATGAAAATGAAACAATTTACACCTGTGCAGCACTGGGACCTCTACAGGTTCTCTGGTTCCAGCTTTTGGGGGACACAGTCAAATTGCTTTAATGTGCTGTACCAGATCCGTGAGCGCTTGATGCTGCTGCCAGGTGACAAAACAGCGAAGAAGCATCCAGCTTTCCAGCATCTCGCTAAACACAAAATTCATCCAAACAAAATTTCACAAAAACACATACTCCTGGGGAGCTAGCACCTGCGGTGTTTGAATATAAGGTGACCTTGATGTTTATAATGGTGTCGAAACAACATTACAAAATTTGGGATATTGTAAATAAATTTCGATAGCTTTCTCTATTCGGCTAAAACTGAAACAGCATTTGTTTGTGCTTGACTTTAATGAAAAAAACGCTGAATATTTTCTGTTGATACATCACACTTTATCAAGTGTAAACTGGAATGGGAGTAATCTGTTTGCTGTATTTTTTCCCAGGGGATCTCAACTGATGATTGGTGCACCTGCTAAATTATCTGTATGTGCATGTTTGCCACGGTGCATTTTCTCAATTAATCTGCTTTATATTGATTATAATTTCTCTACCTTTAGATGATGAATTTCAGACACACTGTCTAAACAAGAATAAAATTTCATCCAGATTTGAATGAGCAAATAACTTCATAACTCTAACTTTCAGGTTTGATTCCTCATTTCTCCCATTTGATTAAGGATAGAGTACAGGCTCTCAAAGATAAGTTAGCCTATCACAGTCAAGGCAGCAGTATGAGTCCACCCCCCAGGAATGGCAAGGAATTGATCCAGGATTTTATTCCTGATTGACTGCCCAGTGAACCCTGTGGGGAACTGCATATATGTTGATGTTACGTGCAAACCCCATTCAACTCACCCATGACACATGGTTGAATAGCTGTTTTGACACTCACTTCCTGGGATGACACATGAATGATATTCACTTGGATAATCATAGAATAGAATCCTTACAGTGCAGAAGGAGGCCATTCAGCCCACTGAGCCTGCACCAACAACAATCCTACTCTGGCCTTATCCCTGTAAACACAGTAAAAAGTTTGATAACACCAGGTTTCAGTCCAACCGATTTATTTGATAGTAAATTCACTAGCAAATTTGCTATCAAATAAATCGGTTGGACTGAAACCTGGTGTTGTCAGACTCTTTACTGTGTTTACCCCAGTCCAACGCCAGCATATCCACGTCATGACTCCTATCCCTGTAACCCCACATATTTACCCTGTTAATCCATCTGACACTAAAGGACAATTTAACATGGCCAATCAACATAACCCACATATAGAGTCAGAGTCATAGAGATTTACAGCATGGAAATGGGCCCTTTGGCCCAACTTGTCCATGCCATTTTTTTTAAAACCCCTAAGTTAATCCCAATTGCCCACATTTGGCTCATATCTCTCTATATCCATCATACCCATGTAACTATCTAAAGGCTTTTTAAAAGATAAAATTGTACCGGCCTCTACTACTATCTCTGGCAGTTTGTTCCAGATACTCACCACCCACTGTGTGAAAAAATTGCTCCTCTGGAGACTTATGTATCTCTCCCCTCTCACCTTAAGCCTATGCCCTCTAGTTTTAGACTCCCCTACCTTTGGGAAAAGATATTGACTATCTACGTTGTCTATGCCCCTCATTATTTTATAGACCTCTATAAGGTCACTCCTCAGCCTCGTATGCTCCAGAGAAAATGGTCCCAGTCAATTCAGCCTCTCCTTATAACTCAAACCATCAAGTCCCGGTAGCATCCTAGTAAATCTTTTCTGCACTCTTTCTAGTTTAATAATATCCTTCCTATAATAGGGTGACCAGAATTGCACACAGTATTCCAAGTGTGGCCTTACCAATGTCTTGTACAACTTCAACAAGACGTCCCAACTCCTGTATTCAATGTTCTGACCGATGAAACCAAGCATGCTAAATGCCTTGGAGTGTGGGAGGAAACCAGAGCTCCTGGAGGAAATCCATACATACACAGGGAGAATGTGCAAACTCCACACAGACAGTCAACAGAGGCCTGAACTGAACCTAGGTCCTGATGCTGTGAGGCAGCAGTGTTAACCATTGTCCCACCGTGCCACTTACAGGAGAGAAACCATTATGCCCATGGAACAGTCATTCAACAGATAAAAGTAAATTACTGCTGATGCTGGAATCTGAAACCAAAAGAGAAAAATGCTGGAAAATCTCAGCAGGTTTGACGTCAAAGCTTTGACAAAGGCTCATCTAGACTCGAAACGTCAGCTCTTTTATCTCCTTACAGATGCTGCCAGACCTGCTGAGATTTTCCAACATTTTCTCGTTTAGTCATTCAACAGAAGTCAAAATCTAAGAGGACAAGACAAGAGTAATTGGCAATAAATAATTAGATTTGTGGTGTTACACTTAAGAAAAATAATAAAAACATAATGAAAGCCGATAATGTCCTGTTGGTTCAATGAGAACTTTTCTAGAAGCAGAAAACATCCTCTTATTGCCTTAGCAATTCACCTCTAGTTAACCTTGGAATGTATCTTTGGTAGCAAGTTGCAGTGACCTTTAAGAGGTAGGCTATTTGTGCACAGCACTATTTTAGCAACAGAATAATACATTGTATGTTACATGGTATACTGCAGTCATTAAATGGCATGTCCTCAGATTTCTCTTGAAGAAAACCATAAGAGATCTGGTGGTAATTATATAAATATACATTGCTATTTTTTGCGTCTGGTTTCTTATTAATTTTATGTCAGAAAGGTTCTTGCTTCAAAACAATTTCTACAAAATACTGCTTATGCAGAAAAGCAGTACTTCAGAGAAACTGATTCCTGGGAAGCTGAATGCTAAGGTATTACAGTTACACAGCATCGCATGACAAGCAGCAACAGAGAATGCTGAGTTCTTAAAATACGACTGTAAAATCCTCAAATCATTTTGTTTCCTGTAGGAAATTATAAATAATCAATTGACTTCAAGTACAAGTATTGAAGTAACAAATAGGGTTCTCTTTCATTAACTGTGAGCTTTCTCTGCATGTTCATATATATTACCTCATATTGTGTGGGCACTACTGTATTGAGCCATCATACAGAGGAAGTCTTGTTATCAAGAATTCCTTTTTTTTCCATTTTCTCCCTTCCTGAATTCACTGGCAAAGTCCCTGACTGTGGGGGTTGTCACAGCTGAGAATAATTTGCTCCTTATCCTGCTTTCTTGAATAGCAAATTTCTGCAGTACATACTTTCTTAAAAGATGTTTATCTGTGGCATTTTCAGCTCCGACAAAAGGATATCAACATGAAATTTTAACATTGCGTTTTTCTCTCTCCACAGTTGCTGCCTGACTTGCTGAGTGTTTCCAGTATCTGCAGGATTTAGTTTTTGTCTTATAACCCCTTGCCCCACAGTATCTTTCTAATCAAACATGAAGAGAAGCATTGTTTGAGAAACAAACTGGCACAAGTAACCAAGGTAAGAATAAAACAACAATTGAGAGATATCAACCACATTTGAATCAATGTGAAATTAGAAAAACATAGAGCTGAATTTTACGCCCTCCCCCGCTCTGCCAGTGCACACAAAGGCAGGGAGGCACATAAAATAAAACAAGTGCCCAACCCACCACCTTCCCCTTAGCCCCCTACCTATCCCTCTTATAACAAGGGGCAGCTAAGGAATCAGACAGCCTGCTTGTCCTTGGCCTGTTGAAGCAATTAATGACCACTTGAAGACTTCATTCTACCTCTGCCGCTATTACATATGCAGTTGGAGAAGGCAGAAGCTAGGTGATCCATCGGGCAGCTTTTATTGCCCAGGTTAAAGGTGGGCAGGAATGGAGTATCTCCTTTTGGAGGGTGTTCCCTATGCCCATCTGGGGTATTCCCTCAACATAGTGCCGCCCCTTCTCCCATTTGTATATCCGTCTAGCCTCTAAAGCCCAATTTCTCATCCCCCTTCCAGTTGAAGTCTCCAATCTCCGCCCAACTAAAATGCCCAATTTTAATTAAAATCGAGGAGAATCTTCAAATCTTCTCTTTGCAGTCCCAACGATGGCCACTACAGTGTTCTGGCGCTCCTGGGACTGCAGAGATGCTGGTGTATTTGATTGGTCAGCAACTCACAAAGCTGGGCTTCCTGTCTCTGAGAGGTGGAAATCCCACTCTCAAGTCATTAATGCTACCCCCAGCATATTATTGCAGCAAAGCAGCTGGATTCAAAGCTGGCAAGGTGCTGACACTTGACCAAGGCAGGTGAAGGGGCAGGGCAAAGTAAATTCACTCCAGAGTAAACAATCAAAGAGCATGGCGCTGGTCTGAAAAAAGATAAAGAGATGACTCCCAAATTAGCAGAACAGAAAAGTGTTAAACAGAATGAAAATTCTTCAGCTATGTGAAGAACTTCTACAAGTGAAAAGGGCATATATGTATCAAAGCATAGAATTCCATGAATATTTATGGTACAAAACTAAGCTGAGACATAAAGGGACATTTATTATAAAATAAGGACTCGCCACGTGAAAGAAAATCATAAGGAATGTGTAAACTGTTGTTAAAGATAAAAAGGGAAAATAGAAAGACACAAATAAAACACAAACACTCCAGCTTCTAATATAAAAGGTTAAGAGGATTTTATATTAAATGTGTCAGCCTTAGCTTGGTTATAGCATCATTGCCTCTGAGTCAGAAGGCTGTGGGTTCAAGCTTCATTCCAGAATGTTGACTAAGCTAGGCTGACATTTGGAGTTTAGAAGGATGAGGTGGGAAATCAAATTGAAACTTACAGAATACTGAGGGGCCTAAACAGAGTGGATGTGGAGAGGATGTTTCCACTAGTGGGACAGACTAGAACTCGAGGGCATAACCTCAGAATGAAGGGACGCTCCTTTAAAACTGAGGTAAGGAGGAATTTTTTCAGCCAGAGAGTGGTGAATCTGTGGAACACATTGCCAGAGGGCTGTGGAAGCCAAGTCATTGAATGTCTTCAAGACAGAGATAGATAGGTTCTTGATCAATAAGGGGATCAAGGGTTGGAGGGAGAAGGTAGGAAAATGGGGATGAGAATGATATCAGCCATAATTGAATGGCGGAGCAGTCCTGATGGGCCGAATGGCCTAATTCTACTCCTACATCTTATTGTCTTATTTCAGTGTAGTTTTGAGGGAATGCTGCACTGTCTGAAATGCCATCTTTCAAATGAGATATTAAACTTAGATCCATTTTTCTTTCTTAAATGATAGGAAAGATTCCATGGCAATTTATGAAAAAAAAGCAGGGGCGTTTTCCAAATATCCTAGTCAATATTTATCTCTCAGCCAACTTCACTAAAACAAACTATACCTTGTCTGCTCTTGGAGACTTGATTGGTACTATTGTCAAGTGAGGTGATGCAACAAGGTAGCTTTGTATTCTGTGTGTGTGTGTGTGTGTGTGTGTGTGTGGGGTGGAGTGCGTGGATCCTTTTATCCATGGGTCCATTTGCCCTTGTGCGTGTTGGGGGGAGAGTGGGAGGGATACCTCTCACTGAGAGGAGATGAGTGTGAAGCATCTCAGAGAGCAGTTCCAGCTTGGACTGGGATCTTTCCATCCTGCTGAAAGTCAATGAACATTTGGCTGCCTCTCCAAATTTCTCTGTTCCCATCATGGGTGGAACTGGAAAATCATAGCCTTTGTTTTTATTAATCCTTGGAAACAGCATGTAATAAATGTTTTTAAACAAAAGATCATTACAATTGCTTTTGAAAAACATAACAAAGTGAAAGGAACCCACGGTTCTCTTCCAGAGTAAGAAGCAGTGAATCCTGTGATAAACCCACAAAAACAGAGTTAAGGACAATGGAAACCTTCTCCATTTTGCCAAATGTTCCATGCATCCTTCTGCTACTTTCTAACTATTCACACCTCCTCTGGACAAAGGGCAGAATTTTCCACTTAGTGCACAAGAGTGCTGGCTGAGGTGAGAAAACAAGCAAGCTGCTCTCCAGATTATCCGGAACTGTGAATGAAAAATCCACATGTGTGGCCAGCACCTCACGATGGCTGACAACAGAGACTGGGGCGCACTTTATAAAGGGTCCCCTGATCTGCGCAAAAAAAAAACATCCTCTCCAAGGATAGGAGGACTCCCACACTCCCCCCTCCCCCCCACCACCACCGACACACACAGGAGCAAACACACGGGCAACCCAAATAGGAGGAACACTTGAAATGGAACTTGCCAGAGGGGCACATTTGGCACTGTCCTCTGGCATTATCCCCAGGCACTGTCCCTGCTGCTGCCAGGGTGCCAGGAAGCAATGCTGGGTCAATGTCAGGTTGTCAGGTGGTAATGTCGGGGACATAACTAGGGTACTGCCCAGTTACGTCCTCTCCCTCCACCCGCCTGGGCTCTATACATACATGAGTACTCCCCTGCGGGTTCCCTTCACTTGGTTTGTGTTTTTCAAAAGCAGTTATGAACATTGCGACTTGACATTATGCCAACAAGGGTGGAATTTGAATTATTGGGGAACCCCTTTAGTTTTATTATAATTTATTGAAATGAGGTTGCTGACCTTTCTGGGCAGGAACCTCGTTACGTCAATGGTGAGGAATGGGGAAGATTGGAAACTTTATCTCGCCAGTGAGATTCTCATCTTCTGATCTTTGCAACATTTTGTGCCCACGTTGCTGTTTGCATTCATGGCAAATGTGGGCACAAAATCACAGCATAACTCCTTCTTTAAATCGGAAATGCTGGGTGGAATTTTACAACCTCATTCGCCTGTTTTGTGGCAGGAAAAAGTCAGGTGTGATGCAACTAGCGGAAATGGCACAGGTTTTCAGTGACCAAGAAATAAAAATGGCGTGATCGGGACCCTGTCCAAACGGATGAAACGTCAGTTTGCGTTTTTTTGCATTCAACACAGTGTAATTAGTGAGCTTCACTCCCAATCGGGAATCTCAGTTCACCACTTCAACAACCTCATTCGTTGCAACTGGATCAGTCAGGAAAACATCTCAAGTATAAAAGTCACTTTCAGGCGCTGGAACACAAAGGATGAGTGAGCATATAAGTCTCTTTCAAACTACTCCATGCTGCTCTGAGAGTGTTATTTTGTAGCGGCCATGTTGTGTTTCAGGTCGGGGGTTCTGTGAGTGTGGTCTCAGGACGGATCCAGATCAGGGTGCTGACCTCGGGTTTTAGCGCTGACTCTTGGTCCTAGTGTTGGCAGCAGCAAGCACTGTTTCTGGCGGGGGAAGAGCTGGAAACTCTCTGAAGTGGCAGTGCTGAAGCACTCTCTGCATGGGTTCTGGATGTGTGTTTGTGAGTGTGGTGGTGGGGGGCTGTGCTGCCATTCTGAGGACTGTGGGGGATACGGGGATTGTGTGTTTCTGAGGGAGGGATATGGGGAGTGAGTGTTGCTGGGGGTCTGTGGCCTGTTGTGACTTGATCACGACCCTCTGGGACTCCGCCATGGCCTGCTGTGACTAGGTAATCACTGAGGGCCTGCCACTCATGGTAAAGATTTCATGCCCCAGCCTTTCCACCGCAGATGCCAGTCTTGCAGTATTGGCTTGGGAACCATACAAGACAAGCAGTGGCAGGTCTGCCTGAAAGCTTTGGGACTCCTCCCAACAGCCTTGCAGTCAGTCCAGTGTGGCTGTTAGCCCCTCCTGCAATCCCTTGCTCTGTTGCTGCATCTCCAGCAGCTGAGGGAGAAGTGATTGCCAAGGCCCAGCGTGAGTCCTCAGAAATTCCTTCCTCCATCCGATGTACATCAGCAGATGTGGCGTGTTCACCAGAGAGTGACCCAGATATCTCGCCACTAACTTGACCCACTAATGGGAGAGTCTCTGGGATGGTGAATTGTGAGGTGGAAGCTGACGCCAAACTGGTGCCGGCCTTGGAGGTCCTTTCACCGGCTTCCTCTGAGGAGTCTGCCGAGCTATCAAGGGCACGATGGGTGGGAGCAGCAGTGGGGGCCGTGATGCCAGATGGCCCAGGCACTCTGGTGTCCCTTCCTGCAACACAGGACACAAGGTTAAATGCAAGGAATCTCCCTCCCATGCAATTTACTTGCGATATCAAATGGAGGATTGTCAGGCATTTGCTTCTATGTTCCAGCCCGACTATGCTGTCAGTAATAGTCCACATCCCCTCCTCTCCCACAAGCTCCAGTGACCGCTCTTCAAAAACAGTGAGGACGTGGATCTCAGGTGCACCTCCCCCTGCCTTCGCCCTCCCCCAGTGATTATGGGCATTCTTCTCCTGGGGGGACAGAAGGAGCCATGTAAAATCTGATGGCATGAGTCCTACAGGGTGGCCCTCAGAGGGCAAGGTTTGTGATACTCTTGTGGGGGGGGCAGTGCTTGGGGGTTATGGGTTGGGGCTTAAGGTAGCAGGGTGCTGGGGTTGGGAGGGATTCAGGGATCATTTATAGGGAAGATGCTAGATGGAGTGAAACACTCACCATTGCTGCCCAGATTAGGTATTCAGTTTTTTGCAGCACTGCTTCCTGGTCCTCTTGGTCAGCGCCCTGGTATTGACGCAGGCTGCCGTCACCTCCCAGGCTGCATTTCCATCCCTTCCCCTGGGTCGGTGTCCTGCTGGGGGCTGGTGGGGAGAGGATGTCCCACCTTGCCTTCACCATCTCCAGCCACCTAGCCAGATCTGCATCCGAGAAACAGGGAGCTGTCTTCCTGGAGGCCATTTCTTTCTGCATGGCCTTCCTGTCTGCCCATCCTTGGGGGTTTTTTCGAGCTTACCCTTGTTAATGCAGATCAGCTGCAGGCAGTTTGGGTGAGTCACGCGCCTGTTAGAGCATTCCAGCGAATTTGATACAGTTTGTCTTGTAACCATGGAAGGAAGCCACATCAGCACTTACAGGTGTGCTGATGGAGGTGGGAGGTGGGGGGGGAAGGCAAGATTTGTGCCTCTGTGATGATCGGAAGCAGGGGAGAGAGGGTCATGACAGTCAGCCATCGGGGCCAGGAGATGATGAGGGGCCACGTGCAAGGGATTCTGGGGGGGGGAGGTGGGTGAGTAAGAACATAAGAAATAGGAGCAGGAGTAGGCCATCTAGTCCTTCGAGCCTGCCCCGCCATTCAATAAGATCATGGCTGATCTGTCGTGGCTCAGTTCCACTTTCCCGCCCTCTCCCCATAACCCTTAATCCTCTCTCTTATCAAAAACCCATCAACCCGCGTCTTAAACATATTTAGTGAGGCAGCCTCCACCACTTCAACGGGCAGAGAATTCCAGAGATTCACCACCCTTTGAGTGAAGAAGTTCCTCCTAAACTCCGTTCTAAACTGCGCCCCCCCCCCCACTTATCCTGAGGCTGTGCCCCCTAGTCCTACTGTCCTTTCTGAGCGGGAAGAGCCTCTCCACCTCTATCTTATCCATCCCATTCATTAAGAGGGTCAGTATGTTGGGGGGTGGTCCCCAGTGTCCGGGGGGGAAAGGGGAGGATGTATCAGCCCTGGGGGTGTCCTGTCAGGAGAGCTGTTTATTTTTCTTTTCCTGAGCACGTGCAGTTTGTGGTTCTGATCTAGCTGCTGGCTGTCTGGTGAATTAAGCCCTGCCCATTGCTTCTAGCAGCTAGAAATGGTCTAGCCCACTTTTTTAACGACTGAGTGCATAAGATTGGGTGTGAAAACGCACCTGGAAAATGAATCAGGAACTCCCTCATTTTCAAGCCCAGCTGCTCACTTAGAAAAAAATCGCATAAAATTCGACCCACTAACTCTGTTTCTTTCTTCACAGATGCTGCCTGATTTGCTCGGTATTTCCAGAATTTTTGGTATTGTTTCAGATTTCCAGCGTCCACATTATCTTAATTTTGTTTTGCTCTTAAACTTGTCTCATCAGCGCCGCACTTTGTCTTGCATCATCTTTTGTCTTTCTCCTCTCCTCCATCCCATCGCAGACCTTTCACCAAACCTTCTTTCTAGCTCTGTTCTCACAAAAAAAACTGATCCATAATTTCTTCTAGTTCTGATCCATCTGAAACATTTTCTGTCCCTTCCTGCTGACAGGATTTTCCAGTCCTGCAGATAGAAACTCCCCCCTATGATGTGTTCCCTGGTAGTGGAGAGTGCAGGGCATGCAAAACCCCAAAGATATTGGTGGGACTGGAAGACCTGGCCGCTGGCCTGTCGTGAGCCACCTCCACCAATGGAAAATATGCTGCCAGGGGACTGGAAAATCCTGCCCAATAATTCTGTTCCTCTCTCCACAGACACTGCCAAACCTGCTAAGTGTTTCCTGCATTTTCTGTTTTTATGTCAAATTTCCAGCATCTGTAGTACTTTTCTTTCGCATTTATTAAAGAAGCGTCACCCATTAATTCTGCAACAAGCAGCTAGCTAAAAATGAATTACTCTTTTAGAAGCTGTGAATAAATAAATGTCATGAATTGATGAACTGTTGAACCAGTCAGTCAGCTTGGAAACGTGGAAACATAGAAAATAGAAGCAGGAGTGGGCCATTTGGCCCTTTGAGCCTGCTCCACCATTCATTTTGATCATGGCTGATAATCAAATTCAATATCCTGATCCTGCCTTACCCCCATATCCCTTCATTCCCTTAGCCCCAAGAGCTATATCTAATTTCTTTTTGAAATCACACATATTTTTGGTCTCAACTACTTTCTGTGGTAGTGAATTCCACATATTCATCACACTGGGTGATGAAATCACTCCTCACTTCAGTCTTAAAAGTTTTACCCCTTATCCTCAAACTATGATCCTTAGTAATGAACTCACCCACCATCGGGAAACATTCTTTCTGAATCTAATGTGACTAACCCTGTTGAATTTTATAAGTTTCTATGAGATTCTCTCTCACTCTTCTAAACTTCAATGAATATAATTCTCACTCTGGGACTTGAGTACACTTGCAGTCGGACATCTTTCTGCAGCACTGAGGGAGCGCTAGATTGTTAAATGCGTACACTTTCTGATGAGTTTGTAAACCAGCCTGCCTGTTCAGCTCAGAGATCTCATGGCAGAGTTCCAGGAAGAGCTAAGAATTCCTTGAATGTCCTGGCCAATATTCTTCTCTCAACCAACCATAGGAAAAAAACAGTTTAACTAAGTCATTCATGTCAATAGTTGCTCATTTACATTGCCGTGAACAACTGCCTGCTGTCTGACTGACTACATTTCAAAAATTAATTAATTGGTCTTGAAGCATCTCCCAAAGATGTAAGTTGATACATCAATGCAAATTCTTTAACATGGAAAAGCTGTACACAATCTAGAATCTGCCTCATATTGCTAGCTTCAGGTATGTTCTATACACAATTAAATATCCAAAAATATTACAATCTTGCAACAGTAGTAGAATGACTTTTTGCAATTATATCAATGTTATTATTCATCTTTTGTTATCTCCAAATCCAACTGTTCCAGTACTCTTCCTGCTCCCATCTTCTATGCTCTGTAAACTTGCACTCAGAAAAGCACTTTGGCTCACATCCTAAATCACATCAAGTCTGTTTAGCCATTGCTCCTGTGCACGCTGGCCTATGTGACCTATGGTCCACCAATGTAACAGTTTTAAAATTCTCATCCTTGTTTTCAAATCCCTCTATTGTCTCATTCCTCCCCACCTCTACAATTTCCCCCATCCAACAATTTTACATCCCTCCGGTTTTCACCTTTTCTACATCCCCGATTTCCTTCACCCTACCATTGGTAGGGCAGCACGGTAGCACAGTGGTTAGCACTGTTGCCACACAGTGCCAGGGCCCCAGGTTTAATTCCGGCCTTAGATGACTGTGTGGTGTTTGCTCATTCTGCTCGTGACTGCATGGGTTTCCTCTAGGTGCTCTAGATTCCTTCAACAGTCCAAATATGTGTGGATTAGGTTGATCAGCTATGCTAAATTGCCCCTTAATGTCAGGGGGTTTAAGGGGGCGAAAATGTGGGGTTATGAGGATAAGACAGGACCTGGTTGGGATTGTTGTCGGTGCAGGCTCGATGGGCCAAATGGCCTCCTTCTGTGATTTTATGATTCATCTGTTATGCCTTCAGCTGTAACCCCACTGTTGTTAACTCTGGAATTACGGCCCTAAACCTCTTCACTTCTCTCTCTTCCTTGAAGGCACTTCTTAAAGTCTTCCTCTTTAATTAACCATGTTACAATATCTTCTTAAGAGGTTCGCTGTCAAGTTTTGTCCTGTAAAGTGCCTTGGCTTGTTTTATTATGTTGAAGGTGCTGTAGAAAATACAAGTTGTTGACATTGTTACTAGCCTGTTCCCATTAATTGTAAAAACTTGGGTTTGCAATGTAGAGGTTTCAGGGTGATTATCTGGGTGCAGCAAATACTGGGAAATGAGGGGGAAATAGTGTCTACCACTATTAGAGTGCGCCTTCTTTTCTGTCTAGTAATTCAGATGAATGGCATTATCAGACGGAATCCACAATGGACATGCATTGCTCTTTACCAGACTGTTCTGCATTCACTATGTCGAGACAATCCAATAGGCCTCAACCATGACAACACTTTAACAAAATAAAATGCTAAGGAGCATTATAAAATACGATTAGACACCAAACCATGTCAGGTATTATGAGGGGAAATGGCTGAAAGCTTGGTCAAAGGTTTTAAGGAGCATCCTAAAGGATTGAAGAAAGGTCGAGAATTGGAGAGGTTTAGGGAGGAAATTCCAGGGCATAGGATCTGAAGGCACAGCCGACAGTGGTGGAGAAATTAAGCTCGGGGATGCTCATGAAGCTGAAATTAGTAAGTGCAGATATCTTGAAGGGTTGTGGGACTGGAAGAAAATTACAGAGGCAGGAAATTGCAAGGGAATTGAGGGATTTGAAGACAAAGATGAGAATTTTTAAATCAAGGCTTTGCCTGACTGGGAGTTAATGTAGGTCAAGACGCTCAAGGGTGATAGGTGAATGGGACTTATATGAGTAAGGATACAGCCAGCAGAGATTTGGATGACCTTAAGTTTAAAAAAGTGGAATGCGGAGAAAAAACAAAGAGGACATTAGAATAGTCAAGTCCAGACTTACGTAATTCGCTGCCCAAATTGGTGGTGGAGGCAGAGACCCTAAACTCTTTTAAAAAGTACCTGGATCTGCAGCTTAAGGATTGTAAATTACAGGGCTTTGGGCCGGGTGCAGGAAGGTGGGATTAGAAAGGGTACTGGGTATCCTTGGGCTGGCATGGACAAGATTGGCCGAGTGGCCTCCGACTATGCTGTAACTTTTCTATAGTTCTGTGGTGAGACAAATCGTGGATGGGGTTTGCAGTTATGACAGTTCTTTCTGCACAGGTTAATATGCCAAACCTCCTGGAAATAATTTAGAGGCAACTGCATTTCTACTGGTTCCTGCAGAAAGGCATAAAAGGTTCAAAATGTTTTAGCAATTTTATTTGGAATGTAGGCAAACATACATTCATTGCCCATCCCTAGTTCAAGAATCAATCATATCATGTGAAGTAAAATCATATGTAGGCTGAACCAAGAAGGAGTGGCTGATTCTGTTTCCTGAAGGTTATTAATAAACCCGTCAGGTTATTGTGACAATTTGGCAGCTTTTATAATTTTTCTGCTGGTAATTGCCCCCAAATTGCCAAATATTTTGAACTGAATAAAAGCAATTTAAGGTTATTAGTTATCTCTATCAAATTAATTAAACTAGTTGATTGTAGCATCTGTGAGGCCTACTAAAGGTAATTTAGGGCTGACCATAATTACTGCATTTAATTCTTTTTCTACCTGAGTCCCTGAAGCTATTATCAGATTCCTGCAAATTAAGAGTAGAATTCTGAAAGAATACCTAAATTCAGAATGATCAATTCAATTCCAAAGATGTGCAGGTTAGGTTGATTGGCCATGCTAAATTGTCTCTTAGTGTCATGGGGACTAGCACGGTAAATACGTGGAGTTATGGGGATAGGAGCTGGGTAGGATTGTTGTCAATGCAGGCTGGATGGGCTAGCTGCACTGTAGGAATTCTATGGAAAATCATAATCAATAGAAGGATCATATGGATTCAAAACATTGTTTCTCTTTCCACAGATGCTGCCAGGCCCACTGAATTTATCCAGCACTTTCTGCATTTAATTAAGAAAAAGCTGTGAACTGTTCACATTGTTCCATCTACTTTCCCATCACTGGGGATGCATCACAGCACCACATAACCAGAGACAGCAAAAAAAAACACTTCATTGCATTTTAAAGAATTCATATTTGATTTTTATTTTCTTAGATAATGCAAAACCTCATGTTTTTATTCCACTCTGGAAGAGATCTAATTATTATGCGTCTCAAGCCAGGAGCAAAATGTTACTTACTAGCAGAATTAATTACAAAAGTCATGAATTTTCATACCAATCAAAAATAACAACAAGATAGAGGCCTGTATCACTGCAACTGATCAGGGAGAGTGTAATATAATGTATTTATTCTACATTCAAAGCACACATTTTTGTTTCTTGTATTGAACAGGTCATTGTTTAGTTGCGACATTGACAATGGTGCCTATAGATGTAAATGCAAATGGCTGAATAAGTGAGAATCCACCAACTTCAAAATTTTATTTGTCAAAAAAATTAAAGCAACATTTGATTCCCAATACAGTTGAGTGAGATAGCCAGGGAATCTAATCAGTGTTGTAAATTTGCCCTTCAATGCAGGTACAGCTGAACAAATAATAATGGACTAGGTGTTCCCTTCAGGAGGTAACAGCTATTTTATCAGGTGTGTGATCATTTCAATGCAATAAGTCCTCTGAATTTGGGAGTCGCCCAAACCTGTTCTATGCAAGAGGTTCACTCCAATTCAACTTAAAAAAGACTCGGACAGGCAAAATAAAATTGTTAATCTTAATGTGGCATTGAGCTAACTCAGTGCTAAGTGCTACTTCCTGCATTCTCATATTGAATTGCAGCTGTTTGCACCCTGTTGAGTGCATTGTTCCTTGATGATGCCGCCACAAAACTTCCTCCTTTAGAACTAATGTGTTGCAGCCATGGAATCTGACTCAAGTTAAAACTTTGTATGTGATAAGATCTGCTTATACATGATTTATTATCAGAACTAAATTAGGAATAATAGTAACAAGAAAGGACACCAGCGGTGCACTGGCTAGATGGTCGATTTTTTTGTGTATCCTTACAACTAATTCTGTTGCACTGTGTTATTGACTCCCTTTGCCCACTTTTACCATGATAATCCCAAATCATACTGCAACCTTCATAACAGCCAGTCCACCCCAGAGGAGCGCTGCTCCCACATCTATAAGGGTTTTGATATTCGATAGGATGTTAAGTTTCATACAGTCATTACCAGTATTGGTTCCAGAGAGCTGGTAATATATTTTTCAAAAGATTTGACCATTGATAGCTCAATAATTAAATAGTACCCAAATGACTCAATGGTTAAATTCTGCAGAGCATTTTAGGAATATTGAAGATATAAATATTATCTCCTTCTTCTATGGTGCTCATGATGACATGCTACCTCCAAGGTACCTATAACTTTTATCTACCCAGTACCTTGTTGTTTTTGCATTGAGCTGATCACACTATTTCCCTTCCTGCACTTTTCTCCATTTCTCTATTTTTCACTCGCACTGCTTTTTTCCACTTTCTTTTGGCCTTTTTCATTTTCCTCTTCCCCCTTCTTATTTTCCTGTTTTTACTTCTCCTCCTGTTTGTAATCACAGAGGTGCAATTGGATTGCGACTCAAGTGACTTAGATGCAGCAGCATCAGATGTCACAGAGTCTTGGGCTTATTGGGGAGAAGTGCTGAAGACGTTGTCTGTAGCTTAGGGTGTGGAATGAGGTGCAGTGTGAGATTTTCCTGAAGAGTGTCCTTCCATGGTGTGAGATAGGAGTAGTTGAAATCTGTTAGTTTGGAAGAATCACAGAATCACAAAATACTACAGTGCAGATCAGGACATTTGGCCCATCGAGTCTGTACCGACGCATAAAAGGCCCTGATCTGCCCACCTAACCACATTTGCCAGCACTTGGCCCATAGCCTTGAATGTTATGGTGTGCTAAATACTCATCCAGATACTTTTTAAAGGATGTGAGGCATGCCAGCTTCACCACCCTCCCAGGCAGTGCATTTCAGACTGTCGCCACCCTCTGGGTATAAAAAATGTTTCTCAAAAACCTCCCATCCTTCACTGTTAACTTGTATTCCCTCGTAACTGACCTTTCAACTCAAGGGAACAGCTGTTCCCTATCCAACTGTCCATACCCCTCATAATCTTGAACACCTCAATCAGGTTGCCCCTCAGTCTTCTCCGTTTTGTTCAAATCTCTCTTCATAACTTAAATGTTCCATCCCAGGCAACATCCTAGGGAATCTCCTCTGCACCTCCTCTACAGCAATCACATCCTTCCTATAATGTGGCGACCAGAACTGCACACTGTGCTCTAGCTGTGGTCTCACCAAAATTCTAAACAACTCCATCATGACCTCTCTGCTTATGTAATCTATACCCCGATGATAAGGTGAGTGTGCCATAAAAAGCGTTGGCATTTTAAGAGTTAATATGCATCGTCCCAAGATGGACTATCCAAACCCTGGCAATAATGTTCTGACCAACTCCCGAAGCTGAGTTGCAACTGAACGAAGTGCACACGCCTACTAAAATGCACTCACCTCCGAAAAGCCCATGCAATGAGCAGCCAATTTTCCAGCTGAAAATAAAAATAACAGTCATGTATACAGCATTGCTAATTGTCACAGTCGAAATGCATTAGGCCAACACACATATTAGCATCCCTAACAGAATTGTGTTCCCTCTGCACTAAACTGGAAATGAGGTAGATTTGACTGGGGCAGGAGTACAGTGGGCTACTATTGTAGCAAGCAGTAGAACTGCTGGCTTTTCCAGCGGGATTTTCCTCAAATCAAAGGAGCAAAGACTGAATACCTCCAGCTGATAGGAGAGTGGGGAGGGAGGGGGTGGGGTTTTTCAAACCTTCTTGAGCCAACCTGCTCACGATTGCAACATTAGAGGAAGAATATGAAAACTCAAGTTAATAATTCACATTAAGGATTAATTGCCTCAATAATTGTCTCCAAATATATATTACTGCACATTGGTTATTTCAGCATGAAATGGATTATAATCCAGGCCCCTTTTTGGGACAATTCAATGTTGTGGTGTACGCCTCAGACGATCAGTCTTACTTGAGGCTGAGAAAGACTGACCTCACAGAGATTTAACTGGATCTGGAGAACTGATCTTACTCTTCCCAAAGGAAAGGAATCACCAGAGAACATTAACCTCTCCAGATAGTCTTTATAACAAATTTTAGCCATATTATAAATAATCTGGATATTATAAGGGTCTGGACAATGTACTTCTCCACTGAAGAGTGTGCAGAGAGTTGGTTTTCGAGTTTGGACACAAAACCTTATTTGAGACAACACATTTTCTAAATTATATAAAAGTTTATTAACGAACCGAACATGCAGTTCACTTTTGATAATAATCACAACATTGATAGTTCTTGGAAAAGTAAGTATAATCTTGTTTTTATTGGAGAATCCAGATGTTATCGATGTTATGGAGAGATATTTAAAATATCCATCAGTATGGATATAAAATATCCATCAAAGTAGTATTTACCTTACATCTCTGAATGGAAAGCTACCAAGTCTAGCAAGATATGCCTATTCCAATTAAGTGGAGAATTGTCAACGCTCTACACCACTGCAGATATACAGAAGACACTGGATTGATTTCAATGAATTTTAAAATCCTACAGTGCGGTTCCGTTGAGTGAGGATTTCTCACCCCTGTTTTCTGCGGGCAGGAACGGAGATGGGGAGGAGAATCGGGGGAAGAATTCCAAAATGTCTTTCATAAGAACATAAGAACATAAGAAATAGGAGCAGGAGTAGGCCATCCAGCCCTTCGAGCCTGCCCCGCCATTCAATAAGATCATGGCTGATCTGTCGTGGCTCAGTTCCACATTCCCGCCCTCTCCCCATAACCCTTAATCCCCTCACTTATCAAAAACCCATCAACCCGCCTCTTAAAAATATTTAGCGAGGCAGCCTCCACCACCTCAACGGGCAGAGAATTCCAGAGATTCACCACCCTTTGAGTGAAGAAGTTCCTCCTCAACTCTGTTCTAAACCGCCCCCCCCTTTATCTTGAGGCTGTGCCCCCTAGTCCTACTGTCCTTTCTGAGCAGAAAGAGCCTCTCCACCTCTATCCTATCCATCCCATTCATCATCTTATACGTCTCAATGAGATCTCCCCTCATTCTGCTAAACTCTAACGAGTACAAGCCTAGTTTATTCAGCCTCTCCTCATAGCTCAAGCCCCTCAACTCTGGTATCAGCCTAGTAAACCTCTGCACTCCCTCCAAGGCCAAAATATCCTTGCGTAAGTACGGCGACCAAAACTGCACACAGTACTCCAGCTGCGGCCTCACCAATGCCCTATACAGCCGCAGCAAGACCTCCCTACTTTTATATTCAATCCCCCTCGCTATGAAGGCCAGCATCCCATTCGCCTTCCTGACCACCTGCTGCACCTGCAGGCTGGGTTTTTGTGACTCATGCACAAGGACCCTGAGGTCCCACTGCACCATCGCCTGCTGCAGTTTTTCGCCCCGTAAGTAATAGTCCTTCCTACCATTATTCCTGCCAAAGTGGACCACCTCGCACTTGCCAACATTAAATTCCATTTGCCATTTCCTGGCCCATTCGCCCAGCCTATCTAGATCCTTCTGCAGACTCTCCACACCCTCCGTGCAATTTGCCATTCCCCCAATCTTGGTGTCATCAGCAAATTTCGACACCATACACTCGGTTCCCTCCTCCAGATCATCTATATAAATGGTAAATAGCTGAGGCCCCAGCACCGACCCCTGGGGCACTCCACTAGTCACCAACTGCCAATCCGAATAGCACCCATTAACCCCCACTCTCTGTCTCCTATTTGACAACCAATCCTCTATCCACGCTAACACCCTACCCCCAACTCCATGCCCCCTCACCTTCTGCAATAACCTCTTGTGAGGTACCTTGTCAAACGCCTTCTTCATGCTAAAGGTATTTCCCTGCTCAATTATCCCTGCCCACCACCAGTGATATAATGAAGTTCCCACCATGAAAGGTTGGGAACACCATTATCATGTACCGAATGGGCCTCCTCACTGAATCATCCCGCGACACAAAGTGTCACGTCAGTGGGGTTTACAGCATGTTTTCTAAAACAGGAACCTGGCACAGGTTGGTACAGCCCCCTGAGAGGGGAGAAAGAGGGTCAGGCACTGCCTACCCCCTGGCACTGCCCCCTTGCACTTCTCCCTAGAGGGCAGTGCTGGAGAGGCTTTGTTGGGGTGGTCCTTGAAAGGGGGAAGCTGTGTACTTTGGGGCTACATTGGGCAGCACGGCAGCACATTCTCCCTGTGTCTGCACAGGTTTCCTCCCGGTTATTTAATTTCCTCCCACAGTCAAGAGATGTGCGGGTTAGGTGTATTGACCACACACCTGACGAAGGAACATCGTTTCCGAAAGCTTGTGAGATTACTATCAAATAAACCGGTTGGACTTTATCCTGGTATTGTGAGACTTCTTACTGTGTTCTAGTTATTCATGCATTGTTACAGGTTTTATTTGGACAGTGGGATAGCAAGATCTGCGCAATTACATTGCCAGAATCCAAAGCATAGAATGGACTCTGTTTTACTGGAGGCGACATGTATTTTATCCTAGCACCCTTTTGGAAATACATTTGATCTAAAAGTTAAAAACCCTACAAGTCACAGGGTGCCATGGTGACGCAGTGGCTAACACTGTTGCCTCACAGTACCAGGGACGTGGTTTCAATTCCAGTCTTGGGTCACTGTCTGTGTGTAGTTAGCACATTCTCCCCATGTCTGCATGGGTTTTCTCTGGGTGGTCTGGTTTCCTCCCACACTCCAAAGATGTGCAGATTAGATTGATTGGCCATGCTAAATTGCCTGTGAGCATCTGGGGGGTTAGCAGGGTAAATATATGGGGTTTCAGGGATAGGGACTGGGTGGAATTGTTGTTGGTGCATGCTTGATGGACCGAATGGCCTCCTTCTGCATTGTAAGGATTCTATGAAACTTTCTGTGAAGTCGAATACGTTGATTCAGGTCTGTGCAGTTGATGCAGATCTTATTTTGAAATGTAACACTTTTAAATAGTGTGATGGATGCTGTGATTTAGTTTGGTAATTGCGCACTAAATAAACATCTTACACTTCTTGATGTTTTTACTCACTTCATTGTGGTGAGGCTGTTTTAGTGTTCAATGAAATTTTGCCAAGACCTGTTCTTCCATCATCAGAATCAAACAAGGCCTAGCGTAAAAGTACCTTCAGCTTCTCTCTGCGGCTGTGACAGGTTTCTTTCTTTATTTTCAGTAAGAAGTAACTAACTGGTGTTGAGTGTTTAGAGGTAAGGGTGGCATGGTGGCACAGTGGTTAACACTGCTGCCTCACAACTCCAGGACCCGGGTTCAACTTCAGGTACTACTGTCTGTCTGTGTGGAGTTTGCATGTTCTCCCCGCGTCTGAGTGGGTTTGCTTCAGGTGCTCTGGTTTCCTCCCACAGTCCAAGGTTAGGTGGATTTGACATACGAAATTCTCCCTTAGTGTCCCAAGATTAGTGGGGGATTAGTAGGTAAATGTGTATGTCTGCAGGGATAGGGCAGGGGAGAGGGCCTGGTAAGATGCTCCGTTGGAGTTGGTGCAGGCTTGATGGGGCTGAATGGCCTCTTTGACACTGTAGGGATTCTATGATTCGAAGCACAAAATCATCATGACTTTCCAGTCAGGTCCTAAAGCAGAAGTTTCAATTGAGAGGTTAACCATCATTATGTATAAAAATATCTCATTTAATAATATATTTTTAGAAGGAGCATTTGTGGATCAGGCCTTTTAAAAATAAATTACATATTATACATCTGGTTAATGTTTGACTCATCCAAGTCATTTCATTTCTGATGTTAATTTTTCTTTCCCTCCCCTAATTGTCCCCTCTCCCTGGAGATGATGAAGCTTTCTGCGAAGCAGGATGCATGCGTTTATCCCATTGAGTGGGCATTTCTCAACTTTGCACCTAAATACTGTGCGGCAACATCCAATTTCATCCGGTGCATCGCAATTAAGACTACAATTCAACATTTACATGCATGCATTTTCCACTAGGCATCTCTGGAGACTGATCAGGAACAGTCCAAATCAACAAACAACAACAGTTACATTTATTTAGCAAAACATAGAACAATGAGCCAAGGAAGGAGGGGAGATCAGAATAATTAACCAAAAGCTTGGTCAAAAAGGTCGGTCTTAAGTGCCAGTTTAAAAGACGGAGGATGGTGGAGAGACTTAAAAGAATTTTGCAGGGTATTATGGAGCCTAAGGCCTAGATGCTGGAAGACATGCCTCCTGGCGCTGGGGCAACAGAATAGAAAATGTACAAGATGGATTGGGGTGGGCAGGAAAGGGGTGGGCAGGAAGAGAGTGGACTACCCCCATCCTTCCCTACCCTCTACCCCCGATCAATTTTACATGACCCCCTCTCATCAAAAAGATACGTACTAGAGGGGGATGACTGTAAAATTCCACCCCACTCATAGTTTTAGGATTAAAGCTGGCCATTGAGGATACAGGTGAGGAGATTTCTTTTTCAATTGGATGTTTGTGAATCTTTCAAGTTTCCTTGGTTGTTTGAAGTGGTGGGGAGGCGGGGTGGGGGGAGGGGGGCGGGCGGTGCGGTGTGATGGCAGGGATGCTGGAGGAGTCTCACCTCAATTAACTTCAGAGTCAAACTGGTCCTTAACACCTGGCCTACCATGTATAAATCGAGCAGTGGTGCAAAACTAAAACCACTTCTCACTTGCATTGTGCAGGAAAACATGTACTCAACTGCAAACGTACTCTGGAAGCTGTCAAAGAGTATATTCAAGGCTGCGTTTGATTGATTTTTTTTGTGGCACTAAGGAGAGCAAGTGATGCAAATAGAAATTTCATTGTTGATCTGTGTGTGACTCCCCTCAGCATTACATTTCAAATTGAACCACATCTATTAATAATTATTCTCTATTTTCTATTGTCAAGACTTGATGTGAGTTAAAATCAAAATCATACAGATGCAGGAGGTCTGAAGTAAAGGATGTGGAGCAGAATTTAAAGTAGGCATGCTTCCCGTCAGGGGGTTTGGGTCAGTGCCAATCCCACCATAATTCCAACCTCCCTTGAGCTAACCTCCATAACATAGGGGGTAGTTGTGCACCAAAATCTGAAGCAAAGCCACCATATTTAAATGAATAATCAAGGGCAACTAGGCTAGTTATCAAGCTAATTGACCCTGATAATACACTGTCCACACCATAAAATATTAGTCATGGAAATCCAATTTCTTTTCACTGATATGCTTTTCTAATGTGATTTATTATTCTCACATGTATTAGTATACAGTGAAAAGTATTGTTTCTTGCACACAATGTAGAAAAAGCATACCATTCATAGAAAAGGATAGGAGAGAATGTAGAATGTAATGTTATAGTCATAGTTAGGGTGTAGAGAAAGATCACCTTAATATAAGGTAGGTCCATTCAAAAATCTGATGACTGTTGAAGGAGAGTGGGTATCACTCTTAGGGGGCTTCCTTTTGCCATTCCAGTCACAACCCCCCTCCCACCCCCTCACTAAGGACAAACTCCACTTCCTTCCTATCTGTTCCCTCCCTTCCGTCCCTCTCCCCTCTCTCCAACTTACCCAAAGCTCCTGGCCCAAGACCTCAAAATGATCTGCTCCTGGAATCCATAGGGCTTGATCTTCTTCTTCTTTCATCTGTAGTCCCAGCAGTGGCCAATTACGTCTTCATGGCACTACCTGGACTGATGGAACTGCTGGCCAATTGGATTGGCCGGCAGCTTCAGAAGGTAGGACTACTTCCCTAGTGAGAGTGGAAGACCCACTTGACTCTGGTTTATCTGTCAGGCAATGTTTTATGGTCGCAGGGCAGGTCAGCATGAAACATGTCACTCCACACCAACATTGTTCCTGGGATGGCGTGTCATCCATATCCCCTCACCCTCCCCTCTTAATATTATTCAGACAGTGGTCTGAGTTAGGTATGGGCAACAGAGTTTTGGATGATTATCATTATGGGGGGTGGAAGATGTGGGGACCAACTGGAATGTATTAGAATGGTCAGGCCTGGAAGTCACAAAGACATTGGATAAGCAGCAGATAAACTGAGGCAGAGGTGGAAGAAAATACTCCTGATTGTTTCACATACTCCAACAGTATTGCCTATCGGGACTGTAATTCAGTCAAAATTCTTGCACCAGCGTGCAGTACAAACTTTCTAAATTACTTTTTTTTTTCAAATTTACTACAACCACTGCATTGGGAGTTACAATAAAAAGTGAAACAAAAAACTATTTCTGACCAACCACATGTTTTGCATTTTTAACTTCATGATGCCTTTTAAGGGAAAGCTAGCTAAGTGCATGAAGAAGATATGCAGATCAAGTTAGATGTTTAGTGTGAGACAATGCTCATGTGAAGCATACAACACCCCCTGTGTTGGTCACTTGAGCTGAATATTTAATTTTTAAAATTTCATGTAGCTTTTGGTCACCTGTCCTAATACCTCCTGTCTCAAATTTTATTTGATAACCCTCCTGTGAATTTTTACTTCATTCTCGCATTGTATAAATTATAGTTGTTGTTGATTGAATTGGCCTTTAGCAGTGGCCTCGGAAGAAAGGGGGAAGACCTGTTAGCTGAAAATTGAAGCTAGCTGTGGAGAAGGGAGTGGAACTATAGGTTCAGCGATGGGACTTGTCAGTTTAAGCCAAATTGCCATCTAAAGCCTGAGTTGTTTAATTTTTGCCTGTAAGGCACTTACGCTGAGGGAGTTCTGTTAGCTCCTGATGTGCACTATTCACACAGGAAAACAAGTATGAAAGTCTTGGAGATGCGATATCTTGCAGGTCTGATGTGCTGCTGCTGGGTGAACTGCAAAACTGTAAATTCCACATTCCATTTCTTTATTATGATCAGGTGAGAAGACGTCAAATTGCTCCCTTCTTTTCTCACTCCTCTTCAGCTGAAAAGGACATGTCATTCATTCATATGATAAAAGCAAATTACTGCAGATGCTAGAATCTGAGACCAAAAGGAACAATGCTGGAAAATCTCAGCAGGTCTGGCAGCACCTGTAAGGAGAGAAAAGAGCTGATGGTTTCAAATCCAGATGACCCTTCGTCAAAGCTAAAAGGCATTGAGAAAGGCTATGCCTTTTGGCTTTGACAAAAGGTCATGTGGACTTGAAACATCTGCTCTTTTGTCTCCTTACAGGTGCTGCCAGACCTGCTGAGATTTACCAATACTTTTCCTTTCAGTTTCATTCATTCACATTCCTTGTCATTGCTCTTGATGGGTCTTTGCAGAAGTCATGGGTGGGACTTTATGGCTTCGCCCGAAGTCAATGGACCTTGCCCTATGTCAATGGACCTCTGTGTGGAGTTTGCACATTCTCCTCGTGTCTATGTGGGTTTCCTCCGGCTGCTCCGGTTTCCTCCCACAGTCCAAAGATGTGTGGGTTAGGTTGATTGGCCACGCTAAAATTGCTCCTAGTGTCCTGAGATGCATAGGTTAGAGGCATTAGCGGGTAAATATGTAGGAATATGGGGGTATGGCCTGGGTGGGATTGTGGTCGGTGCAGACTCGATGGGCCAAATGGCCTCTTTCTGTACTGTAGGGATTCTATGATTCTATGATCGTTCCATGGTTCGGTCCTCGCCCACCCCAATTCCTGTGCTGGGGGGGGCAGTAAAATTCTGGTAGTTATTTCCATCTCAATGGATCGGAATATGGAGGATACAGTGATGCAAATTGGATAGCCATCTTTGATTGCGATCTCGTCACCTTTAGTCTCTGTCTTTAAAAGCACAATTTGAGTTTCCAGCCGATGAATTAAAAATCGTGATTTGACATAAAGAACATTTTAGTCACATCTTTTACCATTGGGAATTGGAGATTTCCACTTCTGGTTTTGCTCGATTGTTACATAAAGCTTTTGAGGAAACATGTAGATGGTCAGGGTCCCTCAACCCTCCGAGGATACAACTACACAACACTCAAGTAGATTTCAGCTGAGAGTGCAAGTGAATGTATTGAATTTACCCCATCCTCTTCTCAAAGAATGTCAGTAGTCAATATAAAGTTTCAAAGTTTATTTATCAGCATCACAAGTAGGCTTACATTAACGCTGCAGTGAAGTTACTGTGAAAAGCCACACTCTGGCATCTGTTCAGGTACACCAAGTGAGAATTTAGCATGACCAATAAGAACATAAGAACATAAGAAATAGGAGCAGGAGTTGGCCATCTAGCCCTTCGAGCCTGCCCTGCCATTCAATAAGATCATGGCTGATCTGTCATGTCTCAGTTCCACATTCCCGCCCTCTCCCCATAACCCTTAATCCCCTTGCCTATCAAAAATCTATCAACACGTGTCTTAAAAATATTTAGCGAGGCAGCCTCCACCACTTCAACGAATGCACTGAGCCATCACAGCTTTCAGACTGTGGGAGGGAACCAGGGCATCCAAAGGAAACCCATGCAAACATGGGCCACTCCAAACAGACAGTGACCCAAGCCAAGACTTGAACCAAGGTGCCTGGTGCTGTGAGGCAACAGTGATAACCACTGTGCCACCTAGTTGCATCTGATAAAAGATTGCAATAAGCTGTTGAATGTGTTTACTGTAAGGTAAAGCTTCTTCAAAGAGGACGGATGTAAATTTACAAATAGGTTTAAGAAGTCTGAAGCGAGTTTGGGTATCCCCCACAAAAATAACACTGAAATGCAGCCTAGATACATTTGCAGTAGAGTTTTTCTGCACAATGCGAGTGAGAAGTGGTTTTAGCTTTGTGCCAATATTTGACTTATACATGGTAGGTCAGATATTAAAGATCAGTCTGAATCTGAAGTTAATTAAGGTGAGACTCCTCCACTGCCCCCCCCCTGCCCCCAAGCCCCCCAATAAACAAGGAAATTGATTTGACCAGATTTTGGTGTCAGATTAGGCTCCATGATTCTAGAACATTATCTTTTGGCTAAGATCAAGTGTCAGATCAAGCCCAAGATGGGATGCAATGCCTTATCTTGTCAGCTAGGATCTTGTTTGTCTCTCTTGTGGCGACCATGAATTGGATTCAATTGGAATTTGAATTTGGTTTTTTGGAGCAAGCAGGGAATGGATTTGGCTTTACCTGGTCCATTCTAAGCATTGGGTTTGTAACTTTAAAAACGGAGTAAAAAAAAATTGAAGAACAAATATCCTAGAATCAGCATTTACACTTGAAATGCAGCTTTGCACGAGTACTGCAATTGTGGTGTGAATGCACCCTAAGATCCAACTAAAGTGAATCATGTCAGTTTCTGAACTTTGTAATAGATTGGATATGTTGCTGGCGTCCTCAAGGTTCTGGATTACAGACTGCTTGCCTTGCACATGGATGTCACTTTTCTAACAGCCTAATCAATACTGTTCAGATGGTGCTCAATGAACACAGAAAATACTTTTGCATTGGCTTTAGAGTGGATTAAATTATAAGAGAACAGTTAACTTCATTAAAATCAGCTCCCTTATCTGAGCAGCACAATGGTGGATTCATTTTTCATGCATGTAAATTCACAATGTCCTACAAAAGCAAAATACTGCAGAAAAGCTGGAAATCTGAAATGAAAACAACATCTGCTAATGTTGCTCAGCAGGTCAGACAGCATCTGTGGAACTAAACAGAGTTAATGGCCTGCTTCTTCCGTAGAGCAGTTATTATTGATGGATCACCACTCCACTTGCTCTTTTGCTTGCTAGATGCTATTTCACCTTTCTTAAAGTAAAAGTAAAGTTTATTTATTAGTCACAAGTAGGCTTACATTAACACTGCAATGCGGTTACTGTGAAAATCCATTAGTCACCACATTTCGGCGCCTGTTCGGGTACACTGAGAGAGAATTTAGCATTGCCAGTACACCTAACCAACACGTCTTTCAGATTGTGTGAGGAAACCAGATCACTCAGAGGAAATCCACACAGACATGGAGAAAACATGCAGACTCTGCGCAGACAGTAAACCAAGCTGGAAATTGAACCCAAGTCCTTGGTGCTGTGAGGCAGCAGTGCTAACCACTGTGCCACACCACTGCTGGGTCCCCTGAGCCTGGCTTCTCCAGAAATGTGGAGTGCAGCATCCCTTGGAAAGTTAATCACAACGCTGTATCATCAGGGGAGATACAGGACATGCCCCCTCTTTACAGCTTTAACTGCCATATGGTAAGTTTAAATGTCCATGCAAATGCTAGTGAATGTGTGAATAGATGAATGGGTGAGTGGGTGAGTAGATAAATGAGTGAATAGGTAGGGTGATAAGTGAGTGAGGTGTGAGGGTAGTTGGTAGGTGGGGGTAGAGAGGCGGGGGAGATTGGCAGGTGGTTGAGATGGCAGTTAAGTAAGTGGCAGCTGGGTGGATGTGGTTATATGGCAGGTGGGTAGGGTGGCAGGTGCGATAGGGTGGTAAGGTGGGTGGGATGTGATGATGTGGCAAGTGGGTAGAGTGGCAAGTAGGTGAGGTGTTGAGTAGAGTAGTAGGTAGTGAGGTGGGTGAAGTGGTAGGTGGATAGGGTGGGAGGTGTGGTGGGCGATAATTGGGTTGGCCTGGGAGAGGTAGTTGTACTGGGGGTATAATTGGGTCTGGTCAGGTCAGGGGTTAGTCAGTGGGTTGGGGGGGTAGTCAGGCTAATGAAGGGGAAGTCAGGAGTGGTCAGTTACCCAGGAATCGGACTCACATTTTTCTATCTAACACTTCCTGTTTAACTATTCAGGTAAGTCTCACAGATCTGTCAAACTCAGAATCATGGGGAGCAGAGGAATTGCCAATCAGAAATTCAAACTTCCCAGGAAATTCCTATGGACAACAACGCGTTGAGGCTTTTGTGGTGTTCTGACGTGCATCTTGCGTCATACATCTGGAGACCAAGGACCTGTGGCCATGAGTCAAGTTGAAATGAATGTTGTTCCGATGAAAGGTCATCTTGACATGAAACATGGGCCCTATTTTATCATTTTGATTCAAAGTGCTGGGTGGACTTGAATTTTCTGCTGGGTGGACTGCAGAGGCCTGTGGGAAGGGCATAACGCTCCTGAAACCTTGCAGCTCCAAATGGGCGCCTCCACTGTGCATGTGCAGAAAAAAAAGGTAGAATAGCGCTCCTCCACCACAATTCTCCTGGCCCACGTAATGACTGCCCCTGGCCCCCACAGACATTGTCCCACCCCACAACATTACTGATCCCCTTATCCCCCCGACTCAGACTGATTGCGGGCTCCTCCACCCTTCCCCCTCACTGATCTGACCCAGACTGACAGTGGACCTCCCTTCCCCCTCACTGATCTCAGGCAGTGTGGCAGCGGACCCACCCTTCCGACCCTCACCAATCTCAACTGAGCGCTGTTGGACCCACCTTCTCCGCCACCACCACCACCCCTCCAAACCCCTCCCCACCCCCAATCTCAAGGTGAGAGCTGTTGGATGCTTGGCACTTACCTCCTCACTAACTGGAACACAGGAATTGGACTTTTGTGGAGCATGTCTGTTTCGCGCCAAATCTGGATGGGTGAGTGCAGTGGTAAAGGGGGAAGTGCTGATAAAGTTGGGCGTGCAGTCCATTATGCCAATTTAAATGCATACGGCCATTTTCGGGCCTTGGTTAAGGAAGAATCAGTGCAGAGGTGGGGGGGGCGGTTGCGCTACTTGCCTCATGCCCGACTTTATCAAGTTTCCATGCCCGAAGACGGGCACAACTTGGTGGTAAAATGGGTTCACTCCACAGTTGTTGCTTGAGCATTCTCAGCAACTTTTTGTTTTAATTTCATGATACCCATGATTGACATATGATGCCTTCCTCCGCATCCAGTTCCCTATGACTTTTGATTACAATAATGAACTGTCAGATAGGGCAGTGGAAGATTTCAGGTTAGAGCCTGAAATATGGCTCATGATTTAATTGTAAAACTCACAGATGCCAGCTGGTTACAACCAGACACAAGTCAATGCACTCCTCCGTTCAGCAAACCATTGGTGGCTTCAAACAGTAATTTCAGTACCTTGGCAGTTCAGGATGAGGCTATATGATACCAGTCAATTAAAGAAGGCTGAATGATAATTTTACTGTATGGTAGCCATTGTAAAGGAGATTCAATTTGATTATGGGATGTCTTAAACTCATGGAGCATGAAGGGCAGGCTGAACAATAGATGAGTAAAATTCAGAACTCTAGTTGCCACCCATTTTAGTTATGGCAATTTGCCCAATATTCTGAGTGCACATACCAAAGCTTCATCCACAGGAAGTTTTACACAGACATGCATACAGTGATTGTTGAATGCTATTAATTATCTTCCATTGGGTTAAGTTCCTTTATTCCACTACAGTTCCAATTAGTTCAAATTGCTTTTGCTCTTAAGTTTAATCACAATATAATTGAAAGGACAGAGACAGAGAGAGATTGTCATTTAGATCAAACAATTGCTTGGTTTTAAAAAAAGTAATCCAGGATTTTGTCTGCCGCATATATATTTGCAGCCTTCACCTGTGATTTTGCATACCTTGTAGTTGAAGGCCAATTTCTTCCTTGCTTTTTTCCATATCATGAAAACATTTCTTGGCTTCATGCCAGGTTTTACTAGTTACGGTCATGGCAATGACTCTTTTGGCATCAACAGCTTGGTTTTTTGTATGCATCTGTTTGCAGGGGTTCACAGCTAATTTTAATGCGACCATCCTCATTGACAGTGCCTCTTTTAAAACCATTGCCATTCGAGTGTCGACTGATAGGCCTTGACAAATGATTTTCAGCTGCAGTTATGAAATTTCTGGTCAGAACATTTGCATTGGCAACCACTTAAAAAAAGTATCAGTGCTCCATTTTCTGATGAAGATGCTGATCAGAACAGAGCCAAAATTGATCTAGAATCCTTACAGTGCAGAAGGAGGCCATTTGGCCCATTGAGCCTGCACTGGCAACAATCTCACCCATTGTCCTATCCCCGTAACTCATCCATTTACTCTACTAATCCCAATTTAATATGGTCAATCAATCTAACCTGCTCGTCTTTGGTGTGTGGTAGGACACCAGAGCACCCAAGGAAACCCACCCAGACATGGGGATAACATGCAAATTCTGCAATCACCTGAGGTGGATTTGGACATGGGTCCCTAGCACTGTGAGGCAGCAGTGCTCACCACTGTGCCACTGTGCTATCTAACCATGACTCTGTTGAATAGTTTGTTAATAAAGCAGTGGATAGCAAATTATAGCATGGAGGAAACCACATAGATGTAGCTTGCATGTCCTATACAAATAATCCCTCCATCAACGACTCCTAATAGCTATAAAATTGTTCCTATGTTACTTTTTTTCACTTTCCCCAGGTGGCATTACATTTGCTGGATATGGTTCTAGGCATACATTTGATTGGCTGTTCTTCATCCGTGAGTCTAGATATGGATCACTGGACAGAGCTAATAGCTGATCTTTCCCTCATTGAAGCTCAAACCAGGAAGGTACTAATTAAAACTGTTACCATACTTAAAATCAACTCAGCCAGCACTGACCAATGATTAAATCTCGGTTTGTCACATAAATTTTATGGCCACAAATAACAGCTCCCCCCCTGCCCCCCACAATCCCCATTCCCCCCAACACATCGACCCACTACTCCCGAGCTTACTTGGAATATGGCGTGACATTGTCGGGTCGACAATCTAATATCGATCATGCCAGCCTCTGATATTATGAAAGACGAGCGGGCATGGGAGTCAGAAGTCCAGTTGTCATTTTCTAAGTAAACATTTAACCAACCATTGAAGCTGTTAAAGGCCCAAGATTTTGCTAAAGACTCCATTCCTCAGGTGTCAGACAAGAAAAGGGTTGGTTGTGGTTTATGCCATGTTTGAACAGCAGACACAAGGGCAGCTGCAAAGCCCTGCCAATGGCAACATGGCTGCCTGCAGCAGCAGTCTATTGGTGAAGATGGCAGCACTTTTTTTTTGCGTTACTTATTCACTGGTGTAAGCCCACTGTCAGAAATAAAGAGAGGTTGAGAGGGGGCCAACTTCCTGTTCACAGCATAACACCCCCTCTTTTCCCCCTGCCCCTCACCAGCCCCTCCCCCCCCACCTTGTTGCCTGACATCCTGGCTTAGTCTCACAATTGGACCTGCAGTCCCCCTTTGCACCACCAATTGGTCACCTTCCTGCCATCAGGCACCTGATTTGCCTTGCTCTGATGCCAGGGGCCGGAGCAAACGGTCAAGTCACTTTCTATTCTGCCTCCCTCACCCTGCCAAAAACTAAAGTCCAGTCTGTTGTTTTGTGTATGACGGTGCAATTTATTGTCTCGACAGCTTGGGGAATCCGTGTGAACTCAATAGCTAACATTGGTAAATATAAGAGAGCCAAGATTTATGAGAACCCACACATAATTTGTGTGTTTACCAAGTAACACAATCATTTCACTCTTTAGCTCATAGTAGGTTGTCGTGGACAAATTGACTACATCATTTCCTGATTGACAATAGCGACTACACTTCAAAGGTACTTCCTTTCTGTAATGCACTTTGCGATGTCCTGAGCTGGTTAAAGGTGCTATGTAAAGAGGCAAGACACTGTTTTGGATCATACACTGAGGGAAGGCTTCCTCCACCTCAGTGTAAATATAGAGGATGAGCCTGCCCCTGCTTGGCTGACTTGACGGGCTTTCATTTTTCAGGCAACAGCCCTTTTATTAATATGAGGCAGAACTTCTGTCTCCGGGGAAAATCTTGCTTCATACAGCTATTAGCCATTTGGAGGCAGCAGGCCTGCACACCAGCAGCACCAGTAGGAGTGGTGGCCACTGATAGTGCTGCAGGTAGGTCAAATAAGGTAGTGTTTGGAAATGCCCCCTCAGGTGCATCTGGAATCTAGCCCCTTTCACAATGAAAGATTGCAAAGTTCTCCAAAGGGTGAAGTTGTTTTTGATCTGTAGCAATCTAAGTCTTGTAGACAGGCTTAACGCCCAAGTGTGGGCTGTTAGTCAATTCACAGTTCATGGCCGTATACTTACTCTTGGTTTATAGTAAATGAGATCAGTCAGTATTCCCATTCTTGAGCACTGTCCAATGACTCCGAGTTGAAAATACAACTGTCAACGCACCCTGTTTTGGTTCATGCATGAGGAATAGGTACTTGGAATTGATACAGGTGCAGTCACTACCTCAACAGCCACAACTGCACTGAAACAGTGCCTATTATGTAGAAAAATATCTAAAAACGTTTCACAGGGGCTTAAGTAAAAAATAGTTGCCAAGCCAAAGAAGATATAAATAGCATGGTTAAATTCTTACTAAAAAGGATTTAAGTCCGGCCCTAAAG
The DNA here is from genome assembly GCF_965287045.1 of Carcharhinus amblyrhynchos. Taxonomy (NCBI): domain Eukaryota; kingdom Metazoa; phylum Chordata; class Chondrichthyes; order Carcharhiniformes; family Carcharhinidae; genus Carcharhinus; species Carcharhinus amblyrhynchos. The sequence goes on along the minus strand of NC_137339.1, from coordinate 38,228,955 downwards.
GAAGAGAAATGAGTTGAGGGTGAAGGAAGTTAAGAGGTTGAAACTATAGCTGTAAATAAAAGAGGAAGGGCAAGGAAAGGAAAATTGCCCAATGACAGAGGGGAGAGGTTTATTTTTGGGGATGGTTATGACAGTCATTGTAATGGAGATGAGGACGGGCAGGTTATAGAGGGATTGAAGCATTGGTATAAGACTTGGAACAGAATTGGATGTTGGTCAATGAGGTGGGGAGCAAATGCAACATATCGTGGATAGGATATATTGGCACCAAGATTTGAATGAGCTGGAGAATGGGAGACAGTCCACAAGAATGTTGGAACAAATGATTCTGGGGCTCACAAACTCATGGAGCAGAGTTTCCATGGCAGATAACATGAGCTGTCCTCCATTAGGAATCAGTGATTTTAAAACAGGAGAACAGAAAATGGTCTCGATTCACAGCACCTCTTCTCTGCAGGCACAAACCCATCTTATGGTTGCAAATGCTCACAAGACAGCCATCACGGGATTTGCGTCAGCAAGATCTCAGTTTGATACCTTCCTGCTCCATGCTGATGACAAGCAGGTTCACACCCTTCATTATCATGAATGTAAATACATTTAAATATGACTAAATGGTTTTACTTTGTTTCTCCCAGGGATGTTGGATGCTCCCCTCCTCTCCTGCTACTATGACAAAACACGAACGGAAACACCATTAGTTTCAAGAACAGAAAACATTTGTAATGACCACGATGGGAGCACAGAGGTAAGTATAGCCCCCAGATGGTGAGTGATAAGGCTGGGCAGGGTCTGGCACTGTTTGCTGGTACTGTCTGCCAGGGCTACTGGGGGATTCTTTTGGGTGGTTTCTATTATGTGGGGGGGTGGGTGGCGATGGTGCAGGGGGTTATTGTACAGGTGCCCCGATGCCAGTGATCATTTTGGGGGGGGAGAGTGAGATACTGAGTGATGATTGAGGGGGAGGAGGGGTTTCCTAATGTTGGTGAGGAGGGTCAGTGCCCGACATGGGGAATTTGGCCTTCAATGTTATTTTGTGAATGCCCCGATTTCTGTGGCCGGTTCCAGCCCGCTTTATTTTGACAAAGTGTCAGAAGTTCTAGGGTGTAATCTTACTGGCTGGTCATGCATGCTTCTGCTGCAACAAGGTCGGCGCCCAGCCAAATTTTCCTTTCACTGCAGCGGGATAGGAAAATCCCACCAGTGTGAATGGTGGTAACATTCCAGTTCTGGAGTGAAAACTTGGCTGTGTTTCTGGGAAGCAACATACTGGTTTTCAGTCAAAACCTGACACTTTGCTTTTTTTTAGAAAAATTCCACCCAATGTGTTTATATCAACTTTTTATGTCAATATAGATTATTACTCCTGGATTACATTACTCATAACTGGGTACAGTGCTTGCATTATTCTTCATTTTAACATGCTTCTCAATTGGGAAAATTTCTAATAAGTCCTTGGTTACAATGGAAATTTATTTTTCCCTCCACAACTGCTGTGTGTTTGAAGAATGAGCTGTGTCAGTACGGTGGAATAAATTGATCACTTTGAACAGAGGGAGGGGAGCTGAGTTCAAATTATGCAAGTCAAGAGACTGAGTGAAGAAATGTGGGGGTGGGAGCTGAGAGAGGAATCAATTATTTTTATCCAGCATTATTTTGATAAAATTGTTCAATATCTTTATATTCCGGTCGAAAGCAATGGCAAAAAGCAGCTGGATAGGAGGTTCTATGGGATGATTTATGACCTTCAAAATGAATAACCCAGCGAAAAGACCATATCACCAGAAACAGTGCACTCAGAGATGCAGCATTCCAAGCACTACATTAAATGCATGGCTGAATTCTCATGAGGTTACATTATACAGAAAATGGTGGAAAACAATGCAAGACCGAGTGAAAGGCAAAACATTTGAATACATCTGCTTCAGTCTTTTCTTCCTTTGTCACTCTGTCCCTATCAAACCAAACTAGACATGTGGAGCAGCAAAAAAAAATTGTGTAGGGACTTACACACACAAAAAAGTAAGAGTATGGTGAACACATTTTCTAAGTGCATTACTTGGAACAGAATGAGAGCAGAGTTCTGAATGGAAACTAATAACTGATGAAAATACCAGTTGCTAAATAAACAGATTGGGTATTTTTGGAATCAGCAGGTTTAGGTCAACAGATTTAGACACAAGAGAAAATAACCTCTTCAACTTGAAAAGAAAAATTTAATCGCAAGTGGAAAAAACATGTTTTATTTGTGTTATTCTAATGGAGGGAGCTAGGACTACTGTTTTAATTGGACTGTTCGCTTGTTAAAGTTTAAAATGTGGCATTTAAGAAAAGGTATTTTCTTACTTTATTAATGTTAAATTTGTATTTAAATTAAGTTTTATAAAGGCTTCCAGAGAATCTATTTTTTATTCAATTTACTTTTTTAGAAAAAATATATTTCCAAGTCAGTTTTGTCTGTAGCCTCACTCATAGCCTTAATTTATTTTAATTATGACCCCACATCAGCACAGCTGCTAAACAGGCATAAGTCACACAAATCTCCAGTTTCCACGTAATCAGCTTCTCATTCAACCCACATGTTCCGGCCTATCTTGTATATCTAGCAATGTAAATACGCCCATCCCCCCACTGGCACACCGTGTACAAGCCATCAGGGGGTGACTGCATTGTTCCTCAAATAATGCAGAACTTCTTCAATACCATTTCAGTGCTTAAAACGTTGTGGCTTTTTTTTTAAAACTTTCTGAAATCTGGTCATTTTTCACAGAAAGAATCCTAACCTTAAGAAAAATGATTCTAGTACGCATTTAAGTGATTTATCAAAATTGCAACGAATTATGATCAAATCAGATTCCGCTGGAAAGGATGAGAATGCTGTTCTTGTTAATTTGCACTGGTTCATGCAGTAACGTGTTAGGATTCTGCGCGTGTTTCAATGCCACTATTGTGAGTGAACAATAATACAGTATAGTGTGCTGGGTATGAACGAGGCAGTGAGTTACACTGCAATAGCTTTTTGAACTTTTGTATCTGTGAATACACAAGCAATCTCCCTTCTTCCTAAAAGTAGTGATGGTGCAAAAATGAAGGCAGTGGGCCCCACATGATTGATCACCACAAACAAATAGCAGGAGGGAGGAAATTATCCCAGCCTTTACTGTAACAGAAACATCAAGCAGCTGATTGCAAATGTAAAATAAGCATCTATAAACAAAATGCCAGTCACAGTGTTACTACCTATTGCTCTTCAAGGTCCAGTTGAAAGTATTTACCTAATAAAACTATAACCTGCTCTCTCTCTCCCATTGAACAAGGCTCTATCCACATTGCCAGGTGTGATTATACATTGTTCCTGTTTAGTAATTAAGAGTATTAGACGTGTAAAAAGTAATTTGAAAACTAATTAATGACAACTTGAATTTGTATAGCAGTTTTAATGTAATAAAATGTTCTTCTGTACCTCACTGGAGGATTTATAAATTAGACTCTGATCTGTAAAGACATTAGGGCAGGTGACTAAAACATTGGAGTGGTAGGTTTTAAGGAATTCTTAAAGGAGGAAAGAATGGTACAGGGACAAAGAGCTTTAGGGTGGAAATTCCAAAGTTTAGGGTCTTGACAGCTGAAGGTATGACCATCAAAGATACAGTATTAATATCAGGGGTGCACAAGAGGCCAGAATTCAAGAAGTGCAGATATCATGGAAAGTTGTGGGGCTGGAGAAGATTACAGAGATAAGTGAAATAAATCTTTGGATGCAGAAGTTCCTTCACCAAAATCCCTTTATTTACAATTCCAGCAACAGTACAAACTGTGCTATCAGTCAGCAGTCTACCTTCGGGAGTGCCAGAGGAACTAACACTCCTGGTTCAATACAAGAAAAAGACTCCCTGATTGGCCCATCAATTGCCTCCTTATTCAGGGAGTTCATATTCCAATAGACCAACCTCAATTGCCTGATTGAAGTCATTACCGTAAGGAGGGGCAAGAACATGGAAGGAGTTGAAAACAAAAATGAGAATGTTAAAGTCAAGGAGTTGCTTAACTAGGAGCCAATGTAGATCAGTGAACAGAGCGCTGATTGGCGAACAGGATTTGGTGCAAGTTAGAGCACCGGCAGGTGTGTTTGGATGAACTGAAGAAATATGGGAAGACCAGTCAGGAGAGCATTGGAATAATCAAGGCCTGGATTTAAAGTTTAAAGTTTTAAAGTTTATTTATTAGTGTCACAAGTAGACTTACATTACCACTGCAATGAAGTCACTGAGAAAGTGTCCCTAGTCACCACAATCTGACACCTGAGGGAGAATTTAGCATAGCTAATCCATCTAAACAGCACACCTTTCAGACTGTGGATGAAACCAGAGCACCCGGAGGAAACCCATGCAGACACAGAGAGAACGTGCAAACTCCACACAATGATCCAAACTGGGAATCAAACCTGGATCCTTGGCGTTGTGAGGCAGCAGTGCTAACCACTGTGTGTGCCACCATGCTGAAGGATCAATTGCACAAAGAACAATTAGATTGGCACCAAATGTTCAATCAAAGGAATGCCATTCTTTGCATTTCCTGTTAGAGAGAGTACTTTTTTACTTTGGAATTTTAATATTTCTGTGTATGTATATATATTTATTTTTTAAATGTGTACCCTTATGTGGGTGTGCACAGATGGATATGGCTCCCTGCTGCCTCAGTATGTTTCTCCAGAGAACTGCTGAGCCAGATAGACCAAACAATACTTTTCACTGTATACCAACACATGTGACAATAATAAATCAAATCAAAGCAAATCAAAGACCAGGAAGGAACAAAGTTAAATCCCCAATATGTGCTTGATGGGACAATGTTTCAAGTAAAGACAACTACAATTGGTTTCAACTCCTTTCAGCTGATGAGGGGGAATTGGTCAGGGTTACCATGGTCTTTTGAATTCAACTGGAAGTGCATTTTCTGGATATCAGTGTTGAGATTAGGCCTGATTCTGATGGCCTCCACATATGAATGGTTTATCAGCTTCAAGGTTTATACATGAATAATTGCTACTTGGAGCAGGCACATGGGGGTTGTCTGGCACCTGTAGAACTATATACCAGGAAGAAAGTCAACAAATTTGGAAGAGAGAGGAAGAGAGAGAAAAAAAACAGGCAAGAAAAGGATGAAAAACATAATTGAGATTAGATAATTGAGTTTATGAATTTACTTTATTAATTGATACAGTGCAACATAATGAAAATTGATTAATTTCACACTTCAGTTCATTTATTTTTCTACCTCAGAAACTTTCCGGATTCCTCCCCCAATATTTGTGCCACACAAGCAGCGCAAATTGCAAAATAATTTATTTTTAGTTTTCTGGGTTTTATCATTACATTTCGTTCTGCACTTTTGCCTGATGTTTTTCTATTATTTTTCAAAAAAATCAATAAATTATATTTATATTTTGTATATTTTATGAAATTATTGCACAATTTGAGGCAGCAGTGCGAGCTACTGTGCCACCATGGTTACATCACTCTCTCACCGGTCGTTAGCCAACACATCCATGCTTGTGCGAAAAGAATCATTACCCAAATGGATGATGGTTAACTGTCAGCCAAACAATCTATTCCACAACTCCTCTCCCTCTACCTTTCCATCCCCCTCCTCACCCACACCCACCCCATACAGGCACACATACATTTTCAATATTTTTATATCTAGCAAACAGAAATGTTCAAAGGAAGTGACAAAAAAAACCCAATCTTTTTAATGTTCTGATGATTTTTCTCTGGGATTGCAAACAGCAGTGTCTTGGAAATTGATCTTCAAACCATGGAGACTCCAGACTAATCCTGGAGTATTGGTAGCATTAGAATTAGGCTTGGATATGGGGAAAAGGAAGATATGCTTCTCTAGTAGCTATGTTGGCTGAACTTGTTGCCTTTCCTCATCAATGCGGTGCTGGTGTGAGGCAGGACATGTTATGTAGAGTGAGTGGCTAAGAATGTGCTTAGATTGCTTCAGTGAGTTTCTTTTTAATTTTTGAAGAATGCAATGTTACAGATGCACACTATTTGCAACATAATCTGTTAATTAAATAAAGTATAGGAAAATTTATGATGTTGCAACTTTACTTTATTGCAGGCAACTAATAACTTAACAGAAAATTATGGCAAAAGAAGATGAACCGGCTCTGATCTAAGGCACCCATGTATAAACTCAGAGTGTATCGAATGCTTCACACACATTGAAATATTTTCAACTGTGGCCACTGTTATAACTAAGGGTGACATGTCCATTCTATCAGAGAAATGATTTCTAATTAAGGGCATCATGGCTGAGGTTACAAATGTTCACAATAACCAGCATTTGGAATTTTGAAGTTACTGCAACCCATAGGAATGGAAAGGAAACCTGAGCAGGCTGCCGTCTCACAGGTTTCTCATTCTGACCTATAGAGTCAGTGGGGGATCTCAGGGACTTTAGTGAGTTGATCTCATGGATGGGAGGTAGAAGGCAACCTCTCCACCAACAAGGCATGTTTGGAAGTGGGTGAAGAGTCAACAGTTGAAGTGTGGTCCCTCCAATATGGAGACAGTGCACAAAGGGGATCCAGGGTCTCAGGAGGGAGGTAAGTGGCACTATGAGGCGCAAAGGCCCACACTTTGACTTGCCCAGCATTCTCCTGCACAGCACTCCTCAAAACCTCACATTCCCATCTGAACGGTATGGTGGCACAATGGTTTGCACTACTGCCTCGCGGTGCCAGAGACCTGGGTTCAATTCCCAGCTTGAGTCACTGTCTGTGCGAAGTCTACACATTCCCCCTGTAGCTGTGTGCGTTTCCTCTGGGTGCTCCAGTTTCCTCTCAGAGGCTGAAAGACATTGGACATGCTAAATTCTCTCTCAGTGTGACCGAACAGACGCCAGAGTCTGGCGAGTAGGGAATTTTCACAGTAACTTCTTTGCAGTGTTAATGTAAGCCCACTTATGACAAACAAATAAACTTATTGGGCGGAACTTTACAGCCTAGCTCAACCTGAAAAAGTAAAATCTCATCTGAGGTCAATGACCTTCCCATGCTCTGCCCCCTGCCCATCCCAATTCCCGTGGTGGTGTGCTGGTAAATTACTGGCCTTTAACTTTACTTTAGAACAGCCAATACCCATATTCAGCTGATTGCTGTCTCATACCTCACAGTCACTCTCCATAAATGGTGTCCTTTCCTCCTCTCCACACAAGTTATTACAAGCACTTACCCCGATCTGCTTTTTCAAGAGAAGAGACTAAGATCTTTCTGGGGTAATGATGCTCCTGCACTGACAGGCACCTTGTTGACCACCGACGATGCACTTCCAACCACTCCACTTGGCAGGAGGCTGCAGATGTCAACAGCAATCTGCTGTGCGAGCCCAAGTTTCTTGATATACTGGTGCTCAGGCTTGTTATCTATACACCATGTGGGGGTCTTCCTCTTTCCATTTGATTATCGGTATCGATCCCATCTGTCCTGTAGTGCAGCATAGGAGCAGGCAGCTGGTGCCCCTGCTCCTGCAGAGACATTGCTCCTGCAGAGCTGTGGCTTTTGCTCTTAACCCTGAGCAGTGGTGGCAGGTAGAGCTGCTTGATCTGCTCCCATGCCCAGGTGATTGTTGGCAACAGGAGAGTGCATTTGAAGGTGAGTGATATATTAGACAGGTGAAGTGCCATCCAAGAAGTTGGTAATCACCTGTCAAGCAATGAAAGCATTTTCTGGGAAAGGCAGTGTGTTGAACAGCAATCTCTCAATGGCCATAGCCATCTTAGGTTTCACTGATCAAAGCTTTTTCAACTTTTCAGTTTCATTGGAGAAGATCTTCTTGCTGTGTACTTGACTTGGTGACCCTGGCAAGTCATGGAACCAACAGCATGGAACCTGTGCGCTGTTGGGGGAGAAAGGAATTCGTGTTTAAATATGCTCTTAAACGACCCTAATTTAATTGCTTTTCTTACATACCTAAGACAGTCCCGCTGGAGGGAGAATTCTGGGGAAAGCTGGGAGAGGATTGAATGGCAAGGGGATGCTAACCCGACATCAATTTCAAGGACTTGACCGCCCCAGGTCTGTCAGATCTAGCCTCCAATTGATTGAGAAAATTGAAACTCAGTGAAGATTCTTCAATCTGGTTGGTTGAGAGCCTCGTGACCCTTTGTCCACGTGTGTTCTGCAGAGGGTGACATGCTTTAGATCAAATCTTGCTCTGAGGCCCCTGTACACTTTGGGGCAAAATCTGGACCAACGAGATATGATGTTGGTAGGGTGACCAGATGTCTTGGTTTTGCCGGGGCTTAATCACTTGTTCAATAACCACCCGCAGCACACCACCCCCCCACCCCCCTGCCACATTCCCCCTCGCCCCAGCTCCCTAGTGTCCTGAACATTTCCTTAAAACGTTTCAAATGTCCTAGTTTTCAGCTTTCCAATTTATTCCACTGGAGTGGAATGAGTTTGAATTGAGTTTAGGTTTGCACTGTCATCCTAGAGGCTGTTGATTTGCCCTGCTGTCAGCACGGTTTGTGTGCTTGCCTTTTCCTGCAGTGCCACATTACATTTTCAGATAACGCGTGGAAAGCATTTCCGGATTGTTTGCATCGACAGAATAAGGTTTTTGAGTTACTTCATAGAATCCCTACAGTGCAGAAGAGATCATTTGGCTCATTGAGTCTGCACCAACTCTGACAGAGTATTTCACCCAGGCCCTCTCCCCTGCCCTATGCCTGTAAACCCATATATTTCCCAGGGCTAATCCATCTAATTTAGTCATCTTGGGACACCAAGAGGCAATTTAAAGTGGCCAATCCACCTAACCTCTATATCTTTGGACTTGAAGGGAATCGACTTTGAAAAGAAGAGAATGCACTGATTTATGGCCACTTCACCTGTTTCGGGTAGCGCAACATTAGAAACAGTTTGGTTACTTCACCTGTTCTTGTTGTGAGGGTGCATTATGTTGGGGTGTCCCGGCTTTCTCTTTTGAAAATCTGCTCAACCTAGATGTTGGTTGAGGGATGAATGTTGGCCGAGGCAAACTCATGATGTCTTTTTATTTACAGTGCATTTGATCTTTTATGTCTGCCTCAAGATCTCAGTCCAACATCACATCTGAGAGATGACACCTCCAACAGCAATCTCTCAGGTTATGAGCTTAAGTCTTTGCTGCCACCGAGCCAAGGCTCTCAGCATGGTGATAAAACTTGCCTTGGTTACACCATCTGAGGCTTGTATGAAACTGGTTGGTTTTGCAATGGAATGCATCTGCTTTCATTGCACATTTGCTTTACACTGATTGCAAGACAAATGTAGAGACCAATGGTACAGCTGTGGATTCATGCACAGTGTCATTTTCCTAATTTCACTTCAGGTGTGGGAATAAAAATTAAATGAAGCTTTGCACCCAGCAGCTTGAAGAAAGTTGTAGCTACATCAAACAGGTGCCCCCTCTGGCAAAAGCTACCAATGGCGGCACCTTTTCCCAGGAAGGTGTGAAATAAAACTAGCTGATGAAGTGACAGAGCAATCTAGAGGTAACATCATGATAAATGTGTGACTTGAAGCAATAGGGTGAAGTAAACATAACCCTTTGAAAATGTTTGAGGGAAAATGTTCCCATCACTTTACCAGTGGATTCATCCACATAAAGCAGATTTCCCTGCATCTGAGAGCATGCACATTGTCTTGTTGAAATTACAGCACTGCCTCCGTAAGCACCCCTGCAATAAAACTGGGTTAAGGATCTCTGATTACGCAGCATTCCTGCACTGCGTTTTTAGCAATCTTTTTAGTTTATAGTGGTAAAATGTCAAATGATTCCAGATGGCTTTCTAGTCTTGGATTTCAACAAAGCATTGCGAGAGTTTAAATTAATTTGATCTCTCTTTTCTGGTGTTGGTTTGACAAAGAAGGCCAAGAGTGAGGCAGGCAGGTGTTTGTGTAATGACCGTCAGTAAGAAGCAATACACTTGTAGCTGCAGTGAGTTCATTGAATGTATGGTGCTAAGGTATGGACATTGCCAACAGTTCCACTGGTGATAATGTACCATTGGACATAGTAGCACAGCTTTATCTGTGAAAACTGCCTTTGCTACAACCTGGTTAAACCAGGTCCATCCCCCCCTCCAAACAACCTTCTAGAAATTAAACAAAATATTCCACTGGGAACACTGTATTACAAAAATAGATATAGGATTGCGCCCAAAGCATTAAACCCATCTCTTTCAGATGTTGACTGACTGTCTTCAATTCTTTTTCCATTTTTAATTCAAACAGTCATTCTTAATCTGCGCAAAACATTTTTCAAACTCAATTAGTATTGGTATGGTTTCTGTGTTGCCTTGAAACAATATTTAAAATAAATTAGATATTTTTTAGAAATTAAAATACATTCAAAATCATAATGATGTGACTCTCTGTGTGGAGTTCTCTCTGTGTCTGCGTGGGTTTCCTCCGGGTGCTCCGGTTTCCTCCCACAGCCCAAAGATGTGTGGGTTATGTTGATTGGTCATGCTAAATTCTCCCTCAGTGACAGGGGGACTAGGGTCAATATGAGTGGTTACAGGAATGGGGCCTGGATGGGATTGTTGTTGGTGCAGACTCGATGGGCTGAATTGTCTCCTTCTGCACCATAAGGATTCCACGATTCTGTGAACATTGATTTCTGGCAAGGAAGATCACAAAGTCAGAGGTGTGTCAAACTGTTGAAAAGGTAAACACCTGGTCAGTGCTTGGGGAAGCATCAGTGTTTTCCACAGAACAAGCGAATCAGCTGATTGTTTTCCTGACTCGTAAAGTTGAGAGCCATTATTATTTTGCCTGTGTTGCCAGCTAAAGTCAAGACAATCTGACTGAAATAAGTGCTAATTGCACTTTTGAATAGCTGTATGTTTCAGTTGAGTGTCCAAGCTTGTGTGACAATAGCACCACTTAAAGCAAGCCTGCTCTATCTAAAGCCAGCCTGCACCTCTTAAAGGGAAGGTGTTTCTGGCTGATGAAGGTGCCAGAACCGGCTGTAGAATGGAGCATGATCAAGAAAAGATTCATATGAACTAGAAACAGTTAACTATAGCGCCAAGTTCCTCAGATCCAGCTCTGGCCATTTTGGTACAGAAGATAGACAGGAGGAGAGAGTTTCCTCCATCCACAGTGAAAGTTTATTTATTTATTGGTCAAAGTAGGCCTACATGAAAGCTTTTACTTAAGTTACTGTGAAAATCTCCTAGTTGCCACACTCTGAGGAGAATTCAGGAGAATTAAGCATGGCCAATTCCCCCAAACAGCATGCTTTTCAGACTGTGGGAGGAAACTGGGGCACACAGAGACACAGTGAGAACGTGCAGACTCCACACAAACAGTTACCCAAGCCAGGGATTGAAACCAGGTCCCTGGTGCTGTGAGGCAACAGTACTAAGCACTGTGCCACCCCCGAGAGTCAGGGAAAAATGGAAGTAGTAGGATCAGATAGTCGTGGCTTTTGATGCCAGGAGTCAAGCCCCCCACACTTGGCTGCATGCAGTGTTGTGAGAAATATATTGACCTTACACAAATGGCTAAGGGCAGAATTGGATGGGCACAGGTATCTCAGAGGGTTGAGGGCTGAAGAAGATTGTAGAGATGGGGGAGGGGGGGTGGGGGTAGAACAGGAGCAGGGAGGTATTTGAAAACAAGGACGCAAATTTTCAACGTTGTGGATGCTGGAAGTCTGAAATAAAAACAGGAAATACTGGATAAACTCTGCTGGTCATGGCAACATCATTGGAGAGAGAGAGGGACAGAATTAATATTTCTAGTTCATAAGAATCTTTTCCAGGACCTCTTTACTCTTAAACTGTTATCTCTTTGTAACAAAAGCTAATACACCATTTGCCTTGCTAATTGCTTACCACGCCTGCACGCCAACTTTCTGTGATTCACATATACGGCCATCCAGGTGCCTATAAATGCAAACATTCCTCAGTCTCTCACCATTCTAAAAGTATTAGAATCCCTACAGTACAGAAGAGGCCATTCGGGCCATTGAGTCTGTACTAACCACAATTCCACCCAGGCCCTATTCCTGTAACTTCACATATTTACCCTGCTAATCTCCCTGATACTAGGGTCAAGTTAGCATGGCCAATCAACCTAACACTCATATCTTTGGACTCTGGGAGGAAACCGGAGCACCCAAAGGAAACCCACATAGACATGGGGAGAATGTGCAAACTCCACACAGACATGACTGAGGCTGGAATTAAACCTATGTCCCTGGTGCTGTGAGGCAACAGTGCTAACCACTGTGCCACTGTGGTGCACAAAATAGTTTTTAAAAACTTTTTCCACCAAAGTACATAATTTTGCACTTCTCCATATTATATTTCATCTGCCATGTTCTTTCTGAGTCATTCAGTCTGTATTTTGTCCCTCTGTAGCCTCTATGCATCCTCCTTACTCTTGCTTTCTTACCTAATTTTGTATTGTCAGCAAACTTGGATATGTTACATGTGGCTCCTCACCTAAATCATGAATATAGATTTCAAATAGCTGAGATCCAAGCATGATCCTTTTGCTACCCTGTTAGTTACAGCCTGCCAACCATACCTCATTTATCGCTACTCTCTGTTTTCTGTTGATTAACCGAGCATAAATATGTGTTGACTCTGTTTAATCATGTTATGATTTTCTAAATACCCTTTTCCACATACTTTATAATAGATTTGAATTTTGTTTCAATCTGTATTACAATGTCACTGCTTATATCTGATATACTGACGCTAATGTGATTTGTCCACTTATACATGAGGCATATGGTTTATATGAATCTATGTTGTTTGATTATAACCATCACTAGAATAATTTATATTGTGTTTGGTTGAAAGTTTATTATTCGCGCCTGCTGTTGACCGTACTGACCTATCCTGTGTGACTTGAAGATGATGCAGTGGCTCAAGCTCAATAATTCTGAACTGCTTATACTTTTCTCTGGTGCAATGTACAGCATATTTATTGTGCAATGATCTGTATGGTTTGCACACTGACAGGACATGGTAAAAAATCCATATGATTCTAAGCCTGAATAACCAGCACACTGAGGATGATAACAGGAAATTCTGAGAAAAAGGTGTGTGGTCTAGGCACCAAACACCTTCCTAAAATAGGACTAAAAGGGTTAATTTATGAGAGCATGCTTTATAGATGGGCTTGTACTTCTTTGAATATGGAAGACTAAGAGTGATCTAGTTGAGCTGTTGCAGCACGGTGGCACTGCTGCCTCACAGTGCCAGGGACACGGTTCGATTCCAAACTTGGGTCACTGCCTGTGCAGAATCTGTACATTCTCCCCGTGTCTGCAAGGGTTTCCTCCCACAGCCTGAAAGACATGCTGGTTAGGTGCATTGGCCATGCTAAATTCTTCCTCAGTTTACCCAAACAAATTCCTGAGTATGGCGACTAGGGGATTTTCACAGTAACTTCATTGCAGTATTAATGTAAGCCTGCTTGTGACACTAATAAATAAACTTTAAACTAAACTTTTTAAGGGAGATGACAAGAGATAAGAAAGACTCTATACTGGGAGAGTCCGGATCAATGGAACATAACATTACAATTCAAGCTAGGTGATTCAGGGTGTCAAGAAACCTGTCTTTGTGTGGGGTTAGCACTGCTGCCTCACAGCACCAGAAAACCCAGTACAATTCCAGCCTTGGGTGGCTGTCTGTGTGGAGTTTGCACATTCTCCCCATGCCTGTATGGGCTTCCTCCGGGTGTTCCAGTTTCCTCCCACGGTCCAAAGGTGAGCCAGTTAGATGGATTGTCCATGCCAAATTGCCCCTTAAGTGTGGGTTGGGGGATTAGCAGGATAATTGTTAGGGCCTGTGCGGGATGCTCTATTGTAGAGATGGCACAGACTCAATGGGCTGAATGGCCACCATCTGCACTGTAGGGTTTCCATAATTAAAGATTAATGGAAATCTGGAACCATTTTTCCCAAAAAGCCATTGTGGCTAGGTCAATTGAAAGTTGCAAAATGGAGATTGGTAGATTTTTGTTAGTCAAGATTATTAAGGGTTATGAACCAAGGTGGATAGATGCAGTTAAGATGCAGATGAACCATGATCTAGTTCAATGGTGGAAAAGGTTGAGGGAGTGAATGGCCCACTTCTTTTCCTATGTTACTCTCAGGTACTTGGCATTGTTCTTAATATGCTGTAAGCAGTGACTTTGTAATAAAAAATAATGGTGATGGAAATTGGTTTGTGTTATTTGCCAGATTTAAATATAGGCGGTTTAAGTGGTGGGAACTGTTCTAGCTTCAATATAAGTGGAATTTCTTGAACTTCTTCAGTGGCTTCAAATGATTGAGCATCTGGTTTCCATTAAGGACATATGTTAAATGGGAAACAAAGCCATTCAATTGTACATGTTATTTTTCTTCTTTTACAATATGAAGATAAATGTTATTTTTTTCTAAAAAGGCAACATTACCACATCTAATACCTGCCACTTCTTATATAAATTGCTCACATGCTTCTCATATAGCTACATGGGAGACTAAAGCTGAAATGAAAAAATGTTTTGCAGATGATACTTTGCTAGTGGTGTGTGTGATAATTAGATGCTGCCAGTACTGTACTGACATTTGTATAACACTTGGCAGAGAAATGTTTTACGTCCATATAAGTATTAAAGTTTAAGAGAAAAATATTGAAATAGCTGAATTCATTGGAGACCTAGAAAATAAGGAACAAATATAAGCTTAATTGAGTCTTTGTCAGTGAGTTTTAAACAATCATACACAGATGGTAAAATCATTCTGTTTTAAAGTATTGCGACATGCTTTTAAAGTTGTTATTGCAAATGTTACATCTTTCAAATAAAGCATTTGCTCTATCAATTAAGAACATCACTTTTTAAACCACATTTAAATGCCCCGCCCCACCTTCAAAAAAGATTTACTCATTGAATAGAACAAAATGGGAAAACACTTACCAAGTTATTCATTTAGGAATACTCAGAGTGCATCTTTAATTCATTTCTACACTATAGCAGCTACTCATGCTACTTAGCCTCTATTTTCCTTATTTCCTGAACCATCTCTTAGATCTCCATCTAAACAAGGAACAAAAATGCAAATTAGTTCAAGCCATTCAACTACAAAAGAAAATAAATGGATTTTGCATGGGCTACAGCATTCATTCTTTACCAATTCATTTATCTTTCAAAGAAGACAGTTGCCCTCAACTTTTGATCTACTTGCACTCTATCAGATAAAGCTGTTGTTGCTACAGAATCTTTATTCTCTATCTATTAGTTAAATCATGTTTCATATCAGGCTCTATCATTTAATTTAGATGAAATGATGCGTACTGGCAAATTTAGTTTCGAAAGCAAAATAAACGTGATTAATTGCATGAGGTACATATACACTTCAAGACAAGATATTACCTTTGGTGAACTTCATATGGTTTAACTGTTGGCACTTAAAAGCAAAGCCTTGGCATTAGTGTTTGTGCTGTGGACAAGTTGTAATGTTATCATACTAGGTGGTGTATTAATGTGGGTTATGTGTCCCTTCTATAGACAGTAAGAAGTCCCACAACACCAGGTTAAAATCCAACAGGTTTATTTGTTAGCAAAAGCCACTAGCTTCTGGACCAGACCTGATGAAGGAGGAGTGCTCCGAAAGCTAATGGCTATTGCTACCAAATAAACCTGTTGGACTTTAACCTGGTGTTGTGAGACTTCCTACTGTGTTTACCCCAGTCCAACGCTGGCATCTCTACATCTTCTATAGAGCCAGGGTGCTTTTTGTTTAGCAAACTACCCATGTTTTGAGCCTGTCTGGTTCAAAACAATGTTTTAATAAAATGTTTAATTAGAAAGGAACACACACATTGTGTGTTATTATTATTGCGTTAAAATGAAAAACAAGGTGGAAGTGCATTATTTGCTGCACTTCTAATCCATCATTTCAGAACCTTTAACTTGTGACCTCTAGAAAATAACACTGGGTATTTCGTGCTCCATCTCAGAGGCAAGGGAACCGTTTAATAGGGCAGTAGTGTGTGGGATGGCGAACCCTGCAGCATTTCCCACTTCCCCCTTCTAATTCCACTTAAGAGCCCCACCTTGCGACTGCTGGAATTCTACCAACGGCTGGCGGCAACTTGCCATGACTGACAACCAAACAGCAAACACTATTGGATTTGCCAGTACCTTATGGAGGTATGTCTGTCTCCCAGCTGCTCATGTGGTCAACCCCCTTCTCCATCCCTTGCCAGCACTTCCCTCCCTAGTACCTCGATCTTGCCCCAATTACCTCTCTCCAGGGATCCAACATCGATTCCTGGTGAAAGCCGGAATGTAGTTCTGGCAGTGAGCACCGCTCCCGGTGGCACAGTTGGTACTGGAGAGCCAGGAGTGGAATTTCTGCCCTACAAAGGGCTTAATTCAATAGCAGGCCTGATATTGCCCAGATAATGCACATAATTCTCCCAAAATCGTAAAAACTCCCAAAAATGTTCAATGTTCCCACTAGTTGTCCAGTCAGTGGAAGTGAACCCCACCTTGAAAATTAATTTCCACCCGTTATTTCTATTAACCAACTGAGAAATGATTAAAGTCAAACAAGTTTTGTTAATTAATACAGTTAAGGGCTTGTAGCAATATTTCTTCATAAACCATGAATTGGGATTGGTGAACTATGCTAATTATCTTGGATAAATATTTTATCTACAGTATAAACTAGATAAGAGTCAATTGCCTCTCCCTGGGACTAATTATCTAGCTTTTCCAAAGAGCTGTCACAGCTACAATGGATTGAATGCCTTGCTTACCTGCTGGATCATTCTAGAATTCTATTCTCAGCTCCATATATTTACATATTGAGCATCATGCAGTACATGAGGTAGATCTGAATTAAATTGTTACACTCCAAATCATGCTCCAGACTTAAATAATGCCAGCTTAGCTCAATTATTAGCATTCTCCCAGAGTCAGAACTCAGTTCATAATCTGGAACACCTTTAATTGCAGCAGTGAGTGAGTGAGTGAATGAGTGAGTGAGAGAGAGCACTGCTTTCTCAAAATAACAACACTTCAAAAATACTTCATTGGCTGTAAAACACATTAGGATGCCTTGAGGCTATTAATAGTGCTACATAAATTAAGTCTTTCTTTTCTAAATCTTTTGAATGAGATGTAGATTAACTGGACACACAACTGTAGCATCTTGCTGTATACAAATTGACTGCTGCATATTCCTACGTACAATGATGTTTGTGCTTCAGAAGTAGTTCTAAAGTAGTCTGGCACATTGACTCTCCATCAGTACAATTATTTTTCAGAAAAATTATGTGAAGCTTCAGACAGCATGCAGTTATTAAAGTACTCTATGCGAACTTTCAAGTAGCATGGATTTGTCTGCCTTTATATTGTGTCATTTATTGCTGGTTAACAGGAATGCCCATGCACTGAGTCAGTGCTGTTGGGCTGGGTAACCATTTTGCAAATCACTGTGGATATTCAGTTTCTTCTACTTTATAAAGCAACGGGACTGCAGACCCTTATTTCAGAAGTACTGTTCAAGAGCTGTACTCTAGGTAAAGTTTTGTGACTATTTTGCTGCTTGGAGTGAGTCTCTGCAAATTTAAGCTGATTCAGATAGAAGACTTCCTGTAGCAGTCAGGCTATTTATCAACCATACTATACTAGTTCTGTGTCACATGCCTGCATAGCAAACAGTTCATTGTGAAATGGTCTAAAGGTCAGCCATGGAAGTCTGTCAGTTTAAAAAAAATCACATCAAAGAACTCCAGTAAAGAAAAATATCATACTTCTGCAATAAGTAACTAGAAAAAGTTAACTGATGTTTTTCTTTATATAAGATGGTTGATATTTTCCTAACATCCTTTTTATAACCATACTGCCATTTAAAACAACAAAACCCAGTAATTTAGAATTTTCTCCAATGGCCAGACTGATGAAGAATTATGTAAATTTTACAGTTGAGTGCGCTAATTAAATTTTGTTAGACCTGAATTCTATCCCTGGGGCAGGTAAAGTGAATTGGAAGAATTGCCGATTTGGTCTGCCCACTCAGGAGAAAGTGCCCTCAGGAGTGGGATTTGCATTGTGCAGGGTCAGATGGGGGCTGAAGTCAAGCCAGCTGACATTGGGCAAAAATCAGAGGCAGCTACAGAGGCTGCCAAGTGTTGAGCCGGGCTGATTAAAAGGCCTGTTTCAGGGCTGTGGGTCTTGGTTCCAGTTAAGATTAAAGTAGAACAATTCTCCAGCCCTCACCACCTCCCCCCACCCCCACCTACTCCCTATGCCACATCCATGCCCACCTAGGCATGAGCTCAAGTCATCTACTTACCCCCCTAGGCCACCTCATGCACACATACCAAACAATGCCCCTCCAACTACCTGCATGGTCCCTCATGCCCCCATGACAAACTATGGCCCTGAACCCAAACCCTTGACTTCCCATGTCCTCTATGCCTAGCCATGCCCTGTGGTGCTTCCACTGAAGCCACCCATTCACATTGCACAATGAAACAATTAACTTTATAGTGATATTAGTATGTGTAAAAATAAGCTTTAAAAAAGTCACTCATTCATAACTTTCCACTATGGTAAAATGAGGCCCTTTTACTCCCAGATAATAAAGTGCCAACTTAGACACTTTAAATGTTCAACAGCTGAAACTACGAGTACTAGAAACTTTTAACCTTATATAACCAAACATTGCACAATTCACAGCAGAGATTAAAGAGTGAGATGTTTCAATTAGCAATGTTTTCTCTGGGTTTAAATTTTTAAGCAACCAAATGGATTTCTGGGTTCTTAGCTGTGTCTCATTATGTATTATTCACGAAGAGTCTGAACCTCCATTAGCCATCGGAGTGATTGGAAGGGCATATCTTGGCATGGGTGGCATGAAGGGGCAAAGGGTTGTTAGAGGAACATATCTTACTAGCATGTGTGGCATGAGATGCATAAGGGTTGTTTGATGGGGAATACCTTAGCTTGAGAGGCATAAGGAGTGCCTTTTGATCTTAACTTTTAAAGGGTCCTCTCTTGCAGACGATGGTTCACACCACCTCAGATGTGCTGTGAACCACCACGACTCATTGAAAACTTGATCTACTCCATGATAATTGCAAAGGACTAGGACATGCCTATCCCTGCAATGGAACTGGCCAGATTGGAACGGCAGAACACATTTTGAGCTGAACCAGGCTGTACCTGTAAAAGCCACTCCTGATAATTGGGAGTCCTGACTTGGTGAAAATCCAACTATAACCTCACATTTTAGATATCATTGTAACTTCATGCAACCCCAGTTATAATTGTGATTATACGAAAGGACAACAGTTTTACTAAAAGAAGGGCCATTCATTTGTTGTAAATCTTTGAAATCAAAAAACAATCTGGAAAATTATTTGCCTGAGAGTTGGAAAGTTACTGTAGCTAATTTTATTTTATGGCTTAACTGTGAAATTTGTTATAAAACCCAACTTATTATAATGTTGAGAATGGACATTGAGAACTCCAAGTTCCCAAAGCCTCAGACTTTGGGTGTATGTGCAGACTGGGAGTGGGTCCAGGACAAGCTTCACACGTCTCTGCGTAAAAGGAGAGAAAAATAAGGAAACAGTGTGAAAATCCAGATCATGTGACCAGGAGTGGAGCACCATGAAAGATTAGCGTTCCAGGCAAAGTGACAGGAAGAGGGGACAGAGACAGGTCTCAAAAAAGAAAGAGGGGACAGGGAAGGGTCCCAAGAGGAAGTCACAGATAGGGGAAAAAGACAGGGGATGGAAACAAATCCCACTTATGGTAATGAAAAAGAGAAGTGCAGAGAAACAAATTGTAAACATGAAAATGGCTGCAGGGGGCTGAATCCAAGTGAAGGGGGCAGTTGAATGTTAACTCTGCGCTGCGAACTGGTGGGGCAAAGGAACCCTTTTGGTGCAGGATGTGTCTTGCTCAGTGCAGCTGAAGAGCAGAAGTTGTGCTTGTGAGTTGGTGTTTGAGTGTAGAATCTGGAATCCAGGGAATGGAATCTCCAGAGACAAAATTGAAACTCTATGAGATGGACAGTCACGGATGCTGTCCGAGATAGAGCGACATTTGGAGAGATCGTCGAAGGTGCAAATTGGAATCCCTCTTAAGAGAGGTGGAGTTTCAGTGAGCTTTGTCAACTTACAGTGTTACTGATATCTGGGTGGGTTATTGAGAAATCCTGTCTTGGTCAAATTTCATTTATTGTGTCGTCTGGTATGTTCAACCTCAATTTACCTGTTAAATTATTTGTACCTCATATTAACTCTGAATGTGAGAGGAGAAGCTAGGTATTATAAATTGTTTTATCTTTCTGTACAGGAGCGTTAATTTTTATCACTCAAAATCCATGGAATCTTGTGCCTATATTCTATTAGCAAGTGTCTTGAATCTCAAACATTGGGCCGGATTCTCCGATCTGCCCCGGAGCTGGGATTCAGTGAATGGAGATTTGGCCAAATTCTCTGTTCTCGCTAGCAATGGCAGCAGGGCGTGAATGGTCAAAGAATTCTGGCCTTTGTCCACTTTAAACAAAATGATATCGGTCCCAACTGGATTTTACTAACCACTTGAGCATCAGGGATTGTAACAAATTCAACTGAGAGGTTTCTCAGCTTGAAAGATAATCTACAGAATGTCACAAGAGTGGCACGGTGGCACACTGCTACCTCACAGCACCAGTGACCTGGGTACGATTCCCAGCTTGGATCACTGTCTGTGTTGAGTTTGCACATTCTCCCCGTGTCTGCGTAGGTTTCCTCTGGGTGCTCCAGTTTCCTCCCACGAAAGTTATGCTGGTTAGGTGCATTGGCAATGCTAAATTTTCCCTCAACGCACCCAAATAGGCATCAGAGTGTGGCTACTGGGGATTTTCACAGTAACTTCATTGCAGTGTTAATATAAGCCTACTTGTGACACTAATAAATAAACAAGAAACTTGTGAGGACTCTGTATTTTAATCTGTTTCAGTATTGGTGTTTTTTTGTTGAGAAATTTATGGATTTTAACATTTAGAATGTTACAATGAAAAATGTGGTGGGAGGATCTAAATATCATCTTCTGGACAGAAATGTCACTTCTGATTTTGAGCAAGTTTGAGTTTGATGCCTTGATACTTTACAAATGTTGCTATTCATGTGGTGATTTACCTGAGACTTGTTGCCATGTTTGTTTTTAACATTCCTGAGGGTGGGATTTTCCAGCCCCTCAAAGCAGTGTGCTCTTCAATGGCAGAGGCAGCTTGCCATTGGCTGCAAGTGGGATCTTCCAGTCCTGCCTATGCCCACACCGTTTTTCCTGGTTCAACCATCCTGCTGCTGGTGAACTTGCCGCAAGAGGTCATGTTCGGCAGGACTAGAAGATCCTGCCAGCAGGAAGAAACAGAATATCCTGCCATGGGTGTTACAACATGTCTCTCTCCCAGCAGAGACCTGAACAAATTTCCAAAATATTTCACAAAGAAATCTGCAAACACCTTTAATAATTTAACATTATTATCACCAATGATCAATACCATGATCATTGGTGATAATAATTGGTGGTAAAATAATGTTGGAAACCTGAAACACAAACAATACCACGATTATTATTTCAACAACAATTTGCATTTATATAACATCTTGTCTGATGTCCCAAGGTGCTCATGATATCCGAAAGAACCCCCCCCGCCAAGGTTGTCTTAAGAACATAAGAACATAAGAAATAGGAGCAGGAGTAGGCCATCTAGCCCTTTGAGCCTGCCCCGCCATTCAATAAGATCATGGCTGATCTGTCGTGGCTCAGTTCCACTTTCCCGCCCTCTCCCCATAACCCTTGATCCCCTCGCCTATCAAAAACCTATCAACCCACGTCTTAAAAATATTTAGCGAGGCAGCCTCCACCACCTCAACGGGCAGAGAATTCCAGAGATTCACCACCCTTTGAGTGAAGAAGTCCCTCCTCAACTCCGTTCTAAACCACCCCCCCTTTATCTTGAGGCTGTGCCCTCTAGTCCTACTGTCCTTTCTGAGCGGGAAGAGCCTCTCCACCTCTATCCTATCCATCCCATTCATCATCTTATGTGTCTCATGATGTGGAGGTGCCGACGTTGGACAGCGGTAAATACAGTAAGAAGTCTCACAACACCAGGTTAAAGTCCAAAAGGTTTATTTGGTAGCAAACGCCACTAGCTTTGTTTGCTACCAAATAGACCTGTTGGACTTTAACCTGGTGTTGTGAGACTTCTTACTGTCCCAAGGTGCTACACAGGAGCTTTATCAAACGAAAATTACCACTGAACCACAAAAGAAACAATTAAGGTGGATGATCAAGGATGATTAAGGTGGATGAGGCTTGATCAAAGAGGTTTTAAGAAGTATCTTAAAGGAGGAAAGAGCTAAAGAGATGGATAGGTTAGAAATATTGCAGAATTCAGGGCCTCTTCAGTTTAAAGCCGGGTCACCAATGATGGAGGGATTAAAATCAGAAATGTGCAAGAGGCTAGAAGTGGAGGAACACAGATATCTTGGAGGGTTGTAGAATTTGTATATCCCAAAGCTGTTCCATCTGATCCTCACGGTATCAAAATGCTGAATGTTTGTGCTTTGAGGATTCTTTAATTTTAAAGGTAAGTTTTTAAAACACTTCACTTGGTCCAATCTCACATAGAAAGGCCGACATCAACTGGAGCACAAATGAATTGAGGATATAGTGAATATTTAACAAACAGTTCATTGTTTGCCACATTTTACTTTGCAATCCAAGGAAAGTCTTGAATAAAGTGAGAGTATAAAGATTCTGTCATCTTTGTCTTTGCTGATCACTGGCAATATCACCAGCTTTAATTTTCTGAACACCAGTGAAATGCCTTTCTATTTATTTCTGAATTTTAGAACAGATAAATATCATTTGATTAAACTATGTTTGAAGGAATAAGTCAACTCAATGCCAAGTAATCAATGTCATTGTCTCCAGTGTCATTACATGAAATTGGTCCTTATGCGACAAATTGTGTTCACTCCCAACTTCAATTGGTGGTGGAGATATATTCTTCACTGTTTTGGCAAGGGAAACAGTGGAATGGTACAAAAATCCTAGAAAATTATTGTGGGGCTAAAATAGACGTTAAAACAAAAAGTGATGTAAAATCTCAGCAGGTCTGGCAGCATCTTTGGAGAGAGAAACAGAGCAAACATTTCGAGTCCATATAACTTCTTATATATATGAGTAATTTATAAGTTGATGTAACTCACTTATCATTACCTGAGACATTTGCTCCATAAATTGCACTCTAGGACACAATGTAGTCCTCGCAAGTCTGCAGGAGATTCTGGTCCAATATTTTCACAAATACATTCCAGAAAGCAATCTATTTTACCTATAAATTATGTTGAATGTCGTAATGGAATTTTAAGAGCAGTGATTAAAGTTCCCACTGATCCCAATAATGTTACAGTTATTTTTCAGGCTCAATTTAAGTAAAAACAGATCCAGTTCTGTTACTTTTCTGATCAATTTTCTCTCTTTCTACCCTCTCCTGAAGACATTGGCTGGAATGCTCTGGTTGTTCACACTCTGCTGCCACTGACGGAGAAGATGGAGAATTTGACACTCAGCCAAATCTCCGTTCACTGCAGCGGGGCAGCAGAATCCAGGCTGTGAGCGAGGTCGGAGAATCCGGCCCACTGAGTCCTAGAGTGCAGCTTCATGGATGTCACCTTCTGATTCTTTGCTTAAGTATCCACACTGAGAGTTGGCAGACTGTTTATCACAGTAGCCTTGCAGCAGAGTCTAATTCTAACCACACACTCAGTAGCGGTCACTGAGCAGGGGTCTGTATACAGAATCTTGTTCAATTTTCTCCTTTTGAATCCAGGAATATCAGTGAGATTAAATTTGTTTACTTAACATTACGATATTGTAACAGTGGCTGCACTTCAATGAACTTGGCTGTAGAAACAATTTGGATGCTTTATGAATGCAATTTGATTTTCCTTAAATGAACAAGCTTCTTCTGAAATTGGTTTCACTAGAGACAGATTTTTAAAGCACGGCCTGTGTTTTTAGAATGCCAAAGGTGTGGCCTCTCACGCCAGAAGTAGAGCAACAAAGAAATTTGATTGGCTGGCAGCTTTCCAATCCCTATAACAATGGCGCTGCAGTGCCAGAAGAGGAACTCCAAAGGGTGAGCTTTCCATTCTCTGCACAGAGTGCGAGCTGAGGCGAGAAAACCAGCAGGCAGCTCACAGGCTGCACAGACGGCTTTTCTCTTCAGAAAATCCAGCATGTTTTGCAAACAAATTCTGGAGGCATGGCCCACGCCATCACGCTACCGAGGCTGGGTCGCAAAGAGCCGACAGCAGTCGATCCCAATTTGGGGTGCCATTCTTAAAGGGCCCCTGATCTCCGATAGGCAGCACGGGATCCTAACTCCCTCCACCCGATGGACACGGTTCCCCTCCTCCTCCAAAGGGGTTCCCCAGAGGAGCTCCCCAGCACTGTCCCCTTCGAGTGTCATGGCCAGTGTTATAGTGCCTGGACTAGTACATGGGAGAAATGCCAGGGTACAGCCCGGGCATGTCCCTCGCCCCCAGGGGATTATACCTATTTGTGTGCCCTGGGAGTATTCCCTTCACCTCACATCCGCTTTTAAAAACCAGTCATTAAATCGCACTGATGTGATGTGATGTTGGCAAGGGGGAATTCCTAATCTGGTGGACATTATGGTGGCAAAACCCGCTTATTGTATATAAATGTATCAAAATGAGGGTCCCACTCGTCACTGGGGAGGTGGGGGTGGTGGGGGGAGGGGGGGGCAGCGCTGGAGAAGGGAAAAGATGAGATTCAGAAAATGATACCTCACTGAAGAGACATTCGTTTCCAAGTCTTGGAATATTTTGCATTCACATTGCCATTTGCATTTGCGGCGAAAATTGGTGCAAAATTTTGGCAACGGTCCCAGAGACATCAAGAGACAGTGACAGGGGTTCCAGGGTAGGGAAAGCCTGGGCGGTCATGAGGGTGGACGATTGGGGTCTCAGGGGATAACCCAGGTATGAGGCAATGGAGATCTGGAGGGTCAGTGGCCTTAAGGGGAGGGCATTCTCAGTTAGAAGGGGGCTTCTGATGGAAGTGCCACCCTCCCCTCTCCTTCCCCCTCCTTCCCCACGCTGCTTAAAAAAACCACAATGCAAGAGAGTGGGGCAGCATATAATTCTGGCCCATGATGAGTGTGAATCAACTGTTCACTGTGTAATCCCAATGAGTCATCAAGTGTGAAGTCACTGCTTTCCTTTTGAAAAGCTTCATTTATGTCGAAAGGATATTGCACATGTTCCCCTGATGATCCAGTGTGTGAGTGTTGCTGACAAAGTCATGGCCACCACAGAGATCCCAGACGCTGTTCCAGAGTCGTTCCCAGCTAGCTGCTGTTAAGCAGGCTGGCAATTTGGAGGTGTCACAATTGGCCTTAGTATACTTAGACTCCAAGGGGTGGTTAAAGCAGGGTGGGGGATGGTGGCTGCTGGGGAGAGGGTGTGGTAGGGGTTCAATATCAGCCAGAACTCCTTGTTATGACTGCTGGATGTAAGGTGAGTAATATCAGACTCAGCAAAGAGAATGGTCCTGGGCAGGAAATAGTAGGCTGCTGTGATGTTTGAGGTACCATACCTGAGAAAAAAAAACCCTAAAAAAGCTGGTGTAGGACTGATGCTACGCACCGAAAACTCAGTGTCATTAGAAGCGACCCGAAACACACATAATTCAGCACTTACACAAAAAGGCTAAAGCGAATATTATCTAATGTTCTAATAACATTGTGCTGCTGGAGGAGTGCAAGCTTTGACATACTGGACTGATCTATCTAGGCGAGGCTGAATGTTAACATTCCCCAGCATGTGTGCAGTCTGTTGCTGGAGGATCACAGAAATATACAGAAATAATAAATCAAATGGTGGGTTTTTTTTTAATACAAAATCATTACTTGGAAAAGCTTCAAAGGTTGTGATAACTGACATTTATATCTGGTTACTAAATTAAACCTCTGCTAGAGGTCAAAGAATATGTTGTCCATTTGCCAATAATAGTCATGTGCAATTAGTTTGATTGTTTTCATATTATCTTACTTGGAGGTCATTATTTTATGTAAAAGTTACTTGGGCATTGTGCTTCTGCCATCAGCAAACATATCTAAATTAATCCGACTTAATATAACTCTTGAAATTCTCCAGTTGGCAAGTACTACGCAGCTCAGCTTAGCGCATAAGTGTCAGATGGTTATTATCTATCTTTAGTAGTCAGGAGTATTGTGCTGTGACCAGAATAATTCTTGACAACTAGATGCCAGTATTACAATGTGTGAGGTGAGATCTCTGTCTCATACAGGGTCCATATTTAACATTTCTGCAAACAAAGATGCATATATTCCGAACTAGATGATTCATTTTTGTGAGCCTGGAAATATGTAGGTTTCACTACTAAATTACAGAGCGTTCCTTTTTGAATGCAAGGCCAGGTTCTATATTATGGCAGAAAGAGGCAAAAAAACTTTCTCTCAAAAATTGAGAGTAGCCAGAAATACTTTTTCCAAAGTGCCCACAATTGGGTAGACAGCAGACATTAAAATATATTAACAGTTAAAATTACCTGGTTGCAAAATCTTACATCAAAAAGACAACTAATATTCTGAAAAGGTAACCACAATTGATAGGCAAGGAAGGGGGAAATAAACAGGCATCCAAGCTATTGCTCTGAATCCATGTGCAGTTGTGGCTTCTGAAAAATGTAATTAGTTTTAAGTGTCTCTAGTTTGAGTGTGAATCAAGTTTCGAACAATTGAATCTTAAGGCACCTCAGTTCACACAGACTAAAATATGTAAATGCTCCATTGATGTACAGTTACTGTTTGTTAAGAGGGCAATGTTTAATGGAGCCTTTTCTCAGACACCAATTGATTAGTTATGCATTTAAATCAATGCCGATGGGGTTTGCTTAATGGTGATGATTGAATTTCCTTCAAGACATTAAAGTTAAGAAGACTCCATAGAGGTTTCAATGGTTTCTATGTAAAGATGTTTCATTTTACATGTTTGGCATGTAATTCACAGTTGTAATAATTGTCAGCTGAATGCTTTGTTTCGAATTTACAAACAACAAAAACCAGTTTAGGCCAATTTTACCCCGGCTGACGACAGAATGTCACTAAAATCAATCTACACAGATGATCAAACTGAGTGAAACCTCTGTAGCTGGCTTGCAAGAATTTGCAGATGTAACGATAATCAGTGACGCATTCAACCTCAACTTTATGCCAAACATGTCTTCCTGTGAGAAATTCTGCTCAACATCTTCAGTGTTAAAAGCTTTTCAAAGGAGGCTTAGCTGAAAATGTCTGCCTCAGGCTAAAATGCGAAGCATTCAATTTCCAGCTAATTTACAAGCTCACTGCAGTTGAATGATAAATTGTGTAGTCGCAACAAATAAAGAAGGAACAAAGTGTTATTTAAGAAAAAAATGCAATTCAATGGTTTTGATTGCTGTTCTAGGGGGAGCTGCAAAAAAATCAACCACTTTAATAGGTTACTCAAGAAATTGTGTGAAAAATATTTCATCAATAATTTCATTAAGAAGGAACTGAATATTATTTAAGAAAAATATTCAATTGCTTGCTGTTCATAGAATCATAGAAGAATCATAGAATCCCTACAAACCCTATTCCGATGCTTGTAGGCTATTGTTGATATTTGCTTACATAATAAGAAGGAGGTCATTCGGCCCATCGAGCCTGCAACGACCACAATTCCACTCAGGTCCTATTTCCATAACCCTCATATATTTATCCTGTTAGTCTCCCAGACACTAGGGTCAATTTAGCATGGCCAATCAACCTAACCCGCACAGCATTGGACTGTGGGAGGAAAACCACACAGACACGGGGAGAACATGCAAACTTCATATAGACTGTGACCCAAGGCCAGAGCTGAACCTGGGTCCCTGGAGCTGTGAGGTAGCAGTGCTAACCACTGCCACTGTACCAACCTCTGCCACTGTGCTGCCCATCTAGAACGCTCTAGATTGAACTTAAAAAAATCAACCACTTTAGAATCATAGAACCCTACAGTGCAGAAAGAGGCCCTTCAGCCCATCAAGTCTGCACTGAACACAATCCCACCCAGGCCCTACCCCCATATCCCTACATATTATACCCACCAATCCCTCTAACCTACACATCCCTGGACACTAAGGGGCAATTTCTTAGCATGGCCAATCAACCTAACCTGCACATCTTTGGACTTTAATAGGTTACTCAAGAAATTGCGTTATTTACTCACTGTTTCATCAATAATTTCATTTTTTTTGTTTTGTGATATTGTTTTAGAAAAATATAAATTACAGAAAAACAATTCTAAAGTAGCACCTATTTTATGTGATTAATTCTAAATGTTGTTTCCATGTTAGCTTAGTGCGGTTACACAGTGAGTCACTGAATCATAAAGATCGAAGCGGGATTCTCCGATCTCATCCATTCAGTGACAATGGAGAATTTGGCACTCAGCGCAATTCAATTCACTACGGCGGGACTGGAGAATCCCAGCTGCGGGCAAGGTTGTAGGTTTTTGGTGCAGGAGGGTTACAAATTAACTCGCTACTCTCAGATACCTGATTTGACCTTAGAAGGCAGCTGGGACACTACAATGGATTACAGTGCTATGCGATAGGGGGGAACAATTTGGTGAGCTTTCCCCTCCCAATTTGAACACGATAATTGCTGCTGCACATGTGAGGATGTCACGCTGAGGACAGAATTGGTCTCCATTTTAGTTCCTCATCCCCTCAATGGTCTAATAACCACTCATCAAATAATGGCTGAATTGGAAGATAAGGCATCTGTAAGATTGGTTCCCAGGAAAGAGTCAACTTTCAGGCAGGAATGCAATCGGTGAAAAATGGCACAATAGAAAAATATAAATGCATAGCATTAGCCAGCATTGATTCTGTTGTTCTTAAGGTTGCATATACCGAAATGAGGTATGGATCTTAAAAAAAATATTCACCACATTTTTGCTTGTGTTGCAGTTTTTCTTTAATTGCTTTAAAGTGAAGATTCTGACATCTTAGTGTCTGAACTGCCTAGTGTGGATACTACATATTACAGGCTGTGGATGAAATTGGTCCAATTTTGTTTTCCATTGACTTCAATGGAAAGATGAATCAGGTAGTGCATAAAACAGACTGAATTCACTACCGTCCCTTTTGAACTCCCACTGAAGACCAACGCTCTAGGTTCCTGTCTGTCCTGAGTTGGCTGACCTCTGTGATAATTGGAAAGGGGCTTAAAAAAACCAGCCTGTATTTGTGCCGTGATGGTGTCCAACCCAATTTCACTAATCTCCTTGCCAGAGCCACCTTGCGCACAATGCCACGAATAAAGATCTGGCATCCAGATCTTTAGTAAGTGGAAAATTGGTTTGTAAGTTATTCACAGCTATGAAATCAACTGCCAAAAATTGTTATCCTGCTATGCCCTGAATTGATGGATATTGAAATATCAGATTCTGACTGTTCCAGGCTAAAATTCAAACTCAGGAGGGTATGAAATCTGCTAAGTGGATTGGCCATTTGTTTTCACTTCAATGGAAGGGATAATCAGACAGGACGTTATAACATGTGGCCAATTCCCCACCCTGCATTCCATTTTCCTTTCATTCTAAACTTGCTTTGTCCATTTGTCTGCTTAGTTTAGTCTAACTATTTTAAATTTTATCCGAGTGCATAAGTGTAGTTAACTCGTCACAAAACTTTCTGGCTTCTCATCTGGCATTTCTCCATCTTATTAAATCAATATTTAATGCTGATAATATTTCAGCAAGGGCAGCAGTTAGGGTGCTGTAATCGACCTCAGTGCCTACAGCCTTAAGAAAGGAAATGCCCCGTAAAGCTTTAACCAACCATTTCCATTTCTAGCTCTTAATGGATGAGTTGTTCATTTGAAACCTTTTCTGCTTTTATTCCTACTCCCGATTACTATCCAGTGACCCCTGCTGGAAAATGTAAACACAGGGCTGTTGGAGGAAGAAAGGATTAGATTCATATGTTAAAAAAAAGCCCCTTGGTTGAATATCCTGGGCTCACAGTTTTAAGAGTTGCCTGAGGTATCAGAAGTTGATCATTTTCATCATGATGAGATGGTGTTGTCAAAAGAGAAAAGTTGATTTGATTTAATTTATTATTGTCACATGTATTGGTGTACAGTGAAAAGTATTGTTTCTTGCTCATTACACAAAGTATACGGTACATAGAGAAGGAAAGGAGAGAGTGCAAAATATAGCGTTACAGTCACAGCTAGGGTGTAGAGAAAGATCAACTTAATGTGAGATAAGTCCATTCAAAGGTCTGATGGCAGCAGGGAAGAAGCTGTTTTTGAGTCGCTTGGTAGAAGAGATGAGAGCTAAAGTTTTGCAATTCGTTTTAAAAGAAAACAAAAGTGTAAGTGATAAAGCTGGATTAGAGTAGTTGTCACAATAAAGTTAGTAACTGTGTACAGTAACATGATCTTTATGGAACGATTTTGCAGCAATGACAAAGTTAATCATTAACTGATAAAAGATCTTAGTAACATGGTGGACAATTAAAAAGAGGCTTATTTAGCATGAGCCTACCAATGCTTTCAGTTAGAGCTTAAACTGAGGTTGATTTGATTTGCTGTGACGTGGTTACTAATTTAACCAGCACCAGAATCTAAAAACAGTCCCTTGTTCCCTGGTCATGTTTGGCTCAATGGTTTATCATGAGTCGTCTTGCTGGAAGCTGGGTTGGAACAGATGTGATGACATAGTTTGTTTGAAACTGAGGGATTATCAGGAGGATTCAGTGTTTGAGTGGGTTGTTCAAAGGGGAAAAAGCCGAAGTAGTGATGTGAAAGGAAATGGCTAAAGAGAATGTGTGGGTGCAGGTGGTACAGTTGGGAATGAGGGCCATATTTTCCTCCCAGTGCAGTCAGCAGTCAAATTGCTGTTTCGTTTCCCTGTAAGACTGACAATGCTATATCAGCCAACTGAAAGGAAAGCAGAAAGACAGAAAATAATGAGAGAAACAAAAGAAGAACTGAGGAGAGATAAACAGCTGAAAGGGATAAAGAAAGATAGAGGACGGAACTCTCCCATGATCCTGCCAGTAGCTTCAGTGGCGGGGAAGGGGGTGGGAGGGATGGTGGTGGGTGGGGTGGGACAGGGTGGGGGAATGCGGAGGAGGAGGAGGTGGTGGGAAAATAATTTGGCAAGAGTCTAAAAGTCATGCCAGTGTGAACATCCTATGGGATCTTTCTATCTTGCCCACTTTGGCAGGTTGGGAAATCCACTGGAGACCAACTTGACACTGAATTGTATCCCACTATTGCGATGCAGATGAAGGCCTGACTGGAATCTCCTCCTCACTGGGGCTGCCTCTGGATCAACAGCAACTCAGAACTGTTGGGAACAACCTCCGGCAATGGTGAAGAGAGAACAGGATATGATTGGGCAGTGGAGGGAAATGGGGGAGGGGAGATAAGAAATCCTGGTAATGATGAGGGAGATATCAGGGTTCAAGAGGGGTGTGAAGTCAGCAATTGTGGCAGCAAGAAAGTGTTGAAAATGCTGAAGGGAGGATGACGGCTTCCTTGGGGGAGGATCTTGCAAGCACCTCTTGGCCCACAAGGAGTGCTGCACAAAGCTGAAACTGCTGCAGTTGATAGATTTCATCTTCAGTAAGTTGTTGGGTTTCCTGAGCCAAGGGAAATTTAAATATAAATCATGCACCATAAGCACTGATTTAAATATTAGAAAAAAATGCCCTACAAGAAGGTTTTGTATCAAAGCTGAGACCTCAAAAGCAGAAGAAATAGTGCACAAAGTGTGCCTGTGGACCTATTTTAAACTCCCTTTCCAAATACTAGAATAAAGAGCAACAGTGCAGAAGACTTTGAGGGACAGATTTTTGGGTGGGATTCTCTGGTCATTCACGCCAGCAGGATTCTGTGGTCCCACTGCAGTGAACGGAGATTTGGCTGAGTGCCAAATTCTTCATCCTCGCTGGCAGTGGTGGCAGAGTGTGAATGGAATTCCGGCCTTTGTGTAGGGATTGGGGAAGGCAAGTCAGGCCTTTCTGTGGCATTCTGAAATGCGAATCTGCATTTGAACCCCATTCCTGCCACCTTTTGCTTCTGACAGAACCTGGGTGGGGGGCGGTCGGGCTTTGTGACTATGATGCATTGCAGGAGAAGTGCGGATGTAGAGTGTGGTGGGGAGTCTGGCTTCAGAGGTGGGCTAGCTACAATGCCCGCCTCGGTTTGTGAGGATAGTACCCAGTTCCCAACACAGGTATGTTTTTGTGTTACCAGACATGTTTTTGTCCCATCTTGGTAGGGGGGAGCACAGTTTATTGTAATATTTAATTCATTGCAATTGGGAGCCTAATTTAAATGTAACAGAAGTTGTCTAACATTCCCAGGGCTTGGAAAGCCTGAAACAAACTTGAGGCAAGACCTATCAGGTTTAGGGGGACACTCCTTCTGAGCCAAGTGATGACCTCCCTAATGACCTCCCTACTGTTTTTATGTCCACTAAACCTCAGTTCGCACCCCCTCACCCCCATCAATGGAAGGATGGAGGAAGCCAGAAAGGAGAAGCTGTGCAATAAGGTGGAGGGCAGGAGAGATTAAAATGACAGTAACATCCAAAGAGAGTGGCAATTGGTATAGCAAGGAAACACAACTTGTGCTCAAAGGAGGTGTGAATTGCTAAGTAAAAATCATCAGAGAGCCACAGGAATAATACAAACCAGCAAAACAAAAAGAAACTCCAACAAAAGCACGTAAAACAAGATGGAGGTCGAGATTCTTATCTAAGGTCGTTGGACTTGATGTTGAGCCCAGAGGACTGTAGATGTCGAGTTGAAAGGTAGGTTGCTGATCCTCGAGATTGCGTCGAGCTTCACTGGGACACGGTAACAGGCCATGGATGGAAAGGTCGGCATCAGAGCAAGGTGGGGAATTAAAATGACAGAGATCCAGGAGCTCAGGGTTGTCCTTGTAGACTGAATGGAGCGATCAGCCAGTCTGCATTTGGTCTCCCCAGTGTAGAGGGGACCACATTGTGTGCAGCGAATACGGTGCACTAAATTGAAAGAAGGACAAACACAGCTGCCTCACAGCATCAGGGAGCCAGGTTCAGTCCTGGGTGACTGTCAGAGTGGAGTTTGCACATTCTCCCGATGTCTGCGTGGGTTCCCTTTGGGTGCTCCAGTTTCCTCCCTCAGTCCAAAGATGTGTGGGTTAGGTTGATTGACCATGCTAAATTACCCCTTATTGCCAAGGGGAATGACCAGGGCAAATTCATGGGGTTACAGGGAAGGGGGGCCTATGTGGGATTGTTGTCAGTGCAGGCTCAATGGGCTGAATGGCCTCCTTTTACACTGTAGGGATTTTATAATTCTCAACGACTGTTACATTTTGAAGGAGAGTCTGGAGCCTTGATGGTGAGAAGGGACAAGATGAAAGGACAGCTGTGGCATCTCCTACGCTTGCAGGGAAAGATACTGTAGGGATAGGAAGGGGATGTTAGAGGTAGCTGAGGTCTAGCCTAATGTGTCAGAGAGGGAATGATCCCTATGGGCTGCTGAAAGGGAGGACAGGGCAAGATATGTTTAGTGTCCGCATCATGCCGGAGTTGGCGGAAATGGTGAGGGGTGATCCCTGGAATTTGGAGGCTGTTTGGGTGGAAGGTGAGGACAATGGTAACTCTATTATAGTTCTGCAAGGCGGGGGCTGGGGAGTGGAGGGGGGAAGATACAAGGAAAGTGTTTGATACAATCCGGACATGTTGGCGATGATGGGGTGGAACCCTTGGATGGAGTAAAAGATATGCCAGGAGTGCTGGTGTGAGGGATTGCAACATCTGAAAAGATGCAAAGGAGACAGAGAAACTGAAAACATGGAATAGATTCCTGCAGGGAGCAGGGTGTGAAGAAGTGTAGTCCAGATAGCTGTGGACTTTGTGGATAGCCTGTCTCCAGAATGAAAATGGCAGAGAAGTTGAGGAACGGAAGAGAGGTGTTAGAGAGGGGTCAGATGAAGGTGAGGAAAGGGTGGAAATTGGAAAAAAAAGAGTCATTGAATTTTTCCAATTCATAGAAACTGCAGGAAGTAGTATCAATCCAGTTTCAATGTACTGGAAAAATAGATGAGGGATGGGGCCAGAGCAGGATTGGAATAATGAATGTTCCACATATCCCACAAAAAGACTGGCATAGAGATGACCCATTAGGTTATCCATTTTATTTGGGTGAAGTGAATAGAGTTGAAGGAAACATTGTTTGGAGTGACAGCAATATGAAGCAGGCCAGGAAGGATAGTGTTGGATGGGAACTAGTTAGGCCTCTATTCAAGGAAAAGGACAGAGCTCTGAGCTCACTCTGGTGGAGATGATAGTGTGGACAGATTGGACATTCATAGTAAAGAAGAGGCATTAGTGATGTAATAGAGCTGTCATCCAAACACACTTGATTGATACTGAAAAGCATTCAAATTACTTGACACTTACTCAAGTGAACAATCTATTGTAAAAACAAACACTCAATCACTTACCACATCAAAGACAGAGAGTCTTTTAATAACCCCTTTCAAACTGTCAATGAAAATGTGAACCCTGCTGGGGTTAACGGTTCACGTGATTTTGAAATTCAGCCAAGCATTTATAATGGGCTTCTCTGTCAAAACAAACTCTGAGAAATTTAAACAATGGAGTCTATTGAAACTGAAAATCCAGATAGTAATTCTTGTTTCCTCTGAGTTACACCAAATGTCCCAATAAGAAAAGTACTGTAATACAATTCAACACAATAAGCAATGCTGACCAATGTAATGGTAAACCTCCCTTTTCAGAGTGGAGTCTTGTGATGAATCATTGCATTAAAACACATTGAATACAGGAGTTGGGATGACTTGTTGAACCAAGATGTTGGTATGGCAACACTTGGAATACTGCGTACAGTTCTGGTCATCCTATTACAGAAAGGATATTATTAAACTAGAAAGAGTGCAGAAAAGATTTACTAGGATGTGACTGGGACTTGATAGTTTGAATTATAAGGAGAGGCTGGATAGACTGGACATTTTTCTCTAGAGCGTAGGAGGCTGAGGGGTGATCTTATAGAGGTCTATAAAATAATGAGGGGCACAGGTCAGCTAGATAGTTAATATCTTTTCACAAAGGTAGGGGAGTCCAATACTAGAGGGCATAGGTTTAAGGTCAGAGAGGAGAGATACAAAAGGATCCTGAGGGGCAATTTCTTCACACAGATGGTGGTGAGTGTCTGGAACAAGCTGCCAGAGGTAGTAGCAGAGGTACAATCTTGTCTTTTAAAAAGCTTTTAGACAGTTACATGGGTAAGATGGGTATAGAGAGATATGGGCCAAATGCGGGCAATTGGGTGTTTAAAAAAAAGGACTGCGTGGACAAGTTGGGCCGAAGGGCCTGTTTCTATGCTGTAAATCTTTATGATTCTATGACTTTGACATCAACTTTACAATACAGCATTCAATACTGACATTTGAAATTGTCATACTTGACTCTTACCTGTCAGAATGTTCCCAGCTCCACAGCAGGCTTGCCTCATAATCATGACTTCACCAGTGAGGTAAAACTTCTAGTGTTTCCAAAACCCACATCAACACCTGGCAAAGGAGAGGAGATTCAAACTTCCTATCAGGCTGACAAAGGAAATTGTGGCCTCTGAAGAGGTGAGCGTGGGCGTGCAGCCCCTCAGACCTTTCTGACCCACATAAAAAACACACGGAAATAGCACAGGTTTGGAAAGGGAGAGGAAATTCAATTTTGCAGTCAAACACTCATAAGACTTCAGATATCATGACCCCTTGAAAATCCGGTCGCTCTTGTATATGAATTTGTTGAAATATTGAATGGTGATGATGTGATGGGGTAGAGGGGAGGGTCGAGGGTTCCTGATTTGGAGAATTTTGATTCTGATGGCTAATTGAGCTAAACTAAAACTTGTGATTTGGTTAAATCAACAACCAGCTCAGCATCCTGCCTCAATTGTTATCTTTACTTATATTAAATCAACTCTTTCAGACTTTAAATTTGCTGTTGGCCAGGCCCTCTCATGATGCCATTATTTTTAATTTAAAAAAAGATTTTTAAAGTATCGATGTACCTAATGTTGAAATTAATCCCGATTTTTGCAACTGCTGGATTCACCAAAAAATAAGCACAGTGATCTGGCTGTTTGTGGCAAACAGGTTGCCTGTGACCATATTTACATCCAATGATTGAACACTCAGCAGCGGCAGTTTTTGTAAGAAGCTACTGTAAACAATCACCAAGCTACAGGATTTTACACAAGTGTTTACAGCTGACTGAAGCCTTGTTGTGATGTGATCAAATGCAGTTTAGGGTACCTGATTCTGCCAGACAATTCGATTCCGGGTTACAATGATTTTAGCAAGCAATTTCAGCAGTAGAATTAAAGGTTAACCAACTTTAGATAAAATGGATAGACTCAATGCATTTAAATGGAGCAAACGCTTTTGTTGCCAACCGACGTTAGGTGTTTTGACATTATCAAAGGTCAAATCTGCATTACACACACTGCAGCAGTAGTCAACAGTAAAAAGTCTACAGTTCCTTTGAAACATTGTGAATGGGTCTTACTCCTGATACTACCTTCCTCCTTTAATTGAACAGCAATAATATGTAAAATATATGCTGGATGTTGGGTCTGATCTTAAATATGGAAACAAAATAAAATTGATACTTTTGAGCTAAGGAAATTATATATTAAATCCGGTCTGACTGTGGCCCTTAGTTCCTGAATATTGTCCATATCATTTCTCAATGACAGAATGCATTTTTAGGGCAACTAAGTTCAACTGAGTTCAACATTGTGCTTCCATTTTACAAGTAAAAGCCTAAAACCCTTTTCAGGCCCGGATATGGATGCCTGAATCTTTGCCAACACTAAACTGGCAAGAGGCACAAATCTGATTCATAATGGGCATATTGGAGGCCATTTAACACCAGAAAAACAAGTGACATACAATCAAATTTCTAGACTTTGGTACTCCCAACAAAGAGCTGACTTTCAAATTTACTTTCCTATGCGTACAAGACTACTTATTTCCACCTTGATAACAACCAATGTTGCCATTTCCTCACTGAAACTCATAAACTCTTGCTTGGCATTTTTAAATTCACACCTGTGTCACCTGCTATAT
This sequence comes from Carcharhinus amblyrhynchos, assembly GCF_965287045.1. Classification (NCBI taxonomy): domain Eukaryota; kingdom Metazoa; phylum Chordata; class Chondrichthyes; order Carcharhiniformes; family Carcharhinidae; genus Carcharhinus; species Carcharhinus amblyrhynchos. Next base: position 38,191,645 of record NC_137339.1, on the reverse strand, counting down.
CCTCCACACCCCATCCACCAATATGGAAAGGAAGAATTTGTATTCATATTGTAACTTTCTTGATTTGCAGATGTCCCAAAGTGTTTTGCTGCCGATTCAATACCTTTGACATGTAGTCAATGTTCAGGAAACATGGTAGTAAACATGCATATAGGGAAGCCCCTCAAACAGCAAGAAGCTAGATGACCAGATAATGTGTTTATTAGTGGTCATGGGCGACAAGGTGGTTAGCACTGCTGCCTCATAGCACCTGGGTTCGATCCCTGGCTTGGGTCACTGTCTGTGGAGTTTGCACATTCTCCCTGTGTCTGCGTGGGTTTCCTCTGCGTGCTCCGGTTTCCTCCCACAGTCCAAAGATGTGAGAGTTAAATGGATTGACCATGCTAAGTTGCCCCTTAGTGTCAGGCGGACTAGATAGGGTAAATGCATGGGGTTAAGGGGTGGAATTGTGGTCAGTGCAGACTCGATGGGCTGATTGGCCTTCCTCTGCACTGTAGGATTCTATGATTACTCTATGATCTATTTATGATAGTGATGATAGTGAAGTGATAAATGTTGGCCATTAACTCCAACCCTTGCATGATTCCATCACCCATATACCACCCTTTACCCGCTGTGTTCAAATAGGGTGGGTAGGTTTTGGACAATGGGTCTAGCTGCAGGAAGGAACTGGGTTCAAGCCATATTCCTGATGCTTTGCTGCCCAATGTTAATTTAACCTCATACAAAATGGAGTCACGAGGAAACTCACCTCTTGAGTTTCCTTACTTATGATGCAGTGGTTGGGCCTAATCACGTCATCCATGCTGCAACAGAATTCTGACTCGCAGAGTCACAAGGCCAGCATGGCACTGAACCCACAAGTCAAGGTTGGTGAAGTGGTCCACTCCACTTGGCTTAACCAAGAAGACCTGGCTTTCATTTTCCCTGGGCTTCTTCCTCACTTGTCCTTAGGCCACAATCAATTCAGGCAATACCCTCTTGTGCTTTGCTGTATCCTCCAGCCCAATTTGCAGTCGACTCCCATCGGCTGAGCGGATTTTAATGGAAAACAAATAAAATTGCAGCTTTGTCTGAGGATAGTGAGGCTGAGTGCTTAAGTGTGGTCCACATAGGTATCAATGAATGAGGTAGAAGTAAGAAACAAGTTCTGCTGAGCAAGTATGAGCAGCTAGGGATTAAATTATAAACCAGAATCGTAAAGTTAATCCCTGTTTTACAACCTGAACCACGAGCAAATTGGCACAAAAGTAAATAAGGTCACAGAGTTGCACACGTGGGTCAACAATTGGTGTGGGAGAAATGGGTTTTGATAGATGGGACACTGGCTCCAGTGCTGGGGAAAGAGAAAGCTGTACTGTTGGAACAGTCTAAACCTGTATTGTACTGGGGCTAATCATATAGCAAAGAGAAGGACTTGGTGGATGATGAGTCTGGGAAAGGGTGTGTAGATAGTTTGATTCATGTTGAGATCGAAAAGGAAGAGGTATTGGGGTTCTTGAGAAACATTGAAGGTAGATAAGTCCCCAAGGCCTGGTGGGCCCAGAATATAGAGAGAGGCAAAGGAGGGAATTGCTGGGGCCGAGAAATCTTTGTATTCTCACTGGCTACAGGGGAAGCCCCAGAGGATTGGAGAATAGCTAATGTTGTTCCTTTGTTTAAGAAGAGTAGCAAAAATAATCCAGGTAATTACAGGCCGAAGAACCTTACATCAGTGGTAGGGAAATTATTGGAGAGGATTCTTCGATACTGGATCGATTCCCGCTTGGAGATAAGTGGATGTATGAGGGAGAGGCAACGTGGTTTTATGAAGGGGAGGTCGTATCTCGCAAACTTGATCGAGTGTTTTGAGGAAGTGAGGAAGATGATTGATGAGGATAGGTCAGTGGATGTTGTCTACATGAACTTCAGTAAGGCCTTCAACAAGGTCCCTCATGGCAGACTGGAGCAGAAGGTGAAGTCACATGGGATCAGTTGTGAGCTGGCAAAGTGGATACAAACTGGCTCGGTCAAAGAACAGTAAAAAGTCTCACAACACCAGGTTAAAGTCCAAAAGGTTTATTTGGTAGCACAAACCATGAGCTTTTGGAGCACTGCCCCTTCATCAAGTGAGTGGGAGCTGTGTTCACAAACAGGGCATATACAGACACAAACAAGATTTATAAGTTAATGGTTGGAATACGAGTCTTTACAGGTAATCAAGTCATAAAGGTACAAATAATGTGAGTGGAGAACTTGGGGTTTCCCATTACTAGGTGGCACAGGTTTAAGGTGCGAGGCGCAAGGTTTAAAGGAGATGTATGAGGCAGAATTTTTACACAGAGGGTGGATCTTGCCTGGAACTTGTTGCCGGGGGAGGTAGTGAAAGCGGATTTGGTAGTGACTTTTAAGGGGCATCTTGACAAATACATGAATAGAATGGGAATAGAGGGATATGGTCCCCAGAAGGGTAGGAGTTTTAGTTAAGTCGGGCAGCAAGGCTGGTGCAGGCTTGGAGGGCCGAAGGACCTGTTCCTGTGCTGTAATTTTTTTGTTCTTTGTTTATACAACCTGGGTCGAGGGGAGGGTTTCCAACTGAATAATGTGAGGGAGGGTTCAATCTCTTCACAGAGATTTGAAACTGTTAAGAGGAAGGTCAGGGTGTAGTGAAGCGTAGCAATACAAGTAATATAACCAGAGTGTGATAGGAAGGGACAAAATGTACAAATATAAGAATGAATCAGCAAATAAAATCAGAGAAAGAAAAAATGGTAAAAGGACAGAATTAAAGGCTCTTTATCTTAATGTCTGCAGCATTCGAAGCAAGATGGATGAATTGATAGCACAAATAGAAATAAATGAGTGTGATACAATAGTCATTACAAAACAAAGTGATGGCAGCTGGGACCTGAATATTTCAAAGTATTTGATGTTTAGGAAGTACAGCAAGAAAGTAAGGATCATAGAGTCCCTACAGTGCAAAAGGAGGCCATTCGACCCATCGACTCTGCACCAACCACAATCCTACCCTTGTCCTATTCCTGTAAACCCACATATTTACCCTGCTAATCCCCCTGACACTATGGTCAATTTAGTACGGCCAATCAAACTAAGCTGCACATATTTGGACTGTGGGAAGAGGTACCCGAAGCACCCGTAGGAAACCCATGCAAACAAGGGGAAAATGTGCAAATTCCACACAGGCAGTGAGCCAGGACCCCAGCACTGTGAGGCAGCAGTGCTAACCACTCTGCCACTGTGGTGCCTGGACTGAGGTGAGGTAGTGAGAAATGAACTTGATTTGGAAGCTAAAGATGTCAAATTAGTTTGGGTGGGGATAAAAGATAGTAAAAGAAAGAGACCACTAATGGGTATAGTGTATAGGCCTAGAGTTGTATAGGCCACTGTTGGACAGAGTTTAAAAACAACAATAGATGAAGCTTGTAAGAAAGGTACTGTAATAATCATGGGAGATTTTAATCTTCATCTAGATTGGACAAATCAAATTGGTAAAGGTAGCTTGGAGGGTGAGCTCATTGTTTGTATTTCGGATAGTTTCTTAGAACAATATATCTTGAATCACCTAGGGAACAGGTTATTTTAGACTAGGTAATCTGTAAGAGACAGGATTCATTAACAAAATCATAGCAAAGGACCCGCTTGGTAAGAGTGATCACAACATGATGGAGTTTCACATTCAGTTTGAGGATGAGAAGTATGGAGGGTTGATTCTCCCACAAAGATTCTAAGTGTCAAATTCACATAAAAACTGCTTTTTCAGCGGGTGTTTCAAAATGAATCTCCCACTCTGTACATTGCTGAATGCACATGCATGAATCAGTCCAGAAAGCTGTGGATGGGGTCTATTCCCACTGAAGAGGTTGGCAGCATAATGCTGAGTGGGCCACTGCACATGCGTCGATCTATCAGTATCAAGATCGACGCGTGCTCAGTGGCCCCTGTCTGCTGGCCCCCATTGCTGGCTCCCTGAACATGTCCGAGCCAGCCTCGACCCCATTCCCATGAAGCCCTGTGCTTTCAATTCCCCCCCCTGATTTCTCCCCCCCACTGGCAGCTCCAAACCCTCTCTGCAGCCCTGGCCCCCTTCCCACACCAGTTCAACTGGTGAAGCCAACATGACTGTTCCCCGTGCCCTGTTCCCTTGTGCTTCCCTCACCGAAGAGAACCTCTCCCGGTGAGACCATTGAGACAAGTGAGCCCGGACGGTTCAGAGCAGGGCTCACTATCTGGGTGTCCTCGTTCATGAGTCACAGAAAACTAGCATGCAGGTACAGTCGATAATAAAGAAAGCAAATGGAATGTTGGCATTTATAGCAAAATGAATAGAATATAAAAGGAAGGAAGTATTGTTGATACCAGGCATTGGTGAGGCTGCGACTGGACGATTGTGCATAGTTTTGGTTTCTTTATTTGAGGAAAGATGTAGTGGTATTGGAGGCAGTTAGAGGGGGTTCACTAGATTGATTCCAGGGATGAGGGGTTTGTCATATGAAAAGGAATTGAACAGCTTAGGCCCATACTCTCTGGAATGTAGAAGAATGAGGGGAGATCAAATTGAGATATACAAGATGATAAAAAAGTGAGGCTAAAGTAGATGTGGAGCAAATGTTTCCTCTTGTGGGCATCCTAGGATGAGAGGTCATAGTCTTAGGATAAGGGGCAGCAAATTTAAAACAGAGTTGAGGAGAAACTACTTCGCCCAACGTTTTGTGAATCTGTGGAATTCGCTGCCCTAAAGTGCGGTGGATGCTGGGACAGTGAGTAAATTTAAACAGGAGTAAGACAGATTTTTAATTGGTCGTGGGTTAAAGTGTTATGGGGGGAAGGCAGGAAAATGGGGATGAGGAGCATAATCAAATGGCAGATCAGACTTGATGGGTCAAATGGCCTAATTCTGCTCCTATATCTTACGAACTTATGAACACATGAAAATGAAGATTTCAATAAATTTGAATACTTTGTTCAGCCTCTCATCCATTTCCGGCCAGAGGCTGACCTTGCTGGAAATCCGGCTCTCATAAGATTGCAAGAGCTGAGAAAACGGACATGAACCTGATTTCTCGGCTCTCGAGCGACTTTACCAGCTCACTTTTCCCATTGATGGGTGGCGTGAGCTGGTAAAATCCCAGCCAGCATCAGACATTCATGGTAGCACAGTGGTCAGCATTGTTACTTCGCAGCTCCAGGAACTTGGGTTCGATTCCCATCTTGGGTCACTGTCTGTGTGGAGTTTGCACATTCTCCTTGTGTCTGCATGGGTTTCCTCCAGGTGCTCTGGTTTCCTTCCACAGTCCAAAGATGTGCAGGTTAGGTTGATTGGCCATGCTAAAATTGTCCCTTAGTGTCCTGAGATGCGTAGGTGAGAGGGATTAGTGGGTAAATATATAGGGATAAGGGGGTAGGGCCTGGGTGGGATTGTGGTCGGTGTAGACTTGATGGGCCAAATTGCCTCCTTCTGCACTGTAGGGATTCTATGAGATATTTCATAATGCTCAATAAGGATATAATCTATTGAAAAATAAAGACTCACAGCTAATTAAGGAGTCTCAAGCTGAAAGAAAGGATGTCTAATGCTGCAAAGATTAATGCTGGGCCAGAGATTGGAAACCAACGAAAGATAACTAAAAATGTAATAAGAAAGGAGAAATCAGAGTATGGAGAAAACTAGCAATATAACAATATAAATAAAAGATACAGTAAAAGCTGCTGCAAGGATATTAAAAGTAAAAGAATAGTTAAATTGAGCATTGGCCCCTTAAAGGATGAGACTGGAAAATTAATCATGAGAAGCAGGGAAATACAGTAAGAAGTCTCACAACACCAGGTTAAAGTCCAACAGATTTATTTGGTAGCAAAAGCCACTAGCTTTCAGAGCGCTGCTCCTTCGTTAGATGAGTGGGATCTCTCACTCACCTGATGAAGGGCAGAGCCCCGGAAGCTAGTGGCATTTGCTACCAAATAAACCTGTTGGACTTTAACCTGGTGTTGTGAGGCTTCTTACTGTGTTTACCCCAGTCCAACGTCTCCACAGCAAGGAAATGGCAGAGACTTTGAATAAGCATTTTATATCTGTTTTCACAGAAGAAGTCTAAAGCATCCCAATAATTGTAGAAAACAAGGGTCAATAGGAAAGTAGGAAAATAACACAATTACAATCACTAGAGAAAATATACTAGGAAAGCCAGAGGGGCTAAAGACTCACAAATGCCCTGGATCGGATGGTTTGCGTCCTAGGCTATTAAAGGAAATGGTTGCAGTCATAGTGGATGCATTGGCTGCAATCTTCCAAAATTCTGCAGTTTTGAGAAGTTCCCAGTGGATTACAAAACAGCAAAGGTAACAACCCTGTTTAAGAAAGGAGGGAGACAGAAAGCAGAAAATTATAAGCTAGTTAGGCTAACATCTGTCATTGGGAAAATGCTAAAATCCATTATTAAGAAGGTAGTAGCAGGACATTTAGAAAATCATCAAGCAAAGTCAACATGTTTTGTGATAGCGAAAGCGTGTTGACAAATTTATTAGAGTTTGTTGAGGATGTGACAAGCAGGGTGGATAAAGGGAACCAGTAGCTGTAGCATATTTGGATTTCCAAAAGGCATGCAATAAGGTGCCATGTAAAAAGATACTGCACAAGATAGGAGCTCATCGTGTTAAGGGTGGTATATTAGCTAGAGGTTGGCTAACTAGTAGGAAACAAAGTTCAGATAAAGGATAATTTTCAGGTTAGCAAACTGTAACAGCGGCAGGGATCAGTGCTGAGATCTCAACTATTTACCATCCATATTAATAAATGATGCATGGATAGAGGATTGGTTGTCTAATAGGAAGCAGAGAGTTGAAATCAATGGGTGCTATTCTGGTTGGCAGTTAGTGACTAGTGGAGTGCCTCAGGGATCGGTGCTGGGGCCTCAACTATTTACCATTTACATAGATAATCTGGAGGAGGGGGCTGAGTGTAGGGTAACGAAATTTGCTGATGACACGAAGATGAGTGGAAAAGCAAATTGCGTGGAAGGTGCAGAAAGTCTGCAGAGAGATCTGGATAGGCTGAGTGAGTGGGCGAGGACCTGGCAGATGGAGTATAATGTTAGCAAGTGTGAGGTTATCCACTTTGGTAGAAATAATAGTAGGAGGGATTATTATTTAAAGGGCGAAAAGCTGAAACATGCTACGGTGCAGAGGGACCTGGGGGTTCTTTTGCACAAATCGCAAAAACCGAGTCTGCAGGTGCAGCAGGTGATCAGGAAGGTGAATGGAATGTTGGCCTTTATAGCGAGGGGGATAGAATATAAAAGCAAGAAGATCTTGCTGTAATTGTACAGGGCACTGGTGAGGCCGCAACTGAAGTATTGTGTGCAGTTTTGGTCGCCACATTTGCGAAAGGATAGATTGGCCTTGGAGGGAGTGCAGAGAAGGTTCACTAGGCTGATACCAGAGATGAGGGGGCTAGCCTATGAGGAGAAATTGAATAGACTGGGTCTGTACTTGTTGCAGTTTAGAAGGCTGAGGGGGGATCTTATAGAGGCATATAAGATAATGAAGAGGATAGATAGGGTAGAGGTAGAGAGACTCTTCCCGCTTAGAAAGGATAGCAGAACTAGAGGGCACAGCCTCAAAATAAGGGGGGAGCAGTTTAGATCGGAGTTGAGGAGGAACTTCTTCACTCAAAGGGTAGTAAGTCTCTGGAATTCTCTGCCTATTGAAGTAGTGGAAGCTACCTCACTGAATATATTTAAGTCACGGGTAGATAGGTTTCTGATAGACAAGGGAATTAAGGTTATGGGGAGAAAGCGGGAAAATGGAACTGATCCACTTCAGATCAGCCATGATCTTGTTGAATGGTGGGACAGGCTCGAAGGCCTAGATGGCCTGCTCCTGCTCCTATTTCTTAAGTTCTTATGTTCTTATGTTCTTAAGTTGGATGGCGGGACGGACTGTTGTAGCCAAATTTGTTGAAGGACAAGCAGGAAAGCAAATTGTGAGGAGGATATGTAGAGTTTGCAAAGGAATAGAGATAGGTTAGATAACTGGGTGAAAATATTGTTAGATAGTGTACAATGTGGGAAAATGTAAGGTTGTCCACTTTGACAGAAAGAACAGGAAGAAATAATATTTAGGTGGACACTGTTGCAGTTTAATGGGATCTTTGTGTTCTTGTACATGAATCACAAAAAGTTGGAAGTACCGCAAGTAATTAGGAACACAAATGAAATGTTGGTTTTTATTGCAAGGGGAGTGGAGTTTAAAGATAGGAATGTCCTTTTACAATTGTACAGCATGTAGGTGTGACCACACCTAAAGTGCTTTGTACAATTTTCGTCTCCTTACTTAAGGTGAGATATATTTGCATTGGAAACAATTCAGAGAAGCTTCACCGGGCTGATTCTGGGGATGGAGTTATCTCATGAGGAAAGGTTGAGCAGGTTGTAAGTCCACTGACATTAACTGGGCTCTTGGGACAAGATAAAAAGACAATAGACAATGATTTCAGTGCAACATGTTAACGGAATTTCTTAAGTAAATGATTGAACAACGGGCTGTAGTGGACAATTTGCTTTTGATTCTTGCTCCTTGAAGTTGTCTAGATACAGATGATGTTGTCATTGTTTCTCTTCAATGTATTTTTTTGTCCGTCCTCCTGTGATGCTGCATGTTTCAAGGTCCCTACTTTTATATGCTTGAGGGGCTGCTTATGTGGGATTCTGCACATTTGCCTATGTGTGCCCTGACTACCCAACCCCTTGACTACATGTGGCCTGGCTATCTAACCACAGACGCCCTGGTGCCGACCAAGTGACACCATGGTCCACTTTTGGTGCCAAATTGCCAAGCAGCAGCTCTCTGTAGAAAACATATTTTGTTATAATGCTTAACCCTTTAAATCCCTTGTAGCTATAAACAGTACAATCAGTCATTATACAATGCAGAATCTTTCCATAAGCAACATATTAATCAGAACATCTTTCTAACAGAGTTAACAAAATTTTTCCAACTGCCCACAAGGTTGGGCTTATACGCATTGAAATCTAGAAGAATGAGCAGTCGTCTTATTGAAATGTACAAAATTCTGAGGGAGCTTGATAGGATAGGATAGGATAGATGTTTCTCCATATGGGGTAATCTATGAGGTGTAGTTTAAAAATAAAGGAGACCTTATTTTAGACTGAAGAATGGAGAAATTCATTCTCAGAGGGCCATTAGTCTTTGGAATTCTCTTTTGCAGGGAGCAATGGAGAATGGGGTCATTGAATGTATATTCAAGGCTGACAGAGTTTTCATCTGCAAGGGGGTCAAGGGTTATGGAAGGCTGGCAGGAAAGAGGGGCTTAAGTTTAAGTTTATTTATTAGTGTCACAAGTAGACTTACATTAACACTGCAATGAAGTTACTAATTGCTACACTCTGGCACCTAAGGCCACAATCATGTCAGCCTTGATCTTACTGAATGACAGAATTAGCTCTATGGGCCAAAGCATAGAATCATAGGACCCTACAGTGCAGGAAGAGGCCCTTCGGCCCATCGAGTCTGCACCAAACACAACCCCACCCAGACCCTACCCTCATATCCCTCCATATTATACCCACTAATCCCTCTAACCTCCGCTACTGTGGACACTAAGGGGCAACTTCTTAGCAAGGCCAGTCAATCTAACCTGCACATCTTTGGACTGTGGGAGGAAACTGGAGTACCCGCAGGAAACCCACGCAGACACAAGGAGAATGTGCAAACTCCACACAGACAGTGACCTGAGCCGAGAATCGAACCCAGGACCCTGGAGCTGTGAAGCAACAGTGCTAACCACTGTGCTAACTTGCTGCCCAAATAGCCATTCTCTGCTCCTATTTCTTATGATCTTATGGAAAATCAGCCTGGTCATAAATAGCAGCCAATTAATTCTCTTTAGTTTCCTGCTATGGGGTGTAGGTTAGAATTACCCTTTACAGTAATGGCTTTAGGTAAGATCAAATCATTGAAGCAATTTTATTAATGGTAGTAAAAAGTTTAGAAAATATTTTAATAGTATTGCTTATAGTGTGTTTTAATACTTCAACTGAAAGGATATTAATGTTCTTTGACTGAAATGTCTATTAATCCTCTATTCTACTTGGGTCAATTTTGGCAAGAAGAGATTTTTCTTATTCAACAAAATAATCTCAACAGCCAAAGAATCTCAGTTAATGCAGCAGGGGCCAGGCTGCAGGGTTCAATGTTACTCTTCCTGCTGCACAATGCTCAGTACGCTCTACATCTGACAAACTGACAGAGAATTATTGAGTTGGGATCTGGGAAAAGAAATAATTAGCAAGTGCACACCTGTCCTATAAATGAGCACTGCAAACAATCCCTAGCCCCAATTAAATTCCACCCAGCCCAGATGAAACAGGAGTAACGCCAGATGCACAGTCAGCTCAGCTGGCAAAACTTTGGCAAACATTTCTGCGGTGGTTTTGATTAAGTTTCTTTTCCAGACCACATTGCTCTGGTCTGCAACCAATGAGATTGAATGGTCAGGGACTGGCAGGGGGTGGACGAGGTGGCAGTGTGGGGGGGAGGGATCAATGGAGAAGTTGAGTGCTAAAAGGTGACGATTACAGGCTTCAGTTGCAGGGGAGGAAGAGGCAGTGACAGGATGCTAGATGGAAATTAGTTGTTAAATGATGGGATTTGAAATTCATCTCTGGGCTGAACGGAATACTAAAAAGTGGCCTGCAGCCTGGTTCAGCCTGAGCGAGCAGCCAAAAAGAGGTAGGAGGTGATGGCAAAGGTGCAGATGCGTCAGGAGCCAAAAACAATAAAGACTTCCTTGATTGTGGGAAAGTTTGACTCATCCATAGCTGTACCGAAGAAACAAAATCCTAGAGCAACTATCAATATATATGTGCCTGAAAAGGCAGAGCAGATACCTCTGGAGGACTGGCTGGCAGATGGTCAATTCAGTTCCCTAGAGAATTTGCATAATGCAGATTTTTACACTTCAATCCTTTATTTTATGTTTAATGTATACATTGTTGATATAATATTTTGGTCTGATGGGGATATTTTTCTGGAGAGGATCAAATTGCAAACAGTTTTTCACTTGGCTCCAGATTGCTCGTAGAAATTATTTGCATGTACATTTAAAAAGAACAGTCTTTTTATATGACGTAAGGCTACTGAAAGGTTAGAGAATTTGGTTGAAAGAGAACTGGGGGTTGGTATAGCAGAGTGGTGCATTTGTTTTAGCTCATGTTCTCCTTTTCTGCCTGAAGTCAGTGATTCATGTTGGAACACAGCTTCACTCACTTTCCAATAGCTCAAGCAGCCATTTTTCAATGTTGTCATTAAGACAGAGCATGACTGTGGTATCAACTAATACGTGCACAACTGCAGCCAGGAATGGCAACCACAGCTGAGTTTTCCCTGCCCAAAATCAGGCAAGCCAATTGTAATACCACTGTAGAGATCACTTCCTGCTTTGTGTGAGTTAGTACAATAACAGCAGTGCATTTGCCCAGCAAATGCCTGGGGATGTGCAGGGGTGGAGTGGTTGTGGTGGGTTGGGAGGTGGGGTGGGGGTGGGCAAGGAGGCACTGGCACTTTTTTTTTGGAAAAAATAGACTTTATTCATAACATTTCTGAAAGTACTTTACATATGTTCAAATTTGACATTACATAAAGTGCAATATATTTCACTTTTCTTTCAATATAGAAGGTGACACTCTGCAGTTCCTCACAGTTTATATTTACAAGGCACTTTTCACGTCAAATACAGTGTTCTCTGGAGCGTAACTGAGTCTAACTGTGCCGATTCCTCACCTCCTTGTATGGGGATATTGCAGCTCTAATTGCTGTGGCCCTAGGGCATGTGTACTATGCCTTTAAGCTAAACAGCAAAGGGGCACATTGAGTAGTCATCAGTTTGCAAATAATGTCCACATTCAAAGTGCAGTCTTCCCTAATGCACAAATCACAACAATCAGTTTGTCAAGTAGCTACAATAGTAATTGATGCAACATTTGGCCTTTAGTGATTTCTAGATGAATTTACATTTATCACACTGTGACAAATTGTATCACGCAGATAAATGTCAGATGACGTGTGCAGCTGCCCTGTTTCAAATTTGCAAATTAGGAAGCTTTGTGAATGTACCAGAACTATTGAGTGGCTCATTAAATTTTCGACAAAATAATTAAGCTATGGATACCTTACAAGTGTGTTTTTTAAAATACACTATAAACAGATATGTAAACAGATATGCGCACAATGTGATTGGAAAAAATGTAATTGAATCACCAATCAAATCTATTTGCCCTGCAGATTTTCAAATTTTGATTAAAGAGACAGCAAAGTAAATGTGCCGTAGGATGCCTCAGATATGCTTGTTGTGAACTTAGCCCCATTTCCAATAGAATGATATATAAAGGAATTTTTAAAGCTGTTGTTTCAGGAATAAACCATCCTGAGAGTTGTCCAATGTAGTAATAACAACATTAAGCAATAAAGTTCAAGGCGAGAAACCATATAGGTGTGAGAACGTTACTTCAGTTTTAATACCATTAAAGGGTGGATTCCTTGAAAGATTTTGTAACTGCATTGTCATCACAATACCAAACAACTTAATAGGTTTTACAGATGAATTAAATTCTCTAAACAAATACTTTTAAAAACAATATAATCCTGGCTTCAAGAAGTGGCTTAAATACGTTTTATTTGATTTAAGTACCACAGAGTGTGGTGGGGGTAGATCTGCAAGTATTGCAGAATGTATTATTCAACAGCTGTTTAGAAATGCCTAGAACAAAATCTCATACTTGCTGGTAATGTAACAAAATCATGAGGATGTATGGCACATGTTGCCAAGATCTACTTGTTTCTTTTCCAGTTTAATAAACTACAAAGGGTACTGCAAGTCCCACCAACTATCTTTGATTGAAAATGTTTATGTTTTAGCTTTGTCAGGCGAGGATGATAATTGCTCATCCCCGCTTCGCCCCACCCTTTAATTATTTATTCCTTGTCAGAAACTAAATTAGTAGGTGATGAAACGCTGCACTCAAGAATGGATTCAAACCCATTTTGTAAGGTTTGCTCAGAATGAAAATAATCCCGTATTTTGTCCACTGTGCAGAAATATAAATTAAGAGAAAAGATCAAGAGGACTAAAGAAATCCTATTGTGATCAATTCCATTTTGAATTGACAAAAATCAATTGTTTGGTACCCATTTTATTATGAAAGCAAGAAACCTTTAAGCTTTCAAAAGCTGCAGTGCAATAAAACATAATTACACTAACCAAAGGTATCACCTTTGCACAGTTCCAGAGAGTATCCCAACACTTTCAATATTATCTGTCATAAGCAATCTTTCCAAGTACAGTGTAATTCACAGATATATGTTACTTAAAGGCTTGGGCAATGGGCAAACATTTCAAAAGGCCTCTGGTGATCATTTAATAACGCACATTCACAAGCTGACTTCATACGTTTGCTTCCTTTTGAACTGAACTTTGCTGGGATAAGCATTTGACCTATTTCTTACAAACCCTGTCCTCTGACTCATTCTGCACAAACCTCATTAAGATATGTTACTGCAAATTGATCAGATCAACAATTTCGCATGCCTATGCTTGATTGCTGTGTGGTTATCATTTAAACAATAAACACTGGCTTTGATAAGCGTCTCTTCACAAGCCTTCCTTTTTCTCTATTCAGATGAAAGAGCTTGCCCATTTGCATACTTTTAGTGAAATCCCAATTATTCTCATGAAGCACATTTACATTAAATATTTCATCTAGAAAGTACACTCGACTTGAGATATGCGTTAAAATAACAAAGTTCAGAACAACCTAGGAGAGATGACTAATCGCATCACACACTTCACAGGCTATTCTGAGATAATAATTTGCATTGCATGTATTTATCAAGGAAAGCTAGTTTGGAAAATAATGATTAGAAGTCTAGGGATTGGACAAGGTGTTTGAAGAACTAAAAGAGCCATGATTTGTAAGGAGTACCTTAATGTATGGCATATGCTGCAGCCTTTTAGCTAATTCACATGTCTGTCTGCACTAATAATAGAGGAGGTTACATGCCAATTATTCAGGGTGAAATCAGCCCGTAAGCTCAGTACAATAGAAGCAGTGTTCAGGCCCTTGATGTGGCACATTTTTTAAGCACATTATCACCAGCTGCTTCAGAACAGTCCTGATACATCTTAGTCCCCAACTATATCTAGGAATGCAAATTGCTTTAAATTAGCAATATACATTATTTTATCTTTCTGTATTGTTATGTGTATCAGCTCCTTTATCATCCTGGAATCTCTCGGAATGATCTCCCCATATTTTGTCACTTTGCACATTAGAACCTGTAGATTATTGTCAACTGAAATCAGGCGTCCATTAAAATGCTTTGTCTCTAACGCCACACACACACACACACACACACACACACACACACACACACACACACACACACACACACACACACACACACACACTGTTTTTTATTACCAGCAGTCTTGCCTTCACCGTCCACTCAAATTATTGCACATTGCAGTTATTAGCTTTGAGGCAATATAAAATGTAGGAATTGTATATTACCAGACTTACATAAAACAATAGTCTGTCAGGAAGAAATAATTAGCATCTGATGGGCTCGCTTGCTGGAGCTCAGATGTACAAAAGTGTTGGTCAGAGCAAACCTTGGTTTGAGTACACATCTGTAACTGACCACAATCCATATGATTTAACTTGCAGCATCAGTAGAATAAAAGTCACATTCTAAAAATGTTGTATCATTTCCGAGCTAGTTAAAATATCTTGTCTGGCAGCTGAAGGGTGGAGTTCGTATTTAAATGAGGATCAACTACAAATCAATGTTAACAGTTTAATTTAAAACAAACATTCTTTTTAATCTTGGCTAATTCATGTTCATTATTTTTTAAATAGTAACAATGCAAATTATATCCAGGGCAAAGCACAGCATGGGCCAGATTTTAAGTTCCCTTTATTCTGCTTGGCAATATACTTTCCCCACCACCCGCACCCCCCCCACCATCTCAGCAGGCTCGCAAATAGGTCAGTGAATTATACCCTGGCCTTTCATCTCTGGCATAGGTGGAAATCTTCATCAGACCAATAGAAGTCTCCTCTGCCTGTTTGTTGTAAAGGTCCAATGTAAGAAGTCTGACAACACCAGGTTTAAGAACATAAGAACATAAGAAATAGGAGCAGGAGTAGGCCAACTAGCCCTTCGAGTCTGCCCCGTCATTCAATAAGATCATGGCTGATCTGTCGTGGCTCAGTTCCACATTCCCGCCCTCTCTCCATAACCCTTAATCCCCTCTCTTATCAAAAACCCATCAACCTGCTTCTTAAAAATATTTAGCGAGGTAGCCTCCACCACTTCAACGGGCAGAGAATTCCAGAGATTCACCATCCTTTGAGTGAAGAAGTTCCTCCTCAATTCTGTTCTAAACCGCCCCCCCTTTATCTTGAGGCTGTGCCCCCTAGTCCTACTGTCCTTTCTGAGCGGGAAGAGTCTCTCCACCTCTATCCTATCCATCCCATTCATCATCTTATACGTCTCAATGAGATCTCCCCTCATTCTTCTAAACTCTAACGAGTACAAGCCTAATTTATTCAGCCTCTCCTCATAGCTCAACCCCCTCAACTCTGGCATCAGCCTAGTAAACCTCCTCTGCACTCCCTCCAAGGCCAAAATATCCTTGCGTGAGTACGGCGCCCAAAACTGCACACAGTACTCCAGCTGCGGCCTCACCAATGCCCTATACAGCCGCAGCAAGACCTCCCTACTTTTATATTCAATCCCCCTCGCGATGAAGGCCAGCATCCCATTCGCCTTCTGACCACCTGCTGCACCTGCAAGCTGGGTTTTTGCGACTCATGCACAAGGACCCCGAGGTCCCTCTGCACCGTCGCCTGCTGCAGTTTTTCTCCACGTAAGTAATAATCCTTCCTACCATTATTCCTACCAAAGTGGACCACCTTGCACTTGCCAACATTAAATTCCATTTGCCATTTCCTGGCCCATTCGCCCAGCCTATCTAGATCCTTCTGTAGACTCTCCCCACCCTCCGCACAATTTGCCTTTCCACCAATTTTGGTGTCATCAGCAAATTTCGACACCCTACACTCGGTTCCCTCCTCCAGATCATCTATATAAATGGTAAATAGCTGAGGCCCCAGCACCGACCCCTGGGGCACTCCACTAGTCACCATCCGCCAATCCGAACAGCACCCGTTGACCCCCACTCTCTGCCTCCTATTTGACAACCAGTCCTCTATCCACGCTAACACCCTACCCCCAACTCCAAGCCCCCTGACCTTCTGCAATAGCCTCTTGTGAGGTACCTTGTCAAACGGCTTCTGAAAATCAAGAAAGACCACATCCACCGGCTCTCCTCTATCCACCGCCCTAGACACATCCTCATAGAACTCCAGTAAATTTGTCAGACACGACTTCCCTTTAACGAAACAGTGCTGCGTCTGCTGTATCAAGCAGTTCCCCTCAAGATGCCTCGCTATTTCCTCCTTGATGACGGATTCTAACATTTTACCTACAACAGACGTTAAACTAACCGGCCTATAGTTCCCCGTTTTTGCCTGGCACCCTTCTTAAACAACGGCGTAACATTAGCCGTTTTCCAATCTTCCGGCACTTCCCCGGAATCCAGCGACATCTGGAAAATAACCACCAAGGCATCCACTATCACCTCCGCCATTTCTTTCAGGACCCTCGGATGCATTCCATCCGGTCCTGGGGACTAAGTCTAAACTCACGAGTTTGCTATAAAATAAATCGGTTGGACTTAAACCTGGTGTTGTCAGACTTTTTGCTGTGTTTACCCCAGTCCAATGCCGGCATCTCCACATCAAGGTCCAATGTGACAGCCTCAATCCCCAATCCTAATAGCGCAGAAGTTAGAGCACAAAAAGTGCCCCTACTTTGGTGCTAATTGGTAAAGTTTAAAGTTTATTTTATTCGTGTCACAAGTAGGATTACATCAATACTGCAATCAAGTTATTGTGAAGATCCCCTTGTCCCTATATCCAAGTGCCTGTTTGGGTACACTGAGGGGAATTTAGCATCACCAATAGACCTAACCAGCGTGTCTTTCAGACTAGGAGGAAACCAGAGCACCCACAGGAAACCCATGCCGACACGGGGAAAATGTGCAGACTCCACACAGACAGTGGCCCAAGCTGGGAATTGAACCCAAATCCCTGGCACTGCGAGGCAGCAGTGCTAACCACTGTGGCACCCTTCACTCAGCAAGAGGAGAAAAAGTCATACTGACTGCATATGGATGGGTCAAGAGCAGAGCAAATGTGAGCTTTGCAGTGGCTATGTTACAACTTAATTCTGAATGTTAAATGCATTTCTTGGCAGCAACATCCCAATTTAATGAGCACAAAAATGGAAAGAGAATAGTGGTTGAGGATGATGCTGAGTGAACTCTTGGAAATTCCCTAAGCGCTATACCATTCTGCATGGAACCCATTCCTGTAACATTTGCTTCTGAATTTCCTTTAATATTGCCTTCCGCTTGGACATGCCTTGGCATTTTATGTTACTCTGGCAGAGGCTGGGACCTGATAATGCAGGTTTATGAAGGGGGCCTGATAATGCAGGTTTATGAAGAGTCATCCTACACCACTGTGGACATCTGTTTTGGAGTTGTGGCATCAAGTACAGACTTGAACCACTTTAAGTTCGGAGGCAGGGGGTAGGCATTGCTGTGTTCAATTGACACTGTTCTATAGCCTTGTACATGCTCAGGTGGCCTGGAGATGAACTATGCTCTGCTCACAGCACAATCTGTGGACATCACAGGATATGGTATGCTTTTCTTTTATATTTTCCTTAGACATGGGCATTGTCTAGGCCAGCAATTTTATTGCCCATCCCTAATTTCCCTTGAGAAGGTGATGATGAGCTGCCTTCTTGAACTGCTGCAGTTTATGTGGGATAGGTACACTCACAATGTTGTTAGAGAGGG
Source organism: Carcharhinus amblyrhynchos (assembly GCF_965287045.1). Classification (NCBI taxonomy): domain Eukaryota; kingdom Metazoa; phylum Chordata; class Chondrichthyes; order Carcharhiniformes; family Carcharhinidae; genus Carcharhinus; species Carcharhinus amblyrhynchos. The sequence goes on along the minus strand of NC_137339.1, from coordinate 38,173,641 downwards.
AGTTCCAGGATTTTGGGCCAGTGACAGTGAAGGAATGGCAATATAGTTTGGATGATGTGCGACTTGGAGGGGAACTTGCAGATTGTGGTGTTCCCAAGCACCTGCTGCCCTTGTCCTTATGTGGAGGTGGTAGCGATTGCTGGTTTGGAAGGTACTGTCGAAACACCCTTGGTGAATTGCAGCAATGCGTATTGTAGTTGGTAGACACTGCTGCCATTGTCATTCTCATTCATTCCCATTGACTCCAGTTTTCCTAGGGCTCCTTGATGCCCCACTTGGTCAAATGCTGCCTTGATGTCAAGGACAATCACTCTCAACTTGAGTTCATCCATGTTTGGACTAAGGTTGTAATGAAGTCAGGAGATGAGTGGCCCAGATGGATCATCAGGTGCAGCGTCAGTTATTGCTGTGTAAGTCGCTTGATTCCATTGTTGATGACTTCCTCCATCTCTTTACTGATGATCGAGAATAAACTGATGCGACAGTAATATGCTGGTTTGGATTTGTCTTGTTTCTTGTACACAGAACAGACCTGGGCAATTTTCCACATTGCAGTGTAGATGCCAGCATTTTAGTTGTACTTTGGGTAAAGGTGCAGCAGGTTCTGGAGCATAAGCCCTTAGTACTATTACTGGAATGTTGTCAGGGTCATTTGTAGTATCCAGTCCCTTCACTGATATCACATGGAGTGAATTGAATTGGCTGAAGACCAGCATTTATGATGCTGGGGACCTCAGGAAGAAGCCAAGATGGATCATCCACTCAGCATTTCTGGCTGAAACATTGTTGCAAATGCTTCAGCCTTGTCTTTTGCACTGATGTGTTGGATTCCTGCATCATTGAGGAGAGGAATATTTGTGGAGCCCTCTGCCCCAGTGACTTTTTACTTGCCCATCACCATTCTTGACTGAATACGGCAGGACTGTAGAGCTGGGCCATTGGTTGTGGGATGACTTAGCTCTGCTTACAGCTGCTTCTTACACTGTTTGGCACACAAGTAATCCTGTGTTGTAGCTTCACCAGGTTTACACTTCATTTTTAGGTATGCCTGTTGTTGCTCCTGGCATGCCCTCACTGATCAGGGAATCAAAATTATAATCTTGCTCACTATTCTAAGCTTCTCTTAGTTGAACTTAGAAATGGCAAGGGTCAGTGTTGTATGCAACGAAAAAGCCGGGACAATGGACTCAAATTCAGAACAAATTCATAAGATGTGGGGCTGTTCATCAGTCTTTGGTTTGCATTCCAGCACAGGGAGAGTGCGTGGGATGAGAATTTACTGCTTTCAAGGCATGAATAAGGAAAGGATGTTTCATGGAAAATATAAATTTGTTCAAAATGTTTTAATCATGGTAGCATCTTTTTGACGAGGGAAATTATTGGTCAGATAGAACCAGAGCCATTCCATTGTTCTATTTTCAAATAGTTCTTAGATTGTATTAATTGTGTGTTTAATTGTGTACAACTGGTGGATAGTAACTGGAGATTCACTTATGCTCCTAAAAATAGAAATAGACCGAAACTGTGGCTGCTGTGTTAGAAGGTGCATGTTTCTAACATGTATTACTGCAAGTAAACTTGATTCACGTTTTGTTATTCCCTGACTGTAATATAAAATGATGTAGAGATGCCAGTGTTGGACTGGGGTAAACACAGTAAAAAGTCTCACAACACCAGGTTAGAGTCCAACCAGCTTATTTGATAGTAATCTTACAAGCTTTTGGAAACGGTGTTTTTTTTTCATTATGGCGATTTGTGATTCCACTGACTGAGACTCCCTTCCCTGGACTGGACTCAAATAGTTTCCATACTCTCTGGGCATTCAGAGCAGGAAGAAAGCCCCACACTTGAATTCTGGTCTGAGTGCTGCTTCTAACTATGACTGGTGGGTTGAAAAGGGGAATAATATCAGGCAGGATTCCTGCCCCTGATTGTTCTATGGCAATTGTAACTCTGACACAGCCAAAGGTAACAACCCTCACATTAAGTTTTTATTTATTTATTCGTGTCACAAGTTGGCTTGCATTAACACTACAACAAAGTTGCTGTGAAAATCCCTCAGTCACCACATTCTGGCCCCTGTTCGGGTATACTAAGGGACAATTTAGAACGACAAGAGAAGCTAACCAGGTATGTCTTTTGGACTGTGGGAGGAAACTGGAGCACCTGGAGGAAACCCATGCAGACATGGGGACAACATGCAGACTCCGCACAGACAGTGACCTAAACTGGGAATCGAACTTGGGTCACTGTGCGGCAGCAGTGCTAACCACTGTGCCACCATGCTGCCCACTATGTACATGCTTTTTGAGGGGATATGCCAAATATATTGCCGACACTGTCACCTGATGTGTTGAAAAACTAGGCACCAATGATACTGAAAAGATTAATGGAACATGGTTGGTGGTTGAGAGTGCCAAATCAAAAGCAATTACCCTTTCTCTACAATGTGACAAAATCTGCAATGGTGAAGTGGGTATGGAGGGTTTCCTTTTAGTTGTCATTTTTAAATATATCTCGTTAGTCATGCTACCAACTGTCCTTGATAGGCAATTGTTTGCTCATTTCTGTAGCTAATCCATGATGATGGGCTACTGGTCACTTATTATAAGAAAGATTTAATCTTGATTAACAGCCACTGCTCAGTGTGAATTTAAAAGGCAAGGTACCTATCAAAGTTTCAGTCGAGATTTTTGTAACAAAAGCTGTGTTCATGTAGGGTTTCCAGTGTCAGTGGCCATTGGAGGGTAGGGAAGTTTTTAAAAATGTGGCTTAATTTGTTTCCTTCACCCAAGTTTTCTTCTATCCAGAGGCCTCTTTCTCTCTCTCTTGTTCTTTGTGTTATTTCTGTTTGGTAGGATTGAAGTGTAGTCAGTACCTTTGTGGCTTCACGATGTGTAATTTGTGTTGACTTATATATGAGGGAGAAATAGGAAATACAAGCTAGCTTTTCCTACGTCTTGACCTATTATGCACTTCCTTTCCTGATGAACAGGAAAACCGTGTCTAAATTTGAACTGGAGGGTTCAAATGACCCTGTGTAACTTTGAAATCACAACACACTGTCAAGATCAAAGACTTGTTAGACACCTCTCCAAGGTTCACTGTGATGGTGTCACCTTCACACGAGGGGAGGCAGTGACATTGTGTATTTGATTTATTTATTTGATTTATTATTGTCACATGTATTGGTACGCAGTGAAAAGTATTGTTTCTTGAGTGCTATACCGACGAAGCATACCATTCACAGAGTACATGGAGAGAAGGGAAGGAAAGGGTGCGGATCTTAATATTACAGTCATAGCTAGGGCATAGAGAAAGATCAGCTTAATATAAAGTAGGTCCTTCAAAAGTCTGGTGGCAGCAGGGAAGAAGTTGTTCATGAGTCTTTGGTACATGACCTCAGACTTTTGTATCCTTTTCCCAACAGAAGAAGGTGGAAGAGAGAATGTTTGGGGTGTGTGGGGACCTTGATTATGCTGGCTGCTTTTCTGAAGCAATGAGAAGTGTAGACAGAGTCAATGGAAGGGAGGCTGATTTGTGTGATGGACTGAGCTATGTTCACAAGCCTTTGTAGTTTCTTGAGGTCTTGGTTAGAGAAGGAGCCATACCAAGCTGTGATACATCTGGAAAGGATGCTTTCTATTGTGTATCTATAAAAGATGGTGAGAGTCATGGCGGACATGCCAAATTTCCTTAGCCTCCTGAGAAAATAGAGGCATTAAGTAATCCAGAGTAATCCATGCTCTGGGGACCGGGGTTCAGATCTCACATAGCAGGCATCAAGCTGCTGAAGCTACAACATGGGACTACTTGTGTGCCAAATAGCATATTCAGCCAGAGATAGGCAGAGCTAAGTGATTCCACAACAAATGAGTCAGATCTAAGCTCTACAGTCCTGGACTCTACAGTCCTGCCAAATCCAACTGTGAATGGTGTGGACAATTAAAACACTCACAGGAGAGGAAGCTCCACAAATATCCCCATCCTCAATGAAGGGGGAGCCCAGCTCAATAATGCAAAAGATAAGGCTAAAACATTGCAATAACCTTCAGTTAGAGGTGCTGAGTAAATGATCTATTTCTGCCTCCTCCTGAGGATAGTAAGAAGTCTCACAACACCAGGTTAGAGTCCAACCAGCTTATTTGATAGTAATCTTACAAGCTTTTGGAAACGGTGTTCCTTTGTCAAGTGTGTGGAAGGTTCTGATCAGAAAAAGGCATATAAAGTCACACACAGTTCACAGATTTTATATGCCCTTCTCTGATTGGAACCTTCCACACACCTGACGAAGGAACACCGTTTCCGAAAGCTTGTGAGATTACTGTCCAATAAACTGGTTGGACTCTAACCTGGTGTTGTGAGACTTCTTACTGTGTTTACTTCAGTCCAACGCCGGCATCTCTACATCATGTCCTCCTGAGGATCCCAGCATCACAGATGGCAGATCTCTACTTTCCTGGATGAATGCAGTTCCAATAACACTCAAGCAGTCCACTGGATTAGCACTCCATCCACAAACATCCATCCCTCCACAATCGATGCACAACGGCAGCCATGTGTATCACCTACAAGATGCACTGCCGGAACTCACCAAGGTTCTTTAGGCAACACCTTGCAAACCTACAACCGCTCTAATCTAGAAGGACAAGTGCAGCAGATACATGGGAAGAGCATCACTTTGTCATTCCTTTCCAAGCTGTAGCCAAACAGGCCATCTAAAATGGCGTTTTGTAAAGCACTCTGGGACAATTGGGCAAGAAACTAAACCGACAGGCTGCAGTTTAAAGACAGACAAACAGGCTGCAACCCTGATGAGTGAATACACAGGGTATGGGCCATCTCCAGGATGAAAGAGACTTTCTGATCACACTGGGTTGTGTGCCAGACATAGGGGCATTGTGAATCCTTATTTAGGAGGAAGGTATGTGACCTATGTGCCTACAACACCTACAGGCATGGCCGCTGGGGACACACCCAGAGATCGGTGTGGTAGCACCTGATTGGACTTTTATCGATCAGGGTGATCAAGTCCTGATCGATTGATTGGCAATGGCCAAAAAAGGGGGGTGAAACCAAATGGGGTATAAAGGATGCTGCACAACCAGGAATCTCTCTCTCTCTGACCCCCACGAACGAGCTACAACGATGGAGAACCACCACACCTGAGAAGGAAGGAAAGAAAGAAGATCAGAGCCAGAGTGCCACACCAGACCAAAGGACCAGACTACACAGACAACTACCAAGACCAGTGCAGAGATAAAGGCCAATATCTGTTTCGGTAGTTGTCAGTCACGCAAAGTTAAGTCAAGGTCTTGTATTGTACTTGAATTCTAGTATTTTCTGTAAGATAACTTATTGTTGGTCGGGTGGGTGATTATTGATTGTGTGGGTTTAAATAAATATTGTTTGTACTAATAAGTCGTCTACTCAAAGTTATTTGTCCACCGTATAAGGGTTAAAACAGACTGATTTTACAACAAAGCCAATGACCATACTGATTGGAAATATATCACGGCTTCTTCCTTGTCACTAGGTCAAAATTCTGAAAGTCCCTCCCGAATAGCATTGTGGGTGTACTGGCATCACATATACTGTAGTTGTTCAAGAAGACTCAAACAGCAACTGGCGATGGACAATAAAAGCTGGCCTAGCCAAGGCTTTCCACCTCCCATAAAGAACAAAAGCAGGAATCTCATCTCCAGAAGTGCAGGCTTCAATAATGACCTGGCCCCTGACCATGATCTCCACCTCCATTCCAGTGGGCCATAGCTACAGTAATACACTTCTGCCCCCTCAATGTATCTGCTTCTTACTTTCCACTAGGTTTCCTGTGGGGAAAGTATGTGGCAACCCCAAGTCTTACTAGGTCTGACAGGAACTTCAAAATCTAGCATATTCAGCCTCTGTCAGGGTCCCAGTCCCTTGAATCATTGTGAGGTGCCCACCAGAACAATCACAAAATTTCTGCCACAGGAGGTCTTCCCCTTTTGAGGCCCTGGGAAAAATAAGGAGGACCAATAAATGTTCATGCATTTCAAGAAGACATCATAGAATTATATCCTATGAAATTTGCCAAATTAGCCTTGGCAAAGGGACCGGTATGGCAGAAATATCAATAGAATCATATTTAGTTTCAGTGTCTCCCAAGGCTTCACCTGGTGTGACTGCCTAAAACTAAGGGACATAGCATCAGATTAAGGAATAGGGCCTTTAGGACACGAGATGAGGAATTTATTTTATTAATTCGTGGGACATTTGATTTGATCTGATTTGATTTATTATTATCACATGTATTAACATACCGTGAAAAGTATTGTTTCTTGCACGCTACACAGACAAAACATATTGTCCATAGAGAAGGAAACGAGAGACTGCAGAATGTAGTGTTACAGTCGTAGCTAGGGTGCAGAAAAAGATCAACTTAATGCAAGGTAAGTCCATTCAAAAGCCTAATGACAGCAGCGAAGAAGCTGTTCTTGAGTCAATTAGTATGTAACCTTGGACTTTTATATCTTTTTCCTGAAGGAAGAAGATGGAAGAGAAAATGTCTGGGTGCATGGGCTCTTAATTATGCTGGCTTCTTTGCCAAGGCAGCGGGAAGTGTAGACAGAGTCAATGGATGGGAGGCTACTTTGCATGATGGATTGGGCTACATTCACGACCTTTTGTAGTTCCTTGCAGTCTTGGACAAAGCAGGAGTCATACCAAGCTGTGATACAACCAGAAAGAATGCTTTCAGTGGTACATCTGTAGAAGTTGGTGAAAGTTGTAGCTGACATGCCAAATTTCCTTAGTCTTCTGAAAAAATAGAGGCATTGGTGGGCTTTCTTAACTACAGTGCCGACATGGGGGGGATCAGGACAGGTTGTTGGTTATCTGGACATCTAAAAACTTGAAGCTCTCAAGCCTTCCTACTTCGACCCCATTAATGTATTCAGGGGAACGTTCTCCTTTGTGCTTCCTGAAGTTGATGACAATCTCCTTCATTTTGTTGAGGGAGAGATTATTTTTGCCGCACCAGTTCACCAGATTCTCCATCTCATTCCTGTACTCTGTCTTGACATGGGCATTGCTGGCTGGCTAGCATTTATTGCCTATCCCTAGTTACCTTGGAGGGCAATCGAGAGTCAACAACATTCCTGTGGCTCTGGAGTCACACATAGGCCAGACCAGGTAAGAACAGCAGGTTTCCTTCCCTAAAAGGCATGAATAAACCAGATGGATTTTCCAACAATCGACAATGGTTTCATGATCATCAGTGAATTCTTAATTCCCAGTCAATCTGATGAATCTTTGTTCCATTGCCTCTGTGACAAATATATCTGTCCTTAGGTAAGAAGACCAAAACTGTACACATTACTCCAGGTATGGTCTCACCTAGCCTCTACTCAATTGTAGAATGGTGAATGGATGGTGAATACAGATTTATGATGTGGGTATGCCGGCGTTGGACTGGCGTAAACACAGTAAAAAGTCTGACAACACCAGGTTTTAGTCCAACCTATTTATTTGATAATATACTTGCAAGCTTTCGGGTTAGCCCCTTCGTCAGGTGAACTCTCCATTCACCTGACGAAGGGGCTAACCCCGAAAGCTTGCGAGTATATTATCAAATAAATAGGTTGGACTAAAACCTGGTGTTGTCAGACTTTTTACTGTGAATACAGATTTAGCCATAGTCTTCAAAAGGAATTAGATTTGTACTGGATAAAAAAGTTGCAGAAAATATGGGGAAAGAGCTGGAAATTAGAACTAATTGGTTTGCTTTTTGAAAGAGAAAGCACAGATCTGATGACCCGAATGGCTTCCTTCTGTACTACACTACTCTACAACAATTACAATTATCTTATTGGCTGATAATTTTATCCTAATGACCATTGATTTGAAATTGACAAAATAATCATTGAGAAATGAGTAGCGGTTGAGTTAAAGAAAACATAATAGAACAAAGTGCTAAATATGTCAGAAATATAATAAATGAACTGTGAGATTGTGTGTTGAAAAAAACCTAATTACAGCCAGCGGGCCATATTGTCTGGAACAAAGGTACTTGACATTGCACAGTTGACCATGTGTCTATAAGTCAGCTTAATGATCAGTCCATTCATCAGTGATGTTGTCTAGGAACTGATGTATTAGCAAAGTGGCTGTTCTGTTTAAAGATGTGAAACACATGCTGAATACATAAATGTAGCACAGCATACCCACATAATCACCAACATGGATTTCTCTGTGTTTTACTCGTGACAATATCACACCTGAGGTGAATCAAAATTATCAGGAAGGGGCCGGAATTCCTTGAATTGTGTTCCTGGTATAATGTTGGTTCATGCCCACTGTTGCCCTTCAACACTGGTGCTGCCTGGGTTTGCAAGTTTGCTAGGAGCAAACTCCATTTGTGTGGAGCAGGCAAAGCTCTAGGGCAACTCCACCCATCCTTGTCCGTGCAGTTGGATAATATGTTAACCTACTGCCAAAGGAGGGGATGGCTGTTAAAGGCAAATTGCCTTTGACCAATGCGATTGAGTTTTATTGATGGGATAACAGAGGCTGGATGAGGACAGAGCAGTTAATGCTGTGAATGTGAACTTTGTGAAAGTAACAGGAGTGTTAGCAAATTTGGGCCAATGGGATAAAAGGGGCAGTAGCAGCATGGATATAAAAAAGATGTTTAAAATATAGATGTCAAGAAAGTTGTGGTGGGTAGCTATTTTCTGGGCTTGATGGGAGAAAAAGTAATGTTGCCCAAAGTTCAATACTAGGACCATTGCTGTTTTTGAATTAATGACTTGGACCAGGGGTATAGGTCACCATTTCAAAATTTGAGGGTGGCATGATACTCGAGTGTCAATAGGAGAACACTTAGGAAACACTGACCATTGTATCATGAAGTTTAGGCTGGCAAAGGACAAAGAACAATCCAGAGTAAGAATCACTAAGTGGGGAAAAGTCAACTTTAACAGGGTAAGATTGAATTTGGGCCTAATAGATTGGAGTCAAAGGTTGGCACAAAAAATGATGGCTGAACAATGAGTCATTTTCAAGGATGAGATAGTTCAGCCATAGTCAAGTATATTGCCTTGAAAAGAAAAGGCAGGGCAATTAACAAATCCAGAGCTCGCTGAATAACAAAAGAGATAGAAGTTAAATGAAAGCCGAAAAAGTGTACTTATGATGGATATCTGGTAGAAAATTCAGTTGAGAACCAGACTAAATTTACAAGGTTCAAAGGAGAGTGAAAAAGCAAATAAGAGAAGGAAAGAGGGAGTATGAAAAGAGACTGGTAGCTAACATACAAAGAAATTACAAAGTCTGTTGTAGGCACATAAATAGTAAACAGGTGGTAAAAGGAGGAGTAGGGTCGACCAAGGACCTAAATGGGAATTGATGCATGGAGGCAGAGGGCTGAAGTTTTAAATAAATACATTGCATCTATATTTTTTACTAAGGAACAAGACCCTGCCTAGGCCATGGTGAAAGAGAAGCTAATTCAGGCAATAGAAAGATTTAAACTTGATAAAAAGGAAGCATTGGAGAGACTGGCTGTACTTAAAGTTGACAAGGCATGAGGACTGGTGAGATGCATCCAAAGGTACTGAGGAAAGTGAGGGTGGAATTGTGGAGCAACTGTCCATAATTCTTTTGACTTGCTTATACTCAGGGGTAGTTCTAGAGGACTGAAGAATTGCGAATGTTACACCACTGTTGCAAAAAGGAAGATAAGTCCAGCAATTACAGGGCCAGTCAATTTAACTTTGGGGAATCTTCTATAAAAAATAATTCTGGACAAAATTAAGAGTCACATGGACACATATGTGTTAATTAATGAAAGACAGCAGAGATTTCTTAAGGGGAAATTTGTTTCTCTAACTTGCTGAAGTTTTATGAAGAGGTAGCAGAGAGAGGGTTGATGAAGGCAATACTGTTGGTGCGGTGTACATAGACTTCCAAAGGCCTTTGATACAGTATATGTATGTGTGGGGGAAGGAAGTTGGGCAGGGGAGGGAGGGGGCTGGGGGCAGTGTTGGTACCCTGTGTTCATGGGAGGGGTTTCCCTTTGTCTGCAGGAATAAGGGGGTGATTCCCTGTGTCGATGGGGAGAGGAGTTCGCGTGTCCATAGTTGGGAAGGGTCCCTGTGTCTCTGTGGGTGGGGAGGGTATTATTCCCAGTTTTTATGTAAAGTATTCTTACGCCTGCCTCCTTTGATAAGATTTTCCTAATGTTTTCCCTTTACCCTATCTGAACTCCCATAATTCCATCTCATGTTATCTCATTCTCTTCAAAAAGAAGTATAGTATAGAAGTTGAAATAAGGTGCAATAATTTTATTTTCTAGTAAGTGAGTAACGTATGCAGCATTAATGATTTTTACTCTTTGGTGACTGCGTATGCTGTGTGCAGCCTTCTTGAATTGATTACAGTGCTCCTTTTAGGTGCTTCCTCAGTGGCAGAAGTAAGTGGACTATCTGTTGAGTGTCAGTGGGTACTTTGTGTGATGGAAGTGCCCGTACCTCCATTTGCTGGAACGTGGGATGGTGCTGTATCAACTTGTGGCATAGCCCCTATTTCTGGGCCCTCTTGCAGTAACTCAAACTGAGCTGGATGAAAATGGACAGGTGGCTGGAATTGAGATGTGTGAAATCCTCCCTAACATGGTGAATCAAACAAAGGTGATGTTTGCACACTGGAAATTAAAGTCTCAATGGCCAGAAGTCAGTGTTCAGATAAGAAATTCAATTGTAGCTGGATTCAGGCCCTCTATAACTCTATTACAAATGGGGGCCATGGAATTCCTACACATTTCAAAGTGTACTGGAAGTGGTTTTATCAAGCTGCAGATTGTGTGCTGTGCTGAGGTGTGGGATATATCTGATGATATCCCTTCTTCCACTGTTACCATCGGGCTTTCTGGGTGGCTGAAACATTCATAAGTGATAGAAAGCATTAGTGTTATGCTGGTGTTCATGAGGTGAAAATGCACAGACTCATTAGTTTAGGAAGGCCTCAATCTGGCCACTAGCGTGCACAGCTCTCTGCCAGTATACCATTACCTGTATTTTCTCCTTCTTGGTCCTAGTGTGTCACCTGGTGCCTGTTTCTCAAAAGCTGGCCAAACAATGTAAATGGATATACATATGGTATGTCTGGCACAAAGTAACTGAGTGACATTGGCTGTGAGATAGAATCACAGAATCCTACATTCGGCCTATTGAGTCTGCACCAACCACAATCCCAGCCAAGCCCATAATTCCATGCATTTATCCTAGCTAGTCCCCCTGACACTAAGGGGCAATTTAGCATGCTCAATCAACCTAACCCGCACATCTTTGGACATTGGGAGGAAACCGGAACATCCGGAGAAAACCCATGCCGTGTTTATTGCCCGATCACCTTACGTGCAGCATTGTCAAATGGAACAGTGGATTTTTTTTCCTCATCTGTATTCCAACATTCCCAAAGTAACAGTTTGCAACAATACACAGCAGTTCACTTGAAATAGAAGCAACAACTGTCTAACAGCTGCTGCAATAGGGATATCCTGCACCCTCAATCAACTCCTGGCTCCATGCCCAATTCAAGCAGGGAACCTGCTGATCTCACACACATGATATAACCTCATGACATGACACAAAATCAGCCACTGAACTGCTGAAAGGCATTGTGAACAAGTCCGCCCACTTCTGCACTCAGACCAGACCGTTGTCCCCTCCCCCCAATATAACAGCAGAAGTAAAGGACTGCAATGTGAACCGTATAGCTCAACAGAGGAAACATGGTGACTGATAAGAATCAACAGTTGAATTATTCCCCTGCATCCATCTGTATTATGTAGAAAACATTCACAAGCCTTTCCAATCTCCAAAGCTCTCTGATAAAATGACAATTAAACTTTAATGAACTCAAACATATGTTGGATTAGTATCTTGTTGTGCTGTGGCCTATTGTTAATATACTGTTTGTTTGATGGTACAAAATTCTGTCCTTACAAAATAACATTTCACATAACTTATCATGAGGAAATCCACACACATAACAATTAGTTACAAGTATGACAATATACTTATAACATACTCTATTCCCACCTAGTCATCACTCGATATGTGGATTTAATCTCTGCCTCTGTTTGATTGTTGATTTTAACAATGTGACTACTTAATAGTTGGCGTATGGATCTAAAGTTCACTGGAAATTTTGAAGCAAAACCAATGACAACTCAAGTGCTGTTTAGAGGATTAAACTCTAGATTGTCTTATCTGTGATCTTTCTTATTTACAGTACCTACCTTCAGTGTCATTTCGGGGTGTAATGCAATCTTACTGTAGACTGATTTGGATACCTTACTGTTTCAAAGTGAAATAATAATGATGCTCACTACATTGATATATAGTCTCAACAATTGAAAGATTTCACCTAATGTGAGAGTTCAATGGAAATAAAGAAACAAAGAAACAAAGAATAATACAGCACAGGAGCAGGCCCTTCGGCCCTCCCCCGAATGTCCAAATGACGTGTACGTGTGTCTAAGTCATAGTCATTTTACCATCGTATTGTGTTTTTGGGCGCAAAACTTGGTAAAGTTGGGCATGAGGCGAGTAGCACAATCTGTGCCTCCCTCGGGGCCAGTTCCTCGTTTACCAAGGCCCAAAAATGGCCGTGATCTGGACGGCCATTTAAATGCATTTGCATGCATTTAAATTGACTTAGTGGACTGCATGCCCAAGTTTACCGACACTTCCCCCTTTATCACTGTGCTTGCCCATCTGAAATTAGTGCAAAATGGACATGCTCCATATAAGAATGAAACAGGAGCCCCATCAGCGAGGGTTCATGAGGAGGTAACTGCCAGATGTCCGATGGCTCTCTACTTGGGATCAGTGTTTGGTGGGGGGGGGGTGTCTGCTGCCAATCTGTGCCAGTCTGCTTGTGATCAGTAGGGGTGAAGGGCAGTCCGCTGCCACTCCACCTGTGATCAGTGGAGGGGAAGGGGGATCTATTGCCACTCCACATGTAATCAGTGAGGGGAAAGAGGGGTGTCCACTGCCACTCTGCCTGAGATCAGTGGTGGGAAGGGAAGAGGAGACTGCGAGCGGTCTGGGTGGCGGAGGTGTGGAGGGTAAGGGGACAGCTGTATAGGGCATTGGTGAGGCCGCAGCTGGAGTACTGTGTGCAGTTTTGGGCGCCGCACCTGCGCAAGGATATTTTGGCCTTGGAGGGAGTGCAGAGGAGGTTTACTAGGCTGATACCGGAGTTGAGGGGGTTGAGCTATGAGGAGAGGCTGAATAAACTAGGCTTGTACTCGTTAGAGTTTAGAAGAATGAGGGGAGATCTCATTGAGACGTATAAGATGATGAATGGGATGGATAGGATAGAGGTGGAGAGACTCTTCCCGCTCAAAAAAGACAGTAGGACTAGGGGGCACAGCCTCAAGATAAAGGGGAGGCGGTTTAGAACGGAGTTGAGGAGGAACTTCTTCACTCAAAGGGTGGTGAATCTCTGGAATTCTCTGCCCGTTGAAGTGGTGGAGGCTGCCTCGCTAAATATTTTTAAGAAGCGGGTTGATGGGTTTTTGATAAGAGAGGGGATTAAGGGTTATGGGGAGAGGGCGGGAAAGTGGAACTGAGCAGCGACAGATCAGCCATGATCTTATTGAATGGCGGGGCAGGCTCGAAGGGCTAGATGGCCTACTCCTGCTCCTATTTTTTATGTTCTTATGACAGTAATGTTGTGAGGGGGGGCAATGTCTGTGGGGATTGGGGGGCGGCATTATCTGGCCCGGAAGTGATGTGTCAGGGGAGCCACATTTTATTATTTCTTTTCTGCGTGTGCGCAGTTGGAGGCGCTGATCAGAGCTGCAAGGTTTCAAGCCTCGTCCACAGGCTTGTGCAGCACGATTCGGAATTGCTGATATTGTTTTAGGCAGAGTACATACGTGGGTGCCTCAAAACGGGGCTAAAAGTCTGATCTGAAACATTCCCAGTTTTAACTCCACGCAGCACTTAGAATCAAAATGATAAAATAGAATCACACAGCACCCAGGAGATCATTCCGCTCATCATGTCTGTGCTAGTTGCTCTTTGAAAAATCTACATACCCCTCTGCTCCTTATCCACGGTCTGGCAAACTCCTCCTTTTCAGGAACAAGGTTGCCCCACTCCCATTACTTTCTTACACTTGTCAAAAAGGCACTGTGGATTTCAATTTAAATACATGGCAAAACATTGCTTCACTGCGGAAGTAAAAGCAATAATATAGACCAAATTTAACGGTACAAGTGCACACAACAGTGACCCAGAAATTCAGGTGCCCCTGCTTGCAGCTCTAGATGCTTTTGCCCAAACATAATTGTGGAGAAGTATATTATTAGTATGTTTGGGTTGGACATACCATTTCAACAAAGAGATATCAAGCTGGAGATGTGCTCCGGAAAACGATGGAATTGTGAGCCTGGCTTTTTTAAAATAGTAGCCTGCCTACATTATTGTCTTATGATGTGGATGTATGTTATTTAGAGATTTATTTTCCTATTAATTTTCTCCTCTGCCTTCATCTCCTATTGGATGCTTCTCTTTGCTGGAATACAGCTGTCCAGGCTTAGAGAAGTTCAAAGTTTATTTAATTAGTCTCACAAGTAGGTTTACGTTAACATTACAGTGAAGTTACGGTGAAAATCCCCAAGTCGCCAAAATCTGGCACTTGTGTGGGTACACTGGGGGAGAATTTAGCATGGCCAATGCACCTAACTAGCATGTCTTTTACAGAGTGGGAGGAATGTGGAGCACCTGGAGGAAACCCACGCAGACACGGGGAGAATATGCAGAATCCAAAGTGACTGAAGCCAGGAATCGAACACCCGTCCCTGACGCTGTGAAGCAGTAGTGCTAATCACTGTGCCACTGCGCTGCCCCCACGGTATACATTAACCTAGCATTAATAATAGTTGTGTCATAGTTCAACCCAGTGGTAATTCTCCCTGATGTCTGAATTCATACTTTTCCTAGGTCACTGTGGTTTATTTCTCTTTCTCTATCCCAAGGCTGCCAAGGTCAATGGTATAATCCTTACCACAGTCCTAGAAAAGTGATTGCCACATGCTGCCTCGCAGCGCCATGGGCCTGGGTTCAATTCTCGGCTTGTTGTTTCTCTGCAAAATTCTGGACTGTTGCTGATTTGAATAACAGTCAGCATATAAAAATCCAGTTCCCAATATCCTTCAGTGGGAGTGATCCACCATAGAGTCAGGAAGTGACCATTCTCTCTGTCATGTTGGGAAATTGAATCTTTCCCTCCTGTGATATTTTCAATGCCCACCCACTACAAACCCTGTCGCTGGCGCGAAGGGAAAATTCCGGCCAGTGTATCCAGCAGGTGCAGCATTCCCTTGTACTGCCTTGACCTCAATTTTTGAAGTGAGACTTGAACTGACAACTTTGTGACTTAGAGGCAAGTGTGCTTATCAATTGAGCCACGGGTAGCATCTAAAAATGGAAAATTAGGGGCTAGCAAAAATAAAATATCTGCTGTGCTTCCCCTTCAGTATTAGTGGTTAGCAGGATCATTGTGCTGGGCTGATCGAGGGAGTGGGCTTTGTATTAATGTGGCTCCGGAGATGGCACAGCTAGAATTAAGTTGGGCAGTGCCACAGTGACCATGGTGCTATGCTATTCTCAGTATATAAAAAAAAAATTCCTGAAGAAAATTACAAATAGGATAAAGCTGCAAAATTATTGCCATTCTTGAAAAAAAAAATCCCTCGAAGAAAAAGGCACATATTTTGTTAACTTCCTAAACCATGGGTGCAGTGGAATTTTCTCATACAGGGTAAAAGTCAAAAAGAATGATTCTCGGTAATGTACACCACATACATGTACTTACATTCGTCATTAAGCTTGAAGAAAGCCATCTGAGGAAATGGCTGATTGATATGAGTGAAACAGACAACACACACCCAGTAAACAGTGAGAAGTCACATGTAACTGGGAATGTATAACTTTTTGCACATTTCGAAACTCATTCTTACAGCTAAGAAAACAAAAAAAAGGACAATTGAATGTGTATTTATATAGTGCCTTTTCCAACCTCAAGGCCTACCAAAATGCTTTACTGCCAAAGAAGTGCTTTTGAAGTCCAATCACTGTTGTAGTAAGCAATGAGGTAATGACTAGATCATCTGTTTTTGTTTGCTAATGGATAAATTTAGCCAGGAAAGCAGAGAGAACTTCCTTGTTGTTTAAATGGTGCCATGGGATCTCACATGCTCTCATGAGAGGGCAGACATGACCTTAATTTTAAATGCGATCTGAAAGACAGCACCTCTTAAAGTTCAGCACGTAGTACTGCACTGGAGCCTGGATTCTAAGCACACAGGATATGACAGCGGTTCATACAATCCCCTACAGTCTGCCCTGGCATTCAATTAGCTAAGACAATGGCTCAAATTCTATTTCAACTCTACATTCAAAGAACAAATAACCAAGAACAAAGAAAATTACAGAACAGGAGCATGACCTTCAGCCCTCCAAGCCTGCACCGACTATGCTGCCCAACTGAACTATAACCCCCTACCCTTCTGGGGATCATATCCCTCTATTCTCATCCTATTCATGTATTTGTCAAGACACCCCTTAAAGACATTCCTGCTCTAAATTCCTGTTCTGTTTCACTGTCGCTTGATTCCATCTACGCATTTTCATAGCCTTGTGTATTCTCATTAACTGGAAAAACCAGTTCCCAAGACTTGGGAAATGACTGGTACTGGTCCAAATTATGTACCTTAAGACGAAACTCCAGTTTGGACCAGTACTAGTTATTTCCAACTGTTATCATTCTTTTTTTTCCCTTCTGGCTGAGCGTCCAGTCCTCTGTGGTCAAGAATTTCAAAGATTCATAACACACTGAGTGGGGAAATTTTTCCTGATCTTCGTTCCAGATGGTCTTTAGGAGACTATGGGCAGATGTTTCCACTCTGCAGACCAGGAAGGGGATTTTCCAGTCCTGCAGTGAGTGGGACTGAATGTTCCCATCCAAAATCAATGGACCTTTTGCATGTCCTTCAAATTTTGTGTCCCTCCTCCCCAGTGCTGACTCCCATGGCAGGAGGAACTGAAAAATCCAGCCCTAAGTCTAGTGGTAGGTAAGAAAGTCAGTGCAGTTCCTACTGGCCAATGTGGTGGGTTCCTACATGAGATCATCCACTTTTCACCCCATGATGTATACATAATTGAATAGTCACATCACGTGCTGGGGTGGGCTGAGATGCATCCTTCCCTCCATCACATCATTATGCCGTATTTCCATCTTTAAATGGAACCCGTGTGCACATTCAATTTCTGTAGCCTAGAATCTGACGAGACAAACACCAGAACAGTACCCACATGAGACAAACCATGTGCGCTGAATTTCATCCCAAAATAACAGGGAGAGATTGCAGACCGGTGAGGCTATGCTGGAGTTCAGGCCAACCACCCCTCCTTTGAGGAGCAGAGCTGGCTGTTGGACTCTGGGGTTGTTCCTACAGTGAAGGCGAGATCAGTCCCCCCCTACAAGCCAGTGAAGCCCCATCCACCAGTCTTCGCCCAGCTGTCATAACTCTGAGTGTTCTTTAATCTTTCAGTATGATCCACCTAAACAGAGTTAGTGTACTTGGTGAGCCCTGCCATGCCCTTGGAGATGGGATGTTTGGCCAGGTTCCCCAGCAGCATGAGGTGAACGGTGCTCTGGATCTCCTGAGCCAAGATGGTGTGCTGCTTGTTGTAGTGAATGAGGTGCAAGGCCTCGGAAGGGATGCACTCAAATATGTCGACCATGAAGGAGTTCATGACGCTCATGGTCTTGGAAGAGATCCAGGTGGAAGTGTGGACCTGGACAGCAGCTAGTACTCGTAAGTGCAATAGCTCTGCTTGCGGGTTTTCCTCCGCTTCTTGGGTGGCTTCTTGGTGATGTTAGTCAGTGACTGCTTGGACATCTTGCAGGGTGTGCTGCCCTTGGTGCAAGTTCAGGCATTCCACTCCATTTCAACTGATTTGAGGGCTTACTCATTAATGTAGTTGACTTGCCAGCCAGACCCTAGACCATCTCAGGACCTGAGGACCTGCTAAATGTAGAGCCATCAATGCAGTCTCTATCCAATCAGAGACACACAATTCAGTAGGCTCTAGTTTTAGAGCAGACATGGGGGTCACCACCTGGTGAGCACAGCGTAGATTCGAATCCACAGCAGGCAGAGGCAGTGATAGTCAAGGCCATTGACATTCAGAGGGCTACTGAAGGCAAAGTTGTGTTCAAGTCCATACCTTGCCTTGAGGAGCCTCAGGACCAAGCCGGAGTAGGGAGGTGAACGATACGCGCACAAACCTCAAAGTTGCGAGTGAAGTGTAGTCTGCCAGGCGTACGTCAGTTATATTCTGTCCTGACTGGCACCAGTCTAATTAGACGCCAGTGCGTACGGGCATGATTCTGGTGAGCTGACTTTTATAATGAGCATTCATGAGATGCAAAGGCATGCAAATACAGTTCCCGGCATGGTATGGCAGTTAACCCAAAATCACCACCCCACCCTACCACCACCATAACCACCACCACCACCACCACCAACCATGAGAGTCAGGAGTGAAAAATTGCGATCTGGTTTTACACTGGCAAGTAACTGAGTTTTGGCCCCACTCCTGAATTCCCACTTGCCGAATCCCTGCCACAGGTGGGATTGGAATATCCCGTCCTCTGTCCAGTAATTCTCGGCTCTGCAGCAAAGGGTTGGCCTCCCAGCATTTATCCTGTATTTAAAGAATCATTTGGTGAAAGGTCATTGCACCCCCACCTCTGCCTCACCGCAAGGCAATTTATATCTTTGAAGATAGAAAATTTGGAATGCTTACTCTGTTTCTCTCTCCACAGATGTTGCCAGATCTGTTGAGTTTTTCCAGCATTATCTAGTTTTATTTCAATAATACCCTTCTGTATAGGTAAGGAGACTAAAGAATGTGTACTCCACGTGTACTTTCAACAAAGCTTTATGGAAGGCTACCTTACTGCAACCTTACTGCACTTTAGCAGGAATAATAGTAGGAGGGATTACTATTAAAAGGGTGAAAAGCTGCAGCATGCTATGGTGCAGAGGGACCTGGGGGTCCTTGTGCATGAGTCGCAAAAACCCAGCCTGCATGTGCAGCAGGTGGTCAGGAAGGCTAATGGGATGCTGGCCTTTATAGCGAGGGGGATTGAATATAAAAGCAGGGAGGTCTTGCTGCAACTGTACAGGGCACTGGTGAGGCCGCAGCTGGAGTACAGTGTGCAGTTTTGGTCGCCGCACTTGCGCAAGGATATTTTGGCCTTGGAGGGAGTGCAGAGGAGGTTCACTAGACTGATACCGGAGATGAGGGGGTTGAACCATGGAGAGAGGCTGAATAGACTGGGTTTGTACTCGTTGGAGTTTAGAAGGATGAGGGGGGATCTTATAGAGACGTATAAGATAATGAAAGGGATGGATAGGGGAGAGGTAGAGAGATTCTTCCCGCTCAGAAAGGACAGCAGGACTAGAGGGCACAGCCTCAAGATAAGGGGGGGGAGCAGTTTAGAACGGAGTTGAGGAGGAACTTCTTCACTCAAAGGGTGGTGAATCTCTGGAATTCTCTGCCCGTTGATGTGGTGGAGGCTACCTCGCTAAATATATTTAAGACACGGGTAGATAGGTTTTTGGTAGGCAAGGGAATTAAGGGTTATGGGGAGAAAGCGGGAAAGTGGAACTGAGCCACTTCAGATCAGTCATGATCTTATTGAATGGCGGGGCAGGCTGGAAGGGCTAGATGGCCTACTCCTGCTCCTATTTCTTATGTTCTTATATTCTTATGTAACCTCCTTAATTGCAATAATGGCTAATGTACCACTTCCCTTCCTAATTCTTGCTGGATACTCATGTTAACCTTGTATGATTTGTTTGCAAGGACACCCAAATCCCTCTGAAAACCAATATTCACCAGCTTTTAAAAAACATGCTAATCTTTTCCACTCTCTTTGCTTTTCTCCATGTGATCACTTAACCATTCTATATCCCTTGCAGCTTCTTTATGATCTCCACACTGTTTACTTTCCCACCTTGCTTTCTTGATATCAATCAAGATGCTTGTGACACCTCATAGTTTCCTCCCATCTTCCCATCTTCCTGCCAGCCTCCTATCCATTGACCCTGTCTACACTTCCTGCTGCCTCGGCAAAGCAACCAGCATAATTAAGGACCTGTAAATTTTCTCTTCCACCTCCATCCATTGGGAAAAAGACACAAAAGTCTGAGATCATGTACCAACCCAATCACGAACAGCTTCTTCCCTGCTACTGTCAGACTTTTGAACGGACTTACCTTACATTAAGTTGATCTTTCGTTACATCCTAGCTATGACTGTAACACTACATGTTGCATTCTCTCATTTCCTTCTTTATGAATGGTATGTTTTGTTTGTATAGCACGCAAGAAATAATACTTTTCACTGTAAGTTAATACATGTGACAATGATAGATCAAATCAAAAGGACCATTTATTCCTAGTCTCCATCTTTAACCAATCGTCTATCCATGTTCATATATTTTTCACAACCTCATACACCCTGTTCTTGTCTATCAAGTTTGTTCAAGTCTCTGGGGCCAGTCTTGAGCGCTCAGCCTCATCACAAATCATAAAATCCCTACAATGCAGAAGGAGGCCCTTTGGCCCATTGAATCTGCATTGACAACATCCCAACCAGGTCCAATCCCCGTCACTCCTGCTAATTCTTCTGACACTAAGGGGTAATTTTAGCATGACCAATCAACTTAACCTGCACATCTTTGGACCGTGGGAGGAAACCAGAGCACCAGGAGGAAACCCACGCAGAAACGGGGAGAACATGCAGACTCCGCCTTCCCATTCAGAATCATGACTGCTGCCATTGAGATTGATGCTGCAGGAAAAGCGTGCAGTGTGGGACCCTAAGCGCTCAAGAGTGGACATTTATTTGCTTATAATCTCCAATCGGTACCAGAGCTTCATAAATGGAATACATCTTCCATGGGAATAGTTTTCCTTTAGTTACATAAATCAAACGCAGTTCCTATATGAAACACGTACCACGTACGTAGAATGCACAGTTTGCCGGGTAATGAATTGTCTGAAAGCAAGTAATCCAGCACCTGTTCCCACCACAGCTGTGGATGCTTCGTGTATTAGCAAGCAACAAGCAGCTGCAAGTATTTGCAATTTATAAATGCACTTTTGTAAGAGAATGTTCAAGATTTCTTCCTTTTCTTCCAACAGAAGTGCATTTCCCCGGACCAAAGTGATTTTTTTGTGGTGACCCAACTTATGACATGGTCGCTGGGGAAGATTTTGTTCTACAAAATTGATTTCTCTCTTTGTCCTCCCGCAACCCCCCCCCACCACATTTTCTTTTTACCCTGCTCTATTGTGCTGTTGGTCCATGGAGGATTTGTGGCTTTTGCATGAGGATATTAAGCCACAGTGTTTTCAGTTACCTAAAGAAAGCCATGCACAGGGTGCCGCATTTGTTTTGATGCTCTGCTGATCTTCAATTTGTTAAAAGTACGAGAGGGTCTTATGTCACAAGTGACAAAACAACAAATGAATTACGAGATCCGGTGTGAAAGTAGAGCACCATTTTTTCATGATACATCCGTTGCTTTATTAGGAGGAAGCTCTGCGGAACGACTTGCAAGGATAACATTTCCATCTGATATTTCTCCTTCCCATTCACACAAAATAAATCACGGCTGTGGTCAAATATCACTTTTTATGCATTGTGAAAATGATATTGATTTATATCAAATGCCAAGCAGGCTCCAGAGAAATACTTGTAAATAATCCCCAGACTGTTGAAAAATCAAACTCGCCTTTTTCCCCAGGAACTCAGCTTGATAAGCAAAGTGAGCAGTGGAGCTGTTAAAAGACTGTAAAATCATGGACTTGAATAAGTCAGTCGCATGCAGGGAACAGAATCACAGAACTGTTATCGCACAGAAGGAGGCCATTTGGCCTGTTATGTCTGCACCAGCTCTCCAAATGAACAACTCGCCTAGCGAGCCATTCCCCTGCCTTCTCCCTGTAACCCTGCATATAATAATCCAATTGCACGGTGGCACAGTGGTTGGCACTGCTGCCTTACAGCTTCAGGGACTTGGGTCCAATAGATCACTATCTGTGTGGAGCTTGCATGTTCCTTCGTGTCTGTGTAGGTTTCCTCCGGGTGCTCCAGTTTCCTCCCACAATCCAAAAGACGTGCTGGTTAGGTGCATTGGCCATGCTAAGTTCTCCCTCAATGTACCCCTGAACAAGTGCCGGAGTGTGGTGACTAAGGGAATTTCACAGCAACTTCAATGCAGAGTTAATGTAAGCCTTACTTGTGACTAATAAATAAACTTTAAATTTTTTAATTCCCTCTCGAAATTTCGATTGAACTGGCCACAATCTCAAGCAGCACATTCCAGATCTTAACCATTCACTGTGTGAAGAAGTTTCTTCCCGTGTCTCCATTGCTTCTTTTCCACTTACATCAGCTCTGTACCCTCTCATTGTCGATCCTTCCAGCAGTGGGAACAATTTTAATCTATCTACTCTCATGATAGACACCTCATGGTCTGAATACTTCTATCAAATCTCCTCTCGGCCTTCTCTTCCCCATGAAAAACATTCCTAACTTCTCCAATCCATCTACGTAGCTGATGTTCCTCATCCCTGGAAATTTCTCACCGCTTTTGGATTAGTAAAAGACAATGTGGTCTGGCGATTCTGTTCCTGATAGCGAGCACGTGAATAGATTTAGACATAATTGTGATAAATGATTGAATAACATGCTGGATCTCAGTAACTAGGTTCTGAGAGAGGAATAGATAACTGAGCAAAGGCCACAAACAATAATTATACCTTCAAAAGAGGGAGAGGGATGGGAGAAAATTGGCAGTAAATAAAGATGAAAAAATGACTGGTTGGAAAATTGGCTCTTACAGACTAACTCCGTTTTAATATCCTGGTTGGTATAATTATATCAACTGCAATAATAAACAACTTACTAAGAAGCCTCACAAACCAGATTAAAGTCCAACCAGTTTACTTGGAATCATGAGCTTTTGGAGCGCTGCCCCTTCCTCAGGTGAGTCTGATGAAAAAGCGGCGTTTAGAAAGCTTGTGATTCTAAATAAAACTGTTGGACTTTAACCTGGTGTTGTGAGACTTCTTACTGTGCCCAACCCAGTCCAACGCCAGCTTCTCCACATCATAAACAACTTACCCATAACTGCTGCTTCCAAATTGAAGCCACTCCTTTAATTGAGTGGGAAGGTGATTGATGGCAACCCCAATTAAGTCCATAGTGGGAAGACACATGGATGAGCACAACATGAAAACACAGACATGTTTGCTTGTGAGCTCCCGGAGGGGTCCCTCATTGAAAAGCACTGACTGCTTGATTGTGGGACCCAGCATTGAGAAGGAAGGGGCCATTGAGACCCACCCCCTTGCTCTTGCTTCCAACCCGTCTCATTCCGCGCCATGATTCCCTTCCTGCCACTCGCTTGTGCCTCAGTCACTCTGCTATCTGAAGCCTCGGCGTGGGGGCATTAGATTACCAATAATAGCTACCACCTCCCCAGTGGCACTTTAGAGTACAAAAGAGCTGCCAGCCTCTAACTGGCTGGCAATTCTTGGCAGCCCAATGTTGGCCTTAATCTAAGGAGAAAGGCGCAGTGTTGGCTTGTTAAGTGCTTAAGTGGCACAAGACCTTCTTAAAAAAAAGCAATGTGGAGGGCTCACCGATTTTCCAGCCAATGATTGAGACTCCCATAGACTCTACAAAATCTTGTCAGTTATCTTATTTCTTGAACTCCATCACCTTTTCCAGATGCCTGTTTAATTTCGATCCAATGTTCCATAACCTGACAGTTCTATTCAGTCCTTACCTTCAATCCATCATTGAGATTTTCCATTTACATTCAAATTCACCCTCACTCTTTTGAAACTCTCAACCTCACTGTTGTTACTTATAATAAATTATTTCATCATCTGGGTGTTTTGTAGGGTAAGTTCACTTTGTGCCCCGAAAACTCTGCTGCGAATGGGACAGGAGTTTGCAGACGATTGAGTTTTGGACAAGTTGCTGGCTCAAGATTTCCTGTCCTTGTGTTTTCTCTGGTTACACCAGGTGCAATGTTCCTGTGTGATCTACGTCCAGGACTCAGAGTGGATATACAGACTCCTAAATGAAGCCTTCAGAGTGCCCTTGTAGCACTTTCTTTGGCCGCCAAAGAACCAACAAGCCACAGTTAGCAGCAATTCCATCCAAGTGACCATAAGTCCATCTCAAATAAGAAAGTAAAGGTGACACGGGTCATCATTAGTACATGGAACACGTGCACCCTTATGGCCAACACCACAGATGACAGACGTATGAGATGAACTGCTCTTGTTGATAGAGAGCTGGCTAGGTACAAGATCCAGTTTGCCCTTGTCAGTGAGACTTGTCTACCTGAGGAGTGTAAACATGAGCTAAAAAAGGAAGGTTATACATTCCTTTTGAGGTGGCTGTGGAAAAGAAGAATGGTGCAAAACTGAAGTAGGCTCTGCTGTCATTAACCATCTTGTCAGTAAGTTGACTTGCCTCCCCAAGCGTGTTATTGATTGCCTGAAGGTGTTTAAACTTCCTTTACATGACAACAGGCAAGCAATCATCAGTGTATGCACCCCTTACCATGACCAACTCGAATGATGTTTTAAATTGAATGTGAACCTTGATTGCTGCTGTACCAAAGTCAGGCAGGCTCATCATTCTTGCTGTTTCAACTTTCAGGTTGGTGCTTGGGAAGGGGTCATTGGGAAATATAATGTTGGCAGTTGCAATTGCAATGGTCACCTCTTGCTGAATGTGTGTACTGAGCATGAACTCTTTTAATCACTAACACTTTCTGCCTGTCTGATTGAAACAAGGAACTCATCTCTGTTCTGTGCATTGACAACATTTTGTCTATGTCATCACCTAGCAAATAGACAGGCAGGATGTGTGTAATGAAAGCCATGTGTGGTACTGACTGTGGGATTGACCACCATTTTATCATTTCAAAACTAAACATCAAGATAAGTTTAAGTTTATTTATTATTAGTCACAAGCAAGGCTTACATTAACATTGCAATGAAGTTACTGTGAAATTCCCTAGTTGCCACACTCTAACGTCTGTTCAGGTCAATGCACCTAACCAGCACATCTTTGGACTAGGAGGAAACCCACACAACTTATCCTCTATCCACAGCCAGCTAAATTGCATGTCTGTAAAACATATGCTTTCAGAATTGCAACAACCAGGGCTGATGCAATCACTAAGCAAACTCCACACAGACAGTGACCCAACCCAGGAACTGAACCCAGCTCCCTGGCGCTATGAGGCAGCAGCGCTAACCACTGTGCTACCATGCTATCCAAGATCCACCCCCTTAGGCGTCCCCCAGAACATGATGATCCAGAAGCATCCCAGTGTCTCAAGGTTCAAACAAACCTGAAGCCATCTCTCTGAGAGAAACTCGAGGGTTGCCTGTGTACAGTGAAAATGGACACTCACTGGATAGAGGATGATTGGGTGACCTTCAGGAATATTGTGCACTCCACTGTAAGATTGGTTTGTTGAAAGGCATGGGGGAGAAACATTGCCTCTACAGGGTATCTCAGTAACCATCACCATCCAAGGACAAGTCCAACTGAAACATCTGCAGGATTGTCTAATACAAGCTCAGAGAGATGTAAGGCATTTGGCTTATCAAAAACTGCAGAAACTTCAGTTGTGTGCAGACCACAAATACCAGAAGAGATTCTATGAAATCTGTCTAAGGGCCCCAGTCGACTGGTTAGTCATTGATGTTTGGTGCCAACACGTCGACATTTGGTTGAAAAAAGCCCAAACTCTGGAAAGATGAGCAGAACACTTTAACTGGCCTTAAATTGACCTTTATCCATCAATGGTGAAGCAATCAATACGTTGCTACAGGCTGCCATTAACTGATCTTCTGATGACTCTCCAAGAAGGTTAAAAATGGCAAAAGCAATCAAACTCCTATCTAGTGGCAAAGATCCAGAAGCTAATGCTATCCCAGCTGAGCTATACAAGGCTGTATGTTAATGCTTAGTCAAGAAACTCACTAAACTCTCTCAGTCTATGTGGGAGTGAGGAACCATTCAGCAAGAGTACCAAAATGATCCATTGTCCACTGCACAGGCAGGAAAGAGCTGGCCTTCATCCCTAGGTCTCTGCTTCTACATGTATTGAAACTCTTCCAGTTTTGACCTACTGCATTGTCTGTGGTAGAACCTTCAACCATTTTATCCACATACTTTCCAACATTTCTCCCCAGCTACAAAACCTCTTTAAAACCAGGAGGAAAACCAGGAGTTGAGGGGGTTGAGCTATGAGGAGAGGCTGAATAAACTAGGCTTGTACTCGTTAGAGTTTAGAAGAATGAGGGGAGATCTCATTGAGACGTATAAGATGATGAATGGGATGGATAGGATAGAGGTGGAAAGACTCTTCCCGCTCAAAAAAGACAGTAGGACTAGGGGGCACAGCCTCAAGATAAAGGGGGGGCGGTTCAGAACGGAGTTGAGGAGGAACTTCTTCACTCAAAGGGTGGTGAATCTCTGGAATTCTCTGCCCGTTGAAGTGGTGGAGGCTGCCTCGCTAAATATTTTTAAGAAGCGGGTTGATGGGTTTTTGATAAGAGAGGGGATTAAGGGTTATGGGGAGAGGGCGGGAAAGTGGAACTGAGCCACGACAGATCAGCCATGATCTTATTGAATGGCGGGGCAGGCTCGAAGGGCCAGATGGCCTACTCCTGCTCCTATTTCTTATGTTCTTATGTTCTTAAAATAAAACAGTTCGGACCAGAATTTTTATTTCCCCATTTTACTGTTGTTCAATTTTAAAGTATACAAGACCAGTTCAGAGCAGTATTCTTATTTCCCCGTTTTATTGTCTTTTTTCTTGATAACCTGCCTCTTCAACTGTGATGTTAGGTATCTCCTTTAACCAGATGTCTGGCGCCTATGTTTTGCTATATTATATGTGCAATATGAAGAAAAGTTGTTATTGCTAATCAGTGAACCTTCTGGTGGCTGAAAATCCAGACCGGTTCATCCAGTAGCTAGGAAGCACTGTGTTCCTTGTTGGCAGCAGTAAAAGTAATTGTGCTAACAACTTGTCCTTTATCCACAGCCAGCAAAATTGCAAGTCTATAAAGCATATGCTTTCAGAATTGCAACAACCAGGACTGGTGCAACCACTAAGCAAACTAGGTGGTTGACTAGAGTGGCAACATTTGGGGGAAAAATAACTGAATGAACTATTCATAAAGCTACTTAAGAAAACAAACAGCCTTCAGCAGTAGGAGTGAAAGATCCAGATCTGCGGATATACATCCTCATATTTTGGCATACATATAAATTTCCACGTATTTACATAGCCTCTTTCCCAACATTTCATATGATATTTCTCATTTTATTTATGCAATGATTTTATACATTTGTACAGCTACATGATTACACCAAAGCTGCAAACCAGTAAATAATGTCAAAGAAGGTAATTTAATCTAGCCCATGCTATCAGAAAGAGTATTGATTGTATAAATTGTGCATTAACCCGTCTAGTAACTGTTGCAGGAATATTATGTGGGCCATATTACATGTTATAATGTGCGTTTCTTCTAATACATTTCCTGTGAAAGGTGCAGAACAATGATAAAAGAACAAAGAACAAAGAAAATTACAGCAGCGGAACAGGCTGTTCGACCCTCCAAGCCTGCACCGACCATGCTGCCCAGCTGAACAAAAACCCCCTACCCTTCTGGGGACCATATTCTTCTATTCCCATTGTATTCATGTATTTGTCAAGATGTCCCTTAAAAGTCATTGCCATATCCGCTTCCACTATCTCCCTCAGCAGCGAGTTCCAGGCACCTTATTCTCGTTTTTCATGTAAGATAAACCTGGGGTGGAATTTTACCTTTTTGTCGCAGTGTAGTTGTCGGAGGGGAAAGCGGGGTTGACTTTAGCACCAATGGTAACTTTCTCTGCTGTATGGTTAGGAACAGCGTGCAAAATTCTTTGAGGGGCAGCTCCCATGTTGTCACAGTGGTAGCCTGCCAGTCAGCAGCTTAAGTTTTTAAAGATCTTATTAAAGGCTCACTAAGTCCACAGAAATTAAAATGGACTTAGAAGTTTTAAGTTTATTTATTAGTCACAAGTGAGGCTTACATTAACACGGTGATGAGGTTACTGTGAAATCCCCCTAGTCACCGCACTCCGGCGCCTGTTCGGGTCAATGCACCTAACCAACACATCTTTCAGAATGTGGGAGGAAACCGGAGCACCTGGAGGAAACCCATGCCAGCATGGGGAGTACGTGCAAACTTCACATGGACAGTGACACAAGCCCGGAATCGAATCCGGGTCCCTGGTGCTGTGAGGCAGTAGTGGTAACCACTGTGCCACCATTCTGCCCCTAATGGAATTACCTAATGGGGTGGGGGAATTGTTGAGCGTATGTGCTTGATCAGATTTAGAGGCCTGATGATGAGATTCAAATTCATTACAATGGCATTCCTGATGTTAAATGTCAGGATCCCCATTACATTACTGCCAGAGCGCAGAGACAATCACAGTGACACTAGAAAACAGATGTAATTGGGGCCTATTGCCACAGTTCCCACTCCTGTCACCAAACCCACCCAAAAAAACAGGAGTGGAAAATCCTGACTTTGGAATTATAAATTTTTTATTCATATTAATTCACAATATTCATTTTAAAGATGATTCCTTGGGTAGAATGGGGGTGGAAATGGGGTGTGGGGGGGGGGGGAGGGTAGTTGTTTAGGATAGGGTCGCAAGGTTGAAGGTTCACCCAAGGCACTTAATATTCTTGCTCCAGTCCTGGCAACAACAGTAAATTCAACAAAAATGCCTTTGCAAAAAATGTAGTATTAATCTCAAATTCCCAAAGCTAAATTAAATCCTGCTGTGCTGCATTTGTTATAATTTTGTGGAGATGCAATTCTAATTTTGCTGTTCAGCAGCATCTTTTTTTCTAGTTTGTAAGATTTTGTATCAATGATTTATGTCACAACCTTGAAAATAGTTTGGTGTTTATGCATTAGTCATGCATTGCATCATGCAGTTATAGTCTGCACTTTGTACAAGCCTCACAATGTAAACACATCAGGTAAAAGCTGAGCTGTTATCAATAGTAAATATGATCACTTGCCAATAACAAAGATTGGGGTGGATCATGGCTGTAACATTCTACTCAACGTCACTATTTTCCAACATTTTCAAATAGTGTGGCCTTTAATGGAAGAAACTATTTCAAGGCCACTTATTTAAATGATTCAGAAATAACAATATTGTGAAAACTGTCGCAGATTCCTAAACAGATGCTATTTCAGAAGGGGGCAAGTGAATATTTTGAGTAAAACAGGGATATGGAGAAAAAAAATCTGGTATTGTCTTCCTTCCCTTTGAAGAAGAGGGGTTGTAATAGGAATAATTCAAAATGAACCTACAGAAATATACAGTCACTGTAAGACAGGGTGACACAAGAAGTTTTTTTAATGCCAGTTGCCTTTTAAAAATTCATAAATTGTATAAACATAAATCAAATTTCAAAGATCATAGAAAACCTGTTCAAAAGTACGCTCCATGTATTGATTTATGGTGACATTATGGGGAGGTAGTTACAAATTGCGACTTTCTCTAATATGATTCATTTTCCTGCTTTTTCCATTAGGAAATGCATTTGAATATAGCCCTATTTCTCTTTCATTTCACACGTCCCAAAATATCATTTAGTTTGCAGCAAAATACATCTCTCTTAAACAGCTGATTCTCAACATGTGGGCTACATCTTTTCCTGTGAATCACAAGGATGGAAAAATGCAAATTCAGCAAAATAAATTCCGATAGCTACAATCAATTGAAAAGATCCATTCGTGGAAAGGAATGTATTTAAATCCAGTGTGAAAATCTGTTCAACCTTTTGATTTCTTTACTAAATTTGTAACTGAAGTATTTCTAAATCCAGCATAATTTATATTCCAATCAATAAATGTTTGCTTTTAAAAAGGTGACCTCGGGAGTATCTATAGCTAGCTGAATGTGCCAGTAAAAGAAGGAACATTATGAATTGCAGAAGAAGAAAAACATGGCAAAAATAATCAGCGCAGGATGTTTTCTTGGATTGCTTTCATTCAGACAGAAACATGTTTGCCTGCTAAGAACGTTACACTGCTTACATTTGCAATGAATGTAAGATTGTGCAGAGAGTATGGCCATTTGTAGCTGGAGGCATTCTTGCTAATTGTTCAATAAAAGCAAGGAACTGTTCAAAAGCATCACTATTATGTCATATCTTTTTAACATTAATTTGTGAAAGTCCTGTTGATTACAAATCAGAACAGGGGCAGAATTTTCCCAAATAATGAGGCCGGAATTCTCCGGCTAACCACGCCAGTAGAATTCTCCAGTCCCGCTGCACTGAATGGAGATTTGGCTGAGTGTCAAATCTGTCCTGCCTTGCAGCAGCAGCGGGGTCTGAACGGCTGGTGAATTCCAGTCTAAGTTTCATTTCAGGTAAGAACACTGCCATGATTCGTGCCAGACATGCCAAATCAGATTGCAATCTTCACACGCTTGGTCATTTTTTTGGGAGAGTGGTGAGTTTTGCACCAGTTCTAAGCACGCCTATCAGCCCGGCTTCGTAGAAGTCGGGTGCCATTTTTGACAGGTGCCCTGAACTCAAATTAAGAAGGGTGCCAGGCAAAAGGCGGGGAATTATAGGCCGGTTAGTTTAACGTCTGTGGTAGGTAAAATTTTAGAATCCGTCATTAAGGAGGAAATTGCGAGGCATCTTGAAGGGAACTGCTTGATAAAGCAGACGCAGCATGGTTTCATTAAAGGGAAGTCGTGTCTGACAAATTTACTGGAGTTCTATGAGGATGTGTCTAGGGCGGTGGATAGAGGAGAGCCGGTGGATGAGGTCTTTCTGGATTTTCAGAAGGCGTTTGACAAAGTACCTCACAAGAGGTTATTGCAGAAGGTCGAGGGACATGGAGTTGGGGGTAGGGTGTTAGCGTGGATAGAGGATTGGTTGTCAAATAGGAGGCAGAGAGTGGGGGTCAACGGGTGCTATTCGGATTGGCGGATGGTGACTAGTGGAGTGCCCCAGGGGTCGGTGCTGGGGCCTCAGCTATTTACCATTTATATAGATGATCTGGAGGAGGGAACCGAGTGTAGGGTGTCGAAATTTGCTGATAACACCAAGATTGGGGGAACGGCAAATTGTGCGGAGGGTGTGGAGAGTCTGCAGAAGGATCTAGATAAGCTGGGCGAATGGGCCAGGAAATGGCAAATGGAATTTAATGTTGGCAAGTGTGAGGTGGTCCACTTTGGTAGGAATAATGGTAGGAAGGATTATTACTTACGTGGCGAAAAACTGCAGCAGGCGACGGCGCAGAGGGACCTCAGGGTCCTTGTGCATGAGTCGCAAAAACCCAGCTTGCAGGTGCAGCAGGTGGTCAGGAAGGCGAATGGGATGCTGGCCTTCATAGCGAAGGGGATTGAATATAAAAGTAGGGAGGTCTTGCTGCAGCTGTATAGGGCATTGGTAAGGCCGCAGCTGGAGTACTGTGTGCAGTTTTGGGCACCGCACCTGCGCAAAGATATTTTGGCCTTGGAGGGAGTGCAGAGGAGGTTTACTAGGCTGATACCAGAGTTGAGGGGGTTGAGCTATGAGGAGAGGCTGAATAAACTAGGCTTGTACTCGTTAGAGTTTAGAAGAATGAGGGGAGATCTCATTGAGACGTATAAGATGATGAATGGGATGGATAGGATAGAGGTGGAGAGACTCTTCCCGCTCAAAAAAGACAGTAGGACTAGGGGGCACAGCCTCAAGATAAAGGAGGGGCGGTTTAGAACGGAGTTGAGGAGGAACTTCTTCACTCAAAGGATGGTGAATCTCTGGAATTCTCTGCCCGTTGAAGTGGTGGAGGCTGCCTTGCTAAATATTTTTAAGACACAGGTTGATGGGTTTTTGATAAGAGAGGGGATTAAGGGTTATGGGGAGAGGGCGGGAAAGTGGAACTGAGCCACGACAGATCAGCCATGATCTTATTGAATGGCGGGGCAGGCTCGAAGGGCTAGATGGCCTACTCCTGCTCCCATTTCTTATGTTCTTATGTTCTTATGTTCTGAGAGCCTCCACCTCCTTCCCCCCTCAGATATTGGGGAACCCCTCTCCACTCATTGAATGGGAAGCTTACCCACCCCCTTTATCAACAAAGAGCATCAGCATTTGTGCTTTGAGTCCCTCTCAATAGATACCCTTCATGACCCACTCCTTCATGCTCCCACTTCATGACACCCCCCTGATTAATGATCTCTCCCCAATTCATGCCCTCTTCATTATCCTCCCATCATGCTCCAGACCTCAAGAGCAGTGCCCACCTGGCAGTGCCAGGGTGCAAGTTGGCACTGCCAGATGGACAATGCCTAGGCAAGTCCCCCGACATCAAAGGCTTCAATGGTCTCCAAGCACTCCCCCACCCCCACCCCACCTGAGCATTGGCCATCATGCCTGGCCTCTGTTTGTGGAGACCAGTAATGATTCCTGCTGGGCTTCAGCTGCGCCTGAGGGTCAGAAAGTCCCAGGAACAGGGAAGATCCGGCCTCACATGCAATCTTGATATTTAAATGCTCATTTAAGTCAAAGAATCAAAGAACCCTACAGTGCAGAAAGAGGCCCTTCAGCCCATCGAGTCTGCACCGACCACAATCCCATGCAGGCCCTACCCCATATCCCTGCACATTTACCCACTAATCCCTCTAACCTACCCATCCCAGGGCACTAAGGGGCAATTTTAGCATGGCCAATCAACCTAACCCGCACATCTTTGGACTGTGGAAGGAAACCGGAGCACTCGGAGAAAACCCACACAGACACAAGGAGAATGTGCAGACTCCACACAGACAATAACCTGAGCCGGGAATTGAACACAGGTCCCTGAAGCAGCAGTGCTAACCACTGTGCTACTGTGCCGCCCATATGCTGATCTAGGGTGGGAACCGGATTGCGTCTGGGAGCAGTGAGTGGGAAGGTACCGACAAGGTTTTGTGTCAACACAAATCGTGCTAAGCCACTCACTCACAATTCTCCAGCCCCTCTCCACTCTCACGAGTTCTATGCAGGGCATGATACAGCTAGAAAATCGCAGCAAAGATCCTCAAAGTTTACACATTGCCAAGGGGAAGCAAAATATATCTTTTCACTCAAAATTTGATGGTTAATGTTTCATTTAAGAGTGGTTTACGTCTATGCATATGTACACACTAGACAGAATGGATAACAATCTAACCTCTAAGGTAACAGTTTGCCATCTGCCATTTTTGAATAAAAGCACATTGTACAGCTGTAATAAAATTCGCACTTGACATGGCTTTCTTGTACACCTTTTCAAAGTTGACATCTGACATTAAAATTTCGTTCTAGTGACTTGTCAAATTCGATACTTGAGAGAAATCAATATGTAAGATCACATAAAAACCGTTAAGTGATTAGCTGGTGAATGTTTTGTATGTTTAATTTCAAAACTCTTGTAATTGATTAGTAATTTTAAGATTTTATTAGTTTTAGTAAAGTTTGCTGGCAGTAGTAAAGATGGCAATGTTTATTAAATATAAATTAAGTTATACATAGTAAAGACTGCAGGGCAGATGATGTGTTGTGACTGCAGAATGAGGGACTGCCTGGAGATTGGAATGATCCAGGGCAAGCTAATCTGTAGTAATTGGTTGAGTTTGGAGAACTTCAGCTCAGAGTCATTGAGCTAGAGGCCTAGATGCAGACACTGTGACATGTTAGGGAGTGGGGGAGGTACCTGGCAACTTCATACCAGGAGGCAATCACACCTCTCAGGACAAGCTTTTCTGATTGCACAGTCATCAAGGACAGCAGGGTCTGTGAGTACCCAGGGTAAGACAGTGAGTGAGGTAGCTATGAGGGCTCATAGGTAGAATTTGAAGAATTTTGGCCTTTCCAGTTGTCTAACAGGCTTGAACAGCATGAGTCTCCCATCCCGTTACGCTGGCCTCAATCAGGTTCCTGATCCCAGTGGTGACCCTATATAAAAGTCTTTGGGGTGAATTTTCCCATTCCACCCGTCATGGGAATCACAGCAGGTAACGGGCGATTCATGGAAAAGTCCGTTGACCTTCATAGAACATCCTAGAACTTTGCAATGCAGAAGGAGGCCACAATCTTTTGTTAAAGAGACCAACCACAATCCCACCCAGGCCCTATCCCCCCCCATAACTCCATGTATTTACCCTAGCTAGTCGTCCTGACACTAAAGGGCAATTTAGAATGGTCAATCCGCCTAACCCATTCATCTTTGAAGTGTGAGAAGAAACCAGAGGAAACCCACGCAGACATGGGGAGAACATACAAACTCCACATAGACCGTCACCCAAGCTGGGAATCGAACCCAGGCCCCTGGCGCTGTGAGGCAGCAGTGCTAACCACTGTGTCGCCGTGCCGCCCAATCCAACTTGGGTGGATTTTCCGGTTTCGGGGTGAGTGCGGCCAGAAAATCCTGCACCTTGTCTGGTTGGGGAGGGGAGCATGCATGGATCACCCTCATACCTGCTTGGTGACGAAGCTCTCAGCGATGGTGTGTTGGGGGTGCAGTCAGCAGGGGCGGGTGGGGGGGTCATCTTATCTGTTGCGGGTGGGCAGGGCCCTGCCATTATGAGATTGGAGTGGTCTTTGAAAAAAAGCACCCCGATTGCTGAAAAGCTGGATTGGCCAGTGTGTTTTCCACAATGCATTAAATTACCTTGATCAGGTGGGTGAACCCCTCCTGGCTGCTAACATCAACGGGAAACATTCCAGTTCTCCCAGTGATGGGAATATATAGAGTGCAGTCGAGTGAATCACGCCATGGTTTTGTTAAAGAGAAATTACGTTTGACTGATTTATTAGCGCTCTTTAAAGAAGTAACAAACTACTTGGGTAAAGGAGAACATGTGGATGGACTGAGATTTCCAGAGGAAAGGTATCACCTGAAAGGTTAGATCAAATGGCTAGGGGATTTGTTAGCTATCAGGAAATGGAGAGTAGGCATGAATGGGTAATTTTCAGGTTGACAAGTTGCCTGTAGTGCAGGGGCATCAACTATGTACAATCTGTATCAATGACTTGGCTGGTAGGACTGCATGTATGGTTGCTAAGTTTGCTGATGACACAAAAATAGTTAGGAAAACAATAAGTGAGTAGGCAAAAATTTGGAAGATGTTGTATAATGTGGAAAAATGTGAACTTGTCCACTTTGGCAGGAAGGATTGAAGAGCAGCATATTGCTTCAGTAGAGAGAGACATTACAAAGCTCTGAGGTACAGAGAGATCGAGGTGTCCTGGTATATAACTGTATAACACATAATGAACACCAACATTCCATATGCCTTCCTAATCACTTGCTATCCACATATTACTTTATTTTATGAATTGTACACTAGGATACTCAGATCACTGGAATCAGAGGTCAAAATCTTGAGCCCACATTCGTTGTCAGCGAATTTGCGAACAGCAGCTCAAGATACGGAAGTCACAGTTCTCACTGGCAACATCATCAGATTCACGTCCATAGCAGATATGAACCAGCTTTGCATTATTTGCATTCTATTAACCCACCCCTGCCAGATATTGACATCACATTGGCGCAGTTCACAACAACTTGTCCCTGGGGGCATAAAAGTAAGTCTAGCCCCTGGGAAAGAAAGGCCCAGAAGTGGATAGGCCTGAGTGAGATTGTTGTTGGTGCAGGCTCGATGGGCCAAATGGCCTACTTCTAGGATATACTATTCCACTTCCCTCAGTTCACTATAGCTGAAAGGTGTAAGACAGTAACTGTTCCTCTTTGCACCTCTGCAGTGGCTGCCTCAGGCGTTAGTGTATCTCTCAGCAGGTATTCCTGCACATTGGAATGCACCAGTCTGCAACACTCAGACGGAGACAACTCGTACTGGAAGACGAATAGGTTTCGAGAAGACCAAAGTATGTCTTTCACTGAGTTGATGACCCTCTAGCAACAGCTGATGTTTGTCTGTGTGCGTCACTGGGAACAGTCCATAGAGCACAGAGTCCTGCGTCACAGAACTGCCCAGGATGAACCTCACAATCACTTTCTAACATTTGCATTAAGACACTAAGCAGAGATTAGGATATAATGCTGTGGATAATATAAAACACAGTATTGTAATCATGACTGAATAATTCATCATTGCTAGGAACAATTGTTTCATTTCATCAAAATTCAGCTTCATGACAAGGTTGCCTTCAACAAATGCATTTTTCCACATTTGTCTTCATTTAGTATGAATCATTCTGAAAATGCTATTCTTCCATTCCATTTTCCTTTCAGCGTGTTTCTCCTTTCTCAATGGCTGCTGCAGTTTGCATTCTGACATTCCATTCTTCTGTTTGATTTTGATCTTTTCATTTTAAATATTTTATTTTCCCCATTCCATTATTTGAACCCAATCATTCACCCTCAATTTTTATTTCCTTGTTCAGCCTCCACATTTTCCATTTTAAGGTTTTCTCCTCTTCGCTTTCCACTCGCCATAATCATTAATATGTTCTTCACAGTTTCTACCTTGTTGGCTGTTGAATATACATTTGGCACTGTCCCCTTCTTATTTCTTTAAATTTGATCATGATATTTTTCTCAAGATGACTCACAATTAATTTTATATTCAAGGATATTTTCCTGTCTCTAAGTCAACCATTTTACAGCGTGTATCATTGCAATGATAATAAATGTGAGTAGGCAACTTCTTGGTGGAATTCTGTTCTCAAACTTACTTTGCTCTCTGTTCTTCCATTTTCGAGAATAGCTCAGAATACCTCTCTCAAGCATGGCCTTGGTAAGATTAGGAATTCATTATCCCATTATCATCATTTAATTGGACCAACAGCAATTTATAGTTTTTTTTAGATTAAGTGAAAGCAATATTCTATTTGCTTTTTCAGTGGACATACAAAACTCTATGGCACTGTTTTGAAGGAAATGGCTGTGTTCTGGACAATATCTATCACCCAATCAACATCATTCAAAAAAAAACAGATTGACTCATCATTGCCCATCCATACCAGCTCAGATCACCTCATGCCCCTCACTGACCCATGGCTTTTCAAATTCTCCATGCCAATCTATGCCCTGCTATTAACCTCTCATGGACCTTTGTACCATCCGTTCTAACATATGCCCATTCTAATATATGCCCGATAAAGAAAGGAAAGATAGATTACGAAACTAAACTAGCGCAAAATATAAAAAACAGATACCAGAAGCTTTTACAAATATATAAAAAGGAAAAGAGTGGCTAAAGTAAATGTTAGACCCTTAGAAGACGAGAAGGGGATTTAATAATGGGAAACAAGGAAATGGCCAAGGCCCTAAACAAGTTTTTCTGTTGGTCTTCACGGTAGAGGACACAAAAAGCTTACTGAACATTAACGGTAGTGGGACTGTAGGGGGTGAAGTCCTTAAAACGATTACTATTACTAAAGAGGTAGTGGTTGGTAGGCTAATGGGACTAAAGGTAGACAAGTCCCCGGGTCCTGATGGAATGCATTCCAGGGTACTGAAAGAAATGGCAGAAGTAATAGCAGATGCGTTAGTAGTAATTTATCAGAATTCACTGGACTCTGGGGAAGTGCCGGCTGATTGGAAAACAGCTAATTTTACGCCGCTGTTTAAAATAGGAAGTAGACAAAAGGTGGGTAACTACAGGCCAGTTAGCTTAACGCCTGTACTTGGGAAAATGCTGGAATCCATCATTAAAGAAGAAATAGCAGGACACCTGGAAAAGAATGGTTCAATCAAGCAGACGCAGCATGGATTCATGAAGGGAAAGTCGTGTTTGATGAATTTACTGGATTTTTACAAAGATGTAACAAGAACGGTTGACAGATGGAAACCGGTGGATGTGGTGTTTTTAGATTTTCAGAAGACGTTCGATAGGGTGCCTCACAAAAGGTTGCTGCAGAAGATTAAGGTACACAGAGTTGGGGATAAAGTGTTAGTGTGGATTGAGGATTGGCTATCTAACAGGAAGCAGAGAGTTGGAATAAATGGGTGCTTTTCTGGTTGGCAGTTGGTAACTAGTGGCGTGCCACAGGGATCGGTGCTGGGGCCTCAACTGTTTACCTTTTACGTAGGCAATCTGGAAGAGGGGATCGAGTGTAGGGTAACAAAGTTTGCTGATGACACAAAGATGAGTGGGAAAGCGAATTGTATGGAGGACATGGAAAGTCTGCAGACAGATTTGGATAGGCTGAGTGAGTGGGCGAGGATCTGACAGATGGAGTATAACGTTGGCAAGTGTGAGGTTATCCACTTTGGAAAGAATAATAGTAAAATGAACTATTATTTAAATGGTGAAAAGCTGCAGCATGCTACTGTGCAGAGGGACTCGGGGCCCTTGTGCATGAATTGCGAAAACTCAGTCTGCAGGTGCAGCAGGTGATCAAGAAGGCGAATGGAATGTTGGCCTTTATCGCGAGGGGTATGGAATATAAAAGCAGGGAGGTCTTGCTGCAGTTGTACAAGGTACTGGTGAGGCTGCAACTGGAGTACTATGTGCAATTTTGGTCCCCTTATTTGTGAAAGGATATATTGGCCTTGGAGGGAGTGCAGAGAAGGTTCACTAGGCTGATACTGGAGATGAGGGGGTTAGCTTATGAGGAGAGATTGAGTAGATTGGGCCTGTACTCACTGGAGTTTAGAAGGCTGAGGGGTGATCTTATAGAGACATATAAGATAATGAAGGGGCTAGATAGGGTAGAGGCAGAGAGATTCTTTCCACAGAAAGAAAACAAGAACTAGAGGGCACAGCCTCAAAATAAGGCGGAGTCAGTTTAGGACAGAGTTGAGGAGGAACTTCTTCTCTCAGAGGGTAGTGAATCTCTGGAATTCTCTGCCCATTGAAGCAGTGGAGGCTACCTTGTTGAATATGTTTAAGTCACAGGTAGATAGATTTCTGATCAATAAAGGAATTAAGAGTTATGGGGAGCAGGCGGGTAAGTGGAACTGAACGACTATCATATCAGCCATGATCTTATTGAATGGTGGGGTAGGCTTGAGGGACTAGATGGCCTACTCCTGCTCCTATTTCTTATGTTCTTATGTTCTTCCATCCACCTGTTTGGCCTTACATATCTTCCAAGAAAACCAATGCCTTTTTACCTAAGCCACTGGCTGTTTATAGGTCTTGTGCCAACTTAGTGTCAACTGATGCCAACACATACTCCCTCGCCCAAAACCATTTGCTCTTACACCCTCCATGCCAACTTACCCAGTATCCACTGTTGACAAACCTTGGATCATGATGACGAGAGATAAAACGATGTTCTGAGTATCCAGTACAGGGCTTACTTTATTAAAACACTCTCATTGATAAAAGCTAATTCAATATATTTAAATTCCTTCAAATACTTGATTCTTTGTAAAAAGCAAACTTTAGTATTCTCACAGACAGAATCTATCTGCTCTCTCACTGTCTCCAATTACCTGCTTCTTATGGAAAGAAATGTGCCATTTTTTACCCATAGAGTGTATATTCTAATTAAATAATTCAGCAGTAAGGTTTCGTGAATTTAAAATCAAGTCAGATGCGCACAAGCATCACTTAACTGGGCCAACTGCAATTTATAGCTTTGTTAGCTTAAGTGAAAGCAATATTCCATCTGATTTTTCAGTGGACATACAAAACTCTATGGCACTGTTTTGAAGGAAATTGGCCTGTGTTCTGGCCGATCAACATCATTAGGAAAAAAACAGATTATCTCATCATTGTCCATTCATACCAACTCAGACCACCTCACGCCCCTTACTGACCCTTGGCTTTTTATATCCTCCATGAATGTTGAATATACACATACAACACACAAAGGTATTGGTCACAGGTAAAGATAATGTACAGTTACAGAATATATTTCTTCAGACTTTGATTTATAATTTTGGGTCAATGACAGGCCTCTGGTTTCTTGACTGGATTCAGTGTTTTAATGTTGAAGTGAGGGTTTTGTAAAGTGAAGGGTTTGCAGCAGGTTGTGAGGTTTCTTGTAGTGAAGTATCTAGGGGGTTTGTTCTCAGGTGAGTGTTGAAACAGGAACAGATTAAGTACTTGGGTTTCTTGGTGACTTGCAGCTTGTTTCAGAATGTAATTCTGAGAGTGGCTGAGTGCTGATGGTTCTGTTAGGTCTGCTGGATAATGGAGTAATAAAGGTGCAGCCCCTGAAACCTGTTTTGTCATTTGACTGCTGGGTTAATATGTCTGAGGTTCACTGAGTCTAGTATGGATGGGTAAGCCACAGTGGTACAGTGGGAAGTTGATGGTGCCCTGATTATCAATTTTTCCTTTTATTGTTTCCTTTTATAATTTATTCCTTTTGGTAGGAATAATGGTAGGAAGGACTATTACTTACGTGGTGAAAAACTGCAGCAGGCGACGGTGCAGAGGGACCTCGGGGTCCTTGTGCATGAGTCGCAAAAACCCAGCCTGCAGGTGCAGCAGGTGGTCAGGAAGGCGAATGGGATGCTGGCCTTCATAGCGAGGGGGATTGAATATAAAAGTAGGGAGGTCTTGCTACGGCTGTATAGGGCATTGGTGAGGCTGCAGCTGGAGTACTGTGTGCAGTTTTGGGCACCGTACTTACGCAAGGATATTTTGGGCTTTGAGGGAGTGCAGAGGAGGTTTACTAGGCTGATACCGGAGTTGAGGGGGTTGAGCTATGAGGAGAGGCTGAATAAACTAGGCTTGTACTCGTTAGAGTTTAGAAGAATGAGGGGAGATCTCATTGAGACGTATAAGATGATGAATGGGATGGATAGGATAGAGGTGGAGAGACTCTTCCCGCTCAGAAAGGACAGTAGGACTAGGGGGCACAGCCTCAAGATAAAGGGGGGGGGGCAGTTTAGAACGGAGTTGAGGAGGAACTTCTTCACTCAAAGGGTGGTGAATCTCTGGAATTCTCTGCCCGTTGAGGTGGTGGAGGCTGCTTTTCTAAATATTTTTAAGACACGGGTTGATGGGTTTTTGATAAGCGAGGGGATTAAGGGTTATGGGGAGAGGGCGGGAATGTGAAACTGAGCCACGACAGATCAGCCATGATCTTATTGAATGGCGGGGCAGGCTCGAAGGGCTAGATGGCCTACTCCTGCGCCTATTTCTTATGTTCTTATGTTCTTATAGTACGAAAAATGGAGATAGACAGTCGGGAAA
Organism: Carcharhinus amblyrhynchos; assembly: GCF_965287045.1. Classification (NCBI taxonomy): domain Eukaryota; kingdom Metazoa; phylum Chordata; class Chondrichthyes; order Carcharhiniformes; family Carcharhinidae; genus Carcharhinus; species Carcharhinus amblyrhynchos. Next base: position 38,132,293 of record NC_137339.1, on the reverse strand, counting down.
GTCTATAGTCTTTAGATGTTTGCCCACCCAAACAGGGTACCTGACTTCTCTTAAAAAAGTCTGGTAGTTTTAAACCTTCCAATCAAATTCATGAAGCAACCATGAGTCCTGTTTCAGAAGCCGCAGTTGCCAAAGTTTCTTTTAAGAACATAAGAACATAAGAAATAGGAGCAGGAGTAGGCCATCTAGCCCTTCGAGCCTGCCCCGCCATTCAATAAGATCATGGCTGATCTGTTGTGGCTCAGTTCCACTTTCCCGCCCTCTCCCCATAACCCTTAATCCCCTCTCTTATCAAGAACCCATCAACCTGCTTCTTAAAAATATTTAGCGAGGCAGCCTCCACCACTTCAACGGGCAGAGAATTCCAGAGATTCACCACCCTTTGAGTGAAGAAGTTCCTCCTCAACTCCGTTCCAAACCGCCTCCCCTTTATCTTGAGGCTGTGCCCCCTAGTCCTACTGTCTTTTTTGAGCGGGAAGAGTCTCTCCACCTCTATCCTATCCATCCCATTCATCATCTTATACGTCTCAATGAGATCTCCCCTCATTCTTCTAAACTCTAACGAGTACAAGCCTAGTTTATTCAGCCTCTCCTCATAGCTCAATCCCCTCAACTCCGGTATCAGCCTAGTAAACCTCCTCTGCACTCCCTCCAGGGCCAAAATATCCTTGCGCAGGTGCGGCGCCCAAAACTGCACACAGTACTCCAGCTGCGGCCTCACCAATGCCCTACACAGCTGCAGCAAGACCTCCCTACTTTTATATTGTTTGAAGACAGCTACACTTTTAAATGTGTTGCTGCCTCTGTGAACTGTGGGTGTGTGAAACGTGTCTTGCCCCTGTTTCTCTCCTCCCCAAATTCTCTGGCAAAAATGACAGGTGCCATGGTTGGTGGGACCCATGCTCCAGCATTATCTTGGCTAAGGCAAGCAGATCTTTTGGCTTTGTGAAAACTCGGGCTTAGGTTTCCACTGACATGCTTTGTTGGGGTGAGTGAGTTTGTTGTGCTTGTGGTAGGCAGAAGCTCTGCGCATAGCTTACTAATTCACATGACTTTGATTTTCTGAATTAAATATGATTTAACAATGTTCCTCAAGGATTCAGTACTTAAGTGTCCTATATACTAGAGTTAATAACACAGATTGTCCCAGCTTTGATCCCTTTTTTGTGCTGAATTGGCTAAGGCAATGTCAATGTTGTGTTAGTTGAAGTCACTGTCATTGGGTTAGGGAGGGAAAAATAACTATCGCGATCACTGTCCAGAAATCACACTTGGAACTGAAGACAGAAGATGTTATAGACACAGGCTGGTGACAAACAGCACAGTTGATTAATCTATAGGTGACATGGTGGCACAGTAACTAACACTGCTGCCTCACAGCAACCAGGGGTGCAGGTTTGATTCCCGGCTTGGGTCACTGTCTGTTCAGAGTTTGCAAGTCCTCCCCCATGGGTTTCCTCTGTGTGCTCCGGTTTTCTTCCACAGTCCAAAAGACATGCTGGTTAGGTGTATGGCTAAAATCACCATGCTAAAATCTCTCTCTAAATACCTGAACAGGCGCCGGAGTATGGCAACTAAGGGATTTTGACAGTGATCTCATTGCATTACTGCATGGCTACTTGTGACACAAATAAATAAACTTTTAAAAACTTTACTGTTCAGACTGCGGATGAAAACCAGTCACTTAGATGAGATACCAGAGGCCAATGTCCTCTGGTGTCATTGCTTGAACCAGCTTGATTAATCTTACTGGTGCAGCAATGGATTATAATTTCAAATTTGGCTTCAATTTACATGGAGTATTGTGGGATTGAAAATTTTTGATTGTTGAGAATCTCACAGGATCCTGACAGAATCTGACTAGTTTTATGCAACATTGACCTCAATGGAGGTCATTATTGGAGAGGGTGTGCACCTAATCCCATACATCAATTAGATTACCCAGTTGGTTTCACCCACCCATCCAAAGGGAACATATTCTAAAGCACCTTTTTCTCACCTCCCATCCCTTTCATCCCTGGAGCTCTCACTGCCAAAAGCAAGTCTGTGCCCATCTAATGTATTAATTTACTGCACGCACATTCAGCCAACTCTGCCAGTGCTACTGCCAACTCAGTTGAGATCAACTAATTGAGTTCAGACTATGAATTGTGGTTCATTTCCTCACTGAATAAATTGGTTAACAAGCTTAATCCATGAAGTGAATTTCCAGTTGAAGATTCCTATCCACATCCCATATTTCTTTGACACCCAATAAACTGAGTTCATATTGTCACATTCATGCAATGTGGGCTTATAAAGAATAAACACAAAATGAGCTCTTTAGAACACAATAGAATTCAGATGTCAGCTGACCATTTATACAGTTCAATGCCAGCATCTCTACGTTATTTACTTCCTGCCAATACAAATGGAAGTACAAGAGCCCCAGGACTAACCTTCATGTCTGGACATGTCTTGACAAAGTCAGTAAAATCCAAACAACCTTTCTGGACACATTTTTGAGAAATCATTAAAATGCATAAAATCCTTCCCATGGTTAATTCCCCTTCTCTAAATAATTAAAGGAAGTTGTTTCACAACATAGTTTGCAGACTTCTTGTCTCCGTAGTGGAAATCCAGAGAATGGGATGAAAATCTCCACTGTATTTAGTCATAATGGTGTGTGAATGGGTGATACTCAAATCCCACTGTTAGACAATGGCCTAATCATCAAAGACTATTTGTGGGAACAATGGAAAGAAATACTCTGGTCACATGAAATAAACTCAGTTCCTGACAAGAAGATTTAGTAAGGCACTTTTTTTAAGAATAGAGGAGAACAAGATTGCCTAAGAAAGGCCAGGAGTCAAAGATTTGCATTGGCCTTAACCTTGCTATCTGCGAAAACATAACCGGCCTTCATTATATGCCTGTTATTGTACATTGACTGGGGTGGAGCAAGACAAATTTGCTACTGCAAACAATAAACATCAGTGAATTTTTCTTCCTAAACCTCAGGTACTTTTCTCGATTGGGCCACAGAAGGATGGTAAACACAGTAAAAAGTCTGACAACACCAGGTTTCAGTCCAACCGGTGTTGTCAGACTTTTTACTGTGTTTATCCCAGTCCAACGCCAGCATATCCACATCATCACCACAAAAGGATTACAGGTCTACATTGTTTTAAGTCTTTATCTGGAACGTCTAAGACCTAAAATGCATGCTATCTTTTCATAGAATCCTACAATGCAGAAGGAGGCCATTTGGCCCATTGAGTCTACACCAACAATAATCCTACCCTATCCCTGTAACTGCATGTATTTACCCTGTTAATCTCACTGACACTACGGGGCAAATTAGCATGGCCAAATTACCAGTACATCTTTGGAGGAAACCCACACAGACTCCGCCCAGACCCAAGGCCAGAATTGAACCCAGGACCCTGGCACTGTGAAACAGCAAAGCTAACCACTGTGCCACTATGCTGCCCTTTTGTGATCACAAAATGTGTGTCTGTATGAGTCTGCGAGTAGGTGTGGTTGCATATAATTTCAGATGTTGAATGACAAACATTTACCTTTCTTTCAAAACCCTATGAGAAAACCTGTCATTTGTCTGTTCCTGACAGCTACATCACTCAAGTAAGGTTTAAATCATTTTTAAAAAATGCAGACTGAATTGGTCAGTCATGATGTGGAATAAAAGGAGAACCATGTTTATTGTCTCTCACTTATCTGTAATATAGAACCATCGAAGCTCTGCAGTGCAGAAGGAGCTATTCAACTTATCAGATCCTATTTTACCATTTTGATTCAAAGTGCGAGGTGGACTTGAAACCAGGAGTGTTTCAGATCCGACTTTTAGACCTGTACTCAGACGCCCCCATACGCACTACCTGAAAAAAATATCAGTGATCCCGAATTGTGCTGCACAAGCCTGTGGGCAGGGCTTAATGTGCCCGAAACCCTGCGGCTCCGATCGACATCTCCAACTGCGTATGCGCAGAAAAAAAAGATAGAGCGCCGCTCCCCTGTCACATTGCTCCCGGGCTGGATAATGCCTCCCCCTGGCCCCCACAGACATTGCCCCATCCCTCCAACATTACTGATCCCCCTATTCCCCCCCACACCCTCTCCACCACTTAGACCGATTGCAGGCCCTCCTCCCCTTCCCCCTCACTGATCACAGGCAGAGTGGCAGCGGACCATCCCTTCTCCCCTACTGATCTTAGGCAGGGTGGCAGCAGATTCCCCCATTCTCTCCCACTGATCTCAGGCAGAATGGCAGCGGACCCTGCCCTTTCCCCTCCACTGATCTCAGGCAGAGTGGCAGTGGATCCCTCTTCCCTCCCACTGATCTCAGGCAGAATGGCAGTGGACCACGCCCCCACCAATTTCCCCTCACTGATCTCAAGCAGAGAGATGTCAGATCCACCTTCCCCTCTCCTACAGATCTCAAGCAGAGAGCTGTCGTACCCAGTCCCAACCAACGATTGCAAGCAGAGAGCCATTGGACACTCGGCACTTACCTCCTCACGAACTAGAATTCCCGCATCGGACTTTTGTGGAGCATGTCTATTTCATGCCAATTGTAAATGAGCGAATGCGGTGGCAAAGAGAGATGTGCTGGTAAGGTTGGATGTGTAGCCCATTAAGTCCATTTAACTGCATCGTGGCCATTTTTGGGCCTTGGTAAAGGGGGAACTGGCACAGAGCTGGGCATGGACCACACCTCTCGCCTCATGCCCGACTTTATCAAGTTTTTGTGCCTGAAAACAGGCATAACGTGATGGTAAAATCGGGCCCATCAGGTTTGCACTGACACTCTGAAAGCGCACCTTACCCTAGGCCTTCCCCTCCGCTCTATTCCCGTAACCCTATGCATTTCCCAAGGCTAATCCACCTAACCTACACATCGTTGGACACTAAGGGACAATTTAGCATGGCCAATCTACCTTACATCTTACACCTTATATCATGCAGGCAGACTTCAATGTTATGGCTATAAAATTGATAAACGCTGATTTGGTGGTCAGTGGGGAAGCAGTGCATTCCCCGCTGATCTCAGGAAAAGCTGCCCACAAAGAACTAGTGATTTCTGATGAATGGATTTCCCCCGACATTGATTTAAGTTTGGCGTCAAATCAAGGAGATTTTCAGGCATTCAGTAATGGTGATGTCATCAATTAGGTTAAGCTGCCAATCACATTGAAGCAGACAGGAAAACCCATAATTGTGGCACAGTGGCACAGTGGTTAGCACTGCTGCTTCACAGTGCCAGGGATCCGGGTTTGATTCCCAACTTGAGTCACTGTCTGCGTGAAGTCTGCATGTTCCCCCTGTGTCTGTGTGGGTTTCCTCCGGGTGCTCTGTTTCAATTTCACAGTCTGAAAGATGTGCCGATTAAGTGCATCAGCCATGCTAAATTCTCCCTTAGTGTACCCAAACAGGCGCAAGAGTGTGGCGACTGGGGGATTTTCACAGCAACTTCATTGCACTGTTAATGTAAGCCTACGTGTGAAACTAAAAATTAAAATTTAATAAAATGTACTGGTTATCCATACTGCTTTAAAAATATATTAATTTATTTGCAGGTTTGCAGCAAATGGAAAAGATTGAGTATGTGGATATTAAGGAAGAGGATGTGTTAGAACTTTTGAATTCTATCAAGATAGATAAGTCGCCGGGACCAGATGGGATATACCCCAGGTTACTGTGGGAGGTGAGGGAGGTGATTGCAGAGCCCCTGGCGATGATCTTTGCGTCGTCAATGGAGACGGGAGAAATTCCGGAGGATTGGAGGATTGCGGATGTGGTTCCTATTTTCAAGAAAGGGAACAGAGATAGCCCGGGAAATTACCGACTGGTGAGTCTGACCTCAGTGGTTGGTAAGCTGATGGAGAGGCTTCTGAGGGACAAGATTTATGAGCATTTGGAGAGGTTTAGCATGATCAGAAATAGTCAGCATGGTTTTGTCAAGGGCAGGTTGTGCCTTACGAGCCTAGTTGAGTTCTTCGAAAATGTGACTGAACACATTGACGAAAGAAGAGCAGTGGATGTGGTGTACATGGACTTCAGCAAGGCGTTTGATAAGGTCCCCCATGCAAGACTTCTTGAGAAGGTGAGAGGGCATGGGATCCAAGGGCCTTTGGCCTTGTGGATCCAGAACTGGCTTGCCTGCAGAAGGCAGAGAGTGGTTGTGGATGGGTCTTTTTCTGCATGGAGGTCAGTCACCAGTGGAGTGCCCCAGGGATCTGTTCTAGGACCCTTGCTGTTTGTCATTTTCATAAATGACCTAGATGAGGAAGTGGAGGGATGGGTTAGTAAGTTCGCCGATGATACGAAGGTCAGTGGCGTTGTGGATGGCCTGGAAGGATGTCAGAAGTTGCAGCAGGACATAAATAGGATGCAAGACTGGGCAGAGAAGTGGCAGATAGACTTCAATGCGGATAAATGTGTAATGGTCCATTTTGGCAGGACCAATGGGATGAACGAGTACACTATCAAGGGCAGGAGTCTTAGCAGTGTTGAGGAGCAGAAGGATCTTGGGGTCCGGGTCCACAGGACTCTTAAATCGGCCTCGCAGGTGGAGGATGTGGTCAAGAAGGTGTATGGTGTACTGGCCTTCATTAATCGAGGGATTGAGTTTAGGAGTTGGGAGGTAATGCTGCAACTTTATAAGACCCTTGTCAGGCCCCACTTGGAGTACTGTACGCAGTTCTGGTCGCCTCACTATAGGAAGGACATAGAAGCTACTGAAAGGGTACAGAGGAGATTTACAAGGATGTTGCCTGGACTGGGAGGCATGCCTTATGAAGATAGGTTGAGGGAGCTGGGACTCCTCTCCCTGGAGAGACGAAGGTTGAGAGGCGACCTGATAGAGGTTTATAAAATGTTGAGAGGAATAGATAGGGTGGATTCTCAGAGGCTATTTCCCCGGGTTGAAATGGTCGCTACGAGAGGACGCAGATTTAAGGTGCAGGGATGCAAGTACAGAGGTGATGTTAGGGGTAAGTTTTTCACTCAGAGGGTGGTGAGTGAATGGAATCGGCTGCCGTCAGTGGTGGTGGAGGCGAACTCGCTGGGGTCTTTTAAAAGACTTCTGGATGAGTATATGGGATTTAATGGGATTGGGGGTTATAGATAGGTCTATGGATTGGTAGGTATTGATGTGATCGGCACAACTTGTGGGCCGAAGGGCCTGTTTGTGCTGCAGTGTTCTATGTTCTATGAAATAGAAAATGGGGTCATATGCATTGGAAACTAAAACATAGAATCATAGAATCCCTACAGTGGAGAAGGAGGCTATTCGGCCCATGGATTCTGCACCAACAACAATCCCACCCAGACCCTATCCCCATAACCCATGTATTTGCCCTAGCTAGTCCTCCTGATACTAAGGGATAATTTACATGGCCAACCCACCTAAAACAGCATCAACTTTAAAAAATATTAAAGGCTCAGAATTATCAGAATGCAAAATGTGGCATGACACAATTATAAAGTGAGTGTTCCCTGAGCCGATGAAGTTATTCAACAATGTTTACAACTTGTACACCATTAGAAACTCAGCTGCACCTCTTTAGCATATTATAAGCTATTGGGTTTTTTTAACCTCGATGTTACATTGTAAAATGGCAAGTTCCCATCAGTTCAGTGACCACAACATTTGGATTTTTGCATTATTTCCTGCAAGTGTCCAGCAGTTGCTGGCAATTTCAGAGGAGCAATGACTGAGAGTTGACAGTTTCACTGTCATCACTACCGCAAAATCTAGGCCAAGATTCTGCAGCGATCACTGATCAACAACATTTCCAGAAGAGGAAGTATCACGGAAAAAAAGAGGAAACTGAGGGGAAACTGAAACCACGCGAAAGCAAAAGGTTTTTTTTACAAATTCTGCCAGGGCAAACTGAAAAAACAGTGTGTTAAAAGTGATAGCAGACCGTTGAGATTAATTGCCCTTTGAAAGGAAAAATAATCCATAATGGTGTAATACTTTGTCCATGACCTAGTTCTTACACTTTATCCTTGTTTGCGTAGCTTCCCATTTGTAGTGAACAGGGTGGATTAATAGTAAAACTGCAAACGGTGCATTTATCTACTTCAAAGCTAGTCTGAGGTAATAAACATTCTGGTCTATTTAGAGCTGGTTAGAAGCCAATCTATTTCAAATTCTGATTGGCATTATCTCTGCATTTTTGTAGTAAATAGTGTAAACAGTCTCATTTCACTCTGGCTAGTTTCTAGCTCAAGAAAAGCTGTAACACATGGATGTGCTGGCTTGGTAATTTGATACCAACAGCCATACGAACAAGATTAAGGCAGAACTGAGTAGGCAATGAGAGATCACATTCAGCTTGAATTAATGTGATCTCCCAGTATCAAAAGGCTGGGAGAGTAAAAATAGTTAAATCGGATTAATAAGTACTCCCAAATTAACTCATCAATTTAATTGTTATCGTGTTATCCATGTCAGTACATTAGTTTTTTTTAATACTTGAGTTTCCAGCAATTCTTACTAATTAGATTACGTTCTGCCAAACCCAATAGAAATTTAGCAGTCACTTCCTCATTTACGCAAACAGAGACAGAGACGGGAATTTGTTACTGTCTGTACTTCTTTAGAAGATTCTTAACCTCCTTGCTGTATGTCAACACAAATGAACGTTATTCGTTTATGAACATTAATTGTTGACAGCTTGTTCAACCATTGTTGAATAAAATATAAAATAAAATCTCAGCATTACAGATAAATATGACCTTGTCCTTATCTGATATCCAAACACAAGCATTGCTCACAAGAGTTGCAGGGTAGTTATCAGGAGTGAGAACACTGGCCAATTTTCCCCTCCCTCAGTGAGGCCATTTATAGCACTCCCACGGTCACACTGCCTAATATCAGTTAACTCAGCTCACCAGGGATTGAACCTAAATACATTTAAATCCTGGATGACTCAAAAACCCAGTGAATACATTTTCTTTAACCCACCAGGAGAAGCACAGTTGTTGTAAATTATATTTTCAACAACTCCATTCATCTGAATATGAACATACAAAATAGGTGGAGAAGCAGGCCATTCAGCCCCTTGGGCCTACTCCACCATTCAGTAAAAGCATGGCCGATCTATTTGTGTTTTGGATTCCACATTCCCATTTATGCTATCCCACGCCCCCCGCCCCCATAACTTTTAATTCCCTCGCCTCACAAGAAGCTATCTCATTACATCTTGAAAATATTCAACCACCCCACCTCTTCTGAGTTCCAAATTTGCACAACCCTCTGAGAGAAAAAAATTTCCTCATCTTTGCCCTAAAAAGGGCATACCCCTACATACCCTGTAGTTCTGGATTCAAACACAAGAGAAGACATCCTTACCACGTCCACCTTGTCAAGGCCATTCAAGATCTTATATATGTCAATCAAGTCGCCCCTAACTCTTTTAAACTCTAATGAAATCAAGCTCAGCCTGTCCAACCTAGCCTCATAACACAATCCATTCATTCAATCGAATAAATCTCCTGTTAACCGCCTCTATTGAGGCAAAAGAAAACATTAGGGCATTCTCAGTTGAAAGTAAGGCAAATATCAGCTTTAGCAAAGATACTTTGATGGTAGCACATGATTTTCAAGTCCATTTCATTGCAACTTACTTTAAATTCAATTGTTCAGAGAATGTACTAATGCTGGGTAATGTATTTTGAATTCCAATAAAAGTAAACTTCTCTAGAAATTCCAGAGGGGGAAAATGCTGCAGGAATGGAACAAGAGCCATCAGAAAGTATTAAGCTAGGCTAATTGCTTGATAAATTATGTTTTGCACTTTTGAAGCCTCTATCTAATCCATATCATCGAGAGGACAGAACCCAGGAAGGAAATTACTTCTGAAAGATAGCATTACCTTCCAGGTCAACAGATTAAGTTTGACTTGACAGATGTTTACAGACATGAAAATGAAGGGGTTGCTGTCAGAAGACGAGCCTTGAGGGAAATTGAGGGTGGATGGGAACAAAACCAATCTGAACTCATTGCTTTACAGGATATGAACATCTTTATAACCTCTAAAGAGTGGTCTATGGGCCAGCTGGATGTGATAATGACTAGCAAGGATGAAAGTTCAATCAGTAACCATGCTACATATGTACTGATCAAACATTCATAATAATTGCGAAAACATAGCAAGATATCAACGCTTATCAATGATACCGCCTACAGTGTAGTTTCAATCAAACTGAGCTAAAAAATAAAAATGGTGCATAATCAAACTTCTATGAAAACTACACTCGACATTTAAAGTATTTGCCATACAGATGCAGTAGCCATGCACTATTTTCAAAACTGAGTTAGACACACAACAAAGATTTATAATCAGATTATTTGACATGCCAGAGGAGTGAAACTGGGCCAGCAAAACAAATCATTTTATCTATATATTAGTTCACAGATGAGAAATGGCCAACATATGGCCAAATAAATGAAGGAGAAAGTCCAGAAACACTTAACCAACCTCAACTGAGGAACAAAATGATGACAAATGTTAAATTTGCTTAACAAATATTGGACAATACACTATATCATATTCCTCTATATAGCTTATATATTATATTTATATATTTGTTACACATCTCAACTGACTGGAAAAATATGTGTTTTAAAGAAGAAATGTTTAAATTGTTTGGGTGCCATGATGGACATGAGGCAGGTTTTCTCATTAATGTTTTTTAAAAAAATAAATATTTATTCCTCAACACCCATAATACAGTTGCAACAACACCCACCACATTCTCAAAAAAGACACACATACACAGAAAAGGTGATTACAGAAGGGTTAGCACGCATTTAGGGGGCAATTCTCCCACCTCATTGCACGCAACAACCAGGACACATCAGCAGAGGCTATTTAGGAGACTTCCCACTGGGCGCCACCGCCTCTGCATGTCCCCCGGGCCCAGATTTCCATCGCCATTGGTTCCGTGCCAATTATCAGCACAGAGCTGATTTAAATATTAAGATCACCATTTTAATATCATTAGTGGGCCTAGGCCTGAAGTCTCCAGGACCACTATCCTCTCCCTACACCCCCTGCCAGGGAGCTGGCGGCTGCACCCCGCTGAAGTAAAGGGAGGACATGCAGGTCAGGGGTAAAGGGAAGGCCTTCTGGGCATTGCCAACTTGGTAGTGCCAGTCTGGCCCCCTGGCACTGCCCAAGGTACACCTTGGTACTGCCTACCATGCATTAGTCAATGCCAAGAGAGCAGGTTGGGGGGGGGAGTCCTATTGGAGGTCAGTGCCTATGGGAGGGGAGAACAATGGGGCCCCACTGCCACTCTCCATTGGGATCAGTGGCAGAGGGAGGGAGGAAGCTGATCGGAGCTGCCCATCCAGCTGCAGGGAGAGAGGCTGCCGGGGGCTCAGAGCTGTGGGGAGTCGGGGGAGGTCTGTGGTTGGGACTGCCAGGGGTGGGGGGAGGTTGGGGAAATCAAGATGGGCCGGTGGGTGGGGAGGGCCAGGACTGGACCGGGGACATCCAAGAGACGAGTGATTGGAGGGGTGAAGGGGTGTCAGAGGGGTAGCAATGGGAGGTCATGGGGCCGGCCAGCGATCAGGAGACCAGCAGTGCAGGGCTACTGCGCATGCACCAATCTCCACTCTGACATATTGGCATATGCGCAGTGGCTCGCTCAGCGCTATGCTGCTGGTTTCTCCAGCAGGAATAGGGCCCGCCTCCAGATTTTCACCTTGAATCTCCCTGAGGCACTCTGTAATGCACAGAGTGTAGGGGATTCATTTAGAAAATCCTGCTAAAAAAGAACAGCAAGAGTTACTGCAGTTTTTACGTGAGTTCAGTACTGGGAATTTTCTTGGGAGAAACACAGCCTTAGTGTTTTAAATGGTCCAAATAGTCACTATCTTGCTGACTTTTGAGATAGAAGCTTGAAGTGTTGGCGATCCTTCTTCTTGGCTTCTGGAAGAAAATGGGGGTTGGAAGTGTCTGGTGATGAATGAGCAGTGACTTATTCCTGGCAAACTGGATGTCTGGCTTTGCTCCAGTCAAAGTTGCCGTCGAGTTCCAGTAGTGAAGATGGTTTGGTTCTGCACATCTGTAAGTAAAATGGTACTCTCGCTTCTCTGCCTGTTAGTGAAGGCAGGGTCTCTGAAAGGTTCGTAGGACAGGAAGCGGTCACAGCCATGGGGAGGAGTGAGGTCTGGAAGAATTTGAAAATGAGGATCAGAATATCAAAGCCTTTGTGGATTGGAAGCCAAGTTAGATCCATGAACAAAATCTGAGGGACTGCGTAAATGGAATTAGGTCACTGTTACAATGCAGGAAAGGCAGCTGCCAATTTGGGCACTGCAAAGTCCCACAAGCAGCAATGAGATGAATGACCAGATAATGGGTGGAATTTAATCCAGCCCATTCCAGCATGAAACATTGTGCCAGACCCACTTAATCACTGGAGGGGCTGCATGTCAGTCTCCCAGTAGTGTCTAAATCTCCCAAATTATGTCAAAAGTAGGAAGAGGCTGATGCAAGCGACTGCCCACATGGAGTGGGATGCAAATTATGACACTAGAATTTAATCATGGCTCAGGGATTAAGTGGAAGCAACATGGTTAACCCGGGCTATTCAAATTAGCATGGAAAGGCAAAATATTTCAAACATTTGAACAAAACATTGAACACTAGCAGGATGGTGCCATCAGTCCAAAAAGACGTTGAGAAAACACAGAATTCAGCAAAGTCATATACGAATTTTAGTGCTAGGAGTGACTTACATTCAAATACAGGGACATGTTCTTTGCAAACAAAAGTAATATGATCAAGCTTTGCATGTTTATTGGATTACCTGAGACTTTGGAGAGCCAATAGATTTCCATTACTGTTCCCATGCAGCTCCTGAGCCAATCAGAGTCAACTTGCCAAACCAATCAGCTCAAAGTATTAATTGTTGTGATAACATGAAATTTGGCATTCCTGTGTTTGTCCTGATGAGTGCAAGTCAAAAGCTTCAGCAACCTGCCTCTCTTTTCAGAAATATTCAAGATGTGTTGGGTGATACTGGTTCATTCAACATTCAACAAAAGGTGTTTTGAAATTGGATTCGTTGAGGACAATTATTTGTGAGGAAGAGAAGGTGCTCAGCTGGTAGGGCCCACTAAAATATTTGTTCCCACACAACTCAGATCAAGCACTTTGCAAAATGGACTCTGCTTGGATTATTATTATCCCCCCTACCCCAAACACCTTCATCACTCCTCCCCGTGGTAGCGTCCATTCTTCATCACCATGTCTCTTTTCAAATATTGCAATTATCTACTATCCTAGTATGTCCATCTGTGCTCCATGCCAACTTTGAGCGGAGATGGTCTTGCAAGGTGTTCTGGTGAATATCTTTCGATGTGTCTTACAGGACTGGTAATTCACCTTATTTTCTAAAGAGAGCAGATGGGATATAATAAGCACACTTAGCCATCTGCATATTATTATATGTACTATTGTGTATTTGTGCATTATTCAGTGATAATCCAATTAGGATTAGTAACTTTGACATGTATGAAATACAAGTCCTTGCAAGCTAAAATGACTTGAAGTAAATGCATCTCCAGGGATAGATTATATATAGATATGGGAAAACGTTATGAAATGTTGATTGAGGTAGTCAGTGATGCTGAGGGGAGCCTCCTAGACTGGAAAGAAGCAAACATAATACCAATTTCAAAAATAATGATAGAACATATCCAGATTACAGACATCAATACCAGCTAAATTATCAATGATCAGGAGTAAAAATAACATAAAGTTCTTGATTAGTAAGTAAACAATGCCCTCCAGTATGCATCAGCTTTACGCCGAAACATAAAAATACAGATTAAATAGAATGATTGCCTCATGGAAACACTATTCTGCCAAACACTATTATTTAATTTAAACAGCTCTGTTACTTTCACTTCTACTACTTCACACCTGCTCTATGTCAGTATAACATATTTGTGTGTACGTGTGTGTGTGTGCGTGCGTGTATACAGTTCCTCACTTTTGAATACTTCTAAAACCAAGGATTAAACTTTGGAACTTTACAGTTTGCATGTTTTAGTTCTTGGCAGTTTGCTTGCTGTACTATCGTGAGAGAGATTGGTAACTTGTTAACAACAGCTACTTCCCTTAATAGTCCTTTATTACTATTTCACAATTCTACTCATGTCTCAACCTAATACTTTCGTCTGATAATACTCCTGTGAAGTACCTTGGGACATTGGAATACATTCAAAGTGCTACAGAAATACAATCTGTTGTTGTTGTACTAATCTTTAAGGCATACAGTCTCTTCCAAGCCTCTACTAAGCTCTTTAAGCAGGTGACACAACGTTGACTTGCTTTCAATGCTGAATTGTCATGCTTGTTCCTTCCTTGGCAAATGTGGCAGTTCTCCTCTGTGTAAATCTCTGGCAATGCTCCATGACATTAACTAACCTTGTCAGGTTTTCCTTCATATTTTTTGGAACATTCTCATCTAACATTGTGTACTCCCCAGCTGCGTTAATGAATGTATCAACATTTATTCAAAATTCTTCACATTTCGCTATCTTAAAGGATCATTATTTCAGATGAATAATGAATAATCGTCATGTTTTTGCGAACTGCACATGATATACCACTTGCAGGAAGTGTCTGTGTCAAAAGCAGATATTCCTGTACTTGCAGCAGTGAGGCCTTGTTAATGTATTAGGGAAATGAGAATTGCTCACACATTACAAAAAAAAGTGTCAATAAAATAAACTACCTCCAAACATTATTAGCAATTACCTACATTATTAGCCAGGGAAATGATAGCATCTGACTTTCCCTTTGTTGCTGAGATAAAGGGAACTATTCTTCAATCCATCTACTGCTGTGTGACCCAGAAAGGTTAAGGTTCAGAACTCTTTTTCAAAATATGCTTTTAAGAGCCACATTTGGGAGCACAAAGAAAAAGAATATGTCCTGAGGTTTCAGAAAAATCACTAGCTATTAGTGTCACCAAAGAATACGGCAAATAAACAGATTTTTGGATGATTTATCTTATCCCATCTTTTTACAAAGGAACTGTAGTCTCTCCTTCATTAGCTAATATTCAGTGCAGCCTTTACAGTCTACCATTTGAATAGTCATTTATACGTACTTTATTTTGCTAGGAAACATATTCAAAGTAGACTTTTTAATGGAGGCATTAATTATTCAGATCTTTACCCATTACTTATACAAAGCTTTTATATGTGCCAAGCCTTCTTTCCTTTCTAACCTGTTACAACCTATCTGATTATATACTATAAGAGTAACATAATCTCTGTTTCCAGAGAAAAGAACTCTACATACTTTTCTCCAGGAACGTATCCTAGCATTGCCAATTTCTGAGTAAAGATATTAGCTCTTGTCAATTGCATGTACACAATGAGGTACCAAACACCAACATTAAAATAGAAAGCAAAGTTTTGCTGGTTTGGTAGCAATTATTAAAGTGGCACTGTGTGTTTGTGACAAAATATTTTGCATGCCTTACACTGATTGAGGGAGAAAGAAACAGAAAAGAAGTGCATCATTATCACAATCATGTCACGTGCAATAGACACAATGATGCCTTTTGACATAACTTTTATCACTGTGTCTTTTCGGCAGGCATTTTTTTTGAAGACAATAATGCTTTAAAAGAATCCCTGATGCAGTGGGTGGAATCTGGTGGAAATTTCATTAAAATCCTCCCTTCCTCCTTAAATTGCTATTTATTCTAGAATGTAAAACTATCCTACACAATCTGCATATATTTCTCATTGATTGCTCTAACCTTGCCTTACTTTACTCTGGTACACTAAGTGTCTGTGGCGGTAAGAATTGGGTAGCCAGCCCTTAGTTATTATCTGTCTATCTAGCAATAGATCATGTTTTTGAAGAGATGCTGTTGCAGCCTAATGAATACTATCCTTGAAATTTTCCTTAATTTTCTCATTTTCAAATGATTTTTCACAATCTCCCCAATTACCGTTAGGTACATTGAATGTATGTTCCTGCACTCTGTGACATTGTCCATATTTAAACGTAACTTTTGGTTTTCATATTACACAATCCTAACCATTGCTTATACTGTCGGGCATCAATATTGTCAGCTATCCCTTGATTTAAGAATGATTGACTTGGGATTGGATGCTTTGACTGAGCCAATTTTCAACCCACAGATTTCTGGGCTCATGGGGCAGCATGTCCCATGAAGTAGTAGAATTAAGAGTGCAGGATTTGCTTCCTTTTCTTTCCTTCTCTGCTTCACTACTAAGACATTGTGACTCAAAGCATGACGCTGTTTGATGGACAAGTTGTTGAATGATTGGTAGTGAGCTCTGCCCAGTCATTAATGTCAACGCTGCCACACTACAAAGAGAGTCTCAGGATGCCTTTGGAGCATTTACTTGTCCTCCCTTACAACTTTGGCCACTTGAGAGTTGAGAAAATAGGACCAGATTTTTTCAGCCATCCAGTCAGTGTCCAAACCTTTGGAGTTGATTTTGCAGGAGTTTTTGCCTGAATGCTTGTAGAGCTGGCTTCAAGGAAGAAAGATGCAGCAGCAATATTGCTACTGGAATTTCTCTAGCACTCTGACTTAGTGCTGGTCTTACTGCAGTACAGAAAGGCAACTGCTTTGTATATTAGGACTTTGGTTGACTTGCAGAGGTCATTGTTATCAAGCACAGAGTAAGTTGTAGAAGGCTGAGCTGGCACAGCTGATCAAATGTTGGATCTCGCCGTCAATGATGTCATTTTGAGAAAGGTGAATGCAAAGCCATGGGAAGGGGCAGCATATTCCAATGCCTTCCATTCAACATATATGGGAAATGGAATATTTGGCTGTCCAGGTCAGTGTTGATATATGAGTTTTGCTTTCACAATGTTCAAGAACAGGTCAAGGTTATTATATGTAGAATTGAAGAGATTGTGGCTTGCAAATCTGATGCAGGGTGGCCAACACTGCAGCCATCCTTAAACTTTAGATCATATATGCCTGTGGCATTTAGTTTGTCTTTGGCACAGAGGTGACTGGGGTTAAAGAGCTTTTTGTCTCAGTAGTATTTAATGCAGGCACTAAAAGGCAGTTGATATTCGATAAGGTGAATAGCCATTTTCAGGTAGATTGTAAATAGTTTTGGGATTATCACATATCCTTGCCTGACCCCGGTTTGAAGACCTTCTGATTCAAATCTCTAACTCATGGAAGTTGCAGTCACATCATCATTAAGCAATTGTAGGATTGTGATGAAGTTTCCCTTTTTCCCAATTCCATCACTTAGGCTGTGGGACAATCATGAGGCAACCATGCACACACAGAACTTCTGTACTTGCAGTTTCTGCAGAGTCATCCTGACTGTGAATTTTTTCACCTCCTGGGACCAGGACCACAATGGTGGATTCAATAATACTTGATAGCACCCCCTGGTGGTTGGCCTAGAGCTTCTGGATTTCACAATGTAATTTTCCCAATGTCAGTGTAGCAATTGCAAAAGATAATGGAATTTTAAGTGCAACTTGTATTTAGGGCAGTTCGATTTTCCATGGATTAGTTTAAAAACACTCATGCTAGAAGTAGGTGCCATAACTGCCCACATCCTAAATGAATTAATCACCACTGGGAGTTCCTACTAATTGCATTCATTTGCAGGACTTCATGGAGACTCCAAATATTAAGCTGCATTGCTTTTGAGTGCAAGAACACTAAGAGATATGTTTTAAAAGATTGTGAGTTTTAAACACACGTACATATATATATATATATATGTGCACGTATGGACTCACTACTGTATCCCAATCTAACTAGAAAATTGTTATGTATATTTTTTAAGGATAATTTTCAGCAATTTTGATTCAGGTTACTCACTAGTGGATTGGCAATATGATTTAAATGTTATTTTTTGTGATAAAACCATTTTAGTTATATTAATCAAACTTTAGTTAATTTACTAAATTACAGTTTAATTATAACAAGGAATATCTTTTAACCAATTTTTAAAACAATGGGGGTGATTCTCTGACTGCACAGCACCTGGCACAGATCATGCTGATCACAGAGAATAGCGTGCAGGCCTAAACATTGGTTTTGCGCCTGGCACCAACCAGTTTGCAAATCCCCTGCCCCTTTCTAATGCCGTGAAGCCAACTGTGCCCAGAAAGGATGTGAGGGCAATAGTTATATTTAAAGTAACATTTCAATATATATAGTTCATTCAATGCCCAGTGCACATCTGGTTAGAAACCAGTAACATTTTGTTTACTGTTTGAAATTCAAGGTGCTTACTGAATGAATAAAACCACAAATTTCACGGGATTTGAACAAACACAACTAAACTTTACAAGTTCAAAAAGGTAAAACTGCTTACAATATCTATCTCATACATGAATATTCAGGGTAAGTATGTGGTACTAATAGCTAAACTGTGACCAGACACAGGTGACAGATGTGACCAAACTAGATTCCATGAATTTCTCAACAACCCACCCAGATGTTTGTCACACTGTGAGCCAACCAATCTCATTGAAACTTTGAGTGGGATTCTCTTCCAATCCCATCTGTGCTCACCCCATTGCAAGTGAAAACAGAGAATTTGATGTTCCAGCCAAAACTCCTTTCACTTTCAATGGCACCAGAAAATCCCAGCTGCGAGTAAGGACTGAGGTTTTGGCATTTGTTTTTTTTTCCATCAGTGTCTCACCTTGGAATTATCTCCAAAAGTCACTCACACTGAGATGGCTTTAACAAAGACCCATCTCACAGGCTAATAAAATTAATTTCCAAGATTCCTTTCTCTGAGTAGACTAAAGCTTCAATTTCAAAGCCAACTTTCAGATCTTTGGCCAAGCCAGGCTCCAAAGGAATATCTTTGCCCCAGTGCCTGTAACAAAAGTCACCAAAATTCGCTGCCTTCTTGAATCTCGGGGTTTCTCCTGTGCCTATTTCACTTAATGTCCACCCGCTGCAGCTCCTTTGTTTTAACTTAGAGCCTATTTTCCTGCTCCTTTCTTTTAACTTAGCTTATTTCCATCCCCTGTCTTTTTTCACTTGCCAGGAACTTCTTTTGGGACCTCTCCTTGTCCTCCTTTTGTGTTCTCTCTTTGGGATGCCTACTTGATAATGGTGCTTCATTTTTTACATTGTTCTTTTTCTATTCTTTGCAGGCGATCAGGGCCGGTCCTCATCACCAAGAGCGTAAAATAATCAAGTTGCAGTTATTACACATTTGCGGCCAGTTTCTGGCAGGCACATAAGAACATAAGAAATAGGAGCAGGAGTAGGCCAACTAGCCCTTCAAGCCTGCCCCGCCATTCAATAAGATCATGGCTGATCTGTCGTGGCTCAGTTCCACATTCCCGCACTCCCCCCATAACCATTAATCCCCTCTCTTATCAAAAACCCATCAACCCGCGTCTTAAAAATATTTAGCGAGGTAGCCTCCACCACTTCAATGGGCAGAGAATTCCAGAGATTCACCACCCTTTGGGTAAAGAAGTTCCTCCTCAACTCCATTCTAAACCGCCCCCCCTTTATCTTGAGGCTGTGCCCCCTAGTCCTGCTATCCTTTCTGAGCGGGAAGAGTCTCTCCACCTCTATCCTATCTGCATAGGACATCAGAAGTTCATCAAGAACTAGAGTTCCTGACAGCACAGTGGCACAGTGCTTAGCACTGCTGCTTCACAGCGCCAGAGACCCAGGTTCGATTCCCAGCTTGGGTCACTGTCAGTGTGAAGTCTGCATGGGTTTCCTCTGGGTGCTCCGATTTCCTCCCACAGTCCAAAAGATGTGCTGGTTAGGTGCATTAGCCATGCCAAATTCTCCCTCAGTGTACCCAAACAGGCACCAGAGAGTGGTGACTAGTTGGGCTGAAGGGCCTGTTTCCATATTGTAAACCTCTATGGCTAGGGACAGTAACTTCATTGCACTGTTAATGTAAGCCTACTTGTGACACTAATAAATAAACTTTAAAACTTGACCTCTGAACTCAAAACTAAGTTATGTTTACCTTTCATTACACAGCAAACAGTGTTTTAAAAGATGGTATGAAAAGATTTCCTTATCACAGAACTTACTTGTTTAGTTTAAACCAAAGTGCCAGTCACATACTGTATCAGTGTTTTTTGGTCACGAATAACTTCTGCCTGTTCTCTCAATCCCATTTCCCCAATCATTGCTCCTGAAAGGGACAATAAGTGTCCTCCATACATTGTTCAATAGGTCATTCAATAGATTGAATATAAAAGTAGGGAGGTCTTGCTGCGTCTGTATAGGGCATTGGTGAGGCCGCAGCTGGAGTACTGTGTGCAGTTTTGGTCGCTGTACTTACGCAAGGATATTTTGGCCTTGGAGGGACTGCAGAGGAGGTTTACTAGGCTGATACCGGAGTTGAGGGGGTTGAGCTATGAGGAGAGGCTGAATAAACTAGGCTTGTACTCGTTAGAGTTTAGAAGAATGAGGGGAGATCTCATTGAGACGTATAAGATGATGAATGGGATGGATGGGATAGAGGTGGAGAGACTCTTCCCGCTCAGAAAGGACAGTAGGACTAGGGGGCACAGCCTCAAGATAAAGGGGGGGCGGTTTAGAACGGAGTTGAGGAGGAACTTCTTCACTCAAAGGGTGGTGAATCTCTGGAATTCTCTGCCCGTTGAGGTGGTGGAGGCTGCCTCGCTAAATATTTTTAAGACGCGGGTTGATGGGTTTTTGATAAGCGAGGGGATTAATGGTTATGGGGAGAGGGCGGGAATGTGGAACTGAGCCACGACAGATCAGCCATGATCTTATTGAATGGCGGGGCAGGCTCAAAGGGCTGGATGGCCTACTCCTGCTCCTATTTCTTATGTTCTTATGTTCATCATTCACCTTTGAGGCTTAATTGTAAATTTCTCACTGTGAATGAGCCGAGGAGTGGAGGAATTTACAGTCCTGTTCTCTCCAATGTCCATGGAAGAGCATTCCAAATAGGAGTTATTGGGATAGAAATCTGTCATAGATATTGAAGAATTCTATTTCGGACACTATGAAGTCGGCTTCCAGTCTGGAGCATGTTAACAGAAAGTCTTCATGAACAACCCATAATTGTGTACATACTTACAGTGCAATGTGCAGATATAGACTGACCCCATTGTAGGTCTTAACCCAACTGTATCCATCTACAGATTAACCCTGGCTCTGGGTCAGATGTCTTGTTACATCACTTTGAGGGCAGTACTACACTCAGTCCCAAATTAATCTTTTAAGTGTCAAACCCTTCTAGTGATGAAAAGAGTCAGAACCTTGACCACCTATTCTAGGCAGTACTAGATATTGTATTCTGACTGTAGTGAAACCATAACCGGGGTTTTCCCAAAGTGCCCAGCGGGTGGGAAATCGGGAGATTTTCCGGCCCATTTTTTGAGGGTACTTTTCATGAATCTCTGGCACTCTATGCATCACAGGATGCCTCAGGGAGATTCATATTGGTAAGTGGAGGGCGGAGCATCATCCTACTGGAAAACCGGCAGCATAGTGCTGAGTGGCCACCGTGCATGCACTGATCTGTCAATGGAAAGTTTGATGCATAAGCTCTGACCACCACCTCAGCCCCCCCAAGCCCCTGCGTTGCCAGCCTCCTGACCCCTGCTCCAATGTTATCCCCAACCTCCCTTCCACCACCGAACGCCAGCCTACCTGATCATCCCCCCGGTTGCTGGCTTACTCGGCCATTTGTGGCCAGCCATGATCTGCCCCACCCCCATGGCCAGCCCTGACATCCCCCCTCATGGCCAACCCCAATGGTCAACCCTAATGCCCCCTCATTCTATAACCCAGCCCTGACCCCCCCTCATGGCTAGTCCCAATGATCAACCGCAATGCGCCCTCACCCTATGACCAGCCCTGACACCCCCTACGTGGCTTGCCCTGATCACCCCTTCCCTCCCTCCTCCACCAATCCCAATGCAGAGTGCACAGCAGGTTCAACTCCACCACCAATTCGCCCCCAATGGTCTCTCCAGCTATGGCCCCACCCACTTGTCACTGCTCAGTTCCTGGTGGGCAGTGCCAGCGTGCCCAGTGAGCAGTGCCAAGCTACCAGGCTGGCAGTGTCAGGCTGGCATTGTCAGGTTGGCACTGCCAAGGGGCACACCCCTGCCTCTGACATCCCAGGAGGGCCTCCATGGCCTCTATCCCCACCAGTGGGGTGAGCACATCTGTTCCCGTTAGTAAAGACCAGTTGTAAATCCCCTGGTGGGAACGTCCCCCAGCAGGTGGGAGACAATAGTGGGCCCAGAAACTACTGTCTGGAGCTCGCTAATCATATGGAATTTGAGATTTCCATATGTTAATCAGTCCTGCACCGATTCCTGATGCAGGACTGATTACGTCAGAGAAAAGGACCTGGGAGACCCGCAATCGGCCAGACACTAGATGCGAGTGCTGCTACAGGCCACCCTGCTCTTGTGGCCCAGTGCGCTACTCAAGCAATGTAGTGGGCTGGGCGTATCTCAGCCTAAATGTTTAAGCAGTGTATATAGCAGATCTGACACTGCTCACTTTTTACCATTGCCCATCAATTTCTACCCCACTGAAGTTTGATTGGGAACTCTGATTAAATTTCCCTTCCCAACTCAGGATGATGAAGTGAATTATAGCTACTGACTATCACCCTCTCAGAATCTGTTAACAAGCACAGATCAGGGATTGTACTAGAGTCCTTCATGCTGTGTATGTCTTTACCCAGCCGAGATATTTCAGGACTCTTTAACCAAATGTTAAAGCTGGAGGAGGGTGTGGTGCTTTTGTCAGTTTTCAAGTTTTGCTCCATATTTTCATGCCTCAGTTTGCAGGAAAACAGCATGCAAAGCACCTGGCAACTGTAATTAAGCACAAGTCATAGCCTGTAATGGTAATGGTGTTGACTATACACTGAGCAGGACATTACATATTGTATTTGATCATATTTATTCCGGAACACTGATCTTAAAAATTTCTTTCATCAATCTTATCCTCTGCTCCTCTCTGAGTAATATTTTTGTTAAGACAAAGGCCCTCTGTATCACCAAGAAGAGGCTAATTGCATAGCATTCCAAACCTATTCCTGTGGACACAGTGGCCTGAACTTGACCATTCTGCTTGCCATGGGAATTGGAGCAGGTGAGGGTCAGAAGATGGAAAGATCCGTTGACGGGATTTTACAGTTTCGGGATGAGCGAGGGTGTAAAATCCCACCCAATGTGTACCTCCAGCAGGAGTAGCTGGATACCAAATATACAAGACATTGTTTCCTCAATAATAAAATCATAAACCATGTTCCTTATCATGCATTTCATTAGAAGAAACAAACCCTTCACTTCTCCATCTGATCAGGTGAGATGATCCACTAATTGTATTCCCCTACTATCTGAAGGACCTGAAGTCGACTTCAAGGCATTTGCCCCTTCTCTTGGATGACATTGCTCAATCCAGGCAGGTGATCAAACATGAGATTTTTCTCTGTCTTGACTTGAGTACATCTATTGGTGCTGAATTCACAATCTTAGCAAAACTGTCATCAACACTTCCATTTACAATGGCCCTCATCTTCAATGTGGTACCATTTTAGCAACAGATCAATATCTGTAGAGGCCTACTACCATGTGAATAGTTAGTTATCAAGCATAAAATAAAATATCCTAAATTTAGTTTTCATAAACAGGATATGATTGTAATTTAACTTCTTAAAATGAAACCTGGCTTACATTGATGTATAGAGTATAGTTGATAAAAAAATAACCCAACCCTCATAAGATTCCCATGACAGCAACATATTTACATATTTATTTTGTGCAGCATACTTGTAGCTTGCAATAGAGCACAGCTATTTTATTGTGGTGGATGTGGCTGCAATGAAATATAAGATCAGTTGTTGATAAGTTGCCAAATACCTCAATGTCAGAAATATGTTGCAGCTGCAAGTTACTTTGTCAATGAAGTGCAAATGGAAAGGATAGCAAACAATAAAAATGCAAGGCAAATCCAGATAAGGACTGGAACTCTCCAATGTCATACGCCCTGTCACTGTTGCTAGCGAGAATGGAGAAATTGGCGCTCAGCCAAATCTCCATTCACTGTAGTGAGACTGAGAATCCCAGTCGTGGGCGAGGTCAGAGATTTCTAGGCAATTTGGGCACATTATAGCTCTGGTTCAGAAGATTATGTGTTCAAATTCCTATACAAGAAATTCCTCCCTTCAATTTTCACTTCTATCACCTAGTGTGAATGGGGCTGTATCAATACGAAAAGAGGATTGATAAACAAATTTGCCGGTAATTTTTTTTATTATCCAAACAAGGTATTTTTGACATTTAACTGGATGGTACTTTTAATTTCTTTTGCATAACTGCTCTTATGCAGCATCTTAAAAGTGACAACTTGTGAATGATCTGTGCAGTAGTGTATTTATTTATTAGTATCACAAGTAGTCTTACATTAACACTGCAATGAAGTTACTGTTAGAATCCCCTAGTTGCCACATTCTGGCACCTGTTCGGGTACACTGAGGGAGAAATTAGCACGGCCAATTCACCTAACCAGCACGTCTTTTGGATTGTGGGAGGAAACCAGAGCACCTGGTGAAAACCCATGCAGACATGAGGAGAACATGCACTCTGCACAGACAGTGACCCAAGCCAGGAATTGAACCCAGATCCCTGATGCTGTGAGGCAGCAGTGTTAACCACTGTGCCTCCGTGCTACCCTCATGTTACTGTGCAGCCGTGGACACACACAGCAACATGAGGGTAACATGGTGGCACACTGGTGTAAGAGCTTTGTAGGAGTAGCATTGTTAACAGTAATGCTGACAGAGAAATTGAAGATATATTGAAAGGAGCCTACCACTGATCACCCACGGTACCCAGATACCTCAGCTGGAGGCCATTTTACTATAGATTTTGAAGCTCCAGCCAACGCCTCATATTCTGTAATTCTCTCCCTAAAACCTGTGCCTCTCCACTTTGCTCTCATCCTTAAGTACACTCCTCAAGACTGATACTCATCTTTGAATAACGCTTACAGAATTTCTTATATTTCATCTTGATCAGATAGACAGGTCCTCAAGTTTAACTTCTCATGAAAAAGACAGCACTGAAGAACATTCACAGTAACTCTGTACAACTTTAAAGATCATTTTCTCAAATCCTTTGAAACTTGAAGGCATCACCTTCCGACCCAGATACTAATGTGTTTATGGCTGATGTGGCCACATTGAGTTAGGATGCACTTTTCTTTCACTTCATGCTCAGGCTAAAGCAATAAGAAGGGAAGCTGCTCCAACGATTCCTCAAACATTTCTGCATTGACTTAGCAGGCAAATTAGGGAGGGTGACGTATGTTAATCCACCCTCTGGTTCCTCTTTCTCATATTGGAAATGAAATTGTTCTTGGGTTTTGAGCAATAAACTGAATTTATTGCCCAATGCCAGTTGCCCTGCACGGGAAGGAGGTGTCGGGCCTCCTCCTTGAACCACTACAGCCTTTGTGGCAATGATGTCCTGTGATGGTATTAGATAGGGAATTCCAGGAGATAGATCTAGTAGTAATACATATCCAGTAAGAAGTTTCACAACACCAGGTTAAAGTCCAACAGGTTTATTTGGAAGCAAATGCCATAAGCTTTCAGAGCGCTTCTCCTTCATCAGGTGAGTGGTTCAGGTCAGACTAACCAGTGACATGAAGAGGAAATATCTGATCCCTGGCCTCTCTCAGCATCACTCTCAAATAGTTTGATTTGATTTGATTTATTATTGTCACACGTATTAATATACAGTGAAAAGTATTGTTTCTTGCCCTCTGTACAATGCAGCTGAAACAAGCAGCATGCCATGTGGACTCCATTGGAATGTTAAATCGCCTCTTTCAGCTCATTATTAATTTTGCTTTTAAAGCTCAAAGTTGATTTAGCAGGTCATCATTATGTTTATTGTATCTGTTCTGATTTTTCATTTTCACTTCTCATTTGTCATTTGCTTCCTGCAGATGAATTTACCAAAAATAATTTCCTTGTCACACGCATCAGATGCAAGCATCCCATCAAACTTGAGGGGTAGGTTTTGCTGAAAGTAAATGGTTACTTGATGATGGTTGTTGGGAACATAATCCCCCTTGACTGTATCTCCCTGAATCTTTATCACATTAGAATGAAATCCTTATAGTCATTTACCACTAACTGACTGGGAATGGCCCATTAGTAAATGCAATATGATTGAGCTAAGTTACGTGAGCTACTTTAACAAGATTTACATTAAATGCCTTAAGAGAATTTTGACTGAATAAGCCTGAACATGCCAACGCCCTATTGGGTTCCGCACCGACAGTACATAGACTACTTGTTTCCCTTGTTTCCCTACTAGTCACTGCTGCTTGCAGTGCCCACAAGGACAAGGGTGTGGTGATCTGGCATGAAATTTTGAACACACCTCCAACATGCAAACTGGTCACTAAGTTGTGCAGTTTGCCGACAGCTTGATAACTTCCCCACTGTGAAACAATTTTTTAAAAATCAGAATCAGATCCTAGCAAAGATGACCAGGTTCACAGATTATAATGAAGGTGTCACTGCAAAATCTGATTCAGGATCTCACTCATGTTGGTTGCCAGTGTGTTACCGATTTGCAAGCTTTGCTCCTGACCTATTTAAATGAGACCTTTGCGCAGCCATATTTTCAATAGAGTCAGGATCCACAAGTAGCAAAAACAACAGCAGCGTGATTTTATTTAGGAGGGATCTGTATCTTGTAAAGGAATAGGAAATAGTTTCATAATTTACAGTACAAAAACAGCATGATGTCACCAACTGCATTCCAGATAGTGAAAAATCTAGTTGCCAAAACTGTGGACTCTATTGTACTGTCGCTCCTTGGTTCATTCTTCCGCCCTGTTTCTTTTTTCCCTTTGTCCCTCTTTCTCGCCCTTTTTCCCTTCTTGCTAATGCAGGAATGCAGTCAAAAAGTTAAACATTAAGCCTTTGTCAGTGTAGTCTAGAGGTTAGGCTGAGCAGTGTCTGTGAAGTATAGTTGCTGATATATGATCTCTGAGATTCAATCCAACACTGACATTAAAAACAGGTGCTCCTTGCCTAAAGGCAATATGCCAGTCCTCTCGTAATTCTTGTCAACATTTTAATTTACAAAAGATGTAACATGCCAGGTTTCTTGCATTCATTCGAAGCTGAAACATAAAGGAAAACTTTCTGAACTTCAAAAGTTTTGGTGTGAGCTTAATGTTGACTGCTGGCGTTAACAATAAACTAAAATTCCCTGCCTAGCTGCTTTTGGGGCAAGACAACATGAAGATTCCTCATGACTGATTACATGAGATCCGATCGGATAGTTTCACCAGAAAAGGTCTTCAGTGCCAAAACACTGGGACTGTTGTTGAAGTTTCAAGAATATATTGGACCATGTGCATGTACTTAACTATGTAATACATACTAAGAATCTAAAAATAGCTAGCTGCTGTTTCAGACTCAGATCCTTTGTCAAGAAGACAGTATCCTTTTTCCTGGCCCGCATAAGCTTGTACAGTCAAGAGTATTAAATATAGATTCCACAATATTCTTTTTGAAACACGAAAGCATTATGTGAATATTTTACGTTGGCTCAATTCTACATTAACCAAACAGATGACAGGGAATCTTTAAATGCTGTGATGACCACAAGCTGTAAAATTCCTGCGTTGAATAGCAGTTAGAGTCTCTGTGTTAGTCATAACACAGACGTTTCACCAAAGTGTTTGTAGAATATATGCATGCCTGAAGTTTTAAAGCTCCGTTCCTCGCAATGATAAATTGGTTATCAAGCAACTGTCTTACAAAGCTGGATTTACATTTGAAAGATGCTTGCCTGATAACTATTTTAATAAGAAAGAGATATCTGATGTTTTGGGAACACCACATGAACTTTAGAAAAATGCCAGTTCCAAGATAAGAATCTACACGCAGTGTAAAAATAGTGCATTTCAGAATCGTTTATTTGAATAGCCTCAAAGGACAGCCATAAGTTAAATATATTCAGCTTAATTATAAATGTGAACATTGTCGGATAACAGAGGCGCTCTTTCTTTCTCCATACGTTAATCTTAATGTTCAGTCTGTAATTTTCCCCTTGATACCTTGTCACAGTAAAGGCTTGTTTAGTAACTAATTGGTTACAATGCTGCATTGTATAACAATAAGACCAGTCTTTTGGACTGCAGAGGTAAGACGCAAAGCATATTTTCACCAAAATAATAGCGTTTCTTAAAGAAAAGGAACTATAAATGTACAACTTGTATAGTCTCAGACTCCAACGCAGTGAATTTCAGGTTGTATATTTGAGTTCAAGCTGTACAGCTATTTAAAAACATTACAGTGGTGCGCCAAACGAGAATGAAACAGATCTCTGTGCATGTGACCACTTTCCCTGTATCATGGTTTAATTTAGGTTGCAGGAAAAAGGCTCTGGTTGTGGCTGTAGCCTTTTCAAAATTACTAAGTAAATTCTATGTTTTTCAATTTTCTCCCTCCCTAAAGGAAACAGTGCAAAGTTTCACATGGTGCCAAGTGCCCTTTCATGCCACACCCAAGTAATTATTTTTCATGTGTGAATCCTGGCACTGATGTTTGGCAAGCCATTAGAGTGTGAGAACTTCAGAGCCAAAATGACTTGGATCCTCATCTGATATCTATACGCATGCACATTCATTGTTTTTTCTCAAAAATATACCTTATTCATAAACTATCTATAAGAACGTACCAAACATTTCAAAATGCCATCTCATGAAGTACAATAATATTCAGGTGCTTTGCTGACATCAACAGGTCTAGAGAGGGTAGATGCACAGAGGATGTTCCCGATGGTGGGGAGTCCAGAACCAGGGATCACAGTCTGAGGATTCAGGGTTGACCATTTAGGACCAAGGTGAGAAGACACTTCTTCACTAAAAGAGTGGTGAGCCTGTAGAATTCATTACCACAGGAAGTAGTTGATGCCAAAACATTGAGTGTATTCAAGAGGTGGCTGGATGGGGCGAATGGGATTAAAGGTTATGGGGAAAAAGCAGGATTAGGCTATTGAATTGGATGATCAGCCATGATCGTAATGAATGTGGGAGCAAGCCCAAAGTGCCAAATGACCTCCTCCTGCTCCTATCTTTATGTTTCTATCAAGTAACATTCTGAAATACATCAGTAAAGGAAACATTGCAGACATTTTACAATGGCCCTTACAAATGGTGCAACTGTTTTTGAAGGTTGCACTCTGAGGTGCTTCAGCACAACTAGGATACATGTAATAGTCACTGTACACATTCAGTGAGTCAATCAGCCCAAGAGGGTTCTGCTCACCTCAGTTCACTGTGGTTGAACAGTCTTATACAGTGATCTTCCCCATTGCGCTTCTGCGGCAGCTGCCCCAAGCTTTAGTACACCCCCAGCACATAGTCCTGTGCTTTGGAACATGCTGGTCGGCAACATTCGGTCAGGGACCACTCTTGTACTGGAAGACCAATAAGTTTCAGGCAGACCAAAGAGCACCTTTCACCATGATCTACGTGTACATTCATTAGCATTCACTAGATAGGCAGCAGGACCACTGGCCAATTCCACCTGCATAGTCCTGGGACACTGAAGCTTCTTGTAGGTCCTTTCTGACTAAGAGCAGCTAAAACAGCACAGAATAGGAATCAAGTCTGTGCTCTTCCTGGGCTCAGAATTGGCTGGGGTTGCTGAGCAATGAAAAGAAGAAAACCAGTTAGGTGAAGATTTTAAACAATATCTTATCCACCGGCTAACAGCCTGCTGAGATCCGGGATGTAGAGGACATGGAGAGTTTGAGAGTTCCGATGTTCTAAGTTCCAGCAATTTATACAGGTAAGTGCTAATATAGTGGAATTGGCAGAGAAAGAGGAGGGGGAAGGCAAGGAAAGGAAACTGGAGAAGAAAGGAGATCTATTTATCAGCGATATGCAAATACGAATATGGGTGTGTAGGTTTCTACTTGTCAATTTGTTATTCATCAGATCGAATATAAAACAAGAGACAGAGATGATGAAATGATTAAACTATGTCTGGATTATCTTGCTTCGTTGCATCATCGTAGCTGAAGGCATCAGGCTCTTTTCCATGGCCTAGACACGTTTTGGAATAGAAACCAAAGACATTATTAATAATAAATGCCACAATATCTAATGTACAATTCAGCCCTTGAGGTTTTAACTTTCCTGATAAATGCTTATTAACAATTAGGGTTTTCCCTTCAGATTAACAGCAGAAATATTGAAGCTTTTATTGAAGAATTTCTTAAAACTGGTTTCTGTCTGAAGACCAGCAGACAACTCATTGTTTCCTTTCCTCAGGTACCACTTCCCTCCCTTTCAAAACTGATATCATCAGCTCCTCCCAAAAAAAATTCCTGGACCCCCAATTCCATATCTAACTTCCATTTCTTCTCTAAAAACCTTGAATGTGTTGTGACTTCCCAGATTTGTGCTCAGTGTCTGCATAATGTTTGAGCCTCACCAATTAGATTTCTGCTCCTACATCACAAATTCCATTCCCTGTAATGGTGTCCACGCTGATTTTCCCTCTACACCTTCTGTGACCTCTCTTGTAGTCTTCAAAAAGTGCTTCTCCTCTGTTGTGCTTGATCACATTCTCAGCAATTTGATTATAACCAAGCATCTCCTTTCCCAAACCCCTCCCCACAACACCCAGGGTTGTGCCATCAGCTGCCTAGAGTCCACAAGTAACCCCCTAAACCTCTATGCCTCCCTACCTCTCCCTCCTCCTTCAAGATCCACACCTTTCTGATGGCTCCCCTTTTGCACCTCAACATTTATTTGTATCCGACCTTTCAGTGAAATGCCATGGAATGTTTTTCTACATTCAATTTCTACATATAAATGCATGTTGATGTTGTACTGTAGTTCATATTGGATCTAGTTTCTTGTAACAGCTGTACCAGAATAACTTATACACTGAGTTGAATGAGCGAGATCTGCCATTGCACCAGGTATGTTGAACTGTACATAAAACAGCTCTTTGTAATTTTATGACTTCCTCCTAGTGGAAACATACACATAGTTCAAAAATGATACGCAATAAATCATTCATTGCACATTTTGGAAGAAAATGAGGGGGGTGGGAAATGCTTTCAATGTTTTTTTTAACCATAATCTTTCACTGAAGACACTTTCTAAAATATTTGAAGAGCTACATTATTTTAAAATTATGTTTTTTTAAATGTTTCGCCCTCCTCTTGTGATGACAGAGGTTCTTGTGGGCCAAAACATCTACACACTCTCGAAACAATCTGATTTATTGATCAGCTTTTATTCTTTCTCTGAAAGTTGTGCTGGTTGGGCGCATTGGCCATGCTAAATTGTCCCTCAGTGTACCCAAATATGAACCAGAGTGTAGTGACTATGGGATTTTCACAGTAACTTCATTGCAATATTAATGTAAGTCTACTTCTGACACCAATGAATAAACTTTTAAAAACTTAAGCTTCTCCTTGCCAGCTCAGACAACAAATGTCAAAAAGTTGATCAACCATAGGAAGCATCAGAGGCAAAAAGTGATCCCTGCCAAAATCCAAAATTTACCTATTCTTTCCTGCAGACTGGGGACCCCCATTTATTTCATTCGCTTTCTCAGCAGTCTTTTGAGATGAATGATAACACCACCACCAGATGAGGTGTGCAAGCTCAGCAAAGTCCAGAGATCAAATGTAAGCCTTCATGACCTATATAATTCAGCATCACATTGCATAAGTGTTACAGCCTTCAAGACAAACAACAGAGATAAAGCAAGAAACACATCGGAGGAAGGGGAACAATGGAATTAGCTGGCAGCAAAAAAAGAAACCTTCGAAACAGCAGATGGAAAAGGAGCAAAGAGAAATGTCACAAAGAAAAACAGCAACAGGAGCGAAAAAGATATAAATAGCAAATTATAAACATGGCCTGAAGTATTTCCTCTACACATGAGAATTAATATATTGAAAATAGTTTTATTGTGTCTTTACTTCTGTTGGTTTGCATGAAATACTTAAAAATAAAAAGCACAGGTTAAAAAGAAATGGACTCAGTGTACTGACTTTTGTGTAATGAAATACTTTACTATAAAATTTAAATCAATTGGCAAGGTTAATGTGTAACATGTGTTCAACATCTTTTAAAATATTTATTTTAGTATCAGTTTTTCAACGGACGTAAATGATTTTTATTAACAGCCTCACGTACTGTGAGGAATATACTGTTATTAAAGCGTTTACCAAATCAATTTGCAGTGAATAAACGTAGTAACAGAAACATTGCAGTGTTTTTGTTATTCTTGGGGTTATTGATATCACTTCAGCTCCAAAATTGTAACAAATACTTTTCTGTCACATTTTATGTTTATCTTTTTTTCCCTCTCATTTACAATTCCTCTCCAACCCCCCACCGCCACCACTGCTGACATCTGACTCTATCAATGTAGCTCTGTTGCTGGGCACCAGAAAACAGCTCATAAAATCTTGGATGACACTGGGTGCAATTAGACCTGCTTGATGTGAGGCACACCTGTAAATGGATATTCAGAGCTCTTGCCCAAAACAGGGCCAAGGCTGCTTTAATTTGTAAATTAGGGTATACCAATGGTAGGGCTGTATGTGAAACTCAGAAATAACATAGGGAAGGAAGCACACTCTGCCCAGATGCATTAGGCAGTAAGAAATCTAACCAACAGGCCTTAAATACATTGCTGGAAGCTGCTCCCAAAGCTGCCTGGATATCTTCCAAGAAAAATGGCATCAGGTTGATTTCAGGCACAAAAAAGTATATTGGCACACTGCTGGGCGCTGGATGTTGCCCCAGCTTGATGAGCTACCCGCTCCTAACTGTCGACATCTGTCTTGACTCACTCATGGAGCTATGATTTGGTGAACTGCTCCCTTACTCAGTTGACTGGACAGTTTACCAGTTGTATTCTAACATGGTTTGAATGTGACAGCTGCAGCAGCAGAAACAGCACGGCCACCTTTATCTCTACTTTAGTCTTAAATTTAAAACAGTCCTTACAGCAATCAGTCAACCCCTGACATGCAAGTGTTATCCTATCGGCCAAATCTAAACGGCACAGTCAAATCAGATACTCTTCAGCACTCGATAATATAGATCCCAAAATGGGACTGTATTTGTTTCATTAGAACCCAAGTGATCATCACCCCCTACCCTTTTCTCCATCTTCATCATCACCATCTTTCACCTTGTCAATTGACTCACCTGATGAAGGGGCAGCGCTCTGAAAGCTAGTGGCTTGTGCTATCAAATAAATCTGTTGGACTTCAACTTGGTGTCGTGAGACTTCTTACTGTGTTTACCCCAGTCCAACACTGGCATCTTCACATCAAGAAGAAGTTTCCCAGGGGAGTAGACATTGTCTGAAAGTCACCAAATGCCAGGTAACATAAGCTGTTCTCCTCCTTTCTGAGAGAGAGAACAGACTGGTGGAGATTGAACCTGAGGGTCTTCACTCCTCAGGCGAGGGGCAAGCTTGTGAAGACAGTGTCAGCATGGGAACTGAGCCTCTGCTGTTGACATTGTTCTAGAAGAACTAATCGGCCAGTCAATTGAGTTAATTGACCCTGCCTACAGGATGGACAGAAGGCTTTTCAATTTCAACCGGTTAGAATCCAAGAAGAAAACAACACTGACATCACTCACAGAACTTCAGCAGGTGGATGACAATGCCACCTCTGCTCTCTTGGAAGAGAATCCCCAAGCCATGCTTGACGCCTTTGCAGAAGCATACCAAATCTGAACTTTGACCTTAAGAAGACTAAAGTCCTTTACCAATCCGCCCCTGGGCAAGATCCAGTCTCTCCCTCTATCAAGATCAACAGGGAAATACTCCCAAATATGGAACGTTTCTCCTACCTGGGGAACCACCTCTCATCTAAGGCTGACATTGATGCAGAGATTCAACATTGTATCCAATCTACGAGAGCCACCTTCGGACATCTAAGAATGAGAGTTTTCAATGACTGTGACATCCATACTATAACTAAGATCCTGATGTGAAAGGCTGTCACCCTCCCAGCTCAGAAACCTGGACTATGTAAAAATGTCACCTCAAGGCCCCAGAGGTACCAGCTATGCTGTCTGAGTTGGATTCTCTTCATCAGCTGAGAGGACAAGCATACTAACATCAGCATCCTTGAAGGAGCCAAGAGCACCAGCATTGAGACCACAATCATCTGAAACCAACTCAGCTGAGCCAGCCATGTACATAGGATATCAGAGTCCTGACTGCTAAAAAATCTTTTTAGCTAATTTCAAGGAAGGATCCTGAAAAAGAGGAGGCCAAAAAACACTTCACAGACATCCTGAAGGCTGTTTTCTGTCCCTACAGATGCTGCCTGACCTGTTGAGTTCCTCCGGCATTCTCTTTTGTTACCACCTTATCCACTTGCCACCCAACCCACCTATTACCCTACCCACCAGCCACTCTACCTCCCTACTACACTATCCATCTACCACCCTTTCTATCTACCATCCTAACCACCTTACCCACCTGCCACCCCATCCATCTGCCACCTGACCCACCTACCACATCATCTCCCCTACCCATTTTCTTTGCCCACACTTTCAGATTCCTCACTTACCCACACTAGCACCCTACTCATACACCCATTCACAGACATCACACTGAATTTTTAAACTTAACTTAGGTAGCTCGGACCATATAAAATGGGTAGATCCTGTCTTCCCCTTGACGCTGCAGCCGTTCTCCCTGCTTGGAAACCTGGACTACGTACAGACGCCATCTCAAGGCCAAAGCTGTCTAAGTTGAAATCTCTGCATCAGCTGGCAGGATAGGCATACTAACATCAGCATCCTTAGAGAAGCCAAGCACGCACACTGAATTTCTAAAGAAGCCAGGTTCTGGTCAGAAATGCAGAGCAGCATCGGGCTGGATAAACTTAGGAGGGGAGAAACATTCCAATGCTGATTGCTACCTCTCGAAAACACAGGTCACAAATTTCCCAGTGACCAATGCACAGAATTGCATGGCAAAATTTCAGGTTTTAAGGTTTTTACTGTTAAAACAAAACAAAAAGCAAAGTTGACCAAACATTACTTAGTAGGAAATGAATATACTAAAATACAGAAAAAGTATTACTTACTAACTTCTTAATTAACTGTAAATCCCACTCCACATTTGTATGTTAGACAGCACTCTCCAGAGAAATGTAATCTTGAACTTAAAGTCCCAAGTCTCTTCAAGTTAACAGGATCTCTTCTGCATGCCCCACCAGAATGAATCTTCCAGTGTCCCTTTAAAACTGAGTCCCTGTCACTCAATCTTTTGGGCATGCTCAAATGGACTTCCAATAACAAGGCTACCACAAGTGACTTAGGTTTTGAAATTCCACTACAAGCTTAATATCTTTGAACTAGGGGTCTATTCTCACCAGCAATTCATCTGGGAGTTAGCCTGAAAATGGTCTACTTTTGCCTCTGTTTAGCACAACAGCACCTTTTGTAGGTCTTCTCCCTCAAATTTCCATGACTGACTCTGGATTTTCATAGTCTTAGGTAAGATGGTCGAGGGTTCAAAATGGCAGGCAGGACCCAGGTCCAGACATCCTGGCCCCATTCTCATGTTTCAGGTATTGAAAGATGTGTGAAAGGGGCTGATTTGATTTATTACTGTCACAAGTATTAACATACGGTGAAAAGTATTGTTTCTTGGGCACTATACAGACAAAGCATACCATTCCTAGAGAAGGAAAGGGGAGGGTGCAGAATGCAATGTTACATAAGAACATAAGAAATAGGAGCAGGAGTAGGCCAACTAGCCCTTCGAGCCTGCCCCGCCATTCAATAAGATCATAGCTGATCTGTCGTGGCTCAGTTCCACATTCCCGCCCTCTCCCCATAACCCTTAATCCCCTCGCTTATCAAAAACCCATCAACCCGCGTCTTAAAAATATTTAGCGAGGCAGCCTCCACCACTTCAACGGGCAGAGAATTCCAGAGATTCACCACCCTTTGCTCAAAGGGTGGTGAATCTCTGGAATTCTCTGCCCGTTGAAGTTTGCTCAAAGGGTGGTGAATCTCTGGAATTCTCTGCCCGTTGAAGTTTGCTCAAAGGGTGGTGAATCTCTGGAATTCTCTGCCCGTTGAAGTTTGCTCAAAGGGTGGTGAATCTCTGGAATTCTCTGCCCGTTGAAATTTGCTCAAAGGGTGGTGAATCTCTGGAATTCTCTGCCCATTGAAGTGGTGGAGGCTACCTCGCTAAATATTTTTAAGACGCGGGTTGATGGGTTTTTGATGAGACAGGGGATTAAGGGTTATGGGGAGAGGGCGGGAATGTGGAACTGAGCCACGACAGATCAGCCATGATCTTATTGAATGGCGGGGCAGGCTCGAAGGGCTAGTTGGCCTACTCCTGCTCCTATTTCTTATGTTCTTATGTTCTTATGTAACATTGCATTCTGCACCCTCCCCATTCCTTACAGCTCTTGGCTCCTTTCATTACAGTCATAGAAATAACAACTTAATATAAGGTAGGTCCATTCAAAAGTCTGATGTCAGGAGGGAAGAAGCTGTTCTTGAATCAGTTGGCCTGTAACCTCAGATTTTTGCATCTTTCTCCCGATGAAAGAAGGCAGAAGAGAGAACGTCTGGGGTGCATGGGGTCCTTGATTATGCCCGCTGCTTTTCAGAGGCAGCGGGAAGCATAGACAGAGTCAATGGATGGGAGCTGGTTGGTGTGATGGATTGGATTACATTCACGGCCCTTTCTATTTCTTGTGGTCTTGGACAGAGGAGGAGCCATACCAAGCTGCGTAAAGTAGACATGTGGTATTTACAAATCATCTGAGCCATCGAAAGAGATAGGGCTGGATTTCCACCCTGATGGTTGGAAACAGGAGATGGGGAAAATATCCAGTTCAACCCACCGTACTCAGGAGTAAGCACCCATGTGAACAGAACTTTCATTGCGTGGATGGGTGGCTGTGGGCAGCAGTCGGGCATGCTGAGCTGGGATAATTTTGAGGCAGCTATGGATATGGAAGCAGCATGGTTAAGAGGCTCACTTCAGTGCTGTGAGACACCATTGCAGCTGTAATAAAAACAGGATGGCCTTCTAGTCCTCACCCTCACACACTCCCCATACCACAACCATGCCACTTCCGGCAGCCCAAAGATGTGAGGATAAGTTTGATTGGTCATGTCAATTTCCCTTTAATGTCAGGGAGATTATTGGGGTTACGGGCATAGGGCCTGGGTGGGATTGTTGTCAGTGCAGGCTCGATGGGCTGAATGGCCTCATTCCGCACCATCTAGGGATTCCATGATAAATGTGCAATCCCCTGTGGTCACTTCAATCTATTATCATAAATATTTATTCAGAGTTATGACATTTTGTATCTAATGAATGTTAGGGCTTCAAGTGAAATAAAGTTACCTTGCTCACCGTACAGCCTGTCCATAATAATTTAAATACACATTACAATTATTTAAAGGTTACCCAATACTTTAAACAAGGGTCCGGTTACATTTTTAATATATATATTTTTAATTAAAACCATCTGCTCTATTTGTAATACTTAAGAGATCGTTGCCACATCCTCTGATTCTAATTAGTTAATTGCTTGTGAATTTTCTTTCCCTGCAGGCCAGTCCTACTTTTAAGTAGATAAACTTAATTTGGTTAAAAAAGGGCAGTCTAATAATTGTAATATTTCTAAATTGTCGTCTTTTAAAGGTTTTCTGTAGCTGCAAGCACCAGTTCAGACCTTTTATTTATTATTATTCTTACATCTGAAAACAGCATGAGTTAACCTTTTACACAGAGATAGACACGGCGTCTTGTAATTCTGCCGAGGCCATACAGAGTGAGCAGTCATTAATGAGATAAATACACGAAAATGGGAAATGCACAGCAGATCAATTGATATTTGAAAGAGGAAATTAAGATGTTAAATATTTGTATCGCTCTCTCCATCATAACACTTCTGTGTATTTTTAGCATTTTGCTGCTATGTGCTATCTCAACATGTACCCTCACTTCGTAGTTTCCACAATGGGGTCCTATATTTCTTATGCATTTCACTGAAGGTGGGGTCTGGCACTGTGTTCTTAGATCTACCAGAAGTGGGAATGTTGAAACCATTATCTGGTGCTATTTACTTGGAAATAACTTTAAAGCATCTGGTTGCATTCCAATGATAAAGGTTTGTTTTGGCTCTTCATTATGGGAAACCGGCTAACCCAAACACACAGCTGATCTGCTGCATACACAGCTTCAAGTACAGAAAATTTGCAGAAGAAATGTCTGCATTGTGATCTCTTTCCTGATTTGTAGAATAGTTTTGTAGTAGTCAGGGTTAAAAAAAACATATTAGCTTGTGCCTACAATACCCGCAGTGCCTTAATATCCCGGCATTTAATGACCTCACATCTAATCTTGTATTTCTCCATCTCTAGCCCATTGCAGTTTCTTTTCCTGAATAGTTTCAGGGGTCTCTGTGGAGTTCTGCCATGTCAGAGCGTCACATTCCTCAAATATAATCAAGTAACAAGCATTGTTTGTGAAATTGTCTGTTCCCTGAAATAATTAAACAGATCATTGAACAAGATTGCACACTTTCCTTGTCACACTCATCTCAAAATAAGCGGGGGGTTGTGGGGGGGGGGGGTGGTGGAAATGTTCCAAACACTAAAATCTTATGAAGTGCCTTCTGCAGGAAACAGATTGAATCATACAATGGGGAGATGGCTGAATGTTTTTCAAATACAGTGTGGTGTTTGGCTGACAAAAACCTTGGTTGATCTAGCTCAAAGGTGGTGGAGAAACAAGAAGATTGATTTTGTTTTATAATTAGGCGACATTTCCTTCACTCACCGCCGTGGGTTAGGCTGAGTAATCTGCCTTTTAACTTGCTTTCCTTGAGTTTTCCATTAGTTAGTCAATTATATGAAACTCCTCCTTTCACATTTTGAGATGCAGAGGAGGAAGCTGTTCCTGCTGTGACAATGTGATATAATTAAATGGAGGGAATTATTTAACTTGTAATTGCAACGTGATAAATGGTTAAAGAAAACAGAAATGAAGTCATGTATGTAATAACAACAGAAAAAGATAGAATTACACAGCAGATCCATTAGCATCTGAAAATTGTAAAAATGGCTTAACATTTCTAGTAAGGCTCTGACCAATAACTTGTTTGACTTGGAGGAGCAGTTATAATGAAACTTACTGCGTTTTTGAGGTAAATAGCACAGATGCATTTAAGAGGAAGCAAGATAGGTTCACGAATACCAAATAAAAAAAGTACTTTAGGAAGATGAAGTGAACTAAGTAGAGTGAGAGGGGGCTTCTGTGAAGCATAAACATTGGCATACTGATGTGCTGAATGGACTATTTCTGTGTTGTAAATTCTACTTCCTTGTATGTAAAAACTGGCCATTTCAGATTACAAGTTGCATGTTTCCTGAGTTCCATTAGCAAGTCACTAAAATGTGGAATTCTGGGCCACTTCCCATGTTAGTGAGAAAGAGACTGTCCTTTGCTCACCTTCCTCCCCCCACAGTGATAAAGCTTGTATTGAACATTTTGCCATATGGAGGATTGCAGCCTTCCATTGTTGAATGACGGAACACTATGCCACATTGTCACCTTGAAGTTTGCATAATTAAAGAATTTGCTCCATCATTGGCAGCCACACCTGCCTGGGCCCCAATCTCTGGAATTTGCTTCCTTGCTCTTGCTGCCTCACTAACTCTCCTCCTCTCTCCCCCCTCTATTAAGATATTCTTTCAAACCTACTTCTTTACCAGGTTTTTGGTCACCTGTCCTAATATTCCTTATGCTATGGTGTCTTTTTTTTTGCAAAAGTATACTTTATTAATAAAAATCTAAAAGGCATGTTACAAAACATTTCCAATTATTATAACAGTAATGTATGATAATATTTACTTTTTTTAGAGATCAAAAAGCACCCTGACGTGCTTCAGTTCAGTAATGAGAGTATTTCAATGTTTTCCTTCCAGAGGGTAAAATTCTTTACAATTATATACATTTGGTCATGTTCCTCTCGGGGGTACTTCAATATATGTGCGTGGAGTTAGTATTGAGCAAGCAGTCTGAGAAATTTTATCCAGTTACTAGCTGCTCAGTGTATATTGGCTGAAGACCTTATTTTGTGTCAAATTTTGTCTACTGTGAATCACTTTGTGATGTGTTACCATGTTAAGGGCATTGTATAATACCAAGTTGTTGATTTTGCCTAGTCCAACCTTTGACCGCACCTAGACACTTCAGCAGTCTTAGAGGGGAACTCATGAAAGAAACCATCCAAGGTCAAAACCAGGTTAGCAGAATTCAGAGGAACTAATAAATATAAAAGAAAGACTGTGGATTAACTAAACTCTACATAAATAAATACATTCCTGAGGCAGTCAAAGCGTATCTTTTTACACTTTCTGCCATTTACATATGGGAATCTCAGACATGCTATTGAAAACATAATAATTACTGCTTTCACTCAGGTCTGGGTTGAATTTATTAAAATTGGATTGGACAGGAATGAAACAGTTATGCCTCCAATTTTCTTATGGTTCTGGCATATATCTCATGATATGTTAGGCTGCAGAATTGTTGCAGCAGCTAAATTTTAATGATGCATAGAAGCCTTTAGTCAGCATTTGATACTGACACTCCTGCTAATTCTTGTCTTTTGTCCCATGTTTGACTAAGGGGTCAAGGTGGCAAAGGGCAGCTAGCATTCCTGGTATAATATCCCAGGAAATTGTCAGTGTCTTCAGGAAAGGAGAAAAAGGGAAAATATTCTCAAAATACAATTGTTTCAGCGAATACTGCAGAAATAGTTAGATCAACAGAATTCCTTGAAAAACAGCAGATACCAGGTTGTTGCTGATCTCTGTGATTTCTGGAAGTTTCTTATTTGACCAGGAGGATTGGAATTTTCATCCACTTCAGAGAAAGTAAACAACGTGGAAGGAGTTAATCCAGTTTTAAGAGGGTTTTAAACAGGCAGTTCCTGTACCTGATCCTCAAATGTGGTACATT
Source organism: Carcharhinus amblyrhynchos (assembly GCF_965287045.1). Classification (NCBI taxonomy): domain Eukaryota; kingdom Metazoa; phylum Chordata; class Chondrichthyes; order Carcharhiniformes; family Carcharhinidae; genus Carcharhinus; species Carcharhinus amblyrhynchos. Next base: position 38,091,198 of record NC_137339.1, on the reverse strand, counting down.
GGGTGAGTTGAGGCACACCAGTCCCCACAAAGATGCCATCAATGCTACTGCTAATCTCCTGGCCAGGCAGTGACCCTGACCCTCAAAAACATTTGAAAGAAGTGCTACTGACATGCAACCAGTATGGCCTACTTTCTCAGAGACTGGCTGGACTTGTGCTGCGACGGAGCACAAGGTGCATAAGGCCCAAGGCTAAAGACATCCTCCCCCTGGACAGAGAGAAGCAGAAATTGGGTGCAGTGCATGCCAGCAGCGCTAGTCCCATGCTAATGATGTGCTCTCCAACATCTGCATGCTGTGGTGAGCTCAGTACTGGAAGAGATCATCAGGTGCAGTCCCAGTGTGACTGGTCAAATGGATAACCGGAGCAAGTTCAAAGCCAGAATCTTCATTATTTTTGGGAAATAGGCAATTAAAAAATATTTCATTTCTTTTGGGCAGCGTGTACTTTCCTCCACCATGTCTCAGCAATCTTTCATAGCAGTATATGCCTTATCACCTTGAGAATCACTGCAGCAGATCTATTAGTTCTTGTTAAAGACTGAATTATAAAGTTTTAATAAAATAGACCATCCAGCAAAGCAATGCTGAGGGTAAGCATTCAAAAACTGCTTCTTTAATGTTGGCTTTTCATACAATGGGCACATTATTTCCAATACATTTATGAGCATGTTTCCCTCATATATTTTTAGTCTTTCTTATTGGCAGGTGTTGGCCTCAGCAGCTGTTAAGATATGGAAGCAGCTTTGTTCAGCAAGGAGAAACACTAGATGGTAATGTCAGAGGTCATATTGGTGGCATAGCCAATCTATGTGCCATGAGAAAGTGTATTATTACACTTACTGGTGATAATAGCTACTGAGCACTTAAGTTTTTTTTAGCACATATGCTAACTATAATTTAAATTTTTCAATTAAAAATGTTGACAGTTAAATATCAATTATGGTGACCACATTTCCCAAAGTTACAAAGAAAATGGAGTTTTACTAATATCTTTCATCCCATTTGATTCTACGTACGTGACAGATTGAGCAGTCACTAAGAAACAGGCTGGAAGATAGAGAGGGTCAGGTCTAACTTTCTCCTTGATCACCATTGTGATTCTGTGTGAACAGCTGCCAGGATACACACTTTTTGTTACTGACTCCAAGTTGTAGCCTGGATTGATGAAGCTCAGGCCAAGAGACTTGCCTGAATAAAAGAAGCCTCTGGATTTGAACTAAAATGTTTCGGTTCAATCTTTTCCACTTAAAAAAAGTGGCTCTGTTATTTTGACTTGTTTCTGGACACAGTTGTCGTTTTCTAATGTAAGTGCAAGATATAAATTACACAAGCAAACAGATGATTTGAAACTTTTTTTTAAATTAATTCGTGGGATATGGGCATCGCTGACTGGCCAGCATTTATTGCCCATCCCGAGTTGCCTGAGAGCAGTTGAGAGTCAACCACATTGCTGTGGCTCTGGAGTCACACGTAAGATAGGCCGGGTTAAGGACAACAGGTTTCCTTCCCCGAAGAGCATTAGTGAACTGGATGGGTTTTCCGACAATTGACAATAATTTCATGGTCATCAGTAGATTCCAGATATTTTTTATTGAATTCAAATTCCACCATCTTCTGCAGTGAGATTTGAACCCGAGTCCCCAGAACATTTGGATTAACAGTCTAGTGATAATACTGTTCTACACGTATTGAAGATCTGTTAGGGTGTTGCTCCTGTAGTCTAGAGAACACAATTAAAATGACTAGCTGCTAAGGTGGGACCATGTTTAAAGTGTCATCCTTTAGATCACTGTCCAAGCACTTTCTTGGAAAGTGATAGAAATGAGAAAATCCAGGTAATTGTTTTTGATAGCAAACTCCTAAGTTATAGATCGTGATTATGGCCGTTAATCTGGCTCCAGGTTAGAAGAATGTAGCATGTGCTAACTACACTAGGTTTTAACCTAGGGAGTGTGGCTGTTCGAGGGGGCTGTTTTGAAGTTGAAACACCCAGAAAAACAGGCCATCTGATGTTCTGCAAGGTTCAGTACAGGCCACAGGCAGAGGATTTGGTCATTGGTCAAGACAGATTGGTGGTGTTAAATGTCAAAGTGCTATCTACATTCTAGAGACTGAAAGGAAAAGTTATTTTACAGATTAAAATAGAGTTTAAAACTGAAATACAAATGTACAGAAATAGTGTGAATATGGGCAGCATAACAGTTAAAATGACTGACATTGGAAGTCAGTGTGGATTCTCCAAGGTTTTATCATATTACTGGCCAATCTCCTGTAACATTCCCCAGGAGTCCAGTTGAAATGCAGTCTTCAGGTGATGGCCATGCTGTAGCACCTCCATCAGGGCAAGTGTATAATTGCAGTCCTTCAAGTTCTTTGTAGCAGTAATCAATGTCGTTGGGAATACCATCAATTCCATGTCACATGCTCTTCCAATCTGGATATACAATGCCTTTCCTTAAACCATTACTTGGCTAGAATCCCTCGCACTGTGGGAGCACTATCAATGAAAAGACTTAGTGGCTCATGAACAGAATCCTCCATCATATTCTTGGAGCAATGATGAATGGGCAATGCTTGCCTGTTTCAATCACATTCCAAGAACACTTTTAATATAAAAAAAGTTTCCATTACTAATTTGGACATAGGAATTTACAATGGAAAATCTGATGGGTGGGCATAAAACCCTAAACATATTAATTATGTAGATAACAATCACCACTGGAAATCCTCTGACAATGATATTTGTCTTTTTAATTCACTATCAATTTTCATAAAATCCCCACAGTGCAAAAGGAAGCCATTCAGCTCATTGAGTCTGCACTGATAACAATCTCACCCAGGCCCTGTCCCTATAACCCCATATAGTCACTCTGCTAAGCCTCCTGAAACTAATAGACAATTTATCATGGCCAATCCACCTAACTCACACATCCTTGGGCTACCCAAGGAAACCCACGCAGATACAGGGAGAACATACAAACACCACACGGACAGTGGCCCAAGCCAGGTCCCAAGCACTGTTGAATGACGATGAAGCAGCACACACCACAGGACAGTATCAATTCAGTTTCTTGTGGTGTCTTCTACCTTGCTCTATGCTAACGAGAAAAGGAACAGAAATAAGAACAAAAGTGGCATTGACAAAGGATTTATATTTGAGACATCCATATTTTCTTTTTCAGAATTTGTACAAGTACTGTGTTTTTACTCTTTACAGCTTTCATTTCAAATCTCCATTGTAGAGTCATTTAAAACAAACTTTATATCTCAGTTCAATACATGAGTTGCCTAAACTCAGCTTGAAAAAACTATCCAACTGAAAAGGCAGTTTGATTTACAGGCATGGTTCTCAACTAGTGCTGCAGCTAATCTATTATTGGATTAGCTGACATGCAAATATAGCTGGTAAAATTGGTGAGTAGATTTTGCAGAACTTCCTGCTTATGCAACTGAATTGATACTGTCCTGTGGTGTGTGGTGCTTCATTTTTACACTTCCTTATCATCCCAATGTAATGGCACCATTTGGGATGTGTTAATAATGTTATTTCACAGTTTCTACAGGAGAGGCTGAACGAAAACATATACTTTAAAGGCTGAGAAATTTTCACATTGACATTGCTTGCCACATTTCTCTATTTTCTCTGCCAATCTTTCCCCTCATCACCTCGACACACTTCCAGATATCACAATCAGTTACATTGCAAAATAATCTTAAGTGTATAAAAGAGAAAAAAAGGGAATCCAGCATTTCCTGCTGTGGCCAATTTGAACTTGTTGTACTCAGGATGTGCCCAAGAAGAAGTTGTCTCGAAGTGACCTCAGGATGTGCCTAATTACGGCAATTAGATGGTGGCATCTGAAAAGGATGGCTCACATTGCACACTATTAACAAAGCAACACTGTATTAAATATCACTCCAGCCCTTTAAAAAGAAAGTGTGCTCACTTGCTGAGTATTGCCACATGAGATCTGGTAGTCAGAATAAATAAAGAACATGTATTTGATATAACATTTTTAATGACGTTAGAGAATCCCAAGGTGATTAAGAACCAGTGAAGTAGCCACTGTTTTAATTTAGGAATCTTGGCAGACAATTCGCGTACACTATGAGATAAATGATCTTTTTATTAATGGCTTCATTAAAGGGATAAGTGTTAGCCAGAGCACTAGGAAAAGCACCACTGTTCTTCTTCAAATATGGGATCTTTTGGGTCTAACTGAGTGGGATAACAGGATTTCACCCGAAGGACAGCACATCTGACAGTGCAGTATTCCCTCAGTACTGTATTGCAGAGTCAGAATCATACATGAGTCTCTGTAGTGGGGCTTACCCACTGCAGAGTCTTGTGCTTCAGAGTTGAGGACGTTATCACTGAGCATAGGCTGACACCATGAAGTGGGAATCCATAGGTTAGATAGAATAAGTAATACAGAGGTTTAAAAAAAAGAACTTTTTTGAAAAAAAGAGATAAAGGAACATTTTTTATAATAGTGCCTTGAAGTGATTACCTAGCCTGTGAATTGAATCTTTTTGAAACACAAAGCCTTCTTTCTGCATCCTTTGAAGTCATTCTGTTAAATAAATGCTTTGAGTTGTAAATTACTGAGAGCCATTTCATCTCATGTATAGCCAATGTGTTAGAAAATGTTATCTGTTTCATTCCTGTTAGAGAAAAAATGAAAAGATCACTGAATTCAAAAGAACTTCAAATCATGTAAAAAAGCTTTCTGAACAGTCAGCATCATTTTGGGCATCTGTCTAGCAATTCCTTTTTTTTGTTAACCTTACTGAAGTCATTAAAAGCTGTTAGGAATATAGTAAAGCTGTTATCAATAACTGGGATTTTCCGGTCTCGCCATCCCTGAGACTGATAATTCCTGCCTGATGTCGACGAACCTTTAAATGGTCTGTCAAATTGTCCGACCCGCTTGGGACGATTCCCATGATGGTCGGGACGGGAGAATTTACCCCTCCACAGAGAACAATGCAAATGCATGTGAAATGTGATTCTGAAAAGTTTAATGTGAAATGTGGAGAAGATAATTTTAGATAGTGTAAATGATAGCAAGCATGGGCCAAAAGGTTCCTTCACAATAGCATGCACTGAACTGCATGGATCTTTGCCACTTGCAGCCAGAGGAAGGCAATGGCCTAGTGGTATTATTGCTAGACTATTAATCTGGAAATTCAACCAATGTTCTGGGGCCTGGGTTTAAATCCCACTACAGCAGATGGCAGAATTTGAATTCAGTAACAAATATCTTGAATTAAGAATCGACTGATAGCCTTTGTCGATTGTCAAAAAAATCCATCTGGCTCACTAATGCCCTTTGGGGACGGAAATCTGCCATCCTTACTTGGTCTGGCCTACACAATGTGGTTGACACTCAACTGCCCTCAGGCAACTAGGGAAGGGTAATAAATACTGGCCAGCCAGCGATGCCTATATTCCATAAATGAACTTAAAAAAGTCTCAACCAGTCTGTTGCATTTTCCTTCCAAGTATTCTTCTGACCTCTCTGTTTCAAGCTGGGTTGTAAAGTAGTAAAGCTGTACATAGCCATGGAGAAACAGGGATCATGTTTCCAATTTTGTACTGTCAGCGAAGAACTTCACCCACTGAAAATGGATCTGCGAAATTGGGAACAGAAAGTCGTAGGAAATTACCCAGATGCATTCCTGTTGAAACGTGGAAGATAATTAAGGAGAAGGTTTGAGAGGAGTTAGCCTAGCAACAAAGATTAAATTAATTGCAAAGACAGGAAGTGGCTCATGATAAAAGACAAGCCCAGGCATGAAGGAAAATTACTGAAGAGGAAGCAAATATGAAGTCATGTGGCAAGGGGTAGGCAATAAGGCAGAACAAGGGACTCAGGCAGAACTCATTATCGTGTAAACAAGCTGCAATGTTTAGATTTTAGTTGTACGATACAAAATACAGGTGTAATGTCTGAATCTGTTTTAAGGACATATCGGTTTGATTGTGTTCTGCTTGTGTAATTTATTTTCACATTGAGCTTAATAAAGTGTAAGAAGAAAACTCTGGCACAAAAGATCTGTGCTGAATTCAACTTTGTAATTAATTGTACATAGACGGGTTAACCCTGACCTTTTTTTTAAAACTTAGGACAGTTGATACCTGACTGAAATGAATCCTAAACTATCAAGGACTTGCTTCAGAAGAGCCTTGTGACAGGAATGTTATCATGACCATCTTCCATAGAACCATATCGAGTCTGCACCAACATTCCAAAATAGCATCCCACTCAGGCCCTCCACTTTGTCCTTACCCCATAAGCTCATGCATTTACCATGGCTAATTCACCTGACCTACACATCTTTGGACGCTGAGGGACAATTTAGAATGACCAATCCACACTCTTTTTTTATTTATTCATGGAACATGAGTGCCACTGGATGGCCAGCATTTTTTTTGCCTATCCCTAGTTGCCCAAGGGCAGTTGAGAGTCAACTGCATTGCTATGGCTCTGGAGTCACATGTAGGCAGACCAGTTAAGGAGGGTAAATTTCCTTCCCTGAAGAACATTAGTGAACCAGTTGGGTTTTTCTGACAATCGACGATAATTTCATGGTCATCAGTAGATTCTTAATTGCAGATAATTTTTATTGAATTCAAATTCCATCGTTTGCTATGGCGGGATCCAAATCCAGGTTGGCAGAACATTAGCTGAGTTTCTGGATTAATGATGATACCAATAGGCTATTGACTACCCAAACCGCACATCTTTGGACTGTGAAGGGAAACTGGAGCAGCTGAAGGAAACCCATACAGGCACGAGGAGACCTTGCAAATTCCACATCGACAGCCATCCAATTGAACTCGAGTCCCTGGCACTGCGAGGCAGCAGTGCTAATCACTGCACCACTGTTGCCACCCTTCTATTACCCCCAGCAACCATGCAATAAGGCATTACATAAAGAACATACAGATGTGAGTAGTAAATTGGATGGAGAAGATAAAACAAACACAAAGTTGTTTGGTGCTATAATATGCTTGAGAAAACAATAACTCACTGCGCAGCTCCCAGCTTTTATATAAACTTATAAACTTATTTATACAGCTTTTATATACTATGAATGCTGGAGATCAAAAATAACTCAGGCTCAGCAGGTCAGGCAGCATTCATGAAGAGAAAAACATGAGTTAATATTGACTGATGGCTGTTCATCACTTACTCACCTAGACATGGGGAGTTGTAAAGGCTAAAACTATTGCTGAGATTGATCTGTGTGACAAAGGGCATTTGAAGGATCTGTGAGGATCTTTGTGGCCCAGAAGATGTGTTTAACAGTGAAGGTATTTGGCTTTGAGAAGCTGTGAGACTGAGAGGGTGTGTTTGCCCTTGTGGGTCTGTGTGACTGAGGTCAAGAAAGCTTTACATAAGAAATTGGAGAAGATCAGGACAGTGACTGACCTGAGTCCCATCCAGTGTTTTGTAAGTAACTCTGTAAGTTTTGCCAGTGACAATGGCAAAACTTACAGAGAGGCTGTGAGTTTCTTTCAGGAAAAAATTCCAATGAGATAGCCTGGAGCCGGCTAAAGTCCAATCGGAATGAGCAGGTCAGATGCAGTCAATGGCTGTTATTTACTCTGAGGATGTTAAAAAAAAGAGAATGTGCAGAACTGAGCAGAGATAATGCCGGCAAAGTTAATATCAGGGCTTTTACAGCATACACATACTGTAAAGGAGTTCCTCAAAATAGCCTGGGTCAGCTATTTTAGGCCGCAAATTAATTATACCCAAAAATGGGGTTCACATAATTAACCCGAACCCACGGCTTCCAATACAAGTTGCACGCAAACTGTATTGCATGCACATCTGAGAGTCACAAAATTGTGAAAGGCATGACTTAAAAGCCACCAATTTGTCCTAAAAGTGACATGCACTCTGGCTGGAGCAGGAGCTGCAACTGGTTGTAGAAACCTAGAAACATAGAAGTAGGAGTGGGCCATTTGGTCCCTTAAGCCTGCTCTGCCATTCATTTTGATCATGGCTGATCATCAAAATCAACATCCTGATCCCAACTTCCCCCCATACTGCTTGATCCCTTTAGTCTCAAGAGCTACAGCTAATGGATGGCATGGTAACACCGTGGTTAGCCCTGCTGCTTCACAGCTCCAGGGACCTGGGTTTGATTCCTGGCTTGAGTCACTGTCTGTGTGGAGTTTGCACATTCTCCTCGTGTCTCCGGGTGCTCTGATTTCCTCCCAGAGTCTAAAGATGTGTGGGTTAGGTTGATTGGCTATGCTAAAATTGCCCATTAGTGTCCTGAGAAGTGTTGGTTAGAGGCATTAGCAGGTAAAATATGTAAGCATATGGGGGTGGGGCTTAGGTGGGATTGTGTTCAGTGCAGACTTGATGGGCTGAATGGCCTCTTTCTGTACTATAGGGTTTCTACGATTCTAATTTCTTCTTGAAATCTCCCAATGTTTTAACCACATCTACTTTCTGTGGTAGTGAAATAGAAGAGGAGTGTGAGCAAGAGAGACATTACAGATGCAAGCTGACAAGACAGGACCCATTTTTCCTGTCCTGGCCTTGATCAACAAGATCCAAGCTGATAGGAGCAGAAATTACACCCATTTCTGGGCTTAATCTGACTTCATCTTAGCCAAAAGGCCTAGATGGTATTTTTAAAAAATTACTTCAAATGAAGCCTCAGTGTAACCTCATTTGCTTCTTTCAAGTGCGGGACCAGATTCTACACTTGATCTTAGCCAAACATTCGTTCACTGAGCAATTTGGGAATATCAGGATGAGTTTGGCATTTTTGGAAGTCATAACCGATGATGCGAATCAACGTTTTTAAGGTGCATGCATATGTGAATGTCCTTGTCAATGTATGAACAAACCCCTGGAAAGGGAGACCTGAAGCAAAATTCCCTTTAAACATTTTAAATTAAAGGCATGTGGTGTGGAGTCATTTTGAATGAAATCCAAGTGCTAAGCTCACAAAAGAGTTTTCAAAGTTTGTTTTTTTTGAAAAAGCTTTTGCAAACTGTTGTGTGATTCACTCCACCCCGCCCCCGCTCCCCGCTCCCCTCCCCAACTGTTTCACAAGTGGAGTTAATTACTTGCTGAAGTAATTTTTCTCTCTAAAGAAGTTGATTTCACACTTTTAGAGCTTCTCCCAGTTAGATATGTTTTTGGCTGAGGTTTTTCTAAATCATAATGCCTCATGCAATATGTAGATGCTGCAAAACGCAAAAAAGTAAGGAAGAACATCTTCTTTGTCGAAGCCAGCTGCTTGAATTGGCAAAGTTAGGCGAAGTTAGAATCATCATAGAATCCCTATAGTGTAGAAGGAGTGCATTGAGTCTGCACTGAGCACAATCCCACCCAGGCCCTATCCCCATAACCACATGCAACCCTAGCTAGTCCCCCTGACAGTAAGGGGCAATTTAGTATAGTCAATCCACATAACCTCCACATTTTTGGATGTTGGGGGTTTCCTGGGAAACTCCACTGGAAGGTTTGTATGGAATCAATTGGATAAATTGGAAGAGACCAATCTCACATTTGGCCATTCAAAAATAGGAAAGGAAAATTCAAAATACCGTTGAAACCTGTTAAAAAAATCTTGAGAGGCTATTTGATGGAAGTTGCTCTTATGTTCTCAGGTAAATGATGTCCATCAGTATGAAGGATGCATGAGGAAGGAGAAAAGTTGGAGAAGATGCTGTGAAGACAAATTTTGATTTGATTTATTATTGTCACACATATTGGGATACAGTGGGAAGTATTGTTTCTTGTCCACTATGCATTAAAAACATAATGTTCAAAGTGTACATAGGGGTGAAGTAAAGGAGAAGAGTGCAGGGTGTAGTGTTGCAGTTATAAATAGGATGAAGAGAAATATCAGGTTAATATATGATAGGACAATTCAAAAGTCTGATGACAGTAGGGAAGAAGCAGTCTTGTTGGTACGTGTTTTTAGACTCTTGTATCTTTTTCCTAATGGAAGAAAGTGGAAAAGAATATTTCCAGGGTGTGTGGGGTCCTTGATTATGCTGGCCGCTCTTCCAAGATAGCGGGACCTGTTAACAGAGTCAATGGATAGGAGGCTATATGAGAATATTACTGAATAAAAGAATAAATACAACTGGAAAAGAAGAACCCCATCTGTCCAATTCAACAAAGTAACCAGAGCATCAAAAGACTGGAAGGAATAGAATTGCTTGGCAATTATAAGGGTTGTGTTAAACATGAGTTTGAATATGTCGACAGAATTATGTCAAGTGGTTGTTCACAGTTAATAGATAAATTGATAGCAGAATTAGTAAAAGAGTTGTGAGTGAAAGAATTGGAAACAGAAGCTGAGACTTGATAAAGCCTGAGGGTACTAAATGGCAAACAAAATAATGTTTGACAGAATGGCTGGAAGTGGAAGCTATGGCAGTGTTGGCAGGAGTGAATAGGATAGATGTAGAAAACATGTGAGAGCACAATTAGGTAATGAAGACAACTAAAAAGATTCTTGACAAAAATGCAAAAAAGGATGTCAACCTGAGGGAGCACCAGAATATACTATTGTACACCAGAAAATATAATCCAAAAAGAACACTATGATATGAAAAATAACCATAGCTGGGATTTTGTAGCCATGTTTGTCACAGCCGCAAAAATGGTGATGTGGGTACAAGATCCTTTGAGAGATCCAAATCGAGAATCTTGCCAGCAAGACCTTGCCATGTGGACCCCCCCGACCCGCCATTGATATAATGAGTTTCCCGCTCAGAAGGTGGCAAAACTCATTAAATACATTTATATCTCATTAGCAGGCTTCCCCACTGTATCATCCTCCCACATTGCGAGCATGTCGGCAACATTTACAACAGGTCTGAAGCAACATGGGACAGGGGGCACACAGGAAATTACAGCCCCAGGGGGTGAGGGACAAGCCCGGACAGTACCTGAGCATTGCTTGAGCCAGGACTTAAAAAGAAAAACAGGAAATTCCGCCTCGTATCTCCTCCTTCGTTCACAAAGGACAATTAAAGAATTGGTGATTGGAATTAGATCACTGAGTACAATTAGATGCAGCAAAAGAGAATGCCTGGTTTGGTCCAGTGGATGAATGCAAGGGTAGAACTTTTACCTCAGTGGTACTGAGTTTACCCTTCCCAATAAAGAATGGAAACAAGCTTTGCAAAGTGCACCAACTCAAGTCCGCAAAATGATTAGAAGTTTCTAGAATATTGGATTGCAACAAATAGGTTGAAGACACACACTATTTTTTAAAGCCTGATGAATGTTGAGTAGAACTAAACATGGAGACCTGTGCCCTGAAAGGAACCACTTGGGTGTATTATTTTGGTATTGTAAAATGGGGGATTGGTCATGTTAAATTGCCCATTAGAGTCCAAAGGTATTTATGTTAGGAGGATTAACAGGGTCAATATGTAGGGTTACAGGGTTGCTCTGTCAGAGAATTGGTGTAGACTCGGTGGGCCAAATGGCCTCCTTCTGCACTGTAAGGATTCTCAATAGTGCTCCAGCCTGTGGGTTCAGTATTAATGAGGAATCATCCAGTGGTAAGATGAATTGGGAATTTTGGGGGGTGTGACACCCTATGAAGGCTACAACCACAAGTTTGATCTGATTTATTATTGTCATATGTATTGGGATACAGTGAGAAGTATTGTTTCTTGCCCACTATACACTCACAACATAATGTTCATAGTGTACATAGGGGAGAAGCAAAGGAGAGGGAAAGCAAAATTGCTTCTTTTATTGTTTCATGGGATATGGACATTGCAAACAAGGCCAGCATTGTCCATCCTTAATTGACCTTGAACTGAGTGACTAGACCATTTCAGAGGGCAGTTAAGAGCCACTCATGTTACTGTAGATCTGAAGCCACATTTAGGTCAGGTAAGGAAGGCAGATTTCCCTCCCTCAAGAACATTAGTAAACCAGATAGGTTCTTACAACAATTGATAATAGTTTTGTCGTCACCATTAATTCCAAATTTTTTATTAATTAAATTTAAATTCTACCAGCTACCTTGGTGGGATTTGATCCCTTATCTAGACCAATGACAGTGCCACTCTATGCTTGTCTCCATACGGCAACCGTCTATATGACTGTTGGATTGATAAAGTGTCGCATATTGGAACACCAATTCTGCTTAGCGCAACTGAACAAAACAAATTGGATAAGATACTGGTGCTAGTGCACCATCAGAATGGAACACATTTCAAAGAGAAACCACCTTAAAGAATGAGATGATCTAAGCAATCTTAGATATTGTATACCCTCTCTATTGCCCAGTCCGAAATATGCAACCCACAGAATAAGTGCATAGTAAAACCTTTTGCACATATGCTACAATAAACAAAACATTCAGTTAAGAAATAATGAAATCACAAATAATGGAAGAAAGCGACAAGTGTAGAATTACATCCTTGGATTGGACTGACCCAATTTGTTAATATGAATTTTAATTAATTATCATAATGCTTCCAAACAGAATAACTTGCATTTATACAGTGCTCTTCATGGCCACCAGATATCTCAGTTTTTTACAGCTAATGAAGCACTTTTTGAAGTGTAGTCACTGTTGTAATGTAGAAACACTGGCTGGAATTTTCAGATCATTCACATTCTGCCACTGTTGCGAGCAAGAATGGTAATTTGGCAGTCAGCCAAATCCCCATTCACTGCAGCAGGACCAGTGAGTCCCAGCTGGGGACGAGGTCAGAGAATCCGGCTCACTAATTTGGACTACACACACTCCCACAAACAGCATAATTGCAAGATAATCTGTTTTTGTGATGTATATTAAGGATTGGGTGTTGGCCAGACACTATCGATAACTCCTGTGCTCTTTGATTTAATTTGATTTATTATTGTCACATGTATTGAGGATACAGTGAAAACTATTGTTTCTTGCAAGCTGCACAGACAAAACATAGTATTCATAGAATACATAGGGGAGAAGGAAAGGAGAGAGTGCAGTTACAGATCGGGTATAGAGAAAGGCCAGCTTAATTTATGGTAAGTCCATTCAAAATCTGATGCCAGCAGTAAGAAACTGTTCTTAAGTCAGTGGCTACATGTTCTCAGACTTTTGCATCTTTTTCCCGATGGAAGAGGATACATCTGGGATGCATCAGGTCCTTGATTACGTTGGCTGTTTTTCCGAGGCAGCGGGAAGTGTAGATGGAATCAATGGATGGGAGGCTGATTTTCAGAATAGTGCCATGGGATCTTTTATATCCACCTATGGTGGATGGGGCCTCAGCTTAGCATCTTGTTGGAAACAAATAGCACCTCCATCAGCAGTGCAATGCTTCCTCAGTACTACCAGAGAAATTCCCAAGCTTGGTTGTGAAAAAGACACTGAGACTAAGATCCTTTGGTGGAGACTGCTTATTGCTTGCCTCTCCATTCTAAAATGATCGGTCCAACGCTGGCTGATTCTCCTATGTATACACATCTGAGTATCATTAATTAATCGATACCCAACATCACTTTATTACTGTAAGCTACTAGGTATTGAACATCCATCATCTGAAGCTATTAGATACCAACCAGTACTGCACTGGAGTGTCAGCTTTGGAGTTTAGCCTTATACTCTGAAACTGAACTTGAATCCACTGTGAAAGCCTTGAGAAATTCAGATTGGCAACCAGTGCAACACAACAGAATTGTCAAAGAAAACAAAAGGAAAGGATAGGTTTTATTATTGATTAACATTCAAAACAAAAATGTAAGGAATTTGAATTGCAACAGTGAAGATATGAATATGGGTTGAAGGAGTTAATCCAGCTAATTTCATAATTAACAAATAATTCAATAACTTTTGACAGATGAAAATTCATGCTGGGAGCATGAATTGGTAAAGTGACCTTTCATAGCCCAGCATGAGACACAACTCTGAAAAGAGAATTTTCTTTAAAGGACTAAGAATGCTTGAATATGTCCCTATTAAAGAACAAAGAACAAAGAACAAAGAACAACCCAGCACGGGAAACAGGCCCTTCGGCCCAACGAGCCCGTGCCGCCGCATCTCCCTACACCTATTCTACCCTGCGTGTCTACGAATGGGACCCTACTCAGTCAGATTCAGGGAAGAAATAGTGTCAATTTGGTGGAAACCGATTAGCCTAAGAGCACATCTTTGGGGTGTGGGAGGAAACCGGAGCGCCCGGAGGAAACCCACGCAACCACAGGGAGAATGCGCAAACTCCCACAGACACAGGCCCAAATCCATGTATCTGCACAGCTAGCAGTGCTAGTCACTGAGCTTAATTAGTCACTATTATTATTATTATTATTAATTATTATTATTATTAATTAGTTACTATTATTAGTCACTGTTCTTGCCAAGCCTTGCCAATCAAATATTTATTCACAAACTTTTATTTTCCAAACGTGTTTTAACAAAGAGCAAAGAAAATTACAGCACAGGAACAGGCCCTTTGGCCTTCCAAGCCTGCACTGACCATGCTGCCCGACTGAACTAAAGCCCCTTGTCCTTCCAGAGACCATACCCCTCTATTCCCATCCTATCTATGTATTTGTCCAAACAGCCCTTAAAACTCCAAAGCTTCCACATCTTTCTGGTAGTGTGGCGACCAGAATTGAACACTATATTCCAAGTGCGGCCTAACTAAGGTTCTATAAAGATGCAACGTTATTTTTAAATTCAGTGCCCCAGCTGATGAAGGCAAGCATGCCGTATGCCTTCTTGGTTACCTCCTCCTCCTGAGTTGCCACTTTCAGTGACCTGTGTACCTGTACACCCAGATCCCTCAGCCTATCAATACTCTTAAGGATTCTGCCATTCACTGTATATTACCTATCTTTATTAGACCTTCCAAAATGCATTACTTCACATTTGTCCGGATTAAACGCCATCTGCCATCTCTCCATCCAAGCCTCCAAGCTGTATCCTCTGATGGTCCTCATCGCTATTCCTTTTGTGTTAACCTTTGTGTCATCTGCAAACTTACTAATCAAACCAGTTACATTTTCCTCCAAATCATTTATATATATTACAAACAGCCAAGGTCCCAGCACTGATCCTTGAGGAACGCCATTTGTCACAGCCCTCCATTCAGAAATACACCCTTCCACTGCTGCCCCCTGTTTTCTATGACTGAGCCAGTTTTGTATCCACCTTGCTAGCTCACCTCTGATCCCATACAACTTCATCTTCTTCACCGGTCTGCCATGAGGGACCTTGTCAAAGTCCTTACTGAAGTCTGTGTAGACAACACCCACTGCCCTACCCTCATCAATAATCTTTGTCACTTCCTTGAAAAACTCAATCAAATTAGTGAGACATGACCTCCCCATGTTGCCTCTTGCTAATAAGTCTGCTTATTTTCAAGAGGGAGTAAATCCTGTCTCAAAGGATCCTCTCCAATAATTTCCCTATCACTGACCTTAGGCTCACTGGCCTGTAAGTACCTGGATTATTCTTGCAACCCTTCTTAAACAAAGGAACAACATTGGGTGTTCTCCAATCCTCTGGGACCTGCCTTGTAACCAGTGAGGATGCAAAGATTTCTCTCAAGACACCAGCAATTTCCTCTCTTGTCTCTGTCAGTATTTTGATATCAATTTTTCAGAAATGGGTCACCTGGAGAATTTTGATTTGATTTGATTTATTATTGTCGCACACATACATACATACAGTGAAAAGTACTGTTCCTTGCGTGCAGTACGGACAAAGCATACTGTTCAAAGAGGAGGAAAAGAGAGACTGCAGAATGTGGTATTACAGTTATAGCTAGGGTGTAGAGAAAGATCAACTTAATGCAAGGTAGGTCCATTCAAAAATCTGATGGCAGCAGGTAAAAAGCCGTTCTTGAGGTGGTTGGTACATGACTTTTGTATCTTTTTCCTGAGAAGAAGGTGGAAGAGATGATGTCTGGAGCGTGTGGTGTCCTTAATTATGCTGGCTGCTTTGCTGAGGCAGCGGGAAGTGTAAAGTCAATGGATGAGAGGCTGGTTTATGTGATGGATTGGGCTACATTCATGATCTTTTGTAATTCCTTGCAGCCTTGGGCAGAACAGAAGCCATACCAAGCTGTGATACATCCAGAAAGAATGCTTTCTATGGTGCATCTGTAAAAGTTGGTGAGAGTCGTAGTTGACATGCCAAATTTCCTTAGTCTTCCGAGAAAGTAGAGGCATTGGTGGGCTTTCTTAACAATAGAGTTGGCATAGGAGGACCAAGACAGGTTGTTGGTGATCTGGACACCTAAAAACTTGAAGCTCTCCTTGACTCTTTCTACTTCGTCCCTATTGATGTAGATAGGGACCTGT
Organism: Carcharhinus amblyrhynchos; assembly: GCF_965287045.1. NCBI lineage: Eukaryota > Metazoa > Chordata > Chondrichthyes > Carcharhiniformes > Carcharhinidae > Carcharhinus > Carcharhinus amblyrhynchos. The sequence continues at coordinate 38,074,888 of NC_137339.1, read as the reverse complement.
TCTTCAAGAACTTTGAGAGATTCAGTTGAGATCATGTTATTCATCATGTCGAACAAATTGGTTAGGGTTTACTCTTGCATAGCTCTTCAGTGGAATGCTGTTGACAGTATCATCTTTTGTATGGAGCATTGATCCTGTCTGCCCTCTCATAATGTAACTACTTGCAGAGCAGACAAGTTCTCTCTGGTGTTTTGGCCAATGTTTATCCCTCAGTGTACTATTAAAACAAATCACAATCATATTGCCACCGTTTGTGCATGTGAAAGTTGGCTGCCGTGTTGCTTCATATTGCAACTCTCTCTTCACTTCACATGCTGGGATTGGCAAAATGTCAATTGGATGAAATTAATAAACTTTTCAGTTGTTACATTTTTGTTGGGGTCCCCTAAGGCTCTACTTCTGGGCAAACTTCTATTTCTCATTTACGTACTGTCCCTCAACGACACCTTTCCAAAACATAAGGGCCAGAATTTTTTGGCTGTTCACGCCCCATTGTCGTTGCAAGCGAGGACAGACAAATTGGCGTTCAGTCAAATCTCCAGAAAGTCTTGCTGGTGTGACGGGGGTAAATCAAGGTCAGGTTCCACACATACGCTGCTGACACTCAGTTCTACATCACCCCTCTGCTGAATTTGATTCATTACACTAACTTTCTGACATCCAGTAGTGGATGAACAGAAATTTTCTTCAGCAAGAATTGGGAAGTCCAATATTGGCTGTAATTTCCTGCTCCTGATCACATTAGGCGACAGGAGTGGAAAATATTGTGAGAACAGCCAAATTGTGTTTTACGTCGACATAAATGAGTGATATGATTGTTCCCCACTCCCCCACCCCATTCCCTCCCCCCTCCCTGTCAGTGACGGTTCAATTTGCAGTATTCAACATTGGGAACATCATTGTATCATTAGCATGGCATTATCAGACCCCCTATGCCTGAACTACCCTCCTTGTCACATAATCAACTCACATCAGCATGAGGGCATGAAAGCCAACTGGTCTCCCAAGGTGTACACTGGGGAAGCTCAGGTGATTGCAGCACCCAGGGGTAGACCTGTCCTGGCACTGCCCACTGGCACTGCCTGGGCAGTGCTGGAGTAATGCCAGGGGAGGTGGGTGGTGGTGAACTCCTTTGCAGTGGGGCAGCCTTTGAAATGGTGATCTGATCCGCGAGAAATGAAGTTGTTGGCAGGGCAGGCTGAATCAGAGGTCGCTCTGTTGGGATTATGTCGTGGGATCCCTTGATTTTTGCTTTCTATGTGTTGAGCTGTACAGTGGCTTCCATTCATGTTTCTGACTTGCTATTAGCCTTTGCTGATTTCCAGGAAAAACTCATTGGAGGCGATCTTACTGTCCCATCTCACCAGTTGATTGGTGAGGTGAGCCGGTAAGATTGGGCAAGAGGCAAAAACTGGGTTTGCACCCAGCTTCTCGCCTATTGCAGTCTTATTGCTCCTGATCTGCCAATATAATCAATGTAGCTATTTATAACTTCATTTAATTGCTGCTAGTGAGCCCGGGATGCAATAATCTAGGCTCACTTGTCTTAATGATCTCGTTGGTTCAGGTCCTCACTAACAAGAATAGTGTATGATCCCCACCAATGGCGACCAGGTGTGATGGTCTTGCCAGTGGGACCAGAAGCCCCTCAGGTGGTTGGAGGTAGGGTGGGCAGTGCCAATAGGGTGGGGCCTGAAGGGGCCAGAGCCATGATGGGGGTAAGACCATGATTGGGATGCGGTGATGATGGAAAGGTGGAGGATGAACTTTACAATGACAATCATCTGGGGAGGATTATTGGAGCCAACAATTGGCTGGGTCTGGTTCTCAGGGTTAGCGACCAACTTGGGGAGGTGGGGCGGTGGTGGGATCAGTACCAGCAATTGGAGGGCCAGCGATTGCAGGGGGTTGATGTCCAGGGGCACACTCGGGGGTGGGGGAGCAATACCAAGTGGAATGAGAGAAATCCCAGTGTACTGTATACATTCCCTGTATACACTTGTACACAGTGCACTGGGGGATTGTGCCCCTAGCAGTCAGTTGCTGGATTCCTTTCAAAGATGTGCATGTTACATGGATTGGCCATGCTAAAATGTCCCTTTGTGTCATGGGGACTAGCTAGGGTAAATGAATGGGGGTAATGGGGATAGAGCCTGAGTGGGATTGTAGTCATGCAATCTCAATGGGCCAAATGGCCTCCTTTTGCACTGTAGGATTCTGTGATCTATGATCCTATAATAGGCTCTGTCTACTCTGACGACTTGGCAGGATCACACTTTGTCTCTTTTTTTCTTAAGTGCCATAAGATAGTGTTGGCGAACTTGACCAAAAAAAGTCTGTGATTCTCTCAAATTTTCATGCTTGTTTAGCATTTAAATTTTTTTCAGTAAGATTTCCCCCATTGTCTTTGGTTCCTGACACAAACTACATACCATTCACTCTCTTTCTTTCTCTCTCCTGTAGCTTCCAAGGCTGAATGGCATTATTTGCACTTGGTGGCATATTTGACCCTGATTTTGACCCCATATTCTCTCCCTCACTAAGATTGCCTCTTTACATTGTACCACTCTGCAGATTCAAATTTATGAGAGTTTGTAATGTGTCCCTCGGTAAGAAATTGCTTTTCCATGGTCTAAGCCAAGAACTCTGGCTGATTTATATTTGAACCTGGAGGAGGATTTCCTCTGTATGTTGTTTGTAATGAAACACTGCTTCAAAAATACGTTTCTGGTTCTACAAACAGAGGACATCTTGTTCAACATACTTATGCTAGTTTCCTGATTATTAAATCCCAATTAACAACAAACATAAAATTAACGTTAAGTATCATTCTTTATTTTTCCTCTGCATAAAATTAAAGAAAAATCCTTTCACTAAATTGCTTTTGACGTAATGAGAGCTTCATTAAAGAGGAAAGAATATCCTGTAATGTGTTCAGGAGGAAATGACATAATTGCCTTACTAGTCAATGACCTGATTTACTTCTTTATGAGCCTTACTTGGCACAGGACCTCATTCCAAAGTGTATATGTTTACCTTTACACATCCATTTGATTCTTTTGAAAGCTCTTTATCCTGGTTGATTCTGTTCAAGACACTCATGTTTTCCAACTCCCTGTTCGCTTTTCAGCCTTCCTTTCAAATCTAGCTTTTGATTGAACTTGCTATGGACAATACTAATGTCTTCTTTGGCTCAATGTTTATTCCTGTGCCCGTGAAGTGCCATAATGCTTTTCTAACATTAAATATACAATGTAAATGGTTGTTTTTACACAAACGAATGTAAATAAAAGATGGAAAAAGACCTTCAAACCTGTCCCACACTCATAAGCCCTGGAGAATTATGGCCTGGATATAATGGAGCTCCCCATCCTACCATCCAAGATTCCACCTGAAGCCTTTTCACTTTCCAATAAGTGTTACTTAGCTGCAGGTGGGACTGCCACCCCTGACTTGGAATGAAGAATCACCTTAGAGGGCTGGTAGCTAATCTCTGTGGGGTGTTTGGGGTGTTGGGAAAAGCCAGTGGAGCAATAGGGGTGGGGGGAGGGATGTCCAGTGGTTCCTGAGCCTGAAGGGGGATTGGGGAGGGTATGCGTCCAAAGTTAAAGGGAGCTTCTGATGAAGGCCTAAGCCTGATTATCTTCAGGCTTCCCCCATCCTGGGAACTCCTCTTGCCAGCAGATGAACTGAGGCTTGGCAGGACACATTCCTTATGTAGTCAATAATTGGTCAATTCAGGACCTCAACTGGAGCAAGGGTGGGCCTCATTCATCCCAACTTAAAATTGCTGAGAGGACTGGGCAGTTGGGAAGCCCATCAGTGCTATTTTGTGCTGCCCCCCACCCCACCCATGTCCCACTTACAAACCCAACGGTTGTGGGTGTGCTTAAAATCCAGGCCTATAAGCACTTCCTATTCCTCCGCCCCATTCTTATGCAATCCACTGACAAGAGAATAGAAATAGAAAATCAGACCAAGAAAGGGAAAAAATATTTCATTTATAGATTTCAGATAAGGCACATTGACTGTGTTCAAGGCTACTTCTACCAACCAGTGCATGTGTTAATGTTGGTAGATACTGTGGGCCAAATGATAACAATTGTGTGATTCTGTGATCAGACAAGATTGGGCCTTAGTTCTTCCTGATGGCCAAATTAATTATTTAAAAGTTAATTTATTTATTAGTCACAAGTAAGGCTTACATTAACACTGCAATGAAATTACAGTGAAATTCCCCTAGTTGCCACACTCCAGTACCTGTTCAGGTCATTGCACCTAACCAGCCAGCACATCTTTCAGAATGTGGGAGGAAACCGGAGCACCTAGAGGAAACCCACACAGACACAGGGAGAATGTGCAAACTCCACACGGGCAGTGACCCAAGCCAGGATTCGAACGCGGGTCCCTGGCACTGTGAAGCAGGAGAGCTAACCACCATGCTGTCATGCCACCCCATAGCTGAGTAATTGACCAGAGAAGTCCCATTAGTAATCCAGCATGTGTAGTAATTTCACCAGGGACAGTGTAGGGCTTTGACGTCAGAGATCTGAATTAGGGAGAAAAAAGATAAAATCAGCTTTCTACACCTTATTGCTTCTCAGGGACCCCTGCTGATGATGTTGCCCCCACCTATGGCCAAGGGATATAAAAATACACAGCAGTGGGGGTGAAGGGAAGCTTTGGAATTGGGCTTCTTAAGGGCACACCATCAGTTTTGCCTCCATGGCACCTAACGTATGGCATTCAGGAAGTCCAACCACTTTCAGGTTTGGGTTCTTTCATTAACATTTTCTGCCAAATTATGGCGCCAATAGGGCACGCAGTTACAGCTTGCTGCTTTTGTCTGGAGATCTGTTACCACACAATTACACATAGTCACATAACAGGTTTGGGCAGAAATCACTTGTGGAACATGGAAGACTATTCCTTGTCACAAAAACTTAACCACACATCCCCACCTTTCCTTTCTGACAGCCCCAACAAGTATAGCCTTTGAGAAAAACATCCAACTGTTCCATTGAGGAGCAATGGCTAGGTTTCTCAACACCAAGAAAAGTGGGAAAGTAAGCCATTGATTTGCAATCAGAATCCTGCATAGCATGCGATTTGTATATCAAAGGAAGGGCGGCATGGTGGCATAGTGGTGCCTTGCAGCACCAGGCCCCAGTTCAATTCTGGCCTTGGGTGATGATTTGTGTGGAGTTTGTACATTGTCCCTGTGTCTGCGTGGGCTCCCTCTAGCTGCTCCATTTTCTTCCCACTGTTCCAAAGCTGTGTAGGTTAGGGGGATTAGTAGGGTAAATATATGGGGTTATAGGGATAGGGCAGGGGATGGGACTGAGTAAGATGACCTGTTGGAAAGTTGGTGCAGACATGATGGGACAAATGGCCTCCTGCCGCACTGTAGGGATTCTACGAATCTCTGCCCATTTTCAACAGCAGCATTGAGTGCTGATTTGTGCTTGCCCAATGGTTGATCCAGGTTGACAAATCATATTGCTAACCTATTATTATGGACTTCGCTGAATCTGAAATAGTGCGTTTTAAAATCATATTGCTAACCTATTATGGGCTTCATTGAATCCGAAATAGTGCATCATCACAAAAAAAAATGGATTGCATGTGGTCAAATATACTCCAGGTAAGGCATCTGGTGCATGGTGATGTTCCATTGTAACTATAAGCAGCTTGTATCTTCTAAAACTAGCCTTTCTAATGAATTACTAAATTAGCCAATACATAGCCAAATTCTTTTTAACTATGTAACCTTTCTGTTTCAAGTTTCCATCCCTATATGAACAATAACAGCAAATGCTGACAGTGACAGCACACGTATCATACCGTTTTGCTTTCAACATTCAGAATCCCATCCAAATATGGCAGTTCAGTAACATTAAGTTAACAAATTAAGTGGAATGAAACCTCACATTGTTCATCTGGCATTCTCTTTCTGTCTCATAGATATAAACCACAGAGCCGGAATGCCGGTTATTACTCTGGGCTAAGGGCAAATAACTCTCACTACTATTAGATCAGCTATTTTTGGCTTGTTTGTAAGGTCCTGTAGATTGAGGGAGGTTCAGAAAAAGGCCTCAATGCATTGTATATGTAAAAAATATTTTGAATAATTGAAAATGTTAAAGAGAAGATGCTGGAAATACATAGCAGGTCAGTCGGTATTTTAAAATGGCAGAGTTGCTTTTGAAATGTCTTTCCCCAACAGACTCTTAACAGAGGATCTCAGATCCCAGCCAGAACATCAAACTGTTTTTATTCTTCAAGGGTCGACTGGCCTGCTTTTTTAAAAAAAGTTTATTAGGCTTATATTAACACTGCAATGAAGCTACTGTGAAAATCCCCTGGCTGCCACACTCCAGTGCCTGCTCAGGTACATTGAGGGAAAATTTAGAATGGTCAACGCACCTAACTGATATGTTTTGGAGTGTGGAAGGAAACCAGAGTATCCAAAGGAAGCCCACGCAGATTCAAGGAGAACATGCAGACTCCACACAGTTAGTGACACAAGCCGAGAATTGAACCTGGGTCCCTGACCGTGTGAGGTAGCAGTGCCACCATGCTACTCCTCTATATGTTCTGTATGTCTATAGTTTCTATGGATTTTTCACATTTATTGTTGTTACTTTAAATTTCTAGCACACAAGTAATTTGCTTTCTACCCCTACTGAAAGAGAGTTTCGGTTTTTCACCGCAACCCTTTAGTAGATACGATTCTCACACGATCCTGATTTTCCACTTGACATATCTGATAGATTTGTGATATTGGCAGGTTTCAAATTCTCGCCTCGTTCTCGACACTGAAAGGTGGGGAAGTGGGTTGATATGTACCTTCCTGTCATCTGATTTTCCACTTTCTCTGACAGTAGCAAAGATGTGACAAAAATTGCTTTCAACATAGCTTCAATCGAGCAAGTGCTTCCTGTCAAAAGGCAACTTTGAAACTTTCTCATTATGATGTGAATTTGAAGAAAAACTTATAAACAGAGCATTTACAAGTGGATTTACCAGATATTAAATGGAATATCCACTCTATTTCATTACGATGGATAAATAAATGCCCACTAAAGGAAGTCAGGCTGATTTGGCAGTTATGTTACATTTTTTCATATTTCTTTACCGATGAAACTCCTTTGGATAGCTGGGGTGTGGCCGTTGGGGAAAGGATGTCATTTCTGTAATTTCCTGTACTACCCACAGTAGGGGAATTCTATTCCATCAGAATTCAGAACACAATTTCAACAAATTGTAAAACAGACGCAAGAGTTTCTCCTGCAGTGAGGAGTTTCTAGTTAAAGGAAAATGCCACCTAGTGTCCAGAATCCAGAACTTGCCAACTCTTTCTGCTGCCATGGCTCCTCCTATCGGGAGACCTGCTCATCAAGGGATGTCATGTTTGTCTATCTTGCGCAAGGTTCACACATCCACTGTAACTAGTCTGCAACAATTCCGTGATATCCGTCATCCAACTATGCCCAGGCCAGGCCCTCCTTCTGCTGCTCTCCACTTTGTCCTCTAAGAGAGATCTCTGTAACTTTTCAACTCTGTTCAAATGGCCAAAATACTAACATTTTATTTTCTGGATGTCATGTTTTACAGATGTTTTTGCTCTTGCAATTTGAAGAACCTCTCCATTTGCCTTATGGCCTATATATAGAATTTTAAGCATCCTAGCGTCCAACATCCAAAGTCTTCAATTGTCTTTCACAGATCTTTACCTATTGTTCAGGATTCTCAGGCATACAGGAAAGTGGTACAAGTTTGAGCTTTCTTGTTGTTAATTAACACTTCCTTCATCATCACAAAATTGTTTCTGGCTATATCACTATCCTTCTTCTGACTTAGGCATCACAATCTAGCATCTTCTGCTGTCCTATATCCTAAATAGGCAAACTTATACATTTGTTCCAGTGTGACATCACCTTCTTCAATCTCCACTCTTATTTCTTCTAATGTATTCCTTCAAATTACCATTGATTTTGTCTCTTTCGGTGTTTGTACTCCATCCATATTCTAAACTTTTAGATTTTACTTGATCTACAATATTTTGTGGTCTTATGGTGCAGTGTCCCTGCCTCTGAGCCTCTGAATCCCACCCTAGGACTTAATGGCCATGGAACATGCGTTCGTAACGTGGACAAACAGGTAACCTGTAAAAATCCTTCTAATATGCCAGTGGCAGTTGGTAAGAGTGGAGAGGCACCTGGTCAGTCACATTGTGGCGCCCCTCAAGCTGGTGACAAGCTAGTGACCTGTTAAGATCAAGGTAAGATTCACCATGGAAACAGATGAAAGTTTGCTTTGTTCAGCACTAGGTGTGGGAAGAGAAACAATAATTTTGTAGTGCCTCTTTTGATTCTGTAAGCAGTGCTGTGCCATCAACGTAACACAGGTTTGTTATGCTCCTGCCTCCATTTTTACCTCAGGAAGTACATCTAATTCTCTGCATTTATTTTATTCATTCATGGGACATGGGCGTTACTGGATGGCCAGCACTTATTGCCCATCCCTAGTTGCATGAGGGCAGTTGAGAGTTACACGTAGGGCAGACCAGGTTAGGATGGCAGATTCCTTCCCCTAAAGGACATTAGTGAACCATGGTTTCATGGTTATCAGTAGATTCTTAATTCCAGGTATTTGTTATTGAATTCAAATTCCACCATCTGCAGTGGCAGGATTTGAACTCGGATCCCCAGAACATTAGCTAAGTTTCTGGATTAATAGTCTAGCAATAATATCACTAGACCATCACCTCCCCAATTTGTTCTGAGTAAGATTTAATAATTTTGAAGACAGCCTTGTCGGACTCTTCTCTCTACTTGAAACAAACCTGATTGTGCGTCTTTTAGCCTGATGCTTGCTATTTGGTCCCAAGGGGTGGCATGATGACAAATGGTCATCATTGCTACCTCATAGCGCCAGTTCGCTTCCCGACTTGGGTCACTGTCCGTGTGGAGTTTACATGTTCTTCCCTGTCTGGGTGGATTTCCTTCGGATGGTCCTGTTGCCTCCCACAGTCCAAAGATGTGTGGGTTATGTGTATTGTCCATGCTAAACTGGCCCTTCGTGTCAGGGGGACTAGCTAGGGTAAATACATGGAGTTGTAGGGATAGGGCCCAGGTGGGATTTTGGCTGATGCAGGCCCGATGGGCCGAGTGGCCCTCTTCTGCACTGTAGGATTCTATGATTCTAAGATAGACTTTTTCAAAGAAAATAAATAAAAAATAGTTCTTTTAACCATTTACTCTTTCTCTTCCATTCCTGAAAGTGTCTGTTCATGCTGGTTACAGTTCTGCAGCTTATGGGAGCCTTCAGGTATCTTATTCATCATTACCTTTGAAAGAAATCTCTAATGCCTGGGTGGGTTTATTCAGTGAATGACTGAACTAATTTTATCAGTGATGATCTCAGGATTAGTCTGCACTGAATTTGTTAATATCACTTGATCAAAATTTTATCTGGATCCCTGGAATTGCCTGTTGGAAGTGTGTGATGGATGAGAATAGAATGGGCTTGTTCTTTCTGCTGCTGTCAAATAGGCTTCAAGAAATGCTGGCCTATAACTTCCCAGTGATGATCATATTCTCTGAATGAATAAAAAACAAGATACTGTCATGGCTCAATCATAAATAATGACCAAACAAGAAAAAAAGAAAGTGTTTTTTCTTCTTTATTTCAAAACCCTGATTCATCAACTGTACTTCCAGGTTACAAGCCACAGGGGTCTACACATAGTTGCCATATTTTAATAATTTTCTTTTTCTTCTGAGCTTAGCTGGCTTGTTGCCAACTAGGTCTCTTGCACAAATCTTCTAGTTAAGTTTGTAATTTAAATACAGTCCTCTTTATCCATCTGTGTTAAAAAGGATCAAAGGTTTAGTGCATGAAAAAAATCATACTGTATTGCTGCATGCTGTTTTGAAAATGATTTTAGAATGCTATGATATATTAGCTGTAATTTAATCATTATCATTCTGAAATTTAGGGCAAGAATTGCAAATGAGATACATGTTCTTAAAAAATGTAATTTTATTGACCTTAGTGGCCAAATTATCCTGAATTCAAATACTGCAACTCCCCTATTGGATTAAAGAGATGAAGAATTGCTCAAATATTCCAGAATAGTTGAATAACGTAAATTAAATCTTTCAGGTTAATACCTGATTTTTTGAAGAACCTAAGACTTGTAATCAAAGTGGCATCCAGGCACTATTTTCCTGAGGGTGATTTCATGAAAATTGAACTGTGACAGAATGCAAACTACCATGATTCACCTATAAGAATGCAGCCTTTCAGATTTAGTTGTGAAGTAGTCACTTCAACTGGTAGAATTTACACACTACACTCTGCATTTTCACCTTTCCTTCTCTATGTATGGTATGCTTTGCCTGTGTAGCATGCAAGAAACAATAAAAACTTTATTTATTAGTGACAAGTAAATCTTACATTAACACCATAATGAAGTTACTGTGAAATTCCCCTAATCGCCATACTTTGGCACCTGTTCAGGTCAATGCACCTAACCAGCACCTCTTTCAGACATTGGAGAAAATCAGAGCACCTGGAGGAAAATCCTGCCCCTGTAACAATTAGGACCTACATATTCAATGAGAAGGTACCTTTTTTGTCATATAATTAACAGTTTAGATACTGGTAAAAATGAATAAGTGAAATCTGGCTTTAGAAGTACATGATAGCCATATGTTTAATTGCAGTCAGCTGAAAAAAAGTTTTGATTTATTGGGCAGTTTAGTTATGGCTCAATCCATCATGCAAACCAGCCTCCGATCCATTAACTCTGTCTACACTTCACACTGCCTGGGCAAAGCAGCCCGCATTATTAAAGATCCCACGCACCCCAGACAGTCTCTCTTCCACCTTCTATTGGGAAAAAGATACAAAAGCCTGAGGTCAGGTAACAACCAACTCAAGAACAGTTTCTTCCTGCTGCCATCAGACTTTTGAATGGACTTACCTTGCATTAAATTGATCTTTCTCTACACCCTAGCTATGACTATAACACTACATTTTACACTGTCTCATTTCATTCTCTATGAATGGTATGCTTTGTCTGTAAAGCGCGCAAGAAACAATACTTTTCATTTTATGCCAATGCGTGTGACAATAATAAATTAAATAAAAAAATATACCCAATGCTGTGTAAATTTGGTTAAAAGCTCATTTCTCCACCTTATACTAATCCATGTAAGAGCCTGCCCTGCTGGATGATGTCTCATACTGACTCGTCTCAGCATTGTTTTATTCTTTCTTTAATATAACTCTAACATAATTAAGTGTGCGAATCTTATAAATCCCAGATCTAACAAAAACGGTAATTTAATCTAAATTATGGCAGCCTTAAGTCAATGACTAAATGTGTGGAAGTGTCTAAAGTTGGCAACAATCATTAGCTTGACATTATAGTTTGCAGCTGATTGAGAGATACTGCACAAATCCCCCAGCCCAATGAATCAGAAGTTTGAAATTGATGCCAACAGCATAAGGTGACTATCCAAATAGTTGGAGGAGATTTTAGGGACCTATCATGTCACGAGCTGATGTCCCTATGTCTCTGGAGAAGCGTAGCCTCCTGTCTCTTGTGGACACCTGCACATAACTTGTATGTCTTTCAGACTGTGGAGGAAACCAGAGCACCTGGAGATTTTGGGACCTATCGTGTCACTAGCTGATGTCACCATGTCCCCGGAGAAGCGAAGCCTCCTGTGTCTTGTGGACAACTGGAAGTAGTTCGTGTGCAGTCGGTATTCAGGCAGCACAATGGTTAGTACTACTGCCTCACAGTGCCAGGGACTTGTGTTCGATTCCTGGCTTGAGTCATTGTCTGTGTGAAGAACATAAGAAATAGGAGCAGGAGTAGGCCATCTAGCCCTTCAAGCCTGTCCTGCCATTCAATAAGATCATGGCTGATCTGAAGTGGATCGGTTCCACTTTCCCGCTCTCTCCCCATAACCCTTAATTCCCTAGTCTGTCAAAAACCTATCTACCTGTAACTTAAATATATTTAGCGAGGTAGCCTCCACCACTTCAATGGGCAGAGAATTCCAGAGATTCACCACCCTTGAGTGAAGAAGTTCCTCCTCAACTCTGTTCTAAACTGCGCCCCCTCCTTATCTTGAGGCTGTGCCCCTTAGACCTGCTATCCTTACTAAGCGGGAAGAATCTCTCTACCTCTACCCTATCCATCCCTTTCATTATCTTATATGTCTCTATAAGATCCCCCCTCATCCTTCTAAACTCCAATGAGTACAGACCCAGTCTATTTAGTCTCTCTTCATAGTCCAACCCCCTCATCTCCGGTATCAGCCTAGTGAACCTCCTGTGCACTCCCTCCAAGGCCAAAATATCCTTGCGCAAGTGTGGTGACCAAAATTGCACACAGTACTCCAGCTGCGGCCTCACCAGTGCACTGTACAGTTGCAGCAAGACCTCCCTGCTTTTATATTCTATCCCCCTCGCTATAAAGGCCAGCCTTCTTGATCACCTGCTGCACCTGCAGACTGGGTTTTTGCGACTCATGCACAAGGACCCCCAGGTCCCTTTGCACCATAGCATGCTGCAGCTTTTCGCCCTTTAAATAGTAATCCCTCCTACTATTATTTCTGCCAAAATGGATAGCCTCACACTTGCTAACATTGTACTCCATCTGCCAGGTCCTCACCCACTCACTCAGCCTATCCAGATCCCTCTGCAGGCTTTCCACACCCTCCGCGCAATTTGCTTTTCCACTCATCTTTGTGTCATCAGCAAATTTCGTTACCCTACACTCAGCCCCCTCCTCCATATCATCTATATAAATGGTAAATAGCTGAGGCCCCAGCACCGACCCCTGCAGCACTCCACTAGTCACCAACCGCCAATCAGAATAGCACCCATTGACACCCACTCTCTGCCTCCTTTTAGACAACCAATCCTCGCTAACACTTTACCCCCAACGCCATGCACCCTAACCTTCTGAAGCAACCTTTGCTGTTCTCCCTGAAGACTGCATGTTCTCCCCGAATCTGCATGAATTTTCTCCAGGTGCTCTGGTTTCCTCCCACAGTCTGAAAGACGTACAAGTTATGTGCATTGGCCATACTGAATTCTCCCTCAGTGTACTTGAACAGGCGCCAGAGTGTGGTGACTAGGGGATTTTTACAGTAACTCATTGCAGTGTTAATGTAAGCCTACTTGTGACTAATAAATAAACTTTTGGTTAGTGGTGTCTTCAGCGTCCCCTCTAGCCATGGTTACCCTGCTGGCCCTGCATCCACTGAGCCAATTCCTCTCCTCTTACAGCTCTCTGCCTGGAATGCTGTCTGTGCTCACTTTGCCCCCTCTCCCTCCTTCCCCTCCCTTGCTCCTAAGAGGAGGTCCCACCAGCAGAGTATCCCCAGTACATCAGATGCATAGGCTTGCAAATAAGTGATGGCTTTCCTCCACCCCTCAGGAAAACCTTCCAGGGAAGTCCTAAAATGCTGAAGTCACTCTTCAAATGCTAACCAATAACATGGAAACTTAAGCTAAACTCTATTCTCACGCAGCTAGGAATTCTATCACAGAGAAACTGCTACTGCTCCAGGGGGCTTTTATCCCATCCTTGGATGAGGAAATGCAAAGAACCTGATAAGCATTCATGTGTTTTCCCCATGCGATGAGTTAAAAATAGCATAGACAGCATGAGGTCATTGTCAATTGGACTTTTAATGGCTTTAAGTGGCTCTTCAGTTATTAGTGGGTGCACATCTGATTCACATACGTGCTCACCGACCTGGAAATTGCACGCATGTGCGATGACATTGGGAAGCACTCCCGATATCTTCTCGCAAGATTTTACACGCTTCTGGGTCAGCTGTGACCCTACGCAGACATTTAAACTTCTGGCCCAGGTGTCCCCCATTTAATTCCAACTAAATGCTGAATTGACTGCGTTATGACACAAAGGTGATGTTTCCCTCTGCGTGATTTTGGAGCCCTCCAAAAGGGATATACCTTGCCTTGTAATCGTGTGTGAGATAGTAGGAAGCTACTGATTTTGGTAAATTGAAGCAAGATCTGCCAGTCTCTATCATGAACAATTAACTGGTCTTTATTTTTTGAACAGGTGACAATCTTATTAAAACAATTAACAAACCGAATAAACTCCCCAATTACAAGACTCACTCAGGAATAATTAAATAAATCATTACAGAATATAACCATTCTCAAATAATGTAAAACCAGGCATATGTTGGAAGTATGAACTTTCTTCTGATGCTTCGATCTGGAATGCTTTCTGAGTGGTTTCCCCTTCTATTTAGATGGTGATTTGATGATCTGCAGGATTCCACATGAGACTCACCTCTCTTTACTTCAATCTAAAGAGGTGGCAATGTTGTTCTAACTTCCTCTTGCTTGAGTTTAAATACCTGGAATTACCTCAGTATTTCTGTCATGTGAGTGCCTCAATGCTGTCAACAAACCTCAATTCAATTAGTTCTGTGTCTTTTGAGTGTTTGCTTTAAAATCATTGGTTCAATTCAGAATCTTGTTTTGTTCTACTAGACCTCTGGCCTGCTGCTTTAGATACAAAAGTTGCAAAGTTGGCTTCTGCAGCTTGCTTTCTGCAGTTTAAAATCCCAACCACAAAGACATGTGCTTTTTAAAGGGACAATGCTATATGATCTCTTGGTTTTCTTAGCATTTCTTTTCAATATTTACATTTGCCAAATACCACATTTTTAATCTTATATATGCAACTTCACAACAGCTGCAATGAGCTGGATTGGCATTAGAAGTAACAAAATTGGCTAAAGTGTCTCTGCACTCTGCTCTAAATTTATATTTCTGGAGATGAAGCGAAGATAGATCGAAGGTCCCTGTAGTTAAATATGATGCATCAATTATACCCAGTTTCAGACAGAAACAATGGCTGCCATGGATAAGGTATCAGTAATGATTTTGTGCAACTGTGGCTCACAAGGAGGTTGGTAATGTAAGGAGAGGGGTATATTCAGGGGCATAATAAAGGCAGCAATAAAGAATATAAAATATTAGGAATAACTCAGGTGTCTCTTTAAAACCTTTATCAATAGACTAGATCAATACACACCAGTGAGTGGGCTTTGTGAGTGGCCCTCCTTCACCTCAGTGGCCCACAAGATTGAAATCAGGCTTGTTCGTTAACCATGACCTATGAATAAGATTAAATACATTTAATACAAGCTGAATATTTTAAAACAAGTTATAGAAAACACTTAATTATTTATACATTAATAGAATTATCATCAGTGTCAAATGGCAGAAACGAAATAAATATTTACGTTTTGGATGCAGAAGGACTGCACGGCTCTCACAGTCAATGTTGTGTGCATCTCACTTCACTTCCCTTTCTTTATGTGTGCATCACTTCAGTTATACTGATGGGGAAAAAGAACTATGCTGATGGAAAACAGCAGAAAGTGGGCAATGGTCAACAAACTGTCTCATGAGCTGCACTCAGAACCCACATGGGCTGCATGTGGCCCCCGGGGCTGCAGTTACCTACCACTGATATACACTGTTAAGAATCAGGCATAAAGAATGGAAAGTTAGGGTATAACATACATAGGCTAGAATTATTCCAAAAAAAATTCTAAGTCCCCAATATATGGGAAAATGGGAGTAAGTTTAAGAGACTTCTAGATGAGTACATGGGACTTAATAGGACTGAGGGTTATAGGTAAGCTTAGTAGGTAGTGATATGTTCGGCACAACTTGTGGGCTGAAGGGCCTGTTTGTGCTGTAGTTTTTCTATGTTTCTAAGTTCCGCTTGTTCTCTCAGTTCCACTTGTTTTCTCAGCGTGATTTCCAGAATGAATCTCTGACACACTGTGCATCACAAAGTGCCTCAGTATGATTCACTCTTAAACTTACTATAAATCAGGGGTGGGACCTATTCCTACCTGAGAGGGTGGCAGCATAGCGCCATTGCTGGCCTCTAGATTGCTGGAAGAACTCTCACAACACCAAGTTAAAGTCCAACAGGAAAAATCCACTGACTTTCGGAGCGCTGCTCCTTCCTCAGGTAAGTGGGAGTTCTAATCACAAACAGGGCATATAAAAACACAAACTCAATTTACAAAATAATGGTTGGAATGTGAACCTTAATTGGTAATCAAGTCTTAAAAGGTAATCAAATTGGTAATCGAGTCTTAAAGCAATCTCTAGATTGCTAACCAGGCCAATCGTTGGCCAGCTCTGCAACTACCCCCCCCCCCCCCCCCCGCCCCCCCGCCGCCCCCCACAACCACTGGCCTACTGATCCCCTCACTCCCTGATCGCTGACCACCCAGACTTCCCTGGGCCAGACCCAACATCCCTACCCCCCTCCCCACCACACCTGGCCAGCCCTGATCTCACCAACGACACGTGCATGGACTGTCCCGTCCCCAAAGTAGTCAAGGTAATGATGAAGTCAGTATCACGGACATGAAGAGTCATACAATTTTGGATTAAGGCTAGAAAAGAAATTCAAATGGAATCAGTGGTTCTTTGTGCTGATTTGGCACATGCTATTGACATGCCTCAACAATGACTTCAATGTCATTGTTCACCCAGGCAATAGTCCATCTCTCTAACAAGTCTTCTCATCTGGTCTATGCCCATGTGTGAGTGATAAAGCTGTTGAAGAATATCAGGTTGAAAATATCCAGAATGATGGCCTATCTTTAAAAATGACATTCTTGGAGATGCCTCACTTATTCTTCCAAGGCCAAAATGGTCTAAACCATTCATGGATATGCTGAATTGAATCAGGCCATCCTTTAATGATAGTTTACCACAGTTGCTATAGTATAGAACATTTCCCCTTTTCTTCTTGTAATTGCTGACATCTTTATGCACAAATGTACCAGATTAACTGACGGACTTGCATTCTCCTGCAAGTGTAAAATTGCAGCTTCCTTGAAATTGACAATTTTGTCAAACATTTTTGGGTGCTTTGATGTTAGATCATGAACTAAGGTGACGGTAATTTCTGATGTTGATCTGCCATATGAGGTCTAACTGTAAACATACTGCCGTGAATGCGGTATAATTTAACACACTCCCTGAGAATTACCAACATTCTTTGTCTACAGGAGAATTGAAGCAAGTAAGCCCAAAAATCAGACTTAGGGACACAGGGGGCCACCTAATCCCTTCTGCTGGGAGAAAACATAACATTTCAACCAGAGAGTGTGCTGATTTCCAAAACATTTGTGAACAATACTGGAAGCAGGTACATGCACCTGGAATATGATCTAATTTCAGGATTGGTAACTCTGGGGGTTGGCCCTAACATCTTTGAATAAGGTCAACTTATTCCTTGATAGTGGAATAGTGGGGCTGAAGTTGGTAGCTTCCCCAGTGGTCTTAGAGAGGCCAAATGAGGTCATGGAGACAGAGCTATTACAGGAGAAGCTGATGACATTTCCTGATTGTGTGGTGAACAGTGTATAGCGGAAGAAGCTCCATCAGAGGAGAGGCAGGCTTTTACAACATTCAGTAATAGTTTCATGCTCATCATTACGAGACAAGCTTTCTTTTTTTTATTCATTCGTGGGACTTGGGCATCACTGGCTGGTCAGCATTTATTGCCCATTTCTAGTTGCCTGAGGGAAGTTGAGAATCAACCACATTGCTGTGGCTCTGGAGTCACATGTCGGCCAGACTGGAAAAGAAAGGCAGATTTCCTTCCCTAAAAGACATTAGTGAACCAGATGGTTTTCCTGACATCGACAATAGTTTCATAGTCATCAGTAGATTCTTAATTCCAGAATTTTTTTATTGAATTCAAATTCCACCAGCTCCCACAGTGGGATTCAAACCCGGGTCCCCAGAACATTAGCTGAGTTTCTCGATTAATAGTCTAGTGATAATACCACTCGGCCATCATCTC
Organism: Carcharhinus amblyrhynchos; assembly: GCF_965287045.1. Lineage (NCBI taxonomy): Eukaryota > Metazoa > Chordata > Chondrichthyes > Carcharhiniformes > Carcharhinidae > Carcharhinus > Carcharhinus amblyrhynchos. The sequence continues at coordinate 38,056,971 of NC_137339.1, read as the reverse complement.
CGCCAAATAGAGGAATTGGATTTGAACCTATATTCCAAGCCATTTACCTGGACCTCTGGATCACTAGCCCAGTGACATTACCACTATAATACCTGTAGATCTTGATGCCTGAGCCTCAACACTTAAATATATATACACCTGTCAGATGAAAACAGGATTGAGTTTGGCTATGACACCTCACACAGTCAGTCGAATCATACTCACAAGCACATACAAAAAAAGTCAGTTCCATGAGGAACCAGAGGCTGCTAGTATCTTCAGCAATGAAAATTAGAATATAGGGGTTCTCTTGAAAAACAACTTCTAAATGCCAAGCACAACATTTTTGAAGAAGGAACAGCATTGGAACTAATAGCAAAGCAGCATTAATTTTATGCTCTATTTAAAAATCACCAACAATCATCACTTTCATTTGATGCTGAAATCAACACACACATTGCAAACACTGCAGCTTTTATGTTCAAACTGAGCAAGAAAATGTGGAACAACAGCAACTTGACTGTGAACACCAAACTATGAACCTACCAAGCCTGCATTCTTAGTGCCCTTCTCTACAATGGTGAGACCGGGATAACCTCTGAGCCCGCTGTATACCTCTGTAGCAAATGTGGCACACACTGCAATGACGTTGGGGGCGGGGGCGGGGGTGGGGGCGGGGGGGGGGGGGCAGTCCTGAACCACACCAGACATGTTTAACATAGAGTTCATCACCATGGCACAGACCCACTGTCTTATGAAGCAACAGGCTACCACATGCATGTTGGGCGGGATTTTCTGGCCATCTGTGCTCCAAGTTCAGAAACTCCCGCCCCAGGTCAACGGGCCTTTAAAATGCAGCGCCAAATTTTCTGTCTTGTCTGCTATGATACCTGTGGTGGGTGGGATGTGAAAATTCCACCAATTACCCCTTTTACCAAGTTGTTTGAAGGGACAGTGTAGTTTGGAGGATTTGCTTTTTTTTTGATTTGTTCTAAAGCAAAAGTTTCCTAATGCATTCTAAAATGTTATCCATTAATTCTTTAATAAGGTGTTTTAGATGAGTAATCTAGCCAGTAAAAATGGCATTTGTTACTGCCGCAGCTACATTAAAATCATATATTGGTATGCATCCAGCAGAGGGAGTGCTAAGAACAGCACTCTTGGCAAAATAACTCCCTGTAGAGTTTCCAGTTTTCAAACTTTCTTTATCAGAAATAGGACGTCAATTGAACAGTCAACTGTAAAACTCTTACATTTATTTTATCATCTAAGTTTTTCCTCTTAGGTTAAAATGCAGGCAGCACAGTGATTAGCACTGCTGCCTCACTGTGCCAGGGACTCAGGTTCAAATTCCAGTGTCAGGTCACTGTCTGTGTGAAGTTTGCACATTCGCCCTATGTCTGTGTGGGTTTCCTCCAGGTGCTCTGGTTTCCTCCCACATTCCAAAGATGGGCTGTTTAGGTTGATTGGCCATGCTAAGTGTCAAGAGAATTAGCAGGATCAATATGTGGGGTTATGAGGCTAGGGCCTGGGTAGGATTGTGGTCACTGAAGACTCGATGGGCTGAATGTCTCCCTTCTGTACTGTAGGGATTTTGTGTGATGTAATCTCTAATAGAACACTAACTGTCAATCTTAAATATTTATTCTAAAGGTGAATTCAGAAAAGATTTCCCCATTTGCATTATTTTCTGAGCCAAAGGTATACTATCTTCCAGTGCAACAATGTTACAGCTTAATGCAAAGATTTGCACATTGTCATATTTTAGAACAGTATTCCTTAGTTAGACTCTGAGAAAACAAAATTAAGGAAAGCCACCAAAAGCATTCCTGGATTTGTTGCCTGGTATGTGCTGAATCAGCTAATCTCAATTTGCTCAGTATCCCTAGGCGAGGGAGGAGAAAATATATCAGGCAGGATTGCTGCACTTCATCATTATCTAGAAATATCTGTTGCAATGTCTGTGCGGAGGCTGGGTGAGCAAAGGCTTCTGTTTAGCTGCAATTCCCATTACTTAAATAGGTTTCCAATGGCCACTGTTTAAAGCTCTTAATTGAAATAGCGCGGTTTGAATTAGGTATTGGCGGACGACTGATTCCTATGGAACCCAACACCAACAAGAATTAGTACTCTCAGGAAAAGAACTAATAATACAATCTTAAATATACAAGGTATATTAAATTACTCTTAACTTAGTAATATAAGGCTTGGTAAAGGGGAATGAATTTACAAAGCATTTGAGGCTTTAAATTAAGAACAGTTGGATCTCAACAGAATCTGAACTAGGCAAGCAATCAGATGTTGAACAGAACTGCCAACAGGTACAATATAAAATCAGATAAAAGCTTGCTTTATTAGAATACAGGAACACAAATAAGGGGTTTGTACAATGAAAATATTTTTAATTGCTCTGAATACTAATGAACTGTATACAGATGAATCAGAAAGAATGCATTCATAGCCTGAAAGGCAATGCCCAGAAACTGTACAGGATTTATTGGCAACAATTCAGAGAACTCTGTGTGTTTTAATAGCATATTTAAGACATGATGAAAACTTCAGAGCATAATTATTTTATGGTGAAATAAAGGTTATTTTTTTGTAAAGTTTTAATTTCCATCAGTGTTGTTAAACTCAAGTAACCAGAATATAACAACATTTTTTAATTAATTATGGATAATAATGGAATAATTAGAGAAAACAGGATAAAGAAAATTAAGGCATATAAACTAAATTATATAATTTGCATTTATCCTTAGTCTTTCACTGACAATGTGTCAGCTAACTAATTGATCAAATTACAAATTAATTTCCAATAGGTATAAAGCACTGAAATATTGGCAAAATATTCATGAAGGAATTCAACTTCTGAAAAGTAAAATATCAGAAACAGATTAAGAGTTTCTATCAATTATGCAGGCATTCAGCAGTTTCATCAGATCATTTGAAAAGTTAATAAAACACAATAAAATCAAAAGCTGTCTGATTCTTCCCTTAAGATACAGGTTGGATGCCCTGTTGTACAGAACTAGCATAAAATATGTTGCGCCCTTGTCACTCATTCCGGTGCAATAATGAAAGGCAGTATTTAATTGAGGGGATGGGGGGTCTTGCATGCCAACAGGAGAGCTGGCAAGAGCCCCATGTTGTCTTTTCAGGGATGTTCACCAAATTAAGTGCCAATTAGGCATTGAGCTGGATGGCAGTGAGATTTCCCCATGGTCAAGGAGCCTGGGGGGCAAAGTTATATCTGCTGAAACGCTGGCAACAATTCATTGCTTGGAAGCTCCTCAAGGAAGGCGGTGGCTACATCCACTCAAGGCCCAGGATTGCCTATGGACTCAGGCACATGTGGGAGTGTGAGGGAGCACATGAGGTGTGGGGGGGGGTAACTTAGAGGAGCCTCTTGGTGAGGAGTGGAGGTGAGGCCTGGGGAAAGTAATTTGGGGAGAAGGTGGCAGTCTTGATGGAGAGATTGGAGGTGGAAGGAGCGCCTGTGAAGACACTATGGGAACAGGGGTTCCTGAGGGAGATATTCCCTCCCCGCCCCACACACACTTTCTGCCCGAGGCCCATGTGAGGCGACCTGCCAGGCTTTCCCTCCTGCCAATCTCAAAATTGAGGCCGGGTGCAAAGCAGCCGTTAAGTGACCAGTCAGGCCTCAGACAGGCTGTCCTAGGCCTCATTTACTCCCCATCAAATTGCAGACAGGTTGGGTGAGGAAGGCCACCCAGGGAACTTTATAGGCATGCCCTCACAAACCTCTCCCCCACACCCCATTGAGCCCTTGCCTGCAAACAGGTCAGCAGGATTCTTAAAATCTGCTCTTGATGTTATTACAAAATCAATTTCAAATAAACTGTGAAAATGCTTAGTCAAATTATGCATTCCTAACAATACACTTAACTAATACATAGAAAATGGTCTAACTCTACCATGTATAGTTTAAAGATCCAGAAATCTTCTGAAAGTACACCAATCAACTAACTAGAAATATGATCAGAATGATATTTTGGGGGCATGCCCTGAGTGCTAGAAGATGCAAGAGGGACAGTCAGAGCTGTCTATGTTTAGTGATTTCACCAAGTTGTAAGGCGCATTGCCAAGTTTCTTGGAATGAAAGGGCGAATGGACTGGCATCATTTTGCCTTCCCTGCAGGATAGATAATGACAGGATCTGTCTGCACCCCAGCATCTGCTGTCTTTTTTCCTCCCTGTAAGGCAAAAAAATAAAGGTGGAAACATTGAACAATTGCAGCATTACAATCCAGAAATGAATTCACACTGGTCATGTCAAGAACTCTATTTAACATTTCCTTTCCTTTAATTCCTCCTCTCTCTGTTGAAAGAAGTCTCCCTTACTGGGGCACAGATGCAAAAATATAGGCCACTGTCCAGTAGATTGACAGTGTATGCTGGTGCGCTGCTTAATTCTGGCATACATCACAGCTGACGCTAAACTTGTCCTCCCACGCCATTCACATGTGAACACTTCCAACAGTGGATGCTGTTGGCAATTGTGACTGGGAAGTTTGATTGATTTTTATCCATCCTTATGCTAAGATGCTGTAGTCTATCATGGTACCTCTGCCATAGCTCTATTTAAGATCAGCTAACACTGCTAAAAAGTATTTATTTTATTTTACTGTTTTTCCCATTGCAGTAATAGCAGTGATATATTTGATTGAGTAGAACCACTGATTAAATAGAAACTACCCACGGCATTCAACCCAGGTTAGTGGACTGTGGAAAATTGCAGAACAGTTAGTTCTTTTCAAAGAAAAACAACATTGTTCCTGAAGAAAATTTATGATGAATATTTTTAGAAGCCCGCCAAATTAATTGTTACTGTTGTACCTTAGCACAAGTGAACATTATTTTTTTTAAAATTTCAGCCATTTACATTGAGATTAGTCAACCGTGACGGTCAGCACAGTCCTGATATCTGCACATGGGCTCTTGAAGCAAGTGATTGTTAAACAGCAATCAATAATGAAAATCCTTCCTGACATTCTCTTCCTAACCCAGGATACCAAGAACAATTGTAGTGTTAAATCGAAAATCACAGCATGTGCTATATTTTCACATGACATAGATTAAGATACGTTCCACTTCCTGAGAAGGCTTTGAGCTTTATGCAAATTTTGTAGGTTTTATTTTTAGCCCACATGTTTAGACTTAACAAAGTATTTTAATTACTGCGCCTTTTTTAAATGACTATAATGCTACCCAAGTGAGATTAACAACCCTCCAGAGCGTGAGGATTAAGGCTTTAAAATAGTGCCGGTGAAATATGAAAAGAAACACTAAAAAGAACAAGACCATGTGAACAGATGATACTAATAGTGATCCAATAATTCTGTTCAGATATCTTGGTCACTACTTCTCTACTTCCAGACCTTGCAAATGAATATTTCAGGATTGATGTTGAATGATGACTGTGATTTCCTTCAAGGTGACATTACTGCTTTATTTTAAACATTGTGATCATAGTTAACTTGCATACGAAAGCTAAAGAAATGGTGGGGGGGTGGCACGATTCTCCTCAAAAGATTCTAAGTGTCACAAACTGGAGTAAATCAGGCTGGTTCTTTTCAGCAAGAATTTCAAAATAAATCTCCCACACTCTGCGCACTGCAGAGTGCCTCAGCATGAACTACGCTGAAAATCAGTGGTGGAGAGGCCAGCAGTATAGCACTGAGCAAGCCACTGCACATGTACCGATCTGTTAACACCAAGGTCGGTGCATGTGCAGTGGCTCTGCACTACTGGCCTCCCATTCCCTGGCCTACTCAATTGCTGGCCAGCCCCGCAATCCCCGCATTACTGCCCACCTCCCCCCAACAGCCCGATCGTCGGCCACCTTGAATATGCCCGGGCCAGCCTAGACCCACCCCCCCCACCCCTCCCCACACACGCCTTGATGACCTCCCTAACCCCGATCCCCTGATAACTTCCCCCAACCCCCCCACCACTGACAGCTATAACCTCGCCACCCCGCAATCCCAACCTCCCCCCCAGCAGGCTGACTACCCCTCTCCCCCCAAACCCTGATGGCCAGCCCTTATCACTGGCCTCCTTCCCTCTGTCACTCAGCCCGAAAGCAGAGTGGCTGCGGGACCCCTCCAACCCCCAAAGTTTGCACCCCCCTGAAGTCCCTCATCAGACCTCATCCCATTGCACCCCAACCCCTTGACACTGCCTTATGCCCCGTGGGCAGTGCTGAGGGTGCCCCCTGGGCATTGACACTTTGTCCCTTGGGCAGTGGCAGGGGCCCAGGCCGACACTGCCAAGGCGGCAATGCCCAGGGGGCACCCTCAGCACCCAACCTCCGACCCTCTGGGGGCCTCGATGGCCCCCCTCCCTTCACTCCAGCGGGGCAGGGCCACCAGCTCCCCACAAGTGGGAAGCTATAGCAAACCCTGCTGGAGTGAAATACTCCTGGCAGGTGGAGGGGGTGGGGGGAGGGGTGGTGGTGGTGGATCTGGTGGGCCCAGAAATTTCAGTCCTGGGCCAGCTAATGAGATTTAACAGTGATGTAAATTACCATTATCATAATTAACGCAGCTCCATGCTGATTTCTGGAATCGGAAATCTGGCTGCTGGAGAATTGCGGAGGACATGGTGGCCAGTGGGGAGCCTGTAAAGTGACCTCCGCTAGAGTCTCCCAGCCTACTGCACTACAAAAGCAGCACAGTGGCCTCAGAGAATCGCCCTCATTGTGCAGGGCGTGTATTTTTATTATACTTCTATATTTACATTTCAAAATCAATAAAGCACTTTCAAAGTCTTAACTCTTATATCAGATAAAAGTAGCCATTAATTTCAGTTGTCCTGATTATTAATCATTTAATGCAAATTACTCATAAGCACATCATTCTTGACGGTGAAGTCTGAACCTACACGTAATTGCTGAAAAAAGATCCTTTCCTTCACTAGATGATCTTTCAATTTTCCTCTCATTAAGCCCCCACCTTCTGTTATATCTGGTGTATTTTTCCAGACATTAGAAGCATTACCCACTGGGGATTACTACATAAAGCAGAAGGAAAATCTAAACGCAAGAGCAGCTGTGCTCACTGATCCGAGCTGTGGGCTAATCAGTGTTCGTGCTGAGGTAGGGTAGATTTTAGGTACACAGATTTATCTAAATGTTAGAATATACTGGCACTCTGATAACAGCTAATAATTCTACAGTATTCTTTCTGTGTCTACCTAGTGATCTGTGAATTATGCAGCTAATCATTTTGGCTATATACAATGCACCACAGTCACACTTTTGTGAGTGTAAATTCAGTTATAAGCTGATTATTAGTCAATTAATGTAAGCCACTTACAACAAGTGGTCTGTAGTGAGGGTAACCCTGTTGGTCACATTCGCGTGACGGTTCACCGATAACGTCTATTGCAACATTATGTGACTATACATAATCTTTAATCTCTGATGCAACTTTTTACATGTTAAATTCTTAGCCACAGCTGGAATGACTCAGGAAGGCATATTGCCTGAGCTGGTTTTGGGGGGAGGGATGGTGGATAGCAAATACAGTTAAAGGGAAAATTAAATTTGGAAAAATGTTGTGTTCTGATTTCCCAATTGAAAGATGAGTACTGCAGCTGGGGAAAGTTAGACGAGCAAAAGGAAAAGAGCTAACAGCACAAATCAGCAAGAAAAAGCTCGTCTGTTTTTCCAACTAGAGCAGCAAAATAGATTGCATTGTTTGTAAGAGTGCTTACTGATGATTGTTATTTGAATTTACCAATTATACAGTCATGAGATTGTACTTCTACACAGCTCTTCGTGTGGAAGGCAACAATTCTTATGAAAATTTACTGACTCGACAATTCTTTCACCGAGTCAGCTGGATCAACCATACAGAGGCAAAAATGGCAAGTCAGGAAAGATAAAATAGCAACGAATAGGGAACAAGCCTACCATTGCGGTTTGACAAAACCCTCAGGCTCCATTATCAAGTTATATGAATTTAAATTTAATTTCATTTCTAAATGCTTAAAATGGAAAGGTTTCAGAAACCTATTTGATTTGACTTTCTCTAAACATACCAATTGTTTTAGAAACACCCCAAATGATGACTTCTTTTCGAGTTTCTTCTCAGGCGTTTCTCCGGCTTTGATATCGTTGCCATTTGGTATTGACGCTGAAACAACGTTTGGTTGTTGTGAGGAGGAAAGGGCTTCCACAGATTTTGTTCTCTGAGGTTCTTCTTTATTGGCCTCTGATAAGGACTTTCTCTGTTTTGAACTGTCTTTGCCTTTCTTCGTCGCATCAGCTGCCAAGCCTGTGTCCTGAAAAGGAGAAGGTATTGTGAAATGAAGTCTTCCCATTTTCTGGAGACTGAAGCAGAAAGCGTGCCGTTGTGTTGCTGATGTGATCTCAGTAATAGTAAAAGGGTATGTGCCTGGCTGGAGAGATGTGCCCGAATTTTATCGGCACGTCCGCCCAAGATTTGTAAGATCCTGCCTGAGGCCAATGGAGAATGCCGTTCTGCAAATCTTGCTCGCCCCAATTCCGGGGTACATTTGCCAGTAGAATTCCAGCCATGGTGTGAAAAGATAGCATTCTGGTTTCTGGAACACTTAGAGCAATTCTGGGTACAGTATTTATGGGCCTCACCTTGTTGGGACCAATGTCCCTGCTGGCAGAGTAACACGTAGCTGAGAACTGAACTCAACGTGGCAGTGTGGAGGGGAAAGCAAGACAAGGAAGCAAAAACAAAACTTAAAGGGAATGATCATGGAATATCAGTAAGGTTATTTAAAAAAAAGGTCAGTGAACGGAAGGATTAGAATGAATAAGGTTGCTAGACAAACGGGCAAGTTGGAGTTTTACTCTTTAAGTAATCTGAATAAAATCAATGTATTAGAAACACCAGTTGTGCTTGGCGTTATAGAATAGGACCATAGAGACCATCAAGTCTACACTGACTCTCTGAAACAGCATTCCACCCAGGCCCTCCCCCGTAAACTTGCATGTTTCCCATGGCTAATCCACTTAACCTACACATCTTTGGACACTAAGAGACAATTTAGCATTGCCAATCTGCCTAATGTGCACACCTTTGGACTGAGAGAGGAAACCGGGGCAGCCGGAGGAAACCCATGCAGACACGGGAAGAATGAGCAAACTCCATACATAGTCCCCCAAAGGTAGAATTGAACCCGGATCCCTGGCGCTGTGAGACAGCAGTGCTAACCACTGTGCCGCCTTTATGATATAAAGGCATTAATAGATATGTGACTGTGGCTTAGATTAGACTAGTCCCTCAAGGATTAGAATAGAATAAAAAGGAGGGTGTCACAATTAATCTACTGCAAAAACTGAATTTAGGAATAAGACAGGAAGAATTATTTTGAATTTATTAGAAATTCTACACAGTCCATGGAAATAGAACACATAGTAAATTTTATAATTCAAATTTTAATGGCATGTTTGTTTTTATACTGTTTTAATAAAGTACATGACAGCTTGGGTCACTTGAATTTGCAATGTAAGCTTTGGATGTCTGTATTAAACAATCCTATTGCCATATTTCACTTCAAACCATTGGCTGAAAAATCAAGGTACTTTTCTTATTTATAGAATTTATTAAAATGCGGCTCATTATTGGGGTGACTTTCCCAGTGCACTGGGCTGGGAGACATAAACAGAGGCCGTCTAGCGGGCATCCCCCCTCCTCGCATCTCCAGCAGCTGTATTTCCGGCTCCATCAGCCCTCACCAGGAATCAGCCTGGAGCTGAATAAATTATTTAAAATCTGTATTTTAATATCATTAGCGAGCCTGGGACTGAAGTCTCTGCGCCCACTAACTTACCTCCCCACCCCCCAACCAAGTGAGGTGGTTCACTCCAGTGGGTTTACAACAGCTCCCCACTAACGGGGAGCTGGCAGCCCAGCCCTACTGAAGTGAAGGCTAGTCATGATATGGGTATGCCGGCATTGGACTGGCGTAAAGACAGTAAAAAGTCTGACAACACCAGGTTTTAGTCCAACCTATTTATTTGATAATATACTCACAAGCTTTCGAGGGACACCCTCTTCGTCAGGTGAATGGAGAGTTCTGGCCTCAGACAGAGCATATAAAGCACAGACAGTTTAGAGATTACTGATTAGAATGCGAATCTTTACACCTAACCTGCTGTTCAAGACCTGAAGTGGCTGATAATGTGAGTGGAAGGAGCACTGATCACAGTTTAAAGAGATGTGTATTGTCTCCAGACAGTACAGTAAGTGAGGTTTTGCAAACCCAGGCAAGTCACGGGGGTTACAGATAGTGCGACATGAACCCATCAGCCACTTCAGGTCTTGAACAGCAGGTTAGGTGTAAAGATTCGCATTCTAATCAGTAATCTCTAAACTGTCTGTGCTTTATATGCTCTGTCTGAGGCCAGAACTCTCCATTCACCTGATGAAGAGGGTGTCCCTCGAAAGCTTGTGAGTATATTATCAAATAAATAGGTTGGACTAAAACCTGGTGTTGTCAGACTTTTTGAAGTGAAGGCTAGCCATGGAGGTCCCCCAGAGGGTCAGGGGGTAAGGAGGGGGTGTGCCTCCTCAGCACTGCCAGCTTGGCAGTGCCAGCCTAGCCTCCTGGCACTGCCCAAGGGGCAAAGTGGCAATGTTCAAGGACCACCTTGGTACTATCCACCAGGCTTTGAGCAGTGTCAAGGGGCATGGACTATTGAGGGCAGGGGTTCTGGGTTGAGGGGGGGGGGGAGTGGTGGGGATAGGGATCATGAGCAGAGAGGAGGGCTATTGAGGGCTGGCCATCGGGGTGGGGTTCAGCCTCCCGGTGGTGGGGTCAGGACTGGTGGAGGGGTGAGTGGGGGTAGTAGGGCTGCCATGGTCAGGGGCAGAGGGGTGGTGGAGAGAGAGCGAGGCAGGCCAAGGGGCATGGTTGTGGCTGGCCCAGACATGTGAGGGAGGCCAGAAATCAGGGTGGTGGGGGAAGGTCACAGGCCAGCGATGCAGGGTCATGGGTTTGGCCAGTGATCGGGAAAATGACAGTGTAGACTGCTGCATGTGCGCCTGTCTCCATGCTGACAGACTGGCGCATCACAGTGGCCCACTCAGCGCTATGCTGCCGCCCATAAGATAACTACCAAGGATGGCACAATGGCTGGCACTGCTGCCTCACAGCGCCAGTACCCGGTTCAATTCCAGCCTTGGGTCACTGTCTGTGTGGAGTTTGCACATTCTCTCCATGTCTATGTGGGTTTTCTCCAGTTGCTCCACTTTTTTGGATTTGACTAAAGACACTTTAATATATGTAGCGTCCATGAACCACAAATGCATAAATTAGAACCACAACCCCTGGCCATGACAAAAACAATGGAGGTGCTGGATTTGGAGTGAGCGTTTGTGGAATTGGACCTTCAAAGCCATCTTGGAAAGCAGGAGATCCTCTTCATCATGGCAAAAGTTTCAGGCTTTTTTATTTGTATCCACTCTTACAAAACCTATCAAACCTTTGAAGAACTCGTTTAGTGTCACTTCGCCATCTCCCTTTGACTGAAAAAAGACTGAGTGCTAATCCTTTCCAATAGGCTAAGGTATAATAACCTTGTATTTCTCATGTTATTCTTGCAAATCTTTTTTGTACTCGCTTCACGTTGCAAAGTAATCAGGGATACTAAGAATCATCGGTTGAGTCGGGCTGTGGTGAAATAATACAACTGGCAGCCAAATAGAGAGGGAAAATACTGCTTGCAATTTAAAGTTTATTTTATAAATATAGCAAACATAATTGTATGCATTACATCAAGTGTGATCAAAGCAAGATTCAGTACAATATTGTAACTTTTCTGGTTTCCAATTCTATCGCTCTAGAAATAAATTGTGCTTGGTTTGCTTTTATAATGGCCTTATTAACCTTACAATCTTTGCTATTTTTCCCCTACCGCAGACAATCCAAAGCTGCTTGTTACTTTAATCTAAATAAAATAGCATAGTCTGGAGCTGCAACATCTACAGATAAAGAGTGACATGTACACAGATGACCTCTCTGTTGCTTCGTCAGCCACAGAATTAACTACAAAGGTCCTTTATATTAGTATCGATGATGTAAAGAGTAAATTCATGCCAATGCATCTTCTGCCTGTGAAGTCAATGGATGAAAAGTGACCTCACTGCTGAAAACAAAGCCACAACTGTTAAATACAAATAATAGGGTGTCATGCAAGACATTTCTCATGGTTCCTGAAAAGGCAAAAAAATGAAGTTTTATAAGTAATCATTGAGGATAATGCTCCAGGTAAATGACCATCTCATGTGTATATAGCAAATATACTCACAATTTAACTACATCGTTTAAATGTGAAATAAATAATTGCAAGCAGTATTTGTGCTCTCTTTGGCTCCCATTTGTATTACCATTCCCCAGCCCTGCTCAATCTATATGGTTCTTAGTATCTCTGATTTCTCTGTTGAAAGCAGTGAGTGAGAGGGATGCCCAGAGCCAAGTGTAAATGAAATAAAAACACAGATGAATCCTCTAACTGGGGTGGCAAACATTGCGTGGTGCCTTCTGTGTTGGGGAACAAATACACTCAGATATACTTGAGAAAAAGATTGACTATATAATTTTCAATGAGTGCTTGAAGGAAGGACCTCAGTAGCTTTGTGGCCTGGATTATTCCTTAGTATACCCTCCTTAAAAGGTTAACTACAACCAATACTGGAAAAATGTTCATTTTACAGCTCTATAATATACAATGGGCTTGATTTAGCTCTGTGCAAATGAATAGGGTTTTTGAATGAGTTAAAATTGCACCCAAAGAATTTTCATGCATGTTCCATGCATGTTGTGGACAAGTCCCCAGGACCGGATGGAATGCATCCGAGGGTTCTGAAAGAAATGGCGGAGGTTATAGTGGATGCCTTGGTGGTTATTTTCCAGACGTCGCTGGATTCCGGGGAAGTGCCGGAAGATTGGAAAACGGCTAATGTTACGCCGTTGTTTAAGAAGGGTGCCAGGCAAAAGGCGGGGAATTATAGGCCGGTTAGTTTAACGTCTGTTGTAGGTAAAATGTTAGAATCCGTCATTAAGCAGGAAATTGCGAGGCATCTTGAAGGGAGTTGCTTGATAGGGCGGACGCAACATGGTTTCATTAAAGGGAAGTCGTGTCTGACAAATTTACTGGAGTTCTATGAGGATGTGTCTAGGGCAGTGGATAGAGGAGAGCCGGTGGATGTGGTCTTTCTGGATTTTCAGAAGGCGTTTGACAAGGTACCTCACAAGAGGTTATTGCAGAAGGTCAGGGGACATGGAGTTGGGGGTAGGGTGTTAGCGTGGATAGAGGATTGGTTGTCAAATAGGAGGCAGAGAGTGGGGGTCAATGGGTGCTATTCGGATTGGCGGTTGGTGACTAGTGGGGTGCCCCAGGGGTCGGTGCTGGGGCCTCAGCTATTTACCATTTATATAGATGATCTGGAGGAGGGAACCGAGTGCAGGGTGTCGAAATTTGCTGATGACACCAAGATTGGGGGAAAGGCAAATTGTGCGGAGGGTGTGGAGAGTCTGCAGAAGGATCTAGATAGGCTGGGCGAATGGGCCAGGAAATGGCAAATGGAATTTAATGTTGGCAAGTGTGAGGTGGTCCACTTTGGTAGGAAGAATGGTAGGAAGGACTATTACGTGGCGAAAAACTGCAGCAGGCGACGGTGCAGAGGGACCTCGGGGTCCTTGTGCATGAGTCGCAAAAACCCAGCTTGCAGGTGCAGCAGGTGGTCAGGAAGGCGAATGGGATGCTGGCCTTCATAGCGAGGGGGATTGAATATAAAAGTAGGGAGGTCTTGCTGCAGCTGTATAGGGCATTGGTGAGGCCGCAGCTGGAGTACTGTGTGCAGTTTTGGGCGCCGCACCTGCGCAAAGATATTTTGGCCTTGGAGGGAGTGCAGAGGAGGTTTACTAGGCTGATACCGGAGTTGAGGGGGTTGAGCTATGAGGAGAGGCTGAATAAACTAGGCTTGTACTCGCTAGAGTTTAGAAGAATGAGGGGAGATCTCATTGAGACGTATAAGATGATGAATGGGATGGATAGGATAGAGGTGGAGAGACTCTTCCCGCTCAAAAAAGACAGTAGGACTAGGGGGCACAGCCTCAAGATAAAGGGGAGGCGGTTTAGAACGGAGTTGAGGAGGAACTTCTTCACTCAAAGGGTGGTGAATCTCTGGAATTCTCTGCCCGTTGAAGTGGTGGAGGCTGCCTCGCTAAATATTTTTAAGAAGCGGGTTGATGGGTTTTTGATAAGAGAGGGGATTAAGGGTTATGGGGAGAGGGCGGGAAAGTGGAACTGAGCCACAACAGATCAGCCATGATCTTATTGAATGGCGGGGCAGGCTCGAAGGGCTAGATGGCCTACTCCTGCTCCTATTCCTTATGTTCTTATGTTCTTATGTCCTCAGGATGTAATTCTACTTTATAAAGTTTTTGAAACTGACAATTTATAGGAGAGATGTTCCTTTTACTTTCCTGAGGGTGTTGACTCCTTACTGACTTTGCAGACTTGTAAGTTAACGTTTTTGTCTTTTTATTCCGCAGGTGAAGGTCCACCTCGTTGTCAAACGAGGGGCATGCACACGGTGGGTCGTGTGTGGGCTGCTCTTGGAGGTTCCGGGAGTGGCCTAGTACTTCGTGTTGGTGTGTGTGCTTGATCCTGGACCGGTAGACGGGCGCCGCAACAGCTGGGTGACTAGCACTGCTCGCTGTGCAGATACATGGATTTGGGCCTGTGTCTGTGGGAGTTTGCACATTCTCCCTGGGGTTGCGTGGGTTTCCTCCGGGCGCTCTGGTTTCCTCCCACACCCCAAAGATGTGCTCTTAGGCTGATTGGTTTACCAAATTGATACTATTCTCCCCTGAATCTGGCTAAGTTAGGGGTTCCATTCGTAGACACGCAGGGTAGAATAGGTGTAGGGTGATGCGGTGGCGCGGGCTCGTTGGGCCGAAGGGCCTGTTTCCCGTGCTGGGTTGTTCTTTGTTCTTTTGTTCTTTGTACTGGGGCTTCGTTTGCTAATCCTCCAACACATGTCACAGTGACCATGTGAGCCTGAACAGATCCTCTAACCATTATTAAGGTTGAGCATGGTGCTGTCCAGCTGAAACCTGAACATGAATATACACATATACACTTGCATCCTTCCAGTGGGCATTAGCAAAACAGCAATTGGGAACTCAAGTCCTGATCAGATTTCTCCTCCCCAGTTCTGTGAGCTGAGGCTCTACATCTGCCCTCCTGATCGCAGTTAACTCTACAGAGACAAGGAATCAAATGTGAGGCCTCCTAACCTGTATGGTTGCATTACACACAGGCTTTATGAACTATTACAGAATTGTTATGGTGCAGAAAGAGGCCATTTGGCCCATCCTGTCTGCACCTGCTTTCCAAACAAACATCAGGGCTTATGGCCATTTTCTATACCCCTGCACATTATTTGAATAGAAACAATCATCTGATACCCTCTTAACTATCTTGATTGAACCTGGCTCCACCATACTCCCAGACAGTGCATTCTAGACCCCAACCACTTGTTGAGTGGAAAAAAAATTATTGCATCATATTTGTTTCTCTCACAAATCACTTTAAATCTATGCCCTCTCGTTTTTGATTGTTTCATGAGCAGGAGCAGCTTCTCTGTCCACTCTGCCTCCTGATTCTATCAGATCTCCTCTCAGCCGCCTTCTCTCCAGGGAGAACAATCCCAACCTCTCCAATCTATCCTCATAAATGAAATTTTTCATCCCTGGAAGCAATTGTAAACCTCTCCTGCACCCACTCCAATGTGCTCATATCCTTCCTAAAGTGCGGTGCCCAGAACTGTACACAATACTCCAGCTGAAATTTAACTAGCATCCTACATAAGTTCAAAATAACCCCCTTCTTCTTGTACTCTATGTCCCTTCTAATAGAGCCCAGTATATCATATGCTTTATTAACTGCTCCCTTCACCTGTCCTGACCCTCAATGGTTGGTGCACACATACACCCAAGTCCCTCTGCTCTTGCATCCCCCATAAGAATTGTACCTTTAATTTTGTATTGTCTCTTCATATTCTTCCGACCAAAATATATCACCTCACATTTCTCCACATTGAACTTGATCTGCCACCTATCACTCTACCAACTTGTGTGGAGTTTGTGCATTTTCCCTCTGCCTGCATCGGTTTCCTCTGGGTGCTCCGGTTTCTTTCCACAGTCCAAAGATGTGCAGGTTAGGTGCATTGGCCATGCTAAATTCTCCCTCAGTGTACCCGAACAGGCGCTGGAGTGTGTTGACTAGGCAATTTTCACAGTAACTTCAGTGCAGTGTTAACATAAGCCTATTTGTGACTAATAAATAAACTTTACTTTATCTACATCCTTCTGAAGTCCTACACTGTCCTCTTCACAGTTTATAATGCTTCCATGTTTTGTGTCATTTGCAAACTTTGACATTATCCCCTGCACACCAAGATCGAGATCATTTTTATGTATAACATATTTCAGGAAAAGCAAGGGCCCCAGGTTAACCCCTTGGGAGTTCCACTATAAACTTCCTCAAGCCCAAAAAGTATCCATTGACCATTCCTCTCTTTCCTATTGCTCAGCTAATTTTGTATCCACATTGCCTTTTATTCTGTAAGCTTTAAATTTTCTCATTAGTCTGTTGCGTGGCACTTTATCAAATGTCTTTTGAAAGTCTATGTACATCACATAGCGGAGGTGATGTATGTGAAGGGCAAGGAAGGGTCTATGATTAGCTCAATTAATACAGTTTTCAGAGAATGAGAACAAAAACATTTCTCAAATACTTTGAAAAAATAAATGAGATTGAGATTAGTCTGGGACATTAACTTTTCAAATACATCAGTGTTTTACAATATCAAGCCATGCTTTGAAACTAGGTTGATGACAGCTCTTCATAACCAGGCAACCTCTAGGCACACATTCTGGAAACACAAATCCACATCACACAGTAAATAACTTTCACCTGCTGTAGACACTGGAAATATATCAAAGTATACTGGAGCAGATTAATGTGGCAGATCTATTGCCAAGCAGATGCTCGTGGTAGTAAAGCTTTTGTATTTGTTTTGTCAATTCCATGAAATATAATCATGTACAAATACAACAGCTCTGATATTTATGGGGTGGCTGCGAGGGTGTGGGGAGGATTGCACTCAGCTAATGTGCGCACCAAGGCCAAGAACACAGATGTCCAATGACAGACCACATTATCACTCTAAAAATATGCTTTTTTCTCAGCAGCTGGTCAAATGGACAGCCTGGGCAGGAGGGGAGAATTCAAAGCAGAGGTAGGAGGTTGCAGTTGAGAACCCTTGTGTGTGGTCCTGACAATCAGGAGTCAACCATTATGATGGAAATATCTACTATCGTGGTGAGATGGGATGGGTAAGGCCAGCCATAATGGCATGGGGAGGAGGAGGGAAGGTCACCTATCGCAGTGAGATACAGAGAAGGTCAGTCATCATGGCAAGGGGGGGAGGAGAGAGGGTCATTGATCATAGTGAAGCATGGGGAAGGTCAGCTATCATGTTGTAAAGAGGAAGGAGGAGGATCATTGATTACAGGGGGAGATGGTGAAAAGTGATTCTCAAGACAAGGGGAGGAGGGAGAGTTGTCCATTACAGTGAAGGATGGGGAGGTTGGCAGTCAAAACAGAGAGGGTTGGGAAGGTCAGCCATCACAATGAGGGAAGTGGAAGGTCAGCCATCACAGTGAGGGAAGTGGAAGGTCAGCCATCACAGTGAGGGAAGTGGAAGGTCAGCCATCACAGTGAGGGAAGTGGAAGGTCAGCCATCACAGTGAGGGAAGTGGGAGGTCAGCCATCACAGTGAGGGAAGTGGAAGGTCAGCCATCACAGTGAGGGAAGTAGGAGATCAGCCATCACAGTGAGGGAAGTGGAAGGTCAGCCATCACAATGAGGGAAGTGGAAGGTCAGCCATCACAGTGAGAGAAGTGGAAGGTCAGCCATCACAGTGAGGGAGGTGGAAGGTCAGCCATCACAATGAGGGAAGTGAAAGGTCAGCCATCACAGTGAGGGAAGTGGGAGATCAGCCATCACAGTGAAGGAAGTGGGAGATCAGCCATCACAGTGAGGGAAGTGGGAGATCAGCCATCACAGTGAGGGAAGTGGGAGATCAGCCATGGTAAGGGGTAGTTGTGAAAGTCAGCCATGCTGGGGGCTGTTGGAAAGGTTAGCCAGCACAGCTGTGTTGGTACTTGGGATGCAGGAGTGGAAAGTTGGATTTCATGGTGGGGAAAAGAGAGACAGATGATGGAGTGTACTGAGGTCACATTCTGTGGTGTTGGGGAGGAGGATGACAAAGGTTTTCTCAACAAGCAGTGCAGGAAAGAGTATTTAACCTCTGGAACTGCAGCTCCTGTCTCCCTTTCACTTCAAAGGTTTGTGACCTCCAGGAGATCTATTCGGCAGCAGTGAACTTTAAATCAGGCTCCTAATTATACTGCAAGGTCTCTTACATAAGTTAATGTAATAGAGACTCCCCTTCCTGACAGGGTATTTGGATGTCTCTATATTTGCACCATCAAATGACAATGGGTGTGTGCACTGTGGCTTGGAGCCATGTGCTGCACGTTTAACAGTTTAACTCCCTCCCAAAGTTCAGATTTCTCTGGGCTCTGATGAAGGGTCATCCAGACTTGAAACATTGGCTCTGTTATCTCCCCACAGATGCTGTCAGACCTGCTGAGATTTTCCAGCATTTTCATTTTGTCTCAAATCTCTCCTATCTATCATAGCGGATCACAGAGTCCCTACAGTGCAGAAGGAGGTCATTCAGCCCATCAAATCTGCACTGACAGAATATTTTACCCAGGCCTTCTCCCCCGCCCTATCCCCATAACCCACAAAGCATGGTGCCACCGTACTTAGCACTGCTGCCTCACAGCGTCAGGGACCTGGGCACAATTCCGGCCTCAGGAGACTGTGTGGAGTTTCCACATTCTCCCCGTGTCTGCGTGGCTCTCCTCCGGGAGCTCCGATTTCCTCCCACAATCCAAAGATGTGCGGATTAGGTTGATTGGCCATACTAAATTGACCCTAGTGTCAGGGGGATTAGTAGATAAATATGTGGGATTATGGGAATTGGGCCTGGATGGGATTATGGTTAGTGCAGACTCTATGGGCTGAATGATCTCCTTCTGCACTGCAGGGATTCTATGATTTACCATCCACCTAACCCACACATCTTTGGATTGTGGGAGGAAACCCATGCAGATACAGGAAGAATGTGCAGACTCCACACAGACGCAGTCACCCAAAGCCAGAATTGAGCCCGGGTTCCTGGTGCTGTGAGGCAGCAGTGCTAACCACTGTGGCACCCTGTTTGGTGGGGTTGGGGCACGGCGGTTGTCTTTATTTATTTATTAGTCACAAGTAGGCTTACATTCACACTACAATGAAGTTATTGTGAAAATCCCCTAGTCACCACACTGCGACGTCTGTTCCAGTACACTGAGGGAGAATTTAGCATGGCCAATCCACCTAACCCGTACATCTTTGGCCTGTGGGAGGAAACCGGAACACCTAGAGGAAACCCATGCAGACAAGAGGAGAATGTGCAAACTCCACACAAACAGTGACCCAAACTGGGAATTGAACCCGGGTCCCTGGCGCTGTGAGGCAGCAGTGCTAACCACTGTGCCATGTCTGGGGGCAAATCTCAAGGGAAACATGGAAGAAACATACAGCGCAGCTGTGTAATAAGGTGTGACAATGCACTGTACCATAAGGAGTGACAGCACACTGTGCAGCATAAACTGGCAATACAATGTTTACAATACATCATAAATAGGACTAGACAATAAGTGTGGTTCTGTCCATGTCACCCACATCCCAAGAATAAATAAAAACTCACTATCATCTTTATATAATCAGCATTTATGATGGGAATTGTCTATAATAAACTTGCCGCACTGTAATTACGTCACCCTAAAGCTGAAGTGTGGACACAGGAATGTATAATGGAGATTTAAAAACCAGGACAGGATGTGTGGCTTTGAAAGAAGGACTGAGTTACATCTGTCAACTTTGGTTCTATTGTCCCACAACCCAGTAACGCTGCTTCTATTGAAGATTCCACTTGTCTTAATCCCCGTGTGGTTTCAAAGAAGATCGAGTAGCAAGTAAATGGCTAACGAAACTTTTCTCAACGCTTTCTCTGAGGTTAGCCCTGTGAGTCTGCCACCATCTTCTGAGACCTACTTTTCACTCTCTGGTGCTTCGCGTTTCCTTTAAACACTCTCTAAAATTATTTTCCTGCCACAGTTTTTTTAAAAAGTCTATCCTGACTGCCTTTGGCAGCTTGCCACTATAGCTCATTCTCTCTTTGAGGAAAGAACTGCAACGTGTTCCTGTCAACTGCCTTCACACTTCTACCACTGGGTGGAGCTTCACAAGTTGGAGAAGGTGCAGATCTCTGTATCTGTACCCAGAATGTCACGTGTGCAGTGAGGGCAACTCCATTCCTCCAAAATCCATGGGACAGCACAGTGGCATAGTGGTTAAAATTGCTGCCTCACAACACCAGACACTCAGGTTCCAATCCAGCCTCGGGTCACTGTCTGTGTAGACTTTGCACAGTCTCCCAGTGTCTATGTGGGTTTCCTCCAGGTGCTCTGGTTTCCTCCCACAGTCCAAAGGTGTGCTGGTTAGGTTGATTGGCCTGCTAAATTGACCCTAATGTCAGAGGGATTAGCAGGGTATTTAGGTGGGGTTGCGGGAATAGGGCCTGGGTGGGATTGTGGTTGGTGCAGATTCGATAGACCGAATGGCCTTCTTCTGCACTGTAGGGATTCTATGGGACATCCACCAGTAATGTATTAAATCTGTGTCGTGCACATTATGGCAAATTATAAAGGCACTTACCTTTTCTTCAGAAACTTTAGCAGAATCGGCATGTTTCTCATCCTCTTTGACTGACTGCAATAACAGATACAATCTGGCATTACTTAATGATAAATATAGGATTGACTTTTAAATGAGGTATGCATTCAGTTTCTTCATCTATTCGATGTACATCTCAACTACATCAATAAGTTCAGGATCAGTCGCAGCAGTGGCCAACACATCCCATTTGTTACAGGTGCTTTTTCTGCTGCTAGTCCATTGCTCTTGTTTCTGTTAAAAACAATTACTTCCAGTGTTCATTACACTTGTACCTTCGTCCCATGAGGATATTTTGTAATATTTGTTGAAATGAAAGAGCTTCTGGAAATTGTGAGTTTTATCACAAACTACAGAAAAAAGAGGATTTAATAAAAAAATTAAACAAAGCAGATCTTTTAAGAAAAATAAGAATCAAATGTTGAAATTACAGACATGCATATTGCATCTAAAAAGATCAAAGACAGGATATGACATTTTGTTTTCATGAAGTCATTAGAATTTTATGTTCTTAATCCAGATTTGCAGCATTTGCCGTTTTGTTTTTTTTCCGTTCTAATTTACGCGTGGTTTTTTTTGCTTCTGTGATTACCAGCCCATTATTTGATTTAAACTGATGGAAATCACGTGTTGGCCAACCTCAGAAGCTGGAGATTGAGGTCTACATATTTGTTTCAAGGTCTTGATTGATTCCACCTACTTTTACAATCAATAGAGAAAAAGTGATGATGATACAATGCTCGCCAATCTTACAGCCAACATTGTAAAGACACGTCTACACATATTTTCACAAAAAAGCATCAAACCAGATGAGAGTATTTTCTCAGGTACTTCTCTTAGTCATTTTTCCAAGCAATTTACTGAATTAATAAATGGCTTTTAATTTAACGTTTCTGCATGTAAACTTTTTCTCAGTTTATCTTCCTGCCAGGAAGTGGTTAGGGGTTACTTATTGGTATATCTCAAGTGCTTATGTGTCATTTGTCAATCTTAATGATGAGTGCCGTTCAGCTATTCTAATTTGGAAGGCCACATAGCAAATCTGCTCCTTTCTTTAACTGCTCTGTGATGTCCACTTTTGTGCCTTCCAGTGAGGGTCATGATCGGTGCTGGTATCACTGTCAATATCTATTTGCATAGGTTTTTTCAGAAAGGCTTTGGGAGAATGCCAGAGGCAAAGTTCCAACTCAAATTAATCTATATTTAATGTTTCCTAGTCCCATTGCAATTTTTATTATATAGTTATTATTGGCTTAGTATAAAATTATGTCCTTTGCACTGTCGTAGTTGAATTGTGCCTGCTACATGCTGGATTAATAACAAGTGTGCCTACATCAATGATTCACATTTCTGGTCTATATTGGAACATTACTTAATTTGTGCCACATGGTATTTGATGTGATCCTAAACAACGCTAACTACATTCTACTAAGGTCATGACTCACGAGTGTTTCTAATGAAGTAACAGTGGATATCTGTAACTGATTACTGCCTACAACCATCACATTTTCAGTTAATATATGCTGTTTCTAACAATCAGTGCTTGTCAAAAGCAGAATGTTCTCTGATGACTGGCACAATTAAATGCATTATTTTAAAAAGTATACAGCAGATGCAAAGATCTTTATTCATAATTCATGTATAAATTTTCAAAAAAGATATTTTTCAGCATTTTGTTATTTAGATCATCTTTGCAATTCCACATAAGCTTCCTGAATGCAAGCAGAAGCATTGAAAAGCATTAAATGTTTTGGCAAGTGTCTCATTTCTAGATAGGAATGGATAACTTCTGGTTCAGAATTGAGTGCACTTTTGGTTTTGGTCAATATAATTAATTTGGAATAGGGAGGGCAAATTTCAAATTTATTGCTGACACAACAGTGGGAATTTCAGCAAACATTGAGGATAAATAAACAGGTGGGCAGATTTGGGAGACAGATGGCACATACAATGTAATGTGAAGAAGCGTGAGGTAATGCACTTCGAGAAGAGAAAAAAAGACTGAGTATAAAACCAGTGCAAAGATGCTGAAGGAGGGAAAGAACAAAAAAACCTAGCGATTGAAATACAGAATAGTTGATGCGGAGACTGCTGCATCTCTTCTGGAAAGAATGAATGAGCATTTGAAAGCATGAAAGATATATGGCTAGGGGGAGAGTAGGGCAGTGGGATTAGTTTCAGATTGCTCTTGCAAAGAGCTGTCACAATAGGTTGAATGGAGTCCTTATATACTGTAAAGTTCTATGGTTCTATTATTAACATCCCATTTCTTTGTCAAAATTGTCAATGAGTATGTGCCTCCAAATGTGTGTTGTTGCTCTGTTTCAAAAGGAGGCCAGTTTCCACTGCTAATGTAATTTGGCAACCACAGTTAAAGAAAATGACTGCAAAATTCAGATGCAAAGCAGCTGGTTTTTGGCTGCTATAGGTGCCACTCTGACTCCAAAATGTCATCTGCAGCAGGCGCTCTTCTAGAGCTGGTTTTGTATTTGACAGTCCAGATTTCAGCATAGCTGGTCTTACTCCTGTATGCTCTGGGGTCTTACTCCTGTACTGGATGCTCCGAGGTCTGCTATTTTGAAGGTCGCGGTGTTTTCACAGCCATGACCCAACCTGATGGAACGTCCGTTCATTTGCGGGCAATTGGCAGTCAGTCTGGGTATTATTCAAAGATGGGGAGGCAATGGCTCAGTGGTATTATCACTAGGCTATTAATCCAGAAACTCAGCTAACGTTCTGGGGACCTGGTTTCGAACTCCGCCACCAGAGATACTGGAATTTAAATTCAATAGAAAAAAATCTGGAATTAAGAACCCACTAATAGCCATGAAACCATTGTCGATTGTTGGCAAAACTCATCTAGATCACTAATGTGCTTTAGGGAAGCTAAATCTGCCATCCTTACCTGGTCTGGCCTACGTGTGACTCCAGAGCCACAGCAATGTGGTTGACACTCTAGTGCCTTCTCAAATGGTCTAGCAAGCCACTCAATTCAAGGGCAACTAGAGATGGGCAATAAATACTGATCAGCCAGCGAAGCCCACGTGCCATGAATGAATTAAAAAAAAGGTACAATATTAAAATCCACCAATTAGAGGCTGGACAGCTCCACAGGGTCACCTTCCGAGCCTCATTCGTTAAATGTTGGTCAACCAGGTTACTGAGTGTGCCTTTTGAAGAAAGATACTGTTGGACCTGTCTTACATGATACCACCCTCAACATCACGTGACTATTGTCTGGCCATTGGGTAACATCATCATTAATTATTCAAAATCATTGCCAGGTCTGTCAGTGACCATGCAAAGTGATCCTGGCGTTTTTCTGATCATACCAATAATCTGTGGAGGGATTGAATCTGTTGTGAGGTGTTGGGCATAGTTCAGTAGGTTTAATTAAGGTATTTGTGGTCTTAGGTAGTTCAACAGTAAGTATTTATTAACTACTAGAAACTATATTGTAAAGGTCTCTGGCTAACCACTGTGTCACCATGCAATGGAATACTCTCATCTCCGTGCTGTCTCCATGCTTTCTTCCATACAAAACTCTGTCCAACGCTATAGTTACTCCTAGATGCAGGTCATGTTTCCCCTATACTCCATCCCACATTAACCCATTACATGCCTAACAAATCATATGACTCTGGTGTGGAGTGGGGCATGGAAGAGCGGTGTCGGGGTTGGTGGTGGTAATTGGGGATCTGGTGTGCTGTCAGTTGGGTTGAAACTAGAGGCAATGTGATGGCATCAAGATCTCTTGGGGGAAAACCATTTGACAGAGTGCCCAATTGGGCTGTTCAGGCAGGTAACCAGATCCAGGAGGTAAGTATGAAGGCATTTAACTCTTGAATGCATCAAAACCTCGTCTTGACGAGCTGGCAGCCTCACGGTCATTTGGAAAAGCCTGTCCACTGCAGTTGAAGTCAATCACCTAAATGAGAATGGACCCTCGTTATCCTGTTTAAAGTTACAGCCTGCTTCCTGGAGTTAGGTTGACTGCTTGGCCACTTGCTGTCCTCAGGGATGACGAGAAACGGGTGGTTTGAAGGTCAGTTTAGGTCAGGAAGCAGGTTTTTCAGACTGACCCAACATGTTTGTTTTTTGAGTTAAAATTCATCCCACTATCTCAGTCCTGGAGGAAATATGTTAATAAAGATGCATCTGTTTATTTACCATCTGTTTGAAGAAATTCAGGAAGCCCTTTTTGGCTGGTTTAACTTCCTCTTCTTCAGACTCTATTTTCTGTGCAGATTCAAGACTTTTAATTTCCTGTTTTGACATTTGTCTTTGTGGCTGGGACATTCCTTTTTCAGCTTTTGAATCTGATGTACTGGTTACATTTTCTTGTTCAACCTGGATAATAAATATAGTTCATGGTAAAATGACAATTACATACAGATTTCAAAATGCAGCGCTGTCTACATGCACAATATGCACCGGCAATACTAGGGCAGTAGTGTTACTTGATCCTGGATCCATGGTGAAATACTTTTGAACTAAGCTTCTACAGTAAGTACATATCATAAGTCACCTCCTGACTCCCCAAAACCTGTCCACCATCTACAAGATACATGTCAAGAGAATCATAGAATTCCTACAGTATGGAAGGAAACCATTCGGTCCATTGTCTATACCAACCACAATCCCACCCAGCCCTATTCCCGTAAACCCACATATTTACCCTGCTAATCCACCTGACACTAGGGTTAATTTTGCATGGCCAATCAAGCTAACCCGCACGTCTTTGTAGTGTAGGAGGAAACTGGAGCACCAGGAGGAAAATCATGAAGACTCGGGGAGAATGTGCAAACTCCACACAGACAGTAACCCAAGGCTGGAATTGAACGTGGGTCCCTGAGTCTCTGGCTAACCACTGTGTCACCATGCAATGGAATACTCTCATCTCGCCTGGATGAATGTGGCTCCAACAACACTCAAGAAGCTTGACAGCAACTATCCAGGGCAAAGCAGTCCACTTAATTGGCACCCTATCCACCATCTTAAAGATTCACTCCCTTCACCATCAATACACAACGGCAGCATTGTGTACCATGTATAAGATGCACTGCAGTAACTCACCAAACCCATGACCTTTTCCACCTTGATGGACATGGGTAACACCCTTGCAAGTTCCCCTCCAAGTCACTCACCATTCTGACTTGGAAATATATCACTCTTCCTTCACTATCAGAAATTCTGGAACTTCCTCCCTAACAGCACTGTGGGTGTACCTACACCACATGGACTGCTATGGTTAAGTTCACCACCATCTTCTCAAAAGCAAATAAGCATTGTCAGGAAACCCATCGATGAAAGTTTGCTGGCTGTTCACGTCACACTCCCGCTGCAGTGAGGTCGGAGAATTTGACACCCAGCCAAATTTCCATTCACTGCAGTGGAATGGGAAAATCCAGCTGACATGGAGTTAACATTCCAACCGTGGTCTCGCAAAGGGAAAATCAGAGGAAAAATGGTACTTAACGTGATATAAATTCTGCCATCACGCTAACATTCACAACAGTCTGTACAATGATGGGTTTAATACAATTATAGTACAGCACAAAAGAGTAAATTCAGCACTTATAGGAAAGAATTCCGTTGAGTGGAACGCAGCCTATGGCATTGGAATTGTAGTAACTAGTCTCATCTTTGACACAAGTTTCCTATAACTGAGTCTCTTGGCTGCCTTCAGGGGATTGCAGAATTTACAGTATATAATTAACTCACCTGCTTATTTTCACTAACCTGTGGCACTTCCTTGATGGTCTGAATGAAGAAAGAAGAGAGCAAAATGAATTGATCATTAAAGGAGATTTTATATTGTTAAATGTATAAGTAATTTAGTGCTTTTGTATCTGGGAGGTGCAGTGGCATTGAGCAATGCGCAATGGTCTCTGCCACAGAACAAGGATCTTTCTGAGTCCCAATTAGGTTTGCAACTGAGTAGAAATAGGACAGCCCAAATGCAAGACTGAACATTCAGCACATACGTAAAATTTTGTTCATCAACAATTACACTTAAACTTCTTGTCATGTCTTTGTAAAAGGGAGTGAATTTTGATTATATTCAAATTCTCTTCCTGCACTAAGAGTGCTAAGGCAGTTTTCGCTAGTTATCCCTGGAACAGGTTGACAACCTGTCTTGTAACTTTCGGGTTGCCACTCCATATCAAGCATGGCTGACCTGGAGTCTCTCCCGCTCTTATTGTCAGCCCTTGGCATATTGGAAGGATTTACAGGTTGACAATCGACCTGTTTGGCTGGGTTATGAATGAACCTTTCTTGGCCATCAAGTCCTGCAGTGGGACTCAAACATGGAGCTTCTAGCTCAAAGGTAGGGATGTTACCATTGTGTCACAGGCAGCACGGTGGCACAGTGATTAGCACTGCTACATCACAGTGCCAGGGACTCAGGTTCAATTCTGGCCTCAGGTGACTGTGTGGAGTTTGCATGTTCTTCCTGTGTCTATGTGGGTTTCCTCCAGGTGCTCTGATTTCTTCCCACAGTCCAAAGATGTGCATGTTAGGTAGACTGGCTATGCTAAATTGCCCCTCAATGTCAGGGAGACTAGCATGGTAAACAGGTGGAGTTATGGGATAGGGAGGCCAATGGCCTCCTTCTATACGCTAGGCATTCTGTCACAAGACCTCCTTGATAATATTCATGTGAGTTTAATAAGGTCCTCACCTTTATCAGATTTATTTGTGCCAGTGTACTTGAGATATGTGCAACATTTTGACCTAACTTAAATGACTACTACGACTACACATAAAGGGTAATTCATAAGAGATAGCTCCAGCTGGGAAGGCATGTTTGATAGGAGTATGATTCAGAGATAGGACTACAACACTGGTGAATACCAACTAATCCTATAATTTCAAAAAAATCTGATGTTGTTACTATAATTACTTTTGTTTTGAAGTGTAAAATTTTAGCGGCGGTCATTTGCTGGTTTCTGATTGACAGCTTTTTCTATCTATATAGTTAATCTGTTTGTATGTATTGTGGTCAGTAAATGGGCTTGGCTTTTAGTTTGCCATTTGTTAAAGGTATTTATAATGAAAACTTGGATTCAAATAGTTAGGCTGCTACATGTATATGGGATTGCATCAGGAAATTGTAATTAAGTATGTAAGTGAGTTATTTCAGGACAGTAACACATATATGTACAAATTACAATAAAGGAGATCATAGTAATAGCTGAGGGTTATCATTAAAAGTATGTTTAAAGTAATGAAATTACTGACCTTCTGTCTAAAGAGTTTTCCAAACGGACTTTGCGTTGGTGACTTTTCTAGTTTTGCTTTATCAGAGGAATCTGCACCATTTGTCTTGGATATCTCCTGTTCTGCTGCTTTTTGTTCGAATTTGTGGGATTTAGCTGCTGCTTCTTTGTGTTCACCATTTACTTTTTTCTAACAAAACAAAAAGCACTTGCTTTTCATTATCACACTTGTCACTGCGATTACACTGACTGATAAAATCAAATCCCCCTTAAGATACCTTCAATCACCAAACATCACCATTCTGTTTCTGTTTTAGCTATATCAGCATCACAGACTAAAGTCCATAGTCTGCCAATATTCCCATGGATAATGCTAATTAAACCAGGCATGACTTACTGATGTGTTAATCCTGATAATGAAAGCTTTAAACTTTTTTTTAATTCATTCAAATGATGTGGTTGTTGCTGGCTGGGCCAGCATTTATTGCCCATCCCTAATTGGCCTTCGGGGGGCACATTGCTGTGGATCTGCCGTCACGTGTAGACCACACGAGGTAAAGATGGCAGATTTCCTTCCTTAAAGGACAACAGTGAACCAGTACGTTTTTACAACTATCAGCGATGGTTTCATGGTTGTCTTAGATATTTTATTCCAGATTTTTATTCTTAAATGGAAATAATTCATAGCAAAGTGATGAAAAAGCAGCTCTGTAACAAACAACCACTTTTAGCAGAAGCCTTAAGTTTGTGATTTCTATCCTGAGTTAATTAGGATTACATCTTTCAAGCTCTCGTATTGTACAATCGTCTGTTCTGGCCATTGTTTTGTAAAGCAAGGGAAACCTACCACAGGGGAGGCTGGAGAATTCCACCCTCTGTTTCTCTCTCTCTGTATACGTCCAAAGTTCTCCTGGGTTAGATGGATTGGCTATGCTAAATTGCAATTAGTGTCCAAGATGTGGAGGTTAGGTGGATTGGCCATGATCAATGTATAGCGCTACAGAGTTAAGGCCTAGGTAGAGTGTTCTTGAGAAGAGTCAGTGCAGATTCAATGGGCTAAATAGCCTCTTCTGCACTGTCAGAATTCTATGATTCTATATGCTGCTTGGCTTGCTGAGTGTTTGTGGCATTTCTTGTTGCTATTTCTAAACTCCCACCCAGTTATGTTTGGTTAATAATCTTGAAAACTCCCTCATTGCCATGGAATATCTTCAGTGTGATGCTAGCAGTATTTATTTGTAAAAATCAACATGCCTGAACAGTCAGCAAAATCAACCCCATCTTTGTTGCACATTGACTTATTTTTAATAAACTGTAAAAATTAACCACTTACTAACTTTTAAATTCATGGTGATGGGGATAGCCTCTCATATAGGTGTAGGGATGGCAATGTGCAATCAACCCTTGTTCACTGATTGAAATGCAGTCAGCACATTTCATACAATCTTTATATTACAATGATTGCTGTGGAAAGTCAGTGCTAATCTTATGTGCACTGACTGCCTGAACCAAAATAGCAATTTCCTGGCACAGCTAATTCTAACAAACCCTGTAATGTATAAAGCCAGACTGCCCCTCTGAAAAGGAAGATGTGCTATGAAGGTGCACTGTAATTGTGGTGAAAGTGAATCTGTCCTCAGTGAGAAACAGCAAAACCTGCCTTCAAATTCTCTGATGCAGCCCTTGGAGTTGGAGAGTTGTCCTGTGTTATCAGGAGCTTGGGGGGGGGGTGCGTGAGGGCATCCAGGCACATGGATAAAAGGCATAGGAACATACGAATCAGGAGCATGTTGAGCCTGCTCCGCCATTCAATAAGCGCATGCCTGATCTGACTGTAATTGCAACCCCACATTCCTGCCTACCCTGATACCCTTTCACTCCCTTGTCGCTCAGGAATTTATCTAGTTCTGCCTTACAAATGTTCAAAGAATCTGCTTGCATTACCTTCAGAGGCAGTTAGCTCCAGAGACTCAGGATGCTCTGAGACAGAAAAAATCTCCTCAGCTTTGTACAGAGCTTGGAGTCAGGCATGTTTTGCATGGATGTGGTGGTCAGCTCCATCAATACTTGTATGGACCCACGATGCAGCATCTGATGCCTGTTGTCGCAGCTTCCATTGCAGCTCAAGTGTAGCGCTCAATGTCCAAGTGCAGCAGTAACTCAGGTTGCTGTTACACAAGCCCAGGCTGCTATCATCAGAGCCATAGATTACAAGAGCATTTCAGGGTGTCACAGCAATCTCTTCTCCAACAGGATTACTGAGATGTTACCCAGGGGGAGTGACAGTTGCTCCATCGAGCAGAAAGTGACTGTCCCCACTCTCATTCTATCACTTCAAACGTTGCAAGTGCCCTTACTGTTGCTTTACTAGCTGAGTCTGCTATCACCCATTCTGAGATGATGCAGTGCATGGCTGTGCTCTCTGAAGCTACATCCTCCAAAACCGTCAGCTGTCTCCTTGGCTGGAAGTCAGCAGCCACGCTGCAACCTTTGGGGTAGCAGTACATAGCTGGACCAGGAGAGATAGTGCTACATGGAAGATGAGTGCCAAATGCAGAAGGGTGATTGACTTATGTTTGAGAACAGTATGGCAGGTTTTCATTTATAAATTTGGTTTGAAATGTTTTTTTTTGGTGGTTTTTATTTTTGTGTTACAGCCAAAAAGGCAATGATGATAGTGACAGAGGAAAGATAAAGTGTGAGACTGTCTGGGAATGGGGAACAGGGTTTTGGTTACTGGCATTGTATTTAAGTCAGCTTTCCATGGACAGTATCGGCAAAAAGGGCTGAGCTCATCTGCTTTTGATCTTCTTCATTTTCCTCATTATGCTTTTGTTCCTCAGCTGCTCTCCTCACAATGGTATGTGGTACAAATGAAGGGGAAACAACAATAAGAGGTTTACCTTGTCATCTGATGCCTTTTGTGAATCCACCTCCGACTTGGAAGAAGATTTTGTTGGTGTCACCTATAATGAGAATCACACATTCTTTTATTAAACTGCACCTGGACAACCCAAATTAATTGAGTTTAAAGCAGATACTGACATGCATCAGGGCTTCAGCAGCTAATGGACTGAGGCATGAGATGAGGTCAATTATAGGGATGAAAATATGGGGTCTTTGTGATGGAGGAAAGGAGATGGAATGAGTATGGAGCTTGTAACAGGAACCAAAAATAATTGTTTCTGGTTTCACAATGTTTACCAGGAGAAAATATACCTTCAGAACCGGATGTTGGACAAACAGTCTGACGACAGAGAAGCATGCACGAATTGGGGCAGCATGGTAACACAGTGGTTAGCACTGCTGCTTCACAGCTCCAGGGTCCTGGGTTTGATTCCCGGCTCGGGTCACTGTCTGTGTGGAGTTTGCACATTCTCCTTGTGTCTGCGTGGGTTTCCTCCGGGTACTCTGGTTTCCTCCCACAGTCCAAAGATGTGCAAGTTAGGTTGATTGGCCATGCTAAGAAATTGTCCCTTAGTGTCCAGGGATGCGTAGGTTAGAGGGATTAATGGGTATAATATGTAGGGATATGGGGGTAGGGCCTGGGTGGGATTGTGGTCGGTGCAGACTCGATGGGCCGAAGGGCCTCTTTCTGCACTGTAGGGTTCTATGATTAGCCATACTAAATTCTTCCCCAGTGTACCCGAACAGGCGCCGGAGTGTGACGAATAGGGGATTTCCACAGTAACATCATTGCAGTGTTAATGTAAGCCTACATGTGATTGATAATGATAAATAAACTTCAACTTGAAAGAACTGGGTGTCATCAGGATGCATGCAGAGCCTGAACCCATGTCTTTGGATGATATTGCCAAGGGCAGTGTGGAGGAAAGGGAGGAAAGTGGGTGGGTGGGTCCAAAAATTAACCCCTGTTGGTTCTAGAGATAACAGACAAGATTTTCTGGCTTCCCCACTAACTGTTTTTCATGGCGCACTGTTCAGTGGCAGCGGGATCTTTTAGCGTAAATGGGATTTCAAATTAAGTGTCTTTTGAGAGAGAAAAACGAAGGACAGGATCTTCCAGCCCTTCCCATCAGTGGAAAGTCCCGCTGGCTGGACTGGAAGGCCCTGGCGACAGGACCGGAAGGCCCTGGTGTTGGGACCGGAAGGCCCTGTCAGCGGGGCTGGATAGTCTTGCTGGCGGGGCCGGAAGGCCCTGACAGCAGGGTTGGAAGGCCCTAGCGGTGGGGCCGGAAAGTCCTGTAGGCATGAAGTCAGAAAATTCTGGCTAATGGGGTGGTTTACAAAAAAATCAATCACAGGTAGAGAGAGAATAAAGAGATATATCCATTAACAACAGAAATTGAAAGTTCATCAACCTAAAATGGTAACTCTGAGCATGATTTTTCAGGACCCCCGCAGGCGTGATTTTTGGTGGCAGAGGTGGCTTGCCATTGGCTGCTGTTGGGATCTTCTAGTCCCACAGATGTCTGTGGCGTTTTGCATAGCTCACCAGTCCTCCTGCCAGGGAACCAGTCATGGGGAAATCACCTTCAGTAGGACTGGAAGATCCTGCTGGTGGGAAGGGCTGGAAAATCCCATCCTCCATTTTTCTCTCTCCAAAGACACTGTCAGACCTGCCGAGGATTTTCAATATTTTCTGTCCCTATTTCAGATCCAGCATCTGCAGTGTTTCTGCGTGGCAAAGTCTCAACGCTTGATCTCTAGGTCAACATCCATTCCTCAACAGATGCTGCCTATGAGTTTGTGTGGTCTCCCAGCATATAGATGAACTGAAATGCTTGCCAAAAAAAACTACTGATTATACTTCAAATAAAAATTATCTGACTGTGAAGCAATTCTTCTTTCTTTTTATCTAAGGGATTTAATTGAAAATTACTAGTTCTATTTATCTTATTTTCAGGCCTTAAGTAAGGCATATCCATCAACATCATGTGTGCTCAGCGCCAAGGCAGGCCCTTGGCTCACAGTCTTCTCCATGATACTCTGTCCTGTGTCAGTCTTTTCATTTCCCAATAACCTCCTTTGATTTTCAAGCCATCCATTATTGATGTTCTCTTCCTCTTTCTCTTTGAAATCCTATCTCCATCATGTCTCTTACTAGTCCATTCCCTCATAAGATGTGTGCTATCCCAGTCTCTCTGCCTTTTCCTAATTACATTCAGCAACATTTATTCATTCTCCTCGGCACCTTATCAGTTGTTACTTTTCCTGTTTAGCTGATCATTTGCATTTTCCTCCGAACACATATTTCAAAGCTACATAGTAATTGGGCTCCTCTATCTGTAAGGTCAAGTCTCATATCCATACAAAGCAATACTCCAAATCAAGCTCTTGAGTTTTTATTCACCTTTCTGATTAGCTTTCTCTTCTCACTAAATACAAACTTTTCCATTGCTATCTTTGTTGCACCTTCCACCTGCAGATATTATGGCTTGGTTTCTTTTGGAGCTGCCCAAGCTGGAATCTTTCAGACCCACTGCAAGTTAATGGACTTTTGGTTGGCTTGCCACACACATTATGGCTCTCCACCTGCTGTCCACCTGCCCTGGACCGGGATATCATCATGTCTGCTTCCTGAACACTTGTACCAATGCTGATTTTTTTCCTTCAATGAATATTTGAATACTTCTTGATGTTTCAGAGATTACACCTTTGGTTTTGCTAATGTTCGTTTTCATTCCAAAGTTCATTCCAGCAGTCACTAATCTATCTACTCATTCTTGGAATCCTTCTCCTGTGTTTGCTACAAGTGTTTTGTCAGCTGCAAATTTATTTATTGTTATCACTCACGCCCACACATACCCACCCTAACCAATCTTAATGGCAGATTCGATGTCTTCAAACACAGCTTCTTCATAGACATTGAAGAGGACAAGTGATAAACAAAACCCTTGCTGAACTCCTCTTTCAATTACATGTGGTTTCAACTTCCCATTGGCTACTCTCGCTGTTGCAATGTGTCCCACATACAGATGTATTAAGAGTCGTTTATCTCTCCATTTTACTCAAATGCCTTTCAGCACCTTCAAGAGCTTAATACAGCCAACCAATTCAAATGCTTTTATGAAATCTACAAAGCAAACATATACTTTCTTCCCAAACTCTGAAGTGCTCAGTCTTTAATCTTCTAACGTTGATTGCTTCTCTGATCCCTCTTCCTCCCTGGAATCCAAACTGGTCATCTTCGATTCAGTTTTGTGCTTTCCCACCCACTCTCTATGACGATTCTCAACACAATCTTCGACACATAGAGAGTCAGACTAATTGGTAAAGCAGTGGAAGTACAATTCACATAGTCCCAGTAACTATGTGCTAGTAACAATGTGCAAGAGACAAGATACCCGAACGCTCTTCAGTGCTAATTTATAAAATTTAATCCATGGATACACTGATAATGATGTGGAAAACGTATTTTTATATGGGAACATGTAAGATTTCTGACGCGAAAGGAGGCCAGTTGGGCCATCCTGTCTGTGCCATCCAAAAAAGTGCTATAATGGAGAGACCATGGAGTACAAAGAACAAAAAACAAAAAAAATTACAGCACAGGAACAGGCTCTTCAGCCCTCCACAACTGCAATGACCATGCTGCCTGACTGAACTAAAACCTCTTATGCTTCCAGGGACCGTATCCCCCTCGCCATCCTGTACCGTTACCAGTAATGATGATGATGCTGGACAAGTAGTCCAGGGGTCCAGGCTATTGCTCTGGGAACCCAGGTTTAAATGCCATCATGGCAGCCAGTAGAATTTAAATTCAGTTAATAAACCTGGAATAGAAAAACTAGTTTCAACCATAATGACTAAGAAACTATTGTTGACTGCAGTGAAAATACATCAGGTTCACTAATGTCCTTCAGGGGAGGAAATCTGCTGTCCTTATTTGGTCTGGCCTACATGTGATTCCATATCCACAGCAATGTGGTTGATTTTTAACTGACCTCTGAAATGGCCTAGCAACCTATTCAGTTCAAGTTCAATTAGGGACAAGCAAGAAATGCTGGCCTTGTCAGTGACACCCACACACTGTGAAAGAATAAAATTAGTCTAACCCACTTTTCAGTTCTTGGTCCATAGCTCTACAGATCACTGCACTTCAAGTACATATCAAAGGAATTTTAAAAAAATAATGTGATGGCAGTTTCTACCTCTGCCACAAAATAATTCTCAACTCCCTTCTACCAATTATGTAAACTTATTCCACTGGGTACTGGCCTCTCTGTTAATGAAAAGAAGCTTTTCCTAACCATTCACAGACCCGACATCATTTTATACACCTCAATTAAATCAACCCTCAGCATCCTCTGTTTCAAAGAAAACAAGCCCCACCAATTCAGTCTTTTGCCGTACCTAAAATTCTCCATTACTGGCAACATCCTGGTAGATCTTCTCAGTGCCTTCCCAAGTGTTTAACGGTTACATTTAAATGTCAAACTTTTTTAAAAAAGCAACAAAAGAGAATCAACCCTGTAATGAAATTGGTGTAAAGTAGGCCTTGGAATACTGAAATGATTTTATACTCCTTATAAGCCTGCAGAATATGTTCCTGACTACAAGATTTAAAAATAACTACGTGTTACAAACTTCAAACAACAAACTATCATTGCTTACAAGTGTTTTGAAGAAATTCATGACTGAATTATCGTCTGCAGGCGCCTCCGCTTTATTGTCCTTCTCAGACTCCTTGAAGTCCTCAGATGATTTTGATGCTGAATTTTGAGATACTTGGCCACCATGGGATGATGTTGTATGATCCCCGTTGCTGTCAGCAGTTTCCTGCAATACACAGTTATCAGCACATAGGCATTGTGAATATATATTCACACATTTACTATAAAGTCAGTTGCACAGTTTGTAACTTATTCTTTCGCCATTTTGTTTACTTGCATAAGGGTCCCTGAACACATCAGCGCCCATTGCAGTCCCAAACCTTTGCCTTTCCCGGATCAAAGTTATTTTAACAAGGCAATTTATTCTGCATGTGTATGTGTGTATCTGTGACATGGACAGGGGAGAAAAAAGAGATACAGGTTAGCTGTGTATGCACACACATTTATGGAGTGATGTTTTTGTAAGTGACACAAGCTTAAACAGTGTATGTTTCCCCTAGTTGTTACAGTCTCTCTCTTTTTATATGTCTTGTCTCTTTTATATGGCTTGAGCCTGGTAACCAGTGAGGGTCTCTTCAGCTTCATGCCCTTGTCCAAACAGGAGGGAGGAAATTTGGCATGTCTGCTACACCACTCACCAACTTTTACAAATAAGAACATAAGAACAAGGAGCAGGAGGAGGCCATCTGGCCTCTTGAGGCTGCTCTGCCATTCAATCAAGTCATGGCTGATCTTTTTGTGGACTCAGCTCCACTTAACCGCCCATTCATCATAACCCTTAATTCCATTATTGTTCAAAGGTCTATCTATCTTTGCCTTAAAAACATTCAATGAGGTATTCACCATAGAAAGCATCCTTTCTAGTTGTACCACAGCTTGGTATGGTCCTGCTATGTCGAAGACCGCAAGAAACTACAAAGGGTTGTGAACAAAACCCAGTCCATTACACAAACAGCCTCCCATCCATTTACTCTGCCTACACTTCCCGCTGCCTCAGAAACGCAGCCAGCATAATCAAGGGCCCCTGTAGTAGGGGGTTCAGAAACCCCTGTTCTATGAGACTATTAAAACAAAGTAGATTAGTTTCAAAATAGGGACCATAGTGTGCCATATATATGTCAAAGGTATCACAATGTGCCATACTTATACATTCGGATCAGCTGGTGCCTTCAGTAAAGTCTCTCAATAAGAGAAAAAAAACCCTGTTTAACATCTACATTTTGGGATGGCTGAAATGTATGAAATACACTCCCAATATAAAGTATGTTCACTATTTTGCAATTTCGATCTCGGTGAGAATTCATGGGAAGATAATCCCCGTGAATGGCAGGGTGTTACTGCATACTAGCGCTCCTCCCAAAGTCTAGCTTCACACTAAGTCAAATGATTTGTGTGTTATAACAAGGTGGATGCATACTGATCTTAGAGGTCTATAAAATAACGAGGGGCATAGGTCAGTTAGATAGTCAACATCTTTTTCCAAAGATAGGGGAGTCTAAAACCAGAGGGCATAGGCTTAAGGTGAGAGGGGAGAGATACAGAAGGGCCCAGAGGGGCAATTATTTCACACAGAGGGTGGTGAGTGTTTGGAACAAGTTGCCAGAGGTAGTAGTAAATTTTGTCTTTTAAAAAGCGTTTTGACAATT
Source organism: Carcharhinus amblyrhynchos (assembly GCF_965287045.1). NCBI lineage: Eukaryota > Metazoa > Chordata > Chondrichthyes > Carcharhiniformes > Carcharhinidae > Carcharhinus > Carcharhinus amblyrhynchos. The sequence continues at coordinate 38,019,617 of NC_137339.1, read as the reverse complement.
ACGTGGGAAGATGGCACAGAGGGATATGGATCAAAGGCAGGCAACTGGGACTAGCTTAGTGGTTAAAAAAAGGCGGCATGGACAAGTTGGGCCAAAGGGCCTGTTTCCAAGCAGTAAACCTCTATGACTATTCTATATACATAAGGTCCAAATGATTACTAAGTCAAGTTCCACTTTTATTAGGGTGCAGGATATTTACTGATATTTTGGGGACTGAATTTCAGAAATTTGTTTATTTCATTGCATAAATCGTACAAAAGTTGCCTCAATGTATAAATTCTTATCTTTTTAATCAAAAAAATTTTTTAAAAAGCTGCAAGTATGCAGCAAGACCAGATACAAAATGCACCAAGTGAAGGTGGATGCCTGATCATTAGTAATACTGAGAAGGAAAAGGGTTGGAGGTAATCCTGAACTCTGGCAGCAATAGTGACAGACCTGGACTTTGTGTGGGAAATATTTGTTCATGTAGCCCTACTTTAGCACACTCCATCAATGTGCCAGGGAGCAGTCATCATCATGGGTCCTACTTATGTGAACCAGCTCTGCCCCCCGAAATCATTGAGGAACAGGTAAGGGCCCACAGCGCTGTCTGCCCCAAGGAATATAGATAAAATAGCGCTGTATGCAAACAGACTAAATCCCCTCCAGCTCAGGCGGATGGCTCTAGGCTTCACTGGGATATGTAAGATCTTGGAGTTTGACAGCACTCTTGAGGGGCCTGAAGGAATCTGGTAGTATTATTTTGGATACTGTGGCAGGAGGAGTTGGGCTTTGACCAAACTGTGGTTAAGTCATCTTCTGTGAGAGAGAACAGAGCTAATATTTCAGCATCTGGAGACCCTCTGTCAGAGCTCTGATGAAGGGTCATCCAGGCTCAAAATATTGGCTCTGTTCTCTCTCCACAGTAGCTGTGAAACCTGCTGAGATTGTGCAGCAGTTTCTGTTTGTGTTTCAGATTCCAACATCTGCAGTAACTTGCTTTTATCTCATGTGCTTGAGTCAGGTTTGGCTCACTATTATTTCTGGTTTCAGCAGTGAAAGGAGGGTTTTCACCTGATTACACAGGTTGAGGGGAATGTCTGAGAAGATGGCCAAGGGAAAAGTCCGAGGACACATACCAACCGTCTTGGGAACAGCTTCTTCCCTGCTGCCATCCGACTTTTGAATGGGCCTACCTTATATTCAGTTGATCTTTGTCTACACCACAGCTAAGACTGTAACACGACATTCTGCACCCTCTCCTTTCCTTCTCCAAAGATGTGTGGGTTAGGTGGATTGGCCATCCTAAACTGCTCCTTAATGTCAGAGAGCCTACCTAGGGTAAATGCACAGGGTTATGGGGATAGGGCCTGGGATTGTGGTCGGTGCAGACTCAAGGGGCTGAGTGGCCTCCTACTGCATTGAAGAATTCTATGATTCTATGACTGTAAAATACAATTTGCACCCTCACCTTTCCTTCTCTATGTAAGATATGCTTTGTCTTATAAAACATAAGAAACAATATTTTTCACTGTGTACTAGTACATGTGTCAATAATAAATCAAATCAAATTAAAAGAATGACACATGCATGAGCAACAGTTTATGACTTTCTAAGGGACTTCTATAAACAATGAATATGCACATTTTGTAATTTTTTTTGATGTTTTCCTCTGTCTCTTTTTTTCCTTCAGGTACAAAGGCAGCCGCAAGAAAATCAATCTAATTACTATCAAGAAAACAAAACATGTCTTGCAGTTAAAGCTTTTCAAGTTTAAGGAAGGAAGTAGTCACATGATGAAAACAGAGCTACAGCACTTACAATGTGAGTCACCAAGCGTTTGGTGAATGCTTTGAAATGAGTGACTCCAGGAATAGACAGGAGCATTATTAGTATGTGCAAATTGGGGTCATAAAAAGTTCCAACAGATAAAGTATGTGCTATGCATTGATATCTTCTTGTTCAGTGGCCATACCTTAACAGAAGTGTTGTCTACCCCTTTCAAATGAGACTGAGCTTTGGAATGTTTTTGTGGTGTCGGGTGTTGCATTGGCCCAACAAAAATCCATTCATTATTTTATATGACAGTCTCTCAATCGCCTTTCCCCCCTTAACCTACTTGAACCAATAATGATTTGCACAGGAGTAACTAAATGCCTCCCCCCCAAAACGTCCTTAATCAGCGAGTTGCTTTGGATGTGTGAGCAGTTCACTTTTAACATTCAATTAAGGCTGAACTATAAAAATAGTTAGAGCCTCTAACTACCTTGCCAACATCACTGACAGAAATAGTCACTTCAAATCGCTGAATATACTTGAATGTCTACGGTCCCAGCTTCCACAGAAACCAGGCGGGGAGGAGATTCAGTTAAAATGAGAGAAAGAATGTGCCTCCCTCTCATCATATGGTGACACAGTGGTTAGTTATGCTGCCTCACAGCGCCAGGGACCCAGGTTCAATTCCGGCCTCGGGTCACTGTGTGCGTGGAGTTTGCACGTTCTCCCTGTGCCTGCGTGGGTTTCCTCCAAGTGCTCTGGTTTTTCCTCCCACAGTCCAAAGATGTGTGGGTTAGGTTGATTGGCCATGTTAAATTAATCCTAGTATCAGGGTAAATATAGGGGTTATGGGAAAAGGGCTTGGGTGGGATTGTGGTCGGGTGCAAACCTGATGGGCAAAATGGCCTCCTTCTGCAATGTAGGGATTCTATGATTCTGTATTAACTTCCCAGTTTAAATAATAACCTATTCTTTTTGGTAGGGGAGCAGGCCAAGGGACCCAAGGAGATGGGGACCTTCTTATATTTTGTAGACTGAGGTATTGGTGGCTGATGTGTTTTTATAGTTTGGAGCCTGAACAGGGATACAATGATAGATTCCCCTTTCAGGCCAAACCTGTTTTGAGGTTAATCATAGGCCAGATTTGGTGCAGGAGATGTGTTTTTAAAATATTCTTAGGTTTCCTTTGGGCTGGGTGCATGACAGTGAAGCTCAATCCTACCCTTATCCAACATTCACTGATGTACATAATTCAGCACAACTCCAACTGCCGCTTTGGCCAAAATTTATTAACATACTTAACTGGAGGTATTTGTGGATCTGCACCATGTCAAGCTGTACAGCTATCTACTAGACATCTGGAAAGTAACTTCAATCTACTTAGAACAAAAAATTGCATCTCTTGAGTTTATAGCAAAAGTTAAACTGCAATTAATGATCTTGCAACTGGACTTCACATGCCAGAGCTGAGCAGATGACATATAGCAAGTTATTAGCAAGAAACTTGTCAGAAGCCATTTAGGTCAGACAAATGCAACGAACATGCAAAATATTTCTGTGAACAGGCACAGCTTTTGTCACTTTACTCCATGCAAATGATAAAAATTCTCAAGTTATGGCTGATTCTGTGATCTAACGAGAAATAATGGGGGTGATTTTCAATCATTGGTCGCATGCTTTTGGTCCGTAAACTGAGCAGGCGGCAGCTGAACATCAAAGTGAGAGGGCACACGAACCTCTTCAAGTGGGCCTGTTATTGTATGAGCAGCACAAGTACCTTAAATGTGCACACTATCACCCCACAATTCCATTTATGATTTGTGGCACAAGTAGGTGCGATATCTGTTCAGCATACTCCATTCCTTTGTGCCAGGTGGCAAGTAGCCTAACCAGTAAAGCCTGAAAATACAACTCAGAGTCATCGATGTTCACAGCATGAAAACAGGCCCTTTGGCCCAAATTGTCCATGACTCCCTTTTTTTAAAAAACACTAAGTTAGTCCCAATTGCTCATGTTTGGCCCATATCCCTCTATACCCATCTTACCCATGTAACTGTCTACATGTTTTTTAAAAGACAAAATTTTACCTACTTCTACTACTACCTCAGGCAGCTTGTTCCAGACACTCACCACCCTATTCTATAATAGGGTGACCAGGACGGTGCACAGTATTCCAAGTATGGTCTTACCAATGCCTTGTGCAACTTCAACAAGACATCCCAATTCCTGTATTCAATGCTCTAACCAATGAAACCAAACATGCAGAATGCCTTCTTCATTACCCTGTCCACTTATGATTTCATTTTAAAGGAGCTAAGAACCTGTACCCCTAGATCTCTTTGTTCTATAACTCTCCCTCTCTCTTCATTAGCTGAGTGAGTCCTGCCCTGGTTTGATCTACCAAAATGCATCACCTTGCATTTATGTAAATTAAACCCCATCTGCCATTCATCAGCCCACTGCCCCAGTTGATCAAGATCCTGTTGCAATTGGAGATAACCTTCTTCACTGTCCACCATGCCACCAATCTTGGTGTCATCTGCAAACTTACTCAATTCTCAGCCAAATCATTAATGTAAATTACAAATGACAGCGGACCCAGCACCGATCCCTTAGGCACACTGCTGGTCACAGGCTTCCAGTTTGAAAAACAAACATCCACAACCACTCTCTGCTTCTGCCATTAAGCCAATTTTGTATCCAGTTGGTTACCTCACCCTGGATCCCGTGAGATTTAACCTTTTGCAACAACCTACCATGAAGCCTGCTGTAATGCTCCAGTGAAGATCAAAACAAGCTGGAGGTGCAGCATCTCATCTTCCAGTTGGACATGTTGCATTCTCAGGATTCAATGCTGAGTTCAGCAACTTTAGATTTTAATCTTCCCTCTCCATCTTAAATTCCTCTTCTCTTTTCCTTTTTAATATTCCATACATGTATGACCTCAAAGCAAACCATCTCCCCCTCTTCCCCCCTCACACCTGGCCATCTTTTCTTAGAGTTGCTACTTTTTGTTGCAGTTTCCTTGGCTTGAGCATTCTCCCTCCAACGAAACGCGAAACATTAACTGAGCTTTTCCAACATCCTTTATTCTTGTTTTAAATCAATCAGTGGACAGGTTTTCCATTCATGTGTTCTTGAAGTGGTTTGTTGTTGGGAAGTATGGGGACGTGAAATAAGTCAACATACCTTCTAGTTTGCCTTGAAAGAGGAGATTGCCTCTGAAATTCCTTGTTCTACAATGCCATGGTGGCATAGTGGTTAGCACTGCTGCCTCACAGCACCAGAGTTTACTGGGCTCAATGCCAGCCTTGGGTGACTGTCTGTATGGAGTTTACATGTTCTGCACACAGACAGTCATGGGTTTTCTCCAGGTGCTCGAGTTTCCTCCCACAGTTCAAAGATGTACAGGTTAGGTGCACTGGCCATAATAAATTGCCTCTTAATGTCTAAGTTAGATGGATTAGCCATGGTAAATTTATGGTGTTATGGGGAGGGGGGAGGCAGGGGTGGAATAGGACAGAGGGCTGGGCCTGGCTAATGTGCTCTTTCAGAAAGTCAGTGTACACTCGATGGGCCGAATGGCCTCTTTCTGCACTGTAGGGATTCTATGGTTCTAAACAAGTTTGACGGTAATAGGGAACACACTGAGCTATCAGTTTTAAAAACAAACTGACACACATTCTCTCATTTCTTCCTGAAGTTGTTAGATATGGTGAGCACTGTCATAATGAAGCAGTTAATGGCTTTAATTGCTTGAGAATAACAGTTGCATTTTAACACATCACACACTATTACACGAAAGTCTTGTGATACAGTGGGTAATGTTCCTTCCTCTGAGTCAGAAGCGTCAGATTCTCGGCGCATGTGCAATGGCCCACTCAGCACTATGCTGCCGGCCTTTCGGGCAGGAATAGACCCTGCCCACTGAATTTCAGCGTGATTCACACTGAAGCACACTGCAATGCACAGAGTGTGGGCAATTCTTTTTGAGGCTGCCACTGAAAAAAACAGCATGATTTATCCCAGATTTCATGCAAATTCAAATCTTACAACTTTTTTGGGAGAATCCCCGCCACATTTCTTCCAAGATTTCAGCACAATCTCAGTTAGAAGTGGATTATTTCCTTTAATCAGATTTAAACTCTGTTTAAGTTTTAAGTTTATTTATTAGTGTCACAAGTAAAGGTTACATTAACACTGCAATGAAGTTATTGTGAAAATCCCCTGTCGCCACACTATGGCACCTGTTCAGGTACACTGAGGGAGAATTTAGTATGGCCAATGCACTTAACCAGCACACCTTTTGCACTCCCACCTTCCCTTCAGTTTTGTTTCAGGCTACAAAGCAGCAGATTCATCTTTTGATATATTTATTTCATGAATTTAAACTGAAAATTAACACTAAGCATATTAATTAGCAGATCTTGTGGCGCAGTGGGAGCGTCCTTGGCTCTGAGCAAGAAGCTCCGGATTTGAGTCCCACTCAGGACTTGATGGAGGGTTTGTTAATAACAGGGCCAAACAGGTCTACTAAATCCTTCCAATCAACCAACGTTAGGTAAGAGCAGGAAAGACGCCTGGTCAGCCAAGCTTGACGCAGAGTGGCCGTCCTCAAGCTATCAGGCAACAGGTTAGTGACCTGATCCAGGAACAAACTAGCTATGGAAACAGATGTAAGTCTGCCTTGCACACCACTATGTGCGGGAAGTGAAACAACAATAACAGTTTTAATTAACCAGACAATTTAATAGCGAATCCAGCAAAACATGAAATGCCTCAGACAGATCTGTGAGTTGGGTCTGCCCTAGGCCAAACACAATGCATTTATAAGGGCTTGAAATAAAAATGATACACGTTGATAACAAGTATGCATTCATGCTGGGACGATCAAAAGCATTCACAAAAGCGAATTCAAACATTTTGCCACAAGAGTTTTTATGTAGACAGCAGACTTTGGTGCCCTCCTGTAGTATCATAATATAAACAATCTTATATTGTACATGGTTATAAAGAAGCAGCATTTAAATTTCAATGATCTTAGTGTTCACACATCATGAGGAATTTGAAATAGAATACTTTCAGTTCTGCTGAAAGGAGAAAAACAAATTACGAAGGAGAAAGTTGAAAAATACTATTATTGTTTTATGGCCTTTGGAAAATAAACTGTAAATTGATGCAGTGTTGAACTTTGAGCGAACAGCAATGTTGTATTAAAATGAATCATTTATTGTTACTGAAATACTAGCTTCTAGCACAGGATAATGAGGTGCTTGTGTCAGAACCAGCAGATGTTTTGAAAGAACTTGCAGTAGAATGGAGAATGCCAGTGCTAGGATTAACACAAAGCTTTTCTTACTGAATCAACAGTCATCTTATTATACAAAGCATTCTAAAAATGATCACTATTTATTACACACCTCCTTTCTCAATTTTTGTTCTTTATTATTCCTTGAACTGGCACAATATTTCAAAACAATTATTTTGTTGCCAACAGCTATGGCTTACTGGGGTATCTCACCACAAAACCTCAACTGAGTAATAATCGGCACAAAATTCTGTACATGTTGATTCTTGCTTCAAAGGCATAAAGATAGTAATGGAGTTTCCCAAACTGAGCTAGGTTGCTCAAAAACAGTTCAAAAAAAAGTACTGTACGCTGGTTATGTTTGGCAAGTTATTTCTACAAACCCAATATTTCTAAATGTTCGACACTAAGTTGGCCAAATCTTGATTCCCCATTTATTCTACCATAAAAATTGACCAGTTTGGGGGTGGCTGTCATGATTGCATGAGGCTGGGTGAGATACATTGCAGACTTCAACAAGAAGCTTTGCTAGACAAGGAATCCCAGGATTCTGTAACAATTGTGGTTATTGATTATGAATGAAATATAATTTTTTTTGGCCTTCTTTACTGCCATTGTTTTATTACTTTATGTCTGAATGCATCCTTTGATAAGGCTGGATTTTCTTGTCAAGGGTGGGAAGCGGGAGGTGGGACTAATGCTGTGAGTGCAACCCCGCCTCTATTGCTAGGCTGCTGGGATTTTCCCAGTGGAGGGCCTCACTTTGCACCGGAAGCTGGGCTGCCATTCTTTTCAAGAGTTCCAACAATCATTTATCATTTGGCAACAACCCGAAGCCTCAGTTCCTGGCATTTAAAAATGCAAATTTTAAACCCTTGGGCCTGCTGTGAAAGAACCTATGATCCATGTTGAAAATTTGGCCTTTTATGGATTCATCCCCCTGCCTCTGCCCTTTACGGGCCTTCCCCCATGTTAACTTGCCTCCAATGCTACCCTTAAACCTCTAAAATTTCTCTAACTTAACTTTCTGGAGTTTATCTGGCCGCCAGTCCCACAACTATGGCCGTTCATGCCGCTGGCTCACGAAGGGCTTGTGAGCCAGCGGCATGAACCTGCCTGGTGAAAATCCTGCAGGGTCTGACCTTTGGCCTTTCAGCAGGGGTGGGTGGGCTTCCTGCCCCACATCTTTTCCCATGCATCACGAAATGATTGGTGCTGGAAATGGAATCGGAACCTCTGCCAACATAGTTCAGTAATTTTTCTTTGGTTTTTATTTGCTAGCAGCCCTTTCTGTCCAACAGATACCGCAAATAAATAAACGAAAAAAAGCACACAGTATGTTTTGCAACAATACTCTATGACCATCTAGAAGGACAGGGGCAGCTGATACTAGGGAACACCACTAACTGGAGGTTCTCCTCCAAGTCACTCACCATCCTGAGTTGGAACTATATCACAATTCCTTCACTGTCACTGGGTCAGAATACTGGAACTCCCTCTCTAACAGCACAGTAGGTGTACCTACACCTCAGGGAGGCAGTGGTACAAGAAGGGAACTCACCACCACTTTCTCAAGGATTACTTGGCTTGGGCAATAAAGGCTGGCCTAGCCAGCGACACTCACGTCCCATAAATGAAGAAAATAAGCATGAGGTTGTGGGATGTTGATGTTCATATATTACTTATACCTGCAAGAAGGTGCAAAAGGTTTGTCCAAGACTCACTTGGCAGAAATTTCAACCCCAACAGAGCTGTAAAATAGACTCTATCAGTCTGTTAAACCCCACCACACTCTGTCTGGATTTTCCTCTACATTGGGAGCACTCATGGAATACAATTTAATCAATATTCGGTAGAAATTTAGTTTTTGGGAAATGTGAGAGAAGCATTGTGATTGACCATTTCAATTCATTCCCATGAAGAGGTTCACATTGCATTATCTTCAGCAAAACCATATGGTCACACACCATTCTTGCTGAAGTCTATTAAAATCGACTGAACTAGTACAGCTGATACTTTATTTGAAGAAAAATTGAATTTCACCTCTATGATCTTGAAGATCAAAGTTTCTGAACAAAGTCATGTAAATACTTCCTATGTGTTACTGCTCCCATTATACTTAATACAGCTGTAAAGTTTCAAAACTCCCTCAAAGATATTAAAATGGTGACTTTTAAACACAGTTTTGTGTTTAAACTGTGCTGCTGCATTTGGTGGAGTATGTTTTCTTAGACTAGTCATACAGCGGTTAGCAGTGACCAATGTATACCTATAATACACAGAAGCATTACAAAACACCATTCAGCATCACTGTCAATCTAACACATTAGGCGTGACTGCAATCAGGTCAACTCTCCTGAATCATCATACCTTACACTATATTAATGCAGTATGCAAATGCATGACAGTGAGCTGTTGTTTGCAAGTGAGCTACTGGAATAGATGATCAAGAACTGACCATTTCTGAACTATAAGTACAATCTAACAGTGTTACTAATGGAACCAGAGATATGTATTCATTTGGCCCACTGTGTATGTGTCTATTCTAGAAACTCAAATACAAACCTATGTTCTGCTCAGCTCTTCCCATTATTTTTCTCTGCTTCTAATGCAGAAATTGGCATCTTCTTTGGTTTTTGATTATAGAATTTTAAGTTGTTTTCTGATTATATTTCGTCTATGGCAGCACAGATGACTCAGTGGTTAGGGCTGCTGTTTCACAGTGCCAGGAACCCAGGTTCAATTCCAGCCTAGGGTCACTGTCTGTCTGGAGTTTGCACATTCCCCCCTGTGTCTGCGTGGGTTTCCTCCAGGTGCCCCGGTTTCCTCCCACACTCTAAAGATATGCAGTTTAGGTGGATTGGCAATGCTAAATTGACGATTAATGTCCATTGCCCATTAGCAGGGTAAATATGTGGGATTTTGGGAATAGGGCCTGGATGGGGTTGTTGTCGGTGCAGACTTGCTGAGCTGAATGGCCTCCTTCCGCACTGTAGAGATTCTATGATTCAATGTGACAGCAATATCATTGATTGAGCATTTTAGCTTATGTCATCCAAGTCTCAAATTCTTAAGGGTTAATTTTTTTTAGTGCTACCATGACTACCATGACATTAACTACCATGAATATTGTCCTCATTGTTTACATGCATTTTAATTAAAATTTTGAGATACTTTGTTATGATTCTACAAATTTCAGAATTCCATTCAGCCTCTGATTAAGGTCCTTAATTGGCCTCTTTACTGATTAAACAAGCAATCTGCTACTTGCCTGCCTCAGTTCACGTCACCATACCCTGCCCCTTAAGTCAAAGGTTTAAACACCCATTCAATTTCCACTCCAGTATTTGAGCAGAGATTTCAGACTGTCACTTCAGTATGGTTCTGAAGCACTAACATTATCAGTATTGCCATCTTGTTTTTTTGTTTATTAGTGTCACAAGTAGGCTTACGTTAATACTGCAAAGGAGTCACTGTGAAAATCCCCTAATCACCACACTCTGGCGCCTGTTTAGTACACTGATGGAGAATTTAGCATAGCCAACGCATCCAACCTGCATGTCTTTCGGACTGCGGGAGGAAACTGGAGCATCCGGAGGAAACCCACTCAGACACAGGGAGAACCTGCAGATTCCGCACAGACAGTGACCCAAGCTGGGAATTGAAGCTGGGTCCCTTACTGCTGTGAGGGCTAACTCACTCTCATCTTTCAGATGAGCCATTTATCAGTTTGCCTGGCCATGCGGATGCAACCATTTAAACAAGTACAAGCTAGTTCTTCCTGTATCTAGTCAACACTTATCCTCAATCAAATCTCCAAAAGCAGACCAACGAATCTATGGGATTATACTATGCCGGTTAGCTACCACAGTTGATGCAAAGCAACACTTCCAAGGCAATTAGTTGGCAGTGAAGTACTTCAGAACACCCCAAGGCTACATTGAGTATAAAAGGAGCAGTATATGTACAAACCTATCACTTTTCCTCCAATGATTATATTTCAATTCCCTAAATTTAACCAAAGAAATGGTAATCTGCAACATGGGTTGTTTGCTTATTTAAGTAACACAGTGAGCATTCAAATGTGTCAACTGGGCATTAACTAAATGTTTCAAAATATTTAAAAATCTTTCATATGATGATGTAACATTATTTGATCCTGCCAAATTAGGAAACACGATATCCTGAAATATTGAGATTAGCCTTTTTGAAATATAACAGTTAGCCAGCACAGCACATTCCCAGCTAAAATCATGCAGGATTTTTTGGTGGCCGCTGTTGAAAAACATGATCCGGTTTCCTCCCTCTGTCCGAAGATGTACGGGTTAGTGTGATTGGTCATGCTAAATTAACCCTGGTGTCAGTGGGATTAGCAGGGTAAATGTGTGGGGTTATGGGAATAGGGAACAGGGATTGCGGTTGGTACAGGCTTGATGGGCTGAATGGCCTCCTTCTGTGCTGTAGGGATTCAATGTTGAGAGCCTCAATCTCAAGCTGAATCCTTTTCACACAATGTCTTCCTGGCTAGCAATCTGAAATGGATGTTATGTCTGATTTCCACAGCTCACCCTGCCACAGCTCCCCTGTTCCATAAACTTACCAATTGTATTCAGCTATGAGGAGAGGCTCAATAAACTAGGCTTGTACTTGTTAGAGTTTAGAAGAATGAGGGGAGATCTCATTGAGACGTATAAGATGATGAATGGGATGGATAGGATAGAGGTGGAGAGACTCTTCCCGCTCAGAAAGGACAGTAGGACTAGGGGGCACAGCCTCAAGATAAAGGGGGGCGGTTTAGAACGGAGTTGAGGGGGAACTTCTTCACTCAAAGGGTAGTGAATCTCTGGAATTCTCTGCCCGTTGAGGTGGTGGAGGCTGCCTCGCTAAATATTTTTAAGATGCGGGTTGATGGGTTTTTGATAAGCGAGGGGATTAAGGGTTATGGGGAGAGGGCGGGAATGTGGAACTGAGCCACGACAGATCAGCCATGATCTTATTGAATGGCGGGGCAGGCTCGAAGGGCTGGATGGGCTACTCCTGCTCCTATTTCTTATGTTCTTATGTTCTTATATATTGCCCTGATTGCTTCAGCAAGTAACTCAACACCGACGAGGAACTGAAATGGGAACCTTCTGCATTTCATTGTTCTTGTGTATAGTTGTTATGCAGAATACTGACTATTTGCACGTCGAATACTGACTGTACTGGAAGGCATCAATATTGAACCCCAAATAACAGTCAATATTTGCTTGTTAAACTTGATATTCAATAAAAAACAATCCATTCAGATGTTGTGCTCAGGTTGGGAATTGTGTTTTGTCAGATCAACTTTGCATAGACCATAATCAATCATGAAGCCACATCACTCACTGAACATTCTTCCTCACCGCAAATGAACATCTTGCAAAATAAGAAATACATTAATAAGAAATTAAATCCCAAGACTATGAAATTTGACAGGTAAAGCTCACAGCAAATAAAACTGCAATTAGAAGGGAAAACTAACTGGTAATAGCTGTTGCACTGGTTTTGCTCATCTTCCAGCTGCCGTCTGAACATGCAAAACAGGAGCAGAAGTAAGTCATACAGAACCTCACGCCTACTCCGCCTTTCCATTAAGGGCACAAGATGGTGGATGGGGTGGCATGAGTTGGCATAGGGGCAATAAGAAGGTCATTGACTTTAGTAGGGGGGGTCATCAGTTGGCACGGAGTTGGCAGAGGGGCTTCAAGAGGATATGGGGATCACTGGGGTGCACTGGTAGGCTTGGAGAATATGAGGGGCCTATAGGGGTGGGTAGGAGACATGGTCTGGCATGAGGGGACTTGGGGAATGGGTGGGGTTAAAGAGATGTGAGGGGTGAAGGCTGGAAGGCAGAACACATTGGAAAACATCTGCGAAAAAATTCCAGAAAACAGAGATGGGCCTTTTTAAACAAAGTTATGACAATATGTTTTCGCGTTGGGTTTAAAATTATACGTCAATTAAAATATATTGTCACATGGAATGTATAGAAGTGCAAAATCAATTGCCTGGAAATGCAGCTTTAGTTCCTCTATAATATTCATGTAAAACACCCACACTTTTCAGCAGATGGTGAACTGAAGCACTAAAACTGGATGGTTTTTCTCCTTCGTTATTTAATATTTCAGGTATGGCATCTCTGACTGAAGTGTCAGCCTATTTTGCGTCTTGAAGTTGAGCTTAAAGTTATAACCTTTTGACACAGTTGAAAATGACACCAAGGAGCCAAGTTGACACACTACCACAGATTCACAGGGCAGAGTTTTATAACCCCATTGCAATGGGGTCAGGGCTGGAAAATTGGAGTGAGTCGTTCAAGCATCTGTTGACTTCGACAGGACTGGATAATCCTGCCGGCAGGAGGGGCTGTAAAATTGCATCCAAAGAATTGTTTCAGTGAAGAGGGAGGTCATTTGCAGTATTTGAAGAGGGGAGGGTGGGGGGTGTGGGGGATGATTGCTGAGCCCAGGGAGGGTTTTGGAGGCCAGACGGAAATAAACCAAGGTGAGTGGGGGTGGGTAACATTATGGTGGGTGTGGAGGGTGGTGCCGCAAAAGTGCACAAGACACCACTGAAGGATATACCCCACTTCTTAAGTAATTTCCTAAAGAAAATGGCCTGCCTATTTCCAACTGAATGCCCGCACCAGCAGTTTTATGCCGTGGGCATCATGTTATAATGGTGAACTGACTTGGTCACAAGCTAAATTGTGCCATAATTGGCAGCCTACCCACCTACTATGTTATAAGGGAAAGCTCCGGGGTAGTCAGGAGGGTGGTGGCATGGCCACCCTCATATTTGATATGCCCCCTCAGCTGAAAATAAATCGGGAGAGGGCTATAAAATATGGCCCTAATTTATATATGCTTCAACACATTGCTCATTATCAAGGATGATTAAGGAAATAAAGGGTAGTTACAATTACTTGTGATTATGAAGCTTAGAATCACAAAATAGGTTAATGGGGTATGTCGTACACAACCTGCTATATGGCTTTGAAATGGGGACAGGAGGTCAAGAAAGGAAGTTTAACAACTTCACTGTTTGTAAGCAATCTGGACATCTCATGGAAGGACCAATGCGGCAGTTTGCTTTAAAGCAAAGCTGAGTTCGTAAATTGAGTTTCTGTTTTTATGTTCCCTGTTTGTGAATAGAATTCCCACTCACCTGATGTAGGGCAGCAAGCACTCCGAAAGCTAGTGGCTTTTGCTACCAAATAAACCTGTTAGACTTTTAACCTGGTGTTGTGAGACTTCTTACTGTATTAAAGCAAAACCTCCCAGCTATGTTCCAACATAAACAACTTTGCTGGCTCAGACACAGTCACAGGAAGCAAGACAAAGGCACACCTAAGAACTTTCTGGATGGTAAGGTAACTGGAACCAGATGATCAGCACAATGTCCGAAGCTCCATTCCAGTGATGCTTACAACTGTGTCACTGAAGGCACTTAACAACAGTTCTTGTAACTGAGAGATACTAATGGATAACAGAGGAAAATGGTGTGATCACCATGATGATCAGTGGTTAGGCAACAGGCAACCAGCACTGCAAACAACAATCCACCTGATAACCACTTCACATGTGGTACTTTTGGCAGAGCCTGCCCCCTCACAGATTGGTATTTTCAGTGCACCACATGAAGCTACCCCATCCCAACAGATATTTGATCAGCTGCGTGTCCATCATCTTATGTCAATGGAAGTATGCTAATAGTATCAAGGTGACTGATCTGTAGTAGAGAATACACACATATATGTGCGCTGGGTGGGACGGCGTGGGACAGTGTTCAGCTTCATTGTAATGATGCATCTGTTCCGTCCATGGTGATGCAATAGGATAGGTGGCCTCACACAACACACACTGGACCCATTTGCTGTGTGAAAGACGCCGAAGGATGACGGTCATTTCGAATTGATGTGACATCAGTAACTGAAACATCCACTGTGTAATTGTATTTTCTAACTCAACCAACTTGTTCAAAACAATTGTTGAGTTCTAAGTGATATAATGTAGTTTTAATATTTAGACACTGTGATTTTGGTGAAGGAGACAGGAAGCATGGGTCGGTAAAATTCCCAACTTCGCAAAACCCATCTCTGTTTAGGAGCCTCCACCCACCATACTCTAGTTCCAGGGAGACGAGGGTAGGGTGGAGTTGGGGCTGCTTCCTCCAGCAGCAGGCTTGAGGTGGGTGGATGACAAGGCCAGCAAGCTACAAGGCCCGCCATCATTTACTGAGACATCAGTCCATTTGATATCATGACAGTCATGCTCTCAATACCTCTTCCATCCTCCACCCCGAACCACCCTCCATTCACCCTCCTCCACCCTCACATTCATCACGTCCCTTCATAACCCCCATGTATTCTCCATATTCACTCAGCCAGTATCCACTGTAAATAGAACTCACAAGTAATGGGACATCTTCAAAATGGACATGAAAAAAAATCTCCAAACAATCTAATAGAGCCATCACTCAGACATACTTCTTATTAATGAAGAAACTCCAGAGCTTCATAGAAAAAGCTGCATCCCCTCAAATGGTCATTCAGTTTTAAAAACAAACAAATGTCAATTTAGAAATCACATTGAAGTAGATTATCCTTTGATAATCTATTAAAACTGTCAGTCACATCGTGTTCATAACGTATTGCTGAGCTAGATGGTTGAACAGCTCTTGAAACCCAGCCAAGCATTCAAAATGAGCTGTTGATACAATTATAGCTCCAGAAAAGGCGTCAATTGAAATTGAAAGTTCATCTTTTTTTAAATTTCAAAGCAAATGGCCTACCAATCGACACCCTTGAGGAGCAGATAACAGCTTGGGACTAGGATTCCATATGGTTCAGGAATCTTCTGAGGTGCCATCGACTACATTTCTTATCATAACGAGAATGGGCCCGAATCCATCAAAGTGGGAGATGGGGAGGAGGGGTGCAGTTCGCTGTTAAACTGGCTTGGGTCACTGTGCAAACACCAGACAGACATTCTCCCCATGTCTGCGTGGGTTTCCTCCCACAGTCCAAAGATATGTAGGTTAGGTGGATTGGCCATGCTAAATTAACCCTCTGTGTCGGGGAGCTAGCTAGGGTAAATGCATTGGGTTATAGGGATAGGATTTGTGTGGAATTGTGATTGGTGCAGACTCGATGGGCCAAATGGCTCCTTCTGCACTGTAAGATTCGATGATTTCTCTGAACATTCTTCACTTTCTCTGTTGTCTACTAGCCCAGCAAACTGGTGAATCTTACAGAGTCAAATATTTGTTTGTCTTTGCGGCCATGACAGCCGAGGCTAATTTTGTTTTTATTCCAATTCAATCAAATCAAGTCCAATTCAGAGTCTCAACAAGTTGAGACATTCCCAATCCAAGCTGAACATAAGAACATAAGAAATAGGAGCAGGAGTAGGCCATCTAGCCCCTCGAGCCTGCCCCGCCATTCAATAAGATCATGGCTGATCTGTCGAAGCTCAGTTCCACTTTCCCGCTCTCTCCCCATAACCCTTAATCCCCCTGCCTATCAAAAACCTATCCACCCGCGTCTTAAATATATTTAGTGAGGCAGCCTCCACCACTTCAATGGGCAGAGAATTCCAGAGATTCACCACCCCTTGAGTGAAGAAGTTCCTCCTCAACTCCGTTCTAAACCGCACCCCCCCCCTTACCTTGAGGCTGTGCCCCCTAGTCCTACTGTCCTTTCTGAGCGGGAAGAGCCTCTCCACCTCTATCCTATCCATCCCATTCATCATCTTACATGTCTCAATGAGATCTCCCCTCATTCTTCTAAACTCTAACGAGTACAAGCCTAGTTTATTCAGCCTCTCCTCATAGTTCAACCCCCTCAACTCCGGTATCAGCCTAGTAAACCTCCTCTGCACTCCCTCCAAGGCCAAAATATCCTTGTGTAAGTGCGGCGACCAAAACTGCACACAGTACTCCAGCTGTGGCCTCACCAGTGCCCTGTACAGTTGCAGCAAGACCTCCCTACTTTTATATTCAATCCCCCTCGCTATGAAGGCCAGCATCCCATTCGCCTTCCTGACCACCTGCTGCACCTGCAGGCTGGGTTTTTGCAACTCATGCACAAGGACCCCGAGGTCCCTCTGCACCGTTGCATGCTGCAGTTTTTCGCCATGTAAGTAACAGTCCTTCCTACCATTATTCCTACCAAAGTGGACAACTTCACACTTGCCAACATTAAATTCCATTTGCCAGTTCCTGGCCCATTCGCCCAGCCTATCTAGATCCTTCTGCAGACTTTCCACACCCTCCGCACAAGTTGCCGTTCCACCAATCTTGGTGTCGTCAGCAAATTTTGACACCATATACTCGGTTCCCTCCTCCAGATCATCTATATAAATGGTAAATAGCTGAGGCCCCAGCACCGATCCTTGGGGCACTCCACTAGTCACCAACCGCCAATCCGAATAGCACCCATTGACCACCACTCTCTGCCTCCTATTTGACAGCCAATCCCCTATTCACGCTAACACCCTACCCCCAACTCCATGCCCCCTAACCTTCTGTAATGACCTCTTGTGCGGCACCTTATCAAATGCCTTCTGAAAATCAAGAAACACCACATCTACTGGCTGTCCTCTATCCACCACCCTAGACACATTCTCATAGAACTCCAATAAATTTGTCAGACACGACTTCCCCTTAATGAAACCGTGCTGCGTCTGCTCTACCAAACAATTCTCCTCAAGATGCCTCGCTATTTTCTCCTTGATCACGGATTCAAGCATTTTACCTACAACAGACGTTAAACTAACCGGCCTATAATTCCCTGCCTTTTGCCTGCCACCCTTCTTAAACAACGGCGTAACATTAGCCGCTTTCCAATCTTCCGGCACTTCCCCGGAATCCAGCAAGGTTTGGAAAATAATCATCAAGGCATCCGCTATCACCTCCGCCATTTCTTTCAGGACCCTTGGATGCATTCCATCCGGTCCTGGGGACTTGTCCACAATCAGTCCCTCCAGTCTGTTGAGCACCGCCTCTCTAGTAACAATAATGTCATTCAGGCCCTCCACTCCTACCATCTTTCCATCGCTAACACCCGGCAAACTATTCACGTCCTCCTCCGTGAAGACCGAAACAAAAAAGTTATTCAAGGCCTCAGCCATTTCCCTATCCCCTACGACTAAGTCCCCCTTCTCATCCTCTAAGGGTCCAACGTTCACCCTAGTCAGCCTCTTCCTTTTTATATATTTATAAAAACCCTGACAAGACAGGGCTCTCACCTCCTGTCTTGGGCTTGATCTACGTGATCCAAGCTGATTGGAGTAGGCATCGCTCTTCCTCCAGGGCTTGATCTCAGCCAAAAGGCTGAGATGCCACTTTTAAAAATTGTTTCAAATGAAGCTAAAATGTAACCTAATGACTTCAACCAAGTAGTTGATTAAAAAAAAAGTAGTCCTACCCATACCATGATGGAGGTGGGCTAAATTGAAACAACAATTTGGGGCATTCCTGAACCTTACAGAAAGTTTTACCCTCTGAACCATCAAAAATAATGATCTTATGAGTTCAGCGATGCAATGTTGCTTTTTGATTAACTAACTAGTCTCCTGTGCCCACAACATGGTGGGCAGGAAGTCTCTGTGCATTTTGACTGAAAATCTGACACTTGATTGGCACACCATCCACAAACCTTCACTCCCTCCACCGCCGATACGCAGTAGCAGCATGTGTACCATGTAAAAAAATGCCCTGCAGCAACTCACCGAGACTTGTGAGAGAGCATCTTCCAAACCCACGATTACTACCATCTAGAAGGGCAGCAGATACATGGGAACACCCCCACTTGGAAGTTCCCCTCCAAGCCACTCATCATTCTGACTTGTGAGCTAATGCATTTTAGACGATCAAATTTAGGTGTGTATTGTAAATGGCAGACCCCTTAGGAACATTAATATACAGGGGCATCTGAGCGTGTAGATCCACAGTTCCCTAAAAGTGGCAACAAAGTTGGCCAATGTGATTAAGAAAGCACATGGCATGCTTGCCTCCATCAGTCGGGGCCCTGAGTAGAAGAATTGGGACATCATATCACAGCTATATAAGACTTTGGTTAGGCTGCATTTGGAGTATTGCGTGTAGTTCTGGTCACTTCACTACCAGAAGCTTTGGAGAGAGAGCAAAAAAGGTTGACCAGGATGCTGCCTGGTCTTGAGGGTGTTGGCTATGAGGAGAGGTCGAATAAACTAGGCCTGTTTTCACTGGAAAGACGGAGACTGAGGGGAAACCTGATAGAAGTCTGCAAAACTGTGACAGGCATAAGCAGAGTGGATAGTCAGGGGATTTTTCCCAGAGTTGAAGTGTTGATTACAAGGGGGAACAGGTTCAAGGTGGGAAGGGAAAAGTTTAAGGGAAATGTGTGGGGAAGGTTTTTTCATGCAGAGAGTGGTGGGTGTCTAGAACATGCTGTCAGAGGTGGTGGTGGAAGCAGACACATTAGCAATATTTAAGAGACATCTGGATGGGTACATAAATAGGGAGGGAATGGAGGGGTACAGATCATATAACATAAGGTTTTTTTTTAGTTTTGTTAGGGTGTAACGATTGTCACAAGCTTGGAGAGCTGAAGGGCCTGTTCCTGTGCTGTATCTTTCTTTATTTTCTGACTTGGAAATGTATCGCCATCCCTTCACTGAACTCCCTCCCTAACAGCACTCTGAGTGTAACCTACACTACAATGGACTGCAGCAATTCAAGAATACAGCACACCACGAACTGCTCAAGGGCAACTTAGGGATGGGCAATAAATACTGGTCTAGCCAACGAAGTTCAAATCCCATGAATAATGTTTTAAAAAATAACCTGTCATATGGAGACTCCCAGCTTTGGTCACAGTCACTGTGCAGTCTGCATGTCATCCCCATGTCTGTGTGGGTTTCCTCCAAGTGCTCTGGTGCTTCCACAGTCTGAAAGATGAGTTGGTTAGGTGCATTGACCATGCTAAATTCTCCCTCAGTGCACCCGAACAGGCGCCAGAGTGTGGCGGCTAGGGGATTTTTCACTGTAATGGCTTCATTGTAGTGTTGATGTAAGCTGATTTGTGACTAATAAACTTAACTTAAATGGGAAAAGGAGACAAAATTGTTGCATGATGCTCACATGTATAAGATCTCTTACTTAAGTAAGTAAGGAGACTATTTCATCCCCCACTGCAAGATTGGATTGTTAGCCTGGGTTCCTTTTAGCAGAGCCTTGAGACTATCAACAGTTCACAAGTATGCTTCTCTTAATCCTGCATTTAACAAATCTGAGCTGTTCCTACCATTATCTGCCACCCCCCCAAAATCACTGCATTTCCTCTTCCTTACCCCATCCCCTCCCGAACCGATCTCAAATCCCTATCAACATCTTCCTACCTCCTGACCCTAACTTCCCAATCCTGGACTAACCTGAGCCCCATCTGTGATATTATCAGTGGCATGATCTTTATTTCTTTGCCAGCTATTTGCTCCACACTGACTTCGCATTCATAAGATCCAACACCCAATATCAGGTGTACATTGGGCTTCACCATTGAGGGACAAGAATTTTATGAAGCACCTGTCACAACATGCACCCAAATATAAGGATGCTGCATTCCTACTCCTGTTATGCCTTAACTTTTCAAAACATGTCAAGAAACAAAATGCATTTCAACAATTGTAAACTTTTCTCGATTTCAGTTGTAGATGTTAGTTTAATTGAATCAAAGTACACAGTACTCACCAAATAATGTTGTGTGAGGTCCAGTCTGTGTATAAGCTCTGTTGCTTCCCCTTCAGCATCAACTGTGTCCTGACTTCCCGCAGCCTTCAGATCTCCTTGGTTCTCATTTTGCAGTTTGCCTTTATCTCCCTGTTTAAACAGTTTGTCAAAAAAGCTGACTTCTTTTTGCTTTGGCTGTTCTGTTTCTTTTGCAGTGTGTTCCACTGCGTCTGTTGATTCGGTGGAGAGCTGTTGTTGCTTCTGAGCAGAACTCCACTTTTGTGAGGAGGATGCCTGAAGATTTGCTGTATCAACTGATGCTGTGTTCACTGAAACACCCCCTTGATTGGTTTGAAGCTTCTCAGTTCCTGATATTGGCTCTGTGGAAGGGCCATTAGCACGCCCTGGTACAGAGCGAGAAAAAGACATGGAAAATCTGGATTTAGAAGCTGGCTTGGCAGACTCCGCAAGTTCTTTTTCCTCTGCATTAGTATTGGCACTAATTTCCATTGTCCTCTCGGATGTGAAGGTCCCAGTGTCCTGCTTAACATCTGCCACTGAAACTACTGCAAATAAAAATATGAACAAAGATCCTGTTAATAATCAGTGAGCAGAATGCTGTGGGTATATCCGGGCTTGACATGTCACAGGCATTCTTAATTTGAATATGTCCACATCTACCTGGCACACAAATGATTTTCCCTCAGACTTAATGTACAATCTGAAGCTGAGGAGAATTTAAATTTTCTGACAAAAGGTCATTGACCTGATCTCTCCACAGATGCTATCTGCTCTGCTGAGTGCTCCTTCTGGCACTTTTTTTGTTTTGCATT
This sequence comes from Carcharhinus amblyrhynchos, assembly GCF_965287045.1. Classification (NCBI taxonomy): domain Eukaryota; kingdom Metazoa; phylum Chordata; class Chondrichthyes; order Carcharhiniformes; family Carcharhinidae; genus Carcharhinus; species Carcharhinus amblyrhynchos. The sequence goes on along the minus strand of NC_137339.1, from coordinate 37,997,984 downwards.
GTTCCTGCAGAACTTATATCTGAATATCAAGGAAGAAATGTGAGATTATGAGAAAATGCAGCAAATTACTATCTCAGCACTTTGGGAGTATGCTGGCCATGAGCAGATTATTTTGATAGCATGTTGACAATGTCATTGATGGTTCAGAGAATCTACAGTCCAGAAGGAGGCCATTCAGCCAATCGAGGCTGCACCGACAACAATCCCACCCAAATCCTATCCCTGTAATCCCGCTTACTTACCCTGCTAACCCTGACACTAAGAGGCAAGTTAGCATGGCCAAATCAACCTAACCCGCACATCTTTGGACTGTGCGAGGGAACCGGAGCACCCGGAGGAAATCCACGCAAACATGGGGAAAATGTGCAAGCTCCATAGTGACCAGAGGCTGGAACTGAACCCAGGTCCCTGTTGCTGCGTAACAGCAGTGCTAACCACTGTGCTGCCATGCCGGTGGTTGGTAAAGGCGGAAAAAAAAGCACAAAAAGCACACAGGTTCTGTGTGAGCCCTTTGGCTGTATATTTGATATTTTTACTGGAATCTGAATCTGTTCCCTTAAACTGGAAAGCAGCCAACATCATTTTGTATGTTTAATGAGAAGGCAGATCTGGTTAATCACTAAAACATTTGCTTAATGTCAACAAGGTTCTTCAGGGAATAATTACGGATATAGCAAATAACTGAGAACACAGGTGGAATTTGGGACCTCCTTGCCCTGGGGGTGAATTCAGAAGCAACGGAGGAGGCGTGCATTGGGTGGGAGAGTGCAGGTATTCAACGAATGGCAGGTGGGGGACTAGCCATCTGGAAGGGCCATCCAGCAAATTTTAGTGGATTCGCCTGCAAACTTCTAGGGGCAGCTCACCCCATTTGCAGCCACTCTGTATCTAATTGAAGGACCCAGAAGCACAGTCCTTGAAGGAAGCCATACCCTGCCCTTGTTGCTGACCCTTCCCCAACTGGCAGCTCCTCTGCTAGAATTCCATCCTGATCCTCTTACTTGACTCTGGAAGACTCATCACCAATCCTCTGCATGGACCCCAGTGCAATACCAGATACTAGCAATAGTCACCAGTTGTAGAAGGTGCAACACCTGCCCCTTTACCTTCTTGCTGCTCACCATCCCAGGTTCTAAACACCCCTTTCAGATGAAGCAGCGCTTCACATGCACCTCTTTCAATCTGCTCTATTGCATTTGTTGCTCCCAATGCAGACTACTCTACATTAGACAGACCAAAAGTAGACTGGATGACCACTTTGATGAATACCTTCAGTTCGTCGTAAGCAGGACCCAGATGCAAACCGGAAGAACAGCACCTCATTTTCCGACTGGGCACTTTACAGTCTTCTGGACTGAAACTGAGTTCAACAACTTCAGAACATGAACTTTCCCCTCCACCTTCACCCCATCTCCATTTATTTTATTTCATTTTTTCTTTTTAGCTCATTCTTTCATACTTCTCAATTCTTGCTCTCCATCTTTCTCCAAACCAACTCAGCCCTTCAGGACAACTGCCACATCCCTCAGGTAGTCCCTTAACAATCTGTACCTTTGTCCTGCCTTTCCCACATTTTGATCACTTAGCTTTCTTCAACAGCATTTACATTCCTTTGTCCAATTACGGCCTCCTCCCATGGTATAAATCACATCTGATTCTCTTTGTTCTTAGCTCTGATGGAGTTCATCCAGAATCAAAACATTGGCTTTATTCTCTCTCCACAGATTCTTCAGATCTGCTGGCTCTCTGACTGGAATGTCAACTTCAGGAGTCTAATTGCACATCTGGGCCCAGATGTGGCTAATCAGGAAGCCCCTTGTGGTAAAATTGCCTAGCAGGTCCCACTACTGGCAAGTACAGGCGCAAAGATTGATTGCTGACCAGACGTCGGGGCTCTGTGCTAAAACATAGTTTTCAAAAGACGGGAAGAATGGGAAATTCTGGGGAAAGCTTGGTAATGGTGGATGACAGAAGGACAGTAGTGAGGAAAGAGCTTGGCTCAGATGATCTGGAAGAATAATAATATTGGTGGAGATACTGTAGCTAAAGCGAATAGGATGCTAACATGTATTTATGTTAGAATGTTTATATGGAATGAAGCAGACTATTTTGTCACTGTACAAAACCTTAGTTAAATCTCAGTTATAAAACCAGGGTGGAATTTCTACTTTGAAGAAAATAGTCACTCTGGTCCAATAACACTCAAAATTGCACAAGCTTTCGGGAATCAAATTTTTGCCTAAGTTGTGGTTTGGTTTTCATTTTCTATCATCAGCCCTCCAAGTACTTAATTTTTTTTGTTTCAAATTCGATCTAATCTTGGCTCTGATACAATTATTTTTCCATTAATGAAATGTGTCTGTCTATGCTTTGCCTATTGTTTAAGTATTTCTGATTGCTGATCTAATATTTCATTTAACTATTTTGCAAGAGGGCGTTTTTTTCCAAATCAAATGTACTTGTCCTCAACTTTTATTTTTCCTTCTCTAATCTTATATAAAAATGATATTCATAGCATTGTAAAATCACTAGAATGCAGAACAGGCCATTCAGCTCATCAAGTCTGCATTGGCTTTCTGACAGAGTAACATAATGTGGAGATGCCGGCGTTGGACTGGGGTAAACACAGTATAAGTCTCACAAAACCAGGTTAAAGTCTAACAGGTTTATTTGGTAGCAAAAGCCACCAGCTTACGGAGCGCTTGCTGCCCCTTCATCAGGTGACTCACCTGACAAACGGGCAGCAAGTACTCTGAAAGCTAGTGGCTTTTACTACCAAATAAACCTGTTGGACTTTAAGCTGGCATTGTGAGACTTCTTACAGAGTAACATAACCATGCCCTCTCCCCTGTCCATTCCCCACACTTGGGTAAAAATTTGATCCCTGAAAGCTAGTGCAATTTTGAGTGTGATTGAACAAGACTGCTTATTATGTTCAAGGTAGAAATTCCACCCTGGTTTTATAACTGAGATTTAACTAAGGTTTTGTACAATGACAAAATAGTCTGCTTCATTCGAGATAAATGCTCTTCTTTCAGTTCTTCTGAGCCAAGCTTCTTCCTCACTTCTCACTACTGTCCCACGGCTAATCCATCTAACCTACACATCTTGGGGTACTAAGGAGCATTTCATCATGCCCAATCCACCTAACCTATACATCTTTATTGTGTTGATTTCCTAAATCTGCCAGTGAGGTTAGTGCTTTGGTGTATTCATCAGAACTGGAACAGCTGATGAAGTATGGACTTCTGTTGCTCTTTTAGATACTGACCAACTTAGAAAAATAAAAGATGCTGGAAATATAAAGCATCATGACTTGGTATCCATTGAATTTACCAAAAGATATGACAGCACGTACATGGTATTGTGGCATATAAAATGAGGTTGTCCTATCCAAATTGTTCCTTAATCTTGGCAGTCTTCTCTCTCACAGAACAATGATTTGTGTCATGTTGGTCAACTCTGTGTTAAATATTGTCTGGTGTAGCTCAGGGACCCAACTCAGATATGACATCTCTGCCACATCTGCTGCCAGAAAAGACAGTAAGCTGAGAAGTTACAGGATTCATTGGCTTCTTTTTTCTCTGGAGCCTCCTCTCTGCCAGCTGAGTTTCTCATTGCTACTCACCTTTTCCAAAGCTCTTCCAAACCATCAGCTTCAGTCAACGACTGTCTCCCTGTTACCTGTATAAATCACTACCATCTTAACATCTCACTTGCAGCGGAAAGGTGGATGTCATGATTCCGGAGAGGCAGTGGTGTAGTGGCATTGCCACTGAACTACTGAGACAGAGATCCAGGTTTATGTTCTAGAGCTCAAGGTTCCAATCCTCCATGGCAGATGGTGAAACTTGAATTCAATAAAAACCTGGAATTAAATGGCTAATGGTGACCATGAAACCATTGTTGATTGTCATAAAAATTCATCTGATTCACTAATGTCTGTTAGGGAAGGAAATCTGCTGTTCTTTTCAGGTCTGGCCTACATGCGGCTCCAGAGCCACAGCAATATGGTTGACCCTTAAATGCCCTCAGGGATGGGCAATAAATGCTGGCCCAGCCAGCGAGGCCAACATCCCATGAATGAATAATAGAAAAATAAAGTAGTTATCATTTTTAAGGATTCTGACCATATTAATGGTCACTTTGATTCAATCTTGATCAGGAAAAATGGAGTATTTTACTTTTATCACTAGAAGGCCATAAACATTGTTAAACAACATACACTGTTTTCATTGACATTGCTGAGAGGGAATGGAAGAGTTAAAAAGAATATTGTGCTGATGATATACTGAATTCTTCTTCTATCAATCTTTAAACATTCATCACACATTACATCTATTTTGAGGAGACTGGAGTAAAACAAAATATTTACCGAAGTATGATCCTATTACCTAAAATCAATAGGCTGAATTTTATCATCCTTATGACAGGTTGGAAACCCAGGAGTGATCTCACCTCAGCAATTCACTGGACTTTAGTATCCTGACACCCAAAAATGTGACCAATCAGTTGCTGTGGGGCTGTGGGACTAGTTCATTAGCATTTTAACCATCTTTCATCACAGTGCTTTGCATCTAATAAATATGACTCTTCTCCAAATTTTTTCCAAGGCAAAATGCATATAAAAATTCATAAACGTGGCAGTTCCATTGGCACTTGTAATCCAGGGTCATGCATAAAGAATGGACACTTAATGTGGAACTACTAGAGAACAACCAAGGCCACAGAACTGAAGCATCACCTTAGGTAATCAATGTTGAAGTGACCTTGAAGATCAGCAATAATTATACAGATTGAACACTTAATTAAACATTTGGAATTGTAAATTGTGTTGTAAAAACCAAAATATATATTTGCTTAACACAAGAGTGACAGCTGGCAGGTCAGACGCTGCAAAAGGCAAAAAATTGATGGAAAGAAAAGATGCGCAGTTGTGTAATAAAATAGACAGCTGATAGAAAGCCCATTGCTCGCACTTCAGTCGCCTTGTGAAGCAGTTCAAGAGGTTTGCTATACAACTGGTTTGATGAGTGAAAGGAAATGAAAAGTGAGACACCCATTTAGTGAATAAATTTTGCTCTTAGCACAGAACAAGGAGGTTGGCAGTCAAAAATTAGTTAAACAGGTTTGACTTAAGAATTAAATAAAGCTTACTCATGAACAAAATATCCCAATTGCAGTGGGTAAATACAATTAGAATTTTCACTACATGATGGGTGTTTTCTTCATTTTCAGAATGCTTTCTCATTTGGACTGCATAGTAATATATGTTTGGCTCCAGAACATTGCAAAATATTGCTCTTACATCGACATCCTGGATCATAAAAATTCTATTAAGTATGAAAATGAAGCAAAAATTTCCCAATGTATTAGGCTCCTGTGCTTTCTCTATTTCAACTGCAACCAACCATATTCAATCTAATTGTAGAATACTTTCCTATCTGTTTATTAAAATATATAAAACAATTCCACAGTCCAATAATTCTGATAGGTACTTGAATGCTGTTCGGCCATCTGTCAAATTAAGCCCCAAGCAGGGGGTCTCCAAGAGCTTCCAACCAATCAGAAACTGGCAATTTTCCATTACTGGCAGTGCCAGCTGAAGTACTGGTACTGCATTTGGGGGATCTTCACTAGGGATTGACATTGGGTCCCTGCAGAGAGGTAAGTGTGGGCAGGGTGAAGGTAGCAAGGGGGAGACCACCAGCAAGGAGAAAGGGTTAGGAGGTTAAAGGCAAAGGTTTTCTGTGGACTGTTGCCTCCCAAGTTAAACCACTCAATTAAACGGCCATGTGAGAGGGAGATGGGAGCATTAAATTCACCCGTAGAATGGTCATAGCACAGAGGGGGACTAAAGCAAGATACTGTAGATGGTTTACAGATGGGCTCATGTAGTTCTGGCTGCAAAAGGCCTGTCTTTGGACTACATCATCTTGGCATGCCTCACTGGCTGATAGACAACAGCAAGGGCACAAGCCCAGTGGGATGGGCAGGAGGAGAAATACTGTTATCCTGAGATAGGACAGCAGGATTGTGTTTGATTGGGACACTGCCAATCCCTTGGGGCAGTGCTTCAACCATCTTAGAAAGTGGTTGAAGGGCAGATTGTTGGACTGTTGTGACACCCTGTAAGCCCCTTTGAACAATCCTATCTCCAGCCATGAAGGCAGCAGTCTGAGCTTCCTTGCATGATTTCAGTCTGTGTTCGTCCATTGCGGCCTCTACTCAAGGTAGCAACAGAAACCAGGACATTGGGCATTAGACATTGCATCCTTGTTAGATCTGCAAGTGTACTAATGGAATTGGCTGCCACCGCTGCACTGGAAAGGATGGGCTCCAAGCTCTGCGCAAAGCCATGTCAAGTCCTTGCTGGAATCCTCCAAGCTCCTTGGAAATGTCTTTCTGGCAGGCCTTTCAATGCACTTAACATTTCATTATTCAAATCAATCAGCCTTCTTCCATAGGCCACCTTGAAGTCCTCATCTGAATCCTCTGCAGAGGAATGTGTGTGTGACAGGGCTTCTACCCATCCCTCAGCAAGTTGACACGACCTCTAAGGATCTCTCGTTAAAGTGCACACAGCATCAATGTTTGTTCTGGTGTGAGAGTGAATGACAGTGTTTCTTCTTCACCATCACTGTCTTCCTACACTTCCACCTCTTGCTATTCCATCACTCCCTGGTCAAGTTGCAGTTCTTTGGAACCTGGATAAAGATATGATGAGGGGAGCGAGGGAAACCAGTGAATGCATGCTTATGCCATTTGCAGTTTGTAAATCAGAAGCAATCACTGATCTAGACTGTGAAGTAATTGAACCTCTTGCTGTAGTAAATCCAAATATTGTCCTTCATGGGCTAGCTGCTTCCATTGCCTTTTCACCATGTATTGCAGGAGCTCCTCCCTCCCAGTGCATTGAAGACAACTCTTTTCCTCTTCAACTTCTCTCCACAGCTGCTTCAGAAAATCTTGAAGTCCACTCTTCACTATGTTTTGCTATTCCTGTGTCTTTCTCAGGTCAGATCACAGAATGTCTTTCAGCCAAATGCATCTTCCTTTTTAAGATGTGCAGGCTGGTGTTAAGTAGTGCTTCATCATTCCGTCCCCTTTGCTCAGGCACGCGGCCACTCAACACTGCACTGACCACTGACTGCAAGCTATGATCATTTAAATTAGCAGACAGCAAGGCAAGTGAATCGCTCATCATGATTCCTCATCCGTCTACACAAGTTATAGAACTTTACAGCCTCTTTCTTTGAACAACTAATTGTGTCTGTCCTGGACAAATGCATAAATTACAAAAAATAACATGAATTCCTTATATATTGGCGGGGCAGGGGGGTTTATATTGAAATCACACTAATAGCATGACCAGGTAAAATTCCTTTGCTTCAGTAAAACCAATGGAACACTGAAAAGTTCAACTCTTATTAATGAACGTGATGGTAAGGCAGATATTTAAGATCTCTGCACATTCATGTAAATGGCTGCTGTACTTGAAGGTAAATTACTTGATTTTCTTAGAAATAGAGCTAAAAATCAAAGAAAGAGAGAGATTATAAAGAGTTTGGAGTAGGCAGGTAGAGATACAGTAATTTTTTAAAATTGGAAACACCATTAGCAACAAGTGATACATGATCAGCCTGCAGCAGGCTTGTACAACCTTTTCCATTTGGGTCATGTTTGCATGTTTTTTTACACAGTAAGAAGTCCCACAATACCAGATTAAAGTCCAACAGGTTTATTTGGTAGCAAATGCCACTAGCTTTCAGAGCTTTCTCCTTCATCAGGTAAGTGGGAGTGGCATTTGCTACCAAATAAACCTGTTGGACTTTAATCTGGTATTGTGAGACTTCTTACTGTGTTTACCCCAGTCCAACACCAGCATCTCCACATCATGTTTTATTACACTCAAGGGGCCAATGAACAAAATTTCCGAACAATGAGGTTACTACAAGAATAAACTGAATTTCAAAACAGAAGGTTGAGGTTTTAAGGAAAATAGTAATTGCTGAGCAAAACTACAGCAATGTTATAGCAATAAACTGTTTAGTTCAAAGAAGTAATAAAAATAACCAGCGTGTGAGAGGTCAGTGTATGTGAGTGAGTGTATGTGGTGGTTAGAGTGAGTGAGAAATCTGAGATTGGGCCTGAGGCAGACTCACAATCACACCCCACACACACACTTACACCCAGCCTCCTTATTCAGTCACCCACACTCACTGCCACATACACATGCGCATACTCATTGCTACACCCACTCGCTGCCACCCCTGCACTCACTGTCACCCAAAATCACTGCAACCCACACACACTCTTGCTCTCACCAATACATGACTACATTGGCTTCCACCAACACTTACGCACATCCTCCCATCCACACCCACACATATGCTTCACTCAATCATTCCTGCCTACACATTCATCCTGATACTGTCCCTTCCCCAGGTTTACCTAAACCTTACCATCCTGAGCCCTGACTCAGGCTGAACGAGGCCAGGTCTGACTCAAACTTGCTGTCCCTGGACTTCAGGTCTGATATACCTAGCTGCTGCCTCGCTATTGCTTCATTTCCTTTGGCTCAGCACACTCACCAACGCCAGGGTCAGCTGCTCCTCCAATCGGAGATGGTTCCCTCCCTCATTCCCTGCTGATAGGCTCACTAGTCCGCCTATCAGAAACGAAAGACGGAGAAGAGTGGTCCATGATTGGAGGAATAGGTCCAAGAAGAGTCTAGCATTGAAGCTCACCTCTGACTGGGATTTTGAAAATTGGTGCTTGGAGCCACAAAGAGGGGCTTCATGGGCACACATGGCCCCAGGCCATTCTTTGGACAAGCATGGTCCACAGTCTTCAGCCAATCGTTGTAGCTGTAAATTTCTTATGTTTTGGGTAATATTATAGACAGCTTAAATAGGTCTATCTGGATTAGAAGTGGATAAGGTGATAGATGAACAGAATTTCAAAAGAAACATGATGATGCAAGTTAATGACGTTTGTTGGAAAGGATTACAGTTGTAAGTAGTCAAGTAGCCGAATGAAATTAAGCAGCTTGAATGTGAAGGATGTTAGCCATATTAAAACTATAACATTCACTCTAGGGCAAAACATAAAATTCATGTTGATATACATATTATAGTATTTTCATCATTGTTATAAAAAAGTTATAAATTGTTTGTTTCTGATGTTTAGTTTATTGAGCTAACATCTATTAAACCAGCTATCCAGTCGTTTTGAAACCACAGATGTTAAACTGACACTCCTAATAAAAGTTGCAAGCCCAGAGATAGAGAACAGTTTATGTAGACAGCACTCCTGTTACTTCATGTATGTTTGATTTCCGTGTCCTTAACGATCCATCCATAGCAACTGTGCTAGTAGTTTCTAAGTTTTGAGAGGAAATTTTGACCATGAAACACATGCAAATCTGCCAGTGTCTTTAGACTCCTTAGCTTAGGGCACTTAAAGTTTGTATTTTTAACAATATCATAGAATCCCTACAGTACAGAAGGAGGCCCATTCGAGTCTGTACTGACTCTCTGACAGAGCTTCCCACCCAGGCCCTATCCCCGTAACCCCATGTATTTACCCCATTTATTCCCCTAACCTACACATTTTGGGACATTAAGGAGGAATTTAGCATGGCCAATCCAGCTAACATGCACATCTTTGGACTGTGGGAGAACACTGGAGTATTCAGATGAAACCCTCGCAGACACTGGGAGAAAGTGCAAACTCCATACAGTCACCCAAGGCTGGAATTGAACCCTGGTGCTGTGAGGCAGCAGTGCTAACCATGAATATGACGTAAACATGAGTTCAGTATAACCTGTAGTTAAATGACAATTTTGGATACAAGAGTAACCTGATGTCAAAATGAAGAGGCAGTTCCTTTCTGCTTTGCTTTGGAGACATTTTAGCCCCTGACTGTATGGGGGGAGAATTTGTGATGCTCTCCTAATCTTCTGCTCTAATTTTCTTAGTAATGCATAACTGCAATTTAAATTCCATTATCAGCTTCCTCCTACGCTCTTGAGGAAATTAACTTTACTTTGGTTTGGTCGTAATTAATACAATCCACAAATACATCTCCTCCTGAAGAAGTAGCTTAAGTCAACCTTGGAATTAGAAAGTTGAGGATATAATTTTAATTGACAATGAAAGTGTATTTTCTCGCTGAAGTCTAATCTCAACCTAACTACAGAGAAATTGCAAGATCTCTGAGTTGACTTAGAATTGATTTCAATGGTGCAGGTATGTTCACGCACATTCTCTAAACAGTTCCCTTTCAATTGCTGGAAGAGGAACTTTACAAAAGTTTGCAACAATGCATGAGCGTTTGAACTACTATTGCAGCAATACTAGAAGACTGAACAGTGCTGTTATGAGTTGTGGAGTGGTAACAGCAGTATAAAAACACTATTACATTTTACTGTTACATCAAGTGTCATATTACATCCAACACTTCTGTTTACATTTCAGATTTCTACAAATGTGTGTTATTTTGCTTTGATATTATACTTTAAAGATATTAAGCAAATTGATAAGAAAGAAGTAAAGGTTTGTGGGAGAGACCAAAGCTATAAGATGGTCACCAATAAACCCAATGTGAAATTTAATAGAAACCTCTTGGGCCAACTCTTCCTGACCCAAATCAGGACAGACTTGCTGAAGGCTTGATGGGCGGGCTGAATGGCCTCCTTCTGCACTGTAGGGTTCTGTGACAAACAGAGGGGGGAATGGAAAAGAAAATGTTGCTTATAGCAACAATGGCTGCCGACTGGGTCAAAATATAGCCCACTTCCTTGAATTCCTGCCTCCATTCCTATCCACAGCTCTTTCTCCCCCAACCCTGGCCACTAATTTTATTTTATTCATGGGCGTCCCTGGCTGGTCAGCATTTATTGCCCATCCCTAGTTGCCCGAGAGAAGGTGGTGGTGAGCTGTCTTCTTGAATTGCTGCAGTCCGTGTGCTATGGGTTGCCCCAGAATGTCACTGGGGACCAAATTTCAGAATTTTGATCCAGCAACTGCAAAGGAACGGTGATATATTTTCAAGTCAGGATGGTGAATGGCTTGGAGGGGGACTTGCAGGTGGTGGTGCTCCCATTTATCTGCTGCCCTTGTCCTTCAAGATGGAAATGGCCATGGATCTGGAAGGTGCTGTCTAAGGATCTTTGGTGAATTGTTGCAGTGCATCTTGTAGATAGTACACACTGCTGCTACTGAGTGCCAGTGGTGGAGGGATTGAATGTTTGTAGATGTGGTGCCAAACAAGTAGCTGCTTTGTTCTGGATGGTGTCAAGCTTCTTGAGTGTTTTTGGAGCTGTACCCATCCAGGCAAGTGGAGAATATTCCATCACATTCCTGACTTGTGCCTTGTAGATGGTGGATAGGCTTTGGGGAATCAGGAGATGAGTTACTCATCACAGTATTCCTAGCCTCTGACCTGCCACTGTGTTTATGTGATAAGGCCAGTTGAGTTTCTGGTCAGTGGTAACCCCAAGGATGTTGACAGTGGGAGACTCAGTGATAGTTACATCATTGAATGTCAAAGGGCAGTGGTTAGAGTGTCTGTTATTGGTGATGGTCATTGCCTGGCATTTGTGTGGCCCGAGTGTTACTTACCTCTTGTCAGCCCAAGCCTGGATATTTTCCAGATCTTGTTGCATTTGAATAAGGACTGCTTCAGTATCTGAGGAGTTGCCAGTTGGACTGAACATTGTGCAATCATTAGCGAACATCCCCACTTCTGACTTTATGAAAGAGGGAAGGTAATTGATGAAGCAATTGAAGATTGTTGGGCCTGAGGGACTCATGCAGAGATGTCCTGGAGCTGAGATGACTGTTCAGTAGACCAATCTATAAGGTGTTTCACACCCTGATCCCACTTCTCAGTAGCTTGAGAAAGGAGGAGGGATTTGCTCCACCTCCCAATTCCAGTTCTGGTGGGAAACTTCAAGCTCTGTGAGAAAATTTCCGTAAGGATTCTCCCAATTTCCTGCCGTAATTTGAGCAGAAACCCTGAAGAATTGGCAAAACATCCACTCCGAGTTTGTCATTTCTTCATAGTTCCAAACTTTTGGCAGCAGTTGGGGATAATCTCCATGCTATTCCAAATGACATTCTGGTGTTTGGCTATTTGTACATCAGTCATAATGTTTTTACAGACGAATGTAATTGTGCTTAAAAGGAGCTTGCTGCATTTGTTCTCAACATACCAAATAATTGTTTGCAAACATATTTTGAACATTATGTTCTTTGGGGATGTATAACACATGGAGTGTCAATGCTATGAGCTAGATAAACATTGATCAGAAGACATTTTCTCCACTCTGAAGGTGCCTCAACCAGATTAAAATTGAATCATCAGTTTGTTTCTTCACAAAATCCTTTTGCTTCTCAGAGGCTTTCAGTCATTCTTATCTAATCTTCGATATCCATTACTGCTACTTGGCCACCTATCCTAAAGCACACATCCCAGCTAAAACTCAACACCGAGCAAAACACAGAAGGTTTGATGTTATTTTCAAAGAGTAAGTCCTCTACTAGTCAAGTCTAAACAATTTGAAAACTGTACCTTGACTCAGTTCATGTTGCCCTCCACTTGGTGGAGGGACCATAACAATTTTGAATGCACAAGCAAATAGAGCCCTGTTATTTCATGAAATATTAGGCACACATTAGTGCCTTGTAATGTGATAATTAACTGCAGTGAAAGGAAATACAAATGACAACTAACTGCAGCTGACACCATGTGGGCTTTGTAGGACGTGTCCCAGGCAAGGTCTGAAAGTGAACTCATGCAACTACTAAATCACACAATGCACAATGCAAGCTCTATGACAGAAGCCTGCAGAACTTGTGACTGGTCAGCATTTTGTGACTACAATAAACCTGTTGTATAATAGATGCTGAATACATTATCTAAAATGGCCTACATTAACCGAGAAATGCACTGCTTGAATTGTATTTCTACAACCCTGTTATAGATGTGAAAGGCAGAAGTTTGGAGCAGTTGTGTATTGCAGCCTTAAACAATGTTTTAAATTCAGCACGACATTTTATTTTTGCAGAGAAAACTTCAGCATTCAAGATACAATTGAGTAGTTTGCTGAACAATGCAAAAAATGCTGCGTTAGAAATTTTTGAATATTTAGTTGCCACCATATGTCACTGTAGAAGTATTAGGGCACAAGATATTAATTTTCAAAGTGTGACTTCACATTTGAATCTTTAAGCACTGTGTTGTGACTTGTCTGTGAACAAGCAACCTCAGCCAAATATTCAAAGTTACACAAACAGTGGGATTTTGTGAGAAGTAATTACAGAACTGTTGCCAATTAGCCTATGGGCCCTCTATGGTATCGGGAGTGCAAACCTGTAGGTGGCCTTCGAGTGGAAGACCAAGGAGGGCATTATTCTCGGATCAGTTTGAGACCTCTCCAGCTAACCAGGCCACAGCTGCTGTGGTGTGGTTTCCCCTCCCGTGATCATGTTCATGCAGATGTGGCCTTTCTCACTTCAAATGTTTTAAAAGTGCTGAAATGTCATCTTAACCTGGAGATGCCCTCTCCCTCTCACCTGCAACAGCAGACTGCGGCCTCTCTCTGTGCCAGAGTGCCTCCTAAATTGAATGGTGCCCCTGGTCACTAATTGGATAATCTGACCAAAATCTATGTTAAGTAGAGTCATAGAGTCATGGCTGCTTCCAGCACGGTGCGGGGTCAGGACCTGCTTTTGACACTGACTTTGGGGTCCTGATACAAGATGGAAAACCTACTCCAAGTCTTTGGACTGGGACTTGAAATCACAACGATTTTTCTCAGAGTTGAGAGTACTATCGGCTGAAGTATAAGGCCAAATGCCCTCACCACTAGTTAAATCAATGTGAACTGTTTTATCTGGGAAGGTAGTTGGAAGGGCAGAACTGGAGTCAATCTTTACACACATATTTTTCTGAGAGTTACACATTGCAAATATACACCCCCTACCCAAGTCAGTTTTATGCAGAGTACCTTGAACCCTTTGCAGGGCACCATGCTGCTTTTGAACGCACTTTGGGTAACACTACCTTCTCATGAGATTGATCATTCTCTAATAGTGGAAGCTCATATAATCAAATCCCCAAGGTTAACTCATCACCATAATGAACTTCTCCTCTCGAAAGTGCATGAGCTGGCATTGTCTTAGGGAACTCTGCCTTATATCCACAGATCTGCTACCAATACTCCAATTGTGCCCCATAAGGTGACGGCTGAGGGCCTACCTCAATGTCTACTACAGCATGACTGCCACTGCCCTCCCTCTTCTGAGGGGGTCTGTTCTCAGGTGGCTTTGTCAACTTCTGTTGCACTCTCGTGAGCCAAGCCAACACACGTGTTACGTATTTCTGAAATGCATCTGTGTTGGTGGATAGTGGGCTGGTCAGGTGTGACTGTGCATCCATGGACATCTCTTCCTCCTAATGTCCAAGGGATAAACTGGCCTTGAAAGGCTGTGTGACTGCCAATGGGATCTGTGTGAGACATGAGACGTAATTAGAATAAGCCCCTGACATTTTGAGACACACATGGATCCAAGCCAATGCCTTCAACTATCTTTGCAGAACACTTATCATGAGATCTGCCTTCACACGAACCCTCATATAAATATTCCCTTCTGTCTAACAGTATTGATACCATATTGGAAAGTACCTCTAACATTGTCTTTGGTATCTGTTAAGGATGAATTTCCATCACTGATAGTGAGCTCGGTTAGAATTCTTGCTACTTTCATTAAGATCTCCTCAATGGTGTGAGCCACCCATAGCCCCACCAGCTCATCCTCCATCCAGGCCAACTTGACATAAGCTTGTCCTATCTCTAATTGCCCTTGAGAAGGTGGTGGTGAGCTGACTTCTTGAATTGCCGCAGTCCATGTTTTGTGGGTTGACCCACAATGCTATTAGGGACTGAATTCCAGAATTTTGATCCAGCGACTGCAAAGGAACGGTGATATATTTTCAAATCAGGATAGTGAACGGCTTGGAGAGGAACTTGCAGGTAGGTGGTGGTGTTCCCATTTATCTGCTGCCCTTGTCCTTCTAGGTGGAAGTGGTTGTGGTTTTGGAAGATGCTGTCTAAGGATTTTTGGTGAATTGCTACAGTGCATCTTATAGATACTACATACTGATGCTACTGAGTGCCAGACGGGAGAAAGCTCATTGATGTAGTGGCGTGGATAACAGTGGTCATACCCTATGTCAACCTACAACTGCTTAAACCTACATGAGTGCCTTGGACATAACTCTCCTAAAGCATGGATCACTGTGCATGTCTGCCTCAAAGATGCTGCATTCAGATGTCATACATCTGTGCTTTTGACGTACAATTTACCTTGCTGCAGTGCAGCAGTTCATTGAACCTCTTGCAGCATTGAACCCAGGAAAGATGATGTTCATTGTTTCACCCATGGTGGATACAATCTCATGCCACACTCTTACACTCGGGCATTTCTCTTTCCTCTGGGGTATATACTCTCCCTCCTGTGCAACATATCTTTGACCAGAATCCAGAGGCCCTGGTCGCAGAAGCAAGGGATGGCAAACCCCCTATATTTCAGCAGCTGGTGTCCTTTGTGACAATCTGCCACGACAATAAGGAAAGCACGTGGGTAAGTAAGGCTTCAAGCTTTGTTCATTGCTGCACACATGCAGGAGCATAATTCTCCAGCTCAGCACAGACTGATGTTGGTGGTGGTCAGAGGTGGGTGGCCTCTGTGAATGCAGGGCGTCCTGGCATATGTTCCTGTCATGACAACTTAGCATGTTGTACTCTGAAGCATGCCAGGGCCTCCTCTCTCTGAATCACACTCATCTGTGGTTACGATGCACTGCTGTAAAGATAATAGGGAAGGCGCAATAGGATGTCTGCATCCTGATAGATAGTTGCTGAAGGTGTAGGTAGAAGGGGTAAGGTTCTGCATATGTGGCCCCTTAGGCGATATGCCAATCTAGGTCATCACAGATTGTTGGTCTAGAGAAACTTTGCCAAATTTGAGGTTATTACCATGTGATTCTTCATAACACAAGGTCAATAGACAGCATTAATTTTCATATTTTGCTGTGGAAGCCCCATCTCTTGTGTCAATAGCCAGGAACAGTTAGTACACACCTGACTTGTGCTTGATGTCTTCTCCCATGATGCAACAGCACAACATTAGCTCTGCCACCAGCCCCCGAATCTATCACATCAGTTAGGGGCCTTTTCTACTGAGGTGGGTCAGGAAATTTACCACCTCAGCTACTCACCTCAGTAGTGGAAATCCAGGCTGAAATCTCATCGCTGAAGTAAATATTGGGTGAGATTCTCTGGCCTCCCCTCAGCGTTTTTTTCGGTGGTGGGAGATGATGCATTGTTTGCTGGTGGCTGAAGCTTCTGGTCCCGCCACTGTGAATGGGAATTCCCATTAATGCCATCCCACGCTGCCAGGAAACCCATGGCAAGGGGTGCACCACAAGCAGAACCAGGGAATCCCATGGGCATGAACTGTTGAAGAATTGTGGATATTATCCACTTGTTAATGAACTATACAATCTCTCTTTTTTTTAGTTCACTTATTTGACTTTTTGTTAATATAAGGCATATTTGTACTGGCCCTCTTCCTGTAAAATACACAAAATCTGACAGATGGCATTTGATTATGTCTCAAATTGTTATATGTAATGCTCAATCTCGAAGTACTTATGGGGCTTAACAAAGTCTTACACTGAACCTATCAATCACAATAAACCAGAGTTCCACACCTACAAGATAAACAAGCCGCATGACACTTTTATTCAATTGTGTGTTAATTTATTTGTTGAAATTTGTGTCCACCTCAAACTGCTGGTGGAAAAAGTCAACAGTGGCATAAGTAGCTGAGGAGTATCAACTTTCAGTTATATTCTCCAAGTATTTAATCCTTTAAAAAATAAGAAAACCGCCAAACGATTTTAAAATTGTAAAACATATAAGAATGAATGTGTTTTCTGTACTTTGTTTTAAAGGGAAATACCTTGATAATGTAAGATATAGATATTTTCTTTTGAATCATATCTAATATTTGAACTTAAGGTTGTCCTGTTTGTAATAGCTGGAAAATAAACTCAGTGTGTATGGAAAATATTTGCCTTTTATTGCTGGAGATGAATGTGTAATGGCTGCTTGTACTTCATGATTTTAAATTCTAGGATTGCTAGAGAAATCCAAGATGGCGCCGGAGCCAGGTGACTTCTTGCGAGCTGTCCCCAGCACACCCTCTAATTCTGTCTTTTAATCTCAGTCTCTGCTTTTCACCCTCTCCTTTACTTCTCCCCTGTGTACTCTATGAACAGTATGCTTTGTCTGTATAGCAGGCAAGGAACAAAAATTTTTACTGCATACCAATACATGTGACAATAATAAATCAAACTGCTTGTTCATGAAGAGAAATTCTAAGTTCCAGCAATCATGACAAAATGTGATGAAGTTGCAGATAATAGTTAACATCACTACTTTTGTGGCATAGATTTTTCTAAATTTTAGTTGATGGAGTAGGTTATTCACTGCGCTGATCCAGGGCCCACAGATTTGCAGATTTTGCTGCCTGTGAGATTGCCAGAAGTTGCATTGCCATTGTAGCCCACAATGGGGCTAAACGTCTCAGCATTCACCAACATTGGGAAAGAAAAATCCAAGCCAAAAATTGAATTATTTCAATCCCCAATTCTCTCCATCACTGTCAAACCTCAAAAGAAAACACTAAAGAGCAAACACATTTCAGAAACTACATCTTGGGAACATGCGAATGGATGCATGCATTCCCGGCAATATTTGAACCAAAATCACCCACCCAGAACTCATTTGGTGATTGGGAGATGCAGGGGTCACACCCCTAGTCACACATGTGCAGCCAGAAGAGCTCCTTCCTAAGCTGCTCTTTATATTGCTAACTATTCTACTGTGTGAATAACTGCTGCTCAGGGAGGGATCCCTGCTGAGAAACGGTGGGTCCAAAGCCAGAGTGAGAGCATGAGCCCAGGAGAAGTGGTGGGAGAGAAAAAGCGAGGATGTAGTGTGGAGGGCGGGGGCGGGAGCATGCAGGAGAAACTGAGGATGGAGGGGAATGATAGGAGTGGGGTAAGAGAATGTGGCTGGGGGAGGTGGGGAACAGAGCAAGGCTCAGGGGACGGGAGGGTGCTGAAGAGCTAGGTTAGGTGGCTGAAGGAAGAAGGAGGCTGGGGGGGGAGGGGCAGTGATTTGGGTCTGATCATGCCACACCTTTCTAGATAACAAATATCACTCCAATGGAGGGTTGTAACAGAAATGCAGAGTTTCTGAGTTCACAGTTTTACTGACAGCTCGAAGGGACTATTAAAGAATTTTTTTGACGTCGGGTCTGAACTGAAATATGTTTGTTATTATAATAAATTAGCCACTTGAGGATTTAAAAGTTTTGAATGGAATCTATGATTTTTTTTCACTTATCAAGGGTATTAATGATAACTCTGTTAAATCATTAGATTATTATTTTAATCTTCCATTGGCTCCCGAGGTCAGCCTATGAGGGAATTCTGGGTCAGTGGCTATGGAGGTGGCATGGAGGGGGGCTTAAGTTTGTATTGAAAATATAAGGGATGGAGGAGTGGGTGCAAGGGTGTAACTGTTTCCGAAACAACAGGAACACAATCTCAGAGAACCAAGGTGGTTCTAACCAGTCAACCTTGACATTCACTTGTACCTGTGGGCAGCTACATCTGCTTCCAGGGTCGGTGAGCCAGACTCCAACCAAACCCCCCCAAGGAGTACTTCCTTCCATGTTCAATACATGTTGGTCTATAATTTTCATTCCCCTCATTTTTTTCACTTGAAACCATCATTGCTGATCACATTACTACTCCAAACTTATTTTCTTATATTCTCTCAAACAGTCAGTTAATATTAGATCATGCAACACCTGAGGTATAGTTAGTGTGACACCTGATAACTTAATAGTTAGGAGCAAGCCAGTTTAAACACAGAAATTAAAAGAAAACTTTGGGAGACAGAAATTAAGCTTAGAACAGAGGTTTTACATGGGTGAAATACAACATTTAGAAAAGATGCCCAGAGGCACAGACAGCATTCCAAAAACTGGGATGGAAAGGAGGAAAAATAATGATCCAAAACAAAGTAGACTGAATGGAGAAATTAGTTAAAGATTATCAAGGGATAGGTGTGGCCAGTACTGTTAGAGAAGTGAAGACTCAGTACTTTGTACTACATACCTTTGACGCCTGCAGACTTTAAATGCAATTTCCTCATCAGGTAATCAATTCTGCAGATATCTTCAGATGGAACAAATGAAGAAAGCAAAGAGACAGAATGATGAAAAAGAAAGCAAATACAAGAGGATAACAAGAAATCGTAGGAAAGAGATGTATATATATATATATATATATGCAGTTTGTGTTTTATGCAACTTTCTCAACTCTGCCTCACTCCTGTTCAGTGACAATATACTTGGCCATTTCATTAACTTCTCACTTGTTTTCCTAAAATGGCAGTTTGATTTTATAGGAAAATCTGTCATACATTGATCAGAAAATTGGCCACCTTTGTGAGATATGATGTGTATTGTATTAAAAATCTGCAGCACAGGAGAACACCACAGCAGTCCATTCTTGCACTCAGTTAAAATAGTTTGGGAATGTTAATGAATGATCTCAGAATTCTTTTCACTTTTTAGTGAGAATGTGAGGTAAAACAGGGCGCTTTGCAATGCTGTACTTGATGTACTGTAACTCACCACTGGTTAATTGTGGTCTGTCATGTATGTCAGACAGTTGTCATTGTGCATTTAATAAGTAAAAACATGCTTAAGTAAAACCATGTTTCGACCTCACCTTTTAGCAGCGGCTTTTGTATATTTTCCACTCATCAACAATCACTGGATTGTTTCAGCAGGTCTATAATGTGATCTATGGAATACAGTCCCATCAGGTGACCAATCTGGTGCCTGCAAATCACAGTTAATAGATAGCATGTGTGACGACAGTGCCCTGGACTTAATCAGATCCATTCCGATCAATAAAAAATTCTGACATGGATCTATGCTGTGACCTTGAGTTTGGATCTTGCTATGTTCAAAACTTTCGGCACAAATTGCAGTCAGTTTCACAAATCTCTTTTCTGTTCATTGTTTTTGAAGAAAAAGATCCTAAAGAGTTTCAAAGTCAGAATCAGATATATATGAATGCCAAGTCCAACATTAGAAGAAAGAAGAGATAGGAGTAGAATAGACTATTCAGCCCACTGAATCTGCTCCACTGTTCAATGAGGTCATAACTTAACTGATGTGAGAATCCTCAACTCCGCTTTATCCCCATAACCCTAGTTTCCCTTGCTGATTAAAATCTGTCCATCTCAGCCTTGAACATGCTGAACAACGCAGCCACTACTGCATCTCTGCGGTAAAGAATTCCAGATTCACTGCCTCCAGAGAAAAGAGATTCCTCCTCATCTTTTTCTTAAATGGGCAACTTCTTGTTCTGAGAATATGTCCACTAGTCTTAGGCTCTCCAACAAGGGGAAACAACCTCTCAGTATTGACACCTCAGAATCCTATATGTCTTAATAAGGTCATCGCTCATTCTTCTAAACTCCAATGAGCACAGGCCCAACCTACTTAACGCCTCCTCATACAAAAATCCCTCAGTACCTGGGATCAACACAGTGAACTTTAGATAAGGGAACCAAAGCTGCTCATAGTATTTCGCATATGGTTTAATTAGTGCCCTACATAGTTTCAGCAAGTTTTCCCTATTTTTATACTCTATTCCCTGAAATAAAGACCAAAATTCCATCTGCCTTCCCTATTACTGACTGAACTTACATGCTAGCAATTTGTGACTTATGCATAAGGACTCCCAAATCCCTTAGTGCTACAGCTTTCTGCAGTCTTTCTCAATTTAAATAATATTAGCTCCTTTATTCTTCCTATCACAGTGCATATATTCAGATTTTCTTACATTATGTTCCATCTGCCTAGTTTTTGCCCACTCATCTAACCTGTCTATATCCCCAGTAGACTCTTGTAGCTTCCTCACGACTTGCCTTCTCACCTATTTTTGTGTCATCTGTAAACCTGGCAATAGTACAACCATTTCCTTCATTCAAGTCATTAATATATATTGTAAATAATCGTGGCCCTAGCACTAGAAGTGATAAATGCTTGGTCAGAGGTGGACCTTTCTTAAAAGTCTCAAAGGAGAATGTACAAATTCAGAGCAGGAATGGGCCATTCAGTCCCTCGAGCCTGCTCTGCCATTTGATCTGATCTGATGATGGCCTTAACACTAATTTCCTGCCTATCCCCTGTACCTTTTGACTCCCTTGTCAATCTAGAATTTATCTTATTCAACCTTAAAAATGACCCAGCCTCCAGTGCTCTCAAGGGAAGAGAGTTCCATACACCTATTAACCTCTCATGGAAAAAAAACTTTTCTCCGTCTTAAATGAGAGAGCCTTATTTTTAAACTGTGTCCTCTAGTCCTAGTTTTTCACATAAAGGAAAACATCCTCTCAGAGTCCACCTGTCAATGCCCCCTCAGGACCTTGTCTGTTTCAATAAGGTCACTTCTTATTCATCTAAACTCCAATAGATACAAGCCCAACCTGTTCACTCTTTCCTCATATGATAATCCCCTCAGCCCAGGAATCAGTTGAGTGAACCTTCTCAAAACTACTTCCAATGCCAGTACATCCTTCCTCAAGTAAAAGGCCGAAAATTATACACAGTATTCCAGATTTGGTCTCACTAACACCCTATATAATTGTAGCAAAGCTTCCCTACTTTTATATTCCATTTCCTTTGCGATAAGTGGCAATATTTCATTTGCCTTCTTAATCATTTGCTGCACCTGCATATTAACTTTTTCTGATTCATGATATAGGACACCCAGATCCCTCTATATAATTGGGTTTGGCAACCATTTTCTGTCATATCCTGCTTTCCTATTATTCCTGCCACATTATATACCACCTGCCCATTTATTTTTGTTGCCAATTCTTAATTTGTCTAAATCTCTTTGTAAACTCTATGTCCACCTGACAATTTACTTGTGTCAGAGTGAGGTGGGGTGTGGGAACGGGGGAGATGGAGAAATTCCACACCCTGTGATTTAGAAAGCAAAGGCATAGCTTCTAATAGCAAAGCTTCCAATATTAAGTTAAAGCACAAGAGAGAGTAAAGCACAAGAGCCTAGACTGGGAAGAATGTAAATATTGTGGAGTGAGTAGTAGAGTTTGACAACAGGGTGGGGCAAGAGCAGGAAGTGATATTAACATGAGGATGAGAATATTAAGTTGGATTTTTTAAGTGGTAATTTAACCCGACACGCTTAGTGTTGAGAATATTGCTAGATCATAACTTATACTTGTTTCTTTTTATCTCTTAAATCTGAACAGAAAGATGTATGATACACATGTAAGTGTGCTCCAGCTTGGATACCTAAGAGATTAAACAGCACAAATTTAACCAAATAACATATATGTTAAATAGAAGATCCTGGGCTAACTTTGTTTAATATGCAACGTAAAATAAACTTGTACATGGGAGTCAGTTTTTTTATAGTGTGACAGGTCACTGCGGATTTCATTTCTGTGTGACTCATCACCTCAAATCCCAGGACCAAAGTAGCCAATTTTTGATGACTAAAACTTTCAATTCAGGTTAACTTATGAACTCTGTCTCTTATTTATAATGATTACTTTTTAATTGTGATAAGTATTCTTACATGTGAATTGCTAATGTAACGGCATCAAACTGAGCTCAACCTCCTTCCTCTGTGCACAAAATTATTTGATACATGTGCATGAACGTTGGGTGTCAACCCATGGCATTGTGCCAAGTGCTGCAAAAAATACACTTTAAACAGCAACATCCTGGTAATTCACTCATGCTGGGCGTACTTGTTCAGTGTTTGCATTACTAATCCATTAAACACACAATTTGAACTGATCTGAAGATCTCATGTTTGTCCTAGAGCTACCAGCAAAGTCTCTGGGTTCCAACTCAATAAATTAATATTTAAATGTTTATCTTTAATGTTCAGCTGTGGTCCATGATAGAAGGAATGGCTTGTAGGAAAACCCACACTCTCAGTTTATTGGTTACAGAAAGTTGGTGTTTCAGTTAACCAGAACAATTTTGCTATGGAATGATTGAAATGTAAGTAACTCTGATTACTTATTGACCTCTCTACAACACTAGTCTAGGAGAGATATTGGCAATGCAGGAATGATTTTTGTTTCCTTTGAAAACAAGTCCAGAACAGTTTACAAAGTGCACTAGAGCCATTTATTGGTGGAGAATTGGTACTACAAGTCAGAACTAGATTCAATTCCTCCATTCAGTCTGAGCTGGAACTTGTGGTGACAAAAGTGGTAGTGGTGGTGGTGGTTGTGGAGGGGGGGGGTCTTGCCTTCCATTGGAAAGCTGGGAGAGGCCCACTGAGCCAATCAGGCAAATGAGAGGCCACCAGCAGGCAGGACTATCCCCTGGATCAGGACCCCCAACAGAGGTCAAGCCTAATGAGAGCTGCAAGCCAATCAAAGGCCAGCAGCTCTTCAGCAGCATAACATGGGGGAAATGATGGCTACTATTGGAATGACAGCCACCAGAAACTTATGATCGTGAAGCAACGTGAGCCACAAGTAAGTAATAGCGGAAGGGGTTTTTGCCAGGGGGGAGGGGTCAAGGATTTGTGTAAAAGATGTAGGGGGGATGGTAATGAGGGTGGGGGTAGTGCTCAGCATGCCACCCTCCACTCAGTGCCAGGTTCCTCAATCAGCAACTACAAACCTTTGAGAGAGGGAAACACCACCCGCCTCTTCCCACATAGCACCAGGCACAACCTCAACTGGGTTGATGAAAGCAGAATGAGGCCCTTACATGTTCATTAATTGTGCACTTAAGGGCCTCAATTGGCGGTGGGGTGGAAAAGCTAACCACAGGCCTTTTCACCCTGAACTAAATTGAGTGGAGACTGTAAGGCAGCGAGCTGCTCATTTCCCACCTGATTAAATGTTCCCTTGTCTTCAACTGTACCAACAGACAGGGTGGAAGATTCTGCCCTATCTACCTCAGAATGAAATAAATTTCCTCTTCATCAATATGCAGTGGAGATTTTTATTTTAATATTTCTTTATAAATCAGCACCAATACAGGCCTCCTGGTCTGCTTTGAAAAATTCCATGGTAACAAATTAATTTTTCATTGCTTGTGTTTACTTTTGCCCTAGTATTATATAAACATCCAATAAGAGCAGAAGTAGGCCATTCAGCCTCTCTCGGCTGCACTGCCATTCAATAGAATCATGGTTGCTCTGTTTGTGTTTCGAGTTCTATATTCCCATCTACGCCTGATAACCTTTGATTTCTAACAAGAATCTCAGCTTTGCTTTATAAATATTCAGTGACTCTCTTTCTGAGGCAGAAAGTCACAGAACTGAAAGAAGACATTTCTCCTCATCTCCGTCATGTAATGGTGACCCCCTATTTTAAAACAATTTCCCCTAGTTCTGGGCTCACACACACAAGGAAATATCCTTCTTTTTTCAAGATCATTCAGAATCTTTTATACTTACATCACCCCCTCATCTTCTAAACTCCAGTGGAAATAAGCCCAGTCTGTCCAATCTTTCCTCATAAGACAATCCGTCCATTCCAGGTAGCAATCAAATAAATCTCCTCTGAAACACCTCCAATACATATGCATCCTTTCTTAATAAGGAGCCGCCATCTTTACGTCCAAATTATGAAGGGAACTCAGGAGTAACTGCATACGTCTCAGAAAGCTTACGAACCTGTACTTCTCTGGTTCTGTACACTAAGGGAACAATTCATGGAGCACAGCTATTTGCAACTTCCAACTCATTATGTTTTGGGCTGGGGTGATCAGGAGGGGCATGAACATTGTTGGGGGGGGTGGTGGTGAGGTGTATATTGTTGGGTGATGTGGGCATTGTTGAAGAGGGGCAGCCAGGTGGGTTCGGTACACACTGTCTGGGATTCTGCAGGCTTAGACATTTCAGCTAAGTTACTTCAAGCTGTGCTCTTTAGCAGGCTTTACACTTTATAGGAAAAGTTCTCACAAATAGGGCTACCCAGTGATTAGCACTGCTGCCTCACAGTGCCCGGGACCCTCGTTCAATTCCTGGCCTGGGTCCCTATGTATGCGGAGTCTACACATTCTCGCTGGGTCTGCGTGGGTTACTTCTGGGTGCTCCGGTTTCCTCCCACATTCCAAAGATGGGTGGGTTCGGTGGATTGGCCGTGCTAAATTGCCCCTTAGTGTCAGGGGGATTCGTAGGGTAAATATGTGAGGTTATGGGGACAGGGCCTTGGTGGGATTGTTGTTGGTGCAAGTTTATGATCTGACTAGCCACCTACTGCACTGTAGGGCTTCTATGAAATAAATCTGTACAAATCAGGAGAAATATAGGCCAAACAACCCGAACGGGGTTTTACAGCCTTGTTTACGTGAGACCAAAAATTCCCGTCTAAGGTCAACAGACATTTTCGTTGTCCACCCCTTGCCCACTCCAATTTCCTGCTGGCAGGGCAGTAGAATTCCAGTGCCCAAGTCTGTGTGGCCATTTGATCCCACTGTTGTAGAGAACAGGCTATGAAACTGGCAATCGGCTGTTTAAATGTCACGTGTAAATACTATGTACATGCATGTGTCAGCAGTTCCTCACAACCCTGAGACACATGATTCAAGCATCATTGCCCATGATGATAGAAACACACCAACAAAAAATGATTCGCAAAAAGATATTTTCACAAAGACAATCCTTCGTTGAAAACTTTTCAATATTTAAAATAAAATGGCACTAAAAATAATTTAATGTTTACGACAACACTGACCCATCCTGTTATGACTGACTGCAAAGTACTGTTCTGAGTGGAGTGCAGGGTTTATCCTTCCATCAATTTTAATACGGTTATAAATTACCCCCTCCACCCAAGTGCTTTGCAAATATCATTGCACTTAAGCATTTGGCAAGTAAGGTTTAAGATATTGTAGTTCACTTTAACTGTTCCTACTGATGGCATTACACCGAAAAGGAAAATTGCGCGGAATGTGAAATGGGCAACAGATCATGAGCCATTTCTTGTTTGACTGGAACAGTTAAAATCCACCCCAGGACATCATCGAAGCTTCGAGCAAAACATAGATAGCATACGTGGCAATAATCGGATGGCACAGTGGTAAAGCACTCAGCGCCACGGACCCGGGTTTGATTCAAGCCTTCAGTTTGTGTGGAGATTGCATGCTCTCCTTGTGTCTGCATGGGTTTCCTCTAGGTGCCCCGGTTCCCACCCGCAGTCCAAAGATGTGTGGGCTAGGTGGATTGGCCATGCTAAATTGCCTCTTTAGTGTCCCAAGTTGTGCAAGTAAAATGGATTAGCTAAGATCCCCAGTGCAGGATTATAGGGTATAGGGAGGGAGTAGGCCTGGGTAAGATGCACTTTCAGAGAGTTGGTGCAGACTTGATGGGTCGAACAGCCTCCTTCTGCACTGTAGGGATCCTATGGTTCCATGGTAAATAGGAATACATATGCACAATAGCAAAATTAAATATTCTGTTGTTGGAATACACTTTTACACTTTTCTCATGTAAAATAACCTTACATTTGCACGCTGCCTTTCATAAGTGCTGGAGGTTTCAATGCTCTTTAAAGCCAATGCAGTACTTTTGAAGTGTAGTTACTATAGGAAACATGATAGCCCATTCAGACACAGCAAAATCTCACAAACAGCAATGTGATAATATCCAGATAGAGGTTTGGTGATGTTGATTGAGAGATAAATATATGGCTGGAACATGGGAGGTAAGTCCCCTTCCGAAATAGGGCTATGGGATCTCTTATGTCCACCTGGCATGGCAGACCAAGCCTCAGTTAAACATTTCACCCAAAAGAAATATTTAAATAAATGAGTTCACTTTGTGTTTTCTGGTGGAATAATTGGCCAGCAGGAACTAATTAAAATCACCCAGGTTACTTACCTGATTAACTATGCAGACAACAAGGACACCTGTTCAATTCCATTTTTTTAATAGAAGAAAACTGCAACATCAGCATCTGACTGCAATTTAACTTGGCAGCTTAAACAGGAAACAATTGTAGCTTTTACATGAACCCAGAATCAGATAGCTCAGGCTTTTAAATTCTTTATGAATTTCCTGTAAGACCAGCAGAAATAAAAGTGCTCCTCCAGGCCCTACCAGGAAAGCAGAGTCCTTTGCTGATGTGGACTCATCCCCTTTCTCTATTTTGAGATCCTTGCAATCCAATTCCAGTCGTTGATACAAAGCTACTTGTTGTTACTAAGTGATATCCAGGTCCTTCCCATCTGGAATGGATTGACTGTGAGATTTAGATACACCCAGGTCTTATTCTTTGAGCAATGGGTGATTTTCCAACTTCCACCAGTACTCACACTCCCAAAACCAGCCTAACGTGGAAAATCAAGCTTCTAATTTCCATTCTAACTAACCAGTATGCAAAGACAGGTGATTTTTTTACTTCAGTGTTGCAGCAAGCTGTATATCAGAATTGAAAACTTGTACATGCTTGGGTGGATTGGAATGTGTGCATGATATTATATGTCTCATATGGTGGCACAATGGTTAACACTGCTCACAGTGCAAGGGACCCAGATTCAATACTAGACTCAGTAGACTATCTGTAGAGTTTGCACATTCTCTCCAGGGCTGCACTGGTTTCGTCCCACAGTCCAAAGGTGTGCAGGTTAGGTGGATTGTCCAAGGTAAAAAAATGCACACGGTTATGGCAATAGGGCAGAGGTTGGACCTGAATGGGATGCTCTTACAGAGAATCGGTGTAAACTTGATGGGCTGAACAGCCTCCTTCTGCACTGTTGGGATTCTATGATTCTAAAAAAATAATTGTTTGATAGTACAGAACCTGAGTATTGCTGACAAGTGACAGGCTGCTGAAGCTTTTCATCTTGTACTCATCAGGGCAGCTATGCAAGATTAAACAACAACAAGTGGAGTGAACAACAATTTGTACTGCATGAGCAGAGAGTGCTGATACAGTTATTGCCATGGAGAATGCAGTGGAGAACAATTAACTCTTAACTGCCATGTTTTTGTTTCAAATTCAAACCAGGCAGATTGATTTGGTCAACGCATTGCCCTGGGGAATGAACCAGATAATGGATGTCCCCCAAGCTTTAGTATATTGGGGAAAGGCATTGGACATGGACATAGATAACCTTACGCCCATTCATGAGTTTGAGCCATGTGCTCATTGTGCAAGCTTGATGCTGAAACAGGTTGGAGCTAAGCCATCCTGTGGGACAATGACAACGCCAGTCAAATCACTGCTTGCTGTATATCATGCAAACTCATGCATGGGCCTGATGCTGCCATTTTCAATCCAGAAAAGTGCCCAGTCCACCTCAGATTATCCTCAAAGGGTAAGATGTCTCAAAAGATCTGAGCAACTGATGAAGCTAGCCATTGTTGATTGCTAATTCAATGTTGGCAGGCTGCAGTACAGATTTGTTTTAAATTTGGCATTCTATACGATCAGCTTCCATGTTAAAAACTTGGAATGTGGAGAATAATGGTACAAAGGTTAACTTGAGGTTTACTTCTTGAACAGTTCATACATAACAGTAATGTGCTTACTTTGAACGGAGTTCTGCGAGTGGTTTCCGACAGTGGGACCATTCTGCAAAATCACAGTCTGAGCTCCAGTCTGAAGAAGGAAAGTATATAGAATTATCAAAAGATAAGTGTTATACCATACTTTGAATATTAGGCAAGTGACATCTTGCTATTAAATTAACAACTGGGGAATTTAAGAATTATATTCATACCATGTAGAACTATGGATGCACAGTTTAATAACTGAATGAGGAAAATCTGATAATTTATGATTGACGAAGTCATATGTGAATTACTGTGTTAAGGCTTTTGTTGCCAGCCTAACAAATTCTGTATTCACCAATATCCCCATGAGAGTTTTACATACGCAACACACTGATCATAAATTTCTTCAGAAAAAATATTTTCCTGAGGACTATTACAAGTATATTGGGAATTGCATACACTTCAGTACATACATTTATCCTCCAGTAGGTAATTGAACTATCCTGGAAATTTTCTTGTGAAGAGTAAAGAACTAGAGGCACTGTCTAAAAATAAGAGGGTCACTCATTTATTACAGAGATGAGAAGATTTTTTTCTCTCAAAGTCATTAGTCTCTGGAACTCTCTTGCTCAAAAGGCAGTGGAAGCAAGATCTTTGAATATTTTTAAGGCTGAGCAAGGTAGATTTCTGTTCAACAAGAAGGTGAAAGGTTATCAGGGTAGGCAGGAATGTGGGATTTAAATTACAATCTGACCAGCTGTAACCTTATTGAATGGTGAAGGAGGATTGAGGGGCTGAGTGGCCTACTGCTGCTCCTATCATATGTAGAGAATGCACCCCATGGATCCAAAATTGTATATACTGTGGCAGGGCAGTAAAACCTCACTCATACATTCTATGGAGTCAAGATTATAAAGTTAAAATTATTAATGCCAATGCGTGAAGGTCAGAAACAAAATCTGTGCAATATCAGAATACAAAATATCAATGTCTTTCTTTTTGATTGGATTTAGAAAAGACCAGTTAATCTCAAAAGGCAGAACAAAGGAAATCAGTTACATTGTGTCTATGCTTATATTTCACTCGTATAACAATACTAATACCCAACTTGAAATGCTCAGCAGTATCTGTGAAGAGAAAAACAGTTAATATTTCAGGATGATGACCTTTTACCAGAACCAATAAAAGGTCATTGAGCTGAAACATTAACTGTTCACAAATACTGAGTTTCTTTTGCTTTTAGTTCAGAGACACAATATCTGCAGTGTTTTGCTTGTACCGCAGTTCATCGCCCTGTCTAACTCATTACACCTACAGCCAACGGGAAGGCCAGAAAGTTCACAACAGTCCATGTAATCCCATTCAACTTCCACACTCAGCAACTGTAAGAAAGCAATGAGAAGTTAGCATTTTTAAAATGAGTCTGTTGCATACTAAATGCACACATTGTCTTCTCGTAGAATACATATCTCGATTGAGACTTCTGGGCAATTGTGATATCATTATATTACATGGGCATTCAACCCTCCTCACGACAATGCACTGATTTCAATGGGAGTAAAGCTTTACTGTCAGCGTGTTGATGTTTGGTATTGTGTCTTCATTCTCATGTGAACTTTCGAAACGCGTTCAGGAAGAAAAATAAACATTTGTCTTCAAGTCACAATATGCTTCCCATTAGTTTCTCCGTTCACTTCTGGAGTAATCTCAACAATGCAATGGATGTAATCAGAGCCAAAAGAATACCTGAATCCATTGGAAAAATTAGCTAAGACCAAAAACACAGTGCAAGGACTGACAAAGACTAGAGGACAATGAATGGGCTGCAGTCCTTAATGGCCAGATGAATCGGTGATATTCCTTACTAATAAAGTATTTCTACCATGTGTTGAAGTTGCATGACCTCTCAGACTTCATAAAATCACTTTGGATCTAAAAGGCAGGCCTCTTATTGTACAGACACCTCACATTTCATATCCCTCCTTTTTTTTTGTTCATGGGATGTGGGTGCCACTGGCTAGGTCAGCATTTACTGATCATTCCTAATTGCCTTTAGCAAGGTAGTGGTGAACAGCCTTTACCACTGCGGTCCATGTAATATATGTATACCCACACTGCTGTTAGGAAGAGACTTCCAGGAACTTGACCCTGTGACAGTGAAGGAACAATTATATATTTCCATGTCAGGATGATGAGTAGCTTATAAGAACATAAGAAATAGGAGCAGGAGTAGGCCATCTAGCCCCTCGAGCTTACCCCGCCATTCAATAAGATCATGGCTGATCTGTCGTGGCTCAGTTCCACATTCCCGCCTTCTCCCCATAACCCTTAATCCCCTCGCTTATCAAAAACCCATCAACCCGCGTCTTAAAAATACTGAGCGAGGCAGCCTCCACCACTTCAACAGGCAGAGAATTCCAGAGATTCACCACCCTTTGAGTGAAGAAGCTCCTGTTCAACTCCGTTCTAAACAGCCCCCCCCCCCCCCCCCCTTATCTTGAGGCTGTGCCCTCTAGTCCTACTGTCTTTTCTGAGCGGGAAGAGCCTCTCCACCTCGATCCTATCCATCCCATTCGACATCTTATATGTCTCAATGAGATCTCCCCTCTCTAAACTCTAACGAGTACAAGCCTAGTTTATTCAGCCTCTCCACATAGTTCAACCCCCTCAACTCCGGAATCAGCCTAGTAAACCTCCTCTGCACTCCCTCCAAGGCCAAAATATCCTTGCGTAAGTGCGGCGACCAAAACTGCACACAGTACTCCAGCTGCGGCCTCACTAGTGCCCTATACAGCTGCAGCAAGACCTCCCTACTTTTATATTCAATCCCCCTCGCTATGAAGGCCAGCATCCCATTGGAGGGGAACGTGCAGGTGGGAGCGTTCCCATGTATCTGCTGCTCTTGTGCTCGGTGGCAGAGGTCATTGGTTTGGAAGATGCTGCATAAGGGGCCTTGGTGAGTTGCTGCAGTGCATCTTGTAGATGGTACCTGCCACAGTGGTGGAGGGAGTGAATGTTTAAGGTGGTGAATGGGGTGCCAAACAACTGGGTTACTTTGTCCTCGATGGTGTTGAGCTTCTTGAGTGTTTTGGGAGCTGCACTTATCTAGGCAAATATAAATCTTCTATTGCTCTCTTGATTTAAGTCTTGTAGGTGGTGTGCAGTCTTTGGGGAGGTGAGTTACTCTGCAAAATTCCTAACCTCTGGCTGCTCTTGTAACTACTTTATAATGCTGCTCTAGTTCAGATTATGGTCAATGGTAAACCTCAGGATATTGCTAATAAACGATTCAGCTATCGTAATGCTATTGAATGTCATGGAGCGAAGGTTACATTTTCTCTTGGTGGAGATGGTCATTGTCTGACACTTCTATGGCACAAATGTTACTAGTCACTTGTCATCTCAAGCCGGGATATTGACAAGGTCCTGTTGCATGTGTATGTGGACTATTTCAGTCTCAGAGGAGTTGTGAATGTGCTGAATTTCAAAAACATCCCCACCTCTCATTTAGGATAGAGGGCAGGTTATTAATGAAGAAGCTGAAGATTACCCTGAGGAGCTCTTGCAGTGATGTCCAAAGACTGTGATGATTGATCTCGAACAAACATAGCAACTTTCTTTTGTGTTAGAAACATAGAAAATAGGTGGAGGGATAGGCCATTCAGCCCTGCTAGGTATGATTTGAACCAGTGCAGTGTTTTCCCCTAATTCCAACTTACTTCATTCTTGTTAGGGGTCCTTGATACTACAGTCTGTCAAATGCTGCCATAATGTCAAACATAGTCAAGCTCATCTCAAGCCTGATTCAATGAAAAGTGTAGGTGGACATGCCAGGAGTAACTGCAGACATACATAAAAATGAGGAGTCAAGTTGGCGAGGCTAAAACCCAAGATTATGTGCATGGCCAACAGCATAGGCAACAAGTGATAAACAAAGATATGCAATCCCACAACAATGGTTCAAATCTAAGCTCTACAGTCCTATTACATCCAGTTGTGAACAGTGGTGAACAATTAAACTCACTGGAGGAAGAAGCTCTACAAATATCCCCAATTCTCAACGATGGGGGGAGCCCAGCACAAAAGATAACACTAAAGCATCTGCAAAAATCTTCAGCCAGAAGTGCTGAATGGTTGATCTATTTTGGCCTCCTCTGGAGGTCCCCAGCATCATAGATACTAATCTTCATTCCATTTAATTCACTCCATGTGATATCAAAAGACTGCTGTAAAGCACACGTTTCTGCAAAAATTACGGACCCTGATAACATTCCAGCAATATTACTGAATATTTAAGCTCCAGAACTATCTGCGTCCTTATCCAAGCTGTTCCAGCTCAGTTACAACACTCTCTTCTGCCCAAGTATGTCCTGAACATAAAGAGCAGAATAAATCTCAGCCAGCCAATTACCACCATCAGTTTGGATTTATTCCTAGCAGAAATGAAAATGGCTGTGGTTGCTGGAGATCAATCACCTCAGTCCCAAGACATCACTGCAGGAGTTTCTCATGGTAATGCCCTAGGCCCAACCATCTTCAACTGCCTCAATGGCTCTATCTCCAGTATAAGGTCAGAAGTGGGAGTGTGCGAAGATCAGCAAACAATGTTCAGCATCATTCATGACTTTTCAAGTACTGAAGAGGTCCACGTCCAAATGAATCAAGACCTGGACTATATACAGACTTGGGCAGATGAATGGCAAGTAATATTCATGCCACACAAGTGCCAGGCAATGAACACCTATAACAAGAGAGAATCAAGCCATTTCATCTTGACTTTCAATTGTATTGCCATCACTGAATTCTGCACTATCAAGATCCTAGGGTTTACCACTGACCATACACTGAACTAGAGCAATACTATAAATACTGCAGCGATATGAGCGGTCACAGGCTAGGAACTTTGAAAAGTAACTCACTTCCTGGCTCCTCAATGCCTGGCCACCATCTACAAGGCACAAGTCAGGAGTGTAATGGAATACTCTCCACTTACCTGGATAAGTGCAGCTCCAACAACATTCAAGAAGTTCAACACAATCCAGGACAAAGCAGCCTGCTTGATCGGCACCCCATTGACAAAGGTCCACTTCCTCCACCACCGATGCACAGTGGCAGCAGTGCATACAATCTACTAGGTGCACTGCAGGAACCCAAAAAATCTCCTTAAACAGTAGCTTCCAATCCCACAACTGCTACCATTTAGCAGGACAAGGACATTACATTCATGGGCACCAACATCTAGAAGTTCCCCTCCAAGTCATTCAACATCCTGACTTGGGATTATATCACTGTTCTGTCACTGTAGCTGGAAAATCCTGGAACTCCTTACCCAACAGCACTGTGGTTGTACCTACATCACATGGACTGCACTGGTTCATGAAGGTATGTGCACTAAAGGAGTAGCCAATGACACCCAGATCCTGTGAAAAGAATAAAAAGTAGTACCGAAATCCACAAGAGTTCCTGCTTATTAGAGGCTAGCAATTCTCCATTGTAGAAGTCCCTGGAGCAGTAGCCATTGTTGGGAATATGCTTGGAGCCATACCAAAAATCATCCTTGGATCCCTGACCCAAAGGTAACTGAGGGCAGCTTGGGTGTTGCAGGGAGGGGAGAGCTGGTAAGATGAGTGTAAAGGAAAGCGCACCCATCTGTGAGAATGCTATGCAGGTAAGTTTAGGGGTAGGGGAAGGTTGTGGACTGGGCAACCATATTTTCCCTTCCCGGTGCCAGGTTTTTCAGTCAGGCTCCCCAATCAGGCATGAGTGGCCTGACTCCCACCCCACTTCCACATGCTGCTGTCTGAATACTTATGGCAGTAGGATGAGGCCCTCAAGTAAGCATTAGTTGCACACTCAAAGTCCAGGCAATAAGCTTGGCCACAAGTCTTTCTGCCCCATACTTAAACAGACAGAGGTGATTATGTAGCATACTTTCTATCCTGCACACCCCACCCAATCAAACACCCCACGCATTAAATTCCACCCATGAGCTTATATGACTCATGAGTACAATACAAACTTTGAGATAGCATCACTAAAAAATTTCAGCATTCAATAATCAACAATAGCAGATTACAGTGTTCACCCTGTGCATTACTAAGACAGTGAATTTTTGTAAATGAGGCGATTAATGAATGTTTTTCCAAACTACAGAAAAATACACATACTATCTAAAATGGCAGGAAAATTCTATGTGCTCTCAAACTCTCCCTTTGCCTTTTATGCTTCCTGTTTTACTTCTTCCTAACATAATTATAAAAAGAGAGCACATTTAATTTACTGATGTGTTGAGCTACCTATCTGGGTGTCTGTTTGGCATATTTCTCAGATATGCACATCACAAATAAGAAACTGTGTGCGTGAGCCTTGAACTCTGGTCCGACTAAAACCCCTTTAGCTAACACATCAGGCAACAACCTACAGAATTCAACTCTTACTGACGTGCCCCCCCACTAAGAAGTCCATTCCAAGTATGATGAATCTTTGTGTGAAGAAGAACATCCTGATGTCAGTCCTAAATTTGAAATTCACTATGTTTGGCCTCGCCTTACTGCAATGGAGAATTCAAAGTCATACTTCAAATATCTTTTGTGTCATTACTGCATTATTTACCCTTAGCAGACACTCCCAATTTGAACATTGAAAAGCCTGTGATTTTCTCACAGTTCCTCAACTGTTCAGCGTTCAGGATAAACCTCATGATTCTACTTTGGGTTGCATTATGTCTTGCTGACCTTGACTTTGGCAAGGGTTGTAAAACAGATGGTAGGAGGTTGACCACCCCTGCTATACAACCCATGGAAGGAAGACCAGTCAGTGTGCAAAACAGATTGCAACTTGCTGTAAGTTCCATCAAATGCTAAACTTAAGGTGCAGTGTAACCAAAACAAAAGGGAAGGGTGATGGAGTGATATTGTCACTGGACTTCTAATCCAGAAATGCAGGGCAATGCTCTGAGAACCTGGGTTCAAATTCCATCACAGCAGATAGTGAAATCTGAATTCAATAAAAGAAATCTGGAATTAAAAGTCTAATGATAGCCATGAAATCATTGTCAATCGTAATAAATACCCACCTGGATCACTGTCCTTTAGAGAAGGAAATCTGCTGTCCTTACCTGGTCTGGCCTACATGTGACTCCAGATCCACAGCAATGTGGTTGACTCTTAACTACCATATAAGAACTAGTAGAAGGAGTAGGTCTTCTGGCCCCTTGAGCCTGCTCTGCCATCCAATTAGATCATGGCTGATCTTTTCTTGGACTCAGCTCCACTTACCCGCTCGCTCACCATTACTCTTAATTCCTTTACAGTTCAAAAATTTATCTATCCTTGCCTTAAAAACATTCAACAAGGTAGCCGCAATTTAAATCCAGACCCTTGCCCACTCACTTAAACTATCTATATCCCTCTGCAGACCTTCAGCGTCCTCTGAACACTTTGCTCTACCACTCATCCCTTCGGGTCATCTGCAACTTTGACACACTTGGTCCCCAACTTCAAATCATCGATGTAAATTGTAAACTATTGCAGCCCCAACGCTGATCCCTGAGGCACACCACGAGTCACTGGTTGCCAACCAGAAAAACACCCCTTTTTTTCCCCACTCTTTGCTTTCTTCTAGTTAACCTACGGTTTCTTCTAGGGTGGTCAGTGAGAGCCTTTTACCTCGGATGGTGATGGCTAACACAAGGGGACATAGCTTTAAATTAAGGGGTGATAATTATAGGAAGGATGTCAGAGGTAGGTTCTTTACTCAGAGGGTAGTAAGGTTGTGGAATGCCCTGCCTGCAGCAGTTGTGGACTCGCCAACTTTAAGGGCATTCAAATGGTCAGTGGATAGGCATATGGATAACATTGGAATAGTTTAGGTTAGTGGGTCATTAGATTGGTTCCACTGGTCGGTGCAACATCGAGGGCCAAAGGGCCTGTACTGCGCTGTAGTGTTCTATGTTTCTATGTCTATGTTTCTAACCAATCCTCTATCCATGCTAATACATTACCCGTACCACCATAAGGGCAATTAGGGATGGGCAATAAATTCTGGCCAGGCCATGATTGATTTAAAAAAAATTGTTATATGACTTTCTCAACATTAGTTTTTTTTAACTATATAACTCAGCATCGCATCAGCTTTATTGGCCCATTCTGCAGTGACTGGACATGTTGTGTGCCTACCATTGGCTCCAGATCCTTTTCTATTTCACCCTAAACTATTTCAACTGCATTCCCCGAACACACAAGACTCCAGTTTTCATTCTTTATGTCACTTGAAGGTTGCATTAATTATTTAAAATACTTACTATCGATAACATGCTGAACCTTGAATGCAACACTGCAAAAAGTTAAACTCTCAAAAATACGAGTGAAGAAAAATTAACTAATATTAGTATTACCGTGTTTTGCTCCGATGTTGAGGATTCTGTCACAGATTCATCTTGAGGTTCGTGTGATGTTAAACTACCCATGGTGAGTATACTGTTTAAATACAAAATCAGAATGAAGATCCATTAATTTCAAATCACATACGATTTAAACTTTGCAATGCAAATACCAGCCAGGAACAGCAGTAGCAATAAAATGGAATTGCAAGACCTGCACATTATGAAGACTGATAGGAAACAGTGAAAAAGCTTATTTGGATTTGTTCCGAGGATTAACTTATGTACACGTTATGAGCTCTTCTCAATGAATAGAAAAATCAAACAATGCAAATAAATTTCAGGAGTTCGAAGTCTGAATCTTGTGCTACACAATCCAGCACAGCATTAGATGCCAAGCTAATTATTCACATGTGCATATTCATTCCTAGTCACCTATATTTCACAGTATCAAGCATGTAGGCCACCCCAAACTTTAACCATTTATTCTTTTCAGTGGAAGAATCATTGCACAGGATGGTTGGGGATGTCCAAGCTCCTCAAATTTTGAAGCTGATTTTTCCAACTGGCTTTTCCTGTTTCAGGCTCCTGATATTTTAAAATTATCCGGGAGTCAGATGCTTGGAAATCAAAAGTATTTCAAATATTGCAAAATGTGTTTGTTTTAAGGGAAGTTGTGCAAGTGCAGCACCTGCAAAAATGGCACAGAGTGTAGTTGATCTGTCACTACAGTGCACAGAGCACAGTGCCACAACACTGTGTCTAACTCTAATGCACAGAATGCAGTGTACAGCGACATTGTACAGCTGTAATAAAAACAAAGTGTGAGAAATACTTAACAGGTCTAGCAGCATCCATGGGGAGAGAAAAGCAGAACTAATGGCCAAGATTTTTCACCTCCTGTGTTTGCTGAACCATTGCTGGATTTTCTGGTCCCACCAAAGTAAGTGGCCATTCGTGTTGCTTACCAATGGTGAAGCCAGGAAAAGGTCTGGAATAGGGTAGCTGGTGAGAGAGATTAAATGATAAAGATTTCCTGGAACAAAAGTGAAGGAAGTGGTAATGGTTGCAGTAAAGAGACACCCCAAGAATTTGTCCAGGGTAAGTGTAAATATCAGAATAATGAACGGTTGTGTACAAAAGAAAAAACAAGATTCAAACTGGCATGTGGCAAAAAAAAGTCAGAAGCAAAATAGGGGTCAGGGTTCATGGGCTGAAACTGATGGACTCAATGTTGAGTCCAAAAGGTTGAAAAGTGCCTAATGGGAAGCTGAGGTGCTGATCCTCGAGCTTCAGTTGGCCTTCACTGGAACAATGCACCAGGCTGAGGTACTAAATGTGAGTGTGAGAGCAAGGTGGTGAATTAAAAAGGCAAACAACTGGAAGCTGATGCTTGTGGACTGAGCAGAGGTGTTTCACAAAGTGGTGACCCAATCTGTATTTGATCTTCCTGACTTACAGGAGACCACATTGTCAGCAGCGAATAGAGTATGGTGGTATAATAAAACACTGCTTCACTTGGGAGGAGTCTTAGCTTTTAGGCAGGAAGGAGAGAGAAGATAAATGGGTACATGTTGCACCTGTACCAGGGATGATGGGGGATGACCCTGCCACCCAAAGGCCAATTGTGTCACATAAGTAGCCAATCCAGGGCTTCTTCCTGATGCTGCTTTTTTTTTAACCTGTGGTTGATGGGTGAGCTCTCCATAGGGTGGGGAGACCACTTGGTAAATCCTGGCCATCTCCGTGAAGGCTCAGGTGAGGGCCTTCTTCATCGGGCAATGTGTGATCGATGGCAGAACCCTCCAGCAGCAATGGCCAGCCCCACAGCAACACTCACTGCCCTAACCAATCCCCACCCTTGCCACTGCACCTCAGACCCTGTACACCGACTGCTGAGCTGCCAGCCCTCACAGTGGCCTTGGACACAGGCCCTTAAGGAGACAGGAGAGCTGACAGCAACTAATTAGTTGCCAGACCACTGAAAATTGTCATCAGGGGTCCCACAAGCAGCAAAAAGTGGGGTTTAGCCTGGCTTTTGAGCTCATTATTGGGATTCTATAAGGCCATCAACACTCAACCTTCGAGCCACAGGGGTGACATCCTAAAAAGTGACTGCTGCCTCAACCAGGGGTGGGTCAGGGTCCAGATACAGTCCCGGTTCCTGCTTCTGGCCCTCAAAGTAAAAATCCAGGTGGTATCCATGGTGGCTGGAGTATCTTCTGGTGCTTGTGCTTTGATGATGACTTTAAAACTGAGCATTGCTTCGAAAGAATGAAGGAGAAGGGCATTAAAAGAGAGCAAGAATTATAGACAGTGGAGATGAGGCAAAGGAGGAAGAAATGAGCAAGCCATTGAATGAGAAAGGAGAATGTGGGGAAAAAAGTAATGAAGATGCGCAATTAAGAAAGGAAGAATAAGAGAGAAAAAGAGAATGAAAGTGGCCAAAATAGCAGGAATGGAAGATAGGAGGAGCAAGTGAAAAGGAAGTGAAATAGAGAAATGAGAGGAAGTTTAAATAAGGAAGTATAAGCCAGGTTATTTGTCCATTCAGATGCTGTTTCTAATGATTTACAATGTTTCAGAACTTATACAATGATACATCAGTAGTCATTGTGAGAATATCAGTGAGTATCCAGAATACTGTATTCAAGCTGGCTGGTCTTAGCTGGTACATGACGTGCATTTCTGGCTCTTGAACTCAGAAATAAGAAAGCCACTGCTGTAAATTGGCAACATTTAAAATAAAACTCATCTCTGTATTGACATAATATTGGCTGCTCCAAATGAGCAAACCTAGTAACAGCCCTAAGCATTCCCACATGAGGTGTTGATCAATAAACTGCAGTGTGTTCTCATTTTCGCATTGTCCCAATTATCGATCTTACACTATGAAATGCTCCTGTTACACTAAGAGGATATTATTATCATATCTCCACATACATCCCTTGGAGAAAAGTCTGAAGTAGTAGGAGGATGCATAGGGTGATTAACACTCTGACAGACCATGTTGTGAATGTGTCTTCCAACTTTACGCCAGACCATGTTATCACTGAAAGGATGGACAGGATTTTCTTGTGGATTTCGGGAACCCAACATTAGGATCAAGTGAAGGTCCTGAACTTGCACTTCCTAGGATCCAGGCTAGTGGGAATTATTTTCTTGGCCATATTCACACTCATTGTCCTATTAAGATGGGCACCCGACGCTGCTGGCCCAATCAGTATTTACTGTGAGAATATCAGTGAATATACCAGCATACTGTATTCAAGTTTGCTGATCTTAGCTGGTACATAATGTGTATTTCTGACTTTTGAACTTTGAAAGCTGCAGAGCCTTGGTAATACTACCAGAAAAGTGGGTGCGGCTGGTGAGAACACAAGGAGGCCTCAAAATGGAAGCCGATGATCTGCTTCCTGGTCTGTTCATGGGAAACATTCCAGGCAGTAAGAATGGGTCAGGGAGGCACCATTAAATAGTTTCCCTCATACCCCCATTTTCACAGTGCACCACTCTTGCTCCACTGTGGGCCTGGGATGTTCAGGCCAGTATCACAATATTTGGCTTTGCAGAACTGAGGCTGCAATATAAAGCTGAAAGTGTCCGATTTAAATCAATACGCTAAATAAATAGGTTCTACGACCAGAGGAATTTTAAAAAGTAGTTACATTGCTGTAATATTTTTCTAATTTATCTGCTTTTGGCACCAAATCTGGAACTTCTCAGATTACAAGAGTTAGTACCAAGCCATTCATTGTACTTATCCATTGATTTCCCGGGAGGTTGGCAGAGAGGCAGTTTAAAGACAAACTTTCCATATAGATTTTAATTAATATCTTAATAATACTATAGCAAGCTTTTGTTATTCTTTCATCGGACATGGACCCCACTGGCTAGGCCAGCATTTATTGCCCATCCCTCACTGGACCTGAGAAGATGGTGGTGAGCTGTCTTCTTGGTACTGTTGCAGTCCATGATGTGTAGGTACACCTACAGTGCTGTTCATAGAGTCATAAAAACCCCACAGTGCAGAAGGAGACCATTTGACCAATCGAGCCTGCACTGACAACAATCCCACCCAGGCCTTATGCCCATAACTCCACATATTTGCCCTTCTAGTCCCCCTGACACTAATAGTCAATTTAACATGGCCAATCAACCTAACCTGCACATCTTTGGACTGTGGGAGGAAACCAGGGCACCCAGAGATAACCCACACAGACACTGGGAGAACATGCAAACTTCACACAGACAGTCACTCAAGGCCGGAATTGAACACAGGTCTCTGGCACTGTGAGGCAGCAGTGCTGGGTAGTCCGAGGATTTTGACCCGGAGACAGTGGAGGAATAGTTCCAATTCTGGATGCTGTGTGGTTTGGAGAGGAATTTGCAGGTGGTGATGTTCCCATTTATTTGCTGTTCTTGTCCTTCTTGGTGGTAGAGTTTAGGGGTTTGGAAAGAGCTGTCAACCTTTGAGTTGTTGCAGTGCATCTTTTAGATGGCACAACTGCTGCCACTGTGTAATGTGGTGGAGGGAGTGGATATTGAAAGTGGTCAATGAGTGCTTTGTCCTGGATGGTGTGGAGCTTCTTCAATGTTGCTGGAGCTGCATTCATGCAGGAAAGTAGAGAGTATTCCATCCCACTCCTCACTTGTCATTGGTGGACAGGTTTGGGGTGTCAGGAGGTGAGTTACTCTCTGTAGAATTTGCAACCTCTGGCCTGTTCTTGTAGCCACAGTATTTATATGCCTGGTCCAGTTCCGTTTCAGGTCAATGTTCACTCCTCCAGATGTTAATAGGGGATTTAGCAATGGTAATGCAATTGAATGTCATGGCAGATGATTCTCACTTGTTGGAGATGGTCTTTGCCTGGTGCTTGTGTGGTGCATATGTTATTTTCCGATTGTCAGCCCAAGCCTGGATTTTGTTCAGGTTTTACTACATTTGGACATGGACTGCATCAGTATCTGAGGAGCCATGAACATTGTGTTGAACGCTGTGCAATTGTCAACAAACTTCAGACATGCTGGAGGAAGATCATTGAAACAGCTGAAGATGGCTGAACCTTGGCCACTACCCTGAGGAACACCTGCAGAAATACCCTGGGACATTGATGACTGGCTTCCAACAATCCCAACCATCTTCCTTTGTGCTGGATATGCCTCCAACCAGCAAACCGTTTCTCCCTGATTCTCACTGACTCCAGTTTTGCTAGGGCTCCTTGATGCCACATTTGGTCAAATACTGCCTTGACATCAAGGGCAATCACTCTTGACTCACCTCTTGAGTTCAACTTGTTTGTTCATGATTGCACTAAGGTTCTAATGTGGTCAGGAATTGAGTGGTCCTGGAAGACCTCATACTTAGTGTCAAATTGGAGGTTATTGCTGAATAAGTGTCGCTTGATAGCACTGTCAAGGACATCTTCCATTACTTTGCTGATGACCAACAGTGGACAAATGGGTGGTAATTGGCCGGGTTGGGTTTGTCCTGTTTCTTATGTACAGGACATACTTAGGTAGATGCCAGTGTTGTAGCTGTACTGGAACAGCTTGGCTAAAGGCACAGCCAGCTCTGGAGCGCGGGTCTTCAATACATTTATTGGAATGCATTTGGGGCCCTGATGTTCGGTCTGAAGAAGGGTCATCCAGACTCAAAACATTGACTCTATTCTCTCTTCATTGATGCCATCAGACCTGCTGAGATTTTCCATAATTTTCTCTTTTTGTTTCCGATTCCAGCATCCACAGTATTTTGCTTTTATGTTGTTATTTAATCCTTGAAATCAGTTTCTTCCACAGGCAATGCACAAATTGCACTATTATGCACTTTAGCCCAAATATCTAGATGAATAATCAAAAGGAAATTTATATGCACTAAATTTCTTCCTGCTACAGACCTCCATGAATCTGAGTGAAAATTACATTGCTAGTCAGCCAGGACTAATTGCTTTCCACAGTCCCTGTTTCAGTTCCACAAGAACCACTGTGTTCCATGTTATACTTAATCATCTGTTCTTATCTCCATAACCTTCAGCTCAATCCCTAACCAGATTTCTGTCTACCAGCATACTTTGCACATATTATTCTCAGTTTCCTCTAATTCTTTTATTCAGTTTGTCCACTTTACTGGAAGGATCCTAACAAGATAATGAGATTACTGCCACTTTATTTTGTTTTCCATTTTTTAATTAGTAGAATTGATACTATTGTAAGCATTGCCAAATGGATTGAAGAAAAAAACTTAGTAGCATTATTCAACACACCCACTATATTCAGGGAAAAATAATAACTTTGTTTCAGAATAAAAAGAAACAATTTTTTCAATTATCTGCACACAAACAGAGGGTGGTGGGAATCTGGAACTCACTGTCTGAAAAGATGATAGAGGCAGGAACCCTCATAACTTTTAAGAAGCATTTAGATGAACATTTGAAATACAATAGTACACAAGGCTACGGAGCAAGTGCTGGAAAATGGGGTTAGAAAAGATAGGTGTTTGATCGCTGGTACAGATACGATGTGCCGAAAGGCTTCTTTCTGTGCTGTAAAACTCTACGGGGCAAATTTTACTGTCCCACCCACCACAGGATTTGGAGCAAATGAAAAACGGACCATGGAAAAATCTGTTGACCTTGGGTGGGGTTTTCGGTTTTGGGCGAGCGAGG
This sequence comes from Carcharhinus amblyrhynchos, assembly GCF_965287045.1. Lineage (NCBI taxonomy): Eukaryota > Metazoa > Chordata > Chondrichthyes > Carcharhiniformes > Carcharhinidae > Carcharhinus > Carcharhinus amblyrhynchos. The sequence goes on along the minus strand of NC_137339.1, from coordinate 37,954,264 downwards.
CCAGAAAGTCCAGCCCTATGACTCTGTGACAATCTGTAGCAAGCGATTCATAAGTAATGCAAAAAACAATACAGAGGCTGAATTTTCCCAGCCCAGAGGAGACAGGTTGGGTTGTGAGTGACGAAGTCCTGGAAATCAAGATTCATCCACCAGCAGAAATAAGGTGAATGAAGATAAACTCTTCTTGTGTGTTGGTTGATCGATCAATATTGGCCACGACACCATGTGAAGTGGTTCGATAGCCATTTAACTGTTGATATAAAGATGGCGGTGGGTGGAATTCAGCAGGAACTAATAACATGGTGCTGCAGAATGAAGGTCTACTTCACTGTCAGGCTTCTTCTGAATTAGTTGATGGAGCTTTGGAGAGGTGGACTGATCTTTTACATTTCCATGAAGAGGTAGAAAGCATCTCAAGAGCTTACTGGGAAGGTGAAAGGCATCCCCAGTCCCCTGGATATGGAATCATATAAAATCACGTCTGTGCTGACTCTTAGAGCTATTCATGGATGTAGAAATATCTGTGTATAGAGTCTGCTCTCTTGGATGAAGAAGAGTTAAGGGAACCTTTTGAAAAAGAGGAGAGTTCTCCGACATCCTGACCAATATTTATCATGCAAAGACATCAAAAATAGAATATCTGCTCATTCATCTCCTTGCTTTTTTTTATGAAAAGGTTTCTATAGTTCTTCAGTGGCTAGAGGAGTATTTTATTGAGATGAATTGACACACCCTGAAGTTAGGAAAGGTGCGATATAAATGCAACTTCTTCTGATTTTTCTGTCAGTGGTGACGTTATGGCTTTGAAACAGATGGTGATTTTTAGGAGCAACAGATCAATGAGTCACTGAATCATAACAGCATGTATTTATACAACATTATTAGTGTTAAAAAAAAGGGCGTTTCACAGAGGTAACAGATGCTGAGTCAATGGAGAAGGTATTAGGAGTTGTGACCAAAACCTCAGTCCCAAAATCTTGGTTTAAGGTGTGGTTTTAAGTGAAGTTTTAAAGCGATTAGTGGAGGAAGTTCCAAAGCATAGGCTGAGGTAACATTAGGAACGGCTGATAATGGAAAAATTTGATGGTGTTTCAGAGATATGATGGAAAGAGAATATGAAGGGTTTCACCAAGATGAACATTGAAAATTTGAGCCACTGATTGGCTAGGAGCTAATGTAGGCCAGTGATGACAGAGGTGAGTAGATCTTGATGCTGAAAGAACACAGGCAGTAGTGTTATAAATTAGCTGAAGTTTATGATAGGTGAAGGATAAAATGCCCAATTTGATGGCATGAGAATTAAAGACATGGATGAGGCTTTCTGTGGCAAATGGCATGAGATAGAGGCAGGGGCAGGTGATTTTCCAAAGTGAGAGCAGAGTCTGACAAAACCTGAACTTCATGTTGCTTAGGGGGCCTTAAGGCAGGTTGGTCCAGTGTACTGCCTGTGGGACAAATGCAGCTCATGAACCGCTTTATGAAGCTTCTGAAGACAGTTTTCAAAATGCTGGTCAAATTTGAATGGAAGGTTCTCATGGAGTTGCAGGCTATTCCTCCGCTGTATTCACTGCTGATAGCCTCATTAGTGAGCTGATCAGCAGAAAATGAGACAGATAGACAATCCGTGATCAGAGAAAGTGAATACCAGTGGCAGTGATTTCAGCGCCTGCAGTCGAGGGCCAGGGAGCCAAGGATTGGGAGCTGAGGACTGAGGAGCGTAGGATGCAGGGCTGGGGGGGGGGGCGGAAGACTAGAGAGCCATGGAACTGGCAGCCAGGGATCTGGAGCTGGAGCAGAGGGGCAGGGAGCCCTGAAGTGGAGCTAGACCCAAGGAATGGAGTGGCTGGGGAACTTGGCCCATGGAGCAGAGATCCACGCTGCTGGAATGGGCTCACTGGCACTCAATAAGTGAGTGACTGGAGATTCTATGGGAAAGAGTATGAAGAGGGAGCAATGAGGGTATGAGGGGGCTAGAGAATGTGAGAGGGGATGAGTGGGTTTGAGAGTGTGAGGGGAGAACAGGCAGTGAGGGTACTGAGTAAGAGGGGGCAATGAGGAGATGTGAGGGGCAGAGACTTTAGGGCGAGGGAATGTGAGGGGTGAAGTGGGGAGAGTGAAAGAAAGGCTGTATGTGGGGGCAGATCATCTCAATAAGTCTAGCTCACTCCTAAAATCAGGGTTCTCATGCACCCACGCACACCATGATGCACTTTCATCCACAATCACGGGTGAAGGTTAGTGAGTAAGCGCCCTGAGTCTGGGAATGAGCCAGGCTTCTGGAGACACTGCTATACTATGACATTCTAGACCCATCTTTACTTGTTACTTATTGTTTTTTGCTGAGGAAGTTGTTTCTTTTCTTTCCATAGTCTCTTTTTAATTTGTGTTTAATGTTGCATCAAACTTTCTGAAATTTTTTCATTTGTCCCTTGAGGGAGAAAAATGTTGAAAGTGCAACTGCCCCCCTTCCTGGAAAGGTTGGATAAGCCTGTTTCAAGGTGCAATCAGAATCAGTCTGGTTCAGACTAAGACGAGTGGATGGAGTGAAGGACAAAGTAGTTCAAGAATCGAAGAACCAGTTAATACTCAACCAGCACTCTGATCTAGCTACAGGCATCGTTGTAATTTATAACATGGGGTATCAAATATGCAGAGACATCATGAACTATAGAAGCAAAAGTTTATCACTTCATATGAAGGCTTCCCATTAACCCTTGAAAAGGCTCAGTGAAGTTGGATTTGTGGACAATGTATGAATTATGGGACCATTTTGGGGAATCGGACACCAAGAGACAGAATCTAGAGTATTTGCATTCATACAATGTGTATATTAGACTGGAATACTACTTGGATCTTCAAGCTACAAATGACACAGAAACTGAGATAGAACATAGAACACTACAGCATAAACAGGCCCTTCAACCCACAAGTTGTGCCGATCATATCCCTACCTACCAGGCCTATCTATAACCATCAATCCCATTAAATCCCACGTACTCATCCAGAAGTCTCTTAAAAGACCCCAGCGAGTTCGCCTCTACCACAACCGACAGCAGCCGATTCCACTCACTCACCACCCTCTGGGTGAAAAACTCAGATGTTGCTATGGCCGAAGTCTCTGCCTGTGGTTTACCCTTCAAAAGGTAACAGTTCCTGGAGAAGCTTAGTTTGTGCTGGTCATTATGGACAAGTGGCCACATCTTTAGCTGGGAGTATTTTGTGAATGTGTCAATGTTCCTGCGGCAAAGCAAACACAGTAATGTGGCTGTGCTACTTGTATGTTTACCTATCTCAGGGATGCAATAACTCAAATCTGGTCTTTTTTCAATGTGTAGTAATGGAAGATGCTAATGGGACCAAACAGACGCGGGTTGATAGGTTTTTGATAGGCAAGGGGATTAAGGGTTATGGGGAGAGGGCGGGAATGTGGAACTGAGCCACGACAGATCAGCCATGATCTTATTGAATGGCGGGGCAGGCTCGAGGGGCTAGATGGCCTACTCCTGCTCCTATTTCTTATGTTCTTATGAAGACATTGCTGATTGGTGCTGTGTTGGTGTCCAGTCCTTACTGACATCATGTTAACGGATGCTATTTAGTGCTGAGAATGTTAGTATTAAATAATTCACTTTCCATTGCTTGGAAGCCTATTTTTAGTTATTTTCCCTTCCTTTAATATCAGACTTCCACTGGTGCTAGCAATAGAAATCTATCCATTGATAAATAACAGCCTGGTACCACACTCCTGATTCTGTGCTTTTTTTTAACTCGAGGCCCGATTTTACCATTTTGACTAAGTGCCGATTCTGGGCGTAGTACAGATCCGACTTAGAAATCCGCTTTCAGGCGCCCCCCATATGCTCTCAGCCATTTCCAGTCCCATTCACGCTGTGGGTGGGGCTTAGTGCTGCCAGAACGATTGGAGCTCTGAACTGCACACGTGCAGTTAGAAAAAAATTGGAAAAAGTGCACCCGTGTCAGATCACTTCCGAGCCACAGGAAGCGAAGAAAGCGGCCCGGGAGCAAAAAGTGGGAGCGAGGGTGTATCTTGGGTGGGGAAGGGGAGGAGGGAGTCGAGTAAGATGTATCTGGAGGTGGGTTAGATGGATTTCTGGGGAGGGCACATGGATCTCTGGTGGGGAGGGCAGGGGGGGGTCTGCTGCCACTCTGCGGGTGATTGGTGGGGGGGGAGGCAGCTGTGGCGATCATCTGGGTAGCGGGGGAGTGGATAAAGGGGGCAGTGATGTGTGTGGGCGGTGCGGGGTGGATAAGGGGGACACGCACACATCACTGCTCCTTTTTTATCCACTCCACCACTACCCAGATCAATCGCCACCCCTGCCCCCCTTCCCCCCCACCAATCGCCCGCAGAGTGGCAGCAGATTTCCCTGCCCCTCCCACCAGAGATTCATCTGCCCCCCACCAGAGCTCCAGCTGACCCACCTCCCTACCTACCCCCCTCCAAGACAACAATCTGGCCTTATTCCCCCCACCCCGATATCAAACTTGTCTTACTCCCCCCTCCAGAGAATAGTCTGGCCTCACTCCCCCCTCCAGAGAATAGTCTGGCCTCACTCCCCCCTCCAGAGAATAGTCTGGCCTCACTCCCCCCCTCCAGAGAATAGTCTGGCCTCACTCCCCCCTCCAGAGAATAGTCTGGCCTCACTCCCCTTCCCCTCCAAAGAACATCTGACCCACCTCCTCTCCCCCCTCCCCCCCACCACCACCAGACAACGATCAGCCCTCCCCCCCACCACCAGACAACGATCAGCCCTCCCCCTCCCACCAGACAATGATCAGCCCTCCCCCCCCCACCACCAGACAACGATCAGCCCTCCCCCCCCACCACCAGACAACAATCAGCCCTCCCCCCCCACCACCAGACAACGATCAGCCCTCCCCCCCCACCACCAGACAACGATCAGCCCTCCCCCCCCACCAGACAACAATCAGCCCTCCCCCCCCACCACCAGACAACGATCAGTCACCCACCCCGCCCCCCACCAGAGATACATCTGACCTCACTCCCCTCCTTCCTCCTCCAACCAGAGAATGACCAGACCCACCTCCACCCCCACTCCCATCACTGATCTGAGTCGGAGAGCTGTTGGGAACACTGATCTTCAGAGGCTGGAGCACCTGACTCAGACTTTTATTCAGCAGGTCCCTAAAAGCGCGGTTCTGGATTGATAAATGCGGTGGTAAAGGGAGAAACGCTGATAGAATTGGGTGGGCAGTTCATTAATTCAATTTAAATACATGCAAATACATTTAAATTGTTGCTGCACCCGATTTGGGCGTGGAACAGATCCCCGCCATTCGCGGGTCTCGGTAAAGTGGTGATCTGCATGGACTCGGGTGCAGATCGCGATAAAGGCCTCACACTCGACTTTACCACGATTTCGTGCCCGAAAACGGCCACAAATTGTTGGTAAAATCAGGTCCAAAGTGCCCTCAGCATCATTGTCTGAGAACAATCTACATTCTCATTCTTCAAAAGTACACACTCCTCACAGGATATTGTTGTCACTCCAATCACACGTGTAGCTATGAAGTTTTACTGTTATTTTAAAAAGCAGCTTTAAGATTGTCCATGGCAGGCAAAGTAACGCTAAACTGTGTAACATCCTGGTGGGATTTCTGTCACTTAAATCACTTAATTTATCCAGTTACTGCAGAATGCAGGTGGCTCCTAGCAATCTATGAGCCACTAAAAAGAAAAAAAATGGGCCCTGGCTAAACACTTGTACCTGTGAACAAGACACAGACTTGCCGAATACTTTGAATTATTGCACCTCTGAAAATGAAAATATTATTGTTCCCCGAAGATAAAAATCAGTGGTGAAAATGAAAGGGAAAATTGTCCTCACTTTTACTTTAGCTGTGCCTAAATATCGCATTTTGAAGTTAATATATCTTCTAATTTATGAAAGAATCTCTCTGAAAATAGAGAGTGCCGTTCAGGCATTTTCAGAAAAATGTAATCGGACCCCTCAAGTTAGCGAGGCGGGGCATCTTTCTCCAGATCTTTATTAGCTTAGTCTGCGGTGAAAAGAGGTAAGACTTGCCTGCAGTAAGCACCTTGTAGTTCGCTCTGCACAGATCCGATTGCAGTCAGGTACAGCTGGACAGCTCGCTCAGTGCCAACTGCTTTCACCGGCCAGATCTCTCGTCGCTAGTGGCTTGCTACCTGCGAGCAGTCAGCTTGCTTGATACCTGCGAGCTGGAGTGTAACACGAACGCTCAAGGGTGGAGCTGTCAGTGCCAGACACAGCCTTTGTCAGATTGAGTCTGAGAGTTGGTGTGGCACTTGGAAGGGCGGTTGGGGGGGGGCGCGGGGGGGGTGACTCCAGGACGCAAACGCTTTTTCTCAAGCGAACTTGCAGCAGAATGTAGCAACAATGAAAAACATCCACCCGACCCACGTAAAGTCAACTCATGTCAACCGAAGTGGACGATCTACTGGAGCAGCTAAACACAAGCGTTTTTTTCCAACTAGAAATTACTGTAAGGGACTAAAAAAACAAAACCCAAAGTGATAACATTGTAATTGACGAAGGGATTTGTTTACTATGATTATAACGTCTAAACCTTCTTAGCATAACATATCTCACAGAACGGTTTTTATTTAGGGCTTTTCACTATTTCATAACAATTAAATAGCCACAGAAAAATTCCAGAAAGTTCAGACAAAAAAAATCCAATGTCAAACACATGTAAAGAATGGATAGAAATCAACAGCGCAACAGTATCAAAATCCAGGACGAAACATATCTTTCAAATGTGAAGGTAACACTGTCAGTCGTGAACTGAAATGATACTGTGCTGTTTGTGCTCTGATCACATGGAACAGAAGCTGGCAGCCTTTGCAGGAGTCAGGTAGCGCTTCAGACAAGAAGTATAAAGATTATACAATACAACCACTGTTTTTGCTAATCTGAACGGAGTGCTGAACTTAAAATTCGGTTTGGTTGAACAACTTTCGACTTAACTTTTTACCTGACGTTATTTGGCAACAGATGTGCGTTTGGCATGTGAATGTTCTGAAAGCTGAGTTCAGAAGTAATGGAAGAAGAAAGCATCTAAAATGTCTCATGGATACATTTGGTAAATTGATGTGAAATGATTGGATAAAAGCAAATTACTGCGGATGCTGGAATCTGAAACCAAAAGAGAAAATGCTGGAAAATCTCAGCAGGCCTGACAGCATCTGTAAGGAGAGAAAAGAGCTTTGACAAAGGGACTCAAAATGCCATTTAAAAAAAGGGCTGCATGGACAAGTTGGGCCAAAGACTCTGTTTTCATGCTGTAAACCTCTGACTCTACATGGAAGCACAGCAGTTTTGTTTGGTTTGTCATGTGGTGTGCTTAAGTCCAGATGCAGCAACTTCTGGATTTTTGTTTTTAAAACAAATCATTATTCTTTATATTTATATTGTTTTTCCTGAAAATTTCCAGCATCGCACCATCATGACAATGAGGGTGAGAGAGATTTTTTAGTAATTAAAAAAAAGTAGGCATGTGACATTCCAGTGCCACAGCAAAATGGAGACCAATGGCAGAAATAGAGAACTGTTGAAAAATGAACATCATTCTGATTTAACAACCACTTGCCTTTATACTGTCCCTTTAACATAGCAAGTTGCGGCGAGATGCCTCACAGAATGAAATAGTGGACAGGTGACAGCAATAGGTTTTGAGGGGCATCATTATGGAGGAAAGAGAGATGGACAGTGTTAGAGAGACGATCCCAACATTTAGGACCTAGGTAACTGAAGGAATGGATTCCATTGATAAGTGATTAAAATCAGAATGTGTAAGAGGCCAAAAGCAGACCAGCAAGAGTTCTGGCTGGATTTAGGGCTGCAGGAGCTTAGAGATAGGAAAGGGGGAGGTGGATTTGAAAACAAATGTGAGAATTTTGAAATTGTGACCTGGAGCCAATGTAAATCTCACTAACTGTCCTGGCTGAAGACAATACAGATCTCTTTAATTTGTGCTTGGCCTTCTCTCCACTCACATTGTCTGTACCTTTAAGACTTGATTACCTGCATTCCAACCATTATCTTGTAAATTGAGTTTGTGTCTGTGTATGCCCTGTTTGTGAAGGACCGAGACTCCGAAAGCTTGTGCTGTCAAATAAACCTGTTCAACTTTAACCTGGTGTTGTGAGACTTCTTACTGTGTCAATGTAAAGCCCAACCAATTTATTTGATAGTAAACCCACAAGCTTTCGGAAACATTGTTTCTTATTCCAGATGAAGGAACAGTGTTTCCAAAAGCTTGTGGGTTTACTATCAAATAAATTGGTTGGACTTTAACCTGATGTTGTGTGACTTCTTACTGTGTTTACCTCAGTCCAACGCCGGCATCTCCACATCAATGTAAAGCAGCAAGCACAAGGGTAATGGGAATGATTTAAAATATCAGCAGTAAAATTTTGGCAAAGCTTCGTTTATGGAGGGTGAAAGGTGGAGTAATAACAATAGGTATGATCTCTTCTTCCATTCCATATTTTCTATCAGCCACTAGAATGGTGCAATCATTAGAAGAAAGGGAGTGACAGCAATAACCAGTTAGTACAAGCTTTGATGATGCAAGATGTTTTGTGTTCTTTACAATGAGCTGTTCTGAATGGCATGCGTATGTTAGTTACCACGCTTATGATAGGATCACTGACAGTACACATGGCAGCTGTAAGTTTCTTGTTACAATTCTTTTGTAAAGTGTAAGGTGCTATGCATTGGAGGATGACACAGATACCTGTTAAGTTCTATTGAAGCAGCTAAGATTCAATGAAGAAAAGAATCTGCAAGACTAGGCAGAATGGATGAAGTGATAACATCTGTAGTTATTCTACTCATGATTACTCACGTTCATGTGCCTATTTTGCAAATATCTATTTCCTGCCAATCTCCCTCATAAATGCTGGAACAGGGAAATTCGTGTGAAGAAAAGGAACTCGGCCCAAACAACTGGAACTCGAGGAAAGCATCAAATTCCCAATCTCTATTCTTTCAAGTTCAAGAATTGAAGCTTCAAGTAATTTAACCATCAGTCACACACCATTAGGCACAGCATTTTTTAAGAATATGCAATCCTAGAATCTTTTCCATTTTTCACGTAAATCCATTAAAATGCATTCAAAGAAACTGAAATGACAGTGCAGGTTTCAGTGAGGATGCATTAGAAAATACCCCAACAATAAAAAAACCAGAGACATTAGTGTTCATAAAATTGCTGTGCCTAAAATTCTGGCTTGATTTTCAACCCATTGTTAACTTCAAATGGTTGCATTTATTAATTATTGGTGTGAAATATAGTATTGGTTGAGCTGTCTTTTTCTATTGTTTTTTCCTGTTTCTTTTTAATGCTGAAATGCTTATTCTATGTTCATTCTATATATTTGTAACTCAGTAACTATAAGTTAACAGTACTGCAAGCATTTATTATTTCTACTTTCAGTCTTAAGTTTATTTATTAGTCACAGGTAGACTTACATTAATATTGCAATGAAGTTACTGTAAAAATCCCTTAGTCACCTATTCAGGTACACTGAGGGAGAATTTAGCGTGGCCAATGCACCTAACCAGCACGTCTTTCAGGCTGCGGGAAGGAACAGGAGCACCCAGAGGAAACCCATGCAGACATGGGGAGAATGTCTGTGCAGATTCTGCAGTGACTCAAATTGGGAATTGAACCTGGGATCCTGGTACTGTGCAGCAGCAGTGCTAACCACTAAGTCACCATGCCACCCAGAAAATACTACAGGCAGAAGACAAAGACTTAGTGTAGATTTCAGTGTGAATTGAGTTATTTTGATAATATAGTGTGAATGCCATATTGATGGGGTCATTCATAGCCTGTTTTTGACAATTGCTTCAGTCAGCCCACATTCTTGAAATATTATGGTAATGTTCAACAATAAGTTTCTTTCATTCATTCTTTGTAGGTCAATTTAAGGGTCCAAATGCATGTTTTCATCCTTTTAAACATATTTAAATACATTTTATCCCCCTCTCTTTGGATTCCCCCAGACTATTTACCATTCCAAGCCAAAAAAGTGAAGCAGTGACCTGTTCACAACCTTGAATCCTATTGCCCTGTGACATTATATGCTACAGCACTACATACTAAACCACCAAGTTACACAATATTTCAAAATGAAATAAATTAGTTTTTTCATAAAATTAACAACATTTTGTCGAATTTTGTCATTAAGGATATTTATTAATATTAGTGGGAATTAAATGGGTAATTTATTACCTTTAATTTTCTGCTGGGTATTTATACATATTTAATTTTTATCTATTATGTAACATCTGTGCTCAACTTGGATGAGCTATAGTAACATTTGAAAGTTGGGTAATAAAAGTGAGAGGCATGAGGGGCTAATGATTCATGTACTAATCTGTAACATTTCAACACAAAATTATCATTTTGGGCATGTGAATAGTAGGAAATGTATTATGCATATTATAAATGTAATATTTCATTCAGTTTGTTGAACATGTACAAGACATTGGTGTCCACAGTTGGAATATAGTTAATGGCACTGTATGGTGGGATGTGATAATTGTTAACTATATTCAAGAAGGGAGATAAATCACATTGTGGCAACTATCTATGTGTATTCATCTTATCCATAACAGGGAAAATCCTGACATGCATCCTGATGAATCTCCTGCTTCTTATGGCTTAGGAAATCCTCTCAGAGACAGAGTGTGTGGTGTTAGACTCCCAGAGGAGCTTCTGGCATTGGTGTCTTTGTTGCCAGACAAATCCAGGAAAAATGTTGAGAACAACATCAGGGACTGTTTGTTGCATCCATCGACCTGACCAAAGCATTTGACTCGGTAAATTTGTGAGGATCTGTTCATTTTGTTCTCAAGATTTGGATGTCCAAGAAACTTCTTCACGATCCTGCAGTTGCTGCATAATAATATGACTGAAACTGTCCAGAGTAGGAGATTGGAAACAGATGTCCCAAAATCCAGGCCAAGGTTAAGCAAAGCTGTGTGATAGCCACCATCCTATTCACAATCTACCTAATAGTGGCTATTCATCCCACCAAAAATTAATTGCCCTCGGTATTAAATACCACCTAGTGGAAAACTCTTTCACTTCAGTTGCCTCAGTGCCATAACTAAACTGACTACCATAACATACATGATCTACAGTTTGCAGATGACTGCTGGATTGCTCCCCACTCTGCACCAGATTCACAAGCCACTCTCCATCTTTGTAATTCTTTATATAAAAAAACTCGGCCTTGAATGATGCCAAAACTAAACTCCTATATCAACCCACACCAATCAGCCAACTATTCCACCTCCCATATATGTTAATTATTCCACCTCCATACATGTCCAATATGTTGGTTGGATGAGGAGGACATTTCTTCAGTTAAGTTTAGCATTGACAGAAACCATTGCTTTTGACCTCTGCATCAAATTTTGTTCCCTAGCTACTCTCTCCATGCCACTCCCTGCCAGCAGTCTTGGATTGAACCAATTGGTTCACAATGTATTCGTTGCACTTGACCCTGAGATGAACCTCCAATCACATATTACATCATCACTAAGACTGCCTAATTCCACCTCCATAACATTGTTTGACTTCACCTGCTGCAGCTCATCTGCTGCAAAAACCCTCATTCATGCTGTTGTTACCTCCAGACTTGATTATTCCAATGCACTCCTGGCCTGCAATCAACCTTCTGCAAAACATCAGGTCATCCAAAACACTACTGCCTGTGCTTAACTCTCAGCAAGTCCCATTCACCTATCATTCCCATGCCCTATAATGATTCTCAGTCAAGCAATGTTTTGATTTCAAACCTCTCTGAATTGCTTAATCTTTCAATGGTCTTGTGCCTCCCTCACTATGTGAGCCCCATCAGACCCACAAACTTCCAAGATATCTATGCTGCTCTAATTCTGAACACTTGAAAATCCCCAATTTTAATCACTCCAACATTTATGGTATTTCTTCTGTTGCTTAGGCCCCAAGCTCTATCTCTACCTCACTTTACTTTTTAAAGGTGCACCTTGTTGACCATGCTTTTGGTAATCTGATCTAGGAACTTCTTGTTTGAATTTGGTGTTGTGGTATGTTTTATAAAGCTCCAATAAGGTACTATATAAATATAAGTTGTATCCTTTACCAATATTAAAACTGAAGGCACACAATGAAATGGTATGCAACATGCACCAGAAAGAATCCACCTGGTATTTGGCAGTGCTGAGAAAGGAAGTTTGGCTTAGTTTTATTTGTGAACTGTCCTATGCTTTGGCAGCAATGGGGAATAGTGTTAGACAGAAATCCTGAATTTGAGAGCTAATGGGTTTAGGAGAATTGAGGAACAGCATTAAAGAAAGAGAAGGGGGATCAAGGATGGCTCCTGATGGATTCCATGTTTGACATTGGGAAGTGGGAAGAGAAGCTATTGCTACAAACACTCTGGTAATCGATAAGATTGCCTAAAGTATTTGGTTTATCCAGTCAGGATCCTGGTGAAGCTAGAAATACAACTTTGATCTCACCAATGATTTAAATTTAAAACAAAATTATACAAGCAGGTTTAAGTTGGACCTTGGCTGAGGTTCTTCTCTCTCTGATTTTCAATTACCATCCCCTGCTTTTCAGACGAGATGCGGATATGCTGGCGTTGGACTTGGGTAAACACAATAAAAAGTCTCACAATGCCAGGTTAAAGTCCAAAAGATTTATTTGGTAGCACAAACCACTAGCTTTCGGAGTGCTGCTCCTTCATCGGGTAAATAGGAGTTCTGTTGAGAAAGTTCTTTCTGTGTTTCAGATGAGAAACAGGCAGCTGGCAATTTAAAAGTTCCTTGAGATAAAAGCAAAATACTGTGGATGCTGGACTGTGAAATATGATTTAAAATTGTCCCCTTTTTTACCTGGGTTTAGAAGTTCCCAGCCTAAATCAGGTATGATTAGAATTCTAAGTTTTAAAAAGTTTGCTTTTACTATCAACTTGCTTTTGCAAGAGAATAACACAAACTATGCCACTGATGATTGTTTTTTCTCTTTGGAAGGTGTATAATTGAGGTCTGATTAGAATCCAGACCATCTCTTGTTAATTGGATTTCATTTTTTAAATCCATTCATGGGATCTGGGTATCGCTGCTAGGCCAGCATTTACTGCCCAGCCCCAAATGCCTTGACGGTGGTGATGAGCTGCCTTCTTGAACCGTTGCAGTCCCTGAGGTGTAGGTCCACTCAGTGTACTCTTGGGGAAGGAATTCAAGGGTTCCTGGCAACAGCAATATATTTCCAAGTCAGGATAGTCAGAGGCTTGGAGGGGAATCTTCAAGTGACGATGTTCCCATGAATCTGCTGTGATTGCCCTTCTAGGTGTTAATGGCTTTGGGTTTGGAAGATGCTGACTAAGGAACCTTGATGAGTTCCTGCAGTTCAACTTATAGATAGTAAACATTGTTCTGCTGTGTTTCAGTAGTGGAGGCAGTGAAAGTTTGTGAATGGGTTGCCAATCAAGCAGGCAGCTTTGCCCTGGATAGCGTCGATCCCTTTGAGTGTTGTTGGAGTCACAAGAGAGCTGGAGAATATTCCATCACATTGCTGATTTGTGGATAGTGGTCAGGCTTTTGAAAGTCAGGAGTGGAGATATTGACTGCAGGGTTCTTAGTCTCTGACCCGTTCTTGTACAGTAATTATATGGCTACAACAGTTAAGTCTCTGATCAATGGTAACCCTCAAAGTGTTGATACTGTGGAATTAGCAATGGTCATGCAATTAAATGTTAAGGAGCAATGGTTAGATTCTCTCTTATTGGAGATGGTCATTGCCTGGTACTTGTGTGGCATAAATGTTTCTTGCCACTTGTCAGCCCAGTACTGACTGGTATTTAAATCTTAGTCAATAAACATCTTGGCCGGGAATTTCTGGCAGTGCTCACCCCAAAACTGGAAAATCCTTCTCAAGGTCAATGGACATTTGCATGGTCCTCTCCCATCAGCTATGATTTCCAGGGAACGGGCAGGACAGGAAAATTCCACCCATTTTGTCAATATTGAGTGAATGTCAAATTGGTATTTGTTGTTAAATGCGATGGTTATGTTCCTGTATCTTGCAATGCACAAACCACAGAATGTGAATATCAACAGTGGGTGGAACAAGAATCTTGATACAGTATTTGGACTCTGGCTACGCCTCTAACCTCCCACACACAAAGCTGTAAGATCATGCCTTATTTAGTAATAGTATCAAGTATTATTTATAGAGTTTTTTGTGTATTTGGAAGTAAACATTTTATAATTTAAGGTAATCAATATTTTATGACAGGTTTTAGGAATTTTAGAAATCATTTTATAAGTGCAATGGTTCTTAGCTACAATGCATGCTCACATGTTGCCGATGTAGTCAATGGTGGTCAGTGCACAGAATAGAGATTTGTGACTTATGTACATTGCAGCAGGTTGGATCTGGTTCTGATTGGTGGTAATTTTAAAACAAAGAATTAGATTTTACATTACATTATTACACTTATGTTGACATGTCTCAAAACTGTTCACATACAACAAATTATTCCTTTTTTTTTAAATATCCATTTTTGGGATGTAAGCGTCACTTGTTAGGCCAACATTCCTCACCCACGCCTGGTTGCTCGTGAGAAGGTGGTGGTGAGCTGCGTTTGTGAACCACTACATTCCATGTGATGTAGGTACGCACACAGTGCTGTTATAAAGAGATTTCCAGGATTTGGATCAGGTGACAGTGAAGGATGGCGATATATTTCCAAGTTGGGACAGTGAGTGACTTGGAGTTGAAAAGCCAGGTGATGATGTTCCCATGTGTCTGCTGCCCTTGTCCTTGTAGATAATAGCAGCTGTGATTTTGGAAGATGCTGCTTAAGGAGCCTTGGTGAGTTCCTGCAGTGCATCTTGTAGATGCTACACACTGCTGCCACTGTTTGTCAGTATGGTGACACTGAATATTAGTGGGTAAGTTGCCAGTCAAACAGACTGCTTTGTCCTGTATGATGACGAGCTTCTTTAGTGTTGTTGGAGTAACACTCATCCAGGCAAGTGGAAAATATTTTATCAAACCCCTGACTTGTGCCATGTAGATTGGGGACAATCTCCCTTGCAAGGGAGATTACAACTAAGGTCTCCACGATTGGGAACTGAAGTATCAAAAATGTCAGAGGTTGTGCTAAAATCAGCATGAGAGGGCACGACCTGCTTCCTCGTAGAAACATACATAGAAAATAGAAGCAGGATTAGGCCACTGGGCCCTTGAAGCCTGCTCCACCATTCATTCTGATCATAGCTGATCATCAAATTCAAATCCCTAAAATCATGCCTTCCCCCAATATCTCTTGATCCTTTTAGCCCCAAGAGCTATTTCTAATTCTTTCTTGACAACATTTTGGTCTCAATTATTTTCTGTGGTAGCCAATTCCACACATTCACCACTCTGGGTGAAGAAATTTCTCTTTACCTCAGTTCTAAAAGTTTTACTCCTTATCGATCCCTCATTCTGAACAACTTTCATCCCCCCCCCAACATCAGGAACATTCTTTCTGAATCTACCCTGTCTAATCTGTCAGGAATTTATAACTTTCTATGATGCCCGTGCTATCACCTGCAGCAATGTGAGTTTCAGCACGGATCTCTCCAGACGTATATGGGACGTGCCAATATATTGGCATCCATGACACTAAACTAACTAGCACAGAGGCTAGTTTTCCGGCCTCAGTCATAGAGTCATATAGCACAGAAAATGCTCTTTTGCCCATCGAATCTGCACCGACATTAATTATCACCAAAGGCACACTAATTCCATTTTTCTGCATTTGTCTCATATCCTTAAGTTGTATTTCAAGTGCTCAGCCAAATATTTTTTAAGGTTGTAAGGTTTCGGGCCTCCACTACCTTCCCATAGAGTGCATTCCAGACTCACACTGTCCTCTGAGTGAAAAAGGTTTTTTTCTCAAATCCCCTCTGAATCTCCTGCCCTCTACCCTAAAATTATGCCCCCTTGTGATTAACCCCTCAATGGAGGGGAATGGCTGCTCCCTGCTCATCCTGTCCATACCCTTCATAATCTTCTACATCTCAGTCATGTCCCCCCTTAGCCTTCTCTGCTCTAAAGGAAACAAGCATTGTGTATTTTTATTTGGAGTCCTTAAATTAATCACTGATCTGTGCTATAAACCACATTGGCTAGTTTTGACAGGTTTCATGACCTTGTTCACTTTCTGTTGTATCCACAATTGATTGGATGAGTTATTAAATACTTGTTATCTGTGAGTGTCATTTGTACAGTGAGTAAAAAGGGTCAATGTGTTCTGTAACGAAAGAAAAAAATCCTTGAATCTAATGAAAGCAATGCATTGTAACGTGAAGCATCCAAAAAAAAGGTGTGGCTATTAAAGTTCTACAGGTTTTTCCACTTTGCAAGAGAAATGCTTGAAATAACAATTAAAAGCAGAGATGGTAGCGCTGTTTTATATCAGTAGAATATAAAAATAAACATTTAATCAAATTTGTTGGGAAACGATCTTTAATTATAAGTGCAAGATATAAAATCAACATTTGTTTTTATTATTAATTTATATTCATTTGCTGGCTAGATCAGCATTTATTGTCTTGAGAAGGTAGTGGCAAGCTGCCTTCTTGACCTCCACAGCCTTCTTTGATAGAGGTACAGGTTCCATTGAACCATAGAATCCCCGTGTATAGAAAGAGGCAATTCGGCCCATCAAGTCTGCACCAAATCTCCAATCGAGCATCCTACCCAGACCAACCCTCCCTATTGTTTCCCTATAATTCCATTTACTATGGCTAATCCACCTAATCTACACATCTCTGGACATGAATGGGTAATTTAGCATGACCAATCCACTTAACCTGCACATCTTTGGACAGTGGGAGGAAACTGGAGCACCCAGACACAAGAAAATGTGCAAACTCCACACACAAAGTCGCCCACTTCTGGAATCAAATCAGATTCAATTCAATGTAATTAAGTTAAATATCCATTTGGAGAAATTGAATACATTGTGTTCTAAGATTAATTAGAAAATATTGGAAAAATGCATCAGAAAATGGACTTGAAAATCGTTTTAGTTATATCTCACAGGCATCAAGCCAGTGTGTGACCTTCTCTCAAAAACGTAATTGGGATGTTCATTTAAATAAAAAGAAAAATAGAAATTTGATCAATGGAGTCTCTTCTCAATTTAGAGAGCCTATCAGACCATGCAATAAATATTCTGGAACCCTTATTATGGGTAGGATACAGTTGAACAGTATTAAGTGCAGGGAAGAACTAGAATGTTCAAACTAAGGAATAAATATGAGGATAGAGTCAGAGAACCAAGAGCCTTTTTGCTGGCAAGTAGACTGAGCAGAGACAGATGGAATGTTGGATTTGATAAGGCTAAGAGGTGAGAAAACTAAGCAGTGTTATGTAATTTTGCAATCTTAAAACAAGATAAGCTTAAAGATGGAAGGCTCAGATGAGGTCTAAAAGACATCAATTACCTTTTAACCAGGTAGGTTATAAGAACATATCCCTCAGGTAAAATTAAATAGGTACCTTGCAAGAAGCAGATCACTAGTTACAATTTCTAAAGCAGAAGGAAACTTGAGAAGGGCAATCTTTATCAACTTTGGATTATGTTGGTTACAGAACACGTCTTTAAAGAAGTCTTCATACTCTTCTGTATGCTTACAGTAAGTCTTAATTACTTGAAACTATACACATATACACATTCAAGGGTACAGACAAGAAGCTTACTGAGAGTCTAGGTCTTAATATGTCTCTGTTCAACACCACACTGACCTTAGGTTGGAATCATTTCCATTCTTACATCATTCTGTGAGTGGTAACATGTTCAGTGCCACATTAATCTTGTCTGTGGTAGACTCTGAAACTACATCTCCCCCAAATCTTTATCACATGTAAGACATGGTTAACTTCATGTCTTACATTACTATTAATCGGATGGATTTTACTTGTTACTTCTTTAATGCTATTCCAATGTTATTGCTATTACTGTGTTAGTATTATTACAAAGTTCTCACAACCCTATCTCCCTCTTCAGGTCCCTGAAGTTATAGGTTCAGATTGTCTTGGGTGCCTTATAATCCTTCCATATCTCATTCACCCTTCTGTCTGAGGAATGGTAGGCTCTGTTAGTTCTGGTTCTTGCTGTTGGCTTGGAGGTTTCGCTGACATATGGGTATGCTTTCATTTTTTTTCCCCATTTCTTAGGGCTGAACAATGCCTGGTCAATTTGGCTGTTGCACTGACCCATGGTTGCTGTTACTCTCGATTGTTTCTTGTGGGGTGGATGGTCATCATATGTCTCCTTGATGCTGATTTTTCTTCTTCATTCTCCATGTGAGCTCTCTCTAAGCCCTCTGAGGCTGAGGAAAGGTTTGCTATGTTGAGAATATAGTTTAGTGGTATGCTCATTTTTGTGTTTTGTTGTCAATGTAAGAGACTGTTACCAAGTTCCACATTTCCTTCTGGGTGTGGCATATTGGCAGGACGATGCAGTGTGTGTACAGTGATTGATGTGTTGTTGATGGAGGTAGAGGCTTCTCAGACTGCTGACCATTCTCTTGGAGTGCTTACATGGAGGCATCATGGTAATCAAGTCTTAAAGGTACAGACAATATGAATAGAGAGAGCATTAAGACAGGTTAAAAGGATATGTATTGTTTCCAGACAGGAAAGTTAATGAGATTTTGCAAGTCCAGGCAAGTTGTGGGGGTTACAGATAGTGTGACATGAACCCAAGATCCTGGTTGAGGCCGTCCTCATGTGTTTGGAACTTGGCTTACTGTTCTCTCCGCTCATATCTTTAAGACTTGATTAGCTGTAAAGACTCACATTCCAATCATTATTCATGTAAATTAAGTTTGTGTCTTTGTGCCCTGTTTGTGATCAGAACTCCCACCCACCTGATGAAGGGATAGCCTGTTCCGAAAGCTTGTGGCGTTTGCTACAAATAAACCCATTGGACTTTAAGCTGGTGTTATGAGACTTCTGCTTTTACCCCAGTCCAATGCTGACATCTCCACATCTGGAGGAGATCCAGGGCTTTGCAGGTATTCCTGCTCAGGCGAGGGAAAGGCTGGTTATCAATGACGTGCATCGGCTCAAAAATGTGTTTGTTGTCATACCTCAATGGCTCCAGGACTCCCCCTATCCCATAAAGTAGTGTCCATTCTCCAAAGCTAGAGACCTTTGAGTCCAGGTTCTTTGTCTGATAGCACTGTCAAGCTGGCACCTACATCTAATTTAAAATTCATTAGCAGAACATTGACCAGAATGTCAGCATTCCAAAATGAATAAGCACAATCTTTGACCTCATCCAAAAAGCATGTTTTCTAGGCTTTCGGTGTCAATCTCCCGTATTAACTTTGAGTTGTCTGTATGGTACTGGGTGTTTAACTTGCAAAGTTTCCCCAAGTGTTTCTTTCTGTTGCAGTGGAAGCATTGGGCTGATCTTTCCTGCTACACCACAGCCCTGGCAAGGTGGCTCTGCTGGGCAGTTCAGGATTTTGTTTTGTTTATAACCTATTCAACCCAATCAAAGTCCAATTTAAAGTCTCAACATTCCAAATTCAAGCTGACAAGACAGGCTCACCAATTCTTATCTTGGGCTTGGTCTACGTGATCCAAACTGATTGGAGCAGGCATTGCACTTCCTCCAAGACTTGATCTCATTTGCATCTTAGCCAAAAGGCCGAGATGCCGCTTTTAAAAATTGCTTCAAGTGAAGCCTCAGTGTAACCTTGTGACATCAATCAACTGCAGGACAGCAAAACTACGTTTGATCTTAGCCAGAAGGCTGAGATTTCCCTGAACTTGGATTGTCCCTGCATCTTTCTGAGCTGGTAAGCTTGGCTTCTGCCCCATGTTGTGTCCTCTCCCCTTTAGTATTATCATGTTGCCCATGTAGCTCAGATGGTCAGACTCTCTGATCGCCTTTTGATCATCTTTTGCTTGTGGGAGGTCATAGATTGAATCGTCTGCAATACCCACAACTATTCTGTCTCTGAGTTCAGACTTCAAATCTCCATACTTATACCTCTCTGTCATCCTGTAGAGATCATCTACAAAAGAATTGACAGTTTTCCCAGGTGATAGGACTTGCTTATTGAATTTAGCACATGCTAATATTTTGTGGATCACAAGTTGAAATAAATATCGAAGGATTTTATAACATCATCAGATTTGGCAGATGACTCATTAATAACCTGTCATGCAATTATAATATTTGCAATTATCCCTATTTAATAAAGAAGTATGTTTGCTTGTTTTTATTCTGTATTATTTAAACCAAAAGTGATGCTGTATCTAAAAAATATTTTCCTCTAAAACCCCACTTTTGTGACTGGTCTGGACCTTGGGTGAGTACAAATAGAGTTCAAGTGTTGAATTGTGATCCATATAAAAGACAATCAAAGCACTGAGTACAGGTTTTCAAGATGGTGTCACCATTCACTACAGTACAGAAGATTTCCCACACATGCCACAAAATGTTGGCAGAGCGCTTCTGGAAGAAATCTTTTTAACAGTGTCTGTGTGGGTTGGCTGTCTGCTGACTTACTCCATTCAGCAATATACTATTGAGTCGTGTTCAAATTCAGTGCAGGTTAGCTGCTTTACAAATTGGACAGTTGCACCATTCCTGTGACGGCGTGTTTTTTCTTTTACTCTGAGGCCATGTGTTGAGATTGGTTTCAGTGATGGGTTTTGTTCAAACAGCACATCTGACTCTGTAATAGTCTCAAGACTAGCTGCATCCTGAAACTTGAGATTTAGCTCACCTGTCCAGGTTTTGGCCTCTGCCTGTTGAAACTGGAATTCCAAGGGAGATTCTGTGGGGTCTCCTACTGCAGCACAATCTCTGCCTTCAGCCTCTGAGCTCTTTCCTCTGGTGCTTTCTCTCACAAATTTTCTCAGCATCTTCAGCTTCAGTTGGGAGCTTCTCTCAGGGCAGATTTTTCATTGAAGATTTCCTTTATCTCAGGCTGGAATTTTCTGACCTCATCTGTGGCTGGGATTGTCTGTTCTCACTGCTGTGAATGGAGATTTGGTTGAGTGCCAAATTCTTTGTTCTCGCTGGCAGTGGTAGTGGAGTGTCATGGCTGGAGAATTCTGGCCTTAGTCTGTCATCAGTTTTGTGAGGGTTTTTGATCCCGAGCTGATACCATATTTGGATGGTGCTAGTTACAGAACGTGTCTGTTCGAGGTTTTTGTAGTCTTCTATATGGTCACAGCAAGTCTGTAAGCATTGTAACTATGTACATATATACAGGCAAGGAGCCATCTCCATGTCTCGATTCAACACCACACTGACTCGCAATCTGGGGCATGTGCCTTCTTTCATCACTGTGGGCAGTACAGTAATCAGGCTCAGTTTAACCCTGTATGTGCCAGACCCTTAGTACATTAGGTAGTTTCTGTATTCCCTAAAATACTGGGATCTTGTGGAATACAACACTATGGTCCTTAGAACATGACTGGTTTTCTTTCTATTGGAGGTAAGTTTTTACGAAGTCTACCCAAGTTGCATATCAGGATTGTTGACGGCAATTACCCATTCATTATTACTTGATCAGGGCACTGCTCCATCACAATGATCAGTTAGTGCAATATTGTGATCAGTGTTTAAGGAGCAAATATATGGCTGTATGCCTGAGATTTGACTTGTCTGAGAACTTGACCATTTGCCTGAGTGTCAAGATTGGTTGAAGTTAGATGGATGCCAAGCCTTGTCTCCAAGCTCTAATATATTATGGGCACGATTCTCCAACCTCACCCGTGTCTGCCCCACCACAGGTGAGAATGGAGAGTTTGGCATTCTAACCAAAACGCCATTCATTTTCAGCGGCACCGGATGATCCCAGCGCAAACAAGGATGGAGATTTTTTATGTGCATTCCTGGATTAAGGCTCTGATTTAGAATGCTAATGGTGCAGGATCTCTGTTCATCAAGTTTCAGAATCTAAGATACTGCTGCCACATCATACTATTTGCCAGAAGTCACAACTGTGCTGTGCTCTGAATCAGTCATTATTCTGACACCCACCCCGGTTTAAGGCACTTTTCCAAGTGAATTTGGGCCACCATTGCATTATGCTGCCTTGTTTTAGCCACTGTTCCAAGACGCTGTTGCATTCAGTGAACTCCAGGTGAGAATTGCTCCACACTCCTCTACAACTTACAGATCATTCTGCTATACTCAGATCTTAATACCCTGATCTGAAATTCTTGCGAATTCAATTTCTCACAATGATGCTTGGATGTGCTATGACATTTGTAATTTACTGCCTTGAGTTTTCTCTGAGATGACTTGTAGGTTGTAAGGGGAATGGATATAGGAAGGAGTCATTTATTTTTTAAAAATCATAATATGATCTTAGGATTTATTTTTAATCTTGGTTTGCTTCAGTGGGTTTTCCTTTTTTAAAAAAGAAGTATGGATGGCATGATGGCGCAGTTGGTTATATTATTGCCTCACAGTGCCAGGGGCCCAGATTCAATTCCAACCTCAGGTCTGTCCACTGTGTGGAGTTTGCACTTTTTCCCCCTGTGCCTCTAGGTGCTCTGATTTCCTCCCACAGTCCAAAGATCTGTGGGTTAGGTTGATTAGCCATGCCAAATTGACCCTAGTGTCAGGGAGATTAGCAGGGTAAATGTGTGAGGTTACGGGAATAGGGCCTGGGTGGGATTGTGGTCAGTACAGACTTGAAGGATGAATGGCCTCCTTCTGTACTGTTAGGATTCTATGATTCTAAAATAATATGTTTTTAAAGTTATTTTTATGTTCTCTACTTTTTCCTCCACAGTGATTGAAAACAAGGTTCCTGAAATTTCACAAGGATTTGCTCAGCCTACTGCACTGTTAAAAGTAAAACAAAACCACACACGACAAGAAGGGCTAAAATACCCTGACACTTAAGGACATTGAGGGCTATCTACACAAATGGAAATGACATTATCTCTTGGTTCCCCCAATATATGTTTTACCTGAACTCTGAATTTTTCCTCTCTTCCCAAACAAGATCCAACATTAAGTAACTCTCAGCTAAATGCAGAAAAATTCAGAACCTCAGAACAGCCATGGCCAGAATTTTACGTTGCTTGGGTGCATGTGCACTTGACCAGAAGTTGCATAAAATTGCATGAGGAGACATCATGCGCGCATCCCAAAGTCATCATATTTTGATCGGGCGAATCAGAATCTAGGCTGCCGACAATTAAAGGTTTCACTTCCACTCCCGTCCACACCGACTTTTGGGCACGCTCTTGAATGTAGTATTCAGGGCCATTTCTTTGGTGGCCGATCTATATCAACAACAACTTACATTGATGCAGCACCTTTAATGTACCAAAACATGTCACGGTTGTTCACAGGAACCTTATATAAAAAATATATGACACTGAGCCACATAAGGAGGTATTTATTAGATTGGATGACCAAAGACTTGATCATAGAAGTAGGTTTTTAAGGAGTGTCATAAAAGAGGAAAGTGAGGTAGCGAGGTGGAGGTTTAGGAAGGGTATTTCAGAGCTTAGGGCAACAGAAAGCATGGTCGCACATGGTGGGGCAATTGAAATTGGGGATATACAAGAGGCCAAAATTAGAGAGGCATGTCGAGCACATTTACTTATTTACCCTGTTAAGAACTGGGGGAAAAGTGATATTAAAAATAAAGTCAAAGCAGGGAGTTCAGGGAGAGACAGATTGCTGGAGAAACAATGGGATGGGAATTATCAGTGGGAATTAAGTATTTTACATGTGCGACTACAGATAACAATGGGGCTATGGAAGTGGTAACTTAAAAATGGAGCGATAAGGAAATTGACATGGACCTGTCAAAAGGTCACTCCAAGGGGGAGGGAGGGGGGGTAAAATCAAAGGGAAAGAAATGGGATAACTGTAGAGCCCTAACCACAGAAAAGTTGGAAGACTAAACATCAGAGCAGCAGGAAGTTGCAGATGTAATCTCCCGAGAGAAACCGCCATTTTCCACCTTCACTGAATCAGATTCCCAGATGTGGCCATCTTAACTTGGTTGTGGTAAATAATTTTTTTGAATTTAGCTCCTAGAATTAATATTGGATCTTCTTTGGGAATGGAGGTGTCTCAGAATTCAAGTAAAATATAGGTAGGGGGAACCAAGGGATAGTTTTATATCAAATTACATGTATAGCCATTGGTATCCTTAATACTATGATTATAGTATCTTCTATAATCATGGAGTATAATAGAATTGCTTGTCATGTGTGGTTTTCTTTTTTTAAAAGTTAGTTTTTTTTTACACAGTGACGGGACTGTTTTTTCACTGGGTTGTACATTGTTCCTCAAATAATACCAAAAAAAACTGATCTTCCAAGTTATCCTTCTCTGTGTTATGATATCCTTTCATTTAATATCAGCATGATTCATAACAACCCAATGCAGAAAGCAATTTTCTATTTTTTTTAGAATATTTTCTCCCCAGTTGCTCTTGACTCCTGAGGATATTCACTGTGTCTATGACCAAAAACATAAGTGGACAGTCTGCTGACCCTCAACCCTACCAACCCTCGACCCATCCATGCCGGAGCATGATCTGGACATCCACTGACTTCTGAAGCCAAACCGAAGCCTGACAGTGACCCAGAACACCTGACTGTGCAGACCCATCAACCAACACAGGAACTGCAACAAGGCAACAAATCCTCCATCCACACACCAATCAGAGAGGACAGCCTCATTGGACACAGCTATATACTCAACACCGCACACTCTCTTAGCGTACGCCAGGCCCAGCAAAAAGCTGTCACTCCAGGAAGTGTGGAAAACCTGCAGGTTTCCAAGGCTCCCCTCCCTGGCTTACTCCTTGTAAATGTCCAAACTCTGGAAAACAAGCTAAATGAACTTAAAGCCAGACTCGCTTATCAAAGAGAATTGAGGGACTGCTGTGTGCTCTGTTTCATGGAGACATGGCTTACTCCTGCTTCATTGGACTGTGCCCTACAACCTGAGCTTCTCAATCCATCAAATAGACTGCACAGCAGCCTCAGGCAAGGCTTGGGGAGGTGGGGTCTGCCTGCTAATCAACGCCTAATAGTGTCTAGACATAACTACACTGGTGAGTTTCTGTTCCCCAGACCAAGAATACCTGATGTTTAAATACCACCCCTACTACCATACAGGAGAATTCACTTCTGTTATCCTGAAAACAGTTTAATCCCATCCCACGCGGATGTGAAGACCGTGCTAGATGAAATATACACTATCACAAACTTGAGACGAAACATCCTGAGGCCAGGGACTTCAATCAGGCCAAGCTCAAGAGTGTTCGACCAAGATACCACCAAAGCATCTCCTGTTCCACCACAGGCCCAAATATCCTGGACACTGCTAAATAAATATCAAACATGCCTACCGCTCTAACGCTCACCTACACTTTGGCAAATGAGCAGAAACTGAATAGATTGGAACAGTACTCATTGGAATTTAGAAGAATGTGGGGGATCTGAGAGAAACATACAAAATTATAGATAGAAGCAGGGAGGCGAATCCAGACTAAGGGGCATCATCTCAAAATAAGGGGGAGCGGATTTTGAACTGAGTTGAGGAAAAACTTCTTCACCCAAAAGGGTTGTGAATCTGTGGAATTCCATGCCCAGTGAAGCCACTGAGGCTACCTCATTGAATGTTTTTAAGGCAAAGATAGATACATTTTTAAACAGTAAAGGGATTAGAGGTTATGGTGAGTGTGCGATTAAGTGGTGCTGAGTCCACAAAAAGATCAGCCGTGATCTTATTGAATGGCGAAGCAGGCTCAAGGGGCCAGCTGGCCTACTCTTGCTCTTAGATCTTAAATTTTTATGTTAGATAGACAATAAGGCTGTGCTCTTGCTCCCAGCTAGAAGCAAAAACTGAAATGGGAGAATCTGTCAAAGAAAGTCAGGCGATGTTGGTCTGAGGAATTGGATTATTTCCTGTGGGACTGCTTAGGGTCAGTGAACCGACCAGTTTTTAAATCTCTGTGACCAGTCTGAACGAGAATGCCATTAAGTAACTGACTTCATTAGTAGGTATGTAGAAGACCATGTGCCAAAGAAGCAAATTCCCGTGTTTCCCAATCGGAAACCACGGATGAACAAGGATATCCACTGCTTGCTGAAGTCTAGGTCTGAGGCGTTCAAGTCAGGCGACACGTATCTACACAAGAAAGCCAGACAATCTAAGGAAAGCCCTCAAAGATGCCAAAAGATAGAATCGGACCAAGGTAGAGCCCCAGGCTAACCACACTGACCCCCACTGACAACGGCCAGATCTGAAAGACATAACAGGCTACAAGATGAAGGCATGTAAAATTGCCGGCACCAATGCACTCCTCCCTGATGAGCTCAATGCATTCTATGCCCGTTTTGAGCAAGAGGTTAGCGAGGGCACGCCCTCCATTCTGGAAGCCTCAGATGAACTTGTAACTGAGGTCACCATTGCAGATGTCAGAGCTACCTTCTTGAAGGTCAACCCATGGAAAGCAACTGGCCCGGATGGGGTAGACGGACAAGCACTCAGATCTTGCGCAGGCCATCTGGAGGGAATATTTGCAGACTTCTTGTAACAATGATCAGAGGTCCCTATCTGCTTCAAGAAACTGACTATCATCCCAATACCAAAGAAAAACCATGCAGTGTGCCTTAACTATTATCTGGTGGCTCTGACATCCATCATTTATAAAGTGCTTTGAAAGGTTAGCCATGGCACAAATCAATTCCGCTCTCCTACATTGCCTGGATCTGCTACAGTTTGTCTACTACCACAACAGGTCCATAGCAGACACTTCTCCCTGGCCCTGCACTCAACCCTGGAACACTTAGATAACCCCTATTTATCGACTATAGCTCAGCCTTCAACACCATTATTCCGACGAAACTTCTCTCCAAACTTCATGGCCCGGGCCTCAGCACCCCCCTCTGCAACTGGATCCTGAACTTCCTAACTCGCAGGCCACAATCAGTAAGAATAGCCAACAACACCTCCTCCACAATCATCCTTAACACTGATGCACCACAAGGCTGTGTTCTCAGGCCCCTACTGTACTCCTTATACACCTATGATTGTGTGACCAAATTCCCCTCCATCTTGATTTTCAAGTTTGCTGGTGAAAGCACTGTAATGAGCCGGATCTGAAATAATGACAAGACGGAATGACAAGAAAGCCCACCGCCGCCTGCCTCTACGTTCTCAGAAAACTAAAGAAATTTAGCATGTCAGCTATGACTCTCACCAACCTTTACATATCCACCATAAAAAGCATTCTTTCTGGATGTATCACAGCTTGGTATGTCTTCTGCCCTGCCCAAGACTGCAAGAAACTACAAAGGATTATGAACAAAGCCCAATCCATCATGCAAACCAGCCTCCCATCCATTGACTCTGTTTGCACTTCCTGCTGACTCAGAAAAGCAGCCAGCATAATTAAGGACCCGACACATCCCAGATCACCTTCCACTGGGGGGAAAAAGATACGCAAGTCTGAGGACACATACCCACCCACTCAAGAATACCTTTTTCCCTGCTGCCATCAGGCTTTTGAATGGACCTACCTTGCATTAAGTTCTTTCTTTACACCCTAGCTGTGACTGAAACACTACATTCTGCACTCTCTCCTTTCCTTCTCCATGAATGGTATGTTTTGTCTGTATAGCATAAGAAACAATACTTTTCACTGTATGCTAATACGTGACAATAATGAATCAAGTCAAAACTCATCCTTTTTAATATCCAGAATATAATGTCACAAAATGTGCACCATGATATTCACACATCATGTTAAAGCATGCTCTAAATGCTGTTCTCATCTGTCTTTAAGGGAAAATAATTTTATTTTTATTATTTATTCTGAAGTACTTTACAGTAGAAGCATTCATTAAATTAATTCCATTACATTAGGTAACACTGACCACTAGTGCCATCTATGGATATATTTAATTACTACCAGTTTTATTTCATAAAGAATTACCACCATCAGGTGGCATTCTCAGGCAAATATTTTACTGCAGCAATTTGTATGATATAATATTCTTCATGCAGAAATAGGTGATAATTTTATTGATCATAGATATAATTTGTATGACTTGACTCTACAATTCTAGAATAAATTTCATGCAGTACGGATCCGTTCGTTTTTCTAATTATACAGTAATGATTGTCTCTATTTCAGGCACTTTTATAAAACATAGAATCATACATTACAGAAGGGGGTCATTCGGTCCATCGAGCCTACACCGACAACAATCTCACCCAGGCCCTATCCCTGTAACCCCACATATTTACTCTGTTAATTCCCCCGACACTAAGGGGCAATTCAGTATGACCAATCAACCTAACCCGCACATCTTTGGACTGTGGGAGGAAACCAGAGCACCAAGAGGAAACCCACACAGGCACAGGGAGAACATGCAAACTCCACACAGACAGTGACCCGAGGCCGTATCGAATCCAGGTCCTTTTGTGCTATTGGGCAGCAGCGCTAACCACTGTGCCACCTTGCTGCCCATTTTAGGGAAATACTGATATTGGCTTTCAGAGGTGATGTGGCATCAGTAAGTTTCAGCTGCATTGCTAAACTCCGAATAAAAAAAATCTTCAAGTTGCTATAATCTGCATGAAAAATAAAACCACAATTTCAGAATGGAAATTTTGCCAGTAGCTTCAGCTGTAAATTATTGATATATCTCAACCATCTGCTGCATAAATGCTGAAATTAAACTGTTTATCTAATCGTATCTGGACAGCAAATGTTGTTCACTGACCCTCTGCTCCATCAGATTACATCCCACCTGCCCTGCCCCAGGAATGACACTTCCTCTTAACCTTGCAAAACCAGATTATTTATGCCCCAGGATTCTATCCATGATTCTCTCTCCTTTGCCATTTTGGCAAATAATCTACACTGGCATTCTAGTGGGGTGTAGTTTTATCACTCTACCAAGCATCCTTGGCTACCTGCTTCGCCAACAGGAAATTGTAATTGATTTTTTTGTCCTGTAACTTATCAGCAAGAACATTGAATGTTCATTTTCTACCAAACTTTTAGCAGCTTCGTGCCTGATTTCATTGTCCAACTTGTCTCACGAAGGTTGAATTTAATATAGAACATTACAGCGCAGCACAGGCCCTTCAGCCCTCAATGTTGTGATGCCCTGTGAAGCCAATCTAAAGCCCACCTAACCTACACTATTCCAATATCATCCATATGTTTTTATCCAATGATCATTTAAATGCCCTTAATGTTGGTGAGTCCATTACGTTTGCAGGCAGGACATTCCACATCCTTACTACTCTCCGAGTGAAGAACCTACCTCTCACATCTGTCCTATATCTATCACCCCTCAATTTAAAGCTATGTCCCCTCATGCTAGCCATCTCCAACCGAGGGAAAATACTCTCACTGTCCACCTTATCTAATCCTCTGATCATCTTATATGCCTCTATTAAGTCACCTCTTAACCTTCTCTCTAACAAAAACAGCCTCAAATCCCTCAGCTTTTCCTCATAAAACCTTCCCACCATACCATGCAACATCCTGGTAAATCTCCTCTGCACCCTTTCCAATGCTTCCACATTCTTCCTATAATGCAGCAACCAGAACTGTATGCAATATTCCAAGTGCGGCCGCACCAGAGTTTTGTACAGCTGCAACATGACCTCATAGTGCTGAAACTCAATCCCTCTACCAATAAAAGCTAACACACTATATGCCTCCTTAACAACCCTTAAATGACAAACAGCAGTCATTTTTATAAATGACCTGGATGAGGGCGTAGAAGGATGGGTTAGTAAATTTGCGGATGACGCTAAAGTCGGTGGAGTTGTGTATCAATTGTTGTTTTCTGTTTATTCTGAAATACCCCTGACATTGTCACCACTCCTGCTGCTAAAACTCTCATCAGCTTTCAACCAACTCCAAGTTCAACTACTCAAGTATTCTTGTCTCTGGCCTTTCTGATTTCCATCTTAATTATACTATAGTTCTAGTCTATAAAGATTATCAACTACAAACTTGTATGCTCAAAGAAAAGAATCATATTGTAGCTAATTTTGTTTTAAAATAATTTATTAGTTTATTTATTAGTCACAATGGGTTTACATTAACACTACAATGGAGTTATTGTGCAAATCCCCTAGTTGCCATTCTCCAGGGCGAATTTAGCATAGCCAATGCACCTAACCAGCGCACCTTTTGGACTGAGGAAGGAAACCGGAGCACCCAGAGGAAACATGCAGACATGGGAAGAAGGTGTAGACTCTGCACTGACAGTGACCCAGGCTGGGAATTGAACCTGGGTTCCTGACACTGTCAGGCAGCAGTGCTAACTACTGTGCCACCGTGCTGCCCATATTTTGCTACCATGACAACAGTCATAACACTTGCCTCTAATTCTGCACAAATGGTACAATCACTTCAGAAGAGGTCAGACGTGTAGTTAAATTCAAATGTTGAAAAGTTGCTGTCTGAGTTGCACTCCTCCATCATTCATTTCATGAAGACAGATATCTGACTCACCCTTAAAGTGCTTTGAAGGCTTTGAAGTTATGGGTGGTTATAAGCTAAGCTCACCATAGCAAATTAAAGTAACATTTTAACAATGTGATAAATGTTAATCACTGAAAATCAACGCTTCTGGCACTGAAAAATAAATAAATTCCTGCAAGTTTTAATTTTTCCTGGAGACTTTAAACATGTAAAGTTTTAGTTTTTTTTAATTCTCCTGTTCTGATGTTTTTGCTCTTTTAATTCAATCTTACTTTCCATCTCTTTATTTCCCTTTCTATGTGTGTTCGACATTGAATTCCCCAACTCCAGTTTACACTTTCTTCTCAGTTCTCGCTCCATTTACTTCACAACAAAGCTTCAGTTTGATTGATTACACAATTGCTTACCTTGTTCATTTAGGTTACAGATGCTTGGTTTACCTTGCTATTACGTGATCTGCTCACGTTTTCAGAAAACACACAAGAATTTGAAATCTTAAAACATGCAAGGGCAAATCTAACTAATGGCAGATGCTGTTAGATGCTCTGTTGTGGCAAAAATATCGACTTGTTATCTAATTGGATCCTACGATCCTGGATTCTACTGGCTTAGTAATTTAGTGTTTCAAATAGTAAAGCACTTCTAAACAATTACATTGCTTTCTGCATGAAATTATTTAAATTAAGTCTACTCACTGCCTTTGTCTGCAGTGATGTAAAAAGAAATTTTCATCTGTCAGTCAGCCATATGTAATATCACATTCTTCACATCGTTGGAAGTTATTATTCGCTTTGCTTCAAATTGACATAATGATGTCTGAAGGTTGATTCCAATTATGGCTATCGCATGAAGCCGTCCAACTGTTAAAATACAAATGCATTTGTTATTGTCACTGAGGGAAGAAAGTAAACCGAACACAACTATTAAAATAATTCCAACCATTGTGTGCGCGATTACATAAAATGAATGCACAGGTCCCTCACCAATAATGTCCTTCAAACTTCTTCAATTCTGCCCAAATCCCAAGCAGATCTTACCCTACCTTTTCTGAAGATGACGGTCTCACTTATTACATGGGACTGGGCATTCACTTATACTATGACATTATTCATTATCGGTCAACATCCCCATGCAAGTGACAGCTGCTGTTGATATCCAGTTAGACATTTTCTCAAATAAAAATTTAATCCTTTTCAGTGTATATTTGATTCAAGTTAAATATATTATTTTTTAAAGAGCTCTAATATACTATTTTATGTAATATCTGAGTTAGGAATCCAACATGATGAGTGTGCATAATGCATACCAAACAAACAAAGCTTTGGCCCATTCCCATTACAGTTATTCATATCTCAAAACATTTCAGAACAAGATCAAGTTTAATTTTTATTGAACGAATGCACTGCTGCTCTATCAGAAATGGAGATGGTACAAAAGAAAATTGATACAGACCTGATGAGCATCCTGCCAGGTTAAGTTCCAATGAAGCACACCAGCAGAGAGTCAATTACTTTTCCGTGTCTCCGTGCTTGCCTGTAGGTGTTTAGTGGAATATTCTGGTAACTTTGACCTTCATCATTAGCATCTTTTTTTTTAAGATGCTATGGAGACCATTCTGCTGTCCAACCTAATTGGTTGGATGGAATCCCATTTGATTTTGGCTCACATATATTGTGTCTTTAGAATTGATGCACAGATGTTCAAACATTGGATGGTACAAAGTGTCTTTCAAGCAAACAAATGAATCTTAGCGTGGGCGAACATTTTAAAATTACAAGTATTAAAAAAAAAGCTGTACAAGGTGCAAGGCCAGATCCTCACATAATTTCAAATGCTGATAAATAGCCTGACTTATTAAATCCTGAGCAAAAGTAATTATAATATTTGGACAATTATATTGGTTTGTCATTTACTTTAGGCTAAAAATAATATCTATCACAAACTGGCAACAGAAGTAAATGTCTCTGTTGGATTTATTTGTACAATGAATGTACAGAATTAATATTTTAAAATATGCAATTGCACCTATTAAAATACAAACCTCTCTCTTACTCAATTTTCTGTTTCATTGATGTAAATATTTAGAATATGAGCGATATAAATAAAGGCAATTGAATGGGTATGAAGACAGAATTGGCAAAGGCAGACTGGGAAAATAGGTTAAAAGGTAAAACAAAAGAGAAGCAGTGGCAGATGTTTCGTAACTCTCAAAAAATATATATTCCACTGAGCAAGAAAGGTGCTACAATAGAGATGTACCATCTGTGACTGACCAAAAGATGGTGTCAAATTGAAAGAAAAAATGTGCAAGGTTACAAAATTTAGTGGTAAGCTAGAAGATTGGGAACATTTTTGAAACTAGCCAACAATGATCAAACAAAACTAAAGAGGAAGATTTTGGAGTATGAGAGAAAACTAGCAAGAAATATAAAAACAGACAGCTAAAGCTTCTACAAATATATGAAAAGGAAAAGAGTAGCGACAGAGTGTTAGGTCTTTCAAGGGTAAGACTGAAGAATTAATAATGGAAACAAGGAACTGGCAGAGGCTTGAAACCAGTATTTTGTATCTGTCCTCACATAGAAGACTCAAATTGTTGCCAAGTATAGTAGAGAAGCAGGGGAGATAGGGGATGGCTGAATTTATAAACCATCACAATCACAAGAAAGTTACCAAGAAAACTAATGAGATAGTGGGATATCAAGTCCCCTGGACCTGGTGGCCACATCCTAGTATCTTAAAGGAAATAAAACCAAAAGAGAAAATGCTGGAAAATCTCAGCAGGTCTGGCAGCATCTGTAAGGAGAGAAAAGAGCTGACGTTTCAAGTCCAGATGATCCTTTGTCAAAGAGTCATCTGGACTCAAAACATCAGTTCTTTTCTCTCCTTACAGATGTCGCCAGATCTGCTGAGATTTTCCAGTATTTTCTTTTTTGGTTTCAGATTCCAGCATCCGCAGTAATTTGCTTTTATTTTAAAGGAAGTGGCTGAAGAGATAGTGAATGCATTGGTTGTAATCTTCTGCAATTTCCTAGGATCTGAGAAGGTCCCAGCTGAATAGAAAGTGCCAAATGTAGCACCACCATTTGAGGAATGAGGGAGACAGAAAGCAGAAATCCCACTTCAGCAGAACCACAAGATTGCGCTAATGGGAAGGGCTGGAAAATCTCACCTATAATGTGGGAAAGTGTGAGATTGCCAACTTCCATAGAAAGAATCAGAAAATTGAAATGGACAGTGACTGCAGAATGCTGCAGTAGAGAGGGATCTCAGTACCCTTTGACATGAATCACAAAAAGTGAGCATCCAGGTACAGCAAGTAATTAGGAAGGTAAATGGAACCTTAGCCTTGATTACAAGAGCTGGAGTATAAAAGTAGAGAAGTCTTGCTGCAAATGTACAGGACCTTAGTCAAACTACACCTGGAGTACTAAGTACAGTTTTTGGTCTCCTTACTAAAGAAAGATTATGCTTGCATTGGAAGCAGTTCAGAGAAGGCTCATTAGGTTGATTTCTGGGAAAAATGGGTTACCTTACGAGAAATGGTTCAAAAGATTGGGTCTATACTAATTGGAGTCTAGAAGAATGAGAAATGGTAATATTGAAACCTATAAGTTCCTGAGGGCTGATGTTGAGTGGCTGTTTCCTCTTGTGGGGGGATGCAGAATTAGGGGCACAGTTTAAAGATAAATGATCTCCCATTGAAGGAGCTGAGGAGGAATTTCTTCTCTCAGAAGGTTGTTTGTCTTGGAGATTCTCTCTCTGCACCACCCTGTTCTCTCCCACAGTGAGCAGGGTGTGCTAGGGTTACTGAGTATGTTTAAAGCTGAGTTGGACAGATTTTTGATTGACAAGGGAGTCAAGGGTTTTGAGGAATAGGTGAGAAAATGGTGTTAGTGCCACAATCAGACCAGCCATGATCTTATTGCATGATGGAACAGGCTCGATGAGCTGAATGGCCTTTTCCTATTTCTTATGATCTAACATCTCTAATGTGCCAATGTTTATTTTTCACTGAAGTAATTGCACTGAAGGTCAGTTTCATAGAAACGCAAATAGCTCATTTTCGTAAGCAAAGTTGAACACGAATGCACTAATCAGAGGCGTAGAAATTTGGCCACACAGCACCTATACGTTGGAACAAAGAACAAAGAACAACCCAGCACGGGAAACAGGCCCTTCGGCCCAACGAGCCCGCGCCGCCGCATCACCCTACACCTATTCTACCCTGCATGTCTACGAATGGGACCCTACTCAGTCAGATTCAGGGAAGAAATAGTGTCAATTTGGTAGAAACCGATTAGCCTAAGAGCACATCTTTGGGGTGTGGGAGGAAACCGGAGCGCCCGGAGGAAACCCACGCAACCACAGGGAGAATGCGCAAACTCCCACAGACACAGGCCCAAATCCATGTATCTGCACAGCTAGCAGTGCTAGTCACTGAGCTGTTGCGGCGCCCGTCTACCGGTCCAGGATCAAGCACACACACCGACATGAAGTACTAGGCCACTCCTGGACTTCCAAGAGCAGCCCACGTACGACCCGCCGTGTGCATGCCCCTCGCTTGACACGAGGTGGACCTCCACCTGTGGAATAAAGACAAAAAATATTAATCATACAGCCTGCCCTTCCGGTGTCTCCTGAGGTTTAACCCTATTTAATAGCCCCTACCATATCCCTCCATTCTCGTTTCACTCATGTGCCTATCTAACTGCATCTTAAACGAGTCCAACGTTCCTGCCTCCACCACCCTACTCGGTAGCGCGTTCCAGACCCCCACAACTCTCTGCGTAAAGAACCTTCTTCTCACATCCAAATTATACCTCTCCCCCCTCACCCTTAAGTGATGACCTCTCGTGTTCGTACCCAGTCTAGGGAGCAGTCTCTCACTATTAACTCTATCTATTCCCTTCAGTATCTTATATACCTCTATCATGTCCCCTCTCAATCTCCGTCTTTCCAAGGAGAATAGCCCCAGTCTCTTCAATCTCTCCTCGTAACCCAGTCCCCCCATGCCAGGCAACATCCTGGTAAACCTCCTCTGCACCCTTTCCAGAGACTCCACGACCTTCCGGTAGTAAGGTGACCAGAACTGGACGCAGTACTCCAAATGCGGTCTAACCAACGTTCTGTATAACTGAAGCATTAGACGGCAGCTTTTATACTCTAAGCCCCTTCCTATAAAGGCTAACATCCCATAAGCCTTCCTAACAACGTTCTCCACTTGTGACGCAACCTTCATGGATTTGTGAACCTGCACTCCCAGGTCCCTCTGTATGTCTATACTCCTAATCGGCCTACCTTTTATCACATAGCTCCTCTCTGCATTATTCCGTCCAAAATGCATCACCTCGCATTTGTCAGGATTAAATGCCATCTGCCACCTATCTGCCCACTGCACCAACCTATCTATATCCTGTTGTATCACCTGACAATCCAGTTCCGTACCCGCCAACCCTGCCATCTTGGTGTCATCAGCAAACTTGCTGATCACACCACCTACGCCCTCTTCCAAGTCATTTATGTAGACTACAAAAAGGAGAGGTCCCAGTACTGAGCCCTGCGGCACACCACTGGTCACTGGCCTCCAGCCCGACAAGGTCCCCTCCACAACTACCCTCTGTCTCCTATTTCCCAGCCAGTTCTCAATCCACCTAGCTACCTGGCCTCGTATCCCATGCGCCTTAACCTTTTCTACCAGCCTACCGTGAGGGACTTTGTCAAACGCCTTACTGAAATCCATATAGATGACATCAACGGCTCTCCCATCGTCAACCGTTTTTGTCACCTCCTCAAAGAATTCCACCAGATTCGTAAGGCAAGACCTCCCTCTAACAAAGCCATGTTGCGTATCCCTAATCAGATCGCAACGCTCCAAATGCTCATACATCCTACCCCTAAGTATTTTTTCCATTAACTTCCCTACCACCGACGTCAAACTCACCGGCCTATAATTCCCAGGGTTATCCCTACTACCTTTTTTGAACAACGGGACCACATTTGCTACCCTCCAGTCCTCTGGGACCTCACCTGTGTCCAAAGAAGAGACAAAGATGTGCGCCAGAGGCCCAGCAATTTCATCTAAATGGCATCCTAATTTACCCAATGTGGAGGGCAAGCAGCAAATGCACATTTCTAATCATCCTCCATTCTGTTAGGATAGACTTGATCTGCATCAGATCATATCTTCTCTTTCCTGTTACTTATTCTTTCATGGGATGTGGGCATCATTGGCAAGGTCAGCATTTGTTGTGCATCCCTAATTAAAATTCCTAATTTAACAGAGTGGCTTGCTAGCCCATTTCAAAGGGAAGTTCAGAGTCAACGACATTACTGTGGATCTGGAGTGACATTAAGCCCAGGCCAGATAAGGACGGTGACAGATTTCCTGCCCTGAAAGTTAATAGTGAACCAGGTGAAGTTTTACTACAATCAGTGATAGTTTCAATGTTCACCATTACCAAAACTAGCTTTATATTCCTAACTTTAAATTTAACTTACACCTGCTGCCATGGTGGGGCTTGAACTGTGTCCCCAGAGAACTAACTTGGACATCTGAATTAATAGTCCAGTGACACTACCACTGCACCACCCTGTTCCTCATTTCAGTATGAGAAGATGCCAGCAAGCTCTGCTGGTAGTCATCTAAAAGGTAAAATTAACCCAAAAGACTGAACAACATATGAAATGTACTTCCAAGTACACGAGGTGAGAACCTTAACGTAATCTAAAAAATCATTGCGTCATGCAATGAGGATTTAAAGGTTTTTCTTCTGATGATTAATAAACTAAAATAGGCTAAATATTCCTTCTCATCGATATTGAAATTGTAATCCCGTGATGGCTAATGCGACAAATGGAAAAATATCACACTGGTGCAAATAGGATACTCATTTGATCTTGTCATACTCTTGAGACAATGGAAGGGATTTTGCGATACCTGCAAAGGCGACAGACATGTTGGTTGGTGTCTTAATTAGTCAGGTGCTGAAATTTTGCTTTCCCCATGGCTGGCTGCAGTTTAGAAATTAACTTAGCGGCCACAGATACATGGGTGACTGTTGGAAAGGACAGGCAGTGAATCCAAGAATCCCCCGTGGTTGTCCCCCTCTCTAACAGGTATACTGCTTTGGATACTGTTGGGGGATGGCCAGTGCAGTGGCAGCACAGCTGGCTCTGTTGTTCAGCACGGGGGGTTAAAGTGCAGAAGAGTAATAGTCATAGGGGACTTCATAGTCAGGGGAACAGATAGGTGCTTCTGTGGTCGTGAAAGAGACTCCAGGATGGTGAGTCGGGTTTGTG
This sequence comes from Carcharhinus amblyrhynchos, assembly GCF_965287045.1. Lineage (NCBI taxonomy): Eukaryota > Metazoa > Chordata > Chondrichthyes > Carcharhiniformes > Carcharhinidae > Carcharhinus > Carcharhinus amblyrhynchos. The sequence continues at coordinate 37,916,402 of NC_137339.1, read as the reverse complement.
TCAGATCAGATCATAGATCAGGTTGTATGTCATGAATATTCTCAACCACTCGACAGTTTAAATGGCCTCTGTGTCACCCCCCCCACCCACGTGACCATTGTGCCAGCTCTCCACAGCTGGTGACCAGTAGTGATTCTCACCGTTATCACATCACGCCCAAAGACCAGAGAATTGTGAGCGCTGGAAGTTGAACTTTAAATGCTGTTTTAAATATGCTAATCGGCCTCGCGCCCTTTCTGGGTATGATCTGGTTTGTGTCAAACAAAGGAGCCAGGAGTGGCACAAACTGAGTGGCACCAGGCATAGGACTGATTTTAAGGCCTGCATGCTGTTCTCCAGGATCAGTGTGATCTGCGGCATGAAGAATCATCCCATCGAATAGATATGTGAGAAATGTAATTTAGTATTTCAGTTTTATTATTGCAATAAAGATATTTCTAATGTTTGAGTAGTTAATTGCTGTGTTTTATTAATGTTTATATTTCACTGTAATATGCATGAACTGAAAACAAATAAAACTGGTCAGACTAAAGCATTTTGTCAAACTTGTGGGAGGTCTAAGGACATAGTGATAGAGAATGATTTCATAATGAGAGTTTAGTTTCTTGTGGTTTGACTCCAAAGTTTTTATGCCATCTTGCTTACATCATGGTCTTTAAATCAACTATGTAATAAAAGTATAAAGAATAACTTGCACTTCTATAGCAACTTTCATGACTACCGGATACCTAAAAGTGTTATAAAGCCGATGAAGTACTTTTTAAGTTTATTTATTTGTGTCACAAGCAGACTTACATTAACACTGTAATGAAGTTATTGTCAAAAATCCCTAGTTGCCACACACTACGCCTGTTCGCAGACACTGAGGGAGAATTTAGCCAATGCACCTAACCAGCACGTCTTTCGAACTGTGGGAGGAAATTGCACCATGTAGATGCAGGGAGAACGTGTAGACTCCACACAAACAATAATCCAAACTGGGAATCGAACCCAAGTCCCTGACACTGTGAGGCAACAATGCCAACTACTGTGCCTCTATGCCTGATGTACAGTCACTGCTTTAAGAAAGGAAATGTGACAGCCAGTTTGCATAAAGTAATTGCCGACAACAGCAACGTGATAATGACAGATAATCTGTGCGTTGATTGAGGGGTAAATACTACCCAGGACACTAGGGATATCTCCCCACCCTTCTTCAAAATAGTGCCATGGGTTTTTATATCAATTTTATATCAATTTGAGCACACAGATGGGGCATCAGTTCAATGTCTCACTTACATATAGAATATACATATAGAATATGTAAGAATCACTTATATATAATACGCTCCTCCAACAATGCAGCATTTCTTGTGCACTGCACCGGAGTGTCAGCCTTGATTTTTGTGTTGAAGTCCTGGAGTGGGAACTCATGTCCTTCCAATTTAGAGGCAGGTGATACAACTGAGTCACAACAGACACTTCTTTTTAATACAATACATATATGTTTTGGCTGTCACTGAGTGTCAGCTAAAAAAGAGGCAGTTCATTGTAACTCTAGGTCATACATATCACAAGATTCAAAGTCATGTTCACAATGTAGATTCTGTTTGTTCGGACCCAACTACCCAATCCTGAACAATACATAATAATTCCTGTTGGCAAATAAGGGCATGATTTGTAACTGTGATGTGATTCATTGTCATATTGACTGTAACATTTGCTGCCTAAACTCACATATGGCCATTTGACGACTCCTGTACAACTGGATGTCTGAAGCCATTCTATATGTAAGTATTGGCACTCTACCACTCCACTATGTACTTACCCTGCAACCACCTACATTCTGTCACTGACTCTCCTCCATGAAATTATCAATAAGGCACAACTTCCTCCAATTGGACATCAAGAAATTCAATAATTTTTGTACCTGCTGCAAACTCTACTGTCTTTCCACCTGCTCCATCATCCTTCCCAATTATTAATCCGGATTAACTCAACCATGCTAAACTGTGATATTCTGCCCAACCCTGAGTTGAACTTCCAACTCCATATCCTATCCATTACCAAAGGCACAGTGGTTCGCACTGCTGTCTCACAGCACCAGGGACCCAGGTTCAATTCAGCCTTGGGTCACTATCTGTTTGGAGTTTACACAGTCTCCCCATGTCTGCGTGGGTTTCCTCTCAGTGCTCCGGTTTCCTCTCATATGCCAAAGATGTGTGGGTTAGGTAGATTAGCCATTATAAATTGCCTCTCACGGTGCAATTTTCCCAAAATAAATAAGCGCCCAACAGCTGGGAAAATGGGAGGGCAAGTTGACTTTTGATAATTGATGGCACTCTTTGCACTACAGAGGCCGTCAGGAGATTCACACTAGTAATGGGGTGAGTTGGGGGTCCTAATCTTACAGGAGAGGCTGGCAGCAGAGTGCTGAATGGGCCATTGGGCATACACCGTTCTCCCAGTATCGGTTGACATCCCCCCCTCACTGATCACCAGTCTCCTGATTTCTGGCTCTGACCGCACCCCCAGACATCTTCAGCCCCCAGTCATGGGCCACAACCCACCAGCCTCCCAATGGCCAGTCTAAACCTCTGCTGACCAGTCCCAATCCCCAATCCCTGATCACCAGCCCTACATCAGCCCCCAAGTCCTGATGCCGTCCTCTGTAAACAAGTGCTTCACACACAAGGGATCCTCAGTATATTGTGCTGAAACACATCATTAACATGTTGTGTTCATTATCACCCTACTTATGTCTAAGTAGGGTGCTATGACAGGTGGCATAGTGGCACAGTGGTTAGCATGGCTGCCTCACAGCACCAAGGATCTGGGTTCGATTCCTGGCTTGGGTCACTGTCTGTGCAGATTCTGCACGTTCTTGCCATGTCTGTGTGGGTTTCCTCTGGGTGCTCCAGTTTCCTCCCACAGTCCAGAGATGTGTTGGTGGTGTGCATTGGCCATGCTAAATTGTCTGTCAGTGTACCCGAACAGGTGCTGGAGTGTGGCGACTAGAGGATTTTCATAGTAACTTCACTGCATTAATGTAAGCCTACTTGTGACACTAATAAATAAACTTTAAAAAAAATTTTAAATATGGGCCTGGAGTAACACAAGAATGACAATGCAGCAATCATTTGTCCAAAAAAAAGACAACACTTGGTAATGGAAGCACTACCGCCAGATTTTGGGACAGGTGGCAATGGGGAGCAACAATATCTACCTGAAGAGTGGAAACCTGGATATCAGGAAGACATGGGAGAGGAAAGAGTGGCAGGAAGGACACAGAGGCCATTATCTCAACACAGGATTGATCTACCACTGAAGATGACTGTGAATGAGACTGCAAGCTCAAGGATTATAGAGATCTGTGTCCTCTTCACCAAAGACCTTGCCCCTCACAGCACTGCTAGTCATGTTCTGCCAACAGCCTAAGTCACCAAGTCCTTGACCTTTTTCAAGGATCATCTTCCAACATTGGTGGTATCTCATAAATGGCTGCACAACATTGCATTTCACTGGTGCCCTCTTTTCCAGAGTTGGAAGTACACTCATTTCTCAAAGACATGGTCTAACAGGGACAAAGGGATTGGGTTTCACACTATCATCTCTGGATACCAATAAGTATGAGGGATCATCAGTTGCACCCACGTGGTCATCGAAGCCTCCAGTGATCGGTCAGGTTCATTAACAGGAAGCGCTTCCACTTAACATCCAGCTAATCTCCAGCTGTAACATGAGCTTCCCTCATATGTGCACTCAGTTTCCTGGCAGCTGCCATGGCTCCTTCATCTTCTACCAGTCCAGGCTGCTGCAATTCTTCACTCCAGCACTGCAAGTGGTTTAATGAATCCTAAGGGATAAGGGCATGGCATGGCTTGAAGACATGGCTGCCATATGCTCATTTGGACAACTATTGAACAGGCCATCAGGGCTACGGAAGCTGAGATTCTGATGCCTTGACTGGTAGCCTGGCACACTACGGGACTCTCCTGGAGTGAGGGGAAGGAGCAATTGGGGCCCCCCAAGGGGTTGGGAATTGGCAGGGGGTTGGGGGGGGGGAACGTGGTGGTGCATCCTGGGCATGGACACCTTAACAGGGCCAGCTGTGCCCTTGGGCAGTTCAAGAGGGAGGGCCCAAGGGATTGAGTCACAGGGGCTTTAAAACATGGCTGCCACATGATCAATAGGATAACTATTGAGCAGGTCATCAGGCTTCTGAAACTGACATTCATGGTGCCTTGACCAGTGGTGTGGCACCCTATGGGACTCTCCTGGAGTGAAGATGGTGGGGGGGACACAATTAGGTCCCCCCCGGAGGATCAGGGAGAGGTGGGGGGGTGGTCATTATGTTGGCCTGTTTCATAATGCAACCCTCCCAAGAGGTGTGGACCTTGAGAACAGTGAGGTCCTGGATGGAGACAGTTCACTGGGGAAGAAGTAGGAGGAGAGAGAGGAGGAGGAAATGGAGGCAGAGGAAGATGGTGATGAACAGAGAAGTTCCTCGACTGCACAATGAGATGGCTGGTTGTGGCTTAGAGTGCAAAGGGCTTGTGAAAGTGCAATGAATGTCAGGACTCTTCTGATTCAGGAATGTTCCGACTGTGCCTGAGAAACCAGGCTGAGGACCATGGCATGGGAGGGAGAATGAGATACCTGTGCAAGGTATCTGCACAGATACTTGTGCACTTGTCCAAAGATGCAGGGAAAATGTGATTTGGACACTGAATGGTTTCCCACCAATGAAGGGAGAACATCTGCCTAGAGACTTTGCCCTCACTGTAGAGAACCTTGCTATCTTTTTCACTGCCTCATAAAATTTCCTGTTAAAACAGCAATTAAAGGAGTTCCAGATGTGTGTCAAGCTCATATTGTACAACAAGAGAAAATCAATAAACGGAATAATAACATACCCTGGTGACTGTCTCTGTGTTCTGTATGATGAAGCTGCTTTACACTTGACCATTCTTACATGGTGCTCCCTTGTGACCTCAGGGGAAGTCCAAGTAGCCTTCTCACCCATCTCAGCTTGTGGCTGAGTATAAAGAGGAGCCAGTTCACTCTTCCTCACCAGGTCATAAGGCTCTGTATCCCTCATCTGCTCTTATCCATTGGATGCTGCATGTCTCAATAGTAATGGATACTCAACTCAATAATAACTGTGAAGAGTCAATAAGTGCCCTGGGCGTGCACTCCTCCCATATCGCTCCCCAGGTAGTGCTGTGTGTCCTTGTTGTCTTTTGGTTCCCAGATCTTGTTAATAATCACACTTTAAGCTTGTAAAGATCAGAAACAAGAGCCTGATTTTACCATTTTCACTCTAAGTGCTGAATCTGGGTGTAATTCTGATCCGACTTAGAAACCTGGTCTCAGGCGGCCCCATAGGCACTTAGCCTGAGAATAAAATTGTGAGTCTGAATCACGCTGTGGGTCAGGCTTAGTGCTGCCAGAACGATCAGAGCTCTGAACTGCACGAGTGCAGTTAGAAAAAAAATTTGAAAAAACGCACCCGTGTCAGATTGCTCCTGGGCCACTGAAAGCGGAAAAAGCGGTCTGGGAGCGAAAGCGGGAGTGATGGCCCCCACAGACATCACTGTCCCCCTTACCCACCCACCCTCCCCCACTACCCAGACCGATTGTGACCCCTGCCCCCTTCCCTCCCCACCGATCGTCAGTAGACTGGCAGCGGACCCCCTGTCCCCCTCATCAAAGATCCATCTGGCCTCCCACCACCCTACCAGTGAGCAATCGGGCCTCCCCCCCAGCCAGAATACATCTTACCCACCTTCCTCCTTCGGCCCCCACCTTAACCGCCCCCCCTCCCCCACCCGAGAATGGTCTGGCCTCAAGCCCCCTGCCAGAGAATGATCTGGCCTCACTCCCACCCACCTCCCAACCCCCGGCAAGAGAACAATCTGGCCTCACTACACCTCCCCTCCCACCCCAGAGAATGATCTGGCCTCATTCCCACCCACTCCCCAACCCCCCAGGGAATGATCTGTCCAGAGAACAATCTGACCTCACTACCAACTTCCCCCCCCTCACCCCAGAGAATGATCTGGCCTCACTCTGCACCCCCACCCTCCCCGGCCCACCCAAAGAATGATCTGGCCTCACTCCCCCCTTCGCCTCCAGAAAACAATCTGGCCTCACTATCCCACCCTCCCAACCCAGAGAACGCTCTGGCATCACACCTCTCACCGCCCCCGACCCGCCGAGGTAAATCTGCACTCCCCCCGCCCCCCCCACAAACCAGACAATGATCAGGCCTCCTTTCTTCCTCCCCCCCACCAGAGAATGATCTGACCCACCTCCCTCCCCCCGCCCCACCACGATCTGAGTCAGAGAGCCGTTGGAACCTCTGAACTTGCCTCTTCAGCAGCTTGAGTGCCTGAACCAGACTTGTATTCAGCATGTTCATTTCGGCACAATTCTGGATCGGCAAACACGGTGCTAAAGGGGGAAATGCTAATAAAGTTTGGCGGGATGTTCATTAATTCAGTTGAAATGCGCGCAAGTGCATTTAAGTTGCTGTTGCGCCTGTTTTGGATGCGAATCGGATCGCAGCCATTCCCGGGTCTCGGTAAAGTGACCATCTGCGTAGACATGGGCACAGATCGTGTTATTGGCCTCACACCCGACTTTACCATGTGTTCACGCCTGAAAACAGGCGCAATGCAATGGTAAAATCGGGCCCTTAATTTTGCCTTATTGTCTGGTACTTTAGAAGGACTGGACTGAAATGTTTCTGTTCCACTTTGCATGGGTCTCTAATGAATCCAGAAAATGTTACCCACAGGAAGACCAACACAGAATACATCAGTTCTCAGCTAAACAAAATGTAGCACCCTTCTTTCTTTAAAATCTATTGCCCATGTCAATGGAGCTATTCCAGTCGTTAGTGTTTATAAATTAAAGGGGATTATCAACTGATGTTTGAAAATAAACTAAATTCCTTCTCAGAGATTTTGATTGTGTGGATTTTTTTCTAAAGTATTAATCATGGTATTGGTTAGGTGGTAGGATGTTGGGCCTCCGTTTAGTAGATTTAGCATTCATTGTTGTCAGTGTTGAGTTGGCATTCTGTACAGCTGACATTGTACATGTTGTCCCTGGTGTTATAGTACTTGTTACGAATGTTGTCTCATTTGCTTGTCATATTATTTCCCAGCTCCGGTGTAAGTCACGTATGGACTTGTTGCTTCTCATTTGCTTCATGGTTTCAGAGTCAATTACATACAACCTTGGTGTCTAGATTCAGCAACAACCTTTTACTGGGCTCCAGGTTTTCAGATTAGACCTTGTACGTGTACACTTTGTCCCTTTAACAGCTTAGCTTGTTGCCCTGCTCTTTTCTTACTTCAATGAGTTGTTCTCTCACTTCCTCCTGGGAATCTGAAACTTTACTTGACAGAATGGACTTACTTTTTTTCCCCATTCAGCAACTCTGTGGGTGACTTCAGGCAGAATTCTTCCATCCCGCCCCTGGCAGGTTTTGTGGCGGGCAAGTCTGGAGAGTCTGGCAAGAGTGAAAGGGTTGGCAAGCTGCCAGCATAAAGTTACATTGCAATTCTCCCGATCTTCCTGCTGACAGATGGTGCGAATGCTATTTGCATGAATTAGCATCTCATGATTGCTCTTTAAAACAGCTGCCCACTGGTGTCCCATCCGGTTTTTCAATCTTGCATCACACCAGCAGAAAATCACATCGGTGTCAAACCCAATTGTTAAAGAGTGCCATGCACAAGCTGGTTCTTAGTTCACCAGAGACTCCTGGGTGAGTGCAATGAAGCATTTCTGTCATAATGCTGTGCTGCTCTTGATGAGCTGTTGACCGTCCTGCCTGGGCAGACTGGTTACTGTCCTCCATCTCCACGCCAAACTGGACTTCATAGGTAGCACCATGATGTTAAAACCATGGACCCTCCTGAGTCACCATCTTGGTTGAGCATCGCATTGTGGAATATAGTGGTCTCTTTCCCATCTTCCAGTGCCACACACCAGTGACTATCTGGTCAAGACTATGTTGTGGGGTTCATGCACTCACCACAACAAAGGTCTGCTGTTCCAAAGGGGGAGTACAGGGAGGGGGTGGTGGCCAGGTGAAGACAAAGGGGCAATGTAGAAGGAGTTAGGCATTGGCCAAGGACTCACAATGGCAGTCAAGAGCAGCAAAGAGATGGATGTAGAAGACAAATAATGGAAGACAGAGGAAGACCATATGGAGGGAAGCAGGACCCTGACAAGGACATGTTCACAAACAAGGGGGCCAAAGGGATACCACATAATTTATTGGAAGGGGATGGAAGAAGAATCCAAAGGCAGTGGGTAGAGTGCCAATTGGGGAAAGTGCATCTTGCAGATGATGGGCTCAGGGGGGAGGGTGCTTGACTCAAGGAACAGACCTCCTTGTGAGGCTGTAAGCCTTTTCCCTCTGGGTTGCTGACATCCTGCACAGTCTGGTGAAGGCGGTTGGGCTGAAGAGAGTGATTAAGTGTGCTGAATGGTTTTTAAATATGGTGCCAAGACCTTCGAACCCGCCAGCTGAGGGTGGGCAAATGAATCAGCTGTCAGCTTGCAGGGAGAGTCTGAGGGAACTTCCCTGTGTATAATTAATGAGGTTCACAGCGCAGAATCTAGTCTGGGATCATGCCATTCTAGTGGGAAAAGTGGAGGTACCCTCCACTGCACTCAGTCTCAAAATAATTCTGCTGTTATGCTGACCTTGAGAGTTGTGGACTGGAGTGAAAGGCAATGTTTGGGTCTTCCTTTGTCTCTCGGTATTGTGCAAGGGTTCTTTTGTCCATCTGAGTGTGGGTTTCTATAAACCCATGTTCTCTACAGTTGTGTGGTGATGAGGTGATGATATTGAACCCCATACTGTTCAGTGAATCTCTTAACTTCCCTGGATGTGAACTGGGCGCCATTACCAGATATTTATCTTTCAGGAATTTGTTGCTCAAACGAACAGCACTTGTATTGCTGAAGTGATTGTTATGCCCCTTAAGTCTGTTACTTTCTGGATAGAAGGAAATGTGAATAGTAATCTGCAACAATGCAATACCATTCTTGATTGTGTGTGAATAAGTTCATTCCCACAGTATGCCATCGTCTTGGCGGTACTTCAGCAGCTATCCACACTTCTTTCAGCCATGTCTTTGTATACTTCTAGTCACATTGTACATAGGCACCATATATTTTCTATTCGGCACACTGCAGATCTGCCACTCAACCTATATGTCTCCCTTCCCGTGTGGCCATCATGTAACTTTTGGAGAGGCTCTTCCTGCGTTGCTATGGGTATTATTATTCTGGATCCAAGTAGCAGGATACCATCTCCCTGTGAGGTGTTGAGCCTGATTCTCTCGTTTTGAGGCCAAATGCCCAGGCCACTGGGCAAACAGGAGTCTCCTACTGATGCTGGCAGCACCTTTCACTTAGGATTCACCCACCTGAAAGATGCAAATAAGCTCAATTTAAGCAACCCACCAGCCTGCCATTTTTAAATGATGACCTGATCTTCACACTCAGAGATAGGCACCACCCTCCATGCAAAAAATGAAATGGTGCCTCCCACACTGACCGGGAACCACCTCCAACCCCTCACCAAAAAGGGACTACAGAGCCCTGCCCTCTGCCACAAATAATGGGTAACTCCCTCCAAATCAGACAGAGATGAGGCTGATCTGACCCACCCTTTCCCTCATTCAGGCCCTCCCTTTCTCCTGATGGCCTCCACTCGGGCCCTCTTTTCCCTCAGCCAATCCATTCAGCTTCCTCTCCCCTCAAACCCTCACTCAGGCCCCCTTACTTCTCAGACAACCCCACTCAGCCTCCCTTCAGGCCACAGGTCTTGGCAGTGTCAACAGTGCACTGCCCCTTTGCATCCTGGCATCAACCATCTTGGGCACTAGGAGATAGATCCAATGGCCATTTGCAAGTCTTAAGACCTGTCCAAAAAGTTGCACATTGCACTCATCTTGTCAAAATGTATGAACCTTGTAAGGCTCTGAATCCAGATTTTACTTGTTTCCTCATTGCCGCCGACAAGAGCAGAAATCTGCACTTTGGCCTCTTTGGCTTTGCCTGGTGGCCTCCTACTGTTATGTTCCTGGAGGAGGACTTCTCTCCTCTCTCTGATGACCTCTGACATTAGATCTAGGTTTGGTGGAGCAAGGGTCTGCCCTGTCCAATGCTGTCAGGCCTCTGGTTCTCTGACTCATTCCGATCTGATGCTGTAGAAAATTTTGGCATGGTGGCACAGTGGTTAGTACTGCTACTTCACAGCGCCAGGGATCCGGGTTCAATTCCCAGTTTGTGTCGCTGTCTGTGGAGTTTGAACATCCTCCTCTTGTCTGCGTTTGTTTTCTCCCACAGTCCAAAGATGTGTTGGTTAGGCTGATTGGCCAAGCAAAATTGCCCCTTAGTGGCAGGGTGACTAACTAGGGTAAATGCATGGGGTTAAGGGGATAGGTCTTGGGTGGGATTGTGGTCGGTGTAGACTCGATGGGCTGAATGGCCTCCTTCTGCACTGTAGGATTCTATATGCTACAGTCCACAGATTTCTCCCTTTAGATAATCAGCGGTCTGAATGATGGCTGTTGTACGGAGTCGAAATCAGTCCCACACTTCACTTGACCCACCTCCATTCCTGCCCCCACCACCTCAGGAAATTTGCCTCCATATCAATTAAGGATTTATGAAAATCGTGACTTTAATCACTTTCTAACTGGCAGCAGGGTGCTGACCTGAAAACATTCCCAGCTCTTGTTTTCCCCAGCTCCCTTACCCCTGATGAGAGTTCAGCCTACTGTCTCTTTAAATGTCCTGAGCTTCCCATTGATTTAAAGAGAAAAATAAACATAGCAAACTTGATTAAACAAAGCATTTAAATGGCACAGCTTGACCTGGCCTTCTTGTCTGCGTACAAAAATGAAACTCAAAAGTACTTTTCAATACTGATGTTACAGATATTCTGCTGAAGTGCTACCATAGCACTGAGAGAATAACCATGTCCCCGACTGTAACCCTGATCATTGATGACTTGTACTCCCCAAAACACTAACTGGAATACTTGAATTTCTGTATCTTTAATTGTGCTTCCCCTGTCAACTATTATAGAGCACGCACACACATGTGGAGGTCATGAAAAGGGTCATTGTTTTTAAATTACAAACTTGCATAAATATATGTTACATCAGTTGATATAATATTTAGCATCTCCCTGACAATTTTTTACAGCCAAAGTATAGTCTAGCCTGGATATTTTGATAGCTCATTGGCATGCCAGATGTAAGGCTTCAGTGCAGCTGTATAAATAGTTCCTTGCATAACAAGGCACCTTGCAGCTCATAAAAAATATTCTCTGATTCTCCGAAAAAAACAATGCTGTGAAAATTATTGATGTAATTGCTGACTTAAAATGATCCTGTTACTTGAAAATTTTCAACAAAACGTGTTACATTTTGCTATGTGTAATTTGTTCTAGCTGTACTTTACCATTACTTGTGTTCTTTTGTCACTTACAAAGATTCCACTGCCCAGTGCGTTCTTAATCTCAGCTGAGCTACTTATGAACTATGTCATTGTAGCCCCAGTAAAAGGAGGAAAGAAATAGAGGGGTCTATGGACACTGTGAAACCAGAAATTCCTGCCGAAAGTCAATGGATTTTCTTTGCTGGTTTTCCGTCAAATTTTCTGTCCTGTCTGCAGGATATTCCTGAGGTGGGCGGGACTGGATAATCCTGTCCAGTGTTGCTCACTCTCACATTCTAATTGTTGTTTTAAGAGCAACAAAGCTAGTAGTTTATCATTCCAGCTAATCACTCTTTTAGTTTTTCAAAACTGGCATTGGACCTGTATCTTAATGTTGAAGAATGCAATGGTTGTTCCAAAGTCCATCATGAATCCAAAATGGGCCACATCCATTTCAGACCTAAGCTAAATGTTAGAGTGCTGATGTGCCCTGATTATTAAATGGATAACTGGCTTCATTACTGCTTCCACATAAAATGGATATCACTTCCTATAACACCTTACAAACTGCTACAGCCAGTGACCTCTTAAAGTAGAGGTTTGCCATATTTATCTCAGCATGGGGACTGCTTGATGAATACTGGAAACTCCAAGGCAATATACCAACCACCTTTCTTTAAGGACAATCCCACAATGGAACAAGCTGCCAAAAGAAATAGTCACAGCCCCATCACTTTAAATCTTCAAGATCCAACTTTTGATGACTTCCATTTAAAAGTTTTCATTATTAGAATAACCATTTCAGCAGGTTTCGTATGCACTACCGTTGGGATGTTAGCAGAATATGGACATTAGCCTATGATGCCAACACAACAGAAGCTGAATTAATTGAGAGGCTTAAAAAGAAAAGTGTAAAAAAAGTCATGGAAATGTACATTAAATGGTAGTGAATGTGGCACTGGTCCAGCAATCCATTTGTTAGGAGGTTAAATCCCAACACAGCAACTTGTGAGATGAAAGCCTGGTAATAAAAAAAAATCAGGAAAGCTGCCCAATTATTTTAAAAACTCAACTTGTTCAATGTTGTCTAATGGGAAAGGGAACTTGCCACCCTCACTGGTCTAATCAGCTCATATCTCTAATCCCATTGCTATACATGACTCTCTGAGTGAAGTAGCCATTCAGTTGTTAGAATGAACAATTTCTGTGAAGAAAGCCCACCATTCACTTCCCAAGGCAATTTGGATTAAGTAGTAAAGGTGCATTGTCAGTTTCGTCAATATTGTGAACATTTTAATGCATTTTTAAAAAAATACAATAGTGCCATTATTCCACCCTGGCGGTCTTTGTTTTAAATCTGTTAGGTGTAAGCCCACTTTTATCATAATGACGTAATTGAATTTGGATAGCCAAATATAAAAGTGCAAATTTTAATGGCCTGATCTACTTGTGTATTCTACATTATGTATGTTAGGACATAGCCTCTTTAAGGGAATGAGTTATGTGACCTGGTATATGGGATGAGCTGTTTGGGAACTGCCCTGAGTGGACAATCAATGTTTGAAGGGTGGAGTGATTAGACTGAATAAAGAGTTGTGTTCCCTGATACCTGACTCTGGAGTAGTTCTTGAGGACAAACCTCAGTACTCACAGATTTCACATTCTATAACTGTAGGAAGACAGGGGAAAGATTTTTGACTGAAGTGATGCATTGACTATTGCTATGTTAGATGAAAAATATTCCAAAATAGCATTTCAAGAAGGTGAAGCAAGTTCCCCTCATACTCTGGTTAAAAAAGATAAAGTAACAAGAAGCTACATTTATGGTGCACCTATGCAACCAATTAAAGACTTCAATTGTTGTTGTAATGTATGAAATTCAGCAGCCAATTAGCATACAGCAAGGCCCACAGATAACAATGCAATAATTAATATATATTTCCCCTCTTCAGGATAGCCCCTCTGCCCTCCCTCCCAAATCCATCTCATAGCTGGATCATAGGCTTGGCATGATGAATGGCCCTGACCAGTAAGCTGTCTCAAAACACCCCTTTGGCATTCACAACTCACCAGCTGCATGCCAATGAAGTTCAACTATTGCCTGAGTTATGTGAGTGTAATCAGCTAGGTGGCATAATGACATCACTTGCCCAATTAGTGCACTAAACAACAACCAGTCCTTGGATGAGAACAAGCTTGGATTTTAGTCATGATATTACCCTCCAGCAGCCAGAAAGCCGAAAAGCAATTGCTGTCTCTCAATGTTCACAAATAGAAATGACCACTTTGGCAAACTATGAGGGGGCAATGGGCACCCAGGAGACACATTCTTGTGGAGAAAGAGGACAAATAAGTAAATTCTGTGATATTCTCAAAAATCAGTAATGTGAAATAATTGGGCCCAATTTTAACTTCCCCCAAACCCATGCACTTGCACAAAGTTAAAATGGGTCCCTGACTGTCAATCAGGGTAATAATTGGAGTGAATTCTATCCTCTGGTCCAAAATCATTTGGCCAGATGCTGATGAAAATCTAACGTTAGGCCGCGCTTGCCCCAAGACCAGGAAATCCCACCTGAGGTCAATGGACCTTTGCAATGTCCGTGTCCCACCCACTACGATTCCCATGGCAGGCAGGACAGGAAAATTTCACCCTAAATATCACTTGGTGTCTCCTTCTTGATTTAATGTTCTTTGGTAATTTGTCACGTATTGTCATCTATTTGTTTTGTGTAATGTTATGGCCATGGTAACATTCCAAAGTTTTAACAGAGTTCTCTAGTTCAACTCTAAGACAAAGTAGTGGAAATCTCTTTCACTGCCTATTTCATATATACATCTTCCAGAAACTGGATGTCTTTTTCTGGTGTGCTGAAGTACTAACAAATGATTTTGTAAATAAAAGGAATATACTATTAGGACAACTTACTGTAAGTAACGACTTGACTATGATCAAAATTATATTTAGTACATATTTAATATGTTAATTAATGTGCACCTATTTCACCTCAAACAGTTGGTAGTTGGCAAGGAATATTTTAATTTCCCTAGTGCTTAGTTCATCAAGGAACATTTGTTCCACTTCCGCTGCCACTTCAACTCTGCTATTTCCATAAAATATCACTACCTTGAATCAGTATAAGATAAACTCCTGGCAAGATCTTCACCATGCTGGGATACTGCTATAAATTGCAGTAGTGCTTTCAGTTTTGTGACCACTTGGTGGTACCAGTTAGTCAGCTCTTCTGACTGGAATTTCTACAGGGAAAAAATACAAAGTGATTGCCAAAGAACTCTAGAACCTTTGAGGTTTTGACTATCTTTTATTGAGAAACTAAGGTGAAGGGCCAAGGCTCATGCACAGGACAGCACCAAGGTTCAAAAGATTAAAAGAGATAAGGTAAATCAAAAAGAAGCGATTAGGTGACACCAAGCTTGGGTCGGTAGAAAAGATTGAAAGTGGTAAGGAGTTCAACAGGTTTAAGGTCCTGAGGAAGAATGAGTAAGATACCATACAATGATTGCATTTCACACAGAATGAAGATGTAGAAAGGATGAAGAGTGTAGGACAGTGAATTCACATGATGGAAGAGGGAAGATTTCAGCAGATCACTCAGTGCATCACTAGTAGTAAAATAAGAAAAAAGGGATAAAGATGAAAGAATGCAAAAGAAATTGCAGATATGCTTTTTCTTGCCTTCTATCTGGGACTTTTAAAACAGGTTCATGGGCAATGCCAACATTTATTGCCCTTCTCTAGTTGTCCGCTGATGAAAGTAGACTATTTTCAGTGCCTAGCTAAATGACAGCACAAAGCAAATTTGGTGGAATAAAATTTACTGCACTAAATATTTGTGAATAAACGCACAGGCATAGCCTGACACTCCATTATCAGCATTTATCACAGATCTGTTTCTTTAGAAAAGGACACCTGAAAATAAGATGGACATTTGTTGATGGGTTTTTGATAAGAGAGGGGATTAAGGGTTATGGGGAGAGGGCGGGAAAGTGGAACTGAGCCACAACAGATCAGCCATGATCTTATTGAATGGCGGGGCAGGCTCGAAGGGCTAGATGGCCTACTCCTGCTCCTATTTCTTATGTTCTTATGTTCTTATGTAATAATTCAAAACAGTGGAGTAAATCATCCACTGCGATGAATGGTTGCAAATACACTTTATTGGGATACCTTTGAACTTGTATAATTTTTGAAATGATACTTCAAACCTGTAAATTTGATGGGCTAAGTGTAATTTTACAAGATGTAAATTTTAAATTTAAACTTTGGAGATGGTGAGCTGTCTTCTCCAACCACTGCAGTCCATCTGGTGTAGGTATACCCACAGTGCTGTTAGAACATAGAACATAGAACATTACAGCTTGGGCCAATGACAGAGAAGGAATGATGATATAGTTCCAAGACAGGATGGTGTGTGACTTGGAGAGGAACTTGCAGGTGGTGGTGTCCCCACATATTTGCTGTCCCTGTCCTTCTAGACAGTAGAAGCCACAGATTTAGAAGGTGTGGTCAAAGTATGGGTGAGTTGCTGCATTGCATCTTGTAGATGGTACACACTGCTGCTACTGTGTGACCATGGTGAAGGGAGTGAATATTTAAGGTAGTAGATGGGGAGCCTAATCAAGCAGGTTGCTTTGTCATGGATTCGGGTGTGTTGGAGCCACAATCATTCAGGCAAGTGGAGAGTATTCCATCATTCCTGATTTATGCTTTGTACATGGTGACAGGCTTTGAGGAATCAGGAGGTGAGTTATTTACCACAGAATTTACAGCCTACTACTTACTCTTGTTGCCACAGTATCTATATGGCTGGTGCAGTTCAGTTTTTGGTCAATGGTATCCCACAGGATGTTGTTAGTGGGGTGATTTGGCAATAGTAATGCCTTGAATGTCAAGGGAAGATGATTAGATTCTCTCTTGTTGAAGATGGTCATTACCTTGTGTGGAACGAATGTTTCTTGCCCAAGCTTGAATGTTGTCCAGGTCTTGCTGTACATGGTCACAAACTTGACAGTATCTGAAGATTTGTGAATAGTACTGAATATTGTACCATCATCAGTGAACATGTCCACTTCTGACCTAATGACGGAAAGGAGGACATTGAAGAAGCAGCTGAAGATGGTTGGGCCTAGGATACTATCCTGAGGAACTCCAGCAGCCATGATCTAACATGGAGATGAATGCCTTCAACGACCACATCTCACTTTGCACTGGGTATGGCTGCAACCAGAGCAGCACTTCCCCCAATTGCCAATGACTTCAATTTTGCTAGAGCTTTTTGATCCCAAAATTGGTTAAATGTTATCTTGACAGTAAGGACAATAAATATTATGCATGGACCACATGAAATATATTTGTCCATTTTGGCATTAAAATTGATGTATCAAATATATAACATCCACATATATATTTAACTCAAAGTAAACCCTGAATGATTAATGAAATTAGCTCAGTACCTGCACGGTTACTTAGTTATTAATAACATATTGTTCTGTTCTTGCTCATCCACAAAGGTTTTAATGTAATGATTTAATAATGTCCTCCAAATTCTGTATTTTTAAAATTTGATATGACTTAGATATTCATCTGTATCCATTCAAATGGTTCTAAGTGTTTAAATGGATTTCTTGTCTCTTTGTTTTCATTTTTTAGATAGAATTACTACCTTATGTTTTCTGTTTTGTTCTTGATTAGGTACATGTTGACTCTGTGAGATTGATAGAATAAGTGAAAATGCAAAAATGTAACAAGTATTCATTATCTTACACTCTTCATCCTTCCTACATCGCCACTCTGTGTGAAATGCAATCATTGTATGGCATCTTACTCATTCTTCCTCAGGACCTTAAACCTGTTGAGCTCCTTACCACTTTCAATCTTTTCTACTAACAAAAGCTTAAAGTTAATGTTTATTTATAAGCCACAAGTAAGGCTTACATTAACACTTCAATGAAGTTACCGTGAAATTCCCCAAGTCGTCACATTCTGGTGCTGTTCGGGACAATGCACCTAACCAGCACGTCTTTTGGATTGTGGGAGCAAACCGGAGCACCAAGCGGAAACCCAAGCAGACACGGGGAGAACATGCTAACTCTGCACAGACAGTGACCCAAGCCGGGAATCAAATCTGAGTCCCTGGTGCTGTGAGGCAGTTATGCTAACCACTGTGCCACTGTGCCTAATTGCTACTTTTTGATTTGCCTTACCTCTTTTAATCTTTTGAACCTCGATGCTATCCTGTCGGCAAGTATGAGGTTATCCTTTTTGGACCTAAAACAATAAACAGGGTACTTTCTAAATAGTGAAAGCTGAAAACAGTAGAGGCCTAAAGAAGTTTGGGGAGTCCAGGTAATTAAATAATTAAATTATTATAAACAGTACAAAAAATAATCAAAGAAGCTAATGGAATGCTGGTCTTTATATCTAGAATACAAGAAGATAGATGTCAGGTATACTAAGCTCATGCGCAGGAAGGAAACACTAGTGGGCCCTTATCAGACTAAAAGTACAAGTTCTAAGAATTGGAGAGATACCAAGAAGTCTAATTTTAGTTGCAGCCAGGCAGGTCACCTCTAGGTTGAATGCTGGAAATTACAGGGAAGATTGGCCAGTTTTGTTTGGTTACATGTGAGCAGTGTAGGCAAAGGGGCCCTGAGAGAAAATACAGCAGACAAGGCTGTGGATCCAACCGTGACAGTAAATCCTTGCAAATGTACTGTTGTGAATGTGATGGAGGAGTGATCACACAAACTTGAATTTGCTTGAATTTAAAAGTGTAAACGATGATTTGATTTAGGCTTCTCCCCTTGACAAGATGGCGCTAGCGCGAGGTAAGTTCTCGTAAGCTGTGCCCAGCATACCTTCAAATTCTACTTTTACTCTTGTTCTAAGCTTCTAAAACTTCACTCTAACTCTTCTAAACTCTCTAACAATGCTTTAATGCAATTTCTTAACTACCTTCTGCACTCTTTCGTTTATTTCTCTATGAACGGTATGTTTTGTCAGTATAGCGCACAAGGGACAATACTTTTCATTGTATGTTAACACATGTGACAATCAATCAAATCAAATCAAAAAAAGCTATTAAAAGTAACAGATAGGCTCGATAGGGGAAAACTATTTCCACTGATTAATGAATCTGGAATGAGAGGACAGAATAGCAATTAGCTCGTGACCTTTTGGAAGTGAAAGTGAGAACCACTTCTCGACAAAAAGAGTTGTAGAAGTTTGGGACTCCTGCCTGAAGATGGCAACTGATTCCAGATCAATTGTTAATTTAAATCTGGAATTTGTAGATTTTTATTAATCAGAAATCACAAATAAAAAAAAGTCACAGATCAGCTGTAACCTCATTGAATGTCTGAACAAACGCAAGAGGCTGGAGAGTCTATTCTTTCAATGCTAACATGATGGAATTAATGGTTAGAGTGAATTAACAGTCCATTCACATCTCCCCCAACTTTAAAATTCATTGACTTTTAGATTTGATAGCTCTGTGAGTTGCAAGTCAGTAGCTTTGGGTAATGTAGGAGATTTTGTCCACTTTCTCGGTAACATGACGTGATTTTCAAAATAGGTCAATGTAAAAAAAGTGCGCAGTGACATCTCATTAGATGGAAATTAAATGTTGCTGTTAAATTACAGCTAATGTTATGGAAATATACGTGGTAAATATATTTCAAGTTAGAATTTGCAGTTCTTTTATGTGGTTTTCCTGCTAAAAATAATTTTCTACTGTAGTCTGAGTCTCAGAAGGCCAAACGATTGCACCATCTTCCTTCATTTACATTTGAATAGTGCACCCATCATTTCTTGTTATACACAAAAGGAGATGAAATCGATTCTTTTAAATGATAAGCATGAAATCTCAATTCAGTTCCCCCTCTTGGCTTTTATAACTCTTAACATGAAGTATAATAGCCCAAACCTATGTCGAATAAGTGTTTTTCTGAGTTCAACTGTTTCCTGAGCTGGGTTACATCAGTAACTAAATTAACAAATGCACCCATTAACCTCCAGAGCCCAAGATTGCATCTAGCCTATTAGAGATATTCATCTCAAAGTAAATAGGATGGCTTTGCAATTATTTGCTTACTGTTTGTGAACTCAACAGTTAAAAAACTGGGAAAACATCTGCTTAGAAGATTTTAGCTCTTGAATTGGCTTGAAACAATAGATTTGGTTGATTATTTTCCTAGATTATACATAGAAAAGAACTTATAAAATATAAATTTAACAAAATGTTTAACTTAAACAAGGTTAACTAGTTTACCTCATGTGGTGGTCTGCCAGATAAACTTTTATCTTGATTAGAGGGATGCATAGGAATCCAGAGGATAGTGGAGTGTGGAATTTAGAGATAGGGTGAAATAAAGAGGATTCATAAACAAGGATTAGGAGGCTGGGAACCAATGGAGATCCAAGAGAATGGGGCAATGAATAAACAAGATATGGGTTGCACTGGTGGTGCCAAATGTAAGGCAGTATCTGTGTAGGGAGAAATCTGGGAAGTGAAGTACTTCTCTGTCTTTCATCCTCACAGTGTGAGGTCATTCCAGATTAAAGGCAGTTAAGATCAACAGTTTCATAAAGCTACATTGTCTTGCCTTGGTACGTGATATGTGACACTACTTCTTAAAAGTTGTATGTCTATAATGGATGCAGAGCACTCTAAAGCCGACAGCTCACATCTCTTTCTCTGGCAAAATTATAAATATGGAATTTGAATTTCAAATCCTGTTAAATATAACATTCCACTGCACACACAACTTGCCTGTTCTGTAGAATGATCATTTTAGATCTGAAATTGTCAATTCTATTTCTTTCCACAGATGCTGCCAGACCTGCTGAGTTTATCCAGCATTTTCTGTTTTTATTTCAGATTTCCAGCATCCATAGCATTTTGCTTTTATATAACATTTTTATGGTTCTAACTACACGTGACACGTGGAGAATCAAAAGAGAAAAGTGAAGAACATATCCCTGAATACAGAGATTTTTAGAGTCGGATCCACTTGTATCAACAGGACGTAGTCAGAAATCCATAATGGGCTGAATAAGGGTTTTGATTTGATTTAATTTATTATTGTCACGTATTGCGATACAGTGAAAAGTATTGTTTCTTGTGCGCTATAAAGACAAAGCATAATGTTCATACAGAAGGAAATGAGAACTTGCCGACTGTAGTGTTACCGTCATAGCTGGACGTAGAGAAAGATCAACTTAATATGAGGTAGGTCCATTCAAAAGCCTGATGGCAGCAGGGAAGAAGTTGTACTTGAGTCAGTTGGCACGTGACTTTTGTATCCTTTTCCTGAAGGAAGAAGGTGGAAGATAGTATGTCTGGGATGCGTGGGGTCCTTAATTATGCTGGCGTTTTGCTGAGGCAGCAGGAAGTGTAAACAGAGTCAATGGATGGGAGGCTGATTTGCGTGATGGATTGGGCTCCATTCATGATCTTTTGTAGTTTCTTGGGCAGAGCAGGACTCATACCAAGCTGAGATGCAACCAGAAAGAATGCTTTGTATGGTGCATCTGTAAAAGTTGGTGAGAGTTGTAGCTGACATGTCAAATTTCCTTAGTCTTCTGAGAAAGTACAGGCATTGGTGGGCTTTCTTAACTATAGTGTCGGGTAGGGCCTGGAAAGGATGTTTAGTAGTCTTTGCATTGTAACCAGTGATCAGCAAAACAAATATAATATTTCATTTCAAAACTTGGAAACCAAATAGAGCTTATTGTGAGATAAGTGAGATCACCATCAGAACATGTACCAAATTAATTATGATATTCTGTTGGTAATCTCATTTATGTCACAATAAACTCCAATGGTCAAACAAAATTTGATCCATAAGGAGATATTAACACAGGTGACAAAATAGCTCATCAAAGAGGTAGTTCTAAGGCATATTTTGAAGGAACAGAGGTAGTGAGACATTGATGGCTCTGTGTCTATTCAGTGCTTAAGACCTACTCGGCTGAAGGGATGGCTATCAATAGTGGAATGATCAGGTATCAGGAATTTTCAAGAGGCCAGAATTGGATTAGTGCAAAGATCTCAAAGTATTGTAGGACTAGAGAAAGTCAGAGAACTAGGGTTACAACTGAGGGATTTGAACAAAAGAAATTTTAAAATCAATGCGTTGCCAGAACAGGAGCCAATGCAAATCAGCAAATAAAGGATAAACAAGACTCAGCACAATTTAAGGTCTGGGCATCGAAGTTTTAGATGAGCTTAGGTTTACCGAGGGTACAATATAGGAGGTTGGCTGGGTGAGCATTCCAATAGTCAAGTCCACAGGTAACAAAGAACTGGATGAGGATCTCTGCAATGTATATTACTGATGCAGGCAAAAAGACCATGCTACCATCTAAATCAAACTGAGTAAGCAGCTGAGGAGGAGATCCAATCTGGAACTTAGGTACAAAACATTTGAAAGGATCCAAACAAAAGGACTAATGTTGGAAAATGTTATAATTGATGACTGTTATGAACAGCAGAAGAGGACAAGGATGAGGAGTGATAACATAACTTGGGGAATGCCAGTAATGACTTTGTCTCTGACAATCCTATTCACTGTGGGTAGGGTGGAGAGAAAATTTTGAGAAGAAATTTGGGAAGAAATACAGAGAAGTCATGAGATTTTTTTCTCATCGACTGCTTCCTGCAGATGTGACTGAGTTCCACTCAACAAGATATGAAGCCCAATGTAAAAGTAAAATCCCTGCCTCGCACTGCCACACCGGGAAACCATATTTAGTTTTGGTTTTAATTTCTAATTGTTTCTATGGGCTTGAATTTTTATGTTGTTAAAAGCATGTTATTGCTAGAATTACTCTTGATCCAAAACGAGTCACATTTTGGAAGTATGCTCAATTCCTATGGATATAAAGAAATGATTTAGTCCAAAGATGTTTGGGTTAGGTGGATTGGCCACACTAGATTGTCCCTTAGAGCCAGGGGGGCTAGCTAGGATAAATGCATGGGATTATGGGGATAGAGCCTGGGTAGAATTGTCATCAGTGAAGACTCAAGTAAAAACTTTTAGCATAGTTATGTACCAAATTAAATGTGATTCTGATTGTGATCTCAATTATGTCACATTAAGGTCTATTTGGCCACCAAGTTTCAAAATTAAATATAGTTTTGCTGAACACTGTATTACATTGCAAAGACTATTAAATACCCCTTCCAGGCCCTACCCTTATCCTGTCCATTATGCATTTCTGACTACATCCTGTTGATACGCGTGAATCTGATTCTAAAAGTCTTTATATTCAGGCGTATGCTCTTCACTTTTCCCTTCTGATTTTCCATAAACAGCTGGCAAAGCATATTGCTGATGCGAAAATCCCTATATATGATCAGGAAATGAATGGTCTAGAGGGGTGGAATGCTTACTTGTTTTCCTTCTCTTATGTCAACAAGTTACCTTGTCTAAGCTCGTTGCTGAACCTGATGACCCAGCCATTAATGGCAAGTCGCCATGTGAAAGAAGCCTGGAGGTAGAAATCTTCAATTTGATTATTTTAATGAATAGTTGCTGAGTACAAAATGTATGCTGAAATCTCATGTTGGATTCATGCCTCCTTCTCAGCTAAAGTTACCAATCAGAAGAATTGTTCCTTGAATGACAAACAATTCTGGGGGTCAATCAACACTTTTAAGTTAGTTTTGATGCAGTGTTACACATACACTTTTAAAATATTTTACCTTTAAAAAAATGGTGACCTTTAAACATCTACCCTTTAAAATGTTTGCATGTAGGTTCAACCCTTTTGGAGATATTGTGAATCTAGGAAGAAATTCCTAGAATTTAACATGTACCATTGCCCTGAGATTAAACAAACAAATGAATAGAATGGTGCAGATTAGATGGTTTACATAAGATGATCCTTTTCAATAATTCAATATTTTGCCTTTTACAGCATTTTTGTACTAACAAGAAAGCTATTTCCAGGAATATGTTTTAAGAACATTTAGGGCCTTGCCTTACAGGTTCCCTTGTGTACAGGATAGCTTGACACTGTTATTAACTGTGAAATATTTAGGGGTCTGCCTATATTGTCCAGTGTCTAACTATTGTGTTATCCAGCACTCTGTCAACCAGAATTTTCTACTAACCGGAATTTCTGATGTTTCCCCTAATGTGGATTAAATCACTTTACCAACCGGAAGTAGTTGTGAAGTTATCTGGAACTCGTACCTATCTATTGTATTGTTTTATATTTTAATTTATGTTTTAAGATTCTATTGAAGATTAGAAATAAGAAGAATATTGTTCTTTATTTCCTGAGTACTTGTACATTAGGTCAAACTTTTGCGCTGTATTCCATTGGTAAATGAAGCTCTTTGTTAATTGGCACCCATTTTTTGTACATGCCAAATTATAAAGATTTTACTACACATAATTGCAAAACCTTGGGGTGACACAGTGATTTCTCTCTATGATGTAAGTTGTGCATTTGTATCTTTTGCATGTGCCTTTCAATCTATTTGAAAGCAGACTTAGTGAGGCAAATTCACATATGAATCAATGATCTATTTTGTTTCACAGGAAACAAACGTACAAAGATAGGTACAATTTGGCTTTGCAGAGTGTGAGTATCAAACCTCTTATCTGGAATTCCAAAGTCCAAAAGGACCTGAAAACTGGATCTTGCCTGTTATGATGGCATGAAGGCCATGGGGGATCATCAATAGATTGCCCCTTCAGGGAGTGTGAGCTGCCTTATTGAACTACTGGAGGATCACCCAATGGGAAGTGCCCACTGGGGTTTTTTAAACCTTACACTCTATTAGGGCCATTGTTGTAGGTCTTGAGATGGAGACCAGTTGACTGTAAGTTGCAGCTCTTTCCATTGGTGTTGGTGATGAGAAACTGGCGTTTGGCTCAATTACTACACCGCCCTAGAAACCACAATGCCCATCAGGCATTGCTGTCTATCATAACTAGATCTTGGCAGGCTGATCCTCTACTCTTTGGAACACACTGTTAAACAACTGGCTGGATCCTGTCAAATAGCAAATGTCTCGCAAATATGGTAGAATTTTTAATTCCCTCATGCCACTTCTGGACACAAAATTTGGAAAATCCCCAAATCCATAATGCACTGAGTCCCACACGTCCAGCGTATTGCGTCTACTACCTGTATAACAAAGATAATGAACAGACAGTCCTTCCTAATATCTGTGGATTCAATTGCCTGAATGAAACTAACTGCAGGCCATTTTCACAGTGCGCACAATAATTTGGTTGATAGCGAATCAGCAGTCTGTCCTACACCTGTCCTGATTTTTATTTATATTGACAATAAAAATATCAGAAAGTACATTAAAAAGAGGTTCCAATTCACCTTCATCCATTTATTTGATTCTTCCTTGTTCAGGTTTACTCTTACATTTTTCTGTTTGAAAACCTGACTGACCAACTACAGAGCCAGAGTGCATGTTGAACAGTTGGAAGATGGAACAAAGATAAAATGGTCTAATTTTCAAATTCTTGGGTCTTATTTAATGCTGCAGGTACACTTTCCATCTTTGGTCACCCACTAGCTGGCAGGTAAATAACTAAAATTAGATTTGGGATAATCTTGTGAAAGGGAAAGGGGTGATCAGTGCAGGGGCCGGGAAGCCAGCTTTTTCTTGCCACTTTTAATTTTGTTTTTAAGTGGAAAGACAATCTCCATTTTAATCCAGTGGAATGCATATGAGTAATATTTTGTTTGGATCCTCTGTTCAAGAGTCAGACCAGACAATGTGGGCATATTGGAGTTACGTGCTAGCACTGAGAGATGATGGCAACAATTTTTAGCACTACCTTGTGGTTTTATTTCAATAAATATGACATCTGGCTTTTTCAGAAGACCTCAATTTGATAATGACCCATACAAACTTATGCTGAACTTATAGTTGTAGCTGTAAACAAACATTTCAGAAAGTACATCCTAAAACCAGAATGTATATCAAGATCATAAGGAGCAATATTTTGAAGACTTTAGCTGTATTTGTTTATTTTCCTTCTGACTAAATGTATTTTTAAAATAAAATATATGCATCCACTGAGTTTAAGTTGTTGATAGAATAAAATGGTCTCTCAGTTCTATTATTTAGTGATTTCTCATGTTGAAAATATCAGCTAAAAGTTCCAATGATTCACTTATTGTTCATATGTGATGATTATTCACTCAATCAAATTAGTGTTTCGCCACATAATACAGTAAATAAATCTAAATAATATTATTAAACAACCTGTCCTGGTCCCCCCTGTTGACTCCATATTTAAAAAAACCCACCTACTTTCTCAGAAGGCTAAGGAAATTTGGCATGTCAGCTGCGACTCTCACCAACTTTTGCAGATGCACCGTAGAAAGCATTCTTTCTGGTTGTTTCACGGCTGGGTATGGCTCCTGCTCTGCCCAAGACCGCAAGAAACTACAAAAGATCATGAATGGAGCCCAATCCATCATGCAAACCAGCCTCCCATCCATTGACTCTGTCTACACTTCCCGTTGCTTTGGCAAAGCAGCCAGCATAATTAAGGACTCCACACACCCCGGATATTCTCTCTTTCGCCTTTTTCCAAAAGGAAAAGATACAAAGGTCTGATATCACATACCAACTGACTCAAGAGCAGCTTCTTCCTTGCTGCCATCAGACTTTAGAATGGACCTACCTTGCATTAAGTTGATCTTTCTCTACACCTTAGCTATGACCGTAACTCTACATTCTGCACTTCATAATTTCCTTCTCTATAAACGGTATGCTCTGTATAGCGCGCAAGAAACAATACTTTTCACTGCATGCTAATACATGTGACAATAATAAATCAAATCATATTGCAATGGACATACAGATGATTAATGCTGATTTTTTTTATCCCTTCAAAACTTTTGGTTCTTTCTTGTTAGTCCAACTTTTGTCTTCTTACAGAAACAGGACAAGCTGACAAGCGTTATAAGTGGAAACCCCTGTGACAATGGACTGCGTTGAATTGTCCACTTTGATTACTTCACAATCTTTGAGATTGTGGATCATATCATTCTCCTGCATCACCTAGAAGCCATTGGAGTAACAGAACTCAGGAACTCAGGGCGGCACAGTGACACAGCAGTTAGCACTGCTGCCTCACAGCGCAAGGTTCGATTCCCGGCTTGGGTCACTGCCTGTGTGGAATCTGCACATTCTTCCCGTATCTGCCTGAGTTTCCTCTGGGTGGTCCGGTTTCCTTCCACAGCCCAAAGATGTATGAGTTAGGTGGATTGACCATACTAAATCACCAGCTTAGTGTCAGGGCGACTAGCTAGGTTAAATGCATGTGGTTATGGGGATAGGGCCAGGGTGGGATTTTGGTCGATGCAGATTCGATGGATCGAATGGCCTCCTTCTGCACTATAGGATTCTATGATGACTGAGAACTCAAGGTAGGAAAGTTACTATTAGTAGCAGCAGAAGCCTTGGGTTTTCGTTGCATCCTGAATACCAGGCAATATGGACTGTGGTGAATTAGATATGATCGGTTTGACATGGTAGGCTCTATTTTAATGTGGGCTTTGGGACCTTGATATCAGGCTGAAAAACATGTCTGATCCCACGCTTGCCTGAAGAGGAACCAGTTCAATGACTTCACCGCAGACAACCTCCTAATTAACGAGCCAAAGGTCTCTTTAAGGACAGTGGGAAGGCTCCAAACGCTGTGGGCTCAATTAGAGCGTGGCAGCTTCAGCCAGCAGCTCTGGAACTCTCAGCAATGCCACCATGAGAGATGAATGCTGCCAAGACAAGTCAGAGACTTCGGAGGCACCTCATCATGGCGCAGCCCTCACAGAGGTAAGTTTATATTAAAATTCAGCATAATTCAGAAGAGTAATGCCCTTCTGATCACTGGGCAAAGGATCTCAATGGGAATATTTGGGATGGTGGTGTCAGTTTATTCAGCCCATCTACCCAATTGGAGCATGAAGCTCCAATAACACCCCCCACCCATTGCCAAGGGATATTGATGATCTCTCCATGTGGTAAAGTATCCCAAAGTAACTCCCCATTATTTTACCGGAATCTTCTTTTCCCACCATTGGGAGAGCTGTTAAAATTCTGTCCATTTAAACTATAATTGGCAGCAAATTACTTAACTAGTTTGTTCAAAAGCCTGCAACAATCTGAGGGCTGCAGCACCTTGAACAGCAAGTACAGGGACCAGGAGTTACCTGTCCAACTGGATGTCAACTAATTGTGTTACCCATTTAAATGTAGTGATGCATTCTACGGCCGTAGTGATGCTGATACCTGCTGATCGTCTGAGCCAGCATTTTATGGTAGCATTGAAGATGGAAAGTGTGCTATATGACATACACATATATACGGGTGAGTCTGGCATTTGGTGAAACCGATGTTGGAAGATTGCTATGGGTGTCAAAAGCAATGGAGAATAAAAGTGGTATGGCTCCCTATCCAGTTTTCCAACCTACCTACACAAAGAACAGGAAGACACTTTAACCTGGGCAGAAAATCTCAGTCTATGAAGGTGTTACTTGTATTCAGAAACTCTACTTATCGTGAATTATCAAATGATGTTAACATCTGCTGTGCAAGTCGCTTCAAATTTCAGGCAACTTTCAAAAGCTGACAATATATGGACAGAAGCATTTCATATTAAAAATATTTTAAAAAATTATTACTATATTAATGGTGCTGATCCAAGCTATAGATATTAGAACAATTTATTAGTGGTGCTGGAATTAACCAGGCTACCTCAACCAATACCCTAATCCCAACCTGACTACACCAGCCCCCAAACACCTGACTTTCCCACTGACCAGACCTCGCTGCCAAGTATCACCGTCTTGCTAGGACTGATCTGACTATCCTCTGAGCTGCTTTATCACTCTCACCTATCCACATCACAACCCTACCACCTGCCACCCTACCCACTTGCTCTGCTCCTACATGCCACCTCACCCATCTATCATCTTTCCCATTTACCTAATCTGCCTACTCACCCTCCACCTCACCCAACCACTCATTCATCCATTAACATCTTCATCCATTTACCTATTCATCTGTTCACCCATTCACTAACATTCCCACTCAACCTTTGAGCTTGCCTTATGTCTCCTCATGCTGTAAAAATAGGGTGTGGCTTATCTTCCGCCCAGTGCACCATTTCTGTGATGATGTTCTTTACTGGGCAGTTTGCTTCACGTTTCCAAAGAAGGAGGGAGCAAAAGACCCAGCCAAAAATGCAAAGCAGTGTTAGGGTATTGGAAAGTACAAGTGAGGCAGGAACCTGATGTTGACTGATGTTCCTCCAAAGATCCAGGGAAATGTTTATGCTGCAATAACTTTGTCAAGTGATAACTTACAGCATTTTCACCATTGAATTTCCCTTGTGAAATGACAAAGTCTTCTTTTCATATTGTTCCCAGATGGTTCTACCCCTGTGGTTTCAGCAGTGCTAGAGACAGTATGCTCATTCCCACGCTCTGAGTGTTCACATATATGTGGTCGATGTATAGTAGGTTTTGAAGCTCTACCAAAATATTGTTTCACATCCGCCTGCAGATTTGGCAGCTTACTGGGCAATGGTGGTGGTGAGGGGGGGTGGGCGGGGGGCCAGGACAGGTGTGTTGGTGGCAGTGGCAAAGCAAGGCAAAAGGAATGGAATGAGATCACTTTGAGTGCTCTTCCACATGTTCGTTTTCATCTTCCAGTCATGTGCCACTCACAGTTCCCTGATAGCAAAGGGTTGGAGAGCACTCTGCTGTAATTCAGTGAGGGGCTGAATGACTGGAGGTTGGGGGGGGAGGGTGAGGCTCTCCTCCATCATATTTAAGTTGGAAGTTTGAGTGTGCAGCCACTGAATAGGGCAAGCATGTAATAAAGGTGCTAAATTGGTG
Organism: Carcharhinus amblyrhynchos; assembly: GCF_965287045.1. Lineage (NCBI taxonomy): Eukaryota > Metazoa > Chordata > Chondrichthyes > Carcharhiniformes > Carcharhinidae > Carcharhinus > Carcharhinus amblyrhynchos. Next base: position 37,887,034 of record NC_137339.1, on the reverse strand, counting down.
GCTGTATCTCACGATCCACGCAGGTGGACACTCTTTTTTTCCATGGAGATAGATCTCAGCACTAAGGCCTGCGACATTATAACAGCCAGGTTAGAGAGGGTTTCCTCTAATCTCTGTCCATTGGTTTGCAGTGCCTCTGGATGTGTGGAAGGAAACTCACACATTTCTGCTCCAGAGTAGTCCTCTGTGTTGATGACTCCTGAGAGTCAACATGTGCCTCCAGAGACTAGAGCTCCCTGATAGGGTCTTTCCAATGTTGTCCCAGTCTACAATGCCTACTCCTGCTCACTTGTATGGTTCATCAAGTTAAAATCTAACTGTTGTGGTTCAGTTAAAAAAGAACGCTACTCCAAGAACCTCCAGTTCCAATCCGCTGTCAACTGTTCCCACTGCGACCCGTGAAAGTATGCCAATCTGGCCCAGTGAATTCTGTGTTCATTATGCTTTTTTCTGAATGATGGAAGGTTAGCTGAGCCACAGCAGGTGAAGACTGCTTATCTCGATCAAACAGCTTCAACACTATCTGAACTTACGGACCTCTGAAGCTGAGCCATGAAGAAACCCAGTGTTCAGGCTTTTTTTTTGTTTGAGCATGTATTAGGAGCTTCATTAGCTGTAAGGTCATAAGGTGTATATCTTCAGCTTGGAATGCTTAGTTGGTGTAATAACCGTTCACTTTGTAGCTAGATAACCTTTCTGCACTCTCTGACATGTGGAGTGATGTAGTAAATGAAAATGTAAACATAAGTTTGTTGCTGCAAGATTGGCAGGTAAACTCTTTAACACTAACATTGGCCAACTCTGTTTGCTTCAACCGTACTCATAATCAGAGCTCTTTTTTGATTGTAGCTCTGATCGTTTGGAGACGACAAAACAACAATTTGATACTGGTCCAAATAAGTTGTTAAGTTTGTCAAGGCAGCATTCTGTTGAGTACTATTAATAGGTAACATTCTTTTCGCATTTGGTATGGATTTTTCTTGCTATCAAAGATTATTTTTCAATTTCCAAACACAAAAGGAAAGAATTCAGGTTATGTATTAAACACTGCTACTTGTTATTAAATGTAACACTTCAATACTTCCCTTATCTCCACACTTCTGTCATGTTTGTTTGATGATTTTGTCAAATTTCATCAAGATGCCATTTTTTTCAGCTCCCCTGCAAACTCTTTGACCCCAGGTTCTGCATTTTACCTGATGATGAGTAGATGAATGTCAGAACCACCCTTGATGAATTTACTCCCAAGTGAAATTAAGCTATTGGCAGGAAGGTTAATTCCCAAATTTGTTACAAAAGCTGGGCAAATGCCATAATTGCTTATTTCAATCAGCACTGTCAGTATGGATACCATCACAGAAAATGGCCACGCCAGAGCAGTACAAATATTAATAAATTAAACTGCTGAGAAGTTAGACAAGGAAAGTAACGGCTAGAAAAAATCCAGCCAAAAAAAACAATGTTTGAAATTTTACTGCCATTTTGGTACTCTGAATTCAATTGTTGACAAACAAAAAGGATGCATTTTAGAAGTCAGCTTTTATTTAGTAATTAATTATATTGTGTGATTCCTCAGAATATGAACTAGTTTGCCCTCGATTTTGTTTTGTTTTCTCTGAAGTGGGAAGGAGTAGGTCAGTGGTGTGACCATTTGCATTGTAGAGCAGAGTGAATAATAAAAACCACGCAAGTGCAATAGTACCAAACTATAGTCCTAACTTTGGTTCAGTTTTATTAAACTTCCTCACCCTTCTTGTTTTATTTTATAATCAGTAAACATTGCCGGGGAGAGTTATTGAGATCGTGCAATGTTAAGTTAGTGTTTTACTAAAAAGAAACATTTTTGCTGGAAGATGAGGTTTGGTGATAATGTAAATTAAATTGGAATATTCATCCATCACTAAAGAATAGACACACAAAAGCGAAACATACATAAGTTCTCACTTTAGCTTAATCACTCAATGAGTAGCACACAACCTGCAAAATACTTTGCTCCAAGTTCCTAGATAATCATTGATTTCTCATTTTCACTTATCCTCACAATATTATATTTATAATATCAATAATAGCACATTTCCTTCAAGAATTAGTGTCTTTAATTGTTTGTACAGTAAAACCTATCCAGTTGACCTTGCATCTCAGTGTTTAGCACAGTGTTTAACCCTGCTGCCTCATAGTACCAGGGACCTAGGTTTGATTCCTGGCTTGGGTAACTGTCTGTGTGGAATCTGCACATTCACCCCATGTCTGTGTGGGTTTTTATTCCAGTTTCCTTCCACAGCCTGAAAGGTGTGCTGGTTAGATGCGTTGGCCATGCTAAATTCTCCCTCAGTGTGCTCGAACAGGTGCCAGAGTGTGGCGACTAGGGGATTTTTACAGTAACTTCATTGCAGTGTTCATATAAACCTACTTGTCACACTAATAAAAAAAAATGAAAAGTGTACAAAAGGAGAATATGCTTTAATGGAATAATGAGCAAAATTAGAATAATGAGCAAAACTCAAGATAGATAAGTCATCAGGATCTGCACTCTAATCTGTTGAAGTGAGTTAGGAGATGGCACAGTTTGTGCCCACAATTTTTTAATCTTTCGTAAATGGAGAAACTGTAGTATGGTAGCCAATGTAAAATCTTTGTTTAAAGATGGGATTGGAGACTGGATAATTTGTTGCTGTTTGTGAGCTAACTCTTAGGGTAGAACACTGTTCTTGCCAGCAGCAGAAATCGTGGCAGGTGAGGGCACTCATTTTGGCATCAATGAAAGAAATCAGTTTCCATCGGTGGAAAAATAGTTTGGGATTTTGTTCACCAAACTTTCAAGGCAGTTTGAATTTTCTACTAAGCAATGTTGAGAACCCTTTTTACATTCATTAGTTTGTTCATTCAATAGCCAACTTACATTGCTCTTCCTAATTAAAAGCCCGATAGAGGTGGAGAGACTCTTCCCACTCAGAAAGGATAGTAGGACTAGGGGGCACAGCCTCAAGATAAAGGGGGGGTGGTTTAGAACGGAGTTGAGGAGGAACTTCTTCACTCAAAGGGTGGTGAATCTCTGGAATTCTCTGCCCGTTGAAGTGGTGGAGGCTACCTCGCTAAATGTTTTTAAGACGCGGGTTGATGGGTTTTTGATAAGAGAGGGGATTAAGGGTTATGGGGAGAGGGCGGGAATGTGGAACTGAGCCATGACAGATCAGCCATGATCTTATTGAATGGCGGGGCAGGCTCGAAGGGCTAGTTGGCCTACTCCTGCTCCTATTTCTTATGTTCTTATGTTCTTATGTATAAAAGTGGCTGAGCTTCACTTCATACATGACTTGGAGATCAGGCAATGCTGCTTTTGCCTACTTTTTGTACCATCACTTGAGGTATACTGGGTGCCTGTAGCACATGCAACATCCAGGCTAGGCATAGGAGGCACAACCAGAGGGGAGGGGTGAGACAGAGGCAGGACTGGTAGAGGGACAAGGACCAGAGTGGAAGAGTGAGTTGGAGGCAGCATTGGGGTAGGAGGGGTAGGGGTGTAATGACAAGCGGGGAAAAGAGAAAGGCTGCCAAGGGATAGAATTTGAAAGAATGTCCACAGAAAGTTGCAAAACTGTCCAGGGGGCATTTTCATCAATCAATCCAGGGGATGAGGCCACGCCACAGGAGGAATGTTTAAAATACTGTCCTGGCACTATGCAGGCCATGTTAGACAGTTCTGCATGCTTTGGTCCAACTCTTGCTCAGGGCAATGTCTCTCCGGGCAGTCACGGTCATGCCACTGTAAGGCATTGCCCATCAACTAAGACCTTTTGGCCCTGAGGTTAGAGTTATAGTATTGGGAAGCAAAGGCAAAGTTATATGCAGGGGAGGTATGTGGATTCTCTAGATCAGCAATTATAAACCATGGTGGGGTTTGAATGGTCTCGTGGGGGAACTTGGAAAATAAGGGTGCATGTGGTCTCGAGAAGAGAAGATGTCAGATCAACAAAAGGCATGGGGACATTAACATTGAATTGAACGGGCGGAGAACAGGAATATCAATGTGCACAATAATGCCGAGGTTAATGGGAGAGGCTGGATAGTGGAAGGACAAATGGGAATTAGGAAGCAGAGACTGTGGAGGAGGATGGGAGGAATTTGATGGATAACAGTGGGAGGTTGGACGTTGGTCACACTCACTTAGCTAAGGAGCACCTTCACTCTCAGCATTCAATAGCAGTTGGAAAAACAGATGTGAAAAAAGCAATATGGGAGGGGTCTCAATGCATGTGGGAGGAATTTTCTGCCAATTGCTGGGGTACCCTACTACCTATCTGCTCAAGCCATGAAGATCAAGGCTCAGGTGAGTACTGGCTTTGAGGGTCAAATGCCCACAGAAAGAACATTGCTCCTTCACTAATGATGCACATTCAGGTGAAAATCCATTAAGTCTCGGGGCTGCTGTGAAGTTGGTCTGAATGGCCATGTGTTCCTGACAGAGAATGCAAAATGGGGAGGAGAATCATACACTAAAGGGCAATGGCTGCTGGACAAAAGCTACATGCATATTACAAGCCTCAATACTTCCGCTGCACTGGACATGACTTACAAGACCTTACAGTTATGACATTAGTACAAGGCTAGATATTGATAGTTAGTGTTTAGACTAACGGAGGAGAGATGACAAGAGCCTGACTGAGGGTTAGAGCACATTGGTGTATTCACCCTAATCAAGACTCTCATGAATGTGAGTCAAGTCTGAGGGAGATGTTCATCTATCTACGGACCTTAGGGATGTTATTAGGTGGCCTGGGGATGCCATTTCCAGATTAAGAACAGGCCTAGGGCTTGATTCTTGGTACATTCCACACCACAAGGTCTTTGATAGAGCAAATGATTAGCCTCCTGAAGATGCATTTCTGAATTTTGGGCCAGTCAGTCAGGGATCTCCGAGAGAACATCATCATGGTTTACTGCGCTCTGCGTAGGAGAGGTATGTTGCCTGAAGGAGAAATTGAGGAGTGAGATGACTCCTCAGATGAGGAGGCTATTGAAGGGATCACTCTGAAGAAGGTGAGGATTCAGAGAAGCACATGAAAGACTATTGCACTCTTACAGCACAGCAGGTAAGGAGTAAATTCTCATGGTCGTTATCTCTTTAGCTTTCACTGCATGGAATGCCCCAAAACTTTCACTCTCAGCTAGAAAATCTCACAAAAAGTTCAATGCCCTCATAATGATTATGGAAATATCAGTGTTCACCGAATGCCTTAATGATGGGATCCTCCTTGGAAGGGTTGACAACATGTCTAAATGAGTAGCCTTGGCAACATGTGGCCACTGTGGAATCTGATTTGCATTCTTTTAATGCACGTTCTTCAGCCACGCGACATAATACAATCTCGTCCCTTAACCCATTTCACTCTTTCATTAAGTATGTGTGTTCCTAATTAACAGGGATGTGCTCCTGTCAGTATGATACCAGCTTAACATGGCAGAGCAAACATGCATATCACTCTTTCATGCTTAACACATAGATGGCCTCTGGAGAGCTTCATAAGTCCTATTGCCAGCGCTTATCAACACAGAATGCTGAGGCATCATCTTGCTACTGCCCATCGCCATTTGTAAATCAGGAATCAGTAATCATTAACATCTAGGTGATACAGTAAATTTGTGAGGCATGTTTGCATTGTCCTCACAGACAGTGCTTCACCATGATAGTGGTTTGCTGAGGTGCAGCCACTCAGGACCCTGCAATTGTTGGAAGCCTTAAAAGTATCTGTCCTCGAAGACCTTTGCATTAGGTTGAAACCCTAGGACTGGTCATTATTGACACAACAACCAATGACAACATCTTCCCTTCATGGTCCCTGCTGAGGACTCTGGAAATTTATGTGTGCATCGCTTTGAGAGCATCACAGTCCACAACATGGTCTAGCTTACAAAGGCCAATCCTTTCTAGAGATCCTAAGTCACTGAGAGCACTACGTTTCAGATGGAGTGTGGGCAGAGCAAAGGTGCCCACTGGACATGGAGACTTTGCCCCTTGGGTAGTACCAGGGGGGCATAGACTGGGAACTTTGCCCCTTGGATAGCGCCAGAGGGCATAGACTGCCCATGCCTAGCAGGCACCACCTCCTGCCGCCCATACCCCTAGGTGGCTCCGACTGTTCTGCTTCACTCCAGCGGTGTTGGGTCACTAATTCCCCAAAGGTGGGGAGCTAGTGTACTCCCCGCTGGAGTGAAACACCTTGGCAGGGTGGGAGAGGTTAGCGGGCCTGGAGAATTCAGACCCGGGCTTGTTAATAGCCCCGGCTATTAAGGGAGCCCCGCCTCCCCACCGATTTCTGGTGTGGAGCAAACTGCATCCCAGCTCCCCCCCCACCCCCAGCACAAATCTCCCAGCCCACTGCGCTAAAAAATGAATGCACCAGAATGTGAGAATCGTGGCCAACATCTTACGGGAGAAAGCCATGGAAAGCTATGGGCTTTAAAGTTTAACTGTACATTTTTCATACAATAATCTGATGAAGCAAACACCATTCCAATTGGATATACGATTATAAAGTGAGTCGCAATGACTAATTGTGCCACCATAAACAGCAGACATTAGAGCTACAGCATCAAGAATATCACAAACCTCGATGGGCGTTTCTCCAGCTGAGAATATAGTCTGAGAGGTGTATTGGCCGACATCAGTGATGTGTATTTCCTGATGTCGGGGATGTGGAAATAAAACCAACTCACTGTGGTGAGAATTTAAGCAACTGGAGTTCAAGATAGGAGACAGGATTTTCCAGCCACTCTTGCCTCAAAACTGGAAAATCCCGCCCAACGTCAACAGGGGCATTTGCATGGTTTGCTCCTTGCCCACTATGATCCCCGTGGCAGGCGGGACAGGAAAACTCCCCCCCAGGATTTCATTGGGGTGCTATGTTTTGAACTCTTAAATGATCATGAAATGTTGAAGCAAATTGACTATAAATTGAAACTCGGAGAAGAATAGATACAATATACATTTACAAAAGGGAAAAGTCTGCACAATGAGTGAACACCAGTGTTACCAGTGTGCATCCAATACTTTTTAACCTATCTAACCCTTCTGCTATGTCTGGCTGCAGCCCTGACATCCCCAGCAGAGGTGGAGGCAACTTGTTGACTGTTATGCTGTGCTGTCTGAGATGACTTTGGCAGGCATCCTCCAGTGGCCTGAGGTTTTGAGGGTTCCAGCCTGCTGAATGTTTCCTGCTCAGGTACAGGTGGACTCTCCATGGCCTGACCAGCTGGAAGTGATGGGATCACTGCAGAGCACCAGGACACACCTGAAGTACCCCGGGATGAAACCCCCGGGTGTCTGTATGGTGAGCTCCTCTTTTCGGGTGTCAGTGGCCTCTCCCTCACTCCACGCAGAAAAGGTGCATCTGGAGGGAGGTCGAGATCCCCTTCTTGCCTAGCCACTGCTGAAACGCACTTAAGGTTAGAATGATAGTGGGCAAATCCTGCAGAAACTGCTGGACCTGGGTCTCTGAGGCCGCTACCACCCTTCCTATAGAGATTTCAAGGCACTTGTATGCCAGAGCCACAACTGCACTGAGTATGCAGATGGACTTCTCCATCTTTCAGTCAAGTTTGCGAACAGCCTTTGATAACTCTGGCTGATGTTCCCCTACCTGTCTCTACGTCTCTAAGACGTCTGTTAGGTAGAGCCGAGTTCAGGGGCTCATCATTGGACTCAGTCTCAGCAGGAGCCTGGTCTCCAACAGTCCTCTGAGTGTCACAGATCTTGGCTGTCACTGCCTCCACCAGCTGTAGGACTGTGTCTGTGGATTAATCACCAGACTGTAACTCCAAGTCTATCCTTGAATGAGGTCCCTCTGAGGTGTGTGCATCTGCAATGGTAGAGGATACTGGTGAACACAATATCTTCTTCCTCTGAGGAATCTTCTGTTGCCGCCTCAGAGGTGGTGTGGGGAATGTGGAGTCATCTGGAGAATGACATCCTCCCCCTTTTCTTGTTGGTAGAAAAGAAATTTAGTGATTGATTAAGCAGACTCATTCATTAAAGATCACTTAGTTATTGCCTGCATCTCATTGATGTAGACTACATGTTTTGAAGACATATGCCAGAATTTTACCGTCCTGCCCATCATGGGAATTGCAGGTGAGGGGCAGACAATGGGAAGGTCCATTGACCTTGGGTGGGAGTTTACAATTTTAGGACAAGTGAGGCTGTAAAATCCACCCGTAAAAACCATAGAGTAGTTATGTGTACACTTTTTCCTATTAGCTCTAAAGAAATAAAAGAACGTCACTTATCTTTACAATGCAGCCATTGACTAGGCCACATTCAAAAGGACAACTTGATTTCCTGTAAAGGTTCTCAGACAATTATGAGGCCATTCATTTACATAAATTGCCTAGCAGCGCACTAAGACAGACTTTTGTTTGTTTCCACAGCTAGTTGTTCCTGGAACAGGTCACTAGTCTGCCTCCAGAGGATTATAGCTTGAGGGCAGCACTCCACATCAGGCATGGCTGACCAGGAGCCACCCCGGCTCTTACCGCCTGCAACTGGAAGGATTTGCAGATGGACACTTGACCTGTTTTAGCTGCATTATGAACACACCTCCCTTAGCCATCAAGTGGAACTCAATGCTGGAGTGCCTGGCTCAGAAATAGAGAGGCTACCCATTGCACCATAAGGCCTCTCATTCGGATATGCAAGTCTTAGGCAGTTTGCAAATGCCTTAAAAATGGCCAGCTTCAATTTTGGGTCAAATGTTTTCAGATATCACTGAAACTCAGGATGTTATGTTCCAAATTGATCCTTTTTGTGCCTTCAACAAACACGTCAAGATTTGCTTGCTCATTCTTCATCCCTCCATTAAACACTTTTTCTGAGCTTTTTACTTATGGTTATTAATTATTTTGGCCTACCTATTTTCCTTCTAAACTCTAAATAGAACATATAATTGTCAATGCTCTTTCTACTCTCCCCTAATTGTGTTTGGTAAATTTGCTAAACAATTTACTATCAAATAAACCAAGAATGAAGAGTAATAATTTTAAAATTAAAATCCCTTGCCCTTAGGATATGCAGGTTCTCTCTGTATCCTTACAGAATATAGAGAAACAACTTTTGAAGTGTATGAGTTCGTAGAGTTCATTGAGTTCACCTCGTTATTTGGAAATCCATTTTTGCCTCACACATCATCTCTTTTCAGTTCGCCGCTCCCCAGAATAAAGCTGACAGTCGCTTTCTCCGTCTTGAGCTTTGTTTCTCTACAGATTTCATTATCCAAACTTAGCCTTTTTGGAATGTGGCAATCAGGAAAGGCATTCTGATTCACATACCCACACTTAACATTCCTTCACCTCAGTTCTGTCTGATCATTTCAAACTGTCCCATTAGTTTCAAACGTGCACTCAAAATACATTATAGTATTGTGAAGTTTTGTATGGCATTTTAGGATTTATTTTGCTCTGTTTTCTAATATTAGTAAAAAAAAGTATCATGGGTATTCAAAAGTTTTCTCTAATTTATCCTTAAAATCTTTTTGTATTATGATTAACGAATATGCCTTCACTTGTTTTTTTCTGGATACACAATAGGTGATGTTGAAATATCACTGGTCACGTTAGATGCTACAAATTAATTACTTTTAAATGATTTTGCCTTAACTACCTATCAGCGTATACTTAATACATTAAAGTCTAGCTGAGCTACAGTTTCACAGCTACTGATCCCTTCTGGCTACTGAACCAATTGCCCAACAATCACAATGATAATTAATAGGCTGTTAGATCACTGTGGGGGTGGGGTGGGGGGTGGGGGGGGGTGGTTTGGGGGGTGGGGGGGGGCGCATCCCAATACTGCAAGTCCAATACTGCAAGTCCAATACTGTCTACAAAATTAACCGTTGCACATGTGGTACTGCTCTTTTTCCTCTGCCCCATCCCTGTGACCCCGCACATTTATCACGGCTAATTCACCTAACACACACATCTTTGAACACTAAGGGGCAATTTAGCATGGCCAATTCACTAAATCGCACAACTGTGAGAGGAAATCAGAGCATCTGGAGGAACCCCATGTGGATATGGGGAGAAGGTGCAAATTCCACAAAGACTCTCCAATACCCATGGCTGGAATCGAACCTGGGTCCCTGGTGCTGTGAGGCAGTAGTGCTAACCATTGTGCCGCCATACCATCCTTCATTTACACCTGTCATTTATGTAAATTCATTTATATAAATATATTTATATGTGTTGAATGTCAAACTTCTCCATTATCCAAATGCCACATAATTTTAAAATCATGTTTCTAAAATGTACTTATTCTATTTTATCTTTCACCTAAAGTATATTTATATATCTCAATCATTTATTGCATTATCTGTAAAACATTACAGTTAAGCGAAAGCATTCAGGGCTTCTAATTTCCCGATGTGCTGACTGTGGGAATACATCAGTGTGAATGGCTGCAGACCCTGCCTTCTGACATTTTTGCAACTAGATGCCAGATGTCATTTATTTGGGTTCAGATTTATAACAGTATGCAGGTTAGCTAGATTGGCCAAGCTAAATTGTCCCTTAGTGCCTCAAGATATGTAGGTTAGAGAGATTAGTGGGGTAAATGTGCAGTGGGGTAATCAAGGCTAAGATGCTTTGTTGGAGAGTCGGGGCAGACTTGATGGGCCAAAGGATCTCCTTCTGTAATGTAGGGATTCTATGATTCTATTATCAAGAGAGGAAAGTTTCTGCTGCATAATTGTTATTCTTTATGACCAGCTTTCTTCAAGATCTGTGACGAATGTCATCATTTCACCGCTGATCACAAAATACTTCTCCTTGGTTCTCAATCATTACCCCCTCCTTGTCCTTAAATGGGACAATGGATGAAGCTTGTATGTGTAATGGTGTGTTTGTTGATACGAAAATATTATTACACATATCTGCTGCTACAAAACAATTCTTTTAGAATGCTTTTGCCTTTGCCAGTTTCCTTCCCTCCTCTCCTAAATGTTTTTGTCTAGTTCCTGGCGGATGCTTCTACTCGCACTGGTCCCTGTAGCTAACATTTGAGATTTCATGATGTTTGTCAATTTGATTGCAGCCATTGTAGCCAGGACCAGATCTAGCCTCTCTAATATTTGTACAAGTGCATTAACCATGTATAGTGATCAGATGTGAGAACCATAATGGATCTTGTATTTCCAATCACATTGGCACACTGAATAATTCCAGTGCTGTCCAGAGCTCTGATAGCCCAACTCAGTATGTACCAGAAATTAAGACCGGTGACTTCCTGGTTCTGTTTTATACCGTTTATTACACTTAACTTATCTTTCCTTCACATTATCTCCATTATAACCCAGGCAACTAGCGCAATCTTCTTAGATTTTACAGGCTGTTTAAAGTCCAGATGCCCTCACTTTCTCCTTAATTCTAATGACACATTAATTATGCCCCATTTACAATGTAACTCAATCAGCACCACTGATTCATTCATTCAATCAGCACACAGCTGATACATTCATTAACCTTCTGTAATGTACTCAATCTCCAGTTGAATGGCTGAATCATTCTACTTTGACCTGCTTTCAATGGGAGAATAACAGCAGAAAAGATTTTGCTGTCTCCTGACCGTGGAAACAAGGTGGCATCGCCTTAAGATAGTATGGAATGACTTACAGCCCTGTTTCCTTAGCTGCCACAATCTTCCTAAGGGCCTACTGCATAGCATCCCAACACTGACTCGACCAGGAGACACATTTAATTTGCAACTTGGGGTTCTAAGGCCTTTGTGGATAGTACTGGAAGGAATGGACACTTTACACATATCCTGATATCAGCTCATTGTCTAACCAAAGATGAATTTTCCTGTAATTATGTGGAATTCAGTGGAGCAGGGTGTTCACTCACAAAACTAGTCAAGGCTATTGCTGCTCAGAGTACATGGGCTGGCCTGTATTGAAGTATTCTGAACTGTTCCAGCACATTTGCCCTCTGTCCATAACCTGCCAATCAGACGCAAAGGGTGTTCAAAATGGAGTGACATCCTGTCAATAAATCCAGGCATCTACATTCACTATTGTCTGAAGTCTGCATCTCACCCCCTCTCTCCGTACAGGTATGAGACAGGAGTGTGATGGAATATTCTCCACTTACCTGGATGAGTGCAGGCTCCAACAACACTCTAGATGTTGGACACCATCCAGGACAAAGCAGCTCCATGACTGGTACGCCATTCACCATTTTAAACTTTTGATTTCTCCCCCACCAGCGCAAGTAGCAGCAGTGTGTGTCATTTACCGGATGCAGTGCAGCAGCTCACCGAGGCTCCTTCCACAGCACCTTCCAAACATGTGAACGTTACTATCCAACTGGCTAGAAGGAAATGGGAATGCAGATGCATTCACCACTGTTCCCCTCTACCCAATACACCATCTTGACCTGAAATCATATCACTGCTCCCTCAGTGTCACTGGGTCAAAACTTGGAACCCTCTCCCTAACTGCACTGTGGGTGTACCTACATCTCAGAGACTGCAGCGTTTCAAGAAGGTAGCTCACCACCACCTTGTCAAAGACAACAAGGGATGGACAATAAATGCCGACTTAGCTAGTGGCACCCATATCCCATAAAAGAATATTTGTAAAGTGCTCAAGTTGTCAGCATGACATTTTTGGGTCTTGAGGTGGAGGTCAACAACTTCAGACTGTAATTTCTCTTTTCCATTTGTTTCATTTACTTTGCATGAGTCAGCCGCTATCTTATTCATCTTTCTTTGTTCTCAGACAGGAGCCATTCATTATCTGACATTCATATCTCCTCTGCACCCATATTTTGTTTCTGCTTGCTCTGTCCCGCCAACTGTTCTGTCACTTAATGTCTCCCATCTTCTACCCTTTCATGGCAACGTGTTCTTTTTTTTACCCAGGCTTCAACCATGTAAAAGCTTTCCAGTTTTGATGGAATATTAATTCTGTTTCTCTCTCCACCGATCTTGCCAGATCTGCTGAGTATTTCCAGAGTTTCCTGGGTTTATGGTTGATTTCCTCCATTGTTAAAGCTACTATTACAAAATGTGATTTTCTCTTTTGACCAGAAAACAAGAATAATCCTGTTACAGTTTTTCTTAACTCTGATTACACCTCTGTGAAAGACTTGAGACACTCTTCTAAATGAACGATGCTATATAAATGCAAGTTGTTGCCATTAGCTGACAGTCGGTCTCCCTATCCCGTACATTTCATTCCACTGATTTAAGGAATTTTCTGATGTATCACCATTAGTTTGGTCCATATATTTAAGAGTTTTTTCTCTCATTTCTGCTAAAATCCTGATTGCTCTTCTTCATTCCTATGAGTTTGCTGTGTTCAAATGGAGATGAATTTTTCTTTATTCATTCATGGGACATGGGCATCGCCGGCTAGCCAACATTTATTGCCCATCGCTAGTTGCCTGGGGGCAATTGAAAATCAATCACATTGCTGTGGGACTGGAATCACGTGTAGGCCAGACAAGGTAAGATGGCAGATTTCCTTCCCTCAAGAACCAGATAGGTTTTTCCAACAATCGGCAAGGGCTTCACGGTCATCTGTAGATTCTGAAATTCCAGATTTTTTTTTAATTGAATTCAAATTCCACCATCTACTGTGGCGGGATTTGAATCTGGATCCCAAGAACATTAGCTGAGATTCTGGATTAATAGTCTAGTGATAATACCACGAGGCTATTGCCTTCCATCACACAATCTCCTACTCTTAATCATTCTTTCCCAAGGCTTTCAAAACAAAATTGCCATTGCTCCCTAAATCTTTCCTTATGTCGATCACCTTCAGCTTTTAAAAAGCCAAGGTTGGCATTGCCAAATCAGCACTGTCTGATTTCTGTTGTCTTTTCTTTAACTGTCTCCAAATTTCATGCTGTCCTGCACTCTGGGCCTTGGCCTCTTCACCTTGGTTTCTCAATAAAAAAGTTAATGAGTTTTTTTCATGTTCACTTAATTGTCCTGTCGAGTTTCTGTATGTATAGCAGTATCAGATAAACCAGTAACCAAGAGACTGATTTTACATCAAATAACAGTCTTTCAAACTGTTTCTCTTATTACACACACTCTGTTTCATTTTGTTTTAAAGGTAACATATTTTAAAACTTGCGGTGTTAAAGGAAGCATAGAGTTCATTGAGTTCATCCTGACTATTTGGAAATGCATTTTTGCATCATCCATCACTTTTAGTTTGCTCCTCCCTAGAATAAACCTAACAGCCTCACTCTTTATCCTGCACTTCAATACTCGTCTTTCTGCAGTTTGTATAATCAGAACTTTGTCAAATTCTCTTTTGGAGGTCACCATAGAGAAAGCAGTAACTGCACAGGACAGCATTCTTCTCCACAAATTCTTTATTGTGCTTATTTCTTCCTAGCTGTGTTCATGGTTTTAAAGTTTACCAACATATCAACTTTATTTTAGATTTTGGGGGTTAAATCAAAGAGCAACTTTCTCTTCTCGCTGATGCCTTGAAGCGAAAAGGGCATTTGTCACAGAATCCTAGATTAAAGACGGGGGGGGGGGGGCGCGGGGGGGCGGGCTGCATGGTGTGTGTGGAGGAAAGACAGAGAGAGAGCAAAGAAAGGGGAAGAGAAAAAGGCTATAAGAGTTAGGGGTAAAGAGAGTGCTTGGTAAAGGATGTGGTAAAGGGAAAGTAAACTGGCTAAGGGAGACATAGTATTATCAAAAAATCCAACATCCACATTCCACATCAGCAGTCTGTTGGTCAGATGAAGGGTTGCAAACATTCTTCTTACCTTCAAATCTCCTATCTTTGTCATCCACCCCTGATTCAAGACTATGTGCCCAGACAACATCTTGGCTTTAGCTGTGCCCTTAATCAAGTTGCTTCAATGCAGCTACGGCACTGATATCTATCCAGCAATGTGGAAAATTGCCCCATGTGTCCAGTCCATACAAAGCAGGGCAAATCCAATCTGGCCACTTAACATCCCAGCTGCTCAACCATCAGCAAAGTGATGGAACCTGTCATCAACAGTGAAATCAGGAGGTACTTACTCAGCAGCAACCTGTCCACTGATGTTCACTTCAGGCTGTGCTAGGGTCACTGGGCTCCAGATCTCATTAAAGCCTTGGTTCAAACATGAACATAATAACTGAGTTCCAAAGGTGAAGTCAGGGTAACTGCTCTTAACATCAAGGCAGCAATTGACTAAATGTGGCATCAACGAGTCCCAGCAAAATTGAAAATCATTGGGAACAAGGGGGAAAAATCTTCACTGGTTGAAGTCATATTTAGCACAAAGGAAGATTGCTGTGATTGTTGGAAGCCAAGCATTTAGCCTCTCACCATTCAGGAGTGGAGATAGGGACACCTCTACTGAGATAAATACAGTGTGAGGCTTGGGGCCTTCACTTACCTTCCGTGTTGAAGACAGATGGTCCTGTGAGAGACACCTCCACTGGGGCTGGGGATAAATGCAGCATGAGTCTTGGGGCCTTTATTTACCTTCTGGGAGTGGAGATAGCTGGACCTGCGAGGGACAACTCTACTGGGGCAGAGGATAAATACAGCACAAGGCTCGGGGTCTTCACTCACCTTCTGGGAGTGGAGACAGCCAGCACTATGAGGGACACACTGTATGGAAGAAGAGGATAAATACAGCACGAGACTTGGGAACAGAGGATAAATACAGCACGAGACTTGGGAACAGAGGATAAATACAGCACGAGGCTTGAGGCCTTCACTCACCTTCTCGGGACCAGAGACAGCCAGCACTGTGACGGACACACTGTACTGGGCAGAGGGCTGAGTTTGAAAAACAATCAGGAGTGACTTGACAGGAAAACAGTAATTTCATTGACTGGCAAGTAACTGTTAATTTGAATGACCTAAGTTGCTTCCACATCATCGGTAAAAGGAAAAATATTATACAGATTAGAAGGTAAAAACCAGTTAAATATAAAAACAAGAAAAACTAATTAAATAAAAGAGGGATGGAGGGCCAACCAATGTGTTGTACCTGCATGATGTGGGAGCTGGTGGACCCCATTGTGGTACCTCGTGACTACATCTGTAGTAAGTGTTGGTTGCTCGAGGAACTATGGCTCAGAGTTGATGAGCTGGAGTCTGAGCTCCAGATACTGCGACACATCAGGGAATGGAAGAGGTACCTAGATGCTGTGTTTCAGGAGGTAGTCACACCCCTTAGTTTAACTACCTTTATTTCAGCCAATGGTCAGGGACAGGAGGGTGTGACTATGAGTGAGGCAGGTAGAGGGACCCAAGAGGCAGTGTTGCAGGAGCCTCGGCCCTTGACCTTGTCCAACAGGTTTGGAATTCTTGCTCCCTGTGTGGATGACAGCAGAAACTGTAGGGAGGATGAATAAACTGACCACAGTACCGCGATAAAGGGAGCCATTCCAGTGGTGAAATAGAAGAGATATGTATTTGTAATTGGGAATAGTATAGGTAGGGACATAGGTACTGTTCTCTGTGACCAGAATCAAGTATCCCAAAGGTTGGGTTGCCTACCTGATACCCGGGTTTGAGAAATCTCAACTGGGCTGCAGAGCAACTTAGAATGGGGGGGTAAAGATCCAGTTGTCATAGTCCACGTAAGTACCAATGACATAGATAGAACAGGGATAGGAGTTCTGCTGAGGCAATATGATCAGCTAGGGGTAAATTAAAAGCACAGAACCAGAAAGGTAATAATCTGGTTTACTACCTCAGCCACAAGTTAACTGGCACAGAGTCAATCAGATTAAAGAGGTAAATGCGTGGCTCAAAGGTTGGTGTGGGAGAAATGGGTTCAAATTCATGCAACATTGGCACCAGTACTGGGAAGGCGGGAGCTGTTTGGATGGGATGGCCTTCACCTGAATCATGCTGGGGCCAGAGTCCTGGTTATTCACATAACTAGGGCTGTAGATAGGGTTTTAAACTCAATAGTGGATTGGGGAAAATTAGAAAATCAAAATTAAAGGAGAATTTAGGAGGGCAGGTTAGTGATGAGGCAGATTCTTACCAGAAAACAAATGGAAGGGAATGTCATTTTGCAACAAGGCGTTATACAAGAGTAAGGAAATTTGATAATAGAACAAGCAATGCGCAAAGCACTTGGAACAAAATTAATCAGTTAATAGCATAAACAGACAAAGGGGTATGAATTGGGGGCAAGGATTACAAGGAGACCAAGTCGGAGAACTGAATATCCAATGGTACTCAGTATTTTGAACAGATAGGAAGAAAGGAAAAGGAGGTGGTGTAGCTTTGCTAATGAAGGAAGGGATCAGTCCTATAGTGAGAAATGATATAAGCACTGGAGATCAAGATGTGTAATCAGTCTGGGCAGAAATAAGAAATAGCTAATTCAATACATTCCTGGTGGAAGTAGACTTTAGGTCTCTAAACAATAGTTCCACAGTGGGGCACAGTATAAACCAAGAAATACAGGGAGCTTGAAAGAAAGGTAAGGCAATAATCATGGTTGATTTTAATATGCACATAGCCTAGATTAATCAAATTGGCAACGGTAACCTTGAGGGAGAGTTCATTGAATGTACTGGGGATTGCTTCTTGGAACAATATGTTGTGGAACCATCCAGGGTGCAGGCTATTCTGGATTTGTGTAATGAGTAGAGATTAATGAATATCCTCATAGTTAAGAATTCTTTTGGGAAGCGTGATCATAGTTTAATAGAATTCAAAATTCAGTTTGAAGGTGAGAAACTGGAGTTCCACACTTGCATTCTGGAATTAAACAAAGGTAATTAGTAGCATGAGGACAAACTTGGCCCTAATGGACTGGACGGGGAGGCTAAACAGTAGGACAGTTGATGAGCAATGGCATTTGTTTAAGGAGGTATTCAATTCCTCTCAACTGAAATACATTCCAGAGTGGAAGAAAGATTGTAAGGGGGGGAGAAACATCCACAACCAAGCAAAGAAATTAAAGACAACATAAAGACAAAAACCAAGGTATACCATATTGAATAGACCAGTGGCAGGCTGGAAAACTGGGAAACTTTTAAATATCAACAAAGATCACTAAAAAAGTAATAAAAAGAGCAAAGGTAAATTATGAAAGAAATCTAGCACAAACTATAAAAAAGGATAGCAAAACTTCTATAAGTATATAAAAGGCTAGCCTCAAGAGAGTAACTAATGTAAATGTTGTTCCCTTAGGAAATTAATAGTGGGGAACACAGGAATGGTTGTGATACTAAATCAATATTTTGTCTCAGTTTTCATGGTGGGGGGGGCATTGGTACTATCCCAGTAGTAACAGGTAATACTAATAAAGAGATAATAGAAAAGGAGGCATTTACAACAATCATTATCAATAGGGAAATAGTACTCAGTAAACTTTTGGGATTGAAGGCAGATAAGCCCCCAGGGCCTGATGGTCTCCATCAAAGGATAATAAAGGAAGTGGCAGCAGAAATGATGGATGCAATGGTTATAATGTTCCAAAATTCCCTGAATACGGGAGATGTTCCAGTGGGTTGGAAAAATGAATACCCTTATTCAAAAAGGGAGGGAGGCAGAAAGTAGGAAACAGTAGACCAGTTAGTTTAACATCTGATGTTGGGAAATTGGAAGTAATAACAGGATACTTGGAAAGCCAAAACGCAATCCATCTGAGTCAGCATAGTTTTATGAAGGGTAATTCATGTTTGACTGATTTGCTAGAGTTATTTGAAGATGCAACAAGCCAAGTGCATAATAAAGATTCTGTAGATGTAGTACATCTGGACTTCAGGAAAGCGTTTGATAAGGTGCCGCATAGAAGTTTACTACACAAGGTAAGATCACAAGGGGGTAAGGGTAATTTATTATCTTGGATAGAAAACTGGCCACATGACAGAAGACAAAGAGTCAGGATAAATAGGTATTTTTTTTGTTGGCAAGATGTAACTGGTAGGGTGCCACAGAGTTCAATCCTCAGGCCCCAGCTATTTACAATCTATATTAATGACTTGATACAGTGATAGAAGATACTATAGCCAAATCTGCAGATTACACAAAAGTAGGTGTGATAGTCAGTTACAATGAGGAAATAAGAAATTTACAAATGGATACAGATAGGTGGAGTGAGTAGGACGTTGTGGCAGATGGAAATTAAAAATGGATAAGTGCAAGGTTATCCATTTTGGATGGAAAAATGGAAAGACAGCTTATTATCTAAATGGAGAGAGTTTTTGGGTGCTTCGGTGCAGAGGGACCTGGGTGTCCTCGTGCATGAGTTTCAGAAAACTGGTATGCAGATATTGCAGATAATAAAGAGAGCAAATGGAATTTTAGCATTTATAGCTAAACAAATAAAATACAAAAATATGAATGTGTTGCTGCAACTGTAGAAGGCATTAGTGGGACTGTAGCTGGAATACTGTGTACAGTTTTGATCCCCTTAATTGAGGAAGATAGAGTGGTCTTAGAAGCAGTTCATTGAAGTTTCACTAGATTTATTCAAGGGATGAAGGGTTTGTCTTATGAAGAGAGATTGACCAGTTGAAGCCTACACTCTCTTGAGTTCAGAAGAATGAAAGGAGATCAAATTGAGGTATACAAGATGATAAAATATATTGACAAAGTAGAAAGAATGGATGCTTCCTCTGGTGGGGCAATCTAGAAAAAGAGGTCATAGCTTGAGAATAAGGAGTGGCAGATTTAATGCAGAGATGAGGAGAAACTACTTCTCTCAGAGGATGGGTGAATCTGTGGAGTTCCTTGTTTCAGAGTGCAGTGATGCCAGGATATTGCATAAATTTAAGGAGGAGACAGACAGATTATTAATCAGTAATGTGTTGAGGGTGTCTGGAAAATAGGCAGGAAAGTGGAGTTGAAGCTGAGGTGAGATTAGTCATGATTGTGTTGAATGGTGGCTCAAGGAGCTGAAGTGCCTACTTCTGCTACTAGTTTCTAATTATTGTTTAAATCCCAGAATATCACTACAGAAGTTCCTTGTCCCAACCACCTTCAGCTGCTTTATCAGTGATCTTTCCTCCAACATAAGATCAGAAGTAGGGATGTTTGCTCTAGTTGCACATTGTTCAGCACCATTCAAACTCACCTCACGTTGAAGGAGTCTGTACTCATATGCAGCAATCCTGAACAACATTCAGGCTATAGCTGAAAAATTCCAGGAAATGACCATCTCCTATAAGAGAGAATTAAATCATCTCCACTTGATGTTTAATGACATTATGATCACTGGATCTCCCACCGTCAATATCCTGAATGTAAATTCTGGAAACCCTCCAAAACCTGTCATCTATAAGGTACAAGTCAGCAGTATGGTGGAATACTCTTCACTTGCCTGGATGAGTGCAGTATCAAAGAACCTGTCAGAAGCTCGACACCATCCAGGGCAAAGCATATCAACACCCCATTCACCACCCTAAATATCTACCCTTTCCATCACAAGTGCCGCGTGGCAGCAGCGTGCAGGAACTAAAAAATGCACTGTGACAATTTACCTGGCATCCTTTGGCAGTACATTCCATGTCCCCAACCTCTATCACCTAGAAGGAACAGCGCAGCAGAAACCTGGAAACACCAGCTCCTGGAAATTCCCCTACCAAGTCACCCATCGTCCTAATTAATAGACCTATATTGTCATTTCTTTCCTGTTGCTGGGTTGAAACCATGGAACATCCTTCCTAACAGTATTGTGGGTATACATACACCAGTGAATAGCAACATTTCAAGAAAGCAACCCACTACCACTCACATGCATTGAATGAATAAAAGAAAATAGATATTTTAAACAGATGTTTATTATGTAAATTATTTTGCAAACTAATCCCAAAGAAAACATGTTTGACGTTGCAAAATTGCCTTCTGATGATGAAGAACTTAAGTATTTTATCAAGGCGACAAATTATGTAGAAATGTGATGTTCACTAATAATTGCAGATCCATTGCATATTATTGCATCAAGAACACATCAGCAACTTTGAGCCACTGAGTTCTTTTGCTGATGTATACAAAATGCTACTGAGTAGAAAAAATATGGCAAAAGCTCAAAGGAAGAAGAGGAGTGACTGTAGATAACCAATTACCAGCTCACTTCCAAATGCGATAAGGTTGTTGACCTGATTGTGATTATTTGAGAACATCATGAGATTTTTGGAAGAGCTGTCCTGTCCCTGAATTCTGTAAGCTATTTTTTTCATAACTGCACTTCACCTGTCTGCACTCTTTAACATCTGGAGAACTTGCTACCCCTGTTATGACAAATGTTTTCAGTGCCTAACTTAAGTCCAGAAAGATCCTAGGCTTCACATCTAATTGTTGAATCTGTTGATCTCAGATGGTTATGAGGCCATTTAGCTTTGTCTATAATCTGCTATCTTTACTGTCTAACATGCAGGTAGCCCTGTGTGTAGCTTGACTGGGTTTGTGCCTTGTTCTAAGGTATGTTTGATTCTATTCCCTTCTACATTCCAGACTGAACTGGGTTGATCTCCCAAATTGCTAATGATGGAGAATTAAGAAATGCGATTGGGTATGACATTACAGATTATGATGGTATACAACTCTGCTGTTGTTGTGGGCTCATACTGCATCACAAATAACTGGTTCTGTGCTATAACATTTATTCTTAGTCAATCTGACTTAGCACTACAAAGTGCATAAAGGAGCTTGTTCTTGATGTGAAGATAAAACTACTTTGTTCCAAAGGATAAGATGACTACTTATATTAGTTTAATATCAGCTCTATTGAGTACAGACATACCTGGAACAACTGGATTGGTGCACAAGTAGATTATACCCTTTTGTTAGTTCCGTCAGGCCCTGGTGCAGGCCTTGATTGGCGTCCCTTCAGGTTTTGGTCAGAATGAGTAACTCTGGATGATGAGCATTGAAATCTCCCATCCAGCGTTCATTTAGTGCTCTTGCTTCTTCTGGCAGTTCTTTTTCCAAGTGATGCTCCATATGATCAAGTATTGATTAATCAGATGAGGGTGAGATGGGCATGGGGAGGCATGCGGAATGAGATAGTTAGGAGGGCATCTTTTCTTGCCTTGTTTGATATGATGTCAAGAGAATCCATGGGATCTGTAATCAATGTTGAGTATTCCCAAAGGCATGTCAAACCAATTATATACCACGATGCCTCCAGCTCTGGTGGATCTATTCTGACAATGATGCAGGACATATTCGTGACTGGTAATGGAGAAACTGAAATGTTGGTTAATACCTATGATTAGAGATGGCCTTGCTGTTCTTTGATTTGGGCACGCCAATGGCCTTTGATCTGGAAGCAGTATGGTAAGGAAAATTTATAATTTCTTTAAAATGTCTGTGGAATCTAAGTGATTTTAAGAATGTTCAAATAGGACTTTTGAAGAGTTTACATTAAGGTGAAGAGGTCCATTGCAATGCTTTTTACAATACATACTAGTCTACATGGCTAGATGAACCCTGACCTGGAAGTAGTACTAACAGGAAGGAAGTTAACAAAGATGCACATGACCAGACACAAAGTAAAGTTACAAACAGGAGAGAGTTGGAGGTTGAAGGCAATAAGTATATAGGTTCAAACACAAAGAGAAAACAGACTGAGCAGAAAGGGGAACATAAAATTTGTGTGAAGAGAAACCAGCAAAACTCTACAAAAATGTTACTTTTCTGTTTGGCAGTAAGAAGAAAACCAGAATTCTGGAAGATCTTACAGAAGCAATGTATGAGTGACATAAAAGAGACTGAATCCTAAAAAGCTCAGGCATGTGAAAGAGCTGGGAGTTTGTATCAGATAATCAGGTCTGTAACTATAGGTTACGTTATTGAAAAGAAATTCTGGAAAGCCATCAAGAGTAACATGACCTGAGTGAGACAGGGTTGGTGTGTCAATGCTAACTGTATCTAGGGTTTGAAGATAGAATACACACACAATTGACCTGATTTATTTAATTTCAGAATTTACCATGGCAGGGTTTAAAGCCTTTGTCTCTGGATCATAAGTCCATTAGCAGAACCATTAGACTCCTGTAACTCTTGTTCAAATTGTGATGTGGGAATTCTACACCCAGCTAAACAGGCAGACAAATTGTGATGTGGGAATTCTACACCCAGCTAAACAGGCAGACAAATTGTGATGTGGGAATTCTACACCCAGCTAAACAGGCAGACAAATTGTGATGTGGAAATTCTACACCCAGCTAAACAGGCAGACAAATTGTGATGTGGGAATTCTACACCCAGCTAAACAGGCAGATAACTTTTCAGTTTAACACTGCCTCCAAAATACACCTGTTGGAATTTTACAGCCTCGCCTGATCCCGCAATGGAGAATGCCATTCTGTGAGCCTCATCTGCCCCAAGTCTGGGGTGGGTAAGATGGTAAAATTCCAGCCACTATCTCCAACAGTGCAGCACTCCTTTGATTTTGTAATAATAGCTTAGATCATGTACTTAAACTAAAGCAGGTGCAGAAGAAGAAAGTCCTGGAGTAGGTCCTAATATATCACTCAGATGTAACATTTCTGCTACTGATTCAAACTAATATGACTTAACATGACGAGTCATCCTGAGTACTCTGTAACATTGTCTGACATGTTTATGAGTTTGAAAGGTGTGTACTTTCACCATAATTGTTAGAAGAACATGTCATGATAATTTAGATTTCATACACAAGGGCTACCAATAGGACATTGCAAATTCACGTCCCTCTTTATGAATTCAACACAGTCATAAATTCTTTCCTACCTAAGTTTAAGGGGTGCTTACTAAGAAAAATCACTGATAAGCTGCAGTACTATGATATCGTTTCATATCTTTATTTACAGGATACTTGTAATGTAGGAGGGATGAGCACGTCATGGAGTTTGAGCTCTTAGATAAACCAAACCAGTTTCAGTTTATTCTGTTAATTTTATAGTTCAACAAGGACAAGGTCATTCAAGGAACTTAAATGTCCATTGCTGTCTTACATTATAACCATGGGAACATTGAACTTTTACCATTGTTTGAACCCCATGACATGTATTTGGGTTTCCCAATAACATTTTTTTTTGCAAAGACTGAAGTTCTCCTGTAGTAGTCTCTAGGAAAACATACAACTGCAGTCATATAACAGCAGTTTTTAAAACATGATAACATGTTATTTTGTCACGGTTCTGAAGTATAATACTTTCATCACCTTTGTTAACGTCTGCTTTCCTTACCCATCATTTCAGGAGAAAAGTGGATTTCAGTTCCCTGCTTTTGATATGACTCCTCTTCATCCAGTCAGTAGCATATGAGTAAGAGTAACCTAACAATTTCACTGTCGTTAGGCCTCTCTTTGTTGGTGAGTATCAAGTCATCTCTGCTCCAAGACCTCCATTTCTCCAACCTGGGAATGGGTTATTTCTCAGTAGGAATTTGAACACGCAGAGTTTCATGCTACAGAGTTTGATGTACTGATTCAGAATACTAAACCACTGTCTGTGTGATGATTTGGGAGATAAATTGTTTTCCCCCTCTCAACTGAGTATCAAGTCTGGTTGGGTTTTATTCTATAATTGCCAGCCACCCTCTGGCACTTTGTACAAATAATGAGCGGTCTGGGCAGAATAGGCGTGGTGAAACTATTTCCATTGATAGAAGTATCAAGAACCAAAGGATCCTGATTTAAAGTGATTGGCAAAAGGATCAATGACGCCACGAGGAAATAATTTTTTATGCAGCGAGTGGTTGGGGTCTGGAATGCGTTGGCTGAGAGTGTAGTGGAGATAGGTTCAATCGATGCTTTCAGAAGAGAACTGGATCATTATCTCAAGGAAAAAGTTAAAGGGCTGTGTGAAAAAGGCAGGAGAATGGTGCTGATGTAAAGCCTTCCCAGAATTAAGATAGTCAGTGTTCCTGAATTTAGTAGTAACATTTTGCATGTTTGTAGTGTCACGTGCTTACAGCAATGATCTCCTCAAGCATTTAATGATCTATTGGCCCCAATATTCTTTGGACATGATTCCAGTGGCTATGGAGAAATTGTGTCCAACTATATCATGCAGTGCTGATCCCACCAGCAAGACTGACATATCATCAGTATTTCTAAGCAGGAACTTGCACCACTTTGGGTACACCCAATGTTCATTTGCCTATGCTGCCTGAAACTTTCAGTGTCCATCTATATGCAAGTGCCACCTCCACCCCCATCACCTTGTCCAAACCTACCATGGTAATAATCCTATCAGCTGCTTAAACAGAGGGGTCAGTTGTGCGTTTTTTTTAATTTAAAACTTAGCAAGCAACTATGCCATCTGCCTGGCATGGGCATCTAATATATTCTTGTGGAGCTCGATGTACCTCCAATCTCATAGGCTACCAGCTATCATTTTGTTAGATTCTATTGGAGAACAAAGGAGGGAACAGATGTGTTAAGTTTGTAACACAAGTGGAACCAGTATGAATATAGAGAGTTCAAATGGGAAGTGAGGAAGGAAGAGCAAGAAGCAAAGAGAGAACAGACTGACACCTAACGCGGAAAGGACTCAAAAAATCTTCTCTATAAATAGTTACAGGATGGGGATAGGGTCAATTAGAGATCAAAAAGGGGATCTTCACCTGGAATCTCAGGATATGACTGAGGTACTAAATGAGTTTTTCCAAGAAAGAAGATGCTGCCAAAACGATAGTGAAAGAGGAGGTAATTGAAATGCTGGATAGACTAAAAATTGACAAAGAGGATGTTTCAAAAGGCTGGCAGTACTTGAAATTATTAAGTGGCTAGGACCGGATGGAATGCTGAGGAAAGTGAGGGTGGGAAGTTAGCGAGATGGTGGCATGGTGGTAATGTCACTGGACAAGTAACTTGTTAATATACAAATTTAATAACATAAGTAATTTTCTTATTCAAAGCAAATCATCTCAAGTTGACTAAGATCTTTGATAAGTTATCCAAAAGGGTTGCTGTTTGGTGAAGGGGCAGCTAACTTGAAGCCCATGAAACATAGGGACAGTAGTAGTAAGGATACTGTTCTTTTCTGATGCTCTGGGGACATCTGTTCAAATCACACAGCAAAGTGGTGGAATCTTAATTGCACTCTGAAATGGCCCGATAAGCTGTTCATTTCAAGGGCAATTAGGGATGGGTAACAAATGCTGGTCTTCTATATCCCATGAAAGAATAAGAAAAATATTGCTGTGTTTCTGGTCATAATTATGCAGTTCTCCTTCTAGACAGGTGTGGTGGGAAGCAGTGGGAATTTGCAAGGATCACACCCTTGTTCAAAAAATGGTGTCGGGTAAGCCCAGCTATCACAAACCAAACAGTTTAACGCTGGTGATGGGAAAACTTTTCACAGTGATAACCCGGGACAAAATTACTAGTCACTTTGATGAGTGTAAATGAATTTGAGCTAGCATGGATTTATTAAAAGCAAATCATCTCAAGTTGATTAAGGTCTTTGATGAAGTAATCAAAATGGTTCATGAGGGTAAAGTGTATGATGCAGTGTATTTGGCCTTCTAAAAGCTGTTTGAAGAAGGGCCAGATAACAGGCATATCAGCAAGCTCAAAGCCCATGGAGCAAATGGATAGTGGCAGCAAGGATAAAAAATTAGCTGAGTGATAGGAAACAGAATTATGGCAAGTTGTTATTTTTGAGACTAGAGGAAAGTATTCAGTGGGCTTCCTGAGAGGCTGGTACAAGGACCAATCCTTTTTTAAAATATATTAATGATTTAAACTTGGATGTTGTGAGAAAGATTGAGACAGACTCGAAAGAGACATAGACAGGCTGGTGGAATAGGTGAACAACTTGGCAAATTAATATAAATGCAGAAAATCGTGAACTGATGCACGGTAGGAAGAATGGGAAGAGGCACGAGTTGGATTGCTCTTGCAGAGAGCCAGCACAAATATGATGGGTTGAATAGCCTCTGTCTGGGCTGTGATGATTCTATGAATCTATGACTTACGTGTGGTCTTAGCTGATGAGTGGACTATGTAATAGTGGTGGACCTCACTGCCAAACTACATCCAATTGCCCAATCTCCATATAGACATATTTTCCAGAAAGGACCACTAAATCATGATCAGAAATGCCAATAATCGCTGATGTTCTCTATCCCTTGCCTAACTATAGTGCCTGCTGCCATGGAACATGCCACTTCATACAGAGTGGCAGACCAGACAGGGAACTTCCTAGCATGTATGGTTTAATTCATGACTGGACAATGCACTTACCAGTTGAACAGTCACGGCAGTTAACTTCAAATAATGTAGAAGTTACCCGATAGTTAAGGTAACTTGGTGTGGCCAACGTTCTGAACAACTAGGCCCGACACAGAATTGGACAATCAAAATTAAACAGCAGTCAGTTCTGATGGGAATTCAGATGGGCCAAGTTTAAACACAACCACAGGTCGGAGGTGAGCAAGGTAAGCCTGGACTTATCCTGGAGTTGGAACCAGAAGTGCTCAGCCTTGACAAAATAAGGCCAGTATTTGTGTGTTCCCCAGTTTTGGACACACTCTCTGGCACCTGAGATTCTCATCGTACCTAATATGGAAAGACTACGTGCACCCCATGCACCTGACAATGGACACCTCAGAGACCTGCTGCCTTCCATTTCTGGAATCAGCAAATCCACAGAGTGCCATGATGCTCCCCCAACCTTACCCACCCTTTCGCACCCCGTCCCCCACCCCCCCAGCCCCCATCCCCCAAAACCTAGTAACCTCATATAAGAACAAAGAACAACACAGCAAGGGAAACAGGCCCTTCGGCCCATCGAGCCCGCGCCGCCATTTTAACAGTATAAGTGCCCTCCTCTACCCATGACCTTTGTCTACACCTATTGGGGAAGATTGAGGGAAGACTAATTTAGGTACGATTTGTTACACCAATCAGCCTAAGAGCATGTTTTTGGGATGTGGGAGGAAACTGGATCACCCAGAGAAAACCCACGCAATCATGGGGAGAACATGCAAACTCCCGCAGACACCAGCCCAAATCCATGTATCTGCATAGCAAACAATGATAGTCACTGAGCTGTCATGTTGCCCGCCAGATGGTCCAGTTTAAGCGTACACTAACGAAGTGAAGCACTAGGCAACTCTCAAAGCAACATCCAAGAGCAGCCCTCGCACTACCCACCGCGTGTAGGCCCCTTGTTGGTCAACAAGGCGGATATGCTGAAGTAAATGTGAGGTAATCCATTTTGATAGGAATTACAACAGACTATTATTTAAATAGTAAAAAAACTACAGCATGTTGCTGTGCAGAAGGACCTGGGTGTCCTAATGTATGAATCGCAAAAAGTTGGTTTGCAGGTGCAGCATGTAATTAAGAAGGCAAATGGAATTTTGTCCTTCATTGCTCGAGGGATGGAGTTTAAAAACAGCGAGGTTATGTTGCAGCTGTGTAAGATGCTGTGAGGCCATACCTGAGTACGATGTACAGTTTTGGTCTCCTTACTTGAGAAAGGATATACTGGCACTGGAGGGGGTACAGAGGAGATTCACTAGGTTGATTCCAGAGTTGATAGGGTTGGCCAATGAGGAGAGACTGAGTAGACTGGGTCTATACCCATTGGAATTCGGAAGCGTGAGAGGAGATCTTATAGAAACATATAAGATTACGAAGGGAATAGATAAGATAGAAGCAAGGAAGTTGTTTCCACTGGCGGGTGAAAGTAGAACTGGGAGGCATGGCCTCAAAATAAGGGGGAGCAGATTTAGGACTTAGTTGAGGAGGAACTTCTTCATACAAAGGGTTGTGAATCTGTGGAATTTCTTGCCCAGCGAAGCAGTTGCGGCTACCTCGTTGAATATTTTTAAGGCAAGGATAGATAAATTTTTGAACAGTAAAGGAATTAAGGGTTATGGTGAGTGGGTGGGTAAGTGGATCTGAGTCCACGAAAAGAACAGCTATGATCTTATTGAATGGCGGAGCAGATTCGAAGGGCCAGATGGCTACTCCTGCTCCTAGTTCTTATGTTCTTATGTAAGCCAGAGAACCTTCCAAATGGACATGAAGCGGGGGAAACACCTGGAGACTACCCCCAGTGAAGACTCGACCACCAATGAAGACTCAACCTACAGTGAAGGCTAAGTTGAGACTCAGTGACAACAGAAGAGGACACGCGAGTCCAACCTTCGCAAAGGAGACCTTGAATTTGAGAGATGACAATGTTCAGTGGTCTGGACTCGGCAGCTAGGTCAAGTTCATCGACTTGGGTAGTGTCAGAAATCTCAGACAGATAGCATAAAATATTGTTATTGTGGGAATTGAGTTGTTTTCATAAGCATTTGAATAATAAGGATTTGTTAAACCACAAATCGACTCCTGTTCTTTGTTTGTCTCAAGAGTAAGGCCATTTGGGTAAATGAGTTTTAATGCAAACTAGTCGAATGTCTTATTTGGGTGGCATAGTTGCACAGTGGTTAGCGGTTCGATTTATGGCCTGGTTCACTATCTGTGCGGAGTCTGCACATTCTCCCCGTGTCTGCGTGCATTTTCTCCGGGTGCTCTGGTTTCCTCCCACAATCTAAAAGATGTGCTGGTTAGGCGGATTGGCCATGCTATATTCTCCCTTAGTGTATCCAAACAGGCACCGGGGTGTGGTGTCTAGGGGATTTAATTTCAGTGTTAATGTAAGCCTACTTGTGACACTAATAAATAAACTTTAATCATTTGGTGTGGCTAGATGGTCTTGATTAAAAAGTGATCAAAAGCTGCTCAGAAGCCGAACCCCGCCGTGGAAAGGAAGTGGAGAATTCAAAAGTCAAAGAAAATAATACAAAGTTGAGGGGAGAGTTGCAGAATATGAAGTAGGAAATAGGAAAAAAATGAGAGTGATGATGATAGAGCAGGAGCAGAGAGGTCAGGCAAATCTGGGTGCACATGGGCCAGTTTCAGACCCAATGCGAAAAGGCATAGAAGGAAGTGCAGTGTGTTACCCGCGACTGGGATGCTACCCAAAAAAGCTGTGCCCGAGCTGACGAAAAATTTCCAGGCTGCAGCTAAAGGCCTGCACCATGCAGACAAATGTAACAATGGCCACAGTGCGGACCAGTCAAAATGGCAGCGTGAGATCGATAAATTAAAATTCCAGCTGTCATTATTAGAAATGGATGATATGCGTGTTCGAGACAGTCGAGTCAGAATGAGATAGTGATTATGGGAAATGGTGAGATATGGAGAAGGAAACCCGTAGGTACACCAAGCATGGCAAAGACTGGGAACCTCAACCCACCTTCCCAGAGGAATTACAACTATTGCCCCCTCCCACCACCCTGCCCCCCTCCCCCCCCACCACTGACCTTTCCTTCCTGATGAATCCTTTGATGACCAGCTGTCAGGACGGTCAGAGTTGTTCCAATCATATTAGCGATGTAACCCCATTCAGGGTAGCACATTTGGCTGTGATAGCGAAAAAGATCCCCACGATTGAGCTCACTGCTGACGACCATACATCCATTGAGAATACTGACCAACAAAGGGTTCTATGCGGGCTTGACTTGTGGAAGAAATAAAATTAATGTTAATGTGCTTGAGTGCCGTGGTCCTTTCTGCCTTACCTGATCCTCAGAACATTGAGGAGGGACTTCTACAGGACATGATAGCAGTGACCCAAATAACGGTTGATTACAATAGGGCAGACCTGATGTGGGGGTAAAACAAATGCAGGCAGGAAAAAAGAACACTTAACAGCTATCCATCAATAGACTCATTTCACTGGAGCCTTTGGGGATATGTCTACATCAACAGGGATGAAATAGAAATGATCGAAAGCTTCAAGGTTCTAGGCATCCAGATCACCAACCTCACATTAAGTTTGTCTTTCTCTAAACCCTAGCTATGATTGTAACACTATATTCTGCACTCTCTCCTTTCCTTCTCTGTGTACAGTATGCTTTGTCTATATAGCATGCAAGAAACAATGCTTTTCACTGTATACTAATAGATGTGGCAATAATAAATCAAATCAAATCAAATAATTATGGAGGATTCCTGCCTCCATGTGCTCCTCCCTCAGGAAGAATCAGAGGTCAGTCCCAGGAAAACCCTAGACAACAGCAGGTGAGCTGTTACAATTGTGGCCTGAAACTGCAGAGAAGCCCACCTGCATTTGAAGGGACAGGCACTGGAACAGGGCTATTGGCCCCTGCCACGAGAGGGACCAATAAGAGAGACCAGAAGCCTCTTCTCCCTGTAGCGTCAGCTGGACACAGGTCCGAGGATATGGTGGTGTTAGACCTCACCAATTTGAGTATGTAACGCGAAGTGGGATAGTGTAAGACAACCCCTAGTGAACAGCAAGGCAGGAAGCCACCCTGTTGAATTCCTGTGGCATACAGGGGGCTTCCACACAATCCTGAACACATCCAGAGAAATTGGTACATCATGGTGCACAAGAAAACTGATCATTTCAAGTGACTTTATAGAGCAATTGCAGGAGGGATCCAATTAGAGTTTGGGTTGGGAGACATAAGACGGGATTTTATGACCTTGCTTGGCTGAGATAGTAAGATCCCACCTGAGGCCAATGGAGATTTCTGTTTGGCAAGCCTCACCTGCCATGATTTCAGGGTGGGCAAGGAGGCAAAACTCCAGCCATGTGAGTGGACCTCCACTCAGAGGTAGCACTACTGAAAGGGCGACATGATAGCACAGTGGTTAGCACTGCTGCCTCACAGCGCCAGGCACTCAAGTTCAATTCCAGCCTTGGGTTACTGTCCATGTGGGGTTTGTACGTTCTCCCTGTATCTGCATGGGTTTCCTCCAGGTGCTCCAGTTTCCTCCCATAATCCAAAGATATGCAAGTTAGGTGGATTGACCATGCAGCGGGATGTTCTGGCCATTCCCGTTGGCAGGATAATCCAGTCCCAATGATGGTAAGCCCCTGCTCTGGGTTCCCTGACAGTGGAGGGAATGAACAATGGGAAACCCCTTTGACTGCAGAAGGACCAGAAAATCCTGCCGCCAGCCAATGGCGGACCATCTCCACCAATGCAAAACATGCGCAGGGATAGATAGAAAATCCCACCCGATGGGTTGAATGGCCTTCTTCTATGCTGTAACCATTCTATGATTCTGTGAACTCCTGGCCACCAGAAGAATTGCATCTCTGACCCCTAACTGTCATTCATCTAGTCAAAAGCAGATCCATCTGATGTCAAACAGAAAAATGTTGAATCTGAATGAAAAACAGAAAATGGTGGAAAATCTCAGCAGATCTGACAGCATCTGTGGAGAGAGAATAGAGCCAATGTTCCTCTCTCCACAGATGCTGTCAGACCTGCTGAGATTTTCCACCATTTTCTGTTTTTGTTCCAGATTCCAGCATCCACTGTACTTTGACTAAATCTTGAACATGCACTGTTTTCCTGCAGCTTTATGAGAGGAAATATAAAAGAAATTTTGAAGAAAATCAGGAACATATCTTGTGCAAGTGACTTGATATTGTCCTAACATCAGAAATATTTTGAACGGTTTGGTAAATGCAGTTGAATAAAAAATATATATATTACTTTAATGCATTTTATTATTGTTTAATAGCAAAGACTTTTACAGATCAAAAAATAAAAATCTCTTCAGCTGTACAGAGTTGACCAATACATTGCCAAAACCCTGAGTTTTTAACTGTTAAGTTTTCTGTCAGCAAAACAAACAATTGAAGTGTACATTGTTATTTTTGTCTTGGGCAGGTGGTTCAATAACTGACAGTTCTTCAATAACTAGAAAGATTAAAACATAATTCTAAACCTTGATTTGTCGCATGAATGTAATTCAAAGAGAAATAATATTCTAAGCCGTACCATTTTTCTATAGCAAAGTTTTTGCTGTAGATATACTGTTCAGTGCAACAAACAGTCAGTGGAGATTTATTCTGGACGGTGTTGCATGGAGTGTCTATTGTATGCCCCATCACATGTTCAATTCTATTGGGTGGTATTTGATGGTCCTGGGAGGCAAGTTGGAAAGTAGAAGAGAGCCGTACAGCAAACGATGAGAGCGGTGACTGTAGCCTTCCTGACTCCTCTTGATTAAGTCCGGAGTGGGAAGGGCTTACCAGCCAGAAGTTAATTGAAGTGGTCACCAAAGACCCAGTTAAGGGTTTTAATCTAATGTTGCTGGTTGTAGAATCTAGCAGCAGGCAGGATATGTGTCATGTGGGACAACTGAGAGGTAGACCTGCTTGGGCCCATGGGCACATAGGAAATACCGCTTTCCTGGGCATCCTGATCCCAACAGAGGGACCTGTCAGTGGATGGAGGGACTCTTGGGAAGCCTGCCCCCGATAGCAACTCCCTTACATCTCCTCTCCAGGACATCCTAAGTGCCCCAGTGATCACGCTCCATCCATCGTGGCTTACAGGCTCTAACAATGGTCCTTCTAGTAGGCCCCTCTGCAGGACCAGAAGTGGCCACTGCTCCCGATGGCACTGTCAGTAATGGAGAGTCACATTCTTGGGATCGGGACATCCATCTTACACCAGGGAAATTATCCGTGGTGCTGTCATGAACCTCAGCAGCATCCAATGGATAATTTAAGCCAAATGGGCTTCCAAAATGGGTTTCTCCCAGCTCCACCAGCATCCCCACCCCCCAGCCATTGTAATGGGCCCATTTCCAGAACTATTAAATTCTGCCTTTTGACTGCAATGTGATTGAACGTTGGGCAGAGAGTACAACAGACAGCCAATGTGATACATTCCATTTTACACTACCAAGACAAATTTCAACACAAATTATATTTTACCATGAACCCCTCCCCATTAATCTGGGAGGGAGAAAAGATCCCAGGAGTTTTCCCCGTGTTCAGAATCCCAAATTTCCCAGATAACTTTTTTCAAAGTTGGCTAGATTATCTGCCTCCAGCTGACAATAGGGAGAAGCCCAAGCAGCATTAGCAGCCCTCACCTCATTTCTGGCAATAACAGAGCACTTCTGCAGTTCCATATGGGAGAACACTAGAACAGCCAAGCATTTCCAGAGCATCAGAGGTCCTTCTGTTTTTTTGTAACATCTATTGGAAAAGTGGCACTAGAGCCAATCATAATATAAATCCTGATTTTAAAGTATATTAAGCATCAAATGCTGCATGTTATAGTGCTTATAGTTTTTCATTCACAGGCAGGGGCCATTGCCCAGTGAATAGGTCTGACAGAATAACTTGCCGCATTACTCAATTTCTTATCAGACCAGCCTTACGGCTGAAAAAGCTGTAATCCTTTGTGGGTCAGTGAATGTGTTGTAATCTTTCCATTCCCACAACATTCTTTTGGCCTTGCAGTGCCTTTTTGACTGATTGTAAAACGCTGACGTTAGCAAAGGTGTAGACTGGGCTGTGCTCTCGAAGAATCACTGTGCTCCTGAAAAGAAAAAGTATGTGATCTGATGCAACAGCTGTACTAATAACAGATTATTAGAACGACATGATACTAGTTTTCTACATTGAAATATTCAGTGCTTTCTATCTATGCTCTTTTATCAGACTAAGACACAATGAGCTGCTTTCAAGCAGGAGGGCTAGAATGTAGGTGAGGGTCCACGTGCACACCCCCACCCTACAGCTCACCCCCACAATATGCTGTAGAGCAGGTGCTGAAATTGACAGCCTGCCCACGATATTCAAATAGGTATTCAAGGAAGGAATTAGGCATGTTATCAAGCCAACTGACCCTGGTAATACACTGTCCACGCCATAAAGGTTTCAGCAAGGAGCAACTGAAAGTCTGATCTTTAAAAATTGTACACTTCAAAAGAACAGATGTAATGGGGGTTCAATCTTCAAGGGCTGCACTCCTCAAGATTGGACCCTACTTTCTTGCGAACCCTACTCACATCCCACAGCCTTAAACTCAATCCTGCTCAAAATCCCACATTTACTGGTTCCATGGATTCCTGGATTTTCTTTCATTTCATCTTGCAGTCCCAGCAATGGCCACCATCGCTCTCTTGGCACTGCCAGAATTGATGCTGTCGACCACAGGCAGGCCTCAAAGGGCAAGATGGCCTCCCCAGTGAAGGGTGTAAGCCCCACATTGCTCTTGTTAAGTCAGTCCGCAGCAAGTTATGGCTGTGTGACAGTCCGGCGTGGACTGGGATGGTCCAACCTGGAGGGGGACAGTCCGACATGGAGCAGGTAGGCTGTACACCACCTTTACCTCCAAGATCAGAGAGGAATGTGGGGGAAGGGGGTGAACCATTCGCCAACCCACACTCCTTTATAATATCCCCCCCACCCCCAGTGCACTTTTTATAGTCCATTTGCCTTTTGTCCATTTCTCTTGTCACAGCAAGTTCTGCACCCTACGTAGGAAAACCTGCACTCTCAGTGCTGCTCTGTGAAAACTACTTCTAATTTTAGATAAGCAAGTAAGTTTACACAACCTTTGGAATCCACCACTGTTTTTTTATGTATGCAGGATGACTCAGAGTTATTTAACAAAAACCCTCTGGTAATAAAAACTACTAAATTTGTTATAGGGAGAGTCACATTTTGAATTTATTTGCCTGCACAATGGACCTTGTTTCTTGGAATGGCGGCATGTTAGACTTCCCTCAGCCATTCCTCACATTGTGGAAGTCAATTTCAATTTTTGCCACTTGGGCAGTAACCTGGCACAGCAGCAGGTCACCTGCCCATTGCGAAAACACAGAAAAGTGGGTCAGGGTTTTCCTAGGCTTGGAGTGGATGGCTCCTAGATGGAGTTTCCCAACAGCAGGACCTGACACAGATCCACCGAACAGAGGAGAGCAGACAATTTCACTCATTAAAAGGTCAGATTAAGACTGCTTTTCCTGGGCTGTCGGTGTTTTGACAGCAGTGAGGTAGCATTCCCCTCAGGTTTGCGATGCCTCTAGCTTCATGGACAAGACCTTCTTTGTGATCATCTTTGACGGGGGGGGCGGGGGGGGCGCGTGAGAGAAGGATGGTGAGGGGGGGGGGACAGTGGTGGAAAGGGGACAGGATAGGTAGGGGTGACATTGGAACTGGAGCTTTGTCCCACAAAATGGGGGATTCAGACAGAGAAGGCTCTGGAGGAGCTGAACTTCTGATGTTAAATTTTTCATTTACCTCTCTCAGGGCACCTCACTATTGAGGTGTTCTCTCAATCCAGAACTGTCTGACCAAACCCACCCCTCTCAGTGGGCTGCTATGGCTCCAGAGATCCCAATCCTCTGACTGAGCCAAGGGCATCTACATCCTGCCCACTGCTCTTAAATGGATGAGAAGCTTGGAGGCAGTGAATGAGTGGTCAGTTGCAGGGAATTTGTTGCACCACTGTCACTGCCGGCAAACATGCACTTAGGACACCCAATTTCTCCTGATGTTGAGGTCCCAAAGCCCATATTCCTTAGGATTTGGAGTAAATAATTCAACATCATTGGCCTGTTCCTCTATTTAATGGAATCATGACTGCTCACAAATGAGACAAGGATTGCGAAGGTCGCACAACAATTTGTATTCAGCTCACACCTTGGATGAAGGAAAAGCATCCTGAGGTGGTTCACAATAGTGTTATCAAACACAATTTGACACAGAGGCATATAAAAGGATATTATAATTGGTAACGAAAAGCTTAATCAAGAAACAAATGTTTTGAGGAGAAACTTAAAGGTAGAAAGGAGAATGAGTGGGCAATTTGCTTTGCCACAGATGATGAAATTAAAAATTACCTCCAGCGATTTTGTGATAAAATTTGACAGAACAGGGCAGAGAAGGAAAGAAAAATATTCAGAATAAAAATCAGTTCCGTCCTTGTATAATCCAGCTGTCTATTTAGGTGCAACATCAGGTATTCAAAGGTACAAAGGTGTGTGGCTTAGATGCATTGGCTATGCTAAATTGACCCTCAGTGTCCTGGGATGCATAGGTTAGAGGGATTAGTGGGGTAGACGTGGGATTACAAGGCATGGGTGGGATTGTTGGCAGTGCAGACTCAGTGGGGCGAATGGTCTCCTTCTGCACTGTAGGGTTTCTATCCTTTCTATTGGTACACAGTATGTAAGGAGAGGCAAAGGAGAAAACTGAAGGAAAAGGGTAACATACATTATTATGTATATGACATTTTAGAACAGTGTAAACATACCTTAACGTATCTGGAAGGCAACTGGGATTTCACGATTAGGCACCAATATCCCTGAATGCAATGTTTCCACTGGATCTACATCAGTAGCCACTATTTTGTACTTTTGAACCAACTGCAGTAAAAGAAAAAACGCTGAGTTAGAAATAGCTGTGACTCCGGTTAAGAGTTGCACTTGTACTTTGTTGGCACCAATAATGATGATGCCCAGCCCACATGACTTACCCAGCAGAGGGCCAACTGTAACTGTAGTTCAGCTAGTCGCCGACCTATACACATCCTTTTCCCAACACCAAATGGCACGTGTGCAAAGGGATTGATCGTATGCTTATCCTGCAGCCAGCGTTCAGGTTTAAACTGCATTCCCTCATCAAAATATTCTTCATTCCACCCCAATGCATGACTGTTTATCATTAAAATAGTCTATGGGGAAAAGAAAACAAGTAATTTCCCCTTATATTTGGTGTAAAAGTATAATTCTGAAAACACATTTTTTAAACTCTGACTTAAGGTTCACATTTCCATGACATAAGTAATGAAATACTGTCACATTTTCATAAATAGTTAGCTCTTCTCCAGTAATATTGTTCATGGACATTTAGAAAGAAAATTTGATGGTCTCTCTCTACATGTGATTGCCTCTCTCTTTACCTCTCACTATCTAATTCTTTCAGTTTATGTCGATCTGTCTGCTTTAGATACATTTAGATAATAAACATGATTTTGGCTTTGAAAATATTATAAATAGTGACATGTGGTGAGTTCCCCCCTTCCCCTCATGACATGTTTTCCAGCAGTGGAAGTGGCTCACCATTGCAACCAGCAGAACCTTCTGGTCCTGCCAATATCTACAGTGTTTTGTATTGCTCTCCCATCCTGCTACCGGGGAATCTGCCAGGAGGGCACAGGGATGGGGTGGGGGGACTTAGCTTTCAATGGGACCAGAAGATCCTGCTGGCAGGATGGGTCTTAAATCCTGCCCATGACGCTAGTTTGATTATTTAACAGAAGCTACTGCTCAGTCACATGCTTCATCTCTCAAAGAAGTACTCAACATAAATTGCGGTCAAGTGACAACTTGGCTTACGTGGCACCACTCTTGGCTCAGAAATCATTGTGGCAAGTTTATTTGAACATATAATTTAGTGTGATCACTGAAATAAGAGCTATTCAGCCTGAGTTGCCTGTACATTGGATGAGATAATAAAACTAGATTCCTTTAGCTTATTCCAGTTCAGGTGACTGTTAAAGGTCCTATATTTCTGTTTGCAGAAGAGCAACAAGATCTTTGATGTCCTGGCCAATATATGTACCTTAACCAGCAACACCAAAAACAAGTCAACTGGTAATTAATTTTACTGTTGTTTGTGCAACACGGTACGCCTAAAATACCTGCTCTGTTATGCCTACATAACAATTGTAGAGTTTCCAGCTTAATTCATTGTCTGGTTGTTTTTGAGATGTAGTAACATTCTGTCTCTTGTCATTACAATAATATGGAAACTCCTCAAAACTGGGATTATGAACGAGTTAAAATGTCAGTGAGTTAACAGCAAAACAGGCTATATTTTGGTTTGTGTCTGGGATGTTGCTTGATACTTACTCCCTTAGGTAGCAAATAGTCACCGAGAACAGTTTCTTCATCCAGGGTGCGACTTGTGAAGGGCACAGAAGGAGTAATCCTAAACAGGTAATTGACATTAGTTGTCATTCTACGTGAGGCATTTAGTTACAGTCGTATATTTAACAAGATTGTGATATTCTCAATAAAAAACGCTTGTTATTTGTAAAAACATGCATTAGATTAATTGGAATCAAGTAAGATTGCATAAGATAAAAAGGCGTGCTAAGTCAAAGTATGATAAAGATATTACATACATAATAGTTCTGAGAAAAAATGAATCTAAATGATCACAGCAGAGCAAACAATAGTGTCATAAAACATGTTGTACATTCTGCACTCTCTCTTTTAATTCTCTATGTATGGTGTGCTTTGTCTGTATAGTGTGCAAGAAACAATAGTTTTCACTGTATACCAGTAGATGTGACAATAATAAATCAAATCAGTTACTTCAGTTCTGGTTTGGTAAAATAATGCTCTACAGAATAGATCCTACACTTTACCAGATAAGATTACCAATTCATGTTTCATTCTTAAAATGATCCAAAGCTATAAGCTGAAAGTTTACCAGTTCGACTGTAATTCAGTGGTGTAATTTATTGTACTTGCTGTAGCATGATAGAATGCATTGTAGAGTGTTTGCTTTCAGGATTCTGCACAAGTTTCCAAACTTGATCAAACTATGTAAGAAAAGTATTGAATGCCTGCTAGATCAAGGAAAGCTGCTATGGTGTACATATCCTTCTAGTTGTGAACAGCTGCCTACTTTTTAACTGGTATTAGATATATATAAATATAGAA
Source organism: Carcharhinus amblyrhynchos (assembly GCF_965287045.1). Classification (NCBI taxonomy): domain Eukaryota; kingdom Metazoa; phylum Chordata; class Chondrichthyes; order Carcharhiniformes; family Carcharhinidae; genus Carcharhinus; species Carcharhinus amblyrhynchos. The sequence goes on along the minus strand of NC_137339.1, from coordinate 37,847,587 downwards.
AATAGGAGCAGGAGTAGGTCACTTGGCCCATTGAGCCTGCTCTGCCACTCAATGTAATCATGGCTGGTCTTTTATCTCAACACCATACTCCTGCTCTCTCCTTAACCCTTGAAACCTTTGGTGTTTAGAAATCTATTTCTTCCTTCAATACATTCAGCCTGCACAACATTATATGGTTGAGCATTCCACCGGTTCACCACCCTGAGTGGTGAAGTTTTTCCTCATCTCAGTTCTAAATGATCTACCCCATATCCTGAGACATGGCCTCTTGTTCTAGATGCCCTCCACCCCTCCCCTTCCTCACCCCCAGTCTGTCTTGCCCTGTCCGAATTTTATGTGTTTCAATGAGATTCCCTCTCCTTCTTCTAAACACCAGTGAACACAGGCCTAGTTGACCCAATCTTTCTTCATACGACAACCAAATCTGATGTAAATAGATCAAACAAATAATGTGGGATCGGAAATTTCAACGTGAAGGACTGAAATATAAACAAAAATACAAAAATGCTGGAAAGGAAATTAACAGCAATCTGGCCAAGCAAACCTCATAGACTCCTTTAGGCAAGCCTTCAGGTAGGGCATTTTCTTAATATCGTCTGCAGTTGGGGCCCGGTCTTTGGACAGCACACGACATATTTCTTCACTAAGTTTGTTTTGTGCCTTGGGATTGCGTGAGAGATTAAAAATAGCCCAAAGCATACTGTTGGCAGTCTGTAATATAAAATAGCATAAAATTTTAATAGACCTTTTGCAGAGCTTTCATTTGATGACCTTCACTTAGATAACAGTTACTCTTGACAGCATTAATAAGAAGTTGCTTCTTTGTCTAGAATCCATGACCCATTTTATGTAACATATGTGTAAGGACTAACAGAAGAAAAACCTCCATGAACATCCCATCCCATAGGAGAGGCCAGCACATGAATGCAAAAGACACACTCATGCATCTCAATTTTCAGGGTCAAAACAGTAGTTTCAAGAGGAAATCTTAAATAGAATGTCACTCATTCATGTCAAAGACCTACCCAGCGCAATTTTTGAAAGAGCTTCAACTTAGGCGGTCAGCAGGCTAAAACTTCATTAAAATAAGAGTCCTGAAATGTGTCTGTGTTTGTCTTTCTGAGGAGTGCACTTTGTGTCTCAACCTAGTGGAATTGAGCAATCAGAGACCGAACCAGAGACCGATTGTTAGAAGCTGCCCTGAAAACATTCAAGATAGGATTCAAAGGGCTTCCTATGGGAAATGAATGTTCCTTCTCAAAAATCAACCTATCCACTGCTTGTCCCTCCATTCACTCTGCCCTTCCACCGATTTCCCATTTTGCTCCCTCCGAACTCCCAACCCCAAGGTTCTGTAAGTTCAACTGTTGGATTCCTCACCTCCATCTTCCAAGTAGCAAATTATGGGATGGCATGGTAGCACAGTGGTTAGCATGGCTGCCTCACAGTGCCAGGAACCCAGGTTTGATTCCCGGCTTGGCTCACTGTCTGTGTGGAGTTTGCACATTCTCCCCGTGTCTGTGTGGGTTTCCTCCAGGTGCTCTGGCTTCCTCCCAAAGTCTAAAAATGTGCAGGTTAGGTTGATTGGCCATGCTAAATTGCTCCTTAGTGTTGTCAGAGGGATTAGTAGGGTAAATACGTGGGGTTAAGGGGATGGGGCTTTGATGAGATTGTTTTCGGTGCAGGCTTGATGAGCCAACTGGCCTCCTTCTGCATTGTAGATATTCTATTCCATCTATCAATGCTCATTTAGCACCTCCAGCTCAGTGATATTAATTTCATGAGATCTGACCATGAAAATAGATCAGGCCTCCTGCCAGTGACATTGGGCAGGTGATGTAATGGACGTACCCACTGTCAGCCAAATTTCCACTTAGAACAATTACCCCACCACCTTTGTCTATGCAGCCTTACCTTAGCATCAAACTACCTAGATCATGTATTCAAATATCAGGAAAGAGCATGAAATCATTCTGACTCCAAGGTGAGAATGCTAACAGTGTGCCAAGTTGATGTTTAGTAGCTAAGTTTGTCACCAAGTGATTTCTCTATATTTAGCTCTGAGCTTTCTGATATTCTCAACAGCAGCAAATAGATTTCAGTCAGGATATTACCGTTTCTACTCCTCCAATCTGAAGCTCCGTGATTGCAGCGTATAACTCTTTTCTTGATAGTTCACTGCCATTGTAGATTTCAGAGAGAAAGTCATTGGCCGGACAGGCTGAGTGTCTATTTAATCTTCCATCAATGTGGCATTTTGCTAAAATAATGTACACAAGCAAAACTTAGATTATAATCAAGAATCCAGAATAGCAAAACACACAAATTCAGATCACTGTGCCAAACTTCAGATGTTATAGTTGTTTTCAGTTAAAAGTTACCAGGAATAAATATTTCTTGAGAGTTTCTCTTTGTCTTCAGGTACAATGCCCTAAGAGTGCGTTGGTGACCATGGATTTTGTTTTAGAGACATGGTTCAACATTGTTGATATGTTCATCCAATTTGGAGCCTCCTTTTAAAAAAATGTTTTTTGTGTACCTCAATCTCTTTTACCATTGAGCTTTCATATTGGCACCAGACTTTCTACTTCATAAGTTCTTATAATGTGTCCAAGATGTCTCTTTTCCGAAACCTGTCCCAGGTTGTCCTTTGACACACTATTTACCTTTGTTCTGCCACTAACACATTCTGATCTCTCAATTTGCCACTAATGGCACCTTTCTTAGCCATGATCACCACTACTTACATTCCCTTTATCTTTTTGTCTATGATGTACTTGTCGATCTCTCCCTTGCCTCCACCTATCGCTAGCCCTCTATCCAGCCTCCACAGGTCCAGCCATCCTCTCCCCCCATCCACAACACTACAAATCTCAACCTATTTCCAGTTGTCTTCAGCTTTGATGAAGAGTCACCCAGACTCAAAACATTAGCTCTGTTCTCCCTCCCTAGATGCTGTCAGACCTGCTGAGATTTTCCAGCATTTTCTATTTTATTTCTGAATCCAGTATCTGCAGTAATTTGCTTTTGTCTCTTTCCTGAACTTGGTCAGGACAGTTTTTTCAGTCTTACATTTTGCTAGTGCCTCGAGACCATCAAATTCTTTATATATTTATCATTAGGAAAATCTAAACTCTTTCCTTTTCAGTTCCCTTGGTAAGATCAATTTTAAAAACGGGCTTATTCCAGGGATTCTATGATTTATATGTGTTTGAATATCACTTCACAGAGATAAAAGATGATGCTGTAGTTTGATCATTTTCATGAGTTATGCTAAATGCACAATTGCACACAATGTCATTGGTTAGTTTTCTCGGGAAAGCAGATTGACTAGTTTGTTAAATGTATTATTATTTATAAGATAGATTTCAAGAATTCAAAATTTTGAGGAATCTTGGATTCAGACAATTTGAGCAGAATTTTACGGTCCTGCCCAACACAGGAACTGTAGCAGGACACCGGACCATGCAAGGGTCCATTGGCCACGGGGCTTTGGGGACGAGCGCAGCCCAAAAATCCCACCCTCTGTGTGAGTGACCTACAACTGTATATTTTCTATTCTTGTTTATTGCTTTTTTGCCTTCCTGATCTTGCTAACTGTTTAATATTTACTAGGGCTGAAAAACAAGACATACTTTGAACTGTTTCACTCAAACAGTTTTGTTCGATATATAATTATCTTAACAAGTAATAAATGCCCTGAAAAAAAAGCAGTTGTTTGATACAGCTGTGGGAGAGTCCAAAGCTAGGGACCATAAATTTAAGATAGTTACCAATCAATCTAATAAGGAACTCAGGAAAATTATTTTTTAGGAGTGTGGTTAGAAGGTCAAATCTGATAAATTGTTGAGTAGCTGTGGTGAATAAAATAGTTGCATATAAGGGGAAGCTTGATAACAAAAGGAGGGGTAAAAGGAAGCAAAGGATATATTAATGAATGGTTGGGTGAACTATTTTACCAGAAGCCTCAGGTGGAACACTGGGGAGGCAGTGGCGTAGTCACTGGACTAATAATCCAGAGACCCAGGCTAATACTCTGGGAACCTGGGTTCAAATCCCACCATGTCAGATGTTGAAGTTTGAATTCAATAAAAATCTGGAATTAAAAGTCCAATGACGAACATTAAACTAATGTTGATTGTTGTCAAAACCCATTTGGTTCACTAATTTCCTTTAGGGAAGGAAATATGTTGTCCTTACTGGGTCTGACCTACACGTGACTGCAGATCCACAACAATGCAGTTGACTCTTAAGTACTCTCACAGATGTTCAATAAATGCTAGCCAGCCAGACATCCACATCCTGTGAATGAATTTTTTAAAGAGCCATATCAATCTGATGGGTCAATCAGCCTATTTGTGTTCTGTAACTTCTATACAATTATGTGCAGCTATGGTGATTGGATATTTTGGATATGTGGATTTCTTGATTTTAGTTGCCCCATGGGGATAAAAGTTCTCCTTGAACAAAGGTTAACACTATACCCATGGGTGAATTATATTTAACATCCCACTGTTGTGCCAACCTGAGCTGTTCACATTCACTACCTATTGATTGTATCATAACTAGGAGGCACAAAACAGAATGTATTTTCTACATTGTTTTCAAATTGTTCCTTTTGGAGCTGCCTTAGGCAGAATCCCCTGATGAAGGAGCAGCACTCCGAAAGCTCGTGATTCCAAGTTGGACTTTAACCTGGTGTTGTGAGACTTCTTACTGTGCTCACCCCAGTCCAATGCCAGCATCTCCACATCATGTGAAGCACAGGCCAGGTTATTATGGTGCTGCTGAAGTAAATGGTAATTTAGATGGCCTACCCACCCCATCCGGCAGCTGGAGGCACGCTGTGGCATGGCAGTGAAATTCTGACCATAATGGAGGCCTCAGATTAGCCGCAATTCACCAACTTCAATATCATAAGTTTAAATATTTCAGGAACCATGTTTTTGGACGCTCTCCTCAAATAATGCATCATCACGTCTGTGCCTTCTATATTTTGATTTCCCATGAGGCTTTCACTTGTTAATAGCCCAGATTCTCTTCATTCCTCAGAGGGTTATACCTTGTAGACACTCCAGAAGATGTGCTGGGGAACCCTTTGGGAAGACCCCTACACATGAACTACATGGAAATTGCCCAGAAAGTTGCAGTTAGAACCATCTGAAATTCTAATTTAAAGTCAGAGATTTTGAATGGTTATGACTTATCAGAATAGTTCCCCAAGAAAGGTTGGGAGGATTAAAACCAGTTCTAATTCCTAGCTAACTATGGTACTGATCAGCTGCCCAATCCAAATTGGTCCCCCCCCGCTAACATACCCCTCCTGCTCCACACAAACCCCCACCCACTCGACCACAGTCTCTGACCACCTGACTACCACCAAATCACCCACAACTAACCCCAGAATACCTCCCAGTCATCTGACAAACTTCACCATACCTTGACTTCCCCTCCTCCCCTCACTGGATCCTCCCAAACCTGACTACACTCCCCTATCCCCTGACTACCCTCCCTACCTGACCACCTGACTACCCCCCTACACCCCAATGTCCGAACACAGCACAAGCCCCTCTGACCACCCCACTCCAGTTTTTGCAGCTTTTTCTGCTTTTACCTCAGATTACCAGCATCTGTGGTATTTTGCTTTTATTTATACCAGGGATGTTGTGCATTCCAGCGCTTTGGTTGCAAAGGCCACGCAATTGCTAGTTTTCGCATCCGATAGATATAAGGTTAGAGCCATTCTCAAGAGATTAGTTTTTGGGTGCTATGTTAGCTTTCTTGAAGCTGTTGTTCAGAATTTATTAAGTTTTTTTAGTTTTTTTTAGTTTGACATGAATGCTATAGACTCTTAGCAGATTGGTTTCAGAAATTAATGTTAAAAATAAGTTTACCCTATCATTTTTACAGAATTTGAGTGAAAGGAATATGGGCAAGGAAGATGAGAAAGCAAAACAAATGCTCTCTGATGAGTTAATAACAGTCACTATGCGCACAAGTCATGTTGAAAGTGCTTTATCTTTGCTAATCTACTTCAGCTATTTTCACTACTGAAATGGGAAAGTGGGTGTGTCAGTCAATAGTGCCTTGAATGAATAAGCTGTGTGCGCAACAGAGCTGCATATCCCTGCCAGTTCAGTGACCTCAGTCAATGTCTCATGTTAACCTCAGACAGTTATAAACACTTGGCTCTAATGCCAACTCCAGGTCATTCAGTTTACAAGTATGGATCTGATCCTAATGCTTGCCAGTCCAGTGAAATGCAACAGGTTCAGTATTCAATCACATGATCTAAAAAGCCACTTTAAATGTCCTTTTTTTTAGGCTGAATAAAACGAATACTTATTTCTCAAAATATGGTTAGGTAAAATAGTTATTAATTTGGACAGTAATTGCTACTCTGATTCTTTAACAACATATCAATTCAAATGATATTGATTTTCAAAAGGCCTTTGTAGCAGAGATCATGGCATAGAAAATTAAGAAGACTACAGTCAGGGAAATAGTGAAGAGGGGCAGAAATTAAGTTGTGGATGTAAAATTACATTCCTGGTACTGGAAAATGTGACAAGGGGTATTGCACAGAAATCTGAAATGGGCCATGCCTGTTTAGTACATATAATAAAAATTCTAAACTTTGGAAACAGAGAAAGAAGATTGGAATTTACTGCATGCATCAAATTGAAGTATAGAAAACTGTGACAATGACTATGAAAGGTTGTAGTGGAGACAAAAACGTCATCAAGAATACAAATAGGTGAGCTTGAATGTACAGAAAAGTAAGTAAGGATTGGGAAAGGATGTACCATTTTAAAAGTTAAAATTTTAAATAATGTAGAGGAACAGGTGATGTTGGTTTGCATTGATCATAGTCATTCAGATGAGTAGCAGAAGTGGAAAAGGTCATTAAACAAAATGGCAACTGCAATCATGGTTTTGTATCCAGAGGCACAGGGCTGGATTCAGAGCAGTGTTAGACTTCCATCTATGCCGTGTTATCAGCAGATGACCATTATTGTGGTCATATGGTCATTCCTTCACCGTTGTCGGGTTAAAATCCTGGAGTGCCTTCCTAACAGCACGCTGGGTATACCCATACCACATGGACTGCAGCAGTTCAAGAAGGCAATTCACTAACATCTTCTCATGGGCAATTAGGAATGGACAACAAATCATGGCCTAGCCAGCAATGCCCACATCCCACAAATGTTATGTTAGAAAATTCTCTGTTTTTCTTGTTTAAGCTTCTATATTCTTTAGGAATTAGTCATATGTTAAATTACATACTTCTGTTCAACTTCTGAAAACTGGGTTATATCCAACACTGTTTGATTAAATAGAGGTGTCTCCCTGGTTGACAATAAGATCCTACATGTGAACTTGGATTGGGTAATCTGGATTTCTCAGCAACTCCATTTCTATGGGCATTTCCATTTCTGGTATCAACCGCTCTAATGGCTTTTCAGAGTGAGGTTGTTGGATAATGCCAGTTGTACTGAGTTTGGTATAGTCTGGTGGCTACTGATTATCTTCATGGAGAACTGGACTGAAAATCTGAGAAGGTCCTTTTCGTTTTGGACCTTACATCGGTACAGGCTTATGTATAGGGAACTGGGACCAACTGCTACAGAATAATGGTGTTATGGAGTAATGAACCTCCAAAACAATGCAACCCTGTCCATTGCATATCCAACTAAATCATGGCATGCAAGTGTGCAGCTTATGTTGGGTGGAGCTTCGAATAGTCCAATGAGAATGGAATAATAGATAAATAAAAATTGGAATCTAGAACCGCTGCTCTCAAATAACACTTCAACACTACAATGACTTCAGCTATTCATAGAGCAACAGATATTAAACCAACAGTCCTTCACACTCTAACAAATACTAAACTTTCAGTTCACAGAGAAATACTGCTTAGTAACCAGTTTGGTAAATGAGAATCAGTGAGGAAACAAGGACTACTTTCTGTTCGAATTTTTTTTTGCAAGGATGCAAAACATGAACCCTTTCCTACCATACTTAATAAAATTACCAACAATGCATTTGGGTTGACAGTGCCTCAAACTTCCAAAAGTTGTCTGCAAGATGGTGCCCATAAGAAAGCAGGGTGATCCTCATCTAATCAATCTGTATTAAAACTTGAACAGAAAATCCCAAGGTGAAGGGTCATTATAATCCCCTCTTTTTAAGAGTACTGACATTTCAAATTCAATGAACCCAAAGAGTCAGGAATTCCCTTAAAAATGTACTGGAGTTTAAATTTTAGGCATTCATAGCTGTTCAACAATTTCACAATTGAAGAATTACAATTACTCCATGATCTCTAGGACTAAAACATTCACCTTCCAGAACCATTTTGTGAATGTTGTTTCTGCAATAGTTGTCATTACTAATAACCTCTTTAGTTGGGCATGTACCTGTTTTGAATATATTGTCCCAAGCTTCTGTGTGGTCCTTCCATGTCTTTGTATTAAAGCTTTTATGGAGCCCAACTGGTGTCACCATCATCTTACCAAATGTATTCATCATCTGAGATATACAGGACGTAAAAAGAATGTCTGGTCATGTGCAGATTATACACAGGGAAACAAATGCATCCTTTAAAAATAAAATTAACTCCTCTTCATTGTTATATTCCGTTCTTTCTGTTTTAAATCTGATATTCCTGCTTTTAAAATTAATTATTTATTTGAATCAAAAAATCTACAAGGTATTTCCTCCAGTAAGAAAGATGTGGGTGAAGAATTTATTCTGAAAGATGTATCTGGCCAACAGAGATTTGGGCTTTCAGTCATTTTTTTCACATCCCACTTTTTCATGGGGTGCTCATTAATCTCTATTCCTGCACAGTTAGCTGGACGGCTGGTTTGTAATGCAGAGCAACATCAACAGCATGGGTTCAATTCCCGTACGGGCTGATATTGTTCATGAAGGCCTCACTTTCTCAACCTTGCCCCTTGCCTGAGGTGTGGTGATGCTCAGGTTAAATCACCACCAGTCAGCTTTCTGCCTCAAAAAGGGGGAGGGCAGCATTATCTCTTATAATTCAACATGAAACAGAGAACACTAAAAACATCAGCATTTATAAAGAGAAAAAAGGAATAAATGTGGGCCTTTTGCTAGAATCTGTGTTTATTTAGATTTTCATCATTTTTTTCCTTTTTTTAATCATTGTAATTGATAGCTAGCTATTACCCAAAAATAATTATACAGACTCTTGCAGAAAATTCCTCTTGTTACTCAGCAAGATATGAATTCAGTAATATGAATACTAGATTGCACTGTGTAATTAGCGATCATTTTACAGAACCAAATCTTTTTTGGACTAACAGATGATCTGCACTAAATTCATTCATCGCCGTGTACTTACAATTTTAATTGCCTCGATGAAATTCAAAGATTCTTCAACTACATTTTGTTCCAGAAGGCCAAATCTTTTATCATACAACACCAAGCATATTGCTGCAATTAGAAAGTTACTGATAAGTGCACAATCAATTGCCAAACACACATAACATGTGAAATTGTATCTATGTGCTTTAATAAAGAATTAAAAGTAATTATTTTCAAATAAATATAAAATTTAAATATAAACAACTTATTACAGAATAATTAAGGATGCTACGTGGGTACTTGCATTTTAAAATGCTTTTCCTTAGGTCTTTGGGGTGGAATTTTCTAATTTTGTTTTCTAAATGGGGAAGTGCTTAGGAAATCAGAAGCACGAAGGACTTGGGAGTCCTTGTTCAAGATTCTCTTAAGATTAACGTGCAGTTTCAATCGGCAGTTAGGAAGGCAAATGCAATGGTAGCATTCATGTCAAGAGGGCTGGAATACAAGAGCAGGGATGTACCTCTGAGGTATAAAAGGCTCTGGGTCAGACCCTATTTGGAGTATTGTGACCATTTTTGTGCCCCGTATCTAAGGAAGGATGTGCTGGCCTTGGAAAGGGTCCAGAGGAGGTTCACAAGAATGATCCCTAGAATGAAAATCTTGTCGTATGAGGAACAGTTGAGGAAGCTGGGTCTGTACTCATTGGAGTTTAGAAGGATGAGGAGGGACCTAATTGAAACTTACAGGATACTGCAAGGCTTGGATAAAGTGGACCTAGAGAGCATGTTTCCACTAGTAGGAAAAACTAGAATCAGAAGGCACAACCTCAGGCTAAAGGGACAATCCTTTAAAACAGATGACGAGGAATTTCTTCAGCCAGGGAGTGGTGAATCTGTGGAACTCTTTGCCACAGAAGGCTGTGGAGACCAGGTCATTGGGTATGTTTAAGGCAGAGATAGATAAGTTTTTGATTAATAAGGGGATCAGGGATTATGGGGAAAAGGCTGGAAGATGGGGATGAGAAAAATATCAGTCATGATTGAATGGCAGAGCAGACTCGATGGGCTGAGTGGCCTAATTCTGCTCCTATGTCTTATGGAATAAAAAGTAGGGGTTAAAATCTTCCCAGAGAATTTGGCAACGAGACGAGGAAAAGTTGGAAAATGAGTCAATGTTTTTTTTCTTAAATTTGACTATCATCTCTGGCAATTTTTATTAGTTTGTTCCAGAGAGGCATTGGTTGAGAAATCCTTTCTACTGAGAAATAGGGAATGAAAAGGGGAACCTAAAGCTTGGGGGCGAGGAGGGAATTATTAACAAATAGAGGGGGGAATGTCCATGTCAAACACTTCCTTCTTTGTAACACATCTTTCTAAATATAGTCAAATCTTCACAAATGTGATACGTGTCCTTATGCACATTTTCTTTATTATTTGATTCTGATTGAATGGTTAGAATTGAAGAATGCAAGTCATCAAATTTACTTTAGCTCCAAGAAGAAAAACTTGAATTAAGCAACAGTTTAACCCCTTGCTGACATTTTTGAGAAAGCATTATGTGGGTCAGTGATAGTCACATCAACATTAACGTTAAACATTTTGTATGTACTTCAACGGGAACCTTCTTGATGTTTTCATGTAATTTACTGAAAGACATCTTTCCAAAGAGTTAGAATATTTAAATAATCTTGACCCAATGAATCTACTCCAATTTTTAAACTGGATTTTATTCTAAACTTAGTGAACCGAACTGCTAATGAGAATTTGCAACACTATTCATTTATCTTCAATATCCCCGAGTTTTGTCGTAACGCTTTCACAAGAACCTACTTTCAAAGGACCATTTATTCAGTTCCTGGTATAAATCGTCAATCTTTCCTGTCTCGTCACGGAGTTTCTCCATTCTGCTGATGAAATCTTCGAGAACCTGAGGAACATTCAGAAAAATGGAGTAAACACGTGTCCTGGATTGCACCGACTCCAATGGGGAGTACCAGGAACTTGGCAATCTGACCTTTGCATTTCTGTTTTCTTCACTTGTCTAATCGCGGCACCGCATATCTCGCTGTTCCGCGAACACAAGATAATCAGAACAGCTTTATTTACCTATGGAGAACCGATACCGTCTTATGCAGGCTAGGAGAATGAGTCTCTCCCTCCCCCGGGTGTATCAGTATTTGTAAGGGATCTTCCGTGTCACCCATTTTTCAAACCCACTGTCTAAGAAGCTGCTGAACAGACCCTCCGCCCATCGGTTTGAGTTTTTTCCTTCCCTGGTTGAAAGCTAATTTCTTCGCAATGTTTAACCATTCTTCCTCCACTGCTGCGCCGGTATTTCCTTGGCAAGGTCCAGCTATGTTTGCGAAGCTTATTATGGGTGCTTTCCAAGCAAGGCGAAGCACAGATCAGAGACGTTGGGTTCGGCTGCACCGAAAGCAACCGCCCTCCTGTAAACAGGGGACTGAGGAATGCCACCGATTGCACCGTGACCTGTTTACATTGGTAGCAAGGCTCGGCTTCGATTGCACGCTATATGGTTCATTAATATTTCCTGACCCAATATTTCAAACTGCGCGTTGAAAAGAAAATCGCGCTTTATTTTCAAGGTGTGAGCTTTCTGCATGATCTTGCAGAACCCTGTGAGATGGACAGCTCTCTGGTTCCTAAATTACAAACAAACTCGCTAAAGAAAGCGCCGTAACAGGGAAAATTACAATGTAACCCCTGCCACTATCATGACAAAGATTTTCGTGGTACCTTTGCGCTGTTCCTTTCCGCAGAATGTCCCTTCCCGGAATGTCCTTACTCCACAATGTCCCTTCCCCCGAATGTTCTTAGCCCAGAATGTCCCTTCCCCACACTGTCCTTACTCCACAATGTCCCTTCCCCAGAATGTCCCTTCCCCAGAATGTCCTTACCCCGTTGATTTTTCCATCCAGTTTCACCACTTCTGTTGGCTTCATCAACTTTTTCTGAAATATGCTCCGTACCCTTTGCCAATCTTTTCCTTCCCTGGTGTCAAGACAACGAAAAAAAAGAAGCACTCAACTTTGATGCCATGGATCTGACCGCCCGCCACTGGGATTGATGGGCACCGCTGTGTTAAACCTGGCAGACACTTTACTCATCGTTTTGGTCCGAAAACCCTTAACTCCCATAGAACTCTCTCTGATTGCGGCGACTTATTTACACTGTTCGTGCTCGTGATCGCAGCCTGATGCTCAACATCTGTGAATATAGCAATAGCCTTGCAGCAAGTTTGTAACAATTCCAAAATTCTGCCATGTGCAATTTCTCAATGAAATGCACTGCACGGGAGGAATCGGACTATCATTCGTATGTGAATATTTCCACGGGTTATTGCTATCGGCACAGCTGACATGGGCTTTGCCTTTGGTACTCACAGTATGAGCAGTCCATACGCCTCGTCTCTGTAGTCCCGGTAAGCTTTCCACGGTTTAATCTCCAGACGCTGCGGGTAATTGCTCTCTTTACGGTAAAGAGCTTCGAGCAGGCACGGAGCCCCGATGTGTACGGTTTCAAATGGCCCCAATTTCATCTTAAAAATCTTCCCAAATTTCTTGTGAAATTCGACCTGTGAAAGAAGAACATACGCTTAAAGATAACGACGGGGGGAGGAGGGGGACACATCTGGATGACCACTTGGTGCCCAGAGTTTGGGTCCCCATCGTTCCTGTAGTTATATATAAAAAGAAAAAAAAGCTTCGGATAATTGAGCTAGGAATTTTACTGCATTATTTTCTGAAATGGCAAATAAAAAATACTTTAGGTCAGATGAGCTAGGGATTTTGCTGCATTATTTTCTGAAATGGCAAATCACACAGATTCTTATTGCAAATTGAGCTATGGATGAAGCTAGACTTGTTTTGGTCCCAGCCTTGGATTTACCAGTGTTTTGTGCTGTTTTTGGAGCCCTCCTCTCCGGATGATCTCCAGCAGGCTGCCTAGCACGGGCCAGCTGGTGGGACCTGGGATGGAGCTGTGGCCACACGGAGCCATGGCTTTGTCTGCCACACTGCCAGCTGTCGAAAGCGGAGTGCGGTGTCGCAACTTGTCCCCTTGTCTCAGAAACTGCAGGAGCCGGCTGCCGTTCTTGCTCTGCACCCGCATTTTGGAAAAAAAATCTCAACAAGTTCTCAGCCCCCTCTGTGTATACTGGTTTCTTACCGAATATATATAGATACAGAGGCTTGTGTTGATCCCAGCCCCTGGCCAATCAGAAGAGGTACCTGGTTGGTGTGGCTGACAAGCCCATGGTTTAGTTTGTTCTGTCGCAAACACGTGGAGAGTCAGAGCAGATTCTAGGAATCAGGTAATGACGAGCCGCAAAGCACAACTCAACAACACTGCACATTGCAGCCCCAATTCATCCTGGGCCAATCCCACATCGTTAGGGCAAGAGCTGCAGTGAAAACCTGATTGAGGAATAACACATCTGCAAACAAAATCAGGATGAAAGAACAGACTTTTACAAATTGTTGCATTTTCTTATTTTAAAATCTGGAGCCAACTTGAACATTTGGGGTACTGACAGATCTCACATCCAGTCACTGATTTCTTTTCCACGAACCCTAAAATTTACACCCAAATGGTCCGCTCATATTCAGTAACATTCCCTTTCATTTCTTTCTGCGGCCCCATTCGCTCTCAGGCAATTCCTCTGACTATGTCTCAGTGAATGGTTTGCGCGGATGCCAGCATTCTGGAAATATTCGGGAGGGTGAGCTGTGATCAGCCAGGGTGCAAATCCAATTCAAACGCGTGCGTTTATTTTTCAATCGGGATATCAAAATAGGATAATGTCCCGCCCGGCACATCTCCGCCCTATAATCTCAGATGTGAGGCAGACATTGTGGGATGAACTCTGTAGCAGGATTTGACCAGGATCTAGGCTGGCGTTGATGATAAATGAAAGAAGAGCCTCATCCAGCTGTTGAGCCGGACAAAGAAGATCCCAGGGCACGTTTTCTGGAGGAGTGGTGATGCTGTGCCGGAGTTGGGGTTATTTCTCCTTTCAGCAGCACCTCCAGAACAGACGAACTGGCCACTTATCTCACTGCCGAGAGGCTTGCCACTGCATTTGTTTAAACTTGTTATTATTTGACTTCGGGATGTATGATGTGCTTTGTGAACGAATTCACTTTCCTCATCAAAATGAGTCAGGTTTACGCTTCCACATTTGATTATCTTGTTTCTTTCCTTTCTCCTTGCTATTGTTTCGTCTGCTACTGCACCCCCGCCCCATACAACTCTTGGTCTTCCTATCTTCATTTTCGAATCTAATGCTGCGTTTAGCATCCTTCCCTCCAAAAGCTATAATGTTGACCTGTCCAGCCAGTGAGATTAAGTGCATCTTTCTCTTGGTGTGTATGGACGAGGGAGGGTGTAATATCTCAGAAAGCCCTACTGAAAAGGAATGGTATTCATTGTTCAACACGTACACAAGTCCCAGCTTTCTTTTAATTTAAACAATTCATCCAAATACATTACAATTTATCCAAATTTATCCATTATAAATTACAATACATTATAATTTCACAATGATATAATATTAAATGTCAACACAAATATGCCTTCCTTGTACAGCAAGAAACAAACTCCCAATGAAAATGGAGTCCATTGTAAGTTGCTATCTGTCACCTTTTTGGGTTACGCCTTCTGGGATTTTGCCTTCTAGGATACTTGACTCCCAACTGGTACAACAATTCTCACACAAGTCCCAACTGGGACAATAGTTCTACAGGCCCTTCCCGGTAGCTGCCCAGTTCCACTTGATCAGGCCATTGTCTATTATCAAGGGAACTCTTATTCAACAAGCTCCACAGGGCGATCAGTTAAAGATCACCCATGGAAGTCATAGGGATTATCACATGGGGGAAGACAGTAAGAGTTATCTAAAGTCTGTTCTTATTCTATTAGAATCAGATAACTAAGGGCCTCATTTTAATCTCACCATACATTTATCAATTGATTTAATCTGTAAGTGTGAGCACCATTTACTACATAGACAAGACTTTCATCGCCAGCATATAGCAGCTGCTGATACGATAGCTTCTTCTCATGCCTATCTGATATTTTATTTTGTTTCTCAGAATAGTTTTACACATTTTAGTTAGGCACGGTCACACTTAACCAGTAACTGAAAGAGCGCTTCGACAGATGGAAATTAAGGTGTAGTAAATTTTGTAAATTGTTGTAATTATATCCTTTATTAAAAAGCTTTGCCTATAGCATGTAGCATGCATTAATTTTTAATATAGCTGATTAAATGTAGCCTTCCCTCAGAAGGTTGCACATTCAAGTCTCACTCTCGGATTTGAGGACAAAAACCAAGGCTGACATTCCAGAGCACTGCTGAAGAGGTGCTGCACTGTTGGGGGTGCCATCTTTCAGATCCCCCTCTGCCTTTTATCATACAAGATTCCCCAGCACTACTTTGAAGAAACATTGGAGTTACCCTGGTGTCGTGGCCAATATTTGTCTCTCAATAACATTTCCTCACAAGAATTAGGAGACTTTGCTGATTTCATTCCCCCTCTTTAGTGTATTGAGGCCAATTATAGCCTTCCTACTACTCAGTTAACTAAGCACAGACTGGAACAAATCTGGGACTTAGAACAAATAGTTCTGTGTCACAGTGGATAATATATATGGCCTATATCATCTTGAGAACTCTTTTAGAGTATAAAACTAATGAGGAAGTATGACAACATTGTGAGCTAAATTTGGATATGAAGTACTCATTTTTAAGTATTATTTGGGTGACAATCAGGAGCACAAGGAGAACAGAAGGATCAAGAAGGGGAGGAACAGAAAGTACAATAGAAAGTGGAGGAACGGGAAGAGGAGAAGTATAACAAAGACAGTTCCTTTCTATCCATGTTCTACATGATCATGTCACTCATGAACAATGCTGGTAACTCAGTCACATCTCCCCATTTATTAACAGTCCCACAACAACACAAAAATAAACACAATCAGAAAACATACTTTGCGATCCAATTTTGAAGATTCAATCATTACATAATGTATAAAAATTAAACTTGTCACCCTGGCACATTCCCTCTTCTATGGTTTTTGCCTTTCTTAGCTCACCTTATGAGGCACTTATTCAGTGATTGCACGATGGCTGATGGAAGGCTGTTGAAGAATGACATTGAGCAGATTTGTGCCTAGAAGTCTGGATTCTGATGACATGATCTTGTCCTGGGCTGCAGCAGTCTTGGCTGGCTAACTGACAGGCATTGGCAAGGCCATTGTCGGAGCTGGTAGGATGGAAGTGGAAATGCTGTCATTTTGAAAGAGGAAAGCAGTGTTCCATGGAGTCACAGTCAATCTCCTGACTTGGTGGCTAAGCAATCCTACTGACCAATTGGAGAAGAGGTTGATGGACTACTGTATCATCCTGGATGCTGTCCTTTTGAACAATGGTATTCTGAGCACCAATTGCAAAGGTCTGAATTTCTGCTGCAACACTCAGACTTTCGATGGGAATTTTATGTATGCAATGGAATCTGTGACACTAGCCGTCAGACGTTACACCACAATGGATTCACTGATGTGCTGATGGAAATGATCTCCAATTCCATTTGGAAAGAATGGGCACCAAAGTAGGTATTAAGTTGGTGCTGGATCTCTCCATGCTCCTTGACATTGTACCAAGTCTTTCTGGCAGGCTTTCCAGTCTACCAAGCACTTGTTTACATACACCCATCAGTTATTTTTTATAATCTGACTAATCAAAGCTGTCACTGCAGAGCAGAACAAGTGTATGACCTTGCCCTCTGATGAGTTAGCTCCTGTGCTATCCTTTCCCCCAGATCTGGCACAAATACACTGCTACTGGTGTCTCACCACGTACAGATTCCTCCTCCATCTAGGCCTCTAAAATACATGCAATGTTGATCTCTGAACTGGTGGCTGTGAGGGGAAGATCAAGTGATATTGTCCCTTCATCTTCATCATCTCCTCCCTCTTTCCTCTCTGGTAAAGGTTCCAGTTTTTGGATATCTGAAAAGGGACAAAGTTTGGGTGGTTGTGAGGAGTGAGTAGAAAGTAAGAATGCATGTTTACACAATCTGTAGCTTGTGAAGTGAAAATACTGAGGGATCAGGGAGAAGTGGAAGAAATGAGGATGATTTAGCATGTGGTTCACTCCATTGTTGATTCCTTCAGCTCCATCAGTGGCCACAGACTTACTAATGCCTCTTCCCATGATGACCAGCACTGTCTCTCTCTGAGGGTTGAAACATGTCCTCTTTCCTGCTGATTCCTGTTATACACCACTGTCTCCTGAAAAAAGATCTATGTCAGTGAATGTCCTGAAATATGGCTGGATAATATAGCTGTCATTGTTGAATAACAGTCAGTGTATGCAGGCTGTGTCTTGTGAGTGTGAAGCAAGTAATAGCACTAATTGTGCCAGATGAGGTATTGCATGGTTTGGAGTCGAAGGGTTGAATTTTGATTGTTAGGGATTGCCAGTAGATGATCGATGGGAGTATGGTCAATTGGATTGATGTAGTAACTCCATTGGTAGCTTATGTCAATTGATGAATGAACTCTATTATCTTGGCAGTTAATGCCAGTTTGTTAAGCTTCTTCCTGTACTGTTTCCATGTTCTTGAAGCTACACTCTGGGCATTGAACTCCACCATTACTTCTTCCCATTGTCTTCTGGCCTTATTTCTGGAGCTCCTACTCAACTGCAGAAACAGCATTTCTCTCCTTTCTATGTCTTTCACCACAACCTCTAGTGTATCGTCAGAAACTGTGAGTGCACAGTATTTTGCATTTTCAGTCGTTCTTCATAGTATTGGTTCACTTATTGGAAGTCCCGCAGCCCTTCTTGCAGCTACACTGAGCCTGCCATTTAAGAGATGCAGGCTGATCATAACTCATAAAATCATCTGCTGATACATGCAAGCAGTGAACAGTATGTAGAGCATTGACTGCACATTTAAAACAGCAGGTGATATAAATTTAACATGGTGTACAATGAATAAACTGGGATTAATTCCCTTTTGTAATTCTCACAATCATTTTTGGATGTTATTCAATTTAACCCTCATTACATTTTATTTCCACTTAAACATGAAAATGTCTTGAGAAGGTGTTGATTTGTAAGGTCATTAATGGGGAGTATATGCTAGTTACTAAATGACAACAAAAATCCATGACAGTTGTGTGCTTTGACCCTTTCCCTCTGGCAAGACAAAGTGGATTAACAGGTTTAGGAGACGTTCAGTCAGGTCAAAATAGAGTCACTGAGTTCTTTCCAGTAAATTCTACTATCAGAAAATCTCTTTGCCAAGAGAGGTTTGTGAAATTCATGCCAGCGTCATTACCAAATTCGTAATGAACCAGATTGCCCTGCGCAGCCTAGACTTACTTTATTTACTCATCAAATTCAATCAACAGAATTGGGATCTTTAGATTTGACCCACTAACTGCCGGTGAATTATAAATTTCTGATACATAAAAAAGTATTTCTGGTGCATTGAAGGTTCAACCTGGTGGATTTGATTTCTACTTTATTTCCCTTTTTAGTGCTGTGTCAGAAGTATGATAAACAATTAGGTTGAATTTTCAATTGCCCATCGGGTGCATTTGTATGCAGTCAGGATTGGAAAATTGAGCACTTGGGGTGGCATGACTTGTTTACTGACACCTCACTATTACAGCTAGATTTCAAAGGTAGAGTCGGAGTAATTGTTCATTGAGTGTGTTGTGAGCATGGGGAGATGGTGGTATAGTGGTAAAGGTCATAGGGCTGGTCAGACTGAGGGTCAAATCCTAGGATGGCAACTACTGGAATTTGAACTCAAATAAGAAATCTGGAATGTAAAGCTAATCTCAGTAATTAGTTACCATGAAATTATCATCAATTGTCATAAAAGCCTGTTTGGTTCACTACTCCCTTTACGGGAGGAAATCTGTCCCTTAACTGGTCTGGCCTACATGTGACTCCAGGTGTCTAGTAAGGGCAACATGGAGGATCTGACTCTGAGGTACCTTGGGCTTAGCTGTCAGGAACAAAGCAGGAAGCCAGCAGTGCCGAGACTGTAGTGAAAAGTTGTATACAAGGGGAAAGTAAAATTCAGGTGCTCATGCAGTCTTACTAAGTTATCATCATTTGAGCTGAAAGGCTTGACTTTGTGAAGAGAGAATGTTTGGACTCTTGAAAAGAATGCGAGACTGCTGCCATCCAAGCTTATCTCTACTAGCTATGCCTGCTTGGTTTGGCTCGCCGGAGCTCTTCTTCCAGATAGAGGTAAGAGTACAGCTCTCCTCTCTGCCACAGCCTCATTGAAGACCTCAAGGGAGGGATCAGAAAAATGTGGGTCTGCCCAAGGACTGCCACTTGAATCACTCACTGCAGGTCCTCTGCCCACTCATTTCCAAACCATCCATTCATTTATGGCTCCCATCTCCTGGCCAGCACCCCTAATTGGGCATCAAATTGGCCCAGAGCTAGTTAATGCATGGAACTTGTAATAAGTCTTCAGGAGCAGAAGTCCCTTCACTAAAATGCCTTTATTTACAACTGTTAACAGTAGTAACTGTAACTAGTAGTTAGCAGTCTTTCTCCGGGGGTGTCAGAGGAACTGATTGGTAAAGACTCCCTGATTGGCCCATCAATTGGATCTTTAATGAGGGAGTTCATATTCCAATAGGCCAACCTCAATGGCGTGATTGAAGTCATTACAGCACTCAAAATTTGTGATGCTGATGCTGAGGCAATGCGGGGTTGTAACCAGGAAATGTTCCTGGTTTTGAGTTCTTGGTGGCGTGGCACTGTGGTTAGCACTGCTGTCTTACAGTACCAGGGACCTGGGTTCAATTCCTGGCTTGGGTCACTATCTGTGTGGAGTACGCATGTTCTCCTCGTGTCTGCATGGGTTTCCTCTGGGTGCTCTGGTTTCCTTCCACAGTCTGAAAGACATGCTGGTTAGGGTGCATTGGCTATGCTAAATTCTCCCTCAGTGTACTGGAACAGGTGCTGGAGTGTGGCGACTGGGGGATTTTCACAGTAACTTCATTGCGGTGTTAATGTAACCCTACTTGTTACTAATAAACAAACTTTAACTTTAGTTGAACTTGGAATGACAATTCAGCCCTTGGAATTTGACAACTGTTACGAGTGGTCCCTGGGTGAGTTTCCCCAAATTTGTAACCTGGTTGAGGTCTCTTAATTTGTTCCTGTCCAGGTGGGATATCTCCAGATTGTTATGCTCCAAGGTGAAGAGGGATGAACTGGTTCCCTTTCTTTATTCAACTCCCTCTGCCTGTCGCTGAAAAGAGGGTTCCACCCTTTGCTGATCTCTGTTCCTAGTCCCAATATTTATGTTGTAAAGGGAAGAAATTTAATGAAGCTTTCTTGAGTTAAAGATAGTGACTTCATTAACCATCAAAAACAAGAAAATGATAAAACACATGCATATACATTTACACAGGTTAGAAGTGTGAATTGAGCTCAAAGTTATGTAAGTAAAGAAAAGCTTTGTGAAATAGTCCTTGACTTGTGAGGAGTAGATGATTGCACATTGCAGTGTTGCGATTCAAGATTCAGGCACACTGACTACAGCAGGTGAATAGTCAGTTTTGAGATTCCAGTGTTCTACAGTCTGATGGAGAATCTTCCGTTTTCTTTTCAGCTGTGATCTTTGCTGATTGAGCTTACTTCAACGATTAGAGAGAGATAGAAATATACCTGCAAATGGCTTTTGCAGGAGTGCTGCAGCTGCTGGCTTTCTTTTTCAACATTCTGACACCCCTCAGCACTGACACACACACACACACACACACAAACTTAGGACAGCCTTTCAGCTGGCCTTTATCCCTGCCTTTACAAAATCCACAATCCACCTGCGACGTTACACACAAGGTATGTCTTGTTGAGGTGATATTCATTTCCCATTATCCCCCTTTGTTTCCACCAGAGATGGCAATTAATTTCTGGATGCTTTAGAAGTACGTTGTCTCTCAGAGTATCACCCACCAACAAATCAGCTAGTAGCTGACTTTACATCCTCAGCTATCTTCAGTTTGTATGTCCATTATAAAAATCTCACAGATTTTATTTATAGTTCAATATTTCCAGACTGAATTCAAAGTTTTTCCTTCATTATTATGGCACAATGCATAAGATATATCCAATAAGAAAGATGATTCAATGGTGTTTTTCAGTTTATGTAAGTAATCCCAGAAGGGAGTGCCCACAATTTCATAAGAGTTATCAGGAAACTACAAGACACATATAACAAGCACATAATTAGCCACAAAACTTTCCTTAGAGCAACCTATATTTAAATATTTTCACAACAGAATATTCAAAGACACTTCATGGGAAAGGGTGTGGATACCAAGCAAATGGATCCCAAGCAAATTAGAAAAGAGATTGCAGAGGATCAGGACAATGTGGGAGTACTGGTATTCTTCACTGATGGCGAAATGAAGGAAGAGAAAAGATGTGAGCCTGTTTGAAAGAATAGAGGAAGTACGCAAAGATGGAGGGCTGGAGAATATTTCAGTATTAGACTAGAATGAGACCACAAAGGATTTTAAGAACCAGAAGAATAATCTTAAAGCTGACATAATACAGCACATAAATTCAGTGGAGGCTAGTGGGAATGATGGTGTGGTGCAGATATTTGTGGTGGATAGGATGTACACTTGAGATACTCAATGTCATACTGTTTAAACATGAAATTGTAGATGATGTGAGACCACCCTTGATCATTCCATGCTATTATCATCCTATCAAATATTTCTTTCCTCTCCAGGTTTCTTAAATACTCTGTCACAACCCAGCTATTTTTCTTCATTCATTCATTAGATGTAGAGATCACTAGAAATGTTTGTATTTATTAAATGCCCCTCATTTCCCAAGAGCAGGTGGTGGGGAGCCATCTTTTTGTATCACTGCAGGCCAGTACTGTTAGTGAGGGAGTTCCAGAAATCTGTTTGTAAAACAATAAAGGCTGGTGTGTGATTTGGATGGAAACTTGCAGGTTTTGATGTTCTCATGTGGGCTTGGTATATGTTTTTAAAGAAGTCTCATGAGGTTTCAATACTACAATCTGCCTTGTATATGTTACACACTGCAGCTATGCTGCATTGGCTGTAAAGGCAGTAAATGGTTAAGGTTTGGCAATGCGTAACTTACAAGCATTAAGAAAAATGACTCATTGGCCTCATTCAGTTTATGAAAATAATTCCATGAAAGCAAAGATTACCAGGAAACTACAAGACGCATATAACAAACTTATAATTACCCACAAAACTTCCCCTACAGCAAGTTACACTTATACAATGCATTTTCATAATGGGATATCACAGGATCACAGAATTGTTACAGTGCAGAAGGAGGCCATTTGGCCTACTTTGTCTGCACTGGCTCTCCAAATGAATACCATGATTTAGTGCCATCCCCATCCCTTTTCCCTGTACTCTATGCATTGCTTCTATTCAAGTAATCATGTCTAATGCCCTGTTGAATGCCTTAACTCTACTGACACCCTCTATATTCTTCAAGGGATCCACTTGATCCCAGCTGCCCATGCATGTCATATGCCTCCTCTTTCTTCTTGACCAATATCCTGAATCATCCAGATTCCCTACTTCTACAAGCCTTGCCCTTCACTCTAAAAGGAATTTGCTTACCCTGAATTTTGCGTAACACGCTTTTGAAAGCCATTCATGTAGCTTTCAGCCTCCCAAATGTATCAGTGACTCCAGTCACCACTCTTTAAAAAAAAGCTCAAGTTTCTGCAGCTGGCATCATTTCCTGCACATATTTAGGACACCGGTAGAGTCTGGGACTTTGCACGTATTACAGGACATGCATATTCCAAGGCACTTCACAGGAGAGGGAGTGGAAACCAAACAGCAAGTGTTTTAAAAGGTAGGGAAACTTCTTGAAAAGATGTAAATATGTAACAAAAAATTGTGGAGGAATTTGAAAGATAGAGGTTGCAAAGGCTTAAGAAGGAAATGTGAGAGTGATGATGACCCTCATTTGAATATGAGCTACATTTGAATGAGTGGAAGAAGTATGCTACGACACAGGACTGGAGAATATTGCAGTATTAGACTAGAATGAGACCACAGATGTGATCTTACTGGCATGTCACGCCAGTTGATCAGTGTGGTGAGCAGGTAAAATCACTCAGAAGGTGAAAAATTAGGTTTGTGCCCTGTTTTTTGCCTCTTGTGATATTACTGGTCCTGTTCTGCAGGTGTAATTAGTCGTGCACCCGAGAAGGGAGCGAGCCTGATTTAACTATTTATTATCTCATTCCAATATTATTAGTGAGCCTGGGATGCAATTGTCCAGGCTCTTAGCAACATTGCCAGTGGAAGTCCTCACAGGCGAAGATCGCGCATAGTCCTCAGCAACGGGGACCAGATGTGATGCCTCACCAGTGGTATGGGAGCCCATTAAACCCACCCATGTGATCAGGGGCATGGGCAGGCAGTGCCAACCTGGTATCCTGGCAGTGCCCACCAGGCACCTTGGCACTGTCAGCCTGGCACCCTCCAAGTTTATTGAATACATTGTTAATACCCAGCTTTTTTTCTTCATTCATTCATGGGATGTGGTATGGCCAGCAAAGCCAACGTTTATTACCCATTCCTAATTGCCCTTGAGCAATTGTTGGCTATCTGCTTGCTTGAATTGCTGCAAACAATGTGTTGAAGGTTGTCATGACCAGTGAGGATACATTGAATGGCTCCCCTCTTTGCCCTTTCCTCATTTGACCTCAATAGGTTTTTTAATTTTAATAAGGTATACTTGCTAATTTTATGGGTATGTGTCATGATCATAAAAGGACAATAGGTCAGGTTTTATGAATTTACCAAAACAAAGGTTACACTTAAACTAATCTAAGTAAAATAATAAAATAGTGTTTTACACATACGCAGAATTAAAATTAATACATATAAATATAGATTACAGAGTGGGGAAGAATAGGTTGGCCACAATGGATTCTGTAAAAGAAGTAATGGAGTATAGAGTCTGTAATTTAGTGACTTGGCTGGTTTCAGACAGAATTCAATGTTCTTGATGCTTCTAATTTAAGGATGTTGATGACTGAGTTGATTGTTCTTTGGGAGATGGTAGAGCTGGACTGGACTCTTTTAAGAAATCTCTACCTGCAATAGGGTATTCCTGGATAATCACAGTTGCTAAACATGACACGAAGATTACCAGATGGAATAAAGGGATGTCAAAGAACAAAATCAGCCCGGGAAACAGGCCCTTCGGCCCAACGAGCCCGTGCTGCCATCTCAACACCACCAGTCCCCCTCTCCACCCACGACCCCTGTCTAATGTTTTATGTCATTTAGATCTTTCCCTAAGCTGTTTGTCCCCAGTTCTGCTGAGTAAAGATCTGCTTAAAATCAGAGTTGGCTTGTCATGTGATCTTTCTTCTCCAACTGGCAGAGGGATCTAAAAGAAGACCTTGTCTGTGTATTCTAAAGGTGACTTGATCAGCTAAGGTCCAGAAGCAAACTCAGCCTTTGCCCAAGTGATTAGTCTAAAAGTGATTGCTGACCTCCATTGCTACCTGAACCTTGAAGTACCAAACCTAAGTCAACATTCTCATTCCTAAGTGCATCCATGGCCTTCCTACCCCCACTCCCTAAGTTTCCCTGCTACCAAATCCAGAGTCTTAATCACTACTTCTCCTTTTACCTTTAACAACTACTTCAATACTTACATATTCACCCATAAATCCTTAATCTTGTTTTCTGTACGGCACCAGGTTTGATTCTGACCTCTGGAGACTGTCTGTATGGAGTTTGCACATTCTCCACGTGTGTTTCCTCCGGGTGCTCCTGTTTTCTCCCACAGTCCAAAGATGTGCAGGTTAAATGGATTAGCCATGATGAATGCATGGTGTTGTAGGGATGGGGGGAAGGTGGGGCGCATGGGTAGAATGTTCTTTTGGAGAGTCGATGCAGACTTGACGTGCCAAAGACCTCCTTCTGCACTTTAGGGTTTTATGGATTCTAACCTATTCCTCCCTAGTGAAATGCAGTGAAACATTTTTCCACTTTTTTTGTAATTGTAGTTTACTTAGATTAAAAGGAGTTTGATTATCGTTCAAGGTTCAAAAGAAGAACCACCAGCCTAAACAAATGAGATTAAAAAAAAATTTCAATAACAACATTTTCATGCAATCCTGGTCAAGGTCTGGAACTTAAATTTGACGATGGGTATCCTCAATTTTCAGTGCAGTCTAGAACCACAGAATTCGAACAGTGGAGAAAGAGGTCATTTGGCCCATTGACTCCCAAGAGTATTAGGCCCTCCCCTCCACACTATCCCCGTAATGCCGCACATTAACCATGGTTAACCCACCTAACCTGCACACCTTTGTGACAGTAAGGGGCAGTTTAGCATGGTCAGTCCACCCAACTTGCACATCTTTGAACACTTAAGGGCTAATTTACCATGGTCAATCCATCTAATCTGCTCATCTTTGGATTGTGGGAAGAAACCAGAGCATCAGGTGGGAAACACAAACAGACACGGGGAGAATGTGCAAATGCTACACTCTGTAATGGAACCCGGGACCCTGGCACTGTGAGGTAGCTCTGCCAACTCGTTGTGCCACTGTGCTAAAGTCAAGACTACTAGAAAGTTTGAGAGGTCACTTCCTCTCCCCTTCACCCCAATATTTACACTTGTTGGTTGGACAACTTTCAGATAGTAGTTGAGAAAGATTGCAGCTGGAGATAGTGATGCCATTAAATGTATGAAATCAATGTGTTTTTACAGTTAAAAAAAAACTTCGGGGATAGATTTAACGTAGAAAACCCAATAGCACAAACATTTGAAGGGGTGCAGTGCATGAGGTGCACATAACCTCTCTTGGGGTTGGGGGGGGGGGGGAGAGGTGAAGGATGTGCCAGGTCTCCAGCCCTTCGCCTGCACTGGGATTCTCCAAGCCCAGGCGGAAGTGTTGCACAGTCGCTTCCGCCGCGCTGAGCGGCTGGCCCGGGCACACTAACAACCCCCCTTCATTTTGTTTGTTTGTCAATAATATTGTATTTGTGGGAGGGAGTGAGGGGAGGAAGTCGACCCCCGCCCCGGGCTCTGGTTCCTTCACCCTCCCTCGCTGGCTGCGCCATGAACGCGGGCGGACAGAGCGACGCCTTCGCCCCGGTGCCGTGTGAGTATGCCGCAATTCTACTTATGCAGGGGTCGGGGCGGCCGAGGGGACCTGGGCCCAGAGCTGCGCCGATGCGTGGCTGGCCCTGGGCGGGCCCCGCAACCTGGGTAACGAATTACCCGGGAGCCTGGCCGTCAGGGGACGGGCAGGGAGGGGAGGCTCAATACTCAGGTTCCGGGGCTTCCAGTGTATGTGATATACAAAGTCAGGGGCTCCCCCAGGTTCATTCACGCATACAGGAGGGTAAATTAGGTCTCCCCCCCTCCCCCCAAGTTTGATACATTTAAAAGTGAAACCCTAGAATTAATGGTAACCTTTTTTTCTTTTCAGCAACTTGCAAGTTGGTGCACCAGAAGCACTAAAAGGAATATGAGGCATTAAAATAAATTTCTGATTAAAAGATGCACAGTTGGTATTACAATGATTTCAGGTGCCCTTCAGACCAATCCTGCCTTGACTGCAAACTTAAGACCACAAAATTCAATGGCATAGGACCCCAATTTTCAGTGCCCACAGGAGCCATTTCAGTTCCAGAATGATGTCCCCCGCCACGTGCATGCACCTTTTGATGCATCATGTTGAGCAGATCGTTGGTGCAGACACAGGAACATGTGCCAAGAGTATGCAGATTGTGACCTCGGTCAGCATGTAACACTGATTTGACTCTAGCCTGAATTTGTGCCCCGCTTACTTCAGCTAATGCCCTCTCTTAACCTTGCACAGTTGAACATCAGTACAAGCGCCACTTCGCTGGTGCTATTTTAAGGGATCAACACTTTCAGGTTAGTTGCGGATGGATTTCTTCAAGCACTAGTTGGAACTTTATACTGCTTCTTAAAATTGGTGAAGTCTACAGGGTGTGGAGTGTTGCATGGTGAAGGCCTTCAGGGATTCTACTTTAATCACTTGCTCCTAGTCACTGGTTGCTGTAGCTTCTATTCCCCTTGGATCTGCAGCATGGGTGAAGAATGTGTAGATGTGATCCTGAAACGGGCAAGCTGCAATCTACTGACAATATGGCTCATGACTCTGGTGCTCAACCCATACATACTACATATACGAGCAGCATGTGTATAATAAGAGCTGTGTTGCCACACCAAATGTGATTGAGCAGACATTTGTGTTACTTAGGCAATGCTTTCTGTTGCCTGGACTATTCTGTAGGAACCCTACAGTACTTCCCAGGGTATATAGATGTAAACTGGTACGATATAATTGGGATTATGGGGACGTGGCTCCAGGGTGACCAGGGATGGGAACTGAATGTCCCAGGCTATTCAGTATTTAGAAAGGAGAAGCATAAAGAAAAAGGTGTGGCATTGCTGGTTAAAGAGGAAATTAACACAATAGTGAGAAAGGATATTAGCTCTGACAATGTGGATGAGTAGAGTTGAGAAATACCAAAGGGAAAAAAATATTATTGGGTGTCATATATAGATCCCCAAATTACAGTGGTGATGTTGAGAATGGCATTAAACACAAAATTAGGGATGCATGTGATAAGGGAATATTGGTGGTCTTAATCTGCGCATAGATTGGGCAAATCAGATTAGCCACAATGCCTTAGAGGAGGAATTCCTGGAATGTATACAGGATGATTTTGTTGACTGATATGTGGAGGAAACAACTAGAGAGCAGGCCATCTTAGACTGGATACTGTGTAATGAGTCATAGAGGTTTACAGCATGGAAGCAGGCCCTTTGGCCCAACTTGTCCATGCCGCCCTTTCTTTTAAACCCCTAAACTAATCCCAATTGCCCACAATTGGCCCATATCCCTGTATACATCGTGCCCATGTAACTACCTAAATGCTTTTTAAAAGACAAAATTGTACCCACCTCTACTACTATCTCTGGAAGCTTGTTCCAGACACCACCCTCGGTGTGAAAAAAATTGCCCCTCGGGACACTTTTGTATCTCTCTCCACTCACCTTAAACCTGTGCCCTCTATGGGAGAAGATATTGACTATCCAGCTGATCTATGCCGCTCATTATTTATAGACCCCTATAAGATCACCCCTCAGCCTCCTATGTTCCAGAGAAAAAGTCCCAGTCTATCTAGCCTCTCCTTATAACTCAATCCATCAAGTCCCGGTAGCATCCTAGTAAATCTTTTCTGCACTCCTAGTTTAATAATACTTTTTCTATAATAGGGTGGCCAGAATTGCATACGTATTCCAAGTGTGGCCTTACCAATGTCTTGTACAACTTCAACAAGACATTCCACTCGTGTATTCAATGTTCTGACTGATGAAACCAGTGAGAAGGGAGTCATTGCCAATCTAGCTGTGCAAGACCCCTTGGGGATGAGTGGCCATAACATGATCGAATTTTTTACCAAGATGGAGAGTGAAGTGGTTGATTCAGAGACTAGGGTGCTGAATCTTAATAAAGGAAACTGTGAAGCCATGAGGCGTGATTTGACCTTGATAGTTTGGGGAGAGTTACTTAACAGAGATGACAATGGATAGGCAAATCAAATTAGCCACAATGCCGTAAAAGAGGAATTCCTGGAGTGTATACAGGATGTGTTTCTTGACCATTATGTGGAGGAACCAATTAGAGAGCAGGTCGTCTTAGACGGGGTACTGTATAATGAGAAGGGAATCATTGTCAATCTAGTTGTGCGAGACCCTTTGGTGATGAGTGACAAACATTCAAGGAATGCATGGGGGTGCTGCAGCAACTGTTTATTTCTATCTGGCACAAAAGCAAAACGGGTAAGAGCACCAATCCATGGCTTACAAAAGAAATTAGAGATCATATCCGATCCAAGGAAGAAACATATAGATTGGTCAAGAAAAATAATAGGCGTGAGCATTGGGAGCAGTTTAGAATTCAGCAAAGAAGGACCAAGGGATTGATCAAGAAGGGAAAAATACAATACAGAAGTAAGCTTGCAGGGAACATAAGACTAACACGAAGGGCCCGATTTTACCATCAAGTTGCACCCGTTTTCAGGCACGAAAACTTGGTAAAGTTGGGCGTGAGGCAAGTCGTGCTGCCACTCTGCCTCTGTTCAGTGAGAGGGGAAGGGGGAGGTCTGCTTCCACTCTGCCTGTGATCAGTGAGGGGAAAGGGGGAGTCTGCTGCCACTCTGCCTATGATCCTGTGAGGAAGAAGGGATCCACTGCCACTCTGCCTGAAATCAGTTTTGAGGGGGGAATAGGGGGGTTCTACTGCCACTCTGCTTCAGATCGGTCTGGGTGGAGGGGCTGTAGGGGGATAAGGGGGTCAGTAATGTTGGAGTGTGGCAAAGTCCGCAGGGGCCTGGGGAGGCATT
The DNA here is from genome assembly GCF_965287045.1 of Carcharhinus amblyrhynchos. Lineage (NCBI taxonomy): Eukaryota > Metazoa > Chordata > Chondrichthyes > Carcharhiniformes > Carcharhinidae > Carcharhinus > Carcharhinus amblyrhynchos. The sequence goes on along the minus strand of NC_137339.1, from coordinate 37,817,762 downwards.
ATCTGGCCCAGGTGGGTTGTGTCAGGGGAGCATTATTCTATCATTTTATTTTCTGCGCATGCACAGTTGGAGATGCTGATTGGAGCTGCAGGGTTTCAGGTGAGTTAAGTGCCGCCCACAGGCTTGGGCAGCACGATTCAAATCTCTATTTTTTCTGGCAGAGTGCGTTTGGTGGCGACTGAGAACGGGTCTAAAAGTCGGATCTGAAACACTCTCAGTTTCAAGTCCACCCAGCACTTAGGGTCCTATTTTACCATTTTGATTTTAAGAGTTTTTATAGATACATGAAGAGAAAGAGATTGGTGAAGACAAATGTATGTCCTCTACAGACAGAAACAGGGGAATGTATAATAGGGGACAAAGAAATGACTGAGCAACTGAATATATACTCTGGTCCTGCCTCCAAAAAGAGGACACAAATCACTTACCAGAAATGTTGGAGGATGCAAGAATTAGTGAGAGGGAAGAACTGAGGGAGATCAATATTAGTAGAAAAAGGGTGCTGGGCAGATTGATGGGATTGAAGGTGGATAAATCCCCAGGGCCTGATAATCTACATGCCAGAGTACTTAAGGAAGTGGCTTTAGAAATAGTGGATGCTTTGGTGATCATCTTCCAGGATTCCATAGACTCTGGAACATTCCTTGCAGATTGCAGTCACTCCAATATTCAAAAAGGGAGATAGAGAGAAAACAGGGAATTCTGGACCAGTAAGCCTAACATCGGTACTGGGGAAAATTCTCAAATCTATTATCAAAGACTTTATAGCAGAGAATTTAGAAAACAGGATCAGCCAGAGTCAGCATGGATTTATGAAGGGGAAATCATGCTTGACAAATCTGCTGGAATTCTTTGAAGATGTAACTCGTAGAGTTGACAAGAGGGAGCCAGTCAATGTGGTATATTTGGACTTTCAGAAAGTCCTATGTAAAAGATGATCATGCAAGATCAAAGCACGTGGGACTGGGGGAAATGTATTGAGATGGATAAAAAACTGATTGGCAGAGAGGAAATAAAAGAGTAGGAATTAATGGATGCTTTTCAAATTTGCAGACAGTAATTAGTGGGGTGCCAGAGAGATTGGTGCTGGGACCCCAGCTATTCACGATATATATTAATGATTTGGATGAGGGCACAAAATGTAACATTTCAAAGGTTGCAGACGATACCAAGTTAGCTGGGAAGTTGAACTGTGACGAGGATGCAGAGATCCTTCAGTATGATCTGGATAGGTTGGGTGAGTGGGCAAATCAATTGGCAGATGCAGTATAATTTGGGTAATGTGAGGTTATTCACTTTGGAAGCAAAAACAAGAAGGCAGATTATTACCTGAATGGCTGCAAATTGGAAGAGGGGATTGTGCAGCAAGACCTGCATGTCCTTGTGCACCAGTCGCTGAAGGTAAGCACGGAGGTGCAGTAGGCGGGAAAGAAGGCAAATGGTATGTTGGCCTTCATTACAAGAGGTTTTGAGTATAGGAGTAGGGATGTGTTGTTGCAATTATACAGGGTCTTGATGAGGCCACACCTAGAGTATTGTGTGCAGTTTTGGTCTCCTTTTCTGAGGAAGGATGTTCTTGCTCTTGAGGGAGTGCAGCAAAGATTTACCAAGCTGATTCCGGGGATGGGGGGACTGATGTATGAGGAGAGATTGACTAGGTTAGGGTTGTTTTCGCTGAAGTTCAGATGAATGAGGGGGGATCTCATAGAGACTTATAAAATTCTAACAGGACTAGACAGGGTGAATGCAGGGAGGATGTTCCCGATCATTGAGAAGTCCAGTACCAGGGATCACAGTCTAAGGGTACCAGTTAAACCATTTAGAACAAAGGTGAGGAGACATTTTTTCACCCAATAAGTACTGATCCTGTGGCATTTGTTGCCACAGGAAGTGCCAAAACATTGAATGTATTCAAGAGGCAGCTGGATATAGCACTTGGGGTGAATGGGATTAAAAATTATGGGGAGAGAGCAGGATTAGGCTATTGAGTTGGATGGTCAGGTATGATCACGATGAATGACGGAGCAGGCTCGCAGGGCCAAATGGCCTCCTGCTCCTGTCTTCTATATTTCTATATGTTACGATTTGACATGGCCATCAGTATCCTGCACAACTTTGCCACTATGAGAGCACAGCCTTGCCACTAGACATACAGCAAGTTGAGATGGAGGAAACAGAGGAGATACAGTCTCTTGCCAGTTGAGCCGTCCCTGACCAGGTCATCCAACTGTGGTACCCCTGAATGCAATCCCAATTCCTCATGAAGCCCCAATCACGTACCTTCTCTCTCATACTGACCATCAGAATATGTCCTTGGCCATAATGCCAAAATAAAAGTACCACAAAGCAAACATTCTACAAACCATTCAAAACTGAACTATTGCTTTCCCATGGTTCCTGTCTTTTTAGTTCCTTTGCCTGTCCTAGAGCTTCTACACAGTTATCCCAGTGGTTGCAGCCTGGCTGGAGGAATGCTGCAGACTTCCAGTGGTGGAGATTGTAGAATGTTTTGCAGAATGACCTCTCAGAGAGCTGGTCCCCAGCTTTGGCCTGCACCATCTTAGCATGGAAGGCAATGCTGTGGACTAGCTGACTGGTTGGCTGATGAGTTGGAAGTCGTGAGAGGATCAACACGTCATTGTGAGGGAGGGCAGCTGGTCTATGCTCCTCGGAACTACTGTCACTTCCCCCATGGGGTGTCTCAGCAAATCTAGTTATGTGTTGGAGGGCAGTTTACTGGAGTCCAATGCCCTTTGCCATTAGAGATCAGTGCTCAGCCATCTGGACGTTGATGACAGCAGAATGAGGTTGGAGGACTCCAGTGTGAGCATTGACTGCAGTACTTGGATGTTGCGTGGGTTCTGCTTGTGTGATGGAAGTTGGGCAGCTATTAGAGATTGCAGCAGTGCTGGGATCTGCGAGTATTCCCATGGAGTTGACTATCACATTCACACTGGAAAACTCTGCGCAAAACCCATGCACAAAGTTGGTTGCCAGACCTTCCAAGCTTGAAAGTGACCACAAGCTCTCCAGATGGCCTGCAAATTCAACGAGTATTTCTGTGTACATACCCATCAGTCTTTTGCTCCACGCTGTTGCACCAGAGTCTTCATCTGAATCCTGTGCAGCTGAACTCTTGTGTGGTCTCCTCCTCTAGCAAGCTGGCACCTGTGCCACCCTTAGCCATTACACTGGCTGCAGGCTATGCCTGTCTGTTGTCTCTCAATATGTAAAACTCCTCAAAATTGTACACAAAGTTAGAACCTGCGTTGGTTCTGCACGTTTGAGAGCGAGCAATGGTGTTTCTTTATCATCGCGTTTTTTTCAGCCATCTCTGTTTCACCACTGGTTGCAGGAAAAGCAGTTTCGTAGAATCCCTACAGTGCAGAAGGAGGCCATTTGGCCCATTTTCGATAAATGAAAGGAAAAGGGAATTGAAGTGGAGGGCATGGGGAATGAAAACCAAGAAATGTATGCTTAAACCATTTGTAGCTTGTAAATCAGAAGAGATTGTAGGAGGAACTGAGATATGGCAAGGAGACTTCAGTAAGAGCATAACATGATTTTCAATGCTTTCATCCTCCGTTGGTCATGGACTTGGTCATGGCTGCTCCAGTGCTGGCAATCACCATGTCCTCCATGTCCTGCTTTAATTGTTGGTTGAGGGGTGAATATTAGCTTAGGCATTGGGAATACTCCACTTCATGTAGTACTGTGGAAGCTTCTGCATCCATCTGAGAGGGCAGAAGGGGCCTGGGTTTCATAAAGCATCTAAAAGATGGTACTTCTGACAGCGCTGCACTCCTTCGGTACCAAAATGAAATGTCAGTCTGGGTTATGTGATGAAACCTCTGGCATTTGAACCTATGACCTCTTGATTCAGCAGCAATAATGCTACCAGTGAGCTGAACACTATCCAATATCTTGTTGAAGCGTATTTGCAATGTCTCAGAAAATTACAGTAGTATCACCTCCCAAATGTTTATGGATTTATTGCTGAACTTTGTGTTGTATTAACACAAATCAGTTTGTGGAAAATCTTAGTTCACCATGTACTTTAAACAGAGACGATAAGAGTCAGTTGTCTCATCACAAGTCCATTAAGCAAGGGTAGCCTTCATCATTTTGAGAAGAGCAAATGTGCAATTCACGGGTGCACTCCTGAACATAAGATGCGTGGAACACTTTATTGGAGTGAATTGCACTGCTGTATCTAAGATAATTTTTTTTTCTGTGGGCTTTTTATACAATCATTATTAAAACAATATCACAAATTTTAAGTTTAACGTGAACTGCAATGCAGTAGTTGAGATTAGTTTTCATTTCAGCTAATCCAGCCGAAGCACTTTACATGGGATGTACCATTTTAATTTTTTGACTGTATGAGTATGTGGCTATGAAAGTTGTCCCATAAGACTATTATTCAAAAGCATCATTGGGGATTGTCTAATCTTTCATTAGTTGTCATTGTATCTGGCTTACTGGGCAGGTGGGCAGGAGAGGGCAATTAAAGCTGTGATTTTCTTATTTAATTATCTATTTTTTGGTAAGCAGCAACATTAATTCCACTTTGGTCCTTGTAAAATAATCAATTAAAATGTGCCATGATTTAAGTTTTGCAATTGTATCGTAATTATAGTTTTGGGGAAGTTCAGCAAAATATTTATATTGGCTAATTTGGTCCATATTTCATTTTGGGACTGGACACCTCTGTTGTTACCTTCTTGCTGAAATAGTCTTTTTTTGTTTTTGACATACAGCTACCACCAAAACAATGATTTATGTATGTAAAGAAAGAGGATTATTATGAGTAATGGAAAATAGCTGCAACTGCTAATTTAACTATTTCTTGCATGCATTAAAGTCTTCTTGTCCAATGGACAGCATTTTTAGTAGTTTACAAAAATCTATAGCAATGAAATCACCAATATGCTCCATATATGCAAGTTGCCGTAACCAAGACAGAGTAAATTCAATTCAAGTAAGTGCAATGTGTTGCACAATGGCAGTTAAAGGGGAAGATGTTCTTACCCATTTTGACCTTATTAGATTTATTATTGTCACATGTCACTTGTAGGGCGGAGCTGTACAATAAATGGTAGAACCATCAGGAGTATAGACGCACAGAGGGACCTGGGTGTGCAAGTCCACAGATCCTTAAAGGTGGCAGCACAGGTGGAGAGGGTGATAGAGAAGGCATATGGCATGCTTGCCTTTATTGGACGGGGCATAGAGTATAAAAGTTGGCATATGATGTTGCAGCTATACAGAACATTGGTTAGGCCACATTTGGAATACTGCGTCCAGTTCTGGTCGCCACACTACCAGAAGGACGTGGAGGCTTTGGAGAGAGTACAGAAAAGGTTTACCAGGATGTTGCCTGGTATGGAGGGTCTTAGCTATGAGGAGAGATTGGGTAAATTGGGGTTGTTCTCCCTGGAAAGTAGGAGGATGAGGGGCGACCTAATAGAGGTGTGTAAAATTATGAAGGGCATCGCTACCGTGAACAGTGGGAAGTTTTTTCCCAGGTTTGAGGTGACGAACAGAAGGGGTCACAAGTTCAAGGTGATGGGGGGCAAGGTTCAACACAGATGTCAGGAGAACGTATTTTACACAGAGGGTGGTGGGGGCCTGGAATGCACTGCCAAGCAAGGTGGTAGAGGCGGACACGCTGGGATCGATTAAGACTTATTGAGGTAGCCACATGAACAGACTGGGAATAGAGGGATACAAATGAATGGTCTAGTTGGGCTCACGAGCGGCGTGGGCTTAGAGGGTCGAAGGGCCTGTTCCTGTGCTGTATTGTTCTTTGTTCTTTATTCTTTGTTCTATGTATTATTATGCAATAAAACATATTGTTTCTTGCATGGTCTGCAGACAAAGCATACCATTCATGGAGTTAATAGGAGAGCAGGAAGGAGAGGGTGTAGAATATATAGGTAAAATCATAGCTTGGGTGTAGAGAGAGATTAACTTAATGTGAAGTGAGTCCATTCAAAAGTCTGATGGCAGCAGGGAAGAAGCTGTTTTTGAGTCGGTTGGTACGTGATAAGAGTTTGAAATAGGACATTATCAGAGGGTTTGGAAGAGTTGGAGTACAGTTTTAAAAGCAAAGAACGAGAGTAAAAGATGGAATTATGCTGGGGACAGCTCGCAAGAAGTCGCCTCGATCCAGCACCATCTTGAATGACCCTGTAAATGGGGTCAGACTAATTGGGGAAAGTGTTCCAGAAACAGAGAGTTCAAGCAGGTTGTAGAAGATAACTATGGCTGAGAGGGAAGGTGAGGCAATGAAAGGATTTAATCATGAGAATTTTAACAAAAACCAGTGCAGCTTATTCTTAAGGATTAAATGAAAACAGAAAATGCTGGAAATGATCAGCGGCATCCCTTTTGCAGAGAGGAACAGAATGAAAGTTTCAGCCTGATGATCTTTAATCAGATGAAAGATCATTAACCTGAAATATTAACCCTGTTGATGATACCTGATTTGCTGAGTATTTTCTGTTTTATATTTCCAGTATCCGCAGTGTTTTGCATTTGAATTAATTTTAAGGCTGCTCAGCTGAAACTATGCAGCACCATGGTCAGGAAGAGCACTGTGTTCAGATCTGGCCACCAAGACACAAGAGAAAAACCCATGAGCCTGGAGGTGGTACAGAAATGGGCCATTCAGCTGATTCTTAAAGTCCACATACAGAATGATGAGGAAAAGTTAGAAAATTGCAGACTCGAAGGGTTTGTGGAGACACAGTTCTCGACATCTAAAAGTCGCGAGTGAAACACAGTTCCAAGATTCCTGCCTCCAATTCCATTGTGTGGGAATTTTATGGTCCCATGATAAACAAGTCCAAACTGAGCAATCCTGGCTTTGCCTATTCTATTTTAGACCACCTAATATTTCAATAGAGTTTGGCCTGTTAGTTAGAAAACATGGCTCATGGCACCTCAGAGGTCTCATGAATCATGAGGGAAGCCTGTTGTGGAGTTGGAAACCTTTTAAGAGGCAAGTTTAAAAGATCTTGCTAGCTTTAACTGTTATAATTATTTGTAAGTTAATTATGTTTTGAAGCAGTGATTGATGATATGCCTTTGTCCTGAAAAGGCATTTAAATTGATCAGCAATGTTTAAGTCCAAACTGAGACTTAATGGGATTGAGGGTTATAGATAGGCCTAGTAGGTAGGGATACGATCAGTGCAACTTGTGGGCTGAAGGGCCTGTTTGTGCTGTAGTATTCTTTGTTCTATGTTAAGTGTTACATGTATTTGAGTACTTCATCTGATGGATAAATAATCTTCCACATTCAATCTTCAGATTGATTTAGAGACTGTTGAACCTTTGACGCGCTCTTCCAGTCCCATTCTGGGCAGAACTCATGAGCCCAATAATAACATTGGGAAATGTTTGAAAGGTTCATGAAACTGTCAAAATAAACAAACATCCATTCAAACTCCCCTGGAAAAAAGTCTTAATCTTATTAAATGCATATTAAACAGTAAAACAGGTATCAAAATCCACTTCAAAGAAACAAGAAGAACAGGAAGTTACCCGATTTGCAATTCTGTCTCAAGAGTGAAAATCCAGGCTAAAGCTTGGAAAGGAGGCATGTGAGAGAGAATGTTTTAGAAGTTAAAAAAAAATTGAAATTGAGAAGGTAAACCTGAAGTTGTTTTAAGTTGACTGCAGGAAAAGGGGGCACAGGCACAAAATGACAAAAAAACAAATTTAGGATTCACAAAAATAAGCTATTAATATCTTGAATGGTTGGTTGTATTGTATTGTGGAGTTAAATACTCTGGAATTATTTGAGAGAAACTTTAGATTGAAAGAACAACAAGAGGTTGAGATGGAAGTTGAATGAGCAGGTCAGTTAACCACGCTCACTTGTACCAATTGCACAGACGGTGTTGTGCTGTATGCAAGAACACATAAAGCTCTTGGGCTTTCATGCCTTTGTCTTCTTAAAATGCACAGTAGCTTGATCAGTATTTAAAAGAGAAAAAGGTGGGTTAAAGTACTGTGAACAAATAAAACTCGTGCCTTCAGCACTGATCATCCCTTGGTCATTTCTAAATTCACTGCTGCTGTAATAACATGTGCACAGTCTTGTGCCCCCTTGCCTGAACCTTCATGTTGCATCAGACCTATATTCAGTACGCTATTTGATCTGTTAATTTTCTCAAGTTCTTATTCACTTTTGTTGATTGTCTTTCTTGAGATGCATAAAGATGAAAAATTAACCTGAGGTCCCATATGCTGTGTTGGAATGGGTTTAGGTGTGTTAAAGATCCTGTGAAATGTTGTAAAGCAAAGCAGTACATTTTTCCAATAATCTTTCCCTAAATTTTTCACTTATCACCAAAAAAAACCATTTATTTTATAGCTGTTTGTGGAACCTTTGGCAATACTGTTATTTAAACTGAGTTTAAGAGGAGTAATTTTTTGTGAAACACTTTACAATGCAGCACTTTTACATGAAAAATACTGTAGAGCTCCAGAGCCTTTTTTTTGTTTTCTTTGCATATCTGCACAACTGACTTATAAAGCCAGAATAAGAATTGCAGCCTACTAACTCTTTAAAAGCACACCAAATTCCATCCCATGTTGCATGGAGACACCTCTAAGGAAGATTAATGGCTCCCTCTGCAGTTGGAATCAGTACTTGCACAATAATAATAGATGGAACCAGTTGAAAACTCACAATTAGTTTTAATACAAGTGTGTACATTGAATGTAGAGTGGAATCCATATCTCATTTACTGTGATTGCAAAGTGACATTTATAATCTAATTAAAAATATGTATTTTACAACTCCAAAGATGTGCAGAGCATTTGATTGGACAGCTGAATGTTATCTTCTTCTTTCTCAAAGTCCACGATCCAGAAGGATTTGCTAGATAGTGATAGTGATTGGGAATTCTAGTTAATTTTTCCCATCCATAGATAAGGAGACCAGAGACATTAAGCTCACTTAGTTGGACTTCAGTAGTGCCAACAAGATGTTTTGTGAGAATAGTAACTGAGGCCTGATTCTCCACCCTCGTCAGTGGCTGAGGTTCTCTGGTCCCTTGCTGCTGAATAGAAATTAGCCTGAGTGTCAGATTCTCCGTTCTTGCTGGCAGTGGTAGTGGGGTGTGCAAAACCAGAGAATTCCAGCTAGTGTCTTTCTTCTGTTTTATTGTTACACACCCTGCACAACAGATGACACACATTGGCGAAGAACCACAATGCAAAATAATCATTTGCATTTTTTGGGAATTGTAATGAGAGTGTTGCAACTCTTATTTTCAAACATAGTTTTAGATGTACTGCTACGTGGATATCTAAATTGTGATGTATGGAATTAAAAACCACTCTGAGCCAGGAAAATATAAGCCTTAAAGCCCAGGCAGTTTCACCTCCCTCCTCCCTCCTGCCCACCCCCATCCGGAATTTGGGGGTCACTTACAAGTTCAGCATTTGTTGCCCATCCCCAATTGGCCATTTGAATGGGTAGTTAAGATTCAATCGCATTGCCGTGGGTTGGGAGTTGCACACAGGCCAGACCCAAATAAGGATGGCACATTGATGTGGATTGTTTCTGGGACATTGACTAAATTTAAGGAGGAAATAGGCAGATTTTTAATTAGTAATGGTTTGAAGGGTTATGGAGAATGGGCAGCAAAGTGGAGTTGAGGCAGAGATGAGATGAGCCATGTTCATACTGAATGGCGGAGCAGGCTCGAGGGGTTGAATTTGCCTACACCTGCTCCTAATTCTTTCCTTTAGGGAGGGAAATATGTGAATCAGATGGTTTTTTTGTGACATTCAACCAATGGTTTCATGATCACCATTACTGCTAATTCTAGATTTATTAATTGATTATAAATTCCACCAGCTGCCAATGTGTGGATTTGAACCCATGTCCACAGAAGATTGGCTTGGGACTCTGGATTGTTAGTGCAGTAACATTGCCACTATGTCACCAACTCCCCCAAATTTTATTGTGGTGCATTTGAATATGCAGTTCTTGAATTTTGGGGAGTTGGAGATTTGGAAAGGCTGTGTATTTTCTAAAGTTCATGTCTCACTAATGGATAAATTGTAACTTAGAAAACATCCTGGACCTATTTGCGAGGTTTTCAACAAGTCGACTTAGATCCATTCAAGAAAGTCATGAATGATGTTGAGAGTTGAAATTCTGTGTGGGCAATGTATTTGGAATTCAGCAAAATTCTGAAATACTGAATTTCAGCAAAATACTGAAACGCCCCCGCAATTAGTCCACAGGTAGAAAAGCAAGAACAGCAGGCAAGCTTCTGAGGAGATTGATAACTGGCCAAAAGGTCGACAACAGTCACTGCACTCCAAAAAAAGTAGTTAATTGGCTATAAAGCATTTCACAATGTCCTGAGGTTGTGAAAGGTGCTATATAAATGCAAGTTTTTAAAAAAAATTTCCAAGTTGTGGTTAGAAAGCAAATACATGAGTTGCTGTTTTATGAGTTGAGGGGAGAAGAATGTTTTTAAAAATGCTACACAGGGTAGAAATTTCTCTTGTGCAATAACATGCAAAGAAAGGACTGTATTGGTTGGGCCACCTGTTATTCAACCTGCCAACTTGAAGTGAGGGGAACTGAATATGGGTGCAGCTGATGCAATACTATCAGTTTTTCACTGATGTCCAACACAGTTTGCTCCATCGCGGTCTCTGTCCTTCTCATTTCTCACCATTGAAATACTTCTTAGTGTATCTGCTATGTCAGAAGCAGGGATGTACAACCAAAAAATACTGATTAACTGCAACTTTGCTCCTATGGACTCCATTCTGTAGCAAATTTTGTGTTGAACTCACAGCTCCATCTATGGGACTTTGTTTGTTGCCATATCAGTAGAGTACCCAATTTTGATGCACAAGTACTTCTTCTAACATCCAGAAATAGCTGTTAGCGTTCCCCAGATATTTCCATCATGGCAGATAGAACATTCCACGGATGATAAATTAGGAGTGTTTCAAAAATAAGGAACAAATAAAACACTCACAATTGGACCTAGAAGGTGGACCGATATCTGGGAAATGGAATTTTACATGGACAAATGCAAGGTAACAAGACTAGGAAAGGAAAATAAGTTTTGGGAATATACACTAAATACTTTTATTCTATACATTGTAATGAAGGATGAGAGGGATCTGGAGGTCTGTTGGGTGCTCATTGAAACCAAAAGCGCAGTTTTTAATAAAAGCAAACTATAACTTTGGATGTTATAGCCAGAGAAATAAAGTGTAAATCTCAGAATTAATGACAAGTTCACACAAGAAATGTCCTGTTCACACCTTCAGAACTACATATGCTTCTGATTGCCAGATACAAAAGCCTGAGATCACATGCCAACCAACTCCAGAACAGCTTCTTTCCTGCTGCCATTGGACTTTTGAATGGACCCATCTTATATTAAGTTGATCTTTCTCTACACCCCAGCTATGACTGTAACACTACATTCTGCATCCTCCCCTCTCCTTCTCCCCCATGTACTCCATGAACAGAATAAATCAAATGAAATCAGAATAAATCAAATGAAATCAAAAGATATCCCATGTTAGAAGCAGTGCAGAATATACATACTACTTGCATATTGTCAACTAAGTGCTAGATGGTCAACAGATGTGTGTAGCAAGGCCATGCCAAGGTCCATCCTGTGTTGGTTTTTTTGTTAGCAGAATATTCTGGATGGTTTGGAAGTAAAAGCGGTTAGTTATTACCACAACAATTTGAACACTTATTCAGATGTATTGCAGGAAAAGCAAGCAAAGTGTTATCTAGCTTCGAGTAGTCTGAGCTGTGAGGAGAGATGGAATACTCAGGATTTGTTTACTGTGAAGAAGAGGGAACACAGGGAGATATTGTACTGAAATGTTCATGATCCTTATAGGAATAAGTAAATTAAGTCCCAGAACAAGACTTTTTGAGGCAAGGGGACACAGGCTTAGGGTGAAAAGAAAGTTGTACAGGAAACGTAGATTGAATTAATTTATACAAAGTCTGAATGAATACTGAAGCGGTGAATTTATGAAATGGACTGGCTTTGGAGAGAGTAAGTGGAAGCATTACAGGAAGAACTGGATAAATACTTGAAGAAGTGGGTACGAAAGTAATATTTGTTCTTGGCACCAGCCAGATGAATTGCTGTTTATTCTGGTCCTGTGTTTTCAATATTCCTGAGTAAATTGAGATATTTGTAAATTAATGGATTGTTGACTTAATTATTTTTGTGGTCTCAGGTTTCCTGGTACCTGTACAGGTGATTCCCAAAGAGATAAAACTAGGACAATACGTTCTCAAGGTTCAGAGGTATATATGATTGGGAGGAGATTCAGAAGAGTTGAAGCTGTGTTCAGCATCTCTAGATCATATACAAGGAGGGAAATGAGAAATGCTAAATACTCTAATGAAACTGAAATCCAAGTGAAGTATGTATACACCTAAAGGCTTGCTTATGAATAGATGGAATTAAAACTTGTTTTTTTTATGTGGAATGTAACTCCTCAATGCAAGAATTCCAGCAGCATCTCTCAGAATGTTGGAGTTAGAGGATATACTGTTTTATAACAATGGAGTTGTTTTAAAAATTATTAAATGTCACATGAAGCAAGTCTGATGCTCAAAGTAAGCACACATTATTGTACAATATTTTAAAACATTAACAGTTTTAATCGTAAGGATCTAATTTAACTGTCACAAACAGGTTTTCAATGTTTTCCCAGTTCAAAGTTGAGTAAATTTGTTTGGTTAAAATGTTGAAGCAGCTACAACTCTGATTTTCACTTCTAATTGTGCCATGCAGAAGGTTAATACACAAGAAGAGAGCGCATGAATTTGAGAGTAATATATTAGCATAGATAGAGAATATGTTAACAGAAAGGAAGCAAAGAGCACACATAAATGGGATATTTTCAAGTTGGCAGGCTATAACTAGAGGAATGCTGCAAGGATTGGTGTCGGGCCTCAGATATTTACAGTTTATATTAGTGTCTTAAATGATGAGACAGAGATTAATGTCAAAACAAGCTCAGATGCAAACTGTGAGGAGGAACAAAGAACAAAGAGCAACCCAGCACGGGAAACAGGCCCTTCGGCCCAACGAGCCTGCGCCGCCGCATCACCCTACACCTATTCTACCCTGCGTGTCTACGAATGGAACCCCTAACTTAGCCAGATTCAGGGGAGAATAGTGTCAATTTGGTAAAACCAATCAGCCTAAGAGCTGGGGTGTGGGAGGAAACCGGAGCACCCGGAGGAAACCCACGCAACCACAGGGAGAATGCGCAAACTCCCACAGACACAGGCCCAAATCCATGTATCTGCACAGCTAGCAGTGCTAGTCACCGAGCTGTTGCGGCGCCCGTCTACCGGTCCAGGATCAAGCACACACACCAACACGAAGTACTAGGCCACTCCCGGAACTTCCAAGAGCAGCCCACGCACGACCCACCGTGTGCATGCCCCTCGTTTGACACGAGGTGGACCTCCACCTGCGGAATAAAAAGACAAAAACGTTAATCTTACAAGTCTGCTTTTCCGGTGTCTCCCGAGGTTCTAACCTTATTTAATAGCCCCTACCATAACCCTCCATCCTCATTTCACTCATGTGTCTATCTAACTGAACCTTAAACGAGTCCAACGTTCCTGCCTCCACCACCCTACTCGGTAGCGCGTTCCATACCCCCACAACTCTCTGCGTAAAGAACCTTCCTCTCACTTCCAAATTATACCTCTCCCCCCTCATCCTTAAATCATGACCTCTCGTATTTGTACCCAGTCTAGGGAGCAGTCTCTCACTATTAACTCTATCTATTCCCTTCAGTATCTTATATACCTCTATCATGTCCCCCCTCAATCTCCGTCTTTCCAAGGAGAATAGTCCCAGTTTCTCCAACCTTTCCTCGTAACCCAGCCCCTCCATGCCAGGCAACATCCTGGTAAACCTCCTCTGCACCCTTTCCAGAGACTCCAAAGAATCTGCAAAGAAATACAGATAGGTTAATTGAATAGGTAACAAGGTGACAAGGGACGATCATAATGTTAGAAAAATGTTGTAATCAATTATTAAGGAAGTAATAGCAGCAAATTTGGAAAATCAGAATCTAATCACGCAGAGTCACATGGGTTCATGAACGGGAAATCATATCTGATTAAATTAGTAAACATTTTTGAGGACATCTCAACCAGAATGGATAGAGGGGAACCAATAAATGTGTTGTGTTTAGACTTCCAGAAGGCATTCGACAAAGTATCTCACAAAAGGTTAAGTCATAAGGAACAGCTTGGCATTGGCATTGGAGATAGTATATTGGCATGGATAAAGAATTGGCTATTAGGCAGGAAACAGTGAATGGCGATAAGGGGTTCTTTTTCAGGTTGACAACCTGTAGTCAGTTGGGTTCCACAGGAGTCTGTACTGGAACTGGAGCTGTTTACGATATATATTAATGACTTAGAGGAAGTGACTGTACTGTCGGCAAACTTGCAGGCGACATAAAAATAGGTGGAAAGGCAATTTAAAAGAAGGATATAGCCTACAAAAAGATATTGATAGTTAATTAAATAGGCACAAAGTTGGTAAATGGAGTATAATGTGGAAAAATGTGAAGTTCATTTTGGAAGGGGGAACAAAAAAGTATTTAAATGGAAGAAAAAATGCAGAAAGCAGCAATGCAATGGGACTTGGAGATACTTGTGCACGAAACACAGAAAGCTAGGACATAGGTGCAACAGGTAATCAGGAAGGCTAATGGAATGTTAGCCCTTAATTAAAGGTGGTTGGATTATAAGAGTAAGTGAGTCTTGCTGCAAATATACAAGGTACAGACCATATCTGGAGTACTGTGAGCAGTTTTGATTCCCTTATTTAAGGAAAGGTATTTTTTCATTGGAGGCAGTTCAGAGAATGTTAACTAGGATGATCCCTGGAATGGACAGATTGCCTTTTAAGGAAAAGTTAAACAGGTTGGACTTATTGGAACTTAGAGGAATGAGAGGTGATCTCATTGAAACGTATTGGATTCTTTAGGGGCTTGACAGGGTAAATGCTAAGATGCTTTCCCTCATGGGAGAGTCTGGGAACAGAGGGCATAGTCTCAGAATAAATCGGCGCCAATTTAAGACTGACATGAGGAGGAATTTTTTTCTGAGGGTTTTGGAGCTCCTTGCCACAGGAAGTTGTGGGGACAGAGTCCGAAGGGGTGGTTCTCTTAAAAAAAAATTTTAAGTGTCAATTTTGCATAAAACCTGGAATAAATCCACTGACACTTTTCAGCGGGAGTTTCAAAGTGAATCTCCCACATTCTGCACTGCAGAGTGCATTGGCATGAATCACTCCAGAAATCAGTGGGCAGGGCCTATTCTTGTTGGAGAGGCTGGCAGCACAGTGCTGAACGAGCCACTGTGCTTGTGCTGATCTGTCAGTGCTAAGATTGGCACATGTGCAGTGACCCCACACTGCCAGCCTCCAATTGATGACCAGCTCGATTGCTGGCTAGCCCTGTGAACCCGCATTGTTGGCCATGTGATTTCCCCCTTCCTCCATGACCCGTCCGCTGGCCTCCTGGAAATGTCAGCCCCCCCCCCCCCCCCCCCCCCCCCCCGCCCAATCTCCCTCTCCACTCCCTGCAACCGCACCTCCCCCCACCCCAATGGCCAGTCCCAATCACTGGCCTCTTTCCCTTTGTCACTCAGCCAAATGCAGAGTGGCAGCAGTAGCCCCCCCCCCCCTCAATTGCCCCTTTGGCACTGCCCCATGCCAGGTTGGCACTGTCAAGGTGCCAGTGCCCAGGGGGCAACTGCTGCTGAAATCTAACCTTCTGGGGGGGCTTCGATTGTTCTCCCTCCACAGAAGTGGAGTTGGGCCATCAGCTCTCCTCAAGTGGGGAGCTATAGTAAACCCCACTGGAGTGAAATACTCCTGGAGGGGCAGGGAGAGGCTAGCAGGCCCAGAGACTTCAATCCCAGGCTCACTAATGATATTAAAATGAGCCTTTGCTTAAGTTATTCAGTTTCTGACGCAAAGCTGACAGGGCCGGAAATCCGACGTCGGGAGACACGCGGAGTTCATGGCGCCTAGCAGGGACCCCACAAAACAGCCTCCTGGCCTGCTTCAGTACAAAAGCAGCATGATGGGAAAATTGCTCCCCCCCCCGCCCCGCCTTGTGTACATTTAAGGCTGAGATAGATAGATTTTTGATCAGTAAGGTAATCAAGGATTAAATGAAAAATAGGAAAGTGGATGCGAGGTATGTCGGATCAGCCATGGTCCTATTGAATTAATTACAAGGATGATACCAGAGCTCTGACAAATTATTCATCAGGAAAGACTCAATGGAATGGGATTCTTAATTTTCCCTGCAAAGCCAAGGCTAAGGGATGATCTGGTAAAGATTTTTAACATTGTGAAAGGGTCTGACTGTGTAGATGGAGGGGAAATGTTGCCCTCGGCTATACAGAGAATGAAGATTCTAGGGTTAATTTGTGGTGTGTACTGAGGAAGCTGTGAAGCTCTGTATGTCCCTTTCTCAATTTTTCTACCTTTTGCTATTCTTTTAAGGTCTCCTTTTGAATCCAGTTTTTTTGACCGAGCTTTTGGCCGGCCCTCCTGATATTACCTCCTTTGGCTCAGTGTCCATTTTATTTTTCATTACATCTCCTTGGGACACTCCTGCACATTAAAGGCACTGTACGTAAATTACTGTTAATCCAAGCTGGGAATATGAGCACCACAGTTCACCTTAGCATCCGCAAGTTAAAGATGGTAAGTGTAACTATGAGTTTCTCTTTCCAATAATCCTGTTGGGAAGCATGATTGAGAACAGCATTAGTCTTGGCTATGTTGCATTGAGTGATGAAATAGGCTGTAAACAGTCAGTGTGGAGTGATAACACAAGAAGTACTGACCCTTCAAAGAGTAAAGTGGGATGAGGAGGTTGTCGGGCCTGTTCATTAGATTGGTTCTATATTATGTCCCCTATTGTGTACAGTACTAATTAATTTTCTGAGAACATAAGAACATAAGAAATAGGAGCAGGAGTAGGCCATCCAGCCCTTCGAGTCTGCCCCGCCATTCAATAAGATCATGGCTGATCTGTCGCTGCTCAGTTCCACTTTCCCGCCCTCTCCCCATAACCCTTAATCCCCTCTCTTATCAAGAACCCATCAACCCGCGTCTTAAAAATATTTAGCGAGGCAGCCTCCACCACTTCAACGGGCAGAGAATTCCAGAGATTCACCACCCTTTGAGTGAAGAAGTTCCTCCTCAACTCCGTTCTAAACCGCCCCCCTTTTATCTTGAGGGAATGTTCTGCATAGATACTCCCAGTCTTCAGGACTGCTCTTCCCCAGTTTTCTTTCCCCAGGTACAGAAGAGAGCAGATTTTCTGAAAGCGGAGACAAAAGCTGTTCTTCATTATGCTGCATTCTAATTTCTTCTTTCTTTGTAGTTTCTCCAGGGGCCACGGTGTTGGTAGAAGTAAGTGCAGATATCCACATCTGCGGTATCTGCAAACAACAGTACAACACTCTAGATACTTTCGTAGCCCACAAGCAAAATGGCTGCCACCTCGGGACAACTGCAGGCACCGGTTCCGTTCAGTTTGTGGCAGAGGCAACAACACCGGCTACCCAGACTCAGACTGCTACAAGTATGATTACCACACAGACACAGACCATCCCAGGTACGGAATGGGGGGAGGGCGATGGCAAACCTTTTTAGCACGTTTATTTACAAGAGAAATGATTGTTGCATGGTGATTGTCATTAAAACAATATTAGCAATGTTTATGTGGAGTGCAATCACTGCTGAATTGTAATTACTATGTGAATCGAATAAGGCAATTAGGTAAACTAATAAAGATCAGCTTTCCATGTAAATTAAAGTAAGGGTGAAACGTTAATACATATCTAGATTTTTTAAAATGCATAATCAATCTTTGTTCCTTGATCTACCATGTTTGGGGATGAAAATTAACTTCTGAAAAGGGAGGTTTTCAGCAAGGAAAAATACATTTTGACATCCAAGATTTTCCATGTAATATCTGGAATCACACCTAAAATATCTCAGCCTTGGAATAAGATTTTTGTTGTATGGTTTTTATTGGTGCATTCATTTTCTGATTATACATAAAGTATACAACAGTTGATATTTTGTTGCTTTAAATTACTGCTCTACAAAGTGGCAGGGAGGTGCAGCTTCAGTGCTGGTCAAGATGACAAAGTACAGCTTCATGTTATAGCAACAGTGATAGATTGAGTGCAACCTACAAGTATTTTGATGTGGCTCTGGTTACTTGGAATGAGCTGACAGGAAGAAGCTACGTATTATGCACCCCAAATCAATTGTGCAAGTTCCTGTCAAGCAACAGATGTAGAGCAATAGATGTCTGGCTGTGAGTTTCAAAACAACTAATTTAAATAGTTTTGAGATCCTAAACTGCCAAGATCAACGAACACCCCAAAACCACGTTATGACAATAGACTTGCTGGAAGTAGTTTGCTATCCACTGTATTTCACTTTTTGTTATCCTAATTGGGAGCAATTGACAATTGTCAAAACAGTGTTATGTTGTAGATGAAAAAGCAAAGAAGGTTACTCATAACTTAGTGATTGTACGCTTTACATTATGTTGTACATCTAATGAAGAAAGTTAACATAGCTGCATTAGTTGATCTTGACTCATACAGCGGCTGGGTACAAGCATTGGCCTCAACACCCCTGGGTTGGTAAGATTGGAGATTTAGTCAGGATTCTCTTTCTAGATCAGTCGCTCTGGTTAAATGGATATATAGTTAAATGTTAATGAAGGCAGGATTGATACAGTAACTCACTGGACAGAAACAAAGTGGAAAACATTTGGTGGGAATAGGAGTGGATGTCTTTTTATCTACTTTCAGAACAAATACAATATAAAGCTCTTTGTGCTATGCCCTCCACTCCCCCCTTTAACATACTTCTCTTCAAAGGTCACCTCATTCCACCAATGTAAATTTTTCTGTTTCCCTTACCAATTATTGTTGCGTGTTCTGACGGTAGCATTCATCAAAAACCATTTGATCATTTTCTCACTCAGGGTTGCTTCTGATAGCTGTCTCTGTAGAAAGCTGGTATCTGGTCACTGTACTGGTAGCATTAGGGAGACACAAGATGTATTGGAAAGATTTGCGCTGATAATCAACTCAAGATCCTAACCACTTGTATGAAAAAGTTTTTACTCATATCAATCATTACTTCTTCTGGTAATTACATTACATTTAGTTCTCAATCATTCCATCAATGAGAACAATTTCTCACTATTTTTGTTCAGACCCCTCAATTTTGAACGCCACCAACAAATTTCCTCTCAATCTCCTCTACTGTAAGGAGCGCAGCCCCAACTTCTTCAGTCTATCCATTTATCTGAAGTTCCTCATCACTGGAACCATTCTTGTAAAACATTTCTGCACCGTCTCTAACACTTTCATATGCTTTCTAAAGTGTAGCATCCAGAATTGAACACGTACTCAAGTTGAAGCTGAACCTGTGTTTAATGAAGGTTCATCATAACTTCCTTCCTTTTATAAATAGAAGTACTGGGCTCCCATTTTAATCACTTTCTCCTCCTGCCCTGTCACCTTCAATAATTTATAGGGTCATAAAATTATAGAAGTTTACAGCATGGAAACAGGCCCTTTGGCCCAACTTGTCCATGCTACTCTCTTTTTAACTACTAAGCTAGTCCTAATTGCCTGTGTTTGGCCCGGATCCCTCTTTATCCATTTTATCCATGTAACTGTCTATACACTTGTTAAAAAACAAAATTGTTCGCGCCTCTCCTACCATCTCTGGCAACTTGTTCTAGACACTCACCATCCTCTGCATGGAAAAGTTACACCTCTGGACCCTCTTATATCTCTCTTTTCTCTTCTTAAACCTATGCCCTCTAGTTTCAGACTCCCCTACCTTTGGAAAATGATGTTGTGCACGTATACCCTAGATCTCTCAGTTTATACACCACTATTAGAATTGTACACTTTAGATTATATTACCTCCCCTCAGTCTTCCTATAGGTGTATCCCTTAACCCTTCTCTGCACTAAATTTCAACTGCCAGCTGTCTGCCAATTCTATCAGCCTGTCTATATACTCTTGAAGTCTATCACTATCCTCCCTACAGTTCTCTATACTTCCAAGTTTATGTCATCTGTAAGTCTAGCTCGTTAATATCAAGAAAAGCAGTGGTTCTAGTATCCACTGGGGAACCCCACTGCATAACTTCCTCCAGATGAAGACAGGAGACAACTGTTCACCACTAGCTGTTTCCTGTCACTCAGCCAGCTTTGAATCCAAGCTATCACAATCTGTTCTATTCCATGGGCTTCAACTTGGCTGACATGCGTATTCGGTGGCATCTTGCTCTTTGGAAGTCTATGTGCACCATAGCCAGATTATTGCCCTCTCTGTTACATAAGGTAAGCTGTACCACAGTTCTGGGTGGCATATAATTTGAATAGTTACAGTACTGGGTATTCAGCAAAGTATATTTTTAAAAAGACAATGTAACTTATATTTACAGAGCACTTTGTGTTTTTATTAATATAACCTACATGTGTTCTTAGCATTAATGTATTATTTGGTAATGTTGCCAACACACACAGTATGTGCTTAGAAAATTATGACTGTTGCATGATTGCCAAGCTGCAGTGCATTGAGAGGCAGAGGTTATGTCATCTTGGTGTAAACAGAATTTCAGACTTTTTACAAGTGTCATTAGATCTTCGAAATCCAAGAATAGCCTTTTAGCTACTTTCATTTTTTTATATAAAAATGCACTGGGAATTGAGAGGGAATATTATCCCATATTTTGCCATTTTGCAATAAAAACAAAGTGCCATGTTTGGCATCTGTGGCCATAACACTTTGTGTAATTTATTTAAACAGATCCAAAATGGAAGATAATCATTGTGATGTGGTTATTGCAGAAGATTAAGCATGCATAAATTTCTGTTATGTATTAAACTGTGCATTTCTATCTATTTGGCATTATTGCACAGTATATGTTAAAGTGAAATAACATAAATGTTTTACCTAAATAATAGATGTTTGAGAGTATTTCTAAAATAGAAATCTAATTCAGAGAGTGAGTTGGTGTCATGAAGCATATGACAGTCCGCTGGATGAGATTACATCTTTGAAATTCCTTCTTGGTATCTATTAACATCTCATAACCGCTCTCATTTTACGTGGTGAGTTATTATGTCTTTGGTAGTTTTTCTGACATTTAACCACCAAGCAAGTAGGAACATAAAGTTTAAAGTTTATTTATTATTTATTAGTGTCACAAGTTACTGTGAAAATCCTCTTGTCGCCACATTCCAGCGCCTGTTCAGGTACACTGAGGGAGAATTTAGCATGGTCAATGCACCTAACCAGCGCGTCTTACGGACTATGGAAGGAAACCGGTGCGTCAGGAGGAAACCCACTCAGACACGGGGAGAATATGCAGACTTCACACAAACAGTGACCCAAGCCGGGAAACAAACCCAGATCCCTGGCACTGTGAAGTAGCAGTGCTGGCTAGTGTGCCATTAGTAGCAGAAATAGGCAAATTCAGCCCTTTGAACTTGGTCCGCTATTCTGGTCGCAAATCCAACTCCCCACCTGTTCCCCATATACCCTTGTCCTTTTTTAAAATTTGAAATATATCTGTCTCCTTCTTGAAACCATTCAATGATTCAGACTCCTGTAGATCTTGGTGGAATTTGTTTATAGTGCTTTCGGTTATTTCACATTTGTTTTACAAGTTTAACTGTCCTCCTTTCTGTGATTTGAAATCTAGTGAAGTAAAGACCTCATCTTCCTCAGTTAAGATTTCTCCCATGCTAACTGATTCGAGGTATAATTATTTGCAGCACAAATAAAATGCTGCACATGTACCAAAACATTTATTTTAATATTATGTATTGCTTGTTTGACGTTGCATAATAAAGTATTCCTTTGAGAGGCAGTATTGTACCACATTGTGCAATTTGCCTATATAATGATCTTTCATGTAATCAGCCAATTTATTTTATTTGAAAATGATTCATTCATTTTTATGTGCTGGCAAGTTGGCAACTGAAATATGTAAGTATACACTTAAATAAATTTAAAAAAACAGTTTTTGATTAAATTAACGTTGTTAATGATGCAGGTGGTATTACTAGGACAGTCCAAATTACTAATACTGTGTAGGTCAAAATCATTTGCTGTGCATCCTTCCTCTCTTTCCCATAGTGGAAATGGATTGATAAGCCCTCAGAGCTACAGCCAGACTAAAGGCTCTTTTTTATGCTGTGGTGGTAGCACCAGGTTTATAGAATTTGTCCAGCCAAATGTAAAACCTGTGGGAGTAGTTAAGACCAACACCTCAGAGGATTCACTAAAAATAGATCTTTTCAGTGGCCCATATTAGTGAGTCCAAGTGGTTGAACAATGGAGCTCACACAGTATCACTTTCCACAGTAAAAATTCCCCTCAGTTACAACTATTCTTGGTAACTGGAGTAAAAAGTGAAGCTCAGGGGAGGGGGTGAGGGGTGGTAGGGGAACCCACAGGGATAGAGGTGTGCAAAGTTATGTCATAGGAGAAATGTTCTCCACAAACCACTTTTATTGGCTCCAGCAGAATTGTTTCACCTTGTTAGAACACAAATTCACAAAATTCCTAATGGCACAACCCAAACCACAGCCCAAAATGATTGGGAGATTGATGGAGCCTGTTAAAAGTGTTATTGACTGCAGTGTCTGACCGTAACTTATGCTAGGCTGGGGAGATTCCAGTGTAGTCAGTAGTGCTGATTTTTAAGATCTCTGCTCGTCAGAGGAAGGACATGGTAGTTTTCTATCTATTGCTAACTGTTCCATATCGACTATCAGTGAATTGCTGTTGGTTATGAGGGAAATTTAAGTGATAGCTGTGTTACTATTAGTTCTCGGTGCAATTTCACGAATTCTTATTAGTTACTGGTGGAATTAAAGTTCTTCCCAACTCGGGTTTCCCTGCTGTAAATCCCTAAGCTTCCTTTTTCCATCCTGCTTTTGAGTGACTTGCTATTTATTCATGAAAAACAACAAAAGCCTACGTGGGGTAGTTTATTTGACCTTTAGTCTAATAAAACACCCTAAGGCACTACAGCGGGAACATTATAGGGCAAGCTATGACACCAAGCCACTTAAAGTGATAGTAGGTCAGATGATCAAAAGCTTCTTCAAAGAGGTAGGTTTTAGGAAGTGTCTTAAAGGAATATAGTGCAGTAGAGCAGTGGTGAGGTGAAGAGAGGGTATTCCAGAGTGGAAATATGGGCAACCGAAGGCATAGCCACCAGAGGTGGAACAATTAAAATCAGGGATGCAGAAGAGGCCAGAATTTGCTGAGCACAAATATCTCAAGAGGATTATGGGGCTGGAGAAGATTACGGGCAGAGGGAGGGCGAGGCCAAGGAAGGAATTGATATTGAGGATGAAAATTTTAAAACCAAATCACTGCTTGACCGGAAGCTGATGTAGGTCCGCAAGCATAGGGGTAAAAGGGGAAAGGGATACAATGCGAGTGAAGACAAGGGCAGCAGGGTTTTGTATAACGTAATGTTTACAGCGGGTAGCATGTGGGAGACCAGCCAGGAGCGCATTAGAATAATCCGGTCTAGATGAAATGATGGCATGAATGAGAGTTTCACCAACAGCTGAGCTTAGACGGGTGATGTTGGGCGTTGTTATGGAGGTAGAAGCTTTGGGGGGGTTTCCTAATGTTCAGCACTAGTGTTGGGAGTTGATGGCCTAGTGGTATTGTCGCGAGATTATCAATCCAGAAACTCAGCTAATGTTCTGGGGACCCGGGTTAGAATCTCACCATGGCAGATGGTGGAATTTGAATGAATTAAAAATATCTGGAAATTAGAATCTACCGATGACCGTGAAATCATTGCCGATTGTTTTAAAAATCCATTTGGTTCACTAATGTCCTTCAGGGAGGGAAATCTGCCATCCTTGCCTGGTCTGGTCTACATGTGACTGCAGAGCCACAGCAATGTGGTTGACTCTCAACTTGCTCTCCAAGGGCAACTAGGGATGGACAATAAATGCTGGCCATAAAAAACAAAATTTTGCTGGTTACCTGTTCCCTGGTACATCTCTATGGCAACACCTCTACCAATCAGAATCCACTTATCAACCAATCAGCACTCTCCTCATACAGTATAATTTGTTGTTCCCTTTATCATTGGTATTCTTGTGAATCTGACCTAATGATTTCAAGACAAAAAGTTTTGACAGCATGTTTTTATTGTTTGACAGCAATGCTCAAGCTGTGTACTTATAAACAGAAACAGAAAAGCTGAACGTACTCAGCAGGTCAGACAGCATTTTTGGAGAGAAAAACAGAGTTAACTTTTGAAGTCTGTGATCTTCCATCAGACTTGAAATATTAGCTCTCTTTCTCTTTTAACAGATGCAGCTGCTGAACATTTCCAGCTGTTTCTGTTTTTATTTTACATTTCTATGGTCTACAGTATTTTGCTTTAATATCATTTTCTATTTGCATGGCCTGGCAAAATTAGTCTTTTTAAATTATCCCAGCTGATACCACTGGACCCAGAGCAGGACCCTGGCTGAATTGATCATAAATGTTATCTTGTTGTTTTAAAGATGTGGATGAACAGGGTCACAATACTGCTGATTAACTTTTAGCTGAACAATTAATTTTTTTAATCAGGAAAAAATTACCTGTAATATAATCCCCCTTCACTCCCACTACACCTTTGCAAGTCTATACAGATTAATAAAGATTACACAAGTTACAAAATATATCTTGTACTCTAATGTTTTCAGTAAGTACACAGACCATTTAAACCAATAGGTGAAATGCGGTCCGACACACCACACTCTGAAACCTAGTGACAGGTGCTACTCCATTCAACTTCTGTGGATTTCTCATCAAATCCCTCCCTCCCTCCCCAGATGCTCGTGTCACTGTAAGCTAACTGGCTTCACTGAAGTGTTTCTAAGCTCCACTCTCAGAAAAAAAACCTGTCTTGGACTGTTCTCCCCAAAAAAACACTTTCGCTTGGATGCTTTTACCAAAGATCCACTTCCAGGATTTCAGTCTCTTCTTTTCAGTATTCCTCTATATATGTCAACAGAATGTTACTGTTTCATCGGCTGTCTTAAGATATCACCAAACTCTGAATTACCTTGCATGCCTGGCTTATCTTCTAGCTAGCTTTAAATCTGTTTCTTGGAGCTGTTTCTTTAACTGAGAACATTTTCTCTGCTTTTTATTTTAACTTCACCGAACAGGACCTTGTTCAACTTCTTGTTCTTTGTTCTTTAACTTTACTGTCTGCCTGAGACATACTTTAGTCCCAACTCCTGGTTTCTGGACTTTCTTTTGTTCTTTTGGGAAGTCTGCTCCCTGCAGCTCCCATGTCCTGTCCAGTTCTCCTGATTAAAACTAACTCAAAAGTTTTTTTCTGCCTCAGGGTGGCCCCTGGTTGCTAAGCAACAGCCTACTTTTCCTTTAATTCCTGTTTTGTTTCACATCATAATCTTTTATGGCCATTCAGGCAACTGAACCAAACCCTTTCAAGTGCAGAAACACATAATTAAAACTATACCTTCTTTCTAATATCTACAATTGTAGATTATTTCAAATTACTTCTGTTTCCTCACCGTTGTAATCAATAATGTTAGTTGTAAATTTGCTATTTTTACTTACTAGCTGGCTTCATTTTATATTTGCAATGCACTGTAATTTCTATTGCTGTATTCCAGATATTTCATTCACATTTTACAGCAGTCCTGTTTGCTGTTGCAAAGGCAGTGATGCACAATCCTTGACAACCCATGCAAGGAATTCTGTGCATTCTCACTTAATAGAGGGCTTTTGTTTATGGCAGGCAGGCCTAGTACTGTACCTAGTCCTGGCCTATGCTCAGCTACGTCTCGTTCCAACATTGTTACCTTTACTTGCTCTTCCTCTCTTGAACTGTGTATTGTTCTCTTCCTCTCTAAATGATTACAGTGTTTTGTCTCTGATGTTGGCTGTCTCGGGCATTGTGTGTATTGAGTTGTGCAGTGCTAGGTTTGTGGAGCTTAAAGCCACCGTCTCAACTTTGGAAAGACTTCTAAAAGAAGATTGATGAAAGTACGCTTCTGTCTAGCTGAATACTGTCAGTTTAGGATTGTTACAATATTTTCCCAGTTTCAGTGGCATCAACTGCTCTCAAGTGTCTTTCTTTTACAGGAGTTATCTTGCACTGCCATTTATCTATTTTAAGGCTGTATAATCAAGCGATGTGACAATAAAGTTGTCTTGTGATCAGGACTTGTGGCTTTTGTGCATATATGAGCACATGGTGAGATGAGATTTGATATGAATTGTTAAGCTGATTTATTTCCTATTCTAATGCAACACTTGTAATTAGACCTATTTCCATTAATGCAAGGACAGTTTTTGCATGATGTAAAATGGTGAAGTTACCATACCACCCTGTGTCAGTGGGTCATCTTGCTTGCCTTGAAATATCATTTTCTAAATTCCTTTACAATGTATTCCATTCTTCTTGCAACCTTTTGTTGCCTGCACATCACTCTTTCCACTAAAGTCATTCTTGGATTTGATGGTGTTTTTATGTCTCTGTGAGGGCGGGGGGTTGGGGGGGGGGGTGGTGAATTCTGACCTCTTTAATGTGGATGATGTGGATTGTTTTTAGGTTGGAAATCCAGATGCATGAGTAGCAGGCTTTTCTTTTCCAGAAGGCATCCAATAAGGATACTGTCTCCTGGATTGCCCTCCCCCACCTCAAATGGTCTGGGAAAATATTTCAGGCTGGATGCAGAAAGAAATCAACAACTTTCCAATACAATGAACCTGAGGCGTTTATTGATTACCCATCGTAACAAACTGTCTATTATTTGACAGTCTATGAGAAAACACATCAAGTTCTCTCATGAACACTCTGACTTACTGCCTTAATCACAAACCTTTCTTTAATTTTCAGAAATCTATCATGTCTGACAACATTTTTTTTATATATATATTGTTGGATCGAGGGATGGAGGAAGGAAGCCAGTTGTGGGGAGGGAAGCAGGTTTGCTTGGTGGACAGGAGGGAGCGCTGCTGCTCCTCTTGGTCGTTAGTAGTGATAGGATAAACTTGCCTGCAGTCATTCTTTTGGGTACAGACAGCAACCAGTTTGTGCATGACAGTGGCCCTTGGGCAAAAATGATTAGTAAAGCTATTTTGAGTGGTAACGGTTGAATGTTTGGCTAAGACATCAGGAGAAATTTCCTGCCTTCATCGTTCCTTTATATCCAGCTGAAAAGGTCAATGTGACTTTGTATAGGAAATCATTAGCTCGGACTTGCATTGTACAATTCCATGGCAAGCTGCATTGGAACATCAGTACAAGTGCTGCCATAGCATTTTATTTAATATTTGTTGGTTGTATTGTATCAAAAAAGTAAAAACCTTTCCCAGATGGCATGGTAGGTAAAGACACTGCTTATGAGAACACAAGGAAAAACGAGTGGGAGGGGACCATGTGCCACATCGAGTTGCTTCACCACTCAGTGAGATCATGGCTAAAATTCAACATCCACATTCACACTCTCTCCCCTTATCTTTAGGACCCAAATATCTTGAATTTATAGATTCTCTCAGCATCCAGAGTCCTTGGGGTTAGAGAATTCCAGAAATTTGCCATGCTCTGAGCAAGAGCTTGGGAGATGAGTGGGAAGCAACTTATGACATGAGGGAAGCTTTGAGTTACAGGTTTGTGGAGATAAGCTGCAAGCTGGGGAGGCAGTGTGACCAGGAGGACCAAGGAGCAGAAGAAGCCACACCAAAATGGTGCCGGTCAGGTCACACAACCCTGCGTCATACTCAGGGCAAAACAGCATTAAAACAAAACTCCTGATGCTAAATGAAAATACCAACACAATATCTGACTGATAAAAAGAAACAACTTAAAACAAGGTGACTTAGAACAAGAGCTCACTGTAGTAGACACTCATACGGGGAGATGATGGCCTCGAGGTATTGTCACGGGAATAGTAATCAAGATATCCAGGGTAATACGCTGGGGATCCAGGTTTGAATCCCACTACATCATATGGGGAAATTTGAACTCAGTGTTGATTGTCGTTAAAAACCCATCTGGCTCAATAATTTATTGCAGAGCCACAGCAGTGTGGTTGACTCTTAAATGCCCCGTGAAATGGCCTAGCAGTGAAATAGCACTCAGTGCGAGGGCAATTAGGAATGGGCAATAAATGCTGGCC
The DNA here is from genome assembly GCF_965287045.1 of Carcharhinus amblyrhynchos. Classification (NCBI taxonomy): domain Eukaryota; kingdom Metazoa; phylum Chordata; class Chondrichthyes; order Carcharhiniformes; family Carcharhinidae; genus Carcharhinus; species Carcharhinus amblyrhynchos. The sequence goes on along the minus strand of NC_137339.1, from coordinate 37,789,443 downwards.
TAGCCGGCAAAGCCCACACCCCATGAATAAAAAGAAAATCTGTTCTCACATTTGAAGAATGGCCCCTGGTGAGTTATCTGGAACTGTAATCTTGTCAGAATTATTGCCTTCAGGAGAAAAAGTTTGTGACATTGTCACGTGGATATAAACATTAGCTACATCTTGCATTTCTGTGGCAGCCTCTGTTCAGTGGGATAGCTCAGAGCACATGACAGGCTGGTGGTATATAAGTGAAAAGGAAGTTGGAAAAGGTCAGGTTCATTGGAAGCATGCTCATGACAAAGAGTATTAAGAATGCTTTCTGAGCCAAGGTTTGAGTTGGCTGGCAGAACAGAAATCAGAGCGCAGAGTTATCGTGCTAGAGGAGTGACTGGATAATGGAAGGGACAATGATGTTTAATGAACAAGTTCCCTCCCATGATTTTGCTAAAAGAAGTGACTATGCTTTGGGTCTTGGGTTTTTCTTTGATTGCTGATTAAATTATTTACTAGTTGCTGTACATAGCTAATCCTGGAATTGACGTTTGTTTTTATTGTCAATGATCCCGAACAAGACAGTTTCTTCTTTTTTGCTGGTAAATTTATTGCTTGGTTCCTGGTTTTAATGTTTACAAAAACAGTTGACATTAATCACAAGTTAGCATTGCCTCCATCAATTTGTTTTGGAAATGGGTTTCAGTGCTAAGATGTTGTTTTCCATTAAGCTGATGGAATATACAGTTGACACTTGGGACCCTTGGGTTGCATGTCATGCATACAAGATAAACAGGATGGTCAAGGTTGATTAGCTTGAGAAGATCAGTAATGAAAGTCTGCACATCCTCGGGTGTCCAGGAAATTCTTCCTGAATCTTAAATCTATGTGTCAGCTACTTAATTTGGAACATGTCGCCAAATTTCTATTAAATACAAGTCCAGAGGAATTGTTGTTATATTTTTCATTTTCAGCAACACAACAAAATGATGACATTTGTCAGCTGTCAGAATGTCACAGAGATTCAAAATTGACATGAGCACATGCACATGTCATTCCACAGAAAATAATGAATTTACCTCCCAACTGTCTTCATCCATCATGAGTGAATTGATCATTTGCTTAGAATAATCCTTCATTTGACTAACTTGAACCTTTTGTCATAACTTCATTTCCGCTCCCCACCCCCCAAAAAAATTTAGAAAATATCTTGAAAGTGTCTGTACAGTCTATCCATTCTATATTTCAAGCTATGTATTTCTTCACACTCTAGCCAATTTTATCCATATTTCTCAATTTATCAAATGAAATGATGTGGTAATGAAATAAATGCAGTGTAAATAATTTTACACATTAAAGCCTGATACAACATTACAGTGAAACACTTCTTATGAAATGAGTGGACCACTGATTTATTTTCACGTTTGGCCTCAGTATCCCTAGGCCAGTGAGGTTGCTATCCAGCAAACCTCCTACAAGTGTTAATCATATTTAAAGATAGGATCAGGGTCAATTGTGAGGTTCAGTGTGGCTGTTAAATTTCGAGACTCACAACCTAGGCCTATAATAAATAACCTTTCAGGTGAGAGCTTCTGGCAACTATAGATTGATAACTGGATGTGAATTATCACTGAGTGAGGGTTAAAATTGAGAGGTGTGTGTGTATGTAAGTAAAATACACACACACACGTATAAAAGCAATGGAACAGACTAAATGTCATGGGCTTAGTGTATTTTGAGGATTGAGATAATTTGCACAAATGATTGATTTCAGTCTCATAAGTATCCAAAATCTCATAACACACTTTCAGCCATCTGCTATCGTAATTTTGTCCTAAAGCATGCACAAAATAAATGCATCTGCTTTTGCTTCTCCAGAAGATTTAATAGGTTTATTGCACTACCCCACATGGAACTCAGCAATTTTAACCTCGGAGATCCCTGCTGAGTTATCTGAATTTGGGTGATCTCAAGGCAACACTTGGGATACTTTAAGTTTGTGCTTGAACAAAAGAGTGGGGAAATCACTTCAGCTTCCATTGCCAGATTGTTATCCGGTGATCATTGTTGGGAAATGTGTACATTTCTGCTCTTCCGAGTGAAGACAGGATGGTGATTAGGTATGATCACCCATTAAGGCTGAATAGCTTGTTGACACTTGCTGTCTAGGCTGATGTGTGAATAATGTGCATCCGTGTGAGGTTATCATCATCTGTGAAACCATAGCTGAGCATGTTTCATTGCCTTCAGAAGGGGAGAGAGAATTGAAAGAAGAGCAGGGAGATGGGGAAGGAACATCACTGGATGACGCGTATATTTTTAGGTAATCTTATACAGGTCTATTACATGAACAATTAATTGTACCATGGTATGTATTTGATGTCAGGACTTAAGGTTTGGTTAGAAGAAAATGTAGAAAATCCTTGATGAGCCTGACATTTGTTGCTTCAATAGCAAAGCACAAAATGTGCTTCTTGTCATTTAGTTTGATTTGATTTGGGAGTATCTCTGTAAATGGAGTCAGGTATTTGAAACTTGCCATTTGATAGCTTTCTATCTAACAATGCATTTTGCTCCATTACCATGTTAATCAACGAAAATAGATCTGAGGTTTGGAAATGGCTCTGTGGTATGAAACATTATTCGAATCAGAGTTCAGTGCATTCTGATAAGATTGCTTTTGTTTTGCAGAAAATATAATTGAGCTTGAGAGAACTGATCACGACAGAGATATGAATTTTGTCAGCCGAATTTAGAGGCTGCTTCATCTGGTAGCAACAAGACCGCACCAGGAGTCCAGACATAAGACACTTGCTAAATTTACACTGAACGATTTGTTTTATCGGTTTGGTTTTGCTACAAACAAGGAATCAGTTGTAATCTGTGGTGCACACCAAGTGTAGAAAATGTGTAATTTTTATCATTCATATACAAACAGTATAATATTCAATGCACATAATTGCAAGATGCTGCACAATAGTGGGAAGTATAAATACCACAATATATAATGGATAGTGAAGAAATAGCTAACAATGGATCGGAGTATGATAAAGAACAAAGAACAACCCAGCACGGGAAACAGGCCCTTCGGCCCAACAAGCCCGCACTGCTGCATCACCCTACACCTATTCTACCCTGCGTATCTACAAATAGAACCTATATATAATATATATATATATATATATATAAATAGATGCTAGGTTTGACATTTAATAAAATCAATAATGTGGTCCCAGCACTTAGCATCTAGTTTTTTAGTTTATTAGTGTCACAAGTAGGCTTGCATTAACACTGCAATGAAGTTACTGTGAAAATCCCCAGTCGCCACATTCCAGCACCTGTCACGTACACTGAGGGAGAATTTAGCATGGCCAATGCAACTAACCAGTCGGTCTTTCAGACTGTAACTTCACAGTAACTTTGTACCTAGATCCATTGTTAGGTGTTTATTCACCATCCATACGAGAGCACTCTCATCCTGCTGGCGGGGGTATTCGCAGACATCGTCAACCTCTCTTTACACCAATCTGAGGTCCCTATCTGTTTCAAGGAGACAACCATCATTCTGGTGCCAAAGAAAAGCTTGGCAGTGTGCCTTAATGACTATCACCCAGTGGTTCTGACATCCATCATTATGAAGTGCTTCAAAAGGTTAGTCGTGGCATGAAATAATTCCAGCCTCCCAGTTTGCCTGGATCCTTACAATTCATCTACAGCCACAACAGGTCCATTGCAGATGCCATCTCCCTCATCCTGCACTCAACCCTGGAACACCTAAACAACCAAACCACATATGTCAGACTCCTATTTATCAACTACAACTCAGCCTTCAACATCATTATTCCTATGAAATTCACCTCCAAATCTGTGGCCTGGGGCTTGGCTCATCCCTCTGCGACTGGATCCTGAACTTCTTAACCCACAGACTGCAATCAGTAAGGATAGGCAACAATACCTCCACCACGATCATCCTTAACATCTGTGCCCCACAAGGCTGTGTCCTTAGCCCCTTACTATACTCCTTATATAGACTGTCTTTGTAATCTCTTCAGCTCTTCACAAACTCTATATTTCCATTTTTTAGCCATTATCACTGGCAAACAAATCTTCAACAGTCCAAGAGCCATTTCGGAATTTCTCTTTAAGCCCTCCATTGTCTAAACCATTCTCTTAAGAACATCTGTGAACATCCTATCCTCTCCTTCGACTGGATGTATTTTTTTTATGTGCCTGTGAGTCGTAATGGGATGCTAGGCCCGATTTTACCAATCGGGGGTTAAGGGCTGGATCTGGACATAAAATGGATCCAAGCCCGGAATCTTCGTTCCAGCATGTCCATACGCTCCTTGCCGGCTCTGATCCAGTCCGCGCTGTGGGTGGGGCTTAGCGCTGCCAGAACGATTGGAGCTCTCAACAGCGCATGCACAGTTCGAAAAAAATCTCAAACAGTGCGCCCGGGCGTGAAAAACAAAACCAGCAGAGAAAGCCGGGGGTGGGGAATGAGCCACAATCGGACCCCCCTGGAAGGCAGGTGCCCCCGGCAGACATCCTTCGATCAGACCCCCCTGCCATCCGATCAGAACTCTCCTGGGAAACAATCCACACCCCACTCCCCCCCGATCAGACCCACCTGGGAAGTAGCCCTCCCCGCCCTCTGCAATGGGACCCCTCCGGAGGCAGTCCCCCCCCCTCAAACTCCAGTGATCCACCGCCCCCTCCCCGGGAGGAAGACGCCCCCCTCAGCATAGCACACCCCCAACCTACCTCGATTGCTGATCTCCCTCCACCATCCTTCTGACCAGCATTTGTTGATGTGGAGATGCTGGTGTTGGACTGGGGTAAATACAGTAAGAAATCTCACAACACCAGGTTAAAGTCCTGTTGGAAAGTCCTTTTGGACTTTAACCTGGTGTTGTGAGACTTCTTACTGCACTCGTTGGACAGCCTGCAGCACCTTCCTGGCCTTCCGCTGGCATCTGTCGGAGGAGGGGGGTGGGCTCAGATGGATGTCTGGTTGGGGGTGGTGGAGATTCTCCCAAGTCCATCCTCCACAGCACCCCCCCCCCCCCCCCCCCCCACACCCCACCCCATCCATCCCACCCAACCAGAGAGCCATCTGAGCCTGCCCCCTTCTCCGGCAGACCCCAGCAGATGGCCAGGAAGGTGCTGCAGGCTGTCCAATGAGTGCAGTAAGAAGTCTCACAACACCAGGTTAAAGTCCAACAGGACTTTAACCTGGTGTTGTGAGACTTCTTACTGTGTTTACCCCAGTCCAACGCCAGCATCTCCACATCAATGAGTGCAGGTCAGAAGGATGGTGGAGGGAGATCAGCAATCGAGTTAGGTTGCGGGATGTGCTCTGCTGAGAGGGGGGGGAGCCTGCGGCCCAGAGGGGGGTCTGTCTCCCAGGGGGTTCGGATCGCGAGCAGGGGGGGTCTGCGAAAGGTGTTCAAGGAGGATGGGCTTTGGAGATTCCCCTGCAGAATAGGAATCCACTTCGGATTTTTATTCTGCAAGTTGATAACAGTGCGGATCTGGAACGGACCCGAAGACGATAAAGTGGGATTTGGCAGTAGAGTTGGGCGCGTGGTTCATTAAGTCGATTTAAATGCAAGCTAATACATTTAAATCATCGGGCTGCCCGATTGGGCGTGGGATGGGTGTTGGTAAAGGCACAATCTGCTTGGTTTTAGGTGTGGATCGCATTACAGGCCCGACGCCTGAATTTACTGTGAATTTTTGGTACAATTGGGCCCGCTATCTCCATTAAAAACATTAAAAAAGACAAATTCATGCTGTCATTTATTCTGAATAAGCGGGTCACAGACATGTAAGAACGTAGCTTCTTTTCTCAGTTTGTGTTGACTTAGTCAATCCCAGGACATTACAGTTGGCATTATGTATCCCTTGGGTTTTGTAGGGAAATAGTTTTAAGGTTCAAGGTACACGGTACTATTGAGTAATTGTGCTAGAACAGGTTATGGTGGATGTCAAAACTGACTCGTTTGTGGGATGCTGTTATGAAACATATTGTCGAGACTCACAAATTAATGAATAGTAGGTGTTTGGTTGAGGTATTTAGCCAGTGTGCATGACCTGTATCCTAGCAGGTACTCAAGCAAGGCGAGAAGGAAGGACAAAGAATTTGTGAGGAAAGCAGAAGGAAAAGATGTTTTGACTTCGCCTTCAACAATTTTCCTTTTCTTTATATTCTTCAGCAAATATAGTCCTCAACAAGCAGTCCCTTAGCAACCAGGCTACTAACAATGAAGAGGTAGTTTGACGTTAAAGCAGTCCCACGAAACCAAATTACAAACCAAATTGGCTGGCGTATTTTCCTTATATTTGCAACCATGGCAACCAATACAAAAGGATTTTTTTAAGCTCCTTTGAGGTTGTCATGCTTCATAATATGTAATTGAGTCAGGTCATCTTCACCCACAGTAAGTTTTTCTCACTTTCTGAATGTTTTTCTGACTCTTAATTTACAGAGTTTGAACAATAATTGCTTTGAGAGGAATTGCTATCCCTTAGACCTGATATTAAACCTAGGTTTGTTTCATTTACTGACTAAGGTAAATATAAGAGATCATATATCAGCAGGGAATTTTTATTATTCAGTTGTGGTAAGGTCATCATTTACTGCCTACCCCAGTTGTTCTTGAATGCGGTAGCGTGCTATTGCCTTCTCGAATTGCTGCAGTTACTGAGATGAAGGTGCTCCTGTTGAGTAGAGAATTTCAGTATTTTGCCCCAGTTGTGATGAAGGAAGGATCGGGTATTTTCAGCTCCGGATTGTGTCTGGCTTTGAGGTGATGATGCTTCCATGCACCTGGTGCCCTTGTTTTAATAGATAATTGTAGTTGCCACTGTGAGACGTGTTAATAAAGAAGGCTTAACGTGTTGCTGCAGTGCATCTTGTAAATAATTCCTAATTTGTAAGTTTGTATGATGCATATTGCAGCCCTAATTGCTAGTGGTGGAAAGGGTGAAAGGTTAAGATGGTGGGTAGGGTGCCAATCACTCGGGCTTCTTCCCTGAATGGTGTCAAGCTTCTTGAGGTATTGTTAGAGCTGCACTCCTCCAGGCAAGTTGGGACCATTCCATTGAACTTCTGACTTGTGTCTTGTAGATGGTGTCAGGAGGCGAGTCATCAGCCCCGGTCTGCTCTAGTGGCCATAGTATTTATGCGGTTAGTCCAGTTAAGTTCCTGGTAATCGATGACCCAGAGGATGTTGATGGGGGCGATTTGACTTTCTTAATACCATTGAATGTCAAGAGGATGTGGTTAAAGTTTAAAAGAAAGTGAAGAATTATGTTTTTCTTGTGTACTGGCCTATATTCTTCCCTCTACTAACACCATAAAATAAATTAGTTGTTTGTTTGCTATTTGTTGAGGTGTACAGATTGCTTTGTATTTGCTAACATAATGGCCTAGAATTTGCTGTACTAGTACCAGTAAGTACGTTAACATTTGTCATTATTCCTGGGCAAAAGTGACAACAGCTTCTTCTACATCAACACACGCGCAGTTAAATCAGAAATCTGAAAGTTGCTGTCTCATTTCTGCAATCTTCACTGATGGAATCTGCACAGAAGTCATTGTCATGGCACAAACAGTGGCAGATCACCTGCTGTTTTTACTTGGGGCCGAAAAAAACTGGGGCTTCAATCAGTAGTAACTGACTTTTTAAATTGTGGATAAAATTACAGCTGAAGAACTGCTGTAACCCTGAGAAAACTAATTTGATAGGTGTGGAGTCTCATTACATCAGGAGAAAATTAATGTGGAATACTTTTTGAAAAAAATAATTCAGCTGTTTTGATCTTTTATACTCACAGAATTCCTACAGTGCAGGAGGAGGCCATTTGGCCCTTTAAAATATTTATAGGATCAAGAGAAATCAGAATGTACTAACTCTCCAAAAGAGCATCTTACCCAAGCTTACCCCTCCTCTGCCCTATCTTTGTAACATATGCACATTTGTCATGGCTAATCCACCTAACCTATACATTTTTGGACACTAAGGGGCAATTTAGCATGGCCAATCCACCTAACCTGAACATCTTTGGACCATGGGAGGAAACAGATCACCCCAGAGGAATCTCACACAGACACTGGGAGAACATGCAAATTCCACACAGTCACCCAAGGCTGGAATTGAACCTGGGTCCCTGGCACTGAGAGACAGCAAAGCTAACCATTGTGTCGCCGTGCCACTCAAATGCAAATATTCTAATCCCATGTGCATGTCTCGATCTCTCTTTTGCTTTTTGTATGATGATTTAAATGTAATTTATTTTTCCTGTTTCTTATTTCCTGCTCTGCTGTCTGCATGTGTCAGTGAGGATTCCTCATAAAGCTGATATCAAAAGAGCAGAAATTTTGGCTGAGAAACTCGCTAAAAGTATTTTGAAAACTGCACAGGAGGTGGACAGCAAAACATTGTCTTTGTCTCAATAAAATCTAGGCTGTTAGTAGTGACTGACCTTCAGAATTAATCCATTGGTTGTAAAACGCTTTGAGGTTTTCTAATAACATATAAATAAATATATTTGTAATCCCAATTATGCAGAAAATTTGATGGGAAAGTATATGTGTTCAGTTTGACTTGATAATTCAGTCAAAATGAACCTAGACTTGTACAGGGCAGCTACTGAAAGACATAAGCAATTTGTCTAGCTCTTAGGCGCTTGCTCTTACTCTGCAGTACACCATCACCTGCTTCTGCTCTGTTTGTCATTCAATGTACCCTCTTTAGCCTATCTTATTCCAATCAAATGGATGTGCAACTGTTGCTACTTGCCATGGGAGGAAGTTGTGACACAAAGTGCTGTGAGACCCTGGGTTCTGGGATTCCATTAGAACCTTCAGGCTGGTCCTTAGGGGTTTCCCTATAAAACAGGAGCTGAACTGATATTGGATGCAAGATGCTGCCTCAGACAGAGTTGCATCACTAAAAATAGAATCATGGGTGCATGCATGCATCTTACTGCTCTCCAAGCATGTAGTATATTTTAATATTTGCATGTGAGTGGGTAAGTAAGGCAAAGTAGACTGTTGGGCTTGGAGAGCAGTAACATGCATGCGTGCACTCATGATTCTCCGCACACACAATTACTGATCTTTGTTAGTCTATCAGGAGTAGTTATTTGCCAATGGAAGCAAAGGTTTTCTCAATAAGGAGAGAGAGGAAAGGTCAGAGGAAAAATCAGCCGGCGCTTCTCTTTGGTTTCGCCTCTTACAGGTCTGGGAGCAGCAATGTACAAGAGGACATATAACAAAAGGGACAGAATGTCCAAAGAAGGTGGATTCATGTTTTTTCCTGATATCTTGAATGTTAGTATTCACTCAATTTGTAAAATGAAGCCCTGTTTTTATAAACAGAGCTGTTAAAGAAATGGAGAACAGATTAATGTACAACAGATTAATATTCCTTCTATTTGCACAGTTTCCAACCGGTTGTCCGAATTTGGTTTTGAACAAGGATATCAAATGTATCTACCCAGTGCGAGCAATGCAGGTCAAGTTTCTAATCCATCCCTGGGACCTACCAGACCCGCTCCAAAAAAATCAAAATCCAATTCATCATCTCAGAAGAAACTAACTTGCTGCTATCCAGGTATGTATGGAACCCTTTAACTGGTTAACCATCTTCAGGAGTTCCAGTACTCAGAACTAGACTTTCATCTTGTAGAATTCCAGTTCTGATGATTATATGTGGACTGAATAATAGGGGATAACTGACAAGTCGATTTAGATGCTGGCTGTGTGGCTAAAACCATTGCCTCTGTGACAATAGTGTCACAGAGTCATAGTGTCAGAGGCTAGGAATCCTGCAGTATGTAACTCTGACTAACCAAAGCCTATCCACCATCCACAAGGCACAAATCAGGAGTGTGACAGAACATTCTCCGCCTTGTCTGGATCAGTGCAACTTCAACAACAGTCAAGAAGCATGACACCATCCACGACAAAGCAGCCGGCTTGATTAGCATCCCATCCACCAACATTGACTCCTTCCATCATGGATGCATGGTGACAGTAGAGTGTACCATCTACAAGAAGCACTGTAGGAACTCACCAAGCTTCATTAGATAACACTTTTCCAAACCTATAACCACTACCATCCAAAGCAGCAGATGCATTGGGAATACCACCTGGAGGTTCTTCTTCAAGTCACTCACCATCCTGACTTGGAAATATATTGCTGTTCCTTCACTGTTGCTGGATCAAAATCCTGGCACTCCCTCTCTAATATAATTGTGAATGTACCGTCACTACATGGCCTGCAGTGGTTCAAGAAGGTGGCTCACCAACATCTTCTTGAGGACAATTAGGGTTGGGCAATAAATGCTGACCTGACCAGTGAGACCCATATCCCATGAACTAATTTAAAACATTAAGAAATCTCTATACATCACAATGCAATTTTGCCTCCTGTTGAACACGAGATTAAGAAATGGAAGCTGTACAGTGGCAGATGATGGAAAGTAATTCTGCACAAATACACTTTATGTATACATTAATGAATGAGTTGCGGATGGAATGTGTCTTATTAAGTTTATTTTTTGTATCTACAGTTCTGCACTGATTTTTTTTAAACCTTTAATTCTTATTTAAAATTGATATTTGAACATATAAAGATATCATAGTAAACAAGCACTGTATAAAATATCGTTGATCTTGGCCATCTTTACGTGGTAATGCAGGTTTCATTTGGGTCCTTAAACTTTGATTGTCCTCCTGCTTGAGGTACCATGGGAACAGACACAAAAACTGGAGTAGGCTACTTGACATCTCCAGCCTGCCCTGCCATCCAAACTGCTCTTCTACCTCAACTCCATCTTACTATGCTATTGTCGTATTCCTGAATTAATACCCAAAAGTCTATCGGCCTCTGTTGTCTTGAATATATCTAATGATTGGCCATCCGCAGCTCTCTGGGCTAGAGAATTTCAAGTCTTGAGTGAAAAGATTTAGAACATAGAACATTACAGCGCAGAACAGGCCCTTCGGCCCACGATGTTGCGCCGACCAATTTCTCCTTATCTCACCTCTGATTGTTTATTCTGAGACTGTGACCACATCCCACCCCCTCTGTTCTACTCTCTGCATCCAAGGGAAACATTTTCTCGGTATCTGTCAAACCCTTATAGGATTTTATGCTTCAATTGGATCACCACTCATTTTTCTAAACTGCGGGAAATAAATGCCTAGCCTGCTAAATCTCAGAGGACAATACTTTCATCCCAAAAACCAGTCTGATGAACCTTCGTTGCACTCCTTCTAGTGTAAGTGTATCCTTCCTTAGACGAGGAGTCCAAGTTGCACCCAATACTCCACAGGTAGAATTTTGAGGATGATAAGCAATATGGTGCTCATCATCTCGTGGCCTAACGCACATCCCACTGAGTCTCTAACTCCCACTGCTATTTAATGCTCATTTGAGCATTGATTGGGCAGTGGGCTGGTCTTCCATCTTGCCCTTGAAAGACATCCCACCCATAAGAGCTTTCGGACAATCTAATTGGCTGACAACTCTTCAACCTGATCAGGCACAGTACAGCAGAGGCCAGAAATGGTGCTGCAGTGCAGTGCCTGGGTCTGCATCTGAGAACTTGGAAGAGGCAAGTCCTGGATGTCTGGGGGTGGCAGGGTAGGGGACTCCCAGGAGGTTTAGGAGGGTGGTGATCATGCCCTCAGGGAATAGGTCAGGGTGTTGTGGTAGGGGGATGGGGGGGGCGCAGAGAGCTCCAATAGCCAGGGGGAGAGAGCACCCCAACTCTGAGGAGAGGAAGGCCCCATCCCCACTTTGCGCCCGAAATTAAGAAAGGCAGGAATGTCTGTTTCCCACCCTCTCCCCACCCTGCCAGTCTAAGAATTGAGGCTGGCTGCTATAAAACCCTAAAGTGGCCACTTATTAGGTGAATGAGTGGATTTCCCACTCGAGGCCCTGCCCAGCCAAGCATGAAATTGTGTCTGAGTTTGGGTGCATGGGTTCTTAGAGGAATCCCATCCATACAATCTTCCACCCGCTCCAGAATCTGCCTTGGGGGGAGCATAGAATTCTGCACCAGGTGTGACCACTTCAAGCCCTGCATAATTATAGTAAAACACCTTCACTTCTATACACTAATCTCTTTGCACAAAAAGCTAACATATCTGACTTCCTAATTACTTCCTGCACCTGCATGTTAATTTTCTGTGATTCATGTGCAAGGACGCCCAGGTTCCTCTGAATGCAAATATTTCCCAGCTTTTCACTGTACAAAAAAATGTTCTGCTTTTTATTTACCAAAGTGGATAACTTCACACTTCACCACATCATGTTCCATCTGCCCTGTTCTTGCCCACTCACCCCTCTATCTATAAAGCTCTGCAGTTTGTCTCTGCAACCCCCACCCCTCCTCCCCTGCCTTACATCCTCACCTTACTTTGTGCCATGGAATTGGATGCAATGGAATTGAACCTTTATCCCATTCATGTCCCTGTAGAGGCAGAGAGGGTAGATTGTTATGAGGGGCCTCTGACCTTGTGCAAGATTCAAAACTCTCTTCACAGCACACTGTGTCTTTCCAACTTCTCAACTTGGATACCTAGTAAAATGGTCAAGAGGTTGAAGCTGTACAGTAGCAGCTCATGGAAAATATGCACTCCAGACATTGTTTGACTCTCTTTTGTTGAGATTAGTTCATGTTCGACATTGTGCTCAATATACTAATTTGTAAACATCATTGTTCATGCAGCAGTTGGATTATTCTGACAGTATTAGTAACTACCACTTAGCCAAAATTGTTTTATCCTAACTGGATTTTTTAAAAATCTGGTCCTGAAATTGTAACTGTAGCCTGGACACTTTTTCAGTGAAACAGCCAGAAGGTGGCTGAAGCCAGGACCTAATCCGTTATTGCCAGACTTTCTGTCTTTATAAATGACCCAGTGAAATTTCAATAGAGGTAAAGAAGACAACGCTTTTCCTGTTCCCTACCAGCATCAAGGGGACATAAGGGCAGAATTTGAAGGCTAAATCTTGACCACATGTGCCTTCAGTGAAAGTCTTGCCAACTGAGAACTGGAGTGTGTCTACTAAGAACCTTTCACTAGACCCAAGAATATTTCAAAGCGAGGTTACCATAAAGTAGAAGTTTGCTTGTTCAAGGAAGAGAAAAAGAAAGTAGATTACTTTTCGTTGAGCTCTTCCCTGTCTTGCTTTTGCCTTTGAAGAGTCATGGCACCAATCAGAGTTTCCTTTGCAATGAATTGGGATAGGTGGTATTGATGTTTGCATACATATGTAGATCACTTGCTCCAGTACACTGAGCAAGAGTCAACTGCTGAATCCTCAGGAAACCCTGAGAGGATTGTTCCATGTAATGTGGAGAAGTTTTATACACCCTACAAAAATACAATATAATGTATTTTCTTTGCCACTAGGTTGTGCATTTAAAACATCCCATGGAAATAAAGACTTAGATCGACATTTAAGAACTCACACAGGTAAGACCTGTTTGTAGTAGCACTACTACCTAAATACTCACAAATTCAAATACATTTTGTGAATTTCTCTCCAAGCCAAATCCAACTGGTAAGGAGTCAAAACCCATAGTTTTATTATCAACCTTTAATTTGAGTCTGTGTACAGAGGAAAAATTTGGAACACATTTCAAAGTTCACTGTTGATTCTGCCAATACTTGTCTTTCTAAATAAAAATTAGAAACCCTGTCCTATAACATCTGCATTTTCATACACTTTGTGGCCCCTCTCTGTCCTTCCAGCAGATATTAGAGTCATAGAAACCCTATTGTATAGAAGGAGGCTGTTCGGCCCATAGAATCTACACCAACAACAATCCCACCCCAGGCCCTATCCCCACAAGCCCACACATTTACTCTGTTGATTCCTCTAACCTACACATCCGGGACACCAAGGGATAATTTAAGAACATAAGAACATAAGAAATAGGAGCAGGAGTAGGCCATCTAGCCCTTCGAGCCTGCCCCGCCATTCAATAAGATCATGGCTGATCTGTTGTGGCTCAGTTCCACTTTCCCGCCCTCTCCCCATAACCCTTAATCCCCTCTCTTATCAAGAACCCATCAACCCGCTTCTTAAAAATATTTAGCGAGGCAGCCTCCACCACTTCAACGGGCAGAGAATTCCAGAGATTCACCACCCTTTGAGTGAAGAAGTTCCTCCTCAACTCCGTTCTAAACCGCCTCCCCTTTATCTTGAGGCTGTGCCCCCTAGTCCTACTGTCTTTTTTGAGCGGGAAGAGTCTCTCCACCTCTATCCTATCCATCCCATTCATCATCTTATACGTCTCAATGAGATCTCCCCTCATTCTTCTAAACTCTAACGAGTACAAGCCTAGTTTATTCAGCCTCTCCTCATAGCTCAATCCCCTCAACTCCGGTATCAGCCTAGTAAACCTCCTCTGCACTCCCTCCAGGGCCAAAATATCCTTGCGCAGGTGCGGCGCCCAAAACTGCACACAGTACTCCAGCTGCGGCCTCACCAATGCCCTATACAGCTGCAGCAAGACCTCCCTACTTTTATATTCAATCCCCCTCGCTATGAAGGCCCGCATCCCATTCGCCTTCCTGACCACCTGCTGCACCTGCAAGCTGGGTTTTTGCGACTCATGCACAAGGACCCCGAGGTCCCTCTGCACCTTCGCCTGCTGCAGTTTTTCGCCACGTAAGTAATAGTCCTTCCTACCATTCTTCCTACCAAAGTGGACCACCTCACACTTGCCAACATTAAATTCCATTTGCCATTTCCTGGCCCATTCGCCCAGCCTATCTAGATCCTTCTGCAGACTCTCCACACCCTCCGCACAATTTGCCTTTCCCCCAATCTTGGTGTCATCAGCAAATTTCGACACCCTGCACTCGGTTCCCTCCTCCAGATCATCTATATAAATGGTAAATAGCTGAGGCCCCAGCACCGACCCCTGGGGCACCCCACTAGTCACCAACCGCCAATCCGAATAGCACCCATTGACCCCCACTCTCTGCCTCCTATTTGACAACCAATCCTCTATCCACGCTAACACCCTACCCCCAACTCCATGTCCCCTGACCTTCTGCAATAACCTCTTGTGAGGTACCTTGTCAAATGCCTTCTGAAAATCCAGAAAGACCACATCCACCAGCTCTCCTCTATCCACTGCCCTAGACACATCCTCATAGAACTCCAGTAAATTTGTCAGACACGACTTCCCTTTAATGAAACCGTGTTGCGTCCGCCCTATCAAGCAATTCCCTTCAAGATGCCTCGCAATTTCCTCCTTAATGACGGATTCTAACATTTTACCTAGTATGGCCAATCGACCTAACCTGCACATTTTTGGAGTGTGGGAGGAAACCGAAGCACCCGGAAGAAACCACCCAGCCACAGGGAGAATGTGCAAACTCCAAATAGATGGTGACCCAAACTGGGAATCGAACCCAGGTCCCTGGAGCTGTGAGGCAGCAGTGCTAACCACTGTGCCACCGTGCTGCACTGTGTTGACTCCAGTTGGTTGAGAAACCATCTCATAAGCTTTGCCAACTCTGTTGACCAGTGCTAGACCTTGGACAATGATTGTTAGTAGGCTGTTCAATTACTGGGGGCTATCATGCCTGAGCCCAGTTCTGCCGTCCTCACTTAGCACCTACCTATTTTCATTATGCGGAAGTTGTCTCTGAATTGCAGTCATGATTGAGAACTCATGCTGACTGTCATATCCCTAAGTCAGGAACACTGAAGTTAATTGAAGGACTCCTACCTACGGATCAGATAGTGTTTAGTTAGCTGATTCTATCTAGAAATCAAACTGGGCACCCTCAACCTTAAATGACCCGGAAACCTGATGCCTTTTCCATCTCTGAATCACTGGAGTCAACATTCCTGGTTTTAGCTAGAAAGCTTTTTCTAACACTGGGGATGTGTTTTTTAAATGGCACGACATACTTTACTCCATTATACCGTTTTTTGTTGGTCATCTGAGGTTGGGAATAGGTTACCACACGTGAGGTGGTTTTGCAATGGAATGCATACCTAACTTTCCTTGTGAAATTTTGCTGCAGCTGTCCCCACATTATCCAGGAAAGTCCTCTCCCTTCAAGTGTCCATGTACTGACCGCCCCCCGCCCCGCGCCCCCCCCCCCCCCCGGAAGCAGGCCCAAGTGTGAATTCACAGTAAAAAGTGGAGAATTTGAATCTGTTCAGTTTGTACTTGCTTCAGCTCTACTCAGCCCTAACTATCCCATGCATGGGTAGAGGGAGTGGATGATCCACGCATTTTTCTTCTGTCTATTTCTCATTTTCAAAATGTCACTAAACTGTTCCTTCAAGTTTATTGCGGCTTATTCTCGTAATGCTCAAAGTGACTGCTATTGCATTCTTACCACGCGTATTTTCTGAATCTGAAATCAGGTTGCTGCAGCCAAGGTGAAAATATTCTTGAGGGAAAATCCACTTTTTTCAAGCAGTGCTCTTAAGCTCCTGTTGTGCATTGATTGTCTCAAACTGTGCCCTAACTAAGGCTGGTCAGTTAATTAGTGGTCATAAATACCAATTTTGACTTGATTCTGATAGTTAACTGAATGTTTACCTCCACCAAGTGAAATGACTTCCTGTAATTCAAGTAGCGCACATTTATAGAGGAAAATGCAAGGTCGGGAAAGACCAGTAGTGCAGTCCAGCGGCTCAGGCCCAAATAGTCCATCAACACAGGCCCAAAATTTTTTTTCCAGGATGTTTTGTTTTTCTTGCAGGTGAAAAGCCCTTCAAATGTGACATTTGCAACAAGAGGTTCAGTCGTCTGGATAAGCTAAAGATGCACAATCGTTCACATACTGGAGAGAAGCCACATAAATGCCAGCACTGTAACTATGCAGCAGCAGACAGCAGCAGCCTGAAGAAGCACCTCCGGATCCATTCTGATGAGCGTCCGTTTAAGTGTCAGATATGCCCTTATGCTAGCCACAGCTCGAGCCAGCTCATTATTCATCTCCGTTCTCACACTGGTAAGACTGCTTACTTGAGGTGCAGTCCAGATTGAAATGACATACATGAAGAGATTGTTATAAGAACATAATAAGAACATAAGAAATAGGAGCAGGAGTAGGCCATCTAGCCCTTCGAGCCTGCCCCGCCATTCGATAAGATCATGGCTGATCTGTTGTGGCTCAGTTCCACATTCCCGCTCTCTCCCCATAACCCTTAATCCCCTCTCTTATCAAAAACCCATCAACCCGTGTCTTAAAAATATTTAGCGAGGTAGCCTCCACCACTTCAACGGGCAGAGAATTCCAGAGATTCACCACCCTTTGAGTGAAGAAGTTCTTCCTCAACTCCGTTCTAAACCGCCCCCCCCCTTTATCTTGAGGCTGTGCCCCCTAGTCCTACTGTCCTTTCTGAGCGGGAAGAGTCTCTCCACCTCTATCCTATCCATCCCATTCATCATCTTATATGTCTCAATGAGATCTCCCCTCATTCTTCTAAACTCTAACGAGTACAAGCCTAGTTTATTCAGCCTCTCCTCATAGCTCAACCCCTTCAACTCCGGCATCAGCCTAGTAAACCTCCTCTGCACTCCCTCCAAGGCCAAAATATCCTTGCGTAAGTACGGCGCCCAAAACTGCACACAGTACTCTAGCTGCGGCCTCACCAATGCCCTATACAGCCTCAGCAAGACCTCCCTACTTTTATATTCAATCCCCCTCGCTATGAAGGCCAGCATCCCATTGGCCTTCCTGACCACCTGCTGCACCTGCGGGCTGGGTTTTTGCGACTCATGCACAAGGACCCCGAGGTCCCTCTGCACCGTCGCCTGCTGCAGTTTTTCGCCACGTAAGTAATAATCCTTCCTACCGTTATTCCTACCAAAGTGGATCACCTCGCACTTGCCAACATTAAATTCCATTTGCCATTTCCTGGCCCATTCGCCCAGCCTATCTAGATCCTTCTGTAGGCTCTCCACACCCTCCGCGCAATTTGCCGTTCCACCAATCTTGGTGTCATCAGCAAATTTCGACACCATACACTTGGTTCCCTCCTCCAGATCACCCATACAAATGGTAAATAGCTGAGGCCCCAGCACCGACCCCTGGGGCACTCATACAGGCTAACTCCTCTCAAGTGGTTTTTAGCTTTCTCTTAATTTGTTTTTACCTCTATTCTCTCCATACCTAATTTGATTCTGATTTACAGTGTTTCCTTTCAAACACATGGTACTTTGCACACTCTAAGGTAAATAAGGGTCAATAATCGTCTGAAGTTACAAGTGTTCTCAATTTCTAGAGGGCTCATACACTTTCTAACCTTTTCAGATAACAAACATATCTAAAACAACAATTTCACTTGTAATACAAATTTCACTGTAAAATTAAATCAACTAATTCCTTCCAGCATTATCTTCATGCATCTTCCTACATGACAATAACTTTTTAAATTCATTTTACAGGATGTGGGTGTCACTGGCTGAGCCACCATTTATTATTGCCCATGCTGAACTGCCCTTCAGAGGGCATTTGAGAGTCAACCATATTGCTGTGCTCTGGAGTCAAAAGTAGGCCAGACTGGGTCAGAATGGCAGATTTCCTTCTCTAAAGGGCATTTGTGAACGAGATGGATTTTTACAATTAACAACAATGGTTTCATGGTCATCATTAGACTTTTAATTACAATTTTTTTACTGAATTCAAATTTCACCAGCTGTCATGGTGGGATTTGAACCCAGGTCCCCAGAGCATTACCCTGGACCTCTGGATGACTCATCCAGTGACAATACCACTGCGTCACTGCCTCCCCATTAATGACCATATTTCAAAAATATTTAATTGTCTGTAAAGCCCTGCAACCATGTATGTCATAATCTAAGTGCAAAGAAGCCTTCAAATCATCTATGTACACCTACCACAAGAGCTTTGCATTCTAGGAATCTTGGCTCAATTTTACAACCAGATGAATAGAAACCAAGTTAGTGTTTTTAGAGATGTACTGCTAATCCAAGGCTAGTAGTGGGTTATAATATTTCATGAATCTAGATACTTAGAAGTCTGATTACTTTTAGTAATGTTTCAGTTCAGCGTGTTCAAACTAGTACATGAGCACTATTTAATAATGAGCTTTAGTGTCACTCATGAATTAAAGACGTGCATGAACTCAAACAAGTCAAATATACCCCAGCATACGTACCTTTCTTCTCTGTCTTCTGAATGGGGATGGAAGGTGTAGGCACTTTCGGTACAGTAGCTGCTCCATTAGCATCAAAGGATTTCTTTGGCTGATGCTCAGGCTGTAGACTAAAAGGACTAGAAGGAACAGTGCTTGGGTTTGTAGTTGGGAGAACCACTGGTTTGATGGGGTGCTGCACTGGGGCAGCTCCACCAGGAGTCTCTGTTCTGGGCAGTCTGTAGTCTCTGTCATTGTGTCTGTTTGTCTGGGACAAAATATTCTGGGAGAGCATACTACTGGCACCACTGGAATGCTTGTCTTCCATTCCACTTGTAAACCCACTGAATTGAAAGAAAATAGAATAAAGCAGCTTGTTATTGTAACTCATTGATTCAAGCCTGCACATTGAACCATGACACATCCTAACACTCTGGGACATTAATCAAATGCATACAATGAGTTTCGTTGTTTCCTGCCTCGTCTTTAGGGAAGGCACCCAACCTGAGAGAGAATAATGCCCTAATAACCTAGCTGAGTTAAGTTACTGGTTTCACTTGGACACAGGTGAGACTGAAAGGTTAGAGCTGAAGTAACACCCTCAGCCTGGTTCATCAAAAAACATTGACTTCAAATGATTCAGAGCCATGGACCGGGATTTTCCTGTCCCGTCTGCCACAGGAATCATAACGAGCAGGACACAGACCATGCAAAAGTCTGTCTTCCTCAGGCAGGATTTTCCGACTGTGGGGTGAGAGTGACCAGTAGAATCCCACCCTTGGTCACAAACCCATTTAACATGATGGGCCTGATGTGGAATCCTGACATTTTGTTGACAGTTAGTGTAGGCCACATTCAGCAAAATAAAAATAAACATTGTTAGTCATACTGGAATGACTGCTTAGTCAAGGTGCAAGCCAGATTGAAATACATGTATAAAGAGATTGTTATGAGTTGAAAAAATACAGTAGTACAGTAAAGCAGCTAAATTTACATAGATTTTATTTGCTTCCACTGTAGACAGCCCTTAAATTGAACTATTGCATTAATATTTGGAGAGATTGACTGGGCTGAGGCTATTTTGAAGCTCTCCTCTTTTCTGCATCTTCAGATCACCAGCTCTGAGAAGTCTCCTTTGCGTGCTGAAAAACTCAAGCTTCTTCAGTCTTTTCTCACACTGTGGACAATGGAGATCCACCTCTTTCCATGGCAACCAAAACTGGATGCAGTGTTCAAAGTGCAGTCTGACTAGAGCACTATAAGGGTTTAACTTTAACTCAAACAGAAAATGCTGGAAAATCTCAGCAGGTCTGACTCCACCTGAGGAAGGAGAACAAAGCTAACATTTCGAGTCTGGATGACTCATTTAAATTAGACCTTTCATATTAATTATTCTATACTCTCCTGATCCAGTACTACAGAAATATACAAACCATAAACCACAAAAAGATATTACAAACTATGAATGATAGAAGTAGTAAATGCTTATCTGACCTTACCTACTACTAAGCAATCAGTTCTCTCCCTTATAGTTTCTACTGCTGCAGCAGGGCAAGACCACTCTCTTAAGATTTCAGGAGTTAGAAAGCAAAGAAAAAAATGCAATGAGTTCCCCTCTGCACCAAATTCCCACTGCATTCCAAGTTCCTGATACCCACGCCTTTTCTGGTTGTGTCTCACTCAGAATGTGTAAATACTCTCCCACTGCTTCTGTAAAAAGCTCACTTTGATTGCTGCTCTGCATTGGTTGATCCTGTTTACCACTGGATTTACAAAGGTGCTAGGTTAATCGTCAACTGTTCCAACAACATTTGCAGTAAATTATATGGCACCTTTTTTTTGGTCCCCATATTGTCTGGTGCATTTCATTTGCTTTCAATTTTATACATCATTGTTGGATTCACCCACATATCTTTGTTCTGCTCATTCTGGAAGTTCTGAGCTTCCTCTTCTGGGTAGCACTGTTTCTCCCAATTTGCTAGTTTCTGTACATCTAACCATTTTCTACTGACTTTCTGATTCAAGTTGGTTTGTACAAATTACTAACCACAGTTGTTGCAGTATTGAGTCATGAGACAAATGGCCTTGATTTTACTGGTACACGCATCCTGAAATCAGCTGGGGGCGAGGCACACAGAGTAGCATTCTCATTGGCCTTGGGCGCAGTCTTATGAGCCTCGGGCTGGTGTGCCGGTAAAGTTCTAGCTAAATGACTCTTTACTTTCCACACTTTGACATAACTCCTTCAAGACATTTCCTCAGCTTCAACTAGAGTTTCCTCTGAATACTTCAATTTGTCCACAATTCAACTTGTCAGCACACCTGTCAGAAACAAGTAGGATAGTTGAAATTCAGAGCAAATGGGTTTTGATGATCATGTTCTGTTATCATTTCAGTGACATCAACCAAGGAGCTCACTGATTGTTCAAACCACATGCTACTCAGCAGTACACAGTCTGAATTAGTATTATGGAACCAATAGAACCATTTATTTGGCATTTTCAGGACAGCAAGATAAGCAGAGTTGCTGTCCCTGCATGTCACTGCTAATATTTCTCCTTTCAATAATGTCCTTTTACTTCCTTTCTGAAATTGTTTCTTTTCCTCATTTTCATGGGACTGCATTCTTACTTTCTGTGTTTTCTCCAATTCTTGCAATTCCTGATTTAAAATCCTCATTCTTGGGTTCACATTCCTCTGAGGGCTCACCCCTCCCCATTTTTGTCCTACAACAACCTTCTGCCTTCTTCTGATTCTGATCTGCTGCACATCCCTGATTTTCATCGTCCCAGCATTGGTAACCTTGTCTTCAGCTGTGTAGATCCCAAGTTCTGGAATTCTGTCCTTAAAACTCCCCACTTCTCTATGCCCCCACTTCTCCTTTAAGACACTCCTTGAAACCTGCATCTTTGATTAAGTTTTTGGTCACTGAGTAAAGGCATGCCTGATTCATAACTTTAAATGTGGACTCCTTTTTTATATTCGTTTGTAGATTGTGGGCTTCACTGGTTGGGCCAGCATTTATTTCCCATTCCAAATTGCCCTTGAGAAGATGGTTGTGAGTTGCCTTCTTGAACCACTTCAGTCCATATGATGTAGGTACACCCACAGTGCTAATAGGGAGGGGATTCCAGGATTTTGGTGCAGCAACAGTGAAGAAACAATGATGTATTTGCTAGTCAGGGCAGTGAGTAACTTGAAGGGGAACCTCCAGGTGGTGGTGTTCCCTGCCCTTGTCCTCCTAGATGATAGTGGTTGTGGGTTTTGAAGGGGTTGTCTTAGGATCCTCGGTAAGTTCCTGTAGTGCATCTTGTAGGTGGTACATGCGGCTACTACTCGGTGTTTGTGGTGGAGAGAGTGAATGTTTGTGGATGGGATGCCAATCAAGTGAGCTGCTTTGTCCTGGATGATGTCAAGTGTTGTTAGATCTGCAACTATCCAGCAAGTGGAGAGTATTCCATCACACCTGACTAGTACCTTGTAGATAGTGGACAGGCAATGGGGAAGCAGGAGATGAGTTATTCACCGCAAGATTCCTGGCTTGTGACCTTCTGTTATAGCCGCAGTATTTATATGGCTAATGCAGTTCGGTTTCTGATAAATGCTAACCCTCAGGATGCCATTCTCATTCATTGCACTGTTAATTTCACAATCTTTGATCTGTTTGATTAAGCAACCATCGGCTGCCCTGTTCATTGGGTCTCGGATGCCCTTTTTATCTTACTGTCCTACTATCAGCATATATTTTCAGTGACTTAGTGAGACTAGGTGGGTGAGCTGAACGTAGCAGGAGAAAGTCCAAAGTGGCAGAAGGGTTAGATGCCTTTCTGCTGAATCTTCCTTATTATTCTTTTGCTGTAAAGTTTAAGTTTAAGTAAACACAGCCTAAGCTCAGTCAAAGTTTGTGGGTTTATTGAGGGAAGTTTATAGGTTGGAAGGTGCTTTGAAATTTCTGGCTTCAGTTGTTTTAAAAGTGGAATGTACCATGTTTTACAATATTGTTTTAATACTTTTGAAGTGTGATGCATGAAAGACAGTCTTCATATCTGTACAATAAATTTGATAATGGCAGTCCCATAAAGAAGTGAGTTATAAATCGTGTTATATAAAAACTGGGGTGAAGCCAGTATGCTGTGACTGAATAGCGAAGCAAACTTGTCATAGAGTTCCTACAGTGCAGAAGGAGGCCATTCAGCCCATCGAGTCTGCACCAAACACAATCCTAGCCTGGCACTATTCCTATAACTCTACATATTTACCCTGCTAATCCCCTGACACCAGGGTCAATCAACCTAACCTTTCAACTGTGGGAGAAAACCAGAGCACCCAGAGGAACCCACACAGACATGGGGAGAATGTGCAGACTCCACTCAGACAGTGGCCTGAGGCCTGGTTCTGTAAGGCAGTGGTGCTAACCACTGCGCCACCGTGCCGCCCTTCGTCCTTGGAATTTTGCTCAGGACAGACCTCGGACATCCCTAATTTAATTTGGGACCTGTGCCAAGTCAGCAACCAGAACAATGAAAGGAGTAGTGTTAGCTCCAGGTTGCCTGGGAAGACCATCAGTCAGGGTTCCAGTTCCTGATTTCTCTTGAGGGAAAGTGCAGGAAGTATACACTTTTGAGAGACTAAGGGTGGAAACAGGCTTGGCTGGGATGTCTCACAGTCACTTGGTCTGCCAGCACTTGTGTTAAAGCTCATATATGAATTAATACTTGCTTGACGAAAGGACTTGAGGGCATGCTGCATATAATGCTGTGTTACAGCATAGCGTCAGTACCTCTAGGAGGTGAAGTCAAAGAAACAATGGAAAAGCGTAAGAAGCTCCTGGGGGTTACATTTTCCCAGTACATTAGTGCACACACCTGAGAATCTAGGGGTTTGAAATGTTTCTGATTTGCCATTAATTGAGTGGATGTTAACGTTTGTCCATGGGTTTAATTGAGTAATGAGTTCTATAACACTCTTTATCAAGCAAACTGTTCTTTGCATTTAAAAGAGCAATTAATAAGGAACGTGCAAATTCATGCAAGCTTCATTTTGTTTCTATATAATTTCTCGCACTGAAAACTGTTTAATTTGAGGTGATGGCAAAATGTCAGCGGTGATCATTAGGGTGGTTTTGCACAAAGGACAAGTTTTTTAATGAACTTGGCAACAAGAGCATCACAAAGTCTGTCAGTGCTCAAAATGTATGAGGAACCACAGAGGCATTAACTGGATGAGATCATGATCTGATATGCTCAAGGACCAAGATGCTTCCAATTACATGATGTAGCGCAAGTACTTGCATTGATTTCCCTACCCGGACCTGACCAAGGAACAAAATATAAAGTAGCTACGCTGTGTCAAACATGTATTAGTGTTTCGGTGTAACTAGAGGAAAATGTCAGTGAATGCAAAAGTAGTTGTAATGATGCACTTCAGGGCAGAACTTCGGATCATGCAGAGCATAAATCGAGGAATTTTCAGTTTGCCAATGCATCACAGAATGCAAAGAATCCCTTCCTTGTACACCAGATTCAGTTGTAACATGCCACGTGACTTAAAGACCAGATCTGATCTATTGTGTTGCATTCTCCACACACAAGATGCCTTGTGTGAAGATGCAGGCAGTAACCTTGCCTTTTATCAACAGAAGTCATCATTTCTTCCAAATGTATGGACGGATTCTGGGAGATTTGGGCTTTCTGCTCCATAATATCGGATTATTGCTGAACCATCATATTCTGCAAGAAAGGGGCTAAAACAAATATGTTTGGAAGGAATCAAATATAACAGCAGATCCTTGCATTGTTAAAACATTCCCAGTGTTTTGACCATTATGGTTGTGCCTTGTGAAATGAGCTGGAGAGAACTAGTTAAAAATGTTACGTAGTGCTGTCATTAAAAGGCTGGCACATACTTGATGCAAACAAGCTGCAGCTAGGTTCCGCACTATTTATGTCTACATGAAGTCCCTGCACCATGCCAGGCAGTGACCTTATCAGACTTTTGCCCTTTCTCGTGAGCCATGTATGGCTTTCCTCTGCTTTGTTTTGAATGGACAATTAAATATTGTTTTCCAATTATTATGCACTGAGTAAATTGGTTCTTATGTTAAAGTTTGCAGCAATATGTGTTCATGCTCAGCATATGGCTGTATCACTGTAAAAGTCCATTTGTGAACTACGTTTATTGCAGTGCATCCTTGTGTTTTGTGAGCTAATGATTAGTGTTACTTTCAGTGCATTACTCCATGTCATGACCAATTGATAGTATGTGTGAAGCATTCCTGTGAGATGCCCTGACAATGTTGCCAGCATGGTCTGGGCATATTCCAGGAGACATTGGCAAAAGCAACACCATCTCCCAGAGCCCATTCTTACATTATGATGAAGTGACAACCTCTATTGATAAAAGACAAGGATACTGCCTGTGCCTCCACACCAGCTGGCAAATGACAGGTAGTAACTTGAGCTATGTACACATCACTGTGTTTCTTACTCCCACTACAACTGGAGGCCAAGTCCAAAGTTGAGCCCTTGATCATTCTGTGCAGAAACTGTTGTTACAGGATCTCTGAAACTCATCTTTCATGCATGCCCATGGCATATTTCCATCCTGGCCTGCTTTATTTCCTGAACTGTGGATCCCATACCTTAATGTAAGTTTGAGAAATGTTGTAGCTGTGCACATTGCCCACGTATCTGTTCCGTAGTTGTTATTGTTACTGCTTGTTATTACTGCAGGTAAGCCTTTGGCATTCTGAAGTTCAGGAGACCTCTGCTAACCAGTATTGCTTGATAAATCTAAGATCAGGTGGATACAAGTTCAATACAGGCCAGCCCATGTCACCTGGTGCAAATAAGGCCGGTTCCTTCATTTCACCCATGACCACAACCATGCTGCGTGGCCACACAACAAAGGCCCATCTGTTCTTCGTCCATCACGTCTGCCTTTCTTTCTCTATCATTAGTAATTCATACTATGTTGTTTTATCAAACACTCTAATACCTGCCAAATTGTGTGTCTGAACTGCCTCTAATTCGCGCGGTTATAGGTGTCAGAATGCTGAGATGAGAGTTCCTCCTTCTTGGTTTATTGCATTCCAGTTTAAAAAGAAATGACATTGGGAAGTGCAAATGGACATTGTTAACCGTTGTTACAATAACAGCACTAATAGTTTAGAAATGTGAAAATATTAAGTTAAAGTTTATTTATTACATTCGCATTGCAATGAAGCTACATTGAAAATCCCCTAGTTATAATTAGATCAAAGGGGGAAAGAAGCTGAGTAGCACATTGAAGCTTTTCACGATCAGCATTCTGCTCAGTGCTACTTTGCTGTGCTCCTGACTGGAACTTTGCTCAGGACATGCAGTCCATTTTTAAATCTGCCACAAGTGAGCTGTTTAGAATTAGGACAACAATCAGCTGCAGTTGTAGGTTATTCTCCCTTCACCATCCCCCTCTCCCAATCGTTTCCCCTTCTCTTTGCTGACCTTGCCAAGAGTATCTTACCCCAAGCAGCTTTTCTTTATGTCTGACCATGGACAAGTTGTTTTATTGTAGTGGGAATCCCAGCCAGGCACAATTCTGTTCTCGGCATCCATATACGTACACATTCCAGCAGATTTCACTCCATAGTGGGCACCATAGCTGATCTTGCGTCTGCACAGACTGGGGAATGGAGGGCCTGCTGCCGCGCCCTCATTGCTGCTCGGCTGGGCTTTGCTCCCAACTTGCCTTCAATCTGAAACTCCTGACCTTTTGGCTCAGTATCATACTGGGCAGGGCATTTACCAGTACGACATTGGAGTGCCTTAATTGTAAATAATTCTGCACTGGTAAACAAAGAACTCTGTTAGGATGTCAGTTGGACTGTGATCACTCGCTGGCAATTCTGAAAAGCCACACGGGAAGCAAATAATTATACGGCAGATATGAGGTTGCGCTGTGACAAAGCAGCAGGCTATGTTTGTGCAAACAGCCATTTCCCAGGAGTAACATGCTGAAGGCACTGAGTGAAATGCCAGGGCATATGCCTCCAGTTGTTACTTATATAGTGTAAAATATTTTAGACAGACTGTTTATGTGCAAAGCCACAGCTGGAGTTTGTCAGTGCTGAAGAATGTTTATGCTGCCACTGTACCCTAACGAGGACCCATGTGCCCAAATTTCAAGCACACTTGTAAATTATATTGCGGGTATAATAATGAGGCAATTAGTTTAGTCATGCATCGCAATCATTAAAGAATCCATTATCTGACTAAATAAATGCAAATAGTATCAGCTGTTTCTATTGTGCAAATTGTGTTCTCTCAGGATTTGCAGGACTTCATCTGACAACATTAAAGATGCGCAGGATTTCTGTAATAATAAAAAAGATAGGAAAATATATCCTGAGAAACAATAGATGAAGTATTTAGTACAAAACAGTGAGCAAAAGCTACAAAAAAGAATCCGCCATTCCAGAAGCTGACTATTCTGTGTCTCATTTTAAAAAGAAATATGAATGCACTCTATTTGCTGCAAAAGGCCTTTATAACTTGTGACAACAGATTTGCTGATGTGTAAATTTATTTTTAAGAGCCGGAAAGCTCAATATTTTGCAGCTGTTGTTCTATGAGATTGTTATCTCTTTCAGATCTATTCATTTGAATTAAAATTGTGTTGCTTTTAGCTAGCCTTTCCTGTTCTCACTGCTGAGTGCTCTCGTGTTTCTCATCTTTTGGTTTTTATTTTGTATGGTTTCTTTGCTTATGTACTGAGATATTCCACCTTGCTGTTCCCCGAACCAAAAAGCCTTCACAAACTGCCATCCCTGTCTGTTCTGTTCTCGGTGACAATCCAACCATTTTTTTCTAATCTTCAGTTACAATGTTCACTGTGCACCAAGTCTTCCTGCTGTGGGTATTTGGACACTTTTGGATGATTTGACATTGTGAGGGTTGCTAACGTTTGTGATACAACATGCATGAAACAAAAAGAAAGAGAATAATACATTCCTTGGTTTTGAAAGATATTGGGTGGGATTTTTTGGTCACACTCGCCCCAAAAACCGGAAGATTCTGCCTGAGGTTCAATGGACCTTTGCATGGTCTGCCCCCCCATTATTAGCCCAGAATAATCAATTGAATTGGTCACATCCAATCTCTTAATGGTAATGAGAATTGACATATTGAAATAAGTAAACCTTTTCTTTGTCAACTAGCTCTGAACAGAGCCTAAAATTGAGAAGAATAATTCAAAGTAAAATATCTCTCACAGATTGCCACATTCCCTCTGTGATAAAACTATTTATCTTGCAAGTGCTGAATAATGAAAGCAACAAATCTGAAAGTCTTCAGAATGGTGTAGAGTTAACTGTAATAAAAATAAATTGTATTTATATAGCACCTTTAACATAATCCACAGGGCATTCAAATTAAAATCTGACACCACACCACGTATAATGATATTAGAGCAGATGACTAAACATTTGGTTAAAGAGGTAAGTTCTAAGGAGTGTCACTAAAGGGGCGAAGAGGTTTACAGAGAGAATTCCAAAGCGTAAGGCCATGCCAGCTAAACATGTAATTATCAGCATGGAGTGATTAAAATTTGGGATGGTCAAGAGGCCAGGATTAAAGGAGGGCAGAAATTTCTAGAGGGTTTTAGGACTGGTAAAGATTAGAAAGATTAGGACGTGTAAGACCATCGCAGAATTTGAAAGCGAGGATGAGAATTTCAGTTGTAAAATGCACAATTTTTAATCTTGTATTTACAACCTTGCTTTCCTCAGGTGATGCTCCTTTCCAATGTCAGCTGTGTAATGCCAAGTTTAAAATCAACTCGGATCTAAAGAGACATATGCGCATCCACTCTGGTGAAAAGCCCTACCAATGTGGCTTCTGTAATTACCGCTGTGCTATGAAGGGCAACCTCCGATCTCACATTCGCGTAAAGCACAGCATGGAGAACACTTTCAAGTGTCCACAGTGCGATTTCCAATGTGGAAACAAGTCTACACTGCGGCAGCACACAAGGACCCATCAACCAGATAAGCCGATAAAATGCTTGCAGTGCAGCTACTCCTGTGCTAGTAAAGGATCTTTGAAGGTGCATGAAAGAATTCATTCTGAAGATAGACCTTTCAGGTGCAAATTTTGCGCCTTTGATTCAAAGCAACGTAGCAACCTTCTTATGCACCTAAAAAAACATCATATAGGTAAGGATAAGGTGAGTGCAGGGAAGAAAGATGTTGATGGTCAAAAGCAAGGCAGTTCACGGTTAGTGGTCAAACTGGATGCCAAAAAGCCTTTTAGGTGTGACTTGTGCGATGCAAGTTTTGTCAGAGAAGATTCACTGCGCAGCCATAAGAATCAACATCGTGATTTATCCCACAGCAGTGATAACAATGCATTGGCAGTTTTACAGCTGCAGATTCATCATGAGGACCAAACCAATGTTCCTTCGATGTCTAATCACCTTCAGCCAAGGTCAGTCACGTCCTTTAACAAAGGAGATGTGAAGATTATAGTTAACCACCAGCTGAATCCAGCCGACAGCATTGTTCAAGAAACCGTGAATGAACATCATACAATAAGAGATACTGTGGTGTCTGATTCAGGACACCAGAACCGGGATGATGTGACCTCTAGTAATCAATTGCAACTTTTACAGCAGGTTAGTTTGATTGCTCCAGCCCAGCAAACAATATCGCAGAATGAAACTGAAACAAGCTCATGTTTAGAGCAGGAGGCCACTTTACTTAGTCCTATCGATTCGAGTGCTACTGACAGTCTCCATCAGGCACTAATGCAAACCACAGCTGTTGCTAGCCAAGCATCTTCAAACAGCCAGTCATTCATCACTGCTTCTACAATCAACTGCTCAGATCTAGATGGCTTAAATGCCCTTATTCAGGAGGAAAGCAGAGAAGTCACTGTAGTTAGTGATGCTAACCAGACTGTTGCAACCTCTTCCTCATCCTCCGCGTCACCCATCTTCTCTTCCCCATCTCCTCAGTTGCAGGGACCTAAACAGACCTATCCTATTGTCCCAGCTGAGGCTCCATCCAGTGTCACCTGCTCAGTATTACAGATTCCATCTCATAGTTCTTCACCTACAGAATTCCCGTCACAGCCCGAGGAAACAAACAGCCTTTTGGTATCCAGCATTGGTATCAGCACTTCTGGAGTGATTATACAGAGTCTTCCAATGGTTGTTTCATCAACGCAGCAGCAGCCAACTGATGACCCGCTTTCTGAGCGGGTCTTCTACTCTGATTCCAGTGCTCCTACAACCTTAGTGCTACAGGATACCTCTCAGCTTTCTGACAGACAGACAATGCATCTTACCTCTAGTGGAGATGGCACACAATCCTCCTGTTCTGTAACTGAAACTCAAGGATGGGCAATGTGAACTTAATATGTTATTAATGTGGGTTCTGAATTGGATTCTGTTTGACTGAAATGCAGTGATAAAGCAGAATCTAATGTTTGTTGAATTCTGTAGACAACTATTGTACTCTTATTTGGGCATGATTGTCTTGCACAGTAGATCGTTAAGATGAAATCCTTGAAGAACAAATTATTTCATTAATAGTCATGTGATTTTGAATGAGCTTCACAGCTTTGATGATAGTTAACAAGATCAGATTCCAGTCTGAACCTTAACTAATGTTTGCAAATATTAACCATTCTATGCATGGGTGCTTCATGATCTTAAGTACCTTATGACAGGAGTGTATTGCAAACTAAGAGGATAAGCAAAATTATTAATGAATCACGTCCTGAATTATGAAGTCTCTCTTGGTTTTCCAATAATTGAATAGCTCGTTATTGAAACAAAACATTCTTATCGGGGAAGGAGAAAGATAGAGTGAGGGACCACAGAGTTGTGATTTCAGTTTGTATGAGTCATCTGGCCACAACTGAATCAGCAATGTTAGTTCCAATCCAGCTTGCTTTCTTCTGTAGGTAAAGATGTCTGTGTGGCTATCATACTTTAACCATACTACTAACACAAAAAGTTAGCCTGGCGATTCAGCGCATAATTAAGAAGGCAAATGGCATGCTAGAGTTTATTGCAAGGGACTGGAGTACAAGAATAAGGAAGCCTTGCTACAACAGTTTTGGTCTCCATATCCACAGAAGGATATCCTTGCCTTGGAGGTGGCATGGTGGATGTTTACTAGATTAATCCTTGGGATATGAGAGTTACCCGTAACACCATAAGACAAAGGAGCAGAATTAAGCCACTCAGCTCATTGGGTCTTCTCCGCCATTCATTCGTGGCCGATACTTTTCTCATCCACATTCCCTTGCCTATTCCCCAGAACCCCTGATCCCCTTATTAATCAAGAACCTACCTATCTTTGTTTTAAAGACACTCAGTGACGTGGCCTCTACAGCCTTCTGCCGTAAAAAGATTCACAGATTCACCACTCTCTGGCTGAAGAAATTCCTCCTCATCTCTCTTTCAAAGGATCATCCCTTTAGCCTGAAGTCGTGCCCTCTGGTTCTAGTTTTTCCTAGTCATGGAAACATCCTCTCCACATCCACTTTATCTAGGCCTCACAGCATCCTCATCCCGCCTCATCTTTCTAACTTCCAATGAGTACGGACACAATGTGCTCAACCGTTCCTAATACGACAAGCTCTTCATTCCAGCAATCATTCTTGTGAACTTCCCTTGGACCCTTTCCAAGGCCAATACACTCTTCCTTAGATATGTGGCCCAAAACTGTTCACAGTACTCCAAATAGGGTCTGACTAGAGCTTTGTACAGCCTCAGAAAGACATCCCTGCTCTTGTATTCTAGCTCTCTTGACATGAATGCTAGCATTGTATTTGCCTCCCTAACAGCCGACTGAATCTGTATGTTAACCTTAAGAGAATCTTGAACAAGGACTCCCAAGTCCCTTTGTCTTTCTAATTTCCTAAGCATTTTCCCATTTAGAAAATAGTCTATGCTTTCATTCCCTCCTTCCAAAGTGCATAACCTCACACTTTTCCACATTGTATTCCATCTGCCACTTCTTTGCCCACTCTCCTAACCTAACCAAGTCCTCTACAGCCCCCCTGCTTCCTCAATACCACCTGTGCCTCTACATATCTTTGTATCATCATTGTATCATAAGTATCAAACTTAGCAACAGTGCCTTCAGTTCCTTCTTCCAAATCGTTAATGTATATTGTGAAAAGGTTTCCCAGCTCCAACCCCTGAGGCACACAACCAGTAACCAGCTGCCATCCTGAAAAAGACCCCTTTATCCCCACTCTGCCAGTCAGCTAATCCTCTATCCATGCAGGGCTCTTAACTTATTTAACAGTCTCCTATGCGGCACCTTGTCAAAGGCCTTTTGGAAATCTAAATAAATCACATCCACTGGTTTTCCTTTATCTAACTTCCTTGTTATCTCCTCAAAGAACTCCAACAAATTTGTCAGACATGACCTCCCTTGACAAAGCTGTGCTGACGCAGTCCTACTTTATCATGCACTTCCAAGTATTCCGCAATGTCATTTTTAATAATGGACTCTAAAATTTTGCCAATGACTGAAGTCAGGTTAACTGGCCTATAATTACCGTCTGCTGCCTCTCCTTAAACAGAGGTATTGCATTAACTATTTTCCAATCCTCTGGGACCTTCCCTGCCTCCAATGATTACTGAAAGATCACCACCAATGCCTTCGCAATTTCCTCAGCTATTTCTTTTAGAATCCTGGGGTATATTCCATCCAGTCCAGGTGACTTATCTACCTTCAGACCTTTCAGTTTCTCCAGAACCTTCTCCTTAGTGATGGCCACTACATTCACCTGTGCCCCCTAATTCTCCTGGAGCTCTGGTGTCTTCCACCATGAAGACTAATGCAAAGTAACTATTCCGTTCTTCTGCCATTTCTTTGTTTCCTATTATTACTTCTTCAGCCTCATTTTCCAGTGGCCCAATGTACATTTTTGCCTCTCCCTTATCTTTCGTATATTGAAAAAAAACTCTCCCTATCTTCTTTTATATTACAGCTAGCTGACACTCATATTTAATTTTCTCATTTCTTATTGCTTTTTCAGTTGTCCTCTGCTTGCTTTTAAAGGCTTCCCAATCCTCTGGCTTCCCACTAATCCTCGTCACTTTGTATGCTTTTTCTTTTGCCTTTATGCTATCCTTGACTTCCTTCATCAGCCATGAATGCCTCGTCCTCCCCTTAGCATGTTTCCTCCTCCTTGGGATGAATTTCTGTTGTGCCTCCCGAATAACTCTCAAAACCTCCTGCCATTGCTGATCCACTGTCTTCCCTGTTAGGCTCCCTTTCCAATCAACTCTGGCCAGCTCCTCCCTCATGTCTTTGTAGTTACCTTTATTTAATTGTACTACTGTTACATCTGATTCCAACTTCTCTCAAACTGCTGGGTAAATTCTATCATATTGTGGTCACTGCTACCTAAGGGTTCCTTCACCTTAAGTTCCCTAATCAAGACTGCCTCATTATACATTACCAAATCCAGAATCCTGTTCCCTAGTAGGCTCTGTCATAAGTTTCTCCAAAAACCATTTCTTAGACATTCCACAAATTCCTTTTCTTGGGATCCACTAACTATCTGAATTTCCCAGTCCACCTGCATATTGAAGTCCCCCATGATTGTTGGAATATTGCCTTTTTTATCTGACTTTTCTATCTCCTGATTTATTTTCTGCCCTATATCCTGACTACTGCTCGGGGGCCTGTACAAAACTTCGATCAGGGTCTTTTTACCTTTGAGATTCCTCAACTCTGCCTACACAGATTCTATGCCTTCTGATCCTTTATCACTTCTTGCTATTGATTTAACTTAATTTCTAACTAACAATGCAACCCCTGCCCCTTTTGCCCATCTGCCTGTCCTTTTGATAGGACACATCCTTGGATATTTAGATCTCAGCCCTACTCCTCTTGCAGCCACGTCTCTGTGATGTCCACAACCTCGTACCGGCCAATTTCAATGTGCGTAACAAGCTCATTTACCTTGTTCCGTATACTGCATGCATTTAGGTATAACACCCACTGTTCTGCATTGACCACCTCCCATCTCATACTTGTCACCTTTTTTGCTCTGCCTGATTTAAACTCCTGCCATCTTCAATACTCTCTGCTCTATCATGTGGTCTTGAAACTTTACTAACCTCTCCTGAGCCCTCGGCTTCTTTAACTAATTGGAAGTCCTCAACATTAACCTGCACTTCTACCCTCTCTAACTTTGATTTTTTAATTTCCATACAACTGAACCCTCCCCCGACTATTTAGTTTAAAGCCCTATTTACCCTATGATGAGAAACTGAATAAATTGGATCTATGTTCTCTGGAAGGTTAGAAGAATGAGAGATTGTCCCATTGAAACACTTAGTACTGAGAAAAGAGTTTCTTCACTCAAGAGCCTATGAAACTGTTCACCCAGAGGCTTCTGGATGCTCTGTTGTTGAGTATATTCAGGTCAGAGGTGACAGATTTTAATTTCTCAGGGAATCCAGGGATATGAGAGCTGATAGGAAAGTGGAGTTGAGGTGGAAGGTCAATCATGATCGCACTGAGTGGTGAAGCAGGCTTGAGATCCGAATGGTCTACTCCTGTTCCTATTTCTTATGTTCTAATGAACTTACAGTTTACAGCCTAGGCTCACAGATGGAGGATGGTCATGTAGGCGAAGTACTGTAGAATGGTCTTCATCCAGCAAGAATTAGTTGCATCAGAAGGGGAGAGAAATGTGAGAAAGAACAGCAGTAGTCTTTGTCAGGCCTTGTCTAACATTTAACTGGCTGAAATAAAGCAAGCAGTACAAACTACACTGCCTAGAGGGAAGTAGCATTAAAGTATGACAGGGAAAAGTTATAAACTTTCCTCTTAATTATGTGTTTTCATCTTCAATGGAATCCAAGAATGCAGTTGCTCTCAGTCATCCTCAAGTGGATTTAATTCCAAACTGTAGTTATCTAACTCAGTAAATTACAGCAACGAAATATTTGACTGTCATTTAGACAAGAGATCACGTATTGAATTGATGAATAAACTGGTTTCATAAAATCAGTCAGCGTAACCAACTAACATTGTAATTTAATTGAGGAACATCTTGTATATTTTTAAGATGGTATTTTGCATAATTTCTTTGAACAAATCAGCAAAGTGCCACAGACAATAAAAGTTAGTCGGTAAAAAATATAATCTTATGGGGCTTGCCTTATCACTTAAGCATCCTTCCAAAATTAAGGGGTTCACCATCGTCATTATGAAGTGTTTTATCAAATGCAGTGAAGAGGGAAAGGAATCAATCCCCAGTGACTAGCTAGGATTGATCACTAAAGGCATATCATATTCATAACTTTAAACGCTGACAGTTTTGTATAGAATTTTCTGGAATTGCCCTTTTTGAAAATGAACATTAAAAGGCTGCTAAGAATTAGCTGACATTAAAATATTTTACATAGACTCAGAAGTATCTCATGCTTCCATAAAATTTCAAACTGAATGATCATGAGTAGCATGCCGCCATATCAAAAAGAAAATCAACTGTGGAATTCACGCACCTCATTATTTGTGGGCTTGCCGAAAACTCTGGATCAATAGATGCCCAAACCTATTGTGGCTAAGCTCGATATGTAATAGAAAGGGCTGCAAAAACCAGTTAAATAATAAATAGGTGTGAATGGTAACCACACATCACCCACTATGTAGCCATGGCTTCGAGCTCCAAAGCGTTCTGTGTGGATAATAGAAACATTGATCAAGAAAGGAGTAGTGGCCCCTGGGATAGTGGTATGTCTCCACTTTAATATGTGGGGGGCTGCAAGCACTAGGGAGAAACTACTCAGTCTGTAAAAAAAAACAGCAGCAGGCAAGGCAGCTACATCTATGTCTTAAAACTAAAGACGGCATCATCATAAGGTATACCAGGAGAGAAGACTTCATAATCTTCTCCCTCTCCTGAGAGAAGCAGGAGGAGTGGGAGTTGAGTTTTGCAGGCATGTGGGATTTCCAATGGTGCATGATGCCATCAGCTGCCCACTTGTGGTTCTACAGTCCCCACGTATTAAAATGGAGATGTACTGCATCCCCAAATGCCACCACTCCATGAAAGTGCAGGTGATATGCAACAATGTACAGATAATAAACCTGGTGCATGTCTGCAACGCTTTTGTCCTGCTTCAGTCAGTATCTTTTCAACCAGCGTGACAAATCAGATCTGGTTGCTTGGTGGTGGGGGCTTTTGACTCCCCTCTGCCACATGGCCATGTCTGGTCAAAACTTCTATGATAAAAGTCATGTTGCAAGAGGATGTGTGTCGATTCACATATTGTCTCAGTGTCTGCTTCCTGAATCCCATGCAAAAATTAATCCCTACAACAATGCTCAGTTTTCCTGAGGGTAGGAAGCAGTAGGAAAGAAATGAGCCTTGACTTCTATTAATGAGCACCGTCTGGTGAATTATATTGGCAAATTGACAGATCAGCATTGGACGAAACCGGGATTGGAATCAGCTGTCATAGTCAAGCTTCTCCTGCCATTGACAGACTGGTTGGTACGTGATCTCAGACTTTCGTATCTTTTTTCCAATGGAAGAAGATGGAAGAGAATATGTCCGGGTGCGTAGGATCCTTGGTTATGCAGCTGTTTTCCCGAGGCAGCAGGGAGTGTAGTCAGAGTCAATGGATGGGGGCTGTACCAACCAAATCAAAAACAGCTTCTTCCTGCTGCCATCAGACTTGTAAATGTACCTACCTTGCATTAAGTTGTTCTATCTCTACACCCTAGCTATGACCGTAACACTACATTCTTCACTCTCTCCTTCTCTATGAATGGTATGTTTTGTCAGTATAGCTTGCAAGGAACAATATTTTTCATTGTATACTGATGCATGTGACAATAATGATAAATCAAATCAATCTGGCCACACAAATGAAGAGAGGTTCACAGGTTCTGTGGAACTATATGCCAGCTTCAGTCACTGCCTTAAGTGGAGAAGCATGGCAAAAAGAAATATTTAGGACAAAGATGAATCTCACAGCAACATACAGCTAGAATCATAAGCTAGTGCAGCAGAGACTGAGGTCGTTCACCCGATAAGCTCCTTCCAAGAGCAATCCTGTTAGTCTGACTTCCCTATATCCCAGCAACTTTTTCTTTCCTTCAAGTATTCATCCAATAATCTTTTGAAGGCCTATCGCCACTCATTGCATAAAACCTGGGGACAATTCTCCCAGCCCGACGTGCTAAGTTTTTAACACGTTGGGCTGGGAGAATTGTGTGTACCTTAAATGGTGGGATTCATGCATGCATTCCCCACACATGCATCTCCAAGTGCCAGATATCCAGCCCGGTCAGGACCATGCTGGAAACTGGCGGGACCAGCAGGTAAATAGTCTTAAACTTATTTTAATGTAATTTAAATGTCATTATCGGGAGTCTCCAGGTCCAACAGCATCTCCCATCCCGCCAGAACAATTTCACTCTGTTGGGGTTCAGACTAACTCCCCCCTTTCGGGGAACTAGCAGCGTGACCCTGCTGGAGTGAAGCGAGGCGGGGGGGGGGGGAGGCAAGAAGGTCGTGCAGCAGGAGGTGGTGTCCCCTGGCATCCTGGCAGTGCCAGCCTGAGCCCCCTGGCTCTGTCCACCGGGCATGGAGCATGCCAAGGGAGCAGGGCCTGCTAGGGGCAGGGCCTAGGGACGGCGCTTAGACGTAATTGTGGGGGTGGGGGAATCCTGCTGTGACTCTGCCAATGGGATTGGTCGGGCTGGGGAGGAGTGGTCTGTAGCGGGGAGTCTGTCTTTCTGTGGGAGTTCTGACAAGGTGGAGAGGGTCTACCCCCAATAGGGGGTTCTGCAGAGGGGGTGAGATTGTCACTGCTGGGGGAGTGGAGATTGGGGCATTGTGGGACAGAGGGGGTTCGGGGCCGGCCTGCAAATGGATTGGGGGCCATTATTGGGCCGTGGGGGGAGGTGGAGGGGCAGCAGTATGAGGGTCTCAGGCTGGCCAGAGATTGAGCTGGTGCAGGCTGACAGTTCGGGGCCACTGCTCATGCTCAGAGGCCCAGAACTGTCAGATTCTGACATGAATAAGCCCCCCCCCCACCCCCCCGAGCTTTTAATAATATTCATGATTGTGACCTCTGCATTGCACAGAGTGTGGGAGATTCTAGTGTGAACTCCCACTAAAAAAAATCATGATTTACATCAACTTTCCAGCAAATTCAGCACTCAGAACTTTCTTGGGAGAATCGTCCACCCATATTTCATCTTGTTACTTCTACAAATCAATTCGACCACTTTGACATACTCTATTTCACAAAAAGAACAATTCTAACCTCCTTTACGTGCTAACAGGAACCATTTTTGCTGCTCAGCTCTGTGTGCTGTGAAGGACAAGAACATCAGAATAGGTGTTGCCTCACTGCTCTTTATAGCAGTAATATAACCTCATTTAACTTGTACTTTTATCAGTCTGCTAGTTTTCACTGCAACCAAGCACTGGGCTGATGATATAGCAGCTCTGTCCTGATCAGTGCACTTTGGGGCAATGCATTTAATGCACAGCGTCTCTAGGTTTGTTGCTCCACTGTCTGGATAGCTGAGTTGGTACCAACAGCATGGGGTTGGATCCCTGATTTGGCTGAGCTGGATCTGGGACCTGTCTCCTTGCCCATGGTGTAGATTGTGATGCTGTGGGTTAAACCTGCCTCTGGGCAGTTTGTTTTATTAATTTGTGGGACCTGGGCATCACTGGCTGGCCAGCATTTATTGGCCATCACTAGTTGCCTGAGGGCAGTTGAGAGTCAACTACATTGCTGTGGCCCTGGAGTCACACGTAGGCCAGACCAGGTAAAGATGGCAGATTTCCTTCCCTAAAGGATATTCGTGAATGAGATGGGTTTTTTTCCAACAATCACAATGGTTTCATGGTCATCAGTAGATTCTTAACTCTAGGTATTTATTTTTTGTTGAATTCAAATTCCAACATCTGCCATAGTGAGATTTGAACCTGAACATAAGCTGAGTTTCTGGATTAATTGTCTAGTGACAATACCACTAGGCCATCGCCTCCCTTTGTGTGCAGAATCCAGGGATCATAGAATTCCTACACAGCAGAAATAAACCATTCAGCCTATCAAATCTGCACCGATTCTCTGATAGAGTGTCTTACCCAGGCCCTCTTCCCCACCACCCCCCACCCCCCCACTTCACCCTACTCCCATGATAATCAGGGTACATCATCATCAAAAGATTGACAAAATCTTACGTATGGTAGACCTTATCAGTCTTACAGTGATATGTATTTATTATTGCAAAGGATATGTCATTTATATACCGCTCAAGTGAAGGACCTGGATGCTACTTCTGTAAACCCTTACCAAGGTCTCCAATACAATCAAGAAGGATGGATTTTGGAGGATACATTAGATTGAGTTGTCCTCCAAGGTTCCGTACGATTCTCCATTGACTGCACAAAGCACAGAAAGATTAGGTCAATGAAAATCTTTCAGACAGTTTCCCATCTCCAGTGGTGTTAAGTGAGTATGTGTTCTGGCATTGGCCCTTTCCTCTATTTTGTTCAGCATGATGCTTCAAGAGGCAAAGACAGTTGACAGGACAGTTGGATGTCGAGTAAACAGATGGCAGTCTCTTCAACCTTCGACAGCTGCTGGCGAATTTCAAAAGCACAGAAGTAGTTATTGTGGAACTTCTGTTTGCTGACAGCTTTCCCTAGTGGCACACATGGAGCAGGCAATGCTGTTTTTGTAACCTCTCTCTTTAAGGCAGCAAATGTCTTTGGTCTTAATGTTAACCTAAACACAGTCATGCCATAACAGCCACAACCAACTACAAGGAAATTATAATCTGCTGCAGATCAGCACTGACAGCAGCTTTCTCAATGCAGTAGAACAGTTTACCCATGCAGGACATATATCAAATGATGCCATTGTCAATCAGGATATGGACAACTGACTGTCCAAGTTGAAGAGCTCCCCGGTCACCCATTGAAAAGGTGGTGGTGGTGGAGGGGGGAGAGGAGGGTGATGGGGGAGGGGGGGTGGGCTGGTGTTTCGACACATCCTTCCCAAAGCTAAGGAAGGGGACAGTTGGCATCACCATCCTCTTGTATGGGTTCTGTGCAGAAAGCGAATGTGACTGCTGGAGCGCTTCCATCAACATCATCTCTGATTCATCATGGACATCAGACAGCAGCATTACATCACAAACAACAAAGACTTCAACAGAGCCAAAATACCCACCTGGGCAAGGCAAGCGTCATGCCAAAAGTAATGCTTTACATTATCTATATTTTGACAAGTGAACTGAGGTGCGCCTTTGCAAATGCTTCAAAGACTGCTCTCTCTAACTGACTAATCACTAATCACAGGGGCTGAAGGGTTCCGATGGCAACAGCTGGCAACGAACAATATGGAAAAGATCAGAAGCAAGACTGCTAAAGAAAGGAGCAGGAGTCTGCTAATACCAGGGCCGCTCCAAACCAGGAGTCTGCTAATACCAGGGCCGCTCCAAACCAGGAGTCTGCTAATACCAGGCTGCTCCAAACCAGGAGTCTGCTAATACCAGGCTGCTCCAAACCAGGAGTCTGCTAATACCAGGGCCGCTCCAAACCAGGAGTCTGCTAATACCAGGCCGCTCCAAACCAGGAGTCTGCTAATACCAGGGCCGCTCCAAACCAGGAGTCTGCTAATACCAGGGCCGCTCCAAACCAGGAGTCTGCTAATACCAGGGCCGCTCCACACCAGGAGTCTGCTAATACCAGGCCGCTCCAAACCAGGAGTCTGCTAATACCAGGGCCGCTCCAAACCAGGAGTCTGCTAATACCAGGGCCGCTCCAAACCAGGAGTCTGCTAATACCAGGGCCGCTCCAAACCAGGAGTCTGCTAATACCAGGGCCGCTCCAAACCAGGAGTCTGCTAAGACCAGGCCGCTCCAAAGCAGGAGTCCCTGTGCTCCAACTGCTTGAGAGACTGCAGATCAAGAGTAGTCACCCATGGTCATGCTGACTACCACAGAGGATAAGTCTTCCATTATCATCACCTGTGAAGAAGCTGCCATCATCGTCAAAGGAGGCAGATCGTATTCCACAATATTCTTCATTATCTGATAGAAATGCAGATATTTTCATGTATTCTGAATAAGCTCTCTATAGTGCTGCTATCCAGCTGCAGCTATGTTATTTTCATGCTTAATCAAGCATTTATTAGAGAAGCTTTGATACTGAACTGAGGTATTATTTCCAGATTCTAGTGTGTATGCCAGTTTGTAAATGTCTTTTTTTAGGTAGAAATAACTAGTTATAATTCAATCTAACATCTTATTCATCCTGAATAAAGAAGTCTTCCATATGAATTCTGATTGTTCTAAAATGTGAGGCACGAAGTTACCACACTTTAAATTCTTCCAAGACTTTCCAGAATAAAACTTTACTAACACGGGCAGGCAGCCGTGTGCAGTTCCAGTAAGTCAGTTTTATGGGTCATTTAACTGACTCATAGATTTTGAAATCTATGCAGCTCTGACTGACTGACATAACTGCAAGTTAAAAGCATTAGTCAGGTTAGCGTAACCTGCACAATTTTAACTATTCAGAGATAACTGTAACATTTTTTCTACCAGTATTAATAAATAATGTGATTGTTACTCTGGTATACGAAAAGATTTTATCAGCAAAAAAATTTTTACAACAGAAT
The DNA here is from genome assembly GCF_965287045.1 of Carcharhinus amblyrhynchos. NCBI lineage: Eukaryota > Metazoa > Chordata > Chondrichthyes > Carcharhiniformes > Carcharhinidae > Carcharhinus > Carcharhinus amblyrhynchos. The sequence continues at coordinate 37,747,627 of NC_137339.1, read as the reverse complement.
GTTGTCGTTCCCTTGTGGTAATGTTGAACTATCAAAGTTTGTGGCAGAGAAAGTCGCTGCCATGCAGCCCATCGCATCTGTGCTGGCTCATTACTAGAGCAATTTGAAGCTAATGCCATGATTTCCGTTGTCTCTCCAGAGAGCTCTGTATCTCTACTTCAATTAACATGGAACCATTGATTTTTACTGCATGAAAGAAGCACATCTGCCCATTGCATGTGTGCTGGCTGATTGAAAGTGAAGTATGAATCCAAATTTCCTTTCAAAGGCACAATGCTTTCTGCCTCTCTTTACAGAGAGAATTGTTGATCGCTGAAAGTAGTTGCCAGTACACATCAGGGAGTGTAAACTCACTCTGCACCTTCAGGAGAGAGCTGGTTGAGTGGAAGACATCTTAAGTTATTAGCAGGTAGATGAATGAACTGGAATTAATGACATCAGTGACCATGGTCTCCTGTGTAAGAAATCTCACAACACCACGTTAAAGTGCAACAGGTTGATTTGGAATCACAGCTTTCCGAGTGCTTCTCCTTCTTTGCTCCAAAAGCTCGTGATTCCAAATAAACCTGTTGGACGTGAACCTGCTGTGGTGAGACCTCTTATTGTGCCCACCCCAGTCCAATGCCGACATCTCCACCTCATGATGACCTCCGCAAGCTTGATTGATTGTCACCAGAGATCAAACAAAAATGTCTCAAAAGTTTGACCTTAATAAACTGGCCTATTTTCTTTCCTTTTTTTGTCTCTTCCGTCAGAATGTGTGACTGTGGTTGGGGAGGGCAGTGGTTGGTTGTTATGGGGTGCTGGTGTGACTAGGTTGATGGACCAGTTTGTCATCTCTCTGTCATTTTTGCGTGTTTCTATTTCAGTGAACCCTTGTGGCAAAACATTCATGCTCCAACAATTTTCTTGCATAGGAAGAAAAAAATCCTTTTGCCTCTCTCTTCATTCTCAGTCATTATTTGAGGCTGATGACCACTCTTCACTGACTCCCAGCATAATTCATGGAATTATAGAATCCCTACAGTGCAGAAGGGGGCTATTCAGCCCATCGAGCCTGCACTGACAACAGTCCCGCCCAGGCCTTATCCCCATAATCCCAAGTTTTTATCCTGCTAATCTTCCTGACACTAATGGACAATTTAGCATGGCCAATCCACATACCCCACATATCTTTGGAGTTTGGGAGGGAGGAAACTGGAAAACCCAGAGGAAACCCACGCAGACACAAGAGAATGTGCAAACCCCACACAGACAGTGGCCTGAGATCGGAATTGAACCCATGTCTCTGCCGCTGTGCGTCAGCAGTGCGAGCCACTATGCCATTGTGGTTAATTGCTGAATTTGGTTCTTCATGGACATGTTGGGCTATTATAGCTCTCTATGAACTTAATATCCTTTCTGTAAGGTGGCACTCAAAACTAACATTTCATTTTCATTTTGGCCAAATCTTTGTTTCGCATAATCTTATCATTTCTTTTGTCGTCATACTTTGGAGATTATATTTCATAAGTCATTGCGTTGTAAAAATGCTGCCTGATTGCTTAAGGTGTCCAATGTTGAGAGCTGGAAGGTTTGATGTCTGTCTGGAGATAGTGATCAAGGTGCTGATCTTGGCTGAAGTTGAGATATGGGTACAACAGTTCGATTCAGCGACTGTGTGTTAGGAGGCTGATGATTGGCCAGCCTGCTATGTAATAGCTACAGTTGGAAATCAGGAATGTATGGACGTTGAATATGGACTTGATCAGATTTCATTACAGATCAATAAATCAAATAAGATTTGGCAATGGCCTAGTGGTATTATTGCTAGACTATGATTCTAGAAACTCAGCTGATGTTCTGAGGACCCGGATTCAAATCCCACCATGGCAGATGGTGGAATCTGAACTCAATAAAAAAAATTCTGAATTTAAGAATCTACTGATGACCCTGAAACGATTGTTGGAAAAGCTCATTTGGTTCACTGATGTCCTATAGGGAAGGAAATCTGCCGTCCTTACCCAGACTCGCCTACATGTGACTCCAGAGCCACAGCAATGCGGTTTATTGTCAACTGCCCTCCAAGGGCAACTAGGGGTGGGTGATAAACGCTGGCCAGCCAGTGACACCCATGTTCCATGTATGAATAAAAAAAAAATGTCTTTTGCTGTTGGTAAGTTTGTTGATACTGTAAGTCTCATATTTGAGTGGCGGCAACTTAGATGTGTTATCATATACACATTTGGAACTATACCCATAAGGGTTAATGCTTGCCAGACTGAAAAGCAGAGCAAACTGGGAAGGAGAAATTTACCTGTGTATTTTCTAGGTGCACTCCCTCTTCAGAAGGATCATGATTCTATTTCACCCTGTGTGGCTTGGTAAAATTAATGAAAAGGAATATTGGGCAATTTCTTTCGTTGATGTAACTCTATGACACCAACCAATTTAATGCTTGGCACTACCTTGAAAATTTTGCCCAATATGTGTATTTTAAAAGACGTAACATGACGATCAGCAGTTTACAAAATTAGCTGAAGCAATCCACCAGATGAGACTCAAATAATTCTACGAAGCCCAGTTCTAAGATTGCACAGGGTTGCTTTTTTTTTATTGCTGGTGGGAGTTGCTGCCAATTTGCCTTTCCAGCTGCTTCAGTGGTGCTGACCCTACAAAATATATAATTGGATTATTTGAAGAAAAGATAATAATTTCATACGCTGTCAGAAATTTAGCAGACATGAAAGTAGTGCTGTTCATCCACCTGTCAGAGCCAGTGAAATCTGTAGCAACTGCTCACCCAAATAACCAAAGCTAAATATCATCCAAACACTTTTTTGAATCTTTTGTTACTGGAGATACCTTCCGAAATATCTTTGTTGCAAGTGGTTAGCACTGCTGCTTCACAGGTTCAAGGTGAGAGGGGAGAGATACAAAAGGGGCAATTATTTCACATGGACGTGTAGCACAGTGGTTAGCACTGCTGCTTCACAGCTCCAGGGACCTGGGTTCGATTCCTGGCTTGGGTCACTGTCTGTGTGGAGTTTGTACATTCTCCTTGTGTCTGCGTGGGTATCTTCTGGGTGCTCCGGTTTCCTCCCACAGTCCAAAGATGTGCGGGTTAGGTTGATTGGCAATGCTAAAATTGCCCCTTAGTGTCCTGAGATGCATAGGTTAGCGGGATTAGTGGGTAAAATATGTGGGGATGGGGCCTGGGTTGGACTGTGGTTGGTACAGACTCGATGGAGTGAATGGCCTCTTTCTGTACTGTAGGGATTCTATGAAAATAAATTTTAGGAGGAGATATTCCTTTATCTGCAACTTTGTTTCATTGTCACGGGCAGAATGTATGTATTCTTTTACCACACTGTAATCAGTACGCTTCTATGAGGTTAACACAGTGGGGTGTGTATTCCAATTACATAATTCAGCAGCAAACTTCTGTGAGTTTAAAATACCATGTGTCTCATGGTAGTGAGCCTACCTCTGGGCTAGAAGCTTCCTGTTCACATCCCACTTCAGGACTCAATAGCTACAGAAGATGCAGCTATAACTTAGTCAAAGAGGTTCATTACCAGTTGATAAACCCTTTTGGTACACCTGATGCAGAAGGCAATGTCAAATCACTGCATTACTTTGCCAAACATACTAATCTAATGACTCTCTGGTCACCAATGCCCTCTTGGGGCATGGTAACTAAAGGACGATTTATTTTTCACACTTGCCCCAAATTAACACAACATCACACACTCGGTCTCATGCATACACACACATGTACAAACATAGATTGGATACAGATAAAGATAGTGCACTTTTATAGCTTTTTTCAGTCTTGGATTTATGGTTTCCAGTCTCTCATATGTCAGGCTTAAGGGTTCTTTAATGGATTTGACTATTTAAATTTGAAATGAGGGTCTTATAAAGCAATAGGTTCACAACAGGCTATGAGGTTTCTTGTGGTCAAATATCTAGGAGATTGGTTCTCATTAACTTTGAAACTGGAACAGATTAAATATTTTGATTGCTTGGTGACTTGCAGAGTTTGCTTCTCAGATTGGCAGATGACTGACGGATCTGTTGAGTCCTGTGGTCATAAGAACGCAATCTCTGCGTCAACATGACAGCTGGGTTAACATTTCTGAGGCCCAGCCAACCTGGTTTGGACGGCATTAAGGTATAATGGCCATTGAATTTTGTTTTTCCCTTATATCCAGTATGGAACATAGAGACAGACTGTCTGGGAATCCCATAGTTTTTATATGTTGCTCCATCATCCTTAAACAAATGGATGTGCATCATAGAGTCACCATAGAGGTTTACAGCAGGGAAACAGACCCTTCGGTCCAACTTGCCCATGCCGCCCCTTTTTTTAACCCCTAAGCCTGTCCCAATTGCCTGTGTTTAGCCCATACCCCTCAATTCCCATCTTACCCATGGAATTGTCTAGACGCTTTTTAAAAGACAGAATTGTACCCACCTCTATTACTACCTCTGGCAGCTTGCTCCAGATACTCACCACCCTTTATGTGAAATAATTGCCCTTTTTACATCTCTCTCCTCTCACCTTGAACCTATGCCCTCTTGTTTTAGACTCCCCTACCTTTGGGAAAAGGCATTGACTATCTAGCTGAGTTATGTTCCGCATTATTTTATAGACCTCTATAAGATCACCCTTTAGCCTTGGACACTCCAGAGAAAAAAGTCCCAGTTTATCCAGCCTTCCTTATAACTCAAACCATCAAGTCCCTGTAGTATCCTAGTAAATCTTTTCTGCACCCTTTCTAGCTTAATAATATCCTTTCTATAATAAGGTGACCAGAACTGTACACAGTATTCTAAATGTGGCCTTACCAATGTCTTGTACAACTTCAACAAGACGTCCCAACTTCTGTATTCAATGTTCTGACCAATGAAACCAAGCATGCCGAATGCCTTCTTCACCACTCCACTTTCAAGGAACTATGAACCTATACCCCTCGATCTCTTTGTTCCATAACTCTCCCCAATGCCCTACCATTAATTGAGTAAATCCTGCCCTAGTTCCATCTACCCAAAGGCTTGCTGAAGTCCATGTAGTCAACATCAACTGCACTGCCCTCATTTACCTTCTTGGCTACTCTTTCAAAAAGCTCAGTCAATTTTGTGAGACATGATTTTCCACTCACAAAGCCATGCTGACTGTCCCTAATCAGTCCTTATTTCTCAACCACGTCCATATTTAGTTAGATATTAAATGCCAAAAGTCATGATTTGCAGCAGCCATATTAACAGCTTATTTAGTGTCCACTTTTTAAAAGGGTTTACTAAAAGGTCACAATATGACATGCCTCTACATGAAACAAGGGATATCACGTACAAGTTGCTACTGGCCAATCATTAGTAGTTTTGTTGCCATATAAATATTGCAAGCACAACTCTTCCTAACGGCTCTGTAATATAGGAAAAGTCACACTCCCCACTTCTTCTTCACAAACCTGCAAATTTTCACTTTTTCAAGCTTATTTCCAATATGCAAAATAACTGTTTGTCATTCACTCCAATTAACCATTTATCAGTGAGCTATGCAAATAAATGTTAACCATCCTCAGTATCTTTCCCAGCAATGTGGAATCATCAGTGCAAGGAATTATTCTCCTCACAGCCCCAAGCCATGTCCCAGGGCTACAGTTCAGGTTGTAAATTCCAATGAACTCTTACCCAATTGTAAGATGTGGAGATGCTGGCGTTGGACTGGGGTAAACACACCAGGTTAAAGTCCAACAGGTTTATTTGGAAGCAAAAGCCACTAGCTTCCGGAGTGCTGCTCCTTCATCAGGTGAGTGGAATTTCTGTTCACAAACAGGGCATATAAAGACACAAACTCAATTTACAAAATAATGGTTGGAATGCAAGTCTTTACAGGTAATCAAATCTTAAAGTTACAGACAATGTGAGTGGAGAGAGGGTTAAGCACAGGTTAAAGAGATGTGCATTGAGTCCAGCCAGGACAGTTAGTGAGATTTTGCAAGCCCAGGCAAGTCGTGGGGGCTACAGATAATGTGACATGAACCCAAGATCCCAGTTGAGGCCATCCTCATGAGCGTGGAACTTGGCTATCAATCTCTGCTCAGCGACTCTGCGCTGTCGTGTGTTGTGAAGGCCACCTTACCCGAAGATCAGAGGCCAAATGCCTGTGACCGCTGGAGTGTTCCCCAACAGGAAGAGAACACTCTTGCCTGGTGATTGTTGAGTGGTGTTCATTCATCCGTTATCATAGCGTCTGCATGGTCTCCCCAATGCACCATGCCTTGGGACAACCTTTCCTGCAGGATATCAGGTAGGCAACATCGGCTGAGTTGCAAGTGTATGTAATAGTGTACCTGGTGGATGGTGTTCTCACATGAGATGATGGCATCCGTGTCGATGATCTGGCACATCTTGCTGTGACGGGGTTGTGTGGTGTCATAGTCACTGTTCTCCTGAAGGCTGAGTAGTTTCCTGCAGATATTGGTCTGTTTGAGGTTGTACAGTTGTTTGAAGGCAAAAATGGGGTGTAGGGATTGGCTTGGCAAGATGCTTGTCTTCAAACAGGTCCCATATCCGTGCCTCTTGACTTCAAACAACCACACAACCTCAAACAGACCATTGTCCACAGCAAACTACCCAGCCTTCAGAAGAACAGTAACCACGACACCACACAACCCTCCCACAACAATCTCTGCATGACGTGCTGGATCATTGACACGGATGCCATGTGAGAACACCATCCACCAGGTACATGGTACATACACTTGCAACTCTGTCAATGTTGTCTACCTGATACACTGCAGGAAAGGATGTCCCAAGGCATGGTATGCTGGGGAGACCATGCAGACGCTACAACAACGGATGAATGAATACTGCTCGACAATCACCAGGCAAGACTGTTTTCTTCCTGTTGGGGAACACTTCAGCGGTCATGGGCATTTAGCCTCTGATCTTTGGGTAAGCGTTCTCCAAGTTGGCCTTCACAACACACAACAGCACAGAGTCGCTGAGCAGAGACTGATAGCCAAGTTTTGCATACATGAGGACGGCCTTAATCGGGATTTTGGATTCATGTCACACTATCTGTAACGCTCACGACTTGCCTGGACTTGCAAAATCTCACTAACTGTCCTTGCTGGACTCAATGCACATCTCTTTAACCTGTGCTTAATCCTCTCTCCACTCGCATTGTCTGTACCTTTAAGACTTGATTACCTGTAAAGACTCACATTCCAACCATTATTTTGTAAATTGAGTTTGTGTCTTTATATGCCCTGTTTGTGAACAGAAATCCCACTCACCTGATGAAGGAGCAGCGCTCCGAAAGCTAATGGCTTTTGCTCCCAAATAAACCTGTTGGACTTTAACCTGATGTTGTGAGACTTCTTAGATGTAGTAAGACCACTGGGTGGCGCCAATGGGTAGCTTCAACCTTCAGGTGCTGCAAAGCAGCTGAGAATTTCTGCAGAAAGTGATGGAACACTCTTTCAAGTTGCAGAACAGGAAATAATAACTCACAACCTTGCATTCATTGTAAGATAACTAATTTATCTATATATTTTGACTCCAGTAACTGGTTTAAGAAGTGGACACAGATGGCCACTGTTGTATTAATGTGTCATGATTAGATGACTGAGTTGCAGACAGCAAACCCCTGATTTCTACTGAATTATCCTGGTATTTCCCCAGCAGAAACCTTGATTACCCTGGCAAGTGATAAAGTAAAGTTTATTTATTAATCACACATAGGCTTACTTTATCGCTGCAATGAAGTTACGATGAAAACCCCCTAGTCGCCACACTGTTTGTGTGCACTGAGGGAAAATTTAGCAGGGCCAATGCACCTGGCCAGCACGTCTTTCAGACTGTGGAAGGAAACCCACGCAGGCACGGGGAGAATGTGCAGAGTCCACACAGACAGTGACCCAAACCAGGAATCGAACCTGGGTCCCCAGCACTGCAGCAGTGCTAACTACTGTGCCACCATGCCACCCATATAGAGCAACTTTGGTGAGGTTGGGCCCTGAAATCTCGCCAAATAGTAGTTCGTCATAGATGGGTCCAAGCTTTGACTGTAGGCAATGTTTTTCTTCCTTTGGAGAGAGGGATCTCACAGAAGAATTTAATCCAATTATTCCACCTGACCTATATGTTGAACACTTTCCAAAAATGGGTCACTGGATAATGATCGGGGTCTGCTGCATCAGCTAAACTTTCCTGGCTCACCTTTCCTCATTCCTCCAGGAATGTCAAAGCCAGTTATGGAATCTCTTTCAATGCAGATATTGAAATGCTAACTCAACATGGGGCAGGAATGTAGTCCACTCTGCTCATTATAACATTGCATTTACAAACTAAGCCATTTCGGGTACATACCATACTAATATTCATTAAAGATTCAACAAAACTAAAACGGTGTGAGTGTTTTAAGAAAAGTTGTGCATGAGTAAATATTAGGCCTAACATTTTCAAACTCTTCCAGGAATATTTCTGAACAGGAAATGCTAACAAATGATGTGAACTCAATCCATGATCATCCAAGCATATGAAATAGGAGGAGAAGGAGGCCACTCAGCCCCTCAAGCTGCTCTGCTATTCAATAAGATCATGGCTGACCTGAATGTGTTTCTAATTCCACATTTCCTATCTACACCTGATAACCTTACATTCTTGTAGGCAATCCACCCCCGCCTTTAAAACATTCAGTTAGTCCACCTCCACCACCTTCTGAGGCAGAAAGTTCCAAAGTGACACAACCTTCTGAGAGAAAAAAAAATTCTCCTCACCTCTGTCCTAAAAGTAATCTCTAAACTGTCTGTGCTTTATATGCTCTGTCTGAGGCCAGAACTCTCCATTCACCTGACGAAGAGGCAGTCCCCTCAAAAGCTTGTGAGTATATTATCAAATAAATAGGTTGGACTAAAACCTGGTGTTGTCAGACTTTTTACTAAAAGGGTGACACCTAATTTTAAAACACTGTGCCCTAGTTCTGGAATGCACCCACAAGGAGAAGGGCCTCTTTCTGCACTGTAGGATTCTATGATCTATGATCTATGATCTTATATACTTAAATCAAGAGTCCCTTCCCTCTTCTAAACGCTAGTGGAAACAAGCCCAGCCTGTCAAACCTATCCTCATAAGACAATCTGTTCCTTCCAGTCTGGTAAACCTCTTCTGAACTGCCTCCCATGTATTTATGTCCTTTTGTAAATAAGGAGATCAAAACTGCACACAATATTCGAGATGTGGTTTCACTAATGTCCTGTATAACTAACTGAAGCATAACATCCTTGTTCAATTCCTTGCACGTGTACACCTAGATTTCACAGCACCTCAGAATTCTGCAGCCATTCTCCATTTAAATAATCTTCATTTTTTTCATTCTTCCTGCCAAGGTGAGCAACTTCACATTTTCCCACATTACACTCCATCTGCCAGTGTTTTGCCCACTCACTCAAACTGTCTACATCCATCTGCAAACCTCTTATGTCTCCTTCACAACATGCTTTCTTACCTATCTTTGTGCCATCTGCAAAGTTAGCTCATCGAAGTCATTGATACAAATTGTAAAAAGCTCAGGCCCCAGCACAGACCCCATCCGGGACTCCACTCATCACGTCCTGTCAATCAGAAAAATACTCATTTATGGGCACTCCGTTTTCTGCCAGCCAGTCAATCTTCTACCCCATTGTTAACATGTTACCCCCAGACCATGTGCTTTTTTTTACTGCTATAATCTTTGATGTGGTATCTTATAAAATGCCTTCTGGAAATTCAAATACACTCTGTCAACCAGGTCCCTTTTATGCACAGCACATGTGACTCATTCAAAGAACCTCATAAATTGGTTAAACATGATTTCCCTTTCACAAAACTATGCTGAGTCTTCCTGATTACCTTGAGTTTTCCAAATTGCCCAGCTTTAACCACTTTCATGATTGATTTTACACCTTCTCCAAGACAGGGAGTCAAGCCAGCTGGCTTTCTGCCTGTCTCCCTGCATTCTTGAATTGACTGGCTGTACTTGCTACATTCCAGTTCTGTTGGAACCTTTCCAACAGAACCTAGTGAATATTGGACAACTAGCACCAACACATCTATTGCCTCATTAGCCACCTCTTTAAGACCTGAGGATGAAATCCATCAGGACCCAGAGATTTGTCAGTCCACAGCGCCGTCAGTTTGCTCAGTCCAGCTTCCCAGTGATTGCCATTTCACCAAGCTCTCCCCTCCCTGCTAGCTCCTGATTTACAGCTATTGCTGGAGTGTTTTTTGTATCATCTATTGGGAAGATATTTGTCCATTTCATCTGCCATTTCCAGGATGTTGCCTGGAATTGAGGGCATTAGCTGTAAGCAGAGGTTGGAGAAACTGGGTTTGTTCTCACTGGAATGATGGAAGTTGAGGGGCGATCTGATAGAGTTCTAGAAGATGATGAAGGGCATGGACAGAGTGGATAGTCAGAAGCTTTTTCCCGGGTTGAAGAATCAATTACTAGAGGGCATACATTTAAAATGCAAGGGGCAAAGTTTAAAGGAGATATATAAGGCAAGTTTTTTACACAGAGGCTGGTGGGTGCCTGGAACTCGCTGCCCGGAGGGGGGAGAGGGGGTTGCGGAAGGGGTGGAGGTAATGAAAGCAGATATGATAGTGACTTTTAAGAGGCATCTTGACGAATGCATGAATAGGATGGGAATAGAGGTCCCTGGTAGAGTAGGGGGTTTTGGTATCTGTTTTTTCCATTTCTAGCCATCTTCCTCTCATCCTCTCATTTTTTTCTCCTGATTCACCTTATAGTCATTCTCTGCCATTCTTTATATTCTGACCAAACATCTGATGTGCCACTCATCTCAGCAATTTTATGCTTTTTCCTTAAATTTGCTTTCCTTGCCTTTTTTAGTTAACAATGGATGATGGGTCCTCCCTTCAGAATTTTTCTGTGTAGTAGGAATATACTTACTGTGAGTATTCTGAAATAGCTCCTTAAATGTCTGAAATCAGGCCTAGTGGCATCCTATGAGCTGCCCCTCATTCGGCAGCACTCAAAACGGCAGATCTGCGAAGAAGAGGGAAATACCTCTAACATTTTTGTTTGAAAATGGTCAAATGCAGCTGTATTCACAAAGACAGTTCACTTCAAAATGGAGGAAACTCTAGTGCTCTGGAGATTGTGGTGGAGTGTGATACTGTTACAAACAAAAACAAACTGTTTACTCATTTGCTATCTCACCCTGGTCCACCTCTCAATTACCTCAATTCCCCCTCTAATGCATCAGGTGCCCTTTTTTACCTCCTCTTTCCTCATTGTCCAAGAAGCAAACACTCATCCCGGGTGAAACAGAGATATAAGTTTAAGTTCATTTGTTTGTCATAAGTGAGCTTACATTAACAACTGCAATGAAGTTACTTTGAAAATCCCCTAGTCACTACACTCTGGTGCCTGTTTAGGCACACTGAGGGAGAATTTAGCATGGCCAATGCACCTAACCAGCATGTCTTTCAGACTGTGGGAGGAAACCAGAGCACCCGAAGGAAACCCACGCAGACACGAGGAGAATGTGCAGACTCTGCACAGACAGTGACCCAAGCCGGGAATTGAACCCGTGTCCCTGGCGCTGTGGGGGCAGTAATGTTAACCACTGTGCTGCGCATTCTGTGTCAATTCTTTCAATTTAGTAAGCTGTATGCGCTTCTCATAATGTTGTCTGCTCCACATTGGAGAGACCAAACGCATACTTGGCAACTGCTTTGTTGAGCTCGGCTGTTCAGTCTGCAAGTATGACCCCAAACTTCCAGTTTCTTGACATCTTAACTCCCCACCTTGCTCCCATTCTGACATCTCTGTCTTCTGCCTCCTTCTGTAAAACTTAATGTAAGCTTGAGGAACAACACCTCCTCTTTTGATTCAGCACCTTACAGTCTTCTGGACTCAACACTGAGCTCAACAATTTCAGTCAAAATGAAACCTTTGCCTTCATTTTGTTACCTTTCTCTTGGCTGGCTTTGATTTTGCTCTCCAGTTGTATTTTATGTTTGCTTTTGGATAGCAGCTGTTCATTATTCTGCCCTTCAGACCTCCCCTGGACCCACCTTTAGTTTCTTTTCCTGTCCCATTACCAGAAGAAGCATTTCAATGAGTGCTTGAAACACCATAGCATATAACTGCTGGAACATGGGATTAGAACTGATAGGTGTTTGATGTCCTCTGCAGACATGAGGGCTGAAGAGCCTCCTTCAGTGCTGCCCAAACTCTATGACCCTATGACATTTTCTTTGGCCCTGCAACATCAATTCTTTTGTCATTCAATCCCTCCTGCCTTCCACCCTGTCACAGACCTAACCTATTGCCATTTTTCCCACAGTTCTGGCCCTCTTGCTTCATGAAGTGGAGATGCCGGCATTGGTCTGGGGTAAACACAGTAAGAAGTCTGACAACACCAGGTTTAAGTCCAACCGATTTATTTGATAGTAAACTCACAAGCTTTCGGGGTTTGTCCCTTCGTCAGGTGAATGGAGAGTTCTGGCCTCAGACTGTTATATGCTCTGTCTGAGGCCTGAACTGTCCATTCACCTGACGAAGGGACAAACCCCGAAAGCTTGTGAGTTTACTATCAAATAAACCCCTTGCTTCAAGCCAGGTTTTACATTTCTAATTGTTCCCTATCAGGAGGCAAGGTCAGCAACCTGAAATGTTATTTTCTACAGATGCTGCCAGGCCTGCTGGGAATTTCCAGCATTTTATTGTGTGTTTGTTGTCTTTTTAAAGGCCGATAATAATGATGTTCAAACTGCAAGCTAGTCACTGTACCTGAGCCCCGGTCATTCTGCCCCTTAAAAATGCAAGGCCAGTGAATGCTGTCTATTTACATTTCTTAATCACTTCTCTGATCTATTTATATCTATGTTTTAGCAGCTGGGTAAGAGCGGCAGACCATCAGCAGCCCAAGAGCCGGGATTGGATCAGGGCAATTCATAGCCCCAGGTTCGAGTCCAGACCTCTCCCCAACTCCCCTCCTGTTTGGGAGGCACGATGGCACAGTGCTTAGCGCTGCTGCCTCACAACAGCAGGGACCCAGGTTCAGTTCCCAGCTTGGGTTGCTGTCTGTGTGGAGTCTGCATATTCTCCCCATTTTCTCCGGTGCTCCGGTTTCCTCCCACAATCTGAAAAACATGCTGGTTATGTGCATTGGCCATGCCAAATTCTCCTCAATGTACAGCCCTGACTCCCTGTATCTTTTGCCCAACGGAAGAAGGTAGAAGAGAGTATGTCCGGGGTGTACAGGGTCACTTCCAGGAGTCATTGAAGTCCGGAGGATCGACAAATCTGTAAGAGACTTAAAAAGAGCATTATTAGAAAAGTTAGAAGAGTTAGATTTTAGTTTTAAGAGCTCAGAATGGGAATAAAAGATGGAATTCACCTTACTCCAGTGCCATCTCTGTATGATCTGTATGAAGTGGAGGTGGAACTAAAGTTTGAGTAGATTGATGAGTAGAGAAAATGCAGGTAGGGTTTGGGTGAAAAAGAAATTTGAATTGAAGTACCATTGGCAAAGGTGGTACATAATTGACCAATAACACATGTAGGAGACCCAGATTCAACTGATCTCAGTTGTTGGGATGATGCAATTGGTTGCACTGTCCATAGATTGGAGCAGAGAAATCTAATCTTACTTTCGGGAATTGCTTTTGAATATCAGATTTGGCTGTCACTGCTCGCCGTCAGGGATCACATATGAAGAATGGCCACTTGTGTAAAGATATCATATGTCAGAGAGTTAGGATAAAGACGGGGAGAAATTGTTTTGGGGAAGGTTGTGAAATTATAGAATGCGCGATTGGACTTAGTGATTGAAGAAGTTCTTGCCTATGGCGTTTTTCAGATATGCTTGCACTGTAACCTCACTGGAAATGTGGCAGGAGCCTTGGCTGCGATCCTCCCATCGCGACTCGCAACTTTTCTGTCAGGTCATGGTGGGAGACACACATCTCCAGCCTTGAACAGGGATTTAATTATGCACTGGGAATGCATGCACATCTCCCAGAGCCGGCGAACAGTCGACAATCAGACCACGCTGGAAACAGACAGGAAGGCAGGTATGTGATTTAAATCTTTTTTTAATATGTTTTAAATGTATTTATTAGTTAATTATTGGGACCTTTCAAGTCCTGATTGAATCTCCCACCCTGCCAGGAATACTTCATTCCGGCGGGGTTCAGAGTAGCTTCCCATGTTCAGGGAAGACCCTACCGGAATGAAGTGGGGACAATTGGGGCCCCCTGAGGGGTCAGGCATGGGGGGGGGGGTGTGCCCCCTGGTCATGGGCACCCTGGCAGTGCCAGCCTGTGCCCCAGCACTGTCCAATGGGCATCAGACAGTGCCATGGGGGTGCGGCCTATTGTGGGTGGAGCATAGGAGAGATCAGTAGAGGTGGGTGGTACTACTGCCACTCTGCATGGCGATTGGTCTGGTCTGGAGGAAGGGCAGCGATTGGGGTGGGCTGAGGTGTGTGGTCTGAGGGAGGCCTGCCTCCCGGGAGGGAGAGGGTCTGACCCTGGAGGGAATGGAGTGTGGTCAGTGGGGTGGGGGTGGGGGGAAGGTCTGTCGGGATGAGGCGAGTGGAGGAATCGCCACTGCTGAGGTGGGGGAGGTGGTGAGTTGTGCATTGGGGCCCTCTGGGACAGGGAGTCAGGGCTGGCCTGGCATTCTTGTGGGGGCAGCGATTGGGCCATTGGGGGGTGCTGGAGGGTCTGGTCAGCGATTGGGCAGGCCAGCAAATGGGGAGTCTGACAGGTCAGGACCACTGCGCGTGCACAGAATTCCAGAGCTGTCAAACTCTGGTGCGAATAAGCCCCACTCCCCTGGGTTTTTAACGATATTCACAACTGGACTTCCGCAATGCAGAGTGCGGAGATTCGAGTGAGAAGCTGAACTGACAGGAACAGTCGGGATTTAGAACAGTTCTCCCACCAATTCAGCACTTTTGTGAGGTTCGCAGCCCATGTTTCCATGTACACAAACTATCCACCAGCAAAGTTACAGCAGCTGAGCTTCCCAGGCCATGTGAATAAAGGGATAAGGAGACTGGATGGTCACATGGGATTTGGACTATAACTTATGAGGACCATAAACACCAACATAGACTGGCTGAATGGTGTAATTTTATGAAACGACGAGAGGATTATCACCATTCGTGAAAGTGTATCCAAGTGAGAGAATTAGAAGCTTCAGGAGAGGAGAGAAAATAGTCGGGGATGAAACAAAACAGGAGCACAGCGATTACAGTATTTCATTTGTTAAAAAAAACCTTTCTGCAATAAATTTTATTTTAATGTTTAAGAGTTGAGCTTTCTGCCGATGGTAAAATTATGTATGTTTTTTTTCAGATAGGGAACTAAAACACAGTGTTCATATTAATAGAATGAATATAAATATTTATTGACCTCAAGGCATTGTAGAAATGTTGGTTGTGATGCGCTGCAATGATAAGCTGTGGCTAGAATATAGAGACATGTAAAGAATATATATAGAGAGAGTTTGCGTGCATGTTAACATCAGTCAAAGAAGATTACCTTCCTAGATAATCATAGCTGTTAAAAGGATCTTGCTGTAGAATTACTGCCTGATCACTTTGTTTGCTTTTTCAGTCGTGACATTTCCTCACAAACTCCCTGGAAAAAATGTAAAGCCAGATAGTCACTTCCTTTTTTGTAACGCAGTAATTTAGTCAGCGATTGTAAAGTGCAAATTTCAGAGTCAGCAAACCATCTTCTAGCAGCACTTTTCTCTGTGTTTTATAATTACTCCCCCACACACTGTCCTTTTAGCATGAAAGCTTTGGCCTGGAGAAAACAAAAACACTTGGTCAGCTAAAAAAAATACATTTAATCAGAGACATTGTACCTTGCTATGTTTTTTCTAAAAGTTGTGTCTGCTTCCTGTTTAACCTCTCAAAGAGCAGGGTCCCCATAACTCGCTGAGTTTATCTAAATAAATCATTCAGCACCCAGACACTGGGACGCTTTTTTGCACAAATTTCAGCTGGAGGAAGTTTATTTTGCTGTAGTATCTCAGGGAAGATTCCCAGTATCCAATGAGGGAAAGTGAAAATAAGATTAATTGGAGCCAGTTGAACAACTTGTTGAAGCCTCAAGATGGAGTCAAATCCCTTTCTTTCAATCTTGAGTGCAATTAGCATTTCCAGCATAAAATGGCATTCACCTCCCAAACATCATTGTTGTCGCTTTTATTCAGTGAGGCATAGAGCAGATGCGAAGGCATCGTGTAGTGAGTCTGGTAAATTAACATGTGCCCAGGTGGCAAAGTTCACCGGGAAAGCTCAACATGAAATACAGCCATTTACCTAGAACATCAGAAAGCAGTTGGTGACTGTTGAACAACACCTTAGCAAGAGGCAGCACCTCCAGGAGGAGGACGGGAGAAGGAATAGAGGGAATAATTATCCTAATACCACCAAAATAGTATTATACATTTCAAAAAATCATGCTATTCAACATCAGAAATGTACATTATTAGTTTTCATGGTTAATATGCTAACAAGTTGACTCTTGTCCTTCACATTAGTCATAAGTAGCCTTCATAATGTAGGTTTTCCAATAGGATTATTTTAACAGCAATTGTAATCCAAAACAACATGACACCTCTGATAATTAGAAAATCTACAATCATAACTCAAAGGAAATTTGATTTGATTTGATTTATTATTGTCACATGTATTAACATACAGTGAAAAGTATTGTTTCTTGCGTGCTATACAGACAAAACATACCACTCATAGAGAAGGAAATGAGATAGTGCAGAAGTCATAACTAGGGTGTGGAGAAAGATCAGCTTAATGCAAGGTAGGTCCATTCAAAAGTCCGATGGCAGCAGGGAAGAAGCTGTTTTTGAGTTGGTTAGTATGTGACCTCAGACTTTTGTATCTTTTTCCCGACAGAAGAAGGTGGAAGAGAGAATGTCTGGGTTTCGTGGGGTCCTTAATTACGCTGGCTGCTTTGCCGAGGCAGCGGGAAGTGTAGACAGAGTCAATGGATGGGAGGCTGGTTTGCGTGATGGATTGGGCTACATTTGCAATCTTTTGTAGTTCCTTGCTGTCGTGGGCAGGGCAGGAGCCATACCAAGCTGTGATACAACCAGAAAGAATGATTTCTATGGTGCATTTGTAAAAGTTGGTGAGATGCTGGCATGCCAAATTTCCTTAGGCTTCTGAGAAAGTAGAGGTGTTGGTGGGCTTTCTTAACTAGTGTCGGCATGGGGGAACCAGGACAGGTTGTTGGTGATCTGGGCACCTATAAACTTGAAGCTTTCGACCCTTCCTACTTTGTCCCTGTTGATGTAGACAGGAGCATGTTCTTCTTTACACTTCCTGAAGTCGATGACAATGTCCTTCATTTTGTTGACATTGACTTGAACTTCTAACAATGGTTCCAGAGTTCTTAATGTTTATGCTACTCTGCTAATTGAAAAATGGGAGGTGAAATGGAACAGGGTTGGATACCAATTGCTTAAACCTATGTGAGAATGAATGACATGCTGTCTTGGGGGCATGATGTGTAATCATCAAGGATAAAGGAGGGAAGTTATGTGTGGAGACAGAGGGAGTGGGTAGGATCCTTAATTAGTATTCTGCATAGTATTCACCCTAGAGATGGACATAAGGGATACTGAGATTGAGAAGGATGTGTGAATACTCTTGGGCAGGTCAATATAATGAAGGGAGAATGAAGTGTGTGTGTGTGTGTGTGTGTGCGCGCGCGCATGTGTGTGTGTGTCATAAATTGCATCAAGGTAGACAAATCCCCAGGGCCAAATGGGATCTATCCCAGGATACTTCAGGAAGCAAGGGAGGAATTAGTTGAAGCCTCAACAAATATCCTTGCATCCTCTTTGGCCACAGGTGAGGTTCCAGAGGATTGGAGAATTGCTAATGTTGTTCCTTTGTTTAAGAAGGGAAACAGAGGTAATCCAGGTAATTACAGGCCATGAGCCTGTCCTTATCTTGTTTTGCACAAACAATTAATCAAAATTAATGAATTAAGGGATTAATTAAAAGAACAGCCCCTTAAACAACAACAAATCACAAAGGGAACTTAAAATGTCAAAACAAAAGGTGATTAAAGAGTTACTTATGACTCTATGATGGAAGAAAGGCCATTGATCAAGCAGCTGAAGATGGTTGGACCTACAACACTACCCTGAGGAAACCCTGCAGTGAAATCCTCCAACAACCGTCTTCCTTTGTGTTTGGTATGACTCAAATTAGCAGAGAATTTTCACCCTGATTCCCATGAACTCCAGTTTTGCTCAATTCATTAATGCCATATTCTGTCTTGATGTCAAGGGCAGAAACTCTCACTTCTTGAGTTCAGCTCTTTTGCCCAGGTTTGAACCAAGGCTTAAATGAAGTCAGGAGCTGAGTGGTCCTGGCAGAACCCAAACTGAGCATTAGTGAGCAGGTTATTGCTGAGTAAGTGCACTGTCGAGGACACCTTCCATTATTTTGTTAAGAGTAAGTTGAGGGGCAGTAATTGGCTGGGTTGGATTGGTCCTATTTCTTGTTGACGAGCTCACTTGAGGAAGAGGGTGGCACAGAGGCACAATAGTTTGCACTGTTGCTTCACAGCACTATTCCCAGCTTAATCACTGTCTGTGTGGAGTTTGCATGTTCTCCCCCATCTCTGTGTGGGTTTCCTCTGGGTGCTCCGGTTTCCTTCCACAGTCCTAAAGATGTGTTGGTTAGGTACATTGGCCATGCTAAATTCTCCCTCAGTGCACTTGAACAGGCGCCTGAGTGTGGTGACTAGTGGATGTTCACAGTAACTTCATTGCAGTGTTAATGTAAGCCTACTTGTGACAATAAATAAGTAAAGCTTCACCAGGTTGACACCACATTTTAAAGTGTGCCTGGTGGTGCTCCTGGCATGCCCTCCTGCATTGAAACAGGGCTGATTCCCCGGACTTGATGGTAATTATAGATTGGGGGATATGCTAGGCCATGAGGTTATAGATTGTGGTTGTGTACAATTCCACTGCTGCTGATGGCTCACAATTTCCCAGTTTTGTATTGCTAGATGTGTTCAAAATTTATCCCATTTAGCACAGTGATAGTGCCACGCAATCTACTTGAGGGTATTCTCAATGTGAAGATGGGATGTTGTCCCCAGTCAGACTGTACACGTCACATCTACCAATACTCTCATGGACAGATGTATCTGAGGCAAGTGGAGTAGACAATGTCAAATTAGCTTTTTCCCCTTTATGCTTCCCTCACCACCTGCCATACAGCCAGTCCAGCAACTACGTCCTAGGATGCCTCCAACTCAGTCAGTAGTGGTTCTATTGAGCCATTCTTGATGATGGACATCGAATTCCCCCACACAGAATACCTTGCCACCTTCAGTGTTTCCTTCAGGTAGTGTTCAACATGGAGTTCTGATTCATCAGTTTGGCAGTGGAGGTGGGATAGGTGGGATGGGCAGGGATGGGGGGGTGAGTTAACACCTCATTTTTTAGGTATACCTGGTGCTGCTCCTGACATGCCCTCCTGCATTGAAACAGGGCCACCATTTCTGGGGGCTGTCTCCATTTGGTGGGACAGAACATACCCAGGAATTGTGATGGTGATGTCTGGGACATTGATGGTATGGCATGATTCTGATTTTAACTTTTCCCCCTCTCACTCACAAACTATGCCGCCAAGTAATTGACCCTTCGACCCTGGAAAAAAGACTGACTATCCACTCTATCCAAGCCTGTCATAAACTTGTAAACCTCTATCAGGTCCCCCCTCATCCTCCGACACTCCAGTGAAAACAATCCAGATTTGTTCAACCTTTCTTATCGTCCATATCCTCTAAACCAGGCAATATCCTGGTAAATCTCTTCTCTACCCTTTCCAATACATCAACATCTTCCCATTGTGTGCAACCAAAATTGTACACAATCCTCCAAATGCAGACTAACCAGTCTTGTGCAGTTGCAACATGATTTTCCAATTCCTATCCTCAATGCCCTGACCGATGAAGGCCAGCATGCCATATGCTTTCTTGACCACCTTGTCTACCTGAGTTGCCACCTTCAGGAACCTGTGCATCTGCACATGTAGATCCCTCTGTATGCTAATATTTCTTTGGGCTCTAACACTGTGCCACTGTTTCCCCAGATAAAAATAATAAAAGCTGGAAGCTAACAATAGGCTTGTTAACATTTGGAAAGAGAAGTGAGATTAATGGGTTGAAGAAAAAAAGGCACCTAAAGCTCTTAGCCAAAACAATAATTTTGCTTCTCTCTGTTCAGATGCTGACGGATTTGCCATGAATTGACAACGTTCCCTGCTTTGATCTAAAAACATGCACTGATAGCCTTCTCTATTATTTCTTTAATCTAACTTGATTCTTCTATCAGTCATGAATTAAAGTATGAATCAAAATTACTTCTGTCAAATGATTGCCTTTGCAGCTAAAGTATTTGCTAATTACTAACATGCACACAAAAATATGTAACTACTGGATAACGTTAATATTGTTATATCGCAGTCACTGACCTAGGAAAGCTTGGGTGATCTAATTGAAAACTTCACACTGTTAGAACATTCACAATGTTTATTGTGCTTTGAATGGACACTTTCAAGATTCCTACTGTGCACCCTTTAAATTGTTTGGTTTCCGTTCTGTCTCTCCTTTCTCCCATACTGTTACAATCTTTTATTCTTTTACTAATTTCTGTCTGTACTAATTATTTTTGCACTATGAATTATCCATTGGTGGACCCCCCCATTGTAAACACATCATGTAGCGTAATGTGTGCCACACTAAACAGGAAGGTCCCAGTTCAATCCCTGAACTGCACTGGGAAATCTCAGCCCGGCAGATGTGGGAATGTTAGAATTGGCTTCAAGGTTTCTGGCTATAGGGAGGGGAATAAATGACCTGTGATTGTTACTATCCAATGATTCCAGATGCAAAATCCAGGGATGCTGAAGGCAACTATTGTAGTGTTACTGTTGCCTTGGCTGAGATTAGCTAATTTGACAGAGATAGGACAACGGGCCAGAGCTAGTCTTACTCTGATTGATTTAGAGCTGCACCAAGTAATGTCTTTTTTAAAATTGTAAAGGCAACAGAGCCATAGTGCAGGTTAAATAGATAACAAATTATAAAAAGTAAATTACATAGATTTTCTCTATGAACTAACAGTAATGTCTCAGTTGACTATTAGCATATTGGGTTAGTGCTATAATGTGGTAAGCCTAGTTATAAAAAGCAATGTGACATGATTCAAAAATTGGAAACATATAAAATGATCAAATATAATTGTGCGGGTGTTCGTAGTTGTTACTTAATTTTAAGGTTCAACTTATGCTTGACCTTGGTTGTCACGGTTAATGACTTGGCATATGCTACAAATTTGTAACACTCTTCCTATCAGATTGTCTATACAGCATATTCCTGATAATTCAGAGATGGGTTTTGCAGAGAAACATTTGGATGAGCTATAAGGTGAATTAAGAATGCAAGTTAACAGCACAAAGTGGAAATTTAGTTTAACACTGAATAAGTTCTGAATTATAAGATATTTTGAATTAAAGAACTTTGAGTCCGACAAATGAACTATCAAATAGTGTTTTTCAACTCTGTGGAGCAATCTGAATATGTGACTCATGCAAGCTTTCCTAATTTATTCTGATCTGAGGCATTCTCAACGATGTCCCCAAGCACCTGATGAAGAACACATGAAGAAACAAGGTGAATAATAAGACCATGTAGTCAAGGATGAAAAGGAGGAGCAAGGGCCAGCAACTCTGTGCTGTATGGTTGACTGATTTTTGATTCAATGTGATTTATTATTGTCACATGTATTAGCATACAGTGAAAAATATTGTTTCTTGCACGCTATACAGACAAAGCATACCGTTCATAGAGAAGAAAAGGAGAGGGTGCAGAATGTATGTTATAGTCATAGTTAGGGTGTAGAGCAAGATCAACTTAGTGCAAGTTAGGTCCATTCAAAAGTCTGATGACAGCAGGAAAGAAGTTGTTCTTGAGTCAGTTAGCATGTGATCTCAAACTTCTGTATCTTTTTCCTGTTGGAAGGTGGAAGAGAATATGTCCTGGGTGCATTGGGTCCTTAATTATGTTGGCTGCTCTTCCGAGGCAGCCAGCATAATGACTGGATTGTTTCATAGAATCCCTGCATGACAGTAGGACACCATTCTGCGCATCAAGTCTGAACCGACTGCAATCACACCCACGCTCTGTCCCAATGTATTTGCTAATCCTCCTGACACTAAGGGGAAATGTAGCATGGCCAATCCATCTAATCTGCACATCTTTGGGAGGAAACCAAACTACCTGGAGGAAACCCACGCAGACACAGGGAGAACTTGCAAACTCCGTACAGACAGTGACCTAAGGCTGGAATTGAACCCAGGCCCCTGGCAGTCTGAGGCAGCAGTGCTAATCGCTAAGCCACCATATCCTCCTTTTCAATTCCACTTTTCTCCTAGCTCCTACATATTTGTTATTGGTGAATCTCTGTGTAGATCTTTCTATCTGGCACATTAGACTATGCAGGATCGCAGCTTCCTAACTGGTGCTTGCAATAGAATGTTTGAGTGATCCTCTTGAAGATTATATTCCTCTTCCCTTGATCCAAGAGGAGTCTTTATTTCTGCTGGATGTAGATAGGCAATTGGTTTAGCAGTTGGACACAAAGTAAGTAGAGGAATATGTGCATCAAAGATCACTTTGCCATACAGATTGCATGCAGGAAGAGGTTTCAGTGGCAACCTGCAGAATGGGTCAGTTGCCAGTTGAAACACTGCTGATATGCCTCCTGTCCACAATATGCATGGCAGCCTCTGCCAAAAGGCAGAGGATGAGGCTGAATAGTCTCCAGCATTGTTTTAAAATTTGTCAACCATAGTGTGGATTCTGGAAATCTTTGAAAGCTAAAGACGAAAGGTTCCACCAATGTTTCTCATGCCAAGCACATGCCTCCCCACCAACCCAATGGCAATTCATGGCCTCCAGGCCAACCCCTGGCACCATGCCTATTTACCCAATGTAACACTGTTCTAAACCAGTAAGCACTTGTGGTATGAATGGAACTGCTAAAGGGAACATCCATTTGTAAGTTACTTTTTAAAAAATGCTCTTACTATAACCCTATAAAAGTGTCAATCAACCCATCCTTTGAAGTATCAATAGAAGTTATAAGCTCTTGACACACTTTTTATCTTGTGCAAATCAACATTGAGCCATTGGCAACACACATCACAGAAAATTAGCTTATTACATAATCATAAAGCTGTCAATAAGGTAATGTTTTCCTTTCTCAGCTGTGTCCACAAAATAAAATCTTCAAGGGGAGTCAGGGCTCTCATCCAAGCATACATAATGAGGCTGTCCCTGTTATTCCCTCTGATTTGTTGTGGGCCTGTGTCCCTGCTCCATCTGCCCCCACCTCCTTGTCCACCACTACACCCCCCCGGCACTGGTTCTGAGGGTGTTGAGGGGGTATTTTCTACTGAGGTGGGTCAGCTGAGTCAGGAAATTTCCCTATTCCAACTACCCATCTCAGTTAAAAATCTGGGACCAAATGTTGTATTTATCCTCTAAACCAAAAGCAGCCCTATTTGTTCCATTTATTAAATATAGCATCATTTACACTCCTAAAATCCTAAATTTGTCTGACAAATAATTTCCATTACAACTGGTTGTGAATTTCTGTGCTATTATAGCATTAGCCCTTTCTGTCAGAGAGATTTTCCTGAGATTGGATAACTATATGATTAGCCACATCTTTGGTATGAAAGAAATCACTCCTGGAAATGTATACTCTTGCTGGATTGAAATCATCCATGGGGAAAGAATTACTTTATTTTGGTTTTCTTTTTATTAGCTGCCCTTCATATTCATAGCTTTCTGCACAATGTAGATTTAATTTTGTGCTGATGCAGGCAGATATGGGGATTTTTGCAGCAATGCATTATATACCTCCTTTGTTTTTGTCCAATTGCTGTCTTTTATTATCTTTGATTTGATTTATTATTGTCACATGTATCATATGTCGTGAAAAGTATTGTTCTTTCACACTAAACAAACAAAGCATTCCATTCATAGAGAAGGAAACAAGAGAGTGCAGAATGTAGTGTTACAGTCATAGCTAGAGAATAGCTAGAGTATAGAGAAAAATCAACTTAATGCAAGGCAAGTCCATTCAAAAGTCTGATGGCAGCAGGGAAGAAGTTCTTCTTCAGTCGGTTGGTATGTGACCTCCGACTTCTGTGTCTTTTTCCTGACAGAAGAAGGTGGAAGAGAGAATGTCCGGGGTGCGTAGGGTCTTTAATTATGCTAGCTGCCTTGCCAAGGCAGCGGGAAGGGTAGACAGAGTCAATGGATGGTTTGCATGATGGATTGGATTACATTCATGACCTTTTGTAGTTTCTTGCAGTCTTGGGCAGACCAGGAGCCATACTGAACTGTGATACAACCAGAAAGAATGCTTTCTACAGTGTATCTGTAAAAGTTAGTGAGAGTCATAGCTGACATGCCAAATTTCCTTAGTCTTCTGAGAAAGTAGAGGCATTGGTGGGCTTTTTTAACTCTAGTGTCAACATGGGAGGACCAGGACAGCTTGAACACCTAAAAACTTGAAGCTCTCGAGCATTTTTACCTCATCCCCATTTTGTTTCTTTGGGTTTTAAACAAAAATCTTCTTGATTGACAGAAAAACTATTTAATCACCAATTGTCATTGATAAGCGAAGAGTTAAAGATTTGCTGTTTTCATGAACCGTTTGCATAGCATATTGTCACACTTTTACCACAAGCATAGCGGCCTGGATTGTCTGGTCAGCAGTGAATGATTGCTGCTTATCGTTCAATAAATTTACAGCTGCCCACCTAATTTCCATGACATCTTGTGCAGCAACTTACAATCATCGGGACTTTTGTACAGTGCAGTGTACTCTGCAGGGATCCTGGCATTTGTTTGAATAGGACCAGCAACTCTACAACTAATCAGGCTAAAATAATCCTTTCTGAAACCAGACTGAATAATCCTTTCTGAGGCATCCAGTTTAAACCAATATGTATATGTTAAAATAATTATTTGAATGTAAAATCATATGCAGAAAATGAAGTAAAGACATAGAACATAGAACACTACAGCACAAACAGGCCCTTTGGCCCACGAGTTGCGCCGATCACATCAACACCTATCTATAACCCCCAATCCCATAAAACCCCATATACTCATCCAGAAGTCTTTTAAAAGACCCCAGCGAGTTCGCCTCCACCACCACTGACGGCAGCCGATTCCACTCACTCACCACCCTCTGAGTGAAAAACTTACCCCTAACATCACTTCTGTACTTTCCTCCCTGCACCTTAAATCTGTGTCCTCTCGTAGCGACCATTTCAACCCGGGGAAATAGCCTCTGAGAATCCACCCTATCCATTCCTCTCAACATTTTATAAACCTCTATCAGGTCGCCTCTCAACCTTCGTCTCTCCAGGGAAAAGAGACCCAGCTCCCTCAACCTAACTTCATAAGGCATGCCTCCCAGTCCAGGCAACATCCTTGTAAATCTCCTCTGTACCCTTTCAATAGCTTCTACGTCTTTCCTATAGTGAGGCGACCAGAACTGCGCACAGTACTCCAAATGAGGCCTGACAAGGGTCTTATAAAGTTGCAGCATTACCTCCCGACTCCTAAACTCAATCCCTCGATTTATGAAGGCCAGTACACCATACGCCTTCTTGACCACCTCTTCCACCTGCGAGGCCGATTTAAGAGTCCTGTGGACCCGGACCCCAAGATCCTTCTGCTCTTCAACACTACTAAGACTCCTGCCCTTGATAGTGTAAGACGGTGAAAGAATGATGGAGAGATAAAAGAGACAGAAAGAAAACATTTGTTAAAAAGCTCAAGATTTTTTTTGAAAAAGTTCATTTATAAAAATTGCCATCAATAATTAAAAGCTGAAGGAATGAGATTCTACCACATTTTGAATGCTAGAGAGGTTGCTTGTTAGCAATTAAGGCTCATCATGCAATTAAGAATTCACTTCAATAGCTCAATTCCTTTCTGGTGTGCTTATTGTGTATCTAGTGAGTCAGTACCCCAATTTCATGCATTACAATTAAGTGTTTGAATGACAAGTCTCTCAATGTAATTGTTCTATTGTTAATGGTATCGTGAAACTTGCAGAAGAGTATGTGAACTTGGACAGCAACCTCCTGATTTTTCTGTTTAACTGTGCATGTGTGAAGTCCGGAAGTTGAAGTGCAATTTACTCTTGAGTAAAGGTGGTGAGGAGGATTTTCCACCTCTGTTTCCATTGGGTGGGATCAGTGATGGGAGCAGAAAATCCCAGGAGAGCCCTAAATTCACATCCACGTGAATGGGTGACATGATTGTTCCCAACCCCGCTGGTGGTGTAATAGGAATCCAGATATTAAACATCAGGAAGTCTATTAAAATAAATTAGCATCTAATTATCAGGCCTCGACACCTGATAATTCCCCTTCCCCTCCCATTATAGTATCCATTCACACCAATGTGAACTGTAACAGGTCTCCCACAGCGTGCACCTAGTAACCACAACCCGCCGCAGGAGCTAAGGTGAGAGGGTCATGCCTGTTCCAGGGCAGTGCCAGGATGGCAGTGTCAGGGGGGCAGTGCCAGGGGCAGTGCCAAGGAGATGGGTTGCTTTATATGTTGGGTGTTCTATTTTTAATTTTTTTTGCATAAGACTTCAAAAAAGGCACTGCAATTGTTAAAAACAGAGTTACTCTGATTGAGCCTGTGCTACCAGTGGACCCACCCCCTTGCAGTTTATTTTTCAATCAGTTAAATGATATGGCAGAGATAGGAGCTCGAGAAGCTGCTTTCCCTGCCCACATCAGCACTCCGCATATTTTAGGGAAAATTCTACCCGATAAGGTTCGACAGATAGGGGTGCCTAAAACTCAAGGGCATAGGTTTAAGGTGAGGGGAGAGATATACGAAAGGGTCCAGAGGGGCAACTGTTTCAAACAGAGGGTGGTGAGTATTTGGAACAAGCTGCCAGAAGTAATAGTAGAGATAGGTACAATTTTGTCTTTTAAAAAGCGTTTAGTCAGTTACGTGGGTAAGATGGATAAAACGGATATGGGCCAAATATAAACAATTCAGACTAGCTTGGGGGTTCAAAAAAAGGGCGGCATGGACAAGTTGGGCCGAAGGGCCTGTTTACATGCTGTAAACCCCTAAGACTCTATGACTATACCTATGACAATAAACTAAATCAAATTCCCTTGCTGCTTTGTAAAATTGGCATTAGAATTAGAGAACTTGAGCATGAAATTCAAGCTTGATGCTCTAGTGCAGAATGGAGGGAGTGCTGCACTGTCTGATTGACTGCCTTTTAAATGGGCTGTTAAATCAACCCTCTCAAATGGATGGCAAAGATTCCATGGCACTATTTCAAACAAGCACAAAGTGGTGTCCTAGCCAATACTTATATTTAAATTTACATTACTACGGCAGATTTTCTGGTCATTAAAGCATTGGTATTTGTATTCAGAACAGAAAATGCTGGAAAATCTCAGCAAGTCTGGCAACATCTGTAAGGAGAGAAAAGAACTGACGTTTCGAGTCCAGATCAGCCTTTGTCAAAGCTAAAAGGCATAACAAGTGGGAGATAGTTATACAATACAGTGAGGGAATGAGAGATGGGTCATAGCCACAAAAACAAGGGGAAAGGCTGCTAATGGCATCCTACAGAGCTAATAGAAGGTATGAATGGCCAAATGGCAGAGAAGCTGAAACCAGAGGGTATAATGTGACAGGTGGAGATTTGGGGGGAGGGGGGAACAAGTGGGAGAGAGGTAAAATTGCAAAAAAAAAGGTGGCGAAAGGGAAGCAAGGGGGAGAAAAGGTAAAACGTTGGCTCTGGTGCTTCAAGCATTGTAACCAGGACTACATTTCTAAAGTTCTTAATTGGCTTTAAAGGGCTTTGGGACATCCTGTGGCTGTGAAAGGCACTACATAAATGCAAGTCATTCTATCTATATGAAACTTACCTAAAATGATACACTTTTCCTTGGATTTTTTTTTTGCAATACGGATAAGAAAATAATGGCTGGAATTCTCCGGACTCGCACAACCGGCTGCCACTGCCAACAAGTAGGAAGAATTTGGTACTTGGCCAAATTTCCATTCACTGCAGCAGGACTGCAAAATCCCATCTGTGGACAAAGTCAGAGAATTCCAGTCAATATGTACTTAACCAATGCCCAGTCATTACAAACATCAGGGAGTACAAATTCACTCCATGCATTCCACAGTAAATAGTGAGAGGACAAGCTATGCATTTCAAGTAATTTGTTTCTAACAGTAATGCCTCTATGATGAGAAATGACTCATTGTGTAAGAGTGAATACAGCCTTTGGTGAGTCTTGCTGTTTCTGACCTCTTTTCACAATCCCTTAATAAATATTCTACTTTTCATAGAATCCCTACACTGCAGAAGGAGGCCATTCAGCCCATTGAGTCTGCACCAACTCTCCAACAGAGTATCCAGTAGATTCACATATTTATCCCACTAATTCCCCAAACGTAAAGATCTTCAGACATTAAGGGACATTTTAGTGTGGC
The DNA here is from genome assembly GCF_965287045.1 of Carcharhinus amblyrhynchos. Lineage (NCBI taxonomy): Eukaryota > Metazoa > Chordata > Chondrichthyes > Carcharhiniformes > Carcharhinidae > Carcharhinus > Carcharhinus amblyrhynchos. The sequence goes on along the minus strand of NC_137339.1, from coordinate 37,718,977 downwards.
CAATCCATCTAATTTGCACATCTTTGGACTGTGGGAGGAAATCAGGGCACACAGTGGAAACCCAGGTAGATATGGAAGGAACATGCAGACTCCACATGGACAATGACCCATAGCCGGAATTGAACCTGGGTCCTTAGTGTTGTGAGGCAGCAGTTCTAACCACTATGCTACATGCCTTTTAATATCTGTAACTGTCCGTTTTATTTAAGTTGATAAAAAATTTAGTATGAATTTCATAACATGACTTATATTCAGGGCTACATGCAATTGTTTTCTAAAAGAGAGGAGATAGTTCACTTTGGCCATTAATCTCATTGAAGTTCATTTCTGGAATTTGTTAACAATGTAATGAAGTTAGAAATATTTTTGCACAATGAAACCCCACCTTAATTTTTAATGCCTTGTGAATTTTTTTAACTATACAAGAATGTTGTCATTAAATTGATGATTTACATACTTTTACTTTATTCCATTGCTGAATTAAATATGTGCATCAAAAGGATTCTTTGAAGCACATAAGTGTACTGTTCCGTACTTTATACATTTCTTAAATTTCTGACTTTTAAAAAATGTTTTGTGTTGTTTCTTTTTGGCTTTCTTCTCCTGAAGGTGTTGAATTATGCTGGGTTAGATTTATGGAGAACAACAACTCTCCAATATATCGCTCTCGAGGCCATTCACAAATGGCCGCTTGCTCCCAGCCCATTCTCTTGCCACTGACCATGTGAGAGGTGCACCTCAATGGCCTGAGAAAAGGAAAGCCATGTATTTATGTGGCACCAATCACACAGCCAACCAATTTGCATATGAAGAGCCTTTTGAAGCAGAGCGACTGTTATAAAGGAAAATGCAGCAGCCAAATTATGCATAGTAAGATCCCACACATATCAATGAAATGAATGAACGTTTTGTTTGATCGTGACAATAGAAGAACTTCTTCAAGAAGGAAAAGTGACATGGAATCTTTAACATCTACCTGAACAAGAAAACAGTGAGATCAATTCAGCATCCTCATTCAAAAGATGATACTGTTAATAATTCAACTCTAACTTGCCAATGCACTGAAGAATCAACCTAGATTACGTACTGAGGTAAGCTTGAATTCAGAACCTTAGAGTTGAGAATGTTAGGAACTGATCAAGCTGAAGATTAGTTGTCCTCAAAATTTCCCATCCTTCCTGTATGAAACTGTTGATTGAGACCATGCAAACCTATCCCTCACCACTCCATGGCGCTGTGCTGTAAGCTTGTGTTTCTTTTCATTGATTCCCTAATATCGCTCCAAATTGAGGCACAAAGCTCCTGTTCAAAATTAATCTCATTTGCTGAAATTAATAACTCAAGGCATTCCTTTTACCTACCCCAGAAAAAAATAATTTTCGTAGTGGTATTTAAATTCTATCATCTTAGTCCAAAACAGCCCAATTCAATGGCCAGGATTTTCCAGCCATTCATGCCAGCGGGATTCTCAAGTCCCACTGCAGCAAACAGCGATTTGGCTGAGCGCCAAATTCTCCATCCTCACTTTCAGCAGTGGCGAGGCACGAACAGCTAAAAAATTCCAGCTAATTAATGTCATTAGAAAGATTCATAGAACCCCTACAGCGCAGGAGGAGGCCATTTGGCCCATCAAGTCTGCACCGATCACAATCCCACCCAGGCCCTATCCCCATAACACCATGTATTTGCCCTGCTAGTCCCCCTGATACTAAGAGGCAATTTAGCATGGCCAATCAACATCAGACGCACATCTTTGGACTATGAGAGGAAACCAGAGCACCGGGAGGAAACCAGAGCACCTGGAGAAAACCCACGCACACGCAGAGAACGCGCAAAATCCACATAGGCAGTGGTGTGAGGACAGAATTGAGCTCGTGTCCTGGTGCTGCTGGGCAGCAGTGCTAACCACTGTGCCACCATGCTGCCCTCAAGAAGTTGTACTCAGTAGTGGTTAATTATAATAAAATATATTATGCAACGGAGGGATTTATTATTCATTTGTTTCATTTGATGTCTATTTAGTGGCAACATTCTTACCTCTAAATTTAAAAAGTTGTGAGTTCAAGTTCGATCCAGGACTTAAGCACAAAGTCTAAGCTCTTACTTCACTGCTCAGTTGCAGAAATGTTTTGGTATTTTTCAGATATTAAAATAAATCCCTCTCTGTCTGTTTAGCTGAGCAGAGAGATCTCAAGGTACTCTTATGAAGAAATTAAAGCAGAGAGTTTTCCTACTAACTTGACCAACAGTATCTCTCAACTAGCATCGCAAAACAATTCACTCATCATTCATCCCTTTGCTGTTTGTGACGACTTGCTCTGTACAACTGATTACCATTTTTGCGAATAAACCAAAAAGAACTATAGCAACTAACATTTACAATGTGCCCTTCAGGTTGTAAAGGCATTTCATGAGAGAATTATCACCTCAAATCTGACACCAAGACGCACATGGAGATATTAAGACATATTGATTACAATGCAAATTTTGTGGAGAGTCCTACAGGAGAAATGTGGAGGTGGAGTGATCTGGGAAGAGAATTACAGTTGCTGAAGACATGTCTAATGCAGTGATTAAAATCAAGATGGGCAAGAGACTGGAATTTGAGAAATGCAGATACCTCAAGATTCTCTGGGGTTGGAAGTGGTTTCAGAGAAAAGGGGTGAGGCATGGACAGATTTGAAAATAAGAATGAAAATTTTAAAAGTGAGATATTGGTCATCTGAGGGTGAATGAGATATTGTGTGAGTTAGGATACAGGAGCAAAGTTTTGGATGAACTTAACTTGGTAGAAGGTAGAAGATAGGCATCCAGACAGGAGTGCTTTGGAATTGTCAAGTCTAAGGGGGGAATTTTCCAGTTGCACTCACCCCAAGACTGGAAAATCCCGCCCGAGGTCAACGAACTTTTGCATAGCCCTGTCTCGCATGCTATGATTCCTGTGGCTGGTGGGGCAGGAAAATTCCACCCTAGATATACCAAATGCTTTGATGACGGTTTCAGCAGCAGATGAGCTGAGTCAGGGATGGTGATTATAACTTAAAAGGGAGCATTTGGCATGTCCCAAAGACATGAAAAGTGCTGTACAGATGCAAGTCCTTTCGTTGAGCAAAAATTTAAGCAGAGCAAGAGTCTAAATGCTCAGCCAGACTTGCAATGTAGCTTGGGCCCAGTTCAATTAGGGAAATCACTACCCTGCTCAGATTCCCAGACTCCATGTAACAATGACTGCTACTCTGCATGATAATATTGTTGCTGCTGTATGGCTGCCCCAATTCTAAGAATGGTGCTGCAAGATGAAGGAGGTTTTGGTGACAACTCTAAAATTACTGAGAGTACTCAATAAGTTTTGCCTCTAGTTCTAGAGCCAACAGTACCAGACCACAAGGGTAAATGAAAATACTCTCAGCCTTTCTGGCTACAAGTAGTTTCAGCAATCAACTTTCCTACACACACGTGATGTGTCTGGCTTATTCACTGTTCTGTAGGGATTTTCTCCATATACTGCAACTGCCTGATGGTTAGGAAACTATACCAGCAATGTATATTTATACAGCACCTTTAATGTAATACAAGGTGCTTCACAAGTATGGGACTGAGGTGCATAGCAAGATATTAGGCCAGGTAGCTTCGTCAAAGAGGTGGTTTTTAAGTGTTGTCTTAAAGGAAAAATGTGAAGTGCAGAGGTGAGGTGAGGTCAGATGTTGAGAGTGTATTCTAGAGTTTAGGACGTTGGCAACTGAAAGCACAGCCACCAATGGTGGAGGAACTGACACTAAGAATGCTCAATAGACCAGAATTAGATGAATGCAGCTACCTTGGGAGTGTTGTGGGGCTGGAGAAGATCTAGGGAGAGGGGTGAGGTAATGGACTGATTTGAAAATGAGATGAAACTTTTGAAATCAAAACGTTGCCTGACTTGTAGTCAGCGAGAGTCAGTGGGCACAATGGGTGAAAGAGAAAAGGAACTTGGAGCACAGTAGGACATGGCAGCAGAGTTTTGTATGACTTCAAGTCTGTACAGAGTGGTCTGTGGGAGACAAAGCCACAGCTTCCAAAGCATTAGGCTACACTGTAGCATCACTTCTTAAAAGTGTTGCACAAATTAAATTTAAAGTTTATTCAGGAGTGTCACATGTAGGCTTACATTAACACTGCAATGAAGTTACTGTGAAAATCCCCGAGTCACCAGACTCCGGTGCCTGTTTGGATACACTGAGGGAGAATTTAGCATGGCCAATGCACTTATCCAGTACGTCTTTCATACCATAGGAGGACGCAGGAGCACCTGGAGAAAACTCACATAGATACAGGGAGAGCGTGCAGACTCCGCACAGACAGTGACCCAAGCCAGGAATCAAACACTGACACTGTGAGATAGAACTAATATAATCACGGCATCACCGTGCCGCACCAGTTTTTAAACAAAGAACGGTAAGGTTATCTATTTTAGACCAAAGTTCATTTTTTATGAAGTGTTAATAAACCCTTCATTACAAGGCAGATGGTACAGCTTTTAATAGAAAACTTTCCATGCCAAAGTGTAGACAAGTTCTTCAGATCTGATGAAGAAGTGTTTCTTTACTATGTTTTGCATTGTTATTTCTGTCCCCTTTATGTGAACTGCAAGTCGTCAGCATATAAAAAGGAGGCAGTTTAGTTTTGTAGACTTCAATCCTACCAAATTCTCACTGACATTCTGTCAGGTCTGTTCATCTATTGTTTCTGACTTTGATTAAAGAAACAAAAAGCAATTACTCTGGCACGAGTAATCTTTGCCCATCACTCATACAGATGACCCCCCAGATAATGACAGTGGTTGCTTTGGCAATTTTAAGGGTTTAAGGAGATTGATTCTCAGGTTTCGCTGCACTGTTTGAAGGAGACTGAAAATTCTGACACAAATGTGACAGATCAGCTAAGCTTTTTTAAAAAAAATAAGAAACAACATTTACACTTTGGCCCCACATTGTGCCTCTGGCGAGCTGCCAATACAGGCTGTGTGACACATTGGCAGAATGCCAGAGTGATAAAACTATATCATACCCTTAACACAAGTGTTTTATCTCAAAGACAATGTCATAAACACAATAAAACAATTAGCTTGCGCTACTGAACCTCTCTGACAGTAAAAACGTGCAGCTTTTGCCCTTGAACCATTAACTCATTCAACTGCCTGCTGTGACTATCCAGAGTCTCGTGTTTGTTACAGCTGTGCTACACCCTGGCTGCTTTAGGTATGTGTTTCAAGTTCACTTTTGTTTTGAATTAGCTGTATTGAAAAAGGAATTGATAAAAGTCTTTATTGAATTACATGGGTTGGGAGTGCACTTTATACCCAAGAAAATGACACTGATGTACTCTCCAATTTTATTATGTGGCTACTTATTTCTCTACTACTCCCAAAAGTAGATGACAGAACACATTACTTTTTCAAAGCTACTTGAAGAATTAGATGCTATTTTATCCCAAGATATAATGCTTACTTAAAATTATCCATCCATCAGTCATTTATCACTAAATGTCAAGGAACCCAATATTATATACTTCCCTGTTAAAAAAAAGTCCTTTAGAGTAACATAATGCCTGCTTTAATGGAACTCAATTGGAACTGTACCCAATAATAAATATTGGAGGAAATTACCTGTGAGGTGATATTTTGATTCATACCCAAAGGAATAAAATGAAGGAATTATACAAAAAGCTACCTTTTTTCAGAAATGCAAAGATTAGATAAAAAATGACACACTTTGTTCTATTTTTACAATCCTTGTTCAATTGATACAAGGATTTGACACTGATGGAAATATCCAAGCATCTGTTGCATGGTTCAGCTGAAGTTCGGTGAACTAAGATTTCAGAGAGAAGATTTTATATCTTTTTCAAATTTGAAAACCCATGTACAGAATTTGTATATGGAATATTTTACATTTCAGAATATATTTCTCATTATCAAAGTGTACTCTAATTTATATAATCTGATGTATATTCTGTAAGATCATGTAGCCATGATCTTATTGAATAGTGGAGCAGGCTCAAGGGGCCAAATGGCCTACTCTTATTCGTTTTTTTTATGTTCTTGTGTCTCTAATTCTTCTATTTTTAATTATTAAAGCATGAGACAATTATTTATGTTGTTTTAATATATTCAACAATTCCTTTTATAGTCCAAAAAAATGCCACTGAAACCCAACAGTAAAGCACTAAACTCTGTTAAACCTGTATTTTATTCATTATCTGAATGCACATACTTCCTGTCTTTCACAATGTTTCCCTTTCATTTATGATTCATGATCTTCTCCAGCATTTTATGTTGCCATGCCTGCAATGTGAGAACAAGAAGACAAAAAGAAATGGATTTTTCTCTAGGCAGGATGACATTTGCAGGCACAATCACACTCCTGTTGCTTTCATTGAGAAAGAAAATTATCAACTCTACTCTCTGTGATCCAATTCCCCAACAATTAAGAACTCTCATCCAAAAAACAAATCAACTAAATTAAACACAAGCCATACTAAATTAACAGCTTTTCTTGTCAAAATGTAATGCCAAGATCATACATTAAAACCTTTCATTAAGTTGATCTTTCTCTACACCCTAGCTATAACACTAGATTCTGCACCCTCTCCTTTCCTTCTCCCCTACATACTCTATGAACGGTATGTATTGTTTGTTTAGTGTGCAAGAAATAATCCTTTTCACTGCACCCCAATACTCGTGACAACATTAAATCAAATCTGAGACTGATCGCAAAATAACTTTCAGGTCTGTTCTCCTCATTTGTGATCTCTACCTTCAATCATAAAATTACTCTTTTCAATATTCTGTTTCTGTTGAATTGTTACTTTGAGCTGTGACTGACAAATATGACCTTATCCAAATTGGGGGGATATGAAATTATTCAGAGAAGACCAAAATTGTGTTAGGTTTCACCCATGACACAATTGATAAATATAGTGCCTAACATGATATTGAGGCAATTTAAAAAGGAAAGATCCAGATTTCACCCAACCTGTGCTGAGTTGCTCAATAGCAGCCACGACAACAGGTGAGGAGCTTCAACAACATCTCAATGCATTAATGCCTGACAACTGATGCGAAATGGATGCAACACTGGACACATGTACCAGAAGAGACAGGCTTAAGGACTGCTCTAAGTTCATCCTCAGTCTGCATTGGATTTACTATCAAATAAACTGGTTCGATTTTAACCTGGTGTTGTGAGACTTCTTGCTGTGTTTACCCCAGTCCAATGCCGGTATCTCCACATCATAAACCCAGCAAACCAGGGGTATCATTTGGGCACTCCAATGCAGCGGTCAAGGCCTTTAATGCGCCCCCCCCTTCCCCCTGCTTTTCTTTCCAAAAATGTGTGTTATGTGTAAAAGTAAGTAAAAAATACATTTCATGATTGTTCATAGTCGACATATTGCAATTTTCAAAATAAATCAGTTTCTTCCAATACTGTATGTTACATTTACAATTAGAGTCAATATTTACAAGATTTAATCCTCGTCAAGTATACATCCCAAAGGCTTTCACCCACTTTTCAACCTCTTGGTTGAACTTGGTTTTAACTATAGTTAAAAGGCAGCCTTTTCCCATTGCCCTTTACAGTCCATTTACTGTCTCCCTCAGCACATAATCCTACAGCTTGAAATGTGCCTGTCTGCAACACTTTAACTCACTGTTTCTTTTGCAAAAATGTACTTTCTTCATAAAATATTTAATAGAACATTACAAAACATTTCAAAATGGTTATTATAGAAAGTGATATTCAAATTTTCTACACAGACTATATTGAACTCTGTGCTGCTTCAACACAATTGTGAAAAATATTGGATGGAATTCTTGTACCGTTCATGCTGTGCTGCCAACAAAAATGGAGAATTTGGAACTCAGCCGAAGCTACATTCCTTGTGGCGGACGAGAGAATCCCAGCTATGGGCGAGGTCAGAGAAATCCAGTCGTAATATTTACTGTATACCGTCAATATGAGTCATACAGTCCAAGTGAAGAACATTGTCCACCTTCTTCTGGAGTGTACCTTTGCAAAGAAAGTCTGGAGAAAGATGCAGTGTCTTTTGTCGAGATTCATCCCCAAGCTGCTCCATGACACAGGACTCTGTGATCTGCGGGCTGTTCCCAGGGATGCATGTCTGGACAAATGTCAATTGCTGCTGGAAGATCATCATCTGGGCGAATGGCATTCTTTGGTCTGCCCGAAACTTGTTGGTGTTCCAATGCAAAGAGTTGCCCATAACCAAATGACATGTACTGAGGTTCAGGACATTGTGGCATGGTGGCAGAGTGGTTAGTACTGCTGTGTCACAGGACCAGAGGCATAGGTTCAATTCCTGGCTTCAGTCACTGTCTGGGCAGAGTCTGCACGTTCTCCCTGTGTCTGCGTAGGTTTCCTCCAGGTTCTCCGCTTTCCTCCCACAGTGTGAAAGTCATGCTTGTTAGGTGCATTGGCCATGGTAAATTCTCCCTCAGTGTACCCGAACAGGCTCTGGAGTGTGGCGACTTGGGGATTTTCACAGTAACTTCATTGCAGCATTAATGTAAGCCTACTTGTGACACTAATAAATAAACTTTTTAAACTTAAAACTGTGTGCGGAGGCGTACTTGGGGCAGCCGCCACAGGGGTGCAATAGGGAAAGGTTGACATCAACGACTTTTCAGCCATTGTTCACCAAGGGGTTGTAATTTGTATAGAACCCCTCGGGCAACACTTTAACACACACCCAGGGTCGCGGGTGAAAAGGGGTAGAGAGGAGCTAGTGTGAGCCAGTAGCAGCTGCTCTTGGCAGTAATGGTGGAGACCTCAGCACTTGCTTTCTAACCACTGTGTAGGCTGCTGTAGAGCCTGAAAGCTAGTCAAAGCTTCTACAGTGTAAGTACAACTAGTTCAATGGATCAGCCCACACAACCTTCAATTCAATATTAAAGTAAGATTTTCACTTATTTCAGGCAGGTGCCAGGGCTGCCTGGAAATGGCAACTTTAGCAGCTATCCGAACACCCATACAAACCAGGCAGGCTCTGCAATTTTCTAAATTCATCACAACTGCACTGTTCTGTTCCCCAATTTATGCACCAATATCTCAGAACTAGCATGAGGATTCTTGCTCCTTATAGTGATTTTAATGGGGTCAGCTGTGATTCTCATAGGATTTACATATCCTGTCAATGATTACTATATTTTTAATGTGATCAGTGAGTATGTGCCATCATTATAGACCAGAAACCCTAGCTGGTCTTATTAAACCTGGTGCCACATTGTGCAGCCATGGCTCAGTTAGTAACGCTGTCAGAAAATTGTTGGTTCCATTCACCTGGAACTGATCACGAAAACCGTGTCTGACATTTATGAGTGCCGTCCTGAGGGAATGATGCACTGTCAGAGTTGCTGTCTGAGGCCCTCTCAGCTGGATATAAAAGATTCCATGGCAATATTTCAAAAAAGAACAGCAGAATTAGTCCTGGTGGCCTGGCCAATATTTATCTCTCAGTCAACATCAGATTGTCAGGTCGTTATCACAGTGCTTTGTGTGAGAGCTTACCATGTGCAAATCTATTCTTAACTGGAGATGTGATGTTACACTAGTTGCAAAGAAGTGTTGTTCGGAGAGATATTTTGGTTTAGAAATTGGAGTTCCATTGGCACTCTGAAAGACTACATCATCATGGAGGCGGGTAAACTTGAAAAAGTCCTATGATTTCAATTTATCAGAGCATCCTATAGCAGGAGAAGAGGATGGACACCAAAAAAGTGCTGATGTTAACAAGTTCTAGGCATTTAGGCTCAAGAGAAGTCCTGGGTAGCTGAGAAGCTGTTGAAATGTTACAGGTTCCGTGCTGCAGGAGATTATAGCTCAGAGGAAGCCCTGGGAGCCATTTATGGCTCCGGACAGCTGGGAGACTGAGGTTCTGAGAAAGTCAGGGCCACTGCCAGCTTGGAGAAGCAAGTGGTTGAGAATTCTGTACGTAGTTAGAGGTAGGAATACAGATTTGTGAATACAGTGGAATGCAGTCTCAGGAGAAGAGATTGAACAAGCAGGAAGTCAGCAATTGTTGAATCAGTCCAATTTGGAGTAAGTTTTGAAGGAATTCAGAGGTTAGATCTTCAAAGGTAAAGGGAGATAGAATTCTAATGAGATTTTGTGACTCATGGTGGTCACTGATGCCTGAGTAGGTTGCTGAGAAATATATAGGATCTTTCTTGATAGCATTTGTATTCTAATGTGCAGTGTGGTTTGTTGGATTACAGTTTGCCTGTTAATTCATATTTATCTCCTGTTAATTCTGAACATTAGAGTGTAAGATTAAATATTATAGATTGTCTAACTTTGCTGACTTTGGATAGTAAAATTTATTTTGTTTGTTTAAAATCATAGAATCTTGCAGCTTTATTTGCTTAGTGGCTAACTGGGAGTTCAACCTTTGTCTACTTCAAACAGAACATTATTGGCAGTAGCCAGATGATAACAGGGGGAAATATTTTAAGTTCTGCAGCTGGCCATGGCCTCAGTCATGGTCAATCCAATGTTGCAATCATCATCTCCTTCATTGGGTTGAAAAAATGCTGTCACGCTAGCACCACTTTCAATTAGCTGATGTTACCTCCTTGTCCTATGAGTAGTGTATCAGTGATTGTAGTGCAATCTATTCAAGTATCATAACAAAAACAGCAACTAACGTTTACCTAGCACCTATATAACAATGAGAAAACTAAGATGCTTCACAGGAGCATTGTAAAACAAAGCATGAAACTGAGCCACATAAAGAGATATTATTTCAGCCAACCAAAATCCTATTAAAAAAGGCAGAGCAGTGGAGAGGTCTCGTGATTGATACTCTGGAATCTGGGGCCTAGCAGCTGAAGAAATGGCCACCAAGAAGCTGGAACTGGGAGTGCACCAGAGGCCATGATTGATGAGCTGTCAGTGTATACAAGTTGTCAGATGTGTGAATATTGCAGCACTGCTAAGTATGTGAGGGTGAGGTGAAGATATGAATGTGAGGTATGAGTCACAATTGATAGAGATTGTTGGTAATTGAGAGAAGGAGTCGCCTTGCTTTGAACAGTATAGGAGCTTACTCATACAGTTGGTGGGTTATAGCATTTGAAGATACATTTGCTGACTTTGCCAGATTGAGTGAAGACATTGAATATTGAACTTCCTGCACGGCTCCCTGCACTTGGAGTTGGACTTAAGCCACTGACCACTGGCCATGGCTATCTGGCCTCACTGCCTTTGCAAAGCTTTTCTGGTGATGTCCTGATCCCCTCTGGATAAATGCCATTTCTCTTTCACTCCACCATCTGCATTGAGTTGGAAATTCACTGGGCTTGCTCTCCTGCATGTACCATTCTTCTGTTTTCTGTAGCTCAGAATCAGTTGTAGGATATATTCCAGCACCTATTCCAGCCACAATGCCTTTAAGAACGTTTAAGAGATGCAGACTGGTTTTAAGTAGGCTAGCTTTAATTCGTGCTAACCTCTCATAAACTAACAGTGCTGCCTGCATCACAATCACCTAACGCAGGGTAATTCCGTATCTTGATTTTCAGGCCTTGTCCAATTTCACAGTCTAAGATTCTTTAGATTCTTAAGAGTCGAGGAATACAAATACTGGATCTCTAAAAAACAGGTTGCAGATTGAAACTGGCATATCCAAGGAAATGGAGTTTAGTTTAATAGTAAAACACATTAAGCAAGGGAGTTATGTTGAAATTGTACAAGTTATTGATTGGAGCTAAATGTGAGGATATGTGAAGTTCTAGTCATCCCATTATACAAGAGAACACAAGAACACAAGGAAAGGGTTTTAGGGTGAAAGAAAGGGAGTCTTGGAGATTCACTTGAATGATACCAGGAGTAAGAAGTGATAGTTATGAACAAAGACATGAAAGAGTTTTAATGAAAGATTTTAAAGAGGTGAATAGTGGAGGTTGTTTCCACTGATTGGCAAATTAGTAATCAGCAGCATAGACAACTGAGGATTATCACCAGAAGAATGAAGGAGGAAGTTACAAAAACTTGTTTCACACAGAGAGTTATCGGACCATAGGAAACCTTATCACAAGTAGCTATTGAGGCAGAAGCTAAAACATCATTTAAAAGGGAATTGAAGAAGTAATTGAAAAGAAAGAATATAAAAGGATGCCGAAAAGGGGCCGGAGAATAGGATTACAGTAGGCAGCTCCAGTTGAAGAGGGTCCAGTGGACTCAGAATAGCTGCACCCACTGTGTTGTAATTTCTATGATTCTATTATTGCAATGTTGCTAATCCATAGTGTGGGGCATCTCTTTTTTACTTACTGTTGGAGACTGACCAGAGATCAAAATCTCTTGTGGTCTGTGTGGCTTTCTTTGTAAGTGTGCTAAACTTGTAAAAGATCTCAAAATGAATTCATCGCGAGCATTGTTTACCATCGCAAACCTGATATTTTGTATAATAAATGGATGGATGCGAGAGGATAGAAAACTACTCACATGTAATTTTAAAATTACGTTGATGCTTAAACTGATACCATTTCTTTCAGGAATGTATCATCATCATCTCTTAGTTGGCATCACGCAGAGATAAAGGTACATATGTGGATTAGAAAGTGCAGCTCTGAGGAAACAGCATGGGAGCTATAGGGAAGGCAATACAGACAAAAGATACTGCTCTGTATAAACAAAACCACATAAGTGTCTTGGAAATAATTGTGGTTTATGCTGTTGGTATGCTGAAGACTGAAAATCATAGAATCCTTACAGTGCGGAAGAGGCTATTCGGCCCATCGAATCTACATTGTCTGAGAGAGTACTTTCCCCAGGCCCTCTTCTCCATTTTATCCCTGTAACCTCACGCATTTACCTTGGCTAATCCCATCTAACCTTCACATCTTGGGACACTAAGGGGCAATTTAGCATGGCCAATCCACCAAACATGCACGTCCTTAGACTATGGGAGGAAACTGGAGCACCCGGAGGAAGCTCAATCAGACATGGGGAGAATGTGCAAATTCCCCACAGACAGTGACCCAAGACTGGAATTGAACACAGGTCCCTGGAGCTGTGAGGCAGCGGTGCTAATATTGTGCCACTGTGCCGCTCAAAAAAAGAAACGGAACGCTTCATGAATTTGCATTTCATCCTGGTGCATCCTTGCAAATGATTTAACGCGGCAAGATCAGTATCAGTGTGAGGCACATCCTTCCTTGCAATCGTGTTAATCATACATAATATGAGTCAGATGCAGTGATCCTGGAGTGCAGTCAGACCACTTCCTCCAAATAATTTAATCTTGCTTTACTTCATTGTCACATGAGAGTTTAGCTCCAGATTCACACAATAACTGCCATGTGATGCATTTCAGTGTCACAATTGTGGTGTAAACGTACCCTGGGAGGAATTGTTCCAAGCAAGCTGCCTGGTCATGCTGCCTTTGGATAATCCTTCAGTTTTCAAAGCTTGGGACAGTGATTCTCGCATTCTCTTCCAAGTGCCAAAAGCTTTTCTTGACAGGAGATAAATGGAAAGAAGAATCTTTGGAATTGAATTGTTAAAAATATTCAGGCAGTGGAAAATGCAGCTTTTTCTGTACTGTTTAAATCCAAACTATCAATTGTAGTCCTGCTCTAATGATAATGCTCTTTATTCAGCATGGAGGAGACTTTCCCCCATTGTGATCTGTTGTTGCTGTCCTCCAAATGCTGGTAATTGCTGTAAGGTGATGACTCTGTTCCAGAAGTGCTCTCTGAGGAAGCATTTGCCATTGATTTTCCTTTCATGGCTAATAGCAATAAAGCCTACACCACAGAGAGTTGGCTTTTACTTACCCTAAATCATTGGCCATAAATCTAAAAACTTGACAGATTGATGGAGGAGCTCAGCAGAAAATTAAATGGTGATCTTGCTAGATTCACATACTGTACTGTCATATACTTGAGTCTGGCAGATCAAGCAGGCCTTTTGCTATTGACAGTAAACCACGTGCAAATAGCTAAGTGGAAAGACTTAGAGTGAATTACTGTGGAGTAATTGCTCTGGTGTAGGCTAAATGTGCATTGTCAGCACAGACTCTACATTATTCTTTATACAAATTGGAAAAAGTTACTTTGGATTTTTTTTTGTCTATTGCACAATCGATTTTGAGTGGAAGTTTAGTTTTCTTTCTTCTACAGAGCATTGTGAAGTAGTGTACAGAATTATATGGTCCCCCACTGACATGTTCGCTGGGCAGTGGGGGCCTGTAGAATTTCCTGGGTGGCTTTCCCACTTGTCTGCTCCCGACCTCCCTCCAATTTTAGGGGGGTGGGCAAGGCCTCAGACTGCCTGTCCCTTCTGCCCCAATACAGGACCTTGATTGGCTAGTTATTGGTCATTTAAGGGCTGCTTCCTACCCAGGCACAATTTTACAACTAATGGCAGGTTTTAGGTGGAGGAAGCTTATAGAGAAAGTCCGGCAATCACCTTGCTAGGGTTTCAGGTAGGAAATGTGGGGAGTTGTGTCCATCATTGGACCTCTATCCAGACTGGATGCCCTCCCCCAAGATCCCCTGAATACTCCCTCCCGACATGGCTTTGCTATCCTAACCCCCTCTCACATCACTGCCCCCTCCCTCACTCCCTCTTGGCAAGTCCTCCCATTCCTGGGGCAAGACCCTGTACTTATCTGGCCTGTGGGGTCCAACATAGACTGGTGGGACTGCTTGTCATACCAGCAGTTGGACACCCCTCTCGGAAGTGCTGCTGGGACTACAGAGCTGTGGGCCAATCAGATGGTTGGCAAGTCTCTGATGTGGGAACTTCCTCCAGAGGGAGGGGGGAAGAACCATCACTTGGAAAATTAAAGGGCTGCAGGGCATCTAACGTTGATAGGGATGCATTCTTCACTGACTTTTCAGGTGATTGTTTGGCCAAATCCACTATCTGGAAAATCCTGTTTACTAAACAGGGACACTTACAGAAAAACATTACCGCGGGTGCAAAACAAAAATTACTGCGGATGAAACAAAAAAAATTGAAAATGCTGAAAATTTCAGCAGGCTTGGCAGCATCTGTGGAGAAAGAATAGGGCCAATGAGTCTGGATGACCTCTTGTCAGAGCTAAAGACAAAGAAAATAGGATGAGATTTATACTTTAAGACTGAGAGGATGGGGGGGTGGGGGGGTGGGGGTGGGCAGGGGGTGGGTGGTGTAATTGGCAATTGACCAAGATGTCATACACAAAGGGCAAAGGGAATGTAAGTGGTTGTTACAAAGGCTGAGGATGGTGCTAATAGTGCCTATTAAGAGATCGGAATGTGTAAATGGCAGAACAGTGGAACAGAGTGTCAAAGGACAACCTGAGGAATGTGGCAGATGTCTCTAGTGGGGTGTGTGGTGGGAGGTGCCAAACAAGATGGAAAGCGAAATTTAGAAGTGGACAAATGAATTGATGGAAGAAATTAAAATGTAAGATAACAATATAATGTAATAAAAATGAATTCATAAGATAAAAATAAATGGAATAAAATAGATGGAAATAGAATGGAGGTGACAGAAACATCTGTGAATACTCAACCACTATATTGTATTTATGCAAAGTTAGACTAAGTTAAAATAAAATGACATTGCTTCTTTTCTGGCCCAATGGGTAAAGCTACAGCATGCTGTAAACATCCCAGTCTTTGTCCTGATAGGTGCTGTTTGCTAATTTTAGTGAGGTTTTGTGTGTGTGTGTGTGTGTGTGTGTGTGTGTGTGTTTGGGATGTGGGTTGGTGGGGGGGCGTGGCAGTTGTGGGATGGGGTGGTTGTGGTGGGGAGCTTGATGGACTGGTTTTCTATTGCAGAAAAATAATCGACCATGGCACTCATTCTTGATACATATACAATGCCCCTTGTGGAGAGTGGATGTTTTGGACATTGAGATAGGACCAGTTTAAGCTCATTTGCCAATCTCTCTCTGACTTGTGCATCTGGCCCATTGCGCAGACCTGAAGGATGAGCATTAAGATTGTTTCTTTGAGGACAGTTCAGAGGAGGTTGATGATATAGATAGTGTAGCAGATGCTGTTTTTAAAGATCTTTAAAAGAAATTTGATTAAGTACCACGTAACAGACAGAATCAGATGAGATTAAATGGATGGTGCTACCTTGGTTAAGGGTACAGAAAGTAATGGTTTTCCGACTGGAGAGAAGCATGTAAGAAGAAGCAGGATGAGTATTAGGACCATTGCTTTTATTGCAATGGCATAGGAAGTACAACATTGTAGTTTGTGGATGATACAAAATTTCACAATGCAGTAGATAATAAGGAGGTTAGCAACACATTTCAGGAACACATAAACACATGGCACATGCAGGCATAATTAAGGTGAAAAGATATGAAATGAATGTTGGGAAAGAACAAAGTTTCAGAAACAGAGGGAATTGGAGTTGCATTCTGGCTCCTTCAATATTGGCAAGCACTGTTTCTGTCTCATTGTGAGGACTTGTAATTCTGCTTATGTTCCTCCAAAAAGCAAAATACTTTGGATGCTGGCAATCTGGAGTAAAGTAAGAAGTCTTACAACACCAGGTCAAAGTCCAACAGATTTATTTGGTAGTACTAGCCACTAGCTTTTGAAGCATTGCCCCTTCATCAGGTGAGTGGGAGTTCTGTTCAGAAACAGGGCATATAAAGACACAAACTCAATTTACAAAATAATGGTTGGAATGCAAGGCTTTACAGGTAATGAAGTCTTAAAGGTACAGACAATGTGAGAGGAGAGAGGGTTAAGCAAAGGTTAAAGTGGTGTGCATTGTCTCCAGCCAGGACAGTTAGTGAGCTTTTGCTAACCCAGGCAAGCCGTGGGGGTTACATATAGTGTGACATGAACCCAAGATCCCGGTTGAGGCCATCCTCATGTGTGCGGAACTTGGCTATCAGTCTCTGGTCAGTCACTCTGCGTTGTGTGTCGTGAAGGCAGCCTTGGAGAATGCTTACCCGAAGATCAGAGGCCAAATGCCCGTGACTGCTGAAGTGTTCCCAACAGGAAGAGAACATTCTTGCCTGGTGATTTTTGAGCAGTGTTCATTCATCTGTTCTCATAGTGTCAGCATGGTCTCCCCAATGTACCATGCTTCGGTACATCTCCTGATCTTCGGATAAGTATTCTCCAAGGTGGCCGTCATGACACACGACAACGCAGAGTCGCAGCGCTCTGAAAGCTAGTGGCTTGTGCTACCAAATAACCCTGTTGGAGTTTGACCTGGTGTTTTGAGACAGCTTAACCTGATGGTCAATAAGGATAGTAGGAGGAGAGGTAATAAGCCGTGGATAACGAAGGAGGTGAAGGAAAGTGTTAAATTAAAAGCGGAGGCGTTTAGAGTAGCTAAGAGTAGTGGGCGAGAAGAGGATTGGGAGAGGTTTAAATGTCAACAAAGATTGACAAAGAAGTTGATAAAGAAGGGTGGGAGAAACTATGAAGCTGGGCTAGCGCTTAATATAAAAAAGGATAGCAAGAGTTTTTATAAATATATAAAAAGGAAGAGGCTGGCTAGGGTGAACGTTGGTCCCTTAGAGAACATAAGAAATAGAAATAGGAGCAGGAGTAGGCAATCTAGCCCCTCGAGCCTGCCCCGCCATTCAATAAGATCATGGCTGATCTGTCGTGGCTCAGTTCCACATTCCCGCCCTCTCCCCATAACCCTTAATCCCCTCGCTTATCAAAAACCCATCAACCCACGTCTTAAAAATATTTAGCGAGGCAGCCTCCACCACCTCAACGGACAGAGAATTCCAGAGATTCACCACCCTTTGAGTGAAGAAGCTCCTCCTCAACTCCGTTCTAAACCGCCCCCCCTTTATCTTGAGGCTGTGCCCCCTAGTCCTACTGTCCTTTCTGAGCGGGAAGAGCCTCTCCACCTCTATCCTATCCATCCCATTCATCATCTTATACGTCTGAATGAGATCTCCCCTCATTCTTCTAAACTCTAACAAGTACAAGCCTAGTTTATTCAGCCTCTCCTCATAGCTCAACCCCCTCAACTCCGGCATCAGCCTAGTAAACCTCCTCTGCACTCCCTCCAAGGCCAAAGTATCCTTGCGTAAGTACGGCGTCCAAAACTGCACACAGTACTCCAGCTGCGGCCTCACCAATGCCCTATACAGCTGCAGCAAGACCTCCCTACTTTTATATTCAATCCCCCTCGCTATGAAGGCCAGCATGAGGATGAGAAGGGGGACTTAGTAGTAGGGGATGGGGATATGGCTGAGGTCCTGAATAACTTTTTTGCTTCTGTCTTCACGGAGGAGGACGTGAATAATTTGCCGGGTGTTAGAGATGGAAAGGTGGTAGGACTGGAGGGTCTTAATGACATTACTGTTACTAGAGAGGAGATGCTCGACAGACTGGAGGGGCTGATTGTGGACAAGTCGCCAGGACCGGATGGAATGCATCCCAGGGTTCTGAAAGAAATGGCGGAGGTGATAGTGGATGCCTTGGTGGTTATTTTCCAGACGTCGCTGGATTCCGGGGAAGTGCCGGAAGATTGGAAAACGGCTAATGTTACGCTGTTGTTTAAGAAGGGTGCCAGGCAAAAGGCAGGGAATTATAGGCCGGTTAGTTTAACATCAGTTATAGGTAAAATGTTAGAATCCGTCATCAAGGAGGAAATAGCGAGGCATCTTGAGAGGAATTGCTTGATAGAGCAGACGCAGCACGGTTTCGTCAAAGGGAAGTCGTGTCTGACAAATTTACTGGAGTTCTATGAGGTTGTGTCTAGGGCGGTGGATAGAGGAGAGCTGGTGGATGTGGTCTTTCTGGATTTTCAGAAGGCGTTTGACAAGGTACCTCACAAGAGGTTATTGCAGAATGTCAGGGGACATGGAGTTGGGGGTAGGGTGTTAGCGTGGATAGAGGATTGGTTGTCAAATAGGAGGCAGAGAGTGGGAGTCAATGGGTGCTATTCGGATTGGCGGATGGTGACTAGTGGAGTGCCCCAGGGGTCGGTGCTGGGGCCTCAGCTATTTACCATTTATATAGATGATCTGGAGGAGGGAACCGAGTGTAGGGTGTCGAAATTTGCTGATGACACCAAGATTGGTGGAACGGCAAATTGTGCGGAGGGTGTGGAGAGTCTACAGAAGGATCTAGATAGGCTGGGCGAATGGGCCAGGAAATGGCAAATGGAATTTAATGTTGGCAAGTGTGAGGTGGTCCACTTTGGTAGGAATAATGGTAGGAAGGATTATTACTTACGTGGCGAAAAACTGCAGCAGGCGACGGTGCAGAGGGACCTCGGGGTCCTTGTGCATGAGTCGCAAAAACCCAGCTTGCAGGTGCAGCAGGTGGTCAGGAAGGCGAATGGGATGCTGGCCTTCATAGCGAGGGGGATTGAATGTAAAAGTAGGGAGGTCTTGCTGCGGCTGTATAGGGCATTGGTGAGGCCGCAGCTGGAGTACTGTGTGCAGTTTTGGGTGCCGTACTTACGCAAGGATATTTTGACCTTGGAGGGAGTGCAGAGGAGGTTTACTAGGCTGATACCGGAGTTGAGGGGGTTGAGCTATGAGGAGAGGCTGAATAAACTAGACTTGTACTCATTAGAGTTTAGAAGAATGAGGGGAGATCTCATTCAGACGTATAAGATGATGAATGGGATGGATAGGATAGAGGTGGAGAGACTCTTCCCGCTCAGAAAGGATAGTAGGACTAGGGGGCACAGCCTCAAGATAAAGGGGGGGCGGTTTAGAACGGAGTTGAGGAGGAACTTCTTCACTCAAAGGGTGGTGAATCTCTGGAATTCTCTGCCTGTTGAAGTGGAGGAGGCTACCTCGCTAAATATTTTTAAGACGCGGGCTGATGGGTTTTTGATAAGAGAGGGATTAAGGGTTATGGGGAGAGGGCGGGAATGTGGAACTGAGCCACGACAGATCAGCCATGATCTTATTGAATGGCGGGGCAGGCTCGAAGGGCTAGATGGCCTACTCCTGCTCCTATTTCTTATGTTCTTATGTAAATACTGGAAATACTCAGCACATCTGGCAGCATCTGTGGAGAAAGAAGCAGTTAATGTTTCAAGTCGTTGTGACTTTTTGAGTCATACAGATTCGAAACATTAACCCTATTTCTCCTTTCACAGGTACTGCCAGACCTGCTGGATATTTCCAGCATTTTCTATTTTTATTTTGTCCCACCAAGGGAGATAGTGCCGTAGTGGTATTGTCACTGGACTAATGATCCAGAGACTTAGGGTAATACTCTGAGGGCCCAGTTTTGAATCCTACCATGACAAGATGGTGAAATTTGAATTAAAATAATAAAAATGAAAAACTGGAATTAAAAAGTTTAATGGTGACCATAAAACCATTGTCGATTGTTGTAAAAGCCTACCTGGTTCACTAATAAAAGAAATCTATCACCGTTAGCCTGTCTGGACTACTTGAGGCTGCTGTGGTTGATTCCTAGATAAACGATGCTCTCTGAAATAGCCTAGCAAGCCATTCATTTGAAGAGCAGTTCAGGTTGGGCAATAAACGCTGGCCCACATCCAATGAACAAACCTCTCTGCTCAAGTGTTGATGCCTGCATGTATGTGTTACTTTGTCCTGCACAAGAAGAAGGAAGTTTGTAGCGAGTGTTGTGCAACGGTGATGTGTTTGTCACAACTCAACAGCTGACAATTTTTACAAAGAAGGGGGTTGCTCAATTTAAAATGTAGAAGAAGAGAGATTTTTTGTCTCCGAGAGTTGGGTGTCTCTGGAACTCTCTTCCTCAAAGAGCAATGGAAGCAGAGTCTTTCAATATTTTTAAGGCAGAGCTTGGTGAATTCTTGAGTAACAAGGGGGTGAAAGATTATCGACAGAACTGTAGGGTTGAATCAGATCAGATCAGGCATGATCCTAGTGAATGGCAGATCAAGCTCAAGGGGCTGAGTGGCCTAGTCCTGCTCCCAATTCATTAGTTTATAGTGTTTGTAGTGTGTGCAAGCTGTGGGTTGCAGCAGCTTTGAGCAGTGCTGTGTGTGCAAGGATGAGGTGAAGCTATGAATATGAATATACATCATGATTGATAGGAGAATGGTACATGATGATGTGGATGTGATAAATGAAACATGGCGTGGGACCAATGGTTCAGCTTTTAGGATGGCATTTACAAAAGAATGAACTAACATCGACCGCTTGTGTGAAGTCATCGAACCTTTTACACTGTATCTGAGTCCCCAGGGCTACATTCCATTGACAGGGATGGCTATCTGCTCCCATTGCCTTAACAGCATGTGTTTGGAGTGCCTCCTGTGCCTCTGTGGGTAAAGGATCTCTCTACTCCTGTCTACCACTAGGACTCTGGCAAAAGAGCATTCTCTCTGTCCTGCACTATATAGAAACATGGGGACAGGAGTAGGCCATTCAGCCCTATAGTGTCTGTTCCACCATTTAATGAGATCAGGCTGATCTGTGGCATAACACCATATACTCACATCCCTTAATATCTTTTGCTACCTCGGATTTTAAATAAGCAATTGATCTAACATCAACTGCCATTTGTGGGAGAGAGTTCCAAACCTCTACCACCCTTTAAGTGCTTCCTAACATCTCTCCTGAATAGTCTGGTCCTAATTTTTAAAGAATGTTTCTTAGATGTAGAATCTCCAACCAGTGGAAGTAGTTTATCTACCCTGTCTTTTCCTTTTAGTATTTTGAAGACGTCACACAGATTGCCCCTTAAATTTATACAATCTCTCCTCATAATTAAACCCATATTTACATCTCTTGCAGGTCAGACTTTCTTCCCCCGCCACTTCATGCATCCATTCCAGCCAGCATGCATCTTCCCTTTAAGTAGTGCGGACTAGTTTTAAGTAGTGTGGATTAACTTTAAATGTTGTGTTCTCTGAGCTTGGGCCCTCTGCTGATGTGTACAGGTTTGTGAATGAAGCCTAGTCCATCATGCAAACCAGCCTCCCATCCACTTACTCTGTTTAACCTTCCCGCTGCCTCAGAAAAGCAGCCAGTATAATTAAGGATGCCACGCACCCTGGACGTACTCTCTTCCACATTCTTCCAACGGGAAAAAGATATAAAATCCTGAGGTCACATACCAACCGACACAAGAACAGCTTCTTCCCTGCTCCCATCAGACTTTTGAATCAACTAAATTGATCTTTCTCTACACCCTAGCTATTACTGTAACACTACATTCTGCATCATCTCCTTTCCTTCTCTATGTATGGTATGCTTTTCTGTATAGCGCAAGAAACAATACTTTTCACTGCATACCAATACATGTGACAATAATAAATCAAAGCAAAAAATCAAATCATTCACTCAACAATGCTGTGCTGGGTACCACAGTCATTTAAATGACAAGGCAGTGCAAAGTCTGCATGCTACTGACATTGGAAGGAAAGGACACAGATTAATCCCATATCAGCCCAGGCCCCAATCCACAGTCCGGATCCCCAACTCCCTTCACCTCCACCACAGCAGCCCCAGCCCACCCGGCAGGCTGATTTCTTCTCCCGCCCTGATGCCCAGCCCTGATCATTGGCCTCCCTCCCTCTGTCAACAAACCTGATTGCAGAGTGGCAGTGGGACTGCCTCCCCCCGCACCCCCCCCCCACTCCCACCTATCTACCCCGCCCCCCCCTCAATTTACAAAAGAAATTGGGTGCATTAAATGTAAGTATATTCTTTATTCACCATTTACAGTTTAGTAAGAGTCTTTAAAGGAGCTTGGCAGACTGGTGTGCCAAACGCAATGTCCCTCCACTAAGTCAACAAATGTCACTGGATTAGATTAGGAAGATCACCTCATCTGACACCATAACAGCCATCGAACAGATTTCCCTCAGCATTGACACTTTGCCCCTTGGGCAGTGCCAGGGGACCAGGCTGTCACTGCCAAGCTGGTCATGCCTTACTCCGACCTCCTGGGGAGCCTCCATGGCCAGCAGGGTTGGGCCGCCAGCTCACCATTAGTGGGGAGCTGCTGTAAACTCCACTGGAATGAAACACTCCTAGTGGGGGGCAATGGATACTGAGGCTTGTAAGGATAATGCGTCCTTGTAAGGGTCTCAATTTTTGCAAATTAACAGGCTATGTTGAGCCCTTTTGTAATTTGCACATAAGTTTCCCTGACAGTGACTAATGAGTCATGTCCCCGGACAATAGTTTTATCTGTGATCTGTATTGTAAACTTAGAAGATCATCAGATATTTCAGATACAGGATGTGGCCTCAAGAAACAACTAGTAGTATTTAATGCTAATGAATAATCCAAATGCTTTGAGTCGTTGACGGAGATTTAATTTAATAAAATTTCATTGGTTTATTTTATGAAAGAAAGATTACTTATTGATCCATAGTAGAATTTCCATGTGAAAGGACCCCCTGCATTCGGAGTTTAATATAATCAGGGGATAGTCTTCAGACTTAATAAAGGGTTATTTCGACTTAAAACGTCAGCTCTTTTCTCTCCTTACAGATGCTGCCAGTTCTGCTGAGATTTTCCAGCTTTTTCCCTTTTCGATAGTCTTGGTTGGAGATGAGACTGTTGTAGTCCAGGATGTTTTGTTTTGGCATAGAAACTGTTGTATGTTTTATATCTCAGATTATACAGAGATGACACTAGTGTCTATGTGTTTGGGAACTTTTGGCATCCACTCACCCCTTCTATTATGGGGGGTGAGCATGAGGTGAGCAGGAAGGTGGTGGGATGGACGCCCACCCTATTTTATGTGCCCCCCACCTCCAATCCCCTACTTCCCCTGAAAAATATGTCTGCCAGAGGCATGCAGAATTCAGGCCATAGCGTCATTTTTTAAAGCACAGCTCATCCTTTTTCTCAAAGTAATCAAATAGCTTTTGAGATACAAAGGTTTCTGATGACATTGCTAAGATCTATGAATTTGAAGTTGTGGTTCTGTGTGATCAACTTGGGTTATGCAAATGATCAACATCACAGTTGCTTATTGGAAAAAGATATGCATTCTCCTAATCACTGTCTTTAAAATATTCCGGTCTGCTCACTATCAAGGGCCTTATGTTCCACTTTGTGTCGTCATCCAACAGATAAGCACTGGTACCGAGCAATCGCTTGATCTGCTTTGGTTCTGATAGAAAGGATGTGTGTTTGTGGTCAAAATTTGGCTATTTGATGCAAATTAGGCTGGAACTCTTTGACCTCACTTGCGGCTGGGATTCTTCAATCCCGCTGCTGTGAGTTGAGATTTGGCTGAGTGCCAAATTCTCCATTCTTGTTGGCAACAGTAGTGAGATGTGCACATCCGGAGAATTCTGGCCCCAATCTCCAACTTCAAGTTGTGCTTCCCTTGCACCAGTTGGCTTGTTAAATTACATTTTTGCTTTTCCTTGTCGCTTTGCAATTTCTTCTGCTTTTGTTCTGACATTCTTGTTAAATGGTGGTGATTGTTTAAGAATGGTCAGTGGTATGTGAAGGTTATGACCGATCATATGTTTGTCCGGTATCTTTCTGGTCAGAGTGTGGGGTGGATGGATATGAATGGCTTGTTCAAATATTTACCCTTTTGATATATTAGTTCTCAGACTGTCCTTCATCATGCTGTTGAATTATTCAATGCCGCCATACGATTGTGTGTTGTAACGCAATGGCACGTAGTGATGAATTCCATAGCTTGCTACGAACTCCACACCAGTTGGAAACAAACTGTGGTCCATTGCTACATTAGCGATAATCACTGGCAAAACCTGACTATGCAACACCATCCACGGTCTCAAAACCAACCACAACATTGTCATCAAACCACCAGACAAAGGAGGGGCCATAGTCATACTGAACAGAATGGATTACTGCAAATAAGTGTACTGACATCTGAACAAGGAATACTACAGAGAGTTACCCGCAGATCCGACCAAAGAACACGCCCATCAACTCAACAGGCTGATCAACACCTTTGATCTGGACCGTCAAAGCGCCCTCCGTGCTCTCATCCCACGTACTCCCCGCATTGGAGATCTCTACTGCCTCCCGAAGATACACAACGTAAATGCACCCGGCCGTCCCATTGTATTGGGCAATGAGACCCTGTGCGAGAACCTTTCAGGCTACGTCACAGGCATCCTGAAACCCATTATACAAAGAACTCCCAGCTTTGGTCACGACACTACTGACTTTCTACAGAAACACAGCACACATAGAGCAGTTGAACCAGGAGCACTGCTCATCACAATGGATGTCTTGGCACTCCACACCAGCATCCCCCACAACGATGGCATTGCTGCAACTGCCTCAGCTCTCAACACCGACAACTGCCAATCTCCAGATGCAATTTTACAACTCATCCACTTCATCCTGGACCACAATGTTTTCACCATCAACAACCAGTTCTTCATCCAGACACACAGAGCAGCCATGGGGACCAAATTCACACCTCAATATGCCAACATCTTCATGCACAGGTTTGAACAAGACCTCTTCACATCACAGGACCTTCAATCGATGCTATACACTAGATACATCGATGACACTTTCTTTCTTTGGACTCATAGTGAACAATCACTAAAACAAGTATATGATGACATCAATAAGTTCCATCCCACCATCAAACTCAACATGGACTACTCTCCGGAATTGGTTGCATTCTTGGACACATGCATTTCCATTAAGAACGGTCCCCTCAACACTTCATTGTACCGCAAGCCCACGGATAACCTCACGATTCTCCACTTCTCCAGCTTCCAGCCTAAACATGTTAAAGAAGCCATCCTCTATGCACAAGCCCTCCGTATACATAGGATCTGCTCAGATGAGGAGGATCACAACAGACACCTCCAGATGCTGAAAGATGCCCTCACAAGAACAGGATATGGTGCTCGACTCATCAGGCAGTTCTGATGCGCCACAGCGAAAAACCACACTGACCTCCTCAGAAGACAAACAAGGCACATGGCAGACAGAGTACCATTCGTCATCCAGTACTTCCCCAGACATCTTCTCCAGAGCCTTCAACACGACATTGATGAAAGCGAACATCTCGCCAAGGCCATCCCCACACCCCCACTTCTTGCCTTCAAACAAGCTCACAACCTCAAACAGATCATTGTCTGCAGCAAACTACACAGCCATCAGGAGAACAGTGACCACCACACCACATAACCCTACCACAGCAACCTCTGCAAGTCGTGCCAATCATCGACATGGATGCCATCATCTCACTTAAGAACACCATCCACCAGGTACACTGTACATACACTTGCAACTCAGCCAACATTGTCTACCTGATACGCTGCAGGAAAGGATGTCCCGAGGCATGGTATATTGGGGAGACCATGCAGATGCTACGACAACAAATGAATGAACACAGCTCGCCAATCACCAGGCAAGAGTGCTCTCTTCCTGTTGGGGAACACTTCAGCGGTCATGGGCATTTGGCCACTGATCTTTGGATAAGCGTTCTCCAAGGCAGCCTTCACAACACACAACAATGCATGGACGCTGAGTAGAGACTGATAGCCAAGTTCTGCACACATGAGGATGGCCTCAACCGGGATCTTGGGTTCATGTCAAACTATCTGTAGTGGCTTGTGCTACCAAATAAACCTGTTGGGCTTTAACCTGGTGTTGTGAGACTTCTTACTGTGTTAACCCTGACTTGTCCAGAATGTCAATGACTGAAGTGATGGTTATGCAATTTGCTGTAGTGATTTCCAGCCATTTGCTATGTTGATCATGAACAACAAGCAAAATATATTGATTACTAGGGATTGCTTGCACTTGTCCAAAAATATCGACTTAAAATTGTTACCATGGTTTTGTTGACCATGAGATTGGTTGCTGAGATGGAGGACAAGGTTTAACAGAGTTTTTACTGAATGTAAAAGCTACATTGTTTCTAATGAACTCTTCTGTGCGGCAATCTATTGTCGGCAACCATATTGCACACTGTATCATTGTTTCATCTTAGCATCTTTCATTCTGCCATCCTTCTGCAGTACGCGTTAATGTAGCACTTCGGGGATAACCTCTCATGTTCCACATGTGATACATTGGCATCAATCAATGCAAGCTCATTGCATATTCTGAAGTATGGGATCAGTTCTATCTTTATTCCATGAGGCCACTCAATTTTGAGGTATTGGCTTATGCTCTGTATCATGCTGTCCTTTGCAGCTTCAATGTTTAACTCCTCTGAGATCACAAGATTCACAGTTGGATGAGAAATCACCGTCGTTAGCCATTTCACTATTGCTAATTCTGTCTGTGATTATAGCATAGTTGTCTGCTACTCAGGTCTGTGAACTTGTGAGATATTCAAACTCAAAACTGTCCTGATGAAGACAATATGACCACCTGTAGATCTGTAGAGAATGTTCAGTTCCTTACAAAGGGCATGACGCATTTGCAATTGGTCACTCACAGTCAGAGTACAGTTCCAATCCCATTTCCTGATGTATCTGTTATGTCATATCTTTCTGCATGTGAGTTGAAATGCATGAGGTCTAGCTGGCAGCAATGCTATCTTCACCTTTAATCATAAAATCCTGCAGTGCAAAAGGAGACCATTTAACCCATCGAGTCAGACACCAACCACAATCCCACCCAGGCCCTATCCCCATAATCCCATGTATTTAACCCAGCTAGTCCCCCTGACACTAAGGGGCAATTTAGCACGGCCAATCCACCTAACCCACACATCTTTGGAGTGTGGGAGGAAACTGGAGCATCTGAAGGAAACCCACGCAGACATGAGGAGAACATGCAGTGACCCAGGCTGGGAAGTGAACTCGGGTCCCTGATGCTGTAAGGCAGCAGTGCTAACCATTGTACCACTGTGCGGCCCTAATATATCAAATGCTGTTTGTTATGCAATTGTCCATTTCCATGGAGCATCTTTGTGCAACATCTGCTTACTTAGGAACAAATTTGTGATAGAAGTTATCATGCTGAGGAGTGATAGATAGGGTTGAGAGCGCATGAATTGACAGGCTTTACTCCAGATGCTGTCATTTTCTGCCATAAAATGTTGCTTGGATGCTTTGAATGCACACACATCCTTGTTGGGCATCAAGTAATGTTGTGCAAGTCAAGTGAGTGTTGCCGATAACTACTATCTCATGCTCTGCTTTCTCTCTTTCATAGACAGTGACATTGTGGAGTAGGTTGTGCACCCCCTCAATGTCTGACTTGACAGAAGAAACAATCTTCTGGAATGCACAAGGGGTACCACAGCAACTTTTCAGGCTGGTCACATATAGCTAATAAACTCTTGTCCCCGTAAAATAGGATACTGTAATGCAGCAATTGTTCAGTACTCCCCACCTTCCCGCCCTGCCCCCATCTGAATGTAACAAAGCAGTGGTCAATACAGGCTGATGTAACATCTTGTTAACATTTAAGTAGCTGCACAGTTTCCCAAGTGCTTTGTTTAAAATGCTAAACTGAGCATTGGAAAGATGACAAGGCCCACCATGTGCAATTAGTGAAGCAAGAATATCAAATTTAAATAATTATTTTTGCACTGTAATGGAAGTCAATACTACACTTTAATTAATTGTAACTTTAGTATAGTTGCACTGAATGGTGTTTGACATGTTTATTATAAACCTTTATTATGAATCATATTCACTCCAGTCCAATCTGCAAACTCAAACCATCAAAAGAGCTGGTTTGAACCAGTCTTTATGTAGCTTTAATAATAGGTCAAGTAAGTGAGTGAGATCACCTCTATGACAGGAATGGATTGCAATGCCCAGACAGTGAGTCAAGCTCCATGATTGAAACCAAGCTAACATTTCCTATAGTTTTATACCACTGCCAAAATAAACTAACAATTACTATTGTGCAAAATGTGCTACTCAGCCAAATAGAAATCAATTGATAGAAGGCCAGACAGAGTACAAAGACAAAATAATGCAACGGCAATGCAGTTGGGCTGAGATTACTGATCTATTGCAGGAGGCCTCATAAATAATAGTATTGGAAACAAAAGAAGCCAAGTTTAAAATGCCAGTTAACCAGTTGTGAATAAAACCACAATACATCAATTATACTCAGGAGAAAATACATTAAGTGTGAATAACTTTCAAGCCGCAGACAATGATATTGCAGGGACTCAGGGAGCGAGCACAGTACTAGAACCACCAAAACCATTGAGTTCACATAAAAGATAATGATCAGCAGGAGCTCATCAATTATATGTAAGAGAGGTACAATGCGGTTTTTCAGTGCTGTGGGATGCACTATTGAGGAGAAAATGAAAGGAATTATGCAGGCTTAACCCAAATTCCCTTAAGAGATAGGTTAACAATAGGAATTTTTTCTTGAGGTTAATTAAATGATTTTTACTACAGAAAAGAAAGACAGGCATATTATTAGACTGAGACTTTGATATAAAAAAATCATGTTTATTATCTAAGCAACTGATGAAATGTATCAAATATGTGAAAATATTTCCATCATTGATTAATAAAGCAAAAAAGTACCAATTTTCCTTCTTCCTCCATGTCCCCAGAAAGTGTAAAAGAAATCTAAGGATGCACTCAATTCTTCACCCAAATGATGACTCAAGTGTAACACAGCAAAGCCCAATCCTCCCCTTAGCCATCATCCAAGTATATGCTTTATCAACAAATGATTCTTGTTCATGATTAGCAATTGAAACCATAAGTAGCCCTTCATTCCCATCCCCATCCCCACAAGTTCCCTCAGCACAACTTAATTGGTGCCCCTACCACCAGTGTTCTTGTTAAGGTGCATCAGTGCATGATAGTGCAGCCATCTGGATGGTACCACACAGGCCTTGTTCTGTGATAAACGTGGAACAATAAATTTTAAAGTTTTTTTAAAATTAGTCATAAGTAAGTCTTACATTAACACTGCAGTGAAGTTACTATGAAACTCCCCTATTTGCCACACTCAGGTGCCCGTTTGGGTCGATGCATCCAACCAGCATGTCTTTCAGATTGTGGGAGGAAACTGGAGCACCCAGCGAAAACCCATGCAGATACGGGGAGAACATGCAATCTCCACACAGACGGTGAGCCAAGCCAGGTCCCTGGTGTTGTGAGGCAACAGTGCTAACCACTGTGCCATCATGCAGTCCCTAAAGGGACGATGCACTAAAAAACTGTTTATGTATAATAATTAAAGTTTAAAGTGAATATTCCTGCTTTGTGGAGAGAATGGCTCAGATCTTCCAAGAGGCAGTGATGATCATCAGATTGTCAGTCCATTTGAAAATTCCCCTGACTCGAGACTGCTCCACCTTGCTCCCTGGGACTGTCTGAGTCTGGCTTTTGCAGAATTTACAGAGCGCTGCACCTCTTGGCAAGTTCGATTAAATCAGAGCAGTGTCAAGGGGAGAAAGGGCCCACCCATTCTTTACAGCACTAGCTGGTGTATGGCAAGTTTAAACATCCAGCCTTAATGTTAATGAATAAATGCCCATGAATGGATGTTGCTGAATGGGGGGAATGGATGACTGAGGGAGTGAATAAATGGGTGAATGGTTGAATGAATGAATGAATGGGTATGGTGGGTAGATGGATGAGGTGGGTAAGTGGGCAAGTAAGTAGGATGGGTAGTGGTCGAAGTAAGTGAGTAAATTGGTTGGTGGGTAGGGTGGGTATGTGTATAGTGTGGGTGAAGTGGGTAGGGTGGCATGGCATATTCAGATCAGCTTGGGAGGAGTAGGCAGGGTGTGGGTAGGTAGACAGATTTGCCAGAGTGGGGGAAGTCAGATGGTCAGGGGGTAGTTAGATCAGGGTTTAGTTTGGTTGGGAAGAGGATAATCAGGTGGTCAAGAGAGTAGTAAAATTGGGTCGGGGGGTGTTGTCAGGTTAGAACTGGGGTAATCAAGTCTGATTGGGGGAGCAGTTCATCAGGTGGGAGGTGGCATCTGTGGTGTCAGCGGAATGTAGTCAAGGAGTAGTTGGGTCAAGTCCTGGGGTCAGAAGTGATTGTGGGGTCAGTTCTGCAACTACCCAAGAGTTGGACTAGGCTTTAATCTGTCTAACATTTCATTTCCTGGATAATTAATTGGGTAAAAACACCAAAGTTGCCCAAAATGTCTGACTCCAGAGAGAGAGAAAATCATGGAGGCTCCCAGGGACCAAGGTAGGTTCAAACTTCCTGGGCAGTTCTCATTTGGTCAGTGTATCAAGACTTCCACAGAGTCCCAATATGTGTCTTTCGTCTTGGATGATCTGGAGAACAGAAGATTACTCCAATAACCTTCAATGTAAACTCTTAAAGCTTTCGGAATTAGCAAATGTTTCTCTCACTTTCATCCATATTGTGAAGATCTTTGGAAAATGTTTCTGTTAAAAAAAAATCAGGAACTATCCTTTGTAAGCATCTCTTTTGTTACCTTTTCTAATGAGGATACTTTGAAACACAGAATTTGTTATTAATACATTTATGCATGCTGCAAATATTTTAACTCTTAAGGAGTATCCCCTTTTGGTTAATGCTTTAGAAGTGCAAATTCCTTTTTCCCTGTATATTAGGTTTTATAGTTAATATTTAAGATTTTTGCAAGGTGATTATGAATATTTTGTAGGAGATACCTAAGGTTTCCAACAACTACTCTACTCAAAGAATAGGAATATTTCTGATCAGTATCCTGATATCACTATTGTGTTCATATCAGTGTTAATTGGTTGATTCTGTAAACCAACAGACTGGCTGGGATTTTACGGCCTCACTCATCCTGAAACAGTAAAATTCTCCCCGAGGTCAATGGACTTTCCCATTGTCGGCTCCTCGCTCGCTCCGATTCCTGCCGCAGGTGGGGCGGTAAAATTCCAGTGACTGTCTCTCCTTATTCTTCACTTCAGTTATGTGGCAAATTTGGTGAAGCCAGTATTGTTCTTTCAGAGGGAGGAAATTTGATGGAAATGTTCAAAATTATGAGGGGTTCAGATAGAGAGAAAATTGTTCCCATTGACAACAGCAGAGTCAAAAATCAGAGGACACACATATAAGATGATCGGCAAAAAGCACCAAAGGTGACGTGACAAAAAACATCCTCTCTTCATTCAATCTGGTTGGATACACATTACAATCGTTGGTAAAACTATCATAATTATACTGAGTGTTTTGTAATTTTCTCTCAAATCCCTTCGTTTTCCTCTGTCCTATTCTCCACTCATCTCCTCAGAAAGCATTACCTCATATTGGATTATGTCTCCATAGTCACCAAAATCCTATCTTGGTAAGCATTTTTCATATGTGATCTATGATATTGATATGGACAGGATTGTTTTTCTCTCTCTATGAAAAATCGTGAACTCAAACTATAGTTAGAAATGCTCAGCTTTGGAACAATGGAGGGACTTTCCCTGCCATGGGAATTGTAGTGGGTGTGTGAGGGTGGGGGCAGGGGATGGGTGTTGGACCATACAAAGGTCTTTTGACCTCGGGCGGGACTTTCTGGTTTTGGGACAAGCGCGGCCAGAAAATCCCGCCCAATGAGTGACAAATCAGCCCAACAAGGTAAAAACCAAAAAAAATCCCAAGACATTTCACAGAAAGGTCAGGAGAAACAAATGACCAAATGTGTCATGTCTATTCTCAAAGAACTGCAATTGCAGCTTGCACTCCTGGTTAAATCTCATTCTTTCACAAGTCACTGCTATTTAACTCACGGATACCATTTGCTCAATGGGAAATAATATCCCACAACAATGAGTCTGTCCACCACTAGCACTGCTGTTAGAAACTCTTGGTATAATCATGTTGGAGGTTTCACCTCCCAATTATCTAGAACTTCATGTTTGCCTTGATTACATATTGCTCTCCTCAGAAAGGTGAAGAATTTAGGGCTACAGCACTGTGTGTCACCAACACCCACCATCCCAAATTACCCAGTGAATACAGAGGATGGTAGAATCTGTGGAGGATCTTCATCTGAGTCAGTCTCTGATCATTTACCCCACAAGTAATTATTCTTTGGACCAAATTGTTGAACAATTGAAGTATGTGAATTCAAGTTCAAATTCTTACGAGGGAAACTCTACAAATTATGTTACTTCTCAACTTCTTAAACATCACAGACTTTGGTCACTTTCTTTTATGTTTCAAGATGCTCTCAAGGGGTTCCAACAACTGTCTTCTAACTTATAAACTGTAAAACCTTTCTAAACTGTTGCTCTTTGTAAAATTTATTATGGAGCAGCTTGAATATTTGACTTACGTGACCTGAGAAAGCTTGCTTCAGGCACATGTAACAACACTGCTGAACCAGATAAACCTCCCAAGAGTATATGTTAAAAGTATAGGTTGCCTGCGTTTAGCATTCATCTGGAGAATTCACCTTGCCTGGAAATGAGTGGGAGAAAATTCTTGCCCTATCAAGGTCTTTCAAATTTGATCTCTGATAAACAATTTAGGCTTTGAAAAATGATTCGGTACAAGTAGATGATCTTTTTCAGAGAGCAGTTGCCCCGCAGCAAGCATTTGTTATTTAGCGGAAGGGATTCTAACTTTCTGAACTTAAATCTGTATCATGTATTCAGAACAAATCCTAATTTAGGACTAAAACATATAAGGGAGGATTGAATATGTTATCTGCATATGAGGGATTTTTAAAAATTCATTCATGGGATGTGGGATCTCACTGGCTAGACCAGCATTTGTTGCCCATCGCTAATTGCCCTTGAGGAGGGGGTGGTGATGAGCTTTCTTCTTGAACTGCTATAGCCCATTTGATGTAGGTACGACCTTAGTGCTGTTAGGGAGGAGCTGTGAGATATTGACCCAGTCAGTAAAGGAATTATGATATATTTTCAAGTCAGGATAGTGTGTGACTTGAAGGGGAACTTGCAGGTGGTGGTGTTCCCATGTGTCTGCTGTCCTTGTCCTTCTGGATGGTAGTGTCATGAGTGTGGAAGGTGCTGCCTAAGGAACCTTGGTGAGTTCCTGCAGTGTTGTCGGCACACATGGCGACCACTGTTTGTCAGTGATGGAGGGAGTGAATATTTGTGGATGAGGTGCCAAACAAGTTGCTTTGTTCTGATGGTGTCAAGCTTATAAAGTGTTATTGGAGCTGCAGTCATCCAGGCAAGTGAAGAGTATTCCATCACTCTCCTGACCTGTGTCTTGTAGATGGTGGACAGGCACCATGAAGTCAGGAAATGAGTTAATCAGTACACGATTCTAGTCTCTGGTCTGCTCTTGTAGCCACAGTATTTATATGGTAAGTGCAGTTCAGTTTCTGGTCAATGGTAAACCTCTAGAAGTTGATAGTGGGGGATTTGGTGATGCTAATGCCATTGAATGTGAAGGGTGATGGTTAGATTTCCTCTTATTGGAGGTGATCATTGTCTAGCAGTTGTGTGGATGTCACCTTCCACTTGTCATCCCAAGCCTGCATATTGTCCAGGTCTTGCTACACTAGTTGAAAATGAGAAGTCGCAGAGGACTTACAAATGGTGCAATCATCAATGAAACAAATAATTTTATGGCCACTTCTGAATTTAGGGCAGAAGGAAGGTCTTTGATAAAGGAGCTGAAGACAGTTTGGTCTAGGACACAACCTCGAAATCTCCTGCGGAAATGTCCTACAGCTGAGATGATTGACCTCCAACAACTACAACCATCTTCCTTTGTGCTAGGTATGACTCCAACCAATGAAGAGTACCACCCCCACAATTTCCATTGACTCCAGTTTTGCTAGGGCTTCTTGATGCCATACTCAGTCAAATGCTACCTTGTTGTAAAGAGCATTCACTCTCTTCTCACCTCAGGAATTCAGCCGTTTTGTCTGTGTTTGAACCAAGGCTGTAATGATGTCATGAGCTGAATGACCCGATCAAAACCGAACTATTGCTAAGCAAATGCCTCTTGATAGCATTGTTGATGACCCTCTCCATCACTTTACTTATGACTGAGAGTAGACTGCGAGGGTGGTAATTGGGCTGGGTTGGATTTGTCCTGCTTTTTGTGTACAGGACAAACCTGGGAAATTTTCCACATTGCTTGATCAATGCCAGTGTTTTAGCTGTACTGGAACAGCTTGGCTAGGGAGGTGGCAAGTTCTGGAGCACTAGTCTTCAGTACTAGTGCCAGAATATTGTCAGGCCACATAGCATTTGCAATTCCAGTGCCTTCAGCTGTTTCCTGGTATCATGTAGAATTTGATGAATTGGCTGCAAACTGACATCTATGATGATGGGGATCTCTAGAGGAGCCAAGGTGGATTATGTCCTTGGCGCATCTGGCTGAAAATTGTTAGAAATACTTCAGGCATATGTTTTTCCTTGATGTGCTGGGCTTCCCATCATTGAAGGTGAGGGTCTTTGTGGAGGTCCTCCTCCAGTGAGTTGTTTAATAGTCCATCGCCACTCATGATTCACTATTCTATTTCTGTTAATTATAAAATCTGTCCACATGGTAAATATTAAAGGCTCTTACAAATAGTAATCGTGAAAGAGGAACCTGTGATCCTATTTAATGCAAATGGAGATATTCATAAGTTCATAAGATATCAGAGCAGAATTAGACCATTTGACCCATTGAGTCTGCTCTACCATTCAGTCATGGCTGATGTGCTCCTCATCCCCATTTTCCTGCCTTCTACTCATAACCCTTCAATCCATCACCAATTAAAAATCTGTCCAACTCCATGTATTATGATTTGACTGAAACTAAGGGATCTGTGTAGAAATTTTTCATTCATCCAATGAAACCAGGGTCAAACCTACATTTCTAGCATATATAGAATCCCTACATTGCAGAAGCAGGCCATTCGGCCCATTGTGTCTGCATGGATAACAATGCCATACAGCCCTATCCCCGTAACCCCACGTTACTGTGAAAATCTCCTAGTCACACACTTTGGCACCTGTTCAGGTTCATGAGGAAGAATTTAGCATGGCCAATGCACCTAACCAGCACATCTTTGTATCATGGGAGGAAACCAGAGCATCTGGAGGAAACCCACATGGACATGAGGAGAATGTGCAAACTCCACACAGACAGTGACCTGAGGCCGGAATTGAACCTGGGTCTGGTGCTGTGAGGCAGCTGTATTAATCGAGGGAATGGAGAGACAGACAGAGAAAAGGGAGAAGGAGTCAGCTTAGTCAAAGACAGCCTTAAGTG
This sequence comes from Carcharhinus amblyrhynchos, assembly GCF_965287045.1. Taxonomy (NCBI): domain Eukaryota; kingdom Metazoa; phylum Chordata; class Chondrichthyes; order Carcharhiniformes; family Carcharhinidae; genus Carcharhinus; species Carcharhinus amblyrhynchos. The sequence goes on along the minus strand of NC_137339.1, from coordinate 37,682,929 downwards.
GGGGTGGGGAAGAGACAAATGGGTTGGGGAAGTAATGTGGGTGGGAGACAGATGGTGGTGTAGCGGGGATGGGATAGATGGCAGGGGATAGACAGCGGCGGGGGGAATGTAAGCCTTCCAGAATCTGATCTAAACAACGCTCGTGTAAAAACACCTTGCAGCTCCATCACTGACTCAGTGTGCCATCAGGAAGGCAAGAATAAAAGACTTTGATGTATCAAGGGATATTAAGCTTACTATTAACATCTGTGCTTCCTATTCATTGCTGGTGTCATCCAGCTGGGCTGGGCTGATACTTAGTCAGACACACTGCAAGAAGGCATGCTGGGAAGATAATTCAGTCAATTACAAAAACAAAACAGGTATCAGTGGCATTCTGCCAAGCAAGGGCTGAAATAAAGGGACGGCTGGAAATTATTACTCCATTATCTTTTGAATCAGATTCAGTGATTGGTAGTGGTGGGGTGGAGGGAGAAATCATTTTATCCTAATTAAATGGCTGATCACTGATTGGGTTTCAATACAGACTCCCGGTCCAGTGTTACCAGGTCAGGCATCAGCAACAAAGTTAAATTAATTCCATCCTGGTGTGAAATTAGTGATTCCATCTGGATAAATTTGTTCAGACCAAAATATCTGTCAGAGGTTTTAGCTGAGAGTTCTGCATTTATTTGCATTTGGAGGTAAATCACACAAACATTAAAAAAGATTTTTTTTGCCTTAAATGCCCTATCTAACTGGAAGCCTTGGTTTGAGATTGTGCATGATGGCGCGGTGGTTAGCACGGCTGCATCATAGTGCCAGGGTTTAACTCTGGCCTCGCGGGTCACTGCCTGAGCAGAGTTTGCACGTCCTCCCCGTGTCTGTGTGGGTTTCCTCCGCGTGTTCTGGTTTCCTCTCACGGTCCAAAGATGTGCGGGTTAGGTGGATTGGCCGTGATAAATTGACTCTTAGTGTTAGAGGGATTAACGGGGTAAATATGTTGGGTTATGGGGATGGGTGGGATTGTTGTTGGTGCAGACTCAATGAGCCGAATGGCCTCCTTCTGCACTGTAGGGATTCTATGATTCTATGAAATTAGGTCCCAGCCACTATAAGTTTTATTCTGCGGCAGCAGTTTTATTATAATAAGAATAAGACTTCTAGAACTTGGTTCATAAATCTGAGGGACGTTGTCTTATTCATGGGGAGAAATTGTGATATGGGTGGTTTGTGGTGAAGCCATTGAAAAGGAAAGGAGGAAGAACTTGCCTCTAACTTGTCCTTTAGGGCATCCTACATTGCTTTCAAGCTAATTAAGTAGTCTGAAGTGCAGTCACTGCTGTCATGTAGGAAACATGGCGCCGAATCTGTAAACAACAAGATCCCACAAATAGCAATGCAATAATGACCAAACAAAACTCAATTTTAATGAGATTGCTGGAGTGGTAATATATTGGCCAGGACACAGGGATTACTCATGGAGATGAGGCTGCTCTAAGTCTCTTTTGGAGAAATGTGGGTGCTGCCTAAGCAGCCAGGGTTATAGACGAACATCTGAATGAGCAGCAGAGTAGGCCACTCAACCGGTCCAGCCAGCTCCAGCAATCAATAAGATCATGGTTGATCTCATTCTAACTTCAACTTCGCATTTCTGCCTACTCACCGATTATCTTTCACCCCCTTGTCTTGCTTATCAAAAATCTACCTATTTCTGCCATACACATATACAAAGTCTCTGCCTCAAACACCTGTTGAGGGAGGGAATTCCAAAGTCTCATAGTCCCCCTGAGAGAACTTTTTTCCGTAGTAAAAAGTCTGACAACACCAGGTTTTAGTCCAACCGATTTATTTGATAATATTCTCACTAGCTTTCGAGGGGACAGCCTCTTCGTCAAATGGGGGACCCCTTATTTGTAAACAGTGAAAGAGGGGGAGGGGGGATGGGGAGTGCGGTTAGTTGAAGCAAATACTGGTTAGATTATCTTCTCAGCTTTTTTTCATGCGTCCTCTCTCCTCATCTCGAGTCAAATGGATCTGAAAGGAAGAGAGAAAAGTGGAGGAATATCTTTTTTTCAAGATAAGGGTGAGCGAGGATAGGAGGAAAATGGAAAATTAGCATGGAATTGAAATAATGGGCAAATTATTTTGCTTTGACAGAATTGGCAATCTGTGTGTAAATTAGCACAAAACAGTGGTAGGTTTCACAAGTTTTTTTACCTCAAGTTTCTGTTCAAACACATTTGCGTATTACTGAATGTAAAATCTTCCATGAACCAATGTAATCAAGGAAGCATTTTAAAATGTAATAATTTGCTAAAAATATGCATTAAAATATTCTTTATATATTTAAGAGTGACAATCTGATTCAGTTTTATTAATACAACTAAAATTAGTTTAATACAAATGATAAGCGTTCCAGTCAGGTAAGCATGCTTATCTGACTACATGCGACAATCTTCTGGGTTATTGCTCCATGGCAGCCTTTAGACTCAACAGATTATTTTAGTTATTATAGTTGGATATAAAAACAGATTTTGTCTTTAACTAATATCCAAGCATGTTGCAATTCATAGCAGTGATCATCAGGAGCAGTGGCACAGTGGTTAGCACTGCTGTCTCACAGCGCCAGGGACCTGGGTTTGATTCCCGGCTTGGATCACTGTCTAGGCAGAGTCTGCATGTTCTCTCCATGTCTGTGTGGGTTTCCTCTGGGTGCTCCAGTTCCCTCCCACAGTCTAAAAGATGTGCTGGTTCGGTGCACGGGCCATGCTAAATTCTCTCTCAGTGTATCCGAACAGGTGCCGTGATGTGATGACCAGGGGATTTTCATAGTAACCTCATTGCAGTCGTAATGTGAGCCTACTTGTGACACGAATAGATAAGCTTAAACTTTAAACTTTGAAGTTCCTCCTTGGTGCAAAGGTATAGCCATGATTAACCAATTTAGCAGAGTCCAAGAATTGAACCTGTAACCTGAATAGTCTATATGCATTAATATATCTACTGACCTGCCCAGCAGGGAGTTGTCATTGTATTTTTATATTTGTGATAAAACTATTTACTTCTGTATCACATTTCAGAAGATGAATATATTTCTAAAAGCTTTACAGCTCAGGGACCAAATCTTTGATTTGATTTATTATTGTCACATGTATTGGGACACAGTGAAAAGTATTGTTTCTTGTGCACTATACAGACAAAATATACCATTTGTTGATTACAAAGGGGAAAAGGAAAGGAGAAGGTGCAGAATATAATGTTGCAGTCATGGCCAGAGTGCAGATAAAGATCAGCTTAATATATAGTAGGGGGTCCATTCAAAAGTCTGATAGCAGCAGGGAATACCTATCGCTGCACAAAACTTTCCCTCTGTTTGTGAAACCGACTGCCATTTGAAGTTTTCAATTTTAAATATATAATGGGGGATTTGGTAGTTCAGAGAAGGTTCATTAGGCTGATTACTGGAATGAAGAGACTGTCTAATGAGCAGGCTGGGCCTCGATTCATTGGAGTTTAGAAGAATGGCAGGAGACCTTATCGTAACATTAAGATTCTGAGGATATCTCCCCTTGAGGGGGAATCTAGAACTAAGGGTCAAAGGACAAAAATATGCCTGCCACATAAGACAGAGAAGAGGAATAATGAGGTTTATTAGTCTTTGGGACTCTTTCACTGAGAGCAGTGAGGCTGTGTAATTGAATATATTCAAGGTGCTATTACACAGATTTCTGTTCTACAAGGGAGTCATGAGTTAGTGGAAGCAGACAGAAGAATAGGGTTCAGGTCACAATAGGATCAGCCATGATCTTATTGAATAGCAAAGTATGATCAATGAGCTAGATCCTGTTCCCTTTTTTCAATACTTTTATTATCTGAAGGATAAGCTCTGTTACATTTTGTAATAGAAAATAACATGCTTAAAAATAATCTGCAGGGTATTATGTAATACTGATACAGGGTATTGGCAAATAAAGTCAGTCCAAGATTCACCCACATAAGAAACAGGTAACTGGTCAAAGTGGTGGAGAAAGAATGACTGAAATGTTTGGGAGCCTATACCAGCAAAGTGTCAGCACCTTCTGAAAAGGAGGTGAGAATATTTCTTGCCACGTTAGCCCCGGACATTGCAGTTGTAATGGCGGCAAAATTGTCAGAGTTAACATCATCATAGTGTGAAACTGGCATCAATTTCTGGTGTCTGCATATCTGTAGTGAAGGCGTTATATCTGGATGATGTAGTCAGTAATCTCCCACTTCTCCATGGACTACATAGCTACATACTTGTAGTTTGAAATCTTAGAAATCTTAGGTTTGCAATGCACTTCTATAGTTCTCAGTGCTTATGCCCTTGAAAAATTATATCTTGCTGAATGAGGTAAGTCTGGGTTTTCAAAGACATCCTAAATTATAATTACTGCTATACAAACTCAGTGAAAAAGTCATTTTAAAATCCATAACATTTACAATTTTAAAGTTTATTTATGATATTACAATTTCAATCTTAATTCCAGGTATAGATCCCAATCTTTAGTTTGCTCTCTGTTAAATGATTAAAAACTAATGGATATTCAATGTTTTTATGGCCTAGATTGCTGCCTGGGAGAATTCTTCGATGTGATTGATTGCTTAGTTGAATTGTAACATCAAGGTTGCTGGATGCTGATGATCTCTTATTTTGGCAGTACGATAAAATTAACGTTGTAACAGGCAAAATCCAGGCCTCAGATATCACAAGACTTTTGTGGACAGTATTCGTTGAGGTCAGCAAACCACGGACGACAAAGTCTGGGCCAAAGTCTGTCCACTAGAGGTCAGACTATGATTTGAAAAGATGGCAGACGTGTGTCCCAGATGTTCCTCGAGTTCAAACCTCTAACCTTTTCGTTTTACCCAATCTCCCTGTCTATTACAGAATATTTTCACTTATATCCAGTAAGGATACAAGTGGAAAATCATCAGAGCTAAAACATCTATCTATACCTTGTTCTGATTCAGACTAAGCTTTATTTGCTCATGCTGTGAAGATTTAGCTGATCTTCTGCTGAGACAAATAAAAACAAAGCAATAAACTTTGGTCATTAGCAATTTTTGTAAAAAATCTATCATTTGTAGGCTGTACTGGAATTGTATTATAGCAACATCTGGGATTTTACGACTTCAGGCATGTAACTAGACATCTGTGCTTCTGACAATGGCCATTCAAGCAACCAACCTTGTTCCTAGAGTCGTATACAGTGCAGGAACACATAATACTGTTCAAAATGGATTATAGTCAGGCATCAGTACTTCACCGTGGCAAAATAAATAATGTCTCAGATTGCATCAAATCTTTCACTACATTTCCTAATTAGTTTTCCGATGAAGTGAATGAAGCGTTCATTCTTCAACAGGTGTAATTCAAATCCCCTAGTCATTTGTTAAACCGTGTTTACTTGAAGATATTAAGTGCTGCAGAGAACTGAGAAATACTGGGGTTTGCCACAGCTTAATGAAGCATACAGATTTAGGATGTGTTCACCCTGCTCCTTCCGATGAAACCTGACACTCCTTAGAATGTATCATCGTTTGTCACCGTTTAAGGGTTTAATGAAGCATGCCATTTCTAATCTAGTTGCCGGGCACCATTGATTTGGAAAGAACAATAATTGTAAAGAAACAGTGCAAAATCTTGCCCACGTCAGTTTTTTGAAGTTCCCCCTCTTTTGTCCGTGTTTTTAAATGGCTGAATGGGAAGCATTGCATTTATGTTTGACCATCTGTTTGTCATCACCTTACCCCATTTCCTTCCCCCTTCAGTGAAGCTGACATTTGCATACAAGGACTTTGAGTTCTATCTCTTGTTAGATTCACTGTAATTTTTATAAAACAACAGCCGGCAACTTCTTGGCGGCCTTATGTTCCACCAATATTTCCTGGCTGTTTCAGTCAAGACACAGCATGCTAATGAGGACTGACTGATAAAATCTTCCTTGTTGCTGCTTGATTCACGTATCCCTTTCTGGGAATTAAAATCAACATTTGTGAGTCTTGACAGACCTTTTATTTTATATATATACTCACACCTGAAGCAATTCTGTCCTCGTCTGATACTCAGATGGGCACATTGTTCCAGCAGGGGTCACTAAATAGCAAATATGGTTGATGTATTTTAAATAAGCGTTCCCTCCCTGTATCCAGAGACGCTGAAGGCTATTCCAATGCTCCTACCATCATCCATTCTGAGACTAATTCAGTAAAAGTGGGATTGAACCTCGGGGCTTCTTGACCTGTGTGATTCCGTTTTATTGCTACAAGGCGGTAGCATTTATTCATGGAGCCATCAGGGTTACCACAAGCTGCATTCAAACCATTCTGTGGTGCAGCACATCGGCACACCAGCACACCGTGACAACAGGCCAGTAAAAAGTGTTAAATGTACAGTGTCACCTTTGGAGTTCATGGACATTCCAATTAACTGAAGGATCAGGTTAAACAAAGCAACATAAAGCTTAAATTAACATGTGATTTCTGTGGAGCCCTTTAACCTCTGGAACAGCACGTTCTGCTAACTGGGAAGCAGTTAGTATGACACAAGGGTCTATAAGGTCACTACTCAAAACAGCCACAGGTGACATGCCTGTGGAACTTTGATCAACTTGAGTGAAAAGGATGCAATGCTTCATGTTACCAAGTGCTTCATAGTATCAGTATCTTATGTAAGATTGGTCATATTGGATAAACTGGTAATATATAACATTCATTAGCCAGGAAAAACATCGAGCAGGCTGAATTGTACTTAACACAATGATGGTAAGTACTCAAAAACAGCATCTGTTTTTATCTTTTTCCCAACTTTTCTTCATTTCATGCTGGACTACCTGCATTCTCGCCAGGACCCTACACAAATGTCCATCCATCATGTGTGAGGCTGAACAGTGACTAAGAGCTGCTGGGTATGTTATTACAGGAGAATCATCACCAAACCCATTCCTTTCCCTGCCATTTTCCAGCAAGGGAAGAAGTTATTACAGGAGAATGATCGCCAAACTCATTCCTATCCTTGCCATTTTCCAGCAGATGGGAATTTTCTCCCACTTTCCAATTTGTTGCCAAAAGGCCTGAGCCAGGAGTTTAGATAGCAGAGTTTCCTTTCCCACCATCTGAGGAGGTATCATTACTGATATTTTTTAAAATTAATTCGTGGGATAGCCAGCCTTTATTGCCCGTTATTAATTGCCCTTAAGAAGGTGGTGGTGAGCTTCCTTATTGAAGTATTGTGGTTCATGAGGCATTAGATGCACCCACAATGTTGTTAGGGAGGGAGTTCCAGGATTTTTGACCCAGTCAAAGTGAAGGAACGTGATATATTTCCAAGTCAGAATGGTAAGTAACTTGAAGGAAAACTTCCAGGTTGTGGTGTTCCCATGTGTCCGCTGCACTTGTTCCTCTGGATGGTAGTGGGTGTGGGTTTGGAAGGTGCTGCATAAGGAGCCTTGATGGGTTCCTGCAGTGCATCTTGTAGATGGCACATTCTGCTGCCACTGTTTGTTGGTAGTGGAGGGAGTGAATATTTGTAGATGGGTTACCCATCAAACGGACTGTTTTGTCCTGGATGGTGACAAGCTTCTTGAGTATTGTTGGAGTTGCACTCATCCAGGCAAGTAGAGAATATTCCATCAAACTTGTGCTTCTAGAGGTGGACAGGATTTAGGGTGTCAGGAAGTGGGTTACTCACTGCAGGTTCCCAGTCTCTAACCTACCCTGGTAGCCACAGTATTTAATGGCAAGACCAGTTCCGATATTCCTGTAAAGTTGTATTCTTTTCTGCGTGCTTGTGGTTTTAGTGTGCATTTGTGGATGCTAGTTGGGAGTAGGTTGTATTTGTATATTTTAAACAGTTTTAATATTTTAATATATAAGGGCTGGAAACTGGGTCCTTCAGAGTCTATGTCTGACAAGCAATGAATCTTCTAATTATAAATGTAGTGAGTAACATACAGTAACGTAAGCAACTAATTTGGTTTGTACCTGATGTAATGTCAACATTGAACGGTAATGTAATGTACTTTGTAAATTCTATGATTATCGTATATTTTTGGGAAAAAACAAATAGTGTCAAAAGGGTTTCTATATGTGTCACAAGCCAAAACTGTTGTTTGTGACTATTATTTGGGAACATGTTGTAAGCACAAGCAGTCATTTCCTGTAGTCAAATCTGGTCTCAAAGTAACTTTCATAATTTGTGAATGAATAAGACCATAAGAACATAAACATAGAAACATAGAACATAGGAGCAGGAGTAGGCCATCCAGCCCTTTGAGCCTGCTCTGCCATTTATTATGATCATCCAACTCAGCAACATGTTCCTGCTTTTCCCCATACCCTTTGATCCCCTTTGCCCCAAGAACAATATCTAACTGCTTCATGAAAACATTTTAGCCTCAACAGCTTTCTATGGTAACAAATTCCACAGGCTCACCATTTCTGAGTAAATAAATGTTTCCTCACCTCAGTCCTAAATGATCTACCTCATATCCTCAGACTGTGACCCTTGGATCTGGACTTCACTGTTACCAGGAACATCCTTCCAGCATCTAATGTGTTTAGTCCTGTTCAAATTTTATAGATTTTTATGACCTCCTCCTTCATTCTTCTAAACTCCAGCAAATATAATCCTAACCAATGCAATCTCACTTCATACTTCTGACCTGCCATTTCAAGAAGCAGTCAGGTAAACCTTCACTGCACTCCCTCCATAGCAAGAACATTCTTACTCAAATAAGGAGACCAAAACTGCACACAATATTCTAGGTGTGGGCTCAGCAAGGCCCTGAACAACTGCAGCAAAACATCTCTGCTCCTGTACTCGAATCCTCTCGCTGTAAAGGCTAACATACTATTTGCCTTCTTGACAGTCTGCTGCACTCGCATGCTTACTTTCAGCGACTGATGTACAAGGACACCTAGGGCTCATTACACATTCCCTTCTCTTAATCTACAGCCATTTAGAAAATAACCTGCTTGCCTGTTTTTGCTACTGAAATGGATAACCTCACATTTATCCACATTATACTGCAACTGCCATGCATTTTCCCACTTACTCAGCTTGTCCAAGGAAAGATCTGAAACCGTCCCCTTGCACCATCTCTTCAGCCGCATATTCATTTGATACATCCTGTTATTTTTGCTCTGACTAGCATGTGGCACTGGTAGTAATCCTGAGATTGCTACTTTTGAGGCACTATTTTTCAACTTATTTCCTAACTCCCTATTCCTGCTTATAGGACCTCATCCTTTTTTTAATCTATGTCATTTGTACCTTGATTTCTGGCTATTCATCCTCCACCTCCAGAGTGTCCTGGAGCCACTCTGAGACATCCTTGACTCAAGCACCAGAGAGGCAATATATCATCCTGAAGTCTCATTTGTGGACACTGAAATGCCGATCTATTTCCCTTACAATTGAATCCCCGATAACTATTGCATTCTCACACTTCTAACTCCTCCCCCACACAGCAGAGCCAACTGTGGTGCAATTAATTTGGCTGTTGCTGTCTTCCCCTGAGAGTCCATTCCCCCCATCAGCATCCAAAGTGGTATATCTGTTTTGGAGGGGAATGGCCACAGGAAAGTCCTGCACTGCCTACCCAATCCTCTTGCTTTGCCTGATAGTCATGCATTCCCTTCCTGCCTGTGGAGTCATAGCCTGTGGTGTGAATACACCTCAATATGTGCTGTCCACAATACTCTCTGCCCCACGGATGCTCCACAGTGTCCCCTCCACCCCTAAATCCAGGCATTCAGGAGCTGCTGCTGGATACATTTCCTGTACACATGCTGACCCCAGGCATTAGAAATGTTTCTGGCTTCCTACATAGAGCAGGAGGAACACACCACAACTTCGTACTTTTCTGCCATGACTTAACCTTTCAAATTAAACCTTTTGGAAGATATTCAAAATTGAATAACATCAATTACTCTAAGACCTTCTTCTCTGGTCCTCATTACTACAGAGTATAGACCTTACAAACTATAGACCACAAAATAAAGATCGTATAAAGTATAAGCAATAAAAGTAATATTTTGAATCCAGATGTCACCTCAGGAGTTCCAAACATTTGCTGTACCCTCACACTGTTGTCAACTTCCTGATTGTCTCTCCTCCCAAGTTCTTTTCAATCTTCCAAATGCCTCTCTTGTCTTGCTGTTTTCAATCTCCTGCTCTACTCTCAATCTCACTGTATTTCACACTCTTTTATTCTCCCATATCCTCTCACGCTCTTATTGAACTGTCTGCTCCTCGCACCTTATTTTGGAACTTCCTGGCTCCTCTCATGCTCTAAGAAATAGGAACAGGGTAGGTCATTCAGCCGTTTGAGCCTACTCCAACATTTAGTAAGATCTTGACTAATCTAGCACTCAATAATTCTACTTTATTGCCTTCTCTCCATAACCCTTAATTCCTCCACTGATTAAAAACCTACTGATCTCAACCTGGGAAGTGTTAAAGGACTCAGCCTCCACAGCTTCCTGGGGTAAAGAATTCCAAAGATTCACCATACTTTGAAAGAAGAAATTCTTCCTTAGATTCATCTTAAATGAGCACTCCTTTATTCTGTGATCAAACCTTTGATTCTTCACTCTCTCATGGGTAGAAACATCCTCACAACATTGACCCTGCTTAACCTCCTAAGAATCTAATAAGTTTCGATCATATCACCTCTCATTCTTCTGAACTTCAAAGAGTACAAGCGCAACCTATCCAGTCTTTCCTCATGTGGGATTCCCTCCATACCTGGGATCATCCAAGTAAACCTCCTCAGTACTGCCTCCAATGATAATATATCCTTCTTTAAATAAGTGGACCAAAACTGTACACAATATATATGTGTGCTCTCACTAGAGCCTTGTACAGTTGCTGCAACACCTCCTTACTTTACACTCTAGCCCCCTTGAAATAAAAACCAGTTTTCAATTTTCCTCCTAGTAACCTTATGCTAGCTTTCTGGGTTTCATGAACAAGGAACCCCAAATCTCTTTCTGTTACAGCTTTCTGCAGTCTCTCTCCATTTAAGTAATAATACACCTTCTTATTCTTTCTTCCAAAATGAACAATCTCACATTTTCCCAAACTGAATCCCAGTTACCAATTTTTTGCTCACTCACATAAACTGTCACTATCTCTCCAGTAAGCTGTTTATACCCTTCTTGCCTCCCACCTTTGTATCATGCTTAAATTTCACTGCATTACACTCTCTTTCTTCCTCAAATCATTAATATATATTGTGAAGAGCTGTAGCCCCAACACTAATCCCTGTGGCACTCCACTGGTTACCTGAGAAAGACCCCCTTATCGCTACCCACTCCATAACTTCCATTTTGCGAAATAGCCTTTTGTGCCTTATGAAATGCCTTTTGAAAATCCAAATATATAACATGGGCTGGCTCTCCTCCCTGTACTCTGACTGATACCTCCTCAAAGAACTCTGGTAACTTTGTCAGACATGATATCCACTTCATGAAACTGTGCTGACTCTGCTTGATCAGATTATGGGGGTGATTCTCCTAAAAACGTTTGAAGTGCTGAACTCACAGAAAAACTGATGTAAATCACAATTGTTTCCTCAGTGGGAGTTCACACTAGAATCTCCCACACTTTGTGCAATTGCAGAGGTCACAATCGTGAATAGAATTAAAAGCTTGGCGGGGAGGTGGTAGATGAACACCTACTCAGGCCAGAGTCTGATAGTTCCAGGCCTCTGTGCATGCGCAGTGGCCCCCTATCTGTCAGCCTGCAGTTTGCTGGCCAGCTCAATCGCTGGCCAGCCCGGGACTGTTGCAATGTTGCACCTCCTAACACACCCACAGCCTGATCATGGTCCTCATGAGCATTCCTGGGCCAGCCCTGACACCCTCTCCCACCAGGCCTTGAGTGTCCCCCCACAGTGACGATCTCCCTCACACCCCCAGGCAGATCTCCGTCCCCCACGGGAGAATCGCCTCCTGTGACTTTACAAATGTACTACAATTCTCGCTTTGGTAATCAATTATAATATTTTCCATGTCGGTGATTCTCAGGGCAGTGTCATGCAGAGAGGGATGTTAGTAGGATCCAAGCTGGTTGGTGTAGATGAACCCAAGATGTACAGTTTTTCTTTATTGAATGAGTTTATTGATTTGTTCAATCTCCTAGCTCTCCTCCCACATGCCCAGTGACATATATATCCCATATCTATATGTGCTCAAAGGCAATTAACGCAGATCATCTATTTCTCTTAACCTCAACAATGATTATAACAAGCCTTAAAAATGTGACTGACAAGATATTAACAGGGATTATTATTAAAATAAGCTTAGGGTGTTCTTGGCCATTCCAACATGGATCAATAAATATTGGGGAATGTTTAAGCCTCTTCTGAAGGTTCCCCTCATAGATGAGTTGATAACTGCACCGGCAAGCACCGAAGTGAGCTCGACAAAGCAGGAACGTCCCGATGGCTTTGATGGTTAGATTGCTATATTGACTTCACTTGTAAAGGATTGGCAAGGGGCACAACACAAAAAGTTGTTCTCAGCATCATAGCAGGCTTGTGGTGGATGTTAGTGAGAGCAGCATCTGGCTCAGTTATGATTCTCATGGATTAAACTGACTGATGATCTGCATAAACTAATGTTTCCACAAGGGGAAACATGTTTGTAAAAAAAATTGCAGCCCCATTTGGGTGCCTGAAAAATGATTAATTTGGGACTGAGAGCTATTTGCTCTCAGGCCTTTACCAACTCACAGTCATAGTATGAAATTTATGATGAGGGAAATGAATAACCTGTTCTGATAACCCTGCTGAAATGCTCTCCATTGATCACATAACATGTTCATGTAGAAGCCAACATTGCATGTAAAGCAGGGGTTGGCAACATGTGTTAACAGTGGCGCCCGTGGTGATTTTTAATGACACTCACCCTGCTGGTCCAATTAACAGAGCGAAAACTTCGAAAGAAGAAATATTTTGGGGGCATATACTTATTCTGAGAATATATGTTATATTGATAGAAGAATTATAGAGTTTTTAGAATATACAGAACTTTTCGGATGCACAGGATATTTTACCGTTTATATCAGTATCATGTAATGCGGAACAGCACATGGGCCAGAATCTTATCACAGTTCACATTGGTAGGAGTTTCCCATCTTGCTGCAGTGAATGGAGATTTGCCTGGCTTTGGAATTCTCTGACTTCACTGGAACTTAAGGGTGGCATGAACGGTAGGTAAGATCGTGCCTACTGTGTTGGATATGGTGCATTGTCTGCACCATTTCACTCTAAGGAAAGATTCATGGCAATGATCACACCAAACTGGTAAGATCTGCATTTTAATTTAATTCAAAGTTAAGCTTCTTAATCATTTTTATAAACCTTATTTGCTTCACGTACAACAATAGTTTGATTACACATAGAAACCTTATAAACGTTGAAATGTATCACTGGCACACAAAACCTTAAATTAGGGTGAATAAGTGAAGACTTAGCTCACCATTTCTGAAAGGTTGCCAATCCCTGATCTAAAGCATCGCTAGAACTTTTCCACAATCACTTTAAGAATTACTTTGTAATTTTGTATCAATATCAAAGTCATTATCATTGCCTTTATTTCCAAACCTCTGAATGTCAATGTGTCAATTGAAATCTTAATTGTATTCTGTGAAAATCAGTTACTTGTGCAAATAACTAAACCAGGCAGAAGACAGGCCTATTCAATTGCAAAGCCAGATTTACAGTGGGGTCATTTCGAAGAGCATTCAGCAATGTATAATTAGTGACCTTTTACACAGGCTGTTGGAGTTACATTTTAAGCAATTCATTAAAACATTGAACTATATCAGATGGAACGTTTCCTCTAATGTTACCTCTCTGACATTTACCCTTTACACTAGTCAGGTTAGTCTTAAAAATTGCATCCATTTTATTTACAGAATGCTTGATAACTGTGGTATTTTAAAAACATTTCGCAAAGAAATGAGCACCTGAAAAATTGACATTCCCGACAGATAGAGCCTAGATTCTTCAGACAGTAGACTCGTGTGGCTGTATTTTTTTGCACATCTGCTAATTAGTGCTATGGGCTGAAAATGGGAAGCAAATAAGCACATTAAGGTGGAAGGCATATTGACTGTCTTCACACAGATACTAGGTGTGTCATATCGATCTGTAAGTCTCTCCCTGTCAATGCACAGCTTTGTCCTTGATAAGTCCTCAGTGATACGTCCTTGTGGTGGCACACAGAAACTGAATCTCTGGTGAGGCCCAGGCTAAAGCTTCAGAGGAACTCGGAGGAGGTTTGCCCCAACACATGCAGTGTGCAGGTTTGTGGGCACACCTTGGCACTCAAGGACCAAGCTCTCAGCTTTGGGCAAATAGTTTCACTGCCTTGTGGATTCTGTGGGTGAGTTAATGGCTAAAGGCGCAAGCCCTGACAAAAGTTGTGTTATGAAGGCAACTGGTGGGAATATGTCATCTTTCTGGCAAGTTGTACAATCAAGCTGGTGCCAAGTGTAGTACTTTATATTCCTTTGGAGTCAACTATGGAGATTGAGAAGGGCACCTGACATTTGGGCAGCCCAGGGTCTTCATAATTTTTGCCCAGCCTTGTGCCACAGAGAGAACGTTCCAGTCTCACTGCAGAACATTAACACAACACGGGAACAACAGTTTTCAGCGATAAGCCCAACTCAACTGGTGTAGAGAACGGGTGTCTCCGATGGTGGGAGGGACCATGATGCCCCACTAGTCAACCACTGCCCTCCTCATGACCGGCAGTGACTATTGAGGTGCTGGCCTATCATAGTCCATCTGCCTCAATGGGTGGTTGAAGCTTAGAGTCTCTGTTCAACAAATGGATGGAATCCAACGTACCAGATAGAGAAACAAACCAAAACCCTTCAAGTGGCAGACTGGAATGTTGTGGCCATGTGCATTAGACTGACAGACAACTTGCAGCTCACTGAACTCAACAATCAACCTCAACATCGGTGCCCCACAGGGCTGTGCCCTCAGTCCCTTAGTATATCCTTAAACACCTGTGACTGTGTCGTCAAATTCCCCAACAATTCAATTTTCAAGTTTGCTGGTGACACCACCGTAGTGCCTCAGATCTCAAACAGTAATGAGACAAAATACAGGAAAGAGATAAGAGAATCTGATGAACTGGTGCTACAACAATAATCTCTTCCTCAATGTCAACAAAACAAAGGAAATTGTCATCAACTTCAGGAAGTGTAATGGAGGGCATGCCCCTGTCTACATCAATGGCAATGAAATAGAAATGGTTGAGAGCTTCAAGTTTCTAGGTATCCAGATCACCAACAAAATGATCTGGTCCCTCCATGCAAACACAATATTTAAGAAAACCCACCAACGCCTCTAATTTCTCAGAAATTTGGCATGTCCGCTACGACTCTCACCAACTTTTTACAGATGCACCATAGAAAGCATTCTTTCTGGTTGGATCATAGCTTGGTATGGCACCTGCTCTGTCCAAGACCACAAAAAAACCACAAAGCCGCCATCATTCAAACTAACCACCCACCCATTGACTTCGTCTACACTTCCCACTGCCTCAGAAAAGCAGCCAGCATAATTAAGGACCCCCATGTACTCTGGACATACTCTCTTCCACCTTCTTCCATCAAGAAAAAGTTACAAAAGTCTGAGGTCACGTACCATTTGACTCAAGAACAGCTTCTTCCCTGCTGCTGTCAGACTTCTGGATGGACCTACCTCGCATTAAGTTGATTTTGCTCTATACCCTAGCTATGTCTGTAACATTACATTCTGCACTCTCTCCTTTCCTTCTCTATATACGGTATGCTTTTTCTGTATAGTGTGCAAGAAACAATACTTTTCACTGTATGCTGCTAATGCATATGACAATAATAATCAAATCAAATCAACTCTCAATATCACACATAAGACAACTGTGAATGACAAGAAATTTGATAGCCGAACATCCATTTGCAAGCTTACATTAGACCATGCTCACCGAGAGCAGAGTACTGAAAGTGTTACGCAATCATCTGGCAGGGAAAGAGTTCGGAGGTAACATGTGAGCAAGGTTTTGGTTTTGTGGTAAGACATTTGCTCTTCTCAATGTTGGAACCCACCTCCCCCCCGCCCCCATACAGTTCAGGTATTATCTCCAAATACCCCTCAACTCAAACAGGGCCAGTTAATGTTATGAGTATCCGCATTCCTACACTTTGTTCCACCACATCACTGGAAGTTTGACACCACTGTTAGTAGAATCTCTAAGGCAGCACATTTCTACCTATTGGAAACACACAAGTAGCATAGAATATGAGGTATGGACCTCTTGCCTATGATATCATGGTCTGGGAAAGATAAATAAGAACAGAGATTACTTGAGCTTTGCTGTAAAAATGAGCTTTTTCAGAACAAACCATGCCACAATGTGTCTTGGAGACATGCTAGATTTTGGCCTCAGCAGTCGCTGGATCTGATCGTTGCCAACATGATGCCCTGAATTCTCAACATATGCAGCTGCCATGATGCAGACTATGAGACAGATCACTCCTTGCTGTGCACTACGATGAGGATGCAACCCTTGAAATTCATTCAAAGCAGAGATGCTGCCCTTGTTTTAACATCAACCAAATCACCCATCTAGATAAAAACAGTTCCATGTCTCAATTGAACAAGTGGTCTCCAGCATTCTCAAACAAAGTGCATTGGCGAAATGGAACATTCTTCAAGGCACCATCTACAATGCCACACTCTCAACATATGGGAAGCAGGAGTAGGAAAGAAGAATCCAAAGATGTGTGGCTTAGGTGAATTGGTCACGTTAAGTTGCCTCTTCGCGTCATGGGGGCTAGCTAGGGTAAATGCATGGGGTTATGGGGGTAGGGCCTGGGGTGGGATTGGGGTCAGTGCAGACTCAAATGGCGTCCTTCTGCACTGTAGGGATTCCATGATTCTATTCTATGAAAAGTATCGATGAGATTGAGGTTAACATCACTGTGATGGAACCCGTCATTGATGCAAAGTGGCCCACTCTCATTAATTACATGAAAGATCTGAGTGAGAAAACTCAAATGCACTAAGAGCTGCTCAAAGTAAAGTGCAACAAACTGCTAGGTGTGCACCATAGACTACGTGTTACAACTCTGTTTGCATATTCAGATGTCCTTTTGTCCAGGCATGTACGAAGGGATCACAAAGTCCACAGGTCCAACTGCAGAGAAAACGACTCCATTGAATAAAGGCAGAGGAGGTCATCACTGACTGCAAATAACATATAAAGAGATGGACTGAACACTATCTTGAGTTGTACTCTGGGGAGAACACTATCACCGAGGAATCTCTAGACTCGATAGAAAGTCTGCCAGTCACGGCACGCTTGATACTGAATCCAAAGTGGGGAACTTAACAAAGCTATTCATTCACTTGAGGTAGAGGTGCTATTGCTACCTCATCTGAACATTCTTCTTTTTTGCTGCTCCCACATGCCTTCTGGTCATCAACAGTGGGTGTCTGTCTACCTACCTAATGGAGAGCTGTTTAGCCTTGCTCACCTGAAACCCAAAACAAAAGTATGCCAAGTCCTCAACAGAGCATTGCTCCACGCTGCTGTTGCCGCATTAGCATTCCATAAGGAGGAATCGTGACAGCAGCAATGGACAGACTCCCTCATGCTTGTAAAGAGTTTGGTTTGACCATCAGCATCAGGAAGATAAATGTCATGGTCCAGAATGTTTCCTTAGTACCATCAGCATTGGCAATGTAATGCTGGAGGTTGTTGATTGTGTCACATGCTTAAGCTCCACAATTACCAGCAATCTTTCACTTGAAGCTGAAATCAACATTTGCATCACAAAAGCTGCAGCTGTTATAGTCAAGTTGAGAAAGAGAGTGTGGAACAAAAGCAAAAATGACTGAGGACACCAAGAAGTGAGTCTATCAAACCTGTATCTTCCGTCTACTTGCCTACTGTAGTGAGACCTGGATACGCAGGAGAAAAGGTATCTTTTCACAGGATAAGATCATAGAGTCAAAGAATTAACATGTTCCTGAACCTATTGGCATACACTTATTGCTAAGCCAATACTGTTTGTGCTGGATGGACACATTTATTGGATGGATGACAGCTGTATACCCAAATATCTTCTGTGGGGTGAATTAACCTCTGGGTCATGACCTCTTGTGCATTCATATCTACACTACAGGAGCGCCTGCAAGTGAGATAGGAAAATGGCGGATATTGACACTTACAACTGAGAGACAGTTGCTGATGGCCGTAACTCTAGAAGCTAACTGGAGGGACATTCGAATTGGCGAACAAAAATGAAAAACTCAACTGGCCAAGGAGAGGGCCCAGAGAAAACAGAGGCCAGCGAATCATGCATGTTCTCAGCCTAGTGTCTTCCTTTGCAGCAAATATACCAGACCCTGCCATACCAGAATGCAAAGCATCATCTTACATGATGGAAGGCTGCCACCAGGCTCGTGTTGGAGAAAAAGTTAAACTTCAGGTGAAGAGTTTGACTTTGTTGTGAAGTAAGGAAGTAATGTTAGATTCTTTCCTTTTACTGGTAAATGTTATATTCTCTTCACTTGGGTGGAAGTTTCACCCTCTTATTTACACTATTTTCTTCTTTGTTACAACATTTTCCTTTTCCATTCTTGGTATGGTGAATCATGCTGGAGTACAGTTCCACATACTGTCGGCACTGTAGAGCAGCTAATCCCTCAGACTTTTTCTGCCTTGTTTTCCCTTTCGGTACTGATACCAACTGTAAAGAAAAAGAAAAGTTATATAAAGCTTTTCATAACTTTTGGATATGGCAAAGAGTTTCATGACTAATGATGTACTTCTCCACTAGAGCCAAAAATGTGGGCAAATGTAACAGCCATGTAGATGTGTACATAGATCCCACAAACAGCAATTAGATAAACTATTCCAGTGGTGTTGATTGTGGGATGAACACTGAGCCTCTTCTTTGATCATGACATCAATTGGGTCCAGTTGACAGGGCTGATCAGATCTCAACTGCAGTGTGCCAGCTAAAATCAGATAACATTGTAGAGCCCAGGATCGAACCTCAGGGCTTCCTGACCTATATGGTTCAGCATATTTTATCGGCCATAAAGTGCTTTGGAATAATGTGAGATTCTAAAAGATGCTGTATAAATGTAAGTCTTTCTCTTCTTTCATAATTTATCTACCAAGCTGTTAGGGGGGAAGGTCCTCAGTCAATTTATACGGATTGTGATGTTGCTGATTTTACCCAGATACCCAGTTGGCTTCACTGTAATGCCAAAACCATGCAGAGTACTGGGCCCATACTCGATTCCTTTCTGAGGTCAAGTTAACCGATTGCTGTCAGGGCACTGTTTGAACAAGAACAGGATTAGATACAGTTTTGATTCCTTCTGCAATTAAACAGCTTGCTGATGCTCACTGTCGGTGACTGTTCATGAAGATTTTTCACTTGGTCACCACTGAAAGGAACTTGCTAACTCACTCCTCTTAGTTTCCACTGGCTTTGAATCATTCACCTGAGATTATGATCGATGCTCAATGACAGCAGGGCTGGAATTCTCCAATGCCATAAATTCTACCAATATTGCCAATGAGAACAGACAATTTGGTGCTCAGCCAAATCTTCATTCACTGCAGTGGGACCGGAGAATCCCAGACGAGGTCGGAGAATTCTGGCCAAGACCTTTCAATCTTCAAGTGAAGCAGGTCTTTGGCTTAGTGGTAGCATTTCCACCTTGAAATCAAAAGACGTGCTGCAGGCAGTCTCAGTAAATGCTGGCCACAGCTCTAACTCAAATGGGACACTTGAATTCAATGGGTATGAGTGCGTCCCCCCCCCATTTTAGAGGGGGGGAACGCACTCCATGCTGTATAGGACTAGCTATGTTTGGTATGAAGGTGATTACAGCCAAAGAAAGGAGCTTCCTGTTATGACTAGCCATAGAGCTATAGAGATATAAGAACGTAAGAACTAGGAGCAGGAGTAGGCCATCTGGTCCCTCGAGCCTGCTCCGCCATTCAATAAAATCATGGCTGATCTTTTTGAGGACTCAGCTCCACTCACCATAGCCCTTAAATTCTCTACTGTTCAAACATTTATTTATCCTTGTGTTAAAAACATTCAATGAGGTAGCCTCAACTGCTTCACTGGGCAGGGAATTCCACAGATTCACAGCCCTTTGTGTGAAGAAGTTACTCCTCAACTGATTCCCAAAAATAGTCGCCCTTAATTTGAGGCCATGTCCCCTAGTTCTTGTTTCACCTGCCAGTAGAAACAACTTTCTTGTTTCTATCTTACCTATTTCCTTCATAATCTTATATGTTTCTATAAGATCTTCCCTCATTCTTATGAATTCCAATGAGTATAGCCCCAATCTTTTTAGTCTCTCTTTATAAGCCTCACAACTCCAGAATCAACCTAATGAATCTCCTCTGTACCTCCTCCAGCGCCGGTGTACCCTTTCTCAAGTAAGGAGGTCAAAACTGTACACAGTATTCCAGGTGTGGCCTCGCCAGGAACTTATTCAGCTGCCAATAACCTCTCTGCTTTTAACTCCATCCTTCTAGCAATGTAGGACAAAATTTCATTTGCCTTCTTAATTACCTGCTGCACCTGCAAACCAACTTTTTGTTATTCACGCACAAGGACACCCACGTCCCTCTGTACAGCAGCATGCTGCAATTTTTTACCATTTAAATAATAGTCCATTTTGCTGTTATTCCTACCAAAATGGATAATCTCACATTTACCAACGTTGTACTTCATCTGCCAGACCCTTGCCTACTCACTTAGACTACCTATATTCCTTTGCAGACTTTCAACGTCCTCTGCACACTTTGCTCTGCCACTCATCTTAGTGTCATCTGCAAATTTTGACACACTACACTTGGGCCCCAACTCCAAATCATCTATGTAAATCATAAACAATTGCTGTCTTAACACTGATCCCTGAGGCACACCCACTAGTCACTGATCGCCAACCAGAAAAATACTCATCAACTCCCACTCTTTGCTTTCTGTTAGTTAACCAATCTTCCATCCATGCTAATTCTTTACCCGTAATACTATGTACTTTTATCTTATGCAGCAGCCTTTGGTGTGGCACCTTGTCAAATGCCTTCTGGAAATCCAAATACACCATTACCCACTATGCACGTAACGTTCTCAAAGAATTCCACCAAACTAATCAAACATATACAGCATGGAAACAGGCCCTTAGGCCCAACTTGTTCATGCTGACCAGGTTTCCTAAACTGAACCAGTCCCATTTACCTGCAATTGGCCCATATCCCTCCAAACATTTCCCATCCGTGTACCTGTCCAAATGTATTTTAAATGTTGTAATTGTCCCCACCTCTACCACCTCGTCTGGCAGCTCATCAGTCAAACTGTTAATCAGTCCATCAATCCTTCCACTTCTTCAGACTCTTATGCGAGGGATGAATGTGAAGAGTCAAAAATAGTGACCTGCTTGGTAGCATCATCTGTTTCAAGTATTTTATGTTAGCATTCTGTTCAGGATCTTGATTGTTGGTTGTTAAGTAATGCTGGCTACTTTGGAACTATCTTTAGCTCAGTGTTTCTGTGGGCTACTGTCACAAATGCATCAGAAAATAAAGCCAGCCTGAACTGAACGTCAGCCGCTGTTATTAGTTAAATAAGGTTTCTTGCAGTCATCGTGCGGTTATACCTTGGAAGAAGCATCAATAACTTTATCAAAGTGGAGCTGCTTACTTCAATATTGAACTGAGTTATTGGAATCACATACTTGCATTTTAGCATCACAACAATACATGTAACAGTAGAGAAAATGATGTTACTACAGGTGGACATAAGTTAATGTTCAAGGAATGGACTAGTTAAACTATGTCAGTCATACTTTATGCAAGTCTTGAAGCAACATGACATTTTTATTGTTAATACATTAAATTATGTTTCATTATTTTCTTTCATCCATGCAACACCCATATCCTGTTATGCTACCAAGTTCACACCAGGATGACCCTATTAAAATGCTCTACGGTGGGATGAGTCTGGCAGTGTAAACCTTTTGAATTAACATAGAAAACAAGCCCCTCTGCCTGTCTCCGTGAAAGCAGTACCCTAATCAGGCAAACAGCCTGAAGCTGGATAAAGTTTTCCACATACGTACTTACACATCTGCATATATCGGACAGAGTGAGGATGGTTTGTCACGATAGAGGTTCCAGACACATTGCTGTACAATGACATTTTGAAGATCTAAGGTCTGTACAGCAGACATTAGGCTGCAAGTGAGGCTCCTAGAGTCACTCCAGGTAGCAGTGTGATGCAAGACTGTGTCAGCTGAAGAATCAAGAATAACTAAATACTTTCACGTGATCTAATTTAATTATTTTAGGAAAATTAATTGTGTTTTTAATTTCTAATTTGCCTTCAATAACTGGTGTACAAAAGAAACACTCTGATGGAGTGATTGCATCCTGATTTAGAAAATGGGCAATAATTTGTTAGTAGTTCTTGGTGACAAGTTTCAGGAAAGTCCAGTATAATGAACCTTGCCTGGCCCCTGACCCAGGGAGCAGTTGACCTTTGTAACCTTGCTTGGGCCTCTTTTATGAGGTTTTTGTGCTCTGGCCAGATGGCCAAACTATCAAACAGTTTATGAGAAAATTGCCTTCCAAATTCTGCTAGCTGCCTGTTTCTTTCGATCATAATGCAAACTATCAGTACAAAAAGCTTTAAATTGAAAACACAAAAGGTGTTATGGAGTCAAGGCAGGCACCCAAGAGGGCACCTTGTATATTGTGGTCAGCTGGTTACACAGGCCTTGAATTCCACAACTGCATTCCAGATGACAGGTCATACAAAAATGTTAAGAGGGAAAGAAAATCAATATTGTTTCCCTTTATCCTCTCAGGTTCTTAGATCAGGTTCAGCTGTAAGACCAAAATATGTCTTTTTTATGCTTTCAAATTACAGTTTCTAGTCATGTGATCAGTCATATTCCTGTCTTATTGCATATTTTGTTTATATAGACAAAGAATATTAAATACCTTTGTGATGTAATTGACTTGTACATTTTATTAACCCTCATAATGCTGATTTAACCGCTGATTCATTTTGAGGGCTAAGTGATAGATAATAAAAATTAGTGAATTTCCCCAAGCCTATTCCGGATGATAATCTGCACACATTCTGCATAGTTCATATTTGTTAATCCACCGTCCTGTATTTTCCATAATGTTTATTAAATGTGCCAAGCTGACTGAGTTATGACATTACATTACAAGAATATTAAAGCGGGGGTGAAAAGGTGCTTTCTTTATAACAGCTGTAATTTATCCTTGGCTTTAGTTGACCCTTTGATTTTAGCCTGGCTCTGGATATAGTATTCCTACTGATTGCATTATAATAGCCCTTAGGGGTCATGCTGCATTCCAGACCCCTGGAATCAGTTAGAATAATGGTAGATGACCATATGTGCAGGTCTAAAGGAATGATAATAGGACACAACAGAAACACCAATGGCTATAGGCAAACATTTGGAGAACCACTTACTTATTTTCAGTTTGAAGAAGTTGTAGCCCCCTTTCTTTTTCTCAACTTGCCTAAGGTGTAATTCAAAACCTCAGAAGTCACAATAACTTTTAACATATGTCATCATCTGCACAAACATCCATGTGTTGTCTTTTAATTCAGTATAAATGTTACAGTATAAATTTGATTAAAATACTTTTTGAAAACCAGAGTGGCTGACAAGCTTTGTCAGGCAATCGTAATTAGCTTCACAGCATCATGAATGAATTGCATGAATATTCAATGGAGCTTCTTTGTGAACAGTTACCACAGTAGAGGGAAAAAATGGACAGCTTTGCTATCTCACTCCCGCTAAACTACATTTATCCCACAAATTATACAATCTCATTGTCAGTGGGCAGCCTCACAACAGATCAATTTACACTACAAGCGACTCTGAAATGTGCTAAACAGAAGTATGACTTGCTGGCAATGTTACAAGATGTTGCAGCATCACTCACAGTAACAGAGTTTCATGAGCTGTTTCAGTTAGAAGGGGTTGATTAGTTAAATCTCAGCAGTTTTGGGCCTATACGCCTACTGTTTAATGGTAACTTTGCAACATCCCTCTATAATTGTTCTCACTTTTAATGGCATTTTATCATTACATACTGGAAGTGATCATGCCCAAAAAGCACTGACTGAATTCCATCAAAGCACAAATACAGTAATGTTAATCAGGTAAATATTGGGTGATGCATTTGTGCCTGGTCTTTTTCTGCATTGCTGACAACTCACCCCTCCCCCACTCTATCATAGAAACAGTTTGACTCTCTATAAGTAGTTTTCTGTCTGAGTAACCCCTAAAATGTTAGAATATATGATTTTACGTCGATTAAAGAAAACTGTTTTAAAAAAGCATTTTTGTTTCAAGGATGGTGTTGATCAAAGTTCATCCCTGCTTGCCCAGACACATACCTTTTGCAGGACATCTGGTGCTTGGAAACTTGTGTCATAAAACTTCAAAGGCCTCATGGCTTTAGTATTAATTTTACCAAATTGAGAATATTGAGAGGCCATTTGTGTAGTGTCCTACTGTGTACTCTCTCACAGTATCAGGCAAGACATTGTCAATGACTTTGGGCACTGTTTTCTCTGCAATGCTACCAAAGGCACTGAGCACGGTTCCACAGATCTCAGCAGTCCTCCGACACCTCCCACAAGTGGCCACTCCTTTAGCACAAGTTCAGACAGTGATTATTGGCACAATTAACCATAGCATCACAACCAAACTGATCTTCTTTCCATTTAATGTCCCCCACAACAGCAGTATGCCTCCAGTAAAATCCCTCTAATCAATTCCAGGAGATTTCTCAAACAAATTTTGACACCGAGCTACATAGAAGACATTAAGAAAGGTAATCAAAATTTTCATCAAAAATATTGCCTTTAAAGAGTGACTTAAAGGCAGAGAAAAAAGGTTAAGAGGCAGAGAGGTTCAGGGAGGTAGAGTTTGCACATTCTCCCCGTGTCTGCATGGATTTCTTCTAGGTGCTCCAGTTGCCTCCCACAGTCTAAAGGTGTGCAGGTTAGGTGCATTGGCCATGCTAAATTGCCCCTTAGCATCCAAAGATGTGCAGGTTAGGAGGACTGGCTATGATCAATCCGTGAGATTATGGGGATAAGGCAGAGTAGTGGGTCTAGATAAAATGCTCTTTGAGAAGGTTGGTGCAGATTCGAAGGCCAAAATACCTCCTTCTGTACAGATTATGCCTTGGGAACTGAAGGCATGGCTGTCAATAGTGGAGTAACTAAAATGGGGAATTTGTAAGAGGTGGGGTTAACCAACACAGGTTAACCTACTTTCTCAGAAGACTAAGGAAATTTGGCATGTGAGCTCCAACTCTTACCAACTTTTATAGATGCACCATAGAAAGCATTCTTTCCGGTTGTATCACACCTTTGTATGACTCCTGCTCTGCCCAAGACCGCAACGAGCTACAAAAGGTCATGAATGTAGCCCAATCCATCACCAAAGCCAGCCTCCCACCCATTGTCTCTGTCTACACTTCCCACTGCCTCAGCAAAGCAGCCAGCATAACTAAGGACCCCACGCACCCCAAACATTCTCTCTTCCACCTTCTTCTGTCGGGGAAAAGATACAAAAGTCTGAGGTCATGTACCAACCAACTCAAGAACAGCTTTTTCCCTGCTGCTGTCTGATTTTTGAATGGACCTACTTGCATTAAGTTGATCTTTCTCTATGCCCTAGCTGTAACTCTAATACTACATCCTGCACTCTCTCATTTCCTCCTCTATGAATGGTATACTTTGTCTGTATAGCTCGCAAGAAACATATTTTTCACTGTATGCTAATACATGTGACAATAATAAATCAAATCAAATCAGGAACAGAGAACTCAAAAAAAAAACACTTTCTGGCAAAGGGCACTGTAAAGGAATCAGAATTTAGGGCATGCATTGAATTCTGCTAACCCTAGCCTGTAGGCAGTGGGGCTGGGGAGAAGGCACTGACACCAGTTGTAGTACTTCAGTCAGGACTAACCAAAATCCTACATTTTTACAAAGAGCTCTGCACAAGGTTCTCCTCCAATTGTTTTTATGTTCGTTCTAGTGACATAAGCATCACAGGCCAACATCAGCCTTTATTGCTGATCTCTAACTACCCTTGAGAAGATGGTAGAGACCTATCCTCTTCAATTGCTGCAGTCCATTTGGTATAGGTACACCCATGGTGTACTTTCGCTCAAATACAGCAACATGTGGGGGCAAATTTTCCTGTTTTACCCACGATGGGAATCATAGTGGGTGAGGAGCGAACTTTGGGAAGGTCCATTGACCTCTTTGATTTGATTTGATTTATTATTGTCACGATTACGTGAAAAGTATTGTTACTTGCATGCGCTAAAGGCAAAACATACCATACATAGAAAGGAAAGGAGGGGGTGCAGAATGTAATGTAGTT
This sequence comes from Carcharhinus amblyrhynchos, assembly GCF_965287045.1. Taxonomy (NCBI): domain Eukaryota; kingdom Metazoa; phylum Chordata; class Chondrichthyes; order Carcharhiniformes; family Carcharhinidae; genus Carcharhinus; species Carcharhinus amblyrhynchos. Next base: position 37,656,425 of record NC_137339.1, on the reverse strand, counting down.
CGGGTGTAGAGAAAGATCAAACTAATATGAGGTCGGTCCATTCAAAAATCTGATGGCAGCAGGGAAGAAATGTTCTTCGGTCAATTGTTACGTGTCCTTGGACATTTATATTTTCTTCCCAATAGGAGGTGGAAGAGAGTATGTCCAGGGTGTGTGGGATCTTTAATTATGCTGGCTGCTTTCCCGAGGCAGTGAGAAGTTTAGACAAAGTCAGCGGATGGTTTGCGTGATAGAGTGAGCTTCATTCACGACCCTTTGCTGTTGCTTGCAGTCTTGGACAGAGCAGGAACCGTACCAAGCTGTGATACAACCAGGAAGAATATTTTCTATGGCGCATCAGTAGAAGTTAGTGAGAGTCGTAGTGGATGTACCAAATATTCTTAACCTCCTGAGAAAGTAGATGCATTGATGTGCTTTCTTAACTATAGCATCGCGTCGAGGGATGAGGATAGGTTGTTGGTGATCTAGAAACTTGAAGCTCTCAACTACTTCGACTTTGTCCCCATTGATGTTGACAGGGGCATGTCCTACACTATGCTTCCTGAAGTTGATGGTTATCTCCTTTGTTGACACTGATAGAGAGGTTATTGTTGTTGCACCAATTCACCACATTTTCTTGCTGGAATTCTACTGCCCGGCACAGAATTGGAGCGGGCAAGAGGAGGACAATGGAAATGTCTCTTGACGTCCGGTCTCGCTCAAGTGAGGCCATAAAATCCCACCCTCAGTCTCTTTTCTGTACTCTGTCTCATTATTGTTTGCAATCCATTCCACTGTGGCGATTTTATCCCCAAACTTGAAAATCGAGTTGGAGGGGAATTTGGCCACAGTCATAGGTGTATAAGGAGTAAAGTAAGGGGCTGAGGACACAGCCTTGTGGGGCACCGGCGTTGAGGATGATAGTGGAGGAGATGTTGTTGCCTACCCTTACTGATTGTGGTCTGAGAGTTGGGAAGTCTAGGATCCAGTCACAGAGGGAGGAGTCAAGCCCCAGGCCATGGAGTTTGGAGATGAGTTTTGTAGGAATAATGGTGTTGAAGGCTGAAATGTCATTGATTAATGGGAGTCAGAAAAAGATGTTTTTGTTTTCCAGGTGTTCCAGGGTTGAGTGCAGGGCCAGGGAGATGGTATTTGCAGTGGACCAATTGCAGTGATAGGTGAACTATAGTGAATCCAGACAATCTGGGAGGCCAGAACTGACTTGTGCCAGGACTAACCTTTCAAAGCACTTCATAACGATGGGTGTCAGAGCCACTGGATGATAGTCATTAAGATACGCTGCCTGGCTTTTCTTTGGATGGGATTTTACAGTTTTGAGGCGAGTGTGGCCGGAAAATTCCAGCAATGTCACCATTTGCCTTCCTCTTGCAATCTCTTTAGCCCCAGCTCCCATGCGGTTATATGGTGCTGCGGTCTGTATGGTTACACAGATTCCTCCAACAACACATCACAGAAACTTAAACAGATACAGAAAACAGGAACAGAAAAACCTGCTGGATGAGGAGTCAATTCTTATTAATTTTAGCTTGTATTATTTGTGATTTTTGGATTTGGGAATCAGTTTGTCCTGATGATGATGATAGTGGACACACATCTTCTCTGCACTCAGCTATCCCTACGCCCCGCATTTCGCTTAGGTAATCCTTCTGTTCCTGCAGGCCCAGATCTACACACAATAACAACTGAGCTATGGGCAGTGTTCTTTAAAATTTCAAGCAGGAGATCTCTTAAGTCGCGGAGGTTTTAATCGTTTTTAAGCATTTGAGTCTCTCAGCTCCTCAATCATGTTTCAGGCTCACGTGTTTAACTCACATACACAATCAAATCAAATCCATGCTAAATTCTCCCTCAGTGTACTCAAACAGATGCCAGAGTGTGGAGATGCAGGGATTTTCACAATAACTTCATTGCAGTGTTCATGTAAGCCTACATGTGACTCTAATAAATAAACTTAAACTTAAATCATGTAGCTGACTGTAGTTTTTGTATGTGATTCAAATCTCTCCAGCCATGACTGGAATGGACCAAACATCCTTACTTTAATTTGTTGATTTAAAATAAGCATTAATTAAGGTACATTGTTCCCTTTAGTCAGCTGCAATGATGGAATCCATGATGCTTTTAATTGTACCTGAATTTAAAGAGGCTTGATTGCCATTATAACACACTGAACATTCTGCAGTGGAACAATTGTTGGAAAGGTGCATGAGAATTCCTCCTGTTACCCTTACAGAATAGCCATTTTTTATTTATTCGTTCATGGAATGTGGGCATCGCTGGCTGGGCCAGCATTTATTGCCCATCCCTGAGGGCATTTAAGAGTCAACCATATTGCTGTGGGTCTGGAATCACATGGAGGCCCATCCAGGTAAGGGCAGCAGATTTCCTTCCCTAAAGGACATTAGTGAACCAGATGGGTTTTTCTATGACAATTGAAATGATTTCATGGTCATCCGTAGACTTTTAATTCCAGATACTTACTGAATTCAAAGTTCACCATCTGTCGTAGTGGGATTTGAACCTGAATTCCCAGAGCATTACCCTGGGTCTCTGGGTTACTAGTCCAGCAACAATACCACTACACCACTGCCTCCCCTTTGTATGCCATGGAGAACATGTCACAAGCTTCCTTATGCTTACGATTAGGAAAAGGAATATACAGAATGATCAGGCTTACTTATTCATTGTGATGTGTTCATTTTAGGTGCATTTATTCCAAAACACAGGCAAATTTTGTAATATTGAAACCTTAGTCTTGGGAGAAAAAAGTAAACTTTCCTAATGTCACAGTTATCAGTTACAATTCTGGTAATCAGTACTTCCACTGTTGAAGATATTACATGAGATGATGCATAGTATCAGCTCTTTTATAATTATATTACCTTGGCGAGAAAATTCCAGATATATTAGCTAAGTAGATGAATTTTGAGATTAATCATCATTTTCCAAAGCTCTCTAAATTCAGGAACTGTGTTGTTGGATTGGAAAATTGAAGATGTCATGGCATTACCCAGGAGAAGCAGGCAGAAATCAAGTAACTACAGACCCTTCAAATTCAAATTCATGAAGGTTACTGGAAGCTATCATTGCTGATATAGTGACTAAGCACTTGGACAAGTATAAGCTGATCAAAGAGAGTTAACAAGGATTTGTGAAGGTTAGGTCATGTCTGACTCAAGTTGAATTTTATTGAGGATTTCGCGACGTGGTGGATAAGGGAGTTTCTTTGGATATTCTCAATATTGACTTACAAAAGGAGTTTAATAAGGAACCACACTAGAGATTATTAGTCAAAATTAGAGGACATGGAACTGGAGGTAACCTTTTGACATGAGCCAGTAACTAGTTGGGAGGTAAGAGACAGAGAACAGGAATGAAGGGTTTGTTGACTGATTGTAGGAAGGGATTGTTTTCAAGAATCACTGGTACCTCAGCTTTTCATCGTATTTATTAATAACTTGAATGAAATGATAAAACGTTACATGTCCAAGTTTGTGTATGGCATTAAGTTATTCTTTAATGGTGAGGGAATAAAGAAATTCTGGAGTCACAGAATCTTTAGAGTGCAGAAAGATGACATTTGGCCCATCAAGTCTGCACTGGCTTGCTGAGTAAGCATTCTACCTAGTTCCACTCCTCTGTCTCATCCCCATAACTCTGCACATTCTTTCTTTTCAGATAGCAATCTTGGAAAGTCCTTTCTAGTTTCCAACCACCCTCTGAGTGAAAAAATATTTTGTCGCACCACTTTTGCTCCTTTCGCTAACTATTTTGAATCTGTACTCCTAGTCCTGGATGCTTCCTATGTGAATCTCACTTCTCTTTTGCAATTGTGCAGAGCGCTTTTCAGTACAGTGAAAGAAGCCAGCTGAGCAGCCTGCAAGCTTCACACTGGTTTCCTCACCTGAGCCAATGTTTGGTACATTTTGGGGAAGATTTGGCCTCTGTTTTCGTTATATAGAGCTGTGATTGGATTCCACCTTGAGTGGTGCTGCATTCACCATACCTAAGGAATGATACATCGGTTTTAGAGGGTGTGCAGTGCAGACATTCCCGATGCTTTAGAGCATTAAGGAGTTGCATAAACTTGGTCTGTTTTCTCTGGGGACAGAAGATTGAGTGGTGATGACAAAGAAGAGTAAAGGAATAGGGGTGCAAACAGTCATAAGCTAATTGATGGTTGGAGAGATGAACAGCCTTCTCCTGTTTGTATGACCCATTAGCTAATGCAGTTAGACAGATATCAATTAGACAGGTTACAGTTAGGCATGTTACAGTTAGACCAGTTACAGTTAGATATGTTCCAGTTAGATATGTTCCAGTTAGAAAGGGTATGGGTAGAGAGGTTACAGTTAAACAGGTTTGCACAAGTTTGGTTTGCATTCTGTAGTGTTTACAAAATTGAAAGGTGATATAATTGAGGGCTTTAAAATGATAAAGTGATTCAATAGGTGAGATACAAAAACATGATTTGTTTCGAAGTGCTTGCATTTAAACAGCACCTATCACAACCTCAGAATGTCCCAAAGCACTTTGCAGCCAATTAAGTCATTTTGAAATGTAAATACTTAAGGAAAAAAATGTGTTTTTTTTAAACAGAGATGTTATATATATACCTGAATTTGTATGTGAGTGAACAAATGGAATTCTGGTATTCTATATTTACCAACCTTGGCTTTAGGTCTGAAAACACATCAATTTTAAAATTCTAATCCTTGTTTTCAAATACTTCCCTCATGTCATCTGTATCAAGAGGTCTAACCTCTTGCAGTCTTACATTCTTTCATGATCTCTGAGCTCCTCCAACCCTGACCTCTTTCAAATCCCAGATTTTAATTACTCTACCATTGGTGGTCGTAGTTTCAGCTGCCTAGACCCCAAGCTCTAGAATTTCCCCCTTAATCCTTTGTCTCCTTCGTTAAGACATTATTGTCTTAAAAGCCATCTCTTTGACCAAGCTATCGATCATCTGTCCTAATGTCACCTTACATGACTTGGTGTCAAGTTGTCTTAATAATGACTCTATGAGGTACGTTGGGGCATTTTTCTGTGTGAAAGGTGCTATCTAGATTCAAGATGTTGTTGTTGAGAAAATGTGCTTTTGTCATTTGTTATTTCAGCCAGATATCTGTAGGCATTGTGTCTCTGGATGGATAAATAAACCTTCATTATCAATAGTTTTCTTGTGGAATCTTGTGAATCTTCAGATAAAAAGGGAAATTTTGAAGTCAACTATTTGGCCTAGAATCTCACCAAGTTGGGGGTGACTCAGGATCTTTTTACAAATGGTGGGAAGGTCCCGATTCCAGGGTTCATGACCCTAGTTTTCAGGAATGCCTTTAAAGGATATGGGCTGCTGGATGATTAACGGTTTTATTAATTTGACATTTTTTTCATGGGAGAAATTTATCAATGCCTTACATTTTTTCGAAGCTTTTTTTAACAGATCACACTATGGTGTTCATTGGTTCTGGAAAGTGTACAGTGGGTCAGTGAGCAAGGAAGTGTCAGAGCTTGGCACGGGGGACATGAGGGGACATAGTGAATTGGTGGAAGGGCGGAGCTTGTCCTAGGGATCATGACAGAACATTGGGGTGGGCAGGGGGAATGAGATGGTTTGTATGGTGAAGTGGGACGGAGGAGTGAGGGCTGTGTTTTTTCTTTTTCTGAGATAAAGTCACAAGTCATAAGGCACCGAGTGGGCCTTTTAAACAGCCTGTCTCGGCAGCTGGCAGTCCCTAAGGCTGCTTCCAGGTTAGCTGACCTGATGGCAGTGCGCGCTGAAGATCTTGCCTTGGTGGGTACTTTCGCCAGCAACGGGCGGGTTGTGCTGGAAATTTTCCCAATTCCCCCTACCCACACAGAGGATGAATATCCAAGCCATTATAAATTTGGCAACTTTTACAGATGCACCATAGAAAGCATTCTTTTTGGTTGTATCACAGCTTGGAATGGCTCCCAAAGACTGCAAGGTACTACAAAAGGTGGTGAATGTAGCCCGATCCATCACGCAAACCAGCCTCTTATCCATTGACTCTGTCTACACTTCCAGCTACCTTGGCAAAGCAGCCAGCATAATTAAGGATCCCACGCACCTCAGACATTCTCTCTTCCACCTTCTTCTGTTGGAAATAAGATACAAAAGTCTGAGGTCATGTACCAACTCAAGAACAGCTTCTTCCCTGCTGCTGTCAGAATTTTGAATGGACTTACCTTGCATTAAATTTATCTTTCTCTACACCCTAGTTATGACTGGAATGCTACATTCTGCACTCTCTTTTCCTTCTCTATGAACGGTATGCTTTGTCTGTGTAGCACGCAAGAAACAATACTTCTCGCTATATGTTAATACATGTGACAATAATAAGTCAAATCAAATCAAATCAAAATCTACATTTGGCAGATAGAAAAATTTAATGCCAATCAGATATATCCATGAGGTGGGGGGACAGAGAAAAACTGAGAGATCAGCAGATTTTTCCTTCATCTTATTCATATCCAACTTCAGAAAGTAAAAGGTGAAAGCAATCATCGGCAGATCAGAAGGAAGGGTGCAATGAGTGAGAATAAGGGGAGAATGAAGGGGAGTTTAATCTCAGGCAAGTCACAGGGATCATGGGAGATCAAGGGACGGGATGCTGAGTAGCTCATTCAAAGAGAAAGAGGTTTGAGGAAGGTATTGGTAATTATGAATTAGTGGGAAGGTGAAGGGGTAAGCAACAGGAAAGGCAAAACACAAGTGAGTGTGTTGTTGATGAGAAGAAAATTACATTGTTTATGCATAATCTGAACCCCAATACACCCCTTTCCTCACCATACTTAGAACTCCATTCTGTTTCTTTTATTTGTTCATGGCATGTGGGATATTTACTGCCAATCTCTGAGGGCAATTAAGAGTCAACCGCATTGCTTGTGGATCTGGAGTCATATGTAGGCCAGACTGGGTAAGGACGATAAATTTACTTCCCTAAAGGACATTAGTGAATCAGGTGTGTTTTTACGTCAATCGACAATGTCTTCATCGTCATCCATTCAACGCAATACCATCTCATACCCATGTACCATCCATCACTGCATTCAAAAGAAAATAAGTTCAAAATTAATAGAGAAAGGTCAGGGTGTAAACAAAAAAAAGTGCTCTGGGGAGAAAAGGGAAAGAGAGATAGAAAATGAGGGATAGCGAAACAAGAAATCAGCAAAATGAAGACATCAGAACTGGATAAGACAGTTTCCTAACTTAATACATATGTATCTAGTGTAACATATGTTACACAAATGTAAATAAAACTTTTAACATTGGTTAAATGTCTGGTTTGAATTATATTTCCATTGAATTATAAGTTATGTTATAATTATATTATTCTAACCTTATTTGTTATTTATATGGTGCTTTTGCTTTTAGTTTACAACAGCTTGATATAATTTTTGGTCATTAATCTTTTTCTTTGAGGATTGTGCATTCAAAGCAGTTAGTCATTTTATGCCAGTATAGCATTCTTTACATTTGATTTTAGAAATAATGATTTAAAAATGTTGCAGGAAACAAATCCTTTCTTTGGGGAACTGATAATCTCATGGTCCAGGAGTTTCCACGTTGGGTGAATCAGCAATCTGAGTGCAAATAGTGCCAAAGATTGCACACATCTACTTTAAAATTAATGCTATGGCATTAAGGGTGGCACAGTGGTTAGCACTGCTGCCTCACGTCTCCAGGGACTCAGTTCGATTCCAACCTCAGGTCACTGTCTTGTGGAATTGGCACATTCTCCAAATGTCTGCGTGTGTTTCCTCTCAGTGCTCCAGTTTCCTCCCACAGTCCAAAGATGTGCAGGTTAGGTGGGTTGGCCACGCTAAATACATGGGATTGCAGATCGGGTGGGCCTGGGCACAATGCTCTTTTGGGGAGTCGGTGCAGACTCGATGGGCCAAAAGTCCTCTTTCTGCACTGTAAGGATTTTAAAATGTCATTTTGTTTTAAAAATATTTCTCAATATATTTACAAATTATTTTGATGCAGTTTGATTAACATAGCTACAACGTGGATTTTAAATCATTTTCAAACACTGTTAATTCTCCACTAAACCTAAATTACAGAAAATAGCCATTTGCTTGTTACATTGGTATGCAAGAGTAAGTTTCTTCACAAATTAAATACATTCAAAAGCTTTTAAAATGTACAGTTTAGTGCCCTTGTACACAAAGATTTCAGCTTAATGGTCGGAGTCTTCTCAAAAGCCTGTAAACTGGCGCAATTAATGGAAACTTGCAATAGTGATAAACCTAACCAGTTTTGTTGCCAGAGCCTGCTACTAACACAATTGTTTCAAACCAGTGCAAAAAACTGTGGAAACACAATGTGCACGCACTGATCACAATTTGGGGCCGGATGGTGGCATGGTGATTAGCACTGCTGCCTCACAGCGTTCCCCCAGTTCGATTTTTGTCTTGGGTCACTGTCTGTGTGGAGTTTGCACATTGTCCCCATGTCTGCATGTGTTTCCTCTGGTTGCTCCGCTTTCCTCCCACATTCCAAATATATGCAGGTTAGGTGGATGCTAAATTGCCCCTTCGTGCCAGGGGGACTAGCTAGGGTAAATGCATGAGGTTATGGGAATAGGGCCTGGGTGGTATTGTGGTTGGTGCAGACTCGATGGGCCGAATGGTCTCCTTCTGCACTGTAGGATTCTATGATTCTATGCTCTTAAAATTCTGTCCTATTCTGTGACAGTTAATGGTACGCAGATTTAGAGGTGAATTATGCCGAAAGAAGATCATTGTAACCAAACAGGAAATCTATCTCACAAAAGGCCTCAGTTGGGTAAAAGCCAAGGTATATAACTTCTGCAACAGCTTGCAATTACTCTTTTCAAATAAATGACATCCCTTTGTAGGGGCAAGTCTTGCTGTCATCACAATAGGTACCTGCTAATTTTCTCCAAACATTCAGAAAACAATTATTCTTCGACCTGTGCTGCTTACTTCTGTTACTTCTAGAGCTACATGCAGGTGATACACGTTACTGTTCCTCTAACTCACCTCTCTTCTGGGAAACTCTTTTAATGTCATGAAAGGCTTGTGTGTGAATTTAAAACCAAATTCATGTCCTTTCAGTCAGAAGTGCAACAAGTTGGACTGTACACCAACTAGTAATGAGAGAGTTTTTAATTGAAAAATATCACTGGTAGGCATCCAAAGTCAGCGTGAAAATCAGAAACTGTTGGGGAAACTCGGCAGAAACTTAGCATCTATGGAGAGAGAAAGTAGAATTAGCATTTTCAGCTCTGTGTGACTTTTCAAAGAGTCATGTGGACTTGAAATGTTGGCTGAAGCTCCTGTTGTGCCTGCTGCGGGAATCATAGCGGGCTAGAGAGAAAATTCAGTGGAACATTTAAACATCTGTCGCGCTAGGACAGGAATTTGCGGCCTTGGAGTACACACAGCCAGAAAATCTTACCCGTTATCTCTGTTTCTCTCTCCACAGATGCTGCCGAACTTGATGAGTTATTCCAGCATTTTCTGTTTCTGTTTCGGATTCCAACATCCGCAGTATTTTGCTTTTACAAAATTTAAAGTATTCACTTTAAAGGCAAGCTTTTAAAAAATATAACAGGGGTGCCATATTAGGAAAAGCATACACGGGCAGAATTTCAACCTGCTAATCAAACACGGCAACCTTGAAATCTAGCAAAACCTACCCTACAGTTTGAAGAAATGAAACCCAGCTCTGAATATAGGCCTTATGGTTCATAAAGACCTTGAGTTCGAGTGAAAATACAACAGAGCTATCTTTGTCATTATCCTTAACATCAACAACTTTATATTCATATAGGCACCTACATAATAAAGCATCCCAAGGTGCTTCAGCAATTGCCATACAAAATTTGACACTAAGTCACATATGGAGATATCCGCACTGATGATCAAAAATTTGGCCAAAGAGGTAGGTTTGAAGGTTTTAAGATGGCTTAAAGGAGAAGAGAGATGTCGAGAAGTTTAGGGAACTATTTCAGGATCTGGGCAGCTGGAGTCACTGCTTTCTATGGCATTCCTTTGCAGGAGGAAGGTTGCCCTGAAATGCAGAAGACAATCTGCAGCGGCGATTAGTGTAAAATGTTCTAGTTTGTATCTTGCTGACCAACTGCCATTCTCTCAAAAAAAAGGGGCAGCATTTTCCAGCCGTGCTCGTCCCCCAAAGCCAGAAAATTCCGCTTGAAGGCAACAGACATTTGCATGGTCCGTGTCCCGTCCCCTCCTAGTCCTGTGGTGGGTGTGACAGTAAAATTCCACCCACGATATTTGTCATCCTGTCTGGACAGGTCACAGATATCTTTAAAGCGATGTTGTGCCTTTTGTCTCAAAGTGCCTTAGAGTCAATTAACTGTGGTTTTGAAGCGTGGTTATTATTGAGGGGAAACATGGGAACCAGTTTTCATACAGGAAGATACTACAAGCAGAAATGTATTAATGACCAGACAATCGATTTTGACAATATTGACAGAGGGATAAATATTGTTCAGAAAGACCCTGCTACTCTTTGAAATAGTGTCACGTGATCTTTTATGTCTTCTCGAAAGGTGGGCTGGGACCTTGGTTTCACCTAAAAGTAGTCATAGGAACTTGAACCACTTTGCAGGATCCTGTTCTTTTCACTGAAAATTAAACCCACGAGCACCATTTCAAATATTGAGTTGAACCATTTACAAATTCACAATCTATGACATTCCTAAATGGCAATGCTTTCTGTGGTGACAACTTAAAGCTGGTTCATCCTCATACCTGCTCCTGTAGATCCTATGGTAGCTCTATGGCAGGTGCAGGATTATCCAGATTGAAAGGATCTTATTTATTTAAACAAGCAATTTTTAAGCAAGGGAGGGAGGGAAAAATGACCAGTATGTCATAACAATATCTTTAAACCAAGTTCTGCTAAAGCGACACAGCAAAATATGAACTTATTTTATCCTTTTTTTTCAGATGTTGAGCAATCTGCTGCATGTTTCAAACATTTTGTTTATAAAAAACCTTAAGAACTCACAAGGCTCAAACTCTATTGGTCTGGTTGGTTGTTAGAACCTGTGATTCCAGTTAAAACACATCTCTTCTAATATATTAACAAGCTGACACATGGATTGAAGAGCTAACTGACAGAATAAAATACTGACGATTGCCGCATATGATTTATTACACTTGCTGAAGCAAGATGAAGCATTAGCTGTTTTCACCTCCTATGAATAGGCTTTTAAGATATTCTGAGAGGTTTGTTATATGATTATTAGCTATTAATGCTGATTAATGGAGCATGATTCAGAACAAAGTGTACAAGGTCACCTTAGATCACTGGTGTGCATTATAGTTACAAAAAAACAACGTAACTATTTCAAATGGGAACAGCATTAACTCATAATTTGGTGTGCATTTTCATCTGTAAAGCTTTCATACTGTGCAGTTTCTGCGAGGTTAAAATTCATGAAGTGGTAGCTGGTGCTTACATTGCTAAGCCTGGCTCCCTCATCCCCTGCCCATTAATAGACCGCGTTATGTCTTTTTTGGGATTCATTAAACAAGTTGAAACTATCTTTTTTATTTCATAGAATCCCTATAGTGCGGAAGGAGGCAATTTGGCCCAATGAGCATGCATCCGACAACAATCCCACCTGGTGACCCCATGTATTTACTCTGCAAATCCCCCGAAATCCACCCGAGGTCAATGGATGCTTCCATTATCTGCCCCTCACCTACTTCAATTCTGTGGTGGGACAGGCAGTAAAATTCCAGCCTAAGGAGCAATTCAGCACAGTCAATCAACCTAACCTGTACTTTGGACTGCGGGAGGAAACCGGAGCACGCCAGAGGCACAGGGAGAACATGCAAACTCCACACAGCCACTCAAATTGAACCCGGGTTCCTGGCGCTGGGAGGCAGCAGTGCTAACCCTGTGCCACCGCCATATCCCGTTTAAATATCCAATTTTTAGGCAATATTTGGAAGGAGAAAAATGAATGAGTACGTCCTAACAAAATTTTCAAACCAAGTTCTGCTAAAGGGACACAGGAAAGGATTAACTCTTCTTATTCATTTTGTTCAGATATTGAGAAACCTGCTGTATATTTCAAACATTTTGTTTTTAAAAACCATAAGAACTCAGCTGGATAGAACTCCATGGGTTTATTTGGCTGTTACAGCCTCCAATTTCAATTTTAAAAGAAAATCCTAAAAAGGCCCAATTTCAAGTTGAAATTTCCTCAGCATCGGTATCCTTAAAACCAGCACTAGTGTGTAAATGAGGCCCCTCACCAAAATGGCTGACACTGAGCAGGAGGTGATGGGTCTGCCCTCACTCATGGTTCATTAGGGGAGTCTGTAGAATAAGCATCCACTTCACAAAACCGAGGAAACATTTTCAAAAAGAGCGTTCAAGCTCTCCCTTTTCCCACAGCTGCTTGTCTGCAGTCAACTCTTCTCCAATCACATCCCTCTCACCACGACCCACCCAGTACCAGACCTCCATTTCCCTCAGCCTCCACATTGGAGGCCATTTATCAAGGTAGGTGGCGGAAGTTTCAAGCTGGCAAAAGGACTAGCTGCCTGCGGAGACATGTCAAGCAGCAACAGTTCTCCCAGATTATTCAGAATGAGGCATGTCAATTTTAACTAAGGAGACACAGCAATATGCCATTGGTTGGCTATCTGTCATCTGTCCTTAGTAGCCACTCTGCTCAGGTCAGAGTTAAAATCAATAAACATTATCTAACTCCATTTCTAAAGAAGGATGCCGCTGGCATTTGTCAGGTGCCTTCAGAAGGGCAGGTTAAAGTTGAAGACATTGGGATCCAGGCAACGACATGGGCATGCAAGTCACCCCGTCAATCAGAATTTCATATCTGCCCTGCTTTCCCAATTAAAATGGAAAAGAATAAGCTAACAGTTGGACTTGATACGATGAATTTCCATTCTGTTTATGGCCATGAGCTCATCCAGGGATTACTAAAATACAATGACAGTCCCAGGTTCGATCAAATTGTGCTGAGTTTACTATACGTAACTGGGACGGCAGCAAGAGTATTAAAACTAGCCTCAGTATTGCGGGGGGAAATAAGATTAATGCAGTTGATTGTTAAGAGCCATACTGAAAGTCAGCATGTGCAAACATTACGTGAGGATGAGATTGGGTTCAGCTGTGGTTCCCTTGTAAAAACTTGCTGAAACTAACCATTTAGACCTACGTATAAATAATGGCAGCTTAGGGTCCAGAGATGCTTGACGCGAGTGAGCCATATCTAATACATGTCAGTGTCTTGACAAGATGGTCAAGGGGAAGTTGAGGAGAAATTCCATTGCATCTTCAAAATGCTTTTAGACTTTTCTGTTTATCACAAAACCCTGCAACCACTTCTACAGGAAGTACTCATCACTTGTTTTCCTATAATTCATGACCTTTTAACCCTTTCTGTGCGGTGACTTGAGTTTGATTTCATCCCTGTTTAAAGGTACATCAAAGTCTCCTTTGAGATGTAAAGATGTGCTAAGGGCTAATTTGTTCCAGATGAATGCAGGCCTTTAAAAAAAAACATTTTATGAGCATCTCACAGTGAAAGGGTAAAAGGACTGTCATCATCTTATCCTGCTGAACAAACAAAAACTTGTGATTATGGTTAACGCAACAAATGTGATTCCCCTAAACAAAACAGCGAATACCAAATGTTTGATGTTTTGTCAGCTCATGGCACTTAATAAAACAATTGCTTTCAAAAGGTTAAGATCCCGGACAGACGGACTTCAAACTGTACTGTGGGATCTCTGTTGCTTTTCTTCCTCTGTACTATCCCTATCGATGCTATAACCTGAAATTGCTTGAATTGATATTATTCAGTAAAATAACTTTATGAGAAGGATAATATAATTTTGGTTACATTTTTTAAAAGTGTAAATTAAGATTTTGGTGACTTTGCAAGGAAGCTAAATTATAGTACAGAATGCAGTTGTTGTTTGTTACTGGAGCCTAGGTTAGGATGGTAAAAAGGCTAAAGGACTGGGCACTGATGTACATTTGAGTTCTCACCCTATTGCATTTGCAGGTTGATCTTTCTCAATGCAGTCAGAGCTTCCTCCCCACCCCTGCAACTGAGAAAGGGGCTAGATTCTTATGGTAATTGGGATCAGATTACTTAGTTATGACTCTGAATGCCATTTTCATCTCTGCGCACTGGATTACTGCATGCTTCTGCTCCTGTCCATTAAACCATAGCTGGTAAAAGACTGGAGGTGGCCATTCTTAGCATCAGTTAAAGAGATCCTCAGTGGCCACCAAGGAAAGCTGGAAGCAATTACCCTTTCTGTAATTAATTTTGGGTTGTGAGACCTAAAGGCTTCAACAATGCTTCTTGCTGCTGTGGGTGCTGTCAAAAATGTTGCTTCCTCCTCAGACACAAAGCTTCTTTTCACTCCTGTTGAGTTTATTGCACCTCTCCAAGAGGAAGGTGATCTACAGGTTTTGCAAATTAAATTTCAGACACTCGTTTGAAAGATGTCTGAAGAGCTAACTCATGGCTTGGAAGTTTCCAGTGTCAAATGAGTTTAATGTAATAGTGACCATCATGCAATCAGTGACACCAGTTGTCTGCAAGTGTGTTTCTAGCAGATGGCAAAGCTATGTGACAGCTTCCCTTGTCAAGAAGCAATATTATAGATGGGCCATCTCTGATTTGCCCAACTTGGGCTGCCTGAATGTTAAATATGGACCATGTTGTAATGATGGGTGTGGACATAATACTTGAGGTAAAGCTATTTCTGTCTTTTTTACATAGAATGTCATAGAACATGTTGCTCATGGCAAAGGATATTTGAACCCACTAGTCTATGTTGGTGTTTGTATTTCACACAAACCGACGCCGTTCCATCTACCTCACACCAGCCTACAGCATATCTTTCTATTGCCTTTTTCCTCATCTACTCGTCTAGTTTTCTTTTGAAAACATCTAAGATACTTGCCTCAACCACTTTCTGTGATACCTAGTTCCATGTTCTGATCGCTCTCTGAATTAAGAAGTTTCTCCTTATTTCTCTTTTGGACTTATTAGGATCCATCTAGAATTTGTAGCCTCAGGTTTTGGATACTGTCACAGGTGGAAATATTCTCTCCAGTCCACGCTGTCCAACCCGTTCACTATTTTAGATCTCCTCGAAGTCTCTTTGCTAAAGACAAAAGCCTCAACTTGTTGGATCTTTCTAGAAAGCGTAATCTGTCCATTCTTGTACCATCTGTGTTAATTCTCTTTGTATTTTCTCCAGTGCTTTACAGTCTGTTCATGAAGCTACTGCTGCAGAATCCTGGAATAAATTCTCATTCTGAGCACAGAGAGAGCGAGAGAGCTCTTAACATACAAATGCTGACAAAAGAAATCCATACCATTTAAAAAAGCTAATTTATTCAGCACAAAATTGAACTTGATGTTTAAAATGTACTACTCTCAACCAGAATGTCAAACTACTTCAAGGGATTCCTTCCCTGAAGTAATACTGTAAAATGTTCTGCTTTCCCCTTCACTCAACACTGTACCCAGTAAGGACAGCAAACACCTAGATCCCCAGATTGGGACTTCATTTCATCCTGTCACCTGCTGGTGTTATGGCACTGAGGTGCTCCCACCTCCATAGTCACCAAGAGAAATTTCGGTGAGTGTCGATTCCAACCCGCTAACCAATTTTGTGCCATACCACTAGGTGGGGTGTCATACCATAGAAAACTGGCACACTATCCATTTTCCCTGAAATCCACTTCTTCAGGATGAGTGGAATTTGTTCTGTTGCTCAGCAGAGAATGACCCTTAAAAACTGAGGTTGGAGACTCTGTCAAGTGAGAACTAGATTTTCTGAAGCTCCAGATGCTGACTTAGGATTCTAAAACCCTTGGATTATCAAAAACCTTTAACTTATTCTGACACTTAAATATTTAGTTTGTTTTTATACACAACAAAGTGCATTCCTAAAACTTCTTTGTAAGATAGCCAAACATCCCAAGAAGTTTCAAAAGCGGATGTCAAATACAGTTTTTATCTATATAACATATTCATAGGTACATATAAAGCACATTCATCCATATAATATTGCTTATTGTTCAGAGGTGGAATTATTAATCTCAAAATTAGGACAATAATCAAAGTTAAATCAATAGCAGTACATTTTAGGGAGAGGATCAATGAATAATTGTTTTATCAATATCTTTAGCATAATCTGCAATAGGACAATATGAGGAAAGGGGGCAGCATCAGCACTTTGTGTGAACCCTAAAATACGATTTTTAAATACCCATTAATACTTGGAATTTTGAGTTAATGTGAAGCACGACATTACAAATAGGATCCCAATTCCATTAAATCGCAGAACATTTTTCTAACTCAATAAAGGACTTCCTGGAATTATGGTCCATTCTGATGTCTGTTTAAATGCAAGTTCCCACTCCTGATGATGTCAAACAAGTACTACTGTGTCTCTGGTGATTCAGTGAAGGAAAGATTGGACCTATCTCTGATGCCTCCAACAGTTGAATGGCATTTGCCGACAAGGCATATACTGGATGAGTAAATGTTTTGGGCAAGGATTAAAGGAACATTGGCAGAGTCGAAATGACTCTCCAAGCATCAGTAATTGCCTTTAGGAAATGAGGCAAGAAAATTCGAGCAGGAAAAAAAGGCTTTGTATGGGCTGTGCGTATTTGTAGGACAGTTTTTAATACGTCAACTGAAGCCGTCATGGGGAGCTGGGAGGACTCTGAAGATAAGATACATCAAAGTCTGACCTGACAGCTGTGACATTGTGCAGGCTGCTCTCCTGAGAGTTTATAGACTGGATTGACAGGCAGGATTAAGCCTAGTAATTGTGATAAACAATAGCTGAACTATGATTGAGAGCTGCCACCTGGGAGAGACACACAACTGGACGGGTAAGGGACGGGGAGCTGGGAAAAAGTACCGATAAGTTAATGCTATTTTATTTTCTCTATTAATCTCTGTCTTGATCAACTAAATAGCAACAACCACTTGCATTTATGTATACATTGAATATTGGACCTTGCAGTTTTATATTGCTGCTTTTGTACATATTTAGTGATGAGTGTGGCACCAGCCCCTAACTTGTGGCTCCCACACAACCAGCAACAGCCTCGAAGTACACTTGTTGTCAGAATCTGTAATGACCCAGTTCTGTGTTGCTACTGCAGTGCAACTCTTCATTCCTGTCATATTGTGACAAGGCAAGCACACTTCGACTTCTGTAACCGAGGCTGTTACATCTTCACATTCTCTAGCTTGTGAATTTTGATGTCAATTTCAGCATCCATCCTGCCACTTTGGCTGAGTTCAGCTCATGCAAGGCAAACTGCAGACCTTCCTGGTCTGTAGCATTGTATCAACACAGACAGTGCATTCATTCACTGAACAACCAGTGGAGTCATTATCATGAATCCCTACAGTGCAGAAGGAGGCCATTCAGCTCATTGAGCCTGCACCAACTACAATCCCACCTAGACCCTAACCCCGTAATCCCATATACTTACCCTGCTATTCCCCCTGGCACTAAGGGCAATGTAGGGTGGCCAATCCACCTAAATTGCACATAGAACATAGAACACTACAGCACAAACAGGCCCTTTGGCCCACTAGTTGCACCGATCACTTGTATACCTACTAAGCCATAGACCTATCTATAACCCCCAATCCCATTAGATCCCATGTACTCATCCAGAAGTCTTTTAAAAGACCCCAGCGAGTTCACCTCCACCACCACCGACGGCAGCTGATTCCATTCACTCACCACCCTCTGACTGAAAAACTTACCCCTAACATCTCCTCTGTACTTGCTTCCCTGCACCTTAAATCTGTGTCCTCTCGTAGCGACCATTTCAGCCCTGGGAAATAGCCTCCGAGAATCCACCCTATCTATTCCTCTCAACATCTTATAAACCTCTATCAGGTCGCCTCTCAACCTTCGTCTCTCCAGGGAGTGATCTTTGGAGTGTGGGAGGAAACCAGAGCACCCGGAGGAAACCCACCCAGACAGGGACAGCATGCAAACTCCACATAGACAGTGACCAGAGGCCAGAATTGAACCTGGATCCCTGACGCTGTGAGGCAGCAATACTAACCAAGTCCTCCAAGTACCATGATACTACACCGTGATACTGTCAGACACCAATTTTAGCATCCCCACTCCAGTTCCCACATTCGCCCCCCAGGAATGTGTTAGCAGGTAAGAATGCATGAACCTGGGCACTAGGGTGCCAGTGCTGTGCCCAATAGTTACCTGTTTCTGCTGGGATTTTACCTATGGTAGAAGGAGTCTTTGGGCAGCTGTCCACCCTTGGGCCAATTGAGGCCCTGAAGTGATCACTTAGTGACCACTCGAAGATCTCCTCCCATCACTGCTATGATTATGCCCATGACAGTCTGTCCAGGGCCAAGTGCCCAGGTTGTCAGACTTGTCGAGGGAGGTGCTTCCTGTTCAGGCACTCTGTGCCCAGCCCCCCAAGGTAGCTCCACCGCCCTCAATTTCTGCACCCCCTGCCCTCTACCCACCACCCAGGCCCTGGTAAAACCACACACTTTAAGTCCTGGTCCATGACCACCTGCCATCCGAGTGGCTGAATACTCCCTGACTCAGGGCCTACTTCCCAAAGGGTGAAATTCTCATCCTGTGATGTTAAATGGCTGTGGGGCAACCTGATCCAACTGAGGCAGGGATATCGCCTCCATGTAAAATTTGGCCTATGTGCAATTTGCACTAATTTGATATCTGTCATGATGGACTTGTCATATAATCTTGAGCCGGCTGTTATTTAACTGATTGGGCTTTTAGTCCAGCCTCCAGGTTTACAGGTACTGATGACTTTTTGCAGAGTTGTTTGTGACTCTGTACATCTGATGAGGGACTGTTTGACATGCTTATTTGGCACTAACAACTGCCTGCACTGCACTTAATTGGCTGATGATACATATGAAGAAGCCAGGGGTTAGAAATTGATCAGCCCCTGTTTTATTTGAACACGGGAGTTACAATTAATGAGCTGCCTGGACCTGTCCTGACCAGCCAACATCAACCTAACCATCAGACATGGCAATTACACACCAAGCCCACTTGACCCTGCAAGGCCTCCCTACTAACACTCTGGGACATGTGCCAAAATTGGGAGCGTTGTCACACAGATTAGTCAAGCAACAGCCTGACATGGTTATAATCACTGAATCATTCCTTACCGCCAATGTCCCAGACTCCTCCATTCTATCTCTGAGTATTGCATGTCCCACAGCCTGGGCAGACCTACAAGAAAGAGGTAACAGTACAATGGTATACAGTTGGGAAGGAATTGCCCTGGGAGTCCTCAGTAACTTCAGACTTATGAATGTTCATGGCCTAATGTCCAACATTGACAAGGAAACCAATATTTGGTACTACCTACTGTCTCCTCTCAGATGACGAATCAGTGCTCATTCGTGTTGAACACTATTTTGAAGAAGTGCTGATGATAGCAAAGGCATAGACAGGGGGAGTTCAATGATCATCATCAAGAATGGACTAATTAAATTCGTCCAGTTCTGAAAACATAGCTGCCAGACTGGGTTTGCAATAGGTGGTGAGGGAACCAAGAGGGAAAAACCTCCTTGAACTAATCTTCGCCAACTTACCCTGTCACAAATTCATCTTTCACTGACAATATTGGCAGGAGTGACCATCACACAGGATGGGATTGTCCATCCATTCCTGCTCATGAGATCATCTGGTCCCACCAAAGGTGAGCCCCTGCCATGAGAAAATGCAAACAACAAAGTAAGGTTTATTTATTATTCATAGGTAGGCTTACATTAACACTGAAATGAAGTTACTTTGAAAAACAGGAAACCCTGTTGATAACAATGGGACCAGAATATCCCACTGCCAATCATTGGCAGCCACTTCTACCACCGCAAAACACACCATAGGGGTGCGCGGAAAATCCTGTCCATAGTCTTGACGGACAAAATTCTATCTTCACACTGACGATACCATCCATTGTGTTGTGTCACAACCTTGTTTAACCTTGTTAAATAGGACAAATACAGAACAAATCTATCAGCTCAAAAATAGCATATCCCTGAGGTGCTGCAGTCCATCAGCAGCAGCATGACTGTATTCAACCACAATCATTAGTAACCTCATGGCCTGTCACATCCTTCACTCTACCATTACCACAGAAAGGGATGAACCCTGGTTCAATGAGGAGTGCAGGAAAACATGCCAGGAGCAGCACTTTACACAACTAAAATTGAATTGCCAATCTGATGAAGATACAATACAGGATTAATTACATGCCAAACAAGAGAAACAGTAGAAACAGCATGTGATAGACAAAGCTAAACAATCTCACAACCAATGAATGGTGAATAATGGACAATTAAACAATTAATTAAAGGCGATGGTTTCATAAATATCCAGCATATCAGTGTAATGGGATTAAGACCTTACACTAAACCTTTAGCAAACCAAAGGGTCAATTCAAGGCAGGAGACCATAATAGTTATATAGTAAATGAGGATCACAGAATACTAGGAAGGGACAGAGAGAATACACCAACAGTCAAGACTAGATACTATTAAGATAACAAAAAGACAAAACTTAAAACTCTGTGTCTGAATGAGCATAGCAGTCATGAAAAAGTAAATGAATTGATAGTGCACGTTGAAGTAGTAGCCATTACAGAGACATGGCTGCAGGATAACAAGGATTGGGTTCTTAATGTTGGGGGTTATATAACATTCAAGAAGAATAGGAAGCTTGGTATATGGAACAGGAGGGGTAGTGCTGTTACTTAATGATGCTATTGATGACCTTGATTCAGGAGATGAGGATATGGAATCAGTTTGGGTGGAGTTGAGAAAAAGTTAGGGAAAGCAATCATGAGTAGGAGTGGTCTATAAACCTGCTAACTATAACAAAGTATACAAGAAGAAATATTGGTACTTGTGATAAAGGGATGGCAAAGTTCCCTAGATTTGGAAAAGGTTACATTAGATCAGAATAGAGAAAAAATATAACTCCCTTGTTCAAAAAGGACATTCAGCCTCTGATCTTTGGGTAAGCGTTCTCCAAGGTGGCCTTCATGACACATGACAACGCAGAATCACTGAGCAAAAACTGATAGCCAAGTTCCAAGCTCCACACACATGAGGACAGGGTCTTGGGTTCATATTGCATTATCTGTAACCCCCACAATTTGCCTGGGCTTACAAAATCTCACTAACAGTCCTAAGTGGAGACAATTCACATCTCTTTAACCTGTGCTTAACCCTCTCTCCACTCATATTGTCTGTACCTGTAAAGACTCTCATTCCAACCATTATCTTGTAAATTGAGTTTGTGTCTGTATATGCCCTGTTGTGAACACAACTCCTCACTCACCTGAAGAACGAGCAATACTGCGAAAGCTCGTGCTATCAAATAAACCTGTTGGACTTTAATCTGGTGTTGTGAGGCTTCTTACTTTCCTTAATTAAGCAACTTTTGTCCATGTTTTATCCCAGATTATTGTTTCTGGAAGTTTCCCCACCAGTGAAGTTAAACTGATCGGCCTGTTGTATTTGGGCTTATCTTTACCCTCTTCTTTTGAACAGAGGTGTAAAATTAGCAATTCGCCAATCCTTTCCAACCACTGGACCTAACGACTTAAAAATCATGACCAGAGCCTTGGTACTTCCTAGGCTCACTTCCTTCATTATCCTTGGATGTAACTCAGCCAGCCTTGGTGCCTTTTCAACTTTTAAGTACAGACAACCTATGCAATGCCACTTCCTTATTAATTTTCAATCCTTGAAGTGTCTAATTAATCCCTCTTCCATCGTGGCGCAGGTAAAAACAAGTGAAAAATATTCATTTAATACAATTGTTATGCACTCTGTCACTGTGTGTAAATCCCCTTTATTGGCCCTATTGTTCCTTTGACTACCATTCTACTATTTATATGTCTATAGAAAACCGTATGTTAGCTGCCAGTCTCATTTCATCTTCTCTCTTTGCTTCTCTTATTTACACTTACACATCCCCTTTGAATCTTCCATATTCAATCTGATTCTCAATTGCATTTGCCTAGTGTAGTACTCACTTAAACCTTTAATATTATCCTGGCCGAGTTCAGGAAGTGGCTGGCAACATGGGGCACACAAAGTTGCACAAAATTGGTGTGAGATCTCCAAGGCATTGCTAAAAGTAATGCTACACAAGGGGATTTTTATCCCCAGCTGTCAGGGCAAGGCAGCCTTCATGTTATATAGGGGTGAATTGGCACAGGATTAGTGGGAATAGGAGAGAACCTACTCTGTTTTTCAAACTGAACGCTGCTCCCGTGTTGAAGGGCCTCGTTACCAATTACCATGTGGATCCACATGATAGTACAACTATACGTTTCATAAGAGGGGTCAGCATTCACTTGCATGGGTACTAATATGTGCTGAGCAAGGGAGAGTTGAGACTGACGATATCAACATGGATCACAGACCTTTTCTTAATTAAAGAACAGATGCATCTATTGCTTGAAGTTTTCATGGAGGGATTCATTTGCATTGGGCTTGTAGTGGCTAACTGCAGTATTTTTCAATGATATTGCTGCAGAATGCTGCACAGACCACGCAGGTAGCACCCCACAGTGTTGTTTTCCTTTGGGGAGTTGAGGCTAAGTCTGCTTATTGCTGCTACAAACAAGACCATGCAAATAATTTTCTCCCCATTGAAGCCATTTTTTGCATTTGCACCATATTGTGTTTATTGTATATGAGTATCATTTACCTCCCAATGAGATATTTTTTAATATTCTACTATTACTTCCAATTAAAGTTTTGTTGTTGAGAATCGTAGTTAGAGCAAATAACTATGTGTACACCATGCTTCATTTCTGTTTAATCATAGCATCCAATAGTATTCTTTTGATATGGTCACGGTGGCTGAAAATAATACTCTAATATGCACTGTTGGTAAATCTGCATGTCTATTATTGTCCCTTGCAGACATCCAGAAATTATAATAGTTCCTTTGTGGTCAATGTAATAAACTTGTCACAGTAAAGCGGAAACAAAAGTGGTCAGATTCTGGACAATTCTGCAGCTAGTATGTAAAATGTTCAGTACAGGCTGCTAATTTAAATGTTATTAATCAACTGCTTTCATAAATGTAATGGTAACACTGCTGGGCTACCAAAGTAACATGGGATTGCAGGGGGTGTATAGCAGGGTGAAAATGTATCATCTGAATGCAGGGCTTATTTCTGAAGGTAAAAAAAATCAAATAGTATAAAGAGATGTATTAATGCCAAGTCAGAAAGTAACAAATATTAAAGGAGCTTCACTGTTTACCAACAATATATCCCAAGGTAAGGGTGGCATTGTGACACAGTGGTTAGCACTGTCGCCTCACAGCGCCAGAGACTTGGGTTCAATTCTGGCCATGGGTCACTATCCTAATGGAGTTTGCACATTCTCCCCACATCTGCGTGGATTTCCTCTAGGTGCTGTGGTTTTCTCCAACACTCCAAAGATGTGCAAGTTAGGTTGATTGGCTATGCTAAATTGCCCCTTAGTGGCAGGGGACTAACAGCGTAAATAAGTGAGGTTATGGGGATAGGGCTTGGGTGGGATTATTGTTGGTGCGGATTTGATGGGTCGAATGGCCTCCTTCTGCACTGTAGGGATTCCATGCTTCTATGAAAGATAAATTCCTAGATAAAAAATTAGAATTTAATACTGCAAAATGATATTTCCAACAGCAATTTTAACAGCAATACAGTTCTAAAAAAAGGTGGGAATGAATAAAAGCTCTTCAGTCAAGTTTTCCCTCTCATATCATGAAATCTAATTGTATTTTGTATAATCCCAAACAGTTTGACTCTGTTATCTGGTGTGCTAGATTATCCAAATATTTAGCATTTCTTGAATAATGAAGGCATTCCTAATATTGACTTTGAAATTTACAACAACATCTAACACCTTTTAACATAATAAAAAAGGCTTCACAGGAGCGGTATAAAACATTGGTTTTCCACTTACTTCTCATTAATTTGTATCCATGTCCACTGATCCTAACATTTTGCTATACTTTAAAATGACAACCTGTTTTAACGCTATTTTAAATTCATAGTTTATATGCTGCAGTGAAGTCTCTTTCTACTACTCTTCTTTCTAACCTGTAACAAGTCAATAACAGATATATGGTCACTGGGTGCGAATTGCAGGAATTTGAGGCTCTTGAACTTCCAACATGATTGGTCAGCTGGTGAGACTCCCCTTTGCAATGTCCATCAGAATAAAAAATGAACCTTAAAATTTTTTCATTAACTCATTTGTGATCAGTATGGTTGCGCTTTTCTGCATTTTTTTCTCATGGTGGCATGACCAAAATCAACACTGTATTTTTAAAAAAATTTAGGTTATCCTTAATACAAAAATGTCCCAAAGCTCTTCATAGAGGTATAATAGACAAAAATGGATGCCAAGATGAACATAGAACATAGAACCCTACAGTGCAGAAAGAGGCCCTTCAACCCATTTAGTCTGCACTGAACACAATCCCACCCAGGCCCTACCCACATATCCCTACATATACCCACTAATCCCTCTACCCTAAGCATCCCTGGACACTAAGGGGCAATTTCTTAGCATGGCCAATCAGCCTAACCAGTACATCTTCGGACTGTGGGAGGAAACCGGAGTACCCAGAGGAAACCCACGCAGACATGAGGAGAACATGCAAACTCCACACAGACAGTGACCCGAGCTGAGAATCGAACCCAGGACACTGGAGCTGTGAAGTAGCAGTGCTAACCACTGTGGTGCTGTGCTGCCCATAAAGGGTAAGGTATTGTAAAAGTTGAGGTTTTGAGGTGGGCCTTAAAGGAAGAAAGGGAGGATTAAAATGGAAATTTATTAGGATGGAATTTTTTTTTAAAATGACAGGATGTGGGCATCGATGGCTGGTCCACATTTATTGTCATAATTGATCTTGAACTGAATGGCATTTCTGAGCGCAATTAAAAGTCAACCACATTGCTGTGTGTCTAGAGTTGGTCAGATCAGATAAAGATGGCAAATTTCCTTCCCTAAAGGATATTAGTGAACCAGATAGGTTTCTAAACTGACAATGGTTTCATTAAAATTTCAATTCTAGATTTTAATTGAGTTCAAATTTCACCATTTGCCTTAGTTGGGTTTAAACCCAGATCCTCAAAGCATTGCTTGAGTGCCTGGATAACTTGACCAGTGATAATACCATGACGCTATCACCTCCCAGAATGTGGGGTCTAGATAGCTGATGCATCAGTTGGCAATAATGAAATGAAAAGAAGGAAGAGGATGCACAAGAAGTTGAAGAATTCAGAGGGAATTGCAGCTCTGGAGAAAGTTACAGAGATGGGCAAGGG
Source organism: Carcharhinus amblyrhynchos (assembly GCF_965287045.1). NCBI lineage: Eukaryota > Metazoa > Chordata > Chondrichthyes > Carcharhiniformes > Carcharhinidae > Carcharhinus > Carcharhinus amblyrhynchos. The sequence goes on along the minus strand of NC_137339.1, from coordinate 37,630,996 downwards.
CAAAATAAAAAAGGGCATGATAATTTTAAGTTTGACACACTGGGAACTGGAAGCTAAGGTAGGTCAGCAAGGACAGAATTGATGGGTCACAAATTTTTCTGTAGGCAACTATTTGGGTAGCAGAGCTTCGACTATGTTGGAATATATAGAGAGAGGAAGAAGCAATTCCAGCAAAGACAATATTTAAATAGATGAACCTGATGGTAATAGAGGCATGGGTCAGAAAATAGTAAGTGAAATAAGAAGCGATTGCAGAAAGCTTGTCAGTGATTGAGAACTCAGAAGAGGAGGAACAATGAGAAATAACAAGGCGAAAATGATGAGAGAGAGTTGGTGTAAAGGGTGAGATTAAATGAGAAGAGGAGGCCAGAGGTAAAAAAGCAGATGGGGACTGAGGTAGACTGAACTCACTGAGGAGCAAGATCTCATTGAGGGAGCCAAAATTAGCATTACAGGGTTAATACACAATAGTAATCGATGGTGAGTGGAAGGAGGGATGGGAAAAGGCTGAGAGCAAAACACAAAGTTGGGACTAGGCAATCAGAGGTTTGCTATATCTTAAAGGGGTTTGGGATGGAATCTCAGGAACACCTCAGTGAGGAGGAAGAATCATTACATGCAACCTAGGCTTCTGCCAACATGAAGGTACATCCATGATGAAGATATGGAAAGGGCTGTGTTTCTAAGGGATAAAGTATCCAAGCTATCAGGGCAAGACAGTTTTAATTGATTTTGAACCCAAGTCCTACAAATAAATGAACAAATAGTGCTTTAATGCCTGGCATAGAGCAAACATTGATTTCAACAGTCTTCTTATAGAATAAGACCTTTAAGGAATTTGCTTATGGTCTGCTGCTACCTCTAATCAGATAATATAGCATTGTATTCAAGCAATGTTGTACTTTTTTAATTAAAATTGAGAAAGGTGGTCAACAAGAAGTGCCACGGTGCCTCAAGATTGGTGGAAAATAGGAAATAAGACAAGTTAAATGGAAAGTGATCATGCCACAGTTTTAAGTCTGTAGATTATGGAATGAGGAAAAAAATTGAAAGAAGTACAAATAAAATCACTGTGGCACGGATGGTTAGTACTGTTAATGGGTAGCACGGTGGCATAATGGTTTGCACTGCTGCCTCACAGCATCAGGGACCTGGGTTCGATTCCTGGCTTGGGTCACTGTCTGTGCGGAGTTTGCATGTTCTCCCTGTGTCTGCTGTGGGTTTCCTTCGGGTGCTCTGGTTTCCTCCCATTGTCTGTAAGATGTGCTGGTTAGGTGCCTTGACCCGAACAGGTGATGGAATGTGGCGACTAAGGAATTTCACAGTAACCTCATTGCAGTGTTAATGTAAGCCTTACTTGTGACTAATAAATAAACTTTAACTTTAACTTTACTTTACTGTTTTACTTGGAAGATGAATTTGGGACCTTGAACTCAGAGAAGGGAGAAGGTTAACGATAGGCGTTGTTTCTCCTGTGCTTGAATGGAAAGGTACCATAGGGAAAGAGCGACGACGTTGGGGCTGACTGAGTAGTGGAGCAGTGGATCAGGGTGATATGGAAGGAATGATTCCTTTGAAATGCTGAAAGGGGAGGAGAGGGTAAGATATCTTCAGTGTTGGCATCACCCTGCAGACGGCAGAAATGATGGAAATATTGGATAATTGGTTGGATCAGAAAGGCTGATGGCAGCTCTGACAAGGTTCCACAAAGGGGGGAAGGGATGAGAGCAGATAAGTGTGAAATGGAATAGACATGGTCAAAGGCCCCACAACCATAGTGGTGGGCATCCTCAGTTGAAGAAAAAAGGAAAGATATATTGGAAAGGGAACTGAGTGGTAATACAATTGAGGGAGCAAGAAGTTGGTCTGAGGAATAAGATGAGCTTGGAGAGAGCGTGAGAGGAGGTAGAAGAGAAATTTAAAAAGATACAAGTTCAAGGATAGGGTAGGGGGAAACTTTCAAGAAAAGTTAGGGGAGTGGAACTGATCAGATGATCTCAATCTTGGTGACAAAAAATTTTATAATCTCCTCACATTGATTGTTGGAAGGGACGACGGAGTAGAGAGGGGAGAGGGGTTAAAGAAGACGCCAGCTATTGTGATTGACAGCCTTCAACATCACTATAAAAATTATTTCAAGGACATATCCAAACATTGAGTCTCCACTTAAAAGAAGGCCAATGACTGGTATACATGATTTTCTACTTACTGTCGAGTTCATTATTTTCTATGATGGAAATATTTTGTAATATTTTCAGATTAGTAATCCTTCTTCATTGTTGACATTCAGAATAATTTGAAGGTCAAAAACATATGTTTGTGTGATTGCACATGTGTTTAGATGGAGTCATTCAACCATGATGCAGCAATTTCCAAGAAAGTTACAAAATAAAGCACATGTGAATGTTCACCAAGTCTGTGAGAATACACTTGCCCAATAAATAAGAAAATGATTCTTTGATCACAATCTGTGAGCTAATGAATATGAAAAATGGATTGTGGTGAGAGGATGGAATGGTATTTGTTGTGGAGGCCGACTGTGAGAGATGTGTGAGAGATAGGAACAAAATGGGTTTGAATGTCACTGGGAACTGTTCAGAAGGGGATATGCAGAGATACTTTAAAAGAGGGATGGATGGAGCAGCAAGTTGTGTTGGTCTGAGGAATAGCTGTGCAGAAGAATGGAAAATCAGTGCGTGGGAGTTGACACTTGAGTGTGGATATACCATTGGCGGCACGGTAGCACAGTGGTTAGCACTGCTGCTTCACAGCTCCAAGGTCCTGGGTTCAATTCCTGGCTCAGGTCGCTGTCTGCGTGGAGTTTGCACATTCTCCTCGTGTCTGTGTGGGTTTCCTCTGGGTATTCTGGTTTCCTCCCACAGTCCAAAGATGTGCGGGTTAGGTTGATTGGCCATGCTAAGAAATTGCCCCTTTGTGTCCAGGGATGCGTAGGTTAGAGGGATTAGTGGGTGGGATATGGGGGTAGGGCCTGGGTGGGATTGTGTTTGGTGCAGACTCGAAGGGCCTCTTTCTGCACTGTAGGGTTCTATGATATTAACCTGCCATGAATTTGGCTGTGTCCAGGAGTGAGTGTTCACATTGCAATTTGTCACCTCCCCAGCTACTTCCAGTTGCTCCTGCTTTGGTCGAGAGGATGAACTTTTCCTCCCAGCCACTTGGGAGACTATAACCTGGAACGTGATCTCCAAGAATGACTCAGAGAGCCTATTAGGAAGCACAGCCTTACCATGTTCAGACTCCACCATTGAACTTGCTGTCACTTTGCTTGTGTTGTAAAATGCACCCATTCTGATCCTGGTCAAATTCTCTTTAAATAGCAAGTGCAGGTTGTCATCAGGCTCACCCACCCTGACTGGTTAAGAAGCCCAGATGTGGAATGCTATTGCAGTGGTTATGGCAAAACCTGCTCCATTAACTATCAGGCTTCAATCCACTTGGGCCTTCCTAATGCAGTGGGGTCCTGGTAAATTCTTCCCCAAATCGGGGATCTTCCTGGTCTGTATTGCTCAGCCCTTTATTTGTCAATGTTGTCAAGTCATTAGATGATCTGTGCTCATTTTAAATCTCATTTTATGTGTCTTTTGTGTATTAACCAATTTTAAGTCGGTTAGCTTGACTTTTGTAGTCGGGAAAATGCTTGAATCTATCATCAAGGAAGAGATAGTGAGACATCTGGATATGAATTGTCCCATTGGTAAGACGCAGCATGGGTTCATGAAGGGCTGATCATGTTTGACTAATTTGGTGGAATTCTTTGAGAACATTACATGTGCAGTGTACAATGAGGAATCTGTGGATGTGGTGTATCCAGATTTCCAGAAGGTATTTGATAAGGTGCCGCACCAAAGATTACTACATAAGATAAAGGTGCACAAAGTTACGGGTAATGTATTAGCATGGATAGAGGATTGGTTAGCTAACAGAAAAAGAGTGTGGGTAAATGGGGTTTTTTCTGGCTGGTGATCAGTGACTAGTGGTGTTTACAATTTACATAAATGATTTGGAGTTGGGGACCAAGCGTAATGTGTCAAAATCTGCAGATGACACTAAGGTGGGTGGAAGAGCAAAGTGTGCAGAGAACGCTGAAAGTCTGCAAAAAGATATAGGTAATCTAAATGAGTGGGCAAGAGCCTGGCAGATGGAGTGCAATGTTGGTAAATGTGAGGTCATCTATTTTGGTAGGAATAACAGCAAAATGGACTATTATTTAAATGGTAAAAAATTGCAGCATGTTGCTGTACAGAGGGACCTGGGTGTCCTTGTGCAGGAATCTCAAGGAGTTGGTTTGCAGGTGCAGCAGATAGTAAGACAAACGGAATTTTGTCCTTCATTGCTAGAGGGATGGAGTTTAAAAACAGTGAGATTATGTTGCAGCTCTATAAGGTGCTGATGAGGCCGCAACTGGAGTACAGTTTTGGTCTTCTTACTTGAGAAAGGATATACTGGCACTGGAAGGGGTGCAGAGGAGATTCACTAGGTTGATTCTGGATGTGAGAGGGTTGGCTTATGAGTAGACAGGGGCTATATTCATTGGAATTCAGAAGAATGAGGGGAGATCTTATAGGAACTTATAAGATTATGAAGGGAATAGATAAGATAGAAGCAGGGAAGTTGTTTCCACTGGTTGATGAAATTAGAATTAGGGGGCATAGCCTCAAAATAAGGGGGAGCAGATTTAGGACTGAGTTGAGGAAAAACTTCTTACAAAAACAGTTGTGAATCTGTGGAATTCCCTGCCCAGTGAGGCCGTCGAGGTTACCTCATTGAATGTTTTTAGGGCAAGGATGGATACATTTTTGAACAGTAAAGGAATTAAGGGTTATGGTGAGCGGGCGGGTAAGTACAGCTGAGTCCACAAAAAGATCAGCCATGATCTTATTGAATGGTGGAGCAGGCTTGAGGGGCCAGATGTCCTACTCCTGCTCCTAGTCCTTATGCTCTTATGTTCTTAAACAATTACTCTAGCTTTCACTGACCTCACATTCAAACAGTTTTCTCCTTTAAAAGGCCAGTTCACTGAATTTTGCAGTTTAATTCTCCACTCAATTGGCCAGGCCACGGAGTTTATCAATACAATTAGGCACCTGTATTGGTCTGAGAGAAAATGTCCCCTAGTATTTACAGTGCATAACAATTCATGGAAACTAGCTCATAAACTATTTTGTAGATTCTCTTTGTACCGGGCATTTCATATTTGATATAGGTACAAAGCTTCACTAAAGCCAATGATGAAAAACAGTTTTCATGCTTAGCTTGTGGCTGCAAACCACACTTTTGATATTCAAGTGATCACTTATGCAGAAGAACTGTGAGGCCTCAGTAGGAGCATTTCTGTTTATTCATGTCATTAGGTTTTCCACATCCTGACATTCACAGCACAATAATAATAGCTCAATAAGCACTATTGCCTGAGACGTAAAAAGAAATGAACCTTCTCATCAATGTTGCTTTGTTATTAATAAACCTGAGGTTAAGCGACAATGAGATAGAACTCGCCAGATGCGAGTATAGATTGTTTGATGGTTTTGAGTCAGAGCAGCAGTCCACTGATATTTAATATTCTCGTGTATGCTGAGAGTGTCACAGCTAATTAGCACATTTACTCTCATGTAAGAGTGGAGCAATTGATTTAGTATTTTGTCTTCCTCTCCTGATTGTAGCAAACAATGATGTGGTGGGGGGAGGGGTGAGAGTTGGGGGCAGTGGAAGGCTGGGAAAGGGTGGTGGAGGGAGGGGGAGGCGAGGGGGGAGAAGTGGGAGGTGGGGCATTTTCAAGTATTGCAGTGTAAATGGAATTGAGATCACAATCGTTCAAAGTGTATTTCCCTGTCCCCTTGGTGACCCACTTGGAGGCAGCAATGTGAAGTGGGAAGAGGGAGATGGAAATAGTTGGGGGGTGGGGGTTTGGGGGGGGGGGCACGTTGTGGGGGGGTGGTTCACAGTGGGACAGCTCCTTGATACATTCTTGCAGCTGGGGAAGTTTCCCATGGGTGGGCTAAGACCTGGATTGGCTGCCTGCAATTGTCGCTTAACCTCAAGTTTATTAATAACAAAGCAACATTGATGAGAAGGTTCATTTCTTTGGGATTCTGTGGGAATCAACATCTTGCCACTATCACAATGGAGGACTCCACTCCACCCTCCTTCTCCACCACGGAGGACTGGACCAATAGCAGAGCTGAAGGTTCCATATCCTCCAAAACAGGGGCCACAGCTAGTAAAGGTCACATCTGCGGCCCAGATGATGCATTTGGAAGGGTTTCCCCACCACTAACGGCTTCATCCCTCATGATTTACAAGCTTAATACCACCTATGAGGGCATGTCTATGTTGAGGTGCTCTTGCAATCCCCAACCCGCCTCAGTAACATTCACCTCTCATAGTGAGAATGGCAAGTTTTCAGGGCAGCCTGTCCTCTAATTAGGCTGACAACATTGCTCAGTATCCTATTGAAAAGCTACTTCCAGGAAGATTGCACTGTCAAGCATGCCACCAGTAAATGCAGGCTCATGGTGCCAACTTGATCCCAAAGCCTGAAAGAAAACCCAGCCTATGGTTTGCATTTCTCACTGTCGAGTTCTCATATCCGTCTTCCACAGTGAGTGGCTGCCATTATTACAACAGAAGTGGGCAGATGAACACTAAAAGACATAGTAAAAGCTATCTGGGGGACCCTGCAATATTAACTCTTACACCTGGGAAGACGCAACCACCTATAGGTCAAGTGTCATGTCCACCAGTTAGTTTGATTGAGTTTGAGGTTATAAGTTAATGAGATCAAGTTAGCAAGCACCAAGAGCAAAAGCCTGCCTGTCTATCCGATTAACTACTGAGCTGCTTTGACACCCTGCAAACGCCGATCAGTATCTGCAGATATAATGGTAGCAGTCTGAGTATTTGTGGCAGCAAGGTAAGCTTGCGTGACTTCAACCTAAGCTTTCACAGCAGCACTGAAAGGTTGTGTGCTGCAGTGAAAGCTGGGACAAAAGCCAATGGATTCTGCATCATGCTTGGGTCTCATGGAGTTGGCATGGAAAAGATGGGCTCCAAACTCTGAGTAAAGCCATGTGCAAAGGAATGGATACTCGTTGACGTTGACTGTAAGCTTTTTGTCAATGCAGCTATAATTTCTATGTGCACATGCAAGAGCCCTTTTCCACTGACAGTGTTGTGATTATGATGACATGCACCTTTAAGGGAGAGTTTCTTAAACCAATTTCAGTTACTACCACACCAACACATGGTGTGATATAATAATTCCATAACTTGTAGTCAGTTTGCATGCATCAGGGTAGCGATCAGACATAGATACTTAGCCTCCCAGTTAACTCTATTTGTCATCCATGTTATCTTAAATAAAGAGCTCACACTCTTGTTTTACCAATTCTTGTGTATGATTTATATGGTTATGTCAATGAGGATAAGAATGTCACATGATGGCAGTAAGGGGAAACATGTGCTTTTGAAGATTCGACTGAGCAGAATACAAGCTTCAAACTCTTCACACACAACAAAAGGAAAAAACTGGAGTGAAAGTGAAACAACTATTAAAACTCACTGGGTTAGGTTTTCCAGACTCATCCTCCATGGGAATCATCGAGGACAGAATGCAAAATTTGACAGACCATTGAAAGGTCTGTTGACCTCAGGTAGGAATTTCCGGTCTTGGGGCAGGAGAATCCTAAAAATCCTACCCATTGTGTGTAAGGATTCTGTAGTTTCATAGAGTTTCTACACATTATACCTCTGTTCTGGAATCACGCCTCACTCCAGTCAGTCGGCATCAGGCCTAAAACAAAAGACAACTTCCAAACTGAATTGGAAGACAAATTGTGTTTTCTGGACCTTGACATTTCCAAATCAGATAAACAAACCATAAAAATTAAAATTGCTATAGCCAATGAATGTCTCTAGAGTCTGTACATGTTGGGTCTGTCCAGCAACAAACTTGAAAATCCAGATGAAATATGATCAACACTTGAAGATCAATTATGACCGAAGCTCAACTTCAGACATCAATGTCCGGATTTCAAGCTCTTCATACAACAACCAATAGAAGCCGTTGACCAATCCATGAGTAGATGCAGAAATAAGGTACGTGACTACAACCTTATGGCAGCAGAGCTAGTTAACAGAATAAATCGAGTTCATGATACCATCCAACCCAGTGGAAGCATTCCAAAAAGACATCTTTGTCAACCCAAAATTTACACCGTGATTGCATTACTACACAAAGCCGTATTGATAGGCAGACAGAAAATTTACAGGTTATGCATCATTTGTCCACCATTGGCATGATAGCCAATAGAACAAACCTAGTAAGCTAAAGATCACCACAACTAAGGATAAGCAAAGTGGTGATACATTTCATAGGCTTGTTTTGTACACAGGCGGTCCTCAGATTTATGACACAATTGATTCCTAAAAACCACATTGTAAGTCAAAATGTTGTAAGTCATAACTGATTTTCCCATGGGAATAATGGTATAAACGGGGAATTGGTTTCTGAACCAATGCTAGAAATCACAAATGTGGCACCATGTGATGTTAAATGTGCTCAGCTCTTGCCCTGTCAAGTCACTTAGGTGGCTGTTGCTGCCTGCATGCTTTAACACAAGTTTTTCAGTTAGTGTGGGGGATATAATGAAGCCATTGCATGTTTAATCTTGAACTTCTGTGCTCATTGAATACAAAATAGGCATATAAATGCACTCCTACCATATATTAAGTTGAACTTTCTCTACACCCAGGCAGGACTTACTCAGTTAATGGTAGGGTGTTGGGGAGAGTTACAGAACAAAGAGATCTAGAGGTACATATTCATAGCTCCTTGAAAGGTAGACAAAGTGGTGAAGAAAGCATTCGGCATGCTTGGTTTCATCAGTCAGAACACTGAATACAGGAGTTGGAATGTCTTGTTGAAGTTGTACAAGACATTGGTAAGGCTACACTTGGTATACTGTGTGCAATTCTGGTCACCCTATTATAGAAAGGATATTATTAAACTAGAAAGAGTGCAGAAAAGGTTTACTAGGATGCTACCAGACTTAATGGATTGAGTTATAAGGAGAGACTGGATAGACTGGGACTTTTTTCTCTGAAGTATATTTTCATCTACTTTTTCAAAAGTGTTCAGAGGGGCAATTTTTTCACACAGAGGATGGTAGGTGTCTGGAACAAGCTGCCAGAGGTAGAGGCGGGTACAATTTTGTCTTTTAAAAAGCATTTAGATAGTTACATGGGTATGATAGGTATAGAGGCATATGGGCCCAATGTGGGCAATTGGGATTAGAGGTTTATAAAAGAAATGGACGCCTTGGACAAGTTGGGCTGAAGGGCCTGTTTCCATGCTGTAAATCTCTATGACTCTAGTTATGACTGTAACATTATATTCTGCATCTTCTCCTTTCCTTTTCTCCCAAGTACTCTATGAACAGTGAGTTTTGTCTGTATTGTACGTAAGAAACAATATTTTTCACTATATCCCAATACATGTGACAATAATAAATCAAATCAAATTAAAACCATGATGGTCGTACCAAAAAAAATTAACCGAATAAAACACTAATTTTGAATCTAATAAAGATGGTTCGACCTGTCCAGTCATGAAGATGAGCAGCACAGAACATTAACGTGCATGTATGTAAATGCTGGCATGGTGGAAACTGACATTGTAAAGTCAAAATGGGGCATCAATTTATAAATGTTGTGAGTGCGATTTGTTGTAACTTGAACATGGTAAAGTCAAGGACTGCCTGCAATGGTTCAGTCAGACAAATGTTATCTTCATTAGCTTTCATGGAAATAGTTTGATTCTTTAAAGGTAAACCTTTAGTTAGAAAAAAGGCTGTTGTTGTGAAATGTTGAAAGGCTCCTTTAAGGGAGCATATCTTAAACTATTGTCGATTGCTACCACATTGACACAGGATGTGAGTGGTGGTCCTGTGACTTGTAGACAGTCTGCAAGGAGCAGGGTAGAGATCAGATGCAGATATTTATCTATTTGTATATAGCCTTATCTTCAAATAAAGAACCCATGTTAATCTTTCATCAATCCTTATGTGTGATTGATATGCTTCCACTGAAGAGAAGAAGAATATAACCTATTGCCCAATTAAGGTCCTCATCTGAGTCCCCTACAATAAAACACACATGTATCCTCATCCTTCTGTGAGTTGACACCTCTCCTACTCTTTCCCCCAACCCCGAGCTGCAATGTCTCCCAGTGTCTCATCATGTGCAGATCCTGCCTTTAAAGCGCCTGCTAATGTATGCACCTGGTCAGTATCTGAGCTGATATGTGAGAGTAAGTGACAATGTTTCTTCTTCTCTATCATCTTCCTGTTCTTCCATCTCTTTCTCTTCCACCATTGCCTGACCAAGCGGCAGTATCTGAAGGCACAATCCTGGAGTCCTTGTGAGTAGAGGGGGAGGAAAAGCAAGAATTGCACAGTTAAAGTATCTGCACCTTATAAATCTGAAGAGATTGTGGAATTTGGGAGAAGTGGGATGTGAGAAGGAGGATTTGATATGAGGATATCATCACCTTCAATCTCCCTGCTGGTCATGGTCTCAATCGTGTCACCCATTGATGTTGAGAACTATATCCTCCAAAGGGCTGGGGACAGGCTGCCAGGCCTGTCCTCTGCTATTAACTTGTGCAGGCTGCAGTTGTGCACCAGCTTACCAAACAAGAGAGAATGATGTGTGTCAGTGAGTGAGGTACAATACATTTGAGTGATGTGGCTGTTAATGTTAAAGAGCTAAGAATTTTGGGTATGAGGCCTGCGACAGTGCTGCATGTGTGGAAGCTGAAACAATGAATGATTGATGGAAATAGTTAGTAGGTGAGTAATGAGGCACATTGAACAGTGTACTAGGCTGATGGTGGGATATGCATTTGGAGATACAAAAACAAATCTTACAAGAATTAGGCAGAATGTTAGTTCTGGTACACAAAACAGAGTGATTCCCCACAATACCACTGGCATGATTTCTGACTAAATCTTATGAATAATTAGTAAAAAAAAATGTATGTGCATGCGAATCATGCCATGCTCATGCCACAATTTACCCATCCCTGAAATCACTGAGGAGCTCCATATAAACAGCTCCCCAGCCCTTTTTTCAGATTTATCCCAGAGGATGGCAGCCAAAAAGTCCCTAGAGGGTCTTCTGCATTATTGTGGCATGTTGCACACTCAACAACTTAGCGCCACAGAAGCAAGACTGCAGAAGGAAATAGGTGAGCGCCACATCTGCTTGGATGAGGAGGATTTTGAACCATAGAGTCCCTACAGTGCAGAAGGAGGCCACTTGGCAGCAGTAATTGGCTTTTCAGAGGGAGCCCTCACCAAACTACTGGATGGTGTGCAGCAGAGGCAGGATGCCCCCCAGTGCTGCTCAGGAAGAAGGCCTTCCAGCAAGGTTGCCACCCCCACCTGGGTTGCAGTGGCAGCCCTTGTGAGTGCCAGTTCATTGCAAAAGAGGATGGGACAGAAGCATTGGAAGAAGATGAACAATACCTGTGACTGTGTGGGTTTTCTCTGGGTGCACCTGTTTCCTGCCATAGATGTGCAAGCTAGGTAGAGTGGCCTTGTTGAATTGCCCCTTAGTACCTCAAGATTTGTAGGGTAAGTGGATTAACCATGGTAAATGCATGAGCTTACATGGGTCTGGGTAAGATGTTCTTTCATAGATTTGGAGAAGACTCGATGGGCCAAATGGCCACATTCTGCGCTATAAGGATTCTATAGTTCAAAATCCTCCACATCCAAGGAGATGTGGCCCTCACCTATTTCCTTCTGTGGTGTCGCCTCTGCGGCACTAAGTTGCGGAGCATTCAACATTCCATAATAATCTGGGAGAGCCTCCAGGGGCTGCATTGAAGGCCCCACCCACCCCGCCTCAGAGACTGCTCTAGGCACCGGAACTGTCCAATCAGCAGTCCAATCATATGCTCCACCAGCACGCATATTGAAAAATGAGCCTCATCGTATCGAGTCTTCACTGGTGTTGGTACTGATGTCATTAGCCACCTTCTGAATGGATATCTAAGGAGACATACTTCCAGCCATCGCTCTCCTTCAAAGATGGCTGGGATTTGCCAGTGACCCAAGATATAACCGTCATGGATGCTCCCCTGGAAATTGGCACCAACATGCATGATGCACATCGTGTGTTTGCAGATGGGTTAGATGTTGAGGAAGTGGAATCCCGTGTGGTTCATGATTGGTGACGCATGCTGCAAGGTGACCTAAGAGTCACAAGGGTGAAAGCAATGATGCCTTGCTCCTGGACCGCCCCTGCTACGAGGGTACAGACCATGGCCCCGGTGTCCTGGCTTACCTGATCCCGGTCTAAGTTAATAAACAACTCTGTCCTTGCGTACAGAGCATGTGTGTGACCTTCACCCAGTTCCCCATGAAGTACCAGTTTGTGCAGTATGTGGAGGAGGTAGTTCACTGTCTCCTGGGACAGACACAGCCTTCTCCGCATGGAGGATTGGCTTTCTGAAGGTATGAGCACCGATGCCGGAAGATTCTATGCCAGTTTTGTCTGTGTTCTTCCTGTTCCTTGGACAGCTGCAGGCTTCTGGTCCTGGGCACGTGCGGCAGCGAGTCTTTGTCTCTACTGCTGGTCAATTGCGATGATTAAAAAGGCCAACTCGACAGGCTCCAAGATTCTCCTGAATTGTGCACGAAGTGAGAACATGACGGTGAGCTATGAGGAGTCCTATCACAGCCCTGATCCTCAACCCTCCATGACTCCGTGACTTCCATCCACATGTTTCCCATTCACTGAGTTAATGTCTGCTCTTCCCCCAATATTTCCTCTGACACAACATCCACACCCACATAGTTTCCCGTGTATAAGGTGAATAACGTTGAGCCTCCATCGTCTCAATGGCATCTGACCCACCCATCATCACCGCCCCCCACTCCCATTTTGGTCAGAGTGAACCCCATCCCCTATGTTCTTCCTGAGTATTGGACAGGCTGAGCAGAAGTGAGTCATCTCTGATATCCTCCTGGGAGGTGATGGCACCAGGTTCACGTTTGTGTAGAGCTGTTGTAAATGATGCCGACTGACTTTGTCCAAAATTGCAAACCACGATCTTGCTGGTGAGAATCATGGTTGTCGGAACACTCCGGATTTTGAGTGATATTGAACTCGAGCTAGCTCAATGAGATGAATTTGCACGCCGGCAGTAAGCATGTAGCTGAGCACAATGTTTCTGTGTTGAAGTGGTGTAGCCCAGAGCTGTGCCTTCTTGGATCAGAGCAGCTCAAAAGTCATCTTCGAAGACAATGGGCCGTATTTTACCATTTTGATTTTAAGTTCTGGGCAGACTTGAAACGGGGAGCATTTCAGATCTCTTTAGATCCGTTCTGAGGTGACCCCATGTGCACTCTACCTGATAAAAGATCAGCGATTCTGAATTGCGCTGCACAAGCCTATGGATGGGGCTGCTCAAAATCCTGTAGCTCCGAACGGTGTCTCCTGTGTGCGCAGAAAAAGAAATTATAGACTGCTGCTGCCTTGCTGCACCCCTCCCAAGCCAGGTAATGCCTCCTCCTGGCCCCACAGACATTGCCTCACCCCCACCAAATTACTAACTCCCTTATCCCCCCTACACCCTCGCCACCCAGATTGATTGTGGGCCCCTCATCACCTCCCCCCTCACTGATCTCAGGCAGAGTGGCAGCGGACCCCTCTTCACCTCCACTGATCACAGAGTGGTAGCCGTCCCCTTTTCTCCACCACCACCACAACTACCACACCCCCCCTCCCCCCCCACCTGCCCCACCTCCCATCCAAACCTCCCCCCCCAACTGATCTCAAGCAGAGAGCTGTCGATCACTCAACACTTACCTCCTCATAACCTCACTGATGGAGTGCCTGAATGGACTTATATGGAGTATGTCTGTTTCGCACCGATTCCGGATGGGCGAACATGGTGCTAAAGGGGGAAGTGCCTGTAAAGTTGGGCATGAAGCCCATTAAGTTAATTTAAATGTGTGCAAATGTATTTAAATGGCCATTGTGGCTGTTTCAGGCATGGTCCCGATCGTGCCATTTTTGGGCCTTGGTAAAGGGGGAACCAGCTTGGAGGCGGGCACAGATCATGCTATTTGCTTTATGTCCAACTTTCCCAAGTTTTTGCACCCGAAAATGGGCACAAGGTGATGGTAAAATCGTGCTCTATTTGTAGTTTTCCCCAGTCAGCAGCCTCCCATCAGCCATGCTGCAGTCACTGGTGGAGCACCGTAGACTAGGACAGGTAAAGATATCACTAAGACACAGGCTAGGAGAATGCACAAGAGTGAATAGTTCAATCCTTAAAGTTTATTTGTTAGTGACGCAAGTATACTGACATTAACACTGCAATGAAGTTACTGTGAAAATTCCCTAGTCGCCACGCTCCGGAGCTTGTTTGCTACACTAGGGGAGAATTTAGCATGGCCAATGCACGTATCTCAGACTGTGGGAGCAAACCGGAGCACCTTGTGGGAACTCATGCAGGCATGGGAAGAATGTGCAGACTCTGCATTGTGACCCAAGCCAGGAATTCAATCTGTGTCCCTGGCGTTGTGAGGCAGCAATGCTAGTCACTGTGCCACCGTGCCACCTATTGAATGCAGGAAGTATTGTTGGATAAAGTTGTTATGGAATTCCTTTTATTGACAATTTTTATGTCAAGATTTCGGCCAAGAAAATTCTCTGTGATACTTCATAGCAGATGGATTGAAAGATGGGGAATAGTGGATCAACTGCAGAGTCTCCTTATGTGCTCATAGATAGCTGGTCTGGAGGGAAGGGAACTGGATGGTTTATTTTCTTCACTTCCTCCTCCTCATTCTACGTGCTGTTTCTCCTGTTTGCTGTCAATGCATCATTTCTAGATCATGAGGGATGAGAACTATAGTTGCCATTATCTGAAGCAGACTTTCTCATCAGGCCTTCCAACTCCTCTGATCTTCTTAATATGAAGGTGCAGCAGTATTCTATTGAAAATTCAAACAGTAAGCCAAAGTCCTTCAATAACAATCAGCGCAATACTTCCACTAATTCTGCCCCTGCAAATGTAGTCAAGTGCACCTCATCTGGGAGCTGGGAATGTTAAAGAGAAAAGGCTTAACTGGACCTGCATAATCCAAAATGGTAGATTATGCGTCAAATCATCATTGGAGGCTGCAGACATCATCATCTGCCTCCTCTGCATCTCCTGATGCACACATGATCCTGTACCTTATAATTAGGGCACATTGTGAGGGCCTCCACCAAAGCGGCCAGAAGCAGTATGGCTACCATTATTTCTCTTGAGGCCTCCTGGGCCTTTATCTCTGAACCTTGAGAGTGAGTGTGGGGAAGCTACTATGAGAGCATCACAACCAGGTCCAATCATGTTGTTACCTGAACTGCACTTTCCAACAGGATAGCAATCAAAAACATTGACTAATTTATCGCTTGAGAACAGGGCCCTGAAGTCAATTTGAGCCATCTCTGCAATCAAGCTAACTTATCAAATAAATCAGCCTTTTGGCTAAGAGCAGGTGTAGAGGATTGATCCTACACTTGATAGAACTCAGTATGGTTACACTGAGGTGTCATTTGAAGCAATTTAAAAAAAAACATTTCGACCTTTTGGCTAAGATGAAGCTCACTTCAGGTCCAGGAGAGGGTGTAATGCCTGTTCCTATCAGTTTGGATCATGTAGATCAATCCCAAGACAGGAAAAGTAGGGCCTGTCTTGCCAGCTTGGATCTTAATGTTTCTCTTGTAGGGACTTTGATTAGACCAATTTAGTTTTTGATTGAATGTATTAAAAAAATCCGTACAAATCAACGACTCCTCGAAAACATCAGGGTCCTCAATCATTTCACTCCCTAATTTTATAAAATAATGATGAACTGATTAAGAATAATTTGTGCTGTGTGTACATAATGTCGCACAAAAAGCATTTTAACAGTCATTTATAAAAGATCTGAAAACATTTATCTCAATCAATGTTGTGTGTAACCCGGCCTATTTTTCTGTCTATATCTTTCTTTGCATGTTATATCCTGTCTTTTATTGTTAATTGAATTAATTGTTTATTCACAAAATGTTGATTGTCGTTAACAATGAACTGGTTAACCTGTTTTTCATAATGGAAGGACAAAATTGATGGCAGTTATGCGAGAGGTGAAGTAAATTGTATATAATTCAGACAGTGATTGTTGAGCCCAATAATCTAATCTGGATAAAAATACATTCACTTAATAAAATTAGAGGATGGTTTAAAAAGAGAAAAGAAATTAAAGGACAGGCTATAATGGGAGCAGGCAGAAAAATGTATTGGATTTACCGATCCAATTCACTTAAAGGGATATTATTGACTTGATCATTCAGGTAAGATAATTGCCTCAGAATGTAAACATATCACAGGATGATAGGACTAGATTAATGATCATGTCCATCAGAATCAGCTCATGTGACATATTTTCAACAACCTGAAGATTTCTTTACCAGCAAGTCATACAGCGAACAGGCACTGGAGTGTGACAACTAGGGGATTTTCACAGTAACTTCAGGAGGTGGCACAGTGGTTAGCACAGCTGCCTCACAGCGCTAGAGATCCAGGTTCAATTCCTGGCTTGGGTCACTGTCTGTGTGGAGTTTGCGCATTTTCCCCATGTCTGCGTGGGTTTCCTCTGGGTGCTGTAGTTTCCTCCCACATTCTGAAAAACAGATTCAAAACTAACAACTGATCTAAAGAGAGACCCACCACCCTTTGTGTGCAGATGTATTTCCTCATTTCAAAAATATTCCCCTACCACAGAACACAGTGTAGAGAGAAGGAAATTATCTATTAATATCCTGAAAACTATGATCACTATACTCCTCAGCCTTTTAAATTACACAGCTTTAATTTGTGTAATTTTCCCACGTAATTTAGCTCTTGAGGTCCAGATATCTTTCTGGTAAATCCATATTGTACTCCCTCCAGTGAGGTTTTTTTGTCCTCACTCTGCTCACACAATGTTCACACATGCTAGCTTTCCAGCAGGGTTTTTGTTTTGCTTCAGAATGGGAACTCTGGGTGACTTTTTCTTGTGAAAACTAGAGCAAATCGTCATCTAAACTTCAACCTAAGAAGGATAGAACAGCCTTCTTGCTAACTGGTGAAAAGTTAGAAAAGATGGAGGTCTAAAGAGATTTGGCAGTCCAGATCATTAAAATATTAAAATGTCATGATACAACACAAAAGTTCATCAAAAAGGACAAAGGGAATACAGTCCTTCACATCTAGAAGACTAGAATACAATGTATAGCAGTCATGCTTCAATTATGCATGCTAGTTTCATACATTGACCTGAATAGACTGTGGCAATGAGGGGCATTTCACAGTAACTTCATTGCAGTGTTAATGTAAGCCTAATAAATAATGTAATACTAATAAATAAACTTTAACTTGAAATTTTAGCAGTAATGCAATATGGTGCCATACGATGTAAATGGTTTATCTATCTTAACTAAGTTACAGAATTAATCGCCACATAAAGTTAAGGCCAATTAAATACCACAATTGCACTCATTTTAAATATTGAACTGTTACTCATATTTACTTTTTGTTATTTTGATTTGATTCTATTTATTATTGTCACATGTATTAGCATAGACTGAAAAGTATTGCTTTTTGTGCACTATATAGACAAAGCATACTGTTCATAGAGAAGGAAAGGAGAGTGCCCAGAATGTAGTGTTACAATCACAGCAAGAGTGTAGAGAAAGATCAACTTAATGCGAGGTAGATCCATTCAAAAGTCTGACAGCAGCAGGGAAGAAGCTGATCTTGAGTTGGTTGGTATGTGACTTTTGTATCTTTTTCCCGACGGAAAAAGATTATTTAATGAACTTGTAACCCTTGTACTTGTGTAAAGAATTATGTGGAACAGCAGAAACATGTAAAAATTTATGTGTTGCCTGTCTGATTGACTATGAACTGAGGCCAATTCTGTTCGCATGCATCCAAACACGACCACATTTCAGGAATGATCAAAACATGATCAGGAGCAGGAAGACTTGCTGTGTTTTTTTTCCTCACTCTGCTCACACAATGTTCACACATGCTGGCTTTCCAGCAGGGTTTCTGTTTTGCTTGAGAACGGGAGCTCTGGATGACATTTTCTCGTGAAAAATAGAGCAAATCATCATCTAAACTTTAACCTAAGAAGGATACAACAGCCTTCTTGCTAATTGGTGAAAAGTTAGAAAAGATGGAGATCTAAACAGATTTGGTGGCCCAGATGCGCAGATCATTAAAATATTAAAATGGCATGATACAACACAAAAGTTCATCAAAAAGGACAAAAGGAATAGTTCTTCACATCTAGAATACAATTGGTAACAGTCATGCTTCAACTATACATGCTTCAGCTGGCTACAACACCTGGACTACAGTGAGCAGATCTGAGCACCACATTTTAGAAAGGACAGATATGGGCTTGGAGGGAGTACAATGTGGATTTACCAGAAAGATATCTGGACCTCAAGAGCTAAATTACGTGGGAAAATTACACAAATTAAAGCTGTGTAATTTAGAAGGCTAAGGAGTAAATTGATTGAAGTTTTCAGGATATTAATAGATAATTTCTGTCCCTCTACACTGTGTTCTGTGGTAGGGGAGTATTTTTGAAATGAGGAAATACATCTGCACACAAAGAGTGGTAGATCTCTCTTTAGATCAGTTCTTAGTTTTAAATTTGAAATTGATAGATGTTTGTAATGTTAAGGGATATGGGACAAAGAATGAGGTTACAGTTCAGCTATGGTCTCTTGAGTGGCGGAACAAGACTGAGGGGCTAACCTCCTTATTCCTGTTCCTATGGCTTCCCAACAAGATCAGCCAACTCAACACTGACAGGACCTACAAACCTACTGGTCCATTTGATTCAGTACCATTCGGTGATGTATTTTTGTACAGATTATGCTTTCTAACTAAAAGTAATGAGGAATCAAACACACAGTTGCCCTGGAGCAGATTTTCATAATATTATATGAATCACATTATATGATGTTAAACCGCAGTAAATGATATCAAAACTTTTCATTTGCTCTACTGTTTAATGGGATGTGGGTGTCATTAGCTAGGCCAGCATTTACTGCCCTTCCCTCATTGTTTTTGAACTGAGTAACTTTCTAGAGCATTTCAGATAAGAGTCAATCACATTCTGTGGATCTGGAGTCACATGTAGGTAAGGATGCAGGCTTCCTCCCCTAAAGGACATTAGTTAACCAGATGGGCTTTTAATAACATTCGATGATAATTTCACGGTTACCATCACTGAGACTGGGGCTCAGACTTTCCACTCCCCCATCAGCGGTTTGTTGCTGAGAGGAGGGGATGGTGGTGGGGATGGCAGGGTGGAGAGAACATATAATAACAGGGTTGGGCTTCTTGCTGGGTTCCTGCCCATCGCAACCTCATAACAATTTTACATTGGGGCGGATGAGACCTGGGGTGGGCTTCCTGCTCTTGCCCTGATTCAAGCCCTTAAGTGACCAATTATTGACCACTTCAGGGCCATTTCATGACCTGCCTCAATTTTTTGGATGGTGAGATGAGTTCTCGATATGGGAATAGCCCAAAAATAATTGGGTATAAGCATTGGGTGGGGAAGGGGGGATAATATGGCATTTCCATGAAGAGGCCCCTTTTAACTTTGGATGCCCCTCCCTTAAGGTCCGGAAACTGCTGGACCTCCCTCTTCTCGGCCTCTCCTCTAATTCCCCACTGTCCACCACCACTGGCATCCCCTATCCTCCCTACCACAAGACTATCAAACGTTTCCTGAAATCCCTGGATTTAAGCATGGGGACTGCATGCAGTTCCCATCCAGTGCAACTTCTGCAACCTGATTGGGAGGCAGCTGTCTAAAGAGGATCCTTCACCCTAGTGAGAGACAGAGGTCCTGCCTGCAGCCAATTGACATTCAAGGTAGGCAGTGGTGTAGTGACATTGTCACTGGACAGATATTCCAGAGATCCAAAATAATGCTCGGAAGATGAAGGTTCAATCCTACTACAGCATATGGTGAAATTTGAATTAATTAAATTCTGGAATTATAAGTCAAATGACGACCATGAAACCATTGTCATAAAAACCCACTAATGTCCTTCAGGGAAGGAAATCTGCTGTCATTACCCAGTCTGGCTTAAATATGACTCCAGATTCACAGCAATGTCATTGGCTTTTAAATGCTGCCCTCAAGGGAATGGACAACAACGCTGGCCTAGCCAGTGATGTCCACATCCCATGAAAGAATTTTTTAAAGTAGGAGTGCGAAATGGCTGATGGGCAGCCAGAGCTCCCCGCCATCCCTTCAGATGTTGGGAAGGGAAAACCTAGCGTTCTAAAAATCTCAGTCTAGCTTCTGATCCCCAATTTTATTAGTTGTACTTAAATAGGCACAAGCTGCCTTAACGGAATTTGAGCACAGTGGGAGAGCAAGACGCGTTAAAAGCTCTGCTGAAATGTGCTCATATTCGTCATGTTAAAATAGATTTCCTTTAGTACATATCAGCACAACAATTCAAGCCTCCCATAAAAATGTCTGATGTTTGTAATTTTTCAATGGAACCCATTGATTGTATGTCTAACACTTTTATATGTGTGTGTATATATATGTATATGTCTCAGTTCTGAATGAGAATCAAATCCACATGCCTTTCTATCCCAAATATAAATGGAGTTAGGCATTAAAATGGCACACTGCATTAAACACATCAGAATATTTTTCACAGGCCCCAGGAAAAAAAGGTTACGTCATTATTTAAAATGGCTATAACTGTATCCTTGTTACATTGAAGCTACAACTCACATTTACTTTCCTCAAGATTGTACAGAATTTGAGTGTAAAACTAAGTGCCCCTGAAAGTTAGCACAGTAAACTTCAAGCATATTTTTCCACGTTGATTAAAGTATTAATTCATGTTGAGAAGATTAAAAAGAATATTGTGGATATTATTAATGCTTTTTGTGAAATGCGTTTCCAATTTTGAGAAGTTGTACTTAGTTCTGTTTGATGGAGTAACTAAATTAAGTTGGCAAAGGATAATTGATGAGCATCCATTTCAAACTTGGGTCTCCATTGAACTGTAACCTGTTCACCTGCTGGGGAAGGCAATTGCAATACAACCATACCAGTAAGAAACTTAAGTTACTTTCACAACAGATTTGAGTTCAAGTTCACACAGCATGAACCTGGGTCTTTAGATTACTAACCCCACAACATTATCACTACCCTGCAGTCCTAACCATGTAGTTCTCTTCAAAAATTCAATCTCTACCCTTCTCATCTTACGCACCTCCCCTCCCTCCCCCACCATTTCATCCTCAATTTCCTTGGACACATTGCCACTTCCCAGATCCATGGCCACCTCTCCCCCAACTCCTTGTTTCAGTGTCTTCGGTCAGATTTTTATTCCTCTGAGGTGATCTAACCAATGTCATGAACAAGTTCGCTGTGACAGTGGCATGACTGTATTAGCCTTTTTCCTCCTCTTTGACCTTCCTGTAGATTTTGACTCAGTTGTTCCCATCATCCTCCTCCATATCCTCTCTTCCACTGAATCACTCAGCAGGATTGTCCTTGCTGGCTTACAAACTTATCTATCCAATCATAGCAAGTTTCCTACCCCCGCACAATCACACTAAAATTGCTTAAGAATTTATTCTTGGCCCCTTTGATTTTTTTACGTGCACAGTACTTCATTACTTCTTGATAGCTTCATCTATGCACTCAGGCTCCACAAGTATACTGATGGCATCTAATTCGTTATCAACCTCTCCTGAATCATCCACTTAAGGCTTTTCTACTTGATAAACAGTCCAACATCCTATCGTAGATGTACTGCAACTTTTTCCATCTAAACATTGGGAAAACCATTATCGTCCTACTATAAACTGGGTACTCAACTCACTGACTTCATACAGCCATCCTAGACACTGTGTCAATGTATAATGATCTGGAGGTGGGGCGGGCTGTCAACGCGCAAATAAGTGCGGCGTGCAGGAATGGGACGGCAGTAGTTATGGGGGATTTCAATCTGCATATTGATTGGTCGACCCATGTTGGACGAGGTGGGCTCGAGGAGGAGTTCTTGGAATGCTGCCGGGATAGTTTCCTGGAACAGTGTGTGTTGGAGCCGACGAGGGAGCGAGCTATCTTGGATCTGGTGCTATGTAATGAGGCGGGTAGAATTAGGGACCTTGAGGTGAAGGATCCTCTTGGAGAGAGTGATCATTGTATGGTGGAGTTTCTGTTGCAGATGGAGGAGGAGAAAGTGGGTTCCCGGACACGTGTCCTTTGTTTGAATAGAGGGGAGTATGGTAGGATGAGAGAAGAATTGGCGAATGTGGACTGGGGGAGCGCGTTGGAAGGTAGGTCTGCTGAGGAGCAGTGGAGGATCTTTAAGGAGATCTTTCTTGGTGCTCAGCAGAAATTTATTCCGATGGTTAAAAAGGACAGTAGGAAGAGAGGTAATAAGCCGTGGATAACGAAGGAGGTGAAGGAAAGTGTTAAATTAAAAGCAGAGGAATTTAGAGTAGCTAAGAGCAGTGGGCGAGAAGAGGATTGGGAAAGGTTTAAATGTCAACAAAGATTGACAAAAAAGTTGATAAAGGAGGGTAGAAGAAGCTATGAAGCTGGGCTAGCACTTAATATAAAAAAGGATAGCAAGAGTTTTTATAAATATATAAAAAGGAAGAGGCTGGCTAGGGTGAACGTTGGTCCCTTAGCGGATGAGAAAGGGGACCTAGTGGTAGGGGATGGGGATATGGCTAAGGTCTTAAATAACTTTTTTGTTTCTGTCTTCACGGAGGAGGACGTGAATAATTTGCCGGGTGTTAGCGATGGAAAGGTGGTAGGACTGGAGGGTCTTAATGACATTACTGTTACTAGAGAGGTGGTGCGCGACAGACTGGAGGGGCTGATTGTGGACAAGTCCCCAGGACCGGATGGAATGCATCCGAGGGTTCTGAAAAAAATGGCGGAGGTGATAGTGGATGCCTTGGTGGTTATTTTCCAGACGTCGCTGGATTCCGGGGAAGTGCCGGAGGATTGGAAAACGGCTAATGTTACGCCGTTGTTTAAGAAGGGTGCCAGGCAAAAGGCGGGGAATTACAGGCCGGTTAGTTTAACGTCTGTGGTAGGTAAAATGTTAGAATCCGTCATTAAGGAGGAAATTGCGAGGCATCTTGAAGGGAATTGCTTGATAGGGCAGACGCAACACGGTTTCATTAAAGGGAAGTCGTGTCTGACCAATTTACTGGAGTTCTATGAGGATGTGTCTAGGGCGGTGGATAGAGGAGAGCCGGTGGATGTGGTCTTTCTGGATTTTCAGAAGGCGTTTGATAAGGTACCTCACAAGAGGTTACTGCAGAAGGTCAGAGGACATGGAGTTGGGGGTAGGGTGTTAGCGTGGATAGAGGATTGGTTGTCAAATAGGAGGCAGAGAGTGGGGGTCAATGGGTGCTATTCGGATTGGCGGTTGGTGACTAGTGGGGTGCCCCAGGGGTCGGTGCTGGGGCCTCAGCTATTTACCATTTATATAGATGATCTGGAGGAGGGAACCGAGTGTAGGGTGTCGAAATTTGCTGATGACACCAAGATTGGGGGAAAGGCAAATTGTGCGGAGGGTGTGGAGAGTCTGCAGAAGGATCTAGATAGGCTGGGCGAATGGGCCAGGAAATGGCAAATGGAATTTAATGTTGGCAAGTGTGAGGTGGTCCACTTTGGTAGGAAGAATGGTAGGAAGGACTATTACTTACGTGGCGAAAAACTGCAGCAGGCGACGGTGCAGAGGGACCTCGGGGTCCTTGTGCATGAGTCGCAAAAACCCAGCCTGCAGGTGCAGCAGGTGGTCAGGAAGGCGAATGGGATGCTGGCCTTCATAGCGAGGGGGATTGAATATAAAAGTAGGGAGGTCTTGCTGCAGCTGTATAGGGCATTGGTGAGGCCGCAGCTGGAGTACTGTGTGCAGTTTTGGGCGCCGCACCTGCGCAAGGATATTTTGGCCTTGGAGGGAGTGCAGAGGAGGTTTACTAGGCTGATACCGGAGTTGAGGGGGTTGAGCTATGAGGAGAGGCTGAATAAACTAGGCTTGTACTCGTTAGAGTTTAGAAGAATGAGGGGAGATCTCATTGAGACGTATAAGATGATGAATGGGATGGATAGGATAGAGGTGGAAAGACTCTTCCCGCTCAAAAAAGACAGTAGGACTAGGGGGCACAGCCTCAAGATAAAGGGGGGGCAGTTCAGAACGGAGTTGAGGAGGAACTTCTTCACTCAAAGGGTGGTGAATCTCTGGAATTCTCTGCCCGTTGAAGTGGTGGAGGCTGCCTCGCTAAATATTTTTAAGAAGCGGGTTGATAGGTTTTTGACAAGAGAGGGGATTAAGGGTTATGGGGAGAGGGCGGGAAAGTGGAACTGAGCCACGACAGATCAGCCATGATCTTATTGAATGGCGGGGCAGGCTCGAAGGGCCAGATGGCCTACTCCTGCTCCTATTTCTTATGTTCTTATGTTCTTAATGTGAATCAGGCTGTGCAATTGTGACTCAGTGGGGTATTCAAGCCTCTCAGTCAGAAGATTGTAGCTTTCGAGATTTGACCATGTAACCTAGGCTGACACTCTATTGTAATATGCCTTTAAGAGACAGCAGCATGCCATCACTAGAAGGGAAGTGTGCCATGTGGTCTATTCTTTGTTTCACTTTTGCCTGTGAGCAGAACATGGCACAGCTCTGGGGTCTTCAAATTTTCTACCCATTTCTATCTGTTCTCATGTGCCTGGTCTAAATAAATGAGCCCACATGGTGTCTTTTGTGAATCCCTTAAAACCGATAAGAGATTCACTGTATGGTTGGCACAATGGCACAGTGGTTAACACTGCTGCCTATAGGGCCAAGGATCTGGGTTCAATTCCAGGCTTGGGTAACTATCTGTGTGGTGTTTGCATGTTCTCCCCATATCTGCATGGGTTGTCTCTGGGTGCCCTGATTTCCTCTCTCAGTCCAAACATGTGTAGCTTAGATGGATTGGCTGTACTAAATTGCCCCTTTGTGTCCAAAGATGTGTAAATAAGGTGGATTGGCCATGGTAAATGCTCAGGGTTAAAAGGACAGGGTAGAGTGGAGGGCCTGTGTGGGATGCCCTTTAGAGAGTTGTGCAAACTTGATGGGCTGGATGGCCTCTTTCTGCACGGCAGGGATTCAATGATTCATATTTGTAATTAAAATGAAAATGGCTGTGCAGTTAACACCAACAAAAGTTTCACTGGCTCCTTCTAAATTTTACAGGCAGCACAGCAGCACAGTGGTTAGCACTGCTGCTTCACAGCTCCAGAGACCTGGGTTCGATTTCCGGCTTGGGCCACTGTCTTGTGGAGTTTGCACATTCTCCTCATGTCTGCCTGTGTTTCCTTCGGGTGCTCCGGTTTCCTCCCACAGTCCAAAGATGTGTTGATTAGGTTGATTGGCTATGCTAAAAATTGCCCCTTGGAGTCCTGAGACACGTCGGTTAGAGGGATTAGCAGGTAAATATGTAAAGATGTGGGGGTAGGGCCTGGATGGGATTGTGGTTGATGCAGACTCGATGGACTGAATGGCCTCCTTCTGCACTGTAGGGATTCTATGATTCTATGCTTTGTGCCTTTATGTCATTATAATAACACAACACACCAGGGAAGTATAATGAAGAAGTGGTGCTTTGTAAAACGTGTCACTATTGACCATTCACTATTTCAAGCCACTATTTTGAAGAACAACAGGAGGATTCTTCCTGATGTCTTGGCTAATATTTATCCTCACCAAACATTACATAAAAATAAAATTGCATGATCATTTTTACATTGTTGTTTATGTGTCCAGACTATGCATAAAATGGCTACCATATAGTTTACATTAAAACAGTGATTTTGTTTCAGAATTGAGTTGACAGTAAACCACATTTAGATGTCCAAAGGTCAAATCCAATGTTTCTTTCTCTACTGAGTTTTTGAATTCCTATCCACCCATTTCACATTGACAACTTTCTTCCACCTAACATTGCCTTCCTCTAGCAATATCTCAAACCCATTTAAGAACATAAGAACATAAGAAATAGGAGCAGGAGTAGGCCATCTAGCCCTTCGAGCCTGCCCCGCCATTCAATAAGATCATGGCTGATCTGTCGTGGCTCAGTTCCACTTTCCCGCCCTCTCCCCATAACCCTCAATCCCTTCTCTTATCAAAAACCCATCAACCCGCTTCTTAAAAATATTTAGCGATATTTAACATTTGCCACTGAAATTCTTATTCACACTTCTGTCACATACAATCTGGATTCATTTTTTTTTATCCTAGCCAACCTCTCTTCGTCCACGCAATCGCATAAATTTCAGCTCATCGAAGCCTCTGTCCTATCGTTCAGTTAGTCCTGTTTACCCATCATCCCTGTCTGCACTGACCTGCATTGATTCCTGGTCCTCCAATTCTAGAAATTTAAGTTCTCATCCTCGTGTTTGAAATCAATGGTTCAACCTTTTTTTTTCTCTGTCAATTCTCACACTCTACAATCTGCCACTTCATATTCTTTGTTCTTCTGACTTCAGCCTCTTATCCAGCTTTTCGTTACCGCCGCCACCCGCCACCGCCTCCCCCCCACCCCCCCCAACCCCCTTGCAGTCTTCTTGATCCCACCATTTGGAATTGAAGTCTACTGCCTCCCCAAGTACCTTCATTGAAATCTATATTTTTGACGATGCTTTTGGTCAACCTGCCTAATCTCTCCTTCATTGACTGCGATTCAATTTTCCTTATGCATTTGTGAAGAACTGGGGTGATTTTCTGCTTTAACTGTGCTATATAAATGTAAGCTCTTTGTTGTACACTGTGTCAAAACATGCAGCAATTTCCTTTGTAGGGCTAAAACATTTTATGACATTGCTATTTGTCCTGTTTAACAGGAGCCTGTTGAATTTAGCAAATGTTGGGAATTATTGCTTGTTCTGGAATGTTATTTTTGGATTGCAATATAACATACATGCCGGTGCACATAATGTTCAGCTCTTTATTACATAGCTTACCAATTTGTCACAAGCGATGTGACAAGAGAGCAGCAGGATATTAAACAACTCACTGCACTGACAAGGAATACAATTCAGTTCATTCACCAGCACTCCAAGCCCCACCCACAGCTGCCATGTACTCTATCTAATTGGCACCATTATTCACAACAACAAAACATCTGTCCAGTGGCCACTGCTTTGGTCATTTAAGTTTGAGTTCAAGGAAGTCAGATGACCCATAGCTAACACCATTGTGTGTCAGCCCCTTTTGACAAATGGTTTAATGAGTTACTGGTAAAGAAAACCTGAAAGTTTAAGAAACAAAACTCTATTCTGGGTTTTGAGATCTTTGTGGCAACATTTGTAGATTCCCTTAGGCTCTCCTTTAAAACTGCAGTGGACCCTTTGAAAAAAAAAGGAATGGTAGTTTCACTTCAATGCAATTAACTTGGTAGGGGGATGCTGGTTTAATACAATACTTTGAATGAAAATCACAGATATATTTAAATGAATTGATGCAAAATTATTCAAGTAAGTTTGAGAAAAAAGAGAATATCTAAATTAAAGAGGGCATTGTGCAGTAATTAATTAGGGTGTGTCAGGCCATTCTGTAATGTTAGGAGCCATAGGAAATGTTTGCACTGAAGGGTGATTGCAGCAAAAATGTTAACAAACAGCATTTTTTTAAATGCTCCTTAATAAATCATTAAGTTAGTTCAGTGAATAGCTGAGTAGTATTAAAGAAAATCCAGGTTTGTACTCAATCTTTAGGGTAGGCTAAGATAAGCTCAGGCAGAGTGGAAAAGGGAAACTAGAATTGGGTTTAGTGTTGAGAGTGAGAAGAGATTCAGAGTTTCAACTCCTCATTGTTATTCAGCAGGTTCTGTACATAGGCATTTGTTGATGATAGAATCAGTCTGATCTGTGGTGCCCCAATAGTCTGCTGATATGTAGACCAAGATTTAGCTCTAGCAATGGGGTCTCCCACCTGCCCCACCAACTGGAGAACTGGTGGCAGGCCTGCGTTTCTTCTGTAGGTGGCCCAATGCTTATTAAGTTCTTGCCAATCAAAGGCTGCAGTTCTCCATTGCTGGCAGTGCTATGGGAAGTAGTGTCTGGTGCTGGTACTGCTCCAAGACACCAGGCCAAGAATGGCCACTGGATCCCCTGGCAGGAGCGAGTAGGGCAAGATGGGGATTGCAAGGTGGGAGTCACTAGAGGCGGTGAACAGGGCTTGAGTTGGAGTCCAGGGCCTGGCATGGGTAGCTTTTGTTGGGCAGCACAGTAGCACAGTGGTTAGCACTGCTGCTGCACAGCACCAGGGACCTGGGTTCGATTTGGGGCTTGGATCACTGCCTGTGTGGAGTTTGCACATTCTTCCCATGTCTGCATGGGTTTTCACCAGGTGCTCCAGTTTCCACCCACGTTTTGAAAAACGTTAGATACATTCACCCGAACAGGTGCTGAACTGTGGCGACTTGGGGATTTTTACAGTAACTTCATTGCAGTGTTAATGTAAGCCTTACTTGTGATTAATAAATAAACTTTAACTTCAGTGGCATGCCCCTCTCTGATGCTGGATCCCTTGAGCGGGCACTGAATTTAATCCCTCAGCCACCACTAAATTTCAGTGGGGTTAGGAATAATTAGCGTCAAGTGGCTCCTTAACAAGCTTAACTGACGTCCTTCTGCTGGTGGTGGGATCCCACATTGAGACCTCCCCACCTCTAACACAATTGGAGACAGTTTCCCTATCACCGGCAGTCTGATGCAAGCACTTTCACTCAATTCTCCTGACCACCACAACCTCCCACCCCCTCCTCCCCCACCCCCTCTCTTCCCTCGGACACCATCATCATCATATCTCCTGTGTTCAGTTAAATTCCGCCCTTACCGATTCTGTCAGCTCGTTTCACTGATTCATCAGTGGAGCTCCCACTGATCCAGGTTAGAAAGCACAAGTGCAATGCAATACACCACATGGTACGAAACTGATTGACAAGTCACTTTCCCATAAGATTTATCTCTCTCCATAGCAACAACCTTAGCTCTATAGTACTGGTGGGTGAGGTTGATCAGGATGTGCTGCAGGTGCTACTGTACCAGAATCCAGGGCAAATATCAATTTTCATTAGTTAATAAACTATTTGGATTACGTGTTGTAACTTTTCAATAGTTGGTAGAGATTTTGTGTGGGTGAGTTTTTATACATCCGACTGTTCAACAAGCTGCTGGTCTATTACCTAACTCTCCACCCATCCATCTCCCTTTTCCTCTGAATGCCAATCTACGTATTCATCTCAGCCAATTTCTCTATCACTCTGCCTATCCATCTACCTTCTACCTGTCGCTATCCACCCATCTGTCCATCCATCTACCTATCTATCTATCTGTCTATCCGTTTCTCTATTTATCTGTCTATCCATCTGGAACGCACAATACTGCTACTCGCCATTAGGTAGGCTGCCAATCATTAATTGCATTATTGCAGAACTTATTTTGTGTTAATCAGCAGAACAAAAATTTGGAGCCAGGTTTAGTCTGTGAGACAGAGTTAGGGGAAGTCATTAATGGTGCATATATTTCTGAATGAGGACAGAGGGAAAATATGGGCTTAAATCAATTTCTAAATCTCATGTCCACCTCTACAAGGAAAGTCAGCCTTCAAAAGATCGTTGTGAGACCTCAGTGAGAAATAAATATCAGCTCAACACAATAAACATACATGAAATAGTGCATTCTGTAACTCAAACGAACCATAAATAGCACAAGATATTAACAGTCTTTAACAGGAAGGGAAAGCAACATCACAGTTTCTGTTCTACAATTTGCTCAAATTATACTTAATTATCTATTAACTTTCTTAAATTACTCTTCAATAGATAGTAATTGATACTTCAGATTGTGCAGGGTTACTGTAACAATGTAGCAATTGCATACATTTCATTATCCTGATAAACTGGAAAATTTGATCTCTGCTCGGTGATCTAAATTTCAATGTTTAACTCCATACCAGTTAAAGATGCACTTATGTGATAAATGTGCAACTGATGGTTTAGATGTGCAGTATATGGTAAAATCTTTTAAGGGCTCTCACAAAAGTCAGAGCATGAATATAAAAACCCTTTTAAGTTATTTCAGATAAGCCCCAACTCTGTTTCATACCTGCGTTATTAGAATATGTGATACTAGAATATCACATAACGATGTATCATTTAAAATACCGATGTGCTATTACCTACACATGAAGCTGGTACTTAGACAGAATGTTGCTATTAGTTAGGGGAAGTCATTAATGGTACATATACTTCTGAATGAGGACAGAGGGAAAATGGAGAGCTGATAGGATTTCAATTGCAATTTCTGAACGAAGAAAACTGCAATTTCAATGTATTTTGGAAACAAATTCACGCTCAGAAACAAATACTTTTCAAAGTAATGTAATCTCTGTGTACTGAAGCCACAACAGAAATCGCTTAGCTGTTGTTTATTCATTAAGCTGACCAACTATTTTGTTTGAATTTCTGTGGATAATGAATAAATTACCTGCATGCGTGTGACAGAAACCTTCTATTAGTATGCTTTATTTTGTTGCACCAGTGAGCACAGTCCTATTGAAACAGTGGATTGTCCAAAATAAAGGGCCAATATCGTTTAAATTGAATTTGCTAACCAGGCGTCATACACCAGCAGACCTATTGCTGTAGCAAGCAGCGTATATAGCACTGTAGTGAATTAGTTATACCTTTAGCAGGAGTAGACTGTATCTCCATGATAAAACAGGTACAATGTGAGAGGCCTTAAAACCTGTTAAACATACAGGCAAATTTTCAATTTGTTTAGGAGCATTTAGTTAAAGAAAATGATACTGCAATACAAAATTGATTTATCTGCTGACATTCAGCATGATACCTTCAATAATACAAGTGAATAATAATTAGGATATTGACACTGGCTCAATTTTGGAAATCAGATAATTAACAGAACTTCCTACAATGATAATACAATTGTTGGTTCTGAAACAATGCAGTTATTAGCAAATGATTTTATACTGCAATTTGCAGGATAGGTGCATATTGAAATCAAAATAATAGACTATTAAAAGCTACAATTTTGGAAAAGGGTAAATAAGATAAACTATATAAATAAGTTACAAATATGTGAATGATAGTGAACTGAAGCAACTCAAAACTATAGCAAAGTGTAAATGCACTGAGTTTATTAGTTTTGTGATTTGACTTCGCTCACTTGGTAGCAGTCTTGTTAGGTGGTTGTGGCTTTATGCCACAGTTATGGATCTGTCCACATATTCTAGACTGATACTTCAGTGCAGTATTCATAGCATGTTGCATTATCAAAGGTGCTGTACCCTTTCTGGGAGAAGTTAAATTGTATGAGCATGAAATATTCAATTAATAGGTAGGATAACCTTCAGTGCCTGTGCCAACCTGCCTGACCAGTAGCATCCAAAACAAATTATCTCATCATTTGTTCATTTGTGGTTTGAGTGAGTTTGCACTTTAGCAGGTGGGTTTGCCAACACAGGAGTGATTGTACTCCAATAACTTCACTTGAAAAGCACTTTAGGTCATCTTGACCCTGTGAAAAAAGGACTAAACAAATTGCAAAATAATTCATTCTTACCCTTTAGTGAAAGAATTATTTATAAGCTCCTCTTACCCACAGAAACCAAACTCACGTTTTAATGGAATGTATCCTTAATGAAATGGCTATCTGTCCTAAGGATAGTTTTTTTTTAATTTTATGAATTTTGTTTTATTGATTAAGTGTTTCGTTGCCTGAATAGCTGATACGCGGAGAGCACAACCTCCATTGGAATTTATTTTGTGACTGAGCGTACAAAAATGCTTTGAAAAATATATTTGTCACTTATCTTGTTGTGTTCTGCTCTTTCTTTAAGACTTTTTGTCTGGCTGATGGAGTTAATAGACAATCGAATGCTGATACTGTGTTACTGATGATCTAGAATTGGCCACTAGGAGAAGTGCAAGATTATTCCTGAAAAACGCACTCTCTTATCTTTGTTCTTTCCCTTGTGGGTAAGTATCCTGCCTCACACTGACAACCTCACCAAGATATTCTTATATTAGTAAATTGTGACATCACTGACTGGATATTACCAGTCCTCTGTTTGGCTGAAGGTGGGAGGAAGGTTGTTCATCAAATCATGAACAAGGTTGGGGGGGTGGGGATGGGCGTTATTGTACCCATCATCTTCTCACATTCATGGCATCTTGCCAGTGCCAGGTAAAGTGTCATTTAGAAGGCCCTCCCACCCAAAAGACATTTGAGCCACTTAAGTTGCCAATTTGGGCCTTTTCTCACTTTGCTGGCATTTTATCAGCTGTGTGGGGAGATTGGTGAGGAAATCACCAGACAAGCAAGCGCTGGTGACCTCCCAGAACCCTTCTATTCGGGCACTGTTTAGCCCAGACTGGGGTCCCTGGTACCAATGGGCTCACAGGTGCGCTCCCGCCCCCCCACCCCCTCCTCCAGCCCCAACACAGTGCCTTAAGCCTCTGTCACTATATGCTGTCCCTTCAGGCACAAAATAGACTGGAAATGGAACAGGGTGGGGCAGTGAACCTAAATTGTTCCCTAGTGCTAAATATTAGGGGTCAGATTTCCACAATTGCTGTCCTTCACTGACTCCTTGCAAGTGTACACCTTGATAATAAATGTCAGCAAGCACTTAACTGTCAGGGAGCGAGGCAACTAGACATCATCCAGCTATTAACTGACGTCCAAAATGTACACGCACTTTCAGCAAGGGCCACTGGAAAGCAATAAGGAGAGCAACTGCAGTCAATTTTCCTCTCCTGTATAAGAGATGCTAGATGAGAGCAGTTAACCCTTTTCATACTGTACACTACCCATATTGGTGCCAGCAACATCTGACATGGGGCTGGCCCAGCTATCAGCAATTGGAAAGTGGCATTGCCAAGATTCAGGAAAGCTGGGATCATTTGTATTGTCATTTTGAGAACTTGTACACTGGGGTGGATCTTAACACAATACAAAGGCAACATACTATAGCCAAGACTGAAACCTGTGCTCTGAATCTTCCTGCCACTCACCAGATTTTGAATGGAATTCTCTCATCTTGCAGTTACGGTGGTGGGTGGGGGCAGTGGATCAAGTGGGAGCCAAAAAAGTTGGAAACCTGCCAGTGTAGGTTTCTCAGCAGCTGGTTAAAGGTGGGACACACTTTCCATTGACTGATGATGAGAATCCCACTTGCATTAATTTCATGAATGTTCATTAAAACAGTTGCCCGTAGCACCCATCAGACCTTCCAATTTTGCGTCAAGCCAATGTGAAATTATGTCAGTCCAAAATTTGATTGCCAAAGAGTGGAGTGCACACAGAGACTTTGAGGTGAGTGCAGCAAAGCCTTTCTATCACAGTACTGAGCTGCTCCTGATGCGCTGTCCATCACTTTGCCAGGGCAGACTGGTTCCTGCCTTCCATCTCCATGCCAAGCTGGCCTTCATGGACAGCACCATGCTGCTGGACCCATGGACACTTCTTTGTCACCATCTCAGATCAGTATTGTGCCTGTGGTTAAGGATTACAGGGGGTCTCCTTCCCCCTGGTACAACACACAAGTGCCTATCTGGATTGCACTGTGCTGTGGACATATGGAACCACCACAACAAAGGTCCAAAGTTCAACTGGGGGTGGAGTGCAGGGCGAGGCCTGGGGAAATGGTGAATGGGTGTTGGCCTGATGAGTACAAGAGGGCCAATGTGGAAGGAGGGTTGTTGGCAGGGTGGGAGGAAGGGGGTATGGGGGGGTGGCGGGGGAGGGAGAGGGGTGAATGGTGAGGCTTTTGATGACAGGTAACAGAGGAAATGAGGTAGATGAAGAAGATGAAAAATGGAAGGCAGAGGGAAGATTGAGGGGAGGGAAGCTAGATACTGACAAAGCTGCATAAAACCCTCACCAACAATGAGGTCAAAGTTCTACCATGTTCTTTACTGGAAAAGGATGCATAAAGACTCCAGATGCAGTGGGTAAAGATCCAAATGGACCGTGGGGGCCTGCCAGATGATGAGCTTGTGGGGACGGTGGTTAAATTGAAGAACAGATTTCTTCTGAAGGCTACTAGCCTTTCCCCTCTGACATCCCAGAAGATGGTGAAGACAGGTGGGCTGGAAAGAGTGATGTGAGCACACTGGACTGGTTTTATGTGTGGCACCAGGACTTTGAACGGCCAACCGATGGTGTGCAGATGAACCACGTACCTACTCGCCAGGAGGGCCAGAGGGAAACACGTCTGTGCATAATTAATGAGATTCCCAAGTGAAAATCTGGTGTGGGATCCCGCCATTCTGGCCACCAGGAAGGGTGTTGCCGG
The DNA here is from genome assembly GCF_965287045.1 of Carcharhinus amblyrhynchos. Classification (NCBI taxonomy): domain Eukaryota; kingdom Metazoa; phylum Chordata; class Chondrichthyes; order Carcharhiniformes; family Carcharhinidae; genus Carcharhinus; species Carcharhinus amblyrhynchos. Next base: position 37,596,499 of record NC_137339.1, on the reverse strand, counting down.
AGTCACCCGCCAGTCTTAAAGTGGGAGAATTCCACCTATAGTCACTCAGTTGTTGAGGGAGCGAATAACCACTTTCTTTAAGGCCATATACACTTCAAAAAAAATGAAGTCAATTTGATTTGCCCCAGCTGTCAAAATGATAGACTTAAAAATTATATCCTGAATCATGAATAAGCAGGAAATAATTATAAAGTGGCTTTAGTCAGTGCTACCTGCTGTGACTATATGGTTAGCTCTGAGTATTGTCTTTTTTTCAATGTACATATGTTCTTTAAGGAATATAATTCCTTTAATTACAGGAAATGAACACCACACATACTGCTGTTACATCTGCATTCCAATTGTGGTGCCGAGGTTTTGATATGAAGCCTTGTTTATAGGGACTGAGTGCATGCAGGTGCTCATAATAGAGCTGGTACTAATCCAGCCAACTCTATGTGAAATAGTTCAAGCATCTGGCATATTTCTCACCCTTCAAACACTGCTCTTCAGAACATCAATCTTTTTTTTTCTTTATTTTAATAGAGGATTTTTCCTTTTTTCCCCCCACCTACCCCTCCCAAATCTAAATGCCTTAAAGCCACACAAAAAGATTGCATTCAGGATGAGCGTTGGAGCATGTGTGCTTTGCCTGATGTCTCCCATGTAACAGCAGTTTCTCCTTTCCCATTCTCAATCCTCTCCACAGTTGTTTTAATGTATTATCCTCGCTCATGCAGAAATTCACTACGTGTACTTTGAACATGTCACAAGTTGACTTGAGGCAATGATCATCTGATTTTAGAATGAAATAAAACAATAATAGCAAGAGCCTTTTTTAAAAAAAAAGACACCAGACCAATGGACTTTTGTCATAAGAAAGCTTGGGGCTTCCTAATTTTTAAAAATTCATTTGTGGTTCATGGGTTGGCCAGTACTTATTCCCCATCCATAATTGCCCAGGAACTGCATGGTTTGCGAGGCCATTTCAAAGGGCAATTGAGATTGCTGTGGTTCTGGAGTTACATGTAGACCAGACCAGGTAAGGACGACAGATTTCCTTCTCTAAAGGATGTTAGTGAACCAGGTGGGTTTTTCTGACAATCAACAATGGTTTCATGGTCATCAGTAGATTCTTAATTCCATATATTTTTACGGGTGACATGGTGGCACTGCTGCCTCACAGTGCGGGTTTGATTCTTGGTTTGGGCCACTGTCTGTATGGAGTTTGCACATTCTTCCCGTATCTGTGTGGGTTTCCTTCGGGTGCTCCGGTTTCCTCCCACAGTCTAAAAGAAGTGCTAGTTAGATGCATTGGCCATGCTAAATTCTCCCTCAGTGTACCCGAACAGGCGCCGGCGTGTAGCAACTAGGGGTTTTCCCAGCGACGGCATTGCAGTGTTAATGTAAGTCTACTTGTGACATTAATAAATAAACAAAAACAAAAACATGAATTCAAATTCCACCATCTGCTGTGGTGGGATTCAAACCCAGGTTCCCAGAACATTAGCTAAGTTTCTGGATTAATAGTCGAGTGATACGCTCACCAAGTTCCCGGGCAACTAGGGATGGGGATGAGGAATAAGTGGTGGCCAGCCAGAAAATTCCATGTCCTTAAACATATTTAGTAACTGGTCAGAGAGATGAGAAAGGCCTAGTTTCAACCTAGTTTGTGCTGAGGTTCTAAGCTCAGCAGAAACAAATGACTTCCATGCCTCTAGGTTACAACGGAGAAAATTAACCAAGCTTCTCTTCCTGTTCGATAGTCAGTGACTCTTGCTGAGAATGGACAAGCAGGCCATTAGATGTAGAAACAGAAGATGCTGGAAGGCAGGTCTGGCAGCATCGGAAAAACAGAGTTAATTGTTGGAATTTTACTGGCCCGCCAGCCACAGGAATCAAAGCAAGTGAGGGGGTTGGGGGCTACGGATCATGGAAAAATCCGTTGACTTTGGATAAGATTTTACAGTAAAATTCCACCCGTCATTTCGAGTCTATATCGCTTCTTCACAATTATTGGATGGAGAGCAATTGGATGGTTATTCTTGATTGTCGCTCATCCTGCCACCACATGCTCTTTCTCATTCCCAAATCAAGGAGGGAAGTTATTCCTGGCGTACTGACCAATATTTATCCCTCATCCAACATCACTAAAGATAGATTATCTGATGGTAATTTTGTGCTGTAGATTTGTACACAAATTGGTGTTCGTATCTCCTAAATTATGAGAGTGACTACACTTAGCAAAGTGCTTCATTGATCGTAAAGTCCATGCTGAGGTTGTGAAATGCACGAGATAAATGTAATTTATTTCTTTCTGACCTGATCTCTCTCTTATTAATACTGCAATGAAGTTACAATGAAAATCCCCTAGCTGCGCCTGTTCGAGTACACTGAGGGAGAATTTAGCATAGTCAATACACCTAACCAGCTCATCTTTCGGACTGTGGGAGGAAACTGGAGCACCCGGGGGAAACCCACAAAGACACGGGAAGAGCGTGCAGACTCTGCACAGACAGTGACCCAAACCAGGAATCGAACCTGGGTTCCTGGCACTGTGAGGCAGCAATGCTAACCAAGTGCCAGCAAATGCAGGTTTTTCATTCTGGGGGCAGATCCGCCTTCCTGGAAAGAGTTCAGAAACAGCCATAGGGACTGGTGCTGGTTACAAAGCCCCCAACAGGGCTCTGAGACTTCGACCCTATTGTAAAGTTACAGCAAAACAAATACCTTCAAGTGCACACTGTTCTCAGTCCCCAGGCCTCACCTCTATCAACTCATGCAATCTTGTGCCACCCACTCACCCACTTCCCATGGCCCTTCATGCCCTTATCATGGACAGTGTAAAGGCGATATATTTTATCGCTCATGTTCAAATATTAATGTACCTATATGTATCTATTTTTTTAGCCTCTAAGTGATTGAGTCTATTTAAGTAACCCAGCAGCAAGCTTCTGTATTTTGAAAATGAAGAAGGGTAGTTTGTTTCTCATCCACAAGAACTAGATGCAGTTGAAGGCTTATTTAAATTTATTGATGGGATGTGGGCATCACTGGCTGGACCAACATTTATTGCACGTCCCTAATTGCCATTAAGAAGTGTGGTGTGTTGATTTCTTAAACCGCTGCAGTCCATGTGGTGTAGCCAGACCCACAGTATTGATAGGGATGGAGTTCCAGGCTTTTGACCCAACAAAACAATAATTATAAAAATAGGATTCAGCTCAGTCTCTACTTCAGTGCAGGTTTGATGTTTCATAGTTGAGGTGTTAATTTAGTTCAAGTGAATTTCTCAAAAATTCAGAGATTTCACAGTGTTGGTGATGGCTCATATAACTGATAGTGCCAGAGGGTGTTTCCACAGGTAGGCTTGAAGAGAGGAGAGAGAGAGAAAGGCTTGGTTTCTCTTTCAAGATACTGGGTGCAATTCTCCCAAATTATTTCTAAGTGAGCGATCTTACCGGCTTATCCCACCGGTTAATTGGCATGGTGAGCTAGTAAGATTGGACAAGGGGCGAAAACAGGCCAAAATTGGCTTCACCCCTTTGTGATTTCAATATTGAGTCCTGGTCAGAATCATTCGGCATCATTTGAACTTACCTACTCATTGTTCAAGGTGCTCACCTGCAAAGATCACATAAGGCCCCCACCTGATGTGATGGCCTTGCCCATGGTCGCTGCGTGGTTGGGAGCAGAACTAGGCAGTGCTCTTAGCACCCTGGCCCTGCCAGCCTGGCATCCTGGCATTGCCCACCAGTGTCAAGGGATGGGGAATGAAGGGGCTTGGCCAGAAGGAAAGGGCTTGAAGGGGCTAGCCCATGACAAGGTATGGGACCATGACAGGAAGTGAGGCCACAATGGGGAGGGGGGGAGCTCTACAAGGGGAGGAAGGGAAAGGGGGACACTCTGCATCAGGGAGCGGGGACTGGGCAAGGCAGCAGTCAGGGAAGTGGAGGCTATGACGGGGGTAATCAGCTGGGGTAGCAATTGGGGAATTGGGGGGGGAATGACAATCTCTGAGGTGGTAATCAGGGTGTGCAGACCAGCTGGGGTGGCAATTGGAGGGTGGGGGTGATGTTCAGAGAGACGATTGGGGGTTAATGTCCAGGCTATTGGGGATAGTGACAGATCGCTCTGTGCGCAATGTACTAAATGTCATACAAATTTGTCTTGGAGCTCCCCCAAAAATGTATGATTGTCTCCTGTTTTCAAGCTTGTTTGGCATTTAGAATGTTTCTGCAAGATCACCCTGTAAGCTGCAGGAAACTTCAAGACAGATAAGTGCTGTCAGGCTCTCTTTTGTATAAACGTTCTGGCTAGGAACAATGTGAGGACAGTGGTACTTCATGTATTCAGCCTTGAAGAGAACGATATACAAGCAAATTTGACTGCACGCTGTTTAAAAACCATTGAGCTGTGATTCAAAGCAGAGTTAGAAAGACTAGTCTGAAATTGAATGGAAACAAGGCTTTTCAGAGCATTTGAATGAATTTCAAAGGTTTTGAGCTTTCTATGAAGGCTCAAAGGCTTGAAATAAATGTTGTGTTAAGTGAATGGGGCTGAGTGGTGAAGAAAATCCCCTTTCCCAGTGGAAGTGACTGACTTGTCAGTCAGGGGTCTTGAAAGGGGGCTTCTCACATTTGCAGCTTCTTAGAAAGGAACTGAATGGAGTGCTGGGATTTGGAAGCCTGCCAGGTAATCAGGGGCCATGAAGATTTGAGTGCCCCTTCTATCTTCCTCAAGGTATGCCCCTTGCCCTTACCTTTTAAAAGGTTCTCTTATCCAGACTATGGTTCACAACTTCTATGTGATCATGTAAACTGTGAGTCCTTTAGAAGTTGGCCCAACTCCATGAAAATTGCAGGGGACTTGGACGTGACTATCCCTGTATGGAGCTAGCCAGGTCAGAAGTACAAGATATGTCATGACCAAATGTGCAATCTGCACAAGCCTGCATCCTTAATCTGCGCTGGTGAAAATTGAGGGTAATGAGAAAGGAGCCTGGAACCAGCTGCAATTTTTACATCTCTATGGAGTTTCCTGCAAGTCCATGAAAAACCAATCCTAAACATTTGGAGCACAGAATTAAAATAAATCTTGGTTCCACGCAGGGACTAAAATATTTGTTAAACTAGGGAAGAATGAAGAGAAGATTGAGACTCCCGAATGACTCAACAAATGTGACATACTGAATCCTAGAGTTTCTGAGTTGTGTTTCATATTTGGCTTGTATTTGAAAACGGGGATAGAGAATCTAGCCAAGCTATCACACACTCATTCTTAAACACTACTCTCACACACACAAACATTAGATGCAGCTCAAGGTAATATACTGTAACAGACAGCCTGTAGTTTCTGAGATGAAATGATGCTTTATCGTTGAAGTGACTGCCTTGTATGGTGAAGGATTTGACGTAGTGGTGCAGTGGTGCTGTCACTGAACTAGTAAAACAGAGACCTAGGGGATTGTTTTGAATCTCACCATGGCAGGTGGTGAAATTGAAATCTGATTTTAAAATATCTGCTATTAAAAGTCACGTGCTTCACTAATGTCCCTTTAGCAAACGAAATCTGCCATCCTTACCTGGACTGACCTGCATGTGACTCCAGATCCACAACAATGTGGTTAACTCTTAAATGTCCTCTGAAATGGCTGAGCAAGTCATTTAGTTCAAGGGCAATTAGGGATGGGTTAGAGATGCTGGCCCAGCCAGTGATGCACATCCCATAAATTAATTTTTGAAAAAGACATCTGCCTCTCAGGCAGCTATATTTTTCATCTTTTTGTGTTCAGTTTCAAATATAAAAATTAGTTCAGATAATCCTGGGACATGACACTTTCTTGCCAAAGTGGGTAAGTTCACAGTTTCCCACATTATATTCCATCTGCCAAATTTTTTTGCTCACTCACTTAACCTACCTCTACCCCTTTGACGACTATCTCCTCTTGTCAACTTACTTTTCTACCTATCATGGGGTTGTTGGCAAATGCAGCTATCATATACCTGGTCATTTCATCAAAGCCAATAATTGAGGCCCCTACACTGCTTCCCATGGCACTCCACTGGTTACAGTTTGCCAATCCGGAAATAACCACTTTATCTCTACTTTCTGCATCTTGTGAGCTGACCAATCCTGTACGCATGCTAATACGTTAGTTCCCTACAGTACTATGTGATCTTATCTTGTGTGTTAAGCTTTGATATGGTACCAATTCACCACATTTATTCAATCATTGGGATGGGAGAGGAATGGGGGAGGTGGAGGTGTTAGCATGTTGGAGACAGGAGACTGTTGAACATCTGCAATTATAGTAGTGTAATCCAATACCTTTGCATTCTCTGTCACTCTCAATCATAAAAATAATATTTCCTTTCATCCACATTTCATCGCATAAGGTGCGGTTATTTTTGTGTAATGATTTACAAATTTTGGACCTGAATCTCTGTGGAGTGAGAATCAGAATCAGATTGTTACTCCACTCTGAGTTTCTTGTCTTAAAATCCTTTCAATACTTGCTCGCCCATTCTTCTGACTCAGGCCAGGCAAGAACTGTGCAGTTAAGCGCTCTCCTGAGGCCTCTGTTGTGAGCTAGAGAACCAGATATAAGGAGACCTCACCCCCATTCTTTATGGCCCATTAGGGGTGTGTGAAGTCGGAGGGTGGAAGCTAATCGGGGTCATTTGAGAGTTTGGCAGAGGTCAGTGCAATAGCTGCACAGAAGCAGCAGGTGGTGGTTCTAATTCTTCTAACCTTTTTTATCACTGCAAAATCTTGGCTGGTATTCCCCAGCCGTTCATGCCGGTGGGATTCTCTAGTCCCACTGGTGGTACATCGCTTGCTGTGGGTTTCCCAGCAGTGTGTTGAGACTTCAATGGGGATTTCCATTGGTAGTGGCAGAGCCAGAGGATCCTGCCACAGCGAATGATGCATCACCACTAAGAAAAACGTGAGGCCAGAGAATCTTGCCCAGGGATGGAATCATGAGAAGTTTGCAATAGAAAATTCCGATGGTCCACAGTGCAGGGCAATCACCCATTAGAGGTTTGAACTTCTGGCCAATTGTGCAATCATCACCTGGGAAAGTCCTGGACTGATGGGACATGCAGTTAGGTGTTTCCCCAGCACATCTTTGGAACACCCCCCAGATGCACGGTTCTAGAGCTTGAAAGTTACAGGGTATTATATTAAATATCAGTATCATAGAATCCGTATAGTGTATAAGGAGGCCATTTGACCCACAAAGTCTGCACTGACCCTCTGACAGAGCATCTTACCCAGGCCTATTCTTGTAACCCCATGTATTTACCCTGCTAATCATCCTAACCTACACACCTGCATACCTCTGAACTGTGGGAGGAAACCGGAGCACCCAGAGGAAACCCATGCAGACACGGGGAGAAGTTACAAATTCCACACAGACAGTCACCCAAAGCTGGAGCAAACCATGGTCTCTGAAGCTGTGAGGCAGCAGTGCTAACCACTGTAAAGTAAAGTAAAGGTTTATTTATTAGTCACAAGTAAGGCTTACGTTAACACTTAATGAAGTTACTATGAAATTCCCCTAGTCGCCACACTCCTGCACCTGTTCGGGTCAATTCACTAACACAGCAAATCTTTTAGAGTGTGGGAGGAAACAGGAGTGCCTGGAGGAAACCCACACAGACGTGGGGAGAATGTGCTAACTCCACACAGATAGTGACCCAAGCCTGGAACCTAATCAGGGTCCCTGGCATTGTGAGGCAGCAGTGCTAACCACTGTGCCACCACGCCGCATTGAAATCAGTATTCTTGAAACCTACTAAATCTTTTTGTTAAAACGAATGGTTTTCAAACTGAGGACAAAATTGGCCTTAGAAACACACCAAAAATATTACTTCAGCTTCTGCACTGAGACTTTTGTTATTATGGAGTAGATTTTACTTTGAATGATGGTATGGTGACTGAGAGTGAATTAGCAACCCACCTTAAAATTTTCCTGATGTTTATTATCATTGGCTTCTGTGGAAATAAAACTTAGGTGAGATATAAAATGTCCTGTCAATTCATTTGTTTCACACCATTGCACAAAATTAGTGCCTATCTTCTCCTGATACCAAAATTGCAGCATGTTAGATTCTATAAATTTGTGTATGTTTATTTCATGAATATTTTGTGTTCCAACGTTGAAAACATTCCCGCAATACAACTTCTATCATTGAAATTAGAAATGTATGAAGAACTCTTTCCCTCAATAAGTGGGAGAACCCATCCACAAGTTGTGACGAATACAAAGCTCTTTCAACATTCAAAAGGTTCATGGCTGCTGAATTCATGAATACATTCCACTCAGTTTGATCCTCTAACTCAGTGCTTGTGGTCCCATCAGTAGTTTCCTATTTACTCTGGATGCAGATCCAATTCAAGTCAACGATGAGTTTTTGTATGTGGGATCTGAGAAAAATCAGCTGTTGATTTTGTGGGGATTATTTTATTCATGATTGTTTGAGCAATGTTAATGCATAGTCATTATGGCATGATTGCAGAAAAGGAGTAGAATTTAACTCAAAGTTGTCTTGCAGCATGGCTCAGGGGATAGAATTTAAAATATCAAACTAATGAAGGCAATGCGCAGGACAGGTTTCACTCTGAATAAATAGACATTGTTTCAACTGCTTTAAACTCTTTTATCTCCAGATGTACTTGTTAATGCTACTTGTTCAGAAATAGTGCTGGTGGGCAGACATAACTGCCTAGACATCTTCTTTTAAACTTGCCTCACTATTAACAAAAGGATCGACCTGACACCACCAAGTTAATTGTGACAATTTTAGAAAGAATGCAGAAAAGATTTACTGGGATGCTACCAGGACTTGATGGTTTGAGTTATAAGGAGAGGCTGGAAAGACTGGAACTTTTTTCCCTGGGGCGTAGGGGTGAACTTACAATAAGGGGCACAGATCAGCTAGATAGTCAACATCTTTTCCCAAAGTTAGAGGTGTCTAAAACTAGAGGGCATAGATTTAGGATGAGAGGGGAGAAATATAAAAAAGTCCAGAGGGGCAATTATTTCACTCAGAGAGTGGTGAGAGTCGGGAATGAGCTGCCAGAGGCCCTCATAGAGATGGGTACAATTTTGTCTTTTAAAAAGCTTTTAGACAGTTACATAGGTAAGATGGGTATAGAAGATATGGACCAAATGCGGACAATTGGGACTAGCTTAGTGGTAAAATCTGGGTGACATGGGCTGAAGGGCCTGTTTCCGTGCTGTAAGCCTCTGTGACTCTATGACTAGGCTTATAATCATAATAATGGGGAAACTATTCATATAAACTGTCTTGCAAGTGGCTATCCCCTCCTCCTATCCCAAGGGAAAATTGAAAAGAAAATGGAAATTTTTTCTAAGGTTCTCCAGGGCCTTTCCAAATATATGGCAATTCTTTATCTTTTTCTAAGCCTTTTTAATAAACAATCCTATGAGGCACAATTTCAACTGAACAAACACAGATAAATTGTACATTCCAGCTCTACAAGAGGATTATTTACTATTGAACGGAAATCAATACAATATAACGGTCTGGCCGATTTCAAAAAACATGTTTGTGAATGAAGGTGATTATTGATAAGGTCCTGTGGAAATCAATTGTATTGGCAGTAACAGAGCTTCCACCACAAACAAGTCGGAGTTAAAGCAGAAAATACACTATCATTCTACACAACAATTTATGTTGTTTAAAAGCCACAAGATTGTTTAGTTACTTCAAAGTTTTAGCTTGTTTGAAGTAGAGAGGATTATGAAGTAGATGTTGATTTCTTATCCAGTTCAATAAATGATTTGGCCATTGATTACAATATGTTGAAACCAGCTCACAGATTCATGCTGATTTCTCTCTGTAGCAGTCCTTTGAAGTGAGGAGGTCACTTGCCACAGAGTACATCCCATGGCAAGCACCAATGCAGGGAATGCAGGAAAGATTTATTCCGTTGCACCAGCACATGCCTCTAGCTGACTAGGACACTCTCTCACTCTTACCTTTTCCCATAGGCATATTGGAAAGATTTGCAGGTTGATAACTTGTTTGACCGCGTTATGAACATACCTTCCGTGGCCATCAAGTCCTAGAGTGGGACTCAAAACCAGAGCTTCTGGCTCAGAGGTAGGGATACTAGCCATTGCACCACCAGACTTCAATTTATTTTGATTCCCACAGTAAGAAAAAGGCCCTTCAGTAGCTGCAGAATTTCATTGAGCAATAATGAACTAGCAAACTGTTTTATATCTCTTGCGATTTTTACAGCCATTAAAATCAATTAAATACAACTCGAGGGATGTAAAATGGGCTGCTGACTCACTATTGCTCATTTTACAAAGTCACAGAGAATCATACTAATGCTCATGTCTTAAACATTTATTAATCTAAGTTAGTGTCATATCCACAATGACTATAAAAGTTTCAATGATGCACACAAAGCTGATGACGTTTATTGTTACGTTGCACTTTTGCAAAGCAGAGGGTTGGTGTTATGGGGGAGGGGGCTAGTGGCAGGATGTGGAAAGGGTTCACGTCTACACCAAAAGGACTGAAAAGTATTTTGTTTAGAGACCATCTCAGTAACAGTGAAATGATTGGCTCCTGAAACATAACTGTTTTCCACACTCAGTTCAGGAATGTGACCAAATAACTATTCTCTCACATACAGCAGTGGTGAAGGCACGCATGTGTATGTAAGAGACAGGAATATTTCTTCACCTTTATATTAAACCTCTTCAGCATAAGAGAAATATAAAACTTAAAATATCAAATGACTTTATTTTTTCATCAAATACCTCTGTAATAGCGCTTCCTGTCACAAAGGAGACATTTAAATTCAGCATTTTTTATTCAAAACATCATTTTAAATTTGATTAACATAGATATTTCAGAATGACTCATTTTATTCAAAGATAAAGATAAATAAATGAAATGCAGTAGCCATAAATATTTAGAATGCATTGCAAATATAAGAACATAAGAACATAAGGAATAGGAGCAGGAGTAGGCCATCTAGCCCTTCGAGCCTGCCCCGTCATTCAATAAGATCATGGCTGATCTGTCGTGGCTCAGTTCCACATTCCCGCCCTCTCCCCATAACCCTTAATCCCCTCGCTTATCAAAAACCCATCAACCCGCGTCTTAAAAATATTTAGCGAGGCAGCCTCCACCACTTCAACGGGCAGAGAATTCCAGAGATTCACCACCCTTTGAGTGAAGAAGTTCCTCCTCAACTCCGTTCTAAACCGCCCCCCCTTTATCTTGAGGCTGTGCCCCCTAGTCCTACTGTCCTTTCTGAGCGGGAAGAGTCTCTCCACCTCTATCCTATCCATCCCATTCATCATCTTATACGTCTCAGTGAGATCTCCCCTCATTCTTCTAAACTCTAAAGAGTGCAAGCCTAGTTTATTCAGCCTCTCCTCATAGCTCAAGCCCCTCAACTCCGGTATCAGCCTAGTAAACCTCCTCTGCACTCCCTCCAAGGCCAAAATATCCTTGCGTAAGTATGGCGACCAAAACTGCACACGTACTCCAGCTGTGGCCTCACCAATGCCCTATACAGCTGCAGCAAGACCTCCCTACTTTTATATTCAATCCCCCTCGCTATGAAGGCCAGCATCCCATTAGCCTTCCTGACCACCTGCTGCACCTGCAGGCTGGGTTTTTGCGACTCATGCACAAGGACCCCGAGGTCTTAAACAATGACATTTTCTTTAACAAAAAAGCATAAGTATACACTGTTCATGATGACTACTTTTAGTTTGCTGTCTAAATGGAAATTGTGTAATTTCCCAGATGCTCTGTAAGGGTTTTCAGAAAGGAGGGTCAGTGGGGTTTAGTGATGGGATGGCCAATGGAACTTAGTACAAGTTACAATTCCAACAGCAATATTCTGGACGCAATTGGGTTTATTCACTTTCTTGAAAGTATTTGAATACTCGGACCAGAAGCTGACAAAAACGTCAATGAGTGTTTTGGTAGCACTGGACCTGAGGTAGGGCAGAGGCAAGTATTCTAGCTGTAGAGGAGACAGGTAATCTTGCTGTTGAGCTGTATGGAACTTAGCTTGGGTTCAAACTATGAGGTTGGATGTTGTCAAATTTAGTCTAAGCAAGTAGCCTTGTTGGAAATAGAATCATGGGCTAAATAGTGTCTTTCTTAGGAACCAATTGTGGCTGCAACAATTTTGCCAATATCAACTTTAAGAATGTTCTTACTTATGCACACCTTGAATTTAGACAAACACTGTTATTCATGGAGTCAAGGATGTGGTAAGGGAGCACACCTGGGTGCTGTCAACATACATGTGAAGCCTCATGAGAAGTCTACAAATGTTGCAGCCCAGAGGCAGCAAAGGAAAAGAAAATCAAAGGTGAAACATTAGGGCAAACTTGACATGGTTATGTAAGGCCTGAAGTAGAACATATTGCAGTTGATATTCTGGTTGTTGAAGATCAGGTTGGAATGGAACCAAGTGAGGCATTGCCACAGCTATGGATTACAGAGAATTGAAGGAGGATGTTTGGGAAAACCTTTTGAATGTAGAAGTTGAGGAGGACAAAGATGGCTAGCACACCCTGGTAAAGTCACAGAGGAGGTTTTTGGTGATTCTCATTAAAATATTTTCATGATTTGGTCAGGATGGAACTGAAAAAGGGTGAATTGAAAACAGAAGCTGATGGCAACAGTACCATGAGGATTTTAGAGTGGAAGAGATGAAGGTAAGGCAGTAGATGGAGAGAGGAGAAGAGTTGAAGATCAGCTTTTCTTTGGAGAAGCTAATGAAAGTTCCTTTGAAATAGAAAGAAGTGGGATCATCACCAACATCATCAAGCATTGAGCTGAGACAAGATAGTTGTTCAGGGAAGATTTGGTTCAGGAGAGGATTGAAAGAAGTGTGCTTTGTGAAAGATATGGGATTTGTGGGTTCATAGGGGGTGAATATGTGGAAAAATAGAAATGCTAGGATAGAATGACCTGTGTTTATGTGAGTCTACTTAGACAATGATGATTTTGGTAGATTGTGAGAGACTTTAAGCTGACTAGGGCTTTGAAAGCAGTGGAAATAGAGAAACAAGTCAACAGCTGCAGTGGGTGGAGCTCCAAAAGAGAGATGATTAAGTGTGAAAGGTGTTGGGAGAAGGCCCTGGAGGTATGTTCCCCCACCCCCCATAACTTACCCTCAGAGGCAGATTTTACAGTGGTTGGCAACAGACTGGTAAAACCTGAAAATAATTGCACTTTGTATGATGGTCACTTTGAAATGTTTATAATGTTCCTCCAGCTATTTTACGAGCAAAGTGTATTTCTGTAAAACAAAAACTATTGATGTGGGGTGAAACAAGGTCAGTGATGGCAACCAAGGAAGTGACAAATGATGACAATCTTGAGGGGGCAGCCATAGGTGTTCTTGAGGGATTTGATGAACTGGGTGAGATTCAGAGGAGAGGAGAATAGATAAAACTGAGAAGGAAAGGGGGATTCAGGCTAACATCAGGTACTTTAGCTGCCATTTGAGTCCAAGAAATACTTTAATAAGCCAAAGTATAGGGCTGGATTCCTTTAGTAGGTTGTTTAGTAGAATGGCAGACTCCAAGGAGCTTCATTAATTTTTTATAAAGGTTGCTCCTGGTGTGGCAAAACCATGAGTGCAGTCAACTAAGTCCTGACCCTTGTGTTGGAAATTATGTTGCATTGCAGCAAGCACTTTGTGTAGAACAACATAGTGATTATATCAGTAATCCAGAAGTTGAGACTAATATGCTAAGGATGTGAATTCAAATTCAAACCATGGCAGCTGAGAAATTTAAATTCAGTTGTTAATTATTTCTGGAATAAAAAACTAGCATCAGCAATGTTGATTGTGAAGCTACCAAATTGTTGTGAAAACCATTGTGTCCAAAAACAACTTTTAAGGAAAGAAATCTGCCATCCTCCCCCAGTCTGGCCTGTGTGCGACTCCACACACATAGCAATGTGGTTGACTCTTAACTGCCCTCTGAAATGATCTAGATTAGAAAGCCACTCAGTTATATTCAAGAAGGGTTCTTGATGTCAATTAGGGATGGGCAGCAAATGCCTGATTTGCCAAAGATGCCCAATCCCCATGAATAAATCCATAGAATCACACAGTGCAGAAGGAAGCCATTCAGCCCATTGAGTTTGCACTGACCACAATCCCACCCAAGCCATACTCTGTAACCCCATGCATTTACCCTAGCTAGTCCCCCTGGCACTAAGGATCAATTTAGCATGGCCATTCCACCTAACCACATATCTTTGGACAGTGGGATGAAACTGGAGCACTGCTGCTTCAGAGTGCTGAGCACACAGATCCAATTCTGGCCTCGGGTCACCGTCTGTGGAGTTGCATGTTCTCACCGTCCTGAATAGGTTTCCTCTGGGTGCTGTAGTTCCCTTCCATAGTCCAAAGATGTGTGGGTTAGGTTGATTGGCCATGCTAAATAGACACTAGTGTCATGAGGATTAGCAGACACGGGGAGAATGTGCAAACTCCACGCAAACAGCGATCCAAACCGGGAATCGAATCGGGTCCCTGGTGCTGAGAGGCAACAGTGCTAACCACTGTACCACTGTGCTGCCCTTAACAATTAATTGTTGCAAATGATTTTTTAAAATATTTTTAAAGCTATAAATTATGACATCAACAGTTTGATTTTATTCATAACACATGATTTTCTTTCTGTAGATTCAGCTCCAATGTTCCTTCCCCGCTCAGTTAACACATCAGGGAAATGAAAAGTGTCAAAAAACATTGTTGACATTGGATCTGCAAAGGAGTGTGCCCTCAGGGAGTGCAGCATCAGCCTGGAGCCAGATCAGAAATCTCCTGTTTATTTCCTGCAGCTATCTTAATTGGATCCAGCAAACTAATTAATTGGATTCAGTGAAATAACTCCCACTCACACATCCTAACTGATAGAATGTCTTGCATTGGAGTCAAAAAAATGTCATTGTATACAAATTTCCCCGTAGCGATCCATCTGTTGGCCATTTATTGGACTAGTGTAGTAGTGGTGCGGGAAACTGCTTGTGTCTCAACTGGAACATTTGTCTATAAAACTGGAGAGTAAACATACTGCCTGTGCTAAACTGAGCTGTACATAGCAGAAAGGGCCACGGTTTGATGCCTGGATTGTGTTGAGGTATGTGATCCCAGCAGGAGTACGACAAATAACCTCAGCGCCCCTAGGCTAGGGAGGAGAGTGGTTAAAATTAAACCAGATAGGGCTATTGCTCTTGATCACTATCGGGTGATTGTGCTGAAAATATGGGTGTTAAAATTGGGTGAAGAAAATAAGAGGATTAGTTGTGATCGACTCATCGCCAAAATCGCCTCTGGACATGATCTGTGGAGACTCACACATAACATAATACTATGTTAGTCAAAACTTTCAAAAGGGGAAAGTCAAAAATTATTGGAAAAATAGTTCTTCAAATTTGCTAAATGATACCCATCTCTCTTATATTCAACTTCCCCAGGTAACTCAAGAAGATCTTAGCTTTAGAGACTGGGCATATAAACAAATGACTGATCCCTATAGACTTTCTCCAAGCAAAATACATCTTAAATATTACCTACATACTTGGACAGCACGGTAGCACAGTGGTTTCAGAGTGCCAGGAACACAGGTCCAATTCTGGCCTCGGGTCACTGTCTGTGTGGATCTGCATGTTCTCATCATCTCTGCATCGGTTTCCTCCGGGTCCTCAGGTTTCCTCCCATAGTCCAAAGATGTGTTGGTTAGGTTGATTGGCCATGCTAAATTGATAGTAGTGTCAGGGGGATTAGCAGGATAAATGTATGGAGATATGAGAATTGGCCTGGGTGGGATTGTGGCTGGTATCGACTCGATGAACCGGATGGCCTCCTTCTGTATGGTAGGGATTCTATATTTAAAAATTTTTTTTAATTGATTCATGGGACATGGGCATCACTGGCTGGCCAGCATTTATTGCCCATCCCTAATTGCCCTTGTTCAGGGGGCAGTTGAGAGTCAATTCCATTGCTGTGGCTCTGGAATCACATGTAGGCCAGACCAGGTAAGGGTAGCAGATTTCCTTCTGTAAGAGACATCAGTGAACCAGATGTGTTTTTCCGACAATCGACAGTGGTTTCACGGTCACAGTAGATTCTTAATTTGAGATACTTTTTACTGAATTCAAATTCTACCATCTGCTGTGATGGAATTCGAACCCAGGTCCCAGAACATGAGCTGAGTTTCTGGATTAATAGTCGAGCAATAATACCACAAGGCCATCACCATACTATATTATTGTATATTATCATTAATTGTGTAGTATTATATATAATACACCATATTGTTAGAAACATCCATTTCATTAGTACTAAAAACAAACTCCATTTTTAAAAAATCAGTATCTTTAAAAGTTCCAAGCATTTAATCCCAAATAAAGAACCAGATCAAATCAAAATAGTTGATGCAACATATTTGTGCTTTGTTTCCCCATTAACATATTTCTAAAATTCCATATTGAAATATTCAACATGGTGTGGCCTCACAAAAATAGTTGGCTTACAGACACATGGCACCATTCCAAACACCTCTTCTTATTCTGTATTCCAAATTATGAGAGAGTTGATAAGTGAGAACTTAGACATATACTAGTGATTAACTTTAATGCCATTTATAGCATGAAGAGACATGTGCATTTAAATGCTAAAAGCTGGTGTACAGTCTAGGATTTTCGCAGCAGTATTCCAAAATGGCACTGCGCAATTCTCCTGGAAACAATTATTTTAGAATTAAATGTTTGTTCTTTTTGATCCTTAAAGTCAAGTTTTCTGAATGAGCTGTTCCAAATTTAAAAAGGAGGTTTGTTATTCCACAAACTATAAAAGGGCCTTTTATGATTGCAGAGTTACAGCACGTTGGAGGTCCAAAATACTGTCCCATGGCTTTTGCAGGCTGTCTGGGCTGGATGGAAAGTTCACATTGGAGATACTTGTGTCATTAGGTGACAGCATGATTAAAGGCCAGGTACTGTCCCATAAGGAGAAAGAACATGGGCCACTATTGTTCTGTTACTGACTGGTTCATAGAATCATATAATCCCTACAGTGCAGTAGAAGCCAAGTTTTCACTGACAACAATCCCACTCAGGCTCTATCCCTGTTATCCCACTTACTTCCCCTGCTAGTCCATCTGACGCTAAGGGGCAATTTTAGCATGGCCAATCCACCTAACTATGATGTGGAGATGCCAGCGTTGGACTGGGGTAAGCACAGTAAGAAGTCTCACAACACCAGGTTAAAGATCAACAGGTTTATTTGGTAGCACAAGCCACAAGATTTCAGAGCACTGCTCCTTCATCAGGGTGAGTGGGAGTTCTGTTCACAAACAGGGCATATAAAGACACAAAGTACCCACCTAACCCACATACCTTTAGACTGTGGGAGGAAACTGGAGAACCCAGAGGAAATCTGTGCAGATATGGGAAGATAATGCAAACCCCACACACAGTCATCTGAGGCCAGAACTAAACCTGGTCTCCTGGTGCTGTGAGGTAGCAGTGCTAACCACTGTGCCACCGTGCTGCCAGAACTATTATTACAGAATAATATTGGCTGAATCCTAGACCATGTCGGAAACAAGTACAATCCACATTTATATAACATGTTTTAACACAGTGAAAGGTTCCTCACCATTTCCAAGGGTACAGGTGAAGAGTTAGGAAAGATAATCGAAGACATGAGGGAAAAAGTAAAATTTGAGGAGACTTTTCAAAGAAGGAAGAATTGTAGCAAGGTGAAAGAAAGAAAATTTTAAAACTCAATGGCATGATTCCTGAAGGCTAATTGTCCACTAATGCTGGAGCAAAAGAAGGAATGGAATGAAGTTGGGAGTTGGGAGATCGAAAGCTGAGATCTTTTGGTAAATCAAATTCACATAGTGTGGTTCTCAGAAAGTAGGCCAAGTGCAGCTCAGTAGCAAACTACATAGAGTCACAGAATCCCCACAGGGTAGAAGAAGGCCATTCAGCCCATTGAGTCTGCACCGACTCTCTGACAGAATATTTAACTCAGACCATCTCCCCTGCCGTATCCCCGAAATCCCACACATTTACCATGGCTAATCCATCTAACCTACACATCTTGGGACTTTTACCATGACCAATCCATCTAACCTGCATATCTTTGCATCTGCACATGGTGCATTTATCTTGTGAAACTGAGAGAACTGATTTTTAAGAATTATCTGTTAATGGGATGTGAGCATTGCTGGCCAGGCATTGCCCATCCCTAATTGCCCTTGAGATTTTTGCATTTAACCTGGTGTTGTGAGACTTCTTACTGTGCCCCCCACCCCAGTCCAACACCAGCTTCTGTACGCCATAGGGTATGTCTTTGGGGATGTGGCCATCATCCATTCAGCTCACATGACACAGCCAGTGGAGTTGTCACTGACTCTGAGAGGTCAGACATGCTAGGGATCCCTGCACATTGGTGTGCTTCCATATTCAGCACTCTTGTCTTCCAAGGGGATATCCAATATTCATCTGAGGCAAGGACGTGAAAGCTGTTAAACTACTTTTCTAAGCTTTCATGAGAACATAAGCCTGGTGCACACGGAACTCTGTATTTTCTTTATATTTAATCATTATTTAATAAAGCACATAGTATCCTAGGTTTATTAATAGAAGCATAGAGTAGAAGAGCAAGGAGGCTATATTAAATAAAAGCAAATTACTGAGAATCCTGGAACCTGAAACCAAAAGAGAAAATGCTGGAAAATCTCAGCAGGTCTGGCAGCATCTGTGAGGAGAGAAAAGAACTGACGTTTCGAGTCCAGATGTCCCTTTGCCACAAAGGATCATCTAGACTCGAAACATTAGCTCTTTTTCCTCCTTACCGATTATTAAACTTGTATAAAACATTGGTTTGGCCTCAACTATTGTGCCCAGTTCGAGGAACAATATGAAGGTAATTAGAGAGAGTGCAGAAAAGATTCACAAAAATGAAGAGATTCAATTATAAAGATAGATTGGAGAAGTTGGGACTGGTATTATTCAAACTCATGAGGGGTCTGGACAGAGCAGATAGAAAAAAAATTGTTCCCACTGCTGGAAGGATTGAGAACTAGAGGGCACAGATTTAATGTAATTGGCAAAAGAAACAATGGCGACATGAGGAAAGAATCTTTTCACACAGCGGGTGGTTAGGAACTGGAATGTACTGTCAGACAGTGCGGAGGGTGGAGGCAGGTACAATCAAGGCTTTCAAAGGGAATTAGCTTTGTTACTTGCGAAGGGTGAATGTGTAAGATTATGTGGAGATGGTGAGGGAATGCCACTAAGTGAGTTATTCAATCAGAAAGCCAGGACAGACATGATGGACCAAATGGCCTCCTTCTGTGCTGTGATAACTCTTTGATTTTGCCACTGCTTCTGCTGAAAACATCGAAGAGCTGCCAGCCTGTGATTTGCCAGGAACTCAAGGTGGGCGAGATTTCTGTTAGCAAGGTCCTCAATCCTGGGGAGGGCCCAGCGGTGGCCACTTAAGCGCCTGAAGGAAATTTAAAACTATCAAACCATAAACAGAAACCACTCAGCAAATTAGTCAGCATCTGTGGACAGAAGAGACGAGGCAGTGTTTCAGATGTGGGCTATTCATCAGGACTGAGATACATTACATTCAGAGAATTTTTTTAAAGGAACAACTTCAAAGGAAGGGGGATGGAATAAAAAAACAAACACACTGGTAATAATTGGAAAGCCCCATAAAGTGTTTTGAGTGGAAAACAAGATGGTTACTGACAGAAGTGATATCAACATGAGATAACAAGGAGCAGTTCCAAAGAAATTAAAGACATTGAAAACGTATGGAGAGCTGGAGAGGTAGGATAACAAAATAAAAATGGAAACATGAAAACTAGCAAAGAGGAGCAGACTGGCCCAATCTCCAAACTGGTGTTAAATTCTGAAAAGAGGTGGGGGAGTGGGGGACAGTTGTGAGAGCTTTGCGGTGCATTTATATTTCGGCAGTGGTTTGGGGAAGCAACAACGTGGCACATTCCTATTATTGCTCTTTAGCATTTCTAGCTTCCATCTAGCTTCATTTCACATACTGCGGGGAATACACGAACTGTTCTCACAAGTCTAGTTTTGAGTGTTCTGTGGTTCTGAGGCATGTTTCTGGATGTGCCTCACAGGTTCTACATTCTTAAATTAGATTATCTTTACATCAGATACAGCAGACGCCATCTGCCTGGACCTGCACTTAACCCTGGAACACCTGGATACCAAAGATACCTATGTCAGACTCTTATTTATTGACTACAGCTCCTTGTTCAACACCATTACTCTCATGAAACTCATCTCCAAACTCCGCGGCCTGGGTCTTAGCTCCTTCGTCTGTAACTGGATCCTGAATGTCCTAACTAACAGACCACAATCAGTAAGGATAGGCAACAACACCTCCTCCACCATCATCCTCAACACCAGTGTCCCCCACAAGGCTATGTTCTCAGCCCTCTCCTGTACACTTTATACACCTATGACTGTGTGGCCAAATCCCCTCCAACTCAACTTTCAAATTTGCTGTCGACACCACTGTAGTGGGTGGGATGTCAGACAATGATGAGACAGAGTACAGAGAATCTGGTGAACTGGTGCGATGGCAATAATCTCTCCCTCAATGTCAACAAAATGAAGGAGGTTATCATTGACTTCAGGAAACATAGAGGAAAACATGCCCCTGAATGTGAATGTAGCCTAATCCATCATGCAAACCAGCCTCCCATCCATTGACTCTGCCTACACTTCCTGTTGCCTCGGCAAGGCAGTCAGCGTAATTAAGGTGCCCACAACATTCTCTCTTCTACCTTCTTCCTTCAGGAAAAGATACGGAAGTCTGAGGTCATTTACCAACCGACTCAAAGACAGCTTCTTCCCTGCTGCCGTCAGACTTTCGGATGGACCTACCTTGCATTAAGTTGATCTTTTCTACACTCTAGCTATGACTGTAACACTACATTCTGCACTCTGTCCTTTCCTCCTCTATGAAAGATATGCTCTGACTGTATGGTGTGCAAAAAACAATACTTTTTACTGTAACTACATGTGACAATAATAAATCAAATCGAATCAAATCAAATCAAATGAATCAGGTCTAATAGACCATTCATCATATTCTATGTCAGAGTATTTTACTGATGAGAACCATTTTATAAAAATATTAAGCTCCTGCCTCATAATAGAAGTCAAGAGGATAATACTTCAGATATTGGAGGTCTGAAAAGAACACTGAAATTGCTGAAAACATTCAGCAGGTCTGTGCACTTCCAGCATTATCTGTGATGATTTGACAATGTAAGGACTGTCCATGGGACAACTGCTAAATCCGCACTTTCTTACTGGAGGGGATAGAGTGCAAAAAACACCAGAACCTGAGAGATAAAAATATTGATTTAAAATGAAGCTATTCTATGAAGATTGGATCAAAGTCCTAGAGCTTCCCAACTTACAGTATCGTGAAACCACCTTCACTACATAGATTGCAGCTTTAAGAACGAGATCTACCACTACCTTCTCAAGGGCAATTTGGCAAGTGTAATAATAAATGCTGACCTTCCCGTGAGGCCTATATCCTGAGAATGAATTGAGTAAAATTAAATCAGAATTTTCGACATTTCCCAACAATTCAGCTGGCTGAGTGCTTAAAGAGCACAAAGTGACTGTCTAATAGTGGCATTTCATACAGAGAATGCAGATCTTGGCTCAGGAGATAGGAGGATCACTACAATTGGTTGCAGTTTACTTCGGTTAAAGACAGGAAAACAGCCTGGGTTTTGCTCATAATCATTAAGCAACGACTTCTGATGGAAGTATGCTGATGTGGACTCAGGACAGGATTATATTCAGCTGCCTTGCCTCTTGCAGTTGAATGGATTGCTGTCACCTATTATCAGACTGATAAATGAATAATCACTATTTGGGTGAGAAAAGAGATGGTGACCCACACTTTTACAACTACGGTCTAGCAAGGGGTCAATGCCTTTCGGAGAGAAAACATAAAATAGAGGGGGCAAAAAAACCTCCAATTTTCTTTTATTAAATATTAAAGATGTTTCCTCATTGAAGAGAAACAGAGCAATGTGTTTTCAGCTTTCAGAAAGTTGAGCGTAAATAAAACAGCACCATTACGAACCAGCGCTATCACATCCTTGGAAACAAATTTAATGAAAATGTGTTTCTTACTTGTCGAACAAAATGCTCAAATAACCCTAAAAACACAGTCAGGAATTCTTCAAAACTGCAAACACTTGATTGATGATGGCATTAAAAACATCACATGCTTCATTTAAAAAACAGACACTTCGAAAAGATGAACAGCCAGGGAGATGGTTAGCAGATCACACTATAATACATACATTTGAATATTGGGCAACAGATGTTAAGCATGAGAAAGAAAGGGAGCTTTGCTTTTCACTGTTGGCTGTTTTTTCCCAAGGAACCAATTGTTTGGTTGCCATGACAAAGCTAATAAGAGTTTATCATTTTCCCATGCCCAATCCATGCAAATGTGGGATTGCAAATTTTACCTGTGAAAATGAATAGATTCAGCAATTACTGGAGTACAGACCTATCCAGTGTTCAATAGGCACAATTGCCAATGTAGAATACAAAGTAATCCTGCAGCAGTTAAATTAACAGGAATGTTGCTCAGCCTGATTGAGCAAATAAAGATTAATCATATATCTGCATGATTTCACCACGTATGGGAATGTCTAACGTTAAGACAAACAATGGTAATTTGTTCATTCTTAATCATTTTAAATATGATTCCCTGATGCAAAAAAAGGCCAGTACTATGGTGTAAATTTGTGCAAGTACTTCCCCTCATGATGTAAAGCTCCATTTACATGACCAGATGGGATTCAATTCACTCTGCAACAAAGCAGATTTGCTTGAGGAGAACTTGCCGTTTGTTGCGCTGGGCTATTTATGCCTGGATGCTTGGTAAACAGTGTATAACATTTAGGAATTGGACACGGGCATGTATTGCTGTTCTAAGGGTTTCTTTACATTTTTTTTATTTGGGATATTTTTGACTTTCATGTTTCAGAACACTTTTGTAGCTTAACCACCGACATTTACCTCGCAACCAACACCTCTGTAACAGATTATCTAGATCATCATCTCACTGTTATATTGCAAATTGACTACTGCGCTTCCTGAATTACAACAATGACTACATTTCAAAAGTATTTCATTGGCCGTAAGGCGCATTCTAAGGTCATGAAAGGTGCTATAGAAATGCAAATCTTTCATTTTTCCCTGCGTTTCAGAAATTCACCGAATGAAGAATCCCATTTTAGCTTCTTGGTTTTATCATGTATTCCTCCTTAGCTTAGGATGCGTGATGTTAAATAAGGCTATTTTTATTCATTTTTGACTTAATTGGGACTTAATTTCCAAATACATTTATGTAGTAAAATAACAAGTAAACAGTTGCAATTAAACACAGTACTCTTATAATAATTAAGCATAACTAAGTTCCTGTGTGAAAGTAAATTATAACTTACAATTACTGTGCTACACTATGATACAAAGTATATTCTCAAATGAAGGTTATTTTCCTTTTCTCACGAGCTATCCAGTTATTTATTTTTGAAGGCTGGACTGACTCCCCAGTTTGAAAAGGACAGGCTGATAAATATGTTCAAAAGAAGTGACTGAGACCAAGTATACTGTGCACTTAAAGGAAATCAAAAGCAACCTTTAACGCATTAAAAATCTTGCATCAGCATACACTTCCTGTCAACTTTTTCCAGTCTATGTTCTATAGCTATATTTATAATGGAAACTGCCTTTGTAAATTTGTTACACCTCCATTTGAGAGAATGCAATTTCTAGTTTGGTAACTTCATAAACTGTCATTATGAACGAGGATATAGGAACTTTCTGGAAAAAGATTGGCAGGCTATGCTAACAATATTTAAATACAGTGATATTTGTTTGACTGTATATCAAGTTCAAAGAAGGTGCCAATCAAACAAATGTATTAAAATATTCTGGTCTTGAATCTGCATGCACTTCCTGTCAGCTTTTACCATTACAACTTCCTATGTCCAGATTTATAATGAAACTGCCCATGTAAACTTGTCATGCTGTAAATTATACGTTTATTCCCCAAAGGAGGTGTTGCAGCACGACAAAGCACGACTTTAAGATCAGGACTGAGCTACATCTGTGGACCGTTATCCAATTATGTACTGCCCTCTAACCTCTTTCATTTTGGTACATGGCTGAAAGTTAACTATTGTGTATGCTTACTAATTGTGGAATATTTTGAGGTTCCAGTATGTGTAATACTACCTGCCTCCAATTTGCATCATTAGTTATAAGGTTGGTTGATATATAGTTGGCATTGGGGAGGGGGAAGAAGGAAGGCCATTGTGAGTGATCTGGTGTTTGCATTCCAAATGTATAAATGGCTTGCCTTGCTGGGGAGAAGCATGGCAGAGGAAATTGATACCTTTCAATGAAAACTAATTACATTTCCACTGAAAATAAGACCGTGATTCAAAAATTGCTCTAGTATAAGCTGAAACTCAGGTGAGCACCAGGTGACTGAAGATGAGTGAAGACTTCCACTGAATGCTGGAAATTGTAGTCCTAACCTTTCCTAATCAATTCTCTTCCCATTCCTCCAGTTCCATTCTAAAGACATAGGGACACTCTGTAATTTGGTTCCACAGATGTCAGAAGCCCATTAATGCATCACTCAAATGGTTGTGAATTCTTCATCAGTGTATTTTGGTAAACTATCAAAGATGAACTTGCTCCAGCCTTCTCTTGATGTATTTAATCACTGAGCATATTGAATTTCAGTTACGTTTTTTTAACCTGCTTTATTTCTTTCGTCACAATTATAACCTTTGATGAAGAGTTGACTGTTGTTTGTCTCTACAGCAGAAGTGAATCTAGCCATGGTAAAGAGAAAGCAGTACGTTGAAGCCCTGTGCCACAATTCATATTTTGTGCATGAATCTGTGCCCTGGGATTCAGTAGGCTGACCCATTTGTAATGCAGGTATGGGCAGCACTGTACAGTGGCACAGTGGTTAGCACTGTTACCTCATAGTGCCAAGGACCCGGGTTTGATTTCCGACTTGGGTCACTGTCTGGGCAGAGTCTGCATGTTCTCCCCGTGTCTGTGTGGGTTTCCTCCAGGTGCTCCGGTTTCCTCTCACAGTCCGAAAGATGTGCTGATTAGGTGCATTGGCCACGCTAAATTCTCCCTCAGTGTACCCGAACAGGTGCGGGCTTGTGGCCTAGGGATTTTCACAGTAACTTCATTGCAGTGTTAATGTAAGCCTACTTATGACAGTAGTAAATAAACAAAATGGGTAGGGGACAGGACCGTTTGGGGGGACGGGTGGATGGTAAAATTCTTTCATTTTTCATGGCTTTTCATCCATCATGCTGGACACAGGTTTCTCCTTTTTTTTCCTGGAGGATAAGTTTGAATTGATGTACTGACCTTCTACTGATATACACTACAATTCACTCAACATTCCTGGACCATGGTTTTTGCATCTCTACAAACTGTGTGTGTGGATGGATTTGGAACTTGATGTGACAACCTTCAAGTGTGACCAACCTCCTGTTGCTAAATATCTCAGCTTACCCATATGAAATAACCATTTGATTTGATGGCAGACCAGAGGCTAAGTGGTACCTGTGGAACCTACTAATGCTTCACCTGTAACTTTGAAAAACTGGAGGGAATCTAGCTGGGATATTAAGCTACTGATATATAATTAAATAAATGAAACTTAGACTGATAAAATAACAGTTTTCAGGAAAACTGTAGAAGTAAAATTTAAGCTTAATATGAAAAGGGACATTTATGGCAATGTAATATTCTCTGCACTGATTACAACTATAGTGACTACAGTCCATTGATTCTGTCCACACTTTCTGGTCTCTCGGCAAAGCAGCCAGCATAATTAAGGACCCTACTGTCCTCGGACATAGTCTCTTCCACCTTCTCCCATCAAGAAAAAGATACAAAAGTCTGAGATCACGTACCAACCGACTCTAGAACGGCTTCCTCCCTGCTGCCATCAGACTTTTGAATTGACCTACCTTGCACTAAGTTGATCTTTCTCTATACCCTAGCTATGGCTATAAAACTACATTCTATACTCTCTCCTTTCCTTCTCTATCAATGGTATGTTTTGTCTGTATTGCATGCAAGAAACAATACTTTTTGCTGTGTACCTATATATGTCACAATAATAAATCAAATGAAATTGATAGTTTGTGTAAGTTGGGACTTTTCTTTATTCAAAAAAAGTGATTGTATTTGTT
The DNA here is from genome assembly GCF_965287045.1 of Carcharhinus amblyrhynchos. NCBI lineage: Eukaryota > Metazoa > Chordata > Chondrichthyes > Carcharhiniformes > Carcharhinidae > Carcharhinus > Carcharhinus amblyrhynchos. Next base: position 37,570,146 of record NC_137339.1, on the reverse strand, counting down.
CTTCTGTTGTTCTTTATACAAAGGATCATTCAGTCATATAGATCAGGAAATAGATTCAACCCTTGGAATGAATTTGCTCATCTCGGCTAAGGCAGTGGCAATACATAAAATTGGTTTTAGTGTCCTGCTGCTAGGGAGTAGAAAATTGATGAAGAATCCTCTTCCTATCCCTATTGAGTGTACCCTCTAGTGTGTCCCAGGTCAGGTCAGAAACAGACCTGGCGGTGATTCTCTCAAAATTCAATAGCCGGATAACATTAACCGTCAACTGAATACGAATAAAAGTCACTGGAGATGCCATTTCAAAAACATAAGAACATAAGAAATAGGAGCAGGAGTAGGCCATCTAGCCCTTCGAGCCTGCCCCGCCATTCATTAAGATCATGGCTGATCTGTCGCTGCTCAGTTCCACATTCCCGCCCTCTCCCCATAACCCTTAATCCCCTCGCTTATCAAAAACCCATCAACCTGCGTCTTAAAAATATTTAGCGAGGCAGCCTCCACCACTTCAACGGGCAGAGAATTCCAGAGATTCACCACCCTTTGAGTGAAGAAGTTCCTCCTCAACTCCGTTCTAAACCGCCCCCCTTTTATCTTGAGGCTGTGCCCCCTAGTCCTACTGTCTTTTTTGAGCGTGAAGAGTCTCTCCACCTCTATCCTATCCATCCCATTCATCATCTTATACGTCTCAATGAGATCTCCCCTCATTCTTCTAAACTCTAACGAGTACAAGCCTAGTTTATTCAGCCTCTCCTCATAGCTCAACCCCCTCAACTCCGGTATCAGCCTAGTAAACCTCCTCTGCACTCCCTCCAAGGCCAAAATATCTTTGCACAGGTGCGGTGCCCAAAACTGCACACAGTACTCCAGCTGCGGCCTCACCAATGCCCTATAACAGCTGCAGCAAGACCTCCCTACTTTTATATTCAATCCCCCTCGCTATGAAGGCCAGCATCCCATTCGCCTTCCTGACCACCTGCTGCACCTGCAAGCTGGGTTTTTGCGACTCATGTACAAGGACCCCGAGGTCCCTCTGCACCGTCGCCTGCTGCAGTTTTTCGCCACGTAAGTAATAGTCCTTCCTACCATTCTTCCTACCAAAGTGGACCACCTCACACTTGCCAACATTAAATTCCATTTGCCATTTCCTGGCCCATTCGCCCAGCCTATCTAGATCCTTCTGCAGACTCTCCACACCCTCCGCACAATTTGCCGTTCCCCCAATCTTGGTGTCATCAGCAAATTTCGACACCATACACTCGGTTCCCTCCTCCAGATCATCTATATAGATGGTAAAAAGCTGAGGCCCCAGCACCGACCCCTGGGGCACTCCACTAGTCACCATCCGCCAATCCGAATAGCACCCGTTGACCCCCACTCTCTGCCTCCTATTTGACAACCAATCCTCTATCCACGCTAACACCCTACCCCCAACTCCATGTCCCTCGACCTTCTGCAATAACCTCTTGTGAGGTACTTTGTCAAACGCCTTCTGAAAAGCCAGAAAGACCACATCCACTGGCTCTCCTCTATCCACCGCCCTAGACACATCCTCATAGAACTCCAGTAAATTTGTCAGACACGACTTCCCTTTAATGAAACCATGCTGCGTCTGCTCTATCAAGCAGTTCCCTTCAAGATGCCTCGCAATTTCCTCCTTAATGACGGATTCCAACATTTTACCTACCACGGACGTTAAACTAACCGGCCTATAATTCCCCACCTTTTGCCTGGCACCCTTCTTAAACAACGACGTAACATTAGCCGTTTTCCAATCCTCCGGCACTTCCCCGGAATCCAGCGACGTCTGGAAAATAACCACCAAGGCATCCACTATCACCTCCGCCATTTCTTTCAGAACCCTCGGATGCATTCCACCCAGTCCTGGGGACTTGTCCACAATCAGCCCCTCCAGTCTGTCGAGCACCGCCTCTCTAGTAACAGTAATGTCATTAAGACCCTCCAGTCCTACCACCTTTCCATCACTAACACCCGGCAAATTATTCACGTCCTCCTCCGTGAAGACAGAAACAAAAAAGTTATTCAATACCTTAGCCATATCCCCATCCCCTACCACTAGGTCCCCCTTCTCATCCTCTAAAGGACCAACGTTCACCCTAGCCAGCCTCTTCCTTTTTATATATTTATAAAAACTCTTGCTATCCTTTTTTATATTAAGCGCTAGCCCAGCTTCATAGTTTCTCCTACCCTTCTTTATCAACTTCTTTGTCAATCTTTGTTGACATTTAAACCTCTCCCAATCCTCTTCTCGCCCACTACTCTTAGCTACTCTAAATTCCTCCGCTTTTAATTTAACACTTTCCTTCACCTCCTTTGTTATCCACGGCTTATTACCTCTCCTCCTACTGTCCTTTTTGACCATCGGAATAAATTTCCGCTGAGCACCAAGAAAGATCTCCTTAAAGATCCTCCACTGCTCCTCAGCAGTCCCTCCCTCCAACGCGCTCCCCCAGTCCACATTCGCCAATTCTTCTCTCATCCTACCGTACTCCCCTCTATTCAAACAAAGTACGCGTGTCTGGGAACCCACTTTCTCCTCCTCCATCTGCACCAAAAACTCCACCATATAATGATCACTCTCCCCAAGAGGATCCTTCACCGCAAGGTCCCTAATTTTACCCGCCTCATTACATAGCACCAGATCCAAGATAGCTCTCTCCCTCGTCGGCTCCAACACGCACTGTTCCAGGAAACTATCCCGGCAGCATTCCAAGAACTCCTCCTCGAGCCCACCGCGTCCAACATGGGTCGACCAATCAATATGCAGATTGAAATCCCCCATAACTACGGCCGTCCCATTCCTGCACGCCGCACTTATTTGCACGTTAACAGCCCGCCCCACCTCCAGATCATTATTCGGGGGCCTATAGACGACACCCACCAGCGTCTTCCTCCCTTTGCTGTTCCTAATCTCCACCCACAACGATTCCACGTTCTGCTCCTTGGATCCAATATCATCCCTTGCTACCACCTTGATGCTATCCTTAATCAGCAGAGCTACGCGCCCCCCTTTTCCCTCCTGCCTATCCTTCCTAAACACTTGATAGCCCTGTACATTCAGCTCCCAGTCCCTGTCACCTTGCAGCCACGTCTCTGTAATGGCCACCAGATCGTATCCATTTGTGTCGATCTGCGCCACCAGCTCATCCACTTTATTCCGAATGCTTCATGCATTCAGATAAAGCGCTTTCATCCCAGCCTTCACCTGGACCCTATTTGCCGTAACGCCACCAACTATACTCACGCCCCCTACTCCCTCTATTATTGGGACATCCTCGGCCTCTTCCCATTCACGTCTATTCATCTTATCCTGGATAAATCTCCTGGGTAGGTCAAAATACAGAGGAGAATGGATAACATTCGAATGTACTTCACCATCTAATAAATCTAACATTTCCGAAACTGAGATCTCTGGTTTCCATGCGACTTCTTTAAAAAGTCTTTTCTAAAAATATATGCAGATTTTGCACTTTAGTGATATACTGGGCAATTCTGCACCCTGGGTCATGATTTTCTGACCATTAAAAAAAGTAGTCCACAGGTGTGGCAGAAGTGCCAAAAGAGTGAATCATGGCCAATGTTTCCATAATTAACAAAAGCCAGTATCTCATGTATAGGGAAAAGAAGTGCAAGAAATTGGAAAACAGCTTTAGAAAATTGCTTTAAAGATCACGTTGAAATATTACAATCTATTTCTGGATGTTATTTAAAGCAGGGTTGCCATCTCAGGAGGGTTACTTTGTATAGTGCAATAAAAAGACCCATTTGCATTAGAAATTTACAGTGGTGCACTCATCAGTTCAGGGTTACCTTGTAATGGTGTATACGAGCTAATTCATTAGAAATTTACAGTTATAGTCAGTTCAGGGTTACCTTGCAATGATGCGTGGCATTATTTCCTGAGGACTATGCAATGTTAATTTCAATGTGTTATTAAATGCTCTGTTCCTGTTTCTTTGTGGTTTTTTGCATTTTTGCACGATTAATTTCCATTTGTGTAGCATGGGTCACGCCTGAGGCCCTATATCATCTATGCTAATATTGGTCTTTTTCTCGTTCCATTTCATTTCATCATGGGCACACTTTGAACCTGACCAATGTTCTTTGCAGCTTATCTCAGGTCCTTCAAACCCCAAACCACGGATTGAGAACAATAGTAATCAGAACATTTGTGTGGCCTAGATGGCAACAGAATATTACTTTCCGTTCCTCCCTTGTCAATGGACTGAAAACCCAGCCCATTTTCTTTTTGCCAATATTCCAGAACACTGGTTTTTAACTTTTGATTTAAAAGGTACGTGGTAGTCTAAAAGACATCAGTAAAATGAGGCAGGTCTGAATAATACAGACAGAAAATAGTTTGATAGTTTGTTAACTGGAAAATTCCTTTATGACTTTCAGAAATATCTAAATGGTCAGGGATTGTGATTTGGATTTGGATCCATGTTTCCTGTTCATTCCGATTGTTATCTCAAGGCTGGGCAAACCTAGATATAAGGAATATTTTACTTGTCATCTCTTCCAACATTTTACAGATCTTGTAGGACTGTAGCAATATGTAGGAAATCAATAATGTATAGTGCCTTTGATTTGATTTATTTTTGTTACATGTATTGGTACATAGTGAAAAGTATTGTTTCTTGTTCATGATACAGGCAAAGCATACCATTCATAGACTGCATACGGTAGAAGGAAAGGAGAGGGTGCAGGATGTCGTGTTACAGTCATAGCTAAGGTGTAGAGAAGAATCAACATAATATAATGTAGGTCCATTCAAAAGCAGGGAAGAGCTGTTCTTGAGTCGGTTGGTATGTGACCTCAGACTTTTGTATTTTGTTCTCAATGGAAGAAGGGGGAAGAGAGTACGTCCAGGATGTGTGGAGTCCTTAATTATTCTGGCTACTTTGCTGAGGCAGCAGGAAGTGTAGACAGAGTGAATAGGTGGGAGGCTGGTTTGCATGATGGACTAGACTACATCCACAACCCTTTGTAATTTCTTATGGTCTTGGTCAGAGCAGGAGCCATACCAACCTGTGATACGTTTGGAAAGAATGCTTTCTATTGTGCATCTGTAAAACTTGGTGAGAGTCATAATAGACATGCTGAATTTCCTTAGCTTCCTGAGAAAGTAGAGGCATTGTTGGGCTTTCTTAACTATAGCGTCGGTGTGGAGGGACCAGGACAGGTTGTTGGTGATTTGGACACTTAGAAACCTGAAGCTCTCAACCATTTCCACTTCATCCCCCTTGATGTAAACAGGGGCATGTCCTCCCTTGCGCTTCCTGAAGTTGATGACTATCTCTTTTGCTTTACTGACATTGAGGAAGAGATTATTGTCATTGTACCAATTCACCAATTGTCATGCAGCAATACCTCCTCCAAGAATACAATTGAATAGGTTTTAATGCCTTAGCATCGGTTGTTATTCATATGTGCAATTAATAAATTAATCTCTGTGTGGCAAGGTCTGTATCAAACCTTCATTGTATTACCTTCCATTGGTGAACAGCTTGCCAATACTCATTGCCAGCAATGCCCACTTTGACTGAGTGCTGGACAGCAAGGCTATGCTTGTTACTTCCCATTTGCTGGATCAATATTGGGAACCAAAATGTGTGTGATTTTCCAGTGCCACCAAAATAACGTTGAAACAAATTAATGCAAAACTGCATAATAACTGATGTTTTGAATACATGTTTCTGTTGATGGAATGATGAAGGGGATGGTTAGCTGGTCATGTTATATTTCAAAACGTTGGTACTGACATAAACCTTCATCCTTGCTCGCGGCTGGTATTTTCCAATGTCACTGAAAATGAAGGGAGTTTTGACTGGAACACCAATTCCTCCATTCTCACTAACAGTGGGGCCAAGATCGGAGAATTAAGCTCTCTCTGAATGTTTACGGTGTTCAACTGAGTTTCAATATACTGCATCCGGTTAGAAGACTGTGTTTCAAACTTAACAGGCGGGATTTTCCAGCCACATTCGCCCCAAGACTGGAAAATCTTACCCAAGGTCAATGGACATGTCCATTGCATGGCCCATGTCCCACCTGCTCTGATTCCCATGGCTGGCGGGACGGAAACATTCCACCCAACAGTTATGTTGTCTTTTCTTTCAATAAGAATTTTGCAAAAGCTATACATAGCTAAAGGTATCACTGCTGATCAAATCAATTTCTTCTTTCCATTCATCAGTGTGGCCAGACGTTACTGATGAAAGTGGAAAGTTGACAGCAAGAAGTGAATGATAAAAATAGTGATCTCTAATGTTTTCCCATTACTTTGGCGCTGTATCCAAAAAATGCACATTGCAGACACCTCCAGTGCTATTTGGTCATTGCATTGATGGATCCCTTTTGCTCACTTACAATGTGACAGTGAAAAACCTTGTCTTCAAAAGGAAGCTTGTACCATGTGGCATGCGAGTTGCACAGCACGGAAATGAAATGTCAGGCTTTTCAAGCTTACAGACAAAAAAAAAATGCTTTTGAAGTATTGAGGTTTGTAGAGTTCTGATCAGCATCTTGGAACTTACGTTTTGTTGACAAAATGACCCGGTCTCCACTCTGCATCATGGCTTTTCGGTATAGTGCTGTGATGTGTGAGAACCAGCAGCATAAAGAGGTCAACGCTCTGTGACTAAAACACACTGCTCAAGACCTCAATTCCAACAAAACATTGCTCAAAAAAAATCCACTAAATGGATTGCACTTCAAATGCAATATCCAGTGAGTAAGGTACCTTGACAAGAAATTTTAAAAGCTTTAAATGTACCTGTGTGGCACTGGAGCATTAAAGTGCAATTTGAACTAATATCAGCCCAAACCCTCAGCTCCCTAAATTAGCTGTGCATTTCAAATCAATGTGACTGCACAGTTGAGGCGGTATTATGGACTCATTGCGACTTTTAGGTTTCTAGTTTTGATGTGCAGCTTGTCTCTGTGGCAACAGCAGACAACAAATTGAATCCGCAACATTTTCACATTGCTGTGGACCTGAATGATTGAGCTTGAAAGGCCAGATGCGTACATAAGAACATAAGAAATAGGAGCAGGAGTAGGCCATCTAGCCCTTCGAGCCTGCCCCGCCATTCAATAAGATCATGGCTGATCTGTCGTGGCTCAATTCCACATTCCCGCCCTCTCCCCATAACCCTTAATCCCCTCTCTTATCAAAAACCCATCAACCCGCGTCTTAAAAATATTTAGCGAGGTAGCCTCCACCACTTCAACGGGCAGAGAATTCCAGAGATTCACCACCCTTTGAGCGAAGAAGTTCTTCCTCAACTCCGTTCTAAACCGCCCCCCCTTTATCTTTGAACATTTTGTTTGAACATTTTGGGGTGTCATCCTTTACCTAAGTATTTCCTGTTCAGAGCTACATGAGGAGGAATCCAGAGTTCAGTGATTTGTTTTGAGGTAAGTATAGGGTGGGATTTTCCAGCTGCACTTGTGCCAAAACCGGAAAATCCCACCCGAGGTCAACCCCCCCACCCCCCACCCCCGCTGTGGCGGATGGAATGGGCCAATTCCCCCCACATAGTGTGGTATTGCATGATACAATATATGGGATGCTTTTTCCAAATGTTAGCCATGTAGTGACAGGCCTAGTTTGCCAACTGTACATCTGAGGGAAATTGACAGCATGTTCCTCATTATTTCCTATCGCTGATGGATAGAGTTAGATAGACAAACTTGGGGCAATTTCCAGATATATGCAGCTGATGGATTTCGTTTCACCCTTAGAAGTTGAAGCCTGTATTGTAAACAGGACCTGTACTTTAGAATTTGCTGACAGAAATATAATTTCTATATTTCTTTTATGAAAAAAGCTTTCCTGCTTAAATCATGAATTCTGAACCTTAATAGCTGAACGATTATTGCATTGCCTGACAATGCAGAACATGTAGTCTGAGTTACTCTGACTAAGAGCAACAGGGAGAAGTCTCACAACACCAGGTTAAAGTCCAACAGCTATTAGCTTTCGGAGCGTTGCTCCTTCGTCAGGTAAGTGGGAGGTCTGTTCACAAACAGGATATATAAAGACACAAACTCAATTTACAAAACAATGATTGGAATTCGAGTCAACAGCACGGGTTAAGAGTTAAACCTGAAATCTTATGACCTATGTGGCTCTGAGACGCGATGCCTTTATTAAATGAGCCATTGGTTGACCTTTGGTTTGCCAGCTCTATTTGGATGCATACCTAGAGGTTTCATCACTTGACCACCTGCCTGCAATTGCCCTACATAGTCAAACTACAAACATTGTCGTCAAAAAAACTGAGCTGTCGGGCAACTTACCTATTTGGAGAGCGTTATATTGATTGATACCATTATGGACAAGAAAGCAGACAACAGACTTTCAAAAGTAACAGCACATTTGGAGAACCCTACAAATGAGTGTGAAGCAACCAGAGTCTCAGAAAACAGACCAAACTCAAAGTGTACAAAGCTACAGTCTTCACAATCCTCGTGCGTGGCGCTAAGTTATGTGTCCTGTGCTACTGTCTTGTACGCCTGCTTGAGAACTTCCATCAGTACTGCCACCACAGCATCTTCAAGATCCACTGGCACGGCCACGCCAAAAACATTGAAAACCAGGAAACAGCCAACATCACCAGCATCGACACCAGCTTCCTGCAAAGCCAATTGCATTGGGCAGGGTACATTGTCTGGATGGACCACCATCACCTATCCAAGATCATATAATACAGAAAGCTGACCATTGATAAGAACAGAGGGACCCCAAGCAAATGTTTCAAGGACTCATTTCAAGTGACTCTCTGTGCGCTATGTCACCAATGGGAAGAGTAGACCATTGCTCATGATGCCTGAAGGTGCCACACCTTTGAGACTGAGTGAAGAACCAACATGAAAGAAAAAAGGATATAGATAGATTAAATTGCCTGACTACACCATCTCCTGCACCTACTGTGGGAGAGAATCTGCCGCTCACAGTTAGGCATGACTGGCCACCAATGAGAAGAAAAATACAACCTTCCTAAAAATCTTTATCTGCAAAGAATCAGATGGCACAGTGGCACAGTGGTTAGCACTCCTGCCTCACAGCACCAGGGCCCTGGGTTCAATTCCGATCTCAGGACACTGTCCGTGAGGAGTTTGTACATTTTCCTTGTGCCTGTGTGGGTTTCCTCCGGGAGCTCCTGTTTCCTCCCAGGGTCCAAAGACGTGAGGGTTAGATTGATTGGCCATGGTAAATTGACCTTAGTGTCAGGGGGATTGGAAGGGTAAATATATGGGTTACGGGAATAGGGTCTGAGTGGGATTGTGGTCAGTGCAGACTCGATGGGCCTATTGGCCTCCTTCTGTACTGTAGGGATTCTATGAAATGCGGTAAGAAGTCTCACAACACCAGGTTAAATTCCAACAGGTTTATTTGGTAGTAAACGCCACTAGCTTTCGGAACACTGCTCCTTTGTCAGGTGAGGAAGGAGCCTGACAAAGGAGCAGTGCTCCAAAAGCTAGTGGTGTTTACTACCAAATAAACCTGTTGGACTTTAACCTGGTGTTGTGAGTCTTCTTACTGTGTTTACCCAAGTCCGGCGCCAGCATCTCCACATCTATGAAATGCCACAGATAGAGAGTTATGCACTTCTGACAAGATCATTGATGCTAAACTACTTTATAAACTGTGTTTGTGTAATTCAAAGCTGAATGTGATAGTGCCACTGCAAAATGTCAAACTGTACTTTCAGACTGCAAGAGAAAAGATGATACATTACATCAGTATTTATTAGTTTGCTTGTTGTGCAATATTTTACAATGCTGTGAACATAAAACATCTGGGGATGGACTACAGTCCATGTTTGCATCTAATATACAGTGAAACCCAGTTTATTCTTAAATTGCAAACTTTCTATGACGCGTTGGAATGAATTGGTGATGTTAAATACATGATAGTGAAGTCAGAAAGAACAATAAAAAATAGAAATTTGAAATAAAAGGAAGTAACTACAAAAGGTGTGTGTATATGCACATGTCAAATTCTGGCAAACTCTTAAAAGCTATCAGTAACTTTTTAAAAAGGTTGAGTCATGAATGTGATGCACTTTGGAAGAAACAAGGTGAGGCAGTTTTTAACGAATGGTAGGACACTGGGTAGCTCAGAGAAACAGAAGGGACTTTGGAATAATTATTCACAGATCCCTGAAGGCAGCAGACCAAGTGAATAGGATTGCTAAGAAGGCATTTGGGACTCTTGTTTTCATCAGTTGTGGTGTAGAATATAAGTGTAAGGAGGTAATGTTGTACAGAGCGTTGGGTAGGCCACAGCTGGAGTACTATGCATAGTTCTAGTCACTTCACTATTGGAAGGATGCGATTGCACTGGGGGGGGGGGGGGGGGGAGGGTACAGAGGAGGTTCACCAGGTTGTTACCTGAGATTTCTGCACTGTATGACCCTATGAAAGCGCACTACAGCTTCCCCAACTACCTATGGGCATATTGGACCTTTAAAGGAAGATCAGTAATTTTTAAAGAAATAATTAAAGACACTGACCAAAAGATGGATGATATTGCAAAGTGACTGCTTTCTGGAAAATTCCTATGTGGATTTTACTAACAGACTTTCTTGAGAAAAGGTTTTACACTTGAAGAGGTGTCAAGGCTGACTTCAAACAGAGGCAGTTGAAAGAAAGATATAGAAAATGCAAAAGGCTGGACTAATTTCCTGGATTTGTGAAGACAATGGAGACTATTTACCACATCTCATTAGACATCCAAAGACATCAGAGGAACTAATCAAGTTGGGTGGCATGGTGGCACAGTGATTAGCACTGGTGCCTTACAGCGCCAGGGACCCAGGATCAATTCCAGCCTCAGGTGATTGTGCGGAGTTTGCACATTCTCCTTGTGTCTGCATGGGTTTCCTCTGGGTGCTCCAGTTTCCTCCCACAGTGCCTGGGTGGGATTGTGGTCAGTGCAGATGTGATGGACTAAATGGCCTCCTTCTGCAACGTGGGGATTCCATGATTCTATCCTACCTATCTCATTTTGATTTATCTCTCAGAAGGTACAAGAAGTTCTGAGATGAATGCACATGGAAAATGGGTTGAAAACTGACTGATGTGCAGTCAGAAGTAGAACAAAGAAGCAAGAAGGATCTCTCTCTCTCTTGCTGGAGGCAAGTTGTCTCGCAAGCGCAACCAGAAAAAAAGTAGGACGTCCTCCGCAGTTAACCCTGCAGAGAGAAGCAGGTCATCTCTATCTCTGGGGACAAGTCAACAAATGTCTCCAAATGACTGCAAAATCAACAAGGACATCTCCAAATTCATTTAACTTAACAGCTGCAACATGCAATCATCTACGGACAAGCCAAGACTGATTTGTATATTCTTTTTAAACTTTAATTTAATTTACATTTCATTTCTGACGTGTGTACTTAGATGTTGAGCCTTTATTACTTTTCCCCGGGTTTTAGTAACTAAGCAAGTTACTCTTTCTTTGACTCAAGAAAACTTGGTTAAATTGGGTCCTTACAAATAGTCAATGCATTTGGATTGGGAAAAGGCATCCTCGGGGAAGGGATTTTAAACAAACTTTTGTTGCTACCAAACCAGGTGGTTGGAAAGAAAGAGGAGTCAGGTTCATTTCTCCTTACCTAGTTTAACAAAGTTGTGGGATTTCATTTGGGGTTGCCTCCAAATAATGGACAACATAAAATACCTTAACTATAAGTCTGTGCTACTTGAAACCAGTTATTTCATTGAAAGTGGAGTGGAAGTAATCTGGTAACTTAAGCTCCAGATACTCCTCACGTTTCTTTATTCAGATTGGAGAGAGTTAACCACGTACATGAAAGGAAACTAGTTTTGAACCTACAAGATCTCTTTTCTAAGGTGGCTTGTTTCCCCAACACCCGAAGTTTGAATTTTCCCATTCAAGGTAGTAAGTACATTTTGCTTGATGTGAACACTTTTGTACTGCACTTCAAGTCTTGAAGGGAAAGTAGATCAGGCACATGTTTTCTATTGATCTTCACTGGTGCTCTGGTTTCCTCCCACAGTCTGAAAGATGTCCTGCAGATTACCCAAACAGGCCCCAGAGTGTGGTGACTAGGGATTTTCACAGTAACTTCATTGCAGTGTTAATGTAAGCCTACTTATGATGCTAAAAAATGAAGGTCCCTTTCACCCTTCTTTTCACAAAGAGTGCCATCTGTAACAATTCCCATCGTAAAGAGACTCTCACTTTCAGTCACTATCCAATTCAGAAACACTGAGGTAGGTTCTGACTTTGTGCAATAGTGAAAGAGAATTGGAAGCCCATTTTCCAACTCCTCCAATTTTTAAGTTTTGTTAAAGTTCATGGACCAAAAGCTCATTATTGAGTCACCTCTAGTAACAAAATATAAACACAGCGGGTGGGATCTTACAGCCTCGCTTGTCCCAAATGCATAAAATTCCAGTTAAGTTCAATGAAGCTTTACGTGGTGCCCCCTTGCCCATGGCGGGCGGGGTGGTAACATTTTGGCCATTTTAGTATTTTGCTGCACAAGCATCAGAGCTGAAAGTGGGCAAACCAATCCTTATTCAGCGTGTTCATACATAACTCACGTTCCTGAAATCAAGCAGTGGGAAAATATCCTCTTTTCCACTCTTCATCTTGAGTACAGGGACTAATTAACAGTAATTACTGTTCTGTTGTTACTCCAGCTGACAACAGCCAGCTCAGCATGGACGATTCACACTTGTAAATTATTGCTTGTTTCATTTGGTTTTGAGTTGATTCCCGTCTTTTAAACTGAATAGGGATATTGTGGCGTTAAGCCTTACTGTAGGGATTCGAGCACAGAATCAGTGCTGATTCTAATGGAGTGCTGCACTGCCAAAGGTGTTGTCTTACAACTGACAATAATTTGATTTGATTTGATTTATTATTGTCAGATGTATTAGTACACAGTGAAAAGTGTTGTTTCTTGTGCGCTATACCGACAAAGCACACTCATAGAATAGGGAAGTAGAAAGTGCAGAATGTAGTGTTACAGTTATAGCTAGGGTGTAGAGAAAGATCAATTTAGTGTGAGGCAGGTCCATTCGAAGGTCTGATGGCAGCAGGGAAGAAGCTGTCCTTGAGTCATTGGTACGTGACCTCAGACTTTTGTATCTTTTTCTCGACAGGAAAAGGTGGAAAAGAATATCTGGGGTGTGTGGGGTCCTTAATCATAAAAGGAAAGTGTATTTATTAGTCACAAGCAATCTGCTTTTCTGAAGCAGCGGGAAGTGTTGACAATCAATGGATGGGAGGCTGGTTTGTGTGATGGACTGGGCTTCTTCATTCATGACCCTTTGTAGTTTCTTACAGTCTTGGGCAGAGCAGGAACCATGTCAAGCTGTGATACAACCTGAAAGAATACTTTCTATGGTGCATCTGTAAAAGTTGATGAGAGTTGTAGCAAACATGCCAAATTTCCTTAGTCTTCCGAGAAAGTAGAGCATTGGTGGGCTTTCTTAACTAAAGTATCGGCATGGAGGGATCAAGACAGGTTGTTGGTAATCTGGCCACCTACAACCTGAAGCTCTTGACCATTCCTACATTGTCCCCATTGATGTAGATAGGGGCATGACCTCCACTACACTTCCTGAAGTTGATAACTATCTCCTTTGTTGACATTGAGGGAGTGACTATTGTCGCCACACCAGTTCACCAGATTCTTGTACTCAGTCTCGTCATTGTTTTGAGATCCCACCCACAGGGATGTCATCTGCAAACTTTAAAATCGAGTTGGAGGAGAATTTGTCTACATTGTCGTAGGTGTACAAGGAATATAGTAGGGGGCTGAGAACATAGCTTTGTGTGGCATCGGATTTGAGGATGATCGTGGAGTAGGAGTTGTTGCCGATCCTTACTGATTGCAGTCTGTGGGTTAGGAAGTTCAGGATCCAGTTGCAGAGGGAGGAGCCGAGGCTCAGGCCACGGAGTTGGTTTTTTGTGACCACAGAATGTCTCAAAGCATTTTACAGCCAATGAAGCACTTTTGAAGTCTGGTCTCTGTTGTAATGTAACAAATGCAGCAGCCAGTTTGCCCACGGAAATGTCCATGAACAACAATGTGATAATGGCCAGATATTTTGTTCTTGTGATATTGATAGAGAAATGAGTGTTATTCAAAACTTTAGGAATAATGCTCTCTCTTCAAAAAACTGCCATTGAATGTTTTACAGCCATCTGAGAGACCAGGTGGAGCCTCAGTTTGACCTCTTATCTGAACGATCGTATTACCAGTCGTGCAGCACTCCCTCAGCAATGTACTGGAGTCTAAACCTTGATACATTAATGACCCAAAAGCTCCGGTCAGAGTGGGAACGCCCTGTGTCTGATTCTGATCATACAGAATATTACACACTTTGCTGCAAACATTGAAAAGATTCTGAATTCCAATCCATCATGCAGGGGAACCCACTCAACACAGAAACCCTCACAGAGAGCAGCAAAGGGAAACAGTACAGAAGACACACCCACTTTTATCGGCACTCGTTGCTGCTCTCTGGTAAACATTTAAAGGTTCCCAGGCTTCTCAGTGTGAATATGTGAGTGAATGGGCAAGTGTGTAGGTTTGAAGTGGACAGGTGGATAGGGTGGCAACAGGTTAGGGTGGTTGGTAGATGAGTGGTTGGTGGGTACATATATGTAGATGGGTTGGGGGGTTCAGTCGGGAGGGGCTACCATGTTGGGAGCTAGTTAGGTTTGTCAGGGGAGAGTTGGGGTTAGGGGGGAATTGAGAAATGGGGCGAATAAGGTTGGCTCAATGTGAGACAGGAGGGGGGTGCGGTCAGAAGGGCATTGGGTGGTGGAACCTACTCAGTTCGGATTGAAGGATTGTCAGGGGTCAGAGGGGAATGGATGGTAATGATAGCCAGGTTGAGTCAATGTGGAGTCGATGGGCTACAGGCTGATTCATGGGAGATCAGAGGGGATGTTGGGGCTGAAAGGAAGGGAAATAGTCACAGGTGTCACCCAGGATTTTTCTGTCTAACATTTCCAGGGTAACTATCCAGGTAAGTAAGTCGGAACCGTCCAAAATCTCAGAGTTGGAGACCCTTCTGAGTGTCCCAGGTAATGGGGAATTTCCCAGAGGAAGTTCAAACTTCTTGGGCAATTTCCACAGAGTCATCACCATGATCCAGAGATCAGAAAATCTGAGCTATCTGTGGACATAAAACATCATTATGCATAGAAACAGGGAGGAATTCTCTTGGCTTGGTCAATACTTATTCATCAATTAACTCAACAAGAAACAGAGTAACTGGTTATCTGTCTCATTGCTGTCTTGGGGGACAAGCAATGCACAAAATATTTGCCAGGCTTTCTTACAAAATAACAGTGAGTGTATTTAAAGAAACAATTAATGGTCAAGAACAAAAGTTCTGTTTTGGGTGCCTATTCGGGTACACCAAAGGGGAATTTAGCATGGTCAGTGGATCTAACCAGCATGTCTTTCAGGTTGGGAGGAAACCAGACCATCCAGAAGAAACCCACAGAAAATGTGCAGAATCCGCACAGACTGTAACCCAAGCCAGGACTCAAGCCTGGGTTCCTGGGAGCACTGTGAGGCAACAGTGCTAACCACTGTGTCACTGTGCCACATTTGTAAACTATTTTTTATAAAAATCATATATCATTTTGTTCATAATAGGAATCCCTTTTTGGAAACTGATGCTTTAATAATGCTGTGCCATAATGGGACTGAATGGGATTTCCCATTTGGAAAGTTCTTGATTTTGCTTGTTTTCTGGTATCCTTTTCCAGTGAATAGTTGGATGGTTTATCCAAAGGGAAGGGAGGCAAAACTAAAGTTCCTCCAGCATGTTTGCCCTGGGATTGCTCCCTGACCTGCCCCGACAGTGGGGTTCTGTGCTAAAGTAAAAGCAAAATACTCCAGATGCTGGAATCTGAAACAAAAACAGAAAATGCCAGAAATTCTTAGCAGGTCTGACAGCATCTGTGGGGAGAGAATAGAACCAACATTTCTATTCTGGATGACCCTTCGTCGGAGCTCTGAGGAAGATTCATCCAGACTCGAAACATTGGCTCTACTCTCTCCCGATGTAGAGATGCCGGCATTGGACTGGGGTAAACACAGTAAGAAGTCTCACAACACCAGGTTGAAGTCCAACCAGTTTATTTGATAGTAATCCCACAAGCTTTCGGAAACGATGTTCCTTCGTCAGGTGTGTGGAAGGTTCTGTGGAAAAATAAATTGGTTGGACTTTAACCTGGTATTGTCTTAATCTATTCTTTCCCCACAAATGCTGTCAGATTCAACAGTTCTGTGCGGGAGCCAGACTTTTTCCACTTATTTACAACGAGCTGCAACAAGGCATTGATTTGGCCCTCACCATGTAGCATTTAAATGAGGTTCAACGATAGATTGGGTTTGGGCCTCAGGTTGGCATGGCTCAAAGCAGATTTCTTGGCAAAGAAGATTAATTAGCAATTTCAAAATTAATGTGAGCTATCAGCATTAGAATTTGAAACTGAGATAAGCCTTAGTGATGTCCCAAACTGCATTCCCTTTGGGGACCACACTCACTGGGACAGTCTGATGGGTAATCAGCTCTCCACTGTTTTTTTGCCAATTTATTTCCATATTTATGATGTGGGGACATCAGTTATTAAAAAATTTTCATCAGTAATTTCAACTACAATCACCCACCCTCCTGCCCACATTGCTTTCCTGCCCTCAGTTAAATCCCCACTAGTCAAAAATATTAAAAGCATTGTCTTAAAGATGACAACTCTTATCTCCGTTTATTGAAGAAATAAGGACTGATTGAGGATTTTTTTTAACCAGATTGATAAAACTGAAATGAAAGGTCAAAGTCCGCAGTGCAGGATACTGCAAAGTTTGAAAAGGGAGCACAAGATAATGAAAGAATTTACATTTACCTAATCTGCACCTCAGGACTCCCCAGAGTGCTTTACAAATAACTAGTTATTATTTAAGTGTAGTCACTGTTAAGTATGCAAACATGGCAACCAGACTTTGTAGACAGTAAAGGCCCAAATGCAGGAAGTGAATGAACGATGGCAAAAAGTGTTTTTTGTGGTGTTGTTTAAGGAAGGAGTATTAGCCAAGACAAGAGAAGAACTGCTTACTTTTCCTTGAATAGTGCAACAGGATAGTTTGCAGCCAACTGAATATGTAGATATTTTCTCCAAAAACTCAAAAGCCTCATTTTGACATAAACCTTTATGACTGAGGAGGAGGGAGGTTACTTATCCTACAAAGACGTCACATGTTAGGAATGTCATGATGCGTTTTAATTTGTGTTTCCCAACACACTACTCTCTTCTTGAATTTGGGGTATTTTTATTGTCGTGGATGTGGTTAAAAGTAATTGAATATATTGTATGAATGCAGAATCTAAGGTCAAGGATGCTAATACTTTGGAAATATGACAACACCAATAAAAAAACATTGTGCAACACACCAGTATGCTTTCTGTCAAATTAAATACTATAATCTGACGGTAGAACAATAACTTGTGCTAATATAAAATATAGAAAAATGTTCGAATGGTGTAAGTGAACACAAACTATGCCAAATCAAAGAAATAAATATCTGTGGGCCTGAAAGCCAATGGGTTTTAAGGATGCAATGGCCTAGTTTTATTGTCGCTAGCCTATTAATTCAGAAAACTCAGCCAATGTTCTGGAGATCTGGGTTCGAATCCCACCATAGCAGATAGTGGAATTTGAATTCATTAAAAAAAAATCCAGAATTAAGGGTGGGATTTTTCTGCTGCACTTGCCCCAAAACTGGAAAATCCAGCCTGAGATCAATGGACTTTGCATGGTCCACTACGATTCCCATGGTGCGTAGGACAGGAAAGTTTCCCCCTAAGAATTCATTGATGATGATGAATCAATTGTCAGAAAAATCCATCTGGCTCACAAATGTCCTTTAGGGAAGGAAATTTGCTGTCTTTATTTCGTCTGGCCTACATGTGACTCCAGAGCGTGGTGCTTGACTCTGAACTGCCCTCTAAAATGGCCTAGCCAAGGGCAAGTACAGATGGGCAATAAATGCCCATGTCCCATGACTGAATAAAAAAGGGGGGTTTTGGAAAAAGGAATGTGAGGTGGAAAAGGAAGTCCAGTTTGTGGGACCTAAGTGGCAGAAGCCATTGCTTTAGATAATCAAGCTACAATCAAATAGGAAAGAGTGGAAGTAGATAAAAGCAAACACAATGAGCTGGAAACATAGGTAACCATGATGTAGAGATGCTGGCATTGGACTGGGGTAAGCACAATAGGAACCCAAGATCCTGGTTGAGGCCATCTTCATGTGTGTGAAACTTGGCTATCAGGGATCTTGGGTTCGTGTCACACTATCTGTAACACCCACAACTTGCCCAGTCTTGCAAAATCTCACTAACTGTCCTGGCTGGAGACAACACACATCTCTTTAACCTGTGCTTAACCCTCTCTCCACTCACATTGTCTGTATCTTTAAGACTTGTAAAGACTTGCATTCCAATCATTATTTTGTAAATTGAGTTTGTGCCTTTATATGTCCTGTTTGTGAACAGAACTCCCAGTCACCTGATGAAGGGGCAGTGCTCCAAAAGCTTATGGCTTGTACTACCAAATAAACCGGTTGGACTTTAACCTGGTGTTGTGAGACTTCTTACCAACAGAGGTAAGGCATTGGAGGAGAATAGTGACATCAACTATGCCAAAGAGATCCATGAGGGATAATATACTCCAAGATTGCTATTAATAATAGCCTCCTGCATATCCCTCATTTCACTCTATTATTGACAGCCATGCCTTGAGTTGCCTCGACCCTAAATATGGGCATCCTTTCTGAAACCTCACCCCTTCTGCTTTTAAAACCCTCCTTAAAATTTACTTCTTTGACCCAGCCATAGATCATCTGTTCTAATGTCTTTTTACATGACTCTGTGTCAAGTTTTGTTCTGGGATACTTCGCCATGTTAAAGGTGCTAAATAAATACAATTTGTTATTGTTGTCAGTCTAATTTAGTTCTGACTGTTTCAGTGCCGTGACAGAGCTGGACAGCTGATTGCAGTAGTTCAGACGGGGAGCTGCAGGAAAGGTGAACTGTTCTGGGAGATGACAACAGGCCCAGGAATTTTGTAGTAGGAAAGGAGACTGGATTTGGAGCAATAAGGATGGAGGGTCAAACTGGGTTTTCTTGAGGAGGTAAATATGACAACAGTTTTAAATGGAAAGCCAACTGCGCCTAAGGAAAGGCATTTCTTCTCTACAGAGTGAATGGTCCCCGATGACTCCGTACACTCAGCAAAGGAGAAGAAAGAGGAGAAAATCACTGAAGATTTCCTGATATTAACTTAATGCAGGAGCATAAGATTGAGGAGCAAGATTAGGCAATTCAGCCCCTTGAGCCTGCTCTACTATTCAACACAATAATCATAATTCCCCAGCAGAATGACTCATTAGTGAAATGTAGATATACCTAACTCTGGATAGTAATAGTTTATTGAAGATGATGAACAAAGTACAGTACTGTGATTGGATCTGGACCTCCATTATAGACTGGAAAGAAATACTTGTACTTCGTAAGTATATGGGGAGGCACAGCAGTTAGTGGTTAGCCTGCTGCCTCAGAGCCAGGGAACCGGGTTCAATTCTGGCCCCGGGTGACTGTCTGTGTAGAGTTTGAATGTTTTCCCTACGTCTCCATGGGTTTCCTTCAGGTGCTCCGGTTCCCTCCTATTGTCCAAATATGTGTGGATTATGTGCAGTGGTTAGCACTCAGTGCCAGGGACCCTGGTTCAATTCTGGCCTTGGGTCCCTATCTTGTGGAGTTTGCACATTCTCCCCATGTCTGCATGGGTTTCCTCTGGGTGCTCTGGTTTCTTCCCACACTCCAAAGATGTGCGGGTTAGTTTGATTGGCCATGCTAAATTGCTCCTTAGTGTCAGGAGGATTAGCAGAGTAAATATGTGGGATAGGGCCTGGGTCAGATTGTTGTCATTACAGGCTGGATAAATCTGCTTTCACCATTCTTTCAGGCAGATCATAAAAGCAATCTTGCCACCAAGTGTCTGAACAGCTCTGAGGATTGGGAACCTCCTGATTTTTCTCTTGGAGGTGCTGACACCAACGGTGGTGCCCCTGCTGCCAATTAACTAACTCAACATCCACCACAGACTAAGCACAGGCCCTGCCTAAAGGAGTACTCATTTAATGGGGAAAATTGATGAGACGACGAGATTTGAACATACTGGAATGAATTGAATCCCTCAAAAAAAGAGGCAGGAGAAATAAATCACAAGGAAAAGGAATGAAAAGAGAAATCGCTTCCTGATATCACCTGCATCGTAATGTCTTGACAGGAAGATCGAGTCCACAGAGGAAGGGTGATTATCAAAGCCTGGGTGGGCTGTGGGCAGCTTCCAACACCAGCAGCACTCAGCCAGATAAAAACAAACACTAAACAAGGTACCAAGTGACCTTTCAGCCCACACAAGGTTAGAATTTAGATTTTGTTACCCTTTAACTTTGCACTTCAGACAATTGTTTACAATGTGAGCTCACAAGCTATTCAGGTAATTTTTAGCATTACTGCAACGACCATGGTTAAAAATGAAGGGCACTTTTTTACTCCATGGGCCTCCACTCCTGAAGACATTGGCCTACAAATTAGTCAATGTCATAAACCCAACAGCAGCCATGATCTGAAGAGTATGAGGGCCTCACCAGATTGGTACTCTTGTATGATCAAGATGTTTGCTAAGATTCTGGGGAGGCGATGGCTTAGTGATATTAGCGCTAGACTATTAATCCAGAAACTCAACCAATGTTCTGGGGACCCGGTTCGAATTCCGCCGCAGCAAATGGTGGAATTTGAATTCAATAAAAATATCTGGTGTTAAGAATCTACTGATGATCATGAAACTACTGTTGATTGTCATAAAAACCTGTCTGGTTCAAGAATGTCCCCTAGGGAAGGGAATCTGCTGTCCTTACCTGGTCTGGCCTACATGTGACTCCAGAGCCACAGTAATGTGGTTGACTCTCGACTGCTGTCCTAGGGATGGACAACAAATGCTGGCCAGCCAGCAAGGTCTATGTCCCATGAATGAATAAAAAAAAAATTGCCCTTGGGTTCTATGGTCAGCATCTGTGTGGTTCATTGGAGGAACGCCCTCCAAGCTTACATCATTTCCTAACTCTGTTTTAGGATATGGGCATTACTGTCTTGGCCAGTGTTTTTGTTGCCCACCACATTGAGAAGGTGGTGGGCTGCCACATCCAAGAACTGCTGTAGTCCATGTGTTAGGATGGCAACTGCAGGATTTTCAACCAGATATAGTAAAGACTCAGCCATTGGGTGTGGAGTGGAAGGCAACTTGCAGGTGGTGCTGTTCCCACATTCCCATTGCCCATCTAGCTGGTCGAGCTTAAATATTTGATTGGTGATACCAAAGGAGCTTTGGTGAGCTGCTGCAATGCATTGTGTACATGGTACACATCGCTGCCACCCTGTGTCAGTGGCGAAGAAACTGAATGTTAGAGGTAATGGGTGGGGTCCCAATCAAGCTGGCTGCTTTGCCCTGGATGCTGTTCAATCGTTCTGCAGCTACACAAATGCTGATAACTGTAAAGCATTCCATCACTCTCCTGATTTGTACCTTGTACCAGGTGGTTAGGCTTTTGGAGAGTCAGGAGGTCAGTTAGTGACACAGGTTAGCAGCCTACAGCTTGTTCTTTCATCAAACTTGTGCAGAAGACACCCTTTTGTCAATGTGCAGAAAAAGACAGCCCACAACAGGAGGAAAGAAAGAGTAGACAGGAGGAGGACTGCCAGAGCTAACACACTTACTGCTGTTAGGCAGCAGTTTGCAGAGCTGGCCCGGAGGACAGAGACTGTCCCTGTGCCGCAGGCAAGGTCACCCTCCTCTCCCAAGAATCCACTGAGGAAGCATGCATTAGTGGGAGATCTATAGGAAATCAAGGTCATTGATGCAAGCAATATGTGAGCCAGCCCTGGCAATCATTCATTCTTTCCTTTCTTATTCCAGGTGCCAGCAGGAAGAGGGAAAGTCCAACATCCCCTTCAGAAGACTCCACAGACCCCATGACCCTATCTACATCAATGGAAGCAAAGTAGAAAGAGTCAAGAGCTTCAGGTTTTTAGATGTCCAGATCACCAACAACCTGTCCTGGTCCCCTCATGCCAACACTATAGTTAAGAAAGACAATGTCTCTACTTTCTCAGAAGACTAAGGAAATTTGGCATGTCAGCTACAACTCTCACCAACTTTTACAGATGCACCATAGAAAGCATTCTTTCTGGTTGTATCACAGCTTGGCATAGCTCCTGCTGTGCCCAAGACCACAAGGAACTACAGAAGGCCGTGAACATAGCCCAATCCATCACACAAACCAGCCTCCCATTCATTGACTCTGTCTACACTTCCTGCTGCCTCAGCAAAGCAGACAGCATAATTAAGGGCCCCTCACAACCTGGACATTCTCTCTTCCATCTTCTTCCTTCAGGAAAAAGATACAAAAGTCTGTGGTCATGTACCAACTGTCTCAAGAACACCTTCTTCCCTGCTGCTGTCAGACTTTTGAATGGACTTACCTTGCATTAAAATGATCTTTCTCTACACCCTAGCTATGACTGTAATACTACATTCTGCATTCTCTCGTTTCCTTCTCTATGTTTTATCTGTATAACCCGCAAGAAACCATACTTTTCACTGTATGTTAATACATGTGGCAATAATAAATCAAATCAAATCAAAATCAGAAGGTCAGCTCGGAGGATGAAGATGAGGACTTCACACCTATAGAGCCATCATAGTGTTCACCTGCACCCTGCACCAACTCTGAAACGCATACGTCAGTGGCTTAGAGAATTAGTTTATGCTGAGACTCACACTCAGGATGTCATCTCACACACATGTGTACAGCAACCAAAGGCACTGACAGCCTAGTTCTCTGGTACTTGGAAGACTGCTGGAGAAGAGGCATCCACTAAGTCTGAATCTAACAAAGATCCTCTTGGAAGTGGCCTCAAAAAATATGCTGCACATTTAGAGACACATGGGAAAATCAGTCAAGTATATCAAAGACCCTCAACAGAGTGCTATGAGAGATGGAGGAGTCCGTCTACCTGCTCCCTGATGCCGTGGCTCCAGCATGTGGATACAAAGAACAAAGAACAGCCCGGGAAACAGGCCCTTCAGCCCAACGAGCCCACGCCACCATTTTAACATTATGAGTCCCCCCTCCACCCATGACCCTTGTCTATGCTTATGGCATTCCACATTGAGGGAAGACTAATTTAGGGACAATTTGTTACACCAATCAGCCTAATAGCACATCTTTGGGGTGTGGGAGGAAACCGGAGCACCCGGAGAAAACCCACGCAAGCACGGGGAGAATGCGCAAACTCAGTGGAAAGCATTGTTTCTTGTGCACTATGCGGACAAAGTATACCTTTCATAGTGTACATAGTGAAGAAGAAAAGGAGAGGATGCAGAATGTAGTGTTGCAGTCATAGTTAGGATGTAGAGAAAGACCAACTTAATACAAAGTAGATCCCTTCAAAAGCCTGATGACAGCAGGGAATAAGCTGCTCTTGAGTCGGTTGGTACGCAACCTCAGACTTCTGTATCTTTTTCCTGATGGAAGAAGGTGGAAGAGACAATGCCTAGGGCACGTAGGGTCCTTGATTATGCTGGCTGCTTTTCTGAGGCAGTGAAAGTGTAGACAGAGTCAATAGATGGGATGCTGGTTCAAATGATGGAATGGGCTTTGTCCACAATCCTTTGTAGTTTCTTGCAGTTTTGGTCAGAGCAGGAGGGGATGCTTTCTATGGTGCATCTATAAAAATTGCTGACAGTTGTAACAGACATGCCGCAGGATGGTGAAGAGAGTTGAGATATTCTTCATCAACAAAACATCCCATGTGGTCCGCATCTTAAGTGGCCTCTCTGAATCAAACTCATGCTTCATGTTCTGATCCCTGCTTAGAACTAAGGGCAGAGGTGTGAAGGAGGGTGCCTGGTGCTTCTTAACCAGGTAACTCTAGATTGGTAGCGCTTATCGGTCTCAATTGGCAGTCTACTTAGGAAAAGGTGATACTGATTTCAAAACCCCCAGCTATGGGTTAACATCAGTGATAGTGCAGAAGTTCACAAATCGTGCCATTGAACTGGATGGCAATGTCAAGAGTAGTTGAGGCTTTTCAGCCTATTCACCAGCTCATCCAAGTGAAGGAGAAGTCCAAAATCTAACCTGCATTCTTCCAGCTGCTACAAGCATCGCATCAGTATTTTCCAGCAGAGCTCACTCTCAAGCCTTTCCAGTGGAAAGTGGTCACTTGGGTGAGGTCCCTCAGGTATCAGCCACTTAGACTTGCACTTCCTTCAGAAGCTTCCAAAGATCATATGGCAGGAAATAATACCAGAAACTGAGGTGCTTACCTGAGCTGGCATGTCAAGCATCCACGTCTTTCTGAGATAGAACCAATTTGGGTTGGTCACTTAACCAGAATGCGTAACACTTGCCTACCAAAGTGATTCTTTTATGGAGAGTTTGTGCCTGGGCTCGCTGAAGACTTGACTTATGAGTTTTAATATTGATCTGAGTCCTGGAAGAAGCTGCCTCAGGACCACGACACCCAACATAAACATATAAAAAATGGTGCAGTCTCCTGCAAAGGAAAAGGCATATCAGATACAGGGAGAGGAACATTCAAGCTAGCAAATCGTCCAAAACTCAGTAGTCTGTGGTATTCTGTTCTATTTGTAGCAGAACCTTCCAGGTACACAGATGTTAGCAGTCACCTACATACTACCACGGTCATCTTCACCTCAAAGGATGAACGCTTCATCTATACTTCTCTCTGCCCCAGAAAAACTTCCAGCATAATCAAGGACCCCATGCACCCTGGACATTCTCTCTTCCACCTTCTTCCGTCTGGAAAAGGATACAAAAATCTGAGGTCACATATCAACTGACTCAAGAACAGCTTCTTCCCTGCTGCCATCAGATTTTTGAACTTTATATTAAGTTAATCTTTTTCTGCACACTTGCTATGGCTGTAACACTATATTCACCATCCTCTCCTTCCCTTTCCCCTATGAACTCAATGAACAGTATATTTTGTGCTCAAGAAACAATACTTTGCAATAAATCAATTCAAATCAAATCAAACAAGATTACGGTGTCCGTAGAACTGTATACCAGCGGGGCTCAGAATCTTTGAGACAAGAAACAATGTGCAATAATATGATGGCTAATTACCCTTCACTATTATCACTCTAGCTTGTTATAATATCCATCTTGAAGTTGGACTTTTCCCAGGAAAATGTTGTTGAGATTACAATTTGGACAAAAAATCTTTTTCATATTTGGAATGGTATAAAGCTGTTACAATTTGCAGCATACCGTGCAATCAATCAACCTGGCATCTATAAGTGGTAAAGCAGTGGGGGGGAATTTGGAAGGTTTCTGGGCTACATTGGCCCATATGATAGGTGATAATTACAGCTACTCGCATAATTCCTTGTTCACAGAATGTTTCATCATTAGCAGGCCCTGCATTATGAAAAGCTGTCAAACAAGATTTGAACAATTTGCCCAAAGGATAAAATAGTTTTGATCATGGGGAAACAATTTACAATGCATAAATCTCATTAAGTGCTCCCATTATGACTGCTGCTAAGCTGTTTGTGTTTTGGAATTGAAATAAATTCATTCCACAAACTAGTCTACAGACTAGTTAATATATTACAGTGAGCCTTTGTAAACAGAGTCCACATGCAAGTATGCATAGTCGAATCAGCTTGACACCATCCACAAAAAAAAGAGGGACTAAAACAGAAAATGATAGAAATACTCACCAGATCAGGCAGTGACTGTGCAGTAAGAAGCAGAATTAACCCTTTTCAGGTCAGAACCACAAAGAAAATCTGCCACACCCCTCCCCCCACACCCCAAAGTTGGCATTGCCAGAGCGCAAGGTTGGCAGAGCCAAAGGGAGACTCCTGAAAGGGGAGGGGCACGGGGACTCCTGAAGATGCGGGGAGGCACAGGGGGTGGTAGGAGAGCACTTGAAGGAGGGAGTTCTGAGAGGGTGCTGAAGGAGGGGGCTTTTGACACCCCATTGCAGGGTGTCACTCACTGGTGGTTGATTGCTGATACCAGGAAGGAGAGGGCTTAGCTGGAGGGAGGGAGGGACCGTGTGCAGGGTTGCTTGGAGATCAGGCATCCTTTAAAGAGGGCGCCCGATCTCAAAGGAGCTGGCCTTGCCCCAATATAAAAAAAATTCTAAGTGTTTATGAATTGTGGACTGAAACACACAAAACCTTCCTGCAGGGGATCTTACCGGTTGGCAAGATTGTCAATGTCCTGGTGCTATTTGACCACAAAGGGCACCACATCTTTCATCTCCTCAGCCATTAAAAGGTGGCTAGATACCAATCAGAAGCAGGAATCTTCACCTCCCCCTCACTCAATTATAGTTACTGAAGGCACATCAATGCCTCTAAATCCAGCTGTGATCAGCTAACATGGTGGATCAGATTCTGTGGCCTCTGACTGGAATACTCCAGGCCTGCTGCAGTGAATGGAGATTGGGCTGAGTGCCAAATTCTTCATTCTCACCGACAGTGGCGTGGGGCACAAACAGCCAACATCAGCTGAGACTCAAATCTGGGGCTGAAATTCTCCAACCTTGCCTGCAGCTGGGATTTTCCGGTCCTGCTGCAGTGAACAGAGATTTGGCTGAGCGCCAAATTCTCCATTCCCGCCGGTAGCAATAACAGGACATGCAAAAAAGACTGGAGAAATTCCGGCCTTGGACTTTTCTACTCTGTATGATTTGCTGCTGTATTTTTTATCAAATGGTTCTTTCAAGGAGCTCGATTTACTCCCACCGTATAAATAGCAAAAGGTACGTAATGATTTAATTTCTGCTGCTCTTTCTCTGATGGTCAAATTAACTGCAACTTTTCAACATTCTCCTTTGACTGAATTAGATGCAGTAAGAGAATGATATAATTGAAGCTGAGTAATGGCTATGCTCATGAGGGGCATGGGTGACAATCAGCCACCTATCAGGAACATGTCTGTTAATACACTGCTGTGCTGTAATAGGTGCTCACATCTGACTAACCTTTGTCACTTCTTACCATTCGGGGAGGATTGCTCATCAGATGTGTCACAGCCTTGACCACAGCTGATTGCTTTCACCATTTTGTGATAACCAAATCTATTAAAATTGGTACTCAATTATAGTAAGTTTAGCAATAGAAATGAATACGAAATACTGCCAGAATCAACAGTTTTTTTTGAAACAGATTGTAGAATAAGGGTGTATAATTGATAAAATCCTGACTTAGAACCATAGAGTCCTTACAGTGCCAAAAGAGGCCTTTCGTCCCATCGAGCCTATACCTACTCTCCAAAAGAGCATCTTACCCAGACCATTCTCTCTATCGTATCGCTATAGCCCCATGCATTTACCATGGCCAATCCACCTAATCCGCACATTTTTGGATTGTGGGAAGACACCGGAGCATCTGAAAGAAACCCATACAGACAAGGGGAGAATGTGCAAACTCCATACACACAGTCACCCAAGGCTGGAATTGAATCTGGATCCCTGGCGCAGTGAGGCAGCAGTGATAACCACTGTGCCTCATGGTGCCACCCAATTGATGTCTCGTATTCAGTTTCAGTAATGCTCAGTGCTTCGTTATTTTTAAAGTGATGCTACACAAAACACTCCGACTAAAACTTTGTAACTGTAAAACAGGTTGTGTCAGTGAAAAACATGTGGCCATCCCATTTAGCAGCTGGACAAAGCGTAACAATCCTGGAAATCAATGCTCGCTATTCAATGCATTATATAAATATCATTATCTGTTTACTGTTGACTTCTGAATTGCTGTTGGAACCAACGCAGAAAAGTGAATGGATTATTGGACAATTCTCACCAATGACCAAAGTTTCACATGTTAGACAAAATGTTTTAAATTAAAATTTGTGAATGGGGACTGCTATAGAGATTGATTGCCCTTAATAACTTTACTTAAATAAAATAAACAACTGTTTGCTTTTATTTGAACACATGCACTGAGTTCATAAAGGCCAGAATCCTGGTACAATAGAGATAGATTTTCCACAGCCCAGCCAACAATGTGCAGTGAGGAATTGCTTTCTTGTCAGAATTTGAGCTTTCTTGAATTTCAAAAGAGCGACATTAACAGATGTCTTTCTTCTACTTATCTTGTGGGATTCTCAGCCCATTGTTTGTTGATGCAAGCAGTTGTCATAGTCATGTAATAACAAAACCCAGCCATTTACTCTGTTTACCTCCGGAGGAACTGATGAGCAATCTACATAAAATGACAGCCATGTGTGGAATTCAATGAGTAGACTGGGGAGGGGCATAAGAACTTTCAGACGTCCACTGCACCTTTAGAATTATAAAATCCCTCAGAGCGGAAGGAGGTCATTTGGCCCATTGAGTCTTTTGTTTGATTTCATTTCATTTCATTTATTATTGCAACATGTATTAGTATACAGTGAAAAGTATTGTTTCTTGTGTGCTATACAGGCAAAGCATGCCGTACTAATGGAAGGAAACGAGACAGTGCAGAATGTAGTGTTACAGTCATAGGTAAGGTGTAGAGAAAGATCAACTTAATGCGAGGTAGGTCCATTCAAAAGTCTAATGGCAGCAGGGAAGAAGCTGTTCCTGAGTTGGTTGCGTCCTCAGACTTTTGTATCTTTTTTCCAATGGAAGAAGATGGAAAAGAGTATGTCCAGGAAGACTGGGGTCCGTGATTATGCTGGCTGCTTTTCCAAGGCAGCAGGAAGTGTAGCTAATGTCAATGAGTGAGAGGCTGGCCTGCACTCACAACAATCCCAGCCAGGCCCTATCCAGATAACCCCACGTTTTCATCCTGCTAAGGGGCAACTTAGCATTACCAATCCACCTAACCCGTACATCTTGCTTTGCACAGTGAGACTTGAGGCAGGATTTTCCAGTTGCACTCTCCCTGAAACTGAAAAATCCTGTCCGAATTTAATGGACATTTCATGGTCCGCCTCGCCCCGCTGTGATTTCCATGGCGGGTGGAATGGGAAAATTTGCTCCTTGGACTATGTACCAATGTCATGCCAAGAAGCGCAAACACTTTTGCCTGAAGCTACTTTCAGAAGCTCCTGAAGATCAGATGACAGGACAAAATACCAAACACCGAGCTTCACCCAAGCTGGACTGCCAAGCAGCCACACCTCACTGAGGCAGTCACAACTGTCGTTCATATAGCCAGAATGCCTAACACTCACTAAAACAAACCTGCAACAGACAACTTGAGTCTGGGGTGCACTGCATCCTCACTGAAAGGAAGCACTACAAAGACACTCTGAAAACATTACTTAGGAATTTTGACATCGAACACTAATCCTGGGAGATGTTCTCCAGGGATCACTTCATCTGGCAAATAAAAAATGACAGTCTCTTCAGAAGCAAGCACCTATCACAGCCAAAGAGAAAACATGAGGAGAGAAAATTGCAAACCATCAATTCATCCCAAACTCAATCATCTACAATACCCTGTCCTATTTGCAGCAGAATCTTCCGGGTGTGGGTCGGCCTGAACCCACAGGAACCCAATCAAACACTCTAGATGATGAACTTAGATATCTGTATCTCAAAGGACAAACAACATCTGCTCTTTAATGTGCAGTAGGCAAGGCCATTATTGCTTCAATCCTTATTCTTTGCAAAATTACACATTGAATGCAATTCTCACATTTACATAATCACCCTTAATTTCCCCCCATGAATGATGCATGAATACTAAAGTTTCAATATTATGTTTATAATGTTGTATTTGTCAGATTTAATTTACCAATTATAAATATTTAAACTCAGCCAACACAACAAAACCTCAATGCCTTACAACTAAATTGCTTGATGATTTGAGGTTCATTGTCACAAGACAATGGCTGCGTACTGCCCACAGTAACTGGAAAATCAACCACTGTTGAGACTGGAAAATCCTGAACAAATATTTCTTGTCGCAAGTTGAATTAGCGACCTATTCAGTTTTTGAAAAAGTTCATAATTTTGTAAGCAAAATTAGAATTTTTCGATGCGTGTAATGTTTAGAATTTGTTCAGGTCCTTAATTTTTCCTTTAAAAACATCATTCCCGCTTGTATGCAGAGTTAAGCAGTGGGCATTTTGCTTGCTCATTTAGGATGGTCGTAGACTTTGAACGTGTTGGTTTAACTGGCCAGCTGCAGCACTTACAGCAAGAATGCCATCATTATTTCCAGTGTCTTGGGAAAGAAACAGGTGAAGATCATTCACTAGCTTTCCCTATTCTTGCTCAGTGTTGTAGTGACTGCTGAAAAATGCCCATGTGCGGATGGGGTGAAGTGAAGCTTCAATTTGATATCCATTAGAGTGGAACACCCTGTCAGTACTCACTCTCCAGCATAACAACTTAGAACAAGTACTTGAAGAATTGTTGGTTTCTCCAGAATCTACTTTAATCTGAATTTTGCAAAAATTATCTTCACTTGTTTAAACAAAAATTCTCAGGCACACATCAGGCGGACTTGAAACTGGGAGGATTTCAGGTCCAGCTTTTAGACCCATTCTCCATTCCTGGGGCTTATTGTGCCCGAAACACTGCTACTCCGATCAGAGCTTTCAACTGTGCATACGCAATAAAAAAAAAGAGAAATGCTCCCTTGCCACATTGCTCCCGGCTGGATAATGCCTTTCCCTGGCCCCCACAGATATTGCCCCACAGTGAGAACATTATTGTCCCCCTTATCCCCCCACTCCTGCTACTCAGACTGATCACGGCCCCCTGCCCCTTTCCCCCCCTACCGATTGCATGCAGAGTGGCAGCATATCCCCCCCCCAAATTGATGTTGTGTCCATTTCAGGTGCCGTGCCGACGATGGCCATTTTAGGTTATAGTTAAAGGGGGAACAGATACAGAGACAGGCGCAGATCGCACTGCTCACCTCACGGCTGACTTTACCAAGTTTTCGCAGCCAAAAACGGACGCAACTTGATAAGGCCCATCATTTCTCAGCTGGTGGAGAATAATCTCTAATTGTTGAATAAGATCAAAAGTTTCTCTTTGTTTCCATCTAACTACGTTTTTGAGTTATTCATGGAGTCATAGAACCCCTACTGTGCAGGAAAATACCATTTGGGCCATCAAGCCTGCACCAATTATAAACCTACCCAAGCCCTAGCCCCATAACTCCATGTATTCACCCTGCTAATCCCCCCATGGCAAGGGGCAATTTACCATGGCCAATTAACCCAACCTGCACATCTTTGGAGTGTGGGAGGAAACCTGAGCAGCTGGAGGAAACACATGCAGACATGGGGAGAATGTGCAAACCCCACACAGACAGTCAACCAAAGCTAGAATTGAACCCAGGTCCCTGGAACTGTGAGGCAGCAGTGCTAACCACTGTGTTACCATGCCACCCATTAGCTGTAACTCTTGAGGCTAAAGGGATCAAGCAATAGAGGGGGAAGTTGGGATCAGGATGTTGGTTTTGATGATCAGCCATGATCAAAATGAATGGCAGAGCAGGCTGCCATGCCGCCCAGTCTTACGCCAGGGTTCAATATATAAAAATGAATCATGGATAACGCTACTTAAAAGTTGCTTTTACACTGGCGTGTGTTTATGTCAAATTCTGGGAGAGTAGATAGCTGCCTCCTGTAGTTTACACTTCACAATCCAGGAGCCTTATCCAGCAACACAACCCACTTTCTTGTGGTTTCCCCAATTCTCCCAGCGCAGTCGCCAGATTTAATCCCATAAATTGCTGGAGCTGGCTGAAGTGATGCCCGTCTCTCAGAATCCGACCAAATCAAGTGTAATGTCAAAGAGGATTAAAATGCTTTCCATCCATCTCTGCCAACTCCAGCCTCACATTTCAGGGAAATGATGTTTTGTATGAAATGTAATAGTTTGTTGTGGGACGTTGCAGCTTAAGAACAACAGTTGCTCTATTCCTCTCAGCTTTTGTCTAGTAACACACAGCTCAATTTGGTGGGTCAGATCATTGGCATATTCAGGTCATATTCCTGACATGGACCCATTCTTTGGCAGGGTTTGAATCATAGAATAGAATCATAGAATCCCTACACGCGGAAGGAGGCCATCCAGTCCACTGAGACTGCACCAGAAACAATCCCACCCAGATCCTATCTCTCTAACCCCATATATTTACTCTGCTAGTCTCCCTGACATGAAGGAGCAATTTAGCATAGTCAATCAACCCAACCTGCACATTTTTGGAGTGTGGGAGAAAATTGGGTCACCCAGAGGAAACCGGAGCAGACATGGGGAGGACGGGCAAACTGCACGCAGACAATGACCCAAGGCCGGAATTGAACGCGGGTCTCTGGCACTGTGAGGCAGTAGTGCTAGCCACTGTGTTACCTTGCTGCCCCCATGTGAGTTGAGAAAGAGGGCTGGAATGGAAGTGCAGCTGCCAGCCTGTGACCAAGGTCTGAAGTTCGATCAGCGGCGTAGTATGATGTGAAGCCGGGGAGTGGTGCTGGTAGCCTGAGAAAGACAAGAGGCGCAATGTGGAAGGAATAGGGGGACAAGGGCTTACAATGGCAGGCTCAGAGGCAAGGAAGCGGATGGAGATGATGAACAATGGGAGGGAAGTTGGAACCTACAAGGCTACACGAAAAGTTCACAACTTCAGGGGCCAGGGGGATATCACATTGTTAACTGGAAGGGAATGGGAGAAGATTCCAGATGCAGTGGGTAGAGGTTCAAGTGGAGCGTGGGCACCACACAGGTGATGGGCTCCAGGGAAGGGTGGCTGATTTGAGGAACAGACTTCCTCTTGAGGTTTTGAGCCTCTTGAGCTTCCTCTTGAGCTTTTCCCTCAGGGTTTCTGATATCCTGCACAGTCTGATAAAGGCAAAAAAAATAGGAACAAGACTAGGTCATTTGATCCTTTCAACTGTTCTATCATTCTACATGACTCAGCTATGTTGCACATCATCTCCATCTCCTTGATATCCTGAGTAAAACAGAGGTTAAAGTTAGGTCAACCTTCGCCAACATTTCGAGACTGGATGGCTCTTTGTCAGAACACTGTCCTCTGCCTTCTACCAGAATACTTTTGCCTTCTAACCTGAAAAAGTACTGCTTTTCTCTCCGACTCTATTGTCTTTCCATAGCAGCTGATAGACCTAAGATTTTCCATTTTTGTTTCAGATTCCAGCATCTCCAGTATTTTGCTTTTATCAGAGAATTAGCATAAATTGGTCATTTTCTGGTTGGCAGGATGTGATGGAGTGGTAATCAGTGCTGTGGCCTCAACCTTTTACAATTTATATAAATGACTTGGATGAAGGGACTGAAGATATTGTTGCTAAATTTGCTAACAACACAAAGATACGTAGGAAAGTAAATTGTGAAGAGGAGGTAAGGAGGCTACAACAAGGGAAAGACGTAGGTTAAGTGAGTGGCAAAAATCTGGCAAATAGAGTATAATGTGGGCAAATGTGAAATTGTCCATTTTAGCAGGAAGGATAAAAAAGAAGCCTATTATTTAAATGGTGGGGGTTTGCAGAGGGATCTGAATGTCTTAGTGCATAAATCACATCAGGCTAGTATACGGGTGCAGCAAATAATCAGGAAAGGTAATAGAACACTATCACTTATTGTGACAGGAATTGATTACAAAGGTAGGGAGGTTATGCTTCAGTTGTGTAGCATATTAGTGAGACAAGATCCAGAGTATTGTGCATAGTTTTGACCTTACATAAGAAAAGAAGTCAATCTGTTTGAAGCAGTTCAGAAAAGGTTTACTGGACTAATATCAGAAATGGATTAATCTGTGATTGACACATTGGGCAGGATTCTCTGCCCTCCAAACACCCAGGACACACTTTGTGGCTTCAGGATGTGGCCCATTGGCTGGTGGTGGGATCTTCTGGTCTCACCGCTTTCAATGGTATTGCTCATTGAATCCACTCCAAGCAGCTGGAAAACCCACAGAGGGGCTGCACTGTCGGCAGGACCAGAAAATCCCACCAGTGGGAAGGGTGGAAAAATCCCACCCAGTAGGGAAACCATGTGAGATGAGGCAGTCAAGGAGATGATCAGGAATATGGTTAGGCAAGTTTATATGGAGGCAGAGATTAAGGGAGGATAAAATGGCAGTGAACTCAGGAGAGAGAGCATGGTAAGATTTAGTTTTACTTATTAGTGTCACAAATAGGCTTACATTAAGACTGCAATGAAGTTACTGTAAAAACCCTCAAGTTGTCACACTCTGGCACCTATTCAGGTACACTGACGGAGAAGTTAGCATGGCAAACGCATCTAACCAGCACGTCTGACATGGAGGTTGAAATCACTGGTGATAAGACATTGTTTAGTGTAGAGGCAAAGGTTAGCACTCCTGCCTCACAACGCCAGGGACCCAGGTTCAATTCCAGCCTTGGGTCGCTGTCTGTGTAGAGTTTGGCATTATCCCCGTGTCTGTGTGGGTTTCCTCCCACAGTCCAAAGATGTGCGGTTTAGGTTGATTGGCAATGCTAAATTGACCCTAGTGTCAGGGGGAGTAACAGGGTGAATGTGTGGGGTTATGGGAGTAGGGCCTGGGTGGGATCGTGGTCGTGGGGTCGAATAGTTTACTCCTGTACTTCTGTGATAAGGAAAACAGTGAAGAGAATTCATTCAGTAACTTGGCATGATGCTTTTCTGCATGACGGACAATGATCATTTTAAATGGGAGGCAAAGAGATGGAACAAGGCGAGATGTTCATAGGCGGAGAAGATGCAAAAGCAACAGAGGGACAAACCTTTCGTGACACGAGCCACTGTATCACCACAAATTTGGGTGGATGGTATAGCCAGGACGGGGGTTTCACTAAGAGGAAAAGCATCATTATCTGTAAGTCAGACAGTTGGGAAGGCCATGATGCTGATGCAAAAATCCACAATAAGCTCATTGAGAGCAACAGCCTTGTCAATAAGTGAATAAACATTTTGAAGGGTGATGGGGGAAAGGGATGACTGACCCACTGGCAGAGTCATTAATTAGGGGAGTTTGAGTGGGCTGCAAAGGAGACTGACAAGATCCGCAAATAGGTTTGTTGCTTTTGGCAGTAAGAGGACAACACATGGTTGGCACAATGGCACATTGGTTCGCACTGCTGCCTCACAACGCCAGGGACCTGGGTTCAATTCCAGGCTTGGGTAACTGTCAGTGTGGCATTTGTATGTTCTTCCCATGTCTGCATCGGTTGCCTCTGGGAGCCCTGGTTTCCTCTCTCAGTCCAAAGATGTGTAGCTTAGATGGAATGGCAGTACTAAGTTGCCCCTTTGTGTCCAAAGTTGTGTAAATTAGGTGGATTGGCCATGGTAAATGCACAGGGTTAAAAGGACAGGGTAGAGGGGAGGACCTGTGTGGGATGCCCTTCAGAGAGTTGTGCAGACTTGATGGGCTGGATGGCCTTTTTCTGCACTGCGGGGATTCAATGATTCATATCTGTAATTAAAATGAAAATGGCTCTGCAGTTAACAACAACAAAGGTTTCACTGGCTCCTTCTAAATTTTGGGATGTTAATAAAAACATTTTCATTCTTCGGCACATTAAGACAGTACCTATCAAATGCACTGTGATGAAGATTTGGCAAATGAATCCAAAATGTTGCAATTATAATTTCCCCATGACAGAACAACTTCTGTTCAGCAGATGCTATTGTTTATAAGTATAAATGAACACATCATCCCTCCCACAGCACCAGTTCCCATTGTTTACTGTGATGAGGCTTATCCTGGTGACACATCCACTGACCCAGATTTTTGTGAGACTACCATTGTATGGGTATCTCGAATGTACAGGAATTGACACCACTTCATACAGCAAATAGAAGGGGGACCTGTGCCTCTGCTGTAGGCAGCCTGTAGGTGCACCATAGAAAGCATCTTTTCTGGATGCATTGCTGCTTGGTATGGCTCCTGCTCTGACCAAGACCACAAGAAACTACAAAGGATTGTGAATGTAACCCAGTACATCACACAACCCAGCCTTCCAACCATTGACACTGCTGCCTCGGAAAAGCAACCCGCATAACCAATGACCACACAGTCTGTACATACTCTCTTCCACCTTCTCCCGTCGGGAAAAAGATACACATCTGAGATCTCGTACCAACTGACTCAAGAATAGCTTCTTCCTTGTTGCCACCAGACTTCTGAATGGATCTACCTTATGTTAAGTTGACCTTTCTCCATACCCGAGCTATGACTGTAGCACTATATTTTGCACACTCTCCTTTCCTTTCCTCCTAGGTACTCTATGAATGATATGCTTTGTCTGTATAGCACCCAAGAAACAATACTTTTCACTGTATCCCAATATATGTAACAACAATAAATCAAATCAAATCAAAAACACATCTTAAATTGTAACAAATGTAGAGGTGCTAGGCCATGGACACCTCATGGCTGTGAGGGGAAGTTAGTTGACTGTCGCTGAGTTAATATTATTTACCTCACAATGGCCTCTCCAATGGTTCATTTAAAAAACTTATATAGAATTATGTAGAATATACAGCACTATTAATCCGTGCTGCCATTTATGCTGCCCTCAAGCTTCTTGCCATCTTTCCTTATTTAGCTGCATCATCATAACTGTCAGTTTGCTCCTTCTTTATAGTAGCTTCTCTAATAGCTGCAAGGAACTGATTACCAACAAGGCAGACAAATGAACAAGAGTTTATTTTGGGGGAAATTACCATACATAAGACAGAGATAAGAATGCTTCCAAACTTCATATCTCCTGGACTCCCAACTATCATACCACATTCTCACAGATCTCTGGGTGAAGATTCTTCAAATTCTCCATTAGTTTATACTCTTCCCCACACAAGGAAATATTCTTTTTGTGTTTACCTCATCAAACTCTTTCCTAATTTTAAAGACCTCTAAACGGTCATCAATCAACCTTCTCTTTTGAAGAGAAAAAGGACCCAGCCTGTTCATTCTTTCCTGATCGTTAGACTCGCAGCTCACAAATCCTCCCTGTAAATCTCTGCAAATCTTTTTTGCGCCTTCTCTAGTTAATGCCTCTGTAGCTGGGACTCTACCACCTCGTCTGCCATGGAATCAGAGTAAGTGAGGGGTCCAACAATGGAAATCTCTGTTGACCTCAGACGGGAATTTCTTGTCTCGTCCAAGTGAGCCCGTAAAATCCCGTCCAATATCGTTTTTATAATATGGTGATCAAAACTGTACACAGGGCTAATATGTGATCTAACCAAGATCTAATTCAGTATAGGCTTGTTACTTTCCATTTCTATCTTTCCAGAAATAAATCCTCATGCCGTGTTTGCTTTTGCTTTTTGGCTTTATTAACCTGCCTTGTCATTTTGAGTGATTTGTGTGCACCCCCAGGGATCTTTGCCCTTCTATTAATGTGTAATGACGTCTCCGGATTAGAAAAAAAATCACGTTCTACTTTGTGGTCTGTTCTTAGGGTGGCCACTGCCAGAGGTCAACAAAACTGGATACCTTTGGGACTTGTGTTGGATGACTTCATCATATTTGTGGGGGGGTCCTCACATTTGGAGATTCTGCACCTTTGGATAGAAGTGCAAAGTTCTGGAGAGTAAAATGTATCAAAACAAGCATAGCTTTAGCATCCCCATCACGCTGAGGTTGCTACAGATGGGACAAGGAGCAAACAGAGGCCCCTGCAATGCTTTACTCAGATAAGTGGACTGAGATTAAGCCATCCAATACCGGGCAGTGATCAGACCAGCTAAAAACCAGACTGTCTAGTACAACCGGACATCTGGCCAACCTTTCCATGCTGAGAAAGAAAATGAAAGACTGCCATTTACATGGCACTTTCCACTACCTCAGGACATCTCAAATTGTGTTACAGACAATTAAGTACTTTTGAAGTGTAGTCGCTGTTGTAGGAACTGCAGCTAATTTGAGCACTCTTAGGCCCTTCAAAAAGAGATGAGATAAACAAGATAATAATCTGTTGTTAGGTGTTGGCCAAGGAATAGGTGTTGACCAGAATTCACTAGCTGTTCTATGGAATACTACATATGATCTGGTACATCCACCTGAGAGTTAGATGGAGTTACAGTGTAAGTGCTATAAGTGGCTTTAGCGTCCTTAGGTGCATGCTTCTGAGTTTATTATGTATTAGTCACAAGTAGGCTTACATTAACACTGCAATGAAGTTATTGTGAAAATCCCTTAGTTGCCACACTCCGGCGCCTGTTCAGGTACATTGTGGGAGAATTTAGCATGGCCAATGCACCTAACCAGCACATCTTTTGGGCTGTGGGAGAAAACCCCCACAGACATGAGGAGAACGTGCAGACTCTGCACTGACAGTGACCCAAGCCGGGAATCAAATCCAAGTCCCTGGCGCTGTGAGGCAGCAGTGCTAACCACCGTGCTGCCCCACGATTGCTATCCAGTAACTAAGAAATTGGCTTGCACTTATTGCCTCCCACAGTTAAATAGCATGTTGACATCCACTTAGGTGAATAATTATAAGCTTGGGTAAAATATTGGCGAGCAACTAGCATCCATGCAACTGGTGCCACAGACCTAAGGGGTTAACTCTGTTTATCTGTCCAGAGATACTACCTGACTTCCTGAGTATTTCCAGCATTTTCTGTTTTAGTCCATACGACTGTATCAATTTAGCGAACTTCAGGAAGAGCAGAGGAGACATATGACAAAGGAAAAACTAGCCACTAGTAAGCAATAAATGGCAGAGGCAGGACAAACTTGATGGGCCAAACAGGTTTTTTTTTAATCTACGATTTTTCCTTATTTTCTTAGGTAAACTGATACCTTTTTAATTGAAAAGTTGTTTTCTTGCATAATTTAAGTTCTTCACTATAGTACAATATTATAATGTTTGTATTTTAGTTGCTAATTTGGTGCATTTAATTTCATTATTGTGACAGCTGTTCATTCAGATTAGAAGGATAGAGACATGGCATCAATGATGTCTTAAATGCTTTCACATTTTTAACATGGCTTATACCATTTAGATTATTTTGAGTACATATTCCTGTAGTTCAATGGTAATGTAAAACCACTTATGTGAATTAAAACTAATTTGCAATGGGAATGAGGTTAATTGAAAAAATAGAATTAACAACAAGTAAGAGCTCTACGGTCTCAATTATTTGTAGCAACATTTGAAATGGGTTTTTGAAAGCATTGCTACATTTGATACTTGAGAGAACAAAGTGTTTACAATTTTGTTGGGAATAGAATCATAGAATCATAGAATCCCTATGGTGCAGCATGAGGCTATTCAGCCCATCAAGTCTGCACTGACCACAATCCCACCCAGGTCCAATCCCGAGAACCCCATGTATTTACCCTAATTAGTCCCTCTGACACTAAGGGGCAATTTCCCTAACCCGCACATCTTTGGCAACAGAATACCAAAACACAAAATCTATATGAATATTTTTGTAATGTCACAGTGCATAGATGTCTGAAAAGCAACTACCGCTAATTACCTTAATTTTTCCAAACTTTTAACCATGCCAAAATGACAAGCAGCAAAGTACAACCTGCTCACACTCATGATGCCTAAGCATCGAGACTAAATACGTCTAACCTTTGACCCTCCACCTCCTTCTGCAACCATTTGATCTCTTCAGAGAGGTATAAACCAGGGCCAATAAGAGAAAAATAAATCTCGAAAATTTCTCATCAGTCCTCCCCTTAAGCAATCAAAAAGGTCTTTTCCAGTATAAGGAAGCAAAAAATGCATTAATCCAGCATTGATACCTGCTTTGTGTTGAATTAGCTGATCCTCTGGCTATAGTGGAATATAATTAATTACGGTGTTGCTGCGATAGAAAGGGGAAACATCTGCTCAGTGCTAACGGACCCAAGACAGCACGTGAGGGCATGATCAGGTTCAACCACAATAACTTCTGTGACCAGGTAGCCTGATGACACCTTTAAGGCTTGCACATGGATAATGAGTATTGGGTCAGGTATTGCGGGAGTAATTTGGTGGCTATGGAAATGCACACCAGGAAGGAGTCAACATTTTCAGGAGCAGTGAGGAAGGCTGTAAAACAAGGTGCAACAAATTCAGCTCTGATGAAGGGCCATCCAGACGAGGTGCCCCCATATGCAATCAGCTTGTAAAAATATCAGTGATCCCGAATCGCGCGGCACAAGCTTCTGGGGGGGGGGCTTTGCTTGCCCAAAACCCTGCCGCTCCGATCAGCCCCTCCAACTGCGCAAGCACAGAGAAAAAATAATGGAATGCCGCTCCCCTGTCACATCCCTTACGGGCCGGATAATGCCTCCCCCTGGCCCCACAGATATTGTTTCCCCCCCCCTCAACATTACTGACCCTTGATCCCCCACCCCTTGTGACACAGAACAATACCAGGCCTCTCCCCGCTTCCTCATCATCAATCCCAAGCAGAGTGATCCACCTTCCTCCTTCTCTCCCACCAATCTCAGGCAGAGTGGCAGCAGACCCCCCTTCCCACCCACTGATCTCAGGCAGAGTGGTAATGGACCCTCCTTGTCTTCCTCCACCTACCTCAAGCAGAGAGCCATTGGATGCTCGGCACTTACCGCCTCACTAATTGGACTTATATGGAGACAATTCTGGATGGGTGAACACGATGGTAAAGGGGGAAGTGCCAGTAAGGTTGGACATGCAGCCTATTAAGTCAATTTAAATGTATGCAAATACAACTAAATGTCTGTCATGCCCATTTCGGGCGCAATCCCGATTGCGGCCATTTTCGGCCCTTGGTAAAGGGGGAACTGACATGGAAGTGACACAGATCATGCTACTCACCTCATGTCCGACTTCACTAAGTTTTCTTACCTGAAAAGTTGATTATAAAATCAGGCCCAAAATATTGGCTCTTCTCCCTCTCCACAAATGCTGTCAGACCTGCTGAGATGTTTCAGCATTTTCTGCTTTTGCAACAAACTTGGTAGAAGTTTTAAAGTTTATTTATTAGTGTCAACAGTAGGCTTACATTAACACTGGAATGAAGTTACTGTGAAAATCCACAAATCGCTACACTCCAACACCTGTTTGGATAGTCAGAAGCTTTTTCCCAGGACGGATGAATCAATTACTAGGAGGTTTAGGTTTAAGGTGCGAGGGGCAAGGTTTAAAGGAGGTATATAAGACAAGTTTTTTACACAGAAGGTGGTGAGTGCCTGAAACTCGCTGCCAAGAGGCAGTGGAAGCAAATATGAAAGTGACTTTAAGGGACATCTTGACAAATACATGAATAGGATGGGAACAGAAGGATACAGTTCAGTTGGGCAGCCTGGTTGGTGCAAGTTGGAGGGCCGAAAGGCCTGTTCCTGTGCTGTAATTTTCTTTGTTCTTTGTTCTTTGGATACACTGAGGGAGAACTTAGCATGGTCAATGCACCTAACCAGCACATCATTCTCAGGGAGGAAACTGGAGCACCCAGAGGAAGCCCATACAGACTCAGGGACAACGTGCAGACAGTGACCAAGATGGTTCTCTGATGCTCTGTGGCAGCAGTACTAGCCATTGTGCCACCATACCGCACAAGGTTTGATGTGACCTAAATTCTTCTGGAATTGCCAAA
Source organism: Carcharhinus amblyrhynchos (assembly GCF_965287045.1). Classification (NCBI taxonomy): domain Eukaryota; kingdom Metazoa; phylum Chordata; class Chondrichthyes; order Carcharhiniformes; family Carcharhinidae; genus Carcharhinus; species Carcharhinus amblyrhynchos. The sequence goes on along the minus strand of NC_137339.1, from coordinate 37,528,452 downwards.
GTCCAGTTGTATTAGTAAGGTTCATAAGAGAAAGAGTTTTGTATCTCAGAGCTGTCATAAGGTGCTGGACATAAATGAACCCATCAGGAGTGCTTTGATCATGTGACAATTCCTAGTGTACAGCTGAACTGAGTGGCACGGTGGCACAGTGGTTAACATAGCGCAGGGGCCCTGGTTCAATTCCGGCCTCAGGTGACTGTCACTGCACATTCTCCCTGTGTCTGCGTGGGTTTCCTCCAGGTGCTCCGGTTTCCTCCCACACTCCAAAGATGTGTGGGTTAGGTTAATTGGCCATGCTAAATTGCCCCATAGTGTCAGAGGATAGGGCCTACGCGGGATTATGGTTGATGCTGATTAGATGGGCTGAATGGCCTCCTTCTGCACTATTGGGATTCTATGATTTTATGAACTGAAGGAAGGGTGGTGTTGTTTGCTACAGAATGTAATTGGCTAAGATATCTGGAGAACTGCCTGTCCTTCTTTTCATCTTTAAGATCCAAGGTGAGTGGCAGCTAGTACTGCAGCTTAATGTGGAATCCAAAGACAAGGTATGAAAACGAAATTGAACATTTTATATATTTCAAAGTAAATTTATCACTTTGACAACTGTCAACATAAATATGTGTTGCCGTTTCTTGCATTGTCAGTAAAAATGTTTGGAAATCATCTGCAGTCGACCTCCCCATTCACTGACTTTTCTTAAATTATCACCTATTCTTAAGTGAAATTCTACAAAGAGCATCTACTGTGTTGTTTCATAACTTGAGTTTTCTTTGGTTAAAAAATGACTGGACGCACTGGAATAGATGGTACCATATTACAGGAATATTCTGGCTCCATTACAATAGTACCTCAAAAATATCACATTGACTATTTAGCACTTTGGGATTTCCCTGAGGACGTAAAAGATGCTATATGAATGAAATTACTTCCATCTGATAGCAAGTGAGAGAATTGTTTTCAATAGCAATTATAGCTCTAGTGTCAGTTACTATCACTCTTGCAACTTCTGTACTGTAGGGTTTCTATCATTGTATGAACTCCAAGAACTATAGATTTTCCATCTACTTCTGTAAAATAAAAACCTGGTAAGAGAAGTTTTGAATTTCATTTCTGTTTCAGCCTTCTGGAGTTCTGCTATTTTGGAGTTTTTTTCAAATCAATGTCTGCTCCCCACGTTTCTGATATCAGTTATTTAATGTTTTCTAGAACCCAGAGAAAGACATCCTGACAGTTTGAAGTGGCAACTGGAGAAAAAATAATATTGACTAAATACAGAGCAGTAACCAACCTAACAAAGGATCTTGCATTTAGTGACGAGATGCTTCCAGGACGAGCAATCCAGAGACTAATCTGACTGACTAACTAACATCCTTTAGTGATGGAAACCTGCTCTGATGACACTGGCCCAAATATGACTCCAATCACACACTAACATGGTTGATGGTTAACTGCCTTCTGAACTGGCTATCAGCTGTGCTAAACCATGGGAAAACAGCATTTTGGAAGCACCATCACCATGCAGACCATGCAGTCAGTTAGAAGGCCCACTAACACCATCTCAGAGCAACAGGATGGCCAATAAAACACTTTGCTGGTAATGCGCCCACCCAAGACCCAAGGGACTTGGGTAGGGGCCATGGCAGTGATGGAAGAGTGGGGAGCTGACAACAAGAGCATGGGATTGGCTCCCAATATGTCCCCACCCATCTTCCTGATATCAAGTCCCTCAATCAAACCCTGAGGGTGAAAATTTCTGTTAGTTGCATACAGCGCTGGCTGAAGCAAGAAAACCCCCCAAAACACACGCTGATAACCCTGGCCCCATAAATAACGGGACATGCCACCCACATGCACAAGTGCAACCCCCCCCAGTGTATAGGGGAAATCCCCCTTCCCAAATGGAGCTCCCCAGAGGGTCACCCTGCACTACTGTACCAGAGGTCAGTGCCAGGCACCGCCCAGGCATTTCCCTCTCCTCCTGGGGCTACATTGACCAACTGCTGATTCCCTTCACCTGGGGCATCTTTTGCAAAAGCAGTTGTAAATCACACTGGTGTGATGTCATGGTCGGTGAGAATTTCAAATCTTGGGCTTGGGGATGTTTGGGGGAGATATGGTGGGGCAACCCCTTTAATTATTTTATAATTTATTGAAATGAGATTCCTGATTTTCCTGGGTGGGAAAATGAGATCTTGCCAATGAGATTTTTGTTTGCAAGTCTTGCAAGATTTTGCACCAACATCGCTATTTGCGCTCACAGTGAACGCAGGAGCAAAATTGTGGCACAGGAGGAAAATCGCGACAATGAGAGATATCCTGTATATCTGCAAGTGATCCTGGCAAGGTTTGTTTTCTGGGCTTCCTGCATGGTGACTCCCCCAGCTGCCGCTGTAGGCTTCAATTGGTGGCAGGTGGGAAAGCCTTCCACAGGTCTTCCTGCCATGGACCAATCGGGAGAGAAGTGGGAAGATAGTGGTCCTGTCACCAAAGCCATCTGGAGAGGAGTGGCATTAAAATCTGCTCACTCCCTCTCATCTACCTTAATCTGACTAGAATCACTCTTATTATAATAGGCATTTATTTTTCATTATTCCATGGGATATGGGCATCGCTGGCAAGGCTGGCATTTGTTGGACATTCCTAATTGCCCCTGAACAGAGGGCAGTTCAGATTCAACAACATCACTGAGGGTTTGGAGGCCAGATGAGGTGAAGATCGCAGATTTCCTTCCCTAAGGGAACCATGAGTTTTTATGATAATTGTAATGGTCACCGTCACCAAGACACACTTTCAATCCCAGATTTTACTAGTTGAATTCAAATTCCACCAGCCCATGTCATTGATATCTGAAGAGCATCCTCGGCCTCTGGATTACTAGTGCAGCTGCCTTACCATACACCACCATCTCCCTATGTCCAACCAATGTAATAAAGTCTAAGACATGCAGCACTGTCCAAAGATGTGTGGGTTAGGTTGATTGGCCATGCTAAGAAATTGCCCCTTAGCGTCCAAGGATGTGTAGGTTAGAGGGATTAGTGGGTATAATATGTAGGGATATGGGGGTAGGGCCTGGGTGGGTTTGTGTTCGGTACAGACTCGATGGGCCGAAGGGCCTCTTTTTGCACTGTAGGGTTCTATGATTTTATGATTCACTGTGACACATTGGTTAGCACTGCTGCCTCACAGCACCAGGGACTCAGGTTCAATTCCAGTCTTGGGTCACTGTCTGTGGGGAGTTTGCACATTCTCCCCATGTCTGTGTGGGGAGAGGGCCTGGATGGGATTGTGGTCGGTGCAGACTTGATGGGCTGAATGGCCTCTTTCTGCACTGTAAGCACTGTATGATTCTATTCTTTGCAAATAAAGAAGATCCCAAATTCATTTTTTGGTCTTTTGCACTGATGACAGTGCTACTAATTGGCCCTCATGTCCTCTGGCTAAGATACTACACAGTTAAAATGCCTATTTCTGATCACGCTCCAGAAGTTCTTGCTGAGAATGGACGTTATGTGAGAATGGGCTCACATTTCTATAATAACCAGTCAACTGAGTTCAGGGGATCTGTCAGTATATCTGGACCTGATCTGGGGCATTGCGGGACTATTTGTACTGATTCCAAATGAGGCTGATCTGAACTGTGCGCGCCTGGCACTATTTATTTATTTTATGTCAGGCACATTGAAACTAATTCCATCTCTTTGTGGAGAAGGAAAATCTAACTGAAATAAAGACTTCTGACATGAAAGTGTCCAAATAGGAAGAGTAATTTATTGCCTGTGACAATAGGAGAAGATTTTAAACTTGCTGCCAGTAACAATAAATCACTTTTGTAAGTTACATTTTTAAGCCTATAGTCTTTAATTCCAAGCCAATTTTCTTTCCCATGTGTTACATGATGAAGTCATAGTATGGCATCAGTATAAATGCAGAGTTTACAAATTGTACTTGACCAGATGTTTCAGTTGGACTTGCTGGCTATGTCTCTTTTTATCCACAAATGGTATTTTCTCAGTGAATTGTGTTCTTAATTTTCTGCAAGATACATTTTGAGCGTTCTTTTCTCTGCCCCGCTCTTTCCTCTTCACCTTATGCCCTTTGTTCACCTCCCATGCTCAAGCACTAAGTTTCCTTCAATCCCTTTCACACTCAACACTATTCTTCAGCCTGCCTTTCCTCTATCTTTCCTATTTACTGACCCCGCGGATGACATTTGCCTCTCCCTTGACATTATCCACCACAGCACTCATTGTGGTAGCTGTTACGAGCTATCGGAGAGCAGCAATTCGAAGGACAGGATTTTCTGAATCCCCCACCTCCCTCCCATGGTGTGTTTTTAAATGGTGGAAGGGGCCTATCATTGGCCAGTGGCAGGATCTTCTAGTCCTGCCACTCCCAACAGGGTTTCCAGTTGTTTGCACCGGGGTCAATGGAGGTTGCCGTCAGCAGAGCGGAAGATCCCACCAATGGGAATGACTAGAAAATCCCACTCCCCGGTTTTAGGCTTTCCGATGTGAATTGCAGATCATCAAAGCCCATTGGGGAGAGTTTTGAAATGCCTGAGCTGGTTATATCAATGCAATCTGAGTGAAATTGGCTAAAGCAACACATTCAGGCAATTTTAAACATGATGTCAAGCATAACAGTTTGTACCAACTTAATCGCTGGTTTAAAAATTATTTTGCTTCAATTACATTTCTGACTTTTCCTAGTTCTAATGAAAGATCTTTGAAATGAAACATTACCTCTGTTTGTTTCTCTACCAATGCTGCCAGATGTTCTGACTATCCCCAGTATTTTCTGGTTTTGCTCCTTACTGAGTTAATGGTCAGCAAAGCATTTGGGATTTTGAGCTCTATAAATTGAGGTATTGGGCTGGAGGTGCAGTTCTCCCGAATCCCCTACCAGGTAAATATTCTGGGGGGATCCCACCCACTTCCTGATAGTTGCCCCGCAGCCATTTAATGCTGTGAGCAGCTGTGTTACCTAATCCCACCACTGGTGGAAGAGGGATCAGTTCCCGCTTTCAGCCCTGGTGGCAGAACTCCACTGTCACCCATACAATTCACTCCTGAGTTTGAACTTACTTATTATCTATTAAAGAGGGAGCAGTACAGAATGGAGAAAATGCATTTATGTAGGACCATTTACAGTGTTGATTTGATTTGTGTTTAATTGTGTTGGTCTGTTCATTCACTGATCTATCAGATTTAAAATCACCATCACTTCCACCTTGCTTTCAGATGAATCAGAAATCTAAGAGATACAGCAAATCAAACATAACACCATTCATGATCTCAGGGCAGGTTAGTACCACCTCCCAGAGATCGGAAGCCCCAGGCCTCTGAATGATGAGCAAACTTGAGGAGCAGGAGCCTTTTCATGATTTTGAAAATCATTTGTGAAGCAATCAAAAATTTTCAAAGAAGATGTAAGAGAAATGATTGCCCCTTGGTGATTTTTTTTTCTATATTCAGAGTGAAATTTAGGGTGGAATTTTACTGGCATATCTGCCTGAGGTCCGTACGATCCCACCTGAGGTCAATGAAGAAAACTGTTCTCCGAGCCTCGCATGCCCCTGGAATCGGGGTAGGCTCTAAATTCACATAGTTGTTGCTCTTGGTGAGTCAGAATATTTATGTTCACAACTTTATGATTCTTGCTTGGGTAAAAAATGGAAGACAAGAGAAAAAGGAAGAGGAACATCTGGTCAACAAACCATAGGCTCCTGTCCAGCTGCTCCAGATGATAAGAGCAACATCTTACAGTTAGTTGTCCATTGTGTATCATGGATTTATCTCTGGTGCCTTCCTATTTCTCATCTACATGCTGTCCGTCAGTAATATCCATTCAATTCCAGTGTCATTCCCACCATCAAAGCCAAGTCTGATCCTATCTTTCACCCTGAATATAGATTGGTGGAATTTTCCCATATTTTTTCAAAGTGTTGGTTCCAGTGAGAAAACCAGTGAAAAACTCACAGAATGATGAGGCTGTTTAGCAAAGGCTTTTCCCACATAATTCATGCCATGCTCGTGGTCGCTTGCCTCAGATTCATTCACCCATGGAAACTTAATCTCTGTAATCAGTGAGGCGCTCCTTTCAAACATCTCCCCAGCACTTGTTTCTGGTCTGATTGGGGCGATGGCTGCCAGGAACACCAAGATTTTCAAAGGGAGCTCTTGCCAAACTCCTGGATTGTGCAGAGAAAAAGTGTGACATCCTGTACGGACAATCGCACAGATGTCCATCAAGCAAAGTCAGCACCCTCACCTGGGAGGTAGCGTCTGCGATAGTGAGTGCCAGCTCGTTCTATAAGAGGATAAGGCAACAATATTGGAAGAAGATGAATGACCATTTTTGCACGGCCTGGGCAGGTTTGCCTCCTGATGGCTTCTGCTGCACCCCTGCCACGCCCTTCACACCTCAGTGGTGATCTTTCCCTCAGTTGCTTCACAGATTCCCAACCCTCTGCTCCTCACACCCCGCTCCCACTCACGTCCCACACATGCCAGACTTCATCATCATCAAACCCGCCTACACTTTCTCCATCTGTCTCATTGCAGGACAAACTCAATCACAACATGCTCGAGCTGAGAAGCCTCATGCCCTTTGAGGAGTGAGCCCTTGAGCTGGCCAGTGAGGTGGAAAACCGCATCTGTGCAGAGGGTGAGATGGGCGTAGCAGACAAAAGTGAGAACTCTCAACACATGCATTCATGGTGCAGTCCTCACATGAGCTAAACTTCTCCCATTATTCAGCCCCCATGATGTCATCCCCCTTCCCGATAGCCTAGACCATTCTCATGTCTACTGCAGACTGTAGACCCAAGGAGCTCTGAGGGGTACATCTTGAAGACAAGCATCGAGGAGATGTCACAGCTGTCACCCACACTCAGCACTAGCACATATATTCACATTTTGGTGGGTTCACTAAGTAGGTGAGTGTCTGGGTCACTCACTGATGATGTGGAGATGCCGGTGTTGGACTGGGGCAGTGACCCCAGTCACTCACTGATGAGCAGCTCACAGCTGAAGATCCACAGTAGTCAGAGGAAGGAACATCCCAGCGAACTAGCCCTCGGAAAGATTCCGGAGCCCAGGGTCTGATGAGCACCTGGCTAGTGATGTGCGCCCTGGGTTCAGTTGTCCCAGAACTGTTGAAGCTGCAAAAGCAGAGTTGTGAGCATCAGTAAAGGATGATAGCATCCCTCCTCAGACTGCAAGGACTCCCATCACCTTTTGCCTGCGGAAGTGGTACCATCGCTGTCACGCAGCAAGACTAATACTGCGAGCTGGCATCTGCAATGGAGAACTTAAAAAGTTAGGAATTGTGATCAGAGAGATTCACATTTTCTGAATCTTGACAAATTGTCCGTCCACATCACCATTCTTGCTGATGGGAAACAAGGACTCAAAATCACCCCAAATGTTTGCAAGTACGTTTTCCAGCAGATTTCCTTTCTGCCTGCACAGTCTAAGTCAAAAGGATTGTAGCAAGAAATAACAGATGAAGATTGAATGTCCTTCAAATTGCCCTACACTTCAATGCTGCTGAAAGTTAATTTTCCCCAATAATTTTTCTTTTGAACTCGTACATAGGTTTTCCTTAAAGTACTTTAATCAATGATCACTATGTGACAAAGTTGCTGAGCTGGGTTAGAGTGTTTTATTACCCACATTTCATCTTACATAATCAAAGGTGCCTTAATACATTCATACTGAAGCACTATAACCCAGCTGATTGGTGTAATGATCTGAATCCTGACTTGGTTAATGTTGCACTGTTTGGGTGCTGCAATGGACCAATGCTTTATTTGTAGTTTGCTTTCCCTCAGATGTAATTTCTGTGGTGTCATGTAACTTTGGATCACTTGGGGTCAAAAGCTTTCCTGCCAATTTGAGGTTTGCCAGTGTTAGATTTTGCATCATCCTGTTTTGTCCCACTCAATAAGAACCTACACAGTCGCATTTACAAGAACTAATTTCTGACACAATTTGTACCCAGAAAGGTACATTCACTAAAATGTAGGACACTACAGGGCATTGGGAAGTACAGAAACACAAATTATGTATTTGCTAATGTCACGTGCTATTCTATGTTTCACTCAACGTATATCAGGTTGCTCTTCTATTTCTGCCTGGTATAACAGTGAAGTTTAGTTGGTTAAGTACACTAATCAGTAGGAACCATGTCATGCAGCAGGAAATTATTGATTCAATCCTGCAATGCTACCCAGTCCCTGACCTAAGTCAAGCAGATCAATCATCAGTCAGATCAACCCCAACATCATGGTCCCAAGGGGGGCACAATGGCACGGTGGTTAGCATGGCAGCCTCGCAGGTCCAGGGATTCAGGATCCATTCTGGATTGGGGTGACTGTCTGCATGGAGGTTACATATTCTCCCCTTGCCTGCGTGTGTTTCCTCCGGGTGCTCCAGTTTCCTCCCCCAGTCCAAAGATGTGCAGGTTAGGTGGATTGGCCATGCTGAATGGCCCCTAGTGTCCAAGGATGTCTATGTTAGATGGATTAGCTGTAGGTAATTAATGTGTGGGGTTACAAGGATATGGAGATGGCCTGGATAAGATAGTCTATCAGAGAATCGGTGCAGACTTAATGGGCCAAATGGTCTCTTCTGCACTGTAGGGATTCGATGATTCTCTCAGGGGCAAAGCCTTACCTTGTCAGCTTGGATCTTGTATGCCTCTCTTGCGGGCATCATAAATTTGATTCAGTTTGAATTGTTTTTTGGAGCAAGCAAGGAGATGAATTCAGGGCTTTCCCCATCCACTATGTGCATTGTCTTTGTAACTTTAAGAATGGAGTATTAAAAAAAAATAAAGATATGTTGTGGAAAAACATTCGAGGAAACAAGGCTGTGCATACTGCTGAGTGTCTGGGCTCTCTGAATCAAAGTTAATGTATGAGTAAGCAGCTTATGTTCTCATTAACCATTTCTACTCAACAATGCAGATCAGCAAAAGTCAGTTATTTAACAGCTTACACACACATTAAAATTTAGTGAACCTTGCTTTTGCAGCAAAAGTTCTTGTCTAATTCCTGTTCAGCAAGCAGTCAACACAGGTTCAGATGCTGACATCAGTAGTGAGTCCTCTCATTTGCTTGTTTACTTGTTCCTCCTGCAAATGGTGATAGGAGGTCAGAGTGAATCAATCGAAATAAAAACTAGGAGATTGTTAACAAGGGGCTGCCAATTCAAAGTACTCACCATTTCGCACATCGGACAAAGTCAAAATCTACATACCAATGTCTTACCTTTTTAAGGAGGAGGAGGATGAGAAGTAAAGTGCACAAGGTGAATGAGAGAAACATGGGTAAGTTGGAAGGGGTCTGGGGCTAGCAAAAAAAAGTGTTGACATTGGAGTGTGAGGGCTGTAGGACTGGGAGAAAGGAAGAATGTACATGGTAAGTGGAATGTGGGAGCGCTGATGAGTTGTTACACTGGAGGTATATTAGGTTCTGGGAGCACAGGTTAAGTATCAACTCTTGGCTCAGGAATGGAAAGATAAAATAGCACGATAGGGAAGTAGTGGCAATTCAGAAAGCACCAAGTTGTGGGAAAAAGATGATGTAGAGATACCGGCGTTGGACTAGGGTAAACACAGTAAGAAGTCTCACTTTAACCTGGTGTTGTGAGACTTCTTACTGTGGGAAAAAGATGACAGAGGTGGCACGCTTAAAGAGGTTTTTCAGATGGGGATATACTGTAGATGCTGTGGGTAGTGCACATGGCTGAATTACAATGTGGTTTCTGGTTTTCTGCTGCTCAGTGATTCCTCTGTAGTGGTGCTTTTCTTTTATTCATGTACTCCAGTGGTTGTGGAAACGCTATACAAATGCAAGCAGAGTCATAAAATGTTTACAGCATAGAAGGAGGCCATTCATCCCATTTGGTCTGTGCTGGCTCTCTGAATGAACAACTCCTTGTGACACTACCCTTCCTTTTCCCTGTCGCCCTGTAATTTTTTTCTTTTCCGATAATGATTTTGATTGATCTGAAAGCCTCTGTTGATTCTGCTGCGGGTATGCCGGCATTGGACTGGCGTAAACACAGTAATAAGTCTGACAACACCAGGTTTTAGTCCAACCTATTTATTTGATAATATACTCACAAGCCTGATCCTGCTGCCACCATTCTCACGGGCAGTGCATTCCAGACCTAAGCACATGATCTGTGAAAATGTTTCTCCTCATATCACCATCTTCTGTGGTTATCTTAAATCTGTGTCCACTGGTGCTTCATCCTTCCGTCAATGGGAGCAGTTTCCCTTTCTACTCTGTCCAGACCTCTCATCATTTTGAACACCTCTATCAAATCTCCTCTCAGCCTTCTTTTCTCCAAGAAAAACTGTTCTAATTTCTCCAGTTTATCCACATAACTGAAGTTCCTCATTCCATTCTTGTGAATCTTTCCTGCACCCGTCTCTAATGCATTCATATTTTATACAATTTAGACAAGACACTAGTTAAACCTTAGTTGGAGTATTGTGTAGCGTTCTGGATGCCACGCAGTAGGAAGGATATCAACACATTGGAGAGAGTGCAGAAGAGGTTTACAAGAATAGTTCCAGGGATGAGAAACTTCAGTTATGAGGATAGATGGGAGAGGTTGGGACTGTTCTCCTTGAAGAGAAGAAGGCTGAGAGGAGACTAGATTGAGATGTTCAAAATCATGAGGGGGCTGGACAGAGTAGATCGGGAGAAACTATTCTCACTTATCAATGGATCAGGAATGAGAGGGCACAGATTTTCAATCAGTGGGATTTTACGTCCTCACTCGAGTGAGAACAGAAATTTCCACCCGAGGTCAATGGAGATTTCTGTTGTTAGACCCTTGCCTGTGCCGATTCCATGGCAGGCAAGGCAGTAGAGTGGTTCAGGTCTGGAATGCACTGCCTGGAAGTGTGAGGGAGGTAAATTCAATCCAGGCATTCAAGAGGGCATTAGATGATTACTTGAATAGGAACAATATGTAGGATTATGCTGAAAGGTGGAGGAATGTCACTAATCCATGATGTTTGTTTAGAGAGCTGGAGCAGGCATGATGGGCCAAATGACCATAACAATTCTGTGATTCTGTGAAATCCTTCCTAAAGTGTGGAGCCCAAGACTGGACACAAACCTTCAGTTGAGGCTGAACCAATGATTTATCCAGGTTCAACATAACTTCCTTGCTCTTATATTCTTTGCCCCTGTTGAGAAAGTTAAGGATGCCACAAGTTTTATGAACAGCTCTTTCAACCTGCCATCTTCATTGGTTTATTCACCCAGATCCCTTTGTTCCTGCACCCCCTTTAAAATTGTGCCTTTTACTTTATATTTCTCTCTGCGACCTGCCTACTAAAATTAATCACTTCAGATTTATATGCATAATATTTCAACTTCCACATGTCTGCCATTCAACAAGCTTCCTATGTCCTTTTGAAGTTCTAACTTCCTTATAGCATTCAATTGTACAACTGTTTGGTGGTTAATTATACATGTCTGTTATCTGCTTTAGTGCGATTAGTCAAGGCTGGATGTGGGAACAAAGAAAGAAAAACTAAAAATAAACAGTTAACTGGAGGCTTGTGCTGCAGCTAGAATCACTTTAAATAAAGACAACTCATGATAATTCACAATACTACCAAGTTTTGCACCATCCACAAATTTTGAAATTGTGCCCTGGACAGCAAGGGGTCTAGGCCATTTTAAGAAGGCCAGGAATCTTAACACCGATCCTTGGGGAACTCCATTATAATGCTTTCCCCAGTCCAAGAACAACATGTGTCTTTGTTCAAGTCACTAAGCCAATTTGGTAGCAATTTGACCACTACCCTTTCATTCCATGAGCTCTAAATTTGTCTACGGTTTTGCTTGTGTGGCACTTATCAAATGCCTTTTGGAAATCCATGTACACCACATCAACAGCATTACCCTCAGCCACCCCAACAGTTACCTCATCAAAGCTTCAAGCAAGTTAGTTAAACGCAATTGTCCCTTAACAAGTAAATGCTGACTTTCCTTTATTAAGCCAAACTTGCCCAAGTGTCAATTAATATCTATCTATGTTTTTCTTTCTATAATTTCTGAAAATTTCCCGACTGCCAGAGTTAAACAGACCAGCCTGGTACTGCTGGGCTTATCTTTACTCCCTGTTTTGAACAAGGATGCAGCAGTTGCAATTCTCCAGGCCTCTGGCACCACCCCTGGGTCGAAGGAAGTCTTGAAATTGTGAAGGTTTCATGGCCAGTGCCTCCACAATTTCCACTTTCACTTCCTTCATTCCTGTTGTATGTATCTCATCCGGTCCTGGTGCTTCATCAACTTTAAGTACAGACAGCCTATCCAATTCCTCCTCTTTATCAATTTTAAAATCTTTATCAAGGAAGAAGATTCTTCTCAGGTCATGGGGAAAGAGAATGTAATTCACACACTTAAAAATGCAAAGTATTCATTCAATACTTCAAATATGCCCTCTCCTTCCATGCGTAAATTCACTTTTTTGACCCTAAATGACAGTACTCCTCTCACCATTTACTATTTATATGCCTAAACAAGACTTTTGAATTTCCTTTTATGTTAATTTATCACATTCTTAAGAACGTTGCAGGACCTTGAAACCTCCTATCCTAGTGATCCCATATCATGGGCCCCTTTACAATTCTCCCAAACAAGGATAACGAAATACTGATAACTCAGTAACAATATTTAGCTTAACATTAAACTCTATGGATGATATTGTTAGAGATGTGCTAATAAACATCTATTAGTGTGACTACTATGCCACTGTCCACATTAAATGCTGGCTAGCACTGCTGCCTCACCCGCCAGGGACCGGGGTTCGATTTCCAGCTTAGGTCACTGTCTGTGCCGAGTCTGCACGTCCCCCCGTGTACCTGCGTGGGTTTCCTCCGGATGCTCCAGTTTCCTCCCACAGTCCAAAAGACATGCTGGTTAGGTGCACTGGCCTTGCTGAATTCTCCCTCAGTGTATCCGAACTGGCACTAAAGTGTGGCGCCTAGAAGATTTTCACAGCAACTTCATCGCAGTGTTAATGTAAGCCTGCTTGTGACACTAATAAGTGAACTTTAAATTGAATGATATGCTGTTTTACAAGAACAGGAGTGCTATACCATGTAATGCAAACTGTATTATCCTGCAGATAAGCTGTGTGGTGCTACATTAAATTTAAGATCACAGAGGATGAAATTGGTTTTCAACAACTCATCTTATACCTGCTCCAAATGACTTCAATATGTCAGGAAGGTAAGTGACCATGTAAGTATTTAGCTGAAGCAGGGCATAAATTGACGTATTTGGGGAAGAAGGAAAGGAGCAAGAGGAGGAAATGGGAGTGGGCAGAGGAGGACGTGAGTGCAGAGAGAGGTGAACCAGAGAGACAGGAAGAAAAGGTAGGTGGAGAGAAGAGGAAGGAGTTGACCTGTTTGTTGGTTTTGTGGAATCATAGCTATGAGTGTCGGCAGCTAACGGCCAATACAAGTCTTGTTTTGGGGAGCAGACAAATGCCAGTCTTTAAATGGAAGTAAGGTAACATATGTATCCACATCCTCCCTGAGGTTTTATCATGCGCCATAAAGAAAGCTAAAAATCATAATACTGCCACCACTATGGAAGAACTCCAGCTGCTGCCTATGTGTTGGTCACTTTGAAAGAAAACTAAAACTACTTCTCAGAATCAGGGAATATTGTAATAAAGCTCATTATCTGGAAGCTTGCTCCTTTATTTTAGTATGAAATAATGACCTAGAAATGTTTGCTCAGATCCGTAGAAACTAAAAGCTCCAAGCTCTCTGATCGAGGAATAACTAGTGCATGAGAACTGTAGCATTTTCTTTGTGTGGCCTTAATGGTCTTATTTATGGTGGATGCGGGAAGAATTCTTTGAAAGCCCGAATCACTCAAACAAAAGGAGAAAATCAAATAACTCAGGAACTGAAAGCCTCCTTGCAGCATTGGCTCCTTAGTGATTAATCACCCGAGCAACCATAATAAAAGGGAAAAACTTCAATAACATTACTTGTAAACCTTTTCAATGCTGAGAACGGGACATTACATTCACCACACAGTAACCCATGGGGTGCTGCAAACTGATAGCATAATACTGTACTGTATCCCTTAATTGTGAGACTCTTAGATTTAAAAAAACTTATTTTAATAGTTATTTTGCTCACAGTGTATGTAATCCTAATCTAATTAAATATCAGGGTAACCAACTCGAAATGAAATATTTGTCCAGGAATATTTTTGGAATACATGTAAAACCATTGAAGCTATTAAGTACCTAGCAAGGTTGCTCTGATGGACATTGACCCCAGTGGATAAACTGGAAGCCAGCAGGAAACTACACGACAGCATTAACTGAGCGGTGCTACGATTTCACAGAGTCAAGGGGGTGAAATCTGCATGAAACTTTTATCACTGATTTCTGTAAAATGAATTTTCAGTGTTTCGGGAACAAGTTCTTGTGAGGGCACAGACGGTGTTTATCTCAATTGTTTTGAGGTTTTATTTTATTTAATTGATTTTAACTCCATGATGAAACCATGGTAATTAGCACGATGGCACAGTGGCATGACCAGGATTCAATTCCGGCCTTGGGTGACTGTCTGCATGGAGTTTGCATGTTCTCCCAATACTTGCATGGGTTTCTTCCATATGCTCTGGTTTGCTCCCATAATCCAAAGATGTGCGGGGTAGCTTGATTGGCTATGGTAAATTGCCTCTTAGTGTTAGGGGATTAGCAGGGTAACAGAGATACGAGGGGTGACAGGGATAGGGCCTGGGTGAGATTGTTGTCAGTACAGCTTTGATAGGCTGAATGGCCTCCTTTTGCACTGTAAGAATTCTACGATTGTTTTAAAATATCAGATGATGGATGTCACATATTGCACAGCAGAAATGAAGAAGAATGACCGAGGGTATAGCCAGTCCATGGGAGTACCTTTATTGCAACATTATGTACCGGGCACACTCAAACATTATATCACTTCAACATAATGGCTGGCATTTTACAGCCTAGCTTGTCCTGAAACCGTAAAATCCCACCTTAGGCCAATGGATCTTTCCATGTTCTACCCCTTGTCTGCTCCGATAACTGTGGCCAACAGGGTGGTAAAATTCCGGCCAGTGTATAAGCACAGTACAATGCTTCCCCTTTCTAAAATAAAAGTATTTCTGGCCTTCTTTTCTTTGGTACATATCTATACGGCTATAAGTTGCGCATAAAACAGATCCCTTATTCCTTGAAAACATGCGGCATGTGGCACAATGGTTAGTCTCACAAAGCCAGGGACCCGGCTTCAATTCCAGCCTTAGGTGAATGTGTGAATCTTGTGTCTGCGTGGGTTTCCTCCAGGTGCTCCAGTTTCCTCCCACAGTCAAAAGATGTGCGGGTTTGGTTGATTGGCAAGTTAAATTGTCCCTTAATGTCAGAGGCATTAGCAAGGTAAATACATGATGAATAGGGCCTGGCTGGGATTGTTGTCTGTGCAGGTTTGATGGGCCGAATGGCCTCCTTCTGCATGGTAGGGATTCTATGATTCTATGCACCTTCCACGTGTAATGCTTTGTAACCTTTGTGGTTATGTACACATGGCCTAATTATAACCTGCTTTTTATTTTGCTCTGAACTTCGTCCACAAATTAAATTTAGTAACTAGATTTTGACGCTTTCCTGATCTCTTAGGTTTTGGTGCAACATTTGGTTTAGAACTGTTTGGTTTTAGTTCAGAACTCAAAGACAAACCTGTTTCTTTTCCTGAAATTGGTACTTTAGACACAGAGATCTGAACTGGTTCAAACTCTGGTACATTCTCATGATTAAGTGGATCATGTTTTGGTTCATTCCTTGTCAAGATTATATAACATACACAAAGATTTCTCAATTTTCCATCATTTTTTTCAATGTAGCTCTTGGCTTCACGCGCTTACTGCATCCCCCATACCCCATATGTGGGACTCATGGGGGGAAGGCGGTGTGCGTGCATGCGTGGTGTTTCAAAATATGAACATGCCTTTTCTGCCTGAAACTGAATTCCCTTTTGCTTGAGTTTCTGACTGGACTGTTTGTATTCAAACTTAGCAGTAAAGTTTGGTAGCGCCGGTGTCTTGGCCTTCTCCTCATCAAAAGCTCAGCAGGTGTACACCCTGTCAATGGATTGTTCTAAGCATCATATAGAAAATTGAATACTCATAAACATTTGTTTCGAGTGCTTCTTTAACAATCTTTCGGCTGTTCTATTTGTTGGCAAGGAGAAGTGAACGTATATTTGATTGGCCTTGTGAAATTTTGGAATAAAGCGGAACAAAATTGAAGGTTATTATCAGAGACACGTTCCTGTCGTAAACCACCAGAAGCAAAAATAAACTACAATTCGTTGTTCAGAATTGGTGTTTTGACCCATGAGCTTAATTTGGATTCACTTCAAGTGGCTTTCAGTGAGTACCAAGAAATTGTCATTTCTCATTTCACAAAAGACAACATGAACTCTTTAAATTGTCAAGTAGGCCATGAATGCAGAGGAGTTTTTGGTGGCTTGTTTCTACTGTTTTGGCAGTACGTTTGCTAACTAACCAATTGTTCCGGAGTAACAAACAAAACCTCTCGGTGTGCATTTCTTGCTGACATTTCCTGCGTGTTTGATATGGAGTTCTGTTCAAATCCTATCTCACAAAGCACTAGGTACCAAACTGTAACACTACTTGGTGCAGCCCTGCTCATATGGCAAATCATTGCAACAACTGTGGAACAGTCCCTTGTCTGTGAGGAAAAGGGATGGGAGATGATTATTTTTCCAATCACTTTTGAACGGCTGCTGGAACTCAGAAAGATTCACGGTGGGATTATCTGGCCCGTTTCGGCCAGCAGGATCTTCTAGTCTTGCCAGAGTTGACATCTGCAGTAGGTTTCCCAGCGACAGTACAGGCAAGCCATGCAAAACGCCATAGAATATGACAGGATCAGAAATCAATTGGTGGCCAATTGCAAGTGGCTTCCATTGTGGGAAAACCAGTCAGGGATTGGAGGCGGGGGTGGGGGGGGCTAGAAAGTTCTGCCTCAGTGTTGAAAAGATACCAAGAGCAGACATTGAGCAGACTTGGATGGAACCTGACCACAATTTAAAATGTTATAATTGGAAAATCATCTCCAACTCCTATTGTGAAGATTACACCTTCACAGTCTCCTGCTGACTCCTCATGTGCCAAACAGGACAGAGCACCAGTGATATCATTTACTTTCAAATGTTATATTCAATGTTATACTTAAAGCTTGGGGAGGTGCAACCCTTCACTCCATCTTTACCCTGTCATAATCAATATTGTGAAGCAAAGGGTATTATTTTTTAATATTTCTGGGGTCTGTTGTGCTCTTCTATGAATCAGGATTGTAGGACCTGTGTATGTTTTTGTGTGTGTGTGTGTGTGTGTGTGTGTGTTGGGCTGCAGGGTGATGAACATTAAAGAGTCAAGGAGTGAAGTGCAGACGTTTGAAGTGAATAGGGCCAAGTTGGATAATCTACAGGTACATAAGACATGGGTAGAAATTTGTATTAGAAGATAAGGAATGTTTGTTGCGCTCAGTTGGCAAATTTCAAAAGGAAGTAAAAAAGGGGGCTACAACTGGGAAAGGTCATAAATAAGTAAGGTCAAGTCAATAAATATATTTTACCAGAAAGTGGTGGCTATAGGAGAACACATATGATTTTTACATCCTGGGAAAGGTAAAATCCAAAGAACTATAAGAACAACGGGAAAAAACGAAAGAGAAAAAACATAGTTGAAAAGAGGTCAGGGGCTGTGTTGGAGAATGGCCATTTAAGTCTGCCTATAGTGTGCTCTGTGCCGGTACAGAGCTGTGAAAAGAAGCAATCTTCAGGCAAAGAATTATTAGTTATTTTTTCAGAAAACAATGTTTTGTTTTAAAGTTTTTGGAAGTTTCCACTGCAGAGTGGAAAGGAGAGAGAGACCTTGAGACATTTCTTCCCTACAGTTGGTTCCTTGTGATAATATTCCTGGAATTTCTTAACAGATTAAATATTATGGGGACTACTGTCTAAACTGGTGTGAGTCAAACTAAGTAGAAGTCTTTAGGGGACAATGTTCCGTCAGGCTAATTTTTAACTATAAATGTATTCTTATGTAGTTAATTTTTCTGTTCTTTTGTTAATAGGTGTTTTAATTTAATATTTAAGATCTCCAGATGTGTTTTTGGAATTTGTGGCTCCTGACTTCAATAAACATGTCTTCTTGTTTTAAAATACAATTAGAAAATAGTTGTGATAGTTTGCCAAATTTCCCTTTGGGATTTTGTTTGCATGGCACTTACAACATACTGGATCACAACAATAATGTAAGCTTTGGTCCAAGAATAGCCAGTTGTATTTAGAATTTGTTTCTAGTGTGAAGCTTTTACCTAACAAAAACTGGTGAAAATATTTGATGTCAAGCACTTCCTTTTTTATTTTCATGTACAATAAGAAGTCTCATAACACCAGGTTAATGTCCAACAAGTTAATTTGGTATCACGAGCTTTCGGAGCACTGCTCCTTCATCAGATGACTCATCTGATGAAGCAGTGCTCCGAAAGCTCGTGATACCAAATAAACCTGTTGGACTTTAACCTGGTGTTGTGAGACTTCTTACTGTGCCCACCCCAATCCAATGCCAGCATCTCCACATTCTATTTACATGTGGTTGTGCCAGTCTTGGTAGTATATGTGATACAAATGTTATGGACTTCTCTTGACCAGCATCCATGACATGATGGATCACCCATCCAACTCCATAGTTTGAAGCATCACAAGCTCACCTCAGATCATTGTTTGTGTGACAAGGAATAATTAGTGCATCACTGGCAAAGTTTGCCTTATGTAGAAAAGAAGCATTTGTGCTTTGGACCACTCTTTCACATCTTTCTTTAACAACTCATTGTGCAGCTCAAGCAGAGCTCCTATGTACAATTTCCATACCTCGAAAGGATCTAAGCTCAGACATATCTTTTAGCTTTGGAGTATTGACTATTGCCTCTCTCTTTTTTTAATGTTTGTAGCCCCTTTTAATTCATTTTCAAACCAAGGTAAACTACCTTGGAATTGACAAAAGCACATTTGCTCATTCTCATCTTCATATTGTGATCAGTGAGCATTTTTAACACTTCACCTAATAATGCATCATGTAGTCATGCAGTTGCAGTCATGATCAGCACATCATCCTGATTGCAAAAGCAATGCAGCACTTGAAAATCTTAACCATGATAGCATGGAAGACCTTTGGAGAAGTTACACCAGAGAGCAGATTTGTGTAGGAATATAACATGCTGTGCGTGTTTATTGTATGTATTCTGCTGCTGACTCTCGTGACCAATCCTGAGCCGTGCACAAACATGGAACAAATCCAACTTTGTGAATAACTTGGATCCCGCTAAATCTACATACAAATTTTGAGAGGTCAGTAATGGATACTGTGCTGCATCCACTACCTCATTTATTGGATCCCACTAAATCCACATACAAATCTTGAGAGGTCAGTAATGGATACTATTCTGCATTTGCTTCCTCATTAATTGAGACTTTGCAGTGCCCACATAGTCTGATGATTTTGTCTGACTTGTGCACTGCTGTAATTGGTGTTGCCCAGTCACTGTTTTCCCTCACAAACATTTCTCTCTAGCTTCTTTAGCTCCACTTCAGTCTTGGGTTTGAGAGCAGGAACAGGCTCAGTCTTTTGATGTATTGGTTTTGTGTAAGGTTTGATACAAATGTGCACTTTCACACTGATTATACCTTAAGTGTTCTCAAAAATATTGTTGTAACTATTCAAAATCTGATCAAGCCTTTTGGTCATCTCAACTTGGAAAACATGCTTCCAATCTAACTTCAACTTACAAAACCAGTCTTTGTGCATTACCATTGCCTTGTTGACATACTTTGCTACAAAAATGAGCAACTTGAAGGACAGGTTCTTATGTTGGACATTGAACTCCATTTGTCCACACATTTCCACCAGCTCGTAAGAGTAGGTTTTCAATTGAACCATACTCTTGGTCAGAGGCACATCACTGAATTTGCTCTCAAAAGTGTCTCTACTCATAATGGAGCAAACTGCAGTTTCTTCAAGGTGCATATTGATTTATTAATGCTTCTGTACAAAATTCTCTGTCATTCGAGTGATTGCTAATGGCATGAATGCTGTGCAGCTCTAGCTCCTGGTTGCTTAGGCACTTTGGATTCACTTCAAGATTGTGAACTTCACCCTCATGACGTCACCATTTTCCATTACCAGTGGGATAATTTCTTGTCCCTGCTTTGGCCTTCACTCAGCAAGCAGTTGCAATATGTCCCTTCTTTTGGCAATTAAAGCTGTACTGACTTATCTGTGTTCACTGAGGAAAAGAATATTTGAGGACCAGGATCTTAAACCTAATACTGAAATCATGGTTTGCCACGCAGCAGGGACCCCTGTGATCCGATATGCTTCAGGCTGTTGGACAGCAGGCACTGCATCAGCAGTGCCTTCACAAATCCTCCAACTTTAATGTCAGTAAAGGTGGTCCAGCAACAGTGTCTTCTGTGAAGTCAACCTGGCCAGCATCAAAGTGTTAATCATTCAGAACTAGAGTGGAGTGGGAGGGGTATGTCATTCCTATGCTTGATACCAGATTCCTGATCTGCTCAGAGTTTGGTCATGCTGAAGACACCCAGGAGGTTGGTGGAAACACTTCAGGGATCTCCTCCAAACATGCCTGAAGATATCAAATATCCCTGCTGACTCTTGAGTATCCCTGGCTAAAATGGAATAACATTTGGCGTGATGAAAGTACGAGTTGCGCAGTCTGGATCTGCTGTTTCCTCAGTTGAGTGTGCTGCTGCAGGGACCCAATATGCATCTGATTAAAATCTTTGGTTAAGAGGACATTTTTAATGGCCAACAGGGCTGCTTTTGGACAGTCTACTGTGTCACTATTGATTTTATAAAAGGGGCAACTCGGCTCAGTTCAGGGGAGATGTGGAAGGTTAGAAACATATGAGAGGGCAAACAACCTTCAACTAACTAAAATGGAACAGATTTATTTGTGAAGGTGCTGAACACATCGAGAGACTTCACTGGCTACACACAGAGGCAAAGTCATGGTGTTGGGGGTACGCACAAACTTCCAAGCATCTCACTGCCCATTCCTTATACACCACCTAACCCATGGCAGATTGTTCAATGGACTTATCAGGACTTATTGAACTGGAGTGAATTAAGTCATCCTCAATCCTGAGGGACTGTCTAAGAAGAAGAAACTTGCGTTGTATTGTTACCATTAGAGCAATAACAAGTGACTAAATTGCTTTCACAAGCATTCTTCTAGGTCTTTGCCAACTAGGAGGAAGCCTTCTGGCTTGGGACAGAAGCTGTTCTAGTCACTGCTTAAGGGATGAAATTGCAATCATTGCTTGATGCCATGTCCAAGGAAAGAACCATCTGAAATACTAGCTTCAATGTCGGACTTAATATGTTCAGTGACTCGCTTGAATTTTTCATTCAACCGTTCACACACAAATCTCTCCCATTACGTATAGTCTAAGAAATCATCAAAATTGCAATGTAATGATAAATTCTTTGGAGCTACAATGTACTCACTGGCTGTTTCACCACTTTTCTGATTTCTGCTTCCAAACTTGCAGCTTTCCACCATCTCTGGAGACTTAGGGTTGAAATGTTCCCTTAACTCGATAATGATTATTTTGAATGCCACATTATTTGCCTTAATTGCTGGGAGCAAGAAGATTTGTTAGCATGCCATGCACTTCTGGGCCGATTTCCATTAGCAACATTGCTTTCTCATGCTCAAGAATTGTGTTATCCTGAGTCTTGACCTCTTTACTTCTACCTTCACATGCCAAATGTTGTTAATTCTGAATAAGATGTCCATTCTTTCACTTTACAAGCGTGACATTTTTCAAGCCCTCTCATATGTTTCTAACCTTCCACATCTCTCCTGAACTGAGCCAAGTTGCCCCTTTTATAAAGGCAACAGTGACACAGTAGACTGGCCAAAAGCAGTCTTGTCGGTAGTTGAAAATGTCCTCTTAACAAAAGGTTTTAATCAGATGCACATTGCGACCCTGCAGCAACACACGCAACTGAGGATCAGACTGTGCAACTTGTACTTTCATCGCTACAAAAATACCCGGGCTGGGATTTTCCACCTCCTCACTTCACAAGAGTAAATTCAATGCAACATTATATGCTTAAACATCACATCATGTTAACATAATTTATGATGTATACTCACCTAAAGCAATAAATCAATCTAGGGTAGGTTTTAAATTTGGATGATGGTGTTAAACATATGATAGTGAAATGTCAGCCCACCTTGCATCTTTCCCAATTTGTGTTTGCAGATAAATCAATCCGAGCAATATTGAGCTGTAGGCTTACTCCTTGATTTATACAACAAAACTGATACTTCTGTAGCAACTTTCATGTAATGAAATGTCGCAAGGCACTTTACAGGGCCACTATAAATCAAAATATGGTGCTGAGTCACATGACGAGATGTTAGGTTAGATGACCAGAAGTTTAACTAAATAAGTAAGTTTTAAGGATTTGAAGCTTTGCTGAGAGCCCAAACTTCCATTAGTTTTTTGAAACAAGTGCACAGAAGAGAAAACATTGCTTAATTGATGGGTTTTTAACCTTGTTTCTTCTGTGATCTATTTTGTCACAGACTCAAAGTTTATTTAAACAAGACAAAGAAGTATCAAGTGATTATTGTTTCTGTTACTGATACTTGAAAAGTTTGGTTGATTGACACTTCTATAGGGTTGTAGTAACAGCAATGATTTCTAAAATTATGAATGGCTTTTTTAAGCATTTCCACACGTGCCATTGATTTATTGATTCTATACAGCATGTATTCTTGTTGAATGTGCATGGAAATGCAATGAGTTGACATGAAAGATATCGGGGCCATTGAGGTGGGTGTGGGCTGTATAAGTTGGCATGAATGGAATGAGGAGCCATTGGGGTGAATGATGGACATGGATTGGCATGAGTTGTCAGGGATAGAGTTGGTAAGGTGTTGAGAGAGTGTGAGGATAAGGGTTAGAAGGCCCAATATTTAATAAGACAACTGGAACTGAGGCTCAGAGAACAAGGCAAGCCTTATAACGAGGCCACCTCAATGCCCAGCAGTCCCTGTCTGTGTCTGTGGGCCCGGTCCTATCCCACACAATTTCCCTTCCCTTAGCTCTTATACCACACTCCCCCACTGCCGGTCCGAATGGAAAATATTGCTATATGGGAACTTCTTCCCAAGGCAACTGCACCAAATTGTGAAATTTCTCCACTTGAAGTATTCGACTCTATGATGAAAAGTTGGGCTATTAACTCTGTTTGTCTCTCCACAGATGCTGCAAGAGCAATTGCTGAGTATTTTGAACATTTGACTATAAGTAGATAAGTCCCCAGGGCCTGAGGCAGGCAAGAGTGGAAGTTGCTGGGGCCTTGACTGAAATCTTTATATCCGCAGTGGCTACAGGTGAAGTTTCAGAGGACTGGAGAATAGCCAATGTTGTTCCATTGGTTAAGAAGAGCAGCAGGGATGATCCAGGAAATTATAGGCCAGTGAGCCTTACGTCAATGGTAGGCAAATTATTGGAAAAGATTGCTGGGGACAGGGTTTATTCACATTTGGAAACAAATGGACTTATTAGCAATAGTCAGCATGGTTTTGTGAAAGGGAGGTCGTGCCTCACTAACTTGATTGAGTTTTTCAAGGAAGTGACGAAGATGATAGATAAGGGAAAGGCAGTGGATGTTGTACATGGACTTTAGTAAAGCCTTTGACAAGGTACCTCAAGGTAGACTGGTATGAAATGTGAAGTCACACAGGATCAGAGGAGAGCTGGCAAGATGGATACAGAACTGGCTTGACCAGAGAAGACAGAGGTTAACAATAGAGGGGTGCTTTTCTGAATGGAAAGCTTAGACTAGTGTTCCACAGGGATCAGTTCCGGGATTTTTATTGCTCGTAGTATATATAAATGATTTGGAGGAAAGTGTAGCTGCTTTTATTAGAAAATTTGCAGATGACACAAAAATTGGTGTAGTTGTAGATAGTGAAGAGGATTGTCAGAGGATACAGCAAGAAGACCAGTTGGAGACTTGGGTGGAGAAATGGCAGATGGTGTTTAATCCAGACAAGTGTGAGATAATGCAATTTGAAAGGTTCAATGCATGTAGAAATTATACAGTAAACAGTGGGACCTTTTAGGAATGTTGACAGGCAGAGAGATCTGGGCGTACATGTCCACTGAAAGTGGCAACGCAGGTGGATGAGGTAGTCAAGAAGACATACAGCATGCTTGCCTTCATCGTCAGGGAACTGAGTATAAAAATTCACAGGTCATGCTGCAGCTGTACAGAAGCCTTGTTAGGCCTTATTTAGAGTATAGTGTACAATTCTGGTTGCCATACTATCAGAAGGATGTTGATGCTTTGCAGAGGGTACAGAAGAGGTTTACCAGGATGTTGCCTGCTCTGGAGAGTATTAGCTATGAAGAGAGGTTGGGTAAACTTGGTTTGTTCTCACTGGAATGATGGAGGCTGAGGAGTGACCTGATAGAGGTTTACAAGATTATGAGTAGCATAGACAGAGTGGATTGTCAGATGCTCTTTCCCAGGGTACAAAAGTCAAGTACTCAGGGACATAGGTTTAAGGTGCAGGGGGAAAAGTTTAGAAGAGATGCACGAGGCATGTTTTTTACACAGAGGGTGGTGAATGTCTAGAAGGAGAGATGGTGGAAGCATGTACGATAGCGGCATTTAAGGGGCAACTAGGCGAATACATGCATAGGATGGGAATGGAAGGATACGGATTCCATAAGTGCATAGTTTAGGCAGACATCATGATCGGCACAGGCCTAGACAGTCAAAGGGCCTGTTCCAGTGCTCTACTTTCCTTTCTTCTTTGTATATTTATCTCTTGGATTGTCCTTGAAACACCAGGACTTAATGATTAATTTGAAGGATGTTGCTGCAAGTAACAGAGAAAAATCATACAGGTATTAACAAAAAATTGCAGCTTATTTAATTTTCTTTGACCATCAATTATCATTTATAGAAATATTGGAGATCAGGAAGAAAGGTTGACTGAGTGGGGTGGTTGGAGGCAGGAGGATTATTTGACAAAAGCACTGAGTTGACAACCAGAGTTGACAACACAAAATCACAGATTTGTTACCATGCAGAAGAGGCCATTTGGCCCATCATGTCTGCACCAGTTCTCCAAACAAGCACCATGATGCATTGCCATTCCCCATTGATGTATTGCCATTGTCTTTTCCTCATACCCCTGTGTAATCATCTAATACCCTCTCAAATGCCTCGATTGAATCTGCCTTCACCACATTTCCAGGCAGTGCATTCGAGATCCGAACCACTCGTTGTTTGAAAAAGTTTTTTTTCAGATCACGTTTGTTTCTTTTGCAAATCACTTCAAAATCTGTGCCTTCTCACTCTTGATCCTTTTATGAGCAGGAATAGTTTCTCCCTATCTACTCTGTCCAGCCCCCTCATGATTTTGAATATCTCTATCAAATATCCTCTCAGCTTTCTTCTCTTCAAGGAGAACAGTCCCAAACTCTTCAATCTATACTCGTAACTAATTGAGATGCAGATTTACCACCTTGAGTCAGTGGAGGAGTCTTAGCTTGGTGCTTTGCTTTTAATGACCTAGCCAAAATTAGAAAGGTAACATCTAAAGGACACTTGAATTGAATATGAATGTTAGTCAGGGACATGAATCAAAGATAGGCCGCAGTTCATGATGCATTAAGTAGCTTTACCAATGAGTCAACTTATTTTTAAATCGGAGTTATAAATGTTCTCCTTTTGTTTATGAGAGACAATGAAAAATCTACAACCTTGGATAATCAATCTGTCTGATGAAAGAGAAAAGAGTCAGGTGTTAATAGATAATGATGGATTGCAAGGGTCACCATGACTGCAAAATGGATTCTTGATGGATTTGAAGGTATGCATATTTTTGTATCTTGAGTATTTTAATGTAGGGAGAAGAAGAAAGATAAACCTGTGTAAGATCTAACTAAAATTTATTCCAAATTTGTTCAGTCTTTAATGGGGAATTTGATCCTTAAATGCAAAGGACATCTGGAATTACACTGAATAACTATTGTCGCATATGCTATCTCCAATGAAGGGTAAAAGATAAAAGGGCATGAATCAAGCTCTTGAGATCCATATGGTTTACCTTAATTTTGAACACAAGCAGGTTTATTATAGAACGAATTATATGACCTTTAATTATTACCTCAATACCAACTGCAGTTTGAGTTGCCCATAACAAAAATGCAGTTGAGATTGGAAAGTAAAACCAATAATAGTTCAGTTAGTCATGAGTACCTGAACTGTTCAAACAACATTGTCCCAAATTTAATCCATGGTTTGTGTTCATGTTTGAGGAGCAACAACTGGGGAAGGTGAGAGTGACTCCCCTTGACATCAAGGCATCATTTGGCTAAGTGTGAAACATCTGGTCAGTGTGGAATGGGGGTTAAATACCCAGCCCTGTAAAGGGATATTTTTAATCATTTGCAGAGCAGTGGCTTTGCACTTTACTGATGGTGGATTTGGGCTTGCGTCACACATTGCTGAGGGGGCTCAAGGGCAGAGCTATTGCAGGAGATGGAGGTTTCCAACATCTTTAAAAAATGGAATTGGTTGTATCTCACTTTAGAGAGGAGCTGTGATTTTTCTTCTTCAGGAAGTCACAGAGATCAATTGCTTTGGGGTCTCATATTGGTGTTCTGTGCCTTCTGTGGGTTTGGGGATTGCTGTCTTCAAAGTTCTCCATGGTGGGGATGAGAGTTAAGCATGTCCATCAGGGCAATGATTGAGGTTGAGAGCCTGTGATCATAAGATTGGGAATTCATGTTTTTATTTTGGCATCACCCAACCTTTTGAAAATGACTTCCATAGTGTGTTCCAAAGCTGCTGTATTGAAAAATGCTCACATCAGAGCTGAACTGAAAGATATAAAGTGCAAAAGCTACAAGAAACAGACTGAAGAGCAGAAGAAGCAGTTGAATGGTGAAGAGGAGACATTGAAAAGAAAAGCTGTGGGACTTTCCAAGCTGCAGACAGAGAAAAGGATCGGAAACTGTAAATCTGACTCTGAAACGCAAGGAACTAGAAGCACTGGATGTCTCAGATGTGCTGAGAACTAAATGAAACGATTACTGTAGGTGGTGCTATTCTCTGGTCCCATGTTAACCCTTGTTCTGCTGATTCATAAGATTCATAAGTTTACAAAATGATTTGAGAATAAAACTGCAAATAAATGTTTGGCAGTGAATCAAGTGGAAATGAAGGTTCCATTTGCGAAATGTATTTTTTTATTCATTCATGGGATGTGGGTTTCACTGGCTAGGCCAGCATTTATTGCCCATCCCTAATTGCCCTTGAGAAGATGGTGCTGAGCCACCTTTTTGAACCCCAGCAGTCCATGTAGTATAGGTACACCTATACACATACAATGCCATTAGGGAGGGAATTTCAGGATTTTGACTCACCAATAGTGAAGTAATGGTGATATATTTCCAAGTCAGGTTGGTGAGTATCTTGGAGGGGTACATCCAGATGGTGGCGTTTTCAGGTACCTGCTGCTCTGGTAAAAACATCGCTTCTCGGCCTTTTGGCTAAGATCAAGTGTAGTATCGACATGCTGCACTTGGTTGAAGTCATTGGGTTACATTTCAGCTTCATTTGAAGCAATTTTTTAAAGCGGCATCTCGGCCATTTGGCTAAGATGCAAATAAGATCAAGATCTGGAGGAGGAGCTACACCTACTCCAGTCAGCTTGGATCATGTAGATCAAGCCCAAGACAGGAGGTGAGAGCCCTGTCTTGTCAGCTTGGATCGGGAATGTCCCAACTTGTTGGGACTCTGAATTGGGTTTAATTTGACTTGATTGGATTGGAATAAAGTTTAAAAAAAACATGGCAGTCCCCTCAGAAAGGTAGTTTGATTCCACTATACAAAGGGAGGGGACAAACCCAGCGTCTGAAAAAAAACAGACGTGTTGTTAACAAAGCAAGACACATCTCAAAGTGGTGAAAAAAAGCAAATGAAATGGAAATAGCAAAGTGCCGTAAACAGAATGCTACCCCCATTCCTTTTCACATGACAGACCAAGATGTGGAAGAACTGCAAATCTCAAGATGATCTGAATTTGTAAAGTTAGAGACTCGAGGTGGGGGATAAGGGATAGCAAGTAAACAGTTTATTGTAATATTCAATTGGAAGGGAGGAAAGTTTTCTTTGGAGAAGAAAGAGGATATTGTGTGCGTGCCATTGTAAAGGTGCTCAGCAGAACAAGGGTTAACATAGGACCACAAAATAGCACAACCTACGGTATGCTGTTAAAAGTCACATGGCAATAGACTCAGAGACAACAATCTGGAAGCCTACCTGTATAGTGAAGCAACAACCTGAGATATGTAAATGGTTAATGACCAATGATAAATGGTTCATGATTAAATAGACAAATCTCAAGATCTCATCATTGAGACATCTAAAGGAGCCCATATTACAATACCTTTTACACAGTAACACATTCCAAGGTGTTTCACAGCAGTATTATGAAATAAAATTGCTAATAAGCCACATAAGACAACATGAGGGTCGATGACCAAAATCTTGATCAAAGAGATAGGTTTTAAGAAGTGCCTTCAAAGAGGAAAAAAAAATGGGGGTAGTTTTAGGAAGAGCATTCAACAGCTTTGGTGGAGTATCCTATGTTCTATATTGACTGATCACTTTTCCATGTGTTGTGTGAATCTTGATAGTATTTGAAGTCTATTTGACTAAGGGGAGTATCACAGCCAAGCTCTGCTATGCTCATCCCAGTGTCAACACGAGCACTTCCGGAAGCAATCTCTATTCATCAATCAAGGCAGGGATCACTGGGTGAGTTGCTCCCGTCTAAAGCAGTGGGGCTGTAACCACAGAAGCACTCCACTGCTATTCCAGCTTGAGATTAGCACAGAAATGAACCTGGGACTTACATAGGGTTTGAGTGTTCACTGAGGCATCTGAACAGCTGATGAGAATAATTTGGAGGTTTATATCCATCCATAAAATTTGCACGGCTTCGAAAATATATTTTACAAGTTGAGATGTCTCTTTGTTCCTTGCAAGAGTGTGCTCTGAACAAGTTGTTAGCTTTGTCAGCTTTTAATAAATGTACTCAGCTCATCAGCTGCAATTATACTTGGAGATTTTATATAGTAATTTGTTGCTTCAATTAAGCTGCATTAATGTATAGCTGAGAATCATTAGTCTATTCATTCAACATGGGTGCTGAATGTCCCATTATGACCTGATAGACTGGCTTCTGAAAACTCTTTTCATCGAGTGCTTAAGGTTTTTAAGCAAAAGCAGTTCTCACTGGAGAACAATGTGTAAAACCATTGGGGGAGAATCCATAAACCACCCTGTGGTGTTGGAACCAATACAATACTCATTAAAGGGCCAATTCCTGCAAAATGGGTCTTTTAAGGCATTTCCTTTTTATGGTGTCTTTTTATATTCTATAGTTTGAATAAAGATGAGTGAAACCTTTATGATTCTTTTTTTGTATTTGCATTTTGTAAAAAAAGTAGCTTAATGAGCTGTTCCCTCCCTTCCCCCATCTATTGTTGTTACCACATGGAAGCCTGAAATGCGCTGAAAGCTTCCAAGAAAATTTATGATCCATGGTGAAATCTCTTCCCGGACTAGTTCTGCAAATAAAGGTTTTGCGGTTTTAAATATTCCTGGATTACTTGAAACCCTGGGTTATATGATACCATTCTATCCCATGCAGCTTCAGTAATCAAGTGCTAGTGGCTGAAGAAACCTATTTGTTTATTTAAACAACAAAAGCAGAACAAACACCACAGCTGCCCCTCTATATTTTGCAGAGCAGGGCTTGTAAAAGCAAAAAGGCTCCGTGCACAGCAGCCGAATGCTATTTGTTTTTTATGAATTGGTGAGTCACAATCAGTGCCTTTTTAAAGAGATTTTTATAGAAGGATACTGAAAGAAAACAGCCACAGACGATCCTTCTGTCAGACTTATTTTATCAGATGCTGACTGACCGGTCATGCATTTCTCGGATCCATTTTATTTACCGTTTACATTGCATCGGTCATGAAGGCTCACATATTCCCTGTGCTCCATTGATCAAAAGGCATTGGAAAGTTCACACTGGAGTTCATTTGCAAAAGCAGGAGCACATTTGATTTGGCATTGGTAACTGCTTGGGAAGTAGAAAACAGAGAATAGGGATAAAGACAGCATTCTCTAATGAGCAGGATGCAGTGTGCTCCCTAGGGTAATATACTGGGCTCTTAGCTTTAGGCTGGTAAATATCAATGGCAAGCTAAAAGAATAGAGAGTTGTACATCCAAATTTGCAGGTGGTGCCAATTTAAAAGGCACAGTAGGTTGTGTGAACAGTAGCAGGAAGACGCAAAGGAATGCAGCGTGGCCTTGATTCTCATCATGTTGGAACGGCTTATTGTTATAGTAAAAGTGAGGGAAGTGGCCAAAAGTTGAAGGTACATGGGAATTCCTATATTCATCTGGGCGGGAATGGGAGTAAGGCTTAAGGATTCTACAGGTCCATTGTCTCACCATGTTCTCGTGTGTTCCTATATGAACTGCATAGATGTACAAGCCTCAGTGCTGAGGTAGAGATATGTACCGCCCATCACCCCTGCAGCTCTGTAGATATGACCCTTCTGTTGGAGCTCTGTATGGATGAGCCAAGCTACTCATCTTACTGGAACACAGGTCATTGAACTTATTCCTGCACTGAATCCACGACTGTTGATGGCCTCTTGCTGCACTCACCACAGCTATTATTTGACTCCAGGCTGTCTTGTTTGCTGCAGGGGTATCATGGTGGCCAGCAGGGTGAAGAATTGTTCTCTTTTTCTGGAGTTCTTCCATCAAATCATGAAGATCCTGGTCAGAAAATTGTTGGGCAGCTCGCTTCTCTGTGTCTCCTCTAAGAGACATTCTATCAATTAAAATGCAAGGTGGAAAGGGCCATGAATCTTCATAGAAACATAGAAAATAGGAGCAGGAGTATATCATGTGGCCCTTTGAACCTGTTCCACCATTCATTATGATCATTGCTGATCCTCCAACTCAGTAACCTGTTCCTGCTTTCCCCCTATTTCCTTTGATCTCTTCAGCCCCTAGCTAAATCTTATCTAACTCCTTATTGAAAACATACAGGGGGCAATTCTGCCAACCCACTGTGCTGCTCTAGCACCAAATCCCCAGCTCCAGGCTTTTTGGAGTCATAATAGCCATGTTGGAAATTGTTGGTTGGGGTGTGTGTGTCAGGACTTCCGGCATGGGGGCTGGGGGTGGGGGTGGGGGCTGTGGGACTGCATCGGGCGGGGTGTCGGTGTCGGGGTAGCGGGAGGGGACGTTGGCACTGGCTCAGAGAGCTCTGGGAGGTCATCAACCAAGGGTGGGTGGGGGAAGGGGGTTCGTAGGGGCAGAGATGGAGGGTTCCAGCACCAGCCAGCAATCCAGAGGCTGGCAGTGCAGGCCTGGCAGATTGGCACATGCGCAGTGGCCTGCTAAGTGCTAAGCCACCGGTCTCTCCAGCGGCAATAGGCTCCACCCACTGATTTTCAGAGTGAAGCCCGTTAGGGCACTCTGCAGTGCTCAGAGTGTGGGAGATTTGTTCTGAAATCAGGCTAAAAAAATTGTGCCTTAATGCATGGAACATTGGCAATAATGTAGATGACGTAATTGTGCAACTAGATGTAAATCAGTATGATATAATGGTGACTACGGAGACCTGGCTGCAGGATGACCAGGGTTGGAAACTGAACATTCAGCGGTATTCAGTATTTAGGAAGGATAGACAAAAAGGAAGAGGCACTGGAGTTGCATTGTTAGTTACATAAGAACATAAGAAATAGGAGCAGGAGTAGGCCATCCAGCCCTTCGAGCCTGCCCCGCCATTCAACAAGATCATGGCTGATCTTAAGCGGATCATTTACACTTTCCAGCTTTCTCCCCATAACCCTTAATTCCCTTGTCTATCAGAAACCTATCTACCCGTGACTTAAATATATTCAGCGAGGTAGCCTCCACCACTTCAATGGGCAGAGAATTCCAGAGACTCACCGCCCTTTGAGTGAAGAAATTCCTCCTCAACTCCAATCTAAACTGCACCCCCCCCGCCTTATTTTGAGGCTGTGCCCTCTAATTCTGCTATCCTTTATAAGCAGAAAGAATCTCTCTACCTCTACCCTATCTATCCCCTTCATTATTTATATGACTCTATAAGATCCCCCCTCAGCCTTCTAAACTCCAACGAGTACAGACCCAGGAGAAAGGTTAAAGGAGAAATTAATGCAAAGGAGAAATTAATGCAAAAGATATTCCTCCAATGATATAGAATCTGTATACATAGACAAGGGGCAAAAAACATTAGTGGGGATTGTATACAGACCCCCAAACTGTGGTGTTGATGTTGGGGATGGCATTAAACAGGAAATTAGAGATGCATGCAATAATGTAATTGTGGGTGACTTTAATTCGAATATGGATTGGGCTGATCAAATTAGTAACAATATCGTAAAGGAGGAATTCCTGGAGTATGTACAGGATGGCTTTCTGGACCAATACATTGCGAAATCAATGAATGAATAGACCATCCTGGACACGGTATTGTGTACTGAGAAAGAAGTGGTTGACAATCTGGTCCTTGGGGTTCAGCATCCACACTATGGTAGAATGTTTTCATCAAGATGGGGATAGACATAGTTGATTCTGAGACTAGGGTCCTGTATCTATATAAAGGAAATTATGATATCATGAGGCCTACATTAGCTATGATGGATTGGGAAACATCACTTAAAATGGTGGATTGACAATGGCAAACATTCAAAGGGCACATGGGTGAACTGCAACAATTGTTCATTCCTGTCTGGTACAAAAATCAAACAGGAAAGGTGGTCAAACCATCGCCAGATCAAGTGAAATTCAGGGTAGTACTGATCCAAGGAAAAGACATACAAATTACAAATGAGGATGAGGAGTAGTTTAGAATTCAGCAAAGAAGGACAAAGAGAATGATTAAGAAGGGGAATGTAGAAGAACGAGATTAACCTTGTGGAGAACATAAAACTGACTGTAAAAGCTTTACAGTTATGAGAAGAGAAAAAGATTGGTGAAGACAAATGTAGGTTTCTTACAGTCAGAAACTGAGGAAGTTATAATAGGGAGCAATGAAATGGCTGACCAACTAAATACATATTTCAGTTCTGTCTTCACAAATACTGTACCAAAATTGTTGAGGAACACAGGGTTTAGGGACAGGGAGGAACTGAAGGAAATTACTATTAATGGGGAGAAGCTGTTGGGGAAATTACTGGGATTGAAGACTGATAAATCCCCAAGGCCTGATAACCTATGTCCCAGTGTACTTAAGGATGTGGCTTTGGAAATAGTGGATGCATTTGTGGTCATCTTCCAAGACTGAATGTTTTCTGAAACAATTTCTATGGAGTGGAGGGTAACTAATGAAACCTTACTATTGAGAAAGAGAGAAACAGGGAATTATAGACCAGTCAGACTGATGTCAGTAGTGGGGAAAATGCTAGAGGCCATTGTAGAAGATTTAATACCAGAGCACTTGGAAAACAGTGGCAGGATCAGACAGAGTCAGCATGGATTTACGAAAGGAAAATCATGTTTGACAAGTCTCCCTGAATTCTTTGTGGACATAACTAGTTGAGTTGATGAGGGCAACCAGTAGATGTGGTTTATTTTGACTTTCAGAAAGCTTTTGACAAAGTTCCATATAAGATATTAGTGTATACAATTATGGATGGGGGGGGTTGTATATTGAGATGGATAGAAAATGGTTGGCAGAAAGAAAACAAAGAGCAGTGATAAACGGGTCTTTTTAAAGTTTAAAATATATTTATTAGTCACAAGTAAGGCTTACATTAACACTGCAATGAAGTTATTGCAAAATTCCCCTAGTCATCATACTCCAACACCTGTTCGGGTCAATGCACCTAACCAGCACATCTTTCAGACTATGGTAGGAAACTGGAGCACCCAGAGGAAACCCACGCAGACATGGGGAGGACGTGCAAACTCCACACAGACAGTGACCCAAGCCGAATGGCCGGTAGTAATTATTGGGGGACCGCAAGGATACACTTACCCTCCAACTATTCACAATGATTTAGATGTGGGAACCATTCAAGAATGATTTAGATGAGGGAAATAAATGTAATGGGTGGGAGTTTATGGACTCGCTTGTCCCAAAACCGTAAAATCCCGCCTGAAGTCAATGGTCCTTCCCATGGACAGCCCCTCATCTACGCCAACTCCCATGGTGGGTAGGATGGTAAAATCTCAGCCAATATCTCCAAATTTGCAGATGGCACAGGTTGGAGGGTGAGCTGTGAGCAGGGTGCAGAGATTCTTCAGTGTGATTTGGACAAGTTGAGTGAGTGGGCAATGCATGGCAGTTGCAGTTTAATGTGGATAAATGTGACGCTATCCATGTTAGTAGCAATAATAGGAAGGCAGATTATCATCTGAGTGGCTATAGTTTGAGAGAGGGTAATGTGCAACAGGATCTAGGTGTCATTGTACATCAGTCGCTGAAAATAAGCATACAGCTGCAGCAGGTGGTGGAAGGGGCAAATGGCCTTCACAGCGACAGGGTTTGAGTACAGAAGCCAGGATGTCCTCCTGCAGTTTTGCAAGGCCTTGGTGAAACCATACCTTGAAAATTGGGTGCAGTTTTGGTCTGTTTACCTGAGGAGGCATGTTCTTGCTATAAAGGGAGTGCAGTAAATATCTACCAGGCTGATTTCTGGGAGGGTGGGATTGACATGAGGAGAGATTGAGTTGGTTAGGATTATATTTGCTGGACTTTAAAAGAATGAGGAGAATCTCATAGAAACCTACAAAATTCTAACAGGAATATGTAGGGTAGATACAGGAAGGATGTTCCTGATGGTAGCCAAGTTCAGAACCAGGCGTCACTGTCTAAGGATACAGGATAAACCATTTAGGACTGAGATGAGGAGAAATCTTTTCAGTCAAAGAGTGGTAAAGTTGTGGAATTCTCTACCATACAAAGTAGTTAAGGTCAAAACATTTTGTTTTCAAAAGGAGGAGTTAGATACAGCTCTTAAGGCTAAACGGATCATAAGATATGGGGGGAAAACATGAACAGTTTCCTGAGTTGGATGATCAGCCATAATCATATTGAATAGTGGAGTAGGGTTGAAGGGCCAAATGGACTACTAATGCTCCAATTTTCTATGTTTTTATATTATGGATTATCTTACAAAACTTTAAAGTTCTGGAAACAAATATTCTATTTAAATTGCCACTCCAAATCATACGACCTTTAACATTTTAGGTTCCAGACAATGCTGAGTTTCAAGCAAGTTTCTGATAAGATTAGTGAGATTCACATTCAGCTAGGAAATTCTCACATCTCTTTGTTCAAGAGTGGGCCCTCAACAGCAGAACAAAGCATTTCAGTTGACTTACCTTTCTGTTTCATTACAAATGGTTTCTCACTCAAACTACACAAAATGAATTTCAAAATGTCAAAAGACAGTCCAGATGTGCAATCAACCTTGCCCTGAATAAAGGATTTTTGAACCTGTATGAGTCATATGATGAGCACAGTTGCGTTTCCTGTCTGCTTTTAAAAACAGCAGAAGTTGCTTGCAGAAAGAGTTCCAACAAATTCCAACAGAGAAGTTATGCAACTAGCTGCATGTCAACTACACAGCCAAGGTAATAAACAGAAGTACCTTGTACGTGGGAGATTGGCTCTCCCCAACATTTTCCAAACTCAAGTTCACCTGAGAACCAACCTCCTGGAAATGCAACGACAGAAAGGCTCACAACTTACTGAGAACCCTCTGCTGACAAGACCTTTACTTCAACTCATTAAGAAGCAACAGGCCTGACATGAAAGAGAGCCTGAGACAATTATACTTTGTAGTAGTATTGTTTTAAGTTTCATTTGTATCTAATCTTTGTGTGAGTGACAGTGTACATGAGGCAAGTGAGTGAGGCATTGCATTTTTGTTTAAACCTCCAGACAATTGTGGGATAATAACTAACCTTGCTTCTGGAATTATTTAGACTGGGACAATCACTCAGAGGGTAGGAAAATACACACACTTCATAAACGGCAGCATGGTGGCAGTGGATAAAACTGCTGCCTGGCAGCGCCAGCGACCCAAGTTCAATTCCAGCCTCAGTCACAGTCTGTGTGGAGTTTGCACTTTCTCCTTATTCTCTGCATGGATATCCTCCCACAGTCCAAAGGGTTAGGTGGATTGGCTGTGATAACTTGACCCTAGGGTAAATGTGTGGGGTTAGGGGAATAAAGCTCGGGTGAGATTGTGGTCGGTACAAACTCAAAGGGCCACATGGTCTCCTTCTGTACTCTAGGGATTCTATGATTCTCTGAGAAAACACACAGATTGCGGACAGGAAAAAAAAACATGTTAACATATATCACAGGCAGAATTTAAGTACAAATGAATGTTACCTTGTGTGATCCCAATAACTTTAAAGGGGATACATTGCTTTTATTTTGGAAGAAGGGGGTTCTGCTTGTGCAAAACAAACCTTTATCGATGAAATATTGTGGATTTATTTCCCCTCTCATAACAATTCATGGAGAGAAGACCCACAACAGCTTGCATTTATGTGGCGCTTTTAACATAGTAAATTGTCCCAAGATACTTTATGAGAGGAGTATCAGACAAAATTTGTCACTGACTACATCAAAAGACATTAGGGCTGGTCCACACAGGGAGGCACAGTGACACAGTGGTTAGCACTCACAGCACATGGTCTTGGCTTCGGATCCCGGCTTGGGTCACTGTCTGTGTGGAGTTTGCACATTCTCCCATGTCTGTATGGGTTTCCTCCAGGTGCTGTAGTTTCCTCCTACAGTCCAAAGATGTGTGGGTTAGGTGGATTGGCTGTGCTAAATTGCATCTTGGTGTCAGTGGGGCTAGCTAGGGTAAATGCATCAGGTTATGGGGTTAGGGCCTGGATGGGATTGTAGTTGGTGCAGATTGTAGGATTCTATGATTTTAAAAGGGGAGGCTTTATGGGGCATCTTAAAAAGTCAAGAGAGTTCATGGAGGGAATTCCAGAACTTAGTGTCTAGACAACTACCAATGGAGGTATGAAAAAGGTCAGGGATGCACAAAGTGGATTGGGGGGGCAAGAAATGGTTATAGAGAGGAGCAAGGCCATGGAGGGACTGGGATGGGAATGTTAAAATTAAGATATTGCTCTCGGAGCCCTGTTACTATAAGAATGTTCTTTTAACAAGAATGGTTACAGTTCCAACCACCTCGAAAGAATCAGGGCAGAATTTTCCCATCACGTCTGCCTGTCACGGGAATTTGTAGTGAGCGGGACAGGACCATCCAAAGGTCCTTTGACTCCAGGGCGGGATTTTCTGGTCTTGGGGTGAGTGC
The DNA here is from genome assembly GCF_965287045.1 of Carcharhinus amblyrhynchos. NCBI lineage: Eukaryota > Metazoa > Chordata > Chondrichthyes > Carcharhiniformes > Carcharhinidae > Carcharhinus > Carcharhinus amblyrhynchos. The sequence goes on along the minus strand of NC_137339.1, from coordinate 37,490,857 downwards.
AATTGGCAAATCCCACCTTTAGATTCTCATTCCAATATTTCACTGTAATATATGATCAATTTCACATGAAACATTTGTTTATATATAAGAAATGTGTGCACCCAGCTGACATCTGTCACACTTCAAAGTGTCAGAAATATAGGAAAACAAAGATGAAGTCAATCCTTTCCCTTTAGATTTAAAAGAAAATCTCGATAGCAAGGCCTTTCCCCAAGGATCGGAGCCAGGTGTCCATAAGCAGCTGCCAATCTATAGAAAATGCCTTTACCAATCAGCCTTTAATTGACCTTAGCGTGCACTTTTTTATACCTTTTTCCTGCAGGGAATGCTGGAGTATTGTCTCAAAGAGAGAGGATAGGTTAAACACGACTGCTTCAAAGAAACTCAACAAGAGCAATGTCACGAGAGTTAGTATATCCAGAAGATTTATACTCATTGTTTTAAGATCAAACTCTGTATTTCTCGTCACATGTCCCAAACGGATATTTGCGTCACAGGACTTTGTTTGGCACACATCAATGGAAAAGAACACACAAGTGTACAGGCCAAAAAAGGTTCCAATAATCAACTTTTGATGACCCTGAGATAGTGATGCCACTGTCATTAATTCTGTATAAATATCTGTTACCATATATCAAAAACAGAACATTAGTGTTGGTATAGTTACTGCTACTAGAAAACTGAACGGAAGTAGCAGTAGAATGCAAGATAGTACTTGTGACCAGCACTTCACATATCCATAACCCCTGCAATTTGAAGACCAGTATTTTTAAATTTGCATGCAAGAAAAATTGAATTGCTGCTATTTCTCCAGGACTGCCTGTGAAATTCTTGAGTAAGTGCCATCATCTTACATCAACATGTTTCTCATTCGATATTGGGAGTAGATTCTTTTTGAAATCAGCCACACCTTAAGTGGGACAGTGGTTCGCACTGTTGCCTCACAACATCAGGGAGTCAGGTTCGATCCCTAGCTTGGATCACTGTTTGTGTGGAGTCCGCACATTCTCCCTGAGTCTGCATGGGTTTCTTCCCACAGTCTGAAAGACATGCTAGTTAGCTGCATTGGCCATACTGAATTCTCCCTCAGAGTACCCGGAGTGTGGCGACTAGGGGATTTTCACAGTAATTTCATTGCAGTGTTAATGTAAGCCTACTTGTGACACTAATAAATAAATAATATCTTCAGTTCATTAGTTTTTATTCATAAACAATTGTTGCACATGTAAAAATAAGCAAACAAGTCCAACAATCAAGTTCCTCAGTGAAATGAAGGGGGCAGCCCCTTATTATTTAGATTTGATAGCTGTACCAGGATTATGATATTACATTCAATCAAATTTTCAAATTTTTGACAGGATGAGCCAGGAATCTTACATAAAATCATACGGAAATTTAGTATGAGGCTGAAAAATTAATCAACAAATCCGCTCCCCAAAACATTGGGCTCCTGTCAGCCCCAGTAAATATTGGAAAACAAGGCAATCAGCTGATTTCCATGCATAACATCACAGACGAGAAATACCACAAATTTAGCACCTTTTTAAACTGCGCTAAAAGGGGAATAAGTGAAGCTACAGCAGCCGCAAAACATAGCTGCCAGCATCCAGTCCAAGCGTGGAATTCTCCCAAAAAATGTTTTTTCAGTGGGAGTTCACATTAGAATCTCCCACACTCTGCACTGCGGAGGGCACCAACAAGATTATCATTACATTTCAGGGGGTTGGGCCTATTCACACTGGACAGGCCGAAATCAGCAGGTCTCTGCACATGTGCAGTGACCCCGAACTGTCAGCCTCCCCTTCTGTGCACAGCTCGATCACTGTCCAGCCCAGGACTCCTGCAGAGCTGTTCCCCAAACACCCCCATGGCCCTATCATGGCCTCCCGCTCATTCGCAGGTCTGCCCCAAACACCCCTGGCCCGCCTGATCTCCGTAAGACACTAATTAAATACTAGCCCTGCCTCCCAGCTGGGGTCTGGGACACGCAAACGTGGCGTGAATGTTTGCTGGAATCCCGCGAATTGGTCGACATGCGATTCTCCTGGCCCGTTGTGCTAAAGAATTAGCGCAGCGGGATGGGACAATTGCACCCCCACCGTCCCAAGTGTCCAAAACTCTGCAAAGTGTCTTGTATCAGTAGTGATTTTACAGTCACTTATCAATGTTCTAGCTCCAGTCTCTGAAAATTGAGGAAAAGGGAGACCACTTTTACTTGAAAAAGGATGTTTTAGTGCCAATCACAGATCACAGAATGCAGGACCATTTGCAATTCCTGCTATTCTAATTCTGGTATGAGTGGATACAAAGCAAACTCAGGCATTGTGGGATTTCTATCTTTCATCCAAGTCTAAATTCATTTACATGATAATGAAGAAAGCGAGCAAACTGCTGTAACAAGCTAACCGCTAAAAGAAACAGCCTAAATATGGAACTTATAAAACCTCAAGCGAAGGAATTAGACAGAAAATGCAAGGTTTATTTTTCAGTGTTTAGGGAATGCTATCTAAGCTGCTCACCCCTCCAACCCCTGTTCCCCCACCCCTCCCACACACTGATAATATGAATTATACAAAATATAATATATATATACATCATGAAAAGTATTTTGATAACAGAATGAGCACATTTGGGTATTCTGGAGCTTATGGTAAATCTAATTCAGCAAAATGCATAACTGCTCCAGTTTTTCTCAAACTCAAAAGCACATGCAAAATACTGTGGATGCTGGAGATCTGAAGTGAAAACAGAACGTGTTGAAAAAAGTCAGCAGGTCTGGTAGCATCTGTGGAGTCAACAGGTGAGATTTTCCAGCCCTTCCCCACTGGTGGGGATCCTCCAGTCCTGCTAAAGGTGACCTCCCACAACGGGTTCACTAGCGCGTGGGACAGGTGAACCACGCAAAACACCGTAGACATTGGTGGTACCTGAAATGGCGAGTTGCCTCTGCCGCTGGAAAACATACCTTGGTGGGAAGAGTTTGGAAAATCCCACCCTACATTCCAAGCTCAATATGATTCTTCTTCAGAACTGTAAGAAGGAATTTTCTCAAACCCTGTTGATTTGAGATTCTGCCAGAGCAGAGACAGGAAACATCGAAGAAGAGTTATTGCATTCACACCAGGGAACACCCTACTTATCTCAAAAAGTAAGTGCAGTTGCTCTCAAAAACAAATAAACTTTCCCATAAAAGGTGGATTCAGAGTCAGGCTTCGAATATTGACTTTACTGGCAATAACAATTCAAAGCAACATGTTTTTTTCTCCTTACTTTTCAGCTAATTTCTAACTCTCCTATGGATGCTCACTGCTTTGTGAATGAAAGAAAATACTTACATTTATGACGCTTTTCATGATCACAGGATCTCCCAAAGGGCTTTACAGCCAATGAAGTACTTTTGATTAAAGTTCAATAATGTACTTCTGAAGTTTTTTTATTCATTCTTGGGATGTGGGCTTTGCTGGACCAGCATTTATTGCCCATCCCTGAGGGCATTTAAGAGCCAATCACATAGTTGTGGGTCTGGAGTCACAACATGTGGGCCAGACAAAGGACGTTAGTGAATCAGATGGGTTTTCATGACAATTTTAATTCCACGTTTTTTTTTTATAAAATCCAAATTTCGCCATTTGCTGTGGTGGGATTCGAATCCGGGTCCCCAGAGCATTATCTGGATTACTAGTTCGGTGATAACATCACTACATCACTGCTTCCCCTTTTCTAATGTAAGTTATTATAATGGGGTATCGTTACACCTCTCAATGGAGGATTGAACAGTTACTTGGGTCGGTCTTCACAGCGAAAGACAAAAATAACATGCCAAAAATTGATGATGAGAAGGCTACGGCAGGTGATAACCTTCATTATCACTGAAGAAGCAGTGTTATGTAAGCTAATGAAGCTAAAGGAAGACAAGGCTCCTGACCCTGATGGAATGCAGCCTAGGGTACCAAAAGAGATGGCAGGGAAATAACAAATGCACTCATAGTAATTTACCAAAATTTGCTGGATTCTGGGGCAGTTCCAGCAGATTGGAAAACTGCAAATGTGATGCTACTGTTTAAAAAAGGAGTTGGACAAAAGACGGGTACCTAAACGTCGGTTAGCTTAACTTCTGTAGTGGGGAAAATGCTTGAGTCTATCATCAAGGAAGAAGTAGCAAGACATCTGGTAGAAATTGTCCCATTGGGAAGACATGGTATGGGTTCATGAAAGGCAAGTCATGTTTAAGTAATTTACTGGAATTCTTTGAGGACATTATGTGTGTGGTGAACAAAGGTGGATGTGGTATATCTGGATTTCCAGAACGCATTCGACAAGATACTGCACAAAAGGCTGCTGCATAAGATAAAGGTGCACAGGATTAAGTGTAAGGTATTAGCATGGATCAGGAATGGGGTAATTAACAGAATGCAAAAAGTGGGGCTAAATGGATGTTTTTCTGGTTGGCAATCAGTGACTAGTGGTGTGCCTCAGGGATTGGTGTTGGGGCTGCAACTATTTACAATTATTTACAATTTACATACACGATTTGGGGTTGGGGACCAAGTGTAGTATGTCAAAGTTCGCAGATGACACCAAGAAGAGCGCTAGAGCAAAGTGTGCAGAGGACACTGGAATTCTACAAAGAGATATTGATAGTCTAAGTCAATGGGCAAGGGTCTGGTAGCCTTCTCATCATCAATTTTTTGGCATGCTATTTTTTTCTTTCGCTGTGAAGACCGACCCAAGTAACTGTTCAATCCTCCATTGAGAGGTGTTGGTAAGTGTGAAGTCATCTATTTTGATAGGAATAACAGCAAAATTGACTATTATTTAAATGGTAAAAAATCGCAGCATGTTGCTTTGCAGAGAGACCTGGTCCTTGTGCAAGAATCACAAGGAGTTGGTTTGCAGGTACAGCAGATAATGAAGAAGGCAAATGGAAATTTGTCCTTTATTGCTAGATGGAGTTTATAAAAGGGAGGTTATGTGGCAAGTGTATAATGTGCGAGTGAGCCACACCTGGAGTACTGTGTACAGTTTTGGTCTTCTTACTTGAGAAAGGATATACTGGCACTGGGGGTGGTGCATAAGAAATTCACTAGGTTGATTCTGGAGTTGAGAGGGTTGGCTTATGAGGAAAGACTAAATAGACTTGGACAAGATTCACTGGAACTTAGAAGAATGGGGGGATCTGCGAGAAACATATAAAATTTGATTTGGTTTATTATCATCACATGTATACACAGTGAAAAGTTTTTTTTGTGTGCTATACAGACAAAGCATACCGTACATAGGGAAGGAAAGGAGAGAGTGCAGAATGTGGTGTTACAGTCATAGCTAGGATGTAGAGAAAGATCAACTTAGTTCAAGGTAGGTTAATTCAAAAGCCTGATGGCAGCAGGGAAGAAGCTGTTCTTGAGTAGTTTGATACATGACCTCAGATTTTTGTATCTTTTTCCCAATGGAAGAAGGTGGAAGAGAGTATGTCTGGGATGCATGGGGTCCTTAATTATGCTGGCTGCTCTTCTGAGGCAGTGGGAAGTGTAGGCAGAGTCAATGGATGAGAGGCTGGTTTGCGTGATGTATTGGGCTACATTAACGACTCTTATGTAGTTTCTTGCAGTCTTGGCCAGAGCAGGAGCCATACTAAGCTGTGAAACAACCAGAAAGAATGCTTTCTATGGTGCATCTGTAAAAGTTGATGAGAGTTGTAGCTGATGTGCCAAATTTCCTTCGTCTTCTGAGAAAATTATGAATGGCATAGATAAGATAGAAGCAGGTAGGTTGTTTGCTCAGGTGGGTGAAACCAGAACTAGGGAGCATAGCCTCAAAATAAGGGGGGAGCAGATTTAATGACTGAGTTGAGGAGGAGCTTCTTCACCCAAGAGGCTGTGAATCTGTGGAATTCGCTGCCCAGTGAGGCAGTTAAGGCTACCTCATTGAATGTCTTTAAGGCAAAGATAGATAGATCTTTGAATAGTAAAGGAGTCAAGGGTCATGGTGAGTGGGCAAGAAAGTGGAGCTGAATCCGCAAAAAGATCAGCCATGATCTTATTGAATGGGGGAGGCTTGAGGGGCCAAATGACCTACTCCTGCACCCAGTTATTACGATCTTATGTTCTTATTCCCAATGCTGCTTCCAGGCTGTGTCTAAATATTGATATTGTCAAGCTCCTCACCTGTAGGAACAACACAGGAATTGAGTGGGATCTTTCTAGGCAATATATGATTCAACCACTGATTGGATAAACCCACTTAGCCCCAGAGGAGTGGGACAGTGTGATAAATACCTCAATAATTGTAATACCTCCAAACCAATGTGGCTTAAATCTTTTTTTAAAAAATTAAATTAAATTCAAAAGAACACTTTTAATCTAAAGCATGGTTTCACGACCCTCGAGCCCCCCAACTAATCTCCCCTCCTCTGACTAACTCCTCCACCCCCACAAGTAACCTCCCCACCCTAACAAACCTCCGCCCCACCCAACCGTCATGACCACCCAACTATACTCATGACCACCCAACTATCCTCCAACTGCCCTCTCAACACCCTGACTACCCCCAACCCCATGGCTACCCTCCCAACATCCCGACTACCCCAGCCCTCAACTAATCACCCGACTACCTCCCAACTACACTCCCATCCCTCCGATTACCCTCCTGCCCTGCCTGAATACACCCAACATCCTCTCAACTCCCTGACTAACTCCTTCACCCTGACCCTCCCACCCCCGATTACCCTCCTGAACTCCCAATTATCATCCCAAGCCTCCAACTATTCGTTCGACCTCCTCAACTACACTCCTGACCACCTAGCCCAAGTCGGAAGGTTGGATGGGAAAAGTGCGGGTGCATTCTAGGGTGAGTTAAAGGGAATGGAGTGGCAAACAACTGTGATTGCCACTCCTCAGGGTTTTAGATATAGCTTTCTCCATTTTAGTGACAAAGAAGTCCATGAGCATCTCACCCTCTTCTCTGGTCCCTCCTGTACACAATCCCCATTAGAGATCAGAATTTATGGACCTTAGGAGACATTCAAGGACTTCATCATAGAAATGATAGAAACCCTACAGTGCAGAAGGAGGCCATTCAGGCGATTCCACACCGACCACAATCCCACCTAGGCCCTACTCCCATATCCCTACATATTTACCTGCTAATCCCTCTAACTTACGCATCTCAGGACTCTGAGGCACAATTTCTTTTAAGCATGGCCGACCAACCTAACCCGCTCATTTCTGGATTGTGAGAGGAAATTGGAACACCTGGTGGAAACCCACGCAGACATGAGGAGAATGTGCAAACTCCACACAGACAGAGACCCAAGCCTGGAATTGAACCCAGGTCCCTGGAGCTGTGAAGCAGCAATGTTAACCACTGTGCTACCATGCTGACTTCTTTGACAGTTATATTGAGAAAGTCGTTATGAACCCATGCTTTATTTCAAAAAAGGTGATGACATTGTGGCATCATCACTAGAGTAGTATGCTAGAGATCCAGGGCAAAGCCCTGGCGATCCAGGTTCAAGTTCTACCACAGCAGACAGTGATATTTGAATTCAATAAAAATCTGGAATTAAAACATCTAATGAGGACCATGAAAAGAGTAGTTATATCCGGACTCTTGCCTGTGCCACGGGATAGTTTAGAGAGGAATAGAGAGAGGGAAAGTTTGAACTCGTAGCTGAGGGGATGGTGCAGGAGGGAGGGGTTCAGGTACTTGAGCAATTGGGGCTCATTCTGGGGAAGGTGGGACCTCTATAAGAGTGATGGTCTACACCTGAACCAGAGGGGAATCAATATCCTGGGGGGTAAATTTGCAAAGGCTATGCAGGGAGGTTTAAACTGATTCGGAGGGGGGGTGGGATCGTGAGTAGAGGGGGTGAAAGTGAGGGGGGCATAGTTGGGGAATGCAAGGCACGGCATAGTGGGGGTGGGGCGGAGTAGGGTTTGAAAATGCATGTACTTTAATGCGAGGAGTATTCGCAATAAAGTGGATGAACTTGCAGCGTGGATCAGTACCTGGGACTTTGATGTTGTGGCCATTTCAGAGACATGGATAGAGCAGGGTCAGGAATGGTTGTTGCAGGTTCCGGGGTACAAATGCTTTAGTCGGAGTAGAGAAGAAGGTAGAAGGGGGGGTGGGGTAGCATTGCTAGTCAAGGACTGTATCACAGTGTCGGAGAGGAAGTTTGATGAGGACTTGTCAGTTGAGGTAGTATGGGCGGAGATTAGAAATAGGAGAGGAGAGGTCACCCTGTTGGGAGTCTTTTATAGACCTCCTAAAAGTTCTAGAGAGGTTGAGGAAAGGATTGCGGAGTCAATCCTGGTTAGGAGTGAAAGTAATAGGGTAATTGTTATGGGGGACTTTAACTTTACGAATATTGATTGGAATTGCTACAGTTCTAGCTCGTTAGAGGGGTCAGTGTTTGTACAAAGCGTGCAGGAAGGTTTTTTGACTCAGTATGTAGATAGGCCAACTAGAGGTGAGGCTATATTGGATTTGGTGCTGGGAAATGAGCCAGACCAGGTGCTAGACTTGGAAGTTGGTGTGCATTTTGGTGATAGTGACCACAATTCGGTTACGTTCACCTTAGTGATGGGAAGGGATAGGCATGAACCTTGGGTCAGTAGTTTTAGCTGGGGTAAGGGTAATTATGAGGCTATTAGGAGTGAATTAGGGAGCATAGATTGGACTAGGAGATTACAGGGACTGGGAACGTCTGAAATGTGGAGTTTTTTCAAGGAGCAGCTACTGCGAGTCCTTGATAGGTATGTCCCTGTCAGGCATGGAGGAATTGGTAGATCTAGGGAACCGTGGTGCACTAAAAGAGTTGAGTCGATGGTTAAAAAGAAAAAGGAGGCTTATGTTCGGATGAGATTTGAGGGCTCAGGTAGTGCACTAGAAAGCTTTAGATTGGCTAGGAGGGAGTTGAAGAGGGAGTTAAGAAGGGCTAAAAGAGGACATGAGAAGACTTTGGCTGATAGGATTAAGGAGAATCCTAAGGCGTTCTATAGGTATGTCAGGAACAGAAGGTTGGTCAGGGCAAGATTAGGGCCAGTTACAGACAGCAGAGGGAAGTTGTGTGTGGAACCGGAGGAGATTGGAGAAGCATTGAACCAATATTTCTCTTCAGTGTTCACGCAGGGGGACATGAATATAGCTGAGGAGGACACTGGGTTGCAGGGGTGTAAAATAGACAGTATTACGGTTGATAAGGGGGATGTGCTGGATATTCTTGAGGGGCTGAAAATAGATAAGTCCCCTGGTCCGGATGGGATCTACCCTAGGATTCTCTGGGAGGCTAGAGAGGTGATTGCAGAGCCTCTGGCTCTGATCTTCAGGTCGTCATTGGTCTCTGGTGTAGTCCCGGAGGATTGGAGGATAGCGAATGTTGTCCCATTGTTTAAGAAGGGGAACAGAGACTTTGCCGGGAATTATAGACCGGTGAGTCTTACTTCTGTTGTGGGCAAAGTTTTAGAAAAAATTATTAGGGATAGGATTTATAGTTATTTGGAGTGTAATGAATTGATTAGAAATAGTCAGCATGGTTTTGTAGCGGGTAGGTCGTGCCTTACTAACCTTATTGAGTTTTTTGAGAAGGTGACCAAAGAGGTGGATGGGGGCAAGGCAGTTGATGTGGTATATATGGATTTTAGTAAGGCGTTCGATAAGGTTCACCATGGTAGGCTTCTGCAGAAAATGCAGATGTATGGGATTGTGGGTAATCTAGGAAGTTGGATCAGGAATTGGCTATCAGATAGGAGACAGAGGGTGGTGGTTGATGGTAAATATTCATCATGGAGTTCGGTTACGAGTGGTGTGCCTCAGGGATCTGTTTTGGGGCCACTGTTGTTTGTAATCTTTATTAATGATCTGGATGCGGGTATAGTTGGGTGGATTAGTAAATTTGCTGATGACACCAAAGTCGGAGGTGTGGTAGATTGTGAGGAAGGGTGTCATAGTCTGCAGGGAGACTTAGATAGGTTGCAGAGCTGGGCCGAGAGGTGGCGGATGGAATTTAATACGGAGAAGTGTGAGGTAATTCACTTTGGTAGGAGCAACAGATGTGTCGAGTATAGGGCTAACGGGAGGACTTTGAATAGTGTGGATGAACAGAGGGATCTAGGTGTATGTGTACATAGATCCCTGAAAGTTGGGAATCAAGTAGATAAGGTTGTTAAGAAGGCATACGGTGTCTTGGCGTTTATTGGTAGGGGGGTTGAATTTAGGAGTCGCAGCGTAATGTTGCAACTGTACACTACTCTGGTGCGGCCGCACTTGGAGTACTGTGTGCAGTTCTGGTCCCCACATTACAAGAAGGATGTGGAGGCTTTGGAGAGAGTGCAGAGGAGGTTTACTAGGATGTTGCCTGGTATGGTGGGGAGGTCCTATGAGGAGAGACTGAGGGATTTAGGGTTGTTTTCGTTGGAAAGAAGGCGGCTAAGAGAGGATCTTATTGAAACATATAAGATGATTAGAGGTTTAGATAGGGTGGATAGTGATAGCCTTTTTCCTCGGATGGAGAAAGCTAGCACGAGGGGGCATGGCTTTAAATTAAGGGGGGGTAGCTACAGGATGGATGTCAGGGGTAGGTTCTTTACTCAGCGGGTGGTGAGGGATTGGAATGCCCTGCCTGCTGCAGTTGTAAATGCGCCTAGTTTGGGGGCGTTTAAGAGATCTATGGATAGGTTTATGGACGAAAAGGGATTGGTATAGGCTAGTGGGTCATTGTTTTTGTAACTGGTCGGCGCAACATCGTGGGCCGAAGGGCCTGTTCTGCGCTGTAATGTTCTATGTTCTATGTTTAAACTGACTGCTGTAAAAACCCATCTGGTTCACTAGTGTCCTGTGGCGAAAGAAATCTACCATCCTTCCCTGGTCTGGCCTACATGTGACTCCATGTCCTCATCATTGTGCTTGGCTCTAAAATGCCCTCTAAACAAGGGCAATTAGGAATGGGCAATAAAGGCTGCCTAGCCAGAGATGCGCACATCGCATGAATGAACATATTAAAAAAATGATTGAAGCTGAGGCCAAAGGGGACAGGAGAGATGGCTTTATGAAGAAATTTTGCAGTAAAGAATCTTTGTATTCCAGGAAAAAAAGGATCATAGCAGCTGGGTTAGTTCACATTATGTTTGTTTCACTGGCCTGCATAGTGTCAGAGGGTTAATTCTTAAGATGGGTTCATCCATAACTCATCCAACCACAGTCCAGTGCCAAGCAGTAACTGCAACTAGCTTCCAAAAGCTTTCACTGGAATACTAAGGCTGATCCTAGCGCCAGCTTTTCCAGCTGTATTTTGTTACCTTAAAAAATACCAACCAAAGCAAAATAAGGAATAAGATAACAGTTTAAATTTTTCTGCAGGTACGTTCTTTGAAATCTGAGTGTTTAATTTTCGCAAATAATCACAACAGAATGCAAAGTTTTCAGATGTTACACTACACAATAGTGCATGAGCCAACACATTTTATATTGATGTAGTGACTGATAGCTACAGACTGTCTTCGTATTTTGTTGCCACATTTTTAGTAGTTTTCTGGTGGGAGTTGTTCTCGGGAGCTGGCCGGTTTTTAACAATTGACCTGTATTTCTTTATGATAGTGATAAGAATCCCATGTTGTTGTTTTTTTGATTTTACCCAAGTCCCTTACAAATAATAAATGTTGGCTGTCTGTTCCACCATGTGACACATCACAGCAAGGCCTAATGTTCCATTTGCCCATCCCCAATGCACATACAGGCATTTTAAGTTTTTTTTATTAATATCACAAATAGGCTAACATTAACACTGCAATGAAGTTACTGTGAAAATCTCCTAATTGCCATACTTTGGCACCCGAGGAAGAATTTAGCATGGCCAATGTATGTCTTTCAGTCGGAAACTGGTGCATCCCGGAGGAAATCCATGCAACACAGGGAGAACGTGCAGACTCCACACAGATAGTGACCCAAGCCCAGATTTGAACCCAGGTCCCTAGCGCTGTGAGGCAGCAATGCTAACCACTGTGCCACCATGTCGCTCATAGGTCAACACATGTAACTGGAGAACATCCAGGTTCAGGAACCACAGCTGTTTCTTTTCCCTTCCTAATCCAGAAAATGAGACTTAATTGTAATATCCCACCACTGAGCAAATGGAAATAGATTTTCACAGCACAAAGTGGAGTTTAGGCTTCCAGCCTCACACAGCAGAGCAGTACAATTCTGATTCACTAGCAAACTTGCAAAATAAAACACTTGAGATTACTTTCAATTAAAGAATTGATATCTCAAGCCTCCCCAATGGCTCAGTGATTAATTGCAATGTGTAGTGGCACTGAGCTGTACAACAATGATGTGCATTTATTTATCACCTTTAATGTAATAAAGTATACCAAAAGTGTGGTCAGTGTAAGAAGATCCAGCAATTTTTATACTAAAGCACATTTATCACAATCAAAACATCCAGGATGTATCTCATCGAAGGGAACAGACACCAAGTCATATGGAAAACTTCAGAAAGATTGGAGCCGCCTTCAGATTCAACATTATGAGTAGAAAAATAAATGTTGTATCTCAATTTTAAGCTTAATTGAAACAGGTAGGAGACCAAGTACAGAGTGGTTAGATGACGAGTGAAAAATTCAAGTGGCACTTCACTGAAATTTTAACATTCCACTTACAGATTGCATGGAAGTGTTCAACAATGCCATTGCCCAATCTGTGTTTGGTCTTGCCAATGAAGAGGTCACTGCATTGTGAGCAACAACTTACACTAAGTTGGAAGATGTATAATTAAATGGCTGTTTCACCCAGAATAAGTGTTTTGAATCCTGAATGGTGGGAAAGAAGTGGGTGAAAGTGCAAGTCTTGCCCCAGATGTTCTTTGCATGGAGAGGTGGTGATTTAAAATAGACCAGGGTGGTATGGAAGAAACTGTTCATTAAGAACTCTAAAAGGGGAGGAAAGGGGATGATGTTTTATGCTGGCATTTATGTTGGAGGATAACTCACTGAATGTGGATTCTGATGGAGTGAAAGGCAACGACAAGCAATGCTCTTTCATGGTTCTGGATGGGATTAGAAGGATTGAGAAGCAAATGACTGAAAAGGCGATGGTTATAGTTGAGGACTTTATCAATCACAGCAGAGGAGGGGTCCTCAGCTGAGGTGAAAAGGAAGACATTTTAGCAACTGCAGGTGGTCAGTGCCATACCAAAACATGCTACAGACAAAGAAATTGAAAGAAATAGAGACCTAACAGAAAGTAGTGGGGAAAAAATGTAATTAAGTTAATTGTGGCAGTTGCAGAGCTTGTAGTAGTTGTAAGTAGACAGCCTTTCCCTGAAAATGCAGATGGAGAAGTGGGGGAAGGGAAGAAGCAGACATTGGCCTTGCGAAGGTAGTGATGGAGTGGAAGGTAGAAGCAAAGTTCATGACAGTTGATTATTCGGTTATTTATTTGTGGTACAAGTAGGCTTACAGATCACTAATGAAGTTCCTATGAAAATCCCCTAGTTGCCACACTCCGGCACCTGTTCGGGTACACTGAGGGAGAATTTAGCATGGCCAATCCGCCTGACCAGGACAAGAGAAGCAAATAACATCGGTATCTATATGCTAAATAAAGATGCTACAGAGATGAACATTCTTCAGAACCCACAAAAGGTCAACTATAAAAGATTCTTAGGGTGTTCCCATAATTCTCTTTTTAGCTGGGGAACATGAGTAGGTTTAAAGGGAAAGTTACTCAATGGTAGAGGAAGGTAGTAGTGTATGGCAATTGGCTGGCCCGGCGTTGAAGGAAGAGGAGGAAATCTATCCCCAAAAATGGAGATCATAGTATTATAGAATCACTACAGTGAAGGAGGGGGCCATTTGACCCATCGAGTATGCACCGACCCTTTGTCAGAACATCCCACCCAGGCCCTATTAGCATAACCCCATGGATTTACCCCCCCAATCCCCCAATCTATACATCTTGGGACACTAAGGGACAATTTAGCAATGTTAATCAACTTAACCCACACATTTTTGAAATTTGGAAGGAAACCGGAGCACCCCTGGAGGAAACTCACACAGACATGAGGAGAACATGCAAACTCCATACATAGAACATAGAACATTACAGCGCAGAACAGGCCCTTCGGCCCACGATGTTGCGCCGACCAGTTAAAGAACAATGACCCTCTAACCTAAACCAATCCCTTTTCATCCATACAGACATCATCGAAGGCTAGAACTGAACCTGGGTCCCTGGCATTGTGAGGCAGGAACACTAACCATTGTGCCACTGTAACTGGAAAAGTTGAGGAAGGGTTGAGGCTGATGTGGGCCATGTGCAGGTAATGGTGGGATGGAAAGTAGAAACAAAGATGATGATAGTTTAGGACAAGAGAGGCATGGGAAAATAGAGATTTCGAGCAGCTGGCTGCCCATTATGTAAATTGAAGGGACTAAAAAGGTGGAGGGCATCTGAAGAGTTATGGATATAAGTTAATAAAAACAATGAGTGAAAAAAGTTAAATAAGTGCAATGGGATGGAAACAGTTTGAAAGGTTACCAGGGCAGTCTGTTTGTAGATCTTAGGAAAGGGCATGATTGGGGATCTATGAGGTTGGATGCTGTCAGGGCAGAAGGTTTGGAGGGTGGAAGATCACTGGAGGAGATGAGGTCAATAGCTGTCAGAAATGTTTGGTTAATCTGCCAACCAGCTCAGTTTGGGAGCTACTGCATTGACATCTATCTGTCAATGCGGAAAATTTCCCAGAAAATTGTTCTGTCCACAAGTGGCAGGACAAATCTGACCTGACCAATTACGGACCCCCAAATCTACTCTCGATTATCAGCAAAGTGATGGAACGTGTTGTCAAGCAGAATTTAGTCAGCAATAACCTGCTCATTGACACTCAGCTTTGAGTTCCTCTAAGGATACAGACCTTCTTATATCATTATATCCTTAATCTGAACACCAACTAAAGAGCTAAGCTCCAGGGGTGAGGCAAGAGTAGCTACCCTTGACATCAAGGCAGCATCTGACTGAGTGTGGCATCAAAGAGCCTTATTATAAGCTGGAGTTGAAGAGAATCAAGGGGATGGGGAAGTTCTTTGCTAGTTGGAATCATACCTCACACAAAGGAAAATGACTGTCATTGATGAAGGTCTGAATATCAGGACATCACTGCAGGAATTACCTAGGGTAGTGTCCCAGGCCCAGCTAATTCATCCATTGTAAGGTCAAAAGTGGCAAAAGTTACAATGTTCATAATGTTCATCACCATTCATGACTGCTCAGATGCCGAAACAGTCTATGTCTAAATGCAGCAAGACCTGGACAACATTCAGGGCTTGGGTTCACAAGTAGCAATATTCACACCACACAAGGCAATGGCCATCTCCAGCAAGAAACACTCTATCCATCTCACTTTGACATTTAATGGCATTACTATCACTGAAGCCCCTTCAACCAACTTCCTGCAGATTACCATTGAACAGGAACTTAACTGAACTAACCATATAGATACTGTGGCTACAAGAACAGGTCAAGGCTGGGAATTCTGTGGAGAAAACCCACCTCCTGACTCCCCAAAGCCTGTCCACCCTCTACAAGGCAAAAATCAGGACAGTAATGGAATACTTTACACATGCCTGGATGAGTGCTGCTCCAACAACACTCAAGAAGATTGATATCATCCAGGACAAAGCAGTCTACTTCATTGGCACCCCACTCACGACCTTAAATAGCCTCTCCCTCCACCACCGATACACAGTAGCAACAGTGTACACCATCTAGAAGATGCAGTGCAGTAACTCACCAAGCTCCTTCAACCTTGCAAACATGTAACCTCTACCACCTAGAAGGACAAGGGCAGCAGATGCATAGCAACAGCACAGCTGTTCCGTCCAAGCCACAAACCATCCTGACTTGAAAATATATTGCTGTTCCTTCATTGTTGATGGGTCAAAATCCTAGAACTCGATTCCTAACATTACTGAGCGTGTACCTGCAGAAGATTGTCTGCAGTCGTTCAAGAAAATGGCGAACGAACATTTTCTTAAGGACAATTAGGCATGGGCAATAAACGTTAGCCACGCAGTGACACCAACTTCCATGGAAGAATTAAAAGAAACAATTTACATACGTCAGCAACTAGTGAGTGACAGCAGGCCATTTATTTAGCACCTGCTACACACCAGCGACCTTCCAATGGAAGTTAAACCAGAAACTCCACTGCACAGCTGGTAGCCTCTTGTGGTCTGTCTCTTGGTCATTGGCATCCTTAAGTTCAAAAACTGCTCAGATCAATAGTTTCAACATTATCACCAACCCCGGACATCAAAATTCAAGACCCAGTCTCATCCGATACATAGTTTTTCTTGAATTCTACAGATGTTAGCCAATTTAGTTGCAATAATGGGGGGAATTTTCCCATTCCACCTGCCATGGGAATCATAGCGGATGGGGAATGCGGACCATGTAGAGGTCCATTGACCTTGGGTGGGGTTTTCTGGTTTTAGGGTGAGTGTGGCTGGAAAATCCCACCCAATATCTATGAGAGGGCGGGAATGTGGAACTGAGCCACGACAGATCAGCCATGATCTTATTGAATGGCGGGGCAGGCTCGTAGGGCTAGATGGCCTACTCCTGCTCCTATTTCTTATGTTCTTATGTTCTTATAAATGCCTAGCCATCATGATGGAGGCAAAATTTGCAAAGGTTATGCAGAAGTAATCCCAGCCTACTAAAACAGATGATTTGATCATTATTTTCATTGTTAGTTAAGGGATATTGTTGTGCACAAAATTCACTGTTGTCTTTCCTACATTACAATAGTAACTGTACTGGTTCAGTATAAAGATGAACCTGTGCATATACTCATTGCGTTCTGGGTCTTTGTTCACTCCTTCTTCAAAGCATATAAGAAAATGTGCTTTTCACTAACACCTAGAAAACTAAGGTCATCTTCCAACCAGCTCCTACAATGAAACGCCTCTTCCTTATTAGTTAAGATCAATGGCAAGATCCTGGAAAATGTGCACAATTATTCCTCTTGACGAAGGCAGACACAGGTGACAAAATCCATCATTGCCTTCTATGTGCCAACGCAGCCTTCAGTTGAATGAGGAAAAGAGTACTTGAGGACTTGGTCATAAGGTCATGGTTCAGTGGGCAGCAATGATCTCTCACGCTTCAATATGCTTAAGATACTTGGACAATCTACAACCGGCACTTCAAAGGACAGAAAAATATCACCAGTGGTAGCTCTTCCAAATCTGATGAAAATAAAAGCTGTCCAACAGCAACACCATTATGTCCAACATCAAGGCCCTAATCACTCAAAGCTAATCCCAAGACATATTGTTTGTATGCCTGTCACCAGACCCCTTAAGTAAGTGCTCTAACCAGAATTGAAGTTGTGGCAGGATTCTCTCAGGTAGGCATTGGAAGCACCTTAGGGATGTCCTCACAGCATCCCTGAAGAGATCAAACATCTCCACCAACACTGGGGGTCCTTGGCTTGTGACTGACCAAAAATGGAGCAAGATCATTTGGAAAGGCACTGAACATTGGGAGATTTCATTGGAAACATGCAGAGGTAAAGGCAAGGTGCTGGAAAGAGCATACAATCTTCCAAGACCCTCATCTTCCCAACTCGTCAATACCCCGCATTTAGTAGAATCTGAGGATTACACATATCAACTGTCTCAGAACTCCCTCCCCAACCTGTGTTTCAGGCTGAATCAGACAGAATGCTGTCTCGGTCCTGACCTATCAACCCATTCCTGTCTACCATAAAGACTTTTTACTTTACATGTCCGTGCACCTGCCTTGGTTCATCTGCTGAAAGCAAGAACAGCAAGAACTTACATTTATATAGTGCCGTTAGTGTAATATAAACATCCCAATGCACTTCACAAGTCCAGACAAAATTTGACACGAATCAAGTGGAGAGATATCGGGACAGGTGAACAAGAGCTTGATCAAAAAGTAGAACCCAGATTATTGCCACAGCAGAGGGGCTGTTCTTGTGGCAAAAATGGTGGATAAAACTGGAAATCCTAAGACTCTGTCCCTTCCTATTTTCATAAGGGTTCAAAAGGAGATGGGGCAGGATTCACAGTTAAGGGAGGAAGGTGCCCATTTGAATCATTAGCTTGCCTTCACTGAAATGTGATTTTGGTAAGTGAGGAATGTGAAATCTGCTGTGTACAGATCAGACCAGATAAGTGTTCATCTGAACTTGGTGGATTCATTGGATAATGAGCGTATCCCTTAGGAGAGGTAAGGTACTCTCTTAGATATGGACCTGGGATACCTTTGGCAAAGATAACGCACCTTTTGAGGGAAGAAAGACACCCTTTGGGATAAACAAGACACCCTTTGGTATTGTAAAAAGACAACATGATCGCACATAAAAAGTGCATACTTATTGGAACTATCAAATTGTCAAAGAACTGTCAGTTGTGAGCAAAAGAACGATCTTACTGTCAAAGCTGTCCAATAACTGTCAAAGCTGTCAAAGAACTGTTACAAACTCTTTGGAAATATTAAAACAGGGATTATGTTTGGGCTTTCTGTGTTGGTTAACCAGCAATAACATGGTGAGGACCTTTAATGGCAATTAATTGGCCACCTAAAAGCCTCAATTGTTGGTGAGACAGGAAGGCTGTCCACTAGCCTACCAGTCAAGGACTTCATTAGGAAGAAGTTTGAACGGTAGACCTAGGATCCCCAACCACGATCTTCCTGCCCAATTAAATGCTCCACTGCCATTAAATTCATCTTGGTGGCTGACATCAAGCTCCCCCCATGTATGTGTCCAAGGTACAACTCAAAAACAAACCGCATATGAAGTGTTAATATTCAAATGAGATGAAGGAACTATCCCAGAAATATTTATTTGTCCATTACCTCTACTGACATACTCAGATTTTCCAATATTTTGTATGTTTGTTTTCCTGATAATAGAATCAATTTCTAGGAGAATTGTATCATTATTCAAAATTGGAGGCGGGTATAGAATAAAAGTCTAAAATTATTTATGCAAAATCTTTGGCAACACTGGTGAGTACAGTTGTGGATTCAGCCTTTTGGCCCATCAAGCTTTTATTCACTAAAATTTTAGCTGATCTTCTACTTCACCTAATTCCTACACTATCCTTTTAGTCATTGATTTCTTTAATATCCAAAAACCCTATCAGCCTCTCTCTCTATCTTGTATCTGCTCAATGTTTAAGCATTCCCAACTCTCTGGAGTAGAATGCAGAAAGGTTTTCCTCAAAATGGCTGATGCCTTATTCTGAAACTGTAGCTCCTGCTTCTGGACTTTCTATGCAGTGGAAACATCTTGTACCTACACAGTCAAGTGCCTTAAGAACTTATCAATGGGATCACTTCTCATTCTTCAAAACTCAGTGTAATATAGGTCTCTTCTTATGCCAGGGAACAATTTACGAATCTTTGTTACAACCTCTCTAAGGTAAATGCATCCTTCCTTAGATGATGAGAGAAAATGGTACACAGTACTCCAGGTGTGACTTCAGCAGAGCCCTACTTATATAAATATAGTAAGACTTATGTACTCTTGTATTCCAATTCCTTTGTATTAAGACCAACATACCATTTGCTTTCCTAATTACTTGTTGTATCTGCATGTTTTTTTTGTGATTTATGCAAAAGGACACCCAAGTCCCTCTGAACACCAACTATTCTGAGCTTCTATTTTTCCTTTCAAAGTGGGTCACTTCACATTTTCCACGTCATATTCCATCTCTCATGTTCTTAACCTGTCTATGTCAGGAATATTAATACAATGTTTAATATGTTTCTTAGACTTTGCCATAAAATCCTGCACCCTAAACAGCATTAACATAGTTGACAGATTGGGTAAGAAGATGCCAGGAATGAGTCATTTGTCAAATGAGGAGTGGTTGAGGCGCTTGGGTCTGTACTCAATGGAGTTTAGAAGGATGAGTGGGGGGGGAACCGAATTGAAACTTGCAGAATACTGAGAGGCCTAGATAGAATGGATGTGGACAGAATATTCCCACAAATGAGAGAGACTAGAACTCAAGGGCACAACCTCAGAGTGAAGGGATGCTCCATTAAAACTGAAATGAGGAGGAACTTCTTCAGCCAAAGGGTGGTGAATTTGTGGAACTCATTGCCATGGAGGGCTGTGGAGACCAGGGCATTGAATGTCTTTAAGACAGAGATAGATAGGTTCTTGATCAATAAGGAGATTAAGGGTTATGGGGAGAAGGCAGGAGAATGGGGATGAGAACCATATCAGCCATGATTGAATGGTGGAACAGACTCGATGGCCTGAATGGCCTAATTCTGCTCCTGTATCTTATGGTCTTATGTTGCAAACCGCTTTTCGAGAAAGTTTTCCAATATGTTGTGTATATAGTTTTGCTCAGTTTTAAAAAGGAAAGACTTGCTTACATAACACTTTTCACAACCAACGGATATCTCAAGTATTTTACAGTCAATGAAATAGTTTTGAAATGCTGTAAGTGTTATTATTATACCTCATGCTCTTAATCATACATAAAACATAGAAGAAACTGTGGAACAAAGAATGGGTGTTTGAAAATGTATTTGAAATTCAAAGGAGCACTATTGATTTGGGTATTGATCAAAAAAGAAAAATGTTTAATTTATACAATAGAGGTCAGAGCATTTGAATTGTATCCGTGAAAAAGATTATTTTTCTGACTGAGATGTTCTGTTCATTTGCGATTTCTGTTGGTAATGTTGGACTGGCATTGATGAATCTACATCAGGGAATAAGGCATTTTGTTTAGAAAGGTCAGGAAGCATCAGGTCAGGGGTGACATGGTGGCACAATGGTTAGCATTGCTGCTTCACAGCTCCAGAGTCCTGGGCTCGATTCCTGATTTGGGTACTGTATGTGTGGAGTTTGCACATTCTCTTCACGTCTGTGTGGGTTTCCTCCAGGTGCTCCAGTTTCCTTCCACAGTCCAAAGATGTGCGGGTTGGATTGATTGGCTATGCAAAAAATTGCCCCTTAGTATCCCGAGATGCGTAGGTTGGAGGGATTAGTGGGTAAAATATGTAGGGATGGGCCTAGGTGGGATTGTGGTTGGTGCTGACTCGAAGGGCTGAATGGCCTCTTTCTGCACTGTAGCGATTCTATGATTCTACTATGATCAATGAAGAAAGAAACAGCAACTTGACGTTTTAGGCAGACTGGGTCAGATCCTCTCATTTCCATGTGGTCAGAGACCATTTATACCCAGGAAGATACTTCTCAGGATTGTAGAAAGTCCCAATGCAAGGACACCACAGCTATTGCCCGGAAAGTTTCAAGTTCCAGTGGGCAATTTCCCTGCGTTGGGAACACTCCAACAAAGTCACCAGCCAGGATTCTCTAGGCCCTGTCATGCCAGGACCCACCACAGGGAATGTGATGGCCCAGCCAAAAGTGGGTGCAGCTGGAAAATCCCTCCCACCAACACTGATGTAGTCAGATACTTCAGAGGGTTCTGGCTCATTCCCCTGGACCATAAGCACAGGAAATATTTGACAAGGGGAAAAGAAAATGTCTAACTGCTGAGTAAGTATACAACTAATCGTTCCAGCTGATCCTCTTAATCCCTTTGATCCTCTGATTCTCCCCAGTCCTCTGAGCCCCCCCAATCCTCTTACTCCCCATGATTCTCTGACTCCACCTGACCTTCCAACTACCCTTTCAGCTCCCCCCCCAACCCTCTGACTCCCCCAACCCTCTGATCTCTATGACCCTCTGATTCCCCTGCAACCCTCTGACTCCACCCCGACCCTCTGACTCCTGACCCTCCAATTCAACCCGACTTTCCAATTGCCACTGAACCTTTGACTCCCCCTGACCTTCTCCACTCCTCCACATCCTCCGACTCCACCCAACCTTCCAACTCCCCTGACTCCACCTGATCTTCTGAATTCTTCCCAGAGTCTCCAATTCCCAAACAGGCAATCTGCCTTCCCTCAACTCTCCAACTCCACACTGAGCCTATGACTCATCTGACCCTCTGACTAATCCCTTGACCCTCAAACTCTCCCACCTCTTGACTCCTCGATTCTCTGACTCCCTTCAACCCTCAGATTCCTGCCCATGACCTGTCGACTTATCTATTCCTCCAACACCTTCTCCGCCACCCACCGCCTGACTATCTGACACTGTGGTAGTGTTTGCCTTTAAGGGGCATGCTCTTGGAGGGTCATGTGACCCATTTGACCAGTCAGTCCAAAACTAGATCCATTTGACCTTGACTCAGCACCGTGAGTGCAATATGTAGAATGCCTGGGCTAAGTGTTTAAGGCCAATTAAATCGGGGATGGGGAGGAGCAGCAGGCAACCCTAATAATTGTCATGGGAATCCAATTTATAGTCTGATAAGGATTCTGACTGTGCCAGATGCCCCTGGCTCCAAAACTTTCAAGGAGCTCTAGGTGACAATACCATAATACAAATTTAATTCAATGAAAGAACCCAAGAGGAGTCAACAACAGGTGCAAGGCATACCTAAGACAAATGGCTAAGCAGTGGATGTTTGGATCTGCACTCAGTGATATGTTGAGAGACAGGCTAGTCTGTGGTGTTAACAATGTGACTAAATAAGATAAATTATTAACAGAGGCAGAGATTATATTATAGTCATTAGAAGTTACCCAGGCCTTAGCAAGCACAAAGTGTACAAGCAGGCAAGGTCCACCAAGTTTGGTGGGAAGCTGTTGGTAAGTCAACCAACAGGAAGGAGGGTGCAGGAAGTAATGAACAAAGAGACTCGGAGCAAAAATGAGTTCAAGAGCTTGATCCACAGATCAGGAGCTATGGAGAATGCTAATGGTGTGGGGGAGATTACCCCCAGGAGAGACATAAATTCAGGGAAGCTACATGTTATGCCTGCAATAGGAGAGGAGCACATTAGGAGCAAATGTAAGACTAAGGAGAGCCTACCGGGCGGCCAGCAAAAAAAATCCAATTCCAATACAGCGTTGAGAATAACCCTGAAAATGATTCAGGGGTATACAGATTAAACAACATTAAGGTGGATATGACAGCTCCAACTATAATTGTGTTGATGGTAAATTATCAACTACTCAGGATGGAGGTGAACTGCAACTGTAGGGGAACAAAGAAGTCATTATTTACAAAGAGAGTTTCAGTCCCTAAAGTTAAGAAGCACAATAGCCAGGCTAGCAACTAATACTTTGGAAGCTTTAAGGACCCAAGAGCAGCAACAACAATGCCCATAAGTTATCAGCATCTGTCAATTCAACTGCCTCAAATAGTAGTAGGGGACCAAAGGACAATTTTGATGGACCAAGATTGTCTTTGCCAAATTAGATTAAATTGACTAGAAATTTTCAACATCAATGATGGAACCTTCCATATGTTTTTAAAAAATACCAGGAGATATTCCAAGATGAGTTAGGCAAGATATAGGGTCTGAAAGCAAACATTTACATGGATCCTCAAGTCACACCACAGTTCTTCAGAGCCCAACCTGTATCCTATGCCTTACATGAGAAAGTTGAGTCTGAACTCAAGCAGCTGGAAGAATTAGGCATCTTCAAGTCTGTGCAGTTTTCAGAGTGGTCAGCTCGCATCGTACCAGTGATTAAGTCAGATAGATCCATTAGGACACGTGGCGATTAACCATAAATCAAACAGGAAAATTGGATCAATAGCCACGACCAATAATTGAAGATCTGTACACTAAATTACTAGACGACTTAACTTATAATAAATTTGATATGTGCCAGGCATACCTACAATTAGTTAGATAAGGCAATAAGAGACTTTGTTACAATAAATAGCCACAAAGATTTATACCAGTATACTTGGCTACCCTTTAGAGTCTCATTAATGTGTGCAATTTTCCAGCCCACATTGGAAAGCCTAATACAGAACCTACCAAAGATGGTTGTCCATCTAGATGACATATTGATTACAGGAGCATCTCAAGAGGAGTATCTGGCAAATCTTGAAGAAGTTTTAAAGAATTTTAAAGAGATTTGAGAAGGTTGGAGTAAGGCTAAAAAGATGAGAAATGTAAGTTCCAGGCTCATGAAGCAATATACTTAGGGTTCAAAGTGGATACAAAAGGGGTCCATCCCACAGAGGAGAAGATAAAAGCAATTAAGGAAATAGCAGCCCCCAAGAAATGTATCAGAATTGATATCTTTTTTAGGAATGGTGAACTATTATGGAAGATTTATTCCAAATCTTTGTACAGTGTTGGCATCCCGACACACACTGCTCAAGAAGCATCAGACATGGTATTGGAAAGAGCATCAAAAAGAAGTCTTTGAATAGGTTAACGTGGAACTGCAGTCATCCAACCTCCGAGTTTTGACCCTTCAGAATAAGATCATTCTTACCTGTGACATGTCTCCTTAGGGAATCAGAATGTTTTACCATGCAAGATAGATGGAAAATGATACAGGAAGCTATATCACCCATGGCTCAATGATTTTGACCAATGCTGAAAATGCTTACTCTCAAATTGAAAACAAGGGATTAGTTGTCATCTTTGGAGTAAGAAAGTTCCATTAGTATGCTTATGGACACCATTTCATCTTAGTAACGGACAACAAACCCTCATTAATCCTATTTGAGGAGGTAAAGGCCATTCCTCCCATTGTTTCATCAAGGGTCCAGCTCTGGCCTCCATTGCTAGTAGCCTATGAGTATACTTCTCAACATAGGCCTGGTACACACATTTGAAATGTGGATAATTTTGATACATTGCCTGTTTCAGTGTGACAATTCAAGTTTTGGACCCAGCAAGACCCCATAATACCTTGAGTTAAACAGATGATCCTCCACATCTGACACTATGATAACAATTCTGAGCAATTAAGGCCCTTTTAGATAAGAAAAGATGAGTTAAATTGTGAGGATAGCGTGCTGTTATGGCAAGCAATGATGGTCGTTCCCACTCCTGCTAAGAAGTTATTGTTACATCATTATGCCCATCCTGAGATGACAAAAGTAAAGATGCTAGCATGCAGTTATGTTTGGTGGCTTGGAATAGATACTAACATTGAGAATGTGGTCAAACAAAGTGACCAATGCCAAATGCAGCAAAATTGCTATCTGTGGCCCTAATGCACTCGTGGGAGTGACCTGGTCAACTATGCGTGCAACTACATGTTGATGTTGCAGGCCCACTCAGGAGCACCATTTTCCTGCTCGTAATAGATGCACACTCCAAATACACAAAATGAAGTTCATGATCTTATCAGCAACAGTCAAAAAATTGTGATAGACTTTCGCTGTCCATGGGTTGTCCAAGGTGCAACTATACGATTTTAGGGATTGCTTTCACTACTGAAGAGTTCCAGCATTTCAGGAGAACCAACTGTGTTCAACATATTCAAACTGTACTCTACCACTCTGCTTTAAATGGACTGGCAAAGAGAACCTTCTAAACATTCAAAGCCACCATGAAGAAACAGTCATCAACTTCCCTGTAAACCAAATGGACCAGTTTCCTGATTGCAAATAGAACAACACCTCATACCACCATAGGTGTTACATTTGCCCAGTTATTAATGGACAGATGTACTAGAACAAGGTTTGATCTCATGTTTCTGAATTTGGCAGGGAGGATAGAGGCAAAACAGAACACACAGATAAAACATCAAGATTTGGCAAAAACGGAGAAGACATTTGAGGTGGAAGAGTTGGTATGCATAAAGTATTTTGCATTGATCCTAATTGGATTCCTGGAATGGTCATGGCCAGAACAGGCCTGGTGTTGTACAGAGTCATAGAGGTTTACAGCATGGAAACAGGCCCTTTAACCCAACGTGTCCATGCCACCTTTTTTGAAATAGCTCTTCAAGGAAAATGGGTAAAGAAACACCTGGACCATTTGAGAAGGAGAGAATTGCACACACAACCAATGGGCAGTCTGCCCCTTGAATGCCTGTGAGTGATATTTCTCAGAATGAAAATAATGTAGCAGCAAGCTATCCTGATGAAGAGCCCAGTGATGTTCAAGTAGGAACTAGAGGATTTATTGCAAGTGAGTGGGGGGGCAGTGGAAAGGAGCGAGGTTGGGGGGGGGGGGAATGGTGGCCTTTATATCTCTCTCTGTATATTGTTACTTAACTTCATAAATCACTCATTGGTTAATTTATTTGGTGTCTGTAGTATCTTTGATTTGATTTTATCTGATTTATTATTGCCACATGTATTAACATACAGTGAAAAGTATTGTTTCTTGCACACTATACAGACAAAGCATACCGTTTATAGAGAAGGAAATGAGACAGTGTAAAATGCAGTGTTACAGTCATAGCTAGGATGTAGAGAAAGGTCAACGTAATGCAAGGTAGGTCCATTCAAAATTCTGACAGCAGCAGGGAAGAAACTATAATTGAGTCGGTAATCTCAAACTTTTGTATCTTTTTCCCGAAGGAAGAAAGTGGAAAAGAATGTGTCTGGGGTACGTGAGGTCCTTAATTATGCTGGCTGCTTTGCCGAGGCAGTGGGAAGTGTACACAAAGTCAATGGGTGGGAGACTGGTTTACGTATTGGATTGGGCTACATTCACAACCTTCTGTAGTTTCTTGCAGTCTTGAGCAGAGCAGGAGCCATACCATATCAAGCTGTGATACAACCAGAAAGAATGCATTTATGATGCATCTGTAAAAGTTGGTGAAAGTTGTAGCTGACATCCCAAATTTCCTTAGTCTTCTGAGAAAGTAGAGGCATTGGTGAGCTTTCTTTAGTGTCGACATGAGGGAACCAGGCCAGGTTGTTGGTGTTCCAGACAACTAAAAGCTTGAAGCTCTCGACCCTTTCTACTTCATCCCCGTTGATGTAGAGAGGGGCATGTTCTCCTTTACGCTTCCTGAAGTCAATGACAATTTTATAAGATACTATAGACACCTATCTAATTCTCCGAATCCTCCTGACCCGCTGCTTCCTACTAACCCTTTGACTCACTCCCACCCTCTGACTCTCTTGATCCTGAACTCTTCAATTCACTTCCCGACCCAACTTGACCTCACCTTCTAGCTAGCCTACCACCTATCATTTACCCACTTACCTCAATTACACTCACTCACCAGTACAGTAAAAACTTTTTGGATGTCCCGTATCTTTTTAGTGTGTTAATGAATGTGGACTTACCAAAATACAGCAGCTGATGCTGTAACAAGTGGGCTTTTTCCCTTCCCACACCCACCACCGATGATCCTGTACAATGAAGGAAAACTCACAGAGCAGGTACGCTCCCCATTTCTGTAGAAACCTGATCCAGAAATGAAGAGCTTCACATTAGTGTAAGTTTAAAGTTTTTATTTATTTATTAGCGTCACAAGCAGGCTTACATTAACACAATGAAGTTACTGTGATAATCCCCTTGTTGCCACACTCTGGTGCCTGCTTGGGTACACTAAGGGAGAATTTAGCATGGCCAATGCACCTAACCAGCATGTCTTTTGGACAGTGGGAGGAAAGCAGAGCACCCGAGGAAACGAACACAGACACGGGGAGAAGGTGCAGACTCTGCACCAACAGTGACCCAAGCTGGGAATCGAACCCAGGTTCCTGGCGCTGTGTGGCAGCAGTGCTAACCACTGTGCCACCGTGCCACCTGTGTAAGAAAAGGAGCAGAGTGACAATCCAACAGTGATTGTCATTCCTAGGAAGATACAGCTCCATTGGGTAGAAGGTCCCCATCTAAAATGTTAACTCACCTGTTGTCTCTCCACAGATGCTGCTAAACATTTCCCACTCTTTTCTTTTGCTTTTGATACGGCCTTTCAGCATCTGCACTCTTTTTTTCCCCATTTTTATTTATATGGCATTTGTTTGTACGACCTGACATAGAGACCACTAAACTCTGCCAAACACAATGCGGATTGTCTCTGAGGAAGACCAAACATCCGGTTTTATAGTAAAAAATGGGAAATTTTTCCCTGCCTTTTTTCCAAACACAGACCATTTATACATGCGTAATTATAATGCTCAGCAAAACGCTGTCGCTGTAACTAGTCAGTCTCGTCTCTGCTATTATGGAGCTTGTTTGTTTCCTGGAGTCCTGGTCTAAGTCCTCTGACTGCATCTGGTTTGCAGCCACAGGATATCCAACTGTGCTGCATAAAATATAATGTTATGATTTAATAGTTGGTGACCTCATCTGCCCATTCACATTTTGTTATTTTTGAAGGCACTCTCCCCATATTTATGCAACTTCTTTTGCCAGCTGTTGTATCTAGTGCAAGCCAAACAAATTACACCATTTATATCAACATGTCCAATTCAAAAAGGAAGCAAAAGTCATTCAGATCCCATATGTTTCTCCCACACATTTGAAACATATTTCTTTTTTTAAAATGCAGCATTAATGTTACAACAATAGATAAAAAAGTCAACCATGCTTGACTTTTATCCCCCCTTTTTAACTCACCTCTGCTGAATATGGCATGCCGCTGTAGTAAATCGTGAAACTTTTCTTGCCAGTGACGGTTCTGTACATGTGAGGCTACAGTGGGAAGCAACTTCGTGTGGTTCTGGC
The DNA here is from genome assembly GCF_965287045.1 of Carcharhinus amblyrhynchos. Lineage (NCBI taxonomy): Eukaryota > Metazoa > Chordata > Chondrichthyes > Carcharhiniformes > Carcharhinidae > Carcharhinus > Carcharhinus amblyrhynchos. The sequence continues at coordinate 37,462,337 of NC_137339.1, read as the reverse complement.
ATCACAGCTTCCTTCAGCTAGAAAGTTCAAAAGTGAAAGGTGAACAATGTATCTAAATTTGCTGATGACATTAAGTAAGGTGGAGAAGTAAATGGGAAATGGGAGCAGATAGCTACAAAGGGACATTGATAGATTAACTGACTGGAAAAACCGTTAGCAGTTGGAGATCAATGTGGGAAATGTCATCCACTTTGGATCTAAGTAGACACGTATTGTATCTAAACAGTAAGCGAGGAACTGTGAAAGGCAGGATGATTTATAGAAGAATCCTAGAATCCCTACAGTGCAAAAGGAGGCAATTCTGCCCATTGAGTCTGTACTGACCACAATCCCACCCTGGCCCTATTCCCGTAACCTCACATATTTACCCTGCTAACCCCCCTAACTCTAGGGTCAATTTAGCATGGCCAAACAACCTAACCTGCACATCTTTGGACTGTGGGAGGAACACAGTAAAAAGTCTGACAACACCAGGTTTTAGTCCCACCGATTTATTTGATAGTAAACGCACAAGCTTTTGAGGTTTCCCTCTTCGTCAGGTGAATGGAGAGTTCTGGCCTCAGACAGAGCATATAAAGCACAGACAGTTTAGAGATTACTGATTAGAATGCGAATCTTTACACCTAACCTGCTGTTCAAGTCCTAAAGTGGCCGACAATGCATGTGGAAGGAGCACTGATCACAGGTTAAAGAGATGTGTATTGTCTCCAGACAGCACAGTGAGTGAGGTTTTGCAAACCCAGGCCAGTCACGGGGGTTACAGATAGTGTGACATGAACCCAAGATCCCTGTTGAGACCGTCCTCATGTGTGCGGAACTTGGCTATCAGTCTCTGCTCAGCGACTCTGCGCTGTCGTGTGTCGTGAAGGCCGCCTTGGAGAACGCTTACCCAAAGGTCAGAGGCTGAATGCCCGTGACCACTGAAGTGTTCACCAACAGGAAGGGAACAGTCTTGCCTGGTGGTTGTCGAGCAATGTTCATTCATCCGTTGTCGTAGCGTCTGCATGGTCTCTCCAGTGTACCATGCTTCGGGACATCCTTTCTTGCAACGTATCAGGTAGACAATGTTGGCCAAGTTGCAAGAGTATTTACCGTGTACCTGGTGGATGGTATTCTCACGTGTGATGATGGTATCCATGTCGATGATCCGGCATGTCTTGCAGAGGTTGCTGTGGCAAGGTTGTGTGGTGTTGTGGTCACTGTTCTCCTGAAGACTGGGTAGTTTGCTGCGAACAATGGTCTGTTTGAGGTTGTGTGGTTGTCTGAAGGCAAGAAGTGGGGGTGTGGGGATGGCCCTGGCGAGATGTTTGTCTTCATCAATGATATGTTGAAGACTCCGGAGAAGATGTCGTAGCTTCTCCGCTCCAGGGAAGTACTGGACGACGAAGGGTACTCTGTCCACTGTGTCCCGTGTTTGTCTTCTGAGGAGATCGGTGCGGTTTTTCGCTGTGGCACATTGGAACTGTCGATCTATGAGTCGAGCGCCATATCCTGTTCTTAAGAGGGCATCTTTCAGCGTCTGGAGGTGTCTGTCACGATCCTCCTCATCTGAGCAAATCCTGTGTATACGGAGGGCTTGTCCATAGGGAATGGCTTCTTTAACATGTTTAGGGTGGAAGCTGGAGAAGTGGAGCATTGTGAGATTGTGGGCTTGCGGTACAGTGAGGTGCTGAGGTGACCGTCCTTAATGGAGATGCATGTGTCCAAGAATGCAACTGATTCTGGGGAATAGTCCATGGTGAGTCTGATGGTGGGGTGGAATTTGTTGATATCATATAGTTGTTTCAGTGATCGTTCACCATGAGGCCAAAGGAAGAAAATGTCATCGATGTATCTAGTGTATAGCATCGGTTGAAGATTCTGTGCAGCAAAGAAGTCTTGTTCGAACCTGTGCATGAAGATGTTGGCATATTGAGGTGCAAATTTGGTCCCCATGGCTGTTCCGTGTATCTGGATGAAAAACTGGTTGTTGAAGGTGAAGACATTGTGGTCCAGGATAAAGCGGATGAGTTGTAAAATTGCATCTGGAAACTGGCAGTTGTCAGCATTGAGTACTGAGGCAGTCGCAGCAATGCCATCATTGTGGGGGATGTTGGTGTAGAGCGCCGAGACATCCATTGTGACGAGGAGCGTCCCTGGTCATCTCTTTAACCTGTAATCAGTGCTCCTTCCACTCACATTGTCGGCCACTTTAGGACTTGAACAGCAAGTTAGGTGTAAAGATTCGCATTCTAATCAGTAATCTCTAAACTGCCTGTGCTTTACATGCTCTGTCTGAGGCCAGAACTCTCCATTCACCTGACGAAGAGGGAAATTTCGAAAGCTTGTGCATTTACTATCAAATAAGTCGGTTGGACTAAAACCTGGTGTTGTCAGACTTTTTACTGTGTTTACCCCAGTCCAATGCCGGCACATCCACATCATGACTATGGGAGGAAACCAGACCACCTGGAGGAAACCCACGCAGACACAGGGAGAACATGCAAATTCCATACAGACAGTAACCCAAGGCCTAAATTGAACCTGGGTCCCTGCTGCTCTGAGGTAGCAATGCTAATCACTGCACCACCGTGTCATCCTGTGATCTAAATATGGAGATCACTAAAAATTAATGGACAAGAACAAAATATAATCCAAAAGAATAAAGGAATGTTAGCCATCATTTCCAGTGGGTTGGAGTACAAAGGGTTGCTACAATTAAATAACAGTCTAGCTAGACCACATCTAGAGTATTTGTTCATCTCTGGCCATCATAAACCAGGAAGGGCATGTTGGTGTACAGCAGTGCAGATTCACCAGAACACTGCCACCAGTTAAAAGTGATAAATTACAAGGGCAGGTTGCATAGACTAGGCTTAAATTAGTTTGAGTTAGAAGATTAAGAGGTGATCAAAGTGATATCTTTAAGGTTAAAGGATTTGATTGGGTAGATAGTAACTTTAGTTCTATGCCCTCCTCCATCCCCTAGGTTATATTCTAACCGATTCTGGTGGGAGAGCTGGATTGGGGTTTGGGGGAGTGGTGGGGATGGAGGGGGTGTGCAATATCCATAGGCTGTTCAACGCTGATATCAGGAAGTTATCATTCACAAAAAAAAGAGTACAAATCTCTAACTCAATTCCTCAAAAAAAGCAGTTCAATTTAAATCAATTGAAAATCTAAACTGATGTTGATTTCGCTTGGTAAGAAAATGAAATGGTCTGGAGCAACTGAAGATAAATGGAGTTGAGATGCAGCTCCACCATGATCCAAATCAAATTGAATGGCAAAACAGGCTTGAGGGACTGAATGGCCTCCTTCTGTTTCTATTTTCCTATGATTCTTTCCAGTTGGTCTTTAAGAAAGAAAATTCTTGGGGGTGTCCATTTTAGGGTCAGGTCTCCAAGAAAGGCTCTCTCTGCAGAGGTTTTCAAAATACATTACAGTAATTAACATTTGCTGGTTGCAGTTACATGTTTCAGTTAGAGATTTGCACTTATACGAGTTGAGGCAACAAAAAAAATCAAAATTCCAACAGTCAGAAAGAATTAACATAAACTTCAACCCCCCACTGTTTATTATCGTGTCTTTTGTTGATTTATTTTGGAAACATTTAAGTCAACAATAATGAGATCACATGGAGAGTGCGTTGTAGCAGCTATTTGATTCAGACAATGTCAAGGACCAGGATTGATATCAGTAAGGAGAATCACCAGACCAGTCATTAATGCTACATATTTTTCAGTTTGCTCATTCTATCAGACCCCCTCAAACACAATTCCCCTGACATCACCTATTCTCAGCGTGAAAGGAAAATTATACAGTTTCCCAATGTTAAAGGAGGCGCACAACTGAACTAGGGTCAATTTGAAACCCCTTTGATTAACAAATTTTCAAGGAGTTACGCAAGAACATGAGGAGTAGATTCAGCCCCTTGAGCCCGGACATATTTAATTAGATTGTAACGGATATACAACTTAAATTCATCAGTTTGTATTGGTAACAGGCATGAGAGCCCAATTATGTTCCCATCCAGCAAGTGCACTCCCACAGGAGCTACTGGGTAACTGTCAGGAGTGGGATATTGGCCAACTCTCCATTCCCTTAACCTGGAGGCACTATGGTCAATAGTAACACATCTACCAGCTACATCATAGAGAACAGATTCTTCAGCACAATTCGGGAATTAAACTTTTTGATTTGCTTTGATTTATTATTGTCACATATATTGGCATACAGTGAAAAGGATTGTTTCTTGCGCACTACACAAACAAAGCATACTGCTCACAGAGAAGGAAAGGAGAGAGTGCAGAATATTGTGTTACAGTCATGGCTAGGGTGTAGAGAAAGATCAACTTAGTGCAAGGAAGGTCAATTCAAAAACACAATGGCAGCAGGGAAGAAGCTGTTCTTGAGTCGGGTTAGTGCGTGACCTCAGACTTTTTTATCTTTTTCCTGATGGAAGAAGGTGGAAGAGAGAATGTCTGGGGTACGTGGGGTCCTTAATTATGCTGGCTGCTTTTCCGAGGCAGTGGGAAGTGTAGACAGAGTCAATTGATGGGAGCCTGGTTTGTGTGATGGATTGGGTTACATTCACAACCCTTTGGAGTCTCTTATAATCTTGGCCAGAGCAGGAGCCTTACCAAGCTGTGATACAACCAGAAAGAATGCTCTCTACGGTGCATCGGTAAAGGTTGGTGAGAGTCATAGCTGACATGCCAAATTTTCTTTGTCTTCTGAGAAAGTAGCGGAGCGGGAGGGCTTTCTTAACTATAACGTCAGCATAGGGGAACCAGGACAGTTCGTTGGTGATTGAACACCTAAAAACTTGAAGATCTCAACCATCTAATCTGAACCTGGGATCTAGACTATTATGATTCAGCTGCCTAATGAAAACTCACTGAATCATCAGGGATCAACATGATTTTATAGGATCAGTTTAATCTATAAATACGGGTAACTCTGAAAAAATTACTCCAAATCATTGCTAGTATAGACTTCAATATCTAATGCTTTTCTTCTTTGTGGGAAGCCGTTTAATTCTATGCAACTTTACATCAACAAAATAAAAACATAATGGGACAACATATGAAATTTAGAGTGGAGAAAATCTCAACACAGGAAATATAATGGATGTAGAATAGATTTAGTTTAACTAAGTTAGTAGAGTCACATGTAGGCTTACATTAACACTGCAATAAAGTTACTGCGAAAATCCCCAAGTAGCCACGCTCCACCGCCTGTTCGGGTGCACTGAGGGAGAATTTCACATGGTCAATGCACCTAACCAGCACATCTTTTAGACTTGTGGAAGGAAACAGGAGCAGTTGGGGGAAACCCATACAGTCAGGGGAAGAACATGCAGACTCTGCACAGACAATAAGCAAAGCTGGGAATTGAACCCGGTACCTCCTGCCCGGCCCCACATGCCACCATGCTGCTCCATGGTGGTTTTACAAGAGTTGTCTATAGCTTTGTCACTACAGTGCTGAACAGGCCATTTGGCTCTTTGGGTTTGCACTGACTCTCCGACAGATTATCTCACCCAAGTCCTCCCTTCCCTCCCCTCTCTCCCCCATGACTCCAGACATTTCCCATGGTTAATCAATTTAGCCTACACATCTTGGGACACAAAAGGGCAATTTAGCATTCCTGGCTTGGGTCACTGTCTGTGTGGCGACTGCGCATTCTCCCCATGTTTACATGGGTTTCCTCCAGGTGTTCCGGTTTCCTCCCACTCTCCAAAGATGTGCTGGTTAGGTGCATTGGCCATGCTAAATTGCTTCTCTGTGTACCCAGGTAAGTGCCGGAGAGTGGCGACTAGGGGATTTTCACCGTCATTTCATTGCAGTGTTAATGTAAGCCTACTTATGACTAATAAATAAACTTTACTTTACTTTAATCCACCTAAGCTACACAGCTTGGGACACTAAGTGGCAATTTTGGCATGGCCAATTCATCTAACCTGCACATCTTTGGACTGCAGGAGGAAACCAGAGCAACTGGGGGAAACCCATGCAGACACAGGGAGAATGTGCAAACTTCACACAGACAATCACCCAAGGCTGAAATCGAACCCTGGTCCCTGGAGCTGTAAGGCAGAAGTGCTAACCACTGCGCCACCATAAATTACAAAGTAAAAGTTTAAAGTTTATTTATTAGTCTCACAAGTAGACTTACATTAACACTGCAATAAAATTACTGTAAAAATCCCCTAGTCGCCACACTCCAGCGAATGTTCGGGTACACTGAAGGAGAACTTAGCATAGCCAATGCATCTAACTAGCATGTCTTTCGAAATATGGGAGAAAACCGGAGCACCCAGAAGAAACCCATACAGATACAGGGAGAACATGCAGACTCTGCACAGACACTGACTCAAGCCAGGAATCAAACCTAAGTCCCTGGCGCTGTGAGGCAGCAATGCTAACCATTGTGCCACCATGCCAGAAGAGGGGAGCAGGGTGAGGGTAAATTATATACAATGGTTTATAGGAGGCACAATGGTTTCTTTAAACAGAATCTCACAAGAATGTCCAGATGATTGCTTGCCTATTCAGAGGCAAAGTGAAGGCTGGGAAAAGATTTACTTCAGCCATCAGGAATTTGCTTACATCAGATTTACACAAAGATGGATTTGAATTGTGTTACAGACTTCCTGCCGAATAACAATGAAAAGATGAAATCCTGATAAGAGAAACTTTGTTTGAAATGACTTTCCCAGTTGACATCAGAATCCCTGGAAAATGCAACATTTAGTTCAGTGACAGGCATTACTTGAAGCTGCTTGTGGCACTGTCTTTAATGTCACTGCTTGTGTTTCAATCCGCAGAATGTAGTCCAAGTGACTGTGGTCCCGACAGTTTGCAAACCATCCTGTTTATGTTAGAGATTGTATCAATGTCATCAGGTAGGGTAAAAATGCCTCTATTGTGCCTCTCTTAGTCAGCTGGTTTTACACTGCAATTCCCCCTGCTCACTTTAGTTGACAGGCTGAAGAAAATATACATTAAAGATAGAGTTTAAAAAAACATTGAGCATACCTTAGTACAATGGTGTGTGTTTGCGTACACCTGCCCTTTGTAGGAAGTTTGGTAATTTGAGCACTAGGCATGTGCAGAACAACCATTGCAATCTGGCATCTATTAAGCACACTAAACATGGTGCAAGACTGATTGAATTTTTAAAAAGAAGTGTCACATTCCCTTCTGTCATTCTCACATAAAAATACGAAATTCACTGATAATCGTTTTCGCTTTCTGAAATCCGCCAATACTCACAAAATGTTGGATATCATTCCATCATCTCTCACACACATGTACAGCTCATTTATTTTCTTATCATTTGTGATTTGCACCTTTCCCTAGGTTTATTTTGTTGTCTGTTACTTCTCCACAAAATGAACATAAGAACATAAGAAATAGGAGCAGGAGTAGGCCATCTAGCCCTTCGAGCCTGCCCCGCCATTCAATAAGATCATGGCTGATCTGTTGTGGCTCAGTTCCACTTTCCCGCCCTCTCCCCATAACCCTTAATCCCCTCTCTTATCAAAAACCCATCAACCCGCGTCTTAAAAATATTTAGCGAGGCAGCCTCCACCACTTCAACGGGCAGAGAATTCCAGAGATTCACCACCCTTTGAGTGAAGAAGTTCCTACTCAACTCCGTTCTAAACCGCCCCCCCTTTATCTTGAGGCTATGCCCCCTAGTCCTACTGTCTTTTTTGAGCGGGAAGAGTCTCTCCACCTCTATCCTATCCATCCCATTCATCATCTTATACGTCTCAATGAGATCTCCCCTCATTCTTCTAAACTCTAACGAGTACAAGCCTAGTTTATTCAGCCTCTCCTCATAGCTCAACCCCCTCAACTCCGGTATCAGCCTAGTAAACCTCCTCTGCACTCCCTCCAAGGCCAAAATATCTTTGCACAGGTGCGGTGCCCAAAACTGCACACAGTACTCCAGCTGCGGCCTCACCAATGCCCTATACAGCTGCAGCAAGACCTCCCTACTTTTATATTCAATCCCCCTCGCTATGAAGGCCAGCATCCCATTCGCCTTCCTGACCACCTGCTGCACCTGCAAGCTGGGTTTTTGCGACTCATGTACAAGGACCCCGAGGTCCCTCTGCACCGTCGCCTGCTGCAGTTTTTCGCCACGTAAGTAATAGTCCTTCCTACCATTCTTCCTACCAAAGTGGACCACCTCACACTTGCCAACATTAAATTCCATTTGCCATTTCCTGGCCCATTCGCCCAGCCTATCTAGATCCTTCTGCAGACTCTCCACACCCTCCGCACAATTTGCCATTCCCCCAATCTTGGTGTCATCAGCAAATTTCGACACCCTACACTCGGTTCCCTCCTCCAGATCATCTATATAAATGGTAAAAAGCTGAGGCCCCAGCACCGACCCCTGGGGCACTCCACTAGTCACCATCCGCCAATCCGAATAGCACCCGTTGACCCCCACTCTCTGCCTCCTATTTGACAACCAATCCTCTATCCACGCTAACACCCTACCCCCAACTCCATGTCCCTCGACCTTCTGCAATAACCTCTTGTGAGGTACTTTGTCAAACGCCTTCTGAAAATCTAGAAAGACCACATCCACCGGCTCTCCTCTATCCACCGCCCTAGACACATCCTCATAGAACTCCAGTAAATTTGTCAGACACGACTTCCCTTTAATGAAACCGTGCTGCGTCTGCTCCCACTCAGGTTGGAAAGGAAGAAGTTGGAAGGGAAATGGGGAGGAGGAGAAAATGTAGAAATACGTTCAAAAATGCCTTTTGTGATTATATGTCTGAACATATGAAAAAGGTCAAAGGAAAGCAGCACCAACTTTTTATTTATATATCACCCTTAAAGTAATAAAATGTCCCAAGATGCTTCACAGGAGCAATGTAAAGAACTTTAGATACAGGCGCCGAAATTCTACCACCCCATCTGCCATGGAATTGGAGCAGGGGAGGGACAGACAATGTCCACTGACCTCAGGCGGGATTTTCCTGTCTCAGGTCGACCAAGGTTGTAAAACCCTGCCCAGAATCACGAAAGGGGATAAGAGAATAGATGACCAAAATCTCGCTTCTTAAAGGAGAAAAGGAGGTAACACCATGGAGAGGCTTAGGGATGGAATTCCAAAACTTCAGGCCTAGGCCAGGTGCGGGCAAGCCATGACCCATGTGCCACATTCAGCCTGTAGGAGCCTTTAATCTATCCTGGGGATTACGGCAATGCAAGGGAATTAGCTCAAGATAACTTGGTTAACGTTTGTGCCACAAAGGCGGATATTTCTTGAAGAGCATGGCTGCCATAATCAAGCAGGGGAACACATGTGGAGAAGTCTGAGATCAGCATTAGGTCAGTGTACATAATCATAGTTTTGATTTGCTTTGTGGTTTTGCTAGCGTATATACAGTAATTCATTCCAGATTGGGATAGCATTGAGAATAAGCGGACAGGGTACTCAGGAATAGAACTGAGGACATTTTAGTCAGACAGACACTCGGTTGGGCAATTTTTCAAGATGTTCTCTCCAATGAGTACTGACTGTCTCCCTATTCTTGATAAAATCCTCTTCTTACTTGATTTTCAGCAGGTTAGGCCCTTGAGTGTTGGGCTATTGAACATCTTGAGCACACAAGAGGATAATATCCATAAGTTGTTGGATTTCCCACACTCTTTCTATCCACTGGTTGTTCTTTATATTACTGATTCTATGCTGTATCATTGTTAATTCAGCTACCTGTAGGTTTGCTGCTTTTCTCTTGAGCTTTGGTAAAGTTTCTAATCTGTGAAAGTTGTGCGCTTACTCTCCATTAGGTATCTCTTAGTCAATTTTGTCAAACCCATAACAACGTTTCCTGGTGAAGAGGCCAAGAACCTCTCCACAGTCACTTGCTATAGTTGATTTCAGGGGCAACCAGGCACTATGAGCACCTTGTAGATCCTGCTGCTGGTTGGAGTTTCAAAAATTGGCATTGACGCACTGACTGAGTGGGATCTTTCAATGTTAATTTTCTTGTGGATTGCTTCTGTTGCCTCTGCTGTTTCGGGGAGAACGTGGGCAGGCTGATCATGATGCTAGATCTGATAAGGCCATGATTGGCCTAGCAGTCATGGTGTGAATAATGTAAAATCTCTGTGGTCCCTTGCTTGAGCCATGATGTAGTCAAGTAGGTGCCAGTTTTTGAACCGTGGAAGTTGCCATCTCTCCACAGATGCCACCGGACCTGCTAAGTATTTCCAACATTTTCTGTTTTCGTAACACATTCAAGGACTTGACGTGGAAAGCCTGATTGGAGATGGAACAGTGATTGCTTGGACAGTTAGGCCAAGAGTTGATTTTCTGAGGAGAAGGGTCATGACAGTAGATTTTCAGGGCAGAAGGGCAGCCCTGGAACGAGAAGAGAGAACTCTTTACAATATCAATTAACTTGGGGGTCATCTAAGTGATCAGTGGTTTCATGAGAATTGGATCAAATTGGGTTTCGTGAGAATTGGGATGGTTGGCAGATTGGTCTTGGTGTATGTTCCTCGCGTAGGGAATAGCATTTGAATGCGGGAGATACCGGGTTCAAATCCTGGACGAGCCCAGGAATTTTTCCCAAAAGTAGGGGAGACTAAAACTAGAGGGCATAGGTTTAAGGTGAGAGAGAGGAGATACAAAAGGGTCTAGAGGGGCAGTGTTTTCACTCACAAGGTGGTGAGCATCTGAAACAAGCTACCAGAGGTGGTAGTAGGGGCGATTTTGCGTTTTAAAAAGCACTTAGGCAGTTCCATGGGTAAGAGGGTACAGAGGGAAATGGGCCAAATGTGGGCAGTTGGGACTAGCTTAGTTGTTAAGAAAAAGGGACGACATGGACAAGTTGGGCCAAAGGGCCAGTTTCCATGCTGTAAACCTCTATGACTATGACTCTAAGTCAAACAAGTTCCAGGAGCATGCAGTAACTGGGTGACATCAGACTCAAAATGACACGTACCTTCTGTACGTAGGCATTTAACAACACTTAGTGACTTCAACAGAAAGGAAAGTTAAGCAGGACGTGATCAATCTGATTCCACCAGATGAAGCTGAATTTGTTCCCTCTCCTCTAAAATCTCATGGCAAAGCTGCTGTGCGATAGATTACAAGGAAGGATGGTACCTCTCCTGTTGACTTTCCCTCTCTCGCTTCGAGAGCAATCTGTGGTTGGGACCTGACAATGTAACTAACGGCGAACATTTGTCTGCCACCATTCAGTGATATATATTCAACTTCAGTGTCTTGCAGCCTCATGTCGACTTAGATTTCATTCAATCTAATACAGAAATGGACTCCATTTTTGAAGTCACCTTTTCCACAATAGCCCTGATGATCCTTTCTAATTAAGTTGGTTAGTTAACACTAAAGACCCAATCCAAATTTTCTGTCTGCTACACAAGAATAGAGACTAAACACTGCAACTATCCACAAACAGGTACATTTGGAAACAGATATTCAATGCACCTCCAACCCAAACCCATCAGGTATCATGAGAAAACAACAAAATCTGTTTCAAAAATGCTAACAACTCAAACACAAATGTTAGAAACAGTCCTGAATACAGGAATACAGGAATATTTGTGATTTAGATCCAGACTCCACTTTTCAGTGTTCGTCAGGAGAACAAACTTACCCAAATTCCTCTCGGATCAGTTCATTGAGATGACTCAGAAAGTTAAGACAAGGCAGAGAGACCGAGAAAAAAAACAAGCAGCAGGAAACTTAATTGAAAATCTGTTTGTATCCCACTTCAGTATGACTGATGGGATGGACAGGATGTAATGAGGAATAACAGCACAGGATGTAACAGATTGGCATGACATGGGAAAATTCAGGAATTTGGCACAGTACGGGATGATTGATGAAACAAACTCCCGCTGTATACAAACCAACAAACAGCATGACACATCACATTACAATTCACAATTAAATACAAAACTATAAACTGTCCACCCTATTGGGATACCAACATCATATCGCCTCAAATCCTTGCGATTGTCCTTAAAGTGTTAATGCTGCAGATTGTCCATATTATTTCTAAACAGACTACTAAGGTTCTGACTACTAATTTATCATTTTGACTGCTATTAAACTCAGCTCACGAATCGATTCCAATTCCTTGAACTGGAGCAAAAGCACCTTGGTGACAGATGTACATAACAGTCCGTCACTTTGCAAACCATTCCTGAGATTGCAACAACTTCCTCAACACTGGGGAGACCAATTGCAAATTGGGTGATCGCTTTTTAGAACACCTTTGTTCACGCTGCAGGTGTGGCCTTTCGTGAAGCCCCAATTTTAATCACTTCACCATTGGTGCCCAAGCCTTCAATTGCATAAGTCCCTAAGCTGTGATTTATCCTCCCTGTCTCGGTGCACCCCTTTCCTCCATTAAGATACCACTTAAAATCTATCTGTTTGATCAAGCTTTTGGTCATCTGGCAAAATATCCCCGGGTGTGCCTTGGTATCATATTTTGTTTTATAATGTTCCAGGGAAATGCTTTGGTACATTTAGTCTGGGCAGAAATGGATCTTTCCTTAATGGATTCCTTGGATGCATCAGAAGTCTCCACTCCACTCCAAGATGTTAACCCCCTGCCGAGGATCCCCTCCCTACATTGCCTCTCAAACCTTCGCTTCCCACCTTCCCTTGGCAAGACCCAAAACACTTACAATTCTGAGGAAGGGTAAATATTAGACTGTTTGGTGATGTTATAGCCGTACACATCTTCTTTGATGCCTTCTGAATTGTGAGTTATACTGGATGTTTGCTTAACTTGGGGTTTGACATCTAAATCCATATTCTCCAGTCCGTGCACAAAGTTCATTTGCCAGAGAAAGTCGTTTATTAAATTGCCACTTCTGAATTTTACAGTTAATAAAAATATGGCATTGTATTTCATTCTCAAACATAGCTTCATGTTACAATTTGTTTTAAAACAGGAAGCACTCAAAGAAGCTTCTCATTTACAATTATCTTAATTGATCATGAGATGGAATAGCTGCCGTATTGCATGGCTTCAGTGTCAATTATTAAAATTCATTAAGACATATTTGAAGCCAAAATTCCTCAGGGGTTCTGTCAATCTCTTGTCAGATTATAGTAGGAGACCAACAGAATGCTCAGAAAAAGAATGTAGAGCTGGTTGTACCAGGTCTCTGCCATTTCCATGTATTTCCTATTTGCTTTATTAAGAACGTAATCTACTTCCTTCCCTTTCATGGAAAATGATGACATCGGGGCTCAGCCAGGGATAGGGTGCAGGGGAAGGAGCATTCTGTGCCAAAAGTTGCTACTCATTTCACTCAAAAAAAAAACCAACCCTTTGACATGGGCAATGTAGTGACTAAATGCAGTTATGCTCCCAAAAGTCTGGGTGCAGGTCATTCAGAATCAGCCCTTTAGGTTAATGGATGGACCCACATGTACTTAGCTATGTAAAAAAATGTACAGAATTCACGCATTTAAATAGACCAGCTATCAAAATCAAAATAGAGGGTGGATTGGTTAATCCCTATCAGGAATGTTCTATGGAGTTACATTTTGGATGAAGGATCAAAACTGTAGCCAATCTTTGCACACTGCTATAAACATTGATTTACTGTTACACATCACAAGCATACAACTCCTAATCCAACCATACTTTCATTCCATTCCTATTTATTGGAGTGCAAATGAATGACCAGTTAATTTCCATCACCTGCCTGCAATTAAATACAATTAATATACAATTAGCACATGAAGGGATAAAATTGAAGGTTCTAGCTTTCAACTCCAAGCTGCCTTGCTCCAGAGACTAATTTAATAATGGTGAATCTTGTCGTTAATGAGGCACACACTAAAAGCAGGCAAGAGCTTGCTTAACATTCACAAGTCACAACCTGGTGACATAACATAACTGTCATTTATTAATAAGAAAATCTGCAGTCTCCTCTCATGGATAACGACATGTTTCTTGTTGTATGGAAACCACTACTTAGCACTTAAAATTTTTTAAATGAGACCAAGTTTTACTTTTCCCCTTCCTTTGAACAGACTTGTTTTATATATCTGATCTCTAGAATAGAAAAACTTCTCAAGATCTTTCACAGAAAGATATCAGTAAAGAATAGAGCCCCAGAAAAAAATGGTACGTACAAAATTTAAAACCAGTGCATAAACCATGGATACTCCTCTTTCCATAGCCCTTGCTGTTGCTGGGTTATATTTACGCGGTCGCTACCTACCTTTGCTAGGTTATTGGCACTTCTGTGATAGCTCACCAAAGTGATCCTTCTTCATGTAAGAACCAAGCCTCAGAGTGTCAACAAGCTATTCAACCATGGAGGAAACCATAGCTGACCCTGATACTATCCATAATTAAAATGCACAGGCGCATACGTATACTCTCCAGTGGATAGTGATCAGGAAGAGGAATTCTGACTAATGGCTCTCTACTGTGTTGGCCTGCAGTGTTAACCATGGGTGGAAACAGAGTGCCTAGCTTTAACATTGAATTATTTACTTACCAGGAATGCATCGTTTGCAAACAAGAAGGTAGGTGAGTCTCCATGGATACCAATGTGAGCTGCTCAAAAGGGCTTGGGGGAAAACGATAATTTTTCTTCCAATGCTTCTTCTGTTTTGAGGTGAAGTTCATCAGGGCACTACAGACCGTATACCAATATTTTTGATGCAAACCCAACCTTCCATGGCAGCAAATGTTCCATAATAGTACTTAAAGAGAAATGTATTATGCTGGTTCAAAGGCATTATGTGGTATATGATAGATATTTTCTAACCAATTTACATTTCTGCTTCTCTATAATTATAAAAAAAGGTTATAGTTTATTTAATAGTCACAAGTAAGCTTGCATTTATTTATTAGTGCCACAAACTTACATTAACATTGCACTGAAGTTACCATGAAAATCCCCTACTCGCCATACTCTGGCGCCTGCTAGGGTACACTGGTGGAGAATTTTGGCATGGCCAATGCACCTAACCAGCACCTCTTTTGGACTATGGGAGGAGGAAGTCTGAGCACCAGGAGGAAACCCACATAGACGTGGGGAGAACGTGCAGACTTTGCACAGTGATCCAAGATGGGAATCAAACCTGGGTCCCTGGTGCAGTGAGGCAGCAGTGCCAACCACTGTGCCACCTTGTCACCCACTGAAGTTACTGTGAAAATCCCCTAGATGCCACACTCCACTGCCTGTTCGGGTACACTAAGAGGCAATTTAGCATGGTCAACACACCTAACCTGCAGGTCTTTCAGAGAAAACTAGAACATCCAGAGGAATCCATACAGACACAGGGAGTACGTGCAAACAGTGACCCAAGCTGGAGTCCCTGATGCTGTGAGGCGACAGTGCTAACCAATAAGAATATAAAAACTAGGAGCAAGAGTAGGCCATCTGGCCCCTTGAGCCTGCTCTGCCATTCAATAAGATCATGGCTGATCTTCTCGTGGACTCAGCTCCACTTACCTGCCCGCTCACCATAACCCTTAATTCCTTTACTGTTCAAAAATCTATCGATCCTTGCCTTAAAAACATTCAATGAGGTAGCTTCAACTGCTTCACTGGGCAGGGAATGCCACAGATTTACAACCCTTTGTGTGAAGAAATTCCTCCTCAACTCTGTCCTAATGTGCCACCATGTCACCCCAATATACAAACTAGTGAGAGTTCCGGTTGCATTCTGATTACACTAAAAAAAGAGGCTCTCTGTAAAAATGGACTTTCGAAATCCAAGAAAAATTTTCTGAAAAAAGCAATACTGAGAAAGTGATTTTTATGTATTTTTTGTTAGTGAAATATATGCACTTGAATCCATTAATGTCTTAATTTGCTACATTGTGAACTCAGGTTTTTACACGATTAAGTGACAAGAAGCCATTGTAGGATCAAACGCGTAAATACATAAATCAAGGTGAAATGGGCTGTGGCCATAATTTTTACTGTTCAGCTTTTTTCTCAAGTTACAAGTACATTTCTCATATCAATTCACGTCACGGATCAACTGTCCAGCCAGGACAAATATTTTTCTCAATGTTTGCCATCCCGATGGTTATCAACAGAAAAGCTCTGTTTATAAAATCTGCGTCAAACAATATTGCTTTATACTCTAAGTACCAAATAAAGTTTGTGGAAGATTTCAATGGAGTTTTTTATGATTGAAATCCCAAAACTCTTGTTCAATCCTCTCTGAATGAACCAGGAATTCGATAAGTAAAACAACAGAGAAAGCCTATTATTTACTTCAACAACAACGATGCAGCAACTAGTAGTTCATTCGGCATTCAAACACATGAATAAAAGGGGAGTTCCTTCCTGTTCACTATTTCCATTTGCACAGAGAGTTTTGTCTGCTGTAACATGTATTTTGGCCTGTGACTGTCATTCTTTGCTTCATTTTGGAATTGTAAATCAACATTCTGGACACTGTTTTACACTCCTTGGGAGAAACAGAGTCATTACAATTTCTTTCACATTTCTTTGAAAGTTTCATTTATTGTTTCAAAAAATGCGCAGTACGTAGTTGCGGACGGGAGATCATGTGATGAAACCTCCAGGAATACATCTGACCAGAGCTGGCAAGCACAATCCTTCTTGTTCCTTTTGCAGTAGTTCAAGTAAAGCAAAAATATATTTTCAAAGGCAGAAATGATTGGAATGTAAATATTTTTAATATGAAATTCCAGATTCTATCAGGAAAGATTTAATCAGATTCTTGTTGCAACAGTGATAGAAATTTCAGCTTCCCAAGGCACCTCTCGAGAGGCAAAGTGGGGAAGTTCTCCCTTCCATCCTGACCAACATTTATCCTTCAAACAACAGCACTATCGATTGGGGAATTAATCTCAATGCTGTTCACGTGATCTTTGTGCACAGTGGCTGACACATTACTCTGCATGATTGCAGTGACAACATTTTGAATCACTTCATTGACTATAAGGCCTATGGGACACTCTAAGGTCGTGAAAGGCGTCAAATAAATGCAAGTTCTTTTGTTTTACAGGCAGCATGAATTTCAAACGCAACTTATATTTTAGGAATACTGGAAGTGTAAACATGCAGGTGGAAGAATGTCGCAGTGCATTCAACTTAGGACAACAAGATACAAATTTAGGTCTGTTTCTGACTTGGCTTATGCTATAAATTGGGCCAGGAACTTATTGAAAGGAAAATGAGAAGTTCAGTCCCTTTCTCTGGTCCTAGCTCCATCTCCCATCTTCCAGTCACTCTCTATATATTAGCACCCTGTACCAGATTGCATTGGTAGACCTGCGTGCTGGCAGAGTCTAGTTTAAGCCTGTACTATGGTATGGATATCGAAAGAAGACAAAGGGAGAATTTCTTTTTCAAGACATGACATTTAGACAGAATAAAAAATGCAACAATAACATCCGCATTACAACTTTGTGTTGGAAGGATACTCACTGCAAATCATCCAATAAAATTCAGTCCTTACGTAAGTGTGTAATTTCCACATCCTCTTTGTTTCCATTGATTTAAATCATTAGATTGTCAATTACTCTTCGAGTGTCACTTTCTACCTGATCCGAGTTAGGTTTAGAATCATTGATAGGATTACACCATCACAGTGACACTTAAGATCTAAAAGTGAAATGATTCGGTAGATTTTATTGAAAGAAGAGCAAAAATAAAGGCAATACAATGCCTTTTAATTTCATTGTGCATTTCAATAAAACCCAACAGGAAGCACAGGAAAAGAAATATTACACCTTCAAGAATAAAACAAATTACCATCTTTTCTGGCCCTTCCAGGGAGCAGTGAACAGACACCGATGGCACTCTTAAAAACATCTGAAGAAAAAGGCTGTTAATTGCTGTCTAGACATTTTATTGCTGCAATAAGTTTCTAACAGTTAATGCTATGTTTTCAGGGTTAAAACATTCAGTCTAAACAATTAGTTCATTCCATTCACAAAACACCTGATTTATAATGCACCCTCCTGCTGTGGATGGAACATGTTTTACTGCTTGTGTGTGAGATGTTTAAACATGAGGCCAACATGTTCCCCTATTGTTTTTAAGTCCTTTATTAATTAAAGAATGTATATCAATATGTGCGGTTGATCTGCAGGGAAGATTAGTGACGTTTGCGAAACTAGGGACTATTAACTTCTGGAGCAGTTTCCACTTATTAAAAGACAAAACCTCTTTCTAGAAAGTTCCAAAGTTGGACATTCCAATGTAGAAACGTATACCCAATTTCTGCGGCTATCTTTTTGATTCTCATGGGACATGTAGACAACAAAGATGGCATATTATTTCAGTTGTTTGTCTTCCTCATTCCTCAGTAACATATTCAGCATCTATGGGTTTTTATAATTGAGAAAAAAATCATTACTGTTTCAATAATATTTACCTTGGAACCTTTGCTGCCAGTAATTTGACTTCAGTCATGAATAATCCACTTATAATACTCACTGCTACTCATTCTGTCACTCACAGAGATGATGCTAAGTTCTTTAAAAAATTTTTAAACAGTGAGTCTGCCAAAAAAGAGGCCTTTGAAATTTCCTGCTGTTCTGAGTTATTTGTGATGTAAATCAAACTTCCTGGAGACTGTAAGAGAACATTAAGATACATTCACCATTATTCTGAAATACTTGGTTCAAAGGTAGGCTATTTGAATCAGAGGAATCTAGCTTCCTGTGTGTTACTTAGAATAAGATTAATCGTTTTAACCAAACGTATTGTCAGATTGAGCAGTACTAAAGACCTCATTTTATTAGAAATTTCCGTCACTGGTTCAGCACAGTGTGGTGCAATGAACCATAGAGACTAGATTCCACAGGTTCAATGTTTGATCAATATTGGACATATATTCAAGGCGGAACAATTTGCAGGGCTATGGGGAAAGAGCAAGGGAGTGTGATTAATTGAAAGGTTCTTTCAAAGAACTGGCACAGGAAGAGTGGAGAAAATTTCCCAATTCGCTGCTGTGAATGTATGATGTGTTAGCTGATCTCAGCTATAGTGAAAGTACAAGTGATGACAATTGTCCTCTGTGCTCCATTGATTCCTTATTTTTATATTCGTTCATGGAATGTGGATCCATCCCTAATGCCCTTAAGAAGGTGGCAGTGAACCTCTTAAATTGCTGCAGCTATTTAGTGTAGGTACACCCAAAGTGCTGTTAGGGAGGGAGTTCCAGGATTTTGACTCAGTGACAGAGAAGGAACGGTGATATAGTTCCAAATTAAGGTGGTGAGCAGCATGGAAGGGAACTTCCAGGTGGGCGTGTTCCCATGTATCCGTTGCCCTTGTCCTTCTAGATGGTAGTAGTTGTGGGTTTGGAAAGTGCTGTCTGAGGAGTCTTGTTGAGATCCTGCAGTGCATCTAGCAGATGGTGTACACTGAAACATATACACATATCTGATCATAGAGTCACATCCCTGAATCTTTTAGCAGTTTCTGATGCCCTTTTAGCAGTTTCCAATCTCCTGGCCACAACTAGAACCTCTTTACCATAGGTGTCCAAATTCTACCTCCATGCTGCATCAGGATGATCTGAGGGTTCACCACTGCTTCCTTGAATGGAGGCCTAACCAGCCTTCATCCACCACTCCTCTGCCTGGCTGAATTTGTTCTCACATTGAACAAATTGTCCTTTAACTACTCTCACTTCCTCCAAATGTAAGATATTGTGATGGTTACCCACATGAGTTCTAACCATACCTATCTTTTTGTCGGATATGTAGGTCTTTATGCTTCCTGGACTCAACATTGAGTTGAACAAATTTTGATTGTCACTTCCGCTCCCATTTCGTTTTGTTTTTCTTCTCCAAGTTTGATTTTTCCTCCTTTTTCTCTTATATTCTTTACAATGTTTTCAGACTGCAAGGATTCTGGATCCTGCCATTTTTACCTCCATAGGTATTGTTTTGCTACTTGGCCCATTAGCACTCCCTTTGAACTTGTACAATGAAATCCTTTTATTATTTTATCTGACCTACCCTCCACTCATACACTGACCTTCAATTTTGTCCTTCTTCCCATCCGTCCACCTTGCACTCACTCATGATCTATTACATTTCTAACTATTCCCAGTTCTGTTGACAGGTCACAGACCTAAAACATTAGTCTGAATAATATGTGCCAATGCAGGAGGGGTATGGTTGGGACCCACACTGGAAAGTGGGCAGCCTTCTGACTTCTCCCGCTATTGAAACGTACCCCAAAAAGCTCAAATTGATCCAATTGCAAGCAGAGGGTGGGTTTGACTCCTATAGTCAGTGAACGTTGCACCCAAGCAATGTTGGAGAGCAGGACGTCTGGCCTCCAAAGCCTTTGACTACGACCTGGAAAGAGATCAAGGTCAGTAATATAAAGGGCCCTTGGCACAGGTCAGTGTCAGGGGTCCAGCAAATGTTTGCACTCAGCAACATTCTACAACTTTTTGGAACAGAGGAAATTTGATGGCCTCGAAGGTAAATATGTATGTGTGATGTCTGATGTGTCTTGCATTTGCCAATGAGAAGAAGTGGTATTGATTCTGATCATAAAGAAGTTTTCCATAGAGGAGAAGCCATAGTTTTAGGCTAAGGGGTGGCAGATTTAAAACAGAAATGAGGAAAAATTACTTCACTCAAAGGATCGTGAATTTGTGGAGATGGAGTCATAGAGTCAGAAAGGTTTACAGCATGGAAACAGGCTCTTCGGTCCAACCTGTCCATGCTGCCCTCTTTTTTTTTAAACCCCTCAGCTAATCCCAATTGCCCATATTTGGCCCATATCCCTTTGTACGCATCTTACCCATGTAGCTGTCTAAACATTTTTTAAAAGACAAAATTGTAGCCAACTTTACTACTACTTCTGGCAGCTTGTTCCAGATGCTCACCACCCTCTGTGTGAAAAAATTGCCTCTCTGGACCCTTTTGTATCTCTCCCCTCTCACCTTAAACCTATGCTCTCTAGTTTTAGATTCCCCTACCTTTGGGAAAAGATATTGACTATCTAGCTGATCTGTGCCCCTCATTATTTCATCGACCTCTATAAAATCGCCCCTCAGGCTTCTACGCTCTAGAGAAAAAAGTCTCAGTCTATCCTGCCTCTCTTTATAACTCAATCCATCAAGTCCCAGTAGGATTTTGGTAAATTTCTTCTGCACTTAATAATATCCTTTCTATAATAGGTGATCATGTCAAACCATTGAAACAGGGGGAGGGGGAGAAAGGCCAATCCAGCCCCTCAATTTAACAATGACTTCCTGAGAGCCCTCCTCCATGCAGTGAGAAACTGATGTGAACAGCTAGTACCATCCAGCAGGAAGAGGAGAAACACAAAAAGAACACTCGCTGCCTGAGAGGAAGCAGTTGCTTAAGTCAACAGTGTTGGGCTGGTGAGGCACATATGGTCTCAATGTCAGAGGAAGGTCAATGACCTCATGAAGATGGCTTGGTTGAGTATCTCTCAATATCTTGTGCCAGTGTGTGCTATATAAGGTTACATGGAGCTCCAAGTCAGCCGGTAATAAGAAAGACAAATGGAGTTTTGTCATTCATTGCTAATGGAATAGAATATGAAAGTAGGGAAGCACTGTGAGAGCACATCTGGAGTACAGTGCATAGTTTCGGTCCCCTTCCTTGAGGAAAAATGTAAATGCATTAGAGGCTGTTCAGAGAAGGTTCACTAAATTGATTCCAAGGATGAAGAGCTTGTCTCATAAAGGGAGCTTGAACAGTTTAAACCTATACTTGCTGGAGTTTAGAAGAATGAGTGGAGATCTACTTGAGGTATATAAATTGCTGAAGGGGATTGATAGGGTAGACATTACAGCAGATGTTTCTCCTTGTTAGAAATTCTGGAATGAGAAGCCATAATTTTAGGCTAAGGGATGGCAGATTTAAAACAGAAATGAGGAAGAATTACTTCACTCAGAGGATCATGAATTTGTGGAACACCCCACCCCAGAATGCAGTGGACGCTGGAATACTAAACAATTTTAAGAAGGAGATACATAGGATTTTAACTAGTAGCAGAGAGTAGCATTACAGAGAGAGGCAGGAAGGTGGAGACGAGGCTGAGATGTGATCAACCATCTTCTGCCACGGCACCACTTCCAGTGTGACAGCAAATGCATCTTCCCATCCCAAGACCCCATCCCTTTCAGCCAAAGGACCATTCTGTCTATGTCACTCTTCTTCATTCCTCAATCCCCTTAGAATCATAGAAAGAATCATAGAAACCTACAGTGCAGAAGGAGGCCATTCGGCCCATTGAGTCTGCACTGATAACAATCCCACCCAGGGCCTATCTCCGCTTAGTTACCCTGCTTATTGCTCTAACCTATCACAAATCAGGACATTTATCATGTCCAATCAATCTAACCCACACAACTTTCCTCCAGGAGGAAACCGGAGAACCCAGAGGAAACCCACACAAACATGGGGAGAATGTGCAGACTCCACCCAGACAGTGACCCAAGTTGGGAATTGAACTCAGGTCCCTGAAGCTGTGAGGCAACAGTGTCACCATGCCGCCCAAACGTACGACACCACCTTTCCATGAAAGGCAGGAGATGCATCACCTGCCCTTTCCCCTTCTCTCTCCTCAGCATCCAAGGTCCCAAAGACTCCTTCCAGGTGAAACAATAATTTATATGTATTTCTTTCAATTTAGTATACAGTATTCACTGCTCATAGTGCAATCTGCGCTCTACTGGGAAGACCAAACACAGTTTGGATGTCTGTTTTGCAGAATACCTTGGTTCAGTCTGCAAACAAGACCTTGATTTTACCTCACTTATTATTTTAATTCTCCCTCTTGCTCTCATGCCTTTCTCTGTCCTTGGCTTCTGACAATGTTACAATCAAGTTCAACGTAATTTTGAGGAACAGTGCCTTATCTTTCCATTCGGCAGTCTAAAGCCTCCTGGATTCAACACTGAGTTCAGAACATAACCTCAGCCCCCATTATGTTCCCTGTTTGTCTTCAGGTTTTGGTTTTACGCTTCTTTTTCTCTTGATTCTCTTTTTAGGCAGAAGTTGTGCTTCATTCTGCCATTCACACATCCTCTAAACTTGTCTTTTGTTTCTTCACTGACCGAGGAACCCGACATTTTGAGCAGGGGGTCCGCTAAGAACAAATCTTTGCACTTGGTGTCAACACCCCTCCCTGCAACTCTCATCTGTGACTTCCCCCCACTGTCCCCATCCCCATCCCCACTCCCCACTCCCCTCACCCCTCCCCTCTCAAACTAACACTGCATCTGAGCCCATGGTGATCAGTGGCCTCAGGTGGTTGTAGTACCCATGATGTGAGCATGCCGGCGTTGGACTGGCGTAAACACAGTAAAAAGTCTGACAACACCAGGTTTTAGTCCAACCGATTTATTTGACAATCAAATAAAACGGTTGGACTAAAACCTGGTGTTGTCAGACTTTTTACTGTGGTTGTAGTACCACCAGCAGCCACTGCCTCCCAGTGGTGTTTATTTCAATTGTTCATGGGAAATGAATGCTGCTGGCTAGACCAGCATTCATTGCTCATCCCCAATTGCTCTTGAGAAGCTGTGTCTTGAACCACTGGAGGCTTGGTGGCGTAAATGGTCCCATAGTGCTGCAAGGTAGGGAGTTCCAGGAATTTATCCAGTGTCAGCAAATGAACTGCAATAAATTTCCAAAGTCAGGATAGTGTGTGGTTTGGGGGAAGAAACTTGCAGGTGGTGGTGTTCTCATGTATCTGCTTCCCTTGTTCTTCCAGCTGGTAGAGATTGCAGGTTTGGTTTGGAAAGTTCTGTTGAAGAGCCTTTCTGAGTTTCTGCAGTGCATCTTGTAGCTGGTACACATTGCTGGCACTATGCATTGGTGATGGAGGGAATGAATGTTGAAGCTGGTTGATGGGGTGCCAATCAAGCAGGCTGCTTTGCCTGGATAGAGTCAAATTTCTTACGTGTTGTTGGAGCTGCACTCGTCCTGGCAATGGAAAGGTTTCTAACACATTCCTGATTTGTGACTTGTAAAGGGCAGGCTTTGGGAAGTCAGGAAGTGAGTTGCTTACTGTAGATTTCCCAGCCTCTGACCTGCTCTTGCAGCCTCAGTATTTATATGACTGATCAATGATAACCCTCAGGATGTTGATGGTGGTGGATTGAGCGATGAGAATGCCATTGAATGTCAATTAAGTGTTTAAGGAGATTATGAAGAAATAATAGACGTTTTATTTCTTCATTTTCTCAATCCATTTCAAAATGTGTGACAAAATAAATACTGCCAAGCAATGAAGAACTGCCGGACTTTGGTCGGGACCTCTCAGTACGCAGGGTTTCAGTGCGTTCAGAACTCCTACTGTGCCAGGGTCCTTGCTGTGATCTATGACACAAGGCCTTCCCTTTTGCTCTTTTTCCCGTCTTTCCCCATTTACTTAAAACTTATCACATTTCTAACCTTTGTCCATTCTGATGAAAGATCATTGACCTGGAAAGTTAACTCTGTTTCTCTCTCCGCAAATGTTGCCTGACTCGCTGAGTATTTTCTGTCTTTATTTGCTATCATACTGAGGACCGAGAGAACTTTGTAGTGTTGCCCCTTGTGGTAGAAGATCATTCCCGGCACGACATGTGTAGGTTCATTTATGAAGAATGGACTCTTGGATAAGGTATCAGAGATCAAACTTAGCGGACCTGTACATCAGCGCAAGTTGTGCCTTTAAAGAAGGGAGGAGGATAGAAAATGAATGCAAGAGTGAGAGAGAGGATGGGAAGAGAAGTAACTCAAAAGTTTCAGATCACGCAGTTTGACAAACATAGCATTTCATTTGTACAGTAGCATTATTCCTTAATATTTACAAGTCTTTTGAAATGCCCCAACTAGGTCTAGTACTCTCATCAGCTCATAACCACACTTAGTCAATTTTTCCAAACAGGGATCGATCACTTTTACAGATCACACAACTTTGGTGCAACTTTTACAGATATATCATAGAAAGCATCCTATGATGTTTGGTATGGCTCCTGCTCTGACCAAGACTGCAAGAAACTACAAAGGGTTGTGAACAAAGCCCAATCCATCAGGCAAACCAGCCTCCCATCCATTGACTCTGTCTACATGTCCCTCTGCCTTGGAAAAGCAGCCAGCATAATCAAGGTCCCCATGCACTCTGAACATATTCTCTTCTACCTTTTCCCATTAGGGAAAAGATACAAAAGTCTGAGAAATGGACCAATCAATGCAAGAACACCTTCTTCCCTGTTGCCATCAGATTTTTGAATGGATCGAATACCTTATATTAAGTTGATCTTTCTCAACACCCTCGATATGACTGTTACGCTACATTCTGCACCCTCTCTCTATCTCCTCAATGAATGGTATTCTTGGTCCGTATAGCACGTAAGAAACAATAAATCAAGTCAAAATCACTGGAGAGCAAAAAAGCTGATCATAACTTTATCTTTCCTAACCCAGGAATGTGGAAGCTAGTCGTTACATCCACAAGACATGCCCTGGATGAGATCAGTTCATTCAGGACAGATCAAGATGAAATCTTGGACTGTCATGATCTGCAGTTATTTGGATCAGAAACTCACTGAAACAAAGTTCTCTTGGAGGAGAGCATCGGACCATTTTGACTGTAAAAGTCCCTCTCAGACAGAACAGCTATCTCGGAAAATGTGATGGTCATACTTGGAGACACTGTAAATAACCCAAGGCTGTTATTGTGCCACAGTTGCTTATCTTCTTCATTTCTTAATTAATGTAATTCTTTAAATACTTGCATTAAAACTTGTAATGAATTGCATTGGCTTGACCTTGCTTTTATTTCAAGATTTCCTCACAGACTGCAAATATTACTGACTTCACAAGAACGAAATGATCAGTGCAAAATTAAATCTCAGTTATTATGAACAAAGATGTTTTGTTCAAACATACTGCGGTCATATCCTGGTAGGAATTAGCATTCCAGCCTTGAAAAATGTTGCCCGTTTCTTTTGTCAGGCTGTTTGTGATTTGGGAGTTGCTGACTGCAACAATTGGAGTCATGATGTGGACGTGCCGGCATTAGACTGGGATAAACACAGTAAGAAGTCTCACAACGCCAGGTTAAACATCTTTTGTTGTCCAGTACTTCCCCAGAGCGGAGAGGCTACGTCCTCTTCTCCGAGCCATCAACATGTCATTGATGAAGACGAACATCTCGCCAAGGCCATCCGCACACCCTCACTTCTTGCCTTCAAACAACCGCACAACCTCAAACAGACCATTGTTCGCAGCAAACAACCCAGCCTTCAGGAGAACAGTGACCACAATACCACACAACCCTGCCACAGCAACCTCTGCAAGACGTGCTGGATCATCGACACAGATGCATCATCTCACGTGAGAACACCATCCACCAGGTACATGGTACGTACTCTTGCAACTCGGCCAATGTTGTCTACCTGATAAGCTGCAGGAAAGAATGTCCGAAGGCATTGTACATTGGGGAGACCATGCAGATGCTATGACAACAGATGAATGAACACCACTCAACAATCACCAGGCAAGACTGTTCTCCTTCTGTTGGGGAACACTTCAGTGGTCACAGGCATTTAGCCTCGGGTTATTTACAGCGTCTCCAAGTATGACCACCACATTTTCCAAGAAAGCTGTTCTGTCTGAGAGGGACTTTTACAGTCAAAATGGTCTGATGCTCTCCTCCAGTGTTTTAGTGAATTTCTGATCCAAATAACTGCAGATCATGACAGTCAAAGATTTCATCTTGATCTGTCCTGAATGAACTGATCTCATCCAGGGTGCGTCTTGTGGATGTAACAATTAGCTTCCACATCCCTGGGTTAGGAAAGATAAAGTTATGATCAGCTTTTTTGCTCTCCAGTGATTTTGATTTGATTTATTGTTTCTTACGCGCTATACGGACCAAGCATACCATTCATTGAGGAGATAGAGGGTGCAGAATGTAATATTACAGTCATAGCTAGGGTGTTGAGAAAGATCAACTTAATATAAGGTATATGATCTTCAGGTAAACGTTCTCCAAGGTGGACTTCATAACACACAACAGCACAGTCACTGAGCAGAGACTGATAGCCAAGTTCCGCACACATGAGGATGACCTCAACCGGGATCTTGGGTTCATGTCACACAATCTGTAACCCCCACAACTTGCCTGGACTTGCAAAATCTCACTAACTTTCCTGTCTGGAAACAATGCACATCTTTTTAACCTGTGCTTAACCCTCTCTCCACTCACATTGTCTGTACCTTTAAGACTTGATTAGCTGTAAAGACTCACATTCCAATTATTATACATGTAAATTGAGTTTGTGTCTTTATATGCCCTGTTTGTGATCAGAACTCCCCCCCCACCTGATGAAGGAACAGCCAGTTCTGAAAGCTAGTGTTTGCTACAAATAAACCTTTAACCTGGTGTTGTGAGACTTCTTACTGTGCAACTATTGGAAACGGTAATTGTTATTGCTACTGAGCACCTATTTACTTGAGGACATTTGGGAACTTTGTGACCCCCTGTTACAGATGTGCTCAATATTGCATGTTGCATCTGAGATAACATTGGTTGGTTGCAATGATGTCATGTTCCTCGTTTTTTTATGTCACCACAAGTACCAAGCAACATGTGCTGTTTAATTTTTAGTTGCTCAAAGGGAACTGGAGCATCTAATTATAATGCTTGATATGGATTCGCAACCAGAGATTAATCAGGGCTGCAAATTCAACATAAAAGATTTCAAACAACAAAATCTATTTATAAACAGTTTCCAGCTAATGATGCTGCACAGTAACCAAAGGCAGCCAGAATTTGAAATTCAGCACTTCTATATAGCGGCCCTCCTCACGCCCGCGCTAAGGATAATTACTTCTTATTAACCAATCCATTTCCTGGTTTGGTTTGATACATTGTAAATACACGAGAGATCAAATTTACCTTGAATCTTGTAACCCACATGCATCTCCTGGATGGCCAATGCTGGTTTTATTTGAAACTGGAAGAGCAGTAGCAGCACACTGACACTTCTCACGTCAGCCATGGGCTTTGTTTGGTTAAGAGAGTAAACCAAAAAAAAAACTATCCAACAGAAAGCTAATTCCAAAGCACTATCAACGGCCTATTTACTTTTCCTCTGAAATGGAAGTCATCCCTTATGATTGCACTTGAGGCTGCCCGACTTCCTCTCCCTTTAGGGGGAAATCATGGGGATGATATTAGACCTCAAATAATTCACACAGATGGTGACCACCCTCAGTCAACATTCTCATGTGAATACTTTAACTCTTCCACAACACACTGGGAGACATTGCCCTGTCACCTGGTTGCCACTTTGTTGTAAATGATAACACTCCAACATTTTCACTTAAGGAGATTGTGAAGGAATAAACCAAACAATAAACACTGGATAAAACAGCCATTGCCATTTCTCTTCCAGGAATATCTGCCCTGAGAATTACTGTTTTTCTCTCCAACAAGACTTTGGTTTCATATAATAAACATCCTATTTCCTCCTTTTCCCAATTCATTTCAGTTTTAGAATCAAACCCCATGATGAAATAAGTGGCATTCAGGAACATATAATTTTGCATACCACAAGCAGAGATAAGACATGCTATAGAAATTTCTCAATAAACCACAAATGGGGAGGGTACTTCTGAGTTCTTTACACATTTCTTTCCCAAGGAGAAATCAGTGAAATTCTGCCTTTTTGTAGATTGTTCTTAAAATCTCATTGAAACAACCCCCGGTGGATCATTTTGAATCAAATTAGAAATTGATTGTGAGAGATCTGAATTCTCAGTGAAATTCAGCTTCACTGGTGATTTTGTAAATGGCTGAGATACCTCAGGAATTTTCCATCAAGGCTGTAGTTGACGATTTAGGTTGCTGTGGATAGGAAAGAGATAAATGGTGGGAGATACTGCAATGGCACAGTGGTTAGCATTGCTGCCTCACAGCGCGAGGGAGTTGGGTTCAATTCCCGCTTTGGATCACTGTCTATGTGGAGTTCATGATGTGGGTATGCCGGCGTTGGACTGGCGTAAACACAGTAAAAAGTCTGACAACACCAGGTTTTAGTCCAACCGATTTATTTGATAATAGACTCACAAGCTTTCGGGGTTAGTCCCTTCGTCAGGTGAATGGAGAGTTCTGGCCTCAGACAGAGCATATAAAGCACAGACAGTTTAGAGATTACTCTCTAAATTAGTCTCTAGAGAGTAATCTCTAAACTGTCTGTGCTTTATATGCTCTGTCTGAGGCCAGAACTCTCCATTCACCTGACGAAGGGACTAACCCCGAAAGCTTGTGAGTCTATTATCAAATAAATCGGTTGGACTAAAACCTGGTGTTGTCAGACTTTTTACTATGTGGAGTTCACACATTTGTTCTGTGTCTGCGTGTGTTTCCTCCCACACTATTGGTTGGGTGCATTGGCCCAAACAGGAGCCAGAGTGTAGCGACTAGGAGAATTTCACAGTAACTCCATTGCAGTGTTAATGTAAAGCCTTACTTGTGACTAATAAATAAACTTTATTTTAATTTTTCCTAGCTCCTTACCACTCACTTGACCGCAGCTGGATATGTATTTTAGAGCAAATGTTTCAAAACCTCTTTAGTTCTGGTTTTTAGCAATAGGCATGAAACTGGCCTTCAGATAAGTTTAAATCAGATGAATTTATGGGGGTCAATTCTCCCAAAAGAATTCAGAGTGCCGAATTCACATGAAACCCGGAGTAACACTTGTTGGTTTTTTCAGCGTGATTTTCAGAATGAATCTCCAACACTCCAAGCACTGCAGAGTGCCCTAGCGAGATTCACTCTGAAAATCAGGGACGTGGTCTATGCCCGCTGGAGAGGCCAGCAGCATAGCGCTGAGCAGGTCACTGCGCAGGCGCTGATCTGTCAGTGCAGAGATCGGTGCAAGCGCAGTGACCCCGCATTGCCGGCCTCCCAATCGCTGGCCAACCCGATCACTGGCCAGCCCCGTGACCCCCCATTGCTGCCCATCCAACACCCCCACAACTTCTCAAAAAAAGTTGGATTCTGTTAGCTGGGTTTTGTCATCCAGACGAGTAACAAACCCACATCTTGTGGGGGAGACAGGGGAGAGGGGTGGCAGACATGATTTCAAGACTCCTGACCCCATTTCCTCTGTCCTCTGCTACTTTCAAGGACACAAGATAAAGATCTGGATCACAACTCTGCACTCAGTAATACTGATCCTGGCAATTCTATTGTTGAGGGGGTGATTTGAAAACCACCACAACTTTCATAAAGTCTGGAAGGTTTGGGTGGCTTATAAAGGCGATCCCATTCGCTCCCAATTGGAGAGGTCATGATCCATGGAAGAAGCTCATTCTGGAGCCAGGAACCTTTTAACAGGTAAGTTTAAATGGCTTTGCACACCTCATGCCATACTTTAATGCTGTATAATGACTTAAGCATGTTTTAATGTGGTAATTGAAGACGCAATTGTGTTCTAAAAAGGTAGGCGACCATAAAATTGACCAGAATTGTGAAAGTGGTCCAATGCCTTAAAGTATTTACCCAGTGGATAAAATGTATTTCTGCAATCAACAGTATTGTGATTCAAGTTCCAATGTGCCAATTTGACACTATTGTTTGATATCCACATTGATTGACATCAGCTGAGCCTTAATTATAACTCAATAGATGTATGACTCCTTTAATTGACAGCCCAGCCATTTTTTATCAATGGAAGAGATGGCCACCTAATCAGGCTGCTTCAAAGGTTTTAATGTATTCAGCTTTGAGATTTTGTTCTTAGTTATGCAATGAACTCTTATTATGAATACATGTCTGAGCTTCAAACTCCCCTTGAAATGGATTCAGCTCAACAAGGGTTGTTTGTACAGTTATTAAGAGGACTGTAAGCTTCATTTGGATTGATAGTGTTACGAGTCCCTATGAGGATTATGTTTTTGAAGTGGTTTATAAATGCCTGTTTGTTTAATTGTCATTTCTTACGTGTTCCTAAAAGAAATGTTTCTTTTCAAGGGGAGTTTGAATGGCTATTTAAGAATTTGACAGCTTCCTTAGCATTTCAAAGACTTTCTAATGTTACTATGGGGCTCATAAAATTTGCCCATAGTGGATACTGGGTAAGTGAGCATAGGAGGATATGGGGGAATGGAAGGAGCAGGGGAATCTATGCAGGTGGCTGGGAATTGGGTGCAATTGAAAGGATAAGTGGGATAAGGGGGAGGCGAGGGAAATTCATCAAATTTGTGAGCTCCACCACCCAGATGGACAAGGACAGCATATGCATGGGAACACTACCACCTGCAAGTTTTCCTCCTGATTTGGAAATATATCGCTGTTCCTTCACTGCTACTGGGTAAAATACTGGAACTAACTCCTAACAGCATTGTAGGTGTACCTACACAATATGAACTCAGTGTTCAAGAAAATGGCTCGTCACCACCTTCGCAAAGGCAATTAGGGAAGACAAATAAATGCTAGTCTAGCCAGAGACACCCTCATCCCGTGGAAGAGTACGTTTTTAAAAAATCCAAATGCTGCTCTATATTCAGGGTCTGATAAATTTCAATCAAGCTCAATGTTAGTTCGGCCTCCATTTAGGTCTTTGAGAGGTAGGGATGTAAGGTGAAACAGAGAGAGAGAGAGACAAGGCCAAACACACTGAATGTTTTGCTGAGCCAAGGGGTGAGCATTCCTTCTCCATCTGGATCCACAAAAATAGCTGAATGGCTGGTCAGATAATCTCCTCTCTGAAGCACCCTGCCACTCTACCCTCCTTCCCCTTCCCTCACCACTGTTAACCAACATGTTCATCCTCTCTGCATATTACCAATTCACACCAGTTGGAGAGCAAAAAGACTCCTAACTACTGTTACTAGGACAGCATGGTGACACAGTGGTTAGCACTGCTGCTTTACAACACCTGGTACCTGGGTTCAATTCCCCAGTTTGGATCACTCTCTGTGCGAAGTCTACACATTCTCTCCATGTCTGCGTGTGTTTCCTCCGGCTGCTCTGGTTTCCTCCCACAGTCTGAAAGATATGCTGGTTAGGTGCATTGGCCATGCTAAATTCTCCCTTAGTGTAGCCGCATAGGCGCCGGAGTGTGGTGACGAGGGGATTTTCACAGTAACTTCGTTGCAGTGTTAATGTAAGCCTACTTGTGATATTAGAAAAAAAACTTTACTCCATTGGAGGATATGTTTCCCTCGCCTTCAATATGCTTACAACTAATAAACAAAAGTGTATAAATAAATGAAGAAAGAAAGCACAATTTTCTTGAGACTTTCTTTTCCGAGTTTCTCGCAGGCTCAGCAGCGTCCAGAGGATCAATCTTTAATTCCTGGACACTTTGGGGTAAATCCTGGTCAGTTGGCAATGCTAATTTATTGAGGAAAGAACCATGTGAATTGCCTGCCTTTCTTTGAAATAATGTTGGGAGTGTGGGGGATTTGGCAGGGGGGCGGGAGGGATTGGGGGGGGGATGTTTCTTTAGCATTCACCTCGACGGGCAGATAAGGCCACAGATCTCATTGAAGGGATGGTACCTCCATTAATGCAGCATTTCTTGAGGCCATCACTAGAATGTTTCCTCAGCATTGCAGACACAGGAGAGAAGGAAAACTGAATTCCTTCAGTCACTCACTGTCTGCCCGTGAAAAAAGAGCTTAATTTTTTGAAATAGCCTGTGGCGCGTTTCCCCAACCCATCCACTGTTTGTAAGGCCAATTTTTAAAGTGTCAGGTTGGACAGGCTGGGCTTGTTTCCACTGGAGTTTAGAAGAGTGAGCTGATTGAAGTATATAAGATCCTGAATGGTTTCAACAACGTGGACATGGAAAGGAAGTTTCTTCTTGTGGGTGAGCCCAAGACAGTTCACCCTTATAAGAGAAAGATTAGATCAATTTTATCTCTCTTTATTCAACCTTCTTTAGAGGGTTACGAAACACAAGCACACAATAAGAAGATAGGAACGAAGGGGTTTTTATAATTAAGAATAATTTGAAAAGAATCAGCACCACAGGTATGGGTATCAGTTCAAGTGCTTACCAGAATCCAGAAAGTCAGAGTCAAGTGTGGGTTCCTTCATGGAAGAGCTACAGTTCAGGTGGGTTCAGTTAACTGAAGCAGGAGTTGAGAATTCATTCAACATTGATGGGGACGCAGTGAGATGAGGTTTGTATATTGTACTCTTAGTCTGTTCAGCAGCCGGTGACAGGGATTTTCCAGAGAAATTAGGCTTCCAGGAGGCTTAGACTTGATGCAGGCTGCTGGCCAGCATGGAGTCCTACTTTGATATTTGCAGGCTGGAGTTAAACAGCAGACTGATTTGCAAGTCTAGAAGTGCAATATTTAAACTGTCCAAAGACAAGATGCTGATGCTTTGTTGTCCATTAATATGTCAGTTGCAAGCTAACAAGCAGTTTCCCTTGCTCTGATTAAAATCCATTGTTTACCTTAAGAGATAAATTTTAAAGCCTCTGCAGGTATAACAGGTTTTGATGGTTCTCCCTTTGTTAAGAACCAGATTATTTGCTGGTCCCTGGTTTCATTGATTGTAATGTGTCCTCATAATGAGAGGCATGAGATGAGGGTTGAGCATTTTCCAGTAAATACTGTGGAAAATTTCCAGAAACAGTAGCCAATTTGTGAATCTTGTGATCTGTAGCAGTCACGTTTTGGTTCAGCAAGGTCCACTTTTTAAAATCAAAAAAATAGATAAGGCTTGATTTGTACAGTTTACCATCTCTTTCATGACTTAAGGACACGACATAAGGTTATGATGGCATATTGATCATTGCAAAAAATGAAACTATGTACAGAAATAATAGGGTTATTTGTTTTTTAAACTGGATATAGTCCAGGTGAATGAATATTTCTTGTCAGTGGCTAGGAAAACATGGACAAATATATAAAATGGCCACAGTATATTAGGCATTTCAATAGCTTTCTTCCCCATTAGAATTCAGTTTTCTAACTTGGTCTCCTATTTGCCTCTTTGTATCCAGTTTCAAGTCACTTGCTATTTACTGTTGTAAAAAGCTGGTTATCTATATTATAAGCAATGATTTTTTTCTCTGATATTTTTATAGCAGGTGTAATTAATTTGGAGCAACTGAAAATTAGCAAATTGATATTTTTCAATTCAGTGTATGTATCTGCATCTGATTCTATCAGTAGGATAACAGAAGTTCAAATTGTACTAGTAAAACAATTCTACTTTATTCATTAGTCACAACTAGGCTTACATTAACACTGCAGTGAAGTTACTGTGAAAATCCCCTTGTCGCCACACTCCAGCACCTGTTCAAGTACGCTGAGGGAGAATTTAGCATGGCCAATGCACCTAACCAGCACATTGTTCGGACTAGTGGAAGGAAACCGGAGCATCTGAAGGAAATCCAGACAGACACAGAGAGAACATGCACAGAAAGTGAACCAAGGCGGGAATTGAACCCAAGTCCCTAGTGCTGTGAGGCAGCAATGCTAATCACTGTGCCACCATACTGAACAAACAATTTTATCTTTAATTTTTGCTTGTCCTTTTGATGCTCTCTGAGCAGAAAATGCACTCGAGTTCCTGGCAGCTGATGCCAATGGTGCAATTTACTGTGAAGTGATCTTTTATTTCATCTTTGTTTATTACAGGCAGTGTCTGATTCCAATTACAATCTCAGTTGAAATAGCTGACGAGCGTTTTGACTGCTCAAGTAGCAAGAAAAAGCAGCTTGAGCTCCCCTGGTGGTCCAATGATTTCAGCTAGTGAGTGTCTAAGACATCCAATCCAGCTCTTGGTCTGGGTGAACGAGCTGTGTCAAAGACCGGGGTGTCACATCTGACCTTGTTGCCCCTAAATTATGAAGAGTAAACTGAGCCTCCTCTTGATCTGTGATGACCAATCCTTGTTGGAAGTGTGTACAAAAATTAGGTGAGCAAAGAATCATGTGCGTCAGTGATTCCTACTAATCTTCACCCTCAAGGCTTGCACATAAATAATGGTCACTTGGATGACGTTTCAGAAGGTGTCCAGTTTCATTGAACTTTAGCTTGGTAGAGTCAAAAGAAGGGGACAAAATTGACATGTATAAAAATCTGAAGAACAAAATCCGCAAAAGCTTTCAGTTGGACTCAGCATTCCAGAGAATCATTATTATTGTTGCAAGGTTTATTTTCTTGTCACAGTTTTTTGATATGGATAACAGATGTAAATTAAATTTGTTCGGAAGTTAACGCTGCAATTAGAACCGGAATTGGGCCCTCATCCACTGTTTGCGCAACCATCAGGATAGTTTAACAAACATCTTGGAACAAGAATATGGTCACAGTATTACAAAGCTCAACTGACCCATACTGATTTACCTGATCTTAGCTATTGCAGGAGGATCTGAGGGTGCAAAATTGGCCAAAGAGCTCCTGGGCTCAGGTGAGGGGCAAAAATAAAGCGCCATTTCTGCTCCTGATTACTTATCTTATGATCCCTGGTAGAAAGTGAATGTGGCTAGCACTGAAGATAATGATAATGCCCCCTTCAGTTGAGCTATCTAATGCTAATCAGACTTACCAATGAAGAGTATAGTCTCTTGATTTAACAGGAGGGTTATTGGTACCTGCGAAACCAGATCTCATCATGAGGATTGAAAGGCGATGAATTTATATTATACAGTGCCTTTAATGTGATAAAATGTCCCAAGGGTAAGGTATAAAACAAAGACAAATATGCCATTTCTTTTATGTAAAACTGTTGATGTCACATGAAAACAGTATCTTTAAAATACGTTTTAACCATGTGAGCTTCCACAGGCAATATTTATGCCATTATTTGTATATATGACAATAACCTGGCTGAGATTCTCCCTGGCTGAGATTCTCCCAGTCTGCTGTGCAGCTTGAGCAGCAGGAGTGGTTCCCTCCAGCAGGGTTTACAACTGCTCTCCACTAACAGGGAACAGGAGATCTCACCCTGCTGGTGAGGACATAGGCCACTGAGGCCTCCCCCGCCCCCCTCCCAGAGGTCGGGGGCAAAGGAGCGGTGGTCCTTGGGCATGCCAGCCTGGCACCCTGACACTGCTCAAGAGACACACAGGCACTACCCACAAGTCACAGGGCAGTGCCAAGGGGATGGAACCAGAATGGGCAGGGCATACAATAGGCAGGACCTTTAGTGGGGGGTTGACCTGCTGCCACTCACAAGTGGGATCGATGAGGGAGGGAGTGAGGGAGCGACTGGGGCTGCCATCGGTGGGGGGGGGGGGAGGAGGCATTGGGGAACATTGGGGCTGGCCCAGGGATGTTCCGGTGGGCCAGTGATTGGGAAGCCAGCAATCGCAAGGCCGGCAATGGCATAGGAGGTGGGGGGAATGCCAGTGCGCATGTGCCGATCTCCCCGCTGACAGACTGGTGCATGCGGAGTAGCCTGCTCAGCACATTGTTGCGGGCCTCTCAGACTGAACCACTCTACGGCACTAGAGTGTTGGAAATTCGTTCTGGTAAGTATGCCCAAAAAACAGGCAGGAAATTCTCCTGTTTTCCCATCCATTGGGCACTTAATTTTATTTTGAGAGAATCCCGACCTTTGTATCTATGTTGTGCTTTTTATGTAATAACATATTTCAAGGTGCTTTACAGAAGGGTAATGAAGGAATATTTGACATTGGCCCACATAAGGAGATATTAGGGCACATGATCAAAAGTTTAGTAACAGACACAGGTTTAAGGAGCATCTTAAAGGATCACTTCACCCATCATCACAGGACCCTTACCTTCCAATCTGCCAGCTCACATTGCCGTCTTTAACCCTCACCATCTCTTCCTATCAACAACTCTTTATAGTGTCATAGAAGTTTACAGCATAGAAACAGGACCTTCGGCCCAAATTGTCCAAGCTGCCCTTTATACTTAACCGCTAAGCTAGCCCCAATTGCTCGTGTTCGGCCCATATCCCTCTATTCCCATCTTAACCTGAAACTGTCTAAATGCTTTTTAAAAGACAAAATTGTACCCGCCTCTACTACTACCTCTGGCAGCTCGTTCCAGACATTCACCATCCTCTGCGTGAAAAAATTGTCTCTCTGGACACTTTTGTAACTCTTCCCTCTCATCTCAAATCTATTCCCTCTAGTTTTAGAATCCCCTACCTTTGGGAAAAAAAATGTTGACTATCTAGATGATCTATGCCCTTCATTATTTTGTAGAGCTCCATAAGATCACCCCTAAATCTCCTATACGCTATGGAAAAAAGTCCCAGTCTATCCAGCCTCGTCTTATATCTCAAACCATCAAGTCCTGATAGCATCTTAGTAAATCTTTTCTGCACTCTTTCTAGCTTAATAATATCCTTCCTAAAATAGGGTGACCAGAATTGTACACAGTATCCCAAGTGTGGCCTTACCAATGTCTTGTACAACTTCAACAAGACATTCCGATTCCTGTATTTAACATTCTGACCAATGAAACCAAGCATGCTGAATGCCTTCTTCACCACTCTGTCTACTTGTGACTCCACTTTTAAGGAGCTATGAACTTGTACCCCCTAGATCTCTTTGTTCTATAACTTTCCCTAATACCCTATCATTAACCATGTCTTGGTGTCATCTGCAAACTTACTAACCATGCCTCCTAAATTCTCATCCAATCATTAACATAAATGACAAATAACAGTGGACCCAGCACTGATTCCTGAGGCACACCGCTGGTTACAGGCCTCCAGTTTAAGAAATAACCCTTTACAACACCCTTTTCCTTCTGCATTGAAGCCAATTTTGTTTCCTTCTGTATGTCCTCCAGGAATCATTGTTTGATCCCCTGGACTCCTCCATCTGAACCACTTTCCCCTCTTTGTCTCCATGTCCATTCTCACTGGCACACCCCACCACCAGCTGCCACCTGCCCACACTCCAGCACAGCCCTCTTCTCACTTCTGCTTTATAAGCCATCTCACCCATTCCAGCACCACTGCCCCCCGCCCCCACATCTCTTTCCCTTGCCAGAAGACATAAAAAGGAAAAGTGAAAGGAAAATTTGTCTTGAAATCTCCCTTTTCTATTCCAGTAGACCCTTACCATCATGTTGCCTTTGATGCACTTTGACGCAGGGATATAATTCTGGCGTTTGGGTCCAATAACAATATGTTAATTTGTTGCAAATTAACATAAGTTGAATGGCAGGACATGCGGCCCACCACTGATTGCTGAGGGGCCAATCATGTCTTGCATTCACATTGATGTGAAGTGTGAATGAGATCTTCTCGATATTTTCGGCTCTCACCTGCTCAAAGCGAATGGGAGGGGAAAATCCCGGCCCTTACCTCATTCATTTCTGTACCAATACCCCCATTCCTACTCTGCTGCTCCCTCACAAACCTCAGGATGATCACTACCCCTTGTTACAAGAGCTAAGCCTGAAGGATCAATGTGGTTCAGTGGTGGTACTCTCGTCATGCGAGTCAGAATGTTATGGTTTCAGGCACCAACTCAGAATTAGAGCTCAAAACATAGCAGTATTTTGTGTTGAAGCTACTGTCTTTTTAATGAGTGATTAAACCAATCAGACACAAATACTGGAATTTTACCGCCTCGCCTGCCCCAGATTCAGGGCGGGCGAGACTCACAGAACGACAGGTGGGCGGCACGAAGCACTGCTGCTTCACAGCTCCAGAGACTTGGGTTCGATTCCCAGCTTAAGTCACCGTCTGTGTGGAGATTGCACATTCTCCATGTTTCTGTGTGGGTTTCCTCCGGGTGCTCCAGTTTCCTCCCATAGTCCAAAGATGTGCGGATTAGGTTGATTGGCCATGCTAAAAATTGCCCTTAGTGTCCTGAGATTTATAAGTTAGACGGATTAGTGGATAAATATGTCGGGATATGGGAGTAGGGCTTGGGTGGGATTGTGATCGGTGCAGACTTAATGGGCCGAATGGCCTCTTTCTGTACTGTAGGGTTTCTATGATTCTATGACATTCTCTGTTGGCCTTGGACCTTATGAGCCTTGAGCGGATGAGGCGGTAAAATTCCAGCCCTTAAGAGGTTCCATATTATTCAAGGAGGAGATGTTCTCTCAGTGTCTTTGCCAATATCCCTTAGCCAACTCCATGGCAGACTAATTGACATTTTATCTTACGGCTGTCTCGCGGTGCTTAACTTGTCTTTCATGTATGCCTACAATGCAAAATTGACTACAACTTCCGAAGTAATTCATTGGCTGCAAATTGCTTTGAAATGTCCTGAGAATACAAAGGACATTAAATAAATGCATATTTGTTCATTCCTTCTTATCAGTTTTACTGTTGGAAGCTATTTTTTTGCAGATGATCCTATTAAATGCAACATAGACTTAAATGAGATTAATTTGATTTAAATGAAATTAAGTTTGCAACATCAGTGGGGCTATCAAGTTTTTTTTATCTTTTGTGTGAGCACATCATGCTTTATTGAGATACTTTGGTCAGTGCAAACGTTTAGTTAAGTGCACATAATTTTCATAAGAGTCTCTTTTGTTGTCCCTCACTGGCACAATTTAAAAATACCGATAAGGAAATGTTTCTTTTGATTGAAATGAAACTGGAAAATAAAATCCCAAACATTTTCTATTTACACTCCCAGTGCATTCATTTTTTTTGTAACTGAGCACAATTATCTACAATTATCTGTCATTTCCAGTTAAGTAGCAGTTTCTTTCGAAGACACACAATATGCTGTGGATGTTTGCAGCCCAAATTACACACACTACATGAGGTTGTATTTTGCAACTCCACATGTTTTAGTTTATTTTCGCTTTTGAGTAAATTACAGAATAAAGTAGAACCCCATTATAACAAACTTCAGCATTACAATGTTCCCATTATAACTTTTTTTTGTTGATTCCGGCAGAGGCTTCATTAAAGAAATTTTTCTGTAATCAATGCAGTGTTCAAAATATTCTATATCCTTAATAATCTCAATCCTCAGAGCTAAGCTTTCAATTTATTTTAATTTTTTTTGTTTTATTTCTTCCTGCATATCTGTTGAACCAAAAAAGTGGAGTTAGCCAAAATATAATGACATAATTCCTTTCAACTCAACTGTGCAGATGTAAAGCTAGTATAAAATCCCTCCAGACCCAGTTCCATGTTGATTTTACACTAATATATCCAATTGAAAACTGACTGGAAGCCCTGTACACCAAAGCGCATTGCAGCATGATAAAAGCCAATTTCTAAATCTTTACTTGGGTGCCTATGTATACTGATACCATTGGGGTATACTATGCAAACTAGTCATCCCACTGTGTCTTTCTGTGTAAATAGGGCAGCTTCAAAGTTATTCCAGCTGGCACCTGGCTGGAAGAAATTATACTAGGACAGCTCCAGGTAACAGCATGAATAAGTTCTGAAAACATGGCGTAATGTAACCAAAACACTCTGCTATCTTTTACCGAAAGTCCTAAGAGATGTTATTACTTTGTACTGACACAGAAACGTTTGAAGGAACTTTACTAAATGTTTTTGAAAGGCTGTCAAAGGTTAATTGTTATATTATGAGAAAACAATTGTGTGTTTTTAAAACTAAATAAGGGACTAAGAGGTACTTACGAGCTGCTAAACTCAAGATTCCAGTTGCCATCTGATCATGTCATAATATTTACTGCAAAAGAAAGAATTTTGCTAGATGCAAGTCCTTGATATTATAAATTGATAACAAATAATGGCCAATGAATTACATATATTTTGGTCTATGGGGGCAATAAAATTAAGATAATTTTGGTTTTACACTGATTCACATCAGAGAACTAAATAATGGCATTGCTTAAATTTAAATTTCTGATTGTTTTATATATTTATATATATTTAAGATTACATTTACTCGCCAAAAGAATTAAACTACAGAGAAACACAGTTTAAGTGTATTATAGATCAATGATTTTGTTTATGCTTGTTTTAACTCTTTCTTTCTTTCAACATCTGATTTTTATTTTCCTCCAGTTTCCTGCCTGAACTAATTTGAGCACTCAAGACCATCAACAAAACTACAAATGACAGGAAGCAATACTCAGTAGGACACAACTGTCCCTAACAAAGTTTTTCTATTCACCTACCAGTAATTTCCTGGTCTTCTCATTCCACAAGAAGCCTCAAAAATCAATACTTCATTGCAGGATTTGATACAAACGTTGGATGGGATGAGGAGGTTTAGTAAATAAAGGGGGATTGCAATTTTCCACTTTGCTCGGCCTTTGGTATGTATAAGCCAGCTAACAATCCTGTCTGAAAATTGCTTATCATTCTCACTGTCTTTCTTGTCTCTCTGTTTAATCAAGATTTCTTGATGCTGGTGCAGGATAAAGGAGGCAAGTAATCAGCTCCCTGGCATTAAGGCCACAAAGATCACTCTTGTGTTTGAAAAAGAGGAGCCTAGGGGAGATTCGATGTGTACAGTTTAAGTCAAACAAAAAGTCTTTTCTTTGTTTTTTGAAGATTATAGTTGAATTGAATAATTGGAAAAGGGTTGGGTTGCTTATACCTCACATCCAATTTTTGGAACAATTTTTTTGTGAAGTAAAATGAAATAAAAGCTTTTTGTGTCACAATAGCTACTTCTCAAAGATAGCTTATCGTCAAATGTATATTGAGTTTCTCCCACATCAGACTGCCCATCACAGAAAGCAAAGGGCATCTTGTGTCCAGTATAAATAGTAACAATAATACTGTTGAACCAGATTAATAATCTTAAAGTGACTACACCCTTTATCCTAAGTATTAGCCACTTAGTGAGTACCTAATTATCTCAGTATCTATCTATCTGCACTCGTATGTAAAGTTAGCCCAAGCAAAAGATACCCAAATACACACTGACCAAATGTGTAGGAGTTCCTCCAAAGATCTGATTAACTCCATTGCAATTTCCTCCACACTAACCCACAGCACAGTAGGTTCACTCACATGCCACATCAAATATTCATTAACAGAAACTTTACTCATTTAAAAAAAAGGATCAATTGTCACTTCATGGCCAACATTATAGCTTCCTGAGGAAAAATAAATAAACGTTGGAGAAAAGGCAAATAAATATAAAGCAAAGGTTTTCTAGAGATAAATGGTTGCTGTGTTGAACTATGTCATCA
This sequence comes from Carcharhinus amblyrhynchos, assembly GCF_965287045.1. NCBI lineage: Eukaryota > Metazoa > Chordata > Chondrichthyes > Carcharhiniformes > Carcharhinidae > Carcharhinus > Carcharhinus amblyrhynchos. Next base: position 37,420,264 of record NC_137339.1, on the reverse strand, counting down.
ACTTGTTGAAAACGAACATAGATAAAATCTTGATGAGTACAATTTTTAATTTTCACCAAAAATCCATAATTTAGTTCCACACTTGATTGATAATGTGGCTGAGCCTGCTTTTTACTTACATTTGCGTGTGTGTGTGTGCATATATATTTATGGGGGTGGGGAAGAGGGAAACAAAAGAATGGCTTTGTGCAACATCATTGTATACGCAGAAGGAAGGAGAGGCATTTTGTTTGACCTTGTCTAACAATGTCATTGCTAATGAAACTGTAGGGTAATTATTCTTGAAATGGTGGCTTCCAGCATGGAAAAAGAGGTGGCTTGTGGAGATGCATAAAAGATCAAATTTGTATTTATGATTCTCAGAGCATTGCAAGCAAATTGTCATTTAATTCTTTTGAGTTGTTCAGCTTTAACCTACCGGTTATTTAACATCATGTTTCAATAATATCAACATATTTACACTGTTGATTATAATCTGAGGGCAGCAAAGTTTTCAGAGAATTACAAAATCATAGCTTGGTTACAGCACAGAAGGAAGCCATTTGGCCTGTCGAACCCATACCGGCTCTCTGCAAGAGCAGTTTAGCTAGGCTCACTTCCCTGCTGTTTCCCATAAGTGAAGACATCTCACTCAGCCCACTGTACATCTATCTATCTGATCGCTCCTCTTCTCTAAGTTGAAAACTCTTGTAACAGTAATTACATTTAAACTTTCGCAAAGCAAGTAAGTAGCAGCAGCAGAGACAAGAATAAAACAAATGATGGCAGTGCAATTTAGATCAGATTGGGCACTCTTCATTCATTGAACGCTAATGAACAGAAAGTAGAGGACTTTTAAACAGAAAGTAGCGGACTCTTGCAGACCATAGATTTGATTACTGGGCTGTCCTGAGCTAACTGATCTTAGCCTGGGTTTCATAACTAGCCCAGGGCAAGGCAACAAGAAAGGGAAAAGGAAAATTCCAAGTATTTTGCACAATACCATAGATGTGAGGAAAGCTTATGGAATGCTAGCCTTTATAGGAAGGCGTATAGAGTATAGGAGCTGCCGTCTAATGCTTCAGTTGTACAGAACGTTGGTTAGACCGCATTTGGAGTACTGCGTCCAGTTCTGGTCACCTTACTACTGGAAGGACGTAGAGACCCTGGAGAGGGTGCAGAGGAGGTTTACCAGGATGTTGCCTGGCATGGAAGGACTGAGTTACGAGGAAAGGTTGGAGAAACTGGGACTCTTCTCCTTGGAAAGTCGGAGATCAAGTGGGGACATGACAGAGGTATATAAAATACTGAAGGGAATAGATAGAGTCAATAGTGGTAGGCTGTTCCCTAGATTGGGGACAATTACGAGAGGTCACGATCTAAGGGTGAGGGGGGAGAAGTATAATTTGGATGTGAGAGGAAGGTTCTTCACGCAGAGAGTCGTGGGGGTATGGAACGCGCTACCGAGTAGGGTGGTGGAGGCAGGCATGTTGGACTTGTTTAAGGTTTACTTAGACACATGAGCGAAACAAGGATGGAGGGTTATAGTAGAAGGTATTAAATAGGGTCAGAGCCTCGGGACGACACTGGAAATGTAGAATTACATGTTAACGTTCTTGTCTTTTTATTCCGCAGGTGTCGGTCCACCTTGTTGTCAAACGAGGGGCATGCACACGGTGGGTCGTGCGTGGGCTGCTCTAGGAGGTTCCGGGAGTGGCCTAGTACTTCATGTCGGTGTGTGTGCTTAATTCTGGACCAGTAGACAGGCGCCGCAACAGCTCAGTGACTATCACTGCTAGCTGTGCAGATACATGGATTTGGGCCTGTGTCTGTGGGAGTTTGCGCATTCTCCCTGTGGTTGCGTGGGTTTCCTCCGGGTGCTCCAGTTTCCTCCCACACCCCAAAGATGTGCTCTTAGGCTGATCGGTGTACCAAATTGATACTATTCTCCCCTGAATCTGGCTAAATTGGGGGTTCCACTCACATACACACAGGGCAGGGTAGGTGTAGGAGGATGCGGCGGCGCGGGCTCGTTGGGCTGAAGGGCCTGTTTCCCGTGCTGGGTTGTTTTTTGTTCTTTGTTCTTTTGTTAATCTCTTGAACTGATTTTGACATTATGATTGTCCGACCCTGATTTGTTCTGTTTAATCTTGTTCACCAGCACATTGCCTAATTGGCTATTCTTCAGAAATTAGTTTAGACGGTAACTGCTATCCAGCTATTCCACCGTGAAGAGAGTCACAAATTGCTTCATCAGTTCAGAATGAGAATCCAAATTCTGAGTTTGGACTTGAGTCGGAATTCTCCAATGATGCATCTCCAGCCACCGCTGCCAATGAGAATGGAAAATTTGGCACTCAGCCAAACCTCGATTCACAGCAGAGGGACTGGAGAATCCCAGCCATGGGTGAGGTCAGACGAACCCAGCCCAGGGTGTTAGAGCAATTTCAAGGATCTAAAATCAAAATGGCTGGTGTCATGTTCATTTACTCTCCCCTTCAAAATGTTTTCGCATTCACTGCTTCCTCCAGTCAGATCATGGGACTGTGCTGAAGCTGTGTCAGCTATCCAAATTTATATTACTGAAACCCCAAATCTAGGATTCTGTCACTGGAATAAAGGAAATGGTTTTATTAATAAAAAGAGAAAAAAGCCAACACACAGGCATCATTTAATTGCCCATGTGCAAGCCATTAACGTCACATAGCATGGTCAATTTTGTAGGAGAGGGTTACAGTGGAGAATGTTCTCAATGGAAACTCAGATTGGAGAAGCAGACACAAAGGCCAGTACACTTTTTCCTCCAGTGAGGAAATTTCTGAATCATGCCACCGTTCAGCAAGGTTCAAGAATCTGGAAAATTGGATATTATAGAATCCCGACAGTGCAGAAAGAGGCTATTTGGTCCATTGAATCTGAGCCGACAGCAACCCCACCCAGGCCCTATCCCCTTAGCCTCATATAATTACCCTGCTAGTCCCCCTGATTCTAAGGGGCAATTTATCATGGTCAAGCAGCCTAAATCCACACATCTCTGGGGTGTGGGAGGAAACCAGCACACCCAGAAAACCCTTGCAGACATGAGGAGGATGTGCAAACAGTCACACAAGGCTGGAATTGAACCCGGGTCCCTGAGGCAGCAGTGCTAACGACTGTGCCACTGAATCACTATGCTGGCTTCCATAAATTCGCCCTTCCTGTTGAGCAAGTGAGAGTGGAGCCTCCATCATTTTGACCCTGCAATGGCTTATGACAGAAATTGCTTCCAAAACTTCGAGTCCTGAGCAGGTTCAATGATCTAAAATCAAAATAGTCAAAAGACTATTTTTATCTCTGCCTTGGACTATTAAGTCATTGAGCAAATAACTGAAATAAATTGTTAATGTTAGTTAGATTAACTTCACCAATCCAAACCATCAAAGGGTCAGTGAACAGAAACAATTAGCAGTAACTGCAGCTCTTAACAAAGAAAAGCTTAACCACAGATCATTTAAGCTTACTCCAGCATTAAGAGCAGGACACAAGTGAGCAGGATTTAGCTACATCTTAATCATCTTAGCCCCCAGTCAGATATTTTACATCTATATAAATAGTATATACATATCTTTTTAAAAAATCAGAATTTTCCTTATCACTGGATAAAACAGTGTGAGCAGACTTTGAAAATGGGTTATAAGGTTAACATCAAGCTGACTTAAGGGCTCATGTTCGGCAGTTGAATGTCTTCTGCCTGGGTAAAGTCTTTTATATTAGGCTTGATCTGTACTGTGAGCTCCCCTGCAGATTGGTTGGCCTGCAGTTGTCCTATGTAAAAGTTGTTGGTTCTCAGGCTAGGTACTGAACAAACTGGTTAGAAAAAAAATCTTCCTGGCGTCCTCTGTTAAAATTCAGTAGGGTTGCATTGTGACTGCCATTTGCTTCAGTGGGAGCCAAGAGCCATTTAACAGAGTAACAAATAGACAATTTTAGAGTAGAAATATAGAAATTGGTGCTGAACTGTAGTGTAACGATTAATAACTAATGTTAATGCTGAACATGCCAGATCCCAGATTGAAACCTGGCTTGACAGATCCTAACTATTTTTTTAGAAACTGTGGAGGAATGTTAGTGAACAAATTCACAAATGTCTGCTAACTTTTAAATCAAAGAATAAACTATTTATTAATCAAAAAAAATCAACTATCAAATGTTAGTAGGTTGATTCCAGAGTTGAGAGGGTTGGCTTATGAGGAAAGACTGAGTAGACTGGGGCTATACTCATTGGAATTCAGAAGAATGAGGGGAGATCTTATAGAAACATATAAGATTATGAAGGGAATGGATAAGATAGAAGCAGAGAAGTTGTTTCCACTGGTGGGTGAAACTAGAACTAAGGGTCATAGCCTCAAAATAAGGGGAAGCAGATTTAGGATTGAGTTGGGGAGGAATTTCTTCATGCAAAGGGTTGTGAATCTGTGGAATTCCTGTCCAGTGAAGCAGTTGAGACTACCTCATTGAATGTTTTTAAGGCAAGGATAGATAAATTTTTGAACATTAAAGAAATTAAGGGTTACGGTGAGTGGGCAGGTAAGTGGAGCTGAGTCCACAAAAAGATCAGCCATGATCTTATTGAATGGAGGAACAGGCTCGAGGGGCCAGATGGCCTACTCCTGCTTCTAGTTCTTATGTTCTTATGTTAAAAGGCTTGGAAAGGTTTCAATATGAACACAAGATTCAAATTTACACTATTCTTATACCCCAGCAATATCTTTACAGACATGCAAACCAGTGAAGAGTTACCACTAAATGACACACAAAGTCTTCTCACTTGGGAGTTGGCATAGCTAGAAACAGTTTCCTTCCGTTGCATTCCTGAGCATTCACTCGATGCTTTTCACCCAACTCCAAACTTTGTCTTCCAGCAGCTAAACTGATCTTTTCACCGAGTTCAATAACTGCCTATTCAGTTAATTAACGTCCCAATGTTTTCTTCTCAGAGAGCTGAAAGTTCCTGTCTTCATTCTCTGACACACACTGAAATCTCTCCCTCTCAACTCCTGTCTGTTATGTATCTGTGTCTAGTTTTTTCTACTTTGTGTTTTCTTCTCCACAAATCACTAAACTTCTAATCCTGCCTTTAAACTTCAGTGGTTGTAAAACCTAATGAAAATATGTGAACAAACCCAAAAGACCTGACCTTTAGTCAGGAATCTATTTAGACTCCATCATAGACTCACAACCTAAATGAAACTGAAACCATTTTACATTTCTTAACACACAAGTAAATATACTTCGTTCATAACAATAGGCTGAAAAAATGCACATTATCAAATGAATATAAATACGTCACCTGAGAACTTATCAGAGCTACCCAAGGGTGGCATCATAACATAGTGGTTAACACTGCTGCCTCACAGCAGTGACCCGGTTCAATTCTGGCCTCGGGTCATTGTCTGCATGGAGTTTGCACATTCTCCCCATGTCTACACGGGTTTTCTCCAAGTGTTCCGGTTTCCTCCCACAGTCCGAATATGTTTGGGTTAGGTTGATTGGCCGTGCTAACTTGACCTTAGTGTCAGGGGGATTAGTAGGTTAAATATGTGGGGTTATGGGAACAGGGCCTGGGTAGGGTTGTGGTCAGTGCAGACTGGATGGGCCGAATGGCTTCCTTCTGCACTGTAGGGATTCTATGATTCTATGAAGTGTATTGCAAAGCCACCTGAAAAATTCAAACACTGTTAAACCCATTTGATCAAAGCCTCTGAAGAAGTTAGGTGCTACAACTAACCTGAGAATAATTAAACCAGAGAGGGAAGAATCAATTTAGAGTGTTAGGTAATATTTAGTGTTTGTTATGAAATGTGAATGATGCCTGGATCGTGCTCAGCTATTGTTCCCTCCAAGAATAACTTGGCAATTGTCAGTATCTAGTCTTATTATTCTTTCCAATTTGCTCGGCAACCCTTGTCTCCTGAAGTTGTCAACTTCCTTCTGGTCATTCTCATTCCACTGACACCAAGTGACTTAGCAAATCTGGTGATTGCTCACATATGGGAGACTTGATAGTGAATTTCAGTAAACTATTTCTATTATCTTGGATACTATAATCATAGGCAGGAGATCAAGTCAATACTTACCAAGCTAAAAGGCCCTGAAGGTAATTTTAACTCTATCATTGCCCTGGCTGAGATCAATTAACACATTAGAGACTACATTTTTAAGTTTCAGACCTAGGTTCTCAATCAATTTTTCTGCCTAAATGAATCAGTCAGCTGGCGTTGCCTGGTTCATTGTTTGCACAAGGGTGGCACGGTAGCACAGTGGTTAACACTGCTCCCTCACAATGTCAGGGACCTGGTTCAATTCTGGCCTTGGGTGACATTTGTACCTTCTCCCCGTACCTGCGTGGATTTCCTCTGGGTGCACCAGTTTCTTCATACAGCCCAAACGTGGGCAGGTTTGGTGGATTGGCCATGCTAAGTTGACCCTTAGTGTCCAAAGATGAGTAAATTAGGGGGATAACCATGGGAACTGTGTGAGCTTATGGGATAGGTGAGGGAGAGGTCATAGGTAAAATACTTTGTCAGAGTCGCTGTAGAATCAATGGGCTGAATGGCTGCTTTTGCATTGTAGTGCAAATGCAGGCCATTTGGCAAATTGAGTGTACGCCAGCCACAATGACACCCAGGCCCTATTTCCACAACCCCACCTATTTACCCTGCTAACCTCTTGACACTAAGGGGCAATTTAGCATGGCCAATCAACTAATCTGAACATCTGTGGATTGTAGAAGGAAACTGGAGCACCAGGAGGAAACTCATGCAGACATGGGGAGAACGTGCAAACTCTACACAGACAGTGACCCAAGGCTGGAATTGAACCCAGGTCCTTGGTGCTGTGAGGCAGCAGTGCTAACCACTATGCCACTGTGCTGTCCTACTTCCACGACTTCTTTTTCATCATAATGGAAGCTTTGGCATGTATTTGGTGCGTGAAAATTAAACCGGTGACTTTTGGAGGTAAAGAAAGGCTTGCATTTATATAGTATCTTTCATGATCACCGGATGTTTCAAGATGTTTTACAGCCAGTTAAGTAATTTGGTAGTATAGTTGTTGTGGTGATGAAGGAAATACAGCAAACAGCAATGTGATAATGTCAATCCATCTATTTTTACGATACTAATTAAAGCAATCAAAATAGTGACCTGAGATCCTTCAGGAATTTTAACACATTTCCAACAGTGCAATTCTTCCTCAGTAACTGCACTGGGGTTTTCGCCTTAATTTTTATGTTCAAGTCTTGGAGTATGACTTGAACAGAGAACCTCGGGAATCAAAAGCAAAAGCGTTACCAACCGAGCAATGGTTATTAAAGTTTAAAGTTTATTTATTATTGTCACAAGTAGGCTTACGTTAACAACGCGGTGAAGCTACTGTAAAATCCCTTGTTGCCACACTCTGGCGACTGTTCGGGTACACTGAGGGAGAATTTAGCATGGCCAATGCACCTAACCAGCATGTCTTTTGGAAAGTGAGAGGAAACCAGAGCACTCGGAGGAAACCCACATAGGCACCAGGAGAACGTGCAGACTCCGCACAGTGACCCAAACTGGGAATCGAACCCGGGTCCCCGGCACAGTGAGGCAGCAGTGCTAACCACTGTCTCACCCACAGGAAGGGCAGAAACCTGTTGGGGGGGCAGGAGTGAATGGTACAAGCTGATGGTAAATATAATATGACACAAATGTAATATAAAGGCATTTGGAATGCAATCTAAAGAAATAGTTGAAAACCTGTATATTACCCTCTAGATGATGATCATTTTGGGAGGTGTTAATGAGCAGATTGGGGTCTGGCTGTAGAGATGAGAGATGACAGTTAAGGATTTTGTTTCCTCCCCCACCTACAAAAAACAGTCTCACTGTGGCTTTGTAATGCACCAAACAGAACAATGTCAAATCTTGTTCCCAATAGCAGTTTTCCTTTTGACTAAGCTACTTAGATAGTATTTTAATCCCTTTGCATGACTGGCTGTGAGCCTATTCAGATTTTTACACAAAATTACATCGATTCATCTCAGGATAAGAGTTGACTTTTTTAACCTCAATTAGCACAATAATACATTTATTTAAAAATAACTGAAAAGAAATGCAGCTCCATTTCAATTTACATATAGAACAAATGTGTGAAGCAAGTTTGTACTTTACATCTAAGGAGGTAATCCTGGAGGTTGGAGTTTTGCCTTTTCCCAGACTGTAAAGGAAGCAATATTGGGTACTTCAGCTGTTATATGCCTTTGCTGAATTTCATTTCCATCGTTTTACATTATGTGGCACCCAAAATGATCCCTTTAGAGAATCAGTTTATCTATTGTGATTTACTATTTTACGCAGTTGCTATGTTGAGGTTCATTTTGCACAAAACTTCTGGATTTGTGATTCTTGGCTGGAGTGGAATACAAAGGTAAGAAATGTAGGCTAGGATTGTGACCAACGACTTCCTATGGACTAACCCCTGAAAGAATGCGCATGCTTGGATGCCAAGTGAGGATCAGATTGTGCTTAGATATAATGGGGTGCATTTTGCACTCCTCCATCTACAGGTTTGAGACTCATTGAATCCAGCAAGTAGCCTGCCATTGCCTTCCTGCCCACCCCAGCCCATCAGCCACCACCACAATTGTTCTAATTTGTGCCAATGGGCCAAATGAGACCATTAAGTGGAAATTAATGCACACTTAATCTCCTCATCCCAACGCTGCTCGGGTTTAAGTGGCAGAGGGAGAGGTCCTCGCTAAGCAGCCAGTAGGCAGATTCCTCTGCACAGGCTGGTAGCAGGCGGCGTCTTTCCTCCTCAATGGACCCATCAGAATGTCCCCCTTCTCCAACCAAGGTCTTATACTCCCAAGTTCCCCTACACTCATAGCCTCTCAGACCGCAACCCCTCAGCAACCGAGCTCCCCCCAACCCCAGCCTCCCTCCAACCCCCCTCACCCCCCACCACCACCACCTTGCCAACACCTCTGTCGTCCTGCCCTGAAATGCTGGAATCTACCCACCAGCATCTCTCTCAGTTGGGCTATCTGTTTCAAGCCCTCACAGCGCCAGGGACCCGGATTCAATTCCTGGCTTGGCCTTCCTGCCCGTGGAATGTAGAGTTTGCACGTTCTCCCGTGTCTGCGTGGGTTTCCTTTGGGTGCTCTGGTTTGCTCCCATAGTCTGAATGACATGCTGGTTAGGTACATTGGCCATGCTAAATTCTCCCTCAGTGTAACCAAACAGGCACCAGAGTGTGACAACTATGGAATTTTCACAGTAACTTCATTCTAGTGTGAATGTAAGCCTACTTTTAATGAATAAATAAACTTTATTCTTTATTAGCAAAACTTCCACTCCCAGTCTGTTAAATAGGTGTGGAGTAGCTACTATTGCCTGAAACAGGCACTCCCAGGCCCATCCTGTTAGGAGTCGATTGGGAATCTGGTGCCTAATATGATTCAGTCCATTATTCCCACAACTGATGATGCTCACTGTCTAGTCTCACACATGATGATAACCTGTTTCAATTTAAAGGTATTTGGAATGCATTGAACTGCATCCAGCAAGAGCTAGCTCCTTCATGATAGGAGAGAGGTAAATTGTTTAGAAAAATATGAAATGCAAAAATATGGCTGCCATCAGTAGCCACCCATTAGAACTGGTGGGAGGGGGAGAAGGGATAATTCAGGCTTTAACCCGATCTAAAGGTGCAGTGACATTTTGCCTGCTGATCTTTTGGGTTACTGGTTAACTTCAGGTCCATATTTGCATCAGGGACAAGAGATCCACTTTTAGCTTCAGTGATGTCAACCTTCTGTAGCACAAACTGCAGAAGAGTCTGTGAACCCAGGAACTCAGCATGACATCTCCCAAGATGCTTCAGAGTGTCTTGTAGACAGTGTCTTGTAAACTGCACCTTAAAGAGAGCCACTAGTTAATTTCTCGTGCAAATCCACTCCTGATTCACTCCAAATTCTGAAGATGCCCCAATGACTTCTTCCTCAGGTAGAAAGACAAGAAACGCTGACACTGTGTTTTTCACAACCACTCAACACGTCAAAGCAGTATTTACTATGACACTGGAGAAAACTCTCAGCACTTATTCATAAGAATGCAATGGGATGTTTGACATCCACCCGAAGAGGCAGATGGTGTTTTGGTTTAACGCCTCTTCCGAAAGATAATACCTCCAGCAGTGAGATGCTCCCTCGGTATTTCACTGGAGTGTCAAACTACATTTTTGTGCTTAATCCTCAGTGAGGGACTTAGAATCATAGAATCCCCAAAGTGCAGAAGGAGGCCACTTGGCCCATCAAGCCTGCACCAACCACAATCCCACCTCGGTCCCTTATTCCTTAACCCCACGTCTTTACCCTGCTATTCCCCCTGACACTATGGGTCAACTTCCCAATCAACCTAACCTGCACATCTTTGATCTGTGGGAGGAAACCAGAGCACCCGGAGGAATCCCACAAACATGAGGGGAAAATGTGCAAAATCCGCACTGACAGTGAACCCAAGGCTGGAATTGAACCCAGATCCCTGGCGCTGTGAGGCAGCAGTGCTAACCATTGTGCCGCTGCAGTGAAAGACCTGAACCCAAAAAGCAAATGGTTCAGAGGTGAGTGTGCTACCAACTAAGCTACTGCTGACACTCTACACAGAGAAACCCATACTCTTTGGGACAGTGATCTTCACTATTTTTCAAGCAAGTGCCAGTTTAGCAAAAACTCTGCAAAATCAGAGCCACATTGACTCCTAACTTATCATTACTTCCTACACCTTCACGATGCAATGTTACAAAGTGAAACGGATAACAAAAACATCAAAATACAAATATACAATTTAAAAAGTACATGATTTATAAAACAATAACAAGGGAACTATAAGGAATTAAAACGCACCAATGCAAGTAAGCGTCTAAAAAGTTGAATAATGCAAAACTTATTTTCAAATTGGAAGAGTGAAAGTGTGTCAGTTGCTCTCTAATTTTATTCATGCAGTATTTGTGTCCATCATTGCAATCCTAGTAAGGCAATCCAAATATTCATTGGTCAATTATTTCTCTGTTTTCTTTTCCCAATACTTACTGTTAAGGTAGTGGAAACAGAATCTTTGAATATTTTTAAAAAGAGGTGGATAGATTCTTGGTAAGGAAAAGGGTGATAGGTTACTGGGGGCAGGCAGGATTCAGATTTAAGGCAACTGTGAGATCAGCCATGACCTTATTGAATGGCAGAGCAGCTGGAGGGTCCGAATGGCCAACTCCTGCTCATTATTCACACGTCCTATTATCGAAAAGGTAGATTCTCAGGTATACATACTGACAAATATATGACAGCAATTGTTTTCATACGATGCTTGTGATTTTCTGCCCCCCACCTACCCCACATTGTGTTTTCTGGTGTGGAGGTGGCTCACCACTGGCCACCAGCTGGATCTTCCAGTCCTGCCAATGTCTACAGCATTTTGCATGGCTTGCCCATCCAGTAGCCAGGAAACCCCCTGTGGAAGAGGGAGTGGGATCACCTTTGGAGGGACCAAAAAATTCCACTGGTGTACACAAATGTATGTGAAATGTTTTAACAGCTCTGGATTTTCTGAAGTGACTGTCCTGAGTTTTGGAAAGTCAACAAAGTGTGTGTCAGGTATGAATGATGTTGTAATCTTGTTTTGATCTTGCAACATGTTATTGGCAAGTTTCTGTTTCCCTTGGCAATTGGAGATTTAAGGCGATTTAAAGCTTTCAGATAGCATGTGATATCGACCAAAAATACCGGCTTTATTATCCACCTTGGATTTTCCAAGTCTCTCTCTTCCTTCCCCTTGTTTTCAAGAAATTCACAGCTCTAAGGGAAGGGACCCAAAAATCTTTCAAAAACCCTGCCACAAGATAATGGTCTCACTCTATGCATTACTAAGTCACCATGCTCTGTCTCATACAGTTTGAGTGATGCTCAAAATGGCCTGTGATTCAGTGCTCTTGAAACTAGAAAATCGATCATCTTTACAACTAATTATTAGTGGCACATTGACACAATGGTTAGCACTGCTGCCTCACAGCGCAAGGGACCTGGGTGCAATTCCGGCCTCAGGTCACTATCCGTGTGAAGTTTGCATGTTCTCCCCATAACTGTGTGGGTTTTCTCCGGGTACTCCGGTTTCCTCCCACAGTCCAAAGGCGTGTGGGTCAGGTTGATTGGCCCCTTAGTGTCAGGGAGATTAGCAGGATAAATATGAGGGAGTGCGGGAATAGGGCCTGGGTAGGACTGTGGTCAGTACAGACTCGATAGACCGAATGGCCTCTTTCTTCACTGTGGGGATCCTATGAAAAAAAACTGCTTGACGCCGTTCATTTCACTATTTTTTATTTTACCTACAGGTGCTTCTTGCTGTTTAATGCAGTGAAAGATGGTGAAATTGCTAACTTCCTCTCACTTTCTCATCAGGTTGATTAATCCATCCTCCCTCCCTCACATATTTGGTGCACACAGACATCCATCCAATCCAGGTCATTCTCAGCTAAATTAATCCAGGAGGGCAGTCAATGTGTTTTCGCCTTTTGTTTTGATCTTTCAAAGGTATTGAATACAACAGTTCTTCACGACAAAATACTTCTTTGGGGAGACAAATCCTGACACATAATTGTGAGATATCACCGGGCTGATTCTCCCAGCCAGGCCAGGAGATATAGACAGAAGCCATGTAGGAGGCTTTCCGCTGGGCGCCGCTGCCTCCACGTGCTTCCGGCTGACAGATCTCCAGCATCGTCAGCTCCATGCCAGAAATCGCTGCGGAGCTGAATAAATTATGTACATGTTCATTAGCGAGCCCCTTGACCCTGCTCTGCCATTCAATAAGCTCATGGCTGATCTGTTAATCACCTCAAATCTGCATCCTGCCGACACCCAATAACCTATCAACCTCTTGCTTACCAACAATCTATTCACCGCTGCCTTAAAAATATTCAAAGACTCTGCTTCCATTGCCTTAACAATAAAGTATTGGGAAAAGAAAACAGAGAAACAGACTGAAGTCTCCCCCCCCACTGCCAGGAGTGTTTCCACTCCAGTGGGGTTTACAACAGCTCTCCACAAACAGGGAGCTGGCATGAAGAGGGCCCATGGATGCCCCCCCCCGCCTCCCCCAGAGGGTCGGGGTAATGGGTGGGATGTCCCTTGGGCATTGCCAGCCAGCCTATCCCTCTGGAACTGCCCAAAGAACAAAACGGCAATGCTCACGACGCTCCTTGCCACTGCCCACTGGGCATCAGACAAAGCCAAGGGGGTGGGGTCAGAGGAGGTGGGGCCTTTAGGAGGAGATCAGTGGGGGTGGAGGGAGATCCTGCTGCCCTTGGATCCGTGACAGAGGGAGGGAGGCCAGGGATTGGAGTGTCGGGAGATCAGGAATGACGGGGAGGGGATAGGGCGGGTTGAGGGGATAACGAGGAGATCAGGGCTAGCCCCAACACATCCGGAAGGCCAGCAATTGGGCTGACTAGCAGCCAGGAAACTGACCGTGCGGGCTACTGCACATGCGCTGATCTCAGCGCTGAAAGAGCGGTGCATGCGTTGTGGTCTGTTAAGCTGGCCTCTCCTGTGGGAATATTGATTTTTAACTGGATTCACACTGGGGCTCTCTGTGATGCACAGAGTGTGGGAGATTCATTTTGGTAGTCCTGCTGAAAAAAGCAATGGGATTTACCCCAGTTTTTACACAAATGGGGCACTTAGAATTTTTTTTGGGACGATTCCACCCCCCATATATCTGTGCTTTCATTCACCGCTACAATAAAACAAGAAGTTGCCCAAAGATCTGTAGTTAATCATTGCTGGATTTCTTTTCCAATTTCCTCCGCCCTTCTCGTTATTGTTATGTCAGACAGTTGCAGCCTTTTATTTGTTTTAGGATTGCATTTTTGTTGTTAAAATTGGCTTACAGAAATTCCGCATAAGCCAGAAAACACTCCTTAATGATCACTAAGTGCCTTTTTATGTCTTGCCAAAATCCATGTGATTTCAATAGATGCCTCTGAAGAACATCCTGCAATGGAACGCAATCTGTGTTTTTTTTTCACTGGCTTTTGAATGAAGCAGCAAGTTGCTCAATTTCACTATTCCCTAGGTTACTGGGTAATTTTCACTGGGTTGTTGTGTAATGGTGTTCTAGATTACTGCACTTAAAAGCAGAACATGCCTGATGACAAGTTAAACAAATAGGCCTCATACAAGTTTCAGTGAGCACAAAAAAAATTCATTAGTCTATATTCCTTGAAGTTTTTGGTTTTCATCTTCCAGAGTATGTCTCCTTCTCTTGGCTTTTGGATCACTCATGGCCTCACCATGGCTATGACTTCCTCCAGCCTCCTTATTTGCAATAGTTATCATGGATCTGCTTTTGTGTATTTCATTAATATCAAGTTAAAGTCTTATTATCTGCTTATGCTTCTATTTTAAATTCTCATTTCCCTTTAATGAAAATAAGAATCATGAGACCATAAGATATAGGAGCAGAATTAGGCCAGTCGGTCCATCGAGTCTGCTCTGCCATTCAATCACAGCTGATATGATTCTCATCCCCATTCTCCTGCCTTCTCCCTGTAACGCTTGATCGAGAATCTATTTACCTCTGTCTTACAGACATTCAATGACCGGGCCTTCACAGCCCTCTGTGGCAATGAGTTCCACAGATTCACTACCTCTAGATGAAGAAATTCCTCCTCATCTCTGTTTTAAAGGAACGTCCCTTCAATCTGAAGTTGTGCCCTCGAGTTCCCGTCTCTCCCACTAGTAGAAACATCCTCTCCACACCTACTCTATCTAGGCCTCTCAATATTCTGTAAGTCCCAATTAGATCTCCCTTCAGCCTTTGAAACTCCATCAAGTATAGACCCAGACTCCTCAACCGCTCTTCATATGACAAACCCTTCATTCCTGGGATCATTCTTGTGAACCTCCAAGGCCAGCACATCCTTCTTTAGGTATGGGGCCTGAAACTGTTCACAATATTGCAAATGGGGTCTAACCAGAGCCAAATACAACTTCAGCAGCACATCCCTGCTCTTGTATTCTAACCCTCTAGAAATGAATGCTAACATTGAGTTTGCCTTTTTAACTGCCAATTGAACCTGCAGGTTAACCTTAACAGAGTCGTGAACCAGAACTCCCAAGTCCCTTTGTTGATCCATTTTTTTCCAGTAACTCACCTGGTAAGCACTGTACAGCCCTGACACCGACCACCAGAGGGATTCAATGGCCTGCAATCACCCCAGCGTGGCCATGATGCCTGGTCTCCATTAGTAGTGTGACGTCTTGCTGGTGAGGGCGGAAGCAGCCATCTCAGACTCACTAATGGCATTTAAATTAAATCAATTCTATACTAATAGGCTTTGTGCCTTTTCTGGGCAGGAAACTGTTCTTGCCAACACAACAGGGCCGGGAATATATAAAATTGATTCACGCCCAGTGCGAATCAGATGTTTGGCCTCGAACACTATCTTCCCAGCTCGCCATGCTGATAGACCAGTAAGGCAAGCCTGTCAGATTGCACCCGTCATATCGTCCACAAACATCACCCCCTCCACCACTGGTGCTCAGTGGCAGCAGTGTGTACTATCTGCAGGAGGCACTGCAGAAATTCACCAAAGATCCTTAGTCTGCACATTCCAAACCCATGACCACTTCCATCTAGAAGGACAAGGGCAGCAGATAAATGGGAACACCATCACCTGCAAGTTCCCCTCCAAGCCACTCACCGTCCTGACTTGGACAGCTGTTCCTTTGCAGTCACTGGGTCAAAATCCCGAATACCCTCCCTAACAACATTGTGGGTCAACCCACAGCATGTTGCATTTCAAGAAGGCAGCTCACCACCATCTTCTCAAGGGTAACTATGGATGGGCAATAAATGCTGGCCAGTCAGCAACGCCTGTGCCCCACAAATGAATTTTTTTTAAATCAGACAATCTGTAGTATGCACGTGCGGCAAGCAAATGGCAAATACCATGCTTGAAAGTGTACAAAACTTTATCACGTTTTTATCCTTGGAAACAGGAATTAACTAGTCAAAGCACCAAGCATTGAATGGAGGAGTGGAAGGGTTTATTCAAGTGCAAAGGCAAATGAAAACTGCATCCATGGATAGCATGTAATTTTTTCCTAGATGCTCAATGGCCTATACGGACAGAAACTTTTGTCAGTCAAGCAATATTCAAATGCTTTCTGAATACACAGTTATCAAGATTCATATCTATGACCATGATGTAAAAAGCAGCAATTAAGTCTCATAATCATAGAAACATTACTGGGCAGAAGGAGATCATTCAGTCCATCATGACTGCACCAACAACAATCCCACCCAGGCCCTATCCCCACTTAGTTATCCTGCTAATCCCTTTAACCTATCACATCTCGGAACACCCAGGGTTACTTTAGTATGTCCAATCAACCATCTTTGGACTGTGGGGGGAAATTGGAGTGCCAGAGGAAACCCACGTAAACACAGGAGAATATGAAAAATCTGCACAGACAGTGACCCAAGTCAGGAAGCAAACCTGGATAAGAACATAAGAACATAAGAAATAGGAGCAGGAGTAGGCCAACTAGCCCTTCGAGCCTGCCCCGCCATTCAATAAGATCATGGCTGATCTGTTGTGGCTCAGTTCCACATTCCCGCCCTCTCCCCATAACCCTTAATCCCCTCGCTTATCAAAAACCCATCAACCCTCATCTTAAAAATATTTAGCGAGACAGCCTCCACCACTTCAACGGGCAGAGAATTCCAGAGATTCACCACCCTTTGAGTGAAGAAGTTCCTCCTCAACTCCGTTCTAAACCGCCCCCCCCCTTTATCTTGAGGCTATGCCCCCTAGTCCTACTATCCTTTTTGAGCGGGAAGAGTCTCTCCACCTCTATCCTATCCATCCCATTCATCATCTTATACGTCTCAATGAGATCTCCCCTCATTCTTCTAAACTCTAACGAGTACAAGCCTAATCTATTCAGCCTCTCCTCATAGCTCAACCCCCTCAACTCTGGCATCAGCCTAGTAAACCTCCTCTGCACTCCCTCCAAGACCAAAATATCCTTGCGTAAGTACGGCGCCCAAAACTGCACACAGTACTCCAGCTGCGGCCTCACCAATGCCCTATACAGCCGCAGCAAGACCTCCCTACTTTTATATTCAATCCCCCTCGCGATGAAGGCCAGCATCCCATTCGCCTTCCTGACCACCTGCTGCACCTGCAAGCTGGGTTTTTGCGACTCATGCACAAGGACCCCGAGGTCCCGCTGCACCGTCGCCTGCTGCAGTTTTTCGCCACGTAAGTAATAGTCCTTCCTACCATTATTCCTACCAAAGTGGACCACCTCACACTTGCCAACATTAAATTCCATTTGCCATTTCCTGGCCCATTTGCCCAGCCTATCTAGATCCTTCTGTAGACTCTCCCCACCCTCCGCACAATTTGCCTTTCCACCAATTTTGGTGTCATCAGCAAATTTCGACACCCTACACTCGGTTCCCTCCTCCAGATCATCTATATAAATGGTAAATAGCTGAGGCCCCAGCACCAACCCCTGGGGCACTCCACTAGTCACCATCCGCCAATCCGAATAGCGCCCATTGACCCCCACTCTCTGCCTCCTATTTGACAACCGGTCCTCTATCCACGCAAACACCCTACCCCCAACTCCATGCCCCCTGACCTTCTGCAATAACCTCTTGTGGGGTACCTTGTCAAACGCCTTCTGAAAATCAAGAAAGACCACATCCACCGGCTCTCCTCTATCCACCCAGGAGCTGTGAGACAGCAGTGTTAACCACTGTGCCACCATGCCACCCCTGTGCCACCGTCTCACCCAACTCAGTCACAAGGTGTCCATATTTTTTGAAGGATGGAGGTAGACAGATCTCAGGAGACTAGGTGTAATCTCTGCCTCCCTAGCTGCTGAATACATTAATTAACTTCCAAAGGCAAGGTAATGCCTTGGCTTGGACACTTCCACATGAGTCCACTTTCCCTTGGCTACACCTCTGTTTACAGTAAAAGAGTGCTTTCCAGTTTTGGAACTAAGGAAGAGTAAATGGAGAAGGATAATGACCATATTAAATGCATTAAATTTCACCTCCAAAAAAGTGGAGGAGTTGCTAATTTAGACTTTTACCTTCCTTGATGGGCTTCACAAGAAATTATCCAAAAGTGAGGACCGCAATTACTTGGCTCTGATTCCTTGCTTCAGATGCCAGCAAATGTCTTCCTTATTTGCAACCAAGTCAAGGTACCTGGATTCTGTACTACGTATTTGTGGGTGTCACAGTGGTTAGCACTGCTGCCTCACAGCACCAGGGATCCAGGTTTGATTCCCGGCTTGGGTTACTGTCTGTGTGGAGTTTGCATAATTTCCCTGTATGTGCATGGATTTCCTCTGGTCTCCGGTTTCCCCCCACCGTCCAAAGATGTGCAGGTTAAGTGGATTGGCCATGCTAAATTGACCTTAGTGTCAGGAGGACTAGCTAGGGTTAATGCATGGGGTTATGGGGATGGGGCCTTGGTGGGATTATGGTTGATACAGACTCGATGGGCCAAATGGCCTCCTTCTGTAGGGATTCTATGATTTTATGATGAAGCTGAAAGTGTTCTTCATCAATAGCAATTAGTAATATAACTGGACTGTTCGAAACATACTGTAACTTGTACAGCAAACTTTGATTGGCAAAACACCAGACTTTACTATCTTAGGCAGTTCTAGTAAGAATCTAAAATCAGTTCTGGAATTCACATTTTTTTTGCATCTAGTAGGTAGTAACATTAGCAATGACCATCTCGTCCATCAAGCCAGCTGTGCACCGCAATGACTGGACTATCATGGTATAACACTTCTTATCCTCCCCAGTACTGCACCCCTTGCACCCCAAAAACCACACACCCCAATAGCCATTTAAAAACACAGCAAAATTACTCTCTGACCTCTCAGGTAATCAAAATCAGTCCAGCCCTAAGGCCAAGCATCGCATTTAAAAACCTTGCATTTGATGACAACTGACATAGCCGAAAACTGATCCAGCTCCCCCTTAAGACACCAAACTCACCAGCTCGCAATGTATTCCTGAAGTGCACAGCTCTCTGAAAGCTGTCAAAGGTACACTCCATGCCTGCACTAACATAGCTTAAACTATTCAGTCTTTTACCCAAAACAAAATCCTTCACGCTGGTTTTCTGTAATGCTGTTGTTACGTAAATTAGGTTAGCAAAATTGCTGAGGTGAACTGTGCAAATTACTAGATACTCATTATGCATTATGTGCAGCCAATTAAGCAACTGCCACTAAAATATCAGAATGACAAACAACTACACCAACTTCTAACTCATAATGATGTGAACAGCAGAATTCAGATCCCTATTACCCACTACAAATCACCCCACTACTGATATCCAGCTGTAAATAACATCATCAAAACCAACCCTGGTCCAAGTGTACCAAATGTTCCCCTGTCCAAATATACTGTTTTCACCATGAGGCCAAAATGTGTTAGATTGCTGCAGAAATACACACAATTTAGGTTGTCAAAGTACCATCTTATAAATCCTGTTTTAAGCTTCAGGATTCATCCAAATGATGGGTCAACAGAGTTAATCAGCTATTGCTTACTATTGATTGATTTTCCACAAACTCATCCATTGTTATCCTCTCTTTGAAAAAGCTATGTAAAGTTGCAGTCTTTTAAAACATTCTTTTCAATCTCTGGTACTGGGGCTTAATTCCAGTTCAAATAGGAAACCCATGCAGACATGGTTAGAATGTGCAAACTCTGATCAGACACTGACCCAAGCCAGGAATTGAAGCCAGGTCCCTGACGCTGTGAGGCAGCAGTGTTAGCCACAATGCCAATTAGTCAATGTAAGACATGCTTGTACCTGCGTGAGTCATAGGACTGCTATTGTTGACCTCTGCATCCCCAGGTTATGGATGGAAGAACCAGCTTCATACATGTTTTAGTCCTGAACGCTGCACAATATCCAATGTCAGGCTGCATTTGAAGGATGATCACTTTAATCAATTACCAGACGCAAATGACAGCAGTTAAAAAAAAAACTCAAAAAAGTGAGAAAAACAGGAGGGTGCTAAAAGAGAAAAAAACATATGCAGACTTCAACTTTTCCTAATCATTTAGTTGTACAATGGCAGTATAACCCAGTGCAACTGACTTGCTCTGTTCAATCGTATATAAAGGTGAAACCGATAATTGTAACATGAAAATTGCATTGTACATTTGATTATTTTTAATGTTATAATCAGATATAGGGAGCAAATATTATTACACGCAATGTATAAATTACAGATTTTGTATTTACGTTATTGAACTAAAGCAGTTAGTGAGAAGTTAGGTTAATGTGAAATAGAATTATTTATGAAAATGGTGCACATGAGAAGTGGGTTGCAAGTTTCATGGATGTGAAGTAATGAGCAGGAAGAAAAGCAGAAAGCTTGGAAGGAAAGATGAATGGAGGAGGAGGCGGATGATAATCAGGATTTCCAAATTTGAGGTCAAATCAAGATGTTTTTTTGATGACACAGAAGAAGCGTACTCTTCTGCCAAAGCTTGCAAGATCAAGTACAGTAATAACATTAAATAAAGCAAACATTGTTTCTCTGAGCACATGCTGAGACTGTTTTCCAGCGGCTGATGCAATGTTTCCGACCTAACTGCCATTGCTGAAGCTGATGATAAATAATTTATTTGAGTATTGGAAATATGTTTAAAGGAACTGATCTAGAAGCAATAAATCACACCACTGCCAAACCCCAGCACTATTCTTTAATGGTCTAAATGGCAACAGCGATCAAAACAGTTTCCATTCTGCAAATTTGCCTTCAACACTATTGTCAGTTAGTGGAGCCGTGCAGCTACTCCCAGCAAATCATGCCATGGTATTTTTAACAGCATAAATCTCTTGCACCCTAATTTATTTGCTAGAATGGTGTTTCAAGCTGCAAATGTGCTCCTACTAGGGTGCAAGGTTTGAAGAAATTACGGGCTATTGTTTTCTACCATCATGATGATTAATTGTTAATATTTTTAAAATTTAATTGAATGGAAAACTGGCTGCGTATCTGTTTCAGTATATCTTTTGTAACTACAAAAAAATGGAGGTAGTTTTCATTCATTTGCACTTATTTTTGGTGCAATTTGCCTAACATTGTGCAAATGATCATAAATTATAAGTGCAAATTACCTTTAAAGCAAATTGAGTTTATGCAACATTTTGGATTAGCTTAAAAAATATTGCTCTTTAAGCCAAGCACATGCCAACAAAACTGGGCAGGCCAGTTAATCACCATTGTGCTTTTTGCTAATGGAATTTGTTTACAGGCCTTTGAGGAGGCTTTGAAAATTAAGCTAGTTCTTTTAGGAATAAGAACACTATTGGGCATTGTCCTAACTACCCTCACAAACTTTGGATCAAGGGGAAATCAGGGAGAAAATTCTCCACTGGTTGGAGTCATACCCAGCACAAAGGAAGATGGTGGTGGTTGCTAGAGGTCAGACATCTCAGTTCCAGAATATTAGTGCAGGTGTTCATCAGGATAGTGTCCTAAGCCCAACCATCTTCAGCAGCTTTATGAATGACCTTCCTTCCAACAT
Organism: Carcharhinus amblyrhynchos; assembly: GCF_965287045.1. Classification (NCBI taxonomy): domain Eukaryota; kingdom Metazoa; phylum Chordata; class Chondrichthyes; order Carcharhiniformes; family Carcharhinidae; genus Carcharhinus; species Carcharhinus amblyrhynchos. The sequence continues at coordinate 37,398,623 of NC_137339.1, read as the reverse complement.
AAGTTCAAAAATGGGGATGTTTGCTGATGCCTACACAATGTTCATCGCCATTTACACTCTTTGGAAATCCATGTCCAAATGCAGCAAGATCTGGACAATATCCAGCCTTGGGCTGACAAGTGGAAAGTAACATTCATACCACACAAGCTCCAAACAATGACCATCTCCAACAAGAAAGAATCCAACCATTGCCCCTTGACATTCAATGGCATTACCAACATTGAATCCTACACTATCAAAATCCTGGTGTTTACCATTGACCAGAAACTGAACTGGACTAGCCATATAAAAACTATGTCTTCACAAGCAGGTCAAAGGCTAGGAATCCTGCAGCTGGGAACTCATCTCCTGACTCCCCAAAGACTGTCCAAAATGTACAATGCACAAGTCAGGAGCGTGATGGATATTCTCTTTCTGCCTGGATGAGAGCAGCTCCAACAACACTAAGAGGCTCGACACCACCCAGGACAAAGCAGCCCACTTAATTGGCACCCCTCCCACAAACATTCACTCTTTCAACTACCGACAGACTACGGCAGCAGTATTTACCATCTACTAAGACCAAGGCTTTTTAGGCAGCACCTTCTAACCATGACCACTAGCATATAGATGGACATGGGCAGCAGACACATAGGAACACCACCGCCTGGAAGTTCCCCTCCAAGTCAGTCACCATGCTGACTTGGAAATATATCACTGTTCCTGCATTATCACTGGGACAAAATCTTAAAACTTCCTCCCTAATAGCACTGTGGATTTACTGATACCAGTGACTACAGTGGTTCAAGAAGACAGCTCACCACGACCTTCTCAGGGGCAACAAGGGATGGGTCATAAATGTTGGCCTAACCAGCAAACTCCACATCAAAATAAAAGCAAGTTTTCAAAGCTGTTTGCAAGTACTTGTTATAATTTACAAAGAAGCTGACAAATAGAAAATGGTTTTATTTTCCCCAACTCTTTTCCATAATTTAAAATCCGGTTACCCACAGATTGACATTGTGATTAAAGATTTTTTTTTATTCATCACAAGTAGGCTCACATTAACACTGCAAAGAAGCTACTGTGAAAGTCCCCTAGTTGCCACACTCTCATGCCTGTTCAGGTACACTGAGGGAGAATTTAGCATGGCCAATGCACCCAACCAGCACACCTTTCAGACTGTGGGAGGAAACCGGAGCACTCAGAGGAAACCCATGCAGGCACAAGGAGAACGTGTAAACTCCACACAGACAGTGACCTAAGCCAGGAATTGAACCTGGATCCCTGGCACTGTGAGACAGCACTGTGCCACCATGCCACCCATGATAATGCTTTGGTGATAGACCCATTTTTAGCTGTTGAAAACTAAACTAAGTTACCACACCTATATTGGAATATTTACTAAGGTTTTTTTAACACTACATTTTAGTGCACAGGTTTCTGACAGATTTTGCATCTGCTGAAATGCAAATAAGTTTGAGCAGCAACTCTCAGGATAAAAACAGAGTTCTCCAAATGAGTGTAACTTCTGATTGCATCGAAGTAGAAACTCTCCCCTCATATTTATGTTCATTTTTCTTAATAATTAATTTGTAGCTATTACAATGTTTAAAAATACTGCTGAACAGAGGAGTGGGCATTTAAATTGACTGTGCTTGCTATTTTCACACATAAAAATAGCTGGCAGAGTCAATTTAAATGGCTGCAAGATAGTCAGCTTCAGAAATTCCATAGCTGTAAGGTGGTATACGGGGGAGAGGTGTCTTCTTACATCTTTGTGATTAATGTGCTATTTAAATTTAATTGCTCCACTCCAAGCTGCAATTCTTGTCAGACATTTATTTCAGCACATTCAAATTTTGGTAAATATGAAGCTACATTGTGAAAAATGTTGTTGTTAAAGTAAAATTTTAGGGCTCATGTAGGCAAAAATTAACTAGGCTAGACAAATCAGGATGCATTTAGGTTTCTGTGCTGAGTGAAGTGATCTCAATCAGCACTATATTATTATATTATTATTATACTATTATTATGGGACTACAGTTGGCTCCAGTGCCACTCTTCCTGCACCCTCTTGTTTCCTTCTCTATGAATGGTATACTTTGTCTGTAGAGTTCCCAAGAAACAATACTTTTCACTGAATGTTAATACATGTGATAATATCAAATCAAATCAAATTAGAATTGGAGAATTGGCCAGGCTTCCTACCCCTGACTGTTATCCAACAGAAATGAGATGTGTGCCTCCCCATGTAGCAGATCTACACCCTCAGGACAAGAGATGTGGCAAGAACATAGGTGCAGAAAAACTGGTTAGGAAAAGAAGGAACAGGATTTAAATAATCCTGCAACCAATGTTATTACTTATTGTGAAGGTCAATTGGAACAAAACACATGAAAGGTAATGAATAAAAGTGATGTGTTCAAAATGTACTAAAAACTTGGAAATACTAGTAACTTCAGCAGCATCTGTGAAGAGAGAAACAGAGTTAATAGGCAGAATTTTACCTGCCTTATGATGGCGGGAATGGAGGTTGGGTGCCCTGTATCATTGTGCCAGTCTGCACCAGCCAGGATTCCCCTCCACTTCTCACCATCGGTTGATTTTTTTCGAATGCAGCTGGCATGGCAGGTCGATGGCTGACTGAATGGAGGGAGGAAGGTGCTTTACATAATTGAGGTGGCAATGGTGCAGGATTTTACCTGGTACTTGCAATCTTTCCTGGGGCATACAAGAAGCACAGAGGGTCAGAGGCTTGCAAAACGAAACAAGGCAAGAAATCAGCCAGCAGTATCAGGGTCAGTGAACCTGGCAGCAAGGTGTGGTCCCAAATAAGCCACACTCTACAAAGTGAGGAGCCAAAGAATATCAGGAACAGCAAAGGATGATGGAAAGATTAATAACTAGAAAAAAAAAGAACTACGAGGGAAAGCTAGCCAGAAATTTAAAACAGATAGTAAGAGTTTCTAGAAATACTTATAAAAAAGAAAAAAGGTAACAAAGTGAGTTTTCACAGTACTATAGAAATTGGCTCTGGAGAGTCGATAATGGAAAACAAGGAGATGGCAGATGAATTGAAAGGTACTTTGCCTCAGTCTTCACTATAGAGGGCACAAGGAACAACCCAGAAAAAGCCATAAACCATGAAATGGAAAGGAGGGAGGAATGCAGGAAAATTACAGTCACCAGAGAAGTGGCACTGTATATTGTTGGAGCTGCCAGCTGACAAGAGCCCAGATCCTGATGGACTTCATCCCAAGAACTTAAAAGAAGTGTCTAGTTAGTTGATGCATTGGTTTCAATTTTTAAAAACTCATGGCATAGTAAATAACATGTTGATATGGATAGATGATTGTATGGCTAACAGGAAGCAGAGAGTAGGCATAATGGGTATTTTTCAGGTCAACAAAATGTAATGAGTGGCTTGCCACAGGAATCAGTGCTGGGACATCAACATTTTATTATTTATATAAGCCACTTGGATGAATGAATGGATGGGTTCGTTGCCAAATTTGCTGACAACACAAAGATAGGTAGGAAAGTAAGTTGTAGAGAGGACATAAGGAGGATACAAAGAGATAGGTTAAGCGACTGGGCAAAGATCTGGCAAATTAAATATGTTATGGGAAAATGTGAAATTGTCCATTTCCACAAAAAAAACAAAGCTTATTTTCTAATAGGTGAGAGATTGCAGACCTCTAAGATGCAAAGGGATCTGGATGTCTTAATGCTTGAATCACAGTAGGCTAGTAGGTAGGTACAGCAAGTAATTAGGAAAGCTAATAGAATGTTATCATTTATTGCAAGGGAAAACGGATACAAAAATAGGGAGGTTAAGGATGTGATAGCAATAGCAGGGGGTACAGAGTAGGTTCACCAGGATGTTGCCTGCGAAGGAGCATTTGAGCTATAAGGTGAGATCGGAAAGGCTTTGATTGTTTTCTTTCAAGAATATGATTGAAATGAATAAGACTATGAGGGGTAAGCAAGGACAGGGTAAGCAAGGAGCAGCTGTTCCACTTGGTAGAGGGGTCAATCATGAGGTGGCATAGTTTTAGGGTAAGGGGCAAGAGATTCAGAGGGGATTTAATAAAAAGCTTTTTGACACAGAGAGTGATGGGAATCTGGAACGCACTGCCTGGAAAGGTAGTAGAGGCAAGGAAGACAGTGGAGGCTGGAAACCTTACAACCTATAAAAAAAAATTTGGATGAGCACTTAAAATATCATAACATTCAAGGATATGGGACAAGTACAGGAAAATGGGATTAGTGCGCCTTTAGTGATAGTTATTGTTAGTGCAGACCCGATGGGCTAAAGGGCCTTTTCTTCTTGTATGACTCAATGTTCCAGTAATACAGATCACATGTGAAATTGCATCTAGAGTACCATGTACAGAATTGATCATCTTATTTATGGAAGGATGTGAATGCATTATAAACAGTTCGGAGAAGGTTTACCAAACAGATAGCTGGGATGGGCAGATTGTCTTATGAGGAAAGGTTTGATAGGCTAGTCTCATATCCACTGAAGTTTAGAATAATAAGAGGTGACTTGACTGAAACATGAAAAAATCCTGAAGGGTCTTCACAGGGTGAATGTGGAGAGAATGTTTCCTCTTGTGGAACAATCTAGAATTGGGAGTCACTTATTGAAAATGTGGTTGCCCAGTTAAAACAGAGATGAAACAAAAGAAATTCTCTCAGGGGTTTGTGAGCCTTTGGAACTCTGTCCCTGAAAAGTCAGTGAAAGCAGAGTCTTTGAATATTTTTAAGGCAGATGCAGATAGTTTCTTGGTAACAATGGGGCGATGGGTTATTGGAAATATGCGGGATGCGGAGTTGAGGTAAACGAGATCAGCCATGATCCTATTACATGGTGGAATAATGGAGGGGCTGCATGATGTACCCCTGCTCCTCCCTTATATGTTTGTATGTAAAGATCACTAGGCGTGTCAAGGTAGTGAATGCTATGTCTATGCAGAATGTGGGGATAAATGGATCAGAGAATGGACATGCAGTGGCAAGGGGAGTTCCAGCAGTCAGAAGAAGCCATGAGACGTGACCAAAAAGGACACATGGGTCATTAAAGGCTGCCGGGTCACAGGAGATGCTACATGGCTTAAGGGATGTACTGGCAGAGGCCCCAGCTTCATTAAGATGTCCAATCACAATATCTTAGCAGAATGTGCCTTTCTAAAGAGGTGGCAGAGATCTGTGGAATGATGGAACAGGAGTTGAAGCTACCCAATGGCTGTTTCCTTAAATGTGGAATTGACACTCAATTTCTATGTCAGTGGGTCATTCCAGGGATCATTCGGTGATCTACATGACCTCTCTTCTGCAGCCCATCACTGCATCAGCGAGGTTATGGCCATAAAGGCGGACTGGTGGGTGGGGGGAGTTCTTTCGGGTTAAAGGCGGACGGGTCAATACATCAAGTATCAAGTTCACAACCAGTCAGGCCAAGAGTGCTGTTGGCTTTACAGCCATGGCTGGATTTTCCAAAGCGCAGATGGTCATTGACTGGATGTGTGACAGTCAAAGATCAAAACATTTTGTGCAAGTGTATGCGCAAGGTTCCCTGGAAGCTGCCATGAATCCTACATCCTAAGGCAGTTCCAGTTGCCACAGCTCTTCAAGTCACATAAGTGCCTTTGTGGCTGGATCGTGGAGAAAACAAATGGCATCCACTGAAGTCATGGCTTCTGTCTCCTGTACACAACCCTAGCACACAAGCAGGACATAACCACCACCTTATGCGTGGTGGTCACTAGCCTTTTGAAGATGAGGTTTAAATGCCTCGGTGGATTTAGGGGAACCCTAGACTACCTATACTCAAATGTATACATATCATTATAATTTATTGTACGTTGCACAACTTGGTGCATCGCTAGAGCCAGAGGAAGATGCTAAGCTGACCACATCCTCAATGGAGAATAATCAGGAGGTGCCACTCAAGAAAGGTGGTACTGGTGGACCAGACAACAGGACATTGGCACACGTGTCAAGGAGATACTTGACTCTCTCACAAGCATTTAATTAGGGGCAAGTACAGGGGAACAATGAACCAACACATTCCCTCCCTAACTGATGTTATTGACTGTCATAGAAAACCCTCATCATTTTTGTGTTCCCATGATTGCAAGGTGAAAAGGCCATCAGTAAAACATGTGCATTTGAATATCTCACCTTTAGAGACCATACAGTCAATGGTTGAAACATGTGTATAATGTCAAATGCAGTTTAATAAACATTCTGATTAATTACATCAAATTCAAGTTTGTGAGTGTGGTTATTAATATTACCCTGTGAATCTCAATGCATCTAGGTGCATGCTGATGGAAAATTCTACAAGGTCCCCTTCCCCGACCCACCCCCCCACCCTGCCCCAAACCCCCCACCCCACCCCAACACACCCTTCCCCCACACTCCCCGCACCTTGATTTTCTGAAAGGCTGTTGCATTTATGGCTCTGATGCATTGGCTGGGTATGGTCTTTGTCCTCAGGATGTCTGAACCCTATGGGGCCCAGCACCTGCATCTGACCTTGGATGATTGAGTAGTCAAAGCAGTATCTACTATTTGAATCGTAATAGAAAGGCTGATGATTTATCTTCAGAGGTGGAACTAAGTGCCCTAAGAGAACATAAGAACATAAGAAATAGGAGCAGGAGTAGGCCATCTAGCCCTTCGAGCCTGTCCCGCCATTCAATAAGATCATGGCTGATCTGTCGTGGCTCAGTTCCACATTCCCGTCCTCTCCCCATAACCCTTAATCCCCTCGCTTATCGAAAACCCATCAACCCGCGTCTTAAAGATATTTAGCAAGGCAGCCTCCACCACTTCAACGGGCAGAGAATTCCAGAGATTCACCACCCTTTGAGTGAAGAAGTTCCTCCTCAACTCTGTTCTAAACCACCCCCCCCTTTATCTTGAGGCTGTGCCCTCTAGTCCTACTGTCCTTTCTGAGCGGGAAGAGTCTCTCCACCTCTACCCTATCCATCCCATTCATCATCTTATATATCTCAATGAGATCTCCCCTCATTCTTCTAAACTCTAACGAGTACAAGCCTAGTTTATTCAGCCTCTCCTCATAGCTCAACCCCCTCAACTCCGGCATCAGCCTAGTAAACCTCCTCTGCACTCCCTCCAAGGCCAAAATATCCTTGCGTAAGTGCGGCGACCAAAACTGCACACAGTACTCCAGCTGCAGCCTCATCAATGCCCTATACAGCTGCAGCAAGACCTCCCTACTTTTATATTCAATCCCCCTCGCGATGAAGGCCAGCATCCCATTAGCCTTCCTGACCACCTGCTGCACCTGCAGGCTGGGTTTTTGCGACTCATGCACAAAGACCCCGAGGTCCCTCTGCACCGTCGCCTGCTGCAGTTTTTCGCCACGTAAGTAATAGTCCTTCATACCATTATTCCTACCAAAGTGGACCACCTCGCACTTGCCAACATTAAATTCCATTTGCCAGTTCCTGGCCCATTCACCCAGCCTATCTAGATCCTTCTGCAGACTCTCCACACCCTCCGCGCAATTTGCCGTTCCACCAATCTTGGTGTCATCAGCAAATTTCGACACCATACACTCGGTTCCCTCCTCCAGATCATCTATATAAATGCCCAAGCCCCCATTGTCTGAAGACAAGCACTCCTCTGTCCCTCAGGCCACCTGTGATCACCTAGAGTATTTAGTCTCTTGACGACAGAGAGATATATGCCTGCATGGATGAAGCAAAATGCTCTGGATGGGAAGAAAGGCAGTCCAACAGCAATGTCCTCTGCCAAGCTCATCATGGAAAAACCAGCTCCACTAGGCAGGATATGTCATTTGGTAGCCTAACAGTAGATTCCCAAAGCAATTGTTCTACTCAGAACCTGGCTCTGGCAGGAGACTCCCAGGAAGGGAGTCCCTGCCTTCAGGCTGTCCTCAAAGCATTCCTGAGGTGAAACATACCCACCGACTTATGGGAGACCGTGGTTTGTGACCAGCTAAAATGGGGGATGGCTCTTTTGGGAAAGCACCAAATACATTGAGATACTTCATTGAGAACTTGGAGAGCAGAGATGGAGACAGCAAAGGGAGTATACAAACCTGCAAACAACTCATCTACCCAATCCTTCAAGCACCACTTACTGTGTGTGTGGGAGTCTGAGATCACGCATTGGACTTATCACCTATCTTGGAACTATCAAACTGGAATGGAAGTAATTATCTTCAATGCTAAGAGATTGCCTAAGACAGAATAAGAGAGGAGGGAAAAGCTATGAAGGAACATTTCATTAGATAGGGCTTTAGTCTTGAAAAAGAGACATCAAAACAAATAGTGAAAATAAACCAAAACACTAGAAAAGCAGGACAAGACAAGACAGGTTGGTAATATATAAATGAAGGATAGATATCAGAAAGTATTTCGTTCCCTAGATAGTAATCAATAGCTGCAATGAGCTGCCAAGAAAAAAGATGAGACCAGAACACTGACTCATTTAGAAAATGATGAGAAACATTGATGAAAGAACATTGGAGTTAATATTCTGGAAACATGAAAGCAAATGAGATGAAGATTTTCAACCAAATGTATCTTGTGCTATGAAGTTGGCTTGGAAGGTGATTTTTATTTAAACAGCAGGATAATATATATACATATTGGAATAGAGAAAGGACAGTATCAGATCAGGTGTAAGGTGAAGCAGGAATGCCAACTAGAATAATTTAAGTTTTTCATTGCCACTTCATTTTTCCCTCTCCACTTTCTCCTCAACCAAAGATACTGAGGCCAATTGTGTCATGTGTATTGCTGCATTGAGATCACCCATTTCAGCAGAGTCCAGATTATGAGACTTGGATGCCCCTAATCTGTATATCTTGCTATCCACTCAACCTACATGCTGAACCAGATTTGATTACTGGCATAAAAAGAAGAATGGGGATAAAAGCAAGAAAATAAACATCATTGTGGCATAGTACTTAGCACTACTGCCTCACAATGCCAGAGACCTGAGTTCAATTTGGATGACTGTCTTTGGGGAGTTTGCACGATCTCCCTATTTCCGAGTGGGTTTCCTCTGGGTGTTCCAGTTTCCTCCCACACTCCAAAGATGTGCAGGTTAGCTTGATTGGCCATGTAAAATTGTCCTTTACTGTCACGGGGGTTAGCAAAGTAAAATATGCGGGGTTACGGTGGTAGGGCCTGGGTGGAATTGTTATCAGGCTCAATTAACTGAATGGCATCCTTCTGCATTGTAGGGATTCTCTCATAGCATCATTGAATTTACCCTGTAGGCTGGGAGGTGAGCTGAACCACCAGGCCAATTATGAATACAAATAGGTTGACTGACAATTACTCTTGAATCATTTCAACAGCAAAGGACTCAACATTAGTATTGGTGTGACAGGAAATCTGTAAAAACATCTGACTTCTACAAACTTATATAAGTTTCACAGCACACTTTTACAAACCTGCACAAAATTCCCAATTCTTTTCTACCAACACTGTCCAATTCTGTGAAAAATAATACTTGCATTGATACCCTTCAACACCAGTCTAATCATTCAGAACAAAAGCCAAACCATTGCTGATGTTGAAAATAAAGTTGCCAAGAATTACAATTTCAGCACAGGAAATGGTAAGAGTTAATTGACTCATGTTTTTGGCAGACTTGAATTTTGTAGCAGGATTAAGTTATCGTTGAGTTAAGATTCTCTAAAATGCAACCCTAACTCCCTTTATGTGTGAAGTGTTGCCTAAGCCATGCAAACCGAAAGTTCCTAAGTTAGATTCTTGGTTAAAACTTCATTAGCTGATTGACTCTAATGTAATTAACGCTAATCCATTTTATGCTTTTGGAGAAACCTTTTACCAAATATTAGCAGATATATATGCTACAAGCTAGTAACAGTAAGCCAGTTACAAAAGAAGAAATTATTCCAGCATGAGTCACAATACTGAACAGCACAATATGCTGAGACACCAGTCAACACATTGTCAAACATACCGAAAATTCAATTATAGCTGTGGGACTGGGCAAAGGTCCTGAACTGTGGCCAGTTATTACATTACAAATTGTGTATCTGACCTCCTTATTCTTCCTACCAAAATGAATAGTGTCCAGTTCATTGCAACCACTTTTAAAGTTTTATTGCCAAATGCTGGAGAGTGTGCTATCTTTCTCCTCGTCTATGACACAGTTGATGTCTGTACAGGATGTCTAAAGAGAGCAAAATAGTTAACGATGTGTGATCTATATATATATGTATATGTTGAAAGCACATCCAAGCATATTATGGTCTTTTATGATTTCTTAAATAAGCAGAAAGCGTCCTGACTGTTTCAGTTCAGTTTTGATCACACAACAGGGGCCCCACACTTTTGTTACCTTACTTATTCCTAATTGAGACCACAGTAATTTATTCATTCATAAGTAGATGGAAATTATACACGCGTATATTACTGCACTTGGATGTTTGTTTCTTGTAGAATTTTTCTGGTCGGGATAGTGAGCTGGAGAAGTCAGAGCTGATACATTTCAGATTTACATTATACATTTAACTCCAATTTTCCCCTGATAAAAACAAACATGAAAAATCTGAAGTGTATGTAATGTAAAAGTGGTAAGAGTAGGATATGTACCCCTTTTGTATATGTTATTCATTAGCAAACATCTGTCAGCACCAATAACTAGCCCTGGTGTTCATTTAGCGCATGGAAGCCATTTATAAACTCAGTGATTTTAAAAATCGGTTGTCTAATTAACATATGGGTGCTCATAAAATGCAGTAAATGCTGTTTTTACATTGACTAATTGTGTCTTTCTCTGCTAGGCTTCTCCCATCCCCTTTTCCAATCATGAAGGCTTTTAGTCCTTGAACTTGGAATGCTACAATTCCATAGGTATTCATCTCCCTACAGTACCTTGGTCATGTAGCTATTCCTCATCAGCGAAGCTTGACAGTAGATGGTAGAGGTCCATTCGAGCAAGCTCAACTCTGTCCTTGTCCAACAACCACATGCACATTCCCAGCATAGTAGTTGGAGAGTGTTCAAAAACTACTTTTTGCCATCCCTAGATCATTGTCATGTGCCCATTCTTACCTGAACTGAAATCAGGGATTGTGAGCAGCCAGCACGAGCACTGGCTGCTCACAGGAAAAGCAGTCCTAGACATGGCGCAAAATGAGTTCTTTAAAGGAGCCACCCCTTTGTTATAGACCATCACTGTTCCTCCTTGACTCCAAATGCTGAAACAAAAGCCACCACAGAACAAACAACCCACACTAACTTTATCCGAAAAGCCATCTAATATTAATAGTCAATTAATTACGCTTGTGCATTCCTTAGTGCTTGCTTTGCCTGTCCTAATGCTCCAATGCAGCATTTGTCCAGTGGCTGCAACATGGCTGGTGGAAGGCCTCTGATTTTCAGTAGAGCAAATTGGAAATGAACTTGCAATATGCCGTGAAGCAACTGATGGACCATGGAGGCCCTGCTTTAGACAGCTACACCTCAGCATGGATGGCAGCAATCTGGCATTATCAGTTGACAGGCGCTGGTAAGGGCACCAGGAAATTGCACAACTACAGTCATCCTGAGAAAGGACAGCAGGTTGGCCTCCATGGAAACACCGCCATTCCCTTGGGTGGCACAGCAGCAATATCAGCTAGAATTGAGATTACTGAAACGCCGTGAGAGTCTGAAAGCCTCTTCAAGCATTGGTATTTGCAGCCATGATGTCAGCTACAGGTTGAATCGGCATGGCAACAGAGGTAAGTATGCACTCAGTGGACATTTATATCATCTTTAGCTTGTAAATCAGAGCAGATTGTGGGGCGAGGGGACGTGGGAAACTGTATTAGGTATCAACACACCATGATCTGAGTCTGAGTTTTCACTACTACAGATTGATGTTTAGTGCCTTCTGCTTATGCTGAGATGGAAACTGAGATATCAACCACTAGACACTGCATCACGCTGGGGCCCACAAATGCTTTTAATGAGTTGATCACAATCTTCCACTGGAAAAGATGAGTTCCAAACTCTTGTGCAAAATCCTGTGCCAGAAAAGAGTTGGGCTCCTCTCTGTTCTTTGGTAACGATAAGCAAGTTTTCTGGCAGCCCTGCCAATGCACCAAACATTTTAGGTACAGGCCCATCAGCCCCACTGAAGCCATCATCTGAGCCTTCAGCAGCACAACCTGTGTGTGACTTGACCCTCTGGGAAGCTGACAGCCACACTATCCTTTCTTTCCACGCTAATTTCAGCCCACTTGTGCCCGATGTTTCATTGCATGCACAACCTGCCTTTCCAATACTCTCTAAAACTTGTGTATCCAAACATGTGCAGGTTAGGCTGATTGGCCATGTTGATTGACCCTAGTGTTAAGGGGATTAGTAGGGTAAATGTGTAGGGTTATGGGAATAGGGGCTGGGTGAAATGTGGTTGGTACAAGACTCATTGGGTCGAATGGCCTCCTTCTGTACTGAAGGGGTTCTATGATTCCATGTTTGGTGCAGTACCAAAGCTAATGGCCATGAGAATGTTTCATTAGTGTCTTGACTTCTTGGACTTGAGGCTTTCCTGTGAGTTCTTGATCAAGTGGCAGTTCCTCAGTATCTAAAAAAGAAGGGCATGCAGGTTGGTGACAGAAAGCAGGAAAGCAAGAGGTGAACGCTTTCATCATCATGAGCTTGTAAATTGGAAGAGATTGTGGGGTGAGGAGAAGTGGGAAAATGGATTAGGTATCAACACAGTAAAATTCTCAATGGTTCAGCCGTGGTGCTGACTATGGCCTCAGCTGTGTTTGCACCCAACATGCCTCCTTGTCCTTGGGAGTGGGGGCATGAAGCCATGCTTAATCCCTGTCAGTTAGGATTTACAGCTTCAAGTTACAGGACATCTTGTCTTGCAAGCGAGATGGAAATGTGTCCGTAAATGACAAATGAGAATCGACATTCACCACTGGACCCCAAGGGACATGGAAGAATACTCAACAAAGGGACACCAGGAAACATTGAAGAACATTTTGCTTATGTTTTAGTGGTAAGCATTCACTGATAGACCAGCAGTGAGTGTAAATTAATATTCCTCAGTATGCCATTAGTGAGTTTTGATTCATATTGCCCACATTCACTGTGTATAGATTCCCATTCTCACTAGTGTATCACTGGGGATTCTATGTTCTATAATGTACTCAGACAGAAAACACACTCACCACCAGTCAGTGAAGAATACAGATTCACATTCACCACCACAGCACAAGGGAATATGAGCCCAACATCAACTAAAGATTACTGAAGAGTTCAAACACACATTCATCAGCTGTGGAACATAGACTAAAACTCACCAGAGACCACTAAATTACCAGGAAACATAGAACCATACATACCATTAAAACACCAGGAAATACAGAATCAAACATACCATTAAATCACCAGGGAATACAGAACCATACCAATCATTAAATCTCCAGGGAATACAGAATCATATTTCCCACTAAATCACAAGGTAATATAGAAATCTTGTTAACATTAAGTTACTGAACATTAAAAGCAATTTCACTGGAGATTGAACATATATATTCTGAACAAAGACACTCAACCTTTGGATAGAAATTCATTTTCACAATAGGTTTTGGTAATATGTTTGTTTTTACATCTTCAGCTCTCAATATTTTTAGTCCTTTTTATCCTTCAACACTGTTTCCTTAAAATGGTGATTCCTGCTAGTACTGAGGACTCTAGAGGAACTCTGCTCAATTGATAACCATTACATCCTATTTGAACATATCCTCAACAAACATTCATTTGTACATTTTTCCTGCAGAGAGCCAAGGATAGCAGTTAAGAGAAAGAACCTCCTTCACATGATTTCTCTCCTTATGCTAAGGCACTGAGGTCAACTGTAGGCCTTTTCCTGGGTTTGTCTGACTCAGTAAGAACTAGATTGTGAACTTGATGCTTTTCAGGCATGGCTTATCACCAGCAAGTTATCTTGTTAGTCATCATTAACATGGCAATAATTTTTTTCTAAAGATGTAAAATGCAAATTTTCAGAGCCATTCTGTGCTGCAACATTTTTTAGTCAACGACTGCTACATTGCAGTTTGCATGAGTTGGAAATAAATTTCATACAAACACCCTTTGGCTATTCACCATAACAAGATTTGTATGAAATAAGTTGCATACTATTCAAATCATGCTATTTAAAGAAACAAAAAGGCTGATTTGTGTGTTATCCAAATGCAGATTTCATCATGCTTCAAAACCTGTTGTAGCCAGGAGCAAAATGCCTATCTTTTTATATTAAATGTTACATTACTTGTTTGGCTCCACTGGGACTGATGACTGGGAATCGAATGAACTGACCAATTATACCTAACACCGCTTTCTCATTTGCAAGAGAGGTGGCAAAAGAGCCACCATGAGATGGCCAGGTAATCTGCTTTCTTCTCCAATCTTTTTTGGCAAATCAAGTAAACTAACTCAAATTAACAAGGGGATAAATTAAAAGGGGCAACTCCCAAAAAGAAACGGAACCGTCTGAAACAAAAGACAAAGTGGAAAAGAAACAAACTTAAAACATTAAATCAAGATGTGATTAAAAGGGTCAATAATGCACCCCAATCCCTACACGGAAAGCATTAACGGTGCCCTCAGACACCACATGCTCCCTCTCCAGTGACATCCAGCCGCGAATCTAGCCATGGTAGAGTGGCAGACAGTCGGGTCGCACGATCCCCTCGGTTGCCCTTTGCCTGGACCTGTAGATGGCAAGCTTAGCTATGCCCAGGAACATGTTGATGAGAAGGTCCTCCTCCTTTCCTGCGCCCCCCTCCGCACCGGGTGTCCATAGATCAGGAGTATGGGACTGAAGTGCAAACAAAACATCAACAAAATGTTTTTGAGGAAACTGAAAAGGGATGGCAGCTTATAATATTCATCGTAGACATGGCTCATGGACTCTACAAATTGCAAAAAGGGCAGGTCGCTTGGGAGTCCATGAACCAATTCAACCTTTTGTTGCATGGAACTACTATATAATTCACCCTTCATCCCAGGTCCTCAAGGTAAAGGGAGAGGATCCCTCCGAAGAGGGACCTCCATAGGGGACCTCTGCTGCCAAGGTGTGTCTGCTTGTTTCTCCACAATTATACTTTATCAATGACCTAATAAAATATATTTACACCAATGATGGAGCAATAATGTTATGCAAAACAGAAGAGGCCTTGTTTAATTCCTGGATTGTGCTGAATTCACTGGGTCTCACCTAAAACCAGCAGATAGGTGGATAAAATTAGCCACACTCAAGGGAGGGTAAAATAAGATCACTACCTTGTTCGAAGAAGAACATTTGTGCCTGTCAAGTGATGATAGGATAGGACTTTGCTGGAATTGACAAAATAACAGAGGCAACCAATACTCACTGAGGGCCCCACAATTGGGAAAGATAGCTGATGGCTATTGATACACATGGAACTCTATAAGGGGAAAGATGAGAAGGGGACATCATTGGAAATATAAAAATAAACTTAATAAATCTATATTGAGATTTTAAATTTCTGCTATTCTGATCCACTCAAACCGTCACTTTACCAAAAATGCAGTGGGAAGGTTATGGGGAAATTTTCCCGTCCCGCCCACCATGGGAATTGTCACAGGTCAGGGGGTGGGAGGGTCTGGTGGGGTGGACCATGCAAAGGTCCACTGACGTTGAGTGGGATTTTCAGGTTTTGGGTCGTGCATAGCCGGAAAACTCCACCTTATGACTGTGGATCAGATCCAGATACACAAGCTTGTCATTAGAGATCCCACTTGGCCTGATGGAGTTAGTGCCTCTTCCTGCCCAGACAAAGACCTGCATATCTAGGGCAGCAGGGACTGCCATTCTCTATGTCCCTAGTCTATGTTCCACAGACGTGTGGGTTAGGATGAGTGACCATGCTACAATTGTCCATTAGTATCAGGGGGATGAGCAGGGTAAAAATGTGGGATTATGGGAATAGGGCCTGGGTGGGATTGTTGTCAGTGCAGGCTCGATGGGCCGAATGGCTTCTTTCTGCACAGTAGAATCCTATGATTCTATGTTACACCATGACATTATTGAGGGTGAATCGGTCAAATGAGACCGTGTACCATCTGTTCACTTCTTCTGATGGAAGTGGAGGTATCTGGGAAATTAGGCCTAAGTTCTGGCCAAGACCCCTGAAGACAGCAAATTGCTTTGTTGGCATTGGCTTCCTTACCGGGGGAACTGAATGGAGACTGGTGACTCTCTTCTTTGGTTGAATGCTTAGCATCCCCATTTGCATCACTCTTACAGCCTTTCAGGGCAGGTAGATACCAAAGCTATGCTTCTGCTGGCATTGCCTTCCACCAAGGTGTTTAAGGAACTGAGCATACAAGTTTAGGCCGTTACCAGAGATTCCTAAGAAAATGTACACCAGCAATTTCACCATGATGCTGTATCCATGGATTTTTAACCCCATTAGGCTGGAGGCTCATTTGGCAAATGCACTGCCCAATGTTAAAGAGAATCATATAAGAAAGAAAGGTCCCAAGTTCCACCGTTAATACACACTGATATAGCAGATGCCAGCAAGGCAATAACTAGAACACTACCACTAGCCTTACCAACCAGACAGGTTATTTGTTTCTGATTTTATCTCATGATTTCCCTGGAAAATGCACATATACAAGTATCAGTTGAGGTTAAGATCAGTCACAGCTTAATGCCTTGTACAGTCAAACATACTACTTATGCAAAATGCTGGAGGGTGGAACTGTACTTCAAGATAAATCACCACATGGGGCGGCATGGTGGTAAGGGGTGGCATGGTGGCATAGTGGTTAGCACCACTGCATCGCAGCACCAGGGACCTGCGTTCAACTCCAACCTTAGGTGACTGTGTGGAATTTGTGTGGGTTTTTTCCAGGTGGTCTGGTTTTCTCCCACAGTCCAAAGATGTGCAGGTTAGATGGATTGGTCATGCTAAATTGCCCCTTAGTATATCCCATGATTTGCAGGTTAGGGGGATTAGAAGGGTAAGTATGTGGGGCTATGGGGCTAGGGCCTGGGTAAGATAAAAAAAAGACGGGTTGGTGCAGACTTGATAGGTCAAATGGCCTCCATCTGCACCAAAAAGATTCTATAATCCCATGATTAAGAAAAGGAGAAAAGAAAACTGGAGTTTTTTTTAACAAAGAGCGAACAAATAGATTTTCCATTTTCTTTCCTTTCTCTGATAAGGGCTTTGTGTTTGGTTGGAAATGGCATTTGGATACCGACCAAGAATTAGAAGCCTGAACTGATTTTGTACCCGCCCCTCGCCCTGAAGGTCACTAAGATCAGTCATAGTATCCCAATCACAACTAGGCAGCAATCATTAGGTCAGCACAGAATCAGCAAAGAGTCTCAGATTTTCTTGACCCAGTTACATTTTGAAGAGTCCATTTCTCAATTCAGCCATGAAGGAAGATATGAAACTTATTTGTTTCCTAATTATCCCTCAATTTTTAAGGACTCCAGCATCTACCATGGGTGTGTCTTTATAGCCACTTCTATAGTCAATCAAATTCTAATGAGGACCTCTGTATCCCTAGCATTGCCTGCTATTCGCTATGCTACCATGTTCGCCACATCCCGACCTAATTGTAAATATCAGGGCCACTGAGTCTCTTCAGTCTGGCCTTGTGAAGAGTGTCCCCAGTTTTGTTCCTATTCATATGCACTTTCCAGCAGGGATCATCAGGAGAAGTACCTTGGCAGATTTTCAACCTGCTTTTCCCAAACATTATAGCCCTGCAGAGTCAATAGTACTTTTTTTTTTGTTTGTCCGATTTCACATTGAAAATGGAACATATGTTGCCAAATTCTTCATGACTAGGTCTTAAATGTCTGAAATCATTTTTCAATATAACATGCACTACTTCACACTGGAAAAAGGATACAAAATGCATACATTATATATATATTGTATTTTATATATTGTTTCATAGATTGCTTCATGGAATTATTACAGTGCAGAAGGAGGCCATCAGGTTTGCACCAACTCTCCAAAAGCACATCCCACCCAGGCCATAGCCCCATAATCCCATGTATTTACCCCAGTAATCCCCCTAACCTGCACGTTTTGGGACACCGTGGGGAAATTTAACATGGCCAGTCTGCCTAACTTACACATCTTTGGACTGTGAGAAGAAACTGGAGGAAAGCCACACAGAGATGGGGAGAACATGCAAACTCCACACAGATAGTCACCCAAGGCCAGAATCAAACCCTGGTGTTGTGAGGCAGCAGTGATAACCACTATGCCACCTGTCTGTGCCACCATGCCATCTGGTATGTAAGATCTATACAAGTATACATTTTGAGAGACAGGGAAAGGTGCATTTTATTGGACCAAAGTTTGAGCTTACAAAACAGTAGGGTGTCTCTCCAACTGAACACATTGGGAAATGATGGGGACTGCACAGCATTTCCTGATACACATAGCCAGTACAGCGGACTCCACACGGGTAATGCAAACTCTGAGAATTATCCTCCCCATCCCCCCCCACCTCCACCCCACCTCTACTTCTGCAGATGCAGCTTATCTTTGAAAAAATTATGTTAAAGTGTTCCTACAAAATGTACTCATGCCATTTTTATATTTTATACCAAAATGTGATCAATATTTTATGTGGATTTGTTGTTCAAAAGCTTATTAATATTAGAAGAGATGCTTTTATTCACGGCACTAAATAATCTCCTTCTAAAAGGGGAAAAGAATAGTTGCTTGAATTGAACAAAACTATCAGAGCCAGTCACAATTTTTTCATGGAGAGCTGAAAGTTGCAGATAAGCATATCAATCTGTGAACACAACAGTAACAGGCTCAATACAAGATAGTTCAAAGGTCATCAATGATTGTTAAGTTATGTCCTGTTTGTTTTACCACACATCAGTTGAATTTTTGAGTTCATGTAATCAAGAAGGGGTCAGATTCCACATACATAAACTGTCCATATATCTATATATATACATTTGTTTTCACTAGTTTTGTCACTTCCCACCTTCTCTTGGAAGTGTTGACTTCAGATGCACATGTAGGCCACCCCTAATACTTCACCAAAATGCCTGGTGAGTCTTGATAAGTATCAGCCACGAGGCAAACCAATGCCTTTCCAGTTATCAAATTTTGGTGATGATACTAGCAGCAAAACATTGACTTTAATATTTAAAAGAAAGATAATTCTCTCAGACACAGTTAAAGCTCTATTCTTAGCACAATGGGATTCCAGCTATTCCAATTGCAATCTGTGGATGTGGGGGATGCAGGGGCAGGGCAAGGGATGGGATGCAAGAAAATTTTTTTGCCACTTTACATAACACAGCTTCACCGCATTTACCTAATTTTGCTTACCTCCAGCAGTCTTCATGAAAACTGATTATCTTTGCCTGTTATTCACTGCATTATCATATCCCACTGCATCAGCTCTGCCTCATTACAGATATCAGGGCTAGTGTGTCTCACATGCCTATTCCATTGTGAGGAATACTACAGAAGCTCCCATTCCTGTTCTTATTCTTGTGTACACTCCAGCAGAGGACAGGGGAAGCAATGGCCTAGTGGTATTATCGCTAGACTATTAATCCAGAAACTCAGTTAATGTTCCGGGGATCTGGGTTCAAACCTCAGCATAGTAGATGGTGGAATTTGAATTCAATAACAAAAATATCTGGAATTAAGAATCTACTGATCCCTCCTGTGATAGTGGAGCCAGACACTTTAGGAACTTTCAAACAGTTATTAGAAAGGGACATGAAGAACTCCAGAATGATAGAGAGTGGGATAGCTTGATCTTGGTTTTAGATGAAGCTTGGCACAACATCGAGGGCTGAAGGGCCTGTACTGTTCTATGTTCTATGATAACCATGAAACCATTTTTGATTGTTGGAAAAACCCATCTGGTTCACTAATGTCCTTTAGGGAGGGAAATCTGCTGTCCTCACCTGGTCTGGGCTACATGTGATTCCAGAGCCATTGCAATATGGTCGATTCTCCACTGCCCTCCAAGGCCAACTAGGGATGGGCAATAAATGCATAAATGAATTTTTTAAAATCCAGAGGAGAACCTTTGGCAGATTTGCTGACAAGTGCAGAACTGGAATTTTTTTAAACTCGCGAACAGAAGGATTTTCAATAAAATATACATCCATAACTTTATGAAACGTTTGCAATATACTGCCTTTTTAGTGTTACGCAAGAAGTTAAGGACAATTGTAGCAAGAGTCGCAAATAATAATACAATGGGGATTTTATTTCATCAATCACAGCATTGTACATTCTGTGTGTACAAACCTGCTTGGTAATCACTTTAGCAATGGCAATGGCGGAATTTTACTGGCACAGCCGCCCAAGGTTCGTATGATCCTGCCCGAGGTCAATGGAGAATACTGGTCTTCGAGTCTCGCCCACACCTGGAATCAGGGCGGGCATGCCGATAAAATTCCAGCCAATGTCCCTTTAATATGCCCTGTATGTTTAAATAAAAGCAGTTCTGCCTGGAATATACTGAACCTCTCAACACTGTGGAATCCTCATTCAAATTGTGAGTAGATTTATAACACCAATAACAGCAGTGGAATTTATTCATACGTGTCATTAGACCATAAGATAAGATATAGGAGCAGAATTAGGCCATTTGGCCCATTGAGTCTGCTCCACCATTCAATCAAGGCTGATATGATTCTCATCCCCATTCTCAGGTCTTCTCCCCATAACCCTTGATCCTCTTATTGATCAAGAACTTATCTATCTCTGTCTTAAAGACACTCCATGACCTGGCCTCCACAATTCTCTGTGGCAATGAGTTTCACAGACTTACCACCCCTTGGCTGAAGTTCCTCATCTCAGTTTTAAAGGAGCGTCCCTTCAGTCTGAGTTTGTGCCCTCGAGTTCTAGTCTCTCCCCTAGTAGAGACATCCTCTCAACATCCACTCTATCTAGGCCTCTCAATATTCTGTAAGTTTCAATTAGATCCCCCCTCATCCTTCTGAACTCCATCAAGCATAGACTCCGCTCCTCATACGACAAACCCTTCATTCTGGGATCATTCCTGTGAACCTCCTCTGGACCAAGGCCAACATGTCCTTCCTTTGGTATGGGACTCAAAATTGCTCACAATATTCCAAATAGAGGTCTGACCAAAGTCTTGTACAGCCACAGCCTCTGCTTTTGTATTCTAGCCCTTTAGAAATGAATACTAACATCTAATTTGCTTTCTGGCGGGTGGCACAGTGGCACAGTACCAGACACCCGGGTTCAATTCTTGGCTTGGGTCACTGTCTGTGCGGAGTTTGCACGTTCTCCATGTGTCTGCGTGGGTTTCCTCTGGGTGCTCCAGGTTCCTCCCACAGTCCAAAAGTGTGTGGATTAGGTGGATTGGTTATGTTAAATTGCCCCTTAGAGGCTTGGGATGCATAGGTTAGAGGGATTAGTAGGGAAAATATTTGCAGTTGCGGGATTAGGGCCTGGATGGGATTGTGGTCGGTGCAGATCTGATGTGCTGAATAGTCTCCTTCCATACTGTAGGGATGCTATGATTCTATGATTCTGCCAACTGAACCTGCATGTTAACCTTCAACGAGTCTTGAACCAGGAGTCCCAAGTCCCTTTGTGCTTTCCAAAGCCTTTCCCCATTTAGAAAATAGTCTACATCTCTATTCGTCCTAATAATATGCAGAACCTCATGCTTCCCCACATTCTATTCCATCTGCCACTTCTTTGCCCATTCTCCTAACGTGTCCAAATCATTCTGCAGCCTCCCCACTTCCTCAATACTACGTGTCCCTTTATAACATCTACAAATTTAGCAACCATGCCCTCAGTTCCATCTTCCAGGTCATTGATATATATAGTGAAAATTTGTCCCAACACTGACTCCTGTGGAACACCACTTGTCACCGGTCACCATCCTGAAAAGGACATCCTTATCACCATTCTCTGCCTTCTATCTGTCAGCCAATCTTCTATCCATGGCAGTACCTTGCCGCTAACACATTGGCTCTTAGCTTATTTAGCAGAGTCCTGTAAGGTACCTTGTCAAAGACTTTCTGGAAATCAAAGTAAATCATGTCCATCGACTCTCCTTTGTTTAATTTCTTCATTACTTACCTGCAATTGCTTAAAAGCTGTGATTTAAAACTTTCAATCCTGGATATGTGAAGTCTCTAAAGTAAATCACGGTTCCTGCTCCTGACTGCTATCCAGTGATCTCTCCTGGAATAGATATTGAGTGAGGATAGGATACAGCTGCAATGCGTTCCTGTCCATGCATATAATATTATACATATGTATATGCACACACAACTATAGGACTTTGTTGGCGAGGGCAATTGCTCAGAGGTGCTCAGCAAACCAAGTCCATTCTAATCCTGTAACAATGGCACCAATGTTCTTGCATAAGCCTTGGGGAGCAGATTGTTAGACAAAATAAGGGGGCACAGAAGAACCCCTGCCCACTTCACTGAGGAGGTACTTAATTTCATTGGATATTCTGGGGTCAGGTTACTTAAGATATCCTGGATGGGCACTCACACTGTCTTCAGTCACACTGAAGACCAACTGGGGAAACAAGAGGGAGTTTGGGCAGTTCAGTTGACTGCAGGAATTTCAAGCAATGGGCAAAGCGTTTTGACAAAGAATAAAGCTAATCTTGGCTTCCACTATTCAAATAGAATCTGATTGTGTCTCCCTCGCTCCACCGATAAACATTGTGCCCCAAAACTATCCTGTTCAGCCTCGTGGGAATTTCAGCATCAGAATGTTTTGGATAGTATCAATGGTTTGAAATTCAGGTATAAAGATGCTTTCACGATGTATTTAGAATCCAAAACATTAATTGTCACGTAAATGGTAGGATCCACTTACAATCATTTCAGGTACTGATGCATTTCTCGCTCTCAGATTATCCCTGGCATAAAATATCTCACAGCCGTTTCAAAAACAAAAATAATAACTTTATAACTAAACGTGTTTGCTTTCCTGTAAAAGTTCTTACACTCTCAATGCCATAATTGTGCAAAGTATCCTATTTCCAGAAGTACGAGACCAGCCTTGTAGAGAATAATGAGGCATTTTAAATGATTTTATAATGATGTGATTGGCTCTAATTGTGATCATTGTTATTGCTGACTACCCAGTTTTGATTGAAATGTTCCGGGTGATTTTCATTCTGGCTGCTTATGTTGGCACACATATGCTTACTTACTGAATACTGATTTGTTATCAATTGAAAGCTACAGATTTGGAGCCAATTAGGAGGTAGGACATCTAAAGTATGACACAAAAATGTGATGTGGAGGTGACGGGGGGCGGGGGTGGTTTACAACAAATGCATGCAGTCATATCAGTTTTCTTATAAGCAAATGAGTAGTATAACAAAAAATGTCCAGGGTTCTTTTAGTTTACCTTCCACCATCCTGGTGGTCACATGATAGACTAATAGTGCAGTTGTTGGACAAATCATTGTATTCAACCTCTATCAGTTAATGCACAGCAGACTAAAACGTGAGGGGAGGAAAGTGGTGGAGGGCCCCTGGATCAGCAGATTCGAAGCCAATTGGTCTTTCTAAGCATGACATGTCTTGCCTCAGCTTATACGGTAAAATGCATGATGCTTCATTCTGTTCAGTGGGGTTGTGTTCTTTTAATGCCCCAAATTCTAGTTATATGATCAACAGAGGTTCAGGTCATTCATTCACTCAAAGTGGTGTGGTGGCACAGTGGTTAGCACAGTTGCCTCACAGAGCCAGGGACCCAAGTTCGATTCCCGGCTTGGATAACTGTTTGTGTGGAGTTTGCACGTTCGCCCTATGTCTGTGTGGATTTCCTTCAGGTGCTCCGGTTTCCTCCCACAGTCCAAAGATGTGCAGGTTGATGGATTGGCCAGGCTAAAATTGTCCATTAGTGTCAGGGGGACTAGCACGGGAAACACACAGGGTTACGGGGATAGGGTCCAGCTAGGATTGTTGTTGGTGCAGGCTCGATGATGAGCTGAATGGCCTCCTTCTGCACTGAATGGATTCTAAGATTTTACGTATTTTTTGGCCAGGAACTTTGCAGATTAGAATTAAGAACTAACCAATGGTTTAAGGTTATTTTGCATCCAGACTAATTGTGATGTGTGTTTGGGACCCTGAGGTTTAGCCATACTACCGGACAGTTTTATGCTTTGGAAGCACTGGACTTGACAAAACTCAGGTGTGGTATCTAGTGTTCAGCAGCATAATGAGGAGTAATCTGAGGTTTGACAGATTTTGGGGACTGAATGCAAGGTTTGATTCAGAAATGGATTCCTATAATTTGTCAGCACTGGGAATAGAAGAGGTGCATGTAGGTAATTCTTAACATGTTTGGTTTGTAACTTTGTAACTAATCTCTGCAGAGGTATTGGCTGGAATGTTACTACCCCGCCCACCACAGGAATTGAAGTGGACAAGGGATGGACAATGGGAAGGTCCATTGACCTCAGGCGGGATTTTACAGTTTTGGGATGAGTGAGGCCATAAAATCCTACCCATTGGCTTTGATGTTTACTGTGAGGAAGGGAAGATGCAGAGAATTGTGGATGGCACACCCAGAAGCAAGGGTGTTTTGCTGAAGTGATGGCTGGAATTATAGAATCATAGAATCCTACAGCGCAGAAAGAAGCCATTTGGCCCATCAAGTCTGCACCAAACACAATCCCATCCAGGCCCTATCCCCATATCCCTACATATTTACTCACTAATCCCTCTAACCTATGCATCGCGGGACACTTAGGGGCAATTTAGAATGGCCAATTAACCTAGCCCACACATCTTTGGACCGTGGGAGGAAACCAGAGCAACCGGAGGAAACCCACGCAAACACAGAGAGAATGTGCAAACTCCACACAGACAGTGACCCAAGCTGGGACTCGAACCCAGGACCCTGGAGCTATGAAGTAGCAGTGCGATCCACTGTGCCACCATGCTGCCTTACATAGGTTAGAGGAATTCTCTAGCCATTCACGCCCTGCTGCTGTTATCAGTCAGCATAGAGAATTTGGCACTCAGCCAAATCTCTGTTCGCTGCAGCAGGACTAGAGAATCCAAGTTGTGGGTAAGGTCAGGGAATCTGGCCTGGTGTTTTTCACAAAGTTTCCTACCTACAGGCTTTGTGATTGTTGACTGGGAAAGCTGAGCACCAGGCCACAGACAAGGCAGAGAAAAGACAGAATGGGACTGAATGGAAAGGAGGCTTGTAGTGGGCAGAAAGCTAGAATGCTAGAAAGCTAGAAAAACTAGTATGCAGCTACAGCAGATAATAAGGAAGGCAAATGGAATTTTTGAAGTTATTGTCAAAGGACTAGAATATAAAATTAGTGAAGTGTTGCTGCTACTCTACAAAGCATTAGTGAGACTGCAAGTAGAATATTGCATACAGAGGAATATAGTTGCTTTGGAGACAGTTAGATGAGGTTGACTAGATTGATTCCAGAGATGAGAGGTTTGTCTCACGAAGAGAGATTGGGCAATTTACTACTCCCTAGAGTTTAGAAGAATGACAGGAGATCCAACTGAGGTGTTCAAGATCACAAAGAGAATTAACAAAGCAGACATGAAGAACATATTTGTTCTTATAAGGCAACAAGAGGGCAATCATTTAAGGATAAGGGGTGTCAGATTTAAAACAGCGACGAGGAGAAATTACTTCTCCCAAAGAGTTGTGATTCTGTGGAATTCACTCCCCCAGAGCGTGGTGGATACTGGGACTTTGAGTAAATTTAAAGTTTTAATTAGTAAAGATTTGAAGGTCTGTGATGAAAGGTCAGGAAAGTGGACTTGAGGCCGAGATGAGGTTAGTCATGATTACATGGTTCGAGGGGCTGAATTGCCCAATCCTGATCTTAGTTTTTACGTTCTTATGAAAGAGAGATCATCAGGAAGGAAAAACAGTGATCAAAGGAGAACAGTTGTGTTTGGAGAAGTGTTCATACCGTTGGGATGATTGTAGTTGTTCAAGTAGGTGAGGCATATTTTCCTTAGCACCGTTGCAAAATCTATTTTTAACAATTTGGCTTTAAACAGCCTCCATATAAGAAAATCCATCACAGGCAACTCAGGGAATGAAAGAACAATGTCCTGGGAACCACTGAAAACATTTCAGAGGGAAAATCATCAGGACATTAAAATGCTTTTTCCATTTTCTACAAACAATTCTGTTGGTGAGTTGTTGGAGTTGAGTTGTTTGCTTTACAATCAAGAATCATCCAAAAAGGCAACAAAATAACATTTGTTGTACAGTTGGCTTGACAGATAGATGCAAGATGATATGATAGGGTGATATGATAGGGGATGGGAGACCATGTGATGAATCATCCAGGACTATCTCCAAGTTAATTTGGCAACCCAACTGTTAGGAGGGGAAGCCAATTTTCAGACTGCAGTGAACTGTAGCTGTCCTATGTTACAGGAGTCAGTTGGGTGGCACCTTACCTTGCATGCCTGAAGATGTGGATCATGTAAAGCTATCAATGTGATTACCATGTGAGCCAACCTGTCTCAAAAGCGTAGATTTCAAACAAATGTTTTCCGCCCAGAACAGAAGAAGAAGATTCCAACCACATCTACACATGTTGAATATGTGTTGTTTACCAGCATGCATCAATGGCTTTTTGACTTGATTGTGCCTCATCCTGTGAAGATTTGTGAGCGTTCCCTTTCTTTTCCAAAATATTTGAATCTATCTGCAGACTGAAGCTTTATTTAAGGTCAGCACATAACTTAACATTTTATTAAGTGGTCACTTCTTATTATGAGCTGCTCAGTTAGACTAAGCTTGTGATCAACTTTCCTGTGATCAGAAGAATCTGCCGTTCTCCTTGTCAATGGTTAAAACGCAAAACAAAAGCTCTTTTTCACAGTTAAACATTCATTCAAAATCGTTCTCTTACGTATATTTTTTGAGCCAAAAACTGGAAGACTGCATAAACAATGTACTTCTGAGTATATTATGAGGTCATTTCTGTTTCCTTGTATATGTTTACATTTGTTAAAGATAAATATCAGTTGGCAAACTCAGTCATAATGCACTAAATGCTTTTAGACAGGAACCAGACATTGTAGGGAAGGCACTGAGATAGGTGGGGTCAGGGTGTTCGAACATTGCAAAAAGGCCCATGGATTATCTAAGGAAGCAACTTAGTAAACAGGTGCATAGTGAAGAGGGGATCTCTCATCTGAGGCCAAAAAAAGGCCTTGGGCAGTTTGAATCCCATTTTCTTATATCCTATTACTCATAATGTTGTTAGACCCTAGACGACCCAGTACTGCCAGATCCCAGCAAACCATCACCTGCCCCTATGCTGCCAGCCCCTGGCTACGGATAGTCTCAAATACCCTCCCAAATCAATCGGATGGCAGGAACTCATCTCCCCATTCTCTGATCTCACAACCTCCTCTCAGTGATTACAGACCCCTGGGCTCCTAGACCACCATTCCAGTACTTTCTTAATCCAGAAGTACCCACAATATGCTTAAACTGTGAGAGTTTCCTCTGCAATGCTCCCAGAATACAGGGTCACTCACCTCCAGGTCTCTGAATTATTCAGGGGGACTTCCCACTCTGCCATCCAACCATCTCAACCATCTCTACAATGTGGAAATGTTTTTACCATCTCAACTGTGGTGTTACTGGAACTTGAGACCTTCCTGCCAGCGCTCTCAGACCTCCTCCCCTCTTAAGCATTGGCTAACTCCTGAAGCCTTAGATCCCATTTGAGTTTTAGCATTACCCAATGCTGAAAAATAAATGCTCTTCTAACTATTTCTTGTCTTAACATTCTGCTTTTATATAATCTCTGACTCACTATTTGCAATGTTGTATAAAAATTGCTTTCAGTACATCAACAGTCGTGTCTATTGCATGCACTTCCTGTCAGTGTAATGTTTACGTTCTGTAATATTTTCCATTTCCACCACGCATTTTCAAACATGATATTTCGTCTTGCCTGTCACAAATTTTAACTTACCTAATCATTATACTTACATTTGATTGAGCCCTGCCAGCTATCAGCAAGGTAGGTGACATTATGAAACTCTTCTCTCCCTCAGTATTAATATGAGGACTTCAAATAGTTGAAGAGAAACCAGAACATTTCTACAACGTGGAAATGTTTTTAAATTTAACAGCAGGACCTTATTATTATTTTAGCAATTTCCTACCAAACACCCACACTAATTGGTGGGAAAACCAGCACCAGAAGGCTGCAGCATTGGACTGTTGGGAATAGTCCCTGGCTTTCAGGAGACATCATTGGATCATAGAATCCCTACAGTGCAGAAGGAGGGCATTCAGCCCATTGAGTCTGCATTGACTCTCTGAGTAGGCCCTCATCCCCACCCTAGCTCCATAACTCCACACACTTACTATGGATAATTTGTCTAACCTATACATCTTGGGACATTGAGGAGAAATTTACCATGGCCATTCCACCTAACCTACACATCTTGGGATATGCAAGAGGCAATTTAGCGTGGTCGATCAACCTAACCTGCATACCTTTGGACTGTGGGAGGAAACTGGAGCACCTAGAGAAAACCCACGCAGACACAGGGACAACATGCAAACTCCACTCGGATTATGACCCAAGACCGGAATTGAACCCGGTTTCCTGGTGCTGTGAGGCAGCAGTGTAACCATTTGCCAGTGTGCTACCCATGTGCCATCGTATCAATCAGAGCTTGTATTGGGGAAGGGATGAGGCAGTGGTGTCAGAGCCCAGGAATGGCAAGGGAGGGAATGAGAGGGATTTGAGGATTTGTGGGCAATACTGAGTGGGGTCAGGCCAGGGGGATGAGGAGAGGTAGTGACCAATGGGTTGCTTTGAGGGGCTGTGGGGAGAAATCATTCTGCCTCTGACTCAACAAGTATTTGTCTAAACAGCGCTAACCTGCTAGAACTTGTTGAGCCCTTTGCTGCTGGGTTTCCCAAACCCTGGAAAATCCAGCCAGTTTTGTTAAATTTAAGTACACTCCTAACAACATTTTGTAAGTGTCCTGCCTCTCCAAGGTGGGACATATGCACACCTAGTAACCCCCTGCTGTAAAAATGGTGGGAGATGTGTTTCCTGATTTTTATCCTCTCAACCTTCTCCTGTCCATTGTTTGGGGCGATGGGGAAAGGGGAAGGGGAATTAACATTGATTCCAGAGAGAGGAAGGAAGAGAAACAGAGAAAGAAAAATAAAGAGAAAGCAAGAAATAGAGCGTATGAACTATTGTACCTTCCTTATAGGCATATTTCCAGTTTCTACACAATGATCCACTTCCACCTTGTAATCTCTTAATGCTACCGTATGCCAGATATCTTCAGATTGGTTCATACCCTACCTCCAGCTTCGCCAGCTCTACCTCCAGAACTCTCCTTCCCTCTGATTCTGACTTCCCACGCATCTCCATCCTCCCTTTACCCAGCCATGCATGATAGGGCAGCGTGGTGGCACCTGCTAAAACTGGTTGAGTTAGGGGCTCAACCAGTTCTAGCAGGTGTGGTCAACACTGCTACCTCACAGTTCCAGAGACTTGGGCTCAGTTTCAGCCTTGGGTGATTGTCTGTGTGGAGATTGCATGTCCTCCCCATGTCTGTGTGGGTTTCATAGAACCATAATATTATAGGATCCCTGCAGTGCACAAGGAGGCCATTTGGTCCATTGAGCTGCACCAACAACAATTTCACCCAAGCCCCATCTCCATAATCCCATGTACTTACCCTGCTAGTCCCCCGACACTTGGGTCAATCAACCCTAACCTGCACACCTTTGGACTGTGGGACAAAACTGGAACACCCAGAGGAAACCCACACAGACACAGGGAGAACATGCAAACTCCACACAGACAGTGACTTGAGGCCGGAATTGAACCCCGTGCGAGGCAGCAACGCCAACCACTGTGCCACCGTGCTGCCCAGTCCATGTTTGAAGCCCATGTTTCCTCCAGTGCTCCAATTTTCTCCCACAGTCCAAAGATGTGCAGGTTAGGTGGACGACCATGCTGAAGAAGGCCTGGGTAAGATGCTCTGGTGGAGGGTTGGTGCAGACTTGGTGGGCTGAATGGCCTCTTCTGCACTGTAGGGATTCTATGATAGTGCTTCCACAAACTGGGGCTCAACAACCTGGAATTTCCCCTTCTGTCTTCTCTTGCTTTACATCTGCCTTACATTTTTGATCAAGATTTTTGGCAAGGGCACCAAGGGGGAGGCAAGCAAAGAAGAATGAGAAGGGAACAAACTGCTATCCTGGACAATAGAAGAGGACAAAATAAACAGAGCTTTTAAGATATTGTATTATCTCAGTGCTTCTGCTTTAGTTGGAAAGGCTTCTTCTGAAATTATATGAAGAGGATAAGGTGCTAATGATAAAACATTCCTTTTAAAGATAATGTATAAAGGAAGTGATTACTATGTGCTAATATGGATATTAGAGCATAATGATCACTCATCATGCTTAGAAAAGCTTAACAAGCCATGGAGAAGTTATTTATTGAAGAACAAGTTTATATTAATGATGGTGGCGCAACTTAGATGCTTGTCTCCCTTGTCAGGCCAGATAAACTGCTGAATCCATGAATAATCATTTGGACGAAATAGCAATAATCACTGTCCATAACCAAGTGATTTTTCATGCTTGTTGCTGTTGGAATTTCAACTCAATGAAAGGAATAAGTGGAGTATTCACACATATGATATTCTGCTATGTTAACTGTGCTGTATTGAAGTCTTTCATAGAATACCGCATAAGTTTTGTGCGTTAGGTTAATTGGCCATACTAAATTGCTAGTGATGGCTAATCCATCTAACCAACACATCTTGGGACCATTAGGAGCAATCTTACCATGACCAATCCACCTAACCTGCACACCTTTGGACTGTGGCAGAAGACTGGAGCACCCAGAGAAAATCCATGCAGGCATGGTGAGAATGTGCAGCCTCTACACAGTCACCCAAGGCCTGTATCAGCCCTGGTTAATCACCCTGCTCTCAACTGGCGGGCTGAATATCCGTGCTCCATGTGTAAACACCAGTCCAGCACATTCATATCACTCTTTCCAGCCCATATGGCTTCACCACACTGTGTAGGATGTCAGCAATCCAGAAGCAAAAGGCTAGCAGCCTCATGAAGAAGGTAGCACCGGCTGTCACCACTGAGGCTCTTGATGCCTTAATCAAGAAGTCTGGATCCTCTGGCATATGCTCTAGCCAAGGAATGGCTTAAGGAAACATACCAACTCAGTACCAACTCTAAGAGGCCAATGCCCAGCAGGTCAATGTGGCTGCCATCCCCAGCAAAGTGTCATTCAGTGCACGAATGGGATGAATGAGCTCAAACACTCTACCAGAGTGAGTCCTCTCTCCACTCCTTCCACTACCAAACTCTTAGCATGTCATCATGGGTTCAAAATACTCTCTTCATGGACCTCACACATTCAGTCATAAGTCTCACAACTCCAGGTTAAAGTCCAACAGGTTTATTTGGTATCACCTATTGACTCACCTGATGAAGGAGCAACACTCCGAAGCTCAAGGTACCAAATAAATCTTCTGGACTTTAATCTGGTGTTGTGAGACTTCTTACTGTGCCCACCCCATTTCAACACCAACATCTCCACATCATGACATTCAGTGGTGGCAGACACATATCAACACTTACTCTCTCAACAGAACTTTGATCATATGCTTTGTTTTGTCTCCATGCAGGCCAAACTGTTCACAACAAGTGAGAGAGAGCCCAGACTAGATGAGGGACAGCAAAGACATTCACCCTCAGTGAATTTGAGGACAGTGCAGCAGAGCTTGCTGGTGGGGACAGGGTGATGCAGAGTTTTGCCTCTTGCAACAACCTAGTACAGATCTCAGCTCCATCGCTTCATCGAATCCTGCAATTCACGAAACTCAGAAATAGTTTCGGCTTATCCAGTGGAAGTGCCCTCTTGTATTTTTCAGGTACGCGCACACCACAGATAGCTCTCTGAGCCCCTGGAACATGTCTGGGCATTGGGGGGGTGGGTGGGGGGGCGGCTCACCCACACCCTCCACCAGTGCACAGACACACACATCAATGGAGCATCCTTCAAGGTTTGACTCAGGTCACTTGCTGGGGAACACCTCACAGCTCAGACTTGAAACATTAGCTCCATTCTCTTTCCATGGATGTTGTCCAAACTGCTGAGAATTTCCAGCATTTTCTGTTTGTAACTCACACAACATCCCTGCAGCAGTTGGAGGAAGGGATAGCTCAGATCTCCGGCACTCGGAGGGCAGCTGGAGACCAGCCACTTGCTCAGTCATCGTCAGATGATGAGCCTCTGGAAGTGGCTGCCAGCTCACTGGTGGAGATGCAAAAGGAGGCAGTGGAATATTGGACAGAGATCCGACAGACTAGAGGGAACAATGGAGGAATCCATTTCATTCTGAGTGATACCACGTTTTTGATATGTGCGCATCTCAATGCTACTATGGGAAGGTTTGGTGACTACCATGGAGACCTTAGTCCAGCAGATCCTGCTGGATTTGTGCTCAGCCTATATTCCATAACTTCACACTTTGCTGGGCACCTTTAGGACATAGACCACATGGGGACGAGGCACCTTGACCTCTCTCCAGGTACCCTATCTTCTGCAGGAGTCAGACTTTAACACCCACAGGGAAGATGAGTATCAGCCAGACACCCTGGCGGCCCCTACTCAGCATACCCCAAAGGTGTGCAATTGCTCACAGTCCCCTCTGCCTATGCCCACACCATCTCCACAGAGGGTGCTTCTGCTTCTGAGCAGGAGTCCCTTATTTGGCCAGACCTCTTCAGAACTTGGGCCACCTGAAAACATCCACTAAAGTCATCACAGGCATCAGGATGTAGCAGTCAGCAGGCTGCCTCCACCTCTGCTGCAGACCTTGGGGCTGCACCAAGGCACAGTGGAAAGTTAAAAAGTTTTAATGTCACCTGAGGGTCAGAGGTGAATAAATTGAATGTTTTGAAAACCATTCCATGGGTATGTGAATGTAATAGTCAGATTAAAGCATTTTGGTTTGGATCATTGCAATCCTCTTAACTCAATGTTCAGCCTTCCTCACATTTAGAGTGTCCCCTTTTAAGATTAACATTCATGAGATGTCAATCTCAATGCAACTTGTTTCCAGACTCTTGTGTGTTGTCAGGGAGAGTTGTGTAATTCCTTATTCAGAGTGTATGATGCGTAAGTTCTCAACCCTCAGTCCTCAAGGGATAGCAATGGCTGAGGAGGGCTCATTAGCAATGTGACCTCTGCACATCCAGGTTTCCTTACTGATAGTATACCGAACCAAGATATATACTTTAAGATGAGAGCCCTATGCTGGTCCACATTTTGTAGGATGTATCTAGCCTCAACTCACATCGCTGTACTTCCTTGGTGGGCTTCCTACAACTCCCCATCTTCAGCTTCCAAAGATGACTCCTCCTCCTCCTCCATTTCACTCTCTGGCAGGAACTTGCCTCTCTGCATCACCAGATTGTGAAGGGCAGAACAAACTGCGACCATGTAGCAAACCCACACTGGTGCATATTTCAGTGAGCCACCTTAACAGTCCAGGCATCTAAATCACATCTTCAGGAGACCAACGGTCTGCTCTATGAGGAAACACGTGGTGGTGTGAGCAGCGTTGTAACTTCCCTTGGCTGGAGGGTGGTAGAATCATGAGTCAGTGTTTCAGTGGCTGGCCCTTGTCCCAGCAACCGTCCCTGCAGAATCTCTGACCCCTAATGGTAACTCCCAGGGAACCAAGCACATATGTGTGGGATTTGCTGTTGATTGTCGCACACCAACTGCACATTGAAGGAGTGGAAGCCCTTGTGGTTGATTAATTTTAAGAGCTGCTGCCAGGGAGCCTGTTTACCACATGGGTGCAATCTATTGCTTCATGCACTCTTGGAAATCTTGAGCTAATGATGAAGCCTGTGAATCTCTGAGCCTGGCTTTCCTCGACCACAGCAAAGTTCAGAAACTGATGGGCCACGTGCAAAGGGTATTGGTCATCTCCTGAATGCAGTAATGTATTGCTGACTGAGAAATGCCAAATAGGTCCCCAGCTGCTCCCTGAAAAGACCCAGAGGCAAAGGAATTGAGTGCTGCCGTCACCTTCAGGGCCACTGAGAGGATGAAGTGGATGTGGCGTCTGGTCTGCTCAGAGAATTGATATTGGGTATTGTCACCCTTCACCTATGAGGCAGCCTTGTGCACCCTCTCCTATCTCTGACTTCAGACTGTAAGGTCCGCATAGTCCCTGCCTAAGATCTAAGACTCCTTTGAGACTTCTCTCCATTTTGCAGCAGAAATGTCTACACTCTCTGATGCTGCCTACCAGCCCCTGAACTTAAACAAGTGCCTGGACAGAATTCTCATTTCCAAAGAGAACTACGGACAACAGCGACCTTCACAAAGCTCTTCAGCCCTGATCTGTTCAGTGTTCATGTGAATCATGAGATGGTTCAACAAACTATAACCTGTGTGCATCCTTCTCCAGTAATACGTGTACTATCCCTTAGACTCCCTTGTTTGATTGTGTTTCATGTGACCTTATCAGAGTTCAGCTTCCTTTCCCTTGGTCTTTGCTCTGCCTTCTATTGTTTGTTCTCCTCATCCACCTCCTTTTCCCTCTGCCTGCAATTGTGAGCCCTCATCCTCACCCTTACCCCCATCCACCTTTTGCACAGCCTTCCTTCCACATTGCCCCTCCTAGTACATGCCCGTCCTTGCACAGCCCTCCTTCCACATTGCCAATCCCTTGTCTTCATCAGTAGCTCCCCATCCAGTTTCACCTTGCACCCCACCCCTGGTCAAACTTTGGACCTTTGTTGCAGTCCTGCAACACAGTGCTGTCTAGTTAAACATAGAGTGTGGTATTGAGGCAGGGAAGGAGACCCATGTACTCCCCAATCCCAGGTGCAGTACTAATCCAAGACAGTAACACAGGAGGGTCCATGGTTCCAGCCTGTCCAAGAAGATTGACTCTGTATAGAGATGGAGGGCAGAAACTGGTCTGGTTCCAGAGAGTGGTGTACAGTGCATTAGGAGCAGTGCAACACAACAGAGGTTAGCCTTTGTTATGCTCACCCTAAAAACTCTGGCAAACTGAGGGCTGCCTTTTGCGCACCATTCTTTATCAAGCAGTTTTCAGACTAATATAATTTTACACTGCATGAAGCAAGATTGGAAGGCCTGACAGGATACTGGCAGTCAGTTGCTTTAATGAGCGTTTTTAAGGTGAAAATGCCACAAGCCAGTGAGAAGACCAGCCCACCATTAACCTGCCATTGGGAGAATTACAACATAATTTTGTGCCAGTGGGATTCCGACTTTCTAGCTCCCATTTGATTCTCCAGTCCCACCCGCCACCAATCCCACTGCGAGCCAGAGGGAATTACACCCAGATGAAATGGGGTATGGATGCCACTGTGTTCTGGGTTAGAGAGGAGAAAATTGGCTGCTCCTGGTTACAACACTTGGTTAGTCAGTTGATATTCACTGTTGAGGTACACATGGAAACAATGAACATTTGGGTATGGCACCAGAGGACACTTAGTACCAGTGGAACCATATTAAAGTTACACGTGAATGAGGGATAGAAGACAATTGACAGAGGAAATGGTTAATGAGCATGAGTATCTAATTATCTTCCTCCAATATTGATCTTATTTATCCATTTGCAATTATTTGCACAGAGTGGTTAACTACATAAGAACCATCCAAACAACTCACAAAAGAACATAACAGCTGCAGCAGGAGAAACTGTCAGAACATTGGTAATCATGATTTTGTTCTACCTGTCAGTTAACGAAAATGCCCTACAGTATTACCAAGCTATTTTTAATGACCTAGGAGATAAACAGATGTCAAATTTGTCTGAATTTCCATATACTTCCAATATTCATCCTGAATACTAATATGTTATTAAAATTAGGTAAGTGTAATGCATCATGTGATAGTGAGCTCCTTCTCCAAAGGTGCAATGTTAAGGGATAAGATGAGGATTGATGCTACTGTTAATGCCCAAAAGCAAACAGGCAAAGGTTACAGACTGAAGGCGCAAAACTTTTTGGATGGTCAGCAAGTTAAGACATGGAACAAGACCTGTTCTAATGCATCCACATTTAGCAATTTTTCTGCTTAAGATTGACTTATGATTTGCAGAGTGGGCCTTTTTCTTCCAAGCACAAGTGATAGAGGGAGGCAATTAGGTATTGTCACTTCAGGTCATACTTGCACATTTCCAGGGAATAGATTGCAGAAACAGTTTCGAAGGGCCTTGGAAGGGGCAGGCAGAAACAGATCAGTGGATCCTGTACCTTGCAGCTTCTATATCTTCCTCGGCAGTAAATGTGGCAGAGGCTGCCATGCCAGAGTGGGGCTCTGAGCCGTGCCAGGTGATGTTTAGCACAGTGCTGACTAACACCACAGTGCAATCCATCACCTAATGAAACAGAAATCTGCCTTCATTGAAACCAATCTGGGAAATGGTTACCTGCCAATTATGTCATTTAACAAATAATACTTGGGACACCAATGCTGGAATTCTACCACTCCGCCATATTTTATGGAAAATATTATGGAAATTTGCAGTAGGTGTAGCTCCTAGTGCATGAAAAAGCATTGCAGAGTTTTGAACTAGTATTGTATTAATAATAATAAATACATTCTTACATTGCTTGCATCTAGGATAAGCATTTTTTTCAACTGAAGCTTAGGTGCAAATAAAATGTTTGGCCCAATATTTGTAGCATTGTGCTGATTGTACTATAACATTCAATATCCAAACACTTAATCGCTTCCTTGTTCAAAGAACTGTATTATAATAACGCAAAAAGTGTAATGTTGAGCTGTTTTTAACTCTGCCACTGAAGGGGATTAGGATGCTTGGAATACAGAGTCAAGGAATCAGAGCATATGAGTAAGAAGCTAAGGTGGGAAAACTTATGGAGCAACATATAAACAAGGTATAAGATACTTGATGCATTACTGAACAGGAAGCCAATGGATTAGGTGATGGTTGAGCAAAAAGTAGGAGGGTGGTGGAGTTTAGAAGTGTGGTTTTGATGGCAATGAGTTCAAATGAGGCAAAGTTGTAAAGTTGGAAATGAATTGCCTTGCTGATTGGAAGGAACATGAGATTTACAGCTCACATCAGAGTCAAACAGAACATTGAGGTTGAACGTACTCATGTTCAGCCATAGTATAAGTTAGGGAGAGAGGTTGATAACAAATATGTGGAATTCTTGTGGCGATTGTCTTTAATCTTACTGATTATATATCCTATTCAATAATTTCAATAACTTAATATCAGACAAGGAGTTGGATTTTTGCTATCAGATTGGATAGTTCAAGCTAGAAAATTTTGCGACTCAACGGACCCACCTCAGTCTAAAGGGTCATTTAATAGACATCTTTGCTCTGGGGATGGTGGGGGGGTGGGGGGAACAGAGTAAAGTCACACTCACTGACCCTGGAAGGAGATTTAGGTGGACACGAGTGTAGGCGAGTACCAAAGTTGGCTGCTTAGAAGGCTCAGCTCAATTCTCTAGGACTTTGTACCAGTTGTTTTAGAAGATGTTTGATCCTCCAGCCCTCACTCCAGACACACCATTTGCTCCCCATGCCTCTCCATGCCACCTCAGACCTTCTCCATAACCACTCACCCAGTATCCACTATAGACAGGCCTCAGGCTTATGTGGAAATTTAAAAATTCTAACAATCTAATAGATCTGTCATTCGCACAGATCTGAAACTGAAAGACTCATTCATGCAACCAATTCAAAGATTTTAAATCCTCTCAGGTGTTCAATTTGTTATAAAAACAAAAATAAAACTAATATTCAGTAACCATGTCAAAGGTACTGCCAATCAAGATGTGAGATCAGCCACTCCACTGAGATAGGTGTTTTGTAGCCTTTGAAACTCAGCCAAGCATTCATAATGATCTCAGCTTTAATAATAGTTCTTAGGAAATGTCAACAAAGATGTCTATTGAAACTGCAGGAACAAATGGTTGATTGTTTTCTAACCTACAGCAGGTCGCCTATCAACCAAGGCAATCCAGCAAAGAGTTTATTGCAATTCTGACAACTTCAACCTGTTATTTTCACATTTGAAGGCCTGTAGATTTAACAAAAATATCAAATTATGATACTGGAACATTTTGAGAAATATGAGAAGGAAAATTTTAAAGTTGAAGAATTAGGGGAACAAGAGTCAAAGCAAGTCAGCAAATACACACATCATGGTTTAATAGGATTTGCTGGCAGGATAAAATGGGGTAACAGCATTTTGGACCCAGTAATTAAATAAATAACATGCTGGCATTCCCTACCAAGGCTCACAAATAATGGCCATTTTGCAAAGGAACCTGGGGAGAGTGGGTGGGAGTAGGGGGGAGGGGGGCAGGAGGAGAGATGCTGGGTGAGTGGATTGACTTGTGCAAGGAGTTAATACCTCCAGGCAAGGAAGGCAGATAGAAAATTGGTAAGAGAAAAAAAAATACAAGCAAATTTAAACCTAAATTGGATCATGTCTGGGATGAATGGTCACTGAACATATTGGCAATTTATATGTTTCAAGTAACAAAACCACCACTCATGAAAGGAGGGAGGCTGAAAGCAGGCAACAGAAAAACAGTTAGCTTGATAGTTGTCGGCAAAGCACTGGAAGCTATTAGAAAGAAATTCTTAACAATGTGCTTCAAAAGATATTGCATGATTATACAAAGTCACTGTGGTTTTACAAAAGGGAAATTTATTACAGATTTTGAGTTTATAACCAGTGGAGTAGATAAAGCTGAACCAGTAGATGTAGAATATCTGGATTGTCATTTGATAATTTGCCACAAAAAAAGTTAAGAGGCATGATAACGGTTCTTGGAGATGGGAGTAAAAAATTAGCATGGATAGAGTATTGATTAACAGACAGGAAGCAAAGCATAGGCATAAATGGAGAAGTCATAATATTAGAAGTTTGTGAGAAGTGGAGTCACAGAATTCATGCTGGGACGTCTCAGCTACTTAGTCCATGTTCAGGCAAAGGGTCATCTAGACTCAAAGCATTGGCTCTATTCTCTCCACACAGATGCTGTCAGACCTGCTGAAATTTTCCAGCATTTTCTATCTTTGTTTCAGATTCCAGCATCTGCAGTGTTTTGCTTTTTACTTAGTCCATGCTAATGTCTTAGACAAAGAGACAGACAGTCGCATGTAGTGTAAAGGTCTGTAATAGAAAGGGTTAACATGGGACTGAATATGGTATTGCATACACGCAGTACGGTTTTGGTCACCGCACTTGTGCAAGGATATTTTGGCCTTGGAAGGAGTGCAGAGGAGGTTCACTAGGCTGATGCTGGAGATGAGGGGGTTGAACTATGAAGAGAGGCTGAATAGACAGGGTTTGTACTCGTTGGAGTTTAGAAGGATGAGGGGAGATCTTATAGCGACGTATAAGATAATGAAGGGGATGGATAGGGTAGAGGTAGAGAGATTCTTCCCGCTCATAAAGGACAGCAGGACTAGAGGGCACAGCCTCAAGATAAGGGGGGGGCAGTTTAGAACGGAGTTGAGGAGGAACTTCTTCACTCAAAGGGTGGTGAATCTCTGGAATTCTCTGCCCGTTGAAGTGGTGGAGGCTACCTCGCTAAATATATTTAAGACACAGGTAGATAGGTTTTTGGTAGGCAAGGGAATTAAGGGTTATGGGGAGAAAGCGGGAAAGTGGAACTGAGCCACTTCAGATCAGCCATGATCTTATTGAATGGCGGGGCAGGCTCGAAAGGCTAGATGGCCTACTCCTGCTCCTATTTCTTATGTTCTAATGTTCTAGTGATGTAAAGAAACACATGACCCAAGTTGAGGAGGCCGTCATGGACTAGACAGAGACATGTGTAGGAGCAAGCATGCTGACAGCTCCTAGCTTAGACCTTTCATCGTATACATGTACACTGTGATGAATAGTCAATGAATGTTCATTGTTAAACTATGTAAGACTCCAAATAATTTAATGACATCTTAGACTCAATAACTTACAATATATCAAAAAACCCAGAACCTCACAGAAACTGAAATTGAAAAGCTGAAAAATTAAAGAGCAGCGTTCAGACCTGACTGAAAGCACCAGAGGCAAAGACATAAAGGGAGAGAAGTTCCAAAGCAGGATTGGAAGCAGAAGGCTGAAATATAGCTCCACACTACAGCAGAAGACTCCGTTGAATTTCATGGAGATTGGGCTTCCATACCAAAGAATGCAGAGTCCCCTTAGCAGGGCTAAAGTAAAAAAATTAAAGTTCTCAGCCAGAACAAGTTTAAGAAAGCTTTCAAGTCAGCAGCAGTCAGAATTGCCATTTTAAAATGCCCCGTAAGCAGCCCAGGTCCCAAGTCAGCGCCTGACCACGTGGCAACTGAGCTCACTCAATTAAAAAAAATCACAAATAATCAATAATTAAAAGTTCCAGCAAAAGCCAGGAATCAGTGGCAGATGGCGTATAGATGTGGGGAAATGTGAAGTTATTCACTTTGGACATATGAATAGAAAAATAGAGAATTTCTTAAAAGTTGCGAAACTTGTAAATGTTCAGAGGTACTTTTATGTACTCGCGTAAAAACCTCAGAAAGTTAGCATTTAATTATAGCAAGGAATTAAGAAGGCAAGTAACATGCTTATCCTATTGTAAGGGGGCTGGAATGCAGGAATAAAGGAGTCTTGCTACAATTTTACAGGGCTTCAGAGAGATCACACCTGGAATACTGTGTACAGTTTTGGTCTCCATATTTAAGGAAGGATATATTTGCATTGGAGGTGCACAGCAAAAGTTCATGAGATTGGAGAGGCTGAGTTAATTGAACCTATACTATGTGGAGTTTAGGAGAATGAGAGATCTAATTGAAACATGCAAGCTTAAGAAGGGGCTTGACAGAGTAGACACCGACAGGTTAGTTGTGGAATCTAAAATATAGAGGAACAGTGTCAAGATAAGGGGTCAATCATTTAGGACAATGGTGAGGAGAAATGTCTTCATTCTGAGGGGTGTGGATCTTTGGAGTTCTCTACCCCTGAGGGTTGTGGATGCAGTAAGAAGTCTCACAACACCAGTGTAAAGTCCAACAAGTTTATTTGATAGTAAACCCACAAGCTTTCAGAGTGCTGTTCCTTCGTCAGGTAAGTGAAAAGTTCTGATCAGGGCATATCAGGTCATGGATGCTCAGCTTTGATTATATTTAAAGCTGTGATAGACAGATTCTTGGTCTCTCAGAAAACCAGAGAATATGGGAAGTGGGCAAGAAAATGAAGGTTGAAGCCCAAGCTCAGCCAAGATCATGTTAAATGACAGAGGAGATACAAAGGGCCAACTATCTCTTGTGCTCTTGTGCCAC
This sequence comes from Carcharhinus amblyrhynchos, assembly GCF_965287045.1. Classification (NCBI taxonomy): domain Eukaryota; kingdom Metazoa; phylum Chordata; class Chondrichthyes; order Carcharhiniformes; family Carcharhinidae; genus Carcharhinus; species Carcharhinus amblyrhynchos. The sequence goes on along the minus strand of NC_137339.1, from coordinate 37,357,194 downwards.
AAGTAGCTCACCCCAGATCCTCTTAAACTAGATTGTCAGGGTTCTCACTTCTGCATTAAGAGGTAATCTGACTGAATTTGGGAAATTCTTTTCACAATGCTTAATGGGCATCCACACCAAACAATATATGAAATATTGAAAGAATTTTCTTTACACAATTTATTTCTAAAGAAGCAAATAAAATAATTTCCTGTTTTACTTTGGGAATTACTTTCTCCACCTAGAAATACCTGTCCTCAATGGGAAAATCAAGCTGAATATCAGGACAGAAGAGTGGTAGACTAATTTTTAAAACCTGCTTCAGTCACATATAGATTTTAACATGGACATTACAAAGCTGGATCAACCAAATACTGACCAGAATGGTACAGTAAGTAGTCTCACAACACCAGGTTATAGTCCAACAGGTTTATTTGGTAGCACGAGCTTTCGGATCATTGCTCCTTCATCAGGTGAACTCACCGAAAGCTTGTGCTACCAAATAATCTTATTGGACTTTAACCTGGTGTTGTGAGACTACTTACTGTGCCTACCCCAGTCCAATGCCGGCAACTCCACATTATGACCAGAATGGTGGCAGAAGCATTACTGAAATGCACTTATTACGCTCTATTTTAGTAATTGTTCATCAATTGTTTACGTCAAGGTTTTGAGAATTCAATACTTTGTTAGATGAGAAGTAAACACAAAGGCTGTAGTTTGAATAAAATAATATATTGGGCAAGATTTTAACACAATCATAAACCCATTCAATTACACACAGTTAAAACTGGGCCCATTGATTCACCATTATAATTGCAATAATTATTTAGGTATTATATAAAGAATCCATCTTTCCATACCTTTCCCAATTAGGGGAGCTACATAATTCCAGAAGCATGTGGAAAAAAAATCATCTGATACAGATTGCAAAATAAAAGGTGCTGGTACACCATTTACTGCAACTAGGGTTTTGTATGCTACTTTTGCTGATGTGACATTGCTGATTAAAGCCATTATGGTTAGTGACCTCTCAAGCCACACAGTCACATTATGGATTTAGTTACCCTTAATAAAGGCAAGCTTTTTTGCTCATTAAAAAGAATGAAAATTTGGCTTTGAATATTACAGTACCTCAGCAAAATACTCCTGCCAGAATATATGAACGCAGGTCCTGAGTGTGACTGTGCTGTCTTCTCTTATTAGGGCGCAGTTAATTTAGTTATTTTTATTGTTGTTGAGAACCTGCATTTTAATCTATAATTACTGATCCAAAGTCATAACCACAATTTATACCACATATGAAATGTGTCTCTGTAATGCAGCAAGTTATTTTCCATTCGTTATTTTTAACTCAGATGGTAATTTTGATGATGTCACATGATATGAGCTTGGGTTTTATCTGTCACCAACATTTTTAACTAAAATTATGTTCATTAATTATAGCATTGTATACAAAGAGCTATCATGGAATATACCCCAATGATAATCTGTGGTAAATAACTGTGATGAAAGGATGCACATAACCCAATTGAGCACTGAGTATTTTCATGAAGTACCTTTTACCGGTTAATGTATTTTATTGTTCTTTTAATAACTCTAAAAATAACTTTATGGGTCACATTTTTGATAGTGTACAAAGTTGGAAGTCCAAGAAATGATTACCTTTGAGCAAGAGGAAACAGAACTTTGAATTTTTTTTTATATTGCAATCAAGACAGATTGGCATTGGAATATCAGCATCTAGCTTATGTGGAGAAGTCATTCTGGAGACAATAAGGCTGGACCTGAGATGTTTGCAATGTGCATTCTCTGAAAACAAAAGTCATAGATAGACATGGATACACCTAGGTGTCATTGTACACAGTAGTGTTTCTATGGATCTCTTTTACTTAGGAAAATAAACAATGTGCTTTGTCCTATGTTGAGCAAACACATGGCATTTGTGATTTTTTTAAAAAGACAGAAGTCAATGATTTCTTTTACATGGGCAAAATGCATCTGTTCCCCCCTGAAGAATGAAAACACGCATATACTGCAAATTATAGAAATCATGGAATTTTACAACACGAAAGGAAGCCATTTGGCCATTATTTCTGTGCTAGATCTTTGAAAAAGTTATCCTGTTATTTTCATTCCTTTCTTTTTCCCCCTAGCATTTTCTCTTTTCTAGTGTATATCCAAAAAAGTTTAAAGATATTATTAAATCTGCTTCCACCTTTCTTTCAGACAATGCATCATGGTGCATAACAACTCACTGTAATTAAAAAAAATCATCTCGTCTCTGGATTTTTTGTTAATTATCTCAAATCTGCATCGTCTGATAATTGGCCCCCTTGTCAGTGGAATTAATTTCTCCTTTTTTACTCCATCAAAGTTCCTGATAATTGTGAATACCTGCATAAAATCTCCCCTTAATTATCCATACTCTAAAGAGAACAATCCTAGTTTCTCTAATCTCGTCACATTACTAAAGTCCATCTTCCCTGATATAATTAGACTAAATCTCGTCTGTACTCTCTACCTTATTCAAAATTATGACATCTTTTGTAAAACGTGGATCCCAGAATTGGACTCTATTCCATTTTGTCCCAAAAATCTACGAACTTCAACACATCCACAAATCTGTTGCTGACATTCTATTGCTTCTCAGCCTTTTGGCTAAGATCAAGTGTCAGATCAAGCCTAAGGTGGGGTGCAATGCCTTATCTTGTCAGCTTAGATCTTGTCTGTCTCTCTTATGGACGCTGAATTGGATTTGGTTTTGGAGAAAGCAAGGAATGGATTTGGGATTGCCTGGTCCATTCTGAGCATTGGCTTTGTAGCTTTAAGGATGGTGCAAAAAATTTAACAAGGTATTCCATCTGGATCAAATCTCCTTAGCCCACCACTCTTTCATTCACTGACACAGATTGTTCTCCAATTTTAAAATCTCAACTTTTTAAAAATAGTTAGCTTCTGTTGAATAAACAGGATAAATGTTGGGATTTGCACACTCCCAGCTGTGTGGTTCTCACTCAAAGTCCTGCACCCTTAAATCCCTATTTATTCCAATGTTCAGAAAATTGGCATCAAGATCTTTGTTCTTTCTTTCAAATCCCACCTTTGTCTTGCCACAACATGTCTCCTCTATCCACATGTTCCTGCTCATTCTCTGCCACCCTGATATCCAACTACTTTTGGGGCAGCACAGTGACGCAGTGGTTAGCACTGTTCCATCACAGTGCCAGGGACCCAGGTTCAATTCCGGTTTCATGTCACTGTCTGTGTGAAGTTTGCACTTTCTCCCCACAGTCCAAAGATGCGCGAGTTAGATTGATTGGCCATGCTAAATTGACTCTAACGTCAGGGGGATAAACAGAGTAAATATGTGGGGCTGTGGGAATTGGGCCTGGGTGGGATTGCAGTCAGTACAGACTCAATGGGCCAAATGGTCTCCTTCTGTACTGTAGGGATTCAATGATTCTACTTTCTTTTCAAACCCTCTTCACGAGAAAGCTGACCACTCAAATGACCACCATGCCACTGCTATCTTCAGCTCCCTCTCCAGACCTACCTCCAGATCATGGTCAAGCAGCAAGAGTCAATGATCAGATAGGGGATGAGGCTAGCTCATCGCACTTTGGGGTGTCCTGACACCTGCGATTTTATTTTGCCCAGGCTAGGATAGAATAAAGGATCAGGGTAGCCAGTGAGGTTAAACTAAGCTTTGCCTGATGCAATTTTTCAAAGCCACCTTGGACATTTGGCTAAGATGAAGCATTAGATCAAGTCTGGGCGGGGGTGCAATGCCTCATCCTGTCAGCTTGGCTGTTGTTTGATCAAGCCCAAGGTGGGATGTAATCCCCTGTCCTGTCAGCTTGGATCTTGCTTGTCCCTCACATGGGAGCCACGATTAGACTTAATTGAAATTAACTTTTTTGATTAGAATTAAAGTAATGAAAGGTACCAGTAAAAAAGTCCTAGTACACTTTATTGCCTTTGTTACCCGACCTCAGCATTTTTTTCTTTTTAACTTTTCTCTTTTGCTAAGCACCCATTGTCTTTTTATTTTAATATATTCGAAGTGTGGGGGTGGGGGGGGGGGTGTGGGAATTACTGCTTTGCTGCTACCTGAATTTATCCTTTCACCTGAGGCCAACCCAATTTTTGTTTAACCACCATTGGGCAACATGCTTCAAATTTGTGAAATGTCAGTGATCAGCCCTTATGTAACTTCGAGGGAGGGCGGCGATAATGATTCATTTTTGTTGTGTTTTATCAGTTGTACGAAAACGACGAACAATCACCGAGTGGGGGGGGTGGGGGAGGAAGATTTAAAAAGTCCCAAAGAATTTCTGCAAGTCAAGCCGAGCAGTGAGAAAATGCAACAGGGGAGAGGGAATGTGTGGCTGGTGTTGTTGCAAACAGTAGTAACTTCTGGGTGATAAGGGAAACAATTGCAGGGAGGAGGGAGAGGGAGGGAGGGGGCGGGTGGGCAGGCAGTGGTCAGCTGTGGGGATCTAGGACTACAGTCCCCAGTGTGCAGTGGCCCGGGTGCGCGCGTGAGGGAGAGAGGGAGGGGAAGGGGGCGCGCATCAGGCGGGGGGCGCGCACTGCCCATTCATTTGAATAATCTGAGAGCATTTGGACCCAAGCCAATCAGCTGTCAGGAGCCTATGATAAATCGCAATGCATTATTGATAATCATAATTACCATGACACATGCGCACTCCACTTAATGGAGTAATTTGGCAACTCCAAGAATTTGTTTGAATTTTTTTTTCCCCCTTCTTTTATTTGTTACTGATGCATCTACCATGTCGCGTCGCAAGCAGGCGAAACCCCAGCACATCAACTCGGATGAGCAGCTCATAGTTGGAAACGGTAAGATGCATTTTTTCTGGGGGGGGGGGGAAGAAACAAATAAAAAATCTGAGAGAAAAATCTTTCCAAATTCATCCCTTACTCGATTGATCAACAGATTATAAAATGGGGGGGGGAGAAGAGTTTCTTTTTTTCCTTTCTTCCCCCCCCCCCCCCCCGTCCTTTCTCTCTCAGGAGTACGTGTCCGGTTCGACTCTTTTGAACTGATTATCTGATATGAAAATATCAAAAAGATCGGAATAGTTTCTCCTTTTTTTTGAGGGGGGCTGGGGTTGTGATGAAATTGAGGGAAAATAATGAAAAGTTCTTGTTCTCAATTCCTCTCAAAAGGTTGGGGTGAGGAAAAATAGAGAGAGAGAGAAAAGGAAGATTTTTTTTTAAATGACCAGTGCTTGTGTCCTTGCCATGGCCGTAGGGAGCAAGACCCGGGCTCTGACCGCTGACCGACTGCAAATCCCTCCCAGGAAAAGAAATATCCCAAAAAAGAGCCAGATCTGGCTGCTGGTGCCCTGGCAATCTATGTAAAAACAATTTTTAAAACATTCTCCCTCTAGATTTACTGTAAAAAGTATCATTTTTTAAGGGGGGGGATGTTTGACTCCAGATTATGGGACGGGTCTGGTGCACACACGCTTAGCGTGACTCACTCCTATTGATCGAGGTAGGTATAAATAGTTACAACATGTAACACAAAGAAGATCCTATCTTGTCTTGTCACAATTTCTGTTGCATATATTTCATTTTCTTCCTCTTTTTTTTGTACCTGTCCCCCGATTATTTTCTGACTCTTTCAAGCGGAGTGCGTTTTTTTTCCCCCATGCAGCTCGCTACTAGTTGATGTTGCAACTTGTTTAAAGGGAAGGTTGACGCTTATCATGTTTGTACTATTCGGATTCGTTTACAATAAACGTTCTTTTATTATTTACACTTTTTTCTTTCAAATTAATATTTTTTGACCAACTTTTGTGAGGAACTTATTGCTTCTGATCCTTTCCGGTACTTAAAAAGCTGGTGGTTGCTTTTCATTTCAAAGGTGGTGGTAGGGGTTTTTTGTGTGTGTGTGTTGAGGATAGGGCGAGATCGCGATCACCCTGGACTCCGAGCCATGACCTACAGCCATCTTTGATTTCCGACTTCCTACAGCCACTCAATGGACGCATTTGTTCTATTTTAAAAAAATGTCACAGAAAGTTGCAGTTGTGTTGCAAAAAAGGGGGAGATTCAGGTTAAATGTTACCTTTTTTAAAAAAAGAAATGAGACCTGGGGTACCTCCAATTCACTGATGCCAATCATCTGATTCACATGATGGGATATTCAAACTTTAATTCGCGAGAGACAGTAAGATCTTGTTTTTTTAAGACTTGTACAGTACTCCGCAGCAAGCTACTCTGAAGTGTATCGGTGAGATCGGGCTGGGTTACAATATCAAAGATTGTTTCAAAAAGGCACACAACCTTGCTGTTTTGCATCTCTTTGCCTTGGTGTTTTTTTTAAAAAAGGGTGTTGTGCCGTTTTATCACTGCATCCAATTTTGATAAAATCTGCTTTTAAATTGGTATTTACAAAATTGTAATCACATATTGTTTTAAAAGTACGCTGCATCATGAATGATCGTTTGGGAACTAATTGGAGCACGTGGTGCTACTTTTTGCGATCGTAGGTATCTGGACATTAAAATATCTTAGCCACGTTTGACATTAATTATCTTTAATGGCAGTCATGTTGTGCAGATTGTATTTTTTCCGACTCCCAAAAGATCCTTTTGCACTGGGCATTTCTTCCTCCGACAAACTTATTTTATCAGTTATTGAAACGTTTGCTGCATTTACCCCCTTTCCCTCTGGAAGGGGTTTATTTATATCTCTCTAATGTAATACAGCTGGAACCCATTAGTATTGCAGTTAATTGCAGTTATGTGCGAGAAGCATGGATGGCCAGACTCACCAACACACTTTTTGTCATTTGCTTGTAAAATTAAATTAAACAGAGTTACTTGCACAACAATTATGCTGGTGGTAGAACTCTTCACCACCACCCGCACCCCCCCCACCGCATTCAACATTTGTTATTGTCCAAGTGCTTAACTGTCTTACGTCCCACCCATTGTTTGCAGTGGCAAATCCTCAAAGAACCATTTTGAATGTTAATGTGCTCTGAAGAATCATTCTGTAACTTCTACTTCAGTGCTTTATACCTTGAGTACAAGTGGGGGATGGAATGGCAGTGCCTGTATATGTACTAACACATGGCACAAAAGCTTGTGAAACCCTGGGTATCCACTTGTTACAAAGAAACTCATCTGTATGCCAGCTTCATGAGCGTGCTGTATGGAGTGAGCAGCATTAATGTACAGGATACTTGAGGGAAGGGGGATCATGTTGAATCAGAGAGACCCTTATATTGAAACTGTGGTTTAAGTAATCAGCCCTTTAGTCTTATTTATTCTGTTTAGCATGCCCCTCACTCTTGCATCGTATTAGTTTTGCACATGATTTTGTCAGTTTATTTTGTTCATCAAGCAATTCTATCTGAGACTATCTTGGTTAAATTTAAATTAAATGGAGAGGCTTGTTTTAGGATGATATATTGGTTAAAAATTGTTTCTTTCCATCTGATCTCTATTGATACTTGCTGCAACTTTGTTATAATGAAAGCTGTCACATTTAGACTGCAGTGACAACAAACACTCCTGCCATGTTCATAATTTTGACCAAATAGTCAAGTTTAACAATAAGCCCAAAATCTTGCAAATTAGGCACAACTGTTCCTTCTAAAAACTATATTGCTACTTTGCTTCCACTTTACATGCCAATTCCATTCAAATGTTTTTACAACTAACTTCAAAAAGTGGACAGTTGATGCAAAACAAAAATCTTTTATTACTTGCCAGTCTTGATACAATTTTCATTGAAAGATGAGATCTGAGGCATAACATATAGTATGTTGAATTGTTAAAAGGTTATCCTGGAGCTATGTTGGAGCAAGTTAATTTTAGATTGGTCTGTGTTCTGGCATCACCCTTGATGAATCTTGAGCCAGTTTTAATCTAGAATCCCATTTGTTATTTAAGACATGCATGGTTTGTATGAAGTTGAATCAATCTTGACTCGACTTTGAAGGAAATATTTGGTGTAAATGGAGTGAATATCAATTTGAGCTGGACTGGTTTGGTGTCTTTACATGCAGCATTAAAAATACAACATCAAGACAAAAATGCACTTACTGGAGGTTGGCAAGTTGTACATGGTAAAACAGTACAAAAAAAATGTTAAACATGACCCTTACATTAACTTTGTGATGAAGCATGATCATTGTCCCTTCCAGGAAGAATGTGCATCAGTGAGATGGACATGGCAGTACAAACAAGATTTTTTTAAAAAACTACCTGAAACCCAGTTTTTTTTTAAGGGATATTGTTTGGCGTGCAACATTTTTCCTTTTGGGAAGTCTCCATGCTCCAGATTCTTTAGAGTCACTTTACATTGGGGGAGGGGAAGAAACTTCTAGAATGATGAGTTATAATATTTCATGAAGTTTCATTTTTTTGGATGATTCTCTACTTAAAATATAAAAATGAGTACTGGTAAATTTGAATGAATAATTTATGAAATGTGACATGTTTCCTACATTGAAACAGTAATTATTTCACTGGCTGTAAATTGGTATAGGACTTTGTCCTTATGGCTGTCCACCACGTTATTTAAGGTACCAGATACTGCTGTGTGGATTAGAGAATTCTCCTAAACTGCAGTTATTATAACAGTGGCTCATCAACTGGAAATTAGAAATTGGCCTTATCCAACTACCTCCAGATCCTATGGTGCAATTTCATACACTTTAGTACAAAAGATAATATCATCAAATGAATAGACACTCAGGATATTCCAGAAATCTTGGTGGATTATTTGTCACTGTCAATATTGTGCTTGCTGGAACAAACGGATTCAAGTGGAAATGATTCAAATATTTTACAGTGTCATCCAGGGAGCTCAGAACTATGTTTGTAATATAACTGAAACTAATCTATTGGATACCATATGGAGGGGGAAATCATTTGCATACTAGCTATATTTGTCATTGCAAATTAATTTTTTACTCAGTTATCTGTAGTATATCTTAAACTCTCCCCAATTTCTGTTAAACTGGCATTTTAAAAAAAGATTCTTAGTCGCTTAATATGAATGCGTTTAGGATCAGTTAGTTTTTTGTGTGTATGATGAAGGTGGCAGTTTTGTTTTTGGGAAGCTATCAAAAGGCATAAAATATTGCAATCTTATCACCCAATCCATTTTCTTTTTGCCAGGTTGATTCCTGTTTGGGTAGGTAGTGAGCATGGCTTGTTTTTACTTCCTTTTAGGGAATGAATTATCAAAAGTCAAAGTTCTAAAGTCCTCTAACTTATTGAAACTTCACTGTATTTGCAGAGGTGTTTCTTGGTGATTGTTTTGCTTCTGATTTTTCCCTAAATATATTGCATGGTTTCTCAGAATGATGTGTCTCAAGCAACAATTTAAAGTCCCACCCTAGAAAACAATGCTGTTTGCAATATATCTGTTCCCTTACCTGGAGGGCAATTAACTACTCCAGAGTGACAAAATAGGCAACAATATGTAGAATTAGATAAATCATGTCACATAGGGTATATCATAACTTAGTAATTCTTTCATGTGTATTTGAAGATATACAATTTTAGCTTTGGCTACATCAAAATGAAGGGTTTTTAAAATTTTAAAACAAGAACTATAGACAAAGTGGTGGAAAGAGCAAAATATGTTTCAAATAATAGTGCAAGTCTTCAAACTAATAAGTAATTATGAAAGGTAAAGGGCTGTGCAAAACTGCAGTGTGATTAAATGCAATACACGACCAATGTTCAGGTTGATAGCAAGCTCCAATGGATACAAATACTAAATTGAGTAATAATCATATCTTAATCAGAAGTTTCACTGGCAAAAAAAGTTGACAATATTTCCCATCAGCTAGTTTATCTTATTGGAAGATGTAAAGAGCCTAACAGTTTTGCTTTATACATATCCATTTTTTAAACTTCAAAGCCTATTCCAGTTCAACAAATACTTATTTACCATATGGACTGACTTCCAAAGTAGTGTTCACCCTTCTATTTTAGAGAAAGGACAGCAGGAAAACAGAAATCTAAAGTTGAACTAGATTTCAAAAACTCAGTTATTGCCAACGCTGAAGTTACTGGATGTTATTCTTCTTCAGCAATTATGTTACAAGTGGCAGTAAAGAGTGATTTATCTTGGAAGCAGTATTCTAAAACCACAGTAATTGTAGACCGTGCTACATCAGCCTTGCATTGTTTTGGATCTAGCCAGCTGCGATGTAGTAAAGAGATGCTTGGAAATGTGAAACTTAAATGTTTTTCTAAAAGATTATGGGGTTGTGGAACATCCAATGGCAGTAACGAACTAAAGGGAATGTGTTTTATCTGGAGTTTAGCATTGTTTTGCCTTGAATCTAAACAGTTGTGTACAAAAATCACCGTAAATTGTAGCTGCCTTTGTCACTAACCTTTTTAATAGTTCAATGGCATAGATAAAGGATATTCCTCTATGGTGGGGGGAGAAAATTGTCATCTTGAAACTTCACACCAAACTCTATTTAAAAACAAATTGACCCAACTCAATTGCTGGAAGACTTGTAATTTCTTCCTCTGCTTTCATTCCTGGCTGTAACTGGCAGGAAATGTCTCCCAAGAATGAATGTTTGTTTACCCCCATTTCCAGTTTTTATTCTAAGTTGAAATTTTAATCCTAGAAGTGCCATTCCTGTCAGAGATGCATCATTTTTATTTGCGTTTCTGTGTGTGTTTCACTAGTTTTGCCCAAAACATTGCAGTGTGCAGCATTGGAGGATTTCAAGTAAACCAACATTGGACAAAATTGCTTTTTAAAACTTTAACCTGAGTATTGTGAATTGACTTGTTTTTTTCCATAAGTTCCTATTGATAATGCTTTTTTGGAAATCTTGTATTTCAAAAGTTTTTTTTGTGTTAATAGGATATACTTTGAAAGCTGAAAAAGAATGTTCAGGTTAAAACATCCCAGGTTATTCAGTCTATGTGGATATAGGGAAAGTGTGTTATTCAGTAGAAAAGGAATGTGGATTGGTGCAGCACCTGATATTGCTTGTCCAGATTAATGTAATTTTAGATGTGTAGAATAGAAATATCGCTGACCCCTTGAACCAATCCCAATAGCTTCCTGTGTAAATTAATCCAGCACCACTTCGCCGTATAGATCTCCACCAGTGAATAAGTTTGAAATGGTCCATAAAACTAATTGGGTTATGCCGAGCCTATAAATTGTTACAACTAGCAATTCCCAAATGAGCATCTGTGAGATTTTATTTCAAAGGGTATCTATTTAGTTTGGATTTTAATTTTAGCTCTCCTCACAAACTCTGAAATCTGTCCACATTGCATATTAATTCTAATCATCCGCTATTTATGAGCTGAACAATGATGGTGTCTGTTGGCTTGATGGGCCTGATTTCTATTTTACAAAAAATAGCAGGCAATTCTTATTCTGTGTGTACATTTTTTTAATATACTGTATAGCAGATTTCTACATGAGCACCAAACGTCTTCATGAAACTGCTGATGTAACCTTTGCCTTCTTGGGCCTGCTGGGTGGCAAGTTGATGTCAAGCTAACAATTAGGGCTCCCAAGCAATTGACCTTGGCAGCAGGGTTTTGCGTTGTTTAGTTTACTGTTAACACCACGGTAGTGTTAAGCATGACTTGGCATAGCCTGTTTACCAACTAAAGCTTATTGGAGGTGCTTGCTAGGAGCGTACAATTTTAGCGTCTGTGTTAATCTTTCTATCTAGTACTTTTGCTCTGGAAGATTTGGAAATGCACAGGGGTTCATTGTTTTCTGTTCTTTTTTTTTGAAAGCTTTATTTTTCTAGGCCTTTTTAAAGTTGTTTTAGCAACCATCAAGTTACTTGAGTCATAAGAAGTGCTGGTAATTTTCATATTATCAGCAAATTTTTAATTGTAGCTCAATAATGAATTAGTTTTTAATCTTTAATTTGAAGTACTGATGCAGATAATTGTGAACGACTTAACTTAAGATCCTTAAAAAGTAAGACGTCCAAACTACTTTATGGATTTTTTAAAAGATGTAAATGAAAAGTTCAATAATTAAAACATTTTTAACCCTTCTGTTCTGTATTAGCTTCCCTGCACACCTGAGTTACAATGCTGCTTCTTTTTCATCATTAACTCTGAATGCTGAAAATGTAGTCTTTTGGTTGTGTTGATTTTTTTTCTTTGCACTAAATATGGGCTCTATTGTCCAAGTATTTTGATTATTTGGTGAAACTGCTTGCAGGCTATCACACCAGTAACTGCATGAAAATTTGATTCCAATCAAACCACTCCTGTCCACTCTCCTAATGAATTGAGCTGCATTTACATTGGGTTAAGTGCTATCCTTGCACAACAGTAGCAAAACCATCCCCGCCCTCCCTCTAGTAAACCTATTTGGTTTGCTGAAGCTGGCTGCTGGAAAGGTTGTTTCTCTGCTGCCAGCTTTGGCAACTTAATAAATTTACTTTGCGTATGCTGCTGGCTGTGTGAGGCCCATGCCATCAGAGAACAAGCTGACGATGTAAAAGCAGCTTCAGTACCATGTTGCATTTCGGCATGCAGATAGGAGATCTCCAGCTTGATTGATTCTTTTGACCAGCACTGCTATCCTTGCTTGGTAACTAGGGGTGCTACAATTGGTTTTGGTGCTACAGAGGAGGTTTTAACATCTTATCACTGTTCACTCATTCTACTGGAAATGTGGATAAAACTTGATTGGATTTGGCAGCATTTTTTTAAATCTGCTCATCTGTTAGCCACATAGCTTTGTGACTCTCACTGTGATAGTAATGCATGAAGAATTATTACTTGGATGAGGTGCTGGAGACAGCTGTGAAACCCTGCCCAGCTAATTGATGCACCAAAGAGGAGGTAAGCAAATTGAGGAAATAAATCAATTTAAACTGCATGTTGTGAAAGCAAAAGAGAAAATGCTGGAAAATCTTAGCTGGTCTGGCAGCATCTGTGAGGAGAGAAAGCTCTCCGGCATCCACAGTAATTTGCTTTTACACATGTTGTGAAATTTTGAACTCCCAACTCTCCTCAAATTTGGGCTCATCCAAAACTTTACTTGCATCCTAACTCACACCAAGTCCTGTTCACCTAATGAACACGGGCATCCTTTCTAGCAACAACTCAATTTTTAAAATGTAATGACAACGTTCAAATCCCTTTTGTGGCCACATGTATATTTCTTTGCAACACTTCCCACACTCCCCCTCCCCCCACAACCTATCCCGCAGCCAAGAGTTCTCTATTCTTACGATTCTGAACTTTTCAAATCCCCATTTATTTTTTCATTACTTACTTATTTTGACTCTAATTTCTGGGATTACTTATTTTGACTCTAATTTCTGGGATTCCCTCTTTCAATCTCCACATATCCCTGCTCCTCTCCTTTTAAGACATTCCTTTAAAACTTGATTTTCGCTCCAAGCTTTTGGTCACCTCTGATATCCCATTATGCGGTTTGCTTTGCTATCAGTATTGTTTTGCTAATTCCCTCAGCCAGCACTTTGAGATCGCTAAAGACACTACTTGCAAGCTGTTGTTGAATTCTTATCTCACTTGTGGAACATTTCTTGTTGCAACCCTAATATGAAATGACTACGCACTTTGTACACCTTGAGTTCAAGAGTTACACTTGACCATTGATATGCAATTTATATTGCATTGTTTACATGGGAATACTGTGAATAAAGTGCAGTGGATATTTGATTTTGGAAGAATTCTGTTTTCCTTGCTCATTGTCTCCACTTTTACCTCTGCCCTGAATAACTAGACAGTACAGTGGTTTTTTAGCCTGATGGTGATATCTGCAATTTTGACTTTGCATGACTTGGGTGATATTTTAGAAGTGTCTACTTTTGTATGTTAGCCAATGTATCCTGGGACTCTTTATGTAACTTGGTATCCCTGCTGGTATTTGCACTGTGTGCATTTTTTTACGCAAACAATTTGAATCCCTGAAATGTCAGTGATTTTTTTTCCAAATGCAAGATTGCACCATTTCTGTTTTCTCTTCCTCCATCTACCCCACCCCCTGCCCCCATTAAAGTTTTTATACTTAGTGAAGAGTGTTATTGTGGGGGAATGGAAGTTGTTCTATTTTAAGGCACTTGATAGCTGCATCAGGCAAGTTGCATACAGCTGCCCTTACTTGCAACAATACACTTCAACATAAGAACTCTTGTTTCCAGAACTGCCATCCTATATCCTCATGAGTGGGATAGCTTTATGCTATAGACCCATGCCACTGGGAACCAGATTGAGACTGTCCAAGTTTATTTCATGTTGTCACCTTGTAGACAGAAAAGACTGATCCGATCAGTCGAAGTTGGATTTTGTTCGAGGGTGAAAGGCCAGTCAGTGATTTAGCCATGTGCCCCAACCAGATCGCGAACAGTGGATGTGAAGGAAAAGCTGGAAAATTTGTAATTTTTAGTCTTATGACCATATCAATATGTTACCTGTGAACACTTTTTTTGCACTGTTCGCTTGACTTGGGTGCCCTCCTGTGTTAATCCTTCTAGTTGCAGTCATTGTGTAAGCAGCGCACTAGTAAAACAGATGTTTATCAGAGAGATTTCAGCATTCTGCCCCCAGCAGGTGATCAGTCTCTGTTTACAGAGATTGGGTGTGTGATTTGCCAGTATATTTCCACAACATTTTTTAATCTTAATTTTTTTTTGAAAATGTTGTCTATTGCTAAAAATTGTAACACCAACTGTGGTGTTTGGTTTGGTGAGTAGCATATTAATTTTACTTTAAATTCTGTTTTTGCCCTTGGTAAGGACATTATTTTCATAGTACTGTATAGAATTTAGACTACAAGTTGAAAAAGGGGTGATGTGTTTGAAATTCAAGCATTGGAGTTAAATGTATTGCATTTCTCGTGTTTACCCAAGGTGACGTTTAGTCAGTTTTCCTTTGGAAATGTTCCACACTAATTATATAAAGTCTCAAGTAGAACTTTTTTTTTAAAGAAAGAAGTCTTGGGTAAATTCTGTAGTTTATTCGCCCAAGATGGCTGTGATATTTAGGGAGGGTGCATTTATATCTTTTGTGTTTTAGCCAGGAGGTTAAAGTCAAATGTTATTATTAGTCAAGTATCCTGGTGCATAATTGTATGGATTATAAATGGAAATTTGGAGTAAGGCTTTCTGTTGTTCCAAATGGGAAGCGTTGCCACTTTCAGGAATGAAATATAACATTTTCTCCTGACAGGGGTTTAGACATAATCTTAATACTTTGCCTAAAAGCTTGCTGCATTCTAATTAAAGTTGACTTTTTCAGTCATGAAGTGCTTCTAAAAATATTATTGTATGGATGGTAAATGTGCAATTTTTGACCGCTGGTTTATTTAAATCTCTTAACACATTTGATACAGAAGCAGTAATTGCTTAGGTTGTTTCTTTGAAAGTTTGTGTAATCTGGTTTATGTGCACTCATATATTTGCGTCCTGCCCCGCCATTCTCAATTACTCAGGTAACTTCTTTTCTTGAGGGTATTTTGTTTGCATTTTAAATGCCGGTTTATGCTATTGAAAAGGTATTTCAACTGTTAATTTGAACATCTTTTTAATTGTTCTGAGGGTTGACTAAGTATAATGCTGCCCTTATCTTTGCATTGCCCTGTTAGAATCAGTTAATGCTTTCTTTTTGTCTTAATACCATTTGGCAACAGTTGGATCTCAATTCCCTGCTGAGCTTGGTGCATTCCCAACATTTATTGGATTACAGGATGCTTGGAGATTACATTCTTGAAATTCTAGGATCTAGATAAAAGAATAAGAAAAAAAACAATGAAGTGAAGTTTTTTATGTTCTCTCTTCAAACGCAACTCCCTCCCAACAACCACCTCCCCCCCCCCCCCCCCAACCCCCCAATAATAATGTTTTGAGTTTAGTTGTGCACTACAGGATCTGGCTTAAGGTAGGGCTAATTTGTTCTGTTTTTAATAGTTAAAACTATATAACTACTTTTTTTTTGTTGGAAAACTGCATTATCGTTTAATTGTTTAAAGCTAGGCATGCTCCTTAAGTTTCTGAAAGCAGCCTGTATTATTAGAGGGCATTTGACCTCTTGTGTGAAGTGAAGCATGAAACACTCGTCAATGCTGTGCTTGCTACTCTCATCCATAAAAAGAAAAACTTTATGACAGCAACAAGTGTTCTTTGGTTCTGGCTTTCTTCAGTCCAATTTGGCCATTTTTTAATAGCTGTCCTATAAATCTTTTTTTAAAGTTTGTGGTGATTTTCCCTTTATTGGTTTTTGCTTAATGCACTTTCTGCCACAATTGAGTAGTATCTCTGAATCTTGGCTATCTTGCAACCTAGTTTGTTTTAAAGAAAATAGAAGCCAGGACTTCCCAAATATTTGGACATGAATTTCAGTGTTTTTCAACTAATATGAATTATGCAATAAGTTTTGTGAGATGCGTAATGAGCTTTTCAACAGAAATATTACTTTATTTCTTGTTGTGATTATGAATGCAAATTCCCTGTGAGGAGAGGACCACCACTCCCAAATTCTCAATTTTAATTATTTAGAAACCTAACTCCTGTTGTGCTGCATTTGTTTCCGTTGTGAAATTTGCTGCTGTTCCCCATGTACTAGATTGATATATACTGTACAAAGTGAGGAATATTCCTATCTGTTCTACTTAACAGTTTCCAAATCAATAAAGAGCTTTAGTTTATTTGACCTTATCTGAGAAATTGAAGCCAACAGAGACCGGACCATCAGCCTTCAGTGAGTAAGAACACTGATTACAATCTGTGCAGGAAGTTCAGAGAGCCTCACTAATGAGACTAAGACAACTGTTTCTTCTCAGGCTTTTAACTAGTTTACAGTGTTCAGTTGCCGTCCATTTGACTGTATGTGTGTATATGTCCACTTCTGTACACGAGTGGAAAATGTGGTGATGTGCCAACTGCTCTTATTGAATGGCACAATGCTTTGTCAGGATGGGAAGGCTTTTGTTTGGGCTTGAAGTGGGTTGGGGAAAGGTGGTGAGGGAGGATTGTGAGGAAAAGGATGGGGGTGACATTATTGCAATGGCTGGAATATCTCTTGTTCGTCTATGTGGCCTGCTTCTCATTTAGGTATAATTGGGCAATTTGTTTCTCACAAATTTGACTGTATTCTGGGAACTTTTGCTTTTGCAGTCGTCATAAATTTGTGTAACATCTAATGTTCATACCAGAGAAGTTTTGGAAATGAGTCCTCTTCTTTCCTGGGTCTGTTTTATTTTGTGCCAGTCTGCCTAAAGCTCTCGAGGGCATTACTGGGTTCAGTTCCACAAACCTCTGGCACTTTTTATTTCATGTGAATTAAGACCGTAAGAAATGAGAAATTATTCCCAAAAGCAGGAAGATTATTTGTTTCTTCTTTTCTCTAGTAATGCCAATATGTACAATTCTTCCAACTGGATCTGTTGGACAGCAATCAAGATTGATAACACTAATTTCTATTCCCCCGCCCTCTCTAGCCAGGGCTAGAGTAAAGACGTTGAAACTAAGTGTAATATTTCTACATTCTCTTAGCACAGAAGGTGAAATTTGGAACCACCTTCTCCGAATAGTTTTGCTACTTGCTGGATAAGCTCACTGAGCTATTAGCAGAACGCACACACAAAATACATGACTGCCATGCAATTGATCTTCCCAGAGGTAGTCCTTATAGTCTGAAGTGATATCACCAATACCAGGAAAAGAGACCAAGGTTGCATGCATATTGCACCTTTTCACAACTTCTGGATGTCCCAAAGCAGTTTACAGCCAATTAAGCACTTTTAAAAGTGTAGTCTACAGTTGTAAAAAAAACATGAGAAAAGTATTCAATATTTCTCTAGTATCCAGTATTTTAAATGAATAGTTTTTCTATTTTCTTAGAATCCTTCCAGTGCAGAAGGAGGCCATTTGACCCATTGAGTGGAGGACGTGCAAGCTCCAAACAGAGAAGTCACAAGAGGCTAGAATTGAACCAAGGTCCCAGGCACTGTGAGGCAGTCGTGCTTGGCAGTGTGCTACCCTTCTTTATTATGACCGCAGCAGCTGTTATTTGCTGAACAGGCCAGATCCCCAAGGGAAAGCTGTCTTGTTAATCCAACTTTTTTTTGAATTTTGGAAACGAGCGGGAAATACTACTGACCCCAAAAGCATAGGGTGGCACAATGGTTAGCACTCTGCCTCACGGCACCAGGGATCCGGGTTCAACTCCGGCCTCCTGTGACTGTGCGGAGTTTGCATGTTCTCCCTGTGCCTCTGTAGGTTTCCTCCCATAGTCCAAAGGTGAGCAGGTTAGGTTGATTGGCCAAGATATATTGCCCCTTGGTGTCAGGAAGATTAGGAGGGTAAATTTGTGGGGTTATGGCAATGGGACCTGGATGGGATTGTTGTCAGTGCAAGCTCGATGGGCCGAATGGCATCCTCCTGCACCGTTGATTCTATGATTTATAGAACTCAGTATCATCCTTAGGATTTTAAATTTATAAAATTTATTTATAAGAAACAGATTTAAGATTAAAGATACACGGTTAAAACAGTCTTGCAGAACAGCCCCTAAAATACTCACTTGGTCAGAACACGAGTAAACTCTCTTCTTGGCAATAACTCCATAAAAATCCAGTAATACTACCCAAGACAAAGAACTGCTGTCACTTTTTAATCAACGCATATCACACAGCTCTTCAAACATTTCTGTGGAAATCTAAATGAAATAATGAACTTTTCTGAAAGGAAAGAGTAGCTATTTTACATTCACAACTTTTGCGCTTTCTTCTAGCACAATTCTGGTCGTAGGACACTTTCCCCACCCATAGCCACCCCCTCAATTCAGCTACACATTTCCATAAATATTGTTTTCCCCATTCTCCGGTTCCAGAGTCCTCACATACGTCTTTAAATGCAGTCATTCATATTTTCGCATTGCTGTCACTTTCGGGTCAATAAAATTTAATTACTCATCGATGGAGAGACACAAAATCTGCCCCCTATGCCACTATATTCCAAAACAAATTTTGAAAATTCCACCATCGCACTCTGCAGCAGTGCGATACTGGGGTTCTACAGTTTAGAAAGTGTCTCTGAAAGGGTCATGCACAAAACCTATCTTGAGGGGTGGGGGAATGTTGTGGGATTCAGAGTGGAACAGAAGTGTTCTACTGGTGTCCTGACACCTCATTGCTGTTTATGGGATCTTGCTGTGTGTAAATTGGTTGCTATATTTATCTACATTTATAACAGTGACTATACTTCAGAAGCACTTATTGGTTGAGAAGTGCCTGGGATGGTCTTAAGGTTATAGTTTTTTTTTTAAATGCAAGTTTCTTTTCCTTTTAAATTGAATTGTTTTTGCCATGTACCTGATTTGGATAGCATGGTTAGATAGAAATCTTCCGGCCTCACTACCAAATTAACTCAGCTGGATTTCCCATTTCAAAGAAATTGGGTGGCATGGTGGTATTGTGGTTACCACTGCTGCCTCATAGCATCAAGGACCTAGGTTCCGTTCCCGGCTTAGGCCATTGTATGTGCATCTCCCTGTAACTGCGTGGATTTCCTCTGGGTGCTCCAGTTTCATAGAACCCTACGGTACAGAAAGAGGCCCTTCGGCCCATCGAGTCTGCACTGAACACAGTCCCACCCAGGCCCTACCCCCACATCCCAACATGTTTCCTCCCACAGTCCAAAAGACACGCTGGTTAGCTGCATTGGCCGTGCTAAATTCTCCCTCAGTGTACCCGAACAGGTGCCAGAGTGTTGCAGCTAGGGGATTTTCACAGTAACTTCATTGCATTGTTAATGGAAGCCTACTTGCGACACTAATAAATAAACTTTACTGTTTTGACATCATTTTAAATAATGAGCGTGTACCTATTTTAATTCGCCTCTTTTCAACTATCTATTTGTAGAAATGCTGCCTTAATGTGTTCCCATAACACTCGCTGAGATCCTGATCCTATGTAAATTGAGAAATTTGTAGACTGAATATTGAACAAGCTGTGGTCTCAGTTTACGTATGAAAAATGTAATTTCTTTACATGTCTGAATTTTTTAGAGACTGAGGAAAAACAGAAAACCCGCCTAGATCTGTTAGTGACATCTTGCTTAATGGTTCCGTGTTATTATTCAGATAGACTACTAAAGTTGAGAAGATCTCCACAATCCCATACACAATATGCATGTTCTTTCCAGGATACCCATTCTCTTCCAAATAAGAGTAAATTATTTGAATTTCCTCCTATCAAAGGCCATCACTCGCCACATCCTGTCCAGTTACATTAAACCCTAACTGCAATAGTTAGCAAAAGATGCTTTTGTTTCTGAAAGTATACTTTCAGAATAGTAAGCTAATAATTGTGGTCCTATGATGTTAGTTGGATCTTGTAATGTTACTTCTTTTCCTAACGAATAGTTTAGATGTAAGAAAGAGGCACACAAAGTTAGTTAAAACGTAACCACCATGTGGAATTGGAACTACACCTCATGGAGGTAATAATTTTGTATTGTAATTTCCAGTATGCCATTTAAGTATCCAACCATTCAGGCACAATGGTCTCGTATGCTCTTCCGTCTTCCTTGGTTGGGAGAAAGATACAAAAGTCTGAGGACACCTACCAACTGACTCAAAAACAGTTTCTTCCCTGCTGCCATCACAGTTTTTTTTGAATGGACCTACCTCATATTAACTTGATCTTTCTCTATACCCTAGCTATACCTATAACACTACATTCTGCACCCTCTCCTTCTCTATGAACGATATTTTTTGTTTGTATAGCGCACAAGAAGCAATGCTTTTGACTTTATACTAATACATGTGACAATAATAAATGAAATCAAAGTCTTTACAATGAATGAAGTACAGTATTCCAGTCACCAGATTTGAACATGGAACATATATCCAGTGGTAAATAGGAGCTGCTCGTTGCATTGCCTGCTGCACTTCCCCATGAAAATAAATTGATTTTTTTAGCTCTCTGCAAAAAATGAAATGCTCAGTATATGTTGGGTAAAACATGGGTTGCTATATAAAACTAATTTTAATGATGTAGTGATTCTGGCTTGCACTGTAGAATCCATAATTTAAAAAGTTGTTGAAGTTAACCTGAGCATGTTGTAATACATTTTTCAGTGCACGATGGGAAGATGAGCATCGCTGGTGTAAATAGCGTTAATAGCCAGGTAGCTTCTCGGTCATTTTCCAAATGTTCACTTTGCTCTCTTGAAATCAACTGCATATTAATTGCTGTGAAGATACCTAAGGATTTTTAACACTTTTTTGTTTGTAGATAATTTCCATAGTAGTAAAAAACATTGGTGTTTGTCTTTATTCAGTTTACAGTTTATTTTTTAAGTTTTGATAGAAAGGTAATAGTCTATACTGAGGGATCTACCTCTTTTCATTTTAAAAAAACATCTGGGAGTTTTGCTTCCATCCCTGAAAGTAAACCTACTCATTTCAGTTCACGATGCACTAACTTTGACTGAAGCGTGCTTGTATAGGTGCTGGCTGAAGACTGGATTAGATCGCTCTTTCCCTTCACACCTATGACTTGCTCATGCTTGGACCAGTTCTATATATCAGTAGCAATCATTTGCTCCAGCGTGTTCATCACACTGGAGAAAAATGGACTGGGGGACACTGACTCCTTAGCAAAACCAAAAAAAAAGCTAACTGCTTCAGGCTTCACAACAAACATTAATTGAAGATTCAGTAAAACAATTACTGAAATAATCTCTGGGAAGAGCACCACCTCGTGGCTGTAGGTAGCTTCTCTGAGCAAACATGTAGTAAGTACTCTTCACTTTGCTTACAGTGGTTCAAGACCCACCCTTTCAATCTTAGCATAAAATGTAACCCTCCACTTATGGTGCTGTACTGAGGAGTCTGCATTATTGGGTGAAACAACACTTGTTCTGGAGCCCCAAGTCCAGTAAGATTTAAAGAAATGTTGGGTAGTTGTTCTGAGTTGTTGTCCTGCCAACATTTTATTCCTCAGCCAACCTCTCAAGACAGATGATCTGAATATTTATCTTGTTGTTTGTAGGATCTTGGTATGCACAAACCTCCTATATTACTTAAAGTACTTCACTGGGGCATTTGAGATTGTAGAAGGCACTTTATGAATGCAAGCCCTCCCTTTGAGATTACAGGTCTTTTTTTTCACTCGTGAATGTGACAAAACAAAGTTCTACGTAAAAAAAAAAGATAGATTATCTTTTTGCTGTCAAGCATACACCTCCAAAATGCTTTGACTATTTTTGTTCATTATATAAACAACTGACTTATGCATTTCAGCATTTTCAGATGTTTTAGACTTTCTGTAGTAGTATTAAGGTGGTAGTTTTAGGAATGCTTTAAAGAAAGAGGTTGATTGGGTTGGGCAGATTTTCAGGTGGATAAAGTTGTAATACGATGACTATTTTCGTTCAGGTTCTATGTGGATTTTGAATGATTGTGTAAGCAGAGCATTGCAAAACACAATTGCAACATTTCCCTACTGAAGTGAAATCCAATGAATATGTATTCTAGTCAAACAGAAATTCCTAATTGATATTTATATTTTGAAGAGTCAAGATGCAGTTTCTGGGGGGAAAAAAACTTTTTTTGATGTCAAACTGTTTTGGGAATTGAATTGCCATCTCCCCAGAATGAATAGCTGCTTTGATAAGAATGTTGAGGAATTAAACCTTCTCTTATGACTTGGTTTAACAGTAGTATTTCAGTATAGTCCCACATTTAAACTTCTACCTGCGCTGTATGGGTTTGTGGTCTTTTTAAGACATCCCTGTTCCTGAAGATTGTAATCTGCGGATTGTACGTTTCCAAGTGGACTGAGTCTTTTATCTCTCTTCTCCTTCTAAACTCCTCTCCCTTCCCAAGGAGCAGTTACACAGGTATTTCTTACCAAATGGCACGTTGGCCAAATGAGAGTGTTGGCAGGCTTTTTAACTATGAGTTATCACAGCAGAGCCTAATTTTTTTTCTCTCTCTGCACCACTATCTAAGCCAGAGTCTGCTATCAGTTATTTCTAGAGTTGATTTATATGACAGTCAACCTTTACCTCTTCCTTCTGTGTATTGTGAACCTACTTTATACAGTTTCTATGTTTGGAATAATTTTTGGGAAGTGAGATTCTGTTCTGTTAACTCTTATTTTGAAGTTTCTTTTTTTGTTTTCATTATTACTTTGAATCTGGCCAAATACAAAGGCACTTTCATTTTAATTTTTGAGGATGTTATTTGGCAGACTGGATAATCTGGTGCTATAAATTCTATGGTTTGAGAAATTGTAGACTGAACATCAAGCGTGCTATGTTCCCTGCTTACAAAAGAAGAATATAATTCCTTTGTGTTAAAATATGTTATAGACACTGAGGAAAAACAGAAAACCTGTATGTATTTGTGAATGAAATGTGGCTTAGTGATTCAGCGTTACTATTCAGAATACTAAATTTGAGAAGATCTCCACGATTCCATAAAAAATGTGCATGTTCTTTTTAAGATGCCCATTCTCCTCCAAGTAAAAGAGTAATTGATTTGATTGTTCCTCCTTTCAAAGGTCATCAGCCACCACATCCTGTACAGTTACATTAAACTCTGACTGCAGTAGTAAGCACAGGATGCTTCTGGGGTGAGATAATGTCTTTAATATAATAATATAATTCAAGGTGTTTCACAAAAGCATTGTTAGGAAATCTGACACTGAAGTGGGGATATTGGAACAAGTGAGCAAAAGCTTGGTCAAAATGATGCATTTTAAGGAGGAGGGACCAGTATAATGGGGGGGTGGGGAGAAATTCTGGAATTTAGGGTGTAGGCTGCCGTAGGTACAGCTGCCATTGATGGGGCAAATGAGATTGAGGATGTGCAAGCAGTCAGAATTGGTGAACTGCAGAAATGTTAGAATTTTGATGGCTGAAGGAGGTTACAGAGATGGGGAGGTAGGGACAAGGCCAGAGAGATTTGGAAACCAAGATTTTTAAATTCATGGTGTTGCTGTAGCAGAGTCCAACATAGGACAGAACTTGTGACTGTTAGGATATAGGCATAGAGTTTTAGACAAGCTGCAGTAGAGGGGCAAAATCATTTAATACTTTATTACCACAACTGAGCTCCTTGAGCATCTCCACAGAGTGATCAGTGCTTCTCCCTAACCTTTTGATTATCTTTCTCTTTTTCTGTAGCATTTTGTGGTGCTAGGTAGTGTGCTCCAACTGCTATGTTATAATTCTTCAGGTCAACATTTGCTGACATTAAATTAACCTCAAGTCATTTTACAATTTTTTGTTCACTTGTTTCAATCCTTGAAACCATTTTCCAGTGAGTGTTAATGCTTGGGCTGGGAGCCCGGTAGCAGGGGTTCAATCACGTTCTTGACCATTAATTTATGACTGTGTAGTTTGCTGTCTCCATCCCAGAAAACCGTGGCATCGTTCAGGTAACCGTACTGCCAGCAATACCTTCATAACACCAGAGGCAAGGTCAAGACGACAGTAAATCTCATATGGAAATGGGCAGATACCATCTGGGCAGCAGAGCCAACACACTCTGCGCTGCTTCACTTTCCCTGGCCTGCCTTACCTGGCCCAGGAGCTGCCACGCAGAAGTGGTGCTAATTAACCTTTTGAGAAGCCACTGCTTGATGGCTTTGTATGCTAATGTATTGAACCTCCTGATGTCCGCAGAAAAAAATATCCCTCTCACAGAACACCCTGGCTGGCAGCTAACAAAGCACTCACATTGACACAGCACCTCAGTTTTAAAAAAAAAATTACCCACTTATCTGAAATCCCACTCTCCCTATTGGAACACATTCACACACCCTACAAACTGACGACAGCCTCACTCCTCAGTGGCATACCTACCAGTTGACTGAATACATCACCGACTGTGACCTGGTAACTGACCCACGATGAAATCCCAGGTTTCAGTTTTCCACAGAAAATCTTGCAACCCTCAATCACTTGAGGATAGGCCAGGCCAAATGTGGCCATTTGTTCCACATGGAACATGAGAAACAGCTCAAATTCTGACTGTGGCCATCCAAGTCAGACCAGTGCCCATAGCCTGAACATCTGCAAGGAGAGATCCATTCCTGTGGCATCTTAAGCATTCAGATTGTGTCACTTGAAGCTGTTGAATGGAATGTTAACCTCAACATTGAACCACAACTGCCTCCCCATCCATGGGAGCAAAAAAAACATGGATTTTTCATGAGTTAATTCCTGTCTCAAAGATTTTAGTAGCTAATGTGCTGTTTGAAATGTAACCAGTCCAATGTGTTTACTGCTCTCTCTGCAGTAAATTAGTCAGACAAACCTTGCTGTAAAGAATTTAATTTGGACACTCTCTAAGGTTACTGCAGAATGCAATGAAAAGCAAACTGTTTAAACTTCTCGCCTTTTTTATGCAGGTATATTTTGAAATATTTGCCTTTTTGTTTCTTAGTTCCACACCCCAACCCCATTCATTAGTCTGTTATGAATTTATTTATTTCTCTTTTTATTATACTCCCATGCAAGGATGTAAGCTTACGTGGATGTTGAGTACTGTCTCATGGGCTACCCACATGCATTTCTTTTAATCGTGTGTGAGCTATGACTGAGAATGCTTTGCTTTGTGATTGCGGAGCTATCTTCAGTGCAACTTGTATATTATGTATGGAAGGTGCTCTTGTGTGTTATCTCAATAGGCTGGTCATCCTCACTAATAATGTGGAGACGCCAGCATTGGACTGGGATAAACACAGTAAGAAGTGTCACAACACCAGGTTAAAGTCCAACAGGTTTATTTGGTAGCAGAAGCCACTGGCTTATGGGCCTCTGACCCCTTCATCAGGACAACTCTCCACTCTCCTGATGAAGGGTCAGAGGCCTAAAAGCTAGTGGCTTTTGCTACCAAATAAACCTGTTGGACTTTAACCTGGTTTTGTGAGACTTCTTGCCATCCTTACTAACACTAGATTCTACTTTTGAAACTGTTAGTTAAATGGAAGGATTGCTTTTCAGGTGGTACTTGGAGAAAAGAAAGGTGAGGATAGGAGAGAATTTAGTAAGCCTTATGGCCATTTTTTCATTGAGAGAGAATAAAGAACTTTAACCATTCACCATCTGGGCATTTATTTAGTGTTACTGACAGTACCTTCAGGCATTTCCTAACAGACTTAACTGGCAGCAATTAAGCTGACCTGTTCGTCGTTTTAATTTTTAGTTTCTTCCATTTAAGCCATGTAATCTTCCTTTCGAATGAAATTCCAAGCAAGTGGTAAATGGTTGTAAACAGAAACAGTCATCCCTTGTAAAACTTGCCTTGAAAAGCATTCCATTAGTTAAAATATTTAGGAATTTGTAACCACTTTGAAACACTCCAAACTGAACCTGCTAACTTCAATTTGCTGCTGATGTGTGATGCACTGCACCCGATAATATGCCATTGGGAGAGTTTGGTTTTGGAGACTTGTGAAAGCTTGCGCACTGCTGGTCCTTTTGTCTGGTGGCAGGATCAGGGCTCCTTTCTAATTGGGATTATACTTCCGTTAATGCACTCCTGATGCTTTGGGTGAATTGAATGACATAGCAGTGAGCATCTGCCTACAGTTAGTTGATTTCAGCCAGTTGACAGAGGTATTACAGTTGAGTCACCAAGAATGACCCCTGTTAGAAAATATTTGTTTCTCAACTCTACCACTTGCGCAGTTTAGCTGCCTTCCTCCCTCTGCCTAATTTACTTGAGTCATTCTGAAGAAAAGTGCAAAGAATTAATTTTAAGTTTATTTATTGGTCACAAGTGTAAAGAATAGCACAAGAACATGTCCTTTGGTCCTCCAAGTCTGCAGTGATCACATTGTTCTATTTAAGCCAACTGCCTGTATCCCTTTATTCTCCATCTCTTCAAATTTCTATCCAGATGTCTTAAATGTCACTAACCTGTCTGCCTCAACTACCTCAGTGCATTCCAGTCCACCACCACCCTGTATATAAAAAAGCTTCCCCATTTTCACTCAACTTCCTTCCCCTCTCCTCTCCCCTCCCCTCCCTTACTTTGAAGTTGTGCCCCCTTGTAATTGTCAAGTCTGCCCTGGGAAAAAGCTTCCAACTGTTCATCCTATCTATACCCCTCAATTTTATAAACTTCTATCATGTCATCTTTCAGTTTCCATCTTTCTAGGGAGAACAATCCCAGTTTATTCAATCTCTCCTCTTAGCTAATACCCTCCATACCAGGCAACGCCCTGGTAAACTTTTTCTGTACGCTCTCCAAGGCCTCCATACTTGTCTGGTAGTATAGTGACTAGAATTGGACACAGCATTCCAAATGTGACCTAACCAACGTTTTATATAGCTATAATGTGATTTGCTAACTTTTATACTTGATGCCCCGTCTGATGAAGGTAAGCAAGCCATACGCTTTCTTCACCACCTTTTCCACCTGTACTGCTACTTGAGGATCTCTGGACTTGCACGTCCAGACATCTGTGTGTCTATGCTCCTGATGGATCTGCCATTTATTTTATGGCCCCACCTGAATTGGACCTACCAAAATGCATCACCTCACATTTGTCTGGATTGAATTCCATCTGCCATTTCTCTGCCCTATTTTCTAGCTTGCCTAGTAGACTGGAAGTAGGCTTACACTAACACTGCAATAAAGTTACTGTGAAAATCCCCTAGTCGCCACACTCTGGCGCCTGTTTGGAACACTGAGGTAGAATTTAGCATGGCCTTTGCACCTAATCAGCACATCTTTTGAACTGTGGGAGGAAGCTGGAGCACACGGAGGAAACCCACACAGATGTTGGGAGAACATTCAGACTCTGCGCAGACAATGACCCAAGCCAGGAATTGAACCAGGTCCCAGGCACTGTGAGACAGCACTGCTAACCACAGTGCCACCCCCATAGCACTTGATCTTCCTATTGTCATGTCTCACTTTGGATATTTATATGGTGCAACGTTTCCTTATTAAATTTTAAATTCCAAGTTTGGATTTGTCTTTTGAAGCTTTTGCATCCATATCTAAAGCGCTTTAAATAGGTAGCTGTTTGTATATTTGAAGCTGAACTCTTCAATTGGACGTGCTAGTATCCATTTTTGAGAAACCATGCTTGCTGAGAGAGCACTTGCACATCTTGATTGGTGCTACAAAGGATTTAGAAAATGGAGATTTGATTCTTTGTTTACAGCAATGAGATGGGAGCTGAATTCCTGGGCGGAGACGGGGGTGGGGGGGATGCGGGGGAACATTGGGATTAAGGGCAAGATCCTGCCTCTGCGATGTTTGGAGATTGAAATTAATCCACTAGCATTGACAAAATTTGATTACTTTTTAAATGAATTTTAATAGTTTTGTAGCTTGTCTCTATTTATTGACCTTTAAACTGGTTGGAAGTAAAATAGAAAAGTGAAACTGTTTTGCAGTTATTTTGTCTTTTTTAAATTAAAAATCAATGTGTTTTCCCTTCCTGGCTATTTAACAATAAAATAATGTGGTCCTGAATAGAGACATTCATGTCCCCAGGGGTGGCACTGAAGATGGGTATGATAGTAAATGAATAGAAATTCTGCCTGATTTGGAACTGTTGTTGCAGGGAGAAGAGTTGATTCAATTTGCCATGCTTTTTCTTATGGCCCGAATATGGCACTAAAACCAGGTGTAAAATACAAATAACAAATCTGTCTCTTGCTAGAAATGAAAAAAGAATGACTAATATGTTTTCTTAATGGATAGTTTGCCGTTTTTGCTTGTGCTGCATTTGCCAGTTTCCTTGTGGCTCTTTTTGTATTTTCGAGCAATTTTTAGTGAAAGAAATGAGTTTTCTATTAATATTCTCTGCCTTTTTAGTTCCATTTTTAAGAACTGGAATAAGACAAATCATAGGAAGATTGCCATGTACCCTATTTTTGTGACAAAGTAATTTTGAGTTAACTATTTCAATGCAGTGGGAAAAAATGGAGGAAGTCCTTCCCATTGTGGATCCTGCCTGCAATCATGTTGAAGCATGATGGGTATTGGGAATATAGGAGCAGGAGTTGATCATGAGCTTGCTCAGCCGTTCAACCAAATCATGGCTGATCTACCCCAACACCATCTTCCTGCATTATCCTCATATCGCTTGATGTCATTAATATCTAGATATCTATCGGCCTCTGCTTTGAATGTACTCAATCTGAGCCTCCACAGCCCTCTGGAGCACAGAATTCCAAAGATTCACCAAAGTTAAGTTTATTTATTAGGTAAGGCTTACATTAACACTGCAATGAAGTTACTATGAAATTCTCCTAGTTGCCACAGTCCAACTCCACCTGTTCTGATCAATGCACCTAACCAGCACGTCTTTCAGAACGTGGAAGAAAATTGAGCACCAGGAGGAAACCCTCACAGACACAGGGAGAACATGCAAAGTCCCCACAGACAGTGAACCAAGCGGGAATTGGACCCAGGCCCCTGATGCTGTGAGGCAACAGCGCTAAGCACTGTGCTACCATGCTGCCCCACCTCCTGATTGAAGGCAATCGTCCTCATCTCCATCCCAAAAGGCCTATCCCTTATCCTGAGATTTTTTTCCCTACCATCCTTCCAGCATCTACCCTGACAAGCCTGTGAGAATTTTATAGTTGAAGTCTCGTTTCCTCAATCTTTCCTCCCTTGGGCAAACCTACCATCTTGGAAGCAGTCTGGTGAACCTTCATTGCACTCTCTCTGTGGCAGTGTTTCCTTCCTTGGATGAGGAGACCAAAGCTGCACACATTACTCCCATGAATGCTATCATCATGGCATTATACAATGCAGTAAGGCTTCCTTACTCCTGTACTCCAATCCCCTTGCCATAAAGGCTATCATACCATTTTCCTCCTTGGCTTGTTGTACCTGCATGTCAGCTCTCCATAACTTACACGACTTACCTTTTTAACAGCACCACTTCCAAATTTAAAAAAAATGTATCTACATTTCTGGTTTTCCGACCAAAGTGGATAACTTGATATTTTTCACATTAGATGCCATTTGCAATGTTCTTCTCCACTCAATTCGCCTGTTAAATCCCATTGAAGCCTCTTGCCCCAGTATATTATCCCCATCCATGTGTTATAACTTTGCTAACTCTTGTGTAGGACTTTATGGAAAAGCCTTCTGAAGATTCAAATAACTGCTTCCATTGGTTCTCTGAGCTATTCTGCTAGTAACATCCTCAAACTTCCAACAGGATTGTCAAAAATGATTTTTTTCTCCACAAATCCGTGTTGACTCCATTTACCATTTCCTAATTGCATAATTGTTGCATCCTTTAGAATACATTTTAATATTTTCCTATCACTGATATCACAGAATCCCTGCTGTGCAGAAGGAGGCCATTTGGCCCATCAAGTCTGTACTGATAACAATCCCAGCCAAGCTCTATCCCTGTAATCCCACGTACTTACCCTGCAAATCCCCTGATGCTGTGTGACAACTTAACATGGCCAGTCCACCTAACTTGCACATCTTTGGACTGTGGAAGAGAACCAGAGCACCCAGAGGAAATCCACACAGACATAGAGAGAATTTGCAGATTCCACACAGTCACCGAAGACTGGAATTGAACCTGGGTCCCTGATGCTGTGAAGCAGCATGTCAATCACCGTGTCACCTCAGGCTAACACATCTATGGTTCCCTGTTTTCTCTCTCCCTCCATTCTAAAAATAGTGGGATTACAGTTGCTCCCTCTCAATTCACAGCATCGTTCCAAAGTCTGTTTGAAAGATGATCACCAATGCATCAATTATCTTGTTCAACCATTTTTTTCCAGCACTCTTGGATGTAGATCATCAGGTCCAGGGGATTAACTATCAGTCCCATTAATTTGTCCAGTACTATTTTATTACGGATAAGTAATTTCTTTCAGGTTTTCAATCTCGCTAGTCTCTTTGCTCCTCAATATTTCAGGAACGTCTTTTGTATCTTACTACTTGAAGACAGGCAAGTAGTTCCACCTGGGATTTGCCAGTGCCGAAGTCAGGGTACATTTGGTTGGATTGCCGCATCTGCCACAGTCTCTTTTTCTTGTTTACATTTGAACCCTGGTTTCAGATTGAATTTGAAAGTGACGTAGTTCAATGATATTATAGCCACTCCTCTCTTAAAAACTGGCACAAGATTTATAATAACCCTGCCTCATGGCACAATACTAGATCTATAATAACCCATTCTTTAGTTGGTTCTTCAACATACTGTTCTAGAAAACTGACGCGTATACATTCCAGGAGTTTGTTCTCTTCAGCATTAGTGCTAATTAGGTTACCCAGTCTACATGTAGATTGAAGTCCCTTATGATTGTTATGCCATAATATATGCACCTCAAATTTCCTGATGTATGCCATGCTCCACATTACCACTACTAGTTGGTGGCCTATGAAGAACTCCAACCAAAGGTGCTATTTCTTTGCTCCACCCAAACTGATTCTATATCTTGACCTTTTGATCTGAGGTCTCCTCGTACTAGTATACCAATTCCATCTTTTATTAACTGCAACACCACTTCCTTTTCTTTTTTGCCGATCCTTCCTAAATGTCGAATATCTTGGGAACTTGCCGTTCCCGAGCTATGTCTCTGTCATGACAATTAGCTCATATCTGTTCACTGCTATTTTGTACACTGTTCATAAAAGGATGGGATCTGTACATCAGCGAAAGAGGGTATTCAATAGATTAGCAAGTGAGGATATTCAGTCAGAAGATCATGATGTAGAATCAGTTTAGGTTGAGCTAAGGAACAGCAAGGAGCTTCTACATTAGTATACTTTTGCACTAAGTAGTTACTGTGTTTCTCTAATATTTTTCACAGGCTCGCAGGAATGCCAAGATGATGGAGATGGGGAAGTAAACGCAAAGAAATGCAGGACTGAGGAAACCAACATCTGTAAGAAATGTTGTGCCGAATTCTTTGATCTCTCCAAGTTCCTTGAGCACAGAAAAAATTGCACTAAAAACCCACCAGTTTTGATTATGAATGAAGGTGAGCGGGAAATGCCTCCCAAAGACAGCCCAGAATCTTGTCCGGATAACTTTGCAAATGGCCAACTGACAGATCAATCTAAAAGCAACGATAGCCCTGAAGAGAAAGTACACGAAGAAAGTGACTCTGCTGAGATGAATGTTGATATTGTAGAATCTCAAAAATCATGTGCCTCAAATGCTGCCTCAAGTTTACATCCAACCTCTGACGTGAGCTATGTCCCTCAATCCAAAATACCAAACACTAATGTCACATTGGAGACTATTCAGAACACTAAAGTGGCAGTGACTCAGCACGTTCCAGACAATGTGCCCGTCAGCAATTCAAATCCAACTGGAAATGTCAATGTCATTCCTATATTGCTTGAGCAACTGGTCTGTTTGCAGCAGCAGCAACTTCAGCAGATTCAGTTAACAGAGCAAATCCGCATCCAAGTGGCAATGATGGCACCCCATTCTCTGCATCCCTCCATCGTTGCAGCTGCAGACCCCCTTAAAACATTGGGGGCTCACCTGTCACAACAGCTTTCTGCTGCTGCTGCTTTAATTGGGCAGAAAGTTGGTAGCCAAACCTTTACTATAGATGGTTTTAAGCCAGTACAGCTACCTCATTCTTCTGTTGCTACAACTCATTTTAACAAGGGTTTACACCACTCTGAATCAGGGTCTCTCCAAACTGCTAGCACTCTAGCTTCATTGACCTCCAAGCCTGATTCCATTACTTGCTCTGAAAACCCTTCTAGGCTCAAACACGGAAACCTTACAAGCTCAGCTGCAAGATTTCCAAACCCCTTGCTACCTCAGTCTCCAAATTCGGCAACTGTCCACAGCCCGCTGATGGGACTATCTGCAGCCTCGGCCGCACGAAATCAGAAGGGCAAGCCACCAAATGTTGCAGTGTTTGAAACAAAGTCGAGTTCCGAAGAGTCCTTTTTCAAACACAAGTGCAAGTTTTGTGGCAAAGTATTTGGAAATGACAGCGCTCTGCAGATTCACATCCGTTCCCACACTGGTGAAAGGCCTTACAAGTGCAACATCTGCGGCAATCGCTTTACAACCAAAGGCAATCTGAAGGTCCATTTCCAGCGTCATAAGGAGAAGTATCCCCATATCCGAATGAATCCATATCCTGTTCCTGAACATCTGGACAACGTACCAACTAGCAGCGGAATTCCGTATGGCATGTCAATACCTGTTGACAATTCGGCAAACTGGGTGGACACCAAGCCTGTCTTACAAACGTTGTCCAATTCAGTTGGCGTAAAGCTGTCAACTAGTTTTGAGGATACGTCAGATAAGGTTCCTGTGAGCGATTTTCTGCAAAGACGATCTCCAGCAGTAAGTGAAACTGCTTCTATGTCATCAAATATCAGCAACTACGAATCTAACCTAGAAATCAAATCTACAAATGAAAATGGCAGTGCACCGCCTTTGGCTACTTCCATAATGTCTGAAACCTCAAAACCCAAGCCAGCCTTTGGAAACACACTAGATAATAGCCAAGCATCTGAGACGTCCAAACTTCAACAATTGGTGGAAAATATAGATAAAACATCCACTGACCCAAATGAATGTGCTGTGTGCCATCGTATACTGAGTTGCCAGAGTTCACTAAAAATGCATTACCGTACTCACACTGGTGAAAGACCATTCAAATGTAAAGTTTGTGGCAGGGCTTTTTCCACAAAAGGCAACCTCAAGACTCACTATGGGGTACATAGGGCAAAACCACCTTTGCGAGTGCAGCATTCGTGTCCTATCTGCCATAAGAGATTCACCAATGCTGTTGTTCTTCAGCAGCATATTAGAATGCACATGGGAGGACAGATCCCTAACACACCTTTGCCTGAGGGCTACTATGATGGTTCCGATCCAGAGCCAACTTTGGCTGATGAAAGTGCTGAACTAGACAGCAGTTTTACCGATGAAAATATGGATGAATCTGAGTTGGAAGGGGACAAAGGTACAAAGGCACCTACGGTTGAATATTCAAAACCAGTTTTGCCTTACAGTGACTTGCCAGCCAACTCTCCTTTGCTAGTGTTCTCAAATATAGCTGCCTTGGAGAGTCAAATGAAAATGATCAATTCTAGCGCGAACTTGCAACGACAGAGCAGTTTGAAATCTAGTGAGAATGGCTCTCCAGAAAGTGAAGGTATGCCTAATGATTCTTCTTCAGCAGTTGGGGATCAAGAATGCCCGAATAATCAGAGTCCAGGTGCTTCAGAATCTGTATTGTTCCAAGCTTCGTCTCCTGCTAACAGCTATAATGGTAGTCATCTGTCAAAGTCACCAGGACTTCCTGCTTCATGTGAAAATTCAGGAACAAAAATTGAGTCTGTTGAGACATCTGAACTGCCAAATGATGGTGCGTTAGATTTAACATCTGCCAATCTTCATCGCAAAATTAAGGAAGAAGTGCCTAGTGTACCATTTACTAATGGGGATTGCAGTAAGTATGAAAATATCACCACAATTTAAATCTTGTGAATAAATTTTCTAGTTAGCAGCTCCAGTCGATTGTTCGAGTCTCACTTTGCAATTTCATAAATGCAGCTAAATAGACTAACTTGAGATAACAGAGCTCAACAGAAAGATCCTCATAATAGTTACTTGGAGCCTTTTTTATTTGAGGTTTTGAACAAAAATAATTTTGAGGCACTTGATTTTTAATGAATTAAAGAGTAAAAGCATCTGAGCAGATGTAAAGTACACATGACTTTCCTATGTTGAGATTAAGTTCAGATATGTGAAGCATGACCTTTGCCTGTGGTGTAAAACAGCAAGTAACAGCCCTTTCATCTTTTGGATTTTATTTTAGTACAGGGGAAAGAGTGACAATTGTCTCCCTTTCTCTCAAAGTGAGCACAGAGTTGGGGAGGTAATGGACAATATTCATGTCTAAGCATTGAGTGTCCACAGCTATTCCAGCACTCACTCTGAAGATGAACTTGCAGGCTTCTCTGGATAAAAATGATGATGCCTAATTCCTTTTCATCTATGTCCACCGTATCTCCTGTTTCTTGAGGGCTTTGGAGCCAACCGTAGCTCCTCCATCACTAGGTAGGCTGAGATCAGTGAACTCATGAGATCAGAGATTGAACCTGAGAATTTTGCAAAATGCGACTCCCCATTTGTCTGGCCCACGTACTTTGCGGTCTGTAATGAACAGCATCTTTCAATTGTAGTTTTAGCCTGTAACTGCTTTATTTGCAATTCCGCCATCAGAACTGCTTCTCGTTCGCTGTTTTTTAATTCATGACCTTAGCACCCTTAAAAAGTGAAGGTGATGGGCACAAATTTGTGAAATATCATCTTAAGAGCTGGGTGTGCATGTTTTTAATGTTGTGGCTTATAGCTAGCAGCGAATCTTGATTTAAATCCATCGGAGGTTGATGGAGTTAGAACCCCATATTTGAAAGTACCATGCCCTAAATTGCATCATATTCTTTTAACTTTCAGTTGGTTCTCAATTATTGACTGCCTTTTAATTTGGATATCTGGGGTGGCATGGTGACACAGCAGTTAGCACTGCTGCCTTACAATGCCAGGGACCCAGGTGTGATTCCAGCCTCTGGTAACTGTCTGTGTGGAGTTTGCACACTCTCCCAGTATCTGTGTGGGTTTTTTCCAGTTTTCTCCCCCATTCCAAAGATGTGCTGGTTAGGTTGATTGGCCATGCTAAATTGACCCTTTTGTGTCAGGGGGACGTGCAGGGTAAATATGTGGGATTACTGGAATAGGTCCTGGGTAGAATTGTGATTGGTGCAGACTTGATGGGTTGAGTAGCCCCCTCTTGCACTGTAGGGATTCTATATTTTTTTGCTAGCCTGAGCAATAGTATCAGGACCAGGGTGTGTATATTGGTTTTATAGTTGAGCAAGAGAACAAAATTTCTAAATTTCCTCCCTTCCCCATCTTTTCCCAGTGGTAGATTTGACAATCCTTAAGGCCAGAGGCTTGATTGCTCGTGTCTTGAATTAGTTCATATCAGCTAGACAGCTGGTAAGCTAGGGGTTCTGCAAGTGACTTCACTTTCAACTGGTTGGGTGAAATTTGGCCCATGCCCCTGATGTCTGTCCAGCAGCTCCAGCTGGAAGGGCATATGCTTGATGACCTCAGTTGGCTGAGACATCTCTTGTCACTTGCAGTTAAAGATTGATGTTCATGACTGCAGCTCTCACAAGCTGCTTTTAGTGTCTCTGATACACACACACACACACACACACACACACACACACACACACACACACACACTTAGTCTTCCATTCTCCTTCCCTATGTCCTTTTAGATGTATTTCTTTTCAAAAATTTACTTGTGTTTTATGGATTATATTTTCACCACTGTTTTGTCGGGGTGCTCCATATCCTAAACCTCTATATATAAAATATCTTCCTTATAACAATATTGTATGTCATACGGTTTCTGACTTTCTCACCAGGGGAAGCCATTTACTATTTTAAATCTTTTTTTTAAATCTTATTTTTTTAAAAACAGTGCCTTTTTAATCTATTCTTTTCCTGTAACTAATGCTCCTAACTCTTGATATCATGATGAAGCTTTTCAGCGTTCTTTCCATGGCCTCAACCTCATGCTTAAAAGTCAGATGCTCAAACATGGAAGTAATATTTGAATTATAGTCGAATAATGGTCAATACAAATTGCGGTAGTGATTATATTTCAGAAATGCTTTTTTGGCTGCAAGTGTTTTTGAACTTCCTGAGCTTGTAAAAGGCATTGATATAAATGTGGTCCTTTTTGCTTTCTATTACTTTGCATCTGTATTCCTCCATGTACCTGTTTTTAAAAAATGTAAGATTTTATTTTTCTTTACAACTTGTCCTCCCACTTTTAACACAACTTATATTAAGCCCAAAGTCGCTTGGCTGCTTTTATATTTTGTGTGTGTTTGTATCCTTCCAAAGTGATTTGCAAACCACGTTCCTGGATAACATCAATTTAAAAAGCACTTGTTAATCCCAATTGATGTTCCTACATTAAATATGCTGTCACATACCCTTGAAATAATTTGTACTTATCATAGAATCCCTACAGTGCAGAAAGAGGCTGTTCAGCCCATCAAGTCTGCACCAACTCAGCATCTTTAAACCCACCTTCTTGCACTTACTGTGGCTAATCCATCTGACGTACACATTTTGGGATAGTAAGGGGCAGTTTAGCAAGGGAAATCCACCTAACCTGAACAACTACGGACTGTGGGAGAAAACCGGCACTCCCAGAAGAAACCACACAGGGAGAAGTAGTTACCCGAAGCCGGAATTGAACCTGGGTCTCTTGGCTGTGTGTAGCAGCAGTGTTAGCCACCATGCCATCCATGGGAGCACAGTGACTTATGTATTACCTACCTTGGAAGTGTTATAATCATTGTAATAAAGAAAAGGGCGGGGTCAGTTTGCGCACATCAAGTTGTCCTAATCAGCAATGAACTAAATAACCAGATCACTAGGTTGAGGAATAAACAATGGCCTAGAAACTGGTAGAGCTCCTTTGCTGTCATTGAATCTTTATGACTACCTGAGAGGGCAGATGGGTCTTTGGTTTAATGTCCTAGCTAAAAGTGGTGCCTTTGGCAGCGTAACTGCACTGCAAGGTGGCCTGGATTGTATCCCCAAACCCCTGGGTTATCAATAATTGTATTTAACTGCATTTCCTTTATCCGTTATTTCCCCTCTCAATCAGACAGTTTGTTAAAATTACTGTAAAGAATTCATAGAAATCTATTAGAAATCTTAGAAACCCTACTGTGCAGAAAGAAGCCATTTGGCCCATCGAGTCTGCACCAACCACAATTCCACCCAGGCCCAACCCCATATGTCTACAGATTTACCCGCTAATCCATCTAACCTATGCACCTCAGGACACTAAGGAGCAATTTTACCATTGCCAGTCAACCTAACCGGCACATCTTTTTGGGAGGGAACCGGAGCATCTGGACAAAACCCACGCAGACACAAGGTGAATGTGCAAACTCCACACAGACAGTGACCCAAGCCTGGAATCAAACCCAGGTCCCTGGAGCTGTGAAGCAACAGTGCTAACCACTGTGCTACCGTGCTGCCATGGCCCATAGACTTGATCTTTCTCTTTCCCTTTCCCTGGCAGTGTGGTCCCATAAAATCCCAATGGATTTTGTTTTTTGATTTTGCCCAGCATCTTCAGGTGATTTGCATGCACCCAGCTGATTACATCATTCATGGTGTAGATTAGTGGGGTGAGGTATTGCTGATTACATAATTAATCCATGATGAAAAATGCTCTCCCAATGTAGAGCACTTTTGCACATATTGAATTTGCAATTGCTGAGCTGCAGGCTGATTCCCTGAACTAATTTGAAATGCTTGTGGCTATGCTCTTTGTCTCTGTATATATTTTTTATAGCTTTTTGAACTAAATTAAATGTGGCCCATGGAGAGAGATGCTGCTGGGCAACAAATAAATACTGCCTGAACAACAACAGACTAATTTTTTGTATCTGATGTTGAAACCTGAATTGTACATCATTCTATTGTGCTGCCATAAATAGTAATAACTGCACTACTGATCTCTAACTTTTCAGTATAGGCCTCCGGATCCCGAACTAGTGAATTGGTTGCTCCTCACAGATGAAAACCCAAACATGTTTTGTTATTCTGCCTTTTTCTTGCCCTTCCTTGTGACCCATGCAAAGTCAAAGCTTCCCTCATTAACAAGTGATTCACCATCTCTACCCCATCTACAATTTTGCTATTTGCTTCCCAGCCTATTCTGATCTCATCACTTTGTTGACCATTTGCTTCTTGTGCTTTCCTTACCTGTTGCAAGTTTAATTGATCTATGTTTAGATATTGGTCCCAGCATCATTAGTTATTCCTCAAGCAAACATTTTTGCTCTGAGATCTCAAGCACGCATGCATGCATTACTGTGTACAAAATGGTACAACCTGAGGATCAACAAGTCCCTTTATTGTACGTATAATATGATTTTATCATGTCATGTGTTCAGAAGCATGAAAAGGCACTCGAATGAGATAAAGCTAATTGATAAACAAACTGGCTTATTTCACACACAATGCATGAGTAAACAGAACATGGGTATGAATGAGATGCACCTATTTTCTCCCACTTTGTATAATCCACTATTAGGGGCACTCACTTACAAATTAGTTAACCTTGAACTTGTTTTATGATGAGCTACATGATTCCTAGCTTAGCCTTGGAGTATCTATTATCTCCTTCACTATCTGAATAGTGAGGTATTTCCGTGCCTCTCGCTGACTGAACCGCATAGTGGCACAGTTGGCACTGCTGCCTCACAGCACCAGGGACCTAAGTTCAGTTTGGCCTTTGTGTGGAGTTTGCATGTTCTCCCATGTCTGTGTGGATTTCCTATCGGTGTTCTAGCCAAAGATGTGCAGGCTAAGTGCATTAGCCGTGCTAAATTGCCCGTTTAATGTCAGGGGTAAATATGTGTCGGATGAGATTGTCAGTGTAAGCTCAATGAGCCGAATGACCTCCTTTTGCACTGTAGGGATTCTATGATGTACCGATGGACTGTTAGTTCATCTTGAAGGGAACCAGTTCCATTTTTGGAGTGGAATTTAGTAGCAATTGTATTGTCCAGTTGAGCCACTTCCTGGGTACGAAAGTATCCAGGACAGCCATCATCTCAAAGCTAATATTGTGTTCTTGACTTCACGTCAGAACTATGCTGGCTTGTGTGTCATCATTAGAAATGATTTCAATAACATCTAAGTAGCCTGTGCATCTTTGGGAGTTAATCCTTTTGGAAGGTAAATGTAACTTAATAGTATAACAAACTGAGATTAAACTAAATGAAATTAAAACCGGTGTTCACTTTTCGTTATAAATCCCAAAATAATGGCATTGATCAATCCTCCCCACTCCTGCTTCCCAGTTCTTATCACTGAGCATTCTTCTCTTTTTTTTCCATCATAATCTCAGACAATAAGAAATTTGTGATCCAGGTATTAAGTGATGTATTGTCCTTACATTGCCAAATAAATAATTCTTTGAAAGAAATGGAAATTTTGTGCTGTTGCTTGTTGTACGTTTTAGAAGGACGAGGCTATAATAAATTTGACCTGTAAGTGGTTACTGGATGATTTTAAATAAGCAATTCTTCCATGCTGATAAGAGGTGGCAGATAGATGATGGTCAATTTGGATAAATTTGAGTTCCTTAAGGCAAGTGTTTGTCCTTTTGTTTGTAGATGCCAACTGTTATTCCTAAGATCAGTGCAAATTGTTAACATGGTGCTGAATTTTGCAGAAATGTGCTGGTAAAGGGAGATGCTTTAGTGTTTGCCCTCTTTCATGTCATCAAACAGAAGGGGTTTTAGAAAGAAAGACTTCCTTCTGATCATTTGGGTGAGATAGACAATGATCAAGTAATGGATATTTCTATTTTTGTATAATTCATTGGTCAAGGGCCATTTCATTAAAGCATTCTTGAATTGCCCTCAAGTTGACAGGTTTTTATTTGTTCAGTGGAGTTTTTCCTCTATGTTGAGCAATGTACCTAGGGTGTTCACTAATGTTGCAGGTGATTGTGCAAGTGATCTAGGCTGACTTTTTCTAGTTGAATTCAGTAACCAGCTGCCAGGATAGGTGCAGAAGGCCAAGGAATGAATGAGTGGATTTGTGTGTTTCAACTGGCTGCTTTTCTCTGTTTCATCTAGCTGCTGCTAAAGAATTAGTACTTGGAGCTGAGATTGTAAAATCTGGTATGGCAATTGAGAATTAATTCTAGTAAGGGATCCACCATGTATAATTTACAACCCTGTTAGACTAAACAGTGAAAAACCATTGTATGTTTTTAGGTGCTGTTCAAGTTCCTGCAGGTTCCTTTATCAGGGCTCCTCCTTGTCTGATCAAAGTGGAAGTAAGCGACCATGGAGAACGACCAGCAGGAACCACTGCACAGTTTCTTGCCCCATCAGCTGTGGCTCCAATCATGCCACCTATTTTGGCACCTCCACCCCGTCGTACACCTAAACAGCACAACTGCCCTACTTGTGGAAAGAGCTTCTCCTCAGCAAGTGCTCTGCAGATTCACGAACGCACGCACACTGGTGAAAAGCCATTTGCATGCACCATCTGTGGAAGAGCTTTTACAACGAAAGGAAACCTCAAGGTAACTTGTTCAGATTGAGAAAAATGCTACAGTACATATTAAGCTCAAAGTAATGACCCGGGTTTTGTGGTCAGTGGAGAAGGAGCGACGATCGCTGCTCACCTCAATCACAGCTGCCCACAAAGTATACCCTGGTTTCTTGAGGTAGTTTTTCATTAATCCAGCACCTGATTTCAATGTGGTGCCCTCCACATGGAATCTGTGGTGTCTGTGAGCAGTACAAGAAATAACCAGGCTTTTCAACAAATCAGATTGAAGAACCCTCACTAAAGTACACAAAAGTATAAAACCAATTTAGATCATGTACAGAAAGCAATAAGAGTGGGAAAGAGAGGTGGGATTAAAGAGAAATTTGTGACAGCATTCCTATGTTAATTAACTGCCTAAGTAATGAGAATCCACAGTTGTAAAAATACACTTTCCAGTGCTAGAAAGGTTGTTTGGTAGTAATTATCACTTGCACGCCATTTTAAAAAAAAAGTACCAATCCTAACATTTTTTCCTGTGGAACTGGGGGACAAGTTCATTCCACTGGTGATTTTCAGAGCTGAGCCTATTGCAAGGATTGTTACAGTGCAGCCTGTGGAGGAGCAGGATATCTCTGACAGCAACTTCTGGATTTCTGATTTTAAGAACAAATTGCTGTCTGATTTTTGAGCTGTTGGCACTATTGCAAAATCCAGGCCATTATTTGCAACAGCAGTTGATTCGTGAGGTTCACTTGCGTCTTGCTGAAACAATGCTTTCATTTAAAACATGGGCAGGTTACACACTAATATTTCAGTGGGTAAATGCACTGCCTAATATGATACTTGAAGTTTGGATGTAAGAAGTCACAGGTTTGATCTCTGGTCTGTGCTGAATTAACTGATCTCCAATGTAGTTTTAGTAGAAGCATTGAAATTTGATTCAGTGCTTGGCAATTGTGAGTAATCCTTTATGCTTGTTGACCATCAATGCTTTAAAAAATCTACCAGTGTGGATGTTGAGTGAGTTATAGCAGGGATGAGAAATTTCCAGCTTTCAGTGAAATCCTGACTTTGATTATCCTCCCTTGCTAATATTTTTCTGATTCATCTTTTTCCATCTCCCTCTTTCTAGTCCTTGCCTTGTTTCACATGTACATAAATCCAACAAGGTCATGTTATATTGTTAGTGCATGTAATTCAGGATGAAATTCATACTAACTGCATTGAATGCTGAAATACTGAGGTTACTTTGGTGATTTGTAACAAATGCATTGATCCATGTTCTTGCCTAGAAGGTTAACAAAGGGAAAACTAATTTTTCTACCCAATTGAAATCTAATAATTCCACTTATCTCACGTGGCCTATATGCATTGTGATGCTTATTTAAAAAATGCTATAATTTTCCAGCCACCTCAGGCTGCAGTGACTTTGCTGCTTTGCACTGTAATGTGCACATGATTCCTTGTTTTAAAAAAAATTCAGACAGTCCTCCATTCTCATCCCTGGTTATGCTCACCCCTCCTCTTCCTCACCCAGTCCTTTAGTCAGAAATCTTTTTGATGTGAAGTTTTGCAATGAGTTGAGGGAGTAGTGAATAGTTTTGATTTATAATACAGTAATGGATATAGTTAATATGCAAATAGATCAATATAGAAATTGCTCCTCTGTTCATGTTTATTTGAGGGTGAGGAGAGAAAATACTTTTGCGGTCCAGAGGAACTCTTAAGCTGCATTAAGTCCAATAATCTTTACCAGGGAATGTTTGATGCTGAGATTTTCAGTTTTTTGCACAACCTGTTCACTTTTTCTTTTTGTATTTGCAGGTCCATGTTGGAACTCACATGTGGAATAATTCAGCCAGACGCGGGAGACGCCTTTCACTCGATAGTCCTATGATATTGATTGGCAATGACCCAAAGAAGATCTCTGAGATGTTCCCAAAGGATCTAATGGCTCCTGCAATGAATATTGAACCAACCATCTGGAACCAGTATACCACCGTGCTTGCCAATGGCTTAGCTTTGAAAACCAATGAGATCTCTGTAATTCAGAATGGTGGTATTCCTCCGATCGCAGTTAGTGTGGCAAGTGGTTCTGTTGTGAGCACTAGCACTCCAGTTTCCAAAGTGGATGTGTCCCCATCTGGCACTAGTCCAGCAGTCACTGATGAGGAGAAACCTAGTTCTGAAAATGTTGCTATGCCTCACATCCCCCATTTTGTGGAAGAAAGCAAAATAGCTGTTAATTTAAAGAAAAATGACATTCTGTAGCACACGTGCAGAGTAGAGTACTTTTTAGTCTTAGGTTTTATGAAAAACAACTACAGACCTCAATATGGGCTACTATTTTCATATAATCCCCAAAAATGTAAAATAGATTTTTTTTACTGTAGCTGTCTCTAACAACTGCTGGGTACCTCCTGAATTTATGTTATGAGTACAATCATTGCTTTGCAAATTTATTGTATAAAACTCTGGGATTTATCTAAAAAAGAATAAAATAATAAAGCGGGTCTTGCAAAGTGAAGCGTTTACAATATTGACTTGAGTTTACAATATTTGATGTGTACAGCCTCTTTCTCATGAATTTTTACTACAAGGTCCTTATGAATCCAAAGATTGAAACAAATCCTGTAATTAGTGCTAGTTTTGAAATAAGAGTAGAAATTGAAATGAATCATTTCCGTCAACTACTATAGAGAATTGTTTTTTGAGAATGTGTGTAATTGTATTTACTGTTTATACATTAAAACCATTTATGCGGGTAACTGTTCTAGAATGTCAATTGGTGCCATCTTTAGAATTCTAATGACAACTGTTTCTTTTAAACAAAAAATCTTGAATGAACTCTTGTTTTAAATAAAATCCCA
This sequence comes from Carcharhinus amblyrhynchos, assembly GCF_965287045.1. Taxonomy (NCBI): domain Eukaryota; kingdom Metazoa; phylum Chordata; class Chondrichthyes; order Carcharhiniformes; family Carcharhinidae; genus Carcharhinus; species Carcharhinus amblyrhynchos. The sequence continues at coordinate 37,313,239 of NC_137339.1, read as the reverse complement.
GAATTGAGATGAATTTATAGAACTCCACATTTGATGAATTAAAGTGTTTAATTTTACTGGGAATTAACTTCCTTCAAAGATCATTAAAGCCAGTGAAACATTTGCAAATTCCTGTAGACTGGGACGTGTTCTGTCAATTGTGGACTGGAATGGGGGAGGTGAAGGAAACTGATTTCCTTATTCAGCTGAAGTACTAGTTACAGGATGACACTGAATCTCATTGCTTCTGGGCTGAAGGGCCAGATTTTTTAAAAAGTAATGAATCCCAATCACAGTGCACTAATATCTGCTGGAAAGAGTATGGTTAGAGATTGGGTGAGGGGAGGACTGGCATCAGCTATAAGATATTCCATACATGTAGCTAGCACTATCATATTTAGTGGCTGTTGGGGAAAAGTACAGAAGCCAGTAGGCATCCGAAGAATTGTAATCCATCTCAAGTTATTACGGTTTTTAGGAGAAGATGGGAGAAATAGCTTGAGATGGAGAAAAGGTATTTATAACAAAATTAATCTTTCTGTGCAAATGCTTTGAGGATTTAGTTGAAACAAATAAATAGGACTACTATAATTTGTAAATTAATACGCTGACTTAAAATAGATTTGGTCCCAATATATTTTTGGTTTGGAGGGGAGGGGGTTAACTGAAGAAATACAACCCTTACATGTATCCAGACATTTTGACAACTTTCGCAATTGAGATTTAGGAGAAATCAATGACCATTCATCTTGCAAAAATTATATTTATGGGACATTATTATGTGACTCTCTTTAAAGTCAACTAAAGAAACCAAAGGGTTGCAGCATTATGCTAAGATTCATTAACATTTGTATGCTTAATACTGATTAAAACAAGAGTTCGTTCTTGATTGATTTAAAACATTGCCTATCTTGGTTGGTTTTAACCAAGTTTTTGTTTGATTTGTGGATGGCACACCATTTATGCTTTAGCCAAAGGAGACCCACGTGTAGCATACAAGGGAAGTGGGGAAGAGTGGGCCCCGAACTTGAAGAAATTTTGTTAACTACCTCACTTTCTAATTTTTAGTTTTTGTTTTTTTTTTGTTTTGATCATACTGGTTACTTTTGTAGAATCTGACCATTTTTGTAAAATGAACTGGCTTGAAGTAGATACCTTGTGCAGTTGGACAATGGTTACATCAGTAAATGGACCAAACCTTTGTCGACAGGGATTTGAGAGCATTACATGAACAGTTTTTCTTTGTATATTAAAAAAAAGGACATTTCTGCGTGCTATAGTTTAACACTGAATGTATAACTGGAGTGCTGGAAAAATGGACACAGCTTCTTGCTTTCCAGATGGAATACTTTGGGTTCTGGTAGCTGGAATATGTTTTCAATGCCAGCATGGAAGAGTAAGCTACCATTTCGATGCAGTGTTTTCTTTCAAAGTTCTGAAATGACTGCTTCACTTTGGCTTTTATGATTTCAGTTTACCACAATGATTTTCATGGTGCTTTCACATGCAAGTGGACTGACATGGTTAACTGAATCTGCAGAATCCATATCGTTTACATGAAAAATGGATCTTTTGTTACATGTTGCTGATGCCTTGAATATGCTGTCTTTTCATGAATGTTTTAGTGGCTCTCTAGTACATCTACTGAATGTAAACTTGATTTTCTTTCTGGCATATGGGAATAAATGCAGGATAGCAATGTCACAGTCACTTGGTGATCCTTGTTATTCATACACAAAATTACAAATCTCAACATGAGAACATTCAAACCAGCCATTTGAAGTTCATCTTCATTAGGTCATCATAATGTCAAAGGATAAAATTTATAGCTTTTATCCTTTGCATTATCTGATGTCACCAGAAGTAATTTGTGGGCGCTAGTTTGCTTCTGTGTCCTTGGGCAAAGAAAGCGACAAAATTAGCAAAGGTTTGCATTTTTCAAATGCTAACTGGTATGTATGTATGTATGTATGTATGTATGTATAACTCATAAAGTGAGGATGGAATCTGGCTTGGTTACAATGCTTCACTGCCCTTTTTACAAGTAAGTGTTCGTTCAGTCAACAGTACGGATCACTGCAAAGGGGGAGAATGATGCGCTTAAATGGACTACTGCTTGTCATAGAGAATATTCACCAACCCTTTATGATTGTTCATGCTATGATCAACAATTAATTGTTAAATACTACTTTATTGAATGGATCAGTGTGATCTGACTACTTAGTGTTCGTAAGACTGATAACCTACCAGACATTTTATTACTGTTTAAAATATGGTTTCCGATATTGCCGTTTTTTCCAGACAATTTTATGCAATGAAGAATGAAACTTAATTATTGTAGGTTTTGCCTTGGCTGAAATTTCCTAACCATCATAGGTCATGGATTGAGTGATTGATTATGTGATATGACTGGCATGCATTGCTCAGTTATAAAGTCATTGAGGTTTACAGCATGGAAACAGGCTCTTTGGCCCAACTTATCCATGCCACCCAGTTTTTAACGACTAAGCTAGTTCCCACATATGGCCTATATCCCTCTACACCCATCTTACCCATGAAATTGTCTAAATGCTTTTTTAAAAGACAAAATTGTACCAGCTTCTACTACTACCACTAGCAGCTCTTTCCAGAATCATCACCCTCTGTGAAAAAAATTGCCCCTCTGGACTTTTTTTTTTGTATTTCTCCCCTCTCATCTTAAAACTATGGCCTCTAGTTTTAGACTCCCTACCTTTTGGGAAAAGCTGTTGACTATCTACCTCATCTGTGTATCAGTTATGCAGTTAAGCAGTCTTAATGACCCATTATGTAGAGTTTGTTAAAATTTGGGCTACAAAATTGCGAGGCATCTTGAAGGGAATTGCTTGATAGGGCAGACGCAACACGGTTTCATTAAAGGGAAGTCGTGTCTGACAAATTTACTGGAGTTCTATGAGGATGTGTCTAGGGCGGTGGATAGAGGAGAGCCGGTGGATGTGGTCTTTCTGGATTTTCAGAAGGCGTTTGATAAGGTACCTCACAAGAGGTTACTGCAGAAGGTCAGAGGACATGGAGTTGGGGGTAGGGTGTTAGCGTGGATAGAGGATTGGTTGTCAAATAGGAGGCAGAGAGTGGGGGTCAATGGGTGCTATTCGGATTGGCGGTTGGTGACTAGTGGGGTGCCCCAGGGGTCGGTGCTGGGGCCTCAGCTATTTACCATTTATATAGATGATCTGGAGGAGGGAACCGAGTGTAGGGTGTCGAAATTTGCTGATGACACCAAGATTGGGGGAAAGGCAAATTGTGCGGAGGGTGTGGAGAGTCTGCAGAAGGATCTAGATAGGCTGGGCGAATGGGCCAGGAAATGGCAAATGGAATTTAATGTTGGCAAGTGTGAGGTGGTCCACTTTGGTAGGAAGAATGGTAGGAAGGACTATTACTTACGTGGCGAAAAACTGCAGCAGGCGACGGTGCAGAGGGACCTCGGGGTCCTTGTGCATGAGTCGCAAAAACCCAGCCTGCAGGTGCAGCAGGTGGTCAGGAAGGCGAATGGGATGCTGGCCTTCATAGCGAGGGGGATTGAATATAAAAGTAGGGAGGTCTTGCTGCAGCTGTATAGGGCATTGGTGAGGCCGCAGCTGGAGTACTGTGTGCAGTTTTGGGCGCCGCACCTGCGCAAGGATATTTTGGCCTTGGAGGGAGTGCAGAGGAGGTTTACTAGGCTGATACCGGAGTTGAGGGGGTTGAGCTATGAGGAGAGGCTGAATAAACTAGGCTTGTACTCGTTAGAGTTTAGAAGAATGAGGGGAGATCTCATTGAGACGTATAAGATGATGAATGGGATGGATAGGATAGAGGTGGAAAGACTCTTCCCGCTCAAAAAAGACAGTAGGACTAGGGGGCACAGCCTCAAGATAAAGGGGGGGCGGTTCAGAACGGAGTTGAGGAGGAACTTCTTCACTCAAAGGGTGGTGAATCTCTGGAATTCTCTGCCCGTTGAAGTGGTGGAGGCTGCCTCGCTAAATATTTTTAAGAAGCGGGTTGATGGGTTTTTGATAAGAGAGGGGATTAAGGGTTATGGGGAGAGGGCGGGAAAGTGGAACTGAGCCACGACAGATCAGCCATGATCTTATTGAATGGCGGGGCAGGCTCGAAGGGCCAGATGGCCTACTCCTGCTCCTATTTCTTATGTTCTTATGTTCTTATACTGAGCCACAGAGTAAAAATTTTTTAGTTAAAATGTTAATTTAGAATGCAACCTAGCAAAGTTTATTGAACATCAAAGATAAAGACTTAACACTACTAGCCAGACAAGTTGGTCAGACTTTCCATGCATCTGGGGTTGTCTTGGTTCCTTGAATCTTATCTTTTGACGCACTACATATCGTTCCCAATTTTAACTTTGTCAGCTAACTTGCATATAAACCCCTTTGCAGCTTTAAGACTTTGACTCTAGTGCCCTAATCTACCATGACACTGTCTGCGTGTGTGTGTGTGTGTGTGTGTGTGTGTCTCTCTCTCTGTCTCTGTCTCACACACTGCTTACTTTAGCAGCTGCTGCTGAATGTTGCTCTTATGCTCGCTCTTGTAATGAGTTGGTGCTTGCTCTCACACCCAATCACTTTCACCTTGCTTTTGAGAACACCCTCACCTACTCCTATGATTGTGCTTGCCCCCAATTGCATGACTCCTCTACTCATGCATGCTTCCACATTTGATAGCACAAATCCTCTCTCTCTCTCTCTCTCTCTCTCTCTCTCTCCACTCATGCATGCACTGTCAGAGGCATGTTCTCCTCAATCTAACTTTTCTGTCTCCCACAGGGCCAGTTGTGGAAAGGGGCATGCCAGTGATGCTGTACATCTCTGGGGTTCTTGGATGGCTAGGGTCCACCAAGGACATGGAAGCCCCATACTGTCAGTGATATATCTCTGTTTATATGCAGATGCACTTGCCTTGATGGGCCTTCATGTGGGTAAAAGGGTGCCACTGGCTGTTGAGCAGAAGGAGGTGAAAGGAGGCAGCTGTGAGCCAATCCCTCTGAGGATGAGTACAGGTGCTGCCTTGTTTGGGTGAAATGGATAGTTGTCAGGTCTATACTGGGAAATCTGGATTTCACTGTATCTGAGCCCATCCAAACATGGGCCAACTTAGGTCATAAGAACATAAGAAATAGGAGCAGGAGTAGGCCTTTGAGCCTGCCCAGCCATTCAATAAGATCATGGCTGATCTGAAACGGATCAGTTCCACTTTCCCACTTTCTCCCCCTAACCTTTAATTCCCTTGTCTATCAGAAATCTATCTACCCGTGCCTTAAATATATTCAATGAGGTAGCCTCCACCACTTCAATGGTCTGGTATCTCAAAACCTTGTTACCTCAATGTTACACAGTCCAGCTGAGTGCCCACAAAATTAACAATGTAGTGATCAATCAGAAATGGCAGATAATAAAAACAACCATCTAAAAATGATGTGTGGTTCCAAAAGGTCACTACTGGCTAAATGTCAGCTCATCTTCCTCATCATTTTCTGGAAGACAAGTGTGTCTGTGAAGAAAGGCCCTAATGGACCAGACCTGCATCCTATAGATGCCCCCCTCAGCATGTTCTACCAGGCCCATTAGGTTCTACAATCTCAGTCGCTCAAAATCATTTTCAGATCAGTGAGTACCTGGTGGGAAAGAAAGATCCTAGTGTTGTCCTGATCGCACCCACACCCTTACTATTCACCAACTCAAATTGCCTAGGAGAAAGATTGTTTAATCCTGAATAATTTCATAATTTAAAAAGGGAGAGAAACATAATGTATTCTTCACTCGATGCTGATGTGATAAAATGTCCATGACCAAGGAGAGGGACTTGTGAGTCAGCATGCTTTGTTGGAAAAACACAAATACTACCTCTCAAGTGCTATCATTTGAGCCTTTTCAGATCCCCTACACTATCCGAAAAATGGTGATTGCTGCTGAAGCATGTGAAGTTTACCTAGATGTGAAATTCCCCAGTCTTTATAGGAAGGAGTATCAATAGTAACAAAATATATTTGCAGTGATTCCTCCAGTATCAGGGAGCTGTTATGTGGGAGTTTGAATATTCTAGTACCTTATTCAATACAGAACACTTTGAATCATATCTAAGCATTTTTTATCATTTCACCAAAAATGGGTAAAATAAAGTGTGTTCCCTTAGTTGTGAGGAGAATTGAATGCAAGGATATTGAGATTATGCTTCAGTTATGCAGAGCACCGATGAGAGTATTATGTGGAGTATTAGTCTCATTAAGGAACTATGTAAATGCATTGGAAGAAGTTCAGAGAATGTTACAACACGAATACCTGGAAGTGTTGTCCTGAGGAAAGGCTGCACAAGGTAGGCTTACATCTGCTGAAATTTAGAAGAGAAAGCAGCAATTTAATTGAAACATGGCCTTTCCTGCTGGCAGGATTATACGGTCCTGCCAATGATGGACCACAGGTGGCTGAGAAACATAGAAACACTACAAAGCAGAAGGAGGTCATTTAGCCCATTGAGTCTGCACTGACAACAATCCCACCCAGGCCCTATCCCCAAAATCTCACACATTTATCCAGCTAATCCCTCTAACCTACTCATCCTGGGACACTAAGGGGCAAGTTAGCATGGCCAACGGACCTAACCCGCACATCTTTGGACTTTGGGAAGAAACTGGACCACCCAGAGGAGAGTCTTTGAATATCTCTTTAAGACAGAAATGAGACAGATCCTTGATCCGCCAAGTGTAAGATAGAGGTAGGCAGGAATTGAATTTGAGGTTGAAATTACATCCCTCAAACATGTACTATCTCTCATTTATCTGGATTGAACTTGCCCATTCTGCAAGTTTATTAACATGCTGTTGAACATTGATCTGAATTGGATGAATTCCTGGTTCTGGTTTTCCCTCTTCCTGAGCAAAAATGGCATCAGTAAAATACACACCTGCTCACCCTCATTTAGGTATAAAAATCCTGCCCTATGTTTCCAGATTTTGCAATTCTTCCTCATGGCTGATTATCTGGTTTCTGTATTTCAATGTATTAGTGCTGTAAAAACACAAGGGAACTAGCTAATTTTTGTACAATGTTTTAAATTCTGATGTGTCCGGGATATGATGGCAACATGAAGATTTTCTGAAAGAAAACACTTGAAGAAATTCTTGGGCATCTTTGAAGGTGGCTGAGCATATTGAGGGAGTAATTAGCAAAGCATATGGATTATTGAATTTCATAAGTACAGTAATAAATACAAAGGCAGGGCCATCGTGCTCAGTGGTGGTCAAACCAGGCCATTATAAAATTTTGGGTACAGTCCTGGTCACAGCAGTTTAGGAAAGATGTGAAGGCCGTCCAGTGGATGCAGAGAAAATTCAGAATGGTTTTGAGGATGAGGGATTTTAGCTACAAGGTTAATTTGGAGAAGTTTGGGTTGTCTTTGGAGTAAAAGAGATTGATAGAGGTGTACAAGTTTATGACTGATAAACAAGATAACAAAGAAAAATACTTATCCTTGGTTGATGGAGTACAAGGAGTTAGGGACACATTTAAAGTTTTAGGCAAGACTTGCAAGGGTGATGCGGGGAAGAACTTCATTTACACAGCGTTAATGATCTGGAACATGACCGAGGAGGATGGTAAAGGTACAACTGAGTGGCTTACTAGGAAATTTCAGGAGGTCCTCTTAGAGTCAATCACATTGTTATGGGTCTGAGACTAGTTAGAGACGATAGTAAATTTCCTTCTCTGAAGATATTTACACCAAGCAACAGTTGTTCTATGGGTACCAAAACAGGGACTTTTAATTCCAGGTTTATTAACTATTTGAATTTAAATTCCACCAGCTGTCATGTTGGGATTTGAACTTGTGTCCCTAGATCAGTAGTCTGGATTACTATCCCAGTGAGATTACCACTAAACGTCCCCTTGAATTGCAGCAAGTTTTAGCCATCCTTCCTGACATTACCTTTCATTTTGCATTGGTAGTTGTCTCATTTATACTACTTGTGAAGTATTTTGATATTCTTTACTATGTTAGGTGCTCATATAGTTACTTTTGTGATATTGTGAATATGCTTCCTTGCATATTAGTACATTTATTGCACAACATAGCAAATTAATTCCATGAGTTTTATCAGAACCTTTTTCCCAACTACCTTTTCTTTTTAGCCTTTCATTGCTATGGGAACTGTCTCAGATATCCCCTTGATATAATTAGGAAGTTTACAGCAGCAGATCTTTTCATTCCCTTTTTATTGTGCTCCTGCAAAATTAGTCCTTGAAAGTTGATTTGTGAAAATGTCTCCCAAATTTGGTGATGATTTAGCATGTCAAGATTGGGTGATGGTAACAGCCTGCAACTTGCCTCAATAGCCCATGCTGAGGAGGTGGAAAAAGATTTCACTTCTCATCCCATCCACTGAATTACATACTGGAAAGCGTATAGAAACCGGATTAGGAAATGATCAGATTAAGGTACGACTGGAAGCAAGTCTGTGGTTGTAGAGTCTTGTATCAACAGGACTCAAAATTCTCACTTCGTTGCAGCATTGTTCTTCTGGTGATTCACAAAGTTACCACAAGGACACGTTTTGTTGTGGAACAGCCCCTGCCCGATTTGCAAGCGCAGCAACAACCATGGTTAAAATGGTCCTGAGATATTTCTAGATCAACTTGATGACTGTGTAAGGAGTCCATTGATGTAAACATTAAAATTGCGGTCATGCATTTGGAAAAATGGTCTGTTTCATGAATTCTTATGTGAAAATGTTAGTTTTACTCAGTCAAGGCATTACCTTCTTGGTTGAAGCTAACAATTTTGAACTGCGCTGCAGAAGAGCTTTTTAAAGAGATGATAGCCTTTATTAAGTTGCTTTTCTGTTTGGATTGGATGAGTGACTGAAGAGTATTCTGTTTATTTTTAACCCTTTGTTGGCTAAAACCCTGCTTTGCTGAGCTGTGTGATTTTTTTTGGGGGGGGGAGGTTCCGTACTTGTTTCAATGGATTAGCTTCCCTTTTGGCTCTGTGTCATGAATAACATGGGTGTTATTGGAGCATCAGATTTGGCAGCAGAAATTGCTGGAATAGGACAAAGTGTGGCGATGATTTACATGGTGAGAATGTATAAAAACTGCATTTATCTATCTTTACAGAGGGATAGTGCAACGAGAGATCTTGTTCTCCAGGGAAGCACTGCGTGAGTTCTGCACCTGGTTTACCAACAATTGCAGCCCAGCATCAGGGCATCTCTAGTGCTACCTATGGCAGTGAGCATCTCTAATTTTTATGCTCCTTCTAACCTCCAGTGAGTGGCATAGGTAACCTGTCTGTTTGCTCTGGGCGCTCCAATGAAGGAGCCACTGCTGTTCTGTTAGAGGCCAGAAATGCATCACTTCAATAGCAGCTGATAAGAAGAAGAGGTTTGTAAGATCTGTTGGATTTTCAAGGTGCAAGGCTTGCACAGGGCCATCTTGGTCCTGTACAAGATCAAGCGCTCTACCCAAGAAAATGATGTTTGATGCACCATTCCTCGTTTGACGATTTCTTACACTGAACATAGAGAATTAAAAATCACCCTAGTCTGTGCCTTGTTTATTCTGTATATCAAACAGTTTCCTTGGAGTGGATTTTCAAAGTGTTGGCTGTCGGACTATAATACAAATTGCTCCTTAATGCTAAGCTGCCCTTTAGTGTTTAAATACGTGAAAGTTCAGGGGAATGGTGAGGTAAATGTGTGGCAATACAGGGATGGGATGGCCCTGAGAAAGATGCCCTGTCGGAGACTCAGTGCAGACTCGATGGGCTGAATGGCCTCCTTCTGTGGGCTACAGTATGCATATTAGGTACTATGTAGGTGTTACCATTAGGTGTTGCAGGCCTGTGAAAAATGATACTAACGTGAGAAGACGAAGGAAGTGATAATGGATAGCAGATGGAGTATCAGTAGCAGCAGCGCACTGTGCTGCAGTGATTTATACAGAAGTGCTGGAATGGAAGGCTTTTGATTGTTGAGACTGCAGCTAATGCAAAGCTAAGCAGAGAGCGATAAGAGATTGTGTTAGGTCCCTTCAGATCACAATTTTTTCTGTATTCTAGACAGGCCCTTGAAGCAAAGCTCCTGGCACTGATGTACTCTGACATTTCTATCCACTGCTTGGATTATCTTCTTTCTCTGGGTGGAAAGATGAAGTTCATCCTCTTGCTGACCTCTTCAGCCAGCATTTCTAACGTTGCATCTGAAAAGTGAGGAGCCCCTCCACTATCTCCTCTGTCTGCTATTTCAATGATGAGCAGAACCAAGCTGGTTGCAAAATAAAGTGCATTTCCCCCTTTTAAAGGGACTAACTGCCTTTAACTGATGCCAGCTGTACCTATGTACTTACAGCTCATGTGTTAGACAAGCTACCAATGAGTATGGGTAATGCTGTTCACTTGCTTCGCTTTTGCTTTGCAGGCACCAGGTCAACTTAATGAGATCTCATGGTCTCAGAATATATGATTAATCAGCCCATGAGGTCAATAATAACTGTACTGCCCTGGCTAAGATAAGTGAACATCATAAGCTCAGCAACACAAGAAAAATCCTGGATTTATAAGGATGTAGAGATTATATTGAATGAACTTGGAGGAATTGCTAAAGTGAAGTTAATTGTGAAAATAAATTATAATTCACACAGGTGTACTGAGTTGCTAAAGTTTTCAATAATTATTGTTTGACAGCTAAATCATAAATTTCCAATTGCAAATACATTGAGCACATTTTACTTGCATCGCTGCCAGATCTTCATCTGGGGTTCTTTGGTCTAATAATCCTGTTCCCCTGGCCTTTCCCTGTATTATTTTATATTATTTTTCAAATATTTATCTTGTTCCCTTTGATGCTTTTGTCTCTGCCTGAAAAGCTACTTGTAGGAAAAGTTGTAACAAAAAAATGCTTCTAACTTGAGCCTCATTCCCGAATATGCCTTGCTTGTTGAGCAGAATTTTTCAACAGCATGCCATTGCCAATGGGGTAGTTAGAAATGTGCATCACTTCTGTTCTCTTTTTACCTTTTCCTCTTGGATTACAGTTAAAATTTTAAGTGTTGCCGTGTTCATGGGAGATACATGCACTTGTGTGACCGGGATGCTTACCATTGGTGTAACCAACTGTCAGCTGACAATACTGCAACTACAAGTGAACTGTAGAAATGTCTCCTGATCAAACAGGGAGGCTCAGCATCACAGACAAAACTTTCCTGCCCAACGGCATTGTCAGTAACTCATGACTCAAACTCACTGGGAGCATAAAGGTGACAGCAGTGTTTTTCAAAATCAAATTGCACTTGTAAATATTTCATATTACATTGGTTTGCTTTATTCTTATGTGCCTCATTATTTGTTGAGACTAACTTAGGCAGAGAACTAAGTGTACTGGCATACATCATAGTTAGCAAGTATTGATAGGTACAGGCAATTAAGGACATGACCTTATTGTGGAGGAAACAATGTGTTTTTTTTGTTCTTTGCTCACTATTTATTAAATGTTCATGTTAAATGTCTTGTCTTGTGCTTGCCATTCTGTGGCTGCACTTGCAGGCTCAGCTGACCTCCCCTTCTATGCATTGTAAAGGAAATTGTTCAAACTCAGTCACCGTGGCGTTAGTTGAAATGTTGTAGGCTGACTCAAAGGGCAGGATTTTCTGGTTGCACTTGCCCCAAGGCCAAAAAATCCTGCCTGAGGTCAATGGATCTTTGCATGCTCCATGTCCCAGCTGTTATAATTCCTATGGTGGACTGGAAAATTTCACCCAAAGCCCAGTAAAGACTCTGCCAGCCAACACCAAGAGATGGAACCTGTCGTGAAGTTTGCTCACATCAAATAGTGATTTTTAATCCACTGGCTTCATTTTTGGACTTCAAACTTACATGAAAAGATGTTTTAAGCCAATGAGCACAGCCAATTTGTGTCACTATGTAGTCTATATTCCTCTTTATTGAGTTAGAGATGTCAAGTCTGTGAAGACCCCACCAGAGGCAATAAGCCCTTGAGGACTGTGACCCTACTTCCTGTGACATTTAAGACAAGCAACTGAGACTCAGCTGGTGGAAATGGGACATTACATCTAATCACTCAAGCCATGAAACAATGGCTCAGATAAACTTGCAAACATGAACTACACAAGCTACCATTTTAGAACATGAACAGTGGCCTAATTTGGATTCTACTTCCTCCACTGCCCAACAGTGGAAAGAGAAATAAGATCATAGGAACATCGGACTGAGGAGTAGGCAATCCAGCCCCTTGAGCCTGTTCTGCCATTCAGTAATAGATCATAGCTGATCTGGTTGTGGCCTCAACTCCACTTTTCATCAATTCCTCATCATTCTCAACCCCATTTGTCTATCAAAAACCAGTGTTCACTCTGTCTTGAATAAATTTATTGACCCAGGCTCCAGTCCTTTCTGGGGAAGATAATTCCAAGTACCAGTGGTCTGTTTTGAGAGGAAAGTGTCTCCCTTTAAACAGTAGGCCTCTTATGCTTAAACATGTGTCCCCTTGTTTAGTCTCTCCCAAAACATCATCTGGGTATTTCCTATCAAATCCCCTCAGGATCTCTGTATGTTTCAATAAGGTCACTTCTCATTCTTCTAAACTTAAATAGTTGTAGGCCCAACCTGTACAACCTTTCTTGTAAGTGGCCTACTGTTTAAGGGATCAATAGGAAATATTTTTCTCTCAAAACAATCACTGGTATGTGGAATTATCTTTCTCAGAAGGGAGTGGAGCCTGGGTCAATTAATTTATTCAAGACAGAGTTAAGACTTTTTTTGATAGCAAATAGAGTTGAGGATTATGGGGAACAGATGACAAATTGGATCCCAGTCAAGTGAACCTTCTCTGAATCATTTCTAATGCAATTGTATGTTTTTTTTTCAAAAACAGACCAAAACTGTACACAGTGTTCCAGATATGGTTTCACCAAGGCACTGTATAGCTTCAATAAAACTTCCCTACTTTTGTATTCCATTTCCCTTGTGTAATGGATAGGAGGGGGCTTAATTTAAACAGCATTAATATCTCTTCTCACTATCCATTCGTAAACAGAATGGTGTTTTTGATTTGCTTCTGCCTTTTAGAAGTGGTAATGAATTTCTAACCCCTCTGTCCTGGGTCTGATCCAATATTCAAGCAATAATGCCACAGCAAACTCAAAATGGGATAAACTCAATGGATTAGTTTATTTGTAAGCGGTCTCATAACATCAGGTTAAAGTCCAACAGGTTTATTTGGTATCACGAACTTTTGGAGCGCTGCTCCTTTATCAGGTGAGTGTTCATATGCGCAAACTTCTTGGAGATCCTCTCCATTTGAGCTAGTGGTTTGCGGTGTTGGTGGCAGCCATGATGTGGAGATGCTGGAGTTGGACTAAGGTGGGCACAGTAAGAATTCTCACAACACCAGGTTAAAGTCCAACAGGTTTATTTGGGGTATCACAAGCTTTCAGAACGCTACTCCTTCATCAAGTGAGTCACCTGATAGAGGATACCCAGAACCCTCTACCACCAAGTTCTGCAGTCTTTCTCCATTTAAATAGTATATACAGCTTTTTTATTCTTATTGCTAAGATGGACGGGTTCACATTTTCCCACATTATACTCCATTTTGCCATTCACATAACCTGTGTATATCTCTTTGCCAACTTACTTTTCTACCTATCTCGGTGCCATCAGCAATTTTTAGCAAAAATATATATGATCCCTTCATCCAAATCATAGATAAAAATGGTAAATGGTAAAGGTCTCAATTTTAATCCTTGCAGCACTCCACTTATTACAGCTTGCCAACCTGAAAAATACCTATTTATCTCTTATTTATGCTTCCATCTTAATCATTCTAGTATGTTACCACCACACCATATAGTATTATCTTGTGTAGTAACTTGATGTGGCACCTTATCAAATGCCTTCTCAAAATCCAAATACACCACATTTGAAGGATCCTCTGCATCCACCTTATTACTTCTACAAAAAGTGGAATAGTTAATCACGATTTCCCTTTCACAACCCATGTGAACTCCCCCTGATTACATTTTGATTTTTTAAAAATGTATTCTGCGATAACCTCAATGATAGGGAAATTGCTAGAATCTATGGCAGATGTTAGGTAGGCCATCTAGTCCTAGAGGCTTGTCAGCCAATAGTTTATCCAGCATCTTTTCCACAAAGATGGGTAATAGTTTAAAGTTCCTCCCGTTCATCTCTTGATTTTAAGTATCTTTGGGAATGTTACTAAGTCTTCTATTGTGAAGACAGCCAAAACAAGAATCTGTTCAATGCCCCTGTCATTTCTATGGGATTTTCTGGCTCTGTAACTGGTGAGCATCATTGCGAGTGAGCTGGTAGAATTTTCCAGTCCCAACAATGCCCGCTGGAGTCAGGGCCAGGAAATCCTGCCCCTTGTTTTCCATTATCAATTCACCAGACACCCCTTTTAGAAGACAAATGCTAGCTTTAGTTACATTTTTTACTGTTTAAATCTTGTTGGAACTCTTACTTTTTTTTGAGGTGAAGATGCCAGTGTTGGACTGGGGTGGGCACAGTAAGAAGCCTCTCACACACGAGGTTGAAGTCCAACAGGTTTATTTGGAATATTAGCTTTCGGAGCGTTGCTCCTGCATCAACCCTGATAAAGGAGCAGTGCTTCAACAGCTTGTGATTCCAAATAAACCTGTTGGACTTTAACTTGGTGCTGTGAGACTTCTTACTGTATTTTTTTTATTACTAGCTAGCTTTCTTTCATATATCTGTCTTTAATTTTTTTAATTGTTCTTTGCCGCTTCTTAATATTTACCCAATCTTATGTCCTGACACTGACTTTTACACATTTGTGGTTTTTCTTTCAATTTGATATTCTTCTTAAATTTAGCCATGGGTGCTGCACCCTTCATTGAGTCTTACTTTCTCACCGGGATGAATCTTTGCCGAGAGTTATTAAATATCTCGTCAGAAATGTGCCATTAAATCTCCACTGTCCTACCTTTTAATGTGGTTTCCCAATTCACTTTAACTAGATTAGACTTCAACCCTCTAGATTTAAAACAGTAGTTTGAGACCTTTATTTCTTCCCTTCAAACTGAACATGAAATTCTGTAATTTTGGGATCACTGTCACCCGGAGGCCCCTTTGCTGTGAGGTTATTGATGAATACTGTCTAATTATTGTGCAGTAGCAGGTCCAGAATAACTTGTTCCCTGGTTGGCTCTGGAACGTACTGCTCTAAGGAACTGTGTAAGTCCATTCTATTAAATGTTCCAGGCTATCTTTGCCAACCTTATGTGCCTGATCTAAAGATATAGAATCCCTACAGTGCAGAGAGAGACCACTTGACTCATCAAGCCTGCACCAACAACAATCCCACCTAGTCCCTATCCCCATGTATTTTCCCTGCTAATCTTCCTGACATTAAGGGGCAATTTATCATGGCCAATCCACCTAACCTGCACATCTCTGAACTGTGGGAGGAACACAGTAAAAAGTCTGACAACACCAGGTTTTAGTCCAACCTATTTATTTGATAATATTCTCA
Source organism: Carcharhinus amblyrhynchos (assembly GCF_965287045.1). NCBI lineage: Eukaryota > Metazoa > Chordata > Chondrichthyes > Carcharhiniformes > Carcharhinidae > Carcharhinus > Carcharhinus amblyrhynchos. The sequence continues at coordinate 37,297,701 of NC_137339.1, read as the reverse complement.
CAAGCTTTCGAGGGGTTACCCTCTTCGTCAGGTGAATGGAGAGTTCTGGCCTCAGACAGAGCATATAAAGCACAGACAGTTTAGAGATTACTGATTAAAATGCGAATCCTTACACCTAACCTGCTGTTCAAGACCTGAAGTGGCTGACAATGTGAGTGGTAGGAGCACTGATCACAGTTTAAAGAGATGTGTATTGTCTCCAGACAGTACAGTAAGTGAGGTTTTGCAAACCCAGGCAAGTCACGGGGGTTACAGATAGTGCGACATGAACCCAAGATCCCTGTTGAGACCGTCCTCATGTGTGCGGAACTTGGCTATCAGTCTCTGCTCAGCGACTCTGCGCTGTCGTGTGTTGTGAAGGCCGCCTTGGAGAATGCTTACCCGAAGGTCAGAGGCTGGATGCCCGTGACCACTGAAGTGTTCGCCAACAGGAAGGGAACAGTCTTGCCTGGTGACTGTCGAGCGATGTTCACTTAGAGGAAACTATGCAGAAATGGAGACAATGTATAAACTCCACACACAGTTGCCTGAGGTTGGAATTGAACTCAGGTCCATGGAGCTGTGGGGCAGTAGTGCTAACCACTGTGCCACCATGCCATTCACAATCTATGTGTAGATTAAAATCACTGTGATTACTGCAATAGCCTTCTTGCATGTCACATGACCAATCAAGTCTTTAGTGTGTTTTCCAAGCATGTGCTGGCAGAAGAGAAAAGGACAAATGTGGATATTGAGCCACCAGCTCTCCCTCTCTCCCACTCTCCATCAAGCAGTGCTCTGTTTTGTAAATTTTGACATGCATCTCCATGCCTAAAAGAAGGCAGAGAGAAGGTAATGAAACTAACCCCCCTGTTAAGTTCAAGAAGATCTATATGACTAGTTCTGTTATAATCACAGCAAACAGTTAAGTACGCACATTGAATTGGCAAATACATCTGAGTAGTGGAAAAAGAGGGGAGCCATTCAACGTCTTCTCACCCGTTTGCAAAAATCTACCTCTGGATAGTGCTGTCACTGCCTTTACACCCTTTGTCTTCTTACCTCGACTGGCCCCACAATTCCAAGCTACCCCTCCTCCATCCTGCCACCACCACAGCCAGAATGCAACACCCTTCCTGCTTTGCTCCTCCATGCCTTTGACCTCACCCCCGTCCCCCTCTCACAGATACCTCTGCCACTCCCCATGTTCTTAACCCCATTCTGCACTCTCCTAAATGGCTCACACATGCTGGTTCCAAGCCTCCACACAAGCTGCCTTTCTTCTGCTCCCCTCCCTTGTGCTGTAACATTAAACGAGGAAAACTGCTGATCTTACACACAACTCCACAAAACTTTAAACAGATATGAACTAGGTGGCAAGCGATTCTTGTAGCACCACTGACTTTATCTTGAACGTAGGACATTAACTGACTTTAAAATGTTTTGAAATTCTGAGTATTCACGGCATGCAAATGAACTTGCCACAGGCAGGGATGAGTTTTAACATGCCGCAGACTTTATCTCTGTATCTCAACCCACTGTTGGGAGATTTCACATCCTGCTTAATTACGTACGCCATGTTTCCCACTTTTGTGGGCTGCATTAAATCCCCACTCCTGCCAAATTGTTACCACCTCACCCACCAGTCAGAATCATCTTATTATTCACCCTCTTAAAGCCTTTATATGATTTTAAACATCTCTTGGATTTCCTCTTTACCTAGGGCAGCATGGTGGCACACACTGCCTCACAGCACGAGGGACCCGGGCTCAATTCCCAGCTTAGATGACTGTATGTGTGGAGTTTGCACATTCTCCCCGTGTCTGTGTGGGTTTCCTTCACGTGCTCCAATTTCCTTCCACAGTCCAAAAATGTGCGGGTTAGGTTGATTGGCCATGCTAAATGGCTTTTTAGTGTTAGGGGATATCAGAGTGATTAGTAGGGCAACTATGTGGAGCTACGGGGATTGTTGTCGGTGTAGGCTCAATGGGCCAAATGATCCCTTCTGCACTGTAGGTATTTTATGATTCTCTGCTCTAATAGATTAAAGAATAATTATTATAACTATTATAGCTGGTATTACAGGGACTCTCTGCTATATGTTCCTTGGCTTATAAATGGGATGGTCAGAACTACACAATTCAGCTTTGAATAGTCAATATCTCCTACAAGTTGAATGTCACTTTCTTACTTTTCCAATCAGCTTTCCTCTCTAGATAATTTAGAATCCTATTTGCTGCTTTTACCTCAACTCACGGATTCATGAACCTGCACCTTTCGATCCTTTTTTCCTCGGTTCTGTCAGGATTCTCGATGTGTGTGTCCACGACACCATTGATATGTAGCTCACGGGTTTCTTTGATCTGACCTCTGAAACTTCGCTCATGTGCCCAGAAGACTGAAAAGGACTGCTCTCCAATTGATCAAAATCCACTCTTCCCAAAAAACATTTACCATTCCTGCAGAACAGCCAGGTGAAAGGTTACAGTCGTGAAACATTAACTTTATTTTTCTCTCCAGAGAAGCTGGCTGACTTGCTGAGCATTCCCAGCCTTTTCTGATTTTATATAATAGAGAAGCTATTTTGACTTGTGGCGGAGATCAAAACAAGAAGTCATAAATATAAGATAATCAGTAACAAATGCAGTTGGGAATTAGGGAACTTATTTGGAGAGCAATTGGAATATGAAACTCACTACCACAAGGAATAGTGGAGGCAAATAGCATAATTGGGCTAATGGAAAGCAAAATAAATGCATGAAGGAAGGAATAGAAGACTATGTTGACAGGGTTAGATGAAATAGGATGGATGGAGGCTTGTGTGCAATGTAAACACTGGCTACTTGGACCAAATGGCTTGCCTGTAAATAATTTTATGTAAGATTGTGACCAACAATTTTTTTGAGCAAATTACTTTTATTCCTTTGTAATGCTACTATTTATAAAACACAACATTGCTGTTGGCCATTTTTTAAAATGCCTTTAACATTCTGTGCTTAGACATTCAGTATTACATACTTCAAAACTAAAAAAAAGCAAAATTCTGCAGGTGCTGGAAATCTGAAATTAAAGCCAAGTGTTGGAAATATTCGCAGGTATGGCAACATCTGTGGAGAGAGAAAAACTTGAGTTAATATTTTGGGGTGAGAATGATTTCTTCTAAATGCTATATTTGAGTCATATTCAAGTTTCTCTTCAAAAATGTTGCCAGGCTTGCTGAGTGTTTCCATTGCTCTCTGTTTTCATTTCATATTATATATTTGAATAATCAGGTCACTGTTTATCCATGTCGTTCTGTATCTTCCATCCGGTTTATGCTCCCCTTTCTTGCTTTCCATCCAAAAGCATTACCTCACATTTATCACAATAAATAGTATCTGTATGTAATTCCTTGCATTCTTTCTCACAGTTTTTCATGCTCCCGAATTTAACATTATCAAGTCATTATTGGTACAATGGGTTGTTGTGTAAAAAAAAATTAGCCTATGGGATATTCAACATTCCCAACCACTGTCGGTAGATATCCCTCACAAGTGGGAATTCTGGCTACTTGCTTGTCCCCTTATCTTGGGTATGGAGCCAAATGAAACTCAAATTTAAGTTTCCTTACTTTGCCTTTGCTTTGATCAGCAGTAAATAGGCATGAGCCCTAAGGGTGAACATGAATTTATGTAATTACTTTTTATGGGCATCCAGTGTTGATTGTATTCATTCAAAGTGGGTGCTTCATCTGCAGCAGGCTTGAAACTTTCAGCCTCCCAATTTAAGAATAAGATTGCTTCCAACTGCACCAAGCTGATTCTGCAGGGATTCAGTGGATATCATTGTCCTTTCATAAATAAAGAATTCACTTGACTTCCCACTAGAATATGCTGTGTCCTTTGCTTCCAAAGGTACCATTAGAGCCTATTGTTTTAAATCTTGAATGTACATTGATAAAGAAGCATTATCAACAGTACATTCCTTGTTATATTTCTGTGCGTGCTTTCAAAAACCGAACAACAATGTATTTTGAACAATGTTTTTATTTTGCTTTTTTTTAGAACTGCTAACATTTGTAAAGTGATAGGTAAAATTTATAATCAATGAATGTCATAGATTGCAAACTCATTCAAAATGTGAAGTAATGTTTATTTTTAAAATAGTTAATTGATCTAGTTTCCTCAGAAATTCTCAGAGTTTCCAGAACCAATGAATTACTTTGAAGTGCAGAACGTTTTGTTTGGTGTTCTTTTTTGTTAGGCACCTGTCATTCCATAACCAAACAAAACCTCAATCTATTAATTCATTTGAAAAGCTTCACCCTGAACGACATGATACGCAAAAAATGGTGATAGAGAAATTCCATTAGCAATGCCTCTTCTGCATCTTCCTGATGTGAATGGAAGGATTGTTGAACAAACACTTCCTGAAGTTCCACAAGCATTTGGGCCTGCAAAATCAACTGAAGTGAACTGGGCAGTGTCCAGATGGACGAAATGCATCTCTTCATAAGGTCCTGTTTTCTTAACTCTTGTATGGCCAGTGTTCCAGGAGAGGACTGTGAAAACACTTCAATGACACTCTGAAACTCTCCTTGAAACGTGACAGTATTGACACTCGTGACTGGGAGGAGCTTGCCACCAATCAGTCAAGATGTAACAATTTGTCCATCATGTTTTAAGTCCATACATCCTAAGGGTGAGGTAGGGTGGTGGCATAGAAGGAAAGGAAGCTAATTCTGCCTCTGGATCCTACTATCTCCTGCAGAGTCTTGCTCCCAAGTGTGCAAAGTTCTGTGAGTTGAGAATTGGCATGTCCACTTGCATGAAGTGGAATGCCAGTGTTGGACTCACCTGATGAAGAAGCAGTGCTCCAAAAGCTCTTGATTCCAAATAAATCTGCTGGACTTTAATCTGGTGTTGTGAGACTTCTTACTGTATGAAGACTCATCGCAGAAACTTGTGACCCTGAATAGGTGCCATCCTCCAATTGAGGGACAGTTGATGATGAAATTGTGCACTACGTTGTCAGTTAAATGACCTTGGAGTATGTGAATTCCTTGTCTATTGTGGTACCAAATTTTACAGAGTACTACATCCTAAAGAGGAGGCATGGCGACCTGGCATTAGTGCCAGGGATCTGGGTTTGATTCCTGGCTTGGGTCACTGTCTGTGTGGAGCTTGCACGTTCTCCCTGTGTCTGACTGGGTTTCCTCCGTCTTGCTCCCACAGTCCAAAGATGTGTGGGTTAGTTGCAATGGCCATGCTAACTTGTCCCTCGTTGTTCTATGATGTGCAGTTACAGGGATTAGCAGGGTAAATATGTGGGGTTATAGAACATAGAACATTACAGTGCAGTACAGGCCCTTCGGCCCTCAATGTTGTGCCGACCAGTGGAATCAACCTAATGACCCTCTAACCTAAACTATTCCAATGTTATCCATATGCCTATCCACTGACCATTTGAACGCCCTTAAAGTTGGCGAGTCCACAACTGCTGCAGGCAGGGCATTCCACGACCTTACTACCCTCTGAGTAAAGAACCCACCTCTGACATCCATCCCATAATTATCACCCCTTAATTTAATGCTATGTCCCCTTGTGTTAGCCATCACCATCCGAGGTAAAAGGCTCTCACTGTCCACCCTATCCAGTCCTTTGATCATCTTATATGCCTCAATCAGGTCACCTCATAACCTTCTTCTCTCCAATGAAAATAACCTCAAGTCCCTCAGCCTTTCCTCATAAGACCTTCCCACCATACCAGGCAACATCCTAATAAACCTCCTCTGCACCCTTTCCAATGCCTCCACATCCTTCTTATAATGCGGCGACCAGAACTGTACGCAATACTCCAAGTGCTGCCGCACTTATAGGAATAGGGCCTGGATGGGATTGTTGATGGTGCAAGCTCGATGGGCCAAATGGCCTCTTTCTGCACTGTGGGGATTCTATGATTCTAAATTGGTCTGCTTTCAAGCAATAGACCTAAGCTCGAACAGCGTTGTGGGTGCTTTATTGCTTCAGCAGAGGGGCACATCATCAGTCAGCGCTCCCAGTGCTGATAAGAATTCAAAAACAATTGCTGGAAAGTACATGTCGACCTTGGATTATGACTGAATGGATTTGACTGTAGAATAGACTGCCAATGCCGAATAAAATCACAGCCCAGAAGCAGTCGCTTCCCTCAGCTGGGAAATGGGTGAGATTTTCTCGCAGAAGTAATTGTCAGTAGTTTGCAGTCTTGTCGGTGTGTGTGACTGCCTATTGCTGCTATCATTACCACGGCTGTGTGTACCCACATTGTACGTTTGGCCGTGTCAGGCTGACAGACACGGAGGGAGGGGGAGAAGAGAGAGAGAGAGAGAGAGAGAGGCTGCCGGGTAGACACCTCCTAGTAGCAGACAGGGAGAGACACTGCAAACATGTCGGATAATATCCCTCTGCAGCCTGTTCGCCACAAGAAAATCCATGACTCCAAACACAAGAGCGGGTAAGAAGAGAGCGTGGCTGCAGCTGGCTGGGGGAGGTTTGATGTTTTGTGTTTTGGATTGAAGAGATGGGGTTTGAAATGAAAACATACAGTACATTCTCGGTATTTGGGAACAGCGGGTGTCAGCTCCCCGCGTCTGTAACGAGGCTAACCTGTCGGTGCGTTTTCCTCTCACAATGATTGGGGAGGGAAGCGATATGGGGGGTTTGGGAGGGGGAGGTTGATGGGGGTGGTTTGGGAGAGGGGAATTTGTGGGGATGAGGGGGAGATTGATGGGGATTTGGGAAAGGGGAGTTTTTGGGGGGAGGTTGAGGAGGGAGAAGTGTTTGGGAGGGGGGGGGTTGATGTAGGGGAGGTTTGGAGATGGGGTGGGGAGTTGGAGTGGGGTTAAGGGGAGGCAGTTTGTGGAGTAGGGGTTTGGAGAGGGGTGGATGTGGGAGGTTGGAGGGAAGTTTGGGAATGGGGGGGGGGAGCTGATGTGGAGCCCGGCACTATCCCAGTGACTGATCCTTCCCGTTTGCCGCTTCAGTGCATTACAGGCAGACGGGCAGAGCTGGTAGGGAGAGAATTAGGCAGTGGGTGTTTATAAAACCCATAGAAATAAATAAAAATAAAACTGCGTATGGCTCTCAGCCGGGGAAAAGGAGGCATTTTTAGCCACCGGGCTAAAGGATTGCTGGCGACTGGGAAAGCAGAAAGACTGGATTCCTCCTCTTGTCTCACACGCACACACACATAGGCAAATTCTGAGGGCGGGCTGCAGAGATTTATTCTGTGTACAAATTGTTTTTTTTAAAAAAAAATGGGAATTGGGGCAGTTGAATCAGGGTGAGGGTAGCTGTCTGGATTTGTAATGCTGGGTTTGGTGTCGGTGCTGCCTGGGGCTCAGTCTGATTGTTGTTGTGGGGAGGATTGCCTGGCAGGTTCTTCCTGCTTCACCGCCATTGAGGGAGGCGCAGCCCTGATCAACATGTGAAAATGCTGCTGTGTGAACCTGCCCCTCAGCAACAACCGTGAAACTCTGATCGTTCACACAGTGGCATCCCATCCCACAGGGGAAACTGATCTGCTGCCGGATTGATTTATTTATTGGTTCTGGTCCCTAAATGCGCCGATGATCTCATGCTTCTGCCATGTATCCTGGTTTCAGGGTGGATTGTGTGTGCCACTGGCTTCGACAACATCCCCTTTGCTGCTCTCACAAATCACGAACAAAACATGCTGGCTTCTATCCTTCTCAGGCCAGAGTTTAGATGTGTTTTGATTAATAAATACTGGCAGCCCTCTTCAAACTGCAATTTAAAAACAATTGGCTTGTTTAAGCTTGCCTAACACCCTTTCAGATCAGTGAACTTGCTTTTTGATCATGTTTGGAGTTACACTGTCAAGTATCATAGAATCCCTACAGTGCAGAAGACGGCCATTTGGTCCATTGAGCCTGCACCGACGACAGTCCCACCCAGACCCTAGCCCCATAATCCCACATATTTAAGAACATAAGAAATAGGAGCCGGAGTAGGCCATCTAGCCCTTCGAGCCATTCAATAAGATCATGGCTGATCTGTCGTGGCTCAGTTCCACATTCCCGCCCTCTCCCCATAACCCTTAACCCCCTCTCTTGTCAAAAACCCATCAACCTGCGTCTTAAAAATATTTAGCGAGGTAGCCTCCACCACTTCAACGGGCAGAGAATTCCAGAGATTCACCACCCTTTGAGTGAGGAAGTTCTTCCTCAACTCTGTTCTAAACCGCCCCCCCCTTTATCTTGAGGCTGTGCCCCCTAGTCCTACTGTACTTTCTGAGCGGGAAGAGTCTCTCCACCTCTATCCTATCCATCCCATTCATCATCTTATATGTCTCAATGAGATCTCCCCTCATTCTTCTAAACTCTAACGAGTACAAGCCTAGTTTATTCAGCCTCTCCTCATAGCTCAGCCCCCTCAACTCCGGCATCAGCCTAGTAAACCTCCTCTGCACTCCCTCCAAGGCCAAAATATCCTTGCGTAAGTACGGCGCCCAAAACTGCACACAGTACTCCAGCTGCGGCCTCACCAATGCCCTATACAGCCGCAGCAAGACCTCCCTACTTTTATATTCAATCCCCCTCGCTATGAAGACCAGCATCCCATTAGCCTTCCTGACCACCTGCTGCACCTGCAAGCTGGGTTTTTGCGACTCATGCACAAGGACCCCGAGGTCCCTCTGCACCGTCGCCTGCTGCAGTTTTTCGCCACGTAAGTAATAATCCTTCCAACCATTATTCCTACCAAAGTGGACCACCTCACACTTGCCAACATTAAATTCCATTTGCCAGTTCCTGGCCCATTCGCCCAGCCTATCTAGATCCTCCTGCAGACTCTCCACACCCTCCGCGCAATTTGCCGTTCCACCAATCTTGGTGTCATCAGCAAATTTCGACACCATACACTCGGTTCCCTCCTCCAGATCATCTATATAAATGGTAAATAGCTGAGGCCTCAGCACCGATCCCTGGGGCACTCCACTAGTCACCAACTGCCAATCCGAATAGCACCCATTGACCCCTACTCTCTGCCTCCTATTTGACAACCATTTACCCTGCTAATCTCTCTAATCTAAGCATCCTGGGATACTAAGGGACAATCCTCCTATTTACCCTGCTAATCCCTCTAATCTAAGCATCCTGGGATACTAAGGGACAATTTAGCATGGCCAATACATCGAACTTGCACATCTTTGGACTATGGGAAGAAATTGGATCACCTGGAGGAAACCCACGCAGACATGGGGAGAACTTGCAAACTCCACACAGGCAGTGACCCAAGTAGCAATCAAATCCAGTCCCTGGAGCTGTGAGGCAGCGGTACCAACCACTGTGCCATCCAATATCAATAATGCAATAATATCAAGTATCAATAATGTATTAATCATCTGCAGTTTTCCACCAAATGGAACATATTTGTCTATAACATGCATTGTATTGTCTTTCATTTCTGTAGCAATATATGTATTCACCAATATCACCTGTAAGAAGGCTTTTGTTTTGCACTCATGTAAACATTTACTTTTTCAGCTCTGTGTTCTGCCCATTAGAGCGAGCAGTAAAAGGCTGAATTTTTCCCAACCCAGTGGTGACAAACAGAGGGACAGGTATGGTGGTGGGAGGAAGCTGTCTTGGATGGTAGCCTGGAGCAGGGATTGAGGAAGTGGTTGGGGGCAGTGGGGCTGTGTGAAGATCATCAGTTGAATAAAAGTGGCTCCTTTCAGCAGGCTGGAGGGTCATTGGAGCTAGAGGCTGGGGATTGTACCATGCTTTATGTGGAGTGGGAGGTGGGGTGATTTTTTTTTTTGGTCCTTATGTCTCCATTTGTGGCCTGAGGCACTGTCGTGGCTTCCAACATATCTCAGCAGAGCCCACCTATGGCAGTGGATTTGCAGAGCTTTCACCGCTGGACGGCCTCCTATTGGTCTTCCGGATTTGGAAGCTACACTGCTGATCTTCAGTTGGACAATGAACACAGAGGTGGCCAATTTGGAGGTGATGTCCAGGTAAACACTCCTGCCAGCCTGGTGCCCGACAAGTTCAGGCTTGGGACCAACATTAGTTATTGATGTCGGGTCCTGGAGTCTGTGGGAATATCCTGTCATGATGTGGAGATGCTGACGTTGGACTGGGGTAAACATATTAAGAAGTCTCACAACACCAGTTTAAAGTCCAGCAGATTTATTTGGTAGCAAACGCATGGTGTTTGCTACCAAATAAACCTGTTGGACTTTAACCCTGGTGTTGTGAGACTTCTTACTGGGAATATCCTGTCCACAGAATGAAATTATGTGTCATGAGGTATTACCTTGATCTCCACAATAAAAAAGAGTATTTTGGACATGTGTTCTTGACAGCTTCCTATACAACATAAAGCAAGTGATGTCTGGAGCTTTTAAGAGAATACTTCTCTGCTGTGGCAGATTCGGGTCTAATTGGTTTATTCTTGTCTCTTTGGGCTGGTGTTACAAACAGGAGGGGTGTTAATTTAAACAGAGCTAATTTCTCCTCTCACCACCCATCAGTAAACAGAAAGGTGTTTCGATTTGCTTCACCCTACATAAGTGGAGTATTTCCCAACCCTTCAGTTCTAGTGTGACCCCATTTCTATTAACTCCTCAGCAAACTTGGGATAGAATGAACTCAGAGGGTTAGGTTATTGGCATATGTGCAAACGCAGGAACAGGGTCACACATTGCATTCTTTGCACTCATAGTAAAAGAGGGATAGAGAAAAGAAAAAGATTACAGTGCAGAGACCTCAGAGGGAAAAAAATATTGTTTCACGTGGGTTGCAGAGTCTAGAATCAAAGATTAATCAGGTATTCCTTAATGCAGGTCGGCAGATTGAAAACCAGTGCTGTATAATTCATTTTACCAGTGGTATTGACTTCACACAATGAGATACATGCAGAGATGAATCAGCCTTGTGGGTAATGGTGCCAGCAAAAGCAATGTAAATGAGGCTAGATGTCCAACGCCCAGAGCTGCTTGTCTGTGAGGCCGCTAGCCAGATGGTAGAATCTGAGACTTTGTAGTTCAGCAAGATAATGTTACTTAATTCCACAAGCCAGATCCCCATATCACATGACTCTCACCTTTCCACACTGTGTTTGACAAGGACCTAGTGTGAATCTCTAAGATCTTTAAATTTCTCAAGTATTAAGAATTGAAAGGAAGGTTGCAAGATCCTTTGTCTAAGCAGACAAGCAGACTTCCATTGGCCAGCCTGGGTTATAAAATGCAGTTGGCTGTTATGTAGTTCTCTTTGAATTTGGTCTGTGCAGTGCATAGGGGTTATGGAATTCTTCAGGAATAATGATGAGTTTTCCTAATACTAGGTAGCCTCTTTTGTCTGGGGCCAGAGGGATATGAGTTCAATCATTTTATCCATTTGGAAAATTTTAGAGCATTGAGCATATCTCTATGTATGTATATCGGGTGAAGTCTTTAGTCCCTCACAGCTGGAGTGTACGTCCTAACGTGACATACTCTTAAAATAATATGTTTGAAATGTGCTTGTAGTAGTCATCTGACAATAAATCATAAACATAAAAATATAATTCTAAAATGTAAGAACTAACTTGGACTAAAGATGGAAGTAATTGGAAATATTTGTGAATTTAGACTCAAATGAATGCAACAGTTAAACTAGGATAAGGGATGAAAGCAAATTACTGCGGATCTGGAATCTGAAACCAAAAGAGAAAATGCTGGAAAATCTCAGTAGGTTTGGCAGCATCTGTGAGGAGAGAAAAAAGCTGATGTTTCGAGTTCAGATGACCCTTTGTCAAAGATAGGGATGAATGCAGTTCTCAAGTCAGCAGTGCAGTCAAATGAGTAAATGGTCAGAGCTGGAAAAAACATGGAGTATTGATTTTGACAGGTGGTTGTTGCTTCTTGCAGGAGGAACAGTCCGTAGTGTTGTCTCCAGATAAAGACTTGCTTCTGAGTAAAATTTATGATTTGTGCTCAGTCTTTGTCACGTTATTTCTTTATTATAGCTGAATAAATGTCCATGTATTGTTAATGCTCTGAATTTGTATGGAGATCATAAAGTTAAACTCTGATGAAAATTTCCATTGAGATACAAAACAATTTCTATTCATTACCATATAAAAGAGTGTGGCTAAAGTTAGCACTCTGTGGTCAGACTACGGTCACATCACTGTAGAAACTCCTGTGGGAAAAAACTAGCATGGAGAAGGAATTTCTGAGTTACCTGATACAAAGTGTTTTCGAGTACTCACGTCAGCAGTCTTAAATGCTGGGATTCTTGGAGAATATAAGCAACTAAGCTAGCCTATGTGTTTTCCATAGTAACTTCTGTCTTTTTATTATGCAGAAGCTACAAGTAAATAAACAGTTGAAAAGGACATTAGCAACAAACACTGAGAGAAAAAGGGTCAAATAATGCAACCAGTAAACTATCAGAATGAAATAGACAAGAAAATAACTCTAATTTCTGTCATTTTTCTTTGTGTGTTTGTATTTATTAGATTTAAAATAAGCAAAAGATGACAGTGTAATATTTTAATATAGGACATATCTAGTTCAGAATTTTGGTCTGTGCTATACAAATCTTTTTTTTGCTTCCTTTCTTGCACCACAGCATCTGTTAATAGTGTTGCCATGTAGGAAGGATTGTCTGGTATGTGAATTAGACTATCTTGCGCACCAACAATAGGCAGCTTTAAGTGTAATTGCAGTTTAATTTTAATTAATGCTGTTGGATTTGGCAATACCAAATTTTGTTAATTATATTGCGAAAAAATGATTCTAGATGATATGGCTCCATTAAACAAATAAAAATATACGTATAGTATTCGCTTTATAGTGGGTGGTGATTTGTTGTGATGTTAAATTGCTTTTTAATACATAATTGTAAGGACTTTGGGTGTAAAAGCCTAACCTGGTGAGACTCTGAATTCTCATTACCATTGAAGAGGGCATCTGTGGTTCAGTGTATCTTTTTTTTAGTAGTTGTTAGCCATGGATTGAAGGTTTTTCTGGAACATTCCAAGTTGGACATCTATTACATCTTCATTGAGGGTCAGTTGTACTGGGTGCTATTGCCTAAGCGTCTTGCAACTTGTGCTTTTCGTACTGTTACACTGAATGGGAAAAGTGAGACTTCTAAATAATTTCAGTGCAGAGTTACGTTATTGAGCGTTAGGCAGCCTAAGATTACAAATGCCGAGAGCAGAATTTTACAGAATGACAACACAGAAGCTCAATTCCTGTAGTGGGTAAGAGAAGAAAGTGATTTGGAGATCCAGCAATGTAAGTCAGATGTGATAACTTGAAGTAAATTAATTTAAATGTCAAAGAATTTTTACTTTTCTTTATTCAAATGCTGAAATTACTTCCTGTTCCAGGAAAGAACCTTACATGATATCCAAAATAAAAACAGAAATTGCTGAAATCCAGATCCACTAGAATCCATAAATAGAAAATATATTTTAAAGCTTCAAGTGTGGACCTCTGTAAAAACTATATCTTTAATGATTTGGTGACTAACCTTCATTAATTTGAAATTCACTACAGTATCATTTTTTTAAAAATAAACATTCATTGGATGAGAGTTTTGCTGGCTAGGCCAGCATTTATCACTTATCCCTATTATCCTTAAGGAGGTGGTGGTAAGTTGCCTTTTTGAACTGTTGTAGTCCCTGTGGTGTACTTACACCCACAGTGCTGTTAGGGAGGTAGTTCAAGCATTTTAACCCATTGACGGTAAAGGAATGGCCATACATTTCCAAGTCGAGAAGGTGTGTGGCTTGGAGGAGAAATTCCAGGTGGTATTGCCATGTTATCTGCTGCTCTTGCCCTTCTATTTGGTAATGGTTGTGGGTTTGGAAGGTGCTATCTGAGGAGTTTTGGTGAGTTCATGCAATGAATCTTATTGATGGTACATGCTGGAGGTGGGTTACTTGATGCAGGATTCCTAACTTCTGACTTGCTCTTGTAGCAATAGTAGTTGTACGGTGAATCCAATTCGGTTCTTGGTCAGTGGGAATTTTCAGCATGTTGATAGTGGATGATTCAGTGATGGTAATGCCATTGAATGTCAAGACATGATTGTTAGCTTCTCACTGTTGGAGATGGTCATTTACTGGTACTTATGTGGCATAAATGGTACTTGCCACTTGTCAGCCCAAACCTGGATATTGTCCTGGTCTTGCTGCATCTGGACACAGACTGCTTCAATATCTGTGGAGTTGTGAATGTTGTACAATCATCAACGAACACCACCACTCCTGACCTTATGATGGAAGGAACGTCATTGATGATGGTTGGGCCAAGGACGCTACCCTGAGGAACACCTGCAGTGATGTCCTCGAACTGAGATGATTGCCCACAGACATCTTCCTTTGTGCTAGATAGGACTCCAACTAGTGGAGCAGTTTCACCCCAATCCCCATTGGCTCCAGATTTGCTAGGGCTCCTTGATACCACACTTGGTCAGTTGTGACCTCGATGTCAAGGGCAGTCACTTTCACCTCATTGACATGTTGTGGAATCCAAATGAATATTGTAGGTTTTTCCACGTGTGCACCAACTGAAGATGAGGCTATGCACGGCTTGGAAAGGTGGATTGGGTTCCATAGAAGCAAATGAATAAACCTAGGCCTGTATATATACAGTGTGATAACAATTCAGCAGGATCCTTTCATGTTGTTGATCCAATTCCTTTAATCAATTAAAGATCAAGGTAATAAGACATTTATTTATATAGCCAATTTTATAGAACAACAAGTAAATAAGGGAGAGGGTCCAATTGCGGGACTCCAGAATTGACCATAGAAGAGTGGGAACATTGTTCAGCAGTTCAGGAAATAGAGCTATTTCAAAATAAGCTTTAATTCTCATTAATGTGCAGTTAATATCACTGGATTCCAGTTTGTTTATAGAAATAATGTAATTAGGACAATTGCATTTTTATTTTTCTGCCTTTGTGCACTGAATACAGACTTGCTTGTTTTGCTGGTTCATGAATATATCAAGAAGTAGTAAACTGCCTGAACTAGTGGAGGTCACATTAAAAGAGGCATCGCCTAAATCAACAACAGTACAGAATAATCAACAAGTTTAGACAAGCCTATTCTAAGACTGAATTGTTGAATAAAGTTCTCATTTTCTGAAATCGTCCAAGGATCCATCTTTAGACCCTCTTCCTCATTTGGTAGTTCTATATTAAAGGTGCTATTTGAATGAAGCTCATTCTTCATAAATTTGAAACAAGTTTACTAGTTAATTGCTGATATACTTTTGCTCAGTAACGTATTTTGCAATGGATATATGCCATGACACTTAAATACACTGGAAAAAGAAAGATATTAGGGGTGCAAAGTTGCATCCTGTTGCTTTATTGTGTGTGTGTGTGTGTGTGTGTGTGTGTGTGTGTGTGTGTGTGTGTGTGTGTGTGTTAGCATTTCATGGTAATAGCATAGAAATTCTGTCTGCTCTGTGCAACATTTGATGATATGTGATAGCTTGCTTACACATCATGTTTCTTAGAGGAGGTGGAGGCATTTTAGACGTCAAATGGAATTCATCGGGATAGCAGCAGTGGGGTTTTATTTCCCAATTGTGATGAAGGTAATTAATATTGATGACCAGGCACTGAGGGAATTTGGGGTTTCATCAAAGACATGTCTATTGCAATAAGCCTACTTTTGATCTGAAGTCAGAAGCTGCCTGGATGAAATATATCAACTGCAGCCTTTGTCCATATCTTGTCCAATTGGTTCAACTATTTAACTGCAAATCATTGCTGCGAGGCGACATTCTTGAGGGGTAAAGTGACGCTCCAAACACAATCTGTGAAGAGACTCAGTTTAATTCAAGATGTGTTGCGAGTGATCTGACCAGCTCATTATGCGGGTTATTTGGTGCGGCGAGCTGGTGAGATTGCTAATAAGAGGCGACAAATCAGGTTCATGCCTGGTTTCTTACCTTTTGCGATCTTACTGGCCCCACATCCCAGTGCAAAGCTGATCTGAATATTTAAATTCAAATTTCAATATAATTAGTGAGACCGGGACACAATCGTCTGGGCTCACTTGCCTGAAATGGACTTGCTGGTGAAAGTCCTCACCGGCGAGAATTATGTGCGGTCCCCATAAATGGGGACTTAACGTGGTGGCTCCACCGGCAGAACAGAGGCCATTGAGGTGGTCAAGGGTGGGGGGGCGGCAGTGCCCCTTGGGGTGGAGCCATAATGTGGGTGGGGCCTAAGGGAAGGGGCAGGCAGACCCCAGATGGGGTGGGGCCTAAGGGGAGATGGGCAGGGGGGAGGGAAGCTGTGCTTTCTGCAATTGGCTGGGGAGGTGATCGACAGGGTCAGGTGAGGGACAGTTTACCAGAGTCTTGGAGTGGTGTCTGGGCAGCGATCAACCGGACCAGGGGTAGGGAGGGTGATTGGCTGAGTATGCCAGCGATTGGTGGGGGGGTGTTGAATATCTGGATGGGGTGTGCTTGACAGATCCCTCTCTATTTTCTTGCACAGGACAGAGAGATCTGCGCATGTGTGATAGTGGAGTGTCACAGGGTTCGGTCCTTGGGTCCCAGCTATTTGCAATCTGTATTAATGACTTGGATACAGGGATTGAAGGCTCTATAGCCAGATTTGCAAATGACACAAAAGTAAGTGGGACAGTAAGTTGCAATGAGGAAATAAGAACTATACAGTTGGATATAGATAGGTTAGGAGCGTGGACCAAAAGATAGCAGATGGAGTTTAACATGGATATGTGTGAGGTCATGCATTTTGGTCGGAAAAATGGGAGGGCGACTTATTACCTAAATGGGAAGAGACTTCGGGGTGCTGTGGTGCAGAGGGATCTGGATGTTCTCATTCATGAATCACAGAAAACTAGCATGCAGGTGCAGCAGATAATAAAGACAGCAAATGGAATGTTGGCATTTCTAGCTAAAGGAATAGAACGTAAAGGAAGGAAGTATTGTTGCAACTATACAAAGCAATGATGAGGCCGCACCTGGAATATTATGCACAGTTGTGGTCCCCTTATATGAGGAAAGATGTAGTGGCGTTGGAGACAGTTCAGAGGATGTTCACTAAATTGATTCCAGAGACAAGGGGTTTGTCATATGAAGAGAGATTGAACAGTTTAGGCTATACTCTTTGAAATTTAGAAGAATGAGCAGAGATCACATTGAGATATATAAGACGATAAAGGTATGGATAGACATGGAGCAGATACTTCCTCTTGTGGGGAATTCTAGGATGAGGTCATAGTCTTAGGATAAGAGGTAGCAAATTTAAAACAGTGTTGAGGAGAAACTGCTTCTCACCAAGCATGGTGAATCTGTGGAATTTGATCCCCCAAAGTGCACTAGATGCTGGGTTAGTGAGTAAGTTTAAAGAGGAGTTAGATGTTTAATTGGTAATGGGTTGAAGGGTTATGGGGAGAAGGCAGGAAAATGGGGATGAGGAGCATATTAGCCATGAGGAATGGCAGAGCAGACTAGATGGGCCGAATGGCCTAATTCTGCTCCTATATTTTATGAACCCTAGTGTAAGCAGCCAGCTTTCTGGCAAGAATCAGATCATGCATAATGTTTTGCACTGAGTGGCGTAAGATTTCATTTGTGGCCTCACCGAATAAACAGATCTGAAACTCTCCCGTGTTCACATTCGTTTGGCACTTTTTTGGTATGATCACCCCTCTTGTTATTTTAAATTTAGCAAATGGTTTGCTGTACCTATAAAAGCTAAGTATTGTACTGCTGATATGTTTTAGTTCTGTATATCTGTCATCCAATAAATACAATTTATAGTCTACTTTGCCAACACTAACAGATCAAATACCTCAATGTGGAGAGTACGATGGGTTTTTGATGTGTCTTTTTCAGCTTTTAACTCCTGAAAGGCATAATTGTTAATTCTGCAGCATGATAATTGATCCTCAGAAGTTTCAGTTCCTTGGAGGTATGGTCCTGCTTATGGGAGTTGCCTTGTTCTCACAAATAGCATTGGGGGAAACTAAAATTATAACTGCCAAGCTGGTCCTCTTTTTCTCCAACTTATCCTCCCATCATAACCCACTGTTTAGAACTTGGCACATTGCAGGTGCAATTCAGTGGATGATAGACACTCTTGGCTACCATGCTTATGCATCTATCCTTCAATTATGAGGTTTCAACTGTGTGACACCATTAAAACCAAGCCTTATTCTATCTTCCACGTTTGTGCTTCCTATTGGATCTAAGCAGATATGTCAACACAATTTGCAAATGGGCCCTTCCTCTACTCCATATAGATTAATTGCAAAATTGTCCTGTGATCAGAGTCCTGAAATTTAGAAATGAGGAGTCTTGTGTTAGCTCAGTGGGCTGTATTGAATGGTATTGAGCTATCTAGACCAATAAGCTGCCAGTGCTATGCTCAGTTAGCTGAACCCACATTAAAAAAAACAGTGGGGGACATGATTGCTTGCTTCAGTTTCCTCAGACAAGAGGAGAAGAAATGTTCCTGTTTGTAATCACTGTCAAGACATGTATTCTGCAAATTGTTTCTGTGTGGTAGGTAGGAGAAGGCGGGGATCAGGTTCAGACATTTTGTTGAAGAAAAGGGAAAGTTATCGTTATCCATGGTACTGTATTCAGCATGCGTTGGCTGCTCTTGAGAAGATGAAATTGGCTTAACTTGTCATGCATACAACAATGTGGGCAGGATTTTACTACCATTCCACTTCTGTGACTGTTTTTACAATTAAAAGAGCGATGACATTCCTGAGTAGAAAATGGGATATAAGGACAGGTGCACATTGGAAACCTGTAGTATCACAAGGGGGAGGCCGAGTTGGAAGATTGAGGAAAGTGAAAGCAAATAAGACAGCAGACTCTATGATCATTTCCATCCATTGTTGCTGAAGAGATTATCTAAGGAAGAACTGATCAGGTTTTGGTGAAGATTCAGATCTGGATCCTGGAATTTTTGAAAAGATACTTTAACATTGGAAGATGGGCTGAACTGATGACTTTGTTGAATGTTGTACACTGTTTTATTTAGGATCGCATGGATTGTCTCAACTGTTGTGTGCTAAGTTATCGTAGCTGTCAACGTGTGGCTTTCAGAACAGGTTATTGGATGTAACTGACCCGGAAGCCTCCTAGGTGAGGTGGAACCTTATAATAAAAATATTTATTTAGAGCATCAATTGGGAAGGGCAAAGCCTCATGGAAGAGCTGCAGATTATTATCGCATTGTTAGTCTAGCTTGGCGGAGGTATGCACTCTACTGAGTGCCCTCTTTATTTGTTAGTAATGGTTTGAAAAGTTGCAAATGGGAACTAACCGGGCCTCTCCTCCCCACCCCCATCTTAAAACAGCTAGTGATAAAGGATGAATCCTCCAATTACAGGAGGGTAGCTGATGTAAACCCACTATTCAAAAAGGGAGATAGAGATAAAACAGGGAACAATAGACCAGGGAGCCTAAAGTTGGTACTGAGGATGTTGCTGAAGCCTATTATCAAGGATTTCATAAGTCGGTTTTCGGAAGGCAGTGGTATAATCAGACAAAGTCAGCATGGATTTACAAAAGGGAAATCATGCTTGATGAATCTGTTGACATTTTTGAGGATGTAACTAGTAGAGTTTACTGACATACTACTACTAAAGTTAAAGCACATGGGATTGCAGGTAATGTCTTGAGATGAATAGAAAGCTGGTGAGCAGATAGGAAGCAAAGAGTTGGCATAAATGGGCCTTTTTCTGGCAGTCAGTCAGTGGGGTTCTGCAGGGATCTATGCTAGGAGACCCCCAACTGTTCACATTACACATTAATGATTTGGAAGAGGAAACTGAATGTATTATCTCCAAATATGCATATGATACAAAGGGTGAGCTGTGAGGAGGATGCAGCAGTGCTTCAGCGTGATTTGGACAGGCTGAGTGTGTGGGCATTTGCACACCAGATGCAATATAATGTGGATAAATGTCAGTTATCCACTTTGGTAGCAATAATAGGAAGACAGATTATTACTTGAATAGGTGTAAATTGAGGGAGATGGATATTCAATGAGACCTTAGAGTCCGTGTGCATCAGTTGTTGAAAGTAAGCATGCAGGTACAGAAGGCAGTAAAGAAGGCAAATGGCACGTTGACCTTCATGGTGAGAGGATTTGAGTATAGGGATAGGGATGTTTTGCTGAAATTGTGCAGGACGTTGGTGAGGCCACATCTCGAATACCGTGTGCAGTTTGATGTCCTTAACTGAGGATGGATGTCCTTGCTATCCTAGAGGGAGTACAGCAAAGCTTTACCAGGCTGATTCCTGGGATGGCAGGTCTGTCATACGAGGAGGAGAGACTAAATTGGTTAGGAATGCATTCGCTGGAGTTCAGAAGAGTTAGAGGGAACCTCATAGAAACTTAGAAAATTCTAACAGAGTTAGACAGTGTAGATTCAGAAAGAATGTTCCCAGTGGTGGGGGAGTACTAAACCTGGGGTCATAGTTTGAGGATAGGGGGTAAACCTTTTAGAACTGAGGTGAAGAGAAATTTCTTCTTCACCCAGAGGGTGGTGAATGTGTGGAATTCACTACCACAGGGAATAGTTGAGGCCAAAACTTTGTGTGATTTCAAGGAGAAATTAGATATAGCTCTTGGGGGGCTAAAAGGATCAATGGACGTGGGAGAAAGGGTGATCAGGATATTGAATTCGATGATCAGCCATGATCAAAATGAATGGCGGAGCAGGCTTGAAGGGCCGAATGGCCTATTCCTTCTAGTTTCTATGTTTCTATAATCTTATTGAGGCCGCTCTTCTGTCACCAAACGCCTTTTATTTACAGTGAGCTCTGAATGCTGTCCATTGGTTACAATGTACAGATCAGCTCCATACTCTTCTGACTGCCGGCCCCAAGGGGAGCCAGCTTGCTTTAAAAACCCTGCTGTTCCTCCCCTTTTGGGTGAGCCTCCACTCCCATAATATGGGAGCTCATATCGTCCGAGGCCCAGAAGGAAATCTATTGACAATCTCTCTCTCTCTCTCTCTCTCTCTCTCTCTCTCTCTCTCTCTCCCCCCCCCCCCCGTCCCCATGGCCATCCAAATATCCCTCCCCGTCAACTCTGTTTCTTCCTCCAAACCCCCACCATGCAGAGGGGGGAGTTTTCCGCTGCTGAGTGATTAGCATGCAGTCAGTTGAGGACAGGGCTGGATCAGGGGCTGTGTAGTAGATTGGAGATCTTCGCTTTTAAAGGGAGTGCTGTAAAGCCACCGACACCGGTCCTTAGTGAGATCTTGCTTCAGGAGGGGCTCCGGTCTATTCTGTTTCCTTCTCAGAATCCGTGTCCTCATCACCCAGAGGGGCAGACGTGGAGTCAACTTCCAGTCGTGCCTCGACATTAGCAGTAGTCATCCCTAAGGCTGGTAATGAGACCTGCACAGGCTCCCTCCCCGAGATTGTCCAGGTGTTTCCTGATAATTTTGCCCCTGCACTTGGATGTTATAAGACAAGGTTTTCTCTGTTACGATCTTAGGGATCTAACTGAAGCCATCCCTGAAGTTCCTCATGTGAACTGGCTTATCGGTTTTGAATGTCCTTACAGAATCATGGTTCTTCTTCTGGTTCACTTACTGGGACTCCACTCTCCTCATCAGGTTTGGGAACAGTAAGCTTAATCTTGTCCAAAGCCTCCATCCCATTAACAATTCCACTGGGCCGATTCCTGTCATTGTGAGAGGGGTAGTCCTGTAGTCAGTTTTGTCTCTAAGGACGCTGCAGGTTGTTTCTTCATGCAGAGCTTAAAAGTCTGCGCTGCTCAATCAGCCAGCCCTTTTGATGATGGTTATAGGGTGCTATCCTGATGTAAAGTTTATTTATTAGTCACAAATAAGGCTTACTTTAACACTGCAGTGAAGTTACTGTGAAATTCCCCCAGCTGTCACAGTCCGGCGCCTGTTCGGGTCAATGCACCTAACCAGCACGTCTTTCAGAATGTGGGAGGAAACTGGAACATCCAGAGGAAACCCATGCAGACAAGGGGAGAACATGCAAACTCCACACAGACAGTGGCCCAAGCTGGGAATCGAACCCAGGTTTCTGGCGCTGTGTGCTAATCACTGTGCTGCCCCATGTGTGTTTGATCCCATTTGAAAACACGAAGGTTTGAAACTCGGTGCTTGTAAAAGCAGTATCATTGTCAGAGATCAGGTCTAGGGTCTCCTATGTGTGCAGAAACTTTGTCATAGTTTCTCAGTGGTGACACCTGAAGTGGTGGAACTCATGTGATGTAATTCCAATCATTTGGAGTGTGTATTGGCCATAATTAGGAACATGGGGCCTAAAAAAGGCCTGGCAAAATCCACCCAGGGCCTGCCAGACCACTCCCATGGATGCAGGAAGGCTGAGGAGGGAGTTTTTGATTCTCTTGGCGTAATGCGTACTGTGTGACCAGGTCGGTAATGTCTGTGTCAAGGCCGGGTCACCATACATTGTTCCCAGCTAGCATTTTCATCTTTGAAATTTCAGAGTGGCTATGGTGTAATTACATAAGTATCGGATGTTGCCCTGGGTGAGGGACAACTATTTAGGAACCCCAGAGGATGATGCCATCCTGAGCACTGAGCTTGTCTTTCTTGGTCTAGTCGTATTTGAGTTCATCTGTCGGCTGTTCTCTGAATCCCCCATGTAATATACGTTTGAATTTAGATTGGACTGTGTCTTTTACTTGCCTTGCAGACACTGGCAAAATTGAAAGTTATCGCAGCCTCTTCCACGGGTAATAACGAAGCCAGGCTTATGGGAAAGGGCAGATAACTCAGTGCTTCAGCATTAGTTACCTGGATCCTGAGCGGTGCTCTAGGCAGTAAGCCACCAGTAGCTAGTCTCAAAGCTGTATTTGGACAGAGGCAATCCAGGATAGTGCCTTATCTTCTTCAAAAAAAGCTCAACAAAGGTTTACGATCAATTACTATAATGAAGTATATATCATAGATATATTGATGGAATTTTTTTGACGTCAAAGACAACTGCCAACCCTTCTTTCTTGAACTGAGAATACCTTTGCTCAGTATATGAGGGTCCAAGATGCATACGCAGTGGGCTTCTCAGTTCTGTCTCTCCAGCAATATGCCAGTACCTCTGCAATGCTGTAAGGGGAGGCATTGTATGTCAAGATAAGGTACTTTTTGGGTCACAGTGGACCAATAAATTTGAAGACAAAAGTTGCTGATTAACACCGTTTAAAGTCTCCAGCTGTGACACCACCCCCCACCCCAACCCCGTCCAAGACTGCTATTGACATTTCCACAGTAGGGCATACAAAGGGCCTAGTAGAGAAGATAAATTGGGAATAAACTTCCCACAATAAATCACTAACCCAAGGAAGGATTTTAATTCAGTGGGATTCCTTGGAGTTTGCACCTCCTTAATGGCCCTCATCTTGTCCTCCACTGAATGAACATCCTTGCCATCTACCTGATAGCTTAAATAAGTCACAGTACTTGCTTGGAAGACACGTTTTTCCCTCTTCAGGAATACCCTAACCTCCGAAGATTGCCATAAGACCTCTTCCAGATTCACTAAATGTTCGAATTTCCCAGTTCCTGTGACCAAGACGTCGTCCAGGTCTGCCGCTACCTGAGGTAACCCTTGGTGTATGTTTTCCATGAGCTGTTGAAAAATGAGGCATGCAGACAAACCCCCAAAGGTTAGGTGAATGTACTCATAGGATTTTGTGCACATTAATTGTCAAGTACTTTCAGGAAGGCTCATCCAATTCAAGTTGAGATACACACGGCTCATGTCCAACATTGAAAATGTTTGGCCCCCTATTAACCTGGTGTGCAGGTCTTCAACCTAGGGATGGAGTATCTTTCAAGTTTAGAAACCCTTTGACAGTAAGCCTATAGTCTCCACAAAGTTGGACCGACTTATTCGGCTCAAGGACAGAAACAATAGGTGCAGTGCACTTCACGAATTGTCCAAGTCTTATTATGCCCAGTGTTACCAGGCATTCTGGTTTTGAGTACTTTTTCCAGTTGGGAGTACGGAACTAGTCTTGCTGTAAAATACCTCGGTGTAGCATTGGGGTAAACATAGATCTTAGTTGTGGCTCCCCTTATTTTTGCATTATTTGGAAGACTTTGGGGGTACTTATTGATGAATTCATACAGCACCCCGAGGTCCAGCCAGTTCAGTCTGATGTAAGGGAGCCAATCTCTCGCCATAGCTCTGTGTTCTTGTCCCCGTTGGGTACAATGATGGGTGGAATCTGAGCTGACTGCTGCCTGTAAGTCATTCATTTCACCGTGGTGCCTTCTGTCGACAGCAGTTCTCCCTTGCAGGTAGCCAGCCTGGCCTTTGTGTTTTCTAAGTTCAGGAGCTGAATACCAGCCCAAAGGTGATCATAAGTCTGCTCCCCGATAACAGTTTGTAGCCCCCTTGTCCATTTCCATCTTTGACTGGGTGGCCATTTCCTAACAACTCCACCATTATAGGAGCAACTTTTGTCATGGAGATGCAATTTAATTGCATTGCCCCTATTCCTGGTCGTGGGCCTGTCTGCAAAGTACAGTTCAGTACTGGCTTGGCCTTTTTTCAAAATAGCACGTGTTTTGACTGTCACCACATCTTAGCCTACGTTGAGGTCTTCTGCAGCACTTGCAATAGCCCAACATCTGGCATCTACCATGTTCTGAAATATGCTTCCTAGGAGTCTGAAGGCTGTCCCTGATCTTTTTCAGCAGTGTGGTGATGCGATTTGGGCTCCGCCACTGTAAGGGATTGTGATATTTTACCAATGCCATCTCTGTCAGTTGACGAGTGGCTATTGCATGAAGCCCCTACCCCCAACCAGAGGACACTGCTATCTGATGACTCCTGTAGTTCTTGAGGTCCTTTCTCTGCATTCTCTAATGAAAGCTTTATTTATTTCAATGGCCTTCTTAAGAACGTAAGAATGTAAGAACTAGGAGCAGGAGTAGGCCATCTGGCCCCTCCGGCCTGCTTCGCCATTCAGTAAGATCCTGGCTGATCTTTTCATGGACTCAGCTCCACTTACCCGCCTGCTCGCCATAACTCTTAATTCCTTTACTGTTCAAAAATTTATTTACCCTTGCCTTAAAAACATTCAGTGAAGTAGGCTAAACTGCTTCACTGGGCAGGGAATTCCACAGATTCACAACTCTTTGAGTGAAGAATTTCCCCCTCATCTCGGTCCTAAATCTGCTCTGCCTTATTTTGAAGCCATATCCCCTAGTTCTAATTTCACCTGCCAGTGGAAACAACTTCCCTGCTTCTACCTTATCTATTCCCTTCATAAACTTATATGTTTCTATAAGATCTCCCCTCATTCTTCTGAATTCCAATGAGTACTCAGTCTACTCAGTCTCTCAACTCTGGAATCAACCGAGTGAATCTCCTTTGTACCCCCTCCAGCACCAGTATATCCTTTCTCATGAAATGAGACCAAAGTTGTACACAGTATTGCAGGCATGGCCTCGCCAGCACCTTATACAATTGCAACATAATCTCGCTGTTTTTAAACTCCATCTCTCCAGCAATGAAGGACAGAATTCCATTTGTTTTTTTAATTACTTGCTGCATCTGCAAACCAACTCCTTGTGATTCTTGCACAAGGACACCCAGATCCCTTTGCACAACAGCATGCTGCAATTTTTTACCATTTAAATAATAGTTCGTTTTGCTGTTGTTCCTACCAAAATGGATGACCTCACATTTACCAACATTGTACTCCATTTGCCAAACTCTTGCCCACTCACTTAGACTATCTATATGCCTTTGTAGATTTTCAGCATCCTCTGCACACTTTGCTTTGCCACTCATCTTAATGTCATCTGCAAATTTTGACATACTACACTTGATCCCCATCTCCAAATCAACTATGTAAATCGTAAATAATTGCAGTCCCAACACTGATCACTGAGGCACACCACTAGTCACTGATCGCCAACCAGAATAACATCCATTTACCCTCACTCTTTGCTTTCTGTTAGTTAGCCAATCCTCTATCCATGCTAGTACATTAATTGTAACACTGTGCATCTTTATCTTACGCAGTAGTCTTTGGTGCACATCTTACCAAATGCCTTCTGAAAGTCCAGAAACACCACATCCGCAGGTTCCCCATTGTCCGCTGCAGATGTAATGTTCTCAAAGAATTCCACCAAATTAGTCAAACATGACCTGCTTTTCATGAACCCATGCCGCGTCTTACCAATGGGACAATTTATATCCAAATGTCTCGCAATTTCTTCCTTGATGATAAGTTCAAGCATTTTCGCTGCTACAGAAGTTAAGCTAACCGGCCTGTAGTTACCTGCCTTTTGTCTCCTTCCTTTTTCAAACAATGGCATCACATTTGCAGATCTTCTTTAGACCCAAATTGGGTTCTGCCAGTAATTGTTTTGGGACTGTAACATTGTTAATTCCACAGACCAATGTGTCTTGCAAGACGTTGTTCAGGGTTAGCCTGAATTCACAGTGCTCTGCCAGTTTTCTCAATCTGTTCAGAAACTTGGTGACACATTCCCCAGGCGTTTTGCTTTGGAGAAAGTTCATGATTTTTGGGATATAATGTAGAGGAGGAGTTCTGAATCTAGTGATCTGCCAAAAAATAATTAAGGGTACAGACCATCATTTATAAATATAAAATCCTGTCTACAAGCCCCAGCATTTCTGCACCATGACTTTGGCCAGAATTTTAAGTTGCTCAAGTGAGTGCGTGCCAGGTGTGTGTAAAATTGTGTGAGAGGTATTGTGTGCGCATCCCAAAGTTATCATGCCCTCGTGTGACATTTCAGTTGGTAGGTGTGGATTTGAGTTCAAATTGCGCCTGCCAACAATCAAGAAGCCAATTTAAATTATATGTGACCCATCTGCCTCCATGGTTGGCAGGCGGTCTGTTTGGCAAGGTAACCTTCACGTTTTAGCTGCAACCTCGATCCAGGGTGGGATGAAAGTTAGGGCTCAAATAAAATTAACAAATGTATATGGAGACTCAGGTCTTTGTATGATTGCACAGCCTAGATAGTGGTGGCATAGTTTTTCCACTGATATTTATATTTCACAAGTTCACAGGTCCCTCAGACAGCTCTGCAGTGACTGTTCTCCTGAGGAACCACTATGGAAGTGTCAGCCTGCACGTTCCATTTTCTCACTGTCTGCCCTCCCTGGCGGTGCTCAGCCTTTCATGGTTTCACGTGGGATGGCTGTTAACTGGCTAGCCAGCATAATATCACGTTAATGATGCAATCTCACGTTGGAGCAGGTTTCACATGCACCCCTTCCTGTGCTGACTTCAGGCAGGCCCCGAACGTAAAATTCAGACCTTTGTCTCTCCCTGGCTACAAAAGGTGTCTGTTTTAAAGAAAACTTACCACGTTTCCCATCTTTCTCCAGTTGCCAAAAATATCCTTATATTAAGCGGATGCGTTTAGAGTAGCTAAGAGTAGTGGGCGAGAAGAGGATTGGGAGAGGTTTAAATGTCAACAAAGAACGACGAAGAAGTTGATAAAGAAGGGTAGGATAAACTATGAAGCTGGGTGAGCGCTTAATATAAAAAAGGATAGCTAGAGTTTTTATAAATATATAAAAAGGAAGAGGCTGACTAGGGTGAACGTTGGACCATTAGAGGATGAGAGGGAGAACTTAGTGGTAGGGGATGGGGAAATGGCTGAGGCCTTGAATAACTTTTTTGTTTCGGTCTTCACGGAGGAGGATGTGAATAATTTGCCGGGTGTTAGCGATGGAAAGATGGTAAGAGTGGAGGGCCTGAATGACATATTGTTACTAGAGAGGCAGTGCTCGACAGACTGGAGGGATTGATTGTGGTCAAGTCCCCAGGACCGGATGGAATGCATCCAAGGGTTCTGAAAGAAATGGCGGAGGTGATAGTGGATGCCTTGGTGATTATTTTCCAAATGTCGCTGGATTCCGGGGAAGTGCCGAAAGATTGGAAAACGGCTAATGTTATGCCGTTGTTTAAGAAGGGTGGCAGGCAAAAGGCAGGGAATTATGGGCCGGTTAGTTTAACGTCTGTTGTAGGTAAAATGTTAGAATCCGTCATCAAGGAGAAAATAGCGAGGCATCTTGAGGAGAATTGTTTGATAGTGCAGACGCAGCACGGTTTCGTTAAGGGGAAGTCGTGTCTGACGAATTTATTGGAGTTCTATGAGGATGTGTCTAGGGCGGTGGATAGAGGAGAGCCAGGGGATGTGGTCTTTCTTGATTTTCAGAAGGCGTTTGATAAGGTGCCTCACAAGAGGTTATTACAGAAGGTCAGGGGGCATGGAGTTGGGGGTAGGCTGTTAGCGTGGATAGGGGATTGGCTGTCAAATAGGAGGCAGAGAGTGGGGGTCAATGGGTGCTATTCGGATTGGCGGTTGGTGACTAGTGGAGTGCCCCAGGGGTCGGTGCTGGGGCCTCAGCTATTTACCATTTATATAGATGATCTGGAGGAGGGAACCGAGTGTATGGTGTTGAAATTTGCTGATGACACCAAGATTGGTGGAACGGCAAATTGTGCGGAGGGTGTGGAGAGTCTACAGAAGGATCTAGATAGGCTGGGCGAATGGGCCAGGGACTGGCAAATGGAATTTAATGTTGGCAAATGTGAAGTTGTCCACTTTGGTATGAATAATGGTAGGAAGGACGATTACTTACGTGGCGAAAAACTGCAGCATGCGACGGTGCAGAGGGACCTCGGGGTCCTTGTGCATGAGTCGCAAAAACCCAGCCTGCAGGTGCAGCAGGTGGTCAGGAAGGCAAATGGGATGCTGGCCTTCATAGCGAGGGGGATTGAATATAAAAGTAGGGAGGTCTTGCTGCGGCTGTATAGGGCACTGGTGAGGCCGCAGCTGGAGTACTGTGTGCAGTTTTGGTCGCCGCACTTATGCAAGGATATTTTGGCCTTGGAGGGAGTGCAGAGGAGGTTTACTAGGCTGATGCCGGAGTTGAGGGGGTTGAGCTATGAGGAGAGGCTGAATAAACTAGGCTTGTACTCGTTAGAGTTTAGAAGAATAAGGGGAGATCTCATTGAGACATATAAGATGATGAATGGGATGGATAGGATAGAGGTGGAGAGACTCTTCCCGCTCAGAAAGGACAGTAGGACTAGGGGGCACAGCCTCAAGATAAAGGGGGGGGGGGGGCGGTTTAGAACGGAGTTGAGGAGGAACTTCTTCGCTCAAAGGGTGGTGAATCTCTGGAATTCTCTGCCCGTTGAAGTGGTGGAGGCTGCCTCACTAAATATATTTAAGACGCGGGTTGATAGGTTTTTGATAGGCAAGGCAATTAAGGGTTATGGGGAGAGGGCGGGAATGTGGAACTGAGCCACGACAGATCAGCCATGATCTTATTGAATGGCGGGGCAGGCTCGAGGGGCTAGATGGCCTACTCCTGCTCCTATTTCTTATTATCCTCAGCAAAGCTATTCTGATTGCTTTCAGCCCTCGAGCACAAACCTTTCTCTATCGCACCCCTCTCCCTAGTGTATATTTACTGTTTCTTACACATTTATCAAACTCGTCTATCTCTGCACTTAAAGTCTGATAAAGGTTGGATTTGTTGTTACCCCTGCAAAACTAGCTTTTTGACATCTGCTTGATTTTGCTATCATTTTCTTTGAGAAAAACATGCATTTGCTTCATTCATTCATCCATTCAGTTTACAGCTGTTTCCACACTTTAACCTGTGTTCAATG
The DNA here is from genome assembly GCF_965287045.1 of Carcharhinus amblyrhynchos. Taxonomy (NCBI): domain Eukaryota; kingdom Metazoa; phylum Chordata; class Chondrichthyes; order Carcharhiniformes; family Carcharhinidae; genus Carcharhinus; species Carcharhinus amblyrhynchos. The sequence goes on along the minus strand of NC_137339.1, from coordinate 37,268,030 downwards.
GCTTTTAATCATACCTTTCATCTTTTTATCAGTGCTGACCTTTTCGTTTTAAGAATCTGAACATTGTTTCAGAATTTACCTTTGTGCAAGGGACCAAAAAGCACAGTGACCAAGCTGAAAAAATGCCTGCCTCTCATCTGTAAATCAGTTTTTATTTCTCCAAAATTTAACTTTCATTATAAATATTTTTCAATTCAATCATTGTTCTTTTCTCAGCTGAAACAAATTCCCCTTTACTACTCTCATTGGGTTTTCTCTTACACTGAACATGAACAGCATCTACTGATATTTTGTATTTGCATTAGTTTCTATTTGTATTGAGGTGTGTCCATGAAACACTGTGAAACTACCTATTAAATACATGTAGGGGAATAAAGAAAGGGTGTAACTATTTGTTGAGTCAAAGCCAGGTGTGGTTTAGGAGTTCCTGGCTTGATGGGGAATCTGTACAAATAGCTGTGAAGTTATTTGTCTTCAAAGCTGATTGTGGATGTAACCTTTAAATATACTTCTACATAATTTTAATAATACAGATCAAACTTGATGGGTTGTGACAGTATAGCTAAAGTAATGCTTGTCATTACATCAACTTATGTGGAATCTTTACACGGAAATGTGTGCTGTGTATTACACGTAAGATATACAATGAACATACATGCTCCCACTGCTGAATCACTGGATAAATGCACTAACTGGAAGGATTAGCCAGACAATGCATAGTGAGTATTCAAATCTTTTCAGCTTTTATTGCTTGCTACCAAGGAGAACAGACACAGTGAATTTCACTGTGATGTTCTATTGATTCATACAGCTAATTAGCAGTTATATTTGGTTACAGCAAATGAGAAATGAGCAACTTTTGAATCCTTCATTTGCATACATAGTCTACCAATCGTAGCATAGCTTTTTGTCCTTTCTTATCCAATAGAAAACCGTCTCTTTCATTAGTGTAATATGTCAACATACCTTGTTTTTTGGTATTTGTTATGGTAATTTATCTTTGTTTCATCCTTTGGCCAAGACTGGGAATGCAGTGTTTATGAAACTGGCACAAGGTTAGATTAGTCTCTTCCCTGAATGCGCAACTGCTGACCTCAATGAGGCCTTGTTTCCATCTTTGCTGACAGAGTTGCCTGCCTTTGTTGTTGTAACTTATTTCTACATCAGCATCTGCAGTTTTTAACTTCTTTTAACTCTCGTTTCATAATTCCCATGGTGCTTTATTTGAAATGAACACCCTTAATCTTGCAGAACAAAGTGAATTAAATATTTGGCCTAGTTGGAATTACAGTTTAATTCCCACACACCCAATGTGATACTAGTAGATGAGTGTTTCCGTTACATCCCTACGCTCTGCTCAGTTTGCATTGTTGAGTTGAATGGCAATAAGTGTATCTCCTTACATATGTTGGAAAGGTAAGATAAAGGCAGATGGGATTCCTGCTGCTGATTGCATTCAGTGACCTGTGCTGGAAAGTGCATTGTGTGCAGACATTATATGAAGACAGGATTATATTGGCTTTGATTCTTCTGGAGCACTAAAAGTGTTGTTTACAGTCGATTGCATGAAGCTGGATTTTCAGCAACAACATCAGTGAAAACAAAAACCCAAACTTGGGATGAACAGTGACCCTGACATGCATGTGGTTGTTGAAGATAACTTCACACCTTGACAAAATGATTGCAAGAAGCTTCACATTAAGACAAATATATATGCTTAGTTGTATAGTTAATTTTTCAACAGAAAATGTATTTGCTGCAGGAGACAATGGAAGACTTAGACAGGAGGAAGAGTTGATGGCAAAACCAGGAAGGTTAAGAATTTCTGGTATAAAGGATCACTTGGAAGAGTAGGATCTTCAAAAAAAAGCTGGCGTGAGTCCAGAAGAAAAAGATGCAATTTTCCGATGTTTGAGGTTACTCTGATGAAGGAGTCAATATTCTCTGTCTACCTAACAGCAGTCACTGCAATTTGAAAGCAAACCATAGTTTGTAAAACACATTGAGGATGTGATCAGCCTCTGCTCAATACTTTTTCCATTCTTTCTCTGAATTTCAGGAAAGCTTTTGGTATTGACCCACTGTAATAAGTCTTCAGAGGCAGATGTCCCTTCATCAAAATTCTTTTATTTACAATTCCAACAGCAATTCACAGAGTACAGCACAGGAACAGATCCTTCAGACCACAATGTTATGTCAAATATGATGCCAAATTAAACTAATTCCTTCTGCCTGCCTTTGATGCATTTCCATCTATTCCTTGCATATTCATATACTTACCTAAAACCCTTAAATGCTCCTACCATATCTGCCTCCATCACCACCCCTGGCAGCACGTTGCAGACACCTACCACTCTCTGTAAAGTAAAACCTACCCCTCACCTTTGAAGTTCCCCTTTTCACTTTAAGTGCATGCCCCCTTGTATTAGACATATCAACTCTAATCTACCTTTGGGAGATCCAGAGGAACTGACACTTCCGGTCAAATACAAGGAAAAGACTCGCTGATTGGCCCATCAATTGACACCTTAATCAGGGAGTTCATATTCTCATAGGCCAATTTCAGTGGTCTGATTGAAGTTATTACACTCACAGAACAATTCTACAGAAGGTGAATTCTTATGGCAGTGGTTCTCAAACTGGGGTCCCCAGAAATCTTTCTGGGGTCCCTGATGCTGGGCTGACCTTACAGGTGGGCACATGCAAGACCGTCGAGGGCACCCTTGTCAGGAGTGAGTGGGAGTGGGAGACATGACCCGTTCTTCCCCTGCTGCTGTAATGCTGTCTTGTTATTCTTGCCTTGCCACTGTCCTGAGCTCCCAGCGTTCCTGCTGTATCTCTGCTGTAGGTATTCACAGTGCTCCAATTCTCCTTCTGCTTCCCTCACACTTTTTCTCATTTCTGTTTCTCTTGGCCTCCTGATTTCTCTGGGCTTCTGCCAAAGGTAGACACTGCAGTGGAAAGCAAGCACACCCATCCCATTGATATCTAGCTAAAAACCTGCTTTAGAAAATGCATTATTAAAATATACTCACATGCACTTAGATTATTATGACTATTATATAATATCATTTAGGCTATGAATCCATGATTATGAATTTATTTGTAAAGTGGCTCTCCAATCAGAAAGGTTTGAGAAGCACTATCTTACAGTATAGATGGGAAATTGTTATGAAAACAAAAAATGCTAGATGTGGGAACTTGGAGAGGCACGGACAGTCGGGTGGTGGGGGCTAGTCAGATCGGGAAGGTCAGGCAGATGTCAAGGGATTGGGGAGGGAGTGGATTAGTGAGGGCTGCTCAGGTTAGATTGAGGAAGGAATCAGTGGGGAGATGGAATCTGTTGTATAGTTACCTAGAAGTTAGAGAGCAATTAAATGACTAATATTTTCTGGGTAACTATTCAGGTAAATTATTCAAGACTGTCCAATTGCCTGACTCTGACTCAGAATTGGAGATTTTTGTGAAGGGTCCTGGGGAGCAAAGAAATTGCCTGTTGGAAGTTCAAACTTCCCAGGCTAGTCCCACGGAGTCTGGGCACTGGGACCACCATGGGCATGTATCTTGGGAGGTATGTCTGAACTCTGACAACCTGGAGACCAGAAGATCTGGACCTTATATTCTACTGAAAGGTCATTGAGCTGAAACGCTATCTCTGTTTTCCTTGCTAAAGGAACAGCCTTATCTGCTGAGTATTTCTTGTTTTTATGTTTTTATTTCAGATTTGCAGCTTTTTGCCTTTGAATTAGTGGTATGTGGCTGAATGGATAGATAAGAAAAGGTGGCGATTAATGGGGAAATACATGAGTTGTAGCTGGTTACTTGTGGAATACCATAGGGACTGATATTAAATAATAGTTTTTTTCCTGGGATTTAAAGGTTGACTATTGTCCTGGTGTCTGGGTATGTGGCTGGTATCAGATTGGGTGTAGTAGCCAATGACATACCGACCGACATATGGTAAGTACGCTGGGATCTGGTTAAACCAGATTAATGAGTCGGAAAATGTCACACGAGATCAGCATTTTCTGATGAGAATAAGGAGAATTGTAAGATTTTAGATTTTGCAATAATTGGTTAACATGCTTGAGACTGCTGAGCAAGAAAAAGATCGAAAGGTTTGGTAGTTCATGGAAGCGATTGAGATTTTGTATTTGGTGATGGTGTAGTGGTATTGTTATTGGACTGGTAATCCAGAGAGCCAGGGTAATGCCCCAAAACTCCAGGTTTGAATCCCACCGTGACAGATAGTGGATGTTGCATTCAATAAAACTCTGAAATTAGAAGTCTAATGATGACCATTGTTGTAAAAACTGAAATGCCCTTCAGGGAAGGAAATCTGCTGTCCTTACCTGGTCTGGCCTACATGTGACTCCAGAGCCACAGCAATGTCGTTGACTCAATTAAAATACCCTTTGAAATGGCCTAGCAAGCCACTTGGTTCAAGGGCAATTTGGGATGGGCAATAAGTGGTGGCCCAGCTGGCAATACCCACATCCGATGAATGAATAATTAAAAATATTAACAGAAACTGAAAAAAAATCCAATTCTACCATTTATAGCTAAGACTATTATCATGTCAACGAAGGCCATTTTGAAACCTTACCTGGCCTTGCCTGAGGGCAAGTCTGAAACACTGGGCAAGATTTTATGGCCTCACTCGGGTGAGACCAGAAATTCCCACCCGAGATCAACGGAGATTTTCATTGTTGGACCCTCGCCTGCTCCGTGGCGGGTGACGTAGTAGAGGTCCGGCATCTGTGTTCAGTTTCCACCTCTGTAATACAAGAAAGATGTGGCAATGTTGGATAAAGCCCAGAAGATAGTTTAGGAAGCTAAATTCTGATCTCAGGAGAAGTAAGTTGTGGAGCAAGATTGTGCGTTGTGGAATAATCTGCTGTAGAAGTGGATAATAATGTGGAGGAATTTGATGAAAATCTAGGCAGAGAGTTTTAGAATGATAGGCTGCTGTCAGTTAGAATGTCAAAAGAAAATAGAGGGTTTTTTTTTAAGCAAACACATAGCATTATGTCCGAAACTAGGGTGTTCAATCTGAACAAAGCAAACTATTAAGGCATAAATGACAAGCTGGTGAAAGGTAGACAGGAAAATGGTGACAACCAACGGTTGAATACTCAGCAGTTCAGGCAGCATCGGTGGAGAGAGATCATTTCAGATCAATGGCCCTACATCAGAACACCAGAAGGACCATTGGTTAGCTGCCTTATAGCTCCAGGCACCTGGGTTCGATTCCCGATTTGGGTCACTGTCTGTGTGGAGTTTGCACATTCTCCCCATGTCTGCGTGGGTTTCCTCACATGGTCCAAAGATGTGCAGGTTAGGTGGATTGACTGTGCTAAGTTGCCCTTTAGTGTTAGGGGGACTAGCTAAGGTAAACGCATGGGGTAATGGGAATAGAGCCTGGGTGGGATTGTGGTTGGTGCAGACTCGATGGGCTGAATGGCCTCCTTCCGTAAGATTCTATGATTGACCTGAAACATTAATTCTGTTTCTCTCAACATGTCCTGTTTGACCTGCTGAGTATTTTCCAGCATCTTTTTTTGTTTCTGATTTCCTCCAAGTAGTACTTTGCATTTGTTTTGTGTATTGGTCTTGTTTTTGATTTGATTTGATTTATTATTGTCACGTGTATTAACAGACTGGAATTCTCTGGCTGTTCACACCGACAGGATCTTCTGGTCCTGCCCGTAGGGTACCCCCGTCACAAGTTTCCTGACAATATGGGGTGCAGTAAGTAGGAAACCCCACTAACAGCAGTGGGACCAGAAGACCCTGCCACCAGTGCACATTGTGCTGCCTCCCGCTACAAGAAATACACTGTGGGGAGGCCAGCGAATTCCTTCCCCCCCACTCCACCGAATTTTAATTCCTAACAATTTACGAATGATTTGATTTGTAAGTATTGTGTTGATTTAGCATCTTGTTGTATGATTTAGCTTTTAAGTATTAATTAACTTGTAAATAATGGTTGATAAATGATTTTTAACCTGTGTATATTGGGCTGACATAGTGTATTAGGCTGACATTGTGTTCTTTTCTGCTTTCTGCGAGAGATAGGAAACGATGATGGGTGTCCCACATAATCCCCAAGGTATTGTAAGTAGCAAGTTAGGGTTCAATTGCATACACTACAAGAATAAGGGAAGTAGTTCTTGATCATAGAAACTCCATCTGTTTGTAGAAACAGATTTTGATTGCAAACTTGAAACGAAACTGTTGTGTTAAATCCAGTATGAAAGTGGTAGTATAATTTGGGAGTTATGTCCCGACTTACTTATTGCATGCCCAGCTTAGAATGAAACCTGCTGTATTTTGAAATTTGGAGACTGCTTTAAATCAAACATGTAAAAAATAACTCAAAGTGTATTCACAAAAGTTTAGGGCGAGAAAAGATGAAATATATCTTTAAGGAGATTCCAGGAAAAGGACTTGAAGGAATTACCAATTTGTCAGCCCATTTTGGTTGTTGATGAACACTTGGGTTCCTTAGACAGCACCTTCCAGATCCACAACCACTACCATCTAGAAGGGCAAGGGCAACAGCTACATGGGAACACCACCACATGAAAGTTCCCCTCCAAACCATTCATTATCCAGACTTGGAAATATATCACTGTTCCTTCACTGTCGCTGGGTCAAAATACTGCAACTCCTTCCCTAACAGCACTGTGGGTGTACCTACACCACATGGACAGCAGCGGTTCAAGAAGGGAGCTCACCACCACCAAGTCTAGTGGAGTGCCCCAGGGGTCGGTGCTGGGGCCTCAGCTTTTTACCATTTATATAGATGATCTGGAGGAGGGAACCGAGTGTGGGGTGTCGAAATTTGCTGATGACACCAAGATTGGTGGAACGGCAAATTGTGCGGAGGGTGTGGAGAGTCTGCAGAAGGATCTAGATAGGCTGGGCGAATGGGCCAGGAAATGGCAAATGGAATTTAATGTTGGCAAGTGTGAGGTGGTCCACTTTGGTAGGAAGAATGGTAGGAAGGACTATTACTTACGGGGCGAAAAACTGCAGCAGGCGATGGTGCAGAGGGACCTCGGGGTCCTTGTGCACGAGTCGCAAAAACCCAGCTTGCAGGTGCAGCAGGTGGTCAGGAAGGCGAATGGAATGCTGGCCTTCATAGCGAGGGGGATTGAATATAAAAGTAGGGAGGTCTTGCTGCAGCTGTATAGGGCATTGGTGAGGCCGCAGCTGGAGTACTGTGTGCAGTTTTGGGCGCCGCACCTGCGCAAAGATATTTTGGCCTTGGAGGGAGTGCAGAGGAGGTTTACTAGGCTGATACTGGAGTTGAGGGGGTTGAGCTATGAGGAGAGGCTGAATAAACTAGGCTTGTACTCGTTAGAGTTTAGAAGAATGAGGGGAGATCTCATTGAGACGTATAAGATGATGAATGGGATGGATAGGATAGAGGTGGAGAGACTCTTCCCGCTCAAAGAAGACAGTAGGACTAGGGGGCACAGCCTCAAGATAAAAGGGGGGCGGTTTAGAATGGAGTTGAGGAGGAACTTCTTCACTGAAAGGGTGGTGAATCTCTGGAATTCTCTGCCCGTTGAAGTGGTGGAGGCTGCCTCGCTAAATATTTTTAAGACGCGGGTTGATGGGTTTTTGATAAGAGAGGGGATTAAGGGTTATGGGGAGAGGGCGGGAAAGTGGAACTGAGCAGCGACAGATCAGCCATGATCTTATTGAATGGCGGGGCAGGCTCGAGGGGCTAGATGGCCTACTCCTGCTCCTATTTCTTATGTTCTTATGTTCTTATGTTCTTAAGTCCTGGTCCATGTCCAAATGCAGTGACACCTGGACAATGTACAGGCTTGAGCTGGCATTCACATCGTACAAGGCATTGACCATCTCTAATAAGAGAGAATCTAACCAGTGCCACGTGACTCTTAATGGCATTACCAGCACTGGTAATCCCCTACTGTCACATTCTGGATGTTATCATTGAGCAGAAACTGAACTGGAGTGTCCATTATTTTCTATTGTTACATGAGGATACCTATCCTAGCTATTGCTATGTATTTCAACTTACTGTCAAATAAACTGGCTTAAAGGTTCATATGTTGACTTCAGCTTACCATGTGTTTTCTTGGCTTACCTTGGAAGAGATTGGAGAGAGTGCACACATATGAAAGGAATGAGAATCCATTTCCATTACAAGGAACATGATAGTTGCACTCCTGGGTTGTGTACTGTTTATTATCACTTTGAAGCTATCGCCATACAGAAAGACATTAAAACTGTCTCTTGGATTATTTACAAGACTCAGAAGAGTGTTTGCTGTGTAACAGACATTTGCAGTGGACAGCCATACTACATTTTTATATTTGAATTGAATCACTAGCCTATTGATCAACTCCATTCACATTGATTGATCAATTAGCTGCTTCCTTCCAAAACTAACAGCAACATCCAACTCACTAATCAATCATTCTGGGATGTATATCCTCTGTAGCCTCCCAGTTAACAGCCATCAGTATTAAATTTTAACCTTACCTTATCTTTTCTGTGACACACTTGGAAGAATCCAATCGATAACCATCACAGTCCGAAGTGTTTCATAATAGAACAGATATGAGCAAGGCTTATATGTTGGTACTGGAGCTCATAATTGGAAATTTGCAGCTGCAGTATAATCAAGCGTTAGTTCTAAAAATATATCAGTTTGACATTTTATTGGGTAAGGAGCCTGTAATTATGAAAAATTTAAAATTTTAAAACAATATAACAATCTTTATCCACAGTATATTTGCTGTTTAGAGAAACCATGTTCTGTATGGAACAAAATTATTTTTTATTCATTTTTAGAATGTGAGCATTATTTGCTGGGCCAGCATTTATTGTCCATTCCTAATTGACCTTGACGGTGATGATGAACCACCTTCTTCAACTACTGCTGTCCATGTGTGTAGGTACAACCACAGTGATGGTAGAAAGGGAATTCCAGGATTTTAACCCAATGACAGTGAGTGAGGACAGTGAATGCTTTGAAGGGGAACTTGTAGGGGTGGTATTTCCATGCATTGTTGGTATTCAACAACCACAACCATCTTTCATTGTGCTAAGTATGACTCCAGCAAGTGGAGGGCTTCTTCTTGATGTTCATTGACTTCAAGATGCTGCACTCAATCAAGTGCAGTCACTCTCAACTCAATTCTTTTATTCAATTCCTTGCCCGCTCCCCTTACATTGACTTACAACCCCTTATACTTATATCTATCTTCAATTGTGATGAAAGGTCATCTCAGACACACAAGCTGCCTGGTCTGTGGAGTATTTCCAGTAGTTTTAGTGTTTTTATTTCAGTTCTTTTGTGCATATTTGCACTAAGGCTGTAAGTGGCGTTAGTGGAACCCTAACTGAGAATTGGAGAGCTGGTTATTGCTAAGTGCTACTTAATAGCATTGTCAGCTACACAGATTGGATTAGTCCTGTCTTTTGTGGACAGGGCATGCTTGAATGATTTTCCTTGTTGTCAGGTAGATGCCAGTATTGTCACTGTACTGAAACAGCTGGCTAGAAACCTGGTTAGTTCTTCAGTGCGTCTTCAGTACTGCAGCTGGGACGCTGAGAGAACCTTTGCTGTATTCAACATGTATTATTTCAAATTTTTGTGTACACCTAAATTACAGGTCTTATTACATTCATTACCAGACATTATTCCAATCAGAAAATATAAGCACATCTTGCCTGCTATAAGGTGTTGTCTGTTGAAGGTGTATGATATGATTGGTGAAGCCCTTCAAATTTAACTGGATGATTTGTCATATTGGGGTGTTTCCCATTATGGGTTATGTATAGTGGTCGAATAACCTATTTCAAAAATGCAGCTCTAGTAGCTCAATTTTAATCATTGGAATTCAGGGAGCACTCATGTGGTTTGACAGTTTTTCCTTTTAGCTAAGTTATTCTACCTTATCAAGTGTAGAGTTGATGCAGGCAAAATGTTACTTTTGCATACTACTTTAATGGTGTACTATGGTTTCCTACTTTGTGTTTATTAGGTAAAACATTGTAACTCTTGGTGTTGCGTTTCAAAACCCCAGTGGTCAGATGGCACATCACAATGGCTGTTGGAGCTCGCCAGTCATCATACCCAGCAATAATAGAGACAGTTTTGCTGGAAAAAAGTGTTGATCTTGTGCAAGAATAATGAGCTGCCTGCTGCTGTATACGATTGAATTCAATGAACTGCATCTGCATTATGAATGAGCTGCCCAAGGCACACAACAGTGATATCTTTCATCTGTGACCGACTGTGCACAATGTGAATTGGCCAAATATTTAGCAAGTTTTCCACACAACTGTCCGCACCTTTGTGAAGACCATACAAGACTTGCATATTGATAACAAGGACGTGTCCATGAGCTCGTTCAACATTTCTAGCCTAATCACTAATGTACTGCACAAGGAAGCCGTAGACATTTGCACTGTGGCATTATAGATTCAATAGTAACTTTCAGGAGGGAATTAGATGTATATCAGGAGAAGAAAGTTGCAAGGATACGTGGAAAAGAAGGACAAGAGAGATTAACTAGATTTCTCCTTGAAAGAGCTGGTGTAAACTCTTTGGGCTGAATGGCCTCTGTCTTTGACATGCTGGCAGGTTTGATATGGTCTGTGAAGAAACACGTGACGAGCTGCAGATTTCTGAAACCTCTCATTTGAAAGTAAGCTTCCCTCCAGTTAATATTCTGCAACTCCTCTGCATCAAGCTTCCTTAGAGCAAAAGCAATTCCCAGCAAAATGTCCACCCTACCAATATAAACTGTTTGATTTGAGAAAGAATTCTCTTCATTCAAAATGGAAAGAAAAATTAAATGTAATATTAAAAAAAACTGCATAAATGCATCCAACAGCCAAATAGCATAATCACAATCTGCCCAAAGCCCAGTTTAAAGAGAAATGCCAAGTGACTTACCAGATGTACCGAGGGCCATTTGTGATGGACTTCAGCAATTAGCTCCAGAAATGAAATAGCAGGGATTAGCCTTGTTTATACTTTTTTCAAGCTCTTAATGAGGCTCTCACACTCTAACTGAACAAGGCTCGTATATCCTCAGTGCAGACTGGTTAAAAAATCCTGGGCCTGATTTTGCTCCCTTGGGTGCATGGGCTCAGAGGGCCAAGAAGCAGGCATGAAACGAGCTACTGGCTGTGATAGGCGTTAAAACACAATTTCACTGGCTGGCCAATTCATGGGCAGCTAACCTGAAATGTGGAGGAGGGAGGGCACCGAGAAAAGGGAGGGTAGATAGGAGCAACCACTCTGGAGCTGTCTCAGGGAACTGCAAGCATATACAAATTTAATCCCAATGAAAAAACACAACAATCAGTGTCTAGGCAGCACATTCAACACAAAGTACCCAGATGCCTTTTTAAATTTTATTTTCAGCTCTGACATTTCATTCCGCTTTGATCGAGGTTACAACTAAAACGTAAAGGCCACCTAGCCAATCGGCCTGCTCACCAACTATAAAAATGGATGGGTCACGAAGAATTGCTTTCAACTTATTCTTTAATGGGTTAAATTGCCTATTTACTTGTCAGCAGATGGTGGTTCTGATGCTCACTGCCCACCTGGGATCAATGCTGGACCAGTGTGTATATGTATGTATATATATATATATATATATATATAGATAGATATGTACATATTTATGTATATATATATATTTTAACTGGTTTCGTTAGTAAGTTTGCGGATGACACAAAGGTTGGTGGATTTGCAGATAGCGTTGAGGACCATCAGAGGATACAGCAGGATATAGATTGGTTGGAGACTTGGGCGGAGAGATAGCAGATGGAGTTTAATAGGACAAATGTGAGGTAATGCATTTTGGAAGATCTAATACAGATGGTAAATATATTGTAAATGGTAGAACCCTTAACAGTATTGATAAGCAGAGGGATCTGGGTGTATAGGTACACAGGTCACTGAAAATGGCAATGCAAGTGGAGAAGGTAGTCAAGAAGGCATAGAGCCGGGGCACTGAGTTTAAAAATTGGCAAATCATGCTGCAGCTTTATAGAACTTTAATTAGGTCGCACTTGGAATATAGTGTTCAATTCTGGTCGCCACACTACCAGAAGGATGTGGAGGCTTTGGAGAGGGTACAGAACAAATTTGCCAAGGTATTGCCTGGTATGGAGGGCATTAGCTATGAGAAGAGGTTGGAGAAACTTGGTTTTCTCTCACTGGAACAATGGAGATTGAGGGGCAACCTGATAGAAGTCTACAGGATTATGAGCGGCATGGACAGAGTGAATAGGCAGAAGCTTTTTTCCAGGTGAAGAGTCAGTTACTAGGGGGCATATATTTAAGATATGAGATGTACGAGGGAAGTTTTTTTTTACACAGAGGGTGATGAGTGCCTGGAACTCACTGCTGGGGAAGTAATGGAAATAGATATGATAGTGACTTTTAAGGGATGTCTTGACAATCACATGAATAGGATAGGAATAGATGGATATGGTCCCTGTAACGGTAGAGGGATTTTAGTTCAATCAGGCGGCATGGTCGGTGCAGGCTTGGAGGGCCGAAGGGCCTGTTCCTGTGCTGTAACTTTCTTTGTCCTTTGTCCTTTATTAATCTAAATGCAACACATTGTTAGAATTGGATTAATTGGACTTATGAGCTCAGCAACTTGTCCAGTTAAGTTCAATTTTAATGACACCATGTATGCCCAAATCCCACCAATTTCTTCATTGGTTTCCAGAGATAAACATCTTCAATACAATGACCCCTAAACCCTAGCCCTCGTACATTTCCGGTCTGTAAATGATATGTTGGGTATATTTTTAAAATATCCATCTTTGTAGGATGTGGGCATTGCTAACTAGGTGCCAACATCCTACCTATCCCTAGTTGCCCTCCACAAGGTGGAGGTGAGCTACCATCTTGAACCACTGTGTTCCTGAGTGTAGGTACACCCAACGTGCTGTTGGGGACAGAATTCCAAGATTTTAACCCAGCAATAGTAAAGGAACAGAGATATATTTCCAAGTAAGGATGGTGAATGATTTGGAGGGGAAATTCCAGTTGGTGATATTCCTGGATACCTGCTGCTCTCGCCCTCCTGGTTGGCAGTGGTCATAGGTTTGGAAGGTGCTGCTTAAGATATTTGAATCTGCAATTTTCTTACACACCTGAATGGGCTTCTTCCTGCGCTCAAATTCACCATTGAAATGCAGCAGTTAAATGACTTTAACTTGATGAGTTAGTTGAAAGATTTGCCATGTGGTTGTCTGGGATGCTGGCCTTCATAGCGAGGGGGATTGAATATAAAAGTAGGGAGGTCTTGCTGCAGCTGTATTGGGCACTGGTGAGGCTGCAGCTGGAGTACTGTGTGCAGTTTTGGTCGCTGTACTTACGCAAAGATATTTTGGCCTTGGAGGGAGTGCAGAGGAGGTTTACTAGGCTGATACCGGAGTTGAGCTATGAGGAGAGGCTGAATAAACTAGGCTTGTACTCATTAGAGTTTAGAAGAATGAAGGGAGATCTCATTGAGACGTATAAGATGATGAATGGGATGGATAGGATAGAGGTGGAGAGGCTCTTCCCGCTCAGAAAGGACAGTAGGACTAGGGGGCACAGCCTCAAGATAAAGGGGGGGTGCGGTTTAGAGCGGAGTTGAGGAAGAACTTCTTCACTCAAAGGGTGGTGAATCTCTGGAATTCTCTGCCCGTTGAGGTGGTGGAGGCTGCCTCGCTAAATATTTTTAAGACGCGGGTTGATGGGTTTTTGATAAGCAAGGGGATTAAGGGTTATGGGGAGAGGGCGGGAATGTGGAACTGAGCCACGACAGATCAGCCATGATCTTATTGAATGGCGGGGCAGGCTCGAAGGGCTGGATGGCCTACTCCTGCTCCTATTTCTTATGTTCTTATGTACTACAGTCTCCTTCAAGCCCATTTTCACTGGTAGAATAAACCGAACACTTCAGTGGTCATGGGCCTTCAGCCTCTGACCTTCAGGTAAGCATTCTCCAAGGCGGCCTTCACGACACACGACAACACAGAGTTGCTGAGCAGAGACTGATAGCCAAGTTCCGCACACATGAGGACGGTCTCAACAGGGATCTTGGGTTCACGTCGCACTATCTGTAACCCCTGTGACTTGCCTGGGTTTGCAAAACCTCACTTACTGTACTGTCTGGAGACAATACACATCTCTGTAACCTGTGATCAGTGCTCCTTCCACACACATTGTCGGCCACTTTAAGACTTGAACAGCAGGTTAGGTGTAAAGATTTGCATTCTAATCAGTAATCTGTAAACTGTCTGTGCTTTATATGCTCTGTCTGAGGCCAGAACTCTCCATTCACCTGACGAAGGGGCTAACCCAAAAGCTAGTGAATTTACTATCAAATAAATTGGTTGGACTGAAACCTGGTGTTGTCAGACTTTTTACAGAATAAACCGAGCAACAGATGAAGCTTGCTGTTTCATGCAACACAAGTGGTATCCTCCCCAAACAAGATGCTACTGAAAAGCCAAATTGACATTCTGCCCACCACGCAAACGAGTAATGTGTATATCAATTTCAGCGCCAGTCTGATGCCAGCCAGCAGTGTTGGCCATCCACTTGAATGACTGGGTGGATCGTATAAAACATCACATCCCTTTAGCTGTTTGCAACAGACAAAGTACTGACTGTACTATTCCAACCAGTGCTTACAAAACTCAATATCCAACATTCAATGTGATTCTGCAATTGGACAACAATTGTTAAACAATTATGGGAAGTGAGTATGCAGGTGCAGAATGTTATAAGGAAGGCAAATTGAATCTTGGCATTTATTGCTAAGGGTCTAGAGTATAAAAGTAGGGAAATGTTGTTACAATTCTATATGGCATTGGTGAGACCACACCTGGAGTATTGTGTTCAGTTCTGGGGTCATCATTTGAGGAAGGATGTGGTGGAACGAGAGGCGGTTCAGAAGAGGTTCACGAGATTGATTCCAGGTTTGAAGGGGTTGTCGTATGAGGAGTGGTTGAGTAGCTTGGCCTTGTACTCACTGGAGTACAGAAGAATGAGAGGGATTTAATTGGTATATATAAAATACTCAATGGGGTTGATTAAGTAAATGTTAACCAAATGTTCCCCTTCTAGAACAGTTTAGGCTGAGAGGTCATAGTTGTAGAGTAAGTGGGGGAGGTTCAAGGCAGAGATAAGGAAAAGCTACTTCTCACAGAGGGTTGTGAATTTATGGAACTCGCTGCCCCAGAGTGCAGTAGTTGCAGAATCAATCAATGGATTCTAACAACTGATGTCAAGCTAGCTGGCCAGTAGTTCCCCATTTTCTCTGTCCCTCATTTCTTGAATAGCAGTGATACGTTTGCTAACTTCCAATCTGCTAGAACCATTTTATAATCTATGGAATTTTGGAAAATCATAACCAGCACATCTGCTATCTTTGGAGCTATCCTTTTTTGAATCCTATCACGTTGGCTATCAGGTTCTATGGGTCTGTTAGATTGTACCCAATCAATCTTAGCCAGCTATCCCCTCGTATCTGTATAATTGGCTTTAGTGAAATTTATGATTCTTGTTTGTGATTGGAGAATGTAATTTTCAAACAATGTGGAATTCAGTTAGATTACAATTACTATTTCCCTGTGGATCTTTTACAATGACATTACTAATTAACCCTGCCTCATTGCACAATATTACTTCTAAAGTAGCTTTACCTCTGGTTGATTCCACAACATATTGTCCCAAGAAACTGTCTATAAACTCACCTTCCAGGCCACCTTTGCCAGTTTGATTGGTCTAGCCTATATGCAAATTAAAGTCCCACATAACTATTATATTGCCTTCCTTGCAATTGCCAATAATTTATTGTTCAGTGCTCTGTCCAACAGTGTTACTACTATAAACTATCAGTTACCCCCACTAATGCATTCTGATTCTTGACATTCCTATGCTCCATTCATTCGACTTCCTGATTTACTGAGCTAAGGTCCTTATGTCATTCTTTATTATCAGGATCACTCCTCCTCTCCCATTCTACCAGTTTTTTTTAAGTGTTGAATACACTGGAATATTTATTTCCTGACCTTGGTTATCTTGTAACCATATTTTTGTAATACAGATTAGCTCTAAACCATTTTGCCATTATTTGTGCCACTATTTCATCTATCTTAGTGTGAATGCTATGCACATTCAGATGAAGTGACATTGTTTGAGCCTTACTCTCAGATGTGTTAGCAACGAGCTCTGTTCCTTCTTGTCTCACTTAGTTTGACTTTATTCACCTTGATATAATTTTCTATTGCCTTGGGCTTCTAAATCTCCCTTCAACCATCATGCATCACTGCTGTCTGTCAAAACTAATTACTATTCCAGCATCTTTGTGGAGAGCAGAGATAAACCCTGTTTCATTTATCTACTTCCAACAGCCATCTTTAACTCTTGTCCCTTGCCCATGGCACAATATTCAACAGTAAGTATGAGGACTTCTTTCTTACTCAGATTGATACATTCCAGTTGGTTTATTTGTTGCTTCGTTCGCTTCCCATTGACAAACAATTTCTCTTTCCAACTCTTTATTCCTCTGACTTCATGTACACCAATGTTTATTCCTAGCAGCAAATCACCCTTGCAGTGTAGCCATTGTAGGCCAACCCAGCAACCAAATCTGCTCATATCAATGGTCCTGAAGCACTATTGAAATAAAGTAGCACTAATGACTAAGTGAGGCACCTGAGGTTGGCCTTTTGGAACATGAGCTCCCTGATTGAGGTCCTAATTGCCTGCCCAATCATGGAGCCTCACCTATATATAAATATGGGAGTGTCAGATCGACTGGCACTCCAGATTCTGGGTGGAATTGTACCGGCACATCTCCTCAAGTTTTGCACAATCCCGCCTGAGGCCAACAAAGAATGCCGTTCTCCGAGCCCCGCCCCTGGAATCGGGGCTGGCATGCTGGTAAAATTCCGGCCTCCAACTCTGTACTTGAAGCATTCTCTTTGAGTGGAATTGACATTGTAATTAAAAGGATTCTGGTGAAGGGACATTGGCTTCTGAGGGGTTATTTTAGTAGCAGTTGATTTTTGTTTGAGATTCTGGGATCACTGTTGGCCTAAACCCCAGAACTGGATCAGAACTCCCCACTCACCTGACCAAGGAACGGCGTTCCAAAAGCTAGTGGCGTTTATTACCAAATAAACCTGTTGGACTTTAACCTGGTGTTGTGAGACTTCTTACTATGTTCCTTGAATTGCTCCAGACCTTTCAGCTCACCTGAGAGAGCAGATGTCCTATGTATTTTATCCCTTCAGTTTGTTAACAAAATTACTGTAATGTACTTTCATTTTGTAGGTGGCATTTAATTTGTGAAACTCCTTAATCAAACAAATTATTTCATTAATATCTTGTGGTGATGCATATTGCTTAAAGTAGCACTTCATCATCAGTGCATACATGAATGCTTCAGGGCTCATCTGGCAAAGACTCTTTATGCATAATGTGTTAATTTGAAACTAACTGTGAATTTCCTATGAGTTTTAATGATTCAGAAAGGTAAAATAACTTGTGTTAGTCACCTTACTTCCTGAAATCTCTACTTTGGGTATCAAACTCAGTAAATTTATACATGAAAATTCTGGGGACCTTGCTGTTAGTAGGAAAGCTGCACAGGATATGAATTTTGAAGTTTCTAAAGAATAGAATAGCATCCCTACAGTGCCAAAGAGGCCATCGAGCCTGTACTGACGACAATCCCAGCCTGATCCCTAGTGCTGTGAGGCAGCAGTGCTAACCACTGGTGCAAACATTTTGATTTATGCTTATTCTGCACTAATCTCTGTCAGCCCTTAATGTTCCCCAATGAGGAAGCGAATGAGACAATATGTGATACCAGTGCCATGTAAAATGAGGCTGTAATTTCACTGGGAATAAAGAAGTCTTCAGTGTACAGTACCAGTATTTTCCTTACCCAGTACACGTTGTAAAAATATGTATCTCTTTTCCAAAGGTGCTGTGGTTGGTGCTGCAGAGGAAGGGACTTCAAACCTCGCACAGTGTGGCTTGGACATCCAGAGAAGCGAGAACATAAATACCCACGAAATGTAATCAATAATCAGAAATACAACTTCTTCACATTTCTTCCTGGGGTATGTATTTTATAAATCTCATTTATTAACGAATAGTGAACTGTAATCATCAAATCTGTTCAAAGTCCCACACGAAGAATCATGTGTATTCGTGCAGTTCTTTTTATCCATTCATTTTTAGATTGTGAATAAATATCTATGTATGTGTGAGTTTGTGCAGCTAAGAATTAATTACTTTGAGTGCTGCTCATGAATCATGTGCGTCAGACCATTCAACTCTTACAAAACCTATTTTGGCTAAATGAGCCTATTCAGACTTTCAGTGAGTCCCTGGATTTATTCAAAGGAAAAAGATAGTTCTTTCTAATCTGGTGTAAGAATAGCTCATTGTTACTTTTTTCACACTGTTCCTTGGATCTCCTTCAAGTCCCATTATATTCCCTGGATAAGAGAAACATCAGGGGACCTGCATCACCATCAGTTGATGATTAACAGCTGAATAAAAGGTGTTTCAATTAATTACTGACTGAGAAAGACAGACACATTGGGTAGGATTATAAGGATAGGACAGAGTAAAATACAAATAGTTACGTGACCCCCAAGCAGTACAGGTACAATAGCAACATTTAAAAGCACTTGGATAAGTACATGGAAGGGAAAGGATTAGAGGGATATGAGCCAACATGGGCAATTGGGACTAACTGGGAAGGTGCTGTGGTTGGCATGGATCGGTTGGGCCAAAGGGCTCTTTCTATGCTATATTGCCCTATGACTCTAGGATGGTGAGTGATTGGCGCTCTCTAAGCCCCACTGTGATTTAACGCTCACTTGAGTGTAGATTGGGAATGGGTGGGACTCTGTCTCCCCCCGAAAGAAATCCCCACCAATGAGAGGTGTTGGGAAATCAGATTGGCTGGTGGGCATAGCACTGCAGTGGCCAGAAGCAGTACTACAGTGCTCTCCCTGGACTACATCCCCCACCCCTCCTTCCCGCCCGAGATGGGGAAAAGTGTAAATGTCACTTTCCCACCCTTCCAACCAGCCTGAAAATTGAGGCTGGGTGGGAAAAGGTCCTTAAGTGGTCACTAGGTGGCTACTTAAGAGCCTTAATAGGTGAATGGGTGTGTTTTCTGCCCAAGATCCTGCCTGCCCAAGCATGAAATTCTGTCTGGGTTTGGACAGGTAGATTCCAGCGGTGGAATAATGAACTTATAACATGTTGGAGCCCAATTCTTGGTAGCTATTTTCCTATACTGAAAGAAACAAAGTTAACCTTCTCAGTCAGGATAAAGTTGCAGTAAATAAATTAAGTATTGACTTATTTTATTGATTTTTGATTTGATTTATTATTGTCACATGTATTAGTATGCAGTGAAATATATTGTTTCTTGTATGCTATACAAAGCATACCGCTCATTGAGTAGGAAACGAGAGAGTGCAGAATGTAGTGTTACAGACAAAGCTAGGGTGTAGAGAAAGATCAACTTAATGCAATGTAGATCAGTTCAAAAGTCTGATGGCAGCAGGGAAGAAGCTGTTCTTGAGTCGATTGGAACATGTCCTCAGACTTTTGTATCTATGTCCCGACAGAAGAAGGTGGAAGATGTATGTCTGAGGTGTGTGGGGTCTGTGATTATGCTGGCTGCTTTTCTGAGGCACTGGGAAGGGTAGACAGTGTCAATGCGAAGGAGGCTGGTTTGAGTAATGGACTAGACTTTGTTTACGACCCTTTCTAGTTTTTTGTAGTCTTGGACAGAGTAGGGACTGTACCAAGCTGTGATACAACCAGAAAGAATGGTTTCTGTGGCGCATCTGTAAATATTGGAGAGAGTTGTAATGGACATGCCAAATTTTCTTAAACTTCTGAGAAAATAGAACCACATGGACCTCGCTGATTAGGGAAAGATCTGCAAGACATAACAGGCTACAAGGTGAAAGTATGTAAAATTGCTGGCACCGATGCACCCCTCCTCGATGACATCAATGCATTCTATGCCCGTTTTGAGCTAGAGGTCAGCGAGAGCACGCCGTCCACCCTGGAAACCTCGGACGAAGTGGTATCCGAGGTCACCATTGCAGACTAAGAAGTCTCACAACACCAAGTTCAAGTCCAACAGGTTTATTTGGAATCACAAGCTTTCAGAGCTCTACTTCTTCCTCAGGTGTGTGGGCAATCAGAACTTGTGTGGGCTAGCTGGCAGACGTTTTCAACCTCTCTTTACAACAATCTGAGGTCTCTATCTGCTTCAAGAAGATGACCATCATCTCAGTACCAAAGAAAAGGCAAGCAGGTCGCCTTAATGGCTATCGTCCGAAGGTTCTGCCATCCATCGTTATGAAGTGCTTTGAAAGGTTAATCATGGCACAACCAGCCTCCCAGATTGCCTGGATCCACTACAGTTCAGCTACTGCTGCAACAGGTCCACAGCAGACGCCATTTCCCTGGCCCTGCGCTCAACCCTGAAACACCTAGATAACAAAGACACCTATGTCAGACTGCTATTTCTCGACTACAGCTCAGTCTTCAACACCATTATTGCTACAAAACTCATCTCCAAACTCCATGCACTGGGGCTCGGCTCCTCTCTCTCTGACTGGATTCTGAACTTCCTAACCCATAGACCACAATCAGTAAGGATAAAGCAACAATATCCTCAACACTGATGCTCCACAAGGCTGTGGCCTCAGCCCCTTACTATACTCTTTGTATACCTGTGACTGTGGCCAATTTCCCCTCCAACTCGATTTTCAAGTTTGCTGATGACACCATCGACCACCGTAGTGCGTCACATCTCAAACAATGACAAGACGGTGTACAGGAAAGACATAGACAACTGGTGCGATGACAACAATCTCTCCCTCAATGTCAACAAAACGAAGGAGTTAGTCAGGAATGGTAGTGGAAGACATGCCCCTGTCTACATCAATGGAGGTGAAATAGATATGGTCAAGAGCTTCAAATTTTTAGGCAATCTTGATGGTATAGTGGTACTTTGTCAGTGGACTTCTCAAGGACAAAAATGCAACTCACTTCTGACTGGTGTCTGATCTATTATTTAATAATGTATGTGGGCATTGTGGGGTAGCAGCTGCTACCTTGAAGTTTTTACATGGTTTGGCTTCACTGTATTAGGGTCATTTGCATTTTCACAAGGATTGGGTTTTCAGCTGGACTTTTCCAAGGTCTGTATTTTTGATGGAGGCTCCCAAGGGTCAGATGTGGTCTGTTGAAAAGACTTGATAGCAACTGGATGGCTTGTGCAATTTCTCACAGTTCTCTTGTTCCATTCACCATTGAGTAGATGATTATGACAAAAGCTCAGAATCTTTTGCATGTGTAACGAACATCATTGGACTCTTTTCTAGACGCGTCATCCCTTTTTGTGATGGTTTCTTCACGTTCCATTGTTTCATAATTTCAATGGAAATTCTCATTTTCAGTTACTTCTCTTGAGGCTTATTTTGCTTTGTGAAAAATTGTTCAGCTTTTAGTTATGTATTAAAAATTGTTAATTGTGACTTGTTTATATCCTAATATATTTACAAGTACAGCAGCTCACTTCATAAACATGTCTATAAAATTTCCGATATGTAATAATGTCCATTTCATGGCATTTAAAAGTGCATTGGTTGAGGACCAAACTTTTGGGCACTATAAGGGTACTCATTTTCTGAACATTTTCTGAAATGTTTCACATTGTTTCACATGGCATGATGGCACAACAGTGGTTAGTACTGCTGCCTCACAGCGCCATGTACCCAGGTTTGATTCCTGACTTGGTCACTGACTGTCTGGAGTTTGCATGTTCTCCCTGTGTCTGCGTGGGTTTCCTCTGGGAGCTCCAGTTTCCTCCCACAGCCCAAAGATGTGTGGGTTAGCTGGATTGGCCGTGCTAAATTGCCCCTTAGTGTCAGCGGGACTATCTAGGGTAAATGCATGGAGTTATGGGGATATGGCCTGGGCGCAGACTCGATGAGCTGAATGGCCTCCTTCTGCATTGTAGGATTTGATGATTCTATGATCCTAGTTGTGTCTTTATGGAACACCTTGGCATATTTATCTACATAGCAGGTGTTGTTTTGATTGCAGCAGTCGAATTTATCTTGGCCTATATTGGGGCAGACAGGCTTTTTGAATTGTGTTGCAATAAGGAAACCAGCCAACTGGAAGAACCAGCATTCATCTTCTATGTGAGCAAACACCCTAATTTTATTTATCCACCTGTTTGCAAGTTGCTTCAACCCCCTTCCTTCATTCCACTCTCCAGTTTAGTCTTGACTGACATAGTTAGTGTAAATTGAGATTTTGCTGGTCACTACCTCAGCGGCTGATGGAGAGTCATTAGCCATCCATGGATCTTCCAGTCTTGCCAAGGCCCCACATGGCTTCCACCTCTCCCCCCCCCACCCCCCACCAAACCATCAGGGAACCCGCCAAGGGGGTTGACTTTAGCAGGAGTGGAAGATCCCACCAATGGGAGGGCTATAAAATTCCACCATAGTATCTGCCCCTAATACTGACCCTGAATGTGAATTCCTTGTTCTCATACCTCTCAACGTAAAGTCATTTCTCCAAATCTCTGCGGTAAATCTCTTATATTTAGTTATGTACTTAGTGCCCCTCATATTCTGATACTCAGCTTTGGAGTCATCTCTTCATCGCTGTACCTGCTGCAGCTTGGGTGCCCACTCCCCGACTGAATAGTTTTCAAAATTCATTCATGGGACTGCCATGCCTGCTGAATTGCCCCCACACCTATCCAATTGCCATTGGCACCCCCTATTCCGACCCGCCCACTGTATGCAGTTGGAACCTGCCCTTCCCCTTGCTCCCTCATCTGGACCATCCGTCTCCAGTCCTGTGCATTCAGAATTCCACTTGATCTCCTTTGCTTTTGTCAGCCTTGTGAACAGGTTTCTCGTCTGAAAGGTGGCTACATGGGAACCTGATTGGAAAACATTTAAAGGATCCCTGCAGATAAAAACCTGATCTTCTAAACTTCATAGCAGGACGGTGGCACAGTGGTTAGCACTGCTGTCTCACAGCACCAGGGACCCGGGTTCGATTCCTGGCTTGGGTCACTGTCTGTGCGGAGACTGCACATTCTCCCCATGTCTGTTTGAGTTTCCTTCAGGTGCTCTGGTTTCCTCCCACAGTCGGAAAGATATGCTGGTTAGGTACATTGGCTATGCTGAATTCTCCCTCAGTGTATCCAAACACGCGCTGGAGTGTGGCGACTAGGTGATCTTGACAGTAACTTCATTGCATAGACCTTGCCTTTGTTTGAATGTCCAGGCCTCGTATCACTATTCACATGATAAATGAATCACTCAAGTGAACTGGAAGTTGACTGATACCTGTAGAAACCTACTTCAACAGTAAGCTCAAGGGAGGGGAGGAGAAAATAGACAAGAAGGAAAAAATCTTGTCTCTTTCAAACTAATTGAAGTATAAAATGGAAGAACAAATAATTTTCTTTACAAGTAACAAGAAAAATGTTAACTTTATTTATCAATAGAATACTCATGGAACTGAATTTTATGGGCCACTTGTGGTGAGAAAGCAGGTGAGAGCAGTTAGAGTGCTGTGTCATGAGCTGTGTGCCCACTTCTGGCATGACTGCCCTGTCATGATTTAATGGGCAGAGGGGAGGTGTCAGGTGGGCTGCCCATCCATGGCCCAGTTGAACCCTTAAGTGGACAATTAATGCCCATACAAGGGCCTCAGTCCACCACAGCTTTGATTTAATGGGCAGCGGGAGAAGCCAGTGCCCAACATGTAGCCTGGCAGGTTTAAGCTTATGGACTACAGGTAGTGAAAGAGGTTTTTTTTGGAGGGGAGGGATGCAGTGGTGCCTCCTTTTTGGCCCCCTGTACCAACAGGAGGCTCTCCCCACTACCCACCTCCATTTTGCAACCTGGTGTGGGCCACTTAACCCCCTCACCAGGGCTCGCCAACCCAGCCCGACAAGATCCTGGGCTTCCTTGGGGCATCCATGGTTCCTCTTCCTCCTGTGACTTCTGCAGGACTGACAATGGCCATCAATCCTGGTTCGGCCCAGAGCTGTTGACCCTTGATTGGCTGTTAGCTCTATGAAGTGGCACTTCCTTCTAGAGATGGATAAATGTTCTGTCGGGTACTAACTAAAGAGCCATCACCTGAAATAAATTCAAGCAGGATGAGCCAGCCAAATGAAGGCTGGTTTGTCTCACCATCAGAATATAACCCAATCCATTGATATTAGCTGATGTAAAATAAACTACTTGTCTGTTCCCCATAGCCCATGTGGGCCTGCACAGTATCAATGTGCAAACCACCACTTGCTGATATGTACCTTTTGTCGACACATGTTCAGAAGAATGTAATTCCCAGCTGATACATAACGCTACAATTCAGAGGCTATTTCTAGGTTGATGTGGTTTCAATGATTTCACACACTGCCAGAGAATTTCCCTGGTTTGTGATTTTTTTTCAGTGCAGTTCAGCTGGAATTAACCAAAAGAGATTGGGGAATTTTAAACACAAGCCACGTCATGTGCAAACTGCATTTCCATGATCTTTAATGCTGCTTTGAAAAGCATTGTGCTGTAGGTTAGCCTTGCCCAGAAAACTGTCCAAACTGAATTAATAACCATGGCGAGTTTCCACCATTTGCACCTGCTTGTGACTATTTGAGCAGGCTCTTCAACTTAAGCTCTTATTTTAGAGTCGTAGAGGTTTACAGCATGGAAACAGGCCCTTCGGCCCAACTTGTCCATGCCATCCTTTCTTTAACCACTGAGATAGTCTCGTTTGGCCCATATCCCTCTATACCCACCTTACCCATGTAACTGTCCAAATGCTTTTTAAAAGACAAAATTGTACCTGCATCTGGCAGCTTGTTCCAGACACTCATCAGCCTCTGTTTGAAAAAATGCCTCTCTCGACCCTTTTATATCTCTCCCCTCTCACCTTAAACCTATGCCTTCTCGTGTTAGACTCCACTACCTTTGGAATAAAGATGTTGACCATCTAGCTGATCTTCACTGCTCATTATCGTATAGACGTCTATAAGATCACCCCTAAGTCTGCTGCGCTCCAGAGAAAACAGTCGCAGTCGATCCAGCCTCTCCTTATAATTGGTCAGGAAGGTGAATGGGATGCTGGCCTTCATAGCGAGGGGGATAGAATATAAAAGTAGGGAGGTCTTGCTGCGGCTGTATAGGGCATTGGTGAGGCCGCAGCTGGAGTACTGTGTGCAGTTTTGGGCGCCGTACTTACGCAAGGATATTTTGGCCTTGGAGGGAGTGCAGAGGAGGTTTACTAGGCTGATGCCGGAGTTGAGGGGGTTGAGCTATGAGGAGAGGCTGAATAAACTAGGCTTGTACTCGTTAGAGTTTAGAAGAATGAGGGGAGATCTCATTGAGACGTATAAGATGATGAATGGGATGGATAGGATAGAGGTGGAGAGACTCTTCCCGCTCAGAAAGGACAGTAGGACTAGGGGGCACAGCCTCAAGATAAAGGGGGAGGCGGTTTAGAACGGAGTTGAGGAGGAACTTCTTCACTCAAAGGGTGGTGAATCTCTGGAATTCTCTGCTCGTTGAAGTGGTGGAGGCTACCTCGCTAAATATTTTTAAGACGCGGGTTGATGGGTTTTTGATAAGAGAGGGGATTAAGGGTTATGGGGAGAGGGCGGGAATGTGGAACTGAGCCACGACAGATCAGCCATGATCTTATTGAATGGCGGGGCAGGCTCGAAGGGCTAGATGGCCTACTCCTGCTCCTATTTCTTATGTTCTTATGTTCTTATAACTCAAATCATCAAGTCTCAGTAGCGTCTAGTAAATCTTTTCTGCATTCTTTCTAGTTTAATAATATCCTTTTTATAATAAGGTGACCAGAACTTTTAAAAGACAAAGGCACTAGAAAGTACTTTGCAAACATGTTCAAGTATTAAAGAAATATTTAATTCACCAAGAAACTAACTAGTGTACCCCAGTGATACTAAGTTTAAAGTTTATTTATCAGTGTCACAAATAGACTTACATTAACACTGCAATGCAGTAACTGTGAATATCCCCTAGTGGGCACACTGCGGCGCTTGTTCGGGTACAGTGAGGGAGAATTTAGCATGACCAATGCACCTAACCAGCATGTCTTTTTTTGCTGTGGGAGGAAACCAGAGCACAGAAACCGGGTAGAACGTGCAGACTCTGCAGACAGTGACACAAACCGGGAACTGAACCCACGTCTCTGGCACTGTGAGGCAGCAGTGTTAACCACTGTGTCACCCCATGCTGCCCAGTTTGTAACGTGTTTGTAGAGTATTAAAATCTTTTCAGTAATTTCAAATCAGATGATTCACAGGTAGTTGACTGCTAACTTTTTTTTCTGCCCTATTAAAATGCACCAAGTTGCCAGTCTTAAATAGAGGAGTGAAATGAAAAGAAAGTAAATCAGTTATATTCTATGAACTGTCTGTGCTGGTTCATGGAATATCTTGGCCAGGATTTTCTGGCCTCAATGTGGTGGAACCTGAATCAGTGGCTGTGACAAGCCAGCCAAAAGTCCATTGACTTTGGCAATGTTGGTAAATCCTGCTGGGGGCATGAGGAGGTGGGTGGGGAATTGTGGAGGTAGTGAAAGGTGGGGAAACACACCGCATGTTTGTGGTAATGCAGAGAATGTTAGTGTGGAGACTTGGGCCAGGATTTAATCTTCTGTCTGGGAGGACATTATGGTCCCATCGAAGTAAGCTGCAGTTTCGCTGGCTACTGAATCACCTGTGGGATGGGGTGGAGGGCTTGAGGGGTGATGAGAGAGGGAAGAGAGGAGACACAGTGGTGTGGCTAGAAAACCATGGTCCTGAACTATGACAGGAAATAAGTACAACTTCAATAGCAATTTGCACCCAAGTTTGCCAAATGTGTCCAGTGCAGAAAGTCTACCCCAGGGCAAGTAGTCCTGTCAGTTCCATCCTGGGGACAGTGTTTTGTAGTTTCAATACCACTTCCAAGTATGTTGTTGAATGGTCTTTTTTGGGATGGGGGTCATGCATGGGAGGTTGTGGGAAATTGATAAAACCCATTGCTTTAAAATAATGTTTTAAATCTCACTGTTTCAAAATCAACTTCTTCTTCTTCAGTGTTCCAGACTGCGTTATTTTATTTAGAACTTAATGTATTTTTTCTCTCTTTTTAGGTCCTTTTTAACCAGTTTAAGTATTTCTTCAATTTGTACTTCCTGATGTTGGCGTGTTCGCAATTTGTACCAGATTTGCGACTTGGGGCCCTGTACACATATTGGGCTCCTTTGGTAAGTCCATCATTCATCTCCTACCATCATACTGCTCAGAAGCTCCAAGAAACTCATGTTTAAGGCCAACCATTGTCCAAATGAATACTGCAGACCAATAAGCCTCAATTTTGACTTTAGTACTGAACAATAGTGGGGCATATGGTTGATTAAGATAATGGCAATGTGCTACTTGCATTTCAAGTTACTTTCACACCCTGCGCCATTTTATCAGTGAAGTTTGGGACAGCGTTTGCCCTTTAAGCCAGGCAATTTGATATACAAAAGCTAAGCTTAGTGATGTAATTCAGACTGATATTATTTTAATCCTGAGCCGTATAAACACGCACATTCGTTGTGCTCAAGAACTTTTGCATAAGAAGGCTCCAGGACTAGGATTTGTCAAGGCAAGTATCATCTACAAAGGAAGACATGAATCATGTACCAGAAGTTCTGAAAGAAACAAGTTTCAGTGAGGAACTGAAGAAAATCAACGTTAGTAGAGAAATTGTTTGGGAGAAATTGATGGGTTTGAAGGTGGATAAATCTCTAGGTCCTGATGATCTTCATCTCAGTGTACTTAAGGAAGTCACCCTGGAAATAGTAGATCCATCGGTGGTTATTTTCCAAAAGCCTTTGGACTCTGGACTGGTTCCTACAGATTGGAGGGTAACTAATGTAAGCCCACTATTCAAAAAGGAAGTTAGAGAGAAAACAGGGAGCTGTAGATCAGTGAGCTTAATAACGGTACTGGGAAGTTGCTAGAGTCCATTTTCAAGGATTTCATAACTCAACATTTTGAAGGCAGTGGTATGTCTGCATGAATTTACAAAAGAGAAATTCATGCTTGACAAATCTACTGGAATTCTTTGAGAGTGTAACTAGTAGAGTTCACCAAGGAAAACCAGTGGATGCAGTTTATTTAGACTTCCATAAGGCTTTTGATAAGGTCTCACGCAACATACTACGTTAAGTTAAAGCATGTGGGATCGCAAGTGATTTCTTGAGGTGGATAGAAAACTAGTTAGCAAACAGGAAGCAAAGAGTTGACATAAATGGGTCTTTTCCTGATTGGCAGTCAGCAACGAGTGAGGTTCCACAGGAATCTGGTAGGACCCCAACTGTTCACGTTATATATTAATGATTTGGAAGAGGGAACTGAATGTATTATCTCCAAATTTGCAGATGATACAAAGTTGGGTAGGAGGATGATGTATGATGAGGATGCAGCAGTGCTTCAGTATGATTTGGACAGGCTGAGTATGTGGGCATATACATGGTAGATACTGTGTAATGTGGATAAATGTGAGGTTTTCCAGTTTGGTAGCAACAATAGGAAGGCCGATTATCACTTGAATGGGTGTAAATTGAGAGAAGTAGAAACTCAGTGAGACCTTTGTGCCCTCGTGCATCAATCATTGAAAGTAAGCATGAAAGTAAGAATGATAGCAGTATGATGATAGGAGAGGTAGACTAGGCAGTGAAGAAGGCAAATGGTATGTTGCAGTTCATAGCGAGAGAATTTGAGCAGAGGGTTAGGGATGTTTTGCAATAATTATATAGGGCATTGATGAGGCCATATCTGGAGTATTGTGTGCAGTTTTGATATCCTTGCTATAGAGGGAGTATTTATGCCGAGGATTTTCCGATTTTCCTCGTCTGCCACCAGTGTCATAATGAGGACAGGAACCTCATTTCAATACATTTTAATAAGTTTAAATATTATCATGGGGCTTCCTCGCCATATGTTTCCCCTCACATTTAGAATTCCTTTGTGCCAGTGAAGTTTACAACAGCTTCTTAAAAAGTTGATGCAATCGAGGGGTATCTGCCCGGGGTGCCCAGCTAAATATAACCCTGGCGGTGGGCAAAGGGTCATGCACTGCCTGGGGTGTGGTTTGAGGGGGGAGGGGATGCACATTTTGGAGTTCTCCATCGAGAGAAGGTTCCCCTTCTGTGTGTGTGGAGGGCAGTGGGAGGAGGGGTTTGCTGTGTGTGTGTCTTATTGCAGATCACACTGTTTGCATCCCAATCTCCATGGAGCTGGTATTGTCAATCTTACCCCGACTGTGATGAAAGATCACACCTCCAGTGTTTTGTGCATGAATGCCAGAGAATGTAGAGAGTAAACTCAGCTGTGCAGCTGGGGAGAGATACTTGCTGGTTTTCTTATCCCAGCCAGCAGTCTGTGCATAGAATGGAAAATTCTGCCCGTTAAATGATGAATTTGGCCGGAATTCTCCAGCCGTTCACACACGGCATTGAATGCAGGTTTGGCTGAGCACCAAATTCTTCATTCTCGGTGGCAGCGTCGCTGGTGGCTGGAGAATTCCGGCCATTTGTCATGACTGTATGTCGTGTATTTCTGTTCAATACATTTTATATATTGAATCTTTGATCTTGACAATTAATATTGCCACTAATTTCTTGTATGAATCAAACTGTAAATGTGTGCTTATACTGGAACAGCTGGACTCTGGAATGTGTACGGTTAAGCTTGTTTGTGAAAGACTTCTTATAGGTTGGCATTCATCTGATGGAGAAGAGATTCTGCACAATTAGTGATAAAACAATTAATCACCCATTTGCTTTTTGTTATCACAGGCAAATGGGTATGTTTCCTGTTCAACAGTTTCTTACTGACCTGTATTTTAGAACTATTTGTTATACTATTTGTTATACTGTTTTTATGTTTTTGTGTTTCTAAAAAGGCATAAATGGCAAATGCATTGGTTGTTTTCTGGCCAGTTCTGTTCCAGCACAGCAAAATGGCACCAAGCCGTCTGAGCAGATTTTTTAAACAGACCAAAACTGCATTATCTGATTTCTGTGACTGTGCTGAATAGATTTATTGTATAATTGCCACTTAATTTTTGTAACATCAATCTGCCATTCGTTTTACTGAAGCCCTTTGAAACGACTGCAGGTTCCAGTATGAACAGATGCAGATAGGGCCAAGTTTTGTGGGTTAGGTGTGACTGCCAGTGACTAGATTGGCTAGTTTAAGAATCTCTATGAATAGCTTGAAGCTCTATTGTGGAAATGTCACAAGGCTTCACTCCTGGAACTGATTATCCAAACATCTGCCTGCAGTGTGTTGAGACGATGCGGTTACAGCCAGTCAACCTGTTGGGAGTCCTTTTTTCAAAACGAGATCTTTATTTAACATCTATTGTGTGGCATGCACAGGATAACATGCTGCCTTGTGTTCGGCGTAATGATATTCAAAGACCAAGACTGCTGGAGTTGCCCTGATGCTTTTATTTTGTGTGGTTCTAAGTCCGACTGATCCATTTGCAAACTCAAGTGCATGCTGAGCTGACTGATCGCCACTGGGGTCCCACAATTGGCCTTAATATCCTGAGGTTAAGGAATACATAAAGTTGGTCGTCTGGCTGCCGACTGCATTTCAGAGACCACTGCTGAAACATTTCTAGGTATGCGCTTTTGTGAACAGATGCCTGATCAATGAAGTTGGTTATGATGCTTCTGTGGTTAAATATCCCACTAATACTGACTGTCAGTAACCACTTGCCTGAGATAGATTTCCAGCCCTCATGACAGTGTGTCCTAACTAAGAATAGAATTCTGCAGCCTAGCCCCTCCAAATCCCACCTCCCACCCCCACCCACCCCCACCACCCCCAACCCCCCACCCCCAAAAGCCCCGCAGAGGCAGCTCAATATTGGATTCCACTGAAGTGGGTAGCAATTTACAAGCCTCACCCATGCAGCTGTCTTGGAAACCTGCGGTGGGGGGAGGGGGGTCGACTTTGTCGGGACTGGGAAATCCCGCAGGTCGGAAGGCCTGGAGAATTCCACCCATAAGAGTCTGTTCCTTCAGGAGAATAGAGGAGGGAAGCTGAGGATAGTTTGACATCTATGCTGAGGTCACTGTCAGGTGTTTACTTCAGACTTTTGAACCGGTTGAGCTGATCTAATCAGATAGTTAACTAACGTTTAGTTTAATATCACCTTTGTCAAAGCAATTCTTGTGGATTGAGGATGATGTCAGCGCAAAGCAAGGACAGTGCAGTTTGAGAGGTTTCAGGAAGTAAGGTGATGGATTTTAAATAAAATCAGTGACTTACTATGAGTCACTACTAGGCTGCTGGTGTTTGATTTGTAGATTATAGATGATTACAACAGAGATATCTAAACTCTGCCATTGATTTTGCAGAACTAGATGGTAAGAGATGAGAAATAGAGTGGGGGGCATGTTCCAATATGGGCATTTTCATAGAACCCCTACAGTGCAGAAGGAGGCCATTCAGCCCATCAAGTCTGCACCCACTTTCTGACAGGTTATCTTACCTAGGCCTGGCCCTGTAACCCCACATATTTACCCCAACGAACCCCCCTAATCTACAACAAGTTACTATGGCCTATCCACCTAACCTGCACATCTTTGGAGCGTGGAAGGAATCCAGAACACCCGGGGGAAACCCATGCAGACACAGGAAGAATGTGCAAACTTCACACAGATGGTGACCCGAAGCCGGAATTGAACCCAGGTCCCTGGCACTGAGGTAGCAGTGTTAACCACTGTGCCACCATGCCGCCTATTTAAAGTAATGGCGAATTTCTGTCAAGCATATTTTAAATCTTTTGCCCCATAGTAAAGCTGTTTGCTGAGCAAGACACTCCCTTCCCTGATGCTCACTTATGGGTGGCAGAAGGACAAGTTAAATGGCTACTAAACCATTTCAGCATGACTCAACAAAACTTTTAATGTACATTTTCCACTGCAGCAGAACACTGTGCCCTCTCAAGGCTACCTTCTCTGGCTAAAGTTGGAGATCTTTAGGTAGCACAGTGATTAGAATCTCTATCTCAGCACCAGGGACCCGGGTTCAAGTCCAGCCTTGGGTGACTGTCTGTGTGGAATTTGCATCTTCTCCCCATGTCTGCGTGGGTTTCCTCTGGCTGCTTCAGTTTCCTCCCACAGTCCAAAGATGGCAAGGTTAGGTGAATTGGCCATGCCAAATTGCCTTTGTGTTGGTCAGGGGGATTAGTGGGATAAATGCATGGGGTTGCAGGTTAAGCGGGTGGGGGGAGGGGGTGTTGAGTCCGGGTAAGATGCTCTGCTGAAGCGTCAGTGCAGACTTGATGGGCTGAATGACTCCTGAGGAATTCTATGATTCTAACCTGTCATTATTATCCAATAACTCTGGAAAATTACTTTTGTGGTGGGCAGACATTCTGCTGAAGCAGAATACCTGAGCCTAGTGGTTTTCTGGGCCTGGCTGGTGATTGAGAGATGGGGTAGGTTGCTATTTTATGTGTCTTCATCACTGAGATTCTGTGTTCCATCCAGTAGATGGGATCTGGCAGAATGTGCTCAAGTTCGGTTTGGAATTCAGATATTTCTGGGTGGGGTTGAAATTTGTCTGTGCCATTCTGGATTGGAATCAAACACTCCAGTGAGGGCACGTGTAAGGTACAAAACTGTGGGCACACAAAGATTGTGGACCTCAGCTCTTTACCCTGCAGTTCCTATTAGCACAAAAGCACAATTTATTTATAATGCTCTTGAGCTGTGCGTGTGCAACGTTCAGGCATTGATTTCCACCTGCACTAAGAGAAGTGTTTTCTTTTTTGACCTGTCCATTTCTCTTCTTTGGAAGTGCTGTCACATGTGGAGCCTTTGGTCACTAATCATATTTAGGCCTAGAGAACTGAGCTCTGTTAGACAATTCACCCAGAGAGAGGGAGAACATCACAGTTAAACCTATCCCTATCTTGACACATTTATTCTGCAGTAGGATTGCTGTTTGGCTTTTCCTACCCTGAGTTTCGAATCATGAGGCCAAATGTAATGTCTCCATCAGCAGTGCATACTAAAAAGGCCATTTGGCCCATCTTCGTTCATCATTGAAGAAAGAGTTTGCAGTCCCTTTATGATGCTAGCCTCAAACTGCTTCTTCAGTGGTTCCATGGTTTTCTACATTGTTCCATGCTCAGCAAAATCAAGGGTGTTGGCAGAATATTCATCTGCTTTTATTTTGAAACATTCTTCAGAGTTGCCAATTCCACACATTTTCTTTCATTCTGTCTAGATGGTGCTGATCGTTACTGAGGTACAACTTCAGTACTGTCAGCAGCCCGCTAGAGTTCTTTCTAAGCGACCCTTTGTGTGAATCTCGGGGATGAGAATTCACAGGCCAGTCAACCATGGAAAGCATCACAGCTGCACCTGTCGGTTCCTGCCCAAGTTCTACAGACGTGTAGTGGCCGTTGGACAGTAAAGCAGCAATGGGAAACCTGGAATAATGTTTGCTCCCTCCCTTGCCTTGGGTACCGAGGCTAATTATAACCCATAACTACCGCTGTAGCTGAGATCAGTGAATGTCAGGAACTGAACTTGGGGGTCTTTCGTTTGGGTGGGTACAAAATATTAGGTCTTCAGAACAGTTTTTCAAAAGAGACGTCTGTAAACGCAATAATAGTTATGTTTAGTTTAAATAAAGAGGTGTAATGATTTATTACGTTACAGCTTGGTCAGGTACACTTTGTAAGAATAGTACACTTTGTAAGAATAATGCACTTGCCCTCAGAATACAGCTCTCTAGCCTGGAAACCTGTTGTTTACTGTCTTAGGTTGGTTTGAAGCAATCACTACCTCATTTCAATTTGTTAAATGCTGCCCAGCTTCTGGCGCTGTGTTTTTAGTGAGGGCAATGTATGGCGATGAATGTGTTTACCAGCCCAAAAAGTTTTGACTTTGATTTTATTTTTGGCTTGCAGGGTTTTGTCTTGGCAGTGACAGTCATTCGAGAGGCAGTGGAAGAGATTCGATGTTATGTCCGAGACAAAGAAGTGAACTCCCAGATCTACAGCAAGCTCACGGCGAGAGGTCAGCACCTAGGGCCCTGCTCCTGCTTCTTGTATCCTGTTGCCAGCTGCCAAAACAGTAGGATTTAACTAAATTGAACAACATTTAAAATCAAAGGCTCTGTTCTTGGAGAGCATATGTGCTGTTTCTCTATTGCTACCAAGTGATGTGACAAAGCCCCCATTTGGAGCACTCCTAGAGATTTATGATGTATCTGTTGTTCATGTAGCAAAGGTGGTTTGGTTTAAAACTAAAAGACTGCTGTTAGTTTCACTCTTCGATTAGATTTACTTGTAGAAGATTTTTAAGTAAATGTGGAATATTCATCTCTCTCCCCCCTCCCCCACAACATGATATTGAGACACTTCATCAGCACCAAGCAGACATCTATAGTTATAAGGACCAAATCTTTACAAATGAATTAAATGTAGTCTAAAATATTTGAAGTATTACCAGTAGCACAAAACTAACAAACTTTAAGCACTATCGCCAAGGCTTTCCAACCCTATTTTGGTGGATTTTGCCAAAGCAAATGCAGTGATCCATTTAAATTCCCGTTGGCCTCGGCAGGATCGGAAAATCCTGCCTGCAAGAGGGATCGGAAAATCCTGCCCTACACCAATATGTCTTTGAAGTATCATTGAATCAATTTCAGAATTAGTAATTCTGTCACAAACCTCACAGTAGGAATTGGTTTCTGCTCTTGAGGTTTATAAAATAGCCTGTTGCTGCCCTATTTGAATCCACAACGTATGGAGAGAGCCCTGTGTGGATTGAGATGACCTGCAGAGATGTTTAAGAGCACGAACAAATGACCAAACATGCTGAAAGACTTACAGTGCTGGCAGGGCTCAGAGCTGACCTCATTTTTTTTATGAGATGGTTGCTGTGTTTAACCCTGACAGATGGCCAGAACAGTGCCATGAAATCTCAATGTTGTGGAACTAATCCAATCTGAAATGGGATGCAAGGTTGAGTTAGAGAACTCAACACAATCGGCTCTTACTAATCTGCACCGACCCTGTAAGGTCTACTTCTATTTCTGGCTCCTTCAAAAGGTTTGGAACCGATTTCTTGTATGATTAGGCCAGTTTCTCTCCACGCCACTGCTACCAAACAAAAATATTGGGTGGGATTCTCCAGCTTTTCGTGCCAGTGGGAATCTCCCATCCCGATGCAGTGAACAGAGGTTTGGCTGAGTGCCAAGTTCTCCATCCTCTCTGGTGGTGGGGCATGAATGGCTGTAGAGTTCTGGTCATTGTTCTCTGAATATCTGACATGTGAAAAGGATGTTTAATTAGTCAGGTATTGTTTGTCTCTATTAATTTATTCAAAAATATCCTTAAGTGATTCAGCATAATTACTGAACCACCCATTGCTTATGTTAGCAATGGGGTGAGGCAGGTAAAACATCCTGGATCTTAGTTAATAAACTATGGAGGCTGTTGTGTAATATTAACACCAGATGATAGTATATAATGGACAATGCCCTCCCATTATACATTTCTCTCAATTTTTTATTTCAGTTAAAGTCAGTAGGAATAAAAATCAGAAAAAATGGTGGGAGACCCTGGACACCATCACCCCAAATTAAAATTATCCTCCAGAGGATTGATCAATTTCTAAATGCACTCCGACGTGGAACTGAGAGACAAAGAGCAGAAACATAGAATCCCTACAGTACAGAAGGAGGCCATTTGGCCCGACAACAATCCCACCCAGGTCCTATCCCTGTAACCCCATACATTTACCCCACTAATCCCCCGACACTAAGGGTTGATTTAGCATAGCCAATCCAACTAACCAGCACACCTTTGGACTGTGGGGGGGAAACCGGAACACCCGGAAGAAATTCATGCAGACACGGGGAGAATGTGCACCCAAAGTTTGAATCAGACCTGAGTCCCTGGGGCTGAGGGATATCAGTGCTAACAACTATGTTGACATTCCAGTAAGCTCTGACTCTTGTCTGTACTGAGCTAGCTGATCTCTATTGGATGACAGTCAGAATTCAATGACGTAAATGCCACTGAATGTGAAGGGAGGTGGTTAGATTCTCCCTTGGTGGATTTGGAGCGTGAGTTTGAATCATACAGGTTGTGCACTTTTTTGCGAAAATGGTATTCACCACATTACTTGAGACTTCAAATTTAGCATTTGTCTTTAGAATTAACAAATAGCCCATTACATTTTTGGCACTTTCTCCCCATGTTTCCTGAAACTGTTGACATTTGCTGATGTACATTTCCACATGTGTAGGCTGCTCTTCAATATCTTAACCTAGTGGCCATTTTTCGAGTGTCGACCTACATAATGAGGCTGACAAATATTCAGGAGTGTGAATCATGGCTGATTCATATCCACACCCTCCCCTTAGCTGGAAGCTCAGCTAAGTGCCAACTACGATGCTGAATTTGTGAACAGCCTGATTCATCAAAGGCAATAGCTAGGGGGGCAGGGGGAGTCAGTGGCAAAAGCATGTATTTCTGGCAGGGGATTGAAGAAGCTGGCTGTGGTCTTCCTGTCCTTATCTGGAGGAAATTGTAATTCATGCCAGATTGGACACTGGACAACCAGTTTGACAGTACGGAGTCAGTAAAGGGGTGGAGTGGTAGAGCCAACGTATGGAAGCTGACACAATTATTTGCAAACTTGCCAGATGAAGCTGGGAGCTTCTGCTGTGAATGATTCCAGTGGCCTTCTGCCACTAAGCTAATAGAAACGCTGGCCCATCTTTCAAAAAAAAAGTCTGTTCCAAAATCTTAGTCTCAGGCCCTGATTTTACCGGCACGGTTGCCCAAGGCTCGTCATGCCCGAGGCCAACGGGGAATGCCGTTCTGCGAGCCTCTCCCACCCCGGTAAAATCAGGGCTTTAGTGGGCATTTTGTAATGCGGAGTTTTCCATCGATGATTTTAAAAGGGAGAGGATGGTATGGCTGGAATTTTATGGCCACACTGCCCAGAGTGGGATTGATGGGAGTGTTAAAACTAGATGTTATGGGGGGTGCATGGAGGGGTTGTTCTTCTTCTTTGGGTACCCTGACCGTCATAACATGGGATCATCATGCTGCCGTAGTGTTGACTCATTGATGAGATCTTGAGAATTGTGTGTTTAAATATCATCATCTTTATTGGTATCATAGAATCATAGAAAAATCATACAATCCCTACAGTGCAGAAAGAGGCCATTCAGCCCATTGAACCTGCACCAACAATCCCACCCAGACCCTATCCCCATAACCCAGGCTTTAACCGCACAGTAGTTAGCACTGCTGCTTCACAGTGCCAGGGACTTGGGTTCAATTCCCGGCTTGGGTCACTATCTGTTGGAGTTTGCATGTTCTCACTGTGTCTGTGTGGGTTTCCTCTGGGTGCTCTGGTTTCCTCCCACAGTCCGAAAGACATGCTGGTTAGGTGCGTTGAGGAATTTCATAGTAACTTCATTGCAGTTAATGTAAACCTTATTTGTGACCAATAAATAAAACTTTAACTATTTACAGTTTACAGTATGGTCTGGCATGGTGTTGTTCCCACCATGCAGGCTAGCTGCTTACAGAATGCCCTTCTAGACTGTTCTCCTATCATGTGACTACAGACGTCATGTTATGGACGGTGCCACTCTCCAGTCCCACATTAACCCTTGCCCTGCTGAGAACCTTTTCCGTTATAATGCATATAGGCAGATATTGTAACACTGTGGGCTCGAAAGGGAGTTGCAGCAGGGAGTGGATGACCCTAGGATCTGGGTGGGATCGTAGTTGGTGCAGACTCGATGGACCAAATGGCCTCCTTCTGCATTGTAGGGATTCTAAAAGGTGTTTTGCATCGTCATTCCTGAGGGATGGGGCCCAAAGACATCAATAAGCCCGGCTTCATATGCACTCCGATCTCAAATTGGAAGTTAAAGTCCTTCCCTCACCCATCATCATCAGCATCGGAGCATTGATGTTTCCTTCACCTCGCAGGAGCTATACTCACCCCTGAGCCCATGATATGTTTATCACGACTAGTCTCTGTTTTGGAAATGAGTAGTGATTCCCACCAGACTCACAGCACGTTGACGGAACATATGGGGATCCCAGAAGCTATAGTATAAAGCCCTTCTTGTATATTTAGATCTATTTAAATTGATGGAAATCACTGGGCATGAACTTGATTATGTCGCCTGCGAGGGGGGTGTGGGGTCAGGGAAAATCTCATTATGAGGTCTTCCAGGCGTAAATCCCGTTATGTCCCTCCCTTGCAAGTTAGAGGCCATAACGGGATTTGCACTTGCATCAAACAAGCCCGAAAAATCTTGGCCTATAAGTGCAAAGTGGAAGTGTTAGCAATTGCTGCTTGTTGTCGGACCGTCGGAGGGCTGGGCTGGTTATTGTTAATCTGAAGCTGTGTTGTGGAGTACATCCTGCAAGAGATGTAAATGAAGTGCTTTAACTAATAAAGCTAACGTGACCTTTGTCATTTCTGCTAATTTCCTCTTGAACTGGCTGCTTGCCTGGTAATAAATGTAATATATTGCAGATCATTATTGCAGCTGGGCCTAAGGTTCTACTTCTTGAAAGTATATCCCAAAACTTAAATGTACTGAAAATTCAGTGTTGGAAACCCAGCAATGCTTGCATTGATAGACGTGTTGTTTCTGTGTCTTATATGGTCATAATCCCTTTCATTTAAGTTATCCCATGCTGTGTGAGAAAAAGAGTCAATAAAAGCCACTCATATTTTCACACAACTTGGAGAGACTTGTGAAAGGAGACTTGTGTTTTATTTAAACTGAAAATAGAATTGAAAGATGCTTTGTGATAGTCAAATAGTATCTGTAAATAAGTTACTTTTACATTTAATTCTTTCCTCGCCTCATCTTATTCACTCTTTGGCACTCTTGGCTGTCTCTCTGAAGGTTTCACAAGTGGCCACAAATTATACCCAGGCATTGACAACAAATATTGATAACCCCTCGACTGTGTAGAACATTACAACTGTGCCCTGTCTGATCTCATTCACTGGCACTTCCAGCAGGACAGGGGTCAGGAGCTAGAAATCAGGACACCATTTTTTTTTCTAATCCTTGAGCACTGAGAGAAACTTAGTACCCTAGCTGAGATCATTAAATCTGACATTGACTTAGGCTTTCTTGTATGTAATCATAATTTTTAACCACTACTTTAGTTTAATTTTCTCATTCGCATAGCTTCAGTCCTTGGTGAAGGATATTTTTCAGCGAGGTTCCAATGTATACAGATTGCTATTGAGGAGAGAGTCATCACGGAAAGTGTGTGATGCTCCTGAGTTGCTCTGCACATGCCCCTTTGGTCAACACCATATCACTGGCAGAGGTTTGAAAATCATAAGGAGAGGAGAGAATTTATCCTCTTGACTCATAGAACATAGAACATAGAACATAGAACATTACAGCGCGGAACAGGCCCTTCGGCCCACAATGTTGCGCCGACCAGTCTTATTTTTTAAAAAAAAAACATTGACCCACTAATCTAAACCACTCCTTTTTCGTCCATAAACCTATCCACCAATCTCTTAAACGCCCCCAAACTAGGCGCATTTACAACTGCAGCAGGCAGGGCATTCCAGTCCCTCACCACCCTCTGGGTAAAGAACCTGCCCCTGACATCCGTCCTATAACTACCCCCCCTTAATTTAAAGCCATGCCCCCTCGTGCTAGATTTCTCCATCCGAGGAAACAGGCTATCACCATCCACCCTATCTAAACCTCTAATCATCTTATATGTTTCTATAAGATCCCCTCTTAGCCGCCTTCTTTCCAGTGAAAACAACCCCAAATCCCTCAGTCTCTCCTCATAGGACCTCCCCTGCATACCAGGCAACATCCTGGTAAACCTCCTCTGCACCCTCTCCAAAGCCTCCACATCCTTCCTGTAATGTGGGGACCAGAACTGCACACAGTACTCCAAGTGCGGCCGCACCAGAGTTGTGTACATTGTTATTACCTATTGATTAAAACCGAACATCACCCAAAACAAAATATTCCAATTTAACTTCCTGCACCCAGCGGTGCACTGAGGTAGATTTTGCTTCCATAGTAATTCCTGGAGCAGGTCGCTCACTGTAATTTGAGGGGGGAGAGGAGCTCCACTCCATCCACCGCTCTCTCACCCCGCCCCTGCTCCACATCAAGCCTGGTTGACTAGGAGTCTCTCTTGCTCTTATTGCTGGGCATTGGCGTGTTGGGAGGATGTACAGGTTGACATTCAAGCTGTTTGACTGCATTATGAATGCACCATCCATGGCCATCCAAGTCCTGGGGTGGACCTGGAACCCGGAGCTTCTGACTGAGAGGCAGGGACATTATCCACGGCACCAAAGACCTCTGGAAAAAGTATGAATGAAATCATCTGTACTTCTTAAACATTTTTAATTGATTTCATGTAGGCAAGAGGGCCATCCTTTAATGGACCTTTATTATAATTGGTAGCTATAATGAGCATCATCTGTGGGAAATGTGATACCAGTAATAATTATAAAGCATTAAAGCTTTGCTTTGTGTTCAGTTAGAATAAAGTGCATTTTTCAGTATAAAGTGCTGGAACTGCCATTCTGAGACTTGGTGTATTGTGGTGTAGTTATTGAGCTGTTGTGGTTTATCTACTTTTATCAACTTCAGTGTTGTTCTCTTAATGTAAGCATTTGCTGTTACTAAGCTTCCATGTGCTGTTTCTGAATTAAATTAAAATGTCAATATATCACACTATCAGAGAACCTTATTAAACTCTTCGCTGCATCATGGAACTTTCTGCTTTTCTATCTCTTTTGGCTCAGGAAGTAGGGAGGGGCAGAGTTTCATACCTTCTTTTCTTAAAAGATATAATGGGCTTCCAATGATGCTCAGAAATAAATGCAATACCTGTGGGGCATTGAGATAAAGGAAACTTCTGTGGCTGAGTTTCCATTCTGGTGTCTGGGTCCTGATTTCTAGAGAATTCTGAATCCTGACTCTGCTGCAAGGTAGATCCCCAAGGTGATTTTTCAGTGCCAAGCCCATTAGTGGCCGGAAAGTGGGTTAGCTATGCCATTCAGAACAGGGCTACTGAGGCTGAAGGGCCCTCTAGCAATGACACCAATCAATGTGGAAGCTACCAGTGTACATAAAAGAGAGAGAAGGCACCTCCATCTTGAGATGACTTCTGAACACTTAAAATAAAACATATGAATGGAAGGAGGCCATAGCTGTTGGCTGTTCTTGTGGAATGGGACCATCTCCATAGCTGCACTGTGGCTATAGCTCTCTCCATCTTGGTGTGGTAGCTGTGGGCACTGCTGGCTTCCCGCTCCACCTCTAGAAGACCACCACCTTTCGCTTGCCATGTTTTGACCACCGTACGGGACCAGCCAGTTCACTTGGTATGGGGGAGAGGCTTTAATGGACCACATAATTTGTTTAATTGGCTACAAGCTGGGCAGACAGCAGGTCTGCCCTGAGCAATCTTTTTTAAAATGGCTCTGAGTGGCATGACAGCTGGAAGTTCAAGGCCCACCTCCTGTTCTGCTCCCTTAAATCCAACACCTGATCTATACTGTCAGTTGATCTTACTGAGAATGGAGGAAAGATGCTACCCTCGGCCTCAAGCCAGGTCAAGGTTTCTATTATAGAGTCATACAGGCATATAGCATAGAAAAAGGCCCATTGCGTCTGTGCCGGTCAAAGGCAAACTGTCCAGTGAATCTCAATTTCCAGCATTTGGTCCATAGCCTTGTGTGCTGTGGCATCACAAGTGTACATCTGAATACTTCTTAAATGAAGGATTCTGCCTCCATCACTCTTTCAGGCAGGAAGTTCCAGACTTCCACCCTTTGGGTGAAAAGCTTTTCCTCACATCCCCTCTAAACCTCCTACCCCTTACCTTAAACCTATGCCCCCTGATCATTGATCCCTCACCAAGAGGAAAGATTTCTTCCCTCTGTATATTTCTTACTCTATCTATGCCCCTCATAATTTTATACAACTCAAATATGTCCCCCCTCAGTCTCCTCTGCTCCAAGGAAAACAACTCCAGTCTGTCCTATCTCTCCTCATAACTAAAACTCATGCCCATCCCTTCCAGTGCTGTTACATCCCTCCCTTAATGCAGATTCCAGAACGGCACACAATACTGTAGCTACGCCTAACCAACATGTTATATAATTTAAGTTAGTTTATTTATTAGTTTCATACGTAGCTTACATTAACACAGCAATGAAATTACTTCCTTGCTGTTAAACTCTATGCTTGGCTAATATAGGTAGGTATAAAATCTGCCTTTTTAACTACTCTATCCACCTGTTCTGACATAAGAACATAAGAACATAAGAAATAGGAGCAGGAGTAGGCCATCTAGCCCTTCGAGCCTGCCCCGCCATTCAATAAGATCATGGCTGATCTGTTGTGGCTCAGTTCCACTTTCCCGCCCTCTCCCCATAACCCTTAATCCCCTCTCTTATCAAGAACCCATCAACCCGCTTCTTAAAAATATTTAGCGAGGCAGCCTCCACCACTTCAACGGGCAGAGAATTCCAGAGATTTGCACACCAAGGTCCCGCTGATCCTTGGTGCTTCCCAGAGTCCTGCTGTTGTTCTTGTATCCCCTTGCCTCATTTTTATTGAAAATAAATATGAATTCTGGAAAGTGGATGTGGACATTCAGAAAAGAATATGGTTGCCTGGGCTCTAATGTGTCAGACTCCATCTTGCAGTTGCCAGTATAAATGGGGTATTGTTTGTAACCTGGGATTTTGATGAAATTATGTTAAAATGTATTCTTCCTTTGTCACTCTAGGGACCATGGTTGTGA
The DNA here is from genome assembly GCF_965287045.1 of Carcharhinus amblyrhynchos. Lineage (NCBI taxonomy): Eukaryota > Metazoa > Chordata > Chondrichthyes > Carcharhiniformes > Carcharhinidae > Carcharhinus > Carcharhinus amblyrhynchos. The sequence continues at coordinate 37,225,025 of NC_137339.1, read as the reverse complement.
AGAGCTCGAACATTCAAGTGGGGGATTTAATTATTGTTGATAAGGTTTGTGTTTTTATTTAAATTTATAATTAAAGATTTCTTTCAAGTAATGTCGCAAGGTTTTAAGAAAGACATTAGAAACATTTGGAAACCAAAAAATATTAGAAAGAATAGTCAGCACCGTTCTCAACAGGGAAGGTCTTATTGTTTGGTTTTGTGGCAGTAACAATGGTGAAACTGTCAGCATTAGTCATTGTTAATCCACTGGAACTGACAGCAGCTTCTGGAGTTCACACATGTGGAGTTAAACATAGAAATCTAGAAATTGTTGTCAGTGATTCTGTGCTTATCCAGAGAGTGCACTATTGAATACAATTATTTAGAAATCATTGAACTTGTGAGATTTTCTTTATTAGGGTATTAACCTCACTGTTAAAACTCTTGGAAAAGGTACACTTGATATGAAGGAGGTACAGTTCAGTTCTTAAATGGCAAAATGAGTTAATAATTATTGCCAAAAACCCTCATTGGCCTTGAAAAAATACTTTAATATTTTGTGATAAAATATTCACATTTTAGTGCTTCTTAAAGCTTGCTTGATGTTTTAGCATGTACCTTAATTTCATGTGATTGCCCCAATCATTTATTCCATATCTGTAAAGTTAAAATTGTGAAGGAGCTCGGTGGATTTTCTTTCCTGGTTTGCTGTCTGGGAGGAAACTTCAGTGTAATTGGCTGTTTGTGTGATGACATTGCTACTCCTGGGCACCTGGAAGATTCCGTTGATTTGGTGCCAGATTCCAGCTGACATCAGGAAAGGAGAATTTCACACTACAAAGTTCACAAACTCTTTATGGTCAGTGGTCAGTGATGAGTTGTTGCTTTGCCATTGATGGGGGAATCTGGCCCATTGAATTATTCAAAGAAGCAATGGAAAGGGTAGACAAGGGTGGTGTGATTGATTTTAATAATCATGGGCTTGTAAAAGTCCACTGTTAGGGTACTGTATAGTAAACTCATGGTTAATGTTAGAATGTGTGCAGTCAGGGGACTGCACACGTGATATGTGTGATAAATGATAGCAAACTGGCTATAAGGCAGAAAACAGAGAGTAGTGGTTTAAAGTAGTTAACTCCAATTGGCAGAAAGTCCCACAGGACTGATGCTGAGACCACTCTTGAGGTTCTTCCAGAATGCAATTAGAAATAATTGAAATGACAACTTTTGTTTTATTACTGTCGCAAGTAGGCTTACATTAACACTGCAGTAAAGTTATTGTGAAAAATCCCCTAGTCGCCATACTCTGGACCTGTTTCTACTGAGGTAGAATTTAGCATGGCCAATGCACCTAACCAGTACATTTTTTTGGACTGTGGGAGGAAACCCATGCAGACAGGGGGAGAATGTCTGTGCGGAGTCTGCACAATGGCCAAGCCGAGAATCGAGCCAGGGTGCCTGACTCTGTAAAGTAGCACTGCTAGCCACTGTGCGTCCTTGGACACTACGTTCTGAGATTTAGCAAGTATGGGCTGGTTTAATACAGTCAGAACTTTGCCTTTTTAAAATTAATTTATGAGACATGGGTGTCACTGGCTAACTAGCATTTATTGCCCATCCCTAGTTGCCCCAGGGCAGTTGAAAGTCGTCCACATTGCTGTCGCTCTGAAGTCACATGTAGGCCAGGCCAGTTAAGGACAGCAGATTTCCTTCCCTAAAGGACACTAGTGAACCAGATGGGTTTTTCCGACAATCAACAATGGTTTCATGATCATCAGTAGATTCCTAATTCCAGATTTTATTTATTGAATTCAAATTCCACCATCTGTTGTAGCAAGGGTTCAAACCGAGATCCCCAGAACATCAGCTGAGTTTCTGGATTAATAATCTCGCAATAATACCATTAGGCCATCGCCTCCCTTAAGGAATAGAAATTCAGGAATGAAAATGATTGCTAAGTACAATTAAAGGGAGAGAGAGATAGCTGAGTTGGACTTGACAGTGTGCCCTGGCAACAATTGAAGGAGAAATTGAGGGTAAAAGCAAGAGAGGAAGAAGAAAGATTGGATGGGTGGATAATGTTGAGATGTGGACTGAGGGCAGCATAAAGAAAGCCAGAGAAACTATAGAAAACCTTAAAATCCATAGAAAATTACAGCTCAGAAACAGGCCTTTTGGCCCTTCTTATCTGTGCCGAACCATTTTTTGCCTGGCCCCACTGACCTGCACTTGGACCATATCCCTCCACACCCCTCTCATCCATGAACCCGTCCAAGTTTTTCTTAAATGTTACGAGTGACCCCGCATTTACTACTTTATCCGGCAGCTCATTCCACACTCCCACCACTCTCTGCGTGAAGAAGTCCCCCCTAATATTCCCTTTAAATTTTTCTCCTTTCACCCTTAACCCATGCCCTCTGTTTTTTTTTCTCCACTAGCCTCAGTGGAAAAAGCCTGCTTGCATTCACTCTATCTATACCCATCAAAATCTTAGACACGTCTATCAAATCTCCCCTCATTCTTCTACGCTCCAGGGAATAAAGCCCTAACCTATTCAATCTCTTTCTGTAACTCAGCTTCTCAAGTCCTGGCAACATCCTCGTGAACCTTCTCTGCACTCTTTCAACCTTATTTACATCCTTCCTGTAACTAGGTGAACAAAACTGTCCACAATACTCTAAATTCTGCCTTACCAATGCCTCATATAACCTTACCCTAACACTCCACCTTTTATACTCAATACTCCAATTTATAAAGGCCAGTGTACCAAAAGCACTCTTTACGACCCTATCCGCCTGTGACATCACTTTTAGGGAATTCTGTACCTGTATTCCCAGATCCCTCTGTTCAACTGCACTCTTCAGAGTCCTACCGTTTACCCTGTATGTTCTACTTTGGTTTGTCCTTCCAAAGTGCAATACCTCACACTTGTCTGCATTAAATTTCATTTGCCATTTTTCAGCCCATTTTTCTAGTTGGTCCAAATCCCTCTGCAAGCTTTGAAAACCTTCCTCAGTGTCCACTACACCTCCAATCTCTGTATCATCAGTAAATTTGCTGATCCAATTTACCACATTATCATCCAGTTCATTGATATAGATGACAAACAACAATGGACCCAATGCCAATCCCTGCGGCACAGCACTAGCCACAGGCCTCCACTCAGAGAAGCAATCCTCCACAACCACTCTCTGGCTTCTTCCATTGAGCCAGTGTCTAATCCAATTTACTACCTCCCCATGTATGCCTCGCGACTGAACCTTCCTAACTAACGTCCCATGAGGGACCTTGTCAAAGGCCTTGCTGAAATCCAGGTAGACAACATCCATCGCCTCCCCTTCATCCACTTTCCTGGTAACCTCCTCGAAAACCTCTTAATAGATTGGTCAAACATGACCTACCACGCACAAAGCCATGTTGACTCTCCCTAATAAGTCCCTGACTATCCAAATATTTGTAGATCCTATCCCTTATCTCACCTTCCAATAACTTGCCCACCACCAACGTCAAACTTACTGGCCTTTAATTTCCTGGATTTCTTTTGGAACCTTTTTTAAACAACGGAACAACATGAGCCACTCTCCAATCATCCGGCACTTCCCCTGAAGAAGAAGCAAGACAATGCCAATGGTGCCATTTATAGCTATGGTGCCAACGAACAACTGAACCAATAAGGAATTTGGGAGAAATTTCTTTTTTCAGTGAGTTGCGAGAATATGGAACTCACAATCATGTGGAACATTTGAGGTATATAGCATAGATGCATTTAAGGGGAAGCTACATAATTTACATGAGCAAGAAACAAGTATAAGAACCGAAAGGAATAAAAGATCTGCTGGTTGAAATGGCCTGTTTATTTTGTAAATTTTCCTGTAACTTGTGTACAGTTATAATGTTGGTTATTAACAGCAAATGTAATTTTATATCCGAACCCTGAAAAATGTGTAACCAACCGGAGAGCCTAAGATGACCTTTAACTCAGAAGTAGTACAGCCGGCCAAATTTGTAATTCCTTTAAAATATCTGGGGAATCTGTAATTGTTTCCAGGAATGTTTGCAAAGGGCTTCTAAGAGATTAGGATCAATTGTAATGTTATTGAGTAACAAAATAATTCTGGTCCGTGTGTCCTAGAAGAGGTTGCAATTGGCAGGAAGTTAGCAATAAATGCTGTGTGACCAGGCAAAGAAACTACTGCTGTAAAGAATAAAGGAAAACTAGAGGTAGAAGGTGATCACACTGGTGCAGGCACATTGAAAACGCAGACAGATAGAAAGAGGAACACAGAATTCATGTGAAGAGAAGCCAGCAAAGTGCTCGATGAAAAGATTTGTATTCTGTTTGGCAGTGAGAAAAAGTAGACGACTTCAGAGCCCCTCAGGAAATTGATGCACGAATGGGCTAAAAGGCACTGAATCCCAATAGCAGTGAGAATAGCTCAGACATGCCGTGTGAGAGAGCTGAGAGTTTGGATCAGAGGACCAGACTATGAACTAGGTATTATTGGTTGTTTGATTGAAAAGGAACACTGAAAAGCTACACCATCAGGACTGCTGTGACCTGAGGAAGAGATGGTTCATGGACATGTGCATTGTCGGTGTTAACTCTCTCCGAGGACCTAGGATAGAATACAGCTGCTGTTAAACATCAATCAAAAGTTAAATCAATTGAATGGGGAAGTGAGAGATCATACATACTAGAGGCTGATTTGGAGAACTTTGGAACTGTATATGATACCATATACATGTGGAGAGTGACAGGGGTACTTGTGTCTTTGTAGGTTGTACCTTTGTTGTATTGACAATTTAAGGTTTGTTTACCCTTTTGAATTGAAATACCTATGTGCCTATTAATTCATGTTTAATTTGCAATGTTTCTGATCCTTGTTAAAGTAAAAATGCCAAATGGTGAAATCTTATTGGTTATTTCTTCATTTGGGACTCATTTGGTAAATTCTGTTATTTTCTGATTTTCATTTTCTGTAGAATCAGCGGGTACCTGCTGACATGATCTTCCTCCGAACATCAGATAAAAGTGGTACGTGGCACGCTCACAGTAATTCACTTGAATTTTAAAGAGTTTCCCTCTCAACTGCCTCCCACTGCAGCATGACAGAACTGCTTTGTTTAAATATCCATTTGTTCGCATTTCTGATGCTGAGCAGGTTCCACTCCCTAGTCAATTCAGTCTGCATATCTAATCAGTAATGATTCAGTGTGATCAATTGCAATCTTGGTAATGCTGTTTAAACTGCTCCAGTTCTGGAAAAAAAATTCTTTGTTTTTATGATCATTGAACTTTTCAATCCATTTTTCATTGTTCAATGTGCCTGTATAATTCTCGATGCTAGGGTTTACGGGACAGTACAACAAGTGAGCAGTGACCAGTGTGGCAGAGAGCAGCTGTAAACGGGGTTGTAAGAAAAAGAGATGATCTCCTGCCCCCACCCCGGCAGTAGGTCATTGAGCTTATTCAGGGTATTTGAGCCATTTGGACCCAGGAAGGTCGCAGATAATAGCAAACTGTCCAACATTTGAGCTCTGAGCACTTCTTCTTTACTCATCTTCATTGTTCAACTCGAATGGAAAAGGTCAGCTGTCAAGGTAGCAACCAATCTACTGGCCGCTTTGCTAATTCAAAGCTATGGCTGAGTCCAGCCCACAGGTCTGTAAGAGATCCAAACAGCTGGTCAAAAAATGTTGCTCATCAGTAACCATGACTCCACCCCTCCCCCCACCGTCCTCCCCTCTCTCAGCCAGCTGCAGAGACGAGTGCCAAAAAGCCGCATGTCCTGACCTCCAGTGATCCTGTAATAGTCTTCACAGCGCTGATATCAATTCAGCTTCCCTCTTCAGTTTCAATTGAGACACAACCAGTTTAGTATACTGCTGCACCACCGATTGGAGCGCCTGTTAAACAATGGGTGGTACAGTTAAAGTAGAATTGTTTGACTTTATTACAGTCCAGTTGACCTGAAAAATAACACGACTGCTGAGAGTACTGCTTTTGCTCTGCTGCCTGATGTTGTAAATTGAATTTGCTAATTGAACCTGAGGAGTGGAGCTAACTGGGGTGAGCTAGTTGTAAATTAGATTGTCATAAAATTCCTGTACTCCTCTGGAAGTGTCTGCAGCGAACTCTTGAGCAAAGAATATATTGGTTAATTTGTGGGAAGGTTGACATTTAATTTTAATGTTGACTGTCTAAGCTGGGAATGGTATATGTAAGACCTGTGCCTTGGGTGAATCTGGGTTACACTAGTATCAATTCTGAAAATGCTAATGGTGATTTAAAAGTGGAAAATGAACAATCCAGTTAATTGTTTGAGTAAGTTTTTTGGAATCTGGATTTGGAAAATCAGCACTCTCCTGTTTTGCATGTAATCATTGAAACTGTGTAGTTTCAAATTGATTTTGCATTATCCAAATTAACTTGGATGTAGATAACAGCCACTTGCTTTACTTCCCTATTTTCTTAGTGGGGCGTTAATACATCCATTTTTAAATTTTATTCCTTTCTCAGAGTTACAAAGTCAATGTGCAGAGTGAACAGAGCGAGCTCCTAATCCATTCCCTTGCTTGTTCCAAAAAACAGTTCAAATTTAAATTGAATCCAATTCATGCTCCAACAAAAAAGACATCCTAGATCTAAGCTGACAAGAATAGGCATTGCAGCTGATCTTGGGCTTGATCTTAGCCAGAAGGCCAGAACATCAATGCATCAGTATTCTTTGCCCATGGCTTGTACGGGTGTGATTGTCACCCCTCCTTCTATCCTCCAGGTTCATGTTTCATTCGTACGGATCAGCTGGATGGTGAGACTGACTGGAAGATGCGCTTGCCAGTTGGCTGTACTCAGAGATTACCCATAGCAGCTGTAAGTATTGTGGAAACAACTGGGTGGAAAATCCAGACTGGACGATGGTCTGCAATATTCCACTTCTTGTTGCTAGCCTTTTTTCTGTCTTGGCCGTTTTTTTCCCTCCTCCAAATACAAAGGGCGAGATTCTCTGGCCTCCCAGGCGTGTGTTTCCCACTGGCAGGAGTGGTGCTTCGTTTGCTAGTGGCGGGATTCTCTGGTCACCCCAATTCAGTGGGAAACCCCATGGACAGAGGTGCACTGCTGGCATAACAGAGAATCCCGCTGGCGTAAACAGCCGGAGAATTCCAGCCCAGTGGTATCACAACAACTATGCTTTGTTCTATTGGTTATTGCTGCTGGTGCAGCACTAAAATTATTTTTACCACTTTTTGGTGCCAAAAGGATCATATGATTGGGTACTGGAACAACAGAAATTGCCTCAAAATGACAAGTCATCTTCTCTATTGAGATGTTCTTTATTCATTCGTGGGATGTGGGCAACATTAGCTAGGCCAGCATTTAATGCCCTTCATTAATTGCCCTCAAATTAGTAGCAGTAAAATTGCTCTTCGGTTAATCTAAAGCTGTCTTCTTTACTTGCCTGTTTTAAACATGATTTTGCTTAGCAGGAAGCCTTTCCGTTTCTGCTGGCATGAACGGGCTGCCTCCCCGACCCCGATAGATTAACAATAGCGAGTAGTTGAACTTGCATAACCATGGGTTAATTGTCAACCACTGCTAAAGTAACTGACCTCAGCCGGGGCAACTGTAGGGGCACCATCATTGACCTGAGCGTTTCTGTTGACAACAGGAGACTAAGAAATTTGTCCTTTATTGATGCCCCAGTGACTTCTGCTTGACATACGTGTGAACATGGGGTTGAGTGGGATAGCCAACATTGGGCTTGTCTATAATGCTGCCCACAGTCATTATTCATTCAATGTCAAGATTCATGCATGCGAATAAGTAATGGCTGCTTTGAGGAGGTATTAGGGCGTGAACAGTGCTAATTGAAGCCTATTGCAGATCATTACCCCTTGAACAGCTGCAATAACAATGGTAAGTCAAATAATACATTAGGAGGATGATGAAAAGCCTAGTTAACAAGTGGTAAATTTTAGAAAGCCCTTAAAAGATGGAGTGGCAGAACTTAAAAACAAAATTCCAGTATGGCGGTCATGGCATCTAAGGCACAGACGAGTGAAGGGATAAAGGGCGCTCTGAAAGAGACCCGAGTTAGAGGAACACAGAATACTCCGACGTCGCCCACTGCTGGGATTCTCCAGTCCTGTGGCTGGGATTTTCCGGTCTCTCTGTAGTGAACGGAGCTTTGGCTGAGCGCCAAATTCTCCATTCTCACTGGCAGTGGTGGTGGCATGAACAGGGCCAGAGAATTCTGGCTTGTATGTCTAAGACGGGGAAGGGCAAGTTTGTAGAGGAATGTAAGTACGAGGGTGAGAATTTTAGTTTTAAAATAGAGGACTAATCTATATCACTTGGTGTGGAATAGAATATGGACAGTGGAATAGAATATGGCCAGTAGAATTTCGCACAAGTTGAAGTTTTCAAAGAGGAGGAGATCAGTCAAGAGACTTTTGAAATAGTCGAATCTTGAGGTGGCAACGTGTGAATGAGAATTTTAGTAAATTGATTGAGTCAGGACAGAGATAGATGATGTTGCAGAAGTGAACGTAAGCATATTTGTCATGAAAGGGATATGGAGTTAGAAAGTCAAAAGCATGAAAGAACTCAAGAAACTCAGCGGCAACTTAAAAGAGAGGACAGAATCTGAATCTCGGAACTAAGTGCCTTTACAGAAATGGTGGTAAGCTGGGAGGAGCAGGAGAATTCCTCAAGACACATCAAGCTTGACTGTAAGCATCCAGCAACGTGCCCGCTTTCCCCATCTCTCTGCTGCGGCCCTCTTACCAACCAACTTCTTTCCCCAACCACCATTAATGGACCCAAACCCATTCTTGCCCTATGATCTGTCTCACTCTTCCACCTACTTATTCTTATAGGCTTTAGCCCTGTCATACAGATCTTTTGGTTGAAAGGCCTCCAGCTGACCCTGGGTAGGAACTGCACGTAAAGGGCAATATCTTACAGGGGATTGGATGGCTTTTGCCCCCTCCCCGGAAGCAAAGATGGCATGGAGCCCATTTGCTGGAAATATCACATGAGTACATGATGATGTCGGGGCATGTGCCTACTGTCTTCCTGTGCAATTTCATGTGCTTCTGAGTTGGCCATGTGCCCGCCTGAGCAACATAAGCTTCTTGTCAATGAGCATCAAGTCAGGTTTTCAAGCAGCAAATTGAGTGCAAACTTTCATCAGGTTCGGAAGTTTGGAGTGAAAGAGAGTAAATGCGAATTAATTTGTTTAAATCAAACAAGACAACTTGCTGATATTGGAAATGTTGATTCTTTACACAAAGAGCAGTTTGCAGTGTTGTGAAAGACCTTTGTTTGATGGACCCCTTTATTACCTTTTTATTACTAAATTAGTAATCACAAACAATCCCTCCCCCCAACTCCCATTACGGTGCTACATAACAATCAATGTGAAACTGCTGCAAAGAAAAAGTGTTAATAATGCTTTTAAAAAAGCAAATACTTACATCAGTACAGTTTTAAGGCACAACGGATGGTAAATACCGAGTTGTTCAAATCCCGGAAGGAAAACTTGAAGCAATTACCCTCAACTATGTTTGCAAATTGTATGGAATGAGGAGAGGATCGAAATCCAGAAATTATGGCACAGTAACACAGTGGTTAGCACTATAGCCTCACAGCTCCAGGGACCTGGGTTCATTTTTTATTTTTTAGTGTCACAAGTAGGCTTACCTTAACACCCACAATGAAGTTACTGTGAAAATCCCCTACTTGCCACACTCCCACCCCTGTTCGGAGGGAGAATTTAGCATGACCTATGCTCCTAACCACCACGTCTTTCGGACGTGGATTATCCAGATGAAACCCTGCGGACTCCGCACGGTGACCCAAGCTGGGAATTGAACCTGCATCCCTGGCACTGTGGGGCAGCAGTGCTAAGCACTGTGCCATCATGATGCCCTATCTTCAATTATTGCCTTGGGCAACTGTGTGAAATTTGCATGGTTTCCTCTGGGTGCTCCGGTTTCCTTCCGCAGTCCAGTGGTGTGCAGTTTAGGTGGATTGGCCATGCTAAATTGTCCCTTAGTGTCCCAAGTTGTGTCGGTGTGGTGAATTGGCCGTGGGAAATGTGTGGAGTTATGGGGATAGGACGGGGGAGAGGGCCTGGCTAAGATACTCTGTCAGAGAGTTAGTGCGGACTTGATGGGCTGAATAGCCCCTTCTGCACTGTAGGGATTCTATGTCCTCGACTCTTTGTGATGTTTTCATGGCAAAGTAAATGTCTATTAAGAAACAGGGAGAAAAAGATAAGCAATAAAGGAAAATAGATGTGCACTTAAATAAGACAATGGCGTCAGACAGTATCAATATTTTAAACAAGTCGAATCAATATTAATTTAACAATCTTCAGAGCTAATTCTTCCCATTCCGTTTCTCAATATCTTATAGATTTTAAGATCTATAAAAATCCAGTAGCTTTTACCACACAATGCCTTCATATCTGTTGGGGTTGCTACTGAGGTTAACCAGCAGTTTGCTTTTCAAATCTGGCTTCCTTTGCACTACTTGCTAGGAATTAAACTGCCATTCTTGCCTTTGGCTGAGATCTAAATGTGTTTGCTGCGCAGGTTTCAGTATCTCCTTAAATAAGTTTTCCCCCCTGTGATCTCTCTATTATCTTACCTAATTTCTTTCGGATAGCCTTCCCCTAGACTTAATTACCTTCATATCTTGATTTTAGCTTCTAAAATTTAAAAAAGTAAACTTACTTTATCCACCTATGACACCTTTCTTTCACACCTTGTATATCTTATCCTTTGAATCTTAACAACCCATTCAGATCTATTCTTGTTCTGTACCAATTCTTCTTAAATTGCCTCGATACATATCTGTTTGCCATCTTGCTTGACTCATCATCATATCAATTACACAGTTTAGATTCACGCAGTCACTCTATTCCTTGCCATAACTATCTTGCTAACAGCATAAAATATGACCAGGACATTTCCAACTGAAAATATGTGTTTGTGACAGCTGTCTGTCTGTCTTTGGCAGCAGCCCAGAAAGGGCATGAACATGGGCACAGCACTAGAAGCCAGAGGGAGAGGAGGAGAACACAGAGGGCAGAAGCACAGAGAAAGCACTGGGAACCCGAGAGCGAAGGCAGTAGCCTGGAGAGAATTGGGGGAAAGAGGTAAAAGGGAAGCACTGCACGAAGAGGTCGGGGAACAGGAGGAGGATTGATTGGAGAGAGAATTGGGGGAAGAGCAGGAGTCTGAGGGGAGCAGAGCACATCTCTGAACACTGCTCTGTTGCTTTATCATGACTACGGTGCCTTGGATGGTTGTTCAACTCACCTAACTATGGGATGACCCTATTTTATCGATCACGTGGAAAGTCTGTATGGATCCTCAAAATACCCATTTCTCAGATTGTATGGTCGGTGTGCAGGTTGCATTATTTCATCCCAAGGGTATTGCAACCGTGTAAATAGTTATTAATGTGCATTAACTGAAAACTCTAAAGGGTGTAGATTAAAGTGACTGGTGCCATTGTGAGAGGTAAGCTATGGTTACTCCTAATTGCAACACATTTGCACACACAAAAATATAGTCATGCAACCACTCTGACTTCCTGTGCTTAATGAGTATCAGGAAATTCCCAAAGTGGTCAACCTGTGGTTTTTCTAACAACCACCAATAAATATTGTGAAGAATTATTTGTGTGCAAATAGATAAGACGTTGATTGTGGAGCAGAATCTATCCAGTGGACAAAAAAGAAAGTCTGCTTGTTTCAGTTTCCTGTGAGTGGTATCAGGTTATCTTTCACTCATCATCTGTCAGGTTATGGCACACAGATGTTTTTCTAACACTCTTTGCATTGTCGCCTGCAGGATCTTTTACAGACCCGATCTTATGTTTATGCAGAAGAACCAAACCTTGACATTCATAGTTTCATTGGGACTTTCACTCGGGTGAGTTTGGGATGACAACTGAGAAGAATTTGTTCCATTTTGGGCTTAGTATTCCCTAATGTGATGCTAGATTCTCCATGTTATTGCAATTCCATTTCTAAAAGATTTTATTGTGAGGGGCTTTTTTAACTTGTTTTTTTTGTCTAAATGTGGATATATCCATTTTGGGGAAATGGTGCATTTACACTCATTCCTCCTTTTTGTCCCTCCAATGCCCCAGCTTATCCCTCAGTGATGAGGGAATCAAGAGTGCTTCACAAACTTGACTGGTTGTGCTGGAGTGAGGTACACAAGAGCGAGTCAGTTGTGCTCACTAGTGCCTGGGGCTTTAGTGGCAAAGAACGGCTACCTAGCTAGCACACAATAAAAACACTTACTTGGTGAGGTAGCAAGAGTGGCACTCTGGCCGAATTTATTCATGCTGAGAAACATCTTGCTTTCACATGCAGATTGACGTGACAGTACTTAGAATGTGGTTGGCAGTTAGGGAGTAGCAATTTGAGAAAATAATTGGGAGATTTGGGGTGGACTAGTGGCACAGTGCTTAGCAGCACCAGAGACTCAGGTTCAATTCACTGTCTGTGTGGAGTTTGCATGTTCTCCCTGTGTCTGCATGGATTTCCTCTGGGTGCTCTGGCCTCCTCCCACTGTTCGAAAGATGTGTTGATTAGGTGCACCGGCCATGCTAAGTTCTCTCTCAGCATACCTGAACAGGTGCCGGAGTGTGAGGACTTGGGGATTTTCACGGTAACTTCATGTAAGCCTACTTCTGCCACTAATAAATAAAATAATTCTTTGTTTTGTACATTTTAGGAGGATAGTGACCCACCAATTAATGAGAGTTTGAGCATCGAGAATACATTGTGGGCCAGTACTGTCATTGCTTCTGGTAAGGTGATTCTCCCACTTGAGGAACAGGAGAGAAACTGTGTCATATTTGTTTTCCAACTTCTCAAAGCACTTCTGTAAACCTCTCAATTGCTTCCTGCGGATTCAGTCTTGCTGAGTAGTAAATGGGCAACAGGGGGAGTCACCCTTATGACAACATCAGTCACAGACTTTTTGCTGTTTGTTCGCAAACGCACATTAATTTGTATTGTATGCAAAATGCATGTTTTCCTTCCTTCCAGGAGCAAAGAAGACTTTGTCAAATGGTTTCAGGGAGATCCATGGCTGCGAAATTCATTTGTGTAACATCACTTCTAAGTGCAGGACAAAGGTCTACCTGACTTTCACAGGGCAGGCTGCTCCTCTGACAGTTGTGTGCACAGTCTATGCAGCAGTGCTCTGAGAGATATGCATATGCATGTGTTCCCTCTATGTGCTGAAACAAATTGATTTGCTGCTTTCTTGGTATCATACAGCCCAAGCGGCTGATGTGATGCCAGGATCCCAAGTCTGGGTAAGGCAAATGCAGACAATGCCTGTGTCATTCAGTAATGAAAGAGTAGCTTGAAGCAGTCGGGGACCTCTTTCTCAGCAATGCGATTGGGCAGGGGAAAGTTTGTGGGCATCTTTAAGCAGAACCTCAGAAGGGGAAGGTTGTTGGTAGGTACAGAATGTGTGGTGGGAAGCAGAAGGTTCACATCAGCAACTTGCTCATCATGTTGGAAAGCAGGATCCTGGCTAGCAGGATGAGGCTGAGCTGAGAGTTGAGAAGGGGCATTATGCAGGAACGTGCTATCATCCCTTGTGTTCCATGGGCTCTGCCACAGCTGGCACCAAGATGTAGAGAACCATTTCCTCTATAGGGCTCAAGAGATGCAGACACGCTTGTCCCCTGCAGGCTCTGCTCTTCTCCATTCTGTTGTGTGCCACTTTGTCTTGCAAGAAAGAGGGCAGAATGCCAGTGATTGTGTCGCACTGTGTTTGGGTAAAATGCCTGTTGCAGCTGAATAGCTGGAGTTATGCAGAGACAATAAAATATGGGTGTGAGGCTGACAGCATTTGTCAGTGTGTGAGGAGAAGATGAAGAGTCAGGATGTTGGGCTTGAATCCTGAGTGCCAGAGAGTGTTGCTGGGTGAGTGATGGAGTTACGATGTATTGAGTGGTGTGGGAGGAGACTTTATGTGAGGGTCATTCACTGACCTTGACCACCCATGTGAGGTCATCAGACTTCTTGTGATACTGCTGTCAGGTCCTTGGGCCAAGAGAGAGGAGTTAACCTTTCTGACCACGTGATCCCACTCTCTTCTGGATTTAATCCTCAAGTTCTCCTGAGTTGCACACATTTGATGTGAATGAGTGTCTGCGTGTTGCAAATTGCACAAAAATCTGGGTAAATGCATTTCTTGCCCTGTGTAACTTTAAGATAGTGATCTTTTAGTTTCCTCTATGCAGTGTGGGTGCGTAACTGTACAGCAATCGGAGCATACTGTGCACGTAACAAACCAATATTCAGTTAATGATGTGCATGGCATCCAGCAACCAAAAAAAGAACAGGCAGTGCAATAAATGGATCATACTTAAGAAAGAAAATTGACAGGGAACATTGATAATGATTATATTCATTTACACAATTGACAAACATTATTGGCAGAATTTTCTGCTCACACTAGCAGCTGGAATCGTGACAGGGTTATTAGAAAGCAAAATAATAGTTTTCCCAACAGCAAGATGAACTGTTTTCTTGGCTTTTATTCCAAAATCTAAATAGTTATAATATATACTGAAGAAAGTTCAGACGGTTTCCTCCAGTTCTTTGATCTTAGATTTATAAATCCATTTGGCTGTTGTGCTGTAGGTTGCATCAGTGGCACAAGCAGTTTAAATTTAATGTTAACTCAATGTTTTCAACCTATGAACATTTGAAAGAATTGATTATTGAGTTATTTGCTGGTTATGTTTGTTTTGTCTTAAATAATTGATGTGCATCCTTCACTAGTTCAATTGAATCATTAGGAATGTTTTGTATAAGATGTTTCTTTTGATACGTTTGCTCAATACAGAAAATACCATTGACATTGCTTGTCAAATTTCACTTACTGTTCTGCATTATCTGTAGCCCAGTGAGAGGGCCTCTTGCCAAAGCCATAGTGCATTCCCCTCCCAACACTTGTCCAATGTGTATTCCAGTAGATAATCATGTCCTCAATATTTCGTACGCTGTATACAGTATCGCCCTAAAATAAGATAATACAGCTCAGTGTCAAAATTGTGTTAACAAAATGTCAAAGCTTTGCTGTTAATAATGGCCCTCTATTCTCCTGAAGCGTGACTGTGTTGAAAGACACTGCAGGCTGTGTGTTTCCCCCCGTACACAGTTGTTAAATTGCAAGGTCAGTTGTGATAGAGCAGTCGGGTAATTACTCCATTCTGATTTACAAAATTCTGAAATGTCTCTTTGTTCAAATTGCCATGTGTGGCTTGCTGATCACTGAAGCCTGCAGGAGTCCCCTTGACTGATGCAGACTCAGAATCCCCAGCACTGGAATTTTGTGAAATTAACATTGAACTGTTTTAGCCACTCTCACTTTGCCTTTCCTTTTGGTGTATATTTTCAAGCTTCACCAGCTCACCCACTCACCAACCCATTTCTCTCCTCCTCCCCACCTTTTTACCCTTTTCCAACCCCAGGAATATGGTTGCCAATTGAAGCATCCTTACCACTGTTAACTGATTTTGGCTAACTTCAAACAACCCTGCGATCAAACCTGGGACTTTTCTAAGCTGTTTAACTCTTTGCATTGTAATACTTCAGGTACATTTTAAAAGTACAATGGGCATCATGTTGACCATTATAGCACCCAGTGAGCCTGTGGAATAGAATGATTTAGTTGATCATTTGAACTAAGTTTATCTCTGATTCTGGGACTTGCTGATTTGTGTTTTCTGATGTAATGTCTTTTCAAGGTACTGCAGTGGGTGTTGTTATCTACACAGGCAAAGAGATGCGAAGTGTTATGAATACCTCTCATCCAAAGAACAAGGTACAGTTTGAAAATCTAAAGCTAGAAAATCATAGAATCCTGCAGTGCACAAGTAAGCCATTCGGCCCATTGAGTCTGCACTGACCGTAATCCCACCCAGGCCCTACACCTGTAACCCCACATATTTATCCTGCTAATCTCTAACACTAGGGTCAATTTAGCATGGCCCATGCATCTAACCCGTGCATCTTTGGACTGTGGGAAGAAACCAGAGCACCTGGAAGAAACCCATGCAGACATGGGTAGAATGTGCAAATTCCATACAGGTCGTGACCCAAAACCGGAATTGAACCTGGATCCTTGGCACTATGAAGCAGCAGTGCTAACCATTGTGCCACCGTGCTGCTCCTGGTTAGCAATAAGTTCCATAATTCTCCACGTAGAGAGTAACACTTAAAACATTGTCCCCAATATTTTTCATGATGTTTATCTTTAGGGAAATGATGCTTCATGAATATTTTAGATTCATCTAGCAAATTGTGGAAAAAAATTCCACATTCATAATGACAATTTAAATGACATTTAAAACAGGCTTCACAATATTTATCCAAAATTTTAACAAGTTTATTTATTGACGTCGCAAGTAAGGCTTACATTAACACTACAATGAAGTTACTGTAAAATCCTCCTCGTCGGCATAGTCCGGTGTCTGTTCAGGTCAGTGCACCCAACCAGCACGTCTTTCAGAATGTGGGAGGAAACCGAAATACCCAGAGGAAACCCATGCAGATACGGGGCTGTTTGATCTGTGTGACATTGAATCCAGAGCTAGAAATTATATCATGTACCAGTCACATTAAAAATTGGACACCATGATCAAATAATTAGGGTAGCACAGTGTAGCACTACTGCCTCACAGTGCCAGAGTCCCAGGTTCAATTCTGGCCTTGGGTGACTGTGTGGAGCTTGCACGTACTCTCTGTGTCTGCGTGGGCCCACAGTCCAAAAATATGCAGGTTAGGTGGATTGGCCATGCGAAATTGTCCCTTATTGTTTCAGGATGTGTAAGTCTAGGAGGATTAGTAGGGTAAATATGTGGGGTAATGGGGATAGGGCCTGGGAAGATGCTCTTTCAGATAGTCGGTGCAGACTCGATGAGCAGAATGGCCTCTTTCTGCACTGTAAGGATTTTATGATTCAACCTCCCAGTGTCCCTTGTTAACTGATAACTTTGCTTGATTAGCTCTTGCTTCATTGTTCTTGTTTAAGTCACAATAGATAGATTTCTGATCGTTAAGGGTTATGGGGAGCAGGCGGGTAAGTGGAACAGATCAGCCGTGATCTTATGGAATGGCGGGGCAGGCTCGAGGGGCTAGATGGCCTACTCCTGTTCCTATTTCTTATGTTCTTGGTCACAAGCAAGGTGGCCATTGCTCCTCACTAGATGAAAACTTTAAATAGTATTTTTGCACATACCATTTCATTTTAAACTTTAAACTTGTGGACAAACATGCAAAGAACTAGTTTTGCTGATATTATTTTTCTCCTAGATGGGGCTGTTTGATCTGGAGGTGAACTGCTTAATGAAGATCTTGTTTGTCGCCTTGGTGGTGTTGTCGCTTGTCATGATTTCCCTGCAGCACTTCAGGGGTCGCTGGTACCTCCACTTGTTCCGCTTTTTCCTTCTGTTTTCCCACATAGTTCCAATCAGGTAAATGTATTAATTGAATTTGGTCTATTTCTATCTGCCAGAAGTAAACCTTTTAAGACCTTTGTTTCCAATCTCCTTTTTATGTCATTTGCCCAATCAATTTATATTTAAGTGTATCTGCCAATTTGGTGTCTTCTACATATTGTGAAGTATTTTGTCACTATGAGTTTAACTCATTTCTGCACGTGGTAGGCAACAATGGTTTCAGCACAGAACCCTGCAGGACACCATTCCGACTACACAAAGAGTAGAGAAGAGCAACATAGTGGATGCGGCATATGTGAACTTTCATATGGCCTTCAGTTAGGCGCAAGGAAATCATGACCAAACTTAGCACATGTTGACTCGAGACGCAGGCTGCATTTGAATGGATCGAAAAATGGGCACAAAACAAAAAGTAGGAGTTAGGGGATGTTTCACAGGTTAACAGAGAGTGAGTGATCAATATAGACTTAGACATTGCAGTGTTGAAATTTGAAGATCACATCAAATCAGAAGAAGTAGCTATAATGGGGAAAACCACCCCAAAAAGGTAGAAGACATAAACAGACTTCCAAAGTGGATGGCTAAATGGCAAATGAAATTCAGCTTAACAAAAAAAATGTGGTGGTATGTTTTCCTGGCAGGAATAAGAAGCCACTTGTTATTTGGGAAAGACATAAAAATGATAGAGGAGCAAAGAGATCTGGGGGTATACATACATCAATCACTAAATGTAGCCTAAAAATCTAAATAAAATATTTGGGTTAATTTCTGGTGGAAATGAATACCAAGTCAGTTGGCTAATGTTAAATTTGTATAGAACCTTGGTTGAAACAAACTTGGAGCATTCTAGTTTCTCTACTACAAAATACATTTGGAATGCGAGAGTTCCCAAGTGGTTCTATAGTTTAACTTGCACTCAGCTTTATTTATTTTCTGAGAATCCTAAACCCTTTCAGAGGGAGCCATTCAATCCTGGCAGCAAAAATAGTGAAGCACTGAAGACAGTGCAGGAAAGATTTACAAAGATGTTACCACAATTGAGAGTATATAATCATCAGCAAAAATTGAGCAAGAAATTTAGCTCAAGTCCTTTGTATATTTTCTCTAGAAAAAAGTGAAGACCTGACTGAGGACTTCAATGTTGTGCAAGTGTTCAACAGGGTAGATGCAGAGAACTTATTTCTCCTTGTGGATAATCCCTGAAAAAAGAGAGTGCAAATATAAACGACCCCACTAACAGGCCAAATAACCCATTTAGAAGGAATTTATTTTGCAACTGTGGTGAGACGATTGACACGTGGAATGGCCATGGCAGAAAGCATTGGTCCATTTACGTCATTCTTCCTGGCAATTATGCTGGGCTGCAAATCTTATTCAAGGTCCACAATGATGGCTGCAGAGGGAGCTGTTCTTCTGAGGTTGGTGGTTTTTGAAAAAGCAATATTGAGGCAGCGAATGTCCTACAACATCGCCATTCCTTACCCCTATATACAAAAAATAGATGCCTAAGAATTAAGAAAGGATCTTCTGTATTCCTTTTCATTTCTTTTGGTCTTTTCCTGCTCCCCTCATTAGGGAGGTGACTTTGGGAATGGTTCCTGTTGGGAAATGCAGCGCCCTACGTTTCCATCAGCACCTTTGCCAGTGGTCCATTCTTTATGCGTTAACCTTGGTGGTGATTGACACCAGTCTTATTTTCATAGAAGTGATTATAGTTGAGGCTGGACCTATGGTTAACTGAGTTAGTTATTTACCGCACAAGCTTGGGGAAACATCAAAGGAATACTGTATTAGTTTTAGAGTGAACTCTGAAACTTAAGATGTGGACGGGCCCCATTCCTCAGTCAAAGGATGCTGCACAGTTGATTCTGTTGCGTCTATCCACGCATGGGATGTAAATAGAAGAATGGAGGATGAGTTAAGGCAACATGTTTGTCATGCTTTTGCTAACAAATTTTTAATGGCTGCTTAGGTTTTGCAGTTCTATACTAACAAACTAATCTGGCAGGACAACATCTCTGATTTTGCATCTTAATATTTATGGACATTTCCATTTAGTTTAAGTACACCTATCAAAATATTTAGTGACATTTGCAGTAACATCTGTATGTATACTAATTTTAAGTTCACATTTCACAGAAACATGCACATCCCAGCTGAAAACTCCAAATATTTGCCAGAGAAATATTTTTTTATTAGGTTGCACGGGGTGGCTGGGAAGAATTGTATAAAGAACAAAGTCTGAGGGCTGGATTTTATCTTATCTGACCCAGCGAGAGTGGTAATGCACAAGGAAAGTGGAAGTTAGAAATCTCCCACATGCTGGAGGTTTACTCCACAGTGCACATGTAATGTCACAGAAAGGTTTGCCACCCAGGCATTGGCCTGCTTGCCAGTTGTGCAGGGAGCAGCCCTAGTTGTTGACCTTGCTCTTGAAGGCAGATTCCATGGGTTAGGGGAGGAGTAAGTCTTGGGAGTTTGTGGTGAGAGGCAGGGGTGCATTTATTGGTGGGGGCAGTTGGGAGCCTTGGGTGAAGTAGGTGCCTGTTCATGAGAGGTTATCCTGAGAGCATTCTGGATTGAGCAGCCAACTGAAAAAACACTCGACCTCTGATTCTGATGTTTAAATTTCAAATGGAGATTAACAATGAGGCTCACAGGTTGGTTGCCCACCCACCTTCCTGCCTGCAGCAAAACTGGAGGTGAGCAGGTTGAAGACATGCACGGGTCCCGATTCAGGCTTTTAACAATTTAATCTCCCAACCAATGCACATCTGCCTGTTTTTATTGAAGTTATGGTTCTGTTTGTGCTTCAGTGAATTTAACCAGCAATGCAGAAAGGAGCTAGTTTGCAAGGGTGAAGTTCGAGGTGCTGCAATTGGCCTTAATGGCACTGGATTGAGGAGGGACAAAAATTAGTTTGCCAACCCCTGTTGAAAGCTTTCAGGGCATGATTTCAGAAGTGATGTAAAGCTTCCACAGAGTTGCACAGCTGCCAGAAACTCAACACAGTGAAGTTCATGCACAAATAAATGTTTGAGTGAAGTGCGCGAAGATACCTGAAATATAAGACTTTGATGGGTAGTGTATAAGATTTTGATGGGTATAGATAGAGTGAATACAAGCAGGCTTTTTCCACTGAGGCTAGGGAAGAAAAAACCCAGAGGGCATGGGTTAAGGGGGAAAAGAGAAAAGTTTAAAGGGAATATTAGGGGGGTTCTTCACGCAGAGAATGGTGGGAGTGTGGAATGATCTGCCGGATAAAGTGGTAAATGCAAGGTCACTTTTAACATTTAAGAAAAACTTGGATGGGTTCATGGATGAGAGGGGTATGGAGGGATATGGTCCAAGTGCAGGTCTGTGGGACTAGGCAAAAAATGGTTCGGCACAGACAAGAAGGGCCAAAAGGCCTGTTTCTGAGCTGTGATTTTCTGTGGTTTTTCTATGGTTCTATCTGTCAGCAAGATAGTCATGTCTTTGAAGACTGAAGGGAGAAAACAAAACGTTATTTCCACACAAACCCCTGGTACGTTTGCATTTTATGGTGACATCAGTTCCACTAAATCTCTTCTGATTTATCCATTATAAATGGGAAACCATGCTGGATATTGTCCCACTACTGGCATTGAAACTCATGCGTTAAGGATGAGATCAGAAATGCCAAGGTACATGATGAAGTTAGTCCAGACCCATCTATGTATTTGATGTTTGCATTAATGTGAGAATAATGTGTTTCACTCCAGGTGCAATTCTGTTGACCCACTGGGAAGCTTTTATCATCACAAATTTTATTTAACAATAACAAATGAATGAATTTAATTTTTACCAGTTGAAATATTTAAACTTGATCTCATACAATTCTGAACTGCTAATCTATCTCTATTATTTCCAATTTAAGCAATATTCCTCACAGACTTAAACTTGTTCAAAATCAGTTAGTTAACAATACAGGTTTGTGTGTTTTACTTGTTAACAGTCCTAGAGCTTTTGGAATCTCCTGGAGAGAGAGGGAAAGAGACAGACAGAAAGAGCAAAAGTCTTGCCTTCTGATAATTCCAAAACAGCAG
This sequence comes from Carcharhinus amblyrhynchos, assembly GCF_965287045.1. Classification (NCBI taxonomy): domain Eukaryota; kingdom Metazoa; phylum Chordata; class Chondrichthyes; order Carcharhiniformes; family Carcharhinidae; genus Carcharhinus; species Carcharhinus amblyrhynchos. The sequence continues at coordinate 37,203,465 of NC_137339.1, read as the reverse complement.
CCTTCAGAGAGAAAGAGAGAAAAAGACACCTCTTGCTTCTTGCACACTCAAGCAGAAACTGCTTGCTTTTCTCTGAAAGCCTGGCTCCACACATTCGCATGACTCTGAGTCTGGTCAATCAACCTAATCAAACCCTACTCTGAAACCCCGGGGGGAAAAAACAGACAAAAAAAATGCACTTGCTGAGATTAAAACAAAAGTCCGATAATCTCGGATCAATTATTCTCCTGCATTCTCAGCATGTGGGCTGCCTGGTGCAGACAAATTGGCACCAAGTAAACAGAACCGAATTCTAAACATATCCTTCCTAAGATACATGATATAAGTGTATTTCTTAAAGGCACAGTATTGTCACATATGATATTTTATATGTATATCTCAAAAAATGAATTGTCAATTCCTAATTCAGTTATTAGAAGTAATCTTCACGTGTTCAGTGAAGGCCAGTACATAGTTGTTTATCTGGCCAGATGTGTTGAAGTCTTTTGTTCTTTTTGATCCATACAGCATTCGTGTCAACTTGGACATGGGAAAGATGGTTTACAGCTTGATGATTCGGAAAGACTCTAAGATTCCTGGCACATTGGTCCGAGCAAGCACCATTCCAGAGCAACTTGGCAGAATTTCTTATGTTCTCACAGACAAGACAGGTAATGGCTATATTGTCAGGATTGCATTCAGATGTTCATCTGCAAGCTCTTTCAAGCTAACCAAGGCCATGGAGAAGAGGGTTCACTAGATGATAAAAAGAATAAGAGACTTCATAGTAAGGAAATGAATTGAAAAGCTGGGGCTTTTCATCAAAGCAAAGAAGGTTACAAGAAAACTGATGTTAAGAGAGACTTTGATAAAGTAAACTTGGACAAGCTTCCATTTCCAATATTCCATGAGTGGGCAATTAGTGGGCATAATGTTAAAATCATTGCAAAAAGAATAAGGGAAGAGATGATAAGAGCTTCGACACAGAGGTAAGACTTAGAATGCTGGATCGGCAGCAGGAGAACCAGGATCTATAATGGTTTTTAAAAGGAAGTTGGATAAGAATTTGAAAAACAAAGGCTGGGATTCTCCCAAACAAAACTAGTTGTGCTTCCCATCAGTTTTTTGGGCATACTTACCAGAATGAATCTCCAGCAGTCTGAGCATTGCAGAGCCCCTCTGGTAAGTAGGGGTGGGGTCTATTTCCGCTGGAGAGGCTGACAGTATAATGCGGAGCAGACCACTGCGCATATGCTGATGTGTATGTGTGAAGATTGGCAAATGCGCACCGGCTCCCCATTGCCGGCCTCCTGATGATTCCCCAAGGAACCATGCACGAGAAAGCTGGCCTGCTGATTGCCGGCCTACAAGACCACAACCCCGCCCAAACCCCGACCTGCCTTGATTCATCACCCCCAAACCACCACCCCCAAATAGCCAACCTGACTTCCTCCCCCGCCCAATGGCCAGCCCGGATCGTCTCCTCCCACTCTCTCCCAATGCCCCAAGCGCAGAGTGGCAGTGGGTCCCACTTCCCCGCACTTCAGTATGCCCCAACCCCTGGCATTGTCTGGTGGACAGTGCCAGTTTGCCCCTTGGGTAGTGTCAGGCTTGCTCTGCCCAAGAGGCACCTCCCCCCTTGCCTCCAACATCCCAGTGGGGCCTCAGTGGCTTCTGTCTCCACCAATGGGTGAGGAAGCCTGTTTACTGTTAATGGGGAGCAGTTGTAAACCCTGCTGGAGGGGACCACACCTAGCAGGGAGTGGTGGGGGAGACACAAGCAAACCCAGAGAATACTGTCCCAGGCCCGCTAATCATATCGAAATTCAAATCTTACTGTGATAATCAGCTCCACGCTGATTTCTGACACTGATTGCGATTTAAAGATAAAGTACTTGGGAGACTCGCAACTAGCATTAGTTACAAGGCTCTCCCCCCCCCCTCCCCGGTATGTTTCCCAGCCAAAGATTTGAAAGGATATGGAGTACGTGTTTAGGAAGATAACTGACTCTCAATGGGCCAAATGGCCTCCTCCTGTGCTTTTAAATTGTATGTGAGCGTTGTTGTTATAACACCACATTCTGTACTGCCCCAGCAACTTTCCAATAATAAGCTGTCCGCCTCTGAAGAAGGATGAAGGATTTTGAGTAAAATCTGAGACAAAATAAACATAGAAGAGTGAGCAAGCCCCTAAGGAAGTGAAACATTTGACATTTTTTTTCTGCTGTTGTTCCTTAATCACACTGTTACCTTCTTCCTTCAGGCAGCTTTTTAGTTTGTGATCACTGGACCAAAATGTTATTGCAGGCTTGAGTTTTGTTGTTTTAAAGATGCAGAAATCCCCCCTCATTCTCTTGGGTGCTTGGTAACCTTCCATGGAAAGCTGATGAAGTTTCTCACAAATTAATAGATCACTTTTTAATGACATGAATTTGGATCTTTGGAAAGTTAGGATGTGTGACAAAAGTGATTATGGAGTTCTCTGCTTTCCCTTCTTGAGGGGAAGTAGACTCTGGTCAAAAATGTTCTGCTCCTTCCCAACTCTTCTGATAAATAAGGAGTGGACTTATAGGCCAGAATTCTCCCATCCCGCCCGCCACGGAATTGTAGTGGGCGGGCGGAAACCACGCAAAGGTTTTTTGACATCGGACAGGATTCTCCAGTCCTGAGATGAATGTGACCAGAGAATCTCGTCCGTAGATTGAAAGGGAAAATTTTACAAGGAAAGGAGGCATAGAAATTTAGCGATTCAGATTTACACATCTTTAAAAGTAGGTCAGTAAGTGGATGAAGCTGTGAAAAATACACATAGCCTGCTAAATTTACAAATGGGGCACAGGATACAAAAGCAAAGATGTAATGGTAAACCTAGACAAATTGTTGGTTTGGTCTGAGTTGGATTATCATGTTTAGTTTTGGCTGTCTTGCATTGGGAAAGATGTCACGCTGATGAATAAGAGGCTCACTAAGATTGTACAAGAAATGAAGCTTTCTGACATAACTGTAATCTGGGGCTGGATTTTTCAGCAAAGGACTGGAAACCAGACATGTCCTGACCTATTTTAATATGCAAAGCCCTTAAATGTATCAGAGGCAGGTTTGGTGCCCAATTAGTGGTGCTGGACACTGCCAGGGGGCAAGAACTGGCTGTGGAGTGCATGGCTTAAAGGCAGCCAGCATCCATTACCGGGTTTGCCATTGCCTTGCGGATTGGAGTGGACAAAGTGGGGAACAGAGGGCCAACAACCTCCTGGTGCATACAGGTTTTTTAAATTCATTTGTGAGATGTGGGTGTTGCTGGCTGGCCAGCATTTATTGCCTATTCCAAATTGCCCGAGGGCAGGTGAGAGTCATTGCTGTGGCTCTGGAGTCACTAGTAGACCAGGCCAGGTAAGGACAGTAGATTTCCTTCCGTAAAGGGCATTAGCGAACCAGGTGGGTTTTTACAACGATTGACAATGGCTTCATGGTCATCAGTAGAGTCTTAATTCCAGATTTTTAAAAATTTAATTCAAATTCCACTGTCTGCCGTGGTGGGGTTTGAACCGGGGTTCCCTGAACATTAGCTGAGTTCCTGGATTAATGGTTTATGATAATACCATTGGGCCGTCACCTCCCTAGTGGCCAAACGATTATTCTCCAGCAGCTGACCTGTGATTGCAACTGTGTGTGACTGCTTGAGCCCTCAGCTTCAATAACTATATTCTTTTGAACAGTTTAAATCAACAGCAACACACTACTTTTGAGCCCCTGCAGTGCTCCAAATAGGTGTGCACTAACATGCACCAGAATGTTCGATCCTTTCAACCACTTTCAAAATCGCCTTCTGGTCTCTTTTGAACTGTTAATAAATTCTTCAAGAAGCTTAAGGGATATTTAATTAGAGGCAAGCAGGTTGTCTGCTCCTTCCCTACTTTGAAAATCTCTGCATATTTTGAGGAGTTGGAAGACACACTCATCGTCTGGCAGCAAATTTTCAAAGCAAACCCATACCTGACTCAGCCTCATGGGCGTTTGAAAATCCACCCCCTTCGTCTTGAGCCAAGAAATGTAGTCAGAGCTTTAATTCCAGATATCCTCTTAATGTAAACCAGTCAAATAGTTTGCTGATAGGATCACCCTTGGGTGCTCCCCAAGAAGACGTAACATAAACTATATTAAAATATCTTAATTATTCATTCTAATCCCAAACCACTGGATCTGGAATGCATTTATTACTGGGAAATTTCCTGGAGTGTGAGTACCTCCTGGGTTTTCTGTACCTGATAAGCCATTAGGTCAGATTAAAGATGTGATTTAATGGAAAGATATGCAAATCCATAATAAGATGTATTATTTTGAATAGGGCCCTGATATTTGCCGTAACCACCACCACCACCACCACCACCACCACCACCACCACCCCCCCCCCCCCCCCCCCCCCACTTCCTGGGTATGATCAGTGGAATAATTTGTCTGTGCAAGGTGGAGTTTTGACTCCAACAAATTGGATTTTGCAAATTTTCTGCAAGATTGGCCTGGTTTTTTGGGGCCACAGGGCAAATAAGAGCTGGGAGCTGAGCAGGCAATTCAGCCCCTCGAGCCTGCTCCGCCATTCAATACAATCACGGCTGATCTCATCTTGGCCTCAACTCCACTTTCCTGCCCCTTCAACCCATTACTAATTAAAAATCTGTCATCTCTTTACATTTCCCGGCATCCACCTCACTCCGAGGTAGTGAATTCCACAGATTTACAATCCTTTGAGAGAAGTAATTTATCCTCCTCTCCGTTTTAAATCTGCTGCCCCTCATTCTAAAACTATGATCTCTCATTCTACATTGCCCCACAAGAGGAAACATCCTTTCCAAGTTCTGCTTTGTCAATCCCCATTGTCATCTTCTATAACTCATTCTTCTAGAGGGTATAAGTCTAAACTTCTCAATCGCTCTTCATAAGGCAAATCCCTCCTCTCTCGAATCAATCTAGTGAACATAATTGAGGGAAGAAGGGAGGGTGGGTAAAAACTGGGTAAGATTGCAGGGGTTGGTGTGTTCATTGCCATCCTGCTGCCATATGGCATGGAAGGTGATGGGTGGCGATCCTGTTTTTAGACCAATTGAAGCCTTTTGAGTGTCCAGTTAAGGGCCTCTTTCTGGCACCGCTATTTTTGTGAGTGGTGGATGGGCACTTTGACATGTGGAGAGACCACTAGATATACTCTGGAAGCCTCCATGCGGGCTTGGGGGAAGTCTCATTATTGGGCATCCTGTGACACACTGAGGGCTTCCCAAATGACGAGCAAACACCTTGGAAACATATTTCCACCCCTTTTATGAATGACCTCCCCGTCAGTCCCGGTGGTGCTGCTAGAAATGAAGTGCTGCTACCTATTTGATTGGCTGGCAGTGCTTGTGGGTAACATCTCATCCCTAAGTGACATGGGCCTGCATTTTGAGGATGGTGAGTGTTCAATGCCTGTCATCTGGAGAATCAGCGGGGAAGTCAACTCTGACAAGTCCGCTGCCATTTCACACTCAGTTGAGCATTGATTCAGCGGGTCGAACTTCTGTCCACGTTTGGATGGTATTCCCAGCTTGAAGAGCCGGAGTCATTTTGCCTCTGCTCTGCCTGTGGCATTGTGCTAGTGCTGTGTCACTTTTATGCGGAGGGGAGAAAATATGGGAGAAACAGAATGTTTCCCCACTGCAGCACCACTCTATGATGTAAGCAACTAAACTTGCATAAATTTCAAAATCTCACGTATCTTAAACTTGCCTTTCTCTCCGATTCACAGGAACTCTTACAAAGAACGAGATGCAGTTCAGGCGCCTTCATCTGGGCACAGTATCTTATGGGTTGGATTCCATGGATGAAGTAGAGAGCCATGTTTTTAGTGCATATACACAGGTAAAGGTGTGGCAAAAAGCGACATGTTAGCATTGCTGTTTACTATTCAGACTATTAATTTATCTTAGGCCCCTGATCCCCATTACTGAGGAAAAAGACAGTGTATCCTCTATCAGTGATTTATAACAACACCAGGTTAAAATCCAACAGGTTTATTTTGTAGCACGAGCCACTACCTTTCAGATGCTGCTCCTTCATCAGGTAAGTGGGATGAAGGAGCAGTGCTCCTAAAGCTAGTGGCTTGTGCTACCAAATAAACCTGTTGGACTTTAATCTGGTGTTGTGAGATTTCTTACTGTGTTTACCCCAACCCAACGCTCACATCTCCACATAGTGGTTTATAAAACCTACGATACCATTATGGGTTTGGCGCATTACTTTCTCATTCGCTCTATACAATCGTTTACATTGATTATTATGATGTTTGATTTCTTAATTCGTTTATTATGTAAATTCAGTTCACTTATTAAAGTTTCAAAATCACAGATTGTTTATTAATTTGTAGTTATTTAACTATAATTTGAAGTATGAGAAGGACTGCACTTTGCTTTAACTGGTCAACAATGAATTCTGCTTATATTCGGTTGAACTTGTGATTATCCATTGTCCTTTGGTATATACGACAAGTAGCCTTGCAATGGAGAGGTGGAAAGCCCCATGTCAACTAAATTGACTTGATTTATTATTGCCACATGTACTAGTATACAGTGAAAAGTGTTAGGCCCTAGTTTACCATTTTGATTCCAAGTACTGGACGGACTTGAAATCGGGAGTGTTTTAGACCCAACTTCTGGCCTTGTTGTGAGGCGCCCCCATATGCACTCTACCTGAAAAAATATCAGTGATTCCGAATCGCACTGCACAAGCCTGTGGTGGGGCTTAATGTGCCCAAAACCTTCCAGCTCCGATTGGCGCCTCCAAGTGTGCATGTGCCAAAAATAAAGATAGAATGCTGCTCCCCTTCCGCATCCCTCCCGGGCTGGATAATGCCTCCCCCTGGCCCCCACAGATATTGCCCACAACATTACTGACCTCCTTAACTCCTCACCACCCACACACACCACCCCCCCACCCTGCCAATCGCAGGCCCCTCCCTCCTCTCCCCTACCGATCTCAGGCAAAGTGGCAATGGATGCCCCTTTCCCTTCACTGATCTCGGGCAGAATGGCAGCGGACCCATCTCCCCTTGCCTCCCACTTCCACCCCCACTGATTTCAAGCAGAGAGCCGTCAGACGCTAGACACCTACTTCCTCGCTAAGTGGAGTGCCCGAATTGGACTTCTATGGAGCATGCCTAATTCGTGCCGATTCTGGATGGGTGAACATTGTGGTAAATGGGGAAGTCCAGTAAAGTTGGGCATCCAGCCCGTTAAGTCACCTTAAATGCTTGCAAATGGTAAATAGCCTTGGTAAAGGGGGAACTGGCACGGATCGCGCTACTCGCCTCACACCTGACTTTACCAAGTTTTCGCACCTGAAAAAAGGCACAACATGTTGGTAAAATCGGGCCCATTGTTTCTTGCATGCTATACAGATAAAGCATATCATTCATAGAGAAGGAAAGGAGAGGATGCAGAATGTATGTTACAGTCATAGCTAGGGTGTAGAGAAAGATCAACTTAATACAAGATAGGCCCATTTAAAAGTCTGATGACAGCAAGGAAGAAGCTGTTCTTGAGTCGGTTGGTAAATGACCTCAGACTTTTGTATCTTATCCCCAATGGAAGAAGGTGGAAGAAAGTATGTTTGAGTGTGTGGGGTTCTTTCTTATGCTGGCTGCTTTTCCCAGGCAACAGGAAGTGTAGACAGAGTCAGTGGATGAGAGGCTGGTTTATGTGATTGACTGGGATTTGTTCACGACCCTTTGTAGTTTCTTGCAGTCTTGAATGGAGCAGGAGGCGTACCAAGCTTTGAAAGCTTTCTAAGGCTTATCTGTAAAAGTTGGCAAGAATCGTGGCAGATATGCCAAATTTTCTTAGCCTCCTGTGAAAGTAGAGGCATTGGTGGGCTTTCTTAATTACAGTGTGGAGGGAAGTGACAGGTTGTTGGTGATCTGGATACCTAGAAACATGAAGGTCTCGCCATTTATGGTCTGGAAAAGTTGGGTGAGTGGGCAAGTCAATGGCAGATGCAGTACAAGAAGGCAGATTACTACCTGAATGGCTGAAAATTTGGAGAGGGGAGAGTGTAGCGGGATTTGGGTGTCCTTGTGCACTAGTTGCTGAAGGTAAGCATGCAAGTGCAACAGGCGGTAAAGAAGGCAAATGAAACGTTGGCCTTCATTGCGAGAGTTTTCGAGTACAGGAGCAGTTGCAATTATACAGAGCTTTGATGAGACCACACCTAGAATATTACATGCTGATTTGGTCTCCTTTTCTGAGGAACGATATTCTTGCTCTTGTGGGAGTGCAGCGAAGGTTTACCAGGCTGATTCCGGGGATGGGGGACTGATGACTCGGTTAGGATTGTTTTCATTGGAATTCAGACAAATGAGGGGGGATCTCACAGAGACTAATAAAATTCCAACAGGACTAGACAGGGAAGATGTTCCTTATGGTGGGAGAGTCCAGTACCAGGGGTCACAGTCTCAGGATTCGGGGTAGATCATTTAGGACGGAGATGAGGACACATTTCTTCACCCAAAGAGTGATGAGCCTGTGGAATTGATTATGCCAAAACATTGAGTGTATTCAAGAGATGGTGAGATATAGCACATGGGATCAAAGGTTATGGGGAGAAAGTAGGATTAGGCTTCTGAGTTGGATAAACAGCCACGAAGGTGATGAATAGCAGAGTAGGCTCGTAGGGTCAAGTGGGCCTTCTCTTGCTCCTATCTTCTATATTCCCATTTTCACTTCATCCCCGTTGATTAAGACGGGCATATCCTCCACTGAGTTTCCTGAAATCAATGACTATCTCCTTCATTTTACTGACATTAAAGAAGAGATTATTGTCATTGCACCAGTTCACCAGATTCTCTATCTCTTTCCTGCACCTGAATTGACCAGGACAGTAGATGTATTCCTGCAAAAAGGTCCAGGTCCTAATCCACTATCCTGTTATAAATGTGCATGGGAGTAATGGCAGCAGGGATGTGATTGGACTCTGATGTGGTTCATACCCATTAGTCTAGCTAGCACTTCATCTTGATCCATACATCAAGAAAGATCAAGGTACCAGAGGTTGCCCGGTACCCGTGGAACTATACCCAGTCATGAGTCAAACCTTCAGAACGGAAGAGAAAGAGAGGGCAATTATTGGCAAGGAAAATATAAATGTGTGAATATTTGGCACGTGAATAAATGTTCAGTCCATGCACCCTTTTAAAAATAATTTTATCTCTTTCTCAGAGTTACAGTGTCAGTGTGCGAAATGGACAGGGCCAGCCTCTAATCCATCTCCTTGCTTGCTCCAAAATCCAATTCAAATTCAAATTAAATCCAATTTGTAAAAGAGACGTACTAAATTCAAGCTGCTAAGAACAGACCTTACACCTGATCTTGGGTTGATCCTATGCTTGATCTTGGCCTACAGGCCGCTTCAGTGCTGACATCCTTGCATATTGACTCCATAACGTCCTGTTACTATTGCGTTCTACTCAAGTTATTATGCAGCATCCCAACCTTGCTTTTATCTCTTTCATTAACATTAGCTCTTTTTAATTTGTTGCATTTCCTGCATAATATTTTAAGCTGCAAGTACACAAACCTGTGACTTTGAAGTATCAATTTATTATAGCGTCTGTTTGAAGTCTTTAAGCAATGAAAGTGAAACTCTGGGAATTTAATCTGATTGTCGGTCACTCATGCTAAATGAAATTCCAGGTAAAAAATACAATCTGACTCTAAACAGCCTGTGCCCCAGAGTCCTGTTACCCAATGGAATATTACTGTGTAAACTGACTTTTAGGCCAAGTAACAGAGCCCTCCTATGCTAGATTCCTCAATTTCCTCCCCCCCACCCCCAAACTAATTTTGTCTCTTTCACTTCTGCCGTGGGCATTAGTTTCATGAACTCAGGGCACTTGTCAATCTGTGGTGCCCTATTGAAGTGCTGAACCCCAGTGGTGAGTGTTGGCTGTTTATTTGGCTGTAGAATCATCATGATCAGCCAAAAGGTGCTTTCACCTAATCCCCACAAATCTGCACTTCAATCTGTGTTTGTTGGCTGTCGGTCAAAAGCAGGAATCCTGGTTGATTTTCACCTCTCTAATCCAAAGGCACTAAGCCACACGTAGAAGTGCTATTGGCACCCTCACTGAGACCATGTGACTTGGTACAGAATGAGGTTCAAATCTTTGATCTTTGTGGTTGATTTAGTTCGGTACCTATTGTGTAAGGTTGCTGAGCTGTGCTGAGACCTAGGTAGGTCCTGAGTGCCTCAGTTACAAATTAGCATATGGCTAACCTCAGGGCCTTTTTCTTACTTTTTACAGTGGTTAAAATGATCATTTCAAAATTTGGATTATGAGACGTGCCGCTCCATTGGTGGTAAAGCATAGGAATGTCTTATCTCGTGATCACCTGTTGACCATGTAGTGAATAACGTAGCAGCAAAAGTATCTTCACTGTAAAACACTATCCGGTTTCTCTGAGCAAGAGGGGACAGCTGAGGATTTTTACCCTAACTGACTAACCTGATGGTGTGTTTTGCACTCAGTCATGTAAAATGCTTCCCAGCTGCAAATTTCTGCTGTTAGCTGGTCAGAGGTTGCAATCATAGGTGTCAATAAAACCAGAAAATGCTGGAAAAACTCAGCGGGTCTGACAGCATCTGCAGAAAGAGAAACACTTGAAATTGTTAACTCTGTTTTCCTCTTCACCGATGCTGCCAGACCTGCTCAGTTTTCCAGCATTTTCTGTTTTTATTTCAGATTTCCAGCGTCCTTAGCATTTTGCTTTTATTGTCTCTGTCATTAATCTTGCAACAGATGCATAAACTATCAATTCCGAGCTAACTTTTTTTGAGATATTAAACCACCACAAAGGAAAATAAACTTGATGTGCTTTGCTCAAAGCTGTTGGCACAAGCCCGTTGATTTTTCAAGCTTTCTGTTATTTGATTTGATTTATTATTGTCACATGAATTAGTATACAGGGAGAAGTATTGTTTCTTGCACTTATACAATACCGTTTGTAGAGAAGGAAAGGAGAGAGTGAAGAATGTAGTATTACAGTCATAGCTAGAGTGTAGAGAAAGATCAATGTAGTGCAAGGTAGGTTGATCATTTACATTCAAAAATCAGACAGCAGCAGGGGAGAATCTGTCCTTGAGTCGGTTGGTATGTGACCTCAGACTTTTGTATCTTTTTCCAGATGGAAGTAGGTGGAAGAGAGATTGTCCGGTGTGAGTGGGGTCCTCGATTATGCTGGATGCTTCTCCACGGCAGTGGGAAGTGTAGACAGAGTCAGTGGATGGGAGGCTGGTTTGCGAGATGGATTGGGCTATATTCACAATCCTTTGTAGTTTCTGCTAATGACCAATAAACAATGAGAACATAAGAACATAAGAAATAGGAGCAGGAGTAGGCCATATAGCCCTTCGAGCCTGCCCCGCCATTCAATAAGATCATGGCTGATCTGTCGTGGCTCAGTTCCACATTCCCGCCCTTTCCCCATAACCCTTAATCCCCTCGCTTATCAAAAACCCATCAACCCGCGTCTTAAAAATATTTAGCGAGGCAGCCTCCACCACTTCAACGGGCAGAGAATTCCAGAGATTCACCACCCTTTGAGTGAAGAAGTTCCTCCTCAACTCCGTTCTAAACCGCCCCCCCCCTTTATCTTGAGGCTGTGCCCCCTAGTCCTACTATCCTTTCTGAGCGGGAACAGTCTCTCCACCTCTATCCTATCCATCCCATTCATCATCTTATACGTCTCAATGAGATCTCCCCTCATTCTTCTAAACTCTGACGAGTACAAGCCTAGTTTATTCAGCCTCTCCTCATAGCTCAACCCCCTCAACTCCGGCATCAGCCTAGTAAAATGGATGATCTCATGCAGAGAGTTAGTCAATAGTTTAATCTCCTGTTCTTCTCGTGTGTTTTGAAACTTTATTTTTAATGTGCTCGAGTGTGGGTAACATTGGCACTAGATTTAGTCAGGTCACTTTAGAAGATATTGAATGAACCACGGACAATCAGGAACTAACCACAACAAAGATGGTGGGGTTCCCTTCCCTGTGGGACATCAGTTGGGGAAATGGCAAATGGAATTTAATGTTGGCAAGTGTGAGGTGGTCCACTTTGGTAGGAAGAATGGTAGGAAGGACTATTACTTACGTGGCGAAAAACTGCAGCAGGCGACGGTGCAGAGGGACCTCGGGGTCCTTGTGCATGAGTCGCAAAAACCCAGCCTGCAGGTGCAGCAGGTGGTCAGGAAGGCGAATGGGATGCTGGCCTTCATAGCGAGGGGGATTGAATATAAAAGTAGGGAGGTCTTGCTGCAGCTGTATAGGGCATTGGTGAGGCCGCAGCTGGAGTACTGTGTGCAGTTTTGGGCGCCGCACCTGCGCAAGGATATTTTGGCCTTGGAGGGAGTGCAGAGGAGGTTTACTAGGCTGATACCGGAGTTGAGGGGGTTGAGCTATGAGGAGAGGCTGAATAAACTAGGCTTGTACTCGTTAGAGTTTAGAAGAATGAGGGGAGATCTCATTAAGACGTATAAGATGATGAATGGGATGGATAGGATAGAGGTGGAAAGACTCTTCCCGCTCAAAAAAGACAGTAGGACTAGGGGGCACAGCCTCAAGATAAAGGGGGGGCAGTTCAGAACGGAGTTGAGGAGGAACTTCTTCACTCAAAGGGTGGTGAATCTCTGGAATTCTCTGCCCGTTGAAGTGGTGGAGGCTGCCTCGCTAAATATTTTTAAGAAGCGGGTTGTTGGGTTTTTGATAAGAGAGGGGATTAAGGGTTATGGGGAGAGGGCGGGAAAGTGGAACTGAGCCACGACAGATCAGCCATGATCTTATTGAATGGCGGGGCAGGCTCGAGGGGCCAGATGGCCTACTCCTGCTCCTATTTCTTATGTTCTTATGTTCTTATATGTTTAAATTAACCCTGTAGGTTTCTTCATTTCACTAGCAAACTTGATGGTTTTCTTTTGGTCAATTATACTTTCCCTGTCTAACCCGGAGTTAAATTCTGAATCTTCTGTAAATTCAAGTCTGAGGAGAAGAAGATCTGTCCCATTCAATTGTTACGTGACAAGTGCAGCAATCAACCAGTTTTTAAAAAGTTAAGATTTTTAGCTCAGGGCCTCAAGATGATGACTATACTTGATTCTATAACTAGATACAGTATTATTCTAAAAAGGAATACTAAGTATAAAATGTGGCCCATGGTTGTACCAGTGTTTAGGTGTTTGAGAATTTTGAAGATGGCTAGCAAAATTGAAATTGTAAAGATATGTTAAGACTCAAGCAATGTTGGCAGACGACATAACAGACTTTATATTGCTTACAAAAAATAACTAAAAGTAATTTGAAAAAATGGCCAAAATTTAGTCACAGAAAGAAGTCTGTCAACACCAAGTTAAAGTCCAACAAGTTTATTTGGTAGCACGAGCTGCAAGCCACTGCTCCTTCATCAACTGAGTGGGAATCGTGCTCACAAGCAGGGCATATAAAGACACAAACTCAATTTACAAGATAATGTTTGGAATCCAAGTCTTTACAGGTAATCAAAGGTACAGACAATGTGAGTGGAGAGAGGGTTAAGCGCAGGTTAAAGAGACGTGTATTGTCTCCAGCTAGGACAGTTAGTGAGATTTTGCAAGCCCACGTAAGTTGTGGAGGTTACAGATAGTGTGACATGAACATCAAAATTTAGTCACACTGGCCATGTTTACAAGTGTGTTTGTTTTTAATCCAATTCAATCAAAATAAGTCCAATTCAGAGTCTCAACAAGTTGAGACATTCCCGATCCAAACTGACAAGACAGGGCTCTCACTCCTGTCTTGGGCTTGATCTACATGATCCAACTGATTAGAGTAGGCATAGCTCCTCCTCCAAGATTTGATGTTATTTGCATCTCAGTCAAAAGGCTGAGATGCCGCTTTTAAAAATTGCTTCAAATGAAGCAAAAATGTAACCTAATGACTTCAACCAAGCACAGCATGTCAATATTACACTTGATCTTAGCCAAAAGGCCGAGAAGCAAGTGTGTTTGTTCACCACAGTACTTCTCCATGTGTGTGTGTGTTTTTAATTATATTGCATTATTAAGCTGCAGCTACCTTCCCAATTCCCCATTACATGAATCCAATGCTTGTCAGGAGTTTAGTTTGCTTCATGTTGTTCAGAAAACATCTTTGGAGCTGTTTTTGTAATTTGAATTACAGGAGGCCAACATCATTCTGTGGGGTTACAATTCAGCTATTAAGATAAGGAACACAAGTTTTAGTTATGCAAATTGAGTGAGCCAGTGTGTTGATATGACTTACCACAATTCAGGCTACAGCAATGCCAAATTTAAAATTGCATGGGAGATATATTTACTTTTGAATGTGTGATAATGGTTCCTGTACCTGGGGACAAATTGCATCATTGAAACCAGCCTTACTTGTTTTGAAGATAACCAGTGCTTTTGTTAGCTTCACATTGCAAATCTCCTCTAGACTGTTTGCATTGTTCTCTGTCCCCTCTCAATAATGGTGCATACACTCGATGATAGTGTATACAAAGCAATGTGCTCAATTAAAGTTGGATTCTCCTGTTTTCCAGCCATCGGTTTCACAGGATAAGCCCCCCTCAACAGCTCCGAAAATACGTAAAACTGTCAGTGTCCGGGTTCACGAAGCGGTGAAAGCAATTGCACTGTGCCATAATGTTACACCCGTCTATGAGTCTCATGGGCCTGACTCAACGGACCGAGCTGAAGCTGAGCAAAACTATGAGGATGCGTGTCGGATTTACCAAGCAGCCAGCCCAGATGAGGTTAGTACTTCTCAATGAATATAAGAACGTTCCTTTTTAATCTGGGAGACACTGACAGTCTGAAACTGACTGCTTCACAGTATGTGAGAGTGGCTCAAGTTGATGTTGCTTTTCGTCTTCCAAATTTCTGGAAGGTTGTAGGTTTTGCTTTGAGATAAAACAAGAATGGACTTTGTGATAAATGGAATAAGCTCACGTTGATGCTTTCGGAAGTTGAGGTTCTGGCATATCTTGGGGAAAGTGTGGCAGGAATTGTACATCGATAGGGACTGCACAATCTACAGATTGATTGGTCGACCCATGTTGGGCGCAGTGGGCTCGAGGAGGAGTTCTTGGAATGCTGCCAGGATAGTTTCCTTGAACAGTGTGTGTTGGAGCCGACGAGGGAGAGAGCTATCTTGGATCTGGTGTTATGTAATGAGGCGGGTAGAATTAGGGACCTTGCGGTGAAGGATCCTCTTGGGGAGAGTGATCATTGTATGGTGGAGTTTCTGGTGCAGATGGAGGAGGAGAAAGTGGGTTCCCGGACACGCATCCTTTGTTTGAACAGAGGGGAGTACGGTAGGATGAGAGAAGAATTGGCGAATGTGGACTGGGGGAGCGCATTGGAAGGTAGGTCTGCTGAGGAGCAGTGGAAGATCTTTAAGGAGATCTTTCTTGGTGCTCAGCAGAAATTTATTCTGATGATCAAAAAGGACCGTAGGAGGAGAGGTAATAAGCCGTGGATAACGAAGGAGGTGAAGGAAAGTGTTGAATTAAAAGCGGAGGCGTTTAGAGTAGCTAAGAATAGTGGGCGAGAAGAGGATTGGGAGAGGTTTAAATGTCAACAAAGATTGACAAAGAAGTTGATAAAGAAGGGTAGGAGAAACTATGAAGCTGGGCTAGCGCTTAATATAAAAAAGGATAGCAAGAGTTTTTATAAATATATGAAAAGGAAGAGGCTGGCTAGGGTGAACGTTGGACCCTTAGAGGATGAGAAGGGGGACTTAGTGGTAGGGGATGGGGAAATGGCTGAGGTCTTGAATAACTTTTTTGTTTCGGTCTTCACGGAGGAGGACGTGAATAATTTGCCGGGTGTTAGAGATGGAAAGGTGGTAGGACTGGAGGGTCTTAATGACATTACTGTTACTAGAGAGGCGGTGCTCGACAGACTGGAGTGGCTGATTGTGGACAAGTCCCCAGGACCGGATGGAATGCATCCGAGGGTTCTGAAAGAAATGGCGGAGGTGATAGTGGATGCCTTGGTGGTTATTTTCCAGACGTCGCTGGATTCCAGGGAAGTGCCGGAAGATTGGAAAACGGCTAATGTTACGCCGTTGTTTAAGAAGGGTGGCAGGCAAAAGGCAGGGAATTATAGGCTGGTTAGTTTAACGTCTGTTGTAGGTAAAATGTTAGAATCCGTCATCAAGGAGGAAATAGCGAGGCATCTTGAGGGGAATTGCTTGATAGAGCAGACACAGCACGGTTTCATTAAAGGGAAGCCGTGTCTGACAAATTTACTGGAGTTCTATGAGGATGTGTCTAGGGTGGTGGATAGAGGAGAGCCGGTGGATGTCGTCTTTCTTGACTTTCAGAAGGCGTTTGACAAGGTACCTCACAAGAGGTTATTGCAGAATGTCAGGGGACATAGAGTTGGGGGTAGGGTGTTAGCGTGGATAGAGGATTGGTTGTCAAATAGGAGGCAGAGAGTGGGGGTCAGTGGGTGCTATTCGGATTGGCGGTTGGTCACTAGTGGAGTGCCCCAGGGGTCGGTGCTGGGGCCTCAGCTATTTACCATTTATATAGATGATCTGGAGGAGGGAACCGAGTGTATGGTGTCGAAATTTGCTGATGTCACCAAGATTGGTGGAACGGCAAATTGCGCGGAGGGTGTGGAGAGTCTACAGAAGGATCTAGATAGGCTGGGCGAATGGGCCCGGAAATGGCAAATGGAATTTAATGTTGGCAAGTGTGAGGTGGTCCACTTTGGTAGGAATAATGGTTGGAAGGACTATTACTTACGTGGCGAAAAACTGCAGCAGGCGACGGTGCAGAGGGACCTCGGGGTCCTTGTGCATGAGTCACAAAAATCCAGCCTGCAGGTGCAGCAGGTGGTCAGGAAGGCGAATGGGATGCTGGCCTTCATAGCGAGGGGGATTGAATATAAAAGTAGGGAGGTCTTGCTGCGGCTGTATAGGGCATTGGTGAGACCGCAGCTGGAATACTGTGTGCAGTTTTGGGCGCCGTACTTACGCAAGGATATTTTGGCCTTGGAGGGAGTGCAGAGGAGGTTTACTAGGCTGATGCCGGAGTTGAAGGAGTTGAGCTATGAGGAGAGGCTGAATAAACTGGGCTTGTACTCGTTAGAGTTTAGAAGAATGAGGGGAGATCTCATTGAGACGTATAAGATGATGAATGGGATGGATAGGATAGAGGTGGAGAGACTCTTCCCACTCAGAAAGGACTGTAGGACTAGGGGGCACAGCCTCAAGGTAAAGGGGGGGCGGTTTAGAACGGAGTTGAGGAAGAATTTCTTCACTCAAAGGGTGGTGAATCTCTGGAATTCTCTGCCCGTTGAAGTGGTGGAGGCTACCTCGCTAAATATTTTTAAGAAGCGGGTTGATGGGTTTTTGATAAGAGAGGGGATTAAGGGTTATGGGGAGAGGGCGGGAATGTGGAACTGAGCCACGACAGATCAGCCATGATCTTATTGAATGGCGGGGCAGGCTCAAAGGGCTAGATGGCCTTCTCCTGCTCCTATTTCTTATGTTCTTATGATCCAATACTGGGTGCTGAAATTTCAAAAGGATTTCCTTCCCAAGGACAGGGATATCTGATGAGCGTCTGCTAGTGTTGGGCTGGTCCTATTTTGGGCAAATATTCCAGATTGTATGATGAACTCATGATTCATACCCATGCATTGAATTACCAGCCTGCCATTAGGATTGCTTTGTAAGATAATTACTTTGAATGCTGATAGATTGCTGTGATTACAGAAATATTTTGTATAAACCAAAGAATTATGTTGAGATTTAAATATTAGAATGTAATCTGCACATATATACATTTTAAATAAGGACATATTTCTCCAAAGCTAGAGGTAGATTCTGTTTCAGTTTAAGTAACATAACTGCCTGTTACTCTCCTTACTGATGTTGTTATCTGGTTTCTAACCAAATGTTCTTTATAACCCAAAGATGTGCAGGTTAGGTGGACTGACCATGCTATCATAGAATCTCTACAGTGCAGAAGGAGGCCAGTCAGCCCATCGAGTTTGCACCGATCACATTCCCACCCTATTCCCGTAACCCCTCATATTTACCCTGTTAATCCCCCTGACACTAGGGTCAATTTAGCATGGCCAATCAACCTAACCCGCACATCTTTGAACTGTGGGAGGAAATCGCAGCACCCGGAGGAAACCCGCTCAGACATGGGGAGAATGTCTGTGTGGAGTTTGCACAATGACCCAAGGCCAGAATTGAACCCAGGTCCCTGGTGCTGTGAGGCAGCAGTGCTAACCACTGTGCCATCGTGCTGCCGCTATATGGTCCCTTAGTTTCCCAAGATGTGTAGGTTGGGGGCATTAGTCTTGGTAAACGTGTGGGGTTTCGGGCCTGAGATGCTCTTTCGGGAATCGGTGCAAATCAATGGGTTGAATGACCTCCTTCTGCTTATAGAAATTATATGGTTTTATCTGGCCATACTAGATAAGGAATACACATAGTAAAAAGGGTGATTTGAATGAAAAGATAAAAACAATTTCAGTTTTAAACAATTTGGACCGATGAAATGTGGGTGGGATTTTCTTGGGCTGTGGATGCCCCAAGACTGGAAATTCCCACCCAAGCTCAATGGACCTTTAAACGATCTGCCAAATTTTCTGTCTTGCCCACTATGATTCCCATGGCAGGCGAGATGTGAAATTTTTGGCCTATATCCTTTGGCTCTGTCAACCAGTTTGAAGTTTTCAATGCTGGGAATAGCCTTTATGACTTCTACTGTCACTCACAACACATGAAGCATACATGGCCTACTTAATTACTCTGTGTAACCAGCAGTGCTAAAATTCAACTCCATAAGCCCATAAGATAAAGGAGCAGAATAAGGCCATTTGACCCATTGAGTCTGCTCTGCCAATCAAGAATGGCTGATATGTTTCTCAACCTCATTCTCCTGCCTTTTCCCCCATAACCTTTGATCCCCTTACCAGTCGAGAACATATCTCTATCTTAAATACACTCAATGGCTTTGCCTCCACAGCCTTCTGTGCTAATGAATTCCACAGATTCATCACCCTCTGCCTGAAGAAATTCCTCATCATCTCAGTTCTAAACTCACCACACATATCATTAATACTGTAGAAGAGAGGACTGAAACACAGTAATTGGGCTGGGTGCCTAATGGTGACTCTGTTTTTAATAATCATGCTTCAGGTAATAGTTCTTGAAGCAATTGAGGTGCATAAAAAATGATTATTAAAAATTCTGTTATTAGTGGCACTGAAGGAACTCTGGGGAAATGTCTTGCTCTGGTCCATTTTCAGGTGCATAATATCTGTTGTGTGCCCGAACTAGGAGGCCAAACATTACTGTAATAATTATAGTGATTTGCTTATGCCTCCCTGTGGCCAGGATCAATACTAGTTGTTTGCGTTGCCTGTGGTGGTTCACGCAGTAAGTCCTAGGAGGGTGGCAAGAGATGAACAGGAAATGATTGAGGGTCAGCAGTAGACCACTAGGAACTAAGAAGAACTCAATTTTCACAATCCACACCGCCCCTCCCAACCTTTCCTAACTGACCATGAGCTCTAACAGTGAATAAGACAGCTATTTGGTGACAGCATTGAAGCTAATTGGAATCTCATCCTCACCTGATGTGTTCAATTTTGGATTGGCAAGCAGTGGATAATGATGATGAATGAGAACCCACTTTGATTTTCCCTATTCTTTCCTGGCCTGGGAAGCTGAGGCGACTTGCTTATTTCAGGTTAGATGAAGGTGTGTTTATATTGTACGAGTGTCACTGAGACTTAACAGAATGAGTGTTCCCAACAACTTGTTTTGGCAATTCCTGGCAGTTTTACATTTTAGAACATAAGAACATAAGAAATAGGAGCAGGAGTAGGCCATCTAGCCCTTCGAGCCTGCCCCACCATTCAATAAGATTATGGCTGATCTGTCATGGCTCAGTTCCACATTCCCGCCCTCTCCCCATAACCCTTAATCCCCTCGCTTATCAAAAAACCCATCAACCCGCTTCTTAAAAATATTTAGTGAGGCGGCCTCCACCACTTCAACGGGCAGAGAATTCCAGAGATTCACCACCCTTTGAGTGAAGAAGTTCCTCCTCAACTCCGTTCTAAACCGCCCCCCCTTTATCTTGAGGCTGTGCCCCCTAGTCCTATTGTCCTTTTGCTTTCAGTTTGTCTGTGCATGTGTGTGCCCAGCTTGAAACAGTACCTGCACAGGATAAAATGTATCTTAACATAGCAGAACCCGGAGATCAATCCTCAGACCTTTCTCCTTTCTATGAATCAAACATTCTTTGGATAAACCCACCAAGCCATCAGTGCAATCTGTGTTCTTCTTCCTAATTCCGATCATTAAACCAGGCTCTAAGAACAAGTGATTTCATGAAGCTATTGTTGTAAATACATAAGCCAAAGGTGGTCTTATTTTGAGTGCTGCAGTTGAAATTGGTTTTCATTTGAATTAACTGTGTGTATTTGAAATCGGTACCATGTTGTGAAGCACAGTGAATCTCAAAAACCGTTGCAGAGTTTACGGATGAACTTATTCTGTTTAGCTTGATTTTCATTATTTTAAAAAATGCAATTTATTCCATTCTTTCTTATCTTGCATCAGTAGGAGTTCATGTCCCTTATCATGATGAAATTTTCACCTGTTTGGAGGGACAGGGTTAGCAAAGAAGTCTTGTTTAATGGATATTACTTTTTAAATACATGTCAGCTAATGGCAGAGTTGCAAAGTTCTAGCTGAGTTTTGTGTTGATGTCTTTGCTTCCTTTGCTGTTGAAAGATTAATGCATGTCTAGAGTGCATTCCTTCCTTAGAATAGGTGAAGACAGCAGTGGCACGATGTTGAAATGAATTTCTTTTATTGAACAGAACGTAGAATTAAATCATTACAAAAGGGAAAAGAGAAAAGCTGGAGAGAGGATTGGCAGTCCTGTACTGGTCACACATAACTTAAAAACAAAACTGAACTGCAAACACAGAGCTGAAACTACAATACCTTGTTTCAAGATAATAACGTTATCTTGCTATTGAAATTGTTTTGCAGATGCTGTCTCCAACATCAAGTGACAGACCTTGTATATGTTGTTTACGAAAAACTTGTTTAGCTTATGAAAAGCCTGTTTTGTTTGTATTGTACCCTTCAAAAATGCAGTCAATTTCTAGCTACCCCAGCATCCCTTCTGAGTTTTAAAATGTAGTCACGTGTTAGTTAATTTTTTAAGCTGAGTATTTAAATGTGATTGCATAGGCAGAAATATCTTAAAATGAAGTCCGCATAAATGAAGCAAACCACGCACAGGATCCCTCAACAGCATGTTTTAATCAACGTAGACTCGTTTATTTCAGTCCCTCTGGTGTTTCCTCCAGCATCCTCCAGAAACCAAATTCGGTCAAAACGCAGCCACTCATATCCTCTGTTAAATTATTTCTGGCTTGCCAGTCACCTCTGTCCTAGCTAATCTACACTGATTCCTTCTACTCCAGTGTATTACATGTAAATATTGGATCTGCATAACTCTCTGATTCTGGTATTTTTGCAATCTTCTCTTCCTACCTCACTCATAGAACCATAGATTCCCAAGAGTGCTGAGGAAGGTATTCGCCCCATCAAGTCTGTATCGACTGTCCGAAGAGCATCTTACCCAGGCCCACACCCTATCCCTGTTCCTCGCTACAATCCTTTTGTTACATTGGTAGAGGCCTTAGTATCAGAGTGTGGAACTTCTTTCCTCAGAATCTCCCTATCAATTGCCCTGATACATTTTTTGAAAACTGCTTTCTCTAAAACCATCATACCAACCAAGCTTTCACTCAGCCCTTCTGAAGTTTTCCTCAACAGCGCAGCATGTGCATCCGTGCTCTGATTTGTGAATTAAACTTCCATTTGGGACTTCGCTTAAATGTTAAGGATATTATATAAATGCAAATTGTTTGTACCATTGGAAGGAAAAGCAAACATAGTCTAACCCTGGAGTGCACTTCCTAGCTTCCTTCAGTTATTTACGCAGTTATAGAAAATATAGTTGTATCACCATTGCCCTTGGCCAGTTGTGATCCACAAACACCTGCCTGTTTCACACGAGTTAACATGTGCCTTTATTAAAATATCAGGTTAATTGTATGTAAACTCATTTACGGGAAATAGCACACAAACACATTGAAGTGCCCCTTGGTCAAAGTGGGGCAACGTCAGATGGCAAGACACTGGCAGCCTGATGGCAATGCAGCCTCACAGCATCAGAGCCGAGATTCAATTCTGGCCTTAGGTGTCTGCATGGAGTTTGCATGTTCTCCTCGTGTCTGCATGGATTTCCTCCAGGTACTCTACTTGCTCCCACAGAGATGTGCAGGTTAGGTTGATTGGCCATGCTAAATTGCCCCCTTTGTGTCAAGGGGACAGCAGGGTAAATACATGGAATTATGGGGGGTAGGGCCTGGGTGGATTGTTGTCAGTGCAGGCTGGATGGTCCAAATGGTCCCTCTCTGCACTGTAGGGACTCTATGACCCTATGACATGAGGCAAATCGCATGAATTCCTACAATACAGGAGAAAGAAACGGGGAGTAGGAGAGTAACTGGGTTGCTCTTAGAGAGCTGGCATTAACAATGGGCCAAATGACATTCTTGTGCACTATGACTATTTTATAATTCATTTCTGTGATTCTATGACAATTGTTTCTGCTATCAATGGAGGGGGTGACATGTTCGATGTTGCTGCTGGTGCATGTGGTATTGTAATATATTGGAAAATGTTGCTGTTATGCATTTCAGCTCATAACCAGTTTGAACGGTCAGGGTGAAGGCAGGTGGCAACTGGTGTAGGTTCAAGAGCAGTGGGAACCAAAGTCTAACAAGAGGAGATGAAAAGCCATACACTGCATAAGAAAGAATCATTAACCCAATAAAAGATTGTTTTAAAATCAGGAAACTGACAGAAACCCCCTCCCCATCTGATGTAACAATTTATTTCTATTGTACCATCCGTTTTGAGCACCTCAGGGATTTCTGTTTCTCTTTTGCTAATATATAGTAAATTAGGGACAAAGCTTTTGGAGCCCGCAATACCTCATTATCTGGTGAAATAATCAAACTTCCTGTTTTATTTATTGAAAAAGGGAGTAATTTGCATATCAACAATACCCCCACTGTCCCCTTTGTATTTGCAGCGTCTGAAGAGTTTCAGGGCCACATAATGCAGCATTTCAGTCTGCCTTTTAATCCCCATTAAATTTTGTATTAGATACATTCACTGTTTCGAGAAATTACTATTGGTAGCTCTAGGTTCTCATTTGTATTACATTAAAGTAGACACCCAGTGCACTATTGATGCTGCAGAATCAAAGTTCAACATACATGTTTTCTTTTGAAATCCGCAATGGAAATTCAGTGCCCAGTGGGTAAAAATAGTGATCACTTTGCGTTAACAAACTCCTTTGTACAATTGAAGATCTTGATCTGTCCTAGCCTTTAACAATAGGGATTGCGTCATGATACTCTTTGGGTGATGCTGTGGTTATGTTATTCATGCTGGTAAAATGGATAATCATAAAATTCCTACAACGCAGAAGGAAGCCATTCAACCCATCGAGACTGTACCAACTCTATGACAGTGTGTCTTACCCAGGCTGTTTCCCCTGCCGTAACCCCACACATTCACCATGGCTAATCCATCTAATTTACACACTTTGGAACTCGAAAGGGCAATTCAGCATGGCCAGCCCATTTAACCTGCACATCTTTGGGAGGGGCATGCACTTTGAGAAAGGAAACTGAATATCACAGAGCACAAAGGGAGCTGTGATCCTTTTGAGCAATGGATCAATTTTTTTACCTTTCACCTAAACACACCATTATGTTCCATGACTATTTCATATTAATTGCAAAACATCACGTTATGATATTATGATATCACGTAGTGAGCCATATAAAGAAGGTGCTCGTTCGCTGTCTGAAACTATCTTAGCCAAAGTGGTGGTAGGGGTTGGCTGGGAGAGTGAAAACTATTAACCTGGTTTCCACTCTCAGTGATTATACTGCGATTCCTGGTTAACTCAGAAATCCAACCTGAGGTTCCCCTGGCCTGTATGGCTCAGCTATTAACATCATGAACTTGGTGAGCTATCTGAGGATCCCCTCCTTTTTGGATGCAGTTGTGAAACTCATCCAGCTATATGGCTGATGAATCCCCGTTCTGTTTTTCATGTTATCCTGTTCCCCGAGAACTCTGGGCTGAATTTTAATGGTCACCCTCGGGTGGGCAAACCGGCAAGAAGACCCGTTTGGGAAGGTGCCATTCCATTGGTGGTATCCTTGTCACTTGTCCACCAGCCCCGGTCCCCATCATAAATTTATGAGTGGCAGGGGGAGCGTTGGATGGGTCACCCATCTGTGGGTCACCCATCTGTGGCTCAACCAAGGCTCTTAAGTGGGCAGTTAATGTCCAATTAAAGGCTTCGTTCTGTCCTGATTTAATGATGGCAGCAGAGGCTGGCACTCAGTGTGCAAACTGGCAGGTTTAACCCTATGGAGTGCTGGCCAGTTAAAGGGACTGAGGGGTTGCCTCTTACCCAGCCCTTGGTGCCAGTTGGAGGGTGCCCCCCATATTTTTGCCTGCCCCATTTACCCTGCTCTGTACGCCCCCAGCCCTGTTCCTGCCCCGCCCCGCCCCCCCGTCCAACGTAGCCCCAACTCCCACCAGGTTCTGTCAGCCTAGCATATTTTTGAACTTCGACTGGGTCTTTCGCTGAACACCAGCTCCTTGTCTTACCTGCAAAACCAGCAATGGCTGCCGCTCCTGCTAAAGCTGTCAGTATGCAGAGCAGCACCTTGGACTTGCTCCTTTGGATGGAAGGAAACCCCGGCTCAAACTATTTAAAGGGGTACAGCCTGAAAAACTAAAGCAGGGCGAGCCAGCTAAGCAGAGGCAGATGCACTCCGACATTTACACTGTGGTGTGAGGAATATACCCTCAGTATGTAATCGTGCTTCATGATCCAGTATACACTTGCTTGACCTTAGCACTGCCTGTACATGGTTGCTGCTTTAATACCAGGCCATTTAGCTAAATGGAAAGCAGTGACGTTTTGCCATTTTTATTGATGCTTTTATTCTGCATAAATTAAGTCAACTCTGAAAGCATCCAGAGTGAAATTGTTGATGAGGTCATTCCACAGGAGAGAGGTGAAAATTCCTTTGAAGTTAAATATGTTTGCAAATGAAATTCTAAACCATATATCCTGACGTACACGCTGACCTGGTATATGAGACACCCCTCTCTTTTTTTGAGTTGGCCCCATTGTTTTTGTATATTTCTCTTGTATATAATTCGGTGCCCTGTTTCAGCCACGATATGCTACACTGGCATTAATAGATAGCCTCACCTTTTCACCCTGCAAATGGATGTTTTGCTTATTTGTCCCTTATAACAGGATGCAAATGATACCGGCTGAGTTGCAAAGATGCGCGGGAGTTTTTAAACACGTCACACAGAGCAGACCCCCACGTGGCGACTGACAAACATCACGACCACCCACACGCCAGCAGTTCACTTTTGGACTCACCGGATAAATTGACCCCTGTTTTTGGAGGGATTTTTTGAGGCTTCGTAGGTCAATTTATACCCCGACATCTGTGATACTTAATGTGATAGCAATAGAGTGTCAGATACAGACACCGCATGAGTATTGATAAGAAAATACAGGATTCCTTAAAGCAAGGAACCTTCTCTTCAAAGACAGATTAAAATCAATGCAAGGAAAGAGTTTGTAAATCCCGGAACACCAGAAGAACTAGTTGTTCACATTCTAGGACAGACAAGGAATGATGAATACCAAAGCTGCTTTTTCTCTCGTGTTAAACCATCGAGAAGTGACAAGAGGTCAGGAATATGATATCCCCCCAGTGTTCCAACTAAATTACAGTGAAATCATAATAGTGTCATTCCTGCTTGACGCCAACTTGCATTAAGCCAAAGAGCTTCAATGCTCTGATTTCAGTGATGGATGACAAGGCAGGAAGGAGTTGTGTTAGTGGTCTGAGGAGTGCAAAGGTCAGAAACTGAATTGTAAAAGTTCATTGAGTGTTCAGTGCCTTTTCAAATCTTCGGCACCACTGGGTCAAAGGTGAGAGACTGGGTTTGATCTTTTATGATAATTTAATGGTGGAAGATGGCCATTTTCTGCAGAAGAAAAACTGATATCAAAGACATTTGGGATTATTGTACAAGGATGTGATTTGTTTGTCAGTCAGCATTGAACCCACTTGAGGCTTTATTAAAACAGTTAGATGAATGTGGATGTCCAAGGCACATTTAAAATTAGCCTTTCAATTCAGCAGCAGTTTTTCCACAGCACTGTTACAAGGTATTCATACTTTTCTTCCCTATTTTCTGATTGCTTTGTCATGCACACCATCACCGAGTATGAGGTCGACAACCATCTACCTGGTTTTTACAGTGATGTTCTGAAGCTGCTCATTAGGTTTTGGGGGCAGGCTCGAGCAACTTCTTCCAATTTATCCCTTCCAGTGGGGAAGTGCCTCATGTTTAAGAACAGTGACAGGCTAAATCGAAGACACAAACCACTCCTATACTTTGGCAATGATCGAGTTGGGAAGGCACCATGATGTTGTGCTAACCTTTTTGTTTTGGAATTATATAGAAACATAATTGGAATAAATAGTTGTTACCAATATTCTCCATCCCATTCCAAACTCTCTGAAGGTGTTAGCTTACTTATTGGTTCTCTGTCATCTACCTGTATATTGTCCAAGTAACAATTTATACATGTGTGAGCAGTGAGATTGAGTAGAGGCAAACTGTTTTATTCCAGCCAAATTTGAAGCCATTTTCACATATTGGATGGAGTATTGTAGTGATTTGTCTAAGGACAGGCATTCTGCTGATTTTTCTATCCCTCACAGCCTGGCGCTTTTCTGTTCCATTGCTCATAGAGCCTCCCATTTTTGAATTCAGTGGGCAATATGATTAGAGAAGAGAATCCAAGTCTTTGACTAAAGCGTGGTACAGTATCTGCCTTACCCCAGGTCTACATATAGCCTAACAGGTGGTCCTTAAGTAGGACTGATGGAGCCACTACCAGAATGTTTGTGAAAATGCTAATGGAACATGGAGCCAGGAGGAGCAGGGGAAATTCACTCAGCCGCATACTGAAACCATCAGCTGCTAAAGGCCACTGCTTGCTCCCATCATGAATATGACACCATCCCTTCACCCCAGTCATCATCTGGTCAGGAAATGAGAACTGATTTGCTGCCATCACAATTCTCCTGATTCGTCTGCTCTATTCCTGTTCCTTTTCTAAAGTCCTTTTGTTTAAGTGTGGACATCCAAAAGTTGGTGTCCAGGTTGTATAGCTCCACCTTCAGCTCCACAAAAACAGCTTCCTGCCCTTTGGCTCCCCATTATACTTTCAGGCTTGCTGCACTTGCCCATTACACTCACCACAGACTGTTAAGTCTTATCATCATCAGTTCATGTACACATTTAACAACATGGCAAGTATTAATGACTGCCAATTAAACTCCAGCACCAAAGGTTGGTGTGGTCTCTTTTGATAGTGGTGAAGGTGGCTGATTCAATATTGTTCTTTAGTTTTGTCTGGTCAGTTATACAAATTTAGAGCTTGCATGAATTTCCAAATTGCTCAATGGATTTTCTAAAGGAAATTCTTTTTATTTGTATATAGGCAATTTCTCTTTGAAGAATTTCAGTTTTCCCAACCTGCCCTCTCACCATAAATTTTTGTCAATTTTTTATAATAAAATCTGACCCTGTGCTTTTAGCACTTCAGTTGTTCAGGATATGTAAACAGGCTCCTGTTAATTTATCAGCCTAGGACTTGGAGATTTTCATAACCACCTTGATTCCTTCCATCAACTTTTCGTTTTAATTAATGGTTGGAAGAATTTTTATTCCTTTATATGCAAGACCTTTTACATGTAGGTAGGTCCAAATGAATGGTCTAGCTGGCATGGCTAATATCAAATTGTTTGATGACAAACTGTCTGACTGCATCCACAAATTATTGTTTTAAAGTCACACTTCCAGTGAGCAACCCAATCTGTCAGCACGGACATTTGAGATTGCTTTTGTTGACATGATATCGTTGTATCTTGGGTAGGAAAATGTCAGGTTGTGGGCTAAAGGTCAAAGTTGTAAGCAAAGTGGGCTAATGTTATTTATTAACAGAAGTAAGCATGACCTGTAACTGGACCCAGTTTGTTCATTTGAGTAAAGAAAGCTTGAGGAGTTTTGAAGGTAATACGCATTCCACCAACTGAGAGCTAACAGCTGACATGGGACAGGGCGCAAGTGTACCCGGTTTGAAGCAAGGGTGAGTCGGAGACACTGTTTAATCTTGTCAAGTTCTGAAAATGTTCAAATCGTTATGAATTTTATGATTTTCCATGCATTGAGAAACCATAGAACCTAGAGTAAAAGGAGTCCTCTCCAGCTGACGTTTGGGTACAGAGAGGAATGGCAGTATATGGAAAGCAGGATATGTGAATCTTTTTATATTGCCAAAACTCAGTTGTTCATGAGTTCGTATGCCTGAGTATGATTAAAGAACGTATAACATTGCAAAGTGGCAGCATGGTGACACAGTGGTTAACATTGCTGACTCACAGTGCCAGGGACACAGGTTCCATTCCCGGCTTGGGTCATTGTCTGTGCAAGTCTACATGTTCTCCCCGTGTCTGTGTGGGTTTCCTCTGGGTGCTCGGGTTTCCTCCCATAATCTGAAAGATGTGCTGGTCAGGTGCTTTGGCCATGCTAAATTCTCTCCATGTACCCGAACAGGTGCCAGAGTGTGCCGACTAGGGGATTTTCACAGTAACTTCATTGAGATGTTAATGTAAACCTACTTGTGACTCTAACAAAATAAACTTTATAAAACTAAGAGTTGTGTGCGCTGAAGTAGCAACTTATTCCATTCATTTCCAGCATGGTCTTGATTGCAAATGTAGCCCTTCACTTTTGAGCTGTTATCTTTATAACAACAACCAGTGGACAGTTGAGATTGGGGTGAATCACGGTGAACGCACATTCATGATGAATGTACGTGGGCGGCATGGTAGCACAGTGGTTAGCACTGCTGCTTCACAGCTCCAGGGACCTGGGTTCGATTCCTGGCTTGGATCACTGTCTGTGTGGAGTTTGTACATTCTCCTTGTGTCTGCATGGGTTTCCTCCAGGTGCTCCGGTTTCATAGAATCATAGAACCCTACAGTGCAGAAAGAGGCCCTTCGGCCCATTGAGTCTGCACCGAACACTATCCCACCCAGGCCCTACCCCCATATCCCTACATATTATACCCACTAATCCCTCTAATCTATGTATCCCTAGACACTAAGGGATAATTTCTTAGCATGGCCAATCAACCTAACCCGCACATCTTTGGACTGTGGGAGGAAACCGAGGTACCCGGAGGAAACCCATGCAGACATGAAGAGAATTTGCAAACTCCACACAGACACAGAGGGTTTCCTCCCACAGTCCAAAGATGTGTGGGTTAGGTTGATTGGCCATGCTAAAATTGCCTCTTAGTATCCTAAAATGCGTAGGTTAGAGGGATTAGTAGGTAAAACATGTAGGGATATGGGGGTAGGACTTGGGTGGGATTGTGGTCGGTGCAGGCTCGATGAGCCAAATGGCCTCTTTTTGTACTGTAGGGTTTCTATGATTCTGACTTTGTCATTTTTATATTTGATGAGTAATATATAAACTGTTAACCACGAGCAGCAAGGATGATGAAGTGTGAGTTCTGTCACCATGTCAGGTTTTATTTTTAACTGTGTGCTATGGGGAGGATTGTAAAAGATGTATTATGCAGCTTAGTGTTCTGGACACAGCACAGACCATGGGTCTGACTACACCCTGGCTCTTTAATAGCAACTTATATTTATCTGGCACATTTAACATAGTGAAGCATCCTAAGCTGCTTTCTCAGAATATCATTGATTAAAAACAATGAACCACCAAGGGGAATGTTAGATAAAACCAAAATACTGCGGATGCTGAAATCTGAAACAAAAACAGAAAATGCTGGAAAATCTCAGCAGGTCTGACAACATCTGTAGAGAGAGAATAGAGCTATCATTGTCTGAATGACCCTTCATCAGAGGGGAATGTTAAGATTGATGACCAAAAGCTTATATGTAGGTATGAAAAAACACCTTAAAAGAGGAGAGAGAGGTGAAGAATCAATGAAGTTTGGGAAGGAAATGCCAAAGCTGAGGGCCAAGGCAGGCGAAAGCATGACCAACAGTGGTGGGAGGGATTAAAATCATGATTGTGCCTGGATTGGAAGAGCTGGTTGCCAGCAAGCGGTCTGGGAAAAGGGTTTGCGGAGGGAACCAAAAACAATGGGTTGGATTTTCCACGCAATCCACTCTGTGTTTTGCAGCAGTGGAGGTGGCCAGGGATGCAATCTTCTGGTCCAGCCGTTGTCAGTGGGGCTTCCTGTTGACTACACCCCTCACCACTGGGAAACCCTCAGTGGGGGGTATGCCATCAGCAAGACTGGAAGATCCCATCAGCACGAGTGGCCGGAAAGTTCCAGCCAATGGCTTCAGTCATCCCAATATTAGTTGGAGGAAGTTTCTTTTTATGAATATCAGATGTCAGACAAACAATGCACTAAATCATAGACGATGAAGAGATCCAAAGATTGGTGGTGAGATAGAATTTTCATTAGCATGCATGTAGAACCTGATAAGTTTTAGCTGATATGTAGATGTAGAAATGAAGAGGGGACAAGGACAGATCCTAGGGGGACCCCAGAGTTGGAGCAGGGGAAATGTCATTGCAGCTGATTCTCTAGCTATGGTTCAACAAGTAGGAATGAAGTCATGCCAGGGCAGTTCCACCCAAAGGAGAGGTATTGGTGAAGATAGTGTGGTCAACTGTCGAAAGCTGTAGATAGGTTAAGGCAAGACAGTTTATCATGGTTGCAGTGACAAATTGTCATTTGTGATCTTGACACTGACACTTATAGTGGCTGGGCCAGTGACTTTATTGAAGGTATTCAAGCAGGAAAGGTGGGTCCATGTATTCAGGACTTTGGAGAGGAAATGGATGTTGAAGATTGGAAGAGTGAGAGAATGAGGGGTTAAGGGTAGCAGTATTGTGAGCAGAGGGATGGCACAGTGGTTAGCGCTGTTGCCTCACAATACCAGGGACCCAGGTTCAATTCCAGCCTCAGATCACTCTCTGTGTGGAGTTTGCAAGTTCTCCCTGTGTTTGCTTTTGGGTTTCCTTCGGGTGCTCCAGTTTCCCCTCACATTCCAAAGATGTGTAGATTAGATTGATTGGCCATGATGAATTGACCCTAATGTCGGGGGAATGGCAGGGTAAACGTGGGGTTATAGGAATAGTCTGTGGGTGGAATTGTGGTCGGTGCAGGCTTGATGGGTCGAGTGGCCTCCTGCACTGTAGAGATTCTATGTTTCTATAACAACGGATTTGGACGGTGGTGCGAAGGAACATTTGACATAGGAGAAGAAGTAAGCCCTTCAAGCCTGCTCCGTTATCCAATAAGATCATTGCTAACCTGATTATGGCCTCAACTTTACTCTCTTATCTTTCTTATAACCTTTGACTCCCTGGTCTATCAAAAATCTACAGAACCTCAGCTTTGAATAGACTCAGTGGCCCAGCCTCTGCTTCTTTCTGGGGAAGAGATTTTCTAAAAAACTAATAACCTTCTGAGGAAAAATAATTCTCCTAATCTCCATCATAAAGGAAGTCCTCTTATTTTTAAATTGTGTCCCTGTCTGCCATCCAAGAGGAAACATTTTTCTGGTCTCCACCTTATCAAATTCCCTCAGGATTTTATTTGTTTTTGTAAGATTGTCTAATTTTTCTAAACTCCAGTGAGTATAGGCCCAAACTTTCTTCATAAGTCTTCCTCCCAGGACTGGGAGGCAGAATTTTTTAATCATTGCATTTTCAATTCTTGCAACTTGCGTGTTTTGATGATTTTGGTTTTTATTGTCACCTGCCTCCTTATGACTGATTCTGAATCTTCTATCATACGACAGATGGATATTAATGTATTCAGTACACATTGCTGATTATTTCTATATTCTGACAGTACATGACATTGAACTTTTACAAGTTTATAAGTTTGGAACTGTCACTTTAAGTTAAAATGGAAGAACAAAGATTTGAACAGGATCATGTGACCTGCTCCAAATTCTGCCTGACAAGGAAAACATTCACACCTTTTCCAGTCTATCTAATAACTAAAGTTCTTCATTCCTGGAACCATTTTCATTAATCTTTTGTGCCTTCTCTCCAATACCTTCACATCTTTTCTAAAATACAGTGCCCAGAGACATAATACTCCAACTGAGGTTGGGCTGTTGTCATATACAAGTTCAATATGTCCTCCATGCTTCTGGACGCTTTGCTCCTATTAAGGAGACTGTGCGCTTTATTGACGGTTCTCTCAATCAGTCCTGCCATCTTCAATGACTTGTGCACATATATTCCCAGGTCCCTTTGCTTCTGCACCCCCCTTCGACTTGCATTTGTCATGATAGCTGAGAGTGCGTCTGGACTTGAGTACTAGATAATATGCGGTGCTTGAATAAGATACTGTCGGGAAAATTCTGTACTAGTTACAGGGTCACCTGATTCGGGGAAGGGCTGAAGGTCAGATAGCACATGTTAGTGAGTTAGCCTGCGTGGCAGATAAAACTATGGTGTTCTTACAGTTAAACCTGTGACTTTGAGGGTTGGTACTTCAGCCTCAGATGTAACATTGTTGATGACGAGAAATACAGATTGTGTCATGATATTTGTTGGAGCTGCTCTATCTGCAATCTGATGAATTGAACCACCTGATCCAGTGGCTCATGCCAGTAATGTCAGCATGAAGTGGAAAGCTTAGCTGGAGGAGTTTGAGGTGTAAGCTGACAGCTGTGGTCTGCTTTGGACAGGGCGATGGGGGCGCAGAAAGCATAGCAAGAGACCTTATTGTCGTTCAATGTGGGTACGTCAGTGTGCAGATTTTCAAGGCGTTGCCTGACAGGGGAGAAAGGGCAAATCAGGAATGTACAGTGAGAGCTTTCAGGAATCATTATGTGGTGATGCTAAATAGCACATTCCAAAGGGATGTTTACTGTCAGAGACAGAAAGTGAGGGAAACAGTCACCCAGTTTGTGACCTGTCTGAGACAGCTGTTGGATGGATGCAGTTCTGTGGTGATTGATCTGGATAACCAGATAATGGGTGGGATTTTTCAGTTATTCCTGGAGGTAGGATCTGGTCCTGCTGACAGCGATCCCCCCCGACTGGGAAACCCCATTGGCTGCGGCAGGACCAGAAGATCCTGCTGTGCAGTCAATGGCAAGCAACTTCTAAAAATGAGGGGGCGGTGAGGTGGGGGGGGGGAACTGAGAAATCTTGCCCAACAGGTCAGATTGTCCAACATTGCAAGCGGAATAAGTTGAGGTGTAAGCTGCTGGAAGACAGTAGGACTAGGGAGCACAGCCTCAAGATAAAGGGGGGGCGGTTTAGAACGGAGTTGAGGAGGAACTTCTTCACTCAAAGGGTGGTGAATCTCTGGAATTCTCTGCCCGTTGAAGTGGTGGAGGCTACCTCGCTAAATATTTTTAAGACGCGGGTTGATGGGTTTTTGATGAGAGAGGGGATTAAGGGTTATGGGGAGAGGGCGGGAATGTGGAACTGAGCCACGACAGATCAGCCATGATCTTATTGAATGGTGGGGCAGGCTCGAAGGGCTAGTTGGCCTACTCCTGCTCCTATTTCTTATGTTCTTAAGAAGGTGGCTTAACATTGGAAAAGCACTTTGAAAGTAGTAGCTGTATTGGAAGCAGTGGATGGATAATTTCACAGCGTGAAACTTGGTCCCATCTCTGCCATTGGCACAACAAAAGCCGAGGTTAACTGAGTGGCTCAACTCGGGTGGGGGTGTGTGTAAATATAAGGAGGAAAAATTTGAAAGACAGTTTCAAATGTGGCAACTCAGGGCACTATGGAAACGATGTCTGCTGCCCTGTCGAGGAAAACTACACAGAAAATCTCAGGGGAAAGCCCATTTTGCCACGAAGCACAGAAGCAAAACTGAACAAAGGGGAAAATCCAATAAACCACATAAAGAGAGATGAAAGTAGCACTAATAAGTTGTGCCTAAAACTTGAAACCTTGTTGTGTGATCCTTTGTCAATCACTGTAAATTCAAACGTATATCTTTAAAATGATTAATATTTTCAGGGATTGTAACAGAAGGGATTATTGCTGTAGCTAATCTGAACTGATAGTTAATTGTTGTATTTAATCTCCTTCAGGAAATGATAGTATTAAAGGGCAATGGCATACGTTACAAGGTCGCCTTGCAGGAACTATGTTGTTGTCCGGGACCTGATGCTTGATCAGCTTCCTTCGACTAACAATCCCTCCCCCATTACTCTTCAGTTGAGTGACCTTTAAACTCTGAATTCCGGCAGCCTGGTTGATGTTGTGTCCCTGTTGTGTTTCAGGTGTCTTTGGTGCAGTGGACGGAGTGTGTCGGACTGACTCTTGTTGGCCGGGACCAATCCTCTATGCAGCTGAGGACACCCGGAGGACATATTCTGAACTTCAGCATCTTGCAGGTTTTTCCATTCACCTATGAGAGCAAGCGCATGGGAATCATTGTCAAAGTAAGTGGCGGAAATAAATGCTTAAGAGTTCGCTAGTGCTGTTCTGTTTGTTTTCTGTCATTTTACTTACGGTTTCCCCTATCGATCTTGAAGGCCTTGACTACCAGGTTGGGATCCTTCTCCACAGGTTCTAGCAATCCACCTGTATTTCATCCAAGTGACCATTATTCAGTAAACTAAAAGCCAAATACTGCTGATATTGGAATGTGCAATACAAGCAGAAAAGGGCTGGAAGTAGTCAGAGACCAAGGGGAAATTGCTGTCTCTCCAGCTGCTGACTTGACCTGCAGGTATTTCCGGCATTTTGCTTTTGTTAATATTGGTCATTATTCATGTTGGGGTTGCGTGACAGTAAGCCGTTCAACTGCAGAGTGCATTACTATCAGGCTGATCCTGTTCTTGAATAGCATAGACAGATGGATGCATTTGGCTTGGTTTGCTGGTTAAGGATCACGTATGGGATCCCGAACTAACATTTCCTTCCTTAACCTGTAAAGGGTGACATGGAGATTCTGACTGAGTGTGGCATGCGGTTGAAGCGGGGGAGTGGGTGGGGCTGGCTGGACATCTGTCTTTGCAAGTGCAGCCTCTCCACTCACCTCTGTCCCTAGGGTATGGCATGGTGGCGTAGTGATTAGCACTGCTGCCTCACAGCGCTAGGCACCTAGATTCAATTGCAGTCTAGGGTGACTGTGTGGAGTTTGCACATTCTCCCTTGCGTTTCCTCCGGGTGCTCCCCACAGTGCAAAGATGCGTGAGTTTGGTGGATTGGCCATGCTAACTGCCCCTTAAGTGTCAGGGGGATTAGCAGGGTAAATACCTGAGGTTATGGGGCTAGGGCGTGGGTGGAATTGTTGTCGATGTAGGCTGGATGGGCCAAATGGCCTCCTTTTGCACTGTGGGGATTCTATGATTCTTTAAGATCCTATGATCCCAATGACACAAAGGCCAACTGCAGGCTGCAATCAGGTAACTGAATGAAGTCAAGAGAATCAAACCTGGGGCCCACCAGTTCTTGTGCCTAAGGTGCTCATTGAATAAATTTACTGGAACAAGCTTTAGTATTTTTTTCTAAGCTTTTTTTGTCCTCCAAAGAGTGCAGTATTTTTATAGCAGTGGGTCAGATGCAATGTTTGAAGAATTTTGCCATTTAAGGCAAAAAATTGACGACCTGTAAAAAGAATGGTATTTTAGCAGTGCAAAAAAATGACAATATTTATCATCTGTCTTGTCCATGTTAATATTTTTAGCTGCCATCATTTCCTGTGCTGCCTTGTGGTGAAATACATAAATACTGATCTGTTTAATCTCTCAAACATTCATCTAAACAAAAACTGTTTATGGTTTACTGTAATTTGATCAGAACTAGATAAATTCTGACCTCAACCTATTCTTGAATGCTCTTTCATTTTTGACCCAATAGTTATCTGTCTTTCTGCAGTTGGTTTCAAACTTAAAAAGCTATCTTGTAATGTGTTTTTCTAATTAAGAGGGGCATTTGCCAGTGTAAGGTGCAAGTCAAAAGGTATGTGCTTGCAGCTAAAAAGCACACATTCACAGAAATGGGTTTGGAACCCTCAGTTAAAATCGATGATAGATTCTGTTACCCAGCAACCATGGTCAGATACTGTCTCATTCTTTATGTTTAAAAGCTGAGCGTGGGAGTGCACTTTAAATGCCAGGAGACTTTTGTGCTCAGGAAATGACCAGACGTATTTAGCATCTTCCTTGAAGTATTTAATCCAATTACTGTTGCCTATAAAAAATGATTCTAAGGGTAAGGTACAGTTAAAGGTGACTTCACAATACAGGAAATGTTCAAAGTACTGTGGACTCATGACAGCTCCTAATTCACTGAACGTAACGATTTTCTATATGCATAGATTGTAGGACTGCTGAACAGAGCTCTGGGCAGGAATTTTCCAGTCCCGCACGCTCTGCTGCCAGCGAGAATTTGGTGCTCAGCCAAATCTCCATTGCAGCGGGACCGGAGAATCCCAACTGCAGGCAAGGTTGGAGAATTATGGCTTTGATGTTTGGTGGACACCAGGGGTGAAATTTTCCCATCCTACCCGCCATGGGCATCATAGCGGGCAGGAGGCGTACCATCAAAGGTCCTTCGACCTCGAGTGGGATTTCCCGGTCTTGGGGTGAGTGCAGCTGGAAAATCCTGCCCCAGTAGACTTTGTGTTGTCTGATAAACAAAGGGGCACAGCTCTATTTACTAGGGGATTTTCACAGTAACTTCATTGCAGTGTTAACGTAAGCCTAGATTCATAGAATCATAGAATCCCACAGTACAGCAGAAGGCCATTCGGCCCATTGAGTCTGCACCAACCACTATCCCACCCGTCCTGGTTCTATCCACAAAATCTCCTTGCGTTTACCCTAGCTAATTCCCCTGACATTAAGGGGCAATTTAGCAAGGCCAGTCCACCTAACCTGCACATCCTTGGACTGTGGGAGGAAACTGGAGCACTCGGAGGAAACCCACACAGACATGGGGAGAATGTGCAAACTCCACACAGACAGTGACCCAAGTTGGGAATCGAACCCGGGTCCCTGGCACTGTGAGGCAGCAATGCTAACCACTGTGCGGCCCTACTTGTGACACTGATAAATAACTAAAGAAAGGTGCTTCCTCAGTTTAACAGAATGGGCCACTAAAACAGGAAATTGCTGATGCTGAGATTCCAAATAAATACACTCTTGCCAGTTTTCGCCTTGTTTCTTCCCCTTTCTTCTCCATTATAGGATCATAGAACCCCTACGGTACAGAAGAAGGCCGTTCAGCCAATTGAGCCTGCACTGACAACAATCCCACCCTATCCCTGAAACCCCACATATTTACCCTGTTAATCCCCCTGACACTAGGGTTCAATTTAGCATAGCCAATCAACCTAACCCACGCATCTTTGGACTGTGGGAGGAAACCGGAGCACCTGGAAGAAACCCACGCAGACACGGGGAAAATGTGCAAACTCCATACAGACAGTGACCCGAGCCGGGAATCAAACCAGAATCCCTGGCACTGTGAGGCAGAAGTGATAACTATTGTGTCACCGTGCTGCCCTGTCTCTTCCCTCATTGTGTTGAATCATCACTGCAGTATGGTTCAAGCAGACCCTGGACCTTTCTAGTCCTCACCTGTATCACCATTGTTCGAGTGTGAATCACGACAGTGTGGGGAACCGGGCTGATGGGATGGAGAGAGCAGTTAGCAGGACTTTTTCAAGGTTGATGAGGACCAGAGGAGGTGGAGCCAGATGGGCAGGCCCAGAATTTCTTGCTACTGCGGAGACGTCAGTTGGCAATCTATATAAATGATGCGGATGAAGGGATGGACTGGACAGTTGCTGAATTTACTGACGATACAAAGATATATAGGGAAATAAGTTGAGAAGAAGGCACAAGGAGGTTATAAAGGGACATAGGTAGGTTAAGTGAGTGGACAAAGATCTGGCAAATGAAGTGTAATGTGGACAAATGTAAAATGGTCCATCTTGGCAGGAATGATTTAAAAAAAGCTGCAGGAGGTACAGCAAGAATCTATCTAGCTTTGCCTTAAAAATATTCAAAACCTCTTTTGAGGATGAGAGTTCCAGAGAATCACAGCCCTCATCATTAAATGAGCGACCCTTTATTTTAAACAGTGAACCTTAGTTCTAGATTCTATGACAAGAGGAAACATCCTCTCCACAACCATCCTGTCAAAACCCCTCAGAATCTTAAAGGTTTTGATCAAGTCGCCTCTTATTGTTCTAAACTCAGGTGGATGCAACCTAACCTCGCCAACCTTTCCTCAGAAGTCAGCTTGCCCATTCCTGGAGTTAATCTTGTAAATCTTCTCTAACCTGCTTCTAACATATTTGCATCTTTCCCTAAATAAGGAGACCAGTACCTTACACGATGCTCCAAATGTGGTCTCATTCAGTGTTCTGTACAATTGAAGTGTAACCTCCCTACTTTTGTAATCTATTCTCCTCACAAAAAATAATAACTCCTTAATTGCTGTAATTGGTTACCTGCAGTTTGTGGATAGGTAACTGTTAAGACCCCATTCCCCTGCATAGCAGCCAAAACACACACACTGACAGACTGTGCAATCTTAAGGTAGGACACAGGATAATGGGCAGCTACATGCCATCCACATAGGGGCCTGGCATAGCTTGGGGCATTGGCAGTGCACACAGCTGCAGACAGTCAATAGGGGGATTTGCCCCTCAGAAATCACGGTCTGATAGCTGTGGCTGTTCTGAAATCACGTTTATTTTACCTGATCTTCCATTTTCATATGCACTCTCTCTCTCTCTCTCCTCTCTATCTCTATCTCTCACACTATCTCTTTTTCTCTACACCTCTCTTTCGTACAAGCATCAAAAGAGTCTATCCCGGATGGTGAGGCTGCCCATGTGTCATTGCTGGAGAGACTTTGGCCCTCCATTGCTGGGAGCCCAATGGCCGTCCTTAATTAGATGACCATTAATTGGCCAACTCACCAAAAACCACGCAAGGTGATTATTGCCCAATTGTCAGAACTCCCGTTTGATCCTGACCTCGGGATCCCAGGCATAAATCAAGGCATAGATTCTAATCTGGATTGGAATTTTGTTGAACTTTTCTTTCCCTAACCCAAGGAAGCTGAGGCTATTTGTATTATTGCGACAGATCAGCCATGATCTTATTGAATGGCGGGGCAGGCTCGAAGGGCTGGATGGCCTATTCCTGCTCCTATTTCTTATGTTCTTATGTTCCCATGTTTCAAAAATGCTCTGAGATCTACACAGACCCATCACCTCAGATAATTTATTCACTTCTGTGTCAACAATATTCTTAATAACTTTAACCACTTCAATCTGATCCGTACTCATACAATCATAGAATCTACAGTGCAGAAGGCCAACTCTGCACTGACAACAATCCCACCCAAGCCCCATCCCCATAATCCCATGTGTTTACCCTCCTAATCCCCCAAACACTAAGGGGCAATTTAGCATGGCCAATCAACCTGACCCGCACATCTTTGAACTGTGGGAGGAAACATGGAGCACCCTGAGGAAACCCGCACAGACATGGGGAGAATGTGCGAACTCCACACAGATAGTGACCCAAGGCTGAAATTGAACCCAGGTCCCTGGTGCTGTGAGGCAGCAGTGCTAATCACTGTGCCATCTACATCTCTCAGCCGAATCCAAGCCCAGGATGAGAAAGCCATTCCCATCGCTCTGAGATTGGGGATAGTCCTTACTACTCTTCTTTGTCTCTTCTTGAGAATAGAATGGCCTCAATAATAACCCAGCCTTTCAATTATAGTAAATGGGGGATGCGGGTGGTGGTGTTGGGGTAAAAAGTGGAAGGTAACCCCATCCACCTGCACACACCCACCACTCTTATTACAGCAATGGATATGATGGCCTCCAAGTGTCCCACAGTGGAGAGATCGGGTACGTTTTTTCAAAAGACCTGACCGTGCAATCGCAAACCTAATTTGAAGGAGACAACAGCTGTACAAGCTTCCTGGAGGTCGGGGAAGCCCACCAGCGAAAGGGAGTTGGGGCATTGGCAGCTCTCCAAGGTCACTGCTTTCCAGGGCCATCAGGAGTGTACCCCATCTCCATCCACTTTTAGTATTCAATCGAGTGAGCAATATAGCCCAAGAGTCTTCTCATTTTTGCCAACATCATGACACACCAGTTGAATATTTAGGAAGCTGTCAATGATCACTCGCATGTTTTATTTTTTTCCTTTCATTTTTTGCCAGGCACTTGCTCATTTTATAAATAGCACAGTTATGTTGAATAGTTTACAAACTTCCCAGTTTATCCAAATCTGTTGCACCATATTCCATACCAAAAATGTACCATACAATTTGCTTCATT
Organism: Carcharhinus amblyrhynchos; assembly: GCF_965287045.1. Classification (NCBI taxonomy): domain Eukaryota; kingdom Metazoa; phylum Chordata; class Chondrichthyes; order Carcharhiniformes; family Carcharhinidae; genus Carcharhinus; species Carcharhinus amblyrhynchos. The sequence goes on along the minus strand of NC_137339.1, from coordinate 37,162,853 downwards.
TGCAAATTTTATTAATTAGTAAATGAATATAATAAACAAAGGGCAGCACGATGACACAGTGGTTAACACTACTGCCACGTGGCACCAGGGACCCAGGTTCAATTCCAGCCTCGGATGGCTGTCTGTGTGGAATTTCCCCCAAGTGCTCTGCTTTCCTCCCACAGTCCAAAGATGTGCGGGTTAATTGATTGGCCATGCTAAATTGTCCCTTTGCGCAAAGGGGTTTTGCAGGGTAAATATGTGGTGTTACGGGGACAGGGACTGGGTGGAATTGTTGTCGATGCAGGCAGGATGGACTGAATGGCCTCCTTCTGCACTGTAGGGATTCTGCGATTCTATAATCGGGATTCCACATCAGATTCTTTTGCACCCAACTAATGCCATTGCCAAGCAACTCCTTTTCAAAGCTTTGCTCGTGGTCCTTTATTCACAAATTGATCCACCTCGTCATGTTGCTCTTCTCACCATGGGACTTTATCCAGTGCATGTCATTCTTAACTACAATTAATAGAGTCCTTCAACTTGTTCAAAATTGTAGAAGGGATTGAAATCACAGGTTTAGTTTATGATTATGAATAGAATGGAAGTGAGATGAATGTGCAATATCTGAAATTATACAGTGATCAATACCTCACTTGCAAGTGTAAAAAAAATTAGCCTGAAGCAACTTGCCTGTGATGCAAAGGCTTTGCTCTCTCACTTATGTGATTTTACATTTACCTTTTATTTATTGGTTATTTCAAGTATTTAAAATATAAAGTGGGATTTAGGTTTTTTGGACTTGTGCATATATCAAAACACAGGTGTTTCACTGAACCATTTTTAATTTTGTATTTAGTCTAACGTGATTGGGGAGGTAATGTTGTTGCAAAATCGTTCCAACTGCCTGTTGGTTAGCAGGGCGACGGTTGCATCTCTAATTGTTCCTTTTCTTCACCTGTCATGTACATAACCGGGTCACAGAAGGCTAAGCTACAGTTTGGACAACTCAGCAGGGACCATTTGAGAAAGTAACAACCTCCTGCTGAACTTGACTGGGGAACTAGCTGACGTGCATTGACTGCTGATACTGCGTCACTATTTATAAACATTGTGACTGATTTCAGCAAGGCAGGAAACCCAGTTTTGTCTTTTAATTCACAGGCAATCTTAGCCACATTCATGTCTAAGTGCATTACACTTCTATTTGACCCACAAGCTGTACGTCTCAAACAACTGATTCAAGTATCTTGAGAAGTCTGAATCACATTTTTCACCACTACATAATTAACTGTAGAAAAGCAAAGATGGATTTTAAAAGATAAAAATCGGTTGGGTTTGAATTTATGAAATTCATCAAGGTAAGCAATTTTCCATAGGTTTTTTTGTTATTCGTTTAAGGGATTTGGGCTTCACTGACTACACCAGCGTTTATTGCCCATCCCTAATTTTCTTTGAAAAAGTCATGGTGAACTGCATTCTTGATTCCCTACATTCCATGTCGATTAGATATACAGACAGTGCTGTTAGGTTTGGAGTTTCAGGGTTTTGACCCAGTGACAGTGAAGGAAGAGTGATATCATTCCAAGTCCGTATGGCAAGGGCCTTGGAGTTGGTATTCCCATGTATTTGCTGCCCTTGTCCATCTAGTTTGGTGGCGGTCGTGGGTTTGGAAGGTGCTGTCTGAGGATCCTTGGTGAGTTTCTGTAGTGCATCTTGTAGATGGTACACATGCTGCTACTCTCTTGTTGGTGATAGTTATTGCCATCATTTGTGTGGTGCGAATGTTACTAATCACTTGTCAACCCAAACCTGGTTAATGTCCAAGCCTTGTTGCATTTTGACATAGATTGCTTCCTGTTTGTGGAGTCGCAAATGGTGCTGAACATTCTGCGACCATCAGTGAACAGCCCCAATTCTGATCTTGTGATGGAAGGAAGATCATTGATGAAGCAGCCGAGGATGGTTAGGCCTAGGAGACAACCATGAGGGACTCCTGCAGTGATGTCCTGGAGCTGAATTGATTGACCTCCAACAACCAAAACCATCTTCCTTTCTGCCAAGGATGACTCCAACCAGCAAAGCGATTTCGCCTGATTCTCATTGTCTCCGGTTTTTCTACAGCTCTTGATGCAATGCTCGGCAAAATGCAGCCTTGATGTCAGCTCTTTTGTTCATGTTTGAACCAAGGCTGTAATGAGATCAGGAGCTGAGTGATCTTGACAACATGAGTGATCCTGGCAGAACTCAACCTGAGCATCCATGAGTAGGTTATTGCTCAGTAAGTGCTGCTTGATTGCACTGCCTTCTTCTATCCCTTTGCTGATGATTGAGAGTAGATTGAAGGGGCAGTAATTGGCTTGACTGGAGTTGTCCTGCTTGTTGTATACATGACATACCAGAATAACTTTCCACATTCCTGAGTATCTGTACTGCAAGAGCTTGTCTATGGGTGTGGCAAATTCTGGAGCACAAGCCTTCAATACTATTGTGGAAATATTGTCAAGGCCCATTGCCTTTGCAGTATCCAGTGCCTTCAGCCCTTTTTTGATATTGTGTGGAGTGATTCGAATTGGCTGAAGACTGGCATCTGTGATGCTGGGGACCTCAGGAGGAGGCCTAGATGGATCAACCAACCACTCAGAACTTCAGGCTGAAGATCGTTGCAAATGCTTCAGCCTTATCTTTGCACAGATGCGGCAATAATAATCTCTCCCTCAATGTCAACAAAACCTGGAAATTGTCATCAACTTCAGGAAGCATAAAGGAGAACATGCCCCATCTATATCAACGGGGACAAAGTAGAAAGGGTCGAGAGCTTCAAGTTTTAAGGTGTCCGGATCATCAGTAACCTGTCCTGGACCCCCCATGCCGACACTATAGTTAAGGAAGCACATTAAGTCTCTACTTTCTCAGAAGACGAAGGAAATTTGGCATATCATCAACAACTTCCACCAAGTTTTACAGATGCACCATAGAAAGCATTCTTTCTGGCTGTATCACAGCTTGGTATGGCTCCTGCTTGGCCCAAGGCCGCAAGGAAATATAAAAGGTCATGAATGTAGCCCAATCCGTCATGCAAACTAGCCTCCCATCCATTGACATTGTCTACACTTCCCGCTGCCTCAGCAAAGCAACCAGCATAATTAAAGACCCCACACACCGCAGACATGCTCCCTTCCACCTTCTTCCATTGAGAAAAAGATACAAAAGTTTGAGGTCACGTACCAACTGACTCAAGAACAGCTTCTTCCCTGCTGCTGTCAGACTTTTGAATCGACTTACTTTGCATTAACTTGATCTTTCTCTACACCCTAGCTATGAATATAACATTACATTCTGCATTCTCTTGTTTCCTTCTCTACGGACAGAATGATTTGTCTGTATAGCGCGCAAGAAACAATACTTCTCACTGTATGTTAATACATGTGACAATAATAAATCAAATCTCAATGTGCTGGACTCCCCCATCATAGAGGACGGGGATATTTTTGGAGCCCCGTCCTCCAGTGAGTTGTTTAGTTTTCCACTACCATTCATAGCTGGATTGGCAGGATTGCAGTGTCCAATACCTCCATCCTTATTCTTGCAGTACATCGAATTGGCTGAAGACTGGCAGCTGTAATTCTGGGGCCCTCCAGAGGAACCACATCTCCCTGACTATACCACTGTGCCACCACCTCCACCATGAATGGTGATGTATGGAATGTTTTCTGCAAGATATGATTCTGGGAGTATGATTGTGTCAGGCTATTTCTTGTCTAGCTTGTGAGACAATCCTGCCAGTTTTGGCCCAAGCCTCCAGATGTTATTAAGGATGTCTTTGTAGGGTCAAAAGGGTTTGTCGTTGTCATCTCTGGTGCCTAGGTTGATACCAGGTGTTCCATTCAGTTTCATTACTTTTTGAGAGTTTTGTAGTGGCTGGATACAACTGAGTTCTACCATTTCAGAGGATATTTAAGAGTCAACACATTGATGTGGACCTAGAGTCACACGTAGCCTGACCAAGCCAGGCAAGGGTGACAGATTTCCTAACCTAAAGGACATTAGTGAACCAGATAAGTTTTTACCACAATGATTCCCTGATCATCATTAGACTTTTAATTCCAGATTTTTTATTCAAGTCAAATTTTATCACTGGGATTCAAACCTTGTGGTCTCTGGATTGTTAGTCCAGTGACAATACCACTACGCCATGGCCTCTTCTGTTAAAGGCAGGCCCAGCAATAATAAGGCCCAAGAGCGATACCTCCGGGCATAAGAAGTGAGTTATTTTGCAGCAAGGCTGATGTGTGGGAATTCAGTAAGATTGAACTGCCCTTTTGGTGGTGCGGTTAGCTCAATTTATGGAAAATGCAGGAATGCATTGAGTACTTTCAGGCTCAAAAATAAATTGAGGATTGCTGATAATCTCACACTGAAACGTATGGCCCACTTGTAAGCACTTTGTGGTTGCAGTGTGCTAGAAAGTGGTGTGTAATTCTGATGAAGGTTTGGATAATGCGCACATTAGGAGACTGAATGCTGCAAGGGTAGCTGTGTGTTTCATTCCATGCTGAAGTCAGCGAGCTCAAAAGTGAGTGCTGGGATGGAGGCATGACTGAGGAACAGTTTCTTAAATACATAATTATAAAAGAACAAAAGCAAATTCCTATTATGTTTCATCTTTACATCCAGTATTTCCTGAGGAAAGGCTGAGGCGTCTGATTGTGTTTTTATTGAAAGTCCTCCCTCGAGTATTTCTTTGATGTGCTTTGGCAAACGGCTGTCATTCTGTTTGTGATCAAAATACAAGGTTTTAGATTTCACAAACAAATGATCAATGTTGGCTGTTAACTTGGACAAAGTTTCAAAGAAGTTGATGAGTATTTTGTTTATTTTCCCATCCTGAGCTCTGCCTTTTCTCTTTCTCTCCCTTTAAAATCACCTCAAAACCCATATCATCATTACTTTTAATCTGAAACAAAAACTTCTAACCTGTCCTTTACTATGCAGCCATGTGCCTTTGATAGGTTGCTGAAACACTTTGTTTCTTTTCATTGAAACAGCAATATTAAATGAAACTAATTTTATTGACTGGCAATCTGTGATGCTGCCCTTCGATGGGCCAAAGGTTGGCTACTGCAAAAGCTGCAAAGTGAGGGTCATTAGTATCATCTTGTAAGAATTTGGCAGTGAACAAAATAATCAAGCTGTTGCTCTAAAGTGTCTTGTAATTGTGTCTTTGACCAGGATGAATCCACGGGAGAGATCACCTTCTACATGAAAGGGGCTGATGTGGTCATGACAGGAATTGTTCAGTATAATGATTGGCTTGAGGAAGAGGTATGTAGTGTTCCTCATTTATTTGTTCACCCGTTCAAAGGCAATTTATCAGACCAGGTCCTACAGCGTCACAAATACCCCCCTGGTGTAAAAGCAATAAAATGTAACCGAATGAGATTCCTTCTTGCTTTTTATTATTTATAAAGGGAGGCTGCTGACATTGTAGCCTAAGTTTTAATTTTGATACCTGAAAAGGATACGGTCTGTGTGGAGTTTGCGCATCCTCCCTGTGTCTGCATGGGTTTCCTCCCGCAGTCCAAAGATGTACGGGTTAGGTTGGTGGGCCATGCTAAATTAACCCTAGTTCAGGGGTTTAGCAGGGTAAATATGTGGGGTTACGGGAATAGGGCCTGAGTGGGATTGTGGTCAGTGCAGACACGAAGAGCCGAATGTCGCCCTCCTGCAGTGTAGGGATTCTATGATTCTATAGGGTTGGCAGGAGGTTAAAATTAGGGTGGAAGGCTGAGGGTCACCTTTGCCTCTCAGTTTGCACTGTGCTCACACCCACTGCCTCCCAACTCCCTGATCTCTGATGACCGCTGTCAGACCTGGACCTCAGAAACAGATAAGAGGTGGAATGTCATGTTAACACATGTCTGTGCAGGAGGTCCATAGTTGCAAACAAGGTTTGAGATTAGAAAAGTTGGTGAAATGAATTATTTTCTTGGTTTCCTTGTGGAAGTTGAGGAGCAGAGGTGGGCTGCCCGAAACCTTACATCTCTATCCCCTAATTGCAATTGCCTCCTTGGTGCTGAGGCTGTTATATAGAGAAAAGTACAGCACAGGAACAGGCCCTTCGGCCCTCCAAGACAGTGCCGATCATGATGTCTGTCTAAACTAAAACCGTATGCACTTAGAGTCCGTATCCTTCCATCCCCATCCTATTCAGTACTTGTCTAGTTGCCCCTTAAATACTGCAATTGTACCTGCTCCCATCACCTCCCCGGGCAGCACATTCCAGACATTCACCACCCTCAGTGTAAACACCTTTCCTCGTACATCTCAAAACTTTTCCCCATGCACCTTAAACTTATGTCCCCTAGCACTTGACATTTCTACTCTAGGAACAAGCATCTGACTATCCACTCTGTCCATGCCACTCATAATTGTAGACTTCTATCAGGTCATCCCTCAGCCCCTGTTATTCCAGTGAGAACAAACCAAGTTTATTCAATCTCTTCTCATAGCTAATACCCTCCAGACCAGGCAGTATCCTGGTAAACCTCTTCTGTACCCTCTCCAAAGCATCCACATCCTTCTCATAGTGTGGCGATCAGAATTGTACACAATATTCTAAATGAGGCCTAACTAAAGTCTGTATATCTGCAGCATGACCTGCCAATTTTTATACTCAGTGCCCTGACCGATGAAGGCAAGCAAGCCATATGCCTTCTTGACCACCTTATCCACCTGCGTTGCTACTTCCAGTGATCGATGGACATGTATGCCCAGATCTTTCTGCCCGAAGGGTTCTGCCATTTACTATATAATTCCTACATGCAATGGACCTTCCGACATACATTACCTCACACTTGACCGGATTAAACTCCATCTGCCATTTCTCTGCCCAAGTCTCTCACCGGTCTATGTCTTGCTGTACCCTCTGACAATCCTGTTCACTATCTGCAACTACACCAATTTTTGTGTTGTCTGCAAACTTACTAATCAGACCTCCAAATCATTTTCCTCCAAATCGTTTATATATTACTATGAAAACGAAGGTCCCAGAACTGATACCTGTGGAACACTGCTTGACATAGCCTTCCATTTCAGAAAAGCACCTCTCTACTGCTACCCCCGTCTTCTGTGGCCAAGCTCGGGTTTCTGACAGCAACCTCGTGTTGCTCACAATCTACTACCTGCCCACTGGCTGGATAATGATTGTAAGAAGTCTCACAACACCAGGTTAAAGTCCAACAAGTTTATTTGATAGTAAACCCACTAGCTTTCGGAGTTTGCTCTTTCGTCAGGTGAGACTGAAAGCTAGTGGGTTTACTATCGAATAAACTTGTTGGACTTTAACCTGGTGTTGTGAGACTTCTCACTGTGTTTACCCCAGTCCAACGCTGGCATCTCCACATCATGGATAATAATTCCCATGGATTAGGGTGGGAGACTCATGTCTGACATCTAAATGAAGCCTGAGACTAAAGTTTCACTGGCCTTGTGTGACACTGTGATGTGAACTTGCTGTTCACCACACACCTCACACACACACTATATTAGCATTGGCCTCGAGTTAAAATTCAGCAACTGCCTGCTCTGTTAGGAGCAAGGGATTTTTTGGGGCTGACACTGATCATAGAAGCATGGCAAAATTTTCCAGCCGTTCAAACCAGTGGGATTTTCCAGTCCCGATGCAGTGAACGGAGATTTGGCTGAGCGGCAGCCAAAGAATGGCTGGAAAATTCCGGTCATGATGTTTAGCACTTAAGGCACGGAAAGAGCTGTTAATGCTTTGTAAGAACAAAATTTTCAGCAATCTCTGACATGTCCCCAAAATGCTTGCATTGAATCACTCTCTGAGATATTATTCTTTGGAGTAGGTGCAAGAATTCGTACAAATCAAAGACCTGCTATAAGAAATGTAGATTTTTTTTAATAAGAAGTTTTATTTGCATATATTATAATCTGTCAGAAACATAAGCGGTCTAAAGAATCTGATTTGTTTTTTGTGGTTTTGATTACAGTGTGGCAACATGGCCAGAGAGGGACTTCGAGTTCTGGTCGTTGCTAAGAAGTCCCTAACGGAAGAGCAGTACCAGGATTTTGAGGTAACTGGGGAGAAGGGGTGCAGATTTTATGGATTTTGAAAGAGCAGGGAATGTGGCATGCTGGGTAACTTAATTAGTTGGGAAATCTCAATTTCTAATGGTGGTTTGAGGTGCAGATATGAAATTAGCTGTGTGTTTGCAGCACCTTGAGCCTCACACCAGCCAACAGCAGGTTTATATTTGTAATACATTTGCATGCCATGAATACTGATAGAATCACAGAACTCTACAGTGCTAAGCCCATCGAGTCTGCACCAGTAGCAATCCTACCCAGGTCCTATCCCTGTAACCCCACATATTTACCCCGCTGATCCCTTTAACCTAACCATCCTGGGACACTAAGGGGCAATTTAGCATGGCCAGTGCATCTAACCTGCACACCTTTGGACTGTGGGAGGAAACCAGAGCACCCGGAAGAAACTCATACAGATGGGGAGAAAGTGCAAACTCTGTACAGTGTCCCAACCTGGAAATCGAGCCCAGCTCTCTGGGGCTGTGAGGCAGCAGAGCTAACCACTGTGCTGCCGTGCTGCCCTGAGTACTCACTAGTGGAAAACTTAGTTACAGCCTGCCTTCAAGATGAAATCAGCAATGCACAAGAATCTCCTGGCATTCAGTCTCTATTTATTTAATGAAGTGTGCACCAGTCAGCTTTGTATAGTGCGTAAAGTCAGTGGTCTTCCTTATTTAACTCTACAGCACAAGTGAGGGTAGCAGCAAAATGGCAGCTTTTATGGAAGCTCGGGACTGATGAAGGTGAGAGGGATATGGAGTGGGATTGGGGACATGGAGGAGTAGAAGAGAGATCCATTGGAAGACACAGTAGGGCCAGAGACATAGAGGAATGAAATGGAAAGAACTTGGCACTCTGGGTGTGGTGGGGGAAAAGGACGGTGGAAACAGCTAGTCATGGTAAGAAAATGAGGGGCATAAAGGGTGATGTCAGTACTCTTCAGCTGTGTTTCCATCTCAGAGTATTGACTGATGGAGGAAGTCCTTACAGCACTTTGAGGTCAGCTCCAATGTTTCAATTCTCCCCTGTTGAGAGTGACCTTAGGCAATGGGCGTGATTCACCAGCCCCGCATGCCCATATGCAAACTGTGCCAGGGCCAGCAAATCATGGGGAATGGGCCATAGCACAATGATGATGTATATCTAGAAACCAATGCAGAAAACGTACAAATGTGATGTTGGGTGAGGATAGATTATGATGGTTCCCATGTTGTCACTCACTGTCAGAACTCAGGTGACAATGTCCATTTAGTAGGGTACCAAAGGACACTCATGGAACTCTGCTCTGTCAACATCTTGGAAGGGGGAAAGAAAATGTATTTTTTTGTTTTAAGTCACTTTCCTCTTTCACAAGACTAAGTTGTGTTAAATTACCAGATGGCTTTATTACAGAAGTAAATCAATGGAAAAAATGTCTCTTTTTCAGACTCGTTATAATCAAGCAAAGCTGAGTGTGCATGATCGATCATTGAAAGTGGCAACTGTGATTGAGAGTTTGGAGATGGAAATGGAGCTCCTTTGTCTAACTGGAGTTGAGGATCAGCTGCAAGTTGATGTCAGGCCTACCCTGGAGATGCTGAGAAATGCTGGGATAAAGGTAAGAAATCATGTCCCAGTGCAGAGCCAAGATTTTGTCATGGATGACTGAGAAAGATGCCCACTGTATATTGCAATTCTGAAATCTTATGGTAATTGCATAACCTTTTTTTTAATCAGTGAGAGACATGTAGAGGGTGCAGAAGGAATTTACTTCACATGAAAACCGAAAACGCTGGAAAATCTCAGCAGGTGCCACAGTATCTGCGGAGAAAGAATAGAGCCAATGTTTTGAACCTTGGGTGACCCTTCATCAGATGCTGTCAGACCTGCTGAGACTTTCCAGCATTCTCTGTTATTGTTTCTGATTCCAGCATCCGCAGTATTTTGCTTTCATCTTAGTGAAGAAATTTACTTTGCTGTCTTCAGGGATGAGGGACTTGAGTTACGTCGATGGATTGGAGAAGCTGGGTTAGTTCTCCTTCGAGCAGAGAAGGTTAAGAGGATTTTTGATAGGGGGTGTTCAAAATCATGAGGAGGCACGAGAGAGAGAAGGAAGCTCTAGGAAGGGTTGAGAACCACAGAGCAATCAAGTTGCTTGGCAAAACAGCCAAAGGTGATATGAGGGAGAAACATTTTATAGAAGGAGTGGTTATGACCTGGACTGCAGTGCCTAAAAGAATGATGATGACAAATTCAATCAAAGCTTTCAAAAGGGAATTCGATTGATACTTGAAGGGCAACATTTGTGCAGTAATGAGGAAATGGTGGAGAAATGGATTGCTGAGAGGGCCCAGCGTGGGGACTCGATGAATTACAATCATTCTATAATCTAAAAAGTCGGATGAAGTTGAAGTTACGCTGCACTTTTGTAAGAATGCTTCCTGGATGAAACTTGAGACTTAGGATAGGATTTTCTGCCCCCACCCCCCAAGCCGTGGCAGCAGAGGCAGAGGTTGCTGGTGTGATCTTTTGAGTCCCACCGATATCTACAGCATTTTGAGTAGCTCACCAGTGCTATCATGGGGTGGGGCAGGGCGGGGGGAGAGAACCTTCAGCAGGACCAGCAAGATCCCGCCCCATATTGTGCTCGGTAATCTCCTATGTTGACTGTCTCTTGTATTGATGGAATTGTTCCATCATAGAAGGAGGCCACTTAGCCCATTGTGTTCATGCTAACTCTCTGTAATAGCTACACAGCTGCATGCACTCCCTGCTATTTCCCCAAAACCCTGCAAATGTTCTGTAAGCAGATAAGTATCCAAGTTGCTTTTGAAAATCATGATTGAATCTACCTCCAGTGCACAGTCAAGCAGTGCATTTCAGATCCTAACCACTTGCTGCATAAAAAGGTTTTTTTTATATGTTGTGTTTGGTTCTTTTGTCATTAACCTTAAATCAATGTCCTCTGGCTCTAAACACTTCCACCACTGGGAACAGTTTCTCCCAATCAAGAAATATTCAAGTAAATCTTTTTTGCACTTTCTGTAATGCCTTAATGTTCTTCCGAGAGTGTTGCACCCAGAATTAGACACAATGGGTGGGATTTTCTGGCTGTGCTCGCCCCAAAACCGGAAAAATCCCCCTGCCCTCCACTGAGGTCAACAGATCTTTGACCACCCCTTTCCCACTACAATACTTGTAGTAGGCGGAAAACCTGCCCCAATACCCCAGTCAAAACTGACAGAATGTTTTGTAAAGGTTCACTATAACTTGCTTGCTTTTGTACTCTATGCTTCTATTTCTGAAGCTGAGGATCCTCTATGCTTTATTAACCACTTTCCCAACCGCACCCTACCACCTTCAATTATTTTGCAAATATACCCTCTGGTCCCTCTGCTCCTGCACCCACTTTAGAATTGTATCTTTTATTTTAAATTGTCTCTTCTCATTCTTCCAAAATATTTTGTTTCACAATTCTTTGCGTTAAATTTCAAGTCCCGTCCACTCCTTCCAGCAGTCTGTCAATGTCTTCTTGAAGTCTATCACTAGTATGTTCACAGGTCACAATACTTCCAAGCTCTCTGTCATCTGCAAATTCTGACACTGTGTCCTGCAAATGCAGGTCTACATTATTAATATCAATCAAGGAAAGCAGTGGCGCTAATACTGATCCACATACCTACCTGCACTCTGAGAAACAACCATTCGCCACTTGTTTCCTGTCAGTCAGGCAACTTTGTTACCATCACTGTCCCTGTTATTCTACGGATTTCAACTTTACTGACAACCTCTTCTATGGCACTTTAAAACTGCAAGTGCTGGAAATACTCCACAGGTTTGGTAGTTTTGAAGAAGAGTCATATTTGACTTGTACTTTGTTTTTATTGCCTTTAACAAAATAATTGCTAGCTTTCCTGAAGTAATCAGTGTTTTTCCAAGTGACAATTTTATCCCAGATTATTGTTTTTGAAAGCTTTCAAGGTTAAACTGACTGGTGCTTACCATTGCATCATTGTGCATAAAGGGTGTAACATCTGCCATTCTCCAATCCTGTCAAATCCACCCCTCTATCTAATCAGTATTTGACAGATTGTGACTAGTGCTTTTACAATTTCCGCCCTCATTTCCCCAAATATGTTTAGCTATATCTCGTCCTGTGCTGGAACAATATCAACTTTAATACAACCAGCCTTTGGCTTTCTAATACTATTCTTTATCAATTATTAACCCATCAAATGATTTAGCATTCCTTTTGCATAACCTCTATCTTCACATGGTAAAGACAAATGCAAAGTACAATTTATTATCTTAGTCATGCCCCCTGCTTCCTTGCATCATTCCTCTTTATGGTCCCTAATCAGCCCCCTCTTCCTTTTAGTAACCTGTTGCTATTCCCAAGCTTATGGAAGACATTATTTTAATTACCAGGCTCTTTTCATACTCTCTTTGTCTTATTTCTTCTTTCACTCAGTACTTTCGATTTTCAGACTAATTCTCACTTGTATTATCAACTTGACATCTGTCATATGAACCCCTTTTTCATCTTCATCTTACTCTCCATCTCATTCGTCATCCAGGGAGCTCTGCTTTTGCTTGTCCTCCCATAACCTCAACTGTACCTGAATCATCTCCATAAAGGCAAATCATTTTCCCTGACAGTTTTGCTGACCAATCTTTGATTCAGATTTACATTCTATATGATCTTGTATCAATGTTGAGATTACTAACTGACCCTGGTACTTTTACACTGATTCTTCTAGGTGTGGATGCTCACTGGTGACAAACTTGAAACAGCAACTTGTACAGCGAAAAATGCACATTTAGTAACCAGGAACCAAGACATTCACATCTTCCGAACCGTAAGTGTTTCCAGTCTCATTGCTGCCACCAGATCCTTAAGTATCTGGATGGCGCTGAGCTCTATGATATTTAAGACCATAAGCACCTGTTGAAATGGTTGTGCCAATACCAGTCTTTCTTTCAACAAATGCAAGTGTGAGTCTTGGAGGGGAAGAAGAGAATTTTAACCTCCTCAACTCCTGGGGATGCTAACTTTTGCTACATATAGCTCTGTAGATAATGATGGGTATTAGTGACTCCTTGCCTAACTGGTGATATATCATTCATATATTGAATGATGTCTTGACAGTTTGACCATCAAAATATTGTGGTCTTCCTGATCTAGCAGGGTTCAATGGATAGCAATCAGCAGCTGATTTTGTTATTGCTAGGGTGACACGGCGGCACAGTGGTTAGCATTGCTGCCTCACCGCGCCAGGGACCTGGATTCGATCCCAGCCTTGGATAACTGTGCAGAGTTTGCACATTCTCCCCATGTCTGTGTGGGTTTCCTCTGGGTGTTCTGGTTTCCTCACACAGTCCAAAGATGTGAAGGTTGAATGGCGGGGCAGGCTTGAAGGGCTAGATGGCCTACTCCTGCTCCTATTTCTTATGTTCTTATGTTAGGTGGATTGGCCATGAAAAATTGCCCATTAGTGTTAGGGGGATTAGCAGGGTAAATACATGGAGTTACGGGGATAGGGCCTGAGTGGGATTGTTGTTGGAGCAGGCTCAGTGGACATCGGGGCGCACCCGCCCCCCTCGCGGACATCGGGGCGCACCCGCCCCACCTCGCGGACATCGGGACACCCCCCCAAACATAAGGGGAACACCCCCTTCAAATGGGGATGCCCAGAGGGCCTGCCCTGACACTGTCAGATTAGCACTGCCAGGGGACAGTTCCAATGGCTGAGTGGCCATGTTCCTCACTACCCGGGGACTATACGCACCTCTGTTCCCCCAGCATGGTTATCGTGACCGGTTTTCACTTCTGAAAAGCTGTAGGAATTCGCGTTGGTGTGACGTCACGCCGACTGGGTAAGAGGATGAGGTACAGGCGGACGTTACCCTGTCGTGGCCCGTAAGCGATCTTAATTTATTAAAATGTATGGAGATCTGGGTCAGCGCTTTCTAGGCATGAACCTGATCATATCATCGGTGGGGGGGTGGGGAGAATCTCAAACTGAGATCTTGCTGCTGCAAATCTGTTTGGCAGCTCACGAGCCATAATGGGATTTGTGGCTGCGATCAACAAGTTGTGGCTTTTTAAATAGTAAACTGACACCTTTGTTTTCAGTTGCTACAAATGTCACAGTGAAGAAACTGGACAAAGGCATTTGAAAGAAATGTTATTCTTTCTGTTTTTTTCTTTGCTGCTGCCTCCTGATAATTCATCATAGTTTCTCTGTTATTTGAGCTGAGATGTAACTTGATGTGAAGAAGAAAACAGTGGCTCAATCATCAAAGGAAAAGAACAGTGTAACTCATGTGGAACATGTTTGGTCAGTTATGTGCTAAGTAGTTGGCTTGACTTTTGGTTGCCTCTGTTGACCTAATACATATTACATAATAAATATAACCAAAAGACTCGAGTGTTTTATGTGTATGGTTTCCGTTGTTGCCAGTTCCTCTCGTGAACGTACTAATCGCTGTCAGGATACTGTTCTCTGGATCCTGGTGGCCTTTCATTAGCATCCTCAAATTGTCTTTTTCACAGGTATGAATGTTTAAGACACTCACCTATTGCTGCTGATATGCTTATTTTTAGATAACTAATCGAGGAGAAGCACACTTAGAGCTTAACGCTTTCAGAAGGAAACACGATTGTGCATTGGTCATTTCTGGTGACTCACTAGAGGTGAGCATTTATCTCTGTGCTTTACAATTCTGTTTGTTTTCTTCTAACAATTCAGATTTATTTTTGATGGGTCAATCCCTTTTACCCAATTCCCTCCTTTTTAGACCCTTCTCTCTGGGAGGCAATAACTCTCACTGGCAATATTAACTTATGGGTGCCGATATTCCTTCCGTCCTTGAAACAAGGGGTGGGATTTTCCAGCCACACTCGTCTCGAAAGCAGAAAATCCCACCCAAGGTCAACAGACCATTGCATGGTCTGCATCCTGTCTGCTACAATTCCTGTGGCGAGCGGGCTGGGAAGACACAAGGCATTGGACGCAATCTTGTCCACCGTTCACACCATGCTCCTACTGCAACGAGGTTGGATAATTTGGCAGTCAGTCAAATCTCCGTTTACTGCGACGGGATGGGAAAATCCCACCTGTGTGAACGGTGGTAAGATTCCGGCCATTGTTTCTTATGTTTGAATCTAGACATTGGAAGACACCATGGAAAAGCCTAGCCCTATTCCCTCCAATGGTCACAACTTGAAACTGCTTTTCCTATCAGCCATGCTCGATTCTAGCAATGAAGTCCTGATTTCTTGGTAAATGCCTGGCGTTGAGCCATCTAACCACCCATACAAATCCATAGTTGGGTAAGGAACTGAACAGTGTCTCAAATTTTTAATTCAAAGGCCCGGTATGAAGATTGCTTTTCAAATTTTTAACCCATTTCAGTATTATTGTTTCCCCCAACCCCCTGGCAGAGATGGATAGCCTGGTGTCAGGAGAGTTCAATAACCATTTTACTTGCTGCAAATTCTACTGTGTACTTTTGTGTTATTCCCAACAGTGCCCAACAGCAACATCATGGCACCATCTTTACGCATATGCTCAGAATGTGGCATTCGCAGATCCTGCTAAGCCAAGCTATCCTCCACAGTTTCTGGAGCTTGGATGTGATTTGAAGCAAACGGAGGGAGACCATCAGTTGATCTTTCATCAGAATGTGTGAAAAATGGGGGAGGCAGTGGCTTATCAGCAATGTCACTGGACTAGGAATCCAGAGGCCTAAGCTATCCCTCAGGTGACACAGGTTCAAATCCCACCATGGCAGCTGCTGGAATTTAACTTCAAATAATAAAATAAAATACCTGGAAGTGAAAGCTTTTTTTCAGTAATGGTGACCATGAACTATGAGGAATTGTCATATAACCCATCTGGTTAATTAATTCCCCTTCAGGGAAAGAAGCCTGCCATCCTTAATTGGTCAGGTTGATTCCAAACACACAGCAATGTGGTTGAAATGAAATAGCCACCACCCACATCCCATAAACGATTTAATTTTTTAAAGCCAGTGAATCAGGGAAGAGCTTTAGCATGAAAAAAATGGGAACTGTGGTATGGAATGTGGCTTGCTGCCCAAGCCCTGAAAGTCTTTGACATAAAATGGTGTTGTATATTTTGGTAGTGTTATAAATGGCTTGATATTATCGAAATTTCATAGAACCCCTACAGTACAGCAGGAGACCATTCAGCCCATCGAGGCTGCACTAACAACAGTCCCATCCAGGCCTCATTCCAGTAACCCCGTGTAGTTAGCCCTGACACTAAGGGGCAATTTAGCTTGGCTAATCAACCTAACCCACACATCTTTGGACTGTGGGAGGAAACTGGAACATCCGGAGGAAATCCACGCAGACACGGGGAGAACTCCGCACAGTCACCCCAGGCCAGAATTGAACCTGGGTCTCTGATGCTGTGAGACAGCAGTGCTAACCACTGTGTCACCCCCACCGTGCCTCCCTGCTGCCCCATGATTGTGTGATCGTACTTCTAATAAAGTCCTGTTGGTTTTGCTTGGTGAAATGCTCTGCGTGAAGCACTGATTGATCACCTTTTAATCTCAGCATGTGATCTAAATCACAATGATTATGTTACTATTGGGAGCCCCTTCCTATGTTTTCATTCTGCAGGTGTGTCTGAAGTTCTACGAGTATGAGTTCATGGAGCTGGCCTGTCAGTGCCCTGCTGTAGTCTGCTGTCGATGTGCTCCAACACAGAAAGCTCAAATCATACGCCTATTGCAGCAGAGGACTCGCAAATTAACATGTGCAGTAGGTGAGAAACCACAAACCTTCTCTTGTTTTCTGCCATGGGTGAGCTGTTCAGACAATAGACCACTATTGGCCTGTGTTTGTTCTCTATCTCTTGTTTTAGTTTGCTTTCTTTCTTATGCTCTCCCCTCCTTCCTGCTACATTCTGTGTTTTATAGTTTGTGATTAGTTATGTGGCCCACTGTTTGAGGATTAAACTAATTCTGTAACTCAGCAGTTGGCTAATTATATCATCCTGGATTAGATTTGGTCAGTTGTATAAATCATTTGCAGCAAAATCTTATAGTACCAACATAAATTAGACTGTTCGATTAAACCAGAAATTCAGTATCATTAAAATTATTGCTAAAAAAGGAGCTGGGACTGGATAAAACATATTAAGCCACAACTAGAGTACCATGTACAATCTTGGTCACTGAATTATAGGAAGGCTGTGAGTGCAATAGAGAAGCCAAAGAGAGGTTTTAGAGAGATGTTGATTTGATTTATTATTGTCGCGTGTGTTAGTATACAGTGAAAAGCGTTGTTTCTTACATGCTATAGAGCAAAGCATACTGTTCATAGAGAGGGAAAGGAGAGAGTGCAGAATGTAGTGTTATAGTCATAGCTAAGGTGTAGAGAAAGATCAACTTAACGCGCGGTAGGTCCATTCAAAAATCTGATGGCAGCAGGGAAGAAGCTGTTCTTGAGTCAGTTGTATGTGACTTCAGATTTTTGTATCTTTTTCCTGATGGAAAAAGATGGAAGAGAGTACGTACGGGGTGCGTGGGGGCCTTGATTATGCTGGCTGCTTTTCCGAGGCAGCGAGAAGTGTAGGTGGCATCAGTGGATGGGAGGCTGGTTTGCATGATGGCTTGGGCTACTTTCATGACCTTTTGCAGTTGTAATTGATGTTGTTGATGTTGCCAGAACCGGAGAATCTTCCCCATGAGGAAGGATTGGATCAAACGGGGTTACTGATAAAGAAATGGAAGGTTGTGGCGAGTTGAGTAAAATTCGAGGTTAAAAAGTACTTAATTCCTTGTACAGATATAGACCATTACCAGGGGCAGAAATTGAAGTAATTAGTAGAAGGATTTGAAGGCAGTTGAGAAGAAATGTTTTCACCCAGAGAGTAGTGGGAGGTCCAAAATTCACTGCTTGAAAAGATAGTAGATGCAGAATCCTCAAAGACATTTAAAAAATGTTTGAGAAATGCTCTTGAAGTGTAGTAACCTACAGGGTTATGCACTATGAACTGTGAAGTGGGATGACAGCTCTTTGTTAGCTGGCACAGGTGATTGACCATCTAGCTTCCTTCTCTGCCATAATTCTTTTTATGCTTATTTCCAATTATTGCTTGATCTAATAAATATGGCACAAAATATTAAATTTCTCACCTTACATCAAAGCTGTTTGCTGGAACCAAGGTTATGGGAAGCGGGAGTTTTTTATACATGGTCTGACTGCACCAAACCATTTCAAGTACTTCATTTAGTAGATTGGCTCTAAACTGGTTGACTCACTGATGTGCACAGCAGAAAAAAAAAACAAACCTCAGGAACTCTTCAGTTTCACAGTGCCTGACTCTTCTGTCATGTAAGTGGATGGAGAATTGACACAAAATTTTATGGACCGCTGCTCTGTTTACCAGGCATTTCTGACCAGTGTATACAGTATACTGGGAGATACTGCCCCCATCTCCACCCCGCCACCCAAAACATCGCCCTCACCCACCTCCTCGCCAATTGTGCCCCCCCCTGCTGATTGCTCCTCACTCACTCCTGATCACTGGCTGGTCAACGGCCCCCTTTCCTTCCCCACCCCCTTACGGAGCTCCCCATTAGGCCCTATTCTCCATCAGGATGCTTCTCTGGCTCCATCCCAGGTTGGCACTGCCAGGATGCCAGGCTGGCCCTGACCCCAATCATCTAGGGCTTCACTGGCCTCCGATCGCATCGGCAAGGCCATCACATCTGGTCCCCGTCAGTGGGGACCATCTTGTGATCTTCATCAGTGAGGACCTCAGCTGGCGAAGGGATGATGGGAAGTGAGCCTGGACAATTGCATCCCATGCTCATTAGTGACAGACAGCATGTCATTAATATTTAAATCAACCTTGCGCCCTTCCCGAGCACGATTTCGCCAGCAGAAGAGGACCAGAAGATAGTGAGAGGCGAGAAATCAGGTGTGAACACGATTTCTCACTTTTTGTCCTATATTATTGGCCTGCCACACCGATCGACAGGTGTACGCACTGGTAAGATCCCTTTGATATTGTGGTGCTCAGAACTCAGCAGAATACAGCAACTGAGCTCTGCCCAGTGTTTAGGAAGGGTTTACGTAACTTCCTTTATTTTATCCTCCAGTGTAGAAAGTCAAGGCTTCTTTATACTGTAGCAGCCATCTTGTCTTATAACCTTTCAGAAGTCTATTACTGTCCTCCTCTTTGCTTGTGACATTTCTGACCTTTATAGCACTCGCAAACTTAACTCTGCTCTATGCACCCACGTTCAGGCAGAGAAGGAAAAGGGTCATAATACATCTAAAAAAGAGCAGTCATCCTAATACAATCCTTGGGAAAGACAACTGTATACTTCCCAGTAGTCTGGAAACCAATCTTTCAGAGGATTGGAAGATTGGGACTCATGGCTCCAAATTTCCACCCTTCAGGCCGCATTTGATGAGTGTACGTATTGCTCGCCAACACATGCACACACTCAGTGTCTCACTTTCTCTCTTGTGCACGCTCTCTCACGTGCTCGCTCTCGCTCAGCTGTGTGCCAACAACCATGCCTGACTAATAATACAGATAAGAACGTCTGCCCTTGAGATCAGCTGGCAGCTTTAGTATTTCCTACCGAGCAGGCCCAAGAAAGAGAGTAATGGGTCCCAGACTCTTTATTCCAGGTACCATGCACAAATGAGTATAGAAGGAGGAGGGTAAAGCAGATTTTTGATCAGAGAGGGTTCAGTCTCCCTCGGGATGGTTCGCGGGGGGTGGCATGGTGGGTGCAGAGGAGTGGTTTTGGAGACCAGCTGGATAGACACAAAACGGGGCGGTGGGTCAGGGGTATCATTTTGGGGGTATCCCCACTGCACCTCAGATGGTTAAGAAAGTGCACTTTCCATCATGACAACTTATTCATGCCAACCTCATCATAGCACAGGCAACAAAATGTTCAGTTCAGTAGCCCGTTAATGATGATTTTTTGTTTAAAATGAAGTGGATTGCTGATTTTGGCTCCCAATGCCAAGGTCAAGAGTATCATTGAACTGCTGCAGAGCACCCTGATGGTGAGGGTGAGTAGCTGAGATCCATATGGGTATGAGTGACAAAGTTGGAAAAAGGCTTGTGTTCCTGCAGTTTAATTTAAGGAGGTAGGAAATTAATAAGCAGGACCTCAAAGTGGTTATCTCTACATTTATTCCTGAAACCATGCAGAAATAAGTAGAGAAATTGGAAGATATAGCAAGTAAATGCATGGCTGGAAAGGTTGTGTAGGAAGAGAGGGCTTTGGATTCCTGGCACATTCAGACCAGCCCAGAGGAGAATGGGACCTGTACAGGCCAAACGAGTTGTACTGGAGCAGAACTGAGATCAATTAACCTGTGGGGCAATTTGCTAGTGCTACTGGGTAGGGTTTAAACTAACTTGGCAATGATGCAGAAACCAGAAGGATATACTGGAGAGGAATACCAAGCTTCACTGATTACTGGGACAGCCAGATAATATTAGAGTAGAAAATGGTAAACTATTAGGTGGATTCAAAGAAGAGGGAAAATTAGTATTTATGTAAATACATGGAGCATAGTAAGTAAGATTGGTGATTGATAGGACCTCCTGCTGAAATCCCCCTCCCCACTTATCCCCATTCCCCTCCGCCGCCTTCTTGAGTTGCTTTTGCTTAGTCACGCTGATATGCTGTGGCCCAAGGAGATTGTTAAGTACAGCTCCTGTGTCCGAGAGCAAGTGATCTGACCAGAACCATGGCCTTCTCCATGTGAAGCGTTGCTGCAGACTATCTATTTATTTATTAGTATCATAAGTAGGCTCACATTAACACTGCAATGAAGTTACTGTCAAAATTCCCCAGTCACCACACTCCAGCGCATGTTTGGGTACGCTGAGGGAGAATTTAGCACGGCCAATGCAGCTAACCAGCATGTCTTTCAGACTACACCAGCTTTAAACTGCAGTAGAAAACATATCACTCCTATGAACTCAAACGAAACCAGTGGAATTCACTGAGCAACTAATGAAAAAGTAGCTGATGATTCCTTTAAGAAACGCTGGTGGGAAATCCTTGCTGCTGGATGTATGTTTTAATCATGTGTGTTTAAGCAAGGACTTCAGCTTGTTTATTAAAGTTGAAAATGGCACTGCTAGTCAAATCAGCACTACAGTCTGACTGATATCATGATCTGCTTTCTCGGTATACTTCTGATACCCACTCCTAACACCCGCACTGACGCACTCAACAAGCTTTGTCTACTGTGGGCTGCACCAGAGGTGTGCACACAAAGTGCAGACGCAATTGTGCATTCAAAATAACAACCGTGGTGCAGAAAATACGGGGGACTGAAGAGCTAGATTTTGTGGCCAACGAGTTTATTGTGAGATAAATCTGTAATTCCTTTCATTCATGGGACTATTTTTAAGAGTAAAAATAATTGAGTGTCAACCTGTTAGTGGCATAGTGCCACACTGCTGCCCCACAGCACCAGGGATCCGGGTTCGATTCCTGGCTTGGGTCAGTGTGCGGAGTCTGCACGTTCTCCTGGAGTCTGCGTGGTGTTCCTCCGAGTGATCCGGTTTCCTCCCGCAGTCTAAAAGATGTGCTGGTTAGGTGCATTGGCCATGCTAAATTCTTCTCAGTGTACCTGAACAGATGCCAGGGTGTGGCAATTAGAGCACTTTCTCTGTAACTTCATTGCAGTGTTAATGTAAGCTTACTTATGACACTAATTCTTAAAACTTAAACATAGTTTACCACCTGGAAGGGTGTCCTTGTAAACTCTGAACTCATTGCAGTCTCACAGTCAATAAACAGCGCCACCTTCTGACTACAAGAAAACAGTGGATGGATCCAACAGTAAACATGGAACCAAAAGACTGCTTTTTGCTATGGTTCTTTATGACTATTTTTCTCCCTTTGTTTCCTGGAATTGCATTTGGCTACAATGCCTCAGTTGCTGTCAGGAATAGAAATGTTTCACTGCAGTTGTATAGAATGTTGCTGAGGCCACACTTGGAGTATTGTGTGGAGTTTTGGTTTCCTTACCTGAGGGAGATTGCCCTTACTATAGAGGGAGTACAGCGAAAGTTTACAAAGCTGATTCCTGGATTGGCAGGTCTGTCAGATGAGAGATTAGGAATATATTAATTGGAGTTTACAAGAATGAGAGGGGATCTCATAGAAACTTACGATATTTTAACAGGATTAGACCGGGTGGAATCAGAAAAAATGTTCCCAATGGTTGGAGAGTCCAGAACTAGAGGTCACAGTTTGAGGATAATGAAGTGAGGGGAAATTCCTTCAGCCACAGAGTGGTGAATGTGTGGAATTCACCATCACAGAAAGGACTTGAGGACAAAATGTGTGATTTCAAGAAGAAATTAGATATAGCTCTCAGGGCTAAAGGGATATGGGGGTGGGGGTGCGTTGAGAGGAATCAAGGTGTTGAATTTGATGATCAGCTATGATCAAATGAATGCTGGAACTGACTTGAAGGGTCAAGTGGCCTCCTCCTGCTCTTATTTTCTATGTTTCAATGTTATGTATCTATGTATGCTTCTGGTATCTCAGCAAATTAGTCGTGTGTGTACTGCTGGAACACAAGTGCTAGTAGAACATTGCTTTGTGTAGGTTGAGAAGGAACAGTGGACTCCAACCAAATCCGATCCTATCTGCAGCAAGCTTCCATACGGAAGCACTTCCCAGCCCTGGGTGGGGTGGGCTCACTGGCTGGAATGTAATCAAGAATGGAAGCTGTAATTGATTTTCAATACCGTCCCCATTGTCCAATTTGTTAACTTAGAACCAATAATGCTAAATTACATTACTCCCAATGTCTTCCCCAGCTGAGATCAGTTAACTCAGCATGTACCCAGAATCAAACCTGCAGGTTGTTGTGTTCTGTGTGAAAAAAAAATCATATGAGTTAAGGACTCATAAGGAGGAGAGGAGAGGAATGAAACACATGACCAGATATAAGCACTTCACTAACTGAAAGCTAGGTGATGCTGTTGCATGATACAATGTGATTATTTAATACGGAACTGGCTGTGTTGGCATCACTGAGTAAGTAGGATTATTTCAGTTAAAAAAACATTTTCCCAAATGTGAACAAACCTATTGTAAAAGTGAGTGCATGTATGAAAGTATTCATGTCGAACAATCCTGTGATTCTGTAAGCACAGTAAAAAGTCTGACAACACCAGGTTTTAGTCCAACCTATTTATTTGATAATATACTCGCAAGCTTTCGGGTTAGCCCCTTCGTCAGATTCACCTGACGAAGGGGCTAACCCGAAAGCTTGCAAGTATATTATCAAATAAATAGGTTGGACTAAAACCTGGTGTTGTCAGACTTTTTACTGTGTTTACGCCAGTCCAACGCCGGCATACCCACATCATTCTGTAAGCAGACATAGAATCCCTACAGTGCAGAAGGAGCACCTTCGGCCCATCAAGTCTGCATTGCCCACAATCCCATCCAAGCCCTTTCGCCAGAATCCCACATATTCGCTCTGCTAATCCCTCTAATATATGCATCCCAGGACACTAAGGGGCAATTTAGCATGGCCGATCAACGTAACCCGTGCATCTTTGGAGTGTGGGAGGAAACCGGAGAACCAGGAGGAAATCTATGCAGACTTGGGGAGAATGAGCAAATTCCACGCAGACAATGATCCAAGCCGGGAATCAAACCCAGTCCCTGGAGCTGTGAGGCAGCCGTGCTAACCATTGTGCCAACGTGCCGCCCCTTTGTTTTACAAAGCTGCCACTTGCGGGTGTGCTATCCCAATTCTGCCTGCTAGTTCCCTCGCACGGATCACGGAAACCCCCGAATCAGTTTAATCTTGTGTTGCTTCATTTGCCTTGGGTAGAGATACTCACAGGCAGCAAACAATAATGTGCTGGCGCCCCCCGCTGCTATAGTGATTACTGGCTTCCTGTACAACCATCTTGAGAGATAGTTCGTGGTAAATTGCTAGCCTAAGTTTTCCACATATCTGGGATAATTTCCACAATTTCCCAAGCTTCCAGAGTGGAAAGTGCCTCTGGTTTGGTGTTTACCTGTTGCCGAATTGGCTGTTGTGTGTTGCAGCCTGATTCAGCTTAAAGCAAAAGGCCGGGTCTCTCTTTTTCAAACATATCTTCAGGCAGTGCTGAAGGGGCAGATGCAGGTTTTCCCCAAAGGAGCAAGCCAGGCACAAGGCTCCGCAGGCAAACTGCCCAACGTAAAATGACAGGAGGTGTAATTGCCATCAGCAACGTAGGGGGCGATTCTCCTAAAAGTACAGAATTGGCTGGAAAGCTGTTCTAGATCATGACTTTTCTCAGTTCAACTTCAAACTCGAATCTCCCCACTCTGTGCAATGCAGAGGTCACAATCATGAATCTCATTAAAAACCCAGGGGAACGGAGTATTTGTGCCAGAGTCTGACAGTTCTGAAACTCTTTGCACGTGCAGTGACCCCGATCTGTCAGCCTCCCTGTTTATGGGCTAGCTTGATCGCTGGCCAGCCCGGGACCCCCACAGTATTGCCCGTCCAGCCCACGGATGGCCTGATCGCAGCCCCCACAAAAATTCAAGGGCCAGTCTTGACGCTTCCCAAGCCCTACACCCCGCATCCAGCAGTGGTGATTCCCTCCCCCCCACCCCCCCCCCTCTCTCTCTCTCTCTCCAGGAAGCAGACGTTCTCCGGCAGACCCTGCGCCCCCAGCTCACCGTGATTGCTGGCCCCCCTCCAACCCAGACCGACTGCCATGCAGTGGCAGCGGAACACCCCCACTCCCACTGATTGCTCCTAGGCCCTGTCCACTATCGGCCCACTCCCTTGACACTACCTGATGCCCAGTGGGCAGTACCAAGTTGCCGCTGGGCTTGAGCGCTTTGTTGCTAAGGCAGTGCCAGAGGGCATAGGTTGGCTTTGCCAGAGTTACTGTGCCCGGGGGCATTACTCCCCACTGCCCAACTCCCTGAGGGGCCCCAATTGTCCCCCCTTCATTCCAGCGGGATCTCCCACTAGTTCCCTGAACATGGTGCTCTACCCCAAACCCTGCCAGAATGATGTCCTCCTGGCGGGTTGGGCGATTTAATCGGGTCTGACATGTTCCCAATAATGAAATGCTAAACTTATTTAAACTACATTTAAAAAAAGATTCAAATCACTTACCTTGTCGTCCCGTCGGTTTCCAGCGTGGTCTGGACTCTGACTGTTCTCTAGCTCTGGAAGATGTGCATGCGATCCTGGTGCATTTGCAAATCCCAGAAAAAGGCTGACAACACGCACCTCCCAGCCCGACCCGCCAGAGAAGTTGTGGGTCGCGATGGGGGAATCACCCTCATAGGGTGTACCTGATGGCAACAGAGGAAGAAGTTTAATGAAACTACTGCATTAGTGAAGCTGAAAGAGTCTACTAAAATCTTCCATTAATTCCTTTGGCAAGGTACCAGATGGTAGGTTGTTGCATAAGGTTAAATCTCACGGGATCCAGGGCAAGGTAGCTAAATGGATATGAACTGGCTTAATGACAGAAGCCAGGGGGTGATTGTAGAGAGTTGTTTTTCAAACTGGAGACCTGTGACCAGCGGTGTGCCCCAGGGATCTGTGCTCGGTCCACTGTTGTTTGTAATTTATATTAATGATTTGGATGAGAATGTAGGAGGCATAGTTAATAACTTTGTAGAAATCACCAAGATTGGTGGCATAGTGGACAGTGAAGAAAGTTATCTCGGATTGCAACAGGACCTTGATCAATTGGGCCAATGGGCTAATGAATGGCAGATGGAGTTTAATTTGGATAAATGTGAGGTGATGCATTTTGGTAGATTGAACCAAGGCATAACTTACTCAGTTAATGGTAGGGCATTGGGGAGAGTTCCAGAACAATGAGATCTTGGGATACAGGTTCATAGCTTGTTGAAAGTACACAGAGTGGTGAAGAAGATATTCAGCATGCTTGGTTTCGTTAGTCAGAACGTTGAATACAGGAGTTGGGACATCTTGTTGAAGTTGTACAAGACATTGGTAAGGCCACACTTGGAATACTCTGTACAGTTCTGGTCACCCTATTATAGAAAGATATTATTAAACTAGAAAGTACAGGAGAGATTTGCTAGGATGCTACTGCGACTTGATGGTTTGAGCTATAAAGAGAGTTTGGATAGACTGAATTTTTTTTCTCTGGAGCGTAGGAGGCTGAGGGGTGATCTTATAGAGGCCTACAAAATAATGAGGG
Organism: Carcharhinus amblyrhynchos; assembly: GCF_965287045.1. Taxonomy (NCBI): domain Eukaryota; kingdom Metazoa; phylum Chordata; class Chondrichthyes; order Carcharhiniformes; family Carcharhinidae; genus Carcharhinus; species Carcharhinus amblyrhynchos. The sequence continues at coordinate 37,136,535 of NC_137339.1, read as the reverse complement.
GCATAGATCAGCTGGAAAGTCAATATCTTCTCCCAGAGGTAGGGGAGTCTAAAACTAGAGGGCATAGGTTTAAGGTGAGAGGGGAGAAATATAGAAGTGTACAGAGGGGCAATTTTTTCACAGAGGGTGGTGAGTGTCTGGAACAAGCTGCCAGAGGTAGTAGTAGAGGCGAATACAGTTTTGTCTTTTAAAAAGTGTTTAGACAGTTGCATGGGTAAGATGGTTATAGAGGTTTATGGGCCAAATGTGGGCAATTGGAACTAGCTTAGGGGTTTTAAAAAAAAGGGGCAGCATGGACAAGTTGGGCTGAAGGACCTGTTTCCTTGTTGTAAACCTCTATGACTCTAATTCCATGTTCTGAGCACTCCAAAATTAGACTCCTCTTAGACTGCTTTAAAATAATTTCATTGCATGCCACGAAGGTTCATTCTGTACAGGATACACACCACAGCCTTCTCCTGAAAGTATTTGTTTACCCATACTCTTTCATGGATGTGGGCCAAAGTAATCATTATTTAATGTTGCTGCATGATGCATGTTTGACATTACAGCCAACTGAGATAATCTCTGGCAGTCGGTTATTACTACCATTGTGAACATTGCAACCTTTCATTTCTTTTCCCTAACTGGCTGCAGACAAAGATAGCTCATCACTAATGCAAGGAATGGCAGGAAGTCTTCCCAGTGTTCTTGCATTAGTCATACAGAGGGGGGAGCACTGCAAATCCTGGGGTAGACACCATAATGCTTGAGGTGGCAGAGTAAGATTGGCCTAACTTATGGTTTGACTAGAGCTGCTGTTGAAAGATTGGTTTGATAGGGAGTCCTTTGTAAGGGGAGAGTGAAGGGATATTTGGCAGAAGAGTTTTGTGCCTGTGAAAACAGGAAGTAAGAACAAAGAAAATTACAGCACAGGGACAGGCCCTTCGGACCTCCAAGCTTGCACTGACCATGCTGCCTGAATGAATTAAAGGTTGGGGACCATATCCCTCTATTCCCATCCATTTGTCCAGATGTGCCTTAAAAGTCACTATTGTATCTGTTTCCATTACCTCCCCCAGCAGCGAGTGAAGCTTTCCTGTCAGAGAAATCTCAGAGGGAAGACCATTTATATTTTCACTTGTCAAATTAAAACAGAATATGTTGTAATTTTAACATTCACTTTAATGCCCAGAAATTATATTGAGTTGTCTGTAGTACACATGTTCTACTCAAGAAGTATTGTGTTTATTCATTGAACTGTCAGACTATATGCCTGAGGATGATTAGGTAATTGCAATAGTGTCTACATTATAGTGGCCTCTTAACTGGCATCTAGCCTGTCCTGATATTGAACAGGAATAACATGATTTACCCTACTCAGCACTGTACTGATAAGAGACTGAGAAACATGTTGTGCATAATATGTGTTAAATCTAAAACTGATTTGGAACTTAGAGATGCACATTTCATTGCAGGTGATGGAGGAAACGATGTCAGTATGATCCAGGCTGCTGACTGTGGAGTGGGGATTGAAGGCAAGGTAAGGGTACTGGGATTTGAAAACCTATCGATGTATTTAGCTTTTAACGCATTCGTGGTTTGTCCTGGTTATACTGGTTAACCTAAGTCAAACTAACTCCAAGTAATGATTTACAAACCAATCTGCATTGAGCAGATACGAACGAGACTGAGACCCAACCTGTGGGCTGGATGCTCACTTGTGCTTATTCAGGTATATAGGGTTGGTTATAAAACTGATGTGGACTTATCCCACTGATAGTTCTGGATTGCAATAAGACTGAACCAGGATTCATTCTACGTGCTTCCTGACCACAAACTGATATGTTTCCACGGCATTTTATATCGCAGATTATTTTGTGTACACAGTGTTATATAATCAATAGAGAGTGATACATATTACACCTCCATATTGTGTAAAATGTTTTAACATGTTTAAATTTGCCAAGGTGCTGTAAGAAAAGCAAGTGATGTTAGGTAAATCCATAGACAGAGAGCAATAAAGTTTAATACGGGATTGGTCCATTCGAAATATTTGTAACCTTACTGGCAGTGTCCACTCTCAATGCCACGGGTATCATTTGCCTGCCTGCTTCTCAATTTTAGTGCATCTCAGCAACTTTACCTTGTATGTTGCAGCTGGTAGTCCGCAATCACTATAGCAGGGTTTAGCACATTGTGTGTTGCCTGAGAGTATCTCTATCCATGGCAAGTGAAGCAACACCACAAAATTAACTTGACTCAGGGGTTTCCTGGATTGGCGTGAGGGAACCGGAAGGCTGAATCTAGATAGCACAGTGGCGGCTTTATAAACTAAAGGGGCGGTGTGGTGGCACAGTGGTTAGCATTGTTGCTTCACAGCTCCAGGACCTGGGTTCAATGCTGGCCTCTGGTCACTGTCTATGTGGAGTTTGCACATTCTCCCCGTGACTGTATGGGTGTGCTCCGGTTTCTCCTCACAGTTCAAAGATGTGCAGGTTAGGTTGATCGGCCATGCTAAATTGACCCTAATGTCAGGATAATTAGCAGGGTTAGGGCCTGGATGGAATTGTTGTCGGTGCAGGCTCGATGGGCTGAATGATCTCCTTCTGCACTGTAGGGAGTTTTTAGAAAAAAGCCTAGTCTGATTTTATACATATAGTGTTTATATACACATGAAACACAATGGATGAATTGCATCGTGCTTATGTTTTATAGCTTTCAAAAAAAAAATCAGGCTTCTGAGGGAAAACGTTGTCCTGAAGAGTTCAGTATTTTCAAAGCAAAAGGTCACAGTCCAGGGAGACAGAAAGGCCACAAGGAACAGGAATTAAGTGACAAGGAGTGATCACGAGAGACCACTTTCAAGTAGAAAGGAGATATATTATTTTTAACTGGAAGTTGAAGTAAACAAAGGCATCTTCCTTCGGAAATCCGAGAAAAACTTAGAGAAGAACAGTTTGGAGACCAGTTCAGTGCACATTTATTTTGCTGGCGCTTAGGCTCTGCGGAAATGGACCAAAAAATAGGTTGCATGTAAAACCACTCAGATCAAAAGATCCTCATAAATTCTTTATTTCCCTTAGCAAACTAGATAGTGGAATTTGCGCTTTACTTTGAACACGGGATGATTAACACTATTAGTTAAATGTGTCGCACTGACTGACACATTAGTCAGTCAACACTTTCAGAAGACATGCTAACTGGAGTAGCTTTAGATTTAAATGGATTGTTTTATTTGGTGTAATATAAAATGGAATGGAATGAATGTCCCCTTACACTAACTGCATGACTCATGCAATCTGCTGGAAATTTAATGGTGCAAGCATGAACATGCTTAGACATAGATTTTAGTGGTGGACTGAGGTAGTACAGTAGCTTAGAACATTGTCCTATCTCCTCTGTCACCTGCGATTAGATCTTGCCCAGTGAGATTCCACTTCAGTTGGTTTCTTTTGTTGCCTTGATCACCTGAAGATTTTGTTGTTGCTTTCATCCCTTGTGTCCCAACAAGTGAATATGCTGGCCAGAAACTATACTTTAAAGTTTACGATTTACGATAAACCCCCTGCTGCTAAACAAAGTTGTATGTTTTTTGTTTGAACTCCTTTAGGAAGGAAAACAGGCGTCTCTGGCGTCAGATTTCTCCATAACTCAGTTCAAGCACCTTGGCCGGTTGTTGATGGTTCATGGGCGCAATAGCTACAAGAGATCGGCTGCGCTTAGCCAGTTTGTGATTCACCGGAGCCTGTGTATCAGTACCATGCAGGTAACCAAACCACTGCCTTCTTGGAAACAAATGTTTTATTAAACATAACAAAGAAGATGTAAAAAGTGACAGGATTGCTATGTGTTTCCAGCAAAATAATGCTGCAAACACATAGCAGGTCAGTCAGTATCTATAACGAGCGACATTTTGAGTGCCCTTTCATTGCGTTTTGATACATATGAATATATAATTACACATATTACTTCACAGTAAGGGCATGATTATTCTTTCCCTTCCCCACAGCCCTCCCCCACCTCCCGCCCCAATCCTACTTCATCCCATCTTCAGCAACCATTTTTATCTTTGCTGATAGAAGACAACAATAATCACCAATCCCAGAATTGGCTTCTTGTTGGACTTAGGAGTAACAGCATACAAACTCCACGGTCCAGAAAGTGGTAGCTTCAGTTGTCTAATTGTGCTGACTTAGCTGGTTTGCATGAATAGTGTTTCTCACTCTGGGGTTTTCTGTCCTCCTCACTGGGATCTTTTGCTGCCACAACACTATTTTGAGGGGGATGTTCTCCTAGATTCTGTGCTCTCTAGAGTTTAAAATATTTGTCAAAGCCTTTTAATATCTCACCAACTGTTGTTGAGTATTGATCTATACTTTGGGTGTGGAGCACTTCCCTGATCTCTGCCATTCGGTGTCAGCCGATCCACAGACTGGGAAAATCATTACACTACACAGGAGCTTGTTATGAACCTTGCACAAGATAGCATAATGGCTTTGTAGAAACTTAGCGCAACAGTCCTAAATTTTGAAGAACAAAAGACAATTCGTTTATTTTCTATACCATTATATAGACTGATGCTAGACTCAGATTGATGTTGCCTTTGGTTATTCTTACACAAATGGATGTCATCCTAATAAAGGATCACATCACTACATGTTTGGGGGGGGGATAGAAGGAGAAAAAGATAATGATCTCTTCCTTTATCTTCAAGAATAACAAACAACAGTACAACATCAGCAAATGGTTAATGGAATTGTGGACACCGGCAGTTGATGAAACAGGCTCAGAGTGTTCTTTTAAATATTGGCATTAGTGACCTTCTCTTCACTGCCCTTATTTGGTAGGATGGACAGGGAGGCTTCCAGTCTGCCCCACTACCAGTCACGAGACAAGTTACTGGGATATGTGGGGGCAAATCTTCCCATTCTGTCTGCTGTGGGAATTGGAATGGGCGAAGGGTGGACCATGGAAAGGTCCGATAACCTTGGGCAGCACTTTCCAGTTTCAGGGTGAACGTGGCTGGAAAATCCTGCCCTTTAAAGAGTTGATGTGTTTCCACTCTCCTTGTGACTAGGCACAAACCTTGACAATTTGGCTTAAATGAGAAGTAGTGATGTGGAAGACCACCGCAGTGACTCTATTTCACTGCCGGTCCACTAACATTTTCTGTAATTGTCTGTTTCAAAAGCAAACACAAAAATGTCTAACTTTGGTGCCAGTTAAAATAGCTTCATTTGACAACTAATTCTGTATGTTTCCACAGGCTGTTTTCTCGTCAGTATTTTACTTTGCTTCTATTCCTCTGTACCAAGGCTTCCTTGTCATAGGGTAAGTGAGTTTTATATATTTTTAGTTATACAAGGACTGATGCAACTTCAGACTAATTACTGTAACTTATAGCTTTATTAAAGAGTGAAGAATCATCTGAGAAAATCTGAATTAGTCCACTGTGCAGTATGAAAAGTGATACGTAGATTGATTTTTAAAAAAAGTTGAATTATCAGTCACAAGTGAGGCTTACGTTAACACCGCAATGAAGTTACTGTGAAATTCAGGTGCAAGTAACAAATTATTGCCACAATTGATCCCTTGAAAGAAAATTATTACTCTATTCCTAGACCCCATCTGCATTGTGAGTAAAATGAAAATTTGTAACGGTTCTGATTCAGATTTTTTTTGAGGTTAACAATAACGCCCTATTAAAATGTGACACATTCTCCATTCGGCTGGTTCCTGGTGTCAGCTGGGTTTCTTAGAGAATGTTTTTGAAGGGCAAGTCACTGTGTATCCCTCGGGGAGTTGGGAAGTGATATGTTGATCGGAATTGAGGATAGTGGAGGGGGGAACTGAAGGAACTGAACCCTAAAACAGTTCTTTAAAGGCAATGATACTCAATGTGGTGTCTTAAATCTGAGCGGCTGTTTGCTGTGGATTTTTTTTATCACAATGAACTTTTTTTTTAAAGTACTAATTAATTTCGCTGTGATCGTCTTCAACCAATTATGCAAAAACTTGCTTTGGAGTGCAGTATTTTAAAATTAGAGATTAGTGTAGAACTTCACTGTTCACATTAAGCCAGATGTTAAAACTCATTGGTAAGGAATGCAGTGCTACATTATTTTAGGTTGATGTATACTCTGCTGGTAAAGTCATGCCACTTTGAGCGCAAAGCCGAACTGGAAAGTCAACACAGCCTCAGCTATTCAGAGTTGAGGTGTTATTTTCTCCTGAAACTTTGCAAATTGCAGCCATGATTTTCTGGCCATATCATGCCTGGCGCAAAATGCATTAGAGTGGGCTGGGGCCAAAGAATCGCAGGTGAGGGGTTCAGCATGAGGAAGGGCGGGAACCGGATTAACATATTTCAATGAGTATTTAAATATGCAGAGTCCATTCGAGGCCAGATTTCCCCTGTTCCCAGAATTTACTGACCCTTGGGCACTGCAAGAAACCAGCAAGAGAATCACTACTGGTCTCCGCAAACAGAGACTAGGCGGGGTGGCTCGGAGGCCATTGAAGACCCTGCTGGTTTGGTCATGGCTGGGCATTGCCCATCTGGCAGTGTCAGCTTAGCAGTGCCAGCTGATTCCCAAGCAGTGCTCAATTGGAAACTGCAAGGTGGACATTGCCAGGGTGCTGGGAATAGTGCCAAGGGGGCTGGGGCATTAGGGGGTGGAGCTTAAGGGGATGAAGCCTGCAGGGGAGTGAAGCCTGAGGGGGCTGATGAAGGGGGGCATGAAACAGACAGGGGGAACAGGTGAGAGTCAAGAATGAGGGTCAAGATGTGGGGGTGGTCGTGAGGGGAACATGAAGTGGAGGCAGTTATGATGGGGAAGGGTCATAAAAGGTGCTGCAGCCCCTGTGCCACTGATCTTTGTTAGGGAGGGTGACTGGGGAAGTATTCCTTCAGTGAAGGAGTACGGGAGGGGGTGGATCCCCGATGTCCATGGGGTAAAGGCAGGAATCCTCAATTTCAATTTGAGATTGGGGCACCCTTTAAAATTGGCGCCCAAAATCGGTGAAGCCGGACTTGCCAGCACTACTTAAATCCTGACCCTTTCAGAACCGGTGCGAAACTCGTCACTGTCCCAAAAAAAACAACCAAGTGTGGAGAGATTGTGATCTGACTTGCACTAGTATGTCTGGAGGGAAGTTTTCTCTGAAATGACACTCAGGCCGGAATTCTCCGGCTGTTCACGCCCCGCCGCCACTGCAAGGGAACAGGCAGTAAATTCCAGCCTTAGTCATTGTTTTGGGAAAATTTCACTCTGTCAGTATTAGACTCCAGTTCAGAAACACACTATAAATATATACACATGTCACAAACACTGACACAGAAGTGATGATACCCATAGAATCCCTACAGTGCAGAAGGAGGCTAATCAGCCCATGCAGTCTGCACTGACCACAACCCCACCCAGCCCTGTTTCCGTAACCCCTTGCATTTACCCTAGCCGGTCCCTCTGACACTAAGGGGCAATTTACCATGGCCAATCCATAGAACCCGCACATGTTTGGGTGTTGTCCATATGCAACACCACAGTAAATTCTGTGGTGTTGCTCGTGACTGATGTCCTGCGTTAAAGAAGAGCAGTGTAATAACATAGAATTCCGAATGTATTATTCTACTAACATGAATCACTGTTGCCGAATAACTTCATACATTAATTGTTAAATAAACAGTGCCTGAATGGTCCTTTGCAGTTTAATTCAGGATCATTGTGATTGGAATGTGCTTTGGAATACACTTATTAATTTCAACCTACAGCAGAATAGGATGCATGTGTCAATTTAAAATTATTTCCAGTTCATGCTGTGACTCAGAACTCAGAATGAAATAAAAACAGAAAATGCTGGAAACACCACCCCCCCAATTATTATCCTTCCGAGGCTGCTGTCTGAACAGTGTCTGCGACTGAGTCATTGCATGTCTCACTGCTGTCTGAATGACAGAGTTCTTTCAAGATATTGCCCCCATTCGGAGAATTTGTTTTAAAGCTCATTCATGGTGGAGCCAGTATTTATTGCCAATCCCTGCCCTCCAACTGAAAGGCTCCACTCAGCTGTTTTTGTACACAATTTAAGAGTCAACCACCTTGCTGTGGGTCTGTAGTCACATTGGACCAGACTAGATAAGGATGGCAGATTTAGTGAACCAGATGGTTTTTTATGACAGATGACAATAGTTTCATGGTCATCATTAGACTTTTAATTCCAGATTTTTATTGAATTCAAATTCAACCATGTGCAATGATAGCATTCGAACCCTGGACCCCAGATCATTGCCTTGGTTCTCTAGATTAGTAGTCCAGTGACAATACTAGCGCGCCACTGCCTTCCCTGTCAGTGAGATGAGTGTATCCTGCCAAACTAACAGTGCACATGGCTTCTGATTTAGCATGCTAGTGGGTAGGATATTATTATTTATTGTGAGGGGCATTCATTTCAGAAAGTAGGGAGGTAATGCTTCAATTTTACAGGGCATTGGTGAGACCACATCTGGAATATTGTGTACAATATTCTTCTCCTTATTTAAAGAAGGATGTGTTAGAAGCAGTTCAGAGAACGTTTACTAGACTAATACCAGGAATGGGTCAGTTGCCTTATGACGAAAGGTTCAAGAGCTTAGATTTGTATTTGGAGTCTAGAAGAGTAAGAGGTGACTTGATCAAAACCTTTAAGATCCTGAAGGGCATTGACAGGATAGAAACATAGTACAGTAGAGCACAGTACAGGCCCTTTGGCCCTCAGTGTTGTGCTGAGCTATGTCCAAATCCAAGATCAAGCTATCCCACTCCCTATCATTCTGGTGTGCTCCTTGTGCCTATCCAATAACCGCTTGAAAGTTCCTAAAGTGTCCGACTCCACTATCACAGCAGGCAGTGCATTCCACACCCCAACCACTCTCTGAGTGAAGAATCTACCTTGCACATCCATCCTGTATCTCCCACCATGAACCTTAAAGTTATGCCCCCTAGTAACAGCTACATCCACCCGAGGAAAAAGTCTCTGCATGTCCACTCTATCAATCCCCCTGAATGTAGCGAAGGTATTTCGATTTGTGGAAGAATCTAGAACCAGGGGGTCATTGTTTAAAATAAGCGGTTGCCCATTTAAGATGGAGAAGCAGAGTTTATTTTCTCTGCCTGTCTCTCGACACCTCTTCCTCAAAAGCCAGTGGAACCAGAATCCTTGAACATTTTAAAACAGAGATAGATAGATTCTTGATTACCGAGGGGGTGAAAGGTTATTGGAGGTAGGCAAGAATGTGGGGTTGAGGTTACTATCAAATCAGCCATGAATGGTGGAACAGACGAGGGGTGAAGTGGCCTGCCCCTGCTCATAATTTGTATATTCGTGCAACTGAGCAAACAGCAGACCAATTTCAAGATGAGCTGAAATGAATTCTTGATCTTGCCCATAACCTTCCTCTCTCTCTCCTCCATGCTGCCTGCTCTCTGGTTTTCTCTCTCTGTGGCCAAGACAGCATCAAGAGGTTTACTTCCCTCCAATGCGTGATTTAACAGGTTTCATAACACCTGGAATGAACTGCTGTTGCAACCTATGGTTTGACCACCCCTGTTCTAAGGTCAAAGAAATCAATTTTTTTTATATCAGGAGGGCTTAGTTTTTGTGTTAAAAAAGAAAGGTAGCTTGTGCAAATGAAAAGTAATATTTTCTATCTGTCTCCTAAGGTATTCAACAATTTATACAATGTTCCCAGTGTTCTCTCTCGTTCTGGACAAGGATGTGAAATCAGAAGTTGCAATGCTGTATCCAGAATTATACAAAGATCTTACCAAGGTACTCATTGGAATAATTCTCAGCGTAAAATCTTGTGTAACATACGTTTATATTATCTCAATTTCATTTTTAGAATTTGGCAAAGTCCAACTAAATGTACTTAGACTCATATTAGTCACTGGCTAGAATCAGCATTTTGAACCCCCATCCCTAATTGCCCTTGAAAATGTGGTGGTGAACTGCCTATTTGAACCTACAATGCTGTTAATGAGGGAATTCTAGGATTTTGATGTGGCAACAGTGAAGGAATGTGATCTATTTCCAAATTAGGATGATGTGTGGCCTGGCGGGAAACTTGCAGGTGCTAGTGTTCCCATGCACCTGATGCCCTTGTCCTTCTAAGTGGCATAGGGCACTTGCTTGAAAGGTACTGTTGAAGAAGCCTTGGTGAGGTACTCCAGTGCATCTTGTAGATGGTACACCGTGCTGCCACTGAGTTTGTGGTGGAGGAATGAATGTTTAAGGTGCTGGATGGTGTGCCAATTAAGTGAACTGTTTTGTCCTTAACATGATGCTGAGCTTGAGTGTTGTTGGAGCTGCACTCATTTAAACAAGTGGAGTATCCATCACATTCATGACTTGTGCATTATACATGTGAACATGCATTGGGAGTTAGGATTTGAGTTATTCTCTGCAGAATTCCTAGCTTCTGACCTGCTCTTGTAGCTACCGTATTTATATGGCTAGTCCAGTTCAATTTTTGGTCGATGTTAACATTAAGATATTGATAGTGGGGGATTCAGCAAAGATAATGCCATGAATGTCAAGGGAGATAAATGGATCATCCCTTGTTGGAGATGGTTACTGTCTGGTGCTTGAGTGACACAAATGTTACTTGCCACATGTCAGCCAAGTCTGAATGTTGTCCAGGCCTTGCTGCACATGGGTACAGACCGCTTCAGTATCTGGGGAGTCACAAATGGTTCTGAATATTGTGCAGTCATCCTAATTTCTGACCTTATGATGGAGTGAAGGTCATTGGTGAGGCAGCTGAAGATGGACACAATGCTGAGGAACTCCTGCAGTGACGTCCTGGGATTGAAATGCAGCCCCACCTCCCATAGACATCAGGATTCTCCTCATGCAGAAGACCAACCCCCGCTTTCCTACGGATAAATGGGCCCCCTGCAGTGGAGCCCTCCAGAGGACATGCCTGGGCATATCTCTCACTGCCCAGGCGCTATACTTACTGTGCACCCTCGGTGTGGTCATCTCCACTGGTTTTTGATTTTGAAAATCAGTAATGCTGGGATTTAGGAGGAAAGCGGATGTAGCAGAGCCACACAAATCAGGTTAATGCTCTTCCTGATTTCACCACCAGCAGGGAGCTGGGAAGGTCTCATTCTACGATCTCACCAGTGCAAATCCTGTTTTTGACCTCTTGCGAGATTTAGCGGCCATTAGGGATTAGCACCCACAGCCAACAGGGCTGTTAGGTCAGGATCTCTGAATCTGTTGACTGATTCAGTATGAGTTAGCAGCTGCAAGACAGGTAGAGTTGTAACAAACCTTAGATCATTTTTGGTAGGGCAACATATGCTGGATTTGTGGATATTTATATTTGGTTGGGTGTCCTATCGGTTTTATCTGAAGGGTCCATGCCCAAAAGATGATCAGAATTTCTGAGCAGCACCTTCATATGATGTTAAGAGATTAGCCATTCTGGAACAAGTGTGTATTTTATTCAAAAGTGCCATTTGGAGACCAACATTTAAGCCCATTTTCAACTGCTTATACTGTGATATACAGCAGGAACTAGCAGGATCCTTTGCTGATGACATTGTTCTGCTAGTCCCCTCTCTTGTGACCTCCGTATGATGAGATGAAGGTCAATGGAAAAAATGCCTGTCCAAATTTTTGGCATACTTTCATTAACAATAAACAAGATGTGGAAAATTGCCTCTGACAAATCTCAACCCTAATTCCTGTCCTGCTCACTGAAGTAGTACTGGAATTGTATCCCAGAAACAACAGAATTTCCACGGTCACCTTATTAGCCATGTTGAGAACACAGAAAAACAATCTATCTGAGGAGGAGTTGGACTTGAACCCTTGTTCTTCTGTTGAATGACCACAACACTCAGTGGACCTGATGAGCTCCCAATTTCTTTTTTAACCACTTGCCTCTCTTCCTTTCCTGAGATACTGATCCCCTGATGACAACCTAGTCAAATGTCTCAACCCAAGTGGTTAATTCTTTAATGTATGAATTTAATAGATGATTTAATAATGGCGGAGGCATCATCACACTCTTATTCAATATTCACAATGCATTTTGTAAGCTGGCTAACTAGTTAATGAAAAGAGCAGGAATCACTGATGACTATTCTTTCACTCACTTTCTAACTGAGACTTCAATCACTGTTAGTGCTCCCACTACTACCCTGGCTGATGCCAATGAATTTAGTTCAGTTTAAGGGTTGTACCTAGGATATTCCTGGATTTTAAGGCTCTCTACCTTGTCCACTGTATATTAACTGACTGAGCCACTGAGGGGAGTGGTGGAGTGAAGGATTAAGTACCATTTTGGCCTGGCTCTGTGGTTATGGAATCACTTTAAAAAGTCTGCGGTCATGTAAATAGTCTGTCAGACCTGTTCGCCACAGCCCTTCTGAAGTTGAAGGTCAGTAGGTGGGATACTTTGTGGTTACCTAGTGAGACAGAGAAAATTTTCATTTGGAGCACAGAGTGGGAGAGTTTATTGCCCATCGCCTCTGCTTTGAATTTTTGTAAATATTGAAAAAGATAAAAGCACAAAGAGTACCAGAAGAATCTGAAACATTTCTAATGGTATACAGCAGTGGAAGTATACAAGATAATTATGATCTGCTTTAGGTGTTAAGTAAACAGTAAATGTAGCTTCCATTAATAAAAAATAAGCTTTTAGAGAAGGGCATGGAATGGTATCTTTGCATTGTAAAGAGTTGAGAAACCTTTTCTGTTGATTGAGCCAGTTTCTTTTATTATCAAAGCTCATCAGTGACTTCAGATAATGATGCTTTTTGAGCTGTTTTACCAGCACTAAAAACAAATGTTTCAGCAATAATACAATGAATGCAATATTGCATCTGTGCTGACAGATTTCAAAACTCCCAAGTCTAACTTGACAAAGATACAGTGGAAATTTCTGCTGCAGCAGATACAGTTAAAGCAACAGTTCCAGGAATGTGTTACTGCTTCAAAAGTCCGAATACCAGAATAACTCTATAACTTGTTAAGTGAGTCAATTGATTAGTTTCCAAAGAAATCTAAATTTAGTCTGTTGTGAGCTTTACCTCTAAATCTGAAAATAACACTTTTATTTGCAAATGTAGAAAAATATAGGTGCTCTCTTGCGCAATACCTGCAAGAAGGGCTCTGTATACTGAGGGTTAAAATGCTGATTTGTAACTGTAACCGTAAAAGTGCAGGACTGTCTGCAAAACTGATTCTTTCCTTTCTCTATTTCAGGGTCGACCACTGTCTTTTAAAACCTTCTTGATTTGGGTTTTAATTAGTATATACCAAGGTATGGAAATTACATTTTATTATGGTTTGTGGTGGCACAGCGGTTAGTACTGCTGCCTCACAGCACCAGGGACCTGGGTTCAATTCCAGCCTTGGGTGATTGTTAGTGTGGAGTTTGCATGTTCTGCCTATGTCTCTGGGTGCTCCAGTTTCCCCTCTCGGTCCAAGTTAGGTGGCTTGGCCGTGGTAAATTGCCCCTTAGTGTCCCAAGATGTGTAGGTTAGGGGGATTAGTGGGGTAAATGTGTGGGGTTATGGGGATTGAGCGGTGGGGTGGGCCTGAGTAAGATGCTCTATTAGAAAGTCGGTGCAAACTCGATGAGTCAAATGGCCTCTTCTGCAATGTAGGGATTCTATGATCTTACAAGTGGGTGTTTAAAAAAAAATCTTGTAATTCATGACCTCAGGGATTTCAGAAGTGGTTATAGGTAATTGTGTACCGTTGAAGTGTAGTCACTTATATAATAGAGAAACTCAGCTGCCAATTTGTACAAAGCTAGAGCACACAGACATCATTGTGATAATGTCCAGATAAACAATTTTAGTCACAATGATTTAGGGATAAATACTTAACCAAATACCTGAGAAGGACAGTGCAGTGGTATTGCTTTACCTCCACTTCAAACTATGCAGACCTCAGTTTAACGTCTCCTCCAAAAGATATTACCACCAATGGTACAACCTTCCTTTAGTGGTGCTCTGGAGTGTCAGCCTAGAATGGGATTTCAACTAACAATCCCTGAGACAGGAGTGCATTCACACAGAATTATTGCACTTTTGTCTCCATTCAATAAAGAATATCTGTACTTCTGCTTTGTTTTTTTTCAGGTGGTATAATAATGTATGGAGCTCTTTTGTTGTTTGACTCGGAGTTTGTACATGCGGTGGCCATTTCCTTTACCTCGCTTATTCTCACTGAGCTACTGATGGTGGCGCTAACTATCCAGACCTGGCACTGGCTCATGATTGTGGCCGAATTTCTTAGTCTTAGCTGCTACATTGCATCTCTTGTCTTCTTGCATGAATTTATTGGTAAGTCAACATCAAAACTTTGTCAAATGTACAAACAGCATATTTGTATTCTTTTCACAATCTTCCTATTAAATAAATGTTTTTGCCTTTCCTTTCCTGAATGTATTGATTTCCTGCAGTTTCACAGGGTGCCCTCCAATACCGTGCCAAGGTGGGCATTATTCATGATCTTAAAGTGGTCATTCAATGACAGAATTTTGCATTGAGTTTGAGAGTGAATTGGTTGAGCCCAAAACTAAGATCTTCAATCTAAACAAAGCAAGCTATACAGAGTATGGGAGGGTGGGTGAGTTGACAAAGGAAAGTAGGAGATTAGATTTAAAAAATATACTGATAGGCAATGGCAAACATTTAAAGTATTACTTAATAATTCACAACAAACATACACTCCCTTAACAAATACAGACCGCACTGAAAACATGGTTCAATCATGGCTAACAAAAAATGAAAGTTATATTAATTTAAAGGAATTATGTATTTATATCGTGAAAATGTAGTAAGCCCGAGGTCGAGGATTTTAAACATTAACAAACTGCCAACAAATTAAAAAAGAAAGAGAAACTAGAATGTGAGAGCAAACTTGCTAGAGATATAAAAACAGATTGCAAAAACTTCTCTAGGTAGGTAAGAAGGAGATGAGCAAAAGTAAACATGAGTCTCTGAAAGGAGAATCAGGGGAATAGAAACGAAGCAGATACACTAACCCTATTTATCTTCATGCCGGAAGAGAGACGAAAAAATACTGGAGGTAGTTGGGAAAGAGGATAGAGTGAAATTGAGGAATTTTAAGGATATTGGTCATTGTAAAGAATCAGTACTGTAAAAAGTAATGGAACAAAAAGCTAACAAATCATCTTGACCTGATAGGCTGTGATCCCAGTTATAACTGGGAGGATCCCAGAATGGGACCTAACTCGAAAGACTGTTACTTTAGTTTATAAAACGTGGATTCGGCAGCATGATGGCATAGTGGTTAGCACTGCTGATTTTTCTGTTTTATTCATTTTGTTTACGATTTACATAGACGATTTGGATTTGGGGACCAAATGTAGCGTGACAAAATTCGCAGATGACGCCAAGGTGGGTGGAAGAGCAAAGTGTGCAGATGACGCTGAAAGTCTGCAAAGGAATATAGATAACCTTAATGAGTGGGCGAGGCTTTGGCAGATGGAGTACAATATTGGTAAATGTGAGGTCATCCATTTTGGTAGGAATAACGGCAAAATAGACTATTATTTAAATGGTAAAAATGTGCAGCATGTTGCTGTGCAGAGAGACCTTGGTGTCCTTCTGCAAGAATCTCAAGAAGTTGATTTGCTGGTGCAGCAGGTAATTAAGAAGGCAAATGGAATTTTGTCCTTCATTGCTAGAGGGATGGAGTTTAAAAACAGCGAGATTATGTTGCACCTGTATAAGTTGCTGGTGAGGCCACACCTGGAGTATGTGTACAATTTTGGTTTCCTTACTTGAGAAGGGATATACTGGCAATGGAGGGGGTGCAGAGGAGATCCACTTGGTTGATTCCAGAGTTGAGAGGGTTGGCTTATGAGGAGAGACTGAGTAGACTGGGGCTATACTCATTAGAATGCAGAAGAATGAGGGGAGATCTTAAAGAAACATATAAGATTATGAAGGGAATAAGTAAGATAGAAGCAGGTAAGTTGTTTCCACTGGGGGGTGAAACTAGAACTAGGGGGCATAGCCTCAATCTCTTGTGAATCTGTGGAATTCCCTGCCCAGTGAAGGAGTTGAGGCTACCTCATTGAATGTTTTTAAGGCAAGGATAGATAAATTTTTGAACAGTAAAGGAATTAAGGGTTATGGTGAGTGAGCAGGTAAATGGATTTGAGTCCATGAAAAGATCAGCCATGATCTTATTGAAAGGTGGAGCAGGCTTGAGGGGCCAGAAGGCCTACTCCTGCTCCTGGTTCTTATGTTCTTATTCTATAATTCTAATGAGGAACAGAGTCACAGAACTGCTAATTAGTTTTAACATCAAGAAAAAACATTTATTAAACCTGAAAAGTGGGATATATTATACAATAATCCTTTGCTTCCCTCTTAGTTTAACAATTACACATACATTTTAAGATTAACATGACTTACAAAGTACATCTTAAACTACAGTTGTCTCATTAATACACAAAGTCCCTTTTAAGCACACAAGTTCACTGTGGTAGATACTACTTGTGCTGAACCCAAGTTAGTGCCTGTGGATTTCTCCCCAGAATCTCCCCACAAATGATCAAGTGAGAGTTTTCAAACTTCACTCCCAAAAACACACTTCAAAATCTTCTCATAATAATGCTTTCCCATAACAGTTTCGTTCTGAAAATCAGTCCAGGATTTTCAAATGACAGTTCTAAATAACGCTTCCTCTCCACTTTTAACTGCAAATCCAGTTCAGGATTTTACACCAACTGCTTTAGGATTCATTTGTCTTGGCTGCTGTCACAGTTGCTTTAACTCTCAAGTCCAAGATTCTTAATAAAATGACAGCAAATGTTATATCTACCTCTGAAGGTCTGAGGTTCCACTTTACATCTGGTTACTGCAATTGTCTCTTAACTCACAACACTTTCTTTACTCTTCTGAACAGTACTGTGGTCTCCGTTCACGTACCTTCAGTCATCTTAGACAGTCTTTCTGTCACAATTCTGTTGTTATCTGAACTGTATCTTGTTCCTTAAGAAGTTGCATCCTTGCATCTCCCTTGTCCTTGCCAGCGTCTCCTAGCAGAGTTGAGAGCAGTTCAGTCCTCAGTGACCTCTCTCCACCTGCCAACAAATTCAGCCAAAGCTAAAACGTAATAACTTTTTTGTATTCTTATAAGGCCCCAGTTGCTAAGCAACAACTATTGGTTCAATTATTCTTTATGCTGTAACCCTCTCTAAGCACAATAGAACCATTGTTGAAATTGAAGCCAACCCCCCCCCCACACAGACACCTTTGTCCATCATGAATCTAGCTACAGGTTTTCACCGTTATGGGCACAAAAACATTAAATTAAACCCACTTAAAACTATTTATAACATTTACCAATACAAGTATAAATCCCTGAAAACTATCTTTGTTTTCCTAACACTGGCTACTGAGTAAGTGAATGCATTGATTTTGATTTTTCCACAATCCTGTAGATTCTAGCACAGTTTTCATAGATTAGAAGTAACATAGCCTCATAATTCAGACTGAGCAGGAGGGAGATATGGATCTGTGGCCAGTTATCCTGAAGTTAGTAGGAAATATATTAGAAGCTATTATTGGAGAATGATGACAGAGCACAGAAAATCATAATATGATTGGGAAGAGCCAACACAGACCTATAGAAGTAAATTCATCTTTGATCAATCTGTTTGAGTTTTTTTTGATGTTGTGACTGATAGGCTGGATAAGGGGAAATGAGTGGATTCAATGTGTTTGAATATTCAGATCCAAGTTAGCGCAGCAGATGCATGAGAACACTACTATTGACAAGTTCTTTGCCAAGTACACACTATCCTGACTTCGAGCTATATTACTATTCCTTCATTGACACTGGGGCAAAATTCTGGAACTCCCTTCTTAACAGCGCTCTGGGTGTAACTGCATCACATGGATGGCAGCAGTTCAAGAAGGCATCTCATCACCTCCTTCTCAAGAGCAATAAAGGATGAGCAATAAATGCTGGCCGAGCCAGCAATACTCACATCCCTAGAAGAAAAGGAAATCTGGCAATGCAGTCCACTGGTACATGACTAGCAAAGTTAGGCTGCTTCCTTTAAACTCAAATTATAATGGGAACCATTTTGAAACTATTGTCGCCCAATCTCATGACTCCTGGTGACCCTTGGAGCAGTAGTTCACTGCTGTTGTCCCGAGCCACAGGTTATACTTGATGTCACCTCCACTATCATCAGCTGTTTATGGCAGGCCAAGGTAAAATAACATGAATGGTGCTGCAGAATGTAACTGGCCAAGTTTACCTATGTACAATAATGGCTTTCGTAACAAACATATGTACATATTTGCAGCTAAAAATGCCAGCAAGAATGAAAACATTTGGTGCAGATGGAAAATTATTCTGGGTTCTCAGTTTCTATTCACCTAGCTGAAATTTTTAATTATTCAGTATTAACGCAAGTGGATGCAGTTTCAATTATCATAGCTAGTGGAAAACAAAATAACTGTGGCGAACCAGTGCTTCAGTGGGAAATTTAACTTACCACAGTGAATCTATTATACTCAAACCAAAGTGGCCTGGTATCTCCAACGAACAGCAATCCGATTGTGAGGAGATAAGCTTGAAATGCATCTGCCTTGAGTGGGATGTTGCCATCGTGACGTCAGGGGAGGCTGGAGGATGTGTGGGAGCAGCTCGGTTCATGGCTCCTCCACTTCCCTACGGCTCAGGTGACATCATTATGGTTGCCCTCCTACTCTCAGGAAGCGGATGTTGTTCAGCTCGTTTTCTTTTTGTTGCAAAGAAACTGAATGTGGCCCATGAATATGGGTTGCGATTTCACAGGGTTTCCGGTGTGATTGAAAACTTCACCTTTATTGCAGGAGTTTTCACTAGAATAGGAAAGGTTAGAGATGTTTCAAGTTTTAAAGTTTATTTATTCATGTCACAAGTAGGCTTACATTAACACAGCAACGAAGTCACTGTGAAAATCCCTGAGTCACCACACTCCAATACCTGTTCGGGTACACTGAGAGAGAATTTAGAACGGTACGTCTAAACCAGCACGTCTTTTGGAGGAAACCGTGCAGACGTGGGGAGAATGTGCAAACTCCCAGTGACCCAAGCTGGGAATTGAACCCTGGCGCTGTGAGGCAGCAGTGCCGCCCCGTGTCATGTTTAAGTCAAGTTCAGAGGAAGGGCAAGGGCAGGAGGAGAGAAGAACAGGGAAGACTTGTGATAGCGTGGAAGAGAGGAAAGCTTCAGTGACAAAAGGGATGATGGAGCACGAAAGATAGGGTGTGTTTGGAGGAATTTTAAATGGAAAAGTAGAATTATCATCAAAGGCCGCAGATTCATCTCTTCACCTTAATGAATTGCGAGCTTTTCCATTGCTTTTGCCTCTATGCTAACTTCTTAAGCCAAACCTCTAGATCTTCTTATTGTGAGCTGTCAACATAATGTTGGTTGTCTCAACTGCTGCACTTCCCTCACTGTCTCTAACTGATCTCCCTCTCAACTTGTAAAGTGTAAACATGTGAATTAGGAGTAGGCCACTCAGCCCATCAATTCTGCATTGCAACTCGAGCAGATCATGGTTGACTGATTGTAACCTCATTCTTTCCTAATCAAGAATCTATCTCACTCTAACTGGAATAATATTAGTATCAGTACTAGTATTGCACCAGTATCTTGCCCATGTGCCCATTCTTCATGTCACAAAGTAGCCAGGTTTTTTGAATCACGACTATGCTGAAATTTGTTCCCATGTATTTAGCTTCAGATATCACAAGATAACTGTAAGAAGTAAGTCTTCATGCTTACCGAGACTTGAATTGAAGCTGCCCAAATACATGTTACATTGGATTCTTGCATCCAGCAGGCCAAGACTAAGAGTGGCACAGTGGTTAGCACAGCTGCCTCATAGCATCAAGGACCTGAGTTCAATTCCTGGCTTGGGTCAATTGTCTGTGTGGAGTCTGCACATTCTCCCTGTGTCTGCGTGGGTTTCCTCCGGGCGCTCCATTTTCCTCCCATGTGCTGGTTAGGTGCATTAGTCAGGCTAAATTCTCCCTCACTGTGCCCGAACAGATGCTGGAGTGTGGCAGGTTTGGGATTTTCACTGTAACTTCATTACAGAGTTAATGTAAGCCTACTTATAACGCAAATGGGAAAAAAAAACGCCTTCACCCCAAATCTGAGCTGGATGTGCACTCAAAACCCAGAATGAAAAAGCATTACTCAACTAGTCAGTGAAGACATGGATATTTATAAAACCCCTGATTGTCAGCAGCGACATACTGAGATCCATAGATTCAGTAACCATAGCGATCTTCTGTTTAATTTTTACCCTATTTTAAGGTGATTTGTACTCCTGCCTCTTGAATGTCTTTTAGGTGCTTGCCATTTTTAGGCCCATTGATAACCATTCCTGACTTTTGGCCATTGGAGCATATGGTGGAGTCCACACTCCACGTGGAAACATTTGGATTCCTTCTTGTGGTGTGAGAAAGTGAAAACTTCCGTCAATGTTCTGAAGAGCTGATACACTGAGCCACAATGTTACTGGTTCAACATTGATACATTGTTTTACACTGCCCTGGAAATGTTGTTTCTACTGATGGCAGAAGTGTCAGTGTTTGCTTTTAATTTGTAAAACTGACAGTAATTTCTGGTATCTGCGCATGCAGTTAAGTGTGAAACCAGAAGTTGCTGTCATTGACACCCTGCTCCTCCACAGGGTACTCTGTTGTAGTTTTTGCTAATGCTTTCAGCACAGAATCAATGATTTGATGGCATTCAGGAACATTGAAGTCATCAGTCTGAACAGCACACCAAGTTGTAGAATTCTTAGTCAACAAATCAAGTTGCAAAAGTCACTATCATTCACTTTTTCACATTATTCTTTCTTACTGAATGAGAAGTAACTGAGATTTAAATAGCAGACTATGTCACATATTGTGTAGAACAACCTCGCTGGCCCTGAAAATCTAATTGTAGAAGTCTGAAGTATCATTCTCTCTATTGCATGATAATTCCATTGATTCTTAAGGTAACCAAAATTCCCATTTTCTCAGCTCCTACCTTAATCTCATGTGTAAGACAAAATATTTATTTTGATCTCCTAAACATGTTGAAAAAGTGAATGATTATCAGTGTCTTTTGCCACTTGCCACAATAATCCCCAATGGATGGTGCCAGAGTGGAATTGCACTGTATTAGGGAAAATCAATATTGCCCCCTAAATCTTTGTGGTCAGCTTTCTTTGATGTCAGCACAATTCTATCAATTGAGCCCAAGAAAATTGCTCTGATTACAATTTGGAAACAAGAGAAGAGCTACGTCTGTAACTAATGCTTTGTTTGCTTTTCTGTTGCAGATGTCTACTTCATCATCACTTTACCCTTCCTGTGGAAAGTCACAGTGATCACTCTCGTCAGCTGCCTTCCCTTGTACGTACTGAAATACCTGAGAAGACGATTCTCGCCACCAAGCTACTCCAAGCTTACCTCATAGATGCTGAGACTGAGATAATAATCACACCCCACTAGGGGCTAACATCCAACAATTTGAGAAATTTATTTGACAATTTCAAGTACTACTGATGGACTAAAATGATAACTATAACAGTCATGACCAACTGATGAATAACAATTGGCCAGCAAGCACGCTCAGAGATGCAGCCCATTACTTCAGAGTCGTACCATTTAACAGCAACCAGAGTCAAAAAGGGAATCATTGTACTGTTCAAAAGCGGGAAGTTGGTCAGAAAAAGGGTCCATGAGGCAAAAGGGATTGCGACTAACTTGATGAAACAAAGTGAGCCACTGACACAAATATATATGAAATGTGTCCCTCTTCAATTATTGCTTTATTTCCTTTGTGACCTATTTTCACAATTTTTCAGGAATTTTAATTGTTGATCTATTTTCATTCCCCTCCATGTGTTCATCTTGGTTGCTTTCAATCATGTCTTGTAGATAGTGACAACAACACCAAGACCGAGACCTTCGGGTCTCCGGATAATTGCAGACCAAACAGTTCCCAGATTACACTAAGCACCCCATCAGATGTTCCAATGCAATGACTCTGTGGAAATTTTCCAGGAAGTTTAAGTTCCATTGCACAATTCTTTTGCTGCCTTGGACCCTCGGAAAATCTCTCCAACTCGGAGTTAGTTTCACAGATTTTGGATGGTTCAGATTTACTGATCTAGATAGTTACCCAGAAAATGTTATAGACAGATTAAATCTTAGTCTTAAGACATGGGTAACTATAGAACTGACTCCCTCCAATCATCCACATTGATTCCCTCCTGAACCCACTTGACCCAAAGTGACTAGCCACCATCACCTGACTAACCAATTTCTCCCCCAGCTTGACTAAACCCATCACTCGCTCCGCCCACTGACCTGACCTGACTAGTTCTCATCACTTGACATGTTTCAACCCTCTGACCTGACCCAACCTCACCACCCTACCATCTATCACCTTACCCCCTCACCCACTACCATTCAAGCCATAGCTTCACAAAGAAACAATGGGACAGTTAAACTCTACTTACCAGAAAACTGCAGCTGGTGCCATAAAAAAGGGTGGTGGGTGCCTGGAACTGACTGCTGGGGGAGGTAGTAGAAGCAGATATGATACTAACTTTTAAGGGACATCTGGACAAATACATGAATAGGATGGGAATAGAGGGATACGATCCCCGGAAAAGTGGGAGTTTTAATTCAAATGGGCAATGTGGCCGGTGCAGGCTTGGAGGGCCGGAAGGCCTGTTCCTACATTGTAATTTTCTTTGCTCTTTGTTAGAAAGGGAGTATTGTTTCTGTAGGAATTCTCTCCACTCCTCCCTTTGAGGCTTCCTGCACTGTCTGAGTTCTACAGGGTCCTCCATTGGAAGATTGCCCTGAAACGTCAGAGGAAGGTAACTTTTTTTTTTGTCTGATCATCGTTGGAAAGAAGGGTCCCTGATACTGGACTGAAGACTTCGGTCACTGGTTCAACCTGAGCTTGTTGATGGCACTTTCTATGTGAATTGCCGGAATGAACACATAAGGGCATGTTTTTCATCTACATCAGAACATTTTGTTCATACGCTAATGTATCATAGAGCTAATTTGCTTTTGAATGCATTACAAATGTGTGTCTTGAATGTGTCATGGCCTACATATGCACTTTATAACCAATACAAACTTTACCGTAGGAGATTAATCACTTAGACTGACTAATCACCTACATTTCTTATCCTGTGTTCAGAAGGGGGTTTTTCTTGAAGCTTCTATCAGATCTGATGTCTGATGCTTTGATGAATGAAACGAGGATGATGACTTGGACTAACATTGTTTCTGTAAAATAATTACAAAGCCACATTCTCTCTTTACTTCATCTAATTGCTCTTTTAAATAATGGTAGCACTAAAATTGCTCATTATTTCTCCCTCCCCAGCGCATGAGTGTTTGTTTTAATATCTCTGTTCTTGACTTGATAAGAGAACCGTAAAAAGAGTAGAATAACTGTGCCAAGAGGTTGAATTTTATTTAAATAATTAATGTGAAAACATGTTTTTCATTGTAGGTTAGATAAAGGGATTGAAGTACATACTGATTATTTAATGATGACACTGTACCTAGGTATAAATGGAGTGAAAAGTGAGAATAGCTCGATCATTGTTTGTGATAATCATCCTCTCTGTCAGTAACATTGAACTTGATGTTGGCCTGTACAAGGGAAAAATGTACATGTCAATATTTTATTATACTATGGAAACTTGTACATTTTGACCACACTAAGCAGTGCTGCCTGCAAACATTTTACATTTTCTTTAAAGAGTTTTACTTATCAAATCTAACTGACTGCTTTCTAACTAGAACAGTGCTTCCCAAACTTTATCCGTACCTAAAAGAATGCCCCCCCCCCAAACTTTATCCCTGCCATGACCCCATTTAATGCAAGATAATTGGTGCTACCTGAGAGTGAGAACAGTAGAGGCATGGTAGGAGGAAGAGTTGCTCAGCAGGGTGGGGGGGGTCAATGGTTTTCTCCTCAACTGTTTTGAAGACTCTGATGGACTCTCAAAGCGAGGAATCCTACACGCCTGTGTAAAGGACCCTCAAACCCATGGCCGATCCTCGAGAGTCTGTTCTCAACAGTTTCACTGGAGTTGCGACCCACAGTTTAAAATCCTCCGAACCTGGAGCAGCATTGATTTAATGATTTCCATTAACTTACGATAGCTGCTGTGTTTGATTTCCAACCTTCAACTCTTGGCTCTGCAGCCCTGGACTCTTGTTTCGTTAAGGCCAATAAGGTTTACATGGAATTATAACAATTGCCCAGTGTGGGTAACATCTGTATGTATGTATGCCTTTAAAATGATGTGTATGAGTAATATGTCTGATAAAGGTCTAAAAGCTGTATTTATTGTGATGCTGACACTTGTTGAAGTTTTTGTGAATTGGGACAACTGAATATGAAAGCTGTAAGGGGAGTGATATATATTCACAGTGTTTTCCTGCGTCCTCAGTGAGCTAATTAACTTCTCAAAAAGGGCATGATGATCACGGTGCTTTCTTTGTAATCCTTATTACTGGGGGTAGGGAAGAAAAGCAGACTCGTTGCACTTCCATTCCATTTGCTGATCAGTGCGGTTGTCTGTTGACTAAGTTGTCAACATCCTGTGGCATCTTATTCGAGCTGGGACTAAGAAAATAAACACTTAACTGATTGGATAATTTAAATTCTGTCCTGAGCATCAACACTCAAAGTCCAGATCTCTGATTGTAGCACCTGAAGTCCAGATACTCACCAGAAACTTCTGACCTGGCCCACGGCGCAGCTGCAGTGAATAGAGTTTTAACTAAGCAACAAATTCTCCATTCCCGCTGGCAGCAGGGGTGGGATGAACAGGATCGGAGAATTCCCACCCTATATTTTTTCCATTGCCTGGGATCTGGAGGAGACTGTGGACGGGATTGTCCAGCCGTGCTCGTCCCAAAACCAGAAATTCCCACCCAAGATCAACAGATCTTTGCATGGTCCACACCGCCCCCCACCCACCCCCTCCATCTATGATTCCTGTGGGTGGGTGGGATGGGAAAATTCCAGTTTGTGAGTATAATTTCTTTCTGATCAAATGGAACGGCTAAATAAAAATCTAATGCAGATTCTCTATTTAAAATTGGTGTTCATGCTACAGTCACCCATCCCTATGGAGTCTGAAGAAGTACTTAACCATGAGGTATGTCTGAAACATAAAGGCGTCTCACCTGGCTGCCTTCATGCAAGTATTAGTAGCTGGTTTCCAACGGCTACTAGCTGAGAGCTGGAGATGTTTGCAGTCTGTCTCATTGCCCCAAGGATTATGATATACGATAAGGTGAGGAACAAAAAAAACTGGGCAAAATAATAATGGGACAAAAATTTTAAAATAGT
The DNA here is from genome assembly GCF_965287045.1 of Carcharhinus amblyrhynchos. Taxonomy (NCBI): domain Eukaryota; kingdom Metazoa; phylum Chordata; class Chondrichthyes; order Carcharhiniformes; family Carcharhinidae; genus Carcharhinus; species Carcharhinus amblyrhynchos. The sequence goes on along the minus strand of NC_137339.1, from coordinate 37,111,113 downwards.
ATTACCTGCCAAACATACATTAATTTCAGTTCTACAGAGCAATATACTTGCGCATTTCCTCAGCAGATGAGATTTGTGTTTGGCAAAATGAAATCTATTTATTGTCCTGTTTATGTTCCTAATTATGATTGAATCGAATTGCTTTGTGAAATGTATTCACTTGTTAATTCATTAATGACATAATACATTTGGTGCAGTTTCTACAATACCTATTTTTCATGCCATTGATTAACATTCCTAATTATCTGCTTTAAAAAAAATGCTTCATTTCCTTTCTGGCTCCAACTGAATATTTTTAAAACTTCCTTTAATCAGAGATTGTCATCCAATTCACAGTGCCTTGTAGGTGAGTTTACAATTTAAGTGTCTCCAGTCACTACATGTACCTTGGATAATGATTTACAATTGATGCCACTCACGGGACATTTCTTGGAAGCTTGATTCTTTCATTAAAAGTACAAATGTGTCCGCCCTTTTCATTGACTGCCACCATATCATCCATGTTTTCCTCTAATTTTTTGCATGTATCTCCATTGTCTTAAGGTGAGAAAGCCCCTTGGAAGCTATCTGTCCAGGTCACCCTCTTCATCAAAAATATCTTGAAGGGTAACTCTAATTTTAATCAGGATTATATTTGCTGAAGTATCCAGTTTGATAATTTCTAGAACAGATATTGAGGAAAACAGTATTTATGCGGGTGTTGTTCCTATTTATAATCCACCTGGCCTTTCGTACCTGTTGGCATGAAGCTCAGTCTGCTGCTATTGTTCCTGTAACCAGTCACTGGTTGCTGGTTACTGATTGGATATGAATGTGTCCTCTGAATTTCTTCCATCCTGTTGAGTGCCTTCTTGTTCATCATCTGGGGCAGCACAGTGGTTAGCACTGCTGCCTCACAGCGCCAGGGACCTGGGTTCAATTCCGGCCTCAGGTCATTGTCTGAGTGGAATTGCACATTCTTTCCGTGCCTGTGTGGGTTTCCTCCAGGTGCTCTGGTTTTCTCCCACAGTCCAAAGATGTGCAGGCTAGGTTGATAGGCCATGCTAAGTTAACAAAAGTGTTTTGATTTGATTTATTATTGTCACATGTATTAATATACAATGAAAAGTATTGTTTCTTGTGCGCTATACAGATAAAACATACCATTCATAGAGAAGGAAATGAGAGAGTGCAGAATGTAGTGTTACAGTCATAGCTAGGGTGTAGAGAAAGATCAATTTAATGCAAGATCGTGTCAGGGGATTAGCAGGGTAAATCTTTGTGGTTACAGAATTAGGGCCTGGGTGGGATTGTGGTCGGTGCACATTTTGATGGGCTAAATGGCCTCCTTCTGCACTGGAGGGATTCTGTGATGTTTGCATGTTGCATGCAGAGGTTCAGCATCACCGTGCAGACTTTCACCATGAATACCCTTGTTTCTGGAAATCCCTCAGCAAACCCAACAATAATCTTCAAATCAACCAAACCCTCTGCAAAGCAAGTAACCTCAATTTTGCATGTAAGTCTGAATGTCATGCTCGAAGGTTTCTAGGAGTGAGGAGAATGTGGATGGGATATTCAGCCTGATGTTTAGTACAAACTAAGATGCCACTAGTGTCAACTGGTGCACAAAAAAAATCATTTGGTAAATGTAGTAAAATTATACAGTAGGCACCATTGCTATATTCTCTTTTACTCACCATAGAGATTAGAATACCTTAAAGTGAAAGTCTTCTGGTTGGTTTGCTACATTGAGAAATAAAATGGGCAGTAGAATCATCTAGGACATTAGGACTTGTTCCAATAAATTTTTCAGTAAAAGGATGTCCAATTGAGGTCATTCATTTCCATTTGTTCAGCACTAAAATGCCAAAGCACACCAAGGGGAAAGATAAATATCAATCGTTAAAGACAGATTGCCTCACAGATGTTCTCAGATCATCTCACCACTAGTTTGAGCCAGGCAGGATCAAATGAACGGACATTTTTTCATCTGAGGCAGATGAGCACAATTGCAGAATAGTGACGGCTGTTTAGCTCATCATGAATGTGCTAGCTCTGACAGAGCAATTCACCTACTGCCACTTTCCTATTCACCATCGGCTTGCAGTTTCTTCCTTTTCAAATAATAATCCCCCTTGAAAGCTTCAAGTGAATTTGCCTCCATCGCACTGTCATGGAATCCCTATGGCGCAATAGAGGCGATTCAGCCCATCAGGTGCGCCAATTCTCCGAAAGAACATTAATGGCTTATCGTTAGGCCATTAATCCAGAAATTCAGCTAATGTTCTGGGGAGCCGGGTTCGAATACCGCTACAGCAGATGGTGGAATTTGAATTCAATATGTAAAAAATCTGGAATTAACAATCTATGATGACCATGAAACCGTTGTCGGAAAAACCCATCTGGTTCATTAATCACCTTTAGGGGCGAAAATTTGCCATCTTTGCTTGGTCTGGACTACATGTGACCCCAGGGCCACAAGCAAGAAATCCGAGGTCATCTTGTTTTTGGATTCTAATCTATGGGAGGTGGAAGAGATTTTAAAAATTAGAGTTAGTTTCATGGTTAAGCTTCGTCAAATTTCTGAAGAATTAAATTGCAAAAGAAGTTGGCACTGATATTTTTCCCTAAATCTTGAACTGATTAGTTGAAATCATGAATACCACCTTGAATGATACTGCACATGTAATCAGAAACTACAACCTGAGGGAGTTGCAGTTAGTTTCTTCTATATTGAGAAGATTATTAGCAGTCATCACGTTTGAAGGCAACCCATTATGAGCATCACCGAATAACAACTTAATAAACTGCTAGAAAAAGATGGGTAGGGAATGAGATTGCAATCAACTCTGCAAGGTTCTTGTGTGTGAAATGAGTGTTTGTTTCCATGACCAATAATGAAAGCAAAATAATGCATGTGGGGCAACATTTAGTATGTCTCCTCTTAGCAAAGACCTTTGGAACTGGATAGTATAACAGCCCAAAGGATGGGTGGTGTGGAAGGAAATGGGAGTTTTACAATTAAAACAAAATTTTAACAGCTAGCCCAAGATTAAATAGTCACTGGTGCCACTCAGAAAATGTGTATTGAGTTAACTGGCCATTTTAAAAAAAAATACCAAATAAAAACGCAAATTAACCACAGCGGTGTGGGCGCAAACTATTGTGAGAATCTCACTGACTAGATTGTGGGGGTTATCTTGAGCTCACGCTCACTGTCGTGCAAATGTTGGCGGGGGCTCAAGGTTTGGAAGTTGCGATTCTTGCTGGCGTGACCACAATTTCAGATCTTCCCTGCCTCTCACTGGTGAAGTCAACATAACCCATAATGGGCGTGAACCTGCTTTACGTTCATTTAACTATATTTAAGTGTTATTACCCCCCAAGGTATTGACTCCCAGCTGTACATTGACACGTTGGCCCGGCTTACAACAGGTTCACACAAACATGAACGTGTCATGGGGTCTTCCTGGGGGTGCAAAAGTAAGTATAGCCCTTTGGGGAGAGAGACATGGCCAGGCAATGGCCTTGCAATGCCGCTTGGCACTGTCAGTTTGCATCATGCTCGTGGCAATTTGGCAGTGCTAACCTGTGCCAAGGGATAGCCTCATAGTGGGGGGATTCAAATAGATGTGGTGGTGGTCACGAGTTGAGGAGATGAATACCAGCGGTCACCGTTGTGGGGGTGGTGTAGGAGGTGGCTGGAGCATGATGATCAGGGAAGATGGGCTGATCAAGTGAAAAGTAGCTGATGATTGGGGGGTCGGGGGGGGGGCGTGGTGACATGATGATCAGGCGGTGTCGGGGGGGGGAGCACAGAAGATCTCTGTGATGGGCTGGGGAGAGGTTTACTCAGGTTATGATCAGGCATAACCTGAAGTTTACTCAGATTATACCCTTTGAAGATGGTGCCCTGATCTCAGCAGCCAGGTTTTGCTGGCGTGTTGAGCCCCGCCCTTCCTGAACGTCATTGTGAAACATGCCCCTTTTTTTGGCAGAGTGTCGTAAGATCTGGAAAGAAATGTGGCATGTCACCCTGGATAGAAACATGCAAGTTTTCTTGTGGGAAACAACGGTGCCATTTCTCAGTAAGATTTAGCCCAGTGTTTTCTGAATCCTCCCACTCCCACTGCTGTTGACATAAAGAGGTTCCCACCCAGCAAGGTCAAGTACTTCATTTCAATACGTTTAAATGCAACTCGCGGCCTTCCCACTTGTATTGTCCCTCCACAATTTGAATTAGCCCTCGTTGATGTGACATAAGTCTGCCAAGGTTTACAGCAACTTTTTATAAAGGGGAATCAGGCAAAGGGAACTCGCTGTGGGCACATGGGTATATATGTAGCCCACAGGGGGAGATGGACTTGCCTGAGCAGTATCCTGGCACTGCCCCCGGCACTGTGCCCAGGGGACCCTATTATATTGAGTGCAAGATCGCCTTGAGCATGTTGTGGGGTGTGGGGGAATTTGCTGTGTTGCCTATCGGAGATCTCAGGATTCCTGGTTTCTGACTTTTCCTGGCTGTGCCGCACTCGCACAATGGCAAAGGCCGTGCATCTAGATTTGTTCTACATGGACTGCTGGATTATCTGGTGAGAGAAGCCACCAGGCTGTACAGCCTGCGAGCTGCATGCCAGATTTTTCACCTCAGCCAGCATTTATGTATAACTTTTGTGGAAAATTTCACCCAACATTCTTGTACTGCAACAGGCAGACCAGATCATTCACTATTTCTTTGAACATTTGCCCTTTTGCCCCTCATTTCCACTCCCTAACAATTACAGTTTGTGATCACTTCAAGGCACACAAACCGACTCTGAGACAGAGCAGAATTTAATGTGTTCCACCAGAGTAGGCATAAGGAACCTGCATAAGGAAGGTCAGGAAAACTTTCCCCAATTAAATCGAGCGGGAAAGGCCTGAGGCCATTGAAATTCCTCGGTGATTAAGTAGGAGTCATATGACTTTCCTTTGCCTCTTGTAGGCAGCCTGGCAAATCCTGTTGGACTTGATCTTGTGGGTGGGGGTGTAGCAGCTTGAACACTCCTTTATTCAGCCCAAATTGAGGACCTGGCATTCCAAAGAGGCGAGGCTGCTGAAATCTAGACCTCACCTTTGCCTCCAACTGTTCCCCATCCCCAACCCACCCTTACTTGGACCAATCCTTGGGCTGTTCTGGGTGCACTGCCAACAGCACCCACTGCTCCTGGCGGTGCTGTCAGCAATGGAGAGCAGCTCCCAGTAGAAGGGAGCTCCAGCCCCCATGGTCCCAAAGCCCATTGGAGGCCTGGTGTTGGCTGGTTAAGGGCGTGATGGGCTTTTAATGATGGCCTCCCAATGGAAGAGACACTGGGTTCCTTACCAGTTTTCCAAATTATGGGCGACCCCCGTCATGGGAATGGAATCACAGCGTCTGTCTTTTCTCAGCATATTCCAGAATTCAATTACATTACAAAGCGAAAGAATCGGAATATTTATTTTCCAAACTACTTGTAATTGAATAATATTAGGGGTGCATCAGTTTTGCATGGGGTGCTGATTAATACTACAAAATGAGTTTCAGCCTAAATCATTATTACTCGTCAGAATGTTGAATCTAATTGACAAAATGTGAGCCTATTTTCAGAAGGTGCACAAATAATGAAGCCTGGTGTACTGACTGATGCATCTTTTGTTTTCATAGAACCTCTGCAGTGCAGAAGGAGGCCATTGGGTCTGCACCGACAATAATCTCACCCAGGCCCTATCCCTGAAACCCAACATATTTACCCTGCTAACCCTTCTGACATACACATCTCGGGACACAAAGGGGCAATTTAACATGGCCAATCAATCTAACCTGCACATCTTTGGATTGAGAGAGGATACTGGAGCACCCGGAGGAAACCCACACAGACATGGGGAGAATGTGCAAGCTCCATACAAACAGTGACCCAAGCCGGGAATCAAACCAAGGTTCCTGGATCTGTGAGGCAGCAGTGCTTAACTGCTGTCTCACTAAGCTGCCTCTTTCATCCCATCCCTTTCTCTTTGGTCAATCTACAGTTTGAGCAGACCAAATTTTGTTCACTTAAGAATTGTGTAATTTCATATCCTGCAAGCTTTCCAAAGTATCCTAAATTTGTTTTACATTGGATTCTGTTGCTAGACTGCACTTTCCCGTGCCTTTTGGGACATCGTTAATGGGTGCAGGTACAACATTGTCAACAACTGCTCAGCATTATGGCTTTGTGATAGGATGTCACTTAACCTAGTGAATCCCCACCAAATTGAATTTTGCAACCCTGATCCAGAAGCATTAATATTTCCAGGGTGGAAAAATGACTTGGCATTACTCTGAGAATCTAGATTCCAGCTGGCTGATTCATTTGAGTTTAATCATCCTCTAAATCAGATCTAATGTTTGCCAAACTTGCTTTGTTAAAAAGAAAACTCTGTTCACTCCTCCCAGAGTGCTGCTGTTATCATAGCAGTATGACATTGAGGGGAAATGAAAGTTTTCCGAACATTGTGTTAATCCACATTATTGCTGGCATCTGTGCTGGGAAGAATCTACTCTTTTAAGAGCAGAATTTATTGGTAATGTACGTTTTTATTCATTCGTGGGACATGGGCGTCGCTGGCTGGTCAGCATTTATTGCCCATCCCTAGTTGTCCTTAAACTGAATGGCTTGCTAGGCCATTTCAGGGGGCAATTGAAGGTCAAACACATTGCTGTGGCTCTGGAGTCACATGTAGGCCAGTCCAGGTAAGGACAGCAGATTTCCTTCCCTGAAGGACATTAATGAGCCAGATTAATGGTCATCAGTAGATTCTGAATTCCAATTATTTTCAGCTGAATTCAAATTTCACCATCTGTCGAGGTGGGATTTGAACCTGGGTCCCCAGATCATTAGTTGAATTTTTGAATTAATAGTTTAGTGATAATACAACTCCCTGCGATGTATATTGTGTGTTAAATACACAATAAAAAATGATGTTACATTTGTTTTAGTAGAATGTTTCTACATACAAGTGTAAGCTGGGCAGACTTGTAGATGAATGACCAACTCTTTGAGGCCTGGTCACTATGTGATTGCTTTCCATAATGACCTGTTTTCCCCAAACTTCTTCCTGTAATGCCAGGACACAATTGTTTCCAGAGTGTATATTTGAACTAGCTGTTCCTGTACTATATCAGTTTTTGTTTCAAACTAACATACGACTCGACTATTCTGTCAAGAACTAGTTCAGATAAGTTGAGTTGATTCTGTGTGTGTGTTTTAATACATTGTCTGTGAAACATGACAATGTGCATGGCATGGATACTTAACATGTACAGTGTGTTGTTACTGCCTGAACAGGGTTGGAGATAATAGGTCAGGTTAGAAAGTAACTTTACAAGCAGAGAACAGAGCACTTAAGAGTTGTGCTTCACTTAAGTTATAAAACTAATTCACTATACTGAAGACACATAATTTGAGTTCAGTTGTCACACTGGATTAAGGTTCAACCTAAAAAATTATAAACAGACTTTGAAAAATAATTCTCATTATTTTACAAATCAGTGGAATTGTTTTTACTGTCATGGAAAAATTAGTGTTTAGTGTAGGTCAGCAGTCACTTATGACGTAGTAAACTCTTAGAAACCCAATTCATATCGCTCAACAAGATGCCTTTTTTTAAGGTTTTTAAAGCAAGATTAACTGTAAAAAGTGGAATTCAGATCAGATTAATTGAGTTCTAAAATTCCAAAGGTGAGGTTTCGGCAGAGTAATCCGTAGCGAAGCAGTGAGTGGCTACAACATCTGGATTTTCATGTTTTACACTGCATGTAAGGATGCTAGAAGCTGCTTCTTGTTTCACCGAGTAATCACAGTGAATGCTCACCAGCTTCTTCCCGGCTGCCCTAAGTTGATCTTTCTCTATACTCTATGACTGTAACACGACATTCTGCACTCTCTCGTTTCCTTTTCTATGAAGTATGCTTTCTCTGTAAAACACACCAGAAACAATACTTTTCACTGTACACTAATAAATGTGACAATAATAAATTAAACCAAATCCAAGCAGGTGGATAGGGCGTCAGTTTAATATCTCATCCAAAGACAGCACCTTCATCACTGCAGCAGCCTCTCAGCACTTTGCTGTGGCGTGACAACTTTGATTATTAAACTCGAGTCCTGGAATGGGATTGAGTCCAGAACCTTATGACTCAGGCAGGAATGTTACTGAATAAGCCATGGTTGACAAATGAATCCAAGTGACCTATTTTGTACTACAACAGAGTCCTCATGTCAGATAAATATTTGTCCATTGGTTTTTTTCTGTTTATATTATGAGAGCAAACTGATTTTTCTTTTTAAATGAAATGTAAAGATGCACTTGCTATAATTACATTTCAGAGCAGGAGAGAAGTTGTTGCGGCCAGCTCAGAATGTTCACTTTATATGATGTGTTTAATGATGTCTCGATTGTATAAAGAACTCAGTTTGTGTAACACAATATCTTCAAGCGCTTCTGAATCTTTACACAGGTGGCACAGTGGTTAACACTGCTGCCTCACAGCACCAGGGATCTGGGTTTGATTCCTGGCTTGTGTTACTGACTGTGGAGTTTGAAAGTCCTCCCAGTGCCTGCACGGGTTCCTCTGGGTGCTCCGGTCTCCTCCCACAGTCCAAAGATGTATGGATTAGGTGGACAGGACATGCTAAATTGCCCCTTAGTGTCCTGGGTTGAAGGGATTAGCAGGGTAAATATGTGAGGTAATGGGGATAGGGCCTGGGTAGGATTGTTGTTGGTGCAGATTTGATGGGCCGAATGGCCTCCTCCTGCACTGTAGGGTTTTTATGATTTCTCTAATTTCAGTTTTCTTTCCAGAATACTTTCTTGAATATTGTTGGCATTATTATAAATAATACCTGGATAATGCCAACAGGCATTTGAAATTGAATTTTCATTTTAGTTTGGAGATTTTGTGCTATCAGTTGAAGTTCAGCATCCTGTTCGTACTCATTGTCAGAATTATCCAGTCTCAGCTATGCATCTTCTCTTTCAAGTTCCACATTTGAAGAAATGGCAATTTTGTGCTCTGATCACATTTTTGCATCTGAATATGTTTACAGCTTGATTTGGAATTCAATGCCACTAGTGTATGTTTCTGCTGTTATTTATTTCCTTCATTTTCTGTGTTGAGGTGTTCCACCTAGCACTTTGGGACATTCTACTATGTTAAGGCTGTAAGTATTTTGATATTTTATGTATTTCTATGATGCTGTAAGGCCCTCCTTTGTTTATTTTTAATATATATTATCTTCATGCTTGAGTCAAAATGTATTACCAGTTGTGAGGTGGGTCAACATCCTGAACTCAGAACTAGGTGGTAGGAACGTAAAGGCCATTGAACAATGGAAGAAGATTTCTGGCTGAGGATGTCAACCTTGTCACGCACACACACATGCCAGAACATGCCCCTGGGGTGGTGACCAACCGCCATACAACCTAATTACAGAAACTGACCTAGATAATGGCTTTATGAATATGTGTGAATGGTTTTCACACTGCTTTACACAGTTACAGAAATCGCATCCATTGCTAGCAGGTTGCTCTGAGCAGAAAATGACCATGTGCAGGTGCATGACCAAGAGGATTGATAATTCAATCAGATGACTGGACATAAGACATTACCTTAGCTGCCAGAAGACCAGGATCAGAAAGGGTTATAAAGCCACAGCTCTCCAAGACCATGGGGGTGCAGCCAAGAAGTGTGACTTAGTGCAAGAATTTGTTCAACGATCCAACCGCTGTGGATGAGCTTGTGAGTCTTACTAAAAAACTAGTGTTGTAAGTATAGATGATTGCTTAGCAGGTTAATAAAGGTTTTATACAGTGGAAATTGTAGCCATAATTTGTTTTGTGTCGTTGGTACCAAAGTGCGTGGTGAGGATCTTAAAGTGTGATGACACTCCTTGGTTAAGAGTCTTGAAAGGTGTGATAAAAATGTAAGGTGTTGTTGTTGTTCTTAATTTCCTAAATAATGAATGCAATAGGTGCACAGTGAATTATTGTGAATTGGAAGAAGCCTATGTCTGGGCTGGATTTTACCAGCTGTCTTGTGAACTGGTGGTGGAAAGCTTTGGGAAGGGAGGCCAATATCTTCCCATCATCTTCCAGGATTTGCTGAACAGCAGTGGCACGGTCACCTGCCAATGAAGATGGCGGCCAATTTAATAGGCTAATGAAGGGTCATTTGCCACCCCCACCAACATTTTACTGGCATCAGGACACATCTTTGTGGCATGGGGCCATCACCAGAGAAACCAGGGTAACTTCTGAGTATGTGCCTCAACATGAAGACACGCACTACTTCGCCCTGCAGTGGCCATCTCTATTGGAGATGCTGCCGAGCTGCTGGCTGTCTGATTGGCCTTGGCAACTCTAAGAAGCAGCCATAATTCCTCCAATCTTGGGTCACAATCCTAGAACTTTCTCCCAAACAGCAGTGTGTATGTACCTATACCACATAGACTGCAGCGGTTCAAGACTCCGACTCACCACCACCATCTCAAGGGCAATTAGAGATGGGCAATAAATGCTGGCCTAGTCAGCAATACCTATGAACTGCAAACAAATAAGTAATAAAAAATTGAACAGCCTTCTCAACAGCAGCCTCTCAATTGGCTCCCCACCAGTCATATCACACCCGAAGCTCCACCATCACGTGTGGGCTCAGGATCCTCTTTTGGCCCCAGTTGGAAAACCATGGAGATGAGAAAATTCCAGCTAGTGTGTCTGTGCTGTCAGTTAAACATCATTTGTCCATTTGTTATCTTTGCTATTTTAAAAAATAATTTATATCTTCAATATCTGTAATCAAATCCTCTTTCAAATCATGGGTTCTTTCTCACAGCCATCTTTTTGATTTGAGTTAGTTAATGGAAAACCCTGATATTTTTAAATTGGGATGTGAATGAGAAAAATTTTTTGTTTCATGTATCGCCCACTACGTTGTGCAGATGCTTTTTCTGTTTCTATGTTCAGTGTAAATGTAATTGCAGTCAGCTTATCGTGATTCTGTTGTCAGTATTCTTGGCCTCCGAGTCTTCATGTTCAAATTCCATTTCAGGATTTGAGCAGAAAATCAAGGCTGACAATCTTGTGCAGTATGTGAGGAGAAATATTAACATTTTTGCAGTTATTGCAACTGCAAAATCTGGGGTGTGGTGATGTGTAAATGATCCCATGTCTTGAAAAAGAGTAAGGGAGTTATTTCCAGTGCGTGTCCTGGCCAATATTTATCCTTCAATCAACATAACAATTATTCAATCATTAAAATTGATTGCCGTGTTTCCTATAGTGACTACGCTTCAAAAGCCCTTCAGTGACTTTGAGACATCAAATGGTTGCGAAAAGTGCTATATAAATGCAAGTTGTTTTTTTTGCAGTCAGTTCTCTTTTTCTTAGTTCCATTATGTTAAAGACAACCAAGATTAGAAAGAGTCAATTCTTCTGCTTGTTATATTCCTCCTATATTCCGTGCATTCCTTGGTTTTAGCAGCATGCTGCATAGAAATTAGAAGCAAGAATGGGCCACTCAGCCCTTAGAGCCTGCTCTGCCATTCATTGTGATCATTGCTGATCATCAAATTCAATATCCTAATCCTGCCTCCACCCCCCCCCCCCCCCCCCCCCAATTTCTGTTAATCCCTTTAACCTCGCGAGCTATACCTAATTTCTTCTTGAATAGTTCTATCTCCTGCCTGGTATACGATGAACTGTGTTCTTTAGCAGTCCTGCTGTAAGAAATCTACACCCATAATAATATCAAGTGGCTGATTCATCACAAAGTTATCTTTGACTCAAATATTCTTTCTCTTCTTCGGCAATGAATCTCAGTTGTGGTTTTTTTTTTGAGACACTAATTGCCAACAGGGAGTGAGGGGAATTCAGAAAACAAATGCTCCCACTCTGAGGGTGTGAGATAAGAAGTGAGTCACCCGTTGATTCTAACCTTGCTGCCAGTATGTTGTAAGTATTTTTGGTGGGGGGAGCTTGACGATACTGGATTTGCCTCAAGCTGTAAATATTGTTAAACTCTGCACTCTGCGGTCTCAAGTTCCAAGCATAGACTAATTCTTGGAATGTCACACTGAATCAAACATACAGACCCGCCCATGGGTCAAAAATTTGCAACCAGATTTTATTTCAAATTTACCTGGCGATCATAACATCCACCTGTCAAACAACAGATCTTTCTGCCTGCGCCAACGTTGTTTTCAAGGTTCTGATTATTCATGTTCATACTTTCACATCTCTTCTGTGAATTTACGGTTAAATTTCAATTGTGTATTCTATCTTCTCAAAAGTTCCTTTCGCCCTATTTTGAGCTGCTCCCACTTAGCAACCTACTTTGGGCATGATTGGAAGGGAGTCTTCATAGAATGATGAAGCACGGGAAAAGGAGGCCATAATGTCAGCACCAGCTGTTTAAAAGGAAGATAGAAGCAGGAGTAGGCAATTCAGCCCCTCAAACCAACTCTGTTGTTCAAGTAGATTGTCAACCTCAATCCTATTTTCCCGCGCTATCGCCATATTCCGTGATATCATCAGTATCTAGAAATCTATACTCTGTCTTGAATGTACTCAATGATTGAGTTTCCATAACTCTCTGGGGTAAAGAATTACAAAAAATTACTACCCTAACTGAAAACATTCTTCCTCTTTTCAATCCTAAATGGTCTAATCCTAAAATGGTGTCCCCTGGTTTCAGGCCTCAACTCTGGGAAATATAATTTCTGCATCCACCCTTAAGAATTTTTAAGTTCCAATCAGACCGTCTAAACTCTAACGATTACAGACCCAGTGTCCTCATAGCACAGTCCCTTCATCCCAGGGATGTCTGGTGAACCTCCATTGCACTCTCTACGGCAAGTTATTCTCTCTTTGGCTAAAGGGACTAAAAATGGACATGTGTGGTCTAGAAATGAGTAACTCACCTCCTACCTCTCTAAAACCTGTCCATGATCTACAAGGCACAAGTCAGGAGTGGGACGGAATACTCTCCATTTGCCTGAATGAGTGCAGCTTCAACAACATTCAAGAGGCTTCTGCTTGATTGCTACCCCTTCTTCAGATTTTCAATTCCTTTGCCAATGATAGACAGTAGCAGCCTTGAGTACCGTTTACAAGATGCACTGCAGGAACTCACCAAGATTCCTTAGGCAGCACCTTCCAAACCCGTGACCACTACCATCTAGAAGGACAAGAGAAGCAGACACCTGGGGACACCATCACCTGGGCATTCCCCTCCAAGTCACTGGCTGTCCTGACTTGGGAACATATTGTTGTTCCTTCACTGTCACTGGGTCAAAATCCTGGAATTGTCTCCCAAACAGCACTGTGGGTTTACTACACCTCAGGGCCTGCAGTTGTATAAGAAGGCAGCTCACAACCACCTTCTCGAGGGTAACTTGGGATGGACAATAAATGTGGCTTAACCAGTGATGCCCATGTCCTGTAAATGAATAAAAATAAATAAGAGAATTTGTTTTGATCTATTATTGTCACATGTATTGAAAAGTATTGTTTCTTGCAGGCTATACGGACAAAAACATACTGTTCATAGAGTGCAAAGGGGAGAAGGAAGGAAGGTGGTGCAGAATGTAGTATTGGAGTCACAGAAGGGTATGTGCAGCAGGCTTCATGTGAGCCTCTAATAACATTGGTAACATCCAAACAAGATGTGTTATTGAGCCCAATTTTATGCTCAAGTCTGAAATATCTCTAGGTCTACACTTGTTGATGATTGATTGAACAGTTGCATAGATTTGCTGACAGGACACTATGGATTGACTCGTCATTAGTGGCTAAGGCTTTTTGTTATTTCCTTTCCCTTTCCCAGACACAATGCCTATCTGTCACAATCCACTATCTCTGTCCTTGTGCCTTCAATGGCTTCCTTCTCTCAGCAGCTTGCTTTCCTCCCATCTGTATGCATATATGCCTCTCTCTATCCGATGTTTTCCTCAACCTTGCCCTTAGAATTTTTAAAAACCCTCCATTGCCTCTTTCTCTTTGCTTAACAAGAACCAATTGAAAATAGATTTCCTGTCAGAATGTAACTAATAAATTCCATTGATCATGTTTTAATTTGTGACACTTTTAGGAAATTGAAACTTCAGATTAATGTTGTAGTCTGAGAAATGAAACATATGAGTAACTCTTGCACAATGCCATCTTAGAATATTCTGGAAATTACCATCAACATGTTCACCCTGTATCCTGCTGTGGAATCTGGGCAGAGGTGCATTTCCTAGATGTTTTTGCCTTTTAAGTGCTTTAAAGGTGAAATCTGTAAGTAAAGACATAATAGAAGCCATCAAAACATATTTTTTAAATCTGTAAGTCAATTTAATCATTATTATGATTTTTTGAGACATTTAAAACATTATTTTTCCTAAATTAAATCATATAAAGAGGGTAACCTGAAGGGTTTTCCAAAGAAATGCAATGTTTTATGACAAATTGGTTCCTGTACAAATCACCTACTAGTACGGAACAGAAATGTGCCTGAGATTTTGTTTCTGATTAGACACAGGAAGTGTTACAGACAATATGAAATATATGTAGTGCTGCAACTTGTGTTATGCTGCTAGTGTCATTATACAGTTCTAACCCAGGCTTTTTTTTTTATGAAGATCACTGACAGACATTTGTGCCACCCACTGTATGAAGTTTGCCTTCTACTTTTAAAATAAGGTAGCAAAAGTGTCCCAGGGACTACAGAGCAGTGAGCTCAATCTCCACTGAGAGCAAATTATCAAAGGGATCAAATCATGGAGCATCCAGGTAAAATTAAAATTCTAAGGACAGCATGACTACATGAATGAGAGGGCTTGCCAGTCTAATGGTGGCACAGTGGTTAGCACTGTTGCCACACAGCAGTGCTAACCCGGGTTCAAATCTGGCCTTAGGTGACTGTGTAGCGTTTGCACATTCTCCCTGTGTCCGTGTGGATTTCCTCCGGTGCTCTGGTTTCCTCCCACAGTCCAAAGATGTGCAGGTTAGGTGGATTGGCTATGTTAAATTGCCCTTGGTGCCCAAAGATGTGAAGGTTAGGGGGATTAATGGAGTAAATGTGTAGTGTTACGGAGATAGGGCAGGGGGTGGACCTTGGTAAGATGTTCTGTCAGAGAGTTAGTGCAGACTTAATGGGTCAAATGGTCTCCTTCTGCACTTCAAGATTTCTACGATTTCATGAACTCTCTGGTTGTTTTAAAGCTGTGATGATGAAAATTCTAGGATTAGAGAGTACCCAAATTTCAGTGAATCCTTCGGTACAGTTCCACAAATATTCAAGTACCCAACAAACGACAGTAAGAGTAGACCATATCACCCATTCCGTCATTCAGTACCTTTGTGAATGTTGTTTGGCTTTAATACTTTCCTACCCACTCTCCACATCATTCAATTCCCTGAAAGACCAAAAATCCGTTTATCCTAGCTTCAAATATGGAGCACCCACAGACCTCTTTGATTGATAGAAATATTTTAAAATGGCTATGTAATAGTTTGTGTGATAGAATTTCAGAAGGTAATGTTATAGACATTAGGCAGGTCTCTCCGGCCTCAAGTAGCCCAAGATCAAAAATTCCTGCCCAAACTCAACTTTAAATGATCCACCAAATTCTCTGTCTCGGCCGTTATGTTTCCCACGGCCTGGTGAGACGGGAGCCTGGGAGAATGTTACTGTTGGGGTTCCAGAGCCTGGGAGAATGTTACCGTTGAGATTCCAGAGCCTGGGAGAATGTTACCGTTGGGGTTCCAGAGCCTGGGAGAATGTTACTGTTGAGGTTCCAGAGCCTGGGAGAATGTTACCGTTGAGATTCCAGAGCCTGGGAGAATGTTACCGTTGAGATTCCAGAGCCTGGGAGAATGTTACTGTTGAGATTCCAGAGCCTGGGAGAATGTTACCGTTGGGGTTCCAGAGCCTGGGAGAATGTTACTGGCAGCGTTCCAGAGCCTGGGAGAACGTTACCGGCGGCGTTCCAGAGCCTGGGAGAACGTTACAGATGGGGTTTCAGAGCCTGGGATAATGTTACCAGTGAAGTTCTAGAGGAGTCTGTATTGAGACCAGTTTGTTTCATAACTTGATGAATGATTTGCAGTTAGAAATCAAAAGCACGGCTGCTAAATTTATCAACGACACAAAGGTACCAACGGCGGTCAGCTCCAAAACTGAGCAAGATAAAAGTTGCAAGGGGATTTTAATGCACTCAGTTGGACAGATGACACATGCAATTCTAGGTAGAGAAATGCAAAGTTCTTCACTTTGGGGATGAAAAACCCCAGGAAAGACCTATGACTTAAATAGGAAGAAAAGAATCTAGAAAATGAAAGGAATCTGGTCGACAATAAACTAAAGTCATCATGATAATATTCATGGGTGATACACAAAGCTAATCAGATGTTGGAATGTTTTAAAAGCTGATTTTGAGTCAGAAGAGTGAAATAATCTTGACCAGTAGCCAGACTCTCAAGTTATTATTAAATTATTAAGTTAGGGGCCAATAAGGGTTTGTGTAAAGGAGACAAAATTTCAGATTCAGGTGTTTGTTTATTGAAGAAAGTAATAAGATTCCACGTGTTTTGAACTAACAAAAATAAATTTTACAGAATCAGAAAGGTAAAACAATTTCAATATCTATCTTCTGCTTATCAATCTCATGCTTATCAATCTTGTATATGGGGAAGCGATGGCCTAGTGGTAATATCGTGAGACTATTAATCCAGAAACTCAATTAATGTTCTGGGGCCCCTGGGTTCGAATCCCACCATTGCAGATGGTGGAATTTGAATTCAATAAAATGCAATATCTGGAATTAAGAATCTACTAGTTACCATAGTCGATTGTCGTAAAAACCTATCTGGTTCACTAATGTCCTTTCGGGACGGAAATCTGCTGCCCTTATCTGGTCTGGCCTACATGTGACTTGAGAGCTACAGCAATGTGATTGACTCTCAATTGCCCTGGGGCAAGTTGGGATGAGCAATAAATGCTGGCCAGCCAGCGACGCCCATATCCTGCAAATAAATAATAAATAATTTAACATTCAGCGTTACTATGGGGTGCATATAAATTAATAGGCAAACTGTGGTTGGGTGCATCACATTACACAATAAACGCCAAATGCAACCAAAACGGAGTTCACCAGTTTCTCGATAACGTATTCAATGTCAGGAACACTAAGTTGACCAATCACACTGAAACTCCATCTCTCTCACGAGGGATTTCAATTTTCACCCCCAAAGGTATTGCCCTGTAATGAATTCTCTGCAAAAGTCACTCCAACTCGGATAGCTTCAACAATGGCCCACCTCACAGGGTTTCTATCTCATCTCCTGAGATTCCGTCTCCCAGGATTCCCACGTCTACATTCAAACATCAAATTACAGGGACAATATCAGATTTTTGGCCAAACCAAGCAGAACCCCAAAAGTAGTATCTTTGACCCTACAGTCTGCAGCTTGGAGTAACTAACCTTTGACTGCATTCTTGGATCTTTGGGGCTTCTGCTAGGCTCTCTCCAGCGCCTGAGCGTCTTGACTTAAAGTCGCTCCCCAAGTCCTTTTGTCTAGCTTGGAGCACATTTATTTGCTTCTTTCCCTTTCCCTTTCTCTGTCCCCTTTCTGGGATTTGTACCTGTCCATGGACTGGAACACTTGGGTTTTATTCCACTCCAAGTCATCTGACAAGGGTTTTTGTGTCACTTTTCCTCGTGCACAGACATGCTGAGCTGGTCCTCAACAAAATAATTCTTAAAGATGTAGCTCATTGCACATGCAGCCTGCTCCCAGTCTGCACACGCATGGAAACTCTGACTGTTTCGGAGTTCCCGACCTCCACAATCAACATTAAGAAGAGTTTCATCACACACTTTATGTATCATTGGTGTGGCCACATTTGAAATATAGTGCACAGTTCTGATCACCACAGTACAAAGAGGAAACTGTAGCTTTTAAGAACATAAAGAAAGATAGCAACCAGAATAATTGAGGGGTGGAAGGTAATCAGGAATGATGCAACAAATTTTTATGCATTTTCTCACTGAAAAAAAGGAAATTAATAGATAATAGAATTGCTTTTCTCGCATTCTTAATAGGCTAGATGAACATAGAATAGTTACAGTACAAAAGAGGTGGCCTTTCAGCCCAGTGCCTGTATATTTGGTGTATACGGGACTCAGCTAGTCCTGCTCCCCAGCTTTAGACCATTAGCCTTATGCCCATTTAATTTCCTTTTGAATTCATTGATTGTATCCATTTCCACCGCACATGGTGGGCATCAGGTTTCAGGTTATTATCACTCACTGTGTTTCAAAAAAAAAAGCTTCCTCCTCACATTCCCCTCTGTATCTTTTGCCAAAAATCTTAAAACTGTGTCCCCTAGTCCTTGTATCATCAACTAATGGCAAGGTTTTCCTTATCTATCTTTTCTAAATCTACTGTAATCTTGTAGACCCCTATCAAATCTCTGCTTAATCCCATTTACTCCCAAGAAACCAATCTCAGCATTTCCAACCTAATCGTGTAACTAAAACCCCGCATCCCAGGAACCATTCTGGCAAATCCTCCTCTGTCAACAACCCTTGCATCTTTCCTAAATTATGGTGACCAGAACTAGACACAATACTCTAGTTGTAGCCTAACCAAAGTTTTCATAAAGATTCTGCATAACTTTGCTGCTTGTGTACCCAGTGCTCTATATATGAAGCCCAATATCTCACATATTTTATGAACCACTCTCTCAGGAGATCATGCCACTTTGAAAGATTGATGCGTGTGCACTCCCTGACCCCTCTGTTCCTACATACTCTTTAGAATTGTGCCATTAAGCCTATGTTGCATCTTCCTATTTCTTCTGCACAAATGCATGCCCTCACTATATTGGCAGTGATTCTCCAGGGCCGTTGGCATCAGCTGGGAATCCCACTGACCCTTTGAATCTGGCAGGAGGGCTAAATCAGATTCCTGCTGGAAGTCAATCCCATTCCCAGTATCTCGGCCCGTTTTGCCCGCAAAACTCACGTTCGCGGCCAGAGCAGATGAGACCCTGACGTCAGATGTTTGAAATGGATTTCAGTGTAATTAGCAGACAGAAAGCTTGATTCAACCCCCTCCTGCAATGTTCCTCTTTTTACCACATCAATTCAGTCTGGCTTCTTTTTTAGTACTGCAGTTTTGTTTCAAATCTCTGGCCTTGCTGAGAAGCCTAAATGTTTTGAAATGCTTTGCTTACATTCAGTGGCACGCTCCAGTGCTTTTAACTGGCCCTCTGATTACATGTTCAGGCTATTTCACAGTAGGCTGTAGCTTTGTTCATTTTTGTTTCCCAACACAGTTGATTAAATCTGAAGTGCTTCCTCTTTGCTAATCATTTTTATTTTAAACAGGTCTTTTCTTTGATCATAAATGCCTACTCATGTCAACAGCTGGTTCTAACTGCAGTTGTTTTAAACCAGCTTGCTTTTTCTTAGAATCATAGAACTGTACAGTGCAGAAAGAGGCCATTCGGCCCATCAAGTCTGCACCAACCATGATCCCACACAGGCCCTACCCCCATATCCCTACATACACATCCCAGGACACTAAGGGGCAATTTTAGCAAGGCCAATCAACCTAACCCGCACATCTTTGGACTGTGGGAGGAAACCAGAGCACCCGGTGGAAACCCACGCAGACACGAGGAGAACTCCAGACAGACAGTTACCCAAGCCAGGAATTGAACCCAGGTCCCTGGAGCTGTGAAGCAGTTATTCTGAAGACCTTGGCTGTCTCTTATTCATAGTGGATCTTCTTCAGCCTCTCATGCCTGAATAGCATGCATTCACTGGAGGTAGCTGTTAGCCAATGAAGAGGCTGGCATCTCTTCCCCTGCCATCCCGGCAGTGACACTGTCACAGTGATACCCTGGTATAGTGAAAGGATTCGAGTACAGGTGTAGGGATGTCCTGCTGCAGTCATACAGGAACTTGATGATATTAATCTGGTACATTGTGCGCAATCTTCGTCTCCTTATCTGAGAAAGGATGTTCTGTTTTCGCAAAGGAGTACACACATAATACAGCAGGAATGTTCGGAAGCACAGGGAGGAGCTGACAGAAGTCAGAATTAGTAGAGAAATGGTGTTGGAGAAATTGATGGGATTGAAGGCTGATAAATTCCCAGGGCTTGATAATCTACATCCCAGAGTATTTAAGGAAGTACCCTAGAAATAATGGATGCATTGGTGGTCACCTTCCAAGATTCCATAGACTCTGAAACAGTTCCTACAGATTTGAGGGTAGTTAACATAACCCCACTGTTTAAAAAGGGTGGCAGGAACCAGCCTTCCTGACGTCAGAAGTGAAGAAAATTCTAGAAACCATTATCAAAGATTTTATAGCAGAGCATTTGGAAAATAGTGGTAGGATCAGACAGAGTCAGCATAAATTTACATAAAGGAAATCATACTTGACAAATCTACTGGAATTCTTTGAGAATGGAACGAGTGGAGATGAAGAGGAGGAGCCAGTGGATGTGGTTTATTGGACTTTCTGAAGGTTTTCAACAAAGTCCCACG
Organism: Carcharhinus amblyrhynchos; assembly: GCF_965287045.1. Taxonomy (NCBI): domain Eukaryota; kingdom Metazoa; phylum Chordata; class Chondrichthyes; order Carcharhiniformes; family Carcharhinidae; genus Carcharhinus; species Carcharhinus amblyrhynchos. The sequence goes on along the minus strand of NC_137339.1, from coordinate 37,090,532 downwards.
TAAGAGATTAGTGTATAAAATTAAAACACATGGGATTTGGGGGTAGTGTATTGAGATGGATAGAAAACTGGTTGACAGACAGGAAGCAAAGAATGGGAATAAATGGGTATTTTTTCGAATGGCAGGCAGTGATGCAGGATCAGTGCTAGATCCCAAATAGTCACAATGTTTAGTTATGATTTACAGGAGGGAACTAAATGTAATATCTCCAAATTTACAGATGACACAAAGCTGGGTGGGAGGGTGCGATTTGAGAATGCAGAGATGCTTCAGTGTAATTTGGACAAGCTGAATGAGTGGGGCAAATGCATGGCTGAATAAATGTGAGGTTACCCACTTTGGTAGCAAAAACAGGAAGACGGATTATTATCCGAATGCAATCAATTGAGAAAGGAGAATGTGCAACAAAATTTGGATGTCCTTGTACAGCTCTTGCTGAAGGTAAGCATACTGGTGCAGCAGGCAGCAAAGAACGCAAATGGCCTTCATAGCAAATGGATTTGAGTATAAGAGCAGGGATGTCTTGCTACAATTATACAGGGCCTTGGTGAGGCCAGACCTGGAATATTATGTGTTGTTTTGAATCATAGAATCTCTGCAGTGCTGTAGAAGGCCATTCAGCCCATAACCTGCGTTTGAAGAATAGCGTTCTTGCTATAGAGGGAGTGTAGCAAAGGTTTACCAGGCTGATTTCTGGGATGGAGGGATGGACATATGAGGAGAGATCGAATCGGTTATGACTATATTCACTGGAGTTCAGAAGAATGAGGAGTGATTTCATACAAACCTATAAAATTCTAACACGATATGATAGATTCAGGAAAGATGTTCTTGCTGGTAGGGGTGTCCAGAATCAGGGGTCACACTCTGAGGTCATTTAGAACTGAGATGAGGGGAACTTTCTTCACCCAGAGAGTGATGAACTTGTGGAATTCTCTACCAAGCAGTTGAGGCCAAAACACGGTATGTTATCAAGAAAGAGTTAGATATTGGTCTTTGGCTAAAGGGATCAAAAGATATGGGGGGAAAACAGAAGGAGGTTATTGAATTGGATGATCAGACATGATCATAACGAATGGCAGAGCAGACTCGAAGGGCTGAATGGTCTTGTCCTGCTCCGGTTTTCTATGTTTCTGTGTTGGTAGATGATTTTTGCATTCTCTTGTACATTGTCTGCCATTCTCTTTGCCAGTCTTATTTTGCTCTTCACTTTCTCTCTCAACTTATATCTAACCTGATTCTCAACTTGAACAATTCACATGACGTGCATCATGCACCCTTCTTTTTTTGTATTTTATTGTGGTTTCTATCTTCCTTGTCATTCAAGGAGCCCTGCTTTTGACCTCTTTATCTGACCTGTCACCTTCAATGATGAGTTCACATATACCCCCAGGTCCCTCGGCTCCTGCGCTCCCTTTAGAATTGCGCCTTTTGTTTTATATTATCTCTCCTTGTTCTTTTTACCAAAATGAGTCACTTCACAATGTAGACAATGAGAAGTCAATTCACCTTAACCAGAACAGTACAATCATCTAATAGGCATGGCTGTGCTGGAGGTGGGGGAAGTGCAGGGTGGTGGCAGTGTAAAAGGGAACAAATTCAAAACTAATCAGCAAAAATAATACTTTACTGAGCAATTGGTCAATTTATTAACATTCTTATAAAGGAGATGGTGGAAGAAATTCATGTTGATCTATTCAAATGCCAATGAATAATTTGAGGTATTATGTCTGGTTTCTAGCACTCCCAAAACTCTCCCACCACTAAGGGTTTCCTCATAACATATTTTGGTCTGTTGTGGACTAATTCAGAGGCTCATGCACCTCTCCAGAGACCTTCCAACAAGTCTGTGATGCACGCCCAACCCAAGGGTGAGGGAAGTGGACAACTGCCCAAGGTATCATGGTCAAGACGGAGTGGCAGTCAGAGGCTGCACCCATGGGCTCAACTGCTGCTCTCCTTCTGCTCCACTAGATCCCTCTCCAGGAGGCGGTCAGTTAGCTTAGCTGGTTGGATGGTTGGCTTGTGAAGTGACGTGACGCCAACAGCACAGGTCCAATTCCTGTATCGGCTGAGATTATTCATGCAGGCCCCGCCTTCTCAACCTTGCCCCTTGCCCAAGATGTGGTGACTATTAGGTTAAATCACCATGAGTCAGCTCTCTCTCTCAAAAAGAGGGAGAATAGCCTTTGGGACTTTGGCAAGCTTCATTTAATTTCTGTCTCTACTCTTTTTTTATAGTACATCTGCTGTCCCCTCACTCCTTTGTACATTCTCCATCTCCTATTCCTTCCACACTGTCCTTCCCCCAGTGTCCCGGTTCTGTCCTGCTCTCCTAATGAATTTTCCATACACGTGCTTTTCCATGTTTTGCCTCCTGTGCTCTCCATGCTCTGGTCAAGAGTACAACAACTCTGCAGTGAGAAGCTAGCACAGCCCAGCTCACAAATACTTTAGGTAAATTGCTGTTTCATTAGAAGCATTGTTGAAACTCTCTCTACATACAACACCTCCATCTTGTGTATTGTATAATATTATACTTCTAATGGTGGGGGATAGTGATTAATCCATTTGAAAAGATGTCCTTCAACCAAAACATCTGAGAACCAGGGGACTAATTGGTATAGATTAATTGATAATGAAGTTGTTGAATTGACAGCAATTCAGCTGCCAGAATGGTAGAAGGTGACCTGGAAACATCATGGTCTTTTCTCAGCCAGGCATTCTGCTTAGAAATGTGTGTGTCAAAGAAATGTGAGATAAGAAGTGTGAATTTGCATATAGAAAATTACTAATACCATTTTATTCTGTGCCCATATGCAGCAAGACCTGGAAAGCATTCAGGCTTGGGCTGCTAAATGGCCAGTAACATTTTGTTGAATCGTAGAAACTCTACAGTGCAGGAAGAGGCCGTTCAGGTCACTTCAGCCCATTGAATCTGTACTGACAATTCTCCTACCCAGTCCCTATCCCTATAACCCCACATATTTACCCTACTCATTTCAGTAACATATGCATCCTGTGACAATAAGGGGCAATTTAGCATAGCCAGTCCACCTAACCTGCATATTTTTGGATTGTGAAAAGAAACCAGAGCACCTGGAAAAAAACCAAGTAGACACGAGGGGAATGTGCAAACCCCACACAGACAGTGACCCAAGCCGTGAGTTGAACCTGGTTCCCTGGTGCTGTGAGGCAATAGTGCTAACCACTGTGCCACCCACACAAGTTTGCACCACACAAGTGCCAATTGCATCACACAAGTGCCAGTCAATGGCCATCTCCAACAAGAGAAAACCTAAGCATCTTTCCTTGTCATTCAATGGCAGTTTCATCATTGAATCTCCTACTATCAACAGTTTGCTGTTACCATTGGCCAGAAACTGAACTTGATCAGGCATATAAATATTATAGCTGCAAGAACAGGTCAAGGCCAGGAATTCTGCAGTGAGTAATTCACCACTTGACTCCTCAAATCCTGTCCACTATCTACAAGGCACAAGTTAGAAGTGTGATGGAATATTCTACTTGCTTGGTTGAGTGAAGCTTCAGCAACACTCAAGAAGTTCAATGCCATCCAAGATAAAGCATCTTCTTGATTGGCACCTTATTCCCCACCTTCAACATTCATTTTCTCCATCACTGACGCACAGTGGCAGCAGTGTTTTCCATCTACAGGATGCATTGCAGCCACTCACCAAGGGCTCCATCGACAGCACCTTCCAAACCCATGACTTAAATCAACTAAAAGAGCAACAGCAGCAGATGCATTGGGACACCACCATCTGCAACTTCTCCTCTAAACCATGCATCATCATGACTTAGAATTATCTTGCTGTTGCTGAGTCAAAATGCTGGAACTATGTCTCTAACAGCATTGTACGCCACATAGACTACAATAGTTCAAGAATGCAGCTCATTACCACCTACTCAAGGGCAATTAGGGATGGGCAATAAATGCTGGCCTGACCAGCGGCACCCACATCCCATGAACAAAACCAAATTCATATTTGACCAGGAGAATACTCATGGCAAATCATATTATATCATCTTTATACGCACAGGAATGTTCTTTTAGCAAAATGAGCCATGCGCTATTAAACAAATGCAATAACTCAGGCAATGAATGGTCACTTACAGTTTTTTAAGAATATGCAGTCTTTGGCTAATCAACTTAACTAATGATAAAACTGCACAGGGTAAGTTAATTGGTGTGTAATTGTGTTTCTAGCTGCGAGACAAATACAAAGAAAAGTATCTGCCTTGTAATTGTGATCGTTAACTACAGACTCTTATGTTTTATCTTGTTGAAGGAGTTCTCACAATATGCAAAATGATTGGTTTCCTTTTGTTTCAAAAGACCATTCGGAAGAATATGATCCAATTGATTGCAAGGATAAGTTCATCTACAATGACCAGAGGATTATGGCACAGTAAATGAGATATGACTGACAGCAAATATGTGCAGATATATATTACCACTGAGCCTTATTCACTGTAAGCCAATGTAGATTCTTAAAACTAAAGAAAGTTGCCAGAGACCTTGCAGATTAAGAGGGGATCAAGCCTTCTTTAAAGCCTTTCATTTTCCAATTTGCTTGCTTTTTTTTCTTGAGAGTGCCAACTCTTGTTGGTTTAAGGTGCCTTGCTAAAAGTTGTTGTGTAATCATGTTGACATTCCATCATTGGAGTAACTTAAAACCAACTGAATCATAGAATCACTGCAGTACAGGAGGCCATTTGGTCCATTGAGTCAGTACTGACCACAATCCCACCCAGGCTGTACTCCCGCAACCCCACACATTAACCCTACTAATCCCCCTGACACTAAGGGTCAATTTAATATGGCCAGTCCACTTAACCTCCACATCTTTGGATTGTGGGAGGAAACTGGAGCACCTGGAGGGAACACACACAGGCACAGGGAGAACATGCAAACTCCACACAGATGGTGACCCAAGGCTGGAACTGAACCTGGGACACTGGTACTGTGAGACAGCAGTGCTAACCGCTGTGCCATCGTGTCACCCTGAATTGATACTAACTCAGCTAACTTTCTTGCAAGCTTCACACAGGTGGAACTCTGCTATGGCACTGAACCACAGGCCAGGGAGATTCCAGCTGCCATATTTGGTCCATTGAGTTGGCAGTTTCAGTGACCTGATGAGTACTACTAACTTCAGCATCTCTGGGTTAAAGAAGTGTAAACAAATCATCTCATGATTATTGCTGAAAATTGTGGATAGTGGCGACTATCAGGTTGGAAATTTGCCTGTGATGTTTCTATAGTTGACTAAATTATGATATATTCTCTCAGATCACAGATGAAACATGGCTGCCTGGATGATGCATAGAAGAAATACAAGGAATCAGTAGTTTCAAAAAAGGTGAGAAATTGGAGAAACATGGAAGCCACTTGATTAAGTTTAAGAAAATGTCTTGTCTGTCTTGCATGCCCCTCGCTATTATGTCTGAATTCTGATGTACAGGAAGACTTTGGAGTAAAAATGAACAAAATTCACCAGAAGATCTGGTGTAATGTGTAAGTGACTACCTTGATTTACAGAATCCCTAGAGTGCAGCAGGAAGCTATTCGGCCCATTGAGTATGCACTGACCACAATCCCACCCAGGCCCTTTTCCTGTAACCCCACATATTTATTCTGCCAATTTGTTCACAACAAGATCTCAAGAATCAGTGTGATAAAGGCCTAATAACCTGTTTCCATGACGTGGATTGAGGGTTAAGTCTTGATGAGGGCACTGGGGATAACTCTCCTGCTTTTCAAAAAGTATTATGGGATCTTTCACAGCCATCCAAGCAAACAGATGGGGCTTTGGTTTGTTATCTCATCTGAAGGACGGCACTTTTGACAGGGTAGTACTCCCTCAGGAATGCACTAAAGTACCAGCCTTGATTTTTGTGCTCAAGTCCTAGAGTTGGTCTTGAACCCAGAAATTTGGGTTGGACTCTGAGACAAGAGTGCGATGAACTGAGCCAAGTGGCAGCTGACACACATCTAGAATTTTTGACCTCTCTTTGATTGCCACATCCACTCTATCCAATGCTCTTCGTTCTGCGTCAGATATCTACACTTTTTCCCTTTTCGTTATTATTGAAACATTTCAAGTTATGTACTTTTTCCTGAACGTGGAAATGTCCTGGAATCCAACATCTTCACCTTTCCACTTTTCTCTCTGTTTCTCCCTTAGTCATGTCAAACCTGGTTCCCCAGAACTTACCTTTGTTCTACCTTTCATTCCTTCACCATTGAAGTTCTTTCCCTATGCCTTCTCAGGCTTTTCCTTGATTATAGACTCTCAGTCTCTCTTTGTTTTAGCTTGGGCATCACTAGGTTTCACCATAGCAATCATTTAAATTTCAATATTCACCTCTCCCACTGTTTCTCCTGATTACCCCATCCATTTGGGGCAATCTTCTCCATTCCATTTCCCACTCTCCTCTCCTCTCCTTCTTTCTGATGCCCATTCCATTCTAAGTTACACTGTCCGCCAAAATATCTACTAAGCCTCTTATCAACCACAGTGTCGCTGCTTAGGAGTGCATTGATACTTTAGGCTTTATCAAGATTTGGTTTACTGCTGACAAACTTTCTCTCCACATTTAGTTTCCTTCTGTCATTCTTTCTGCCATGGCTATCATTTCAAAATGTCATTTTGCCCTTTTTACTAATATTCTGGAGTTTTCTTACTCTTTCTTGTCTCTCTTTCAACAACTTCATCATTTCAAAAGTATTCTGAAGAAGTTATTGGTAAGCCCCAGAGTATTCACACCCAGGGTTAGAATGGTTTTCATTTAAACATATCTGGCAGTGAGGCACAACCATCTATCAGATCAAGAGATCAGGTGTTATTCTAAGTGGTGACTTTGGCAGAAGAGGAGATTAGTCATAGCGTGATGCATAACCTGACACAAGTGCAGATCTTACTCTTGTGTCAGACAGAGGTTGAGAGATTCCAAGCTGAGGTATATGGCCAGTAAGAGAAGGGGTTGATGCTGTTTGGTTCAGGGCCTACTTGTGAGTTTAGCCCAAAAATTGAGAAAAGTTGTGGGATTTACTACATTTCCTGGTATGATGAACAGCAGAAACTGGACGAACCTATCTGCAGAACTGTATTTTGTTCCTTCATAAATTCTATGTTAAACAAACCATTCTGTTGCTTCACCGTCAATTTCATTACATCTGATTTGCTTTTCATTCTGCCTTTGAAAAGACAGGAGCGCATGGGGCTGCCAGCATATGACCATAATCTCCAGTACACACAAGGGGCGGAATTTTTCTGTTCTATCTGTAATGGGAGTCGGAGCAGGCAGGACATGGACCATGCAAAGGTCCGTTGATCTTGGGTGGGATTTTCTGGACTTGAGGCGAGCACAGTCAGAAAATCCTGCCTAAGATATCTATTGCTATGTGTTGCAGGATATTGGACACTGTTCACTTAATTGGTTAGCTGTGTTTAGTAACTACAAGAATTATGTACATATATACAGCAAAGGGTTCAAGCTAGGAGATGTCTCCATGCTTTCTTGTGTACATGGCTCTGTCCAACACTAGATTGACTCTTTGATATGGGTCACGTGTTTTTTTGTGGGCACTACTGTGCTCAGTCCCACATTAACCCTTGATGAGCAAGACCCTTAAACTACACTATGATCCTGAGATTACAATCATTTAATTACACACCAGGCAGCGAAGGTACTGCAATTCTTGGAGAACACAAGGTTGGTTGAATCAATGGTGGATTAACCATTAGGCTGAGTAGGCTTAAGCCTAGGGGCCTGGAAAGGAGGGGGGCCCGAGAGCAAAAAAAAAATTTGTTTAACCCTTTTAACGGTGAATAAATTTTCATAACTATACCTGTGGGTGAATTAATATAACAAATGCCTATAAATAGAGGAGCTTCACCCTGAACTCGTCCATTTTCAGGAGTACATTCAAGGGCAATCCGATGATGATGTCACTGTCACTGGGATGTACCAAGCTCTGGCAAGAGATCGACTGCACGCGGTGTATCCAAATACATACATTTGCTTTAGAATTTATCTGTCCTTAATGATCACTAACTGTTCAGATGAGCGTTCATTTTTGGCACTGAAGAGGGTCAAAACCTATCTGCACTCAACAAAGAGCGATGAGAAACTTAGTCACCTGGCACTCATGCACATTGAGTCAGACATGCTTCGATCTGTTGAATTACATGCTGCTATCGACACTTTTGAAAAACAAAAAACACAGAAGCTTTTTAAAGTATAAATGTAAAGAAAATGAAAAATAAATGAATAAAAGGGCTGTAATTGATTCATATAACATTATGATATTATACATGTAGTACCTTACACATAGTACAATGATATAAATTATCTAATGTCATTATTCTATTCAATGAAGGGTAGGGCAGAGGGTAAGCTCAGCCTAGGGATCCAGGTAGGAGTTAATCCGCCATTGCATTGAATGAAGAGAATTCTGAATATAAGAATGTGTGTGTAGAATTTGTAATGGCTGCATTCCACTTGTTTTTCAGCGCTATGGCTGTTTGGCATTGCCACTCCTTCTCAGCTTGATTGAGTTGATTATTTTTTCCTTCTCCAATAATTCTCCTTTATGGCAACGTTCTTTCCTGGTTCCCTGAACTGAGCAACAACACTGAATAGTTTCTAGTCTTGTTCTGGCTGCTCACATCCTGTGCACATCAATTCTAGTCATTCAGACACACACAAAACATTGAAGCCCTGGAAATGATGCAAAGAAGAGTAATGGGGTTGATCCTTCATGCCAGGAAAGTGAGTTCTAAGGGATTTTTTTTTTAATATTTTGATTTATGCAAGGAATTGGGGGTATTTTAATACCCAAACTCAGATGGGTAGTAAAAATTGGAAAAAGAAAATGAAGCATGATCAGTACCCAGCTGCAATTTGTCCATTCCATGTTTAACAGAAGCGTGTTTGGCTGCATATGAGTAACCTGTTTGCCAGAGTTGGCATGAAAATGAGTATAAATAAAGATTATGTGGAAATGGGAGGATTTTCAATGGGTTTTAATATTCTGTTGATTTGAATGCCTACAACCAGGGTTTTCCGCGGTTGATTTTAGGTGGGCAGCAGGGTGGCATAGTGGTTAGCACTGCTGCTTCACAGTGCCAGTGATCCGGGTTCAATTCCCAGCTCAGGTCACTGTCTGTGTGGAGTCTGCACATTTTCCCCATGTCTGCGTGGGATTCCACCGGGTACTCAGAGTTTCCTCCCACAGTCCAAAAGATTTGCTTGTTAGGTACGTTGGTCATGCTAAATTTTCCCTCAATGTACCCGAACAGGTGCTGAAGTGTGGCGACTAGAGGGTTTTCACAGTAAATTCGTTGCAGCATTAATGTAAACCTAATTGTGACACTATATAAATAAATTTAAAACTTAAAGTACTGTTCATGGTGGATTTCCTAATCTCAATGGCTCAGTGCTTCTAGCTGCATTATCAATTTCTATGGCTCTGAAAATCACCACTACCTTCAACCTTTTGGCTTCTTGGTGCTACCAGAGACTATCAAGGGTCTGGTTATCTGTTACACAAATATGCATTCAGCAGGAATTTTTTGCCAGGATTGAGAGTTATGTAAACCACCACCATCATAACTTAGCGAGAATAAGTAAGCAGTTGTACTTGCTCCTCCAGTTTTCTTCCCACAGGGGAGGCAGTGGCATACTGATTTTGTCTCTGGACTACTAGGGTTCAAATCCCACCATGGCAGATGATGAAATTTGAATTCAATAATCTTCTGGAATCAAAAGCCTAGCAATAACCATGAAACCCATCTGGTTCACTAGTGTCCTTTAGGGAAGGAAATCTCAGTCTGGCCTACGTGTGACTCTGAAATGGGCAATACAAATCACTCGGTTTAAGGGATGAACACCCCATGAATGGATAAAGGAAGAAGCACAGGGCTGTAATCAATGGCATTTGGCAATCCAAGGAGATTTCATAAACCACAAGATATATTCTTACATCATTGCAGAGCTGGTGTTACACACATGATGCATTCATACCGAGCTAGTATAACATGCGAGACCTTATTTTTCCAGTCTTAAAATCTGGATCATTGCCTCTTTCAGATCCATTACAACAAGAGGCACATGACCAGTAGCTGCATCATAGAGCCAACCACCTAATTGCGCATCAGGTATCTAGATAGAACCTGAAGTGCCCATTAATTCTCACCAGTGGATACATGGGATAGTGAGGAAATGCATCAAAAGTGAAGGGTGGATATGGCAGAGTATTCTTGGGACCACAGGGTGGAGGGGCCATGACATTTCTATCACAGGATGTAGATGAATCAGCGAATTTTTTTTTACTTTTCATGACCTAGTTAAATTACTTCCTGCATTATATCCAAGAGTACAGCACAATGCTCCAACTCCCCGTGTTGGTGGGTTTCATCCCTCTTGTTGGAGAAAAGTCTGTCGTTTCTACCCCCCTCCCCACCTTCTCCAACCGGCACTACCATGTTCCTGACTGCAACCTGGAGTAATTCCAGTGAGGCAGCATTGAGCCTGAAGGTCAGTCTAGTTTTGTGCATCCATCCTAAATACATCCTGTCTCCTCCAAATCCTATTTCTGCTTTGGCTCTTTAAGTCGGGGTCTGGATATTGTGTCATAGGGATGTGCCTCAGACCCTCGTACAACTTGGAGGAAAGCAACCCAGAAATCGAAAATGATTGTCTCAATCAAGCTAACTTTACAGAATCTGATAGCTGATGTTATTTCTGCATTTGGCACACGATCAGCCCCGAACCCACCTTGACATTCATTAGTATCAGGGTCACTACATAGACTTTAAACCATAATTCAATAGCAATAGGTACAGCGACTGAAGGACATCTAAGAGAAACACTTCTTGATGCAAACGGTAGCTCATGTCACAAATGAACTTTAAGGTATAGTAGTGGAGGCAAACATTTTGAAATACTCAAAGCTGTTGCCAGCTTGCACTGGGGGGGGCGGGGGTGTTGCATTTTTCTATGGAAGGACAGACCACTTGTCTGTATTTGTTTGATATTGTTGCCCAGTAGGTGGTGCTAGAAGACAGGAGACTCATTTCTGGATCAGAAAGCTATGTGCAATTTGCTGTTCAAATCCCAGTGACATCAATTGAATTTGCTGACTTACTCAATTGCTTTGAGTAACAAATGACTGTTTAAGTGCAATGTCAATGATGATACCATACTGAATATGAAAATGGTTGCAACCGCTTGTCATAAAGTGGAATTCCTGGTGGTTCAGGGTAATTTTCAATAACTCACCAATAACTCACTATTGTTAGGTTGTGGCATTACATTTAGTGCTCCTATTTCACCTACACAAAGTAAATCATCATTGAATAGCAATTTATAAATTTTGATCTCCAAATATAAAATCTTATTGTGTATGACACAGTCTACTTAAAAGGACATGACATGTCCTATTTAGAAAATACCTCAAATTTACCCAAGAACTGGATTAACTCCCACCACTTTCATTTGTACAGAAGTTAAAGTTTATTTGTTAGTCACAAGTAAGCTTACATTCACACTGCAAGGAATTTACTGTGAAAATCCCCTAGTGTTTTGGTACACTGAGGGAGAATTTAGCATGACCAATTCACCTAACCAGCGTATCTTTGGACTGTGGGAGGAAACCAGAGCATCCAGAGGAAACCCATGCAGACACAGGGAGAATGTGCAAACTTCACACAAACAATGACCCAAGCTGGGAATTGAACCTGGGTGCCTGGCACTGTGATGTAGCAGCGCTAACTGCTGTGCCACCATTTAACAAGCAGGAAATAATTTCCTGCTTCCCCCTACTCTTTCATTTGTTCACTGCATTTCTCCCCTCAGACAATTTGGGAAGGAAATTTCTTCATCATGATTATTTGCTTTAACCTAATGTGATGTAGCAGAGACTGGGATCTGAGAGTACAGCCTCAGAGTTAAGGGACAACACATTAGAACTGAAATGAGGAGGAATTTCTTCAGCCAGAGGGTGGTGAATCTATGGAATTCATTGCCACAGAAGGTGGTGGAGGCCAGATCATTGAGTGCATTTAAGACAGAGATAGATGGGTTTTTGATTGTGAAAGGTATCAAGGTTTATGAGTAAAAAGTGGGAGAATGGGGTTGAAATTTATCAGCCAGGATTGAATGGTGGAGCAGACTTGATGGGCCGAAGTCTGCTCTGATATCATACGGCCTTACGTATTTCTTGGAGGCCAGATTGGTCAAGTTATTTTATCCTTCCTCTTTTGTAACTTCTTCCCCCTTTGAAATGGAATGTTCCACAGCACAAAGCATTGCACTTAATAGACAGACCTCGACTCCTGAAAGTCACTTAATGCAGGTACGTAGAAATGTCAATGTGGGGGTGCGGGGGTGGGGGTGCTGGAATTCAAAAGGACCAGAGAGTACTTGTGAGGGTAAGGGGAGGGTCCCATGGGAATAGGTGAGTGCAGAGGGTGCGAAAGAACAAAGAGTGCCAAAGTGGCAGCAACCCCACTTCCACATTTACACAGGTAGGCATTTCAAATGCACAGGACACTGACATGGGACAGGGTCGTCTGTGATTTAAATACTTTTTAATAAAACAAATAATCAAAAATAAACAAGAAGGGGTGACCATTTTAGGTGGGGCATTGTAACTAATGATCAAAACTTCAAAGGAAGCTTATAATGTCAGATTGAAATCTCATTACAAATGTGGTAATGATGCACCCAGCCCCCACAAAACCCGTTGGTCCTGGAAGGCCTCAAATATAACGTCTGTGATTTAAACATGCAAGAAGACAATTATTTGAAGATTTAATTTAGTATTCTGCCTTCACCTGCCAGCATACCAATTTCCCAGATTGTCTGAAACTCACCAGGATCAACAAGGTGAGAACACAGTAGGGGTTAAAGGGACAATTAAACATGATGTGGAGATGCCGGTGTTGGACTGGGGTGGGCACAGTAAGAAGTCTCACAACATCAGGTTAAAGTTCAACAGGTTTATTTGGAATCAGGTGGGGCATTGTAACTAATGATCAAAACTTCAGAAGAAGGTTATAACATCAGAGTGCTTTTGGAGTGCTGCCCCTTCACCTAATGAAGGAGCTGCGCTCCAAAAGCTCGAGATTCCAAATAAACCTGTTAGATTTTAACCTGATGTTGTGAGGCTTCCTACTGGGACAATTAAACTGGCAGTCCTTTGAACCAGGAGTTATTTTGCCCTTGCCTAAGTGGAAGGCTCTGCTCACAAGACTTGTTTTATCTCAGCTATCTGCTGCTGAACCTTCACTCATGTGTTTCTTACCTTCTAGTCTTCATCATTCCAATGTGCTCCAGGATAATCTCCCTGATTCAAGTAGACTTGAAACAACCTCCTGTGACTGATGGGCTCTGTGGGGACTGGGGTGCATTGTCACCCCTGGAAATGACATTTTAAATCTGATTTTGTAAGTTTCCTTTTGTTACAATGCCCCACCAGGGACTGTCAAACTCTCTTGTTCCCATTCCCCCATCACCCCCATGTTCACTGACTTACACTGGCTCCCAGTCAAGCAACATTCTCATTTTAAAATTCTCATCCTTGTTTAAAACCCTCCATTGCTGAGCCCCTCCCAATTGTTATATTATTTGTAAAGAAATAAGAACTATTTGTTATGAGGATGTACACCCAAGTACCACATTATCCTGTTGCACTGCAGTCATGTGCTGAGCAACAATGTATCAGCCACCAGCCATATGGAGAGATGCAAGAAATGTTAGTAGAAGGATCTGGTATATACAGGGTTAATGTGGAACTGTGTACAGTACCACCAGCACAGTGATATGAGAAGCTCATTACCCATACCTTAGTGTGGCCAGAGAGGTATTAAGACCGAGGATGGAGTTAAACCCTTGCCTGTACCCTTTCCTGTATATTTATGTACAACTACAAATTGTTAATAAAGACTTGCTGTTAACGATGAAGGCTTGTTTAACAGACACATTCCGTAACCAACACCACCCGACAAGAAACACACTAATGAAACTTCAGAACTGTTGGTGGGATTCTCCAGCCGTGCTTGCTCCAAAACCGGAAAATCCCATCCAAGATCAACGGACTCTTGTGTGGTCTGCCCCCCATCCTGGCTGGCTGTGATTTTCGTGGTGGGTGGGGTGGGAACATTCCCTCCTTTGAGTCTAAAAATGGGATTATTTCAAACTTATATAGATGATCTGGAGGAGGGAACCGAGTGTATGGTGTCGAAATTTGCTGATGACACCAAGATTGGTGGAACGGCAAATTGCGCGGAGGGTGTGGAGAGTCTGCAGAAGGATCTAGATAGGCTGGGCGAATGGGCCAGGAACTGGCAAATGGAATTTAATGTTGGCAAGTGCGAGGTGGTCCACTTTGGTAGGAATAATGGTCAGAAGGACTATTACTTACGGGGCGAAAAACTGCAGCAGGCGATGGTGCAGAGGGACCTCTGGGTCCTTGTGCATGAGTCGCAAAAACCCAGCTTGCAGGTGCAGCAGGTGGTCAGGAAGGCTAATGGGATGCTGGCCTTCATAGCGAGGGGGATTGAATATAAAAGTAGGGAGGTCTTGCTGCAGCTGTATAGGGCATTGGTGAGGCTGCAGCTGGAGTACTGTGTGCAGTTTTGGTCGCCGTACTTATGCAAGGATATTTTGGCCTTGGAGGGAGTGCAGAGGAGGTTTACTAGGCTGATAACGGAGTTGAGGGGGTTGAGCTATGAGGAGAGGCTGAATAAACTAGGCTTGTACTCGTTAGAGTTTAGAAGAATGAAGGGAGATCTCATTGAGACGTATAAAGTGATGAATGGGATGGATAGGATAGAGGTGGAGAGGCTCTTCCCACTCAGAAAGGACAGTAGGACTCGGGGTCACAGCCTCAAGATAAAGGGGGGGCGGTTTAGAACGGAGTTGAGGAGGAACTTCTTCACTTAAAGGGTGGTGAATCTCTGGAATTCTCTGCCCGTTGAGGTGGTGGAGGCTACCTCGCTAAATATTTTTAAGACGCGGGTTGATGTGTTTTTGATAAGCGAGGGGATTAAGGGTTATGGGGAGAGGGCGGGAATGTGGAACTGAGACACGACAGATCAGCCATGATCTTATTGAATGGCGGGGCAGGCTCGAAGGGCTGGATGGCCTACTCCTGCTCCTATTTCTTATGTTCTTATGTTATGTTCTGATTGTAACCAGAAGACTAATGCGTTCAACTCCAACCTTACAACCCTCCTCTAGTTCTGATTCCCTGAGGACTTCGATTTTTCCCTCTCCACAATTGGTGGTTGTGTTTTCAGTTGCCACGGCCCCAAGTTGTGGGACCTTCCTTTCCTCCCTCTTCTCTTTCTTTGCTTCTTCAAACCTCTTTGACAAAGATTTTGAATATATGACCCAATATCTCTTAATGTGACCCGTCTGGTGACGTAACGTGGGACATTTGACACAAAAACAAAAAATGCTGGAAAATCTCAGCAGGTCTGGCAGCATCTGTAGAGAGAGAGAACAGAGCTAATGTTTCAAGTCTAGATGACCTTTCATCAGAGCTGAAGAGCAGGAAAATTGGGCAAGATGTATACTGTGAAGGTGAGGGGGAAGGAGGTTGGGGTGGCTGTAATGAATAGGACTGGCATTGACTAAAAGACAAAGGGAAAGTAAATGGTGATGATAAAGGCTGAGAATGGCGCTAATAGCGCTCATTAAGAGCTCAGAATGTGTGAATGGGTAGAACAAAGGTGCACAGTGTCAAAGGGCAGCCTGAGGAATGTGGCAGTCGGCCCTTGGGAAGGTGGGGAGGGGAGGTTGAAAACATTTGACATTGTTTAAATTTGTTCCCATCATTGCATGATGACGGCAGCATACTTTCATTGCTTTGGAGGTTATTCCCAAGGCTTTGGAAGTCATGTCTGCTGTAAATTTTTTATTTTAACTTGCGCTTCACAGGAGCCGTTCATACAGTTCTACTTAGCCTCTGATGTGAGAACTGAAGCAGTGAACATTGAGATTGATATTTCACATATGGTGATATTACTGATATTTTCCCTGCTGGGGAAATGATTAGCCCGGTTTGTTAAGTTCAGTTTGTTATTGCCCAGTTGACCAGTTATGAGCCAATGATGGGCCAGAGGTTTGTTTTCCTCACGGAGCTGTGTTCCTAATTTTAGCGACATTCCTATACAGGTAGGAGGAAAGATTAAGTGGGGAGCGAGTCATTCCTGGAGCACGTTGCGGTGCTCCACCCAGCGCCTGGTTCCGAATGATATGGGCAGAGGCTTATCTGCAGGTGACTCATCCACTCGTATTTGTGTCTGCAGTTGGCACAGAGCCCTCCCTGGAAAGATGTGAAGGGCACACTCTGAATGCTGGAAATAGACTGAGAGATTTCACAATCTTTAGCCGGTTTACGATATTGTAAAATAAATTTATAAGCCCACTTTGATCAGTTTGTATCCTCGAATCTATTCAGTTTCAGTGATTTAGTACTGCCACAAACAGATTAAGCTTGTCCTGCTGCCAAGTCTATTCCCAGTGGAATCAGCTAAGTGGAGAGGAAAGGTCGCGTTTGGAAAATGACCAGGATGTGTGGGTGATGTTTTGTTATTTTTCAGGGGCCAGACAAGAATTGCCACTGACGTCCAGTGACCTCTCCCAGTTACACAGCACAAAGAGTAACAACGAGAGCATTGACAGGCAAATAAACCCCCTTTCACGGAGTATCAATTTCTTCATAGAATTAACTGTTAATTGCTGTGTTATTAGTGAGGGTGAAATCCCTGCAGATTGCCATGGGGTGCCTCGACGGAAACATGCGTTTCTTCCAGTATGCTGGCAACATTTTATGCCAAATACTTTAACCAAAAGCAGCCTGACTGTATGTCAGACACTCTGCTGGTATTTTGATTGTAAAATGAACAGGAAGTAGTCCTGGGGCTCTTTTTCTTCCAGTTGTTGAGGGTGAAGTAATGGCCTGGTGGGCTCTGGTGCAGTGTGGGCCTGAATCCCACCCCGCCCCTGCCCCCCCCCCCAACTCCCTGCTGCCTCCCCCATGGTTTCAAGCATAATGGGTAGGACTTTCCAGCCCTTTCTGCTGGTAAGATCTTTAGATGACTCCAATCTGGTGAGGGGGTGGTGCTTGCAGGGAGGAACTGAAATCTTAATGGAGGAGAGGAAGTTTGGTGGTAGGTGCTGACATTATCTTTATTCTTTTCATGGGATATATGTGTCTCTGGCTAGGGCAGCATTCTGGGGATGGGGGGGGCATGGAGCAGAGCTGCTGCTGCAATTTGGTGAGGGTGGGGAAAGGAGGGGTGGGAGCGATGGGCTGGGTAGTGGGAGCAGGGAGTTGATGCATCTACCTGGCCAGGCTGTACGATGCAGAGAAATGTGCAATGTCCTTCACATGGGCTTTCATTAGGAGAAAATGTCCATTCAAGGGAAGTGGAAGTGTGAAAAAAAGGTTAGGCGTGCAGGCGTAAACTGTGGATGAAATTATGGCACGGTAGCACAGTGGTTAGCACTGCTGCCTCACAGCGCCAGGAGCCTAGGTTCGATTCCTGGCTTGGGTGACTGTCTACGTGAAGTTTGCAAGTTCTCCCTGTGTCTGTGTGGGTTTTCTCTGGTTGCTTCAGTTTCCTCCCACAGTCCAAAGATGTGTGAGTTAGGTGGATTGGCCATGCTAAATTGCCACTTAGTGTCAGGGGAACTAGTTAGAGTAACTACACGGGGTTATGGGAATAAGGCCTGGGTGGAATTGTGGTTGGTGTTGACTCGATGGGCCGAATGGCCTCCTTCTGCACTGGAGGATTTTATGATTCTATGAAAGTCAGCTGTTAATTGAAAGTCATATAATGGATTATGAATTAATGCCTCTGTATATTAAGGGATCTGTAATTGTGTTTGGAAAATTCTCACAGTACACTGACCCTATGTTAAACAATCCATACGTGCATATAATGCATCTGCTGGGACTTAGAAAAATCTCGGCCCGAGTTTTCTAGCTGTTCGCCCAATGGCGAACCCCCTCCAAGGATTTCCCAGTGGTGGGGCCCATATACAGCAGGAAACCTGATTGACAGAGCCAGGACCTGACCAATGGCAAGCCACCTCTGCTGCCATGAAACGTGTCACAGGGACAGTGGAAAACTGCCACCTTGGTGTCTCAACTTGTCAATTTTGCCATGATCTTTAGAACTTAGCTTTTTTTTTAAATTCATGAACAAAGTCCATGGTGGCTTTTGATGTCAGTTGAACGCCTTCTGGACAGTTAAATTAAGTTAGATGCCCCCAAAAGATATTTTTTGAGTTTTGTATGTTTTCAAGTCAATTGATCACTATTTTATGTCAAATGATGGCTAAGTGATCACTTTTGAAAGGAGGTGATAGCAAGTGAGTGCATACGAATGCTGTTGGACACACAATTCTGTGAAAATGTTTTGGTGGGAGTGTCAGAACAGCTGCTTGTCCACATGTGGCAGTTAGTCAATTTCATTCATTCATTTTCATCATAGCCTCAGTGAGGCTTCATCTTGCTTCTTCACTGACTTTCTTCAGTCCTTCCTCAGCATGTGTTTCAACATTATCCACCCAGCCCCCAAAGCTGTCAGGTCTATGGTTCCAATATGTGTACTATTTCTCATCTTCTACTCTTAAACTAACCCACCCATCTGTCTTTCTGTCCATCTAACTGGCTCTGAGCATCTTCTGCCATGCCCACATTTCAAAAGCTGTTCTCCTCTCGCTCACTTTCTACAGAGTCCATAAAGTGTAACAGCCCACACTGATGACTGGGCTCCACATTCTTCAGGTTCAAGCTATTGCTTTTGGACTTCCAGATGCTACTTATGTCAGCGATCATGACTCTTGCCATAACTAATGCAATCTGGATTTCTAGCCTGGTGAGCCAATATAAGGTAATTGCACCTAATTTAGAGGGCTATTAAGGCATGTGGGTAACGCACATCAGCCTGGAGCATATCCAGGCCAATGTGGCGGGCTCAGGTCAGGAAGCAGAGAGGCTGCAATTGATCCCGTGAGTTGCCTGGCCTCCTCCTCCTCCTCCTCCCCCCAACTCTCTCAATATTCAGACTGGCAGCTCCCGTCCCATTGGGATTGCTAATCTGCGAATGCTGTAGAGCCCCCCCTCAGTTAGCCTGTTCACCATCCCTAATTGGATGGTGAACCTGCTCCCTGGTCTTTTAATTGCCTGAACCTTTAAAAGTACAGGTGGGCATGTGTGGAGCAGGCCATGTAAGATTGGAATGTGGAATTGGTCCCCACATCATGTTCCTGACCCTGGATTGAAAATTCAGCTCCACATTTGATACATCATACCAATTGATACTGATACCAAACCCACAGCTAATCATATCTGACTATTTGTCGTAAAAGTAAGTCAGAGCAATGAATCTCAGGTCACGCCCATTTGCAGCAATTAGATTTTGTGGTGTTAAAAAGACCGGCCAGATGGACCACAGCTTTGGGATTTGGCAGCAGAATGATACATGTGATTTGCATCGTATAACATCCTTATTAAATTCCCCATTCACTGAGTTACCCCCGGTAACGCTGCAACACTTTCAAAGCAGAAGTCATTTCACATTAAAGATGTCAGGAATCATGGTTATTTTCCACTGAGAAAACATTTCATGCTTCCGGTTAACACGGTCACTGGTCGAGTGGAACTTTTTTGATGGGGAAACCTTTTTGGATTGGGCAAACCTTCCAGATCTCAGAAACAATTGGCAGGCGCAACAGAAATGCTGTGCACATTAGGCCTTCAGGGTCCTAACATCAAGGGAGATTGACTCATGGCTCTTGGATGTGGCAGTTTGTCTGAGCACAGTCTGTTTCTTCTTGTTTTCAAGCAGCCATGTGGTAAAAAAAGCACAACATCTGATTCCAGTTCCCCGGTAACCCAGCAGCTGTAGACAGAATTTGTGGGCTACTTTTTATTACATTTCCTGAGGGCTTGATCATGACATACCTCAAAGTCCTGTCGACTTTAAGCATTCTTTCAGAAAGTGATGCATGTTCCTGTATATTCCAGAAGTATATTTTAGATGTACTATTGCGCACTCTGGTTTCCTAGTTTGCGCCTAATCAGTTTAACAGACTGAAAGGTTTACCAGATATTTTTTTGACATCTGGCTTTCAATTTGAATTATTACAAAACACGTAATAAAACATCTTTGAAGCAAGAAGTTGGTTAACTAGACAATGGTCAAGGCAAATGCATGACCCAGACCTGACTAAAAAAAAGCATAGCATGCTGGGTTAAAAGAAAGAAAGACAGACTTGCATTTATATAGAGTCTTTCACATCCACTGGACAACTTGAATATATGTAAAGATATACAATGAGGCCTTCATCCCGGCCTTTGGTATAATTGACAGAGTCTAACCTCTTAGTCTCCTACATAAGGATTTCCGCTAAGAATGTGTTAAATTAACTGAGCGACAGTCACACAGTCTGCAAATCCAATATTAATGGTCAATGTTTCAGTGATAGTGTCTCAATAAAATGTTCTATACTGTGTCACATTGATGCGACTTGTGTCTGAATAATGTTAATATGTAATTTCACCAGTTGATCAAACATATACTGAAACATTTAAGAAGGATTTTTTAAAGATAAGGAAAGACACCAACTAAAGATGGCTGCCACAAGTCACCTGACACTGGAAATTGCAGGTTGATCAGCTTTTGGAAAGTTCTAGTGTGAATTGTAATTCGAACATGCAACAACAACCTTCTGTAGAATTTCACACCTGCCGATGTCAAGAACCCACTTCAAAAGGATGTACCAAAACGTCCTAGACATAGCATTTGCCTTCTTAGAAGACTGCTTCTCCAGCAAAGACAGAAAGTTTGCTAGAATGATTGTTATATGCAGATATATCATCCTATCTCATCAAGATGGATAATGACTCATTAGGGGGTTAATAATTGCTACAGTACGGAATTTGCTTACCCCAAGCCATGAAACAAAAACATCCATTGGTTCAGACGTCAGACAAATAAACCTCTTCTGAAATCATTTTGTGGAGAGGTCATGTAGTAACCATATTAAAATCTCTTTCTGTCTAAAGATAGAAGTAGTCTGGAAAAGCTGAATCAGCAAAAAGCTCCCTTCTCTCCTCTCCTAAGTTAAGACCTTTCTTCAATTTAAAAATTCAACAAAGAGATAGTGACTTTTCTGTTGCAAGGAACATTGGGTGCAAAACTCATTGGCTTGTGGAAGAGATGAGTTAAGGCTTAAAATTAAATTGTTTCTGGCAATTGTACTTAAATGGGCTTCAACTCAACTCTTGGAATCTAAAAGAACTTGGAAAACTTCCTGCTGCAGCCTTAGTGACCAACCAATTAGGACTTGTAAACAGTGAACTCTCAAGTTTTATATTGTGATAACCCATCCGAGATTCACGGGGAATCACTGATTGAACTCTCTTGGGGCTCAGTGAATATAAATTCCCCTGGTAACAGGCAATGGCTTGCCAGCTGGAATTAATTATCTGAGCTTTTTATAAGGCAGACCCAGGACTGGGCCTGCTGAACTGTAGTTCCATATAGGGGCTAGTGTGCGTACACCACGATAGTGGTTTGACTTTGCATTCTGCAATAGACTATGTTCCTTTCCAGTTCGACATCCTGACTTATTACATGTATCTTTCATCATTGAATTTTAATTTTGCTAAGAAAGTAACTACCTACAGCATATCATATCAGCATTGCTTCCTTGCTTGTATGTGAATGTAGGTCACAAAAGTTTGAGAAGCATTGGTTTACTTTTTTAAACATGTCACCATCTTTACCTGAGTGGCAGCACAGTGGCACATTGGTTAGCATTGCTGCCTCACAGCACCAGGGACTGAGGTTCAATTCTCAGCTTGGGTCTGTGTGGAGTTTGCACATTCTCCCTGTTTCCTCCAGGTGCTCTGGTTTCCTCCCAGAGTCTGAAAGACATGCTGGTTAGGTGCAAAATTCTCCCTAGTGTACAAGACCAGGCACCGAAGTGAGGCGACTAGGGGATTTTCACAGTAATTTCATTGCTACTTGTGATGCTAATAAAGAAACTTTAACTGTAAACTGTTAAAGAAACCTCTTTTGATTTAAACTTCAAGAAACCCTGTCAGACTAGTTTATTTGAAAACAGTACACAGACATTACATAAAATTCCTTCATCCTCGTAGATCCTTCAGCAAAACCTGTTTCAATCAGACTTGGAGTGGCACAATAGGGGAGTCAATTTAACCCTTCCTCTTGTGGCCCTAACAACTGTTGTTGTTAAAATAAGATCAAATCTAATACCACAGAAAGACTTGCAATGATTATTATCTAATTATCTTCATATTGCAGTGGTGTATTTGCAACAATTATAACAAGTATGAAAAGGAATTCAGTAATACACTTTACACTGCTGTGCACTGCGCACCGGGAAACAGCATTAGGTTACAAAAGATTGTAGGGAGAAGAGATTCTTCTCAGGACTGGAACAGAATATGGAGGGGTTATTCTGAATATGTAAAGTAAGACAACCAACTGGCATGGGCTAGAATTGCACAAAAATTATTTTCATGTGACTGAAAATTTGAGATTCAACCACTGATTTAAGCTAATCTGACCGTATCTATTACTCTGTACATTCATCTTATGTTTGATTCTAATCAGTTCTGCTTTAGAATCATAGAATCTACCGCACAGTGACAGGCTCTTCAGCCCAAACTGGCTCATGCCGTCCAAGATACTTATCTAAACTAATCCC
Source organism: Carcharhinus amblyrhynchos (assembly GCF_965287045.1). NCBI lineage: Eukaryota > Metazoa > Chordata > Chondrichthyes > Carcharhiniformes > Carcharhinidae > Carcharhinus > Carcharhinus amblyrhynchos. Next base: position 37,067,738 of record NC_137339.1, on the reverse strand, counting down.
ATTTGCCTACATTTGGCCGATATCCCTCTAAATCTTTCCTATTCATGTATCTGTCCAAATGCCTTTTAAATGTTGTCAATGTTATGTTAACAATATAATGTTAACTTGGTGCACTGTCAGAGATATTGAGCAAGCAGATGTTTGAAAGATGCAGGGTTCTGATCAAGATTCCAATTGAGTATTGCCATTATCCTGCGATTGTACAAATGGGTACAGTGCAGTGTGAGGCGCATGCCATCGGTGGAGGTTACTGAGATTGCTAACGGAAATTAAATATTGGAATAAAGCAGTTTTGCAAAAATTAAACACAAAGCTTATGTAATGTTACATAAGGTAAATTAACTTACCACATTCAAACACAAGTTCAAACATTATCATTTTGTTAATGAATTTCAAGGCAGCAATTATATGAAAAGGCCTAATTTAACTCAGTTAATTTGATATTAATACTACCTTTCCAGATGTAAGCATCATAGGTAAAGTTGTCATCATTATTATCATTTTGTTATTATTATTTCCTGCTTATGAAGACAAATAAGGCCTTAACTTGATGAAACCACCAAGGAAGGTTTCCATGCCAAAAATTGACAGCAAGGCTATGGCAAGTGAGGACCTAGAAACTCTCATTATCACAAAAGAAGTAGGGTTGGGCAAGCTAATGGAGCTAAACGTAGACAAGTCTCCTGGTCCAGGGTACTAAAAGAGATGGTGTGGGAAATAGCAAATGCACTAGTGGTAATTTATCAAACTTCGCTGGACTCTGGGGTGAATCCTGCAGATTGGAAAACACCAAATGTAATGTCACTGTTTAAAAAAGGAGGTAGGCAAAAGGTGGGGAACTATAGGCCAGTTACCTTAACGTCTGTAGTAGGGAAAATTCTTGAATCTATCATCAAGGAAGAAATAACAAGATATCTGGATAAAAATTGTTCCATTGGTAAGATGCGGCATGGGTTCATGAAAGGCAGGTCATGTTTGACTAATTTGGTGGAATTCTTTGAGAACATTACATGTGCAGTGGACATTGGGGAACCTGTGGATGTAGTGTATATGGATTTCCAGAAGGCATTTGACAAGGTACTGCACCAAAGACTTCTACATAAGATAAAGGTGCACAGTGTTATGGATAATGGGTTAGCGTGGAGGACCGGTTCACTAATAGAAAGCAAATAGTGGGGTAAATGAGTGTTCTTCTAGTTGGCGATCAGTGACTAGCGGTGTGCCTCAGGGATCAGTGTTATGACCGCAATTGTTTATGATTTACATAGATGATTTGGAGTTGGGGAACAAGTGTAGTGTGTCAAAATTTGCAAATGACACTAAGATGAGTGACAGACCAAAATTTGCAGAGGACGTTGAAAAGTCTGCAAAGGGATACAGATTGTCTAAATGAGTGGGCAAGGATCTGGCGCATGGAATACAATGTTGGTAAATATGAAGTCATTCATTTTGGTAGGGATAACAGCAAAATGGACTGTTATTTAAATGGTAAAAAATTGCAGCATGCTGCTGTACAGAGGGACCTGGGTGTCCTTGTGCAAGAATCACAATGAGTCAGTTTGCAGGCGCAGCAGGTAATTAAGAAGGCAAATGGAATTTTGCCCTTCGTTGCTAGAGGGATGGAGTTTAAAAACAGCGAGATTATGTTGCATCTGTATAAGGTGCTGGTGAGGCCACACCTGGAATACTGTGTATAGTTTTGGTCTTCTTACCTGAGAAGGGATATACTGGCACTAGAGGGGGTGCAGAGAAGATTTACTAGGTTGATTCTGGAATTGAGTGGGTTGGCTTATGAGGAGTGACAGAATGGACTGGGGCTATACTCATTGGAATTCAGAAGAATGAGGAGAGATCTGATAAAAACATATAAGATTATGAAGGGAATAGATAAGATAGAAGGGAAAATGTTTCCACTGGTACCTAAAACCAGGTTTAAAGGGCATGGCCTCAAAATAAGTGGGAGCAGATATAGGATTGAGTTGAGGAGGAACTTCTTCACACAAAGGGTTGTGAATCTGTGGAATTCCCTGCCCAGTGAAGCAATGAGACTACCTCATTGAATGTTTATAAGGCAAAGATAGATAAATTTTTGAACAGTAAAGCAACTAAGGGCTTTGGTGAGTGGGCGGGTAAATGGAGCTGAGTCCACAAAAAGATCAGCCATGATCTTATTGTGGAGTTGCTGGTGTTGGACTGGGGTAGGCACAGTAAGTAATCTCACAACACTGGTTAAAGTCTAACAGGTTTATTTGGTAGCACTAGCTTTTGGAGTGTTGCCTCGTCACCTGATGAAGGGGCAATGCTCCGAAAGCTCGTGCTACCAAATAAATCTGTTGGATGTTAACCTGGTGTTGTGAAACTACTTACCACCATCTTATTGAATGGTGGAGCAGGCTTGAGGGGCCAGATGGCCTACTCCTGCCCCTAGTTTTTATGTTGTTATGTTCTTACGCAAAGGCCAAACGTAAGTGTTAATTGAATTCATTATTCAAACAGAGGTCTCTGAGATAAGAGTGTTCAAAGGGCTTTGGGGTTTTTTTTGGAATCTATGAGTGGGTGAAACTTTTCCCAACCCCCAGGATTTTGACCTTATTCATGAATGAATGAGGCATGGCGGCACAGCGGTCCCAGCAGCAGGCTCCCGGGTTCAATTTCTGGCTTGGGTCACTGTCTGTGTGGAGTTTGCATGTTCTCCCCATGTCTGCGTGGGTTTTCTCTGGGTGCTCCGGTTTCCTCCCACAGTTTGAAAGACGTGCTGGTTAGACACATTGATCCAAACAACCGTCGGAGTGTGGCCACGAGGGCAACTTCACAGTAACTTTATTGCAGCGTTAATGCAAGCCTTACTTGTGACTAATAAATAAAACTTTAACTGAATGAGAATTGTTTCATTCACATTGAAGGGAAATTCTGCTTTGATCATCTGCTTTCATTGTCTGCCTTTCTGTAATCCAGCAAAGTTACTGACACAACACATCAGGGCTGGAATTCTCTAGTCTCTCGGCTGCCAGCAAGAACGAAGAAATTGGCGCTTGGCTAACTGTCCATTCGCAGCAATTGGATTGGATAATCGCAGCCAGAGCCAAGGTCGGAGAACTCCGACACAGGTATAAAGACATTACAATGATATTGAAAGATTAATTCTCAGATATAACGGCCGGGATGTTACCGTCCTACCCGCCACGGGAATCAAAGTGGACAAGGGGCGGATCACGGAAAGGTCCACCGAGCTTGGGATTTTACGGTTTTGGACAAGCAAGGCTGTAAAATCCCACCCAATATGTGCAGTACTGTTTATTGATTTTGATTTTGGAGATGTAGGAAGACATAAGATTACCAGCATCTTATTTTATATCATATACAATTTGTTCTGCCCTGGACTCTAACCAATCCAGTTAATTTCCCAGAGGAAAGCTCTACACGAATGTAGTAAAGATAAATACTGGTAATTATACAAATAATTTGACAAGAAATGTTACATTTGGGTGTTAGAATTTTTTAAAGAGATTTATATATGGGTCTGAATCAGAATTATTTGCCAGAATTTTCTAACATGCCTCACTTGTAATTGTTGCATTAATTTAAAAGAATGACTGTTATTCAAAACATATCCTAAGTTTGGCAAAGATTGAAGAAAAAAGTCAAATTTCATCAGACCTCACTGTTGCGAATTTCTTTTAAATTGTATTGTCTTCTGGCTATGTAGATTTATAAGCTCAGAATACTGAGTTTTAAAGTGCAGATTTTTTTTATATAGCAGACAAAATGAAGAACTGTGCATCACATTGGATATGACACATTTTTGCAATTGTGAAGTATTTAGTCTCCTTTAATGTGTGGGTGCTTAGCATTTAACAATTTCAAGTTAAGACTTGATGCAATAGGACGAGGTGCTAAAGGTCATATTTTGTAACTGCGCAATTCTCCAAAGGTGAACAGTTTTTCTGTGTTTTTTTGCGATGTGTTTAATTTTCACAGTTTTGCCTGTGTGACTGAAGAAATGGTGACAGCGAATAGGAAAGTGCTCCATTCACAATGTTCCATTCACAAAGTTCCTATTTATGTTACGGATGGTAGAGTCCACCAACAATTTACAGAAGTTATTGTTTATGATAATGGGAAAGTGTGTCACCTGTAAAACCATGCCTTGATAGCCCATGGATAGTGAGTGAGTCAGCATTGCATTTTCTTCAAATTGCTTTTATTAAACCAAACTGCAAGAAAACATGACACCTACTGTCACAGTAGGAATACATCAAATAACCGCAAAAATGTTAGTGAAGCTCCCAATCTTTTGTGTTTGTGCTGATCCCTGTTTTCCTTCACTGGAATTTGATACAACTGCCACAGCCAGGTGGTTTAAAACCTCAAAAGCAGCACAAATCTATTTCTGTGGTAACCCCTGCCTGCTATTTGAATAGTGCCTGTTTGGATTTGGATTTTATTTTTAGTTGAATGCCTAACCTGCTGGACTAGAATTTTGATAAATTAATCATTTATTGAGGTGGCGGAGGAGTGGTGGGGGTCTAAAAGGAGAAGGATGAAGCGTTTGAAGAACCCTTTTTCTGTACTGTAGAGATTCTATGAATCTATGATTTAGCCCAGTAGGAAACCAGGCAGAGGACTCTACACGTTTAAACAACAATATTCAATAGCACTGTTCATTGTGAAAGAGATGCCTCAATTAAAATAAAAGATTGTGGCAGAATTTGTCAGTAAACTGACTGTGTCTGAAGCTGATGTACCCAGATAATGTTTGCTTTGCCAATTTAATCAGAAAGTACAGATGGATGGCCTCTTCAACCACAACGATCAAAACAACTCCTGCTTTTAATTAGAATCCATGATACACATTCGGTAAGGTGATGGAAAGGTGAGTTATTTTGAGTAAGAAAATATAAACATGCCTATCAATTTAAAATAAGCATAGAGCTTTCTCATTTACTTACAAGACATTCACTTGTAAGTAACAGAATCTTTTAACAAAATTAACAGAATCATTTCAGCTGTCGAACTTGATTGATGTAAAATATGTTTGCTCTTAATTCTGTTTATTTTTATGTCCGCGCTTCAACTGCCCTGTCACCTTCTGTAGAATGTGTTACTGAACATGGAACAGCATCAGCAAACTTGAAAAAGTGTTATTTGATTGATGTTGAAAAGTATATTTCATTACAGTACAAAGAAATAATACATCACATCCTTGACATTTTAAAATGATTCTATATGTAATTTGGTTAAAGGGAATGGATTAGGTTTATCATAAGCATGTTTAAGGGACTCATTAATCATTTTATCTGAAGGTAACCATTAACGTTACAATTACTAAAACATCCTTTATCATTTACTAATTCATTAACATATCTATTTTTATTGCATTCTCAAATATAACAACATTCCACAACAGGAGCTTTACTAAAGAAAGCCAACAATCTTTAAATTGTCATGCCGAGTATAAGATGGCTGCAGCATACCATGTGACTTCTTTGGCATTTGAACTGTTAGGCAATAGAGTCTGGGGGCAATACTTCATTAAATATGGGCCTGAGTGAAGGAACCTCACAGCTACTCGTGAGGTTCACACGCCTCATTATCGGGTAGTTTTGGCCAATTCTCAAACAATGAAATTTGTAAACAACTCCTCCATGTTTCACCAGAAACAACTGAGAAAACTCTATGGATGGCAGATGAATATGAAATGGATTCTTTCAACCTTTCATTGTATAGTGATAGCACCATGTACAAATACAAAGAATCTGGATGTCTCAAACTATCGAAGTGTGAAAATCATGACACGGGGTGTTTTCCGACCTAACACACTGACTGGAACTCTACCACCTTGCCTGCCGCAGAATCGGGTCGACAATGGAAATTCTGTCGATCTCAGTGGTTGGGGAGTGTTGGTGGGGGGGGAGGAATTTCCGGTCTCACTTGAGCGAGGCCAAAAAGTTCCGACCGCTTTCTCATTTGGAAAAGAACCTTGGAGCTAAAATAGGTCACATGGTTAAGACAGCCATGTTTGTTACCTGGTTTTAAAAATAACAGCAAAAGCTGCTCTCGGACAGACAACACCGGGCATGCCATAACCTGCTGAACAAACTGCAGGGCGCTGGACAAAGAGGTAAGTTAAGAGATAATCCCATAAAATACAGGATGGTTAGTCACCCTACTTTGTGCCTGTGATAATATGTGAAACATTGCATTTTAAATCTCCCGGGCAAGTGTGTGATAATAAATAATGTTCTTTAATTATAAATTCACAAATGCTTGCTGCTGGAAATCAATAAAATTGCGATAAATCACTCTGAGAGTAAGAAAATACACAAAGCTCACCCATTAAAACACTTGCGTCATAGGCAACAGTAAAACTTAAATATTCTGCCCATGGCAATTGTAACCATCAGCAAATCACTGAAGTGAAAGTTAGAATGGCACAAAATGGATTTTTAATTAGTTTACTCAAAGATCTATTCACTTTGGTTAAAAAGAACCATGCAAAATATTAAATCATCTTTTATTTGGGAAAGGAGTTCAATTCTGCAGAATAATAACATCTTGCATCTGACAATATATGCAACAGACTAGGATGAAAATATGTTTGCAGACTGCAGCCACGTTTCTAACTGTCCCTTTATGTGTGATAAGTAGTTGCCTGACAGAAAAAACCCACCTGCATTAAATAGTGCTTTCAGCATCACGCAATGTCTCAAGATGATACACAGCAGTGCTATCAAACAAAATTTAACTTTGAGCCAAATACGTAGCTACTGGACAAGATGGCTAAAAACTTTGTCAAAGTGAGAGATTTTTAAGAACATCTTAAAATAGGAAAAAGGGATGGAGAGGGTTAGGGAAGGGATTCCAGAGCTTAGGACCTAGGCAGCTGATAGCACTGTCACCAATGTTGCAGCAACAGGAGCGGCACAGTGGTTAACACTGCTGCCTCACAGTGCCAGGGACCCAGGTTCAATTCCAGCCCCAGGTCATTGTCTGTGTGGAGTTTGCACATTCTCCCCGTGTCTGCGTGGGAATCCTCTGGGTGCTCCGATTTCCTCCCACACTCCAAAGACGTGCACATCAGGTTGATTGGCCATGATAAATTGTCACTTAATGTCGGGGGATTAGCAGGGTAACATGTGAGGTTAAGGGGATAAGGCCTTGGTGAGATTGTTGTCAGTGCAGGCTGAATGGCCTCCTTCTGCACTGTAGGGGTTCTATCATTCTATTCTAGGAATGAAAATTAAGGATATATAAAACGTTAGAGTAGGAGGACATAATTCTGAGGGCTGTAGAGCTGGAAGAGTTATAGAGAAAAAGAGCCACAAGACATTTGAAAACAAGATTAGGAATTGTAAAATCTACGGCCTGAATGTTATGGGTTATGTACTCAGTTGGCACAGAAACAGAGGTAAAACAAGCTTCCATTTGCGATTGGCTCTGGAATGTAATTTCACCCTGGCTGGAGAGTTAATGGGTTGCCAGTGTGAGAGCCATGCTGGGAAAGGCTCATTGTGACTGGGAAAGGTGAGGAGAGGGCGGGCACAGAGAAAATGGAGAGTAAGGGCTGGCGCTTCCAATCTGCCTGCTCAGTGGGACAGCCACAGTAAAGCTGTGTCAGGGAGGTGCAAACCTGTAAAAAAAAAATAAATTGCAATGGAGAAACACTGCAAAGAATGTTACATTCAATTGCAAGCCTCAGTCCCCAGATATCCTTTTAAATTTTATTCCAGCCCTGACATTTAATCCTGCCTTGGATCAAATTTGAAGTTAAAATGTAAAGACTGTCTGACCTGCCTGGCAACCATAAAAGCAGAGAGCCCATGTAAAGTTCAATTCAATGGGCCCCTGAATGGGTTAAATTGTCTGCTTGATTGGCAGCAGATGCATTTCTCTCATGCATGCTGATTGAAATATCTTGCATGATTTCACATGCTTCTGCCTGCCCGAGCAATGTTTAAATTCTGGTCTCCGTCTTGCTGGGCCAGGAGGCCATTGCACACAGGAGGACTGGGTGAACAGAACTTAGTATGAGTTAGGATATAAGCAGCTGAGTTTTGGATAACCTCTTGCATACTGGAAGTGCCTGGTCTAATAGCCCTTTTACCCACTGGACTTGTACTCCCTTCACATAGAGGCTGTTCCTGATAACCCTTATACGCAACACAAGTATCTTTCCTAGAAATCATAGAAACATGTAGTACAGTAGGAGGCCATTTGGCCCATCGAGTCTGCACTGACCACAATCTCACCCAGGTCCTACCCCAGTAATCCCGTGCATTTACTCTAGCTAGCCCCCTGACACGAAGTAGCAATTTGGTATGGTCAATCCACCTAACCTGCACATCTTTTGGAGTGTGGGAGGAAACCAGAGCACCCAAAGGAAACCCATGCAGGCATGGGGAGAATGTGCAAACTCCACACACACTGACTTAATCCGGGAATTGAACCTAGGCTGCCTGGCACTGTGAGGCAGAATGTGTATTTTATTTGGATTGGTCTCGGATAAAACTCCTGATGAAATTTTCAATCTACTAATGTTTTGTATCTGTTGCTCACAAGTAATTTAAAGTTCCTGTCACATACCAGCTGCCCAGTTTTAATTTTGGCAGCAAGTGACACCATTTTGAGTTTTAATTTTAGTTACAAACATTGTAACTCTTTCCACCACGTCTTCATGTGATCTTCATTTTTACACCTTAACCCTCTATTTCCTGTTATATATAGAGAATCAAGTCTGTGTGAAACCTTATCAAGAATTCAATAATCTCACATAGGCAAAAGAATAGCCAGTGACCTATATACAAGCACGATTACAAGATTGCTTCTTCCATGTTTCTATTTGAAAGGAATGCCAATGACCACTTAAAAGATGTCAAAATGACAATGAGAAAGTTGAGAGAAGCTAATCTGTTGTTTCACTGAAATATTTCTGTTGCATGATTCATTGCAGGTTTGAAGATCATTCATTTTGTGATAAAGGCAAAATACTGTGGATGCTGGAATTTGAAACTAAAAATGTTGGAATATCTCCACAGGTCTGAGTGAACAGAGCCAACATTTCCGTGTTAGGATGACCCGAACGCTGCATTCATTTTGTGACCTTGGCTGATATTTTACGACCTCGCTCGGGTGAGGCTTGTGAAATCCTGCCCAGGAAAATAAAGGATTCTGTTCTGTGAGCCTGGTCTGTCCCGATTCTGGGGGCAGGCGAGGTGGTAAAATTCTGGCCCTTGAGTTGGAAGCATAAGGGAACTAAAGACATACTATCTGGATAATTAAAATTCTTGCCTGGTACAAGCCATCTTTATATGATCTCACACCTGAAGCAATAGCTCATGTGTCTCATCTCACAACCATTCAGCCCCTCTCGAAACCTATTGCCTGAATTTAATATTCCTCCCCTCCCACCCTATTCCTTAATGCTCCTCTTCTCTCATCGTCCCATCTCATTTTGAAGTTACACTCTTCGCTTGGCTCCCTCTATTGATTTAATGCTGTTCCTTTGTGTGGTGCTGGATTCAGCCAACTTCACCGAGAGAATATTTGAAAGCAAACATTTATATTGCAATAAATATATAACTAAGTTTAATTCCTTCAAAGTATTCTTGAATGAATGCTAGAACCATAATTCAAAGTAAAATTCATGACATTCAACGGTTATTTTCAGAACATTTTTCTCATATTTATTATGGGCACTATTAATCCTTAAACCAGCCAAATCTGTGAAATCTAATCCTCTCTGGAATGTACTGCTTTCACTGTCAACCACTGAATCTTGTGCATCTTGTGTACCACATGGGAAATTTAAATATGGAAGCCAATGAATTAGTAAATGTTGAATCTAGCTGGAGATACCACTTTGTTGTTAGAAGGATTTTGGTGTATCAGCACCCATGGTTGCTGAGGATAACTCTGATCTTTGAAGAACCATTCACTCAACGTTTCTTCTTGGTCAAATAATATGACTACATGAAGCCAACTGACATGTGGTGATACGCTATGGTCTGATACCATTAGAATGTTCTCCATCTCAGGAAGGCCATAGGTTTAAGTTTCATTTTTTAAAAATCTGATGTTTAAATAACAGTGCTCATGTCTCTTTATATTCAGGGGAACTTTGATGATGCCAAAATCTGTGCATCCGACCCAACTGATGCTTTTTTCCTCAGGTCAGCCAATGGAGGTGTAATCCTTTGCAAAAATGGTAGATTGAAATTTTCTTCTGGAGTTAAGACATCCACGTTGAGGGCATTTTCGAGTCCCAGGCCTGCATTGGATAGCGCCTGTTATTTTTAGAGACCAGAGTACATGTCTACCATCCAGTTCAGGACAGCAGGTGAGTTCCTGAAGTTGATGAGCCAATAGGAAGTTATTGGAAATGACAGGGAGGGTGTTAGGGGGTGGCGCTGGCACGTTAAAAATGACAATGGATCACAGTGCTCTGGTCTGCCACCGGGAGACCACCTTTGTTTTATTCGTTCATGGGATGTGAGTGTCGTTGGCTAGGCCAGCATTTATTGCGCATTCCAATTTGTTCCTGAAGAGTAGTTAAAAGTCGATTACATTGCGGTAGGTTGTAGTCACATGTAGGCCAGACCTGGTGAGGACAGCAGATTTCCTTCTCTAAAGGATATTAGTGAACTGGATGGGTTTTTACAACAATCAACAATGGTTTCATGGTCATCATTAGACCTTTTAATTCCAGGTTTATATTGAATTCAAATTTCACTATCTGCCAGGTTGGGATTTGAGCACAGCTCCTCAAGGCATCACCCTGATTCTCTGGATTACCAGACCAGTGATGTACCACTACACCACTGCGTCCCCTCAGGAACCCACCAGTCCAAACCTCGATTCAAAAAAGGGCCATTACCAACTGGAAAATTCTAATAGATGTTTGCACAAAGGGCTTACTATAGACCCATGAAGGGGCCTAAGTGGCTACTCACTAAATTTTGGGCACATAGTTACCCCTCCCCAAATTGGCAGATTTAAATATGGTCTGTGGACAGGAATATGTTGGCAATTCTGTCATGATGATCAGCATTGGGAAATTGAAAAGCCTGTCTGCAGCCGTTTAAAAATTCATCTGAGTTTCACTTCCCTGATACTGCAGATTGCCTCAGTGACCAACATTTCCTGAGATGCCTTTGAAAGGTCTGGTAGCATAACTGTGCAACAGATGGCACAGTTTTGTGTAGCCTGCCCAGTGAAGCGGAGATGCTGAAGGCAAAGCTCTTTTTGATATGTCCAGATGCATGTCCTGGGGAAGTGGTGTCACCACATCTGCATTCATTGGTCTTTCATGAATCCTCTTCCTTATTTCAATTACACAGAATCCCTAAAGGAATATCCATCTTCACCCTATTGTAAACTGCAACATCAAAGGAAGCAAAAGATCAAAAATAATGAAAAGTATTAGCAGGGGAACTAAATAAAAAACTGTAATACTGGAGTCCTACAAAACAAACTGACCTCATGTGAATTGCAGCTAAGTATGCAGAAAAGCAGGTAGGAAACAAAACATTTTTAAAAACAAATCTTTTCCTTTTCTGGCTATAGCCAGTTCAATGAAGCTGGCAATTTAGCCTTGTTTCTTTGCCCTTAATTATATGTCACGAATCAGGCATACCAGAAATTGGGGGTGCACTGCACACTTTACTTTACAATCTGGGTTTGCAGAATGGGAGGCCTGCAGATAGTATGGGCCTCTCCAGGTTTTGCTCCAATGTATAACTACCTTCAAAAATATCTAACATACCAGTTAACTTTCCTGTGATGCTGCCCTCGGGGAGCAAACAACAAATTGTACATTCAGATGAAGTGAGGTTCGAGGGGTAGAGTAATGGGGCCAATGTATTCAGACTTAATTCAGTCCTCATTTTAAAGTCATACATTTTGTTCTAATTTCCATCTTAAATTTCTGTGCCCACATTATAGTGGAAACTGCCTAGGTAAATTTGTCATGCTGAATTGCATCTTCCTTAGGGAATACATAGCACCTTTCAAGAACATTTGCAAAGGAGCTCCAAATGCATAACCAATGGAAATATTTTTGCAGTTTAGTCATTGTTGTAAAGTAGAAAATGCGAGAGCCAATTTGGACACAGAAAACTCCCACAAACAGCAGTGTGATAATGATTAGGTAATGGACTTTTGCGAGGTTGATTTAGGGATAAATATTGGCCAGAATATGAAGACTAACCCTTTTGCCTTTCTTGGAAATAGTGCCAAAGGACCTTCTATGTTTGCCTGAGAGGACAGACATCTGCAGTAAGTGCTCGTAGTTTGAGGAGTTTTGGTTCTGAGTCATTGGATTGGAGGCTGAGCTACAGACATCAATGAGGGAGAGATTTACCTGGACAATTTGTTCCAGGAAGTGGTTATGCACCTTAGGGTTGCATTTTCTGGTTTGAAAAGTGGTCAGGGACAGCGGTGGGGGGGGGGGGGGGGGAGGAGGAGGGAGGGAGGGAGGGAGGGAGGGAGGGAGGGTGGTGGTAGTGGGCACAGAAATTTAAAACAGAAATTAGAACAAAACGTATGACTTTAAAATGAGGACTGAATTAAGTCTGAATACATTGGCCCCATTAGTCTACCCCTCGAACCTCACTAAAGCTGGTAAGGGGGACCCGTAAGGCAAGAGTGTCAGTCTTTGCAATTGTCTAACAGGTTTGAATCATAGAATCCCTACAGTGCAGAAGGACACCATCGGGCCCATTGAGCCAATACTGACAACAATCCCACCCAGGTCCTATCCCCATAACCCCATGTATTTACCCTGCTAGTCCCCCAGACACTAAGTGGCAATTTCCCATCGCCAATCAACCTAACCCGCATATCTTTGGACCGTGGGAGGAAACCGGAGCATCCGGAGGAAACCCACTTAGACACAGAGAGAATGTGCAAACTCCACATGGGAAGTCACGCGAGGCAGGAATTGAACTTGCGTCCCTGATGCTGTGAGGCAGCATTACTAACCACTGTGCCACCATTCTCTCAGCTTGTTTGGATGAGAGTGGGGGTTGCAAAGTGGATGAACTGACTGGCCATGGAGCTGTGGTGCCAGAAGCCATTCAAGTGGGGGGATTACATAAAAATGTAGTGATAATAGGGATATATAATGAGAAGGATTGACCCTATTCTCTGCTGCAAAGACAACTGTGCCTCCTGCCCTGTGCTAGGGTTCAGGTTGCTAAGGATCTTGCTGTGGATGGACCATGTTGTCATGGTCCACATAGGTGTCAAAAACAGGTAATACGAGGAAAGGGATTTTGTATAGAGAGATTGAGGAGTTAGGCTATAAATTAAACAACAGAACCTCCAATGTTATAATCTTTCTATTATTAAATGAGCCCTATACAAATTGGCAAAGTGTGCATAATATTAAGGTGATTAATACATGGCTCAAGGCTGGGTGTGGGAGAAGAGGGTTTTGGTTTCTGGGACACTGGCATTAATACTGGAGAAAGTGGGGGCTGTACCATTGGGACAGCCTACATCTAAACCATGCTGGGACCAGCTTTCTTGCGAACCACATAATTAAGGAAGTAAACTGAATGGGGTGTAGGGGAAGATTCTGAGTGTACAGTTCCATTGTCATACATATAGTTTTATTTTAATTATTGAATTTCAGAATATCACAAATGCACCCAAGGGGGTAATGTTCAACAGCAGACTGCCATTTCTTCACCCGACGAGCACACGACTGAAAGAGGAAGGTCAGTGAGATACCACAAACGCCACTTCGATGCCCACCTGATCTAATTCTCAGCCCACTGGGATTTGCCTTTTGCCCTCCCCACTTCACCAACATGCTTGATGCTTGATTTTTGGTCGTCTTGAATCAGTGAGCCACAGCAAAAAGCCTGTTTGGATCACTGGCCGAATCCTTTCTACCCACACTCTGGGCGGACAGTCCCGTTTTGGATGCAGGTTGAAAAAGCCCCATTTTCAAATGGCAGAACTCACAGGGTAAGTTATTATTTTGCACCTGTTCTAAAGTTGCATGTCTGCTATCAAATAATTAGAGTGACCTTTATCTAGAAGCTACATGCCAATCCTCGAAGTTTCCTCATGTGAAATGCTGGCATGTTTTCTGTGAAGCGATCTGGATAAATTGTATATCAATGTATGGGGTGGTATGGAAGTATAGGGTGGCATGGTGGTACAGTGGTTAGCATTGCTGTCTCACAGTGCCAGGGACTGAGGTTCCATGTGCAGATTCTGCACATTCTTCCCCATGTCAGCATGGGTTTCTTCTGGGTGCTCCAATTTCCCCCCACTGTCTGAAAGATGTGCTGGTTAGGTGCATTGGCCATGTTAAATTCTCCCTTAGTGGCCTTGGAGGGAGTACAGTGAAGGTTCATCAGGCTGATACCGGAGATGAGGGGGTTAGCTTATGAGAAGAGATTAAATAGACTGGGCCTGTACTCATTGGAGTTTAGAAAGCTGAGGGGGGGGGATCTTATAGAGACTTACAAGCTGACGAAGGGGCTGGATAGGGTAGAGGTAGAGAGATTCTTTCTGCTTAGAAAGGAAAACAGAGCTAGAGGGCACAGCCTCAAGATAATGGGGGCGGGGAGGGGGGGGAGCAGTTTAGAACGGAGTTGAGGAGGAACTTCTTCACTCAAAGGATGGTGAATCTCTGGAATTCTCTGCCCGTTGAAGTGGTGGAGGCTACCTCGTTGAATATATTTAAGTCACGGGTAGATAGATTTCCGATAGGCAAGGGAATTAAGGGTTATGGGGAGAAAGCGGGAAAGTGGAACTGATCCACTTCAGATCAGCCATGATCTTATTGAATGGCGGGGCAGGCTCGAAGGGCTAGATGGCCTACTCCTGCTCCTATTTCTTATGTTCTTATGTACCCGATCAGGTGCCAGAGTGCTGCAACTAGGGGATTTTCACAGTAACTTAATTGCATTGTTAATGTAAGCCTGCTAATTAACTAAATTAATTAATTAAATTAATTAATTAACTACTAAATTACTACTATCCATTGTTACTTATAGGGACTGAAGATATTGGAGCAGCTAATTCCCTGTCTGCTGTTCTCACTTGACTGCAGCAGGTGCCTGCGGAAGTGTGACATCCCATAAATTTCTATGCTTAACAGAAATAGCATAGTTCTTTTTTGCCGGATTTCCCCAGTTTTACTTTAAATGATTTTGTGTTAAATGAAAATTTCTCAATAGCTCCGAGCGAAAGCAAATCACCGTCACGAGAATCACTTTCTCTCTCCATAACTGTGAGAAACATTGATCTACAACTCCTGATGTCTTTAGATCTGGTTACAGTTGCATAATTAATCCATTAGGAGTGGTAATTAAACATCAAAGTAAGCTAATCTATTTTTATTCCTCATAATTCTAAAAATAAATGCATGCTAAATTTAATGCATATTGTGGAACTGACTCATATGTGTTGCTTTACCTGATCTTAATCAGCTGGCAGGCCATGTTTTACAATTGGCCTCAGCATTCCTAGGCAAGGAGGTAAGGTGATAACATCAGTTGAGCTGCGAAATGCCATGAGGAGGCCAGGGAATCTCAGCGCTCGGATCTTCCTTTAATGATGGAGATGAGAATTATTTTCTCTTCGAGGATTGTTGATCTGTTGAACTCTCTTCACCAGAGAGTAATGGAGGCAAGATCATTGAACACTTATAAGGCAGAGGTAGATTCTTGACCAACTAGGGAGTCAAAGCATGTCAAGAGGAGGGACGACTATGGTGTTGAGGCTACAATCAGGTCTTATTGAATAGTGGAGCCAGTTCAGTGGACTAAATGACCTACACCTACTACAGATTCAGATACAGTCATGCGAAGCCCTTTCCAGCTGACTCATCCTGTCTTCTAACAGTAGTAACACAGATGCACATTTCACCACAAGTTACTCGATTGGAATTAGGGGCAGGAAGCTATGTCAATCCTCACTCCCTTGCCTAGGAACAAGGAAGGAGCAGGCAAAAGTTAGATCCCTCACTGTCCATATGGCACATGGAGCAAGACAGCAGAGCAAATGTTCAGAGACGGCCTGTACTTACAAAGTCTACTCCAGCTGTTAGGAGAAAATTGGAGGAGACAAAATAAACATCAATACAGATTGAAAAAGGTTTGTGCTCATTGTTAATTTGTCTATCATGTTGCCAATTCTGATTGTAACTACCCCAGTTCTCGTTTTTAAAATCCCATATTCCCACCTCCCCCACACCACTGCTTTGCTCCCCTTGCCCCTGACTCCCCATCAACCAGGTTTTGTAACTTTTGTTCCTCTTCCCTTTGAACTCTTCAAACTCTATCATCTTGTCCCCCCTGTTCTGGGTTGGTCCTTTTATCTTGGACTCTCGCCATGGTGCTTGGTTAGTAGATAGATTGTAGTCACACTCTAGTTTCTGATTAATACTACTAATTAGTCCTACATCTAAATAGTTTGCCAATACATGATGCCAATGTCATTCTCTCTCTCTCTTTCTCTCACTCCCTTTTCATCTACAGGATGGTCAACACTTTAGCATCATTTCTGGGAGGAAATGGATGACTGAAATGTAAGGATAATGAAGAATGATCCAAGAGAGAAGACCGAAGAGCACCTTTGAACTGTCTAGGACCAGAAAGAAAGATTGGGAAACTCTGAGGAATTTGTTGCTCCCTCGAAGCAAACAGGGAAAGCGCTTCAGAAGATGAACGATCTTCAACCCCAGTAAGACACTCTCAGCCGTAACATTGACTGCTGTGTCAAAGACTGAAAATCTGAGATTTCAATGAACTTAGACAAGGGAAAGAAATGACCAAATTCCTGGAAGACTGTAAGGCAAAAGAGAAGAGATGATTTTGAAATTATGGCGGAATTCTCCAAATCCACTTGTGGAGAATTTGCTGGAGGTGGTCACAGAGAATCTGACGAGAGGCAAAAGGCCAGAAACTTGCTGGTGTAAAATCCCATTGGAATTCTCCCAATGGCAGGTCATCCTGTAACTCCTTTGACAACACAAGCGAGGATTTTTTTACATCAATGCCTCCACTCTTGCCACCACATTCTATCTTGGACTCTAGGCATGAGACTTGGTTAGTAAAAAGATTGTGGACATAATCTGGTATCTTATTAACACTTGTTTATTAGTATGCGATTAACAAGTTACAGAATGGGCATGCTGCTCCTAGGCATGGTATTCCAACTCTCTCTCCCTTTTGAGTCCAATATATGACTAACTGACTGTCAGTGATAAATCATCATCTGTTATACATTAGCATAATCCATCTGTTACTTTTTTACACTATACTATCCACCTCCAATCACCCCCTCCACCCCGTCATCACCAACTTCAATCCACTCTTCAGAGACTTTAAACCAAGACTACCTTGTCAAGTGGGTGGTAAAAGATTCCTCAGCATTATTTTGAAGAAGAGCAGGGGACCTGTTGCAGCACAGTGGTTAGCACTGCTGCTTCACAGCGCCAGGGACCTGGGTTAGATTTCCTGCTTGGGTGACTGTCTATGTGGAGTTTGCACATTCTCACCATGTCTGCGTGGGTTTCCTCCAGGTGCCCTGGTTTCCTCCCACAGTTCAAAAATGTGCAAGTTAGGTGGATTGGCCATGCTAAATTGCCCTTAGTGTCAGCGGGTTAGCAGGGTAAATGCATGGTGATAGGGCCTAGGTGGGATTGTGGTTAGTGCAGTCTCGATGTGCCGAATGGCCTCCTTCTGTACTGTATGATTCTATGATTTATACTTGGCAGCCTGGCCAATAATTCAATCAGCACCATTAAATAGATTATCATTATCACGTTGCTCTTTTTGAGGGATCTTGCTGAGCACAAATTGGCTGACACATCTCCCATACTACAACAGCAATTCCATTTCAAGTGCATTTCATGATTTGGGAGACACCATGGTTCTGAAAGATGGTATACAAATGCAAATCTTTCCTTTTTGTTTACACGCACTGAAAGCTATGCTGTCAGCTGCCTGAACCCCCACTAAAGCCTTCAGTCTCTCCAAATTGCTCTCCCTCTATTAGATCCCCCTTAAGAGTAGCCTCTCCCAGATGCACTTGATCTGGCTTGGTGAAAGGTGCTGGGACTATTTCTGTTTTAAAAGTGCGGTCTGAAAACAAGGTTTTATTTGGGTAAAAAATAAAAATAAAATTTGTCGCGCATATTCATCCATTTGAAGGACGCCAGTGGACAGATTTTCTCAACCTGGAATCGTGGAATCGGAGGTTTTTTCACACCAGGGATGCAGAAAGCAGTTTGTCCAACACAATTCACACTGAGGAAGGAAGGATCAGGAGGACTCTCAAAAGCAAAGTAAATTTGACTGCTCATTGATCACTTGGGTATTTTTAAGTATATATATTTTATATGTATATAACTGGACATAAAATCAAAATTTGGAAAACTCCATTTGTTTGTTGTGGATTTCTCCTATGCCTGCACACTCTGTTTCCAACATTAGCAGGCTGCTACTCTGTAGGTGGATGTTATTTATGGCATGTGTTTCCCTTAAGGATACGTTTAATCAATC
The DNA here is from genome assembly GCF_965287045.1 of Carcharhinus amblyrhynchos. Taxonomy (NCBI): domain Eukaryota; kingdom Metazoa; phylum Chordata; class Chondrichthyes; order Carcharhiniformes; family Carcharhinidae; genus Carcharhinus; species Carcharhinus amblyrhynchos. Next base: position 37,049,214 of record NC_137339.1, on the reverse strand, counting down.
TCCTTGAAAACAAAGGCGGCACATATAGAGAGGAGGCAAAACAACTGTTATTGTTTTGGGAGTCTCCACGTGGTTACAAACATTAGTTTAACATATTTCCAGTCTCCACCACTTGGCACACACAATTAGTGGTTTTCTTGTGTGCAAAACCCATACTGCGATTTCCAGGCTTCCCCTGTTCCAGCTTTTTAAATGATTCCACTGTTAATGAGAAAAGTGTGTTAGGAGGGAACAAAATGGCTTGGGATTAACAGCATATTCCAATTTTATACTCTTAACTAAAGAGCTAAGGTTTTTCCAAAGAAAATGTTGATTTGAAGATTTTGTTTTATATAAAAAAACTAGAAAATTTATTTTTAAAATTCCATATAATGTATAGACACATTTTACATTTATATTAGACTTTGTATGGGGAACTCCTGTCCTAACTCCCAAAGAGGAAAACTGTGCTCTTTTTGCATTGAAGTGTTTAACTGATTAGTGATATACATATAAAACGTTGTGCCATTAAATACATTAAAATATTATTGAATCTATTAAAATTCAGCTATTTGACAACAACAGTGCAAAAACCAATGTTTCTTATGAATGGTTGAATCTTGTTCTGCTGTGTGTCAAAAAAAAGTTATTTTGAAACTAATGCTTATTCCAGCACTGGGTCAGAAGCACATTTGAACTTGATCAAGATTTATTCGTATCAGGGCTTTGCCACTAATCACTAAACAGATGTTCGTTAAATTAGATTAGGCTGTGCGTACCAAGAATTGTACTTGGACAGGATAGCCTGATCCATATTGGGAAAGGGAAACTTCAGCAACTCACAATCTGTTAACTTGGATCATAAAACATGCAATAAAAAAATCACCCTCCTCTCCCCCCACCCCCACACTTTCTTTCTCAATTCCAACTTTCTCCCTCCTCTCTTGAAGACGGTGACTCATACTTGAGTATTATTCCACCAGCACTGGCAATCCTTCTCCAACTCAGCCGTGTCAGGCTAGACCAATGATTTTCAAACTTTCCTATCCAAGATCGTCCATAAATACTCACATGGCTCCAAATTCCCAAAAGGCATTATCAGCCACTCAAAAAGGGAGACAGTGCTATCAGTACAGAAAAATTGTTGGCAATTGGAACGTCCTGCTTGGAATGGTCTGTCAGTAGTACAGGTGCACTGACAGTCATCCAGATTTCATGTTATAGTCTCCCTGGGAAGACTTTAAGTTTGCAATCCGTGGCCTAGACTGTAGTTGTCAGCGGGCCAGTTGCCATGGACGGCATCACAGCATAACCTAATACTGTCTTTAAAATGCACTTTCCAACAGTGACTTATGATATTTTCCGTCTTCCTCATGCAGCCATTTGTAGAACCACAACTTGCATTTGTGCCTTAATTCTAGTTAAATATCACTGGATGATTTCAAGTAGGTTTTTGAATTTTGAGGCAATCAAGAGTTATGGAGATTGGGCCAAAACATGGAGTTGAAGTTGAGGCTCAGCCGCCATCTTATTAAATAGCAGAGTAGGCTTGAAGGGCCATTTTGCCCACTCCCGCTCCCATGTCTAATGTTCTTAGGTTTTCAGGAGCTTAATTAGACAAAGAAGGACGGCACAGTGGTACAGTCATTAGCATTGCTGCCTCACAGAGCCAGGAACTCGGGTTCAATTCCGGCCTCAGGTGACCGTGTGGTGTTTGTATGTTCTTCCTTGGCTGGAATTTTACCGGCTCACCCGCCGCATGAATCGGAGGGGGCGAAAAGCAGAGCATGTGAAGGTCCATTGACATTGACCTTGAGATTTTTACTGTTTCAGGATGAGCGAGGCTGTAAAATCCCACCCCCTGTGTCTGCTTGGGCTTTTTCCAGGTTGGTTCCCTGGAACCAATCAACATAACCTGTGGGTTAGGTTGATTGGCTATGCTAAAATGATCCCTTAGTATCAGGGAGCTTAGCAGGGTAAATATGTGGGGTTATGGGGATAGAACCTGGGTGGGATTATTGTTGGTGCAGATTCAACGGGCCAAGTTGGCCTCTTTCTGCACTGTTGGGATTCTATTTCTAGAAGATGTCAGGATAGTTTGGTCATAAGCAAGTTTAAAAAAAGCACCTTGAAGGTGAAGAAGAAGAAATAGTGAGGTTTAAGGAGTGCAATCCAGAGCTGAAGGTCTCAATGGCTGAAAGGCCTCAAGAAAAATGAACGATCATATCTAATGACTTGAGTTGATTGAAAATAAAAATGTCACCTAGCTTCAGCACACGACATCCCTCAAGCTATTAATGTAAACTACGTGCTACATGTAACTACCTCACGTTTCAATACTGCAGCCATCTGATACACTTAAAAGTAATCTTGTCATTAAAATTTAAACTGGATATGGTTAACTCAAATGTAGATTTAAGAAAATGGTAAGTTTGAAAGAAAGCTTCTCATTTAATAAAAATAAACAATTCTTCCAACTTATTTAACAGCGTCTAAAATAAACAATGATATAGCAGCCAGTATTATCACAGTTGCTATTTTAGTTCATGTAAATATTATAGTGAAAACAGGATATGATTGATAAATTGACTTGGGGCGGCACAGTGGTTAGCACTGCTGTCTCACAATGCCAAGGACCCGGATTTGATTTTCAGCTTGGATCATTATCTATGTGGAGTTTGCACATTCTCCTTGTGTCTGTGTGGGTTTCCTCCGGGTGTTCTGGTTTCCTCCCACAGTCCAAAGATGTGTGGGTTAGGTTGATCGGCCATACTAAATTTTCCCTCAGTGTCAGGGAGATTAGCAGAGTAAACACATGGGTTAATGGGGATGGGGCCAGGCTGGGATTGTTGTTGGTGCAGGGTCAATGGGCTGAATGGCCTCCTTCTGTATTATAGGCATTCTATGATTCTATGAACTGCATAATGATTTCCCTCTTGTGCAAATAGAATTATAGTTGATTTTCTGAAGTTCCTTGCACTGTAATGCACTGAGCTATGAGGTGGGCAATATTTAATCAATATTGCAAAGGGCATTATCTGACTACTGGTGCCACGATCTTTCAGATAATGTTTTGAATCACCACAAAACTTTGCACGGTAGCTGAAACACAAACATTTTAATGTAAAATTTTCATATGACGTACGCTGTCAGAAGTTGAAGAAATTAACTGAAATTATATAGCACCTTTCCAAAAAACCTTTCCATGGGCAATATGTGTTTGTTCAGTTAGTCACTACTGTTAGCAAAGTATGGCAGCTACTTTGCATACAGCAAGGCCCAAAGCACAAAAATATTTGGCCAGTTAATCTGTTTTGCTAATATTGGATAGTTAAATGTTGGCTAGGACACAGAGCTAACTTCCCTGCCTTCTTCAAATAGTACAATGTGATCGGTCATAGAAACATAGAAACTAGAGGCAAGTGGCCCTTTGGCCCTTCTGGCCTGCTCTGCCATTCATTTTGATCATGGCTAATCATCAAATTCAATATCCTGTTCCTATTTCCCCCCATATGCCTTGATTCCTTTATCCCCAAGAGCTATATCTAATTTCTTCTTAAAGTCCACCTGGTAGGAAAGGACCTAGGTTTTAGAGTGTGTGTTGTCTTTTAATAGGAATGCCTCAGGTGAAGAGTCCATACCTCTAGATATGAATCTGACTGTTCTCTCCACAGATACTGACATGCTTGCTGAGTGGTTACAGCATTTTCTGTTTCTGTTGATGATTTCCAACACCTGTATCATTTTGTGACATGTTTATAGAGGTTCACGTTCGCTTCTGGCTTGAGAGAATGTATCACAATTATAGCTTATGAGGTGATTTTATTTTTCACTTGACATGTGGGAAACAGAGGTTAGAAGGACAAAGACATGATACCCTTTCACTGGAGTACCTGTTCCTTTATCATGCTTTGCTTTATTAACACTGGTCTAGCTACATAAGAGTCAATTGCAAATAAATAATAACAGAAATATTTTTAAAGTATTATTTTAAAAATGAAGTTCAGTGAATTTCAGTTACTTTCAATGCAATGATTAAATATAAGAGCATAACACATTGAATGTAAAAAGGTAATTCAACCTCTCGGTTTGTTCTTTTCACAGATCAATACAGAATTCCTTCTAACTGAACTCCATGCAAACTTTCAATCTCCTGAAGAAAGGTCTGTAATTTTCTCCTGTAGCAAAGGTGAATCAAGTGAAGGTTGACCATGTCTATTGTGTCTTCATATTCTTGCATCCATCTCCTGAGTCTTGCCTTGCTTGGAATGATATTTGCAGGATGCACACAGCTCCAGGCTCTCACTTTGCACAGCTGCATTTGCCCCTCATTTTGTTTCTCTTAATTGTTTCACATATAGATATTCACTTAAATTGTTTTTAGCGATGTTAATGAAACACAGGATTAATTACATTAGCTGAGGGACTAATTTGTATATCTGATAGTCTGTGGAGATCTGTTTTCACCCACTGCAACCTCCCTTGAAGCAACTCCTCCCCCATCCAACTCACTGCTTGATCAAACTGGGGCATGGTCCAAAGTGCCAGTATCACCCAGATGGCTGTGTGGTGTGTGTCATTTGAGTCAGTGAGATTGACATGCTATGTAACAGGGTGAAGTAGAAGAGAGCATCACAGATACTTCTGATCTTCTTCCTTGGCATGTTTTTCAATGCGGTGTGGAGGGGGGAGGGGTGGTAACTTCTTCATAAAAAGTAGCAGAGACTCTGAATGATTCCTTTTCATCTCATCAACCCATTGAGACCAATGGCAGTTTGGTAACCACTGTCCTCAATGATTAGTAAAGGGGATTGTGGCTGATCTGTCACCCATTCATAGCTAGCCTTAGATATATCTCTGAATTCTATCCTTGCACTACATGGTCTGTTCACCTGCAGAATCTAGAAGCCTGGCATAGTTTTGCATTCATTCTGTCCTTTAAGTAAAGGTTAAACATTTATTTATTAGTCACAAGTAGGCTTATTTTAACACTGCAATGAAGTTACGATGAAAACCCTTAGTTGCCACACTCCGACGCACGTTCGGGTACACTGAGGCAGAATTTAGCATGGTCAGTACACCCAACCAGCACGACTTTCGGACTGTGGGAGAAAACCAGAGCACCAAAAGGAAACCTACGTAGACACAGGGAGAACTTGCAGACTCCATGCATACAGCGACCCAAGCCGGGAATCAAACCCAGGTCCTTTGTGCTGTGAGGCAGCTATGCTAGCCACTGTGCCACTCAGAAAATATCTGTTTGTATCTGTATTATCATCTTCTTTTCATAAAAGTTGCAGTATTGTTCCCCTCCCTTCTCTTTTCTTAAATAAACTCAGTGCTGAATTTCCCCTCAGAACCGAGATTTTTGAATTATATCCCTCTTTCCTATTACTTTTCCCAATTGTCTCCAAGGAGACAATTTTTTTTTAAAAAAGTGCAGAATTCTGAAGGTGGCCTCAAAGATGATCTGGATAAGAATACAACGATATGAAAAAAAAACTAAATTAAAATGGGGAGGGAGCGTGTGGGGTGGGGGGGTTGGTAAATGAAAAAAAAATTGGTTTGATGTAATTTCGTTCAGCATTCCTATAGGGATATGGAGTCTGTAAAATGTATCTGACTGTTCTTTTTAAAAGGCTAATTTCTTTGTCCTTCAGACTTGAGAAGTACATTTGACAATGAAGCATTTGTATTTCTGAATAAGAAACCCACAAAAAAAAATTCTTTGGCATTTATCTGTGGCGACGTAATGGATTCCAGAGTTACGAGTTTGCAGGAAACCCCTTAGTTCAGGCTCGGGATGGCTGCCAAGGTGGTCAAGGCAACGGACTAAACAGGAGGAAACATAAAGGGAATCCCGTTATTTTACTGGAGCGAAACTATAAACACTCTGATCCTTGGGAAGGAAGTGGCGTTCTCCCTCTGTACTGAGTAGGCTCTGGGACAGAGGAAAGTCAGTGCAGCGCATGGGAAGCTCAGAGCCTGAGTGTACAGAGCCGAATTGCTGCCGCTTCGCCTTCCCCAGGAAGGGGACCCTTATTCGCAACCTTGCCCTATGCACTGAAACTTCAGTCTGAGGATACTGATGTTAACCGCTCTGCCTGCAAATGTTCAGAGAAGCTTCCTGCAGAGTGGTGCCCTATCACATCATGAGGTCTATGGATCAAGGTATGGGATTTACTTCGGAACTGATTATTATTAATAATCTTATGTTAAACAGCCTTTGAGTTGAGTAATTAATCTAGAAAGCGATTCTCATGCTGAAATGTGATGGCATTAATGGGAAAAGTTCAGAGAGCTTGAATTAATATGAATCATATTGCTTTGAATGTGATGACATTCTCAACAGGGCAATATAAGAATTTCAAATGCACCAACCTATTAATGTAACTTGTAAGGTATCAAGATTACAAATTAAATATATATAGTATCTTTTGTTTTCATTCATTTGCTATTAAACTACATATATAGTATGACGGAGGGAATTCTCGCTAATACTTTAGTAATTGTCATTTTAATGATGCATCTGGACATTTTTGGAAACATCTGTAAGGAGTTCCAGATGTTGCAGCCTTCCCCAGCGGTGCTGACGCGAGGCTGCTCGCTTTTAGACGGCTCCTCTTGAGGAGACGGGACGAAAAAAAAGACAGCCGCTCTCGTGAAATTGAGTAAATAAATAGAAGGTGCACAACAACATTGCAAAAAAAAATACACATGGGTGTCGGTAACAAATAGTGTTAGCCGTTTCCATGACTCCGCGGTTTCTACACTGGTGAGTCAGGAGTAAAGCATCCTCGTTTAGTCTCCAGCATTTTTAGATACATTTTTAGTTTATTCATATTTTGTGATAGAATTTTTTGTGGGTCGGTTACTAAAACAGTATCACATCTCTCTTTTCCCGATGATATTGCAGCTCTCCTGTCTGTACACTTCTCCAACCTAAACGTGGTGGCTGTCATAACTTTTGCCTTATCCAATCCGAACTCCTTATGGCTTCACTCTCACAGTCTCTGGCTCTCCGTCTCTTCCACTCGAACCCACACATGACTCTCTTCCTCTGTCTCTCCCACTGACCCGCCCACACACTATCTGACTCCCCCTCTCTCACACACACTGACAGTCAGACACACACTCTCACTGAACCACGCAACCACCCTTTCTTTTTATGTCTCTCTGCCCCGCCCACCCCCCCCCCCCCCATATACAGAGTTCTCAGTGACTTTCACACACACACACACACACACACTGATTCTGTCTCTCTTAATGTCTCCCAGAATTTCTCACTGCCTCGGTCTCTCATTGATTCTCACACTTTCTCTGATTTTTGCCTTCCACTTTCTCTCTCTCTCACTTTGACTCATTTTTTCAGCCTCTGTCTCTCAGCTTTAACTTTCACACAGCCTCTTTGTCCAACTTTATATCAATCTTATTCTGACTACAAACTCTGACTCATTCTGACTCCCAGACACAGCTCTGTGGCTCCCCTGACTTTTTTTAAACCCTTGACAATCTCTGTCGCCACCCGCCCCCCCCTACCCGATTCCTCCACGCCCCAGAAAAAAAACTACGATTTAACCCTTTGCATTCTGTTACTATTCTATCTCAGGCATGGTGCAGCAAGATCCTTTTCAATTCCCATGTATTCACAAAAGGACTGAAGTCAAATTTTGAAAACAATCATCTTTGTATTATATGAAAAGAACTTTAATAATAAGTGAATTGATTGAGTCAACCTTGGTCACAAATTGTTTGGAATAGGAGAGCTGGTGAAAGAGAGGGAGTGTTTATGTGATGGTGTGTGATTCTTCAACATACTAATACCTTTGTAGCAGTCTTGCAGCACTGTTGCTCTGATGGAAGCATTGGCATATATATGAATGCGCTCTTATTTTAACTTGTTTGCATTGCAGTGCATTATATAGTGTGTGTGGGTCATATATGGCACCTGACGGTTTTCTGTGTGTGGTGTCATGCCTTATTAAGGCAGCCATATCAGTGGTGAATGTTATGTTTGCTCCTCCCATCACTTCTTCTAGTTTGTGGCGCCATAGATTCATAGTATTCCTACAGTTCAGAAGGAGGCTATTTGGCCCATCGAGTCTGCACTGACCACAATCCCATTCAGGCCCTGTCTCCATAATCCTATGCATTTACCCTAGCTAGTCCCCTGATGCTAAGGGGCAATTTAATCTGGCCAATTCACCTAATCGGCACATCTTTAGACTGTGGGAGGAAAGTGGAGCACCTGGTGGAAACCCATGCAGGCACGGGGAGAACGTGCAGACTCTGCACAGACAGTGACCCAAGCTGGGAATCGAACCCGGGTCCCTGGTGCTGTGAGGCCGCACTGTGCCATCCATAGGCTTATAGTGTCTTGCAAATGGTTATTCTTGTGCAATCCCAGGTAATAAATGTTGGTAATGTTTTCAACTGTGGGGGCCGTCACTCTCAAATCTGATCTTGCATCTCTGCAATCTTAACATGATTTAAAAAAAGCTTAAGTGACACTACCTGCAGCAGTGTGACAGTGCAGGACTTTTTCCTCTTGGTGTGACCCTCCACTGACCCTGGCAAATATTCTTGAGGTTAAAGTCCAACCAGTTTATTTGATAGTAAACTCACAAGCTTTTGGAAACGCTATTCCTTTGTCACACCTGACGAAGGAACAGTGTTTCTGAAAGTTTGTGGGTTTACTATCAAATGAACTGGTTGGACTTTAACCTGGTGTTGTGAGACTTCTTACTATGTTTACCCCAGTCCAACCGTGGCATCTCCACATCACACATATATTCTTGAGACAGGATCATTTCAATATTTTAAGCAGTTTAAAGTGTCACATTGTATCTTAAAAGTTCTCAATTCAGTTGCCTCTGTCGAAACTTACTGCTGAACTGGGGCAGTCCATCTTATGATTTTCTCTTATAGTGGCTCCTGTTTCATTTTAAAGTAACTTCTTTTTCAGTGTTCAGCTTTAATAAAACGGTAATGATGAAGGATGCAATCTCGGCCACTCATTTACACTTATTAAAATGCAACACGCATATTTGTCTACTGGAATTAATGCTGGAATATTTGTCAAATTCAGAAATGTGTAGGGATTTAGTGGGACAGTGCTCCTGTGCATGTCCTACCACAGCAAGGAAACTGGCACCATGAAGGAGGAAATTCCAATCTCAGCACTTTTTTTGGTTTTAGCAGGAAACATTGGATGGCAATTAGGAAAGGGAAACTGGGTCAAATTTAACCCTTTTCTACACTGGAATTTTACTCTAATTTTTGCTCCTCCCCCCTCCCCCAACTACCACCCTGGTTGGGGTTAGTTTACTCAGAACAGACCAGACTGATGGAGGAGACTTTCTACTGAGAGAAGAAGACCTCAGTGGCACCAAGAGTCTGCAAGAGCTCAGTGTCATGGGTTGGCAATTAAAAAGTTGGATTGCTGCTTTGTTCAGCTCTCAACCTAAGTCACTGAGAGAGGCCGCTGAGTATTGTAGCATCTGCTGGTGCAGGATGGAAAATCTGAGTTGTCACCTTTGGATATTTCACATTCACTCCTGGTTGCTGACTTCAGGGAGTGTGGGGTGGTGAGGGGTGGGGGAGGGGGGTGACAGGGGTTGAGGCAGGGAGGGATGTAATGTGACTCAACAACAGGATGCGTGTATCCACAGTCCCAGATAAGTATTAGGTCAAGGGTGAAGGAGGGGGATAAAATGACAAAAGCAAAGCAGCAAATTGTCAAATACAGTCGTTTTGTTTAAAAATAATACAATCCGTATTATCTGAGGAGAAATGACACCCCCATGAAGAGTTTGCTCATGGCTTCATGCATCACATAAACTTTAAAGTTTATTTAGTAATGTCACAAGTAGGCTTACATTAACACTGTAACTAAGTTACTGTGAAAAGCCCCTAATTACCACACTCTGGCGCCTGTTTGGGTACATTGAGGGAGAATTTAGCATGGCCAATGCACCTAACTAACATGTCTTTTGGACTGTGCGGGGAAACCAGGGCACCAGGAGGAAACCCACTCAGACACAGGGAGAACATGCAGACTCCATACAGACAGTGATCCAAGCTGGAAATCAAACCTGAGTCCCTGGTGCTGTGAGACAGCAATGGTAACCACTGTGCCAGTCATATTGTTTCCAATCAAACAAACAAAGGCAAGCTGCAAAATGCACCCCATAATATTTGCATGCATGACAGTACAGTCGTCCCTCACAGTACACTGCTGGTAGTCTGATGTGCTTTCAGATTATTATAATAGGTATGTTATAATAACCTGAAAGATCTCATTGCACTTCCCTTTAGCAGATTTCACATCCCCTGTGAACCAGAAGCTGCAGCCTTGTGGTTTCCTACGCCTGCAGAGACTTTGTGTGCTTTAGAACTCCCCTGAGCCTTGAATGCTGGTGCTTCCTGCACTTTATTCTCTCAAGCACTCCAATCTCCCTTGTGGCACATTCTGACACTCAACTTGGATGTTGTTTCACCCAGGGCTATCCTGATTCTCCCACTTTCATGGTTTGAGGTTTCTATTTGTTGTCTATCTCCAATGCATAGTATTAAATATCCCTTTTGCACTTGAAATTCATGGACTCCACCTAACATTTTAATTAACTATGAAATAATGTGTATTATTGTTAAACATTTTCCACTAGCAATACAGTTTCGGGCTGAAAGATCAGACATATAAGGAAGCGTGTGAATTAGGAGCAAGCATCGAACATTCAGCCCTTTGAACTTGCTCTGCCGTTTGATAAGATCATGGCTGATCTGACTGTGTTCTCAGCTCCACTTTCCTGCCTCCCCCCATACCCTTTGATTTCCTTGTCAATCAAGAATCTATCTAATACGGCCTTTAAAATATTCAATGCCCCTGCCTCTCGCACTCTCTGGGGAAGAGAATTCCATTGACCAATAACCCTCTGAGGGATAAAAATTTCTCCTTGTCTTCACCTTACGTGGAAGATCTCTTAATTTTAGACTGTGTCCCCAATCCTAGGTTCTCACACAAGGGGAAATATCCTCTCACCTTCCATCCTGTCAATTCCCCTCAGGAGTTTTTCTGTTCCAGCAAGATTTCTTTCTTCTAGCCTCTAAAGGCCTTACTTAGAGAATCATATAGCAAAGAAGGAGGCCATTTGGCCCATTATGTCTCTCTTAACCTTTTCCCAATAGCCCTCAATTGTTACTTCTATGCATACATATGTGATCCCCTTTACAATGTTACTGTGAAAGGTCAGATTCTCCAATCTCACCTGCAACTGGGATTCTCTGGTAACGCTGTAGTGAAAGGAGATTTAGCTGAGCACCAAATTCTCCGTTCTTGCTGGCAGCGGTGGTGGGGTGTGCGTGGCCAAAGAATCCCGGCCTAAATCTTTCAGTCTGCGCATTCCAAATCATCATAACTCGCTGTGTAAAAAGCGTTTTCCTCATCTCTTCTTGCTTCTTTTGCCAAATATCTTAAATATGTTTAATCTAGTGAGACTGTGCTTTGTAAGTATTGCAATGTATTTGTTGGGATGTGGGTTATAGAATAAACTCACAGTATTTTGCTGGCGCTTCCTATTGAAAACGTTGAAATGTTCAGTCCTTATACCAAACCATTTGAGGTCCAAATCTGTAATCGAGGTTCAGGATGTTTACACAATCTGTATATATCAAGGATCCCATAGGATGTGCACTATCCATTATCCATGTGTAAATAAAGTCTATAGTGTATGCGTCTTTTTAAACAACGTATCTCAGAGCTAAATTTCCAATTCCCACTTTATATATTTGAGTCTATTCTTGCAACACTTAGAAGGAAAAAAAGATTTTAAAAAACCCTTTTCCTGTGGATGTGATTTAAACTTTTTAAACACTTTTTAACTCTACCCTTTTCTAGTTTTGACAAAATGGGTGGAATTTCCTGCTCCTGTTAGTGGCAGGAATTGTGGCAAGTGGGGCGCTAAGTTTGGAATGATGGAAGGGAAAGTTGTTTGGAATTTTGTTCACTGACTTAGGCAGAATAAAGGCAGGTCGAGTTTCCTGCTGGTCTATGTCAGGAACCACATTTGAATTTATTTGCATCTCAAGAATGTTCATTAAAAGGCCAACTGGTTGGAATTACATTCCCCTTCAAATTAAGTGCCTCACCAGTAGAAAATTAGAATGGTCTGTTTTCTGACTATACATAAGCAACGCGCACGGCAAGCTTCACTTCATCAATGACGTCAAGGCATGTAGACGCTGCTTTCATCTATCTTCAAGAGCATCACTGTAAAATTCTCGGTGCTGTATCACAAGCTGCACCAAGGCTGGACACAGGGGCAGCAAGACCAGTGGGGAGGAGAGAGACAGAAGCAGCACTGGAAGGGGGCGCGGTGATGGAATACAGGATAGGGGGAAGACAGAAACAGAACTAGGTGGGTAAGGAATAGAGTGGAGTAGTGAAAAACTGACCTGCGCAAAGGTTTTAAGGGTCCAAGGAGGAGTCAGTGACTGTCCTGGGATTGATGCCTTGCTGTTGGGGGCATATTGTCCAGGGGCTGTGAGGACTGTGCTATAGGGCTCTGCTTGGCATGCATGGCTTGGGTTTGGGAAGGCCTCTCTGGGCAGAGGCAGTTATGCATTGTACTGTGAGTAAGGTATGGCTTAATTAATAATGGTGCACCTTCAGATGAGAATCCAACATATTACAGAGCATTTGGTCTTAATTGGATTCTTACAGAAGCATGTCAGAATGGATGTAGGCTCCAAGATTCACTGGACACATCTGCTGCACAGAGTGGGTATGGACCCTATAAGCCTCCATCTCTCTGGTGCATAGTCTAGGCATTCAATACACTATATTTTCAGTCAGGACATAAGCACAAGGATTGGGTATCCATTGTTGTTGTAAAGACCACAGGAGGCCAACCAACACAAGGCTGACTATGGCTCTGAGGACCTAGGTCTGTAGATCTTAATAAAGACTCTCATTGTGAATGTGAGGGGAAGTTTCAGCCAACAAGTGTCCTCCTGCAAGGGGTTGCCTTAGTATGCGATGTGCAGACTAAGGGAAAGTCAAGTGCTGAAGACTGCGTTGTATATGAAGGGAGAGCATTCCACAGGAATTTCCATTGATTGCTCAATTGTATCCATTTACATAAAAGGGAGAGTGGAGAATGCAGGCTGCAGACAATACTGCTTTCTGGATAGATTTGATAAGAATAAGTAGAAGAAGGGCCCATTACCAGTTGGCACAGCTCAGGGATAACCATTGCCCTGAAGGACAAGAGCCAGCAGAGCATCAGGAAGACCCTGAAGCTGATGAGGATGGGTCAGAGATGAGTGAAGGCTAATGCAGCAGGCACCTTTGCTTGTCTAGGGAGTGGTAGCTCATACATTTCCATGAGAAACTCAGGCCAGGCAGACTTAGAGGGCATCCAGTACTGGTTACCTTTAAGGTTACCACTGCACTGAATGTTTTTGCCTACAGATCTTTCTAGACCTCCACCGGGACGTTTGCGGAATTTCATAGTTGATAACACATATATATAAGGGAGATAACAGATGGCCTTTTCAATAGAGCTCATCATTATGTGCTGTTCTGCATGGATGAAGCAAGCCAGGCTGCCAGGACTGTTGGATTCACTGTGATTTCAGACATCCCACAAGTGTAGGGTATTGTCGACTGCACACACGTGGTCCTGAGAACTCCCTTGCAGTCACTTGTGGGATTCATTAATAGAAAAAGATTTCACTCCCTGAACATCCAGCTAATTTGTGATCACAGAAAGATCCAGTATGTTTGTGCTAGGTACCCAGCGAGCTCACATGACTTGTACAGTTTGAGTCATGCCCAGATATCAGAGATATTTGAAGGAGCCCAGTGCTAAGGGGGCTAGTTTCTCGATAAGGGTAATCCGCTACAAATATGGCTGATAACACCTGTTCATCATCCAAAGTGTGCAACTGAGGAGAGATACCATGTTGCATATTCAGCCACAAAATCCTTAATACAGCAAACTACTGACTGCTTAAAGATGCATTTCAGATGTTTGGACTCTAAGTGGAGTCTGGTCTCAAAGGTGCAAGTGATATGAGCATCGTCCTCACAGGGAAAGGGTCAGCAGAACCATCGTGTGACTATTGCTAAATGCTCATCACCTTGCATTCGTCAGAAGCCTGTCTGGTTTAGGTTCTGCACTGCCTTGGCATCTGGCCTCGGCATCTGGAGAGCTGTGGCTCAGTCAATATTGGCACAGCAGTAAATGATGAATAATAATGATGAATAGTTCCCTTTATTGACACTGCTGAGCCTTCGGGAGATGTACTAGAGCCTTGCTTTCATACCATTACAGCCCTTGACACTGTCCATCTCCCAAAGGTCCATCCTTGCTACGAACCCTAAGCTGATGAGTGATATTGATTTGATTTCTGTGATTTCACAGAGGGATTCTCTGGCTGGTAGATATGCAGTTTCATCAGGATGTCACACCTTTGGTGTCACACCTTTGGCATCACACACTCATTTCTATCCATAAAATATTTCAAATGTCATCAAGTGGAACCAACTTCCATTGCTCAGCATCAGACACGGGGAGAATGTGAACTAATAAAGGAATAAAGTTCAGCCTTTAATGCAGAGACAAAATAACACTGCAGGCAGGCATGAAAGGCTATGATGCTCGACGATGAATACCACTTTAACCAAAACATCATAGTCATTACATTAATGCCATTGCAGAGTGCATCTGAATGAAAAGACACTAACATTGGTCATGGCGAATACTTGTAACATCTACAAACAACAGTCATCAGAGTGACAGTATTCGGATAATCACTAATTTTGATGAATAATTCCCTGGTCACATAGGGTGACCTCTTTGTGACCAATTTGCAGCAGGAAAATGTTATAAAATCGGGCGTAAAGCAGCTACCGGGAATGGCGTCTGTTCCCGTGCTTGTCGTGATTTTACGACACCTGGATTTCTGGCGTGGTCAGCCTTTCACCAGAAATGGGCAAGAGGCTGATTAATTTATTTAAATAACGTTTTGCATCCCGGCAATCGCCCATCTTTTCAGAGACAGGGTGCATAAGATTGGATGTGAAAACTCACCCAAAAAATAGAGGTGGAATTCTCTCCCATTTTCATCTTAATTGGACATTGTGAATTCAAAACTCCGGAATTTTCCTAACTTTGCTGCTATGTCTAGGTGCAGCCCTGACATCTGCCGTAGAGGTGGAGGCAGCCTGGTGACCACTATACCCTACTGTCTGAGATGATGGGTTTCCTCTGCAGGCCCAAGGCCTGGATGAACCTGGTATGCTAAGGGTCTCCTGTTCAGGGGCAGGTCCTCCCCCCTCAGCCTGATCTGCTGGAGTTGATGGGGTCACTGGCAGAGGGAATTTGCAGCAACAGAACACCTTGGAGCGTTCTGGATGGATCCTCCTGGGGTGTTTGGCTGGGGTGCCTCCTCCTTTTGGGTAGCCTAGGGCCTCTCCCCGACTCCTTGAGGAGAAGAGGCACCTGGAGGGAGATTGGGTTGCCCTGTCTCCCTCTCGCCTAGCTGCAAGCTGCTGGAACACACCTCTGGCTAGAGCAATGGAGTTTAGATTCAGATGTAAATCTGGCAGTGACTGTGCATTCTGCTGGAACTGGATCACCAAGAGGGACACCACCCTTCACATGGAGACTTCAGCTTGGTCACCTGTCAGAGCCACGACAGACTGCGGACAAACTCCTCAATCTTTTGTTGCAGTCTATTGTTGGCCTCTGATGACCCTGCCTGACATTCCACTGCCCACCTCTGCATCACCGACGTTTCTCTCAGACCCGATTCCAGAGGCTCACCATTAAACTCTGAGTGTCAGAGACTTCAGCTGTCACGGCTTCCACCAACGATGGACACAGTCCATGATGTGATCACCGATTGTGATCCCGAGGCAAGGTTCATGTACCTGCTGGGGGAGAGCAGGTGGATGCAGTGACGGGTCTTCATCTGATGGTTCCTCAGCATCCTCCTCTGAGGGGTGCATACTGAATCTCTTCCTCTGCTTTTTCTTGATGGTAGCTGGAATAGAGAGAAGAGGGAACTAGCAACTGACTGGGCGCATTCCAATACTATAACAAGGTTTTGTCTGCATGTGGCTGATGTACATGATGATGATGAACCTCCCTAGGGGAATCTGATCTCACCTTCCACACAGGAATGATCTCTGTCCCAGCCAATCACTCCTGCAGCTCGCTCCTTGTGGGGTGAGAGTGTCCTCAGCTCCAACATACGTTGGGTGTGCTAAGCCTCCCCAATAAGGGAATAAGACACCATTTGTGCAGGTTCTTACCTGAGATGGTAAGTTTGGAGGATTCAGGGTAGGCTATTTAGGATGGAGATGAAAAGTCATTTCTTCATCCAAAGAATGGTGAGCCTGTGGAATTCATTACCACAGGAAATAGTTGATGCTAAAACATTTAATGTATTCAAGAGGCGGCTAGATATAGCCCTTGGGGTGAATGGGATCAAAGGTTTTGGGGAGACAGCTGGATTAGGCTATTGAGTTGGACGATAAGCCATGATCATGATGCATGACAGAGCAGGCTCAAAGGGCCCAATGGTCTCCTCCTGCTCCTTCCTTCTATGTTTCTATGGCGATCTTATAGTAACCGGCAAATACACAGCATTGATGTCCCATTTCCTGGTAGTGTGTGACGTTCCTGTTGAGTCTAGCTCTGCGTGATGTCCTTCTCAGAGTGTGAGTTTGGAACGAGGAGAAAGTTCACTTACTCTGACGGAGTGCATCAGCTAATTCCTTTGACTTCTGCGTTGCAGGACAATCCTTTTCTGTGGAGCATGGGCACTAACCCCGCTGGCAGCCTCCTCCCAGGCTGGTATAGCCAGGTGGGTGGACAGCATCTCTTGGAAAGAGAGCCTCCCACCTTTGCTGGACAGCCTGGAGGAGAAAGCCCAGGGAGGCCTCATTGAACTGTGGAGCAGAGGGTTTGGCTCTTTTGGGCACCATTGAGAAACAGGACAAAACAACACAAGCAGCCTTCAGTGGGTAAATGTGTGTCTGGGTGTCAATTAAATATGGCGGCAGTACGTTCGACCCTATAAGGTCGAAGGTACTGCAGCCACCCTGCAATTTGCCTGCCCCACCTTGCAATTCAACAAGCTCCTCGCTGATGCATAATTAAACTATGGCTGGAATTTTACAGCCATTCCTTTCCTACATGTTCTGAAATCCAGTGAGGCATCCTTTAAATGTCTTCATTCTTGTCAATGTAAATATTGCTGACGAAAGCCCTACTGAGTGAGTGGGAGCTTTAAACCTTCTTAGCTTCAAATGCACCACTGTCCTTTGTCTTTGTTGACTCAGACAGATAAATATAACATTTGACATCTTCCATCCACTTTTCAATTCCCACTCCAAACGAAAATCAAACCGAGGGACTGAGCAGTCAAATCAACTTCATATTTTCAGTAACAGTTGGGAGGAAGTGCCTGAACACCTTGACATTACGTAAGGTCATTTTGAATCTTTGTCCTGTGTACTGTACTGGAATTTCTTGTCTGTTGCTGAAGCATGGTATGGGAAGCAGCATCACCTCTATCCTGCTCATTAGTTTCTTTGTGGCGATGTTAGTAAGTTATCAACTTCATACTGTACGCTCGAGCCTTTTGAAATGAGTCGCTCTCTGATGAACTCATTTCAAGAGGAATGCGCAAGAGAACTTATCTAATCATAAGTGCAAGGAAAACAAATTTCACTTTTCACAACTTTTTTTATTCAAATGGAAATATTAGCTTATCGATTCAGTGTGAGATTCTGATCTTTGGAGGTCCCAGGATAAGGAGGAAAGAGACCTCTAAAGATCATTCATAAAATCTGTCTGCAATTGTATGATATAATTGCGCATGGAATTTAAATGTGTATTGCAGACTTAGGAATATAATTCATTATTCTCCAATCGTTACGCGGCTTCCACATTGGGCAAAACACAAATAACTGGAGCTATTTTAA
Source organism: Carcharhinus amblyrhynchos (assembly GCF_965287045.1). Lineage (NCBI taxonomy): Eukaryota > Metazoa > Chordata > Chondrichthyes > Carcharhiniformes > Carcharhinidae > Carcharhinus > Carcharhinus amblyrhynchos. Next base: position 37,031,237 of record NC_137339.1, on the reverse strand, counting down.
AGTCACCAGCAGCCTGTGGTTTTATATGCTAATATATGGTCATTTCTAGACTATGATTGCTTTGTGCTCCAGTTGGATCCATTATTCCCACGTCATAGTATGAAAACTGCCCAATTTGAAAAGATTGCAAACAGAACTATAATCAATAATGTACTCTTGTTGTTTGCAATGGTAAATCTACCATGATACCTCCCCTTGTCTTTCACAGTAATTTGTTGTTCTGCTATATAAAAGCAACATTTCAATTGCTGACTTCTTACATTGTTCCTTCAGATCATTTTGTAATGATGAATAGCAGAAAGAAAATATAGGAATTCTTTTGGGAATTCAGAAGGTCTATATTTTGCTCTATATTTGCTCTAGATATTGCTGTATATTTTCAAGTTGCAAGGCAGTTGGGGCATGGGCTGGGGAGGCGTTAGGTTCCCCAAGCTGATTTGAAAATCTGGCTCCAAGCATCTATCAGTACTAAATTTCATAGAAATACAAAGAAAATAATGGAATATAATGTTACCTGTTTAATATTTATGGAATGAGAGGGATTAGGTGAGACAGTTAGTTATAACTGTATCCTTTTTCCTCTTGGACTGCATGCTTGATGATAACGAGTGACCATCTTTCATGTTGGGATGTAGTCAAGGTTACCTTAGAGTTGAGGTTGCTTCTGGATAATATATCCAGTAATTGAAGGTGCATATGAATAAGGAAGATCAGCTGACCATCTCAGCTCATCTATCGTGGCCTTCAATTAATTTTCAATTAATTCATGCACTTTTTATTTCACTGCTCAGATGTCAAGGCTCAGCCTCATGACTCTTCCCTGAACTGCTTGAATGTTTCTCTTGTGTCTCAGTGATCACAACTGGACATTGTAGTCAGATTATTTTCTGACTAATACATCAAACAGTTTGAGTCTGACTTTCTCTGACTCATACCCTTCTGTTTTGGCAATGCAATTTAGCCTTTCATTTGACCAGTTAATGAATATTCTACAATGGACACATCAAGTACCAAACCTAAGAAGATCCCCAGATTTTTTTCCAGCATCGTCTTTTTTCTTTTTGACACCATTCTTCAACATTGAGTCAGCCATGTGTGGTGACTCAGTAGTTAAACTAATATTCTAGAGCACTGTTGATGAATGACAAAGCTGCTGGTTCATTACTGAGAAGTTGGCCACAAGTGGCCAAGCGAGCCACTGATCCTGGCTGGATGAACAGCAAGAGGCTTACTGGTACTCTGCATGCTATTGAACTGCATGGCTTTAATTGGTTGACCACTACACTCTCCCTGCACACATGGGTCTCCTAAGCCATGATTCTTGTCAACCTATAGTGAAAATTTCTGGACTTGGGTACTTCAGTTGCATGTCCTTACATATCGAACAAACAAAAACTCTACTCGTGTGAATTTCTCAACAATGTTTTTGAAGACTTGTGAGATCAATTAACAATTTCTGCTTGTGTCACACCAATGCTAATCAGGAAATCCTGCAGATCCAAAGTAAAGAAAAATTAAAATGACAGTTAATGGTTCCATCCAATGTAGATGTGGGTCTGTAACAGAAAAGGTTTTACAACTCAACATTGATTGGTACTGAATTGAAGTAGTATCAAAAAATGCCACACAGACAACAATGCTTTGGGAATGGAAATGTCATACTTGTTCAGATAAGGATGTTCATGATTCTGTAAGATGAATTGGAGAGGAGCAAAGGGAATAGATATTTCCAGGTAGTCAGCATCTTTGTTTCATGATCTCATTTGTGCTTTTTTTAATGTTTCCATCATGATAAAATTGAAAGCATTACATGAGAAAATAACTTCCTTACATGCGAATGAACAGAAAAGCAGACAACTAGGTAATGTCTCAGATTCTGTAGTTATAGGGATGGTGAAACTATAAACATTCACTGACATTAGTCCATGAATCTGATAGAAAATTTGGGTGTCTGTACATGTGCAGTTAACATGGAAGTGCGGAAGTTGCTGTCAGTGATTCTTCAGAGAACATGCTTTTAAAGTGCTTGCAGATTGCAGAGGCAGTCTGCTGCCTCGGAAAAGCAGCCAGCATAATCAAGGACCCCATGCATCCCAAACATATTCTCTTCCAACTTCTTCCGTTGGGAAAAATATACAAAAGTCTGAGGTTGTGTATCAACTGACTCAAGAACAGCTTCTTTCCTGCTGCCATCAGACTTTTGAACAGACCTTTTGAATGGACTTATCATACATTAAGCTGATCTTTCTCTACACCCTAGCTATGACACTAACACTATATTCTGCATGCTCTCCTTTCTTTCTCCCCGATATACTCTATGAACAGTTTGTTTTGCCTATATAGTGTGCAAGAAACAATACTTTTCACTGTATCCCAATACATGTGACAATAATAAATCAAATCAAATCAGATGAAAATCATTCAGAAATCAATAATTTGACTCAAATGCCCACTTCTTATGTAATTAGTCTTGTTGTAAAATCTTTTCAAGAAGTTGCACTTTGTTGAATGAGGCATGATTGAGTTTTTAACAGTTAACTCACTCATAATTATGGATGAACAATTTCTGTGGCACTGAAAAAATAATTTTATATACAGTATTTATATAATTTCCATTTTTTCCATTTTGATAAAATGCATAGATGTAAAAAAATGTATATTTAAACGTTTGTTTACAACATTTCCATTTTTACCTTAATCTCATTCTTTATTTTTGTCCTGTGTGAAATGGTGAGAAAAGTGAACAAAGACCAGAGATTTTTACCTCTTCTATTGCTGCCTACGAGAATTCTTTAACGCGATTGGCTACTCAAGCTGCCTAATGTCATCACCTATTGTGCACTAGATATCTCCCATAGTTGGTGTGCCAGGTGAATTTAAGTTTATTTATTATTGCCACAAATAGGCTTATATTAACACTGCAATGAAATTACTGTGAAAATCTCCTAGTCACCACACTTCAGTACCTGTTTGGGTGTATTAAGGGAGAATTTAGCAGGGCCAGTGCACCTAAGAAGCGCGTCCTTCAGACTCTGGGAGGAAACCAGAGCACCCAGAGGCAACGCACACAGAGACAGAGAATGTGCAGACTCCACAGAGACAGTGACACAAGCTGGGAATCGAACCAAGGTCCCTGGTGCTGTGCTAACTTCTGTGCCACTATGCCACCCATTTAATGTCAGGAAATGTGAAATTCACATCAAGGAATTCACTATATTTTTGTGGACAGCATTTTTTAGCTCAGTGAGCCATTCTTTTACCATTGGCCGCAAAATCCAATCAAGATATGTAACTTGGCCTAATTATATGTTTCTTGTTCTTCTAGCTTTGTAGAATCCCACATTGGTTGAAAAAGTATTAAAATGCATGCAACACACAATGCACAAATATTTCATCAGGCTAATTTTTAGATAAAATAGAATGATGTTGAATATTTTGCTTCAGACAATAAACTAAGTAAGCAGCATCAAAAATCATTTCCTTAATAATTAAATATTAATTTTTCATCTTTGTTCTCATGACAGTCCTAAGAGTGCATTGACCTGCTAAGATAAACTATCAGATCTGTTTTTTGATGGAAGTCTGTGGTAAGGTTATAAAATATTAATTGTTTTATATTTTACATCTTGCAGAATGAAATATTCCTATTGCAGTTTTTTCAACACTATACTTTCTTTAAACAGATCTTCAATTTCCTACACTCAACTGGGACATTAAATGAACTTTGACTTATGATAATTTTCAATTGGTTGAAATCTTTTATTTATGTACAACTTCCAAAAGATTAACTACATTTATTATATGATAATGCATGTTGCATATGGACCTTTTTGATGTTTAATTTTAAATATTGTACATTGCCCAAGTCGAGGGCTGCAGTGGTTAGCGGTGCTACCTCATAGCACCAGGGACCCAGGTTCAATTCTGGCCTTGGGTCACTATCTGTGTGGCGTTTCCTCCGGGTGCTCTGGTTTTCCCCCACAGTCCAAAAGCGTGCGGATTAGGTTGATTGGCCATGCTAAATTGACCCTAGTGGCAGGGGGATCAGCTGGGTAAATGTGTGGGCTTGCGGGAATAGGAATTGTGGTCGGTACAGACTCGATGGGTTGAATGGCCTCTTTGTGTACTGTAGGGATTCTATGACTCTATGATTAAAACACAGTGCACTGTTTGTTTGAAACTACATGGTTTATCAATTAGAAGTAATAGTGGCCAATAGCAATCTGCATTTTGTTTGACAAATTTGCAGTAATAGTATTACATTTATTATTCATTCAGTGTTGGGAATTATTGTGCACGACAACAAGGTACCCTAAATTGACAGATGTTGTTGACACCAAAATAGACCTGAAACCAATTACCATCCATGGTCTCAGATGAACAGTACATATGCTGTAAAAGCAGATAGCCTCAAGCTCTGTAAAAGCAGCAATTTAGTCCCATGATTTGGAAGACTTAAACCATTCGAACAATGCTGTTGCAATTCAGGATGGAAGCAGAAGTATTGAAATAAACTGTTCCACAATATCCAATATTTGTTGTGTAGTTAGCAGGTTCCTCACTTGATCATAATTATGAATTGACAGAATATTAGAACTTTTGACATTCTTTCTTCAGTGGGGAGATAAATTGCATAGAGATTTTTAACTACAATTCTGAAACCACAAGATTCTGTCTTGTTGAAATCCAGCATTTCCCTTTAATCTGTATGTGGATCTTTTTACAACCAATGAATAAATGATAACTGTATTAGTGGGACACGTTTATTGCATTGAAATTTACCTCTGCAAGAGTGCAGTGACTGTTGTTATGTAGGTAAGCATGCACCAATTCTGAATCAGCCACCTTCCCCAAACAAGAATTAGTTAAGCAGTCAAGAATTTCAGGAAACTTTGTCATTATGTATGAACCAAAGCTATCTTTTTTGATAAAGACTGACTTTTATTTGGTACCACATGAAAAGTGGGTGATAGTCCTTCAGTACACAGTGTTTGTGGAGGGAAATACATCCAGGATACTTAGTGAAATTTCAAGCTGGCCTTAGGCCTTTTGAGCATATATTGCATGCACATTGTGAAAAACAAGATGTTTTTTCTAGCCCATAGACATCACCGTGTATTCTGTATCAGTAATAAATTACATTTCCTTTATCTGCCAATATTAGTGAAAGAAAGTTCTATTTCCACAGCATATTAATGACCTTTTAGAATCATATAATCGTAGAATCCCTATGGAGCCTGCTAAGTTGGTGCATGCTTATGAGAAATTCTGCGCTGTAAATAGATTTGTACTCACCGTTTCATTTCACACATTTTCATTTGTCAGTTCAGTCTTAATTTGAACTCGCTGCTCTACTGGACCTCACATGAAACTGACAATTCATTTCCACAATACAGGCAACTTAACATTTTGTGTGTAGCGGCAGCTCCTGGCCACTTGTTATAAATTTTGGAACTGCGTTAATATTGTCCTGGGTTCACCCTTCCAATGTGGCTGCCGCAGTCCACCTGTCATATGACAGTGAACCCAAAGGCAGAAAATTTTGTGATCCAAACTTGATTTTGTCTCTTTCAACTTTTGGCAAACACTTCAGTGAGAAGAGGGAAGATGCAAAAGAACATTTTATTTTGCAATGAACAGATAAAGTAACAGCTGAAATCTCAGTTGCTTTGCTTGCGTTACTTCCCTCTCTGTACATGAGGGATCTGATTAAACCATGCCACATTATTCCATCTGAGTTAGCTAATTTTGTTTTCTGGATGGCCTTCTAGCTCTGTCCAGTGCTGAAGATGAGTGACCTCTTCCTCACCAAGCTAAGCTTTGACCACGGGACAATCTGGACTGACTGGCTATTGCATGTGCCCCTTTGTCTTGTTATTCCCTGTGCTCCCAGAAACTGGGTGGACTGTCCCATTAAACTTTGGCCTTCTTCCCTGTCCTATGATTCACCAGTAGGTTTGTCATTGGAAACAGCTACTGTCCCTCCCATCATGGGGTGTGGGTGCTCAGACATCATTCCCTTTTGTGGTCAAAATGAATCATCCTGACTTAATGTCTGACAATTCATTTGCACCCATTTCCAGGCATGAACCAAGCAGCAAAGCAAGAGCTTCGATGCTTAATCTGATGGGTGAAAGGACCATGTGATATTGGTCCTTCCCATCACCAGAAAATATTGGTGTACTGCAGATATAAATTGTGGTCCAAGAGGTAGTTCAGAGGAGAAAACTTGTCCAGTTTAGGCATATTCTTGCTTCATTACTCACTGCAAAATCTGAGCCAGGAACACACCCTTGCGGCCTACAATTGATACACAAGGCACTTCAATTTATAGACATTTGGTAAGCCAAGTTGTCCCCTACTGAGTCCAAGAAGAATCAATCAACTCTGTCGTTCCAGTTAAAGTTGTTTGTGAACAGTAACATTCTACAAACTGCTTTAGCTTTTGGTGAAAATAACATTGCTCGACCAAAAACTGAAAATGCTGGAAATACTCTGCAGATTAGGAGGCTTGAGTGGAACATTATTTTCCCCTCCACAGTTGCCTCCTCACCTGCTGAGTCCAGAGCTTCCTGTTTTTATTTCAAATTTCTGCTTTTCTGTTTCTCTACTTCAAGCTTGCACATTTACAATGTTACTGCTCAGATTAGCATGGTTAAAATCTGGACTTCACCGTGTGGGAGTATGTATATAGGTGGGATAATGACTTGGAGGAAGATGTGGAGTAAAGTGTTAACATCAGGAGCATCTGATGCTGATGTAACCACTGATGTAATTACGATGCAATAGCACATGACAAAGAGATCTGGTGGGAAGCAGAAGTGCAACCTCATGTAGAGTTCAGAGATATATAAATAGATGTGATAAGGTTCCATCTAAGGCCTCAAATACTATACAATCATACATTAAATCATCTCCAAGGACCCTATTGTTGCCCGAAAGAGTCCCCCCGCCGAGGACCCTATTGTTGCAATTCTCCACAGATCTGTACAGCTCATTTATAAATCAGTGCATAGATTGGCCATATTTTTGCTTTGTCTTATTGAACATCTCTCACTCAATGATCAAATATTTTCAACTGAAGGATGTGTTGAATACCACGAGAACTTTCTTAAATGAGCTTGAAGCTTCATTGACACCCTGCCTTGTAATAATATCATCTGCAATGGCCCCTACTTCATAAAGTAAAGTACTGATTTACGATCCTTCTTATGTAAACCTGAAACTGCTCTGTATCGGAAGAATCATTTTCTGCCGTTGTCCCTGATCTGGGCCTATTACATGCCCTCAGCGCTTTGCTATAGTTCTGGAAGTGGCAATAACTTAGCTGTTTGCTTACCTTAACTTTGAATCTGTTGCTGCTTCAGTAGTCTGGCTTGTAGTTTGTGATCTTTATCACTGCTGTCTTGATTCTGGGGGATGGGATTTTATGACCTCACTCTTCCCAAAACCGTAAAATCCCACCAGAGGTCAACGGACCGTTCCCTGGCCTGCTCCAATTCCTGTGATGGGCAGGATGGTAAAATTTGGGCCGAGGTCTGTGCTTGCATTTGCAGCATCCACAACGCTCTTTTCTCAGGTGAATTGTCAATCATTTTTCTTTGCGTGTTGAACTTGCATTGTCCAGGTTTGCAGCATGTGTGCCACATGAGCCTGAGAGAATGTATGGCATCATCACTTGTTGATGGTCAAAGCTTCCTGTGCATGTCCAGCATGCTTTCGCCAGCACCTTTCCATGGGGTGCTGTGTGGGTTGCACCCAAAGCTGGCTCAAAAGCACGCATTGGTTATTTTGAAGGCTCTTGATGTCCATATTCCTACTCCAGTAGTGCCGTGAGACCAGGTTTTGTGGCTACATATGACTCTGTTGGAAAGTACAAATAGGGAACCTGCCCTAAAAGCGTTTGCTTTGATTCCAGGCAATCAGTGAGAGTGGCCCACACAGATTTGTCTTTCTGGTATTTCTGTCTCCACAGGACAATACCTGTACTCTCCCCAACAGGACAATTTAAATTAGACCTCACCATATGGAGGATTACATGGTAAAACTCACAACATAGCCGAGAAAGTTGACATCAAAGCGTTCATTTTATATCATGTGTAATATTGAGTTGAATGAAATACATTGTTCTTATCAATAGCTGGTGGCTAAAATCAGGAGGTTATTAGCTGTACACCGCGGTCAATTTGATGAAAAGGTGTAAACAGGCGTGAAGTGGCTGCTGTGTTAAGACATGTTTGTTTGGGCACCTGGTTTTCACTTGCAGCCTTGGTGCTAGCTGCTGTTTACCATAAGTTGAAGTTGTCTGGAAGAACTAAAACAAACACCTGCTGGTTTGGCGCTCAAAGCAGTTTTTCTGGACAAGTATAATGTTGACTCCTCTCACCCTCTACCACAGGAAATGTGGAACACACTGGCTGAGACACATCTGTCTGTTTCAGGATGGTGCAGGGATGCAGGGAGAAAGCTCAAGAATTCAGAGAAAAGGCTGAGAAATCCAGGGAGGAGACTCAGTGATCCATGGAGAAGGCTCAGAGATCCAGGAGGAAGGCTAAGAAATCCAGGGAGAAAGCTCAGGGATCCAGAAAAAAGCTCAATGATCCAGCAAGAAAGCTCAAGGATCCAGGGAGAAGGCTGAGAATCCAAGGAGAAGGATCAGGGGTCCAGGGAGAAGGCTCAGGGATCCAGGAAGAAAACTCACAGACATGGCACTAGAGATCCTAGTAGGCAAACAGGAATATTCCATACTCACAATAGGAATGGTGTGCTCTTTGCTCTCTTTCCTGCTGTTGTTGGTGTTATTCCATTGGCATCATACCCTTCTTAAAAGTGTAAGGTGATTCACTTCGGTAAGAATAACAGGGGTACAGAATATAGGGCTAATGGAAGGACTCTTAGTAGCGTGGATGAGCAGAGGGATCTCGGGGTACATGTGCATAGCTCCCTGAAAGTTGGCACCCAGGTTGATAAGGTTGTTAAGAAGGCGTACGGTGTGTTAGCTTTTATTGGTAGAGGGATTGAATTTCGGAGCAGTGAGGTCATGTTACAACTATACGAAACTCTGGTGCGGCCACACCTGGAGTATTGTGTACAGTTCTGGTCGCCGCATTATAAGAAGGATGTGGAGGCATTGGAAAGGGTGCAGAAGAGGTTTACCAGGATGTTGCCTGGTATGGTGGGAAGGTCTTATGAGGAAAGGCTGAGGGACTTGAGGTTATTTTTGTTGGAGAGAAGAAGGTTACGAGGTGACCTGATTGTGGCGTACAAGATGATCAAAGGATTGGATAGGGTGGACAGTGAGAGCCTTTTACCTTGGATGGTGATGGCTAACACAAGGGGACATAGCTTTAAATTAAGGGGTGGTAATTATAGGAAGGATGTCAGAGGTAGGTTCTTTACTCAAAGGGTAGTAAGGGCGTGGAATGCCCTGCCTGCAGCAGTTGTGGACTCGCCAACTTTAAGGGCGTTCAGATGGTCTGTGGATAGGCATATGGATAACGTTGGAATAGTTTAGGTTAGAGGGTCATTGGATTGGTTCCACTGGTCGGCACAACATCGAGGGCCGAAGGGCCTGTACTGCGCTGTAATGTTCTATGTTCTATGTTCTAAGTCCTCTTCCAATCAAGGAGGGGGTACCAGCAAGATGTCCATGACCACACACACTTTCTCCTGGTGACTCCTCCAAGGGAAAACAGCACAAACGCTTACTGTTTCATTGATGTCCTCAGAATTTTCAAAACAAACTTTGATAGAGCATCGGTAAAGACATCCATGTGTTTCAAATCACCTCTTCAAAGCAGCAAGCGGACAACTTGAACTGAATCTGATTTTAAGTAACTTACAGAATCCTCAGCAACAAATTGTTTACTCTTACTCAGCTGGTTGCTGTGAGGAGTTTGCGTTAATGCAAGCATTAGCCACCAAAATGTTATGCAACCTCTTTAATCGGCTCCCAGTCCTTGAAGATCCTCAGGTAGCCATTTCTAATATTTCCTTTAACAAGGTGGCATCTTGTGCTAAATAAGGCCTAAACTTAAATGCTGACTTTGGCAGCATGAGCCCCTTCAAGGCTCTTTGAGGAACTTGGAGAAATCACCCTTTATACTGCGGTTCAATGGATCCAAACTGAAAATTCAGTTTTTATTTAAATCCATTATATTTATTTTTGTTAACAGAATCCTTTCAGGTGATTTTTTTTATCGTAGCTACATCTCACAATTATCTCATGCTTTAAGTTGTTCAGGTAGGAAATTATTTTGCTCTCTTACCAAACAACACATTTGGCAATGTCAACCGGAGGGCACGTTGAGGAGCACCGTGTAGTTCAGTGCTTGACAACAATGTGGCTGTTCTTCACACGCCAATACTATAATTGTACATGTTAGTCTTAAACAAATCGTCTTCAATACAAATGTGCAGCAAACAGGAAAAAACTCTTAACAGGAACTGACTAGGTTATATTTAGATGGTGTTAATAGCTTACAGTGGTTGCTGAAAACCAGTGATATTATGTTTAAGTTCCACCTGTACACATTGTCAGTGATATAACTTCATTTTTTACATCTATTTATTATGTGTCCCTTTCCCAACGTGAAAATATTTACATAACATAACTTTCAAGTTCAAGTGCGGAAACTCATTCTTAGATATTTAGTGTTTCCACTGTTTATTTTTAAGTTGAGCTCCTGCTGCCGTCTATCATCAGGAGGCGTGTTCCACCAACACGACTGAGTGAGTTGGGTGCCTGAGTTCAAAGGACACGCCTGTTTTCTGCACGTTGTAGCTGTAACAGGAAGCAGCTATTGTTGAACTTGTCAATTCGAGAGTGGTGTCATTGAGCCACCCAGGGAAAGACTTGCAGCTGAAATTTGCCCAGCACTTTGTAGTAGCTTTTTATTGTTTTGGGTTTTGCAGCCAGCTAGTTCTTCATTGGCTGTGCGGCCTTCCTCCGCCACCCGGTACTTTGACAACAAAATCTGATGAGTTGAAAAGACACCTGGTTCATTTCTTTGTGCAGTGAGAAAGATACAGAACCAGTACTTTTGCTCCGTGAAACCCCGTGTTCAAGACGAAGGTGGTGAAAGTCTCACAAGTGGAGACAGATGAGCTTCATTTACAATGTGCCAGACCAGCAGGTCGACTCAGAAGAATTTGATTTTTCGGTACTTTTTGATAATAGTCACGATGAAGACTTTGCCAGAAAAGGTTTGTAAGCAATTTTATTTTGTCATCAAAAAGTATCATTTTTAAAGAGCTTAGATTCGCAGTGCAAATTGGAATAGTATAATTGTGACATGAGGCACATGTGTCTCTGACCTATTTGTTTAAGAAAGGCTTTAAAAATCAGTTCCAGACTTGTAAAAATAACATTTCTATCACTTTTTCACATATAAACTTTGAGTACAGACTTTGATGAGCAGTAATTAGACTATAAGGAGTTTAATCATGCTAAGAAATTATAACTAACCTAAAAACTTGACTCAAGAACAGCTTCTTCCTTCAGACTTTTGAAAGGACCTACCTTTTATTAAGTTGATCTTTCTCTACATCCTATCTGTGACATTCTGCACCCTGTTCTTTCTTTCTCTATGTACGGTATACTTTGTATAGCGCACAAGAAACAATACTTTTCACTGTATACTAATACATGTGACAATAATAAAGCAAATCAAATCGAAAAGATGGTCACAAGTTATTTATATCAAGCGACTTGCAGTTAAAATAAATTGATTCTAGCTTCGTACTACATTGAGTAAAAATGGCGCTAGAATGTGGTTGTACGACTACTCGCATTGCACTAAAGTGATCATATTTAATCAGTATTGATGCAACATTTCTTTCAAAATGTGCTGTCTTGTTTAGCATAGTTCCTCACTGATGAATATAGACTGTACAGCAATGGGAGCTGAGTTTCATAATGGTCAGCAGCGTTGGTTTTCACTTCTGGGAATAGATAAATTTGAATCTCAAGTTTGAGATTGAAGATTGCACGTGCTTGCTGTCTCTGAGCTTTGCTTATTTCATCAACTGCCGGTTGAGGACTGCTCTGAGTGAAAGCAAATCTGAAACACAAAGTTGGTCAATTGAACGGATGCTATTTGTAGCGTGGAATTGTTCATAGTTGAATGATATTAATTGCACGTGGTAGAGTCTTTTTTGTGTTGTCATCAGGCCAGGGAAGAGTATTTTTCTCAAAGGTTATTTGCTTCCTCAAGAGAGTTGATGACAGAGAGAGTGCATGACCCAGTAATAGAGGGTATAATGAGCTGACTATCCATTTTGTGCTCAATATTTCATACTGTTAAATTTGTATTGAGCAAGTGTGAAGGTAGGTAGGTAGTGGAGCCACTCTCCCTGAACTGCTTCACACTTCCGATTAACGGATAAGTTTTCTGCAACCAAATATCATTATGAAACAAAACTCATGGATGTGGTGAAATACTTCTTGGAAATATGGAAGTTTAAAATAAATGACAGCACAATTTCTGACTTGCTTTATGTAAATCTGAAATCCTACATGTAATCAACTGTAAGGAGTTAAAGAGCAGCAGAGATATTCCATTGACTCCACTGCAAGATATTTAGTTTATTTGTAACTATTTGACAGAAATATAAAATCAGAACTGGTGCTGGCTATGACAAAAATACATGATTGCTATTGCAGAAGTAATGGTAAATCGATTGTACAGCAAACTTTTCCTTATTTTATTGCCTGGTAGCATTTTAATAGAAAAATGTGAATTTTGAAACTTTGGAAGAATATGTTTCCCCTAATCTCCAATATTCATTTGTCCTCGACACTTATCATGCTGAGTTGCAATTCCCTAGCTGCCAGTCATGTCAAAATTAGATGAGTGTTGTTAATGTGTGAGCTAAGACATTGAACGCTGGCAGACTATTTGACTGTGTGAGCATCACAACTCAATTTTGTCTGTAGACAATGTCATGAGCTTGCAAGGTTCAGGTGAGGCCAGCTCCTGTGCTCAGGAGGACAAAGGTTAACTAACTTAACACAGGCAAATGACTGATATTGGAACCTTTCTAGTTTCTAGTTCAGTGTCACATCTGTTTGCTTCTAAGAAGAATCCCTGTATAGAGATCAGATGCGGAATTTACCCTCCTCCCTAACCCAGGAATGTTAAGTTTTTAAAAAATTTGTTCCTGGGGTGTGAGCATCACTGAGAAGGCTAACATTTGTTGCCCCATCCTAATTGCCCGTGTGAAGGTGGTGGTGGAGCCCCCTCCTGGAACTACTGCAGTCTAAGTAAAGCAGGAACACCCACAGTGTCGTTAGATGGAATTGCTAGACTTTTTGACCCAGTGACAGTGAAGGAACAGTAACATAGGCCGGTATTTGACAACCTTGCTCGGACGAGGCTCGTAAAATCCTGCCTGGGGCCAATGGAGAATTCCGTTCTGTGGGCCGTACCCACCCCAATTCCAGGGCAGGCGTGGCAATAAAATAAAAAATCAGGATGGTATGTAGCTTGGAGTACCCGTTGTGCCTTTACCACTATCCTAGCTGAGATCAGCTAAAAGAAATGGACAACTGACCTGCCATCTCTTTATGCAGTGCGGTGGTAAACAGCTTAACCTTAACATTTTAAGCATCTTTTATTTAGGATTTTAATGTGCATGCTTTAAAGAAACCCATTACATTGTCAGGAGAGACTATAATAACAGCAGTATTTTATCCCATCAACGTCAGTGCATGAGATGCATATAAAACATTCAGCATAATCACACATAAAATAAACAGAAAGGCAAATAAGATAGTATCTGATTTGAATTTTCTTTCCTAGTTTTGTTTCCCTATTTTTCACTTATTTTAGTAATTTCAAATAAATAGCTTCATATCCTGGAAAAAATCCTGTCAAATTTGAAGATTTCTGTATTGATCAACAAAAATATGGCATTATGTTTTTAAACTAAGTTGGGCTAATCTGGATATAAGTTAGCTCAGTGGCTCAAAGACAAAAAAAGGCTCAATTTTGTGGTCAGCAGTGAAACATTAATACTTGCTGCTGACCTGAAAGTTCACTTAGGAAATCTGGTTAGCGTGGATGAGTTGGCCAAAGGGCCTGTTTCTGTGATGTATATCTCTAAGACTTTATGACTATAAGCTGTCCGCAAAGATTTTGGTGGTGTTAATTTGCATCTGCCACCAAGTCAAGGAAACCTCCAAACATCCTGCAACAAGTATGCCATCAATTAGGGTAAGTAGCCAATCACATTGAAGAATGCTCACAGACAGCATGCCAGGAAGTAAAATAAGCCAATTATCTTCTAATTTTCATAAACTTTGTAGAGAGGGAAGTAAGGATTAGGAATTACACATAAGGAGCTGAAATATCACAAACAAACATTACACATTGTTGGCCCAGGTCTTCTAGTCTCCGGATTGTTGGAGATCAGGGTTGGATTTCTCCAACCTTGCCCACGCCAGGAATTATCCTGTCCCACTGCTGTGAATGGAAATGTGGCTGAACGCCAAATTCTCTCTTCTCGCTGACAGCAGTAGCAGGGCAGACAAGACTGGAGAATTCCAGCTATGCTCCGCATTGCTGAAGGAGCTTGGGTAAGAAGTCTTGGCCAGAAATGTGTAGCTACTGTGAGGCACAGAAAAGTAGACGTTGAGTGGCAATCAAATGTGATTGCCGCTTCTCAGAAGATTTGGGCCATTATATTAAGCTATCACACTTTTTTCTCATATTGGAGAAGCTGACATTCCATAAAATGCAAAATTAGTTTTCCAGGACAAGGAGATTGTTCAGCAGTAGTTATGGCATTGTGCACCATTAAAAGCACGATAGCACCTCTTTAAGATGACTTTCAGGGATTGGTAAGGGGGGGAAAAAGCAGGAGAGTTCCTATGAGATCAATCAATGATGGTCAAAGGTTGTCACCTATGGGGACTTCAACAACGTACCCCATGGGGGAGCAGATAATTGCTGACAGAAACTTCTGGATTTCCGCATTTAACTGTTCAGGTACAGAAAACTTCCATTGCTGTCAGTTTCACACTATAATGATGGCGAGCGCTGACAGTTTCACTTTATTACAACTGCAAAATCTGGGCCATCATCTTAGTATAAGGGTGGTTAGCTCCCTTCCCTATGAACTTTCAGCTCTACTTCAATTCTCAGAATCCAAATTGGTGCAACATTCTTCTAAGGTTCAGATTAAGTTTCGATTACATCTTCCAGGTTGCAGACAGGCCTAAGAGTATCAGGGTGCTAATTAACAGTTTGAAAAATATGGATACCGCTACCCATTTACAGATTTATGAACTTGCAAAACATTAACATGATGTTCCTTTCTTTCAGAGGCAGAAAATGTTGCTGCTTCTCACAAAGGCATTGTTCCTCCTACTGTTTATCCAACTATGGATGTCTCCCACTATGGATCTCAGTCATGTAGCTCCATGGCATCTGCAGTACTGACTGGAGAACATATGAGTGAATATGGCCAAATGGAAAACAGAGATTTCAAGTACTGTCTGGAAGCTGCAAAGCCCCCTGTGTCATCTGGAGTCGAAAGCCCAAGAATCGAGATCACACCATCACCTGGACTCTTCCACGTAACTCCACATGCAGTCAGCTGCGGAGAGCAAGCATATCATCCTCCCACTACGGTTCCTCGAGTTACTTTGCCTGTGCCGGGCTCAGAAAGTATCGTATACAGAGACCCACTCAGTCCAGCCAGTAGTGGCTCGTCCACAAGTTGGCATTCCTTTGTGTCTCATGAGTCAAGCTGTTCCCATTATGGCATGTCCCCTCAGACATCTCCATTAACATCTCCATGCGTCTCACCAAAGAATGGCTCCGAAGAATATCAAGGTCAGGGTGCTCACCATTCTCCGAGAACATCACCCGTCAACTCCCCATCAACCCATGTTGAAAACTGGCAGGGTGCAAGGTCACCGTCCCCGACCCCCCGCCCTTCCTCGAGGTCGTCATCACCCTGTGGGAAGAGGAGGCATTCCTGCGACCGTTCAAGAACTCCCTCGCCACAGGCTTCACCAAGAGTTATCTCAAGAGATGAACCCAATTTGCACCAGTTTTCAAATTCTGCAAGTCTTGCCGATGCTATGAGCACTCTCACCACAGATTCCAACAATGACTTGGGTGAATTGCTTCCAATAAAGGCCCGGATCATGGATCTTACTCCACCATCCTCCCTTAAAACTGACATGTGTAAAGATGAAAAACTTGGCAACTTTTCCACATTGAATTTTGCCGAGTTTTCAGTGCCTTGTCAGGATGTGAAGAAAGATGTCTATAGTATTGATCAAGTTTTTCTGATGCCTCCTAATCCATTTCATTGGCCAAAACCCAAACCTCCCTGCAAGTAAGTTTTATTTTATATTCTAGCCTGACTTCAACAAAACAAATAGAAAGGGTTACTTCATTTGTGTTCTAACTAAAATCTTAACAACTGGTGCTCTGGTTTCCTCCCACAACCCAAAGATGTGCAGGTTAGGCAGATTGACCATGCTAAATTGCCCCTCAATGTACCAAGATGTATTGGTTAGTGGGGTAAATGTGTGTGACTATGGGGATGGTGTGGGGGAAAGGAATGGGTAAGGTATTCTGTCAGAGAGAGTTGGTGGGTCAAATGGCATCCTTCTGCACTGTAGGGATTCTATGATTCTATGAAGTGCATCAGGTTTCTATTGATCTTTTATTGCAATCATAGAGAAGATTCCATAAGTCCATATACAAGTTCAGTTCGTGCAAGTGACAACAATTAAATGCTTTACTTTGTAGCATTTCTTGAATCTCATATTGAAGAATAAGATCCATAATTAGAAAGGGCTGGACATTAGCACAGTGATTAGCACTGATGCCTCACAGCACTCGAGACTTGGGTTCAATTCCTGGCTTGGATCACTGTGTGGAATCTGCATGTCCCCCCTATGTCTGACTGGGTTTCCTTCAGGTGCTCTTGTTTCCTCCCACAGTCTGAAAGATGTACTGGTTAGGTGCATTGGCCATGCTAAATTCTCCCTCAGTGTACCCGAACAGCCGCCAGAGTGTGGCGACAGGGGATTTTCACAGTAACTTCATTGCAATGTTAATGTAAGCCTACTTGTGATACTAATAAATAAGCTTAAATTTAAAGAAATGGAGGTGAGGGGTGGCTAATTATCATTTAATGTTAGATAAATGCCACCCTCATATATCCAGAATGGACTGATAAAAGGACGGACTAACAAAATCCTTATCTTCAACTAGTTTGTGCAAGTGAGTAACAGACACAGTAAAAGTGCTATAATAAAGGCAAAATACGGCAGATGCTGGAATCTGAAACAAAAACAGAAAATGCTGGAGAAACTCAGCAAGTCTGATAGCATCTGTGGAGAGGGAATAAAGCCAACATTTCGAGTCTGTATACTCTTTGTCAGAGCTGACAGTTGCTAGCAGTGCTCACTCACTTGGTATAACTAGCTCAGATCTTTATTGTGACAGTAACCGGATCATATCAGTCTGTCTACAACACCTCATCTGGTATTAACATTGATGGCGACACGTCAGTGAGCGTTCATGTAAAGCTGCAGTCAGTTCAGTCTGTTCATTATAAAAAGTCCCAACTTTGGTATAATAACAAATCCACTATTCCTGGTGCATAATCTCAGTATTACATTTCGGTGATTTTTTTTGATGGTTAAGTGCAAAAAATATTGTCATTCTGCAGGAAAAAAAGTCAATCAATTAAAAGACAAGTAGAATATCATTGGAAAGTCAGATTTCTGAGAGAACATTGCAACAGTTTGTTGCTCGAATCTAAAATAACCTTTAGATTCCATTTTCCATTTCTTTTAACTCAGCACATCAAAAAAATTAATTGACTAGAGTTTGGCTTATGATCACCAAGAGTTGACACTCCAATTGATCAATCATTACAGGTATCCCATGTACTGCGAACAGTCTTTATTACAGAACGCTTAGAGAACGAGCTCATAGTGAGGGTCATTCACTGCAGCTCCAGACTAGACATGACTTCAGTGCTCCATTATAACAAAGACAAAACTTGACAAGCAATAAAAACAGAAAATGCTGGAAGTATTCAGCAGGTCTGGCAGCATATGTGGGGGGGAGAGACAGATTTAACTCCGAGTTGTGATGTAATCTCCTCAGAAGTGGCCTGAAAAGTTCTGGCCTGAATCGGCAGCTATTGCTGTGGTTCCCTCTTGTGAGTGGTCTTAAAAAACACGAGAGAATTTTCACCTTCAAACTTGTCAGGAGGATTGGAAAGCTGGGACCTGGGTTAGGGTAGGAAAATGTTGGCTGTTAAAATTTCACCGCCGTTAGATAGGTTTTAGTTGTTCCAAACTTTCATTTTCTTTTTCATCAGATGAAACCATTTCAATGCTGCAGCCTCAGTTAAAGTTCATTTATTAGTCACAAGTAAGACTGCAATAAAGTTACTGTGAAATTCCACAAGTCGCCACACTCCAGCGCCTGTTTGGGTCAATGCGCCTAACCAGCACGTCTTTCAGACTGTGGGAGGAAACTGGAGCACCTGGAGGAAATCCACGGGGAGAATGTGCAAACTCCACTCAGACAGTGACCCAAGCCGGGAATCAAACCCGGGTCTCTGGAGCTATGAGGCAGCAGTAATAGCCACTGTGCCACCAGTTCCCGCCAAGATGCAGTTGGCCAGCTCTTGCCAAGGTGAAAATCTCAGGTAGTCAGAAGATGGGCTCCTAACCAGCTCCCCAGTGACATGCCCAATTAACAAGGTATCCCACTTCACTTTTCTGTCTATCTCCCTACTGTTACCACCACACCCCACCTCCTGCCAGGCCCCCCCCCCCAAGAGTAGAAAAGTTGTGAGAGGTGGTACTGAGTTAGAGTTAGTTGTTGTCAGTGTACATGTGAAAACTAACACTATGCCTTTGGATGATGTCACCAAGGGTCACTGTGTAGATAGAAAATGTAGAAGGGAATCAAGTCTAGAGCCTTGAAGGACACAAGAACAGAGAGAGCCGTTCTAAGCAATTCTGTAGCTATAATTAGAAAGGTAAGAATCGGGCAACATGGTGGCACAGTTGCACAGCACTGCTGCCTCATTGCACCAGGGACCCAGGTTCAATTCCCACTTTGGGTCACTGTCTGTGTGGAGTTTTCACGTTCTTCCTATGTCTGCATGGGTTTCCTCCGGGTGCTCCGGTTTTCTCCTACAGTCCAAAGATTAGGCGTATTGGCCATGCTAAATTGCCCCTTAGCATCAGGGGGACGAGCAGGGTAAATGCATGGGGTCATGGGGATAGGGCCTAGGTGGGATTGTGGTTGGTGCAAAGTTGATGGGCCGAATGGCCTCCTTCCGCCCTCTATGATTCTATGAATAGAGCCAGATGAGTGCAGTCCCACTCAGTTGGATGTCAGTGAAGAGCTATTGGAAGAGGCTTGGTGTAGTCCACTGTGTTGCAGACAGACTGAGAAGACTGAGGAGAGAAAGTTTATTCTGTCACAGTCGTAAAGGATATCAATTATGACCCTGATAAAAGCCATTTTTTATTGTGGCAGAGGTGAAAATCTGACTGGAGGGATTCAGACATGGATTTCTGGGAAAGATGAGAACAAATTTGGGAAGCAGCGTACTCAAGGGCTTTGTAGGGGAAAGAGACATTGGCGAAGGAATAGAAGTTTGTAAAGACAGATGGCTTAAAATAAGTTTTTTTTGTATGGAGAGGGGTGATGGCATTTAAACAGAAAAGCGAGGCCTGAAGAGAGAACCCTTCACAATATTGATTCACGTGGAGACCAGGGGGGAATGTTGGGTGATGAGCAGGTTTGTGGGAACAAGATTCAGAGAACAGGAAGTGAGTCTGGAAACATAGAAACTAGAAGCAGGAGTAGGCCAATCAGCCCTTCGAGCCTCCTCCACCATTCGTTTTGATCATGACTGATCATCGAATTCAATATCCTGATACCCCGCTTCCTCCTAATAATGGATATGATGAGCTCAGAGATGGCAAGAAACAAAACAGCTAACTAAAGGTTTTAATTTTGCAAAAGTCTTTGAACGTAGAAATTTAAAATAATCTATTATTTGTAAAGACTCAAATCTCCATAAGATAATTTGGTTCAAAAGAAATTTAAATTTAAAGGATTTCAAAATACTTCTGGGATTCAGTATTGGCCAAAGCGTTATTTTTTCAAATGTTGGTTTTAAAATTTAAGAATTTTAAGAGGGAAGAAAGGTTGGTGTACAGAGCCATTGAAGCAATTTTTAAAATATTTCCAATGTGTGGAAATCTTTTATGCAGCATTTTTCTTTCTGTCGCTTTGACTGACATGGTAATTCATGACTTTTTTCAAACAATACAAATATGGGCAAGTAATTCAGTTACTGAGCCTGTTAGTCTTCACATTCCATGGCTGGTTCCACCACAACATTTAAAAGTTTGAAAATTTCAGTATTTTCCAATTCAGCGAGTAAGTCGTCTGCAAGTTGCTAATCACTTTTATCTCCAGCCTTCCCCACCCACCTATGCTAAAGGCATGAAGGTAGACAATAGCTGTATTTGCAGCATTTGCATAAGTATTCATTTCTTTAAATTGTGGAAATGCACAAGTTCACAAGAGTGTTGAGTGACACAGTTGAATGTTTCCAGTGAGCAGCACCCACGCTGATGGCTTGTGTTGCATTTTGTTTGAATACTGTCCTCCAATTGTTTTGAAGTGACGGATCATCAGAAGTATTCATGCAGTTTGTATTCTAAGGCTCGAACATTGGCATTATGGGGTTACAACATTTGTCAGTTATGGCTCCGTGATTGCACTCTCATCTCTGAGTCAGCTGATCGTCAGTTCAAGATGCACACCCGAGACTTGAGCACATAGGCTTGGCTGACACTCCAGTGCAGTACTGAGCGAGTGCTGCACCGTTGAAACAACCATCTGTCAGTGAGACATTAAGTCCTAATCAAGGCCCTGCCTGCCCTATCAGGTGACACAACTTGCAGGAGAAATTTTCTGGCCAACTTATTTCCTCACCCAGCACCTAAAATTGTTTACCTGCTCATTTGTATCCTTGCTGATTGTGGGAGTTTGCTGTGCAAAAATTGGTTGCTGTGTTTCCAGCATTTCCTATATCGATGAGGTTTCAACAGAATATTCTGTTCAATTTTGCAAGTCAAGGCATTAGTGAGAATGCAGAGGAAATTAATTCAAATGTTACCAGAGATGAGGCACTTTAGTTATGCAGAGACTGGGGGAAGGTGAGCTGGTCCTTATTAGAGCAGCAAGGGTAATGAGGAGACGTCCTCTCTTGTTTTGATAGAGAAAATGACAGAGGAACAGTTTCCAATAGCAGATGTGTCAGTAATCAGGGGAAACAGATTCAGGATGAATGGTGAAAGAAGATGACATAAAGGAAAACACTTGCTGCAGAGAATTGTTCTGATTTCGAATGCACCACACGAAAGAATGGTGGAAGTAAATTCAGCAATAACTCTCCAGAGAGAACTGGATAAATACTTGGAAAGGGAAAAAACGTGTATGGCTATGGGGAAAAAGTAGAAGAATGAGACAATTGGATAGTTCTTATAAATACCAGCTCAGGTATGATTAGATCCTTCTGTACTGTGACATTCAAAAATCTATGATTTAGACCTGTTCAGGTCTGGGCTGACAAGTGGCAAGTAACAATTGCATCATACAAATACCAGACAATGAACATCCCCAACAAAGTAAGGATCTAACCATCACTCCTTGATATTCAATGGCATTACCTTGGCTGAATCCCCCACTATCAACATTTTGTAGTTGACCAGAAACTGAACTGGACTAGCCAAATACATATTGTGGCTATGAGAGCAAGTCAAATTCTGGGAATCCTGCGGTGAGTAACTCACCTCCTGACTCCTCATAGCTTGTCCACCATCTACAAGGCACAAGCCAGGAGTGGGATGATATAAACTCCACTTGCCTGGATGAGTGTGGCTCCAACAACACTCAAGAAGCTCCAGGACAAAGCAGCCCATTTCATTGCTACCCCTTCTACAAACATTCAATTCCTCCAACACTGACAAACAGTGGTACATGTGTCTATCATCTGTAAGATACACTGCAGGAACTCATCAAGGATCCTTAGGCAGCATCTTCCAAATCCACAATCACTACCATTTAGAAGGACAAAGGTAGCAAACCACCTGGAGTTTCCTGTCCAAGTTACTCACCATCCTGGCTTGGAAATATATCACTGTTCCTTCACTGTCGCTGGGTCAAAATCCTGAAACACCCTCCCTCACGGCACTGTGGGTGTACTTACACCTCAGGGACCGCAGCGATTCAAGAAGGCAGCTCACTATCACTTTCTCAAAGGCAACCAGGGATGGGCAATAAATGTGGGCCAAGCCAGCAAAGTTCACATCCCATTAGTGAATTAAAAAAGTCATTGATTACAGTTCAAAAGTAATTCATCATAAATGACCCACTTAGGCATATTCTGACACCATGAAAGCATTCTATAAATAATGCATAAAAAATTAAATGATCAGATTCTGTAATTGCAAACTTACAGTAAAAAAATACATCGCTTGTGTTTGGACCCCGGAAGTTTGAGTTCTGCATATTAATGAGAATGAAATTCATCGACAAGTGTGGAAATATTAAGAGATGTCCAACATCCACCTCCTCACAGGGAAGCTTGATCATTGTACACGTTAAAGTTCATGTCAACACTGTGCACATTATTCATGCACATCCCTAAAATTTTGGCCAAAGCCCTAAGATGACATTGTCAGGTCCTGGCATTGGTCAAAGAAAGTCTTTCAAGAATTTTTTGCCAGTGAGCTACATTGTGAAGTAGGTGAGGAAGTGAGTTTGAAAAGAGAAATCACGGGATGTTGAACAGAAAGTATTTGAACATAAAGTATTGTTTTAGTGTGACGTTTGAATGGATACAATGAAGAAGGGAGATATTTTAACATCAAATCACATTTGCTCCAGCATATGACTAATGCAGACTACATACATCACAGTTTAGGGACATCAGAATTACCTCCGGCATAAACCACATGACAGATTCTGATGCACAGAATGCTGCAAATTCATTCCACTAAACGCTCCAAAAAAAAGGGCGGGAAAACTCCCATATTCCCCGTCTGTTGGGCACTTCATTTGTTTTTGGAAAATCATGCCAAACATGTTTCAATTTCTGGGACAACCTCCTAGTAATTTGGAATGCTAGGATTTTCTTGTCTGATTTTCCAATTCACAGAAACTGACCCCAATCTGTCTTACTTCCATCTGGCTCCACCCCTTCTCTGTCTCCCATACTGCCCAGCTAGGCAAATCCCCTGCCCCATTTCCCAGATGACTTTGCCATACCACGCCATATTTTCCAAGCTATGCTGCAAACAGCAAAATCAAGGCAATACTCCTCCAGTACTGCGAGAGGCCAAAGTTGAGCAGTACCTACCCGCTGGGTTATGAAGTAGTCTCTCCTGTAGGTTGTTAGGAGGAGGCATAGAAGCAGAAACAAGAATCTTCAGGGGGCATTGGAAAAATTAGAATGGACGAAAACCTCATAGCATGAAACTTCTTGTATATAGCCAAAAGACAGGATGAGATCGAGCCAGGAATACTTAAAGAAGAACTCAGCAAAGCTTCCTATTTATTGTGTAATTACTGAAACATATACTGTGTTTGATAAGTCAGAACTAATTATAAAAGTAAGTCCTATTACTTTATTGTTTTGTTACAGCATCCCTTCTCTCCCTCCTTTGGAGTGGCAGCTGCCAAGCCGATCAGGATCATACGAATTGAAGATTGAGATACAACCTAAGCCTCACCATCGGGCGCACTATGAAACAGAAGGCAGCCGAGGGGCAGTTAAAGCACCGAGTGGTGGCCATCCCGTGGTCCAGGTAATCCTCTTAATTCACTTATTACTAGGAGCATGGGACAGCATGGTGGCACAGTGATTAGCGCAGCTGCCTCACAACGCCAGGGACCTGGGTTTGATTCCCAGCTTGGGTCACTGTCTGTGCAGAGTCTGCACATCCTCCCCATGTCTCTGTGGGTTTCCCCTGGCTGCTCCAGTTTCATCTCACAGTCCAAAAGACATGCTGATTAGGTGCAGTGGCCATGCTAAATTCTCCCTCAATGTACCTGAACAGATGCCAGAGTGTGGCAAGTAAGGGATCTTCTTAGTGACTTCATTGCAGTGTTAATGTAGGCTACTTGTGACACCAATAAGTAAACTTTAAGCTTAGAATTCCTTGTCCAAGCACAACATCTGGAAGACTTTAGACCTGAGCAATACTTCAGCCCTATGATTTTTATGATTCCTCAAGATTAATCTTTTTTGCAAGACCAGCGTATCTTTAAAGTAAATTGTAAACAATGATTTTCCTCTTTCTGATTTATAAATATAGTCAGTCGTTCAGAGTTTTGTATTTGGTTTGCTTCTGAGAATATTCACATGCGTTTATGTCAGAGAAACCTTGACTCCTGAAGCACAGACAGGTTTCACTTATTTTAAAACATTGGGAGATGATTTCCATCAGCTGAAAAACATGAGGTGGGCAGTTAATTATTAAGGGAGGAGCAAGACTTTCACTGCCTTCGAGGGCAACCAAGGTGTACCTACTATGGTGTGCAGCGGGGCCCACCTGAAACGTTGATTGTAGGACCCCATTCAAACACATTCCACTCATTTGTAGCAGGCACTGAGCAGCCTAAGATGCAGTGCTTATTAGGGCCATTTTGGAAGGAGTTGAGACATGTTTTTGAGCCAGAATGTTGGTGAGCCATGATACTGAGCACTCAACAGCTCACTCGAATTATGCTGATGCTGGCTCCAGGCGATCAATGTAGCAACACCACAGACTACACAAATCTTTCTGGGCGGAAGTTGAAAATTCCTCCAAGGCTTGTGGTCTATTTCAAACACCTACCCTGTACTAATGTGTCTCTTGGAAGCTTTTGATGCAGGTCTTTTACTGTGTTGTAAGCATAGCACAGTTTTTTTTAAAAAAAGCACTGGAATCATTGAAGTAAATCTTACCTAATGTTAACATTTTTGAATAGCCTGTAATTCTGCCACTCTTTTCTTTGAAATAGCTTGTTTAGAATTTCAGGTTGGAGTTAGAGTTATTCACAGATTCAGCTTCATTTGACATCTATTAATGCTTCAAAACTCCAGTTTCAGCCTGGCGTGTCTCAGATTTTGGTATCCAAAATTTTGGTATCCAATTCCACCCAATAGGGTGGCACGATGGCACAGTGGTTAGCACTGTTGCCTCACAGAGCCAGGGACCCAGGTTTGATTCCCGGCTTGGATCACTGTCCGTGTGGAGTTTGCACATGCTCCCTGTGTCTGCTTTAAGGTAGTCTGGTTTCCTCCCGCAGCCTGAAAGATGTGCTAGTTAGGCGCATTGACCGTGCTAAATTCTCCTTCAGTGTCCCTGAACAGGTGCCGGAATTTTGAGACTAGGGGATTTTGACAGTAACTTCATCGCGATGTGAATGTAAGCCCACTTGTGACTGATAAATAAACTTTAAATTCAGAGCCCTGGCTAAAGTGGATAGGGAAAAGACAGTGCTGTTTGACAACCTGGTTAGAGACAGTAAGCTATGAAGATTCATTTCTCATTCTTTGCTCTCCCGCTCGTCAGTGAAAGTACGTGCTTATTGCACCTACAGGACGCTGGTATGGTCACTTCTGAGATTTACTAGCAAATTAAATTGTATTGTAGACTCAGATTAGCTAAAGCTGTCAGGGAGTGCAGCCCACCAGGGGTATGTTAATAATATCTGACCCTTAAATTTAATCTGATCTCCTACTGCACATATTGCTTTGGCTAAAATCCCCTTATTGCTTTTCCAAGAAACTTTTAGTCACTAATGTTGCGTGAACATATCGATTCTTGTTCATAACATTTCCTAAGACTTACACTACTTCAACTAATACCTAAATATGAAACGTTCTGAAACAAAAGTTCTCCCTATCACAGAAAGTTCCAATGGTCCCTTGGTCTACATGCTGCCGATTCTTGCATAGTATTTGATTGCCCTCATTTTTTTTTAACTTGTGGGCTGCACATGAGCTGCCTTCACATCCTTTGATTGAGATCTGTGGTTTTTTTTTCATCTTGATACTTCTTCCTCTATTTTTTAGACTTGGCCCAAAGTCGGAACATTTTGCAACTGTAAAGCATGCACACTCATGAACAATCGAATATTTGCGTAAAGGGACTAAAATCAATGTGATCACTCCCCTTGCACATGTTTAACATTACAGTTAGTTCTTAGGAAACTGGTATTGCTTAAATTTAAGATGCAGGAAGAGAAGTATTACTTTAGTACCCGTCGCATATTGAGATGGGGAATGGGTGGCAACATGTCTCACATTTCCTGATAGCGTAATGCTAGTGTGGCTCAGACACTTGTATTTATGTAGCGTTGTAGTGAGGGGGAGGGAAGTTAAATCTACGTGACGAGAGGGGAAGTTATTTGTGAAAGGACAGTGAAACAAGTTTGGCGATGTGTTCAGGAGAAAAAGCATGTGTAAACATTCAAATGTACCCACAAGGAATGATATGCAAAGCGATTTGGAAATGAAGTACATTCATGTAGATTTTAATAACAAATAACTCCCTTTCAAATGTTTGCCTTGTCGGTGGTTGTTTAGCAGCTATCGGGGAAAAAAATCAGCACAGGATTTATCATAAGATCTTACAAAGTTCAGTTTTTGTTGATTAAGCAACAAAAAAACCTTTCCTTCGTCCAAATAGCTATGTGACACTTTTAAGTTCATTTTTTAAAATTGCAACAGCTACTAGCATTAAGTCACGTATTTAATATGTCACAGCATGTTAAGATATTTTGTAGGAGCAGAATGAGCAAGAACTTGATACTGAGTCAAAAAGAAGAGAATGGGACAGATATCAAGATCTTAGTAAAAGAGATAACTTAAGTCTTATGGAAGGGAAAGAAATGAAGAGATTTAAGGAGTAAATCCGAGTGCTTAAAACTAAAATGGCTGAAGACATGACCTAGAATATGTGTG
This sequence comes from Carcharhinus amblyrhynchos, assembly GCF_965287045.1. Taxonomy (NCBI): domain Eukaryota; kingdom Metazoa; phylum Chordata; class Chondrichthyes; order Carcharhiniformes; family Carcharhinidae; genus Carcharhinus; species Carcharhinus amblyrhynchos. Next base: position 37,004,210 of record NC_137339.1, on the reverse strand, counting down.
AACGCCTTGTGAAATATTGAAATCTATAACATTTTTCACAATGCAGAAGGAGGCCGTTCATCCCATTGAGTCTGCACTGACTCTCCAAAAGAGCACCTTACCCAAGCCCACCCCCACATCCCCAACTCTGTCCCCTATAACCCCATGCATTTCCCAAGGCTAATGCACTAATCTACACATCTTTGGACACTAAGGGGCAATTTAGCATGGCCAATCCAGCTAACCTGCACATGTTTGGACTGTGGAAGGAAACTGGAGCACCCGGAGGAAACACTCTCAAACACGGGAGAATGTGCAAACTCCACACAGACAGTGACCCAAGGCTGGAATCGAATCAGGGGCCCTGGTGCTGTGAGGTAGCAATGCTACCATGCTGCACGTTCTTAGCTTCTGACTTGAAGCTAAGTCTGTAAGCAACTTAGTTCAGCTGCCAATCAAAAATACATTGCGACAGGTTTGCTTCTTCCTCCACCCTACAAAGAACATTCTTACCAATGGAACCCACCAATTCTTTCAATGCTTAAATTAACTGAACCAAGCAGTGAGTGAATAAAGGTCATCTTTGTGTACGAGTGTGAGGTAGATCTATTTTCAATTTTTTTGCTGCTTGTTTGTTTTACTTATATTGTTGAGCCTGCTTTTCTGATCCTTTTCTCCCCCCTTATGCCATTATTTCCCTGGAATATTCTTCAGCCCGAAGTCAGCAGGATTGTAACTGGATAACTTTTATATCGCCATCCGCGCCAAATGTGAACAGCAGGGGGGAGGCTATCAATTCTCTGACGTCAGTCTAAATCTGGCTACACTTGACCACAAACCTAACTCATCAGTGAAGCATCCAAAACAGTTTCAAGTATGAGAGAAACAGTATTCACAGTATGGGCATCCACCCATGTCTGGCAGCCAGCAAGGCTTTCTGATCTTGTGAATGATGGTTTATTTAAGCATTAATAAAAATGCTGCCCATTGCATTGCAATGTTGCATGTGTATCAATCCATTTTGCCATTCTACTCATCATCTTTTTACACAGTCCGACACTACGGTCAACTACATCAGGGCAAACAGTAGTAAATTTAAGATTATTAATTGAGGCACGGTTTGCTGAATGTTTGATTTCCGTTGCTTTTATTTTCCAAAACATGACCTCATCCCACATTAGAAAAAAGTTTATTTATTAGTCACAAGTAGGCTTACATTCACACTGCAATGAAGATACTGTGAAAATCCTGTAGCTGCCACACTCTGGCACCTGTTTGGGTACTCTGAGGGGCAATTCAGCATGGCCAATGTGCCTAACCTGCACATCTTTGGATTGTGGGAGGAAACCCACGCAGACACGTGGAGAATGTGCAAACTCAAACGTCACCCAAGCCAGAATTGAACCCGGGTCCCTGGCGCTGTAAGTTTATGTCTATATATGCCCTGTTTGTGAACACAACTCCCACTCACCTGATGAAGGGGCAGTCCTCTGAAAGCTTGTGGCTTGTGCTACCAAATAAACGTGTTCGACTTTAACCTGGTGTTGTGAGACTTCTAGCTGTGAGGGAGCAGTGTTAACCACTGTGCCACTTGTCCTAATCACTAGCTGCTCTTTGCTTTACATGCCCCTGTGAATGACAGTTCTGTTGTGAATCTGAAAAGAAGCTTTGCACTTTGCCACATTTTTCTTTACCTCTCCCCTATTTGTTCCATTGTTGCTGGAAGGTGGCTCGGTGCTACAGCCCACATACTGACAGAAACATGTGTTACTGCGTTTGAAATCATTTTTATTGTCAGTCATGTCAATGTTATTTGTAGGAAAAGAGAATTATCTAGAAAGAGGAAAATATTTTTCATTCAGTTCTTGGTACGCACGCTCACATCAGTAAAATTTGTATTTTGTTTTCTCTATTTAAGCACCATCCTGTCATGAAGCTGGTTATTCGTGCTGGTATATGAGGGCTTGACTTTCAGTCGCTTGCTTGATTTGTTTCCCCTGACAGTTGGTTCATGGTCATCATTTGACTTTCAGTTCCAGGTGATTTTTTATTGAATTCAAATTCTACCATTTGCCACTGTGGGATTCAATAAGAGGATAACTTCCTAATTGTAGCCCTGACACTGAATAGATGCAAAATAATCCACACATAGAGAAAGAAAGAAAAACTGAAGAAGGATTCACTTTGCATGGATCACTCATGCCAATCCCCAACCCAATGGTTTCAATGCATTATTGGCAGAATTTCTATGTAAGTCACTCCTGTGTGAGCTGAGACACTGAAGATGTTTCACCATGGGGAGTTGGGGAGGGGTTGGGTGTGAAGTGGGGGTTGTTGTCAAGGTCAAGCCCAACTATGCTCTCACTGAACGTTGATAAGTGTGTATTTTCTGACTGGAGTCATTGTCAAAAAGGATCAGTAGCCTGGCATGGATCAAATGTAGCACCCAGCTAAAATGAAATGGGAAATATTTTACAGTATGTGGAAATGAGAATGAAGCCACGGTGCTCATCTGAAAAATCACGTTACTTCACAAGTGAACTATTAAAGGGAATGTTGTTAACTGGAATAAGTGACTAAACCAACACTGACAAAACCAACAATTTTACTTAAGAAATGTTTTCCTTCCGTATAATGTTTGTTCTATTGTAAGGCACTTTCCACTTCTTCTTTGCTTGGACTGTTCTATCCATTTCTATCTGGAAAATAATAGGTAAATGACTTGCACACAAAGCTCTGCCAATAATGCATTGAAACCATTGGGCTGGGGATAGGCACGAGTGATCCATGCAAAATGAATCCTTTTTCAGTTTTTCTCTCTTTCCCGATGTGTGTGGGCTATCTTGCCTTCAGTGTCATGGTTACAATTAGGAAGTTATCCTCTGTTTGATTCTGTGTCTCATTGTAAGTGACGTAAGAGTGGTGACGATGGCCTTAGTGGTATTATTGCTAGACTACTAATCCAGGAACTCAGTTAATGTTCTGGGTTCGAATACCACAATGGCAAATGGTGGAATTTGAATTCAGTAAAATAACACCTGGAATTGAAAGTCTAATGATGGCCATGAAACGATTGTCAGGGAAAAAACCCATCTTCTTCACTCATGTCCTTTAGGGAAGAAAATCTGCCATCCTTACCTGGTCTGGCCTACATGTGATCCAGAGCCACAGAAGTGTGGTTGACTCTCAACTGCCCTCCAAGGGCAACTAGGCATGGGCAATAAATGCTGGCCAGCCAGTGATGCTCATGTACCACGAATTAATTAAAAAACGTTATCAGATGACTGCATTTTGTATTGCAAAGCCGTATTAAGAACGTCAATTTTATTTAAATCTTGTTCTAGTTATAATCAATGTGGCTTAAGCAGCATAAAATCTCATTATTCCCTTGTCTCACATTAGTTTTTTATTAGTAGAATTAGAAAATGCATACTGTTAACCCATTTCATAAAATGTTGGAGTCAGTCAAGAAACTAGAAGCTATTATTTTTGGATTTCAAAAAGTCAGCTAAGAAGTTGTCTTTGGCTTTGCACTATAGGTGGGTCTGAAATACCTTTTATTAAGTACAGATGTTTGCTCCAATATAATTAATTTGTTCAAAGGATACTTATTGACATATGACATGGGAAAATGACTCCTTTAAAGCTGTGTGCGTACGATTGCCAATACTGGAGTTATATTACAGAAACCACCCACATCAGAAAAAGGCCACCAAGAATGAAAAAGCACAATTCTCCTGAAATGAAATTCGAAATCCACCCCACCCCCCAGGCCTAATTACTGGCTCCCAATCATGCCCAGGCCCAGCCCCAACGCTCCCCACCCCCTCCCACCCCAGCCCACCTCGATCACTGCCCACACCAGCACCACTCCCTCCAACCCCCGCAGCCGTGATCACTGGTCTCCCTCCCTCTGTTCCTGATCCCAAAGTGCAGAGTGGCAGCTGGATTCCCCATCCCCATTGATCACCCCCATCAGATCCCATCCCCTTGGTGCTGTGCCATGCCAGATGGGCAATGTCAAGATGCCCCCGGGGAATTGGCACTTTGACCCTTGAGCACATTCTACCTTATAGAATGTAAATGCAAAGTTCACACCTTGGGTGGGATTTTTCACCTCTCCCATGGCTTGTTTTATGGTGACAGAAGCAGCCCACCTATGGCCAACGGCAGGACTGAATCGAACCTCCGGCAGGGGTTCACCGTTGACAGGAGAAGAAAATCCCATCAGTGGAAATGGCTGGAAAATTACCGCCCTTGTCCTTTGAATTTCTAATCCATGAATCAAAAACCTATATATGCTGTTCCCCATTGTTACCCACTTGCACAGGTAAACATCTATTTGCAATGTTGCTAGGCTCATAAACAAATCAAAAGCATTAGTTCCATTAGTATAACTCAATTATCCCTTCCTTAAGCATCTTACATATTTAAAAACAAAACATACCTAACAGAGAACATTCAAATTTATTGGATTTCCTTGATAATTTCGTCATTATTACTTTTCTTGACACTTTGGATCCTATTTTACCATCTTGATTCTAAGTGCTGGGTAGACTTGAAACTGGGGGTGTTTCAGATCTGACTTTTAGACCTATTCTCAGGCACCCTCATACGCACTCTGCCTGCAAAAATATCAGCGATTCTGAACTGCGTTGCACAAGTCTGTGGGTGGGACTTAACACGCCCAAAACCCTGCAACTCCGATCAGCGCCTCCAATTGTGCATGCGCAGTAAAAAAAGATAGAATGCTGCTCCCCTGCCACATCACTCCTGGGCCAGATAATGCCTCCCCTGGCCCCCAAAGACATTGCCCCAACCCCCACCCCCCAACATTATTGGCATTCTTATCATCCCACCCCCTCTGCCACGCAGACTGATCATGGGCCCCTCTCCCACTTCCCCTTTACTGATCTCAGGCAGCGTGGCAGCAGACCTTCCCTGCGCCGCCCCCCCCCCCCCCCCCCCCCCCCCACCCCTTCCCCGATCTCAAGCACAGAGCAGTTGGACGCGCCTTCCCCTCTCTCACCGATCTCAAGCAGGGCTCGGCATTTACCTCCTCACTAACTGGAGCACCCAAATCGGACTTTTGTGGATCATGTCTGTTTGGCGCTGAATCTGGATGGGAGAACGTGGTGGTAAAGGGGGAAGTGCTGGTAAAGTTGGGTTTGCAGCCCACTAAGTCAATTTAAATGCATGCAAATACATTTAAATGGCTGTCACAGCCATTTCAGGCACAGTCCCGATTGTGGCCATTTTCGGGCCTTAGTAAAGGGGGAAGCAGTGTGGAGGTGGGCATGGATCACACTACTCGTCTCATGCCCAACTTTACCAATTTTCCATGCCTGAAAACAGACGCAACTTGATGGTAAAATCAAGCCCTTTATTATATAAATAAGGACTCAGTAAAAGATACCCAATATGTTGATGGGCATGGTGTATCAGAAAATGTTGGTTTAAGAAATTACTGTGCCATATTAGTTTCAAGCAACAGACCAACAGGCTGTGGAGATAGTCTGATGCAATTCATATGCCTCCAGTGGTTAGCACTTCTTTCAGTTTACTTATTAGTGTCACAAATAGGCTTACATTAACACTGTAATGAAGTTACTGTGAAAATCCCCTAGTCGCCATACTCTGGCACCTGTTCGGGTACACTGAGGGAGAATTTAGCATGGCCAATGCACCTAACCAGCACATCTTTCGGACTTATAGGAGAAAATCAGAACACCTGGAGAAAACCCACGCTGATAAGGGGAGAACGTGTAGACTCCGCGCAGACAGTGACCCAAGCCGGGAATCGAACCTGGGTTGATACTCTGGTGTGTCGGTCCCCCGGCTTGTTAACAAATTTCCCAGAAACCTTTGTGGTTGAGGGATAAAATAGTTGGTAGAGATTTAACTAATAACTTTTATTTCAGGTAAATGGAAATGTGTTCAATGTTTATGATGATAATAGGTGATTAACTTTGTTAAACTTGTAGAAGGTTTAAATATAGCAAAATGCAAGTTATCAAAAGATCTGGATGACATTAAAGCAAAAATATTCAAACTTGATTTAATATTTCATAATTATTAAACCTTTGAATCAAGAATTTACTGTACTTTATGTTCTTATAATTGGAGATGACAGTGCTCACATTGTTTGGCTATTCAACTTAAGAAATTAAAGGACACTGCATCTTTCATCTCACTTTCCATATCGCTGCAAAACTCTTTGTGATACAATGTAATTAGTCAAAACGCTATGCATCATGTGATGTTTTAACTATTCTAAAAACATCATACATTTGTTTACCATTTCTTCAGCTTCACTTGGTGTGGTGGGGGTAGGAAACAGAAAATAAATACAGCTCTTCTGCAAATTGTTTGCACCATGCTTTACATTACTCAGGCAGTACTCAATGTTCAGAAACATTGCGGATGCAAAGTTGGGATGGCTAGTGCCCGTTATTTGGGTGCTGATCATTGACCTAAATGTCATCCTATGTGCGCACGCAAAGTCCAGACCTGAAGTGTACCAGATGTACCAGGGCAAACAAGAGCTGTCTTTTACACATGACTAAAGCAACTGTTAGTTCATTTGCTTATGGAAATAAGGGATCTTGTGTGACCTTTGTGTCCCTGCTACAACTTAAATTTGCCAGTGCTGATTGCCTCTGGAGAAAACCGATCCTAACAACTACAACATAAAAAAATCCATTACATCTGGTCCTAAGATCTCCAAACTCAATTCAGCTTCCCACAGGGCACCATGGTGCACAGTAGTTAGCATTACTGCCTCACAATGCCAGGGACCTGAATTCAATTCCTGGCTTGGGTCATTGTCTGTGCGGAGTCTACACGTTCTCCCTGTGTCTGTGTGGGTTTCCTTTGGGTGCTCCAGTTTCCTCCCACAGTCCAAAAGACATGCTAGTTAGGTGCATTGGCCATGCTAGATTCTCACTCAGTGTACCCGAACAGGCGCCAGAGTGTGACAACTAGAGGATTTTTGCAATAACTTCATTGCAGTGTTAGTGTAGGACTAATTGTGACATTAATAAAGAAACTTTAACTTTAAAACTCTCAGGTCTGTCATATCTCCTCTGCCCCCAGCTTGACCTTCTAGATCCTGTACCAGTCTTTGCCACACCCCAACAGTACTCTTGAGGTCTGCAATCTTACTTCTAATATCTCTAACAGTACTCCTGATTTCACCTTACTCAACCCCCACTCCAGCACTATCCCTGAGAACTGTGATCTTACTCAACTTCTCAACTGTACTCTCAAGGCCTGTAATCTTCCTGACTGACACCTAACTGAACACTGATCACAAATCCTGAGGCCTATTTATTCCTCGTCTAGATCGCCGTGATCCAACACAACCACTTACTGGAAATTGGAACACTAACCTTGTGCAGCCTCCTACTGTAGTACTATCATTCTTCTTATTCATTCACAGGGTGTGGGCATTGTTAGCTAGGCCAGCATTCATTGCCCATCCCTAATTGCCCTTGAGAAGATGGTGGTGAGCTGCCTTCTTGAACCCACTGACCCACTGCAGTCCATGTGGTGTAGGTACATTCATAGTGCTGTTAGGGAGGGTGCTGCAGTATCTTGACCCTGTGACAGTGAAGGAATGGCGATATATTTCTAATTCAGAATCTTGAGTGGCTTGGAAGGGAACTTTCAAGTGGTAGTGTTCCCAGAGGCAGTGTACAGAAAAGTTTGGTTAGGATTTGGAATAAAGGCCTAGTGTTATGATGCAAACAAATTTAACAGTAATTTTCCAGAGAAAATTGGATAGATATCTTGAAGAAGGAAAAAATTGCAGGAATATGGCAAAGGGCTTGGGAGTAGGATTAACTGGATTTCTCTTGAAAAAGACCAACACATACTCAATGGGCTAAGTAGCTTCCTTCTATATTGTATTATTCTTTGGTTCTATGGATACAATCATCACCACCAATGGGAAGGCTGGTTACGGTGCGTGGGGACTGTTAAATCGCATAAAAGTGATGTCAGGTCAGAACTCTGACATCCTGCTCAGTTCTAAGTTTGACCTGGGTAGGTTCTCAAGCTTGCTGTAATAACTGTAATATACAAATAGATAATTAACTGCTGTTTTTATCCAGACCTCCAGCTTTAAAAGCCAGCACATTTATGTCTAGAGCTGTGTGGAATATGCCAGAGACAACATAACACAGAGTGCTTGTTAAATGAAACTGACAGGATGGGAAGCCTTCAAAAAGTGAAGCTACCTAGATTGGTGGGGTGGGGGGTGTCAGGGGCTGGTTTTCACAGCACCTGTACTGAGAAGCTCCATTGCTCCACAGGTGATTTCCAACTTCCTGGAAGTCAGTTCAACTGCCCTGGACTCAAATAGGCTGCACTTCCTTGCTTCACGGCAGCATGCGAGCAGTTTCTGCAGCCCTGCCTTGCATCTCTGATGGCCAACAAGGTGAACAGCCATATCAACAGCAATGGCACCAGCAGCACTAATTATACAGTTGCTGCCTGAACTGATTTTACACCATGCAACTATTAGGGTGAAATGCCATTTACAGTTTGCTTGATTTAAAAAGTCTTTGATGCAGGACTATGAATGCAAATGTTTGTTGTTATAAGGGTGGTTAGAGGAATATAAATGCAGTGAATGGGTTTTTAATCAATGAACGTATTTTGGTTACAAAATGACTCCATCAACTGACATTTAGAACTTTATTTTATTTGCCCTCAGCAAAGGTCCTGAGGTCTGCCCATGGGTAGATACTGAGTGAGTTGGAATTGAGGGTATAAAGGCAAAGGGTGGCTGGTGGGGTCATGGGTTGGAATGAGTTGGTACTAAGTTGGCATAGGGGGTATAGGTGCCCTTGAGGTTGGTGGAGGGGCACATGTTGACATGGGGGCTGTAAGGGGCCATGGGAGTTGGTGCCATAGAATGAGGAGTCCTGAAGGTGGGTGGGGTCTATGCATGAGGCATTGGGAGTACGTAGGGTGAGAGAGAGAGCTAGAGGGCTTCCCTTTTGCAGTTGGGGAGGGGGGTGATCCAGAAATAACTGCAGATATACCCACAAACTGTTTTCAAAATATGACAGAAAGCACTTTATTTTCTGCAAAGGTCACCTTACCATTTCCAAAGGTCACCTCATCTCTCCTAAAGTTGTCCCTGGACCTATCCAAAAGTGTACCTGAACATCTTAGGGTTACCCTTTCTTTCCAAAGAATGCTGATAAAATCAGACCCTTAAATTGGTTTAAATTGAATTTTTTGGGCATTTCACTAGCAAAAATTGGATCTAACTAAGGAAAGCTGCATTTTAACACGTGAAATTGCCTCTGTGACTATGGATGTGTAAAGTGCAACCCACTACTGTTTTCTTTTCACTGTAAAAACAGTGGGGGCCAAGTTCAGGCACAGAGCTTCAGGATTCAAGCTACTGGCACCATTTTTGGGGACCCACTCCATGGCGTGAAAATTTTGGCATCCCTGTCTTTACATCATCTGTGCTTCTTAACCTTTTAACATGTGCCTCTAAATCTTGTTTTTTTTTCAGTGAAAACAAGGTCAGAATTAATCTAGATACTCTTTGAAAATTCCTCAATAAATAAGTAAGCCTTTGAAGTCAGAACGGTCTCAAAATAGCCTCACTAGTTATCTATAGCAAAATGTAATCGTTTCTTTTCTTCAGTGTTCCCATTCTGTATTTATTTTTAAAACATTTTACCAATTTATTCTGAACTTTATCAACATTTCCTTGATCTCCACTGTAATGACCCAATTTATTCTGTTAAGCCCTGAGGAAAATCAGCTGTTAGGCCCTAAGATGGAGAAAACAAAATACAGCATATGAGTAGGACTTTGACCAATAGTTTCTTTTACATGTTCTTTCTTGGGATGTGAGCGTTCCCAACTCTAGTTGCCCCTGAGAAGGTGGAGGTGAGCTGCCTTCTTGAAATGCTGCAGTAGGTACACCCACTGTGCTAAGTAGATGAGAAGTTCTAGATTTTTGGCTCAGTGACAGCGAATGAATGCTGATAAAGTTCCAAGTCTAGAGATCGTGATCTACAGTGTATAGTCAGATCAGTCTTCATTATTATTAAAAGAAGGGATGGAGATCAAATACATATGACCATCTTGGCAAAATCTGTGTTGTATTCACTGAAAATGCTGCAAGCTTTTTATGTTTTCATTGGGGCTGTCCACATTTAATACCTGCAGATTTTCAGTTTGGTAACAATTGGATGTAGCAAACATCTATTCTCATAACAATAATTGTCACTGTTCACTTACAGCAAAGATGAATTCAGAACCCTCAGGAAGATTATATAGAACAGTCTTGCACGTCTAAAATCATTGGAATGATTCCTAGGTTCTATTTTGCTAACCAAGCTAGTATAGGCTAACACATGGGATCAACGTCAGCTGAAAATGGAAGTACTGTCCTGAAAGCACTCTTTGCCTTCTTTATGTTTTCACAATTAACAGCACAAATTGGAATATCTGATTGTACGCTCCCCTTAATTTTTCAGCCATTAATGGTGTGATACACATTACCAGTAGGCAAGGTTTGACACCAACAGCATGGACTTAAAAATTATGCCCACGTTTACCTTGATAATTTCATGTATAGCTGAACACTACAAAGTTGCGATATTCATCTTGTATAATCACAACATTCAGTGGCATCCGTCAGCAAATTAAACAAAACTTAAAATCCCACTATAGTAATTTGAGAATTTTAATTCAGTTTTTCAAAAGAGAAGTATACGGAAACGAAAAGTTACTATCTGCAGATGTGGCCGTCAAGCTGTCGGGTTTTCATATAAACCTGACTGGTTCAATGAAGTCATTCAGGGAAGGAAACTCGCTGCTCTTACCCAGTCTGGCCTACATATGACCTCAGTTCCACTGCAGTGTGGTTGAATCTTAACAGCTTTCTGAAGTGGCCGAGCAAGCCACTGCAACTAATAAAAACCCATCAGCCCCAGCAGACTCAGGGCAATTTAGGATGGACAGTAAGACCAGCATGTCAGCAATGACCATATTGTGAGAATGGATTAATGGGAAGAAAACTACTGAATAAATGGCAGATTCTGAGTACATTAGACATTGCATCAATAATAGGTGAGTTGGAAAAAGGAACAGCTTTAACAGAATGGTTACAGTTTGCCACAAATTGCTGTTTAAAAGAGGTCCCTAAATTATTTTAAAAGGATGTTAGCTAATAGCTTAAGGGACAAGCAACAGAGTGGATTATATTTTGCGGCTCACAAGAATGAACTCATTGATGTCACTGCGATGGACTGAATGGCCTATTGCTGTGCTGTAACATTCTACGGTACTGTGGTGCTGATAGAGGAATTGCACAGGGAAAACTCAACTGTTGTTTCAGATTTAAGCAGATGCTCCAGAGCTAAGCCTTACATTGCTTTTATATTTTCATCTTTATGCCTGTTAAAGTTTAAAACGCCAGAAGATTTGGCCATCTGGGTTGCAGCTGAACTCCTGAGTGTTCAACGTTTGAATTTGAGCCCTGTGCCCTCGAGCTACCTAAATAAATTGAGATGACATGCGAAAACAAATCAGGATATTTGCCCATATTTGCTGTAACCTAAGAGGATATTGAAAAGTGTTTATTTTGTTGACTGATGCCCTGCTATTTACCAGTTTTCTGCCTGTGGTGGGGTGTATCTGAAAGCAATTTCCAATTGAGATTAGTGGGCATCAGAGTGTAAAACGTAAAACAATACTCAGTGCCGTTAGTATGAAGGTGGCCACGGCTTTTGAAAGAGCTGCAAGTTTTGGCAGTGACCCCCGTTAATAAAAATGCATACTGAAGCTTTTAAGGGCATTTTATTAAATACACCACATTCGTAATTTAAGGAGGCTATGACATGCAAGAACATGGTGTGCACATTCTGTTTATGATGGCATTTGAATGAAAACTTTATAACCTCATTGAGAAAGCCCCTGTTGTTTTAAAAGCAATAACAACCTTAACAGTGCTTATTAAGCTATGATTCAAAGATGTTGTGGCCTATGTTTACTTATAGGTGAAGCATCCTAAAAGGATTTAATGTAAGCCTTGTTTTGCAAACTTTCATATAAGTTGTCTTGTCTTTTGCCAGCTCCATGGGTACATGGAAAACAAGCCCTTAAGCCTGCACATATTTATTGGAACAGCAGACGAAAGGCTACTGAGACCACATGCCTTCTATCAAGTCCATCGCATCACTGGCAAAACAGTGTCAACCACCAGCTATGAGAAAATCTGTGGAAATACCAAGGTCTTAGAAATCCCGCTTCTGCCAGAGAACAACATGAAAGCAGTGTAAGACTATTATTTTATTTATATTTTATCCAGTATTTATTCATAAAGAGGACTGGTTGAATAATGGCCTGCTACTGTGGTAGTGAGCACAATGCCTTTATACTTGATGTGAATCCAGCAGAGGCTGATAAAATGAAAGCCTCTTGTCTGCAGTAAAGATCCTACATGGACCATATCTGTCAGTCTCAACCCAGTTTTGCTTTGCACCACGCTGAATGAATTTGTACACGTGTATGGGTCATCATCTCTGTTCCCTACATTAACAAAGCTGATAACTTGTTTGATCTATTAATGATTGTGTTTTACCCTGTTTTATTAAAAACAGTGCACTTCTGATGCTACACTACTGATCTGCCGTTTAACCTGAGAGAATAAATTTCACGCTGATGCAGTAAGGAGATGTTTTTCTGAGATTAGGATTGTGGTGAACTGTGCATAATGCAGGATCTTTACTTTCTATATGGTCCATGCTATGCTTGACCTGGGAGCACTCAGTGCGATTTTCAATACTGAAAATACTTTGTCCCTCATTACTGACGCCTCCTTCCTTATTAACAACGTGAATTCACCAAAAATACATGTCACAGAATCACAGAACTTTTACAGCCCAGAAGCAGGTCATTTGGCCCATCATGTCTGCACTGGCTCTCCAGATAAGGCTTGGTGTTATTCCCCTGCCTTTTCCCCACACACTCCCTGCACATTGTCCACCACTGAACTTTAATTTTTCACTCTGTGGCAATTGCAACATTTTTGTATGTAAACTGAAGTGAAAGTGCAGCATTAACATTGGCCCAAGCCTTATTTTTCCTGCATTTTGTTTGGATTTGTTCTCATTCTCAAAAGTCCACGCTGCAAGCTTAGGTTTTTGAAAGACATGCCTCCACACGCATGATTAAAAACTTAAAGGGAAATAATTAAACTCATCGGTCATCAGTAAATGGATAATGCTGAAATTACTCAGGTTGAACCTCTCAGCGCTGTGGCATTATTGGTAGATTGAAACCTTGTGACCAGCTTGGGCTCCAAGCAAATTTTCTGTTTAACCTGAAAGTGAAACAACATTTCTGACCTCCTGCCAAAATGTTAAAAGGAGGCAAGTTCATCTTCCTTGCATTATTGAAGTCTTGACTCATGCAGATCATAGAGGACTGGTTGTCAAATAAGAGGCAGAGAGTGGGGGTCAATGGGTGCTATTCGGATTGGCAGATGGTGACTAGTGGAGTGCCTCAGGGGTCGGTGCTGGGGCCTCAGCTATGTACCATTTATATAGATGATCTGGAGGAGGGAACCGAGTGTAGGGTGTCAAAATTTGCTGATGACACCAAGATTGGTGGAAAGGCAAATTGTGCGGCGGGTGTGGAGAGTGTGCAGAAGGATCTAGATAGGCTGGGCGAATGGGCCAGGAAATGGCAAATGGAATTTAATGTTGGCAAGTGTGAGGTGGTCCACTTTGGTAGGAAGAATGGTAGGAAGGACTATTACTTACGGGGCGAAAAACTGCAGCAGGCGACGGTGCAGAGGGACCTCGGGGTCCTTGTGCATGAGTCGCAAAAACCCAGCTTGCAGGTGCAGCAGGTGGTCAGGAAGGCGAATGGGATGCTGGCCTTCATAGCGAGGGGGATTGAATATAAAAGTAGGGAGGACTTGCTGCAGCTGTATAGGGCATTGGTGAGGCCGCAGCTGGAGTACTGTGTGCAGTTTTGGGCGCCGCGCCTGCGCAAAGATATTTTGGCCTTGGAGGGAGTGCAGAGGAGGTTTACTAGGCTGATACCGGAGTTGAGGGGGTTGAGCTATGAGGAGAGGCTGAATAAACTAGGCTTGTACTCGTTAGAGTTTAGAAGAATGAGGGGAGATCTCATTGAGACGTATAAGATGATGAATGGGATGGATAGGATAGAGGTGGAGAGACTCTTCCCGCTCAGAAAGGACAGTAGGACTAGGGGGCACAGCCTCAAAATAAAGGGGGGGCGGTTTAGAACGGAGTTGAGGAGGAACTTCTTCACTCAAAGGGTGGTGAATCTCTGGAATTCTCTGCCCTTTGAAGTGGTGGAGGCTACCTCGCTAAATGTTTTTAAGACGCGGGTTGATGGGTTTTTGATAAGAGAGGGGATTAAGGGTTATGGGGAGAGGGCAGGAATGTGGAGCTGAGCCACAACAGATCAGCCATGATCTTATTGAATGGCGGGGCAGGCTCGAGGGGCCAGATGGCCTACTCCTGCTCCTATTTCTTATGTTCTTATGTTCTTATGTCCGTCTCAACACGTAAGGACCCTCCTTAAAACCCTCTTTGTTTTACTGAGCTTTTGGCCACACTTCCTGGTAGCTCTTTGTTCGGGTCAGCATCTGGTATTTTTAATGATATTTCCGTGAAACACTTTGGGTGGGATTTTCCAGCCATACTTGTCCCAAAACCGGAAAATCCCACCCAAGGTCAAAGGACTTTTGCATGGTCTGCCCCCCACCTCGTCCACTACGATCCCCATTATGGGCAGGACAGGATGGGAAAATTCCCCTATTTGGGACGTTTTGTCTATGTTAAAGGTGCTATATAAATGCAATCATTTTTGGTTTTTCCATTCATTTTCCATGTTAAGTAAATACTGAAGGAAATCTGTGGTGTTAGTTGAATTGTTTTCTTCTGAGACATGTAGAAAATGGAAAAGCCTTTACTCTTACCATTATAGTTATTGGCACTATGCCAGAATATAGACTTAATGGCCTAAATTGTATGTTTCAGAAATACACACCCATTCAAGTTCTTGTTAGATATAAAGTTGTCTGTAACTCCTCCAGTCACTGTTAAAAGTGAAAAATTGCTATTATTGGTGCTATCCTTAATTGCTGGTCATACATAAAGGTGTTGTAGAGTTTCCATCTAGGTTCCCTACTCTTCCATACTTTAGGTTACATATAGTCCCAAGGACTAACATGTAAACATTTCATTGATTATGGGGAAACTTTTACAATGAGACAACTCTCACACACTAAAACGTTTTCTACTGTCTCTCCTGCATGGAGTAAAAATACAAATACAAATTCAGCTTGTAACAGCTGAAGAGCACATTTTGTTGGAAATATTTCGAGGTACTGTTTCATGAGAATTACAGGCCCCTGTTTTTTCCACACTGAAGGTTATGCAAATCATGAGTGTTTATCTTAAGCTATGAAGCAGCAATTTGTAATCTGCCATTTCCTGCTTGCCTGCTTCTAGTTGTGGGTGCTGAACTTGGAGTAGTTTCAGCTCTTGGGGTCAAAGAACCAGCACTGAACTGCCCTGCACAGCACAGAAGATGCTTTGTGGAGTAGACCGAGGAATACTGGTACATTCTTTCCTGAACTGCTCAGTTATGTCCTTTGGCAGGTCCACTCCGGAATGACTTATAGAGATGTCCACAGGTTTTATTATTCTAAGAGTGAGAATCAGAAGTGAGAGTCAGAATACAGGCAAACATTGGATAAAGAGTGAAAAGCTGACCAGCTTTCTTGTACTGTACACATCATAATTTTAGTTGATTAAACATCAGCAGTATCCATTCACAAATTAGAGTTCATAAATCTTAGGTCTTGCCAAATACACTTAAACTTCTTAGTTCAATTAACTGCTGGGCTCCAATGGAAAGAATGTACAGTCCCTATTTGTCAAAAGAAGCTCTGCTTCTGTGGATTTCCCATTTCTTTGGTTCAGAGGCTGTTAAGCAAAGTGGTGGGTTTTTGCACATGGCAGGTGTTGAGTTGACCAAGAGAGAGATTCTCTATTTTTATTGCATATAAAGGAATTTTCTGTTTTTGGATGCACAAGTTGTGCTTTTAAATGTGAAAAAAGCCAAATATAGTATGGGACTTTGAATTGGCAGCAACCGCCTTTTCATGTCCTTCCCACCCAGCAACTTGACCCTGTTCCTCTGGTACTATGTGGTTTACGATAGACATGCCATTGCATCTGTCTCAGAACCTGACCTTGATGAATTGTGTAAGCTGGCCAGATCAGGCACATTAATAGTATACAGCCTGATGTTTCAAAATTAAATTGAAGCAAATTAGAGTCATGTTTTTATGAAAGATTTCACATGAGGGAAGGGAATAGTTATTTTTGGGGAATGAATTTGCGAGATTCTTTACAATCTGATTTGCTTTGCATTCTCCCATCTGCAAATCACTGGCTGGTAAATAGAACCTGTTTGTATTTGACACTCATTCTGTACAAAGAATGTTTTCAGTCAGGGTAACAGGCAGCAGCTGGAAAAAACAATAATCTCTTTTGTTGGCATTTGGCAGTATTCTGTGATGATCAAAAATAGCCACGTTGCTCAAAGTAAGGACATAAGGTTAGGCGACAGAAAATACTTGTTTTTTTGAGGATTGGTAGAAGCAGGTTACAATGGAGCACCTGATCATTTCCTAGCAGAGTTGGTGAGCATTTTGTCATAATGGGTAAAATGGAATGCTTTCCTTTCGCCCTTAGACAGGGAAACCTGACGCAGAGGAATGCATACTGGGGTTGGGGGTGGGCCGAACTGGCCAAGTTTACAATCTGATTCTGGATCAACACTGATCTGAGACCAGAAGCTGCCAATTTCCACCATGCGATGCTACCTTCACAATGACTAATTGTAACTCCAGTTGCGATCACCAGGAGAGAACTTTCTGTCTATTAAAATTGAAATGCTTAAAGAGATAGAATGGTAGAGTTTGCAGAATCCACTGATTTAAATCAATTCCACATCGAACTGAAGGCAGGTCTTGGAGAGCCCTCTTGACAGTTGATAAACATGTTAGTGCAAGCCGGGTAATTCTCTGTGTGGCGTTAATCCAAGTGATGGGTAATTTCAAAACACTTCTCCCCAGAGATGAGCTGTAATGTTATAAACACCCTGAGACTGCTTGATTAAATCTTCAGCTCTGACTCTTATCTCCAGTTAGCTGATGTGTGAAGTCTCATGTTCATACAATGAGATTGAAAATTTGATAAAGGCTTTCGGTACTATACTTTCCAGTGGAAAACAGAGACTAGAAACAGCATCTATTAACAAATAATTATGAGTAGTTTATTGTCAGTTTCTCCCCATCTCTCCTGCAAATGCTGGTAATTGCTTTGATTCCGCTGGCTTCAGCGGTCCTTTTGGTGTCACACAACAATGCCCGGACAGAAAGGAAGCTAATTTTAACCTGTTTCTGCAGATAGGATTACGTATGATATGCAATTTAGAAACACGCCATTTGGCTCAACCATACTATGCTGTTATTTATGCCCCATTTGTGCATGCTCCCATCTTTTCTCATTTATAGCTATCAAAATCATAATTCCCTTCTCCTTCATATGCCTGTTCAATTTCTCCTTAAATGCTTCTGTACTGTTTGATTCAACTTCTCCCTGTGGCAATGTGTACCCCATTCTTACAATTATTTGGTAAAGAAGTTTCATCTGAAATCCCTACTGGATTTCTTGGTGATTATCTTATATCCTTACTGGATTTATTGGTGATTATCTTATATCCCTACTGATTTTATTGGTGACTATCTTATATCCATACTGGATTTCTTGGTGACTATCTTATATTCCTACTGGATTTCTTGGTAATTATCTTATATCCCTACTGGATTTCTTGGTAATTATCTTATATCCATACTGGATTTCTTGGTGATTATCTTATATTGATGGTCTTTAATTATGCTGCTCCCACAAGAGGAAACATTCATTCTGTATCCACTCCATTAAAACCTTCCATAATTTTATAAACCCTTATTAGGTTGCCTCTCAGCCTTCTTATTTCAAGTGAAATAAAACTAGCCTGTCAATCCTTTCCTGATCTCAATAACTATGCAATGTAACAGCCTTGTCAAATTCAGTGCATTTATATACTTTTTATAATAATGTTAACAAGACTTGCATACAATACTCTAAGGCCCAGATTTTCACTCCTGAGGTGAATAGCATGAGTTGGGAAATTTCCTGGTTCACTGCACTTGCCTCAGGAGAAACTCCACCAAATGGCGCAACCTTCATTCTGGTGGGACTTGGGCGGAAGGAGAAGGTGGATGGAGGAGGATAGGTGCAGCATAGTACCAGGCCTGCGAACCATGAATTCAAATTGGAGGTGGCCACTTGAGCTGCTGAACGCTGAGCCAGGCTGGTTAAAAGGTCCCCCTCTATTCTCTGGAAGATCACTTTAGTTGTTTTGCTACATTTTAGGCTCTTGGACCTCCATCTCCACACCCACCAGCCATTACAATCTTGCCCCCTCTCCACCAATCACATGGGTCCTTATAACCCCCATGCCAACTTAATGCCAACTCATGCCAATCTACCCATCACCATTGACCCTTACGTCCTCTATGCCAACTCACCGTGAAGTCCACCGTGGGTAGACTTCAGAGGCTATATTGAAATGAAATAAAATAAAGGTGCAAATATCTATTGCAGCCTTCACTATATTTTAAAAAAATCACCTTCATTTATGAAAATCTATTCAAAACTTTTGAATCTCGTCAAGTATTTGATCCCTTATAATACAAGCTTTAAATGAGGTTTAACTAAGGTTCTAGACAGGCTTAGCATAAGCTTCCTACTTTTCAATTTTATTCTTTCAGAACTAATGCTTGGTGCTTGGTTTGCTTTTATATAATTGCCTTGCTAATCTTTGGCGTAACTTGCAGTGATTGGCATATTTGTACTTCAATAATCTTTTGTCCTCTACCCCACCTAGACTCTCACCTTCGAAGTAATAACTGACCTCCTTATTCTTCCTTCCAAAATGTATTACCTCCCATTTATCTGGGTTGAACTTTATTTTCCAATTATTTGCCTATTATACAAGCTTATTAATGTACTCCTGTGACTTAAAATGAGGCATCACTCGCAAATTTATTTTTGATTCCAAAATCCAAATTGATAATGTAAATTGTGAACAGCAGTGGTTCCAGCGCTTATCCTTAGGAAACTCATGGGATTGAATAAAAATGCTGATTTTGCACAGCCTCCAATTTTATTTTCCATTTATTTTAAACATTGCCTCCCAAGTGCCAGCAAACAGTTTGAGTATTAACTGTGCTGCTGATGACCTCTAGTTTCATTTGCCACAAGATCCATGCACTAGATGCTGGTGTTGGACTTGGGTGGGCACAGTAGGAAGTCTCACAACACCAGGTTAAAGTCCAATAGATTTATTTGGAATCACGAGCTTTTGGAGTGCAGCTCCTTCATCAGGTGAGTCATTCACCTCACACTCACCTGATGAAGGAGGTGGGTTCTGAAAGCTTGTGATTCCAAATAAACCTGTTGGACTTTTACGAGATCCATGCAGACACACATTTGCCTCGTTTTCTTTCCTCTTCCCTTCTCCAGTTTGGAGAAACTTAGATCAACTAATCCAGCAACTCGGAATTCACCCTGCAACTTTTCTCTCTAGGTTTTAGTGCTGGCTTGGGCAGTGTCTTTAAAAACCAAATTAATTAATTACAATTTAAACATCATCTTGTTTTAATAGTGTGGCTTGATGATCTCACTGAGAATCTGGCTTAAAGGCCACGCTGTGTGTGAGAGAGGGCTGAATTAACGTACACAGTTGTAATGGAAATCCCTAGATGAATGACAATATCAACTGATGTTGATTCAGTTGCATCAGGCTGTTGGACTCTGAAACACCAGTCTGTTTCCCCTTGCTTGGCTCATTGAAACCCATGGTTTAAATTGAAACATTTCAACCCTCTTCCCAAATAAACAGTAATATGAAAATAATAACTGCTTACAGGATGTTAATAATTTACCTTAATTGTTTTAACCGTTCAGAAGTACAGATAGCGAGGCTTCTTCCTCAACCTACTGCTAATAATTATTTATTGTTGAGCAGAAGATTCTGCTTTTTCCGTCGTTATGTGGATTATTCTAACAGAGAAAGACTAAATATTTGGGAAGAAAGAAAGAACTTTTGGCTTGAAGCCACTGTAATCTTTGTAATATTAAAATTAAAACTATCATCCTTTTGTGGAAAGCACTTCGGTATCATGAAGAATCTCCTCATTAAACAAAGGAGGCTTCACTATTTGTTTTGCAGCCAGCTATTGCTACTTACCAATGGGAATGTGAATGACAGTTGTTGGGAATTTCCTGTTTAAAATGCCTGGAGTTAATTTTCCCCCTGAATGAATATGGCAGGCACACAGTAAAATTCTAGGTTGGATGGCCACAACAGCTTTTTATAAAACTGGCAAATTGAAGTATCTGAATTATTTCCCCTGGTATTTGCTTTCGTTGGCTGTCAAGAGTCAAGTACTGAAAGAAAAAATGAAAGAACTCATATTTAGACAGCGCAGTTCACAGCTTCAGAATGCACCGTAGCATTTTACAGCCAGCAATGTACTTTTGATCTGCCATCATAATGTAGGATAAGCAATGCCATATAAATGTAAACTCTTTATTTTCTTTGGTGCAAGAGACTTAGAGACATTTAGACCCTACTGGAGGAGGTGTTGGATTTAGTATAGGTCTCAAACCCTGGTCTATTTTATGAATAGCCAAAAGGATTGCTATCTCTTGAAGGTGACCATGTGGCAATGGTAGGGCTTTCAGTTTATAGTCTCAGCAGTAATTCAGGCCTACAGCATACAACCTAGCACAACCACAATACAACGACGTGGCACCAGAGTAACCTATCTTCATTCCAGCAAGCTTTCAGGGCTTGGCAAAGCTAGAGCTGCATTATTCAAGTGCTTTACTTCTTTCATTTAGCTCTAATTGCAAGAGGCCAATAGTATTGTTAAGTATTACAATCATTGATACTGGGGGTGATTTTCCCTCAAAAAAATAAGTGCCCAACAGGCAGGAATATGGGAGTTTATCCTGCCCGTTTTTTGGGCGAGCTTAGTCAAATGAATTTCCGGTACTCTGTGCATCACCGAGGCCATCAAGGGATTTACATCAGAGCGGGGGGGTGGAGAGATCAGCTGACAAGCACCTCCTACCCTATTGCTGGCCTCCCGATTGCCTGCTCCGAGGCCCGATCGCCCACAATGGCCGACCTCCTGATGGCCGGACCAGCCTTTGATCACCAGACGCGGCCTCCCCATGCTGGACCCGGCTATTTGATAGCCGCACCCCCACCCAATCCCTGATGGCTGGCCTCCACTACATCACCACCACACCTCCCAACCCCACCGCCCAGAGGGCTGGGAAAATCATGCCTCTGTGTGTCGAAGCCTATATCAGATTCTGAAATGCATCAAAAGGGGATGAAATAGGAGATAGCTTGAATTAAGTCTCGTCATATTCCAACACTATCACCTTATCAGATCATTATTTCATTTATAGGGAGAGGGGAGCGAAAAGTCCCCTAGTTTTTAGATTTTCCTGGCTTTGTGAAAACAGTCATTCAGAAAGTATAAATAGGTGATGCCAAACGTGAATCCTGTTGTATGGAAAACCAGGGTAAGAAAATAAATGAGGCCAGTAGCACGCCACTGATTTTTATTTAGTGTGCTACTTTTAGTTTACTTTGAATGAAAAAAATCAGCCTTGACAAAAGAAAGGGTTCTTTAGCAAGAAAGCTATTTTTGGCAGTGCAAGAGAAAATACCGATATGGTCTCCAGTGTTTGTGTATTATGAATAATTTTTAAGGGGTTGCATTTGTGAAGTGGCATGAACAATTATTCGTCCACGCAAACCGATTTCTATTATAGCACTTAACTCGTGGATAAGGTGTACTGTTGTCTTGATTCTTACTATCTTGGATTGCTGCACTATAATTAGTACAGCCTCCTACCTACAGCCACAACACCACCTTTGTTTGTTACTATCACCACAGACATAAATGACATAATCTTGTGAAAGAATATCTGTTACTTCAGGCTAATGTTCCCGAGTGACTAAGTTTGCATCTGTGCTGGTTACTATTATTAGCTGCATTATACAGTGCACCACGCCCAGCTGCCCTCTCCCAGCTGGCTGGCAAGCCATTAGAAAATAAAGGGGAATTTGCAGATAGTTACTTCCTGACACAGACAAAGGCTGGATGTCACCATAAACTTATATACAAGCCCTCCTTTTTTGTGTCGACTCTTCAGATCTCTAGAACTTCACCCAAGGGGTCACTGCTAAAAATGTGTGCCTGGATGGTTAGTGTTGTTCTTCAATCGTGGATGATGTCTCATTTGAGCCAAATTCTATCTTTACTTGCCATATGTACATGCAACAGGGGCGATTGGGTGGTGATCCTTCCCTAACCCAGGGATTGAGACATAACGGCTGTTTCCCATGGTAAGATCAGCACAGACTATGAATCAAAGCCAGGACCTCCCGATCTGCATGGCTCAGTATTTAGACAAAGTAATTGGGTGGGTGAAGGTGTCACCTTATGTAGCATTGAATCAGACTAATGCAACGGGGGAGCAATTGTTTGCAGCACAATTACAATTGCAACAAATGGTGTGAAATCCCACTTCATGGTGCAAAGCTCCAGTTGATGGGAGCACTGATTTAGAGCCAGAGGTCACCACATCTGGTTCACACTGCTGATGTTTTTCCAGTCCTTGACAGTGTCACCATATCAAGAACAATGCAAATCAAATGTAGAAAACTCTTTGCATAACTCTTCAATCCACAACCCTACTGAGTGAGATCATGGCCACTAAATTTAGATGTGCTGTGGTTTTTTTTGGGGCGCCGGCAAGCAGAACCTTGCGAATCTCCCAGGCGTGCGAAACAAGGTGAGGTTGGGGGTGGGGACGTACGAAATTGAGCAGGAGGCAAAATGTCAACTTCCCGTCAGAGGGATGAAAATTAGTTTTAGTGGCAGATTGAGGGTGGATCATGTTTTCTGACAGCAAGCAACGGGAGCTTACTTTTAATAGATTGGTATTTGCATGCTCATGACAACACAACTTCACCAGATCAAATTTGGAATTAGAACATAAGAACATAAGAAATAGGAGCAGGAGTAGGCCATCTAGCCCTTCGAGCCTGCCCCGCCATTCAATAAGATCATGGCTGATCTGTCGTGGCTCAGTTCCACTTTCCCGCCCTCTCCCCATAACCCTTAATCCCCTCTCTTCTCAAAAACCCATCAACCCGCGTCTTAAAAATATTTAGCGAGGCAGCCTCCACCACTTCAACGGGCAGAGAATTCCAGAGATTCACCACCCTTTGAGTGAAGAAGTTCCTCCTCAACTCCGTTCTAAACCGCCCCCCCCCTTTATCTTGAGGCTGTGCCCCCTAGTCCTACTGTCTTTTTTGAGCGGGAAGAGTCTCTCCACCTCTATCCTTTCCATCCCATTCATCATCTTATACGTCTCAATGAGATCTCCCCTCATTCTTCTAAACTCTAACGAGTACAAGCCTAGTTTATTCAGCCTCTCCTCATAGCTCAACCCCCTCAACTCCGGTATCAGCCTAGTAAACTTCCTCTGCACTCCCTCCAAGGCCAAAATATCTTTGCGCAGGCGCGGCGCCCAAAACTGCACACAGTACTCCAGCTGCGGCCTCACCAATGCCCTATACAGCTGCAGCAAGACCTCCCTACTTTTATATTCAATCCCCCTCACTGTGAAGGCCAGCATCCCATTCGCCTTCCTGACCACCTGCTGCACCTGCAAGCTGGGTTTTTGCGACTCATGCACAAGGACCCCGAGGTCCCTCTGCACCGTCGCCTGCTGCAGTTTTTTGCCCCGTAAGTAATAGTCCTTCCTACCATTTTTCCTACCAAAGTGGACCACCTCACACTTGCCAACATTAAATTCCATTTGCCATTTCCTGGCCCATTCGCCCAGCCTATCTAGATCCTCCTGCAGACTCTCCACACCCTCCGCGCAATTTGCTGTTCCCCCAATCTTGGTGTCATCAGCAAATTTCGACACCCTACACTCGGTTCCCTCCTCCAGATCATCTATATAAATGGTAAAAAGCTGAGGCCCCAGCACCGGCCCCTGGGGCACTCCACTAGTCACCACGGCAAACAGGAAACACATGCATTCAGATTCACAACTGATTAAAACACTGGCATGCAATAGGCAAGTTAGCCTTCCGACTGAATTGTGTTGAGTAGGTGCTGCTTCTCTTGTATGGGAAACTTTGTTGAACCAGGAGATAAGAGTTATTGTTGCATTCAGATTGGCTAGCGGCCATAAAAGAGGAGTGGCACCTGGCTGACTGAAGGAGGGTGGGAGTGAGTGAGAGTGGCAGGTAGCTGTGAATGGCGAGTGGAGCGTGGCTGACTGGAGGAGGCAGGGCGTGAATAAGAGAGTGAATGAGGGTGGGATGTGGCTGTGAATTGGAATGGGGCGTGGCTGACTGGAGGAAGAGGGAGTTAAATGAGGGAGTGAGTGAGGATGGGATGTAGCTGGGAATGGAGAATGGGGATTGGAGCCTGGAGCCTGGCTGACTGACTGACTGACTGACTGAGGGAGAGAGGTGAATTTGAATGTGGAAGGGGGCATAGCTGACCAAGGGAGGAGGGAAAGAGGTATCAGGCCTATGAAGGCTCACTGGGGACAGAGGGAGGAAGCTGGACTACACAGGGAAGATCAATGTCTGCAGAAGGTAGGTCAAGCATGATTGTGGGGAAATCAAGGGTTATACAAAAAAGGTTGAGGGTAACAGAGGGCAGGTTAAGGATGATCAAGGGATTGTTGAAGATTATGGGTGACAGGTGAAGGGTAATGGGGACTCACTGATAGTGATGCTATGAAACTCTAGAGTGAATGACAGTTGTTCAAGGATGATGAGGGGTGGTAGCTTGAGGGTGGATTGGGCAAGGGTGATGGAGTGAGGGTCAAGGGTGACTAAGAGAAGATGAATGGTTCCAGTTACAGGGATGTAGGGGAGATAACAGATTGAAAGTGTTGGTGGGATGTGGAGGGATGGTGAGGCCACAACAGATCTAGGGATTACACACTCTTCACAAACAGCCAGACTAATACTGTTAGATGACAAGGAGTGGATGCCTGTCAATTGTCATTTAACTATAGTGCCCAAATGTACGAAGTGTAAGATAGCGATGTGGCCAAGAATCCGCTGCCCATGTTCTCTGGGGTCTTCACCTTCCATAACTAGTTGGTTGACCACCACGTAACTGCACATAGCCAGTTGCTCTGTGTCTGAGTAGAAATGTGCCGCACCTCCGACATGAGAAGATTTCATTTTATGTGTACTGTTCACTGTCCTAAAGAGTGCCTGCAGTGCATGGTCACAATTCTGGTGTTGGCTGTTCTGTTGAGCCATTTTGACGAGTAACTAGCAGTCACACATGGTGCTTCCACTGCTAGTATGTAGACAGGATAGGTTGTGACATCTAGCAGAATGTAATGTTGATTTGATATTATGATTGCTGCCATATTGGAGCTCCCTCGGTTCATGTAAAATTCCAGCCTATGGAATTTTGCTGATTCACGTTCTCCGACTTCGCCTGCAACTGGGATCCTCCAGTCCCGCTGCTGTGAACAGAGATTTGGCTGAACCCCAAATTCTCCGTTCTTGCTGGCAAAGGCAGCGGGGTGTGCGAGACCAGAAAATTCCAGCCTCTTATGTTTGGAAAGTTGCATTTTGAAACCTGGTTCACTACCTGTTGCAAAAACCTTACCCAAAAAGCCTGCCCATCAAATCGGCTTTTAATTCCCACGGACAAGCTTGTTAGTAAATCAGTCCGGCTTTTCTGGTGGCCTGTTCAGTGAACTGTAATAGTGATGTCATTTGCTCTGGTTTGCATGTTTTTGAATGGCTAAATTTGCTTTCTTAAAAGGCAGACAAAAAAAGTGAAAAGCATTAAGGAACACTGGATATTATTACTGTGAAGCATGAAAAATACAACTATCAGCTCTAATGAGTTCAATGAAAAGTAATGATTTTCCGCCAAAACTAAACTAATAAAATATTAAGATTGCTGTGAAAATTGTTAGTCTGCATACTTTGGCATTTAATTTATTTGAAGGCCCTCTTGATATTTCAATATGCTTTTAATGAAATCAATCGACCCAAGAAGTAAATAATATTTATCTTTCCTTGTAACGACGAGTCAATTTATGTAATGATGAACCCCTCTCATTAGACATAAATAGGCGAAATGAGGTTGAAAAGCTTCTGAATGACAATCAGCAGAGGTGGATAAGTTGCTGGGATTGATGGAGATGGAGAGATACGGATATTTACTGATACTGCCCCATACTGGAACTGAGGCATAGAGCAGAACATCTTTAGATTTATGCTGAGTTAACTGAGAGTTTCAAATGTTCATTTATTCAATTCTTATTTTTAAATTTAAAAAAAGTTCACTTGTGGCTAATTTGAATTAAGAGCAGAATCTTTGGGCTTTCTCGGTAGATGCAAAGACTTTTGAAGTATTCCCTGAAATTGCCCATGATACAAGCTGTCTAAATCCCAGCTTCATGTGTGGATTGCTTTCATCAAGTTCAAGAGCATTTTTTAAAAATTTCTTCTCGAGAAATTTGTAGAGGAATCAAATCTCTTTGCATGAAACAGTTGTACGGCTTGAATACTCTGGTTTGGTGCCAGTCCAGAATATGGCGACTAGAGGTCTTTAACGATGCTATTAAACACTAAAGCCTTTTAGAGATTCAGAGCAGTTGTTCACATTTTCTTCTGGTTAATTTTGGATCTTTTTTCCATAAAGTTTTCTGTGATCCCGATATGAATCATCCAGTTTTTGATAAACCATTGAGGTTGTTATTCATTTTTGTATTGTGGGTGTCATTGTCAAGTTTAGCAATTATTGCCCAGTTGCCATATTGTCCTCTTCTCAGAGATGTTACCAGACCTAGTGAGATTTTCCAGCATCCCCTGTGTCTGCCTTACTAAGTAGCTTGACAGGCCACTTCTGAAGGCACATTTAGACCAGCCTGGGTGAAGATACCAGATTTCCTAGCCTAATGAACATTGGTGAACCAGTTGGATTTTTATGACACTATGGCTTTACGAAATGGGATTTAGCTGGCCAGACAGAGTCGGAGAACCAGCGGGGAACCTGCATCAATTCCAATAATATTTACTGCTCTTCAGGCACTTAACTGGCCACCATTGGACCAGGACCCAAGCTGTGAAAGTCTTACGCACTGAAAGCTATGAGCCACTGATTGTTGTCAGCCCCATTGCAGTACTAGGATTCCAAGGGGACCCCAGGCCATTGGTAAGCACAGACAGGATGGGATTACAAGAGGGGGAACCAAGGGGAAATAGTGGCTTTCAGCAGCCTGTCCTTCCTGAATGCCAAATTTTGTGGGTGGATGTTTGCAAACATCTAGATCACCCTTTCTTTAAAATGATGCAAATGATCGCCAAAACTTGATTTGTGCTGGAATTAATTTGTGCTTGAAATTCCTTGATCTTTTGCACTGGTTCTGCAGATTTTAGCCAAATTTTGCTGGAAGAAAACAACATAACTTCACAGAATTTCCAGGCCATTGACGTCTTCTTAAAAATGACATGCTCACTGTTAATAATGAATGAGCAGTTGCTAAGTAGTTTATTCTTGGGTATGTGAAATGCAGGCCATTTCATGGTCGTCTAGTTTAACCTGCTCACAATCTGCTGTAAATGTGCAGGTGATTTAATGCAGACATAGATAAAAATAACTCTGACAAATGAATTAGTTGTTTTTTCATCATGTAACCTTTTGCTTTTTTGGAATAGAATTGACTGTGCTGGGATCCTGAAGCTGAGAAATGCTGACATCGAACTGAGGAAAGGAGAGACGGACATTGGCAGGAAGAATACCAGAGTGAGGCTGGTTTTTCGGGTTCATATTCCTCAAGCCAATGGCAGGGTGCTCTCACTACAGGTTGCTTCAAATCCCATTGAATGCTGTAAGTTTTCTTTTTCTATTAAGTCCATTCAGTGCACAGTAGCATATTAGAATATGGTTATGAACAAACACACGTACACACATCATCACATTTTTAGTACTGTGTACAACGGCGCCCATTTAACCTATTAAGTCTGATAGCCAAATTGAATTCATAACTTAAGCATGGCACCTACAACCAATAACAATTTAACTATCTCTGTTGATGTGAAAACATGCTCTGAAGCCAAGCGTCATGGGGCAAGACACCATCAATGTTGTAAAGACTAAATAAAGCTTTGGGAATTAGCTGACATTGAAATTTTTAAATCTGAAAGACTGGTTTAGCTACAAAAAATGAAGCTGTTTCTACACTAAATTCAATTGATTGTGTCTAGCTGAGGTTATGAAACTATAATCAAACTGCTAATCATATTACACTGAGTTACATCAAGACCACAGGGCAGAAACAGTTAGTTCAATTGGCTGGGTCGCTGGTTTGTGATGCGGAGTAATTACAACACTGTGCGTTCAATTCCTGTAAGAAGTCTGACAACACCAGGTTTAAGTCCAACCGATTTATTTGATAGTAAACTCACAAGCTTTCGGGGTTTGTCCCTTCATCAGGTGAATGGAGAATTCTGACGAAGGGACAAACCCCGAAAGCTTGTGAGTTTACTATCAAATAAATCGGCTGGACTCAAATCTGGTGTTGTCAGACTTCTTACTGTGTTTACCCCAGTCCAACGCCGGCATCTCCACATCATGGTTCAATTCCCGGGCCAGCTGAGGTTATTCATGAAGGTTCCGCCTTCTCGGCCTTGCCCCTTGCCTGAGATCTGGCAATCCTCAGCTTAAAATCAACACCACATTCAGTTGTCCCCAACAAAGGGGAGAGCAGCCCATGGTTATCTGGGACTGTGACAACTTTACCTTTATTGAACAGGCACTGCCTAACTCCACCTGTAACATGAGTAGCAAACTGTTCAATTTAATTATGTCTTCTATAGAAAGTGTCTTGTGCTGAAATCACCTCAGAGGGAACTGTCAACTCTCCTCTATTTAAAGTCATTGTTTGTACTTCTTGTCCAAAGTGCACCCCTCACTCACTAGGTCAGGTTATTTTTGGTTGCTAAGCAGAAATGTTTTTATGATATTCTATTTTAAATTTATAAAGTAGAATTCGGAAAGTACATTGGCACTGGCAAGTGAGGCACTGCATTATCTGAAAATAGCAGAAAAAGATCAGTATGTGTGAATGGAATCCTTCATTAAGTGAAATTATAGACAGGCTTCTGGAAACTTGTTGATTTTATTCTGGCAATGGGGAAAGGGATGAAGTAGTATGAGTAGCCAAAACAATTGACTATTTGCTTAACTCCAGTTTCTTTTGTTGAGGTGGAGCTGCTTGTTTTTGTCATTTGTATTTGTATTTGTATTCAGCTCAGCTGAAATATAAAGGGAAATATGAGGCTGTTTTTGTTTTGCTGTGTCTTACTGGAAAGAAACAAATGCCAAATAATTGTACATAGAATCATAAAATCTGTACCGACCACAATCCCACTCAGTCCCAATTTCCATAACCCCGCACATTTATCCTGCTAATCTCCCTGACATTAGGGTCAATCTAGCATGGCCAACCAACCTAACCCACACATCTTTGGATTGTGGGAGGAAATCAGAGGATCTGGAGGAAACCCACGCAGACACAGGGAGAATGTGCAAACTCCACAGTGACCCAAAGAATTGAACTTGGGTCCCTTATACCATGGCTAATCCCTGTGCTGAACTTTTGTGTAGTTTCATGAATCCAGCATGACTGGGGAGGCACAGTAGCACAGAGGTTAGCACTGCTGCTTCACAGCTCCAGGGTCCTGGGTTTGATTCCTGGCTTGGGTCACTGTCTGTGTGGAGTTTGCATGTTCTCCTCATGTCTGCGTGGGTTTCCTCCCACAGCCCAAAGATGTGCGGGTTAGATTGATTGGCCATGCTATGAAATTGCCTTTTAGTGTCCAGGGTAGCGTAGGTTAGAGGGATTAGTGGGTATAATATGCAGGGATATGGGGGTAGGGCCTAGGTGGGATTGTGTTTGATGCAGACTCGATGGGCTGAAGGGCCTCTTTCTGCACTGTAGGGTTCTATGGTTCTATGGACTGGCATCAGTAATTTGAAAATAGTGAATCTAAAGTTGTGGACCAATGGGTGTTATACAAAGATATATTTCATAAAACTGAGCCAATTTACAAATTGCATTTTTTAAAAATAACTTAAGAGGTGTGCAGTATTACGTGGAATCTAAATTATCTGGAGTGTCTTACTTTCAAGAAAAGAACAAATCTTTATTTACATTAAATATCTGATCATTCAGTCTGAATTTCATATATTGTAAGTGTTTACACTTCAACAGAATTTCATGGGCTGTGAAGCATTTTGATTTGACCCAGAGAGATGAAAGGTGCTACAGAAGTACATCTTTTGTGCCCACATCATTTTGTGGAAAGTCTTTTCAACACTTTGAGGGTCACCAAGTTATTAGCACCCTGCTGGTAGGAAAATCCCAGCCTGCAGGCTGAAAACAATGCCTGGAATTCTCAAGCCATTCATGTCCTGCCATTGCAGTCAGCGAGGACCAAGAATTTGGCGCAAAGCCAAATCTCCATTCACTGTAGCAGGACTGCATAATCCCACTGGCATGAACGGCTGGAGAATCCTGTCCCACGTTTCATAATGAAGCTGGTAGACTGGGTATATTTGCCACAACTAGCCGAGTTGATTTATCAGTTACAATATTGATGCATGAATGGTTATTTATTGATATTGCACAGACCAGTGAATGTGGGTCTTTAATGCTGAATGTGCAAGTAATGGATAATAAACTGAAAGAGCTGCTGGAACACGCCAGTGTATTTTTTATTTGAATTATCAGCAATGTCTTTCTTTACTGAGTATATTTTGTTTTATTGCTCCAGCTCAGAGATCTGCACATGAATTGCCAATGGTGGAAAAGCAGAGTACAGACAGTTGCGTCGTTACGGGTGGACAACAAATGATCCTCACTGGTCAAAATTTTACCACCGAGTCAAAGGTTCTTTTCACGGAGAAGACTCATGGTGAGTCATGTTGTCATTCAAGTGAAGCTGGATGTGAATTGTATTGTTGAGGAAACCTGAAAGCAAATGCTCTGCTTAGTTTTTCTTCCTTTTGTGTCGCTTGAGTTGTTCATTGATAGGTAGTGTTCCAAGGAGGCAGGTGCAACCATTGTTCCATGTTGGGACCAATAATGGCACAACCATTCTTTTTGGGTGGTGTAGGTTGTATGAAGTAGAGAGTTTTCTCTCTCCTTGAATTCAACCATTTATCTTTGGATCACACCTGCACTGTGTCCAGTGTTGGTGCGTGGTATGGCTCTTCCCTGTTGTCTCTCTGAATACAGTGCCCACGTATTTTGCTGCTAATTCTAGACAATAAATGTATATATGTTATGAATTACTTGTCAATTACTGAAATAATTGCTGTCAATTATTTCATTTAAAAATATTTTTATGCACATATCGAGATTATTGGTCAAGGAATGGAAGACTTACCAGCCAGGTAACTTGTTACCATAAGGCACTTTTAGATTGGGGTAAGGAAAATATTATTTGGAGCAAAGGAAAGCTTTCTTTGTAATGTACCAGAAGCATGCCTTATCTTCAAGTCTCTCGATGGACGGGATTTAATATTTGGGAAAGGGGCCTTGCTTGTTGGTGGGGAACTGGTGAGAGTCCCATCTTCCCTCCAATATGTGTCCTTCTGGTGATGGCCAGCTTTGTGCCTTTCCCAGGATTAAGGGCCTTAGAGCAGAAATCCAGCCCCCACAAGTGGTGGTGCAGAAGCTAGGAGCTCTGTCTGTGCCACTAGGAGTGGTGACAGCTGTGGGTAATAGATCCACCAGAAGCCTAAGATTAGCAACAGAACCCAGGCCAAATGTGACTGATGGCAGGATGTGGGTTATGGGCGAGGATCATGGGAGGAGGGTTAGAGGCAAAGGCAGTGGGTGGCTCCACTCTTCCCAATACTGGGAGCCTCAGTCAGGCACTGAATGCCTTTGTGCAAGGGATTCTTGCTATGTGGGATTGCCACCTTCTAGCTTCACCCAGCCATTGCAGGTTTAATACCAGAGGCAGTGAGAATGAGGCACTTAAGTGGGCATTAATTGCCCATCTGAGAGCCTCAATAGATATCTGGCTGAGAAGGCTGTTCAGAAGCCTTCTTATCCGGACTTAAAGGGTCATAGACAGAAAGTGGCGGGTCCCAACACCACACCCTCTTGCCAAATTAAAAATGCTGCCTCTCCCCCCTACATTGATTCCACTGTGGGATGGGAGGGGATGGTGAAGTGTAAAGGGGGATTGAATATATGCCCCACTGGTGGTGCATTTTAATTGCTGCTGAACCTGTACTCCTCAAGCTCATAGCAGTGAGGCATAAAACAGGAGCTGAAACAAATGCCATTGTACAGAGAAGAAAGGAAGGAGAGCTAACAATTACTGTAGAAAGGTTCCACTCACCAGTTGCTACTCCGGAGGTCTATATGAGGTGATATTAAGTTGCCAAAGATGTGGAATATTAAAAACATCACTGCAAAGTAGTTTTTTTGGCTTTCCAAGAAATGAGATAGTGTCTGTTTAATGGCATGATTTATTTACACACTTTGTACAACAATGTAATATAATTGACCATCTAGGAAAGATATGGGACTGGACTTTTCCAGGGGACAGAGCCTGATGTGGCAAGGAATTCAAAATCACGGTCTGGAGATTGTTGCAAGATTTCAATGCCTCCAGGACAGTTTGGAATTTTAAAAGGGCTGGCAGGAAGAGGGACTGGGAAATGCAGTCTCCACCAATTAATGGCACCTTCAGTTGCTTAAAAAGTTTGCCAATTGAGATTGTAATTTTTATGTTTTTCCGGCAACCTGGGCAAGTTCATTGCTAATCCCAGGTAAATTGTTTTGCGTTTTTTTTAAGATCTGCCCTATGGGCCAACTAGTGCCAGCATGAGTGCTGCTTCTACCGTTCGAGTCCTTTGCTGCTTTCTGCCACATTCCGCCTCAAGGAGTTGCCTGTTCTAAATGGCAAGTAGCAGCCCCTAACATGGTTACTGCCTGCCCTTGCTACTGGGGCCAGACAGGCAGCTCCTACTCATAGAGCTGTAAAGCTCCTCTAATGGGGCATCGAGCTTGCCTCCTGGCTAGTTAGGTCATTTGCATTTACAAATACTGTCATGAGAGTGGCCCAACCTTGGCATAGAGTCAGGGCCTGAAATTCATCCAGCCATTAGATTCCCAACACCACATTGAAAACCTGGCCCATGGTTGCACATTCGAAAAATCAGAAGCCATCTGTGGCTTTACATTGTCCAAGAGTAGCTTAGTTTGAAATGAAAGTGGAATGTTTAATTCATTCTCATGAGGTTAGAGGTTATTCCGAACATATTTAGTAGGCTGGGAGCCTTCCAAAAGTGTCTACTGAGGG
This sequence comes from Carcharhinus amblyrhynchos, assembly GCF_965287045.1. Classification (NCBI taxonomy): domain Eukaryota; kingdom Metazoa; phylum Chordata; class Chondrichthyes; order Carcharhiniformes; family Carcharhinidae; genus Carcharhinus; species Carcharhinus amblyrhynchos. The sequence continues at coordinate 36,970,619 of NC_137339.1, read as the reverse complement.
TACAATGCCCAGAGCACACAAGACATTTTAGTCTGACCAACAAAAGAGTCCTCCATTGGCTTACCTAGACACAGTGATGTTTGGTTACATTGGAAACCACAACAGTGAAGCTTCCCAGATTCAAGTAAATGTTATTTTCTGGTGGGTTTACCCTCCCAGCGCACATAGAATCATAGAATCCCCACAGTGCAGAAGGAGGCCGTTTGGCCCATCAAGTGCACACCAATAACAATCGCGCCCAGGCCCTATCCCCATAACACCAAGTATTTACCCTGCTAATCCCCCTGACACTAATAGGCAATTTAACTTGGCCAATCAACCTCACCTGCACGTCTTTGAACCGTGGGAGGAAACTGGAGCGCCTGGAGGAAACCCACATAGACAAGTAAAAAATCCACACAGATAGTGACCCGAAGCCAGAATTGAACCCAGGTCCCTATGAGGCAGCAGTGCTAATCACTGTGCCACCATGCCACCCACATGAGAGAATGGGTGAAGTTATCAAATTTGGGGGACACAAGAACAAAATGTAGAGGCCTGAAATGGTTTCTCAACTTTACAATGGACCTCATCTAATGAGCAACAATTGTAGGTCTAAAATTTCATTCTTATTCATTATCTTCCCAATCTCCTGAGACTTTATCTGCTTCTGTCCATTTTGCCACATTTTCAGCCTAGCTTGCTGGGTTTAGTCACTTCCTATTATTAATGGGTAACATTGGTCAACCTCAAAATGGAACTTCACCATCCGTCTTATCATCATCTTTGCCAGAAAGGGAAACTAGTTAGCCGGTTTCATCCTGGATAGGCAGTTTGATCACTTTTCTTTCAGTTTGGATATAATTAGTGATATTTACGGCAGATAGTTCAATCAGCGAGGCATGTTTCAGTTTGCATAGCAGCAGCAACCCCAATTCTGAATTAATAGCAGTTGCTGAAATGTTGGGACAGTTTGTACCTGGAATATAGAAAGATGCCTGCTGGGCTGGGCAGGTTCCAACTCATTACCAATGTGGTTGTATCTCAAAACAGAGCAGCATTGTTTTTGCAAATAAACAAGTCTTACATTCTGAAGTTTTTTAATGGTATTTATTTTTGACCTTTATTACAGCCCATAATTTTATTATTTAAATTGTTGGCCTTACCTGAAATTTGTAGTTCGCAGGGCATTTGGCTTCTCTGCAGCCTGAACAACTTTTGGCAAATAACGTTACACAGCTTTGGGCGGATTCTTCCTTTAATTTATTTAATTCTGTTGGAATTCATTTCATTTCAACTGATTATCTGTTTAATTTACCATTTTGCAGTAGTATGTTCTTGATTTACTGAGTAGGTTTCATGCTGTGACTCCAGCATAGCTTTTTACAACCAATCTTACCTTGAAGTTGGTGTTTTTTGGTGTTTGTGCGAGAGATATTGTTGACTGCATTGCCAGTGTAAGTCATTGAGCTGAGGACACTGTTTAACCTAACTCTGCTGCAGTGTTAACCTGTGAACACACAGAGTTAAGCGAATGACCAAAGACAAATAATTCAATGAAAGACAGAGTTCGACGGAATTTTGGATGATTTCCCTACTAACAGAAACAATCTGGAACTTTATAGCCTTTTAGTTCTTTAATTAATATGGGCAACTACTTTTGGCAGGCTTTCACTGGCTGTTGTCTTTGTATGGTGCTGTGATATCAACGGGGCACAGTTTATAGTTTACCTTTGAAGACTGTTCTGCTTTCTTGCATTTTTATGGAGTTTTTTTTAATAAATAAAACAAAGTGATGTTGAGGTTTGCTCTTCTTTATAAATGGAAAGGAGCAAACCAGCCACCAACTGACACAAATTTTGGAATTTCCTATTCAGCAGTGAGTAATGGATTCTCAATGTAATGAGTTTTATGATACATGGATTCTGAATAATAATCTTGATGTAACTCCTTTAATGTAACTTGAAGAAACACAAAAGATTGACTGACTACTTTCAGAACCAGGTTCTTTTATATAACTAAAGCCAACATTTATTTTAGAATCATACGGTGGAATTCTACTGCCCCGCCTGCCACGGAATTGGAGTGGGCAAGGGGCAGACAATGGAAATATCTGTTAACCTCGGGTGGACATTTCTCGAGCGAGGCCGTAAAATACCACCCATAGAATACCATCGGTGCAGAAGGAGGCCACTTGGCCCATCAAGCCTGCACAGATGACAATCCCATCCAGGCCCAATCCCTTAAATCCCAAGCATTCACATCTGCAATCCAATGCAAATTGCATTCAAATTCTCCTGATTTTCCAAAAGGTTTGTTTTTGCTCAAATCTCTGAAAGAAAGAAGGCTCACTATATGTCTCAAAGCACTTTACTGTCAATGAAGTACTTTTAAAGTTTAGCACTTGATGTAACATGGCAGCCAATTTGTGCACAGCAAGTTTCCATAAACAGCAGTGCAATAATTTGTTTCTTTGCGATGTTAAGGGATAAACATACAGCCAAGATAAGTCCCTTGCTGTTCTTCAAAATAGTGCTATTGGAGATTAATGGGGCCTCAGCTTAGTATCTCATTTGAAAGGCAGCACCTTGGACAGTACAGCATTCCCACACTGCTGCACTGAAGCGTCAGACAAAAGTCAAGGCTAGCTCAGGTTTTTGCTCAAATTTTTTTTTACACATTCATAGAATCATTGAAATCCACAGAGCAGAAGGAGGCCGTCCTGCCCATCGAGTCTGCACTGACCGCAATCCCACCCATGCCCTATTCCCGTAACGTAAGCATTTAACCCTTGCTGATCCCCCTGACACTAAGGGCAAATTAGTATGACCTAGCCACCTAACCTGAATATCCTTGGACTTGCCAAATGTAATATTGTCCATGAGCCAGCACAACTGGTCACCTAAAAACACTCTCCTTTTATAAAAAATTCCTTGATGTATGAGGATAACCGGGTGCAATTTATTTAATGCAATTGAAAATGGGTTTATCATAAAAAAAACATTCTTAATTTATGTCCAATTCTCTTTCTGTAAATAACCTGATTCTGAATAATTGAAATGACTTAAAAAAAAATGCAAAACCATATCTTATGTTTCACAGTGAACAGTAGAGCAAATTAAATATTAATTTTAGTTTCTAAAAGCTTTTCCTCGATGCCCCTTCATTTCCTACTAGATCCACCTCAAAGGGCCACAAGTGGATGTCATCAGTGGAAAATCAATATGACTATTTCAGTTCAGTGATCACAGAATCCTACAGTGCAGAAGGAGGCATTTCAGCCCATCGAGACGGCAGTGACAACAATCCCACCTAAGCCCTATCCCCATAACTCCATACCCTAGCTAATCCCCTTGACACTAAAGGGCAATTTAGCACGGTCAATCCACTTAACCCACACATCTTTGGAGTGTGGGATGAAACTGGAGCATCTGGAGGAAACCCACACAGACATGGGGAGAATGTGCAAACTCCACGCGGCGTGCTAACCGCTGTGCCATCGTGCCACCTTGTTATAGTCAGTTTGATCAGCATGATTCATTTGCACTACTGCAGGAGATCATGGAAACCTGATTTACACTGGACGTAATTTGCACTCTCGGTTTCTCGTTTGTTTGCGCAAGGTTGGCTGATTTCGGGTGATTTGTATTGAAAAAGTCATTGTGGAGTCGTTAGGTGATCTAATTGTAAAAGCAAGATGAAAAGGCTATATTCAGAGTAATGCCTGATGGTCAACTGTGTAAGGCTGTGCCTGGGGAGCTCATAAATCGTGAATCCCTCGGCATTTCCTGATTGGTTGATTAAGTCGCAACAACAGTGAGGTGCCACAGTTGATATCCTGGCCTCCCTGGGTAAGGGGAAGGAATACACAGACTTGCAAATTACTGGAATAAGGCAAGTGTTGTGGATTGAATTTCCTTCCCTCTTACTGTTCAGATTGTATTACTTTTGTGCCTCAACTCGCTGGATATGGGAGCTGATAATGATGTAATGAGGTCAGCAAGGCATTTGGGGCCTCATGATCACTGGACTATCTCCTTAACTAGTATTAAAGATATTCGAGGGGAAGAAATACAGTGAATTTGAGTCAAGTTAGGTACAGCAAAAGAGATTGGGTGGCATACTGGTTAGCACTGCTGCCTCACAGCGCCAGGGATCCCGTGTTCGATTCTTGGATTGGTTCACTGTCTGTGTGGTGTCTGTACCTTCTCCCATGTTGGTGTGGGTTTCCTTCGAGTGCTCCGGATTCCTCCCACAGTCTGAAAAACATGCTGGTTAGGTGCATTGGTCATGCTAAATTCTCCATCAGTGTACCCGAACAAGCGCCAGAGTGTGGCGACAAGGGGATTTTCACAATAGCTTCATTGCAGTGTTAATGTAAACCTACTTGTGACATAAATAAGAAGTGCATTAAGATAGAGAAAAAACAAGACAGAAAGGAAAAGTTAAAGGAAATTAATATGTAAAACTTTAAACCTCTAGCGACAATTGACCACCTGTGGGAGTGAGACTCTGCAGTTTCATCATTCCCTTTCTGGGCCTCCATGGTTGAGTTCTGTGTCAATCTCTTATTAACAGGGTCCATAAGGCATGAATTACCAGCTCTAAATGGCTGCAGTGAGATTCATTTGTATTAATGATGTCGGTGCAATTTCATGATGTGAGATAGGAAGGCTCACAGTGCGATGGTAACTGCTGGGGCCTTTGCTGAGGTCAATAGGATAACAGCATTAATTGTTCAGCAATTTGTGGTAAATCAGAACTCAGGGCAAACCTTTTCTTCATCTCAAACTGCTGTTTATTTTAATGCACGATTAATGACTGGGGACTCGATTATTTTCCAGTCATTTCTGGGCCATCAGCTTTGGGCTCTGTTCCTTTTGATCTGGTGATTTCTACTGGTGCATATGTGTACTTACTGCAATGTGTGTGTGTGTGTGTGGTTCTCCTCCGCTCTGAAAGCTTTGGCCCTCATATTTTTTTAAATCTGTTTCTTCACTATTGAGTGTGTCTCCATTTTGAGGCGCCCTCAACCTGCATTAGTTGTGCCCTCTTCATTGAATGAAGCTGACGAGGCTCAATAGCTGCAGCCCTCTGGGCTGGCAATATTGCACCCACTGTCCCTGCAAGCCTTTAATAAGATGGTAGTTGCAGAGGTGGACAATTAGTAGGCTGCTTCCTGGAAAATTGCTATCAGCTGTGATGTAGGCGGGTGCCAACTAGAGACCCCGGTTTGGCTCTGACGTAGGATTCTTAAGCCCATGGGAAAATCCAGTCATTAAACTGAGAAAAGTTCTGTGCCCGTTTTGAAGTTTTCAATTTCCAGTGCAGCAAAGTGTACCTGGAGCAAACTTTTTTTAATTTCAGCTCTGCAGTGTGTGGATTGCAAACTTAAAAATAAACCTGAGCCAAAGCCATGTATGGTCCACTGCACTTTTATCTGCAAATGATAAGTAACTTTTGCCTTTTGTAATGAATAGGGAGAAAAGCTTCAGACAGATAGAATCAATGTGAATCTCATCAGAGATAGAGCTTGCCAGCTTCAAATTGACCACCCTGATTGTTTTCCTTGCAGTAAAAAATATTTTTTTAAAAGGTGTGACTTAATTTTAGAATTTGAAGTCTTGCTATTGGGGATTTTGTTGGTGGGAAAGGGTTGACCCAGTTGACAGCATTTCTTTTGGAAGTGCGATTATTTTCTCCAGAGTATAGAAATTTGTGTCCAAGCTGCTTGCTGCATGTTAACTCTTGTTATAATCCAGTCTACCCACCTCACACATGTATGATATTAAGTTATTGTTCACCCCGCTGCATTTTCAAACATTTGGACGAACCCCCACGGAGATATTGCTGGACCTGTGGGAGGGAATTTAAAAAGATAATGGGATTCTAGGTTTTATCATAAGATGCATGGAATACAAAAGCCAAGAGATAAGAATGATCTTTATAAAGCCTTAATCAGACTTCTAAGAGTATCGTGTGCAGTGTGGCTCCACATATAAGAAGGCCAGCAAAGTCTTTGAGAGAATTAAACAAAGATTCCCTAGGATTCTGCTTGCTATGAGAAATGTAAATAAGGACTAGAAAAATTGGATTATTAGAATTCAGCGTAAAATTATTTGTTAAAACAACACAGACAATGATGGTGGACTGCAGCTGACTGCCCTGAAGTACTCCTGCAATGACAAAATTTTTCCTTATCTCAATCCTAAATGGCTGACACTTAATCATGGCACCAAGACTTCTGGAATCTGCTTTGTATCACTGGCCACATCCACTGCACCTTTACTGTCTAACCTGCCTCCATCGCCTCTGGACTGGACTTGCTTCAGTGTCCTCAGATCTTGCTTTTGTCAACAGATCTCCTGGAGGCTTGTGTTCACATCACTAAAAATACTGGAAATAGGAGAGAAGGATACAACTTGGAATGGTTACCTTAGAGCCAACTATAGCACTCTTTAAAAAGGGCTGCAAATCTTGAACATGTCAGCACCCGTACCCTCCCTACCAGTAACCTTACTGACCACCAGCACCAAGGGAATGTCAGAGACTTGCCATTGAATGGAAAAGGGATAGAATAAAAGACAGAAAAACCAGGTGAAGGAGGTGAGAAACAAAAGTGCAACAGAGGAAATCAGAAGTGAGGAAAAGTGAGATATAAAGGCAGAATGAAGACAGTGCTCATGGTGTGGTTCAGTCCACCACGCAGTACAAGGTACAATGGGAGTTGAAGGTGGATTTGAATTATAATTCTGACTGATAAAAATGCAGGTTAGCTGTACATATCTCAGTCCCTAGATGTGACAATAGATCTAGTTGATTGCTCCAAAATAGTTGGCATGGAGGGGGTGAGGGCATGGTGCATCATTGGTATTGCAATAAACTGGACCACACCAGAGCAGTATGCTGGAGATTAAATGGTCATTCTGTTGGCATCATCAGTTATACACAGGACCAAGGAAACTTAAAAACTGGGGAAGCAGAAAAGCCAGTCACGTTGATACACCAATTGCTGGAGCAGACAAAGAGATGACAAGTTGTACACCACCTGCATAGGAGCAGAACGTCCAACAGATGGTGAATGTATTCAAAGATTTGGGTGAGATTCTCCGGCCTCCCAGCTGCATGTTTCCCGCTGGCGGGAGGTGGTGCGTTGTTTGCTAGTGACAGGATTCTCTTGTCCCTCGTGAGCAACTGGAATTCCCATTGATGTCACCCCATGCTGGCGGGAAATCTGCGGGCTGAGGCATGCTGCCAGTGGGACTGGAGAATCCCACTGGCATGAACGGCCAGAGAATTCCAGCCTTTGTGTGGGAAAATGGAAAATACTGGGTGGCACAGTGGTTAGCACTGCTGCCAGTCCAACGCTGGCATCTCCACATCATGCCTCACAGATCCGGGGACGTGAGTTCGATTCCCAGTTTGGGTCACTGTCCGTGTGAAGTTTGACATTGTCCCCATGTCTGTGTGGATTTCCTCTGGGTGCTCTGGTTTCCTCCCACAGTCCAAAGATGTACAGGTTAGGTTGATTAGCCGTGCTAAATTGATCCTTGAGTGTCTTGGGATGTGTATACTAGAGGGATTAGCAGGGCTTCAGGGATAGGGCCTGGGTGGGATTGTTGTTGGTGCAGAATCAATGGGCCGCATGGCCCCTTTCTGCACTGTAGGGTTTCTATGATTTCTATGATAACTTCCATGTGGGCAGGATAGAATGGGTCAATGACATATTAAAATATTACAAGATATCAGTGCCAGTCAATCCTTAATGATGTGGGAGAGAGATGTTTGTTGCCCAGAAGGAATGTGGCAGGAGAAAGTGTTAATTCGCAACATTCATGAAGAAACAAGAGAAATACCTTTAATAAAAGTAAACTTTAAGAGTAGTTTGAAGATGGGAAAAGTAGTGACAGACATGGTCGAAACTCTACCTGCTTCAGGCATTCAGTTCATTCCAGGGATGCCAACTGTAGTTGATCAGTTGGTACAAAATCCAACCACAGAGCAATTGTTGTGAGCTGAGGGTGAGGACAATGAGATTGGGTTATCTGATGCCGCCTTTAGCAGGCTAACTGAAGATGAGACATGCGACGGACCCAGAGTGTAAGACTGGTTCAATTCAAAGAGATTAATTGAATTACAGCAGGGTGACTCACAATTAAAACCACTTTAGCCAGCACTCAAAGCTCAAGGCATTCCCGAGTGTGATAAAGCTCATGAGAACAAGCATGAGGTTTTGTTAGTCACAAAGCAGGGGGAAGACAAGGCAGCAAGTTAGTACAGTGACTTAAATATGATTGTTATACATGATCAGTGAGATTGAAGCAGTGAATTTAGTTGTGGAAGAATAGATTGTTACAACTTGGACAGGCAGATTCTGAGTCACTTGGTGAAAGGCTGATTCTCACTGTAAGGGAACAGTCTATTATTTAATACCCACTAGGCAGGGGAATTACAAGTTTTCAGGATATTAATGGCATTATTATTTTTGGGGAGACAATGCAGTGGGTCATTTTACAAGTATGTGCAAGAGCCAATTGCTGCATTATTGTGAGTGGGCTTCTTGTGATAACTGAAATTGATAGACAACTATCAGTTGGCACACCCACAATCTTCTGATTGTGAGAGGGGTTCCTCACTAATAGCACATAAGTGGAAAATTAACCTTTTGGGTTTCCCAAAGTAAGGAGTGAACAGGCAGTCACGGGGGTGGGAAGTCAGTGTTAGAATAGTCAGACTTGAGCATTGGGTGGGTCAGGCGTAACGGTTTATATTACCTCTTCTTGCTTTGGGTTTTAGGTTCTTTTAAACTGCCGTTGTGCAAAAAGGCAAAAGGTACACCTTTAAATATTGATAAAAAGAAAGGCCTTTCAGTATTGAAAAGTTAATTATTGTATGTGCATGTTGATGCAGTGAATTGTATTCTGGTTTGCGAATGCATTTTGTATAAACAGGCAGCACGGTGGCACAATGGTTAACACTGCAGCCTCACAGCACCAGGAACCTGGGTTCAACTCCGGCCACGGGAGACTGTCTGAGTGGAGTTTACACATTCTCCCCATGTCTGCGTGGGTTTTTTCTGGGTGCTCCAGTTTCCTCCCACACTCCAAAGATGTGCGGGTTTGGTTGATTGGCCGTACTAAATTGCCACTTAATGTCAGGGGGATTAGCAGGTAAATATGTAGAGTTACAGGGTTGGACTGGGTGGATTTGTGCAGGCTCGATGGGCTGAAATGGCCTTCTTCTGCACTGTTGGGATTCTATGATTCTGTGGAATTCTGTGATGTTGGCAGTAAGTGGGTGGCACGGTAGTACAGTGGTTAGCACTGCTGCTTCACAGCACCAAGGACCCAGTTCGAATCCCGGTTTGGGTCGCTCTCTGTGTGGAGTTTGTATGTTCTCTCTGTGTCTGTGTGGGTTTCTTCCGGGTGCTCCGGTTTCCTCCCACATTCTGAAAGACATGCTGGTTAGGTGCATTGACCCGAACATGTGCCGGACTGTGGCAACTAGGGGAATTTCACAGTAACTTCATTGCAGTGTTAATGTAAGCCTTACTTGTGACTAATAAATTAACTTCACTTCACTGAAATCTGATGACCTCAGAAACTGCATGGGCTTGACCCATATTTTTCAGGGTTCCATGGTATAAAGACGGCCGAAAGCATGGGCGCAATCTTACCGGCTGTTCACACCATGCTCTTGTTGCAGTGAGATCGGAGAGTTTGGCACCCGGCCAAATCTCCATTCACTGCAGCAGGATGGGAAAATCCTGCCGGCGTGAACAGCTGTAAGGTTCCGATCTATATGTCTGTGGGCTGAATGGATGTTGTAGTGAGACATAATGGAACACACCAGCATATACACTGCATCACTCAGAGCTGCTGCACTCTACTGACTTCCAACAGAAATATGGCAAGCTAAGGTGAATCATAGCAAGCCAAGAAATGGTGCGATGCAGTAGACTAACATTTCAGTACAGATCCCTGATGAGTCAGTTCTGGGATAATTTTGGTCAGCCGATTATTAATTTGAATGGAATCTATTGCACTGAAATACATTTCAGAAATGGAGACATATCTTTCTAGAAAGATGGGGAGTGGAAATATACCTAACAAGGTGTCTCATCTTTCAATCCAGGGAATTGAAAGCCATCACGCAACTGCTCAGTGACTCAATCTGAAGGGAATCCCTGGATTAGTGTTGGTTTTCAATTTAATAGAGCATTTGTTGTGGTTGGAGAATAGCCAACCTTTTCCAAAAATGACAGGCAGGAGAGTTCAACTCACAACAATAGTTAGTCTTATGGATAATCTTTATATGTTGGGCCAATGGCTTCTGCAGAGCTAAACGTTTGTTGAAACAGCAAGGTTAACAGAACCCATTCCTGGATCTCCTGCAAGACAGGATCATTGGGCTAAATGATCAAAACCATTCCTTTGATATGCAATACGTTTTCATCCAAAATGCCTTAACAAAGATTTGATTTGACCGCTCATTGATGATAGTCGATTATTGACCTTTGGTCCTTACTTAATGAGAATTGCAGTTTTCCAAAGCCCCAGTTATTTCTAATAAATTCCTCATTCGTCTTTGGATTTTTGTTCTCCACATTCATCAGTTTCAGGGACATCGGTGTTGCAGGACTGTTATAATTTACACCATTCGTACAGCATCAAACAATATCAGGTTTGTTATATGTTACATACGTTAGATAAAGTGTAAAGGTTCCCATACTCCACGCCAATGTTTTATAAACCAACCTCAGAGCACGCTTACTGCACCAGGACAAATTTGTATACCCTGACACCTTGCTGTACTTTTATGTTAAACTGCCAATTTTCTGTCTGTTAGAGCTATGAATCCTTACCTGCAAGAACATGATTTAAATGGATTAAATTATTTCAATCGGGATCTTTGAAGTAGGCATTTATTTCATCAACTTGGACTGGATTCACATCTAGGTCACAGAGGTGAAAGGACAGTAAGCTCATACATTACACCATCCTGCTTATCCGATTAATCTTTTATGTACTTGTAATAGCTTCCACTTTATATGTCGTATCTTGTTTCATTACTTTAACTTGAACATTCATCCACTCTGTCTTTATAATCCCATCTGATGAAACAATTGTACTGAGGCAATTTTGAATTAATGAGGCATTTTCCAATGGAGTGAATCAAGATTAATTTTCCACTAGCATGAAGCAAGTCTCATATCGCAATGTTATTAAGCAAGTGGTTCATCTGTGCATGACTTATTAACTGCAATTTTTATTTTTAACAGAGTGAGGCTACCTGCAGACGGTGGTCATGCTTTGATTTTGCCTTGGTTGCAGTATAACTATAGTTGGTGGGCAACTAAATTGTGGAACTTTTCGAGTAGTCTCCTGAACACTGAACTTTAGTTTTTAATTCTAAATGACCAGAGGAGAATGGTTGAAGACCAGTGTACAGTATTCTGCAGCTGTGCATAAATATACATGAAGAGAATATTGCCAGTCCTAAGTAGAAACCAGAATAAGTGGGCAGTGCTAACAAACAGTGGCTCATATTTTTGCCAGGATGGGAAGGCTCTCAGTCATGGTAAAAATCTCGGAAATGGCTGAAATTTCTAAGTTCTGCCCCCATACCAGCATTTCCCACCTTCGCAGATATGGAAATGAAGTTGGGCCAGGGATCACGCATATGTGATTTGCGAAGGCAGCTGGTCACTTGAATTAACAGTTCTCTCCCCTGAAGTGGAATTGGTAGTTCAGGAATGTAAAACCTGGAGTATGCGTTTAGAACTGGTAAGAGGAGATCTGAATGTGCTGAATTTGTTTGGATAGCCAGGGTGCCCATTTGAAGAAGTATGGTTTCTTTTTGGATAGGGTCATGGGATCTCTTTGGGAGAGACAAGGCACTATTTGGGATTGTTAAAAGTGAATAGGATTATGTACTTTTTATGCACAAATGCCTTGGAACTCTCTTTCTGCCAAGGAACTGTTAAAGAAATGTCCAGCTGTCAAAACAATCAAGGAAATGTCAAAGCTGTCAAGGAACTGTCCAAGGATACAAAGTGAATTAGTATAGAAGAAGTATGGGCAAAGGCTGATGGGTGAAGTTCATGGGTTGGCATGAGTTGACACTAAGTTAGCGTAGGTAGTATGCAGGACATGGGGGTGGCTGGAGGGTCTTGGGTTGCCATAGTCACTATGGGGGCCATGGAGATTAGTGGAAGCATTGCTTGGCATGGGTGGCGAAAAGGGGTTGTATATGATGTGTGGAAAGCTGTGATTTGATTTTCTTACTAAACCAGTTACAATGCCAGAGCACAGGGGAAAGCCTTCTGCCTAGATTGCCTCCGCAGCCAGCATTCATTCATGACTCACCCGATGTCAGCTCACTCCCATCCTTCCCTGCCGACCGGTAATCCAAACTGTGGGTGGAGATTTTTAACTGTTTAGTTCGCCAAGCTGTGAAATCTCCTGACTTTGCACACCTGAACCAGAGATAAAAATCTGTGTATGTGTACTCATGCGGAAAATGACACTGATATCAAATCAATATCTATATTATGAAACATATGATTCAGATCTTCACAAGAACATTGTGTACACCACTTCAAAGGTGACTGAAAGAAACAGATATTCATCTGTAAAGGGCAACAGAAAAGCTGGAAATCCCAAGAAATTTTTCTTAGATCAGTAGTTCCCAACCAGTGTGCTGTGTGTCATGAAAAACCCACTCCCCCCCACAACCCCCAAAAGTATGCCATGAAAAAGATTCAAAATTCATGTAATTAAACTAGAACTAATCTTGGTCCTCATCTCTGTAGTTGGTGTCTCCAGGACCCAATGAATCTTGGGCCTCCCGTGCATTTGCTGGCTGGAAAGGGCCACACATGCATGGTTTAGATTTTTGATGTTGATCAGGCCCATCGTGCATGACCAATGGGAGTTGGAGTTGAAAACAAAGACCTCAGCTTCCTGCATAAAAAAAGTAAAAACTCAGAGGGCACAAAAGCCCTGGGAGATGCGAAAGAGGCAGAGGTTAAATTAAACTGACGAGGACAGGGAGAAGTTAAAAATGAAGTTCCCAGTAAGGGAAGAAGACAGAGAAAATAATGCGCGTACCTCAATATTTTTGTTATAAGAACATAAGAACATAAGAAATAGGAGCAGGAGTAGGCTATCCAGCCCTTCGAGCCTGCCCCGCCATTCAACAAGATCATGGCTGATCTGTCACTGCTCAGTTCCACTTTCCCGCCCTCTCCTCATAACCCTTAATCCCCTCTCCTATCAAAAACCCATCAACCCGCGTCTTAAAAATATTTAGCGAGGCAGCCTCCACCACTTCAATGGGCAGAGAATTCCAGAGATTCACCACCCTTTGAGTGAAGAAGTTCCTCCTCAACTCCGTTCTAAACCGCCCCCCTTTTATCTTGAGGCTGTGCCCCCTAGTCCTACTGTCTTTTTTGAGCGGGAAGAGTCTTTCCACCTCTATCCTATCCATCCCATTCATCATCTTATACGTCTCAATGAGATCTCCCCTCATTCTTCTAAACTCTAACGAGTACAAGCCCAGTTTATTCAGCCTCTCCTCATAGCTCAACCCCCTCAACTCCGGTATCAGCCTAGTAAACCTCCTCTGCACTCCCTCCAAGGCCAAAATATCTTTGCGCAGGTGCGGCGCCCAAAACTGCTATAGCATAGAGGTGTGCCATTGCATATAAAAGGTTCGGAATCACTGTCTTAGATACTTAGGCCTTTTCACTTCTTTTACCAGTTCCCTTTCTGTGCACAGTAATGTAACCTTAGAAATGTCATTCTCTGCTTTATGTTGTATAAAGCGGAGAACACTCGTGTTTGACAATGGTGAGCAAATGAGTAAACTGAGTTTGATCAAAAAATCAAGTCTGATGTTTCAGTGCTGCACTGTCAGAGGTATTGTCTTCCAAATGAACTGTTAAAACATCTTGAGTTGATGTCAAAGCTGCCACAGGCATGTTTTAATGAAGAATAAGTTTTTCTCAGTGACCTGGACAAGATTGATCCCTTATCCAATGCAGATTATCCTGCCATTATCACATTATATAGTTTGTGGGAGTTTACATGTATGGACTGGCTGTTTCCTACGTTACAATAGTGACTATATTTCGTAAGACAAAGGAGCAGAATTAGGCTACTTAGCCAATCGAGTCTGCTTTGCCGTTCAATCATGGCTGATATTTTTCTCATCCCCATAACCCCTGATCCCCTTATTAATCAAGAACCTATTTATCTCTGTCTTAAAGACAGTCAATGACTTGGCCTGCACAGCCTTCTCTGGCAAAGAGTTCCACAAATTTATCACTCATTCCTCCTCATCTCTGTCTTAAAGGATTGTCCCTTTAACCTGAAGTTGTGCCATCTGCCCTTTGGTTCTAGCTTTTCCTAGTAGTGGAAACATCCTCTCCATGTCCACTCTATCTAGGCCTCATAGTATCCTGTAAGTTACCACTCCCCCCGCCCCCCATCCTTCTAAACTCAAAGGAGTACAGACCCAGAGTCCTTAACTTTTCCTGATACGACAACCCTTCATTCCAGGAATCATTCTTGTGAACCTCCTCTGAGCCCTTTCCAAGGCCAGCACATCCTTCCTTAGATATGGGGCCCAAAACTGTTCCCAATGCTCCAAATGGAATCTGACCAGAGCCTTATACAGCCTCAGAAGTGTATCCTTACTTTGTATTCTAGCCCTCTCAACATGAATATTAACATTGCATTTGCTTTCCTAACTGCTGACTGAACCTGCAAGTTAACCTTAAGAGAATCTTGAACAAGGACTCTGAAGTCCCTTGGTGTTTCTGATTTCCTAAGCATTTTCCCATTATTAAATAGTCTATGTCTCCATTCTTCCTTCTAAAGTGCATAACCTCATACTTTTCCAATTCTATTTCATCTGCCCCTTCTTTGTCCACCTTCCTAACTTGCTCAAAAAGTATTGTGTTGTCTTTAAAGCACTTTAAGATGTGTAAAGGTCTTAAAATGTGCTATACAAATGCAAGTCCTTTCATTTCTTTCTGCCACTGTTGGATAATGTGAGGTGGATAGTGATAGTACCCCAGAGCAATTTGGACCTGAGCAACATTGCAATGTTATCGAACAAGGCATTAAGTGAGATCATGGTTTAGAGTGGAGGGGGGAGTACAGGAAGACTTCGAGATTAACAAAGACATAGGAGTGAGACATACTCTAGTTGGGTTAAAGACGACCTAATTCACAGTCATGGCACAAGACAAAATGTTATGTTGCCTCTGATGCTGTTGTGAAGGATATCATTTAAGTTGATTTATTAGTGTCACAAGTAGGCTTACATTAACACCACAAAGAAGTTACTGTGAAAATCCCCTGGTCACCACACTCTGACGCCTGTTTGGGTACACTGAGCGAGAATTTAGCATGGCCAATGTACCTAGCATGCCTTTCAGACTGTGGGAGGAAACCAGAGCACCCAGAGGAAACCCACACAGACACGGGGAAAACATGCAAACTCCGCACAGGCAATGATCCATACCGGGAATCAAACCCGGGTCCCTGGCACTGTGAGGTAGTAGTACTAACCATTGTGCTACCATGCCACCCCATGATTGACAGGAAAAACTTTTGGAGAGGGTAGAAAGGTATTCAGAGTAAACAAGGAAAACATATTTCCTGTGGTTGTGGAATCAGTGATGGGAGGTAAGGGGTGGGGATGGGCACCAAATTGGAATGATTATTAACAGCGTGAGAAGGGAGGGTGGGAGCAGTTTCTTTATATAGAGAGCTATTGGAGCATTGACTGCTTTCCCACAGGGAGTGGTTGAAGCAGAAACCATTGTCTTTTTAAGCAAAGATTGGAAACACACTTAAACATGAGAAAGATACAAGGCAAGGGAGAAAAAGTATGGCAGAGGGATTTGTTCTGAATTGCTCTAGCAAAATGAGAAGGACGATGGGCTGAATGGTCTTCTGCAAAAAGTTGCACATTTCTATGGTTCTACGACATCTCTGGTAGTAATGCCTTTTGGACTTCCCATGCTTGTCAGTTTATTTGATCCTAATGGTAGCACAGTCGAGAATAATTAAAGGAAAAGCAGTTTTGGGGGTGGGATATCACAAAAAATGTCAGACTGGGGAGAAAACCAATGACTGCAAAGACACTTTCTCCAGTAACTCAAACAATGGTCACCCTATGAAAACCTTACTTGAGCAGACCAGATCCTAGATCTCCTGATGCAAATATTTTATGCTGGTAAGGTGCCTGCTGTGAATTGAGTCTTCTTGAAATTGTGGGATTTTGCTCTGGGGGAACATGGTTCTAATTGTTGTACAATGCTAATGAGTCTGGTGTTTGCGTGTAGTGCAACCTCACTCTGCCCCACAAAATTATGTGTCACAAAATGTGGCGCTCAGCGAATTGGGCCTCCAACCTCCCACATGGCTCCAGGCTGCTGGAGGAGTCTCACAAGATCAGTCTTTTGCTTCATGGTTTCCCAAATGTGAATATAAAAATAGAGACTTTGTTTGAAAATGAGGATGTGAGGCCCTGCTCCTCTCTGAACACTTACACTTTCAGTTTGGTATTGATTTACGTGGAATCCTCGCTAGCCAGAAAAGAAAATCAAATGTTACATGTTTTCAAAAATACCAAATGTAGCTATAATTATAGCTTCTTAAAATAAACGGCATGTGGTGAATAATTAGAAATGAGTCATTGTATGGGACTTTTTGTAAAATGAATTAGAACCAGCTTCAATACAACATATCTTACATTAGGCTAATGTTGTCATTCAGAACATTATGGATTTTCTATTTCAGACAATCATTCCGTGAAATAAAGTACAGACTTAGAGCAATTGAAAGTACAACATTCTAAATAAATGTCAGTGAAGCTTCCTTAACTTTCAATGCCTGCTCCACTTAACATGCAAGCATGAAGGATCCAACATATATGGCATTCTTAACTAAAACTATCAACAGGGAATATTGGATTTAACATGGCTTCCACTTGGGCAGCAGAACAAATCTGTTAATGTTGCAGCGTCACTTTTGTAATTCAAATCCTCGGTGTGTCAAATCTGTCTTTTTCTAAATGCTTTTGCTTTCAAATTGAGCTCTTTGGCCATTAGAATGCAAAAGCTGAACCTGTTTACGTTTCCAAATTAAGTTCTCCTTTAAATATAGCAGGCAAAGGAATTTCACACAAGCTAAGTGTTTGGAACTAATATCTGATAAGCCCAATTAACTGGACAATCCCAGGCCCACAATTATAATTTCAATACCTTTTATTACTCGTATATTAGTCTTCATGTATTTGCACCATTGTAAAGTAAAACAAAGTTTAATTGTTAGTGTCACAAGTAGACTTACATTAATACTGCAATGAAGTTACTGTTAAAAATTCCCTTGTCGCCACTCTCCGACGCCTGTTTGGGTACACTGAGGGAGAACTTAGTATGGCCAGTGCACCTAACCTACACATCTTTTCTCTGGGAGGAACCAGAGCACGAGGAGGAAACCCATGCAGACACGAGGAGAATGTGCAAACACCACACGGACAGTGACCCAAGCCAGGAATTGAACCAGGTCCCTGGCTCTGAGATAGTGGTGCCAACCACTGTGCCACCATCCCACCCCCATTGGTTACCTCCAAGATCTCGTGTACACAGCAACAATCCCAAGATCTCTTGAATCTAACTGTCAGGGATTCTTGATAGGAAAGAAAATATCTTCTTGGTTCCATTATATTTCAATGAGGCCCCTTGAGAAAGTAAACTAATTGCATCATCCTCCTGCACTCACCTTTGTAATATGCAACCAGTTTCTGATAAACTTACTGCATCGTTGGAATACAGGCTAAAACAGTCACTATATTTTGAGCAGGGCATATCTGTGGCATGGTTATGTTGTTTTGTCACACCAATATTGCTACAAGGAATACTGGCATGTCTGATGATAACATGATATTGTATCATGGGCATCACCACCTCTGTGGCCTACTGCTGGGCCAACAGCGACCCATTAAAACAATAGGTTTATTTTGATGTGGTTAGCAGACTTGTAAAAGTCATACACCTGTGTTGGAAAGCCAACTATAAATTTGATGATGCAAATTAAAATATTGGATTGATGGATATAAGAATAAAAGGCAACTGCCACTTTGAATTGGCTTTTTTTTTCAAATTACTGTTTGCAAAACCTCCTTGTTTAATGGGAAGTGGTTTCTTCGCACATTATATATGTTCTGTGGAGCCATTTGCTTCATTATGTGGTATGAAATATTCAAATAATGTATATCTTGGTGGAAAAATTCAGCTGATTTTGTGTTGGTAGATTCAATGAATAATGTTAGATCTTCTAAGAATGCACACAGAGGCATCGACTCTCACATTTGACACTGAATAATACTAATTCTAAATAGACTTACGTTATCATTCATTTTGATTATTAATGGTGCTCAATCATTTCTTTCAGATGGACAACAGATATGGGAGGTAGAGGCAACAGTGGATAAAGATAAAAGCCAGCCTGTAAGTATAAAGCTGAAAAGGATGTTCTACCTTGAGTAAGAATTTATTGAGGAAAGGATGTTTCGTAATACTTTTAAAATTTAAGTAAATATTATTAACCCTTGAAAGTCGTATAAATGTTGCAGAAACTAAAGAAAATTTGCTGATATGTTGTTTTATATTTTAAATAAAGATAATTATACTGAACTGCCAATAATTAGAACAGCATTTGTCAGGAATAAAGCAGATTCAGAATTGAGCACACTTATACATCTGAGGTAACTTGATTTCAGCCAGATTAAAACAAATGTTCTTCTACAGTTAAATAGGTTTTTCACTAATGTAGAATATTCATCCTTTTGAGGACTTGTGTATAATTGTCACTATTTTGTTGCCATTATAGATCATCTATGTGCAAAGCTTCCATTTTTAAGTAGTTCTACTTCTGCATAACTTCCCACAATCCCCACCACCATCTTCATGCTGTCAGACAGCTTGCCTCACATGCGTGGTGGGATTTAATGCCCTCTTTCAGATGCACTTAATTGCCGATGATGATGAGTGGGGATCTCACCACTTTCTTGTCTCCATCCGACTATGTTCATAATGGGATGGCTCGTGGTTGGCCTCCCTGTCCCACCACCAATTGAGGCAGGCCCTTAAGTGGGTAATTAATGCCCAACTAAAGGTCTCACCCTTCCACTGTTGGTATTAACTCAATGACAGACAGGGGTATCACCAGGTGGGGAGCACAACAAGCAAACCCATGCAAGGTTGCTTGTGGGCTCCCAGGGGGTTTCCTTGTTTGAGGGCACTCAGTACCAAGTTGAGGAAACCGACATTGGGAGGTGAGGAATGCTGAGCGCGGTTCCTGCCTTCCCACACTCCAACACCACCTTCCTCCTCCCCTCTCCAACTCTTCCCCTGCTGCTGTCCAGTTAAATGCCTGAATGGCACTTATTGCAGTAGACCTTTCCGTAAAGAAGGCAAGGCAGGGCCGTCACCGACTCTCTAGCTGATAGGTTAGATCCCTTGTCTCCTCCATTAAATGCTGCCCCTAGTTGTGAATGGGTCAAAATTTCTTCCGCCTAAATATCAGAGAGATCATTCCCTTACCCAATCAGACACAACGAATGTGTACACCAACCTGTTTGGCCTAGATCTTAACTTCAAACCTCACATCCTACGTTCTCAACTATGCAATATCTGTTCCCGTCTCAGCACCACTCTTGTTCAAACCCTTAGCTACGTCTTTGATGGACTTCTTGGTTTGATTTATCCAATATTCCTCCTATTGGCCACTGCCTCCATAAATTTCAAATTGTTCAAAATTCAGTGCCCATATCTTGGTCCCACTCCAAGTCTTGCACACCAATTACTCCTGTCCTCATTCATCCATACTAGTTCTCTGTCAACACAAGTTTAAAATCCTAAGCATTGCCTAATGTAAGCAGGTGGGTTGGGACTCGCCATGTTAATGATTTTTATGTCAGCAAGGTGATTTATTTAATTCTCTGAAGGCTGGATAAGCAACAGAAACCAGGCCAGATGTATTAACATAGTTTTATGCAAATTCCATTTTGATGTAGCTTTTAAGGTCAACATTTCAGATTTTTATGAAGTTACAATGATCAATAACTCTGCTAAGGATGGTTGATTATATTGCAGTTTTTTTAATCAATTAAGGCACAAATTGGTAAAATATGCCGGAATTCTACTGGCACAGCCACCCCAAAATCAGGTCAGGCGAAGTTAGCAGAATGGCATTCTCTGTTGGCCTCTGATAAGATCTTACGAGTATCATCAAGTTATATGTATTTAAAGAGGTGTCAGTAATGATAAAGCATAAAGGTATTCCGCTGTGGAGTGTAATTAGTTTTATGGAAGCTTATTACTGCATTAATAGAGTTTTCCTTTCCAGGTACACATGAGGGAAAATGTTAATCTAATTTAATCTATCCATGTAATGTTCACTTACTTTCTCAAATTTTGCATGACTGAAGTTGAGCAGCATTTTCAATTTTATGGACTTTTTTAAAGCATCACATTACTTTTCTCAATCTTTATGGACCTTTGCACTATGCAGCATTTAATGTTTATTACTTCTTGGGAGGGCAGATTTATAACCTGCGCCCAGATCTCTGTCAATGACCTTCCATTATTGAAGTGGATGATTGCAGTGCTCAGATTTTTCAGTCCCCAAGTCAAATGTATACTACTTCCAGTGCACTCACACTGAATGCCTAGCCATGATTTGAAGTTTACAATATTGGGTATTCCTGAGGACATAATGGCATTGACCATTTCAGGGTGCTCAGTTTCTATTTTTTTTTTACACAAATAGAATGGTCCACCAGTCACTGATTACTCAGTCATGACTCTAATATCCTTTGTGATGTTTTGCTTACCATGCAAAGTGTAGAACAAATGATATGCAAACTGATCTAATTCTGTAAAAGTTGCACTAATTTACTGATAAGAAAAGATCAAGAGCTTTGATACTTCAGTGAGGATCTTGAGTTTGTGGAGTTGTCTGTTGCTAGCAAATGGACCCAAATTGGAAAGTTGCGTAGCAAATGCAACGCTGTTACACCTTCTACCATCCCACAGTTAAGCTCTCAGCTAAGTTTGAATACGGAGCTCCATAATAATTGCAAAACATTAGGCAATAAAACATAATAATAAGCATAGAATGAGCATTTTGGATGGGTAGTACAACCACAATTTTATTCTTAAAGGGAAGAAATACGCCGTCAAACTGGTTACTGGAATAATAGAAACAAACCTGTTTGTTGCATTTTGTAGAATTTTTGCAAAAAATGGCAAAAGAATGAATAGGGTTTCATTTCGTGGCTGCATTTTTACCTTCTGCTATTCTCTATTTAGAGCATTCTCTTTGTTGAAATTCCCCGCTATCGGAACCAACATATCCGCACAGCAGCCAAGGTGAACTTCTGTGTTGTCAATGGGAAAAGGAAAAGGAGCCAACCACAGAGATTTGTGTACTTGCCTGCAGGTAAATGATGTGAAGAAACATCATGGATTCCCTAGTCCTAAATGTTCGACGTAGTTGAATCCAGAGAGTTGCTTGGTTTAGCCAGGGTCAAGTTGGTGTTTGGATGAAACATACTGACCACCTGACTTACACTGGGACAAGGAATTGAATGAGAAAAAAAACCCAGCTGCAGTCAGAACCATGTCTCCAGGCTAACTCAATGCAAATGTTGCCAGGTTTTCTTTCAGCTATCCTTAAAGCTTATGGAAGAAGCCAAGCCACAGTCAAACAAATGCATATTGTGCACATTTTCTTAGTTATGAGCATGATTGGTGGTTAGTTTGTGCATGTAGCTAAAAGTTAAAATCCAG
This sequence comes from Carcharhinus amblyrhynchos, assembly GCF_965287045.1. Lineage (NCBI taxonomy): Eukaryota > Metazoa > Chordata > Chondrichthyes > Carcharhiniformes > Carcharhinidae > Carcharhinus > Carcharhinus amblyrhynchos. The sequence goes on along the minus strand of NC_137339.1, from coordinate 36,948,766 downwards.
AAAGCCCCAGCAACTTCTTTCAGGGTAATTAATGAACTGAGGTTGTTGAACAATTTTAGTTAATTTGATTTGGGCTAGTTGAAACCTTCAGAGAAATAGGTTAGGTTAAATTTAGTTTCCACTATTTGAATTGCTACATAAGAAAAGGACCACTGCGTCCATAAAGCCTGAATACAGTTTATAATGAGGCAGTTGATTTTTTTTTAAGAAGCTGAGATCCATATTTATTACAAATCTGTATTATATTAATATCTACACGTTTGCTTGCACACCTATTAATCAATAAGATCTCTGAAACAAGTTCAAATGTTGCGATGCGCTGCTGCATTTTGGAGATATGAGGATTATCCTGTACAGCACAGGAAGGGTTCAGTTCCGAAAGCACTTTTCTGCTTCCTATCCAGCCTTAATAGCAGAAACATTCCGAATTATCAGGGCCAGTGAAAGTACATTAGCAACTTAACTACATTAACAAAGCAATTTAGCTTCATTTTACGAGAGTGATGTGAAATACAGAAGCTGGATTGCTTTTGTAAAAAGGGCAAAGAACACCTTAAAATATTTCTAAAAGGTTAGCTAAACAGGCAATAACTTTCCAGCGCCTCATTGAATGGAATGCAGTAGGATAGTCTGAATCTAAAGATGTAATGCCATTCATTATTCTACTCATATCATGAATTTGAAGACGTGCTTGCTTTAAAGCAAATATTTTTCATTGATATTGAAAAGGAATATTCTAAACACTGAAGCTCTTCACTTCATATGGGTATCATATAACAAACGTCATCTGATGTGAACCCCTCTGAGCAACGTTCTAAGTGAAACATTTGGGGCTGAAAATGTGATGGTGCCACAGCTGTTTTCTCTGATACTAAACTGATACATCCAACTTGACAAGAAGGAATCACAGGCTGGTTATAAACCAGAAGTTTCCACCATGTTGGTTTGGAAGTCTCCAAGGCCTGTGGCTCAAAATGGCTTTTGCTCATTTCCATAAGCAGATGCGAAGCCACACACCTGCTTAAGGTCCTCTGTGCCTAACCGGGCTGCCTGTAACATGGGTGGGGCCAGGCCAGTTGCACTCAGGGAAATCAGGTCAAAATGCCTTTGAACTTTTGAGAAACTGCGAACATAAAGATAGGAATAAAAATGTGTGCCTAAATATGGAGTTGGATGATGAAGGAGTGTTCAGTCTTGGCTTCACATTCAAACCACTGGCTTCTACCAATCACTGTTCAACTTGACTGTTGGTCTCCTCTGCCCCCTCTTCACCCTCACCAACCACCCCCCTCTCCTCCCCACAAACCCCACTCCCCTCATCGCATGCACCTTACTGGTTGTCTTTCCTTTCCCTTTAAGTATTTACCTCGTGTACACCAGCATAGCAAATTTATTGGCCCTGGGCTTTTAAAAGACCAAGTATTAAATAGCTTAACTAATTTGTATTGTGACTACATATTGTTCAGTAGTTGTAAGTATGTTAACATGAGCTGAGAATAAATGTACTTTCCATGTTATTTATTTCAGTACCTATTATTAAAACAGAACCTACTGATGAGTGTGAAGAAGCCATTTTCTGCACCACTGGACATTATAGAGCCATGTCTCAGTTCTATTCTTCACAGCAGGCCATGACTCCAGTAATGGTCACTAACCCCACTTCCTGCCTTGGGGGAAACATGGCTTCCTGTCGGTCTGGATTTTCTCCACATGATTCTAAATACCAGCAGCAGAATCCAACAGGGGTTGTCTATCAGAGATCCAAAAATGGCAGCCCTAATCATCTTGGCTATCAACCATCTGCAGTTATGGGGCCATCGATTCCCATAATTCAAGATGGCCACAAATCAGTGCTGGTGCACGCTGGGTCACCTGCCCAGTCTTCTATGACGCACCACTCTCCAACCAATCAGTCCTCCACCATAATCCATCATTCCCATAACAACCACGAGTCTTCCTCCATGATTCACAATTCTCCAACCAATCATCAGTCATCTCTGATCCAACACTCCCCAACCCATCCGCAGTTATCTTCTCTGATTCACCATTCACCAACCAGCCAGCAGCTGAGATACAGCAGCCACCAGGATTACCAGCGCCAGGTATATTCAGAGAATGATGCCCATGTGCCTATTGTGCGGTCCACTACACCACAAGCAGTACACCATGTGCAAAAAAGTAATCCAAATCAGTATGCGGCCGTGATCCAGCAGCAGCAGCAGCAGCAAAATTCCAATGCAATCCAGAAGGTTTCCAAAAATGGCACTTCACCAACTCAGCTTACATCATTGATACTGGATCAGCAAGAGAAGGAACATCCAGTTACCGGAGTCACAGTGAAGCAGGAACCACAGAATCTGGACCAGGCGTACCTGGATGATGGTAAGAAAAAAATTCTTGTCATAAAGTTCTTGGTGTAACTGAAGTACAAGAACCTTTACAAAATATGATACAGATTTTTTTAAAAAATGAAAATGTTGAGTATCACAAATCTCTTTTTAAAACAAAATCTCATGCAGGTATCTCTTGTCATTTTGAACTCATAAAGATGAGGAATGACAGGTTTCCTAGCCCCTGTCAGACTATCTCTCCCTGTACTGACTTTTGTTCGCTTACAGCATCAACTTCTTCCAGCTCCAAAATGAAAGGATTAAATGCAATATCGAAATCTCCCTATCTAAATTTGTACCTGAGATCTTAACTTCTGAGAAGTGTCTCCTCCACACTGTTCAGTCACAATTTTTTTTATTTCCTGCACTACATAATATAATTACCCTTTTAACTGATATTACCCTAATAGCAATAGGTAACAGCAATCTATTTCATTTGTATTCGCTCAGTCAGCAATGGGACATTCATTTCGTTTGGAATTAGTACTCATCAGAAAAATGTTTTATCTATCTCAGTTAGGTTCAAAGACATGATTGTTTGGCCATGATGTGGAGCTGCCGGTGTTGGACTGGGATAGGCACAGTAAAAAGTCTCACAACACCAGGTTCAAGTCCAACAGGTTTATTAGGAATCACAAGCTTTTGGAGCACTGCTCCTTCATCGGATGAACCGTTGAATCTTCACCTGATGAAGGAGCAGTGCTCCGAAAGCTCATGATTCCAAATAAACCTGTTGGACTTTAACCTGGTGTTGTGAGACTGTTTGCCATGATTGTTTGGGTCAAAGCACACGGGGTGAAATGTTTCCCTTTCTGTAATGGTAGTGCAATTTTCATGATATAAAGATGTGTCAATTCCACCACAGAATTGCACTTGCCAATTTAATGATTCATGCTGTACTTTGTATTTATTTTGCCCATGACCAATTTGGGTCCCTGTATGGGAGTAACATGACACTTAAAGATTAGTAAAGAGTTGGTTTGTTTGTCATTTTATCAGTATTTTTCTGATTCGAAAGAGATTATCTGGAGAATTATTTTGGACCTCGCCTTGGAGTATAGATTGCCATGGGAAAGATTCGATGGTAGGTGCTAATGACTTCAGCCATACCCATTGGCAGCTTTCGAAACCCGGCATTGAGGCAAATGGTCAGCTGTAATCCATTTGAATACATTTACTTGAGTCACCACAAGAGTCATTTAGGCACAGGGAGCTGAACGGAGCCTAAACCACTGTGTTACCTAGAACTCTGATCATTACATTTCTAACTGATGTTCGTGCTTAGTTTTTTTTTGATAGTTTCTAAAACACATAAACACATGTAGTTTTATGAGGTGCATAAAGCTCATATAGAAGGATCTGAAAACATGAAGTACAACAGCTAAAAGGTCGGCTTACAACACAGTTCAAAGGTAACACGAAAAGAATCTGGTTCGTGTCCAAAACCTCTTTTGGAAAGTCTTAGGAGTCCTAAAAGATTCCATGTGGTATAGTTGTGATTTTTCCAGAATAAGTAGCTGAGATTAAAAAAAGGTCAGTTACATTAGTTTAGATTTGCAAAATGAATCACTCACAATTTGTTAACTCGCTGTGATGTCAGGTGAGGACAGGAATTGGCTGGTCACGAAGCCTGCAGTGATTGAATAGTTCATAGGCAGTTTTGGCCCATATACCCGTTTAAAACTTGCATGGAGCTGAAATTATGTGGCAAACATTTCTTTACTTTAACTTCTAATTCTTGAAATTTTCATCTGTGAAAATCTGATCTGCAATTGCAAGTTAGATGGGGCAACGTGCTTTTTTGCTGCATTTAGGCACCTTTATCATGAACAAACACACCTGCTAGGAATAATGGAGATGATTTTAAATCTGCGATTCCTGGAAGCTATTCAGCAACCTAATTTCCTAAACACCAAACTCTGTTGGCAAATGGGATCATTCATCCGAAAGGTCAATGGATGAGCCAGTTTGATATCTGATAATGAAAAGCATATGGAATTAATATCACTGCTGAATGGATTTACGTGGATTAACTCCTCCAATCTCATGAATTGTCAGTTTATTCAGATGGAAATCACCTCCGATATGAAAATTCCTATTTACGTATACGGTAAATAAGCCTAAATGTCTATATCAAGTATCAAATACTTCACATTCATTCTACTTATATATTACTTGTGCCTGAACTACGCTGGTCATGTAACCAGAGTGCCTGACACTCGCTTACTAAAGTAAGTCTTTGACAGTAAGCTTGAGTCCAGGGTGCATTCCAATCAAACGGGATGCTACAAGGATATTCTGTCAGATTCACTTCGGAGTTTTGATATCGACCCTAAATTCTGGCAGAAGTTTATCCAGGATCACTGCACGAGATAAAACAAGGTGCGGTCTCCTTCAAAAGCAAGCACATTTCAAAGGCAGGAGAGGAAATCCTGAGTTGGCAGCTCCCCCAAAACTCAATTGTCTTGTGTATCCTATTCTAATTACAACAGAACATTCCAGGTACAAATCGACCTGAACAGTCTTCTCCGTACCCACTGGGAGCCTATCAAACGCCCAGATGTTAACATGATCATCTTCGCTTGGAAGGACAAACAAGAAGAATGGAAATAGTTCAATAATTTGTTCTGGTTACCCTTGTGCTAATTTAGATCTATGGATATGGAGATTAGATATATACAAAGTCAGAAAGGCAATGCTTATTCAGTTTCTCTATCAAGCATTCTATCCCCTCATCTGCTGAATGTTTTGAATCTTCATTGGCTTCACCTCTACAAGCTCCCTCTGGCACCATATCTAAACTATTTATGCCTAAGTCTTGCTGTCAGGAAGTGATTGAATAATGGAGGCATTGGCCGTGATTTTCCGTTATCACTGTGGCAGGATTTGTGGTGGCACGGTGGCACAGTGGTTAGCACTACTACCTCACAGCTCTAGGGATCCAGGTTCGATTCCTGGCTTGGGTCACAGTCTGTGAGAAGTCTACACGTTCTCCCGTGTCTGTGTGGGTTTCCTCCAGGTGCTCTGGTTTCCTCCCACAATCTGAAAGTGCTGAATAGGTGGATTGGCCATGCTGAATTCTCCTTCAGTGTGTCCAAACAAGCGCTGGAGTCTGGCGACTAGGGGATTTTCACAGTGACTTTATTGCAGTGTTAATGTAAGCCGACTTGTGACACGAATAAATAAACTAAAAAATAACTTAAACCTGCTGCGGGGAATGTGGCAGACCAACTTTCAGTGGGACTTAAAGATCCCAGTGGTGGATAGGCCATTATATCAATCCTGATTGTGTCCCTTGTTAACGGCAGCACATGTACATTTTTAACAGATATCAGTAATCAGGAGAAAAATGCCTCACTGATATTTTCTTTCTTCTCTATTGTGCCATTAGTGCTGCCTTTGCTAAAACTAACTCAGAGATTCATCCTTTGTGCCCTGTATGATTCAGCTAATGCCAGGGTGACAGAAGCATCCTGAAGCACCATGTTGATGCTTCTGCAGATATGCACTTCAAATTTACAAACAAAGAGCAGGAGTGGGCCATTCAGCCCTTCGAGCCTACCCTGCCAGTTAATAAGATCATGGCTGATCGAATAGTAACCTCAAATCTGCATTCTGTTTGATTCATTATTTTCACATGTATTAGCATGCAGTATTGCTTTTTGCATTTGGTACAAAGCATACTGTACGTAAGGAAGGAAAAGAGAGAGTGCAGAATGTAGTGTTATAGTCATAGCAAGGGTGTAGAGAAAGGTCAACTTATGTGAGGTAAGTCCATTCTAAAGTCTGAAGGGAGCAGGGAAGAAGCTGTTCTTGAGTCAGTTGGCATGTGTCCTCAGGCTCTGTGTATGTTGAGCACATCAACCCAACCAACTGGGTAGCTGTAGCTAGAGATAACAAAAGCATGGATGAAAGTTTCATGTAGATAAACTTAGATCGGGATGAGTGTCTGTACATATTATGAGTAGATCATAGTGATGGAGGTGAAATGGCCCTGAAACTCAGTTCAGGGTTGAGTGAGACACTTGCAAAAGACAATTGAGCAAGGAACAGGGTGGAATTGGTGGTGAGAGTGTTGATTTTGTGACGGGGACAAAAGACAATTGCTACAGTCTTAGTGTTTAGTTGGAGGAACTTAATGTTCATCGGACAAAGGTTGTTTTAAGTCTGACAAAACAAAGAGAGATAATGATCAGCTTTATCTACATGTATATGGAAGCTGGTCTCATGCCTGCAAATAATATTACCGATACAGAAGAGGAGATGGGAAAAGAAAGATCCTTGGGGAATTGTTGTGGTACATGGCTGGAAGAGAAGCCATTGCTAGTGATGCACCAGGTACAATTGGATAGGCAAAAGTGGGACCAAGGGAGTATAGTCCCACTGAGCTGATCAATGGAGGAGAGATATTGGACGGGGTTTTATGGTCTCACTTACCCTGAAACCATAAAATCCCGCCCAAGGTCAATTGACCTTTCCATGGCCCCTCACCCGCTCCGAATCCCATGGCAGATGGGACAGTAAAATTCCAACCATGAAGGAGATGCGGTCAACCTTGTCGAAGATACGTTGAATGCAAAGCTTTTAAGATATATTGTTTGCTTTAATAGAATACAGGGTGGTAGCTAAAACTTGCCAACTTAAAAAAGCATCATCAAAATACATCTTTTGTGATAAGCATCTCTTTTAATAACGATGAAACAATCTAAAACAAACACTATTGAACCGATTGCATAATGAGAGCAAATGAAAATAGTTAAACATGTAGTAATAACTAGAGTGAGCTAATGAACAGCTATTAGCTGAATTTCGTGCTTAACATAGATATCCAGAATCATTTCCAGTTTGTTTGTCGCTGCGTGTGTTAGTTATAACATTATCGTTGTGGAATAAAAAAGGATTCAAACAGCATGGTGATCATATGTATGCAATTGATCATAATACAAACCTCATGTGAACAGTAAGGCTATTATTTATGAGACAGATTATAATGTCACAGTCAAATCACATTATAGCACATTCTGTTGCTACAAAGCATCCATTATAAAGGGCCACTCCCTAGTACTTGCTGAAGCTCCAAAGTCTCAATAAAGCAATGCTTTGAAAAAAATAAGTTGTCACTTCCCATGAGTTTGTGATGTTGAGATTTGACCGTACGATTGAGTTATTTATACTCGTGGATACTATGATGGCAGCAATGGTTATCATGAATAGTAGGCAAGTTGTTATTTAGGAGTATTATTGCAATGATTTCCTTAATATAAATTCCATTGATGTAAATTACATATTTAAAGCTGCTGTGCCTGTAATATAGCTTAACTATATTTCTGACCGGACTTTCTTCTGAGGATATATTAAAGACTAAGGACTAGTATTGTGAGTGCATTATGTTCATGATGCTGATTTCTGCTCTTCATACATAATGCCTTCTTGTGACGGGCAGGTATCTTGAGCAAAGGAAGAATGCATCGTAAGAATTAGAAAGCTATATTTTCATTTGGCTTTGCAAACAATCAAGTTAAGAAAGCAAGTCACTCTTGGTTCCCTTCCTCGAGCTTTCCCTTGGCTATTAGCAATTTTGCTTATTAGATAAGAAGCCTAGTGATGGGCCAAAGCCCAAAATACAGGACAACAAGATGAATGCAGACATTGACGGAAGCTGAGGAATGCCGAGAGAAATCAGTAACAGGGTGATGGGATAAGCCATAGTCCACTTTGATTTCATGGAATTCCAAGATTTTTTACTGGTGTTTTTGGAATTGCATTTAACAATTCTATTCATTTCTGTCCTGAATCCTGATGTTTCAGAACTTGAAAATCTACAAGTGACATGATTTTCTTAGTCTGGTAGCTACAAGAGAAATACTGTGAACAACAGAGACCTGTATCTATTATCTTCATCAATTTCACCAAGGCATTAAACCATGTGTACAGAAGCAGTCTATTTAAACTCCTGGAGAAAATGTGATCTCCTTCCAATCAACATAAGATCAGCAATCATGGGTCAACATTGAAACCTTTTAAAGTTATTTTATTAGTCACAAGTAGGCTTACATTAACACTGCAGTGAAGTTACTGTGAAAATCCCCTAGCCACTGCACTACAGTGCCTGTCTGGGTACGCCGAAGGAGAATTTAGTATGCCAGCTGCATATAACCAGCACATCTTTTGGACTGTGGCAGGAAACTGGAGCACTCGGAGGAAACCCATGCAGACAAGGGGAGAATGTGCAGGCTCCACACAAACAGTGACCCAAGCTGGGAATCAAATCCAGGTCCCTGGCACTGTGAGGCTAACCACTCTGTCACTGTGCCACCCACAGTGATCCATAGCAAGCTCAAACTGGCTCTGATACTCTTGGGCACATTTTTCTTTTTGTTGCTGTCATATGCGTTCTGGTCATCTACAGAGGATGTCTTCTGATATACCATAACTAACAGAAAACTGTTCAGCCAATCCTCATCAGAAAGTTGCTCCATACTGATAATGTCGTACTAACATGAGGAACATTGGCAGCAGCAATGGGCAGACTCTCTCGTGTCTGTAAAGAATTTGATTTGATCACAAGCATCAGGAAGACAAATGTCATAGCACAGGATTTTATGATACCGCCACCTATCAGCATTGACAACGTGAAGTTGGGGCTTGTTGATGTCTTCACATATCTATGCCCACAATCACCAAAAATCTGCCACTTGGTACTGATATCAGCGCATGTATCACAAAAGCTGTAGCTGTTATATTCAAGCTGAGTAAGCGAATGTGGGACCACAGCAACCTGGCTGAGAACACCAAATAGCAAGCCTATCAAGCCTGCTTCTTTATCATACTCCTCTGCAGTGGTGAGACTTGGAGGTATGAGAAAAGACTGAACAGTTTCCACCTTCGCTGTCCCAGATGTATCCTTGATATCTCTTGGCAAGACAAGGTCACCAACTAGGAGGTGCTAATTTCAACAGTGTACCTTCATGGGCAAAAGTGAAATTGGCCACCTTATTTAAGGAAGAGTGTAAATAGATTGGAAGTATTCTGAGTGGAGGTGGATAAATATTTGATAGATCAAGATTGAGAGGGCTATAAGGAAATGGCACAGAAAATGAGTTGTGGCCAGCACAGATCAGCCATGTCCATATTGAATGGCAGGGCTGGCTTGAAGGATCTGGTGGCCTACTCCTGCTTCTCTTTCTTGTGTTCTTGTGATTTTAACCACATTGGGCAGTGTTTAATACAGAGTTCACTATCAGAGTGCAAGCCATTGTCTTACAAAATGAAAGGTTATTACTTGTTGCAGTAAACCTTGAAACTTACAGCTATGATCTTAAGAAAAAGACTGAAGTAAATGGAATTCGAGGGATTGCAAAATAGATCCATTGTTCAACTTTGGAATCCATTTTGTTTTGTATCTGGCCTGATGGAACTGCTTAGTCTTTTCTAGCCGTATACTTTCCAATGTTAGTAAGGATAAGCTTGCGTTCCTTTTTTCTTTGGGTTCTTTAACCCTTCTTCCTCCACTGACATTTCAATCATTGACTTTAAAAGTATTTGGATATTTATCTGAACCATCATGAACTCCAAAGCTACAGACCAGAAACTAGAAAGTGGGATTGGTGGGACAGCTCTTTCTTGGTAGGCACAGAGGTTGAGTCAAACGCCCCCCTCCTGTTGAATTTTCATATTTCTAATTGGATATGATGTGGAGATGCCAGCATTGGACTGGACTATTCTGTAAGACAGCAGTCTCCAAACTCCGATCTGGATGCAGCTCGCTGTGGGCTGTAGTTTGGAGGCTCCTGCTCTAAGAGGATAATTTAGGGAGGCCACTGCTGGCATTATATTGAGGGAATAGTAAGCTTGATGAATTAAATGTAAAAAATATATGATTTAAATATTTTAAAAATTCTGTTTGCAATGTTTTGGAACTTAATTTAGTTTACCATGTTGGCATGGAAAATAAATAAGTGAAATTAGCACATTTTTTTTTGAGTGTTGACAATTAATACCGAATGATAACAACAAGCATTAAGTCCAAAGTGATATTTTGGACAAGTGCATTGAATAAATCAAATAATTCGTACACATCATTAGAACAGCTTAGAATTTGTTAATGTTCTTCCTTTAAGTACACACTACTCCGCTGATGAATATATATTTTCTTATTCTGTTAGTGCTGGAATATGTCCATTTACTGGCAGCCTACCGTTGGAGGTTCTTAGGGATTGGGTTAGACGCAATGGATGGGATTTTATGGCCCCGTTCATCCCAAAATCGTAAAATCCTGCACGAGGTCAACAGACCTTTCCATGGTTCGCCCCTCTCTCTCGCTCTGATTCCCGTGGACGGGATGGGAAAATTCTCCCAAGTAATTTCTTACTTCTGGGATTTGAGACTGGATGGAAGTCTTTTTCTACTGCAGCAAGGGTCCAATTCCGATTCTCTTCCTGCACCTAGTGTTGCACTAAGGCAGATTTTAATCTGTTTTCATATCTAGCGATTCCTGAAACAGGTAGCTAGTCTGTTGCCGTGGGCTTATAGCTTAAGGGACAACATTCCAGGAGTCTGTCCCACTCTTACTGCCAGCTATTGGCATGTTGGGCAGATTTGCAGGTTGAAGTTCAAACTGTTTGACTGTGTTATGAATGCACCTTCCTTGACCATCAAATCCTGGGGTGGGACTCGAACCTGGAGCTTCTGGCTCAGAGATAGGGACACTACCCATTGTGCTACAAGACCTCCTGCCACAAGGGTGCTGTATGAAATCAGTTTGAGGGAGCCTCACGCTAGTTCCTGGTAGCCCACTGCACTAAACCATCCCTAAATAGACACTAAATCAGAGCGGGTTTCCTATAGCCCAAAAAATCACACATACATTCTGCTTTTGCTTGAGCTTTGCATTTGAATTCAGACCATCTGAACTGAATAATGGTGATCTTTCTGGTTATGCACCACAGTAAAATAGATGGGAATTGAGTGGCGATAGATGCCACATAGTACGAAGGCAGGTTATTCAACTTACTGCTTCTAGGTGTAGAATTCAGATCATCTGACCTTCACATAGAAATAAAACACACTTATCAACACTTTTTCAAATCAAAAATAGTTAAACTATTAATATCGTCAGAATACATATCACATTTTTGGCAATGACTAATATCATCTGCAGTTTTTCTCACCCTACCTACATGTGGCTGCTTACAGCCACTCAATCGTTTGAGTTTACGTTTGTGAGAAGAAAGTTAAGGAAGGGAATTGAGGGGGAAAGAGGTTGTGATAGCTCATGAAATGTGTATCAAGGTTTTATAAATCCCACATTCTTTCCACTGAGAGTGATTTTCAAAGCATTCTCAGCTGAGCCCAATATAACCTGGCCCTTCTCAATCAGTCCCTTTATCTACAAACCACAAAATATTTCCCATTGTTTGAATATCTGCACTTAATCTCAATCAGCTTGTTGTTATGTTGACTACCCTGTATTTGCTGGAGTTTGCACATCTTAATTATAACAGTGGACACAGTTCATTGACAGACTCTGTAACTGAAATTGGGGTGTTATTGGAAAATCATATTTACCATGAATGGATTGATGCGTCAGTATAATTCACAACCAATCTGTACTTTTGTTTGCATTTATAATGCTCTCATATCTAAAACCTCAACTAGGTTTTACTTTGTCATAAAGCAGCTATAACAAATCCCACGCTTGCTTATTAGAATTCTACTCAATAATGTGCATCAGGGGAAATGGCTTCTATTTTCCAATAACTCTTAGTCAAATACCTTACAAGTAAAACTCTCTTCATAATTCTTACTTTAAAAATTAATTTGCACACAAGTAAGTGATTTATAAAACTAAGTGACTGTGTGTAGCAGATGCTGTATTCCACCTATAAGCTGTATACTTGAGACGTGGCTGCAATTTAGGAGTTAAGAGGTTTTGTAGTGTACTGCTGCTAAAGGAATCAGTATCAATCTCATTCTGTAAGTGTTAACCTATTTTAAATCAATGTAACTGAGTTTTTCTTATAATAATCTTTTAAAACTGGAGTTTCTGTTTACTTGGATGTTAAAGTTGAACTTCACCTCGTATCTCTTCATAAAATTTTTTTAAAGATATAAAGATGCGTGACTTTTTGTTAATAATTAAGACCTTTGATCCAGTTTTTTTGTTACTGAGTGGGAAAGCTGAGCTTAAAGTTTATTTCGTAGTCACAAGTAGGTTAACACTAACACTGCAATGAAGTTACTTTGAAAATCCCCTAGTCGCCACACTCCAGCGCTTGTTCAGGCACACTGAGGGAGAATTTAGCATGGTCAATGCAGCTAACCAGCACGTCTTTCAGATTGTGGGAGGAAACCGGAGGAATAGCAAACAGACACAGGAAGAACCTACACACAGACAGTGACCCAAGCCAGGAATTGAACCCAGGTCCTGGGAGGCAGCAGTGCTAACCACTGTGCCACCATGCCATCCCTTAAACTCACTGTCAGCGATAGCCTTGGTCCTGAGAAAGTCTAGCCTATAACAAAACCAAAAATTACTCATTATATTCATATGACAGCAGCTAATTGGCTGCAACAGCTTTTAAGTGGTTGCAGTATTGCGGCCCTGTGAAATTCCCTATCGAATTGATTAACCTTGCTTACAAAGCTTCCCATCTTAGGGTTCCCAAACTTTGCATTTATTTTGCGATGACTGTACTTTATCAAGCCAGATCTACAGCACAGTGGGAAAAGGACTTGCATTGAAATTAGTAGTCAATCCAGAGCAAAGAGGTGCAGGTGGGTGGCCAAGCAAGTTTGAAATACATTCACGGGCCCAAGCCTCAGTTTTGGGCTGGTTTTAATGTTTCATGGTCCACAAGAAGGGGGTGCCCAGCAGCTGCCAGGCAGGTGAAGACCCAGTTATCATTGGACATCCACCTGCTTGCAGGTAAGTGACAGGAAGTTGGTTGTTAGAGGGTCTCATGTGAAGGAAGAGGAAACAAGGTGGATTATCACACCTGTAAAGGCACGGCAGAGTCTATCTAGAATCATTTGTTCTTCTTTCAGGCAGCCTTGAAGCCTTTAAGGTGCAGCATTGCACCTACATCAGATTTTTATTGGATGGACAGGCTGGATTTCTTTGGGTGGCCTGGGACTTTATAGAATCGTAGAATCCCTACCTGCAGAAGAAGGCCATTTGGCCCATCGAGTCTGCAGTGACCACAATCCCACCCAGGCTCTAACCCCATGTATTTACCCTGCTAACCTTCCTGACATTTCGGCAAAAATTAGCATGGCCAATCCACCCAACCTGCACATCTTTGGACTGTGGGAAGAAACCTACGCAGAAACAGGGAGAATGTGCAAACTCCACACAGACAGCCACCCGAAGCTGGAATTGAACCTGGGTCCCTGGCACTGTGAGGCAGCAGTGCTAACCATTGTGCCATCGTGGTGCCCTCAAAGTCTCTGCCAGATGTAATAGGAGAGGACAGAAAACTCATCAGACTGCTTCCCCCATCCCAGATTGGAATTTAGAATGGAGCAGAAGCAAGTTCTACTCCCAAATTCCTGTTCTCTTGTGGAAAATCCATTGTGTCCATGCCCTTCCTCACCCTGGGAATTAAAGCCCCAACGCAGATGAAGAAAGCAAACTAGGAGAAAAATTACAGCCAAGATTGCATTTGGTGACTTGGATCTTGGTCTTAACAATACAAAGTTGGGGCTTCTGCCTCAAATAGTTTTACACATTATGTGGGCATCTTGGGTTAGGTAACAAGTTTAGATTTAGTGCAAAAATGGTAATTGCGATGTCCCCATAAATTACTGTTTACTGCTGTTGTAGCTGTTTTTCATGTGTGAGAAGATAGTAAGTTCCATATGTATCAGATTTCCCAATCTTAGTTCAAAGATGGCTTTGAAGACCAATTTGAAGCTGCCTGATTCACAAAAGGCTTTAATCTGGTCAGAAGTTTCACAGACCAGCCATTTTGTCTCAGATTGGTTGCTGATTCTGTTTTTGGTACTAAAAACAGCATTAGATGTATTGAGTTAATGTTGTGAAGAAACCACCCTTTCCTTTTCACTTAGCGTAAGCCCCTCCCCTCTTTAAATGACATGCAAATGAATTAACAACACTGAAGTCAAGCCTTTAATTTTGCCACAGCTGCCATTTTGTACTTGATACGGATGGGAGATGGGTCATAGCTTGCTCCTCCAAGGTTGAATTATCCTGTATTTCTTTTCCTGATCTTCAACTTGAGGCCAAACACAACTCACTTTGTGGTTCCCTGCCTGGCCAGTACCAAGAATCTGCTACGGTTAATATTTTTTCAACAATTTTCTAAATGTTTTGTACTTTCTATCTTGTCCACACTGCTGAGTTTTGAGAGAGTTAACTAGCTCATCACAAAATATTCAGAATTTTCCCAATGTTTCCTCAGAGTAACTGAAGACACTGTAAATGTCGTTGTAACGGCTGGCACTCGGGCAGAGTGAAGGGAATGGGGAGAATCACTAAATGCTGTTGTGTTAAACCCTCTTTTATGTCCACAGTTGGGGACTTACAATCAGTAGCATTAACTGGCATGGGGGAAGTCAAGCCTCAAGTACTTACAAGCGTACAAAGCAGAAACTCCTACAGTTTAGGTAAAAATGCAAATCCTGCATCATTTCTGAAAGACAGTTTCAAGGATAAAAGGTGATATCTTTGCACATGTTTCTTAGAAAGGAAAACGCAATGGACTCGACTCCCCAGATCCTCATAGTTTTACCTCATGAGGTGTTTTTGAAATACGGTTGTGTAGTTCATTAGGTATTTTAAGTAAACACTGCATCCCTATCAGCATTAATCTGATGAAGTCATTATTTTCTTTGGAAGTTTTCAAAAGGCGATTGGAATATTTTTGCATATTCTATGCATAATTATTAATCACAGATTAATACCGAAAGTGCCATTTTTCATCTCTCCTTGGACTAGCGATCAAAGTGATATTCTATCTGGGCACTGTTCAAAGAACTTTGCGCACCTCATTATGGTTCCACTAAAGCTTTTGTGGTGAAGCTAACTATGTAGACCCTGGAGTTTTACAATCTGATAGAACTTGTGGTGTTGCCTGTGCACGGGAGAAGCTAAGTCTCACTGTTTTATTGTAGTAGCATATGCATTTAAATCTTGGCTGCCTTTCAGAATAGAAATCCAACCTGCGAAGAAACGTTTAAATACATTCAGCAAAACCTGCTTAGTTCCACGCTCCTCCAGGACTCAGTTGTAGATAGTCTGTTACCTAACTATAAAGACCATAATGTTTCAATTTCTGACCACTGCTGATTTACCAAGCAGATCGTTGAGGTGGGATGGATGGCGGGGTGGTGACTATGGTTAGACACAATATCTATGACCCAAACAGAAAGAAAATCACCTTGCATTCCCCTTTTAATCACTATCTAGTTACTGCTGATGAAAGGTGTGCCCACCTGATTCAACTGGGATACTTATGGTTAACTTACCTGGTGATACTCACTCTTTGGGCCCATGACTAAAGAAGGCTACATTGCGCTATCATTGGACTGAGATGGCTGTCGAAACCTTAAATAACTTAGTAGTTTCTTATTGTTGCATTCTGGTACTGATTATTTTCAACTAAGACATTGTTCCCTTGAACATTTATTCTGAAGTATTTATGGTGCACTTTACAATTTCATTTGTCGCCTTGGTTGCAGCATTTCGCTACCAGTAAGGTTTGATGTTGCGTTACTTCACATTCTCAATTTCTTCACGTTTCACATTTTGTAAGGGTCAGCACTGTAGATTGTAAGCTCAAGTGCAGCATTAGAATCTAGACCAGTGAGCTCTTTGTGTGCTGTTATAGGACTAAAATGGCACTTGCTCTGCGCATACGTTTGGGATAAATCGTATTGGATGCCGTATCAATGAGGGTGCTAATTTTTGGAGTTCATTGTTTCAGTCCTCTCTTAGCCTTGCACAGCTGAACCTTCATTCATGCAACAGGAAGAATGCCACACCAGTATTATTTCAAAGGATCATCAACTACTTCCAGGTTAGTTAGTCACTGATTTCTTCTGGCCATCGTTTCAATTCTACTTGCATTTGCTGCTTTCTATAGTGGTATAAATTTGCAATAGACTACAACAAGGAGCGGAGTGGCAGGCACTGAAGAACTTTGACTGACTCAAGACTTCCACACAAAGCAGTTCCTTACAGACATGGGCATCTTAGAAAAACACATGTTGGAAAGACGAAACGGAGGCCACACAGAACACGACAAACTGCTGGAAGGTGGAGGAAGGGGAGAAGAGCTCTATCTGCTCAATGTGTTTAGCGAGCAATTTGCCTGTGTGTGCCCCAGCAAGGAATACTGATAGACATCTGCATTGCACTAAGGTGTCCTCACTGAAATCTGTCACTGGCTGCAGGCAGATCTCCAATCTGAGGAAGGGAAAAGATCACATTGCCAGTGTCTGGGAAGGTGATGAACATTCGTGAATATGGTTCCTTGCTGTAGCGAAGCAGGTGAAGCAAGCTTAACTAGGATTGCAGGATGCTATTTACTTTGCATCACTATGTAGGTGCAACATGTCAACCAAAATAAATTTCATTTCTTCAATATGTCATCACAGGTGGGGAATCGTTCTGGTCAATGCCCAATATCTCAGCAGCAATCCTGATCTCTTCGTTCTGCAGCTTTCCACTGTGCAAGCTGCAGTGGAGCCACTGTGGTTAACCACATGGTGACCACTGCGTGATGAGGACTAAATGCTCTGACATGACTTATGGTTGTGTTGTGTAGAAAAAAACACACACAAACACACACATATTAAAATAAGGGGTCACTCATTTAAAACAGAGGTGAGGTGTATTGTTTGCACTCAGACAGTCGTTAATCTTTGAAACTCTCTTCCTGAAAAGGCAATGAAAACAGAGGGTGGAATTTTTCCATTGCACCCACCATGGGAGCTGTAGCGTGTAGGACAGAAAATTTGGCAGACCAGTTAAAGGAGCATTGACCTCAGGTGGGAATTCCCAGTCTTGGGGCGCTTGCAGCCTGAAAATCCTGCCCAAAATCTTATAATATTTTAAAGACATCATGGTGAGCAAGGAGGTAATAGATTATCATGCGTAAGTGCAATGCAGATTTGAGATTACTATCAGATGAACCACAATCTTATTAAATGGCAGAGCAGGCTCGAGGGGCCAAATCATAGAATCCTTTCAGTTTAGAATGAGGCCATTTGGCCCATTGAGTCTGCACTGACCACAATCCCACCCAGGACCTATTCTGCATAACTTCACATATTTACCCTGCTTATCCCCCTGACACTAAGGGGCAATTCAGCATGGCCAATCCATCTAACCCACAGATCTTTGGAGTGTGGGAGGAAACCAGAGCACCCGGAAGAAACCCACACAGACATGGGGACAATGTGCAAATTCCACACAGACAGTCACCCAAGGCCAGGATTGAACCTGGGTCTCTGGCGCTGTGAGGCAGCAGTGCTGACCACATGCCTATTCTCCCTTTTTCATATGGTCACATGTTCCTCAAGCCCTAAGTTAGCCTTTTATTTCTATCTGGATTATTTCCCATTCATAACTGTTCTTTACCTTTTAAATCACTTTAATTATGTCTTCCTTTTTAAAACTTCTCAACAATTTTCCTTTGATGAATCTTCTAAGTTCTGCCAGAGATCTGAATGGATGACATTCATTGCATTTTAGTTGATAATTAATGCAGAAGTATGAACTTGTGAATGTGTTAGATTTGAATTACCAAGCGCAAACTTTGAACTTGCTTATTGTGTTCCATTTTATATCTAGTGGAATATTCACCACTTGTCTGGATGAGTAGAGCTCCAACAAAACTTGAAGTTCCATCCAGGACAAAGCAGCCCACTTGATTGGCATCCTGTCCACAAAACATTAATTCCCACCACCACTGACGCACAGTGTCAGCAGGTGCCAGAGTCTGGCGACTCAGGATTTTTACAGTAACTTCACTGCAGTGTTAATATAAGCCTAAGTGACTAATAAATAATCTTTAACTTTTCAAACTCACGACCACTATCATCTAGAAGGACAGAGGCAGCAGACAAATGGGAACACTACCACCTGAATGTTCCTCTCCAAGTCACTCATCATCCTGACTTGGAAATATATCACCGTTCCATAACTATGGCTGCGTCAAAATTCTGGAGCTCCCTCCCAAACAGCACTGTGAGTGCACCTGCATCACAGGGCTTGCAGCAGTTCAAGATGGCAGCTTACCACCATCTTCTCAAGGGCAATCAGATTTGGGAATACATACAGGCCTAGCCAGCGATGCCCACGGCCCATGAATTAATTTTTTTAAAAAAAGAGTCAAATTGCCTTTAATCATACTTCTTATAAGAACCTCCAGCACATTCCCAAAACTAATCTTTGAGATAATCTTTTTCTCAAGTGTGTTGTTATGTCAGCTGTTTTACCATTGTCTCTGAGCTATGATAAAATGTTCCTGCCAGCACTCGCACTGTTTCCTCCCAAAGTTCCTTTCATGTCATTGGATGGATATCACCAGATATACAAAAAACACTTCTTTTCACTTATAATTTCAAACTGATAGTTTCTTTTCTCACTTCAGTTCTCATTATTAAATCTAACTAGGTCCTTTTGATTTGTTTGAAAGGTCCAGAGTATATTTTTAACCAACTTATATTAGTCAACTTAGCCCCATTCTTTTTCTCCTTTTGAAGGCTTTGATGAGATGTGATTGCTGTTTTTGCCTAGTTCATGTGCTCAATGTTCATGTATTTAACTTTGCAGTGTTTCAGGACTAAGTTTGAGCTCTCCCAGATCAAGTGATCCTGAGACCAGTTATAGCAATGCTTAGACAAGCAAACAGGTCTGCCCAGAAAAATAGCAGATACTGTATTCCAAAATTCTTCTTTGTACAGTTCATTCTTGAGATTTTTTGACATAATATAAATTTAATATTTAAAATCAAACTGATTACTGTTATGAATGGATCAGGCACTAAAAACTAGTGGTTGTACTTTTACACTGCACTTGTTCATTCCCAGTCAGCTGTTAAGAGAGAGTGGTGACAATAGTGTTTGAATTAACAAAGTGTTGTGTAGCCATCTTAATGAGTGCTAGAAGCAATTTAATTGGCAATTAGCCCCTTGATGATCATTTGAGGGGGAGCATTCCTAGTCAGCCCCTTCACCAAAGGATTTTTTGTGGGAAACACTGGCTAAAGCAGCATTTCAGCTGAAGGCCTTATCGTGGTCAGCTTTTTAGCAAGCAGACAAGCCAACAATAATCACCACCTTTATGTGGTATGATTAGAGCCCAAATATTTTAATTTTCCAATCTTATTATCCCTGGAAATTTCCTTTCTGTTGTTCTTTTATGTTCTTGTTCCTTAGATTTCTTTAAGACATCTTCATCTCTTTCTCAAAGTTAAGCAATGACACTGAGCGCTGATTTACCTTCTGAAGAAAATTTGTTAATTTAGTTCTTTGAGCATAAAATTATACATTTTGTCATCAAGGTTTCAAATCCAAATACCCCATTTTCATTGGCAACCTAACATTTTATTTAACACTATGGTCTCACCTTTTCAGTTTCACTCATGTATTTTGCTCTGATAAGCTCTCTAACCATTCCTGATTGATTGCTTAGTATCCTATCCATAATATTATCTGATTGTATGCTGTAAACCTATCGGATAATTGGAATATATATTGATATGATGGACTAATGAATTAATAATTGTATACTGAAATTTTTAAACAATGCTGAGGGATGTGTATTCATTACTGTAATGGAAATGTATCAACTTGATAATCCACTTAAGTTGAAAGGATTCATTTTACTAGGGAGAGATGGGGACAGGATCAACTTGTGCCCACCAATCCAGTAAATTATGTGGGCTAATTAGAAGGTATATTTGTCTTGGAAGATGTTAGGTGCTCTGCCCCTCGCCCCCTCCTTACCAACATTTGAAACTCAGTCAATCATTCATAATGATAACAGCTCTCGAAAAATGTCCATAAAGAATTCTATTGAAATTGTGGAACAGATGGTTAGTTTATTCTAACCTAAAGCAGATGGCCTGTCAATCAAAGTAATCCAGTAGGTGGTATTTTTTTGAACTCTCATTAGTAGCTTGAGCCTAATTTTTCTAAGTTTAAAGAGCAGGGAATTTTAAAAACATTCCTGACACTTAAACATGCTACATATGACTGTCAAGAATGCTTATCACTATTCCCTAAATTTATGCCTCCCACAATGAAAGTTTAAATAATTGGAACAACCAAAACGAGTCTGTTTGAATTCAGTACTAAGTTTAAATGTTCCCACTGAGTTTGGGTTTCTGACCTGTACAAATCACACCGCGACTCTTTCCCCTACTGGCAAAAATTGAATCTATTGGAAAGGGGAGCAGGACCTCTGTATCCAGGTCCTGCCTGCCATTCTTAAAGATCTGTCGAGTCTTCCCGACTCTGCAAAAATCTGACACTGAGTTAAGAGATGCTGCAATCTGTGGATAAATTGCAGAAAGGGATATGGATTAAGTGAATGGAAAAATGGTGGCGAAAGAAGGTCAGTAGTGGGAGGGGAGGGGTGTGTGTGAAACCCTGCATTTTTGATCTGAGGATAAACAAATTGGATTAATTTTTAAAGAGTGACTAGGAGCTGTGGAGGAGCAAAAGTATTTAGATGCCCATGCAAAGAAATCACTAAATAAACTAATGTACAGGTACAAAACTTAATCAAAAAATTTAACATGATGTTGGTCATTGCCTCATAAAAGGATGGAATACAAGAGTGAAGAAATTATGGCTATGTTGTAGGGAACCTTGGTAAGAAACCATTTGGACTAGAGTATTCTGTTTCAGGTACTGCACCCCAGAATTATACCAGAAATATATGGTTGGAAGCAGTCTAGTTAAATTGGAAAGATTCCAGCATTATACCAGAAATATATGGTTGAAAGTAATCCAATTGGATGGGATAATCCCAGAATTATACCAGAAATATATGGATGAGAACAATCTAATTGAGATCTTTAAAATGAGAAAGAAATTTAATAGGGTCGATATCAAGAAAGGTATTCCTCCTGATGAGGGAATCCAGAATAATAGAATATGCTTTTAAGATTAGGACTAGGCCTTACAGGAGTGCTTTCGAGGGACCCCATTCAGATGAAGTGTAGCAGAAATCCAGCAGAATTCTCCCAAAAGATTGTGAATGCTGGGTCAAATGAAATTTCCAAAGCAGAGAATGATGGTTTTAATGGGACACAGAGCTGAGATGTGCGAATGGAGTTCACATGCAGAACTATCATTATTTCAAAGTTGGATGGAACAGAATTGAGAGGCTTAATAGTCTACTTCTATTTCTATGATTAAGACATGACACTATCAACATGGGCACAACCTAGCCTTTGTAATCACTGTTGCTTTTTTGCAATCCCTGTATTTTTTTGTTGTATTGAATTCTGTGCATTGTTGCCCTTCTACTTAAATTCAGAAAGAGTTTTTCTTGCTAATCTCACAATTGATCTATCTAAATATTAGCGTGCAGTGTACTTAATAATGAAATTAATCCAGACAAACATATCTAATTGTATCTGTTAAATCAGCGCAGCCTAGCCCATGCATATTAAATCGATCAAGGCCAGTTTACACATCTAAGTATTGCTCTTGCAGTTTGTTTTACATAGGTTCCAGTATGTGCATTATTGTCATGGGTAGCATCCAAAGAAACAGCTTATCTTTTATTGGCCCAGGTGGGCTAGCTGCGAAGATGTTCTCCTTTTGATATTCCAGCCTTGTCATAATGGATAAATGATTGTCAGGATAGTCAGTAATGAAGGTTATTGTAGAATTGTGAAAATCAACTACATTTTTATTTGAGGGCCTACCAAACTAGGTTGCACCAGTGAAACTGAGTTTTTTTTACAGAAACTACATGGGACTTCTTCCAAAGGCTGGAACACTTTAATAAGGTATGTAGAGAAGATTTGATTCCTGACAGTTTTGAATTGCAGCCCACTCAGGCAAAGTATGTGGGATATACTTTTTAAAAAATGTATTGTAGACTAATTTTGACCATCGAATTGAGACCAGATTACATTCGGAGTGTGTGAATTTCTTCATTTAAAAAAAAAGGATGTAAAAATGGCCTGTTATGAGTGAGAGAAGGGAAACTGCAGCTATAACTCGGGGAGTCCCTGTCTATAGCACCCAGACAGAAATAAACTGGAGCCCTGACAAAACAACAAAAATTTAATTTTCAAGTCTGCAAAATACAGTGCACTCTTTTATAACTGCACATATCCAATTTGTTATGATAGCAAAGTAAGCTCTATGGCAACCGTTGTAATATTCTGGTGCTGACTGCCCGGGAAGGATGGGGAAAGCCGTTGTTTGTTATTTCTGGCCGAGCTTGCTGGCTTGACTCTCTCTTATTCTGTAGGGGGACCTTTGAGAGCATTCTTTTCCACATGAGAAGCTCTGCCAATCTGGCATGATCCACTCCCCACCACCCCCCCACAAACTCCTATTTTCAGCTGTTTGCCTCCAAAATGTCTGATCTACAGAAGGTTTACAGTGGCAAAAGTTATTGGAAAAAATTAAACACACAAGGGCACTTTGCAGAAATTTGTTGCATTGCTTAACAAGACTTCCCCCCTCTATAAACAGCTCTTGTAAACTGCTGTGCACAGCTATCTGCTGTACTTCTTATTCACTTATTGGAGTGCCAAACTTTAAACCTTTTGATCATTTTCTTCAACTCTGGACCAACTATAGAAAAAATAATGAGGGTTTGGTTTGCAGGTAGCCCTCAGAATTTGACATTCAGCAATTTTTGTGTTTTATTCTTTAATGAAAATCATATTGGGATTTCTGTTTAGTGAGTGCTGATACTTGTAATCTACTTGCCAGTTTAAGAAAGGGTTCTGTTGAGATTACTGGGGAAAAAAAACAAATAGCAACCACAGGCATAAAAAGTCTCCATTTAGTTCAGTCTATTGTTAGTATCCTGCTCTATGATTGATAAGTTAATGTTGTTGTACTGGAGTTGCCATGTGATAGAATGTTTTCCCTGATACCACCCACATTCCACAGGCCTCACATAGTTGCTCCTTATTTCACTATGAGTCATTAGCGGCTACTGTGTCCAAAAAGGTAATAAGTTTATCTAGCTTTTTGTTTATTCAGTGAAAACTCTGAATGAAATAACGTTGGTCAGCTCTGGAAGTCTATCTACGGAAGTCTTGCAAAGATGACAACATTTGACAATTTTTTTTTGTATGATGGGTAATTCTCACGGCCTGGACAGCTGCAAAAATAAACTGAACTACCGATTGTATTACAGGTGCTATAAGAGGAGGGACATGACCTTTGCTGTATTGCAAATATTTTCCAATTTGCAATTTTTTTAAAAAAAAGTTTTTAAAAAATTGCCATTTCCTTGATGGAATGTCAAACTGGTTTGTGGAAAATGGAAAATATGCACCACAGCAGCAGAGATGTCCAGAGAACAGCACTAAAGATATGCTTGAAAAAACAAAAAAGTCTACTTTTACTGTTTTTCTTGTTATTTTAAATCTAAGGTAACTGGGTCAATTCTTTTTTCGAATTATTAGATATACCAAGACAAAAACTGAAAGGGTAATTTTTGTGTTGACCAAGATGTCATGGATTGATATATTCCTTGGGTCACTGTCTGTGTGGAGTAAGTACGTTCTCCCTGTGTCTGCATGGATTTCCTCCTGGTGCTCCAGTTTCTTCCCACACTTCAGAGATGTGTGGGTTAAGTTGATTGACTATGCTAAATTGCCCATTAGTGTCAGGGGGATTAGCAGGGTAGGTGTGAAGGGTTAAGGATATAGGGCCTGTCGATGCAGGCTCAGTGGGCTGAGAGGCCTCCTTCTACATTGTGGGGATTCTAGTATTCTCTGTCGCACGTGGCCAGACTGCACATATGAATAGTGACAGGTCAGTGAGTAGGCAATCTCACTGCATGGGTTTCACACCACATGGAGGATGATTCCATTGTGATATCAAACTGTTTTGGGATCCAAGACCATAATGATGTTCTTATGAATGTGGTGGGTTTATTTTAATCTGTGACTAGTCCCGACATGGAACTCCACATCGCCAGGACAACGTATGATTACAGACCTGCATGTGACGCCCACAATTTTGCGTTAAAATGAATAGATAGAAATTAGGGGATGCACATGGCAAATTCCAAATGTGCAGTCTGTACATACAATTATTTGTGCTGAAAAAGCTGCAAGGGAAGATTTATCTGTGTAATGTCAATGTGAGCTTGTTTAGAGAGTGCATATACTGTTGCCCATGTGCAGAGTACATTTAATTGATGGATATGGAGGTTCTGCACATGTGTGTAAGCACTTAATGCTGAACTCTCTGCTGGATCAGACAGTCCAAACCACAAGCAGGTGGTGGATCTGAGATTGGTAGCTACACAGCAATTGTACCTTGAACAATATGATTTCTGGGATCTTTCGGACTGCTCGCTATGACAGGTACATAAATATTTAGTTATTTAGCAAACATGTGACCAACTTTTCTGTTCGAAATCCTTTAGAGTTGCAGAGTTCTCAAGTGACTTATTTAAAAAAAGGCAGGGAACTATTTCTTCTCTGAGCTGCAAACGACAGTGGTTAAAGAGGCAATGGCGAAATGAAATAAATGTTTTTGCAAAGTGATTGTCAGGATCTGGACTGCACTGCCTGAGAGTATGGTAGAGGCAGATCCAGTTGTGGTTTTCAAAAGAGAATAGGACAATTATCTGAAGAGGAAAGATTTTCAGGGTTGCAGGAAAAGGCAGGTGAGTAGGCCTAAGGGTGCCATTCTCATGGACACATTAGAAGAGGGACATAGGTCAAAATTTTCAATTGCAAGTAAAAATCAGGAACACTGGCACCAGTAATGCTGGCGTTCCACTCTGAGATATAAAAGACCAGTTCAGGCAAGTTTTACTGATGCTCTTCATGTCCAAGTTTTACCAGGTTTTCCCTTTTTGAGAAACAGGGCTGACTGAATGGTTTCTTTCTGTTCCTCAACCATTCTGTAATTCTACTTTTGCCATATTAGTAAATCTGCCTTCATATACATCACACAATCTCCCTCATTTCTGCCTCATGTACCTCGTGTTAGCTTAGATGTTTTCATTCAGGGTTTCAGAAATTTTCACGTGTATTACAGTCTTCTGAGAGCAGGATGTAGCAATTAGTATATACAACTGAGAAACAGAGATGTGTGAGCCTCGCTGCAGTCGCACTCTCGTCTCTGAGTCACAAGTCTGTGGGACCAAAATCTCACTCTGGGGTCTTATTCAATGCTGACTCCAGAGAGCCATACTAAGGGAATGCTGCACTGTCAGAGGGGCTGCCTTTCAGATGAGATGTTAAACAGAGTGTGATCTGATTCCATTGATCATTAATAACTGTAAATATAGGGACAAAGAAGCTTTGATGCCACATGTCAGCCAGCATTCATATAAAGGAAATGACCCTTTGACTCTTGTCAAAAGATTGACAAAAACAAATGTAGGCTCCTTACAGTCAGAAATGGAAGAATTCATGATGGGGAAGAAAGAAATGGCTGAGGAATTAAATTTGTACTTTGCTTCAGTCTTCAAAAAGAAAGGCATGAATAATGTACCAGAGTGCTGAGAACAACGTATTTTAGTGAGGAACTCAAGGAAATCAGCATTAGTAGAGAAATGGTTTTGAGAAAGATAATGGGATTGAAAGTGGATAAATCCCCAGGTCCTAATTATCTTCATCCCAGAGTACTTAACACAGTGCCCTGGGGATCCATTGGTGGTTATTTTCCAAAATTCTTTGAACTCCGGAATAGTTCCTACAGATTGGACGGTAGCTAATATAAATCCGCTATTCAAAAAGGGAGGTAGCGAGAAAACAGGGAACTACAGACTAGTGAGCCTAATGTCAGTACGGGGAAAAATGCTCAAGTCTGTTTTCAAGGATTTTGTAACTCGGCATTTGGAAGACAGTGGTATGATCAGACAAAGTCAGCATAGATTTACAAAAGAGACGGCACGGTGGCACAATGGTTAGCACTGCTGCCTCACAGCGCCAGGGACCCGGGTTCAGTTCTGGCCTCAGGTCACTGTCTGTGTGGAGTTTGCGCATTCTCCCCATGTCTGCGTGGGCTTCCTCCCAGTGGTCCGGTTTCCTCCCACACTCCGAAGATGTGCGGGTTACATTGATTGGCCATGCTGAATTGCCCCTTAGTGTCAGGGGGATTAGCAGAGTACATATGTGGGGTGACAGGAATAAGATTGTGGTCAGCGTAGAGATGGGCTGAATGGCCTCTTTCTGCATTGTAGGGTTTCTATGATTCTATGATGATGTCTGATGAATCAATTGGAATTTTTTGAGGATGTAACTAGTAGAGTAGACCGAGGAGAACCAGAAGGCTTTCAACAAGGTCTCACATAACAGACTACTGTTTAAAGTTAAAGCACATGGGATCGCAAGTAATGTGTTGAGATGGATAGAAAGCTGGTTAACAAATAGGAAGCAAAACATTGGCATAAATGGTCTTTTTCTGATTGGCAGTCAGTGCCTAGTGACGTTCTGCAGGGGTCTGTGCTGGGACCCCAACTGTCAACATTCTTGGGGTTACCATTGACCAGAAACTAAACTGGAGTCACCACATGAACACAGTGGTGACAAGAGCAGGTCAGAGGTTAGGAATTCTGTGGCGAGTAACTTACCTCCTGACTCCCCAAAGCCCACCCACCATCTGTAAGGCACAAGTCAAGAGTATGCTGGAATACTCTTGACTTGCCTGGATGGATGCAGCTCCAACAACACTCAATAAGCTTGATATCATCCAGGACAGAGCAGCCTGTTTGATTGGCACCACATCTACAAACATCCTTACCCTCCACCACTGCACTCAGTAGCAGTAGTGTGTACTATCTACAAGATATACTGCAGCAATTCACCAAAGATCCTTAGACAGCACTTTCTAAAACCACAGTCACTTCCATCTAGAAGTAGCAGATACATGGGAATACTACCATCTGCAAGTTCCCCTCCAAGCCACTCACCATCCTGACTTGGAAATATATTCCTTCGCAGTCGCTAGGTCAAAATCCTGGAATTTCCTCCCTAACGGCATTGTGGATCAATCCACAGCACGTGGACTGCAGCGATTCAAGAAGGCAGCTCATCACCACCTTCTTAAGGGCAACTAGGATAGGCAATAAATGTTGGTCAGCAACACCCATGTCCCACGAATGAATAACAAAAAGTAATAGGAATAAAGATTATTACTTGAATGGGTGTAAATTGAAAGAGGTGGATACTCAATGAGACCTTGGAATCCTCATGCATGAATCGCTGAAACTAAGTGCATGCGTACAGCAGGCAGTAAAGAAGGCAAATGGTATGTTGGCCTTCATAGCAAGAGAATTTGAGTATAGGGATGTTTTACTGCAATTATATAGGGTGTTGGTGAGGCTACATCTGGGGTATTGTGTGCAGTTTTGGTGTCCTTATCTGAGGAAGGATGTCCTTGCTATAGACAGAGTACAAAAATTTACCGGGCTGATTCCTGGAATGAGGAGAGACTAAAATCGGTTAGCATTACATTCACTGGAGTTTAGAAGATTGAGAAGGGTCTCATAAAAACTTATAACATTCTAACAGGGGTAGACAGGGTAGATTCAGGAAGAATGTTCCCAATAGGGGAGGAGTGCAGAACAAGAGATCATAGTTTGAGCATAAGCGATAAACCTTTTAGAACTGAGGTGAGGAAAACTTTTTTCAACCCAGAGGGTGGTGAATGTGTGGAATTTACTGCCACAAAAAGTAGTTGAGGCCAAGATATTGTCTGATTTCAAGAAGAAATTAGATATAGCTTTTGGGGCTAAAGGAATCAAAGGAAAATTGCAGGAAGGGGGGGATCAGGATATTGAATTTGATGAGCAGCCACGTTCAAGATGAATGGCAGAGCAGCCTCAAAGGGCTGAATGGCCTATTCCTGCTTCTAGTATCTATGGTTCTTTCCAGCAAGGGCAATGATAGTGAGGCAGGTATTCAGTAAAATTTGTGAATGCACTGTCAGCTCTTTACCCGTGTACTGGAAAATTCTCAAACCACAGCAACTGACGCACAGTAACAAATGTCGCAGAGTATCTGAAAGCATGCAAACACCACCTACGAGTTCAGCATTGCTGTATGGTCTCGTAGTCAAATAGTAACATATAAAACCTCAGTGTTAGGGTGGGGAATACCAAATCTACAATACACATCTTTATGGGGTGGTAAGAAGGGAGCTGAGGTGGGGCAGTTGTGGATATATTACACTGGCTGGGAACCCTTGAAATGCAGCAACATAATGGGCCTGAGGAACTTACTGACAGGATCCTCTCTGAACTTCTTTTCCTCTATTACTCCACCAGACAGATTGAGAGACTATCTGTTTGTAGAGTGGGTAGGCTTGTGCTAGGAGGTTGCAGCCACAGAGGAAGGGGCATCGTGGAGAGGGAAATCATGGTAAGGGGCTTGAGATTGTGGGCAGCCTGGAGGTCCGGCTGATGTAGGGGAGTGGTGCATCAGATCATGTTGGTTTTATCGCTCATACAGAGGGAGGCTGTTTGAGGAACTGGGGTCTCGGATGCAAGGGGTAGGGGTAATCTCTTCAGCTCCTCTCATCTCAGTTGAGTAGTTAGGTTTGACGAACCCTAGGATATCCAAGTTGCAGTCATTAAATCTAAAAGGCCGTTAACATATGAGGCACACAATATATTGTAACCACCAACTTGCCTTTCAAGAATGGGTTGCTCCCTACAACTCCTATACCTGCCCCATTTAAACCACAAATAGGCACTTTTGCCATGGGGTGGATTTCACATTTTTGGTGCTGTATTGTCTAAACCCCTTGCTTAAAATTTCACACATAGATGCTATTAAAATGTGAAAACATTGTCAATGTTTGGAATGTTATTTCATTGGGTTGAAAAGAATCTACTGTGCCAAGGATGGAAATTAATATTGCTGTGTAACCATTTGCAATGCAAAATTCCATTCAGTATAATGTCAATAGACCATAGATTTTCAACACATGGGACTCTATCACGAGTATCCATTTGCAACACAAAAGCAGGCTGTGCAGTTTGTCGTATATTGTGTGGACTTGTGATCAATAGTATTTTTTATGGGTGAAAGGACAAATGTGATTAAAAAAAAATTACAGCCAAGGGCCTAGTGGTACAAGCGTCACCGCTATGTGAATTGGCGACTCGGGTGAGTTGCAGCTACGCGCTGGGTTGCAACGAATGCAGAATAGAAATTTAGCCTCCCAGGATACTCATGTCAAATGGGACTAATAAACATGACATTCATCTCAACCTGATACAGAAGTCTGAAGAGATTGTCATATTGATTTTCATTATTTATCAAATCAAATAATTAATAATTAACTGTCGAGGGTCATATCATTCCAACACGAAACAATCAGTTTTAACAAGCTGTAAATGCAAATAGAATATAAACTTAGCTCCACATTATCCCCCTTATGCAATCTGATGTTGTATTTATTCTGGCTGTCCCATTAAGTTCTGTGCTCCCAATTGAAATACTTCCTGTATCTCAAGACTCTCCACATAACTGCAAGGCATCATCTGGCCAATGTTTTTTAAAACCCGAATGCCCTTTCTATAGCTGGCACTCCAACTGTGACCTTAACCAATGGTTTATACAAACCATTGACATTTGTACTCTGTGGGAGGGATTCTCCCTTAAAATTTTCAAGTGTCATAACCGTGACAAAACAGGAGTGACCTGCCCTAGTCTCTAAGTTGCGCTCCACACCGCAATCCTCTCACACGCAATCACTTTTTTGGATAGTTGGGAGGTCTGAGCCATTATGACGGTGCTCATCTAAATATGCCAGTGAGCCCGGCTGCAGAGAACTCAGGTGTTTTTTCACAAGGGTGCCCCAATCTCACAGCATACCAGGAGACCCCTCACACCCCCATAGATAACAGGGCCTCTCCGTTAGCAGAGGCATGTTCCCCCAATCCCTCCCGGACACATGTCACAAGATCAAGGGCATCGGGACCTCCCAATGGGTCCCTCTGCCCAACCCCCGACATGCTCCAAATCATGACCAGGTTTATGATCCACCTCTGTATGACCACTCCCACCCTGTCAGACCCTGCACAACATCCCTCACCCCCTCTCCATCATGGCCCCATCCCCTTGTCACTGCCCAACTGACACACTGGCGGTGCCCAAGTGGCAATGTCAAGCTGTCTGGTGGCTACGGCACGTTTGTCTGGTAGCCTGTGCCAGGTGGGCACTGCCTGGCCATGCCACCTACTATCCAACGAATTCATTGTGGAGACCTAGTGTATGATCATCATGCCAGGTCTTCACTAATGGAGATCAGCAGTGATTCTCGCCATTCTTATTCCGCGCCCAAACACCAGAGAATTCTGTGTGCTGACATTCAAACGGGCTATGCATATTTAAATGCCACTTTAAATATGCTAATCACCCTCGCGCCCTTTCTGAGTGCAGTCTGGTTCATGGCACTATAACGAGGCCAGATGAATTGCAATCTGTTTGGTGCCAGGCAGGAAACCGATTTTTAGGTCCTCACACTATCCTCTGGGATCAGTGTGATCTATTCCAGACTCAGTGAGGCCGGAGAATAACCCTCTGTGCCTCTATTTAGCAAATTCAAATGCTATGTGACCTTTTTATGGCTTTATCGACCCACACTTACTTTTCAAGAAAGTATTTGAACCTTAAGTTATTACGGTATATTTATGCTGTTCAACGTATTTTCATCAAATGTATACTTATTTTCCCCTCCCAATATGTATTAGTGTAACATTTGTCAATTTCTTTTCACATTAGGATGCACAGAAGCATATGATTCCTACACATGCCTACTGTGCATTATTGATTTCAGGGGGTTTTTATGCGTAATATCTATTACTATTCATACTGAAAATTTTCAGTAAGGGTACTTTTCTGTCAACCTCAATATGTATCAGTTTCATACCTTGCTCAGGAAACCATTGCAATGGCTTAAGCATTGCAAACTGCCTGCTTTTCCATTCACTGGCGCAATATTGAGAGGAGGTCAATCTTCTAGCTTTAAAAAAAATCACATCCTGATAACAATTTGAAAATATTACTTCTGTCCCTGCATTTCTAAAGATTACTGGAAGCTAGTGTGTGACTAGACTGATTTCACACATAGAGAGAAGCTTTGCTAGGTAGGAACCTAGGAGCAGAAGCAGGCAAATTTGGCCCTTCAAGCCTGCTCTGAAATGGGTCACAACTTATTCCAGATTCATCTTTATTTAAAACTTCAACATTTTGAGCCAAGTTAATTGTGTAAAAATATAAAGTAAATGTGTTAATTTAATGTTAGCAAACTGTGGTATAGGAGAATAAATGGAGCAATGAAGCAAGTCTAATAATGATAGAGTGATGTGTGAACTGTGATTGTGAGGTGAGTAGCTTGTGTATTTTGGTTGCAAGAAGCAACATACATAATTCTCATCTATACCACAGATCTTGTGCCCTACTATCAACAGTAAGAAGATATAAGAATGAAAATATTGTAACATTTAACATGCAAATCTTAGTAGCTCACACATACCCATCTGAAATTAGTAAATAAAAAGTACCTATTTACTGCTTGAAATCTGTACGTGGGTTTTTGATCAAATAATAGTTTCTTTATTCAGCTTTAAAATGGCAGAAATTCTGGCAGGAAATCATGCAGCAATTGTCTCACATGCCCACAATAATGCTTAAAAAGGAAAAAAAGTCAGTTTTCAATTAGTCATTACCATACACACAAGTTAACTGGAACCACCAACAGAAGGAGGTCCATCCTGAGCCAATAGAAGGAGAAGAATAGGAAGCTTTGCACTTTCAGACAACTATTGGGGGTGGAAAAATGATGTGTCAAACTTCCTGCATGTTCATGAAGTGAAAGGTATTCGTCTTTTGGGTGGGTCAATTGAAAACCACATGCATGTAATGAAATGACCGCAGAATATTTGGAAGTTTAACCGTGTAGCTGAACTGCAAATACTTGATGATCCTTGAAAACAGATCTAAAGATCTTCTTTCCTGACAAGAACACCGGTTACCTGAGACAATGACATAGGTAACTCATGCTAAGTGCACCACCCACATTATGTCCAAACTGTTTGCTTATGACTCCACTGCTCAAAAATTCCCATCGCCCTCTTATCTGAACACAGTGAATTGAAACATTTTTCTCCTTTCTAGATCCCTATATGGCCTTGTCCTCTCATGTGTTCACAACTTCCTTTAGTCCTATGTGCCAACACATTTCTTGCATTATTGTGAGTCCTGACCGCCTGTCCTTTTTCATTCATTCATTCATTCATAGGACATGGGTGTCGCTGGTTGACCAGCATTTATTGTCCATTCTTAGTTGGAGGGCAGTTGAGAGTCAACCACATTGCTGTGGCTCTGGAGTCACGTATAGTCCAGACCAGGAGAGGATGGCAGATTTCCTCCCCTAAAGGAAATTAGTCAACGAAATGGGTTTTTCAGACCATTGAGAATGGTTTCAGTAGGTTCATAATTCCTTTTTATATATTGAATTCAAATTCCACCATCTGCCATAGTGGAATTTGAACCTGGATTCCCAGAACATTAGCTGAGTTTCTGGATTAATAGTCTAATAATAATGCCATTAGGTCATCACTTCCTCTGTGGCCAGGTAGCTTGAGGTTGCTACAGGTAGCTTGGCTTCCACAATATGGAACTTGATCCTAACTTTTGCCTCTGAATCGTCCCTCTTTGCTATCTCTCACTCTGTACTTTTCCTGATTCCTTCTGACCTATACTATTTTGGAATTATAACACAAATGCAAGTTTGTTTTTAATTAATTTATGGGATGATGTGGGAGTCATGGACAAAACCGACATTATTGCCCATCCTTAATTATACTTGAGAAAGTGGCGGTGACCTTGCTGAAGTGATACTGTTTTGTGGTATAAGTCCATTCAGCGTGTTGCTCAGGAAGGAATTCCAGGATTCTGACCCAACTATGATGATGGAAGGGTGATCTAGCTCCAAGTCGGGATCTAGTGTTACTTGAAAAGTATTTGCAAGTGATACTGCCCCCATGTGCTTGCTATTGTTCTTCTAGGTAGGCTTGGAAGGTGTTGTCGAATAAGCCATGTGGTGAAAGTTATTGTAGTGCATCTTGCAGATGGTACAATCTGTAGCCACTGTCACTGGTGGTGAGGAAGTGAATGTTTCTGGTGGTGGACGGGCTGCCAATCTATCAGGCTGCTTTGTGTTGAGTGGAGTCAAGCTTCTCGATTGCTGTCGGAGCTTCCAGGCAAAATGAAGAGTGTTCAATCACATTCCTGAGTTCTGCATTGTAGGTGGTGGACAGATTTTGGGGAGTTAGGAGATGAGTCACGCGTTGCAAAATTCCTAGCAGAATTAAAATGAATAAATAAGCGAATGCTACTTTGATATTTGGATAATGTGGCAAAGGATGACTGCACGCTGAGTGTGAGCTGATTTCAAAAGGTTCACCATTGCTCCTTAACTAAGTCAATTCCTATGACCACTTGAATGTTTGTTTTGTCCAAGTAATTCATTGCTGACATAATGCCTTCTCTCAGAAGATTTCAGCACATATTCCAACTTGTTCTGATCAGCGTAAGGTAAGAAATGAATCGAGTCAATGCTGGCTGTTTTTTATTCTGTGATGCTTTGAAAGGCTGGAGGTTCTTTGATTTGTGTTTGCTTTAATGTTGTCACTTGGGGTCAAGTTCATGTCAATAACGCATTCTAATAGCTTTCCATAGCTGAGAAACTTTCCCATAAAACAAACAGTTTATGAATTGACAAACAACAGAAAATCACAGTTCAAATTTGCATCAATTTTATGAATTGAAAGAAAGGCTCGGGGAGATTTTAATCAAGAAGCAGCCAGCTTGCCATCCAATTCCTCTGGCAGAAGACCCAGTCCATATTGAGGGCAGGACTCCAATAACATATTGCCGGCAAGCTGCATAACCCAAATAGACACAGTCGGTCAAGGGGAGGCAGAAACAGATCGCGGAGGGAGGGAGCCTGGCAGCAGCGATCCACATTATTTTTGAGAATCCATAGTGCAGCATGAGGCCATTCAGTCCATTGAGTCTGCACCAACAACAATCCCACACTGGCCTATCCCCTTAACCCCACATATTTACCCTGCTAGCCCCCTGACGCTAAGAGGCAATTTAGCATGACCAATCAAACTAACTTGCACATCTTTTGGACTGTAGGAGGAAATCGGAGCATCTGAAGGAAATGCATGCAGACATGGGGAGAAAGTGCAGCTCCACAGTCTCCCAATTGAACCTGGGTCCCTGGTGCTGTGAGGCAGCAGTGCTAACCACTGTGCCACTGTGCTATTCATGGTGAAGCCCTGAGAAGCCTGTGTCAGCGCAGCTGCTACTCCTGGCTGCAGAGAAAAAATATTAGACATACATTTTTGGGGCCCTTTCCACTGGAAAAACAGATATTACTGAGAACAAGCTCCTCCATATGGGCCTTTAAAACTGCACCCAGTACCAACGTATGCCAGAGGAGCTCAATCTCCCAGGTCTAATGAGGCTGATGCTTGATTCATAGAATCATACAGTGCGAAAGAGACTCTTCGGCCAATTGAGTCTGTACCAACACATTAGAAACGCCTGAATTCCCACCTAATCCCATCTGCCAGCATTTGGCCCATAACCCTGAATGTTATAATGTGCCAAGTACACACCCAGGTACCTTTTTAATGGATGTGAAGCACGCTATCTCTGACGTCTTCCCAGGCAGTTCATTCCAGACCAGCACCACTCTCTGGGTGAAAATGTTTTTCCTCACATCCCCCCCTAAACCTTCTGCCTCTCATCCTGAACCTATGTCCTCTCATGACATAGGTTCAACTAAGGGGAACAGCTGCTCCATATCCATTCGATCGGGTCGCCCACTCAGTATTCTCTGCTCCAACAAAAACAACTCAAGCCTATCCAATCTCTCTTTATAATTTAAATGCTCCATCCCAGGCAGCATCCTTCTAAATTTCCTCTGCATCCTCTCTAGTGCAATCCCATCCTTCTTATAATGTGGCGATCGGAACTGCACGTAGTACTCTGGCTGTGGCCTCACCAAAGTTCTACACAACTCCAAAATGACTTCCTTGCTTTTGTAATCAATGCGTTGATTGATAAAGGCAAACGTCTCGCATGCCTTTTTCCCCACCCTACTAACATGTCCTTCCACCTTCCGAGATCTGTGGACCAACATGCCAAGTTCCCTTTGTTCCACCTTTGAATCGGATGTGTAGCAGGGCTTCCCAAGCGTTAGCCCAGATGAAGATGGTGGCATAGCAGGGCTGTGTCAGCAAGTCAGCCGCCTCATTGTTAACTACCACCCCGGGCGGCATGGTGGCCCAGTGGTTCGCACTGCTGCCCTGTCTCACAGCGCCAGGGATCCAGGTTCAATTCCAGACCCAGGTGACTATGTGCATGTGAAGTTTGCAAGTTCTCCCCATGTCTGCTTAGGTTTCCTCCAGTTACTCCGGTTTCCTCCCACACTCCAAAGATATGTGGATTAGGTTGATTGGCCATGCTAAATTCTCCCTATTGTCAGGGAAATTGACAGGTAAATACGTAAAGATACAAGGATAGAGATTGGGTGGGACTGTTGTCAATGCAGCCTTGATGGACCGAATAGTCTCCTGCACTGTTGGGATTTGATGATTTCTATCTTTCCTACTGTATTAATAACTCTCATAAACAGAATCTCTTAGAAAAAGAAGACTCTACAGAAAGAAAGAAAGAAACCATGGATAACATTAGTGAATGTAAGCAGAGCTCGGCTGTCAGACTTTAGTGGTTATTTTCCCTTTCACCTCTTTGTGGCTTACAAATTATTCCCTTTGTAAGTGGTATGAAGCAGCCTTTAGCAATCATCCCACTCCTCTTTCAATTTTATTCATTTCTTATGTAGCTGTGAGACTTCAAGCTAAAACAATCCCGACTTCAATCCGAGAGACATTCTTTTTGCCTCACATTAATTTTGGACATGTGGTTTTGCTCAAAGTTTTGCTTATGGTGCAGGTGGGAATGTGCCAACAAACCCGCAGCGAATCGGCACCACACTCAACTGCTACCTAATTAAGTTCATAAGCTCGCAGGAATAACGTGTCAGCAATTAATCAGCAACAGTAAATAATCAGGTAATGCTCAGCACCAGCATTATGAGACTGTGGTTTCGCAGAAATGTTGCAGTTTGCACAATAAGCAAAACAGCCTGAACAGAACCAAATGGCACAAATGGGAGTCGGGAATGTTGCTGGTGCCTCAAGGGTGTGTCCAGGATTGAAACTAGGATGGTAAACAGCTTGCGTGGGAACGGATATTTCTGTCGGGGAGTTGGGGAGCCCAAAAAATTTAATTGGTAATTCATTATTATTCCTTCTAAATTTGTTCCCTTCAGGTGATTTAATCGATTCTTAGCTTGGGTCACTGTGCAGAGTCTGCACGTTCTCCCCGTATCTGCGTGTGTTTCCTCCGGGTGTTCTGGTTCCCTCCCACAGTTTGAAAGACGTGCTGGTTAGGTGCATTGGCCGTGTTAAATTTTCCCTCAGTGCACCCAAACAGGCGCCAGAGTGTGGCGACTAAGGGATTTTCACAGTAACTTCATTGCGGTGTTAATATAAGCCTACTTGTGACACTAATAAATAAACTTAACTTGGGATGTTTAAAATGGCAAAGAAATTTGAGTAGAAACAGATAAACCATTTCTCTTGGTGGGGGAAATCAGACCAAGAGGGCAATCTTAAAATTAGTGCTAAGTCATTCAGGGGTTAAATCGGTGCTCCGGTTCCCTCCCACAGTCTAAAGATTTGCGGGTTAGGTTGATTGCCCCTTAGTGTCAGCAGGATTAGCAGGGTAAATAGTTGGGTGACGGGGATGCGGCCTGGGTGGGATTGTTGTCATTGCAGGCTCGATGGGCCAAATGGCCTTCTTATGTAGTGTAGGGAATTCCATGAAATGTTGGAATGATAATTCCCAGATAATCTGTGGTGTTTTTTTGAAAGATAAGGATTGGCCAGGACACCTGGGCTAATTTCCCTGCTTTTCTTTAAAATAATTCTGTGGGATCTTTCATCTCCTCTAAGAGTACCCCCAAAAGCATGGCACTCTCTCAGTACCACACTTGAGTTTCAGTATTGGCTTTTATGCTCATGGTGGAATAAAACAGGCGGCTCACCCACCACCTTTCTGTCTGCCTCTGAGTTCTCTCCCCTATTATTGTGCACCAAGGAAGGTGGAAAGAATTTGGCCAACCTGCTACCTTCCTGACTTGGGGTAAAAAGGGAAAAGGAACGGGGGTGCCTCCCTTGGCAGAGGAGGGAGGGGCAGTCCCCTCATGGAGTGCGGCCTACCCAGAATGATACCTTCCCCTCCTCTCCTGCATTTTCCAACACCCAAACCCTCCCTCACTCCACCCCTAGCTAGGATTCCTGTTCCTTTCCTGACCAAAACCCCTGGACTTACCTTGAAGTCTGGTATCCATAGTCTTCATCCCAGGACTCTGCGCATTCCCAGTAATGACCATTACTATATTCTGGGGTTGCTGCAGTTACTCAGCTGCCTGTCAATCAATCCTTGCTAAGTTTGGACCAATTAATAATTGAATATAGCCTTGTATGATCTATATGTTCTCAGAAAGCATGTGTGCCTGCTTCACATTGGTGGTGCCTGTATTTGCGGTATATCTGGTAGCATCTCTGTGTTCTCAATAGACAGGATTTCTGATGCCAGGGTGGGGCGGAAATTCCATTTCATCTCTTTAAGGCCCCCCCCAGCATATTATCACAGTGGGGCAGCCCTGTTAAAGCACATGAATAAAAGCAGGAGAAGGCTATTTGCCACCTGGAGCCTGTTCCACCATTCAATAAGGTCTTTGTTGATCTGACTGTGGCCTCGACTCTACATTTTACCGCCTATAATCTTTGACTTCCTTGCAGTCAAGAATCTATTGACCTCTGGCCTAAAAGTATTCAATTGCTTTGCCTCCATTATTGTCTGAGGGCTCTAGCTCATGATTCTTTGAGAGAAAATAATGTCTCCTCCATCTTAAATGGGAGACCCCTTAATTTTAAATTGTGTCCCTTGTTCTCATCTCTCCCAAAGGGGAAACATCCTTCCAGCATCCACACTGTCAAATCCCCGCAGGATCTTATATGTTTCAATAAGGTCACCTCACATTTTTCTAAACTTGACCAGATTCAGGGCCAGCATGTCCAATCTTTCTTCATAAAGAAATCCCCATCCCAGGTATCAGTCAAGTGAGCCTTCTCTGAACTGCTTCTAAAATATTTATTCTTTCTTAAATAAGGAGACCAAAACTGTACACAGTATTCCAGATGTGGCCTCACCAACATCCTCTAAAACTGTAGCAAATATCTCCAATATAATAACTCATTCCCCTTGCAACAAACAACAATGTTCCATTTGCCTTCCTAATCACTTGTATTGTCTGCATACTGACTTTTCACAGAATCATAGAACCATACAGAGCAGAAGAGGCCCTTTGGCCCATCGAGTCCACGCTGGCACATTAGAAACAGCTGAATTTCCATCTAATCCAATCTGCCAGCATTTAGTCCAAAGTTCTGAATG
Source organism: Carcharhinus amblyrhynchos (assembly GCF_965287045.1). NCBI lineage: Eukaryota > Metazoa > Chordata > Chondrichthyes > Carcharhiniformes > Carcharhinidae > Carcharhinus > Carcharhinus amblyrhynchos. The sequence goes on along the minus strand of NC_137339.1, from coordinate 36,909,624 downwards.
TTATGATGTGTCAAGTGTTCATCTAGATACTTCTTAAAGGATGTAAAGCAACCTGTCTCTACCACCATCCCAGGCAGCACATTCTAGACTGTCACCAGCCTCTGGGTAAAGATGTTTTTCATTACATTCCCCCCTAATCCTCCTGCCCCTCACTTTGAACCTATGTCCCCTTGTGACTGATCCTTCAACTAAGGTGAATAGCTGCTCCTTATCCACTCTGTCCATGATTCTCATAATCTTGTACACCTCGATCATGTCATCCCTCAATGAAACACTCCAATAAAAACAACAAAGCTTATGCAACCTCTCTCCATAACTTAAATGTTCCAACCCAGGTAGCATTTTGGTGAATCTCCTCTGCACCCTCTCCAGTGCAGTCATGTTCTTCCTATAATGTGGAGACTAGAACTGCAGACAGTACTCTAGCTGTGGCCTTACCAATGTTCTATACTTCCAACATGACTTCCCTGCTTTTGTAATCCTCGCTTCGATTGATAAAGGCGAGTGTCACATATGCATTTTTCGCCCCCTACTAATATGTCCTGCTTTCAGAGATCTGTGGGCAAACATGCCAAGGTCCCTTTGTTCCATAGAACTTCCTAGTGTCCTATCTTTTATTGAGTACTTTCTTGTCAACTTACTCCTTCCACATTGTATCACCTCACACATTTCAGGTTGAAATTCTATCTGCCAATTATCTGCCCGTTTAACTATTCTGTCTATATCTTCTTGTAACCCAAGATACTCTGCCTCACTGTTAACCACCCGTCCAATCTTTGTGTCACCTGCAAACTTACCCCCCACATAGTCGTCAATGTAATTTATATAAATGATAAATAATAGAAGGCCCAACACAAATCCCTATGATACACCACTGGACACTGGCTTCCACTTCACTAAAGCAGCCTTCTGTCATCGCCTTCTGTTTCCTACAACTGAGCCAATTTTTAATCCACTTTATCAAATTACCTGTATCCCATGTAATTTGTGATTTATGTACCAGGGCACCCAGATCCCTCTTATCTAATTCTTTCTCCATTTAAATAATATGTTGCTTTTCTGTTCTTCTTGCCAAAGTGGACAAGTTCACATTTTCCCATGTAATACTCCATCGACCAAATTTTTGCCCATTCACTTAACCTATTTCCCTTTGCGGACTCTTCACAATATACCTGCCTACCTATCTTTCTATCATAATCAAATTTAGCAACTGTACATTCAGTCCTTTCATCTTAGTGATCAATATCATAGAATCCCTGCAGTGCAGAAAGAGATCATTCGGCCCATCGAGTCTGCACTGACAACAATCCCACCCAGGCCCTATCCCCATAATCCCCATGTTTACCCTGCTAACCCCTCTAACACTGAGGAGAAATTTAGCATGCTCAATCAACCTAACCCGCACATCTTTGGACTGTGGAAGGAAACCAAAGCACCCGGAAGAAGCCCATGCAGATACGGGGAGAGAGTGCAAACTCCACACAGTCACCTGAGACCCGAACGGAACCCTGGTCCCTGGTGCTGTGAGGCAGCAGTACGAACCACTATGTTGTCTTTGTAAAAAGCTGATTCCTCCACACCATTATCTATGGCACTCTACTGGTCACATATTGCCAACCCAAAAATGAACCATTTATCTCTATCCATTTCTTTTCAGCTAACCAATCCTCTATCCATTCTAAAATGTTATCCCCTATGCCAAGCGCTCTTATCTTGCATGGCAACCTTTTATGGGGCATTGTGTCAAAGGTGTTCTGGAAGTCTTAAGTACAGCACAACTATAGGTTCCCCTTTATCTATTTTGCTTGTTACTTCCTCAAAGAATACCAATAAGTTCGTCAAACACGATTTCCCTTTCACAAAGCCATGTTGACTCTGCCTGTTGGATTGAGATTTTTTTTAAGTGTCCCACAATAACCTCCTGAATAATAGAGTCCAGCAATTTCCCGATGGCAGATGTTAAGCGAATGGGCCTGTAGTTTTGTCTTTCTGTCTCCCTCCTTCTTGCTAGTTTCAATCTGACAGGACCTTCCTAGTAGCTAAGCAATTTTGGAAAATTAAAATTAAGGCATCTACTATCTCAGCAGTCATTTATTTTAAGAGCCTGAAATAAGTCCATCAGGACCTGGGGACTTATCAGCTTTTAGCTCTAATAATGTTTTCAGTAGACTTTCCATGGCAATTGCAATTGTTTTAACTTCCTCTCTCCATTTCACTGTCTGATTCACAATTATGTCTGAGGTGTTATTTGTATCCTCTACACTGAGGATAGATGCAAAATATCCATTCAATTGATTCACAATTTCCTTATTTTCCATTATTAATTCCTCAGAGTCACTCTCTAAAGGATCAACGCTTGTCATACTTGCTCTTTTCCTGCTGGCTGCTGACTGACATTTCTGTGGATGCACAATACGCATCCCCTACCCCACTATAAAATTCACCCGGAGTGAGACTTTAATCCACGGCCTTCTGACTCGGAGGCAAGAGTGGCCACCAACTAAGCCGCAGCTCATTTCCACCTTAAGCTGAGGGCAGACTTTCTAAGCCAAGTAGCTTTGAGGAGTCAGTGGACTCACGCTATAATAATGAATTACTTCCTAACTGGCTTTGCATACAGCATGCTTTATTTATACAGCCTTTTGAGAAAGCCCACTTTGGGCACAATTTATATTACTGGTAGCTGCACAGCCTCCACATGGATGAAGCAGCAGAAAATCATAAGGGAAAGGCCATTCAATCCATTGTATCTCTGCCAGCTGTTTGAAAAGCTAATCAGTGAGTCCCAATCCTCTGTTCTCCCCCCCACCACTATCTCCCCGCCGCTCTGTCACCCTGCCAATTTCTGTTCTTTTAAGTATGTAAAGCATAATCCACAGAGTGCATTGCTGATTTCACTACTGTTTGAAATTCTGTTGCTGGCCTGATTAAGGTACTCACTTTATCAGATTATTGCCGTACTTGTTTCTTCAGTACAGTTGCTGCTTGTGATTGCCTTAAATTGGTTTCTGGTCTGTTTGCTTCAGTGATACCTGACCTTTCATACCTTTGAAAATTATATTTCCTAACCGTAGAAAAATATTTTTGAAACAAAAATGGCAAACTTCTGTTCACTGGTGGAAGTGTAATGAATGATGTAAGCTGTCTGACAACACATCTTTGTGTTATTGGGTATGACACCAAAGTGTGGCTGACTCCTGGCTCTCCTCACTTCCCAAACAAAAATTTACTCAGGAAGCGAAGGCCTCATTAACCACACCATAGGTTTGTTTAAGAGTGAGGGATTTTTTTCTTTCTCTTTAGGATACAAAGCCTTCTTTGCAAATTACTTTCTGCCTTGGCTTCCCCAGCCCACTCATAAACTGTGGCTAGAAGGATGTGGGATATATTCCAAGGACTCTGCTCAGGGTGTTCTGAATCTGGTAGCGTGTAATATACAGCACCTTCCTTTTGAATCACCTTCTGCGGCTATGAGCATGCATGATATTTGGTATATCCTACAAGCAACTTGTCTCTGATTGGGAGCCCAGTGGTACAGTCATTTCAAATACAAAATTAGACAAAGTCGGTGTGATGTTCATTTTGATATATGCTGTGATGATTTGAATTCTTTTTACTGGTGGTACGTACTACCCTCTTTTGAGCTCAGTTGTGTTTTCTCTCTCTGCTTTCTGGTTTCCTTAAGGCAAATATGAATCGCTGCTGGTGGGGTTGATAGTCAGTACCAATGGCACTCACAAGCTAGTACTTCAAGCCAGCATAATGATGATTCGAGGCATTCAAAAGGGCATTAGATCATTACTTGAATAGAAACAATGTGCTGGAGTATGGGCATAACGCAGGAAAATGAAAGTAGCCACAATGCTGCTTGGAGAGCTGGTGCAGACACAGTTGGTGGGATTTTGCAGCATTGCTCATCCCATGGAATCTATAGAATCCCTACAGTGCAGAAGGAGGCTATTTGATCCACCAAGTCTGCAGTGACAACAATCCCACCCAGGCCCTATTTCCATAACCTCACATATTTACCCTATTAACCCCCCTGACCCTAAGGAGCCACTTAGCATGGCCAATCAACCTAACCTGCACATTTTTGGACTGTAGGAGGAAATCGGAGCACCTGGTGGAAACACAAGGGGAATATGCAATCTCCACACAGATAGTGACCCCAAGCCGGGAACCCAAACTGTAAAATCCTGCCCGGGGTTCAATGGACCTTTCTATGGTCCGCCCCTCGCGTGCTCCGATTCCCTGACGGGCAGGACGGTAAAATTCCTGCTGATGGACCAAATGGCCTCCTTTTGCACTATAACAATTCCATGATTCCTTTGCTCCGCTGGGAATTAGAAGGCCTACACTCTGCCAGTCTACAGCAACACCAGTTCAATGTCTGTGGGATTCTGGAATCAATCTGATAAACCCCATCCCAAAGTAATTCATTGGTATTCAAATGTGCCGTACCACCGCACGGTGGCTGTTTCTTTAAGGAATTTTCAGGTGTTACGTTATGAAAACACTTCGCCTCCAACGCAGGCTAATTCAATAAAACTGTGGCTGAATGTGTGAGACCCTCCACTGCACCTTGACTTCCTGAAACAAACAGGAAGCCAGTCACTTGTGTGACTGAGCAGCAGTGAAGCCTTTGGCAGCAGAGTCAGATTAGAAGGTCGTGTGATAAGAGGCCCAAATTAGGTAACAAACAAATCAACAGGCCACCAAAACGAATCACCAAGTGCCTCAGGACAGTATCTCCACTACTTTCAGCAGCCGGAGATCTTGGAACACCACTTCCCTGAGAAGCTCTACACTGCCCAACTGCAAACGGTGTAACTCTCTCTATAAAGTTCAATATTTAAAACAGTAAACAAAAACATTGCAACAGGGGCTGTACTGGTTGTTAGTCACGTTGCTAAGCAATCTAATACCACACTTTGGCTGCGTGTACCATGGAGACTAAAAGGCTGCATTAATGGCAAGTATTTGTCATATGACCCTTATTACTCTCCATCTGAAAGTTATTTCAGGAAAAAAAGGACTGACTTTCTCTCCAATCAGGCAGTTTGCCACTATATGGTCATAAAATTCAAATATTCCAATGTGACACATTAACACTTTGTGGTTTTAATTTCATTCACTGGCTGGTATTGCTGTTTTTTTGAAACATGCTGGAGCTTGTTGTAACTTGTTTTATTTGTAGTTAAGAAGTTAGTCAAGTTGTGGGTGGTAATTTAAATATAGAAAAAAACAAAAAAAAAATACAAGTGCGCATGTGTGCGCGCACAAACTATATATATACCAGAATGAAGAGAATACATCTGGCACAACTCAGAAAGGCATCTGCAAGTATTTTATCGGCTTAATTACTCATCCAGCCATTCACGATTGTTCTGAATGCAGCCTTATTTAAATGCTGCCTTTTATTTTCTGAGATTAACATGATGGGATTTCTTCTGTAGTTAGGCAGTTTAATCATTAAAAAGACGCAAGCAATGGTTCCCGAAAATAGTTATGAGGTACTTTTTTTTCAATTGGTAATTTTGAACTTGAATAATAGTTCAAGCATATTTAGGTATTGAAAACATAGATGTTGCATCATGTTGTGGGCCAACCTGCAGAACATCAATTGCAGAAGGCAACTCACCACCCACCTTCTCAAGGGCAACAAGGGAAATAGTCATAAATGCTGGACAGCCAGTGAAACCCATGTCCCAAGAATGAATAAAAAAAATTCTTCGCAAATCAGACGCTAGTCACACAAAGGAAGGAAATCAGAACAAATTCAACGGAGAGGAAGGAGCTGTGAGGAAGTCCTTACAGGATGTAGGGTGCAAAGAGCTGTAGTCCAGATAGCTGTGACAGTCAGTGAGCTTGTAATGGATATTAGTAGAGTGTCTTTGGTAGAGAGTCTCCCTCTCTACCTTCATCTTTCACAGCTTACCCTTTGATTTCAGCATCTCTGCTATTGGCCATTCACAGCTTCTAATCTCTTTATGGGCTGCCATTAGCAGCCTTTCCCCTTGCTTTTGTGGCAATGACCCATCTTTGGGGATCTTATTGAAACATATAAGATGATTAGAGGTTTAGATAGGGTGGATAGTAATAGCCTTTTTCCTCTGATGGAGAAATCTAGCACGAGGGGGCATGGCTTTAAATTAAGGGGTGGTAGTTATAGGATGGATGTCAGGGGTAGGTTCTTTACCCAGAGGGTGGTGAGGGATTGGAATGCCCTGCCTGCTGCAGTTGTAAATGCGCCTAGTTTGGGGGCGTTTAAGAGATCCGTGGATAGGTTTATGGACGAGAAGGGATTGGTTTAGGTTAGTGGGTCATTGTTTTGTAACTGGTCGGCGCAACATCGTGGGCCGAAGGGCCTGTTCTGCGCTGTAATGTTCTATGTTCTATGTTCATTCCCTCACACTACAGTATAAATATCTCCCACTTTTTATGCCTTTTAGCTTTGACAAAGGGTCATCTGGACTCGAAACGTCGGCTCTTTTCTCTCCTTACAGATGCTCTCAGACTTGCTGAGATTTTTCAGCATTTTCTCTTTTGACTACTTACACAGAACTTTAATCAATCAAAATCAAAACCATGTTCGGGTTAGTTATGAAGACAACTAATTCTGGGCCAAATGGCCTTTTTCCATTCCATGGTTCTTTTGGTTTTGTCAAAAGTGGAAGAGAGTTTTACAGTATTGTAGCTTCATTACCACCATTGTGGAATTTCTGTGTTCCTTTTAACAAAATATGAATGGTTGTTTTTGTTAGTGGATTGCATCATGCCTACTGAAAAATCAACTGTTCATTAGCTGCTTGAGACCCACCCAATACAATTTTCATAGAGCTCAAAATTGCCAGCAATGCCAATTTGCCCAAAATAGGTGACAGCCTGAACTCATTATTTAAATTGGGGTCCTTCATCTATTGTAGGACCCAAGTACCAGTTTTGTGTAAGACTGGGCATGCTCAGCCCTTTAGTAAAAGGCATTGAACGGCCGACCCTTGGCCTAAAAGAGAAGGAGCTAAAATATTCTCCAGAAGACCTTTTTCGGAGTAAGGAAGAATGCAACTCCTCATCCAGGCCCACAAAATGTTCTGCTCTGCTGTTCGCTCATCCACACTACCACCAACCGGCACCTCCCCCCCCCCCCCCCCCCCCCCCCACCGAAATCCCCCCCCCACACACACACCCACTTCCCCACACACTTTCAATCATTACTCCTGTCTCATTTCCCTCATGCCCCAACCAAAAAGCTGTCTCTGAGTTCTGTATCAGTGCTCTCAGCTTGCCGACATTTGATAAATGAGACTCAAACATTGGGAATTTCCCCTTTAGTGATTTACATCCCCTTTCGTTTCGTGCCTTGTCACATAATGGACCACTGTTTTAATGGTCGGTGTTCAGAAATGCCTGCACCAACTTCTGTTCACTTGATGCCCCCAAGTTGAAGTTACTCAATATCCTTCCTAATTTAGATCTCCATGTGATACACACTGTTCCCTTGGTCATGAAGGCAAACGGGTTGCTTCCTCTTGCGTTTCTAACACTGCAGTCAGAAAGGTGCAAGAGCGTAGATTGAGGTAATTATTCCTTTCCGATTTTCCCCTCCAGAAACAAAAACTCATCAATGATATTGTGAGATTGTCTCTTCAACCAATAAAATGAAACCATAAGATGAGGTCACAGTAACATGACTCAATAGCTGGAATCTTATCACTGTTCACGTTAGTGGGATTTGCCATCCCAGCAGAATGAACAGAGATTGGGCCGGATGCCAAATTCTCCGACCTTGCTGCAGTGGGAGCATGGCATGAACAGGCAGTAAGATCACGTCCAAAGATATCCACAACTTCCTAACTACCTGTAGTTAATTCAACTTCCTTGACAGTGATGCAAATAATAGAGGTTTCTTGATCATTTATGATTTATAAATATTTAACAAGGTTATTTCTTCAGGGATGTGTGATTTTAATTCTGATGCTAATGCACTAACATAGGACTCAAAGAGTTTTCTGCAAGAAGTATCAGAGTAAGTGTGAGAGATGCTTGAATTGTATATTCTTGATTGCATTTTAAGAATCTAGTCCAACTTATTTGAAGTTTTAGTTTACTGATCTTAAACAGACAGAAAAGGAATACTCTAATCAATCTAGCAGCATGCTTGATTGGCACCCCCAAACAATCACTCCCTCCACCAGTGACATACAGTGGTAGCCGTGTGTTGCCATCTACAAGATGCACTGCAGGAACTCACCAAGGCTTGTTCAGCAGCATCTTCTGAACACATGACCATTTCCATCTAGAAAGACGAGTGCAGCAGGCACATGGTTACACCACCACCCAGCAGTTTCCCTCCAAGTCTCTCACCATCCTGACTTGGAAAGATATTGTCATTCCTTCACTGTCGTTGGGTCAAGATCTTGAAACATCTTCCCTTACAGCACTGTGGATGTACCTACACCCACATGGATTGCAGTGAGGTAAGACAGCAATCCACCACCACTTTTGCAAGGGCGATTAGCAATGGGCAATTAAAATGCTGGCCTAGCCAGCGATGTCCACGTCTCACAAATTTCAAAAAAACTTTTTATATGTTGTCACAGGATTAAAGGCTTTGGGCAAGAGCAGAGGGGAATCTGAGGAAGAACTTTTTTATGCAGCACGTGTAATGACCTGAAAGTCACTGCCCACAGGAATGGTGGAAGTGGAGACAATCAATGATTTCAAAAGGAAATTGGATGATTGCTTGAAGGAAACTTGCAGATCTATGCGAATAGAGTGGGGACTGGGGCAGACTGGATTGCACTATAGAGAACCAGCACAGACTCAGTGGGCCAAATGGCCACCTTCTGCCGATTCAAATGAGTTTACGAGGGGATGTTGATGTCATGGTTATTGGGTAGCAGACTCCGTCTCTCAGCTAACCATTGATCAGTAAACCAAGCAGAGTATACAGTTATAGAGTGGTATTGGTAGCCGTTAGCCACAGAAGTGGAAAGTTCCTAAAATTAAATCATAAAAGTTAGAGCAGCCAGCCTCATACTAAAGGGAAAGTCCTTATCTGATGTCTTAATTTGAATTGTGCTTGCTTGCATCACTATTTGACACAAATTCATACTAAACGCATTAGAGTAGGCAGAATCTATCCACATCAGATAAGGGACAGATAAGTGATAAAAATCCTTTCCACAATCAACAGCACAGGAAGTGTCACATTGAAGTTTTAACTTCTAACAGAATTGTAACTAGCAAAACATCCTGATAAATTATTTCTTTAATACTATACAGCAGCTTGAAGTAAATAATGCAGGCGGCATGGTGGCACAGTGGTCAGTATTGCTGCTTAACCGCGCCAGGGACCCGGGTTTAATTCCTGGCTCGGGTCACTGCCTGTGTGGAGTTTGCACGTTCTCCTCGTGTCTGTGTGGGTTTCCACTGGGTGCTCCGGTTTCCCCCAGTAGTCCAAAGGATGTGCTGGCCAGGCTAAATTCTCCATCAGTGAGCCCGAACAGTCACTGAAGTGTGGCGACTAGGAGATTTTCACAATAACTTCATTGCAGTGTTAATGTAAGTCTACTTGTGACACTAATAAATAAACTTTAAAACTAATAAGTATAATGATTCTGAACCCTGCTCTTGTTCTGAAGCATCTTCACACTCTGTAGCAGTAGACTTGATAATATTGTTGTTAATCGCCTCTGAATACTCTAGAAAATATGGGGTAAATAAATTGGAGAGCTTCACTTACGTTCAATTCACATCTTTCACAAATTCTGTCATTTTGCATTCATTTCACACAATATGGCTAATATCTGAACTCGTGGTACACAAAATATTGACGTACAAATAGCACAAATATTGTGTAAATACAGCAGAACCTTCCAAGTTTTAAAATTTAGCTTCTTGATAGATAGTATTTAATGCTGGCGACAAGAGTCTCAGCTGGAGAGCCAGTGAGAACGCACATCTCCTCCTAAGGCTGATCGAATTAAGTGGGTAGTGGAGGTCCTGTCTCAGGATCAAAGACCCTAGGAGTTTCTCCCTAAGAGCTACAGGCCAGTCAGAGGCCAGCAATTGTACATTGTTCAGCAGTGCTAATGGGAACAGTGGTTGCTGTCAGCAATGTACTCAACTGAGGTCCAGGATTGTCAAGGGAGCCCAGATGAAAGGTGAGGGTTGTGGGGTTGCGGGTGAGTAGGAAGGAGGGGGCTGGAGGCAAAGACAGGTAGTGTGGCTCTCGGTGAGCTCCTCCCTTTCTTGATCTGGATCCACCACACTCTCCCCACTCCCAGCCCGCACAGGTTTGCTTGTTTGGACTTCCGGCATGCTAACTCCCCCACCTGCCCATTGGCAGGGTAAAGCCCTTAAGTAGACATGAAGTGCCCACAAAAGTGACTCAATTGGCGTCGGGTGGGAACTCAACAACTTAACCAGGACTAAGGAGGGAAGGCTGCTGCGTCCCCACCCTCCAGCCTGATTAAATTGGTGCTTCAGGGTTTTGTCCTAGTTATAGTGAGGGTATGTTAAGCTCCATAAAATGCCATCTTGAACACCACTGTAATCCCGGAAAGATTATTTTAAGGAGTTCAGTGCTGAAAGTGTGATCTAAATCAACATTAAAAATTGTCAGTCTTGTGAAAATTGTGGTCAGCTTTGTGTGCATCTGTGATTATACTTCCCTTTTAAGTAACATATAACAGGGTACTATATAGCAAATGCTGGAACTCAGAAACACAAGCAGGGAAGGTGTTTTAGCTGTTGCTCTTTTGCTGATTTGTACGTTAGCTTTTATTACTTTTGAGCCAGTGCAGATAAGATTTTCTGGGTCTAAAATTTTTGCCAATCAAAAATTGGAGTTGGACAAGACAGACAATACAAAGGGGTGTTTCTCTCAAGACATGGCAACACCATTTTAGTATTGGGGAGTTCATCTCCACAATATGATCAATATAACTGCGTCAATATAATTCAGTAATATCTACCTGAATGGTTGGACTGATCTGCTAATCTTCACTGAGATTAGTCTTCACTATTGCCTCCTTATAACACTGTAAACTGCTGATGATATTCCAGTGTTGTTGCCAAGATCATGAATAACAACAAAAACTGTGGATCTTACAAATGACTCATCTTCTCATTTCCCATTTGGCAGGAAACACCTAAATTTTGCTGTAAGTCTTAGCTAAGGCTGGGGCCCCTCTATGTAAGGAATCTGGGAATGGAGAGGATCACTTGTTCGTTTACCAGATTAATGAACAGAGATGTGCGAATGGGGCAATTGATGGCACTTTATGTCATTACAGTCATTTATTTAGAAGGCTGTTAAAAAGCAATAGCTGAAATATGAAAACTTCCCAGGAGGCAACCCATTACAATAGAAATAGCACGTGTTGCGATTGAATCTTATTCCCCTAGCCAATAGAAGACTTTTTGTTGTACAATATTTAACAATGGTTCTGCTAGGAATCATGTGTGTCCAGTAACCAAAGAACAACACCATTTGCATTTTATAATCCCCTACCATGCCCTAATCTTTCAAAGGGTTTTACACATCAACATGCTTTTAATGAACAGTGACTGTTGTTATATAGGAAGACGTCAGTGCTTATTTCTTCAGGTATCAACAATAGTGTTATCCTGTAATAATTAACTTGAAGTGAAGTTAAAGTTTGTTTATTTGTCACAAGTGGGGTTACATTAACACTGCAATGAAGGTGCTGTGAAAGTCCCCTAGTTGCCACACTCTCGCACCTGTTCGGGTAAACTGAGGAAGAATTTAGCATGGTCAATGCACCTAATTATGGGAAGGCATTTCCTTTAATACATTAAGCATGACATCTGCCAGTAAGTTAGTTCATTGCCTTTTTTTGTTGGGCATACATTGTTGTTCTCGAACAAATACACCCATCTTGCCATCAGGTCCATTTAAACCCTTCAGCATATAGAATCTACTCAAACTTCTGATGGTTCTGAAAAACAGTCACGATTGTGCACGCAGCATTTTTTAAAAAAAAGTCTGCAGCATCAAAGTGCTGTTGAACCAACAGTCAGCCTGTTGTGCCTGCATTCACCTATTGCAGGTGAGGAGGAAACAGGGTATTTGAGGATTACCGCCCACACCTTTCACCTTCAAACTATTAATAGAATGAGGGGGCAACGAAACTTTCCATTTACTCACAGTTGTCATTTCCTTGTTTAACACATGAGGCAGGAAGTTGTAGAAAGACATGCTGAAACCTACATTTGATAGAATGGAAAAATAACTTTCACCACCTTGCTGTGGTCTTGTAGAGCTACGCTGTAGTGAACGTCCAATTTGTATTTCTCTGTTTGACTAATCTATGAATTTCAAAATCTCTAATGCTGAGATAAGCGCGCAATAAGTTTCTTATTGGCAAGATTACAAATACATGTGGCCTTGTTTATTTTGTAATGATTAAATATGTAATTCCATTTCTCACTGATGTTGGAGATGTTCTTGATTTAGTTCTAAAGCAAGGTTCTGTGGCTAATTGACCTGGTGACTTTATTTTGGAAAGTAATGAATGATCAGGCTTGTGTTTGTTGCGAATTGTGTCCACATTATGACCTGAAGCCAATTGTAAATATTGGATATTTAGTCTGTTGAAAAAAATAAAATTACATGCTGCCATTTGATCGTTGTGCATGCACCAGTGTAAATTTCTAACGCACAACTTAGTTTCTTTGCATTGTGATTTTATTTCTGTAGTTCAGCTTTCATTCCTACCTGGGATCATACTTTTATTTTGTCATCAAAAATCTGCATGTGAGAATGAATTTTATTATGTCGGTAATCACTATGCTACAATGCAAATCTGATTATTAAAATGTTCCCCTTTTATGACTCAGCTCCTACTTCGACAAAATTAATCATTAGATATAGTTTGCAAGGCTAAGACAAGGCCCATGTTCCAAATGAATAGCCATTATGGAAGGGAACACAGAAAGGGCTGGTAGTCATAGATCTGATGGGAGAGTCCAAAGGACAGCAGATAGGTAAAGTGACTGGGGCAGAAAGTCAATTCAAGGTAACTCGAACACAAAGGTAGGCAAGACAACTAGGGTACTACTTGTGAAGTGACAACAAAAATTGCAGGCTCCATGGAGAATGTCAAGAGATGCACAGGGGTTAGTCAAGGACTTATCTCAGGGGTATTTAAGCCTTAGATGCCAGCAAATGAACAGTGAAAGTTAGTGGGCGGAATGGGAGCTTTTGAGGACCTGAGTGTAGTTCCTGAGAAAGTAAAAATGAAAAAGGGCATAACTGGATTACAGAAAGCTGAAGGAAAGAGGGGAAGGAGGGGAAAGAAATATAAAATTAATGGGCTCAGATCTAGATTGACAGTTGAAATATGCATCTGAGTGGATGTAGAAGAGCTACATCCTTGGCAGAGATCAGGAGAGATAAAGTATATTCATAACCACTTGACAGAAAGAAGACAATATTAGACAGCAAATGATTTGAAATCCAAAGCCCTGTGGAGGGTTGAAGTTGACTTGTAAGCACTATGTTATAAATTTGAATCATTCACAAACCAACATCCAGGCACAGGCAGAGTAAGGGCAATTTTAACTTTAAGCAATGGTATAAAATGAATAATCTTGGACCCACTGCCTAGTAGAGACAGTTCATCATTTCTCTTTCTGTTGAGATGAACAAAAATGAAAACTTTGAGATGTATCCATGCTGAGAGTGTATCAGGATGTATCCGAGCTGGGTGTACAATGGAAAATACCTAGGTTGGGTGTATCATGGGATAAATCTGGCTGGGTTGATAATGGGATAAATTTGGCTGGGTTGATAATGGGATAAATTTGGCTGGGTTGATAATGGGATAAATCTGGATGGATCAATAATGGGATGGATCTGGGCTGGATTGATAATGGGATGGATCTGGGTCGGGTTGATAATGGGATGGATCCAGGCTGGGTTAATAATGGGATGGGTTTGGGCAAGGTTGATAATGGGATGGATCTGATGGGGTCAATAATGGGATGAATCTAGCTGGGTCAATAATGGGATGGATATAGCTGGGTTGATAATGGGTTGGACCTGTGCTGGGTTAATAATGGGATGGATCTAGCTGAGTCAATAATAGGATGGATCTGATGGGGTCAATAATGGGATGGATCCAGCTGAGTCAATAATGGGATGGATCTGATGGGGTTAATAATGGGATGGATCTAGCTGGGTTAATAATGGGATGGATCTGATGGGGTTAATAATGGGATGGATCTGATGAATTCATAATAGACACCAAATCCAATATGGCTTCTTTCATGCCATTGTTGAAAGTTAAATTTACACCTTTGCAGTGCTTTAGCCAGTCTCTGTGTCGTGACTTATTTCATTTTGATTTATTGTGAGATTTACAACTATTCTTAAACTTCATGTAATGTTAGATTTGCTTTTATCTGATAATTGAGAAATGTACTTATTAATGATTAGTACGTGAATTTGACTATGTAATTGCATTCCAAAACTGGCGCAAGTGATTTAATGTGATTTCTTTTGTTTCCCTCTTTTGTTGCAGTTAATGAAATTATAAGGAAAGATCTTTCTGGACTCACTGCAACAAGCCAGTCTTCTTAGACTCAACAATTTCACAATGAATGTTTCCTAGCACAACCTGGGAAATTCTCTACACTTCCAGTGACGCCCTGTGTTTACCAATGGGTCAACCGAAAGGTTCACATTCAGCTGCACAGAACAATATGCTGGCAAGAAGTTGGCTACTCTGACTAATCATCTTGGGAACTTCAGCTTAGCAATTTTTCCTCATTGTTTCCATTCATTCAGAGCCCTTATTGGGTCCAAAAACTGTATTTTTAGTTTACACGTGTTAATTTTCATTGAATTGGACCACACCCGTTTCCACTCAAACTTGCATAAACGGACTGATCTGCGATCCACTTCGTTGGTTATTTTAACTTTTCAAGAGAGAAGCCCTTCTCTGTGACTTCTTTAATAACAAGAGAAGCACCCCAAAAATATTTTGCAGCCATTTTTGTAGACAAGACCCAGCCATGATTTGAAGTGAAACTGTAAAGTGCTAGTCTGAATAAACTGGTTAACTGTAAGAATATGCATCTTTGCCAATTTGGCATCCCAGATCATAGTGTCAGAATGATCTCCGCTCATTATAAGTTGCACACTGTACTGGTGTATGTTGTACCATGCCACTTTGAACACTGGTAAAACTTCCAAACAGGATTAGACCATTTAAAACATTGTGTCCGTTCTGCCATTCAGTGAGTTTGTAGCAACCTAACACTATATACTGCCTTTGGCCCATATCCCTTAATTCTCTTAGGCCAGGATTCTCCAGTCTGATATACCACCCCACACCCTCTCTTCTCCACCACCACCACCACCACCAACAACCCCCCCCCCCCCCCCCCCAGTGCCAGCGGGAATGGAGAATTTGGTATTCAGCCAAATCTCCATTCACAGCAGCGAGATCAGAGAAGCCCAGCTGCAGGTGAGGTCAGAGAATTCTAGCCTTAGTTAACAAAGAAATCAGCTAATTTCAGATTTAAAATTAACAACTGATGGAACATTAATTGCTATTGGCAGAAGAGAGTTCCAAATTTGCACCATCCATTGTGTGTAGAAGCGTGTCCCAATGTCACTACTAAGAAGTCCGGCCCTAATTTTTAAACCATGCTCCCTCCCATTGTGAGAGTCTCCAACCAGCAGAAATCTCACTACTTACTGTGGTTGTTCTCCATAATATCATGAAAACCTCACCAAATCGTAAGAACATAAGAACTAGGAGCAACAATAGGCCATTTGGCCCCTCAGGATGGCTCTGCCATTCAATGAGATCATAGTTGATCTTTTTGTGGATTCAGCTCCGCTTATCTGCCTAATGACCATCACCCTTAATTCCTTTACTATTCATAAATCTGTCTTCTTTATCTTAAAAACATTCAATAAGGTAACCTCAACTGCTTCACTGAGCAAGGATTTCAGTAGATTCACAACCCTTTGGGTGAAGAGATTCTTCCTCAACTCAGTCATTAGATCTGTTCCCGCTTATTTTGAGGCTACGCCCCCTGGTTCTGGTTCCCACTCACCAGTGGGAACAACCTCCCTGCTTCTATTTTATCTATTCCCTTCATAATTTTATATGTTTCTATAAGATTGTCCCTCATTCTTCTAAATTCCAATGAGTATAGTCCCAGTCTACTCAGTTTCTCCTCATAAGCCCTGATCTAAATCCTGGCCTGAGAGAATTAAGTGTTTTGGGGCAAAGGCAGTGTATGGAGTTAGGTTGCAGGTCAGCTATGAACTCATTGAATAGCAGAATGGATACAAGCTTTTAAATGATCTAAATCACCCCTAACTTTCTGAAGTTATAAACCCACTTTGTGTAATCTTTCCTCAAAATTTAACCCTTGGGGTGTAGATATCATTTCAGTAAAGAGAAGAAACATTTTCTTTTGCACGCAGCAACTGGGTACAGAATATTAAAAGAGCTACAACAAGTTTATATTGAGCAGCAGTAATTGGTGAATGATCAGCAGAAAACAAGGTTTCCATTAAGCATAGTACATTATCCCATGTCCAGTGGACTGCGACCATTATTTAATGAGTACAGTTAGCATCAATGGATTGTATTTGATATTTTCCTGCCACATCCTGGGATACTGGTGATACAACTACGAAACAAAGTCACATTCCAAACTCACAAGCTTATTGTGAGAAAATTGTGATATCTTAACAGCAACTAATATTTATGCTGATTCACCAAATATTTGATTTATTTAACCAACATCATCAGTCATTGCACATCTAGTTGTTAACGCGTAAAGCTTTTAAGAAATAAATCCTTTTGTGTATACTTAAATAATTTTACAGTTATAGAAGTTAAAAAATCTTATTGCTATTACAAGAAATACATCATGCTACTAGTTTGTTTTAACAGTTGAGTCTACTTTTTAAAACCTGAGAGTGAAGTTATTAAGTTTTCACAGGGATAATATTGACTATCTGTTGGTTAACATATCTGGTGTATATGTGTTTATTTTTAAAAGTTATTAAGTTCAGAGTACAAACTTATCTAATGCCCAGGCAAGTTTCCAGATTTACGGTCAGTATTTTGGGAGCTTTAATCATCCTTGTTGAAAGCCATAGTACAACACTTGTACGTATCACAAATTGAATATTGTTATTTTTCTTAATTTCTTCTTTAAACCGTTGATTGCAATATTTCAAAGATTGATAGTTATCGATAATGTGGCAATGGGGTTGTTCCAAGTGTCACCATCTCTAGCTTGACATAATCAACCTGGTGTCCCAAATAGTTGGAAATGCAGACTTTGAGGTATTCAAGTCCTCTGCATAATGTTTATTTTTTCATTTTACAGGATGTCCTTCCTGACACTGGGATCTAGAGCAAAATATTGTTACAATTGCTTCTTATCACCGTTATAATTGGTACTAAGTGCAGGACAACAAACTAAATGACTGCCTTCTTCCCCATTTGTAAAGCTGGCATATTTTTACAGAATAAATATGATCTGAGGGTTAATTGTTACTCAAAACTCAGGAGTGTCCAGTAAATAATTGTTAACCCAATGTTTTTGGTAGTACACTGGTTTCAAACCTTGTGAACCTTTGATGTCTCACAGCACTGGTACTATACCAACATCCCAGTGACTATAGAGAAAAACACTTACTGCTGATCTTTCAGGTCCAATGGAGTGGATAGTTTAACCAGTTTTTGATCCATTGTGAAGCTCCCCTGGCCCACCCGCACCCCTCCTACTGAAGTGATCCTTATGTTTCTTGCGCTGTAGGAGATTATTCCTTTCCAACGTGATTCCAACAGTTGGTGGGAGGATAAATGGACAGCAGGAATTTGTTAATTCTAACTGCCATATACTGGGGCAATAAATAAATTTTTAATTTACTGGCACTATAAATTATCTATTGTGATTATATGACAATAGCACTAAACCCCCAAAGTTTTCCATCCACATGGTAAGGGTTGCTCATTCCCCCATTTTGTTAAACTGTTTTAAAAAAAGAACTATTTCTTGAGCATGTTGGTTTTCCTATGGGAACCCAGTTATTTTGAAAGCCCCAGCACATGAATAGTTTGTAATTTAGTGCCTCATTAGAGATCAATCAGTCTATTCTGCTTTATAAATAAACATATTAACCTTTAGTCTTAACACCCAAGTGATATAATAGAACTTCAAAATGTTTTATTGATGTGTTGAATGTAGAATTGAGGAAGCCCAAAAGAGGCTTTCTTCAAGAAGACTTTATTTTAATTTTGTATTATGTTATATTTAGCTTGCTTAAACTCCAAGTGCTTCTTACAGTATTTTCATTCCATAATAACCGATGATAAAGAACATCACTGATTTGTTAGAGGGTGTATCATATGTTTTATAATTGACTATGAATACTGCCAATTGATGTAAATAGCTTGTAAAGTAGGGATCAGAAACGAGAAGCCATTAATTGCGATGGAATATAAATGATAGGGATGGCATTTTTTAAATCTTACATTGTAAGCACATTACTTTATTTTCTTTCTCCTTTAAAAAATCACACTTAAGCTTGGCTACTGTTCAGAAATGATTGACTCTTACTGTAAATCTATCTGAAGGAATCTTCTTTAATATTATTTTATCCTGCCTATTATTTATCAATGATAGAACCATCTCCCAGCTTTTGCTTCTCAATATGGTGTTTCCTGTGTCCTCTACAATTGGTCTCCCATCTTTGATTTAATGTTATAATCAAAAAAATAGAAGAACCAATAAATCCTTTCACAACTCATAAAACAGCCCATTGGGTCCTATATTACAAATTGAAATTTTTGCTATTTAAAAAGGTGTATTACAGCAATATATAATCTTGATAAATGTAATATACGTTCTAATTTAGTCATCCCTCAGAGAATCCCTTTTCATAATCATTTCCCCCTTTCTGTAGTGAAAAGCACATTAGTAATAGCACTTAATAAAAACCATAAATCAGAAAAGCAGGACAAAGCTAGACAATCCATTTATTTGAGATTACAATTCATACATTTAAAAACTAAAATCTTAAAAGTTATGAGAACCCATTTGGAGTAATAATGTGTTGAAGTACAAATAAATTTACATACTTAATTTACTTCCATGATTCCAAACTTTTGTGATCACCGTAAGGAATATTGTTCTTTATAGAGCTGGCCCTGAACGTTATTATGTAACATTATTGCTTTTGTCTGAATATTTTATACTATTGAATATTATTGTTTTTTTCTGAATATGCGCAATATAGCTCAAGTCTTGATTATAGACCTATTTTATTACAAACATATAAATACATATCAAAAGGAAAGTTAGTAATTGAGGTTAAAGTGGAAGATGTTTAGAAGAGTCAACTTCTAATGTGTTATGTAATTTGTGTACAGTTTTATTATTTTTCGCTTTAGAGCATTGTCAGCACCAAAATTATTCTCATTGCTATCTTTTGCCAAGCTGCTTTGGTTCTCTCAAAGCTGTTCTAAATGACGCACACGATCTCTTTACCAACAGCTTTTAACCCCTTAAAATCAGCAGTGCTACAGCTTTGCTGTTTCTACACATTGATGAGCAAGGACATTTTGTATTAGTTTATTCTGGACGATGGCCACACTTGTACATGAGGAAACATCATCTTTCCTCAGCTGTCTGAATGTTTTTGCTGCAATGCCTTCCTGTCATTGTACCGAAAAGATTTCAAAGAAGAACCGCTTGCCAAAAAAAAATGTTTTCCACAGCCCTTTGTAAAATGAAATATTAAATTTCTCAACAGAGAAATCCAGTTTTTTTTTTACAAAGCAGCTACCAAGCAAAGCGTGTATTGAGCCAACAAAATTCTTAGCAATGGTCAACTACAGAAAGCTGACTCATAAGGGGTCATGGTATATGTGTGATAGCAGAAAGAATGTGAGAAAGTGAAGATTTGCACTGTTCAATGTAATGAAGTTATAAGTGCCATTGTTTAAGAGCAATATATTCCTTCTGAATGTAGAACTTCTCTAAAGTCAGCACTATATTTTTTGTAATGTAAAGATTTCTGCTGCTTACCTTTGTACCCAAAAAAGTTCTCAGTAACTATTCTCAAAAGCATGTTGTTATTTTAGAAATGTAGAAATTTTGCAAGTTTTTTATTCCATATTTCTCTAGGTCCTGTACCACTGTTGGTACTATTTGCTTTATTTGCCTGCCTCTTTAACCCCTTTAGTGTCAGATCTTAACAGGATTTGTACTAACATATTGTAGTCACATATGCTTTCAAATACTAGTTATACATATGGAAGTATTTAACATTCAATGTAAAGAAATATATTTACTATGTTTTCCAAAAAAAACTAAGAACTATCACAGAAGGGGTTAAAAAGTCTGACTAATATTGACATATATTCTTTAAGCAATGTATTAAATCATAAACATTTGTACCCTGAAGCTAATTATAATAATTTTTTTCATTGCCTTGCTTAGGTCTGTGCAATTTATCAATAAAAAAAGAAAAAAATGCTAGAGTTTTTGTCTGAATTTTTTTTGTGTTAATGATTACTAATTGACGAGAAATTATTATATTGTAACAAAACAATGTGCTTTTGTATTAAAGCATTATTATTAACCAAAATTAGAAAGCATTTTTAAAAAAATGATTGCCAGTGCATTATCCTGAAGATTGGCATAAGTAAAACATATTATTTCTAAGTGACCCTATTTACAGCATCAAAAAGGATTTCATTATCAAAACTGAAAACAAATGTAAGAAGCATTGTGAGCAGCATAGACGGAAGCATACAATTACAGTTAAATTTTACTAAATTAAGTAGGCAAAACTGTGACAAATAGATTTAGAAGTAAGGAAATGAGAGGTCATCCACTTTGGAAGTAAGAAAGATGAACAGAGTACTCTTTGAACAGGGAGACACAAATTTACAGATCACTAAAATGTTAGAAACTGGTCTAGAAAATAAAAATGGATTTCTGGGGCAGAATTTTCTGGCTGTGCTCACCCAAAACTGGAAGATGCCACCCTATGGTCAACAGATCTTTGCATGGTCTGCCTGCTGTCCACTACGATTCCCTTGGCAGGAAAATTCTGCCCTGGTCTTTATATAAAGAGGACTAGAATATGAGGGAGTTGGAAGTCACGCTTCAACTACCGCATCTGGAGTATTGTAAGCAGTTCTGGATACTACAATTTAGGAATAGTATTCTTGGCCAAGGAAGATCAAACCTACATCATAGATTATCAAGAATATAAATATGGAATTGTTTGGAGACTGGCCCACAACTTCCTGCATCACAATGTCCTGGCTCCCCAGCATCAGATTTGGGGTGTATCCCAAAGATGCGCTGGGGAATCCTTCTGGAAAGTTCCCAGGAAGGATTTAGGCAGCAAATATCCAGAAGGACTAACTTCCCCCTGGACAATTTGGCTGAATTGGAAACCATCCGACAGGACGATTTTAATCAATAACCAGCAGATGGGCACCACAACAGCTCAGTGACTATCACTGTTTGCTGTGCAGATACATGGATTTGGGCCAGTGTCTGTGGGAGTTTGCGCATTCTCCCTGCGCTTGCGTGGGTTTCGTCCAGGTGCTCCAGTTTCCTCCCACACCCCAAAGATGTGCTATTAGGCAGATTGGTGTAACAAATTGTCCCTAAATTATCCCCCTCTTAATCTGGTTTCCAATGGGGGTACCATAAGCATAGACATGGGTCAAGGGAAAAACACATTGTTAAGATGGTGGTGCGGGCTCGTTGGGCCAAAGGGCCTGTCTCCCGTGCTGTTTTGTTCTTTGTTAACACTCCAAAGGTTAAATTACAAGGAGAGCTTTCACAAACTAAGGCTGTGTTCCCTGGAATTTAAAAAGTTAAAGATGATTTGATCAAAGTTCTGAAAAAATTATGGAAGGGCTTGAGACATAGTGGATAGCGTTCTTTCCCTCTGAGACAGAAACTCAGTGTTTGAGCTCCATTCCAGGACTTGATGGTCAAGGAATGTGTGTGTATATAACATGGCCAGATAGGTTGTTTATCAATCTGCAAATCCTATCAACACACGCCAAGGCCAGGTGGTGAGAGTGGGTCAGAGTCATGGTCAGCCTTATGATATGGAAGGCTCCAGCTTTCTTTCTAAGGACCAACTGAGGCTGCAGAATAGCTGTAGGACAATGTATTGCCAGCAATTGGTGCTCCCTAATATACACTACCATCAAGGTATTAAGGGAAATAGATAGGATAGATAGAAGGAAACCATTTCCACTAGTTAGGGAGTCTAAAACTCGGGCATAATCTCAAAGTTAGAGCCAGATTTTCAGGAGGCAAGTTAGGAAACACTTTGAAACATAGGGTATTAAAAGTTTGAACTCTCTCCCACAAACAGCAATTGAGACAAGGTCAATTGTTAACATTAAATCTGAAATGAATAGATTTTAGTTTATCAAAGGTACTCAGGGATGTGGGGAAAGGGTGGGTATGTGAAGTTAGGTTACTGATCAACCATGATCTTGTTGAATGGTGGTGGTACAGACTCAATAGACTCAATGGACCCCCCTGATGGGCTGGGGGAGAGGTTTACTCAGGTTACGATCAGGGCGCCCTTTAAAGATGGTGCCTGGTCTCTGTGCAGCCAAGTTCTGCTGGCTTGTTGAGGCCCCAACTCCGTACTTGGCAGTGTGAAACATGCTCACTTGATTTTTTTTGACAAAGTGTGATAAGATTTAGAGAGAAAATCAACTGGTTTCTCTGGCAGAAGCATACCGGTTTTCTCACCAGAAACAACACTCTGCTATTTATTTGGTAAGATTTAGCCCTGGGTCTAGAGAAGATCCCACAACAGCACCAGCTATTTGGGCATACATGGGCTGAAATTTTCCAGCCTTATCTGCAGCTGGGATTCTCCAGTCCTGCTGTAGTGAATGGAGATTTGGCTGAGCGCCAAATTTTCTGTTCTTGCTGGCAGTTGTAGCAAGGATTGTGAGACTGGGGAATTCCAGCCAAAGTATTTACTGGGCACACCAACTTTGTGTTGCTGTCTGATTTATGTAATTTAAATGTTAAACCAGCACTTATTGTGCTGCTGATCAATGTGATACCTTAGCAGGAGATCAATATTGTGAGTAGCTACCATCAATTAAGGTGAATCCTTTTAAGTTAGTCCACACTTTTTAAAGAAGAGGTGCATTTATCAGGCATGGGAAATTAATCTGATTTGTTAAACATTGAACAGAGGCATATATGGGACAGAGTCATCTCCAAGATTTTTGGATGCTGCATTGAAGGCCTAGGTGGAGTGGGAGAGAGGTCCTGTATCTGCCGATAGCCGGGAAGTGCTCAAGCGACATGCTTAGAAGGCAGTAGGAGCAGATAGCTACAGAAGTCAATGCCAGGAATCAAGCCCCAAGGACCTTGCTGCAATTCTTTAAAAAGTTCAATGATCTCACAGGATCAAGATCAGTGAATGCATCTTGTAAGATTTCTATCAGGAGTCACAGATGACCCAAAAATGGAGCTCCGCGCATAAAGCTTTTTATTAAGAAGCAAAAGCTTATATACGTTACATTAACTAAATTGACAGAACAAATTAATGCAATGTCAACTTCCTACAGGCCAGCTCATGTTGCTGCCATTGTGGCTGTGGGCTGTAATATGCAAAACTTGCAGGATATAACATCAAGCTGAATGCCAAGATGTTTTTAGGATTACTGAGACACTGCTCTGGGGAAATGTTTATGTACTGTTACCAGGGAGTACCAGTAGCTCCTTGTAGCATAAGCCTACTGTCCTCTCCCAAGAAGACAATATCTCTGCGGCCAGCCCTGCTAATCTGCCTGTGCCTTTGCCCTTGTCTGTCAGCCAGCCAAACCCGGCAGTGGTGACACAAGCTGAGATGGTGCAGTCTGCAGTCAGGCTTTTTCAGCTGAATGCTGCATGAGGTCGTTCTCCAAGGCCACGTGCAGTCTCCTCCACTAAAATTCAGCAGCTTCCATTAGCCATGCTGCCACCACCGGGGTAGGACTGGAGCAACAGGACAGACAACAGCACATGGAAAACAGACACTAGCGGAGTGCTCAAGATTGTTACGGCATGATTTCATTTCTAAGTTTGGTTTGAATTGTTCATTTTGTGGTGGCTTCTACATTTACATTGCGGCTAAGCAGATTCTGTGCTGATCAGTGACAGAGGGAAGGTAATGTATGGGAACGTTAGAGAATAAAGAATTGGTATTGTGGTTACTGGCATCATACTAAATGAGTTCTCCATGGACAGCACAGGCAGATAGGCGTTGACGAGGTTGTCTCTAACCTTTCTTTTCCTCCCCCTCATCCTCTTCATGCTCCTGCTGCTTGACTGGTGGGAAGGTCAGTAACTTCACACTGACCCTCATGCAGCAATTGAGAAGCCAGGACAAGTGGGGTAGCCCTTGCCACTATGGGCATAGGGCTCTTAAGCGGGAAGTGTTCCCCCTTTCCCAAGTTTATAGCAACATGGCATGGGAGTTCTGCCACTGGTACAATGCCAACAACAGTAGAGGGATGGCCTTAAGTAGCCACCAATTGTCAGGCTGCCTGACACCGACACCGACACCGACTGATAAAATCTAAGCAGAGGGGTGGACAATGCACACAACACTCCCTGCCATGCTACACAGTTCTTCTCCTCTCCCTCCCACTTATTGGTCCACTCATTGGGGTAGGAGAGGTGTATAATTGTGCCCAATGTTCTTTCTGGTATTCAGATAGGAAGTGGGTATGCTTCCTGCGATGAGTCCTTCTCCCCCTCTGCCTCCTCCCCCTTCCAGCAGCACATCCTTTTCCACGACCTCTGTTCATTTCCCCACTCGTATTTCATTCCAAAGGGAATGGCTACTACGGAACACTTGTCTGGGAAAGAAGCTACTTGTGCAGAAGCCTTGAAGTCAGCAGAGACTGCTTGAGCATCTGCCAGACCAGTCCCTGTAGACTGTGGTAAATTTGAGCAATAAGATGAAACACCAAACACTTGTCACATTGAAGGAATCAACCAGCAACAAACCTGCAAGTACTTGATAATCCCTCTAAGTAAGTCATGGGAATTCCTTCTTGAAGCTAAACGCTGCTTCATCTGAGTGAGGTTAAAAGAGGGCGTTAGCTAAAGACACCACTGTCACCACATGATGACACCACTGGCGACAAATCAGTTTCATGCTAATTAACATCAGACTCTGTCTGCTCTGCATGCTTCTAACAACATCCTAATGTCCCAGTGCGTGCTCTTCATACGCTAACCAGAAGGCAGCTGGTAAAACACATCTCAAAAGTACACCACTGATGCTATTTTAGTCCCTGAACAGCACATGCATCACCCAAATATGCCTCTGATCTCAATTTCATGCCGCTTGTGCTTATTTTTTCAAACTTGAGACTACAATAATCTATTGCTTTCTTGGCTTTTATAAAACTTTGTGGCGTCAGTCAGTTCTGTCTAATTATTAAAGGTTTCAATGCTTTGTTTTGACATATAGCATTAAATTGAGCATTGAATACTTTACAATAGCACCAAAACTGTTAAAAGTCTACTGTGTCTTCCAATTTTTATTCATTCATGGGACATGGGGCGTCACTGGAAGGCCAGCATTTATTTTTCTTGGGCATTATTGGGCATTTGTAAAGCATAGAAAGAGGCCATTCGGTCCATCAAGTCTGCACCAACAACAATCCTTATTCCCAATAACCCCACTCCCCCAGACACGAAGGACAAGTCATGTTGCAGCTTTATAGAACCTTAGTTAGGCTGCACTTGGAATATAGGGCCTGATTTTACCAACAACTTGTGCCCATTTTCGGGCGCGAAATCACAATAAATTTGGACATCAGGCCTTTAACATGATCTGCTCCTGAATCTGAGCAAATCGTGACTTTATCGACACCCGATTCGGGCGTGGATCCAGTCTGCGCCTGAATCGGGCAGTCTGACGATTTAAATGCATTAGCATGCATTGAACCGTGCACCCAACTCTCCCACTTTACCTCCTTCCGGTCCATTCTGGATCCGCGCTGTAAGCGACCTGCAAAATAAAAATCCGAAGCCGATTTTTATTTTGCAGGTGAACTTCCGAAGTGGGTTCAGAGCCTCCAACAGCCCCCTGACCCAGATTATCTTCTGGGGGGGTTACGGGAAGGGAGGAAGCAGGTCAGAGCATCCTCTGGCGGGTAGGGCAGGAGGAGGAGGTGGGTCAGAGCATCCTCGGGGAGGTGTGGGTGAGAGGGCTGATCATTGTCTGATGGTGGGGAGGAGGCTCGATCACTCACTGATGGGGGTGGTGATGGATCTCTGGGGGGGGGGGGTCGTTAGGGGGGTCTGATGCCACTCTGCGGGCGATCGGTGGGGAGGGAGGGAGGGCAGGCGTGTCCATTGCCACTCTGCAGGTGACCCCTCCTCCCCACTGGGGAACGAATCCCTCCTCCTGGAGTGGCAGCGGACCCCCCTGCTGCCCCCCCCACCAGAGACCCATCCCCCCCCCCCTCCCCACCAACAGTGAGCAATCAGGCCTGCCCCCCACCACCGGACAACGATCAGCCCTCTCACACACCACCACCACCCCCCCCCCCGACTCCACCAAAGATACATCTGACTCGCCTCCCTCCTCCCCCCTCAACCCCCCAACCTCTCCCCTCCCCCCTACTCCCACCTCCCCAGAGGATGCTTTGTATCAGAGAGCCGCTCTATCTACTTTCTGCTTTTTTCTCTTTCCTGACCCCAGCGCGCTTTTTCAATTTTTTTTTGAACTGCAAATGCGCAGTCCAGATCTCTGATCGTTCCGGCAGTACTAAGCCCTGCCCACAGTGCAAATCGGACTGGAGCCCGCAAAAAGCGCATGGGTGCACTGCTAAGAGGATTCCAGGCTCAGATCTGTATTACGCCTGGATACTGCCCTTAGACTCCAAATGGTAAAATTGGGCCCAGAGTGTTCAATTCTAGTAGCCACACTACCAGAAGGATATGGAAGCTTTGGAGAAGGTACTGAAAAGATTTACCAGGATGTTGCCTGGTATGGATGGCATTAGCTATGAGGAGAGGTTGGAGAAACTTGATTTGTTCTCACTGAAACGACAAAGGTTGGGCGGCGAACTGACAGAAGTCTACAAGATTATGAGGGGCATGGACAGAATGGATAGTCAGCTTTTTCCCAGGGTGGAAGTGTCAATTATTATGGGTTCCATGGATTTTCTTCACTTCCCATCTCCCCTACAGAGATTCCCCCGTACCATGGGTTTCCTCACCTCATGGAGTCATAGAGTTTAGAGCATGGAAACAGGCCCTTCGGCCCAACTTGTCCATGCTGTCATTTTTTTAAAAGCCCTAAATTAATCCCAATTGCCCACATTTGGCCCATATCCCTCTATACCCATTGTACCCATGTAACCATCTAAATGCTTTTTAAAGATACAACTGTACCCGCCTCTACTACTACCTCTGGCAGCTTGTTCCAGACACTCACTACCCTTTGTGTGAAAAAATTGCCCCTCTAGACATTTTTGTATCTCTCCCCTCTCGCTTTAAACCTATGCCGTCTATTTTTAAACTCCCCTACCTTTGAGAAAAGATATTGACTATCTACCTTGTTTATGCCCCTCATTATTTTATAGACCCCTATAAGATCACCCCTCAGTCTCCTATGCTCCAGAGAAAAAAGTCCCAGTCTATCCAGCCTCTCCTTATAACTCAATCCATCAAGTCCCGGTAGCATCCTAGTAAATCTTTTCTGCGCTCTTTCTAGTTTAATAATATCTTTTCTATAATAGGGTAACCAGAATTGCACACAGTATTCCAAGTGTGGCCTTACCAATGTCTCATACAACTTCAACAAGATGTCCCAACTCCTGTATTCAATGTTCTGACTGATGAAACCAAGCATGCCGAATGCCTTTTTCACCACTCTGTCCACCTGTGACTCCACTTTCAAGGAGCTATGAACATGTAACCCTCGATCTCTTTGTTCTGTAGCTCTCCCCAAAACCCTACCATTGTTTCCTGTGCTGTGTTGTTCTTTGTTCTTTGTACTTTATTAACTAAGTAAGTCCTGCCCTGGTTCAATCTACCAAAATGCATTACCTCGCATTTGTCTAAATTAATCTCCATCTGCCATTCGTCAGCCGACTGGCCCAATGATTAAGATCCTGCTGCAATTGGAGATAACCTTCCTCACTGTCCACCATGCCACCTATCTTGGAAGTCATCTGCAAACTTATTAACCATGTTCCCTATACTCTCATCCAAATCATTAATATAAATGACAAATAACAGTGGATCCAGTACTGATT
Source organism: Carcharhinus amblyrhynchos (assembly GCF_965287045.1). Classification (NCBI taxonomy): domain Eukaryota; kingdom Metazoa; phylum Chordata; class Chondrichthyes; order Carcharhiniformes; family Carcharhinidae; genus Carcharhinus; species Carcharhinus amblyrhynchos. Next base: position 36,881,284 of record NC_137339.1, on the reverse strand, counting down.
CCTGAGGCACACCGCTGGTCACAGGCCTCCAGTTTGAAAAACAACTCTTTACAACCACCCTTTGGCTTCTGTCAAGAAGCCAATTTTGTATCCATTTAGATACCTCACCCTGGATCCCGTGAGATTTAACCTTATGCAACAACCTACCTTGTCAAAGGCCTTGCTAAAGTCCATGTAGACAACATCAACTGCACTGCCCTTATCTACCCTCTTGGTTACCCCTTCAAAAAACTTAATCAAATTTGTGAGACATGATTTTCCACTCACAAAGCCATGCTGACTGTTCCTAATCAGTCCTTGCATCTCTAAATGCCTGTAGATCCTGTCTCTCAAAATACCTTTGAACAATTTACCCACCACAGGTGTGAGACTCACTGGCCAGTATTTCCAGGCTTTTTCCTGCAGCCCTTTTTAAGCAAAGGCACAAAATTTGCCGCCCTCCAATCTTCAGGCACCTCACCCGTGACTATCGATGATTCAAATATCTCGGCTAGGGGACTTGCAATTTCCTCCCTAGCCTCCCACAACGTCCTGGGATACACTTCATCAGGTCCCGGGGATTTATCTACCTTGGTGCGCTTTAAGACTTCCAGCATCTCCTTCTCTGTAATATGTACACTCCTCAAGACATCAATATTTAATTCCCCAAGTTCCCTAACATCCATACTTTTCTCAACAGTAAATACTGATGAGAAATATTCATTTAGGATCTCACCCATCTCTTATGGATCCGCACATAGATTACCTTGTTGATCCTTAAAAAGCCCCACTCTCGCCTTTGTTACTCTTATGCCCATCTCCCATCTTCCCTACAGAGATCCTCATGTCCCATGGCTCTCAACTCCCATCTCTCCTATAGAGATCCCTGTGCCCCAAAGTCCCCTCACCTCCCATCTCCCCTCCAGAGATCCCTGTGCCTCGGGGTTCCCTCAACTCCCATCTCCCCTACAGAGATCCCTGTGCCATGGATTCCCCTCACCTCCCATCTCCCCTGCAGAGATCACTGTGCCTCGGGTTCCCTCAACTCCCATCTCCCCTGAAGAGATCCTCATGCCTCGGGGTTCCCTCATCTCCCATCTCCCCTACAGAGATCCCTATGCCATGGATTCCCCTCACCTCCATTCTCCCCTGCAGAGATCCCTATGCCCCGTGGTTCCCTCAACTCCCATTTCCCCGGCAGAGATCCCCATGCCTCAAGGGTTCCCTCATCCCCATTCTCCCCTGCAAGGATCCCAGTCTGAGATACCACTCATGAGCACTGAACATGATTAAGTCCATCCACCTCTGAGTGCTCCTCAGGGTTCACTTAGTTGTACATCGCGCCTTTCTGAGATCATGCTGATGTGGGGGAATGATTCCTGTGTTCGGTCTCTATAAGGAAAATTTATTACGATATTCCTGATATTTGAAGCAGGAAACGCGGCCTGCCATTAACGGAGGAATGATGGTTGTGTCCTGCATTCGCACTAATAGGAAATATCTCTGGGACCGTATGGTGACATTTTCCAGTCACGCCACCAAACACACCCACTCCGACTGGGAATGGGAAATCCCGGCCTTAGTGTCAGTTTTATATGACAAGGCTGTGGAGGGCATTGGGTTGTTTTATCGAGTGAAAGCTGTTATACAAATGTTAGCCGTTGTGCCAATTAGTGTCCTGAACAGTTTGGGTTATCCTGACCCATGGATTCTCATTTCTGATGAGGCTTATGGTCCAGTTTTACTTTTTTCTGGACTCTGCAAGACATTCTATCAACAGGAACAGCAATAAATCTGGTGCAGGGCTAAGTTATTTAGACATGAAGTCTGTTCTTGATTTCTTAGTGAGTCATTTGTTCTCCTGAAAATTGGGATTGGTTGTTTTTCTTCCTGTTTGTATTGTTGCAGTGCTTGCACATGCGTTTTGGCAGAAGTAAGCATGCAAAACCCAAGTACATTTTTGCACAGATCAATTACCGCATTTTCCTAATGCAAAAGACATAGGGCTGAATTTTACACTTGGGTCATGGCCCTGCCCACTGGCTGTGTGGCCCATGCCATTAATTCCTGAGGTGGTGGCTTTCCTCCTGCTCAGGGGTGATATCCCACCTCCCAGATCTACAGGCCAAACTGGCAGCTCGCCAGTCCCAGCAGCACCACCAGGAAGTGGGCACCACTGAGCTTGCAATCAATCTCTGCATTGTAGGAGGCTGACGGTAAGTGGTGCAGCCTCACCAGAGACAGTCAGTGCAAGAACAAGGAGGGTACCCTATACCACCCCACACTGAGAACAAGGATAGTACCCCACCCCACCCCACATCAAGAACAAGGCGGATACCCCACGCGCCCACAGCCCCCCCACACCCAATGCTCCACGCAAGTCGGCAACTAGGCTACAAGGGTTGACCAACTGCAGCGGGAAGGGGTTCTTAGTTGGCTTTTAATTGACCAATGAAGGACATCAATTGTCCCAAAGACAGACAGGCCACACAGCTCCTAATCCACTGTCCCCTCCACTCCCACCACTCCCTCTTGGCTGTTTGCTGCTGCCTTTGAGAGGTTTATAGGAATGGCATTTCATTTCAGTCATGTTGTCATGGTTTTTACAGTTTTGTCTGAATCATTGAGATTGTAGTTCCAGTGCCTGAGAGTATGTGGGAATGACAGTTGGTGTTTCCATGAAAAAATACTATTGGCAAATGTAAAACAAACAATTATATTCTCTCTTTCTGTAGTAGACGTTCACAGAGCAAGTCAACATTCGTCCACTGTAAATTGTTTAATATCTGAAAAATTCCGAGTCAAGTTTTTGACTTAAGAATTAAAAAAAAACACATCTAATCCAGCATCCCAGCCAATTTTATAGCCTGCTCCTGTTGCCAGCCTGATCCCAGGAGTAGGTGCGGTGTTGGGGGTGGGGTGTAAATTTTCTGCCATTATAATTAGGTCGAGTCCTCAACTATTATACAATTAGGACTAAAACATTACTGCAACCACTGGAATAGCAGGGGAAGTGATTTTTAGGTAACCAAGAAACTCTGTTGAGTGCAGAACAAAGTGTGAGTCAGTTTTAATGGAAAGTGTTACTTTCTGGAACTAGTACTAGCAGGTTATCTGGCACAGAAAATAAATGACATATTGACATGGAGTGGGGGTGGGCCGTGAATTTTGACTCCGCATGCTCCGAGTGCAGGATCGACGGAGTGGGGTCAAAATCCCGTGAGGATCGAAAAGCACGGTTCACTCTAGCGTGACCACGCTTCCCAATTTTCCTTGGCCCTAGCCGATGCTGCAATCTGCTTCAGGCCCATAATAAGCGAGAATCTGATTTTAATACATTTTCATGGATTTCCATATGTTTAACTAGTCCTCTTGCTGAACTATCCCCCCCCCCCCCCCACCACCTCACCCACATGATGTCACGTCAGCGAGGATTTCGATAGGTTTTTAAGAATCTAAACCTGCCAAGGGGATCATTCTAGGAGCACAAAGGGAAGTATAGCCCCCGGGGGAGAGAAGGACATGATGAGGCAATGCACTGGCAATGCCCTCTGGCGCAGGTTGACACTACCAACCTGGGAGAACTAAACTGTGCTGGGGCAGTGCCTGAGGCCAATGCCGGGGTGGACCCTGGTGGGATTCCAATAGAGGGGAGGATTTCATTTATGTGTGAGGGTGGAGGGACTGCAGGCACTGAAGGGAGGGGGAGATGGGGATGCCGATGATGATAGTGATGTGGGGGTGGGGTGGGGTTGAGGGTGACAGCAATGATTGTGGTGGGGCAGGGAAGGGGGTGGCAGAGTGCTCCTGATATCTCTGTGGTGGGGGAGGGGAGTGGAGGCCGGTTAACTTTCTGTTTGAATCGGGGTCTTTGCAGCTGGCTTTGTCAGCTCGAGGAGACTCCATTCAGCGCAGTGACAAGTGCCAACCCTGACCACTTTGTTTTGCTTTCAAAGTGTGAATATTCTGGGAAAAAAAACAGCCCAGTGGATCTGGTGAGCTCCACACCTTTCTTGCCAGAAATGACACTTTGCCAAATTCTGGTAAGGGTATCTAACCTATCGAAAATGCTGTTGTTTCTCATTTATCCAATACCTCATTTATCCAGCCTCGTACGTGTGCATAGATCCCTGAAAGTTGGCACCCAGGTTGATAAGGTTGTTAAGAAGGCGTAAGGTGTATTAGCTTTTATTGGTAGAGGGATTGAATTTCGGAGCCGTGAGATCATGTTGCAACTGTACAAAACTCTGGTGCGGCCGCACTTGGAGTATTGTGTACAGTTCTGGACACTGCATTATAAGAAGGATGTGGAAGCATTGGAAAGGGTGCAGAGGAGGTTTACCAGGATGTTGCCTGGTATGGTGGGAAGGTCTTATGAGGAAAGGCTGAGGGATTTGAGGTTGTTTTCGTTAGAGAGAAGAAGGTTAAGAGGTGACCTAATTGAGGCATACAAGATGATCAGAGGATTACATAGGGTGGACAGTGACAGCCTTTTTCCTCGGATGGTGATGGCTAACATGAGGGGACATAGCTTTAAATTGAGGGGTGGTAATCATAGAATGGATGTCAGAGGTAGGTTCTTTACTCAGAGGGTAGTAAGGGTGTGGAATGCCCTGCCTGATGCAGTTGTGGACTCGCCAACTTTAAGGGTGTTCAAATGGTCAGTGGATAGGCATATGGATAACATTGGAATAGTTTAGGTTAGAGGGTCATTAGATTCGTTCCACTGGTCGGTGCAACATCAAGGGCTGAAGGGCCTGTATTGCGCTGTAATGTTCTAATAACAACCTATGGGCTTCCCTCAGTCACACCACTTCCATGACTTGTTACAAATTATTTTTCAGGCATTTCTTGGCTCACATTTTGCAAGAAGAATAACAGCAAGACTCACAGTATTCATTAGCATTACTCTTCTGAAACTGGCAGTAACTCTGGGAAGCCAAACATGGTAAGAAGTCTCACAACACCAGGTTAAAGTCCAACAGGTTTATTAGGTAGCAAAAGTCACCAGCTTTCGGGCTAGTGAGTGGGAGTTCTATTCACAAACAGGGCATATAAAGACATAAACTCAATCTACAAAATAATGATTGGAATGTGAGTCTTTATAAGTAATCAAGTCCTAAAGGTACAGACAATGTGAGTGGAGAGAGCATTAAGCACAGATTAAAGAGATGTGTATTGTCTCCACACAGGACAGTTAGTGAGATTTTGCAAGTTCAGGCAAGTCGTGGAGGTTACAGATTGTGTGACATGAACCCAAGATCCCGGTTGAGGCCGTCCTCATGTGAGTGGAACTTGGCTATCAGTCTCTGCTCAGCGACTCTGCACTGTCGTGTCGCAGTCCCAGAACACTTTTGAACAGGTACAGCACAGGGTTAGATACAGAGTAAAGCTGCCTCTATACTGTCCCCATCAAACACTCCCAGGACAGGTGCAGCATGGGATTAGATGCAGAACTAAAGCTGTCACAGTCCAAACATGTGCAGTTAAAGGTGGAAATCCAGACATTTCTGTCTGATTTTACATTTCTCTAGACGTTTGTGCTGTTCCAGATCTCCAGAATGCAATCAGGTCAAAATTACTGAAAGGTCAAGACTTTGTCCTTTTACACCAATTAGTCTCACTACAAAAACCCCTGGAACATGCTAGCCAGAATTTTACTGCCTTGTCTGCCCCAGAATCAGGTCGGGGAGTCTCACAGAACAGCATTCTCTGTTGGCCTCAGGTGGGATCTTACGAGCCTCGGGTGCGCGAGGCAGTAAAATTCCAGCAGCTATGTCTTGTTGAATGATGCAAACTCAGTGTTTAATCATGTAATTTCACAATTACTGCTAAACTGCGCCCTAACCATGAAAAATGAATTTTATATTTGAGGAATGTCAACAACCGACTTGAATCATAGCCGAGAGCAAGCTGAAGCCAAGCAGCGAGAGTGAAAAGCGTGCGTGGCAAACCAGGCACTCCACACACCACTCCTCCAGCCACCATCTGCCCAATAGAGACCGGAAATTCCCGCCCGAGGTTAATGGGCATTTCTGTTGTCCACCCCTCGCCTGCTCCAATTCCGTGGCGGGCGGGGTGGTAGAATTCCGGCGTGTAGCCCACACATTGGACTCCCCAGTTAGCGAGAACTCGTTTTTAGTGTGGAAGTAAATCATCCAAGGGACTGCCGAAGAGGAGAAAGTAAATCACAATTTATTGTCTTTTTCAAAAAGAATGTTTGATTACAACATTTCAACTGCCTTCATAACCTTATGTGCTTGTCTCGATCAGCTATTTTGCTGCTGTCAAAGCTTCAGTGTAAATAATCGGTGCATTTTGATTTTTACTTTGCTGTCTGTGAAAATACTACAGTCAGCTTCCTGACATCACTGCTGCCAGATGTCTGGAGATTTCTTTGTTTGGGCAACAGATTCAAATTCACAATGGGAAAGGGAAAAAAACCCACATCCCATATTTGTGGGCTGTTCTCTTTGAGGTCATTCACCAGCACTGTCACATTGCCACCAACAGCAACATCCAGGCAGATGAGACAAGTATTGTTTGACCACTGGGCAGCATGGTGGCACAGTCCCTCAGCCTGGGTGCAGTGTGACAAATGGATCAATAATCACCTTCACTCCACCGAGGTGAGTTCCCCACATCTCTTTCCTCTTTGAGGCATGCTTATCACAACTTGTGAGGGTGCACTAGGTGAAGAGGGAGTGCCTACCATGGCAGCGTGAGACATCCTATCAGAGGTATGGCTGTATCTCAGCAAGAAATTGGATCTGTCTTTGCTGACCTCCCACCCAGCCCCTAAACTGTCCCTGGAAGGCAGATATCTCAAGGAGACATTTGTGAAACCCCATCACGGGACAAAAGGCTGCCACCAGTATAAGTGTTGTGCTAAATTTATAAGAAGAATTAAAATTTTCCTCCTTCTGTTTGCAGGAGAAATGGGCACATAGCAATAAGGAAAGGGCCAAGACCCGTGGAGGCCTCTGCTTCTCAGATCTGTGTCGAGGAGGAGATCCTGGAACTGGTCTCAGAACAGCTGGCTGATCACTGATGCCAGAACATGAATGTCATCAAAGGACAGTGAGTGAATGTGTGTGCAGGCTGCACAGATGCTTCTTTTCTACACAAGAGACTCATTGATCATGTGTAAACCACTACAAACATGGCATGGTCAACAAAAGAGGATGTGAAGTCCTTAACCCCAAAATTATCATGCTCCCTCCTGCAGGTGTTGACATTCCCAAAGGATGCTCATGGCAGAGACCTGGGACTATCACTCCACCCCTGAGAAGGAAGGGGAGGGATCCCCAGAGGGTGCATTGTCACATCATTACCCTTCACCAGCGCAGATATTCTCCATCAATGGGTATGCGCACAATTAGATTCAGGGTCACAAGCTAATGAGCACATCAGCAATGCACCCAAGTAGCTGATGCGAATCTGTGGCAGTCAAGGCCACTGTGAGTCAGAGGACTGCGGGAGGCCAGGCCCACGGTGAGCCACAGGCTGATGAGAAGCCGCTGGCATCATCAACAACTCAGTACCTTCTGGAGGGACAGTGAGAGATAAGGGAACACCTGGCGGAGAAGTCAGTGAATGGAGCAGTCCATTCATGCCATCTGCAACTATTGGGGTGGCATGGTGGTACAGTGGTTAGCACTGGACCATCACAGCATCAAGTACTTGATTCGATTCCAGCCTTGGGTTACTGTGTGTGTGGAGTTTGCATATTCTCCCTATGTCTGCGTGGGTTTCCTCTGGGTGCTCTGATTAGGGGATTAGGTTAGGGGATTAGTGGGGTAAATGTGTGGGGTTAAAGGGATAGGGTTCCTGGGTAAGATGCAGAGGGTTGGTGCAGATTCTAAGGGCTGAATGGCCTCCATCTACACTGTAGGAATTCAATGTTTCTATTCTATGATGGTGCACTTTGCCTCCTCCATCACATGGTTAACGACCATTATAGACAGGCAGATCCAAGAGACCATTGAGTGGGTGCTGGAGAGGGTGTAGGCCTTGTCCATGAGTTCTAAATAGCTGTGGCAAGGGGAGAAGGGGACTGAAGTCTTCAACAAGTCCACAGACTCTCAGGGCAGCAGGGATGTGGAAGTGTGCCTTGAAAGAGAGGAGGAGGTGGTGTGCCCTCCCACAGCACACTCTGAGTGTGGCCCAAAGTTCCACAGCCCATCTTCTAGTGATACAAGAGCCTCCATTAATTGCAGCGGCCGAGGTGAGCCCTGAATCCGTGCAGGAGCCCATCAACCTGCTGGGGCACCTCAGGCAGCAGAGGACAGCTGACAAGTTCATCCCAGGCAATGGAGCAGCAGCTTCTCTTGCCCTCAGCTGCAAGCACAGGATTTGCACATCATAGAAGCAACTTAAGAGAAGCATCCAGATGTACCTGGGCTCATGGGTAGTTACACTTTGTACATGTTAAAGTTTTATTATTGCTGTGCCACTCAATAAAATGTTAGGGTCACTGCTATTAGCCATCCTTTTCATTTTTACTGGTCAGTTAGATATTATGTAAGCCTTGCTCCCCTGATGCACTGATAGAATTGGAATAGGTCACATTAGCTCAGCTCCTCTGATTTCCCAGTGTGTAGTGAACCTGGGAGCTGTTGTATAAGGGGTCAATTCTAACGCTGTGATATACATCACAAAGTATACAAGAAGTGGTGTAATTTTTTTATTCATTCATGGTACATGGGTGTCCCTGGCTGGCCCAACATTTATTGCCCATCCCTAGTTGTCCTTGAAAAGGTGGTGGTGAGCTGCCTTCTTGAATCACTGCAGTCCATGTGGGTTGACCCACAATGCCACTTCATCTTGCAGCTGTCATGGCAAGATGAAGTGTGTAAGATAGTTCTTAACAAATTAATGTTTTCCTGACCTTAGCAGACACTGTAAATATTCTGTTAGGTACACTGACACCAAGAATATTTTAAGTGCTAGATGATGGAGCAGGATATATGAGGAAGGCACCAGGATCCCAACCACACGATACCCCACCTGCCATCGACCCCACTCTCAGTGACTCAGAGAGACAGAAAGGAAAAGCTAGTAATCATACATGAAACCATGTAATCAATAATGAGCAGCCTATAAAAACTACCAGTTAAAAATTAAAGGAAAAATCACAAAATCCATCCTTTATACTTACTGAAAATGTTCTCACTGAGTTGAAGAACACTTGCCGTAAATAATGTTTGTAACATAGTAATGTCATAGAAATATAAATGCTACAAAAGTAATCAAACTTACATCTAAAATTTACATAGGTTTACTTGGATATATGGCACCGAAACAGGCCATTTGGCCCAACCAATCCATGTTGGCTTAATGCTCTACTTGAGTCTTCAACCATCTTTCCTTATCTAAATCTATCCCTGTAACTTTCTCCCTCAAGTAGCTTCACTGTAAATGCATTGATGCTGTTTGCTTAAACTACTCCCTGTGGTAGCGAGTTTCACTTTCTTAAAACTCTTTGGATATAGAAGTTTCTCCTTACTGAGTTGCTGCTGACTGTCCTACATTGACGGCCTCTAGTTATGCTCTTACCCACACAAGAAACATTCTCTCTCTATCGACTCCATCAAAGACTTTCATTTTAAAAAGATCTATTAGGTCACCCCTCAATCTTCTTTTCTCAATAGAAAGGAGACCAGGCTGCCAATCCTTTCCTGATAAGCATACCCTCTCATCTCTGGCATAGAAAGTTTCATTTATTGACTGAAAATCAAACTCAGGCCATGAGAGTGAAAGTGCCAAATATGAAAAACTAGAACCTCTTGTTTTGTTTGATATGCTTTGAGCAATTACTTTTCATTACAGGCCTGCAGTTAGCCCATGAGAAGCCTGAGCCTTGAGTTCAAGAGGGCCCCCAGAGACTCAATCAGGTCACAGGCTGAAACTTCCTACTTATGACTTCCAGAATGCTTTCTATGATTAATGACAGTTGACAAGACTTCCTTGCAGAAGGTGACTGTAGTCATTTATTGAGTTGTCCATGCAGTGTCATTGTGCTATCCCCTGTATTGCCTACCCCCACCACTTGACATGATTTTTTCATCTTTCAATCATCTTCAATAGATGCTGGATCTTTGTAGTTTATAACTTTCCTTCGGTATCTCAGGAAGTAGAAACTATTAATAGGTGAGTCCAAGCAGTGAGTCAGGAAGTTATTCAACAACAAAACATTATTTGTTGAATGGAGAAAAATGAAATGGAACTTAATTTTTCCCACAAAGATAGAATGTTTTATTTGGTCTTCACCTCTGGTGGGAAACAGCTTAAAGCTTTAAATTTTCCTAGAGATGAGTACTTAACTGATATGAAGATGGCCTTCCTGTCCAATTAAAGCCAGTGCTGATTTAGATTCCCTATGGCAGCCATTACTCTGCTTGTTGTCCTGAGGGAGGGATCTGTGATTTCATAGAATCCCTGTAGAGCAGAAAGAGGCTATTTGGCCCATTGAGTCTGCACCGGCCCTCCAACAAAGTATCTTACCTAGATCCTCGCCCCATAACACCATGCATTTACCCCACTAATCCCCTAACTTACAAATAAGGGGCATTTTAGCATGGTCAACCCACCTAACCTGTACATCTTTGAACTGTGGGAGGAAAATGGAGCACCCGGAGGAAACCCACACAGACACGGGGAGAATGTGCAAACTCCACAACAAAACAAACAAAGAACAAAAACAGCCCGGGAAACAGGCCCTTCGGCCCAACGAGCCCGTGCCACCATCTCAACACCACCAGTCCCTCTCTCCACCCACGACCCTCGTCTAATGTTTTATGGCCATCCAGATTGAGGGAAACTGATTTAGGGACAATTTATTCCTGCCAATCAGCCTAACAGCACATCTTTGGGGTGTGGGAGGAAACCGGAGCACCCGGAGAAAACCCACGCAAGCACGGGGAGAATGCGCAAACTCCCACAGACACCGGCCCAAATCCATGTGTCTGCACAGCAATCAGCGATAGTCACTGAGCTGTCGTCTTGCCCAGTATCTGGTCCAGTTTAGGCACACACTAACGACATGAAGCACTAGGCCAATCTCAAACAACCAAGAGCAGCCCCAGTACGACCCATCGCGTGTGTGCCCCTCATTGGACACGAGGTGGACAGTCATCCACGGCCAGAATTGAACCCAGTCCCTAGCGCTGTGAGGCAGCAGTGCTAATCACTGTGCCACTTACTCCTGGGCAGGTGGCCATCCAATTATTCTTGGCAATGTAACACTTCAACAAGGGGGTAACAACCCCATTCAAAACACAGTCATTGAAAGTCAACTCTCACTGCCACACCTGCAGTTACCAAGGGCTTAGTTTCCTTTTTTATCTCACTTACCTACGTATAGGACAGCCATAATGCCCTGTAACAGCTATGACTTGTGCCCAACTCTAAAGCTGCCTTCAACTTGTCAGTTTTTAGAAAGTGCAGTTAACTTGTCTGGCATTTTAAAACTTTAAAGCTCAGCCCCTGACAAGCTCGTAACAAGCCTTTTGCCTGATTTAATCAGCCTCTGTTGTTTCCTGCCCATCTACCCCCAACCCCCTTCCCAAATGTGATGATTGCCAGTGCTGTGATTGGTGATGACAGGAGTTTATTTATTTATTAGTGTCACAAGTAGGCTTACATTAACACTGCAATGAAGTTACTGTGAAAATTCCCTTGTTGCCACACTCTGGTGCCTGATCGGGTACACTGGCCAATGCACCTAACCAGCTCGTCTTTTGGACTGTGGGAGGAAGCCAGAGCACCCAGAGGAAACCCATGCAGACACGGGGAGAACGTGCAGACTCCACGCAGACTGTGACCCAAGCCGGGGATTGAACCTGGGTCCTTGGCACTGTGAGGCAGCAGTGCTAACCACTGTGTTACAGTGTCACCCCCAACACACCACCCGGCTCTGAAATTTCCAGGGTCCCCGACCCATCTATCTCTATTCATCTTTGGGTAGGGGGATTTAGCCCATGTGTAAATGTGCTGTTTATGAATACACACCAGCACTGATCATTGTTCCCCTTACTTCCTACTCCAATTAGATCAATTATTGCCCTGGCTAATTAAGGAGAGGTCAGAGTTGAGACTTCTGGTCAGTATATTTCAGCTGTGCAATGTGGTGAGGAGGTGCATTTAATCCATGAAGACATGAGGGAACCTCTGCAAATGACTTAATATAGGAATGGTTTTGATATTGTCCATCAAAAATTCACAAATACAACTTCTAATACCACTAATATTGGACAGCTGCATGTTGTTGGCACAAACTATGGAAACTTGATGTTTCAGTACATAGTAACAGTTCTGATAGTTGACATGGACAGCACTTGTGTACCACATGCAGCAAAAGACTCACTACTATATCAGCCTCCCGAGAACATTAACCACTGCCACCTGCTGGATGTTTAAAGGATGGAATTAACTTTTTATACAGTTTTATAGCTGCGTGTTAACTTGGTGAGGAGCATCTGTTGGAAAATCTCAATTTGCCGTCTGTGTTCATGGGCTATTGGTGTCACCGGGAAAAAAAATCAGCATTTATTACCTATCCCTAATTGCCCTGACTGTGGGAGGAAGCTGGAGCACCTGGAGGAAACCCATGCCGACATGGGGAGAACGTGCAGTCTCCACACAGACTATGACCCAAGCCATTTCAGAGGACAGTTAAAAGTCAACCGCATTGAGTGGCTCTAAGCTTACACAGGGGCCTGTAAGTTCATTTTCCTTCCAAAAAGGACATCACCAAACCGGATGAGTTTTTAAAAACACTTCGTTAAATTCATGGGCGGTATACCATCTTATATTCCAGATCTATCTTATCTTTAGGCTCACCCTCTGGATTATTAATCCAATACTCATAAACTTCGTGCTATCATTCCTGATAACGTGTCATTTAAGGGAGCAAGAATGAGATTGCACTACAGACATGCAGAGGGGTGGCATGATGGCACAACAATTAGCACTGCTGTCTCGTAGCACCAGGGACTGGGGTTCAATTCCAGCCTCAGGTCACTGAGTGTGTGGAGTTTGCATGTTCTCCCCGTGACTGCGTGAGTTTCCTCTGGGTGCTCTGGTTTCCTCCCACAGTCCAAAGATATGTGGGTTAGGTTGATTGGCTATGCTAAATTGCCCCTTAGTGTTCGGATTAGCAGGGTAAATATGTGGGGTTATGGAAATGGGGCCTAGGTGGGATTGTGGTCAGTGCACACTCATAAGAACATAAGAACATAAGAAATAGGAGCAGGAGTAGGCCATCTAGCCCTTCGAGCCTGCCCCGCCATTCAATAAGATCATGGCTGATCTGTTGTGTCTCAGTTCCACTTTCCCGCCCTCTCCCCATAACCCTTAATCCCCTCTCTTATCAAGAACCCATCAACCCGCTTCTTAAAAATATTTAGCGAGGCAGCCTCCACCACTTCAATGGGCAGAGAATTCCAGAGATTCACCACCCTTTGAGTGAAGAAGTTCCTCCTCAATTCCGTTCTAAACCGCCTCCCCTTTATCTTGAGGCTGTGCCCCCTAGTCCTACTGTCTTTTTTGAGCGGGAAGAGTCTCTCCACCTCTATCCTATCCATCCCATTCATCATCTTATACGTCTCAATGAGATCTCCCCTCATTCTTCTAAACTCTAACGAGTACAAGCCTAGTTTATTCAGCCTCTCCTCATAGCTCAACCCCCTCAACTCCGGTATCAGCCTAGTAAACCTCCTCTGCACTCCCTCCAGGGCCAAAATATCCTTGCGCCGGTGCGGCGCCCAAAACTGCACACAGTACTCCAGCTGCGGCCTCACCAATGCCCTATACAGCCGCAGCAAGACCTCCCTACTTTTATATTCAATCCCCCTTGCTATGAAGGCCAGCATCCCATTCGCCTTCCTGACCACCTGCTGCACCTGCAAGCTGGGTTTTTGCGACTCATGCACAAGGACCCCGAGGTCCCTCTGCACCGTCGCCTGCTGCAGTTTTTCGCCACGTAAGTAATAGTCCTGCACTGTAGGGATTCTATGTGGAAGCATCTATGTAGCATTTTCATTCAAATTAAATCCTATATCAATTTTCATGATTTTGCATGGCTGTGGTCTAGAATTTTGCTCCTTTTAAAGCAATCTTGGTGTGGCATGCTTCTTCAAGCAAGGTTGTTGTTGTTTGAGTTGTGTTTGAAGTCCATTTTTATGGCTGAGCCCAGTCCATCACTTGAACCAGCCTCTCATCCATTGACTCTGTCTACACTTCACACTACCTCAGAAAAGTAGCCGGCAGAATCAAGGACCCAAACACACGCTGGACATTCTCTCTTCCACTTTCTTTCATCAGGAAAAAGATACAAAAGTCTGAGGTCACATACCAGCTAACTCAAAAACAGCTTCTTCCCTGCTGCTATCAGATTTTTGAATGGACCTTCCTTGCATTAAGTTGATCTTCCGCTACACCCTAGCTATGACTATAACACTGCATTCTCCACTCTCCTTTTCTTCTCTACGTATTGTATGCTTTGTCTATGTAAGGTGCAAGAAACAATACTTTTCACTGTATACTAATACATGTGACAATAATAAATCAAATCAAATTCTGTGACTTCAGAATTGGACATCTTGCGTTATTTTATTTTTTCATGTTTTACAGCATTTTCCAAAAACTACATCTCGTGAGTTCTTACCAATTATGACTGTGTTATTGGCTGTATTTAACAAGATAATGGAAATTCCCCTGTGTAACTGCATCAATGAGTGGGGGGAGGGCGGGGTGGGAACTCATGAGGCCACAACACATACAGGTTTAAAGATACCTTAACAATGTCACTGCCCAAGGACTTGTGTTTAGCAACTTTGCCGCTCCTACCTGGGAGAAACACAGAAGCTGTCGAAGAGCATCCATGTCTTCAATGTTATTGCACTGCTCCATTAAATCCTTGATGGTCTGTGTAGTAACTCCAAGCACCTGTTTTGATTCCACAACTCTTTAACACCCCGACTGAGGAAAAGTCTCAGTTTTGACATTTTCAGTTGATCTAGCCTCAGCAGCTATTGGGGGAAAAGAGCTCCAGATCTCTATTACACTTGGTGTAAAGATCTGCTTTCTGACATCATCTTTAGGTGACCTAGCTCTAACTTTAAGGACAGACCAAACATTTCTCCTTCACTTCCTCCTGCAGCAGCCGAGTGTTGCATCTGTTGTGGGTCAACTAAATTAAAACCTCAAAGTTTTTCTTTAAAGCTAAAATAACTGAATGTTCTCTGCATGTTATCTCCTTGAAGATACAAGGGGCAATTTTTTTTATTGTAGTTACGCTTCACAGACCATGCATGCAGAGGCAGTTACACTCAGTTTAGCACACCCCAGCAAACTTCTTCCTCATCTGACCCTGAGCAGAGCACAAACCAAGGACATATCCCGCTTTTGTGGCAGGGGGACGTGGTGGGAGGAAAGACGGTGGCTTGGTGGATCAGCTACCACGACTTAGTCAGAAAGATATAAAGGCCGAAATTCACCGGTCTCGCCTGCTGCGAGAATCGTAGTGGGTAAGACAGAAAATTTGGCAGACCATTTAATGGCCCTTTGAGCTCGGGTGGGAATTTCTGGTCTTGGGACACGCACAGCCAGAGAATCCCACCCAGGATAGCTGATCGGGAAATTTACCCACCTCTGTTTGTACAATTCATTGCTGCCTTAAGTAAAGTCTTTATTCATCAAGCTGTGAGGCTGGACTGAGGAACAGTTAAGAAACATGGACAATGTTGAGAAAACTTACTTGTTTGTTAACTAAACAATGCATTTCATTAATTATGTGCAGCTTTTCTCCCCATCTCTCATTGATGCAAATACTTCTGATCAACAGCCACTTTTCTAACATAATGCAAGTTGTGTAAGTTAGTCATTATCATACAGGATCTCTCTGTGTACACACTGATTGATGTATCTCCTCCATTCCATCAGTGGGATTCATTTTAAAAGCACTTATTTACAACATTATTATAACAGCTACATGTTTATCTGGCAGTAAGGATACTTCAATTGGAAGCAATAAAAGAAAAAACTTCTCAAAGTAAATCAAAGAAAAAAGGTTTAATAAAGAAACATCCTTACTCCAACACTTAGGCCACACCCTGGGCCACACAAGCTTTCCACAATTCCCATCTGCTTTCTATTTATACCAGATCAGTTGCTCACCTGACCACCACATCATTTTGCCATTGGTTACATTGTCTACCTGGTCAACTGACCCTCACAGCATGTTACCATTGGTTATATTACAGCAGATTTCAATGTTATCATTGGTTACATTACAACACCACATGCCCTGATATTATGAAAAGCAGTACATCAGTGCAAATTATTTATTATGTGCAAGGGCACAGATAGCTTGGTATATATTGGATGGTGAGGAAAAAGGTTAGAACTGCAAAGGGATTGGCCTGAGGTTTCACATTCTCTTTTTCATTTTGCCAATTCACTGTGTCGAAGAATATTTAAGGAGTTGAGTAATACAGTTGTGAGAAGCTTGTTTCTGAGGTCCTTGTAATGTCTTTTATGCTTCCAATCTCAGGAGCAGATTCCAAACAGTACCTGATCTTTCTACCCTCATTATTTGAAATTTGTTCCAGACAGGGCTTGGAGAGCACAGAAACATTTGTATTCTTCTCCTTACTGCCCTTAATCAATGAGTTCTTTGAAAAGGAAATTCTGTCTGTTCCCAACTCCATGGTGTGTCTCATCAGCCTAAATGACAACAGCAAGCTTTCATATGTTTAAATAAAGAGGACTTATTGGGATGGCACAGTAGGCAAGGCAGCATGGTGGCACAGTTGTTAGTACTGCTGCCTCACAATGCCAGGGATCCGGGTTCGAATCCCAGCTTGGGTCACTGTCTGTGTGGAGTTTGCACATTCTCCCCGTGTCTGCATGGGTTTCATCCAGGTGCTCTGGTTTCTTCCCATAGTCCAAAGATATGAGGGTTAGGTGGGTTGGCCATGCTGAATTGTCCATTAGTGTCAGAGGAACTAGAAATGCAAGAGGTTATGGAGATAGGGCCTAGGTTGGATTGTACTAGGTGCAGACTCGATGGGCCGAATGGCGTCCTTCTACACTGTAGGATTCTATGATTCTATTCGTAGCTTTATGCCAAAAGTCAAAGTACTATGTCACCCACACAAATAAGAAAGATGCACTTCAAGAGAATAGTGTACTTTTACATGTTCTAAATAAACAAATCACAGTTCATGTGTTTGGCTGGTTTTAGGAAAGTAGGCATTGTTAGCTTGTTGAAGGCAACATTTTCATTCTGAAAGGATAGCTTTGATGGAATCAATAGCTGGAGACAAATATTAGTACTTTTATAGGATGTTCAGTAGTTTCTGAAGTTAGTTACATGTAGTTTTTCATGCCAACAGGTTAAATTTCTTTACATGTGAACTTGGAAAAGGAATCAGGCTGGGAGACTTTCAAGATGTAGCCATCTCCAGGATTAAAAAAAGTCATAGGCGTTACTGCCTTGTTCTGCAACAGGTATTTTGCAATGGATGCACTTGTAATAATAAAGGATTTGGTATCAGAGCTGGTTTCAAACGCATGATGGTAAGCTTTAGTGCTTTCCATTGTCCACACAATAGTTTGGAGCCAGGGTGATTGATACGCACCGTGGGAAATTATTAATAACCTGTCAACGTATCAGATACAATTAGCTCACTGGAAGATTTGATATTCCATCCTCACTGCTCCAACACGTCTGGCAGCCATTTTTTATTCAGATCTCTTTCATTAAGCTCATAACAATTGTCCCTTTGCTCCAGAGAATCCCATTAACATTTGAGAACTTTCCAGAGACATTTTCAGACATGACTTAATTCTTTGTCTCTGTAGAAATTGCAAAAGTCACCTGATCTCCAGCCGCCATTTTAATGCTGGTGTCCGTTTTACTTTGAAAAAAATCTATTTAGCAGATCAGGGTATTTATTACCACCTGTTTGTGGTGCTTTGGGAATTTTAATACCAACAGAATCTTTGGTGAACTGTAGGTTCAAGTTCAATTCTGGGGTCCTGGAAAAAATCAAATTTCATTGCCTGCTAAAAAACAATGTTTGTTCTGTGTACATTTCTGCTACTGTACAGGTGTTCTACCTGGACAGCTCTTAACCCTTTGATTTCTGTTTCTACAACCCTTGGGTCTAATAGTTCAGGGTATGGTCCAATGATGATTTTTATTTCAAGCGTGACAGTGGGCGATAATATAATGTATAATGTATCTGGGGACTCCTTGTGCAGGTGGTCTTCCTTATGTTCTGAAGCAGAATTGCTGGGTTTAGTGAGATTCAAAATTTCAACCTGACCATCTGATTGTTTACTGGGCAATTATACACTGACAGCACTTGTGGTGTTTACAATTGCAGCTCTTCAGAGGGCATATCGTCTTCCCTTTCTCTTTTACTTTGAGAATGGGTATCCCCAAATATGCCCTATGACCTCTGGGACAGTAACATCCACAAGTGGCTATCCAGCTTCTTCTCCACTCCCCTGTTTCACTTCAAGCGGGTGAGGCATCTCCCTCACTTTCTGCTTGCCTACTTGGGAACTCTCTTGGCATCTGTGTAAATTGTGGAAGAAGTTTCTGCCAACACAGCTTTGTTGCATTTCCTTCCACCTCTGCTGCTTTTATCTCAGTAGCTTTTCTTTCCTCTGGTCCTGTTCTGGCCAATTAAATGCTACAAGCTCTACCTTGGCCTTTAAAGAATTGGCAGGCTCTAATCTTGTAAATTCTGCAGGCTCTAGGAGGCTGAACGCTGACCCCCTTTAACTTCTGTTGGCTTTCTGGTAGCCTCCTTAGTGCCTCAACTGCCCCTGGATGATTTTAGAAACTTTTATAGCCCCCTGGAACTGAGTTTTTTTTTGCTAGTTTCCCTCGGCTTCCCCAGTCTCCTCGGATTATTCTGGGCCTTCTGGACGCTATGCCATATTGTCCAGCATTATCCCAATTGGCACTTCTCCAGTGACCAACTTACTCTGCAGTAAATTTTAATGAAGGGAGCCTTCAAACATTTGACACTTAGCCTTTTTTTAACAACACAATGTTATATGATCTGCTTTCAGGTGGTATAGCTGAAACATTTTCTACAAGTGGGATTTGTAAACAGCCAGTGTCCCTCAGGATAGTAATCCCTTTTCTCAGGATCTGGGATTAAAGAAAAAAAGAGTCATTTTCCCTTTGTACAAAGATCTCTGGTAGGTATTCTGGCCTTCCCCATTTACATCTTCTTCAAATTAGGGCACAAATTAGGAAGTCAAAGTTTGTCTCAAAGTTTGGGTTATGTAAGTCTCCATTATGTAAAAATAATTTCTTCCTGGTGAGCCCAAACTGCCATATTTCACTGTCTGTGCTTATAATTCCTTCTTGAGCTTCTCTAACTAGAAGGTTCTCTCTCGGGACTGTCTCCCCTCTTTTTCTTGGAATTCTCTCTTTCTCTAGCCTTTCTCATTCCTTTTTCTCTTCCCTCCTAGCTTTCTCATTCTGTCTTCCTTGCTTGAACCCTAACTCCAGCCTCTGCTCTCCTAGATGAATTTTGACCTTGTTGATTTCAGTTTCTATACCTTCTGCCTGTTCCACCTGAGGCGAGACCAGAATGCTCAGCCAGCATTTATTTTTTTGGGTTCATTTTCTCACAGTAAGCTTCACCTTGCTAACTTACTGCTTTTAAGGCTGTTTACTATTTAAGCTTTTGCCTAGTTGAATCTTACTGCTCTACAAAGGCTTTAGCAATAAAGTCAGCCAATCTATTTTCTGGCCTACTGCCATTTTAAAGAAACCAATTTGGTTATCAAGCTTTGTATTTTGTTCCAATTTGTGTTTTTAATGTTGGATTCAGCTGCTTTTAGTGCAATTGGTTCAGATCTAGGATGCAGAACCCAATTCTGTTATAGACAGGATCGGGGGAGAATTGAAGCACTTGCATTATTTTCCTTGAATGTGCTTTTTGAACAGGAAGGTATGTGTGTTTCTTAGGCCATCCCCACCCTTTCACCCCACCCCGCGCCCCCCCACCCCATTGTGTGTGTGGTCAATTTAACAAACAGTGGGATGCTTTTGTAAGTTTAATTAGAGATAATTATTCCTTTGTGCATTCACCCCTAAAGTCTAAAAGATAAATCTCTCTTTCATACAGGCACAGGAAAGATACAGTTCAAGAGAATTTTTTCAAGTTGTAAAGAATAATTCTTAGTTCATATGTTTGGCTGATTGTAAGGAAACAGGCTTTGCAACCTCCTTGAAGATGGCCTTTTCCCTTCAAAAGTGTAGTTTTGGTGGGTTCAATAACTGGATCAATGCACCAGAATTATTGCAGGATTCCCTTGAAGAGATGGATGCTTAACTGGTCATGAAGTTTATCACTTGAAATTTCTTTTGTTAGGAGGTCAAATTTCATTACAGGTAGACTTGGAATAGGTGTCAGGCTGGGAGGTTTTAAGATGTAGCTATCACCTATAGTTTAAAAATGGCTGGTGTTACTGCCTTGTTCTTCAGCTGCTATTCTGCAGTGGGTGCTCTTTGCAATCTCCCTGGGCTAGAATCTCCAGCCTCATTACGAAGAGAGATTGAATAGACTTGGGTTGTTTTTGTTGGAGCAGAGAAGACTGAGGGGTGCTTGACTGAGGTGTAAGAGGTTATGAGAGTGGAGAGAGAGCATTTGTTCTCTTTAGTTAAAGGGTCAATCACAAGAGGACACACCTTCAAGGAGAGGGGCAGGAGGTTTAGGGGATTATGAGGAAAAACCTTTTCACCCAAAGTGAAGTGACAGTCTGAAACGTGCTGCCGAAGAGGGTGGTAGATGGGAGTTGCCTCATCCTTTAAAAAGTACCTGGAGGAGGACTTGGCACAAGATAGCATTCAAGGCTCTGGGCCAAGCACTGATAAATGGATTAGGTAGGAGGACAGTATTTCTCGCATGTCGGTGTAGACTCGATAGGCCGAAGAGCCTCTTCTGCACTCTATGATTGTGTGATCTGGTAGCCATTCTTTGTCAGATCTCTTCCATTAAATTCATAAGGATGGTTCCTTTGACCCTGACAAACCCATTAGCATGTGAGTTTTTTCCAGGCTGACTTTCAGGCATGAGTTAATCCTCTATCTGTGCAGAAGTTACAAAATCACCTGACCTTACACAGCTATCTCAACAGCCTTGTTGGTGTTCATTTTCAGATGCTTAGCATTCTTTGAACACTTTGTTGTACTCTAATGGGATGAATGTTCCACGTCACAGTTCCCAGAACAGGAATGTAGTGTGAGATATTAGATTGGATCTTGGTATTTCTATCCAAAAAGGCACCTACCGGTAGACAAATATTGTGGCTACTGTTGAGAAATAAATATTTTTTACTTGTGGGGAATGAGGCAAATTCAACCTGACGAAATGCAGTCTGCTGAATCATTTCCTTTTGTCATGGAGGTATATGAAAGTTGATGCTTCTTGGGGCAGTTTACTCATTTAACCAATCTCTCTGGCATTAGAAGGTACAGTGACAACTTGACTTATGGACTCTAAGCAATGTACAAAAAGCACGAAACATGTGAAAAACAATTTACATATATTTGCTTACAGAGGTTTATATTCTTGTCACCAGTTAAAAAAAACAAATGGGGCACTGTTTCTTTACTATTGTAGGAAGTGTGCTCTGAGTAAGGTCGTATTACATCAGTTTTAGAGACCATAAGGAAGGCTGCTGGTTCTAAGGGTTAAAGAGCTCTCAAGTTTGGCATGCTGCTTACATTATACTCAGCAACTGGCTTCATTCTTACATGAAGGACTGAGTCACAGCTTGCCCAACAGGCCAAAGTCTGGGGGAGTTCTTTAACAGAAGTTTTTCACAGAAGAAAAATGTAACTTTAACCACAGGAACTTTCATCTCCACCAAAAGCGGAGGCTGTGATTTTCTTCAGGGCATCTTGGGACGAGTGTGGAATAATGACAGTGATGTTACATTGTTGCCTAGCAGCTGTTTGTTTACCCAAGTAACTGTGTGGTCAAATAGAACTCAGAATAAAGTGCAACCTAACGAAAAGGTCATCTGTGCAACATGATAATCATGAAGAAGGTAAGCAAGAGATTTAAAAGACTGCTTGTTAATGTGAGAATAATATATTGACCCTATTGGAAAGGGTCCAATGATTTGACGCATTCCACTATTCTTTTCAGAGATTAAGTTAACATCCTGTTCTTGAAAACTTTAGGAAAATCTTTATAAGGTCATCTAATTATCTTCTGAAAGCTATTATTCCAATCAAAACATCTATATGTTAATCTGTTATAAAAATATTCCTTCAGTGCAAAACAACGGGTTGGGAATAATTTGCACAAGTGCAAATATTTCTCTTGTATCCTAGAGAGATGTGAGGGCCTTTCTTTGGTGATGTAATTGATGGTTGCTGTTTAATCTTTCTTATCATTTTAATTATACTATAATTAAAATGACCTTCAACATGCTCATATTTGAGCTTAACATGGATGTATATTCCATGGTATAAAAAGCCTATGAAATTATCCATTAAAAGTGATGTGGCAAACACTATATAATTAGAATCCATATCTTACCAAATATCATAGAATCTTACAGTGCAGAATGAGGCCATTTGGCCCATCGATCCTGCACCGACCACAATCCCCACCAGACCCTATTCCCCTGAACCCCTTGCGTTTACCCTAAATGGTCCCCCTGACACTAAGGGGGAATTTAGCATGGCCAATCAACCTAACCTGCACATCTTTGGACTGTGGGAGGAAACTGGAGCACCCGGAGGAAACCCATGCAGACACAGGGAGAATGTGCAGGCTCCACACAGACAGTGGATCAAGCCGGGAATCGAACACAGCTTCCTGGCGCTGTGAGGCAGCAAAGTGCCACCATGCTGCCCACAAATATCAGAGTGTTGCTCTGACATGTGCCACATACATATCAGAGCACTGTCAGCTATGTGCTTGGCCCTCCCTTTAATTTTGCTTTAAAGTATATTCTTGAATAATAATAAATTGTCAGAGACTGAGATACTGAGGATCAAGAAAAGTCAAGTGGTTTAAAATGATCTTGTAATGCCTTGGCATTCATTCTAACTGGATATTTCTTAAAAAAGCATTTATTCACAGAGGCTGGATCTCTTTTCTATTTCCAACTCCTTTTGTTCATTGCTGCTCATCTCCATTTGACTTGCTGCCCATAAAAAGTGTTCCTCGTCTTTGCGTCTATTTCCTTCTCTGATGTAAGGTCGATTGAAGTTCTTAGAGATAAGCTTAGTCACAAAACGTTCTTGCTTTCAAGTACAGCCGCATGCGAGAGTGTAGGCGAGATGTCATGTTCTGTATGTAACTCAGGAAATTTTAGTGCAGACAATACTTGGGACAGCACTCCTGCCCCCTGGCAGGAGGCAGACAGAATTATCACCTGTATTTTTGCTGAGACAATTAAAGTAAAGACAGGGGGCAGGAGTTTTCGATGCAATTTGTTGGCTGGACATAGGCCCTACCAGTGCACAAGATCCCGGAACTTCAAACGCAATTCTAACTTCTGCCATCTTTTCCACTGGCTCAACAAAATAGTGCTGGATTCTGGCCGAGGCCACTGAATTGGCCATACCTCCCAAATTAAATCAGTCACTATTATGAATTTCCTCTACCTCCGCCTGTCTGCGGGCTTTTGAGGAGCCTCTTGAAATTGAGAGGCTTTTTTTTAAGTGCTTGGGCACTTTTAGAGAGACCTTTTAAATGCTTTTAATTTTTTTCGGTTTCCGAAGAAACCAACTACAATAGTGTGACTAGTGAATGGTTCTGTATTGCTTGTTAAAGTCAGTTATTTATTATGCCGTCTGGTGCTGATTTCGACGCTGATTAAAACGCTTATTCTTCATGATGTAGTTTCAGTTGTATTAATAAGGCTGAACCAATGGCAGAGTTTGCATTTGGTGATATGCAAATTAGTTTAAACAGCACACCGGGGAACAAAAACATTTCTCAAAGCGAGCATAATTTTGAGCCTAATTTGCGTTAAGATTGCAGATTGCACCTTAAATGGAAAATCTTGGCCAGTTACTGTAAATTTGTGCTCACTTCGTGTGTAATGTCTAAGTACATGGACAGTAAAAGTGTTTTTTTTAAGTTCACTGTGGCTGCTATATTTAAGGTATGTGGTGAGAAATTGGTCAGACTTCTCCAGCTTCTCATCAGTGGATTTGTTGGCAGTGAGTGGTGGTGTGCCATTTGCCATTGTAGCCGCCCTGTGGCGGGGGGTACGTTGCTGGTGGCACCAGAGTATCTGCCACTAGTGAACAACTGGAGAATTCTGCCATTGTCTCTACAGTTAACAGAGCCCAGTAACTACAGGACACTAGATACAGTAATTGGCTATAGAACCAGAAGGGAGATCAGGAGATTTTTTTTTCACTCAATGACTTATGATCCAGAAGTTGTTGGAAGTAGTTTCAACAGCATCTTGCAAATGGAAACAGAATTAATACTTGAAAAGGGGGGGGTGGGGGGGGGAACTCTGCAAAGAAATTGAGGGGAGGGTTGTGGTAGTTTGGGGCTACTAGCCCTCGTGTGATTCCTAATGGCCCACTGAATTACCCAGAGAAGGCAGGAACTTGATCAGAACTAATTTGAATTTATTTAAATATAATTACCAAGTTTGAGGTTGGATACTCTGGTCTCCTGGTGTGCTCCTTCCCCCTCAATAAATCCTGCAGCTGCCGATCTCCCACGGCCCTGATAAGCAGGGATTAGACACCGTGGACTCTGAGACAGAAAATGAGGTAAATACTGCCTCCAACTATGCCCATGGGCTCCTCTGCCACTGCCAGGCTGCAGAGGAGGTATACCATAAGACACCTAGCGGTGTGGGGGGTTGACCTTGGGGGCTTTCCTCAGGATGGGGCTCACATGGCTGGACTTCTCCTTGTTGCCCTGGAAAACATGATTTCAGGTATCTTCAAGTAAAATTCTTTATTATTGTTTTGTTCTGTAAAACCTTTGAAGTGGCCTAGTTTCATTAAACTCCATGCCCCCTGCACATCTGAAAGCCTCCAAAATCAAGCAACACTCCAAGGTTGCCCTTGATTCATTTCAGAAGCCCCAGATCCCTTTGAAGTGCTTTGATTGACAGGGGCATCTAATTTCACTAAGGAGGACCCCATTTCTAGCTTGAATAATCCCAGCAAATCTGAAACCTCTTAGAACTGTATTGATTGACAGGCCCAGTTCAGATCAAAGAGGGGATTAGCCCATGTTTGTTTACACAAGGAATTGGTTGAGAACTTCGCATATTTAAGTGTCCAGATCGCCAACAACTTGGCCTGGAACCTCTGTGCGGACATTATAGTTAGAAAGTCCACCAAAGCCTCTGATTTCTCAGAAGACTAAGGAAATTTGGCATGTCCACTATGACTCTCACAATGTTTACAAATGCACCATAGAAAGTATTATTTCTGATTGCATCACAGTTTGGTATGGATCCTGCTCTGTCCAAGACTGCAAGAAACTAAAAGCATTGTGAATGGAGCCCAGTCCATCACTCAAACCAGCCTCCCATCCATTGACTCCATTTACAGTTTCCGCTTCCTCAGAAAAGCAGCCAGCATAATTAAGGCTCCATAGACATACTCTCTTCTACCTTCTGCCATTGGGAAAAAGGTACAAAGGTCTAAGGACACGTACCAACTGACTCAAAAACAGCTTCTTCCCTGCTGCCATCAGACTTTTGAATGGACCTACCTCATGTTCAGTTGATCTTTCACTACACCCTCGCTATGACAATGACAATACATTCTGCACTCTCTCCTTTCCTTCTCTATGTACGGTATGCTTTGTCTGTATAGTACACAAGAAACAATCCTTTCACTGTATACTAATACATATGACAATAATAAATCAAATCAAAGAACTGAGGTTCATTAGGTGCTAAAAATTTGTTTTTCTGGCAGCTCCAGGGCAGATCAAATAGTTGATTGTTGATGCAGTCAGTTCATTAAGCCTGAAGTGCTTCCTCTTTTTACCATACCTATTTTGTTTGGTCCTTTTTTTTAACACAGTGAATTTTGTTCAAGTCCCTGACCCTTCCTAGGAAGCAGAATACTTTCTAATCTTTTTTTAAAATCCATTTAGCTTTTCTTACTTGCCTGCAAAGCTTCTCACTGAGCCGATAAGGTGGTTAGGTAGAGGCAGAAGGCTTCCAAAACATGCAGTGCATTGCTATCCATTAGAATAGCAGGACCTGCGGGGCTATCACCAAAGGATGGAAAATGAATCACTTTCAGTCCACAGACATTCGATGGGCTGAATGGCTGCCTCCACTGCTATGTTTTTTTATAAATCCAAAGTCAACCTCACTTTATCCAATGAGATTCTGAAAAGGACATTCATATCAGTGAAATAAGACATGTGAGAAGGGAAGCAAAATCTGAACATTGGCTCATTTGATATTTCATTGGTTCCTAGGAGTTTCACAAGTCTGATATTTGTTGTGACTCCCTCTAAGTGATTTGATTTGATTTGATTCACTATCGTCTCATGTATTAACATACAGTGAAAAGTATTGTTTCTTGTGCGCTATGCAGATAAAGCATACTGTTCATTGAGAAGGAAACAAGTGAGTGCAGAATGTAGTGTTATAGTCATAGCTAGGGTGTAGAGAAAGATTAACTTAATGCAAGGTAAGTCCATTTAAAAGCATGACAGCAGTAGGAAAGAAGCTGTTCTTGAGTCAGTTGGTATGTGACCTCAGACTTTTGTATCTTTTTCCCAATGGAAGAAGGTGGAAGACAGAATGTGTGGGGTGCATGGGGTCCTTAATTATGCTGGCTGCTTTGCCAAGGCAGCAGGAACTGTAGACAGAGTCAATGGATGGGAGGCTAGATTTTGTGATAGATTGGGCTACATTCATGAGCTTTTGTAGTTCCTTGCGGTCTTGGGCTGAGCAGGAGCCATGCCAAGCTGTGATACAACCAGAAAGAATGCTTCTATGGTGCATCTGTAAACATTGGTGAGAGTCATAGCCGACATGCCAAATTTCATAAGTCTCCTGAGAAAGTAGAAGCATTGGTGGGCTTCTTAACTATAGTGTTGGCATGGGGGGACCAGGACAGTTTGTTGGTGATCTAAACCTAAAAACGTGAAGCTCTTGACCCTTTCTACTTCATTCTCATTGGTGTAGACAGAGGCATGTTCTCTTTTACACTTCCTGAAGTCGATGACAATCTCCTTCATTTTGTTGACATTGAGGGAGAGATTATTGTTGCCTCACCAGTTCACTAAATTCTGCATCTCACTTCTGTACTCTGTCTCATCAGTGTTTGAGATCCAGTCCACTACAGTGACGTTGTCAGCAAACTTGAAATTCGAATTGGAGGGGATTTGTCACAAAGTCATAGGTGTATAAGGAATATAGTAGGGGGCTGAGAACACAACCTTGTGGGCACTGGTGTTGAGGATGATCTTGGAGGATTATTGCCTATCCTTCAATGGAATTTAACGTTGGCAAGTGCGAGGTGGTCCACTTTGGTAGGAATAATGGTAGGAAGGACTATTATTTACGGGGTGAAAAACTGCAGCAGGCGACGGTGCAGAGGGACCTCGGGGTCCTTGTGCATGAGTCGCAAAAACCCAGCTTGCAGGTGCAGCAGGTGGTCAGGAAGGCGAATGGAATGTTGGCCTTCATAGCGAGGGGGATTGAATATAAAAGTAGGGAGGTCTTGCTGCAGCTGTATAGGGCATTGGTGAGGCCGCAGCTGGAGTACTGTGTGCAGTTTTGGTCGCCGTACTTACGCAAGGATATTTTGGCCTTGGAGGGAGTGCAGAGGAAGTTTACTAGGCTGATACCGGAGTTGAGGGCGTTGAGCTATGAGGAGAGGCTGAATAAACTAGGCTTGTACTCGTTAGAGTTTAGAAGAATGAGGGGAAATCTCATTGAGACGTATAAGATGATGAATGGGATGGATAGGATAGAGGTGGAGAGGCTCTTCCCGCTCAGAAAGGATAGTAGGACTAGGGGACACAGCCTCAAGATAAAGGGGGGGCAGTTTAGAAAGGAGTTGAGGAGGAACTTCTTCACTCAAAGGGTGGTGAATCTCTGGAATTCTCTGCCCGTGGAGGTGGTGGAGGCTGCCTCGCTAAATATTTTTAAGACGCGGGTTGATGGGTTTTTGATAAGCGAGGGGATTAAGGGTTATGGGGAGAGGGCGGGAATGTGGAACTGAGACACAACAGATCAGCCATGATCTTATTGAATGGCGGGGCAGGCTCGAAGGGCTGGATGGCCTACTCCTGCTCCTATTTTTTATGTTCTTATGTTCTTACTGAATGTGCTTTGTGAGTTAGGATGTTCAGGATCCAGTCGCAGAGGGAGGTGCCAAGGCCCAGGCCACAGAGTTTAGAGATGAGTTTCGTGGCAATAATGATGTTGAGGACTGAGCTGTATTCAATAAATAAGAGAGTGAGCTTAGAGTTATGACAATACCACACTTAAACATCCTATATGTGAAAACTGTTAATTAAAGCACGAGGCTTTTTCTACATGACTTTTCTTTCTCCTCATCAATGTTCATCTTCTTAAGAACTGTTAATAACATTTCAATGTGATTAATTGGCACTTTGGGACATCGTGAGGATATGATAAGATGCAAATATGAAGGTTTTCTCATCATTTTCAGCATCTACAAGTGAGATGGTGGGCAGCTGGTCACTAGGAAGTCTGCAAGGACTGATATTGGAGTAACTTTCCCTCCCTGTGTGGGGAGTGTTTGCCTCCCAATGATTAGATAAGATTGGAACTTGTGAGGCTTTATATGTGCTAATCTATATCTTTCTGCTTTATTGTATACAAGCTCAAAACCTGAGTGTATTGTGCCACCTGGATGCTCGTACACTAGATACAATTTCAGAATTACATCTCCTATTATTGTGAATATGTGTGAAAGATGGAACCATTGAGATGCAGTTGTCACAGGGAAAACTACAATTTTAAATCAGTTTAAATGGATGTTGCATGGGACATCTAATTAGTCTTGTGATGAACTAATTTTTTGGGGAGCAGTTCAGTTACAGGCTTCAATGATTTTTATTGGTCCTTGCTGCAGTAGAGATGGTCAGAGGTAAATCCACAGTTATAACTCAAAGATTGGTCTCATAAAAAATCTAACATGAAATACTTCCTGCATTAACATGAGACTGGGTTATTCTTCCTTCAGCTATTCTGAAAGAAGGAAAAGTTGGAAGCATTCTTGAATGTCATCTGACCAGATGATCGTCAATTCGGGAGCCTCACATGCCTTGTGTGTTTGGCATGGTATGGTTCACGTGGGGGCATTTTTTGAGTATTAAAGTGGTTGAATCCTACCTCGGTAGCACTGCTGGTGCTAATGGGAAGTGCATCGATTGTTCCACTGGTGGCAGCACTGGTGGCAGCATTTGGGAGAATCGCAGCCAGGTTAAGAACAGAAGCAGTAGGGTTAGTTCATAAAATCATAGAATCTTTACCATGCAGAAGGAGGCCATTCAGCCCACTGAGTCTGCACCGACTCTTACCCCAGCCCTCCCTCCTATTCTAACCCCATAACTCCTCATATTATGATGGCTAATTCCCCCTAATCGGCACATCTTTGGACACTAAGGGGCAATTTAGCATGGCCAATCCACCTAACCTGCACATCTTTGGACTGTGGGAGGAAACTGGAGCACCCTGAGGAAACCCGTGCAGACACAGGGAGGATGTGCAAAGTCCATACAGGCAGTCACCCAAGGCCAGAATTGAACCCGGGTCCCAGGCACTGTGAGGAGCAGTGCTATCCATGCCTGTGTCAGCTCTTTGAAAGTTATCCATTGGGTGAATGGCCTCTACTCTCTATTCTGTATGTATTTAGGGTTTCTCTGCTACAGATGGGGTAGTGCCCAGCTGGGTCTGTCACAGATGAATCAGGAGACTTCAAGCTTCTTCAAATTTCCGATTTAAGCCTGTTGCAGACTGTAACGCAGATCTCCATAGTAACAAAGCTTTTTGATCAGAATCCAACGCTCACTGTCCCAAGGAAGCCCTGAGCCAAAGCCAGAATCAGTTTTGGCTGCTTTGGTCGCATAGACACCTCGCTCAAACCCTTTCCAATGTGCTGGAACAGTTCAGTCACATCTGAGCTTTCCATTCCAAAGCAACCCGAAATACAGATCGTTTCCCTCTTATATTGTGAGTGTCCAGCAAATTCCAGGAAACATTTTTTTGCTTTACTACACACATCTGCTAGCTTGGAATGTTCATGTTCTTATTTCTCAATCAGTTCTGTGGAATAATTAGCCTTCTGTGCAACCAGCCTTTCTCCTTACTTTGGTTCTGTCTCTTATTTAGATGGTAATTAAAGTCTAGTAGCAGTATCTTACTACCATTTCAAACAATAATTGAGTTTTGTATGAATTTCTAGATTTTCCTCTAGTATCCTATTATCGTTAAAATGTCTCTGCTGTTACAGGAGAGGAAACAATAAATGCTTGTGTTCAGTAGTTGCACTGGCCTTTCAGAATTTCAGATGTCCTGACGATCTAAACCTTCAGGTCTAATTTTAAGTGGGCTTTGATGTTTTTACGTGACAAGAGATTCGACAAAAATGCAGCTTTCTTACATTCAAAGGTAACCAAAGTGATCTTGCCTTGGGGTATTTCCACATAATGTTCAGTAAGAGATCACACAGCACCAAGTTAAAATCCAACAGGTTTATTTGGAATCATGAGCTTTCGGAGCACTGCTCCTCATCAGGCAAGTGATGAATTTAACTTGGTGATGTGAGGCTTCTTTGTGCCCACCCCAGTCCAACACCAGCATCTCTACATCATGGCTACCACCTACATAAGGTTGAATGCTCTTAAATGTTGGTTTGAATCACAAAATCATAGAAACCCTACAGTGCAGAAGGAGGCCATTTGGCCCATTGAGCTGCACAACAGCAATCCCCATCCCTGTAACACCATGTATTTACCCTGTTAAACCCCCTGACATGAAGAGGCAATTTATCATGGCCAATCCATCTAACCCTCAGATCTTTGGATTGTGGGAGGAAACCGGAGCACCCGGAGGAAACCCACACATTCAGAGGAGAATGTGCAAACTCCACACAGACAGTGGCCCGAGGCCAGAATTGAACCCAGATCCCTGGCACTGTAAGGCAGCAGTGCTAACCATTGTGCCATCCATATTTGAAAAGGAGGTACTGATATCTCAGAATTTCCATTTAATCAATCAAGTATCATTGGTTATAAATGACACTGGGCCTTGACACATTGGATGGAATTCCCCCATGCCCCTGCTGATGGGATCAATGGCAGACAGGAGGGGAGAATTCAGTGGGAGGTCCCAAAAAATCAATTTTGCCACATGTGAATTTACAGCAGGACCTTCTGATTCTGCCCACCATGCCCGATCAGGAATCCTGCTGGAGGTCGCATGAAACTCCTTTGCATTTGGAAGCAGATGAAGACCTGACCAGGATCTTCTCCCCATGCCCGATTCTTCATGCCAACAGCGGAAAACACACCAGTCCAGAATACTTCTGGATCAATGTGGTATGCGGAAGTTGGGACTTATCTGATGACAGCCTGGAGCTGCCTCTGGACTTTGATTGGTGGAAACTAGCCATCCTGGATACTGGAACACAACAGAAGTGGATGGGAGAGAATCCATCAGTGCACAGTCTGTCACAGAACAGGCACAAAACCCCCCAATGAAATTTGCACATTTTCCCTGTGTCTGCGTGGGTTTCCTCCGGGTGCTTCAATTTCCTCCCATGTTCCAAGGATGTGCGGGTTAGGTTGATTGGCCATGATAAACTGACACTCCAGGGAGATTAGAAGGGTAAGTGGGCTTATGGGGATAGGTTCTGGGAGGGATTGTTATCGGTGTAGACTCAATGGACTGAATGGCTTCCTTCTGTACTGTAGAGTTTCTGTAATGAGGCATAATTTGTTGGGCTGAAGGGCCTGTTTCCTGTGCTGTGTTGTTCTTTGTTCTTTATAATTAATTATGCCACGGATGGAAGATGTGGCGTGATTTCCTGTCGCCCTCTGCAGTGGAAAACACACCCCTGTCCCCATCCCCACCACAGGACTTGATTCAAGATGGGAGAATTCCACTAGTTTAAGATCCCTTATATCAGTCCAGATCAGTATATGGTACTGCAAGTCAAGTATCACATTTTATAACCTAACCTCCTCCTGAAGATGATGAACCATTTTAGGACGTGACTCTATGAGTATCAGTTTCTTCAAATATCTTACGTAAGTAACATTTTGTCAGGTGATAGTCCGGCAGGTGAAGTTATTTGGCAACGATGATCAATGACATTCCTGCCTTCAATCAATGTACACTTCCAGCAATCTGACGCGTATGTAAAATTAAATGGCTTCTCCTATTTTTAGCAACATCTTGGTGCAGGCCAGTTTTTACTATCGAAAAATATTTGCCCAGCGTAGTAAAATTGTTGACAACCTGCTGTTTGAGTCAAGTTTTTCTAAGTTACCAGTTTTAGCAGTCTTAAAATATTTTCTTTTTCCAAATATAAATAATCCTTCAAGGAATTTAAGGGAAACATATCCTATCCAAAGAAAGAAAGCGTAATTCCCCAGCTTCTATAGATAGGTTTGGCTTTTTTTTTGCATTGCAGAAGTGAAATGTGGACTTGCTGCATGGCTTTTGCTATGATAATTGCTAGGAGACTTTTTATTGATGAATCATGCTGTTGCTAAGAGCATTCTGGGCCCACCACCAACTTGAACCAACTTACGCTCCTGCCAGACATCTTGAGGGTATTACATCACACATAGAAACAACACAGCTTGTCTGTCTCTAGACACAGCTTACAGTTGTAAAAAAAAATTAGATTAGCAGATATCAAAGATTTGTTTTATTCACTTCGGGGGCTGTGTAGCTGGCTGCATTCCAGCACAGGCTTCTTTCACAGCATGACTTCAGCTTTCAGAGTCCTTACATCTGCTGTTGCCATGGTACAAAAATAGTAAATTAGGATCATCAGAAGTTAAGTCTTGTTGGAGGTTCTAATTGTGGCATGTTGCAATCTATAGTTTCAAATTAAGTTACTATAAACTATTTTCTTCGAACTATAATCAGACCTGTTCTCGAGACTCCTTTTCAAATTAAGAGTGGTCCACAGACAAGTAAGTAATAGACTCTTCCCATCAAAAAACTAAGCAGCTACACTCCTTTAAATATCTCATAGTTCAGGATGAGGTCCTATAACTTTCCAAATGGAACCCCAATATTGTTATGCTCTGGGGTGAGGAGGAATTAGCTGGCTCCCCTTCTTCATTCAACCTTCCCTCGGTTTGTCGCAACTCAGTTAACTTTAAAGGAATCCCTTCCCTGCAAATACCTTTGCTCGGTCCAAGTTTACTTACTTTCTAGAAGGAGCCAATTCAGCCAGGCTTTCTTGAGTCAAAGAAAGAATAAATTTATTAGGTGTATTAAAGAAAACCTGACGTAATAATAAAGAGTGCAACTCACATTCACACAGTGATCAGATAAGTTAAAAGTCCAGACAAAAATAAAAATCTATATAGGTGTGAGTCTTTGGTTTTGCCATGAGCAGAGATGGTGATGTGTTGTGGCTGTTAAATTGGGTGATTCCAGTAGAGCTGACTCTGGCAGATTAGCTATTAGTTTGGAGACACTGGATTCTAAAGGGCAATTTCCCTTAGCTTGAGGCTTTTGTGGCGCTTTCACCATCAACAGAGAGAGAGAGCGAGGGGGGGGATCCTTTTTTCCTGCAAGCCATGGTGGGGTGATTATGATTAACTGTTGTCTCTTGTTTCGTACACACTTCTTGTCACGTATGACACACATAGGTCAGGTGTGTAGTTGAATTTTTATCCCAGTAGACCTAGAAGGGAACAAAAAACATGACTGCAATATTATGGCCACTCACACGATCGGCATTTTCCTGTCCCACTGCAGTGAACGGAGATTTGGCTAGGCGCCAACTTCTTCAACCCCAGTGCAGCAAGAGCGTGGCATGAACAGCAATGTCTTTCACCTCAGAGTTGGTATTCTTGGAACTCAGACTATTACTGCATTCTGAGATATAGATCAGCGGGAGATGGATTTTGGATGTCTGCTGAAATGTGACAATCAGCCTTCATTGTCTCTGCAACCACAGGAGATTTAAGTTCCATCTTTTGCATTTTTCCTATCTCGCCTTTCAAGTGTTCCTGTTTGTATTTATTTTAAAGATACACGTCTTCCTTAAGAAGTTTAATACACTTGTAAGTAATTCAAGGCTGTATTACAATGTCATGACACATAGAAACATACTTGCGTACAAATTAGGAATAAGAACAGGCCATTTGGCCCATCTAGCCTGCTCCACTATTTGGGGACACCATGGCTGATTTTATTGTAGCCTTGTGGCATTCACTCAATTTTGCTGCCTACCCTTTGAAAGCCTTGTTAGTTAAGAATCTATTTATCTTTGCCTTAAAAACATTCAATGACGCTGCCTCCAGTACTGCCTAGGATTGTTGGAAGGTTAGAGTTGAACTAGCTGTGACACTGACCTCACACGTATGACCCCATATATAATAAATATATAATATATAATAAATAAATTCTCTTCATTTGCAACATAAATGGGAAATCCCTTATTTTTTAACTATCAGTGGCACAGTGGTTAGCACTGCAGCTTCACAGCACCGGGGACCTTGAATGACTGTGTGGAGTTTGCATGTTCTCCCCATGTCTGCGTGTGTTTCCTTTGAGTGCTCCTGTTTCCTCCCACAGTCTGAAGATAGTCGGGTTTGATGGATTGGCCATGCTAAATTGCCCCTCAGTGTCCCAAGATGTGCAGGTTAGGGAGATTAGCCATAGTAAATATGTGGGGTTATGGGGATAGGGTGGAGGAGAGGGCTTGGATAAGATATTCTGTCAGCGAGTTAGTGCAGACTCAATGGGCTGAATGGCCTTCTCCTACACTGCAGGGATTCCATTCTATGTTTCTATGACTCGATGGGCCAAATGACTTCCTTCTGCACTACAGGGGCTCTATATCCCCCGAGTTGTGATCTCTTCCTCAAAGGAAAACTTCCTTTCAGCATCCATCCTGTCACGTCCCCTCAACATCTTGTATATTTCAACAAGGTCACCTCTCATCTTCCTGAATTCCAATGGATACAGGCCGAACCTGTCTAATATTTCATCAATACACTAGTAATGTCCAATCATCATAACTGAGCTTTCAACATTGTATGAAGAGTGAGCAGTTACTTTTTTTATTGTGTTGATAGTCAAAATTATAAGTAACATTAAAAACAAAGATTATTGGTAGAATGTCATATCTGTGGAACAGTGAAGCACATCCCATGTATATAATTGATAAATGAGGATAAGATAATTAAGAGGCTTTATGGCAGTAAGCACTTCCAGATAACTCTGAAATCACTGTGGTGCTGCCAAAAATGAAAGTCTTTAGAAATTTGTAAGTGGGGGTGACCTTACACAAATCATTATAGATAACCAAACCTTTTTGCTCAGTAAATTCCTCTGATGTGACATCCTATTTCATTTTCCAACTGAATTTATCAAACCAAATGTTTGCCACAAACTACCCCTCGAATCTGTGCAATGTTCAGCTAATATTCCTTCCTCCAAAAGCATGGGTTCTTTGTTGGGGATACGATTTTATTGGCATCTGGTGCCTTAAAAACATTCAACGACCCTGCCTCTTGTTTAAGTGTTACAGCTTAACGGAGAGCGGCAAACTTCTATAGTGGACTCAGGGCTGTTTTACCAGTAAGGCATGATCTATGATGATTTGTGTACATTCCTTCCTCAGGTCCACTTTTTAAAATTTAGAGTTTATTTATCAGTGTCACAAGCAGGCTCACATTAACACTGCATTGAAGTTAGTGTGAAAATCACCTAGTTGTCACACTCAGGCACCTGTTCGGGTACATTGAGGAAGAATTTAACATGGCTAACGCACCTAACCAGCACATCTTTTGGACTGTGGGAGGAAACCGGACCAACTGGAGGAAACCCACTCAGATGCAGGGAGAACATGCAGACTCCACACAGTCACCCAAGGTCGGAATCGAAGCCGGGTCCCTGGCGCTGTGCTGTGAGGTGGCAGTGCTAACCAATATGAAGAGTGGAAATCCCATATCATGATGCCCGGGTAAATAATTCAACCCCACGACAGAGCAGGGGTGAAGAATCTGTGCAGTTAGGTTTCACAGATAACACAATTCTAACCCTGCTCAACAGTCACACACAAGTTCTTTCAGTGAAAATCACAAAACATTGGTGAGGAGAAGAAACTTTGTTAATTTTCCCCTTGTTGAATCCTGGGAGTTTTAAAGGCAGTTGTAGCAATGCTACCACTGTCCTAACACACATCAGCAAACTTGGCATCGACCAAAGCTTAAAACTGGGGGTTTTCTGATTCATATGGATTAGCTACTCACCTGATTGATTTGCCAATCTATAGATTCCCCACAGTGCAGAAGGAGGTCTTTGAATCTGCACTGACTCTCCGAAAGAACATCTTACCCAGCACTAACCCCGTCCTATTCCCATAACCTCACGCATTTACCATGGCTAATCTATCAAACCTATACATCTTCGGACTATGCGAGGACACTGGAGCACCCGGACAAAACCCACCCAGATCTGGGGAGAGTGTAAAAACTCTGCAAGAAAAGTCACAGGCCAGAATCAAACCAGGGTTTCTGGTGCTGTGAGGCAGTGGTGCTAACCACTGTGCCACCATGCTGCTCTCCTTTGCTGCCCACCGATCTATCAAAGGGCTTCTTGATATTTTTAATAGCAAAGTTCTGCATGAGAGCATGACATTTCATTTTTGTGAATGAACTAAAAAGCACTCACTTTTTAATGTATGCAGACTGAAGATGTAGCTATCAGTACAGCCTGCATCCTTTGTTAGCAAGACGGATGTGTGGTTAGCTTTTTTACACTAGCCAGAAACTTAGCCAAGGGCAGAAGAAATTCTGTTAGATGGATAATCTTCAACTACTCCCTGGATACATTTCCTAATATTTAATCAGAGTTGATTGTTAAAGCAGTGAAGTTGAAGAACATTGGGTAGATGTGCTCTGTGGTCAATTTGTACGCAGGAATATACAGACCACTATGCTTTCCGCTGTCCTAAACTGCAGCAGAAATGATATTGGGACAGGAAGACATAAAAGTCTGGACAGATTCACAGCATGGCACTGTTCTAGAAAAGCAGTTCTCCACCATCTCTACTCCCAGGGTTCACCATTGAAGACCAACTCACACAGGACACATTGGTGCCTGAACATATTGGTGCGCTTTTCTACAAGGACGTCTCACAGTAATTTGATGTCTGGCACAATGGTTAGCACTGCTGCCTCCCAGCGACCGGGACCTAGGTTGAATTTTGGCCTTGGGTGACTCTGTGTGGAGTTTTCACATTCTCCCCATGTCTGCGTGGGATTCCACAGGGTGTTCCGGCTTCCTCCCACAGTGCAAAGATATGCAGGTTAGGTGGATTAGCCATGGTAGGATTGTTCCAAGATGTTCATTAGGTGAATTAGCCATGGTAAATGTGTACGGTTATGGGGATAGGGTGAGGCGAGAGGGGTTTGGTAAGATACTCAGTCAGAGAGTCAGTTGGGACCTGATGGACTGAATGGCCTCCTTCTGCACTGTAGGGATTCTATGATCTGGATGAGGATATGTACTCTTGGGTGGGGTTTACTAACTGATTATTTTAAAGCATTAGAACTACTTTTACTACAAATTTTAAATTAAAGTCAGACCTATGTGTTAGAGTAGTTTTACTTATTTTATTGCTATCATTCATTTATATGTTAACTTTTAACAAATGAGCAATGTACCTGAAATTAATTTCTGTATGGTCGATAGAGAGAAATTGGAAAAAGGACAAAATGAAATTGAATTGTGACTGCCTACTTAAGGAAGCAAAGATGTAAAATAGAGCCCTCCATCCTTATTCCAACATTCAGGGTAATTTCAACCCTCAACATCCAATATTGTGTCAAAGGAAGTGCTTGCCTGAAAAACCAGGTGATCATTGTTGCCTGGCTCAGTGAGTTGTGAATATTGCTGCTGAAGTGAGAAACTGTTGTAGCTCATCTGAATTTTACTGTGATCCAACAGTGGTGACGATGAGGGATCAGTAATCTCACCATTCACTGGAGCAGAAATGGAAGAGTGACAGTAAGGGACACAGTCAGAAAAGAACCACAGCATAACACATGCTGGAAAAGTACCTCCCCATCCTTTCCAACCCCCACCCCTGGAGTCTGTCACTGAGGTACTGAGAGCTGCAACACTTTCACACAACCAGTCATCTTCAGCTACTTCATCGATGACTTTCCCTCCATTATAAGGTCAGAAATGGGCATGTTCGCTGATGATTGCACAATATTCAGCACTATTCATGACCCTGCAGATACTGAAGAAGTCTTCGTCCATATCAAACTCCTTCTGGAAATCTAAATGTATAGTACATCCACTGGTTTCCCTTTATTGACAGCACACTTTATTTCCTCAAAGAATCCTAATAAGTTGGTTAAACATGATTTCCCTTTCACAAAACCATGTTGACTCTGCCTGAATGCCTTGAGCCTATCCAAGTATCCTTTTATATCTTGTATAATAATAGCTTTTAACTTTTTCCTGACAACAGATGCTAAGCTAACTGACCTATAGTTTCCTGTTTTCTGACTCCTTCCATTTTTGAATAATAGAGTTACACTTGCTATCTTCCATTCTAATGGTGTCTTCCCTGGCTCTTGGGAGTTTTGGAAAATTGAAATAATTGCATCAACTATGTCATTCGACATTTCTTTTAAGACTGTAGGATGAAGTCCATTAGGACCCAGGTATGTCAATGAGCAGCTCCAATAGTTCATTCAGCACCATTTCCCTGCTGACTATAATTTTCCTGAGCTCTCACTTCCCT
Source organism: Carcharhinus amblyrhynchos (assembly GCF_965287045.1). Classification (NCBI taxonomy): domain Eukaryota; kingdom Metazoa; phylum Chordata; class Chondrichthyes; order Carcharhiniformes; family Carcharhinidae; genus Carcharhinus; species Carcharhinus amblyrhynchos. The sequence continues at coordinate 36,842,313 of NC_137339.1, read as the reverse complement.
TCCATTTCCAATTTGTTGCTGCTTCTGGGACGTTACTTGTATCCACTATAGTTTAGCTGATTTATTAGTATCACAAGTAGGTTTATATTAACACTGCAATGAAGTTGCCATGAAAATCCCTTAGTCACCACACTCTAGCGACTATGTTTGGGTACACTAAAGGACAATTTTAGCATGGCCAATGCACCCAACCGAGACATCTTTTGGACTGTGGGACGAAACCAGAGCACCTGGAGGAAACCCATGCAGACACGTGGAGAATGTGCAGACTCCGCACAAACAGTGATTCAAGCCGGGAGTCGAACCCAGATCCTTGGAGCTGTGAGGCAGCAGTGCTAACCGTTGTGTCACCATGTCGCCCTGACACAGGTAGAACATGCAAACTCCACACAGATGTCACTCAGGGCTAGAATTGAACCCAGGTCCCTGGTGCTGTGAGGCAGCAGTACTAACCACTGTGCCACCCATATATGCCATCAATTTTGAGTGATCGCATGGAACGAATGCGAAATGTTTTGTTGTTTCAAACATGAGGAAGGTTTGGGTGGCTTTTTGTGAGAATTCCTGAATCTCTTGTGGTGGGCTTCTGGCAGTAATTCAACCCAAGAGCAGGCTATACTAGACCTGATATTGTGCAATGAGATGGGAGTAATTAATGATCTCAGAGTGAAAATACTCCTCGGTAGGAGTGACCATAATATGATTGAATTTTACATTCAGTTTGAGGGAGAGAAGAGTGGGTCTGAAACTATGTTTTTAAACCTAAATAAGGAAAATTATAAGGGTGTGAAAGTTGAGCTGGCTAAAGTGAATTGGCAAGTTAGGTTAAAGGATAGATCAAACGAGATGCAGTGGCAAACATTTAATGGGGTATTTCAGAATCCAAGGCATAGAAACATTCTAACGAGTAAGAAAAAGTCCAAGGGTAAGACCCAGCATCTATGGTTAGCCAGAAACGTTAGAGATAAGCCAGATACCAAGAAAAAAATTATCGACAGGGACATTGATTGCCTTTAAGTTTTATCAATAGCAAAGGTTGCGACAACGTAATGAAAGCAGAACAGATACCATCGTGTTGGTAAAAGGGCTTACTGGGAAATGCCTCATAGTTTCCTTTGCTGAAATTTATCTGCAGAACCTATTAATCACTGGGGTAGTGACAGTCGGAGTCATTCTGAATTTGCCAAGGCAAGTTCAAGCTATGGCTGAGCAATGGGTTAGCTGGAAGTGCCATCCACAGAGACTGGGGGGAAGGATGGGATCAAGTAAAATGCTGCTCAGAGGCAGAGGGCTGAGAAAATTCCTAAAATCCTACAGTGGGCAATAGAACCTGTAGAACTAAAGAAGTTGAAAGAAAAGCCAGCAAAATTTACAGGTGCTACGTGAGAACCTGTAAAAAATAAAGGAGCCAAAATTACAGAGGCCAAGGCAGAGTTTCTAGAGTTTTAGAAAAGGCCAAATAGGGACTTAAGGAAAGCAAAGACCTTAGGTTAATAGCAACAGAGATTCAAGGAAATGTTCCAGGGTTGGGTGAAAGAAACCATTTTCTCCGATTTAAATAGGGATCCAGAAAGTCCCATTCCTACAAAAAAGGCAGAAAGTAAATGGAATGCCTTACCCTGCTTAAGTGCCACAGTGGAGTGCAACAGAAGCTGAATTGCTGTAGTTTCCCAGGGGATGTGAGACAGATTGGGGATAAATCTGAAAAGGGATTTATAAATGAAAAGGGAAGATGGTACACCCCAAGGGAAACAGAGCACATAAAAACCACAAGGGAAATAGAAGCCTCAGCATTGACATGATTCACTGAAAGACCAGATGGTCAAATTCAAAATTCACCGATCACCAAACCTAACAATTCAACTTTAGAACCCCAATGAAGACAACAGGCATGAGGCAAGTCCAGTCACCTTGCAATGATCTCCAATCAGTTCACAACACACATTCACCTTAAAAATAAGCTTTATCAATGTACCAGAAACAATTGTCTAATCCATGATTCGTAGAATTAACTATCAAATTGTTAAGGCAGGTACAAGCAGGGTAGTTATGTAGTAACATAAATTTGCATAGCACAAGCATTGTCCTTCAACAGCCTGCAAAATCTGATTCTTTACAGTACCGCAGAATTAAATTTGAAACTCCACTAACCGCACAGATCACTAGAAGTCGCACGTCTGCAGGTGGTAAAGTTTCCTAAATACAACTTTACGGCATGGCTGATGGTAGGAACTAGGCTGCCCAAGTTCCAAAATAAATTTGAAACAGCTACCGGAACAGTTTTGCTATTTGTGTATTATGAGGAGGTTTTCAGAAATCAAGAAGTAATTTCTCAGATCAATTGTGATGATTTTATATTAATGTGAAACATTTATTAAAATCAAGAAATTAAAAAAATACATTTAAACATAAGAACACCATGACACAGCTAACAGTATGTTTTAAATCGTTCCGAACAGATCTTGATTAAATAAACAGAGCTAAACATCTCTTTAAATGGAAACAGTCCTTATAGATTTTCTAATCTGTACAATTCCAATAACTTTACCACACAATGCCCTATGGCTCTTAGAGCATTTTCTGAAGGTGACAGCAAATTAGATCTCCAGCTCTGCACTCAGCCCCAGTCTACACTCTCAGTGGAATTTTCCAGTCCCGCCTGCCATGAGAATCATAGTGGCAGAACACGGACCATGCAAAGGTCAGTTGACCTTGGGTGGGATTGTCCAGCATTGGAGAAATCATAGCTTGGAAATCCTGCCCTCTGTCTTCGTTGAGATCTCACTAGCCACCACCACATGCACAGTCTTCAGTGTTTTCTTAAATCTGTTTTTTTGTCATTTGGTCTTACTTCCATTGTTTCCAACAGTCCTGAAAAAGTTCTCTTCCCCAGAATTGATGACCTTTACTTTTACTTAATGGATACTATATTTTAAAAGGAAACTTATACTATTTTTTCCCCATCCATTCACAATCTTCCAATTTTTTGTTCCCTTTTCAAATATAACAGCCAACTTTAAGCACACTTTTTTTGCCTGATGTAAATTCTTATGCAAGTTCTCCTAGCAACCCTGGTTGATCAATATATAAAACCATTTGCTTTCATGCCTTTGTCCTATGCAGAGTTTCCTTAATCTCATTAAATCAGTCACATCCCATAAGATTGGCTTCCAGTATATACAATAAGACAGTGATATTCCAAAAATAAGAAATATTAAAACTCCTCTTTCCTGACACGACAACCAAATCTGAATAGAAAATCCTAGCCTGCTAGACAAAACATAACTAGGACTAGAACCCTGACTACAAGCCTTCTTCAAGCCAAACCACAACACCTGACAAAAATTCCATTATGTTTCTGTCTCACCCCAAGAGAGATAATGAGAAACCAAAGCTTGAAAAGAAAAACTGTTGCAGATGATTACACGACAAGATTAACGTATGGATGGGGAATGAGTGTACCAAATGCGTATTTTTATTTCTCTTGCTACCAGGAGAGAAATGTTTTCAAAAATGTAGTCCATTTTCCTTCTGTGCAGCAGAGGTGTGTCAGGCCCAGTGAAAGTACGTGCGACTCATAACTTTAAATATGAACTCCGCATTCATAAAGAAGTTTCTGGAACTGTGAAATGGACGTTGGTAAACTTCCAAGATGGCCACCAAATGTCAGGTGACCATTTCTTATTCAACAAAGACTCCAGTCTCCAAAAGGTCTGAATTGATTCACAGTGGGTGGGGCCTCCCCCTATGAATGGACGTGCCCAATCACTTCTGTAAAATTCATATCTGCCATTGAAGTTCATTCCAAACACAGTATCATTCCCAAGACTTCTCCGGACTCCCAGTCATGCATTTTTCGCTGGCAGGAGGTGGCGTGTTGTTTGCTCGTGGCGGGATACTCTGGTCCCACCACCATCAATGGGAATTCCCATTGATGTCATCCCACATTGGCAGGAAATCCAAGAGCAGGGGTACGCTGCTGGTGGGACCAGAGAATCCTGCCAGCGTGAACAGTCAAAGAGGTCCAGCCCTTGTCTCCAAGTTCAATAATTCACAAAAGTGATCTGAAAAGAACAGTTACCTACAGAATAAGTATCAAAAACTGCTGTTGTGATATTGTGTGCATGCCAATGCAGACATTGATATATAACTCTAAGAAGCTATACAATGACATCACCATGTATAAGGCTGGAGGATAAAAGGCACGGCTTCCATGTTAGATATTGACTATTGCCTGTGATCCGCACTGCAGGCATTTATTATTGTCGGTGACTCTTTGTCTGTGACTTCATGTATAGCCTATGAGTTTGGCATATAGTCAAGTACTAGCCAATGTAACTGTTAGGACCCAGACAGACTAAGACTTGTGCAGAGCTGTATCTATTTACTGCTGGTAATAGAGCCACTGTCACTCTCAATATCTTGCTCAGCATGGATAGCATAGAGACTGATCCCTTAAGGTCTACATTGAGACTCTCAACAGATATCGCGGTAGGAGATCCTAAGAGAAAACAACAATCACCATCTATCTCCTATTGTGTAGTGATGTCTTTGGACTTCCAAACCATTCTGGTTAGATAGTACCAGCATTGGCCATGTGACCAAATTAGCTGGAGATGGTGAGCATGATTTTACGGCCTTGCTCGAGCAAGACTAGAAATTGCCGCCCGAGGTCAACGAAATTTCCGTTGTCCATCCCTCGCCCTGTCTGATTTCATGGTGGGCAGGGCACTGGTATCCTGACAAAGGAGTTTTGACCAAAAGACACGTGTAATTTTCAGAGGACACTGAGGCAAATGCAGCAGAAAAGGCAGTGCCTTTTTAAAACAGAGAGATTGTAAAGTGTTTAAGAATCTCCTAGCCTAATTATAGATTTCCAAGTCTATCTGTAAAGAAATTTAACCCCCTGATACGGAAACCACAGGTGCCTAACCCCAAAAATCTGCTGAACATTCTTTGAGGAAATTCTTCAACAGTCCAGGTAATGGATTTGAGCAAGTAGGGCCTATCAGAGTTACAATTCAAGAATGGAAAAAGACACCTCTTTACTGGGCCGTAGCCACTGATCTCCTACAATAAGCCAAACATGTAAACTGTTAACTATTCTTTTGGTTTAACACTTGCAGAAGTGTGTTGTCTTCTTTAATTGTATCTTTCCTCAGTGCGTAGTTTGTGAATGAGGTAGCACTTAGACTTTTCCAAGGTGACTGTGTAGTCTGTGGTATTTGCTTCAGTACGGAGGTATAATAAAATTGCTTTTCTTGTCTCAGGGATCGTTTGGTGAAAAATACACTGTGACTCCCCAGTCATCTGATTAATTTTAGAGCTTGCACAAGTTTAGCCCTTGTTCAAGTGTGCACCAACTAAGGCAGGAACCATTTTAAAACCAGTGGGAGAGCCATTTGCAGCAAATGAGGATAACTGTCAAGGCTCCATACAATTCAAAGTGACCTCCACCAAAATACTCGGATGCATGGGAAGCTGAAAAGGTATGGTCACAGTTAAATGGGAGAAGATTCAGTTGAGAAGGCATCAAACACCGAGAGATATTATGGGGAACTTGCAGGTGTTGGACAGAGTGCATAAACTCTAAGCAACTCATCCAACTGACACTCCAAGCAACACCTGCCCACATGTGGCAGAGTCCAGAGATTGCGCATGGGACTTATCAGCTCCTTGGAACCAATAGAGCCAAAACATTGGGGATTACAAGAAAGAGAGACTGATGAATTTTATTTACTTTGAATTTTGACTGGATAGCCAGGATTTTCCCAAACAAATTCAAGTCCCCAACGTAGGGGAAAATGGGAATAAATCCTACTGGTTTTTTTCAGTGTGATCTCCAGAATGAATCTCTGACACGCTGTGCATCACAGAGTGCTGCAGCGTGATTCACTCTGAAAATCACAGGGCCAGGGCATATTTCCGCTGGAGAGGCTGGCAGCATAACACTGATCAGACCACTGTGCACGCGCAGTGGCCCTGCATTACTGGCCTCCAGATCGCTGGCCAGCCCAGTGATCCTGACAACCCCCCTACTCCCGATTGCTGGCAACCCGGACCTCCCTGGATCAGCCCCGATGGCCCCTCACCTCCGGCATGCCCTGATCTTACTGCCCCAACAGATAGTCCCAAGCTTTCTGCCCCAACAGTCCCGAGACTGCCTTCCCCGATGACCATCCCTGATTCCCCCGATAGCCCTGACTGCCCCCCCACCCCACCAAGATGGCCAGCCCCATTCATCTTCTTCTTTCCCTCTGTTAGTGATCTCAATGCAGAGTGACAGTGATCCTTCCCATCCCTACTAATTAAATAGGCCCCTCTCCCAGTAGGCACTGCCCACTCTAGCCCCATCCCCTTGGCACTGCTCAATTTCTGGTGGGCAGAGCCAAGGTGTCCTGTGGGCATTGCCAGGGTGCCAGGCTGGCACTGTCCAAGGGGCACTCTTGCCCTTACCCCTGACCTCTCGGGGGGGGGGTCTCAATGTCCTCTCTTTCCTCCAGCAGGGTTGGGTTGCCTGTTCACAATTAGTGGGAAATGGGAAAGAACTTCACCAGAGTGAACTACTCTTGGTAAGGAGGAGAGACATTAGTTGGCCCAGAGATGTTAGTCCCTGGCCCGCTAATCAGGTGCAAATGGAGATTTCCATATTGAAATCAGCTCCAAGCCAATTTCCTGATGATGCCGAAAATCTTAGTCCCCGAGACACGTGGAGGCCATGACGTTCAGCAGGAAGCCTGCAAAATGGCCCCAGCAATACAGCAGGCTGGGAGAATCGCCAGTGATATCTTTTCCATTTAGAGATTCATTTTATTTTGCGAGTTATTCCAGTTAGGAATGCACAGTGATGCGCAACTTTAAGTAAGTACTTGATGTACTTCACATCAAATGTCTTCAGGATCATTGCGGTGTGCTCCACAAGCTGCCTCTGACACAAGACGTTGACATGCAGGAGCCCAAGTAGGGCAGTCAGATGACCGCACAGGCAGTGGACAAAGTTGGCGTGAACGGTTGATGCAAAGATTACCGCAACATCTAAACATTTGTCTGGTCAAGGTCATGAAACATTGGGCTGGGCTTCAGGTATTACTCATAATAAAATCCACCCATGACTGCACAAAATAAATCCTCTGAGAAGTATCATCGTCTGAGCACGAGAGACCCTCATACATCTCATCCAGAGCAATGTCATTCCACATAAAGATTGCCATTCAAACACTCATATATTCCAAAATGTTACATTAATGAATGGAGACAAATCAATCATTCCACCATTGCAGTGTTACCAGTAGCAACTACTGCTTCCCTCGTCGATCTATTCACAATTCCCAAGCTTGTGCTTCTTCTTGCTGCCCCCTAATGTCAGTGTGAGGGAACTGGCTGGCTGCTGTTGTACAAGTGAATCCTCAGAAAGCTGCGTAAAGCCTCGGGGCATGATCTTAGCAGCATTTTGCAGAGTGTTGGTTCCAGTGTGAAAATCAATATTGGGACAGGTCGGTTTTTGTTCCAGATCTTACTCATGCTCTGTCACAGAAGAATAGTTGGGTGAGATTCACGCTGTCATGCAGGGCGATGGGTCTTCAGCACACCAGCAAAACCTGGCTGCACTAAGATTGGGGCACCATGTTTAAAAGGCACCCCGATCAGAACATGAATGATTCCACCCCACCCCACCACGCCTCCCCACCCACCCCCACTGCAGCCCATCCTGGGCGTCTCAATAGCTCACCTCCACATTGATTGGAGCCCGTACTTTTCTTGCCTCCCCCAACAGTCAGTGTGGAACCACTCCCTTCTCCCCAAACATTGGCTCCTTCCCTCACCCCCAGATCCCCCACTACCCCTTCCCCCTGAATATCAGGCCCCTTCTGCCTCCCCCTACACCTTCCTCCCCTAATCTCCCACCCACATAGTCACTGCTGGCACCCCACCTCATAGAAATGAATTCTGCCACCCTCCACCCCCCGACCTCCCACAATGAGTCTCCCACTGGGATATGCCCATGGCGCTGCCCATTGTCTTGGGTTGGCACTGCCAGGTTGACATTGTGCCAACCTGGCAATGCCAACCCGTGCAGGGGCAGTGCCAGGGAGCATAGCCAGTGCCATGTCCCTCTCCCCTGGGGATAGTCATCTTTACGACCCTGGGGGGATTCCCCACGACAAGTTCATGTCTGGATGAACCGACTGTAAACTGTGTTGATGTGAAGCTATTTTGGCGTGGTGTGAATATATGGTGGAGAATGAGTCAATATCTGCGTATAAATGAATGTGAATCAGGTTCACTCATTATGGGAATGAACCTGATGGTATTATTAACGAGAGGACGTGAAAATCGGAAGTCACGATCTTGCCGGTGAGATCCATGTCTTCCGAGTTTTGCCACATCTTGAGCCCATGTTCGCAATCTCGTGAATGGTGAAAGTGGGCCCAAGATCTTGCCCCTTCTCTCTGCCACCAGCTTCTGTACTGAACTCCAAGGATAATCCTCATTGTTATCAAAAAGCTTGTGAGTGACCCTATATCCTGAGAAACATCTGTTTCACCAGGGGATGGGGGTGGGTTTCTGTCCCTTCTCTGCACTTCCTGCCACTACATCCGGTGAATCACTGGACTGATGACTGGTATTAATCATTGCCTATAAAAGACGTCAGTCAAGCTATGGCCTAATAAAATCCCAAATAAAGCAAAACCTCTGGAAATTGCAATCTCTACCTGCTTAGATAATACTGTCAGCTTGAGATATAGAAGGGTCAATGGAATTGTCATGAATGATTAATGTTTCTCTACTGCATAGCCGTTATAAATATAAACATCCATGTGATACTTATTTTTCAGAGTTCTGATGAAGGCTTCTTAGTTCCTTGATATTTCAATTTTAAAAAAGTCTGATTAGTTGAAATCGGACAGCTAATGCCTTCCTGTCAGGGATTCTCCAACTTCACTGTCACCCAAATCCATCTGCAACAACTCTCTCCAAGAGCTCAGTTGATTTTTTTCCATCCAGACATACTTCTTTTGAGAAAAATTATAACATTACATTTCATAATAGTTCAAATCGCATTACCAAAATTGCAATTCAGTTCAAATTGTTTCTGCATACGGTACTCTGAGGTGCCTCAATACAGTTACACTTACACATAGTCTTAATAATACACCTTCTGTGACAAAGATACTGCCCAGGGGGCTTTACACAGCTTTCAGGCCCTCAGTATACTACAGCAGGTGCATCTTAGACAATGTTCTTTCCACATTGAGCTTTTGAGTTAAAACTTCAGTGCATCCTTCAGCACATAGCCCCAGTCCCTGGAATATATCAGTCTGCAAGACCAAGGGTTTAGCTGCTTCTTCCTAATGGGGTGTGGAGAGAGAGCCAAAAGTCTAATGACTTCACACATAGCTTTCAACTTCTGCGTTTTATGTCACTCTCAGCTTACTGAACTAATGCAAGTATTCTCAGATTTTAAACAACAGTATACTGCAAAAAGTGTTGATAGTGATGGGAGTGCTGACGTTTCACTAACAAGAATCAACTGGGTGTTCCAGTCAGTAGCTTTATACACTCTACACCATGCAAAATTCCTGTGAGATTGAAGAAATGTGTGTTTCTGTTCAAAGGAAAGGTGCCAACTTTATGTGGGAACAATGAAGCCTCAGTTGCAGTTTTCATTGCTCTATGCCAGCTGTATTACAAACTCTGCTGCTAAGATTTGTTTTGGTAGAAGTGTTGGTTTGTGGCTTAACTTGCCCATCCTCAGCAGATCATTAAGTTTGTTGCAGCCCTGACGTGTCAGTAGGCTTCAGTACTGGCAATCTAACAGCTGTGGGTTCGGTCCCATGTTTCCCAACCTAATGATTATTTCAACCATCCATGTGGACAACTTGTGGGCTGATGCACAGATCCACAGACTTTTCATTACAAATGGTGTGGAAGCATAATACGTTGGCAAGAACCATGAATATTGAAGTTCTATAATCCCACATTTTTTTTTAATTGTACATAATCCATCAAAGGAATTCTGGTGTTCTTTTCTTCTATTATCATAAAATACAAATAGCATTTAAATTGTGTTTCATACCTAGAAATCCGAAAAGTCTACAAAGATGTATATGTTGAATAATTTTGGGCTGTATCCATCTACAGATGGCAGTAGTGGCTGATTTGGTTTTGGCTCTAATGAGCCAAAGGGTGTGATGGGCATGATGAGAAAAGTACTTCTGCACTGACAATTTGGAATATGCTATCACCATAAGACAAGCCACCAAATTAATGTAGACTTTCATTAATTAGTTTAAGCAATTCAACTAGCTAAGAATGAAGCCTTCAATGCTCTTGAGTAAATGGTCAGTGATTTTATTTTCAATTTCCCAGCGTTCGGTTGTCATGTTTGAAGTTCTCTTCAATTAACTTGCATTTTTCCCTCTTTCTTCAACAGGGAAGCTCTGACTATTGGCACCACCCCTTCTTTCAGAGGAAATATTTACCCTTTTGGGTGGACACAAAAGATCTCATAAGAGTATTCCAAGTAGTGCCAGGGAGTTCCCCCCAGTGTGCCGAGCAACCTTTCTCCCTTAATCAATAACACTAAACAGATAATTTTTCACATTATTGTTGGTGACACCTTGGTCTGTGCAATTTAACTGCTACATTTTGAATAGTATGTCCTTTTTAAAGTGCTTTGAGACAGCTGAAGGTTGTGAAAAGTGCTGTATAACAAATTAAAATTTGTTTTTATCTTTACTTACAGCTGCCCCAGCTATTATCAGCAAACTCAGCGCAGACTGGGAACCAAACCTGTAACCTTCCAACTGAGTCAATCACAAACCAAATATATACATTTGGCCCCTCAGACCTGCTCCACCATTTTTATAAGATCATGGCTGACCTGATTGTGGCCTTTCCTGTCTACTCCCTCCATCTAAAATCCATCTAATTTAGCCTTTTAAATGTTCAATCATCCTGCCGCCACTGCTTTTTGGGGGAAGAAAATTATACAGAATTCAACATCTTGAGAAGAAAATTCTCCTCAGCTCCACCTTAAATGGAAAACCTCTTGTTTTTAAACTGCACCCCCTAATTCTGGTCTCTCCCAGAAGAGGAAGCATCCTCTCAGCATCCATTCTGTCAATACTCCTCAGGATGTTGCATGCTTCAATAAAATCACCTCTCATTCTTTTAAACTTGAATGGATAAAAGCTCAATCCGTAGCCTATTCATGCTGGAGAGGCTGAAACCAGCTCAATCCCAGCATTCTTACCCACAGCACCAACCCCCCCGCCCCCCCCACTCCCCTCCAGCCCGATCGTGGTTCCCTATCCATTCCCGGGCCAGTCCCAAACCCATTCCTGTTCCGGCCCAGCTCGCTCTCCAGCTTCTAATCCCCCTGCAGTGACATTCCCCCCACAGGTAGACACCCCCCACTCTGCAGACAACACCCTTCCTGGCAGGCACCCACTCCAGCCCACCCAATTTCCAGCACAGCCCGCCCCCCCCCGCCCACTGGGCAGAACACCCCTCCCCTGGCTGACGCCCCCCCGCCACACCCCTAGCCCAGCACACCCTAATCACTGGCCTCCCTCCTGCCCCCACCAATCCCCATGCAGAGTGGCAGTGGGACCGCCCCTAACACACACTGATTGCCCCTAAGCTCTGCCTCCAGCAGGCCCTGCCCCCATTTGGCCCTGTCCCTTTGGCATTGCTCAATGCCTGATGGGCAGTGCCAAGATGGCTAGCAGGCCTGGAGAATTCAGTCCTGGGCCTGCTAATTATATTGAAATAACATTAAAAATAGATGCAAATCACTTATCTGGTTTTCCTGATGGTTTCCAGCATGGATCTGACAGCATCAGAAATTCGGGACTGGGAGATACGTGCATGGCCAAATCCCACACGTGCAAATCCCACGCATGCTCAGACACGAGATTTTCTCACCACGCTGCATTCCCAGGCCAGCCTGACACCACCGTCCCATCCTGTAGCACCCCAATCTCCAGCAGTGATGATCAACCCTCCCCCATACCAGCAGACACCCCCCACTCCGGCAGACCCATCCCACCCCAGCAGATGCAGCCCCCCCCTCCACATGAAGCAGAATTCCCCTTTTCAGTCCACCCCAAATGCGGCCTCCCTCCAGCCCCGACCGATCCCAATGCAGAGTGGCAACGGGACACCCCCCCAGTCTCACTGATCACCCCTTGGCCCATCCACAGTAGGCTCCAGCCCTTAGCTCTGCCTACAATAGACCCCATCCAACCCCTTTGGCATTGCCTGATGCCCAGTGGGCAGTGCCAAACTTGCTTCTGGGCCTGGTACTTTGCCCATTGGACAGTGCCGGGGACTCAGGTTAGCACTACCAGGGTGCCTCTGTCTGACCCCTTGGAGGACCCCGATTGCCCCCTTTCAGTCTGGTGGGCTCTCCCACTAGTTTCCCATAAGTGGGGAGCTACTCTAAACCTTGCCAGAGTAAAATGTTCCTGATGGGGTGGGAGCTGTTATCCGCCTCGGAGAACTCCATGCCAGGCCCAATAATGAGATTTAAAATAAATGAAAATCAGATTTAAATGACTTAGATCTCTTCCTGCTGGTTTCCAGCGCAGTCCCAACTGCACCTATTCTCCAACTGTGGGAGAAGCGTATGTGTTGGGGATGCATGCACAAAACTTGCAAAATGGCCGACATGCAATCCTCCCATCCCAACGCGCCAAACAACGAGAATCAAGCCCTAATTGTCAACCTGGTGAAGTTACAGAACAGGATTACTTGCGTGCCAAACAGCAAATTCGATTCACTCTATGTTTTATCATGAAACAGTTGCAGGCATTGGGTAACGCAGAGGCTATGGGCCCTGACAATATTCCAGCAATAGCACTGAAAACTTTGAGCTCCAAAACATTTTGCACTCCAAGTCAAGCTATTCCAGTACAGTTACAATATTGGCATTTACCTGATAAAATTGCCAAGGTATGTCCTGTACACAAAAAGCAAGACAAATCTAACCCAGACAATTACTGTCCTATTGGTTTATTCCTGATCATTAGTAAAGTGATGTAGGGCTATTAATAGAGCTATAAAGCAGAACTTGTTTACCAATAACCTGTTCACTGATACTCAGTTTGGGTTCTGCCAGGGATACCAAGCTCCTGACCTCATTATAGCCTTGGTTCAAACATGGACAAAGGAGCTGAACTCCAGAGGTGAGGTGAGAGCGATCACCCTTGACATCAAGGCAGCATTTGACCGAGTTATGGCTTCAAGGAGTCCTAACAAAACTGGAATCAGGGGGAAACCTCTCCACTGGTTGGAGTCATAGCTGAGTCATAGCTGACACAATGGAAGATGGTTGTGGTTGTTGGAGGTCAATCATTGCAGCTCCAGAGCATCACTGCAGGAGTTCTGTAACGTAATGTTCTTGGCCCAACCATCTTTAGCAACCTCATCAATGACCTCCCTTCTATCATAAGGTCAGTGTTGGGGATATTCACTGATGATTCATAATGTTCAGCACCATTCACAACTCAGCAGATACTGATGCACTTCATGTCCAATTGTAGTGAGATCTGGACAATATCCAGGCTTGGACAGACAAATTGACAAGTACTAGGCAATGACTAATGCCAAAAAAGAGAATCAACTATTGCCCCTTGACATTCAATGGCATTACCATCCCTGAATTCCCCACTATCAACATCCTGGGGTACCATTGACCAGAAACAGAATGGGAGTAGTTATATAAATGCTTAAGTAAAATCAAAATACTGTGAGTGCTGAAAATCTGAAATAAAAAGTGCTGGATAAACTCAGCAGGTCTGGCAGCATCTGTGAAGAGAGAGCACAGTTAATGTTTCAAGCCTCTTGACTCTTCTATGGAACTATGTAAGTATTGTGGCTTCAAAAGATGGTTAGAGGCTTGGAAAGCTGTGGCGAGTAACTCATCTCATGACCCCCAAAGCTAGTCCATCATCTATAAGGCACAAGTCAGAAGTGTGATGAAATATTCTCCACTTGCCTAGATGGGTGCAGCTCCAAAAACATTCAAGAAGCTTGAGACCATCCAGGGCAAAGCAGCCTGCTTGATCCACAAACATTCAGTCCCTCCATCACAGGCGCAGGCTTGCAGGACTATGCAGAACCATCTACAAGATTTACTATAGGAACTCACCAAGGTTCCTTAGACAGCAACTTCCAAACACATCTAGAAGGACAAGAGTAGTAGATATCTACAAACACCGCCACTTGGAAGTTCCCCTTCAAGACGCTCACCACCCTGACTTGGAAATATATCATCATTCCTTCTCTATCACTGGATCAAAATCCGGGAACTCCTTTCCAAACAGCACTGTGGGTGTAGCTACACCACATGGACTGCAGCAGTTCAAGAGGCAGCTCATCACCACATGCTCAAGAACAATTAGGGATGAGCAATAAATGCTGGCCTAGCCAGGGATGCCTGCACCTCACAAATGCATTTAGGTAAACATATGTTTAGGAGTTATAAATTCTAAAGCATCTTTCTCAGGACATTACATAAAAATTAATGTTTGAATGGAGATATCACTTAAACATTGACATGGAATCTGGCTCAGTACAGGATGTGAACTGGCACTTGCAACACAGTCTGGCTTTGGTCCAGGCTTTGTCATACATCACAACCTGCTGCCTTCATTATGCCAAGTTTAAATAATGTACAGGGCACAGGTCACAGCAAAAACAAAAATCATTTGCTAAAATACAATGGTGAACATGCCTTAACGTTTTCTCTGGCACCACTTTGTACATTTAGACAAAGCAATTGGCCAAGCAATTATATGGGTTTCAAGCATAATCTGTCACATTTTACTTTCTTATTATGAAAGTGACATTGTTCTTAGACTTACATCTACAAGTATTCCTCAGATTGGAAATAATCCTGACTGCACACCATCACTTTCAGTTCATCTAAACTGACCGTAGAGGAAGGAAATAGAAAAAGAGAAGTGTGAAATTATAATAAAGGTTAGAAATGAAAAAGAGGAACAGGCAGACCTGTAGACAGACAGTGTTTGGGTACCTTAGGGAGTTGTTTAGGTAGCTTGGATTTTCGGTGAACAGTATTCATGTGTTCTCTCCCTACATTTACCTTGCTAAATCATAGAAACCCTACAGTGCAGAAGGAGGCCATTCAGCCCATCGAGTCTGCACCAACAACAATCCTACCCTAGGTCCTATCCCCACAACCGCACACATTTACCCTGCTAATCCCTTTAACCTCCACATCCCAGGGCACTATGGGCAATTTAGCGTGACCAAACAATCTAACCTGCACATCTTTGGATTTGGGAGGAAACCGGAGCACCGGGATGAAACCCACACAGACACTGGGGAGAATGTACAAACTCCACACAGACAGTGACCCAAGCCGGGAATCAAAACCAGGTCCCTAGAGCTGTGAGGCAGCAGTGCTAACCACTCTGCCACTGTGCCGCCCAATAAAGTTGGCAAAGAGGTTGCAAATATTGATCCTGAAATTCCTGGCCCCAGGAATGCTATTTCATGCAATCCATAGAATCACAGAATCCTACGGTGCAGAAAGAGGCCATTCAGCCCATCAATTCTGCACCTACCACAATCCCACGCAGGGGGGCCCTCTCCCCATAACCCCATGCATTTACCCTAGCTAGCCTGCAGATACTAAGGGCCAATTTAGCATGGCCGATCAACCTAACCCGCAACTGGAGAAAACCCACGCAGACATGGGGAGAATGTGCAAACTCCACACAGACAGCGGCCCAAGCTGGGAATCGAACCCAGGTCCCTGCTGCTGTGAGGCAGCAGTGCTAATGACTGTGTTACCATGCTGCCCCATGCCAGCAGGAGCCAGGAATTGAGGGTCAAACCCTGACCTTCAACTCTGTTGGCAATCCTGGAACTTGTGATGATAGTTTGTAAAGAACAAGCATGCTATGGCACAGTTATGGTAATACATAATTCAACACATCTCACTCCGTTCCAATGGCGACACTGGGCCTCTGGCATTCTTGCATTTTTAGGACATGGGGAAAAGTGGATAAATCCAAAAGCCAATTTTGGCTCTATAGTGAATCCCAAAAGTGATTAATCGATCAAAATCATAACTCTCAAAGTGGTCAATTTTATTTCTGAAACCAACTGAAGAAAAAAATGAGTCATTTTAAAAAAAGGCCTCCTCTAAAGGCCACTAATGCAGTTGCAACATCCATCAGTTGAATCACAGGTGAGAATTCCATTGGTGGTGAGGATGTTGGCAGTTGTTGGGCATGACTACCATCCCTCCCCACAGTCAGTCCCTTCCAAACCCTCATCAGCAATTGGAGGGGTTTCGTTTTCAGTGGGTCTACAAACCAGTTGGTGGATAAAAGAGCCGATTTTAGCATTGCCAGCAAGCACTGACATAAGTGTATTGGGTGTCCAGTAACCTCGTAAAAGTCTCTACTGATCAAAATATAAAATGCTTGTTAACTGACTCAATAATTCCTCTGCTACCGAAATAAATTGGCCCAGGGTATTGTCAGCCCATGACTTTCTCCTTAGGTATTGTGGTTGGGAAGCTTCTCTCTTTGTCATAAAAATTATCTCCTTGACAACTGTTCTTAAAGTATTGTGTTCAGCAGATTATTATTCAGGCTAACCTCAAGCCAGGTCATAAATAATATTACATTTACCACCTCTGCAAAGTTTTGTACTTCTTATGTTTACCACAGCCAGAAACAGCTTCGTTCCAGGAGCAGCACGTTCACATCAATTAATACCAACTAAAAAACTACATTTTTTGCCGGTTGCTCCTTCATGCGGTATATTTTGACTCTTATTTCAGACTACTTCTGCCCTGGGCCTTAACTCCTTGTGGCCCAGGGGCAATGGTCACAAATTTGCTCAGTGGTGATCCCACTTTGCTGCCATAACATCATCAGATACAGCAGTGGAGTGTATTTATCGAGGAGAAAATTTTTAGTCAATATTTTCCAGATTGCTCAGATAACTACCTAAAATTGCAACAAGTCCAGGGAAGAAATAAGAGAAGTTGCTTCCATCTATTTTAGCGACTGATTTTATGACAAATCTGAAAGTATTCCTTCACTTTTAGAAGATAGCAGAATAACATTACCCAAAACTTTTAGACAAATTTATTAAAAGATAAGAAAATAATAGGCATCAGACACACATTTTACAGTGGTTGTTGAACTTACAACTATATTGGGCATTTCTCAACCTCAGGGTGCCCCAGAGTGCTTTGTTTATTCTTTCATAGGACATGGGCATCGCTGTCAAAGCCAGTATTTGATTTCTATTCCTAATTGCCCTTGAACTGATTCATTTTAGAGAACAGTTGAATCATTCATATGGGAATGGAGTCACATGTAGGCCAGACCAGATAAGGGCCCCAGATTTCCTTCCCTAAAAGGCATTAGTGAACCAGATGGGTTTTTATGACATTGAACAATAGTTTTATGGTCACCACTAGTGAGACTAGTTTTATATTCTACATTTTATTCATTGAATTAAAATTATACTAGCAGGCGCGGTAGGATTTGAACTCACTTTCCCAGAGCATTAACCAAAGCCTCGTGAGTACTAGCTTAGTGACGTGACCATTGCACTACCACTTCATTACAGCCAATACAGGAAGCAATAAATAAATTATATGCTAAGACATGTTGGTTAGGCGCATTGGCCATGCTAAGTTCTCCCTCAGTGTACCCAATCAGGTACCGGAGTGTGGCGACTAGTGGATTTTCATAGTAACTTCATGGAAGTGTTAACGTAAGCCTACTTGCAACACTAATAAATTAACTTTAAAACTTAAACTAAGCAATACTATAAGCATAATATTCTTACGCAGATATTCTTTCCCCTTTCTTGCTATCCATGGAGTCTATCTGAGCTAATTACTTCCCATCAAAAGTGACAGATTAATTTGAAAAACATAGGGTGATAAATGACCTTCAGTATAATGACTGCTTGGCTGACAATCAATGAAGCAAACTCCCAAAGGGTTTAGTACTTCAATTGAAAGGCTTGTTGCCTTTCTTTTGGCCTCTCTGAAAGAACCTGCCTCATTCCTGCAACTAGTGGATCAAGATAGATTGGAATATGATTTGTGTGAATGAAGAAGCTGTGTTTTTTCTTTAAACCTACTGTGCATGGTGACAGAATGAATAACAGCATCCTACACCCTTGATGGCAGAAGTTTATGGTTGGGATTAGGGCTGAGGAGGGAATGCAATTGGTGCAGGTTAAACATTGGGATATCCCACATTGCTGCATCCTATTCTATCTTTGCAGGTTTTTGATCGATATTACCAGATCTGTGGAAGTGAATGGAAAAGAGAATCATGCAGGGGGAGAAACAGGGAGTTGATTCACTGCCAACTGTTTTGTGTTACATTAATAGAATACAGCCACTGGAGAAACATAATTGAATTTTGATCTGATTTGATTTATTATTGCCATGTATTAACATACAGTAGAAGTATTGTTTCTTGCGCACTTTACAGACAAAGCATACTGTTCATAGAGAAGTGCAGAATGTAGTGTTACAGTCATGGCAAGGGTGTAGAGAAAGATCAACTTAATACAAGGTAGATCCATTCAAAAGTCTGATGACAGCAGGGAAGAACCTGTTCTTGAGTGGGCTGGGACATGATCTCAGAATTTTGTGTCCTTTCCCAATGGAAGAAATTAGAAAAGAAAATGTCCAGGATGCGTGGGGTTCTTAATTATGCTGGTTGCTTTTCTGAGGCAGCAGGAAGTACAGACGGAGTGAATGGATGGGAGGCTGGTTTGCGTGATGGATTGGGCTACATTCACAACATTTTAGTGAGATCTTCCTGTGACACTGCATTTAACACTTCCTCTGACACTTGCATGTGCAAGAAGTAATCCTCCTTTGGGTGGAACACTGACACAGTGGTTAGCATTGCTGCCTTACAGCACCAGGGACCCAGGTCCAATTCCTGCCTTGGGTCACTGTCATGGTAGAGTTTGCACATTCTTCCCTTGTCTGCATGGGTTTTCTTCGGGTGCTCTGGTTTCCTCCCACAGTCCAAAGATGTAGAGGTTAGGTTGATTGTCATGATAAATTGCCCCTTAGTATCAGGGGGATTAACAGGATAAATACACGGGCTTACAGGGATAGGGCCTGGGTGGGGTTGTTGATGGTGCAGACTCGATGGGCTGTATAACCTCCTACTGTATCGTAGGGAATTTTATGATTTTTCTATCGTGTTGGGGCCCTCATATGTTAATTGGCTGCCCGCCTCTATTCAGCAGGCAACAAGTCTGTTTGACAAACGCTTCTACTTTTCCAGCCGCTAACACCCAGTCCCCCACCCCCTCCCCCCTCCCCCCTCAAAAGCATCTGTCTACCTGGCCACCTCAAGATTGGGAAAGTCTGCCCTTAGTAAGTGATACATTGTAAAATCACAGTGTAAAATTGCTAGTTTGTACAATTTCTAAATCTTAGTTGGTGTGGTCTGACCTCTTATTTTAACACTTGGTCCAAGTATTATTCTGGTAAATCAATGTTACACTCCCTTCAAGGTCAATATATCCACTCCAAAAATGAGTTGGCCAAAACCGTTTACACTACTCTATGTGTGGTCTAACCAGTCTTTTGTACAGCTGAAACATGACTTCTAACTCTGGTATTTTAGTCCGCTATATAGGACTAAATTAATAATTCTATTAGTCATTTTGATTGTTTTCTGTATTAATCTGTGACATTTTAATGATCCACGTACCTGGACCTCCCAAGGTTCTTCGGACCGCCACGCTTTCTAACTATTAACCATTTAGAAAGTGCCCTGAGTAGGTCCAAAGTGAGTGGCTTCACATTTCTTAACATTGAAATCCATTTGGCACAGTTTTGCCTATTCACTAGACCTATCTGTCTCTCTTTAAGATGTTAATTTTCCAACCGCATTGTTTACTAAGTCGTTTATCTTTGTGTTATTGGCAAACTTGGATATGCAACTTTCTTTTCCATCAGCTAAGTTGTTAATAATCATTGTGAATTGAGAATCCAGCACAGATTCTTGCAGGACTCCATTGGTTGCATTCTATCAATGAGTGCACTTGTTCATTATGCCTTCTCTCTGTCCCCTGCCCCAGAGCCAATTTTCTAATTAGATCAGTAATTTGCCTTTGACTTCAATTTTTGCTACCATTCTCTTGGGGCCTTTATTAAATACCTTCCGGAAATATGTGTAAATAACATCCATAGACGTTTCCTGTACAACACTTTACCTCCACAAAGACGTCAATCAGATTAATCAGGCACGCTCTACTCTATCCTGACCCAGCACTATAGTATTCTAGGAGGTGACTGCTTAATTAAAGGAGGCTGTTGGGCTATTGATACTGCCAATCCTCTCGGCCAACAGTTCAGAACCCTCGGCAACCCTACCAGGTGAGGCAGGTTTGGGATCAAGAGGCTACCTCAATATTAGAGAACCCCTCGAGGGGAAAGTTTAACATAAAAGTTCAGAGGGGCCAAGGAGGCAAGCCCCTTGGATCAGAGGCGATGATCCTCTGGGTGACTTGCTGAGGCAATGGGGGGCTACTTTTCCTGCCTGAGGCCCCCTTCTTTGAAACTTGGAGCCTTCATCTCTGATGGCTTCCCACACTCTCAGAGAACTGGTGGCCTTTCTGCCTAGTAGCTTGCATCTAACTCACCCCTAAATTGGGCCTTTATTTTAAAGTAATTGGTTGCCTGCCTTTATTCAATGGGTAACAAATCTGTCTCCCTGCCATCAATGGGAAACTTCCCCAGTGGCAAGATCGCAGTGGGGATTCATTCTGATATGACTCCCTACTGTTTTCCATCACCAGCCCCCTGCCCCTCACTGCACTCCCACACACATCCCTGCTCTGCAACCCAGCATCCACCCAAACCACCTCAAGGCCAGGAAATCCTGTCCTTTGTGTGTGATATATGGAAAATTCACTGTGTAAAATAAATGCTCCCCTTTTTGTGTCTTTTAGGTGAATTTTAAAGTCAAAATCCCCTCCTTTTTTAGGAATATGTCTAAAATAGTTTTCTAATCTTAATGAGGAAACACCCACACTGGCCGAATGGAGATTAATAGCATAGCCTGAATTTTTGCTCCTTGGTTGGGAGTGCAGAGTCAAGACATTTCCTACTTCATCCTGACCTGGGAGAAGGTGTTCCAGTAGTTGAGATTTTCATTACAGAGTGACAGGGTTTTCTGGAGTTAGACTGGTGACCCCAGAACGTATACGGAGGCTGCCAGGTGATCCGGGCGGAGAACCTGCCTCGGTTCACTTTGCACTTTGTCAAAGATTTTTTAAAATCTGTTTTAAAATGCGGAGAAGTATGAAGTGATTCACTTTGGAAGGAGTAACAGGAATACAGAGTACTGGGCAAACAAAAAGTTACTTGGTCGTGCGGATGATCAGAGAGATCTAGGTGTCCATGTGCACAGATCCCTGAAAGTTGGCACCCAGGTTGATAAGGTTGTTAAGAAGGTGTACAGTGTGTTAGCTTTTATTGGTAGAGGGATTGAGTTTCGGAGCTATGAGGTCATGTTGCAGCTGTACAAAACTCTGGTGCGGCCGCACTTGGAGTATTGTGTACAGTTCTGGTTGCCACATTATAGGAAGCATTGGAAAGGGTGCAGAGGAGATTTACCAGGATGTTGCTTGGTATGGTGGGCAAGTCTTATGAGGAAAGGCTGAGGGACTTGAGGCTGTTTTTGTTAGAGAGAAGAAGGTTAAGAGGTGACTTAATAGAAGCATATAAGATGATCAGAGGATTAGATAGGGTCGACATAGAGAGCCTTTTTCCTTGGATGGAGATGGCATAGCTTTAAATTGAGTGGTGATAGATATAGGACAGATGCCAGAGGTAGGTTCTTTACTCAGAGAGTAGTAAGGGCATGGAATGCCCTGCCTGCAACAGTAGCAAACTTGCCAACATTAAGGGCATTTAAATGGTCACTGGATAAACATATAGTTGATATTGGAATAGCGTAAGTTAGATGGACTTTAGATTGGTTTCACAGATCAGCACAACATCGAGGGCCGAAGGGCCTGTACTGCGCTGTTCTATATTCTATTAAAAGAACTCTCACCCCTTGCACCCATCACTCCTCCATACACTCCCCATGCGCCATCCATGCTGGCTTATGCCTTCCACACCACACCTCCCCCCCCATCTCCCCATGGTTCCTCATATCCTCCATTCCAATTCTCCGTTCCATTAACACAATAACAAAAATCAGACATGAGGAGTGCAGTTGCTATTTTATATGGGCAGTTGCCTCTGCAAAACACTATGTGTAAATCCTATCCCAGGCCCATTTCTGCCCTAGTGAAAATAGTAGTTGGCATGTTTGGAGGTGGGATTTCTGGGCCAGAATTTTCCAGCCGCTAACAGCAGTGGGATTCTCTGGTCCTGCTGCAGTGAATGGAAATTTGGCTGAGCGCCAAATTCTTTTTCCCGCTTGCAGTGGGGAGATGGAGGGCGTGAATAGCTGGAAAATTCCAGCCCTAAATGCACCCTCCATGGAGAGATTTTCTGTCATTACAAAAATCCAGGGATCAAGATTCATTCCTAACTGCTACTATTCATTCAATGCTTGAGGGGGACAAGTTCTTAGGTTTATGTTGGCTGTGTAGAATGTTCTCAAGTTTAATTTGTCTTTGAGCCCCAAGTCTACTTTGTTGAGACCTGCTGTAAATATTGACACTCATAGTTGGTCCTCTTTTCCAACAGCTGAAGATAGTGGCAGCTCCTGAAAGGAAAATTATATTATCATTTTCTCATTATTACACAATATCAGAGATATGGTGCTAACAATTTAACATATACAGGAAGACAAAGAGAGACTAAATTCTGATCATCTCCTGGATCACAATGTAATCTTTTATAGAATCCAGGGACTCCAAGTTAAAATACCTGCACTTCAGGGCTGAAGGGAATAGTTGGAATAGTTTTACCAGTTTGCAGAACGCATCAATTCAAACATTTTTTTATGTTGAAAATACGAAAAGGAGTTGAGAGAGGAAGTTTTCAATAAAATCATTTCTCCACACAACATCATTTTCTCTTGGAGAGTTTCATAGAACATAGAACATTACAGCGCAGAACAGGCCCTTTGGCCCACGATGTTGCGCCGACCAGTTACAAAACAATGACCCACTAACCTAAACCAATCCCTTTTCGTCCATAAACCTATCCACGGATCTCTTAAACGCCCCCAAACTAGGCGCATTTACAACTGCAGCAGGCAGGGCATTCCAATCCCTCACCACCCTCTGGGTAAAGAACTTACCCCTGACATCCGTCCTATAACTACCCCCCCTTAATTTAAAGCCATGCCCCCTCGTGCTAGATTTCTCCATCAGAGGAAAAAGGCTATCACTATCCACCCTATCTAAACCTCTAATCATCTTATATGTTTCAATAAGATCCCCTCTTAGCCCCCTTCTTTCCAGCGAAAACAACCCCAAATCCCTCAGCGTCTCCTCATAGGACCTCCCCTCCATACCAGGCAACATCCTGGTAAACCTCCTCTGCACCCTCTCCAAAGCCTCCACATCCTTCCTGTAATGTGGGGACCAGAACTGCACACAGTACTCCAAGTGCGGCCGCACCAGAGTTGTGTACAGTTGCAACATAACTCTGCGACTCCTAAATTCAATCCCCCTACCAATAAACGCCAAGACACCGTATGCCTTCTTAACAACCTTATCTACTTGATTCCCAACTTTCAGGGATCTATGTACACATACACCTAGATCCCTCTGCTCATCCACACTATTCAAAGTCCTCCCGTTAGCCCTATACTCGACACATTTCAGAAACATTTGCAGATTGTATATCATTAATGTAACTTAATGTGCCACGGGTTAAAATTAAACAGAAATATGGGGTGGGATTTTTCTCCCTCTCCGTGGTGTGTTTCACAGTGGTGGGAGGCAGCACACCACTCACTGGCAGTGTGATCTTATGGTCCCACCATTATCATAGAATCATCATTGAATCCCTACAGTACCGATGGAGGCCATTCAGCCCGTTGAGTCTGCACTGACCACAATACCACCCAGGCCCTATTCCCATAACCCTACATATTTACACTACTAATCCCTTGACACTAGGGTTAATTTAGCATGGCCAATCAACCTAACCGCACATCTTTGGACTGTGGGAGGAGGGTGGAAACCCATGCAGGTACGGGGAGAATGTGCAAACTCCACATAGACAGTGATCCGAGGAATTGAACCTGGGTCCCTGGCGCTGTGAGACAGTAATGCTAACCATTGTGCTACTACATTGTCAATGAGATTTCCCCTTGAATGCACCCCTTGCCATCAATAAACCCGCGGTGAGGGTGCTGGTGGGACTGTAAGATCCCACCAGCATGAACAGCAGCAAGGGTTTGCGGAATAATTTTAAAACATTTAGATAGAAGCATGAACCCTTACAATGACAATTCTTCCAAACAGCAATTACAGATGTTGTCATGTAAAAGCAAAATCCTGCAAATGCTGGAAGTCTGAAATGAAAATGGAGAAACTCAGCGGGTCAGAATCTGTGGAGAGAAAAACAGAGTGAACCATATATGGAGGGGGATTCTCTGGCCTCCCCACAGTGTGTTTCTCTCAGAAGGAGGCGCACGACATTTGCCAGTAGCAGGATCTTCCCTGTCCTGTTGCTCTCTGTGGGATTTCCCATTGACCACACCCTAGGCTGCCTGGAAACCCATTGCAGGGGTGTGCTGTTAGTGGGCCCATAATTCTGGCAAGGGTCTGTGGCTCTTTATCAGAAAGTATGAACATTCTGATGAAGGGATGCAGAGCAGAAATAGATATCATACACTGTTTTAATTTTGGTACCTCATCCATTTTAATGTCTGCTTTCTTCTCTGCCATTTGCATTAATTTAGCCTTTTTCCAATCTGAAAGGGGGAGGGAGGGTGGTGCTGGGTGGGTGAGTGAGAAGGCTGAATGATACCCCGATATTTCCAACAAAAGAAAGGGTGAGGGATATTGAAGTGTGACAACTTTATTCATGAAAACATGAGAAGCCGATGTATGGACATCGCTAACCTGTAATCAGAAATAAGTAGGAACCAAGTGGAAAGCAATTTTTGATATATTACTTTTTTAGAAGGAGTGTCTCCACTTAGAAGTTAAAATATGGGAAAAACCCACACTTTGGCACCCAGGCACGTGACATGTAGCAGCACACTAATACACTGGATCCACTAAAAGCATAAATTTCTAAATTACTAAAATTCTAGCACAGATCTTGTGCAATTGTGAGGTTTTTTTTCATTTAAAGCAGTGATTGTCACTGAGATTTAAATAACCAGGCATGCTGAGCATATTCAAGTGTATACTATACACATAAGACTGAAACTTCAGCATAAAATCTATTATACCAGGAATTGGCCACATTTGTCTCAGCTGACAATGGGCTCTCGTTATTAAGGATTTGTGAAATAGAGTGGATTTTTATCTTAATTTTGAATAGGTTTAATGTAGATGTTCATTCAGTGCCCTTCACATAACCTAATGGGTGGAAATGCAGAGTGAACTTCATTTCCCTTGCGCATGTGTTGAGCTGTCAGGAAGGAATGTTCTCATTTAAAAAGGCAATCTCTTTCTCATTTTTTTAATATGCTTGGCTTGTCTTTCTGTACACACTCCTGGCAAGTAAGGAGGAGTAATGGTTGTGTTAACAAAGAATTGAAATATGATGTGATAAGTTAATGACCCTTTACAGTAAAACATTTAGATAATTAATATTAAGGACAACTTCTGGATTCAAGTTCTGGTAGTCTTTTCAGTAAAGAGTGGATGAAATCAGAGCCCAGGAAATTATATTTTTTTTATTCATTTGTAGAACGTGGGTTTCACTGGCTGGCCAGCATTTATTGCCCATCCCTAGTTGCCCTTGAGAAGGTGGTAGTGAGTTGCCTTTTTGAATCGCTGCAGTCCATATTCTGTGGATTGAACCACAATGCCATTTTGGAAGGAATTCCAGGATTTTGATCCAACAAATATATGTATATTTGCTCAATTTTGGAAGTAGTAATCTGAAAGAGGTGATATTGGAAAGGAAGAAGAGAAAGTAAACTAAGAAGGATGAACAAATATTCTGCGTTGTTTGAGAAATAAGGTAAACTTCATTCTTACATTTTTTAGAGAAATGCCATAATAGATCGAAAGCTGGCTGCAGGCCCTGTGCTGGTCATTAGCTTCATTCAAGGAGAACGGACGGGGTGGATGTCACTGACACACAAATCTGTATAATCAATTGGCAGGAAAAGACGAGCTGGTGCATCAAGTGTGTGTACTGCATCATGACTATCGGAGCCATCATGTCTAAGCCTGAAAATCATATTACTAAAAACCTAAACAATTATACCTATTTACTTTGCTGTTCTCCAGATTGGATAATCCTTGAATACTCATCTGGGGGAAAAAATGTTTAAAGTTTATTTATTGGTGTCACAAGTAGGTTTACATTAACACTGTGAAAAGAAGTGTACTCTAGTATCAGATATAATATGATACACTCTGTACTTCTTTGGGTCACCTGACCTGGGAGTCAGAAGTCATATAGTATCAGTGAATGTAAAGGCCTATAATTGTCATACAGTGCAGAAGGAGGCCAATCGGCCCATCAAGTCTGCAGCGATCACAATTCCACCCTGGACCTATCCCCATAACCATGCCCATCCCCATTGACACTAGCTCGTCTCCTGACACCGATGGACAATTTAGGATGGCCAATTTACCTGACCCGTACATCTTTGAACTGTGGGAGGAAACTGGGGCACCTGGAGGAAACCCACGCAGACGTGGCGAGAATGTGTAAACTCCACCCAGACAGTGACCCAAGCTGGGAATCGAACCTGGGTCCCTGGCGCTGTGAGGCCATAGTGCTAACCACTGTGCCACCAATGTTTTGTTCTTAATAAAGTTAGTTTACAATAATGATATTGGCCTTCCTGTAACATAAAAACAAGACGCACATGACACAATAAAGCCATCTACTGCTGGACTGTCAGCTGGGTCATTTCTCCAGGACATTGCTGGAATCAAACTTTTAATCTTAATTTCTTCTGCAATTTTTGCTAGATTTCCAATATTATATTTGCCATGTGCAGTTACAAATGAGATGTGTCTTTATTCCTTTAAAGTTTTATAAAGTGGTGAGTGGCATTCTATGCTGGTGAGCCATTTGAGAGGCAGTTGTCTCTTGATCTGATTATGACACATCCGTGCTTGTAGGATTAAATAAATCCTTTGATAAATTCCCAGCTTTTAAAACTAAAGTTGCCACTTCAGTTGTGGAAATTTCCAAATAGTTGCTGCATTTCTTCTCAAATTTCCTAAGTGACAGAAAAATCAGCAGTATGGGTTAATTGAATTCAGTCAGCATGGCTATATGTTCTGAATTTAAGCAGTGGCATATTTTTCTACTTTCTTTACTTCCCAGTTGATTGTTCATTCACGCCCAGACAGACACCGTGGCTAATTAAATTGTCTGTAATATTTTTTATTAACTTCTTGATTCTTATTGCCAAACCAAACACCAGTGCACCAGTGTTAAATATCAGAAATATTGAAACAAAAATAATTTTTTTTTGAACTGCATACCCGTTTGAAAATGTCAGTCTGTACTAAAGGATTACCTTCAAATCATCTTTTCAGCTCTTGTTTGCTTACTTACACTTACTGGATATGGATAAGTGACAGATGCCAATAATTAGTCATTGTCTTTGTTACCTCAAAACCCTTCCCGCATCCCACACGCTCTCATCATTCCTGAATGCTCTCTGTAACAGTACCCTCATTCTCAGACGTATATGACACAATCTCATGGTTTACCATAAAATTGACTGTGGGGTGGTGAGTTTTCAGTCTCTTACTAAAAGCCACATGTATGCATGCAACCCTCATTAATTAAGACAAAGGGGATTTGTGCAGTGAATGAGTAAAGGAGAAAGTGAATGTTCTTGCTCAATTTAATTTTTTAATATTATAGCCAAATCCACTTGAGTACAAATGTCGTGGAAGTAAATTCCTAATCTTAGAGTCATGCAACACAGGAGGAGGGCATCCGGCCAATCGTGCCTGTGTCAGTTCTTTGAAAGAGTTATCCAGTTCCTCCCACTCCCTTTCACTGATTCATTAAGGATTGGTTCTTTCTGGCAATTATCTTAATTCTGTGTCCACTGGTTACAGACTCACGTGCCAGTGGAAACAGTTTGTTCCTATCTATGCTATCAAAAGCTCTTTTAATTTTGAATACCCCTCTTAAATTTCTCTTTAACCTTCTCTGGCAAACACAGCTTTCCATGCTGTTGACATAACTGAAGTCTTTCACTGCCATACCATCCTAGTGAAACTGCTCTGCACTCTCTCCAAGGCTTTGACATCCTTCCTGAAGGTCTAGCGTAACTTCCTTGCTTTTGTATTCTATTCCGCTATTAATATAGCCAAGGATCCGGTACGCTTTTTTAACAGCCTTCTTGACTCACCCTGCCCCCCTCAAAGATTTGCATCTTCCACAAAGATTTGCATCTTCCACTAAAACTGAACCATTTCATCTCTTTATTTTTAACTTCAAAATGCAATACTTGCACTCCTCTTTCAAAAAGAAATTGGGTATTTATTGGGGAAAAAAATACAGGACTGTGGGGAAAGAATCGAATGGTGGGACTAACTGGGCAGTTTTACCAATGAGCAGGCACAGGCACTGTGGAATGAACGGCTCTTGTGTTGCATCAACCTATGAATTTATAGTCAGGTTTCTATTTTTCTTTGATTCCCTTGTTATTCAAAGTTACTCAAACAACTCCCAAAGTCAAAGCTTTACAATCTCAGAGTATAATATGAGATTCTATACAGATTCAAGCTTATTCAAGTTTCTTTTTCGATGGGATTCTACCATTGCCAGCTATCATTTCTATCTTAGCAAAATAGCAACCTCTAGTGGTGGTACATTGCACAGTAGATTATTTTATTTCATTGGGATGGCATGTTTGAGAATTTATTTGAATGTGCTCCATGTATAAAATAAATTGTACTCAGCCGAGTGTATTTCCTGTCATATTTCCTTCCTTCTCGTTCGGTTGATAAAGATAAAGGTGACGGAAGATTCCAGCCCTGTTAAGTTGGCTGGGGGCTAATTAAAATGATTCACTAAACTACTCCATTCACCTGCGTAGTTTAATCAGATGGATGTCCTCTCGTCTTTTCTCCCTGTCATTTTCCCTCAATTGGTCCTATTTTCCTGTACCAATTCTCATGGGCAATTAGAGATAGGCAACAAATGCTGACCTTGCCAGCAACGTTCATACCCCATGAATAATAAAAGGAAATAATTACCCATCCTGATGAACGGTTCCACAAATGTTTTGACCAAGTGACTGATTTCCATGTGTGAGTCTAAACAGTGATAGTTGGTTAAGCTGTTTGAACTTAGTGAATGCCACAGTTAAACCTGAGCTTATGATTGTTTTATACAAACACTTTTATAGGGGTCATTAGGCTGTGATCAGGAGTGGGAACATTGTCAAATGTTTGTCTCTGTAGCCCGACACAGCAGAATTTGGCTCTTGGTCTTTCCTGGCTTTTCTTGCTCAGTGCCTTACCTGCAGTTACCCAGTGAAACAGTTGTGGAGTTGCTGAATTGTTTTCAATTACAGTTTACTGATCACATTAATGATTGTTGCAGAATAATGAGGATTGGCCACTGCAATTGGCTAAATGCTGTACTGTACCCTGGACTAATTGACGTTGATGTCAAATGCTGCAAGCTTCAGCAGTCATTCATCCTTCTGAGCTGAAGAAAATGAATATTGCATTTTTGGATTTAAGTATAGCAACCAACATATTGTGTTTTGAACATCGGAAAATGACCCAAGGCATTTCATGGTATTATAAGGAAAAACGGATGGAACCAAAGATAGGAAGACTAACATGAAGCTTAACGGCTGAAAACATATTCACCAAGGGTAGCTTGGTGGTAGGCTGACGGACTAGAACTTCAAGGACTTGACACATGGGCTGCCTGGCCCGCCACAGGAATCGGAGCAGGTGAGGGGCAGAGCATGGGAAGGTCCATTGACCTCAGGCGGGATTTTACAATTTTGGGATGAACGAGGTTGTAAAATCCATGGACTTTGATGTTAAAGTTAATTTACTAGTCACAAGTAGGCTTACATTAACACTGCAATGAAGTTACTATAAAAATCCTCCAGTCACCACACTCTGGCACCAGTTCAGTGCACACTGAGGCAGAATTTAGCATGGCCAATATACCAGCATGTCTTTCAGACTATGGGAGAAACTGGAGCACCCGGAGGAAACCCACACAGTCACGGGGAGAACATGCAAACTCCACACAGACAGAGACTCAAGCCGGGAATAAAACCCAGATCCCTCATGCTGTGAGGCAGCTGTGCTAACCACTGTGCCGCTTTTAAATCTCACCGCTGCCTCCTTCACCTCCCTAAAGACCACAAAGTGTGAACTGAGGGAGATAAACTGGCTGGATTGAGCAACCGAACTGCACACATTTAAAATTTGTCCGACAGAGTTCAGACCATTAATGAGGCTCCAACAAAAAACAGACAAGTGCATTTGCTAAAAGGATGGTGGAAGGAGATTCATTTATAACATTCAAAAAGAAACTATGTAACTTTGAAGGAAAAAAAATTGCAGGATTATGGGAACAGGGAAAAGGAGAGTCGGACTAATCAGATAGCTCTCTCAAAGATGAGCCACATAGCCTCCTGTGTTCTCTCAATCTATGATTACATATGAACATGCAAATTAGGAACAGGAACAGGCCACTTGACCCTCGAGCCTGGTCTACCATTCAATATGATTGTAACCTCAACCTCACATTCCTGCCTACCCCTGATGATCTTTCACCCCCTTGTTAATCAAGAACCTATCGAGCTCTGACTTGAAAATATTCAATGACTTTGCTTCCACTGCCTTTTGTGAGAGAGAGTTCCAGAGGCTAATGATTTTCTGAAAGAAAACAATCACCTCATCTCTGTCTTAAATGATTGCCCCATATTTTTAAAGAGTGACCCATTCTAACATCAGGGCAGCACAGTGGCACAGTGGTTAGCACTGCTGCCATACAGTGCTAGGAATCAGAGTTCGATTCCAGCTTTGGGTCACTGTCTGTGTGGAGTCTGCATGTTCTCCCCGCATCTGCCTGGGTTTTCTCCGGGTGCTCTGGTTTCCTCCTACATTCCAAAGATGTGCGGGTTAAGTTGATTGACCTAGTGTCAGATGGATTAGCAGGGAAAATATATGGGGTTACAGGAATAGAGCCTGGGTGGGATTGTTTTCAGTGCGGACTCAATGGGCTGAATGGCCTCCTTCTGCACTGCAGGAATTCTATGATTAGGTCCAGTTTCATTTGCAATCTAGAGATTGATAACTATTTTAAAACTCTCAAGTGACAATTGATTTAAAGATGTTAGTATCTATACTCCCTTCAACAAAATCTTCATAAAAATGTTATGGCCTTTTTGACAGATTTTGTCCATGCCACCACACTCAGTCAGCAATGCAGAGGAAGGCAATGGTCTTGTGGTATTATCGCTAAACTATCAATCCAGAAACTCAACTAATGTTCTGGGGACCTGTGATTGAATTGAATGCTGGAATTTGAATTCAATAAGAATTACCTGGAGTTAAGAGTTTACTGACGACCATGAAACCACTGTCGATTGTTGGAGCAACCATCCAGTTTACTACTGTCCTTTGGGGAAGGAAACCTGCCATCTTTACCTGGTCTACAGGAAAGGATGTCCTGAGACATGGTACACTGGGGAGACCATGCAGACACTACAACAGCAGATGAATGAACACTGCTTGACAATCACCAGGCAAGACTGTTCCCTTCCTGTTGGGGAACACTTCAACACTCACGGGCATTTGGCCTCTGATCTTCAGGTAACCGTTCTCCAAGGCAGCCTTCACAACACACGACAATGCAGAGTCACTGAGCAGAGACTGATAGCCAAGTTCTGCACACAAGGATGGCCTCAATTGGGATCATGGGTTCATGTCACAATATCTGTAATCCCCACGACTTGCCTGGGCTTACAAAATCTCACTAACTGTCTCACAAACATCCCTTTAACCTGAGCTTAACTCTCGCTCCACTCACATTGTCTGTACCTTTAAGACATGATGGCCTGTAAAGACTCGCATTCCAACCAGTATTTTGTAAATTGAGTTTGTGTCTTTTTATGCCCTCTTTGTGAACAGAACTCCCACTTACCTGATGAAGGGACAGCGCTCCAAAAGCTAGTGGCTTGTGCTACCAAATAAACCTGTTGGACTTTAACCTGGTGTTGTGAGATTTCTTACTACGCGTGGGCTCCAGAGCCACAGCAATGTGGTCAACTCTCAACTGCCCTCAGGCAACTAGGAATGGGCAATGAATGCTGACTGGCCAGTGACGCTCATGTCCCACAAATGAATTAAAAAAAAATCTGAATGTGACTTTTCAAACACTTCCTAGAATTCAGCCTGTCTTGAGGTGAATTTCCCATATTCAGTTCCAGTCTCTAACAGTTCCTGTCTCTAACAGAATTCATAGTCTTCATGCTGAACTGCTTACCTCTGGAAATGGACTTAAAAGCAGTTTTATATCCTATGCCAATGCTAATGCCACGCAGTTCCTGATGTATGAGTCTTGTGTAACTACTGCCAACCAAAATAATAACTGTTGATAATTGAGATGCCTCAGTGAGCTGAAAATTCTACTTTTTTTAAACCAGGTTTTCTAAGCTGCCAGCTAACACTCCCAGGTTGGGTAGCTTTACATAAACCCTTCAGGAATCCTTCAGGGATTTGCAGCACAGCATAAAAGCATTTTAAAATTCTAATCAGTTTATTTTTGGCAAATTAATGAATCAAAATAAGGGGCATTGATGTGAGTGTTTAAAATTAGATCCAAGAACGTGGGCACCCACACTCAGCTGTTAATATTTGTGCTGTTAAATATTGTTCTCTTTTCTCATTCATGGATATCAGCATTGCTGACAGTACCAGCATTTATTGCCCATCCCTAATTGCCCTTCTGTAGGTGGCAGTGAGCACCTTCTGGAGCTGTTTCAATTCATTTGCTATAGGGTGCACCCACAATGTTATCAGGGAAGGATCTGCAATACCTTGGCCCAGCAATAGCAAAGGAATGACAATCGAGTTTTAAGTATGTAGGCAGCAGGCTGTGATGGCTGAAACCAATTGCCAGGAGACCATGTTAAAGGAAGACAAGTATAAGAACACCTTATTCTTCTGAACAGCACAACAGAAGGGAGCTGAATCTCTGAATAACTTTTTTGTTTCTGTCTTCACGGAGGAGGACGTGAATAATTTGCCGGGTGTTAGAGATGGAAAGGTGGTAGGACTGGAGGGTCTTAATGACATTACTGTTACTAGAGAGGCGGTGCTCGACAGACTGGAGGGGCTGATTGTGGACAATTCGCCAGGACCGGATGGAATGCATCCGAGGGTTCTGAAAGAAATGGCGGAGGTTATAGTGGATGCCTTGGTGGATATTTTCCAGACGTCGCTGGATTCCGGGGAAGTGCCAGAAGATTAGAAAACGGCTAATGTTACGCCGTTGTTTAAGAAGGGTGCCAGGCAAAAGGCAGGGAATTATAGGCCGGTTAGTTTAACATCTGTTGTAGGTAAAATGTTAGAATCCGTCATCAAGGAGGAAATAGCGAGGCACCTTGAGGGGAATTGCTTGATAGAGCAGACGCAGCATGGTTTCGTTAAAGGGAAGTCGTGTCTGACAAATTTACTGGAGTTCTATGAGGATGTGTCTAGGGCGGTGGATAGAGGAGAGCCGGTGGATGTGGTCTTTCTGGATTCTCAGAAGGCGTTTGACAAGGTACCTCACAAGAGGTTATTGCAGAAGGTCAGGGGACATGGAGTTGGGGGTAGGGTGTTAGTGTGGACAGAGGATTGGTTGTCAAATAGGAGGCAGAGAGTGGGGGTCAATGGGTGCTATTCGGATTGGCGGATGGTGACTAGTGGAGTGCCCCAGGGGTCGGTGCAGGGGCCTCAGCTATTTACCATTTATATAGATGATCTGGAGGAGAGAACCAAGTGTATGGTGTCGAAATTTGCGGATGACACCAAGATTGGTGGAACGGCAAATTGTGCGGAGGGTGTGGAGAGTCTGCAGAAGGATCTAGATAGACTGGGCGAATGGGCCAGGAACTGACAAATGGAATTTAATGTTGGCAAGTGCGAGGTGGTCCACTTTGGTAGGAATAATGGTAGGAAGGATTATTACTTACGTGGCGAAAAACTGCAGCAGGCGACGGTGCAGAGGGACCTCGGGGTCCTTGTGCATGAGTCGCAAAAACCCAGCTTGCAGGTGCAGCAGGTGGTCAGGAAGGCGAATGGGATGCTGGCCTTCATAGCGAGGGGGATTGAATATAAAAGTAGGGAGGTCTTGCTGCGGCTGTATAGGGCATTGGTGAGGCCGCAGCTGGAGTACTGTGTGCAGTTTTGGTCGCCGTACTTACGCAAGGATATTTTGGCCTTGGAGGGAGTGCAGAGGAGGTTTACTAGGCTGATGCCGGAGTTGAGGGGGTTGAGCTATGAGGAGAGGCTGAATAAACTAGGCTTGTACTCGTTAGAGTTTAGAAGAATGAGGGGAGATCTCATTGAGACGTATAAGATGATGAATGGGATGGATAGGATAGAGGTGGAGAGACTCTTCCCGCTCAGAAAGGATAGTAGGACTAGGGGGCACAGCCTCAAGATAAAGGGGGGGCAGTTTAGAACAGAGTTGAGGAGGAACTTCTTCATGCAAATGGTGGTGAATCTCTGGAATTCTCTGCCCGTTGAAGTGGTGGAGGCTACCTCGCTAAATATTTTTAAGACGCGAGTTGATGGGTTTTTGATAAGAGAGGGGATTAAGGGTTATGGGGAGAGGGCGGGAATGTGGAACTGAGCCACGACAGATCAGCCATGATCTTATTGAATGGCGGGGCAGGCTCGAAGGGCTAGATGGCCTACTCCTGCTCCTATTTCTTATGTTCTTATGTTCTTATGCTCTTAAATGCAACACTGGCCTCGTGTATCCTCACTGTACACACAATTATACAGGATATACAGCACAAAAACATTTCGTTTGCAGAAATTATAGAAACCTTACAGTGCAGAAAGACCTATCGAGTCTGCACCAACCCTCCAAAAAAGCACAACCCACACCATATCCTATTCCCATAACCCCATGCACTGATCATGGCCAATCCACCCAACCGACACTTCTCTGGACAATGGAAGGAAATCAGAGTACCCAAAGAAACCCACGCAGACATGGGGATAACATGCAACCTCCACACAGTCACCCAAGTTCCAGGGCACTGTGAGGCAGCAGTGCTAACCACTGAGACACCGTGCCTCCCCAGAATAAAGAGCTAACATCAGAAGCACCTGATGCTGATATATTGTAATGTCACATTTCTGAGTACTGGACACCTGGAAGAAGAAGTTCCAACCTGGTTCCTAAGATGTACCTAGAGCTGTAAATAAATAGTAATGGTTTTAACCTTCTTAAGCAGCTTACATTGGAGAATAAACCAACCCCAAAGACCCAATCCTGAACACATAATGAAACATGTTGGCAGCATAGAGTGAGTAAAAGACTTAGCAAAGCTCCAAGAAATGACTACAAACCAATAACCTGCTCTGCCATTCAATGATCATCTACCTCAGTGTCACTTTCCCGCACCATTTCCGTATCCCTCAATGTCATTCGTCTCCACATATCTATTTCTGTTGTTAATATACTCATTGAAAGAATAACAAAAGGAACAGATTGAAGACTCACCAAAAAATTCAGAGCGTCACAGATGAAGTAGATACAAGCTGAGACACAGACACAGAGCACAGATCAGAATCAACAAGCAATGCAAGTGAAGCAGCAACAGGTACAGGGTTGGTACAAGCATGGGATCCACACTAATACTTCCAGAACAATTATGGAATGCTGAAGGCTCACAACAGGTTCAGCACTGGGACTGCTGGGAAAAGGGGCTTTCCAGATATAGAACTACTTCTGGTTTGCAAAAAAGGGACAAAGGAATCATGTCATGGTGGCACAGTGCCTCACAGTGCCAGGGACCTCAGTTCAATTCTGACCTTGGGTGACTGTGTGGAGTTTGTACATTCTCCCTGTGTCTGCATGGGTTTCCTCTCGGAGCTCCGGTTTCTTCCCACACTCCGAAAATGTGTGGGTTATGTTGATTGGTCATGCTAAATTGGTCAGAGGGATTAGTAGGGAAAATATGCTGTTACACGAATAGGACCTGTGTTAGATTGTGGTCGATGCAGACTCAATGGGCTGAATGGTCTCTCTCTGCACTGTAGAGATGATATGATTCCAGGTCAGTATATTACTTTAAGCAGCTGGAGCTATTGCTGATGATGTAATAGTGAGGCAGGGAGTCAATGAGAGTTCAAGTTCTTCTGATGAAGTCCTCCTTCTCATGAGGATCCATATTTCAGGGCTTGAAAAAAAGTAATTGTAGAAAGTGCAAAATTTGAAAGTGACAGCAAAGACCAAGTGAAAGCATAGATTTGTTCATCAAGGATCTATATTGGCTAGCAGAATATTAAGGATAAATTAATTTGTGATTGCAAAGCAGTTGGGAAGATCTCTCAGATCTGTTGCAAACAGGAGAAGATTTAACTCTAAATAAGGTAATGTATAATCACAAGGCAAAACTGAGATCAGAAAGCAAGGTAAGAAGTCTCACAACACCAGGTTAAAGTCCTGCAGGTTTATTTGGTAGCACGAGCTTTTGGAGACTGTTTCTTCATCAAGTCCTGATGAAGATGCAGTGCTCTGAAAGTTTGTGCTACCAAATTAACCTGCTGGACTTTAACCTGGTGTTGTGAGATTTCTAACTGTGCCCACCCGAGTCCAACGCTGGCATCTCCACATCATCAGAAAGCAAAGTAGAGCATTTGTTCCCGGGGAAGCCAGGAAACAAACGAGTGAGGCCATTCACTATTTAGGCCAGACATGGCACAGCATGCAAAGCAGAAGGCTGCAAAAATGGAGAATGATGCGCCAACTGCCATCTTGAAATGAACTTGAGGTGGCAGGAAAAACCTGCACAAGGAGGAAAATTGTTCAGCAGGGGAGTGGAGTGCCACAACTGTGGAAAGTTAAGATATTTGAAAGTTGTCTGCTGATCTAAATCTGAGGCTGCAAAAAGATGAAAAAATATTGAAGCCACACCACATACAAGAAATAGAAGAGCCACGGGAAAAGCAAATACATTTCCTAGAAGGGGTAAATGAAACAGAAAAAAGTTGAAGTGGACGGATATCTCTCAGAGTATAAATTAGCCATAGGGCAAGAGTTCAGTCTTATTTGATGAAGTAAAGTGGCACAAGAACATTACACTACAGCCATCGTCTAACAGGCTACAATGTCCACATGAGACTACAGTGAAAGCCATAGGCCAACACTTGGTGAAATTAAAATACAAAAATGGAAAAATCATTATATGTCATGCAGAACCAAGAATCATCTTTATTAAACTGGAAGGCAGGCTTATGATTGAAACTGACCATAAATTTGATGAAGTTGCTGATGAGTGCTATAGAAGAAAATTCAGGAATAAATTTTCAAGATTATTTACAGCAGTCAGTCAGCGGATGGGGGACATCTGCCAGGGGAGTCTGATCCCCGTGGGGGGGATCTGCAGTTGGGGAGGATAGTCACTGCTGGGGGAGGGGACTGGAGATCGGAGCACTCCAGGATAGGGGAAGGTCAGCGCTGGCCCAGAAATGCTCGTGGGGACTGCAATTGGGCTATGGGGGAAGGGGAAGGAGCCCCAGGCTGTCCAGTGATCAAGCTGGTCAACAAACTGCAGGCTGATAGCTCACAGTCAGTGCGTATGCACAGAGGCCTGAAACTGTCAGACTCTGGCATGAATAGCCCTGTTCCAAGCTTTTAATTATATTCACGACTGTGACCTCAGCACCGGTAGTGTGTGAAAGATTCGAGTGTGAATTTGCATCTAAAAAACAATCATAATCTAAATCAGTTTTCCCTCAAATTCAGCACTTAGAACTTCTTTTGGGAGAATCGCCCCAATATCTGGTGGACAGTACAAGGGTGCCAAGCAGACAATGCCAGGCTGGGGGTTCCCAGTGTACTATTTACAGGATACATTGCAGGAACTCACCAAGCCTCCTTCAACAGCACTTTCCAAATCCGCAACCTTTAGCAACTTGAAGGAGAAGGGCAGCAGATACCTGAGAACACCAACAAGCTCCCCTCCAAGTCACTCACCATTCTGACTGTCACTGGATCAAAATCTCAGAACTCCCTCCCTAACAGCACGGTGGGTGTACCTGCACAATATAGGATCATAGAATCCTACAGTGTAGAAGGAGGCCATTTGGCCCATTGAGTCCACACCAACCACAATCCCACACAGACCCTATCCCCAGCACCCCTTGCATTTACCCTAGCTACTCCCTCTGACACTAAGGGGCAATTTAGCATGGCCAGTACACCTATCCTGCATATCTTTGGACTGTGGGAGGAAACTGGAGCACCCGGACGAAACCAACACAGACGCAAGGAAAACATGCAAACTCAACACAGACAGCGACCCAAGCCCAGGAATCAAACCAGGTCCCTGGTGCTGTGAGGCAGCAGTGCTAATCACCATGTCACTGTCCCAGCCCAGCAGATATGGTCTGCAGTGGCTCACTGTCACCTTACTGAGGGCAATTAGGGATGGGAAATAAGTGCTGGTCTAGCCAACGACGCATGTGTCTTATGAAGGAGCCAAAAACTGTCTTATCTGGTGTGATACTGAGCCATACAAGCAAGTTAAAACAGAATAAAAGCAGATGCTGGAATCTGAAACAAAAACAGAAAATGCTGGAAAATCTCAATTGAACTGACACCATCTGTGGG
The DNA here is from genome assembly GCF_965287045.1 of Carcharhinus amblyrhynchos. NCBI lineage: Eukaryota > Metazoa > Chordata > Chondrichthyes > Carcharhiniformes > Carcharhinidae > Carcharhinus > Carcharhinus amblyrhynchos. The sequence continues at coordinate 36,803,315 of NC_137339.1, read as the reverse complement.
GAGAGAATAGAGCCAATGTTTTGAGTCTAGATGACCCTTTGTCAGAGCTAAGAGCCAAGAAAATCAGCAGAGATTTATGCAATGAGGGTGGGGGTGGGGATGGGGGTGGAATGGGACAAAGGAATTGTAAATGATGGTACGGAAGGCTGAGAAGGAGTTAAAAGTGTCCATTAAGTGATCAGAATGCGGGAATGGCAGAACAGAGGTACAGATGGTTAAAGAACTGCCTGAGGAATGTGGCAGTTGCCCTGAAAAGGGGGTTGGAGTATTGGCGGGGGCGGTGAGCTGGTGGCGTTAAAACAGAAGTTGGTTTGAAATGCTTTTTGCACTAAATTATTTCATAGCCAATGTGTTTGATGAGCATTATAGAGTCTTACGGCACGGGAGAAGGCCATTCAGCCCATTGTACCCATACTAAATCTTTGAAGTAGCTAACTAATTAGTTCCAACACACTGCTTTTTCTCCAGAGCTGTACAAATTGATTGAAAAACTTCTTCAGTAAAAAAGTAAACATTTATAACTACTTTTTGATTATTTCCCCATTGTTGTGGATTAACCCTTCGTAAAAACTGAACTGAGCTGTGAATTATAGAAATCTCTTTAATCATGTCTAATTTTTATGGTTTGTTTTTGCCTCAGACTATTTTCTTTGATGTGCGTGCTTTTATTTGTGAGTATATTTGTTTCTCTCGGATTTGTTGCAGTCTAGTTGTTACAATTGTCATTATTTCTGCCTGGCATGATTTTTATTACTTCTAATCTCATTATGGCTTGATAGCCCACTAGTTCTTCTAGTTCTTTAATGACTCTAATTTTTCAGTGCATTTTATTAATGTTACTGCTTGACAGGACAAACTGTGAAAGCAAAATGCAGAATTCATGTCGTCAGGTTGCCATGTGGACAATTTCACAAAACACCAAAAGTCACAGCAAAATGAAGATCATTTATTTCTAATGTTATTTGGGATCTAATCTAACTCTCATCTAAATATTCTTCCAATATATAGAAGTCTAGCAACACCAGGTTAAAGTCCAACAGGTTTATTTGGAATCGTGAGCTTTTGGAGCGCTGCCCCTTCCTTACCTGATGAAGAAGGAGCACTCCGAAAGCTCATGATTCCAAATAAACCTGTTGGACTTTAACCTGATGTTGTGAGACTTCTTACTGTGCCCACCCCAGTCCAACATGGCATCTCCATATCCTTCCCACATATACACGGAACAAACTACATAAGTTACAAAAAAGACTTCTGGACCCCTCCAGCTTGCAGAGCTGTACTTGATGGATAAAAAGAGGAAGAAAAGCATTAAAATAAAAAAAAACTATGCAAAACTTTTTGAAATGTACTGAGTCTGCATGCACCAGCTAAAGAGATTCACTGTCGGATTTATCATATTTGCCCCATGAAACACCTTGGGATACTATTGAAAGAAGAACAAGTTCTCCTTATATTCTCATTAACATTTCTCCTTATCAGAAACAGATTGAGTTGTACTTTATCCCTTTTGCTGTTTCAGGGACCTCGCCATGCACACACTTGGTTGCTGTATTTGCTTAAATAAGAACAAATGACTGCACTTCAGACATTCACTGGCTGCAAAATATTTCAGGATACCCTGAGGATTTGACAAAGAGCTACATACATACAAGGTCATTGCCTTGCCCTTGTCTTGTTTAGCTGCAAGATCTGCATTATTGAATCCTGCAGATTTCTTCTTTCAGCAGGAGTCACGAAGTTTAGCTCCATAGCAGTGCTGGTTCAGTGCTATGCAAACCTGGAGTCCAGAAAATAGTTGCCAGTTTGAATCCAGGCATTCCCAATATGCTTCCACGTGGCAGAAGCAGGCAAAGTGGATAAGTTATGGTATCTATACTCAGTGTCTAACACTGGTTTGGTGCCTGTTCTACCATCATGGACCTCACAGGTCTTGTCAGAAACCTCTTTTGAACATTCTCAGCTGAACATATACTAGCTGTACAAGAGTTTTGTCACTTGCGCTGTTAAAGGACTCAGCATGGGAGTTTGGGTATGATGCCTTTGACTTTGCTGCTGCAGTTAGTGAAAGCTATTGCAGGGATTCTGAGAATTTAGTGGAGCTGGAGGGAGTGATATTGGACTTTGAAAGGATGTTATCAACCCTAGAGACATTTGCCATCCTGTTTGAATTATAGTACGGCGGGGAGGTTGAGCACAGGAAGCAGAGGGAGGAAGCTGTGCACAGAAGGAGGAGGAGGAAGAGGATGAGGAAAAGGAAGAGGAAGGGAGGAGATTTCAGGAACCCCATTGCTCTGAACAGGACATCTATGAGAGCTGAATCAGATCCTGATTTCTCTAGAAGTCATCCCCACATCAACGCAATTCTCCAGTTTCCCATCCCTGGGTCGCAGACCACTATAACCTCCATTTAACTAAGATCTTGGAATAAAAGTCTTCCTACTCAGTAGTACATCTCTGCAACAACTTTATCAATGCCTCCAAGAATACATACAAAATGGAACTATTTACTTGTCTGCATTTCCTTAGTGTCTGGCTTTCACATGCTTTTGCCTGGCCTAGTGTTCCTATTGTGTCTGATAGTCTGCTCTCATTCCCTTCACAGCGTCTATCTAGGGGTCTCCTGCTCCCTTGCAGAAACAGAATCTCTCACTTCCTTCCATCTCCTGTATAAGGCCTCCAGCACCACTTCGCTCTCTGGCCTACATGTTGGGTAGTTCCTTCTCTGAAACACTTTTTGTTATAGTTCCACCAGTTGCTAGGATATGAATGCAGCCCACTACCCACCAGCTGCCCCTGTAAGAGACAGAGGCTGCCTATAAAATGTGCAGGCTTAGTCGAGGCTCATGCTGGCTATGCACGTACCTGGCCCTCCTGCTGAGGGATGCAGGCAGTCAGCAAAGCATTGAGCACTGGGCTGCACATACCAATCAATTCAACGAGTAGGCATGACGAACTCTGAATAGTGCCTGCACCACCCCATGGCACCTATGAATGGACTCAATTATATTTTTAACCCCTATCTTCCTCTACTCCAATAAATTGACAAGCTGTTTTATGCAATAGTTTCATTTTGGATGAACTTTTAATAATGCAACATATTCCAGATGTAATGCTTGCAAAATGTTGAGTAGACACTGGGTGGTAGCATTGTGCAACTGGGGCTGATGTCTGCATGTGAAATTCTAAACTACAGCAGGGCAGACGATCAATGGAACGTCAAAGTTCATGAACACTCAGAACTAAAGAAATCAACATCTAATGTGCACAACTGACCAATTTTTAATATAAACATCGCTAAAGTCTACAGATGAATATTTTGGATGATCTTTTCATTTATTGGATAGAATGAAACCCATTTTAAGAAGGCCCTTGTGGAGTCACTGCAGTTCCAGTGTGGGAGACAGTTTGATTATAATCTTCCTATTAATACTGCCAATGAAGAGGCCATATAGTTATGAGTAATGCTAAAAACATCACCCTATTGAGATTAAGGGAAGGGTTTTCCTGCCCCGCCCTCCGCTGGGGTTGTCCAGTCCCACAGAAAGTCAATAGACTTTTGGCTGGCTCATTGAATCTCCCACAGCGGGACCCACCATGATGGGACCGGAAAATCCCAGCCAAGGTGTTCACACGTACCCTTTACGTGGTCTAATCTGCACATATCAGACTTCACAGTCCAAGGCTACCAAAATTACACTTCAGTGGGGGCAATTGCCTTCATAAAACATGCCACAGTGAAACATGCCTAGCCCCCATTCTCACCCCTGTAAAAGTGCTGTGCTGTGGGGTGGGACTTGCAATTTGCGGGCAGTTCTACTATTTTTGCCATGACAGATGGGGTCTCCACTGAGAAGAAACTCTGGGCCTTAGCGACATATTCACTGATTTCACCTCACCATCTCCTGCTTTGACTCTTCCACTGTCTCTAAATTATCAGAATGCTTATCTGACACAGTGTCCCATGAGTAGAAATTTCCTGCAGTTAAATAGTAGGAAAATCAATGCTATTGTTCCCAGTCCCATAACACTAGTCACTGAGTCAAACCCTCTCCTTACAGTTGTCTGAGGCTCAGCCACACTGTTTATAAGCTTTGGCATTACATTTGATTCCAGGATGAGCTGCCAAGGTCATACATGTTCCATCACTGAAACTGCTATTTCCACGTCTGTAACAATGTCTGATTGCCCGCCTGCCTCAGCTTGTTTGTTCCTTAAACCCTCATCATTGTCCATGTTACCACCAGACTTGACTATTCCAATACCTGCCACCTTTAACCCATTATAAACTTAAGCTCATCTAAAATTCTGCTGCATGCGACTTAACTCACATCAAGTCTCGCTACGCTTGCTGAATGACATTGACTTCCAGTTAAAGAATTTCTAAATGTTAAAATACACATCCTTGATTGCAGATTGCTCCATCACCTTGACCGTCTCTATTTCTAAACTTTTCCTGCCCATAACCCTATATCCATGCTCGTCTAATGCTAGTTTAATTCTTGAATATCCTCAACTTTAATCGCTCCACATTGGTGGCCTTGCCTCCAGCTGATTAGGCCCTCTCCTCTGAAATTCCCTCCTGAAACTTCTCTGTCTCTCTTCCTCTCTTTCTCCCTTTAAGACAATTCTGAAAATCTATCTCCATGACCATGCTATTGGGTTACATGCCCTAATATCACCTTATATGGCACTATGTCAAGCTTTGCCTTAAAAACACTCCCATGAAGGACCTTTATTACTTTAAAGGCTGCTCATGTAACCACAATGTTCCACTGTCTGGTGCATCAGTTATTTCATCTTTGCACATTCAAAAGGCTTTAACGGGTAATCAAAACGTTATGTGCAAAACCAGTATTGTTGGAATGAAAATTCATGCAACATTAAGCTATTTAATAGTGAACATTTACTGCATGTTTTATTATGCAATGATTATTTGACATTTACACTTTGCTAAGATGGTTCTCTATATTCAATCCACTTGTTTTGTTTGTCAAAATATTTAATTTGTGACTTGGCCTTCAATTCTAAACTGACTGACAGCACTCCTGCGGAGTGCCTTGGGATGTTTTGCTGTGTTAAAATGTCAGCGTTTGTTGTTGATTTCCACGAGACTCCATAGTGGCTGCACTGGCGTTAAACAATCGACTGTTTTGCAAGTTAAAGCCAATCCCTGGATTTATCATAGGTGTCAATACTGTTTGCAATCAATTATAAGTCAATTTTTTAAAAACCCATCATACTGTTGTTAATATTCATGACGACAGGTCAGCTGGTGATCCCATTCTTTCTATCATGTTTAGCCTCAAAGGTGTGAATGGCTGAAAAAAACATTTTATCTGCAGTTTAGTGTTTTGGAGGAAACAGAACTCTCCCTGTTAAATTTTCAAAAGTATGTCATCAGGTGTTCTTATCAGTTTCAAGTCTGACTTTAGTGTTGAAGGCTCCCAAATATAGGCCTGAAATCTCCAGCTGTTCACACCGGCGAGACTCTCCAGTCTCACCGACAGCACAACCCCACTCCCATGTGGGTTTCCCACCCAGTGTGCGCTGACATCATCGAGAGTTCCCATTGACAGTGGCAAGGACCAGGGAATCCTGCCACTAGCAAACAATGTGTCACTTCCCGCCAACAAAAAACACATGATTGGGAAATGGGAGAATCTTGCCCATTGGGATGAATTTTCGCATTCCGCCCGGCACGGAAATCGGAGCGGGCGAGGGGAGGATCATGGAAAGGTTCTTTGACATCCTGTGGGATTTTCCAGTTTCTGGGCCAGCGTGGCCGGAAAATCCCACCCATGGTGTTTAAGAAGAAGATATCAATCCTCATTTTACAGCCAGCAGCGAAGCAAGGATAATCGCCAGTTAGTACGCTGATAGCTGCCTGGGGAATTTTTGCAGGTTTCTGAGCAAAGTCTTACTGCCATTGGTATCTGATCCAGCCTGGTGCCCTCTACAGGGGATCTACTCCATGTGTGAGCAAGGCAAACAAAATGGTGGCTTAATTCTCACTGAGCCATGTAGAACCTGAATCCAGAAGGCTTAAGAAAGAAGCATACATTATGTTTAAATGCTAGAAAGCAAAATAAAGGGAGTGATGGAGAGAAGAACAAGGGCAGCAAACATATGGAAATATTGGGACCTCCCTAGGCCCGAGACTCATATCATCCTGATCGGAATCTATACTGTGGTACCTTCACTGTTGCTGGATCAAAATCTTGGAACTTTCCAATAGCATTGTGAGTGTATCTACAGCACATGGTTGCAGCGGTTCAAGAACTTAGCTCACCACCATCTTCTGAAGGGCAATTAGGAAAGGGCAACAAATTCTGGCCTAGTTATCAGCACACATGTCCCACGAATGACTGAAAAAATGGAATCAAGAGAGAGAGACAAAAGAGACAGGCAGAAAAGTTTGAAAAACTATTCTAATTCTATTTTCAAATGAACAATAATTCAATTCTAAAGAATGAGGCTCCACATTTCTAAACTGTAATCTTCAGGATCAGAGATGTTGTTTGCAAGTAATTAGAATTAATATTTAATTACAGCTGAATCACAAGTCCTAACAATTTCCGTTATGTTTCGTGGGTAACTGATGGATAACTACATTGCCTCACATGGTTATCAATGTCAAGTCTACCACAGAGGTACCATTCCAGCACAGACTATGAAGCAGCAGCTTAAGTTACTCCATCATGACAGTTAGTCTCACTGTGGATCTTAATGTAATATCAGTGTCATTGCAAATGTGCTCAAGTACCTTTTGAAATGGTTTTGATGAGCTTCTTATGGAAGTTATTCTTTAGCGTTCCTTAATGTAGATGGATAGGCTGCATATCCAATTGATAATTTCACACAAGACATTTCTGAATAATGCAATTTTCATATGGCAGCTTTAACATTAACACAGTACTTTTGAGAGTACTTAATATATGAGCATAGACATCCTTTTGACAATTTGCTTTTTGCTTTCACCAGTCATGCGATAGGTATCTCTCACACTGAAATAAATCCAGGATGGTAGTTAGGCTTTTGTTGCAGAGACAGGTCCCATAAAGAGGGCAGAGATAATCCAGCCTTCCTGCAAATCTTTTGCACAGGCTGATTCTTGCATGGGCTAGATTTCCAAGTTTAGTCACTGTGCTACAGAAGATCAGGTGCCAATGTAAACATTCTACCACAGGGTCAACTTTGTTAGCGAAACGCAACAGTTGACCGAAGGGAAAGGGACACAAGCAAACCAACATCAACAGGGCTAACGTTTTGGGAAAGATTTCAGGTGGGATTTTGTGCTGTTCTGCCTGTCTGGGTGCCAGGCCTGCAGCTTTTCTCTGACATCTTATTTTCCTCTGGTGCAGTGGGAAACTTTGGCTCAATCAGCAGATTTTCCCCTTCAGGCAGCCAGCTGCAATGATGTCTTCCAGAGCGTGTCTAAATCAGTCCCACTATTCATCCAACCCACCTCCATCCTTGCCTAGTCAGGCTCCCACTTGAATGGGAAACCTGGCTCTATCTCACGTATGGCTTCACCCCGATAAAAATATTAATTTTATTCTGTTTCTCCCCGGTGGTAGGTTCCTGGCTCAAAAACAGAATCCTATTTGCCACCTCTGTGCTGGGAATTCAGCAAGGTGTCAGAAAGCTGGATGTCAGAAGAGAAAGTTGGAGGGAATGGGGTGAGATGCAAGAAATCCATAGTCACACCATCAGCAACTAGTTTATGATAGGAGATGGCAGGATGAAGGTGAATGGGGAGTTGAGATGAAGCAAAAGACTTCTAATATCTTCAATGTCCTTTGTGATATTGGATGCCCCAGGACCCATTGTATCGAGGCCCCATGACGTTTCTTAAACTCATTTCATGGAATGTGAGTGTTGCTGGCTAGGTCAGCATTTGTTGCCCATCTCTAATTGCCCTTGAGAAGATGGTGGTGCGCTGTCTTCCTGAACCACTGCATTCCCTGTGATGTAGGTATACTCACAGTACTGTTAGGGAGGGTGTTCCAGGATTTTAACCCAGCAAAAATGGATGAATGGCAGTATATTTTCAAATCAGGATAGTGAGTGGTTTAGAGGCGAATGTCCAAGTGGTGGTGTTCCCATGTGTCCACTGATCTTGATCTTCTAAACAGTCATGGTCGTGGGTTTGGAAAGTGCTGCCTGAGGAGCTTTGGTGAGTTCCTGTAATGCATCCTGTAGATGGTACATATTACTGCCACTGCATGTCGATGGTAGAGAGACTGAATGCTTGTGAAAGGGGTGCCAATCAAGAAGGCTAATTTGTCTTGGATGGTGTCAAGCTTCTTGAGTTTTGTTGGAACTGCACTCATCCAGGCAAATGGAGAGTATTCTTGTGCCTTGCAGTAGGTGGGAATGCTTTGGGGAGTCAGGAATCAGTGCTGAGATTTGATCCTTTGATTGTGAAATTGCTTAGCTCTGCCTATTATTTGCTGCCTATACTATTTGACACTTAAGTAGTCCTGTGTTGTAGCTTCACTTCATTTTTGAGTAAGCCTGGTATTGCTCCTGGTATGCTCTCCTGCACTCTTCATTGAATCAGGGTTGATCCCCTGGCTTGGTGAGAATGGTAGATTGAGGGATATGCAAGGATTGTGTTGAGTACAATTCTGCTGTTGCTGATGGCCCAAAGTGCCTTATGGGTGTCTAGTTTTGAATTGTTAGATCTTTTCAAGTCTATCCCATTTAGCACCGTGGTAGTGCCACACAACACAATGGAGGGTGTGAAGATGGGATGTCATCACCTCAAGGACTGCACAATGGTCACTCCGTCTGATATTGTAAAGGACAAATGCATCTGCAGGAGGTAAGCAAGTGAGGATGATGTCAAGTATGTTCTTCCCTCTTGGTTCCCTTACCGCAGACCCAGTATAGCAGATATGTCCTATAAAGACCCAAACAGCTCAATCTATAGCGTGCTGCCGAGCCATTCTTGGTGATGTATATTGAAGTACATCATGTGCTCTTGAGTACATCATGTGCCCTTGCCACCCTAAATGTTACCTCCAAGTGGCATTCAGTATGGCGGAGTACTGATTATCTGCTGGGGGGTGGGGCGGGGGGTCATCAGGGGATTTCTTTGCCCACGTTTGATTGGTGCCATGAGACTTCATGAGATCCAGAGTCAATGTTGAGGACCCCCAGGACAATTCCCTCCCACTGTGCCACCACCTCTGCTGGGTGCGCCCTGCCAGTGCGACAGGATATAACCACTGATGTGTATGTAGAGACCCAACATCTCTATAAAGCTCAGGAAATGTAGGCATCCTTATTCCCCATCAAATCTGCTCTGCTCCCACATAATATATGTGACCTTGCCTGTAGAAGGGATGGTAAACTATCAGCAATTGATTGGCACTATTTAGTAAATGTGCTTTCCACAGCTGAATAGTTGAAGATAAATGGAGGCAGTGAGAGATGGGTGTGAGGGTGGTAGTAATGGTAGGTATGTGAGGGTGAAGTGGAATACTGGGATAGTAGATATGACTCCTGAATGCTAGGGGCTGGTGCTGGAGTGAGTGATGAGAATATCTTTCATTGTGAAATGTGAATGGTTAGTGTTGTAGCAGGTTGGAGATGCCATGTAAAAGTGCATCCACTGAGCTCATTGCTCTACGTGCGGTGCTACCATGTCCTCAAGGCTCTGGGATTTAAGCTCTTCAGTCACCTGTTCCCATTCCAATCTGAGGGCAGTCCTTGAAGGTCTCCTGGCCTCTTATGGAACTATGGCATCAAGGATACCTCCAATGCTGCATCCTTCATCATGAATATGTGTTTGCAGCTCTATCTAAGATACAACCTGCCTTTAAAAAAAGCAGGCTGGATGCATCAGTCTACAAACAATACAACAGAGCCCTCCTGCTGTTCATAGGCAACACATCAGAGCAGACTGGGATCTGTTTGGTCCAACGCCACAATGATTCAGGAAAGGTGGGTTCATGCTGCCCACTTCAATCTGAACAGGCAGAGGTAAATCATGAATGGCAACTCCTCGATCCAAAAATCAGGGTGATTCAATTTCAAACCCTTGATTTCTATATGTTTAGGATTGAGGTTTATTGATCATCCAGCAAGAAATAGTTTCAAACATCAAAGGAAACTTAAAAGTCAGGAACAGTCGTGCTGAATCACAGAGTTTGTGATTACATGCAGTACAGACAAATTATAATGAACACTTCAATGAGTTGGTTAAAATTTTATGTTGGATAGAAATGTAAATCAGCCAAGATGTAAAATTTGGTGTTATGTGTTAATCAAATTATTAGTCCTTTGAAGGAAAATGGATATTTGATATTTCAATTGTTGGCAATATTAAAGTCTGGAAGCTTACAGATAATGAATTAGAGGTTGACAGGCTGAATAATAAACAGTACTTTGTTCAAAGAGGAGTTCAGCTAGCACATTGTTCAATGGCAAAAGCTTGGGCAGCACGATGGCACAGTGGTTAGCACTGCTGCCAGGTTTGATTCCTAGCTTGGACCACTGTCTGTGCAGAATCTGCACATTCTCCCCGTGTCTGCATGGGTTTCCTTTGGGTGCTCCGGTTTCCTCTCACAGTTTGAAAGACATGCTGGTTAGGTGCATTGGCCATGTTAAATTCTCCCTCATTGTACCCAAACAGGTCCCAGAATGTGGCAACTAGGAGATTTTTCACAGTAACTTCACTGCAGTGTTAATGTAAGCCTACTTGTGACTAATAACTAAACTTAAAATATGCAGGAACTGGACATGATGTCGAATGCATGGACAGCAGGTATCAACAATACGTCGGCACATAAATTCCATGTAGCGGTGGAAATAGAATTCTTTTCGAAGTTCCCTGTGTTGAAAAATGCCAGTCTAATTCCTGATGGGAGCAGCAGCCTTAGGCCTTCAGCGATACAATCTCCATAGGCCCCAACGCAGCACTGGAGAACTTCAGCCACATCCATTATGATGGGGCCATATTGAGAACATCCACTGCGTTTATGCTTTGAAACAGCAGTTTTAAAGTGAAGGGACGGGTAAGGGGAGGGAAGGAGGAAGAGGGAGGGGGAGGGAGGGGGAAAGGGGCAGTAAGGGCAACTGGAGGGTTTGGACAGATTGTACATATTAGATGTCACCTGACTGTTGTCTCATGATCTCTGCACCTATGTCAAAGTCCCAAAAGAGCTTCAGTGATTTTAAAAAGCCAAGTTATAAGTGTGATATACAAGCTGCGGTGGAACATGACTCCAGAATTTCAATATACACTGGATTTTGCAATACCTACCAGAGAGTTTGTTCACACCAGCTTTCAGAACGCTTGCATATGTCGCCTTAAGGATTACACTTTCCTAAAGCATCTGAAATAGCCAAGTTGCATACTTCCTACTGAAAATGTAAAACTTATTTCGCTCCATATCTTAAGAGGTTCCTAAAATAAATAGTAAAATCCAAATGGGCTTTAGCTGAAACTTACTACAGACACAGCAAACCCACCTTGTTATATATAAAATACTTTTTAATGGAATTAACAATACGTCATGACAAAGTTCTAAACAAAATATGGCCAAGATTTCCCCCCAAAAATTCGAAGTGTTGAATTTGTGTGAAAATTGGAATATTTCATGCTGTATCTCCCACAGTCTGTGCAGTGCAGAGGTCACGAGAGTAAATCACTCCAGAAGAGCAGGGCCTATTCCCACTGAAGAGAATGAAATCAGTGCACTGAGTGGGCCCCTGCATACGTGCACATCTCTGGGAGATCGCTAAACAAGTCCTCCCAGCATTGGGATCACTGGCCTCAACCCCCCATAAACATTGTTGGACTCACCGCTGGCCTCTTCCCCTCTGCCCCACTCACATTGCTGGCCTGCTGGCCTTTACCCATACCCCCCCCACCCCCAAATCACGCACATCGCTGGCCTTCACCCACCCCCCACGCTGGCCTGCTGGCCTCTCCTTCAACCATCCCCCAGTGACTCGGACTTCACTGACCTCCCCATCCACCAGTGACCCGCACATCGCTGGCTTCCCCATCCCCCAGTGACCCGCACATCGCTGGCTTCCCCATCCCCCCGTGACCAAGACATTGCTGGCCTTCCCAAGCCCCCCAGTGACACAGACATCGCGGGTCTCCCCAGCCCCAGTGGCCCAGACATCGCGGATCTTTCCATCCTCCAATGATTCGAACATCGCTGGCCCTCCCCATCCCACAGTGACCCAGACATCGTTGGCCTCCTGGCCTCCCCATCCCCCACCCTCATCACACACACAATGCTGATCTCCCTTCTGCTTTGCACACAGATAGAACTGTACTGCCATGTACATCCCCTGCCTGCAAGCGTTCTCCTTTGTTGAGTGAGAGCCTTGAGCATTGCACCCACTCCCCCCGGGACAAATTGAAAGCAGGTTGCCTGTGCATTTCTCAGAAGGAAATTTACCTAACAGGCCAATCACTGGCCCAAGCTGACTGCATCTGGACTGCCCTAACAGGCCAAAGCTGTATATTAGCTACAATGATAGACACACAGCCAGTCATGCCAGGAAGATGGCCCCAAAGATATTGGCCTCGAGATTCGCAGAGACTGAGCAGGCCCTCCTGTTGGCCACAGTGGAGGAGAGGCATCAGCAGCTATTCCCCACTCAGGGCCATCATCCAAGGGCTCCCACATCAAAGGCATTGTGGGAGGCAGTGGCATCCACAGTTAATGCCAGGACCCTGACACCTCTGTCCGCAAAGCAGTGCCACAAGAAACTGAACAACTCTCTTCGGGCAGCAAGGATGAGTTGGCATCCCGTTCTGAAACCTTCACATACATGTTCTGTATTAACAAGGTCAAACTATCCCCAGGCACCTCAAGGGTATCAACCACACAACCCACCAACGCAGAGACTATCACGGCAGTGGTCATGTTATTGCTGAGGCTTCTGGGTCACTTACTGGGGAGCACAGCACAGCCGCTGATGCACCTACTGGGAGGTGCTGCGAGTGGAGATCGGCATCTGAGGGCTAGGGCACACAGAAATCTGCCAACAAGGATGCAGCTGGCACCAAGCTGGATGCCAGGCTTCAGGTTCGTTCATCACAAAGCTGGTGGAGATGTAGATGGGCTGTTAGCAACCATGCTACGACTGGGAGACAAACAGAGTGCGGCTGCAGGAGCGTGAAACCCAGGCCAACACAGAAGGGGTGGCATCTGTAGTGGAAAGTCTAGGTCAGGGATTTGATCACATGAGCAACAGGTCCAGCCATCCTGGAGACACAGCAGGCCATGGCAGAAACACAGCAGACCGTAGAAAAGGGTTACAACGACATCCAGTAGGCACATCCTTGGCCACGGGTATCGGGAACATGTTAGAAATGTTGGCGGCCATGGCTGGGACTCTCACTTGGATTCTAGAAACACAGCAGGCCGTGGCTGTGAGCCTCGACAACTTAGCCCATTCTCAGAGGGCTATTGCTGAGGGGCTCCAGAGCCTGGCTCTCGCATGGAATGCTGTAGCAGAGGGGCTCCAGGGCTCAGCACAGTCTCAGAGAGCCAGGGATGATGGATGACAGATCATGGGGTAGATGCATCAGGGCCTCCAGGACTGGCACAGCTAGGTGGTGTCGGAGCTCCTGGAGCTCAGTCCAGTTACTCTGACATCCCATGGAATGTTCCTGGGGCCTCCAGGCACCCTGAGGGAGGATGACGGGCAAGAGCCCATGCTGGGGCCTTCCACCCAGAAGACTCTGGATGTCTTGAGACCTTCCGATTTCCCCCTTCCTCACACCGGGGATCTCAGGCCCAATTGGATGAACAGGGTGGCACAGAAACATCAGCGTCATTCACAAGTCAGCCGGGGCCCTCCAGGTTTTGGTCCCCAGGGGAAAGCTGCCAAGGGCGTCACAAGCTGGATCAGAGCGGGACTCCTAATCTTCTGATGTGCATCCTAGGGGAGCAGCTAGACAAAGCAGTTGGCCACACAGGATTAGAAAGTTGTAGGGTCATTAAGAAGTCAGCAGTAGGGTGAAGGTCACCAATAGTCAGGGTTAGGTTTTGGGAAATGTTAAGCGGACACTAAAATGTTATTTGTGCCTCACAGCAATGACTATTCTGTCTCTGATTCTCCTCCACAGAGCTGAGTGCACCCCAATTCCATGCATCGAGGCGCAGACTGCGGTGCTGTGCAATACCAGCCCCTTGCCCAGAAGTTACAGGACGCCTGCCCTACTTTCCCAATCATGCACCAGACCCTTAGTCAAACACAACCCCCTGTCATGGCACCCCACCCCCCCCCCCCCCTCCCCCCACTCCCCCGACCCCAGGTGATAGTGTGCTTTTGGAGAACAGGTCAGAGTTAGACTAGACTGGCAGCAGGATCCCAGTGTGCCTTACAACAAATCGTCAGCTGGGGGAAATGGGGAGTGCCGACAGAGGATGGGGATGGGTGAGGGTCAGTTGAGAGGGGGGGGGAGGGGGAAGGGTCACATGGTTTCAGTGTCCAGCTTTGGGTTGTAGGGGGATGGCAGCTGCAGTGGGGCATGGTGAAAGAATGTTGGCAGCAGCCCCCACACTGGACATAACCAGTTAGGTAAAGCGGGCTGCTATCAGGACCTCCTTGTTGCCCTACCAGACTCCTGCCATCACCACCTGCCCTCCATCCTCCAGCTTTTCGTATGGCAGGTCCTCCAGTTCTGCCTGCTGCAGCTCCTCCTCCTCTTGCTCCAGCTGGCCTCCCCGCTACTGCGTGATTTTGTGCAGGACACAGCGCTCAATTATGCTGTGGGAGACACGCTCCGGATCATACTGGAAGGCACTCCCAAAGCAATCCATGGTCACAAACAATTTGCACGTTGAATGACCCTGTTGCATAGAAGTGAAGGACTGCCATCACTTTAACTCCAACTGGCAGCAGGTGCCTGCCCTCCATCATTCTCTCATATTTGCATGCGTTTTCTCCGGGTGCTCCAGTTTCCTCCCACAGTCGATGTGAGGGTTAGCTTGATTGGCCATGCTAAATTGTCCCATAGTGTCAAGGGGATTAATAGGGTGAATAAATGGGGTCAAGAGGATAGGGCCCGGATGGGATTGTGGTTGGAGCAGATTCGATGGGCCAAATGGCCTCCTTCTACTCTGTAATGATTCTATGATGTTAAGTTCCTCGTCTGCCACTGGCACAATACCAGCAATGGCTGAATGAGGCCCTTAGAAAACCCATAGTGGCTGTTTATTGGCCTCAATTGGTCACCAGATGGGAGACCTCTTCTAGAGAAGAGCTCTAGCATGTTAAATCTTTCATGATAGGTATAACCTCTTAATTGTGCAATCAAATGTGGGCCTCACAGCACCAGGGAGCCAGGTTCAATTCCGGCTGGCGTCGCTGTCTGTGTGGAGTTTGTACATTCATCCTGTGTCTGCATGGGTTTCCTCCGGGTGCTCTGGTTTCCTTCCCCAGTCCAAAGATGTGCGGCTAGGTTGATTGGCCATGCTAAATTGCCCCATAGTGTCAGGGGGCTTAGCAGGTTAAATATGTGGGGTTACAGGAATAGGGCCTGGATGAGATTGTGGTTGGCGCAGCCTTGGTGGGCTGAATGGCCTCCTTCTGCACTGTAGGGATTCTATGATTCTGCAGTCATTTTTGCACATTCTTATTTTCAAAATAAGGAAGTCAGAATAGTGCACAGTGGTCCACGTGTGGATTAGTATAGTCACTTGATAACTTAATTTTAAAAATGGAATTTCTGCTCAGACATGATTTGGTGGAGTTAGGAAGGCAGTGGGACCCTTATCCCCAGCTAATGCACTAGTACATTATTTCTGTGGACCAAAGAGCACTGTTTATCTTTCATTAGATGATGCCATATTTGGATGACAAGAGTTCCTGGGTATATGCCAATATTTGCAAAGCGTATCCCAAACAGTAATATTTGAAGTTACTATTGTGTCAGGACATAAGGGTAAATACAATAACACATGGTACAGTTTCATAGTGGTTACCTTTTTGACAGAGTTTCTCCAAAAAAGTGAAACGTGCGTAATTAATATAAAATGCAAAATGCCTCTGATAAGCATTGATTACACTTTGACAATCAGACAACTACCCTTCGTTAAAATGTCATCACTCAAGCCTCTTTTCTCCAAATAATTAATTGCCCTGCGAGATTGGTCTGAAGGAACCTGATTCAATATTGCTGGAATGATATTGATTGGGATTTAGAAGAAAACTTCACATCCTATTGAAATGTGAATCGAGTATAGAGGCCTCCTTAATCCCAGGGTTCTGAGCTCTGCTGTGGCTTGGCTTTTCATTTGAGCATTTTATTCGACATCAAAGCTTACAATGGAGGCTGATTAAAAATGCAAACTGCAAAGTATATTGCCCAAGGAGATGAAAATGCAGGTATTCTTAAAAGGAAATTATTGATAGCTATGAAACGCTAAACTAGTCACTGCATTCAGATCGCACTATGGAAACAGCTTTTTTTGATGCAAATAGATTATCTCTCTTATCAAACTTAAAAGATCCTGCAGACTAATTCAAGCAGTATCTTTTTCTCAGTGTTGTTTAGTTTTAATCTGATTAATTTTGCTGTGCTGAAAAATTCAGCAAAAATATCACCAATGTGCGGATATAAATAAAATTCTGATTATTAATATTAATCTTTCCTTTTAGTCAATCACTAATAGCCCTTCTGTGCATTTTTAACATTTTCTGATTTTAGGATAATAACATACAGTGAGTGGCGCATTCACCTTTTTTTCAAGGTTGTATTTTTCACCACTTTTCTTTCCCTGTGTCATCCATCATCCATGACCAAATGGATTGATAGATGATGGGGCCATGACCTCTGCAAATACCAATGTTGTTTCATCTTTTGAGTGTTAGGACGTGAGCTTGAAACTTTCTCTAATTCCCCTTGCCTCTCACTGGCCAACTGTAGAGAATTACCCACATACTTTGCGTTACATGAGCAAAACATGCTGCCAAGATTAGAACTATATTTTTGAATCGGGTATTTATTAATAAAAAGTATAACTTTTCCAAAAATAAAGAAAGCATGTTCTCTTAATGCTTCATGTGCCCTCTTCTCCTGCTGGTGCTTATATTGCTTCCTGTACTGTAATAAACTTCAGAGAAGGGCATTTACGTATATTATGTATTTACATTGCGTTTCATACATCAGCATGGCAATTAACTGATACTATAATTTCAACAATTTGCATTGTTCACTGAAATAGAAGCTGCCAAAAAAAATTGGTGACATAAATTTATCTCAGGAAATAATGAAATCTGAATAGAATTGGATTAGCTTCCAGTTATGTAATTCCATTGCACGCTTAAGTTTTAAACTGTAAACTCTACTTTGCGTTTTCCATCAGCTCCCTCTTTTGCAATAAAAACACAAACTGCCAGAAGTATCAGCAGGTTAGGCAGCATCAGTGTTGAGAAACAGAGTTAACAGCTGGAATTCTCCAACGTTGCCTGTGGCTGGGATTCTCCAGTCCCGCTGCAGTGAATGGAGATTTGGCTGAGCGCCAAATTCTCTGTTTTTGCTAGCAGCAATAGCTGGGCATCAGAATTTGGAGAATTCCAGCCAACACTTCAGGTTGAGATGACCTTTCGTTAGAACTGCAAAAAAGATAGCAATGTCAGGGGTGAATTTTACCGCCACGAGAATCGGAACGGAAAGTGGCAAACCATGGAAAGGACCGTTGATCTCGGGTGGGATTTTCCAGTTTTGGAGTGAGCAAGGCCGGAAAATCCCACCCTAAGAGTTTGTAAACCAATGGAAGGGAGGGAAGCAAAAGAAAAGCTCTGCAACAGGGTGGAGGGCAGGAGAGATTAAACAACAAAAGTGTTAGGTATGAATCCAACCATTGGAAAATTGTCCCTCTGACTGTCAGTGACTCTAGTTTTGCTAGGGTGCCTGAATGCCACGCTCAGTCAAATGCTGCTTTGATGACAAGGGCAGTTGTTTGATTTCAGCCTTTTTGTCCACACTTTTACCGAGGCTGTAATGAGGTGAGGAGTTGAGTGGCCCTGAAAAAGTCCAAACTGAATATCAGAAAGTAACTTATAGTTGAACAAGTGCTCCTTGATAGCATTTCACCAACACCTTCCATCACATTGCCAATGATTGTGAGCAGACTGATGAGGTGGTAGTTGACTGTATTGGATTTGTTCTAAGTTTTGTGGACAGGACATAGCTGGTAATGTTTTACATTGTAAAGTAGATGCCAGTGATATAACTCAGATAGTCCTGGAGTTTGTGTGTTCAGTACTATTATGGGAATATTGTCAGGGCCCACAGCCTTTGCAGCATCCAGTGCCTTCAGCCATTTCTTGATATCATGAATTATAGTGAATCGAATTGGCTGGTATTTTTAATGCTGGGAACCATAGGCTGACATCAAGATAAATTATCCACCAAGCACTTTTGTGTGCATGTTTTGCAAATGCTTTAGCCTTGTCTTTTGTACTGATATGCTAGGTTCCTCATCACTGGGGAAGAGGATATTTTTGGAGCTACCATCTCTAGTTAGTTGCTTAATTGTCCACCACCACTCATGGTTGGATGTGGGAGGACTGTAAAGCTTCGATTTCATCAAACAGTTGTGGGCTTGCTTAGCTCTGTCTATTGCATGCTGCATCAACTATTTGGCATGCATATTGTCCTGTGTTGCAGCTTCACCAGGTTGGCACATAATTGTTTCATCTGTCTGATGCTATAGTGGTTCACTAAGGATTTTCAATATAGCACTTTGCAAACCCACAACCTCTACCACATAGAAGGACAAAGGTAGCAGGTGCTTGCAAACGCCACCACCTGCAAGTTCCCCTTCAAGCCACATACTAAACTATAAGGTCATTCCTTCATTCCTGGGTAAAAATCTTGGAATTTCCTTCCAACCGCTCTGTGGGTGTACCTTCAACAGATGGACTACTGTGGTTCAACAAGGCAATTCACCACCACAGCCTTGTCAGTGGTAGTCTCATCCCCTGAAAGATTAAAATGAACATCCCGGAGGGAAACTTCTTTCTGATTATATAAAACCGTGCTACCATCTTTGGTGGGTCTGGCCTGCTGGTGGGGCTGGGCCTACCCAGGGTGTGATGGAGGTGTCTGGAACATTGGCTTAAGAGGTTTGACTTGGTGAGCATGACTATGTCAGGCTTTTATTTGACTCGTCTGCTCGACAGCTCTCAAAAAGTCATAAAACTGGTTTTGAACCAACGAACAGAGATGTACTTCAAATCTATGTTTTGCTTTAATGCCAAGTTAAAACTTTGGAAAAAGTTTAAGAGCCAGTAAAGCTGTTATTTTTACTAATAAAGATGTTGAAGGAATCTATAACATTCACAAGAGATGGAAAGTTACTGAAGGAAGCGTGAACAGATGGACAGTAGCAAGGAAGTGTCTAACATAGCTTCAACAAAAAATTAGATGCCTCATTATATATTTGTGGCTCAAGGTGGATTTTGGTAGGACAGTATGGTCTTATCAATGAAACATCCTGGCCCACACTGGAAATAAAGCTATAAAAATCATTGCAGAAATGATTTAATTCTTAAGTTGCATGGCTTGTCAATGACTAAGTGGAAAAATTGGCAACGGGGTTGACTGCCTATGTGTTGATCAAATGTATGATCTCTTGTAACCAATTTGTGATTAACAGGAGCATTATATTATTCAAACTTAATATATTTGAACTTAAAACATTGCTCCATTTTTTTTAGCTCTCATTTCTGAATAATAGGAGTAACCTATCAGGAATAGAGGGTCATGTCTTACAACTGGGCAGGCTGCCCTGCTGTTATTTCTGGTGCCTGGTGATCCATCTGTGTTTTATTCTGTTTTGGCTTTTCTGTAAAACACTCCCGCTTACCACTATTCTTTGCAACATTGTAACTAGCTTCTTTTAATTGAAGGGGGAAGGTCATGCAGACTCCAACTTGCAGATTGAATGTATCCAGAAGCACAGTGTGATTTCCATGTGGTCAGATCTAGAGTGGACATGGGTTGATGTTAGGAGAGATGTAAGGAATGAAGTAATTCTTTCCACATTGCTTTCAACACCATTGGCAGAACAGAACACCAGAAGATGTTTGAGAAAATCAACTATTCTCCAAAGCTTCTTAATTTCATTCACTCCTTTCATTACAACATGAAGAAATGATGTACCTTCTGAAGACTCCACCACAGACAGTTTCAGGGTGAAGAACGGAGTGAAACAGAGCTCTGTTCGAGTCCCCACTTTCTTTAGTATTTTCTTCTCCATCTCCTGACCTTTGCCTTTCCTGCAGACATGGAAGAGTTTACTTACGTGCTTGGTCAGTTAGCAATTTCAACAATCTATCTAGATTGAAAGCAAAGACAAAAATACAGCTTGTTTTAATCAGAGAATACCTATGTGGTGATGATACCTGACCAGTCTCCCACGTGGAAACTCAGCTACAAAGATTCATGCGTCACCTTTCCCATTCCTCAAACCATTTCTTCCTTACTGTAAGCACCAAGAAAACTGTGACCTTGGGACGGGGTGTGCCATTCCCACGATTGATCACGTGGAACAATACTCCACTAGAAACGATTAGCAAACGTTATCTCCTTGGGTCCATGGAGACAGACAATCTGTCCCTTGATGCAGAACTCAACATGCACACGTAGAAAACTCAGCTACCACATCTGGCCAATTTACAAAGAATGCATGGTAAAATGACAAGCTGACCCTTATGTCCAAGATGCCCATGAATTAATCTTATGTTCTCAGCATCTTGTTGTATAGTTGAGAAAGATGGAGCAGCTATCAAGAAAGAAAGCACAACAGTTTTCATTCCACGTTTTCTGAGTTGCATTCTTGACATCTCATGGAAGGACAAAATGCGACAATCCTCTTGAAGGCAGATTATCCAAGTATGTTAGCACAGATCAAGCATTGGTGACTTTCCTGGCTTAAACACAGTAAAAAGTCTGACAACACCAGGTTTTAGTCCAACCTATTTATTTGATAATATTCTCACAAGCTTTCGAGGGGTTACCCTCTTCGTCAGGTGAATGGAGAGTTCTGGCCTCAGACAGAGCATATAAAGCACAGACAGTTTAGAGATTACTGATTAAAATGCGAATCCTTACACCTAACCTGCTGTTCAAGACCTGAAGTGGCTGACAATGTGAGTGGTAGGAGCACTGATCACAGTTTAAAGAGATGTGTATTGTCTCCAGACAGTACAGTAAGTGAGGTTTTGCAAACCCAGGCAAGTCACGGGGGTTACAGATAAAAACCTGGTGTTGTCAGACTTTTTACTGTGTTTACGCCAGTCCAACGCCGGCATACCCACATCATTTCCTGGCTTAGACATATTATGGACTGGGAGGAGAGATAATCTGAAATGCTCAATTGTCTTCCTTCAGTCCATACTCAGTGTGCTTTTCCTTTGACTCAGTTGTGTGTGTTCCTAAATTCACATTCATGTATGCTCAGAAATTTGTGTGTTCAAACCCTGCAGCCCCGGTGCTTTCACCCTGCAGCCCCAGTGCTTCTATCCTTCAGCCCCTGTGCCTGCAGCCCCAGTGCTTTCACCCTTCAGCCCAGTGCTTTCAGCATTTACCCTTCACCTGTGGTGCATTGGCCCTTCTGGAGCCTGCCCCTCTACCAATAACCCTTCACCTTTGCTTGTTTGCCAAGGTCTTTGCTAGTGCCCTCTTTCCCCTCTGAATAAGTAGCTCTGCCCTGGAAGTCAGTTTGTCAGGCCTTTTGTTGCAGTTGTGATTCATGCCATTGTGATGTCTCAATGCCAAGGACGAACCTTTGAAAGAGAGTTGATCCCTGCAGGGAGGCCCAATATTGAGATGGAAATGAGGTGCCTGATGCTGCATCATTGGAAACCCGTTACATTACTGGTAGAGAGAAGGGATGAATGTGGTTACCATTTGGGTCTCTCGTGAGATTGTCCACTCCCATCACCAAACAGGCAGCACAGTGGTTAGCACTGCTGACTCACAGCGCCAGCAACCCTGGCTCAATTCTGGCCTTGGGTAACTATCTGTGTGGAGCTTGTACTTTCTTCTCATATTTGGGTGGCACAGTAGTAGAGTGGTTAGCACTGCTCTTTACAACTCCAGGGACCTGGGTTCAGTTCCCAGCTTAGGTCACTGTCTGCGTGGAGTTTGCCCATTCTCCTCATTCTGTGTGGGTTTCCTCTGGGTGCTCCGGTTTCCTCCCACAGTCCTAAGATGTGCGGGTTAGGTTGATTGGCTATGCTAAAATTGACCCTTAGTGTCCTGAGATGCATAGGTTAGAGGGATTAGCAGGTAAATATGTAAGGATTGGGGGGTAGGGCCTGAGTGGGGTTGTGTCGGTGCAGACTCAATGGGTTAAATGACCTCTTTCTGCACTGTAGGGTTTCTATGTTTCTACGATTTCTATGATATCTGCGTGGGTTTCCCTGTAGGTGCTCCAGTTTCCTCCCACAATCCAAAGATGTGCAAGTTAAGTGGATTGGCCATGTTAAACTCCCAGTGTGCCCAAAGATGTGTAGGTTAGATGGATTAGCCATGATAAATGGGTGGGATTACTGTGGGGGGGGGGGGTGGATTCCTGAGTAGGGTGCTCTTTTGGAGAGTTGGTGCCGACTTGATGAACCAAATGGCCTCCTTCAGCACTGCAGGGATTCAATGGTAAGCCCACCCAAAATAACTGGCATGGAAAATCCCAGCCACTGAAATTGGTCCTCTTGAAGGAATGAAGTTTCATATTTGAATATTCCCATGTCAGTTTCCATAATTTTTCAAATGCTAATTATAACTTAGCTATTATTAGCTTATTATAGACTGCTTATGTTTTCAAAAGATGTTATGCTTGATTCTCTCAACCCGCAGCGCTGCTCGAGTAGTACAGTGGGACGGGAAATATCAGCGTGGGGCCTATAGCAGCATTCACGACCAGCAATCAGCTAATCACAACTCTCCCAGGCCATTTTTGTCAGCATAATTAACCTTGGCCGGAAATCAGCGTGAGGCTGATTACAATAGAGAAAATAATTTCCATAGCGTTAGCGAGCCCGAGCCAAGCTTGCAAATATTTCCCACCTCGCCGGGAGAGGTTCCCATCAGTGGGATCACGCTTGGTCTAGAACTATGTGTACCTGACGTGACGGCAGAGGCCTTTAAGACCCCACTGGGAGATCGGGGACAGGGGGAATGCCCCTTGGTCAGTGTCAACCTGGCACCCTAGCACTGCCCACCAGGCACTGGGCAGTGCCAAGGAGGCAGGATCTGAGGGGGTGGGGTATACTGGGGGGTGGTTGGTGGTGGCAGTGGTGATGGGACGGACCTGCTGTGCATACTGCATTAGGGATCAATGGGGTTGGGAGGGAAGGAATGACTGGGGCCAGCCATGGAGAGTGGGGGATGGGGTTGGGTTGGTCATGGGGAGGGGTCAGGCTGGACATGGGGTAGGGAGGTCACGGAGGGCGGTGATCAAGGGGTTGGGGAGGGTCACAGTGGCTGGCCATCAAGTAGGTGGACGGTCATGGAAACCGGCGATCAGGGTGGGGGGGGGGGGAGCGGGAGGTCAATGAGGCCGGCAGTCAGGAAGCTGCCAATGGGATGGGGGGTGGGGGCCAGTGTGCAAGGGCCAAATTCCTCACGGTGGATCAGCGCATGTGCAGTGTCTCACTCAGCACGCTGATGTCAAGCTCTTCTGTGGGATTAGGCCTCCTCCCCCCACTGGCGTGAATCACAATCTGAATTCTGTGATGCATAGAGTCTCAGAGATTCAGCTTGCCCAAAAAAAGGGTGGGAAAATCCCCTGTATTCCTGCCCATTGGGGCACTTAGTTTTTTTTAAGTGAATCCCCTCATTGTCTGAATTTTCTACTCTTAATCATTGTAAAGTCTGTTTGAATATGTGTTGGGGCAATGTCTCAATAATCTTTTGGAGCATTTCATGTTTCTATATAGAGGATGACTAATGCTTCTTCTGCCTTGATTCCTTTATCCAAATGTCATCCATTATCATTCTGCCTAATGCATTTTGAAAAATCAATACATGTTAAACCTCTATCTCCAAATGAAGTCTGGATTATTTAACTACAAGCACGTTTCTGAGTCAGTGCATACTCACCAATGGAATGCCAACACTGGACAAATTATTTTCTGCAAAATCACAAGTACTTCCAAAACTAGAGAAATCTTGTTGTTTTGAAAAAATCTATTTTGTGATAAGTGTAAGGCGTTGGAATTTTAGAAGAAACATGTTGAATTAAATTATTAATTATTTTTTACTGTTTAGTAAAGGTTAATTTTCTATTGCAGCATAATTATATTCAAGTTGTTTCAAAGATCTGATTTCATAATTTATACGTTTTAGAAAATTGATTTTTAGTTTGGGAATTGGAATGTTTTAAAAGGTCAGTGATGTGTGTTCATTCAGTCAAATGTTGTAAGTGGATATATTAAACATTGGACAGCCTATCTTTTAGCTTTGGGAATAGCCATGGTGTATAAAGTTATTTCAGTAAATAATTTAAATTATTGAAGTGGTTTTCAGATCAAAGAAACTAAACGCATCTTTGTAAACAAAAGATCTTCTTGGTGAGAGCAGGGAGTCCGGAAAGAGGGAAATTGTATCCATCGAAGATATAAATTATTTACGCAGACTTCAGAATCAAAGGGTTTTTTTGAAGGTAAATGATAATTAGTTTACATTTCTCTTTGGAGCATTCCAAAACATATCATGTTGCCATTGAGAGGGGCTATGGAAATTAGGAAGGTTCATTTATTTTAATTTGACTGAGCATTTGCTCATGAAAAGCAAGCAGTCAGCTTGAGAAATTAGTTTGGAAAAGGCAGAAAGAAAGCATCTGCCAGGATCCATTACTCAGCTTTGGGACTAGAAGCCGTACAGAAGATTTGGGAGCAGAAAGGAGCCTGTCTCTATCCAAACCAGGACGGGAGGAATAGCGGACCATTAGGGACCTGCGATGTTCCAGGTTTTGCTTAAGCTGAGCAGACCATGTCCAGAATTTTATTGGCACGCCCACCCTGCAATTGAGATGGCGTGGCTCAAAGAATGGCATTCTCCATTGGCCTCAGGCGGAATCTTACGAGCATCAGACAGGCGAGGTGGTAAATTTCCGGCACACAGCTGTGAGGTTTTAAAAGAAAATTGGGAAACTTCTTAGCCAAAAGTGAATGGAAGGATACCCATGAAATCTTACCTCGGAGAATAGCTGGAATGCCAAGGAAAAATTAAAAGTAAATTTCTGAGAGATGTAGCATACCTTCGGGTTAGTCCCAGAAGGAGACATGAATGATTCCTCAACATATCGCAAAGTATAAGCGAAGTAAAAATGTAGAAACTGATTTTTAGAACTATAGACCTATAGAATCATAGAACCCCTTCAGTGCAGAAAGAGGTCATTCAGCCCATTGAGCCTGCACCTACAACAATCCCACCTAGGCCATATCCCTGTAATCCCACATATTTACCCTGCTGGTCTCCCTGACGTCAAAGGGCAATTTACCATGACCAATCAACCTAATGCACACATGTTTTGGAGTGTGGCAGGAAGCTAAAGCACCAGGAAGAAACCCACACAGACAAGGGAGGGGCGAGGGGGAGGATGTGCAAACTCCACACATTTAGTCATCCAAGGCCACAACTGAACCCGTGTCCCTGGTGCTGTGAGACAATAAGGTTAATCACTGTGCCATCTGGCCACCCATATAATGTAAGACTTTTTAAACTATGGCCTTAAATTGGTAGTGTTTGTTTTATTTACTTTGTGATCTATTCAATAAAGTTAATTTTCATTTAAAAATGTGAAATCATGTGGAGTCGTTCTTTTAGCCAATTAATGAGTGCTTGTATTTCTCTTTAAACATTATTGCTTCACATTTAGAATAAAAATGAAATGATCTACTAAATCCAAAATGAGGGAATTTTGGATTTCCCTCATTCTTACCAATCAGGAGATAGAGCCATGCGCACAGTACAACAGCAGCAGCTGACTTTTGCAGGTTTAACAGGCAGTTGGTTAGCGTTTAATATGTGGATTGGTATCATTTCCACAATCATTCTGGTTTGCACTTCAATTATAATACAAAATACAGAGAAAATACAACCTGCATTAAGCTTATCGTGGCCTTTGAATACCCAGAAGTCAATGGGTACTTTTAGATTGCAATCACTATTTTTACATTATGGGCGGGACAGTGGTTAGCAGCGTTGCCTCACAGCACCAGGGATCTGAGTTCAATTCCACTCGGGTCACTGTCTGTGTGGAGGTTGCACATTCTCCCTGTGTCTGCGTGGGTTTCTATCGGGTTGTCCGGTTTCCTCCCACAGCCTAAGGATGTGTGGGGTTAGCTTGATTGGCCATGTTAAATTGCCCCTTAGTGTTAGGGGATTAGCAGGGTAAATAGATGGGGCTACAGGGATAGTGCCTGGGTGGGATTGTTGTCAATGCAGCCTTGATGGGCTGAATGGCCTCCTTCTGCACTGTATGGATTCTATGATTCTACATGAAAAAATGTGGTAGCTAAGTTGTCTACTGTAAAGCCAAAAGTCAGTAAAATGAACAAATGATTAAATCTGATTTTGTGTGATCGGTATGAGAACAAAATATTGATTTACTGTAGTAAAAAAGACCAGAAGAAAATGTCAACTTTTATTGCAACACGGTTAGCTGAGAGCAATACTTCCCTATGAGAGACATTGGGAGACGTTGTAGGTTAACTTCCACTATTAAGGCAACCTGACTGTTTTACCATATTCCCAGCCCAGCTCTGAGTCTGGGGAGAGGCCAAAGCAATGTTCTCCACCGTGTTTCTGCCTGCCTGTAGCTTCACACTGATTAGTCCCATTGTGGGGAAATGCAGCTGCCCATGTGCAGGCAAACACAAGTATATATATATATATATGAGGGAATCATACGGTGCCTACAGTACAGAAGGAGGTCATTTGGCCATCGACTCTACACCAACTACAATCCCACCCTGATCCAATTCCTGGAACCCCACATATTTATCCTGCTAATCCCCTGCAAATTTAGCATGGCCAATCCATTTAACCTGCATACCTTTGGACTATGCAAGGAAACCGGAGCACCTAGAGGAAACCCATGCAGACATGGGGACAACATGCAAACTCCACAGAGGCAGTAACCTGAGGCCAGAATTGAACCTGGCTCCTTGGCACTGTGAGGTAGCAGTGCTAAACACTGTGCTACCATGCTGCACAACTTCCATTGTGTTTCCAATCATCTTTACTCTTGAAGTGTTGGAGATGCAGGCTGCCTGTTAGAGTAATTAAATAAAAAATCAAGAGTTTGTAAATTGCATGAAAACCAGGCTAGATTTTCAGGAAGGATTTTCTTTTTCTTCCAAGGCTCAATGCAGACTAAGGGCTGGATTTTTGTTCAGCGAAGAGGAGGGAAGGTGACTAGGTTGAAGTCAGGAAATCATTGAGAACACGTTGCCTTCAGACCTTGCCAAATTTAATCACAGGAGTTGATGAATTTTCTTGGCCTGTGTCCCTGCGAATGATCAGAGGCCAGTAAGACCAGAGGTAGGGTAGGCGATTGGAGATTGGATTGGGATCTTTGAAGTAGGATGGGAAGAATCAGAGACCACAGGCCAGGAATTGATGGTCAGAGGCCTGGGGAAGTGAGAAATCGGAGGCTGGGAGTCAGGTGGTGTGGTCAGAGATTGGGAGCTGTGGGTGGAGACCTGTCTCGAGTAGGAGGTCAGAGGCCAGTTTTGGCATGTAGTGGAGGTCAGAGTCTTTGTGAGGTTAGTGAAAGGGAGATCAGAAGGGTTATCAAATCATATAGGTTGATAAGGCAGGTAAACTGGATCCAGTGAGTAAGTGGGGAAGGACATACCTGCTGCATCCAGCAGTTTCCACCTTAATTTATCTCTGAGACCTCATTAAGCTTGGGAAACTTTATGAGCCAGCGTGAAATTTGAAACCATGCCAGATTTATTAAAATATTTAAATTGCCATCCACTTCCTGGGAGGTTGGTTGTGTGCCCATAAAATGCAAGAGAATGGGAAGATTCCCAGCCTACTTTCTGAAGCTTTCCCCACCCAACATACTGTTGGTGCACCTAAATCACACAAACATCAGCAGTTGAAGTTGCTTACCAACATTTCTCAAGGGCAATTCAGGATGGGCAATAAGTGTTGGCCATGCCAACGATGCCCACATCCTATGAATGAATAAAGGAAAAGATTTGAGTCACACATCCTTTAATGCAGCAAGTTGTTACGTCCTGGAATGCCAGCCCGTAAGGCTGGTGAATACAGATGCAGGGAAACTTTCAAAAGAAAAGTGGACATATATTTGAAAAGGAAAATCAATTCCAGGGCTGTGAGTAGAGCTAACAGGCTAGTTCTTTCAAAGGGCCAACACAGACACAGTGGGCTGATTGGCCTCCTGCTTTGCTGTCAGATTTCTAGGTCTTCCATTAGTGAATCAACATTTAAAATGTCCTGTAAACCCGACAGCCTGCAACTTGTACCGCGAGAGATCAATGGAAGTTAACTTGAGAGTGAAGTAAAAACCCTCGGCTCTCTTGTGTGTTTGGTGTACATAGCCGGATCCAAAATTCTGTTTTTACACTTGCATCATTCTTCAGGCCAACCATCTGATACTCTTTGAAATGTGCTTTCATTTAGAATAAATGCTCCGGGTAAACAGTATGTAAACAGTCAGATCTGACTCCTCGGCAGCAACTAGCCTATATTAAATCAGATACCAAGGTTATTACATTCTCATTGATTTCCGAGAGTACTGTCAGTTAGGATGCTATTCACCACCCTGGAATTTAGAATCTGTTAAACCTACTTTATACTATAATCCTCTTAAGATTACATTCAATTTCAGCTGTCCTGGCCCAAATTGAATGTGATTCTTCCCTCGAGTACATACAGAGTTTTGATTCCTAGTTGAAATCCACAAAAGATTCTCATCTTGTACCAGCATTTATTTATACAAGGATTGTTTAGAAGCTCACCATACAATGTAGTTGAGAGATTTTGCTCCAAATCTTATGAGGATAAATAACTCTAATATTTAGACTTGAGATTGTGATTATATAGCTTTATTCCCGATTAGGTTGAGTTCTATGATTCTGTTGCCATCTTCTTTAGAATTCATTCTTGGGATGTGGGCTTTATTGGCCAGGCCAGCATTTATTGTCAATTCTTAATGGCTCTTAAGAAGGTGATGCTGAGCTGCCATCTTGAATTGCTGCAGTCCCTGTGATGTAGGCACATCCACAGTGCTATGAGGGAGGGAATTACAGGATTTTGACCCAATGACAGTGAAGAAACAGTGATATATTTCCAAGTCAGGATGTCGAGCGACTTGGATGGGGACTTTTAGGTGGTGGTGTTGGACATGTATCTACTACCCTTGCCATCTTGTCCTTTGAGGTCGTCGTGCTCATAGATTTGGAAGGTGCTATCTGAGGAGGCTTGGTGAGTTCCTGCAGTCCATCTTGCAGGGTACACACTGTGCATGGAGGGAGTTTGTAGATTAGGTGCCAATCAAGTGGGCTGCTTTGCCCTCAAATATGTTGAACCTCTTCAGTGTTTTGGAAGCTGCACTCATAGAACCATAGAATCCCTACAGTAGAGAAAGAAGCCATTGAGTCTGCACCAACTCTCTGAAAGAGCATCCCACCCAAGGCCCTTCCCACCACCTTATCCCCATAACCCCGTGGAGTTGCTATTGCTAAACACCTGAACCTACATATTCTTGGCCACTAAGGGGCAATTTAACATGGCCACTCCACCTAACCTGCACATCTTTGGACTGCAGGAGGGAACCAGAGCACACGGAGAAAACTGACGCAGACACACAGGGAGAACGTGCAAACTCCACACAGGCAGTCACCCAAGGGCAGAATTGAACCTGGATCTCTGGAGCTGTGAGGCAGCAGTCACGATGCCACCTTGCCACTACTCATCCAGGCTTGTGCCTTGTGGATAGGCTTTGAGGAGTTAGGAGATGAGTTATTCACTGCAGAATTCCTTGTCTCTGACCAGCTTTTGTAGACAGAGACCATAAAAAATAGGAAGATGAGTAGTAGACCATTCGGCCCCTTGAGCTTGCTTCGATATTCAATAGGCTCATGGTTGATCCAACATTCCTCACGTCTGACTTTTTTCTGTAACCTTTGATTCCCTTACTGATAAAAATCTATCTCAACCTTAATTCTACAAAAGGACTCTGCCCCCACAGCTCTCTGCAACAAGGAGTTCCAAAGACTCACAACCCTCTGAGAGAAGAAATTACTCCACATCTCAGTCTTAAATTAGCATTCCTTTATTCTGAGACTCCAGTCCTAAACTCTCCCTATAGGGGAAACATCCTCTCCCAAGCCCCAAAAGAATCTTATATGTTTCACCTCTCATTCTTTAAATTTGAATGAGTAGAGTCCCAACTTGTTTAAACCTTTTGCCATATATCCCTCCATAACAGGGATCACCCTCCTGAACTTCCTTTGAATTGCTTCCAATGAAATAGCAGGGTGATTTTCCGACCTTGCCTGGCACAGATTGTGCCAATCCCGGAAAATAGCATACAGCCTAAAAATTGGCTTCAGGTCCGGCGCTAAACAGTTTACAATCGTCCAGGTCCCTATCCAATGATACAAACCAGGTCACGCCCAGAAAGGGTGCAAGGCCTTTTAGCATATTTAATGTAGCATTAAAAATGCACAAGCCATTCAACACCAATATTCTCCCAGCTCCCGGGACCAAGTCTGGTGTGAATCCCTGCTGGTCCCCACTAGCAGAGATCAGGTGCGATGACCATGCCAGGGAGCTCGGTGGCCACTCAAGATCCTGGGTGGGTGGGGACATGGCTGGGCAGTGCCTATTTGGCAGTGCCATCTGGCACTGTCCTCCTGGTACACTGACATGGTCCAGCTGGCACTGTGGCAGCAACAGTTGAGCACTGTCAGCGTGCTGGGGCAGTGTCAAGGGGTTGGGATCTGAGTAGGGTGGTGTCTGAGTGGGGACTATGACAGGATCTATGATGGGGGCTACGCAGGATGTTCGTGCAGAGGAGGTTATGCAGGGGTGGAGCATGGAAGAGGGATCATGAAGGGGCTCCATGTCATGGGGTCATGAAGGGATTGGGAGAGCCCCAATACCCCGAAGCCAGCGATTTATGTCAGGAAAGGGGTGGGGAAACATACCGCCACCAATGGAGGCAGAAATGTCCCAGTGTCCATGGAGGGAGAGGCGGCCTCCCACTGCAATGAGGTCGGGACACCCTTCCAAAATGGCACCCAATCACTTTGCAGCCAGATTCACCAGAACCAGTGCAAAATTCACCACTCTACCTGAAAGTGGCATGTTCCCCCCACCCCATCGCTGACACAGGTCACTGCATCGGAGCTCTGCCATTGGGTCCCCCAGCCTGACGCCCAACATGTCTCCCCAACATGACCCCCAACATGATCCGCCTTGGCATGCCACCCACCCACCCCCACCCCCCCTCCCCCCACATAGCCCCTTCATCAAAGCCCTCACTGAAGTTCCACCCCCTTAGCACTTCCCCTGGCATACTGGTTGTGCCCACCTGGCACATCGACAGTGCCCAACTGGCACGGCCGCATTATACTCTATTTGCCATTATGCCTTCCTTCTTAACCTATTACTATCTCTTTGTATCCCTCTCGCAATGCCTTTTCACCTAATATTTATTTATATGGCTAATCCCATTCAGTTTGTGATCATCGGTAACCCCCATAAGGATGTGGGCTGGTCACTTCTATTGATGATGTCAGGAACAGGTGAATCTGCAGCAAGCAGGTTGGTGAGGATGGGGTCAAGTATGTTTTTCTCTCTTGTTGTTCCCTTACCACCTCCCTCAGACCCAGCCTAGCAGCTATGTCCATTGCAACTCAGCCAGCTTGGTCTGTGGTGGTAGGACGGAGGCATTTTTGGTGATAGATATTGAAGTCAAAGTACATTCTATGCCCTTCCCATTCTCAGTGCTTCCTGCAAGTGGTATTCAACATGGAGGAGTACAGATTCATCAGCTAAAGGTAGGGAGGGCAGGTTCCCTCGCCCATGTTTGACCTGATGTCATAGACTTCATGGGGTCCAGAGTTGATGCTGTGGACTCCCGACTGTATACTACTGTGTCACTGCCACCTCTGCTGGGTCTGTCCTGCCAGTGGGACAGGACATACCCAGGGATGGTGATGCTGGTGACTGGGACATTGGCTGTAAGATATGATTCCATGAGTATGACTGGTCGGACAGCCCGACCAATTTTAACACAAGCCTTCCAGATGTTAATAAGCCGGACTTTGTAAAGTCAGCGGGGATGAATTTGCTGTTGTAGTTTCTGGTGCCAAGGTCAATGCCAGGAGGTCCATTCAATTTCACCGTTTTGGGGCATTTTAACAGTTCGATGTGACTGAGAGGCTCCCTAGGCCATTTCAGAGGTGCATTTGCTGTGAGTCTGGATTTAGATCCAGGTAGGGAAGACCAGGTACGAATACTTAGGACGTTAATGAACCAGATAAGCTTTTTCGATAATCAACACTGGTTTCAAGGTCACCATTAGACTTTTGATTCCAGATTTTTATATTGAATTCAACTTCCACCATCTGCCATAGTGGGATTCGAACCTGGGTCTCTGGATTATTAATCCAGTGACAATACCACTGTGCCACTGCTTCTCTCCTCGAACAATTTGTGATAATAGAATCATAGAATTGTAGAATCCTTAAAATACAGAAGGAAACCATTCAGACCACTGAGCCTGCACTGACAACAATCCCACCGAGGGCCTATCCCATAACCCATGTATTTACCCTAGCTAGTCCCCCTGACACTAAGGGGCAATGTAGCGGAGCCAATCAACCTAACCTGCACATCTTTGGACTGTGAAAGGAAACAGGAGCACCCAGATGGAAACCCATGCAGACACGGGAAGAATGTGCAAACTCCACACAGACAGCGACCCGAGGCCAGAATTGCCTGGCGCTGCAAAACAGCAGCGCTAACCACCGTGCCATCTTGCCACCCAGTTGTTGTGAATTTGCAGTGCCAGCATATTTGTTTAAACATCTTAGGTCTGTGATCAGTGCAGACAAGAAAATGGAGTACATTTTTAGCAGGGGCTGGACTTGGGGGGAGGGGGGAAACTAATCATTTTTAATCTTGCTTCAGCTGCAGACAGAAAGTAGCTGCCTTTCATGGTGCTAGTACAATAGTGGTCATACTGTCTATGCACCAATGGAGTCTTTATTCCTCTGTAATTCATTCACTGAATGCAATTCATTCGCTGAATGCATCCAGTGTTCTGAGAGCTAAAGAATAACCACTCTTATCAGAAGGTTTGACGGAGGCCATAGATTACATCAGGTTTTCTAAAAATAACAAGCTCATAGTTTCAAAAAATCACATTTGAGGACACAGTATGTGAATAATTTGAGTCTGGTAAGTGGGTATACCTAGGCAGAAAAAGGTGGCTTTTGGACTAAAAGCTTTCTGCCACTGGAGAAACAGGATGAAAAATACTCCAGATTGTTTTAAGCAACCGCACCCCTCCCCCCCCACACCCTCCACTCCCCCATCTCACTGGACCAAATCTATTAGTTACCTCAGTGATGGAGCCATCCTTTGACTTCGCACCCACTCTGGATAGAATTTATTTTTCCGCCAGTGTTTTGATAATTTTCTTACTAATTCCAAATTCATCAATGGTGGTTGAATTAAATTCATGGCATGAGATTTTGCCTTCAATATGGAGGGTTGGATCTTTATCTCCGAGCAGGTACTGCGAGTTGGGAATTTTGCTGTCTCCGGGTGGAGGGGGGGTGCAAGCAGCACTGGGGTGGGGAATTGGGATGGAGGGGCACAGAGTGTCAGGGGGAGAGCAGTCATTGGAGGTGGGGGAGAGGGCTGTAAACCTTGAGTTGGGCCTGCTGACCTTAGTCCAAATGTCACCTTTTTCTGCCCAAGTAAACCCACTTATCACACTCAAAGTATTCACATGTTGTGTCCCCAAATGTTATTTTTTTGTTACTGTGCACTTGTTATTTTTAGAAACTTCAGAGCCTGCCAAGTGCCAAGGTGGATTAGTTTAAACGTCTATCTCGGTGCTCTAGGAATTTATCCAAATTATAATAAAAATAATGAGGCCCATACCCTTCACATCCCTTCACCCTTCCACAAACTCCCCAGTCACACTGCATATCCCTTCTATGCCAATTATGTAGTCTACACACTCCCATAGCCTTTCATACTCTCCATGCCAACCTGTGCCCCTCCACTCGCTCTCCATGACCCCTCATATACTCCATGCAAATTTATGGACTTCCACCAAACCGCCCCCTCCCCACCCCCACACCCCAATTCCACATACCCTCCATGAAAGCCTATGCCCCTTGATCGGCTCCCATGGCCCTCATAAAACCTCTGGCACTTTCATTCCCATTTACCCAGGGTGCATGCTGTATAAAACAAATGATCAATGACATGTAAAAACACTTCAAAAAATGGTCAACTATTCATAATTTTTTTTTAAATAAGCTGCTTTTACTGAAGCCCTGTAAAAATGTCAAGCAAGTAGACAGTTACAGTGGACAGGTTCCTCAGATCAACCCATTTTTTTCACTGATTTAATGAGGGTCAGTTTTCCCAGCGGCAGGAATGAGATATGCGCCCTCCATCATGATTATGCAGGTCTGCCTGCATGAGTGGGCTGCACTCAATCCAGCCCAATGTTATTATGTGTTGAAAACAGCGTGTAGTACACAACAGTTCAAGTAAAGTTGGGTAGATTACCTCGCATCCTGTAATGTGTAGGTTAGTAAAGACTCGAGGACTGGTGCCAAATCTCTATAATCAGGTAAACTATTCCCAGGAAGGTGTGGTGACAAACTATAGTATTCAATCCTGAATCAAATACCTACATTTTATGTAATAATGAAACAGTTCTCCTGGGTGGTGAAGGTTTGAACCATTGAGCAAATAAACTAGATCTGACATTTTCCAGTTATTTAGCAGAGGGAAGGCTGAGCCATATTAAAGTTCGATATAGTTATCATAAGGTTATCAACTAGCTGTATAATATTTTCTTCATTTTAAAAAATAATTTATTCAAAATAATTCTTGCAATGTAAACTTTTTTGTTTAAAGTTTATTTATTAGCATCACAAGTAGGCTTACATTAACACTGCAATGAAGTTACAGTGAAAATCCCCTAGTCGCCACACTCCGGCACCTGTTCGGGTACACCGAGGGACAATTTAGCATGGCCAATGCATCTAACCAGCATGTCTTTTGGACTGTGGGAGGAAACTGGAGCACCCAATGTAATAAGGCTTCAGAGACAAAACCCCTTTATTTACAATTCCAACAGCAGTACACAGAGTGCTGTCAATCAGCAGTCTACCTTCAGGAGTTCCAGAGGAACTGACATTCCCAGTTAAACACAAGAAAAATACTCCCTGGTTGGCTCACCAATTGCTTCCTTAATCAGGAAATTCATATTCCAATAGTCCAACATCAATTGCCTGATTGAAATCATTACACCGGGGGAAACCCACAAAAGTCATGGGGAGAACGTGTAGACTTCGCTGTGACCTAAGCTGGGAATCAAACCCGGGTTCCTGGTGCTGTGAGACTGTGGTACTGGCCACTGTGAGCTGTGCCATCATTAGTAAAATAAAGTTTCTGTCGATACTTCTCCCTGACCTGGCAAGTCAACAGCGCAATTTAACTCTCCTTTATTTTATAATTGGGTTTCTGCTGCTCAAGAATTCATCTCATCTCAATAAGCTTTTTCAGTTGTGATCATGGGCATGTCATTGTATGCCATAGTTACAAAGAAGTTGATAAAAATATCAACATTGGATCAGAATACTGAGAAACTGCATGGATTACACGACAGTCAAACACATCGAACCAAAGGGAATTTTTTTTCTCTTTACAAAAGTAGGATACTAAATAGGATACTAAATTATTAATTGCCATTGCAAACAGAGTATAAATTAAGTTGACAAATCATTAGTGGGAATAATGATTTCTAGAAACTCAAGTGACCTGTGTTTATAAATCAAGCATGCTGATTAAAGTACTTTGTGGCAATGCTGTAGGGTAAGAGGTTTCCTGCAAGTTATTTGTTAGATTTTAGCCAGTAATAGTTCATCCATCTGTGGAACTTGCAGTCCAACTATGGTCCATAAGTTCATGATAGAACTGTGAGAAAAATTGTAAGCAATTCAGTCGAGATCTATGCCTGTCTTCTCATTAACTGTGCCTAATCTTCTCATTAACGGGTACAAGAATTGTGTAAAGACCAGGGAATTAGATAGTACAAAGAAGAACAAAAGAAAGTACAGCAGAGGAACAGGTTCTTTGGCCCTCCAAGCCTGTGCCGATCATGATGCCCCAAACAAAACTAAAGTAAACCTTCTGCCCTTACTTGGTCTGTATCCATCTATTCCATTCCTATTCATGTAACAATACAGATTCCAAATGGTTTTCACAGGCATTCTTTAGAGATGGAAGAAGCTTCACATGAATTTCATAAGAAACCATGAAAGGAGATTGTAATAGCTTGAGGTGACTCCATGTGGCAAACAGTTAGCTGAAAGGTTTATTCATAAGAAGAACTATATGTGGAAATGGTTCAACAGCACAATTAATACAGGTCTATTTCTAATAACACCTTGAACTCTAACTGGAGTGCCCCAGCTATGGGAATGCCTGTCCTCACTCCCAATTGGCCAAGTTTGTGCACTCGCGCTCCATTGGCTCCAGCTTCACCACATGGCTCACAATGGCTTGCCCCTTAAAGGAGCCATACTGCCACAGACGTGAGGGACATTGATACATTGATGTAGAATTTCAGTTGGCCACCCAAGAATTAGTCTGTTGCTCGGGATCTGTTGCTATTCAAGGAATACTGCATTTCCTGTCAGTATACAGGAACAGGAAGTTGGTGCCCTGACATTACCATTGTGCACCTGGAACAAGAAGTCACCACCCACTCCACCCATTGGTACACATGGTTCTGCTGACTTCATTGTTGAATGCTCACTGCCCACTTGTTCACCCCGCATGTTGCCCGACTTGCCGTTTCACTCGTTGGCCCATTCCCAATCCTTGGCTTCTTCATTTGTCATTCTGCTCACTGTCTGTAGAAAGCAAGGGAGCAGGGCAAAGAAAGGGAGGGAGGCATCAAGGTGTTGGAAGCAGGGCAATCAGTGAACAAGGCGGTGAACGCATCACAATTGCAATTCCAAAATTTCAACTGTCTTTTTGGGATTCAATTTTCTTCAACAGGGAAAATGCAATTATGTTGAAAAGAGCACATGTTGATGTTGCACTTTTAAAAATATTTTTACATCGCTCAATGCTATGGGTTTTGAAGTCAGCCTTTTAATTAATCATAACATTACTCTTCAAGTAACCAGGCCAAGTCTGCCCCACCCGCCATGGGAATTGGAGCAGGCAAAGGGCAGACAATGGGAAGATCCGTTGACCTTGGGTGGGATTTTCCGGCTTCAGAACGAGCAAGACTGGAAAACTCTGCCCATGGAATTTTCTTAAACAGCTGTTTTAATTGAGCTATATAGCTCAAACTCTGGAAAGTCATTAGTCACAGTCTGTAACTAGCCAGAATGCTGAATCCAAAAATACACAAGCAATTATAGTTTTGATTACAAGTGATTAGCCATTACCCATCACGGGATAGGAGTTATCCCTATCTGCTCAGAGTTATTGATTGTTCATTGTGCAGATATTAAAACCAATCACAATCACCTTACACTTGCTTAATTATAATATCCAATCGGCATGAATGCTTAATTATGTTAGCTGACCTAATCCATCATTGTTACAATTTATCTTTGTCCCAGCTTGTGCCTGCGTCAGTGTACATCACTCCTTTTTTCCAGTTCCAGGTGTCTGATTTAATGAATTATCTCAGACTAATGGCCTTGGTGCTTATCTGTAAAGACCTTTTTATTCATAGCAGCCTATGTGATTTTTAAACTTTTTTTCACTCAACATTACAAATGGTCCTATTCAGACAGCTATTTATGGCATGGCAGGCAGTAATGTCACAGGCACTTTTACTGCATGTCTGGTGAGGACCCACCTTGCAGTTGTGGTGGGAGCAAATATAGCCTTAAAGGGACTGCCCAGTGTGTAGCTCATATCTGAATAACAATAGGTTTTAAATCTCGTACTATAGTTATTCCTATAATCGACAGCTGGCTTGTCTGCCTTTGCAAAGGCTTTAAGCTTTCTTATCTCATAAATGACATTGTAGTGAATCAATAATGTGTATCTTGCAACAAAATCTTCAATTTGAGACCAAAGCATTGTTAAATTTGGATAGATTACTACCATTAATACTAATACATGATAGACAGCAATTATGTCGATTCTAGCTACAAACTATGATCTGCATGGAAGCTTAGAAAGTGAAAAAACCTAGTGACTCACAATAGTAACTTAGCAATTGGAACAAATTGGCTTGGAATTTTCTTATTAAAATTATAACTCTTTGAATGCCCTCGTTGGCATGATGTAAGAAAAATTAGGCAATTAATTGTTCCAGTACAATCCCACTGACAAAGAAGCTGTCAATATATTGCTCTTGGTCTCTGTCAGGCATTGGGCCATATCTCATCCCTAATCATACAGATTCATTGGCAGATGAGCACAGTTTAAAGCATCATCTTCTCGCTCTGCATGGAATTCTCTCATCGCGCCTGCAATGGGTTTAGTGGTAGGCAGGAGTGGAGAATCTAGCAGGAGCCAAAATGTCAGAAACCTCTGGCATAAAATCACGTGGTAATTCTGCCGATAGCGTATTAATGGTGGGAAAGCCTTCCCGCTGGCTGGTGGTGTTAATGTTATTTACATTCAGTTGCATCTCATGAATGCTCATTAAAAAAGCTACCCACCTGTGTCCTGTTACAGTAGCATGAAATTATGCCAGTCTAAAACTTAAAGAGTGGCGTGTACAAGGTTGTCTTCAGTTCACAAGGGTCTTTGGGCTGAGTACAACAAAGCATTTCTGCCATAGTGCTGCACTGCTCCCGATGTGCTGTTCATCACCCTGCCGGGGCAGACCAGATCCTGCTCTCCATCCCCATGCTAAACTGGTCTTCATGGGCAGGACCATACTGCTGGACCATCCTGGGTGACTATGTCGGATCAATACAGGGCCCAGGGGTTGGGGGTGCAGGGGTATCCGTCCCCCCGGTGTCACACACCAGTGTCTATCTGGACACGGTTGTTCTGTGGTTCTCATTCTGCCACCGTAACAAAGCTCTGAAGTTTGATCGGGGGGTGGAGTGTGAGGTGAGGCCAGGAATGGGTGGATGAATCAGCTGCCGGCTTGCCAGGCTTGCTAGTGCATAATTATGTTTCAAGTGCAGAATCTGCCATGGGATCCCACATTTCTGGCCAGCTGAGATGGCACCTGCCCACTGCACTTTGACTCACAAACAGAGAATTCCACCCTTTGTTTCTGCATCCTGCCCAGATGTTTCTGCATCTATAATGAAGTATGAATTAACTTTGTTTTAAATGTAATTAAAAGGCCAGTGTACTACACCAGAAGTAATGGAGCAGAATGAAAACCATAGCCTCCAAATTATGGCGTCTTCTGCAGGTATTTCACAGGTTGCAAAGTCATTGTGAACGATTGGAACATTTTTACTTTCTAGTCACCAAAAAATAAATAAAATGATCATAGTAAATTAATGGATTCTCAATTATTTTGTGAGAATAGCCTTATACCTATATTCTAAAAAAGAATGAAGATATGGAAGGGGCAAGGACAACGGCTACAATAAAACATCATTTCAGGCATTTTCAGCCAACCCACAGGTGCCCACTCAACCTTAGCTTTTCACATTGAAAATGTACTGGGATTCCGCATTTCAAAGGGTATTGCCAACTGTTGGCTGAAAACTTCCATGTCAACCCATGTCAACATAAAACCCAGTCTGATCAGTCCCTACAAAAGCAATCAGAATGCTGGATTTGTGAGGAGGTGGATCCTCCTTTATCTTCCAACAACCACAGATACAGCAATCAGTGACTTCTGTACCTCTATTATCAATGAAACTGTATAGAAAAAAGAGAGGCTATTCAGCCATATGTCTTCATGCTGGCTCTTCATGTCAGCAATTTAAGACTAATTCAAACGTCCAGCATTCTCCATATCTTGCCAGCTATGATTAAATGGAGGTTTTATACATAAATGCCCTAATATTGTGCTAATATTGTTGACCAATATGTCTTCCATGTGACGCACTGCCTTCCCATACCAATCGGAAAGAATTAAGACATATTTCCCAATTGGATGACACTCAACTGTCAGCAGAGCAACCTTTTTCCCATTTTCAATATATTAATACCTGATAAAGAAAAATGACAAAAAGTAAATTTTAATGTCCCTCTGATGTTTTCACTCTCCCATGGCCTTGTAACCTGTACCTTACATTTTTGTTTCGTTTTTCTTTAAAATTTACAATGGTCTCTGACTGATCAGCAGCTGGTAACAACACACTCTATCTTTATCAAAACTCTAGAAGCAAGTTTTTCCAAACTTTTCTGTCTCTCCAGATGATAATATAAATTGATGATCCTTTCATTGCTGACAATCGAACCAAAGAAAATACTCTTTCCCATTTTACTCTGTCAAAGTTTTCTGTATTTAAAAAAGTCTCTTAAACATCTTTGCTGCAGTAGAAATAGAATCATAGAATCCCTACAGTGCAGAAGGAGGCCATCCTGCCCATCGAGTCTGCACCGACAATAATCCTACCCAGGCCCTGTCCTTGTAACTCCACATATTTCTCCTGCTGATCCCCCTGACATTAAGGGGCAATTTAGCATGGCCAATCAACCTAATCCACAAATCTTTAAACAGTGGGGGGAAACTGGTGCACCTGGGGGAAACCCACACAGACAGGGGGAGAATGTTCAAACTCTTCATGGATAGTCATCCAAGGCTGGAATTGAACTCAGATCCTTGGTGCTGTGAGGCAGCACTGCTAACCATTGTGCCACCGTGCTGCCATCTCTGACAGTATCCAAGCAAAACCATGCTGCATATTCTCTATGCTTTTAATGTCCTTCTTGTAATAGGGTGCCAAAAACGGCAGACAATGTGGTTGACTCGTAGCTGCCCCCTAAAAGGACCTAGCAAACCATTCAGTTCAGGGGTAATTAGGGAGGGCAACAAATACTTGCCTTGTCCAGATCACAAGAAGGAATTAAAAAGACAGTGGGTGAGATTCCCCGGCCTCCCAACTGCTTGTTTCCGGCAGTGGAAGGGGGTGTGCTGGTTGCTAGCAGTGGGATTCTTTGGCCTTACCACTGTCAATGGAATTTCCCATTGATGTCACCCCACACTGCTGCGAAACCTACTAGCGGGGGTACGCTGCTAGTGGGATCGGAGGATCCTGCTAGCATGAACAGCAGGAAAGTTCTGACCACTATCTGAATGTGGCCTAACCTATATTTTGTAGACATTAATCATCCTTTACTGTAGTAGTTTATGTCCCTATTTGTAAAACAGAAAGAGAGCCCACAAGAGCAGGAAATGTAGTGTGATCTAATTAGATTGGATGCAAAATCTAAATCTGCAGAAAGTGGGTTGAGATATAGCAATAAAATCTGCAGCATATTTAAAAGTTAAAGTTTATTTTTTTGGTACAAATGGGCTGACATTCACACTGCAATGAAGTTGCTGTGAAATTCCCACACTCCAGCACCTGTTCAGGGAGAATTTAACATGGCCAATACACCTAACCTAATCTTGGACTGCGAGAGGAAACAGGAGCATCCAGAGGAAACCCACACAGACACAGGAAGAACGTGCAGACTCCACACAGACAGTGACCCGAGCCAGGAATCGAACAAGAGTCCCTGGCATTGTAAGGCAGCAGTGCTAACCACTGTGCCACCACGCTTGCAGCAGATCAAACTTCACTTTGGCCAGTGGTAGATTCATACTCATAATTCATGCCATAAACACTCATTCATGTAAAACCTTTCCAAAAATTACATGCTACCTTCAAGTAAAGTCACCATCACATGAGAATCTCATTGTACCCATTTCATGTTTGATTAAAGGTGGTGTGTACCAGTCAGCATTGTGTAGTTGTGTGCAGGATCAGCAGTTTCCTTTGTTTAACACTGTGGTGCAAGGGAAGGGAGTAGGAGAATGGCAGCTTGCACAAAAACTCCAAAGTACCAAGGGTGAAAAGAGAAGCTGGGAGGTGGGGGCGGAGGTGTGGTGTTAGGTGTGGAATAGGGTCAGCAACATGAAGGAATGGAAGAGAAAACCAGGACATAGGGTGGAATCAGGGGATAGCAGGATGAAGTGTGAAGGGCCTGGTGTGAAGTACAGAGGGGATGAAGGGTGGGTGGGGACAGTGAGTGAAGGCAAGAAAATAAGGGACCCAAACAGCGATGTCAGTACTGTCTAGATGTGTTTCCATTTCAGGGTGTTGGCTGATAGAATCCTTATAGGGTTTTTGGTTCACCTATAACACTTCAATTTTCCCTGCTGAGTGATCTTGGATCATGTCCTTTACAATGCATAGAAGGGAAGTTCAGCTAACCCTGCAAGTTCAGCCATGTTCCAAAGTGTGATGAGTACAACACTGGAAAGCAACACGAGCCAGAAGAGTGAACAAAGAACACAATATTGTTTCTTTAACAGTAAAGGACACATCTCCCCTATAGCCATCAATGGGTGTCAACCATGAAGCATACCGATACATTTAGCTCTCTGAATAACTTACAGCAAACGCAACGAGGCAATTTCAATTTGTCTTTGACCATTCAATGTTGACGCCTTATAGACTGCAATGCAACCCACAAGGGCATATAAAGAATAATTGTTATCTGTTATTTGCCCCACAACTATGCAATGCAGAGAGACTTAGTTAACTGAAAGGACAGGCTTGAAGGGCTGAATAGCCTTTCTTCTGTGATCCTTGATTCCTATGTTTTGGACTGTTAAAATAGACCTTTACCAAAGACATTTGCTTCCACACCAAAGGTAGTGAGGGGCATTACTAGGCAGAAGGTCAATTTACTCATAATTCTATGCTATTGTAGCGATGCCAAACTACATGAGAACAGAGAAAGGTATACACAAAAAGATCAAAACACTCACTTTAACAATTCTGAAACAAGGTTGCTCTTCCTCCACTCTGTCACATCTTAAATGAATCTTTTAGGATGTAACTGTGCCACTTTCCATTTGTCAAAACATCTATTCTGTCCATTTTACTGAATTTACTGAAATCAGCAGAAGTTTTATGATGTGAGTTTGTGCTCTCTCGGAACTAAATTGAAGATATTGGATTCATTCTACAGTTTGTAAAGCTGACAATCATGGAATAGAATAGGTTCCCGACAGCGCAAAAGGAGGTCATTCAGCCCATCGAGTCTGTACCCATTCTCCGACATTTTACCCAGCCATCCACCCTGCCCTATTCCTGTAACCCCATGCATCTATCATGGCTAATTCACCTAACCTCCACATCTTGGGACACAAAGGGGCAATTTAGCATGACTAATCCACATAAATTGCACATCTTTGGACTGTGGGAGGAAACCAGAACACCCAGAAGAAACATTCATTCCACCATTCAGGGCTGAAGTACGTTTATTTTGCAATATATATAGAAATCTTAAAGATGACCAGATGGGAGCTCGCAATTGTTGTTATTAACAATGCAGTTATCTGCTTATTAAATATTACTCAGTCATCACTCTCTTTTGCATATTAGTATATCATTAGCTCCACTGTAATTATATCTTAAATACTTTTTGTTAGCCACCTCAGAAAAATGCTGTTATAGCTGTTAAATGTTACATGGTTGTCATTCATTGTATTGTTTAACATACTAATAGATAGCTTCCAGTATTACAATCGTGCTCTTGTTAAATATGATAATAATGAACATTCCTTGGTATTTTAATTTGGACTGTGAAAGTAAGAGCTAATTAATACACAAGGAGCTGCTGAGTATTGTTTATGACTGTGAAGTCTCAATCCCAGAACAACACATAGGAAAGGATTTTTTATAGTCACTGTGCTTTCTTTATTTCTTTCCAATCAATTTAACATCTTCAGATTCTCATTTTTTTTCCCCAAAAAGATCCCAGAATATTTATGTCGTTACCCTACTTGGTACAACAAAATCTAAAGATTTTCCTGTAACACCAGGAGTTGGCACAGATAGTCCAGGTCCTTTCAGGAGATAAGTCAGATGGGCAAAATGCATTTTGAGATGCACTCATCATTTTTTTCTTCCTTCAGCATAAGAAATTAACCTTGGCGATTAAACTGGAAAACTTGAGCATTACATTCCTTTGCTGTAGATGTGAGGTAGAATAAAGTATATCCCAGGACGTTGTGGGAGGCTAGGGAAGAAATTGCAAGTCCCCTAGCCGAGATATTTGAATCATCGATAGTCACAGGTGAGGTGCCTGAAGATTGGAGAGTGACAAATGTTGTGTCTTTGTTTAAAAAGGCTGCAGGGAAAAGCTTGGGAACTACAGGCCAGTGACCCTCACATCTGTGGTGGGTAAGTTGTTGGAAGGTATTTTGAGAGACAGGATCTACAGGCATTTAGAGATGCAAGGACTGATTAGGGACAGTCAGCATGGCTTTGTGAGTGGAAAATCATGTCTCACAAATTTGAGTTTTTTGAAAGGGTAACCAAGAAGGTAGGTGAGGGCAATGCAGCTGATGTTTAGCAAGGCATTTGACAAGGTACCACATGATAGGTTGTTGCATAGAGTTAAATTTCACGGGATCCAGGGTGAGGTATCTAAATAGATACAAAATTGGCTTCTTGACAGAAGCCAGAGGGTGGTTGTAGAGGGTTGTTTTTCAAACTGAAGGCCTGTGAT
Source organism: Carcharhinus amblyrhynchos (assembly GCF_965287045.1). Taxonomy (NCBI): domain Eukaryota; kingdom Metazoa; phylum Chordata; class Chondrichthyes; order Carcharhiniformes; family Carcharhinidae; genus Carcharhinus; species Carcharhinus amblyrhynchos. The sequence continues at coordinate 36,758,398 of NC_137339.1, read as the reverse complement.
CAGTGGTGTACCTCAGGGATCAATGCTGGGCCCACTGTTATTTGTCATTTATATTAATGATTTGGATGAGAATATAGGGGGCATGGTTAGTAAGTTTGCAGATGACACCAAGATTGGTGGCATAGAAAGCTATCACCAATTGCAACGGGATCTTGATCAGTTGGGCTACTGGGCTGACGAATGCCAGATGGAGTTTAATTTAGATAAATGCGAGGTGATACATTTTGGTAGATTGAACCAGGGCAGGACTTACTCAGTTAATGGTAGGGCATTGGGAGAATTATAGAGTGAAGAGATCTAGGGGTACATGTTCACAGCTCCTTGAAAGTGGAGTCACAGGTGGACAGGGTGGTGAAGAACACACTTGGCATGCTTGATTTCATCGGTCAGAACATTGAATACAGGAGTTGGGATGTCTTGTTGAAGTTGTACAAGACATTGGTAAGGCCACACTTGGAATGCTATGTGCAATTCTGGTCAGCCTGTTATAGAAAGGATATCATTAAACTAGAAATAGTGCAGAAAAGATTTACCAGGCTGCTACCGACTCTTGATGGATTGAGTTATAAGGAGAGGCTGAATAGACTGGGACTTTTTTCTCTGGAGTGTAGGAGGCTGAGATGTGATCTTATAGAGGTCTATAAAATAATGAGGGGCATATAGACAAGGTAGATAGTCAATATCTTTTCCCAAAGGTAGGGGAGTCTAAAACTAGAGGGCATAGGTTTAAGATGAGAGGGGAGAGATACAAAAGTGTCCAGAGGGGCAATTTTTTCACACAGAGGATCGTGAGTGTCTGGAACAAGCTGCCAGAGGTAGTAGTAGAGGCAAGTACAATTTTATCTTTTAAAAAGCATTTAGATAGTTACATGGGTACGATAGGCACAGAGTGATGTGGGCCAAGTGTAGGCAATTGAGATTAGCTTAAGTGTTTAAATAAAAGGGCAGCATCGACAAGTTGGGCCAAAGGGCCTGTTTCCATGCTGTAAACTTCTATGATTCTATGATTCTATGAGAAGCAGAGTTAAAGAATGACCTCTTTTATTGGAAATTCTGTATGATCCATTTTTATTTTTCAGATGAAACAACAGTTTAAATCATATCACTACATTATAAAAGTTATCCCATCACTTTGAAGCCTTAAAACCATAAAATATAGGAGCAGAATTAGGCCACTCAGCCCATCGAGTCTGCTCTGCCATTCAATCATGGCTGATACGATTCTCATCCCCATTCTCCTGCCTTCTCTCCGTAAGCCTTGATCCCCTTATTGTTCAAGAACTTATCTATCTTGTCTTAAAGACGCTCAATGACCTGGCCTCCACAGCCCTCTGTGGCAATGAATTCCACAGATTCACAAATCCTCTGCAACGCAGTGTTGTCCAACAAGTTCACTACCTTTTTCCTCCAGAAAATTTGTTGGTTTTTATTTCCAATATCCCAATTTCGCAAGACATTTAATGAATATTGATTATCATTGGTTTTCCATAATTCCTGTCTGTCCAATAGGATAATGGCATGTAGCGAATTGAGGTTCATTAAGTGAATGGAGATTAGGACCCTGGGGCAGGCCATTTGCCTGCCTTCCAGACTAATCCCTGGCTACATCAGAAATGAAGAGTACATCCTACAGGGAAAGCAATCCTTAACATTAACAAATTGCAGCCTGGCTGCCTTAAGGTAGGGATAAAGAGGCCTCCACGGAATGAAGTGAAAGCATGTTGAAACATTTTAGTTGCTACATCATAACTGAATGCGGTGTAGTGATTGCTCTGAGCAATGTGCTTTGACAGAGTTGCTATCACAGGGCATTGCATGATTGCTCACCCCTTACTCCTTTCCATTAATCTCTGGGGAATTAATACGAGATTCATTCCCCTCCTTGCGTATATTTTGTATCATGTAGTGAATATGATTATCTGCTTTCCTCGGGTTAGTGAGCATTCAAATTCTATTAGACGGCACTGGGGTATAATGAATTTGAGGGGCTATTCCTTCTGTGTCGCAAAACTATAACACTCTTCATGCAAAACATATTTGATTTCATTGCATGGAGAGGAAATCCTCCCAACTAAATCCCCGACCCACCCTGGGTAATCAAACAAAGGCCTTTACGATGCCTTTAATGGAAAAAGGGAACAGAAACAAGCAAAGGCCAAAAGTGACAATGACATTAGAATTCAGATAATGCTGCTTTTGATTTGTTTAGCTTAGTGTGGGCTTTTATTAGTTAATTATCTGTAATAACCAGTTTACTGCTGCTTAAGTATACTGTGTTGACATAAAATCTCGCAATGAAATTCCAACCAAATCACGAGGATCCTGATTAGAGTTTTACTAGGGTTATTCTCTGTAAAGTTTATGTTTCTCTATTGATTGATGGAGATTCTGCAAAGACCTGGAAAATGTTTCTTTCTGCATACATTTGTAACTTGTTATGCATTCTAATGTCAAACTGTTACTACTTTTGTATAACAGAGAAAGATTTTAAAAAATTGCCTGCCTAGTTTGGCTATCCATCTGATGGCCTCCTGTGATTCTGAGTGGAGAAAGGATCTTAGTGAGTTGGTTGATGTGATGAATTCCACAGCCTGGGGTTCGTGTCCACCATTCTATACTGAGTCATCTCTCATCTTCTGCGCAGCTAGTCATTAACATCCAATCACTTTGCAGTTTCTGGTCACAGAATCCTGTAGTGCAGAAGGAGGCCATTCAGTCCATTGAGCCTGCATCGACAGCAGTCCCAATCAGGCCCTATTCCCATAATGCCACATTACCCCATCTATTTACCCTGCTAATCTTCCTGACAATAAGGGGCAATTTAGCATGGCCAATCCACCTAACCTGCATATCTTTAGACTGTGGGAGGAAACTGGAACAGCCAGAGGAAACACACACAAACACAGGGAGAATGTGCAAACTCCACACGGTCACTTGAATTGAACCTGGATCCCTGGCACTGTGAGGCTGCAGTGCTAAACACTACACTACCAGTGCTGTCCACTGCCTTCGTGGAGGTTGAAGCCAGGGCGAGTGCAGTTGGGCTTTTATTTCAGCTGCAAGTGCTCCATGATTCTAACCCTCTGGATAGTAGGGTTGATACCAGTCGCACGGATATTAGCTGCTGTTTCCAAGGCTGGCTGGCACAATGTTTAGCACTTTATCAGTAGGTTTTTCAATTGTTGTGAATGTGAAGACTGGTGGTATCCTTTTTTGTCCTTTTCATAGCAGCGCAAAAGATTCGTACTCTATTTTCTAACCTCATCAATCCAGGCCAGGCTGTGTCAATTCAGCAAAAATCTATTAACCACCCCCCGCCCCAACCCCCTCCCCCGCCAGAATACTTTCTTTAATCCCACCTTTCACAAATCCCTAGTTCAACACTTCAATCAATAACTTCACTGGGGTGATACAGTAGCATAATTAGCACTGTTGCTTCACAGCTCCAGGGACCTGTGTTCGATTCCCGGCTCGCGTCACTGTCTGTGTGGAGTTTGCACATTCTCCCCGTGTCTGCGTGGGTCTCCACCAGGTGCTCTGCTTTCCTCCCACAGTCTAAAGATGTGCGGGTTAGGTGGATTGGCCAAGCTAAATTGCCCCTCCATGACCTGGGATGTGTAGGTTAAAAGGATTAGCGGGTAAATAATTGGGGATAGGGCCTGGGTGGGATTGTTGATGGTACAGACTCAATGGGCTGAATGACCTCTTTCTGCACTGTAGGGTTTCTATGGTCCTACAGCACATTGGCATAGCAGCAAATAAGTTTAAAACTTTATTTATTAGTGTCACAAGTAAACTTACATTAACACTGTAATGAAGTTACTGTGAAAATCCCCTAGTTGCCACACTCTGGTGCCTGTTCAGGAGCACTGAGGGAGAATTTAGCATGGCCAATGCACTGAACTAGTGCATCCTTCGGACTATGGGAGAAACCAGAGTACTCGGAGTAAACCCATGCAGACATGAGGAGGATGTGCAAACTCCACACAGATGCCCAAGCCAGGAATCGAACCCAGGTCCCTGGCGCTATGGGGCAGCAGTGCTCACCACTATGCCACTGTGCCGCCCATGACATATTATTGAACAATGTAAGGCAACAGAAGGCTGATGATTTGTTCTGTCAAGAGAATGAGAGTCTCAACTTTCTGCATGGTCAACTGAAAACTGCTGAAGTGAGAATATATAAATTGAGAAAAAAATCGCCATTCACCATTTTTCTTTTGTAACCCACTCTTCTCGATATTCAAAATGCTGGGATCACTCAGAGAATCAACTCAAATCCTCAACATGAGATGAAAGATACTGCACAATTATCTGGTTTCAATTCCATGTTGTCTCTTCTTAACTAAGCCAAATGTACAGAAATGTCATGGTAAAGGTTGGAAGAATATGCGTACTTACTTCTCCTATGAACTGGAATAGACGAGAAGGTTATCAATATATTCCGCCTTGTAGAAAATATTCAACATTTCCAGAAAATGCTGCAGCAGGAACACTGACATTAATCTCTGTGCTGATCCTCTCTATGCAAAGGCAGCAGCGGAAGAAAATCAATGTTCCCAAACAGAAAGATGAAACTGTTTCAAGTTTCTTCTGATTCCTCCATGCAATTTGATTTCCTGCCTCTTCAAGGCAATGATTAATCTCAACTGATACAGAAACCACTAACCATCTAAAAGAGCAAGAATATAATTATTGTTCAGTCATTAAAATGGGCACAGACCAGATCAAAGAAATTGCCAATAAGTATCATGCATCTCTTCTATTCTTGCAAGAAGAAACATCTCTTGCTAACCAACATGAGTAAAGATCAATGAAAGCCCCTAATCTTGACTGACATGCAAGGAAAGTGAGGCATTATATAGACTGTGCATTAAATACCATTGGATAATGGAGATTAAAGAGAAAGAGTTCATGTTTTCCTTTTTGAAATGGATTCACAGTGTATATTTTCTGTTGAAAAATAACTTGAGTCAGAATTTAAGCTTTGTAGTACCACACATTCTGTTAAGGATCCAAAATGACAGGTCAAATGAGTACCCTGGCAGGTTTTAATAGATGAGCAGCTGTCGGGCAAGAAAGAAGGTGAAGCTCATTTGATGGGATCTCCTGTGCCATCCAGAGATATTGCCTCCTCCTCTTCAACGCTTCCCCTTGGCCTGTCTAACATGGCCCTCCCATCTCCTTTACTTCCATCTCAGGGACCTACGAGTCCGGCCCCACTGTTATCCTGGACTTGCCTTCAGTCTAGTTTCCAGAACCTTTACTTCAGGGGCATGCTGTCATTTCAGTAATAGTCACCACTCGAAGCTGGTGCTGCTAGGAGTACAAAGTAACATTCTAAGATGGACTTCTGTTAGACAGGTTGGAAGTTTCACTCTGAATCAATTAACATCCCACTGAGGGTAAAGTGGCTGCGAGACAGCCAACTTTTTCCTGGGCATGCTGCTGAGTAACTTATTCAGAGGAAGAGTGTGGGAAACACAGTGCCCTGTAAATAAGGTGTTCATGGAACAATTCTTCTACCTGAATCTCACAGGAATCCAATGCTTCGGAAGTCTGCATTTCCACACTTAAATTTACAACTGCGATCTCAGAGCAGGGAAAGGAAGGACCTCATGCTAGTGGCTATGAAGGTGACCACGGCAACAAACTTTAGGTATCTGACTCCTTCCAGACTGCTACTAAAGATAGTAGCAACACCTTACAGTTTGCTATCCACTGTGCCTGAAGGAGGTCACTAAGTCCCTATTGAAAGAAAAATAATTTCATTTCATTCTCTCTTAGAGAGAAACAGGTCAAACAAATACAAGGGTTTTTCAGAATGCAGTAGTCTCCATAATGCTGGGTGTCATTGACTGCACACACATTGCTTTGTAGATTAAAACCTGCCAGGCTACCCATTTAACCTGTGGATGCCATTTTGGATCCTTAACAGCGTGTCTGGTACAACTGAGTCCAAGATCTCACTCAAGTTGTTTTTCAACAGAAAATATACACTGTAAATCCTTTGCGTCAACTTTACCCTGCACTGGAATTAAAAGGGCTTCCACTCCATTAAAGCCCAGCTGGTGTGTGACCATAGCAGCACATTGTGCAAATCAATGCTCAGTATCCTGGCAGCAGTCATAATGCCTTCATTCTGTGGCACTCTGCCATGCTAGCTGTATCACAGTAAACTGAATGATAGCTATTGGTGACACTGGTTCATCACCTATGCCTGTGTAAGCAGCAGGTATATAATGAGAACAGTACTATACTGCCATAGAAACTGTGATGGAGCAGGCCCTCAGGTTGCTGCACCAATGTTTCCAATGCTTGGACTGCACTGAAGAAGCCCTGTAATAACTGGCTGAATGAGTCTGAAGACAGCTGTATGCTGCATCTACTCACCATTATGAGGAACCTGTCCTTGCCATCAGCTATGCAGTGAGACATCAAGGAAGCAGAAAACAAGAAGCCAGAGGAGGTGGAACAGGAGGAATGAGGTAGGACGGTGCTGAATTAAAACAGATCTTTTCTATCTAGACTGCATGTGAAGAACTAATTCAAAGGCATTACCAAAAACTTAATCTCAATTTCCCATTCAACAACAGTCACACTCCTTACCATCACATCAGCCTATTAGCTGCAATAAATAATTAATCCATAGAATCCTTACAATGCAGAAGGAGCCATTCAGCTCCGACTCTCTGAAAAAGTTTCTTATCCAGACCCCAACACCCCCCACCCTGCCATCCAATCCTCTCCAATCTCTGTAACCCCATGCTTTTACTCGGGCTAATCCACCTAATTTACATATCTTTGGACACTAAGGGACAATTTAGCATGGCCAATCCACCTTCAGACTGTGGAAGGAAACCGGAGCACCCTGAGGAAACCCATACATATACTGGAAAAATATGCAAACTCCACACAGTCACCCAAGACCAGAATCGAACCTGGGTCCCTGGTGCAGGGAGGCAGCAGTGCTAAACACTGTGCCACCACGCAGCTGGAAAGTCAAGAGAAAGTGACATTTTATAAATGAAACCTCACCATATTGCATGCAAAAATTAACAAATCATCTTTGTGTTTTCTCTTTTTTCCTGTACGCTACTTGCTTTTGCCTGTCCTAGTGCTCCTATGTCATTCTGCCTATGCATCTACTACATGCAACTCTCAATCTGGGAGGCCTGGTGTCAGAATGCACCAGCATTGAGTTGGATTGACTGACTGACAGGCAACAGCAAAGACCATATTGAGAATGTGAGCAGTGATCCCACAAGTGTCATTGTGAAAGAACAGTCAGTTTGTGCTCCATGCAGCTACAGCCACGCCCCCAGAATGGTGCTTCAGAAATCTGAGTAATGTGCTAAAAACAGATTGCCAAACTACTCAGAAACTCTGCAAGACCCTTTGAACAGTAGGATCCAGAGCCATTATGGCTGAGCTTGGGTGGCAGCAAGCTAACATTGCAGGACTTCAGTCTGAGCTTCCACTGTCACACTCAGGCTTTTCAGATGGGAGGCTCTTGTGCTGACATTAGCTATTACATGCTGCATCATGGTTGGGTCCACAGGAGTGCAAAAGCCCACCATTTTTGTGCTGGATTGCATGTTCTTCATACAGTCTTATATCAAGTTAGTGCCGGTTTCATGGTCTGAAACATTTCATGGTCTGAAACATTGAACACAAGCTTTCCAGGATGTTTCTCCAAGCATCAAGCATTTTGATCTGTAGACTCACAATGTCAAAATGGCGGCGCGGGCTCGTTGGGCCGAAGGGCCTGTTTCCCGTGCTGTGTTGTTCTTTGTTCTTTAGACTCGTCAGCCTTTTTCCTTTGTCAAAGTTTTATTCACATGCAGAACTCATGTAATTTCATCCTTCAACAAACTGGAACCTTATCCTTGCCCATAGCTCTGGCTGCAAGGATACGTGTGCCCAGTGTCTCTTCCACCAGGTTACACCTCTTTCCCATCCTTTAAGAGATGTGCATTGCTGGTAACTTGCGATCATGCCGTGAAAGTGAAATCAGGTCACAGGGTTGTGTCTTTATTATGACCGCCTTCTTCATTCTTCTAACTAGGTTATTATTCTTTGGTATTTGAAAGGAAAAGGACAAGGGTAGAGCAGTGAAGGGAGACAGGAAAATAAGAAATGCCTGCATACACCACCTGAAGCTTGCAAATCAGAAGAGGCTGTGGAATGAGGAGGACGTGAGATTTGAGGAGGACAATTAAATATAAAGATTGTGTCACCTTCAATAGATTTAGACCCACAACTGAGTAGGGCCTCAACAATGGTTGTTCTGATGTTGACCAGCACCATCCCCTGCAGAGGGGTTAGAATATGTGGGTGTACATGTCCCTTTCTGGTTAGCTCCTGTTGACTTTTCAGTGTGGGACAGGCACCTCATCCTGCAAAGCGAGAGTGAGAGCAGTGTGTCAGTGAATGTAATGCAATCTGCCTGGCAGATGTCACTGTCATGATTGAATAGCAAGCAGGATGTGCTGTGAGGTGTGGGGGTGAGGCTCCCAACAGTGCAAACTATGTGAGGATGAGGTGTCAGGTAACAGTACCTGTTGAGAGAGTTTGTTGTTAGGTGAATGATAGATGTATTAATTAGCCTGAAGCTAGTCCTGTAGTTAGTAGGATATGTTATTTGACTGGCCTTAGCACTCAAGTGAGGTTATTAAACTTCTTGTGGGACTACAATAATGAAAGCCAAAAGAAAACCTGGGCTAAATTCTAGGTATTGACCACCATGGGTCTCTGCTCCAAATGCCTTTTCATCTTGGGCTACATTTTACGGGGTGCTGTGGTCCACTTCCTCCCAGCTAAAAGGTCACAGGGAACATGTTCAGCAGAAGAAAGACCACCCAATGACTATTTAATGGCTGATTGGCTGTTAATAGATGTGAGATGGGTCATGTGCCCCTCAGGGATGTGAAGCCTCACCTCAAAGGGATGTCAGCCTTCAGAGGCTGGCAGCAAAGTGGGGCATAAGGAAGTGTTCAGCAATGGATTGGGACTTAGTATGTATTCGGGTATCTCACTAGACCATGGTGAGAGGACTGGAGTTAAGGTTTCAGAGAGGATAATAGTTTGGGAGTGGGGATGGGAACAGTGGAATCAGAAGGCCCATTACAGAGGGAAGCATGGCACCGACTACCAGCCCATGCAGTGAAGCCAGCAGGCTAGCCACTTGGCATGGGTCTCTCCTGCTGCCAATTAAATCCCAGCAATGATAGGTTGAGGTTTTTAAGTAGACATTAATTGTCCACTTTAAGGGCCAATCACCCCTGCCACTGAATTGCAATGGGGGCAGTGATGGCAGATAGGTGGTGGGTAAGCTGACCACTGGATTTTACAGATACCTCCTTTCAAATCCATGGTTGATGGGCCAGTATCTCCATGTCTGGAGGGCCTTCTGTCCCCATCCCACTATAATAGAACCATAGAACCCCTACAATTCAGAAGGAGGCCATTCGGCCCATCAAGTTTGCACAGACTACAATCCCACACGGGCCCATTCCCCATAACTCTAAATATTTACCCTGTTGGTCACCCTGACACTAAGGGACAATTTAGCATGGCCAATCAACCCAACCCACACATCTTTGGAGGGTACAGGATATCTCCCCAACTTTCAAGCTCTTCCATCAAGGCCTCTGGTGCTGCATCTGAAATCCATGATGCCCCTGCTCTCGCATTTTCAGTTATTACTTTTTCTTTTCTAAGTCAAATTTAGTTTGCAAAGGGCTCATAGATCCAAACCAGCCACAGTGCAGTGCCCTTCAAGCAGTAGTGGCTAAGGTTGGTACCAACATGTCACAATTTTGGGCCCTTGCCATTGCAAGCAGCCCATTCAACAACGTGGTTAGCACTGCTCCATCGAGATTACATGATAATGAGCTGGCAGCATGAAGGTGCTATGTTGCCTTCTAAACTTGGAATTTGTGTTTATTTACAAATGTAACTGAGACTTCTTTCTACAATTGTACAGAATCGATCAAGGGTCATTTATTGGAAATGTTAACTCTGTGTCTTTCCACATATATTGTATGATAGGCTGAGCACTTCCAGCACTTCTTGTTTTTAATTTCATAACCTCCTAACTCTCTCTTTCTCTCTCGTTTAACAGAAAATAAAATCAGCATGCTGAGGTATTTTGATTTTCTAGGTATAAAACAATGTCAAGCATTGAATATGGCCATTTTGCACTTCATGTCTATATTGTTTCAATTCCAAGTATACCTGTGAATTATGATCACTCTTGAATAATGTCACTTCACAACTTATACAAAATTGATGTTAAAACAGAGATTTATTTGCTCTACCTTCAATTTATCACACTGTAATAACTACTCACAATGTCGTCTCCTCTACACCGGGGTGACAAATGTGGATTGGATGGCTGCTTTCCTAAACAGTTCAGTTTGCAAGTATGACTGATCTTCGAAGCACCTGCCATTTTAATTCTCCACCCCACTCCTCTGGCCTCTGTCCCCAGCCTCCTGCACTGTTCCAATGACTTTCAATGTAAACCTGAACAACAGCACCTCATCTTTCATTTTGGCAGTTCACAGCCTTCTGGACTCAACGTTGAGTTCAATGTTTTTTTATCATAGCCTTTGCTCCCATTTTGTTGGACAGCAGCTTTTGGTGCTGCTCCTGTTATTCCCATTTAAACTTCCTCGAATGCTACCTTTTGTTTCTTTATTTGACCCTTTTTTAACCGGCATTGTCATTACTTATGCTATGTAATTTCTCATGCTTTATTCCCTTTCAGAGAGTCTTTATTTTGTTTTTTCTCTCCTCTAGTTATGATCCCGTAGAAACAAATAATCCTTTTTCAAAAAAATGAATTCCCAGCAGCCAATGGAAATTACCAAAAGGACAAGATTTTGCGTTTAAGACTTTTACTGTAACAAACAAACTAAAATAAAATTGGGTCAAACACTACTTAGCCAACAACCAATGCACCAAAATTAAATAAAAGGTACTTTTACATTAACTAATTAATTCAATTGCAAAGTGCAGTATAACTTATTTTTACTTTAAGCCACGTTTCTGGCAGGTGGATAGCAATAGAAAATTAAATCTCAAGCACTCCCACCTTCTAGCATGCTCACTTCTCCCAGCCACATCAGGATGACTTTTATAATGTATGTCAAAAATCATTCCACTCAAACAGAGTATTCCAGAACTGATTTCCACCAGCAAGGCCCAACTCAGCAATTCATTGTTCCTTAAATCTCAAAGTTCCATCATCCCTGTCCCATCGATGACATGTTGAAAGCTCTTGAGAAGATGTCGCAGCTTCTCTGCTCTGGGGAAGAGCTGGACAACGAATGGAACATCTCGCCAAGGCCATCCCCACACCCCCACTTCTTGCCTTCAAACAACCGCACAACCTAAAACAGACCATTGTCCGCAGCAAACTACCCAGCCTTCAGGAGAACAATGACCACGACACCACATAACCTGCCAGAGCAACCTCTGCGAGACATGCCAGATCACCAACATGGGTGCCATCATCTCACATGAGAACACTATCCATCAGGTACATGGTACATACTTTTTCGACTTGGCCAACGTTGTCTACCTGATGCGCTGCAGGAAAGGATGTCCTGAGGCATGGTACATTGACGAGACCATGCAGACGCTATGACAATGGATGAATGAACACCACTCGACAATCACCAGGCAGGAATGTTCTCTTCCTGTCAGGGAACACTTCAGCAGCCTCTGATCTTCAGATAAGCATTCTCCAAGGTGGCCTTCACAACACATGATGACGCAGAATTGCCAAGCAAAAACTGATAGCCAAGTTCCCCACATATGAGAACGGCCTCAACCGGGATCTTGGGTTCATGTCACACTGTCTGTAACCCCTATGACTTGCCTGAGCTTGCAAAATCTCACTAACTGTCCTGGCTGGAGACAATTCACACCTCCTTAACTTGTGCTTAACCCTCTCTCCACTCGCATTGTCTGTACCTGTAAAGACTTGATTACCTGTAAAGACTCGCATTTCAACCATTATCTTGTATACTGAGTTTGTGCCCTATTTGTGAACACAAATCCTCAAGCACCTGATGAAGGGCAGCGCTCCAAAAGCTTGTGCTACCAAATAAACCTGTTAGACCTGGTGTTGTGAGACTTCTTACATTACTTCTTCCCTACAGCAGTAAAACTTTTGCCTCTGCCTCTCTCTTTCTCTCTCCCGCTGTCTGACTTGAACGGCAGGATGTTCTGGTTGTGCCCACCCCAGGACTGGACATTTTTGCTCAAAGTCAATGGACCTTTAATTGGTCCATCAAATTGTCCGTCCTGCCTGGCAAAGAAATTGTTGCATTTGCCCCTACATCTCTGATTCCAAAAAGCAGCTGTCCATCTTCCTGTGTCAAGATTTTCAATTAGGTTTTAGTGTACATCAAGTGGGTCTGTCTCTGGGCAGAATCAGAATGAAAATTATCCCCATCCCTAATCAAGAACTTTTTTTTACTTGAAATTAAAGAGATATTTTAAAATGTAAATGTCTTGTCTTCCAATCTACTCACCATTCTGACTTGGAAATATATCGCCGTTCCTTCATAGTCACTGGGTCAAAATCCTGGAACTCCCTCCCTAATAGCATTGTGGGTCAACCCACAGCACATCGACTGCAGTGATTCAAGAAGGCAGCTCAACACCATCTTCTCAAGGGCAACCAGCGATGGCCAATAAATGCTGGCCAGCTAGCGATGCCCATGCCCCATGAGTGAATTATAAAAAAATCCCAGATTTATGACAACCTCCTCCCTTTCCCTGCTCAACACAAACTGTTACAGCTCTAATTTTTTTCCTGTTTTGGTGCAAGGTCTTTGACCCAAAATTATAAAGATGGTGCCTGACTCTGCTGAGTATTTCTTGCTATTTATTTCACACTTCCAGAATCCACGTTATTCTGCCTTTGTATTAGAAATTGGTGGTTGCCAGACTAATGCTTTGGCACAAGGAGATTGCAGGGCACAGCAGGACTGTTGCTCATATTTTCACACATGAGTAAAGCTTTTATTTCAGCGTTGTGCAAAGTCAGTGGTTGGGACTGAAATAACAGTAGTGATGGATACCAATATAAACTAAAGTACTTTGAAATCTTTCTCTTGACACAGATAATTTCATTATAATTATAGGACTGTGCATGAGAGACATTCTAAGCAATTAAAATTGTCAAGCGCTGTCTAAACAATGCTGATTTCTTTAAATGGGTTGACTTCTACAGCTCTCACAAATATAATTTATTGTTCTATTGTTGGGACAAGTCATTAATTAACTGGTCTATAAGGAAATTGCATGCGAACATATGAAAAAGGAGTGGAAGTAGGGATAGGGTTTCCATTTGGCCCCTCCAGCCTGCTCCACCATTCAATAAGAGGATGGCTGATCAGTTTGCGTTTCGAATTCCACATTCCCACGTACCCCCGATAACTCTTGGATCTCTTGCTGAACAAGAATCTATCTACCTCAACCTTAAAAACATCCAGTGACTTCGTTTCCACTGCCTTTTGAGGCAAAGAGTTTTAAAATCACACAAACCTCTGAGAGAAAGAAAAATTCTCTTTATCTCTGTCCTATAAAGGCGACCTCTAATTTTAAAACATTGTCCCCTAGTTCTGGACTCACCACAAGAAGAAACATCCTTTTTATGTCCACCTTGTCAAGATATTCTGGATTTTGTGTACTTCAATCATGTCACCCCCTCACTGTTCCAAACTTGAGCGTAAACAAGCCCAATCTGTCCAACTTTTCTTCATAAGACGGATCCTTCATTCCAGGTATCGAGCTCGTAAACCTCCTCTGAATTGCTTCCCTTACATTCACACCCTTCCTTAAATAAGGAGATCAAAACTGCATACAATATTCAAGGTGAGGGGTGAATGTTCCCAAAAAAGCCTAAGGTTGGGATTGTCCAGCCGTTCACGTCAGCAGGTTTCTTTGGGACAGTGTAATGAATGGAGATTTGGATAAGCGCCAAAATTCCCCATTCTTGTAGGCAGCAGTGGCGCCATATGAACGGCTGGAGAATTCCAGCCTACATGTTATAACGGTGAAAATAACATAGCGATCTGTACCAGTCTCTCAAGTGGGCTCCACACCACACTGCAATCATCCAACACTCAGGTACTTTTTGCAGCGTGGTGAGTTGCACGCCTGTATGGGGGAAGGGGCTGGGCCTAAACTTGCTGGTGAGCCTGGCTTCAGACCACTCAGCCGCCATTTCTCAAGGGCATCCCAATCTCACAGTGCACTGGGAGACCCCATCCTGCTGCCATGGTCATCAAGACCACCCTCTCCTTCATTGGCACTATATTCCCCCATGCAGTCCCAGCCTGGGTCAGCAGCATTGACCCCCAACATGTCCCCCCATCATGACTCCCAACATTATCTCTGCAGGACACACCTATCATAGCCCCCTGCAAAGCCCCTCAGTCATAGCCCCCGCTCAGGCCCCACCCCCTTGGCATTGCCCCTAGCACACTGGCAGTGCCCAGCTGCCGCTGCCCAAGTGTCTGGTGCTCCTGACCACCCAGGATTTCAATGCCTCTGTGCTACCCGGTGTGGCTATTACACCAGGTCTCCAGTAGTGGAGACCAGTACGAATTCTTGTTGTTCTTGTGCTGTGTCCAAATGCCAGAAGATTTCATGTGCTGGGAATCGAACAGGCTGTGCATCTTTAAATGCTACTTTAAATATGATAATTGGTGTCACACCCTAACTCATTGTGATACAGTTGGAAAGGAACTGGGACGATTGCAAACTGTTTGGCGCTGATACAAAACCCAATTTTAGGTCCACAAGCTATTTTCTTGAATCAGCATGATCTGCGCTAGGCGCAGGGAGGTTGGAAAATTGCCCCCATATATCACTAAAACCCTGTATAATTGAAACATAACATCCTTAATTTATGTTCAATTCTTTTCATAATAAAGGATAGTATTCCATTAGCCTTCTTGAAGATAAAAGGCTTGAAACCTTTTGTGACTCACATACGAGAATACCTCGATCCCTCTGAACTGTCCAGTTGTTCTCCATTTAAGTATGCTCTGCTCTTTTATTCTTTCTGCCAAAGTGAGCAACTTCACATTTTCCCGCAATATATTCCATCTGCTGGATTTAAAGTAAAGCTTATTTATTAGTCACAAGTTACTGTGAAATTCCCCTAGTTGCCTATTCAGGTCAATGCACCTAACCGCCAGCTCATCTTTCAGACTGTGGAAGAAAACCAGAGCACCCAGAGGAAACCCACACAGGCATGGGAGAACATGCACACTTCACACAGACCCAAATCAGGAATTGAACCTGGGTCCCCAGTGCTGTGAGGCAGTAGTGCTAACCAGTGTGCCACCGTGGTTAATTGCTTACACCTTCTTCACAACACACTATTTTTGTGTCATCTGAAAATTTTCTTACCATGCCTTCACTGTCCTCATCTAAGTCATTGATATAAATTGTAAGATGTTGAGGCCCCAGCACTGACCCAGCTATCTCCACTCATCTCCATGTACCAATCAGACCAAGGCCCATTTATGCATTCTTACATTTATCTGAAATAAGATATTAAAACGTATGAAACATTTTATGCATAATATTTTCACTTTACACTTTGGACACATCCAAAGAAAATCTTGTAATGAATTACAATGAGAGACATTTTTCAGTGTGTGCTATTAGTCAGTGCACCTTCATATTTAATATAGCACACATCCAGATTGCATAATCAATCTCGATTTACACAGTTGTGACCACATAGGAATGCAGGGTATGATGGAATGTTAGATAGGTGTTTATAAGTTAAATAGTTTGATTTGTAATCCTGTGTGTAAGATGCTACATATCACGTTTTGAAAAACATATGTATCTGGCAGTACTGCCCATTGTTAGTTCTGCCTGAATAAATTCAAAACATAAACTGAGATGTTGCAGTTTAGTTCATCACTTGCTAAACATTTATATTGTAGCCATTAGGAGAGGAATATCCAGAGGATGAATTGCAATTGGAAACCAATGGGAATACAGAACTGCAACTGCTGTTAAGACCAAGTTGCATGAAATATCTGCAGCAAAGGTTTGCATATTGGCTCTTTCTAAATTATTTCTGTACAAATGTGTGTACACTTAGCTGCAGCAGAAAGATAACCATTAGAAGTAAGTTTATAAGTAAAGTTTATTTATAAGTCACAAGTAAGTCTTAGATTAGCACTGCAATGAAGTTACTGTGAAATTCCCCTATTATCACATTCAGGCACTTGTTCGAGTCAATGCACCTAACCAGCACGTCTTTCAGACTGTGGAAGGAAATTGGAGCATCCGGAGGAAACCCATGCAGACACAGGGAGAACATGCAAACTCCACACAGATAGTGACCCAAGTCAGGAATCGACCCAGGTCAGTGCTAACCACTGTGCAAAAGCTTTTCTTTTCATTTTGAGCTCAGTCTCGAATGAAATTAACTGTATAACTGTTCCTCAGCTATTTTCTCTCCCAAGCTCCTATTAAAAGTTTACCGGCAGGACTCTCTAGCCGCGCTCACTCAAGACTGGAAAATCCCGTCTGAGGTCAATGGACCTTTGCATGGTCCTGTCCCATCTGCTATGATTCCTGTGGCAGGTGGGATGGGAAAATTCCACCTGACACTTTCACAGTGGTCCAGGAACTATCAATCTTATACGGGAGGTGAGAAATCAGTCAGCACTGCTTAGATCAGGGATGGGATTTTCAGGTCACGCCTGCCCCAAGTTCAGAAGGCCTTTCAATGGTATGTCAAAGATTTACTCCTAGGTGTACCATCAGTTACTTCCAATGCACAAATCCCTTATTTTGTCCCAATAACTGATCTCTGTGCCTGAAAACCTCCAACTACATCAATGTAACATCTTCATTTCCCAAGTCCACTGCATGAAGCAGCTGATTACAGCGTTCTTCGTGACCATGAATACAATTTAGATGAATCTTATGAATAGCCACAACTGATACATTAGCATGAAGATTCATACACGGCCTACCCTCACTGGCCACCCATCTTTCAGGAGGATTGACTTTTGAACTATTTGCCTCATTGGTAGTGGCCTCAAATCCTGGGCTGAATTGGCAGGACAGTAAGGAAGGGGGAGAGTGATTATGGGTGATCAAGAATGCAATCGTACACAAAATATTCTAAAAGCATGATAAAGCGCTTGAAATCCTGATGATTATAGTATCTTCCTCAATTCCAATATTCTAGTTAATTGATAGTTAACTATTGCATCTACCTGACAACATATATTACACAGATATAAGAGACCATTTGGTCAAACTGATACAAAAATATTCTGGTCATGCTTCATTCATGAGCTGTTTTTATAATATGAATTTTATAGCTTTGTGCCACAAAAAAGGTAGACGATGTTCTCTTGAAATCACAGATTCTAAACATGTAGGCTGGAATTCTCCAGTCCCGCTGCACTGAATACAGTTCCGGCTGAATGCCAAATTCTCCATTCTCACTGGCAGCAGTGGCAGGTCATAAGAGATCAAAGCAATCTGGCCATAATTATTACTGGTTGAGGAACAAAGCATTTTATCTTGTAGTGGAAACCTTACATCAATAAACAACTGACAGGTAAAAAATTGAGAACAGCTCGTGGTATAAATCTGATCTTTGGTCATATCAGTTCTGGCATGAACAAATGATAGTGTCACAGTCTGAGGAGTATAATAATGTTGATTTACTGCACCCATAGAGCGAGTGGATGTTTTTGAGGTGTAAGTGAGAGTTATGCCTTTCGAGAAATTGGGAAGAAATCTATTGGTGAAGTAACGCAGCAAAAGAATGTTGCTTCAACAAGAAATGAATAAAAGCAAATGACCATGCTTAGTTGATTCTGGGAGTGAGGAAAGGCATTGATGTGTGTGCCTGTGGACATTATAACAAAGGGACAGCATATTCCAATGCTGTTACAGAGGTTCCTGCCTGGTAAAAAGGTTGGGACCCACTGTTAGAGTGCTGATTGCCAATGATACCCCAGACTGGTTAACAGGTCAGTCAGCAAGGCAGGTTGAGACAGTTAGCTTTAGGGAACCAGCCAGCAGGTGTCAAAGACTGTGGCACAGGCAGAAGTTTGAGTTAAATTAAAGAAAGTGCTATGAACTAGATGTGCAGTAGGATTCAGGACAAAGCCTAGGGGCAGTTTGGTGTCTCCGGACTGTGGAAAGGTTTAGGGCTAAAGGAAACCCTGGGAGTTGCTGATAGCTCGGTGCAGCAAGGAAGTCCACAAGCTATTTGTGTGTTTATGCCCTGGAAGCAGAATGTGAAGGAACACTGGTTTCTCTCTCTCTTCCTCGCTCCGCCCGTATTACCTGCAATACAGGATGAGTTAGTCTTCAACTAGAAAATTCTCATCTCAGAATAGAGCATGTGTATTTTGACAGGTCAGAGTTAACAAAGATAGTGGCAGGAATTTTCTGGCTGTTCAATTTGGTGGGATCTTCTGGTCACACCAGTGGTGAGGGGTGCATTCGATGAGAAACCCCACTGACAACAGTGGGTCCAAAAGATCCCACCTCCAGCCAATAGCATGCCTCCTCTGCCACCGCGAAACATAGCAGGTTGCACAGAAATTCCCTCCCAATGTTTCATCAAAGGTCCATCTGGATAGACTTCCTGACCTACTGTGATAGGAACTCTGTCCAATCAACAGTGTCAAGATCCTTTTGAACTTTATCCCTTCTATAAAATTCCTGTACTCCAACCTCTGCAGAGACCTTACCTGTCTTGTCCTTTATTTTGTGTTTGTGTGTGGGTAAATATGTATTGGAATTTTTATAAAGGGATAAAATTGTTACATTTCGGATTACAATTACATATTAACCAGTTTGCAACTTGTTTTAAAATGTGTTGAGTCTCAACCATGTTAAAGTATTTTTTCTGTTGTGTGCAGCAATTGCAAAGGTAAACAATTGGCCATTTTGGAAACTGAATTAAACATTTACACTACTGTACAAGCTGTGGCGCAATGGGGCTAGATTTATCTGCGCATTCCTCCCAACCTGGTCTGTTAACAAGTTCTGAATGTATGGGAGAACATTTAAGTTTTGCTAACTGTTAGTTTTGGAATTTAATCAAATCTGTTGTTGCTTCATTTTTAAGATGAGCTCCGTTTCTCCCATTAGGGCGCAGCACCTTTTGACTTTGCCACTATGAGGCCAAGTTTAACTCCTGGCATAAATCCGGCTGGAGCAGATGGTAATTCCAAGGGAGGGGGGTTGCTACTTACAGTCTTGGCAGATTTTAGCTGTCAGGCATCAATTAGATGGTGCTGTTTGGCTGCGTAACTATTTCTGGCAGTAAACGGCAACTGACTGGTGAGGAAGGGTGGAATTAGGCTGATCTGAACGATGTCTGTCTACATCAGAAGTGAGCTGCCAGCTGCAAGATAAGCCTGGGAGGTGGTGGGATTGTGCAGAGTTGGGTTGGGGGAGGGGGGGGGTGGCATCGCTGAGGGTGATGATGGGGCGAGCATGAACTCGAGAGATCTGGAATTTTGTTGCTGGGCCAAGATGAATAGGAATGTTCCTTCAAGCAAAAAAAAATCAAATCAGCAACTGAACGAAAAATGTTCTATGTAAAGACACAGAAAATGTCAAAAATTGAAGCAAGTTTCCTGTGTTTAGAGGCTAGGGGTTGTTGACTTTATCCATGCATATTGGCCCTGATATTTACTGGGAGCTGTAGCAAAAGTAACAGGGAGCATTTCCAGGTGGGGAACCCAGAAATCCTATTGCCTGGAAAAGAGTGAGGACCTGAGCCCACAAAGTCCTGGACTGTGTTGTCTAAAACGTTTGCCACATGTGGTGGATTGAAGTTGTTCATTTTTAGAGCCATGCAATACTAAGTTATGTTAAATATGCAGCAATGGATGCAAGTATGGATGCCAGCCTTCGTTTGTCACCCAAGGATGAATCAATGACATTGCTTTTATACAGGAGTCACAGATTAGTCAGCCCACAGCAATGTCAAATGGAATATTTGTCGGGTTTCTAAGGAAAGGAAGCTCAAGGGCCACTTGCCAAATGAAAGTGAAAAACAGTCTACTAGTTTCTGCACCTTGTCTGCACCTTGTGTCCCTGGCTACCTCTCAGTGATATATTTAGATCTGTGGGACTACTCTGTGAAGTGCTGTGGAAGCAGGCCAGCCTTTAGAAGGACAGTAGTGTGGTTGCACTCAAAATGTTCTTTGAGAAGGGATGCTGTCTGAAAAACATGATTTTGTTTCATTGCTAGCTGGCGGTTTTAGCAAAACAGCAGAAGTACATGAGTGATGGGCACTTCTGCGTGCCTGTCAATGAGGCTTGAAATGTGCAATTTTGACAAGCTGAGGCAGTGCAGCAACATGTTGCACCTTCATCTTAACGGATCTGTTGAGACGAGTGATTAAAAGGAACAGGGCACTATATGCATAAACAGAGAAATTAGAGAAGGTCGGAGGTCTCTTAAATGTCTGGATGTGTTGGAAAGATGACAGAGAATAAGCAAGAAGAGTCAGAGCGCAAGAGCCGATTTGTCAATTCTTTTCCATCCCAAGTCTCCTAATTTATCAATTCAGATTAAATTGAGGCAGTTTACTCTTGAAGAAATGTGTTTTTTTTTAATTAAACTGGAGAACACTGTCAGAAACAGAGCACTTCAGTTAACAGATTATCATTACCCTTTGAGAATGTATCCAGAAGGTTTGCCTTACAGAACAGTTGGATTGCAAAACCCTTTTGAAGCTGTTCTCCTGGCTTTGGCAGTGAGTGTATTGGTCTTGATTGCTGATTGTTTAAAACTTCAAATCCATTTTCTGTAGCTCACGCAGTTGTTTTTATTAATTTTGCATTTTTTTATATTCATTTGTGGGACATGGGCATTGCTGGCTGGCCAGCATTTATTGCCTGTCCATAGTTGCCCTTGTGTATCATATAGCAAACATGGGGACTTGGCTGTCATAAGTTTGACAAACATTAAAATCATATTGGACAACATTGTTCCAAGGGGGTTAGTTTATGTAGATAGATTTCAAAGGCAAATTTAATCCATTCTACTGACCCACAGGATAGGCCAGACTCAGTCCACCGGGCATTGTCTGTTTTTGAATGGATGATCAACTAATGTGGTTACGAGAGATTCATTTTTTTAATTACCTTTGTTCTGATATATCTTCACAAGTACTTAGAAGGGTACATCAAGTTGATTTCCTCTCAGTCAGCAATCGCTTTGAACTGATTGGAGATGTTGGCAAACTTCTGTGCAAGAATAATTAGAAATTGTGCTTTGAACTTCAACTTTGCCTCATGCAGAAAAGATAAATTTATGGTTTTCATATGTAGAAATCATACAGTTAAATAGATACCACTAACTTATCTCCTTACTATTCAATAAGTATGATTAGATGTTTATTGTCTGAGCCATACAACAACAACTTGTATTTATGTAGCACATTTAAAGTAATAAAACATTTCAAGGCACTTCACAGGGATGTTATCAGACAAGATTTGGGGAATGAAGGCAAAAGGTTAATCAAAGAGTTCAGTTTTGCAGTGTTAAAGTGGGAAGAAAAAGTTGAGAAGCAGAGAGATTTAAGGAGGGCATTTAAGAGTTTAAAACTTTGGCAGCTGATAGCACAAACATTAATGCCGGAGATCAACATTAGAGATGCTCAAGGGCTGGAAGACTCAGAGGAGTCCAGAGAGCTCAGAAGTTGTAGGGCTGGTGGAGTTTACAGAGATAAGGAGAGGTGAAGCCATGGTGGGAATTGGAAACAAAGCTGAGAATTTGAAAATTAAGGTATTGCTAAACTGGAAGCCAATAGTGTGATGGTGTTTATTCTTCCAAATATTGACGGCAAACAAGTCATGTGAATTATCGAATGAGCCGGAATAGAGTGTTAGCTGTGGACCCCTGAGATTGTTGTGTTTACTTAGTTATGATGCAAATAATGGAATATTCTGCTTTGTCAGGAATGAAGGCTGTTTGGAGAGAAGGAGTCAGTGACTCAACCACGTACCTGACAGCATGTCTCTATTGCAGCAATGTAACTGAAAGAAAGTTAATCAAATGTTCCAGATCTTTGTATCATTCATCTGACAAACTTTTCACAAGTACTCTCTGGGTTATAAAAAGTTTATCTTATTAGTGAGACAAGTAGGCTTACATTAACACTGCGATGAAGTTACTGTGAAATTCCTCTGGCACCTGTTGGGGTACATTGAAGGAGAATTTAGCATGGCCAATTAACCTAACTAACACATCTCTGGGACTGTGGAGCTGCTGGAACCCAAGCAGACACGGGGAGAACATGCAAACTCTGCACAGTCACCCAAGGCCAGGAATCAAACCTAGGTCCTTGGCATTGTGAGGCAACAGCGCTAACAATTGTGTCACCGTGCCACCCTCAGTGAACTCCACCAGTTTCTGACCTGTGTTCTTTCCTCACTGGTGGCGAATTATCACTTTACCTTTTTATGTTGAGGGGCCAAAACGGATGCTTTATTGCTTTCATTGCCAATGGTGAAAAACAAGTCGGTAAAAATAATTCCTTGTTTAAATTAAATCAGTCAGCTCATATATCAGATGGCTCTGTGAGGCTCAATGTATTATGTAGGGCATTACGTTGTGGCCTCTGTCAGATCCTTGCTTCATCTGTTAATTTACTGTCTGTCTTCAAGCTCAGCTCTTTCTATACACAGTGCCAGCATTTCAGAGGTGGGATTGCTCGGAATCTTTTGCCAGGCTGGCACTTATTGCATCATCTTTAAAGGTTCCTATTTTCAGTTAAGTGATACACATGGCAGGTCTCTCACAACTTCCTCGCTGTAACTTATTTTGTATCAGCTTAATTCTATTGATAGCCTTAGTTCAGAAGGTTTGTCTTTCAAGCCCCATCCTTGACCTGGAGTGCGTAACCAGTCTGACTCTCTGGTGCAATATGAAGGTAAAGCTGCATTGCCAGAGTTGTTAGGCTGACTTTTCTCTTTGGAGGTTGAGGAGACAAGAGTTAGGAGTCAGGACTGCTGAGCCTGAGGAGGGAACAGTTACCCTCTAGGATTTGAATCAGGTTGTCCTCTTAATTGGCAGGCACACAGATTCCCTGTCTAATGAAGGACGTTGACTGGGCTTTCAAGCTGGAGCACCAATCAGAGGACTTCCAGCTTGTGGGGTGCAATAGAGGGTAAATTTTATTTTCTATTTATTTATTAGTATCATTGGTAGGTTTATATTAACATTGCAATGAAGTTATTGTAAAAATCCTTTAGTCACCACACTTCCGCACCTGTTGGGGTTGGAGGAGGGGGGAGGGGGAGATGTGAAGTTAGCAGTGGGTGCCACAGTTCCAGGTCACCCCAAATGAAAGTTTTCGCTCACCTCTACCATTCATTGCCATCCCCTCTCCCCAACAATTATCACTGATGGAGAATTTAGCATGGCCAATGCACATAAACCAGCATATTTTGGGACTGTGGCAGGAAACTGGAGCACCCGGAGGAAATCCATGTAGACACAGAGAGAACGTGCAAACTCCACACAGACAATGACCCAAGCCGGGAGTCGAACCCAGATCCCTGGAGCTGTGATGCAGCCATCCTAACCACTGTGCCACCATGTTGCCCACCAAATAAATAACCAAGAGGGCATTTCAAGATGAACTTACATGTTATATATTTAAATGGTTGTGTGATTGCTTTAAGAGCTGATCACATGATTGATGTTGCTATGATTGGGGTGTTCCACAGGCTCCTGTTTAGTTTCAGTTTCTTCTCTGTGCAGGCAACAACCCCTTCTTTGAAACCCTTTCGTTGTTATTTTGAATCTACATGTGCAGACCATATCTTTTTCTTTTTGTGTAAAACCCACCACCCTTAACATAGTCAGGACATGACAGTATCCTCTCTCAAACTACTTTAGAAATTTAAATAAAAATTATAAAATGCAGTCAGGCCACCATTGACAGTTGTTGGGTAGAGGGGACAGCAGTGAATAGTAGAGGTGAGCAAAAACTTTCATTTGGGGTGGCCTGGAACTGTGGCACCCAATGATAACTTCACCACATCTCCCCCTCCCCTCTCCTCCAACCCCAAACCCAAATCTGTTCAGCAGATAGTTAGACTGGAGTCTGAAGCATCAGGAAACTGGATGATCCCAATTGGCCTCCTTTAACTCTGGTTAACAAGAGTCTTAACTGTGCATCTCCTGTGGACAGGAGATACACAGCTCTGAACTCACATCAGTAAAAATGGCCATGACAGGAATAGAGCCACACTAGCTGGTGCCCATACCTTTGAGACCCAACAGCCTCCATTCCCGACATCAGCGAGACCTGAAAATCCAGCATTTCATTTTCAAAGAGATATGAAACTACGGCCCTTCTCGAGTGAAAATTGGAGCTTCCAAGAACATGTGGTAGTTTTCAGTGCTTTGACCAATATATTGCTTTTAGAGTACCATTTTAAAAAAGTTAACCTGTCATTCATCACTCTGCTGTCTGCGTAAAGTGGCTGGCACTGCTTCCATAAAATTCCCTGCTCTCAAAAACTAATTTGAACTGTTTGGGCAAGGTCATACAGGACATAATTGAAAATAATATTTATTACCTGATAGTCTTTGGTGCTGCTTATAACTGGTATGTAGCCTAGGGCGTGGGACTAATGTTTTGCTGCTAATCTCACCCTTCCTTTCCAAGCTGTGCAAGGCTTTGGTACAAAGGGTGGCCCAGTGATTAGCACTGTTGCTTTACAACATCAGGGACCTCGGTTCGATTCCCAGCTTGGGGAACTGGAATTTGCATGTTCTCCCTGTGTCTGCGTGGGTTTCCTCCAAGTGCTCCAGTTTCCTCCCACAATCCAAAGATGTGTGGGTTAGGGTTAATTGGCTATGCTAAAGTGCCCCATAGTCAGGGGGGTAGCAGAGTAAATAAGAGAGATTTTGGGGATAGGGTCTGGGTAGGATTGTGATCAGTGCAGACTTGATGGGCCATATGGCCTCTTTCTGCACTGCTGGGATTCAATGAAGCTGCTGCAAAAATGCTTGCTTTAGGAAATAGTTTGAATTGGTCTTGTGGTCAATTAGGAATCAATGAAAGTTTCTGCCTACAAGTCAGAGGAGGAAGTGTATCTTTTTTCCCACTTAATTTTTGTATTAAATATAACAGTTAAATTTTGAGATGAACTCTCAAAAATTTGTGCATAAATAGATGAAACAATCGCCAAAAAAGCACCAGTATAATCTTGGACAGTGCACACAGGGTTGTAAATGAAAAGGAGTGAAGAGAAATAGAAGAACATAACAAAACCATTGCACAGTTTGTGTCCTCTTTTCTTTCAATGTGCTGACATGTACATGTATGGTGAAAACATAGATCTTACTGGAAAAGGTGCATACTGGCTCAGAGATCCTGTGAGTGCATAAACCCAATAGGATTGTGCCCACTGCAGAATTCTACTGTTGACCTGTAAACGTCATGAGTTTCCTCAATAACAGACAACAAGGACTTTCAACAAGGTAGTTCGTTCACTAGCTCTGCAGCTAATTAAAACACTTGTGCTCTGCTTGCATTCCTGGGGATCACTCCTGCACTCCTGCCATGTGCTCTTTTTGTAGTCAGACACAGTGGCACAGTGGTTAGCACTGCTGCCTCACAGCATCAGGGACCTAGGTTCGATCCCCAAGGCTGAGAATTGGATCCAAGTCTCTGGCTTTGTGAGGCAGCAGCACTAACCACTGTACCATCAAGCTGCCCAAAATAAAGTTACAATCCTGTTCATGGCATTGCAGTATTCAGGATGGTTTCTCACAATTGTTATATCCAAGTCCAGAGCAGTAAAGAAACTCTTGTTTTTTACCGCCCCTTACTTTGCTTATGACAAAGTTTGAATTTTTTTTAATACTGGGATTTTTTCAATTCAGTGTGTGCTAGACTCTATGTGTTATATGAAGAAATAATTCAGACAGATCTCTTGTGTTAATAGGTAAGAAGTTTGTTTATCATTAAAAAAATGATTCAGGCAAAAGTATAAGACATTAAAGAGGTTAAAAACAGATCCTGAATTTTGCGAGTAAGAAGTCTCACAACAATCCAACAGTTTCATTTGGCAGCACAAACTTTTAGATTCACACTCCTTCTTCATGTGAGTAGGGAGTTGTGTTCACAAACAGGGCATATACAGACACAAACTCAATTTACAAGATAATGGCTGGAATGCGAGTCTTTACAGGTAATCAAGTCTTAAAGATGCAAACAATGTGAGTGGAGAGAAGGCCAAGCATAGGTTAAAGAGATATGTGTTGCCTCCAGCCAGGACTGTTAGTGAGATTTTGCTCGCCCAGGCAAGTTGTGGGGGTTACAGATAGTGTGACATGAACCCAAGATCCCGGTTGAGGCCGTCCTCGTTTGTGTGGAACTTGGCTGTCAGTTTCTGCTCAGCGATTCTGCGTTGTCATGTGTTGTGAAGGCCGTCTTGGAGAACACTTACACGAAGATCAGAGGTTGAATGCCTGTGACTGCTGAAGTGTTCCCCGACAGGAAGCGAACACTCCAGCCTGATGATTGTCGAGCGGCGTTCATTCATCCATTGTTATACCGTCTGCATGGTCTCCCCAATGTACATCCTTTCCTGCAGTGTATCAGGGAGACAACGTTGGTGGAGTCAGAGGAGTATGTACCATGGTGGATGGTGTTCTCACGTGAGATGATGTCATCCGTATCGATGATCCGGCACGTCTTGCAAAGGTTGTTGTGACAGGGTTATGTGGTGTTGTGGTCACTGTTCTCCTAAAGGCTGGATAGTTTGCTGCACACAATGGTCTGTTCCCGAGCGTGAAAACTTGGTAAAGTCAGGCGTGAGGCGATTAGAGCAATCCGCGCCCGCATCCGCCCAGATGACCTCTTTACCAAGGCCTGAAAATGGTCGTGATTCAAACAGCGCCCGAAATGGGCGCAACTATGATTTAAGTGCATTTGAATTGAATTAATGGGCTGCCTGCCCACCTTTACCAGTGCTTCCCCCTTTACCACCGCGTTCGCCCGCCCAGATTTGGCGCGAACAGACATGCTCGGCAAAAGTCTGTTTCAGATGCTCCAGCTTCTGAAGAGATAAGTTCAGAGCTTCCAATGGCTGTCTGTCTCAGATCGTTGGTTGGGGGGGTGTTGGAGGGAGGTGGGTCAGATCATTCTCTGATGAGAGGGGAGGGCGAGGGAGGCCCAATCGCTCTCTGGTGGGAGAAGCACAAGCTTTCAGATTCACACTCCTTCTTCAGGTGAGTAGGGAGTTGTGTTCACAAACAGGGCATATACAGACACAAACTCAGCTGGAATGCGAGTCTTTACAGGTAATCAAGTCTTAAAGATACATCTGATCCACTCACATTGTTTGTATCTCTGGTAGGGGGGAGGAGGGAAGCCAGATCGCTCTTTGGTGGGGGGGAGGGAGGCCAGATGGATCTCTGGCAGGGGCGGGGGTGGTGCGGGGAGGGGACAGATGGACCCCTGGTGGGGTGGGGGCTGGGGTCCAGGGGAGTACCACTGCCACTCTGTGGGTGATCGATAAGGGGAAAGGAGGGCAAAGGGTCGTGATCGGTCTGGGTCGGGGAGGTGGCTGGATAAGGGGGACAGTTATGTTGTGGGGGTAGGGCGATATTTGTGGGGGTCATCGCTCCCGCTTTTCGCTTCCGGGCCGCTTAATCTGCTTTTTGAGGCCTGGGAGAAGTGTGACAGGGGTCCTTTTTTCAAATTTTTTTTCACCGCGCACACGTAGTTCAAAGCTCCGATTGGAGCTGCAGCGATTCGGGCATGATAAGCCCCACCCACGATGCAATTCAGACTCACGATTTTTTTCAAGCTAAGTGCATATGGGGATGCCTGAGAGCAGTTTTCCAAGTCGGATCTGAATTACGCCCAGATTCAGAACTTAGAATCAAAATGGTAAATTCAGGCTCTAAGTTTTCTAAATAAACTTTTCAACTTACTCATGCTCTTAAAAAAATAAATTCTACCATTAGCCTTCCTGCCAGCTCATTGAGGCTATCATTTCAGCGTGCATGCAATGATGGAAATACAACATTAAATTTTAATCGCAAATTTTATTATTCTTGGCATGATGTTTTATTACGAACTTTTTGCATATATATGAGGAAATAAATATGTTAGTATTTGTATCTCCTGTGCCTAACTCTTGCAAAAAAAAGTATTATAAATTATCAATGGAAAAGGAGTCGGGAATGAAATCAGCCTGACTCAATGGTAGATTTTCAAAACAACGAAGACAAGAGTCATTTTGTGTATTTTGCCCCTAGGGGCATAAAGTAACTTCTGTCCTGGTTTAATCACGTTCTTCTAACGGGCACCAATGTTGTGTACATCATTATTTTCAGATACTATAATTTATTTATATTGAATTTGGCAACATTGAGATTTTACTTAGACAAGTCCATCCATTTTTATTTCAGATTTTGGTGGTTGAACCTTGTGCAACATGGCACAATCTTACTAGTCTTTTACCGTTTCTGCACCTTGACATCAAGTCAGCATTTGACCCAGTGTGACAACTGGAACCCTGGAAAAATTGCAGTCAATAGAAATCAGAGGCAAAACTTGCCACCAGTTGAGGTCATACATAACACAATGGAAGAAGGATATGGATGCTACAAGCCAATAAACTCAGGCCCAGGACATCACTGCAGGAGTTCCTCAGGGTGGTGAACAAAACCCAGTTGGCAACTGCTTCATCAAATTGCTGTAAGTGGTGATCTCTGCTGATGATTGCACAGTGACACCTCAGATCCTGTCCATGTGGAGCAAATCCTGGACAACATTCAGGCTTGGGCTAGTAAGTGGCAAATAATATTTTCACCACGCAAGTGCCAGGTGAATCCCCAAATTGCCTTCCTGTCATCACTGTGAGTGTACCTACATCACATGGACTACAATGGTTCCAGAAGGCAGCTCATAATCACTTTCTCAAGGGCAATTAGGGATGGGAAGTAAAAGTTAGCCCAGCAACCGATGCTCATATCCTATCAATGATAAAAAAGGTATTCTCACACTCTATCTCCCACACTTGCTCACTCTCTCTCTCACTCTGTCTCCCACACTCACTCACTCTCTTTCCCACACTCACTTTCTCTGTTTCTCTCCCACATTCAATCTTCCTCTCCCATATTCCCCAGGCAGCGAGTCTCTTCAATCTCACCATGCACCCACACCAGCTTGCACCCTTGCAGCCAGCCTCCCCACCGCCCCCACCACCCCAGCCAGCACAGCCTTCTCCCCCACCCACCCCAGCTCAGCACAGCCTCCCCCCCACCCCCCCACCACCACCCCCATTCCAGCGCAGCCTGACCTGGCAAGTTTTTCTCTCCCCGCTGTCAATACCTCTTTTTCTGGAACACACTCACTGCTGCCAATGTTGCTGTTCCTCAAATTACAGGTTGCCTCTCTTCCACATTAGCTGCTGATTGGTTCACTTTTCTCTGATTGGAAGAATAGTTTCTGCACTCAGCGGCATTTTGGAAACTACCTCTGGGGTCATTTTGGGAGGCTTTGTGGGCCATTACTGGCCTGTGAGCTGTGCATTGAACAAACCTGCTGCAAAGCTTGTCCACTGCCACAGTTTCCTTACCACAAGGTACAAGTCAAGAATGTGATGGAATACTCTCCACTTGCATGAATGAGTGCAGCTCCAACAACACTGAGGAAGTTCAACACCATCCAGGATGAAGCAACACATTTGATTGGCACCTTATCCACTACCTGAAACATTCATTCCCTCCACTATCGGGGCAAGGTGGCAGCCGTAGTACCATCTACAAGATCTTTGACAGTAACTCACCAAGCCACATTCGAAAGTAACTTCCAAACTTGTGAACTCTACCAGATGGAAGAGCAAGAACGGTAGGTTCTCCTCCAAGTCCCACATCATTTTGAATTGGAACTACATTGCTGTTCCTTCATTGAGTCAAATACCTTGCTCCCTAACAGCATCATGGATGCACCTACATCAGATGGACTGCAGTGATTCAAGGCGGCAGCTCACCACAATCCTCTCAAGCGCAACTAGGGATGGACAACAAATGTTGACCTCATCACAAATCCTCACCTCCCAAGAAAGAATGAAAGACACGTTTAAGTAATTACCTTTTCTGTCCTTGCTGCCAACATGGAGAATCCTATATTTCCCCACAAAACACTCTGTCACCTTCTTATTTATTCACTTGACTTATCGATATTCTGTTGCAGCCTCCTTGCTTTCTCTATGCAGCTTACTGTCCCACATAGTTCCGCATCATCAGCACATCCATCCATCATCTAAGACTTTGATAATAAGCTGTAAGTACTTGGGCTTTAATTAGTTTAGGCCGTAGTACTGGTTCTGGCAACATTCCAGTCATTAGATCCTATAGCCTGTTCTGCTTAATCAATCTTATATCCAAGCTAATATATCACCCCAATCCCATGAGTCCTAACCGTGTGTAGCAACTTTTTTGTTGAATGCCCTTTGAAGATCAAAATATACTACATTGAATTGTTCCCTTTTTATCTACCCTGTTGAAATAATTTGCTTTCCATGAAACTGTGCTGGCTCTGCTAAATGATATCATGATTATATTATATATTATTATATCTAGGCACCCTGTCATCACGTCCATAATAAAAAGATTCTAGTGGTTTCTTTACCATTGATGCCAGGCTAACAGGTCTATCATTCTCTGTTTGTTCACTCCCTCCTTTTGAGTAGTGGCTTGCCCTGATCCTAACATATGAAGCTGAGAAACTTCCCATGGGTTTCACAGTTTTGATCATTACTTCCTGCTACGTATGGTGCATCATGGCAGAATCTTTTCAAATGATAAAACATCAGTTCCTGACAATGTGAAATGAGTAAAGTGCGACCAAGTAAAACTCACTATCGCCAAATCCTAAATAATCCACAGCATTTTAACAAAAAAATGTATTCACACCTGATCCATTTCCCTACTCCACAATAACATTTCACACCATAGGCCTAATGGACACAATGGGTTGACCAGGTGGTGGTGAATGGTCTGTGTCTAAATCGCCTAATTTTCCTTTCTAATCACTTCAACGGAATGAAATCTCAGGCAGGGTAAATTTTTTAAAAATGGCCCACCATCGCAGTTTGGAGCCTGTGAAAAGTGACATGTGCAGGAAGAATAGAGAAAGGGGAAAAACAAAGGCAGCCTGGGGAGTCAACGTGAAGGGTGGAGGTGGGGTGGGGGGGGGTGGAAATTAAACAAGTATTCCTCACCTGTTATAAAAAAGCAGCCACAAATAGAAAATAAAAGCTACCAGACCAATTTTTGCAAAGACAAGAGCTAAACCAAATCTAAAGCTAAGAATCTTAGAGTGCAACATTTTTAACTAACGGGAGTACACCTGATTAGGTGAGAAATCAGATGAATTGCCACCTAACACATTTTTATACTTGATTGGTTTACTTGTGGATGAAGTAATCCTAAAACAAGGTATGATGGATCCTTAGCCACATTTGGTGAGATATTAAAAGCCTTTGACAAATATTTAAAACTCTTAAGTTGTGGAGTACAGACATTAAAAGTTCTTGAACACCCCCATTAAGCACCAAAGGGATGAGGAGATCCCAGGCTGAGGGAGATAATACCTGAACAAATTGCATGAGTGTGCCATAAAGAACAAAGGATAGCCAAGTACTGGGAACACAGACTATTACAATTTTAATGCCAAGCCAACAAAGTTAACGCAAAGCAACTGAGACTACCCTTCCTCTAAACATGACAGACCAAGACCTGGAAGGATTGTCAAGTCTCCCGACTGTCTGAATTCATAAAGTCAGAGGGGTGAGAAAAGGTAGGAAGTATAGATTGTATTGTAAGTAGTTATACTTTGGTGGAAGGGGAAAGTATTTTGAAAAGAAAGGGAGAGATTGTAATATGCCTTTAAGTGACAGCAGCATGCCATTGTAGTATAAGGGTGTTCATCGGAACAAAAATAAACAAGAGAATGGAGAACAGTGCCACTCATGGTGTAATGTAGGGAGTCACATGACTCTAGGCTATGTGGTAGAGTCTGTAAGGAGCCAACATGAAGACAGCACCCATCTAAGCAGAATCTTGGATACATACATAGTTATAGTGTACCAATAAACGGTTTAAGTTCAACGATGCAAACTTCCAGACCTCTTAGTGAGACACCAAACAACCTTTGCAACAGTTGTTCCTGTTTGAATTTTACAACCACAGTGATGGAAGGGCCTGTAATAATACAAATCTCAATAGTGCTTTAAATATTCTAATATAGATTTAAAATTGCTGTTACATTATTAGTGCAAGAATTTGCTGAGGATGTATTAAATCTTTTTGAGGTCATTACTACGCAGTGCAGTGCTGGGGGGTAGAAATTAAACCAAGAAAAAATCATATGTTTTAGATCTATGACCTTAAAGGAAGAGTGAGAGTCAAAAGCCTGAATACTGCAGATTTTCCCTTATCATTTTTGCAAATGTAAGTTTTTATTGATATTCACAATTAGTGCAGTTACTATACTAACAATGTACCCAATTTTCACCCAACAATCCTCGCATAGCTAAGTGCTTTAATAATAGTCAAAACACAATTAATGGGACCTATTTTACTTTGCCTGAGTGCACTATCATTGTAATAAAGAGTGCTACAGCACAAAAGATTTGCATTTTAAGCAATGTTAACAGTTGGGGTAATCATGAGTCTAATAAAAACAGGAATTGGGTTAAAGCACTCATTTAAAATCTGTTACTGCAGATTATTTTGCTTTTTGATGTGCCAAATTTTATTGATTTCTCTGCTCACTGTTAGACTGTTAAAACACTGCAATGACTAACTGATGGTTTTGTGTATAGACCCAGTCTATCGCACCAGGCAGCCATTTTATATGATGAAAAGTTGATCTGCAGGCTTTAAAGGTCAAATTGCCTATTTCTGCTCCTTCTTATGTCTATATGTTCTTATGTAAAATGTGTTAGCTTCTGTGAAGCAAATTGGGATGTTTTATTAGGTGAAACATGCCATATGAATGCAAGTTTTTGTTTCAGTGTCTAATAAAACATTCACAACAATCAAAATAATCATAATTTACATAAGCATAACATTGTAAGTGAATTACTATGAAGCAATACAATTAATAGCTTTAACATCAGAAACCATGGATGGAATTTATCCCAGGAGCTTACAGACCGAGACATCAGGCTCAGAAGTCCCAAGCTGTGTAGGGGACAATCACCCAGGTGTGATTTCTCTGAATTGGTCAGGGGATGGGCTTACTATTCATTTAGTGATGATAGATAGACCAAGACAGAGGGCAACTGGAGGCCACCCTTTGATAACACAGGATACCTTATGACATGCCTCTCTCCAACTTTTTAATCCTTAAAGAAAAACAGCCACTCCAGCCAAGCAAACAGGAAGAATCCTCAAAGCACTGGCCCTATCCCACCCCCACTGCTCGGCAACCAAGAAGCCACCCCCAGTTAGCTGGCCTGTTCACCGATTCCCCTCAACCTTGAGGCCATCTGGAAAATTCTTGTCTTCCCAGAATCAAAATGGATGACGCAGTGACTATAAATTATCAAGTGATAATTGACAGTTGATTACAAGGAAGTAATCCAGTTCATTTCAAAATGAGATTAGTTTAAGAGCCTGCATAATGTAATGTAATTAAGGCATGCATTTAAAACACATTAGTTGACACACTGAACTGTTTTGATCCATTATTGTGGACTGTTGTTCATATGTGTGGGAGACGATCATGATTGCTTTTGACGTAAATATAAAACATTACTCTTGGTGAAGGAGCTAACAAAATACAGCCATTGGCATAATTTTATATCTAACAGTAAAAGAAAAGGATTTGAACTCCCAGCAGAACGCTGTGGGCTGTGGAGTAGATTTGGTTTATTTGGGGGGAGCTGCAACTATTGAACTTCTCACCTGGTGGTGCCTGTGAGGAATCCAGCTGATTTTAACAGCCATGTCTTATTATAATGCTACCAGCCAGCTGACTAGCCAAAATAGAGGCTCAACAGACTCTGTTAGGCAAAGTTGGCAGCCTGGAAGGCAGAGGGGGATGGCCCAGGTTTTCAGTACAGTCCTGCAGGTGGAGAGGGGCGAGAGCCTGGGTGTCATGCCCAGTGAAGGTAGTCTTTGGGGGGACAAATGCATGTGCACCGAACTCCCCATTGTGGAATACAGAGTGCTGGAGATTCATTTTGCTAAGTATGCTCAAAAAACAGGCAGGAAAATCTGGTGCTTTCCATCTGTTGGTAACTTTTTTTTTGGAAAAATCCTCCCCACCACCCCCCATCCCATAATGGGAGAGCTTCCCACCAGCAGGGGTTACAACTGGGACTATGCACGATCACCCCGCTGGTGGGGAAAAAAGCCACTGAGGCCTTCCCAGGGGGTTGGGAACTTGGGGAGAGAAAACCCTTGGGCAGTGCCAGACTGGCAGTGCCCAGCGGGCACCCTGGCACTGATCACCCAGGCACTGGACAGTGCCAAGAGGGCGGGGCCAGAGGTGGCAGGCTCTACTGGGGGCAAGACCTACTGCGTGGCTGATTGGTGGTGGTAGGGGTGGGACCCGCTGTGCACTCTGGCAATGGGATCAGTGGAGGAAGGAGGGAGGAGCCAATCGGGCCTGCACATGGTGGGGAAATTGGCTCTGCACATGGTGGGGGAGATTGGGGCTGCACATGGAGGGCATCAGGGCTCTATAGCGGGTCTGGCAATTGGAGCTAATCTAGGGAGGGAGGGTGGTGGGGGGTTGGTTGGGTCGGCCAGTGATCAGGGGAGGTGGAGGGGGGGGTGGCATATCAGGGAAGCCAGTGATCGGGAGGCCAGAGATGGGGGGGCCAATGCGTGTGCACCAATCTCCCCATTGTGGAATACAGAGTGCTGGAGATTCATTTTGCTAAGTATGCTCAAAAAACAGGCAGGAAAATCTGGTGCTTTCCATCTGTTGGTAACTTTTTTTTTGGAAAACTCCTGGCCGTAGAAGCTGTAACCTCTTAAATAACGGAGACAAATCTGACTGACAAAAAATATGCCTTGACCCTAGGAAGTTGGCAAAAGCATAGGCTTTTAATAAGCCTGTTCCTTTCTTCAAGCTTCCTTACTGAGTAGTAGAATTTCTAATTCAAGTATACAATGGCACAATGAGATTACATATACTTCCATTTGGGTATATGTTTTCAATAGCCCAGAGAACTGTGGAGAACCTGAAATAAGATAATCTTCCTACAGCTATTTTCTGTTCTTCATGTTTCAAAAAAAAAAACAGATTTGAAAGCCCCCTTTAACAGTAGACTATCAGTGTGATGAAGCTCTCAAGTGGCCATTAATTCACCACTTTAGGATATTTTTGGTGTCAAAAACCTGCCTCCTGTGAAAAATGGACCAAAGTTGAGATTTTCATGAGAGTGAGCCCTTAAGGAGACCTCAATCCATTGTAGATAGGATTGAAGGTGGGTCAGATTTGTGAGACTGACCGAGACTCCCCATGTCGACTAATTTATGGGCGACATGGTAGCACAGTGGTTAGCACTGCGGCTTCACAGCTCCAGGGACCTGAGTTCGATTCCCGGCTTGGGTCACTGTCTGTGTGGAGTTTGCACATTCTCCTCGTGTCTACGTGGGTCCCCTCCAGGTGCTTCAGTTTCCTCCCACAGTCCAAAGATGTGCAGGTTAGGTCAATTGACCGTGCTAAAAATTGCCCTTAGTGTCCAGAGATCATATGTTAGAGGGATTAGTGAGTAAATATGTAGGGACATGGGGATAGAGCCTGGGTGGGATTGTGGTCAGTGCAGATTTGATGGGCCGAATGGCCTCTCTCTCTGTACTGTAGAGATTCTACGTTCTAATTCTAAGATTTCTCATTACTTGATTGAACCAAAGCTTTCCATATCAGAGGGAAGCGAGACATTACAATGGAATTTTGCTCAGCACAATTTCCGTCTCCCTTCATTTCTCTCCCTATCTTTTCTCTTGCTCCTGCTCCTTCCCCGATGCGCTGTCTCTCTCTCTCTCTCTCTCCAGGGCCTCAGGATCCTCAAGGTCCACACCACTCTGGAAGATTATGTTATGGGGAGCAAAGCAAACTATCACTGTGACCAAGATCCTTCCAGGAGGTTATTGGAAGGCATCACTCAACTGGCCAAGGCACTAGAATCACGACTTCAGAAGCCCATTGGCCTGCTCAGTTGTTGTTCTGCTGAGCAGCTGACATAGGTTATATCACCTCTGTGCCTTTCTGAAGCTTCTGTAGAGTAGCCAGCGCCATCTCTTCAAAGGATCTCTCTTGTGCTCTAGGATCCATTCAAGCACTTTGGCAGTGAAGATCTGAGGTAGCAGGGGCTGATAGAGGATGAAGGATTCATGATATCTGAAAGGAAACACATACATTGCGGAAGGTCTTGTGCTGGAAAACCAGATGGACACTGAGGGAGAGGTAGCCCTTCTTTTTGATGGACCACACTTGTCAGTCACTGGATGCCTTGATGAGCACGTGAGTGGAATCAATGATGCCCTAAATTTGAGGGAATCCAATGATGGAGGTGAAACCTAATTTCCTCTGCCCCTTTGAAGCTACGACTGTTGTGAAAGGAATGTGCTGTCCAACATTGACAAAGAGGGCCTCAGCGACCAGCTAGATGCAATGTTGTACAACCCTTTTTGAGATGTCACTGAGGTCTGTCAAAGGCACTGTTCAAGGCCACAGTGTCTTTGACAGCCACTGGCACAACATGGCCACCAGTGCTGCGAAGTGTGAGGTCCTTGACAATGAGGGCAATGATGTCTGTGATTACCTGCCCGGAGGGTTGCAAGTTTTCCGCAGCATTGGTTGTCATTTATCTCCACGTAGCTCTGTTCTCAGTAGTCGATCCTGTGTCCAGGCTTTGGCACTTGTTGCTTTCCTGCCCTTCTCTCCTCTCTCATGTCTCTCGATGCCCAAAGTTTGAAGGAAAGGGGTGGAGCGGGGGGGGGGGCTGCCAATTCTGATCACCAGGGGCAAATGTTGGCTCCAATCTGAGGAAGAGGGGGGATTATGGGGGATAGTGTTGAATGCTGGTTCCAATCAAAGGAGTGGAGGTAACCATGGCGGGGGAAGGGGGTGCCGCTGAGACTTCCGTGGTGGGATGCGGGGGAGGTTACTCTTTGCTCTGATTAGGCCGTCCTTTAAATATGACACCCTGACCTCAGTGCAGCCTAACTTTACCGGCGTGTTGAGGCACCGGCCCCTACACGATGGGTTGAAATTCGCCCAGTTTTTTTTTCTTTTATTCCAATTCAATCCAATCAAGTCCAATTCAGAGTCTCAACAAGTTGAGACATTCCTGATTCAAGCTGACAAGACAGGGCTCTCACCTCCTGTCCCAGGCTTGATCTACATGATCCAAGCTAATTGGAGTAGGCATAGCTCCTCCTCCAAGGCTTGATCTCATTTGCATCTTAGCCAAAAGGCCGAGATGCCGCTTTTAAAAATTGCTTCAAATGAAGCTGAAATGTAACCTGATGACTTCAGCCAATAACTGCATGTTGATAGTACACTTGATCTTAGCCAAAAGGCATTTTTTTTTGTGACAGAGTGTGGTAAGATCTGAAGTGAAAGCCAGTTTATTTCTCTAGGGAGAATCGTCACTGGAATCAATACTCTGCCACTTTCAGGTAAGATTCCCCCTGTGGAGAGAGGCACCTGGGATGAGAAAAAGTTAGCCTAGCAAAAAGGTAGCTGGAAAGTTGAAAAGATATCCTAGTAAATACAATAATATTTAAACTGCAAGATCAGGTCAGACACTTGTTTCATTAAACTGTAAATGTGGAATTCTGATTGGATCTTACAAAGTCTGTCAGAAACAAAGCCTTTGGCTGAGGATGTTTGAAAGACAAAGGAGTTGTGAAAGATGCAGCTGCCTCTTTGAAATTCACATAAAAACCACACAGGAAGGTGTTCAGAACAGACAGATAAGAAATAAAGCCACATACAATATAACATGGGCACTGTGGGGTTCAATCTGGGAGCAGGAAAATTAATGAAAAGGAAGTATTATTTTGTGAGATCAGGTAGCAGAAGGAAACCAATCAAGTGAAAGGTAGCAGATTGAAGACTGCTACATATAGCTGAATCTAATCTAATCACCTCCCCTTGTCATTCAATCAGATTACCATCAGTCACATCCTCGAGGTTAGCACTGACCAGGAGTTTAACTGGACCAGCCATCTAAGCATTATGGATGCAAGAACAAATCAGAAGTTGGGAAATCTATGGCAAGTAGTTCACTCCTGATTTTCCAGAGGATCTAAGATAAGGGGCAAAAGATTTAGAAGGGATTTGAGGAAAATCTTTTTCACCCAAAGGGATGGTGGGAATCTGGAACTCACTGCCTGAAAGGTTGATAGAGGCGGAACTGTCACAATATTTAAGAAGCATTTGGATGAGCATTTGGATGAGCGTGGGTTTCATCCGGGTACTCCGGTTTCCTCCCACAGTCCAAAGATGTGCAGGTTAGGTTGATTGGCCATGCTAAGAAATTGCCCCTTAGTGTCCAGGGATGCATAGGTTAGAGGGATTAGTGGGTGGGATATGGGGGTAGGGCCTGGGTGGGATTGTGTTTGGTGCAGACTCGATGGGCCAAAGGGCCTCTTTCTGCACTGTAGGGTTCTATGATTCTATGATTCTATAGCATACAAGGCTATTCTAATTTGAACAGGCGGCTACTATACATCCACCTCCTGGAGGATAATTTAATTGCTTACTATAAAATCTTTATTGATAGTTATAACAGTGCTGGAAAATAGGATTAGAATATATAGGTGCTTGATGGCTGGTGCAGACATGATGGGCTGAAGGGCCATCTGTACTGTACTGTAAAACTCTATGATTCTATGGCTATTCATAAAGCATAAATCAGGATTATTGTGGAATAATCTCCACTTTCTTGGATGAGTGCAACACTCAAGACACTCTGCACCATCCAAGAAAGAAAACAGCGAGCTTGCATACACCCCATCCATCACCTTCAACATTCACTCCTTCCATCTCCAGTGCACAGTGGTAGCAGCACATATCATCCACATCATCTGTAGCAATTCGCCAAGGCTCTTTCAACAGCACATTCCAAACCATAGAGCCATGGAACTATAGAATCCCTACAGTGCAGAAGGCCATTTAGCCCATCGATTCTGCAAAAGAGCATATTACCCAGGCCCATCATCCCCCACCCGCCCCCATTCCTTGCACATTTACCATGGCTAATTCATCAAATTTACACATCTTTGGACTGTACGAGGAAACCAGAGTACCCAGAAGAAAGCAACGCTGTCACAGGGAGATCATACATACTCCACACAGACAGTCACCCAAGGCCAGAGTCAAACCCAGGTTCCTAGCGCTGTGAGGCACCAATGCTAACCATTGTCCCACTGCACCTTAGTCTCTATCACCTAGAAGAACAAAGGCAATAATGGCGTGGGTACTCGACCACCATCCCAACTTAGAAATATATTTATTTCTTCACTGTCACTGACAGAAAATTCTGAAAGTTTCTTCCTAACTATAGATATACTTACTCAAACAAGGACTGTAGCAGTTCAATAACTTTTCATCAGCTTCTCAAAGGCAATTAGGAATGGATACTAAATGCTGGCCTTGCCAGCAATGTTCATATCCCATAAATAAATGATGGAGTTAAAAGACAGCATTTGAATCTTCTTTGCCTGTAAATCGTTTTATTTATTGAAGAAGGAGAAAGAAGTACTGAACCTCTCTGTGTGGACTATTTTTGGCTCTACATATGTAAAAAGCCGACATTTTTTATTTGCAAATGATTTCACATTCACATCTATCAAAAGACTGAGGTCAGGCTGACACAAAACTAGTAGTTTATGTCACTGACCATATCCCTCTCAAGGCAAAAACAGCAGGTGTAACGTCTTCTGTTTCCTATGTTCACATTCTCAAGCACGAAGTGTCAATGACCAAATGAAAACTCCATTCGTGTGAGACATTACTGGGTTCAATAAGAGTATATTAATATTTAAAATGAATTCACTTAGAACCTGAAGCATGCTGAAATTTAATATGAGAAATTGTAATTTGACTTAGTTTAGTCAGGTCAGTTCCTCCAATAATTGGTTTAATGCTTTTTACCATTCTTCATTACGGAGATTTCAATTCGCAGTAAGGTTAAAAATAGGATTACCATATAAAAAAACAGTGATCTTGGTTACATGAGAACAAATTCCTTTCCTTGCCAATTTACATGTAACTATTGGCATTGTATCTTCTTCCTCCCAGTAGCTAACATGGCAACAAGATGTATTCAGAAATTCTGGAAAATAACTAACGCTGAGATAGGAAGCCTTATGAGAACTGGTACTGCAACACAGTTATCAATTTTTGAATTATTGTGCTGTAAGGTCCCAACCTGTGTCCAACAAGTTTGATTGATTCAATGGATAATTGTTTGTTTGCCTTCCCTCAACATGATCGACAAATGTGATAAAGCAAATTATTCATACTTAGATACCTGATTAACTTTTTGCTTACAACTACACGATGCTCCTTCATTCAAGCCTTCAGCCATGTTATCGAATGTAAATGACAAATCACACATGCATAAAAACTGAATTTCAATCAAATTCACTTTGAATATCTTTTTCTCTCTAACATAATTACTTTTCCTATCAGCTACTTGCAATTGTTTGTTGGTTCATTTACCGCTCCTGACTAGTCTCCCAGTCTGTGTGTTTGCTTTTATCTCCAGCACCCATGATGTGCTGTTCTCAGGTGAGTTGCTAATCTTTTTTCTTTTCGTTCCTTTTCCAAGGATTTGTAAGTCTTTCAGGTCTGC
Organism: Carcharhinus amblyrhynchos; assembly: GCF_965287045.1. Classification (NCBI taxonomy): domain Eukaryota; kingdom Metazoa; phylum Chordata; class Chondrichthyes; order Carcharhiniformes; family Carcharhinidae; genus Carcharhinus; species Carcharhinus amblyrhynchos. The sequence continues at coordinate 36,717,484 of NC_137339.1, read as the reverse complement.
ACTCTTGGAGTTTTTCTGGGCCTGCCACAATGTTCCACCCTGACCTTGGGGTCTAGATGAGGTTTTTTTAGGGTTTGTCTGTTACCCTAAGAATGCTACTAAAGACTGTTAGTCATAAAAACCATTGTTTATTTATAGATCTATATACATGTCACTACTCTACACGAGGTTGAACTTCTGTTCCAGATGGTGGGGAGTCCAGAACCAGGGGTCACATTCTGAGGATTTGGGGTAGCCCATTTAGGATGGAGGTGGGGAAACATTTCTTCACCCAAAGTGTGGTGAGCCTGTGGAATTCATTGCCACAGGAGGTAGTTGGTGCCAAAACATTGAATGCATTTAAGAGATGGTAATATATAGCACTTGGGGCAAATGGGATCAAATGTTATGGGAAAAAAGCAGGATTAAGCTGCTGAGTTGGATAATCAGCCATGATCGTAACGAATGATGGAGCAGAACCGAAGGGCCAAATGGCCTCCTCCTGCTCCTATCTTCTAGGTTTCTATATTTTCTGTGTTTCTATGCTTCCCAACAGATCTCTATAAATGCAGGAAATTGGGATGAGCACGCCTTTAGTGGCAGTTATTGTCAATGCAGACTCAATGGGCCGAATGGCCTTTTCTCCGCTGTATAACTTTATAACCGTCTGAGATCGCAATCTCTTAGTCATGAGTCATTTTATTATAGCTACATTAGTAGTTACATCAGTATCAGATTCTCCTGATTTTAATACTTTATACTATTCATCCTTATTGGGAGGAGAATTTTAAAAAATACAAATTTAATCTCATGAAGACATATGAAATTTCTTACATGTGTTATATAGCCAAATGTCATACTTCTTAACTGGTTATAAGCTGCATGTTGCAAATCATTCTTGAGAAAAATCAGAAAGAAGAAGTACCGTGGAATGAGAATAACAAAAATGATACTTAGTGCACCCTTAAAGGTGACCTCAAAGTGGTTCTCATGACAAGGTTTATCTGTCTGACAGAAGAAACTGAATGTAAACTAAAGTGTCTTTAGTTGTAACAGAAGTAGAGCTGCAAATGGCCTTGATGGTTCCCATGGAATAATTCTCCTGACAACACTGAAATAAATGCTAGAAGCAACAGTCCACCAATACTTGTGTATTCCCTGTCAGATTCTGTTAGATACTACAACCAGTACTCACATTGTTAAAAGATTTCTTCATTCACACATAAACATTGATTTGACGCCACTGTGAAGTTCATCATTTTCTGCTGTGTGATTTTGAAATGGAAGTGATAGATGTGGAACAGTAAACTCTATTCAGCATAAACTAGAGGCTTTTATGCAGCAAATCGAGTTGATCTGCAGGCAGGCGACCTGAAAATTAGTGCTGATGTTGCATGTTGTGATGTTCTCCCATCTCTCATCCTGTAACATAACGTAACAAAGGGTTAATGTGGGACTGAGTACAGTACCACGAACACAGTGATGTAAGAAGGCACATGGTCTATAGCCAGGTTCAGTCAAAAGGCGAATGGAGATGAATAAAGACCTGGACTGGAGACAGCTCCATATCCATACACTTAACTGTCAACATGTATATAGTTATGAGTTGTTAACAGAGACTTGCTGTTAACATGCTCTGGACTACAAAACCTACTTCATAGTACCTAAAACAAGATTATTCATACTCTTTCCCTGACCCTGCCAATTTTCACAAAGGTGGGAGGAGATCAGAGGAATGGTGGAGTGAGGATGGGGGTCAGTGGGGGAGAGGTGCAGTTGAAAAAGTGAAGCCACCTGAACCATCCTTGACAAAAAAGGGGGTGAGAGGTTATCAGATTAGGTTATTATGTGGCGTTGAAGCTACGATCAGATCACTCATGATTTTATTAAATGGCAGAGCAGGTTCAAGGGACCCAGTGGCCTACTCCTGCTCCTAATTCAGTAGTTTGTATATAACCTTTGGGGTTGTAAGCCCTCATCTGGTGGAGGTGTCCTATGTACAATGGGAGACCCCACCCTAAGACTGGATTCCCCCTTGTGCTTCCCCACTTGGCCTTCAACACCTACCCCTCTCCCGATGGTGCCCAACCTCTCCCCATTTAAAAAGGCCCAACTTGTCTCTTTTTGGAACTTATGCTGTCTTTTTTGTGAGACTCCTTGAAGTCCCAGCAGCAGCCCACAACTAGGTTCTGGCACTGCTGGACTGCAAGAGATCCCGGTCAAACCCACTTGAGGGAAGATATTCAAAGGTACCAACAAGCCCAACTTAAAGACACTTCCTTCAGCTGTCCAGTAAGATCCAAATGTCACTATCCACTGGTTCATTTCTCACAAAGATTTTTGTTTAGCAGACCAGGATTTCCTATGCTCAGTCTTTCTTGAAGTCTTGTCACCAGATTGTAAACCCCTTCCACTTTCAGACTAAACGAGTGCAGTGAGATCTGATAAGGTTGGGTTGGACCTGGAGAAGTTTCCACTCCTCCGATTCTCTGAAGTCACAGCTGACTGCATCCAGAGGCCAGTGCTGCGCCATTTTGCTGAGCTGCTGGCTTTTGTGATTTGGTTTGGCCTGACTAACATTCCATAACCTGGGTTACATTGGAAATATTGTCTTCCATCAACTGAACTGTCATTCTCTCCTGGAGATACATTCAGTTCAATTCTAATACAAATCCCATCAGCAAATTCCGTGGTCCGCTAAACCTGACCGTACCAATCTTGTTCATACCAACTGAGACATACATCCCTCTTTTAATCACTTTCATCCACTGAGGGGCAGAAATCCCTGTTTGTAAAGGAGACCTGCAGCGCAATATCACCCTGGAGTATCCTTTTTTAATAAAGCAGCCAACATTTCTAATGGGAATTGGGACAGGAAGTACATTCCCACCACCCCCCATTAATTGAACCCTAAGTTTTCCATCTTGACTGCTATCCTAAAAGACCTTGATAGAAATGCACAGTTGTGAATGTTAATAGTTCAGTGATATATCTGAATAATAATCACTTGGGCAAGTAACTGAAAGGTGACGAAGAGACCTCCAAAAAGGAAATGATGGCCTCTGGGTAAAAATTGAAGGAACGGCATTAAAGGATGAGGAGGGGCTAAGATTTCTCTCTTGCATAAAACTGCTTTGATCATCATTCTTGGAAAGCCAATCCAATACGTAGGCTGAGATTTTCCAGCCCCACCCACTACCAGATCTTCCAAACCCACTGCTAGTCCATTGACTTTTGACTAGTCCGCTGCATTTCCCTACCATGGCAGTGATGGAAAATCCTGACCGTACGATTTTATCCCACTGATTTGAAGTTTGACTTCATGCACAACAGCATCTTCATTTCTACAGGCTGATCTTCTACTAATGAATATTTTTAATGATTGTATATGTCAAGTCATTAAATTGGTTGACCCAAGTCAATTTTGCTGCAAAATCCATGGAAAAGTCACATTAGCATGCAGTCCTATAACCTGACATCATAAATAGACCCGATTGCAAATTGAAATTTATGGACCATCAAATAGTTTCACTAAAAGCATGTTTGATTATAATGTGCCTTGAAATGATATTGCCCATTTAGTCATCATTTTGATGAATGACACGGTTGGGGATGTTGCATCCAGCTGTGTTTTTGGTTTGATAAAAAGGGGAAAATATACGAATACAGAAAATCTGAAAATAATTTTGATTTGATTTGTCATTGTCACATATAATAGTATACAGTGAAAAGTATTGTTTCTTGCACACTATACAGACAAAACAAACCATTCATAGGGAAGGAAACAAGACAGTGCAGAATATAGTGTTACAGTTATAGCTAGGGTGTAGAGAAAGATCAACTTAGTACAAGGCAAGTCAATTCAAGAGCTGACAGCAACAGGGAAGAAGCTGTTCTTGAACTGGTTGGTATGTGACTTCAGGCTTTTGTATCTTTTTCCCAAAGGAAGGTGGAAGAGAAAATGTCCGGGGTGCATGGGGTTCTTAATTATGCTGGCTGCATTGCCGAGGCAGCGGGAAGTGGATGGGAGGCTGGTTTGTGTGATGGATTGGACTACATCCATGACCTTTTGTAGTTCCTTGCGGTCTTGGCAGAGCAGGAGGCATGCCAAGCTGTGTTACAACCAGAAAGAATGTTTCCTATAGTGCACCTGTAGTAGAAAATACAGAAATAGAAAATGCTACAAATTTATGGGCAAATGATTCTACTCAAAACATTTAAGATAGGAGCAAACTACTGCGAAAGTTGGAATCTGAAGCAGAGACAGAAAATGTTGAGGTAGCAGTAGAGGCAGGTACAACTTTGTCTTTTAAAAAGCATTTAAACAGTTACATGGATAAGATGAGTATAGAGGGATGTGGGCCAAAGACAGGCAATTGGGACTAGTTTAGAGGTTAAAAAATGGGACGGCATAGACAAGTTGGGCCGAAGGGCTTGTTTCCATGCTGTAAATCTCTATGACTCTATTTCAGAACCACCTTCTCTGCAGCATTTTGTTATAGTCCAGGACTCCCCTACTCTACTCCTCTTCACTGCTCCTGGACCTCAGGAAACATTCAGTAAGTTAAACCTATTTAGTCACCTTATCACACTCCTCATGCTAACAAACCATAGGATCCCCTCTGCAATATTTTACATTCCCACGGTTCCAGAATCCCAACATTCTCCACAGGGACTGCTAAACTTTACAACTCCTTGAACATTCCCACCTCCAACTATTGCCTGACCTGTGATCTACATTGTCAGTTTGTTCAATTTTGCTTAATATCTCCATGTATAGCTTAGTGTTTAAAAAGTTAAGAAAAGTGGAATATATGTAGCTGAAACAATAACTGGACTAATTTGCAAGTTTCATGGAAGAATGGATGGTGTCCTATTACAATAAAAACAACATTTGACCTAGTCATTGATTTAAATCAGCAGCTCTACTCATACATTGTGCATTGTGTGGCATGGCAAGCCAATTGTTGTCCAACGGCGAATTCTCCAACTCATCCTGAGTAATACCACAGGCCATCTGCTATATTTGAGAAAGGCTTCCCTAAACTGCCTCCTTTCAAGACTGAGTTTTAGCTTCTTGAATCTTTCTTCAGAATTCATTTCTTTTGGGTTTAATCACATTGCTTTTTTCTGTTCTCTTTCTGATGAAGTTTGGTGACCAAAGCAGAACCTCGATTCCATACACATCAATTGTCCTTGTCTGTGAACTATCAGTATTCCAGGAGTCAGGCAAATCAAAATCAGCACACATCATGCTTCTCTGTCACCTGTTCATTGTACCAAATTTGGAAATCAACATTCAGTGAGTAAGGCATCTGAGCAAGCTGTTGTAACTGATAAACTCATCAGTCTGAGGTGAGACCCACTTCAGTAACTGCTGTCTCTTCAGTTTCAGAAAATGCTGAGTGCCTCAGCTTCGTACATATAATGGGCATTCTTGTATCAGCAACTGATGAAGACTTATATCCTGTAGGTGACCAGTCCTGTTCTTCCCACAATTTTTCCAGGCACCCCCATGTCAGTCCTGCTGCAAAATTCTTGGCCACAATTAGATCATCAACTTGGAAAACTCTATCCTTCTTTTGCATTTGGAAGGTTTGTCTGGCCTCCAAGCAGACACAGGAAGAACTTGCAAACTCCACACAGTCACTCGAGCCAGGAATCAAACCTGGGTCCCAGGCACTGTGAGGCAGCAGTGCTAACCACTGTGCCACCATGTCGCCCGTTTACAAAGTACATTCACAAGCCAGAACACAATTTGCTTCATCGACATGCACATACGACAATGTCCCATGAACAGACCTACAAAGTCTATGTGTAGTCTTGCCCACAGCCTACCTGGCCACTCCATAATTGCTAGTGGCAGCAATGCCTGTGTGGCTTAAGAATTCAGGCACAGGCTGACTGTTCTTTCGATTTCTTTATCAACGCCCAGCCACCAAACATAATTTTAGGCAAGTGCTTTCATCCTACTTTGTCCTGGATGAGCATCGTGTAATTCCTGTTATAAAAACCATCACCCTTGGGGTACTGTGTGAGCTCTCCACAGTAACGTGCCGGTCTCATAAGAACATAAGAACATAAGAAATAGGAGCAGGAGTAGGCCATCTAGCCCTTCGAGCCTGCCCCGCCATTCAATAAGATCATGGCTGATCTGTCGTGGCTCAGTTCCACATTCCCGCCCTCTCCCCATCTCACAACTCCATTCTATGCTGCAGTTATTGTTTAAGTTGCTCTGACTTATCATTTTGCATCCTTTTCCATCCTCTTAACCTTTGATAATACTGGGTCTCTTTTTGTCCAAGTTTTTATGTGATTTGCCGAAACCGGCAAAGTCTCTATCAAGTGTAGCACCACCTGTGGTGTCGGTGGTGTGGCGATTGTTTGAGGAAGATGTAAATGGCTCAGTGCATCCGCATTTGATATTTATGTTCCAGGACAACGCTGGAAAGAGTGGTGTATGCAGCTAGTAATAGAATCCATCCCTGTACATTCACACAGGCAATTGGTGGCACTGGTTTATCCTCTTGGAATAATCCCAACAAAGACTTGTGATCAGATACTATGGTACTATTGACAAAACTTCACCACATAAATTACTACCAGACTTTCCTTGTCTATCTGAGAATAATCATCAAATTCAATGTCCTAATTCCTTCTTCACTCCCCACCCCTCCCCTCCCCCCTCCCCCCTCGATATACTTGATCCCTTTAGTCCCAAGAGCTGTAGCTAATTTCTTCTTGTGAGGCATCACATGTAACTACCAATGGTTTAGTTGGTAGTGTACAAAACAGTGCTGGGAAGTGTAAAGCCTGCTTTACATTTGTAAACACTTCAATCTGGGCTCCCCCCCACCCCACCAATTCCCAACACTGATGCTTCATCAGAAGCTGGTGCAGTGGGGCTCAGACTGTAGATACATTTTTCAGGAATTGTCTGTAATAATTTGCTATTCCCAAGATCACTTTTCAGTCTTTTGGCTAAGATCAAGTGTAGTATTGACATGCTGTGCTTGGTTGAAGTCATTAGTTTACATTTTAGCTTTATTTGAAGCAATTTTTAAAAGCAGCATCTCAGCCTCTTGGCTAAGATGCAAATAAGATCAAGCCTTGGAGGAGGAGCTACACCTACTCCAATCAGATTGGATCATGTAGATTAAGCCCAAGACAGGAGGTGAGAGCCCTGTCTTGTCAGCTTGGATCGGGAATGTCTCAACTTGTTGAGACTCTGAATTGAACTTGATTGGATTGAATTGGAATAAAAACAAAACAAAGAAAAGAATGATTTTAACTCAGACACACTTTTAAGCTGTGCTGCTTAATTTATGGTTTTAACTTTATCCTCCAAAGGATGTAAATCTTTAGCAACTATCCTGAAACCCAAGTATGTAACTTCAGGCACCTGGAAAGTGCATTTGTCTCATTTCAAACAGATTCCCACCTCTTTAAAACTTTTCAAAACTTCCCCTACATTTGACTTGTGTTCCTTAGATATGGTACCTGTAATCAGGACATCATAGAATTCCTACAGCACAGGAGGCGGCAATTCAGCCCATTGATCCTGCAGCGACAGCAATTCTACCCAGGCCCTATCCCTGTAACTCCATGTATTTACCCTGCTAATCCCCCTGACACTAAGGGGCAATTTAACATGGCCAATCAACCGTACTTGCACATCTTTGGACTGTGGGAGGAAACCGGAGCACCCAGAGGAAACCCACACAGAATGTGCAAATTCCACACATCAAGATACACCACAACATTAGGGATACCCTGTAATAAACTTTCCATTGCACATTGGAAAATGGTACAAGCCAATGAGACTCCCAAAAGTAATGTGTGTCTTTTATCAGGGTTGATAGGAATCATCTTCTGAGAATCCTCATCCTGTTCCAGCTGCTAGTAGGCCTGATTGAGGTCTAACTTGATGTACTTCAAGCCCCCTGCTGATTTGGTGTTGTAGTCCTCATTTTTAGAAATAAGGTCTCTGTCTATCTGAGCAATCTCAAATAATTTGTAATCCCCACATATTCTGACACTACCATCCAATTTAAGGATAGGAACTGTGGCACAGCCTGTTCAGACAACCGTACAGGATTTAAAATACTTAAATCTTCCAGTCTCCCAAGCTATCCTTCAACCTTGTGATGCAGTGCATATGGCACTGGGCAAGCCCGAAAACATTTTGGCGCTGTCTCAGGATTCAGACAAATTTTGGCTTTGACTCCTTTGCTATGTCCCAGTTCCTTTTGCAAGACCTCCGAGTATTTATACAGTAAGTCTTGAAAACCTCCAACCCGCACACCCAACCAATCTAATTTTATCTACTTCAACCATCCCTGACCCATTAGATATGGCCTATAACCTTCAATTACTGGAACAGGTAGTTGAGCTGTTTGGTTTCTGTAGGATACAATAACTACTGTTGATCCTACTGTCTTCAATGTCTCTCCTGTGTAAGAAGACAAAATGGCTCCTGACTCATCACCTTTCACCATCTGCCATGGTGGGATTTGAATGCAGGGTTCACAAGAGCGTTATTCTGAGACTCTGGATTACTAGTACAGCGACAGTACCACTATGCCACTTCCACTCCAATTGCACCCTCATTGCACGTTGAATATGCACTCAAACAAACTACAACCCTTTATCCATTCCTTCTTTCAATGTAATTACTAGGTTTTCAATGGCTATTAGTCAAGACCATTTTTAAATTGTCAAGTTTATTTGGGAGCTGGTGGTGGTGGGGTGGGGGGCGGGGGGTGGGTAGTGGATGGAGGGAGGTGGTGTGATGGCCGCTTGTTTTTTGAGGCTCTTTGTCAGGTTTTGCTAGCTTTCCAGGTCAGTGTCAACGTTATTTTAAGTATCATCTGTGCAGACATGTCTGAGTGTATGACATTTGATAGCTCACACTTAAACTCTTAGCTTTATACATAAGACTAGAAATTGCAACCCACTGCATCACTGTGGTGCTGGTTTCCATTCAAAAGCATTGGTTACTTAGCAACAACACCAGTCTGCATTCCTTTGAAGTTATATTGCATCAGTTATAAACTCATGGTGGTGTGAAACGTTTGCTTGAAGTGGTGTTTTGTTTTTTTAGTTTATGGCAGCATGAGGTCAGGTTATGTAACTTGGCTGGGATCACAGTGCTAAATTCATGCTTTCGATTCCAGATTGAGGGTGGAAATTTCCGAAGTAATGGAAAGTGTCATTTCCGACTTAAAAATTGATCGAATCCACCAGTGAGGCAATCCAGAAGGCAATCTTGAGGGACTTGAAATGAATTTTTTTTTGCCACGTGAAATACACCACTCCTGAGGCTCAAAGTATCTGATTCACCCACCGCGGCGGTCATCTGAACACTTCAGTCAAGGGGATCACTGCATATAAACAGTTCCACAGCCTTCGCTCTCATTCAAACCAGGAAGAAAGCCACTTGACGAACAGCTCCAAGATTTTCAGAGGGTCCCAACAAGACTGTTGGATGCTGTGGAGGAGAGGGGCAGGCAATGATCTACTCATGGGTTGACAGGCGGCCCCCTCCTTCCCCCAGCAACGTGACAAATCCTGCCTGGGAGATGATGGCAGCCATGGTTAGTGTGAGCACTGTGACCAAGAGGACATGGGCTCAATGTTGTAAAAAGATGAATGGTCTCCTACAATCTGCAAGGTTAAGTGTCCCCTGTCTCCTGTTGGCATTTCATCCTTCCATTGCTATCGGGGTTTTATAATATTAAATGAAGCCCGCTTGCCACCAACTCTCAGCCTTCCAGCACCCAACCTCCCAGCATCATCCTCAAACCCACACCCCCCAGCACTCCTCCCTGCTTAAATGTAGTGCTCACACATGGCAGTTATCCTCAATGTCTGACCCGCCAGGTTCACAATATCCCCTGTAGGAGAAGGTAACACAAAACATGCACGAGGGGGAGAAGAGAGACACGGGTGTCCCCGAGTTTATTCCATTTGAAGAAAGTGTGATGAATCTCACAGGGAGGAGCAGGAATGGATCTGCACCGACACTGAGGTTGGCAGATAAGTGAGGGGACCTGGCACTTTCATCCAGATGACCTCTCTCAAATGAGTCTTTAAGTGCCCAAATCCTTGATCTTGTCATTTACTAAAAACCATGCCCCTTGCCTTGCAGGAACATTAACCGAGGAGCCCAGGCCAGCAATGCCCCCTATTCAACCCCTCAAGGAGATCTCAGAAGAAGATACTGAGGATGCGTCATGGCTATCACCCACACCATGCACCATCACGGAGACTATCACCTTGGTGGTCGAATTTAGCAGACAGGCTTGTGGGTCACTTTCTGATGGGCACCTTTACACTTCATTCAGACTCCTGGGCAGCCATTGTATAATTACCAAATGGCTGATCAACACCCCCCGCCCAGCCTTCATCCTGCCTTCTCTCAGGGTCTCATCCAGCTGGACCCTTAGGGTAGCCTCCTTCAATCTCATCACCTCATGAGCCCTGCTCCTCCAGGCAGTTCCATAGCCACAGGCCACAAACAGCTTTAAAACTCATTAAGCTCATTCTCACTTCTTTGCCACACAGGCAGAAGAATAATTCATGACAGTGAAAATGTTTTAAAACAGAAAGCCTCCCTCTAAAATCACTCAGGGCAGTCAGCAGCTCTGATAACAGAAAACCTTTACATTCATTATGGGCTCTGAAAGACTTTTAAGACAGAAGGTTTCATGGCAACTTGCACCAACTGTGACCCACATCCCAGGAGAGACTCTCAAACTGCCCCCCTCACCCCCAAACCACCTTCCCCGCCCCCAAAACCCTTGGACCACCTTCCCTCTGCAGTTGGCCGGTGGACACAGTCCCATTGAATACCCTGGAACAAGATGGAGAGAGATATTCACCTCCTTCCTCACTCTCAGAGGCCTTGGCACTTGGTTCCTGGTATTAATTTGCACCCGTCTGACATCACAGGCAGAATCTTATCACCATTCACTCCGGTGGGATTTTCTGGTCCTGCTGCAGTGAACGGCGATTTGGTGAACGCCAAATTCTCCATCCTTGCTTGCAGCGGCAGCGGGGCATGAATGGCTGGTAAGATCAGGCCCAGCACTGAGTGAATGGCAGATTCATTGAGGTCCAAACATCTGACTTTAACCTCGCTAATGATATTAAAGTGGAATTAAATTCATCCAGCATGACGTGACTGCATCGGCGGGGAGAGCCCGGGAACGTAGCAATTGGAATTCTCAGTGGCACAAATCCCGCTTTTGGCCTCTTGCTTGAGTTTGCAGCCATAACGGGATTTGCTCCTGTGACGAAAAGTGCCCTGAGAATCTGCAACCTGATTCTCTCATGAACTTGGCAGTGTGTACAAGGGACAAGATTTCTAACTTTATTAGCCAAGACGAGCTCTGTAGCAGTCTGTTACAGTGATAAACAAGCAAACATGTTCTGCACCATCTCCTGAGCAATGAAATAGGAATTATTGTTGTGACACCAGATGATTAGATCAGGATTGTGCACTCTTTTCTCTTGCTAGTTGCTTTTTGATCAGATCCTGAGAGAAATAAATGAGTTCACTCTTCCGTGTCTGTGATTCTTATAAGTTCAGCGTTGCGCTGTGAGTACACTGGGAGACCTTAGCATAGGTTAATAAGCAGAACTGGTGCTATTGCATTCATGCAGACTGCAGCACCAACTTAAAAAGACTTTCATTGTTGCACAGTTATAAAAAGCTGGAACTGCATTCACTTTTGCTGGTAGAATTGCCACCTCTGGTAGTTTTCAGTAAACTTTATTCTAAAATGCTGAACAATTTTACAGTAACTTCATTGCAGCATTAACGTAAGCCTTACTTGTGACTAATAAATAAACTTTTTATAAATGTGTTTGTGCAGAATCGTGAACGTTCAGAGTTTGAGTGCTTATGCGCACAATGGGGGGGGTGGGGGGTGTTCCAACTGTTATACGCGCAAGCATGGTAGTCGTAAGAACATGCTCACCCCAAAGTTAGACAGCGAGCAAGAAAATAAAGCTTCTTTTGTTGGGTGAAATAATTCCAAATTTAAAGACATATGAATATCAACTAAGCAATGTTCTTTTAGTCCTTGAAAAGATATTCAGTGCAAGTGTGTGTGTTACAGCAGTCAGAGAAAGGATCAATTATCTTAAATTCCTTTCTTGCAGAGCACAAAATTGGGTTTATTAATAAATTTTTCCTCCTCAATGTATTTTACATTAAGATATATTCTTGTGTTTGAGCACTTTAGTGACATGTTGTGTTCTTTGCTTTTTAAAGGTAATATCATTTGTATCTATTTTAATCATTTTATAATATAATTAAATTTGACAGTCCATTATAAGTTTGATTATCTCATTCAGTTATGAGGTAACTGAATGAGATTATGTACGTGTAGGCATGCTCACTACCTCAGAAAGGAATAATATTAAGAGATAATAATAACTTATAACAATTAGTTTATTCCACTGCTTGTAAACATAGAAAATCGGCTTCAATAATCTAATATAATCCCAGAACACTGATATGATGCGAGAATCCTAGAACGCTATGTAATAAAACAAAACTTAATATAGTTAGTGCCTGAAGAGCAGTGGCCCTGTCAAAGGCCTAAATTGAGTATTTGGATATCATTTGAGTTTTCAGCTGTTTTAGAAGCTTTATCGGTTCTCATGCTTTTCTATGTGTGTAAATTATTATTCAAATCAAGCACTGCATTGCTTATTCTGGAGCATCACTGAAGTTAAGAGACAAAAATTGGATTTCTTTCATAAATTGCAATAATGTAGAGAATTGAAATTTTAAAAGGGGCCATTTATACTCAGTCTAATTAAATTTCAGTGAACAAGATATACCCTTTGTATCCAAAAATAGTATAAGTACCAACATATGATATTCTCTTATCCTGCGAGTACAAGGGATAATGATTATTTCTAAACTTTGCTATTTAGGAAATACATTGCTGGTTATTAATAGGGATATATAAAATAAGTGAGTAACTCAGTTTAAAAACAAGAAATAAGTAAGAAGTGTCCTTCAGTTGGCTGTTTAAACTGGCATTAGGTATCTTTGATTTGTGACCTCACCATTTTATTTTAATAATTCTAAAAGACTTGCAAACATTCCGCCTTCACTCCTGATAAAGAGTCTTTAAACTGCTTGACTAAATTTTCAGATGCCAAAATATCTGTTTAGTCCCATTATTGAAGATTTGATTTGATTTGATTTATTATTGTCCCGTGCATTAGCATACAGCAAAAAGTATTGTTTCTTTCATGCTATATGGACAGAGCATGCCATTCCTAGAGAAGGAAATGGGAGAGTGCAGAATGTAGTGTTACACATCAGGATTTCTATCTTTTGGTGTTCTGTTCTTTGGCTAAATATTTAATTTCAAAAATTGTTGAGGAATTTAGCCTATTGAAGAAATATACACTAGACCTCAAGCACAAATGACTTCCATGTTAAATGAGCTTTATAGTGCTTTTTTAAAATTGCAAAGTCATTAAAATGTAAATTTGAGTAGTGTTTGAAGGTATCTGGCAAATGGAGGAGCATCGTTAACAAAGAACTTCAAAGATTAGATTTATGCTACTAATGCTAATCTTGCCCACAGGAGTTTTTGCACGCTCAACAGGAAGCAGAGTGGTAAAAGAAAAACAATAAATACAGTGCACACCATAGATGTTCTGAATTTGCTTCTCCCCTCCTCTCTGTGTGGTTTTAGTACTGAGACCTCTAACCAATGACACTTCCGCCTAGAAGGACAAGGGCAGCAGATCCTGAGGACACCATCACCTACAAGTTTCACTCCAAGGCACTCACCATCCCAACTTGGAAATACTCCACCGTTTCTTCGCAGTCACCGGGCCAAAACTCTCTCCTTCCTAACAGCATTGTGGGTCAACCCACAGCACATGGACTGCAGCAATTTAAGAAGGCAGCTCACCACCTCCTTCTCAAGACCAACTAGGGATGGGCAATAAATGCTAGCCAGCCAGCAATGTCCATGTCCCACGAATGAATAAAAAAAAATCCAGTCATTCCAAATAAGTAAGAGATTTGATTTTGAGGTGGTCAGTGGTCTAGCTTGTTTCCCCATCTCTATTTCTGTTTATCCCCTTCTTCTTGTAAAAGTGTTGACATCTTGCTGGTTGATGCATCCATCCGCCCTTTATTACCTTGCTTAATTGAGCATCATGTACGATCCTAGATGGTGAATCCGGCCAGGTTATTTGACCCCAAAAGCAACCCAGCTGAGTATATCTGTTCTCATTCAACACTCACTCAGCATATTGTGATCAGGAGCAGGGACAATGGTAATTCTTTTCTCTGTCCCAAACTAACAGGCACACAAGCCCCTATCATTGTCCCACCTGAGATCCGATAATATGACCCAAACCATGGATTAAAGCTGGGAACATCCTGATACAGAAATCAGGGCTCAGGCATTCACCACTTAGAGCCACCAAACATCGCATCCAAAATTGCTGCCGTTTTGAGAAGTGTTTGCTGTTCCCTCAAACTTGAGCGTTTTAAAAGGAACTTTTTAAAAATTGCTTTAAAGAAAATTGCTCAAGAAGCAATTTTGAGAAATTGAATTAATACAGTTGGAAATTGGTTATCACAAAACTAAGTATTTTAAACCACAGTGTCAATCCACTGCCACCTGTGAGTAACTCGATTTTAAATGACTGATGAAGGGCCTTTAAGAAAGTATACAAACTCATTTTCCACAATAACTTGCACTTGTATAGACTAGAGAATGTAATAAACTATCCCAAAGTGTTTCACAGAAGCATCATCAAATAAAAATTGATAGAATGCCACAGAATACAATATTAAGAGCAATGACAAAGTACTTGGTCAAAGAGGTAGAAGCATCTTAAAGGAGGAAAGGAGCGGCAGAGAAGTGTAGAGAAGTAAAAGAAATTCTAGACTTTGGGGCTTTGGCAGCTGGAGCGTGGCTACAAATGCTGAGCAAGGGGTTGATTAAAATCAGTTGTCAAGAAGGCAGAATTGGAAGAGCATTGTTATCACTGAGGGTTGTAGGGATGGGGGAGAGAGGGGCAACATCATTGTGGAATTTGAAATAAAGATGAGAATTTTAAAGTTGAGGCATTGTTGAACCAAGGTCGGCGAGCACAAGGATGATAAGTGAATGAGACATGGTGCAAGTTACAACATGGCAGCTAAGTTTTGGATGAACAAAGAGCATAGAATGTGGAAGGCCAGACAGGAGTTCAATCAAGTCTTGAAATAACAAAAGCATGAATAAGATTTTCAGCAGCAGATGAGCCGAAGCAAGTCAGAGTTGGGCAGAAGAAGATCTGAGTGATGGTGTGGAAATGTGTTCAGGAGCTCAGCTCAGGGTCCAATATGATACCAAAGTTGTGGACAATCTGATTCAGCCTCATTTGCAAGTTGGCGGCTGGGGAATGAAGATATGGTAAGAAATAAGACAAAGACTTTGGTCTTCCTAATATTTAGCTGGAGGATATTTTTGCTTATCCAGTAATGAATGTCAGACAAGCACTCTGGTAGTGAGGACATAGTGGTGGGTATGGGGATGCGGAATGAAGTGTGGTCTTGAGAGAAACAATGTAGAGCTGGGTGTCATTAGGTTACATGTTGAAAATGAGGCTGTGTTAATGCCCCGAAGGTACAGCATGTGAATGTGAAACAAAAGCAAGCCAAAGACAGATCTTAGGGGAAATACCTTGGCACTAGGGTAGTCCTTCATGCAATAGTGAGAAGAGAAGGCATTGCAAATGGTTTCTGGCTCCTATTATATAGATAGGAATGGAATGGGGCAAATGAAATCCCTATGAATAGCATGACAAGGAAGGTGTGTTGGAGGAGGATGGTATGGCCAGCAATTGCATAGGCTGTGCACAGATCAGGAAGAATAAGGGGGAATGTTCACCTTTACTACAACTATGTTGAATATTTCTGATTTTTATACAGGCAGTTTTGGTATGGTGACAGGAGCGGAAACTTGACTGGAGTGCTTTAAGAAAAGAAATTTGGGAAAGTTGACCGTGGATTTGGGAGGTGACAGCATGATGGAGGACTTTGGAACAGAAAAGGGAAGTTGGGGGTGGGTAGTAGTATACAAGGTTGGAGGGATGCTAGGCTCTGCCCTATTGAGTTTGGAGATGTCATGAGGGGAGATAGGAGAGAAAATTGCAAGGCCAGGGCTAGGAAAGAAGAGAATTTTAGTGGTAGTTTGGTTCATGGGCTATGAAAAAGAGGGAAAAGGCTCAGGGATTTGATTGTTTGGTCCAAATATTAGTGCTAAAGAAGTTCATGAACTCCTTGCACTTGTTGGAGGTGAGAATGGTGATTTTCAGTACAAAAATATGTTGACATTATCTTTGCAATTTGGGATGATCCAGGAATAGTGAGCAGCTTTGGCAGATTAAAGCAGAACCCTCTGACATCCAACTAGTGAATGGCTAAACCACTCATTCATTAAAACTTGCATTATTGGACTTAAGGGACAGAAGATGGGGACCCATGCTGGAGGGATCAACCAGACTGAGAAAGAATAACAGTTTTAATGGAAATTAGAAATGGGGAGGTGACAGTATGGCTTAGCAGGCCAATACTGAAGAAATATGTCGAGTGGAGGGCAGAAAGTTAGATAGTTGGAATTTTGTAAGTGAATATAGAGGAAGAGATTAAACAAGATTCGGACAATGGATGTTGAGGAGAGAGAGTTTGACGGATTTGTAGTTAAATTGTAGTGCAATAGTGGCTTCTTTAGTATATATTTATTTTAAAAAATCATTCAAAACTTTATGGAACATGTCTATTATTGTATTTGCTCCCAAAAGCCCCAGTTTGATGATTGGAGCATACTTGAAGGCCTGAAATCCAGTTTGACTACTGTGATGATACTGAGCCTTTAAGAAATGTATGTTAGTCATCTTCCTTGTGCAGGATCTATTTTAGCAGGTTTTTTAAATGATTGGACCTGTTCTATCTACAAGAAGCATCTTCTTTAACGTTACTGCAGTAGCGTAATTGATCTAATTGCTAGAATGTTTGTTTCAGTCTGAACTAATGTTATTCTGCTGTTTTGAGTGGTTTTCACTGGGATTTTGCAGATTAGGTTGATTGACAGTTAAGGCCATATGACTAGGTGAAGCTACGCTTTTGCAGGAAGTTCAAGGTTATTTACTGTTTAGATGTGGATTTTGAGTAAAGAGGGAACAGTGCTTCTCTTTTCCACTCTCTGAAATCCGGAGACTGGGAGTTGCCAGAAACTAGGTTTACACCTCTAAGGCTTTGCTGTTGTGATGATATAACCTGCTCTGGAAACTGCTGTCTACATCTCCGCCAGAAGTGTCAAAAAGCTGGAAATCTAGGACATGTGAGCATACATTTTTGTGCTAACTAAGAAGGCTGTATCCCTCTGGGGATATTGATTTAAATTAGAACAATAAGATAGCTAGTTGCTAAGAATTGTATTTTGTCATATTTAAGTATTTTGATTGGTAAAAGTTATGCCAATTCTTTTTGTTACATTCTAACTGTGTTCTTAATAAAGTTTGTTTTGATGAAAGCTTCCTAGAGGGGTTAAGTGGGTTAATTGCATTATACCTGTAGTGAATTATACCTTATGCTCCCCTAATGCCAAAATCAAATGCAAAAGTTGGGCTCTAAGCTAACTACAGAGAATACCTTGGAGTTTCTGGTCTGGTCTCTAGCATCATTCATATTGGGAGTTTAACCAGTTTTGTAGACAAACCCTACATCTAGTATGATGTTTTTAAAATTAGCAACAGTGATTTCTCTGGGTACAACTTGAACTTAAAATTGCTCAACACTTTCCACTGGTTACATGGGAATTGCACTGCAGAAAGTTAGTGTAATTGAAGGTTCAGATTTCCAGCATCTGCAGAATCTAATCTCTGTTGAAGTTACTCTGATTTGTTTCCCCACCAGCCATCCTTTTGAAAGATAATGCATCAGATTAAAATCATTGGCCAAAAGTGGCACTATAGCGCTCTGGCTGGAAAGATTAGTTCCAGGAATTCCAAGGACAGGTGGGTAGGGAACACCCTGGAGAGTCAATATTGCTTTGACAGTGTACATTTTTAGAAAGTGTATTTGTGCCTGCAATGTATCTCATAGGCAGGTTCCACAGAGAGGCATTTTTCTCCTCTGAAGTGAGGATCATAGATTCCATAGAAGCCCTTCAGTGCAGAAGGAGGCCATTCAGCCCATCAAGCCTGCACCAATAATAATCCCACCCAGACCCTATCCCCATAATCCTACATATCTACCATGCTAATTACACTGCCCTTAATGAACAATTTAGCATGGCCAATCAACCTGAACCACACATCTTTGGAGTGGAGGAGGAAACCAGACCACCCGGAGGAAACCCTTGCAGACACGAGGAGAGTGTGCAAACTCCACACAGGCAGTCATCTGAGGTTGGAATTGAACCTGGATCCACGCAGCTGTGAGGCAGCATTGTCACCATGCCACCCATGCCATGAGGATTAATAATCACACAAGTTTAAAAATCACATAAGTTGCCATGAGAAAAACCAGAGCTCTTTATAAAAGTCTACACAGATAAGTGTCAATGCCCTTAGTCTGAGAGAATTTATTAAATTATACATCTGGACGTGGAAGGAGAGTGTGATATTCACAGATACATCAATGATAACTTGTAACAATGATGAATTAGGTCAGCCAACATGATTAAGTTTTTATGCTGATTAGATATTATAATTAAGCAGGCATGCAATGATTGTGATTAGTTTTGATATCTGCATCTTATGCATGATGTAACATTAATCAGTTAGCTATGAATGGATAAAGATAACTGCTATACCTTGAATGGCATATGCTCATTACTTGTAATCAAATTTGAAAATATAATTGCTTGTGTATTTCTGAGTTCTTTACTTTGGCTACTTATAGACTGTGCACTGTGATTTCCCAGCTTCTCACTGTAGCTTGAATTAAAACAGTTGTTTAAGAAAGCTCCATGAATTGGTCTGGTTAGTTAAAGGGAACAAAAGTTGTGATCAATTAAAAGGCTGAACATCAAAGCCTGCAACAAGGCCTGGTCAACAGAAAGCAACATGATAAAGCTGTTTTCTTAGCAGAGACTTATAAATGTGTAAAAAGAAAGATTAGAATTCACAAACACCTGGTCAGATGCCTCAGAAATCTGATCGCACTTCATTTACAATCAATTATTTTGAAGTGTATTGCCTGTATCTTAGTTAAACAGGTTTTCAAGGGGAAAAATAAAACCTACAATTTATTTGGCACATTATTAATAGCATGCATTATTTTTAAGGGTAGATTTATTTCATAAACATTTCAGTCCCTGCCACTTAGTTCTTTTAATATTCAGTTTTCTTAAAGCTTAATGATTTTCATGCTAACTAAACAAATACTTTAAACTGGAGCTGAAGAAATCCCACAAACTACACCAGGATAGTAACAGCTTTGCAAACATACATTATTCCTTTTTTTTCATTTCAGATGGTGGAGAAACAGATAACAATCCTCAGTCTGATTATGGACAGCAGCAGTTAACAGATCAACACTGCCATAGTGAAATTTGGTCACCCGTCGCATATCCCAGGACTCCTGCAACCTGCACGAGGTGAACATAAAACTATCGCATGTAATTGGAGACGACCTGTTCTGAATCTTAGTGCCTGCTAATAGGCCAACTCTGCCAGCCATATGATCATTGGGGGTTTTCAAAGCACCCCCTGACTGCATGCTGAAGGCATGAAGGATGCCTGGGGTGTCTTTGGCAACGCAACACCATTCATTACTGATGCCATGACTCAATAATGTTATGAATGATCTGCAGGTAATTTCTATCATTCGCATTTACCAGCTCCACAGATCAGCGTTTGACAAAGTTTAGGGAGAGAGAGAGAGACCAGTGATAACACTTCAAGTGGGCATCTCTTGCGACCTGTCGTGTTCAGTTTTTAAACAGAAAAATTAGATTGAATTTTAGAATATACGGGAACATCACAGGAGGGTTTTGAACATTGAAAATTTTGAAATCTATGGGTGAAATTTTTTTCTCGCTCTGCGGCATGTTTCGCGGCAGTGGGAGGCAATGTGTGCTCACTGGCAGCAGGAGTTTATTGTCCTGCCACTGTCAAATTGAACGCATCCCTCATTGCCAGGAAGCCCATGGCGGGGGTGCATCAGTGGTGGGACCGTAAGATCCCACCGGCATGAACAGGAGCAAGATCTTGGCGAATGTGTTAGTAAACAATCAACCAATATTGGTCAGCAAGCAAAGGCAGCGCACAAAGCTCCCCCTAATTTATGTTGTGTGCAGCCTGTTCATTTCAATGCGCAATACCTTTAATGACTTTTTGTACAACCACTGCATGGTTATGCCCTCACAACGGCTGGAGTTTTCCGGCCGTTTAAGCCGGCAGAATTCTCCGGTCTGGCCAGCAGTGCACCCCAGCCCGCGGGTTTCCTGCCAGTAGAGAGGTGACGTCAATGGGAATTCACATTGACAGCGGTGTAATCAGAGAATCCCACCATTAGCAAACAATGCAGCACCTCCTGTTGGTGTGTAACATGCAGCTGGGAGGCCAGAGAATCTCAGCCAGTATCTTTAATACATGGCAACATGTGAACAGAAAATGCCCAGCAGCTCTGGCAATAGAGTTTCAGACAAATGGCCTGATCTCTGATCTGTCCTGATGAAAGACCACAGAAGTGCAGTTGATGTTGTCTACATGGACTTTAGCAAGGCCTTTGACAAGATACCGCATGGTAGGCTGTTGCATAAAGTTAAATCTCATGGGATCCAGGGTGAGGTATCTAAATGGATACAAATTTGGCTTCTTGACAGAAGCCAAAGGTTGGTTATAGAGAGTTGTCTTCCAAACTGGAGGCCTGTGACCAGAGGTGTGCCTCAGGGATCAGTGCTGGGTCCACTGTTATTTGTCATTTATATTAATGATTTGGATGACAATATAGGAGGCATGGTTAGTAAGTTTGTAGATGACCCTAAGATTGATGTCATAGTGGACAGTGAAGAAAATTATCTCCAATTGCAATGGGATCTTGATCAATTGGGCCACTGGGATGACGAATGGCAGATTGAGTTTAATTTAGACAAATGCGACGTGATGTATTTTGGTGGATTGAACCAGGCAGGACTTACTCTGTTAATGGTAGGGCTTTGGGGAGAGTTACAGAACAAAGAGATCTCAGGATATAAGTTCATAACTCTTTGAAAGTAGAATCACAGGTGGACAGAGTGGTGAAGAACACATTTGGCATTCTTGGTTTCATCAGTCAGAACATTGAATACAGGAGTTGGGATGGCTTGTTGAGGTTGTACAAGACATTGGTAAAGCCATACTTCGAATACTGTGTGCAATTCTGGTCACCCTATTATAGAAAGGATGTTATTAAACTAGAAAGAGTGCAGAAAAGATTTACTACGATACAACTGGGATTTGATGATTTGAGTTATAAGGACAGGCTGGATAGACTGGGACATTTTTCCCCTGGAGCATAGAAGGCTGAGGGGTGATCTTATAGAAGTCTATAAAATAATAAGGGGCACAGATCAGCTAGATAATCAATATCTTTTCCCAAAGTAGGAGAGTCTAAAACTAGAGGGCGTAGGTTTAAGGTGAGAGGGGAGAGATTCAGAGGGGCAATTTTTTCACCCAGAGGGTGGTGAGTGTCTTGAGCAAATTGCCAGAGGCAGTAGTAGAGGCAGGTACAATTTTGTCTTTTAAAAAGCGTATGGATATTTACGTGGGTATGATGGGTATAGAAGGATATGGGCAAAATGCTGGCAATTGGGATTAGCTTAGTGGTTTTTAAAAAAAAGCAGCATAGACAAGTTGGGCCAAAGGGCCTGTTTCCATGCTGTAAACCTCAATGAAGTGAAATGCTATCTCTCTTCCCACAGAAGTTACAGACCTGCTAAGTATTTTCAGCATTTCCTGCTTTTATTTCCATTTCCTGGGCCAGAATTTTCCAGCTCTTCTCGCCAGTAGAATCTTCTGGAACCACCGATGTTGTAATAAATCCTCAAAGGTAGAAGTCCCTTCACCAAAATCCCTTTATTTACTGACAACAGCATACAGAGTACTTACAGTTAGCAGTTTACACTAGGAGTCCCAGAGGAACTGACACTCCTGGTTAAATACAAAGTGAGAGGCTCCCTGACTCGCCCATCAGTTTGGCCCTTAATCATGGAGTTCATATTCTAAAAGGCTAACCTCAAATACCTGGTTAAAGTTGTTACTGGTGTGAACGAGAGATTTCAATGGCTTGCCGCCCCTGCCATAGGTGTCCTCGCGGTTGTGGGGGTGGGGTGGATTTTCAGCCCTAGATTCTGCAGTATTTTTCTTTTGAACTCATGAGCAGATTGCTAAGCTGTAGGTTGTTGTGCCTCTGCACATACAGCATCTCAGAAGTAACATTGATGATGAATGAACTGAGCTTGGTAAGCGTTTGGATAAGGGAAGTTCACATTCATACAGGGTATAAGATGGAAAGCTGGCCACAAGAACTTTGAAATAGTCAAACTCGGAGATAGAAAATGCTTGAATGAGGGCTCCAGCTGGTAGATTGAGACAGGGGCAGAGATGGGCATTATCCTGGAGATACATGTAGGCCATCTGTTTGGTAAAGGATACATAGGATAGGAAGTTCAGCTCTGAGTGAAAAAGGATGGTAAGATTGCAAACAGCATGCCATAGAGGAGAAAGGAATTAGCAATTAGGGAAAAGATGTTGTGGGGAAGTAGGGAAGTGGGGAGGTAGGGAAGTGGGGAGGTAGGGAAGTTGGGAGGTAGGGAAGGGGGAGGTCATATCCTCGGTCTTCCTCTTAATTGGAGAAAATTTCATTTCTTCCAAGTCAGGATGTTCAAGCAGCAGTTTACCAATGCAGAGACACTGGAATGATCATGAGAGGTGGTGGTTAGGTAAACCTAGACATCTGAGGAGCAGTAGGTTGATATGAATTAGGAGGAATAGAAGATACTTGAGGAAATCCAGAGGTATCACATGGGAAGAGGAGATTCTCTGACATGGCTGATTAAATAAGTGTGGAATCAGGCACAGACAGTCCAATCCAGCTGGATGATGAGGAAGGGGATCTGGAGGACGATGGTAAACCAATCAAAGACAGCAGGCATGTCGAGAAGGATGAAGAGAATAGCGCAGCATGGTCACACTCACATCTTTGTCCATTACAGTGCTGTAACAGTGGCAGGAGCCTGAATGGAGACTCTAGCAAGATGGAAAATTGTCTTCCTGAAAGTAAATTCCAACTTAATGATACCTGAGCTTAATTACTTGCATCAAAAATATTGGTTCAATTAACTAAGTTCTATAAAATTTCTAATGTTCTCTGCCTTCATTTGGATGGCTTATTTATCCCTGTACCATATAATTAAAAGCCCTATTAAACTTTACAGTTTGATTGGAATTTTAATATTTATCCATAAACTTAAGTTTCAATAAAATAAAAAAAGAACTGTCATTTTTAGTGCACCCCTCAAGTAATTACAATGTCCTGAAGTACTTAACCACCAATTAATTACTTCTAAAGCGTCGTCATCACTGTTTTGTGGACAAATCCAACAGCCAAACAGTAGCATCCCATAAACAATAATGAGCTAATGGCTAACTCCAGGGAGGTGATGTAGTTCTTCCTCTTTTCTTGAGGGTGGTTATGACATGGTTAGAATTGTTAAAATATTGCGATTTTTCAATCCTGTATGCACTTGACCATATGTAAAGCTGTGTAAAAAAAAGTCAGCCAGATATCTTGTGCTAACAAGTGAGTAGGGACTTTTAATGTAAAAAACTGACTCAGGTAAAAGTATAAGCCTTATTAAAAAGGTAAAAACATTTCCCAAATCCCAAGACATCCATTCATACACTAGAGTGCTGAACAGAGTAAGTTATAGGCTGGAAGAAATAGCAAGAGTTAAGGTTTGTAAAATGGAAGAAATATTCCTTTGATAGTCTTTAATTCTGGAGGTATTGTGACCAATATAAACTGGTTATTTTTTTGGAGATAGCCTCTTTTAAACTGTAATCTAGTTTTTCCAAAGTGGATGCTATGATTCTTCAGGTTCATTTTGATTATAATTCTCTATTTTTGTGTTGTATTTAACAAGAGATAGTTCTTGAGAGAGAGAGAGAGAGAGAGATGATGGGCAGAATCTTCCAGCCATTCATGCTGGCAAGGTTATCTGGTCCCACTGCAGTGAACGGAGATTTGGCTGAGCACTAAATTCTCCACTCTCGCTTGCAACGGCATTGGGGAATAAGCGGCCAGAAAATTCCAGCCCATGTTTCATTCTGCAGACTTCTTCTCGATGTTACCATTGCTTTCTGCAGACTCCACCTGCCATAACAAACAGGCACTCTGATAATGAATGATAGCTTTGCACAAATGGGGTTCTAATGATGTGACAGCTGGCTATTGGCACACAATGGAAGGCAATCCATATTAATGAAGGAGCTTCAATCTCCCATGGTCAAAGCTATCAAAATGCCATTGAAACAGAGAGGGGGTGCTTAGCATCGTCTATGCATAATGAGTTTCATTAGCCCTTCTTTGTTCCTGGCAGTTTCTGGAGTAAAGAAATCTGACATTCTACTGTCCATTTGCTTTGCAGAATTCAAATAATGGCAGATGTGAAGTCCATCAGGAAACTGCTGAGCCATGCCCCCTGATAATACGCATTCAGAGACTTCCAAAAACTTGGCCAATTATGTAAGTCAGGTGACTTCTGCAGCCATTTTTAATCACATGGGTGGGAATTTCCATTCATGCCCATCCCAAGATTGGAAATTCCCATTTGAGGTCAATATACCTTTAAACGGTCCATCAAATTTACCAACCCACCCGCGACAATTGACACAGTAAGTGGGACTGAAAAATTTACCCCAGTACCTTTTGCAGTTCTAGCTGTTTTTCTTCTTAAAAACAATCCAGAGCATTAAACCAGCCAGTGAAACAAATGATAAATATTCCGCAATGTACATGATACCCGGTCATGACAAATTGTTAATTGTGACATTGGCTAAGGGTTAGATAGAAAAATTTCTTCTTCAAAAAATGTCATGCTCTCTTCGCATGGTAAAGGATATAGAGATGGAGGGATCCTGTTTGCTTCTATTTCTGCCTAAGCACAAATAAATTAAAAAGCTAGACTGTAGGGGTTAACTGATTTGATTTGATTTATTATTGTCACGTGTATTAACATGCAGTGAAAAATTTTGTTTCTTGTGCACTATGCAGACCAAACATACCGTTCATAGAGAAGGAAATGAGTGAGTGCAGAATGTAGTGTTACAACCATAGCTGGGGTGTAGAGAAAGATCAACTTAATACAAGGGAAGTCCATTCAAAAGTCTGACAGTAGCAGGGAAGAAGCTATTCTTTAATTGGTTGGTACGTGACCTCAGACTTTTGTATCTTTTTCCCGAAGGAAGAAGATGGAAAAGAGAATGTCCATGTCTGTGGGGTCCTTAATTATGCTGGCTGTTTTGCCGAGGCAGTGGGAAGTGTAGACAGAGTCAATGGATGGGAGGCTGGTTTTCGTGATGAATTGGGCTACATTCACAACCTTTTGTAGCTCCTTGTGGTCTTGGGTAGAGCAGGAGCCATACCGAGCTGTGATACAACCAGAAAGAATGCTTCGTATGGTGCATCTGTAAACATTGGTGAGAGTCATAGCTGATATGCCAAATTTCCTTAGTCTTCTGAGAAAGTAAAGGCGTTGGTGAGCTTTCTTAACTATAGTGTCAGCATGGGGGGGACCAGGATAGGTTGTTGCTGATCTGGACACCTAAAAACGTGAAGGTCTCGACCCTTTCTATTTTGTCCCTATTGATGTAGACAGGGGCATGTTCTCCTTTACACTTCCTGAAATCTCCTTCAATTTGTTGACATTGAGGGAGAGATTATTGTTGCCGCACCAGTTCATCAGATTCTCTATCTCATGATATGTACTCCGTCATGTCATTGTTTGAGAGTCGACATATAATGGTGTGTCATCAGCAAACTTGAAAATTGAATTGGAGGGGAATTTGGCCGCACAATCATAGGTATAAGGAGTATAGTAGGGGATTGAGAACACAACCTTGTGGGGGACACCAGTGCTGAGGATGATCGTGGAGGAAGTGTTATTGCCTATCCTTACTGATTGCGGTCTGTGAGTTAGGAAGTTTGGGATCCAGTTGCAGAGCGAGGTGCCGAGGCCCAGCCCCTCCCTCTGCAACTGGATCCTGAACTTCCTAACTAGCTCTGCTAAGCTGAACAATTGTAGTTGGCTTGACTACAGGTAGAATCAGAAGACATGATGGGTTAGCTAAAAATTGACTGCATTCCTGAAGGGTACACAATGCAGGAAAACAACAACATAACAGCAGCTGCAAGGTTTGTTTTTCTAGACAGAGACAGCCTGCAAAAAACATGTCCAATAATGAGATAAGGGCTGGAGCCAGCATGCAAAAAACGCTTCCAATAGCAAGATAATTGTTGAAATATATTTTTGAATTTAGTGTGAGAGCATTCAGTTTCAGTTCAGTTTTGTTTTTAAGTTCAGTTCAGTTTGTGTTCAGTTCAGTATAGTTCAAGGGCCTGGCTGATAATTGAGTCTCCAAGTTTACTTTTTTGCTTCTGTCATGTTTTATTAAACCATTTTAAAACTCATAACAGTGCTGTCCTTTTGTCTCTTCAAATGAATGAATGGACCAACAGAGGCCCAAGAAATTCATGCCCTGTAGGTTTAAGATAGGCCAATTGCTTTTTAGCTGCCTGCCATTATCATATTTTTGTATCTTTTACCCTCATCAGAATAGGTAACTAGAACATTTCATCTGAAAGCTCTTCCGACAACAAAGCACTTCCTTAGTTTGACTTCCCAACCTTCTGACTCAGACACAAAAATTCCATTCTACTGGAGTGAAGGATCATTTAAATTCAGTTTCTTTGTTTGATTTTTCAAGAACATTATTATCTTGATAAATCTCCTTTATTTTATTTCAATTATTCCAGATGATGAGGTGCATTCTGATTATATCTTTGTGTTCTGCAAATGGGTTATACTATTTTCAGCTAGCAATAGTTTGCTAACTTTCAGGCTGATGATTTTTCCATCAGAAATATTTGAACGTTTTGGAAAATGGAGCTATTTCATGTTCCCATTCATTTAAAATAAAATGAACTGTGACATTCTCTGTGACATTTATTTGCCTAATGAGTTGTAACATAACCAACAGTCCCTTCATAGGAGCAGCACGGTGGCACAGTGGTTACTGTTACCCCCACAGCATCAGGGACCTGGGTTCAATTTCCAGCTTGGGTCACTGTCTGTGCAGAGCCTGCACAGTCTCCCCATGTTTGCTTGGGTTTCCTTCAGGTGCTCCGGTTTCCTCCCACGATCTGAAAGACATGTTGGTTAGGTCCATTGGCCATGCCAACTTCTCCCTCAGTGTACCCAAAGAGGTGCTGGAGTATGGTACTAGGGGATTTTCACAGTTACTTCATTAAGGTTTGAATGTAAGCCTACTTGTGACGCTAATAAATAAACTTAAACTTAGCTTTACTCTACAACTTCAATCAAAAAGACTTTTGCTTAACAATTGTTTATTTAAAAATTTCATTTTCTTCAAGCACCTACTTCACTTTGTGTTTATCAAAATGAAGAGTGTTAGTTTGTCAGCAGCAAGCATTCCTCGGTCAGCTACAGAACAAGCAGGTATCGAGTAATGCTTATTTTAGTCTGCCCGGTTTCAAAGAATTGCTTCTTACCACACCAGTGTGAGATGTTTATCCACTGACCTCCCCGAATGAGATTACCAGTTAGCACTGAATTAGGGTCAGTTTTGTACTGTAGAGACAGGCCCAGTCAGAACTGGATTGAAACTGTCAAATTGATAGGAGCCTTAGAGGTAGCAGACGGAGGGATCATTCATCCTGTTAATCTGAGCTGCAATTAGATCCAAATCCAGGCCCCCCTTCTCTTTGAAGAATTTTTAAAAACGAATCCATAGTTTTCTTCCTGGTTTCCTCCCACATTCCAACAATGTGCGGGTTAAGTTGATTGGCCATGCTAAACTGTGCCCACCCCGTCCTTAATCTCAGGGGGTTAGCAGGGCAAATAAGTGAGATTATGAGGATAGGGCCTGGGTGGGATTGTGATCAGTGCTGACTCGATGGACCAAATGGCCTCTTTTTGCACTGTAGGGATTCTATCGAATCTATGATTCTATAATAATCTTATTCAGGTATATCCAATCCCAGTAGATTTAAGTAGCAGTATTATTAGTATTATTAGTTAAATTTTTTATTCATGAATATAAATTAGCCCATACATTTGCTATGTTGATGTTTGGAAAAGAAATACAGCGTCATCTCAATACTTTTTTGGATCAGCAATCATCATTTGTGTCCCTTTAGTGATTTTTACATTTTCTTTGTTAACACTTACATCTTGACATACAGTTTGTTACCTCTTTGTATTTTATGTCATTAAATCCTTTGTAAACACAGCACAGAACTGGAGAGCTCATTGAAAGATGGACATAGCCTTGGTCTGGGCCAAGTCGTTGGAGTGAGAGATGAAAGGCAGTCCTGGGGCTTTGTACATCACATAGTCAGGATGAAAGATAAAGATATTTGCAGGCCGTACTACAGGACTGTGCACGGCACCCACTTCAGAGTCACATTCCAGGGAGGGGCAAGTCCTGGATGCTCCATTGGGGTAAGGCAAAGTGAGGTAAGCACTGAGTGAGAGCAAGGTCACCCTCACAAATAAGAGGACACATAGATTTATATGCACAATGCTTTCAAATGACAAGACCATTCTCATGAACAGTGAATGCATTTAAAAGGTGCATATGATATTGACAGTGATTAAATGCTCATGACCCAGAATTGATGTCAAATTTTTTTCACTTTTCTAACCTTACTGTTATGTCTTGGTGCATCCCTGATATCCACAGTAACAGTGGACGCAGCCTGCAAACTGCTATGTCCAGTGGATGCTACGCTGCTGCCTCACAGGAACCCCGGTTCGATTCCCAGCTTGGGTCACTGTCTGTGCAGAGTCTGCACATTCTTCTCGTGTCTGTGTGGGTTTCATCCTGGCACTCCAGTTTTGTCCCACTAAATCAAGGATTTAATCCAACAGACATGCTGGTAGATGTATTGGCCATGCTAAATTCTCCCTCAGTGTACCTGATCAGGCGCCGGAGTGTGGTGTTGAGGGGATTTTCACAGCAACTTCATTTCGTTGTTAATGAAGGAGTGGGACTAATAAGTAAATACATTTTAAGCAGTTGTGTGTGATGACATTGGTGGGTCTCTCTAGATCGCTGAGACCTGGAGGGGCCCAGCCTACATTGGTTGTCCTGCTCTGGGGCAAGTGCACCTTTCTCATCCATGTACAGCCATATGATGTGGATGACAGACAGAGGGGGCTGAGGTCAACTGGGCATGTTGCAGCCATGACATCAGAGAGAACTTAGACTCCTCCATTCTTCCCTCTAGACTATTGGCTGCCTCTCACAATTCTATCTGATTTTTTGCCACCTGTCATATCTCTGATATGTTAGAGATAGAGGATCATCATCAGACTCAAACTCAGCCACTTCCTGATCTCCAACAGTCCCCGCTGAGCAGTGTAACCCTTTGAGTGTCTGATGTCATTATGGGAGTGTGAGATTGAAGCAAGCTGAAGATTGACTTGCCCTAGTGGAGCAAATGAGATCATTTATCCTCTTCTTGCTCTGGATGGCGTTCCTTGGGCGGACGCCTGATGAGCTGAGCTCTGTTGTAACCAGCTCCAAGATGGTAAGGCGAGGCTGGTGGGCCCCTGAGAGCCACCCCTCAGGTAGAGGACATCTCAGTGCTGGCAGGTTCCATGGATGAGGGTCTTAAGGGAATCATTGCTGAAACTGGGAACAGCTTTCTTCTTTGGTGGAACTGTTTCAGAAGGTTTCCTGCACACAGATGGCACGCTGAGAATAACGTGTGAGATCAGGTGGCAATTACATATATGGCGCCTGGATCTTTGACTCCCATGAGATAACAGTGGGGCAGATGAATCATTACCCATCCTGCCATGTGACTGGGAGAGCTACTCACTGATGCATAATTAATGAGCTTCTGAGCATGAAATCAGGCATCAGTTCCAGCCATGTTGCCCATTGGAAAACATATTGTGAAACTTATCCGTCACCGTACTTAATGGGTAAGTTTCCTGTCCCACAGGAATCGTACCAGACTGTGTGTGTGTGTGTGTGTGTTTGTGTGTGTGTGTGTGTGGTGGGGGAGCAGTTGTGGGTGGGGACCATGCAAAGGTCCAAAGAATTTCCAGTCTTGGAACAAGGACAGCCTGAAAATCCTGCACAGTCTCTGGAAGGGAAAATTCCAACACACTTGGAATAATTATTGTTCACCATGTAAGGGAAACACAACAACACACTTATTTACAGATAAAGGTGATTACAGAGGCTTTTAGCCTCAAGGCTGTAGCTAGCTCCTGAGAAGGTTGGAGAATAGAAACCTCCCAAATTCTCCCAAAAGTGCTGAATTGGAGGAAAAACTGTTCTAGATCCCAACTGCTTTCTCAGTTCAGCTTCTCACCCGAATCTCTGTACTCTGTGCATTGCAATGCTCAGGGGGTGGAGCCTTTGCATGCTAAAGAGCCTGAAATCGGCAGGATGAGCGGGAACCCGCGCATATGCGCATCGCTGGGAGATCGCCGAAAAGACTTCCCAGCATCCAGATCACTGCCCTCAAACCCCCATAGACATCGCTGGCCTCTTCGCTGGCCCCAACAACACCCCCAGTCTCATCACTGGCCTCCACGTAACCCCCCCCATATACATCACTGGCTTCATCGCTGGCCCACAGAACTGCCCCCCACACACACACATCATTGGCATCGCTGGGTCCCACAACCCCCCCCACACACATCACTAGCATCACTGGGTCCCACACACAAGATTGGCCTCACTGCTGGCCGACACAACCCCCTCCACCCCAAAGATATCACTGGCCGCATTGCTGCCTCCTCCGTCTCCTCCCATATAGACTTGGCTGCCCGCTCACCTCATGCCCCCATGGATCTGGATAATGTGGGTACCCAATCCCTCCATCCCTTGAACATACTATCCTCACTAGTGCCCTGCAGGGAACAAGCATTGTGCTGACACGCTGCCCCTCTCTTGAATGGGAGCCTTGAGTATTGCACCGCCTTGATCAATTAGGAGCCCTAAGTATTGCACCCCACCCCACCCCCCCGACCCCTGGACACAACCGCCTATTGAACAGCAGCCGGTCAGCATCCCAAGGGATGAATGACACTCAACTGAACGCAGCTTCAAAATTTCTCACAAGCATTTGTTGCCAACGGGCCCTTGACTGGCCACACTCACTGCATCTGCACTCCCCTAATAAGCCAGAGCAGTATATAAGCTGCAGGAATGGACACACAGCCAGTCACGCCACAAAGATGCCTGCGCCGAAACCTGCTCCCAGATTTTCGGAGGCCGATCAGGAGCACGCACTAGATGTGATGTAGGAGAGGAGTGGTTGTCTGTTCCCAGGCCAGGGCACTAACCTAAGGGGTGCATCCGCCATGGCATTGTGGGAGGAGGTGGCAGAAGCAGTGAATGCCAGGAAACTGACACTGCGCTCTGGCAGGCAGTGTCGCAAAAAATGTACGACCGCCTGCGAGCAGCAGGGGTGAGTGAGCATACCTTTTGGAACCCCGCCCATGCTTGGCATGGATCTCCAACCTTGCTTATGCATGCAACAAGTGACCCTTCCCCCAGAAACAGAATCTAACCCCTTCCCCTCACCCCTCAACAAGCACCCTTCAGTGGCGACTGCTTTCCCCTGAAGCTGCCAGCACAATGTCCGAGACACGGGCTTGCATTGCGCACCATGCACTGCAATATATTAAGGCTTGCTGTCCACCTTATGCGCTCACAGGGAAAGCAAATCCATAAAGCCAGGGAAACGACACAGACTGATGATGGTGTGCCTGATCTGCGGCAGCTGAATAGCGTAGAGGAGCGTGCCATGGAGCTGGCAGGGGATGATAGGCCATCCTGAATGGTCATCGATACCCTGGTCAGCGTACAGCATGCACGTGAGCAAAAGCATACCCTCAACCTAAGTCCTCCGCTAAGTAAGTGCAATGCTGCATGGAATGTTTTGCCTCCCTCTTCCTAATTTGTGTTCTTTTTTACAGCTCTGAACCCAGAGAAACCAGGCCCTTCGTGTGTTGCTGCCACCCCCGCTGCTCTGGAGCAAACTGCCCACGACTCTCTGGGTGACACCTCTTAGGGAGGCATTGAGGAATCTTCCAGGAGCGACACCTCTAAAGCACATGTGTCACCCGCACATACCACACAACCCACCAATGCAGAGACGATCACCATGACGGCTACCTTTGGTGTTGAGGCTTCTGGGTCACGAACTGGTGAGTACATCACAGCCACTGATGCACATCGGGTGGAGACGGGTGCATCCAAGGGCTCAGCCACACGGAGGTTTGCCGGAGGCCAGGATTCAGCTGTCCCCAAGCCAGCTGCTGAGCGTCTGGGTTTGTCCCTCCCTAGGCTGGTGGAGGTGCATCAGGAAACCCAAGGAGTTATGGATGGGTTATCAACAACCATGCTGCAACTGCAGGGCTGCTTAGGGGAATCTAACAGAGTACTGTTGCAGGAGAGGGTGCCGTGAGATCCAGGCCAGCACTGCAAGGATGGCAACCGGAAAGGAAAGCCTGGTTCAGGGGTCTGTCCTCATAGGTGACAGGATCCTGGCCATCCTGGAGACACAATGGGCCACGGGTAAGTGTGTTTCCGCCATCCAGGAGGCACAGCGTTCGATGGCCATAGGTGTCGGGGCACGTGGGAGACACTGCTGACCATGGCTTGGACTCTTGCTGGCATTCTGGAGACACAGCAGGCAGTGGCTGTGAGCCTCGACAACTTAGCCCAGGCTCAGAGTGCTACTGCTGAGGGACTCCAGAGCTTGGCTTGCTTACAGAATGCTATAGTGGAGGGATTCCAGAGCTTGGCCGAGTCTCAGAGAGCTGGTGCTGAGGGATCATACATCATCGGTCAGGTGCATCTAGGCCTCCAGGACTGGCAGAGCCAGATGACGCTGGAGCTTCTGGAGCTCTGTCCAACTATCCTGGCATCCCATGGGGTGTTCCCAGGGCCCCTGGGCACTCCATGGGAGGAGGAAAGGCTTGAACCCATGCCAGGGCCTTCCACCCAGGAGATCCCAGTTGTCCAGAGACTTTCCGATCCCCCCTTTCCTCACACTGGCACATCTCAGAGCCAGCTAGATGAACAGGGTAGCACTGAATCAGTGCCATCCACAAATCAGTCAGGGCCTTTCAGGTCTGGAGGACACAGTGAAGATCAGCATTAGTCAGGGTTTGGTAATCATTCACGTTAAGAGCACAATAAACTGTTAATTGCACATTACGCTGTGACAAATGTGTCTCTGATTCTGTTCCTCCCCCCGAGATCTCATTGAGACGTATAAGATGATGAATGGGATGGATAGGATAGAGGTGGAGAGGCTCTTCCCACTCAGAAAGGATAGTAGGACTAGGGGGCACAGCCTCAAGATAAAGGGGGGGCGGTTT
Source organism: Carcharhinus amblyrhynchos (assembly GCF_965287045.1). Taxonomy (NCBI): domain Eukaryota; kingdom Metazoa; phylum Chordata; class Chondrichthyes; order Carcharhiniformes; family Carcharhinidae; genus Carcharhinus; species Carcharhinus amblyrhynchos. The sequence continues at coordinate 36,683,825 of NC_137339.1, read as the reverse complement.
AGAATGGAGTTGAGGAGGAACTTCTTCACTCAAAGGGTGGTGAATCTCTGGAATTCTCTGCCCATTGAAGTGGTGGAGGCTGTCTCGCTAAATATTTTTAAGACGCGGGTTGATGGGTTTTTGATAAGAGAAGGGATTAAGGGTTATGGGGAGAGGGCTGGAATGTGGAACTGAGCCACGACAGATCAGCCATGATCTTATTGAATGGCGGGGCAGGCTCGAAGGGCTGGATGGCCTACTCCTGCTCCTATTTCTTATGTTCTTATGTTTACCCCACAGCTCAGTGTTCCCAATTCCCAAACACAGAGGTCTGTTGAGCCTTTCAGATTCAGCCCCATGTTTCAGAGTGCCTACCCTACCCTCCTAACATCCACAAGACTCATGGTGCAATTACCAACCCTCCCCCTTCCTGGGCAGAAAACATGTGTCCCCCACCCTTACAGCTACGTGAGCCAGAGTGGCAGCGTGCATTCAGAGTACAGGTAGGAGTCAGACTTGAGTGGCACCGGGGGCAGGATCCCAGTGTGCACAACAATGAGTCGTCATTATCCTCCAACCTTCAACCAAAACTCGCAACCATTGCCAGTCCTGGTACATTAACAGGTTCAGATGTTTCTGAGGGATATGGTGGTGGAATGACAGGAGCAGAGGAAGGGTGAAGTGGTGGTTTGAGGGCCCAGGTCACTTTGGAGGGAGAATAGCGGCTGCATTTGCTCCTGGGGTGTGGTGGATGTGTGTTGGTTGCACCCCCTCACTGCACAGCATCAGCTGGGTGACGCAGACTGCATCCCTCGCTGCCCTTCCCTGCTGGACATCTGCTATCGCCGCCTGCCGCCTTTCTTCCCGCTCTTCATATGGTGGCACACCCACCTTGCCCCCTCACTGTTCCTCCTCCTGCTCCAGCTGGTCTCCCCACTGCTGGGCAATGTTGTGTGAAGAGTGCAGCAAATGATGATGATGTGTGAAGCACGTACAGGGTCATACTGAAG